>NW_028301607.1:0-10000000 GCF_987345545.1 Pholcus phalangioides | reverse complement strand
TGTATATATATGCGTGGTCTTGCCTTATTTTTACTGTCAGTGTTAGCAGCTGCCATTTGCCTTCCATATTTGAAAGTTAAAACGCGCAAAAATCTCTAGATTTTTTCACGTTACACAACTACTGTATCACGTTGAATGTCTTCTTGCTCTCAACGAAGAAACTTTTTTTTTAAATAGAAGACCTGTTCTCGAATCGCTGCCGTAAAAATCGTTGGTTATCCCATTTCCGTTAGCACTTGCGCGTCTGGAGCAAAGTTTCTCAAAATTTTGTAACATTCTGCCGTAGAGGGGGAACATTCGAAATGTTCTCTTCTATGGACGCTTCTAAGTTCTACGGAACCATTGAAACAACGTAAATTCTCTCGGTTCTACGGCGTAGATGACAAAACCCAGTGTTCCGTGAAAGTTTCTTGGTGTTCCGTAACTGCCAACGTTCCATTGCTGGTGCATTTTTTGCTCAAATTGTCAGTTTAATACATTTTCTCGTGGAACCCTTAGCATTGTCTCAAGGAACGCAAGTTGGGGAAACTCTGGTTCATGAGATACAGTCAAACCTCGTTAATGAGTCACTCTTGGGAGACCAAAAATATGACTTAGTAAGCGGAGTGACTCGTTAAACGGAGTAAGAAATAGCTGTTCCAATTCCTGCCTGAGGACAATTGGGACTTCCAAAAAGTGACCCGTTTAGCAGAGTGACGTGTTAACCGGGTGACGCATTAACGAGGTTTGACTGTATTTGGGCAGCTATTCAAAGTTAAAACACACACACACACGCGACCACATTCCGGCATGTGCCGACTCGTTAAGAATTCCGTAGATGAATGTATACGATGTATATATACACGGTCAAGTAGTACTTCCGAGTTAGTAATTAATGAGTAAGGTAGTATATCAGCATTTTTATTTATACAATATTGTTGGTCCAAGAGGATGCGATTGAAAATGACAAATATATTTATACAAAAATTGCCACGTTTTCAAGACAAATAAAATTTAATTGGTCGAATGGTCGACGCGTTTCGGCTCTTCAATGGAGAGCCGTCATCAGGACCTCGTGGTCAGAATTCACACGAATTAGTCGTGGAGGGGTGATGTTTACGTCTGGTCGTCCGAAGAGTTCGCCTTTGTATTTGCTGCGTCCGAGTGGTCTTTGGATGCGAATTGGGGAGCCAACTGCTCCAAAGTGTTGAAAATTTTGTCTCGACTGAGGTTAATAAAGCCTGTCCAAGCTGACGAAATAGGTAGCGTGTTTCTTCCATCATTAACGAGGAAATTCTGGCATGTTCTGATGAAGTATCCCTCGAGAAAATTCAGTTCGGAATTATGTGTTGCTTTTTTAAAAACAGACGCTTTATCAAAATTATGTGAAAGTTGCCAACGGTGCTGGGCAATAGACGAACTATCCGTCTGTCCCCTGTCTTGCCCAACACTGTTGGGAACTTTCACATAATTTTGATTTTGATAAAGCGTCTGTTTTTAAAAAAGCAACACATAATTCCGAACTGAATTTTCTCGAGGGATACTTCCACAGAACATGCCAGAATTTCCTCGTTAATGATGGAAGAAACACGCCACCTATTTCGTCAACTTGGACAGGCTTTATTAACCTCAGTCGAGACAAAATTTTCAACACTTTGGAGCAGTTGGCTCCCCAATTCGCATCCAAAGACCACTCGGGCGCAGCAAATACAAAGGCGAACTCTCCGGACGACCAGACGTAAACATCACCCCTCCACGACTAATTCGTGTGAATTCTGACCACGAGGTCCTGATGACGGCTCTCCATTGAAGAGCCGAAACGCGTCGACCATTCGACCAATTAAATTTTATTTGTCTTGAAAACGTGGCAATTTTTGTATAGATTAAAACCAGGCAAAGTTTCTAACTTTTGTGATAAGACAAAGATAGTGCTTGGGACTTTGCTCCATTCACTAATGGTATGAGGAAAGAAGCTGTATTTCAAGCAGTCGGTGGAAGCAAAAATAGGTTTTATTTTAACAGAATGGTTGAGAGATGTAGGATGGTTTGGCTAAGATACCAGAAGTATCTGATGTTGAATTGACCATGGAAAATTTCATATAACAATGTTAATCGAGAAATGAGACGAAGAGTAGAGAGAGGGAGGAGATGTAAAGTTCGTTTTTAAGTTCGGACACAGAAACGAAAGATGACCAGCTGTCGTGAGCAAATCGAGTGGATTTATTTTGGATTGATTCTAGTTTGTCTACATTACTGCAAGTGTAGGGGTCCCAGATTTCAGCGGCGTAGGAAAGAACGAGGGAGATATAAGTTCGGTAACAGAATAAATAGTCTGATATTCTGAGTGGAGTGTTTAAGGTTGCGGCGGAGGAAGAGGAGTTTGTTTAGACACTTCTGGTAAGCGTAGTCAACATGTTTGTTCCGACGTAGGTCGGCTGAGATTATGGCACCGAGGTATTTGATTTTGTAACACTTTGGGAACTTATTATGTAGAGAGGATGTTTTGCGAATTTATTGGATCGTTACTCTCTGAAGTTTCATAGGTGTCCCATAAATTCGTAAATAGGTTAAAATGTATAAAAATTGAAGTAATTTTTACATTTGAATGTGGATGGCGAAAACGTTATTCTTACAAAGGGCGGATTTTTTTTTTTTTTTTTTACAGAAAAAAGATTACTTCAAACTTTTGTCGATAGAGGACACTGAACGAAAGCAAATCGCTGGAAATATGCAAATCGGAGTCCTATAGAATACATCGTGTGTGTGATTAACAGCTCATTTCTGAATATTCTTGTTACTGGCGCTTTTACATAAGCTTTTTCATTCCGATGTTGACATTGGTGGAAGTTGCTTTATCTCAGTCACGAATCGCCGGCTAAAGCTTTATGAAGTTATGAATCTCTCTTGTGTCCGTTTCGAATACAGAAGAGATTGAAGAAATATTCGGATCCAGAATTCTTCGATTTCCTTCCGTGCAACGCCTTCTATCGACAAATATTGGAGCAAGCTTATTTTTCGTGCCAAAGAAATCCCTTTCGAGAGAATATAATTTTTGAGAAAACCAAATATACAAATTCCCCCAATTTTTATGAATTTTTAGACTATTTATGAATTTGTCGGACATGCTGTATTTATTGCTAACCCCAGAGTCCCGTAGCACAAATTATTAATTCAGAGCACTGCTGAGAAGCCAACATTGTGCTACACACACTCTTCACTCTCCCCTTCCTACTAACTAAATTATGGCTCGCCGCTGTCTCAATAAAGAGATATCAACAGGTGGCCCGGGACATGCTGGAAAATGTGCGTGTATGTGTTACGAACCTAACGTGAAATTTGTTTCCGTGTAATAGTTGTTATAGTTCTGCCATAGATTTTTCTAACTATGAAGTGTAATGATTGAATATTTGTACAGCTGTAGGATTGTTGCTGTGTGTGACGAGACTTTACAAAGGCTTCACTATCCGACATAATGGGGATAAAGTAGTATGGTGAAGTTGTTTTACTTCAGCCACAAATTGTCGGCGTTTACTTTATTGAAGTCATTTGCTTCGCTCACTAATGTTTTCGAACAGGCATAGATATGATAAAGAGGCTATCAGCTGAGCCTGCAGTCAGCGAGGACCCTCGTCCCACCATTCAAAATTTCTAAAAGAAGATTTCATATCGCCGGCTGAAGCTTTACGAACGTTTCCAACACAAAAGCGATTGAAGAAAGGTTCAGGTTCAGAATTCAGCAATTTTTTTTTTCGTGCAGTGACTTCTATGGGCAAAAGTTTGAACTAAATTCTTCTTTGCACTGAAAAAAAAATCCCCTTCATGAGAATAACTTTTTTGCAAACCGCATTCAAATGTACTAGTTTCTTCATATATTTCTTAAATTTTCATACTATTTTCGAATTCATGGGACATCTTGAGTTTCTTGCTAACCTCAGTCAGCATCACGTTTTAACGAATGCCGTTATAGCGAAAATCTCTTTTTAACGAACACTTTTCTTATCCCCCCAGATAAATTTACATAGGAACAATGCCCAAAGCCTGAAATTCCTCTATAGTGAAAGGATTTCTCCGGTCCTTTGGAGTTCGTTGTAACGGGATTCGACTGTACTTCACAATGAGACATCATGAAAGATAACGAAAACCATTTTAGAAACTATGGAGTCTTTAGAAACTACATTCCAAAAAATGACGTAATTTTCTCACTTCACCCACCAAGTTTCTGTAGATGGTCACATGGTCACTACATCAAGAATCAAAAGAAGAAGAAGAAAAAAAGGTAAATTGGGCCGCAACGCGGCGAACAGTTTGGGAAAGCCTCAGGTAGGTGTGGTTCAAAGCAACTTTGCGCAACCCTTTACATTTCTTCTCTCCCTCTTCCCACCGTAGGCAATGTAATTTAAGCCAATTAAGTCAACTTCCAAGTGCAATTTAACTAATTGAATTTAAAAAGAGATAGAGAGAAAAAAAAGGCACTATAATACGTACTACGTGCTTAGAAAATCAGATTCTGAAGGAAACAGAAAAATAAAGGATCCTAACACCACACACAACCAGGATTCAGAATAATAAGAAAAAAAAAAGAAAAATACCACCAGCCAATTACTTTGCGCGCCTTATCATGCTGAACTACACCTTATCATTATACAGGCAATGATGACAATGTTATATGTATAATAATCATTTTGGCACAAACAACAAGCAAAAAAAATAATAATAACATATTAAAAAATTGAATCCCACGTGGGTGTAACGTTTAACGTTAAGTAAAAAAAAAAAGAAGGCTGGGCGCGGGTTCCTCATTTTCTTCTCGCGATATTGCTATTGTAGCCGAGAGTGGTTATTAATGGCGAGATCATGGGAAGTTGCCACTGCCATTATAATACATACTGTATATATATACTTGGGTTTTCTTTTATCGTTTTCAATCGCTCAATATAGATTTAAACAAGATATCGTCGTATTTCATACCACGAATATCATTATTTTTCACCTCTCATTTTTGCTTTTTTTTTGGGTGGATATCGAGATATATTTTTACATTAGGCCTGTGAATTGCCACATGTGGGTAACTAATCAGAACGCGCGATATTTTCCGGATGCGGAAACGCCGTGTTGGTTTTTTTAAACGCACGTTATTTTCCGTAGGTAGCGCCGGAATGAAGGTTTTAATTTACTTTTTTATGGTCTTATCGGGATACGGAATCTCTCAATCAACACTTTGAGATTCGAAGGTGGTCTGGTGATTAGTGTCTAGAATCTAAGGAAATGTGCCGGCATGTTATCATGGGATGTGCCAATGGGTAGGCCTATGTGACACTTATATGTGGGTTTGATGACACCTAGTAGTTCAGTTGAATCTCGATAAGTCGAATGTACAGAGGCCAACGAAAAACTTCGAGTTATCGTTAGTTCGACTTGTTGGAAATTCTGATTTCGGAGTAGGAAAAGGGGAAATTTTTTTAAAAAAATAGCAGCACTATCGAATAAGTAAAACATGTCAAACAGGTGAAGAAGTTTGAATTTCACCATATTTAATAGAATTGCATGAGAACATTTAGAAGTAAACTAGACACTAGACGCGTACATACTGTATTATGGAAACGGACGCATACATGATACTCTTATAAATGAAACGAATTGAAAATAAAGTGTGTACAAGATTATTTTCTGTCAAAAAATGCAGTGATTTTTGAATACTTCTCTTTTTTTGTCCTTCTCTCGTAAAAAAAATCATTTCCTTTTTGCACTAGCAGACAAATTCATTCGCTAAATTAATCTAGTAAATTCTATTGCTAAATGCTAAGTTTTGTTGCTAAATTCTATTGCTGAATGCCAAGTTCTATTACTCTTTAATTGCTATTTTTTTTAAAATTTCTCTCATTCCCGTAAACTTCTTCGACTTCTAAAAGGAAGAAAATTTCGAGTTAAGGGAAAATTTTATCTCTAAAATTCGGAAAAAAGTTCTGGGGCTGAGTCAAAAGCTTCGACTTAAAACAGATATTCAAGTTATCGGAGTTCAACTTATCGTGAATTAATTGTATAGGGTGTGACAGAATGAAATGGTGACGAAGGCTGCAGAAAAAAAATGTCTAATACTTTGCAATAGCCGGATACAGTGAAACCTCACGGTATTTCAGAGCCGATACAACGTCAGTGTGTTCTTTTTAGGATCAGAAATTCAGAAGAATTTTCGATATGAAACTGATAGAACGTCGGCAAAACAACGTTGCCCTATAAAATAACTTGTCCTATTATGGATAAGTCATTGCAATGCCGACCATTGCCATCAATGCATTTATAATAAACTACTATGGCCATTTTCAGAGAGTAGCACAATGATCGTGGACATGGTGTTGGACCAGATACATCAGTGAAGGTGCTTCTGACAGAAGTGTGTCAGCAGAGTGTTCATCTCTTTAAAGTCCTGCGCAACATGTCCGAACACCGGTCGACACACAAATGCTTTTTACGAGCAACAGCAGCGTAGGATATACTTAAATATGGGGGGTCTCTGTCGAATTAAGCCTCTTGTGAGATCGATCGAGGCAGAAATGGTTATACAAAACAGAACGAACCGAACAAGACCGGGCGATGTAAACATAGTGTTTAGAGGGCGCGGTCATTGTCGGGGAGAATGGTCAAACAGATCTCTATACCAATCATAATTTGGACTCCTGCGCGAAAAAATTCTGAAGCCCCGCCGAAGAACCCTGCTCAAGGATGCGAGACACATATGAAAATCTCATAATTGAATTAAGATGATGTTATATATCACACAAAACTCTTGTTTGACCACGGGTCGAACTACAAAATATCGCCAAAATCTCAAGCTTATGGAAAGAGGAAACAAGCTCCGGTGTAAATTGCCTCTCAATTTTTGGCGTTATTAATAGTTTTGGTGACAGCCATAAATAAACAATATTGCACTCGATATTCTCTCTCTCATTACAATTGCTAATGCTCGTGCCGGTGCTTTTCCCTTCAGTGATTAATCGCCAAATTATCCTCGACGAACGAATTAACAGCGGACTTCCGATGCCCGTAAATCTGGGCAATAACTGGCTGCGGAAAAACAACCGCCGGAGACAATTTAGCTTCGGTTATTAATTACTCCGATTAATTAATTGAATTACGTATGACGTTAATTGAGCCGTTTCCGTGCGTTATTTGTATGCGACGGCGTCTTTTGCGATAACCAACGGGGCTGGGACTACCTGATTACAGAGATGATCGCCATGACGTCACAGGCTCAGTTCAATATGGCTGCCGCGGGTATTCAAGCACATGTTACCCTATACCTTACCTACATTTCATTCGCAAAAATGACGCGCCGGTGCCTAAGGTCACGACGTCGTGGAAAATAGAATCGTGGGTATCGTTTATATATATAAGACGCCAAAGAAAAAGTAAAACGTCGAATCTGGCGATGAAAACGAGGGTCACGAAATAAGAAAACAGGTAATATGAACAAAAAAAAAACCATAAAAGAGACGAAATTATCATGCTAAATGGTTTCTCTCATAGATTAAACACAGTCACCAGCCCCTCACTTTTTTTTTTAACCAGGCGTTCCAGTGGCTGAGGGCCCCATTCACGGGTGGGGCCCTCAATTATAGATAAAGATCAATTCGGTATGTGCCGGGGGTTGGAAATTACACATTTAATTTTCTTTTCTGCTCTCTCTCTCGCCCCGATCCGGATATTTTAGATGATTAGTGGTAAATTGGTTTCGAAAAACGCCGTATGCGTGATCCGTTTCTCGATGCTACTTTTATTATTATTATTATTACTATGGGGTTGAATACAGTATACAAAGATACCAATTAAAGCGCTTTTCTGATGGCTTGAAAGAATCATCCACCGTAGACAAGAAAAAAGCTGGCAACTATTCACTTCTTTTCTTAGTAATGACTTCATTATGGCGGCCGTGGTTTGTTAAGTTGGCGAGAGAAAAGAAATAAGTAAATATGAAGAGATGGTTTCGTTTAATTTCTGTTCGTGATAGACTTATGATAATGAATAGGTCTTTTTACTCGTGCTTAATCGTGGATTGATTTGGCTTTTTGTTTCTTTTTTTTTATGGTATCGTTCGTGAGTCTCGTGTTCTGATTATTAGTGGGCATGGGTTATTATTGGGTAGTGGTATATGGTCCCAGAGAGAGAGAGAGATTGAACACAAAAATAGTGAACGGAGATATAGATTGATAATTTTGCTAGGACCACACAAGACCCCAGCTTAGGGGAGGTGGGGAGGGGATTCTTAAGCGCTTTTTCGGCCGCGACCAGGGCCGGATTAAGACATTTGAAGGCCCTAAGCACTTCAATGGTGTCGGTGCCATCCCCCCCCCCCCGATACTTGCAAGTATGTTCCACTCGATATGGAATCTATAAATTTAAAACAAAATTGAAATTTTATTATTTTAGAAGTAATTAATCTAAGGCTGGTATTACACTATAAAAGTTTGATAAAATCCCTTTTATAACACTTGAAAATCTAACCAATAAGGTTATTGGTGACATTCTAGAAAATGTAACCGTTGACTTTATTGGCTGCATTTTTCAAGTTTTATAATAGGACTTTTATCAAACTTTTATAGTGTAATACCGGCCTAAGGCAGAACTTTGATGTGAATATTTCTAAGCACGGACATTGAAAGTCTTTTCCCGTCCCATTTTTCCTACTTCCGAAATCTTTAATAATATTTCCTGATTTTTATTTTTTTTTGAATATTTTTGGAATTTTTCTGTCATATTTTATAAAAAGACAAACTTTAGATTTTTTTTGTTCAGAACCTTTTGGAAACATTTCAAGATATTTTCTTCCATCGTCTGCTTGTTAGGATTTCATAGACTGGCTTCAAAAATTGAACTTAGCAATGGTCGGTATTACTCATAGTTACCCTATTTTTGGTGAACCACAGTCATTGAGTCGCCTTTTCTTTCTAATGCATTTTTTAGTTGTAATCTACATCCGTTAGCATTCGTTTTACTTCTACGGTGGATTGAACTAAAGTGATTTGTACCCATGTGCGAGGCGCTCAAGATCAAACCACAAAACGATGGCTCCAAGCTTCGTAACCTATGCATGGAGCACCGAATCAGGGGTAAAAGAGAAAAATTACGAAAATTCTGTTTTTCAAAACACGATATCTCCAAAAAATGGCTTTTTGATCTAAAAGTAAGTCTTGCTAATTATAACTAATTAGAAATGAGATAAATCCACAAATGTGTGCGTATGGCTAAACAATTGTATTTGTGTGTATGCTTCGTTTTTGATTCTTAAATGACAATTAAAATGCTTATATAACGAAAATGCGATTTTGGAGTTATCACGTTCAAACACCACAGAATTGAAAAAAGAAAAAAAAATTAAGCAAAATTTTAAACTCTATGAGAGTACTCGCCTTAATGATTCGCAGAGGAAAACCGCGATTTTTGATGCATTTCATCGGGAACGCGGTTTTCGGGGGTTATTTTATTGCTGTGGCTTATACGGCACAATGGTACTGAAACTGTCTCACACGAGTAATAATAATTAACGATAAGATAATGCTCTTGAATTCATCATCGCCTATTCGCACCCCATTCATTGTATCGCCCCTGAAACCATGCAGTTGATCCTCCAATGATTCATAAATATTTCCGCATTTTTAAGTTCCCGTCCTTATGATATAGAACTTGGGTTACTCGTAATGCTTGGGGTCTCGCCCGGACGCAGCCTAAGAATCTCATTACAATTAGATCTGTTGACGATACAGTTGATTGAATGCCGTTAGTATGCAAATTGGCAGACAGGTATGTTTACTTAAGTAGGGGGAACCTCAGAAAAGTCAATTTGCCCAAGGGTTCTATGATTCTGTTAAAAAGCTTTATCATGCGATCTCTAATAAACTGATAATTAATAATAAAGTATATTAATGTGCAGAAAGATGTACTCTCCACTTGTTAATACAAGATATACAGGAAAAACTGGCTAACTTTGTAGAGATAATGATTTTTTTTTTAAATAATTTCATCTCCGCCCCTACCGGAACTCGAAACCGGGTCCCTCGAATGCCATTCGAGTGCTCTACCATCTAAGCTAAAGTGACAGATAAATAGATGTCGCCATCTTGTCGCCTGATGTCATTTATGAGCCATAGCTGATTGCTGTCACCGACCATGCACGGTGCCATTCAGCATATATATATATGCGCTCCAGCGCTCCATTGGTTAAACATCCTATCTGTCATTATAGCTTAGATAGTAGAGCACTCGACCGGCATTCGAGAATCCCGGTAGGGGCAGAGATGATTTTTTTTCTCAAAAACTCAGTATCTCTACAAAATTAGCCCGTTTTTCTGCATGTCTTGTATATTAACTTGATCTCTAGCTTCCAATGTTAATGGTTTTTCCCCGTTTGTGTGATCCTTCCGATGAAGGTCTTACAGTGTACGATCAATTAAAAATTCTATGAATTTTTTTTTGATTTTAGGATGCTTGATGAAATTTTGATAACTTTTTGTGGTGCCCCTTTTTTCCTGGCGCCCTAAGCACGCGCTTATTTTGCTTAATGGTTAATCCGGCCCTGGAAGCGTCCCATGGGACTGCTTGTTTTCCGAAATCAGTGAAAACAGTGCCCCAACAAGTGCATTTATAATAGGACCGTCAATTGAGTTTTACGACTTATTCTAGGAAGCCCTTGCGAGTCATGTTTGGGCTGTGACCCATAGCTAAAGAATTCCTGCCCGCAAGTAGACTTGAACGACATCTCTTGGAAGTCCCTGAGAATCAAGTTTGGGTCGTGAGAGACGTAGCTCAAGAATCCCTGGCTACGAGTGAATTTTTACGGCCCATCTAGGACGCCTCAGTGATAGGATTGATTGATCAAAGATCAAGCATTTTGATCATGACCCATACACACAGCTCAAGAGTCTCTGGCTGTAAGTGAGTGTATTTGAACGACCCATCTTGGAAGCCCCCGCCACTCAAATTTGGGTCGCGGCCCATAAGTTAAGAACTCCTGCCCTAACTCATCTCCTTGGTGGTCACATTAACCATTACTTGGTCGTGTCGGAGTGAAAAAAATTCAATTTTTATTGGTTCTGTCCCCTTCTGTATAGCCATTGCAACCTCCTTCGGGTTTTTAAGGGAACAACACATTTCTGTCGTCGGAAATGTCGAATCTGATGAGAAGGGAATTTTACATAATCCTTAATCTTTCGTTCGTCATGGTTCACTAGTGATACGAGTCTGTTAGCAGACAATTTAGATAATCTCTCTTCATACTCAATCGCAACTATTGTGCCTTAACTGGTTGAATCTATGGACCGGGTAGCGATCGCCGCATTTCAAATATCCTCTTGAGACCCCCAAGCCCATGTTTTCCAACAGATTTTTATGAAATTTGAAATCAACCTCCTTTATGGTAGTACATTAATACTATGCTTAGTCGTTTAAAAAAAAAAAATACAAGGAAATTTCACTTTTCGGAAATTTCATTACAATTGGACATTGGGTCTCAGGTCTTGAAAAATATGCACTATTGATATAGAAGGAATGACATGAAAAATAACATGAATTAAGGTGAAAACTACAAAATTAGCGTTATCTAGTTTACATATTTCACATGAATTCTTAGAACAGATAGTTTTAGTCACACCAAAATAGAAGAAAAAAACTAACATTTTACTAGATCAATGCAAAATAATCAATTTATATACATAGGAAATGTAGATGAATACCTGAAGATACAAATATTTAAAAACTATGAATGGGGCTCTACAAAACAATTATTTTGCACAGTCAAACAGAAATATAGTTTGCATTTGTTGCGCATTGCTTTTTTTGTGCAATCTTTGTTCTTGCATCTTACAGAATTATTAATATTCATCATTTTTGGTAGATGTTGGAGTCCCTTTTGGTTACTTGTGTTGGTTTTAATACTCGTATTGGGTTTTCGTTTACGAGTATTTGGCAGTGTAATGGCCATCTCTTCATCACTGGAATCTACCAGCTGGTTACCGTAGAAGTTTCTCTGCAATTAATGTTTCGGAATCTAAAAATTTCATGAATTTATTACTCTCATTAGCCTTCTTGTCCTCCCTTATTTGCTATACCAAGATCGAAGAAATGCATGATTGTTTTTAATGTCCAATTTTTAGTGCGTGTTTTTATACGGTAATAACTGATCAGTCGATCAATCAAATCAATTCCACTCATTTTGGTATTGCATTCTTTTACAATTACTGGCCTAGGGATTTCGATGTGCCTGCCGTCCTTTTACATTTGTCTTGTGGCTCTATCTACTCTAAGTTTGGCGGAACACAACAACACAACTTTCTTGTCATACCATTTTACGGTGCAGATTTCCTCATCCTGGCGGACTGACATGTCAGAATTACCTCTTTCAATTCCGGACATTATTTTGTCATCAGTCAAGATAACTGCTCTGGGAACTCTAGCCTTCATGGTCGTTCCTGTGCACGCAGTTTCTTTTTTCTGTGACTCATCTATCAAAGCAGTAGACACAAAATATCTATCACAAAACAGTCGTGTTCCTTTTCCCAATGTCTACACGAGTCGCAAGACTGCTGCACCTCTAACACCAAGGCTCTTTGCAATCTCACTTTTGCCCCTCTGAATTTGTCTTACCCGGTACAAATTGTTTGACTGCGCACGTGACTGTGAAGGGTACCATCTGCTCGTCAACAACAAGATTCTTGCTGCGAAGCAATATAAGACAAAATGGACCTCTGAGGAACACCAATAAGACAAGAATAACGGGAAGATTTGGCGTAATTAGAACATGCTTGTTGGTATCGACCTATGAGGTAGGATACGAACCAGTTAGCGAGGTGACCTGAAAAAACCCTAATTTTTGAAAGAAGGGTTAACGCTATCAAACGCTTTGGAGAAATCAGTGTAGAGTACGTCCAGTTGTTGGTTTCCGTCAATAGCTTGAGCAATAGCCTGAGGTCTTACCACAAGATTCGTACTGCAGATTATTTAGGCACGTTATATCCGAGGTCATTGTATTCTCGTCAACGCTATGAGTAATGTTATCATTAATACTCGTTAATCTCTATGGAAATCAGTTCGGACCACCAGTTATTGACGTTATAGCCGAGGCGTTATTACACCGAGGTGGTGACAACCAATTTAACTGTATCGAAAAACAGAAATATCAGAGACTCTGCGCACCATCCACATACCTATCTCCTTTCAAGTTCCAACTTCCTCCGATAGAGAAAGAGATAGAGAGAGAGAGAGAGAAAGAATAGGGAGAGTGTGTTAACTCTCTCTCTCGTACTACCTTTCAAAGCTCCCACGTAATACGAAACTCGCTAAATCTACAGAGATTATCAGCTAAGATTATAACATTCTTATATATTTTTAACATCTAAAACTTCTTGTGACTCTTCTCTTTCCTGCCATTCCCCCCCCCTAATTGTCCGCCATCTTGTTAAAAAAGGTGCACAGCAGACTCGGCGGTATGCAAGTGCCATCTGGTGTCGAATGCTTGTCTCTCTCTTTCTCTCCCCCCCTTCTCCCATTCCTTTTGACCGTGCGCGCTAATTTGTCGTAATAGTCGATGTAATTTAGCAAAATACGTCTTTATCTCGCGATCTGCAGAATAAAAGGGCCCGGAGGAGGACAGAGGCACCTTCTCCAAGGTTTTTTCTTTTCTGTTTCTCCCTCTTTAAAAGGACTTGGCAGATGGTATTTTGGAGGACGAAAATTACAGGGTATAACTCTAAAACGACGCAGCTTAAATTGTGTTAATTATAGGGAGGTTGGGGTCTTTAGTGAGAGGATGAGATTCCAACGAGTGTGGCGTGTCTCCCCCCCAGTCGCTCTCTTCATTTTCTATGTACCGATGCTCAGTCTCATGAAATTACGTGCGAATTCCTGGCTATCTGCAGAATAGGGTTTTTTGTCTTGCATGGGGGAGAGAGAATGCCGCTGTGTGGCCGTGCTGGACGCGCATCGTTATGATCCAGGTACGAACACATTGGTGGATGGCTCAAGTTGGCCTTCTGCGAGCTCTGATTTGAAAAGGTCTTGTTAAGTTGTCGATTAGTTGCATCAGTTGTTGGTTACTTTTGTAAAGTCGCTTCGTTTGCGGAAAATTCACCACCATGCAATTCACCGCTAAGAAAATTCAACAACCAATAATTTACCTCTGGTAAAATTCATCAACAACAGCTCGACACGAGTCAGGGAGCCAGTAAGTGAGCGAGAAGTGACCGAGTGCGTGAATCAGTAAATGATACACAAGTTAGTGGAGAGTCATGATGAGCGACCCAGTGGTAGACTGATCTCCCAAGGGGCGTGGTTTTAAGATGGTAATCTACTACCGTGAAGGTTGCTAGTCACGGTCCCAGGTTCAAATCAGAGGAAGGACATGTATGAGACATTTCCCTAACGAGCTTGAGGCGCCCCCCAACAGACAAGCATTCATTTTCAACCTATCCCATTAATGGCAGTAAATTGCAATATATCGATATGGCCGGAGTTGGTGTTAGGTAAAGCAGTGATAGACTGAGGAATATACTGAATGAGCGAGTGACAGAATGAGTGACCTGGTAATTGAGTGCGTGTGACAGAGCGAGTGATCTAGTTGGTGAGTTAGTGATAGAATGAGCGACATAGGGAGCAAAAAAGTGAGTTAATTAGTTAAAAACCTAGTTATTGAGTGAGCGAGTGAGTAGCAGAGTGAGCAATCGGTTGATTGAGTGTATAACAGAATGAGCAACCTTGATGCTCACTGCTGTACACACTGCGTACACATTTTTCGTATACAGGGTGATTAAGAAAGACTCATCCGATTTCAAAATGATTCTACACTTGAAATCGACCATTAACAAAAAAGTGCTTATAAAACGTGGTCATTTTCTCCCTTATCTTCACAAGTATTACTTATCATTCTGTGTTTTAATTTTTAAGAAATATACAATTTTGAAATCGGGTGATTCTCTTTGAGTCACCCTGTGTAAGTATGTATTACAGGGCGCCCTGTAATACAGAGCGTGCATACTTATTTATACCCCTGTATAATAAGTATGCATTTATATTCTACATGTACAATATTAACTTGATATATTGTACATGTAGAATTTGATAAAATTAAATTTGGTGATTAGTTCAGCTAAGTAAAGGTATTTTTTAGTTTTGGCACATTTTCTAAATAAAAATGAATTTCTTATTAGGAAGTTTCTATTTTCGATAATCTCTCGCGCCACCCTTCCCCAGTTCATTCCCAGTTCCACACTTTGGGGACCAATGGCTCAAAGCAGTGGGGGGTGCGGTAGCCCAGGTCGATAAGATACTCACCTATAGTACCAAAGGATGTTTACCTAAGGCACCCATACCCGGTTCGTCGTTGTCAGAGAACTTTCAGACACAGAGGTACAACAAAAATGGCGACATGGCCGTAGAAAGAAAAATGCTACCGCAGGGAGTCCCACATCGAAGGGTTAGTGCACCAACTGAGAATAAAAAACAAGCCTGCAGTTCGGAATCGGCAATAAATTGTAGCTCCCGGTCTAATTAGCCCTCGAGTGCAGAAAATGGCCGTGGAGCAACAAAAATGATCAAATAATCAAAGAAGTGGTGCACAAACCGTGGGTCGTCAATAAACTACGGGGGTCGCGAGAAAATTCTCCAAAAATAAAAACTTCCAAATAATAAATTCATTTTCATTTAAAAATATGTCAAAACTGAAGAATTATTTTATTCAACTGAGCTAATTACCCCATGTATAATACAATGTAAATTTATCGAATTATACTTGAACAATAATCAATATATCGGCTCCGTCAGGCCATAATCACGAATGCGCGATGTCCTCGCAAGAACGTAGGATATGACGTTTAAATGTTTACTCCACCCATGTTTCAATAAGGATACACATTTGCGTTTCAGGCACACCCCTTAGATAGAAAAACAAGGTATCCATACATCTGATTAAAAAGGGAGTGGAGGGGGGGGGGTAATTAGTACATTCGTGCTTTTAGCATACGGTGGAATGTATCAAGTTAGTTAGTACTTGTAGAATGTAGTAAATATATGCTTATATATATATATATGTACATACAGGGTTATAAGTACGTATGATCTGTATAAGAGTATGTATTACAGGGGCCCTGTAATACATACTTATACAGGGTGACTCAAATCACCTGATTTAAAAATGGTATGTTTCTTAGAAATTAAAAACACAGAATGATAAGTAATACATGGGAAGATAAGGGAGAAAATGACTACGTTTTATGTTAATTCGATTTCAAGTGTAGAATTATTTTGAAATCGTATGATTCTTTCTTAATCACCCTGTATACAAGAATCAATGACCATACACCTCGCTGCACTTTCATCTTGCGTAAGGGACACTGAGTACATCAAAAAAACAAAGTAAATATTTGAATACTGAACATCGTTAAAAGTCTATATCGCCTAATTAAAACCGAAACGTTAATACACATTTACTGGCAAAAAATCGCAATGACCGGGGCATGTGGTCAGCCTATGTAGGGGTTGCCAATTCTTTTTTTTTTTTTTTGGTCAAAAAGGGGGTCGCGCTTCAAAAAGCTTACGCACCACTGGCTTAAATTGAAAAATTGTGTTTTTTAAATTTTTTGGCACTTGCAGGGTCTACCCTTCACGCCATCAATTATTGATGACAAGAGGTCCCAATTCCCCCGGGGAAATATGGTCAGCGAAGAGATTAATTTTTCTTTACAAAAAAGAAATCGAGACGGGCAAAATTGCGGGAATGTCCCGCGAGTGGCAAAAATGCTGCGTTATCTGAAACTGAGTATACCGGACCCGCGGAATGAAAAGGTTGCGCACGCCTGATGCAGAATCAACTTCGCGGGTAACGATCGAACATGGGCCTATAACGCTGAAAGCCGTCATTATAAATTGGTTTCTGTTATGCATCACTGTTTGTCTGTGGCACCAGAAGAAAACTCCATTACCACACTTTGGAAGTGCCCAACATATACAGTCCACGAATTATAACAATGTCTCTTAATATACATTATCATGTACTTAATACTAACAGTGACCGTCTTAATAAGTTGACTGGTTTCTAACGCTAGATGGCATCAAAGTAAAAAAGCTGTTTTTAAGATTCTAGGCGTCACAGGTGAGTCAGGGAGAAAAGAAAAGAGCAACTTGGAAGAAGATGGAGATGATGGTGATTTCGCATTTTATCTCTGTCCACCGGGTCTTTTAGAAGAGGAGAGAAATAACCATCATTTGCAACAGACTAATTTTCTGTAATTGCCCCCCGCAATTCATCTCCTGGGAGGTATAATTTCACTCAATTGAGAGCGTTAATACACAACACCGAGCGGAAAGAGAGGGGATGGAAAGGAAAAATCGTTTTGCCAAAATTGTGAAAGTGTTTAAGTGTTGAGGCACAACTGGAAATGAAAAGGCAAGTGTGTGGACCCCATTTTCTCTAAATAACAACATTACAGCCAATCTTTTTAAATATGGGCGGGGGGGGGGGGAAAGGGGGGGGTTCCTTTTGCTGTTAGACTTTAAAGACGTCCAATCATGTTTTTTACTTCCCTTTTTAAAACGAATTTCTTTTACTTAATCTCTTGTTTTGTCCCAAAGAAGAAGGCAGTTTCTTAAATGAGGTGTAAATACACAGTGTGTATATATATATATATATCCACAGTACCTTTTCTGTGCTGATTCTGAAATGTACGGAAACGCGTTTATTCGGAATGATTTGAAGGAAAAGCCTCTTTTGACGTGAACACGTCTTTTAAATTATCTGCCGATACTGATTCGCAAAGAAGTTGCGTAACGATGTAATTTAAGCGCTCATGTCTCAGAATTTATTGAGAATACAGCAATAGGAGATAACCGCACCTGAGGTGCGTCCGTTAACGGGGGACGGGTGTTTACTGTATATCAGTGTTTTTGATGTCTGCAGTAGATCTCGTTGATCTATTACTACTTGGGAGGGGTGACCACCTTGGCACACCGCGTGATGTTGACATCACTTTAGAAGAGTAGACGCAGTCCAGGACATGGCCTGGCAACGGCAGAGGTCTCAGTATAGCCACCAAGTCGAGAGGGGAGGATGTAGCCTAGCAATTGGGCTGTCCATAGCGACACAAAGAGCTCACCCGGACCACCAAGCCGTCAAGAGTAAAAGTGACCCGGGACATGACCTGGCCACGGTAGAGAGCTCACTAGAGTCACCAAGCCAAGAAGAGTAGGCGTGGTCCACATGATCTGCCCCCCGCCATGGTAAACAACAAAGGGCTCTACTAGAGCTACAAAGCCGTAGACATAAGTTTTGAATTTCGCGAATTTTTTTCTATTTGTAACATTTGTAGCTTTTTTTTAAATGTGTTTTATTGTCGTGCGTCATGTAACACATTTATATATGCATAATAAAGTATCTGCCCAGGCCCTCATCCGGGCACTAGTTAAAATTGGCAATTTTCAATAGAGTCTGGGCGGTGCACTGTATGGTAATAAGCTTAATCTAACGATGCCACTCAGGTTTTAATACCTCCTCTGATATGGTCACGGGGCTAGCGTCCCACTTTCGTAACGAAATTGTTCTACACTGTATCTTGAGAAGTTCGCAACGTCAGTAGAGGACGTTGGTATTGTCTGTTGGCTATTTCAAAGGCAAACCAGATGATACTGATTTCATTAATGTCAGTACCCGACCACATGATGCAAAGCACAAAGAACGAGTTCACGTTGAAATTTACGGCCGTGTCTATGACACACACACAGAGTACCATTTTTTTTTTTTTTTTGATTTGGTTGATGGGTTGAATCGATTTCATAGCAATACTAGCATTCACATTGGATTACAGTAAGGCCTTTGACTGTATCTGGAGAGAAGGCTTATTACATAAAATGATTACAAGGGACTTTCCTCCAATGATAATTAAATTTCTGGAGTCGCATTTCAGAGACAGGACATTTCAAGTTAAAATAGGCGAACATATTTCAAGAATTGGATTTATTACAGCAGGCATAAACCAAGGCTCGAACCTTTGTCCATATGTCCATAACATTTTTATGGATGATTTTCCCACTATGACAAATGGATTATTAAGTATGTACGCCGATGATGTCATACTACTTATTTCCAATCAAGATCCTACAATCATTCTTAGGGATATGCAGAATGAAATATACAAGATTCAAAATTGGAATATCTTCAATAGAGCAAAGTTAAATCCTGACAAGTGTGAACTTATTTGGCTCACCACGAAGAAAGAACCTATTAATACATCTCTAATGATAATGAACCATAATATCTTACCATCTCGGGAAATAAAATATCTGGGAATAACATTTGACAACAGACTAAATTTCAGAAATCATACAGTGAACAGAATTAAATCTGCAACCATTACATTGAATCAAATCATGAAATTTTGCTATCCGAGATCCAAGCTCAGCTTAAAAAACAAACTTTTGATATACACGCAAGTTATTAGACCAGCAATTCTCTACGCAGCGCCTGCATGGGCATATGCCTCCAAGGGTAACATGTACCAAATACAAATATTTCAGAATAAGACTCTTAGAAAAATCTCTGGTGCCCCAAAATTTTTCAAGCCATCAGATCTACAGAAAGAATTGGGTATCGAGTCAGTATTCAAGTTCATCAAGAGGACTTCAAGAAATTTTTACAAGAAACTTGAAAACTCAAATTTGCATCATCTCAGCGAAATAGCAAGATACAATGAATATGAGATACTGACTCATCTCAGACCAAAGAACATATTGTCGAATCAATATAGAAAAGAGTTCTGAAATCCACTAAAATAGGGAAGTAAGTATTTCAGAATATTTCTTGTACATATTATAAATAGTACTTAAAACATTAGCCACCTTATAATTGACCAGTAGAATTTCTTATTTGATATAAAATTTGCATTTTGTTATTAGTTTTGTAATTAAAATTGAATTATTGCAATTGATGAAGATTGATTTTGGGTAGTACAAGAAATGTATATATTACTGGTGTATAATAGTTTTAGTTAATAGTATGAGATTAATTACTATGGAATGTTGTGTCTTTTATTTTTCATATATAGAGAACATATATTCTTTTCTTTAGTGGTAAGAAAGTTAATTACTATATTATCTAAGTTTATTTTATTTTCACATACAGAAAACATGTATTTTTTGATTTGATAATTTATCATAGATTTTGATAATAAGAAAATAAGGACAGATTTTTTGATTTAAAACATATTGTCTAGAGGAAAAAAAAACAACCATGATTGTTTAGGAATGATGCTACAATAATGATTGACCGATCCTGCGTAATGGCTGAAGGGCTCGCTGGAAAACCCATGAGGAAGGAGATGTAGATCTAAAATTTAAATATTATTTGATCTGGCGCTCTGTATCACTTGTTCATGGTCATGGTCACGGTCATAGCAATCGGTATTGACGGCAAAAATGCTTTGGAAATCGAGAATCCAACCTATGTATCTACGTGATTATATGGTTTTAGTATATGTTAATCAAGTACTGAATGAAGTCAATCGATGCCTTTTGAGTGCACATGCTGTAAGCAAGAAATACAGCTATTGCCATTGATCCGATGCTGGTTACACCTAGGGTCACTGACCATATGTCCCATGACTTCTTTGCGAAAATGTCCCGGTTTTTCATGTATTTTCAACACAGCCCCAACTTTACTTTTTTCGTAATTTTTTTCTTAAAACTAACGATTAAAATATCTTCGCAACTCAGAAATTGCCTTCTGGTAATCACGAATGAAAATATTCGCCTCACAAATTTGTGTCATGTTCTTTTTAGTTCACTGCAATTTGCAGTAGCGCTATATTTCCAGAAATTGGCCACTTTTCTACTGATTTCAGCACGTGATGGCAACTTTGCTTACTTTTGGGTTCATTTTTGACGATAATTGGCAATGGCCCGTATTTTCCTGTATTTCGAAGCCCAATATTCCGTATTTTCCTCCAGCAAATATGGTCAGCACAGTCATACCAGGTGTGATAGTCCAGGGAGTCTATAGCGCTGATGTCGTTATGCCCGCTTTTCGAACGCGTTTCGGGTGCATTGTGCGATAGGTTTACGTGAATATCACTGAAGGGTGATTTTACCACATCGTTACAAGCGATCTTCGTTATCGTCATCGCTATTGTATGCCAAGCGGTGGACAACGAGGATTGGAAAGCAGTCGTTGAGCTTGCGTTACGGAAATAAACATGACCTCCTGCGCGTACGTTTTTTCGACGAGGGCGAGAGCAACGGAGACAAATTAGTAGGATTGAATTCAGTGGTCTGGAATAGTTGAATTGCCTGCAAATATGCCGTGGGGTCTCTTAAGTAATCAAGGAATGTGCCGCGGGTCACTTGAGTGGTCTGTTTTCACCCGCGTCGAGTTGCATACTGCCTCGCTTGCAGTATTGCGATAGTGTACACTCTGCCTCTTCTCACCGATAGATTTTTTTTTTGTAAATAGCGTCATCTATTGCTGAACTAGTCGAATCTTCAAGTAATGGCGCAAAATCTAATTTTAAGTAGTTAAATTTTTTCATCAATGTCTTGCTTGTCTCTTTAATAAAAATCAAATAGAAACTTTTCTAGCTGAAAAGTTGTACGTTAAAATGTTATTAGGATAAAAATTTTGATTAAAATACAAGTTTAAACCCAATCGATACTTTTGAAGATTTCTGCTGTATAAGGTGTGGATAATGGTATCATTAAGGTATTGTTATCACTTTTTCAACGAGCGGACCAATATTCTGAAATGGGAAAAAGTTCGTTTACAAAAATCTGGATTTCGGATTATGCTATCAATTTTTCTCCCCCGTAGGAAACTTTTTTGCGCATTCTGAGAGAAGCTAAGGTTTAACCAAACTTATTTTCCCCCGTTACGTTATCGTTTGATCAGCAAGGTCCGGATGTTGTTGCCCTAAAAAATCTTGAAAAATTCCCTAAAAATCAGAAAAAAAATAAGACGCCAAAATAACAAACGAAGTTCTCTTGAAAAACCGTTAATGTTTGAATGTTGAAAGAAAAAGGTGTTCGAAAAACCGGCATTATTGGTATGGGATATAGAGCCGATATTGCCATATGGCGATGTGGCCTGGGTATCTTTCGGTACGGGATATATTCAAACCCCACAGAATCGACAATGTCAAAGCCGAGGCAACGAAATAGAAAGCATCATTGGTTGGTGGTGGCTAACGTTGACTGTACGGCCTTTAGATGTGAGCATCAACAAGCCTCTCAAAGCCTATGTGAGGAATTTGTAGATCCAATGGATGAGTTCCGATGATAAAGAAACTACAAAAAGTGGTGCCTTGAAGAAACCTGACATTGGCCTTGTGTGCCAATGGGTACATGAGGCGTGGAATTCTGTTTCCGCCGAAATTATTATCCGATCTTTCTAAACGTGTTGCTTCATCAATGCGATGGACGGAACTGAAGATGATATCCTCTTTGAAAGTGACAATGGCCGAGGTGAAGATAGAAAAGGAGGTACCGCACCCCTATGATGATCTGATGGATTACCATGAGCTTGGAGGCTTACAAGAAACGGATTAAAAAGTATGAATCATTTTCCATTGTAAATTTCCGTAAGAGTTATTCATTTTGCATGCAAATATAAGAATTTTTTTTCTCTGAAATGCACAGATTTTTTGGGGTCGGTTTATACACGGGTTTTCAATTTTTTGCGGTTTTGGTGGTCCTAAATTAGGGGGGGGGGGGGTTGACTTATACACGAGTATATATACGGTAATTTTTTTTCTAATTATTATTATTTTTAGATTGTATCAAAAATAACAATTTTTCTAATGAACGAATTATAATTCATGATTTTTTTTAACAGAAACAGTGGCGTTATGGTCACCACAAGGGTGGGGCTTTCAGGGTTCCGACCTGTGAAACGATTCTTATACATATTTTTTGTTTTTTCACAAGATAAATTCAGTATTGAGAGTCCCGTGAAGTATCTGACCAGGGGGGGGGGGGGGGATTTAGCCGTAAAAAACGAAAAATGAACTTTAATTAAACTGAAATTAACTTTTTTCAGCCGCGACCCGAAATCAACGACGCGATCAACTTAGCGAACCATGGGACTGTTTGTTTAGCCACCAGATCCTGAGCAATGCCTAAAATACATGCGTAAGACAGCTTTCGATGCCGATCACATTGTGGACTTAATGAATCAATTTCATCGAAAACATCAGTGACACTCATTGGAAGAGTAATGAAATTTTATAATATGTAGCAGAAATTTCCTCCGTCCGGAATTTCAATTTTGTATGTGCGTAGTACTCACGACCTAGATTTCCTCTGCTTACCAACTGTAGAACTAAATTCTTTTTGCACAGTTGAAACCATGATATGTGATAAAATACTGGCTCCCCCACATCATCCAGCATGGCCTTCTAAGCTGGGATATTTTGTGGAGGCCCTGGGGCCCTCTTTATAGTGAATTTATAGTGTGAAGTAACAAAAAATGATAAGAATAATCCCGGCCCCTCAGGCCTGAGCTCTGTCCGTGGTGGTAAAATTATGAAAAACGAAGATTCATTTCGTCGGGCGACATTGTACCTGCGAATGCAATGAAGTAAAAATGAATCAGACTCATAGAAATGGTAGTTGATTTTAATGGTGTACGACGACAAGCTTTTTTCAAAAGTGCACCTTCGAATGGTACAGAATCAGTACTGGGGGGAGGGAGGCAAACACGATGATATCTGTACCCTCAATGTTGATGTTTTTCATGAGAAGATTGTCCGTTTCAGCATGTTTTCAGGTAACTATCCTACCGTGGTTCTAGGAGCAACTTTTCATTTTTCAACTAAGAAATCTAGAATAATTAGTAATTTAAGAGGCTGAACAAGTCATGGAATTTCAACAACCTGAGATAAACCGTTCGGGTGCAATCCAATCTCAAAGTAGCTTTGCGGTCAAAACGATCGCTTCCGTCGTTCTAGTGTTAGCTGTGAGATTTCGGAATGACCACTGAGAATAAATCCCCGTCTATAAAGTTCACCGGTCATTATTTTACATTTAAGTGGAGAGAAAGGAAAAGGTAATTTATAGCTTTGATGCTTTTCTTTAAGTACATGGAACCCATCTACACTTGTTAAAAACCAGCTTCAACAACAACAAAAAAAACACGTTTGTAAAAAGCCACTGGTTTGCAAAAAAGGAACGTTTCTCGGTACTGGAAGCAGCAGTTAATAGTGGATAATTTCCGATGTCTGTCTTCATAGGGAGAGAGAAAGAGAGAAAAAAACGAATTTCACAACAAAAACATAATTTCAGTTATATTTTTTTTACCTAAAACTAAGCAAAAAAAAATTATTATTTTCACAGTAAATAAGAATTATAGGTTATTCCTCTTATTATGGCCGCTTCCATTTTGAGAACCGTTTAAAAATAGAAATTGTTTTTAACCTGCAGGGGGAAAATATTCCGAATCTGGAAAATAGTAAAAATAATGATAATAATAATTGTGTGTATACTTTCGAGAGCGTAAACTGTTTTCGTCGATGTGAGAAAATCTGATAACATTTAGAAACTTGTAATAATAAAATTACTTGGAAATAATTTACATAATAGTCGGTATTGATTATTTATAATACATATTTTTGTATGGTCGTAGTGAATGTGTACAATAATGTGTAATTTTTGGTTTTAGAGTCGTTATTTGGACACCTTTATAGATAATTATTGTTTCTGAACTGAATATAAAATATTTATATTATTTAGAGTTGATTTTGGAGTGTAATTTGATTCTGAGAAAAGAGCTTGTTTTTTTGAAGAAAATTAAAGGATATTGATATCAATTTTTTTTTATTATTGCACAATTTTATTATTGACGTTAAATTTTATTTCCATTTGAATCTGCCAAAATACAATGATTAAAATTGATATATTAATTAAAATTATAACTGAAATCACGTTCAAAATATAAGCTACATCAAATTCATTAGAAAAAAATAGGTTTAAAAAAAACCTATATTTTCTCTTAAATTTTAAAAAGCATCATTAATGACTTTACTAATTGCTGAATTTTATGGGAAATAGAATATGATATAAATTTTTGTAATAAAATAACAGAAAATGTAACAAACAAATTGCAATTCGAGAAATTGTCGTGGTGCTGCCATCTATCGATATGTTTAGCTATCAAAAGTTTTTGATTAAAAAGAAAAGGCTCTTTCATAAATTAACCGTAAAATTTGATTGAAAAATTTAATTGTGATATCACAAATTTCATTCATTAAGATCTGGTAAAAAGTCGTATTTTTTTAATAAGTTTTATTTATAATTTAAGAAAGTTTTTATATGAATATAATAAAGTTGAAATAAAATTACTTTTTGTAATACCTGACGTAAATTTGACTTACGGTTTAATTGGCTCACCAAGGCTGTCTAGACTGAGTCATAGTTGAAAAGCGGTTGCGATCTGGTTGTTTCGTCAACATATGTCCATGGTCAATGAGAGTCATACTGTGTGGGGGTAGTGCCGTCTTAACGCATGGGCCCACCCGGGTGTCTCACAGAAATAAGCGTTGGAATTTCATTCTGAAACCTCTCCTCCAACATTACAAGGGGGGCGTCAAAATGCACGCTTGCTCCGGGTGACGATCTAGTTGCGGCCATGATCATAGGCCCCCCGGGCCAAGTGATTTTTCTGAGACCTTTACCAGTCAAATTCCCGAAAAATGCAACTACTTCTCATTTTTCCTGAGGTGCCCGGGTGGGCCCATGCGTTAAGACGGTACAGCTCAGAAAAATCACTTGGCCCATGGTGCTCTCAAGACGGCCCTGGCGTGAGGGAATTCTCAATGTCAGCGTTAAAAATAATAGAAAACATTAGAAAAAAAGTGATTGAAATTATTTGAATAAATGTTAAAAATAAATTTTAAATTAAAATACTGAAATCTGAAAAAAAGCCAAAATTTTCAATAGAAAATCAATGCAGAAATTTGAATTATAATCTAAAAGTTATTTTTACTTGAAAAAAAAATGTTGTGAAAAATATTTAAAACTCAAACTTGAAAAATTTATAAAATTTTTGAAAAAAACGCAAAAAATCTCAATTGGAAAGTGCCTACAAAAATGAAATTAATTTATTCACAAATTAAAAAAAAAAAATCGTTATAAAGAAAGAAAATTCAATAACAAAATATGAAATTTCTTTCAAACAGATTTCAGAAATCGTGAGAACGTATTATAGGTGCAGTCAGACCCCGATTTAACGAACTCCGATTTACTAAATTCCCTGATTTAACGAATTATTTTTTAGAAGTTTCAATGCTTATGCTTGTATTAATCTCAGCCGACGTATAACGAAATAATCGATTTAACAAATTAAAAATGTCAGATTTATCTGATTCGGGGATCGACTGCATTTGCGTTTAATAATATTTACTACAAATTTGCATTTTATCAACCATTTTTCTGACGATGATTTTTGATTGTTTTTAAAATGATTTTTTGCATCTGGAATTTCTCCTGTTCGTTAACTCATTAAAATGAAATTTCTTTCTATATTTGAAACAACTTTTTAGCAATCATTACAATGTATTGCAGGCATTTGATTTTGGTGTTATCTAAATCACAACTGCATTCGTTGTTATTTTGATGACTTATAGCATTTATTTGCGGTTAATGATATTTATTACAAACTAGCTATAATACCCGGCGCTGCCCGGGTTTTCTTCAATGAGGCTTTTTTGGATCACGTGATATGTCCCTCTCTTTTTCTTGAGGGACATACAAACCGTGTCCAAGTTAACCAATATGGCGACCTGCGCGATTCATGAAATAAACAAATCTAGATTTACACAGAAACGTAGAAATGAATAAATATTTTTCTTTTTTTAAGGGGCGCTAGGCCCCCCCCCCCCTGAACTTCAAGTTATCTATTTCTGCCTGTTCCAGCTTCCAAAAATCCTTAGTTAAAGCTGTGGAATTTTTTCGATGCACTTTTCACGGGCTCATAACTAATTTTAAAATATCCTAACCCACATGAATTTATGCAAATAAATATCAAAAAAGACAATATGGAGACATTCATTTTCATACTTGAGAAGATATAAATGAAATCAATGGTATTGCTCGAATATCCAACTCAAAAGTATAGGTTTGGCTAATTACCTCATATTTAATCTCCTGGGCTTCGTATATCTCTAAGCGAACTGAATATTTCAAAACTCGAGAATTCAATACAATTTTTAAAATTATTGATGGGGCGGAAAATCCCACTAATTTCCGCATTTCTACAGTAAAATCGAAAATTTTAGCACTGATTTCTATGAGGATCACCCTTTTCCTGACTCTCAAAGCGATGCTGATGATGATTATGACGTCTATTCAAAAAGCCTCATTACTGAGAGTATATTGAAAATGTGGCAAACCATTATAAAGGCATAAACTATTATACATATACTAACAGGATTAAAGAAGTGACAAACCGTTGTAAAGGCATATACACGTCTGAAACGCATTGCTAGGGAACCACGGTAACCAAAGTAAACGTTCGGAAAGTGATTGTTGAGGCCCAAAAACCATTGTTGCCGGACAGTTCTTTGCCCATTTGGGGCATTTGCCCTGGTCTGACGAAATTTTAAAGTAGCCTATCGTTCAAGTCGGGTCCCATTTGGTATATATGCAAAATTTGGCGACGATCGATCTAAAATTGTAGATTTGTATAGAGAACATACACACACACACACACAGACACACAGAAAATCAATTTTATATATATAGATAGATTCGCATTGTATCAACCGAGTTCTTTTGACTCCTCGGCTGGTTATCCACTTACCTAAATTTTTGTTAGAAATGAAATTGATAAAATGAAATATGAAATTGAAAAATTGAAAAAAAAAACTCGAAGAAATAAAAAAATATATGGAAAAAAACCAAAGAATGGAGAAATAAATTTAAATAAATTCAAGAACAAACAACAAATAAAAGAATAATTGATGATGATTTTAAAGTAATAATAAAATATATTCAAGTCCTCTCTCCAAAATCAGTAGAAATTACTAGAAAAAAAAGGAAAAATTGATAAAAAGTTGTAGAAATCACAGGATAATTATGTAAATAACAACTTTAACTCCCTTTATCTGTACATAAAACTTCCTTCAATTTTCTGTTCGTTAACTCATTGAAAATCAAATTTCAAAATTATAGAAATCACAAAATAATAATTAGTTATGTAAATGAGAACTAAGGCCCTTTATCTCTCCATAAGACTATAATATTTTCTGTTCATTAAGTCATTAAAAATCAAAATTGTTTCTAAAAAAATTTTAGAAACCACAAGAATTTTTTCCTCGTAAAATTTATGTATAATGAATGTTATGTATTCATAAATTTATTAATATTTTTTTCTTTTTATTTTGATGGCATTTATTTGCTATTAATGACATTTGTTATCAATTTACATTGCATCAATCAATAGAGGTCTTTGACTGACTTTTCTCATCTAGAACATATTGTTAGAATTGAAATTAATAAAATGAATTGAAATCGAAAAAAATAAATTTCTTGACGTAACAAAAAGTATATGATAAAAATTAAAGGAAAAATAAGAAATGGAATTGAATAAATTAGAGAACAACACAACAAATAAAAACTAATAAATGCTGGTTCTAAAGTGGGAATGAAAAATATTTAATATTCATTCAAAATTTGAAAAATATATATTAAAAAAATTTAAAAAAATTCAGATAGAATTATAAAGCCGTTGTGGTGGTCGAGTAGTCATAAGTCCCGTTCATATGGGGAAATACTAGAAAGAGCGGGGTTTAAAACCCGCTTCAAGAATTTTCACCAATGACTACTCCCCATTTCCTTCCTTACGAAGGAAAAAAGTCGTTAAGCGGGTGCTAGAACTCCCAATGCCACCGGAATATTTACACATGTGAACGGGGCTCCAGTGACGGACTCGGATCGCAATGGCCCGGGTTCGAACCCCACCGTTGCTGCAGTGGCGGTCGGCTGAATTTGGCTTTCTGAGGCTCCGAACCTCGAGTTCGATGTTCGATCTCCCCGTTGAAAAATCTCGCACACAGAAAGCAACAGGCCTACAACAATACAATTAATCAGTCATTACACTTCACTCATAGTTAGAAATGAGAAATACAAATAACAAGCATTGCGCAAAACTGACTTCGCGTTTGGTTCACAACACACACATGCACAGTTTGCAACGTGGCCTAGGGCATCTTCGACTCCCCCCTCCCCCTTAAAATTTATTCATCGATACAGAGTGGCGGGCAGGGATCTGGTTAGGAGAAAGAGGTAGAATTATTGAAATCACGAAATAATTACCGTGTTTTAACATGTATAAGGAACTCTCCCCCCCCCTTACCCCATTTTGCCAAAAAATTGTGTCTCAGAACTAGGATGGATTTCTTATATATACATATATATTATATATATATCTTTTCAACTTTTATCCTCAAATTTTAAGCCCAAAATATCAGAGGAGTCCTTACACACGAGGTTCCTTAAACACATTAAAATACGGTACGTAAATAATAACTATAAAGGCCCTTTCCACCTCCATGAAACTTTCTTTAATTTTCTGCTCGTTAACTTATAAAAAATCAAATTTCATTCTAAAAAAATTTATAAAGCAAGAATTTTTTTTAGATTTGCGTTTATTTTCATGACTTATAATTTGACTACCGACCGACAAAATTTAATTTTTTCTCGTCACTGCCTAGCTCGAGAGGACTGCCTGGCAACTTGCGACTGCCCTTGACGGCTATGAAGGGGGTTACAGACAAGTTTGTGTGTGTTTGTGTACATATGAAGTTAATAAAACATTAATTATAAAGGAAACATTTATTTTTCTGGATATTGTGCTGAGGTGAACTTGGAAAGAAAAGTCATCTTGTCTCCGCCGGGACTCGAACCCAGACCCTCTTGCATACCGGGCAAGAATGCTACCATCTACACCACTGGAGACATGACCCTGCCTTCCTTATTTCACGCACTGTTGCGTGAGGCTCTGAAGTAGAGAGTAGAGGCATTAGTAGCCTCTCTTAACTTCAGGAAAAGGCCCCCAGGTGGGACGGTTTAGAGAGAGATAGATGGCTTTTTTTCTCAGCCCAAGATATCAAGGAACATTCATCAGAAAAGTGATCTTGTCTCCGCCGGGACTCGAACCCAGGCCCTCTTGCAATGGAAAGAAGAAAGTTGATACAAAGAGAAGAGTTGATACAAAGCGAATTATAAATTCGCATTGTATCAACCAATAAGGGGCCTTTAGCTTCTTGGTTAATTTGTTTCCTCATCTGCAACTTTTTTTGTAAGAAATGAATTGAAAGAAATTAGAAATTATTCGACGTAACAAAAAATATATATGAAAAAAAAACCAAAGGAAACAAAAAACAGAAGAAATATAGTTATTTCATTCATGAAAATATATGGAATCACCAAAAAGACATTGTCAGATACAAGAAAGTTGCAGATTACAGCCAAAAAAATGGCGAAGGCAATTGAAGTTGCCAATTACAGTCTAAAAAATTCTCAAAATCTGTCAAAGTTGTCAATTACATCCAGAGAAAACATTGTTAAAGGCTGTAAAAGTTGTTAATTACATCCGAAAAAACATAGTCAAAGGCTTTAAAAGTTGTTAATTACATCCGAAAAAACATAGTCAAAGGCTTTAAAAGTTGTTAATTACATCCGAAAAAACATAGTCAAAGGCTGTAAAAGTTGTCAATTACATCCGAAAAACATAGTCAAAGGCAAGTAAAAAGTTGCCAATCAATCTTAAAATTTCTGGAAAGTCGCTGATAGCGAATATTAGATAGCTGCTGCAAATTGAAATAATGTAAAATATAATTCACCTAATACAAATGATAATATCATACATCAGTATGTTGTTTAGCCGAACGCGCGTATTTGTGTATTTATCTCACTTCTAATTAGTTATAATTGGCAAGACTTACTTTCAGATCAAAAAGTCATTTTTGGGAGGTATCATATTCTGACCAAACACCACAGAATTGAGATAAAACTTTAGAAATCACAAAAAAAAACTGTATTTATCTCTTCATAAGATTCACTTTAATTTTTCCTATTCGTTAATTCATTAAAAATCAGAAAAAAACAGAAGCATTAAGAGATGGAAAAAAAAGGAAGCGGAACCCATTTCTAAAATCACGCAACAATCGGACCTGTTGACCTACGGAAGTTTATCTTGAACAAGATCCAAATTCAACGTAAATATCCGCTTTTATTTCCAACTCAACTCATTCCGAGATGGTCAAGACATTTCCAAAGAAAAAAAAGTAGTAATAATAACGAACGTTATGGCAATAAATCTATCCATGCTCATTTAATTGCCTGCTTCCGGTACTTCAAAGAGAAACTGATTATCAGTTTATGCTAAGAAATAACTGAGAGAAATCCATTTCTCTCCGAGTATTTTCAGTTTCGATAACGCACTTTGTAGGCCAGGCGGCTTAACAATTTTTCTTTGAAAGATATCGAGATGAGAAGAGATAAGTTATTGTATGTGAGAGATCCACGAGAACGTAATTTGTCATTGAGAGATTGATAATGAGTATTACTTATTATTTTGAAAAATCCTTCGACTCCAGATGATTCTGATGAGTTTTCGCAGTTATATCTTGAACATCTTCGGCCATAATCATCATAAAAATATCATCTACAGTCGAGTTCGGTTATAACGTACATCCTTGGTGATTCGAGAAGCGTATGTTATATGCGAGGTCATGTGGAATCGGTCCAATTAGCAGCTGTATATATATACTCAATAATGCATATGATGCATTAATGAGATTTTAGGAGACAAAATATAAGCACGTGCGAGCATAATAACACTGAATTGATAGCATATAGGCGGATACTGGTCAGTGAATTTTCCTGGCGGTGAATTTTCTTACAGCGGTGAATTGCATGGCGGTGAATTGTTGTTGGTGAATTTTCCGTAAACCAAAATTTTGTAAACGTACTATAGTCTGTAATATACTGCAAACACAATAGTTACATATTAATTTGTTGCTATTCATATAGTTCTCATAACGAAATCAGCAACCATGCACTTGTCAACGATAAAGTTAACAATTTAATTGATTAAGTCAACACTTTGATAGAATCATATAATGCAATTCTATCAAATTCTATGTGTAATAAATGTATCAAACGTTCATATTTGTGCAGGGAGACTTCCTTGTACTTCGAAGTATTCCTTCGAAATTGAGAAACCAGAATGATAAATAACATGCTAATATGAAGAGAAGAAATGTCTAAGTATTATGAATAAATATTATTATAATGATCGATTTCAAGCGAGAAATCATTTTGAAATTAAATTATTCTTTGATGCTTTCTGAATCTCACTAAATATGAAAATCAAGGAACATACACCTCCCTACACTTTCAATTTCATAATAAAACGGAACTGCCAACTAAATATTGAAAAATAATTTGATTTCTTTCATTACTAATTGCGCAAATTGAAACCGGGAGAAAAACGCGTCCCGAAAAATGCTTTTGAGACAACACATTTACTAACAGTAAATCTAGAATGTCACGGAAAACCGGGACATATGGTCACCCAGTGTAGGGGAGTCGCCGATAAAGTTCGTGTCAGAATGGGATCACGATTCCAAATGTTTGGGAACCACCGTCCTAGGGTTCGAAGTATCGTTCACAGGAAATACACATTTTTACTATACAGTATTTCTCTATTCTGTGCTACCGTTTTTGTTTTGCTTTTGTTTTGCTCCACGCAAAATTCAGTCTAAAATTCGAGCATTATGCTTGCTGCATGATCACATTCAAATCACTTTCCAATCAAACTTTGGCGAAGGTTACTCGAGAAACAACTGCAGAACACTGACACAACGGAAATGAATGTACAATTAATGTACTGCAAATTAATGTACCTCGAAAGATGTTCAGAATAAAAAACATTTCGCACAAGAACGCTTGAAAGATCGACAAAACGTAGATGTTGGGTGAAAACTCCGTATTCAGTTAACAATTCAGAAATTACATATTTGAACAAAAAAGGGCATGGGACCAAGAAGAGAGTTACCAGTGTTCATGACAAATAGCACAAGTATATAGCATGTAGTGACGGAAATCGGCCGAACTTCAGTGTCCGTGGGGACAGGGCCGTAACTAGACGGGGTAGGGGGGAAACTGACACCCGGGCGGCAGTTTTAGGTGGGAACAAAGAACGCCATTACAAAATTATCGAATTTTAAAGTTGTGGGGGCGACAAAATATAATGTTTGCTCCAGCCGGCAAAAATCGTAGTTACAGCCCTGCGTGTGGATACCGATTGTTTATGGCAACAAATCTTCATCAGAATTTGACGAGGAGTCAGTATACGGATCTGTCAGTTGACACCTCACATGTGTGGGAATTATGGAATCATGTGATTGTCTTCAATGGAACGAACCAGTTTTGGAGTTTGCTGACGGCAGGACTTCTTCTGAACAAGATGTTGTCTCCATAGAGTTTTGTTTGCCTCAGGGAGTTTCTCAAAATGAAACTTGTTGGTTAATCAGCAATCTGACCAAGCTCATTGTCCATTCTGAAGCTGCGTAAATACCATTATTTTGGGGGTGCTCCTGTTATGACTTTGGCCTCCGGGACAGTTCGTACTCTGTAAAATTCCATTAAAAACTGAATACCGAGTATAAAACGGACAACAGCAACATCTGGCATCGCTCTAGAACAAACAGCACCTCGTACGAACTCCAGAATTCCGGTCGAGCCCGGGCCCTCCCAAGATGGGAAGCGGGAATTATATACACAAACTGATTAATGTGTCGGTACAATGTATGCATAACCTCATCATCAGTATCCTTAAGGAGAGAAAGCAAAAAAAACCTCATATACAACAACCGGAATTGGCTAACAGGGAGGAGGGACGAACGAGGCAATCGAAGACGCTGGTAATGAGCAACTTGCCTTTTCATCACGGAGCCTTATATAAGCAAATAATAATAAAAAAAAAAAAGCTTACTGAATATTAAGACGCTCTCATTCTCTCTCCTCAACATTATGTTCCATCACGTACGACGGCTGTTCGTGTGTTAAGAGAGATTTTTTTTTTGGCGCTAATCCATCACGCGGTGGGCGTTCATTTAGCCGTCAATTACTGGAATGTACGGCGTATACTTAAACACTCTTACGATGCGCTGGCGAAACACAATTACAAAGCAAACTTCTCCGCCCACTTGGCCGCTCTGCAGGATACGCTGCCTTAATGAACTTTTTTTGTGTTGTTTAAATAAAAACGGCCTTAATCTTGGCATATCATCGCATCCAACCAATTTGTTATGTTTACCTTTATCCATTTAAACTCTCCCAATTTCCCCAACCGCGCGACGAGACCTTCCTTTTGTGTGTGTTTTACGCTCGTTTCGTCTCTCTTTTTCTTTTTCGAGAAATCAGCTCATCACGAACTCATGATAAAGGCCCTTCTTTTCATTAGTATTATGCGCTGATTGTGATTTCTGATACTACAAATACGTACATACTTTGCGTATCTTTTGGTATATTTACGTATTAAATACTGCACGATGCATATAATCGTGACGTACCCTTTACGTTCCAATGGGGAATTTCTTCGGCGGTAGATTTACCTATTTCATCTGTATTTTAACAAGCTTTAAATTCTAAATAAGCAATTTTTTTGTTTTGTTTCGGACAATCATGTCACTTGTATATAAGGCCGGGATTACACTATAAAATTTTCATAAATGTTCATTTATAAAACTTGAAAAATGCAACCAATAAAGTGAACGGATACATTCGAGCAAATACAATCGGTAACCTTATTGGTTGCATTTTTCACGTTTTATAAATGAACTTTTATGAAACTTTTACAGTGTAATCCCAGCGCTTGAGACTCCTCTTTGTCGATTAGCGTCGATGCTGTGTCATAGGATTCACGTGCAGGACCTGTTTCCTCGCAAGGGGGAGGGGCACTTGTCCAGTGCCGATAAGTGATAGGTTTTTCAGTGATCAAAATTGACTGCCTTTTGTATTTTAGGCACTATCCACAGGCATACGTAATATTTTATGAGGAGGGTTACATTTTTTTTCTTCTGGGGGGGGGGGGTTGAAGGTTTACGTTTTTACTGCAAATAGCACTATAATCATTTCATATCCGAGCATTTCTTTTTAAATTTTTTATATACGATTTTAGTATTTTTGTAAAGAAGTAATTAATTTAGTTCAGTTTTTTCAGCCAAGAGGATACACGGTATATTCGTCTTCACATACATATTCCTTTTCCAGAATTTTATTGATAAATCGTCCGTGATAAATCACACTTTTCCCGGAGACACTTTCTTCTGTCAGACCATACACGACCCGGGCTCTGTCCCTTCTGGGATGTAAACCCTTTCTTTACCCGTGTGGGTCGGATCGTGCTGGAGAACACACTTTCTTCTGGAAGTTATCTTAAAAACCCACTGAAAGTTCAACTTTAAGTGCTGCCCACTGATGGAAGCCTCCAAAAAAGTTCATATTCTCCACGTTTGTGGAGAATACTAAAAACTTACGCAATCCTCTAAGTCAGGGTTTAACTCACTGAAGTCAAAAGAAAAAAAATTCTATACAGTGAGAAAAAGCAACCAACACATTTGTGGCACCATTGTCCGAAAAGGTTAATCTCTGCTCGGGATGGGGGGGGGAAGAGATTATAACCCCCCAACCCCTGCGTACGCCAATATATAAGGGACCCCAAAAGTTCATATTGTCTTAGGGGTCGATCTTATGAAGCCCTGCTCACGTGTCATGTCTAGATGTTATAGCATTGATGGATCGATGAGGCCTTTCAGTAGGGGCTACACTTGGATTTGTACATAGTCCAGTGATTCCAGATTTAGTATATTTTTAGTTTTATCGTGTTGTGTTTTAGATCCATTTATAAACTTTCCATTATGTTAATTTTTAGCACAACTGCTTTAAAACACGGCTTGAAAAATCTAGAAATTATCTAGGCGACAGAACAATTCTTTAGGAGCCAAACACTTTTTTAAGAAGGAAACAGGTACATACCGTTTTAACGAATACCGTTGTAGCGAAAATCCCGTTTTAACGAACACTTTTCTAATCATCCCAGATAAGTTTACATAGGAACAATGCAAAAACTTGTAATTCCTTATTAATGAAATTCCGTTTTAACGAAGTGAGTTCTCCAGTCTCTTGGAGTTCGTTATAACAGGATTCGACTGTAAAAGTAATATTTCTTCCGACTTCATTTCTTCGAAATTCTTAATTACTCTGGTATAAGTTCTAAGAAATTTCGCATCGTCCTCAGCTTCCAATTTAGTAACTGCACATATACAGGGTGCATAGCAAACGGGGGGGGGGGGGGGAGTTGTAATGACATTTTACTGGTGAACCGTTGATCTAAGTAGTATACTACTTCGATTTAGAGAAAGTTTCCAAACAACGTGTTGTATTCGTATGTCATTCATGTTTCAAGGGGTTGTGCAGTTATTAAAATAACAAGACTTCAACTTTTTAATGCGATCCCCGTGTACCCCAAAAACACAATCAGAAAGTTATTTCCCAGTTATTAATTATCATTTTTTTGTCATCAAGAGAGACCCGCAACTTGGGTAACACACTTCCTAATTGGGTTTTGGGGCGCACGGGGACTGTATAAAAAGTAATTTTCTACTTTAATAAAACCCCTTGCATCATGAATGAAATATCTGAGTGCTACATGTTATTTGGAAACTTTTTCTAATTGGAAGATTCTCTAGGATCAACGGTTCGCCAGTAAAATGTCATACTCCCCCCCCCCCCCCCCCCCCAGTTTGCCATGCACCCTGCATATTTTAGGCCTCAATACTAATTTCCCGTCGCCCCACTACGTCACGGTTGCCATGGCTACATGGCAACCCTGGCGCCCGGGATTTGTTAAGGTCTGCTTTAACGATTCATACAAACCCATAATTTATAAATTGTGTTACAGTGAATATAACTGCAATGAAGCCTCGTTACAACGACAAATCCCTCTACAACGATATTTTGTCGAATCTTTTTCAAAATCACATAGGCCTATAAGCTTAAATTCCTCTCGATACGAAAACGATCCTTACGAAGATACACATTGAAGTACCGGACGCACCCCGCTTCCCATCTCAAGGAGATATCAAAGCGTTCCCGAAGATACACAGTAAAACCTGTCTTTAACGGGAAAAAAATGTTGGTCCCGTGATTCCAAAATACACATTAAAAAACCAGGATTAAACGGAGCCTGTCTGACGCTGAGACGGAAAGGAAAATTGTGTAGCCTCTTAACGAAAAATTTCACACCAACACTTCGACTGTTTCGCAACCAACAGATCAAAGGATCACACAAAAATGTTAAAGTGATCAATCGAAATTTTTTTTATGCAATCCTTCCATGCCAATGCGAGTTTCACTTTACCCGCCATTAGGCCACACACATAGTGCGGCGACCAACAGGTACGAAAGGACAAAATAGAGAGACTACCGACGAAAACAATTGTATTGTTTCGTTCTACACCAAACATTCTTGAGAAGTGCGACAAAGACGACAAAGAGGCCACTCAACGGAGTGGGCGGTTTGAACAAACCTGCTCGTTTTCACCTCGATCTGCTGATTTTTCGCTACCTGCTGATTGGTCCATTTCTTAATTTTTTTTCATTTCCCCCTCTTCTGAATCATCATCACACCCTTACATTTCGGAACCCCTTCGGCCATTTTCACTATCCTTCTCATTTTTTACTTGGGGGCCATTCAAGTATTACGTAAGCAGATTTTTGTCCATTTTTGACACACCCCCACCCCGTCAGCAAAAGTCAGAGAAGCACTGAGCCCCCTCCCCCCTTGTCAGCAAAATTTCGTCTGCAGCATAGAATATTCCGAAAGTTTTGAGAAAGTTGCATGATGCTACTTTCTCTGCATTACACAAGATTATTGTACGGTAAACTACTTCACAGAGTGATACAACTTACTGAATTTCATTCAACTCAAAATATTTTGCATCGAATAAATACTTACAAGGGCATTTTGTTTTTGTATTGGTATTAACAATGCTAATTCTGAATAGATGCCCATAAAAGCGTTTATTTGGTGACACCTGATGATAATTCTACCTCTCGATATAACGACAGATCCTCTGCAGCGATATTTTGGCTTGGTCCACAGAGTATAGTTACATCGAGGTTTCACTGCATATGGATATTAACGTTTATCTCTGCATATTTGCCTCGTTCAGTTTTTTTCTCTTTTTTTTTTACAATGAAATACATTTTGAATCACTTCAGGTTTGCCGCTGCACTTTGTTCCTACCCAAGAGTCATTCATAAGTAATGTTTGGTACTGTAATTTGGACGACATTTGGCGATTGCGAGCCAAGTATTTTTCTCGATCAAATTTTGCTATAACTCTAATCACATTGAAATAACACCTAGATACACGGTATTTAATTGTATCAGATTACATTTTTTGTCAAAAAAAGTTCGTAAATGCATCAACCTCGGTTGTAACAATATCTCGGATATCGCGACATAACTTCACAGAATCTTTGATGTGGTTATAATCGAGTGTGGGGGGACTTCCTGCTTTCTTTCTTCTAAACCGAGCACAACTCAGGTCTATCACCATCTATGGGCGATTTACTACCTAGTGAACTGTGCCGGGAGTGTAACTGTGTGTGTACCTAACACAGTCTTGAATGCGTATGTATAGGCTGACCATATTTCCTCGAGAGAAATACGGGACATTGCGTTTCCAAATACGGGAAAATACGGGACATCGCCAATTATCGCCAAAACCAAACAAAGTTGCCAAATATTGTTGAAATTACGGAAAAATCACAATGGCGGGAAATGATGCAAATTGCAGTGGATTACAATGTATTCCACGAAAGACAAACGTTCAAGGCAAATGTGGGAGATTAATATTCTCATATATAGTTGTAATTATCGTAAAATAATTTATGAGTTGAAAAATAATGTCAATCTTTGACTTCAATAAAGAATAAAAATTTAAGTTGGCTTCGTGTAAAATACGGGAAAAACCGGAACACTTTTTCCAAAAAGTCGGGACGGCCAAAAAAACAGAAAATACTGGGACTGTCCCGGGAAATGCGGGACGTATGGTCACCCTACGTATGTAGTGCTGTGTTTGATTTTTCAGTGCCGCCATCTATATTTCAGAAGTGAAGTGTGTGATGTGTTATGACTGAATTACATTTGTAGGTCTGTTGCTTTCTGTGACGAGACTTTTTAAAGGGGAGATCGGCTCGCATTCACGCCTTGAAGTTGGGAACCACAGGAAACCAACTTCACACAGCTGACCGCCACTGCGGCGACGGTGGGGTTCGAACCCGGATCCGAATCGACCACCACAGCGGCGGGGGCCTTCGTGCTGTAGCAACGTGTACTGTGGTCATTTTTTTTTATCCCCGTTTCTGTTGTACCTCTGAGTGTCAGGAGTTGACACTCACTAAACATGGCTCATGAAAATACCGACGGAGCACATGTAGACACGCTACCGTCTTCTCTTTCTTATAAGTCACAAATGATGAAGAATTATAATAAGTTTTGAAATAAATATGAAAATATTTTTTTCGTAAAAAAGTTAATTGATGAAAAAATTGTTTGTCTTATATAACATTCAATCAAATTTATAATTTTCTGGAAAAAAAACCCAGAAATTTTTGTTTTCCATATTTTAAGTTTGCTAATTTTGTACACGTTTAATAAGTAACTCCACTAGGTGACGCTATTAATATAATTCCCTATTCATGTTTTCCCAGGATTTATCAGGGGATGCGCAACATTTTCAGATAGGCAGTAGTTCTGATAATCGCGGGCCGGAAACTTGTAAATATGAATGACCCTATGACCCGTATTTTACGGGATATTTCCGAAATTTTGGCTGTCCCAATTTTTTTTTTCTTATTTTCAACGAAGCTAAGTTAAATTTTTGAAGTCAAGAATTAACCCTTGCAACGGCAATCCCGAGATATCTCGTCAAATTGGATCTGCTTTGTTTCGGTCACCGCCGAAACATCTCAATTTCATTTCCAACGTGGCAGTTATAATACGGATCAGTAAAATGTTAAAAACCGCTTGAAGGGTTAAGAACATTTTCCTATGTGAATATAAAATAGCATGTCTTGATTGATTCTCATTGACTGACTGATTCACAGACTGCCGCTGTGGTGGCCGCGTGATCATAGTGACGGACTCACATCACGAGGTCCCGGGTTCGAACGCCACCGGCAACTGTGGTGGTCGGCTGAAGATGATTTCCCGTGGTTACCAATCGAGGTGCGAATGCCAGGCTTCATTGCAGTTATATTCACTGTAACACAATTTATAAATCATGGGTTTGTATGAATCGTTAAAAGCGGCCTTAACAAATCCCAGACGCCAGGTTGTCATGGCGACTATTATGCAGAAAATATATTGGGGCGACGGTAGCGTTGTGGGCCTGCTATCCTCTGTGGCGAGACCGGCATGCATTCGCACCACGAAGTTAGCAACCACAGGAAATCAACTTTAGCCGACCACACCCCACGGTTACGCTGGTGGTGTTCGAACCCGGGACCTCGCGATGCTTGTCCGTCACTATGGTCACTCGGCCACCACAGCGGCAGTCTGTGAATCAGTCAGTCAATGAATCAGTCAAGAAGTAAAGTAAAATGAAAATAACGAACTTGAAAAGGAACCGAAAAGTTGCACATTGCATATGTTAGATCAGTGGTTCCCCCCTAACTAGGGGATCACGCACACCTTGTGGGTTCTTTGAAAGGTTTCGATGATGCCGCGTATATATGACAAAAACAATCAACTCTAGTTGTTTTAACATTGCTACATACTCAACATATAACGGAATCCATGGCCATTTAATACGCGTGGGGGTGAGCCGCAACTAAAGGGATCGGTTCTAGTGCCCGGGTCACTGGACTGGAGAGGGGGACACCGAATTCACCCTTTAACCGTTCCATCAACACTACATGAGGGCAGCAAAATGCATACTTGCCACTGCTAGCAAAGTATTTAGTTGCGGACCTTGGTACATTGGGGACGGGAGGTCCGTGGACTTCATCTCATTGCCACAAAAAGTGTGCGATGGGTGCGGTCACCACGGGCCAATACTTTTTGAGGTTTCCCCCCCCCCCCCCTACACACTCACGGTAAATTATTGGAGGCTTTTACGATAACTCTTAAATTACTTCTTGCTTTGAATTCTGAATTTGCATCAATTGTGGAATTACTAAGTTCATTAATTCTGAATTGGAATTGCTTCGAATCTGGAATTGTTTTTCATCAAATATGAAATTATTTCTTTCATTAGTTCTTAATTTTCAATTCTGGAATTGTTACTTCATAGAAGACATAATTCCTGAATCACTTGATTCATCAATTCTGGAATTATTTCTTTTTCATGAGTCTTAAATTTCAAATTTTACTTCATAGAAGAAATAATTCTAGAATTATTTCATTCATCGATTCTGGAGTTATTTCTTTCATTAATTCTGATTTTCATCAAGATTCTGAATTATTTCTTTCAGAATTCAAAATTTCCAAAATTCTGTTATTATTACTTAATAGAAGAAATAATTCTGGAATTATTTCTTTCATCAATTCTGGAATTATTTCTTTGTCGTTGTCGGTGAATTTTCCGGACACGCCCTGAACCAAGAGCCTGCAGAGGCCTTCAACCTTTTTCTAGCCGCGAGCACTGCCTGTATCCATCATCAAAAGAAGAGCACCCTTTTTCGGCAAGTTCGACATACGAATGCATGAAAGCAGGGGGATTTCAATTCTAGAACGCAATTCGTACAAGGTATTTAATTGGAACTTTGATCAAGTGCTTGCGAGCACGAAATTGGACAGGAGCATCGAGCACTCTGGGTGCTTCAGGGGGAGCACCGTGGTGCTCGCGAGCAACGGTTTGAAGATGCCCGGCCTACGGTATTAGACTTCAAATGCATGATACCTTATCACGTTCAATAAAAAAAGTGTGCGCGGGTTTCTACATTATGTTACATGCCCGCGATGATATTTGCCTAATCTAAAACCATTATTATAACACAAAAAATATCCGAATGAGTGTTTAACAGGCTCGTTGACGTGTTTAAGACGTAGTTCTCGGAAACCCAACGAGGATTATATCTATAGGAAGAGATAAAAAAGTGTGTTTATTATAGAGTATTAGCGATCTCTTTTATCTCGGGAACAAGATAAGAGAAGAGCTTATACTTAATTAAATACAATAATAATGATAAGAGACCGAGAAGAAGACGAAGTAGATTCTTATCTCGCTCGAAGACGTACAGAAGACGCCAATCAATCGAAATGTGAGTTGCATTTTTTTAGTAATAAACATTCATTACTGGTTAACGGAAGGGGTTTCGGCCACATTTTCAGCACGTCTAATTGGCAAATACTTTCGATAGATAAGAGCCATGCGTTGATTGATTAGACGTTTCCGTACCGAATTGAATGGCTTTAAAATCCGTCGTATAAGTGACTATCAAATTGCAGTTGAAGAATGCATCGAAAGATTTTGCAGTATTATTGTAGTATGCGTTATTTACTGTAATTTCACGGACAACAATTCACCAAATCGCAATACCTCGCTGGGAAACATCGCCGACAACAATTCACCAAATTGCAATACATTGCTGGGAAACATCACCGACAACAATTCACCACTAAGCAATACATCGCTAGGAAACTTCACCGACAACAGTTCGACACGAGTCAGTGAGTGAATCAGTGAATGATACAGTAGTGTGTGAGTGAACGAGTGGTTAGTGTTGGTGAGTGAGTGACCTAGAGATAGAAAAATAATTGACCTTAGTGAGTGCGCGAGCATATACATCGTCCTTGGCGACAGGGACCACCTGTAGCCTCTTTATATTCGGCAACAGGGGCCAACAGCCCTGGCTCCTAGGGCGGGATGAGGTAAGGGTGCACTGCACCCAAAGCCCCTCCCCCCCCCCATCTTTGGCTCTCTTCAAGCCCCGCCCACGAGAGGGAGAGGATTGTCTTGGGTGTTCATCCTAGGGAGGGCACCCCAGAACCCTCTCGACTCACTAAGTGTCATAGTGAGTGACTCAGTGTGGTAGAGACCGAGTAAAGTAGTGAATGAGAAAGTGACGGAGTAAGCTATCAGATGATATGTGTAACAGAGTGAGTAACCTAGTGAGTTTACGAAAGGATGAGCCATCAAGTGTGTGAATGATAAAGTGAGCAACTAAGAGAGTGAGTGACCTAGGAAGTAAAAGAATGGCCTATTGAGTAAGTGAGTGACCTAGGAAACAAAAGTACGACCTAGTGAGTAGGTGAGTGACACCTGGCGAGTAAATGCGTCACTCACTCACCCACCCACCCACCCACCCACCCACCCAACGTTTTCAACCATTTTCTGGAAATGATCGGCGGACCACGACAGAAAGCCTCGAGGACCAAATGTGGCCCGGGGGCATGCGTTTAAGACCCCTGGGCTAAATCATCAGGACCCGTTAGACTGCCACCTACAATAGGCTATAGAGCTGACTCTGATTGGATAAGTCAAGGGTTCTTAAAGTTTTTCCATTCGCGACCATAAATCAGCAACAAGATCAGCTTTGCGACCCATGGGAGACCATTTTGTTTTTCGAAATTAGTGAAACAAGTGCATTTATAACTGGACTTTAAGTGGATTTGCACGACTCATCAAGGTAGTCCCTGCGAATCAAGTTTGGGTCGTAACCTACATCTCAAGAACCCCCTGGCTGTAAGTGGATTTTTACGACCCATCTCAAAAGCCACTGCGAATCATATTTGTGTCGTGACCTATAGCCTAGCTCAAGAATCCACCCTGGCTGTAAGTGGATTCATGCGACCCTTTTCGGAAGACTTCGCGAACCAAGTTTGCGTCGTGACCCATATCTCAAGAATCTCTGGCTGTAAATGAATTTGTGAACTTTCTCGGAAAAACTTTTGCGAATCAAGCTTGGATCGCGCAGGAAATATTTATTTTATTTTTTTCTTAATTCGGTTGCTAATTGTACAGTGTGTCCTGTAAGTCACAATTCGGCCTTTATCCTATCAAATGTTCGTCGTAGCGGTATGGCTCTAATTTGAAAAATGCTCAAAATGTGTTCAAGAATCACTCTACCAGTTTCGAGAGTGGAAATACAGTCAAACCTCGTTAATGAGTCACTCTTGGGAGAGCAAAAATATGACTTAGTAAGCGGAGTGACTCGTTAAGCGGAGTAAGCCATAGCTGTGCCAATTCCAATTGGGAGTTCCAAAATGTGACCCGGTAAGCGGAGTGACGTGTTAACCGGGTGACGCACTAACGAGGTTTGACTGTACAATGTGGCATAAAAGAAAAATCTACATTTTATATGGTCCCCCATGTCCTCTAACTTCCGAATAGAAAGTTGTTGTCTAGTCTCTCCTGAGGTCAATAGAAATTTTCACGTTTCAAGGTGCAATATTCGCTGAGATATCTGTATTCAAAATCGGAGAAAGTTTAGGAAAGAATAGCATGCACCGGATGGGGGGGGGGGGGGGGGGTTCAAACTTTTTCCACTCACGGCGCTCCTTTCCCCTATTTAATGCTTATCCGCGAGCTCCAACGGCTTTCCCAGAGCTGTTTCACGAAGAATATTTTCGAAAAACCTTTGTTAGAGTCAAAGCCCCGAGGCTCCGCTGACGAGGGTTAGAGGCACACCGGGGCACCACGTCACACAGCTTGAGAACCCTTGGCATAAATTAACGTAGGGCGTTATTTTCCCTCATTTACGCTGTTCTTCCCAAACTTTTCTCAGGGCAAGAACTTTCTAATTCGATTTTAGAGCATTGTTTCTCAACCAACGGGTCGCGGCCCACTACCGGGCCCTAACACTAGTCACACCGGGCCGTGAGTGATTCAAAGTTTCACATTTCCCATTGATTTCTCGTTAGTTGTGGGTATGATCGAGCCTTTCACTTACACACACACGAGATGTACCGGCCGGCTTACAAATGTTGAGAACTACTGTTATAGAGAAAGCTGCATTAAGAGTTTCACCTTTCAAGCGGCTTTGGTTTTGGAGGACGGGGGAACCATAAAAGAACTTAAGTTCTTCATTTTATGACACACTGTATTTTCACTGTTGAAAATGATACATAGTGATTTCTTAACATATTTTGAGCATTTTTTAAACTATAACCATACCTCAACGACGAACGGTCGATCGATGAGATAAAGGCCAAATTAGGACTTACCAGACAACCTGTATAGTGTGCACAACTTACATAGAAATTCAAGTTGAATTTCGCGAAATTTCAGAAAGATGTTGGTGATTCATTGAGGAGTTATTCAGTCAAATTTGGCTGTTATTTCGCAAATTGACATTTCGATTATTTCCTGTCATTCGAATATTTGTTTGTTTCTTCGTTTTGACATCACACGAATGTTATGCCCAATCATTTCTCTTATGGCATCGCTTATTTGAATAATGCTGCGGGATTAGTTTCGTAATAATAAAAAAAACGTCCGTTTTTCTTCGGAACGAGGTGGGTTGCTATAATGAATATCGATTGCATTTTCTCTGATTCGCACGTGTAGATATGTTGAAGAATACTGTTCTAAAAGGCAGTGTTCATCAACCTGTTTTGCCCATGCCCCCGTTGGCCAAATTTTCTTGTGGTCCCCTATATTTTCTATGACCCCCCCCCCCCCTCCCTTCCCCCTCCACACTCATCCAGGAGATATTTTCTACTTATTGAACTAAATTTAGTTAAAACTAAATGTGCAATGAAGAATTTTGTAAATACGATCGGTCTCTGGAATCCTAGAGCTATACACGGAGCAGGGAGGGGGGTTGATCATCCCTCACCAGAGCCGAATTATGTGTGGGGGGGGGGAAATAGATCCGTGTTAAATATGGGACGAACCTACTCAATAAATCACCCCTCCCAACACATCACCCTGGGTCCACTCCTATCCTGGGCAAACGTTCAGTGAGCTTGCCTCTTGTGGGTGTTCTATGCATGGTAATCTCGACATCATCAGTCCCTGGGTAAAGTGATTTTTCTGTGGCTCAATATTTAACTGGGAGTAGCATCTTACATATTTAAATACGTACAGCGCTTACTTATTTGCATTCATATACCTTACATATTTGCATTCATATACCTTACGTATTTGCATTCATATACCTTACATATTTGCATTCATATACCTTACATATTTGCATTCATATACCTTACATATTTGCATTCATATACCTTACATATTTGCATTCATATACCTTACATATTTGCATTCATATACCTTACATATTTGCATTCATATACCTTACATATTTGCATATGTCCTGTTGATGAGTGATGGAGGAGTTGAGAAAAATAATGAACATGCGAGCTAAAATATTTATTACTATGTAATTTATGAATTTGACAATTTTTCAGGACGGTTGTTATGCGTGTTCATTCCGCGGTGACTGCCAGCGGAAGTGTGTGTGTGTTAGGTTTCTCACCAAACATCGGCGGCTTGACGGGATATGCAACACATACGTAAACTCGAAAATCATAGAACTCTCATCATACAGCACCCTCCCCACATAGACCTGAGACCCCAAGGAACCAGGCTATGCCCACATGGGCCCATGCGTAAAGATGGCCTAGTTCTGTATTTACAGTTCTGCTGCATATTGAAAATAGTAACTCCCTATACCGCCCCCCCCCCTCCACTTTTCGTGGCTCTCCTAACATCTAATTTTCACCCGTGGATCCCCTTACAATATCCCAGGACCACAAAGAGGCCATATGGTCCCAAATTGAGATGCACTGCTATAAGGCTTCATGAATCCGAAACCAGCTCAGTTCTTGCGAGAATCGCGCAATTGAAAATCAATCCTGGTACGCCGAGTTCTAACTTCAAATAATGCTAATTGATAACCAAAAAAAAATAAATAAATAAAATCAGCGTAATCACTGTTTTCCGATGGGATATAAGACATGCGAATTTTTTTCCCCCCAAACATGTTTCAACCCCCATTTACAACATGACACCCCATATTATATTTATACACACACATTCTTACATAACAATCTTCAGTTATGTGCGTATATATATACATGTATATATTTTCCTACTCCTCCTCCTTTCACTTTTTAATAGCTTCTGTCACGTTAGTTGGCAAGAACTAAACGAGGTGTTGCCAACACCCAGAACAACTTAAAAAAGATTAAAAAAACAAAAAAAAAAATCAAATATCTTAAAGAAGAAGAAGATAAGATGGAAGAAGAAGAAGACCCTTCTTTCTTTTTTCCATAAAGAAGTCCCCACAAGAAAACATTATTTTTGGTGGCCCTGTCTAAATGGCTTGACCTTTTCGTTGGCAATAAAGACGTCAAGCGGAGGATTGTGGTGAGAAATGAACGAGAGGGGCCTATATAAAAAGAATAAAATAACCAAGAATAAAATATATATATATATATATATATTTTCCTTGAAGGAGTTTCTTCCTAAAGGTACGAGGGCCTTATATTCACGTACTTATGTATATATAGATAAGTCATGGGGAGGGGATAACTCGTCAAAATTTGAAGGTTTGTTAGTTTTAGCGCTGCTCAAATGGATTCTACAACGTAACAGATACCGGTTCTTATTTCTTTTGCTTTTGGTTCTTTTTGGAGATCGTAAAAGAAGATTAAAAGTTATTTTCTTTTTTGGAAGAACAAGGAAAGAAGTAAAGAAATGGCTTTTTACAAGACTTTAATTACTTGAACGTTCGAACATACGGTGGGCGTGGTTATCTATCGGGAATGAAATTAATTCACTCTCTCTCTCTCCTTTCTTATTATCATAATTAACTGTTGAGTGGCTCGAGATTAATTAACATTGATACGGATAAAGTTTTAATAGCTTTTATTTTTATTTTTTTTGGCTGGCTGCTGATGTTATCTCGTTTGCGGTTATTGATCGTCGGTAAATGTATAGGTTTGTTTTTGTTTTTTTTTAATTGAGGGAAATTGAGTTCTTTTAGAGAGAGGAATTGGTTGGTGTTGGTTTGAGACAAAGTGTTTTTCCCGAAATAGGTAATATCGCCCAACCTGGTGGGAGATGGAATCGTCCGGGTGGGGGGGGCGATAGAAGCTACGGGTGTAATATAGGATCCTACGAGGACGCTTGAGTTGGGGGCGGTGAGAGAAAAATATTTCTGTAGAAGGGGACAATGGAATAAAAATTATGGGGGAACTGTGTTTTAAGTTGTCTCGCGTGTCTTCCGGAGATTTTTGTTGAATACAGTGAAAACTGTGTACAACGATACTGTCTGTAAAAATGTTTCTTAACCGAAGGGCAGCGGCCCGATATCGGGCCCTGATATATCAAGGATTGCTGGTCTTGGATGCCGTTGGATTTTTCCGACTGTGTGGCCCACGTCTCCTGAGACGAACCAGCTTATATCCCCTGGAGAGGGGCAATAGAGCGGTTGTCACGGTTGGTCTGGTTATAGTGGGCCCTGATATCTGTCAAACTTGTCCATGGATGGTTCGTCGTTTCATTTTTTTATTAGTTGAGTATATGATCGGGCGCAGGGCCACAATTAGATACTTTTTTTTCTTTCAAATCGAGCACAACTCGGGTCTATCCCCATCTATTGGCAATTTACTACCTTAGTGAGTTGTGCCGGACGTGTAACTCGGTGTGTACCTAACAGTCTGAGTGCTTATGTGGTGTTGTGTTTGATTTTTCAGTGCTGCCATCTACGTTTCAGAAGTAAAGTGAGAGGGGTGCTATGATTGAATTACATTTGTACTGTTTGTAGGTCAGTTGCTCGAGACTTTTTAAAGGGGAGATCGGCTCGCATTTGCGCCTTGAAGTTGGGAACCACAGAAAGCCAACTTCAGCCGACCACACAACTATGTCAGCAGGGGACAATCACTCATTCTAGCACCCCCGCGTAATGCAGGAGAATCAGTTAAAGCAGGGATATTTGAATTATGGGTCGCGACCTAAACTTGATTTACAGGGTCTTCGAGATGGGTCGTACGAATCTACTTATAGCCAGGGATTCTTGAGTTATGGATCACGACAAAAACTTGATTCGCATTGATTTCCGAGGTGGCTCGTACAGATCAACTTGCTGTTCTGTTATAAATGCACTTATTTCGTGGGTCGCGAAGCTGATGTTGTTGCTGATTTCAGGTTACGGCTGCAAAAATGCCAAGAGTCCGCGAGTTAAAGTGTGGGTACGGTGCCTCCTCTGGTCCAGTGCTGGGGGGGGGGGATGCACCAGACACACCTGCTTCTTCAGCCTAGTTGCAGCCCTGTGACTGGTCTTCGATTCACAAAAAAAAAATAAAAAATCAGCCGGGCGAGATCTTGAGAACCACTGGTGTGCATTCTAAACCGATCGCAAATCTGGTCTATCACGATTGCTACCGTTCCACCCCATTTTCAGGGGTAAGTGATTTGTGGCGGAAGTGTGCTTGAGAAATTAGTGATGCAATCAAAATTTAAAACCCTGTGTGAGTAAACTGATAGTCACTGAATATTTTGTAGAAATGTAAGGGTTATGTGTTGCTCTCTGTAGCGAGACTTTTAAATTTTACTGTCACGGTTAGAGGAGCACTAGAGATCACGAAGACAAGAAAATCGTTAGGGTGAGGGAATCACATTTAGAAATCAATAAAGGACGAATGGGAGCGATGGATGCAAGCAAGCGTGGACTTAGGATGGAGGGAGGGCGATGGGTGTGATCACTCCTCCCAAGAGCCGAATAATATTGAATGAATTTGTCTGTCCCGTAAAGTACAGGATGATCCAATGCACCCGCACACAATAAGTCGCTTCTCCGACACATTGCCTTGAATCCACTTGCCCCCACTCCATTCGCAGCTGATGTTCGTTTTCGCTCTATTCGCAATTGAAGATATCAGCTTCGGGTTCATTCGCAGCTAAACATGCATGCCTTCGTTCAACTCCATTTTGAGTTGAAGGTCCTGCCTAGGCTTCATTCGCAGCTGCATATATCCGCCTATTCTTCATTCGCAGCTGTAGATATCTGCCTCCACACCATTTGCAGCTGAAGATGCTTCGCTCCATTTGAATCTGAAGATATCTGCCTGCACTTTATTCACAGATGAAGATATCGGCGTTCGCTCATGCGCGGATCCACTGGGGGAAGGGTGGGTTCGATCGCCTTCTTAAGAAACGAATAACATGGGAAAATTTGCCTGTCCCGTAAAATACTGGAAGATTCAAAGAACTTACAGAATTCGCCCCTCCCGACTTATCGTCCTGGATCCTCTTCTGGCTTCAAGTACATGAGTGCCGCAAAAATCAAATATGTTGCTCGTAAACGGCATACTTTTATAGCTTGGATTTTATTTAAAACGTTTTGCAAATTCTCCTTGAAGAGCTGTCGTAGCCCCCATCTGTTTGTTCTTCAAGAATGGCTCTGTTAGAGCTGCTACGTGCTTCCTAACCGTACATGTAACTCGTAAACATTCCTCTGGGGGGGATTTCTAACGAATTCTTAAATGCTGGAACATGTATTTTACGCGTATGGCCCTAGCGTAGCCTGTTTATGTTCTTGGAGTTATGTGTGTTTCATTGTGCTGCCATCTGTTTTCCGTATTTTTAAGTAAAAACGACTAATACGCGAAATTTTTTTTTTTTTTTTTTTTTTTTTTTTGTCATGTAAGTATCGTGTTGAAGGTCTGCCTGCTCGTTGCGGAGAACCTTTTTCTGATGGGAAAACGACTAGCATTCGCGCGAGTTAACTGAAGCATAGTCAATAGAAGAATTCGAAAAGAAAAGGGTAGGTTGCTCTAATGTTTGATCGAAATTTACTATTCGTGTGAAAATACTTCTCATTTGGAGTATATAGACTTGGAACAGAAAGCGTGGGTTTGTATGCTACGAAAAACAACCTTAAGGCCCGAGGGTCAAATGCAGCCCCAGGAGCTTTCTGACATGGCCCTCCGACCATTTTGAGAAAACAACTACTTTACATAGAAAAATGATAAAATTACGAGGAAAAAAAAAGAACTCGTTAAAAAAAAGTGCTTGTTACTGAAATCTGCAGGTCCCACTGCCTTTTTAGAACTGCGAGATACTATCCAGATTCATTATCAACGCTGCGCATTCGATACACTGAAAAGATTCCAGCCCTGGCTCCAGAGTACTTAAGCGTCCCGTGGCACTTTTAAAGATCCCTTCAGTGACGTGCGCAACTCGGGAACGCCCCGGGTCATTTTCGTGGTAACCGTATTTATACAGGGCCGCAACTGGGGGAGAGGGGTGGGTCTTGTGCTGCGGGCGCTGGACGGAGGGGGGGCTCCGTACGCACCCTTTAACTCTGGTTCTTCTACATTTCATGTAGGCGCAAAAATGTGTTCTTGCCCCGGCTGAAAAGTATCTAGTTGCGGCCCTGTATGTATGTATGTGGTCGCCGATAAATTTCTTGTCAGAAGGGAGTCGCCCTGTAGAATGATTGAGAATCACTGTCTCAACGAGTTCGGGGGACCCGGAGTGAAAACTCTTTTAGAGGCCTATGATTTTATGTACAGAGAAGCAAAATTGGCGGGTGCCGGGGGTGCCAAATTAATGTCAACACGCATTAATTTCCGTGTCCCCTCTTGAAGTTGTTTAAATGGTGTAATCGTTGCTCCTTCTGGTCCGGAGCATCAGGCTCACCTGCTCCCCCTTCCATCCCTCCCCACCCACCAGTTACAAAAAGGTAGAAATAATAACAGAATTTACAGAAAAATGCTGGAAGACACCTTAATAAAAGAAAAATATAATTAGAATTATTGCTAAAAATTATTTGATAATTGATGAAAATTAATAATATATGAAAAAATAGTTACAGAATTTACTGAAAGAAATAATTTCAGAATTATTGAGAGTAATTTAAGAATTTTTAAATGTAATAATTTTGATGAGAAAAATTTGAGAATTGGCAAAATGTATTTATACATATAATAATTTCATAATTGATGAAAATTTAAAATTAATGAATAAATAATTCCAAAATTATCGGAACAAATTTCAGCATTAAAATAATAATTAAAAAATCGGTTATTTCAAAATAGACAAGAATTCGAATTTAGCAAAAGAAATAATTTCAGAGAAAACAAAAGTGTTCAGTCAGTTCGAAGACCCTGCTTCATAACTGGGAATACCATAGTATGGCTTAGTGACCCGCGGGCTTCGTGGAAAATTTCAATTTAGCCCGCAATGTTCGGAAATTTGAAGACCCCTCCCCGGCCACGTTTTAAACTCTTAGGCTGCGGTTATAGTGAAGCGAAGAGTTAAGCGGTAACACAATTGTGACTAGAAAGGGAAAAAAATGCATGGGGGTGGAAGAGACGTCCACACATAGTAAAAGAGGAAGAGGAGGATAGAGAAAGTGGTCGTATAGGGGTTCTGAAATGCAAGGGTGTGATGATGGTGATGATGCCTTCGCAAAAAAAGGGGGGAAACAGACCCAATCAGGTGAAAATCAGCACATCGAGGTGAAAACAAACCGTATTGTTCAAGTCACGCACCTCATCGATGCATCCGAGAAGGCCCTTCGTGCTTAGCGGGACCATGCGTTAAGACGGCCCTGGAGTAGTTTATCAAAGAATCAGACAGTATCTTCCTTCTTCAAATCAGAAACAAACAAATTGAGCGAAACAACACCACATGCCTGATAATGAATAAATTCCCCCATTGAAAAGCGCCGTTGTGGAAATGTATATAAATTAAAAGCGTTTTGTTTTGCTTCTATTATTGGTTTAGTAACGCCATCTGTAAACATGTGTAAGGAACACAGTCGATGATGTGTGTGCATGCGTCCTCGTGTCCAAGTTCAGGAATTTCTGGTAACTCTACTTCTACGTTTTCTCTTCCCTATCGACTGGAGAAACAACGAGACACCCAGGCTCTGCCGCATGAAGCAACGTAAGCATTTCGCCCCCCCCCCCCCGGAGGGGAGGCAGACAGTGCCGTCTTAACGCATGTCCCAGGGTGTGTTATGTGCTGCACAGCACATAATGACTAACTTCTACATAATGGTTTCGTGTCTAAGTGCAGAGCGTGAGTAACAGACCTGTTTAGAAGTTCTGCACCAACATCAAACATGGCCCGGTCCTCTCTCTGTCCCTTGCGGGATATAAGTTCACCTTGCGGGTGAGCCATGCTTTGAAAAACTCTCCCAGTATCCGGCGGGTATTCCCGACTAGCAAGCCGCAGGATCCACCCCCACCGAGGCCCCACGCCACTCCACTGCTGTCTCTTCTGGCTGGAAGTCAGATAGCTTAAACGAGAGCATAAAAAGCATGCAATCATACAAAAAATCAGCAATAGTACAAATAGACTTGGTGAAGGATATAGCGAATATTGATACATCTGATTCCACAGTACAGTATGACACTTTCATAGTTCCAATGGATGGAAGGGACCGAATGTGATGACAGTCCATCAGTTTTTCAATGCCGATCAATTGGAATCATACAAAACATCAAAGTCTCTATCAGTTTTTCCCGAAGAATCAGGCAGTGGAAATTCGCATGCACAAAAGCAATGTCTATGCAAAACATCAAGTCCTGCAGCTTGATCGGCTCGAACTTTCGCCTCATGAATGTGAGCTTTGAAACTGAGCTTTTTTTATCCAAAATAACACCAAGATATTTTGTCCGAGACTTTTTTGGGTTGTGATATGGCCCCACTGTGATAGTGTCGTTCGGCGAGAGTTGCCTTCTTGCAAACCATATAGAGTTACATTTGCTCTCGTTTAAGACCACTGCATGTTGCTGACACCAGATCTAGACCCTTCGGAGCATTTTTTTCAAGTTCCTCAGAGCTTGCTGAAGGTCCCTGGATGCAATAAGGATTTTTTAGTAGTCAGCATAAGAAGCTAAGATTCCTGTTTGTGGAGCCGGGAAACCGTTGGTAAAAATATTGAAGAGTATGGGGCCAATTAAACTCACCTTTGACAAATATATGCTTCAAGTGGGCATCGAGTGGAGAGGGCGTTTTTGGTACGGACCTGAAATGTCCTATCCCTGTGGTAGCTACGCACCTCATATGATAGGACATAGGTGTCAGTATAGGGATAGGACATAGGTGTCAGCTATATGCAGTGGTGGTTCCACAAGGACCATATAGCATGTTTTGATTCAGACGTATAGAAGGCCTTCGATAAGGTTAAGCATGCAACACTCGTTGCCACTATGATACTTAGAAGGTTTCCCTCCCACTTTATACATATGGTGCACAGTTACCTCAGGGGATAGGACATGAAAGGACATAGGATGGAAGCATCCATCTTGTGATGTATTCTACAACACGGACCAGTTGTGTTACACAAGAATGCCCGCTACGAAAGGCATGCTGTTCATCTCGGATAAAGCTGTTACCCTCGAGATACAAAGATAATCTCGCCTTAAAGACTCATTCAAAAATCTTGGACAATCCCGGGAGTAAGCTGATCGGGCGAAAATCATTCGCAGACTACTTATCACCCTAGTTTTTAGAATGACTTTAATAATGGCATGTTCCCAGATAGAAGGGAAATGAAAAAATTTTAACATACCATTTAAGATGTTTACCAATGTGGTGATAATATTATATGGAAGTATCTTCGCAGCTGTGTCTCTATTATTATCATACCCAGAGGTGCCTTTTTATCTTATTTTAAGTCTTTTAATTATCTCGAGGATCTCCTCACGGTCAGTGGGAGTAGCCGTCAAGATATTATGTGGCTGGTTGTTTTGTAAAAAGTTCGAAAACTACTTGTTCAAAGTGTGCTTCTACAAAAGACGGTTGGTTACTACTATTTGCTGTAAACTGGTCTTCAAATGTAACACGCATTCTGTTAATGGCTCTGGTATAACAAATTCCAGAGAGACCTAATTAATGTAATACACAAATATCAACTTTTAACATTTTGAAGCAAATTATATAGTTTAATTAATATTATTCTTTAGAAATGATTACTAATATCATACTGTATTATTTTTCTCTGTATATTAATCAAAAAACCAGTTGCTAATTTCAGTCTAATAATTATAACTTATTCATTTGATAGACGGCAGCACAATTTCCAGTGTAAAGATGTTTCTCGTTGCGTAATATGATTCTGTAGTACAGTGGTTCTAAACCTTTTTAGCCCATGGCCCCCTTTGGCAATTTTTTCTCGTGTGCCCCCGTCTTACTCAAGGCCCCCTACCCTCATCCACGAGCGAGACCCTTTCTGCTTATTGAATTAAATTTGGTCAAAGTGACTGTAATAAACAAAAATTTTATAAATAAGAGCGATCTCTGGAACCCTGGGCCAGGGCGGATCCTGAAGTGGGGGGGATGAAGTGGGAATCGGTCTAGATTCGCTAATTTCCCTATGTTCAGAATTGTCTCTCTAATTATCGATGTAATAGCTGAGGTGTCATCAACCGAGGTCGTTAAAACCGTGTGTTCAACGGTATTTTTATGCATCTGTCCTACAGAATTTTGAGAGCAGATCCATATTTTACGGGACATTCTCGAAATTTTTGTCGTCCCAACTTTTTATTATAGAAAAATGTTCTATTTTTTTGCCTATAATTTTCAACGAGGCTTACTCGAATTTTTGAAATCAAGAATGGAGATAGTTTTTTTCACGTATAACGCCTTTTTTTGTCAATTTTTTTGGCTGAAATTGGCAACTTTACTTGCCTTTGCCAATTTTTGGCTGTAATTGGCAACTTTAGTTGCCCTAGATAACCTTTTTTTGTTGTAAATAGCAGCCATACTTGCGTTAGACCAGCGTTTCTCAGCCTTTCTGAACCCAAGGACCAGTAAAATGTCTGAAAGTTTTACGGGTCATTTATGTCCGTATTACGGGACATTTCTATAATTTTGGTTCTTCCGACTTTTTTTTTTTGTATATTTGTCCCGTTTTTTCAACCATGCTTTTATTTGAATTTGCAATATTTACGTCTTGAATACACAGCCTTTTCATAATACAGCATATAAATTATTTATGATAAATATAGCAAAAAAATGTAGATATTCATTTCTTACATATATTTGTCAGGTTCAACGTTTCTTTCCGCAATTTTTTTTCTTCAGCAATTTCAATAAAACTTCGTGCTTACTTCCGGCAACATTTTTGACGACAGTTGGTTATGTCCCGTATTTTACCATATTTAAGATCCCAGTTTACTGTATGAAATATGGTCATAGGATGATTTGAATTTTTTTTTTCGTGAAAGGCATTGTACTTGTATTTACTGTGATCTGTAGCAGCTCTTTATTTCCCCTGCCCTTTTGCTGTTGCAGAAGTAATTTGAAAATTGCATTTACGGGAATAAATTACATTTTTTTTGGCAAAATTCAGTGATATCCCGTCCCGTATTTACAATCGCAATTTCCGATCGCATTTCGATAATGAAATTGTATAGTGAAGGTGTATATTTTTAATTGAAACTATGTATATTACTAATAACAATTGCAACGGTAGAATAACTTTTTGCTCAGGGAGAATTAAAGTATCGAGTCTGCCTGCGGACCCCTGATGCCGTCGCGGACCATAGGTTGAGAAACGCTGCCTTAGAAATTTTTTTTTGCTGTAATTGGATAGGTTGCTTGCCTTAGACAAGTTTTGCTGACTAATTGGTAACATCACTTGTCTTTGACAATTTTCTCTGCTTGTAATTGGCAAATTTATATGCCTTCGACAATTTTCTAGCGATAATTCGCGATATCCTCTATGGATCTCGATTTTTAAATTTTTATTTTTATGAATGAAAAATAGTCAGCTTAGGTATTAGTCGTGTTTTGTGTATTGATACTTTTCAACCGGAACACCTTTCGTAGGCCGGACGAAATCCCTTGGCATTTGACCCGCGGAATGGAGATCATGCACCCCCTTGACTAAGAATTTTAATGAGAACTAAACCTAGAAATTAAGCCAATTTTCCTGATGCTATGAGAAAAACCATTTCACCAACCATCTATATCAGTGTTTCCCGACCTATGGACCGTGGACCACCTCTGGTCAGTGACGATCACCCAGGTGGTCCGCAGGCAGACTTGATAATCTAATTCTAATTTTGAATGAAACATTACTCAATTTTCGTATAATTGATAAGAAGTAATATCCTCATGGGTTAAAATGAAGAATTTCACCATCTTTACCATTTAGGGTAACGATATCTCTTGGAGAAAAACTATAGAATATTGCTGATTGTAGTCGAAAAATGCAGTTTTTGACAATTTTGATAAAGTTGCCGATTTTCGGGAAGTAAAAGGCTGCTACAAATAATAATAAGCAAAAATTTGTTTCACCTAAAAAAGTCATTCATCATAGGGCTACGTGTCTTATTTCATTGAGAAAGAAACGAAAAAATGGGATAGTACAGGACATCACCAGTTGTCTAAAAAAGTATCGCTATTAACTGGTCATCAAAATCACAAAATGTTGCTAAACATCGAATTATTTCATACATTTCATTGGTCCTTGGCAACAAAAAGGTTGAGAAACGATGATCGATATCAATTTCATTTTAGAATAGTATTTCTCAACCTTTCTGAAAACAAGGACCAGTAAAATGTCTGAAACAATATCACGGAGCACTTGCGTCCCGTATTACGGGGCATACCTGTAATTTCCGTTGTCTCGACATTTTTTTTATACATTTGTCCCCTTTTTTCAACGATACTTATTTGAATTTGTAATAATTACTAAAATCATAATACACACACAGCGTTTTCATAGTGTATATATCAATTGTAATTATATTGTCATAATTACGGCGAAATTATAAATATTCATATCACATACTTGTCAGGTTTAATGTTTTTTCCACAATTTTTCAGGATTTTAATTACGATCGGTGATTGTGCCTACTTTTGGCAGTGTGTTTTTGATGACAATTGGCGGTGTCCCGTATTTTACGGATTATTACTATTTCAGATTCCAGTTTACCGTATTTTTCTCAATGAAATATGGACATCAGATTATTTGATTTTTTTTTGTGAAATATTGTACATTTTTGTTAACTGCGATTTTTAGCAACCTTTTATTCCCACACAATTCAGCAATTTCAGCAGGAATTAGCAAATTCATTTCATTTATAGCAATAAATTGCAATTTTTGGTAAAATTTAGGGATATTCCGTATTTAAGATCTCAATTTCTTGCATCCCCCTCGATGATCTATGATGAACCTAAGAATGAAGGCATATAATGTTATTTGAACCTATATGGATTGTTGTTATATCAATTAAAACTGGTGAATAATTTTATCAAGTCTACATGTGGACCACCTATGCAATCATCGCGCACCATAGGTTGAGAAACGCTGCTTAAGAAGACGTGTCATCACTGTTGTGCATTTATGTGTCATCATGTCATTATTAGTGTGTATTTATGTGTCGTTATTGGCGCTGTCCCGTATTTTACGGATTTTTATTTAAAAAGATCGCGGTTATCTTTCTCAATGAAATGTGATCATCAGATCATTTAAATATTTTATTCGTCAAATACTGCGCGCTTTTGTCAACTGTGATTTTTAGCAGCCTTTTATTTCTACACGATTCAGCAGTTTTAGCAGGAATTGGCTAATTGCAATTTTTGGCACAAAATTTACTGATACCTCTCGTATTAAAGATCGCAATATCATACCTCCTCCTCGATGCTGAATGGTGAGCCTTGGAATTAAGGCATATACAGTAGACTCTCGATAATTCGGCCGTGCCCTAATCCGGCCCATCCAGTAATAATCCGGTGTTTTTAGGCCTGTTTTCTTCAAACATTTGAGAGAAAAGCATGTCGTTGCGCAGAAGTTTATATTATTTAAATGGGCTTTCTCAATTGACTTCCAGTAGTTCGGCGATTTCGATTATCCGGCACACCCTGTTGCTGGATTAGCGAGTCTACTTTAATGTTATTTGAACCCATATGGATTTTTCTTACATGAATTACAATGGGTGAATAATTTTATCAAGTCTGCCTGTGGACTACCTATGCCATCGTCGCGGACCATAGGTTGAGAAATGCTGCTTTAGTCAGTTTTAATTTACCAGTGTGTATAGGAAAAAATATATAATTTCCATGTAATTATGAGTAATAACGATTTGATATGCAAGTATTCTTACAGATCTGTCCCACAGAATTTTGAGAGCAGCAACTTACATTAAAAGACGAATATTTCGCTGGTCGTGTTCTCCATCCAATGGAGAATATAATATCATGATATTCCTCTGGAGATATGAAATACATTACCTGATTGGAGTATGAGAGCCCGAAATATCCGTTCCTCATTGGACAATATCGTCTCGTTCAACTACGCCAGTGGATGGGAAAACGGTCCTTGAACATCTGCCGCCAAAAACTGACAAGTAATCCTCCAGGAGTGTTGAGTCAATATTTGGAGCTGGATGACTTGCACCGTCGTCATCTTTTTTGATTGGTTTTTGTGCAGTTATCTTCACTGCAATATTGCGAGGGATAATAGAGTTTTATACGAAGAAAAACACACGGAGCAGAGGAGCTTGTTTTTCTTTTGCCGACCCAAAAAATAGATCTTCTCTCTCTTTATTGTATTTTCTCTACCACTTTACTTTGATGGATGCGAGAAAAAACGCCCTTTTTTATCGAAATTGTGCGCCCTGGACGAAAAAATACCGTTCTCATTTCTAGAAGAAGAAGAAGAAAAGATCAGGAGCGTTTTTTAAGGTCTTTATCGGAAACGGATTCGCACCATCGGAGTGTTTTTTTGGACGCTCCGTGGAAGCAAGAAACCAGACATGGCCACCCACTCGATCTTATCACCGAGCTCAGATGCATGGTCTCAAACTGATTTGGATCCTAAAAAAGCGGTGAAATCACTAAAAAGGGAAGATGTTTATGAACCAATCATTGTAACCCGGCATGGAATTGGTATCGCAGTCTTAGGTTTCAAGTTCCCCCCAGAAGTCATGTTACATACTATGAGAATGAGGCCACCAAGTCCGAGACTATGTAAGGATATCGTTTTTTTTTTCGTGGTGTCAAGAATAGTTAAGGATCAACGACTTAGTTCTGAATTTTATCTTGATGTTACCATCCAATCTAGATTGCTCATAAACTAAGAGTGAGCTGGAAAGCCGCTCGAATTGAGACTCTCGTAAAATATTAAATTAATGTCAGACATAAATGAACAACTATTAGTAAGAATGACAGACACATGAAACCACAGACATAAAATCTGCTTTGATATCTCATACGTTGTAATCGATATCATATAGAGAGCCTGCTTGTAACTCCCCTGAATCAATTTCGAACGTGCATCGATGTGTAAACTTCCCGGCTTACGGGTCATATTTAGCTCAGGATTATTTTTGTGGGCAGTATAAAAGTTAAGTAGCTTCTTTGGGTCATTAATTTGTACAATATTCGTATAAAATTTAAAAAATTAACTTACACTTGGAGTTATGCATTGAAGTTTAATTACAATGGATGTGGATCCCACTTATAAAATTTTCTAAAAAGCCATCATGAGATAAAACGTTATATACGGAGAAACGCTTCAAACGTGAAATCTCGATGAGTATTAATGAAAGATGGGGGCCACGAAAATAATTAGTTTTAAACGGGAACGTTATAAGCGATATCCACTGTATGTCTTCGGTGGCGTATGAAATAAAATTATTTCTTCGAGGACCATGTGAAAGCTGAAACGCATCTTTGAGGCCCATGTGGAAAATGAAATACTTCTTCGAGAGCGATGTGAAAGTTGAAATAATTCTCCGAGGACCACTTAAAAGCTGGAACACTTCTTCGAGGGTGATGTGAAAGATGAAATACTTTTTTTCAGGTCGATGTGAAAGCTGAAGTAATTTTTCGAGGACCATGTGAAAGCTGAAAAAATTCCTCTAAGACCACGTGAAAGCTGGAACAGTTCTTCGAGGGTGATGTGAAAGCTGAAGTTTTCCTTCGAGGACTTCAAAATGATCAATAACTTCTTTGAAGACAGTATAAAAACTAAATCTCTCTTCGATGGTTGCATAAAAGCTGAATTACTTCTTCGAGGAACGTTTTGATGCTGCATAACTTCCTCAATGGCTGTATAAAAACTAAATCACTTATTCAGTATAAGAGCTGAATAGCTTCTTCTAGGGCTATATAAAAATGAACTAAATAACACTGAATTTAATAACACTCTTTTTAATTGCTGAAGGCTAGACAAGAATGTCGAAGTATTCAAATCGCACTAGAGAGAGAGCGCATTTCTAAGTTTGGTGCGTTCACGGCCTAATGAGCGTATAAGAACAATCATGAATGACGTTAAGTTGTTCTTGAAGAGAACAAGTTCAATTCCATCTAAGTTACATGTATCGTAAGCAGAAGTAAAATTAATGGATTCATGTCTTCGATACCAGGTTCTCAGCTAAAAACAATCTATTTTAACCTTAAGGCCTTGAGGCCTTTGACTGGAACATTACAAAAGTGAAAAAAAAGAGTAAGAAATATATTATATTCAATTCCAAGACATGCTTTCATAGAAGACGTAATTGGGTGGGTCCGATACCAATTCCTCAGACATTTAATGACAGAAAATGTGTATATACATGTGTGTGTGTGTGTATGTTTCACTTCGAGGGGTACCGCCCCGTTTCTGACTCCCGGATGCTATGCCGGTAATCATGAAGACGTCTAAATGAAACTGACATGTGAAATACACCGACTTGTTTGCTTCATAATAGTAATAATAATAATGAACAAGAAATGAAAAAAAAAGTAATAATCATTATAAAATACTCGTTGGGGGTTGAGATGAAAAAAACAAAAACAAAATCGCCATGTCAGGTAGGCGGACGAGCACTTCTCGAAGACATTATGAGTTTGACGAGCCGATGTCATGTGCCTCCTTTGTTCTCAGGCGCACGTTTATGCACGATTTCGAATTCGAGAGGGCGTTTGGCCTTGTCACACACGCAGGATAAAAAAAAAAAAAAATGTATCACATAGTGGTCTCGTTGGCCGCAGTAGGTGTAATAAGTTCAACGGAGTAGGCCGAGAAAAGGCCACGAAGGTTACACATGAGAATCTTTAAAAGATCCACGAATATAAAGCATTTAAAGTATTTACGATCAGGTGACGATGGAAGGTCCCCTCACTGATATGAATTTTCGTATTCGTGACTTTTCTGTCAGTGAGAGATTTTTTTTTTTTAGTCTCTCTCATCAGACTTTATTCATAAAAGTTGAGTTGAATTACTGCCCCTGGAGGACCCTTTCTTTTTCTGGAAGGGTCAAGCTAAATCCCATTGCCAGGCCTTCTTGAAAATTAGTATAAATGGCTTTCAAGTAGATGTCATTAACTAAAGAAATCCCCAGAAAATTATGGACCTGTTATTCTTTGAAATCCACAACTTGTCGTGATGAGAAATCATTTTAGGCTGAATATCTCTCTTTCAGAATCCGCGTAATTAACATAATTACCAGCCCAGGACGATTCAATACAAGTGTAGGTGAGCCCGTGTTACAATGTAGATAATATAGACATCATAAAGTTTTATGGTGCCAAAGGTCAATCGTGTGTGAGACTCGTGGAAACAATGTTGCTCAATCATTTTCACTCAGGAGAATGCCTGAATATAGATATTTATGTGTATATATTCCTTATTTATATGTATATATATTTTTTTCCGGTATAAATAATTGCGATTCCATAATGCGGGAACTGGCTATTTCAATCTCAATAGATATTATTGCATCCATTTTGAACTCGATCGAACGTAATAGCTTTCGTGGAAGCTTGGATAGTTTTATGAGAATTAATCCATGAAACTCAAACAAACATGAATATTCATCACTTGAACACGGAGAAGTTTAGGCACTAAAAATGGTTGAAACAGGCAGGCAAAAAAACACCAAAAATGCGTAAAATAGGCACAAAAAAAGGCGTTTATAATTTATGGAAGAAATAAAAATGATGCAATGATATTTGCAAGCAAATTTTAATAATTAATAATTATTATCAAATGTTGATGATTAAGTTGCAATTTGTACTCATTTTACAGGTCTGGGATAGATTAATTTGATAATTATTCGAATTTCAGATAATTTGAAATTTTTTACTGTGTCTTTGGACTTCGAATTGACCACGTTCGACTGTAGACATAATGGATTTATAATTTGAGACAATATTTATTACTATTTCCTCAATTATACCCATTCGTATAGCAGCATAACAGCATAAGCCTACTTTACACGATGTATTGTCGTCGAAGATTCCACAAAAATTTGTCGTTACGACCACGATTGGCGTTATTGAGACTTTTTTTGACGAAAAAATATGATCCGATGCAATATATATAACTTATATACTATGCATGAAGTTATTATTTCTTTATTAATAAGGGCGATCACATTTTATCGGAAAATCGGGATCATTAATACGAGACATCGTATTCGTAATAACGAAGTGATTTCTCCGGTCTGTTGGAGTTCGGTATAACGGGATTCGACTGCATGAGCAAGGTTTACGAGTTTACGAACATTAATCTGCATGATGGGGAGGGGGGAGGGAAATCAGCCTGGTCCGCCAATTATTAACGTTATAGATAAGCTTTCGTTGCAACGGGAAATGTTATAATTAGGAGATGAATCTCTAAATTGACCGATCAATCGAATATTTTCAAATGCTATTCATTCATAGAAAACGTAGTGTTGATAACTAAATAATATTAATTGATGCTATAAAAACATATTGCATTCATTTCACGCACCTATCCACTGAATGGATGTGAATAAACATAGAAATAGATTGAGAAATAAAGACGACGGCTTGAAGCTATTTAATATCGTTCCCCTTTGCCAGAAACATGAATGTGCAAATTTCTAGGACTTAGAAAACTATTTTTGAATGTCTATTCTACCTATGTTACTCTATGGAAGTTGTTCTCTTAAATTTACCCATTATATATATATATATATATAATTTAAGACATTTTTTACCGGGTTAGTCAAATAAATCAAGTAAAGTTATAAACTTTAATGAAAGTTTTAATCGAATTTTAATCGGATTGATCGAGTTGATTAAATCAAATAAAATTTTGATTGATAATTGATCGATTAACCGACTAGATTAATCGATTTATCGGACCAGCCCTAGTTAAAACCGATTCTGACTGTATTCTAGTGATACCTATAAAATTAGAGAGTATAGATTTCCAACTGATATTCCATGAGAGCTTTTCTGGGTTTTGATTTAAAAAGCTGAAAATTTTCCATTCGCGTTTGTTATGAAAATATCTATATTGGTGAAACATTCGTATTTGTTTGGGTTCCGGGGTCAGTCTCGTAGCAATCGAGGGTTCCACGCGAACTAAAACGTTTGCAACGTCTGGAGGAATAGAGTATACAGTATTTGTTGAGTCGAAGATTAAATTCAGCTCAATGTTTATTCATGGACAATCCACTGAATCGGAACTGTTATAGACCGACAGAAACGGCGAAACTCATCGAAGGCGACAAAAACACGCACACACAATCATTGCCATCTGATTTTAAAAGAATATCGTTCCTGTGGGAGTATTCTGCACATATTTATACGCATAGGAAAAACATGAATGTGTGAGATTCCGCAGGAGAAACGTCAACTTTGCTTCGAAACGACGAGAAATATACACTCGAAGACAGAATTCAAGATTCAATCCGCAACGAACAATGGAGAAAAGTTCTATGTGAGAGGAAAAGGCCCCTCTCTATGGTCCACATCATCAAGTAGGCTTCAGGTCTGGAGGTCAGAGCACCCCCAGAAAAAGTCAAGAACGGGGGAGAGTAGTAGCCTGCGTTTTCTTTCCATTGATACGATTGGTAGTGAGAAGTCCGAGCCTACTTGACTTCGTAGCTTTTCGTTTGACTTGGATCTCTTCAAGGATTAGAAGGTGGCGTTTCCTTCTGTATGATTCAGCATCGGTTTTTTGAATGTACATTTCTTATATCTTTTCTCGAAAGCATTGATGTCCCAAAACCTTTGAAAAGACTTGAAGAGACATATCGGATCATATTCATTTCATAGGATCTGATAATCCCGAGTTTGACGCTGTTCTCATCTTGAACAATTTGACACTCATGCAATGCAGCTATAGTATTTTTCAGTATGAGGGAGGAGAGAGGAAGAACTCACTAGCTATACTTTAGTACAGTGTTTCTCAAAGTAGGCGTCGCGGCGAGCTGGAGATATTGATGTGTGTGCCTATTTATGCTTTGAAGTGGTTCTTCTATTTGGAAATATCTGCCAAACTATTCTGGGGGGGGGGGGGGGGCTCGAATGAACCATGAATTGCTCAAAGGATCCACCAATGACAAAAGTTTGAGATCTGTTTTTGTACGGAGCAACGTTCGCGGGGAGGATGGAAACCCTTGGCGGGCCACCACCCGCGGACAGCGGAGGTTGTGTACCCCTGCTATAGTCTATCACAAAACAAATGATTCCGGAATCGACGAAATTTTATGTTCTCACCAAGACTCCATTAAAGAAATTTAATAATAATAAAAAAGTATATAATAATAATAATAATCAAAAGCGTGATCTTCGAAAGTATTTGGGCCTATTCTTCTTGGTGGTCACGATTCCACGAGATGAAAAAGGGGCCAACACACTTCGTATAACAAAAGCCCTCACTTATATATCTTCTCATGGCCTCCATTTCGTATTTTTCTATAGTTCAGAGAATGCAATAATTAATTTGATGGCTATTGTTTTATTGGATGGACGTGATATCCTCCTCTTGTTGATTTAAGATCGAATCTATCGCGGATTATGTACATGGTACTGCCATCAATCAAAAACCGAAATGCACGTTTTAGAGGCCTTCGTTGTAATTCATTTATGACATGTTGCCAAAAGACAAAAAAATGTTTTTTGGGGTGGATCACGCATTTTAATTATTTTTATACCATTAATATCTGATTATCGACTGATTATTATCATTTAATAAGCTTAATAACGCAATAAAATGTGAAGATATTGATTACTGCTGTGGAATTTTCGAGTTTGATTTTGTTAAATTATTTTCAAATTATATGGATAAATTATGTTTCAAGTTGTTTTATGGGAAGAATGTCAGATATTTAACTATTGTGTGAATCGGAGTTATAATTATAGAGAAAATTACAAAAATCGGGTGGGAAGGGGTGTGAATATATGAGTAAAAATTCTAAATTTTTTGAAGAAAATTAATAATTTTTGTCGAAATTTGTTAATAAATATAGTAAATTTGTAAAAAAAAACCAAAACTAAAAAACGTGGGAAATGTTGAAATCCAGGAAAAATACGTACGACTTTCAAGAAAAATGGAAAAAATATTTTTAAAAAGGAAAACCGTAAAAAATTGAAGAATTATTTATTTATTTATTCAATATTGTTTGGCCGAGGCCTATACAAAGGAATGCGGCGGTGAAATTTGACAGAGGAGAAGGTTTAAGTTACAAAAGAAATCGGAAACTCTTGTGCAATCAATAATGTTTGATGGAGGTTGTTCCGATGGGTTATCATTCGAGGAAAGAAACTGAATTTGGAACAATCTGTGGATGCAATTCTAAATATGTATGAAATAAAAATTCAAAACTGAAGGAAAAATAATATAAAAAAATTTTAATTCCGTAATTAAATACACATAATAAATGCATAAAAATGTATAAAGATTGAAAGAAAAATTTGCAAGAAATAGCAAAAAAATTTAAAATATTACAAACAAAAGGTGCAAAAATCTAAATACAAGTTTGAAAATTTTAAAAAAGTCAAAAACTGCAAAACGAAAGAAGATAAAAGCATTACCAATTTATCATTCTTGAAATTAAATTTCATTATAAAATACTATAATAAATTTTATCAGATTTTTTTCTGGTTACAACATGGTGCAGAGGGAAGCCATTTCACACACTGGCAACTCTGTAAAATTCATGCTGCAATCATATCTGTAGTGAATATCAAGAAGTTGAAATAATCAAGAAGTTGAAAATCAATAAAAATAGAAAAATCTGTATAACAAATTTAAAAAAAAACATTAAAAAATTATAAATGAAAACAAAACACGTGTTACAAAAAAAATAATCGCAAAACGGTTGAAATAAAATTAAAATATATATATATTAATAATTTAAATAAACTAGATTTAAGTACTTGTAATACAATGTATTTAGAAAAAAATTAATATATATAACTTCTTAAAGGAAGTATATTGAAGATGAGGGAAATACGATCGGTACGTCTCTCTTTCGATTAAAAATTAGAATTATTTTAAAATATCTAGAAATTATGGAATTTGTTTGTAGATTTGATCATTTTTGTCGCACCACGGTCATTTTCTGCACACAAGGGCTAATCAGACCGGGACCTACAATTTATTGCCGAATCCGAAGTTATTCTTCCACATTATTCTTTACTATTAATAAATAATATAAAAAAAAAATTCTAAAATTACAGAAAATGTTCAAAATTAAAAAAACAACAGAAAATTAGATTTAATTGAAAAAAATTTAAAAAAAAAGCGAAAATTTAGAAGAAGTTTGTGAATGTTGAAAATTGTTGAATAAACCAAGAATCAGTTAAAAATTCAGAGATTTTTCAAGTTCTACAGCAAAAATTGAAAGCTATAAAAAAAAAAATAGATCTAAAAGATGAAAAAAAAAATTGCAAAATAATGTATGTTTACAAATTTATAAAATATATAATATATTGCAAAATATATTATATATACCGTTATAATTAACGGTAATTATTAACGGTAACGGTAAAAATTGTAGAAATTGAAAAAAAATTAAAATTAATAGTGGTTGAATCTAAAATATATGTAAATAAATCCTTAATGAAATTTTTACGAGGTATTCATTTGATGGGGATCACGTGCTCGGGAACACGAAATTTGGCATGAGCATGAGCATTGAACAGGTTGCAGATGGCTGGTGTACAGCAATGATGAGCAAACTACGGCCCGCTTAGAGATTCTATCCGGTCCGTCGCTAATTTTTAAATTATATTGTAGTATACAACAGGACTGGACACAAATCCCATTTAGCAAATCACCGAGGCGACTAAAGAAAATGGTAATTGCAATGAAATATTGTATAATTATTCCGTTTTGATTTCGATCGTATATCGTTTTGGTTCGATCCCGCTTATAATGTTCTCACTTACAACGTTTTCTCGCGTAGTACGACATATTTTCGTGGTCTCAACTCTAAGTAATTCTCATTAGGATTTCCCGCTTACAACGGTTTTTTATGCCGGTTTTTCAAAAAACGTTATAAGCGGGATCCACTGTAATTAATGATTACAATTTTAGAATTATTTTCTAACCTGACTCATTTTTACCACTACTACTACTTACATTATAGCAACATGAATAATTTAATTTCTTATTCTGCCAAAATATGAATTATTTTAAGAAGATTTTTTTTGAACGTTCGGTATAACGCGACCGCCCTTTTTTCCTGGAATGAGGAGGGTCGTTATAACGAACGTCGACTCTAGTTGCAACAAAATGAACTTGAAAGACGGGAAAATGTAAAAAATAATAATAATTGCTCAATTTTTTTAGAAGAATAAGACAAAATCGGAGAATTACAAACAACATAAATGAAATTTTTACCTAATCCCGTCTCGGGTCAGAATTTAGGGTTCGGTCCCCGGGTCGAGAGAAAACTCGCTAACAAAACAGCAGCAGCAGGGTTACAACAAAATTAATAGCATTAACAGACTGGGCGATAACAATTTTCTTTGTAGGGTTCGAGGGTGCAATCAAAGTATAACTTCTCTCTCGAGGTGGGTTTTAATGCTGCTGCTGCCAGTGCTAAGCGTACGTACGTACGTACAGCGCAAGGTTTTTAACTCGATAATAATTGCGATCATTATTTACGGGGTCTTCTCCCCCCCCCCCGCCCCCCCACGACAACTCGTAAATAGAAGGAGGTTCATACGGGGTTCTTAAAACGCTGCGGGGGGTTACGTAACAATTTAGGTAAAAATAATGAACCCTGTTGATGGGGGCTTTTAATGGGAAAAAAAAAAAGATACATGGAAGAGAATGTGTTGCGTTATTTCGTGGCTCCCGTCGTGGAAATGGGAGAAGGTATGTGTGAAGGTTATTGAGAGGAGTTTAGAACCCAGGGCAGTTGATGATGACTGGGCGGGGGTAAAGTAATTACTTGAGACTAAGAGTGTTATAAGCAATGGAAATTGGTGTGCATAATGAGTTGAGCAAACTGATGTCAGGTGATATGGGGAGGGAGAACATTTCGAAATAGGAAAATTGGCGGATATTTTTCGAATAATATTCACCAAACAACCACGTTTTCTCGCATCTTCGTGCTTTCGCACACGAACAAGATGAGCTCTCAAGGAGAGAAAGTACCATGGCCCCCACATCCTGGAGCAGAGCCCTAGGCTGGGATCTTTTGCGGGGCCCTCCGACAAGACTTTCACGGGGGCCCCCTTTTTTTTTTTTTTTTTTATTTGGGTCCTTCAGAAACAACTCCCCGTGTTCCACAGAGTATACCACGAGGCTTACAAACGTAAGTAACAACAACAAACATATACGGTTCAAGAAACTCAAAATTTGCAATACAGCGTAATACAAAAGAAAGGAAAAATCAGATCAGTATGTACAATAACAATATACGAATGCACTTCAAAGCGCAATATTGCACCAGTGAATGCCATATGGTATCAATGAAAAAAAAAAAAAAAAAAAAAAAAAAAAAATTCAATACACACACATGAATAGAAAAATATACGACCACACATAAGTATATATATATATCCACACATACACATATATATACACACACCAATACATACATACAAAGATAGTGAGAAAAAAAAAAATAAATAATAATAATAATAACAATAATAATAATAATAATTAGTACTTAAATGGAAATTTTGATTAATTATTCAAGAATCGAAAACAGCACTTGCAAGGAAAATGAGAATGTACACATTGTATATACAAAAAATAAAATAGAAACCAATTATTTTTTCGCAAAGATATTTTGTACATATATTTTTAGAATGCGAAGGACTTCCTTTGATTTGACCAAATCGGACAATGCAGGCGGCCAAGAAATAGACAGTTTATGAATTTATAGCGTGAAAAGACAAAAAAATTGTGAAGATTGTCCCGGGCCCCGGGGTTGGAGCCTTGTCAACCCACCCCTTGTGGAGGCCATGGAAAGTACCGTTATGTAAGATGTGATGAAAGTATACTGATTAAGTATTAGACATTATTAAAACTACGTCGGATTTTTATTTAAACGAACCAACACCGGTACTGATGAAAAAAGATGTCCGGCACAGTGTCAATGCTTAAATTCTTTTGGTGAAGCTGCATCCATACATGGATAGCAACATTCAGAGAATACTTTGATATTTTGATCGAGAGATATCGCACCTAAAATATTTCAAGAGGATGAGTTGAATGCGTTTTGAGCAACGTTTCTAAACCTTCCTAACCTTGTGGGGTTCTTTGAATAATTTATTTTAACCTCTTCACCGGCATCGACGAGATATCTCGCCTTCTTTGAAGCCTTTTATTTTAGCAGTGACGTTCAAAATTATGCATCTAATTGCCTCGGAAGGTGAAAAAGATTCAAAATTTCGAATCTAATGAATGATCCGTGAAAGTGAAATAGGTTCAAAATCGGTAATCTAAGTGAAGGTGATTCAAAATTATGAATTTACTGGTCCGCGTGGTTCTAAATTTTGAATTTAGAGGTTCGAGGGAAGTATTTAAAATTGTGAATTTAGTAGTCCGTGAAGTTCGAAAATGTGAATTTGAAGGTCAGTGAGGAAAGATTAAAAATTACGAGTTTAGCGGTCCGTAAAAGCGATTCAAAATTGTGAATTTAGAGGTTCGCATGAAAGACTTGGCCCTTTAAGCGGCAATGACGAGATATCTCACCTCCATAAAAGCCTCCACATGAAGGGGTTTAGTGTAATTTCTAATTGCCGCTTAAAAAGTTGAAACTATCAGTAGCACACAGGATTTGTAGTATTGTGTTTAGTGGTCCAAGAGACATGTTCGAAATGGTGCGACCGCTGGCTCAGAGCAGTGATTATCAAACATGAGAGTTGTTAAAGGGGAACTGGATGTGTGTTTCAGGACAAAAAAAAAGAAATTTGAAAGATATTAAAACGAGTGACTACAACAGGGATCTTCAACCCGTTGCTCGTGAGCACCACGGTGTTCCCTGAAGCACCCAGAGTGCTCGATGCTCGCGTCCGATTTCGTGCTCACGAGCACTTGATCAACGTTCCAACTAGACACCTTGTAAAAATTGCATTGTGGGATAAAAATCATCCTAATTTCATGCACTGGTATGCCGAAATTAACGAAAAGAGTGCTCTTCTTTTGATGACGGATACAGGGAGTGCTCGCGACTAGAAAAAGATTGAAGACCTCTGGACTACAACATAATAATACCGGGAGTTAGGGTTGGTTTTGGTCACATCGATACGTAAGCAAAGGATCCTTGGGTAAGTTAAGGTATCCGACTACGTTTAAATCGTCATTTTGGAAGAAAATGTCGGATTTTTTTTGTTTTTTTATTTTTTATGAAAGTTCCATTTTCTTGTGATTCCAAAACATGCCTTTTTTATACGATGCTTAGGCTGGGATTACACTATAAAAGTTTGATAAAATTCCTTTTATAAAATTTCAAAAATGCAGCCAATAGGCGTCTCGGTTACATTTGGGCAAACGTAACAGAGACGCTTATTGGTTGAATTTTCTAAGTTTTATCAAAGAGCTTTTACAAAACTTTTATAGTGTAATGCCGGCCTTAGAACCGTGGTTACGTCAACTTTTGGGGTGTTGCGTTTTTACATCAAGTGATTTGTGAATAAAAGCCTTAAAGCGTTTTACGAAGAAAGCTATTTTTGACATTTTACTTGAGTTTGAAACGGGATTTCGAAAAATCTATAGATTGTATAATTACAAAATTTTAATAAAATATTTTGTCATATATTGCCAAGGTTGAGAACAAAAATCTAAGGTCTATCACATGTGTTTGTCTAATTACAGCGTTTTAACCCTTTATAGAGCAAAATACTAAAGGCACGTACACATTAGCGCGCGGATCATGCAAGAATGTACAATTCTTGAGCTGTTTTTACTCGACCCACCTGGGATCGGCTTTTTCAACGAATACAAAGGAAAGAAAGGAACACAAAGGAAGTTTGCGTACCCACGAGTGGATTAGAACCGCTGCTGGGGGGTTGTACGTTGCAAGATCGGTGCGCTAGTGTATAAGCACCTTAAGGCACAGATTTGAATTCCTTTTTTTTGCCTTGTTCTAGGTATATAAGATCATGCTACTGCAGAAATTTTATGCATATCACTGATATTATGCAAATTATCGGGTGGAAAATAATTATCCCACCGCCCGTTTAACGCAACATGCTACATCAATTAATGAATATGAGATTTTTGAAAACTGCAAAATGCAGCAAAACAAACTTTACATAAAGCCACACATTTCTTACAAATCATATTGCTCCTTTTTTTCTTCGGCCTTTGTGCTGCAGAACGTACAGCGCCTGCATTCATCAGTGCAAATAGGTATATGTAATCCTTACATCTGAAAGACGGAATTCATTTACGATCGCACAAGTCATATATCAGTATTATTTCTCTTCTTACAAACTCCATGTAACGGTAAGTAACCAAGGCGTTTTCTTGCTGCAAAATGTGCATATGTCAATTCATTTGCTAAAATCGAACGGAACCGTAAATGGCTTATGGGGTTTCTAATGGTTTTGGGTTATGAAAATATTTGTTATCTGTTTGATCTTCTCTTTATAGTTTAATTTCCCTATTACTTGCAGGTTCATGCTTAGGGCAGCAGCTAGAATCTATGCATGCAATGATAAAGGAATTACTACCTATAACATCTTTGCCGTAACATTTGAACAAAATAAAAAGCACAATTTATAGGGCTTACACATTCAATAATTCGGAAAAAAACAAAAAAAAAATAATAAGCTATGACACATTACTGACAAAAAAAAGAAAGAAATTAAGAATGTAGAATTAAAACGGTTATTATTATTTTAAAACGCTGTTGTGAGTAAGATTTTTGATGTTACATGCCTTTTAAATCGGCAACTGCTTTTTTCAATTAGGAGAATTTTGAGCACGAACTTCACAGAATGACGATATCCAGTCAGTACCGGCAAAGAGCGGACCATTGGGATATATATTTCCAACTTCCATGAAAATACTTTCATTATAGGCGGGAAATGTATCTTATATCAATAAAGGGCTTCCATCTATGACCAACATTCCCAGCTTCATACAATTTCACAAGAGAAAAGAACAAATTTCAATTATTACTTTAATTATCAATGGTGGGAATTCATAATCCCACAGACCTATGAAGGGTTAAACACGATACGTGTAAAATAAAAATCCAAAAAATTCATACGTGCATCAACAGATATTAGTGTATCTTATGAGCATACCATATATACCATACAATCCTTTAAATTTTGGCTCATTACCTCCACCGTCACATGCTGAATGCACTGTGAAATCGTGTTTCGAATATTGCATACATTTTGCTTAACGCTTGACATAAAAATGGCCTTTTCAAGGTAAATGACATATATAGGTGGTATAAAATTCATTAGTGTTTTCCCCATTTTGAGGCACTCTTTATCAAAAGAATAGTGTTAAAGCTCACTCCAGTAGGTATCGTTTTAACGACTAAGAAGGGTAGTCGGATACCCGAAAATTAGTGGAACTATCGGACTAACAAGGCACAACCTGCTGTACCCAGGAACTGGCTACAGATACCTATCCGCAGGTATGTGACTCTAAAATCAATTCAATCCTACAACTATACATTTGGAATGTCGAGTGAACAAGCTCAGACACCTGCTAAACTCCTTGCAGAATACGAAAAGGTATCTCCATGGCTACCGACAGACAAGGGACTTCTACAATCTCTCTCCTACACCTGGGACCAGTACAGAGCAAAGAGACTCGTCCAATGGTCCGCTTACTTCAAGAACGCTAACTACGACATATACCGCTACGTCACAGATCCTGACAACAAACTCGTCGGCAGCACTTCTCTTCAAACAGTATACAGACACTCCAATCCTGTCATGCACGTCCTATGGGACAAAGACGGTACCGTGCCTAAAGCAACCATCCAATACAACGACGAAGAAGGTATGTTCTCTAAATGGCAATTAAATTCTAAGAAGGCATTCAAGTACACGCACAAGATACTGAAATGTTTGCCAGTCTCTGGGGGTTTCGTATAGCATAGCGTACTTAGCGAAAAAGCTATGGAATCTAGCGCTGACGCTAAAGAATTTGTCATATACTTCTCGTATACTGTGACCGTCTTGAAATCGTTTCTGTATCTCTAGCATAGTGCTATACGATATAGGTGCATTCTGTTGATATACTGGTGATACGCTAGTCTCGACTTTCGTGCAGTACGAGACGTTGTCTTGCAACGTTCCACGCATCACTTCCCAGTGACACCCAGTATGCATAACTTTTAGCTGTGCTAATCTTTTTTTTCTATTGAAGATAGCATATCCTTGATAATGGTAAGTACCTGACTCACCTTGCTCTACCTGGCACAAGAAACTCTCGCAATCGTCGAGCCAGACCCCCGGGTGGGAACTATCGCTGGGGCTCAACTGGGAGCCCGTAACACAAAGCCCCTTTGGCCGGCACCCGGGGCAGTCGGCAACGTCGGTTATGGCTGAAAAGCATATAACCGCGTCGAATAAGGCATCCGTTCGCGTGGCGGCGATATTTGAGAGCTATTTTGCAAATTTATTGCTATATTTTGTAATACAATTGTTTTTCGCTTCTTTTTTCTTTTAAATTTGTGTTTTATTGCCGTGTATGCACATATGCAATTTACATGCATAATAAAGCACCCGACGCCATCCAGCCTCTCATCCGGGGCAATGGCTGAAATTGGCAATGGTCTACAGAGCCTGGGCGGTGTACGGAATGCAATGAAATGAAATGTGTCATAATGATTACACCGTTGTGAGCTGATGACAGGGTTTCAGAAATCCGTGGATTCAAATTTATTGCCGGCAGCCCTTCCTTAAATTCTCCATTAGGCATGATGCGTTGGGTGTGAAAGAAGCAGCCTGCTCCAAGCCAACGTTAGTTGTTGTGATTGGACTACAGGTTCGAAACACACCAACAGGTTGCGAAGTTCTTTCTTGCCGGCTGACGGAGAAGGAGTGAAATGAATGTAATTTATGATATTTCATTGGATTTTCATGGCGAAGAAGAACAAAAACTTGTTACAACTCTAGAAACTTGTTCATTTTTTTTTTTCCTCCCAAGTACGTGACCAACTCATGTACAGCGCACGCCCCTAAAAACCCAAGAGAAGTAGAGGCGAGAGTGTGTGCGTGTAAGGGGCAAACGCCTTGTAGCCCTCCTAAACCTTATTATAAGCAGCCCATTTGTTAAAGTGTCGCCATTTTGTACTTCACGCGCTATTAAGAGCAGTTTCGAAACTAATATTTATCTAACAAAGTGAAAGGCAGGCGCATTAAATGGACCCCAAGAAAATAATCGCAAAAAAAAAAAAACGTAATTCGTAGGTGGTGATTTTCGCTTCCAGAAAGATTTATGGTCGAGGCCGCGCCAAACTCTCAACAGATGGCGCTGATTTATTAGCCACTGCTCCTTTAAACAAACACAATTAGATAGGGATGACAATAGCTGACCCCGTGGTTATTAATCATAGGCAGAATAGCAAAAAATAACACGCGGAGGGTGGGGGGGAATTGCTGAGGAAAAGGTAAATGAATCCTTCATATCTCGAGGATACGAACGAAAAATGTATCATAACTCGTTGGCGAGTTATTCTTTATTTGGCTTTCGAGTTTCTCAGGGTTACGACACCCTAAGCTTTATTGATACATTGGGCCTGATTTCCATGGACGTTGGCGTACGATGGACGCAACACCGAGCGACATATTCTCGCTCTGAGTTGTGTACATGAATTGCAGTCTATCAGAGACCTTTAGAAGTCACGAAAAAGGCCCTAAAGAGACTGAACGAAGTCGACAAGGTGAAGAGTTCAGAATCACGTACCTCCCCGCCCCAACAATCAAAGCGAAACCAACCGAAGATTAGGCTGAGAGCCCAGGGTGTTCAAGTCACACGGCTCACACGAGAATGGTTTAACCATTCCCAGACTTTAGCCATGTCCCCACAAGGGCTGGGCTGAAGGTATAGCTCTGGAATTTTCACACTGAAACTTCACTTTAGGGGAGTGAGGCACCAAAGATTCCAGCCTAGCGGTCCGGCTGTAGACCGCGAGCCCAGGGTGTTCAAGTCGAACGCCCCACGAGAAAGGCTTAACCAACTCAGACCATAGCTAGCATAACAATATGAGCAAACATTAAGTCCTTCAAGTGACTTACGGCATAGTTCCAGAGCACTCAAGTAACACGGGTCACAGCTCAAGACCACTCAAGTGGCTCGCGGCATATTTAGCCTAAGGTGTTCAAGTCACATGTCTTCCATAAGAAAGGTTTAACCCAGTGTTTCTCAAACTTTTGTCAACCGCAGCTTCTTTGCCCAAATCATGGTTCATCTGCGGCTTCCCCCAAAATAGTTTGGTAGATATTTTCACTTGTAAAAGAACTACTTTAAAGCATAAATAACCACACAAACCAATATCTCTATCTTGCCGCGACGCACACTTTGAGAAACACTGGTTTAACCAACTCTAGACTGTAGTCTATGGTGATCGAGTTGTGTGCTCACGAGAAAAGCTCAACCAGCTCCAGACTGTAGGCTCAGAGCCGAGGGTGTTCGAGTCCCACGGCTCGTACACGCAAGGTTTTATCATTCCCAAATTAGCCTGAGAGCATAAGGTGTTCATGTCACACTATACACTGTAGACTCAGAGACGAGAATGTTCAAGTCGCATAGATCCCACGAGAAAGGTTTATTCATCGCCAAACTGTAACCTGAGAACCTGAAGTTTCAAGATTGTAGCCTAGAGCCTAGCGCAGTGTTTCTCAAAGTGTGCGTCGTGAATCCTGGGGAGTTACAAACCTTTATCAGGGGCCTCGTGGTGAGCTGGAAATATTGATTTGTGTGTCAATTTGCGCTTCAAAGTGGTGCTTTTATAAGTGACAATATCTACTAAATTATTCTGGGGAGCTGCAGATGAACCATGAATTGGGCAAGGAGGCCGCGGGTGACAAAGGTTTGGGAACCGCTGGCCTCAGAAGTTCAATTCACACAGCTCCCATGGGAATGGTTTAGCAATTTCCAAACTGCAGCTCAAAATCCTAGGGTGTTCAAATGACATAGGTTCCACGAGAAAGGCTTAAACATCGTCAGACTCTATCTTGAACGCCTAGCAGAAATCAACTAGGGAGAACGCTAAAAACAAAACGCATAATTTACTTGATGGAATATCTTGGATGGAATTACTTGATGGAACTATAATGAACACAACAGAACGCCACATTAGGGGCTACAAATTGAGCAAAAGAGAAAGACCAAAGATAATGCAACCGGGGACCCACCTGAAGAAAGAAAAGCCCCACAAGGTTGGGGCTGACAGGACTCCAGCCCTGGGCCCGTGAAAAGTCTGGTCTGGGGGGTTCGCCAAACATCCTAGCCTAGGGGGTCTTGCTCCAGGACGTGGGGGTCATGGCGCCCAAGATAGAAATTCTAGCAAGCCTCCAATATATATTTCTAGAAAATTTACAATGTCGATTTTTTTTAAATGTGAGACCCATCTTCGGCCTGGTCAGGCAATTTCCACCAACTGACCCATCTAAATGAGTTAGGGGCCCCTGCCTCAAGGTTCCAAAATTCTTCGTAAGAAATAGGTAACACCGTATGTGTGCTTTTTAGGTCTAACGCCAAACGCATGGCAAACCCTAATACGCCAAGTGAAAAAAAAAACAAAAAGATCAAATATAGGGCGGTACCGCTCATGCAATTTCACCTCAGTTTAACCCTCCTTCTGTGACCCACCCCATCGCCCCTTGCTCCTCCCCTCACATTTCTGAGGGGGAAGAGGGGGGGGGGAAGACGTGTTATCCAACCAAAGATGGCTGAGGCGGAAAATATAAAAAAAATCTATCAGAAATTTTCGTTGTCAAAAGCCATTAGAGGGGAAAAAAAAATTGGCGTTTGATCTCATTTTCTTTTCCCCTCTCCCATTTTCCCACGCCCCGAAAGATCGATAACAGATCGATATCGATGAAAGTTAATCATCTATCAACAAATTAAAAGGGTGCTTCCACCCATGGCACCCTCGTTTAATCAATATGATTTCTTTTTAATTGATACAGTGTAGGCCTATTCGTATTCCCCCCCCCCCAATCGAAAAATCTCAGGCACCCTCCCCCTTGTCGCGGCACACCGTTTGGGAAGCAAAGCATTGAATAAATTTGAGGACCGTCAAGAAATTAACAAATTGGAGAAATTATTTGCGGGCTGACAGAGAGAGAAAATAAACGAATGGGAGAAAATAATGCGTGGACAATCTGATTATAAATATACAGTCGATCCCGCTTATAACGTTAACACTTAGAACGTTTTCCCGCTTGGTACGATTTACTTTCGTGGTCTCGACTCTAACTAGACCTCGTTAAGATTTCCCGTTCGAAACGTTTCCCCCGCTTACAACGTCTTTTCATGACGATTTTTTTTTTGCAAAACGTTATAAGCGGGATTCACTGCATATGAGAAATTATTTTTGGGGCGGCAAAAATACTAAAAATAATAATAATTTGTAGGCTAACGGAAAATAAACGAAATAATTTGAAGACACAAAACATATATAAATGGGAAAAACAGTTTTAGGACCGCAAAAAATAAATAAATTGGATAAATGATTTGCGGACCGACAAAAAATGAATATGGGATAAATGATTTGCGGACCGACAAAATAATATAGAAATGGGATAAATGATTTGCGGACCGACAAAATAATATAGAAATGGGATAAATGATTTGCGGACCGACAAAAAATGAATAAGGGATAAATGATTTGCAGGCCGACAAAATAATATAGAAAAGGGATAAATGATTTGCGGACCGACAAACAATGAGTAAAAGGGATAAATTATTTGCGGGCCAACAAAAAAATTAATAAATGGCATAAACGATTTGCGGGCCGACAAGAAAATAAATAAATGGGATAAATGATTTGCAGCCCGACAAAAAAATTTAGAAATGGGATAAATGATTTGCGGACCGACAAAAAAAAATAAATGCGATGGATAATTTGTGACCTGTAAAAATGAATGGAGGAAATAATTTGCGGACACCAACAAAAATAAATAAATGGGCGAAATAATTTTTGGATGGCTAAATAATAAGTAAATGAGGTAGGTAATTTGCTGACAGAAAAAAATAAATAAATGAAGGAAATAATTTGTGGACTGCCAAAAAATAAACGAATGGGAGAAATAACTTGCGGACCGATAGAAAATAAGGTAATGGGAGAAATATTTTGAGGATAGAGAGACAGAAAGTATAAATAACTGAGAGATGTAGTGTTTGCGGACCGACAAAAAATAAATACGTGAAAAAATAATTTGCGGACCGACAACATGTAAATAAGTAGAAAAAATAATTTAGGGACCGACAAAAAAATAAGTGAATGGGAGGAATATCTTAAAGAACAAGAAGTAAATAAACGGGAAAGTTAGCTTGCGGACAGGCGAAACAATAAACATTATTCGCAGGCCAGCGGACGGCCTAAGCCGCTTCCATACCCGCAGAATCGAACACCGAAAAAAAATCTACAGTGGATCCCACTTATAATGTTCTTCGAAAAACCGTCATGATAAAACGTTGTAAGCGGGAAAACGCTTTAAACGGGAAATCTTAGAATCATTTAGAGTTGAAACCATGAAAACGAGTCGCACTAAGCAGGGGAAACGTTACAAGTGGGAACGTTATAACCGGGATCGAGTGTACATTGTGTTGTGGGTACGCAAAATCGACCATTTCAACCGCCCGCGCTGCACTAGTGTCATACTTCAAAACCGGTTTTTGCTCTGCGGAATTCTGCGGAGTTCTTCGGATGTTGACTCGGCTTAACACAGTGGCGGTTTAATATTTAAATTAAAACTAAATAGCGGTTATACGGATTGGTCGAAATTTTTCGTCAACCGGCACCAGTCCATGGACCAGCGGTTGAAGAACACTGCTCTATGAAATCACTGAAATAAAATGCATCTCCGCAATATTACAATAAATATTTACTCCGTAGCCCATTACTATTTCTTTCGGAACACCTCCTGGCCAACCCTGGGGTCACGCGAACCCCCCCAGGTTAAGAAACGTTAGTCTAGATGCAGAAGAAAATTATCAAAATTATCAACAACTTAAGTGTATTATCCGCAGAACTCCTTCTACAGCGGGTATTCCTTGTACAGCGATATGAGTCATCGTTATAGTGGCGATCCGTTTAATAAAGAACGACGTCCCTGACAGCATTGCGTTCATCGCGTAATTTACGGCGTCCTAATTGGACGATGATCCTTTAGATTTATGTTCCCCCCTCTCGTCTTAGTTAGCGTAATCCGAGATACCAGGGCTTTATAGCGCGTCGTTTTGCGCTATATAATACGAAATATAACTCATAATTACGAAATATAAGTTATATTGCTTTCGTTTGCGTGTGCTGTGATCTCATTACGCGCCACGTTTTGAATCATTCTCAAGGACCGCATAAAACGTAATGAGGCATCCCAGAATGGCTTCCAGACGTCGAGGATTAATGACAGGCGATTTCTTGATGATAATTATCTTTTGGAATCGTGGGGGGGGGGGGGGGGAGAGATTATCGTTCGTCCTACAAACTTCATGGACATTGGTCAGTCTTGCCAAAAAAAATGTCATGTTTAGTACAAAACGAGAATAATTTCTTGATCTTTAGTTGAATGTGATTGATAATTTATAGAAATGTGATGATGATTATTATGATTATTTAAATAAAAAATTCAACACAATAAAACCTCTCTTTTGCGGTCACCGCTGGGACAAAATAATTCACCCGTAAAACAGGGGTGACCATTAATCAGGAGTTTTAAATGAATACTTTTGTTATATAAGGGGGGGGGGGATATTATTTAGCCGTAAAACAGGGTGGCCGCATCTGAGAGGTGTCCGTTAAGAGGGGTTTACTCACTCTGATCTAATGTGGGAAAATTACGTAATTGATATGCAAACACGCAGGGTGGTTTCAAATAACTGACACTACTAACTAACCGCACATGCGCACCTCGTGCACATTTCTCTACGGAATTTCTAAACGAATTAGGGCACATTCTGGAATGTGTGTTCTGAGTGTATGTGCAACCCTAACGAATTTATGTTGTGGAGTTGCGCTTGTTTCGTGTTCACGATGTCATACGCCTTCCATTTTCTGAAGTAAAGATGGAAATGTGTGAATTTTCATGTCATGTCCGTATCGTGTGTGTTGTAGGTAAATAACTGATACTACTTAGACATGTGGCACCCATTCCGATTAAGGTATTTTGATAAAACTTGGTATAGGTATAAGAGACATAGACCATGGTGGTAAAGAAAGATTCAATGAAAAAATAGTTCAATTTTTGACCACCAGGTGGGAAAGTGGTGGCTTTTTTTTTATCACAGTCACCTTTTTCCCATGGTCCATGTATCCTATATACCAAATATCATCAAAATATCTCCATTAGAATGGGCACTACATATGTTAGAGGCACTACAATGTCAGTTAATTTATGAGCACCCTATATTTATGAATGATAATGCCATCTAGTGGGATAAACTACTTTGTGTTTATATGATGTTATCAAATCAAAAAAAGAAAATGCATTTTGACTGAATAACAAGAAAATTTCTTTTGTTTTTGTAAAAAATTTAAAATTTTAGTTATTATAATTTACTCAACTTATATTTATATGAATTATTAAATCACATTTTATTAATAATAATGACAAAATGTGTATACTCTAGTGCGATTCCTACTGACTTCCCTGAGGAGAGTGGGCCTGATGTACTTTACAATGTATGAAAACTTTCCATGTAACATTCAACTCATAATCCCCTAATCTTCACCATGGATATTTTAAGACCCAAAGACATTCCTGATAGATTAGTAACTAACTGGTCTAAATACTGTGAAATTCTCATCACCGAAGAAAAACTAAGCCTCGACCAACATACTCCTGATACTGTCGAACAAGGAATCTCTGATATCACTTTCGAAATTAGAGACGCAATTAATAAATCGACAAGGAAAATTCTTGTAACTAACAACCTATTTGGCATCAAGAGCTGCGAAACAAGATCAGGAAAATGTGGCAACATCACAGGAGGCGAATGGACAAAGTAGCTCCTAACAGACTGGAGAAAGAAATACGAAAAGAGACTTCAGCCTACGACAACAAACGATTTTCCAACTTCATAGAAGACGCCACAGCAGCAGATGGATCACTTTGGAGGGCCTGCAAGAACTGCAAGGTCAAACTGGGCAACATCAACAAGATCAAAAACCATAGGAATGAATTTGTCTTCTCCGAAAGTGAAATAGACGAAGTACTGGCCAACAACTACGAGGAGCGGTTTTCACCGAACTTCAATCAACTATCTATCATCGAACTTGAACATCAGAGGAAACTTCAAGATTTCCTGAGTATACCAAGACCGGCTCTTTGTGGATTTAGTGAAGCCGAGCTAACCTACTCGGATGAGGTTAAGACACTTATTAATAAACTCAAAACTAAGAAAGCCCCTGGCCATGACGAAATCTCCAATTATGCTATTAAAAACTTACCTCCTCCAATTGTCTCTACTCACACAAATCTCTTCAACAGCATGCTCCGAATCAACTATTTTCCCCGCATCTGGAAGTTTTCTATTATAAAACCAATTCATAAAATAGGTACTGATCCTCTCATTGCAAAAAGTTATAGACCCATCAGCCTTCTCTCTTGCATATCTAAATTATATGAGCGTATATATAAAACACGACTTGATAACTATCTCAGTCAACATAACATCATCCGACCTGAGCAACATGGCTTCCGCCGAGGGCACTCCTGTGTAACCCAACTGCACAGAGTGACAGAATTCATAATTGGCTCATTTAACTACAAAGATTACGTCTGTGCAGCATGTCTTGACATAAGTAAGGCGTTCGAGAAGACTAAACATGATACACTACTTATGATATACAAACTTATCGACATGGCTTCCCTTTTATATTATTCTTCCATAGCTATCTTTCAGGAAGAACTTTCAGAGTCAGAAATGGAAAAAGATTATCAAACGTGCACCCAGTGAGAGCCTAAGCTCCGCAAGGATCATATTTAGGCCCGCAGCTCTTCTTACTTTATATTAATTACATTCCTGCACCTCTGGTAGGAATCATGGCATTTTTTGCTGACGACGCCATCATACCCACCAATCATAGAAAATCTAATAAATGCCGTGGAAATCTTCAAGAAATCGTCGAAGCCATTGAGAATTGGTGTGGCATCAACGCCATTGAGCTGAACCACAGCAAGTGCCAATTTATTTCGTTCACCAGAAAATCGAACCCAGGAAACGCTCTCATCTATATTGGTTGAGCGGCAGTGATACCAATAAAAAAAGTGAAATACCTAGGCTGTATTCTGGACCGCAAATGACTTTTGGTCCGCAGATTGACTATGTCAGGAACAAGGCCACCCAAGCCGTAGGCATGCTCTCCAAAATGACATTTCCTCAAGCTGCCTGTCCTTAAAGAATAAAGTCATAATATATAAATCTGTACTTCGACCAACTATGACATATACAACCCCGGTCTGGGCCTACGCAAGTCATAGCAACATGCAAAAACTACAATCTCAGCAAAAAAAGATCCTAAGGTCTCTTGTGAGGGCACCTAAATTTATACGGGGAGGAGACCATATCCTCATCAGACCCATCAGGAAAGACATGGGTATATCCCTTATACTGGACTTCATCAAAAGCTATCTACAACCCACTATGAGAAACTAGAGAACTCTGAATGTGGCCATCTCAATGAGATAGTGGATTACGAAACATTCAGATAACAATATGCCATAAGCCAAGCTAAAAATATTGAACACTGACTGGACATTCTACTGATAAAGAAAATTTTGTATTATATTGTTACTTTTGTTATAAATGTTTACGAGAAAAAATGAGAAAAAGGAATATGAAAAAAAAAATTAGAGAAAAGGATAGATTGGAAATATATATATATTTAAAAATTGTGAATTTTTTTGCTATTTTTATTGTTCTGTATAAGTCATCCTATTATATCCCACTTTATCTACTTTGCCACTGGTATATGGTACTCATTCTTGTATCCATATGTGTTAACTATATATCTTATATGTGTTATATGGTTTTTGACTACGAACGATTTTTTAAATATTGAATATTTTAATTTCCCCCCTTATTGTTACCTTTTAGAGCGCATACTACATTTGTACTTTGGACATGACGTTGGACTGGACTTTTGTTTACTCTACACAAACACACACTCATGATTTACACATACATGTACAAACTTGTTTTTCCCCTTCACAACGCCTCAGAAAGGCTATTTGTAAGTCGTCAGACTGCCTCATTGGGCTGGAGAAACTGGAGAAACCGCGAGACACCCAGGCTCTGTCACAAGAAGCAACGCAAGCACTTTGCCCCCCCCCCCCGAGGGGGGGAACAGGGCATCTCCGGTAAAACCAAAATTTATTGATTCGTCAAAGATTACATATAGTGAAAGGAAATCAAAAATTATGTAAATCGAAGAATCAAATTAATCAAGTTAAAGTAAAGTGCAACGGGCACGGATAATAAATAGTCATGGAAAGTTGTATAAAAATCGTATCGCAAAAGGCGCAATCAGAAATTTGAGTGATCAAGGATTGTATCAAATGACAAGAAGGGTAGAGCATCTCATTGCACTCCGGCAGTTCAATACAGTCAGTCTAATTTCTCCTCATTGGGCTGGGAAACGACGAAATAAATGGCATTCTTTTAATGGCAGTGTCTCATATTGTTACGAAGGGAAGAAATTTGAAAAGGCTTTTGTGAACGCATGCAAGGTATACTTGTCATGCGATTGTTCGAATAGAAGAGGGAGATTCTAAAAGGACTCGGACAAGTAGAATTCGAAGTGAGAAGACGTGTGTTTGGAAGGCTGCTGTAGTTCAGCAGGACGTTTATTTGCTGTGAATGAAAGTGTTTCGTTGTTCTCAAGTCCTCGTTCCTGTAAGTCAGGCATATTCAACCCGTTGCTCGCGAGCACCACGGTAATCCCTGAAGTACCCGCAGTGCTCGATGCTCGTATCCAATTTCGTTCTCACGTTGTCAATTGCTACCTTGGAGCAATTGTATTCAAGGATTGAAATCAGCGTCGTTTCTCATGCATTCGTATGTTAAACCTTTAAGGATGCTCTTCTTTTGATGATGCGTACAGGCAGTGCTTCCAAGTGGAAAAAGATTCAAGACTTCTGCTGTAAGTTTTTGCCCAGTTTCAAGTCCCCGGCGGAACAATATGCAAATAGTCATCATCACAATATTTTAGGAGGTGGTATATACAGGGCGATTCTAAACTCATGTTCTATCAGCCATTTCAGGATGCATATGACGCACCTTCGTTTTTTATTGGTGCGAGGACCATCAAGGTTATGCTGCGCCAAACAATGAGCAAGTGGTACAATGACTTTCGGTAGAGTTTGCGTTACCCATGTAGAGCACTATGGGAAAGCTTACCAAATTACAATACTCTACATCCTCGAATGGTTGATTGCAATTATTGCAGCAAATCCGTCGTACAAAATATATTTGCTTTGGTTGAATCAGTTTCAGCGCACACTTGCTATTGCGATTCAACCACACATTCTGTGACTAAAAATACCTGTATAGGAGTCTTATATCACCTCTTAAAGTTTGTCCCATAAATTTTAGAATCACCCTGTATGTTACGGTGATGAATCGGTAACACTGGACAACAGATTTTGAGAAAGTTTCTTCGCCCCAAATAAATATAGCCATTCCTTATGTAATTCGCTATGCTGAACACGAATTCAACCATTAAAGTAAGCTGGATTGACTATGATTTTCTCTGAAATCGCACATTTAATACGCATATATTAACACTATACAATACATTGAAACACAACATAAGAATATAGAAAACAAAGTAAATATACGCAAATATAATATAAAAAATTCATCAGCACATAGAGACACAACCTAAATTTTACATAAATACAACAACAACACATAGAACCAACACTAATGCATAGAAACACAACATACATAGAAACGCAAATGCATTACAGCAGAGTAGTTCATTTATCGGCTTCTGACAGGTACTTCGTTTCTGGACATTGTCCAGTACAAGTACAACTTTTTTCTCTGAAATTACTCATCAAAATTATTTTCACGATAAAATTGTCTAGCTCCACTTGTAATTATCGCTGTAAAATTTTCATGTAATTATAGTGAAGGTCAAAACTGCGAAAAAGTATAAGGACAATTGAAAATATTATGTGCAAAAAACTTTGTTAATTATTATTCCATTTTATAATTACTATTTAACTTCATCATCGCATAATATCCCCATCACTTTTCTTATTTTATAAAATTTATGATAATATCATACCTGATAAGGGCATGATCCTCCCTTTACCGTCCAGCTTGATTTTACTGGATCTATTCTGTGTTTTTCTAGCCTAAAAAAAGGGCAACAGAAAATTTAAATTATATTCTATTATAAAATATTCAACTTATTGCTTAGCGCAAAGAATAAAAAAAGAGTCTAATTTAAATTTAAAAAAAATTATTAATTAAACTTACAGTCACACACACAGGGGCGTTTTCACAGGGGACGAAGCTATAGCTCAGGGCGGCAAGTTCTCAGGGGAAGCAAATTTTAGGAATGAGTTGCTATGAAAATTAGTACCTAATAGATGAAGGGTGGCAAAATTTTATAACCAAGAATCCACCTCTGTGCAGAGAGCGAGCGACAAGGTCGGTAAGTGAGTGACCCAGAGATTGTGCAAGCACGTGAGTGGGCAAAAGAGTGACCTAGAACGTACTCAAGCATGTGAATGGCGCAAAGTGATTCAGAGAGTTTGCAAACGTGTGAATGGCCAAAAACAGTGTGCAAGAATGTGAGTGACCAATACAGCGCGCAAGCATGTGAATGGCCAAAAGAGTAACCTAGAGAATGTGTGAGCATGAAAGTAATTTAGAGCTTGTCTTAGCATGAGAGTGACAGTAACATCAATTGGGTGAAATGCTTTAAGGGCTGAATTTATATATTTACTGTATATGGACCGGCAATTGCTTCAGACCAGCGGTTGAAGGACACAGATTTTTAAGAAGTAATGTACACGGAAATATTTCCTATAAATGATGGAAAAAAATTATTTCCATAACTTCACGTGAATAGCATCATCGTAAGAAAAAGGCAAATTTATTTTTATGGGTTTAATCTGAGCTGTAAATTAATCCTCATCGTTCCCAAAGACAATCATGCTCCTGTAAAAAAGCACGAGCAGTAAGTTTATCATGTCCCGTGTATTCAAATTCCGCACTTTTATCCGTACATTTCAATCAGATTCCTTACATTTCTAGCAAGTTACAATATCGGATACAAACACTACTTGACACCACGTCATCGGGATGAGGAATGCTTTCTCTTATTTCATTAAATTGAAAACATTTATTCAGTACTTTTTGAATCTATCAAGATGCGACAACAAACAAGGCTGCATAGCATTAACGGGAAACTGTCACGTAGAGGACATCAAATACATCATAAACGAGTGGAGTGGGGGGAAAAAAACGAGGGATTTATGGAAGAAATATGCCGAGGCGCAATTAGGAGCACTAAATGATCATAAATTCCGAACAGTTGACCTCTAAATCATCGCCTTTTAAAAACTTGGCTCATCCTCATGAAAGTGCGTTACATCATAAACACCCTTCTCATAGCATTTGCTTTGTGCTCTAAGATAACGGGGCGGTAGTCAAATGGTCATCGAGCCATTTTCTAGGTTGGATGTTCTCTCTACGTTGTTTTGAGATAAGATGATTTTATTTAAACAGTTGAAACAAACACAAATCATTTCGGGGCTAAGCTAGCTTTTGAGCAAACAAAAACATTAAAACTTTATTTTAATGAGTAGTTTCATCATGCGTCGAATATTTCGTGGCATCGGAAAATGTCATTCGTACTTGTAGCATCAGAAAAATCACTCAAAACTCGAATCAGAAAAATCACTCAAAACTCGAATCAGCAAATGCCACTCGTACTTGTAGCATCAGAAAATCTCATTCATACTTGTAGCATCACTCGAACGTAACTCGAACTTGTAGCATCACTCGAACGTAACTCGAACTTGTAGCATCACTCGAACGTAACTCGAACTTGTAGCATCACTCGAACGTAACTCGAACTTGTAGCATCACTCGAACGTAACTCGAACTTGTAGCATCACTCGAACGTAACTCGAACTTGTAGCATCACTCGAACGTAACTCGAACTTGTAGCATCACTCGAACGTAACTCGAACTTGTAGCATCACTCGAACGTAACTCGAACTTGTAGCATCACTCGAACGTAACTCGAACTTGTAGCATCAGAAAATGTCATTTCTATCATCGGAAAATGTCATTTGCAGCATCAGAAAATTACATCTAGTGATGTCATTTCATGCCTCTGAGTGTCAGTCTATCCGGTAATGTCATTTAGATCATGAAATGCCAAATGTCGAAAAAATAGAAGAAGAAAAAATATCGTTCCCGTAGCATCTAAAAAATTTCACATATCAGGCATTCGGAAAATATCATTTGTAGCAGCGTCTGATAATGGTCACTCGTTGTCGAGGCATATGAAAATATCATTTGCAGTCACAGTATGTGAAAATTGTCATTCGTATCATTCATAGATGCAAATGTCATTTTAGGCGTCTGAAAATGTACTTTGAAGTATTTGAAAATCTCATTTAAGGCATTTTAAAACGTCATCGGGAAATGTCGTTTGTGTCATTTGAAAAGTTATTTTTAGCTATCTGAAAAGTTATTTTTAGCTATCTGAAAATGTTGTTTTTAGTCATCCTGGAACGCAAGGGCATAGCGAGGGGGGGGGGGGGGGGACTTGGGGGTCTGGTCCCCCCCCCCCGAAATGTGAGAAAATGACCAAAAAAAGGGAAAAAGATGGTCAAATCCATTGTTCTGTCACTTTGGTCCCCCCCGAACGAAATTTCTGGCTACGCCCCTGCTGGAACGCCATTTTATGCATATAAAAATGTCGTTTTAGTCACAAGAAAATGTTATTTTAGGCAATCTGAAAATGCCATTCCTAATCGCAGCATCTGAAAATGTCATTCGTAGTCATAGCATCTGAAAATGTCATTCGTAGTCATAGCATCTGAAAATGTCATTCTTAAGCGCAGCATCTGGAAATGTCATTCTTAAGCGCGGCATCTGGAAATGTCATTCGTAGTCATAGCATCTGAAAATGTCATTCGTAGTCATAGCATCTGAAAATGTCATTCGTAGTCATAGCATCTGAAAATGTCATTCGTAGTCATAGCATCTGAAAATGTCATTCTTAAGCGCAGCATCTGGAAATGTCATTCTTAAGCGCGGCATCTGGAAATGTCATTCGTAGTCATAGCATCTGAAAATGTCATTCGTAGTCATAGCATCTGAAAATGTCATTCGTAGTCATAGCATCTGAAAATGTCATTCGTAGTCATAGCATCTGAAAATGTCATTCGTAGTCATAGCATCTGAAAATGTCATTCGTAGTCATAGCATCTGAAAATGTCATTCGTAGTCATAGCATCTGAAAATGTCATTCTTAAGCGCAGCATCTGGAAATGTCATTCTTAAGCGCGGCATCTGGAAATGTCATTCGTAGTCATAGCATCTGAAAATGTCATTCGTAGTCATAGCATCTGAAAATGTCATTCTTAAGCGCAGCATCTGAAAATGTCATTCGTAGTCATAGCATCTGAAAATGTCATTCGTAGTCATAGCATCTGAAAATGTCATTCGTAGTCGTAGCATCTGAAAATGTCATTTGTAATACCTGAAAATTTAATCTAATAACGTCATTCGATGCCTTTGGAAGTGCTCATTTGAAAATTCAACTCCCAGCTATTCGGATACTCAACTGCACCAATAGGCCTACTGTTCAGACATCTGAAGATGTAAAATAGAAATAATCTTGTCTCTTTACAGATGACATACGAGTGGCAACTTCAAAAGCTCCACGGCGAATAATTCACCGCAAAATGGCCATTGACCACGTCCATCATAATTGGTTCTTCAAACAGTTCAAGGTTCAATTTTACATCGCGCCCGATCGTAATTTTTATTAGCACCCTCTTTCGTCTATGTTTGATTTTCGTCAAGGTTAAGACCATTCCATGAAAAGCAGAAGAAGAAAAAAAAAAAGAACAACGAAAAAATGACCACAATAAAAACGGGGTTCACTAAGGATAAAAGCACGGCAGCAGCAGCAGTAAAAACAACTAGGGTCGTTATTATTAGGGAATAACCAAACGAAGAGGGGCAAAGGGGCATCAATCCCCCCTCCAAAGCTCGTAAATACAGGTCTGTTACGTGTCAAGAACTGCATTTAGAAGGTGCTTACAAGGGTCCCGTAGAACTACAGGGGGTCTATTTGGGAAAAGGGGACCCCGCGGAGAGATGGCGTAGCTAAAGGTGACAACTGATTTATTTACAGGCTCGGGGGGGACCCCTTCCCTATAAAGAAGAAGCAAAAAAAATGATAACATTTTTTTGACCCCAAAGATATTCACCTCCTCTACCTTTGGTATACAGTGTACATACACCCTCCGTTCATCTTGCTGTAATTGGTATGTAGTCTTCTGTGTCTCGACGCCTCAACGTGGATCTTGAACATGGTCATGGTCATTATTTCCAACAGTGAACTCGAGAGAACTCGTCTCGACCTAAAGAAACGCTTTACGTCGGTTTTTAAGGTGCCATTTGTTTCTCTCAAGTGTCTTCTCTATTCCATCCTCAAACTATGCAATGAGCACGTGGCTAGATATTTGTTCTCGGCGTTTATTGGGCATACCTTGTGGAGGGGCGAAGGATGAGATGCGTTAAAAAATATCCACGAGAGGGGGGGGGCGTGGCATGGTGTTTGACCGTATCGATAATCGGTATTTATGGCTCTTTGAACCTTTCATCAAATGAACTCGTAATCCTTGAATGGGATTGGGAAGTGTATAAATACTTGGGCATTGTGGGCGTTGACACTTCAGTAGGCCTACTTGCGAGAAACGTATTGAAAATGCGTGCTTTAATTAAGTCACCGTCACCAGATTTCTAAACAACATGTTGGCAGTGTCGCCTTAATGCATGGGACCAACCCGTGCATACGGCCCTGGGAGTTCAGATTTAGAGAGGGCCTCTAAAAATGAAATCTGGTTGATGCTTTTGAGAGCAACACACATGTGTGTAAACTGGCCTCGAAACAAAAACTTTGCCCGGGGTCCAGGGCCGTCTTAAGAGTGTCATGGGGCCCCATGCTAAGAGATTTTTCTGAGGCCCTACCTGGCAAATTCTCAAAAAATTCAAGTACTTCTAATTTTTCCGAGGCCCCTCTTTTCTTGAGCCCCCGGGCAGTGTCCAGGTTCGCCCATGTGTTAAGACGGCAGTACCGGGGTCCCCTTGTGCTCTTAAGACGTCCCTCCATATTTGAAGATCGTCCTGGTATCTTGTCTTGCCTTCCATTCACAAGACATCATCTGAAGATTAGAGACGCCATTCTACATCTGCTAAAGATGAATAGATCCTATGCTAATGATTTGGAACTGTCTTCTCACATCCAGATATAATTATTTCATTAAGGGTGCAAATTGATCTACGACGTCCAGAAGGTGTAAAAATAAACAGTGTATGAGTTTCTTACGAAATTGAATAATGTTGCATGTCTCGGGTAAACTATGCCAATCGGGCCCCAGAAAATGTGATTGAATATCACATTCACAGGATCTGAAAATGGCATTAGCAGCATCTAAAAATGTGATCAATTCATGCTATTCGTAGCTCTTCTGGAAATAACATCCGATAATTTCATTCAGAACAACTAAAAATGTCGTCCAAAAACGAAATTCAGAAAATTCGTTCGAACGGTCTTGATGCGACTGAGTAACAAAATGTTGTACAGTCGAAGTGAGTATTGGTTCTTGAGGAAAAGATATTTCTGTTTGGCAGAAGTTGTCCCTAGTAGATCTGAGGATGTTGTCTGCCCAAATATTGATTGCATCGATTAGTTTATTGCTTCTTTTGCGTTGTTTGGCAGGGATATAAAACCCTACATTTCCGCTGGTTTTATCACCTGTTTTATAAGAGTTCAAAATATCCCGGAGCTCCTCCAGGAGTGTATGAACATTTGGTTTTAGTCTTATGTGCAGAGAAATCCGTTGATATTGAGGCAGTAGCGCCCATAGTTTATCGTGCATCTACCTGATGACCATTGAGTTTGAATATGACCCGAGATGATGCTCGTTGAGAAGGTAATGTTATAGAATTGTTTTTATCTTCAAATAATCACTGGATTGTATTTCTGTTATTAAACTGGGCTTGGGGAGATCCTCAGAATCTCCTTGACCCCTAGATATGGCAAGGCACTTGTCTTTTTCCTGAAGTCTTGATGAACTTTGTCTGGCAGGTTTTTCAGCTGATTTGGGTGTTTCTAACCGACGAGAAGTTTTTTTTTGGTATTCTTGTTCTGAATAGGCTTACGATATTATAGGGTCACGTAATAGACAATTATTATTTTTGTAAAAGTGTATATTTTTACCTTTTATGCAAAAAGAAGTATTTTCTCCTCTTCCGTGAATACCCTTTAAGATATACAATTTTGCTGGAAGTGAGGTTTTCCAGAACAGCTCAGTTGCAGTACATGATTTCATTTTGAGGCTAGTCGCAGTAGGTGTGAGAGCCCGTGATCGCACCGGGGCTGCTAAATATTAGGACAGTGATAACAAAATATATACATACAGTCAAACCTCGATTTAACGATACTCTGCGGACCAAGAATAAATATCGTTGTAGAAGGGTTATCGTTATATCTAGAGCATGTCCGTGAATTATCATTAAGCTCCACCAAATTCGTGCTGTTGTTAGCATTTCTTTTGAATTGGCGTTGTTAATAACACGCAGCGAAAAATTCTAATTCATCAGTTTCACCCTGTATATAAAGCAGTTTCCCGCACAATACATTTGTGTACTACACAGAAAGCTCCACGGAAACTTCATTAACACTTTCTGAAGGTAGATAGTGCAAAATACCTGTAGATGTTACTGATCAGCCTTGAAATAACAAACGCTGGTGAGGAATTTGGAATATATTGAAGGGGATTTTGAGAGAAAAATATAAAGAATGTCGTTTTACAGAGTGGCTTCGCAATATGCTAAAAAAATATCGTATAGAGCAGTGATTACCAACGTGGGCGTTAACGCCCCCCAGAGGGGCGGTAGAAGCTACGGGCATAGTATAGGATTCTATGGGTTAGATTGCATAGAGGGCGCTGGGAGAAAAAAAATTTCTGAAGAAGGGGGCCGATGGGGCGAAAAAGGCTGGGAAACTGCGGTATATAGGGATTTATCGTAGTAAAGGATATCGTTGTATCTCGAGAGGAGTTTGACATTTAACTATAGGCAATTCCAAACTAGATTCAAAATAATATCGTATGAGAGGAGTTAATTGTTATATCGAGAGTAACGTTGTCGCGAGGTTTCTCAGTGTGTATATTTAATTTTTTTTAATATATAAATGCCCGAGTCGGGCATGTTGTCGAAACAAAATACATGCCCGACCGACATTTTTACATTCCCTAGGTGTCGCACAATTGATTTGTCCAGCCCTGATGACCGATTAATTTTTTTGTTTCTGATTGCGGCCCTGATGAAGCATCTGAAAAATGCCGTCCAGTAATGTTAGTTACTGTAGAATATATATTTCTGCTAACAGGGTTCCTCGGAGCATGAAGGATCGCAAATTCCACCTGGGCGCCGTAATGCGTACATGCCCTGCAGATCAGACTTTTAGCCATTCAAAGCTGTCAGACAACAAATTAAAAAGATATTTTATAACAAAATTTAGTTTTCTTATAAATGACCTAGTATTAGTTTTCTCGGTATGGTAATTTGCTTTGATTTTACTGTGTAAATTTGAATGAAACGTGATTTCAGAACTGAAGAAAGCATCGTTTGAATGTTATTTACGACTTGTGTGGCGCCCTCTACCGATTGCAAAATTGTGAAATAACAACATCATTACAAAGTTGCGGTTACATGAGAGTGGAATGAATACAATACGAGAAAAGACGAGTCCTTTCTCTTCAAGGAAAATTCCAAGTAGGTAATTACCTCACAAAAGACCTTTAAGAAAGGAAGACGGAGGGAGGGGCCCCGCCTCCCACTTTTTTCCTCTATTTTTTCCAAATAAATGGCTGTCCACGCCTTTTCAACGAGTTTGACACCTAGTTATTTGCGAACCCATACACAACATAGGCAAGGCGCCTTTGCCTCGCGCGGAGTTGAACCAAAAAAAAAAAAAACTCGAGAAATAGGTACGACTGACTGCCATGTACACTACCATGTTGGGCCCTGGTCACGAGAGACATGACCAAATTCGTGATCAAAGAGGAAATCACGAGAAGAGATCTTGTACTGAAAAGAGCAAATGATTTATCGCAGGGGTGTCGGCCGTGTTTTTTGGCCCATGTACCGCAAATACCTAATTAGAGGTTATTAAAGGTATTTGAAGGCCTTTTTGTTGAGGGCCCCGCTCTTCCCCAACCCTCTCCTTTTGGGTTTGTAGTGATCTTCTTTTTCCTTGTCCATGCCGTGGCCCGTCCCAGCTGTCATGTTAACCAGGAGTTTTTAAGGCTTTTGATTCTTTTCCGTGTCTTGTCTCTCTGCCGCCTCCTATGGTTACTTGGAAAGGTTCTTGTTTTTCTTCAAACTTTTTATAAAAGTTGTTTCTTTCCTCCTCCCACGTTGAGTTTTTCCCCAAGGGCCGAAGCTCGTTGTTGAAGAAGATTCGATGATTATTCGGATGTATGGAAATTCGCCATGTCACTGAACCCATTGGTGGGCGTATGATCATGTTAACGTCATGGGAGATAATCAACTTGGTATTAATACTCAGTGGCCGATATAAATGCGCGCGTTTCTAGCCTTTTGTGATTGGGTGAAGTCTGCAGACTTTTTTTTTTTTTTTTTTTTTCGCAAGCACCATCAATGCCCTTCGGGGCCCGATTTCTGCATGACATAGTATTTGCTCGTGACCATCTTAACTTGAAGGCGCAAATGGATGCCGCTTGCTCTGGAACTGTGCCGTGGTGATTTGTAAACATGATGCCAGACACTTAAAGTGGATACAGGAAATCAACCGCGTGCCACTCAAGTTCTCCGTTGCAGGTCACTCCAGTGATGTAAAATGTGGCGCCACGAGTCACTTAAGTGATCTATAAACGCATCGTAGGTTTCTCAAGAGCTTTGGATCTGTGTCGCGGTGGTCTGTAAATACGCCGCCAGACGTTCAAGCAATCTGAAAATGTGCCGCAGGCCATTCAAATTTCCTTGAACTGTGCTGCAGGCCACTCCAATGATCTGGGAGTGTACCGCGTGCAACTTACACGATGCGGTACTGCACCACGGATCCCTCCCTCGAGTCTCGAGTGATCTCTAAATGCGCCGCTCGGTTCATTATCACAAAATTATGTTTGAGGTCGCGAGCCACATCGGATAACTCCGAAGGGGCATGGGTTGCGCGTATATGTTTGATTAGAGTGCTCCAGTGACTTGTTACCACGGTGCTCGCGCCAAATGAATTCAAAGAGGTCTAGCGTGAGCTGTAGTTCGTTCCAATAGGCAATTATAGCCGTGTTAATAGATGTCGTTGTAAAACCACTGTTACTTAAGAGACATCATTTGTAATTTCTAAAACCTAGACAGGATTAACTCAATAGCTGTTACGGGGAAGGTAATGCAGTGATGTCAAAAAATAAAGGAGCACCAGTGGAGAGAGATACACACGCCACACCCTATGATGACTTTTCATGATTCAAATACATTAAGTAATCCCCTAGTGATAGCTTCATAATTCCTCGAAAGTAGATGTTAAGCTTCGACGTGAACCATGAGAAAGAGGGAGACCTCGATGGACGACAGTTCGCCACCATTGCCTCTCGACCTTAATGGCTTCTGCCTGTCGCCATGATAAAGTCAGCAACATAACGCCTCGACGCCTACGACCTGCGTTTAATTCATTGCTTGATATTTAGGTACATAAACGCCCAATTTATTGCGGAACGAAATTTATATTATTGCCGTCTTTTTCTTTATACCACGGTGCCCCACTCTCTACCATTGGATGTCCCGATGGACGTAAATCTTGAAGAAGGATGGAGGAAGCGGTTGAAAAGAAAGAAAAGTATCCACGAAAAAGACCTTGTCTTTTAAAAAATCGTGTCCTCCCCGCCTCCCATTCTTAAGGCTGTCCGGTGTCTCCGCATTTTGTGTGGACAGAGATATCACAACTCTTCCGTGATGTATTGTACGCCGTCCTCTCTGTAAGCCCCCGGGGCTTATAGAGATAACGGAGACGCGAGATCATAAATACCCGCGACGTGTAACCGCTTCAGAACCACACACACACACATGGGTATCGTTGCGCTCACCTGAAGAAAGGAATTCCATCCATAAGTGCCGGTGTGCGTGTTGTTATGCGCGAAATTTTGATCGTTCTACCCCCCTTATGTGGCTCAGAATAGAAAAAATACGTGAATTTTATCAAAAATGATAGTCTTAAATTCGTTGGTCTCTTACGGTAATGGGTTCGAGTAGAAAAATATTGAAAAATGGTGAGTGACCGAATCACAATCCGGACAAGATCTTGAATCTGAAATTCGGCAACGTCCGATAGCAATTCCTAGATCCCGACACAATTTCTTGTTTCAGAGTCGCCCTTGTCTGCGTATGAGACTGCGTATGGCATTTCTCTATTTATTGTGGTAACATGGGAAATTTTCACTGCTTTTGATTGTGGGGATTCCCCCAGGAAAAGCTTTCGCGGAACCCTTGATGAATGGAAGACCTAATCGCAATCCCGACAAGGGGAAACAGTTTTGATTCCCAACAACATCCGACAGCAGAAATCTTGAGACTGATTCGATTCCTAGTGGCAGGCATTTTTATTCTTGCGCCATTCTTTACAGTTATAAGATACTATGGCATAGCTATTTTTATTGCAATATCAATGGAAAAATTTTCGCAGCTTTTGATTATTTGGGTCTCCATAAAAGCTCACGAGGAATTCTTGATGAATCCGGGACTGGATGAGGAGATCGAATCTGAAATCCCGGCAAGGAGAAAGTCTCGAATCTTAAATCCTGAGAATGCGCCGAATTCTCAAAACCCATCCAATTCCTAGATATTTTCCGATTCCCGTCCATTTTCCCGACATTTTTGTTTCAAGCAGAACCCTTGAAGATTACGAAGGCTGCCTATAATTAAACTGCTATTTTTATTACTGCCGGGATTCTTCAGCTTCTCCTCGTGGCAGGATTCTTAGCCCAAAGGTTCCTCTCATGGCGGAATTCCCAGCCGAAAGGTTGTCCTCGTGGAGGGATTCCGGTATCGTAAGCATTTTCGGCTGCACTGATTTCCATATTGTCGCTATTCTCAGTGTTGAGAGGTTTTCCCTCTGTTATTAGGTTTCGCCAGTATATTTTGCTGATATTGACGGGATTCTTTAGCCGAAAAGTTCTCCTCTTGTCGGGATTCCAGTATCGACAAAATATTTTGACTGCATGGGTTTTTGCATGTCTGGGTTCAAGTGTAAAAGATTTTCCTGTCATATATAGCCTGGATCCCGGCATTCTCAGGATTTTATAGGGCTTCATGGATTTCGGCTTGTTGAAGTTATAGCTGCCGTGATGATCATTTGGATGCGTGAAAAACGATACAGAAATGAGTCGAAATATTTGTAAGAGGTATAGTCAAAGCCTCCTAGATGTACTGTAGTGTCTAGGAGGCTTTGGTATAGCCCTACCGTTGGTGCATAAAGGAATATCGTGTGTCCCGTTTCAGAATGACGGATAGGCCCAACCATTGGGTTGGTCTCGGTCATCTCTGACAGAAAAAACAACCTCTTTTCACCAGGAGAAGATAAACCTTTAAGAAAAATACCTGCTGGTGTTTATCCTAATTCTGTTGGTGACATTGTGACTTGTGGCCTCATCCCCACTAGGTAGGTGCTAGCAACTTATCACTCCCCCCCCCCCCCCCAAGAAGATAACAACTTTCCCGTTAGGATATGAGATAACAACAGCAGCAGGTCCGTTGTGTATGGATATAGGCCTACTGTATAAAATTTCTTTGACAAGTAAGCTAAAGGACAGAGCCCATGACATGCTCTCGTATGTCTCTCTCCCGTTATTAATTACTGAGTATGACACTTCGCCTATCCTGTGACAGTGCTACCATCTCCCGCTGATATATATATATATATATATGTGTGTGTGTGTGTGTGTGTGTGTGTGTGTACAAAAAAAATGTACTACGAAAATTTTTTTTCATAAAAAATGATACTTTAACAAGTCTGAAATATATATATTGTTTTGGCATTTTCTCACTGTTCACAACCTTGCTTTATCTATTATCCTTTAGCTCACACATGCGCAACCCATGGGCCGCTGGTGAAATCAGCCCACGGAGTCATCTGGCTCGCGACCTCGAACTTAATTTTGCAAAAATCAACCAAGTGACACATTTAAGATGTGGCTCGTCAGTGGTCAGTTCTCGACTTCAACTGCACCATGCCCCTCTGCTGTATCTATTCCAATCTCATTGACGGGGGCCCAAATTTTGGGGCTTGCGGAAAATGCTCGCGATGACAAAGGGAGGGATCTCGAAACCGTTGCAGAAAATTTATTTCCCTGGATTCGAGCTCAATATGATGCATGCGATGATGGTTTTGTTGAGGACTGTGAAGTTATTATAGTTATTGGATGTAATTTCAGTGTACGTCGAGTATTTGGTAGAGCCATCGAATGGAGAAATATGCCGTAAACTAGTAATTGAAGCTGTTAGGTTTTTTTAATAATTTGGATGGTTTTGATTGTATACATGAACTGGCTAATGGTTTCAAAAAAAGCTTTCGCTTTGAAACAGATGGTAAATTGCCAGTAATTAGTAAAAAAGGTACACATAAAGCAAAATGTGTTAAGGAAGGTCAAAATGCTTTGGATGAAAATAGTGTTTCCTTTGTACCAAATTCAAATAGTGATACTAATGGTTGCCATTTGGTTGTGTGCGTGCGTGCGCGCGCGCCTCTGTGGGGGGGGGGGGGGGGAGGGGGGACACTAAATGGTATAATTAGTGATGGTGCCACATTGAATATCACAAAAAGTTTTGATGAAAATAGTGTTTCTACTGGTGATAATTCTGACATATGTTGAGGCACAAATGATTATAATTTAATGTGTGATGCTCGAACTTCAGATATTCCTGATGGTAGTGCTACTCTGAATGCCAAAAAATTTTTGGATGTAAATTGTGTCTCTACTACTAATGGTACTGATATATGATTGTCTCTCAGAGTGTAATGCTCAAACCACTGAAATTATTCTTAATGGTGGCATCACTTCGCACGATAAAACTGATGTTGTAAATGATTCTTTGCATTCTAACAAAAATGTATTGAAATATAATGCTTTTGCACATGTTGATAAACGTGTTTCTGTGCACACTAATGCTCCACAGCACTGCGTTACTAGCGTTGGATGTACTGATTATGCTAAAATTCATAAGAACTGTTCTCACATTGTTTGTAACTCCCAGACTGAAATTATCACTGAATGTACTCACTGTACTATTATCTCTCTTCAATTCTGTTCTGTTGAAAGGGAAAACTCATGTTGACAGTATACAATTGTCAGCTGACTCTGAAATTAGTGGCTGTAACGCAGCCTCAAATGAGTCTGCCACTTCAAACTGTTTCTTGAACGAGAATACGTACTCTAATGAGAGGTTAGCTGCTGTGAAAAGGGGTGACCACTCTGTCATGGACGTTCTCAATGTATCTAATGACCTTAATGGTTCTGATTCCCTGAGCAGTGATTGTGGTTTGGACTGTTTAAAACCTTTGGTATTAGAATTTCTAATGTTTATACTCCTTTGAGTACTTCTGATCCCATGAATGCTACACAGAATGACGATGACATGGTGGTCACTCCTAAAAATTCTGATGCGAATGTCAATAATATATCACTAAGTGATGCTGAGTGCAAATCTGACTCCTTATCTGAGATGCAAAATAGTGTGTTGAAAATAAAACGAGAAAAAACTAGAAAAAATAAAAAAAAAACCCTAGAAAAAGTCTAAAAATAATTATCGTGATGAAAATCTAGCTAATGAATCTGTAATTGATTTTATGAACAGTGAAGATGCAAACGCTGACCTTGTTGGAGATAATGTGGCATTTAAAGCAAATAAAAAGTAAAAAGGGAAGAATAAAAAGAAAAAGATCCCTACTCATAATGCTATTCCTGGTACTAGTGGACTTTCAGCACTGAGCAATCATGCGCAATTCCAAAAGAGCTGCCACGGAACCCCAGGCTTCCACGGATCACCAGTTGGAAACCCGTATCCCAGAGAGCCCATTGCTGTGAGTAGGAGGTAGCGATGTTGTCGTGGCATTGTAATGGGGGAAGGGGCTGTGGATGCTCTTGTTCAGGCCAAAGTAATTATTGAAGACTTTCATCAATTCAGGTTCATCATTAGTTCTGAAAAGTATTCCTTTCTTCAATTCTGAAATTATTTCGTTTTAAATTTCTGAATTTTCACTAATTCTAAAACTATTTTTCTCATTTACTTCTGAATTTATATTAGTTGTAGAATCATTTGTTTGATTAGTTATGAGTTTTCCTTAATTCTGAAATTATTTCATTCATTTCTGAACTTTCCTTAATTCTGAAATTATTTCATTCATTTCTGAACTTTCCTTAATTCTGAAATTATTTCATTCATTTCTAAACTTTCCTTAATTCTGAAATTATTTCATTCATTTCTGAACTTTCCTTAATTCTGAAATTATTTCATTCATTTCTGAACTTTCCTTAATTCTGAAATTATTTCATTCATTTCTGAACTTTCCTTAATTCTGAAATTATTTCATTCATATCTGAACTTTCCTTAATTCTGAAATTATTTCATTCATATCTGAACTTTCCTTAATTCTGAAATTATTTCATTCATTTCTGAACTTTCCTTAATTCTGAAATTATTTCATTCATTTCTGAACTTTCCTTAATTCTGAAATTATTTCATTCATTTCTGAACTTTCCTTAATTCTGAAATTATTTCATTCATTTCTGAACTTTCCTTAATTCTGAAATTATTTCATTCATATCTGAACTTTCCTTAATTCTGAAATTATTTCATTCATATCTGAACTTTCCTTAATTCTGAAATTATTTCATTCATATCTGAACTTTCCTTAATTCTGAAATTATTTCATTCATATCTGAACTTTCCTTAATTCTGAAATTATTTCATTCATATCTGAACTTTCTTTAATTCTGAAATTATTTCATTCATTTCTGAACTTTCCTTAATTCTGTAGCCTATTTACTTCTTTCATTTATTTCTTGATTTTCATAAATTCCCAAATAATTTCTTTAATGTATCTATTTATTATTTCTTTCTTTAATTTTGAATTTTAATTCATTCTGAAATTGTATATTTTGCCAATTGCGAAGTTTCATTCAAAATTCTCATTCATTCTGAAATTATTTTTTTCATTTATAGTTTAATTTTCATTAGTTTTGGAATTATTTCTTCCGATAATTTCGAAATTATTCCGTTCATTAGTTCTGAAATCATTTCTTTCGCGAATTTTTATCAATTCTGGTATTATTTAATTGATTCGTTTTAAATTTTCATTCATCTTGAATTTTCATTAGTTCTGAAGTTATTTCTTTCATTTATTTCTAAATATTTACTAATTATAAAATTATTTTTCCCCTAGTATCTTAATTTTCATCAATTCTAGATTTGTTTCTTTCACCAATTTTAAATTCTCATAAACTTTTAGTCAATGTGATCTTGTAATTTTTTTAGCCTTTTCCGCATTTCTGTATACTCCTACTTACTCTGTGATTACAATTGATTTTGTTTTTGGATAGCCACCACCCCTTTCAATCCCAAAAATGGCCCTTCTAAATTGGGGCTCTGGGGGAGGGTCTCAAGCATTTTTAAGGTCCCGCTCCCCCACCCCCCTCGAATATGTTAACACGACTGTGGGAGGTAATGCTGACTGACGTGATGGCTCTATGAAGTATATTTTGGTTAGGCCTCGAGTCCTAAAAAAAGCTACACACACAACCCACATCAAAAGAAGAATACGAGCCACAGCTTATTAAGGAGAGTTTTTTGTGTTGGTTGCGGCCCAGTAAATTTCAGTAAACAGATCTGTTTCATTTCTTAAGCACAGTATATATAAACGCCATAAATCGCGATCCAAAACAACAAACAGAAAAAGTTTGTTTTTCAGCCAACCATTCGGAAAACTTGGTCCAAGAAATGGCTCTTTGTCCTGCCCAGGCCCAGTCTTTCAAGAGACGGGGGCCACGGCGATAATTATGACGTCTAGTTTTGCGTCTTTGACGCTGCCAACCAACGCCTAATGGTTAGTTCCGGTACAGTATATCTGGAACTCTCTCTCTCTCTTTTCTCTCGAGATAATCGTCATTCAAATTATTTATTATTCTTGGTCTTTGTGTGTTTGAGAGCGAGAGATAATCGTTTCTTTGTTGTTGTCGTTGGTGGTTGGCGATTTTTTATTTTTATTTTTTTATGGAACCGGGTGCTGGCGTCCATCAAGATTTTCAACATGTTGGAGGTCTGAAAGCCATAAATAATTGGATACGCCCACTAAAACATAAGCATGACACGGGCCCTAATGGAAGAGCTGTAACACGAGCTTGCAGTTTTGTTGGCACTTAAAAAAACGTTGCTCCTCGTGGAAAAAGTGAACGTTCTCATTTTAATGGGCGTAGTGTTATTATTACTTACTTACACTTCCGCTGCTTATCACTTCGGATATGAAACAACTGCTTAGGGTTGAATCAATTATCGAATGTGTCGAGGGATAACTCGGCCGTGTTGGGTTCCCAGATGAGATTTTTTTTCTTATTCCTCCCATATAAAAAGATGGAACTCTCACAGAAAAATATAGTTAACCACGAAGCATTTCAAACGCTTATGCCCTTGAGGAATCGATAAATCCGAAATAATCGCAATCCCAACGCCAGTGTTTCCCAAACTGGGCGATGAAGCTATCGAAGGGGACGATAGCAACTTCAAGCACGATTGGGAGGCTATGAGTAAAAATGAGAGCAATAGCAGCACCGAAAAATAGAGAATTTTTGAGTTGCCCTATTGTAATAACTGTCATATTTTTCATTACTCACAATTATGGTCATAGTGACGGACTCGCGATGCGAGGATCCGGGTTCGAACCCCACAGTGGTGGTCGGCTGAAGTTGGTTTTCTGTGGTTCCCAACTTCAAGGCGCAAATGCGAGCCGATCTCCCCGTTAAAAAGTCTCGCCACAGAGAGCAACAGTCCTACAACAATAAATCATTCAATCATAACACTTCACTCATAGTTAGAAAAACTAGTGGCAGATGGCAGCACTACACATAACAAGCATTACAGAGAAACAACAAAACTTCACATCAGGTTTCACTACACGTACACGCACATTCCCGTATGTACCGATTCGTTGGGGGGTTCCGGGGGGGGGGGGTGTGGGCGGGGCGCATTTGTGGGGTAGTAGTAGTAGTAGGTAGGGCCTCCAAAAAATGGCTCGGGGATCCATGATGCTCTTAAGTCAGCCACCTCGTTGGGCAATTTGCCTGTTGTGGCGTTGTATTTGTATTTGTATAATTACTGAAATTTCATTTTGATCATTTTTGTCGGGCCACGGTCATTTTCTGCGCACGAGGGCTAATTAGACCGGGACCTACAATTTATTGCCGATTCTAACGGCAGCCTTTTTTTTTAATACTTCCCGAAGGATTGGTGCGCTAACCTCTTGGTGTGGGACACCCTGCGGTAGCAATCTTTCTATGTGGTCATGTCGCCGTATATGTTGTACTCCTGTGTCAGGAAAGTTTCTGACAAGGACGATCCGGGTATCGAACTCGCGACACCTACTAAACGTCCTTTACGCGTAGTATCTTATCGACCTGGGCTACTGCGCCCAAATGCAATTTGATATCGATTAGTGAAACTCACTGCCTGAGTTTAAAACCTACATAATGTGTTGGCGATTAAAAGTTTGCACGTAAATTCTCTTCAATGGTTTGATTTGGCCAACGAAATGTTCATTATTGTGAAGATATGTTGAAGAATAAAATATGTTCATCTATTTTATGTACAGCTCAAAAATAAAATATTTTTTCTCAATCAAAAGTATTTATGAAGAAATCAGTTATTCAGTGATAAGATCGATTAATTTTAAGTCAATACTTCAATTGCACGATTATATTTTAATGATATACATAACAAGCGCGCAATTTTATAACTTTGTATAGTTATAAAAGTGACTAATAATCTGTTTCAAGAAATTAAAAAATACAAATTCGGCATTTACAAGTAAATTTATCCACATGTGCTCTCGAATTTCAAAAAAAATTACTCGCGTTGTCTCACAAATATTGTTCCATTCTGTAAGAGGATCGCCATTTCACCTCGATGAGACAAACTTGAAGCTTGGGTGTCTGATCTGACATCATTTCCTCTAGAGGCCTCGGAGCCCCTGCAGAGTGCACAAGGAGCCCCAAGGGCTCCGCGGAGCACCGGTTGAGAACCACTGTCTTAGACTAATAATATACACATTCTTGAAAGTGTTTTCAAAGTTTTTTGAAAATCAATTCAAGATTAACCTCCGAAGTTACACGGATAAGTGAATTTAAAAAAAAATACTAGAAAATGATTAATGCGCATTTAAATTTTAAGATGGCTTTCACCAGGTCTTGCTGTAAAAGAAGAAATACAAATGCGAAAAACAACTTATTTCAAGACAGTTCGGAAAAAAAACCGTTATAAGCGGGATCCGCTGTAAATTTAACGATGATATTCGCATATACAGTAGAATACGGATTATTGGGCCTAATGTGGCGGAATGGTGGGCCGGATAACGGAAAAGCCGGATGGGCCGTAGTTTCATGAGTACTCACTTTCTACCCCCCCCCCCCATACCCCATCAAAAACACCATTTTAATATCAAAAACCGCTCCTATTCCTATTTTGTGACCTCTTGGAGTACACGTCAGGTCAGTAGACCTACTTTATACATAAATGTATAAATAGCGTGAATGCTTGTTATGTAGTATATACTGTACGTTTTAAAAATCTATTACAGAAAAAGAAAGTCCAACAATATAAATATTGTAAATTATGTAAATAGTTCCTATTTATCATTTACTAGCTATAATACCCGGCAATGCCCGGGCTTTCTTCAATTGCTTGGAGGATTGAAAAAGTGACAAACCATTAGAGAGAGGAATAAACTATAATACTGGCAGCATTAAAGAAGAGGGAAACCATTGCAAAAGCGTATATGCATGTCTGAAACGCATTGTTCGATAACCACGGTAGCCAAAGTAAACATTCCGAAAGTGATTGTTCAGGCCCAGGAACCATTGTTGCCCGACAGTTTTTTTTGCCTATTTTGGGTATTTGCACTACTCTGACGGACTTTTAAAGTAGTCTGTGGTTCGATCCCGGTCCTGTTTGGAATGAATGTAAAATTTTGCGACGGTCGGTCTAAAATTATAGATTTGTATAAAGGACAAACATACACATTTATACATAAGATTATGTCATTTTTCGCCTGTAAATAGTCACTATCTTACATTCCTTCGTAAATCTCGCGAAATTGGCAAAAAACTTATTGAAGTTTGGCGACAGCTCAGATGATTTGGTGACGTCATGGCGCTAAGAGACTAGCACGGAGGCCAGATAGTCCAGATTCTACTGCATATAACTTCAAAAAAACGGTTCGAATATTTTCTCAAGAATAACCAAAACAAAAACTTATTAGCACGAATCTGGCAGCCACTTTCGCTCAGAACCAAAAACCAGCCAAAGGCAATTTCTAGTCATCAAGTGTGAATAATGGCGAATTTTATCGAAGAAATTTATATTGCGGCGAATCATCTTCCAAGATTCTGTTAAGTAGAAAAGGGCTAACTAACCACACACATGGAAAAAAAAAAAGAGAAGAGTTGTTCTCTTCGGTAACACTTGTACAAGTTTCTTTTCTTCCCTTCAAGGACTTGTACAATCTTGTCAATTATCTCGAGTTCTAAGTTGTTCTCATTTATTTCATTTATCCTTAACCATAGACTATAATTCTCCTCGTCCTCCTCCTTCTCTGTGTTCCTCCTCGAACAACACACAAAATGGAAATAAAATAAACAAAAAATAGTTCCAATCTTCCCGCCGTTAAAATGAATAATCACGCTCACGATAATGGTTATAATAAACGATAATAATGACCGATGACGCCTCGGAAAATGACGCCAGGAACACGATCTCTCAGGTACGGACTTTGGCTGCAAATATGCTTTTATTATTATTTTGTTTTGTGTGTGTGTGTGTGTGTGTGCTCACCAATTTACTTATTTATTTATCTACAGGCACCCCGAATGTATCTTTAAGACGAGAGTGAAAAGAAACGATTGATGAAGACCAACGTGGAGAAATAGGAATTCTTAGTGTGTTATACATTAATACTATAAAAATACTCTCGCCGGGGAAAGGCGATAGGATATTTGTTATTTTGCCCTGTCTCATTCTGTTAAACTTAGGGCCCGTGGTGGTGGTGATGATGATGATGATAAAATCAATCCTTATTAATCTTTATACAATAAAAATCGGTGATAAAAGTAAACACTGCACCGTATAATAGAACCTCGTTCATCAAAAATAAGTGAAAAAAAGTAAGAAAAGAAATCACGGAACACGGCGCAATAACCTAAAAGTCTTTCTTTCTCTTCTGCTAAATTACACACTTCATTTAGCTTCGAGCATTCGAACGAGCGGGAATGTCCGCAAATCTCTGGCATGTCTGCTCGCAGTTTTGGAACCAAGCTATCCGGTGATTTCATCCGATTCATTTCTCGTATTAAAGGAAGAAATGCTATAAAATGTATGATTGTCGGAGTCTTTGCAGATGAGAAACTAATTTTGAATTACTCGCAGCCGAACTCGGTAATAACAACATTGAAGATTCAGTGAAATGTTGTGGTTATAACAACAGAGGAATCGTTATAATTGAAGTTGAGGTTTTCATACCCTTTAAACCAATTTTTGATTGACGTTGCATTTGAGCAAAGCTTCTTTTGAAAAAAAATTTCAAATACTGTTCATTGAAATTTTTGTACCAAATGAAAATTTTTGGAAACTAAAAGGTCTAATGTATGTTATAGTATTTTTTTTAAATTTGATTACAATGAAACTAGATTCTATCTGAATCTTTTTTTTTCCCTGATCATGAAAATAAATATATTTTTTTTTAATTAAAAATAATAATTTCCCCCCAATAAATGGCTACAGAAAGTCTCCATTGCATTAAAATTTATTCAAGAAAAAAGGTTGAATATATGGCACATAAATGTGATGAATATTTAAATTTTTGCATATCCAATGTGCTTGATAATGTGGTTTCTAAATTATCTTCTCCTAATTATAAATAAAAATAATTTTCGCTGTAAAAAGCGCAAAATTACGGGAACGTCCCGTTTACGACTCTTCATTGAGGAGGTTGGGACGTCAAACATGTAATAAATCTCTTTTATATCGCGAAGTATCAGTAGAATAAAAGACGAACAATCTCTGAATGGGATCAGCCTAAATTCTTGAAATTTCTTGCTCAAAAGTAAAAAAATTTCGAAGCAGAGGCGACGAAAAATGTATCATTATATCCGAGGTCGTTGTTTTCCATCAACGTAAAAAACAAGGTTCATTAGCATTGTTCTCTATGCAAACCACCGAGGACCACCAATTGGTGACATTATAGCTGTGTATTTACTTTTTAAACTAAAAAATTTTACAAAATTGATGTGATTACATGAAGTTTTGTAAGATTTAACGAGTTTCACCCGAATATAAGGTCTCTGTGAATTGAAATTTAATACAGTATAGGTATTTGAAGATATTTTATAATCAAATATTTCTCTCATGGCCACCATATATACACGGCAAAATATTTCACAACATTCCTGATCTCAACTGGCTTACCATTCCCAGCGAAAGTTAGTATCTATAATTCTAAGTGTTTGGTAATACTAAACATTTAAAACGAGAATCGTAATTATAAAAAATTCGTAGTCGTAAGCAAAAATTCCTCCCTGACATGAGTCGTAATGAAACATTCCAGGTGCTAGCAGTAATAAAATATTCCAAAGATTTGCGAGTCGTGACGAATATTTCTCCGTGGATTCTTGGTGGAATTTTTCAAAGAAAACATGTCGCCTAATCAAATATTCTCCCCAGACATGAGTCATAATTTAACAATACTTTCACGCATGAGTCATAAGCAAACATTACTTTCAGACATGAGTCATAATCAAGCATTATTTTCAGACATTAGATATAATCAAACATTATTCCTAGCAGGGCCGTAACTAGAGAGGGCAGGGGGGCAAATGCCCCCGTCGGCAAAATTTAGGGGGGTAGCAGTTTTAGGTGAGAACAAAGAACACCATTAGAAAATTATCGTATTTTAAATTTGTGGAGGCAGCAAAATGATGTTTGTCCCGGGCAGCAAAAATCCTATCTACGGCCCTGACTCCTAGATAGGTGTTATAATCAAACATTATAGGTGCTAGCAATAATCGAAACTTTCGATACTTCTGTTATTTGTAACGGATATTTCTCAGGGGCTTCCTCGTGGAATTGTTGAATCTTGCATACAAGTTGCTTAATCAAACATTTTTTCCGGACCTGAGTCATAATCAAATATCTTTCCCAGACATGAGTCGTAATCAAATATTCTTCCCAGACATTAGTCACAATAAAATGTTACTCTTAGACAGTTTGTAATGTTTGATCCTGGGTACGCACTTGTTTCAATCAAATATTAAAAGATGCTAGATTCTACCATAGTAGGTACTAGCTTATTAGCTGTTTTAATAAGATCCGTTAAAGACATGAAATATTCGATGACAGATAGAGGATCTTTGGAGATATACTACTACTACTAAACCAGACACGCACCTCGCCCATATTCCTCTGCGGAACTTCTAACGAATTGGTACATGTTGGAATGTATTTGAACGTATAGTGAAACTTTCGTGAAGTTTGTTTCTGTGTAATGCTTGTTATTTATAGTACTTCAATCTGCAATGAATTTTTTTCAAACTATGAGTTTTTCCCCACTCCTAATGAGTGAAGTGTAATGAATGAATAATTATAACGTTGTAGAGGCCTGCTGCTCTCTACGGCGACACTTTTAAACGGGGAGATCGGTTCGCATTCGCGCCTCGAAGTTGGGAACCGCAGAAATCCAACTTCGGCCGAACACCGCTGCGTCGACGGTGGGGTTTGAACCCGGATCCTCGCGATGCGAGTCCGTCACTATGGCCGTTGGAGATGTACTGCAGAGATATATACATCAGATGTTTCGTTGCGAAAGTAGAGGAATCCATAGATAAAGATATCTGTATGTACTATTATTACTCTATGGAGGAATCCTAGAAATGTTTTCGATTACGACTCAAAGATATCTTCAGAGACATTTGGTAATAACTCGAGGAACAGATGAAGTGTTTGTTATTATCAAAGCCTTTTAGAGGAAAAACCAAATATTGTAATGCAATTACTGTGTGTTTCAACAAAAAAAAGGTATCAAATAGATTTTTAATGATACTCACACTAGGCTTCGAACGTTTGGCGATGATTGCAGGATCTTCAGAGATGCTTAGTTAGGGGCTCAAGAAACAAATTGATCAGATACACGGTATGCAAGGGGATCCGGGTTCGATTCCCGGGGGAGACAAATCACTTTTCTTTCCGAATATCAGTTTCTTGCATAACATCCAGAAAATTCAATTTCTCAGTATATTTAAGGCCGAAGAAATGCCATCTCTCCATACAAGTAAATCAGATGTTTTGGTGCAGATGGGGGAACATTTCAGATGTTTGGTTATGGCTCCAAGAACAAATAGATCAGATGTTCTGTTATAGATGAAAAAAACATTCAGATGTTTAGTTATGACTTCGGGAACCTTTGAAATATATTTGGTTGTAGCTCAAGCAACCATTCAAGGACCATTCTGTTATCTTTCAAGGTACCTTTGAGAGACATTCGGTTATGATTAAATGAACTTTTAGAAGTTTAGTTATAATTTATAATTTGGTTGAAATTTAAAGGCGTCAGTCTCTTCGAGAAATACATGAGATGTTTTTCTGGTAGTGAAAAAGTCATTCAGATACAAGAATAAAAGACGAGGGAGGAAAAGATGAAATCTTATGTTGTAACTAGACGAGATCTTGAGAGGTTTGGTTATGACTCGAGAAATAGATGAAATGTTCTGTCACAATTCGAAAAACTTTTAGACGTAACGGTTGAGACTTGAAAAATTTATGGAATGTACGTTGATGACTCAAGAAACCCTGGAAAATATTCTATGACTTTTCTGAACCTTGAAATGCTTGGTTTGTCTCTGTTCTGTTGAAATGAAACAGAATGTGTTGTCATAAAAATGTCGAACGTGAATTTGAATCCTTATGGAAAGGGGAACCATTTCATTAGTGGCAGCACTCATTCTGTGCGAGATTAAGAATTTCAGTTAAAATTATCCTCATTTTTAGTCAATTGAAATTGATTGCAAAAAATGAATTGCATCTCTAGTTTAATCTTTCATTTCATATTAAGAAACGGGATCTAAAGCAAGAATAATCAACCTTTTGGAAAGTGCGAGCCATTTCTTTGGTTTTAAAATGTGCCACGGGCCGCTTAAGTGATCTTTAAGTGTGCCGTTGGTCACTTAAGTGATCTGGAAATATGTTGCGGGATGGTTAACCTCTTTACGATCACGTGCTTAATATTACGTTCAAACACCAGTGGAGTAAATTCAAACACGTTTCTGTGTTTTCTTTCCTCACTCTTCACCATCGCGAAGCTTTATAGCAACCCTTTTTTCAACACAAGTTGCTTTTTTTCCTTCTTCCTTTCTTTATGATGTATCTTTCTACTATATAGGCCTACATGTAAGAGCGAAAGAGAACACGTAGGGTGAGGGTGAAAAGGGGACTCTAAAAAAATACTCTGTTATTAATTATACTTTTCCTTTTATATTCTTTTTCTTTAACCCATTCTTCCTTTTTCTAACGTGCGGTAAGGTAAGGATAAGGTTACCATATTTATCGCCGATTGGTTAAACAGAGATAACCCAATATTTTTTGCCAAAAACTTTTACGTGAAGTGGTTAAAGGAATTTGTAAATGTGCCACGGGTCACTGAAGGGTTCTGAAAATGTACCGTGAGCCACTTAAGTAACCTGGAACGGCATGCCAGGTCACTTAGGATATCTTTAGATGTGCCGCGAGTCACTTTAGTTATCTGAGAATGTGCCCGGGACTTTCTAGTTGAAGTGGGATGCACCACGAGGAACTTAATTAGTCTGCAGCAGTGCCCTAGGTCACTTAAATGATCTGTAAATGTACCGCCGGTCACTTAATCGATCTGTAAACATACCGAGGGTCAGTTAAATATTCTGTGAATGTGCAGCTTACATCATTGTTACAAAATTAGGTTTGAGGGCGGGGCCACATCAAAGGACTTCACTTCTTCCTGCGGATCATAGGTCGAGCATGTATGGGTTAAAGCATCTTACGTCAACTCGGACGTAAGATGCTTTAACCCATACATGCTCGACCCATGGGTTAAAGCATCTTACGTCAATTCGGATCATTTGATTATCTAAAGCGAACTAGTTCCTGACCTGTTGCTCTTTCGTAAGAGTTCTGATCAAAAAAAAAAAAAATCTCCCAAAGGATTATGGGCAGTCTTTTATTTTGTTTGATATTGATTCAGTTACGCGTATTATCCAAAACCATCAGAAAACGATAACCAAACTGCGAAGCCGATCGATCGGCCCGAGCGACCCGGTGGTAATGTGGGATCGATCCCTACCATATCCAATTAGTATTTATCGCCGCAGCCCACGTCTGCTTGTTGCTCATGCGTAATCTGGACACCAGAGGGGAGTGTATAAGTTAGCACCATCCATCATGGCCGACAGGTGCGGAGAAAACCAGAAAGAATAGGCAAAAAAAACCCGAATACACATGGAAACGGAGAGAGAGAGAAGTGAGATGGGGAGATGCGAGAGTTAAGAAGTAAGTAAGAAAGTAACCAAACGAACCATCATAAGAAGGCGAGCGAAGAAAAATCATTTAATATGGTGTAACTGACACCAAGAGTTGCTACAAGTGCATTTTCTTGCTTCTCTTTTTTTTTCATGCTATTTTTTGACCAGTTTCTTCGCCATTTTTTTTATTTTTCTTTCCAGCTTTCCGTCACCAACCCTAAACGCCAAACAGCGCATTTTTCTAAGCGTTATAAATGATGTTATTAGTCAATGTATTAGTTAACGTCAAGATGACATTTACTTTTTTTCTTTTTCAGAGGGAAAAGAAGAAAAATGCTTATATACCCAAAAATGAAGGATTTATTTATTATTTTACTTTTCTTTTGGGAAGTATTCAAATAGAGACTCGTTTGTTTCCCTTCTCTTTTTGAATGATTGGATTACAATGGAAACTCTTGAGTGTGTATTTCGTGAAAATCACGTCCCATTTATTATTATTGTATCATTATAGGGGATTTTGAAAGAACACTCCTCTCTCACGCACACACAGATATTGAGTCATAATCAAACATTCCTCTCAGACATGAGTCATAATCAAACATTTTCTCTCAGACATGAGTCATAATCAAACATTTTCTCTCAGACATCAAGTCATAATCAAACATTCCTCTTAGACAACGAGTCATAATCAAACACTCTTCTCAGACACTCAGTCATAATCAAACATTCCTCTGAGCCATCGAGTCATAATCAAATACTCCTCTCAGACACTCAGTCATAATCAAACATTCCTCTGAGCCATCGAGTCATAATCAAATACTCCTCTCAGACATTGAGCCTAAATCAAACACGCTTCTCAGACACTCAGTCATAATCAAACCTTCCTCTGAGCCATCGGGTCATAATCAAATACTCCTCTCAGACATTGAGCCTAAATCAAACATTCCTCTCAAACACTGAGCCATAATCAAACATTCCTCACAGACATGAGTCATAATCAAACATTCCTCACAGACATGAGTCATAATCAAACATTACTCACGGACATGAGTCATATTGAACTTTCAGACATGAGTCAAAATAAAAAATTTAGATACCAGTTACAATACAAATTTTAAAGTTTTTGCTAGTCTTAATAAATGTTTTTTATGTTCCTATAGTGCAGTCAGTGTTCTTCAATCGTTGTTCCTTCGGTCCGTGAAAGTTGTCGACCGGTCCGCAGAACATTTCGACGAATTCCTGTAGCCGCTGAATAATTTTCAATTTAATAAATAAAATATAGTTCATTCTTTATTGTGTGGTTTCTATTTCTGTCTTATCCATCATCTGGTCTACGAATCGTTTCTCCCACATATGTGTATTTTTTGCCGGTTCGCAAATTATTTTTTCCATTCATTTGTTTTTTGCTGGTCTACAAATTATTTCTCCCAATTTATTTCCTTTATTTATTCATATATTTTTTGCCGACCCGCAAATAAGATCTCTGTTTTCCGCCGGATCGAAATTTTTTCATCTATTTTCACAGGTCCGCAATCGTAAAAAATGATGAAGAACATTGGCATAGAACAAGCACTTCCCTTACTTAACCCTTTCTGCGACATGGTAAAAACTGCTAAACTCTCTTTAGAACAGGATGCACAAACTTTCCAGTCCGCGGGCCAGATATGTAGTATTTCTGCCACTCGCGGGCTTGTATATAGAGAGTGAAGAAACTTGCCTATACAGAGTGGCCATATGACCCATATTTTACGGGATATTCCCGTAATTTTGGCCGTCACAACTGTTTTTTATAGAATGCCCCGTATCTTAAACAAGCCTTAGTTGAACTTTTGAAATCAAGAATTAAGATTATTTTCATGACTATGATGATTGTTTTCTGTGTGATGGAAACAGAGGTAGGCCAGGTTTAAAATAAAGAGGGTAGATTTATTTTGAATAGTATCTATGTTATTCGTTTGGGTATGGGGGAGGGGGGTCGCAAATTTCACAGGCATAGGAGAAGACAGGAAGGATATAAGTTTGGAAGCATAGATGGAATATTTAAGGTTACGATGAAGAAAAAAATGTTTTTTGGAGGCATTTTTGAAATATCCGTGTGGAGGTCGGCAGAAATTATCACACCCGGGTATTTGTAATGAGAAACCTCTGTGATTATAGAATTATTTAATATTGAAAGAAATCAACAAAGTTAAGGCAAATCAACACACTGTAATTCCTTTAATTAGATGCTAGGAAGAGGAATTTCCCTTAATTAGATGCCGAAATTGTGCCATTATGGCCAGTGAATACCATCTACTGTACATTCCGAGAAATTAGATGTGCGACAACCTACCCGTGTGACGAAGAGCCCCGTGGTCTGCTGGTCTCCCTACAGCATGAAAAATTTGAATTCTGCATCTCGGTACATATAAGCCTACGGCCCTCAGTAACATAAGTGACGTATTCGAAATACACGTTATTCGAATAAATTATTTAATTGAAAGTACGTTTCTATAGCCATTGGTTCACTAGTAATTTGAGCTGAAACCGTGCTTGAAGAGGAGGGGGAGGTGTTTGTTCATCCTCTATACCAGCGATGGGCAAACCACGGCCCGCGGGGCCAGATGTGACCTGTTCAGAGTTCCATCCGCCCGCCGTAGATTTCAAAAGAGTATATTTAATACCGTCCCAATATGTCCGGCCCGCTAATTTTTTTCTTTTGGCCCGTCCCTAAAAAAGTTTACCCACAACTGCTCCATACAAATTTTATTACAAGATTACACCTTATATTTACAGCTGCTGCTATCTATTGACAGAAAGGATCAGAAGTAGAAAATTAAATTAATAAATCTATTCGATAAAATCACAGTAAAATGAAGCTATAATACCAAACAAAAAAAATTTATTCTATATTATTTAAATTTTGTACCTGCACAATCATATGTAACTGTTTTAATTTTTGCTAAAGATATTTAATTATATATATTTGTTATAAAATAATTATCGAGCTTTTCAAGTTGAAAACAACGTACATCAACCACTGTGCGCATTTAGGCGTACAAAAATAACGATATCTTTGTATGCTGTAGATGTCAAGCGCTAATGAATGCTTTCAAAGCTATTGCACATAGTATAATCAGCGATACATAGAAAATGGCACCAAGTCTTCTTTTTTTTCAGTTGCAAAATGTTGTATGTGTGAAAAACCTTTCTAATACCAAACATATCTGTTCATTCCACACCTTTTGCAGTTTTACACAGTCAATGTTCTACAAAAAAAATGGTTAAAAATGCAGCACTGATGCGTTTTCCTAGTCCATTGAGTGTTTTCGGAAAGGTGGTGTATAGGCAATTGCCCCAGAAACACTCCTCATTTCTTGAATTTCTTGTTATTTAAAAAGACAGTGGTTCTGAATAAGATGTCCTTGGACAAACTTCAGGGGGTCCGTAAGTTTGGATGAGATTACAATTGGCTCATCATTTTTACATTTTGCTACAAATAGAATATTATTCCACAAAGGGGTGCGTGGCTTGCATATCTCTTCCTTTTATTGGCACACGGAGGTCCGTAGACTTACTTCATCATACTAGCACAAATTGTCCGTTGGAACCACTGAGCTATAAGTAAACTTTACTTATAGCTCAGTGGTTGGAACACCAAACGTTAGGAACCCTTGGTTAAACCCTTTCCAAAGAAAACGCTGAGACAAAAATTAAAAGAAAGATGTCATCAAAAGAGAAATTGTTTGAAAAGTACAAAGTTTACAAACTGATATTGATAAATTAGGTGGGACTTCTCTGAAAAGTTCCAAGCCTTAACAAAAAATAAATTAATAAATTCTCAAATTATATAATTGCCCACCCATAAAAATCAAATTCCCCCCCCCCCTTCTTCGGCGTATGTCCCACGTTGGAAAAATCACCGGATTAGATGTTTGTCGTGTAACACATCAAACATTTGAACGCGGCATAATTACAGGAGCGGCATTTCTTATGACAGATTTATTATGACGGTGTTTTCACTCCAGCGCGAATTTTTACTCATCGAAATAATTTTGAAGGGGAAGCGCATGTGTGTAAATATAATACTTTTATGTATTGAAATATATAACTATTCAACACATATTTCCAATTGAGAATTTCCTTTCTTCAGTCGAATTCCCCGGCACAAGTTTGGATTTCTAGTTAATGTTCCAAAAAAATGCCTCTTTCAGCCAAAATAGAAGAATCTCAAGTGTGGTGTTGTTTCGGCTCTGGAATAAAAAAATTTTATTCCTACAAGAAATGTGTCCTCTCATTTTTTTTCCCCCCGGATAGGGTCGCATTACTTTTTATTTCACCTCCACAGATCTGTGTCTCTGCCCGCAGAAATTTGATTGCGGAATGTCAAAATAACGTATGCACAGCCTTATAAAGTATGGGGGAATTTTTTCTGCGTAGTCAAAATATGTACATAGCAGCATTTTCAGTCATTCTTAGACTCCAAACGTCCATATTTTGTTAAACTTTTGCACCATGAAACAATGATGAATTTCTCAGGCACCTTTGTGTCCATAACCAATAAACGGGTAAAAATCAAATTTCATCAGCAAAAAATATTCCTTCTAGAAAATATTGGAAACAATTATACAGTGAAGTATTATATTTATACATGTGGGAAAGACATCAATAAACTAGAACATCTTGCGCCACCTATCAAATAAAACTGTTATAATTCATTGATTGAAATTAGCGGCCGGATTTTGATTATTGATTAATGTTTTGTATGGAAAAACATTATGATATGATATTCAGTTATTATTTTATAGGCAATAATATCAATTAAGTTGGCTTTGAAATAATTAGTTTTATTTGTGCGCGGTAAAACAACCTTAGTAAAACAATGTGCATTTATTCTAAGTTATTAATGATAATAAAATCATTGTTAAATTCAAGGACGGCTACTCAAACAACAACTGTTAAAATCTCGGGACAAATCTAATAATTTAACAAATATTATTGCTTATAAAATAATAACTGATGCTTAAACAAGCTAATTATCGTGATTTCCCGTAACACAAAGTTTCTCCAGACCAACTTAAACAGGATTGCAGCATGGGCAAATGAATGGAGCATGACGTTTAGCGTTGATAAGCGCATGGTCGCTCATTTTGGTTCGAACAACCCACGGTTCTCTTACCAGTTGAATGGTGTCACTATCCCGGATGTAACTAGGGTCACCGATTTGGGAATTCTCATTGACGAGCGACTTAGGTTTTCCGAACATTGTTCAGCGGTGGTCAAAAAATCGAATAGAATGCTTGGTCTCATTTTCAAAAAGGTCTCTTCGCGTTCTCCTAAAGTCATTCTTCCGCTTTTTCGAGGATTAGTTCGTCCTGGACTGGAGTATGCTGTAAGGTTTTGGAGACCCATACCTACAGAGGGACATAGACTTGGTTGAAGGGGTGCAGAGAAGAGCTACGCGTGTCCTTATTGGCACACGGGGCTTGAGTTATGAAGAGAGACTTCATTTTTTGAATATGTTTACATTGGCTGAACGCAGGTGTCGAGGAGATATGATCGAAGTGTTCAAAATTTTCCACAGGTTGGATAGGATGGACCATGAACTTTTAGTACACCGCCAATCGACTGCTTTTACAAGGGGACACCAGTATCGATTGGTGAGGGACTATACAAGGTTATGGTGTCGCGGGGAATTTTTCTCTAATAGGGTTGTTAATAAATGGAATAGCTTACCCCCGGAGGTAGTAAATTGTAACACAATTGACACGTTTAAAAAGAAATACGATAAACATGTTGGGGTGAATCGAGAAGCTATCCATTCTTAGAATAAGACAACCATAAGTATTCTTTATGGGCATCGTATAATATTCTATCATGTGTATATATATTGTTTATAATTTGTGTTAATTGTATTTTTAATTGGGTCGCTGTATTTTTGAAATATATGGCATCCATATTTTTATGGGCATCTTTTTATCAGCCGCGTCGTTGGGCATTTTGCCTGTTGTGGCGTTGTATTTGTATTTGTATTGTAATCCGCATCCGAAAAAGTGAGACAGTTTCATTCTTCTAAATTCAATTTTAAAAAAAAACGTAAACTTACCTAAAAAATTAAAAAGCAGGAATTTTTGCTTTTTGAGGATTAGGTAAAAATATTAATACCATCCAACCAGCATAGCCTTGAATGTAATCAGTATTACATCCACGCGGTATGCAGCAATCAAGTCATGCCGTGTTAAATTATCAGACGGTACTGGGTGCTTTTGCAAAAAGTTGCGTAACGAAATGCACTTTAAATGCTTGTATCTCAGAAAGTATTCAGCGTATACCAGTGTTTTTGATGTCAGCGAGTGCATCTCATTAAGAAAAATTTAACGATATACCATTCCGGTTTCGGCACCAGGCTCTCGCGGTCCGCTTTCGTTCATTTACGTTAATTAGCACAAAAAGTATATAGTAATTTAGTACGCCTGAAAACGTACAGTGGTTCATGAGAGTTATTTTCTTTTTATAGATAGTTATTTAATTAACGTAGATTACATATTCGGATTTTGATTCATAACTGAAATTTTTATGCTTAGAATATATTGTTTGCGCTATACCTCTAAAGGTTCGCAACCCAAATTGGATTGAATGGCTCATCTCATAGGCATTTTTCAAAATTTTAATGTATATATAACTAAATATGTTTAGGGGAAAAACAAAATCAGTTATCTGCATGATGGAAGAGGTACACAATTCAAAAACTATGAAGATAAATTTTTTGTTACGTTAGGTGGTTACATTTTTACTATAAATTGATTTTGTCACATGAATTTATTAAGTGTAATTTGCAACTTCCGGTCAGTTCTGACGATAGATAGCAGCAGCTGCTAAATATAAAGCATAATCGTGTAATAAAATTTGCATAGAGCTGTGTTGGGAAACGCTTTTTAGAGCGAGCCAAAAAACAAAAAAAAACTTTTTGTGGGCCGGACACATTCGGATTTTGATTCGTAATCGGAATTTATATGCTTAGAATATATTGTTTGTGCTATATCTCTAAAGGTTTGCAACCAGAAATACAATGGAATGGTGTCATCTCATAGGCATTTTTCAAAAATCAAATCTAATGACCACACCGGTTTGAACACCTCTTCCGGTCTGGGTATCAGGTTTGATTTCGTAACGAAATTGTTTTACGTTATTATCTCGAGAGGTTCACAAAGGAAATAAAAACCTATGCTATCGTCTGTTAGCTATTTCAAAGGCAAATCCGATGATACTAATTTCATTATGTCAGAACCTACCATGGCACAGAGAACGTATTCACGTCAAATCTTGCGGCCGTGTTTACGTCACAGCCTACCCCAACTTTTTTTTGTTTTATAAGCCTACTTGTTTGTATAAAGCAAAACACTTCAAGAGTAATTTACACAGTAAATTTTACGACTACAACAAAAGAAAAAATCCGATTTTACGACCATATTTTTAAACCAGATAAATCTCAGTTACACGAAACGTGGTAAAACACAGCACAATAAATTCCAAGATTACTTTCAAAATCATAAAAATAAAAAATAATCAAGTTCATAAGAAAAGACAATAATAATGAATATAATATTTATAATACGAACAAAAATGCTCCAATTTCAAAGATTTCACGCAAAAATACGTAATAATCCCATTAACAAAAGAAACACCCTCACATTATGTGACCGTCATTATTTAAAAGCCCCCAGTATAAAAGAAAAAATTCCGCGACTTCCAATTATAAAATTTCACCTCCGAAAGAGAGCGGTACCTTTCTTCTCTCTTCCCGATGTTATTATTATAACCATTTCCAGAGAGGTTATAATCCGATTATGGCGCTCCCATACATTGGAATCGTAAAACCGACAGCTTTTTACACGATTCCGAAACATAACCAAAAAAGAAAGGTTAACGGGAAGAAACCAATAACGGCAATACAACAAACAAATACCACCAGGAAAGTCATTAAACGTCGAGGAAATAAAATAAAATAGTGGCCCTTTTCTATATGATATAGCCCATGTGACACAGCCTCAAACCGAATAATAATAAAGAAAAAAAACCGACTTTTTAAGAAAATATCCAGCCATAAAAAGCATTAGATTAAGGATATATTTATTCAGCGAACGGGGAAATGAGAAATAAGGTTATTGCTATAAGAATTTACGCTTAGTGTTTGTTTGTTGAGGGCTTAAGGGAGAAATTTCACCCTTCGTCCGTGGAAACATTAAATATATAATATATGTAATATTTTGTTTTACGGGTCGAAAGGATTAGCTCCGGGCTGTGCGTGTTTTTTCCGATGAAAATTGAGTTTTTTCGCAGCATTTCGCCTAAAAATTTTCGTTTTAAGGCGGATATAATCTTGTTGATTATTGGCTTGGAATTTTTTTATATTAATTTTTTTGGATAGAAATTTTACTATTGCTATTTTATTGGGTCAGATGCTGCTATGGCCGTTTTTGTGTAAAAATAGTGTGTGTGCGCGCGTGTGCGTGTGTTTTTTTTGAGATTCTGTTAGAACTTCAAACAAGAAACATATGATTTCAAGTATTTTGGGGGAAAAAATACATGATTTTATTTAGTTTAATTTTTAATTTGCATTGAAAAATACTTAAGTAAGCTACTGTGACTTGTATTTTTGAGAAATACGCAAAAACATATTGAATACAGTGAAACCTCGATATAACGAAGGTTTCTAATAGCTGGCTGATGCGAAGATCAATTTAGGAAAGGAAGGATATTCAGCCACCCTTGCGGGGGAATCGAACCCACGTCGTCTCAGTTGCCGGGTGAGTTCATCTTCTCGTCAACCGACTGTTAAAAACCTTCGAATGGATCATAGTTTACCAAGCCTTTTGTGTTCCAACGTCCCCCTTCTTCAGAAATTATTCTCTCTTATCGCCCCCTAACTCAAGCGAACCCATAGGATCCTATGTTATACTTCGCCTTATGGCTATATTGAAATTTACTGCCATTAATGAGATGGGTTAGAAATGAAGGCGCTATCTATCGGTGGTCGGCTCGAACTCGTTTGGGAAATTATCGTATCTATATCCTCCATCGGGTTCGAACCCGGAACCGTGACAGCATCTTACCACCACGCCACTCGGGCACTTTTAACTTCTATCGTCCCCCCCCCTTGACCATTCCATAGCTCATAAGGGAGCGATATTGTCCACTGAGGAACACTAGTATAGATAGCGAAGAGTGACATCATCCTTGGATAACGATACTCTGCGGCAGGGCCGGAACTGGGGGAGGGGGCAAAATTCAGGGGGCGACAGTTTTTGGTTGTAGCAAAGAACACTGTTATAAATTTATCGAATTTTCAAAGTTGTGGGGGGGGGGGAGGGGTGTCGGCAAATATCGTTACGGCCTTGCTCTGCGGACCAAGAAAAAAATATCGTAGTAGAGGGATTATCTTTATATCGAGAGGCAACATTGTAATCACGTGCCGCTGAACTTATGATGTTGCTGAATTTTTTTATAAATCTGCGTTCTTAGTACCACTACTAAACCGCATATGCACCTCGTCCATACTCCTCTGCGGAATCTCTAACGAATTGGTACATTCTGGAATGCGCTCGTACGTGTTATTAACCTGACGTGAAGTTAGTTTCTGTGAAAGCGAATACGGGAAATTCGCGAATAGCCGAAACCATCGTTTGTCTTGTATATCTCGTTTATTGAACAACATGAGAAGAGTAACGCAGACGTATAGAATGTAAAAGAAAGTGCAGAGATTGTTGGCGATGTTTCCTGAAAAAACATCGTGATTTCTGTTTGTCGTTTCTTCTCCATACCATCAAGTATGTCGGAGTATGTTGAGAAGACTTCCTCTACCAATTTTTCTACATGTGAAGAACGCACCATAGAGGGATCTATGGCATGAAAACAATCCGCTATGTTACTCATGGTGAATTTGTCTTTATCTTGATCTTCTTCATCTGGTACCGCTCCAGTTTCAGGAGCAGTTAAAAGCATTAATTCCTCCTTGGACAATGCCTCTGAATTGCCATTAATCAGTTGTTCGACTTCTATATGCATATATCATTGAACCCTTCTCCACCCACCTGTTTCGCTAACGTGACAATGTCTTTTATAGTCTCTTCAGTTGGCTCTGTGGAAATGGTTGTGTCCATTGTGGCCAAAGGTTAATCCAACCCGAGGTGACTGTCTCTCTCTCTTGGGAGGTGCCACAGCTCTAGTGATGACAGTAATGTCATTAGCAAGCCATCTTAAACATGCACAACCCAAATTTTCTAAACAAAACACATGAATGATGATTTCTGAGTGTCGCAAAAAAAAAAAACCCCGTGAATACGGAAACCGCAAATATGGAAACCGCGAATACGGGGGACCGACTGTATATCGAATCATGAACCCATTTTAATGAAAATTAAACATTAGTCCATTTATTCATTTTTCATATGAAAATAATTAAATAGATACCATATTTTAATTATTTTTAAACTACAAAACTAATGATAATTCTCGTTATTAATCTCGTATCGTGTTCTGCAGAGCTTTCTAAATGCATAAACATGCTTTTATGACGGTCCCTTGACGTCTGGAGTGTGTTTTACGCAGTATAAAAAAAAATTAATAAAATTCAAAAAAAAAAAAGTATTAAAAATTTATTTTTGTGGAAATTATCTATCTACGAAATTATCTCCACGTTTTCGGTGCGAAGAAAACAAGCGCAAGTTGTGGGAAAGTCTTCTTCCCCGCTAGTAATTAATTTTCTAATTAATTTTCTCCAGAGTCGGGAAAAGAGTCTCGAGAGATCGTCTCTCTTTTGCACTTAATGAGAGCTAATTTAGGAGCGATAATTAGTGACTTCGAGCCGCTTTTCGCCTTCGGGCCCTCGACTCGATCGAAATACCGTGCCCTGCGCTTGTTTTTCAAGAGGAAAAGAAATTAAAAAAAAAAATAAAAAAATTCTGCCTGTGCCTCGAAGGCATTAAATGGAAGGTTCGAATTGTGTGCTATTAGATTATGGAGGGACCGGGGGATAGGACGGAGTTGCGCGGATCGCATTGGATCGCTCTCTCTTCTCTGCTATTGGTGGGTTAAAAGTGACTGTATAAGGAAGGGTGTAGGGATATAAAGGCGGATATCCGTCGCTTTTATCCCGTGTAAAGCCCAATTTTTGTGTTCGGGAGATGGGAGAATCAATCCGTTTTTACAACCCTCCGGAGAGGAGGAAAGGATACGGGAAAAGATGATGATTTGCGAAAGGGTGGACGAAGAGGAGAGTCCTTATAGTCTTTCTTGATGCACGGGTAGGGTTGTAGTAAGGTTAACAGGATTCTAGAGCCAGTTGCCAAAAAAGGCTTGGCTAGAATTCCTCAGTATCTAGGCAGAATATTCTAACTTCTCCCTAATAGCAATATTGGAAGAAACTGAATCACGGAATCAAGTTTCTTTCCGTAAATTTCGAAGTAGAATTGAATGTATTTGAGAAATTTCATAGTGCAAAATTTAGTAGAATTTATCTAAAAAATTTATATACATTTTTTTCAATAATTTTGGTCATTCCCCATTAACACTAATTAGTATCATTTCAATTTTTGCTTGCAGTTAGGATCAGTTTTTAATCCTTTATGGTCCAGTGTGTATTTGGATATTGTAGTATTGTAGGATATTGTAGTATTGTAGGATATTGTAGTATTGTAGGATATTGTAGTATTAGAAGTATTGTTCGCACAATACTTCTAATGTATTATATACCTTTTTATACTGTAATAACCAATTAAGTATGCAACTTAAAGCAAATTGTAGCTACTCGTCAGCTATGTAGATGCATAATATCGTTTCTTGTTTCCAAAATTCATATTTCTTTCATAATATAGACTTTTTTAACTTCAAAACATGGAACACATTCTTACACCATACATTATTCTTATACAATACAGCCTACTAAATTTATGATGGATCTTCCACCCTTTCGAGAACCGTATTTGCCTCCCATCATCGGTAAAAGAGCACCCACGTGGCAATTTCGGATAGTAGGCTATCGAATAGCATGTGCGCTCGAACTCAAATCAGCAAAATGGTAGCCAAGGTGCTTATAGAGGTATAGGCGGATACGGGAGGTGGAGGGTCGAGGAGGGTGATCGCTCCCTCCCCCCCTGTGAAAAAATTGTATTATTGGCATAGGTGGAGATAGGTGGAAATTTACCCCGCCCCCCCCCGACCTCCGTTTACTATGCACACCCTCGGTGATTTATCCTCCACCCCCCCCCCCCCGCACTTCGAGGAGCCTGTATCCTCTTATGTGTAGATATGTCAATAAATACTTCCGAATACGAAATCGGTAACAAAAATTCGACACTCTCTGGTACTGAAAACCTATTGAGCACCACAGTGCTCGCGAGCAGGTTAAAAATAACTTTCGTATGCATGCTTGATTTCCTTCCGGTTTCAGGTTTCCACCAGACTGCATAATAGCTTTCATCGATTTCATCTACAACATACATTTTAAACTAAATCAAAGAAATTCTCGTGAGAGAACATATTAATTAGAGAATCTCCCTCCCTTCTAATTTTCCATCTAAAAAATTACAAAAATTTTCACTGAATTTTGAATTACAGCAATTTTTTTTTTCTTAATGATAAATAACATGGCATGTAGGCCTATAGCATGTTATTCTTCTAAAACCTTTTAACAATCTCTCACAGAATAGAATGCAATAGAACCTCAGTTTAACGAACTAATAGGGGTTAAAGGTTTCCGTTTTAATGTGTGTGAAAGTCTAGTTTATAACAAATATCTCTTATAGGGAGTGTTGTGCGACAAGGTATACATCAATAAAAGTACAATAGTTTCGTTATAAAAAGTGTTTATAATACATGAAATAAATGAAGTCTCAACCTAGGTTGAATTGGAAAAGATGTGTGCGCATTAATGAGTGGCGAGTGGTACGATTCATGCAGGGCACCCATATTTACGCTAAACAACACAACGATTGGTGTTTAACCGCTTGCTTGGAAATGTAAAACTCGTCGCATCAAAATAAGCATCCTTTTCCATTATTGCAATTTTTCAACTGTTCGTTATAATCAGGGCCGGAACTAGAAAGGGCTGAAACTGCCCCGGATGGCAAAATTTAGGGGCGGCAGTGTTAGGGGGGGAACAAAGAACGCCGTTATAAAATTATCGAATTTTAAAGTTGTGAGGGCGGCAAAAGTCCTAGTTACGGCCCTGGTCGTACTGGGGGGGGGGGGGGGGTTCTAAAGTAGCTTACATGACAAAATTTTAATAACAGCTTGAAAAAATCTTGGATTATTTCCATCATAAATGGAATTTGCCGACACAAATTTGATTCCTTGAAAAATTTCTAATCCAAATTAAAAAGAAAAATCCATTATTTTAATGACTATTGAAATTTACACTTAACGAATGAACTTATGTGTAATGTTTCGACGCGTAACGGGTCAATAACATTTAAACGTCAAGAAGTTCTGCCGTACATTGCATTTCTATAACGCAAAAAAAAAAAAAAAACTCACAAGGGCAGCATGGAATCGGCGCTAAATGCCCCGGAATGGCAACCTCCATCCACGGATGCCCAAGATGACTGAGAGAGAGAAGAGAGGAATTTGCGCAAAACACTCGAGGTTCAACATCAGCACTCAGTTGCCATGACAACGGCGACCAATAGCATCGCCCCGTAGGCGGGACAAATGCTAAATCTCATTCATTCTCGTCTTTCCCCCCCCCCCAACACCCTCAAACACCCATGTCGATTCCCGACATGGCGTACAGCATGGAAAGGAAAGCAATGGAGACCTCGTTCTCGAATCCGGAACCCACAATGGCGTTGAGGCGGAGGGGGAGGGAATAACGGAACAATAGGTACTTGTAAACTGCCTGGCGATTGCTTTGATTAGTAATATTGCCCTGGGGTGCGATGAGTGGCCGCGGCCCCAACATTTGCTCGCGTATTGCCCTCTCTCTCGCTCTAAAGGAGGGCCATTTCACGATGCCTTGTTAATTGAACGTCCAATTGAAGCGGTAGGGGACCCCAACGGAACCAGATAATCGAAGACGGGAAATTGACGGGAATGGGAGCGAGTTAATGGGTTAAAGGAGAACGTTTCCATTCACGGGTTCTTTCCCCCCCCCCCTCTTTTTAATACCTTATTTGAATTGCATTCGCTTAGGCATATATTATGAAGTCTCCAATCAGTATTGTACTAATAATCGCGAATATCGGGTTACGCGAGATGATGTTTGGCCTGAGAGACGTTTTGAAACTTAATTACACAGGGTGTAACGAGGTGGTATGGATATGAAATGTCCCTTCTTGTGTGCATCGGAGGCGTCCCGTTTAAATGTGTTTATCAACTAGCGCTTGGCCTAAATGCTAATAAGCGCGAAATTACTTCTTATTATTCGCGTGGAATTGATCGATGGCTATATCAATGATGTCCGACTTTGCTGGATTGGATGAAATGATCAGAGTTCCCTCTCTGTGTGTACATATAATGGGTTATTATGAATATTTGGAACATTTATAGCTTTAAATCACGAAAACTTACTAAAATTGTCTACATAGGTAAATCTAAGGCCAAACGTTGGTGCGTGTGAACGGTGGGGCTGGAACATCAGGCACTAAAAATATTTTTTAATACACGGACTAGGCACATTAATTTATCATTTGGACTACGAAAATGGCCTGCTTAGAGTTTCCTAACCTTTCTTAGTCCAAGGACCATTAAAATGCCTAAAACCATTGTGACGGATCTACAACTTACATTATGTGTGTGGGTCCAATCTTTTATTTCAACCTGTGTGAATCTTAATAACATTTGTGGCATAATATGAGCAACATTTATTTAATTAAAGTGGACTTTGGAAGACTGTGGGCCAACTCTGGTTCGGGGACCGTAAGTTGAACAACACTCTACAAGTCTTCCGTAAAATTCCATAGATTTGAAGATTATAACACCCCCCCCCCCCATTTCTAGGCCAGAGTTTTACAGCTGATCTCCACACAAGATTTTTAGCAGGTCCTTACACTGATTTTGAAGTAAATTGGTAAATTAATAGAGAGAGAGATAACAAGAGGAAAAACCAAAATAAGGTCGATCAGCGGTCTTTAGGACAGAGCTCTTTCCTTTCCCTCGCAGGTATCGTGCAATACCGCAAAATAATTTCCACGCCAAATTCAGCAAAATAGTTATTCGCACCGAACAAAAGAAATGCCTAAGAACCGCCCTGTATGATTCGATTATGAGTCTCACTGAAATTTTACCCCAATCCAATAGGCCTACCGTATTTCAGTGATTGTCAACCTTTCTAAGTATAAGAATCAGTAAAATGTCTGGAAACAATCCGACGGACTATTCGCTATATGTGTGGATCGTATCCAGTGTTTCTTAAAATGTGCATCTCGAGGCGCCCATGGACATTAGCAAACCTCGTCAAGCCGGGGAAATATTGATACACAACTACATAGTAATCAGTAGAAATTAGATTTCACTCGTTTTATCTGGCCTGCTTTGAGAGCATCGCGTGTATAGATATGGCATATAGGGCAAGGAATCGCGCGTAAATGAGGGCCAGGGAAAGGAGCCCGTGGGTAAATCAGGGTAAGGGAACCACGGGTGATAGATTGCTGTGAAAATAGACCCAAAGTTAGGCCATATGATTCATCGGGCTTAAGGTAAATAAGACTTTAGATAGCAGATTCACACACACACACAAACGTACAGTAGGCCCCGCTTAAACGGAGAAAATCTTGCTGCAAAAAAAATTGAATACGTTGGTGCAAGAACCAGACAGCTCCAGTTTTCCAGTGAAATTAGAAGAATGAAGCTGTCTGACTTTTTCGGATGCGGATTACAATACAAATACAACGCCACAACAGGCAAAATGCCCAACGAGGTGGCTAAAAAAAGATGCCCATAAAAATATGGATGCCATATATTTAAAAAATACAGCGACCCAATTAAAAATGCAATTAACACAAATTATAAACAATATATACACATGATAAAATATTATACAATGCCCATAAAGAATACTTATGGTTGTCTTATTCTAAGAATGGATAGCTTCTCGATTTACCCCAACATGTTTATCGTATTTCTTTTTCAACGTGTCAATTGTGTTACAATTTACTACCTCCGGGGGTAAGCTATTCCATTTATTAACAACCCTATTGGAGAAAAATTCCCTGCGACACCATAACCTTGCATTGTCCCTCACCAATCGATACTGGTGTCCCCTTGTAAAAGCACAAAATTGATTGGCGGTGTGCGTTCGGCGGTAAAAGTTCATGGTCCATCCTATTCATCCCATTGAAAATTTTGAACACTTCGATCATATCTCCTCGACACCTGCGTTCATCCAATGTAAACATATTCAAAAAATGAAGTCTTTCTTCATAACTCAAGCCCTGTGTGCCAATAAGGACACGCGTAGCTCTTCTCTGCACCCCTTCAACCAAGTCTATGTCCCTCTGTAGGTATGGTCTCCAAAACCTTACAGCATACTCCAGTCCAGGACGAACTAAGCCTGGAAAAAGCGGAAGAATGACTTTAGGAGAACGCGAAGAGACCTTTTTAAAAATGAGACCAAGCATTCTATTCACTTTTTTGACCACCGCTGAACAATGTTCAGAAAACCTAAGTCGCTCGTCAATGAGAATTCCCAAATCGGTGACCCTAGTTGCATCAGGGATAGTGACACCATTCAACTCGTAAGAGAACCGTGGGTTGTTCGAACCAAAATGACCGACCATGCATAAGGAAGCCACAAGTAAATATTCTCTACGACTTTGAATAAGGTCAAACTTGTTTATGACTATTAGGGTAACGGGTAAGCGCGGGTAAAATGTTTTTGACGAAGGGAGCCAAAAGTTCCGAGAACTACTTATCTAATATTTTTCTCAGGCGAGGCGTGGATCCAGGGTAATGTGTTCCAGGGTAAGATTCGTAGGATCATCCAGTATTTTAAGGGTCAGACAAATTTTTCTCACATTATTTGACTCTTAGGAGGAGCAACAATAGGCCCCCATCTGCATCGACGCCTCTAACTCATACCTATGTGAATATTATATCTGAGCCATATAATTCAATATAATTTGCACGCAATTACAAGTGAATTTTCAGACTGCATGCGGTCCGCGGATCATACATCAGATCTCGGGAACACCGTCGAATTCATGGAATCAGTAAGAATCACAGGATCGGTGACGGAAAAAATCGGTCTCCTATTTCAAACCCCAACTGAAATGCTGATAATTTTTGCCACGAGGTTAGATCACTGATACGAAATCCATATCTTAAATAGACTCGGTCGAACCAAGGATGACACAAGGGGGAAGAAATCGATGACGATGATGGTGATATAGTTCTAGTGTCACCATCTCCTCTCGATACAATGGGCCAAACGACAGCGGGGTGTAAAAAAGAATACAAAAAGAACGTTCCTCGCAGCTTGCGGTCTGTACTTCCAACAGCGCGGCAACACACAAAATACTCGACGTTTATACACTCTTCAAGAAGTCTCTTTTGAATGGGAAGAGAGAATAGAGTGGAAGAAGATTCCGAACAACCAAAAACCACACATGTATCATCCATTCAAGCACACACACACACAAGAAAAAAGAAGTGCTAGATTCCACAAGTTCTAGTCCATACATAATACAACCCCGGCAAAGTATCGTATGTGGTAAGTAACCTGAAACTGGCTCCAAGAAGTGATTCTTCAACGTCAAATTGGGGTTTCTTTTTTTTTGGGCTCCTCCTTCGATCCATTATAAACTAGAAGAAATAGACTCCAGTGTTTAGAATCTGGAATGAAAGGACTATGGGAGTATGTACATGTACCTCTCCTTATTATGCTCCTCAAAGAAGTATAAAAATTTATAGTCGTTGAAAAGTACGGACTGCGGTCGTGATGTCGCCCCGTGACAAAAGCGACTGACTGCCCGTAGTCACACCGCAAAATTATTGCCGACTCACCTCAACAATGTATTAGCGACGGTCTTTTTTTAGTATTATGTATTATCGGCAATAATTTAGGATTTATTTTATTACCGGGGTATGCATCATGCCGATGTCCAGTTCCGGTTTTGGAAGAGTAGATGGACAATACGCAACGTCCAGCAGAAATACTATAACGATATACGTGTATTAAGCACAGCTGCGATGTTTTATGGCTGCTGTACGCTTGACTCGTTTCCAAAGGACTGTATGAAGACGTTAACTTGCCGTGGTGTATTAAATGCTGACATTATTGGCTGGAAATAGTGAGCTGGTCACTATTGTGAATGCTTTTGTAGCCTGAATAGTCAGTGGTTTTTTTTTTCGAGAACATAATTGAGAGTCAATTTATTATTGAGAACTATCGATAGCTTCGATCTATGATTTTCAGATTCTTTGAGCTCGATGAAACACCAAACTCCTTTCGGGATACCTACCCCCCCCCCCCGTTTCTCAGTTTTCACCAGGGCCGTCTAAACAGCGCCATGGGGCACCATGTAAAGGGTTCCTTACCAGATCGAAGTAGACTAATTTCGGTACAGTAAAATCCATCTTAACGGGAAACCCCCAGATGCGGTCACCCCTCTTTTACTGCCAAATAAAAATTTCCCATTACGTAACACAAAAGTATGCATTTTAAACACCTAATTAACGGTCACCTCTGTTTTTATCATAGACTTAAGATATAAATAGACCGCGCACGCTATTCATAAAACTTGTCGAACGTGAAGAAAAGATGAGCAGTATTGTCGGGGAAAGAACAGGTTCTGCGCTATTACATTTGGCGCGTTTTCGCAGAAGCTACGATGTTGCTGTAACGAAATTTGACTCAATTCGATCAAGTTGATGAAAACTTTCCTTTATTTTTTCAATGAATTTCACTCATTTTTATGTGAAATATTTAGGGAGTATCAGATTTGAAAAAATAAATTCTATAAAATAAACAAATATTGGAAAACCGAATTTTTTTATTTTCCATTAAGGGATAATTCTTAATAATTTCTTAACACATGTTGAAGGAAGTGAATATAAACAGTATAAATTTCATGAAATAAATTTTTTTGGCACAGTTTTTAATAGCTTTCTAAATATCTATACACACACAGGAAACAAAATATTGTATACAACAAATATATAATGTTTATGTTACTGTAAATTTGATACATTATACATAACATGTTGGAGTAAAAATAAATGCTAGAAAATCGTATATGTTGTAAAGCCTAATTCATTTATATTTTTAAATATTCTCTTCATTCACTTTGTCGCTTTTAATTTCGAAAATTTATTTATACTAGGGGTTATTGAAACAAAAATATATCTTTCCAGAACATTACAATTACTCTATATACTCATGATTAATGTATAATTAACTATAATGCATCATATTATGTTATGTAATGTAACACATTCACACTCATGCCATATTCAGTCATGAAATAATATTCAAACAATAAGAAAAAGTTTCATTTCTAACATTCCTGAAAAACCTTTTATAACCTCATCACACAAAACTGTAAACACTTACATAATATTTCAGGATTAAAATAGATTTTACTCAAGAAAATTACAGAATCTCATCATCAATTTCTCTAAATTATAAGAATTAAAATTCCATGTAGAATTAAAATTCCATATATATATATATATACACACTTTAAATTATTACATATATACTCTACATGGAATTTTAATTCTTATAATTTAGAGAAATTGATGATGAGATTCTGTAATTTTATATATATATATATATATAATATTTTAGGATATAATATTTCATATATATAACATAATATTTACACATGCCACACATATATATATATATAAATGTGACATATGTAATCTCTTCGCTCCAAAAGTATGCATATGTTAATCTTAATTTAAGGTATTAAATCGTTTTTAGAATGATTCTTTTTCAAGATAACATCTGAGGTACACAATATATGACTTCAGGTCTTAGTACAGATATTGACTCAAAAAATCAATTGAATAATTAATTTTCTTGTTTGAAGAGGCAATTTCACATACAACAAACATAAATTAATGAATAAAAATATTTCTTTTCTGTAATAGTTTTATCTCAGGTGTGAAGAGGGGTAAAAATACTATTATTTTTAGAGGTTGTTATGCATTTTTATGCCAAACTGCAATTGTCTAGAGGGGGGGGGGGGAAGTTTTCCTCCCATTCTATTTAAATAGAATATTTTTCATAAATTTCTCCTTCTGAAAAGCATATTTTCTTCCAAGTTGAGCAAAACTCGAATGAACTCACTAGCTCGCCAAATCTCGCCAAATCTTGCGGAGACGTATATTTCAGTTAAAACTTCATAAAACTCACAATTTCAATCATTTATTGCCAAAAATTGTATTAAAACATTTAATAATGATTCATGACATTTGAATTTTACCAAAACTTGGAACTTTAATTGAATTAAATCCAAAATGGAGTTGTTAAAAACTGAGATTACGTCAGAAATCCATTGCATCGTCAATTTAATATTCCAATTTTTAATTTATAAGAAGGGGAATAAGCAAAAAAGTATTCCCTTGTGAAAGGATAATGTTCCTCCTTTCCTAAACCGTTCAGAACATCCGAAAGCTGCACACGTGGTGACCATTCTAATGAAAAATAAGACAGCACGTGTAGATCGTCATACGAGTAGCCATAAGGAAAGCATTGCCAGCGAGATTCCCTGACCAGCCTTTCGACCGGAGTCACGTGACTCCGGATCTTTGCTTCACATTGTAACCCCTCGCGCGCACTCTATAGTATTATTACTCTGTGGTTTTTATGGACGAATCCCCCCCCCCCTCCCCGTTGGTGTCCGTAAAAGAGAAGTTCTACTGTACCAACTAAGTAACAACCTATTACTATAGGCTACTTTTCTCCGAAAGTTATTATATCAAAAGACCCGCTCTGGATCATGTCCGAATGGGTCCTACGCCATAAGCGCATAACCCCCCCCCCCCGAAGCAAATTGCTGAAAGCATAGGCCTACATAGTAAACGGGGGGCGAATATCCCCTCCTGGAATATGCATAGGTGTCTAATGATTCCGATATGAAAATAATTTCGACTCGGATGAAAATTTACTCTGATGGAGACACAAAATGGGTCGGGTCATGACCCAAACTTGATTCGCAGGGGCTTCTGAGATGGATCTATCAAATCCACTTACAGTCCTGTTATAAACGCACTTACAGCGTCTCTGGTTACACTAATTCTGATAAACAAGCAGTCCCATGGGTCGCCAAACCGATCGCGTTATTTATTTTTTGGTGGCCTAAACTCCTAATTCACGGATTTTTCAGATTGATCAAAGAGTGTAATGAAAATGATCCAAAAATCATGGGCATGAATGAGAAAAACGAGAAGCGGTGAAAATTTGGCGGTCGAAAATATAAATATGATAGCTTATATCACGAGTAAGGGGGTGGCTCAAAAGTAACATATACACAACCTATCACGATCCTTCGCACCAAGTTCTTTACCAGAAATCGTAAAATATCCCAAGAGTGTGGTCATGGGTCATATATCTGTATTTTCTACAACCGAACCATAATTTAGAATCGCCCCATCTCATTATTACATGCGCTCCAAACCACTCCCGTGTGTGAATTTCTCCGACTACCATTGAAAATGCTATTCCATTTATATATTATATGAATGGGAAGAATGGGGAGTCTTTTCGTATATAAATGGAGGAAAAATACTCCATGATTCTTTTCCGGTTGTAAAAAGGCAAAAAAAAAAAAGAAAAAGAGAGCACCTCATGCACATTCAAACCCGACCAAAAGCGGCAGATGACTGTATTTGATCACCGAAATTGAGGACAATGATACGGCAATGAACCAAGGATCACTATTGGACCCGCAGGAAATGACGTCATTACCCTACGGAATCGGTGGTTATGTGATTGGAGGGGTAAAGGGACATTACAATAGCCACACATATCCGATGTATTAATATTATACGTCATATTTCTGGGAATCATAAATAATTTCTAGCTTCGGATTTATTCGGAATATATACACGGAGTAATATCATTCCCCCCTATCAGAATGCAGGAGAAGCATGATCCATCTTGGGCCAGCGGGGTTTCTTAGCCTTCCCAATGGAGAACCATGGAATCCAAGATAGAACTTCCATTACTCAAGTGTAATCGAGATCTACTTTAAAACACTATAGAACGACGGGAATTTTAAACTCAGAACTACGAAAGCGGTCATTTTGACCGCTATATTCGATAGTCGATTTTCCTTCACCGAACACTGATCAGTATCAACCCTTAAATCAGTATCTATTCAGTCTCTTTGAGTTATTTTTTGCAATAGACCCTTGTTTATATACGTTCTTTTTTATATAGCGCTAAAATGACTAGATAGACCTACTTGCAGGGAAGTTGGAGTTTTTTGAACCTGTAGGTGTTCGTCTTCACTTCCATGTGAAAAATTTTGATCTATGAACAATTTTCAAGAATGTTTGGACCTGTTCTACAGATTTCCGGGGATGTTGGAGCACCTACAGAACTCTCGCACTGCCTACTTAATCATGGTAGTTTCTGAAATTTTGTTAATACGTACTGTTTCAGTGATGGGCAAACTACAGTTCGGGGTAGAACAGATGCGGTCCGCTCCTAAAAAGTTCGCCCATTAGGCCTACTGCACTATTTTATCATTATTATTTCCAGGACAGTGGCGCCGTATTGAGGAGGCTGAAAGTTACTGGTCGTCCAGTTTATACGAGGCTCAAGCGCGCACGTAAGAGAGAGAGAGAGAGGGTGCACTGCATTGTTTTTGTAGAAAGTATTGGTAAGGGAGGGAGGCTCAAATTTTTTTCCTTAGCCTGTAGGTTTCGGCTCCTATGGTACGGGGCGGGGGTTCCTACAAAAAGAGAAGTGGCAAAGACTTTTAAAAGTGTGCAGAATTTCGACTCATTCAAGACTGACTGCTTGAGGAGACAAAATTTTCCAAGGGATGTCGGGCCTATTGCCCCCCCCCCCCCAGGTTGGGGACCTTGTTTGGACCAGGTTATAAGGCTTTAAGCTTCATGTTATGGGGCTTCCCAAGTTTCAGGCTTCCTCCAAATGTGTTTTTTTTTTGGGGGGGGGGGAAGAATAGACTAATTCAATGGTTTCAGAAAAGCACAGAGACAATCTCTCCAAAGAAAAATTTCAAGATTTTGACCTCCAAAAACAGTTTTAAATTCATAGAAATTAATAAAAATTGCAAAAAAAAAATTTTTTTCAATACTTCGACTATTTTCACATTTTTTCCCCAAACTTTCGCCAAACGCCGCATATTATCCCCCTTGTATATGTCTTTTTTAGTGTGGGGCACGGCGGAAAAAGAATGGGAAACACTGCCGTAGAGCAATTTCTGATGTGATTCCGATCTTATGTCACGATACATTGTTAATTATTTAATTTTTTTTCAATAATATATTTACTTTAAAATCAGTTGAAAATCTTAGATATTTGACTAGATTCAGGCCCCAGAGACTGAACTGAAAACGAAAAAATGACGTAAAAACAAAATCATTCAGATTATTATTAATCATTTTCATTGCTGAATATAATGATCAATGAAAAGCTGTCCCATCTGTAAAGAAATTATTATGAATTTTTGCGTTATTTTTTGTGGATAGATGACGCTTTGAATGAAATTCTGGTTTGGAATTTTTATTGTTGCGCAGCTCCGTTGGAAATTTTCTAATTTGCCTAAATGTGTATGGGCTCATTGAAAATAAGCCTAAAATTATGAAGCTGATTAGAAAGTTCAAGATCATTTTTCAATCAATCCAGGTGCATTCGGAAAATGCTGGCGCTGTTTGAAATAAACCGGATTTTTCAATTAGAGAACCACATAGGCTACCGGTATATACAGAATGATCATAATGTACGTCCCTGACCGGGCCCACCCCTGTTTCCAAGTTAGCGAACGACCTCATATTATTGAAAACTAAAATTATCAGTAGAAAATTTTTATTATTTCTGAACTTGTTTCTTTCATTAATTATGAAATTTTTTCCACCAATATAATTGTGAAATTATTTTCATAATTCTAAAAAATGTTCTTTCTCCAATAATTCTGAAATTTTCTTCTCCAATAATTCTGAAATTATTGCTTTCATTAATTTTGAAATTTTATCTTCCAGATAATTCTGAAATTATTTGAAAACCATACCAATGAGCAGGACAGTAACTAGGCAGGTGCACCCGGGGAAGGAGGGGTCCCAGAATGGGTCTAAATGGGCCCAAAATGGGCCAGAAGGGGCCTAAATTTAAATTCCTGCACAGGAATGGCTAGCTACGGCCCTGCCAATGACAGTTAAAACTCCAGATTTCTCACAGCTTCCTATTGAGGAAAGATCCGAACTAGAATTAATTCACCAAAAAAAAAGTGTGAAATTCCCTATAAATTTTTTACGACCGTCCACGAAAACATGTTGAAATCTTCACGCATATCCGCGGTACAAAGGGATTAGAAAAAAAAAAATATGAGGGGCTAAAATGTACACTATTTCCTAAAAATCGTATCTATTTGGGTAAAATTGCCGAGATGAAAGCTTTCAGTTGATATGGCTTTTCCCTCAATAAATATATGAATGAGGCTGTGAAAAAAAGCTGTGAAATATTCATGGGGTTATAGTTCACACACACCAAGATAGCAATGGGAAGTGTACTTTTTTTTATCCGTGGAGTGTTTTGCACAAAGTAGTGAGAGATTGAGCTGTCGATATCAGCACTTCGCCATAATAAAACGTCCCCACCTTCTTCTACCAAAAAATCCCCCCACCAACCAACCAAACAATTTCGACTTAACTCCGACACAAAACGTCCTAGACCCGTCACAATTGGCCTTTGTCCAATTCACAATGGTGTCACAACGGGCGGAACTTGCTTGGTTTATGAGACTACAGTCATTTTTTTTTTTTGGTTGTTGGTGCGCCATCTATAACCCAGACAGAGTCAGGGGCGCAACTCCGAGGGAAACATCTCCATTTTGGCGTTGGTGTAGATTAGAGGTGGACTGTTTTCTCGAGTCGTGAACACTGCCCATGCTTATCATCAAAAAGAGAACCCTTTACGGAAAAGGTGCTCAACCTTAGAAGAGAAAAAGCACCTTTTAAACTATTTCATTGATTTTAGAAGGTGTCGAGGACCAAATAAGGGATTTGTAAATGTGCTGCAGGCCGCTAAAGCGATCTAATATTGATTCGTAGGCCGCTTGAGTGATGTGTAGATGTGCGCTGCGGGTCACTTAAGTAATCTGTAAATATGCCGCTGGTCTAAAGTGATGGAGAACTGCACTACGGATCACTTAAGGGCCGTGTTCACCGACATGGTTTAACTGTCACAATTTTTTCGATAAGAGATAAATATAGATTGGTTAAAAACCTGAATTTCACCAATCCGTGTCGACCTCTTATCAAAAAATTGTGACTATAGTTTAGACTATGTCGGTGAATACCGCCCGAAGTGGCGTAGAACTGTACCGCGGGGTCACTTGAGTGATTTATAAATACACAGCCGCTTAGATCATTTAAAAAAAATTAGGGATTAGGTTACAACATCATATTACTCCGAAGGCCATATCAGGCCCGTGGACCGAGAATTCAGTATGTGTGCCTTTTCGGCAACGTTTGCATATTTATGCTTGAAATCTGCATAATCTTAATATTCGAATGCAATTTCCACAGTGTATTTAGTTGAAGAATTGATGAGAAACGCTCGAAAGCACGAAATCTGACATGAGCATTGAGCACTCTTGGTGCTTCAGGGAGCACCATGGTGCTAGCGAACAACAGGTTGAAGATGACTGGTGTAAAGACCGTAAACAAGGAGTCTTCAACCTTTCAAGTATGCGGCAAACTTTTCAAGAAGCCCGTGGGCCTCCAAGTCATGCCGTGGTTATTAAAAATTATTGAACGCTTTAATTACCTCTGAATTTATTTATTTCATTTACAACTTTCATTGATTAATTAATTCATTAATAAATTCTTTTCAATTGACTATTTCTTTTATTAAATCTGTAATTTGCCCGATAATTCTGAAATTATTTTTCCATTAATTTTTAAATTTGCATTAATTATGAAATTATTTCTTTCAAAAATTCTTGATAATTTTCATGGAAATCATTACTTTTCACAATTCCAAAAATGTTCTTCAACAATTCTGAAACTACTCTCAATAATTCTGAAATTATTTCTATCACTTGTTCCGCAATTATTTTCTTCTGTAGCTATTTTTTCATTAATTATAGTTTTTCATCAATTATTAAGAAGTATTATTTTTTTCAATAATTCTAAAATTATTTCTTTCATTAATGCGTTTTTTTAGTATTTCTGGGAATTCGTAAATTCTGTGATTACGTTCACCTTATGGATGCCGAGTTTGTCCTCTCGAAATATGTTGCTTATATGAAATCACGTGCCTCAAAAACTTGTTTTGGCTCTAGGTCCCTGGACCCGGGCTGTAACGGCCCTTTTGATGTATCAAACATTATTATTCAATCTTTAAAGTATATCACAGTTCTTAAATACAGCAAGGGCAGGTTGCAGGGGGCCACAGATCTCTTAAACGAATTTTAGTTTCGGAATTTTGTCGTTTTTCTATAAAAGTAGCTACTTTCCTAAAATGGTCAGTGGACCACAGCAAAAAGCTCGGAGGACCACATTTCTTCCGTGGAAAATGAGTTGAAGACTCCTTCCGTATACCAAGAGTGCTCAAACATTTTGAGAGTGCAGGCTGCTTCATTGGCTTCGAAAAGTGTTGCGGGCCACTCAAATTATTCGAAATTGTGCCGCGGGCCGGAGAGTGACCTAGAAATGCGCTTCGAGTTACTTAAGTGGTTCTCAACCTTTGGAAGCTCCGTGGCCCGGTGGATTCCTTTTTGTGTGAGTGCAAGGTCCCAGTCATGCACACGACCAATGTGCAACAAATGACAAAAACAAAATGAAACAGTGAATCACTCACGACCCAGTTTGACTAATGTCAGGGCCCGGCGTTTTCTCAACACTAACTTAAATCCTCTGTGAATGCGCCAAGAGTGCAACCTACTGAAATCTATATATATAAAATTGATTTTCTGTGTGTCTGTGTGTCTGTGTGTGTGTATGTTCTCTATACAAATCTACAATTTTAGATCGATCGTCGCCAAATTTTGCATATATACCGAATGGGACCCGACTTGAACGATAGGCTACTTTAAAATTTCGTCAGACCAGGGCAAATGCCCCAAACGGGCAAAAAACTGTAAGCAACAATGGTTTTTGGGCCTCAACAATCACTTTCCGAACGTTTACTTTGGTTACCGTGGTTCCCTAGCGATGAGTTTCAGACGTGTTTATGTCTTTACAATGGTTTGTCACTTCTTTAATGCTGCCAGTTATGTATAATAGTTTATGCCTTTATAATGGTTTGCCACATTTTCAATACTCTCAGTAATGAGGCTTTTTGAATAGACGTCATAATCATCACCATCATCGCTTTTAGGGTCAGGAAAAGGGTGATCCTCATAGAAATCTCTATTAAAATTGCCGATTTAACTGCATAAATACGGAAATTTAGTGGGGGGGGGGGGGTTCCCTGCCACATCAATAATTTTAAAAATTAAATTGAATTCTCGATTTTTGAAATATGGAATTCACTTGGAGATACGAAGCCCAGAAAATTAAAAATATGAATAATTTGCCGGATCTACTTTTGAGTTGGATATCCATGTAATAACATTGATTTCAACTTTTTATTTATATCTTCTCAAGCATGAAAATTAAGTTCTCCGTATTGTCTTTTGATATTTATTTGCATAAATTCATATAGTTTAGGATGTTTTTAAAATTAGTTATGGGCCCCGTAAAGTGCATCGAAAAAATTCCACAGCTTTAATTAAGCATTTTTGGAAGCTCAAACAGGCAGAAATAGATAACTTGAAGTTCAGGGGGAGGGAATCGAAATACCTTACACCCATAAGAAAAAGAGGGGGGGGGGGCTATTCATTTCTACGTTTCTTTAAATTTATATTTATTTCTTTCATGAGTCGCGCAGGACGTCGCCATATTGGTTAACTTAGACACGGTTTGCATGTCCCTCAAAGAAAGAGGGAGATATCGCATGATCCAAAAAGCCTCATTGAAGAAAACCCGGGCAGCGCCGGGTATTGTAGCTAGTGATCTATAAAAATGCTGCAGGCAGCTTAAGCAGGACCGTAACTAGATGCTTAGTCACCTGAGGCAAGGATCAATTTTGGTACCCCGTTGTAATATTCAAGGAAATGTTATGGGTGAACTTCGTGCCCCTCCGGTCTATCGTCCAGACCCCCTCCCCCATCGCTTTTTTGCGGCCGCGCGCTTACGTGGACTGTAAATGTGAGGCGGACCACTCGAGCAGAGCTGATACTAAAAACGAAAATTGACATTGTTGCCCAGGGTTAGCATAAATTTTTGTCCCGTCCCCCGTTATTTTGAACAGTGAAGAGTAAGAGGATGCTCGGCCAGGGCCGTAACTAGGATTTTGCACAACTTTAAAATCCGATGATTTAATAACGGAGTTCTTTGTTCCCACCTAAAACTGCAACCCCCATCCTAAATTTTGCTGCCCAGGGCAGTTGCCCTCCCCCCCTCCCCCCCACCGCCTCTCTCTAGTTCCGGTCCTGAGCTGGTCGCTCTACTGGGTCCAGTGTCCAAGGCACCAGATCCCTCCATTGCTCTCCCCTAGTTGCAGCGCTGCACTCGAATGATCTGAAGTTGTGCTACCAGCCACTTTAGTGAACCAGAGTTTCACCGCGGGTCGCTCAAGTGACCTGAATATGCACCATTAGCAGCTTAAATGATCTGGAAATGGGCGGCCAGGCACTGAAGTACCACGGACTACTTAAGTGATTTGATAATCTTTCGTGTGCCACTTTAGTGGTTTAGTTAATAGTCTTTCGTGTGGTTCACTTGATCTTATAATCTTCCGTGGATCACTTGGGAGGTTTCGTTAATAGTTTTCCTTCGTATATTAAAAGTTTCGTTATTAGGCCATTGGTTTCGTTATTAGTCGCGAGCCTAATAAGATAACTCCGGAGGCCACATTTGGCCAGCGGGTCATAGATTGAGCATGCATGCAGTAAGCAGCACAACACCTTGGCGAAGTGATTCCCACTCCCGCGGAAAGCTTCACCAACAACCCCTGATGGAGGTGTCACAAAAGGTGTTTATTTATCACTGTCGAGAGGACCAGGGGTTAATACACACACACACACACACACATACACATATAGCCTACCCGTGAAAAATGTAGTACGCGGGAGGAGGCGAAACCGACCACAAAAGAAGGGATTTATGGTAGATACAGATTTCACACTGGCGCCAGACGCTAACGAGGAAACCATGAACCCCAGTACAAGGCGGGTACAGATTCGGTCTGATGCGTAACATTGTTGGGTTACAGATCACGGGGGACATACGTACATGCGTACATTTACGGGTGTACGACGCTACGGCCCTTTTTTTTTTATGTCCCCTCTTGTACTCTTGCTAACAGAGCGTTAAAAGCTAGAAAAATGATTTAAAATAGACGTCCTCTCTTTCAAAAATAGATGTCATTTTCCCCCTTAATAAAGCCTATTTTTCTTGCCATTCATGGACCCCCTTTCACGCGGAAGCTTTGCCACCAGATTTTTCACCTCCTCAGCCCCCCCCCCCCCCAGAAAACTCATTCTATGGAACTTATATCCGTTTTTTGAAGAATAAATACGTATATTATGTACGCATTGACTATATCTGAAAAATCGAATTTTGAGCTTTTCTTCCCGAAATCTACACTTGATGTGAATGAATGATCGAAGTGTTCAGTTTCGTACACCAAAATGAGGCCAAACTTCTCATTCGAAACTATGCATGTTGGATATCCAGAGCCAGTTGTTTGATCTGACAATCCAAGTCTGCTATATCCAAGTCTCTAGTCTCGACACGTCTCATGTTATTTGCTTTCGAAGAGCTAGTAGTTGAACTAGCTCTCTAGGCGTTAATTAGGCGTTAATATAGTGCTTCCCAAAATGGGCAATATCGCCCCCGGTGGGCGATAGAATGATCCGGGGTGTGATGGAAGCTAAGAGTATAACATAGAGTCTAATGGGTTTACTTGAGTCGGGGCGATGAGGGGGAAAAGTTTCTGAAGAAGGGGGCGATGGAACAAAAAGTTTGGGAAATTTTTGGAGAAGAGGAGGGAGAGTTGTCATATATATAAATTTTCAATGTTTGATATATCTGCGTCTGTTTGAACAGTTGGCGTGTACTTGAGCTTTTTCGCAGTCACAAAAAATCACACTTTGTATAAAATAAAATTTTTTAAAAATTTCTTGTCGAGTGTGACAACCAAACGCCATATACGGGTCAAGTTATCACTGACCAAGGGGTACGTTGCCACACAACATTAATTAGGCATTCACTCATTATAAAACATTGAAAATGGTAGAACTAAATAAGCTTTATAAAGTTTATCACTAATTCTCTTGTTCAACTCTATTCTATTATCAATCTGCCCATGGGTTAGAACCTCAATTCCCCCCCCCCCCAACGTTTGTGTATGCCAATGCTGATTACCACTTTCGAACAGTAATTTCAGCTATTGTGACAAGCATTGCCACTTGTACACAGTGGTGTGTCTTTTTAACAGAAAGTGGGGGAAGGGCTGGTACAAAACTGGTCCCGTACCACACAGAGTGAAGAGCCTCCATATCATTGAGAATTTTTACTAATACACATACTCAACATTTTAAATAAATAAATTCAAGGGGCTCCAAAAAAAAAGGTACCCCCTGACTCGCTTTTGGCGTCAACGCTGGTGGTATATATCAGAATGTTCTCTGAAATTGTAATTTCTCAGGCTACATTGAAATAAAGTTGATGGATTCACTATAATATAATGTAGTATCATATCTACAAGTGAAGGCAACTAACACACTGTAATTCCCTTAGGGGTAAGTTGTCACATGAGACAACTAACCCCGTTTCGTCTGGGACAACCAGCCCCGGATCCACATTTCTAAAAACTCAATCCAACGGCAATTTTTTTGTTAACAACTAAGTTTGCAACTAAGCAAAACAATAGTTTATATATTACTTCATAATAGACATAATTGATAAAATCGATAAATAAAGGCATGCCATTGAAATAGATCAAAAACTGCGACAATGAAACATTACTAATACGGTTAAAATTAAGAAAAGCCTTTCTAAAAATTTACGAGTATCAGAAGCAGAATAATATTAGTCACTAATTAATAATACTACATTAATTATATATTATTACTGCCCTTAACTGTATAGATCATAGTTTCCCAACCTTTTTCGTCCCGCCGCCCCCTTCTTCAGAAATTTTTTTCTCCCATCACCTCCCAACGCAATCTAACCCATAGGATCCCATGTTAGGGTACGTCCATAGTGAACCGCTTCTCGCTACTCGCTTAATCGCGGCTGAAATAAGATCGTGAAAACTCATTGGGGCGGCCATAGTGCGCCCGCCTACCTGCTTTTACCGGCTCAAACTGCTTTTACCCGCTTTAACCGGAATGAATTATTATTTCTTTTTCTCGCTTGACCGGCTCACCGCTTGCAGTTTAAAACGGATACTTTCCACTAAAACTTGAGTAGTTCGTTTTATAGTGGAATAGTAAATCGACGGAGTTTTTGTAACGACAATTATCGTTATTACTAATCATTGATTAATTATGGCATAATAAAAGCGAAATCGTTAATCATTAAGTAATTAAGGAAAATTAAAAATTACACTAAATCCAATTGGAGTTTTTGTGACGATTAATTATTGTTAATACTTATCGTTAACTAGTTATGGCATAATATAAGCGAAATCGGTTATTAATTAAGGATCATTAATGGTCATACTGAATCCAACGGAGTTTTTATGACGAATAATTATTGTTAATACTAATCGTTAACTTGATATAACATAATAAAAGCGATATCGTTGATTAATCATTAATTAAGGTTAATTAACGATTATACTGAATCCAACGGAGTTTTTGTGATGGATAATTGTTGCTAATACTAATCGTTAATTAGTTATGACGTAATAATAAGCAAAATAGTTAATTAATCGTTAATTAATTAAGGGCCATTAATGATCATACTAAATCCAACGGAGTTTTTATGACGCCTAATTATTGTTAATACTAATCGTTAATTAGTTGACATAATAAAAACGATATCGTTAATTAATCAAAATACCGTTGGATTTCGTTTTATCGTTAATTAGTTAATTAACCAAATTAATTAACTAATTTTCGATTAGAAAAACTAAAATTAATCGTTACAAAATTCCGTTTGATTTAGTTTTGTCGTAATTAACTATTATAATAATCATGATCGATAATTAGTTAATTAACTAATTAACGATAAAAGTAAATCAAACGGAATTTTGTAACAATTAATTTTCGGTTTTCTAATCGAAAATTTGTTGTGGCACTAAAAGCGAAATCGCTGATTTATTATCAATTAATTAATTAACTATAATTAGCGGTTACACTAAACCCATTGCAACTTCAAGGCGAGTCCTATTCATTTCATGTACATTCGTCATTCTTTCATATTTAAATTTTATGATAAATATTTTTTGTTGTCAACAAAAACACACACAATAGATCCCCCACGTGATAGCTCCATGATGCCAACTGCTCATGCAGGCAGACGCTCCCGCGAGCGGTACACTATAACCACCACCGGCTAGAATCGCGCGGGATCATCTCGCCTTCTACAACTGCCGCGGTTTAAGCAATAAAGCGAGAAGCGGGAAGCGGTGCACTATGGACGTACCCTTATACCCGTACCTTCTACCGCCCCCAAGGAGGCGTTAACGACCACGTTGGGAATCACTGATATAGAAGAACAAACTGTACTATTTTGGACAGTGGACACCATCTATGCTCTAACAAATAATGCGTGTGACCAGTTACGCCTACTAACGACTCCTGCGAATGTCTAGGGATACACGAGTCTCCTAAGCATTTCCAGTTGTAGGTCTTTGCAGATACGATAGCTTGCGAAACGTATACTAGGGGTTGAGATTAAGCACACTCCAAGTTGTAAGTAGGACTTTTATTCATTTCTATGGGGGGAGCGCACGCCTGTCACAGGTTTCTACGCAAGCTTACTATGCAACTCTAAGATTGAGTAACAATCTACGCATATATACGGGGTACCCGTGGCTTCGGAACCATGAATGCATTCTAAGTATTTTTATCGGTGCGTACATCTCCTGTATATTTCCAGCAGTGCGAGAACTTACACAACGCATACCTAGAACTGCACATTGCACTGTTCTTACTCGCCAAGCACTGTGGGCATTCGAAAAATAGCGGACTAGTTACTCAAAAAACATTAGACGGGTGACAGAGTTGTTAAATCAGGAAATAATCTCCAAGATTGTCCAGTATAGGTTTTCAGGATATCATTATTTATTTCATACCATACTATATTTTGACGTTATAAGAGATCTAAGTTGATTGGTAGCTGGAAAAGTGAAAGTTATAAGCCCCAAACCTTCTTCCTGTAGAATCCTTAGGGGGGCCTTTCCCTTCAAAGACATTGTCGTTGACGGACATCAGTCCTAATCCACGAGGTCGGTCCTTCAACCTCGTCTTCTTCATGTGTGGTCCCGCCGGTGTCCTATGGTATACTGATCCCTAAAAACTGATGACTCTGTAAGCTTTCTTTCTAAAGAGTGATTAGTATTAACTGGGAATTGAAAGGGGCCCATTGATTGACGTGGGCGTGACAATGTTCAGCACGCTTTTGGCTTAAAAGAAATAGGAGAAAATACACCCTGATGTCACAGAAGTATATGCCTCAACATTGTAAAGAAAAGAGAGCTTATCTTTTTTCTACTGTTCCTTTAGAAAAAAGTTATTACCGACGCTATTTAAAGCAACGTTGTCTAAACGGGTGGGCCAACTAGGCTCGTGCAAATGCCCACAGTCGAACACCCTTTCCCCAGCAGCTTATTGAAGACTTTTTATTAATAAAAGCTCTTCACCAGAGAAAGTCTTACATATAGGGGCCTCCCTTGAAAAATCGACGAAAATTTGTTGTAATCGTACTTTGCTGAAATCGGTGATAGTTGTTAACAATCAAAATATCATAGATAAGCAATACGAAATTCATGGAACACGGAAAAACTTCGTTATATGTAACAATTCGTAATACCGGTGTTCGTTATAAGCAACTATAAATGTGTATATATATATATTCATTCAGTTTCTGTGAATGGTATGATAGTTAGTTATTATATATATATATATATATATATATATATATACAGGGTGATTATAAAAAAACTATCCCGACATATGAGCCCCTAACTATCATACCATTCACAGAAACTGAATGAAATTTTGGAATAAGGTATTTTGAGGTATGCGCTCAAGAATGATATGGAAAACAACAGTGTCACTCTAACAGTTACGGTTACAGTGAGAAAATTTCGAAAATATCAAATGGCAACACCAAGTTTTTTGTATTGGAATGTGATCTCCATTGTGCAAAACCCTAAATAGCGTTCGAACGGCAACTGTAGCATGAAAATTACCGGCGGTAGATAGGCTAAAAGTGAGGACAACCAATAAGGACAGAGAAGCAGCATAAAATAAAGCATTTGATTGTGTTTCCCACATGACCTTGTGGAGGACTAATCAGGCTGGGATCGAAGAAACGGTGTGACGAATGAAACGAACATTAATGCTCTGGTGCACGGCAAAGTCCTTTTCCCTTGCCTAGCTCCGGGGATTTTCGTGCTACAGGTGCCATTCCAACGCTATTTAGTGTTTTTCAGTATGGAGATCACATTCCAATACAAAAAAATTGGTGTTGCCATTTGATATTTTCGAAATTTCCTCACTGTAACCGTAACTGTTAGAGTGACACTATTGTTTTCCATATCATTCTTGAGCGCATACTTCAGAATACCTTATGCCAAAATTTCATTCAGTTTCTGTGAATGGTATGATAGTTAGGGGCCCATATGTCGGGATAGTTTTTTTATAATCACCCCGTATATATATATCATCATATCCAGAAAATTGATTTTTTTTGAGGGCCTTAATTACCAGGCTCAATTGTCATGAATTTTTTTCCACAGATTTTTCAGTTTTCCGTACATTTCACACAATAAGGCCATGTTAGCCCTAACACCGCGTAGCATTACCAATATCTAAAACTTTCTCTCACTTCACTCAGTTGCACAGTTTTATGTATACACTGTTTCTCCTACACATAATCAATACTTAAAACACATATACTGCCCGTCATGTCCTAATATACACATCACAAAATGTAATTTTTATTCGAGCACAAAAAAAAAACAACCCTCCTCCATTATGACTTGACTGGACTCTTCCGTGACAATTCGGCTAGAAATACCCGCCTAACAATTTGCACACTTGAAAATTGTAAACAGATCGCATTATCACGAGGCCCTTTTTGTATTTGAGTCTCCCTGACCGTGCCCGGATCGGCCCATGCGTAAGTACCGCACTGTATTGAAGGTATATAATGCGTGATTCACGTCATTTTTGACAGAAAAATACCAATACTGGTGATCCGCCATCACAGTGAATCCTGTCTGTAAACTAGTGGTGGGATCAGTCCTCTTCAAATCGAGTAAAAGCTGTAGCAAGATTGCTTGCGCACAGGGCCGCAACTACAAACGGAAATTTGTTCTGTCACCCGGGGGCTAGTATCAATTTGGTCCCCCGTTACTTTTAACGTAAGCTTTTTTCAGCGCCCTTCCCAGTCCAGCGCTCGAGACACCAGACCCCCCCCCCCCTCTGCCCTCCCTAAGTTGCAGCCCTGCTAAGCGCACGACCTATAAGAATCCATTCAACACAGTGAAATCTCCAATGTTGATCATTCCTTCCGATAAGGAAAAGCAACAAATGTGTCCATCGAGGCGTATGGTAATTGGATGGAAGTGGGCAAAGTCAAACAAAGAAAAGAGGACGTCAAGGAGTCCCACCCGAAAATCGCCCTCGTATATCCCTTACCGACCACGAAGCATGTGGTCCACATTTTCTTTCGCCGACTGAATATTTCCACAAGACGTACTCAGAAATGACAGCGGACACCTTTTCTGGTGGGTGGTCGGGTCCTAACTTCGAACGGATTACGCCTCCAAACATACCAATTCGATTCTTGCATGGACAGAAAGCCACCGCTTTCAATTTCACGCTTGTTAAGCAGCTACTCAAGGAGTACTTGGATGAACCCTTGAAAGGGCAATCGGCTTAAAGAAAAAAGTAGAGGAGGTGCTTTTTCGTGGGCTCCCTTTTTCCATTTCTTCAAACAACCGAGTTGTTATTACAGTTTTTCCACAACGGAATTGGTCCAAGACGGCAATCTGTTCCTATCCATGTGTCCATCTAATGGATTAAACACCCTAAGATGAGTGGGTCCATGGAATCGGAAAGATCACTTAGCGTGGAATTCTCCGAGGACATTTCAGAATTGGATTTGGATGATTCACGCTTCAAGACCTCGTGGAGTGTGAATCTCAAGCTGAACCACCATGCTTCTTCAGCATCTTGGGATCCCAGGGCCACCCCGATTGAAAATCATTGAGTCGATTGTACGATTCTGTAGAATTATAGAATTAACAAGGTGTTCAACCAATTATATTTTCAGACCCAGTACCATGCAGGAAAGTGTTTCGAGACCTTGGTAAGAACTCGGCCTGGTTAATTTCTTTTCTTTTCCGAATGGAATTCCTGGTTTCAGACTAGGCCTCATTGGTGCACAAAAATATCACTGGAAACACGGGAACCCTAAATTTTTCCCGTTCGTAATTTGGTAATTTCTGTCCTAATTGCAACTTTCATGCCACCCCTATATATAGTATTCATTTACTCAAATTTGGTAACCTGATTTACTTGGGCTCTTTTTCCCTAATAACCATTTCGCATGCATGGAATTCTTTACCCTACTCCTGAAGCATCCCATGGCCCTGACAAACCGGAATCAGGCTCCTAAGCGCTATCTATACGGACTCACCCGCCAGTATTTTTCACTGGTCTTTCTATGAGAAATTTATAGCACAATGCAACAGAAAATAAGATTCGTCCCAGGCTGCACCTCTGTTCTGGGAGAATGGGGGTCTTTAGAAATTTTACCTGAATGATTCTAGTCACTCACTCAATTTCATTTAACTTAGGGTCCTTCAAATCCCACGTCAGTCCCCACCCCGATTTTATTTGCACACACTCTCGCACTCTCTTCTGTAACATTTATTGCAGTCAGTGCTCAAAATTTAGGTACAACAACAAAAACTAAAAATTCTACTGCTTTAATTAGAAATGAAAATAAGCGTCTTAAAACACAGGGATACGGTAAATAATGGGGGTTAAATACATATTTTCAAAGAGTACTCTAGTCACGTTTAAATAACGAAACCACCCCCTCCTTTTGAACTCCCAATTTGGTTTTGGGAAGTCCTCCTCCTCTCTCTCTCTCTCTCCTGAGTTGGGACCGCGAAAATAAGTCGTACTAAGCGGGAGAACGTTCTCAATGGGAATATTATAAGAGATCGACTGTACGTCTAACCTCGCACAAACTTTTTGAAATTGTATCTGAATGGGCATGACTCAAATTCCTGTAGGTCCCACGCCAGGACCATCTGATTTTCTGATTTAATTGTACACAAATCTCGCACTTTTATATATATTACCAAAACATATGTTTATACTTGTATTCGTTACTGTGAATCTCATATTTGATTGCATATTGTCAAAGGATCCTCTGGCAGTCCCAGAATAGCCCCCTCCCCCTGAAATCCTTGTATAACCTAATAATTTTCGTACATGCCTGACCTTGCCATGCTTTTTGAAATTATATCTGAATGCACACGCATGACTTTGGGTACTTTTGGTCCACCGATAGGACCCCAAATTTATTCATTTATTTTATTTTTTTCTGTCTGTAACTCAGAATTTTCTCCACTTATCTCCTTCCAGACCCGAGAATTCGTTTTTTGGAATTTTAAAAATGTTTTTTTTGGGTTTTTGATACTCAAAAAATGCATTAAGCCCGAAGTTGGCCAGTTCGCAAACCGGACCAATTGACCCGGCCAGTGTCCGAAATTCGGGCTTTTACCGACCCCTTACATCCTTATACATTCCTATATATCGATCCCTATGCTTCGTGCTTATCGCCACGTGGGTGTATTTTTTGTGATAATTGTGCATTTATAATTAGCCATAGCTCACCATAATAATTATGGTTAGCTTTGGGAACCTTAATGATCAAAGGAATCTGAATATCGACATCTCAGTGATCCATGCATAGGGATTGACATCATATAGGGGCCTGCGAAATACCTGAAATTCGGCTATTGGCCGTATCAACTGGGCCGGCCAGTCCACGAATTGGCCAACTTCGGGTTTAGGCAACATATATATATATATGTAATATTTATAGAGAGAAATAATAAAATTTCAGCCCAACCTTTACGACAGATATTGTCACTCTTCAGTGACAAGTCGGTGTTGGGTTCGGTTTTCGAAGTTCGAAGTGAGGAAAAGCAATCCACATATTTGCGGTACTTGCCAAATATCTACGGAATGTGGAAGACATGCAAGAAACACCACAAAGTGGCACAACAACATCTTCGGCTCTGCACGCCGGCCTCCCCCAGGAGCCACGATTTACACTTCGAGCAAACACTAAACCCTTTTAGTATGATATCAGAAGCCGATCCCATTCGTATTTTATCGGTCAATACAATCCAGTACCGAAATATTAATCCACTATGGACTATTCCAGGGGAATAATTCAGTTATAAGGAGAGAGAGAGAGAGAGAAGAGATAAAACTAAAAAAAAATTGCTGTTATCATCATAAAATAATTCCGATTTTCCTCTCACACGGAAAAAGAAAAACTATTCCTCTCCTCATTTATAGTCTGGATAATGAACTGGCGGTAATTAACAACTTGATTGCGCCTAATCCTGCCTCTAATGCCTTGGCATTGGAAAATTGTCGCCAGTGTCTCTTGAGAGAGAGCTGTTCAAACAAACGCGTATCAATTAACTTTTTATACCAACAGCTATTTTTACTCGCGACATCTTAATTAAACAAAGCGCTATGTCAACAGATAATTAATTACCGGCATTTAATTAATTGCTGGTGCCATTAACCAGGATTATATTTCCGAGTATAAGGAGAGGAAGACTCTTCTATAATTTTTCTCAATTATCTACGGAGAGAGAGAGGGGGGGAGGGGGGGGGAGGGGGGAATTTTTCCTAAAATACATCAAACCGGGAATTAATTTTCCGCCATTTTTGAAAAATGTTAAATTCGGTTCTGAGTTAATCGCTTTTAATCCCCACGTTAATTGGTTTTTAATCCCGCCTAGGTAATGGCGATGGAATTTTGAAACTGAGAAGGGGCTTTATAAGGTGAGTTTTAAATAGATTCAAGGCGAAAATGATGATGATTGGGGGGGGGGGGGACTGTTCTTGGCTTATTGAAATTTTCACAAACCTGCCTCCGTAATTGCTTCTCCATAAACACTGCGCCTTTTCCCGGATGGAAATTTCTATCCAATTTAGGTCTAAGTGTCTTGGAAATCGCGGCTCCGGAAAATAGACGAGAATATTTTTGATTTGATGCTGAAGAGTTCGGAGTCAAAAACTATGAAGTGATTAAAAATTAGTGGATCTTGTTAATAACGTTCTCCCCTCGGAACATTTCTCGGCTTGATACGATTCATTTTCGTGGTCCTAAATCAGGCATATTTCAAACCGTTGCTCGCGAGCACCACGGTGCTCTATGAAACTCTCATAGTGCTCGATGACAGTGCTCGCGAGCACTTGATCAAAAATCCTTTTCAATATCCTCAAAATCTTCCAAAAACCTCCAACCGATGTCTTCTAGATTTAAGAACAATCCTTGTTGGTGTTTTCAACAATCTCTATAATTGATGTCTTCTATATCTGAGAAAAATCAATGTTTTAAAAATGTCTTCAAGATCTTCCAACATTCCACACACACAATCGATGTCTCTTTGAGATCTTCCAACAGACTCTAACCGATTTTCTTCCAGGGCTTCCTCAATCAATACGTATCTTCCATATTTACGCGAACAACCCTTATTTATTTAATGCTAATTTTCCAAGTTGTCTCGGACCGGCATATATAAGTTTGAGTTCATTATCAATGTTTTTTTTTCCCATCATATAGGCTACTTTACTAACTTTGCCCATGTCGCTATATTTTAATATACTGCTATTAATGAGATAGGTTGGAAGTGAAGGCGGTGTCTATTGGTGGTCGCCTCAAGTTCGTTAGGAGAATATCTTATCCATATCCTCCTCCAGCGGGTTCGAACACAGGACCACGACAGCAACCTTCACGGTGGTAGACGAGCATCTTACCACCACGCCACTCGGACTCATCATATAGGATGGTGCCTTCAGAAGATTTTTCAAGAAGATGCCAACCTGTAGCCGTTAGCAAAACGTTGAGCATTAACACATTCTAACGGCCCTACAATCCGAAAAATGGTCGTTTAATTGACGATTACCGCGGAAGCCTAATCATTCACGATTTAATTACAGCAAAACCCCTCTTAACGGACACCCCTCGGATGCGGTCACCCCTTTTTTACGGTCAGATAATAATTACCACCGTATAATAAAAATATGCATTTCAAACCCCCCTAATTAACGGTCACCCCTCTTTTAGGACGATTTTTTTTTGTCCCGCTGGTGTCCGCAAAAGAGAGGTTTTACTGTATTACTTTCTATGGAATCTAAACCCGCAAAAAAATCCTCTCTAATGTCCTCAAACATCTACGACTTACGATAAATAACATTTAGTGACACATCTATAAGATAATAATCAAATTCGATTGAGATACAATTTTTCCAAAAATTTAATTAAAATTTTAGTTTAAAAAAAAAATATGTAATTACCAAAGCAAAAATAATCATAATCTAATAACTGGAAGCTTCAATTAATTAATTACCAAAAATATAAAAATAAAATACGGAATAATAAATGAATAAATCACGAATAATAATTGTCCTTGGATCTGATTTTAATAGATTTTTCTTTTTTCAAAGAACTTCAAACCGAAGCAATTTCCATTAAAAACTAATGGGAAACATTTCGAAAAAAATATATATATATCGACCATAAATTACAAAATCTTTAAAAGGAGGAAATTTAAAAATTTATCTTGGAAATTTAAAAAAAAAACGCGACTCGCAGGAGAGAAATTTCATCAGGTACAGCCGGAGCACCTAATTATTTTATTACTCGGATATTTTCCAATACGAATCCAAATTAAATCCCTTTAAGAAACAAAAACTTGGGAAAAATAAAATACCCTCCTAAAATTGCTCCAAGGCACAAAAATTTTCCCTCTTTTAGATAATTACGATTTTAGGAAAAATGGAATTACAATTTTATTTATTTAACAATATAATTTTTTTTTTTTTGTTTTCGGGTAAAAACCGGGGAAAAAATCTCATCAGGGATATTATCTCTTTAAGACTCGCAGATACAAAATCCCTTCCGGGCGGGAAAAATTATATTTAAAAAAAAAATAATAATAAAATTTAAATTGGAGGGGGGAAAATTTTTCTCTTTTCTTATAGAAAAACCTTAATCATCCCTTTATTAAAAGCAATAAACGGGAATTTTATTTATTTATTTTAGGGATTTTTTTTTTGTTTTTTTAAACGATTTTTAAATCATGTTTTAGTAATGTAAAAGACTCATCGCCGCAAGCCTTAAGCTCTCATTGTACTTTGAGAAAATTTTTCCAGAAAACTCATCAAAAATCGACGAAAAATTAATATGGGTTTGTAAATATTTCTCTTGGAAATGTTTTGTTGTTTGGTTGTTTTGTTTTTTTTTCCCGAGGAATTTCTGGAATTCGCCGGAATTGTTATTCTCAATGAATGTTTCAATTAATAATTTTTTCTTCTGTTTTCGGGAAAATATTTGAAAATACTTTTGCGGTTTTCAATGATAATGTGTGAATTGTATAAATTGTTGTTTTTTGTTTGTGCGTGTGTTTGTTTATATCGTGCGATGCGTAACATCTGTTTTTAGTGTTTGGAACATCGGCGGTAGTATTAAAGCGAATTTATATCGCGAATATTTTTCGTGATATAAGTAATAATTTTCTTTTTTTTTGTTGTTTTTCGGAAATTTCACGCAAAAGTGGTTGAAGGTTGGTAAACAATATCAACTGTTTGTTTGATGATGTATCAAATCTTTGCTTCCGTTCGCGTTGAAAAATATTATGAAAATTTGGAAATTTTATGTTTTAGTCCAAAAAAGTGTAGGACTACGTATGGTGAGTAAAATAAATTTCCGAAGGATGACTGATCATGCCCGTATGCGATAGAATATTTAGGGGGCGGGGGCATTAGAGGGCCTTGCCCATTGCGGCAAGTTAAGAGAGGTGGCAAATTCAGGAATGATTTGCCAAGAAAAGTAGTAGAATGGGAGAATGGCGGCAAAATTTGCATAACCCTGAATAAATCCACCTCTGCCCAGACAGGTAGAGGGCTAGGTCGGTGAGTAACAAAGAAAGTGGCCTAGGGAGTTTGCAAGCACGTGAGTGAGCAAAAGAGTGACCTAGAGAGGGTACAAGCTTGTAAATGACCAAAGCAGTGACCTAGAATTCGTGTAAACAAGTGAGTGACCAAAAGAGTGACGTAGATAGCGTGAAAGCATGTCGATGACCCAGAGAGTGATCTAAAGCGTGTGAAAGCTTGTGAGGGGCCAAAAAAGTAATCTAGAATTACTTTTTGGCCCCCTTACTTTGAGATCTAGTGCAAACATATGAATGACCATAAGAATGGTCTAGAGCATGTGTAAACGTGTAAATGATCAAAAGAGTGACCCATCAAGGAACCATATCAGTGAGCAATCAAAAGAGTGACCCATCAAGGAACCATATCAGTGAGCAATCAAAAGAGTGACCTATAGCGTGTGCAAACACGTGAATGACTAAAAGAGTGACTTAAGGAGTGTCTGAGCATGGGAGTGACCAAAATAATGACTCAGCAATACAATGTACTTGAAGGAGTGGAGGGAGGCCGAGGAGAGTTATAGGGCGGTGAATTCGAGGAAAGAGTAGGGCTAGTCAAGAGACTAGAATGGAGGAAGCGCGACTCTGCTCGTATTTAGGCTAAGTTTCAGATGAATTCTTCAAAATCGTTGTGACGGGTCGAGACGAATGGACTATTTTGACATTCTTGATAATGTACCCATTAGACATGTTGCAATATATGCTTATCCCAGGGGTTCTTAACCTTTTCCAGCCGTAGCCAAAAACCAACTACACTATCAACTTCGCGACCAACCGGCCTATTTTATGTTTAAGAACTGTGTTACTAAAGGAGGAGCTTATTTTTCCACTAAAAGGAAGATTGTTTTTCCACTTTCACTAAATTTAGAGTGGAAGTAAAAAACGTATTCCCTCCGGAATGAACTGCTTTGAAAAAAGTGGGAAATACTCCAACAGGTAGCAAACATACGGGAGAGTTGTATAAGAACATTTAAATATTATGTTTCTCTTGATCACCATTCAACGGAGTTCTCTACATTTAAATTTTGGAAATGTCCCGTTTTGAAAGGAAATTAGTGAAAATGTTACTTTTCGATTAAAATTAGAGGTGGTCAAGTCCGAAGAAGTGGAAATTTCTACGGCACCTGTTGGTTCCAGAAGGCTTCACCTAACCAAAGAATGCACCCTTATTACGCCTGCTCTCTCGGGAATAACATAAGAAACACGATCATTCCACACCAGAACTTCCCATAACGGACACTCCCATTAGCGGACACCTCCACAAACGGACGCTTTTTTGAATTACGTCGAAAGGACTCAATGTACATACAGCATAAGTCCGTATAACGACGGCTCGCAATCACGGGAAAAATACTGGTTATAACGGATTTCTCGTTATGTTTTTTTGTTACATTAGCTCTGACAATCACCTGCAGATCACTCGTTATATCGAAATTGCCTTCACAAGCCATACTCGTTATAACAGACTTTTACTGTATTTTAGTATCCCTTAACAGATACTCCCTGACGGGACTCAATATACTTTACTATTGATTAACAGACAGTCCTCGTTAGCGGGCAAAATTTTCGGTCCCATAAGGTGCCCGTTATCGAGAGGTTCTACTGTAGAATGCGACTTTGAAAGCGATTACGAAAAATGCGTTTTGAAAAAAAAAATCCCTCAACTTCAATAGGATAACCGCTGTGTTATTTTCCCTTTTGAATGAAAATGTACAATATATATATATGCATATATATGTATATGTGAATTGACATCATCGTCATCGTGCCCCCCAGACTTCCAAGTCTATCTCCACCTATGGATAGCCCCCTTTTGAACGTATACATCCCCCCTATCATGCTCCCCCCCTTTTCTTGCTATGAACGACTAACTTTGCATTGTAATTTCTACGAAAAAGGTTCCCGTTTGAATAACCCTGTTGCATAACCTGACAGATCTCATCTCAAAGATTCAGAAACCATTGAAAAGTGCATTTCGAAAAAAAGTGGAACTGTTCCCTTACGAAAATAAGCTCCTCAAATATTCTTGATTATTATAATGTGCAGTTTTCGAAGTTAGTAATACCAGTCCGTGGATTCTTAACAGGTGGCCCAACGTACCCTGAGCCCCAGAGCCTCGTTTGCGTCAAATTATCGAAATTTTTCACTAATTCTAAAATGAATACCTTTCATATAAATTCTGAATTTTCTACGATTGTGCATCTGAATTTTCAATTATTTTTCATTATCGGGAAATCTTAATGAGAATATGTTAGGATTAGGACCACGAAAATAAGTCGTACTAAACGGGAAAACGTTCTAAGCGGGAACGTTATAAGTGGGATCGACTGCATTTATCAGAAAGCGTAAAATTTCGGGAATTAGAAATTCTGTGATTTTTTTTTAATTGCAAAACAACACACATTTTGTAAATTATTATGATTAGAAGGATAAATAATTGATAATAATAATAAATGAATTAATGATAATAATAATAGGTGAGTGTTTTCATTTTGAGGATTATGCTCAATTATGAAATTTTGAGGGTAATATGAAGTTATTAAATTGCAAAATGTTAGAAAAATTATAACATTTTCAAGAATATGTTAAATTACTAAACAACGAAATATTAAAAGAATTATGTAATTTTTAAGATTACGAGAGATTATTAAATTTTAAAATATTGAAATAGTTACTTGAAGAGTTGGGGGATTATGTAAAATTATTAAAAACTGCAAAATATAAGAATGATTATGACATTTTCTTGACTAGGCCTGCTCTTTCTCCGAATTCGCCGCCCTGTGCTATAACTCTCCGCGGCCTCCCTACACTCCTTCAAGAACATTTGAATTGCTGAGTCACTCTCTCTTTTGGTCACTCCCATGCTCAGACACTCTTTAAGTCACTCTTTTAGTCATTCACGTGTTCGCACACGCTATTGGTCACTCTTTTGATTGCTCACTGACATGGTTCCTTGCTGGGCAACTCTTTTGATCATTTAGACGTTTACGCATGCTCTAGGCCAGCGGTTCTCAACCTTTTTTGACTCGCGGAGCTCTTTTTAGTAAAAAAATTCTATGGCGGATCCCCGTAGGCCCATTTCTTAATTATTCATCAAAGTTACTGATTTATTTTTACTATTTAAAAATATTTATATATATATATTTTTTAATTTTACTCTTTCTTTTATTTTCCTCAAGTGGGGGCTCCGCGGACCACCGGTTGAGAACCACTGCTCTAGGCCACGTCTTTCTTCTCCATACTTATTTCAATTTTGGTACACAATTTCGCAGCTGTGAATGGCCTACAAACCTACTGCTCTCGGGATAAATCAAAAACAATTTCACATATTTGCATGAAATTTAGCAGGCTGATGGGGGATAAATAAGGGAAACAAGCGTTGTTGTTCTTTCCCAATTTTTCTCAATTTTTTTAGTTCAAATTTCTCTGCGAATATTTAAAACGTGAATTTTTCTTTTTCGTTGAACTATGCCTAAGGGGAGACAGAGCAACAACTTGCTTATTGTGTTTCTGAGGGCAGGGTGTCCTTATAAAAAGTGAATTTTTATTTTATTTTAATAACTATACAACCCTGTGCAATAATGAATGACGTATCGGAGTCCTATACACGTTATTTGGATAATTTTTCCAATAGGAAGTACGGCTCTAGGACCAACGGTTCGCCAGTAAAATGCGGCAAAGGGGAATTATAACGGCTGTTGTAATTAGAAATACCACGGCATTTAAACGATTCTCAAGAGATTTTCCCAAAACCTCGCGTACCAATGTATTCGCAGCTAGAAAATTTCAGGAACTATCCCCACACGATTTTTAATAAATAGCTGTTCCGTGTAGACATGACTGCCTCGAAATAGCGGCTGTTATTCAATGCAAACACGGGAATAAAAATTAAATAAATAACGTCCGGAAAACGTGCGTTTGCATAAATAGCCATGGATGTCTCGTTTTTTTTTCTTCCCCAAACGGAAGTCTAGGCTGCTCTAGCAAATAGAGTGAGAATGATGTCTGATAATGATAATTCGTTATTTACATCTCCGAATATCCATAATCACGAGACATAACCAAGCGTGTATCGGCATATTGCGAGACACAATCAAATACGTATTACGGTTATAAATTTATTTTACTTAAGCACACAATTTTACGTGAAGGCCGGGAAAATCCTATAAAAAATGGATGTCAGTGGTTTTTCTGAGAAAAATAGAAAATCAGAGACACGCGTAGGTATTTTCTGCTCTCTCTAACTGTGTTTTTTTTTTTTCCCATAAAAAAAAGTGATCCCTCAATTTCACGCGGAACAGCAAAAATACACGAGCCTGGACACATTCCTGAGCATTCCACGGGGGGGACCACCCCCCCCCCTTCCCCCGCAATCATTTCTTACTTGTTTTTTTTTTTTGTCTTGACATCCACCCAGAAAGGGAAAAGGGGGGGGGCGTTCGGATCTTGATCGCGGGGGTCGTCGCGAGGGTCGTGAATGATTTGGGCCCTCCCCTTTTCAGTGACCCTTGTCAGCTATTATTGTTTTTTTTTTACTGCTAAAGCTTGGAGAGCTCGTGCGTGTGTGTATGTCGTGGGAGGTTAACTAGCTCAAAAAATAACTCGCAAATGTAGTCCCCCCCCCCCCCCCACTATTTTTTCCATCGCACGAAATACGAGAGATATTTGAGAAACACAGATCATCCCACTTGTAACGTTTTTCGAAAAACCGCCAAGGAGAAACGCTGTAAACGGGGAAAACGCTTTCAACGGGAAATGTTAATGAGGATTACTTAGAGTTGAGACAACAGAAATAAGTCGCACCAAGTGGAAAAATGTTATAAGTGGGAACGTTGTAACCGGGATTGACTGTATTTCGGAAAAAAATATTCAACCCTTTTAATGATGATGATGAATTGAGCGGTCCTGGATTATTTGGATTTGGTTACACTGAGCCATAAAAAAACAGCCGTATTTTCTTTTAATGATAACCTATATCCGTTGGCGTACGCAAAGCCGTGGCCCCCGAGCCAAGATTATAGTGTTATTTTGCACGAAAAAACGTAACCCCCCTCAGAAGGAAAGAAATCTGAACCCCCCCCCCCCTCCTGAGAAAATTCTGCGTACGCCTATGCCAAAATCGTATTTTTGCTAAAAATTTGATTTTTGCCCCTTCATATAGCATTTTATATGACATGTATCTGCGCTGGGCCTCATTTCTATGTAAGGAAAGTGGGCTCTTTTCCAGGGCCCACGTAGCATTTTGGCTTTAAACGTGTTCTCGGTAATATTCATTTTCTCATCATGTTTTTCGCATCCGGTAACCTCATGGATATGGACGACCTACATCGGTGTTTCCCAAAATGTTCGTCGCGGCTCTTGGGGAATTATGGAAGCATGTGAATGAAAAAAAAAAGACTCACAGCAGTGTTTCTCAACCACCGGGCCGCGGCCACATCAGTCAAGCCGGGCCATGAGTGATTCCGTTTCATTTGCCCGCATTTATTACTCAATAGTTGTGTGTATAATCGGGCCTTCCACTCGCAAGAAAGCAATCTACCTTGCTGCAGGCATTCTAAGGTTGAAAAACCACCCATCTAGAAATTGTGCAAGCATGAGAATGACCAAACAGTGACCTAGAAGTTGCGCAATCATATGAAGGACAAAAGAGTGACCTAGAGATCGCGCAAGTATGACAGTGGCCGAAACAGTGTGCAAGCTTTGCAAAAGAATGACTAAAACAGTGAACCAGAGATTCTGCAAGCATGTGAGTGGCTAATCAGAATGACATAGAGCAGTGTTTCTCAACCGCCGGGCCGTGACATCATTCATACCGGGCCCCGACTGATCTGCCGTTTCATTTTCCATTAGTCGTGTGTTTGACCGAGCCTTGCACTTATAAAAATAATTGAAACCGGGCCGTGGGCTTCCAAAGGTTGAGAACCACTGACATAGAGAGTATGCGAGTTTATGAGTGATTTACAGAGTTTGCAAGGGAATGAATTATTTAAAGATTGTACAAACAGGAGTGAACAAACCAGTGTGCAAGCATGTGAATGACGAAAGAGTAACCTAGCAAGTGAGGGACTAGGTCAGTGAGCGACCAAGAGATTGACCTAGGGAGGGTTAAACCACACGAGTGACCAAAACAATGTGCAAGCACGTGAATGACCAAAAGAGACCTAGATAGTGAGGAACTTTGCAAGTGTCCAAAAGATTGCCTTAAAAAGTATGCGAGCAGAAAGAATAACTCAGGGACAGAGGCGTATTTACAGAATGGTGGACGACAAGCGAGTCCTGGGTGGCAAATTCAGAAGGGTGGCTAATATGAGGAATGAATGGTGAAAAAAAATAGACTGGGAAATGGCAGAAGGGTGGCAAAATTCGCACAAGCAGGAAAGCCATAAACCCTCCTTTGATCATGGGTTGAAAAGTGTATGAATCAGGAGAGCACAACCATTTGAGTCCGCGGGCCAAATATGCGGTAATTCTGCCGTTCGCGGGCCAGAGACTTGTATCTATAGAGTGACCATATAACCGGTATTTTTACAGAACGTTCCCATGATTTTTGTTGTCTAAACTTTTTCATTAAAAATATGTCCCGTTTTTTCCCCTCATTTTCAACGATACTTGAATTTTTCAAATCGAATCTAGACTCGAGATAATTTTCTTGACATAATAAAAACTTTTGACAATTTTTTGGCTGTAATTGGCAGCTTTACTTACCTTCGATTATTCTTTTGGCTGTAACTGGCAACCTTTCTTGACCTGGACAGTTTTTTTTTTCGCTGTAATCGGTTACTTAACTTGCCTTTGACAAATCTTTGGCAATAATTTGCAAAGAAATGGAAATACTTCCAGAATTGATGAAAATTCAAAATTCCATAATGGATGAAAATTCAAAATTCCATAATGGATGAAAATTCAGAATTTATGAAAGAAATTATTATTACCATAAGTGCGGTGAAACACAACTGTCACACACTCCTAAGGGCGGCTCTGCGGTCAGCCTAGACTCATAGTTTCCCATAAGGGTGGCGCTAACAGGGCTCCAGCCCAGGGGGCCACGGGACAATAATTGTTTTTTTTTCACGCTATAAATTCACTGCAGATGTGCCCGTGAAAACTCTCGCTCACGGGCATGCAAAAGATCCCGGCCCAGTGGCCCTGATCCGGAATGTGGGAGCCATGCCTAGACGGAACCCCTTGGCAGGCCGCACTTATCCCACAGGCCGGAGGTCGTTGCACACCCCTGGTTTAATTTTCCTCACAAAGAAATTGAATTTGAAAAAAAAAAAAGTTTAGTAATAAATCGATTTTTGATTTATTTCGATCAAAAAACTCTCATCGTTAAGGTCTTTCCATCGGGGGGGAAAAAAACGTGGCCAGTGATCTCCACCATCCCTCAACATCATCCCATCCAACGAGAGAGAGAGGCGAAATCAGCGATCCCGCCAGAGGCCGCCACCATTCGACGGACTTCGGCTCTCTTGCTCCTCCCGTTTCTCTCCGAATCTCCTCCCAGATCTATTGTTGTACTAATACGCGCGCAAACCACTTCACAGAGACGTCAATCCCAACAACAACAGCAACAAAAAAAATATTTCTACGCCAAGTATAAGTAGTACCTCTTTTTCGTGTGTGTGTGTGTCCTATCTCTATTTATTTCTTTTTTTGCGTATTCCTTTTCTTTGCGTCCTCATCCGAACACACACACATACACTGAGGACACTTATCGCTACGTGGGGAGTGGATGGGAGGGTAGATATATCAAGCTGCCGGCCAATCAGCGGAAAGTTTTCACGCGCTTAGTCGCCAATAACATGCTTAGACCTTCAATTACACTTTTGACTGGTGCCAACCTCTATTTTTCCTCTATATCTATTTATTTATTATTTTTTCCTCTCCTTTTTCCTCTCTCGATATATTCTTTTTATATATATAATATTATTGTACGCCTAAACCTAACAGTTTAGGCACTTTTTATCAGTGCGAGGAAGGTCTTTTGATAACGCGGTCGCAGAATATCGTGTACTTTTTTTGTTTTGCGTTTTTTGTATTCAGGCACATTCCTGATGACAGCGATCAATTTCATTAATTTGTGAGTCATCACTTTGAGGTTTTCGACTCGACCAGCAGCCCTCTAGTGATGATGATGGCCAACCAACGTGGATAATACCCTCGCCGGGAGTCGCAGCAACAGGTCGCTCTCGTACGGTCCATGTGGTTTTAGCACCTTAAAATGAAGCGGTGAGTTCGAAAAAAAAAAGAAGAGGGGAATAGGGAAAATTCGAATAGAAGATTTTTGATCCGGTTCACCACAGCATGATGCCTCTGGCTCCAGTCCCGGTAGTCGCGGTACCGACGAAGCCCAAGTTAGGTTTCAGCATCGAGTCCATAGTCGGGAAAGCGAGTCCCGACGCGGACAATCGTTGTGCGAGCCCGCCGAATTGCAAAGACAATGCCGGTTCGCCGGACAGTAACAATTCCGGTAAGAGAATCCCGAATCCGGAACCTGTTGCGCCGGTGCCGACGTTCCCGGTGCAGGCTTCGATGGGGCTTTCGGCTGGAGGCGCGAGTTTCCTCGAGGCCGTGAGGCCCGGGTACTACCCGCAGCAGGCGCCGCCGCCGACGCACCCTCACCACTTGACCGGACAGCACGAGCACGGGCCCGTCGGGCCGGTGTACGCCGGGCTTCCGCCTCAGTGTGGGCCGCATGTGCCTCCGTTCTTCTTGGGTAGAGAGGCTTATCCTTTGTATCCGTGGCTTCTGACCCGGCATCCGAGATTCCTGACGCATAGGCTGCCCGGTAAGTAACAATCACGTTTGTTTTTTTTGTTGGTGATTATCACATAAAATGATAATCGTTAGGCTGCTAAAATTTCAGAAACTGTAATTATCGGGGAATAACATAATTTTTTAATTATTTTACCAATTTTAATTTTTTTAAATTTCAAAATTCTCTAGTTTTTGTTTTGTATTTTCGTCTTATATATAATAGCCTATTATAATTCCACAAAATCCTAAAAATGTCAAATATTTTAATAGTTTGCAATTCAATAATTTTTGCATTATCCTCAAAATGTAATAATTCCAATATTTTGCAATTAAAAATTTCAATTCGCCCAATTAATTTGCAATTCTAAAAACTTCACACAATCCTCAAAATTCCGTTGTTCTTTTCAACAGAATTTAGAAATTTCGTAATTTTACAATATTCTCAAAATGCCATAACAGTAATATTTTGCGAAATTTTACGTAATTCCCAAAATGTCATAATTCTACTAATATTTTGCTTTTTAAATAATTTTTACATATTCTTAAGAATATCATGCAATATTTTAAAATCTCATAACTCTTCTAATATTTGACATTTTATAATTTCACGGAATGCTAAAAATTTAATAACTATTCAAAAAATTTGAAATTTCATAATTCTTCTGATATTTCGCAATTTCCTAATCCTTGTAACATTTCGAAATTTCATAATTTTAAGTAATCCTGAAAATTTCTTAATTCTAATATTTTGCAATTTAATAATCTTACGTAATCCTTAAAATGTCATAATTGTTATTGCAAATATTTTAATGCTTAATAAATTCATTATTTCGTAATCCTCAAAATTTCATAACAGTGATATATACACTGAAGTGCCAAAAGTCAGGGGATACCTCGTAACATTGCTGCACTTCGCCAGGTAAAAGGAAGTCCCGCACGATATTAAGAGGTATCCCATGACTTCAATGCTAAAGTGCCAAAAAATCATGGGATACCTTTCAATATCGTGTGGGACCCCCCTTTTACCCGGGGAAGTGCAACAATATTAGGAGGTACCCTATGACTTTTGGCACTTCAGTGTGTATTTCTACTTATTAATTTCACATAATCTCCTTAAAGTTTCATATTTCCTTATATTTTACCGTTTAATAATTTTACACGTATTTTCAAAAATGTCATAATTATTCTTATATTTTTGCAGCTTTTAATAATTTTGCATAATTCCCGAACTCTTTAAGTAACTATTTCAATATTTTAAAGTTTAATAACTTCATTTTACCCTCAAAATTTCATAATTGAGCATAAACCTCAAAATTAAAACCCTAACCTATTATTATTATTATTATTATTGTAATTAATTAATTATTATCATTAGTTATTCATCTTTCTAATAATAATAATTTACAAAATGTGTGTTGTTTTGCAATTTAAAAAAAATCACTGAATTTCTAATTCTTTGAAATTTCGAAACTTCTTTGTTTAAAAAAAAAATTATTACAGGCTTACTGTGTATAAAGGCGATTTCTTTTACAGAATTTCACTGAAAAAAAAATCGTGGAAAAACAATTCGATTGTTATTCTAATTATTAATTAGAATAACAATATATACAGGGTGTCCTGTAAGTGCTAGTACGGCCAGTTTAAGTTTGGGTCATATCCAATTAGTCAAGAATCCCTGCCCATAAGTAGATTCGTATGACCCATCTCTGAAGCCTCTGTGACCCAAGTTTGGGGCGTGACCCATTATTGAAAAATCCCTACTTTAACTGATTCTTCTACACCACACGGGGCGCCGAAATGAGTGCTTGCTCCGACTGATAAAGTATCTAGTTGCGGCCCTGCCCGATCATACACTCAACTAATGAGAAATAAATAGGAAAAATGAAACGGTGAGAATCACCCGTGGCCCAGTCTGACTATGTCAGGACCCGCTATCAGGCTGCGGCCCGGTGGTTGGGAAACACTGACCTAGGACCATAGGTTGAGGAACGTTGATATAGCATATAGTAGGCCTACATAATATTGCACTCTAACTATATAGCAGTGTAGAAATTGTATTATACACTAATTCTATATATTCCCTGTATACACTAATTCTATAGTGTATACAGGGTGTCCTGTAAGTGCTAGTGCGGCCTTTATATTATGAACCGCCCGTCGTATAGAGGTATATATATGATTCCAGTTTAAAAAATGTCCAACAAAAATTACCCTGTAGCACTTTTGAGAGTGAAAATACAGTGTGTAACAAAATAAAAAAAAAATCTAAATCTCCATAAAGTCCCCCTGTGCTCTAAATCCAATTAGAAAGTTGTTGCCCTGCCTCTTCTGATTAAAAAAAAAAATCATCTTTCCAAGTGCACAGAGAGAGCCACTGAAAACGGAAGAGATTTGGGAAAGAGCGACGTTGAATGCAGAAAAAAGCGTTTCACTCGCATTCAACGCTGTTTTTTCCCGAATCTCCTCGGTTTTTCGAATATCTCTGTGAATATTACATTTAGAAACGTGAAACTTTTTTGTGTTGGCATCAGGAGATGCAGGGCAACAATTTTCTTATTGGAATTTAGAGCACGGGGATAGATTTTTTTTATTTTGTTACACACTGTATGTTCACTCTCAAAACTGGTACAGGGTAATTTTTGAACGCCTGTTGAGAGCATTTTATAAACTGGAATCATACCTCTATACGACGGACGGTTGATAATATAAAGGCCGCACTAGCACTTACAGGATACCCTGGTATACAATATGGAATAAGTGTATATAGGAAATATATAGAATTAGTGTATACTACAATATGCACTACATGCTATATAATTGGAAAGCAATACTTTATTATACACTACAGTGTTTCTCTACCGCCGGGCCCTGACATCAGTCAAACTAGGCTATGGGTGATTCACCCCGTTTCAACATTTTTCCTATTTATTTCTCATTAGTTGAGTGTATGACCAGGCAGGGCCGCAACTAGATGCTTTGTCAGTCGGAACAAGAACTCATTATGGCACCCCGTGTAATGTAGAAGAATAAGTTAAAGTAAGGATTCTTAAATTATGGGTTGCGACACAAACTTTGGTCACAGGGGCTTCAGAGATGGGTCGTACGAATCTACTTATGGCCAGGGATTCTTGAGCTATTGGCCATGACCCAAACTTGATTCACAGTGGCTTCCGAGATGGGTCGTACAAAACCATTTACAGCCAGGGATTCTGGAGCCGTGGGTCACGACCAAAACTTGATTTTCATGGGTCTCTGAAAGGGGTCGTACAAAACCCACTTACAGCCAGGGATTCTCGAGCTAAGGGTCACAACCAAAACTTGATTCGCATTGGCCTCCGCTGTACAAATTCACAATGCGTCGCTGGTTTCACTACTTTGAAAAACGAACGGTTTCATGGATCACGACCTGGTCTTGTTGATTTTGGGTCGCAGTTGAAAAAGTTTAAGAACCCCTGAGTTAAAGGGTGAATTCGGACCCCCCCCCCACTTTGGTCCAGCGCCGGAGGCATTAGACCCACCGGTTTCAGTCTAGTTGTAGGCCGGTGACCGGCCTTCTACTCACAAGAAAAAATCAACCGGACCGCGGGCTTCTAAAGGTTAAGAACCACTGATGTACTGTATAATATTGCGTGTATCCCATTATATAATACTAATTACATGTTACAGCAGTGGCTCTCAACAATTTTTGACCCATAAGCCCTTTGCGCTCCGCAGCACCGGTTGAGCACCCCTTAGAGAATAGGCTTATTTATTTATTCATTCAGCAATAGGTGCATAGCATCTTCGACTGAAGAAATGCTTAAAATGCATAAGTATTATTTTGTTTTTAAGTAAATAATTTTTTATTTTGCAAATGTCTGAAATTAATGTACTGTAATTTGTGAGTAATCTGTAAATATAATCCGGTAAAGAAAAAGATCTAATTTTTTGCAATGCAAATTATTTACCGTTGTAAATCATCTAGTTTTTTCCTTCGGGAAGTTTTGAGAAAAATGAATATTTAAAAAAATTAATTCGTAAAATTTTATTATTTAAAAAGTTATAGATGGCGCGCTCAGGCAAGTCAAAAAGTCAGAGGCGTAATTAATAAAAAATTCATAATAGTGAGTAATATTTCATTGTTGGTAAATGAAATTCGCATATGCGGATTATCCACCGCTACGGATTATATGATGGTATATCTTTTTTTCCTTCAAAATTATTAAAATTTCTTCCGTAGATTATACGTGGGAAATACTTCAAGTTTATGTGTAAATAAGAAGAATCAGGGCCGCAACTATGGGAGGGGTAGATGAGCCTGTTCTTCCGGGCGCCGGACAAGAGTGGGCACAAGTTCCGCCTTTAATTCTACATTACAAGGGGATGCTAAATTACGTGCTTACGCAATGTCTGACCAAGAAGCATCTAGTTGCGGCACTGAGAATAATGCTTTTCGCCTTTGAATTGGTTTCGAAATGAATGAGAGTGATAATGACGAAATGTCCTCCAAAACATACGGAATGATGGTCAGTCGTTGAAACTCCTTCAAAACGATTTCTTTTCTGACGTATCATTACAGCGACCGTCAGTCTTTTTCGAATAACGAGCACTGCCTATCGCAGTGTTGCTTAATCTTTGGTTCGCGACCCAAACTTGGGTCGAAGGGGGCTCCTGAGATGGGTCGTACAAATCGACTTACAATCCGGTTACAGATCCAGTTTTTCACTCACAACTGGTTTTGGGGGGAGGGGGGGGGGATTCATTTTTCGGGCCCTCTTGAGCCATGATGGGAGGAAGTCTGCATCCCAAAAAGACTTAGAATTATTACAGAAAGCACAGGAATCCTGAAAATTATCGACACAAGAATACGAACACTAGACAAATTAATGAAAATTTAGAATTGATAAAAATCTGAAATTAATGAAACTAATAGATGATTCCAGAAAATGAAAAACTTTTCCAGAATAAATAGAAAAATAATTCCACATTTCGTGAGAATAAAATAATTTTAGAAATGATGGAAATTCAGTATTTATGAGAGAAATAAAATTATCGAAGCAGTGAAAACTTTCAATAATTTGGGGCCCCTTATTTGAATCAGGACCCTGTTATCAAACATGTTAAATTACTGTTAATTGCTGAAAACAATAGAAAATTAATAAGGTAAATAATTCCAGAAGAGTAAAGAAAATATAGAATTTATGAAAGTAATAAATTCAAAATCAGTGGAGGCTTTCAATAATTGGGGATGGAGGGAGGCTGTTTGATTCATGGACTCCTTAAGAGCATCATAGGGACCCAGGGCAAGTGATTTTTCCCTCTCCTACATGGCTAGAAACGCCTGTGACTACGAATTTTCATGTTTTACTCTCAAAAGTTTTAATTGGATCTCATTTTCATGAAGCCCTCTCTGCATATGGGGACCCCGGTCCTTGTCCGGTTGAGCCTATGCGTTAAAACGGCACTACCTGGGCTCGGCCCCTGTTGATAACTGTAAAGAAGCCACTGAGTAATCTCTCTCTTTTACGGATTTCATAAACTAAACATTTTTTGACGTGAGATTTTTGCGAAATAAAAATGGAAGAATGGGTCGTGTTATTTATATTGGATCACGTCTAGAAAAGGTTAAGGACCCCTGGCCTATCCCCCAGAGGTGGATTTATGTCTCTGCTACGTTGGGCTACTCGAATTTTGCCGTCCTTTTATCATTCTACTCCTATTTTCTTGACCCTCATTCCTCAAATACTCTGCCCCGTACTGTAATCCGCTTGGTCAAACTCAGTAAATAAGCCTCGGAATCCAAGTCATTGTTTTGGTCACTCACATGTTTGCGTAGGGTTTTGGTCACTCCAATGCTCACACATTCTTTTGCATATTCGCATGATTGCACACGCTCTGTATCACTCTTTCGATCAGTTCTATGTTCACACATTCTGTGGGTCACTCTTTGTCACTCGTTGACTTGTTTTCACGCTTTCTAGGGCCCCTCTTTTGAGCATTCTCATACTTGCACATGGTCTTGGTCACTCTTTTGTCATTCACATGCTTGCTCACACTCTAGGTCATTCTTTTTTGTCAATCACGGACGTGGTTCCAGGCTTTTTAAGTCACTCTTTTGATCATTCTCATGCTTGCACACACTCTGGTTCACTTTTCATTCACATGCTTGCACACACTCTAGTTCACTTTTCATTCACATGCTTGCACACACTCTAGTTCACTTTTCATTCACATGCTTGCACACACTCTAGTTCACTTTTCATTCACATGCTTGCACACACTCTAGTTCACTTTTCATTCACATGCTTGCACACACTCTAGTTCACTTTTCATTCACATGCTTGCACACACTCTAGTTCACTTTTCATTCACATGCTTGCACACACTCTAGTTCACTTTTCATTCACATGCTTGCACACACTCTAGTTCACTTTTCATTCACATGCTTGCACACACTCTAGTTCACTTTTCATTCACATGCTTGCACACACTCTAGTTCACTTTTCATTCACATGCTTGCACACACTCTAGTTCACTTTTCATTCACATGCTTGCACACACTCTAGTTCACTTTTCATTCACATGCTTGCACCCACTCTGGGTCACACTTTTCGACAATCACATACTTGCTAAGATTAATTAATCTTAATTAATCTACATTCATGTAATAATGTAAAATAGCAAGAAATTTATACTAAACTATATATTAATATCAAATCGATAATATAGGAAAACAAGCTATGACCTGTGGTATTTTCGTTCGGTTTCGAAATATAGAAAAATAATATATAATTGGATTACTTTCAAAACTGCGTAGAGAAATTAGTAGAAAAATGGGAGGAGAAAAATCACAAAGTCACATTAATTTTCATATTCTCGGTGAAGAGATGGAGAGTTTAATTTTTCTTAAATTTTAAAATTCTAATATTAGCGAAAGTTCGCTCATAGGAAATACTGTAAATGAAGCAAAGATAATAAAACATTTAGGCTTTATGAAGTCTTTGTAAAATTATGTAATTATGGCAATTTGATTTCACATAAATTCCAAAAAACCTATAATTATTTAACGGTTCCATGGTGTAAGAAACGAAAATTTTCTCAAAAAAGAAAGTTTTCAAAATTTATTGTTAATTTTGAAATAAAAAGAACTTTATTAAAATTTTCCATTTTTTCATAATTTTTTATGTATAAATTTATGATTTTATGGACATATTAAGAAATTTTAATTTCTTCGAAATAGTTCGAAATATTAAGACTTTTTTTTTTTCTCAAAAGTTCGATAATTTCTTTTTCATTATTTCTTGAGAGTAAAATTAAATTCGAAGAATAAATTTGAAAGAAAAAGTATGAATAGTTCAGTGTTAAATATGTTGTGGCACAAAATAAATTATTGTAAATAATTTCGTCTTCCCTTGGAAACTCTCAAAGTTTGCATTAATGCATTTTTAAAATATAAACAAATTTAGAATAATCTCAATTTTAAAACGCCTGAAAATAATCTGAAAAATATATTATTTTACTTCTTAAAAATTAAATATTTAAATAGTATTTAACTATTTATTTATAAATATTACTTATTAACTACAAATTATTCTTAATATATGTTATAAAAAATTTCCAGAAAAGTTTGAAAATTTCACAAAAATCGCATTTCCGTATTTAGTTAGCAAAAAAATCATATACTGTGACAAAATTGTATTAAAACTCTACACTAAAATTTCATTTTTTTATGAAAATTATAAACCTTAAAAAATTTTTTAAAATTTATATGTACAGTGGAACCACGATATAACGATCCTCTGAGGATCAAGAAAAAAAATCGTTGCAGAGGGATTATCGTTGTACCGAGAGTTAGCATTATCATCAGGCGCCACCAAATTTATATTATTATTGGCATCTCTTGTCAAAAATGGCGTTATTAACACCACGATAAAATGTATTTGTTAGTATTTATTCGCTGCAAAAAAAAAAAACTCGATTACTTGACGAATAAAATTCAGTTAGTTTTCAACCCTTTAAAGTTGTTTCCCACATAACACTTTTGTGTACTACACAGAAAGTAGCTTCACGAAAACTTCATTAACACTTTCGAAGTGTTAATACCAATAGTGTTAAATACCAATGTTATTCAAAAACTCTCGAAAGTAAAAACACTGGTGAGGAATTTTAAAATATATTGAAGGTGATTTCAAGTGAATATAAAAAAATATTGTTGCAGCGGTTTCGAAATATTCTCATAAAATATCGTTGTATCGGGATTTGTAGTAGTTAAGGATATCGTTGTATCGAGAGGAGCTTAACATTAGACTTTTGGCAATTCCAAACAAGATCCGAAATTAGATATTTAATCAAATATTCATGCTATGTTTGATCGAACTTTAAAGGTGCTTTATTAAATCTTTCAGCAATGTTTATTCGAATGCAGTGAAACCTCGATATAATGATGCTTTGCGGACCAAGAAAAAACAACGCTGTAGAGGAGTTATCGTTATATCGAGAGGTAACATTATCATCAGTCACCGCCGCATTTATGCTGTCATTGGCAACTCTTCTTAATTGGCATTGTTATTACATCACAGAATGACTTCATATATAAGCATTCATTCGCAACAAAAAATTCTACTAGATTAGTTGATTAATAAAATTCATTTAGTGGTTTCACACGCTAAAGTGGTTTACTGTGCAATACTTTTGTGTGCTGCATAGAAAGTAGTTTCGCGGCGATTTAATCAATGTACCCACGATATTATGAAACTTCCACAGAAGAACAAAAACTGGTGTGGAATGTGAAAATATATTAAATGTGATTTGTAGCGAAATCACAAAAAAATATCGTTGTAGGGCAGCGTTTCTCAACCTTTCTGAAACCAAAGGCCAGTAAAATGTCTGAAACAATTCCATGGACCACTTGTGTCCCGTATTACGGGACATTCTTGCATTTTTAGTTATTCCGAATTGTTTTATTCATCTGTCCCGTTTTTTTTCAACGATGCTTACTTGAATTTGTAATGTTTACTAAACTCGTGAATGTGAAAGGTGTTTTCATAACTTATTATGATAATTATAACTGTAAATACAAATATTAATCTTCCACATTTGTCAGGTTCAAAGTTTTCCCTCAATTTTTCAGCAATTTTAACTACGATAGAGGATTTGGTCGAATTATGTCTTTTATGGCAATTTGCGACGTCTCATAGGTTCTATACCAGTGTTTCTCAACCACCGGGCCGCGGCCCGGTACTGGGCTCTGACATCAGTCAAACAGGACCGTGAGTGGTTCAATGTTTCAATTATACCTACTTATTTCCCATTGGACGTGCGTATGATGGGGCCTACCTCTCACAAAAAAACTGGACCGTGGGCTTTCAAAGCTTGAGAGCCACTGTTCCAGAGCAATGTTTCTCAACTACTATTATTAAACCACACATGTACCTCGTCCTCTACGGAACTTCTAACGAATTGGTACATGTTGGAATGTGCGTGTCCGTGTTGTGAAACTAACGTGAAGCTTGTTTCTGTGTAATATTTCAGTGCTGTAGTGGTGGGTTGGTAAGATACGGGGTTAGAGATGGGAAGAGTTCAGGGTACATGGGTTCAAACCCACCCACCTCCAAATAATTACACTTTTTGCCGCTGTGGTGGTCGAGTGGTTATAGTGACGGACTCGCGATGCGAGGATCCGGGTTCGAACCCCACAGTGGTGGTCGGCTGAAGTTGGTTTTCTGTGGTTCCCAACTTCAAGGCGCAAATGCGAGCCGATCTCCCCGTTAAAAAGTCTCGCCACAGAGAGCAACAGTCCTACAACGATAAATCATTCAATCATAACACTTCACTCATAGTTAGAAAAACTGGTGGCAGATGGCAGCACTACACATAACAAACATTACACAGAAACAAACTTTACGTCAGGTTGCACTACACACACACGCACATTCCCGCATGTACCGATTCGTTGGGGGGTTCCGTTCCGCGGGGGGGGGGTGCATTTGTGGTGTAGCAGTAGTAGGTAGGGCCTCCAAAAAACATGGCTCGGGGATCCATGATGTTCTTAGGTCAGCCACCTCGTTGGGCAATTTGCCTGTTGTGGCGTTGTATTTGTCTTTGTAATGCTTCTTATAGTGCTGCCATCTATCACATATTTTTCGAACTGTGAGTGAAGTGGAATGTTTGATGATTTTAGCGTTGTAGGCCTGTTGCTCTCTGCGGCGAAGACTTTTTAATGGGAAGATCGGCTTGCATTCGCACCTCGAAGTTGGGAGCCACAACTTCTCAACTGCCGGGCCAAGGATCAGTACTGGGCCCAGACATCATTCATTCCGGGCCGCGAGTAATTGGCCGTTTCCCTTTTCCCCCATTCATGCGTCGTTGGTCGGATGTGTGATCGGGCCTGTGATCTGGTGACATAGAAAAATAAATGAAACTGGACCGCGGGCTTCCAAAGGTTGAGAACCTCTGTTCTATACCACCGCATTTAAATGATCCCAGTACCACAGTTATTTTTCTCAATGAAATTTGGTAATCTAGTCATTCGAATGGTTTTTTTTTCGTCAAATAAATTTTCGTTTACGGTGATTTGTAGCCACAGCCTATCATTTCCTCCACCCTTCATCCATTTTTGCAGTAATTAGCCAACTTGTTGTAAATTGCGTCTTTTGGGTGATATCCCGTATTTAGGATCGCAATTCCTCGTGTTTTCCTTGGTGATGTATGGTGAACCTAAATATGAAGGTACAATTCTTATTTGAACCCATATGGATATAATTAATATCAATTACAACAATTGAATAATTTTTTCATTCAGTTATAATCGAATTATCAAGCCTGCCTGTCGACCACCTATGCCATCGTTGCGGACCGGAGGTGGGGAAACGCTGTTGTAGAGCAATTTCAAAACCTCCTCATAAAATATCGTTATATAGCAAGGTATTTTAACTTGTGGGTCGCAGGAGCACCAGAGATGGATCGCTCAAATCCCTTAACAGAGAGCGGCACTTGAGCTATGGGTCCCGACTCAGACTCGATTCGTAGGGTTTCCGAAATGGGTTGTACAAATCCACTTACAGGAAGGGGTTTTATGGGTCACGACCAATGCTTGATTCGCAGGCCTCTCTCAGTCACGGGCTCTTGCGCCATGGGTCGCGACCCAGACTTGATTTGTAAGAGCTTCCGAGATTAGTTGTACAAATCCCCATCAGTTCTGTTATAAATGCACTTTTGAAGTCACTAGTTTCACTAATTTCGAAAAAAAAAACCAGTCTAATGGGTCGCGAAACTGATTTTGTTGGTGATTTTGGGTCGCGGTCGAAAAGGTTCAGAACCCCTGTTATAAAGTTAGTATTTATAGTATTGTTGTATCGAGAGAAAGAGATAAAGAAGGAGTATATAACATTAGATTTCTGGCAATTCCGAAAACAAGATCTGAAAAAATACCGTTGTAGAGAGATCAGGGCCGGAACTAGTGGGGGGGGGGCGGACGGTGAGAGGAACAACAGCCCCGGGCGGCAAAATTTAGGGGGGCGACAGTTTTTTGGTGAGAACAAAGAACATCATTGCAAAATTATCGAATTTTAAAGCTGTGGGGGCGGCGGTGAAATATCGTTTGCCCTGGGTGGCTGAATTATGTTTGCCCCGGGCGGCGAAACTCCTAGCTACTTCCCCGAGAGAGATTTACCGTTGTATAGAGTATTGTTGTAGCGGGATTTCACTCTGGCATCCCGAATTCGATGACTTCCAAACATTTAAAACAAACTTCATATCAAAAAATCCAAAAAAACTCATATTAAAAACAAAATCAGAACCTGATAAAGAATACCGACAAAACAAATATTATTATTATTATTCTGAAATTGAAGGGAAAATTAACAAAATGCCGAAATACGGGAAAAGAAGCATTAGTTTTATTGATACGGTATTCATTGTGGAGGGGATTGAACACGGAGTGGGAAGAAAAATGGCAGTTTTGGTGAAGCAGGTGAAAGATTCCAGATTAGAAAATAATTTACTTTTTTTGGCAACAAAACACGTGCCTGATACTAATAATCACACCATCGTATGTATGTATGTATGTATTTATTATTATTTTCCTTTCCTAGCCCTTGAAGCATTTCCGGGATTTCATCCATTATAACACAAGGCCATTCATTACAGCTCTAATTACTTTACGAACCGTTATATCGGGCTTTTAGAGCAAAGCACCTGTCTCCAAAACCGATAAGATAACTATCCCTTCCACCTTTTTTTATTATTAATTTAGAGCAAGTGTTTTTCTGTAACAACGTTCTTATTTTTTACAGCGTTATTTGTGGTTGAGCAGATGCTCAATAGACGGCTTGAAAAACGATATAATGAACTTCCTAGACTTATAAAAAAAATTTAACGATTTTTTTAGGAAATTTTTGAGTTTAAATTTCGTGGTTGCGACACGCAGTTTACTTCCGAGATTTTTAGATTATTTGTTTTTAAGCCAGCGAGTTCGGTTTGTACGAGACTAGTTTGTGCCTTTCCGGTTTGTACGAGACCAGTTTGTGCCTTTTCGGTTTGTACGATACTAGTTTGTGCCTTTCTGGTTTGTACGAGACTAGTTTGTGCCTTTCCGGTTTGTACGAGACTAGTTTGTGCCCATGGCCCCCACATCCTGAAGCAGGGCCCCTAGGCTGGATCTTTTACGGGCCCCCCGACCAGACTTTCATGGGGCCCCCTTTATGATAAATTTATAGCGTGAAGAAACAAAAAAATGATTAAAATCCTCCCGGGCCTCAGGGCTGGAGCCTTGTCAGCCCACCCCTTGTGGGGGCCATGTTTGTGCCTTTTCGGTTTGTACGAGACTAGTTTGTGCCTTTCTGGTTTGTACGAGACTAGTTTGTGCCTTTCTGGTTTGTACGAGACTAGTTTGTGCCTTTCCGGTTTGTACGAGACTAGTTTGTGCTTTATCCCGCAATAGACATTCATGGGTTATCCCGACTTCATTTCATACCGTGCACCGCCCAGGCTCTATCGACCATTGTCAATTTTAGCCATTGCCCCGGATGAGGGGGGCTGGGTGATGTCGGGTGTTTTATTATATGCATGTATATAATACATTACATGGATATAAAAACATTATTAAAAAACTTATGTAGATTTAAATATTTATATTATACAAATTTACATCGATGAGCTCTTATGATGTCTTTGTGGCTCTATTGAGCCCTTTGTTGTTTGTTCTCTGTGGCCGGGCACCAGGTTCTGAACCACGTCTGCCCTCGTTGGCTTGTTGGCTCGGGTGAGCTCTCCTCCGTGGTCCGGCCAAGTCCTGGACCGCGCGTCTTCCCTCGTTGGGGTTATCCCGACTGTTATCGTTCATGGGGGGTCATCTGGATGAGCTCTGAGGCCCGCATCTTAAATAAAATAAAAAAAATAAATTGTCGGTAATAATCATGACTCCCACCCCCCCGAAAACGGTGGGGCTGCTCTAGCCCTGGGGGCCCGGGACAATTCTCATCATTATTTGCTTTTTCACGTTATAAATTAACTATAGAAGGGCCCGTGAAAAGTCTGACCGGGGAGGAGGACGCAAAAGATTTCAGGCTTGGTTGCTCCAGCTTGTGGGTGGGGGGGGGGGCATGACCATAATTCCAGAGACTCTATCTTAATCGGGGGTGCAGGAGAGCATTTTTGGGGGTGCGAGATGGAAAAAAAATTACATGTCGACTGATTATATTCAGGAAATTCCAATTGTGATAAAAAGTGAATTTTTCGATTCTTTGAAAAAATGTGAATCACACCAATGTTTCCACACCTCATCTTTTGGCTTTCGCTTGCAGAAATATGCAATTGCGAAATTTTGCGTTGTAAAAAATTTATTTTTTCTATTAGAGATCCTATTTGTTTTTTCCTTTTCGGATGAGGAAAAACTACCATTATTTTCTTAGCCACCTCGTTCGACATTTTGCCTGTCGTGACCTTGTATTTGAATTTAACTAAGCCAGGAGTTTTCAAACTGTGCGCCGCGGAGCGGTGGCCCTCACAAAGGGCCGCATTTGTTGTTTGTTTACATTGGTGCTTCGTGTTATTAGCACGTTGCGCTTAGATTTGATGCTGTCGTGAACGTGACTCAGGAAAAACGTCAAAAACTTTAGCCATGTGTCAAAAAAACACTAATTTATAGTTATTGCGGCTGAAATCACTAAGTGAAGAGCTATTCGTTGTATATACATGTAGTAATATATTCAATTATCCTTTTTTTCCGAAATCTCAGAAAAAGTTAAAATATACTAATAACCTTTATTTTTAGTTTCGTTTTTGAATAAATTTTCAAATAATAATAATAATTAAATAAAACCAAAATTAAATATTAGCCATAGCCGAAAAGGGTATTAAATAAAATAATTTATAGAAATTAATTAATGAACGATTAATGTAATTGATTACAGAAAAATTCTGAATTTTATATTATTAAGAAAAATGCATTATCTAAGGGAACGTAAAGTGGCATTGCACTTGGGGTGCGGGAAGGAAAAAAGGTTAAGAACCACTGCTCAAGGGCACTAAACCTTTTGGATAGGCTGGGCCACTTCGTTGGTTCCGAAAGGTGTCGCGGGCCACTTCAGTTTTCTGGAAATATGCTTGAGTTACTTGGAAATCTGCCGCGAGTCACTTAGGTGATCTGAAAATGTGCCGTGGGCTGCTTGAGTGAGCTGAAAATGTCGCAGGCACTTTAAGTTACCTGGAAATGTGTCACGAGCCACTTACATGAGTGATCTATTAAAATGCGGTGGGCCGTTTAGGTGAACTGTAAATGTGTCGCGGCCCGCTAAAGTTACGATGACTCAGATGACTCCGAGAGCCACATATGGCCCGCGGACTATGGGTTGACCATACGCTGTCTAGATTAGCTATTCCAGCCTTTCAGCTATTATTCAGGTTATCTGTATGAGCTCGTGGTTCGGGAGCCCAAATATTTTTTGTGAATCAAGATGTCAAAGATATTATATCATCGGTTTCCAGCCATTCAGCCATTTTGTTTATACGAGATTTGTCTGTGCCCCGGAGCCAGAATATTTTTTGGAAGGTTCCTCATTTTTACCTTCTTTTAAAATACCTTTTTTTATTGGCAAAATACTGAATCACGCTTACAACATAACGAACAGAAATTTTGCAATCATTTGGGTACCTCTGTGTGACACTCCCTGAACCACGGCCCCACATACTACAGCAGGTCCTTTTGGGTCGAATCTTTGGTGACTCTGATCATATTTTTCACGGGCCCTATTATAGTGAGCTTATAGTGTGCAAAAAAGAATCGTCTTAGCGTCTGCAGACTGGAACCCTGTCAGCTTCCCCCTCCCACTGTGGAATGTGGAAGCAATGCCGTTGGTCCCACTGAGCAATTTAGGGCTGTGAAATAATACTATAGATCTGAAAAATCCAAACACCTTTTATCGAGATCTGATAAAAATTGAGTCTTCCCATTCTGAAGCCGGGACTCCTGGCCAAGCCCCCCCCCCCCCACACACACACACACGATCCTCAATCATTATTTACAGTCCCACTGGGCTCTTCATATTGGAACCATTCTTTGCAGGACATCCGCCATTAAGTGACCATTTAATTTTCTGATTCTTGATGGAAATTTTTGAAGGAACACTTTCACAAAAGTGACTCCTTCTGTGGAGTTCAAAGGCGCATTATTCAGGATCATAATAATATTTGAGTGCTATTGAGGACAATTTGAGTTTCCAAAAAGGGACTCGGTTGGCGGAGTGACGTATTTTCCGGGTGATCCGCTAAAGCGGTTTGACTTGACTAAGGGAAGGACTTCCATCCGGAACATATTGAAGAACCATCAGGCCGAACTTGAGATGGTCACCCCTGGTTCAGCAGAAAGGTAATTTATCTATAGGGGCTGCTCGACCTTTTCGAGAGATCAGTCCACTTCATGGTTTGGAAACGTATCACGGTTTACTTAAGTGAAATATAACCGTGCCGCGAGTTGTCAAAGTGATCTGAACGTGCCACGGGTCGTTAAAGTAATCTGGAACTGTGCTGCGTATGATTTATGTGATCTGTAAATGGACTGCAGATCGCTTAAATAATCTGTAAATGTGCCACGGCGGGTAACTAAAGTGGTATGCAAATGTGCTACGGGCCACTTAAGTAACCTCGAACTGTGCTGCTGATCGCTTATTGATCAATGTATATTTGCCGGGGGTCACCCAAGTGACCTGGGAATGTTCTGTGGGCTGATAAAGTGGTCTCAACTGGCATTCATAGCAAAAGGCCAACAACATACTTGTGGCGGCCATGGGGCAGTTGCATTTCATGCTGCGGTCCGCCATAGTCTTATACACCAAGTGTTTGGTGTCGCGAGTAAAAATCTAACTCACGCATCGAGGACTATTAAAGGCATCGGCGAGGGTCACGGTGCTCGCGAGCAACGAGTTCGTAGATGCCCGATCTAAAATAATCAAAGATTTATATCATATCGGGAAGCCCACCACGCTTTATAATATCGAAGCAATATTTTACCCGGCCTCACATGGATGTCATAACCCTAAAGGTGTCACCAACATCTTCTATAAGTCGATTACATGTCTTTGACACCGTTTCCTCGTAATACGCAATTTAATGTAATGGGGAAATACATACCACATATAAATATGTCTATGACACCTGTACCACCATGGCTGCTTTATCTTGATATTATCATTTTGCGTGAGGCCCCTTCCTTCTAGAAGAGGCCCTTTTTTTCCTTTACCGCCGTAAGACAGGTGTATGAGGGACAGGTGACATCCGAGTCGTGTTCCATCGCCCCAAGGTGGCCGCCGTTTCTTTCCATTTGAACCGAATAAACGGCGCAAAAATGAAATCCGACAACATCTGGCTCCAAAATATACGGATAATATATACAATTACGGAGCCAAATTTCAATTTGGATTAAGAGAAAACCCCTTTCGGGTGCCAATTATTTCGGGCCATCGATGACTGAATCCGTTTCTAGAGACGCAGGTGTTGAGTTCGAGTCTTAGTTGTGGAAGGCCAGTTATTTGGAATTAGTCTCGAACCCGAATTCTAATTTATTAAATTTAAATCGGTAGTCGTTTGAGGTCAGCTTTAAACCAGGCGTCTTAAATTTTTTGATTACGAGCACCCGATAATGATCGAAGCTTGTAACAAAAATTTCGTCTTATTCAAATTCGACCACACCAATATGGCAGTGTTGCTATAGGGGTGCTCTTCTCTTGGTGATGAGCACAGTCCAGGGGTTCTTAACTTTTCTCAGTACGACCCAAAACCAAAAACACGATCAACTTTGCGACCCATTGGTCTATTTCCAATTTGAAAAATGTTTATTAAATATTTTTGATTAACAAAATGTTTAGTTTTCGAACTTAGTGGAACCAGTCCACGCTTCTTAATAAGCGAGCAGATGAGTATTTACGGGGGGGGGGGGGTGCTTAGCGTGATGTAGCCCAAAGCGGAAAATTGGAAGGGGCGGTAAATTTTAGGAATTGAGTGGGTTAAGAAAATTATTGGAACGTGAAGAGAGAGCGTGGTAAAAAGTTTTATAGCTTTTATAGCCCATATATAGCAGTGATACTATAAGTCTGCTTCTGTCTAGAGAGTGAGGAACTGGGTCAGTGAGCAACCAAACGAAAGCATGCGAGTAAACAAAAAAGTACGCTAGCTCGAGAGGGATTAAAAGAGTGACCAGGAAAGCGAAGAACCTGCCATTGGGTGACCAAAAGAGTGACATACAGTGTGGGTGAGTGTCTGAGCGTGAGAGTGACCTGTAGATCAAGGAACTAAGTCAGTGAGTGACCAAAACAGTGTGTAAGCATGTGAATGAACAAAAGAGTGACCTAGAGAGCGAGTGGTCGAGTAAGGGTTAGACGAGTGATTATAAGAGTGACTAAGAAAGTGTGCAAGCATGTGAGAGACCAAGAGAGTAGCCTAGAGAGTGAGGTACTATGTCGGTGAATGACCCAGAGAGCGAAGGATTAGGTCAGTGAACGACCAAAATAATGATCCATGGAGTGTAGTAGCATGGGAGTTGACCTAGGATCAAGGGACCAGGATAGTGAGAGACTAAAATAGTGGTACGTACAGGCAGTGTTGTCTTAACGGGGTTTGATTAACTTGACACTATGATTAGCAGGGGCGCGCATCTGAATTGTTGAAGACTTTCATTAATTCGTGATTATCATTATATTCAGAAATGATTTTTTTTCAATTAATTTTGATTTTCAATTCTGAAATTATTTATTAAATTTATTCGGGATTTTTAAAAATCCTGAAATTATTTCTCTTCATTTTCACTTAGTTCTGAAATTACATCTTCCATTAATTCTTGAGAATTCTGAAATTATTTCCTTTAACTTTCGAAATTGATTTTGCAACCATTTCTTTCATTTTTTCCTAAAAAATTTCTTCCATCAATTTCGAAATCATTCCGTTCGTTACAATTTCTAAATTTCATCAATTTTTCTATCTCGTTAATTTTAGTTTAGTGCGTGCTCGGGCATTTTGCCTTGTATTTTTCTATGCCGAATTCCCTCCCATACATATATATTTTTTTCCGATTTGGGTACCAAGAGGGCCTACGAAGTCATTTAAACGACCCTGGGCAATTTGTGGTTGGGGCTCTTGGATTAGGACTCTTTATTAAACAGACTTGAATCTAACTTGAACAAAACTACTACAAGCCGTTTCGCCCATACCATTGCCAGGTCTGAAATTTACCAAGCCCCTAATGGGACGATGCCCCCACTTCCTTCATCTCGGGACCTAACAACGACATCAGTGCTTCGCGGCTTCCAGATTTCAGTGGATTTATTTCCCACAGCCAGATAATAAAAAACATTGAATCTACAAGGCTCATCTTACGGCCGGGCTACAGTCGGGCCGCTGAAGACCCTGCCCTTGACTCAAGATCACGAGAAAACGCCCACAAACTCTTCGGGAACCTAATAACAGCATCAGTCAGCTGCAGCTTCCAGATTCGAGAGGATTTTACGCATGGATTTTCCTAAAGCCAGTTGAGAATAAACATTTGAAGCTACATGGATTCATCTCAATAGCTCTTACACACCACGTAAAAAGAAATTACTACGGCGCGAGAGGCAAAATAATAGAACTGTATCATCGCTATAAAAATAATGGGCCCCGATACCCCCGCGAGAGTATCTCGAGCATGGTGTTTTGACGAAAAGCGTTATCTTCCCCGCGAAAGTGTCGGCCATAATTTTCATTCCTCCCTGTTCTAGTCACTAGGATCTAGTCCTTTTTAGAAGATTAGAGAGAGAAAGGCTTCCCATTTTTTTTCCTCAAAGGAAAAGGGCCAATTTATGTGCCTTAAGGCCTTCTTTTAGTGAATCTTATTACACACGTATCATGAGCTTGACTGATAAGCGCCAAAGTGGCTAAGAGAAAATCTCGCTCATGTGAGAGAGCTTTCGTCGAAATATATATATTACTGTACATATTCCGTCTGTGGTAATATATATATGAGTATATTTTACTCCACACACGATGGAGACTGAATTATGGATAATACACACTCCTGGCCGTAAGAGCCGATTACCGCGAGCCCGATTCCATCCCCCCCCCCCTTCAGTGAAGCCTTTGAAAGCAATATCGTGTTTAAGGGCTTCAAAGTAAACTACTTGACGAAATCTTCCCTGGGTTTATACGCTTAAGATGTAGTGCAAACGGAGTTTTGTGATGGATGTGCTACCGCGATATTTCATTTCTCTTCAGATATTCCGAGTTCTGTCGCTTGGAATTACGTTAATTCGAAGCTAATTAGGCATGTTAATCTCAATTAATGAATTCGGGATTCTTTTTTTTGGCCGGGAACGTTAATTTAGTGACGGAAAGATCGAGGGTTTCTTCTGGTGGAAATTAGTTTTCTTGGGTCTATTTCTGGAAGGAGTAGGCTGTCCGAATCAGGGGTATTTCAACCTTTCAGGAGAGTGCGTGTCACTTCATTGGTTTGAAAACGTGTCGCGGGTCACTCAAGTGTTCTAGAAATGCGCCGCAGGTCACTCAAGTGCTCTAGAAATGCGCCACAGGTCACTCAAGTGCTCTAAAAATGTGCCTCGGGCCAATCAAGTGCTCTAAAAATGTGCCGCAGGTCAATCAGGTACTCTAGAAATGTGACGTAGGTCACTCAAGTGCTGTAGAAATGTGTCGCAGGTCACTCAAGTGCTATACAAATGTGCCGCAGGTCACTCAAGTGCTCTAGAAATGCGCCGCAGGTCAATCAGGTACTCTAGAAATGCACCGCAGGTCAATCAGGTACTCTAGAAATGCACCGCAGGTCATTCAAGTGCTATAAAAATGTGTCGCAGGTCACTCAAGTGCTATAAAAATGTGCCGCAGGTCACTCAAGTGCTCCAGAAATGCACCGCAGGTCACTCAAGTTATCTGTAAATATGCCGAGTCACTTAAGAGTGATCTGTAAATATGCAGCAGGCAACGTCAGATATGCGGGAATGTGTCGTGGGCTGTGAGTCGCGAATGATCTGTAATTGTGCTGCAGATAACTCAAGTAATAAGGAATTGTGTCAAGGGTAACTCAAAATGGCGTGGAAATACACCACGGGTGGAAGTGGTCTGGAATCAGGTCGCGGGTCACTTAAGTGATCTGCAAATGCACCGTTGGTGCTTAAATGATCTAAAACACTAAAGTGATCTGTATTTATGCCGCACGCTGCTGTAGAGTGAAATGAAATTGAGCCACGGGTTACTTAAATTGAAGCGACGTTACGGAGTTCAGCGTCTACACCACGGGTCGCTTAAAAGCTCTGGAACTTTGACGCAGATCGCAAATATGTCGCGTGTCACTTAATCAATTTGAAAATGTGCCGCCGGTCACTTAACGTGATCTGTAAAAATTACGCTCAAGGGTTCTGGAGCTGTGTCGCAGGTTACTCAAGTGATCTGGAAATATATACTGCTTAATTTATTTTTTGAAAAATTAAGTTTGAGGTGCAAGGCTACACAGATGATTCCGAGGACCATTGATTGAGAATGTAAGGACTGAATAATAACCGTATCCAGGTGAGATTGGGGAAATTCCTTCCGTAGCGTTTGAAGTAGCGTACCGTATCCAGGGCCGTCTTAATGCATCATGAGGCCTCCACGAGGCGCATTTTCCTGAGGACCCCTCTTGTCTTGATGCCCCCGGGCCCATTCATTGAGACGGCCGGCACTGACTACATGAATAATAAAAATATTGGTAAATAGCTGCTATTTCCATGACCTGGTAGAACGAGGGTCCTCGCTGAATGTAGGCTCAGCCGATGGCCTCTTCAGCACATCTATGCCGATTCGAAAATTGGTACGCTAAGCATCTAATAGAGTATAGGCCTACAGTAGAAAATACTTAAAATATTCAGGCTCCATGTTGGGCTACAAAAATACAATGGATCCAGTAAAATCAAGTTAGAGTCTAACTAACTGTTAGACTGTATGGGAGGACCAGGTATAACACGATCATAGGTTATTATCAGGGGTTCTTAACCTTTTTCAGCCGCGACCCCAAAATCAACAAGATCCCCCTTTGCGGGACCCCTTTGTTCCTCGAAATTAGTGAAACCAGCAACACCATAAGTGCATTTATAATAGGGTGTAAGTGGATTCGTACGACTCATCTGGGAAGCCCCCTGCGAAACAAGTTTGGGTCTTGATCCATAGCTAATGAAACCAGGTTATAAGTGTATTCGTACCCGTTGGAAACTCGTGCGAATCAAGTTTGGATCATGACCCATAGCTCAAGTAACAACGCCCGAGTGGCGTGGTGGTAAGATGCTCGTCTACCACCGTGAAGGTTACTGTCGTGGTTCGAATCCAAGGGAGGATATATAGATGAAATATTTTCCCCAACGAATTTGAGGTGACCACCGATAGATAGCGACTTCATTCCCATCTCATTAATGGCAGTAAATTGCAATATAGCGATATGGCCGGAGTTGGTGTTTGGTGAAGTAGTAGCTCAAGTAACACTGGCTATTAGTGGATTTGAACGGCCTATTTCGGAAGTCCCTGTGACCCGAGCTTGGAGTCGTGACGCATAGGTTAAGAACTCTGGGTTATGAAATAAGATGAATGAAGATGATATGGGATCAAGGTGAAAATATTGTCTGATAATATTGTGAAAATGAGATAGGATCGATAAGAAATACAGTCAAACCTCGTTAATGAGTCACTCTTGGGAGAGCAAAAATATAACTTGATAAGCGGAGTGACTCGTTAAACGGAGTAAGCCATAGCTGTGCCAATTCCTGCCTGAGGACATCTGGGACTTGCAAAAAAGTGACCCGAAAAGCGGAGTGACGTGTTAACAAATTCACCAATTACGCTATAGGATATTATTCATAATCTCCGGTAAAAGTGATATTCTTAGTATTTATCAACTTTACCAACGATGCTTGGTTATTATGCATAAGCACCGCTAAAAGTGATAATGTTTTCAGTATTTATCAAATTTACTACCATTTTTACCGGAGATTATGCATAATATCCAAACGTCGTTGATATTATTATTATATAAATTTATCAAACTTACCAAGACGATTGGTAAGTAGGCTTATGCATAATAATCGATTTATCACACATTTACTGTAATAAATATACATTTCTGGCCTGCGAGCGGTGGAAATACCGCATACCTAGCCTATGGACTTAGTAGAGAGCTGTGCATTCTGATCTAATCCGATCTCGCCTCTAAAATCCCGTTTCTTGGTTCTCTTCCAGGTCCAGACGGTGCCGGATTCCTATTACATCCATTCCGCAAACCAAAGAGGATCCGAACAGCGTTCTCGCCATCTCAGCTGCTGAAACTCGAGCACGCGTTCGAGAAGAACCACTACGTAGTCGGTGCCGAGAGGAAACAATTGGCCCAGAGCCTGAGCCTAACGGAAACACAGGTCAGAGGAATGCATTTTATACTCCATTATTATTCATACAATTATATCGTTTCCCAACCAGACCTCCCCCAAGGTTCCTTACAAGCACCAACTTCCAAAGCATCGAGTCATTATCCGGTAGCGCGAAATAACCAGCTGGATAGGTCTCGTAATAACTGATATTAACTAATAATTTTTTTTTTCTGCTTGGCTCCTTATTAACTAACTAACTAACTAAGCAATGATTGAATTAGAAAATGTAGGACATGTAGCCGCTATTGACGGCAGGTGAATCGATTTTCGAGCGGAAACACTAACGAGCGTATCATCAACCCCGGCCGCCGGCGGGATTCTTACCAGCAGGTGAACCAGATACGCGTCAAGGTACCAGATATGCTTACGCGTACCAAAAATAGAAATTCAATTAGAAATGGGGAGGAAAAATAATAATAATAAAACAACGAAATTCCCAATAAATTGCTCGTTTCTTCACGTGGAATTATTAATGATCAATATGCGTAATTTTGGTAACTTTTTCTTTTTCTTAACCTGTTACGGCTGGTGATATTTCCGGTCGGTATCTACCAATGCGTTGTGATTTGTAACATTTGGTTACGATTTCCGTCAACTAATGTGTTGGGTCGGGATTATATTATAAAAGTTTGATGAAAGATCTTTACAAAACTTGGGGAAATGCAACCGATAAGCGTCGGATTCGAGTGAATTTAACCAATAGGTTTATTGGTTGTTTTTTTTTTTCAAGTTTTGTAAAATATCTTTTACTAAACTTTTGTAGTGTAATCTCCGCCTTAAATATTTTTTTGGGTCTTATGAAATGTGTTTAAAGCCGGGATTATATTATAAAAGTTTGACAGAAGATATTTTACAAAACTTGAAAAAAAAACCCCAACAATTGTATTGGCTGCATTTTACAGGTTTTATCAAATAACCTTCATAAAATTTTTATAATGTAAGGCTGAGATTACGCTATAAAAGTTTCATAAAAAATTATTTTATAAAACTTGAAGAATGCCACCAATAAGGTTATTCATTACATTTTAGAAAATGCAACCGTTCATCTTATTGGCAGCATTTTCAAATTTTATAAAAGGAGTTTTATCAAACGTTTATAGTGTAATCCTGGCCTAATCCCGACTTTCATGCACTTCAAAGCTTCTTCCTTTAGGACGCGATTGCACTTAGAAAGTTTTAAAAATTCTTTTACAAAACTTGATAAAAAAACCCCAATAAATTATATTGGTTACATTCGGTCGAACGTAACCGATATTAGTTTCGTTTAAAAATTAAAAAAAAACGCGTGCCTAGGTGGGGTCAACACATGTGCCCACCTAGGCACGGCCCGGAGGCCTCGAGCACATTAAGACTATCATACGAAACAAGATGTGTCACGCGTTTAACACGAACACACAGGGGTCTCGTCACCAGAGGCATGGGGAGGGGGAATAGGGAAAGCCAGTGCCCCCTCCCCAAACCAATATACAGTGAAAAATATATTTTTAATTATAAAATTAATATAAAAAAATATTTAAAAAATCCTTTATATGCTACTATTTTATTCAATGGCTATCGGTTTGAAACATTTTTTGAAGATTAGCAATGGTAAATAACAATGGTCAAAATCTCTCTGGGGACTAGTCCGCGTGCCCTCCTCTCGAACTCAGTGTTCCCCCTGCACATGTCGATCCTGCGTACGGCCCATTGCTGGTCGCAATGAGATTTATTAATACGATTTTCGAGAGCAAGTACTAAAATTGGTAGGCAGGTACTTCTCGAACTAGGCCCATGGTGCTGTGTGTTAAGATGGCACTGAGTGTACTTAGGCCAATTAAAATTCGAGTTAAGATTTTGGTGTCGTACTCTCGGGATTCAAGTGTTGGGATTTTTTCTTATTGTGCCCGGAATCCCGACAGCCGAAATCGTTGTACATGTATAACGGAATACAGTGGAACCTCTTGATAACGAACACCATGGGATCAGAGACACACATGGGGCCGAAAGTTTGGTCCGCTAACGGTGAATGTCCGTTAGCATATAGCGAAATACATCGAGGTACTTTTTCACTTCCAAAGTGCCTGTTAACGGGAGATGTCCGCTAACGGGGAATGCCAGTTGTGAAGGTTCCACCGTAAATATGAATCGTTTTGAGATGAGTTTTCAGTATTGTCATAATTTCAGGCACCGGGTTAGAGTTTTGCGTGTGTCGTATTTGACTCAAAATCCCGACACTAACAGGTAAACACTGCGTATCTTTCAAGTCCCTTTAAACTGATAACATTCAAATTTCGTGCGATACCTTTCTGCAAGCGAAAGCTAAAACATGAGATGTCAAAGTGTCGGTATAGTTCATATTTTTCAAAAAATTTAAAAATTTGATTTTTCTCATTCTTTCAATCCTCAAAAACAGTCAACATGGTATTTTCCCCCCACATTTGCACACCCAAAAATGCTTTAAATCAGATCTAAGCAATCACGTGGATGTTTGCAAAGCCCTGTGAGAGATCTAATACAAAATTTTATTGGAAAATGTCATAAATTTGATCTATATAAATATGGTACACACAGCTGATTTCATAAAAATTTCTTAAAACACAATGAATATGCTTATTGTGACCGTTCGAAGGGTTCTTTAAAAAGGATCTAATATCTACCCAAGGCCCCCCCCCCCCCCGATCATAAATAAACCCCACGACCAATTTACTCTCCACCCAAGCAAAAATGAAATTGCTGCTTTTTTTAATGAGTTTCGTTCCGGATGGAACCAATTCGAGATCTCTAATTATTCCAAGGCTTCCTCCTACCTGTGTGTGTTGTTGTAACCTACACATGGCCGATCAAAACCCGCCTCCAATTAGAGGCGCAAGTGGCTTGGCTACTCTATCTGATAGGGGTCAGTTAATTTGCATAACTTGATGGTGCAAAAAACATCTGCGAGATGCGAACAACTCTGTAGAGATAGCCATCTTCCTCATTTTGGTTAACATTACAGAGACGGGGGAGAGATACAAAACAACACAAACGAGTCATTACGCATATGAATGGTATCGAGGACGATGAGGATCACTTTTTATAATAATAACACTATTATGTGTGGATAATTCTTTATTTTTTCCCCCCGCTCAATAGAATTTCTCATGAATATTTTATAGGTGATGAATCTTCCTTATATAAAACAAAATTTGTACGGCCGGTATTACACTATAAAAGTTTGATAAAATCCCTTTTATAAAACTTGAAAAATCTAACCAATAAGGTTATTGGTTACATTCTAAAAAATGTAACCGTTGACCTTATTGGCTGCATTTTTCAAGTTTTATAATAGAACTTTTATCAAAATTTTTATAGTGTAATCCCGGCCTAAGAAATATTCTCTTCCAAAATCTAACCTATATGAGGCCGGGATTACACTATAAAAGTTTGATGAAAGTCCTTTAATAAAACTTGAAAAATGCTCTTAATAAGATCATTGGTTACATTTTCTAGAAATTATAAAAGGTATAATCCCGGCCTTGGACCGATATTACACTATAAAAGTTTGATAAAATCCCTTATATAAAACTTGAAAAATGCTCTTATTGCCGGGATTACACTATAAAATTTTGATAAAAGATCTTTTATAAAACTGAAAAAAATTCACCCATAAGCGCATCGGTTACATTCGAGAAAATTCAACCGGTGATCTTATTGGTTGAATTTCTCGTGTTTTATCAAAGAGCTTTTACAAAACTTTTATAGTGTAATCCCGGCCTAATAAGATCATTGGTTACATTTTCTAGAAATTATAAAAGGAGTAATCCCGGCCTTGGGCCGATATTACACTATAAAAGTTTGATAAAAAATCCCTTTTATAAAACTTGAAAAATCCAGTCAATAAAGCTCAATAGGTTACATTCGAGCAAATGAAACACATAATCTTACTGGCTGAATTTTTCAAATTTTATAAAAGAACCTTTAAAAAACTTTTATAGTGCAATTACTTTTTTCACTTTTTATCGCTGAATTTGATCAGGGTATCGATGGAATTGTTAGCAAATTCTGCAGATGGCGTGAAGCTAATGGGGAGAGTCAGGAATCAAAACGGTAGGGAGTTGCTCCAGAAACAAACTAAACGGGATTGGAAAAGCGTTGGGAAATGAATGGAGCGTGTCTTTTAGCGTTGACAAGTGCATGGTCTCTCATTTTTGGTTCGAACAACTCACGTTTCGCTTACGAGTTGGTGTTTTTATTCCATATGTAGTTAGGATCACCGATCTGGGTATTCTTATGATGAGCGGCGGCCTAGCCTTTCTGAACATTGTTCAGCGGTGGTCAAAAATTGGAATAGAATGCTTGGTTTTGTTCTCAAAAGGGTCTCTTCGTGCTCTCCTAAAGTGATCCTTCCACTTTTCCGGGGCTTAGTTCGTCTTGGATTGATGCCGTCAGGTTTCAGAACTTGAAAAATGCAACCAATAAGCGTATCGGTTACATTCGTGCAAACGCAACCGACAAGCTTGTTGGTTGCATTTCTTAAGCTTGATAAAATAATTTTTGTAAAACTTTTATAGTATAAAAATTAATTAATGTTTTTAAAACTATTATTATCAGTGAGAAAAATCCACAAAACAAAGTGCAAGTCCGGGATTACACTATAAAAGTTTAATAAAAGATCTTTTACATAACTTGAAAAAAGAAAAACAATCAATAAGCCTATTTATTACATTCGCTCATATGTAAACGTCACTCTTATTGGCTGGATTTTTCATGTTTTATGAATGAAATTTTGCGAAACTCTTGGGCCGGGATTACACTATAAAAGTTTTGTTAAACCTCTTTAATAAAACTTGAAAAATGCAACCAATAAGCCTGTTTGTTACTTTCGCTGGAACGCAACCGATACGCGTATTGGCTGCATTTTTCAAGTTTTATAAAATAATTTTTATCGAAATTTTATAATGTTATCCCAGCCTTAGGCCAGTATTACACTATAAAACTTTGATAAAATCCCTTTTATAAAACTCGAAAAATCCAACCAATAAACCTCATAGGTTACATTCGAGCAAATGCAAACGATAATCTTATTGGTTGAATATTTCAAGTTTTATAAAAGGATTTTTAGAAAACTTTTATACTGTAATACCAGCCTTAAACCTAAAATTACAGTATTCAGTCTTTTTCAGCTATAAACCACTGGAAAATGTAGTTGCTAACCAAGGACAAAAATTGCGTTACATATGATGTAATAATAAAAACCCAGCCATCACTTTTTGATCATTCCCATTGATGGAACTCTGCCCCTGTATCGAATAAATCAGAACTTGATCAGACATACGAGCATATTTAATTGCAACTATAATAATAATAATAACAATAAAATAAAATAAAATAATAATAACTCAAACACGGTGCAAAATGATAAATTCAATTTCCTTCTATAAGGAGAGCGGCATTGGAACGTTCTCAATTGAATATAAGATAAGAAAAACAAAAAGTTAATTATAATATTTACATTTAAACCGTAAAAATCAAAACTGGACATGGTTCGGACTTTGAGCTTGTCAACGCTGTACGGCACGTACGCGCACGTGTTAAAAGAGAGATCGCTTTTTACACGAGTAATTTAGGGGTTACTAACATGGTGTTGTGCGTGTGTGTGTGTCTTTAGCCGGTGATAAAAGTTTATACGCCACTGAGTTTGTGTAAATGTTTCTGCTGTCGTTAACTGATCGTCTCGAAGACCGAGAAACTGATAAAAGGAAAAGCCCTCAATTTATTGCAAGTGATGAAAAAGTTTCTCTCGAGATCAAAGGAACAGAACGAGATCCATAAACTAACGTTTCGAAACCCCGAACTCGTGATAAGAGAGAATTCGTCTCTTCTCTGCCTTGTTTTTTCATTAATTGACCTCTACCAGAGATTATCGAAAGAATAATAATAATCATTCTCCAGAAATATATCAGTCACATCTCGATTGAAGAAAAAAAAATATATATATATATTCGATTATTTCGGTCACGTATGACATTTGTCGATCACTACTGCTGACGCTGAACTAATTGAACCGATGGTACTCAACATTTTAATGAGCGCGGGCAGCTTATTGATTTTTTTTGAAAATGTACTGCAAGGGCCACATAATTAATTTGTAAACGTGCCGCGAGTCACTGAAGTCATCTAAAACAGCGCTTTAGGTCACTTAAGGGGGTCTCATAACTTTCAACGAAGTGAAATGTATACTCTAGTAGAGTGTTCCTCAACCGCTAGCACGCGTCACGGGACCACCAACACCAAGCATAGCCCCCCGTTCTGTCCCTTGCGGGATATAAGGGGCCGTTCAAGTACTACGTAAGCAAATTTTTAGCCATTTCTGAACCCCCCCCCTTGTCAGCAAAATTTCGTCATCAGCTCTGCCCCTCTGAATCTTAACTCATGTTTTCATAAAGGGTGGTTGATGACGTAAGCATTATCCCCCCGCTCCCCCCTTGTCATCAAAAGTCAGCAAATCGGAAGATTTGCCCATCCCCCATCGATGATGACGTAATACTTGAACGGCCCCTAAGCAGTTTACCTTGTGCAGCTGGGCCATGCTGGAAAACAAGAATACCGACAGCAATTGAAGATGCTGGAAGTCAAAGCGTCTCTGCTACAAAATCGAGCCGTATTATGAACGATGGGAGAGTGGAAAACCAAAGTCCCAAAAGTTACAGCGAGCCGGGCGATGGAAATTCACAAGATGAAAAATTTACAATATATGCAGGAATTGGACTTTTGATCATGTATAGAGAAACATATTCACATTATACGATTAAAAATAGAATATACAAAGGTTACAGAATGTTATTGAATGAAATACGAAGTTACGTTGCAATTGTGCAAAGTATATCAAAGGAAAGTCTCTCTCAAGAAACATCACTGGTACGTATAGCGGCCCGGTACCGGACCCTGGCATCAGTCAAACCGGGCCGTCAGTGATTCATCTCTTAATTCTTACCCATTTATTTCCCATTAGTCGTGTTTGTGACCGGGTCTTCCACTCAAAAAAAAAAAAAAAAAAAAAAAATACTCAACCGGGCCGGGGGTTTCCAAAGGTTGAGAACCATTGCTCTAGTACATAGTTTCCCAAACTTTTTGTTCCATCGCCCCCTTCTTCAGAATTGTTTTTCTCTCATCGCCCTCTAACTCAAGCAAACCCATAGGATCCCATGTTACACTCGTAGCTTCTATCCCCCCCCCCCCCAGGACCATTCCATCGCCCCCGAGGAGGTGACATTACCCACTTTGGGACACACTGCTCTAGTAGAAATATAATTAAAGATACTATATATATATATAAATCGATTTATTGTATTTAAAATTTTTCATACGTATTTTTGATTGTATATACTATCCTATGCCAGTGTAAAGTTTTACGTATCTCTAATGCTCAATTTTTCACAAATTAAAAGAAAAATACATTAAAACTGCCTGCGCACTTGGTAAGATAGCATGAAATAGTGAAATTGAATAAAAATGGATTCAAAATATAAAGGACACTGTTCAGTTCATGAAATGAAGCAAAAGCAGTGCCGTCTTAATGGATGGGCCCACCAGGGCACGGTCCGGGGACTTAAAGAGCAGAGGGGGGGGGGGGGATGGACTCACAAAAAACAAGAACTGGTTGAAATTTTCGAGAACTTTCTATGTAGGGCCTCAGAAAAACCACTTTGCCCGAGGGCTCAAGATGCTCTTATGACGACCCTCAGCAAAAGATTGAGATTTCATTGAAAATCAATCTTATTTGAAATTAAATTTTTAAATTTCATTTATTTTTGAATTCCAAAATTTAAAAAAAAATTAATTTTAAATAATATTGATTTTCAATAAAGTTTTAATCTTCCGCTATATTTCACGAACTGAACAAAGTGTCCTTTATATTTTAAATGAATTTTTGTTCAATTACATTGTGATGTCATGCTATTTGATCATGCGCGCAATCTGAAATGAAAATGTTCAAAAATTAAGTATAAGAGATATATAAAACTTTATACGGGTATATATATAGGATGACATATACAGGGTGCTCTGTTAATGGACCGGCAAACTCACAGGGTTGTTAGTAGACATTAAGAGGAACAAAAATTGCAATGGAACATGGTGTCGCAAACCACGTTGAGAGGGTGAAAAACGCATGCAGGAACGCTGGAACGACAAAAAGTATGATAATAATAATAATAACAACAACAAAAAGATTTATTTAATTAATTATTACAAGAGTTGTTGTGGAAGTGGCGGCCGCTGACGTCATTACACAGTCTACAGCGACGTGTAATGATTCCCGGACGCGCTCGAAGATACCACGTATGCTTTCGATGCCTGCCGCAGCGACGACGACAATCCGCGCTATGAGATACTCCGGTATGTGCACAGGCGTCGCATAAACGAGTGATTTAAAGGTGACCCAGATATGGTGAGCGAACCCGTGAACGCATTCAGCAATCAACTGACATCCACTTTTCGTCTCCTCTGGACTCGGAGCCTGCATGCGTTTTTCGCGATTTTCCACCCTTTCATCGTGGTTTGCGACACGATGTGTTCCATTGCTGTTTTTGTTCTTTTTGATGCCTACTGACAAGCCTTTGTTGGTCCAGTAACAGAACACCCTGTATAATCGTGAACCGTGATCCGTGAATGTGCCGCGGATCACTTAAGCGATCTCAAAATATGCCATGGGTCACTTAAGTGATCTGAAAATGTGTCCTGGGTCACTTAACCCTTTTAGCGGCACAGAAGAAAAATCACTGAATCCCTTTCAAAATACATATCGTTTCTTGATTAAGTAGGCTTTCTTCCGATTTTAAGAAGGCGCAAAGCAAGGAGGGGGGGGGGTTAGGCCAAATTTTATTGATTTTAGTAATGTTCGTAAGGGTTGAAATATATATTAAACTTTCACACTTATAGGGTAACCATATCTATCGTATTTTAGCATGTGTAAGGAACCCCTTTTTGCCAAAAATTGGGTCCCCGAAATAGACGGAGGTTTCTTATACATGAATGGTATTGTAGATATATATCATTTTTAACTTTCTTCACAAATTAAAGTTCAAAAAATCAGGGGTGTTCCTTATACACGTTAAATTACGGTAATTGATTGTTCATCTTAAGACCAATTATGGATTAAATTTGTAGCCAAAAAATGCAATTTACGACAAATTTGCTGATTATTTGCTGAGTTAGGGGTGCGAGAAGAGCTGCAGCAAATTGCAGTTAACCAAAATGTATTCCATGAAAAGGCATTCATCATAATTCTGGACCATTTCCATTCAGAAAAATACCAGAAATTGTGATCTGAAACGCGGCAAAATACGGAAAACTGTGATATGAAATATGCCAATTATTTTCTTAAACATTGCCACAAGTTGAGGGCCGTTCAAGTATTACGTCAGTAAATTTTTAGCCATTTTTGACCCCCCTCCCCTTCCGCCTTGTCAGCAAAATTTCGTCAGCACTGCCCCCCCCCCATCTCCTAACGCATATTGGTGGGATCAGAAACGTGCGCGCGGGAGGGCGGGGCGTGCGCGCCTCCCCCCTCCAGACGAAACCTTTTTTTTAAATGCCTAAAAAAAACCCTTTTTTGTGTAAAGAACATTTCTAAAAAAAATTAAAATTTCGAAAAAAATACCTTTATACGTTATTATAATAAATTTCTGTTCATTTCAATGCTATAAGAAGGGTAAGAACTCAAAATTTATCTTTAAGAAATTCATTGCGACCCACCCTTTAAGGCATAGTCTCCCAAACTTCGCCCCCCCATTCCATCGCCCCCCAACTCAAGTAAACCCATAGGATCCTATGTTAAATCAGTAGGTTTTATCGCCCCCTTGGACCATTCCATCGCCCACCAGGGGGCGATATTGCCCACTTTGGGAAACACTGCTTTAAGCCATACATGGTAGACCCTTGACACGCAGACCAAATGTGGCCCTGAAGGTTATCTGATGTGGCTTGCCCCCTCAAACCCAATTTTGTAAAAATGAACTCAGTGGCACATTTTTACAGATCGCTTAGGTGATACATGGCACAGTTCCAGAACATTTAAGTGGCCCGTGGCACATTTTCAGATCACTGAAGTAGGTCCGTGGCGAAAAGTAATTTTGATAGCCCTCCCCCTCCCCCCACCCGCATGTGCGTCTCTGATCCCAATATACGTTATGGGGGGGGGGGCAGAGCTGACGAAATTTTGCTGTCGGGTGCAAGAGGTCAAAAACTGCTAAAAATTCTGCTGAGGTAATACTTGAACGGCCCTTAAGGTAGATTGGAAGTTGATATTATCATTAATTAATAAGAATTGACCATGACAGAAGTGCTTGAAGTGAACCTCACAGGTTTCACTCTTAGGGGCCGTTCAGGTATTATGTCATCATCGATGTGGGGGGGAGGAGGGGGTTTCCGATTTGCTGACTTTTGATGACAAGGGGGGAGGGGAGTTTTGATAATGCTTACGTCATCAACCACCCTTTATGGAAATATGAGTTAGGATTCAGAGCTGATGACGAAATTTTGCTGACAGGGGGCGGGGAGGGGGGTCAAAAATGGCTAAAAAATTTGCTTACGTAATACTTGAACGGCCCCTTATACAAGTTCACGAACTCTCTGGAGTTGGCTTTCATCGCAAATGGTAATTGGAACTTTTGTGAAACTCACTCATCAGCTAAACTTCGTGTTACAAAGGTATTCAACTCTAAAAAAAGAAGTGGGTGTTACGTAAGAATGAATGGTAATGAGACGAAACTATGAAATCGAATAACCATAACGGAAGGTGGTAGCCATCGTAATTGTGGTGAAATTATCGCCACCAGAAGCAGCTGCCGCGGCCCCCTTTTTTTTCCCGCGCTCCAGGTCACAATCAGCCGTGAGAAATGATTGCCATCAAATAAGTAACGAGTGACAGTGAAAAGAAAAACGATCCACGGATCGCTTTTAATGGGGAAGTGGTCACAAGTCGGTATGTATGTAATATTAAAATAAAAGAACGGCCAAAAAACTTATTGAGGCACGTCACAGGCCACTTATTCAATAGGTAAAAAAAAAAAAACACATTACTAATTTTAACCGCCAAACCGACCATTAATGCCAGTAATCTCGGCTCCAGATTGGTCTGTGAGCATCCGTTTAAAGGAGGGGGATGCACCCGTCACGCCGCGGTTGCATCCTCGAAACAGCAACAACGGCCACAGGACATCCGAACAAAGGCCTATCTAATTGGCCCGGCATCTCTCGCTCATTAGCAGGTTTAGATTAAGCCTAAATGAGGGAAAAGACTACGCCATCTTGAAATATATATATATATGAGTCTAACAACAAAGACTCGTCTACTATCACACATACACAAAAGCGGCCAATTAGCGGAGAGGACATGTGCCACGCATGCGCAAAATGGTCTCGGGGGGGGGGGGGGGCTTTCTCTTGCAGAGATAATTAAGGCCTAGGAAAAATAGAATTATAGCTTTGGACTCTTTGTGAAGGATGTGATGGCTGGAATGGAAGGGTAGGCCACAGTGAGGGAGGAAGTACACATGCAGTATCCTCGTGGTATAAAAATAGGATCGGTTTTGTGTCGGTTTTTTAATTAGCTTTATATTGGTAGGCATTCAATAGGAATCTCTCTCGCTTTGTTTCGGATTAGATGACTTTTTTGTTGCCACCCCTGTCTCTGAAGCATCTAGATCGTGCCTATCTATAGATATTATCATTGATTCGCGACACATCCAGCTGTCGGTTGAGCGCCATCCGTCTTTGATTGCTAATAGGCTCGACTATTAATGATCCTCTACAGCAGTGTTTCCCAACCTTTCTTGACCCATCACCCCCTTCTTCAGAATTTTTTTTTCCCATCGCCCCCTCCCCCCACCAACGCTATCTCACCCATAGGATCCTATGTTATACCCGTAGCTTCTACCGCCCCCCCCCCCGGAACATTCCATCGCCCCCCACGTTGGGAATCACTGGTCTACAGCTCTGCATCAAGTGTGCTCAACGTTTAGCAGAGTGCGGGTTTGAAAACGTGTCTTGGGTCACTTAATAAAGTGATCTGGAGAAGTGCCGCAGTTAATTTAAGTAATCTCTAAATCTGCCGCGAGTCACTTAAGTGACCTGTAACTTTGTCTCGGGTCACTCAAGTGACCCGTGAACTTGCTGCAGGTCACCTAAGTGATCTGTAACTGCACCACAGGTCACTTAAGTGCTCTGGGACTGCATCCGCGAGTCACTCAAGTGATTCGTAAATATATCGCGGGCAAAGCCGCGATAAGAGCATCATGGGTCCCCGGGCCAAGTGATTTTTCTGAGGCCCCACCTTAGAAATTCTCGAAAAATTTAACTACTTTTCGTCTTTCTGAGTCCCTCTCCTCGTGAGACCCCCGGGCCGTGCCCGGGTGTGCCAATGCGTTAAGACGACACTGATCGAGGGCCACTTAAACGATTTAAAACTGCACCGCAGATCACTTAAGAAAGACCGCAACTGGATGTTCGGTCAGCCGGGACAACCCCGCATTTTGGGGCCAACATGCGGTGTCGAAGGAGAGTTTGAAGGGTTAAATTTAAGCCCTCTGGTTCGGCGAACGGGGCATCAAACTTACCTGCTTTCCCTAGTAGTGGCCCTTGTACTGTAGTGATCTGTAAATGTGCTGTGGGACACTTCACTGATCTGGAATAGCACTAAAAATTACTTAAGTGACCTGGAAATGTACAGCGGGTCACTTAAACGATCTGAAAATGGACAGCGGGCAGCCCAAGTGCTCTGGAACTGTTCCACGCGTTAATCAAGTGATATGTGTATGGCCCGCTGGCCATTCAAGTGATCTGGGAATGTCGTGGCCACATCAAATTACTGTAGCCGTATCTGGGCCAGGCGCCATTGGTTGACCAAATGTAGGTATATATACCTACGTAATTTATCTACGTAGGTATATATACAGGGTGTCCTATAAGTGCTAGCACGATCCCCCCACCCCGAGCTCTAACTTCCAATAAGAAAGTTGTTGCTCTGTCTATCCTGAGGCCAACATAAAAAAATTCCAAATTTCTAGGTGCGATATTCACTGATATATTTGAATTCAAATGGCGAAGAAAATTTGGGAAAGGACAGGATAAATGAGGGAAAGTTGAGTGCTATTTTTTAAATAACATTTTTCCGATTTTTGAATTAAAATATCTTAGATTTATATATAGATATTAAAATATCTATTTTCTGAAAATGATCGATGGGCCACGACAAAAAGACTCAAGGGCCAAATGTTGTCCGCGGGGCACGCGATGAAGACCCTTGGTGGTTTGTTATTAGTGCCCGTTGAAATTGATTCTCACTTGGTTTATTTGATTTTTCGATTCAAATAGTTTTCATTACGATGCAGACACGTCAATCAATTCTGGTTTTGCCGGAGGTGCCCGAGGTAGCCGAGGTGCTTCTTGCGACAGAGCCTGGGTGTCTCGCTCTTTATCCAGTTTCTCCAGTTCTCCGGTATACGGTCATGAAACTGATTTAAACGATGCATTCCGTCAAAAATGTTTTAAATATCCTAGGAAATGGCAATAGATTTTCCTATTTGTCTATCAAATAACTTTTGACTTAGAACATATTCAACCATAGTTTTGTTGCATTAAGTAAAAAACGTACCATACGAAAAAGTCACCAAAATTTCACTTTTATCCCAAAAACACAGAAATCTGATTGCCATCACCTCAGGATCCACCACCACCACAACACGTTTTCCCAGTCCGGTTAAAACCCCTAAAAACATACTTAAAACCCACGAAAGTCACTCATTAATTCATCATGAATAAAAACAAAATTCACCAAAGCAATTGATGAAAGAAATCGAATATAATAAAGTGTTACTCACGTCATATCGATCTATCATTAGCTGATACCAAGAGAGAACAAAGAAGAAACTTACATAATATTATATTAGCTTCTTTTAAGGGCATTAGATGATCGATTCCTGTTCTTCGTAAGAAGGAAGGGGAGAGAATGTATTTTCTTATTTATTTATTTATTTAATATTTTGGCGTGAAATCTGCTAATAGCCTCCATTTTTCTACGAGATCATTACCGGCTGCTGTTCATTAGTAGACACGCACACACGTCCTTCTTTCACCATCACACAAACCCCCTTTCTCTGTTTCTCCCACATCAATCCAGAGTCCTTATAATTAGCAAGAACACGCTTTAATGAACTCTTCCAAAAGAAAATAATAATAAATATTAATAACAAAAAGAAGAAGCAAAAAAAAAACCATCTTTTCTCATTAACTATCACTTCCGACCTTTTGTCCAAATAACACAAAAGCCTCTTAGAAAAGCCCTAAAAAAACCGATTTTTTTTTTAGCCAGGCTGCTGTTGCCACCACACGGGGCTTATTATTATTATCATCATTATTATCATTATTTTGTTTGATTTCCTTCCCGTCGCCTTAAAAGTTCATAATAATAAAAAAAAAAATAATTACTCTCATAAACGAGTTAAAGCTCCTTTTTTTAGATATGGGAATAATAATAATAACGTTGCTGTTTTTTTGGTTGTTGTTTTTGGCTTTGGCATTATGAATGGCAAAAGCTTTCTCGCGATATTCTCGCTGTCTTTCAATTTATTAGTTACTTGTCGGGTTTTGCAATAACATCAGCTCGAAGTATTTATTACTGTTATAATAACGTGAATCTCTGATCGGTTTTTTTTTGTATCGATGATTATGATAGAATATTGTGTCTTTTAAACCTGATAATGATTATTGGATGAAAAGAAAGGCCGGTTATACGACTAAATCGTGTTAGGGATGAGATTTCGGAAGATTACGTTCTCTCTCGTAATGATTATGAAATATTAATTTGTATCGATTTGAATTATAATGGTCTGTAGATACGTTATCGATACCAACGCTGGAGCTCTATGCAGTCAGTAGCAAGAAAATAGGTACCATTTCATCCTTTCCCCGATTCATCTTAAAGTCAAAATAGTGCCTCTTCATAAAAAAGTATCTTGCTCGGTTCCTCGTTTGTTCAGTCCTTTTTTCCTTCTGTTCCAATCATTGCAAAGGCCGAATTTCAGGAATTAAGCTTTGCACGAATTTCTAATCCACTAAATCCTACGGATGAGCCGTGACTTTTATCCTGCCTTCAGTATTAAAAGAAACACTGGTGGACGACACTGTCCCCCAAGGTGGGACGGTAGAGAGAGACCAGGGCCGTAACTAGGATGGGGCGACCGTGGCGCTGCCCCAGGTCCCCGAGCTAAATGGGGTCCTCCAGAGAAATATACACTTATTTTGCAAAATAATAACCTTTGCTTCCGAGGAAAAGTTTGTCCCGGGGTCCGAGAAGGCACGCCAAGGCACCGAGATAGACGCTCGTCTACCATCGTGAAGGTTGTTGTCAGGGTCCCGGGTTCGAACCCAAGGGAGGATATTGATAAGATATTTTCCCCAACGAACTCGATGCGACCACCGATAGACAGCGCCTTCACTTCCAACCCATCTCACTAATGGCAGTAAATTGCACTGTAGCGATATGGCCAGAGTTGGTGTTTGGTGAAGTAGTTCTAGAGCACTTAAGCATTCCGCGGCACTGTTGCAAATCACTTAAGTAACCTACGATGCTGTTCCAGATAACTTGAGTGACCCACGGCACATTTACAGATCACTTGAACGGCCAGCTGCATATTTACAGATTACTTGAGTGACCTGCAGTGCTGTTCCAGATCAGTAAAGTGTTCGACGGCACAGTTCCAGATCACTCAAGCGGCCAACGGAACACTTAAACATCACTTAGTGACCTGCAACGTTGTGCCAGATTACTTAATCAAGTGGCCCAAGACCCGTTTCAAATAAATGAAGTGGTCCCTCCAATATCCTAAAGGTTGAGCACGCTTAGATGTTACAGTAATTTATATGTGATATAAATCGGGTATAATAACCGGTTATTATGCATACTTACGAATCGTTTTGGTAAGTTTGATAAATTTATCCCTTTTACCGGCGCATATGCATAATACCCAAACGTCGTTGGTAAATTTAATAAATGCTAAAAAAATGATCACTTTCACTGGTAATTATGCATAATAACCAAGAGACATTATTAAATTTAATAAATACTTGAAATTTATTGCCTTAATCTGTAACTACGCATAACACCTTAGTGTAATTGGTGAATTTGATAAATATGAAAACAAATTCCAAATGACTCTAGTAAATGTGATGAATGTAGGCGAACCTCGATATAATAGTAGCTCATTGATCATTTGTCATTTTTGCCACGGTCATTTTTTGCACACGGGGGCTAATTAGACCAGGACCTACAATTTATTGCAGATTCCGAACGGCAGGCTTGTTTTTTATACTCATCCAGAGGTTGTTGCGCTCCACAATCCCTCAATGGGGGACTCCCTGCGGTAGCAATTTTTTTCTGTGGTCATGTCGCCGTTTTTGTTGTACTCCCTGTGTCATGAAGGTTTTCTGACAAGGACTAACCGGGTAACGAACTCGCGACACCTCTAAACATCCTTTGGTACTTCAGGCGAGTATCTTATCGACCTGGGCTACTGCGCCCGATATAATGGTAGCAAATTCTACGATCGTACCCCAATATTATACAATACATGCATGAATTATCATGTATGGTATATCATTTAGTACGATTTATCATGTTTACCAACGACGCTGCGCTTGGGTATTACGTATAATCGCCGGTAAAAGTGATTAATTTATGCAAATTTATCAAATTTGCCTAATCGCCTTCATAGAGGTACGCAGATAGATAGAACCGCTCACAACCCCGGACTGATGCAAAGCACCTTAGTTCAGTTACCTCAAAAGAGGCAGAGTTGTGTCGAAAAAAGTTGGCAAAGAGATCTATAAGTTGCACCCTTAACCCGTGCTCGCAAGTATCGAGTCACTTGCGTCGTTCTCCCCATGAAGACGACCATTAACTCGATGCAACGCACAAGCCATTTCACTAAAATTAATAGCTAAACCCAATGACTAGGGAGAAAAATTGCACGTGCGCCGAGTGGCACACAAGGCCCGAAATTCGAGGTGCGAATGCAAGCCGACCTTCCCATTAAAAAGTCTTCGCCGTAGAGATCAACAGTCCCACAACGGTGAAATCACTAAACATTACACTTCGCTCATAGTTCGAAAAATATGTGGTAGATGGCAGCACTATAACAAGCATTCCATAGAAACAAGCTTCATATTAGGTCCACAACACGGACACGCACATTCCAACATATACCAATTCGTTAGAAGTTTCGTAGAGGAATATGGATGAGGTACATGTGTGGTTTAGTAGTAGTAGTAGTAGTGGTACATAAGGGCCGGAGACCGGAGCCTGGAATTTCGAAAGAAGTGTGGAAAAGACTTGTGGAGCAAGTAAGAAGAAGTTGCCATGTTGAAGTGGGAGAGATTTGAGAATGGTCTAAATCATAGTCTCCCAAACTTTTTGTTTTATCGCCCCCTTCTTCAATTTTTTTTTTCTCTCATCGCCCCCCAACTCAAATAAACCCATAGGATCCTATGTTAAATCAGTTGGTTCTATCGCCCCCTTGTACCATTCCATCGCCCACTTTGGGAAACACTGGTCTAAATACATAATGTATACAAATTACATATATACAGCGCCTCCACTGTGACGGGAAACAAAGAAACAAAGCCTCCGTCCCCAGTGCTGGGCAGTTTTGTTCCCTTTCCTTTTACGGAATATGCAACACACACACACACATACACACACACACACACACACACACACACACAGAGAGAAAGCACACAGAGCCTCCACTGTAATGGGAATAATCAAATAGAGCCTTCGTTGACAATGCTGGGCATTCCCATTTTGAATTACTCACATATATTATTTACATTACAAAAATTTCCCTTTTTTTGTACTATTGGGAATGCACATAGACATTACTATCTGCAATGCATATTGGGTAGAAATGTCATTATGAGCTCATGCAAATATTCAAGGTTAGGAGGTACGCATAACTTTCTCGAGCGGTAGGCGGGGGGGGGGGGGTTCAAAAAAATTCATTTTTGGGGGAGAACTTACGTTTTTTCCTGCAAAATAACACTATAATCTCAACTTGGAGGGGGGGGTTAGAACCCTTTGCGTATGCCAATGATCGCCGGTAAAAGTGATTAATTTAGCTAAATTTATCAAATTTACCAACCACGATTGGGTTGATTATTATGCATAATCGCCGGTAAAAGTGATTAAATTTAGATAAATTTATCAAATTTACCAACGACGCTTTGGTGCTGTGAAATAAAGTGATAAATTTAGGGAACTTCATCAACCTTACCTAAATTCTGCATAGGCTAATAAACCAAATTTAACACATTCACCTTAACATAGATATTTCACGTAGCGTCTCAGAAATAAGTGGGAAAAATGTATAATATTGTTATATAGTAACAATAATATCATAACTCTGGTGTTCTTAACCTCCTCCCCGCCTCTTATATATATATATACATTTAATATCGAGAGCCTCTCCCTTCAATTCCAGAGCAATTAAGGACCAGTTGCGCCTAGAAATATGATTTACGACCAGTTGTTACTTCTTTTTTTTTTTAAGAGAGAGAGAGAGAGCGACCAGCCGCACCCCTTGAGCAATAAAGCACTGGCGTATGTAATATGTGTGCGTATGATTATTATCATTATACACTCCGAGTTTCTTACTTACTTACTTACCAAAGACGCAAACAAAAGCGTCTATTTCGAGTTCGTACTGGTATTACTGGTATTACACGCGCTATTTTTTTTTTTTTTTTTTTTGAAATAATTATCATTTATGCGTCCGATCTTCATACGGAAGCCCCTGGCTTTAAACCTTTAAATTACATTATAATACTTAATGGTAATAATAAATCTCGTACCCAGTCCAGTCACGTCCCAATTTAAGAGGTGGTCTCTGGTCATCTCATTTTTTTTTTTTTTTGGGGCCAACGACTGTTATTATTTTCCGGATGGTTCTGTGAAGGCTTGTACTGTATGTGTGTGTTATCTTCATAGCTTCTGTGTAATGTGATTATTATTATTATTGTAATTGAATAATCCTCAATTGATAACTTGAAATGGGTGTATTTTTTTCATTCTCTTCAATATGGTGTAATTAACCTATTTTTTTTTCTCGCGGTTTTTACTCTCATTATGCTAATATTTCCGTGTCCAGCCCATGGTCTTTTTGTTGTTTAAGGTGGATGATAAATAGGGTAGTTTCGTTCTTCAATGAAGTTATAATCGGGAATTGGAATTTGCACCGTTTAAATTGCAATTGTATGGGGTTGTGATCATGGTCCCCGATATACCACGATTCCGAAAAGTCGAAATTCCAGCACGAAAATCATGGCGTTTAAAAATATTCAACTTATTTATTATAATAGGATGTGGCAGCGCAAAATGTGTTACGATCAAATAAATTTTTCAATTTTAAAATTTCGTGCAATCGCAAATCGCGATCAAAAATACATTTAATAATTTAATTTCAAAAGTTCAGAAAATAATATATTTACTGTGAGAGATAAATTTTCAAATTTAGTTTAATAATTTCGTAAAATAGTGAACTAGGATTAAATAAATTTCAAATATTTTTTTTTTTAAAGTTTTGTGAAATATTTAATTATGATCAAATAAACTTTTACAAATTTAATTTTAAAATTTCGTAGGATAATGAATTACGATCAAACCATCCAGAATCATATTCCTTATCGCAACTGATCGCTAATTCCTCCGGAATTGAAGGGAGAGACTCTTGATAAAACATAACGTGATTAAAGGTAACATAACATTGATAATAACATATATCAAATGTACGGCCAAAGCCCGAAATCGGCCAGTTCCGTTGACCCGGTCAACGTCCGATATTCTGTGGACATCAGTCGAAAGTAGCTGGAGGTTCCCTTATACAGTCAAACCTCGTTAATGAGTCACTCTTGGGAGAGCAGAAATATGACTTAGTAAGCGGAGTGACTCATTAAACGGAGTAAGCCCTAGCTGTGCCAATTCCTGCACGAGAACAATTGGGACTTCCAAAAAGTGACCCGGTAAGCGGAGTGACGTGTTAACCGGGTGACGCACTAACGAGGTTTGACTGTACCGATATCAATCCCCCCTAAGCGATTCTTACGATCGTTAGGGTCGCCATAGTTAACCGTAATTACAAATGACCATAATTATATCACAAGAAATCACAAGACGCCAACTTAGCAAAAACCCTTACTCATGCCTTTTCTTTGGCCAGGGATCTATCTCCAGCCACTTTACTAACTGCTAGCCAAAGCCCAAATTTTGGACATCGGCTGAGTCAACTAGACAATCAGTTCGGACACTGACAGATTTCGTGCTTTGGCCGTGACATAAAGAGGTTAGCGTGGCGGTAGAAACATCAGCGTTACGTTATTATGGTCTTGTGTACCTTTTCTGAGTCATTACCATGTATTCTTTTCAAAATACCTATATTTTGAAAAGAGTATGATTTTTGTAAATTTTTTTTTACATATTGTACATTGAAAATGCGAGAAATGGATTATAATTTTTGTGAAGAGGGGCGCCATCTAACGAGATACTTAAAAAAAAGTGCTAATTTTGCAATATTTTTCTCTGTAATTTTGATTTGCAGTTAGTACGATTTGAAGTCGATTATATGCTGAGAAATGAAATTACTTTTAGAAAAATACTTTCCAAATAGATCATTTTATCCTATCACGCTTTTTTAATAAAATAATTTACAAATATTAAAAGACTTGAAATTTATATAAATTTTATGTATCAACTTCTCAATACGTTACCTGGAGGGCAGGCCCTCGGGTCTGGATAGCATAAGGAGAGTATCAATAATGATTAAAGCTTCAAATTTATATCAATTTCAACCTTAAAATAACCTGATAAATCAGTGCAAGCTCTCGAACGGGGGAATTTCCATTTTTCGTGAAATGATAAATTTTTACACTAACGGAATTTTCGAAATTCCGTAAAATGATGAATTGCGGTGGAATAAATTTCACAAATTTCATTTCAAAATGGCGTAGAATAATAAATTACAATCAAATTTTGAGATTTTTATTCTAAGACTTCGTAAAACAGAAAAAAAATTTACGATCAATTCTCAAATTCCTTGAAATATTGGATCGTACGATCAATATTAGACTGCAATCATCATACTCATGCGTCTGCTTAATACGATCAAATGAGTTTCAAAAATTTAATTCAACGCCCCAACCATACCCTTGATGATCATGCGCTGAAAATAAAAATAAATAACACATTCTACGAAAAAGCAAAAAAATGGGGATTATATAAATTATACTTTTAAAATTTAAAAATAAATTTTATCTCATAATGCGTTCATTTATTTTTTGCCGCCGCATAGGCTTTCTGTTGATAAATTATAGTTAAAAATTTATAAATAAATTTGATCTGATAATGCGTTCATTTATTTTTTTTTCCCGTCGCATAGGCTCTCTGTTGATAAATTATCGAAGTCACTTCGTAAGTTTTTGTAAAATTTCGAAATTTTGGTATTGTTTGGATTTTGGCTTTATGGACTCAAATCAAGTTTTAAGAGCTTTAAAACTATATAAGCTACGTTTAAAACTACGGTATGTTAGTTAGGTTCAGTTTCACACGTGTCACATCAATTGATGTCTCATTCGCATACAGTGGCGTAATGCCACCTGGAATGGCTGATTGCCCCCGTGGGAAATAAAGCTATCTCCAATGTACTGTCTGCGAATGCAGTGTCCACAGAGAAGCGTGACTCGAACGACATCCGTCGAATAATGTCTCGAACCAGTGACATCCGAAAAAAATAAATAAGCCAACAACTAATCTTTCATCATAAACGCGTTTGAATAGGGGAAAATAAAGAACGAGTTGTGACGTGTTGATTCTGGTAGTGTCTGGAATTATGCTCGTAATCGGAATTCAGACAGTTTCAGCGTGAATAGTGTCTGAGTATCGTGACTCGATCTCCCCAGAGAGTCTGACTACGACGCGTGTTTATTTATTTATTAATCACGCTTTCCGAACGTCCAGGTGTTGCGAAACGCGTCAAAATATCCACCTGCGGTAGTGTAGGCGAACTTTGATAATTCGAAAATTTTAGAAATTTCCTATATAATTTAGGGTTGAAAAATGACCTGTTCGAGTTTTTTTTCCTCTCCGAGATGCAGCGTTTCTCAAACGTTTTGAACCCGAGGACCCAGGGCCGCCCTTACCGGACGTGGGGGGGACCCCCTTAGCCACGATTTTTCTCTTCTGTGAGAGACAGGAACCGAAAAATTTCAGAAAATGAAAATCGTGGAAATTTTCAGAATAATGCAAGAAATAATTCCAGCACAACCCTACGAAAATTCAGAATTGATAAAAATTCCAAATAGATGAAAGAAGTAATTTCGGAATAAATGAAAGAAATAGTTTCAGAATTATTGATGAAAATTGAAAATTCCAACAATGATGAAAGTTCAGAATTCCAGAATGGATAAAAATTGAAAAATTTATTTTTAAAAAATATACAAGATATTGTGAAAATTAAGAATTCATAAAAGAAATAATTCCAGAATTACCGAGATGAAAATGCAAAATTGCAGAATTTTTCTTTTTAAATGAAAATGAAGATTTCTGGAACTGATGGAAATTCAAAATTTATGAACGTAAGTGCGGGGCTCGATGCTTCTGCACTTGTGGCACACTCACTAAGGGTGGCTCTGCAAGGACCAGTAAAATGTCTGTTGCAATGCGGCGGACCAGTAATTCAAAATCAAGAGTGGTGTGACATCTGTCATATTCAACATTTTTTTCCGTGAACTACATTTTTGTCCACTGTGATTTCTAGTAGTAGTCCTTGATTTTTAGTAGCCACAGCTGGTGATTTTGCTGACTTATGGCTACGTTTTGGCGACAATTGATGTCCCGTTTTATGCTTTTTACACACACACACGCACGGCGCGATCCCAATTTTTCTCATTTCTTTGAATGAAATGGTCACTTGAGTCATAGTGAACGTTCTTTTTAGAGGAAAAAAATTTTTATTTACTGAGTATCAGCCCGTTATTTCTCTTCCCTCAATCAATTTTTAGCAATAATTAGTAAATTTGTCCAAAATAACCTTTTCGACTGCAAGTAAGTGATATATCCCGTATTTCTCTCGATGAGACATGGTTATCGTAAATTACGAAGGTCCATCCAATTTTAACCCAATCATTTATTATCAATTACAACAATTGAATATTTTTTCATTCAATTAGAACTGAACTTTGGACCACCTGTGCCATCGTCGAAGTCCACAATTGGTCCGTGAACCATATAGGTTGAGAAACGCTGCTCCAATGTTTTAGACCAGCGGTTCTCAACCTTTTTTTGACGCACGGAGCCCTTTTTAGTAAAAAAGTTCTATGGCGGAGCCCCGTAGGCCCATTTTTTAATTATTCATCAAAGTTACTGATTTATTTTTACTATTTAAAAATATTTATAACTATTTTTTAAATTTTACTGTTTTTTCTTTTTTATTTCCTCGAGCGGCCGCGGAGCCCCTGGAGAGTGCACAAGGAGCCCCAAGGGCTCCGCGGAGCACCGGTTGAGAACCGCTGTTGAGAACCGTCACATTACACGCTACACATTGGCTTTTGTGTTTCCGCGGTCAGCTGAAGTTTCACCGGACTTCATTAGCACATGTCAATGTCAGATGCAAGGGTTACTACTCAAGAGATACGAAAGTTAGTGCGCGTGTTTGCGAATCTGCCCATAGACTTAATGTTTAAATGGTTTAGGGCGGTATTCACCGACATGGTTTAAACAATAGTCACAATTGTTTGATAAGAAATCTCGATACGGATATTGGTTAAATTCAGGTTTTTAACCAATCTATGTTGATTTCTTATCGAAAAATTGTGACTAGAGTTTAAACGATGATACTGAATACGGCCCTTAAGGAAACTTGACACCAAACATTTCGCTTCTAACACGTTTCGTCCCCGGTAAATTTCGCCCTAGGAAATTTGGCCCCGAACATTTTTTCTGCCCTGACCGTATGAGCGACAAAGTGAGTGACCAAGAGAGTGAAACCATGAGTGATCAAGTGAATTTGAGAAGAGTTAGTTATCAAGTGAGAAAACCCTGACATTTTGTCACTCACTTGATCACGCATATTGTCACTCATACAGTCACGCACTTGTTTAATCTTATGGTCACTCATACAGTCACGCACTTGTTTAATCTTATGGTCACTCATACAGTCACGCACTTGTTTAATCTTATGGTCACTCATACAGTCACGCACTTGTTTAATCTTATGGTCACTCATACAGTCACGCACTTGTTTAATCTTATGGTCACTCATACTGTAACTATCATGATCACTCATATAGTCACGCACTTTATCAATCATATGGTCACTCCGTCAGTCATATAGTCACGCACTTTATCAATCATATGGTCACTCCGTCAGTCATATTGTCACTCACTCCGTCAATAATATGGTCACTCACGCGGCCATTCATACGATTACTCACTCACCCATACAGTCAATCGCACACTCACTTGACCACTCATACAGTCAATTGATCTTTATGCAAACAGCAGTTGCAACAACGAGGAAACTGCTATAGTTAATGATAGCCTTCATAATGCATTTTTAACTTTATCAAGCGTTCTTGATGTTTTTCAGCGAGAAATCTCTGGTACTATCCATTGATGAATTATAATTAAATAATTCGTATTTTGGATAATTCGAATTTTTTCCCCCCAAGTTTTACTGCATATATAGGAAAGATTTAAACTCGTAGAAAAATTCAATTCCTATGAGAAAAGTTTCACAAGTCCGAGATTTCATGATTGGAAACTCAATCGAATTGATCGAGTCGTTGCTCGATCCTCCTAAAGCTTTTGAAAATTTTCCATTGGATGGCGATTGAGAGAACATTCTCGTGGGGGGGGGGGGATCTATATCTCTGCAGCACTTTAGTGGGCATCAGCTAGAAGCAGAGAGAGAGAGAGAGAGATGACTAGACAACATAACACGTAAATACGAAGAGTAGAGCCGGGCTTTATACAATTATAATTTCTAGAATATGATGGAGATGATGGTGGTGGTGGTGATGAGAGGCCGGAATCGTGAGAGAAACGCGGAAAATATCTCTCGTAGAAATTATACATTACGTCGGCCAGATAACGCGCGGGAAATTTTTACTCTCGGATATTTATCAGATGCTGTTCACCTCTGAGGCATCTACCGGAATGGCCAGAGATAGGAAAGACCATCCTTACGAAAACAGACTTTTAATCCTACTTTCCGTGGTGGGATTTTCCTCCCCGTTTCCCGGATTATGTTTCCCGTACGTTGAATATATTGAAAATATTCCAGTAAGGATCGGGACGTGCGGGAAGGTAAAGGCACTTTGCATTATTTCTATATTAGCCTTTTGAATATCGGAATTCGGACCCGCAATAGAATACAATAGATGTCCAGTTAGAATTCAATTTCCGATCATCACCTATTTCTTCCCCCATAGCGACACGTTAAAGGCCTAATATTTAAATTATTCCCAGAGGAATCGTCCAACTTGAGGCCGCCTATAAAGAAGAGTGGGCTTGCCATCTATGGTAATAATGACGGAGCGGGCTAGTAATAATGACCATTTGTTATAGCGACTGTTCCCTTAGATAATAACCGGTACCATAAGTTTCAATGTCTATTCGTCCCACGCTGGTTTTCATCTAATACAGACAGACAGGCATGACCACTACTAAACCAGACACGCACCTCGTCCATATTCCTCTGCGGAACTTCTAACGAATTGGTACATGTTGGAATGTGCGTGTACGTGTAGAGTGAAACCTGACGTGAAGTTTGCTTCTGTGTAATGCTTGTTATGCGTAGTGCTGCCATCTGCCACCAGTTTTTCTAACTATGACTGAAGTGTAATGATTGAATGATTTATCGTTGTTAGGCCTGTTGCTGTCTGTGGCGAGACTTTTTAATGGGGAGATCGGCTCGCATTTGCCCCTCGAAGTTTGGGAACCACAGGAAACCAACTTCAGCCGACCACCACTGTGCTCCCTAAAGAACCCAGAGTGCTCGATGCTGTTGTCCGATTTCGTGCTCACGAGATTCAATCTACAGTTTAACCTCGCTACAGCCGACACTCGATATAACGATAAACACTTCTACAACGATTTTTTTTTTACATTTTATTTGGAATTTCCTGCAGTCTAATGTTAAAAAAAAAAAAACTCCCCTCTATAACAATACTCTTTACTTCAATAAATCCCTTTACAACGATATTTTTCGAGGATATTTTTAAAACCACTATAAAATATATTTCTATTTTATATATATTTCGCTCAAAATCACCTTCAATACCATATTTTGAGATTTCTCACCAGTTTTTTGTTCTTCTCAGGACATATTATAATATCGATATATTTTGGATGACCTGTGTGTGTGATCACCAAGAGTGTAAACTAGTGTTTCTCAACCACCGGGCCCTGATATCATTCATACCGGGCCGCGAGTGATTAGCCGTTTCATTTTTCCTCATTCATTTCCCGTTGGTCGTGTGTTTAGCCGGGCCTTCGACTCACAACAATGAATGAAACCGGGCCGCGGGGCTTCAAAAGGTTGAGAACCACTAATGTAAACGATATTTCTGCTATCTGTGTAGTACATAAAAGTGGCAGAAATTTCTTTCGGGGGCGGACCACTTTCATTCCGGAGGGGGGGGGGGAACCCAGACCCCCCAAGTCCCCCCCCCGCGCTACGCCCTTGAAAAGTGGTGTACGGTAAACTACTTGACAAAGTGAAGCAACGCATTAATTAAAATGAATGAAATGAACATCACCTGTGGACCTGAAAGGCCAGTTAGCTTTGCCAGATAACTGTTATCACCATTACGTGGTGTAATCTATAATATTATGATTTTGGGAAATATCTGAATTATTTTCTTAATTAAAATATTACTGAGAAATAACTTATCGAGAAGTATTCAATCAATTCAGAAGAGATGCTAGCTACAGCATCATTTTGGCGGCACAAGATGGCAATGCTACCCCTCAATATAACGATAGCCACTCTACAAAGATATTTTTCCTTGGTCCATAAAGTATCGTTATATCGAGGTTTCACTGAGCTCCGCTTATTTTTTTGCAATGAAATTAGTAAAATCCGTGTTATTCGTTTGCCAGAACTGTGTTTGAAATTTACCCTCGATATTAGATATGTAGTTTAGTAAACAGGTGTGTGTGAGTGCAATTACTCATTAAAATGTGATTATAATTTTCTAACCTGATTTAATTGTACAGTCCCAAGTACAGTCGAATCCCGTTATATCGAACTCCAAGAGACCCGAGAAATCACTTGGTTATAACGAAATTTCGTTGTAAAAGAATTCCAGGTTTTTGCATTGTTCCGATGTAAACTTATCTAGGGGATTAGAAAAGTGTTCGTTAAAACGAGATTTTCGGGTATAACGGTATACGTCTTCATAGAGTTCTCTTAAAAAAAGCTGATCTTTTTCCAAAATTTCAATATAACGTCCATTTTCCGTGAAACGATGGAGTCATTATAACGAGTGTCGACTATAATAGCATGCGTTTGTGCGCTCCAAGTGATTGATCGGAATTGCTGGAAAAGAAAGCAGGATAAGGAACAGCGATTGGTTATGTTATAGCGATTACGCTGACATCACAATTTTGCCCAAAGACTGGCCATTGGTCTGCCTGATATTTCCACAGTAGCTGTAACTTAAAAAAGGATCTTTTATACGCCTTCAATATATTTTCAATATTTGTCATATAAATTTGATGAACGTAATACAGAATGAACCGGGCACTTCCAGGCTCTATCGCTACTGGAATTTAAGCAGGGCCGCCATTTTAACTTTTTCCGGGGAGGGGGGGGGGCAAAGAACATGTACTCAGTATATATATATATACCATTTTTAGTGTATTTTCGAAAGTATGACGGGCCTGAATTTAAGCACAGTGGTCAGAAGACCGCGGATGTTCTGGGAAAACCCACCGGTGTATCAGCCACCCCAGGGCGCCCCTCGCCAACATGCCTCCATCCCATTCCCGACCCAACAATAGCCCAGCATCACCAGGACGTGCGTACGTGATACAGTCGAATCCCGTTTTAACGAGGCCGCTGTGGTGGTCGAGTGGTTATAGTGACGGACTCGCGATGCAAGGATCCGGGTTCGAACCCCACAGTGGTGGTCGACTGAAGTTGGTTTTCTGTGGTTCCCAACTTCAAGGCGCAAATGCGAGCCGATCTCCCCGTTAAAAAGTCTCGCCACAGAGAGCAACAGTCCGACAACGATAAATCATTCAATCATAACACTTCACTCATAGTTAGAAAAACTGGTGGCAGATGGCAGCACTACACATAACAAGCATTACAGAGAAACAAAAAACTTCACGTCAGGTTTCACTACACGTACACGCACATTCCCGCATGTACCGATTCGTTGGGGGGTGGGCGGGGTGCATGTGCGGTATAGCAGTAGTAGGTAGGGCCTCCAAAAAATGGCTCAGGGATCCATGATGTTCTTAAGTCAGCCACCTCGTTGGGCAATTTGCCTGTTGTGGCGTTGTATTTGTATAACGAGCGTTTTTCTAACCCCCAGATAAATTCACATATGTGAACAACGTCATAACGTGAAATTCCGTTACAACGAACCGAATAATTTAGGAACAAGAAGCCACATAATGGAATGACTTCACGTAGTAATGCCACTGCTACGAAGTATTCGAAGTCACATTTCGAAGAATATATTTCATAGAAAATTATTCTGTTAATAAAATTTGATTGATATTATTATGCATAAGCAAAGAGATTTAATAACATATAATTTGATTATATAAATTGCGTCACTCAGATAATAAAATATTTTTTTCAATCATAATTTATAAAATTTCAAGACTTATAACAGACAGATGACGCTGAATCGCTATGAAATTCGCTTTAATACTTGACGGTTTTTATCCGGAGTTGTTAACTCGTTCGTGCTCCGATTGATTTACCCAGGGCCACAACTAGATGCTTGGTCACCCGGGCACACACACACAAACGTGCGCATTTCCCTCCCCCTTGTAATGTTGAAGGAGTGGTAAGAGAATAAAATTTGGCTCCCTCTGGGGTCCAGCGCTCGGGGCCACGAGACCCGCCTGCTCCCCCCCCCAGTTGCGGCCCTGGATTTACCTGAGCTATAACTACTGCTCTCATTATGAAAAAGTGAATTAACACAATTTTTATTCCGTTCAAATATAGAATGCTATTAGAAAACTGATATTTACGGAGGGGTAAAATTAAATTTTGATTGAATTGATTGATGACTGACGCGCGCGCATCTAGATCCCGCGTCTAGGTGCGTATTGTTGAACACGTCTACTTTGCCACTCCAAGTGATCGGAATCGTTGACAAAGAAATCAGGATAAGGAACAGCGATTGGTTGAAGTGATAGATAGCACTGATATCATACTTTTGCTCAAAAGATTATCGGCCTGGTATTTCCAGTGATAATCACTCTCAAGATCAAAGCATCCTGTATGTTTTCTATTGTTGTTAAATTTGATGAGATTAATGAATAATTTGCGAATTTATAATTAAGGGGGTATCCGACTACTTTTCTGTTGACTTTCCTTTAAAATGCTACCGGATTGAACTTTAACATCATTTCTTGATAGAAAGTGTCCCGAAATGATGAAAGTAATAATAAATTTTGGACTACCAATGGCATTTTTCTATGAAAAAGTCATTCTTACGGCAAATTTTAAGCAAAATTCTTGTGATATTCCAAACACGATTCCAAAAAACTCTATAAATGAAGTGTTTTGTTATTTTTGCAGTATATTCAACGAGTAATGGTGAGGTTATGAACAAAAAGTTAAAGGATTATATGATGTTCATAAGTTACACTCTCAAATCTGTTAATGTACGCGTGAATTTCGATAGAACCGCGGACTGATGCAAAGCAACTTACTTCCGTTACCTCAAAAGAGGCAGAGTTGTGTCGGAAAAAGTTATCAAAGATCTATAGTGGTGGCTCCCCTTGCTCGAAAGTATCGAATTACTCGCGTCGGTCTCCCCATGAAGACAGCCATCAAGTCGATGTAACGTACAAGCCATTTGACTAAAATGGATAGATGAACCCAATGAGTAGGGAGAAAAATTAGGCACATAAGGGCCGGAGACCGCAGCCTGGGATTTCAAAATAAGTGTGGAAAAGACTTGTGGGCAAGTAAGAAGAAGTGTCACAATAGGTTCCTATATGTTACTGTGTGTAAAAGTGATACAACGGTTGTTATGCATAACTATGAATCGTCTCGATATAAAGAGTTTAATTAAATTTCAGTGCATTTATCACTTTTACCAGTGATTATGCATAATTCCCAAATAAAGGTGGAAAGTCTGATAAAAATATAAAAAAAGTATGACCTTTCTTCTCTTCATTAAACCAATTAATTATTTTTACCCGTACATAATACGTGCACTACACATATTTTTCAATGAAAATTCAATTAAAATAGGTATGAAGAAGATATAAAAACATTTTTTCATCAATATCAGTCTTGTAATGTTTGCTTTCTTCACACGTAACCAACATGTGCAAACAAAACCAACATTACCATTCGGAATAAGCATCCTGGAGCATAGTTATGTTCAGTTGATCTATTAATTAATTGACGGAATATCATATATATGATAAATTCTCGATTTATGAACAAAAATTCACAAATTAGAGCTTGCCTGATTTTACTGTCCGCTATCGAGAGTGTCCGCTAACGTGGAGTGAAATACATTAAAGCCCCATTCCACGGGACCGAGGATCAGAAAAGTGTCCGTTAAGTAAAGTTCCGCTGTATAAACAAAACAAGGCCTGTTTTGGAATCACAAAGAATATACAGGGCTTTCATAAATAAAAATATTTCCTCCCAGAATGACGTTTTCTACGCATTCGGATACAATCGATGGGTCGCAACAGGCGTTTTGTTTTACAGATCCCATGTATTTTCTGTACTGCAACCCAATATTTGTCACGGTGCTCGACACGAAACCTATCATGTGCAATAGCTCCATATTAACTTCATTGACTTGCAAACACTTTCAATAATGTAAAAAAAGTAATTTACAAGTAATTGACAAGTAATTTAATTTTCTTGTCAATAAAATTAAATTGATTTCACTATGCACCATTTTCAGCAATAACTTGATAATATGTGATTTTATTTGATAATATACCTTACTAATATGCTGAAATATCTCTTTCCGATCAAAATTTTTTCAAGATTTATAGACACATAACAGAAAGATGGCGCTAAATCACTTGTAAAACTCGCTTGCGAATACTCAACAGTTTTTATCCGGAGTTTTATACTCGGTTAAGGCCGGTATTACACTATAAAAGTTTGATAAAATTTCGTTTATAGAACTTGAAAAACGCAACCAATAGGTGAATCAGATAAGTTCATTCAAATGTAACAGATGTGCTTATTGGTTATATTTTTTAAGTTTTATAAAATAATTGATATCAAACTTTTATAGTGTAATACCGCTAGGGAGTATACACTGAGCCTCAAGGGTTCCGCGGAGCAACGGTTGAGAACCGCAGACTAATCAGTCGGAGCACGAACGCGTCAACTGAGAATATAACTCCGAATAATCTGCTGGGAAGGGGTGTCGAACCTCTGTCCCGCGGGGTCAAACATTCAAACCCTTGGCATTCCGCCAAGGGTTTGAATCTTGTGAAAAGTGTTCCGGTAGAAAAGTATCTAAAAAACACACGATAAAATACATAGGGTGACCATATGTCTCCTTCATAAAATTACGGACAATCGGATTCATATGGTATATCTCTAATTTTCGCCGAAATTTGTCAAATGTAAGGAATGTTGCCAAATTTAGCCGGAAGAATTGTCAAAATCAAGTAGTTCACAAAAAAGTATATGTTTGACAAAATATGTGATATGACTATATATAATTGATTATGAAGCAGTCATAACTGATATTATTTTTATGAGATCAAAATGATTCAACTAAAAAGCCTCGTTGAGAATAAGGGGAAAACGGGACATTTTATGGGAAAAGTTGGGACGGTGGTGGGGAAATTACGGAAATGTCCGATAAATTACAGAAAATATGGTCACTCTTTTTATAAAAGTTTTTGGCCCGTGGGCTGAAAAGGTTGCGCGGCAATCCCTGCTGTTGAGCATTTAGGGATATTTTACAATGATTTAGCGTCATCTATTGGTCAAAAAGTTTTTAGTCTTGAAATTTTTGATATATGAAATATTATAGAACAATTGTTAGCAATCTAGGTAAATACATTACATTTAATTAAACAATTACTGAAAAATTGAACTTTGACATGAATTGATAATTTATAAATGAATAATTTTATATAAAATTTGCTTATTTAGTAAAATTTGGTTTTCTTCCCTTGCTGAAAATTGAACGGATTTCGATCTCAGGATAGAATCTGTTTCCTTCCCATATTTATTGGGGCAAACGTGGATTTGTCCCACTGTGACTACTCTTTGAGGGGAGGGGGCTCCCCCGGCTCATTTGGACTTCAAATATCGGATTCGAACACATAATAATTATGTGGTCTTAATCTTTTTTGTACTATAATACAAAAAATACATAAGATTTCAAAAAAAAAAAAGAAACACGCCAAATGTGGCCATTTCACTCGTGCAGCTTCACAAATGAACTCCAAAATGAAGGCTTCGGGCGAATAACGGTCTATGTCGTTTTTTTTCAAACTTTACAGGAGGCGAGCGATTCAAGTTATCGCTGGAAAAAAGGTAATTTTTTTTTTTTTTCGCCTGAGAGTTACATAGACTGTTTTTCCGTCTGGGAAGGTAACTGAGACGCAATGGTACGGCGTACACCGTTGTTCGTTCGTGTGGGTATTTACAGGCTTAGCGGGCTATAGCCAACAGCGGCAGATTTGAAGGAATGAGTGGGTCAAGAAAATTATTGGGATGGGAGAAGGAGACGTCAAAATTGTGACGGACAGTTAGTGAGTGGCCAAACGGGTGACCTGTAGAGTTTGGAAGCATGTGAATGACCAAAAGAGTAACACAGAGCGTGTGTAAACGTGTAAGTGACCTAGAGCGTGTGTAAACGTGTAAGTGACCTAGAGCGTGTGTAAACGTGTAAGTGACCTAGAGCGTGTGCAACCATGTAAATGATTGAAAGAGTGACCTAGAGGTCAAGGTATCAGTTTGGTGAGTGACCAAAAGAAAAGTGGCATAGAACATGTGTAAGCATGTAAATGACCTCAAGAGGGCAAGGTATCAGTTCGGTGAATGACCAACAGAAAGTGGCATAGAACGTATGTAAGCATTTAAATGACCAAAAGAGACCTAGAGCGTGTGCAAGCATGTGAATGATTAAAGAGTGACCTAGAGGGAAGGTGAGCGACCAAAAGAGTGACCTGGAGAGTGAAGGACAAAAAAAAGTGACCTACAGTGAGTGCCCATGCCCCTCCTGGAGACAAGGAATTTTTTTCGGACTCCCAAGCCAGACTTTCACTATAGTGAATTTATAAAAAAAAAATGATGGTCATTGTTCCAGTAGTGGAGTCCTGTCAGCCCCACTCTTGTAAATTCCATGCGAGAGCCTAAAACAGTAAGCAAGTATACATGGGTGGGGCTGGTAGGGCTCCAGCCCTGGGACCCGGGATAATTACCATAATTTTTGTTTCTTCCATGCTATTCACTATATAGAAGGGTTTGTGAAAGTGAGGAGTTACTCACCTAAAATCCCAACGGGGTATGTCAGGATGTGGGAAGGGGGGGGGGGGTCATGCCATCATGTGAGTGACCAAAAGAGTGACTTAGAAATATAGGCGTAGTAACGAGGGTTGGGGGGGGGGGGGCAAACGGATTTCTGCGAAGGGAGGTGAAATCGAGAAATGTAGTGGAGTGGTCAAGAAAATCTGACTGGAATGAGAAAATTGTGGCAAAAATTCGTGTGGCAAACAGGCGGAAAAACCATAAATGCGCCTCTGGTTCCAATTATATAACTCACGATTGCAGCCGTTTAAAAATGGCATAGCAATAAAATATTGTTGCGGATAATTTTCCACAAGACTTCGAGATTGCAAATCAAGAAGCGGTTCGACGGACAAACACAGATTTATTTACAGAACAGCAATTTACACGTATTTACAGGCTAATCAGGGAGCTAACAACTTTCTCTCAACGTTCAAACACAACTGACTGAATCTCCTTGTGCCTGTCTAGCCTGTCTAGTCTGCCATCTTGTGAGCGCCGCACTATTTATAACCCCGACAGAAACTTCGAGAAATAGAACATTCCACAAAATTCTATCTTACAGTTTCCTAGTCGGCGGCACTACTGTACGGAGGGGTTGGACCACTGTCTGGAGATTCGGGGCTTTCTAGAATGTTCCCGCCAATCGCATGCCTATGCGTAGACCGAAACCGGTATCAACTGATTTCGACATTTTGAAAGCCATCAGAAGAAATCGCGCCATCTATCGTCGATAGTTCGTAACAATATGTAAATTTCTGCCGGAACTTAAATATAAGGACGTAAAACATAACTAACTGTACCTGTAATCTACACGGGATCATTATTCAGTCAAAAAATCGATTTCACAAAAATGCAACACAGAGGAGGCCGTTATTCGTCCGAACCCCCCCCCCCCCCCCACCTTCAATTATTGCGGCAAAAAATACGAAATGCCCCAAATATTTAACAGCGACTGAAAACACTCAAAATGCTTACAACAGATCCTTTAAATTTGAGCACATTCCCCCGTACTTGAAGTATCCCATCGCCAATTTTCGACTCGACTCTCTCTCTCTCTCAGCATTGTTTCCCAAAGTGTAGGAGTCTAATCAGTCTAATCGAGAAACCCGGGTTTCTTTTAAGAGTGAGGTCGAGGAGGTAAAGTACTACTTTAAAGAGGACCCCCCTTTGAAAGTTTCGGCTGAATCATGTTCCGAAACGAATCGACCGACTCATATCACAGACTCGGATCACAAAAAAGAACACAAGGCAAAATTGTATCCAAGGTATTTTACGCGCCGGAATAGATTATCTGCTAAAAGTGGCACGCAAAAGCGTTTCGGGCCTTAGATGATTGGGTGGCTTTTCTGAGTGCCTCTCTATAACTTAAACGATATCGTTTACCTCGTAGGTTGCTGCTGAATGTTTACTTGCACTACCAAAAAAAAAAGCGGAGCGGAATATCGCCAAGAGGCTGTCGAGAATCCCCCAATGCTTGCCGAAATTCGGCTTTTCAATCAGATCTGGCTGAATGGTGATCCATTTCTCAACCTAAGGCCGGGATTACACTTTAGAAGTTTTGTAAAAGTGCTTTTATAAAACTTGTAAAATATGTAACCAATAAGCACATCTATTACATTCTAGTGAACTTGACCGATCTACCTATTGGTTGCATTTTTCAGGTTTTAGAAACAAACTTTTATCAAACATTCATAGTGTAATGCCGGCCTAAGACCCGTTTGTAAAAATTAACAGTATCAAATTTTAGCTTTCGTAGCTCCCATGTAAAAAGATGATCCTGGCTTTTCGTTTTGAAATTCCCCTTATTGCCACATGTGAAAAAATTTTAGGTTGGGACCCACGACCGATTATCAAACTAACTCGAGTGGCTCCTTGAAAGATTCTTCTCCTTCTTGGCACATTTCCAAATCACTTAAATGACACAAGGCACATTTACACATCACGTAAGTGACGAGAAACACATTTATAAATTATTCAAGTGGCTCTAAATGCATTTCGAGATCATTTATTTATCCCAAAACACATATTCAGATAATTAAAGGAACTCGCAGTAGTTTTTCAGACCTAAAAGATCACTCTCAACGCATTTGTAGATCCCGTAACCTGCTTGCGACACATTTCCAGATCCCTTAAAAGACCTCCAAACACATTTCCAAATTTCTGGAGGGGCTCGCGGCATATTTCCAAATTTCTAAAGGGAATCGCAGTACGTTTTTAGATCACTAAAGGGTCTCGCGGTACATTGTCAGACCACTGAACGTCACTCGTAGCCCCTTTCTAGATCACTTAAGCTGCCCGCGGCACATTTTCAGGTAACTTAAACGTCCCCAAGCACATTTTCAGGTCACTTAAACGTCCCCAAGCACATTTGCAGGTCACTTAAACGTCCCCAAGCACATTTGCAGGTCACTAAAGGGACTAACGGAGCACTGACTTCCAAATTACTAAATATCACTAGCGGCACGTTTCCAGATCACTTCACAGGGCTTGAACTAGAGTGGGGGGAGGGGACAAAAGAGACAACTGCCTCGTGTGGCAATCTTTGGGGGGGTGATGAATTCTATGAATGAATAAAAAATATATACTGTTATAAGATAATCGAACTTTGCAGTGATGGGGACAGCATACAGTCCTCACTCAGCAAACTCGGCCCGAGTGGCATGGTGGTAAGATGCTCGTCTACCATCGTGAAGGTTGTTGTCAGGGTCCCGGGTTCGAACCCAAGGGAGGAAGGATATAGACAAGATATTTTCCCAACTCGAGGCGACCACCGTCAGACAGCACCTTCACTTCCAACCCATCTCACTAATGGCAGTAAATTGCAATATAGCGATATGGCCAGAGTTGGTGTTTGGTGAAGTAGCAAACAGTCCTGACTTTAAGTGACCCAAATCACATTCCCAGAACACCTAAAATAACCTGCGACACACATTTCAAATGCACCTTTCGGATACTTTTCCAAAAAAATGCCCGCACTAAAGGTTGAACAGTGTGAGCACCCTCTTGCGATACAAAGTAACTCTTGGCCAACTCGGCGCTGCATGATCCGAACCAGCAACCCCGCGTCAATTTCGTTGGTAAAGTGTTCAGTTTTCACCCGATATGTATCGAGTCAATCGTCGGCGTGACGCGCTTAGATTCTAATTGCCTTCGAACCAGAAGCACGCTCCCATTTATCGATACGAGGGCCTCCAGGGACGGTGAAGGTGTTGCTGGTAGGCAATCAAATAGGCCTCCTTCCCTTCCCCCCCCCCTCCCCTTCAACAAGCCTAATCGTGTTTTACACGTCGGTGCTCGATTTTCTCGTGATGATGGGAATCAAAGGGCCTCAAAAAATCTCTATACGTATGTGTGTGTCCATGTCCCGCTATTAGCTGGGGTATGGAGAAGGAAATAGGCTGTGCGGTTTTTTTTTTCTCGTGCCTGAGATGCTCAGATATCTGATTTCCCGGGTCAGGCCTATACATGGGGGCCTACCTCGTTCGTTCATCAGATATCTGTGTTTGTATAAGGGATGCGGGAAATTGTCCTCTTCAGTGTTGTTATTACCTCCTGAAAGTGTTGGGATCTCAACTTACCAGTTCCGCCATACGATATTTTTATTGAGGTAATTTGTTATAGATTTACATCGCTTGCTTCCCCCCCCCCCACCCTTCACATCTTTTCTTTATACTGGTAGTTTAGCAGTGACTTCTCGTTTCACTAGTATAACCTTTTTCTTTTGAGTTGAAGTTGCCAAGTCTCTTAAACAGCCGAAGATGCAGAAGTTGAATTGACTGAAGTAATGTAGTCCTATTTTTCAGGTTAAGACCTAATATAAGATCAATGGACTCAATAAAACTAGCGAGGAAATGTATCCTCTTGTGCTTCTTAAAAGTCGTTGATAGCCCACACAATATTACGAAAAGTCACAGATAGCTTTCACAATATTGCTAAAAGTCACAGATGGCTTTCACAACATTGCTTGAGAAGCATAGTTTCCCAACCTTTTTTATCCCACCACATCGCCCCCTTCTTCAAAAAAATTGTTTACCCCATCACCCCCGAACGCAATATAACCCACAAGATCCTATGTTATACTTGTAGCTTCTGCCGCTCCCCTGGAACTTTCAATCGCCTCCAAGGGGGAATCAATGGCTTAAAGTAATTAATAGCTTTTGCAAAAGTTAATAATAGCTTTTGCTGAAAGTCACGATTGCTTTCACAATATTGCTTAAAGTAAGTAACAGCTTTCACAATATTGCTTATAGTCACTGTTACAATTTATTTTGACAGCTTTAACAATATTGCTAATAGTCACTGTTACAATTTATTGACAGCTTTCACAATATTGCTAATAGTCACTGTTACAATTTATTTTGACAGCTTTCACAATATTGCTAATAGTCACTGTTACAATTTATTTTGACAGCTTTCACAATATTGCTAATAGTCACTGTTACAATTTATTGACAGCTTTCACAATATTGCTAATAGTCACTGTTACAATTTATTGACAGCTTTCACAATATTGCTAATAGTCACTGTTACAATTTATTGATAGCTTTCACAATGCATACTGGTAAAATTCAATGACAGCCTTCACAATGCATACTGCTAAAAGTCATTGACAGATTTCACAATATTTCTAAAAAAAACCATTGTCATGTAGCTTTCAGACTATAGTCTCCTAGTGGCCCAGCGGCTAACACCCTTTTCTAATGATTTATTATTATTATTGTCATTATTGATTTATTATTATTATTGTCATTATTGATTTATTATTATTATTGTCATTATTGATTTATTATTATTATTGTCATTATTGATTTATTATTATTATTATTATTATTATTATTAGGAATTATTATTGTCTATAGAAGGCATCTGATTAGCCTTTAGACTACACAGAGTCATGCTTCTCACGAAAATTTTTCCGATAACTACTTTGGAATCACCAATTGATAATTTGGAATCATCAGTAGAGGTAAATAGCAGAAACTCGTTCGTTGCGCACAGAAGTAGTGAATGCGCGAGTGAGCACATAGGAGTGAATAAATGAGCGAATCAGCGAATGAGTAAGCGTAGGAGTGGCGATTTAAAAAATAAGTGAGCATAGGAATGTGTGTGAGCAAATTAGTGAGCAAGGGAGCGTAAGAATGAGCGATTGAGCAAACCAGTCAGCAAATTAGCACTCATTGACTTGCTCATGACCCCACTCGCTGGCTATAGTCGTTCGTTGAATTTCTTATTGGTAAATTGCGTGAAGGTGACTGGTATCTGACCGACACTGAACTGATGTGTGTGAACAGCCCACACTGTAACGGGTCGGATGCGTCGGCGTCTGAATAAAGATGGTACGGCGACTGCACTGACGTTGTGTGAATAGACCTTTATGTAGCAACCAAACTAGAGTCCTTCCGAAGAAAGCTCGCGAGCACCTCTCAGTGCTTACCGAAACACCCAAGAGTGCCCGATGCAAATATGCAGCACTTGATCTCAAAGGTATCGATCTCAACACCCAAACTAATTCCAGAATCAACAGCACGATATCTGAACCTTGGTTTGAAGACGTGTCAGATTTGATACATGGGTGCTGATGCTTGGCATAAGCGGTGCTCGTAAATCGAAAAAAAAAAAAAAAACCTTTCCATGCAGGGGATATAAGCCATGTCAACTTACCCTAAAGAAAAAATGCTTTAGGCGGGAAATATGCCATAAAAGAATCCCTCCAAGACAAGTCTGAAATTCCTCTCAACACGTCAATGTATTGAATCGCCCCATGGAATGAGTTCACGGGACTTTATCATCACAATACTCATATATTTTTTAAATGTACATACATACACACATCACCCCTACTTTGGGATTCGAACCTATGACCTTTATACAGACCCTTTAACAAGGTCCCTTCGATTCTTTTTGCCCTTGCCTTCTCGGAATATCCAGTTACAAAGTCTCGGAATGTTTACTCGTATTTTCCGGAAAGGAATTTAGTACCTAGGGGTAATTTTATTCTTTTTCACTTTCGAACTTACTTCCTAATGTTAGGGCCGAAGGGGGGTGGGGGGCTTTGGGGCCTCCCCCTTTTCCCATCCGAGCCATGAAATTTCTTAAACCTGTCAGAAATAATAGATGGGCATATGTATTAGAGGGTGGCAACTAGAAAAGGATATTAGCCATGACACTGTGATTTTCCTCCATTTTTTTTTTCCTTCTGGTGAAACGTTTGACGTTAACTGCGTTGAGACGGGGGCCCCCGGAATCTGACAGAACGATTAGTGACTCACGAAGTCTGAAACCACCAACAACGAAGAGTTCACGGTCATCAATTACTCTAAACTGCTCTAAATCGGACATCTGCTTCTGCTGTTCCTACTAGAGGAGAAACTGCTAAATATCGTGTCGAATTCCACGCCGCGAATCCTGTCGTTATCGTCCTCACCACGATCAGTGTTGTTTTAGACCAGGATCGAAATCATTTTAGGCCATTCCGAAAAGCTCAGACGAGATATTACCTATTGGTATTGGAGAGCTCTTTCGGTTGGTTGTCAATGTCTAGTTGGAGCGCAAGAAATCACGAAACAGTCATAACTCGGTTATAACGACATAAAGAGATTCAATGAAATTTTGTTGTTAAAACCGAGGTTGAGATTTTCAGGTCCTTCTTCGACGAAAAATATTCAGAGGTAATCAAAAATACTGTTAATTTCTTTATGACTAGGGGTGACCATATCTGATCGAGAAAAATACGGGAAATTGTGTGATAATTGATACGGGACACCGCGATTCTCACAAAGCATGTTGCCAAATGTCAGCGAAATTGCCAAATATTGATTATTAATATCCCTTGGTGAGAAATACAGAGCTACAGCAAGTCTGTTAAAATGTACTTCACGGGGAAAAATTAACTTGGCAAATATGTAAGATGAATATTTATAATCATATAGGCTACGGCCAAATGCCCACACTTGGGACAATTTTGAACTAAGCACCGAAAAATCAAGCCCTCAATGAAACGTTAAAATAAAAAAAAATAATAATGATACCTACAAAATTCTGACTGGTGTCTAGGCCCTTTGTACTGATAATTTAAAAAGTTTTAAGTGTACACACATTTAGTACCTAAATCAAAATAAAATGGTGTTTGCTCCTGGTTAGACACGGGTACCCTAACTTGTTGTAGTATAGTTTCTGTGTATTGTGTTTCCTGTTTGAGTGTCTTAACTTCAATAGAGCCTTGCGGGGAATCGAACCTACCTACGTCCTATCACTTGTGGGCTGAACGCCCTAGACCAGTGGTTCTCAACCTTTGGAAGTCCGCACCCCGGTAGAATTACATTTTTGTGTTGAAGGTCCGGTCATAAACTCGACTAACGGAAAATAAATGGGAAAAAATGAAATGAGACGGATCACTCATGGCCCGGCGGTTGAGAAACACTGCCCTAGACCAATGCAAGTAGTGAAGAGCCGCGCTCAACCGGCAAGTGAGATGACGTGGGTTCGATTTCCTGCAAGGCCAGTTGAGTTTTCTTTACTGGATTTTATCTTTGCATCAGCCAGCTGTCAAAACCTTCGTGGTAATAGCGGAGAGAGTAAATACCATCTTTGTATAATGAGAAATAAGTGGTGAGAGATGAAAGAAGACGAATCACTCACGAGTCGGTTTGACTGTTGCCAGGGCCCGTCCACGACCCAGCGGTTGAGAAACACTGCCTTAGACGACGCTAAGAGGTTTCACGATTCTTTTTACCTCATTTATTAAAACTTCATCAATGTAATCAACATCAGGAAATGAGAACACAAGTGTTTTACTCATGTAAGTTGTCATAAAATGGATCGTAAACAGCTGCTCATCTGAACACCAGCATCTAATTAATTTGCAATTCCATATCATATGCCTAACAGTGTCCCAAGTTTAGACTAACTTTTCTTCCACTCAAGCCGGGCTGTAACTAACAACAATCGCGATAAAGAAAAGATTAAACCGGCATTTCAAAGAGGGAGGCATTACCTAGCATTGCCCTCAATCACAGAAACCATCATGTCTAAACGCAACTGTGGTGGACAAAAAGAGACTTGCCGATATTTTTAGGACAGTAATTTTTAGGAAAATAATTCCCCCCAGCACCTATTAAAATTCAGAATCAATGAAAGAAATAATCCCATAACTAATGGAACCCTTAAATAATTTGAGGGCTCCTATTCGATTCGGGGCTCTAAGTCTCTCTGGCTCACAACGAGAAGCATTAAATGCATCAAGCCACCCGGAACAAACATTTGTTTCCGATTTTGGATGAGAGAAAAGATGGATTTGGCACCCTCGAGCATATTTACTGAGGCCCAGTAAAAATTACTCTTACTCTTGCCTGAAGGGTCTGTCAAATCCAGGGCCGTGTCTTGTGATACATGGAAGTTAAAAATTTAAATTTTATTCGAGGCATGAAAAAATGAATTCTCAATAGTTGCGATCACATTATTCCCCGATTTACGATTTTTATCGCCATCTGCCTTAGAAAAAAAAATAGAGGATGACACAGTTTTTAAAATTTTTCATCACCGTTTATGCATAATTTCATCACAAAATCAGTCAATTTCCAAAAGAATTTCATCTGCAGTTTATTTTTGAGGAAGAAAGAATTAATGACTAATTGGATATGATGGATTTAAAAAAAACAATTTTATAGAATTTGCTCCAAAAATATAGTATACATATCATCATCTCAAGAGGAAATGCCATTGCAATGGCTTCTAGAATATCTAAGAGGGCAGTATACACAAGTTATCACCCTTCGAATAGCATTTAAATTGGCATAAATTGGTTTATGTAACACTTAAAGAATGACTTTCGATATTTCAATTTTTTTTTCACTGAATTATTAATATTTTTCCTAGTTTTTGATCGGCTTGAGGAGGGGCGGGGAACGGCACCCACAAAGATTTGACTGACAGCGATACAGCCGTGGGGACCCGAGGCGATTACCATAATTTTTTCCCCCATGATATAAATTCATTATAGAAGGTGAAAAGTCTGGCTTGGTTGGCCCGCCAAAGATCCCAGCCTAGGGGGCCCTGCTCCAGGATGTAGAGCCCATGCATACCATTATTAAAAAAGTGAACATAACAGTTTTAGTACTAGTTCAATGCATATCAAAGTAATGCTCAATGCATGTCAATGCAATGCTCAATGCAATTCAAAGTATGCTCAGCGCAATTCAAAGTATGCTCAGCGCAATTCAAAATATGCTCAATGAAATTAAAAATATGCTCAACGCAATTAAAAATATGCTCAGCACAATTCAAAGTATGCGCAATACAATTCAACATATACTCAATGCTGTTCCACTTATGCTCAATACGATTTAACAAAGTGAATGTTGCAAAACCCATTAGCTAAATGACGCTAACCAACCAATGATCGTTCCAAGGCTCCAGCGTCCGATCGTCGCCAAGAATCCCGCCAAATGCTTACACTACAGACCGCGAAAGGGTTAAATTTAGAATATCAATGACAAAATTAAATGTTCGGGCGGATAGGCATCGCTGGCAAAGACCATCAAAAAGGACGGTAAGAAAAGATTGGCCATGAATAATCCGTACAACGGACCAAATACGCAAATTCGATACATTCACACGTCCATACTTATCTCTTTCACTGACAACACGACCCCGATGGTACTGGATAATAATATAATCATATATGTACGTATAAACGAAATGGGAATAGGGCTGGAAATGGCTTGTGTTAAAGTGGTCCCTAGAGGGGAATGAAGCCTTCCCCCCCCCCCCATAGCAATGTACAAGCTTCTTACCCTACGATTTCGGGGGATTCTGATGGGATTCGGGCTTTCAATATTCTCTGTGGGGAGAATTGCGACTTTCCCCACTTGTATTCCCCTCCTCAGAGAATGGGTGTTGTGTTATATATATGGGAAGTTTGTACAAATATCCTTCTGTGTGTTGTGTGAAGCCTCCCCCCCCCCCTAAAACTCTGGGAGTGTTATGTTTGTACAACTTACCCTGTATACCCTCTTATTTTTTATGAAGATGTATCCATCCGCGGTGTGGATGTACATATAATCTAGTTGTGACGAGGGGTAGGTAGGTCTCTCCCCTGCAACTTTCATTGATACAGCGACTTATCCCCTCAAGTACTTCAAGTTCGGTCTTTTTTTTTTCTGTATCAGCTGTCGACCATGGTTCACGCCTTCTTTCCGCCATTATTGCTGAGTATTATATGCGTGTACGCATGCGTACTGATGTACGGTTATTGTACTCCTTGGTCTTGCAACAGGGATTGAACTTGGTACTGTACTTGTGGAGTCAAATATGAATGGCGGAATTCACTGATGGAAGACGCTCGAAAAAAAGTGTTTATTGAACGTTTGGGTGTGTGTTTTCAGTATGGCAATTTTTAAACATAGAAAAAATTTCGCAATGCTTGACAATTTCGTCTGAACCGGGGGTCCCGCGGGTGCTTGAACACCCACAAAATTTTCAAGCACGGTTCTCAGCGCACCCGGAACTATTTCAGGAAGCAAAATTTCGTTCATAAAGCCCAAAACGAGCACACACAGGTCTTATTCCGACGCATTTCCTCACAAGGGCAAACTGACAGGGCTCTATCCCGAGCAGGGGCTTTCAACTCGGAGTCAGTCCGTGAGCTTGTATGAGAGAAAAATTGCCCCATAGTTATTACATTGCTTTATAATGAACATTATTTTGTAAAGGGCTATTCCATGGCTTTCATTTTATTGGTACAGAAGGTCCGTGATATCCATTTGGTACAAAGGGTCAATTAGCACAAAAGTTCAAAAATCACTAATGCTGAGAAACTGGTGTCCAAATCACCTTACAATACAGATAAATTTACAATTTGCTTAATTGCTCACTTTCACCTGCGATTTTACACAATTCCTAAGTGAAGTTGGTAAATTTTATAGACATGCGAAAATTTTCTTATGTTCACCACTATCGATTACGCATTCGAGAAATAATCAGCGCATAAAAATTATCATTAAATTTAGAAAAAAATGAGTGAATAGTTTTTAAATTCATTAAAAAAATACATATTTTGAAAAAAAAAGAATAAATTGGTAAAAATTAAAAAAAAACAATCAAAATGTAAAAAACTACGAAAATATTTAAAAATATTTGGATTTTGAAGATTAAAGAAAAGAAAGTAGAATTTAGTAGTTTTTTTTATCTCTGTATTGTATTTTATAAACCTATTCATTGTAACAATCACTATGGGACATTCGTCTCCTTGGTAGCCAATAACATCATATAACATGTATTCACACAAATTGTAAAATAAATTTGAAATTGAAAATTAAATTAAAAAAGAAAAATATATATAAAAAATACATAGAGAAAAATTTGACTCGAAGATATAAAAAGTCGAAAAGTTAAAAAAACTAAAAAATTCCACAATTAATGTATAAAAAAATTGAATAAATATGAAAAATATCAAGGAAAAGGAATGTGAAAAATGTAAAAGAAGCAGAAATACCACAAAAAAGTAGAGATAAAAATTTTAATGATCGAAAAAAAATTTAGCAAAAAAAAAATATTAAAAACAATAAATTTTAAAAAAATGGAAATAAAAAAAATTAAAAAAAAATTAGAATGCAAAATAATGCAAATAGTAAAAAATTGAAAGAGTGCAAGCATAAAAAAAAAATGTAATAAATAACAAAAATTTGAATTACTGAACAATTACCAACTTAAAAATTGCAAATAATCATTAACCAAATATTGTTTTCAGAATTCACACAATTGCATCTCTCTAATACCATTCCTATCAAGCTTAGAGTAAATTTATTTTAACATTAGAAATAAAACTATTTTAGATTTTCTTATGTATTAAAAAGAAAATGAAATTATAAAATTTCCAACGTGGAAGAAATATTAAGTTCATGAACGTCCATGATTTTCACTCCTATTTATTTTACTTAAAGAAACAAACAACTCCAAATAAAACTTTAAATCGCAATAAAAAGAAGAAATTTATTCAAAATTGGAAGATTTAGATGTTTTTATGAAAAGATCAAATTTCCGCGAAAATCGGATCATTTCACAAAAGTACATTTTTTTTTTTTTATTCTCGCCTTATAATAAAAGAAGTGAAAATTGCAAATTGAAATCACGAAAGTGCTTCATTTCCCTTTTTATCAAGGAAATTCGTTTTTAAATTTTCCGTCAAAATGCAATTTTTTCTACCCGTTTTTATATCGTGAAGTGAAAGAATATTTCTTTACCCGAAGCCATCTCTTATATCGAGAGAGAAAATCGATTTTACTGTTATTTAGAGAAAGTGGGAAATTACTTTTTAGGTAAAAAAAAAATGAAAAATGTAATTTATTCGCAACTAATTTTCTGGAAATTTCATTTTTGTAACAGAAAAAGTATTTTCCTCTCTGAATACCTACTACAAAATATAATCGGTATAGACTTTGGAGAAATAGGAAATAATTTTCCTATTTACGAAATAGATGCGATAAATGCAAAATTTGCCATTTTTGATGAATAAATGCGAAAACTTTATTTCTACCACTTTTATCGCAAAATCTTTATAATTTACACTTTTTGAAGCGAAAATAGTTGGTAATTTCGCTGAGCACTTAAATTCTGGAACTTTCAACTTGTTGGCCTCCAGCATTTAATACTACATATTTTAATACTTGTCTATATAATTAAACTATTAAAAAAATATCGTGTCCTTAAGTTTATACTTTCCCAAATTTTTGTTCCATCGCCCCCTTCAGAAATTTTGTTCTCTTATCGCCCCCTCCCCCAACTCAAGTGGGCCCATAGAATCCCATGTTAAATCCGTAGCTTCTGCCGCCCTCCATACTATTTCATCACCCACGAGGGGGCGATATTGTTTACTTTGGGTAACACTAGTTTAGATTGTGAATGAATGCAAAATTTCTCATTTGAAAAATATTTTGCGAATGAATGCAGAATGTTTGATTTGGGAGATTTTTTTTTTCCCGTGAATGAATGCAAAATTTTCTATTTGAGATATATTTTTGCGGATAACTGCAAAATTTTCTATTTGAGATCAGGGCCGGCTTAAGAGCATCGTGGGCCCCCGGGCCAAGTGACTTTTCTGAGGCCCTACCTGGCGAATTCCAGAAAATTTCAAACAGATCTCATTTTTGTCAGGCCCCTCTTCTCTTGAAGCCCCCGGGCCGTGCCCATGCATTAAGACGGCACTGTATGAGATATATTTTTGCGCATGAATGCAAACTTTTCGATTTCGGATATATTTTTGCGGATGAGTGCAAAATTTTCGATTTCAGATATATTTTTGCGGATGAATGCAAAATTTTCGATTTCGGATATATTTTTGCGGATGAATGCAAAATGTTTTTCATTTGGGTTTTTGACGAGTAAGTTGATAAGTTTGATAATTTTTGATTTGAAATATATTTTCTCAGGTGAATGCAATTTTTTTTTTTTTTCAATTTTTGCGAATGAATGAGCGAAAATTTCAGATTTGTTTTTTTTTTGAGAAAATCATTTGGCGATTGTTTTTGTCGCCAGGTACTGATAAACCCATTTACTAGTTCCCAAGTTCTCTTCCTTGTCTCTCCTGATTGGCTCAGTTACAGCTCGAAGAGGTTGCCGTCTTTCGGCACCGATAGGATTAACCACGAGCATTCCGCGGTAAATACATAATAATGAGATAATATAAAACCGAGTTACCAATCAATAGCATGGCGGTGATAGTGATCCGGGAGGGGGGACGGTATGTCCTGGCATATGTTGTACTCGCAAAATAGATTATGCCCCGTCCCATGATATCTCAACGTCCATTGTCCAAATAATCCGTAACCCAAACCGTACCATTGTCAAAAATTTCAATGACATCGGGTTTTCTTTTCTGATTTTTACACAATGGGTTTTTCGGGATACGACGGGTGCAGGGGGCTTCGGAGGGAATGTACTTCAGTTCCCCCACTCCCCTCCCGTTCACAACCCATGTTCGTCAGGCTTTCCCTAAATTTTGTTCGACAACCCCGTATCAATGAATACTAATTTGGTGAACTATTGCTTGTTGGGGGGGGGGGGGGAAATGTATGATCCGCCACAGCAGAATGGCTCAATGTGTCACTGATAAAATGACTTCATTTTGCTTTTGCTTCATGCATTCATGACAAAGAATCTTTATTTGAGGAACCGAGAGAGAGATTCACAGAAAAAAAGGTGGAATTTGATAATCTCCTACATTGGTGGTTTCTGAAACGATATCGTTCTGAATGAAAATGGCTAAATTTGGAACATCTGTCATGTATGATTATGACGAGTCGTGTCACCGACGGCTGAATGATTTGACTGGAGAACTGGAGAAACTCTTCGGTTCAAATATTCTTCATGTTGATACAAAAACAATGTTTATGCCACGTCATTTGACTTCAACTTGAGAGAGGGCCCTGCGCAAAGCATTCATTAGGGGTCCATCGGAACGAAGGTTAAATCTAATTTTCTTGACCACTCATTCCTCGAATCAGCAGCTCTGCCCCCCCCCCCCTCCGCAGGAAATATGCTCGATCTCCAAGTCGGTGTCTTGGTCGGTCGATCGTGCTTTCACATAATTCACACTAAGTCAAATCAGTGTTTTTCACATTGTCGTCCGTGAGTAGCTACTTTGTAAGGGGCCCGCGGGACCTTTTTCATTTACTGCCATTGTATGAATGACGCATTTAGTGCTGTGAAATTGTAATTTAGCACTTACATTTTTTTATGATATCCAAATTATAGAAAGCAATACTCTTTGGATTTTACGGGGGGGGGGGCGGGGGGTTGCTCTGCTCCAAATTGACCTTCGTTACAGGTAAGGCATTGATTTTCACTATAGGGGGTCCGCGACATCAAAATTGTTGGGAAACACTGTTCTAGGTCACTCTTTTCGTCCCTCTATTTATCATTAGCTCCCTCTTTTCGTCACTTGCTCACTCCATGCTTACACACTCTCAACATCACTTCCTGAACTGGCCTTCACTTTCATCACACTACTCCGCATTTGCCGAGCATAAATTGAAACGAACGTACATTTAGCTACTGCAAATGCTTATAAATCAACATGAAATTATCAATTACCTACTATATTCAGAACAATTCAACAGTTAATACATTATATAGTTTTTTCTGTGTTTTAATTATTCTAAAATTATATTAAAGCAATCATGAAATAATAATTATGAAATTTCAAAATCCAAATGCGAGACAAAAAGTTTTCTGAGAATTATTGTTGGTCAGAAAATTTGACTGGAGTTCACTTGGTTGTGTCTTCGAAAGCTGGTGCTACTTTTTACAATGACGAATTTCCATCATTCTTCCAGTACTACCATTATTTGTTTTATTCGTATCATAATTATTACATAATAATTACAGGCGAAAACAGTCATCAGAAAAGTGCGACATTTTGTGGAGGACTTTTATGAAGTTATGGAGATTTGTTTCAAAAGAGGGGGGGGGGGAGAAATTAGTTGAACATGTCGCCACCTGCCGAATTTGGGAACCAGAAAACCCGCTTGCTATCTTAGAGGTTACATTTACCAAAAGTGACGGTATGCTGTGGATTTACTGCATCATTTAATGTGTGTTAAGAATGTTCTTAAAATGCATTTTACAGAAGAACGTGTCATCAGCCGGCACTTCCCTAATCTATGGCTTCCTCGACCTCTGGACCTTAATCCATGCGATTTTTATCTTTCGGGGCATTTGAAACGTCTGGTAAGTCGTGACAATCCAAGAACTTTACCTGACCTTAAAGGCAGCATTTCACGCCACGTGCTGAACATTTCTCCGCACACACTTCGGTCAGTTGTGGAACATGTCATCTTGCTATTTCGCATGATATCTGAAAATGATGGCCATCATGTGGAATATATTTTGTTGCAGTAACAATTGTAAAAGTGTTTAACATTTGTTAAAATTGTAAACGTTTGCCTAAATGTGCCATTTCTTAATAAAACGCCCTCCAGTGGTGACATGTGCAACTAATTTTTTTCCTCCCTGAAACACCAACTCCCATCCACTTCATGAAGTCTTCCACAAAATTTCCCAATTTTCTGATGACTCGTTTCGCATGTAGGCTACTTCAAAATAGGGTCTTTTAATTATGGACGCCCTGTAAATGTACATATATTCAGGGCATTGGCATACGCAAATAGGGGGATTCTAACCTCCACCAAGCCGAAATAATAGTGTTACTTTCCTGGAAAAAACGTAATCCTCCTTCCCCCCCCCCCGAAGAAAAAAATTAACCCCCACCCGGAGAAAACTTTGCGCACGCCTATGATGCAGGGTGTCCTGTAAGTACTGATGCGGCCTTTATCTCATAAACCGTTCCTCGTAGAGGTATGATTTCCATTTAAAAAATGGTATTTGGTATAAATACCAATTTGTAAAATTGGTATTCTTCCGGTAATTCCTGGTAGTTTTGGTAGTTTTTAGAGTTTTGAAAACGACGAATTATAGGCTACACAGTCCTCGACCCCTCTAGTTTCATCTGTCTATTCGGAACCCCAGCTATCCAAAATCATCATTATTATCATCATCATGTCCCCTAAAAAACCGGAAAACAAGGTCCACGGCCGACAGAAAAGCCACTAATAAAACGTATTCCCTGGAATTCGGTCCCGGAGAGTAAAAACCTCTCCTCATCCGGTCGGCGAGACTCAGTGTCGACTTCCGTAAGCTCCTTCCTCAAAAAAGAAGGGAGTAAAGGATAGACGTATCCGGGTTTTACTCTCCGTCCCGGATCGATTGAAGAGCCCATTCGGAATTATACACATAAAAAAAAATATATATAGAGGAAATTAGAAAGGGAAGGAAATTGTTCTCCTCTTCTCTGTGTCCGTCCTCTTTTAATTCGTTCCTCTTGTTCCAATGGTTATGGATGGACATTGAATGTGTGCGTGGCTTGTCTTCATTCCACAATCACGGCAACAACAGCGTAGTATGGCCATTAATGGATCATGTAATGGATGGATATGAAAGATCCCATACAATCATGTTGATTTATGGATATCGGGAGAGTTTCGGAGGGTAAAATGTATCTCTTGGAGTTGAAAAATACTTTTAGTAATGCCAGCTTGGGAGTTTTGAGCATAGATTTATGGGGAAAAATTCATAGCTTTCTTTTAACCTTGTAAGCGGCAATTAGAAATCACTAACCCCTCTTCAAAATGTCAAATATTTATCAATGAAGTAGTCTTTTTTTTTATTTTCAGCAAACTATGGGGTATATGGCAAAGTTTTCCATCGAGAAATCAACTTTGCAAAACATCTGGGCTTGTCAATTCTGAAATAAGAGGCTTTTATGGAGGCGAGATATCTCGTCATTGCCGCTTAAAGGGCTAAATTTGATTCATTTTTGGATTTTTCATTGTTAAGGGCTTTCAATCCCATAAATTGCAAAATAAAAATTACCCTTCAGACTCCAGTAGTTAATAAATATATAGCCTAAGTTGAAATCATAATTTATAAAATGCAATTTCTAAATATTTGATAATTCTCTGCTTTAGAAATGACTAAAATTGGAAAATAATTACCAGAAATTAAAAGCAAAAAACTACACTAAATTATTTTAGAGTAAAAACAAAATTTATTTTATATAGGCTTTTTTATTTCCTCTATTTTAAAACTACCAAAAACTATTTTAAAAATAATTTTTTACCCTATTTTTCATGCGGAAGATGAAAACTATCTATACTACGATAAATTATCTCAAACGAGAGAGGAGTTTGAGATAATTTTTGCACTGGAATTTGAGAATTTTGCCTGGGTGTCAATTCTGTGGTGTTTGGTCAGAACATGATATCTCCAAAAAATGGCTTTTTGATCTAAATGTATAAGTTTTGCTAATTATAACTAATTAGAAGTGAGATAAATGCACAAATACGTGTGTACGGCTAAACAATATGCCGATGTGTCAATTATTCATAAGGGGGAAGGGAGGCTTCATAGAAAATGTATAATGTAAAAAACGAAAATTATAAAATTACTTAGGTTGATCGAAGTTTCCGAGACCTATCAGCCTCTCCCAAGTGATGGCCGTGGATGCGATTGTCTTCCTATGCCGATATTGGCTCGTGCTATATCGGACGAGGGTCAGTTGCACTGCTTGCGAAAGCTGTGGATAATTCGAGGGTCAATTGCACTGGACTCTCCTCTTGTCAGATGGGTTATAGTTCCTTCAGGAATGGGATAGATAGGAGAGATTCACCGAACCTTATCTCATAATCTTATCTAAAGTAGATCAAAGCTGTTCAAATAGAGTGTACGAAAATCACAAATTTCATAAAATGTAGGCCTATTTATGAAGCTCAAGATGGCTGGAAGTGGAAATGCGTTGAACGCCATTGCAATGCTAAGACGTATTTGGATAAAAATTCGACTGCAGTTTCGAAGCTTGATTTACACCAAAATCACTAGCCTGAGAAGAATTCGAATAGGAAAATTATTTCTAACAGTTGTGAAACTGACAGCTGTTAGTGATTTCAGAGAGCGATCCAAGAAGTTAATAAGGAAAGAAAATTAGTGGTGAGTTCTCAGGTTATATTCCGAACAGAAAATTGAACGTGGAAAGACACTTCCATGTTTAACGCAAGCAAGCCTCATCCCAATATCTATGCGTTTATAGAAGTCAACTTCAAGTCGATGCATTGAAAAACAGTGGTCATGTCGTGAAGATGATGACAAACAAGACATTTGGAAAGTCGATGGAAATCATGGAAGAAAAATTAAACAGAAATATCAAAACGGAGAACTCATGAGATTCCAATACGTGAAAGATATTTCATATTATAGTTCAATAAGAGAACCCAAAGAAATTAATGTTAAATGTTGTAAGTCAAAATGGGGGAATTTCATCCCGATAATAAGGCAAGGGATTTCAATTTTTTCAAACACGTCGGTGATTTTACGCCACTGTCAGTCCTATGCTATCAACATTTATGCTTTTAATGGTCTTGCGGCGATTTGAAATCGATGGCCAGTGCTGTTGGGGTATCATGTCGACATTAATTACCTACAATGGTCTCTTCATATTCAAATTTATCTCGGGATATGAATATTTTGTCGCCCGGGGAGGTAAAAAAATAATTAACTGCGCTTCTCTGCAATGTCTGTAGGATCTACGCATAACCGGTACAACTTATACCGTACAAGACAGATACTGATAAAGTTCTTGTCTAAAGATACAGGGATCGGCCTTTTTTATATACAGGGTGGGCAAAAAGTTCCGTAGAAACTTCAAAAATTCATAAAAACTGGAAAATGGTTTTCACATCGCTGTCACGGAAATTTTTTTGACAGGAAAAAAAAAGAAACAGCCAATAGGTAGCGCTGACGTACACAAGTCAGACAAGATACGCAAATTAACGAACACAATGCTTCCAAATCGTTTATTACAGCAGCTTGCGTTCCACATGACTACCACCACAGGGGGATCACACATTGCAGGCGAGTCACGAATCCAGAAAGAGCAGAGTGCAGCAGGTCCACATGCACGGTTTACAACGGTGAACTGCTTGTGGATTAGAAGCGTAAGTTCTTATAACTGTCTTATTTGCGCATTTTCGCCGGTCTTTCGTACTAGTGTCATCTATCGGCTGTTTATTGTGGGTTTTTTTTTCCCCTGTCAAAAAATTTTCCGTGACCTAGCGATGCTAACCCTGCAAACCGTTTTTTATTTCGGTTATTTTTCTGGTTTTTATTCATTTTAAAGTTTCTACGGACTTTTTGCCCACCCTGTATTTTTTGTTGTATACATTCACTTGAAAATTAAGGAAGGAAAGCTCTTTAAAAGTCCAAAAGTAAAATTTTTATTTGCAGAGGCAGTGTCTTTTGAATCGCCGGGTCCTGGCATCACCCAAAGCCGGGCCGTGAGTAATAGAGTAACATTATGATGTCAATTACAGGGTCGTATGTTTGTATGTTGTTTTTTTCCCCCCTCTTTCCATTAACTTGCAAACACTTCACATTTACACAAACACGCACAAACTTGTCTTTAACCCTCTTCATAGCCAGCAAGGGCAGTCCCCTCGGCAGCGGCAAGAAAAATTAAATTCGCTGTTCCACTATCCCTTATTAATTTCCTATCGGTCGTATGTACGACCGGGCTTTCCACTCACAAATAGAAATTAACTGGCAGCGGGCTTCCAAAGGTTGAGAACCACTGCAGCAGGGTTGCTGTTTTTGTGTGCCCGTAAATATAGCGTACAACTATTTGCTTCTTAGACGGTTGGCAAACGGGACCGTGTAAAGTGCCCCGAATAAAACAGTCGAACGTAATTAATTTATCATTTTCCATCCCATTTTACCGCCACTAGTACTATGCGGCCACATATTGTATTGTTTCTCAACGGATGGGTCACAGCCTGGTACCGGGCCTTGGCATGACTCAAATCGGGCCGTGAATGATTCACTGTCTCGTTTCCCCCCATTTATTTCCCATTAGTCGTGTGTGTGACTTTGCCCTTCCCCTCATTGAAACGGGATCAACCGGGCCGCGGGCTTCTAAATGTTGAGAACCACTGTTATAGTGGAGCGAAGAGGTAAGCGGTACGAGAATTGCGACTATAGGAAGGGAAATATGCATGGGGTGGAGGAAGAGACGTTCGCGCATAGTAAAAGAGAAGGAGCATAGAGAAAATAATTCATACCCAGTTTTCATTGAGCAGGATTAAGTACATGTATCGCATTGCCCATATGGCTCCATGAACTGCCCAACTCCCCACTCTCCCACATTATTGAAGCCAATTGAGTAAGTCTATAAAAACGGTCTTTAAAGTTAACGCGTGCATTAATGCCTATATTATTCTGAATACGAAATTTTCAGAAAGAAAAAAAAATCACCTTTAAGATTTCGCTCAAATGGCAAAATTTCAAAACTATATAGGCCAATTTTTTAATTATTCATCAAAGTTACTGATTTATTTTTACTATTTAAAAGTATTTAGAATTCTTATTTTTTTAATTTTACTGATATTTTTTTTATTTCCCTCGAGCGGCCGCGGAGCCCCTGGAGAGTGCACAAGGAGCCCCCAAGGGTTCCGCGGAGCACTGGTTGAGAACCGCTGGTATAGGATCAGGTTCATCTATGTCAGAGGGATGCACAGCTTTCTTTCTCCCGCGGGGTCAGATATGCGGTATTTCTGTCGCTCGCTGGCCAAAATCTTGTGTATTAAGTTAAATTAAGGGTATTTCAAATTGAGCGTAAAAGGAAATCAATTAATGGTAACGTGGAAAATACTACTTTTATTTTTCGATTACTTCAATTCAGAACACGATAGAGAGAGCGGAAAACATCACAAGAATCACAAAATGTAATCTTCCTTCTCTGCCCCCCAAAACAGTCAAGGTTAGCACCGCTGGGGTGGTTGAGTGGTCATGATGACGGAGTCGCATTTGGTTTTCTGTGGTTCCCGATTTCGAGACGCGAATGCGAGCCGAGATCTCCCTGTTTAAAAAAATCTCGCCAGAAAGAGCAACAGGCCCACAACCATACAATTTATCAATCATTACGCTTCACTCAGTTAGAAAAATTAATGGCAGCACTGAAAATCAGACACGGTATATGCACTCAGACTTTTAGGCCCACGCACTCACACTTCCGGTATAGGTTGCTCAGTAGTAAATTACCCATGGCGATAGACCGGAGTAGTGTTCGGTTTGAAAGAAGGAAAGTCAAGGTGAGCCCACAGAGAACAGGACGGGGCAGATCGTAAATATCTCTCGGGAATACGTGCTGATTACATTATTATACGTGATCACATTATTATTATTATTATACGTGTTGATCACATTTTATATTTGAAGACCTTTCCTCTTCTATCTTACTATAAACAGTTTATAGTAAGATAGAAGAGGAAAGGTCTTGGAGAATAAGAAAGGCACAAAGTTTACTGTACAAAGTTTATAATAAACTTTCTAACTCGAAGAAATATTCCAGCCCGACTTGGGTAATAGACCTACTTATAGAGTATTCCATATAACTCGACACACCATCAGAGGAGTACGCAGGAATAAGGAGTGCTCAGGAAAACCTGTGTCCTCCCCCTTCCTCCAAAGCCGACCAAAACCGTATAAATATATATTTCAGTGAAAAAAAATTGAAATGTCGAAAGAAAATACCCCCTTTGTATGCCATGGTTACCGGTTTCTATTGATTTAAATGCTTTTCGAAGGGTGGCAACTCAAAATTTCTCAGGAAGACAATTTTTGTGCTCCTCCAAGCCTCCTGTGCCCTCTTCGAAGGTCGATACTGCGTACGCCCCAGCACACCATCTGGAAAAAATGGTGTGTGCCATGTACCACCGGAGAGGCTCGCTATCTAAAAATGAGCACATCACAATAAAATACAACGCTTTGCTTAATTTCAAATCATTGGGCACGTTTACAATAATAGGTAAAAACTTTTGAAAAACTTGCCTCAGTAAAGTTCCGGAAGTGAAAAAACAAATATTCCCACTAAAGCAGCCGTCATGATGGTTACAACCGAGTGACATTCACTCTACATATAACATCACGTCACGGGGGCATTTTGAAATTGTTTATCACTCTTCCATTTGGGTGGGTGGGGGGAGGGGGCATGCCTGAAGACGGAGAATACCCGGTATTACATATTACAGGACTATTCCATAATGTACCCGCACTTCCTATATACACAAATGTTGAATTACTTTTTTTTTTGGTCTGTCTTCAGTAGGCTATGCCATATTCATAAGACTGCTCAACACTGATTTTGTTCTCAAAAGGTATTTCAGTGAGTTTAGGATGACTTTGGGACACTGATTCCAAATCTGGCATTGGATTTGTCAGTTCAGGAGGGTTGGTCAGTTAGAGTCAGTTAAATCTGGCTCTAGTTTTTGAGATGAAGTGAAAATTAAATTTCACTAGCACTACATAAGCAGCGTACAGATCACATTGAAATTGTACGTTAGAAATAAATACAGTAAATCATTGGAAAAGGAATTTCAATGGTTTCAGAGTCATATTTCAGTGATTTCGAGTCATTGGGGCGCTGATTCTGAATCTATCATTAGTTGTGCCGAATTGAATCTAGTTTTGTGGAGATAATGCGTAATCTCAATAATGTGATTTGTATGTTGCTTATGTATTGCCATTGAAATTTAATTTCCACTTTATCTATAAAACTAGAGGCAATTTGACAAAACCAATGCCAGATTCGGAATCACCACCCCAATATATTCTAAATCCGTTAAAATTTCCTTAAGAACATTATTATTATTGTTATTATTAGCTGTGTAATACATGATGCAATGTATTCAATTTCTAGATTTGCATTCAATGCATTTCCTGCACAATTCCACTAAAACTACATTTTTCCTTGACCATTCCAGGTGAAGGTCTGGTTCCAGAACCGACGGACGAAACACAAGCGCCAGAAACAGGAGGAGGAGCAGAATTCCCGTCAGGGTAGCGACGGCAAATCCTCGACCATAACATCCTCATCATCGCCGAACGCAAGCGAATCAAAAATGTCTTCGGGCCACCATCACCACAACCACCACCATCGCCAGAACTCATCAACGAACTATAGCAGCAACAGGAACGGCGGCGACGAGTGGCCACCGAACGACGACGACGACGTCATGTCGCCCATCTCCGACGACGATTCCATGGTCGAAATCGACAGTTCGCCGAACTCGCCGATGATGTCTCCGAACTGCACTTGAGACGTCGCGTTGGACCACACACAAGTCGACGCTGAAGTGGACTCTAGATATCAGTTATAACTGACTGCAAATGTGAAACATAACCAAAGAGACATATGAGTAGATATGACGGGATGCAAAATCTTTTTAAACATGGACTAATTGGAAAAACAGAGATTTCCTGAAATCGCTGTTTTTCATGTAGAAAGAAAAGCAAAAAAAAAACTGGATGCACGATCGATTCTTTTCCGGTGCAGATCGTTTCTATTAATGGAAAAAACACCATTTGTACATAATTAACAACGAAACTCATCATGTCGCACGTAAAAACATTGTGTAACTTGCACTAAATATTATGATGGTCAGATAAAAAAACAACATTCATCATCAAATTCTCTCTGCTTTTATGTTTTAACTCGTGATTCATGTTTAGATATCTCAGTGATCAGACGAGTCATTGCTCGTGGTGATGTCCCGATTCGTCCATTCCCGTTTCATCCTCAGGTGATAAATGCAGTCGAATCCGTTATAACGAACTCCAAGAGACCGGAGAAATCACTTCGTTATAACGAAATTTCGTTATAAAGGAATTCGAGGTATTTGCATTTCTCCTACGTAAACTTATTTGGGTAATTAGAAAAGTGTTCGTTAAAACGAGATTTTCGTTGTAACGGTATTCGTTAAAATGGGGTTCGACTGTACTAGTTCGGTTCCATCCACTCCATTCCCCTCCCATTCGTATGTTGACATCCTAAAAATGGGATTTGCAGTGAACTTAAGTATTTTTTGAGTCAAGAGCACCAGTCCATGCCCATCATTGGAACAGGAGCACCTATGTAAAGGGTGTTCATATAAAAGGGTGCCTATATAAGAGTATGGATCACTTCATTCGTTTGAAAAAACATGTCGCGGGCCACTTTAGTTCTCTGGAACTGTGCCGCGGGTCACTTGAGTCATGTGAGAATGTGACGCAATCCGCTCGGGTGATGTGGAACTGTGGACGCCGGTCAGTTAAGTCATCTGCAATTATATCGCGAGTCGTTGGATATATATCCATATACCTGTGACTTGGAGATGAATCGGAAAAGGATGAAATGGTACCTAGCCATTACTCATAAATTTCATGATTTAAACACCTTTAGCTTTTTCAGTACCTTAAACCGGGGTAACATTAGGACAAGAATTGAACATTTTTGATATGGTATCCGTAGTGTGAGTGTAAGCAACATAATTTCTGAGGGGGAGGGGGGGGGATTTAGCTACACCCTCAGCTTGCTTACCTCATGCTCGATTATTTAAAAATAATAATAAATAGGGAGAGACACATAAAATTCTGTTGTCCTGAAGTTACCTCAGGTACATAAAAATGGCAACATGAATGAAATATGAAATGAAAGATATTTGGAAAATTTTTTTTATTATATTAAAATGAATTAATTAATTTTTATTGAGTCTTTAACGTTTATAACAATCGATTGAGAATTTACGTACAACAATAAAAACTACAAATTCCACTTCACAAAAGAAAGGACGATGAGGACAATGGTTAATAATGGGTTAAAAACGTTTTTCTCTCAGTTCTTCTTCTTATTATTATTATTATTATTTTAATTTTAAGAAAAATTAGAAATTTTATTTTCATGCAACTTTTAACAACTATAGTCCGTTTCAAGTTAACTTTGCAGTAAAGGGGAAGCTACGAGGGAACCGCATCACACGTTGCTATGACAACGGAAGCCTTTCAACCAATGTATGGATGCGCGGTCTCCGTAAGGTATGGCTGATTATCGTCAATCTCACTGAGAAAAACCTTTTTTTTACGTATAGTGGTAACCAATATGTTTCTAATTTAAAAATTTTAAACGAATAAAGATCGGTTCAGAACGATATTTTCTCAGTATTTTTTTTCAATCGTTCAAAAAATTGAAATATTCTGCATAAATTATCATCGTAAGCCTCCGATACATGGGAACTATATTTTGCGGCGAAGGAATACGTTCTCTACCTTTCTCTGCACTGCAAATTTAACCTGAAACAGACTATAAGTAAGAAAATTAAATGAACCTGAATAAAAAAATATATAACAACAAGTCAACTTTTAGCAGGGCCGCAACTAGATGCTTGGTCACCCGGGGCAAGCACGCATTTTGACGCACCCTTGTAATGTTGAAGGAGAGGTTTCAGAATGAAATTTGCGCCATCTCGGGTGCAGCTCCCGGGGCACAAGACCCGCCTTGATCCCCCCTAGTTTCGGCCCGAGTTTTAGGTCTACTTTTTCTTGAGATAAAAGTGATGAGAAAAGATTATAAAAGATTGAAAATCCTTCACTTATTTACAACGTTTTATTGAAACACAAAGATAGTTGAAAATTGCACAAATATTAATTAATTAAGATTAAATTAAACGTTTTTCTTCGTGTCGACTAGAAATAAATAAACTTTAATTTTTTTGGGCATGGGAAATTTCTTTTATCAAATTTGTAGCGGGAAAAGTTTATCGTCTTCGTTTGGCCGTTTCCAATATTTCCCTGCCTCTTCTGCATACAATTAGCTTTAGATTCAAAGGTCATAACAAACGAAAGAAGATCACAACAAATGAAAAAAAAAAAAATTCTAAAATTATCAAAATTTGTAAAGCTATGTCCTAATGTTACCCTGTCAAATTGACATACAGAAACAATTTAAACAGCAAATTAATCATCATAAAATCTCAAATCGAATTATTCCCTACTATAGCACACGCTGCTTAATGTGATCACATTTGGAATCAGGGGTTTCTGATAACAATAATCGAACTATAATTGTATCTGAAAAGTCCAGTTTGCATGTATGCTTGCGTTACGTTTGCATTACGTTTGATCGCACGGGACGTATTGTAAACGAGTATTGGTAAAATGGGACAACATTTTTTGTTTCCCACATAATTGGTTACAAATTATTACTATTTTTGGTTAAAAATCATTAAAAATTGGTTTAAATCATTACCATTTTTTTTATTCTACTCTAAAACGGGACCTCTTTTTCTTTCCTTTAAAGCTAAATTCCCGCATTTTTGTTATTTAGCCATTGTGATGGGTTAGAATGGAACTGTCTAATCACAAATTACGATATTCTTTCTATAATGTACACAATACGTTTCATAGACCCCTCGAGAAAGTCTCTCAGAAAAAGAAACTTGAATCTTCCCTTAAGGAAAGCGATTTTTTCATCATACATTTGCCTTCACTACAGGAAGGCAATTTTAAAAGCCGCTCCACACGTAAATGGATCATAGCAAATGCTACGGACTGATTACGACATCAAATACGAAAACTCATCCCTCTACATAATTTCAAGTATCAAAATAACGTTTGTCGGGCAAAGATTTTTCGAAAATATTCTTTGTTAAACAGCTCTGGGGAGCCAGCGGAGCTCGCAGATAAGCATTGAGAAGGCAAAAGGGGCGCCGCGGGTGAGAAAAGTGTGTGAACCCCTGGGTTAAGCTAGAGTAATGCCAACTTCACTATGTGTATTTGCCAGAGTTATCAATCCTCTACTTATGATGTGCAGAGTGTTGCTCAGGGCCGCAATCGAAAACGAAAATTTTCTCTGTCGCCCGAGGCCAGTATACATTTTTGCGCCCGGGGCACCAGACCCCCCCCCCACTCCCCCTAGTTGCGACTCTGGTGGTGCTCACAATTCGAAAATATCAATAAACTAAGTGATTTGTCAATAAACAACAGTTTTCGACGAACAACCTTTGGAAAATCTAGTTGTCTGTGAGCAACCTACGAAAGCTTTAGTTCTTTTAGCTCTTGTTTCCGCTGAACAACAGCTGGAAAGTCTTGTTTTTTAGTGAACTTCTGGAAGCTTAATTTGTCTGTGAACAAGCTATACAAGCTCTAGTTGTCAGTGAACAACTCTTGTAATTGTCGGTGAACAATCTATGCAGTTCTCTTTGAACAACCACTAGAGGCTCTACTTATTTTTGAGCAACCTATAGAAGCTCTAGATCTCAGTGAACAACTTCTGGGAGCTCTATTTTGTACATTGTGTAGCGGTGATAATGATACGGCATCGCTCTGAAGGTTAAATAGGATGACTGATAAGTTGGACTTGACTTCAACATAAGAAAATTTAGCAAACATATACACGTTGATTCACGAACTATCTTTCACCTCAGTCATAGAGCTCACAAAATGCCTGCTTTATTTAACGTCATGAAATTAAGACTTATTGCTTCCGACATTCTTCTATGGTGAAGGTCTTCATTAATGTTTTGCGAGTACCGTCTGTCTATATATAGTCATCATCAAAAGAAGCTCATCCAAATACCCAAACTAGAATAAGCTTGATGATAAATTTTGATTCAGATACGTGGGTGTTTCATCCAATGTAGCCAACGTCCATCTAGAAATACTGCTTAAGGATTCCACTGGAATCGAATGCGGCTGTTGAGCATGGTCCAAGGAAAATCTGAATAAGTACCGCGAATGAAGACCGAATCACATGGTAGACACGATGATCTTCTAATTGAAATCGGACCAGCAGGCAGACGTAATTTCTACTGTAATTTTCGACCACGAGAGTATTATATCGGCACAATCTGACGACCAATATACTCTCTTTTAGAAATGCTTTTCATCGTTTCTACAGATTTAATCCGACGATAACACAATGAGGATAATAAGATCGATCCGCCAAATAGTTAGCCAACCAGAAAAACTAATAAACTGCTTAGATTTCATTATGACTTCTTTTTATGGTCGGGCTGGCCGTGTGTAACGCTCGAGTAAATGCATTCAATTTCCAACTCGGAAATATATAAGGTATACAGAGTGCAATCCCTTTTCTGCGCACATTCCAACAAATAAGCGCTAAAAGTTCTCGTTGTGTTCTGTAATTGCTTTCTGCGTGATGGTCTTCCAAAGCTATTCTTCGACCAATAAGGGAGAGCCACTCGAGCATCTCAATCACAAATGAGAGATCTCTTACCAGGACATTAAGCCTTAAAAACGATTAAAAAGCCTAAAAAAAGATAATTGATCGCCATATGATCTCTTTTCCAGTCCATCGGCTTCTGTTCGAAACCTCATCCGCCATTTTCATTCTCGATGTCCTCATTCTTTTCTCACATAAGGGCCAATTTTGGTGCGATCGGTAAGCAGAATATTAGCCCCCTCCCCGCAACTGTATTTTATATAATTAGATTGATTAATTATTAAATTTTTCTTTAAAGTTATAGCTTGAAATTCTCCAGTTCTGACATCGAAAAATACAGTAGGTCTATGTGTGGCTCATGCTTTACTGACGAATACACATATGGAAGCGAGCCCATAGTGTACTCTTAGTGTGTATAATAGTGTAACTCTTCACCCTTAAATAGACGGACTTGAATTTTTGGCATAAAATAGACGTAGCGCTGGCTACGTTTTTATAGAGTGGTTCTATATTCACGGGAGAAACTTTAAAATCATTTTTGATCATAGAATGTGCGGTCGAATCGCAATATCAAAAGGCCATAGAGGGTGTTTTTTGAGAGTGCTCAACAGACACTTCACCAAATATTATAATTTTCTGAGGGATTTGTTGCAATAAGAGTGCAATCAACGATTCGAGGCTGCAGGGTATTGTAATGTTGTAGGTCATGTCATGGTGCAACTGGATGACGCAAATTCTATCACAAAAGTCATTGTACCACTAGATCACTGTTTGGTGCAGCATAACTTTGATGGTCCTTGTACCAATAAAAAACAAACTCCAATCTAATCCGAAGGTGCATATGCAACCCTCGCATGGTTGATATCACACATCGCAGCAAATCCGTCAGAAAAATACATTTGCATTTGGTGAAATGCCGTTGAGCACTCTAAAAACACCCTCTACCGCCTTTGCCATTGAGACTCGCCCACACATTCTATGAACATGTTTAGGAGTCTTTTATCACCTTTAAAGTTTATCCCGTGAATTTGAAATCACCCTGTATGGGAAAAATATGTCAGTGTAAACTACGGAACGATCCAACGAACCTACACAATATATAGGTAGGTAGGTTATATAACTGGAAGGTCTTATATATATTTCCCTGGACTATAGAGTTTAGTGAGCTTTTTCTTCTGGAGGTTTTATGCACGGCTGTCTCAACATCATGGGTCCCCGGGTGAATTGATGTTTTGGTGGCTCCGGAAGTAACAGCTCTCATATTTACACTCTCACAGTCGAAAATCATAGTACCAAATCTCATCATGCAAACCCCTGTGGATATAACACCAATAGGGCCCAAATCATCACAGGACTGAACTTGTTAGGTACAGTGTATTTAACTTCAGAATAGTCTGCAACTATAAGTTCATTTTTTCTGTTGTTTTGTTCTAAACCGTGATTATTAGGTTCGTAATGCGAAAAATTATAACATAGATGATGATGTTTAATAGGCTTTTTCTTAACACCTCCCTGTTCTCCAAAATTTTCGCTTATCCGACGTTCTGCCTTCCCGTTTATGTCGGATAAGCGAGACTCTACTGTATGTGCATTGATATGCAGGTACAAAAAAAATATGGAGGTCAGTCATTTAACGAAGAGAATTAGATTATAAAATGAGTTCGAGGTTCTCTTCCCTATTTTAGGGTACCTTGAGGGCGCTTAGACAATATGCATTCAAATATATGGTTTAAAGTAATGGTTCTAGGGACAGCTTTGCTGGATTCTGAAGTACCACATTTTTCGTGCCATATTCCACTTGAAAACTCCATTTCTCCAAAGCTCTCCGTGCCCCGCTCCTTCACCGCTATGTTTCCCTTTCATCTGATTGCCAATCATGACCCCCCCCCCCCCATCCTTTATTAGATTATATCCCAGTACCACAAGGGAGGCCATATTACCCCAGGTTGAGAACCACTGGTGTAAACGGCATTGCCTAGCGTCTCTACAGAACCACCATTTAAATTGCATCGCATACAACAAATATAAGATCAAGATCCCACGATAGGGAATGAAACGATGAAATACAGCTGTCCGTTGACTTGTCGCGGTATCCTTCACCCGTGTCGGTCCTGGACAGTTCCCACGGTGTCAAGACGCTGACGCGACACTCAAAGAATCAATGGGTTGAGGTTCCACTTTCTTCATCTTCGGTCAACCTCGTCCCTTCACTGATTTACAAGCTCTTAAATACGGACATAATCAAGTGGACCGTGTAAACTTCAAGAAAGCAAATTGGTGGACACCGATGCCGGACAGGACAAATACTAAAGAGAATCATACACCTACCCAACTGTCCTTGGACACAGATTCGATTTGACGGCCATCCTCGAAGTGTCAGGAAGAGGAGGAGTGTGTCAGTCAAAAATATATCATTGAATAAAAGACTCCACATTGACAAAGGTGAGGCGGATCGGCATTGTTGCGGAGTCACTGAAGATCTTTATCCTATCGGTGCTTTTTTCATGAACTAAGAGTTGTTTGAATGGCCATTGTTGAGCTTTTCCATGTGTACACAAACACAGCCCCAAGTCAACCATCCAACAGAAGTTTCACTTTCGGAATATGCAGATATTTTTTTACTTCCACCTAAAGTCGAACTCGGTTATAACGGCATTGAGACCACAATATATATTTGTTTTAACCAAAATATCATATATATATGACTACAATAGTCAAAATAATTAGAAAATCAATGTAAATAATGGAATAGTGCGAAGTTTTATTTTTTACCTGTATGGAAAAGTAATTCTACGCTTACTTTTTTTGTGTCGCCCACCAGGTGACGCTCAGCAGTCATTGGCAAAATTTGCACACATGCAATTATTAGGATTTTTATGCTCTTAAAAAACTGTAAATATACCCTATAAAACCAAAAATATGTCCCAAAAATTTTTTCATTCCTATCTGAAATAACATTAGTTTTAGCAAAATAATATCATAATGTGTGTTTGTACTGTCTAAACCAGTGGTTCTCAACCGGTGCTCCGTGTGCACTTCTCAGAGGCTCCACGGCCACTCGAGGATAATGAAATAAATCATTAAATTTGATAACAAACAAAAAAAGAGGCCTAAAGGGTACCGCCATATAAATACTATACTAAAAAGGGCTCCGCCATAGAAATCATACACTGAAAAGGCGAGTCAGAAAAGGTTGAGAACCGCTGGTCTAAACTATTTTCAACTGCTGTATGAACAGAAATTCTTTGTTTTGCTACCTAATCTCAAAGCGCTTGAAGAGAAGCGCTCTCTGCAAGCGCTTTGCCTAATCTCATCGAGCCAAAATTTTTCTTTTCCTACAAAATTCAGAATTAATGTACCGCCATCTATAGGCAAAAATACGTAGCCGAGTAATGTATTTAGTTTTAGAGAAGCGCAAAATTAAAATTAAAAAATAAATAAAATTAATTATTTCTATTTGATAAAAAACTCTCAAAATTTCCCACAAACGCTAAAAAATTTCCCCATTTACCAATTTTTCCCACGAGTTACCATCACCGATTCAGATGTTTAATCTATTTACAGCCACACACCACTGTAGTCGAAGGGCTAGTTTTTTTATGCTCTAACAATTCAATGCCATTGCTGATTGGTTTTGAAAAACCTGAATTTCAGGATTTATGAAATATGCAAAATATGCTATATCACGTAAAAATAGCGAAATATGCAAAGACATGGAAATCCGAGCCCTAGTGATTACAACAGGCTGAAGTGGTTCATCTGTGACGTCATGAGAGTAGTCTGGCAAGACTACCTAGAAAGTTTGTCACATTTGGAACCACAGCATCCTATATCGTTTCTTCTTATTTTGTCGTAGAATCTTTCGGGATGGCTCACGAATACCGCAGGGCGATTGGATTTTGTGGGGCAGAGAAATCGCCAACCCTCTGCACGATCGTTTCTTTTCCCGCGCAACCTTTGACACTAGCACGTGCAGCGGAGTAAGGATGGACTACTTGCGTGACGTCACGAGCAGCCTGAGAAGGCCTTCTATCTCTAGGAGGTGCTGGGCGAGCACTCATTTTGGCGCTCTCCGTTAAACGTAAAAGCAGCAGTTAGGGTGAATTCGTCGTCGCTTCTAGTCCAGCGCCCGGGGCAAGACAAATGGAAGTGCTGAATTCCATCTCTAACCGCTCCTTCATACTTGCCCCGGGTAATTCATACTTGCATATAGAAATGTCCTCTCCACTTGTCAATACAAGATTCATTGAAAGACTGGCCATTTGTGGAGATGAAGAGCCATAGCTTAGATGGTAGAGCACTCGTCCGGCAAGCGAGAGACCGGGGTTCGAGTCCCCGTGGGGGCAGTGATGAATTTTCTTCCTTGCAATCTCTGTATTTGATTGTTCCCGCCGCACTTTTTAGTATGATAGTAATTTGTAACCTTGAATATATATTTGTATGAGTTTATGGTGATATTTGTACCCAATACTACCTTCTTACAGTAATGTTTGTGCATTCCCAATGGTATAAAAAAAAGGGAAATTTTTGTAAAGTAAATAATATATGCATGTAATTCAAATGTGAATGCCCAGCACTGTCAACGGAGGCTCTGTTTGATTATTCCCGTTGCAGTGCAGGCTCTGTGTGAATTCTGTGTGTGTGTGTGTGTGTATATTGCATATTCTGCAATAGGTCAGGCAAAACTGCTCAGCACTGTGGACGGAGGCTTTGTTTCTTCGTTTCCCGTCACAGTCGAGGCGCGGTATATATGTAATTTGTATACATTGTGTATTGTGTATTTTGATCATTCTCAAAGCTCTCCCACTTCAACTTGCCAGCTTCTTCCTCTTCTTTCTTGCCCACAAGTCTTTTCCACATTTCTTTCGGAATCCCAGGCTGCGGTCTCCGGCCCTTATGTGCCACTGGGCGCACGTGCAATTTTTCTCCCTAGTCATTGGATTCAGTCACCCATTTTTGTCAAATGGCTCGTATGTTGCATTGGTTGATGGCTGTCTTCCTGGGGAGAACGACGCGAGTAATTCGAAACTTGCGAGCACGGGGCAAGGGAAGCCACCACTATAAATCTTTGCTTACTTTTCCGACACAACTCTGCCTCTTTTGAGGGAACGGAAGTAAGGTGCTTTGCATCAGTCCGGGGTTGTGAGCGGTTCTATCTATCTATCTATCCTTGCAATCTTCATTTCCACAAATGGCCAGTCTTTCAATGAATCTTGTAATTGATACTTGCCCCTCACTAATTATATAGGTTTGCAGTATCGTCCCGTGTTTTACGGGGAAGACTAATTTTTCCAGTAATAAACTGCTCTTGGGAGGGGCGATAGTCTCTCCCCCCCCCCCCCCCGGATCCGTACTGAAGTTTCAAGTCATGATCCTGTTCATAGTTAATTGATAATATATATCGGATAAATACCACAGAAGCGCAGAAAAAGTCGGTATAACCGCGTTCATTGCGCGATTTTGATCAAAATTTGTCATGTGGTTAAATGGGCCGGGATTACCATTACAGTTGAGATTTCCGTATAATCGGATTTGACCGTTTTTTTCAAGTAGATCGTAGCAATGTTTTGAGGGGACATAAAAATAACTTCCTTCGAAGTTAATGTGCTGCCATCTAGGAACGAAATGTTCAGTAATCAGCACGAATATATTCAAAAATGCCAATACAAATATTCGTAGCGTCGAAATATCATTGTACTCGTGTCCAGCATTAGGTTTTTTCCATTCAGCAATTGATAATTATTGATATATTATAGAAGTTGATCATTTGTTTCTAAAAGAAAATTAATTTATGAGTTTGAAATTGTAATAATTTTCATCTTCGTGATTCTGTTATCGTCTTTAAAGAGTTGGATTAAATTTAATAACAATTTAATCTCAAGGTCTAAGCTTCTAACTCACACCTTGAGGTGGAATGAAATCGTTGTCGAATGTGAGAGACGGATATCCTTCCGAGTTCCAACTAGATTGGCACATGCCTAGTAAGGCACTTCCTGTGGGGGCCCCCCCGGTGGAAATCACGGCGCTAATTGGATGCTCATAACGCATTTTTATTGGCAGTTGTGCATCGTTTATTCCGATGGTGGGGGGGTTAGGTAGAATTGATGGAGCTTCTATGTATAATTGGATGCCAACCGACAAAATGATTTTCATTCCCCCCCATCGCAACACCTCGTAAAGAAGAATATTCCGTTGGCGTATTTTTACATCGAATAAGTTGCAATAATTGGCAAATTTTTCCCACACGGAGCCAAAATGAATATAGCTGGCTCATACTCTCTTACTGTAAAAATGTATTTCTGGCTATCAAAAGGAATATAATACAGGTTGCGTGTTGTTTAGGATTCATTTTACAGGCGATTTCACGCCAATTTCTAACAAGCATCGCTTTTTTCGTATTGCTGTCTTGTTGTTTTTTTTTCCAGAAAGGTAAATATCCCGCAGTTAAAATGCAGGTAATGAGCCTATGATTTCACGCTCTAGCCTCTGAGATTCATTTGATGATGCAGGGATACATTTCATGACGCTTCTCATGCCCGGATGTGGGAACTGGAACTTGTTTATTTTTTTGTTTACTGAATATTGGTGTGAGCTTTTTTTTGTGTGTTAGGAAAAGCCTTATAAACTTCATATCAAGGTATAAATATTGAATAGAAATAGACTTTAATATAGTCACAACTCCGTAGATATCCGTACAATAACTGTCCTAATCGGTGGGTGACGGTGCCTAGAGATTCCGGGCTAAAGTGGAACTCAGTCTAAAACTGACAAATCTAGATTTGATCACCCATGAATAAGATTCACGTGACTTATACACCGAAAATTGGTAATCTAGGAGACATTAAATTTTGCATCCTTGTTGAGACATTTTTGCCCATAGGCATCAGAAATCTTGGAAACATCCCGGCCCATAGGGGTATGGTCCCCCACATACAAACCATACTACTAAACCATACACGAACCTCGTCCATATTCCTCTGCGGAACTTACAACGAATTGGTACGTGCGTTCTGCGCACTTAAGGCGGTAAGTTTGTTTCTGTGCAATGCTTGTTATTGTGCTGCCATCTACTATCTATTTTTCGAACTGTGAGTGAACTGTAATGATTGAAGAGAATTTTTATTTTAACGAAGAGATATCGGCTCGCATTCACCCCTCGAAGTTGTGCCCCCACATAGTCTACTGCAGCCCCCCCTCCCCAAGCTGGGATCTTCGGCTGTCCCCGATCAGATTTTTTGTGTTTCACCAGTGCCAAAAACAAGTGAAATGATAAAAATCGTCTCAGGCACCCTGTCAACCCCCTACCCTTGTAGAAACAATGCTTACTGCCACTGGGAGCACACAGACCGTCTGCGTGCTTCCAATATCTCTGACAGACATCGGAAATCGTTAAGATATCCCTGCACACAGACATCGCAAACCATACATGCAAACATTACCAAGCACAGATCCAGGGCAATACATCAGATGGGGCTAATTAGCGGGAAAAAATGCGTACGGTGAATATACGGATCGTATTTTATGGAACAGAACCTCTGGGTCTGGAAATGGGAGATCGCCGCCTCCCCGGAACAGCGTTTTGTCCTCATTTCATACCAAAGGATAATATTAATTTTGATAATTCAATCGCTCCACCCAGTTCCTTTTTTTAAGCGTAATCTTTTTCAAAGTCTCTTACGCACTTCATAATAGTAGCAAGACAGTATCAGCATCTACAAGTCCCGAATTTTACGCTATCAAAAGTTACGTTCTGAATCCGTCCGTTCGGGACTTCAGGAGGCTCAAGTCTGGAAAGTTAATAATCAAGAATGAATTATGTTGAGCATAAAAACACTCGGAAAAAAAAAAAAAAAATAGGCGTCTAAATTTCCAAACATGGCGATCCTCAAACTGTCAAGTAATACACCTTCCGAAAAAACACACATACCAGTGTCATACATACCCTTCTTATCAAGATGTGGAAGGGAAAGGTATGGATGACCTCCACCCCATCTCAAAAAAAAACTGGATTTCTAGCTAGTAAAAGTGGCCAGAGCCCAAATACCAGCCACTAAGCGAGAGACAGAGACGAGGGTTATATAGTCAATAGAGAAAAGAAGACTATCATAGAAATCCATTTGTTATCCAAACAGGTTATTTTCTGATCCTCGCAGAAAGGTGATGGAACATTGGTGTCCCGCTGTGATGGGCAATAAGTTCCCCCATCACAGCGGGCCACCGAGACAAAACTGGCCCCAGAGCGGGACACATCCGGTTTCTTAGGTCCGCCCTGTTTGTCTTTGATTCTCAAGTAAGATATGAGATTGTTTCTTCTCTCTCTCTTCCATACTTGTCTCTTCTTTTTCTTATTATGCATTTTGTGTAACTGTTGGGATAAGAGAGAGAGAGAGAGAATTCGTTCTCGTTGATATTAATTGGAGAGAGTGCGAGGGAACAACGATGTTAGACAGATTATCATTATGTGTAAAAAGACACGTTTCTTATGGCCTGTATAAGGAATGCCTTTAAATCATTCATTCTTGACGTTTTGTGGAAGCCATTTCTTCCTCCCCCTCCCTTTCCTACCTAGTACGTAGGAGGAGGTGGAGAATCGTATAATGACCGTCGGAAAAACAAATTTTTCTTGAAGATGAGTGATGGACAATTGTATCTTCATTAAAAAACTCGTGTCGGGGGGTACCACGGACGTGAGGATATAAATGACCGTTGCTGTTCGACCCGTGGAATGGCCAGCCTTTCTTTTTATAACGGTCATAATATGCGACAGTATTCTTACAGCCGTCGCCAATTCGAGTTTGTTAGTTGGGGGGGGGGGCAATGGGCCGGGTGAACGTTTAAACCACGGGTGCTCAACATTTTGGAGACCGCGTTCCACTTCATTGCTTTGGAAAGGGTGTTGCGGGCCACGTCATTGGTTCGGAAAGGGTGTTGTGGGCCACTTGTGAATGAACTGTAAATGCACTACGGGCTGCTTGAGGGATCTGTAAAACCGCCCCAGGTCATTCAAGTAAAAAGTACATCAGTCAAATGGTAATGTAACGTGGCTCATCTAAGTTATCAAGGTACGTGTCGCGGCGCGCTTGAGTGATATGGAAACGTGCCACTTGGTACATTTTTGACAAAATAAGTTTTGGGATCGAGGCCACATCACATGACTCCAAGGGCCACATTTGGCAGCAGGCCATGGGTTCAGCATACCAAACATCTTCAGCCCGTTGCTCGCGAGCAGTGCTGCCTGAAGTACCCAGAGTGCTCGATGCTCGTGTCCGATTTCGTGCTCGCGAGTACTTCATCAGCGTTCCAACTAAAACATGTAAAAATTTTGCATCCAAGCATTGAAATCATCCAAAAGCATTCCACGCTATGTTAAAAATGCCATAAGGGTGCTCTTCTTATGACGACGGCTGCAGTCTCAATCAGGGCCTTAACTAGGATTTTTGCCGCCCGGGGGCAAACATTATTGTGCCGTCCCCACAACTTTAAAATTCTATAATTTTATAACGGTGTTCTTTGTTCCAACCTAATGTACGTTTAGCATCATCACAATGTGTTCATGTTATGAATTAGAATACTTTATTGCACCAAACTAAGCCGGGAAACCATAAGTGAGTGTTGGTAACGTCGTGTCGAGCAAAATTTCAATTTTGAATAAAGTTTTTTCACACATCCCAAAATGTGCTGCCATCTACCAGAAAAAATACTTAGTCGAGTAATTTGACACTAGAAAAGCATTTTGTAGGCCCCTACCAAACACCCCCCTATAAATAAGATCTTATCTATAAGGGGTGTTTCCAAAAAATTATTTTGTTTGATGAACTCTCAAATTTGTCATTCAATCGTTTCGAGAGTGTGCGGACCACTTCATTAATTGCGAAATATATCGCGGGCTATTTAAATGATTTGGAGCTTTGCTGTGAGCCACTCAAGTGATCTGAATATGTGCCGCGGACCAATTGAGTGATCTATACATGTGCTGCGCGGATCACTTAAGTTAGTGATGGGTGAATAGAATTATTGAAATTGAAGTATATTTTCAGAATTAATGAAGATTCATGAAAAAAAATAATTTTAGAGCATTTTGATGGAAATTCATATATAATGAAAAAATAATCTCAAGAAGAAACAAAATGCTCCAATAATATAAGGCCCCGCTGTTTAGGTCTAACGGGGACTTGTTGGCCCTCGGGCTTCACGGAAACTTATTTTTGGCCCGCAATGCCCAAAATTTTGAGTTTTAAGTTTCGAAGTGCAGTATTTCTCCTCCTTTTTTGTCAATTCTAGCAAAGAATTATTCTCCGGGACACACAATTCCAGATTCGTTACACGGATGAATATATCTTATTATTTTGCTATTTTTTGTAAGTATATTTCCACTCGTTACCATCTATTGACGGTATCTGAATGCCATCCTCAAATTCTATAGACGCTATTCCAACAAAACACCAAAGCTCCTCCCTCCTGTTTGGAAAATTTTCCAGGAGAAAGAGAGAGAGGCATAGCAAATAGAGATGCTGAATTTTGTATAGTACAAATACAAATACAACGCCACAACAGGCAGAATGGCCAACCAGGTGGCTGAGAATAAGATGCTCATAAAAATATGGATGTCATATATTTCAAAAATACAGCAACCCAGTTAAAAATGCAATTAATAAAAATTATAAACAATATCTACACGTGATAAAATACGTATTATACAATGCCCATAAAGAATACTTATGGTTGTCTTATTCTAAGTATGTAATAGCTTCTCGATTTACCCCAAGGCTTTAACCTGTTTGGACCTAATTGAGCCCCACAAAGCAATGGGGTGCGTTGGGCCCACTCGTTTAGACATGGATATTTGAAACTAGAATCACAGTACGACGTTGGCCTACGGCCTGCACGGAAATATTTTGCTTTTCTGGCCCGCAATGCCAAAATTTTGAAGCTTCCCTATAGATTCGATTCTGAAACGAAACTGTTCCGAAATGTACAAAAATAACAGAGACACAGAAACAAGTACACAAAAAATTGAAGGTATCGAGTATTTCTCCTCTTCCTCTGTCAATTCCAACAAAGAATTATCCTCCGGGACGCACAATTCCGGATCCGTCAACCCGGATGTACGTACATATATCTTATCTCTTTTCCGTATTTTTTTTTTCCCCCACTCTTTGCTCAATCGTTACCACCCACACTGACGGTATCTCTCAACACCATCCTTTCGAACTCTATAGGCGTATTCTAACAAAACAGCAAAGCTCCTCCCGTTGGAAAATTCTCCAGGACACACACACACACACACAGATAGGAATGGTGGTGAAGACGGAATGAGAGAGAGGGAGAGATGGTGGTGTTGTGGGGATCAAGAACAATTCCGGTATTTGTGAGAGATGATCGCCGGGAGAGGATAAAGATTCGGTCCGTGGGAAAAGTAGAGTGAGAGAGAGAGAGTTGGTTCGAAAGGCGTTTGGGCAAATGGAACGGGCCCCGGAGACTCTGGAAGAGATTGTGGATCACGTTCCATCATGATGTCTTCCGCCCCCCCCCCACTCCGCGAGTGGATTACGGATCAGTTTCCCCGTGTCCTGGATCAAATTCTCCTCGTCACCTCAAGGGGGCTGTTAGACTAAATGGAAGGCAACGGAGGGTATTTCGTGCAAAAGTGAAGCGCAAGCTGTATCTTTTCGCACATCAGTTTAGGTGTTTTCGCAGCAGATGATGATTCGTCGAGAAATTCCTATTACCTCTCTTTTATGTATTTGATCCTTCGCTCAATTTGTTTCCTTGCCGCCCCTCCACGTGTAATTCCTCTATCCGTTTCTGCCGGTGACGTGACATCATCGCAACGTGTAATCGAGTGAACTGAGATTTAACCAATTTTCTGTCATTGTCGGGAAAAAAAACCGAACTTTTTCTAAAGATTGTGATTTCTCGTAATAACTGATTGAATTGAATAGGAGAAAATTATATTCCCACTAATATTTGTGTATAAGGAGCTACGCTGTTGTACCAATATCCAAGTGAAGAGGTATTGAAAGTTGCAGGACACAAAATATATATACTACTCATGTAAGAAGGCAGAGGCGGATTTATTCTTATACATGCAGTCCTTTTACCTCATTTTGGTCTAATATTTTGACCACCCATTCCTTAAATTTGCCGCTCTTATCAACGTGCTATCCTATTAAAGATCCCAGCCTAAGGGACCTCAGAATTTTGACGCCATGGGTCCCCGTGCCGTTCCCGGATGGGACTAGATGGCCCTTGGGTATGACGTAAATTACACGTAAAAGTTTGCAATCAAAGAATCCTCACTTCTGGTTGGGTTAAAAATTTCTAAAAAAAACATTCTTTTTACAACTTATTTATACCACCAATGAGAGGATCTAAAAATGACAAAAATTCCAATTTATAAAGAGAAATGAGTGTGTTTTTTTCCCCTTTTTTTTAATTCGCAGTTTTTGCGTTTAAGGGAGCAATTTACGGGTTTGGTAATGTTCTGCCATCTGTAAGAATTTAAACGAAATATTTTTTAAGATTATTTTTCCTTTTGTCTTTTGAAATGGGGAGGGGATTTTCAATATTTTGTAGAGTGATAAGCGAGGAATCCCGATGCTTTCCCAAACGCATTGCCTCACCCGAGGGTCTCTGACGCATAGGAGGGTGTCATGATTATTCGAGATCCAAAGGTATGATTTTCGAGAGAAAGTATGTAAACTAGTAGGGGTTATGAATTTCAACCGAGCACGGGCACCTTAAAACCACTTGTCCGGGATGTCCATGATGCCTTTAAGATTGCAAGTCGATGCGTAACAATGCCTGGAAATAATCATATTTCTCGGATTCAAATTTCAAATCAGATAACAATTTGCATGTTTTTAGCATGAAATATTTTTTCCAGAGTAAGTGCATTTCATGCCTTCTGGGTTATTGTAAATAAAAAATATATATATTTATATATATATATAAGTGATACTGGAGCCCCGTGAGCATATTGGGGAAGGCATATTCACGAATCAAGAGCGTTGATTGTGACCAAGATAAAAAAAGCAATCTTACAACAACTCTGACTGAAACTGAAATAATCATGATGAGAATCATTGAATCACATGATGTGAATCATTGAATCACATGATGTTCATCGGAGTTATCGATGAATATCTCCTGAGTATGAAATCAAGTATATCCATTCTCTATGATTTTTGAGTGAGCACCACGACAACCCATCCCCCAAGGGTAGGCCTCGCAAGGCTCCAGCAAGTGGACCCAGGACAAATTTTATTTTGTTACTATTTTTTACACTATAAATTAACTATAGAGGAGGCCCACTAGAGATCTCTGGTGTAGGCCAATATAAAAGGAAAATGTTATTTCCTACACGAATTGTTCCAGCATCTCCTGGAGATAGAAGGCCTTCGCATGGTGTTCGTTACGTCAGCAATTGGTCCAGTTTTCTCTCAGAATATTCCGCGCCAGTATCATCGTCGTGTGGAAAAGAAATGATGGCCCAGAACTGGCGATTTCTATGTCCCACATCCAATCATCATGCGATGCGGTATTTGTGAGCCAACTAGTAAGATTCTACGCCAAAATAAGAAGAAACGAAATAGGATGCTGTGGTTCAAAATGTTGCAAACTTGTTAAGTAGTCTTAATGACGTCACAGATGAACTTGGCAACTCGTGCGGAGCCTTTCTATCTCTAGGAGGTGCTGAGTGTGCCCTCTAACTTTTTTTTCCCCCTTCAGATACTTGGTATTTTGTCTTTTTCTTTTCCACCTGCGCAGACGTATTGTTTCTCTGCGCGCAGAATTTTGATAATTAAATAGGTAAACCTTAGTTATTTTTGTCCATAACCAATAAATGGGTAAAACAAATATCAGTAAAAATATGCCTTCTAGAACCGCGGTTCCCAACGTTTTTGGAAACCCCGCGGCCCGGTTTATTTATTTTTTGTGATTGGAAGGCACGATCATGCACACGACTATTGTAGCAAAATGAAACATTGAATCACTCACGGCCCGGTTTGACTGATGTGAGGGGCCCGGCGGTTGAGATACACTGTTCTGGAAAATACCGAAAATATCTAGACAGTGCAGTATTATATTATATGTAAAGAAACACCATTGATCAATCACTTCTATCAGCTGTCAAATCAAAATCCCAACTGTTTTACACGGTCCCCCACGGGGACGGCAGTTTCTTCCTTGTAATCTTCATCTCCACAAATAACCAGTCTTTTAATGAATCTTGTTAATGTTGGTCAAATCCAATGCCTACAGAGAGAGAATGATGTGGTAAATTTCCCAAGGCATTTGAGTTCCAATGGACGTATTCAAGCAAAACACCTCCAGGGTGCGTCTCCAAACACAGTCTACCAATAATATTTTTATACATACGGCAATATCTTGATGATGCATGTTCCGAGATCCCCAACTCGAGTACGATCGACAACAAATATCCGACAACTTAAAAACTGGAAAGCCGCCATCACATATTTTTTCCCGTAAATTTTTTTTGTTTTTTTCCCGTTTTGTTTCCTTATCCGTTCGAAAGTCGTTTTTGAAAATCATCGTTGTTAACGATATTTCCTGTTTTTTTTTTTTTTTTGGTTTTTTTCCCCTCCCAGTCCTGGAGCCGTCTGCTCCGGTCACAAATATTGTCTCTCACCCTATTCCAGTTTGAAATCCATTTTTATTGCTATACGGCAAATTTTCGTGTTTGTTTGTTTTCCGGGGGAAAAGAGAGGAAAAACTCCTTTCGAAAATAAGAGCAGAAATTGATCTTAAAGGAAAATGAAATCCGATCAATTTTCTGGAAAAGAGCCCGGAGAGCAACGAAAAAAAAAAAAAAAAAAACTGGGAAAAAACATTTTTTTTTTTTTTTTCCCGCCGCTCTTTCCGAATTTATGTGGAGATTATATTCGAAAACGCATCTTGTTTCTAACGGGATATTGGGGGGTATTTTTCCTTCGGAAACAAAATAATCGAATATCATCGAGTTGTGTATCCAAATTCTTGAAAATAATTTTTTTTGTTTTTTTAAAAAGAAATTTTTACATTCAACGCTTCCACAAACGATAGAGTGCTATAATTTTCGCCAGTTTTATTTCTCGCCAACTTCGCCAAAAGATGTAGTTGCTCGAGAATCTTAATAGATGAAAGTTCAGTTTAATCGATGGGGATGGGGGGGGGGGGGGGGGGGTTGGATGATGCTTACGTTATCAACGAACTTTTATAAAAATATGAATTACTCTTAATGGCATCTTACTCGGTAGCGCCAAAAACGAGAAATACCTTTCGCTAGATTGTGGGCACCTGAACTAACATTCTCCCTACGAAGTACGAAAGCCTGGATAACCAAGCGGAGATCGAGATGTTTTATGCGGAAAGAAAATTCACATTCCTCTGTGGAGAATCGAACCACCAATCTCTCACTGTCCGGACGAGTGTTCTAACCATTGAACTACAGAGGACAGACATTTTCAATCCTTAGAGCATGTGTATGAATGCTGAACGGGACTGCGCATGGACAGCCTCCAAGCTCAGCTAATTGCCCTTACGACGTTAGCCCCCAGATGGCGACATATAGGGAGAAACGACGTCACTCTCCGCTTTTCATACGAAGTACGAAAGCCTGGATAACCAAGCGGAGATCGAGATGTTGTTCGGAAAGAAAATTCACATTCCTCTGTGGAATGTGAGTGTTTTCTTTCCGAACAACATCTCGATCTCCGCTTGGCTATCCAGGCTGTCTATAACATTCTCCCTGTTGCAAGTCCCCTACAGGGTCGCTTTAGTGATCTCTAAAGGTTTTGTGGTTCCAATTGATCTGTAAATGTGCCCGGGCCGCTTAAGTGCTCTGCAACTGCGCCACGCATCATTCAAGTGGTCCGTAGTTATGCCGCGGATCACTTAAGTAATCTGGGAATGTGCCGCGGGTAACTTGAGTGATGTAGAACTGCACTGGAGAGAGGGGGGGGGCATCAGAGCACTAAAACTGTGCCACGTGTCACTCAAGAGATCTCTAAATGTGGCACGGATCGCTTAAGTGTTCTGGAAATGTGTCGCTCTGGTCACTTAAATGCTCGGGTCACCTAAATGCTCTGGAGAAGGTGGGTCGCAATGAATTTCTGAAAAAACAAATTTTGAGTTCTTAGCCTTCAAATAGCATCGAAATTAAAAGATATTGATTATAATAACATGTAAGGCATTTTCTTTCGAAATATCAATTTGTTATAATATTTTTTACATTAAAAAATTAATTTGTATAGTCGGAATGGGGGGGGGGGGACACGAGTCCCCTTATGCCCCCCCCCCCTCCGCGTGCGTCTCTGAACCCACCAATATGCGTTAGGAGTTACGGGGGAGGGCAGAGCTGACGAAAGTTTGCTGACGGGGGAGGGGTCAAAAATGGCTTAAAATGTGCTCACGTAATACTTGAACAGCCCCCTTATCTATCGCATTATCAAAAGTAGAATAAGAAGAAAATGATAATAAATGTATAAATACAGGCTTGTGTAATATAATACAGGGGCTGTCCCAACCCAAATTGTTAAACAGTGACTGAGGGAAATATTCATCCTTCGGACTATGGGTTGAGAACGTATGGATTGGATTAAATTACGTTCCCGGTTGACTGCAATGCAATTTGAAAGTTTCATTCTGTCCTCTGTTGTCAAATTACCGAATATATATAAGGTGATTATATGTAATTAAAATTCCCGTATTCTGAGTATTTTTGTCTCATAAATCGGAGAAAAGTTACGAAACAGCAAAAAGTAACGGAAAACACTCCCCATTTATGCTTTCTTTCTTTCAAACCGAGCACAACCCAGGTCTATCACCATCTATGGGCGATTTACTACCTCGTGAGTTGTGCCGGAAGTGTAACTGTGTGTGTACCTAACAGTCTGAGTGCGTAGTTTGATTTTCCAGTGCTGTGTAGTGTTGTGTTTGATTTTCCAGTGCTGCCATCTATATTTCAGAAGTGAAGTGTTATGATTGAATTACAGCTGTACTGTTTGTAGGTCTATTGCTCTCTGTGTGGTGAGACTTTAATGCTGCCTTTTCCAATTTTTTTCCTTAGATTTTTGAATTTAAAAATTTCTTTCGAATCACTTAGAAACTCGGAATTTTTTTTTTTTTGTTTTTTGGGACTCAGGAGAGACAGGGCAATAACTTTCTAGTTGGAAGTTATAGGATAAGGGGACCGTTCAACAATTTAGATTTTTTGAATATCTCTTTTGTTTTTAAATTGAAACTATACCTCTACGACAAGGCGGTTGATGAGATAAAGGCCGCAATAGCACGCACTTACAGGACACCCTGTACATTCGGTGATTTTCCGACTTCTTTTAAAATGAAGTCTCACCCGACTTTTCCTTTACTCTCAGGGAAAGAGGGAGAGTCAAATATATATATTCTTCACTGAAATCACAAGGACGATTTCTTGCATTTTGCGTAATTTGGGATTCTAAATTTCTGTATTTTTTTTTTGGGGGGGGGGGAGGGAGGGGATTGTGGCGAACCAAAACAAAAAAGAGTTGTAGCTCTGAAAATTACGGTGATTCGTGTATATGCAACGATATTGATTATAAATATACAGTATTTTTTTTGTAATTTGAATACTACGTAAATCAAGGGTGTGAGAGTGCAGTTAATTCATTGGTTCAAAAACGTGCCGCGGGCCACTTAAGTGATCTGGAATAGCGCCGTTAATTAATATCTTGGATCCGCCCAATCTGAAACACGTCACTTAAGCGAGCTTTCAATACGCCGTGGATCGCACAATCGAAGTAAGAATGTACTACGGGGATAACTATATATTTACATAATATATTACACGCCATATTTGCATAATATAAATTTCTCTTCTTATATAATTGCTGATGCACATAAACATTACTATGTACAAGTTACATTGGGAACTGATGTCATCACGAGCTCATACAAATACTCAAGGCTACAGTATTATTAACGTACGGTGTAAATTTATACACAAAACCATTTGTTTATTCTTCCGATTGTTTACGACAGGGTCGCGGAGTGAGTCGCCTTAGGGTGTGTGAAGGGGGGATACTAATTCTATACACAACTGTCCTTGATTCCCAATCATAAATTACATAGTGTGTAAGTATTACTTAAATATTATTGTATAGGAACCTTTTAAGTCGCCCCTTTATATTGAATCTGTGTCTGTGTCACATTCCGAATCACTAGTGAAATGTAGTCACTGCTTCCAGTTATTATAAAAAATAGTTTCTCCATTATTCACCAGATAGTTCAAGACTTTTTGTAGTTTTTCCCGTTGCAGATCTCTTTGTAAAATAATTTTCCGTTTCCATAAGATCTCTCGTCCGTTCGGTGTCGTCTCTAAATGATATCCCTTTGTGTACTCACACTGTGTCACATAGTGTATCGCGCTTCCCGGATGGCCGCATCTACACGTGCTGGTCTGGCTGATTTTGAACCTCTGCATGTATTCACCGAATGGACCGTGTTCTTGTGAGGACTGCTATTTCTCTCGGCATCACTTCATTTTACCCACTTTTGGTGTTACGTCGAAGACCTTTCTTCCAGTTTTGTATATTTGCCAATGGTGTTGCCATATTTCTCGGACACTTCTTGCGAGAGCAGATTTTTATTGTAGGATGCCGGTAATTTCATTATGTGGTTTTCATGTTGATGTTTTGTGGCCTCTTTTGCGAATTTATCCACCATTTTCCTCTCGTCAATGCCTACATGAGCTTTCACCCAACGTATTGTAATCTTCCTGTTGTTCATTAGCATTTCTCCAATGTCATGCACTAGGTAGGCTATGAGGGGATTCCACGCCCGTATTGCATGTCGGTCTTTGTAGTTGATTTTTCTGCAAATTTTTTTTGCATAAGTGACCGCCATCCAGATTGCGTATAACTCTACAGTGTAGTTACGGAGCAATCGAGTTACATTTGTCCGTTACTTCACCCATGTATATACTGATGTAGGCGGCCCCTACGCCGTCCACGGTCTGTGAAAATAATTCGATTCGTTGATTCTTCTACATCTGTGGTAAAGACCTGTGTCGGCAAAATATCTTTCACAGGGGGAGGATGTTTACGCACACTTCTGCAGGAAGATATGTCTGTCACATTATTTATATTAATTTCGCGCCCGAGCCTTAAATTTGCTTCTTGTACTTCGTTGTCCAAAATTGTATGTAGTGGAGCATTGTTAGTTATTACTTGTAACGCACTGTTTGGTGTTGTGGAATAGGCTCCAGTGATGAATAGCAGGAATTTTCTTTGAAGAGAGTCTACCTTTGTTCTAAGTTGTTGTTTGGGATCATTGCACCATGCGATAGCACCATATGCTATAATGCGGACGGCGGCAACTTTATAAAGCGTATTTACAATTTTCGTATTAATGCCCCATGCAGGGCCAGCCATTCTTTTAAAATATTGTAAACATTTCTGTGTTTTCGTGATCAGATAATTCACGTGTTTGAACCATGTCAGGTTTCTATCAAACATTATTCCTAAATATCTGATGTTCATATTGTGCCTTATTGGATTGTTTCGCAGCCTAATGGTTGGTCTTCCATTTTTGGGAGAAATCCATAAGTAAATGGATTTGGAGAGTTCGATCTATAATTCAGTTTTTGTGAGCCATGTATCCAATAATACCATTGCACTTTTGCGTGCTCAGTGCGGATTGTTAAATCACCAATTACCATAGCAATATCATCCGCATACACTTGAATTTTTATATTTTCAGGCCAGTTTTTCGTGAGTAAATCATTTATGACTAGGTTCCAAAGCATGGGCGAACACTGGGTTGAGCGAGCATATAGGGTTACCATCAGCCCTTCTTCCAGAGGACACGTACTCCTGTTTGGTGTCATTTCAAGCGTCGTTCAACGTTTCAGAAAATTCACCCTTTTGTCCAGTGGCGGATTAAAGTCGGTTGAGGCCCCGGGCGCAAAAGAAAATACTGGGCTCCCTTGAATTAGACAAAAGTGTAAAGTTTGTGTTTCTCGAGGCACTTCAGAAGTCGGGGCCCCGGGGCGAGCCCGGTGCACTCGCCGTTAAATCCGCCTCTGCTTTTGTCCCCCCTTTTTGGGTGTCGGGAATCATTTCTTTTTTTTCAAGGGAATTAATTTTTTTTTTCACTTTGAAACATACAGGGTGTGCTGTAAGTGCTAGTGAGAACTTTATCTCATCAACCGTCCGTCGTAGAGGTATTATTCTAGTTTAAAAATGCTGAAAAGGCGTTTACAAATTACCCTGAACCAATTTTGAGAGTGAAAATACAGTGTGTAACAAAATAAAGACATCTGAATATTTATACGCTCCTCCTGTGCTATAACTTCCATTTAGAAAGTTGTTACCGTGCCTTTCCCGATGGAAAAAAAAAATCCATGTTTCGAAGTGCAATATTCACAGAGATATTAGAATTTTAAAAACGGAATAAATTTTGGAAAGAAGAGCGTTAAATACGGAGAAACCATTTTTACCCGTAAAAACGAGTACTTTGAATTTAATCACTTAAATTCAACCACAAATAAGTTTCTCCCGTACGTGATGGGGGCACTACACACATATTTTGCCAATAAGAAGAAAACACGTATAAATTATTATGAGCATTGTAATGTTAGCTTTCGTTATATTTATCAACATTTTTAAAAATAAGCAACATTACACTGATCGAATCCATCACCCTAGACTGAAATTTGAGCGAAATTTCCGGTAAATTTAAATATTACTACGGACCATGTTCTGTTTAGGAGGAGGTAAATTTAAATAATTTATTTACGATGCATCAAATTTACCAATACGAGTTGGAGATTACAAACAATCACCGGTATACGTGAAAACAAAATCTATTAAACCTCCAAAAATGATTAGTAACTATGCATAATAGCCGATGAGTACGCGCAATAACCGGATTTATCACATTTCCGCACCACGTGGCACCATCTGTTGTGAACATTTAAGAAAATTCTATCAAAAAGGTTACGCGCGCAGGCATTTTTTTTTTTTCTGAATTCGGAAACTCATAATTCCACCCTGAACGTAAACAAACGAATTTTTCAGTGCTGCCATCTGCTGCACATCTGTATAACGAAACGAAGATGCACGAAGATGTACGTCGGTTTTTATTACCGTTTTCACCTTTAACCCATAGTTTCGCAACCTTTTTCGTCCCATATAGCCCCCTTCTTCAGAAATTTTTTCCCCCAACGCAATCTAACACATAGACTCCCATGTTATGGCTGTAGCTTGTACTTCCCCCCCCCCCCTGGAACATTCCATCGCCCTCCCCCAGAGGGCGTTAAACCTTCACTAGGGATGCCGTAGATGAGATTTTAACAGTTTTTTAATGTACCCTTCATTGTCGTTCTGCCAATGAAATGCAGCATAGGCGGAGATAGACTTGGAAGTCTGAGGGGGGGGGCACGATGATGATGATGTCAAGTCATATATACATATATGCATTAGATCAGTCGACTTCACCTTTGGTGCAGGGGGGAACAATGCCAATTCATGTGTGCCCGGCTAGCTCAGTCGGTAGAGCATGAGACTCTTAATCTCAGGGTCGTGGGTTCGAGCCCCACGTTGGGCGCAATTATTCTCCCCAGCACGACTCAACCCACTCGGGTAAAAGGCTTATATCCCGGGAGGGACAGAGTCTGGTCTGTCGGGGGACAATGCCCCATGCCCTCCCTTATCTCCACCCATGAAATGCAGTAGTGCCTTGAAGCTATGGTATAAGAGAGTAGGGATGATGGTAATTTAAGTGTCATCTCACACCATCCCTAAGATGGCGGAAAATTTAGAAATTTGGCTGGAAGGTTAACCCCGCGAATTAACAGCGCCTTCCACAGGATCTAATAGATATCATGTATTGTGATGAAAATTTATGCTATGTTATATATATATATATAACTAATTATATGTGAGATAATATGATGTAATGGGAATAAATATGATAAGTCACCATAAAGATGCAACATGTTAATAGTTATGATACTGATGTAATTAATGCTATATGAACATGGGTGATCTCGACCACAGGACCGTCTTAGGACAATCATGGGGGGCCCCTGGACTAAGCGATTTTTCTGAGACCCTGCATAGCAAATTCTCGAAAAAATTCAAATGTATTTCTCATTTTTCTGAGTCCACTCTTTCCTGGTGACAGCACTGTTAGACCAACCCTCTCTCTCTGGCGGGTGCTCTTTTTTTATCTCAGCTCGAGCTGCCTGAACTAGTATTTCCTCATATTAAAAGTGCTGCCATCTAGGTTATAAATTAAAAACGACTCAAGCGGTGGTAACAAAATAAGGATCGAGAAGCAGGAATTTTCATTCAGTACTGTTCCCTACGAGTGAAGCCCAGTAACCGAACTGAATGACAAGTTCAGTTCGTTTTACGGGATATAAGGAAACGTCCAAAACAAAGAATCTGGGATGAAGCAGACGACAGCAGAAATTTTCTTTCAGTACGATTCCCTACGAGCACAGCCCACAAACTGAACTGAATAGCAAGTTCAGTTATTTCTTCTGGGCACAGGGAGACGTCCAAAACAAAGAACCTATCGTCATTTTGATATTTAGAAATTCATCTTCATGTTCATGAGTTCATCGCTAGGTGGCTGCTCATACCTTTTTGTCAGGTCAAATTCGCATCCGTGTCCGGAAAATGCAACGCCAGGAAAGTTCACCGACAACAGTTCGACGCGAAGCTACCGAGTCCATGAGCTAGTGAGCGAAATAGTGAAAGAGTGAGCGAGATACTAAGTGAGTGGGCGAGTGAATGAGTGAGCAGGTGAGTGAGGGACATATAGGCGCCGGAACCAAGGGGATGAGGCCATTCGAGCCCCCCGCCCCCCCCAATAAATTTTATAATAGGGGCTGATCCCCAATAATTTCTGAAAAAAACAATGCAATGCACCATCCTCCTCATGCGTACACGCTTGAGTCCCGTATATACGGGACGATCAGCAATTTTCAGCCCCTCCAATGTTTTCTTCACGTCGGCGCCTCCACTGAGTGAGTGAGTGGGCGATAGGGTAAGTGAGCGAGCAAGCGAGTTACTGACTGGGGAGGCGAGTGAATGAACGTATGAGTGGGCGAGTAAGTGAGTGAGCGGGTGGGAGAGTGGGTGAGTGAAAGGTGAGTGAGGGAGCGCGCGAGTGGGCGAGTGAGCTACTGAGTCCGTGAGTGGGTGAGTGAGGGAGCGAGTGAGTGGATGAGTGAGCTATTGAGTCCGTGAACGGGTGAGTGAGTGGGAGATTGGGACAATGAATGAACGATCGAGTGAGTGAGCGAGCGAACTACAGAGTCCCGTGAGCGTGTGAAATGATGAGTGGGTGAGCAGGAGAGTGATTGAGTGAGTGGGCGAGTGCTTGGCGAGTAAGCGATCGAGTGGGTGGGTGAGTGAGCGGGAGATTAGAACAATGAGTGGGCGAGCGAGTGAGTGATAGATAGAACTACTGAGTCCTGTGAGCGAGTGGAATGGTGAGTGGATGAGCCGGCGAGTGATTGAGTGAGTGAGCGAGCGAGCTACTGAGTCCGTGAGTAGGTGAGTGAGTGAGAGAGTGGGTGAGTAAGCTACTGAGTCCTGGTCCAGCACTTGGGTTGGTCACAAAGACAACTGAGGGCTCACCCGAGCCACCGGCCGAGACAGCAGTGGTCCAGCACCTGGGCTGGCCACACAGACAACCGAGGGCTCACCCGAGACAATCAGCCAAGACAGCAGTGGTCCAGCACCTGGCTGGCCACAAAAACAATCTGAGGGCTCACCATAGCCAACCAGCCGAGTCAGCAGTGGTCCAGCACCTGGGCTGGCCACACAACAGACGAAGGAACAATGAACCAATACCAGCAAAAACAATGGCACTCGCGGAAAATTAGCTGCGTCTGAAAGGCACGCGACTGCCGGCAGCTCAAGTGATCGAGCGAGCTACTGAGTCCGTGAGCGAGTGAAATAGTGAGTGGGTGAGCAGGCGAGTGAGCGAGTGAGTGCGAGAACGAACTACAGATTCCGTGAGCGGGTGGGTGGGTGAGCGAGCTACTGAGTCCTTGAGCGAGTAAGAGAGGGAGGGAGTGAAAGGGCGAGTGGGTGGGTGAGCGAGCTACTGAGTTGTTGAGTGGGTAAGGGAGGGAGCGAGTGAATGGGCGTTTGATCGGGCGAGCTACTGAGTTGTTGAGTGGGTAAGGGAGGGAGCGAGTGAATGGGCGTTTGATCGGGCGAGCTACTGAGTTGTTGAGTGGGTAAGGGAGGGAGCGAGTGAATGGGCGTTTGATCGGGCGAGCTACTGAGTCCGTGAGAGAGTGAACGAGTGGGTGAGTGAGGGAGCGAGTGAATATGACTGAGTACGGGATTCATCAAGATGATGAATTGCGATCGAATAAAACTTTGAAATTTCAATTTAACTGTATAAGCCGCACTTTCGTCTTTCTGACCGGATTTGCATTCCTCCCAGCGAGGGGCGTTGGGGCTCCGATAAGGATAATTAATTGCGATCAAATAAATTTTGAAATTTTGATTTCAGCGTATAAGCCACGCTTCGCGGTTTCTGTCGGTAATTTTATAATGGTGTTCTTTGTTCTCACCTAGAACACTGCTGCCTCCTAAATTTTTCCGCGAGGCAGTTACCCTACTTCTCCAGTTCCGGACCTACACTGGTCGAAGGATTTATGTATTTTTGGGGCCCCACTTGATTGGAAATACCTGCTAACATATTTACATTATGAATGTCGAAGTTTTTGACTAGATCTCATTTTCATGACGCCCACTCTGTACTTGAGATTCTCGGGAAATACCCTGGTGGACCCATGCGTTAAGACGGCACTGGCCCTGACTACATGCAGTGCTTACATCGGATGGCTGATAGTGCAACAGCTCTGGGGCCTCATGATGAATGTATATTTTTTTAAATTATGAAATTGGTAAATTAATTACAAATGATAAAAATTCTCTCATTTTTATGATGATTTAATTACCAGAAGGAATCGCTTCTCTCTCAAAACTGACTTAAACTGAAGAAATAATTTCAAAGTAATCAAATGTCTTCAATTATTTCGGCCCCCCTGCTTAACCGGTTTCCCGTCGGCCCATTCTACACTGAAATAAGTAATTGGGAATTTCTGGATGCAGAGTTGTTGCCCGTGAGGAGAGTTCTAATTTTTCCCGCAATGTTTGATGGTTTGAAACCCCTGGATTGGGCAACTGAAATTTCTTATCATATAAAAAAAATTTATTTTTACAAATAGTGCCATTTGAGGATTAATGTATTCTTAATCCCTTTTGCAAATATTAAACCAACCACAGAGAAAAAATAAATCGGCAATGTAAACATGCATAAGCGGCTTAGAAACGGAAAGCGTCCATTCGGCATAAACAAGTAGGATTGGGTTACAGAGTAATTACTGGACTTAACGTGAACTCTCGCCAACTCCACTGCATAATGCCAGGAAATCTCGTTTATACTACGCTCCAGAGGCCAAGTCAAAACATCGTATGAAAATGTCGAATAACTGAGATTTTGTTTTTTAATGATAAAAGGTACGAGACCCCTTAATTGAAGATTTGGTGTTAAAGTTATCATTTTTAGTTTTTATGTAATTATTCAGGAATACTTTAGATATTATTTTGATACAATCATTAGAGACTTACTTGAATATTTTACCTTTGAATATTATACTGATGTCAAACTTTTAATTGAAGCTTTATTATAAAATGTTCCAAGCTGAAAATAATAATTACACAAATTTTGGCCATTATCAAACCAACTAACTTCTCAATTTCAAGAAGTTCACAACTTCAGCACTTTTCGTGTTTAGATGTTTCACGTTTGAATTCTGTACCATACGCTAGGACACCTACTTTTTGTAGCAATACTTGAAGTAATATGCATGAGGTAGTATCGGTTTATTTGAATTCCTCACAAAGCGATATGAAGCTTGGATTGGTGAAATAAAATATTGATGTCCATAATATCATTTCTGAGTAATAGCGGGCAGCTTTCATAAAACTCAGTTCCAACTATTCATGCAGAAAGGATAAATTCACTTATTTTACCATGAAGTACTTACTTTACCATGAAATAAGTTATAATATTCAGCATATAGGCAACAAAATTATTGAATTATAAAATATTCTGAATAGTGCAAGAATGCTTACACAGGGAAATGACTCACATTTACATTTAATGGTTTAAAATGCAAGTTGAATTTGCAAACTATATTATTTATTTAAAAAGTAGCCTATCCCTTCATTAAATTTCACGTCACTCAGCACATTAATATTTGTATTTTTAATTAATTATAGACCTGAGAAATATTTACTCAATATTTAAAAAAAATGTTTATATATTTGATCTGAAAAATGTGCTCCCATGATTAAACAAGTGGATAAAAACTGCTCTCAATGCAGGAGGAAATAAAATTCCTACACGAAACAGCAGCGAACATATCTACTTTCAAATCAATTGCGCAAAATAAAGTCAGAAAAAATAAATATTTCAGATGTGTTGACTGAATTGTGTACAAATAGCTACATGCCTTTTTTTCGCCCGTCGTCTGATGATTATCGAAGTTCTCGGCTCCTTTTTACAATTATTTAAACGAAATTTCTCCCGCTAATGTGTTACAATAAATAAAAAAGCAATAACAATAAGTAAATAGTAAAATTAATATTAAAAACCTGAAGAATTTAAATTAAATATGACGATAAATGCACGTGGCGTGCTTCGTTAAAAACATCCAAAATAGCCACGCTTAGAACTCCTTAATACGTATATTATGAAGGCGTCTTAGCCACGCTAAGGACCCGGATTGTGACGTCACAACCTCGGCGGAGTGATACATTACGGCTTGTACTTCTAGGAGGCTTATGGTCGAACCCGGGTCCCTCGGATGTCGGACGAGTGCTCTGACCACTAAGGTACAGAGGAGATAAAGATTTTCCTTCGCTAGAGCGTATACATGTGCCGAACGGAACCGTGCAATGGACGGTGAACCGATCAGCTAATAGCTCATGGACGACGAGCCACCAGATGGCTATATAGTCATTACTGTCCCGTAAAATACGGGACAGATTCATTCTACCATATTATCAGACTCTAGGCGTGGTGATCGTTACCATCGCCCCCCCCCCCTCCTCTTGGTTGGATATTAAGGGACGAAGAAGTCGGAAAAGCTTCTTCGCTCTCTCTCTAGAATGGGATTACTGCTATTTAACTAGTAAACAAGAATAAAACCCCAACTTGTTTTATTTAATTACGAAATTTAAAAACATTAAAAAATACTCATCACAAAGGATCTCTCTTCACCATACTATATATCATTTTAACTGAATTTTATGGTAAAATTCATGTAGTGCACGTATGCATCACGTACGGGCAAAGCTGATAATAAAAGTGATTAAATTAAAGTGAAATTACATATTTCTTTCATATTTATAAGACTCATGAACTTCATTTGAAATATATAAAGAAAAATATATAAAGAATAATAATAATAAAGAAGAATAAATATATTTATAATAAAGCAATACATATTTTGCACCTCAAACTTCTTTCTTAGTTTCAAAAAGAGAATTGGGGGTTTGGGGGTCATGACTGTGGAATACGGTTTGCAAAGCTGTTTAAAAAAATCAAATTGAATTTCCAACATACGTTCCTCATTAGTTTCTTGAAAGGGGAAAGATGTCTTTTAGAGTCCCGTTGTGGCCACACCTTACCAAGGCCATACTGTGAAGGAGCCAAGACTCCTTTAAGACTGCAGCCTCATGGGAGACTTTACCGTCGTTACTCAGCGGGTATCTGGAATAAGATCCTTGAAACTCCGGAAAATTGTTCAGTTGTGTTTGTACGGTTTGTTACAATTTTCGACACACACATACGTTGTAGTCAGGGGCGGCTGTAGACAAAATCTCTACCCGAGTGGGACCTATTTTTGGGCCCCCTGACCTCCCAATTAGAAAAAAAAAAACTTAGAAAAAAGATGCGTTCAAAGGAACAGCGATATTTTATGTCATAACACATCATGTCACCTTTTACGCCGGATTTGGTACTACTACTAGAGGGGACCGAAATCATTTCCCCTAACTTTTTTTTCGCCCTGTTTACCTCAGACTTGCCGCCCCCCTCTTACAGCGGGCACAAATAATATTTCCTATTTTTTTTTTTAGTCCTTTCACTTCGGATTAGACGCCCTTCTAGAGCACACACAGTCCACCGAGCTGCCCCTGGTTGAACTAATGGGAAAGTCTGGTGAGTCGGGAGACTGGCCAGTGATCGAGGGCGCCAAAGTGCATGGGTTTTCTCGTGTGAGCACATTTTTCTTTCTCCTCGTGTGACAGGTAGAAACGGGACCCAAGCGCAGGATCCTTATTTAATTTTTTTCGAAATACTGTACTGTATTGGCGATTCGATTCTGAGTTTTTAATAAAAGTAATACAAGTCGGGAAAAAAGATGCATGAAAGGCCTCTGGCCCGAAATCTTTCCCACATCAGAAGACACCTTTAATTCTTGTAATACTTCTCACAACACAGGAAAACACTTTAGCTCTCGTTAGTAGAAAAATTGGGTGACCGAGGGCGATTCCTCCATCATATTTATTTTTTACTGCACAACAAAAGAGAAAGAAATTGCGTCTCCCCCCCCAAAATCTCCTGCAGGGGTAAACGAAAAGAACTCGAGAGAGAGAGAGAGAGAGAGTGTGTATTTTTATCAGACCAAAATCGCTATGTACTTTACGTAATGCGCATGTACTGTAGTGTGCATTGCCCATCGATTCTTTTATTTCCGAAAAATAACCGTAACATTATATGCACATAAACCTCCAATTTTTCTCATCTCGGTCATTTTTTTCATGTATATTTTAGTTATTTTTTTAAATAAATATCTTAAAGATATTTTTCCAGTAATGTATATTTAACGCGTTTCGGCGCCCCTTCTCATTTCGCACCCGGTGCAACTGCACCGGTCGCACTGCCCTAAGACCCCCCGCATACACACAAATGCAAATATCATACATAAGCAGGTTGTTAAGCCGTGTTTGTGCATTTGCCTCACTTCCAATTAGTTGACTTACTTTTATATCAAAAGTTAAGTCCATTTTTTTGGAGTTATTGTTCTGACCAAACACTAAAGAAGCCACGGTACCACTCTGCCGTGATATCACAAAAATGAGCTGAGCTGAATGGAACTTGATTCGCCGGTCCCGCGGCACAATTTTTGATGGCCGTTCTACCGGTCTTAGCAGTGGGCACAAGAAGTACTTGGCCTATTTTGTTGTGTAAAAGTGTGTGTGATGAATAGTGTGTGTAGCTGTATGTGTAGAAATATAAGTCAAAATCGGGACTCTAAGCTCGTTTAACAGATTACTTCAGGCAAAATGCCATATCCACAACTGAAAGAGAATTATCATGAGTCACTACAATTATGCACTATAAATGGTCATGCTTTTCCTCAGAGAAGGTAGGTGTCAGCGCCATTTGTTGGGCTGATTTGGGGGGAGAGGGTTTTTTTTTTTTTTAAAGTTTCGTGAGGTGGTCTCGGTCCAGGCACATTTTATTCTTGCGTTGACACAGTTTTTCAACGCAGTCAGCACAGTTCATGTGTGTTTGTTATTCACTGTGTCCACAGATATTGAGCGTTAGCACGTTTGTCCATTTTCCCCCATGGGGAACGGTTCCTGTGCCTGCCTTTGCGCATTTTAGTTTCTTCGCTGGGAGGTTTCTATGCCGCCTCCCTAGCGGTACTCGGAAGATATTTGTTCTTTTTTCGCATTTCCGATCAGTGTCATTTCATTGACGCTGATTTTATTTCACTTATATCACAAAAACACAGACAGAATTTAATTTTTCTCGTCGCTGCCCAGCCCAAAGGGGCTGCCTGGCGACTTATAGACTGCTCTTGCTAGCTATGAAGATGGTTATAGACAAGTTTGTGCGTGTTTGCGTAGATGTGAAGTGCTTGTAAGTTAATAGAGAGAAAGAAGAAAAGAAAAGAAAAAAAAGAAAAAAAAATATATATAGCGGGAATGTTATCATCATTCTAAAATAATTTATTAATAAAACAAGACTTATATGCAATGTGGATGATAGTACAGGGTGGGCAAACACTCCGTAGAAACTTTAAAAATAAATAAATATCGGAAAAATAAAAAATGGTTTGCGGGGTTAGCATCGCTAGGTCACGGAAATTGTTTTAACACCGGGGAAAAAAAATTAACTCGCAAACAGCCGTTAGGTGCCGCTAACATACACAAGTAAAAAAAAAAGGATACTCAACGAACAGAACGCCTACAAATCGTGTATCACAGCAGTATGTGTTCCAAATGAACACCACCGCAGGGGATAGCACATTGCAGGCGAATCACAAATCCAGCAACGGCAGCGTGCAGCAGGTCCGGATGTATATATGCCACCTCTCGGCGGATCGCATCTTTCAGTTCCGACAAACTGGATGGACCGGATCGATATACCTGGGATTTCAAATATCCCCCATAACCAGAAGTCTGCCGATGTCAAATCTGGAGACCATGGGAACCTGCAACGCCTGCTAATGATTTTTGTCTTCCCGAACGTCTGTATCAGGAATGCCTTGGCCGGAGTAGCAGTGTGACTAGTCACTCCATCTTGCATCAAAGATGTGATTCGCTGAGAGGTGTCATGTATACCATCTGGACCTGCTCCATTATGGCAATGCTGGATTTGTGACCTCGCCTACAGGGCCGTCATTTGGGGGTCTGGAGGGGCGTTGCCCTTCCTGGCTTTTGAAAATACACTAAAAATGGTATATATATGGTATAATGGTATATATAATGATAATTCATGTATATATACATATATACATACATTGAGTACATGTTCTTTGCTCCCCCCCCCCTCCCGGAAAAAGTTGAAATGCCGTTCCTGCTTGCCTGCAATGTGTTAATGAAGAAATTCCGCATCTTTAATCAAGCATGTTTCTTTAATTTATATTTGTTTCATTCACGAATCGCTCAGGAAGTCGCCATATTGATTATCTTGTATGTCCCTCAAAAAAATGGAAATATGAAGTGATCCAGAAAGCTCCATTATCGCTGAAAATGACGCCAAAAGTAAATAAGGTTGCCAAATATTGCTGAAATTCCGAAAAGTAACAATGGCGGGAAATGAAGCATTGCTGCAAATTGCAGTAGATTAAAATGAATTCCAGGAAATAAAACGTTCGCCAAGACAAATGTGGGAGATTAATATTTATAATTGTAGTTATCATAATATAACATAATTTAAGAGTTTAGAAATAATTTCAATCTTCGACTTCAATAAAGAAGAATTCTAGTAGGCTTCGTGTAGGGAACGGGAAAAACCGTGAAACTTTTGCCAAAAAGTCGGGACAGCCAGAGAAACAAAAAAACTGGGACACTTTCGCCAAAACGTCGGGACGACCTGAAAAACAGAAAAACCGGTACTGTTCTGGGAAATACGGGACGTATGGTCACCTTAGATTGATACAACATCGGAGAGGTTGAACTCAGGCTTATTGTGCTGCCATCTAACATTCGTGTTAGATACTGGGAAAAATGTTCGTTTCGATCACGAATTTTGACGGCCTTTTTCCCATTCTGGTCTAATTTTCTTGACCACTCGTTCCTCAAGTTGACTGCCATGGGCTATAAGCCGCTTGCCCCCTCTCCGCCTTTTGGTCACTCACATGCTTGCACACTTTCATGGTCACTGATCTTGTCCCTTGATCTCCAAGTCACTCTCATGCCTACACACTTTCTGGTTCACTCTTTTGGTCACTCACAGGTTCAAAACTCTTTCGGGGGTCTCACTCTGTTGGTCGTTCACTAACTTGGCTGAAGATTATTCAAGTCCTTCCCATGCTTGCATACCGCTTTGGTCACTCCATAGACGGAGATTGACTTGGAAGTCTGGGGGGGGGGGGCAAGGTCATTATTGCTGGGGGGGGGGCACGATGACCATGATGTCAATTCATCTATACGTATATATATATTAGATCCGTCGGCTCCACGTTTGACCCCGTATCTCCGCCCATGGGTCACACATGCTTGCATACGCTATAGGTCATTCTCGGTCACTTCCATTGTCTCTAGTAATTTTGGTTACTCATCGACTCGCTCAGTTGATCTACGATTTCAATTTAAAAATTGCTCACCAGGAGGTCAAAAATTAGCAAAATTTAAAAACTGCTCTAAATAGGATAAAAAACCGCTTTACCCGCATTTAACGCTGTTTTTCCCCCAAATTTCCCCCGTTTTTCGAATTCAAAAATATCTGTACTAATATTACACTTAGAAACATGGAATTTTTTTGTTAGCATCAGGAGAGACAGGGAAACAACTTTCTAACTGCAAGTTAGAGCACATGAGAAAGAGTTGTTTTTTTCTTTAAAAAAAACTGATGTCGAACTGTTGACTGATGTTAAGGGTTTGCTTAATATATTTACGAAGCAGATCTTCTTATTCGAGTGGTTCTAAACCTTTGGAAGCTCTTGAGGCTCCCGGGTGGGCCCATGAGTTAAGACGGCACTGGGTAGAAGGCCTCCGCACGCCGCTTGTGATGTGAACTAGTCCATTTTACCTCAGAATATTCAGGGAAAAAAATTCCCTGCTCGTGCTAGTATCATCGTTGTGCGGGAAAGAAATGATCGGGCTCAGAATTGGCGATTTCTATGCCATACATCCAATCACTATGCGGTATTTGTGAGACAATCAGGAAGATTCTACGCCAAAATAAGACGAAACGAAATAGGATGCCGTGGTTCAAAATGTGGCAAACTTGCTAGATAGTCTTAATGACGTTACAGATGAACTTGTCAACCCGTGCGGAGGGTGGTGGTCGAGCACACGACTAACGGAAAATTAATGGAGGAAAAAAAGGAAACAGCTAAAATCACTCGAGGCCCGGTATAAATGATGTCAGAGACCGGCGGTTGAGAAACATTTCCCTATTTGATTCATCATTGTTCAGTGTTTCGTCTTTAATCACCCAAATTTCTTGCCAATCACTTGTAAGCGAAGCTGTGGTCGCTCTAAAAATTACTAATCTATAGAAACTTAAGTATTAAAAACGCTATCTTCAACAAGGCATCACTGCCTCACATTCAATCTATTGCAGTGTTTCCCAACCGGTGTGCCGCGGCCCCCTAGGGTGTCACGATATCAGCTAAGGGGTTCCGCGAGAAATTATCGAGATAAATCAAAAAAATATTACAGTCCACTTAAGGCCTTAAAATAAATAAAGTCGAATAAATTACTCTCATGCATGACATACTTATCGAATAAGTCGCCATCTATATGGTTGCAGTGTCAGTGATGTGAGCTTTTGCCTGAGTCTGGCTGTCCGTGTACGGCCCCGTTCAGAGCACACGAGCTCTACGGAAAGATGATTCGTTGGTTTATAGTCTAGTGCGCTCACCCGACAAGCGAGAGGACGTAGGTTCAACTTCCCTCAAAGACAATTGAATTTTCTTTCTTGGATTTATTTTCGCATCAGCCAGCTGTCGAAAATTTCAATAGCGGAGGGTGACATCATCTTCGGATGAGCTGAAAGACCTCATTTGTCAACACTTAGCAAGATACAATGGATATGTACTTTCCATCTCTTTCCACTGAGAATCTCGACTGGCTTGTCCCACAATTTGATTTCACAGACAGTGCGGAGAAAATAGCTTTCACTGCTTGCCGAACCAGACGAATTTGTTGATCTTTGCACTGATTCTACACTCAAAGGTAAGTTCACCAAGAGTGAGGCGTCGGTGGCGATTTTTTGGCTTGGTCTGAGAGAGAGGAGTATCGTAATCTAACAAAGAAAGCAATTATAGCGCACTTTCACCCTTTTCAACATCATATCATTATATGCGAGCAGGCCTTTTCTGATTATGGAGACAATAGTTTTTACATTTTTCTCGTCATACAAAGCAACAAATACACTCCAAGGCCTTGAGGCCGATATGGGTGTTTCGTTGCCAACTGTAAGGCCTGGTATCAAGTGTCAGTGCTCTAAGGGGCCGTTCAAGTATTACGTCATCACCGATGGGGGGGGGGGTTCCGATTTGCTGACTTTTGATGACAAGGGGGGGTGGGGGTTGGATAATGCTTACAAAGCTCTATTGATGTATTTTCACTCAGTGATTTTTGTTGTAGTAAACTCTGTATTCAAGAAAGGGTGCCCCAAATTTTGACGTTATTCCCAAGGGTGCCGCGCACTTCAAAAGGTTAGGAAACACTGATCTATATTCGTAAAATAAAACAAAACCCTCGCTCTCCCCAGTTCTTTCTGATAATCAGTCTTAGATGCTGTAATCTTTTTTATGTTCCTCCATATCATTCTAATGTTTTGAAAAGTTCTCCATTGTACCGATTTCTAACAAGCAGTAATACTGATGATGCATATTTTTAAATTTTTATTTTGTATATATTATGTTTTTATATCTTTATCTTGTATTCATATATGCAAACTGTAACTGGGCTTTTGCCTGTAGTTTGTATTTTTTAAATAAATAAATAAATATTGGATATCGTCAAGCGGTTGCTCCATGGGATACGTTCTTTCTTTTCTCTTTATCACAGTTTTGGCACCTTTTCTTCTTTCCACATTCTTTCTTTCTGTGCCCTTCTTTTCCGCTCCGTGTTTCCCACACTTCTCTTTATATTTACATATCACTGCTTGATGACCGTATTGTATGCATTTATAGCATTGGAAGGGCGAAAGATATTTTTTAATTGAGTGTCCATGCCAACCCAAGCACACAAAGCCTTTCGACTTCAGGTGGCCAAAATCCTCGTGATTTAGTTCAATGCCTCCATTTCTTTTGCTTCCAATTCCCGCTCTCATCCATGTTTTACAGGACGGATTGTTTGTAATATTATTTTGCTCTTCCAACTTCTCAACAATTTTTCTTCATCTTTCTCCTCTACACCATTAATACCATCCTTGGTCTTTGTCTTGTTCTCTCCCTAACTTGATATTTATCCCTTAATTTCGAATTTTCTTTGATTTCGTTTTGCTAATTTGCACTGATATTCACTTTCAACTTCCACTAATACACCATCCCTGGTGTTCTTAGCCTGGTTTATTCTCTCTCCCAATACCGCCGGGTTAATCTCATCAATGAGATATTTCATCGAGAAGGAGGCTCCCATCTCTTGCCTTTATTATCACGCTCTACAGTTTAGTCCTGGGTTTGATCTATTTCTTGGCCTCGGTTCCCTCTATCATATATAACCTTCTCTCGATAGTTCTAACCATATCGTTCAATTTCCACGCCGTATCCTTGACCAATTGGTAACAAATTGTTACATTGGACAAACACGGAGACCCATAAAAACTAGATTAAATGAGCATGCTCACTGTGTTAAAAATCAAGAATGTGAAAAATCGACCATCGCCGATGATTTCCTTGTTGAAAAGTCTCCCCCCACAGAAAAAAAAACAGGCCTACAACGGTACAAGTATTCAATAATTTACACTTCATCCACAGTATGAAAAATGTATGGAGAAGCACATAAAAATTCCTGCACACAACACTAGATACGCTCTCAAACTGTTCGTCACACGTGTACCCTTCTTTCACAAGTCATTCGGTAGCGAATTTCCCACGACGACAGGACCAGTGTTTTGCTCGGTTTGAAAGAAAGTAAGACATAAAAACTGCTAATTGAAATTAGAATTGATTTCATTCACGACTGCTTGAGATTTCATGAATACTTTCAATGTCCCGTTGAGCCTTATAAATAGGATCTTCACTCAATCTATCAACCAAAAATATCCCCTGAATACACACAATAGAGTGTTATCCCTAACGACAATAACACGTGTTGCACTAGATGCATATAAGATAACATGGCATCGAGATGACTCCGCAACTTGTGCGGTAGATTAATTCCACGAACCCCCAATCACTTGTGAAGATATTCCCTGATGTAATCGACATCGCTGTCGATTTGCTTAAAATTCTCGACGATGTCGTCAAGACCTCACAGAGATTGGTCTCGTTGTTGAATATTCATGAATTTCTTGGATGTATATATATATATATAGTTAGTGACTGGCTTAAGGGAAGTCAAACACATTTAATTTTATATGTAACGAAATACACACTGTATGCATCTAGAAGAGAGGAAAGAAAATCCCACTGTGTGAAAATCTATGATTAAGAAATCTTACACGTGGGTGGTATGTATTGTGTGTGTGTAAAATACATTATACAGGGTGGCGAGTATTATAGCTACCGATTTTGAATTGCCAAAGTTCTCCTGCGTATATTTTGAGGTCTGGAATCTGGGAAAATTAGTGATCCAAAAAATCATTTTTCTCTCCAGATAGAGAAGGATTGCTTGAAAATTCTCAACATAAAATGTTCGATATGGACAAAAACAACCCTATTGAAGTTCGCATACACATATTTTGGGAACTGGAATCGGACAATTGGTAAACCATTGTTCCCTCCAGATACGAATTACTTAAAAATCTCTGACTTTTATACAAAGCAGAACTCGTTGCATCGACCAAATTCAAATCTAAACTGGAAGTTAGATTATTCGATTATTAGATTCGCCGCTTATAACGGGGCGAAACCTCACTACAAGATACTAGATATTTTTCTAATCTTGTTCAGAATTACCTTTAGGCCAAAGTTAAGTCCTCTCGATCCGAAAATATCCTTTACTATGTATGATAATCCCCCTCTAAAACGATATTCCTTGACAATATTTAGAAACCACTACTACGATATATTTTATATTTCGCTCAAAAAATCACCTTCAATATACTTTAAAATTTCTAGCCCGAGTTTTTGTTCTTTCGAGGGTGTTTAATAGCATCGGTATTGTGCGCTATTTACCTTCCGATAGTGTTTTTAAAGTTGACATGAAGCTACTCCACTTTCTGCTATAGTACATAAAAGTGCTGTGCGAGAAATTACTTTATTGTATGGAACGACTATTTAAGTTTTATTGATCAACTATAACTATAATATTGTAATTTATTAGTATATCAGTTATAATTATAATATGTTGTGGTGTTAAGAACATCAAGTTTTTTTTTCAAATCATTCTGAGAAATAAAACACATGTGGTAGAAAATAATCACAGACACGTAAGATATAATGTTGGGTTTTATTTGAAACAAAAAACAAAATGGTTGTAATCATCTTCATCAGATGACGCTTCACCGATCAAAAAATTAAAATTTTAGAAAATTTAACAAAAGAAAATGTTTAATTTGAATTCTTTCATAGATTGGGTAACCAATTTTGTAAATCGACAACTAGTGGACAAAATTGTGACTTTAGTTCCAATTATACCCGACTTTTCACATCTTGTGCTAACTAATGCTCACTTTAACCACTTGCCTGACCTGATAAGTTTTTCAATTTTTTTTCTGCACAGAAAATGTCAGGTTCTTTTACTTTTTCATTCCATTCATATGCCTGTGTGACTACGAATAACATACCGTTACATAAAGCCATACCTAATTTTTTAATTTAAAAATTGTAAAAGTCATTAAAATTTGGTCCACTGAATGTCTTTTTCTTCAAAAGCTATGATCTGAATTTTTTGTATATTTTGCATGGAATATATAAAAATAATCTAGTTTTTTTAGATAGATTATGTAACTGAACTAAATTATGTATATGTTACTGCCAAAGCCCAAAGTTGGCCACTTCGCGAACTGGCCAGCCCAGTTGCCCTTGCCAATGGTCGAACTTCGGGCAGCCCCTATGTATATCAATCTCTATATATATATATTTCTATATCGATTCCTATGATTCGGGGTCATCGCCACGTTGGCGTATTTTTTTGTGATAATTATTGCCATTTATAATTAACCATGGCTAACTATAATTATTATGGCAACCCTAACTATAAAAGGAATCTGAATATTGATATTTCAGTGATCCATATATAGGGATCGACATATAAGGGCCGGCGAAAGCACGAATTTCTGACATTCGCCGGATCAACTGGGACGACCAGTTCGCGAAGTGGCCGACTTCGGGATTCGACAGTAACATATATACGTAATTATTTATGACCTAACAACCGGCAGAATATGCTGTATAAAAAATTCGTTTTCATACCCTAAAGCCGGGTTTTCTTAGGAACAGGTTTCCTGTGCCGCGCGCAACGTGATTCGCCAAGCGCGACACGTCGTCCACTCACCAGTAAGAAAAGCAGCATGACTGTTTTCCTACCGAGCGCAATACGCCTGACGACAGCGCTTTACGTCGGGCGTGATTGGCCGACTGCTTCTGAAGGAGTCAAATGCGTCGTGCGCCGCGGTTTTGCCGATATTCTCTTCACTCTTGTGTGTTTTACTTTTCCTTCCCTTCAAACCGGAGCATGCAGACGACAGAGTAGCTGATGCCAAAGCCATATACTATAATATAACCACCCTGATATGATGCGCCTCGCTCGGAAAACGCAAATGCGTAGCGTGATTATGTAACACGCTTCTGTCAGCGCGAAATAGTCTAATTCGGTTCACGCTGCGCAACAAACCTATTCCTAGGAAAACCCGGCATAAAGAAACTAAAAATACGCCGTAAAAACCTAGAAATAAGCTTTTATAAATGTGCCTTGCAAAAATCACAGGAAATCCCCATTGCCAAAAATAATGCCTAAGGTACACAAAAAAATTGTCAATAGGTGCTAATGTCACCAAAAAATCACTAATCATTGCCAAAAACGATTTTAAAGGTAAGTGAAATTGCTAACTATTGCTAAAATTGTCAATTGCGGGAAATGAAGTCAGGAAAAAGAGAACTTTGGGGGGGGGGGGATCCCTCTTAATTTTTATGCTGAAATATGCGAAATAATACTCCAAAATACGAAAATATGCTCCAAAATGCAAAAATATGCCTTAAATTCTGAAGATCAGGAAAAATGCCCAAAAATTAATGAAAATCATGAAAAATATTCTATCGCGTAAAAATAGCGAAATATGCAAAATGCATAAAAACTACGCGCAATCGTAATAATCATAGCCCTAATGCAGAGTCGGTTTAATTTACTTAATTTACTTTTTGTTAGCGTCATCTAGGGGCAAAGATCACGATTTTAGCAAGTTAATTTCGGCAAGAAGTGGATATGTCAGGCGAGTCATTAAACAGTTTTGAATTAATAAGATATTATGTTTCAGAATTTGCTTTTTTTAATTGTAATTGTAAACAAAAAGATTACGTTTTACCTATTAATGGAAATGCATTGCACATAAATGAATATATATATATATATATATACATCGAATAAGCCCTTATTTACAAATACAAATACGACGCCACAACAGGCAAATTGCCCAACGAGGTGGCTGACTTAAGAACATCATGGATCCCCGAGCCATTTTTTGGAGGCCCTGCCTGCCTACTACTGCTACACCCCAAATGCACCCCCCCCCCCAATGAATCGGTACATGCGGGAATGTACGTGTAGTGCAACCTGACGTAAAGGTTTGTTTCTGTGTAATGCTTGTTATGTGTAGTGCTGTCCCCAGTTTTTCAAACTATGAGTGAAGTGTTATGGTTGAATGATTTACCGTTGTAGGACTGTTGCTCTCTGTGGCGAGACTTTTTAACGGGGAGATCGGCTCGCATTTGCGCCTTGAAGTTGGGAACCACAGAAAACCAACTTCAGCCGACCACCACTGTGGGGTTCGAACCCGGATCCTCGCATCACGAGTCCGCACTATAACCACTCGACCACCACAGTAAATATCTCTACAACAAAGATCAATAGAATTATGCGGTAAACGGTACGTTTATTAGCAAAACTGTAAGAATGTTGTACAGAAATTACGAAAATTTTTTTTTTTTTTATTTTTTTAAATTTTAAAAGAAATAATGGAAATTTTGGGGTTTCGAAAATCCTCATTTGTGTGAAGAGAAACCGCTGCAATCGCCTGAAGTTACTGCATGGGCTGCGGTATGCGCCATGTGTGCTGACAAATTGTTCAAAATTGTAACGTAGCGTTCAGTAGTAATCGTTTCTCGCACGAAGAAGGGGCCGATAATGCCTCTGGCGCATACCGCAGCCCATGCAGTAACTTTAGGCGAATGCAGTGGTTTCTCTTCACACAAATGAGGATTTTCGGAACCCCCAAAATCTCCAGTTTTTTTTTTTTAAATTTTAAAAAATTAAAAAAAAACTAAATTTTCGAAATTTCTGTACAACATTCTTACAGTTTTGCTAATAAACGTACCGTTTGCCGCATAATTCTATTGATCTTTGTTGTAGAGATATTTAATTTTGAAATAAGGGCTTATTCGCTGATCACCCTGTATACATACATGTATGTTGAACATTGTATCGGTGTTAACTAGTTCCTCAATTTCATGTCGCTAAAGACTCGTCGATCGAGTTATATTTATTACTAGCTATAATACCGGCGTTGCCCGGGTTTTCTTCAATGAGGCTTTTTTGGATCACGTGATAACTCCCTCTTTCTTTGAGGGACATGCAAACCGTGTCCAATATGGCGACTTCCTGCGCATGAAAGAAACAAATCTAGATTTAAAGAAACGTAAATATATATATATATATATATATATTTTAAAGGGTGCTAGGTATTTCGATTCCCCCCTTAAACTTCCAGTTTTCCATCTCTGCCTGTTTCTGTTTCAAAAAATGCTTAATTAAAGCTGTGGAATTTTTTCGATGTACTTTTTACGGGTCCATAATTAATTTTAAAACAACCTAAACTATATGAATTTATGCAAATAAATATCAAAAGACAATGCGGAGGCATTAATTTTCATGCTTGAGAAGATATAAATAAAAAGTTGAAATCAATGTGCTATTGCATGGATATCCAACTCGAAAGTAGGTCCGGCTAATTACTTCATTTTTAATCTCCTGGGGCTTCGTATATCTCTCAAAGTGAACTCAATATTTCAAAAATCGAGTATTTAATGCATTTTTTAAAATTATTGATGTGACAGAGAAAACCCCACCAAATTTCCGCATTTCTACAGTAAAATCGGCAATTTTAACACTGATTTCTATGAGGATCACCCTTTTCCTGATCTTCAAAGCGATGCTGATGATGATTACGACGTCATTCAAAAAACCTCATTACTGAGAGTATATTGAAAATGTGGCAAACCATTATAAAGGCATAAATATTATACATATACTGACAGCGTTGAAGAAATGACAAACCATTGTAAAGGCATATACACGTCTGAAGCGCATTGCTAGGGAACCAAAGTAAACGTTGTTGAGGCCCATAAACCATTGTTGCCCGACAGTTTTTGCTCATTTGGGACATTTGCCCTGACGAAATTTTAAAGTAGCCTATCGTTCAAGTCGGGTCCCATTTGGTATATATGCAAAATTTTACGACGATCAATCTAAAATTGTAGATTTGCATATAGAACACACAATGACAGAAAATCAGTTTTATGTATATAGATAACTTTTAACGACACGGGCGTAATATTACGTCCAAATACTGTGTTTTCTTTCCTCTCTCTGCACCATCGCGAAGCTTTACAGTAACCCTATCTCTGCAGAAGTTGCTCTTTCTTTCTTATACCTCTGTTATATTTTTCCCCCACACATAATATCTTCCCGATATACATGTAAGAGCGAAAGAGAGCACGTAGGATGGGGTAAAAACAGTTATTCCAAAAAATCTTTCTTATCAACTTTATATATATATCTTAAAAAAACCGCTGGGGTGGTCGAGTGGTTATAGTGCCGGACTCGTGATGCGAGGATCCGGGTTCGAACCCCACAGTGGTGGTCGGCTGAAGTTGGTTTTCTGTGGTTCCCAACTTCAAGGCGCAAATGCGAGCCGATTTCCCCGTTAAAAAGTCTCGCCACAGAGAGCAACAGTCCTACAACGATAAATCATCCACTCATAACACTTCACTCATAGTTAGAAAAAACTGGTGGCAGATGGCAGCACTACACATAACAAGCATTACACAGAAAACAAAACTTTACGTCAGGTTGCACTACACGTACACGCACATTCCCGCATGTAACGATTCGTTGGGGGGATCTGCGGGGGGGGGGGTGTGGTGTAGCAGTAGTAGGTAGGGGCTCGGGGATCCATGATGCAGCCACCTCGTTGGGCAATTTGCCTGTTGTGGCGTTGTATTTGTATTTATATATATCATACTTTTTCATTTCATTTTTTTTCTAACGTGCGGTTAGCACAAGGTTACCGATTTATCGCCGATTCGTCAAATAGAGATACTCCAAATTTCTTGCCAAACGCTTGTGCCTGAAGTCGTTAACCAACGGATGCGGCACGTGAAATTCCACGTAAGTTCTAAAAAAGCAACGGGTGTCGTCTCTGGAGGAAGAGATAACCAGCAATCGACTATATGATCTCATTGGCCTAGGTACACAGCTATACATGACAGCCTGTTGCTTTTTCGTGAGTTACTCAATTCAACTTGAGTTTTCAATTGAAATTAGTAGGAAGATAAGATACGTACTACCCTGTGTACGAAATAGTCGCGAAAACAGTTCGTAACAGATAGCGTATTTTCAAAACAAAAATGATCATCTTCTGTTAAGAATGTGTTATAACACGTGTTTCGCAACCACATTCTTCAAAGCAATTTCTTACACAATCATCGTTTTCAGGAACGATTTGGTTCAGAATAACAACCAAGACGATTCAGAGTAAAACTGAACTTTATGTATAAGTCTTTTCTTTGGTAGAATCAGCCAAAATGTACATCATGGATAGTTATAGTAGCATTTATTTATATGAAAGAAAATATTGCATTCAAGAAAATCAAATGGTGTTCTGTATAATAAGTTTCACAACTCAAGAAGCTGTCCTGGATTTTTGTACTTCTTAAAATGTAGAGATCCAAAATAACTTCTTAAATAAATTGTGACAATATTTTAGAATTGTTTGTATGGAAATTCGAGAGCAATGCATATAAATGTAAAAAAAAAAAAAACAAACTGGTATGCTTTTGTCCCAAGAAAACAATAGACAATACATTACATAATACGTCATATTTGTATATAGATACATGCCTTTTGAAAAACTCCTTTCCACGTGAAGTTACTGTTACAATTTCGTATATTCCAGTATCACAAATTCAAACATAACTCGAACGATATACATACTTGGTATTTATATTAAGACAAATACTATACAAGAAAAGTACATACAAATTCGTGGACAATACATTTCTTTTGTGTTTCGTTTGTTTTTGCTTCGAAGGATGAACTGCTCGTTGTCCAGCAGCGAGAACTAGACACTTTTCCTTTCTTTCTGAGGTCTCTTTTCTTTGCAGTCTTTCTCCATTCTGGTTCGTTGCAAAACAATTTGCGTGAAGACGTAATAACTAGACAAACTAAAGCTTCAGAGAAATCTTGTGCATTTTTTCAAATAGTCTCATTGTGATGTGAAGAGGATTATCAGAATCATGGCTTCCATCAAGATCGTGATGTTATAACAGAACTGGAAAGACACATACAAGAAATAAAATAAATCAGAGAAAATTATAAGGCCATTGAAGAGGTTGTGAGGTGATATTGCGCAAGCAAAAATGTTAGAAATAGGGAGAGAGACATGAATAATAACATGATTGAGAGAAATGGAAACTCTTTATTAGTGCAGAAAAGTATTCAGGTTTGGAAATTTTATAAAAAAGATTTTTACATGTGACCAGAATATTTGAATAAAACGTTAAATTGTTTACCTTCTTGGTTTAGATATGATTAAAAATAACCTATAAAATCTTACAACGAGGTCTTTCTTACTATTGCATCATTAGTCCCATTTTAATGTACAAGTCCAACCTATATCCCATCATCCCCCATCCCCACCGAATTTTTACTATGCCATCTAGGCACCCTTTTACCAAGTTTGGTGTCATTCAGGTTGTTGGATCAAGCTATATAGATGACTCCGTGTACCTCAGTGATAATTTACGGTCGTTTCTGGGCACGGTACCCCAGGTCGATAAGATTCTCACCTAAAGTACCAAAGGATGTTTAGACGTGTCGCGAGTTCGATACCCTATTCGTCCTTGTCAGAAAACTTTCCTGACACAGGGGTACAACTAAAAACGGCGACTTGACCGCAGCAAAAAATTGCTACCACAGGGAGCCCCCCCCCCCCATTGAGGGGTTAGCGCACCAATCTCTCGATGAGTATAAAAACAAGCCTGCCGTTCGGAATCGGCAATAAATTGTAAGTCCCGGTCTAATTAGCCCTCGTGTGCAGAAAACGACCGTGGTGCGACGAAAATGATCAAATGATCTAACGGACGTTTCCCGTTATCTTACGGAAAGCCCCGTTCCATGTATGTCCGTTATCGAGAGGTTCCTCTGTATTTACGTGCATTGCTTTTATTTCAAATAGTAATTTACGAGAACTTTTTTCCGTGAAATTGCGCGATTCAATCGTACAAGGTATCCTCTCTCCCCCTCACCCCCAGAACACAAAAAGCAACCCCCCCCTATTGCACCAAAACAAGATTAAGTAATAAACTTGAACTTTTACGATCCATTAAAGTTAATTAAGTCATTATTTAGGGTTCTTAACTCAAGGGGAAAAGAAAAACTTCGTGACTAAAAAGAACGGTACTTGGCAGTATAGTAGCAAAAAAAACCTTCAATATGTTAACCCTTTTTTCTTTGTGAGTTAACGGGAGCTATAACATGAATCCATGTTTTATGTTCCTACTTATTTGGAATGGAAAAAAACCTTTACATCCTTTTCCTAAACGATGTCTTGATTACTTTTAAATGGTTGTCCACGATGACATATAGTTGAGCTAATTAACCACAACTCCGCCAACTGATACGCGTATCACCGCTATACAACACAACTAACATCATTCCCAGTGTGGGCGAATTTTATGGGGAGCAATTACTCAGCCCAACCTTTCGGGGTTTTTTTTTTTTCATTGCGGTTCAGAGTATTTCTGCTCGAGACCGCAACCGTAATTGCCCCTGACAGTCTACGTGGGAATCGAGTCCCCGCGGCATGTTAGGCCATTCTACCTAATCTGATCTCGCGAAGGTAAAGATTAATTGGTACATTTCATCTCCAGCGTGGAGATCAGAAAGTAAAGATACGAGGGAAAAAAAACCAAGCTTACCACTGAGCACTTTCGGGATCGGTGCATGTTAGAGAAGCCATATCGAATAGCTGGCCTGACGGGCACTTGAGTAGTGACGGCCTGTACTCTCTGCAGAGCCAGAACTTGCTGCAGTCCAAAGCGTATCCGTACAGTCCTCTGGGATGTGGGCAGCGGAATGTCGTATCTGTGGATAGATTGAAAAAAAATATTGAGAATATTCAAAGAAAAATTTAAGATTTTCATTAATTAAAGCATATATTGATATTATATGATACATATTAAAGCTCAACTCATGTCCCGCGGGGCAAACGTGTCCCATGGAGTCATCTAATATGGCCCGTCACCTCTGAAACGTGATTTTTTAAAAAATCAACCAAGCGGCACAGGTCATACTTGCAGTATATTCACAGATCACTTAAGGAACCCGCTGATTATTCACGAATGACTTGAGAGACCCACAACATATTCACAGATCCCTTAAGCGGCCGGCGTCACATATACATATAACTCAAGTGGCCCGCGCTGCATTCACAGATCACTCAATCTGTCCGCGGTGCATTTGCAGATCACTCAATCGGTCCACGGTGCATTTGCAGATCACTCTTGTGGCTCGCGACGCAATTACAGGTTACTTAAGTGACCTGCGGTGCAGTTTCAGATCACTCAAGGGGCCATTAGATCACGGCACATTCCAGATCACTTAAGTGATCCGTCGTGTTATTTCAGATCACTAAAGTGGCTCGTGACACGTTTAAAAAACTAATCAAGTTTCACTTACTTTTCTAAAGGTTAAGCGCCCTTGGATTAGAGCATAGTTTCCCAAACTTTTTGTTCCACTGCCCCCTTTTCAGAACTTTTTCTCTCATCGCCCCCCCCCAACTCATGCGTGTCCATAGGATTTTATGTTATACCGTTATACCCGTAGCTTCTATCGCCCCCACTGGACAATTCCATCGCCCACTTTGGCAAACACTGACTAGACACTAGAGCATTAGTTTCCTAAACCTGTCGTTCCATCGTCCTCTTCAAAACCATTTTCTTCCCATCGCATCGCCCAACAACTTAAACTAACCCATAGTGTCCTATATTAAACCCAAAGGTTTTATACCACCCCCCCCCCCCCAGGACCCTTCCATCCATCGGGAGCAATATCACCCAGTTTGGGAAACACCTAACTAGAGGGGGAAAATAATAATTCCAAAGAGACACTTTCTCCTGTCACAACAGATGACTCATTCATTACCAAGAGGAAATGGCCGTTGTCAGAAATCGCAACTTCATTATCTGCAAATAATCAAGATCATGGCGTTCGATTGCATCGGACGAATGCGGATCACGTCCCAAAGGGATGAGACGTTCGTCTTCGGTGCTTATTTGATCCTTCCTTTCTTATTACCTACGTCGAAGATTTATTAAAAATTTCACTTCGGAATGAGAAATATATAACGTTTGGCTTTTTACGATTGTGACATTTTATGAACGGGGTCATCGATTCTTTGGAGCGTCTCACGCTCATACAATCCAATCAACTCGTGAAAAGGGGTTTTCAATAGATATACGAGTGAAAATGACATCTATCGAGATTCGCGTGTATAAATTACTTTACAGATTATGCCACGCTCCAGCAATAAATAATTGCTGATTTATGCTATTCGGCGACGTTTCACGACCGTTCCGGCTTATTAAACCGACTTATTAATGCCGTGTCCACATGACAATTCCGAGCGCTTACTTTCTCGATCCGGAACCTAGAAAGCTTATAAAGCCCCTCACCCAAGACTTTTGGCTGTCAAATATTCGTTGTTTGATAACTATGGCCATACAGTATTACTAATTTTTGCGCATATTTTTTAGAAAATGAATAAGTGTTTTTGGAAAGAAAATCCTAAACGAAAACGATGAAACTAATATTTTTGTGGAATTTTCTGACATCCAGTGGCGTATTTACAGGGAGCCCAGTGCGGTGAGTTCAGAGGGGCAGTAAATTTTTTTGTAGAACGAAAGAAAGGCGGCAAAATTTGCATAGCCCATCATAGGTCCACGTCTGCCCAGAGAGCGTGGGCCTAGGTCAGTGAATGGCCAAGCGAGTGACCTAGATATTTTACAAGCATGCGAATAACCAAAAGGATGACTTGGAGCAGTTTCCGAAACTTTTTTTTCCATCGCCCTCCCCCCTCTCCTCTTCGGAAATTTTTTCATCTCAACGCCCTCAACTCAAGCAAACACTCATTGCTCCACCCATGGCCCGCGGGTGAAATGTGTAATTTTGTGAAAATGAAACGGCACACTTAAAAATAGATCACTCAAGTGACCTGCGGCGCAGTTCCGCATCATTTAAGTGACCCACAGCACACTTGCAGATCACTCGAGTAACTCGCGAAACAGTTCCAGAGTTAAGTTGCGTGTGGTAAAGTTTCAAATCGCTCAAGGGGTCCGCGACACATTTCCAAATCACTTCAGAGGTCTGCGTCACATTTCCAAGTCGTTCAATTGGTCTTCGTTACATTTCCAAGTCGTTCAATTGGTCTTCGTTACATTTCCAAGTCGTTCAATTGGTCTTCGTTACATTTCCAGATCACTTAGCGGCCCGTGGTGCAGTTCCGCACCACTTAAAATGTCCATGGCACATTTGCAGATCACTTAAGTGACCCGCGGCATGTTTACAGAACACTTGAGTGACTCGTGACACTGTTCCAGAGCACTTAAGTTGTCCACAGTGCAGTTGCACATCCTTTAAATTACTCGCGGTGCTTCACAAATAACTTAAGTGGTCCGCGCTTCACTTCCAGATCATTTAAGTAGCCCGTGATGCGTTTTTAAACCAACGAAATATGGCCGCGCACTCTTCTAAAAGTTGAGCATCTTCGACCTAGAACGTGTGCAACCATTTGAATGACCGAGGGAGTGACCTAGAGCGAGCGCAAAAATCTGAATGTCCTGCGATTTATTATAGCAACTGATCCCATTATCGTGGAGTGCTCCTATGTACCAGAAAAGCCCTCCCCCCTCCAGCCCCAGGGCCGTGCTTGGCGGGCCAATGCGTCAAGACCGCGCTGGGGTAGTTTATTAAAGAATCATAATAAAGAAATTGACTCAAATATAACTTGTATCACAGTGTTCTTCGATCTCGTGGAAAGTTGGCTGATTGACGGACTGATTTGCTTTTGTATATTTCAGCTGACCCTATGTGTATACAGGTTTTCCTTATGTTGAAGATCAAATGATTGTCGGACTCATATGATGATATGTGAATGTATATCTGCAGTGTGATAATTACAATGTAAAATATAATACTTAAGTGTAGTAGTCGGGGAACCCCGTATGGCGAACTGTGTTTGCTGGGCTGGGGCTTAGTATCTCTTATTAAAGAATCAGGCAATATCTTCCTTCTTCAATTCAAAAACAAACAATATGAGCGAAACAGCTCTCAATGGTGTTGATAATTAATAAATACCCTACAAAGCACTGGAGGTGTGGTGTCTGTTTTGGTTGTAAAGAAATTGTTCATTGAAGGTGTAGCGGTGCCATTACTCGCAAACATATGTAAGGCACTTGGCCAAAGATGCTCGCATGCGTCCTCATATCCACGTTCAGGAGGGAGAGAGAGAGAGAATTTCTGGTTACCCTAATTCAATGCTTTCTCTCGCATATTGGCTACATAAATAATAAATAATATCATTAGAATTATTCAGAATTTCGATATGTGTTTTGCGGAATGAAAAAAAATATGCTACCTCATACAATATGGGAAATCTTTTTTCTGCGCAGCAAAGAAACTCACGTGTACCACGGAATGTTTATTGCATGTTTAACAGTCACATTGAATGGTTCTGGTGACATTGAGATTTTTTTCATGTATATACACATCATTTTTCCTCTTACTGGAAATATGTTGTAAGATATGCTGTAAACTTATGTTGTAAAACATTGGTAACTTTTGCAATTTGTGTCAAAGTGGGTCTCTTTAGTGTAATAGAATTGTTTAATATTGTATGTATTGAGAATATTTGCAATCTTCGAGATTTATTTTTGAAAGATGTGTAATCTGATGTGCCAAAAGATGTTTTAACCCCTGCAAACTGTTGACAATGTAAATCAGAAGCAAAGCCACAGCGGGGATTGATGATCCTACACCTTGATCTCCTTACGGGATGAACGTCATATGATAAGTACAATTTTTAAGCATGCTATATACAGGGTGATTATAAAAAAACTATCCCGACATATGGGGGCCCCTAACTATCATACCATTCACATAAACTGAATGAAATTTTGGCATAAGGTATTTTGATGTATGCGCTCAAGAATGATATGGAAAACAACAGTGTCACTCTAACAGTTACGGTTACAGTGAGAAAATATCAAATGGCAACACCAAGTTTTTTGTATTGGAATGTGATCTCCATTGTGAAAAACCCTAAATAGCGTTCGAACGGCAACTGTAGCATGAAAATCACCGGCGGTAGATAGGCTAAAAGTGAGGACAACCAATAAGGACAGAGAAGCAGCATAAAGTAAAGCATTTGATTGTGTTTTCCACATGACCTTGTGGAGGACTAATCGGGCTGGGATCTCAGCCGAAGAAACGGTGTGACGAATGAAACGAACATTAATGCTCTGGTAAAGTCACGGCAAAGTCCTTTTTCCTTGCCTAGCTCCGGGGATTTTCGTGCTACAGGTGCCATTTCAACGCTATTTAGTGTTTTTCAGTATGGAGATCGCATTCCAATGCAAAAAACTTGGTGTTGCCATTTGATATTTTCGAAATCTTCTCACTGTAACCGTAACTGTTAGAGTGACACTGTTGTTTTCCATATCATTCTTGAGCGCATACCTCAAAATACCTTATGCCAAAATTTCATTCAGTTTCTGTGAATGGTATGATAGTTAGGGGCCCATAAGTCGGGATAGTTTTTTTATAATCACCCCGTATATATATATATATATATATCTTATATATAAATGTGAAAGTATGTATGTATGTATGTATGCTCTTTATACAAATCTACAGTTTTAGACCGATCGTCGCCAGGTTTTGCATATATACCAAACAGGTCCGGGATTGAACCGTAGGCTACTTTAAAACTTCGTCAGAGCTGGGCAAATGCCCGAAATGGGCGAAAAACTGTCGGGCAACAATGGTATTGGGGCCTCAACAATTACTTACGGAACGTTTACTTTGGTTACCGTGGTTTCCAACAATGCGTTTCAGACGTGTATATATGCCTTTACAATGGTTTGTCACACCTTCAATTCTGTTATTATAACAGTTTACTCATTTATAACGGTTTGTCACATTTCAATCCTCCCAGTAATTGAAGAAAACCCGGGAAGCGCCGGGTATTTCTGCTAGCCTATATACACGGTGTCCTGTAAGTGATAATGCGGCCTTTATCTTATCAACCGCCCATCGTATAGGTATAGTTTCAATTTAAAAAACTCTGGCACAAAGTTGACACTCTGGTACGAAGTTAAAAAGTTATCATTATCCACCAACATGCGAGTTCAACTGCAAAATGACTCAGCACTGCTATCATTTTCACATCAGTTGATCAAACTTGACAATGGAAGAATTCCCGTATACCCAAACACTGGACTGATTACGCGTTCCCAAATGGATTTTGCCAGTTGTTAAATTCAGTTCAAGAACTTGCAGACAAAGTCTTCCCAAACATTCAACAAAATCACCGAAACCATGAGTGGCTTTGTGAGAGAGCGATTCTGGCAATGAAAAATGACAGTGTGAACAAGATCAATGAAAAAATCCTAAAAATTATTCCGGAAGACACCACATCTTACAAATCGCTTGACACTGTCACAGACAAAGCGCAGACAGTTCTGTATCCTGCAGAATTTCTAAACTCTTTGGATATTCCAGGTGTGCCACCACACATCTTGACCCTCAAAGTCGGAGCACCTATAATGCTTTTAAGAAATTTTGAGACGCCGATACACTCTGCAATGGCACCAGACTCTGCGTGAAGAAATTGCACACTTACATCATTGAAGCAACGATTCTAACTGGATGTGCTGGAGGAGAAGACGTCTTCATTCCACGTATCCCAATTATCACTGAAGAAATGCCATTCACTTTCAAGCGATTACAATTCCCGATTGGTTTAACTTTTGCCATGACAATCAACAGAGCGCAAGGCCAGTTGTTAGCAGTGGCAGGTATCAACCTACATGAGCCCTGTTTTTCACACGGACAGCTTTGCGTCGCCTGTTCGCAATTTGGTAATCCCAAAAATTTGTACATCTACACACCAGAGGGAAAAACAAAAAATATTGTGTATCCACAAGCGATTGCCTGAAGTTTTTAATTAAAATATTTAAAAATAAAAGTAATTTTTTCTTAATTAAGTTTATTCATTTATAACGGTTTGTCACATTTCCAATCCTCCCAGTAATTGAAGAAAACCCGGGAAGAGCGCCGGGTATTTCTGCTAGCCTATATACAGGGTATCCTGTAAGTGCTAATGCGACCTTTATCTCATCAACCGCCCATCGTATAGGTATAGTTTCAATTTAAAAAATTCTTAAAAGGCGTTTGAATAATATTCGCTGCACAAGCTGGACGTATGACATCGCTGACAAAACTGGGAATAAAAATGTTCAACGCCAACTGATGAACTCAATGCTTGCCTCAAATCATCAGCACTCTGGCACGAAGTTAAAAAATTATCATTATCCACTAACATGCGAGTTCAACTGCAAAATGATTCAGCACTGCTATCATTTTCACATCAGTTGACCAACCAGTAGACCCAAGCACTGGACCGATTACGTTCCCAGATGGATTTTGCCAGTTGTTAAACTCAGTTCAAGAACTTGCAGACAAAGTCTTTCCAAACATTCAACAAAATGACCAAAACCATGAGTGGCTTTCTGAGAACGATTCTGGCACCGAAAAATTACAGTGTGAACAAGATCAACGAACAAATTATTCCAGGAGACTCCACATCTTGCAAATCGGTTGACACTGTCACAGACATTTAGTTCTGTATCCTGCAGATTTTAATTAAAATATTTAAAAATAAAAGTAATTTTTTCTTACTTGATGCAGAAATTTTTTTGATTAATAAATATTTAATAAGCTATACGTATATAAATGTTTTACGGGGCGGACAACGTCGCCGGGTATCAGCTAGTATATATATATAAATCCAGTAATTACACCCCATAACACTAATTCGAGAGGCATTTTTAAATATCTGTTTTAGTCTAAGACAAGGGTTTCCAACGTATGGCCCGCGGGCCACATTTGGCTCTCGGAACTTTTTTGCCGTGGCCTCTCCGACTGCTTTAGGAAATAGTAGAAACATTGAAGAGAGACGATTAAAAAACATAACGATTCGATTACGCCAACAGGGCCACTGAGAGACGGAGCATGAGGCCCAAACAGTTTTTGCGGGAAAAGTTGGCACCTAAAAATTCATATCTAACTTCAGAAAAACACCTTCATGGAAAAAATAATTTCAGAATTTTTGAAAGAAATAATTTTTTCAGATTGAAATTATCACTTTTCGGAATTGTTAAAACTTTCTAATTAACGGGAGAAGAACAATTTCTCAGAATTACTGAAAGAAATGATTTTTGACACAAATATTTTCAGAATTAGTGAAAGAAATAATTTCAGAATTAACGATAAAAGTTATTTCATAATTGATAGAAAAAAATAACAATTCCATAATTAATTTCTTTCATTAATTCAGAATTAATGAAAGTAATATTTTAAGTATTACAGAATTTCGGGAATAAATTATTACAGATTTGTAAGTTACAGTTAATAAGAGATAATTTCAGAATACACGAAGTCACCTGTTGACCCCTCTGTTAAGATAAAACACTGTAAATATGTATATTCAATGTTATATAATTCTAACTAGGGGTCGTTCAAGTATTACGTCATCATCGATGGAAGTTTCCGATTTGCTGCTACTACTACGACACCATACATGCACCCCGTCCATATTCCTCTGTGGAACCTCTAACGAATTGGTGCATGCGGAAATGTGAGTGTACGTGTAGTGAAACCTGACGTGGAGTTTGTTTCTGTGTAATGCTTGTTATGTGTCGTGCTGCCATCTATATTTCAGAAGGGAAGTGAGTGATGTGTTATGATTGAATTGCATTTGTACTGCTTGTAGGTCTGTTGCTCTCTGCGGCGAGACTTTACAAAGGGGAGATCGGCTCGCATTCGCGCCTTGAAGTTGGGAACCACAGGAAACGAACTTCAGCCGACCACCACTATGGCGACGGTGGGGTTTGAACCCGTCACTATGACCACTCGACCACCATAGCCGGCTTTCCGATTTGCTGACTTTTAATGACAAGGGGGGGGGGGGTTTGGATAATGCTTACGTGATCAACCACCCTTTATGAAAATATGAAATATTTTCAATGGCATCTTACTCGGTGCGCCAAAAACGAGAAAACCCTTTCGATAGGCACCTGAACTAACATTATCCCTATTGATAAGTCCCCTACAGAGCCGCTTTAGTAATCTCTAGATGTTCCGCGGATCCAAGTGATCTGGAAATGTGTCCGGGCCGCTTAAGTGCTCTGGAACTGTGCCACACATTACTCAAGTGAACCGTAATTATATGCCGCGGATCACATAAATAATCTGACAATGTGCCGCGGGTAACTTGAGTGATGTAGAACCGCACTGGGGGCCACATGAGAGTGCTCTAAAAATACGTGACATGTTAATCAAGGGATCTTTAAATGTGTCAAGGATCATTTAAGTGTTCTGGAACTGTGTCCGAGTTATTTAAGTGATCTGAAAATTTGCCACGGGCCGCTTAAATGCTCTGGAATTATACCACGGGACACTTAAGCGATCTGTAAATGTGCCGCTTAGTTCATTTCTTTAAACAAAATTAGGTTTGAGGAGGGCAGGCCGCATCAGATAACTCCCCGGGGCCATATTTGGTTCGCGGGCAAAGGGCCTTCATGTGATTTATCATTGTATGGCTTAGAGAGTGGGTCGCGATGAATTTATTAAAAATAAATTTTGTGTTCATTGCCCTCAAATAACATTGAAATTAACAGAAATTTATTATAATAACATATAAAGGTATTGTGTTCCGAAATTTCAAATTTAAAAAAATAAATTTTTGATCGTGGGAGGGGGAGGGGGCACGAGCCCCCCCTATGCCCCCCACCCCATATACGTCTCTGATCCCACCAATATGCGTTAGGATTCAGAGGGGCAGAACTGATGACGAAATATTGCTGACAAGGGGAGAGAGGGGTCAGAGTTTTGCTGACAAGGAGGACAAAAATGGTTAAAAATTTGCTTACGTAATACTTGAACGGCCCCATACCTCAGGTTGGTGGCCCATGGGCTTCTTAAGAAGTTTCAATGTGGTGCGGATGTCTGAAAGGTTGAAAACCCCTGGTCTAAGAAGGTTTCCTCTAGGGCTTCCTCTAAAGACAGTTTCCCAAACTTCTTTGTTCCATCGTCACCCCGACTCAAACCAACACATACGATCCTATGCTACGCGTGTAATAGCTTCCCACCCCCAGACCATTCCGTCGCCCACCAGGGGGCGATATTACCTACTTTGGGAAACACCGCTCAAAGATTTAAGTGCGCTCTTATCCCCTCCCTTGGAGTTCGCATCCCATAAGTCAGAATCGCCCTAACGTCATAGAAACGATGTTATGTCATGTAACGCACTAACAGACGTCTTTATGAAACGGAAATTTTGTGGAGGCATCGAGAATATGGAATAGGTCCACCGAGTACTTGTCCAAGGCCCCGTCCACTCGTGTCTGACGGAGCGTGTCTTCAAATGAGGAATTAAGACGGCAATCGCGATTTTCCGAGATAATTCCGACTCACCGCCCTAATGAAAAGGAGGAAAACAACATCAACGGCAGACCTCACACAGCCCTTGGTATATGTACATATTTAATAGAGAGAAGATATTCCATCTTCTTCACACTCTCGGAGTGCCCATAAAAAGCATGCACCAATGGGAACGAGACGTCGAACTGAATACGGAATGAGAGTCGGTCGTCTAAGTATGTAGCATGAAGTCATCACGTGCGTATAAAAAACATACGCGCACATAAAAAAAAAAGTACGCACGAATGCGAGCAGCTATTCCGAGGCGCATGGCTGCCTAACCAAAGGGCGCGAAAGGCCGATGACAGGTTCATGCTATTCATCTCCATTCGGAATGGAAATAAAGGTAATGATACATCGAGATTAAATCTCCATCCAGAGGGACATTAAATTTCTTATTTTTGGCTATTCGATGCCATTCAAATGCGAAAACTCTTCTCGCCCTTCACCGCGCGATTTCTAATCATTTCATAATTACGTGGGCGGTCCCCCAAAAATTTGTTTCAGTTGCGTCAGCACGTGGCTTTCGATCACGGTTTTCGTGATTCGATCGGGAAAATGATTTCGTAACCGACAATTATTTTATATTCCGATTACTCTTTACTCTGAATGTTATTTTGTGAGCATCTGATAGGGAAATTTCTTTTACTGGATTGGTCTCGTTACTTGGAAAGATAAAACTCAATCATGTCATCGGAATCGTAACATGGGCAAGAAGATTCCGATATCGAAAACTCGCACCATTGCATGCTTTGCAATTAAGGAAATCATTTTACGTGGGCCCCAAAAAGAAATGAAATAAAGAATAATTTAAGCGGATTTGTTGAAACGAAGAAGTTTAGGGGCCGTTCAAGTATTACGTAAGCAAATTTTTAGCCATTTTTGACCCCCCCCCCCCTTGTCAGCAAAATCTCGTCATCAGCTCTGAATCCTAACTCATATTTTCATAAGGGGTGGTTGATGACGTAAGCATTCATTATCCAAACCCCCCTCCCCCCTTGTCATTAAAAGTCAGCAAATCGGAAGCCCCCCCACCCCCCCATCGATGATGACGTAATACTTGAACGGCCCCCTTATCTGATGGGTGCGGCAGGATTTCACAAAGCACATACACCTGACATTTTCGTGCAATAAAAATTAGCTAATTTCGCCTCTGAGATGAAGTTTTCGATGCAGCTTCTATTCAACCTTAAGCAACTTTCATTTGTGTCACTGTAGCAAAGCAACTAAAGTTCTCAGCCAATGGGAGACGAAAGCATCAAAGATCAAGACGTTGCCCGACAAAAGGCTTTCTTCTAACCAAACGCTAATAATAATAATATCTGAAGGTAGTGGCGGCATTTTACCACTTGTTAATCTTAAATTTAAACCTTTCAAACTTAAAACCCCAATTTTGACCCACTTTCCTCAACTCACACAAACACATTTTACACATATACAATACTCTCTTGTCTATCTCTTCAAACGGGGCTCCCAGTCCTTATGGTGATTGATGGCCCACTTTGAGGTGCCAGGAATCACCTCAAAATTCTGATTCTGGAATTAATGTTCTGTTTCACGGACGATGACTGATTTCTTCTCAAGAAGTTTAGTGCCTGAGGGAAGTTTTTCCTAATGAACACAAGTTCACTCAGGCTTCCTTACAGGTTGCTTTATTTAATTCTATCACACCATCAGATGGACCCTTCTTCCGTCTTAAAAGATGCATTCGAAAATATGTTGTATTTAATCGACCCGGAGTGGCCCAGAACTCTTCCACTAAAATGAAATAGACGATTTTACACGTTAAGAGACACACACAAATACAAAATTGTGATAGAACCCAGAGCCACAACTTATCAGAGGGGATACGTGCATCGAGTCACTTCTGAAGTCACCAAAATATAGAAACCTTGCTCATATCACGGTGAGCAGTAGAGATATTTTTCCTTTCAGTCACAGGTGATCACGGAAGGGGAAAATAGCGTCCCCTTTACTCTCTATTATAACAGTGTGTGCGTAGTGGTAGGGGTAGACCCTTTTTTCCTTCTTTTTTTTTTGACGCCAGTGGCTTAAATTCCATGTTGACATGCGCTGAATAAAAAGATCATTTGGTACCTTTGGTAACCTAGGTTCCTTTAAATAAAAACTGTTTGTCTTATGATATATCCCTCCCTCTCATTTCAGTGATAGAGTTCTGGGTAACCATCCAATTTTGATATAACTGAAACAGGCTAACTTACCTGGTGATACAGGCGTCTCGTACTGCTTCTCTCTGTCTGTATTCACATGTTAAAAGACAGAAAAAACAGATCAATCAATTTGCCACACAAAGAAGGAAAAAAAAACAATGAAAAATCTGATACTGCTGATTTTGTGAAATTCAATATCGATCACGATCAGCATAAATATGCCCCCATTATTAGGTATAAAACAAGACGTATCGATAACCATTTCGGATATAAATATCATTTAAACACCGTGTTGAAGCCTTACTCTTGTGGAATTTACGATATTATCGTTACGCCGATCAATAAACAATACGTGATGCATCGGCCTTCGTATGAATTTCATTACCACGAACGACGGCGACTGATGTGGAAAAATTGATTTCACCCTTTTCCATGAATCTCGTGACAGTTTCTTTTTCATTTCGCGATACTGTATCCGATATCGAGTAGCAGAATAATACGAGTGGAACCATAGCCACATCACCGAAGGTAGTAATTTCATGAACCCTAATATCGCGACTCCTTGTGTGGTCATATCTCTTTTCTTCTCCCCCCTGCATTAAATCTCACAGAAGATATCATTTAATGGTATTCGTTTTCTTCTGTCCCGAGTGTCTCTCGCCCTCGATGTTACGATTCCCGCTCCAATCCCACTAGGACCTTAGAACAAGCCCCCGGTTAATATTAATTAAAGGAAAGCATTGATACGCGGGTTATATCTTATATCCCTTCTTCTTCTTTTCTGTTTCAGTCAGTTAATGGTAGTGTTTCCAGCGTCTTGTGTAGAGTGTTGAGAAATTCTGGGCGGACAGGACGCACTTAAGAATGGCAGGTTCCGTTTCGGTGCATTATCTACAGATGGTAATTGAGGACTGCTGTTTACATACGAATTGCACTGGAAACGTGACCATCACTCGTGGAAAAAAAAGAAAGAAAGAAAGAAATAGAACAAAGATGTGTGGTCACAGAGGAAAATGTGTTCCTATGGTAGGCTTAGTCCTCACTTGATCAGGACGTGCGAATTTTATAATCCGAATAATCGCAACCAAAATCATGCCAATGTTATAATTATCTCTTTGTTTCACTCATAGTAGACATATAATACGAAATCATTCAAAGTAATCCATCAACTGCAAGACAATGTGATGTGCACAGGGTGTTTCAGAAATTCAGAAAACTCAAGTTTCATAAAACTCATTGGTTTTGAAATCACATCGTGACTTAGACGGGATTGCACTATGAAAGGTATTAGAAAAAGACTAGAAGGATTTGCTATAGTTCTTTTATAAAACTTGAAAAATGACCATTAAACGCAGGGCCGTAACTGGAGTGGGGGGGGGGGGTGCAACTGCCCCGGCGGAAAAATGTAGGGGGCGGAACTTTTTAGGTGGGAACAAAGAACACCGTTACAAAATTATATAATTTTAAATGTGTTAAGGGCGGCAAAAGTCCTAGTTACGGCCCTGAGTAAACGCATCGGTTATATTCGAGCGAGTGTAACCAATAGACTTGTTGGCTGTTTTGTAAAAGATCTTTTACCATACTTTTATAGTGTAGTCCCGGCCTTAGAGACAGTGACAGAGATTGTAAGATGAAACAAGTAGTTCGTTTGATGGGAAGGCCTGGAATTTCAAATAAGCCCCGGTTTGTGAAATAACTTACGACTTTGGCTAATAAATGACATCACAGTCTCGGTTTAATGTCCTTTGAACAGTGGCTAATGCTGTCCTTCGTAAACATGAGTCAGATCAAGTCACAATAACTTCGAAATGGGGTCACCTTGCCTAGTAAAGGAAGGGGGGGGGGTGTTTGAAGCGACTTCCCTGCAATGTCTCACTGCAGCGGATGCGTATGGCTCGCAGGTCAACTGTTCGAGCTTATAGATCAGGGGTGCAAAACCTTTTTAGTCCACGGACCAGATACATCGTATTCTATCACTCTTTTGGGCCAGCAACTTATGTTGTATATATACATACACACAAGGTGGCAAGGGCGTAGCGAGGGTGAGGGGGACTTGGGGGTCTGGTCCCCCCCCCCGAAATGAAAGTGGGCCCCCCCCCCCGAACGAAATTTCTGGCTACGCCCCTGCAAGGTGGGCAAAAAGTCCGTAAAAACTTTAAAAATCCATAAAAAACCAGAAAAATAACCGAAATAAAAAACGGTTTGCAGGGTTAGCATCTCTAGGTCACGGGAATCATTTTAAGATAGATAAAATAACCCTAAAAAAACAGCCTTTTCTTTTTTCCAAAACTTTTTGCCCACCCTGTATATCGTATATATATATGTATGTATGTACATTATTGTGTGTATGTGTGTGTGTGTGTGTGTGTGTGTGCGCGCGCCTTAATATTTTGTCCTTTCCAACATTCTTTTATAAATTGCCCGTTTTCTTTGCATTTTCGTATTTTCAACGAGGTTTTTTTTTGAATTTTAATTCCTCAATTAAATCAAGAATTAAGATTATTTCCATAATTTATATTATGATCACTTTGACTCTATCGTAATTAATTATAGTCATATAAATATATTCAAACGAAGGTTTTTTAACAACTGGATGTTGCGAAGATATATTTTGGAAAGATAGAAAATTCAACTGCCCCTGCGGGGAATCGAACCCATGTCCTTTCACTTTCCGGTTGAACGCCATGGTAGCGGAGAGTGACGTCATCCTTGTATAAGTCGCCATCTGGTGGCAGCGTCAGCAGTTGTGAGCTTGGCCTGAGTCTGGTCCGGCCGTCCATGTACTCTTTTGAGGTAACGGAAGTAAGGTGCTTTGCATCAGTCCGGGGTTGTGAGTGGTTCTATCTATCTATCCCGTTTTTATAAGCATAGTCAGGGTCATAGACATAAGAATTGGTTATATTGTATCTCTGGTCAGGGTGAGGACCGCAATTAAATACTTGCCAGCCGAGGAGAGCGAGCGCCTGCTAGAGATAGAAGGCCCCGCACGGGTTGCCGAGTTCATGACGTCATGAGAGTAGTCTGGTAAGACTGTCTGCAAAGTTTGTCATATTTGGAACCACAGCATTTCATATCGTTTCTTCTTATTTTATCTCTATCTATCTTTCCAAAATATATCTTCGCAACAGCCAGTTGTTAAAAAACCTTCTTATGGTAGTGGAGAGTGACGTTATCCTTGTAAATATATTCATCTCACACATCTGTCAAACACACCCTTTCTTTTTTGTGGAAAATTTAATTTTAATCCGATGCGAGCCACAGTAACCCTGTGTTGCTCGCCATTGGCGATTTTTCAGCGATAATTGACAACCTTAGACAATTTTTTTTTTGACGATAGATGGCAACGTCCCGTATGAATCCGATTTTCAGTATTTCAACGGAGGAAATATGGTCAGCCCAAGCATTTATCTCGTATGTTGTGTGTGGGTATCAATATTTTTCTAAAGGAGCACCTTCCGTGCGCTGGATGGCACCCTTGGCGGGCTTGTGCTTCCCTACTATACAAGCTTTGAAAAATCTTGCTGTGTGTGAGCAATGATAGCTTTTCCACAATTCCAACTTTCAATCCATCACTGTTTCCAAGTGATAACATTTTAAAATTAGATAGTGCTTTTTGAAACAACCCTAAAGACGGCGCTTCCTCCCATGACAAGTGCTCAGCGGAATACTAAGACTATTAAATATTATATTCCATTTCACTTCAGCTACGCTCAGCCCCCCACTGTTAGAAGCTTTCTTCATCATAGATAGATTGACAGGTAACAAAAAGATTACTCCAGGCTTATGAAGGATTGCGTGTTTCCAACGGAAGGGAATGAGACAGGAATTGGATGAGGTGCCATTTAGAGATTGATTTACCTGTCCGACGGAAAGATACAGCGTACAATGAAAAGGGAAGAGAATTGGCCATAAATTTTTCAGACAGTACAACCCTATGTCGAGATTAGACAAACTCGAACGCCCTTGAGAAGGTTCCAATGCGTGGAAATAGGTAGCGCTGCAAGACTAAATACCTGCGTGATAATACGGGAAATTCACCGATAACAGTTCGTCATTAGTAAATGAAGCAACCGAGTGATAGAGAAAGTGAGTAAATGAGCGAGCGAGTGAGTGACAGACTGAGTTGGGAATAAGCTAATGCGTGAGTGAGTAACCGTATGAGTGACTCACTCATTTGCTCATTCCAATACATGGAAATAGGTAGCACCGCAAGACTAAATACCTGCGTGATATACGGGAAATTCACCGATAACAGTTTGTCATTAGTAAATGAAGCGACCGAATGATTGAGAAAGTGAGTAAATGAGTGAGTGAGTGACAGATTGAGTTGGTGAATAAGCTAGTGCGTGAGTGAGTAACCGTATGAGTGACTCATTCACCTGCTCACTCATTTGCTCTCCTCACTCGCTCATTTGCCGTCCTGCTCACACTCACTTGCTTATTCATCCACTCACTTGCTTATTCATCACTCACTTGCTTATTCATCACTCACTTGCTTATTCATCACTCACTTGCTTATTCATCCACTCACTTGCTCAGTCACTGTTTTACTCCCTCACTCACTAACCTTGACTCCCTTGATCAATCACTCACTTGCTTACTTTCACCATCGCTTGCTTATTTAACTCACTGGTCCATTCACCCCGACTCATCCATTCATTCACTATCTGACTTTGTCGATGAATTTCTTGTCGTCGAATTTTGCGTGGAAGTGAATCTTCCCCAGTGGTGAATTTTCGTTTTAGTGAATTTCGTGAATTTTGTGGTAGTGAATTGTTGGCGATGAATTTTTTTACACGCATATGATACGTAGTTGTTATGACTTTTCAACTTCGATGTGATAGTCATTCTTTCTGATATAAAATCACTAATATATATATTAATTTTAAAGTGAAATTTGTATGGAAAATTTTGGTGGTTAACAGTTAGAAATATTAAATTGCTTTATGAAATTTTCATATTAAAATGATTTGAAGTGAAGTTATCATAGGAAAATGTGTATGCAGTTTGGTGCTACATACGGTCTACGTTAAGGGTTCTCAACCTTTTTTTAACCTGCGACCCAAAATCACCAACATCGCGACCCACTAGTCTATCTTTAATATATTGGCAAAGATTTTATTAAATATTCCTGATCACAGAAATGTTTAGTTTTTGAAATCAGTGAAACAGTCATTCCCGTTTTTACAGACGGGCGCTTGCCTAGCGCCCCATGGGCTAAGAACCCCTGGCCTATACGGTCCGGCTACTAAATGAATTGCCCCGGCATCGAACCCGGTATGTACCCCTGTCTCATATGTATTACGGAAAATGCGTGTGATAAATCGATTATTATGCATAATCGCGAATCGTCTTCGCAAGTTCGATAAATTTATCACTTTCACCAATGATTAAGCATAATGACCAAGCGGTAAATAAGTAGCAAATTTGATAAATACTAAAATAATTATCACTTTTACCGGTGATTATAATACCCAGAAATCGTAAGACCCGAGCATCGCTGGTAATAGCTAATTTATACTTAAGATCGTTAAATGGAATTTTATTATATCAAAATAATAAATCTTATTACGGCAATTGGACCAATTCGGGATATTTACCAATACGAGATAGATTATGCATAATATCCGGCAAATGTAATGAATTTTGTACATTTTATCATATTTATCAACGACACTTGGGTATGATGCATAATCACCGGTAAAAAGTGATAAATTTAGTTTAAATTATCAAACTCTCCAGAATCGTCGGCGATTATGCATAATAACCGGATTTATCACATTTACCGTAACGTGTGCTACCGGGAACCGGGCTCCCTTTCGAGAACCAACAATAAAAACCCTAGCACCTACCAGTGGACGGAATAATATCATCGATAATTCCAGTGATGCCGGACACGATATTGGTGCTGCTGGGAGCCGAGCCAGCATCCATCTGCATGGGGCTGCTGCCGTTGGTCTCTCGCGGACCAGTCGGAATCCCGGGATCGACTCCTTCAGCGTTGATTCCCTCAGCTGGAGAACTTCCATCGATAGCCTCGTCGCTGTCGCTTACGCCGGATCTTGTGGTACTGGTGTCCCTGGATCCACCATCCGCGCTCCTCGCCATACCGGATGATGATGATGACGGGGCCATACCGGATCTGGAAACCGCATCGAGCTGACTCCTATTTTCTCCCGACTGAAACGATGGTTGTGGAGCCGGCAAGACTCCGCCTTGAGCGGTTGGCCGTGGTTGGTACGGGATGCCACCACTGGATCCTTTCGATATTACGATCGGATAGCCTCCGCTCTGCTGTTGATCTTGGATTTTTCTGTCCCAGCCTACGGCAGATCAAAACATCATGACTTGGGTGTACACTTTTTAGTTGTGCAGTGCAGGACTTGTGCGGTGCAACTGTGCTGCTCTTTGGTGCGAAACAAAATTCATCGAGGTGCGGAAACATACTACGAAAATTTCTAGGCATATTGCGATTAGAAAGCTGTGTGAATACAGGGTGTCCGATAAATTATTAAAGAGTTTTAAGCAGGTCCGGCTTCGAGTTCACCTGCCATCCGGGTGCCAAGCCCAAGTGACGTCCCTAATTCGACAATGGTACGAGGCTGAAATGGATTCAGCCTAGGGTGCTCTGGACTGATTCTTTTTTTTATCCGTCCAAAGTCACACATCATTTCTTACCCAACATAATATACTTGCTTATACGTCCCGTTTTTTTGGTTCAGTGTTTTCAACTATGCCACTCCAAGGATCCTAGGGCAGAAAGTAAGGGAGTGCGCGTGGGTTCTGGTGCTCCAGGCCCTGGACAAGTGAGACAGAATTCTTTCTTTGCCTCTATTTGAACGCTCCTGAAAAATGACTGGATGGGGACACCAAAATGCGCTATTGCCCCGTGTGACGGAGTCCATTTTTTTTCCTGGTATTACGGCCCCGGTCCTGTCTGTTTCTCCCAAACATATACAGGGTGATTATAAAAAAACTATCCCGACATATGGGCCCCTAACTATCATACCATTCACAGAAACTGAATGAAATTTTGGCATAAGGTATTTTGATGTATGCGCTCAAGAATGATATGGAAAACAACAGTGTCACTCTAACAGTTACGGTTACAGTGAGAAAATTTCGAAAATATCAAATGGCAACACCAAGCTTTTTGTATTGGAATGTGATCTCCATTGTGAAAAACCCTAAATAGCGTTCGAACGGCAACTGTAGCATGAAAATCACCGGCGGTAGATAGGCTAAAAGTGAGGACAGCCAATAAGGACAGAGAAACAGCATAAAATAAAGCATTTGATTGTGTTTTCCACATGACCTTGTGGAGGACTAATCAGGCTGGGAAACGGTGTGACGAATGAAACGAACATTAATGCTCTGGTGCACGACAAAGTCCTTTTTCCTTGCCTAGCTCCGGGGATTTTCGTGCTACAGGTGCCATTCCAACGCTATTTAGTGTTTTTCAGTATGGAGATCGCATTCCAATGCGAAAAACTTGGTGTTGCCATTTGATATTTTCGAAATTTTCTCACCGTAACTGTTAGAGTGACCCTGTTGTTTTCCATATCATTCTTGAGCGCATACCTCAAAATACCTTATGCCAAAATTTCATTCAGTTTCTGTGAATGGTATGATAGTTAGGGGCCCATATGTCGGGATAGTTTTTTTATAATCACCCCGTATATATTTTCAAGGTATCGCTCAGAGGAGTGATAGCGCTGGTGTCTTGTGAATTTTTATTATTCAAATTTTTGAACATCTAAGTGTCTAAAGAAAAGCGTAGGCTGTCGTCCTTACAACCTACCGACCGGGTGCGACGCACCCCTTGCTTGAGCCATCCCAGGTTTTAAATTAGTTTTTAATTGATGGAATTGGTATATATTTGAATTGAGTTTTTGGGGAGAAAGTTATTCTTCCGAAAGGGGAATTTTTTTTATTACAGAAATCAAATATTAGGTCTAATTTTTGTCGACAGAGGCGCTGCACGGAGGTTCGACAGGAGTGATTGGATCTGAGGGGTGTTACTGTATCAATAGATAATCCTTTGAGCAGCGCTTCTTACCGACAAAAATTTTAACATTTCTATGGACAGCTTTCATTTTCACTGGGATAAATATCCACAGACTGAACTCAAAATTGTAGTGTGGACACAAGTTGAAACAAGTGTATTAATGTTAAAACTTCAAAACACAAACCAGCTTTCAAAAATTTCAAATGTCTTATCAATTTATTAATAGAAAAAAATTTATAAAGAAAACAGAGCATTTTTTTCAATAAATGCAATTTGTGTAAAAACTGTATTCATGAAAGAGTAATCCTTTAACACACGAATGAGAAAAATAGTTGAAATTTCCGTCGATAGAGAACGTTATACTTAAGCAAATCGCAGAATTTCATAGAAAGCTACTTTTTCAATCTCTCCCGTGTCCGAAACGCTCGTGAAGTATCAGCCGGCGATTCATGGCTGAGATAAAGCAACTTCACCAACATCACAATGAAAGCCTTATGCAAGCGCCAGTAACAGGAAAATTCCGAAATCATGTGTTGATCGCGCACACGCTGTATTTTATAGGACTCTCTGATGAGCATATTTCAAATGATTTGTTTTCGTGCAGCACCCTCTATGATCATAAATTTCAACTAATTTTTTTTGCTCTACCAAAAACAAAAAAAAATCCCCCCCACCCCTCGCGAGAATAATTTATTTGCCAAAACCGCATTCAAATGTACCAATTCTTTCAATATTTATGAATTTTTAAACTATTTGTGGTAACTTGTGGCAACGTATATATAGTGGCAACACTTACGTTAAGCTTCGAAATTGGATATGATAAACTGTCAGAACGGACAGAAGCCATACTCTTAACCAACTGGATGCTTTATATCTGAAAATTTCGCCATCAGAATAAATTGTCATGCTCTTAAGGGCCGTATTCACCGACATGGTTTTAAACTGCAGTCACAATCTTTGGATAAGAGATCAACATAGATTGGTTAAAACCAATCTCTCCGTGTCGATCTCTTATCAAAAAATTGTGACTATAGTTTAAACCATGTCGGTGAATGCCGCCTTAAATGGATCACATGACATAAGTTTAGTTTCTACCCTGTTCTAAAAGAATCCCATTCAAAAAACTCAACTTTGACTAATGTGATCCGCCCCATTCACCATGGTGTACTCCAATTTTCTTGTTGTTAAATGGGCAATTTAGAACTTCAAAACTAAAAAAAAGACAATGATAAATTGAAACTATAGCAACTTGACGACGAGTGCGTGTGCGTGCAGGTGCAAGAAAATGAACAGAAAATCATCTACTGTTTATATATCAGAACTATACATAAATTGCATAAGTTTGTATACATCACCGTTTTAATCATCGAAAGCAAAAGGCTGAACAGCAAATGTCACACATGCGAACAGCCCCTCCCAGTGATTTCCATCGGAATCGGCACTTTTTGCCACCGCGAATCAATTAGAACAATCTCCCGTGATTGAGAATCATCCATGTCTCATTCACTGGCTTTGTTTAAGTGAGACATGTCGGCCTGGTGTATGATGCGAGGCTGTTAGTTATATATCTCACCTGACGTCTTTCCCAAGTAGTACGCAAGTTTCCAAACTCGCAACGTAATCCAGAGCTAATTTGGACTTACAGGTGTTGCTTTTTACGCTAATGTCGAAAAAGGGACTCTCAACGTTTACCTGGCGACTAGTCAATAATACTCAAACAGTTTTGATTCTGACCGACAGGAGACATTATCAGTCAACCAGTATATTTGAGAATTTCCCATTCGATATTTTGGATATCGTTCACTAAACATACATGTGCTGCTCAATTTCAGCTGGAACTTTGCCAAGAAAGGATAGAAAAAAGTCAAGAGTTTTCTCAGTTACAAAATCATAAATGCATCAATTACTCAAATATGTACATGAGATGAGATACCGTCTCCTGTCGGGCGGAAGTACAGTAGACTCTCGACTATCCGGCCTAGTCGATCCATAATGTGTTGTTTTTTATAATTTGCATATTATAAGAAATTGAAGTAATAAATTACAATTTGACAACACTAAATGCGTCCTTAATGAAATAACAGTAAATGAAAATTATCCCACGGGGTCGGTTAAAAAACACCGCTGATTAGCGTGTTATGATTTTATGTTTCTTGCAATTTAAACTAATTATAAAGTTCATCTTGAAATACGTGCGATATTTTTATTCTTGGTATTTTTCCGCAGTAAATTTTTAAGTAAACTTTTGATTTAAAATTTTTTAAAACAGAACAGCTCAGAAGTACATAACAAGCATTTATTAAGTAATCGTCTGTACTTAAGAAGTCAGAAAGTATGAGTAAAAGCTGGTTTTGGTATAAAAAGGATAATTTTGATGATATGCGTGGGGAAGGAAGTAAGTATTTATAGAATTCCTCCCTGGCTTTTCTGTTATCCGGCCCGCCCTTTCGCCACATTTGGATAATCCGAGTCTACTGTATTTAGAAATGCTTATCAGAAAAGCCACTAGGTAACGTTAAATCCTTTTTTCAGCATTGGTGTAAAATCACCCCTCCAGGTGCAAAGTATCTCCGAATTACGGGACATCAATCGGAATCTTCACCATCTCTTAGACCCTATAGCGTAGCCGGTCAATTTGTCGCACTCAACTTGTCGCGCTCAACTCGTCGCGCCTCAATTTGTCGCGATACAAGTTCGTCGCAGTGGCAATTCGTCGCGGAACAAATTTGTCGCAGCTCCAATTCGTCGCAATACAAATTTGTCGCAGTGTCAATTCGTCGCGGTACAAATTTGTCGCAGTGTCAATTCGTCGCGGTACAAATTTGTCGCAGCTCCAATTCGTAGCTGTACAAGTTTGCCGCAGTATCTCAAAGATACAGGTAAATTGTTTGACAATTTAATGAGCATTCTCGGATCGGATTATAAATTTTTATGTCATAAACATCAAAACATCATGCTGAGAAGCCAATTTAAATACTTATAAACTACAATTATTTTGATGCCACCACGGAACTAAGAAACAAATTCGGGTTCCTAGCTATAAGAGGGGTCTAGGTCAATTCGTCGCGCTCAACTTGTCGCGGGACAACCAGAATTTGGGGATCCCAGGGGGTTCCGTATAACACCAGTTAGAAATCTATGGTCTATTTCATAGGCTTTATTTTCCGGAACAGAGCCGCTGAATACTTTGTAAGGAACTTTTCTTAGACATATATTCTACAACACGGGGAAAAAGTATTCATGAAAGAATCATACATTCGAAAGAGCCAATATTAGGTGCCATTTTATAACATATCCATACTATGGAGGAAGAAAAATATTCATAAAACAGAATCAACGGTTTTTTTAAACCAAAAAATAGTATAAAATATTCTTTATGCAATGCCAGAGATTACTCCATTACTCCACCGGTCGGGGGAAAAAAACGGTAATTACTACTGTTAGGGACAATTACAAGGAAGGTTCGTCACGGTCGTGTTTAAAGTCCTTTTCCAGGCATGTTATTAAAGGACCCCGTTGTTCCTTCACATTTTTTTTTATGGATAACCCTTTACTTTTTCTGTCTCTTCTTCTCTCCGCTAATGAATTGCTTCCAGAAGCCAAGAGAAATTAAATCATAAAACGTGGAGCTATTATTATTACGTTTCAAAGTTCGGAGGTCCCAGAGCCCACCGTGAAACAGGAACCGCTACTTCAATCAAGCATAAAATATAATAATAATATGTGTATAACGGTAATTTGAGTATTAATATATTAAATTAACTGACTTAAAAACGGTGTTCTCCAAAGTGGGCGATATCGCAATCCAACGGTGCACTGGAATGGACAATCTGGGTGGTAACCAGTACGGATATACCAAAGGATCCAAATTAGTGGCTTGAAATGTGGGTCCGAAAGAAGAAAATTAGAGTTTACTGTGAATAAATAAGTTTGGTAGACACCGGTGTTTTTGTATAGTGCACAATTATATATTTTTTCTTCTTGGGAGTCATCATAAAGTTGAGGCTGGACGTGAAACCGAGCGTCTAACCGAACATGACCAGGCTCTGTCACTATAAACCTACCACCCTACCTTCCAAGGTTGGTCATGGGTAAGTAGTGTAGCCACACCACCTGGCAATGACGGCCAAATGTTGGAGGCTATATCAGAAGGCAGGTCCAAAAAGAACGACCTCATGTCAACGAAACCGCCTTCCCTCCCAATCTATCAATCCGTCTGGCCATACAATGGTCGGAATACGCCAACAGTATCTTAACAGCGTATCTTTGGAGACAGTTCTCGAAGAAAATATTTCGAAAATGAACAATGAGCTAGGCTTGGTCAGTGTTTAACCAGCCTATGCCGCTGGTGCTTCATTGCAGCAGGGTGAGGCAAGCATTAGAAGCAAATATTTGCGTGTGACTATTGGACCAGGCTAGACATGAGTGTGGCCCCAGCTTAAACTTGGCAAATATTTTCTTCCAGAACACTCTCCGTGCTGTGACTTAGCGTTGTTGACAAATCTGTGGCCAGATGGATTGGAAGATCGAGAAGGAAAGCCGCTCCTTTGATTTGGGCTGGAAGGTCCTACTCATTCTTTTTGACCAGTCTTTTCTCTAACATTCTACGATCATTGCCAATGGTGGAGCGACCACACTACTCACCCATGGCCAACCTTGGAACGTATTGGCCAGGCTGAATAAGAGCGTGACCTCGGCTCAAGGATGCGTTCATCAATTATTTGGGATTTTTGTTTCCTGATCGCTGACTGGGTTTGTTCATCATGATTCTCTGTCATCCTTGTTATTCTAAATCACAGTTTCCAAACTTTTTGTTCCATAGTCCCCTTCTTCAAAAATTTCTTACTTTTCATCATCCCCCCCCCCCAATGCAACCCATAGGGTCCTAAAATGGCTTCTTTCAAACCCTTGATCATTAAATCTCCCCCGGGGGCGATATTGCCCACTTTGGGAAACACTGTTCTAAATCATGAAAAAAACTTTAATGTGGAATCACATTCAATATTTATTAACTATAGAGTAGGGAAAAAAGTCTTACCTGTGCCTCCTACTTGTCCAATCGGTCCGACGGCAGTGACTCTGCCAGAGCCACCGATCCCAGACGAGGTGCCTCTCCCGGAGCTTTCGTATCCAGACGAGGTCCCTCTACCGGAGCTTTCATATCCAGACGAGGTCCCTCTACCAGAACTTCCTAGTCCACCCGAAGTTCCTCTCCCGGAACTGCCGAGACCAGCCGAGGTTCCCCTACCTGGACTACTGATTCCGGCTGCCTTCTCCAACGACTGGGGAGCGTAGATCGGTCCGGAAATGAGTGCACCGTACACGCCGCCTCTACCCCTGCAATCGACGTTGTAAGCGTGTACGCACACCAGGTACCTTTCGTCGAAAGCTGTGTACGTCGGGCAGACCTTCCTGAACGCCCTGCCGTGGGCGCACTCGTAGAAAGCCCTGCAGTCTGTTTGGTCGGGGAATATGCCCCATTCTTTGAGGCAGAGGCCTCCTGACACATACGGAGCTGTGAAATATAATAACAACAATATTTACTATTGATTTTATATAAAATTCTCTTCACTCCGAAAGAACTTCTAACAAATAAACCCTAAAAAACTGCATCCAAAAATTAAAAATACACAAAACACAAAATCGTTTTCAAATCTCTTTACATCGTTACGGGATGAAGAGCTTCTAACAAATTCGTATATGCCGTTGGTTTTGACATCTTCTTGCCGTTGTTGTAACCGTCGGTCCAATGTCGTCTTAACGCATGGGCCCATCCGGGCCTCAAGAGAAGAGGGGCCACAGAAAAAGGAGAAGTGGTTGAATTTTTCGAGAATTTGCCTGGCAAGGCCTCAGAAAAATCACTTGGCCCGGGGGCCGATGATGCTCTTAAGACGGCCCTGTGTCGGTCGCGTACAATTTCGCTCTCAAATAATTGAATACGTGTTAATTATCTGTTAACTTGATCATATTTATGTTATGTCACGGAATAACCTAAGACTTCAAGTAACTAAAGCCCTCTCATTCCGGCAATGATGAGCCCAAATAGTTTTATTATTGGCTTCATGTTCCAGCATGTTTTTTTATCCCCCAATATAATTACTCTGCCAGTTAAGACTATTAATGCTGACATGTTGCACGAGTTTGTGAAGAAAGTAATTATGTGCTTAGAGATAACGGGCTTTCATGTTTTTTTGCATCATAAGTGACAATAATGTTTTGAATCGCAAGATGGTGTCTAAATTTGTCATCTCCAAAAGTACAAATAGTGTATCCTCACCCTCACGATAAAAATTTGTTTTTTATTGATCGTTTGATCATTGATCATTTTTGTCGCACCACGGTCATTTTCTGCACACGAGGGCTAATTAGACCCGGACCTACAATTTATTGCCGATTCCGAACGGCAGGCTTGTTTTTTATACTCGTCGAGAGGTTGGTGCGCTAACCCCTCGATGGGGGACTCCCTGCGGTAGCAATTTTTTCTGCGGTCATGTCGCCATTTTTGTTGTACCCCTGTGTCAGGAAAGTGTTCTGACAAGGACGAACCGGGTTTTTTATGATAGACAGCGTCCATGTTTTCAAATGCATAAGGTATAATTGACTATCAGGAAATACTCTGGTTGTTGTATATTTTATCCAATGTTCCCGAGCGATGATTGTGACGATCAAGAGTCAGGAAATTTATTAAAAACAGCATCTTTCCACGGATTGCGCAAATTGCATGAACATGAACGATCAGAATTAATCAAATATGTCCATATTTGAACAACACTCTAACAACACACCCTTTTCCCTACTAATATAGAACGAAAGAATATGAAATTAGCCCTCAATGTTTTCAACAGTAGCACTGTAGAAGCATTTAATATAGCCGGAGAGGTAGCAGCAATAGCTCATTCAGAATCGACTGCTACATACATCAAAATATCCACAAACTGGTGGGATGTTATGAACATTAAAACTGTTATGAAAGGCATCCACAAGATAAGCATCTACCAAGAGACATTAAAATTCAATGATTTTCGTTTCAATTTCTTGATTGGTTAGACCTATGTAGTTGTTAGACCAGTAATTCTGATACTGGACGTTTGACTCCAGAAACTCATTTGGCTATTACCTTGACAATCTATGTAATGAGAGAGTTGAGCCGATATTGTTTTCAGGAACTAAGTATGAAATTCTTATTGACTTGGCAAATTTCTGACCGATACATTAGAGGACTGTTTTGAACGATACCGCAAACTTTCAGGGGGACAATATGGCATATCTTTCGTAAAGTTGTATGAAGCTGAAGGGAAATTGCGCTTACAGTCAACCCTTCCCTTGAGTTTGAAATCCCAATCTTTTGGAGACACACGCATTAATTTGTGTGAAATGTAGAAAACAATGATTTTGACAATACTTGTGCAACTTTCCCTAACATATTTGATATTAAAGTTACACATAATGATTTGATGCAAATTGATTGCATGCCTGTAATTATATACATTTCTGGTTATTGGTTCTGTGCATTCTGTTTTAAAATGTGTTAATAACTGTGCATCTTCATCATCAAGATAGAGGGGGGGGGGGACTTAAAATACCGTACTGATGATGTGATTGCCATTGTAGTACACACTTATATAGTCTTTTTTGAAAACGCAAGACCACAGAGTAGTTGCCTCAAATATTGTAAATAGTGTATTGATACTTGATGAAAAATATTTGGGTTTTGGAGATGTGCGAAAATAAGCATTCGGCTGATTTTTTGATGAAATGTATTGTTAAAAATGCTATAAATATACTTTTAGGTAATTATTGCAAAAGGAAAAATGATATCCTACATACCACATTCAAAAGCAAAAGATAGAAAATTAAAAACCTTAATGAAAATCAAAGACAACAAGTAGGGATTCGAAGGATTGAATGATGTATTCATGTAATGCGGCTCCACAACTCATTTCATTTGCTGTAAAACTTGAAAATTATTATTGTAAATAAAGTGTATTTTTTGGTATTTGACTTATTTCTCTACATTTTGAAATAAATTTTCAGGAAAACATACTATTCATTATTTTCATACAGAGAATGTTTTTGGATCTGAAGTTTTTATTTTTTTTAAATATGAGTAAATCATACACACATATAATAAATGTAAGTATAAAACGTAAACAGGTTGCCCAATGTTTTTATACCCATTTCTGTCCTCTCTTGAAACATATATATCTAGAGCAATCTGATTCGCATTTTTTGGGACTATATAAAGAAATTCATTTGTAAAAGATCCCTCAATTCAATTTTTTTTTCTTTTAATCAAGTTATTTTCAAGAAATATTATCATTATTATAATGTGCTTTATGTATCGTGGAACAAAGAGTTTTCAAGAGATGATATATGGCATTATAACCCTACTATCTCTGGAGAAATTAAGTTCATTGGACTGTATATTAAACATTTGGATTGGTTCCTAATCCCGGTCTACAGCTCTCGTATCATAGAACAGCTCTACCTAAGAATGCGGTAAGAACTGACGGTTATGAAGTGGAGGTTGAGCACGCGTTGTATCAGATTCCACAACTTTTTATTATTAACTAATTTCATCTAATTTTTAGACTGATGCATAATCTAATAGTATCATAATAAAAATTTGAAATTTGAAATTTTTCATATGTTCTTCTAATTCATGTAAAACATTTCTCATTTATAAAAAATCAGATAAGCTTGCACGTTTATTCAATTGCATTTTACAATTTCATTTGGTTTACAGACAAAAAACAGATGTCACTGTAAACAACAAGTTTTGAAAATTTGGAGTGTGTGTGGCAGTTCCAAAAGTCTTTCTCATGCCAAACACAATTCTTTTCAAAGATAAAGAGTAGGTTAATTTGTTTGTTAATGAGATCGATCGAGCTGTTGTGATAAAAATCATGCAGATGATATGACAAGGGTCTCCGCAAAGCTCCTGCGCCTGGCAGTCGAGTGGCTGGGAAGCTAGTCTCCGGGTTAGAGTCCCGGTTCGGGAATGTATGTAGCGCTGCCTTAACGCTTGGGCCCACCCGGGCCAGGTGCAAAGGTCCTCTTGATAATGAGATCTCGTAAAGATTTTCCGGATCAGGAATGCAAATTTGAAAGCAAAATCATTTCTAGTCAAGTAGGAGGCCTTAGAGAAATCAATTAGCCCGGGTGGGCCGATGATGCTCTTTAGACATCCTGGCATGTATGTTTACTAATGCTAACAAGCACGCTGGACAGATCATACCGACGTCTTGGGAATGTGAGGATCACGTTATATTTTAGAAAAAAAAAGCAGGGGAACACACTTTCAACTCGATACTTACATAACATGCAAATGCGGGCATCCGTCATCTTCGCTTCTAAATATGAAGTCAGATGGCAGTACCAAAGAACACGAAACAGGCATAACTCTGACAACAAAAATACGTTGGGAATCGCGCATACTCACATTGGGTTTCTGCGTGTAAGAATTCGTTAGAAATTCATGAGAAGAATGTTTTCGAGGTGCATATACAGCTATGAAATGACATTAAACGGAATATAGGGTTGCACCACTCACAGCACCATTTACTCTTTCGCCCACTAATATGTAATAGCCTTTGATGCCGAGCGAAAATTGATACTGTAATTCTATCCTCAAAGTTCCCGCAAACCAGGGCCGTCATTTCAACTTTTTCCAGGGGGGGGGGATGCAAAGAACATGTACTAAAGGTACGCATATATATATATATATACTATTTGTAGTGTATTTTCAAAAGCCAGGGGTGGCAACGGCTCCCCCCGACCCCAAATGACCCCAAACATAGCGGCAGGCCCGTCTTGGCTTTTTTTATATCAATCCACATGAAATTTGTGAAAATTAGGGAGTACGAGGGATCACTCCTCACCAGTTGGGGGCCCTGGACTAACGTGAGTTTTTGGGAGAACATTTGGTGTTCTTGAGAAATTGTTACGGTGCATTGTGGCATTTATGTGTAGGTGTTGTGGGTAATGTCCAAATTCTAGGCTCTTCGCGAAGTGGGCAGCAACTGGTCGGTCAATGTCTGAAATCCGGCCCATATGCTTCGCCTAGGGACCAGACTTTTTATTTTGACCGTACTACAAATTTTGCCGCCAGTGGGCTACACGAATTGTTGTCCTTCTCCCATTCAAGTCTAATTTTATTGACTACTCTTTCCTCGAACACTTCACCTCATATACGTCTGAAGTATATGGGGGTGCCAAGCACAAGCATATAACCTGCTTGTGCTTGGCAAGTACATCTTTGTCTCTAAGTCGATTTTTCGGTCACTCCCACACTCTCTTAGTCACTCTTTTAGACATTTACATGCTTGCACGCTGTTTTGGTTGTTCACATGTTTGCATACTGTTTTGATCAATCACATGCTAGCATACTGTTTTGGTCACTCTTTTGGTTCATCTTTGACAAGGTTCCTTGTTTTATGGTGAATTATTTTCCTTATAAATAGTTAACTACAACAAGCTAATTAGGTATTTGCAAAACTATACATTTTCATCAAATGCTAATTCGTATCCAAACTTCAAACGATTGTTCAAAACCATACTAGAAACGTCAACCACACAAGGTATAAAATCAAACAGAAACCTTGAATCTCACTCGAACTAAAACATCTTGTAAAAATAAAAAATCTATACAAAAAATCTCGAAAATACCCCTTTGATGTTTCTATAAATATAGCTTATAAAAATGTTGCTCGTATGGTCAAGTCCCAAATTAGAATTGCTAAAAATAATTATTACTCCGAACGATTTTTGAAATGTAACACATCTAATAAACGCTGGAAGTTATTGGATGAAATAATATTCAAAGATAATAATCAAAATTCATTACCAACAAACTGTGATAACAACACCCTCGCCCAAAATTTCAATGCCCACTTCGTTAACATTTCACCACTCAATATTAATGTAAATGTGATTATATACACTATATCCAGTCACACATACTCAACTCAATATACCTCACTCCAACTTTTCCGGAAGAAATTTCAAAAATTATTAACACTTTACCTGCTACTGGGTCTTCCTCAGACTCGAAAGTTCTAAAAATACTTCCTAATAACATCTTAAACGTACTCTCCGACTTAATAAATAATTGTATTACAAATGTGGCGAATTTCCCGAATCATTAAAATTAGCAGTTGTAACCCCAATTCCTAAAAATGGTGATCCGAATGATCTCAACAACTTTAGACCGCTTTCCGTTTTGTCGTCACTTTCAAAGCTTTTTGAAATTATCATTAAGAATAGAATGTTTTCTTTCCTCTCGCATGTAAATTTTTTTTTCTATTAATCAATATGGTTTTCTTCCAAACAGAAACACAGAGACTGCCCTTCCAACATTCATTAAGTACGAGTATATTGTAGAAAAAATTGATACATCCGAAAAGACTGTTGCCATTTCCCTGGACATAAAAAAGCATTTGAGAGTGTCGACCGTCATATCTTACTCAATAAATTACATATTTTTGGTATCAGAGGTAATGCACATAAATTAATTGCTTCATATCTTAGTCATAGATCTCAAATGGTTAAAGTTGGATATAACCTTAGTAATCCATTAGAAACAACCAAAGGCGTTCCTCAGGGCTCAGTTGTGGGACCATTATTATTTAATATATTCATAAATGACCTTTGTAACATTGAATTAACTGGTAAAATCATCACATTTGCAGATGACACGGTATTGCTTTATTCAACTGATGGCGACCATTCACTAGCAAGTTCGATAAACACCGATTTATTAATAATTCGTAATTGGTTTATCAGTAACGACCTACAAATGAATGTAACAAAAACTAAGTTTATGCACTTCTCTTCTATGACTAATATAAACTTCAACCATAATCTGATATTCCACAATAATAATTGCCAAAAATATTTCAACTCTTAACTGCCAGAGTCTCGAACAGGTTTCCACGATTAAATACCTAGGTATTCATATTGATCATAACCTCAGATGGAAAAAACTCATGTAAAAAATCTGCAAAGTAAACTTCGCTATGTAATTTACTAACTATATTACCTAAAACCATATATAGATCACTCGTTCATGTTAACACTTTATTACTCATTATTTCATTCCCTTCTATTATATGGTTTGGCTATCTGGGGTGGCGACTTCATTTCAAATGTTACACCAATAATTAAACTCCAAAAAGAGCAATAAGCTTCATCACAAGTGACTATTTGACTCCTTCAAAACAACTTTTTCACAGTCTTGGAATCCTTCCCCTACGTCAGATTTATTTCCACAAATATACTATAATTATTTTTAAACGACAATTTGCTTTACTTTTGAACAGTTCCCGTTTCTCAAATAGATTGAACTCTAGATTGATAGATACTTCTGAAGAAGCATTTTACTTACCTCATCCCGAAATTTTGCAACTCTTTACCACCTGATATCCTTAGCATTACTAACTTATTACCTTTCAAAAGACACCTGAAGCAATATCTGTTTTCAATCAGTGACATCGAGAGTTTCTTTTGATTTGCCTTACGCTCCCCAATCAGTTAAATCATGAATCTATTTGATCTTGCGCATTGTAACATTACATTGATTTTTATTTGCATATAGTTATCTGAAAATCATGCAATGTGTATTTCATATAATTGCACTCCTTGCTGTTGCCAAAATTACTACAAATTATGTGAAAGTTTTGTTTTGACATTTGATTTTTTTTTTTTTTTGAAGCCCCCCCTCCCCATTTTCATAAAACTGTGTGTTTTTCTAATATTTCGTTTTTCCGTTTTAGTTTGTTGACGTTGTTGCAAATTTATAATGAATAATAAGGAACACAGTTACTTATTATTCATTATAAATTTGCAATGTATCATCCAGTATGGGTCTCTAGACCCCTTGGCTGATTTTTTTGTTTCATCTTGTATTTATGTAAAAAATTAAAACAATAACAATGGGTCACTCTTTTAATTTACACGTTTATACATGATCTAGGCTAGGTTATTCACTATCTTGTATGCTCTCTAGGTCCCTGTTTTATGCATTCACTAAGCTTGCACACGCTCTAGGTCACTCATTTGCCTAGTTCCCCCACTCTGTGGATCACTCTTTCGCTCACTCGCGTGCTTTCAAACTCTCTAGCTAATTTTTTTTTTGCTCAATCACTGGCCAATTCCCTAGCTGTCTAGGCAGAGGTGGATTTATTCAGGCTTATATAAATTTTGCCACTCTAATAATTTTCTTGGACACTCATGACTCAAATTTGCCGCCCCTCTGAACTTGCCGCCCTGGGCAGATCCTGCCAGCTAAGATTCCCCCCCCCCCGTAAATACGTCACTACTACAATATTAAAATCATTTTTTTTCGATTCTCGAAACACGGAAGACGGCTAACACTCCGAATTCTCGTCCCCACGAATGCAAATATAAATTCGGCAAACGTTTTGCTCAGGGATAAATTCTTCTGATGAAACCATACTCGTACAGAAGTTAGAAAATATCTAATGTTCAATGATGCGCTTCTAGAACAGTTTAGGCAAGACCATTTGTCATGCTTTAAATCGAAGACACTAAATGGCAGTTGGGAATGACATCGCGGGGATTGACTTCCAGAAAAAAATGGAATTTCAGTGAAATAACGAAAGCAAAAAAAAAAAACCCCCCCATCTTTTCTCTTATTTTGCTCTCTCATACTCGAAGAATTTGAATGAGAGCTCGTTTCATTCATGGCCCTTAAACAGATTTTCGAAGAAGATTCTACCTCTCAAATAAAGTCATTTAGTTGTCACGCTTGGGATTTAGACAGAGAATTGAAGGCCTAAAATGCATGTCTCTATTGCTTGATTACATACCACGCCGTGTTACTACGAAATATTTCAAAATGTATAACTACCAGAAATAAGCACTCTTTCCGTACAAAAATAAAAACTCTATTCTAGTCTTTTTATTTAATCCTATCGTTTTGGCATCCATTGCGTGTGGCCATAAGCGATGCCAGTCACGTCATCCTCTCATGACGCCATTTCTACTAGTGACTGCTTTTGGTGTATATAGGAAAAAGGGGGGGGGGGAAGGTCCGCGTAACACGTGCCAATTACCGCCGAGGAATGTCCACTGTTGTTGCCACTTGACAGTTGAGTAATAGTAATGGGAAGGAGAAGAAAAATCCATCTGGATGATCGATTGTAAGTGCCTTAAGGGCATCGATTTTGTATTTCCTTTTTATTATTAAAAAGAGTCTCCTTCGTTCAGTTTTTTTTTCAACGTTATTACGTACATTTCGTAAATTATTTTTCTGCAACTGTCATTCAACCGTATGAAACGACTGACCGAGTAAATTGCTGTTTCTATGAGTAAAATAAATGGAGAAAACACGAAAATTTTCAAGGTCCGAAATGTCTTCTTTGATCGCTATCGCCTTAATTTTTTTCCTTCTCGTTTTATTCTTTTTCTAAAGTATCTGGACACAAATGATTGATTGATTCTTGTAAAGACATTTCGCTGACATGCAATCGATCAGTGGTTGATAGGAGGGTGCACAACCCCCCGGGCCGAACGCGGTCCGCCACGAGGTTCCATACGGTCCGCGAAAAGTGTTCCGGTAGAAAAGTATCAATACACGCTACACGATAATTGTCTTGACCATAATTCCTATATAAAATACTGAAATCAAAAATTATCAAGTGCATGTAAAGTTGCCAATTTGCATCCAAAAAAATTGCCAAAAGCAAGTAAAGGTAAATCACAGTCAAAAAAATAGTCAATTGAAAGTAAAGTCATCAATTACAGCCGATAAAACCAGATATACAGCCCACCTTACCTCTTTAACAGATTTCAAGACATCTATCATTTATTTATAAATAAAATTTTTGTATGCAGCGAATATGATGTAAATATCTGAGCATGTGAGCGTCTTCGCGCACTAACAAGCGTCTCTTAGCGCCTCAGAGCGTCCATTGAGCTACACTAGGCAATCGTTGCAATCTTCGATTTAGTTCTTGACATCTTGATCATATCCGTTGGCCATTACAGCCAAAACAAAAAAAAGAAAGAAAAATGCGAAAGACAAGTGAAGTTGTGAATCACAGTCAAGAAAATTGTCAAAGGGAAGTAAAGTTGCTAACTACAGTTACGAAAATTGTCAAGGGCAAGTAAAGTTGCCAACTACGGCCATAACATTTGCCAAAAGTAAGTAAAGTTGCCAATTACAACCAAACGATTGCATATTTGCCAGAAGCAAGAGTTGTCAATCACAACCAAAAGAAATTGCCAAAGGCAAGTAAATTGTGCAATTTCAACCAAAAAAAAAAAAAAAAAATCACGAAAGACAAGTAAAGTCGCTAATTGCAGCCAAAAAAAATTGTCACACGGAAGTAAATAGCCAATTACAGCCGAAAAACATTGTCGAAGGAAACATAGTCAAAGAAACAAACTAGATTCATGTTTTCAAAAATTCAAATGAACTTCATTGAAAATAAGGGAAAAAAACGGGACATTTTTTTCATGAAAAAAAGTTGGGATGACGAAAATTACTGGAATGTCCCGTAGAATTTACTGATCAATCGTAAGTGAATTAAAGGCATCGATTTTGTCTCCTTTTTGCATTCAGTTTTCGTAAATTATTTTTCTGCAACTGTCATTCAACCTTATGAAGCATCTATCCGAGAAAATTGTTGTTTCCATGAGAAAAAAAAATGGAAATTTTCAATGTTCGACATGTCTTTTTTGATCGCTATCGCATTAAAATTTTCTGTTTTTTCTCTGAAGTATCTAGACATTTGATGATTGATTTTGAAGACATTTCGCTGACATGCAATTACATTATAATAGTTCTTACCAGGGTTCCTGATGCGTCCCGAACAGCTCACGGCTTCGGGGTAGTCGCACCTTCCATTGATGGTGTTGAAGAGGAGTTCCCCGGGGCACTGTTCCAGCGTGGCCCGTCCGTCCCAGCAGTTGTAGTAGTAGTGGCAGAATGTCTCGTGGGCGAACTGTCCCCTGGCGCCCCGGCAACCTCGACCTAATGACTCTTCCGCTATTCTTTGGCCACCTGGATAAAAAATTACGCACGATATATACTGTATCATGGTTGACTTCAGATTATACTTTAACACACGGTACACGTTGAAACATTGTGAAAAAAAAAACCCCATCAAAATCGGGTGCAGAAGTTTGAAATACGTGAAACAGTAAAAAATGTCAAAAAATTTGTTTTCATTATCTGAGTTTTTGTGAGATAGCTCGGAATTTATATGCAAATGCGTAAGTGCGTAAGTATGCAAATGCGTAAGTGCGTAAGTATGCAAATGCGTAAGTGCGTAAGTATGCAAATGCGTAAGTGCGTAAGTATGCAAATGCGTAAGTGCGTAAGTATGCAAATGCGTAAGTGCGTAAGTATGCAAATGCGTAAGTGCGTAAGTATGCAAATGCGTAAGTGCGTAAGTATGCAAATGCGTAAGTGCGTAAGTATGCAAATGCGTAAGTGCGTAAGTATGCAAATTTGTGGTGTAGCAGTAGTAGGTAGGGCCTCCAAAAAATGGCTCGGGGATCCATGATGTTCTTAAGTCAGCCACCTCGTTGGGCAATTTGCCTGTTGTGGCGTTGTATTTGTATGTTGTATGTTATATTTTAGCACTTTTTTATAGTTAGTGCATATAAACGCATAAAATCACTGAGGTTTTAGAGTAAGTGCATATTTTTAGCATTTTTCTATTGATTAAATTGCACTATTTGTTTTAAAATTAGTTTTATCTTTTTTTATTCTCCAAATCTAATCATGTTTCTCTAATTTCTTCAAAAAAATATTTTACTATTGTTCATTGTAGGTCATACTTTTACGCATTTTTCTATAAAATAAATGCAAGTTTTCTTCATTTTGTTGGCATATTTTGTTTTAGTTCTACTGCATATTTTTCTTGTCTTTAGTCCATACTTCAGTGCTTTTAATACACTTTTTTTCCCCTCTTTTGTGCATATTTTTCTTTTTAGGTCACATTTCTGCATTCTCAAATGAACGTTTTGTCTTTTTCTTCTTTTGAAAGCATATTTTTCTTCCTTAGGTAAAAGCATTTCTAAATGCATATCTTTCAAACATTTCTATATATTCCCTATGGGGGCCTATTGAAGAATTCTTATGCATATTTATTTCGGTATATTTTTTTTAAACACATATTTCGATATTTTCATTTTTTTATGTGAATTTCAGCATTTTTAAATTTTTCACAATTTTTATGATTTTTTTTGTTCATTTTCGGCAATTTTAAATTTGCATTTTCGGCAATTTTAAATTCGGCAAAATTTAAATTCTTTTTATTTATTTTTTTCCTATTTTAGTGCCATAATTTGGCATTATTGGACGAATTTGTTTTCATTCTTCGCATATAGCTTTTATTTCATGACATAGCTCAGCATTTTTAAGTGCAGGTTTATATTTTTAGTGCATATTTCGACGTTTTTAGTGCATATTTCGACGTTTTTAGTGCATATTTTACGTTTTTAGTGCATATTTTACGTTTTTAGTGCATATTTTACGTTTTTAGTGCATATTTTACGTTTTTAGTGCATATTTCGACGTTTTTAGTGCATATTTTGCCACTTTTCTGCTCATATAATCCGGACTCTAATCATTATATTAACTTAACTATTTTCATTTAACTCTTTTGATCTGAGATAATTTCAGTCTATGGGTCGCTGTTGTGAAACAACATTCATTATTTTAATGATTTTTCTTCTACGTTGAATATTTTGTTAAACTCCGTTACTTTACATTCTGCCAATTTTATTTACAGTCGAATCCCGTTTTAACGAAGTGATTCCTCCGGTCTCTTGGCGTATACAATGGGATTCGACAGTATTTATTATTATTTATTTTTTTTTGGAATAATTTTTAAACTTTCATCGATGAATATCTTGCAGGACTCTGCCAAAATATTCAGTGAAAATCTGTATATAAGAATTTTGATATTCACAGAATATGTTGGGCAATGTTACGTTGAAATACTTTGTGATATTCCGTTCAAGTACTGGACTTTGAAATAATAATTTTAAAAAAAGACACTTTTTATACGGTTTCTCTGTTTCCATTCAGAAAATTGTCGCTGTGTGTCTCCGGAGAGCATAAAAGTTCTATGTTTTTGAATCCAATATTTTCGCTGAGATATTTGGATTAGAAAAACGTTGAAAATGAGGAATATAACAACGCATGAAGCGTGGAATGAACTTGTCCGTTAGTTTGTGCTGTTTTCTCTCTCATTATCAGTGATTTTTGAATCCAAATATCTAAGCTCTTGAAAACATGGAATATTATTATTATTTTCTCTTTTTTTTGTCATGCTTAGGAGAAAGACAGGGCAAAAACTTTTTAATAGAGTTTTTTCAGGACATTGTGACTAAATAAAGTTAGTTCTTTTTTTTTAAATTTCATTAACTATACAACCCTTGCTATATGAGTGATCACCCCGACAAACCAGTCACGGCCCAGGCTCTGTCCCTCCAGGGATATAAGCCTTTTACCCTTGCGGGTTGGGTCTAAAAGAGTGATCACCCCAGCACCTGAACTGGCCACGCGCAATAGACGGGCTCACCTCAGCCACACAGCCACGGTGTGCTTCCATAGACGAGAAGTGACCCAGCACCTGGGCTGGCCACACTCAAAATACAGGCCCAACCGAGCCACCCAGCCGCAGACTGCAAACCAAAGACGAGAAGTGGCCCAGCACCTGAGCTGGTCACATGCAAAAAAGAAGGGCTCACCCGAGCCACTCAGGTGAGAAGTGGTCCAGCAACTGGGCTAGCCATATGAAATAGACGGGCTCACCACAGCCAAACAGCATGCCAAATGTTAGTGGCCCAGCACCTGGGCTAGCCACAGCAGAGACTCTTTCATTTCCTGCGCCCCGAAATGGCATGTGTCGCGTGGCAGCGTCATAAAACTATGTCAAAGCCGAGCCCAGTAGAAGCAATTGTCACGTTCCGCAAGCGGCAACAAATTTGAATGAACGATATGCATAACTGCGCCTCCGGCTGGTTTTTTTGGGCTCGTGGGCCCCTCCTGGGCTTACCCCAGGGCGGGGTAACTGTAAGTTCCTTTGAAGACGGTGGCGATAGGGTGCCCAGGCCTCAGGGCCTCGAGCCTCAATCGTAAAGATCGAGGATTGGGGGGGGGGGGCACCGGACCGGAGGCCGCAGTTGTCTCTAGCGTGGCCCAACCTCTCTGGGTAATGCGCTTATATCCCCCATGGGACAGAGCTTGGGTCATGTCTGGCACTACAGTTGCTATATGAGTGCCGTTATCTAAACTCTCCACGTATTTGGAGACTTTTCAATCACGAAGTATGCTTCTAGAATCAAAGGAAAGGCTCACGAGTCATTCCACGTTAAAGGAGTATTAAAGGTACATGTATATTCCATAATATTCCGTTATATGAAATATTTTGCATTATTCCCTAAAAATACTCTGTAATATTCCATTAAAAAACACTCTGTAGTACTCTTTTAAAATATCAAATAACTCTTCTTAAAATTTCTTTTATATGCTCATTGATATTCCGAAATTCTCTGTAATAATATTCTAAAAAAAAAGGCTCTATAGTGTATTTTTTTTGCTTCAAAATATTATAAAATAAATTTTTCTTGAATATTTGAATATCGTGTAACTGCATTCTGAAGTATTTTTCTTTCTTAAAATATCCTGCTATAATTCGTTAAAATACTCGGAGAGATTCTACTGAGTATTTAATAGAATTCTGTGAATAATTCAGCAAAAATCTGAGAATTTGTTCAAGTTTGTTGTAGAATTCTACATAAAAAAAAAATCTCTTGAAGCCTTGATTATAAATTTTTTGGAGTTAATTGATGGAATTTCCCAGAAAATTCTGAAAAAAGCTCTCACAAAATATTTTCAAAGATTGATTAATCAATTTGTTTGAAATATCAATTTTCAACTCATGCCGAATCTAAAAAAAAATTACAACTTTTTTTTACAACCGAGTAATCTCACACAAACACAACAAAATACCAAATAGGTATAATAGCCCATAGAGAGCGCACAATAACGCCCATATCATGTCAATAAAGCAACAACAACAACAAAAAAAAAACGTAAGGTTGGGAACTGAATACAAAGAAGCTACAAACAACAAAACGGACATTAAGCATTCATGTATCAGGATTAATGGACAAAAAAATACACGTCCTCCGGCGTATTACATTACACTACACCCAACCTTGCACGCGGGCTTTATGCCAATCACTAAAAAAAAAAACCAAAAAAACCCACCATTCAATCTAAACCAGTGATGTGTTATCTAACTGGGAAGTATTATACGCCACCGTGCATTATATTCGTCAGAAATAACACCATGGTTCAGAAGAAAATGTTCCATACCTTTCCATTCTTTTCCGAGTCTGATAAGTATCTATCAACGAAATAGAAAACGTCATAGAGAGAGGGTTTTTCCTTTCTGTTGCAACGGTCCAGCGGAAGTTTTTGTACAACATCTCTCTAGAGACAAGGACTTTGGCTAAAGGCTGTGGAAACTTTTGTTCCAGCCTCGGCTTAAGCCCACTTTTTTCATTATTATGATTCCTTTTTTTTTATTATTAAGGAGAGGCTATCATGTTGACATTGACACCAATCTTTATATCCATCTCAATGGATATGTTTTTTTTATATAAGATCCAGACAAAGAGAACTATGTCTACTCTCATACTATAGGTATATATGTCTATTTTTAGAATGCTATGTAGGTTTGGATGACTTGCAGGGAATTTAATACTGACTAAATTACATGTGGGGTTGCTATACGTTGTCGTTGAATTTAAATGCATGATCTAGACCTGACGGGTTGGCGTGTATTTTTTAAATTATGGGTCTCAAAGCCCTTGAAGTAAGCGTGTGTTAAAAATTTGAATGTATGCCAGGGGTTTTCAACTCATGGCCTGCGGGCCACATGTGACCCTCACAGATTCCTGCAGTGGGCCACCGACGATAATAATTTATAAAAGTGCTGAAGAAACTATTCTCGAATTAGTGGAAGAAATAATTTTAAAATTACTTTTAGAAAGCATTTTAAAACTAATGAGAGAAACAATTTCGGAGCTAAAGGAATAAGTTCAGAACTAAATAAATAATTTCACAAGTAATAAGAGAAAACATTTCACAACTAATGAGAAAAATAATTTCAGAAGTGGAGAAATAAGTTCAGATGTAAAGAATTAATTTCATATTTATTGAAGAAATAATTCTACAATTAATGAAAGATGACGATTTCTTAAAAATTGAGAAAAATTATTTCGCAATTCACGAAAATTTATAATTAATGAAAATTCATATTTAATGAAACAATATATCTCAGTATAAATAAAGTTCTCTAATGAAATAGGGCCTCCTGTTTGACTCGGAGCCCCAGGCTGCGTTGAACCCACCCGTTAACACGCCACCGAGTAAAGTGTTCGTTGAAAGAAAAGAGTGATAATTTATTCTCGAAACATGGTATTATTACAGGTGCCGTTTGATTTGTCTTAAATTAAACTAGAAGCGACGTTCATCCAACCACCTGATGAACGGGAAGAGGCGCTCAGTCTCGGAAAAAATTCAGTGAATATAAATAAACATGCTTATCCCTAAGTTTTTTCATCTGCACACTTGCTCAAGACACCTGAATCACGAAAAGTTATTTTACGAACGAAAATCACAACACTTGTGCCCGTAACTCCCACTTAACCCTGACATTTCATTTCGGAATTTGTTTGTTCTTTGTCGGGCCTTAAGATCGTTTTCCCCCATGTGGCCGCCTATTGTAGATAAAAATTCTTTCGAACAACACAATAGCTATCAAAGGAAACACCTGACACACAATGCACGGTAATTAATGACATGGGTTTGTTTTTAAAAGCACTTACCATAATATGAGCTATTTAGAACAGCGTTTCTCAACCTTTTTGAACCCAAAGACCAGTAGAATGTTTGGAACAATTCTGCCGAGTAGTACCTACGACATAAGTGGCCTGACCATAATTACGGGGAATTGCTGTAATTTTGGTCGTTTTTGATTTTGTTATATAATTGTTCCATTTTTTTTGACGAAGTTCATTTGAATTTTTTTTATGATTACTGAAGATATTTTTTATAACGTACTAGCTATAATACCCGGCGCTGCCCGGGTTTTCTTCAATGAGGCTTTTTTGGATCACGTGATATCTCCCTCTCTTTTTCTTGAGGGACATATAAACCGGGTCCAAGTTAACCAATATAGCGACTTCGCGATTCATGAAATAATTAAATCTAGATTTACGGAAATGTAGAAATGAATATATATTTTTCCTTTTTTAAGGGGCGCTAGGTATTTTGATAAACCTCCACCCCTGAACTTCAAGTTACCCATCTGTCTGTTTCAGCTGTCAAAAAATGCTTAATTAAAGCTGTGGAGTTTTTTCGATCCACTTTTTAAGGGCTCATAACTAATTTTAAAATATCCTAACCTACATGAATTCATGCAAATAAAAATCAAAAGACAATACGGAGACATTAATTTTCATGCTTGAGAAGATGTAAATAAGAAGTTGAAATCATTTTTATTGCATGGATATCCAACTCAAAAGTAGGTCCGGCTAATTACTTCATATTTAATCTCCTGGGCTTCGTATAACTCTCAAAGTGAACTTAATATTTCAAAAATAATAGAATTTTCAATAGAATTTTCAAAATTATTGATGGGGCGGAAAACCCCACCAAATTTCCGCATTTCTACATTAAAATCGGCAATTTTAACAATGATTTCTATGAGGAAAACCACCCTTTCCCTGACCCTCAAAGCGATGCTGATGATGATTATGACGTCATTCAAGAAATCTCATTACTGGGAGTATTGAAAATATGGCAAACCATTATAAAGGCATAAATATTATACATATACTGACAGCGTTGAAGAAATGACAAACCATTGTAAAGGCACATACACGTCTTAAACGCATTGCTAGGGAACCACGGTAACCAAAGTAAACGTTCGGAAAGTGATTGTTGAGGCCCAGAAACCATTATTGCCCGACAGTTTTTTGCCCATTTGTCCTGCTCTGACGAAATTTTAAAGTAGCCTATCGTTCAAGTCGGGTCCCATTTGGTATATATGCAAAATTTGGTGACGATCGATCTAAAATTGTAGATTTGCATAGAGAACACACACACACACACAGACAGAAAATCAATTTTATATATATAGATTATGATAGTTATGGTTTGAACTAATAATCTTACATACGTATTTGTCAGGTTCAACGTTTTTTTCATTAAACTAAATTTCACATCACTGCAATTTCTAGTAGCCCTGCCTTTCAATTCCCATATATTTAAAATTTCTCTGGAATTCCAACAACTGGTGATTTTACTTACTTGAGGCAAAATTTTTGGTGACAACTGACAATTTCCCATATTCAAGATTCCTATTTACCGTATTTTTCTGAATAAAATATGGCAGTTAAATCATAATGAATGTTTTTCTTTCGAAAATATATTTCTCATTTACTTATATTTGCAGCAGCCTTGTGTAATCCCCCTCCCTTTTTCAGCAAATTAGAAAAGTGAATTCTACGTAAATTATACATTTTTTTTTTTTTTTTTTTTTTTTTGCTGCCGATATATCGATATATTTGTATTTCCATATTAAATTACCATGCATTGAGGTTACTTACTAATATTTTGAATTCTGAAACTACGGATGATAATTCACCGAGACAGAAGCGGAATATCTAATCAATATTATTGCCCTCCAGTCACAGCAAAACTACGCCAAACAAAGCCCATCTCCCACCCAAAACATAGCCAGCGTATTATTTATTCTTAATTCATAGTTTATCTTATTTTTTTTTCTTCTTTTCATACATTAGTTCCCAAACTTTCGGAAGCATGACCCCCCTGCCCCCCCCCTGAACCCCTCCGCATAGGGTGACCATATGTTCCAGTTTTCCGGGACATTTCTGGTTTTTCTTTGTCAATACATCTGGTCTTCAATTTCCATAATCCATGACGAATGAAACTAAATTATTTTTTCAATATTCAGCTAGCGGAGCTGTTTTACTATCAAATATCAAACTGCACACATTTTTTTTTTTAGCTTTAAAATCTGCTGGCAGTGTCATAAACACGGCTGCAAGTTAAAGCGGATTACGTATCTTGCGATCGTAATGGTGCAAAGTGGATAATTCGGTAACCAAGCTCAGAGTCACCGTTACCGAACGCAGGTCCAGTGCGAAAATATTCTTTGGTTCCTTCGTAAGAAGAGTAATTTTGTTTGATTTGCTGTATTATTTTGAATATTCATAACATTTTCGTGGTTGTGCCAACCTTGCTTTACTACACAAAATTATTTTTGAATTACAGAAGTATTTTCTATTATAGCGAGTACCCTGTGTACTCCGCGCAATATTTTTCCTCCCCCTCCCCCTTCTTTCCAATATTTTTGAGCCCTAAAAATATTTTCAATAATTTCACTTCTTCATCGAAAGTTTCAAGAGCGACACACTAGCATTCATTATTAATACTTTTCATGATCTAAAACGTAGACATTTTCCATATAAATCCTCATATTAATCATAATTCTGCATTTTTAATTTGCAAAAATAAATAAAAATATTATATTAAATCGGGAATGAGATACCATGAGATTTATGCTGCCGGGATAACCCGAATTACCCTCCCCCACTGTAGACAAAATTAACTTCATCTATTGATTTGTAAATGTATAATTTGATAAAATTACATTTACATGTTTTTAGCCGAGTTATAAGGCTATCTTTTATCTTTGACATATTTTTATTTACGTCGCGATAAGTAGAAATAAATTCCTTATTCGGATGTTTCAATTTTGGAGAATCTCTCGCGACCCCTCCTAGTCAGTCAACGCAACCCCACCCCCAGAGGGTCGTTACCCACACGTTGGAAACCACTGTTTCAATTTAACAGCCTGGAATGGATAGGGACAGGAATTCCAAGATACGCCGTACTAAACTCGAGAGAGCGTCTGATATATCTCGATACAGATATTAATAATTTTTAAATTAAGTTCACGAAATAATTCATTCCAATAAACTCACATCGTAATCAACGCCCTATAAAATGTATCATAACTCATTTCGAAAAGTGTAAAAAAAAATATATATCTCGAATAGATTGTTATCGGAAACCGAAATTGATCGATTGTGATAACACGATGAACATTTCTCTCTAGCGATGTAATCTCGCTTCTTTCATTAATAAAAAAATAAATTTCCATTAAAATAAGACAGGTAATTGAAAAAAGGGATTAATATTATCAATGAAAAAAAAAAGGGATTAATATTATCAATGAAAAAAAAAAGGGAATTATATTTTCCTAATATTAATGTACGATCGAACGGGGCGTTGATTGACTCGTTAATTAAGTCTCCTGTCAAATCACCATATGAAAGTAATTTTCTTTTTTCTTTCCCCCATTTGATAATTCACAAGAGAGTAACCTTAGATTGATGTTATCGGGCTGAATCATGAATCTTTGTGGATAGTGTGATAACCAACGCACCCTCTGGGAGTAATTTAATGCGGAATAGCAAGGTTTGGTTTTCACAAAGACATGGTGATAGAAATTGTTGCACAGAAAATAAATAATTTTCATATTTCTAGATAAATTATTGTTCACGAAATAATCATTATATAATTAAATGATAAATTTACAAATACAAATACAATGCCATAACAGGCAAAATGCCCAACGAGGTGGCTGAGAAAAAGATGCCCATAAAAATATGGTTGTTATATATTTCAAAAATACAGCAACCCAGTTAAAAATGCAATTAATAAAAATTATAAACAATATCTACACGTGATAAAATATTATACAATGCCCATAAAGAATACTTATGGTTGTCTTAAACCATACCTTTATATAATTTAGTTATATTTTAATATGTACATAAGTGTAGTTTAATTGTTACGTAATAATTGATAATTAAATTTTGATTTTAATTACATTTAATTCGTGTTTTTCCTCTTTATTTCATTGAACAAGTTTACAGGATGTCTTTAATTAAAGTTGCTGGGCTGTGAATGCAGCAGGGGTGCATAAACTGAAAAGGTTGTGCACCAAATGTGAGGTATTTCTGTCACTCTCGCGGGTCAAAAAAAACTTGTATTTATAGGGTGACCATATGACCTGTATTTCACGGAGCATTTCACAATTTTGGCCTCCCAACTTTTTTACGAAATGTCCCATTTCTTTCCCGTATTTTCAACGAGGCAAGCTTGAACTTTTACGTTGATTGAAATAAGTTTTTTTTTTTTTTGTTCGGCAATCACACCGATAATTGGCAACCTTTTTTGAATTCGACAATTTTTTTTAGCTGTAAGTGGCAACTTTACTTGCCTTCGACAGTTCTTTTTTGTCTATAATGGGTGACTTTACTTGACTAATTTTTTTTCGGCTGTAATTAGCGACTTGCCTTTGGCAGTTTTTTTTGGCTATAATTGGCAACTTTACTTGCATTTGACAACCATTGTTGGTGATAACTGGCGATATCCCGTACGGATCCCGATATTCCGTATTTTTATGAAGGAGATTTGGTCAGCTTATGCGTTTATCGTGTAGTGTGTCTGTATAAATATTTTCTACCTAAAAACACCTTCGTGTGCCGGATGGAACTCCTTGGTAGGCTGCATTTGGTCCGCGGTTGTGCATCCCCTAATCAAAATGCAGCCTTAAATACCTATAACCGAGCTATGAAATTTGGGAAACGTCTTGATGAAATGATGGAGAAAAAAGTGACAGTAAAATACATCAGTCCCGATATTCACCGCTAGAGGGTGTTTTCATGCAAATTGTTAAGCACACAGAATGTTAATTTTTCCAAAGCAATGTGACCAAATTACTCAATTCTCACGGCAGAGCAGATAAAAATCTCCAACACGTTTCCCAAAATGTTTTATCTTATCTCTCATCGCCCCCTCAACTCAAGCCAACTCATACCATAGGTATATACATAGAGAGGGGGGCGAAAGTTTAGTGAAAATTTTTTATTATTGGCATAGGCGAGAGGGTGGCATGGACATTCGTCTCCCCCCCAGTTCACTATGCATACTTTCGGTGATTCGCTCCCTCTGTTCGGGGGCAGGGTGGTACTGTATCCATTTATGATCCCATGGGATTTTATTCTATAGCCTACTTTTACCATCCCTCAGTGGGCGATATTGCCCATTTTGAAAAAAACACTGTTCGCAGAAACATTTCAATTCAACTTCACTAAATAGTATGACATTGAGCTTACGAGAACCCAATTTGCTGGTGAAACCCTTTTACAAACATGGTATTTAACCACCATTTAACCACCATTTAACCACCAAATGCTGTGCAGCAGTTTTAGGACTTCGAAAATTCACACCCGATTTTATTAGAATGTTGTTTTTTTCTAAATTTTCAAAATTTGCTGATGGGAAGTTAGGGCTGTAGACATACTGCAACACACGCCGACTTTAATTATAGACACTTTATTTATTTATTCAATATTGCTCTTCCGGGGGCTATAGAAGAGGATGTGGTGGTTAAATATGGCAAAAATTACGATTGATGTCGCAAGTAAATTAAGAAATCGTAGTACACAATTTACAATATTTGGTGGGAGGTTGATCTCAATAGTTCTTGGGAAGAAACTAAATTGAAGACGGACAATCTGAAGAAGCAAAGGTAGATTGCAGTTTTTGGGGACGGTTAAGATTTAATGGGGATTTGCAGTTTTTGGGGAAGTCTAACAGAAAAATGTGAGGGTTTAACCCTTTAAGCGGTTTTTAAAATTTTCATGTTCCTCATTATAACCGCCACGTTTGAAATTGCCATCTATTGAAAAGAATATTCCAAGAATTATTTTTTCCTCCCATTGTGTGTGTGTGTGCGAGTTGCTAACTGCTTTCCAACCCCCAAAACAAGAACATTTACCATGGCTTTTTTTTCTCCCTCATTATGATACAAAAACACCTGCCATGACTTGTGTGGCTTTCTAAGGAAGAGAGTTATTATAATTATTATTTTTTTGGAAAAATAATCTTTTTGCATTATTTGTATTGAGCGTATATTTCTTTACAGTGCTGAAAGAAGGGGGGGGGGAACACACACACAGTCTATTTTTCTCGCTCTTTCTCTTATCTAACCTTGAGAAGAACTCCGCACACTGGCAGTTAATTAATTGGGGGGGGGGCGGGGAAAATAGAAAACATGTTTTACTGTAAAAACAACTTCAACTCGTTTTAGAAGCCGACATATTTCGAGGGTGGCTGAAATAAAGCAGGTAAAGTTTGACGAGATATCTCGGGATTACCGCTGAAAGGATTAATTAGAGTTCCGGAAGTGTCGATAATAAAAATTCCGTGGAGGATTTAGAAAAGAAAAGTTAAGAGATGGTTAAAAGGCATCCATTGGCTGTGACCATATTGATTTGAATCGTCACGCTCCAAAACGGATTGAAATGATTTTGAATGAGAATGATGGCAGGAGTAATTGAGGAGTGCAGTGAAACCTCGCTCATACGATAATGCCCTCTACAACGATATCTTTCGTCTTGTTCGGAAACGTCTGTACTCTGATGTGAAACTGGTACTTTTCGGTATAACGATATTCCCTATACAACGATATTTCTTCTTGTTTCAGTGTCATTCTCATCGAGGTTTCACTGAATTTCAATAGCCATGATATTACCAATGTATATCATGTACAAATAAACAGCACATAATATTCACAAAATTGCAGAACTATATTAATTGATATTTTGAAATAATAATATTGTAATTTTCGAACAAAAGTAATCAAAATCACGAGTCGACTAAACGATTCTTAAAAAAAAACTTTTTTAGTGCTTAACTAGTGAAAATTCGGTCATACAGTGATTCCTACGAATATAATCACATTTCAATAGTAATGTTTATAAATTTGAAATTCAAGGATTCTGACAATAGATGGCTGTCACAATTCTTGGATATAGTTACTATAAGTATGATTTGATTGCACTAAAAAAATTTTCCACCCTTCTCTCATCCTAGTCTAATTTTCTTGACCATTTTCTTCTTAAATTTTTCCGGCTATAGGCCGCTCAGCCTGTAAATGCGCCTGTTTTCTATTTACTTTTTTTTCATCAATCTCTCACTCTTGACCGGGTTCCTTGATCATTCTTATCCGACCTAGTCCTTTGCTTTTTAGATTACTCATCGACTTGGTCCTCTCATGTTTTTGGTCACTCCCATGCAAGCACACTGTTTTGGTCACTCCCATGCAAGCACACTGTTTTGGTCACTCCCATGCAAGCACACTGTTTTGCTCACTCATGGGCTTGCAAACTCTCTAGATCACTCTTTTAGTCACCCATTTTCTTTCAAACTCTAGATCACTTATTGACCTATCCCTTGCTCTCTAGGCAGAGGCGGATTTATATTTTTGCCAATTTCGGCACTTTTCTTCCATCATACTAATTTTTTTTACCACTCATTTCTTAAATTTGCAGCCCTGGACAGGGCCTGCAAGGCCCTCTCTACCCCCCACCCCCATGGCATCATGCTTTTGAGCCATAATTTGTTGACAAAGATGTTAAGAAAACGTGAGGGCAAAGACAGAACGGTCAAATGAAGGCAAATTTCGAATTCAGTTTCTTACTTGTCACAGCCTTGGTGCACCAAGAACAATTTTAAAAACTTTTTTTTTTGCAAATAAAAGTAGCATTGTAATGCTTTCTCTTTACAGGATAATTGTCATGAATGATGACTCAATCAGAAAAAAAAAAAGCTGCAATGTGAAGTTTCTGGCACAGCGTTAAAATGACTCTAGACCAAAAAAACGGAATAATATTTTTTTAATGGGAGACGTACGGTCATTACGGTAATTCTCCTTGGTAAATAATTGTGTGATTTCTTTCCTGGTTCCGATGGCCTGCCAGCCTCCCGCAATAGTCTTCATTAAGGGCGGCTCATGAAGCTTTGCACCCGTGCGGCAGGTATAAGCTTGATACGTCCCTGCTTTTATCCCTTTAAGCGGCACAGCAGAAATCAATAAACCCCCCTTAAAAATTCACAATATATATATATATACACAAAAAAGAATTATTTTAAGAAAAAGGAAAAAAATTGAATTTTATATGAGAGTGAAATAGAACCTATGCAGTGGGTCTTCATAAGGGGGAACCCCATGCATGGTTCGAAAAGTGTAGGCGTTTCTGAAGGGTGTCTATGACTGATTGCATTGAAAATGCCAACCCTTGTTCCCCGACGCCTACCATCTCAAAAACATATTGGACGAAAAAAGACAATGAAAAATGTTAAAAATACAATATTAGAAAGAAATATATGCAGAGCTTCAGATTTTAAGCTCAAAGAAGTGAATATTTTACAAGGATTATGAAAAAATGTCAAAAATAAATTAAAAGGTTCAAAAAAAAAGTAGTCATTCAAAAGATATTTTTTCACTACCTCTTCATTTCTTATCTTCATTTCTCTTGTATTTTTATCCTGTTCTAGTATATTTATATATACTGCATATTTTTTAATGAAGTGAGCTTTCTTCCAGTTTTCAGCTGGTGCAAAAGTGAGGGGTGTAAGAAATGTGTTCTATTGAGAAATCACCTTTGTGAAAAATATCTGGGCTTGTCATGCTAAAATAAGAGGCTTTCAAGGAGGCGAGATATCTCGTCAATGCCATCTGAAGGGTTAAATACGAAAAATAAGATCATATACTATGCATTTAGTTGTTATTTAATTTAAAAAAAAGAGAGAGACCATATTTCCCATCGAGAAAAACATGAGATATTGAGATCACATAAATTTGGGACATTATTGCGTATAAGTAGGGTAATAAATGCTACAGCATCTGCAATAATAGCTAGAATATGTTTCACGGACAAAAAATGTTGAAAAATATTGCAAATATGCGAGATGAATATCTATATTCATAGTCATATATTCATTTATTATATAATTTATAAACTGCGCTATAATTGTCTCTATCACTGATGTTTCTAATTAAGAAATAGAGAGAATCACTGAAAAACGGGACATTTCAATTGAAAAAAAGTCGGAGAAATTACGGGAAAACATGGTATGTGTACCGTATATGGGATCGTACCTCTGAACAAGTTGAAGTGAAGGAAAATATGGCGTTACATACCAAGTTCGTTACGTTTTCATCGACGTTAAAAGTGAGGCTCATTGGTATTTTTCTCTATGAGAATCAGACGGGAACAAAAAGTAGTGGTGTTATAACCGAGGTGTCATAGTAATCGAGGTCGCTTGTAGCAAGCCGGTTTTTTTTTTACCTTTAAGATCTTTATTAGCTTTAGAGCTCCTTATTTTGGCCCCCTTTTTTATAGCTTTAAAAACCTATATTTACTTATATCTAAAATAGATGAGCCCATCTAGATTCAGCTCCTTTATAGTAGGTTTTCGATATTGTATCCACTATACCAAGGGTGGTCAAACCTTTAGGAGAGTGAGGGTTACCTTACTGATTTGAAAACGGGTCACGTAATCGAGTGATCTGTGGCAGTGCCGTGCGTCACTTAAGTAAGTGAATATGACGTGTGGCACTTAACTGACCTGTAAATGTACCGCGGGCCACTTAAGTGCTCTGAAATGTGCCACATGTTAGTCAACTAATATATAAGTAAATATACCAATATACCACGGATCCCGGAACTGCGCCGCACTCAAACGATCTGGAAATGTAGCGCAGATCACTTAAATGATCTAAAAGTATGCCGCTGCTCACTGGAGTGATCTGTTCATATGCCACTTGATTCCTTTTTCAAAATTAGGTTTGAGTTCGCGGGCTACATCAGATCACTCCGAGGGCCACATTTGACCAGCGTGCCATTGGCTGAGCAAGTATGCACCATACATCCAAATGAAAATCCCTCTCTTTCCCCTTTTTTAAAATGTTGAAATATATTTATACAAAGTTAGAGTAAAATGACGTTGCACTTAGTCTTCGTGTTCAGCACGAGTGACTTGATTCACATTCCACCAAGCACAGGTAAGCGTCGCTCAGTGTAGCAGGCCTTCCCTCTTAACGATGGCCCATTCCGTACCCGTGTCACGTCCGCCGCTTTCTGTTGTTATCAATGAAATTTACAGCCTCAATCTTATCCAAACATTGTCTGTGACATCCATCACAATCAGCCTCAACCCGGAGATTCAGGAGAGAGAAAAAAAAATAGGCAATTTTTTGACAGGTTTTCACTTTTTATTGTGAAATATTGCGAAAATAATATTTCACCCATGAGGTTTCTCCCACAATCAATTTGGAGACAAACTAGCATCGGTTACATAGACCGATTGTTATTTACTCACGGTTAATCACATCTGTCTAGTTATTCGGAATGCACTCTTTTAGAAATTTACAAAAAAAAAAGCACTGAAATATCCGGTAAATGTCTTTAAAAAATTCTTTTCTGATTGGATTTGACGATTTGGTAATCATTATTGGTAACCATTGATTTCCATTTGAAAAGATACCGAAATAAAACAAAAATATCCATCTCCTACAGCAGGCATCTTCAACCCGCTACTCGCGAGCACCACGGTGCCCCCCTGAAGCACCTACAGTGCTCAATGCTCGTGTCCGATTTCGTGTGCTCGCGAGCACTCTTGATCAACGTTCCAATTAAACACCTTGTACAAATTGCATTCAATGATTGAAATCATCCAGATTTCATCGTCGAATTTGTCATAAGGTGCTCTTCTTTTGATGATGGGTACAGACAGCTCTCGCGACTAGGAAAGTGTAGAAGACCTCCGTCTTATAGACCCTATTTCTGAATTACTAAATGCTCCCCCCCCCCCTAAATTCTATTTTATGGTGTAAATGGATGCAAATGTTAGAAGCACGAATACTTTCGATTTCACATGAAAATAAGAATGAAAAATGTATGGCAAGTCTATTTGTAATGTTCAAAGAAAAAACGATGAGCCGAAAGATGAAGCAAATGTTTTTCCAAGTAAATGAATCAGTTAATTTTCTGGAAATGAAAATTATCATCGACACGGAAAGCATCCCTTGTGATCCAAGGACCTTTTCTCTCGTAATCACAGGGGTGGTAATCGAAATACTCGTTACTTGTACCTAAGAAGGACTTCCTTGTCACCCAATTGAATCGCTCTATTTAAGCTGCATTTAACGACAAATTTGATGCTAGTATATGAAGCTAGTTTGAACTTGAGCATACTTCGACTTATGTCACTTTCATGGCAAATTCAAAGTCCACAAAAGGTGAAATTCCAAACGAAGAGGCTGATAAAAAAAATTCCTATAGAAAAATAATATAGTGAAAATCTCTTTTTAACAAACCCTTTTCTAATCCCCCGAATAAGTTTGCATAGGAACATTGCAATGACCTGGAATTAATTTATAACGAAATTTCGTTTTAGCGAAGTGATTTCTTCGGTCTCTTGGAGTTCGTTATAACGGGATTTGACCGTTATAACAAGCCATTCGAAAGTTCTTATAACCGTCTCATTTGCATATTTCCACCGAAGTCACTCGTACTAGCGCCATCTATGGGCTGTTTTTTGAGGGGGTTTTTTTTCTTGTCATAAAAAAAAAGTCCCATGTGACCTAGCGATGACCTAACCCTGCAAACCGTTTTTTATTTCGGTTATTTTTCTGGTTTTTTTTTTCATTTTTAAAGTTTCTACGGACTTTTTGCCCACCCTGTATAAGAAATTGTTTTTCCCTCAAGTATTTATATTTTATCAATTCATTCTACTGTAGCCCTATTCCTTTTTCACCTGGCTTTTGAAGCACACTCGAAATAGTATATATGTACACATATATATACATACATACATTGAGCACATGTGCTTAGCCGCCCCCCCCCCTGGAAAAAATTGAAATGACGGCCCTGGAGGTAAGCTATTCTATTTATTCAAAACCCTATTTGAGAAAAATTCCCTGCGACACCAGAACCTGTCGTTTTACCTATCGATACTGGTGTTCCCTTGTCAAAGCACTCGACTGACGGTGTACAGTCGAATCCCGTTATAACGAACTCCAAGAGGCCGGAAAAATCACTTCGTTATAAAGGAATTCCAGGTTCTTTTGCATTGTTGCTATGTATACTTATCTAGGGGGTTAGAAAAGTGTTCGTTAAAACGAGATTTTCGCTATTACGGGATTCGACTGCATTAATAATTCAAGGTCCATCCTATCGATCTCGTTGAACATTTTAAACACTTTGATCACAACCCTCCGACACTTGCGTATTACTAATGTAAACATGCTCAAAAAATCAAACCTGTCTCTTCATAGCTCAACACCCGTGTGCCAACAAGAGCCACGACCACCTAGATAACCATAGATGTTTATATAGGAGGTCGTGCAAGGGCCCTAGTAGTTCTTCTCTGTACCTCCTCGACTAAATCTCTGTCCCTCTGTAGGTATGGTCTTCAAAACCGTACGGCATACTCTAAGCCAGGACTAACCGAACCTTAGAGAAGCGGAAGAGAATCTACAAAACCTTTTTAAAGAATGAAACCGAGCATTCTATTTGCTTTTTTTTAACACCACGGAACAATATTCAGGAAAGCTAAGCCGTTCGTCAATGAGATATTCCCAAATCGATTATCCTAGTTGCATCCAATGCCCTGGCTGATGCACGATGATTATATTTTTGTGGCAAAGCCTATAAGACTGGAATCTGCAGTTTAGAGTAGTACCAAGCTGCTGGACGAAGACGTCCATACTTCAGCTTGGGTAAGAATCGGATTCAATTCAATCGAATTCTCCAGTCTGTTTACCACTGAAGAATAAGCCGTAACTAGAGAGGGGGGGGGCGGACGGGAACTGCTCCGGGTGACAAAATTTAGGGGGTGCAGTTTTGGGTGGACACAAATAACACCGTTATAAAATCATATAATTTTACAGATGCAGGGGCAGCAATAATCCAGTTACGGCCCTGAATAAGCACACATCATAGTTTTGATATGGCTTTAGAATTTCAAGCGAAAAGTATTTTTCATCATAGAATTGGAAATAATGTTTCAATCACAATTTTCCTCACACATTTTTTGATACAGAACGTTGTTCGCGTATGGAAGCAACCGAAATGCACTAGACGTTCCTTTGGTACAGTGTTCCTTAAACATTTTTTTCACCCCCTTGCCCTCCCCCCTCCCTCCCTCCCTTTTCATCATATTTTATTCTCGTGGCTCCCTGTCTCTTAACAGGAGTGGGAATCCTTATAATTTATAGACTAAATTTTTTACCCAGTAAATTTAACGGAACAGTAACTATGTATAATGATCTTCCTTAGATCACCGGATAGCCCGAGTGGTGCGGTGGTAAGATACTCGTCTGTCACCGTGAAGGTTGCCATCAGGCGGCCCGCCCTAGGTTCCAACCGGGGGAAGAATGGAGATAACAGTATTTTTCCCTAACAAGCTTGAGGCAATCAGCGGTGTGTGTGATGGCGCCTTCGTTTTCAACTGAAATCGTTTACGGCAGTATATCGATCTGTCCGGAGTTGGTGTGTGGTTAAATAGACCCCTTGGGCAAAAGTTCAGTGAACTTTTCTTGTTTTCTCGGCTCTACCCAGAGCCGTCTCAACATCACAGGCCCCCCCGGGTGAGTGGCGGATCCAGGGCAATGTGTTTGGAGGGGTTACTTATAGTGTAAGCTCGTTGGATTGTGTCCCGTGTTTTCTGGAACAGACCAATTTTCCCAAATCATTCTCTCTCATGAGGGGCGATCGCATTCTTCTTTCCACTCTGCATCTCTGCCCACCTCGGGCAAGTCATGGTCTGGTAGCTTCGTACTTATATATAGCTTCAAGTAACAATTTACATATTTGCACCTTGCAATTGAAAACCGTTGTATCATATTTCATCATGTAGGACTCTTATAGGCAAGAGGGGCCCAGATATGTTCTATGTGTTGAGATGGTCCTGGTTCTACGGATGGCCCTGATTCTTCTGAATTCTGAGAGAAGTCACACTTTCTGCCCAGCCTATTTTACCTAAAGACTTTATTTATTCACATCTAAACTTTTTCACAGATCCCAGTGACTACCACCATCCCTCCGGCCGAATTCGATCATGGCTCCGCTTTCACTTGATTTCCACCAGTGGCCTACTTAGAATACCTCGGTATTACAAAGCCATATGACCGCCCATATGAGAACCACTGCTTTAGCGCATGAGTGCCCATTGATAATTTTTCATTGCAATTACATCAATTATGCCAGATCAGAAGGGGCTGCAGCGCATTGTTGTACCCAGAGGCCTTTAATGTTATTGAGACGAACGTGTGCAAATATATAACAGGAAAAACGAACTCTAATTTTTGATTTTTCTAGAAATAGATCCTTATTTATCTTGGGACGAAAATAGATCCTAAACTTTCTGATTCATTTATTTTGATCCTGGACATAAACGGCTTTTGACACGAGAAAGGTTTCAGAAATCCCTAATAATAATCCAATCAACGGAATCTTTAAAATAACACTTTAGACATGACCTTGAATTACCAGTGGAATGTAAATGTAAAAAAAGCGATAGTAAAAAATGAAGTTGATAATGAAAGCATCAGAAATGTTCAGAAAATATTTCCAGACATTATTCAGATATAATCATATTGATAATTAATGCCGGAGCATGAAGAAAATTGCTATTTAAAATTAAAGATAAAACTCCCCAAAGCAATATGTTCTTGTTGAAACTAATATAAACGATAACCTGAAAGCGAGTTTCGTTGTTCATTAGTAGTTAACGTTATGACACCGCCGCTCCCTTGGCTCGAGCTCGGTGCTCCCTAACTCTTGAATCAAGCAATTTATATTCATTAGCCACATAAAGGTCAAGGATAAGAAAGTCCATCCTTTTTCGAGTATAAAAGACGTTTGTGTTATCCAGTCGAAAAACATCCCCCTTAAAGCCGTTTGACCGCGTGTCAATGCTATAATTCTGCGGCCCTCTACAGCTTATACAAAAGCAGCACTTGTCGTAAATACTTTATGTAATTAGCCGCCATAAAAAAAACATGCCAATTACCATAATTAACACGCCGTCTAAAAAAAAAATACAGCTGTCAGGCTTCGTTTCTGGTCACCGTGTAATTTACAGGCCGCCGAGGTTATGCAATGTTGGTGCCCCATTGGGGTAAATAATTTTCCATAAATTCTATCTTTTTCCGAACGAGAAAAATTGAGAAGAAAGCGGCAACCCTATTATTCTCTCAGAAAAATTTACTACCTTCTCGAATTTACTCCGATTTATACGCAGTACGCACGTGTCTCTACTCCACTATAAATAACTTTACCGTGTAATTAAAATGTATTACTTCCATTTTAATACCTATTACAATAAGAAAATTGTTATTATATGGCCCATAATTAAGGATAAGCAACGGATCGTAAATGACGGATTACTGGGAATTAATCTCATTATTATTACATCGTGAATTGAATTTCTTGGGAATTTACCAGACCTTTCGCACCAGGAAAGGCTTTCGGCGCTAATAATTTCCGCTATAGCACTCTATTAATGATAACCACTTCCTCATCCGTTTCAAATTGCGGTTAAGTACAAACAGCATCGTGGTTTTTCTTCGAAGGGAAACTCTCGGTACTACTAAATAGATTTTAATCGGTATTTCGTAAAATAATTCTGGAGATAAAAGATAGTTTTAATCGGGATAAGAAATATTACGGACTCGCGTTTACAGTAATTTTTTGAATAAATGTCGCATGGGCCTCAGTGAAAATGAAAAAAAAAATGGATATAATATATCAAAAACAGATATACAGTCGAATCCCGTTTTAACGAATACCGTTATAGCAAAAATCTCGTTTTAACGAACACTTTTCTAATCACCCAAATAAGTTTACATAGGAACAGTGCTAGGTAACCTGGAATTCCTTTATAACGGATCGTTAAAATTATAACGAAGTGATTCCTCCGGTCTCTTGGCGTTCGTTATAACCTGATTCGACTGTAATATATCATATAGATATAAAATATCAAAATCTGTTATAACGACATCGAAGAATTCGCGACATTTCATCTTTGTAACCGAGGTGTCGTTCGTTACAACTGAAGCTAATGTTTTGAAGACCTTTTCTTTGACGGAAAATATAATCGTACATAGACAATCAGATACTTTGCAGGGAGATTTTATTTAATTTATTTGACCAATTTTATTGGAAAAATACGGAAAAAAAATTGGGATAATATATTATATATATTAATAATTGCCAAATGCCGGCGAAATTATGAAACATTGTTTAAAAAATTACAAAAATTCATAAATTATTCAAAAACTTAAAAATTCAGAAATTATACGAAAAAAATTCAAAACTAAGAAAAAAAATTTAAAACTAAAATTATAAGAAAATTTAAAATTCAGAAACTATTAAGAAAAATGAGGATACTTCAGAGGTGAGTTTAGGATGTATACTGTGTAGAATTCAATTGACACGACACACATAAGTATAGCAGCATTTGTTAAATGCAAAGCCTTTAAAAGCTATAATGGCTGATCACTTGGTAAATTACCGCATTTCTTGGCAAAAAGCGTCGCAGTTCCAACTGCATCGGACAAAAAATAATTTTGAACTTAAGTGCCGCATCTTCCGAGAAATATAATGTAATTTAAATTGAAGGTTTCAGATAAGAATTTTGATTCATTCTCTGAGTATAATAAAACTTCTCCCTTCAACAGTTTACATTCCGTTAAAATTTTCTAAAAAGCCCTTTAAAATTTTGATTACACCAATATATAAATTTTTCCCATTTTAATTAATTTATTATTCCTTATATCTCCGTGGATTAATACGTTCAGTTACTAATGGATATTCATGAAAAAAATACCTATTACTGAAAAAAACATTTTACAAAATTATTCTTATAAGTTATCGTATTACTTGGTAATATCAGGGGTGAGCATTATAAAATTTTTGAAATATGATTGTGATGTGATGCTAATTTATTTTTCGAAATGCATTTCAAGCTCAAAGAAACTCACAATGAAATTTAAGTATCGACAAATTAAATTTCGTTGCATTTATACAGTATATTGCATAGTATAAGTAAAGTTCAAGTATAATAATAATAGTAATAATAGTAATAATAATAATAGTAATAATAGTAATAATAATAATAATAATAATAAACAAGTATAAGTTCTGGGTACAGTATTTAGCAAGAATTTTCTGATGAATATTCTTTTCTAGGAAGGAAGAAACTAGTTATATTCCACGAAAATTAAATTTTATCCCTGGGAAGTGCGGTGTTTATTTTAATTTTTTAAACTGCGAAGTTTTTTCACCAAGATATACCTACGGTAATTTATTATGTGATAAAATCATTATAAAATTTTTTCGTAAAAAAAACATAGGATCTATTGTTCTATCTTAAATTATCACAAAGTATTTGTAATTTTAGTATTTACGATAGGGATGCGGTAAATGCGAAATTTACAATTTTTGATGAATAAATGCGAAAATTTGATTTTTTAAACTTTCCCCCGAAATCGTGAAAATTTACATTTTTTTGACAGTGCGGTGCTTAAATACTTGACCACGTACTTAAACTTCGAAAAAAAAATTGTGTCGTTAGTTTAGTTCGTTTTTGTGGATGAATGCAAAAATTTTTCATTTGAAAAATATTTCTGCGGATGGATTCAAAATTCCTTCGTTTCAAAAATATTTGAGTGATGAATGCAAAATTTTCTATTTGAAAAATATTTTTAAAGATGAATGCAAAATTTTCGATTTGAAAAATATTTCGTAGATGAATGAAAATTTTTCGATTTGGAAAATATTTTTTGGATTGAATCAAAATTTTCGATTTTTGAAAAACATTTTTAGGGATGAATGCAAAATTTTCGATTTGAAAAATATTTTGGAGATATGAATGAAAAATTTTCAGTCTCCAAAATATTTTAGGGATAGTTTTCGATTTGAAAAATATTTTTCCAAACATTCTGAACGAACTCAAATATTTTTATTTCAAAAATTTTTCTGCGAGTGAATGCAAAATTCTTGAAAAATTTCTATTTTTTAGCGAATAAATGCAAAATTTCCTATTTGTTTTTTTTTTAGAAACTTACCTATCTCTAATTATTACTCAATAAAAATGAGTTCATGAATATATTTTTCCTTCATAAAAACTTGCAAGACATAAGTATAGTAAATATATCCCCAAAAGTTTTCAATAATTTTATCATTTGAACCAATCTCTATCTTTTGTTTCTATCAATTTTCAGTCCCTGTATTATTATCATACTCTCAGATACAGGTAGTCATGGGAGTACGAATAAGAACGGTTAGGAAAATACTTTTTGAAATTATTCAATTATATATAAATGCTATAAAAAATTTTAAAACTCACCAATGAGATCCACGAAATTCAGGAACGTCGTAATAAAAGCGATGATTTTAAGCTCCATCATGTATCAAGGAAATACGTATATTTTTTACAAAGACTATATTTTCAGTAACTTTTCCTAAGATGAGAATTGAAAGGATGCGTCAGAGTAATGTTCACGCGACACAGGTCCACACACGAGAGCAGCCGTCCACCATGTGCATGTTTCAGAGATGTACTCTCACTTTTCCCGATCGGATGGGATGAGAGAAAGTCTGAACCACACTCTCTCTGGAGGTCAACTTTTTTTGTTTCTGTGTGGATATTTGAGGTCACGACCAAGCGATTCAACACTGATTTTTTTCCTCTTCTTCTTCTTTTACTCCCTGACCAACAGCCAAACCGCTGTCCGGAGGCGTGGCGAACACTTTCGCTGATGGCAGAGGAGCCATCAGCCGTATCCAAGTCTTTATAGGTCTTGCAGCTGCGTACGCATACCAGATTGTTTTTCCTATCGCGTTGGAACGGGTTTGCCACATGCACTCCATTACGGCTGTTTTGGCAACTTTCGTTTTCGATGGTTTGGCTTCCTTTTTACGCAAATTGATTTCCGTGGACGGAGAACTTCATTCCTTATTTGACGCGTTCGGCATGGACTATTCTTAAAATTGGATCCCCATATAGTGGGCGACTTAATATTTTCTTTCAAGATGTGAGGTGTTGTTGATGAGAGACATTGAGCACAATTTTAAATTATTTGAATAAAAATTATATGTTGAAAATTTTTTGGGGAAAAAAAATCATTTTCTAAGATGGTTTATTATTCGAGATGCCCTCCATTAATGGCAGAACTGAGCAAATGATTACACGCAGGGTTATTTTAAATTCATGGGACAAACTTATGAGAGGTGATACCTGAGCAAGCATTTTTGATCATAGAATGTGCAGTCGAATCTCAATAACAAAGGCGGTAGAGGGTGTTTTTAGAAAGTGCACAACATAATTTCACCAAAAATAAATATAATATTTTTCCGACGGATTTATTATTTATATATAGAACTCTCTCTCCTCTCCACTTGTTAATACAAGATTCATTGAAAGACTGGTTATTTGAGGAGATGAAGATTACACAAGGAAAAAAATTCATCTCTGCCCCCACGATGACTAGAACCCCGGTCTCTCGCTTGCCGGAAGATTACAATCATATAGGCCAAGATTATAACATGCCATTCACGAGCCATTGCGAGCCTTTCAACATATACGCTCCAATATCAAATATTACATCTGCTGCCATAGCTTAGATGGTAGAGCACTCGTCCGGCAAGCGAGAGACCGCGGATCGTGTCCCCGTGGGGGCAGCAATGAGTTTTCTTCCTTGTAATCTTCATCTCCACAAATAACCAGTCTTTCAAGGAATCTTGTATGTGCTATTTACCATTCGAGGGTACATATACACGTTCGGATTTGAGTTTGTTTTTCATTGGTGCAAGGACCATCAAGGTTATGCTGCGCCAAACAATGATCAAACTGTATGATGACTTATAAATACAAATACAACGCCACAACAGCCAAAATGCCCAACGAGGTGGCTGAGAAATAAAATAAAAATTTTAATGTAACGATAATAATAAATAGTTGTTGTGTACATGGACGGGTTTTTTTTATAAAAGGAACCAAGCACCATTGAATCAAAACTGAGAAAAAAGCTATTTAAAGTTATCTTCTCGATTCAGTTATCTTTTCAGTTCGGTAGTTGGTTCAAGTGCACACAGACGGCATCAAAGCTTATATGTCGCTTGGTTCTATTTAAATATAAATTCTACCTCTTTTAATAGTTCAGACGTATAGGCATATCTCAAAAACGTTAAAAATGGCGCTTGGTTCGTTTTACATGAAAGCCCTTCAAATTATTTGGTTCTACTTAAAGACAAAAAATATACTTCAATATATTTTTCAAACAATTAGTTAGTACACAACAAATTATCTAACCTGGTACTTTAAAGTACCATGAGGAAATAAAGTTTGTCCCATGAATTTAGAATCACCCTGTATACGAAGGTTCAATTCAGACACTCGTAAAAAAATTCTACTCGATGAATTGCTTATTCAATCGTTTTTTTCAATCCCATTATAAACTGGCGCATGCCCACGGCCGAACTAAGAGACTCAGGGCTCGCGTAAGTCGAAATCACGTAAAGTGAGTTGAATTTAACTTGGGAAAGATAGGGATGGGGGCGGGGGGGGGGGGGTTCTTCAGAAGGATTCAAAAATTGAAAACAACAGCAAAGAAACAAATTTTTAATGAATTAATTATTTACACTTATGAATAGCCCCCGTGAATTTAGCGAATGTGAATGAATTAACACTTTTTCTGTGTGTGTGTCTTCACTAATTCTGATTGATTCCAGTGAGTAGGGGTGTTTTCTTTCCTGAAGAGCCTGGTATGATAAGCTGCGATTCGGTTAACACGCAGCATTTTTTTGCCTTCTTATAAAAAGTAAAGTGGTAAAGCCAGAGCATATTTCTCGCAAATATGGAAATTCTAGTTTCACTGGAACCGCTTTTTGTACGTGAATACGTCTTTTAATGAGTTAATTATTTCTAAATCACCTGATGATACTGGGAGCACTCGCCAAAAAGTTACGTGATGAAATTCTTTAAACGCTCATATCTGAGAAAGTGTCTGACGCAAGTCAAAAGCAATGGTATCGTCAGATGCAAATGACACAGGTGCGACCACTGATATCACTTCGGTTTCAATACCTTTTTCCGTCTGGGCACCAGGCTCTGATTTCTAACAAATTATTTTCCGCTATATCTCAAAAAGTACGCGTCAAAAGATATTTTATCGTCAGACGCACATGTCAAAGGTGCATCCAATGCACTTCGGTTTCAATGTCTATTCCTGTCTGGACACCAGGCCCGTGGCCCTGATTCGCAATGAATTTTTTCCGCTATATCTCGAGCAAATCATAACGAAAGTAGACGACATTGGTATCGTTTTTAGCTATTTCAAAGACAAATCCGGTGATAATGACATAATTTCATTATGCCTGTACCTAACACGCGATTCAAGGCACAAAAAACGTATTCACGTCAAAACTGTGGCACAGCCTACCCCATTTTTTTTCGATTGAATTTCTCATTGGTGTTGTCAATGTGTTACCAAACGTTGCTCATCGGTGAGATCTGCTGAGTTGTGTCTGAAAATTTCTCCCATTATTTGTCTCAGCCACATCATCAAATCCAACGTATTTTGTCGTCAAAGGATTTAACTGTGTTATATTTTCAATTTGCAAGCCTATTTCCAGGATTAAAAACAAAGCCGAATTTTGCAGGTTAGAATTTCTAAAATTAACTTTTAAAAATCGCGTTTATTTTAGCGAAACCGTTTAAGGCGAGGGACACCTGTATTCTTCTCATAGCTAGCTCTCAATTCAATCTTAAATCCACACACTCTCAAAAACATGGGTTCCTAACATTCTTTGTTGAACGGACCCATTGAGGAAAGAAGTCCACGGGCCTCCTATGCCTATAAAATGGATGCCCTCTACAAAATAAAATAACAATGAGCCCAAACTACAAAAGGTTGTGGAACTCACGTTAAGAACACTTGCTCTGAAATATTACTCACTAATTCGCCAATCAAAAAGAAATTATTTTGATAATTGATCGCAATCTTGGTTTATCGCTCAGTCACTTTGGTCACAATTGTTTTTACATAGATGAGATTTAACTCTGCTTCAAATACCATTAAATGACACTACTCAACGCTATTGTTATTCCCGTTAATAGCTATAAACTTCAATGTTATAATTGCTTCTGAATCGAACTCATTTCTGATAAGTGCATCAATTTATCATTAATAGAAGCTTTCTTTTGGAGGGCACATTCATCTTCTTTGGACTTCTTCTTTCTTTCTTCTATAACTACAAGGTAGTATCTAAAACATCGCTCTCGTCTTCTTTATGTTGGTTTCTCTATTGATAGAGAGATCAGTCAATGGTTAGACTTGGTTGCATAAAAACAACTATCGTAGATTTATATTTTTATCTAAAAAACCTCTCTCTTTAGGTTTAAATGAAAATTGGATGGATTTTGCTTTTCAATCTTCTATTCCCCTCTCATTTTTAAGTTTTGATCACCAAACTCCAGCAGTGTTCACAGATTGTGCACAAGTGCTATTGCTTGAAGCTATGGTAGTTTTTATAATAATCGATGTTACGCTTAAACAACTAATTTAATGTAACGAAAAAATGATAATATAATTAGGGCTGGGGATCGATTACAAATTTTAACTGGCTAATCAAAAATTTTTGATAGATTAATCGAATTTTAATAAAATGTTTTTCGTAACTGTATAATATTAACTAATGCTATAAAAGTATTTTTTTTTCATTTCATACACCTATTCGTTAGTTTTAAACATATATAAGAAATCAAGGCTGCTCCCGCATGAAGCAATTTAAGATGCTGAACATTATTTGTTAAATGTTGAAGTTTCTTCACTTGGATCTCTTGTCATTCAAATCAGTTATTTTAGGATAATCACTGATTTCGAAACTACTTCCAATCTTCATATTGTTGCTTGTTTACCTAAAAACTCTTATATTACTTGGGAGATGAGCTGATGATTCCCACATACAAAAGCCAGAACAGGCAAACTGCCCAACGAAATGGCTAAAAAAAGTCTGTAAAAATGCCAGAAGAGCCAAATGAGAATTTATATGGAATACACGAAAACTGTTGTTTTCACTGTGGAGACAATAAATTTCGATCTTGTCTTCTTAGACGCCCATTAAACTCAATTTGAAACTGAAATTCCTGTATCACTAATTTTCATTGAATTGCCATGTATTCCCCCAATGCCAAAATATTTGATTAATGCATTGATTCAATTTTTTTAACTATAGTCACTCATCTTAAATGTTGTATCTGACTGACTGTGACCTTTGAAGACTGGACGCACCCCGCTTCCCATCTCGGAGAGATATCGAAGCGTTCCCGAAGGATGGGTGTATCCGAAAAGTTGTATTAAAATCACAGAAACATAGTCATTTCAGACGAAGGCAACAAAATATAAAATAAACAATTTAGAGAGAAACGACGTCACTTTCCGCTGTTCATACGAAGTATGAAAGCCTGGATAACCAAGCGGAGATCGAGATGTAGTTCGGAAAGAAAATTCACATTCCTCTGTGGAGAATTGAACCACCAATCTCTCACTGTCCGGGAGAGTGCTCTAATCATTGAACTAGAGAGGTACACACACAGAGAAATAGAGAACCCACAGAGGAATGTGAATTTTCTTTCCGAACTACATCTCTATCTCCGCTTTGTTATCCAGGCTTTCGTACTTCGTATGAACAGCGGAAAGTGACGTCGTTTCTCTCCATATGTCGCCATCTGGGAGCTAACGACGTAAGAGCTATTAGCTAGGCTAGGAGGCTAGGCTGTCCATGCACAGTCCCGTTCAGCATTCATACATATGCTCTAAGGAAAGGAAATGTTTGTCCTCCGTAGTTCAATGGTTAAAACACTCGCCCGGACAGTGAGAGATTGGTGGTTCGATTCCCCACAGAGAATGTGAATTTTCTTTCCGAGCTCGATCTCCGCTTGGTTATCCAGGCTTTCGTACTTCGTAAATAAATAATTGATGCAATTATCTTGAAACATCAGCAATCGTCCTGGAATCATACATATAAGAGATAAATAAAATGTATCAACAATCTAAGCCAATGGGTAATCCAAATTATAAACATGATTACAGCAGATTAAATCACACTTGATACGTCCTTGTCGTCAATGACCTAATTTGTCTCTGCAGGTGAATTATGTAGATGACTGAAAAGGGACTTTTTAAAATTTACCGGGCGTCACAAATGCGTACTTGTTCGCTCCGTACGAGCTGGGATTTCCACGTGGAAATTTGGAATTTTGGCAAAGGAAATTTAAGTTTGATGTGAGGTGTATGAGTGTTATGTGTGGGGAAAATATTATGTAAAATAGGAAGAATATAATTTAAGAGGGTTGGTGCAAGCAAATTTCTCAAAAAACACATTTTCCAGTTTTTAAATACTATGAAATTTTCTGCATCCAACAGTGTTCAAGTTTTTGTTCTACCTGTACTAAAAATATTTTTACAATATTTTAATATAAACTGTTGTCAGGCATTACACATGTGCTAATGTTTTTCACTAAAATGTTTTTTCCTCAAAACTAAGTTTTTTGTTAGATAAGGAACATTTTTTCGAACACCACTCATTCAAATGTCTTGAAACTTTTTGTGTGTCTCAACACTATGGTGTTACATACTTTAACGCGAGGATTTTTTATTGAAGTTATTTAAAAAAAATTTCTGGCACAAAATGGGGTAAATTCTGGTGATTTTTGAAAAAGTTGCATGTTGTTGGAATTAAAATTCGATAAAAAAAAATAGCCAATTATTCAAATCCTAAAAGCTCGTGTTAAAGTATATAATATCATAGACACACACAAAGTTTCAAGACATTTAAATGAGTGGTGTTCGAAAAAAATGTTCCTTATCTAACAAAAAACTTAGTTTTGAGAAAAATGCATTTCAGTGAAAAACATTAGCATGTGTTATACCTGCCAACAGTTTATATTAAAATATTTTACAAATATTTTTAGTACAAGTAGAACAAAAACTTGAACACAGTTAGATGCAGAAAATTTAATAGTATTTAAAAATTGAAAAATTGGAGAGAAAATAATGTGTTTTTTGGAAAATTTACGTGCACCAACCCCCTTAAGACATCAAAAATTGTTTTCGTCAAATAAATCAAGCCGAACCACAAACGTTTTCTGCAAACTGATCGAATTTTAATCGAATTGATCAAGTTGATTAGCTCAACTAAAATTTTTAACTGCGATTAACAATTGATGGGTTCACCTACCCGATTAATCGGCGATCAGCCCTAATAATAATCTATTTTATATTTATTTACAAAGTCTGCCTTATTATAAAGACTTCACAGTATTTATTTGTAGTATATAAATGTCAGCATCGATAGATTTCCACAATAATGTAATAGCCATATTGATTGATGTAACATCTAACATATGGCAATTATGTATTATGCAATAATACTAAATGTTAAAAAGGATAAATATATTTTTAGGTGTACTATAATAGTTTCTTGAACACCATTTGCGACCATTATCAATAAATATAATATTGATTTCTCTCTCTCTCTCTCTCTCTCTCTGTGTGTGTATGTTCTCTATACAAATCTACAATTTTAGATCGATCGTTGCAAATTTTGCATATATACCAAATGGGACCCGACTTGAACGATAGGCTACTTTAAAATTTCGTCAGAGCAGGGCAAATGCCCCAAATGGGCAAAACACTGTCGGGCGACAATGGTTTTTGGGCCACAATAATCACTTTCGGAACGTTTACTTTGATTACCGGGTGTTCCCTAGCAATGCGTTTCAGTCGTGTTTATGCCTTTACAATGGTTTGTCATTTCTTCAACGCTGCCAGTATATATATACATATGTATAATAGTTTATGCCTTTATAATGCTTTGCCACTTTTTTTCAATCCTTCCCGTAATGAGACCTGTTTGACTGGACGTCAGAATCATCATCAGCATCACTTTGAGGGACAGGCAAAGGATGATCCCCCCATAGAAATCAGTGTTAAAATTGCCGATTTTAAAACTGTTGAAATTTGATGGAGTTTTCCGGCACATCAGTAATTTTAAAAATTGTATTGAATTTTCAATTTTTGAAATATTGAGTTCGATTAGAGATACGAAGCCCAGGAGATTAAATATGAATTAATTAGCCGGACCTGCTTTGGAGTTGGGTATTCATGCAATAACATTGATTTCAACTTTTTATTTACATCTTCTCCAGCATGAAAATTAATGTCTCCGTATTGTCTTTTGATATTCAATTGCATAAATTCATATATCTTAGGTTGTTTTAAAATCAATTATGGGTCCGTAAAGTACATCGAAGAAATTCCACAGCTTTAAGCATTTTGGAAGCTGAAATAGGCAGATGGATAACTTGAACTTAAAAGGGAGGTGGGGAATCGAAATACTTTGCACCCTTTGAAAAAGGGGAAGAAAATTCATCTCCACGTTTCTTTAAATCTAGATTTGCTTATTTCATGAGGCACGCATGAAGTCGCCATATTGGTTAGGGGTCGTTCAAGTATTACGTCATCATCGATGGGGGGGAGGGGGTTTCCGATTTGCTGACTTTTGATGACAAGGGGGGAGGGGGGGGTTTGGATAATGCTTACGTCATCAACCGCCCTTTATGAAAATATGAGTTAGAATTCAGAGGGGCAGAGCTGATGACGAAATTTTGAAGTTGAAATTTTGACAAGGGGGGAGGGGGTCAAAAATAGCTAAAATTTTGCTTACGTAATACTTGAACGGCTCCTTAACAAAGACACAGTTTGTATATCCCTCAAAAAAAGAGGGAGATATCACGTGATCCAAAAAGCCTCATTGAAGAAATCCCGGGCAGCGCTGGGTATTACAGCTACGTAGTTAAAGAGTAAATGATATGACTTATACGTATATATAATGTTTACGATAATTTTTGTCCATTATTCATCTAGAAATGTATTTGCAGTCTTTCTGATTACAAAGACATTGGAATTTGATATTGTTTTGATTATTTATATATTTTACCAGACCAGACCAGAATTGAATTTTGGCTGACGGGCCGCCTGTCAGCATACAAACTAGCCAAGAAGGCCTGTGAAGAAAGGAAAGTATATATTGTTTGTGTATAGAATGGTGTTGTGCATGTATGTGTATGTGTTTGATAGAAAGAAATTGTTAAAATTTATTAAATATTTTTTTAATTAACAAGTAAAAGGCGTTTGAAATTGCATTAATGCACCAAAAATTTATTTTAAAATATTTTTTTGTGAAGCAATGTATCACAAAAATGATAATATGGCTTTCATATTAGAAAAAAATAAAATCAAATTCAAAATTTACGGCGGAAGATGTCGCTTTCATTTTGGCGTGAATAAAATGACGGCAAACCTTATTTTTCGGAAAACACAGTACTAAAAGTCGTCGTCTCGTATCGGCAAGGTCGTTCCAAGTGCTTAGGCCGCTAATATAATAACAAAAAAGGATTTAAAAAGTTCCTTTTGTTAACCTAGATCTATCTTCTTCAGTGGTGAAACGAGATCCCATCGCTGATTCCTATCAATTCACGCGTCCTTCCTTCCTTTCCCATATTGCCGTATCCATGCCTATCTTATTCCAGCTTCCGTTCGATTCCAATGACACTCTCGATGTGTGTGTGGACAGAGGCCGAGAGGTAATTCAACCTCTCACACAGACTCAACCACAATGACACAAGGTTTCTTGAAAAACCTTTTGTCTGAACAACCAGCGTTTTCATCACACACAAAAAATATAATCATATCTTCACGCATCGCGGCGTTTATAATTGTTTCTGAATCAAACTCATTTCTGATAAGTGCATCAATTTATCATTAATAGAAGCTTTTTTCTTGGAGGACAGACATATTCATCTTCTCTTCGGACAATTTACTTCTCTTTCTTCTCCGACCACAAGGTTAGGGAGAAAAAAAAAAATTAAATGCCGTTTCCATATACCATTAATTATATTTTTTTTGCTTAAAAATCCCGTTTCCGCAATAATTATTACAAAAATTACCTGAAAGTTTTAATTATTATTTTACCGGATACATTCATTTGTTCTAAGACAATGTCGAGACATCTGTTTCATCTCGAAATTAGTAATTTAACTTCTTGTTGGTGAATAAGGTTTGAATGATTGATGTTAGTAGTCTTTTGTTCGGTACATGAAATATTTTTCATTTTCTTGTCATATCTTTTTAACTATTAACACGATTGTTTCAGGTTATTTTATGGAACACGCACACATTTTTCCTAGTACTGTATATACCTACACTCAAAAACCAACATGTTTTCACCTTTGAAATGGAACACTATGCAGAGCACATCCATATCGTAATTTTGTTAATCAGAAATTACCACAACTGCTTTGGAGTTGGATGGGCATCATAATTATCAGTAAATGTCTTAATACTTATTAGTGAACGTTAAAATTTCATCACTTGTACAAATTTAAGATAAAAGAATTTTACAAAAAAACAATAATATAGTTGAACTAATATTGAACAAATTAAATTAAAGTAAATTAACCATTTTTTTTTTAAAGTCATAGCATTTGCTGTATATGTATTGGATAACGCATCGGAAATTCCACTGTGCGATACTGAAGATCCTTGAGAAGACTTCTATGCAATGAGCAGTTGCCAAAATACTACTGGGATAGTTAGAGAAACTAATCTCCGTTAAATTAAGAAATCCTCTTCTTTTCCCGAAATTGACTTCCCCGATCGTAATCTTTGCCCCCAGAGGGCGCTAACAAAAGTTAAAATTCAATTTAATCTACACAAATGCTATAGCTTCATGCAACATTAATATAATAATATCTAGATACATAATCTTGTAATCTAATTATATATATATACATAATCTAGTTCAGTTGCATATATTCTATCTAAAAACTAGATTATTTATATTCCACGCAAAAAAAAATTCAAATAATAGTTTTTGAAAAAAAAAATTGAATTTAAAAAAAAAGTCAATGAGGGAATCAAAATTTTTTTAAGATTTTTAAATTATAAAATTGAGTATAATTTTCTGTAATTGTCTGTTATTTCTCTCTCTCTCTCTCTCTCTCTTGTCACAGACGTATGAATAGAATGAAGAAAGAAAACCAAAAAGGAAACCTGACATTTTCTACGCAGAGAGAAACTGAAAACCCGTCACAGGCAAGTGGTTAAGCAAATTGAAAATTCGAAACCAATCCCCAAGAACTGAAAAAATCAGTCCCCCCCCCCCCGAAATAGTCGGTAAATAATATGGGGAATCTTAACCAGTAAAATATATGACTTATATTAACCGTATAGCATTTGCTCTATACTGAACAGTAACCAATTCCCTGGCACAATACCGCTCGAAAATACACCGTATATCAATAGGATTTTTAATTGAATCTTCAATCAAAACCTCTCTCACAGCTATTTCTGATAAAACAAATGATTCAATCAAATCTGGAATTCTTTCTTAGAAAGTGTGACGTGATGTTATTCAATAAATTAGGAATGACGCCAGGAATGCGTTTACGTAGGCTTTCATTATCGGCGTCAAATAAAGTACAAAAACGTTACCGGGCTGTTTGGCCGTGTCCTTCTATCGATTTCTGACGGCGGCGCCGTGGCTTAGCTGGTTAAAGCGCCTGTCTAGTAAACAGGAGGTCGTGGGTTCGAATCCCACCGGTGCCTCGCGGGGAAGCTTTTTAATTGATGGCAGCACTACACATAACGAACATTACACCGAAAGAAACTTCAAGGAAGATTCACTAACACACACATTCCAACATGTACCAATTCGTTAGATGTTCCGTAGAGGAATATGGACGAGGTGTATGTCTGGGGTTTTTTTAGTATTATTAATTTCTGACGTTAAAACTGCACTGAAGATACTGCTACTATATACTTAACCGTAGGCCTACATGCACCTCATACACTTCCTCTGCGGAATTTCTAACGAATCGACACGTACCGGAATATGTGTTTTGAATTTTTGTGTCATCCCTCTAACGTATTTATGCTGCCATAGTTGTGCTTGTTTCGTGTTCTTGCTGGTGCGGCCACATGCCTTCCTTATCTCGAAGTGATGATGGCAAATGCTTGAAGTTTCATTTTATATAAGTATCATATTGTATCTGCCTGCTTTCTGCAGAGAGACTTTTTTTCCGAACAGGACGCCGGCTCGCAATTGTGCCCCGAAGTTTAGAAACCGCTGAAAACCAACTTCAGCCGATCACACTATGCCACCAATGAGTTCGAACCTGGATCTCTCACGATGAGAATACAGCACGATGACCACACGACCCAGCTGAAAAATAGTGCCTATTATGTTCTAGTGGCTTTTTACAAAGAGGGGAGCCGAAAAATTTGTCAAGGAGGGTGCATGTCGGCACATGAGGATGTGCCACCACGGTACTATAACACCACTTCTCTTCTACAGCGAACGGAACCGAAGAAGTTGAAAAGAAGGGCGCCTGTCAGCATGAGGATGACCACCGAAGCTGTGGGTGGAAACATCATTTTTCTTTAACAGTCGACGGAGCCGAAAAAAGTTAACAAGGGCATCTGTCGGTCTATTCGACAATGAAATTCATCTCCGAAGATGCCCACCAAAGTACGGATGAAAACATAGAAATTAATAAAAGACCGCGGCCAAACAGCCCGGTAAATTGACCTATGTAAGTTCTTTAGGCCGAGTATTTTCGAGTTCGTAATTACTGTATGTCGCTGCCAATTGTGCGATTATTAACGGGTACAAAATCAAAAATAATACCGACGATAACTGTTCCAACAGCTTACGCCACTTACTGTAATTCCCACTAAATACGCACCGGATGGTCATCGGCACAGGGTTGAACGCGTTATCTAGTCCCTTTGTTAAGGACCTTATCACACAGAATATCGTTACCGTAAACCTTCCTGTAACAAGGACCGGAACCTAGTGTCACTTCATAATCCTTACACTGACTAATGACAGTCCCGTACTGACATACAGAACAATGAGTGGGGAACCTGGCGACGTCCTCGGAAATGCAGTATCTTTTTCTTTTAATTACCAGGAACGGTTTGGTTTCGGTTTTATCTATCTCAGATGAAAACAGCAAAAGACTCTGGTAAATGCTATATGCAAATGAGGCATGTTTTATTCAAGGCCTGACGAAAGGTCCCTTGTCCAACCACGCACCCGCAGTTTACAATACTTAGTGAATATTCGTGTCCAGCGTCGCGTGGCCCGTGGAATCGTATGAAAATGAATAGGATGACATTAGGACATGGTGTGGCCACGGAAATAAAAGATAAATAAACCAACCTTCCATGTCGTTTATGAAAAAGATAAAAATGGAGACATTGTTTTGTTTCCGCTTAGTGGATACACGATTTTGTTGTTGTTGTTTCTCGGTTCTCTATCTGTAAATGCCATTGAACTTAATGCCATTTCTTTGAATGAATGAAGACAAGATTCCACGCTCGTTTGAAGTGGGTTCCATTGGCTTCCATTGTACAATTTTTCTTCGGATTATGGATGCACGTTGTCGCTGTGCGAAGAAATTTGAATGGATTATCCTCGACGAACCTCTGCCGGATTAAAATGCTTCCTCGTAAATGCTTCCTCGTCGGACGATGATGTGATCATGATTCTCCATGGGAATCCGTAATCATTCGAGCTGAATTTTTTGTCATCGCAATTATGGTAATTCGCGATGCATCAGGAAGTTCTATTCTTTTATTCGGAGAAATAGTTCGGATTTTCAAAAAAAAACCCTGTTAAATTCAGGGTTATAAGGGAGGGGGAAAAAATGGAATTATGGGTTCGCGTAATATGCTGAATGGGTTATGAAATGATTTGAATATGATGGTTGTCATCGATATATAGACCCGAAAATCTATAATTTATGTTATTTATTCATTTTTTATTTACTTTTTTTATAGGGCTTGGCTTTGAATCCAGGGTGTTCAACCTTATGGAGAGTGTTCGGGCCACTTTATTGGTTTGAAAACGTGTCACGGGTAATGTAAGTGATCTGGGAAATGTGTCATGGATCCCTTTATTCACGTGATAATGTACCGCGGAAAACTTAAGTGATCTGAAAAATAGTACGTCACTTGAGTGATATGTAGATGTATCTCGGGTCACTTGAGCGGTCTGTAAATGCAGGCCACTTAAGTGGCCTGGAAATGTACTGCGAACAACTAAACTGAATTGAGAATGTGCCGCAAGCCACTTTCCTCACATTGAAAGTTCATTTTTTCATTGATTTGCAAGTATGCCACGGAATAATTTGTATAATTTCTAAATTATATAATGATAATTATGACTATATATGACTATTAATTATTCTCACATATTTGCTGTGGTTTTTTACCGTTGCACATTTCTCGTCAAGAATTAGTTTAAGCAATAATACACAATTTCACCGACATTTGGTAGCATTTTCAGATGGGGGAATTGGCGATGTCCCGAATTTATTAACTCGAATCGAAGCGTTTTTCCTGATCAAAATATGGTGATCCTAATCACTAAAAAACGAAAACTTCACACGCACTATTCGGTTGCATCTAATTATATTTTTCATATTTGAAAGGTCTCGAAAACGTCAACCTCGGTTATAATGGCAAAATTACGCGTAATATCCGACGTCGTTATCACCGAGTTTAACTATTTTGGAATATTAAAAAACCTTATTAAATTCAGGATTAGGGTAGAAAAAAAATGGAATTTTAGGCCCGAATATACCATATTCCTCCGCATTAGGCGGCATGCCGAGAAGCATCGAGGAAGGAACTGGGGGAACTCGACAATCACAGAGATTCTGGATAATTCTTAAATATCTCTTATTATAAAAATCCATTGAACTGGCTAAATGCGTACTGTGATCCTTAATTATACTTCACTTTTCCCGGCGTGCATTTCGGGAACGGCCGGAGACCCCCCCACTATTCAAAAATCTGGTGTCCCTCAAGTTTGGCGGCATGCCGGCTAATGCGTGGGAGAAATGATTTGAATAGATCAAGAGGGTTGGATAATCGATATATTGACCCCGAATCTGTAATTTGTGTTTTTGATAAGGCTTGGCTTTAAATAGTATTTCATACCTCAAGACGCGTCCGGCGGTGGCCTAGTCTTGCGATAGAGAAGAGATGAAGATAGGCTTATATAACATCTAATCAATTAAACGTTTTCAGTGAGAGGAATACGTTATTGTGGGGAAACGTAAAACTCGGTTACAACGGCGTCGAAGATTTCACGGAATTTTGCCGTTACAGCCGAGGTTGACGTTTTTAAGACTTTTCTTTTGATGAAAAAATATAATTGTTTAGGAATGAATTTCCTGAGAAGAGAATGAATTCCATGGAATTTCCACTTCTTTATGATTAGCTTAAGGAATTCAATAGCAAAAATTCTTGAAATTGAGTAATTAATACGGGGGTATCACCGATTCTCGCCAAGCATGGTGCCGAATGCAGAAGAAATTATCACATTGTTTACCATATTGTTTATAAATTACTCGTGGTTGGGAAAAAACGATACAACAAATCTGCCAAAATGCATTTCACGATTGGGGGGGAGGGGGATGAAAACTTGGCAAATATGTGTGTGAGATGAATATTGATAAGTAATATTCAACACAACACAATTTATAAGTTATGCAAATTACCTTCATTCTTGATTCTCGTATGATTAGAAATTGAAGCAAGCTTCGTTGAAAAAAAAGGGACATTTTTTTAATAACAATTGGTCGGTAGAGGGCAAAATATACATGAGAATGTTTCGCAAATTTGTCGTATCAATGAGCAAGCAAGTTGGAACGTAAAACATGTAATAAATCTTTTATTGAATGTTAGGTATATAGGTATAGAACGACAGACGAAGATTCCCCGAGTATGATTAGCTCTAATCTTAGGAATTTCTTGAGGAAACGTCATTGAAACGGAAACAAAAATGACGATAATTTTGTCGTTGTATCCGAGGTGGTTGCTCTTCATCGACGTTATAAGCGAGGTTCATTAACATTATTCTCTATGGGAATCAGTGTGGATTGTCAATCATTTACTTCATAGCTCAGGTGTCGTTACAACCGAGGTCGACAGTAGTTTCGATTTTTGAAACCCTATTAAATTCAGGTTTAAGGGAGAAAAAAATGGAATTATAGGTTCTCTTATATAATAAGCTGAATAGATTATGAAATGATTTGAATAGATCAAGAGGGTTGTTTGTCATCGATATATTGACCCGAATCTGTAATTTGTTTTTTTACAGGGCTTGGCTTAAAATAGTATTTTATCAACGCAACACGCGTCCGGCGGCGGCCTAGTCCTGCGATGGAGAAGAGATATAGGTAGGCTGACTGACTGACTATATATATACCTATCAATTAAACGTGAGGAGAGCCCTCTCCGTCAGGCTGACCGGAACGTGATCGGAATACCAATTAATAAGTCAGTTGAAGAGAACAACACCCAGAATAAATTCCGTGTGTTATTTCCATTCAAAACAGTAAAAGCTGCTGAGAGGAATAGTTTGAATATTGATCGGTAGAGGGTATTTATTATCACTTTCGTGACCAATATTTGCCTTTGTTTATGGGGTGTTTTTGAAAAGCCAAAACCCTTTTCGGAGGTTGATATCTATTTATTACCTATAACTTTAGTAAATTCCCATTCATAGAAACACGTTATGTGTTTGAGGTGTGTTTTCCCATTGAGAGGTGTGTCAACATGGACTTCGAAGAAATTCGATAAAAGGCTGGATGGAATAAATGCATTGGAAATTGGATCATTTGAGTAGCACCGCCATACGTACAACAGATAATTCGACTGGGTTTTGAATTTTATAGCTGATTTAGAATCAATAAAAAGCATCTGTGATTCGGGCTTGTTGGCCCATGTGTTGGAAAATCCGTATTCAATAGGTTTGTGCCCAAATTTTTTGGCATTTTGAGCTGATGCAATGTGGGTGAAAAAAAACAGGTTTTGCGCCGCATTTTGATCATTCACAAGCTTACACACTGTTTTCACCGCTCATATGTTTGCACACACGCTCTCTCTAGCCCACCGTTTCTCAACCTTTCTGTACCCAAGGACCAGTAATATTCTATAACAATTCGACGGATCGCTAATCTACAGCATGAGTGATTGCATATGTCCCGTATTTTAAAAGACATTCACACGTAGTTTCCAGGTATTTTTATAGCCGTTTTGAATTCCTCTATACGATTATCCCGTTTTTTCAACGAAGCTTATTTGAATTTATAATCTTTAATAAAATCGTGAATAGAAATAATTTCCATAACTTATATTGTGATAATATAATTATGGCTATAATTTATAAGTACACATCACACCCCTAATTGTATCGCTCAACATTTTTCCCTGAACTACTTTTCAGTTCGCTGCGATTCCTGTAACTCCTTCATTTCCTACCCATCTGCAATTTTCCAGCAATTTTAGCAACAACTGGTGATTTCACCGAGCTGTGGCAACGTTTTTTGGTGATAATTAGCGATGTCCCGTTTTTTTTTCCCTCGTACTCAAGATCCCAATTTTCAGTATTTCTTCCGATGAAATATGTTCACCTCATCGTGGTGAACGTTTTTTTCAGTGAAAAAAATACATTTTTGTTTAGAACCATTTGATTTGCAGCAAGCACTTCATTACCCCGCGCTTTAGCAATTTTAGCAATAATTAGAAAAATCTTCGAAAACTGCATATTTTTAGCTATAATTAGTATTTAGGATCACAGTTTCCAGAATTTTTCTCGATCGATATGGTTGCCGTAAGTATAGAGATCTAATTTTAACTAGGAACCCATAAGGTATGACTAATATAAATTATATCAATACCCCCCGTACTCCCCTCACAACGACACTTCCGCGTTTATTGTATTTTAAGAAAATCGCAAAACCCCCACCATTACTGGCGGGTGATAATCGCAACAATAATATTTAATTATAATAGACGGACAATAGACGCATCTCCAGCGATTCCAGCTGAGAATCACCAAATAATAAGTATATAGGCGCGAATGTAATATACAGCCACCGCAGGGCAATTGGTAGTGGTCACAGGTAGGCTCCACTCGGCCTTCTGCCGAGGAGTAAAAGTATTACGCAGGATGGGAAAAGATCAGCCACTTCTGATTCACTGTCTCTGAAAGACAAGGTGTACCAGTGTAGAAATTTTCAATCTGATGTCCGACCAAATTTAATTTTTCACGTCGCCGCCTGGCTACTTACAAACTGTCCTTATAGTTACGAAGAGGGTTAAATAAAGACATGATTAACTTAGGTATTTTTCGTTCAGAATTACACCCTTTCACTTTACTAACTACACTTGAAGTAAATTAGCACTTTATATGTTATATATATGATATATATGATGTTGATTAGCTTAAAATTAAGTTGATATTTATATATTTTGTTATTAATACCATTTAATTCACTAATATAAATAAGCAAAAATATAATAGACTTCCTATATCATTGATCATTAATTGTTCACTTGATAAAAATCAATTTTTTCCATCATGTATTGGTAGATGGCGCTGGTAAATTTGTTATTAATTATCTGTTTCAAACAAAGAGAGAACGGAGTATGTCTTTCATTGTTCAACCGTTTTCAGCAAGACGTTATTTTATGCACACAGGGAGGGCAAAATGAATCAGCTGCTATAGCTTCATTCATGATTAAACTGAGTCGTTTGGTCGTATTTAACTGGTGAACCCTTGATCTTATATAGGCATACTTCCAGTTAGAAAAGTATCTAAATAACGTGTAGACTTCAGGTACGGTATTCAAATTGCAAGGGGTTGTATAGTTATTAAAATATAAAAATTAACTTCCTATGCGAACACCCTGTCCTCAAAAACTCAAAAAGTTGTTTCACTGTCTCTCCTGAGGCCAACAAAGAAAACTCCACGTTTCTAAGTGCAATATTCGCTGAGATATTTGAATTCGAAAATCGGTCAAAAGTTGGGGAAGAACGGCATAAACTAACGGACAACGCTGCTTCCCCTCGTTCTTCGATTTCTGAATTAAAATATCTCCGTGAATATTGCACTTAGAGACGTGGATTTTTTTTTTTTTTGGCCTCAAGAGAGAGACAGGGCAAGAACTTTCTAATTGGGTTTTTCGGTACAGGATGTCCGTCCAGGTTTCATTTAAAACTACTTTTTATGCTTTTATTCCATTTTTCTCTTTTTTTCCTTTACTTTTTAGCATTTTTTCGTATAAAAAGTTAATTTTTCTACTTTAATAACTATACAACCCAATGCAACATGAATCACGTACATCTGAGGTCTACACATTACTCGGATACTTTTTGTAATTGGAAGTAAGCCTCTAAGACCAACGGTTCGCCAGTAAAATGCGGTGCGTGCTGGTAGCTATGCACCCTGTATAATTGAGGTATTCATCATCGATAATGTATAGCATTTAATTGCATCTTATTATAATTCACATATTTAAAAGAGTCTGGAAATCGTAACAAACATAACAACATCATTTCACTTGATCTTTACTGTTGTAACAACCGAGTTTGACTGCACTTACAACGTACAGGGGAGGCAAAAAGTCCGTAGAAACTTTAAAAATTCATAAAAACCGGAAAAATAACCGAAATAGAAAAAACGGTTTGCAGGGTTAGCATCGCTAGGTCACGGGAATTTAAGACAGAGAACAAAAAAATAACTCGAAAACAGCCGATAGGTGGCGCTGACGTACACAAGTCAAACAAAAGATATGCAGATAACGAACAGAATGCCTCCAAATCGTTTATTACATCAGTATGTGTTCCACGTGGCCAACCACCACCACAGGGGATAGATAACACATTGCCGTCGAATTCCAGCAATGGCAGAGTGCAGCATATCCACATACATGGTTTATAACGATGAACTGGTTGTGGATTAGGAGCGCCAGTTCTTGTAACCGTCTCATTTGCATATTTCCTCCGAAGTCACTCGTACCAGCGCCACCTATGGGCTGTTTTTTGAGTTACTATTTTTTTCCTGTCAAAAAAATTCCCGTGACCTAGCGATGCTAACCCTGCAAACCGTTTTTTTTTTCGGTTTTTTTTCTGGTTTCATTTATTTTTAAACTAAATTTAAATTTTAAATGTAAGGTTCTACGGACTTTTTGCCCACCCTGTATTTAAAAATATTTAAAACTACTTTTTTATTACATTTTCTCTTTTTTTTCTTCACTTTTTCAGCATTTTTGAATTTTTGAATTTTTTATTTATTTTGACATTTTGCACTTTTTAAACATTTTGAACCCTGTTTCCCCCCCCCCCCACCCCAGGCTGCTTATTTTTACACAAATTTTTGCATTCTATATGTTTGTTTTTCTTTATGCGCTTTGTGTATGCGCTCCTTCTAGGTTTGCACGTGAAATAAAAGCATATGAATATGAATCAAAATTCAACCATTCCAATTCAAAAAAAAATGAAATAAAAGCTATTCAATCCTGTATTTTATTGACAAAAACCACTTCACATTTTATCCTAAAAGTGGCAAAATATGCGAGTTTTACATGGTTTCGAGGGCTGAACAGTCCAGCCCTCGCCTCTGTTGCATAGACGCTTTCATGGTTATTATATTGTAATATTCAATATTACAAATTATGCTGAACAATAATTAAATACCATTAAATAATTCATTATCGAAAATTTCTTATAGACTGCCATTTTACATGACAATCTAAGAGAGAGAACTATGTTTTTGTATCATGTAACGCAGCGTTTCTCAACTTATGTCCATAAGAACTTGCGAAATCCTATGCGACGATGGCATAGGTGGTCCACAGGTAGACTTGATAAAATTATTCACCTGTTGGCTTCAAATAAAAAATTATATTTTCATACTTAGGTTCACCATACATCCCCGAGGAGGATGCAGGAAATTGCAATCCTATAAATACGGGATATCACTAAATTTTGCAAAAAAATTTGCAATTCATTACCTTAAATGCAGTTTGCTAATTATTGCCAAAATTTTCTGAAAAGTGTGGAAATAAGAGGCTGGTATACAAATTGCAGTCAACGCAAATATATTTCACGAAAAAAATATTCAAATAAGATCTAATGACCATATTTCGTTACGAAAAATACGGTAAACTGGGATCTTAAATAGTAATCCGTACAAAACGAGACATTGCCAATTGTCATCAACAGCATTGTCAGAAGTAGGCAGAATCACCAATTGCGTTAAAAACCAAATCGACAAAAACGTTAAACCCGACAAATATGTGAGATGAATATTAAATAACCCATGCCGTAATTATCATTATATAATTTATATTATGATAACGCTGTGTGCAAGGACGTACGCAGGATTGGCCTTTAGAGGGGACACAAACCACTTGTGGAGGGGGGAGGGCACAAATATTTTCTTCTCGAGAAATTTAGTCACCGCTCTTCAAAAAACATTTGATTTAACAACGAAAATCACAGCTATGTCCCGTAATACGGGACTCTAGTTGCCCGTCACATTGTTTGAGACATTTTACTGGTCTTAGAAAAGTTGAGAAAAACTGACCTAACGTATGTTTATCATTACGTGGAATCATGGTTCCGAAGCGGAACACTGTTTGATTATTTCAAGAAAAAATACTACATTTCTTTTGTTATTTATACATATATACTCGCAGAGTAAAAAAATGAATCTCTGTTGATGACGTCAACTCGCATGTTGTAACCGCCAATCAATTTTCAAAGGGCTCAACTCTCACGTCCGAGACCACACACAATGTTACATCTCAAGACTAAAAGACTTGCAATTGAAAATAGAACAGATAAATAGAAGAATCTCTTTTTCCTTTACATTGTTATTAGAAGGAACAAAATATCTAATGGCCTTCAATGGGCAATGGGTTCCGATAAATTCTATAGCCTTATTTCGTTTCTGTATTATTGAATACGGGCATGCGATGATTGCATTTTCCCCGCCATGTATGTATTATGGACCAGTATAATGATGAATATTATAGTTGATTACCTCGAGGCATTAGAGTATGAAGATGCATCGTATAGTAACTATAGTTAGAGCCGTAACTAGGCGGGTGCAACAGGGTTCACCCGCACAGGGCCCACTTAGAGGGGGGGGGCCCAGAATGGGCCAGAAGGGTCCGAAATTCAAATTCTTGCACAGGGTATAGCAATGGCCAGCTACGGCCCTGACTTCGTTTTCATGGCTCTTGGCTACTTTCGTCATTCACTATTACTGTTACGGTAAATTTGATAAATCGGTTACTATGCATGCTTACAAATCGTCTTGGTAAGTTTGCTAAATTTATCACTTTTACAGGTGAATATGCGTATTACCCATACAAGCGTCGTTAGTAAATTTAATAAATACTGAAAACATTATTACGCTTTTACCGGCGATTATGCATAATAACCAAGTGCCGCTGGCAAATTTGCGAGAGAAATTTATCACCTTTACCTGTGATTATGAGTAGTTGGTAAATTTGATAAATATGAAAAAAAAAATCCAGATGAATCTAGTATATAGGGTTTCTTAATCTATGGGTCACCACCCAAACTTGGGTAGCCGGGGCTTCCGAGATGGGTCGTTTAGATCAGTGGTTCTCAACCTTTGGACGCCCGCGGCCCGATTTCATTTATTTTTGTAAGTGGGGCCCTGTCAAACACATGATTAACGGAACATGAATGGGAGAAAAGGAAACGACAGATCAGTCGCGACCCGATATGAATGATGTCGCGGCCCGGTGGTTGAGAAATACTAGCTTAGATCAACTAACAGCCTCTTGAGTTATGGGTCCCGATTAAAACTTGATTCGCAGGAGTTTCCAAATGAGTCGTACAATAATACAGTTACAGCCAGTGACCCACGAGTCAAACTTGATTCGCAGGGGCTTTTTTCCGAGATATGTCTTACAAATCCACTTACAGCTGGGGATTATTAAGCCATGGGTCACAGCCTAGACTTGATTCACAGGGGTTTTCTAGATGAGCCGTGCACTTACAGTCCTGTTAGAAATGCATTTACTGCATCACTGGTTTTAGCGATTTTTGCCATAATTATCCTAATATAATTTAAATTATGAAAACGCTGTGTGTGTATTACGATTTAGTACGATTTACTTAAGTAATTTATAAAAAATTTAAATAAGTATCGTTGAAAAATCCGGACGGGGACGAATGAAAAAAAAAAATGGGTGCATGAAAATTGCAGGTATGTCCCGTAATACGGGACACGAGTGGTCCGTCAAATTGTTTCAGACATTCGAATGGCCCTCCGCAGAAAGGTTGAGAAACATTGATATATAGTATATTATACAGTACGATTTATCATGTTTACCAACGACGCGATACTTGAATATTATGCATAATCGCCGATAATATGATAAAGTTTTAGTACTTATTAAATTTACCAACGACGCAAGGGGTTACTATGGGGGTTACGCTTGGGTTACTATGCATAATCGCCTGTAAAAGTGATAAATTTAGTTAAATTTATCAAATTTGCCAAAATGCTTGGTAACCTTGTATAACTGGTAACTATGTAAAATAACTGCATTTATCAAATTTACCGTAACATTTCTATTATGGTATGATTATGTTTTCCCTGTGCGAATATAAGGAACAAATAATGGTTTTTGTATTCCCTGGAATAAAACGCGTTATTCCGTCAGAATCCATTGCAGCATTTAACAGATCGTATGACATTACGGTTATGGGAATCATAGTAAGCCAAGAAGCGATGTGATTGGCTGAATGGAGCTCTTCGCTGAGGAAAAACGCGCAATCCGGGAACAGCGATGCACTAGCCACTGTGTGGTCGTGTGGTGATGATGACGGACCCGCATCGCGTTAACACATTTTGGAATCCCACTGGTTGGGGGGGGGGGGAGACAGTTGGTGGTCTGCTGAAGTGAGTTTTCTGTGGTTCCCAGCTTCAAGTGCGCGAATGCCAGCCGATCTGAGGCCCATTATTTGGCCACCAACTTTGGCTTTAAAAATATACACTAGAAATGGACAAATAAGGTCAAGTATATGCATATTGAATATAAGTTCTTTTTTTTTTTTTTCATTCCCCCCCTCCCCGGAAAAAGTTGAAATGACAGGCCTGGCCGATCTCCCCGTTACACAGAAGGCAACAGACTACATAAACACAAAGATACAAATATTCAATCATTACACTTCCCTCATTGTTTGAGAAACTGATGGCAGCACAAAAAAAGTTCACCAAAAAAATCTAGATGTGCACTGAAACGGTCAGGAACACGGTTTACGAAAATTTCGCCCCTGACGTTTCGCCTGACCTGACCGTGTGCCAAATTTATTTGGCTGAGTGACCATATGAGTGAATTAATCACCTTAAGACTGACCAAGTGAGTGACCATACAGTCACTCTCAAACTCAATTACTCATACGGTCAATAATTTGGTCACTCATGTGGTCATTCACACTCATACATACAGTCACTCACTCATAGTCAATCGCTCACTCATCCATACAGTCACTCACTCATAGTCAATCGCTCACTCATCCATACAGTCACTCACTCATAGTCAATCGCTTACTCATCCATACAGTCACTCACTCATAGTCAATCGCTCACTCATAGTCAATCGCTCACTCATCGATACAGTCACTCACTCATCGATACAGTCACTCACTCATAGTCAATCGCTCTCATTCGGTCGCTCATTCAATCATACAGTCAACACGCATACAGTCGCTCACTCATTCGGTCGCTCATTCAATCATACAGTCAACACGCATACAGTCACTCACTCATACGGCCACTTACCCACTTATATGATCACTCATACAGCCACTCCCCGAATCACTTGGTCACTAATACAGTCAGGGCAGGTGAAATTTCCAGACCCCAAGGTACAAAAAAGCACACAGTTCCGGTACAAGTTATTCGGTAGTTAATTGTACAGGGCTGGGTTGTGCTTAGTTTAAAATAAACTCGGAAAGAAAGAGCACCAAGCTAAGCGGTGCTCGTAGTCTCTAACATCAGCACAAATTAGCTACGATAATTTCCCGTTCATTAGAAATAACAGCACCATGCCTGCGGTGAGACCCTGTCGGCATAAAAGAAGATAGGACACGTAGTGATTATTATCATTTTGATTATCAAGTTGCAAATATATTTATTAAATTACCTTTATGTTAAAGTAAACGGTAAAAATTTCATCATTTATATAAATTAAAAATACAAAAAATTAAAAACGAATTTAAAATTGAATTCGTCCAAAATTTGGCGACGATCGGTCTAAAATTGGAGATTTGTATGTGAATGTTTGTTCTTCATACAAATCTCCAATTTTATACCGATCGTCGCCAAATTTTGCACACACACCAAACAGGACCGGGATTGAACCATAGGCTACTTTAAAAGTTCGTCAGAACTAGGCATCTGCCCGAAATGGGCGAAAAACCGTCTGACAACAATAGTTCCTGGGCCGCCAACAGTCACTTTGTTGTGTGTGTTCACTCTGGTTGTCACGGTTCCCCATAAGAATACGTTTCAGATATGCATATATTCCTTTGTAATGGTTTGCATCTTCTTTTACGCTGCAAAATTTATTTGGCAATTTAAATTTATTCCTTAAATAAAACCATTTAAAGGAACCAATTAAATGTATTCAATTTATTCATTAAATTTATTTTAACCATTTAAATTTATTCCTTTATAATAGTTTGTCACTTTTTCAATCGTAATCAGTAATTGAAGAAAACCCGGGCAGCGCCGGATATTATAGCTATTATGATATAATTAATAAGTGAGCGAAAATTCGGGACACTGTCCCGTTATATAAATACTGGTCATATACAAATACAAATACAACGCCACAACAGGCAAAATGTCCAACGAGATGGCTGATAATCCTATCACTATAGTTATCAGAAATGGTGAAATCTCTGCGAGAGAAAAAAAACGTGTTTCTTCTGATTACGTTCGCCGTAATTATGTTCCCTTATTAAGGGAACTACACCAGTTACTACTACAAGCAAGTACAAGTTATTTTTCGACACCACATGGTATAAGTATGATTGAGCAAGTACTAGTTTGTACTTGGAAATTCGTCTAGCTCGAGTGATGATGCGCTCGGTTTGGCAACACAAAAAAGCTTATCGGAATCAGTCATCATTACGTTTTGGAATAGTTTCCACACAGAGATATCGCGCCAACATTATATTTCCCCCCAAAAAACTAGTGTTGTTACGGTATAGGACATATTCACTAATGAACTGGGCGTGCATAATTCAAGAGAAAACTATGTCCGAGACCCAATCCGACAGCCATTGGTATATGATCATAAGTGCGAATAGTGTTTCTTACGTTCGCCATGGTCTTGCCAAGCCTCTCTCTCTCTCTCTGTCAGTCTGTCTCGTCAATTGACATAGATAATAAGCGGAACGGAATAGCACATTCACCGAAGCCCTAATGGTGAAGAAGTAATAATATTCTCACATTAACCCGACAAAAAAAAAACCCACCCAAAAAAAAAACAAGATAGAAGTTCATATGGAGTCAAATGAAACGCAAATATTGTTATAACGCCGTGTAATTGTAGTTGCGAAGCGTATGAATACGGAATTCATAGTAGGTATGAATTTCTGTATGAGAGGGGCAGGAATATTCCTTTCGAGTGTGATGTTCATATTATATCATTCTCGGTGTGTATTTCGACACTAGATGACGTTGGAAACGCGTTACCATTGCTTCGGGCGATACGCGTACCCACTAATTTCACAAGACTTTTTTTTTTCTTTTTTGCAGTTCGCATGTTTCGAACGTAACCGTAGGTGGACGGTCACTGTACATACCTGTTAGTTTCCTCTGAGTAGGGAGAGTACTATTCCCCGTAATTAGTTGGGTGGAGGCCCTTGTAAGGTTTTTATTTATTTATTTTTTTCCCATCTCGACGCCGGGCCATTAAATAGTGTAAAAAGAGTGAAGAACTACAGGTTAAGTGGTAGATGATGAGTTAAATAAACAAGAAAATTAAGAATGAACGCGAGTGGCATCACTTTTCTACTACGTGACCTTGGAATTCATCGAACGTTACTTCTTTTCAGTGAGGACCGTGGGAAACGAATGGGCGTCTGTTCATGAATATAGCTGTGATTATATGTACTCGTTAGCATTAGGATCGGCATTTCGTGGCCAACCACGATGAGCTCTTATTGGACATTGGATACCGTTCTATGGTTTAGGGACGTGTATTAAAGTAGAAGGATCAAAACATTGATGGCTCAGCAATATGGTTATCATACGCTTCCCAAAGACGAGACCCCAAAATCTAAGTTTTGATTTCATTTAAATACTTACTGACGATGATCCAGAAGTTAAACAATTTTATCATTGACAGATGACAGCACAAAAACGGGGTTTAATTTTTCCTTGAGGACTCATGGTTCCCGAGCTGTTGCTTAAGAGCTATTTTATACCGCAGTTAAAATAGCTCTTAAGTTCATATGTTCATATATAGGGTGACTCTAAATTAGGGTTACCAGATCTGAAAACTGAAAAAGGAAGACGCCTGCACTCACACCGTTAGTGACGTCACTTTCTCTAATTTTCATAACAGATGGCGACACTATTCTGACTATTAAAACCGGCCAGAACAACAAATTTTCCCAACAAAAACAGAAAAAATTCTGGGAATTTCTAATGCTGTTAGTCAACATTTTTTTATTATAGAATCTGTTTCCGAATCGCAACGGCGAAGGCGGTCGTGGGTGTTTTTAGAATGCACAGTAGCACTTCACCAAAAAATATATATAATTTTTCCTATATGTCTTATCAACCATAGGTGCCAGAACCTGGGGGCTGAGGTTATGTGAGTGCAACCAATATTTTTTTTGAGGGGCTGAGCCCCTCTCCCTACCCTAATTATTCCAACGAATCTTTCTGCCTCTTGTGTACGGGATTTTGTCCCGTACATACGGGACGAAGGGCAATTTTCAGCCCTTTGTTTCCTTCGTGTTGGTGCTTCTGCTATCAACCATTCAAGGGTGCATATTCCTCTTCGGATCAGATTGAAGGTTGTTTTATAACGCAAGGACCATCAAGGTTATGTTGCGCCAAACAAAGCTGTGGGGAAAAGCGGGGCAAAATCGATTGCCAAATGTTTCAGTTAAAAATTTCACAAAACTTTGCTGTACAATTTTTTTCAAAAAAAATTGGAGGGATACGTGATTTAAAAAAAAAATTTAAATTATATATTAAATTTTTGAACGCCATTTTCATGATTAAAATATACTCAGAAAATAAAATTTACAAATTAATTTGCATTTAAACAAAAAGTGGTTATGTGCCATGTGCTGTGCCTTCAAGACACCACGACCTCCTCAGCAAGATCACAAGATTGAGAATCAGAATCTTCTCAAGATATATTCCAGACGTACGAATATCGAGATTTCAAATGTTCCAGAAACTGAGAATGAAAATCTCCAACAAATTTTCACGAATATTGATGCAGTCTCGAAAACAAATATCTGCGGAAATCAGTTTTTGTCGTCTGCACCAACAAATTGTAAGATGATATTTTTCATGTAAATATACAGAGCTTACGCGCTAACTACTTACTGATAACTTAACCGCTTTACTGTCAAGAGTATATATAAATCATATTTCTATATTAATTCTTTCCGAAATTTAGATCTACAGTAATGCAATGGGTTTATATAAAATTGAAGACTTTGATTCGTTTTTTTAAATGCAGAGATAATAACCGGTCGGGAGGCATTGCAGTTTATACACGATATTTGTTAAATTTCAGTCAAACCGAATTGGAAATGTCAACTGCAGAAATTATATTATCATACAGCAAAAAATTGAATTAATATCATTATATTGCTCTCACAATTTTACTATTTCAAATTTCATTGGAACTGGATTCTGTCTTTAAAAAGATTAAATTATGGAAACATATCATAATAATAGGAGATATGAATATAAATTTACTAACATATAATTCCGATGTACTTGATTATCAAAACAATCTATTTCAGGTCGGATTTCAATCCTTAATAAATGAACCAACCAGAGTTAACGATACCTCGACTTGTATTGATCATAAGAAATAAAAAAATCCTACAATATATATATATCACTTTCCTCTGGAATATACACTGCTCAAAACAATTAGGGGAGCAAGCAAAAAAGTGAAGTAAACCGTGCGAGACAGCCACGTATTGGCATACAATGGATAGTACACGCGTATCAATGCGCAATACAGAAAAAAGACGTAACAAAATTTGGAATTAAGCTTTAATTCTTTGAAAATATGGAAAAAACATGAAAAGATGATTTAGGGCAACAATTTGGTTACATGTAAACGATAAAAAAAAGTACTGTTTAGACATGATGCATGAGTTTTAATAGGGCGTGTGGTCTCCTCGAACAGCTAAGACTGCTGCACACCTGTTTGCCATGGATGCGATGAGGTTATCGATCAGACTTTGGGGAATACTGTTCCACTCCTCAAGAAGTGCAATCTGCAAGTCTCGGACAGTAACAGGCGGCCTTGGTCGCGCAGCAATGCGTCGTCAAACATGCTCGATTGGATTCAGGTCAGGAGAGCATGCTGGCCATTCAATACGCTGTATTGTTTCAGCTTCAAGCATGTTCTCCACCAGACGAGCTCTATGCGGTCGGGCATTATCATCCTGGAAAACAAAGGAATCTCCAATGGTTCCAGCGTAAGGGATGACATGAGGTCGCAGTATCTCGTCTGCATACCTTCGGGCCGTCAAAGTGCCATTCCGAATGATATGGTCCGTACGTCCGCCTATGCTGATTCCACCCCATACCATCCAACCAGCTCGTCTGTATTGTGACCTTTCACGAACGAATGCGGGGTTATTTCGAGTGCCCCTGTCCCTCCATACCAGAACACGTCGGGTGTCACACTCCAGACTGAATCGGGACTCGTCTGTAAACAGCACTTGGCTCCAATCATGTTGCTCCCAATCTCGATATTCAGCAGCCCATCTTCTTCGGGCCGCACGGTGGCGTGGGGCCAACGGAATGCAGACCATTGGCCTACGTGCATAGAGCCCTCCCTCATGAAGCCGATTACGTACTGTTTGGCTGGACACCCTTCGTCCTGTCGCCAAGAGCAACCGTCTTTGCAGCTGCGTAGCATTCTCTGTTCTGTTTCGATGGGCTGTTAACCGTACATACCGGTCATCAGTTGCTGTAGTGGCGCGTGGCCGAACTTGCCCTGGTCGACGTCTAACATTTCCTGTTTCTTGGAATCGATTCCACAGCATTGCAACAACACTTCTGGCGACTCCAACAGCGTCCGCGACACTACGTTGTGTTTGCCCGGATTCCAGTCTGCCTATAACACGCCATGCCATGGATTCCGGTAAATCACGTTGTTGAGACATCCTCAAGTCACCTTGTCTCAAAAAAAAAAAAAATACTGCGCAATCGAATTTCACAGTTACGGCAGTAAAACAGACTTTTCTGCAACATCCCGATTTCTGCCCTTATCTCCTTTTTCTGGTTTTTGGCGTCATGAACTTTGATTTGCATATGAAGTTTTCTTCTTCCGTTTCCTGCTAGGCTTTAAATTATGGATGATTCATTTTATGTTACTTATCGGTATACATCTTTGCGTAATTTTGTTGAAACCATGTGCTCCCCTAATTGTTTTGAGCAGTGTATATCAACGTTAACCGATCACTACCCCGTTCTTCTAAAATTATTTGTGGCAAAATTCCAATTTCCAAATCTCATGAAAATCCCTCTCTCATATTATTAGATAAAAAAAACTTTCCACTCATTTTAACAATTATAAATATCTCTGGTTTAATAATATCGACTTAAATTTGCAATATCAGTATTTTACATCGACTCTGAACTCTATTAACAATAACTTTAAGTTTGTAACATATCGAAACAACAAATTAAAAAAATTGGATGACGTCTGAAATCCGTCTTGATCAAGGGAAAAGAAAAATTATATACTAGATTATATATAAAAAAAGAAACATCCTTATAATTTATTATTTAAAACTGTTTATAATTGTGTAGCTAGGAAACTGAAATTGAAAATCATAAACACTAAAAACGAATATTATAGAAAACAATTTTTTAAATGTAATACAAACCATCAGAAATGGAAATTCATTAATAATACCATCAATCATAAAAAATCTCAAATTCAATTTTTCCAATTTTTTCTATCAGCTTGGAACTAGCAAATCGATTCAACGTCCATTTTAAAGATATCAACAATGATAATTTAGCTTTTTTAACGACACTAGTGAATTAAAAAATTATTTATATCCAACTGTAAATTCTTTTGTTTTGTTTGATGTAGATAATGCTGAGGTCCTAAATAATCTAAACAGCTTCTACAAGAAATCGACACCTGACTACGATGGTAGCAGTATATATCTTATTAAGGAATTTGCACGAAATAATGTTGAATTTCTAACAAAATTTATTAATACATCTTTCTATTCAGCTACATTTCCTGATTCCTTAAAGCGAGCAACCATCCTTCCGATCTACAAATCTGGAGAGAAAAAGGCCTATGTATCGTTTCTCCCAATTTTTTTCTAGAGTTATAGGAAAAATTGTATCACAGCTAGAATTTATAAATTCCTTAACCTGACAAACTTGTTTGCTGAAAATCAATATGGTTACATACAGGGTGATCAGAAAATAAGCCCTTATTTCAAAATTAAATATCTCTACAACAAAGATCAATAGAATTATGCGGTAAACGGTATGTTTATTAGCAAAACTAAGAATGTTGTACAGAAATTTCGAAATTTTTTTTTTTAATTTTTTAAAATTAAAAAAAAGAAACAAAACTAAAGAGTTTGGGGTTCCGAAAATCCTCATTTGTGTGAAGAGAAAGCACTGCATTCGCCGAAGAGAAAGTTACTGCATGGGCTGGCTGCGGTATGCGCCATGTGTGCTGACAAATTGTTCCAAAATTGTAAGTAACAAAATTGTCTACGTTCAGTAGTAATCGTTTCTCGCACGAAGAAGGGGCCGAGAATGCCTCTGGCGCATACCGCAGCCCATGCAGTAACTTTAGGCGAATGCAGTGGTTTCTCTTCACACAAATGAGGATTTTCGGAACCCCAAAATCTCCAGTTTTGTTTATTTTTTTAAATTTTAAAAAATTTAAAAAAAAACTAAATTTTCGAAATTTCTGTACAACATTCTTACAGTTTTGCTAATAAACGTACCGTTTACCGCATAATTCTATTGATCTTTGTTGTAGAGACATTTAATTTGAAATAAGGGCTTATTCGCTGATCACCCTGTAAAAGGACGTGGTACCGAAAACGCTCTATTGAACTTCTCTAAATTTCTTTATAACAGTATTGATAACTGCAAATTTATCCTGGCCATATTTTTAGACATCTCAAAAGCTTATCACAATGTAAATCACTCAATTCTCATTAAGAAACTCAGATCTGCTGGAATCAGAAGTAATACATTGAACTGGTTCACTTCATACCTAACCAATCGTAAACAAAGAGTTAAAATTAAAAACAAGTGACTATATCACTATATAAAGAGGAGTCCCCCAGGGATCAAATTTAGCCCCCCTTACTTTTTATAATATTCATAAACGACTTACGTAAACTAAATATTCATGGTACTATGATTACTTACGCCGAGGATTCAGTTCTTTTATATTCTTCCAACGATTTTAATACACTAACAACTAAAATAAATCAAGACCTGTGCCTAATCAGAAAATGGTTCCTAGCCAATGATTTAACACTAAATCTTTTAAAGACTAAAGTCAATTTCAACTTAATGTACTCCGAAACTGATTTTAATCTAAACTTCCATAGTACAATATGTCTGATGAACCTCGACTGCTCTTGCAAAAAAATTCAGCAGGTAAAAAATATCAAATATCTCGGACTTAACATTAGTAGCAATATAAAATGGAAACTTCATGCACTGGAAATAGCTAAAAAACTACGTTTTATCGTATATAAATTCTATCATTTGATCATTTTCTGCACACGGGGATAATTAGACCAATACCTACAATTTATTGTCGATTCTGAACGGCAGGCTTGTTTTTTATACTCGTCGAGGGGTTGGTGCTCTAACCCTATAAATTTTATTATCTGAAACAAAAGGTAACAGCAGAATTTATGAGAGAAATTTACTATGCATGGTTTTATTCAGTTGTCAATTATGGTATCATCACATCTGGGGAAGCGATTACAAGGCAAATCTACAGCCTATTTGTTCTATTCAAAACAGATGTTTCAAAACTATTTACAGTGCTCGCTCTCACAAATATCAATTTATAGAAATTTAAATCTACTCCCTGTAAGACATAACGCCATCTACCGAATCATACTCTACATATATCGTAATAAATCAATATGCACTCAAAGAGAGTCCATATCACTAATAAGACCAAACGAAATTTACTGCATACCCTCATTTAGAAAAGAAATATTTCGCAAACATTTTTACTACCTTGCTCCTAAACTATTTAATGCTTTACCGTTGGTTATACAGAATTCATCCAGGTTTTTAAAAAATCACTTTTTGAATTTCTAATAGCAATAAACGATATTGAAGTATATTTTCAATTATAGACGCGAATTATATTATTATCAATATGCCTGTAGTTGCCTCATATCAATTTTCATTGTATCAAACGCAATTGTTATGTGAACATGTACTTCAATATAATTGTTACAAAAATTTATCCAAAATCATTTTATCTAACTTTATTTTTTATTATAACTTTTTTGTTATTTATTTTTTGTTTCTTTCGTCTTTACTATCAATTAGTTGTTCTGTACAGGCATAAGCCTGTAGACGACAAACATTGAGATTTGACTGTTTTATGTGTTATTTAACTTTGGAAACAAATAAATAAATTTGAAGAAAAAAGATACTTACTGTATTTTCACAAGCACCAAAATTAGCCTTATTTAAGTCGGAAACACAGTACTTGCACACACACACACACACACAAACAACACCATGAAATATTGATCACACAGATCTTACGTACAATCCCCTAATACTATCCTCATGCTCACCTCGGATATCTGATGTTTTACCATTAATTTGAAACCGTTATCGAAAAAACTAGCGTTCTTCCGAGACGGCATTTCGAACTCAACACCACGGCCGTCAGGCAAAAAATATCTTTCGCGAATGGTCAGGTGGGCTCATTATGACCCCATGGAAACTTTGACGAATGAAAGAACGGCAAAAAATATGGCAAATCTCATAAATTTGTCAAAAACGTATAAACAACCTGCTTGAAAGGTACTGGTAACAGGATGCACAGGATGCATTTCTTTCTCAAGGGAGTGGTACGTGTAGTAATGCGTGGGGTCAAAATGACCCCACCACTCCAGTTGAGGGTTAAACTAATGGTAGCACCTGGGTTTTGCCCCACAAACTGGCATTCATGAAAAAAATGGCAAAACTTTGTTCAGTGATGCCTCAAATATTCTACTGATGCTTTTGAATGTTGCTTGAAAAATAATGAATGTGTGTGCGTGAACTTATGAACTTACGATCATGATTCTTCAAACATTTAGCCAAGTAGGGTATGGCAGATAATATAAAGCACAAAATCGAATTATTTCTACCTAAAAACTAGGTAGTGAAATGAAGGGTTGCTATCGATTACATATATTCATTTCGCATATTTCTGAAGTATACACTTTTTTCTTTGGCGAATTTTTCACACTTTGCGACTTGCCTGTCGCATAGCTCTCCATTTCCTGCCATTGATGATTTTTCAGCAATTTTATTTTAGCGATAGATGGCAACTTTATTTGCCTTTGACAATTTTTTCGGCTGTAATTGGCAACTTTATTTACCTTTGAAAATTTTCTTGGCTGAAATTGACAACTTTTTTTTATTTCAAAACACACACACAAATACTAGACAGTAACAAATAAAAAGGAATGCAAAAGAAATAGAAAAAAGACATATATAACGAGAATATACACTATGTGGCTTAGAGAGACATTAAGTCTTCTAGGAGGAAGTCAAGAAAAGAATTTGTATTACATTGTTTCACCGCCATTGTGATCCAAGTATGCAGAAAGTATAAAGAAAGAACATGTAAAAAATGCAAGACGTGTGCAACAGTTCAAACTTTAGTTGCCTTTGACAATTTTTTTAGCTATCAGTGGCCATTTGTATTTGTCTTTGACAATTTTTTTGGCTATAATTGGTGATTTTAATTGCCTTTAACAATTTTTTTTGGCCGTAATTTGCAACTTTACATGCCTTTAACAATTTTTTTTGGCCGTAATTTGCAACTTTACATGCCTTTAACAATTTTTTTGGCTGTAATTTGCAACTTTACATGCCTTTAACAATTTTTTTGGCTGTAATTTGCAACTTTACATGCCTTTAACAATTTTTTTTGGCTGTAATTTGCAACTTTACATGCCTTTAACAATTTTTTTTGGCTGTAATCTGCAACTTTACATGGCTTTGACAATTTTCGTGGCTATCGGTGCCATTTTTACTTGACTTTGACAAATTTTTTGGATGTAATTGACAACTTTATAGCTCTTTGACTTTTTTTTGGATGTGTAATTGCCATTTTACTTGTAAACAATTTTTTTTTTAAATGTAATTGACAACTCCCGTATGACAATGTGTTGTACGGGTTCCGATTTCCCGTATTTTTATATGGAGGAAACATGGTTATGCTGGTAATAACCATGGTTTAATGCATGGTTATGCTTATGCTGGCATTTACGGTGCTAGGTATTTATTATGGTTGTGTGTGTACTGATACTTTTTGGCCGGAACACCTTTTGCGGTCCGCATTTGGCCCCGCGAGCCGGAGATTGTGCACCGCTGCTCTTGATGAATGTTGAATTCATTCAAGAACCTCTATAATTAGCAAGATAATTCACACCCTATATTTTTGATATTCTCTGCTCTTTTTCTAAAAAAATTCTTTGAAATAACTCCAACGAATTCCCAGACTAAGAAATAAAGCAAGAAATCTTCTGATTCCTGAGACAAGGCGTCAGGAATCTCGTTAATGAAGACATCTTACAGACAAAAAAGCAAAAAAAGGGATGATTTTCAAAGACGTCGGTGTCCAACGGACTGTGTCAACACTTTCATTGAGAAAGTACATCATCTTCGTAACTAGGGTCTGACATTCTCATAATGGCTACAATTTGAGAGATCTCTCTCTCCAATTATACTGATCAATGGGAAAGCCAGAAAATGATTGGTTACCTCTTCTTTTTATTTTCCTTGCTGATTATCAGTGGACCGTCGCGAGTTATCATGAGTATTCCTTGCCTTTGTATTTCGTTCGAATTCTCGCTAACCTATACATTAAAGTGTACGGTCATCACAGTTTTTCTTTTTCTCCTGACCGTTTCTGTCGATCATTTCAATAGTCTCTTCCATTGATGGCGTTTTCGTGCTGGTCGATTCTCGTTTAAAATGAAAAAAACTTATAATCAATACCATGTGTCAGAAATTGTACATAACCTATTGTGTACTACATGTTCACGTTTTCTGTTACGTGTAAAATCCTTTTGGCACCGTGTGATTTCGATCTCGCGTGATGGGAAATAATTTAAGATCATTGATGGGTTTTTTTTTTAATGTACGCGTGTATGTAGGAGCAAAACTGTTGCGGTTTTTATGAGGTCATTTCTCATTTTTTGTCATTTTCTTACTTGATATACGGATCGCATCTTGGTCCAATTGGCGTTTCTATAGCGTCAATAAAATGACTGGACAAATCGCAAAAAATCTAGGCGACAGAAAAAAATTCTAGGCACCTAAAAATATTATCCGAAGAAAAAAAAATCTCTTATCAGAATTCGGTGTCGTTTGGCCCAAGAGAATACCATTTACAACATTTTGAGCACCGTTTAATTTCGTGCGACAACCCTATGCATCTTGACGATTTCCTGCAAAAATACTTTTCTAAGGCCGAGATTACACTATAAAAGTTTGAGAAAACTTTAAAAATGCAGCCAATAAGACCATCGGTTGCATTTGCACGAATATAACCGGTACGATTATTGGTTGCATTTTTCAAGTTTGATAAAATAACTTTTATAGGGTAATCATGGCTTAAGAAATATTATGGCGACTATTTACAATTTTTAGCATTAAAAAAAAACACAATGTCATCAAAATTCATGGGAAAAAAAAAATAAACAAAAAATTTCAGTCTATAAAAACAAATTCTTCACTGTCAGAGTCTATAGACTTTCAGTGACTCCGTACAGAGCAAGAACGAGAAATAAGCGCAAAGAAAGTGAAGGAGCTGCTTTCCCCTCAGAGTAACGAACGGAATAGCATTATTAATATTAGAAACTATTAATAAAGGTAAACGGTCTCTAGAAGCCATTCCAGCAACAGATCTCGAACCCATTATCTTTCCTTTTACTCCTCAACAACGAAACTGGATCCCGAAACAAGGATATACTCATACCACGAACGAAAGGATTTACAACCACTACCAAAGCAGCCACTAAAGCAACATGTAGATTCTATTTTTTTTTTTTTTCTACCATTTTCTACATCAATATAAATAATAAGGCTAAAGGTCAAAAATGCCTCACCAAAAATATTCTACCTCCAATATTACAAATAAGGACTAGTGTTAATGGTGGAATCGAGGTTCCGTGATCGGTCATTAAATATATTCTGAAAGAAAGAAAGGCGAAAAAAAAAATGATCACCCTTTGCTCAATATATCATAACAGCATGGCCGGTTAATATTTTCTTTCTCTTATTATACAGTAATTTCATTGTATGACCCATCTTCGGATAGATGGGCAGAGAGAGAATACGGTAATAAAAGTCCTTTATTGTCCGTTTCTTGATGCAAGGACTTTTACCGTGACCTTGTGCTTTCCGCAAATTAAATCGAGCGTTTCTTGAACCCCCTCATTCTTCTTTTATTGCTTTTCTTTTTCCATGATAGGATGCAAGATTGTAAGAAAGGATATTATTTTCATTTTTTTTTTGTTACCTAGAAAAGGATATTTCATATGTAGGGAAAACATCTTTATATATAAATTCCCGTGATCCCTTCGAGATGCCGGGTTTAAGATGCCACAAACGTGTTTTAAGGGATTTCCTTACGTTTTTAGTCGGTTCTTAGAGATAAACAGACTCGTTATACGTTTTTGTATGTGCAATAATGTTGGTGTATTTTTTTTTTTTTCAAGAACTTTCCGAAATGTTATAACTAGAGCCTGGATTATATGCGCGAAAAACGTAGCAAAATCTGCACTAAAAACGCTGAAATATGCACTAAAACTCCTGAAATATGTATTAAAAAACATCGAAATTTGCACTAAAAATAAAGGCAAATTTAAATATGTTGAGAGAAATGCCATGAAATCGAAATGTGTAAGAAACATGAAAACAATCTATATAATAATGCCAAATAATGTCACAAAAGAAAAATGGAAAATATACACAAAAAACGCAATTGAAAGTTCCAAAAAGAAAGAGAAAAAATCATAAAAACTATAAAAATATGCGTTTAAAAATGCTGAAACATGTATGAAATGAAAAAATATACATTAAAAGATAGATATGCACAAAAACAAAAAAAATCATATTAAAAACAGTGAAGTATGGCCAAAACTAAGATAAAAAAAATGCCGTAAAACTATAACATATTCGCAATAAATGAAGAACACATGCAATTAGAAATGCAATTCTTGCATTTAAAAGTACAAAAATATGCATTCAAAAGTGCATGAAAATGAATTACTGTATAATCAATGGTAGAATATTTTCTTCAAACATTAAAGAAATTTGATTACATTTGAAGAATTTGATGAAAAGTTAAAAATAATCTTCTAACAATTAGTACAATGTCATCAAGAGAAAAAATGCTAAAGATATGCACTTATTTCTAAAATGTCGGTGATTTCATGCGTTTATATGCACTTACTATTAAAAAAAAACTAAAATATGCAATTGCATACGCACATATGCATTTGCATATAATCCGGGTTCTAGTCATAACCAATAATAAATACAACGCTCACATAGTCTAAGTTAGTCTAAGAATATTCATTTTACTTCCCGTACATCGTTCTAAAATTTATTCAGTGAAATTACATAAATTTCTTCTCTGAATTAAGGGTGAAGTAAAAAAAATTAGCGAGATACTTAAAATATTCATGTGCGAATCGAGTGCAAATTCAATCAAAATATCTTCATAGCTGGCAACGTAATTATATGCAGTTATGCAATATTATTAGCCTGTCAATTAGGAAATTGAGAAAAAGCAATGAAGACGGTATAGATGCTGATTGTAAATTAAAAACTTTACGATATTTACAACACTTATGGCGCCAGACTGGTAGGGGTAGGGGGGGGGCTCAAGGAATCACTGCCGCAGAAATTTTGAGAGAAAAACTTTCAAAAAGTACTTTAAAAAATATTGTACTTCACAAAAGTAAGTAGAAATAATTTAAATTTTTGATAGTGCTGGGAGAACGGGTGGAGGGGCATAGACCCTTCCCAAATATATCATTCTCATATGCGTTTTTGTAAAAAAACACTTCAATAGTTTAGGATACGTGTATGCAATGGGGTAACTTCCCGGGACCGATTCGTTGTGACAGCGTTTCTCAAAGTGCGCGCCGTGAAGCAGCGCCCTTGACAAAGGTGCTTCCAAGCTATCGTTTGTTAGACTATTTTGGGGAGCATTGATACGTGAAAGGGGCGCCGTGGATAACAAAAGTTTGAGAACCACTGCGTTAAGGGTTATTAATAAAGCATGTCGATGTACTTTACAGAAATATTAAAAAATAGTTAAAATTTTTGATTGTTCTGCGGGGGAGGGGGGCAAGAACAGAGAAGAAGCTCGAATGTACCTCGTCCTTCTTCTCTAGGCCAGGCTAGAGAAGAACAAGAAGCCATGATAGGCACAGATTCTTCTGCCTTTTTAAGGAAAGAGGTTAATAAATGCGTTAAACGTCAACTATGCAATGTAAGAAAACAATAAATAAATAAAAAATAATAAAAAGCTGCACTTTACTATTAACAATTATTCGAATGCAAAAATTGTTTTCTTTTTTAATGTGACCAAAACGGTTGAGAAAAATTGTTTCTCCCCCCCCCCCCCCGCAAAAAAAAATTATGCAATCGATTCCATCTAATGCATTCATCTCAAAACGATTGAAACTCTTTAAATGATTAAACACAGATGATTTTATCCGAACAAATTGCATGTTTGAGTGACAATGAGCAGCAACACGCGCAGGTCTATATCGAACACGTCCCAAATGTCAGCTTGAAGGCTCAAGCTCATTATCTGAAAACGAGTGTAGTTTATCGAGTTACTCAAGTACGTAATGAAAGATCAGATACAGAACCTTCACGTCGATGGATGTTATCGAGAAAAAAAATTGCCAACTATCAAAATGTTCGACAACGATTCCGACACGTACTCAACCTGTCCTTCCAGGAACCGTTGCCCGAAGCATCGCTAATGGGGCTCTAGCATTATCTTGTCGTGACACCACTGGTGTTAATTTACACCATCGCAATCATTATTCTAATTAGCATTTTTCTACACTGATAACGACACCTTTACTAAGTGTGTTCAGTTTGGAGGTGTGGAATATTGCACTTGTGTTTTTATTTTTTCTTTCTTGGACGGTAGAACAAATACTAGCTTCCCTTAGACAAATGTATAACTAGCCTAAATAAATGAGTAGATGCTGCGGCTGCTATATGTATGCTTGATTAATCAACACCTTTCTTCTCGAAAAATATACATTAGTAAGTACCAGTTATAGGTTTGAAAATGAGATGGACTTCCATCCAGCTTCCCACGACGCGTTATCGCAGACTTAATTGGACATTATCGCCAATCAGACACTTCTGGAAAACTCATTAGACAAGGAAGGCACGTACGTTGACAAGAATCCATACGTATACACACCGAGAGAGAAAGATAATCGTTATATAAGTCTGGGTAATCGATATAACGTAAATTATCCAGTGGTAGATAATAAGAGAATAGATTCCTCTATGTACTGGAGGGGAACATGGCTTCTCGAGGTCGTCGAAGTTTTTTTCAGCCATTTCTGAAACCGGATTCAAAGGGGAGTTCCAACTCTTCGAGAGCTTCCAATACAAAAGAAATATATTTTGCTCTATACTACTTTTTTACATGAGAATCACAGAATAGCGTTTCTCAACCTATGATCCGTGACGATGGCACGGCTGGTCCACAAACAGATTTGATACCGTATTCACCAGCATTTACCGGCATGCCAGGAAACAGCAAGGCACATGCCGGCAAGTTCGAGTCACAGATTCTGAAAAACTCTTAGGCCGGGATTACACTATAAAAGTTTCAGAAAAATCCATTTATAAAACTTGAAAAATTCAACTGATAACGTTATATTAGTTGCAATCTAGAAAATGCAATCATTGGCCTTGGTTGCATTTTTCTAGATTTATAAATGAATTTTTATGAAACTTTATAGTGTAATCCCAGCCTTTTAAATGTCATGACTTAAAGAAGAATATTGTTCTAATTTAGTAAAATTATATTGAATTACAACGATCACGATACCTAAGCTTTTTACTTTTCATTACGAAAGTTAGCGCTCTCTCTATGGGCTCAGCACAGAACACAAATAAAGTAATTAAATGTACGTACTGAAGACAACTTGGGTCTGAAAGACAAGTCTAAACTTAAATTCCAAATTTTGGATACCATATACTGTATGTAAAAATATTATATACAGTATATGGTGGTTGATGTGTATTAACAGTTGTGGGAATCGTAATATTCGATTAAGTGGGGAAAAAGTTGCGGAACATATTCGGTTGAGCGGTGAACTTTGTCTCTAATGGAAGAAAACTTTGGTTCCAGAGGATTTTATCCGATGAAGCGGAGCTGATTGTATGTGTATTTCGTATGAGGTAGAGAATAATTAAACTAGGCCATATTAAGTAAATGCTTAGTTTCCATTATCGTTCTTGGTGAAACACGTTCCATAAAGTGAAAAATATAAGTTTATTACGAGAGAATCGCGTATTTATTCAGTTTTTAATATGAATTGATGAATGTATGACGAATGTGTATCATGTGATCGTTATTGAACCTTGCTTTTCCCGGCAGGCCGAGAATTTATCTGACTCCAACATTCAAAAATCTGATGTCTTCTGATTTTTACGACATGCCAGCCAATGTGGAGGAATACGGTAATTCAATTTCAATTGTGTGAAAAACTATTAAATTTCGCCATTTTGATGTTATTAATACTTATTTATGGGTTGGAAGAGAAAATCACACCTTCACTATTGAGGGAAAAATGCGGTAGAATTTGCTATCCTACATGCGGGATATCGCTAATTGTAGTCCAAAATGTATTTAATTACTGCTAAAAATTGATGAAATAAAAGGGTTGCCGTACAAATCGCTATAAACAAAAATGCGAAAGAATTGAAAGTTATCAGTTCCAAGCTACAAAGGGTGTTCATACTGAAACATAATAGTTTTATGCTAAAGTGTAATAAATATCAGGTATCGCTTGTGTCACATTTTAGGCATTACTTCAAGTTCTTTTAATACAGCGGTAAGTGTGAGAAAATTTTTGAACCATTTTTATGTTCTTCAAAGCAAAAAATTCTACGTCAGGATAAGCATTTTGAGACAAACTGCCCTTTTTTATGTCAATTTGTTCATTTTTTTTTATCAAGTTTCAAAATGTTTGTCATGGACTTTTTCACCTACCTCCTGTGATCATATTTGACAAGAGAATGGTTTTTTTTCTTTATCATTTTAGTTTTTTGCTCCTAAATCATTTTTGCAGTCTTCTCCTTGGTTGGGAAAGGGACGTAGATGATTGGCTTCGCATTGTCGCAAAATACTGCAAATACATGTATTTGAATTATACTAACTAACCAACCTGATAAATGGAAATGTCGATATGTTTTGTTTGTCAAAGGAACCACGCGTCATTGATCTCCGGACCAACCTTCGTATTGTCTTCGATGATGATGATGACCCATTTTGCATCTCGAATACCTAGGATAATCATCTTTTGTTTTTCGATCACATTGTTCGATCATCTCGTAAGGCCTTGCCCGTTGCGTATAAATACTGATACGCATCTAATATCAATCTGCATAACCCCCGAAACTGCTGCCGTATACCAACATTTTATATCCATTAAAATACAAATTACACGAATCTGAAGGCTAAGAGCAATATAGCCCTACCTCCATCATTCCGCGATTACTTTTATCTATAGATAGTTCTTCGGAATAGATAAGAAAATTATACAGATATGTTGCATCATTTATATATGAATAAACATGTACAGGTAATGGCCCGTATCTATGCCCCCTTTAGGTATTTTTTACCGATTCAAGTTTCGCGCTTGAATGCGAGGATATCATCAATGATATCATCTTGGATCGATGAATCTGAATTCAATTAGAATAGGAATCGATCTTCATATTTTTCGAATTCACCACACATACTCAGTATTAACTCGCACATTTCCACAAATTAGTGACGTACTGTTTTTCAGTATGGCGTATGGAAGTTTTGAAAAGTTCTGAGCCAATTAGTTACAGCAGCGGTTCTCAACCCTTTTTGGCTCGCGGAGCCCTTTTAAGTAAAAACATTCTATGGCGGAGCCCCGTGGGCTAACTTTTTAATTATTAATCAACGTTACTGATTCATTTTTACTATTTAAAAATATTTATAATTATTTTTAATGATACAAGAACTGGCGAAGGCAAGTATTGAGGTGGGCTAGAAAATGAATCTGCAAAAGACTAAAGTTATGTTCAACCCCCTTAATTAGTGCCCGTGAGATTTCGCATAAGGACCCCAACTAAAAGCGGATAATGAGTCGAAAGCGTAAGGAGATGATTATTAAGGTGTTGTTATTGTTTGAAGTGTTTCCATAGAGACTTCGGTAGTATTGCACTTTTGCAATTTTCTCCCTCGCTAGTGAGAGGGTGCCCTTTCACAAAATTTCTGCAATATATATTTTTTTTCAATTTTTGCTTAAAAAGTGAAGTCATTCAATGTCACATTCATCTAGTTCAGTTATTCCCATTTGGGGGGGGGGAGTCCATGGCCCAATTGTAGTATTATCAAATAAATTAAAACCAAGTTGAAAATAAATAATATAAATAAATTTTGCGGACACTGGCAGAACAACAAAAAAGTCGTCCGTAAAAGAGGGGGGTGTCCGATAAGAAAGGTTTTACTGTACTTAAAAAGAAAATTTCTAATTAAATTAGCAAGTAAAACCACCGCTGCAAAGTTGGCGGATTACGGTAGTAATATTGTTATGATTTTAACTCATGGTGACATCTCTCCATGGAAGTATGAAACGTTATTTTAGTTCAGGCAGTTCAGGCATTGCTATCGCATCACATTTACTGGTACTCCGATAGAATGTCCTCCATTGAAGAGGACTATCTTGCTCAACAACACAGATAGAAGAAGTAGAAAGCTATGTATACCTGGGACAAGAAAAATTACCATGTGGACAACGGAATCATTAATGAAATAAACAGAAGGATCAGGATTAGATGGAGCATTTTTCGCAAAAACTGTGTAATTCTGAAGAATCACATGCCGTTATGCCTGAAAAGTGTTTAACCAGTGTGCGGTACCAGCACTGACGTCTGGAGCTGAAATATGCACACTCACAAGCAAGATGATACAAAGACTACAGACAACACAAAGGAGTATGGAACGATCTATGCTAGGCATCACAAGGAAAGATAGAAAACGAATCACTTGTATAAGGAACCACACAAAGGTATAAGATATCAAGGAAAGAATTAAACGTAACCCTGTAAAGTTCATTCATGTCCATGTATAACATGATTTGAAATTTCGTTATTGAAGGAATGGCTGCAGATGCGAAAATTCATGATGCACAATTGCGTAAGTGTAACCGCGCACAACCGCATATTGAGATTTATCACTGAAGCCTCGGCTATTTTATGAGCAACGTTACAAAATATCCCTCATTAGGTTCATTGCTACATTTGAAAAAAGGGACAAGTGTTACATAGTAAAAGTTATTCGGCACTACTATGTCTGATTTAGGAGGTGATGCTCACTACTGAGTATGTACTTGCAGTGATGTAATAATCTCAATTTATAAAATAAAATATAGAGTTCGTAGTTATGCAATAATCTCCAAGTTGGTTTTCTGTAGTTTCCAACTTCAACGCGAGAATGCGAGCCAATCTCCCCGTCAAAAAGTCTCGCCACAGAGACCAACAAGGGTAAAATTTAAACAGACGCAGTTTGAAAAATTCATGGCTCACGGCAACACTATAGCAAGCATTACACCGAAACAAATTTTCAGTTAGGTTCACAACACTCACATTTTCCAACAGAAGCGGATTAAGATCGGTAGAGGTCCCGGGCGCAGCAGAAGATATTAGGCTCCTTAAATTATTCGTTCATTAAAACCGAGCACAACTCCTGTCTATCGCCACAGGCAATTTAGTACCGATTGAGTTGTGCTGGAAGTATGAGCGTGTGTCCCCTCAAACCCCCCGGGCCACGAAAGCGATTGTATACAAAGTGTACGTTACACAAAATACACTCAACTGTCTGACATTTGACCAGTGGCCGCCCAGCCGCCTCTCGAGCAGTTGCCTAACTATCATGGTTTTGAAGGAGCTGCCTCGCGACTGTTGCTTATAGGGAACAGCTTTTGCCCTTATTTTGTTGTAGTCCGATTCTTGACTTCCTGCCTTCCTCGCCTCGTCCTCATTGGAAGTCGGAGTACGAGCCTGGATTCCTAGTTTTCGATTCTTATGACCCTTTCCGGCCTCCATTCCCATATTTCAACGGTGCCCTCATATTCGAGAAGTTGTCCCCCCCCCCTCTCGTCTAGTCGTGGCCTTCCTCCTTTCTTACCCTTTTTCCGGCTCTTGCTCTCCACCTCCTTCCTCTGGATTCTCTCCGACTTTCTTGGCCCTCTCTGCGGCCTCCCGGTTGCTCCTCTGTACACCGGGCACGACATCGCTGATTCGCTGTGCCTCACATTAATTAAATTAGGAAAAAAAAGCTCCTTAAATTAGGAAAAAGTGTGAATTCGGGGTTTTTCGGAGCACAGGGCACGCGTCCGGTGCTCCCGCCGTTGAATCCACCTGTTTTCCGGCATGGCCCCAAGGTCTTCTTCGACCACCTTCTTATACTCTACTATACAAATTGCGTCATAGTAATTAAACATGAATATATTCATACCTGCCATATTCGTCATGTTTTTATTTCGTAAAATTCATTTTAATTCGCTGCAATTTTCAGCAGCTCTTTATTGAACACCATTGATGATTTTTGAGTGATTTTAGTTACAATTGGTAATTTCGCACACCTTTGGTATCATTTTTAGCGATAATCGATTATTTCTCGTTGTATTGCTGAAAGCCTGTGTCCTTTTTTAGCTTAGCTATTTTCTGGAATTTCTGGAGAAAAAAAAATAACTTGGCACAAATTGTTCTGAAATTTCTGTCACGTGCACCCTATGCAATTTCTCGCAATTTCCTGTTTTAATTCAGTCACGCGTGCATTTAGGGGACCGATGAAAGTTAAATAAGGAAAAAAGCGTTTTTTATCAACCCTTGTATGATAAAAAAAAAAATTCATATATATTCCAACTTTTACAAAATATTGTACGTATAAAACTTTGAAGTATTTTCTTGAGAATTTCACGTACGTTCACGAAGATATAAATGTTTTCTATAAAAATCCCAATTTTCATCACATGTTTTTCGCTTATAATACACAGAAAAATTTTAATTACACTTTAAACACCCTGTGCAGGAATTTAAAAGATGAAAATTTATTACCTCATGATATAAGCATTTTTTAGTAAATGATTTTTAATCGATCATGCGCAAAAATTATCGATTTTTTTTTCTTCATAATTTGGTTGCCAGATGTTGCATAGGTAATAGGACGCATGGTATTTTGCTGGCGAACAGTTGACAATAAAGGCATACTTCCAATTAGAAAAAGTATCCAAATAACGTGTAGTACTCAGATATATGTCACTCATGTTGCAAGGGATTGTATGGTTATTAAAATAAAAATGTTAACATTTTTATACGGACACCCTGTGGCCCAAAAACCAAATTAGAAAGTTGTTTTTAAGTGCAATATTCACTGAGATATTCCAATTCGAAAAACGAATCAAAGTTGAAGGAAAAAAAAAAACAGCATTGCATGCGGATAAATCGTTTTACTAGCATAGTGGCCAACCCGCGGCACGCGTGACACAAGTGGCACGACATGGCATCAGGAGTAGCAAAAGCGAAAGCTTTTCAAGAATTGAAGTAATTCTACTGTATTATACATTTTTCATGCAAAGAAATTCTTTCGAACTTTGAAACAATCCTTTTATTATGAACGATGGTCTTGCAAACTGCCAAACTTATATTTAGTATGGTAGGTGCTCTCAAAATAATAACTATGAGATGATTGTCATTTAATGCGTTTCTGATCGGTTTTTCATCTTTGAGCATAGTTGCTGGACGTCCCATATGTACGAGATTCAGGATCGTCAGGAGGAGACATTCATTGTATAATACAATTGTATTGTATATCTATGAATTCTTGGGGGACATAGGATTAAGCCTGTTTACAAAGTTTATTAAGGAGGAGGGGCCCAAGAAAACTGAGTCCTCAGGTTACGGGATGACTATGTACAACATGGTGTAGGTAAGAACTTCTCTACCGATATGCGTACATACCGAATCTGCATTTAGATAATGGAATTTATAACTCAAAAATACAGTAAAAACAATTTAGAACTCAAATGAGTGACAAACTGTTTTTTTACGAAAATAAGAGGACAACCGAACACTATCTTATACGAACGGAGAAAATGCTCGTGACCCGTAAAACGGGACGTATGATCTGAGTATTCAAATTTGTAGTGTGGCATGTGCATCGAAAATAATCGGGATTGTGGCACGGCTTTGAAAAAAGTTGGCCATCTCTGACTTAAGTAATCTGGGAATGTGCCGCGGGTAACTTGAATAGTGTAGAACTGCACTGCGGGCAGATTTAAAGGTTCTACATGTCACTTAAGGGATCCCTAAATGTGCCACGGACTGGTGTTCAGGTGTTCTTAACCTATGGGTCACCGGAGCTCCCGAGATTGGTCGTTATCTAAATCCACTTACAACCAGGGACTGGAGCTGTGGAATCCCAACTCAAACTTGATTCGCATGGGCTCGAGAAGGGCCGTGCTGCCAGGTTACTGCCACTTACTGCCAGGGATTCTTGAGGTATGGGTCACGATCTAACCTTCATTCGTTTGGGCTTTCGAGCAGTGCCGTCTTAAAGCATGGGGCGGCCCGGGGGCCTCAAGCAAAGAAGGGCCTCAGAAAAATTAGATCTGGTTGAAATTTTCGAGAATTTGTTTGGTAGGTCCTCAGAAAAATCAATTGGCCCGGGGGCCCATGATACTCTTAAGACGGCCCTGCTTTCGAGTTGGGTCATAAAAATTCACTAGCCAGGGAATCGAGCCACGGGTAATAACACAGACTTGATTAGTAGGGCTTCCGAGATGGGTCATAAAAATCCGCTGTCAACCACGGTATCCTGAGCAGTGGGATTTATTATCCTGAGCTAACCGGATTTCCTTGCCACGGTCTTCCGAGATGGGCCGTACAAATCTACTTCTTATCACACAAGGATGGCACAAAAGATGAGAAACTAATAATATTGCAAACTATACTTCACATTATTGCTGAGTTTTTCGATTAGCTTTTCACAATTTTCATAAAGTACGCCCAGGGCTGTCTCTTAACATTATCATACGCCTACATACAAAGCGATTTTTTCTGAGAAAGGCATTACTACCTAGCTAAGAATTTTATACCAACCTATTTGCATATTTACTCTTGAAAATCGGAACCAGATCTAATTGTCACTTGACACCCCGGTGCCACAAGTGCCCAGATGGGCGCATGCAATAAACTAAGTTCTACAGAATAAGGACATGATTTTTGTAGGTCATTAGTAGATCAACTGTGTAGTTTGATCTATAGAAGTAAAAGAAATGCTACCAGGTGTAAATTACAAACTTGAGAATGTATCTAAAAGAAAAAATACCCAATGTAATGGTGATTCGTCAGAAATAGGATACCTACTAGCAGGGCCGCAACTGGATACTTGGTTAGCCTGGGCAACCACTCATTTAGGAACCTTCTTCGTAATGCTGAAGGATAGGCTGGTTTTTGGTTGAATGGGGAAATTTGCGGCCACTTTTGTGATGCGCCCGGGGCACCAGACCCACCTGCTTCCCCCCCCCCCCCACTACTTGCGGCCCTGCCTATTGGTAATATTATGGCCATTCTAATATTCAATGGTTTCTCCTTGCAGTGTTGTTACAGCCTTTATCTCATCGACCGTTCGTCGTAGTGGTATGGCTCTAATTTTAAAAATTCTCAAAATGTGACCAGAAATCACCCTGTACGAGTTTTGAAGATGAAAATACAGTGTACACAAAATAAAAAATGTAAAATTTTTATACGATCCCCCCCCCCCCCGTCCTCTAACTTCCAATTCGACAGTTGTTGTTGTTGCTCTTTCTCTTCTGAGCCCAACAAACAAATTACATGTTTTTAACTGCATTTTTCTCTGAGATATTTAAATTCAAAAATCGGAGACAGGTCCGGGCTTAAGAGAATTTCGCGGGCCAATGGAAAAAAAAATTTTTGCGGCTCGCTCTAAAAAAATTTTATGCAGTTGCTCCCCGACTTACAAACTTTTCGAGTTACGAACGTAAATCTTGAAGGGGAAATTTTTTTTTTCCACAAAGAACGCATTTTGTTACACTCTCACTTTTTTCATTATTTTAGGAACGCGTTGATAGTGTGGATCGTAATCAAACACGATCCATTCAGAGGGAATGGCATTTAAATTAATTTTACAAAATTCATAAATTATTAATAACAATTATCGTGGTTCACTTGCTGACACTTCATCGTGGCTCGAACCGTATTGAAGAGACACAAATTTTTGTCATACTTTTAAAGCACTTCATCATCTCTTTATCAAATATACGTTGCAATTCGATAACTTTGATCATTTTTCGAATTTTTTATTGCTTTTTTTGTTTAATTAATGTAAATTAATAGAAGTAAAGGAATAAAATACTGGAGTTCCATGACTCCCGCAAGGGTGGGCTGACAGGCAGGATCGTCTTAAGCGCATCATGGGCCCCCGAGCGAAAGAATTTTTTTGGAGGCCCTACCTGAAAAATTCTTGAAAAATTCAACTACGTCTCGTTTTTCTGAGGCACCTCTTCTCTTGAGGTCCTTCGGGCATGGCCCTGAGTGGGGGAGGGATGCTTTAAGATGGCATTGCCTAAGGTTCGCACAAGGAGTACTCCTTTTTCAGTTTTGAATCTGGTAACCCTATCTGAAGACCACATGATCCGTATTTTCACTTATTTGTTCGATCATCCATATTGTCCGAATGTTTTTGTGGGAAGAAATAATTATATTTTCTACATAAAATCGATTGTTGCAAATGTACGAATTTTGTTACCGAAATTTCCGTCTCATAAAAAAATTTTATGCTAAAAAATAACAAAAACTCTCTCTCCCTCTTTTTTTCATCATCGCATGAGTTGCCTGAAATTTCGAGATTAGATGGCAGCACCAACAGTATATAAATCAAGCCTCCATCGAGGAGTATGACGGCAGTGGTTTCCGCCTTGCCAGTGCTGAGACAATACCTTCTAAAGCAGAAGGTGCTCTAGAACAGTGGTTCTCAACCGGGAGCCATATGGCCCCCTAGTGGTACTGGGATACTTCAAGGGGGCCACGGAAGAAAATGGAGGAAGGGGCCATGACAGGTGGTTTGATGGGCTGCAGAGAGCTGAGAAGAAAAATTAAGATGTGAAGAAATAAAGCTTTTATATTAATGACTATACACTTACAGAATCAAACAAAACCACCCACAAAACCCAGGGCATGTCCGTCTTAGGGCATGGACCCACCCGAGCTTCCCCGCCTACATTTTGCAGCAGCTTCCCTAGGATGTGGTTTTTCACAGGGCCCCCGGCTACATTTTTCACAGACTCCTCCTCTATATTAAATTTATAGTGTGAAAACAAAAAATGATGAAAACCATATCAGGCCCCAGGCTTAAGCTTTGTCAGTCCCACTCTTGTGAGGGGTCATGCCCGGGGGTCTCCTGTTCATAAGTGATGATCACCTTATGATATATATTTAGTATTACTATTGATTTTGAAAATAAGTAGGAAATATGTAGGCTGTTTATTTCCGGCTAAGTATGGGACTACCATAGCATCACTTTGCCTATGGCGCCCATGATGTTGGGACTGCCCTGAATAGAACTCGGATTATCAGGGAGCTCAATAAATTCTAGGCTAGTGGTCTGGAGATCAATCTTATTTGGAAAATTTTCATTCAGTATGAATTCACTGAAAAAATCAATTCAATACGTATAAAGAACCTTGCTTCTAGATGAGGGTCGAAGACACTGGACAGGACAGGGGAGCCACGAGAAAAAAAATTTGCTTCAAAGGGGGCCACGGGCAAAAAAACGTTAAGAAAAACGTCAGTGAAAACAAACACAATCCCCGTTATTTTCTTATGGCATCCACAGGAATTCAAAACAATAAATGAAAGAAATAATTTCAGCATCGATGAGATAATTCTAGAATCAATGAAAGAAAATATTCTAGAATTAATGTAAGAGATAATTTCAGCATTGATAAAAGCTGTAATAAAATTAATGAAAGGTAATTCCAGAATAAAAGAAAGAGATAACTCCAAAATTAATGAAAGAGACAATTCAAGAATTAATGAGATATAACTTCAGAATCAATGAAAGAAATAATTCCACCATTAATGAAAGAAATAATTTCAGCATTAATGAAAGAAACAAATCCAGAATTGATGAAAGCAATCATTCCAGAAGTAATGAAAGAAATAATTTATAAAGGAAATAATTCCAGAATTAATGAAAGAAATAATTAATAAAGGAAATAATTCCAGAATTAATGAAAGAAATAATTCCAGAATTAATGAAAGAAATAATTAATAAAGGAAATAGTTCCAGAATATTAATGAAAGAAATTATTAATATACGAAATAATTCCAGAATTAATGAAAGAAATAATTAATAAAGGAAATAATTCCAGAATATTAATGAAAGAAATAATTAATAAAGGAAATAATTCCAGTATAAAGGAAATAAATAATTTAATCTTTTTTCACCTTTATATATATAGATGAGTTCTCTCTCTCTCTCTCTACCCTTTTTTTTAATCTTTATATTTAGTGACCGAACTGAATATTTCTATGGGCAAATTGTCAGGCGGGAACTTTGTTTTCGCCGAGTCACGCTTCACATTTGATGTCGCTGCAGTCGCAAACTCCCTCCAGTAATATAAGATCGATGCAAGCCTCCGAATCTCTGTCGTCTGCTTCTCTCCAGGTTACTTGTTTTGGACGTTTCCTTGTGTTCTGAAAAAATAACTGAACTGGCAGTTCAAACTTCCAGTTGTGTTTGTGAGCTGAGCTTGTAGGGAATCGAACAAACCGTCTGTCGTCTGCTCATTAAGAGGTTCTTCGTTTTGGACGTCTCCTTATGCTCAAATAAAATAACCGAACTTTCAGTTTGAATTTCCAGTTCAGCTTTGTCTATAAGGAACTGAGCGGAATGAAGAATATAGTTTTTTTTTAATTTATACTTCATCATCACCACATGAGTCACTTTTAAATTTGACATTAGATGGCAGCACATTACTATAAAGTGGAGTAGAAAAATCCCTTTTTACGATCTTAGGGGCCGTTCAAGTATTACGTCATCATCGATTATGGGGGGAGGAGGTTTCCGATTTGCTGACTTTTTATGACAGGGGGGAGGGGGGTTTGGATAATGCTTACGTCATCAACCACCCTTTATGAAAATATGAGTATATATACAGTGGCGGATTACCGCACAGGCGCATGAGGCGCGCACCTGGGGCCTCGGCAGAGCGGGGGGCCTCCAAATAGTTGTGTGCTTCATCCTACATATGAATTTACATGCGCATCAACAAATCTCTTGAATAGACATCTTTGTGTCATACCGAAAAGTGTTTATTGTTAATGTAATTGTAATGAAAAAAATTTTCATGCCGATCCTCAAGATTTCCTTTAGGATTTAGATTGCAGAATTTCCAAAAATAACGGTAAGCAAAACTAAAAATATATAAACTATCTGATAAATTTTATTTGAGCATTTCAATTCAACTACAGTAGTCTGTCGAGAATTCGGTCGTGCTCTAATCCAGCACGTCCAGTAGTCCAGGATATTTAGGTGGTGTGGTGTCACTTTTCTCCTGATGCCCTAACCCCTTAACACGTTCTAATATTTCTTAATTGCTGATCAAGTCCTGACTACGTCTTTGCACGAAATTTCATATATTATTTCAATGGGTTTCTTCAAAGTTAATCCAGCAATTTCGGTCAAATCTGGCACACCGTGGTCTAATACGTACCGGATTAGCGAGAGTCTACTGCAGGGGTCTTCAACTTTTGAGGCATAGCAGGCCATATTGAAACATTTTATAAAGTACGCGGGCCACAATTTTATACTGTGGCATTTTTCGTTAATAAACGAAACGGGGGGGGGGGGCATAATATAGAAGATTTTTATTCACTCTGAATACAAATAATACAAAGGCAAAGGCCACAACAGGCAGAGTGCCCAACGAGGTGGCTGAAAGAGAAAATAATAATAATTAATATAATAATAGCAAAAATAAAATAGAATAAACAAATAAAAAATAATAATTTCTAAAAAAAATTTTTTAAATAATTTCTTTCATTGACAATAATTTTAATTCATTCTGAAATAATTTCTTTCATTAAAAATATAATTCTTATATTTACTCTGATATAATTTCTTCCCTCTATTCCCTCTATTGAAGAAATGTTTTTCTATTAAATATTATCAGTATCTTTATATCAAATCAAATATATTATATTTGAGATATTATCAAATCTTTATTAATCAGTAATATTAAATTACTAAAACTATGACGGATCTCCATTTTTGCCGTGTGGCTGAAGACACCAGGACGGACATCTTAGATTACTAAAAATATGATGCAGAATTTTACTGTGATTTTTTTTTTTAATGGGAGTGTGATTATTTTTCACCTAGTACCAGAGAATATCATTATATTTCCTTATCCTATTTTTTTGTTTATGGTTTTGGTGATGCAAAAATTAAAAATAAGTTATGATTTTCATAATATTGTTCATTTTAGTGAACCATCTCGTTCTTATTAGGGCCAAAAGGGTGCAGTGGTGGATAAACGCAAATTTGTGGGTGGGGGCGTTGGTTGTGACCATGTGTTCAATTTTTCAGGACGGTTCTGATTTTTTTTGGAAAAAATTCTGAATTTTCCCCCTTTTTTAAGCAAATTTATTTTCTTGGTTTGTTATTCAGTCAAAAACGTAGAATTTTTTTTTTTTTCCATTTAATTTTTCTGCTCTCTCGGGGAGGGGGGGGGGGTGACAGCCCCTACCTTTAATCCGCCCTGATAGGGGGGGGCCTCCAGATCAGGTTGCGCCTGGGGCCTCCCAAAATCATGATCCGCCACTGTATATATATATTATATATAAAAGAAACTAGGATGAAGCCTTTAAGCCCCCACAGAGGCCGCGCAGCGTGTGCAGCCACATGGGGAAAGGGTGCCAAATCCGAGTTGGAAGGTGAAAAAAAAAATTGTTGAGCTGTGTAACGTCATCGGGGGCACCAAAAATAGATCCCGAACGGGCCGAGATTCCTTTCTCTTTTCTGTCCCTACTCATTTGTATTTGATGTCCACCTTAAGACCATCGTAGACCCAGGGCCACAACTACGGGGCTCTTTCTCGTTAGCCCCGCACAACTAGAGGTTTGGTCAGCTGTGTCAAGCAAGCATTTTGCACCCTCTTGTAATGTTGAAGCAGAGTTGGAAACAATTCAGAAAAGAAACCATAATCGGTGTTCTTAACTAGGGACGGTTCTTTGGCCGTGCGACCTGCGCGGCTGTATGGGGCACAGCCAGGTGTGGATCCAGGTCGGTATGTCGGGAGAAGCGAATTTTGTAAGTTCGTTGGATCGTCCCGTATTTTACGGGACAGGAAAATTTTCCAACATTATTCGTTCGCCCACACCCCTGGATCCGTTCCTGAGCAAAGGCCGATATCTTCACCTGGTGCGAATGGAGCAGAGGTGAATATCTTCAGCTGCTACGAATGGAGCAGAGGTGAATATCTTCATCTGCGAATGGAGTAGAGGCAGACATCTTAAACTGCGAAATGAGGGGAGGCATAAATATTCAGCTCCGAATTAAGTGGAGGCATAAATATTCAGCTCCGAATTGAGTGGAGGCAGAAATATTCAGCTTCGAATGAAGCGGAGGTACAGGCATCTTCAGCTGCGAATAAAGCTGAGGCAGAGATCTTCAGCTGCGAATGGAGTGAAGGCAGGTGGATCCAGGACGATGTGTCGGAGAAGCGACTTCCTGTGTAGGTGCATTGGATCATCCGTATTTCCCACGGGACAGACAAATTTCTCCCATATTATTCGGCTCTTGGGAGGGGCGATCGCTCCCCGTCTGGATCTGCACTTGGGCACTGCGCTCTATGAGGAGTGCGAAATTCGAGTTGAAAAAGTGAGAAGCTTTGTCGACAAAAAAAAAAAAAATGTTTGCAGGGGACACCAAAAAAAGGTTCCGCACAAGTACAGATATCTTCTCGAGTCACCCCGTTTTTAACGCATATTGGTGCATCAGGCCCTCTCCACCCTCCAGAAGCAGGGCCACTGTCTCAGATTTTTTACCTACAGCATGGCCCCTAGGCTGGGATCTCTGGTACGCCTCCAGGTCAAACTTTTCATGCCCCCCTATCTGTAATAAGTTTATAATGTGGAAAAATACACAAAAAAATATTATTATCGTCCCGTGTCTGGTCCCCTCTAGTTGCGGGCGTCGGATCAGAGGGGTGGGCACCAAAATGCGTCCTTACCTCGGCTGACTAAGCGTCTAGTTGCAGTCCTGACTACTCTTGTGGGAAGTGCCGCAACTAGTGGGGGTAGACAAGCGGGTCCAGTGCCCCTGGCACCGGACCAGAGAGTGCACCAAACATTACAAAGGGCGCCAAAATGTGATCTTCCTCGGCTGACCAAGCATCGACCCTGTTGCGACCCTACTAGTGTGAAGGAGCCTATGGGGGTCCACCCCGGGACGTAGCGTGCCTTCTCGGGTCCCGGGGCAGACTTTCTTGGGGCCTCCTTGAAAAGATTTGGCTGACCAAATATCGACCCTACTTGTGGGAAGGAGCCTGTGGGGGTCCACCCAGGGACGCAGCATGTCTTCTCTGGGCCCCAAGCAGACTTTCTTGGAGTGTCTTGAAAATATTTATTATCATGCAAAATAAGTGTATTTTTTTTTTGTAGCCCCCCCCCCCTCCATTTGCTCGAGGCAGGACTTTAGTTGCCCCAGCCCTGTGTTCACCTGGGGAGGCTCAGAATAGTAGGCTTTTGTGAACTTTTTTTCGGAGCATTTTTCATACAAATTATTAACGAAGGGAGGGGGTGGGGGCTTAGATATATCACTTTGTTCGGGTTCCAGGGCCAAGTGATTTTTTTGAGGCCCTACCAGGCAAATTTACATGTATGCTCCTCGAAAATTTCAACTATATCTCATTTTTGTAAGGCTCCACGGGAGACAAGTTGGGAAAGAATAGCATAAATGAGGGAAAGAGGTTTGTCCCTCAGTTTGCATGCTCTTTCCCAACTTTTTTCGCAGATTTTTGTATTTGCAACAATTTTCTAATTGGGTTTTATTGGCCCCAGCCTTTTTACGGGTCAGGGTCCACCCAGGAAGCTCAGAATAATAGGATTTGGTGAACTTTTTTTCGGAGCATTTTTCATACAAATTATTAGGTGAGCATTTCCAGCCAGAAAGGAGGGAGCTCAGATATATCACTTTGTTCGGGTACCAGGGCCGTCTTAAGAGCGCCATGGGCCCCCAAGAAAAGTGATTTTTCTGAGGCCCTACCAGGCAAATTTACATGTATGCTCCTTGAAAATTTCAATTATATCTCATTTTTTGTGAGGTCCCCTTTTCTCTTGAGGCCCCACGGGCCGTGGTGGGTCCATGCGTTAAGATGGCACTGCTGACAGGGCTCCAGCTCTGGGATCCGGGACAAAAATCATAATTTTTTTCACGCAATAAATGCATTACAGAAGGGCCCACGAAAAGTCTGGCTTGGAGCTCACTAAAGGTCTCAGCCTAGGGGCCCTGCTACAGGACGTGGGGGAGGGGGATGTGGAATTCACAAAAATAAAGAAAAACATTCTGAAACACGTTAGAACTACATTTGAAAATGTAGATTAATTTAAAATTACTACAACATATTCCACTTAACACGGTCCCATTTAAAGTACTTAGTACGACTTATTTTCGTGATCTCCTAACTTTTACTAACACTTATTGAAATTTCCGTTAAAACGTTTTCCCACCAACAACGTTTTTCATGAGTTTTTGGAAAACGCTATAAATGGGATTCACTGTATATGAACTATTCAATGTTATTGCTTGTGAGTTTCTCGCCACAAACCAAATCCAAGATTGTAATCTCAATATTTGAATATTCAAATTCGAAATTCAAAAAGACGCTCTGGAATAGGTTGCGTCGAATATTAACAACACTAGCTGCAATCAGCCTAAACTTCGGATATAATTTATTTAACAGTAGGCAATGAACTACCGGGGCTGTAAGCAACGTAACCTACATCCTAAATGTTCGGAAATTTGTGCTCTTAAATGTTTTTATGCATGAACTCTCTATTCATGAACGGGGCGGTTCTGGACGTTTTTCAAGTGTAAGCGAATGACGTTTTGGTGATAAAAAAATCACCCCTTTCATTTGGTGCCTTTTGCAGCCTCGTAGTTCGCAGGATTCAAGATCCGGCTTCTGTTCATGAAACAAAATATCTCTAATGTTGGTACTGTTCTAGGTAAATAATTAGATTGAGGGGAAAAAATCAGAGAGAAGCGTCTTACTTTTTTTTCGGAAGCTCAGTAGTAAAAATTGTCAAAATTTAGAATTTACACATTGTATATCCGTCTTCCGGAATATATGAGAGAATGATTCAGATGGTAACGTTTACGACTGAAAAATTCTCAACCCTCCTTAGGGAAACATGATAGTTCAGAAGTTTCCAGGAAGGCATGCAATTAACACTCCAGAGGACAGTCGAAGTTGCCTCGCTCCGAGGCAGTCATCATCTGTAGATATCCATGGTACAGTCTACTATGGAACATGAATAGTGGAAGCATCGCCGAATGAAACTACAAACATTCACCTTGTGCGCACTATTGGTACCTCCAGACCAGATGGTAACTTTAACGAGAGGGGAGGTTTTCAAGGGAGGAAAATTGCTAGATATCTTTTCTAGTTTCCATTTTCGTTTGATGCTCTAAGCATGTTTTTTAGTTAATATAGCCCTGTTATTCTTTAACGGCAGAAAGAAAGGCCAGACTTTATTGTGTGTGATAAAGAATGCGACCACCTGCATAACATACACTTTTCCCTTTCAGAAATAAGCTACTGCCATACCTAATAACGCTAAAAATAATATTGTTGGGGCTTTAAACTGAAAACCTCCTTTCACAATCAATAATAGTTTGATGGGAAAAAAATTAAATTTAATCAAAAATTTCCAAAGCATCTGCCGAGAAAGGAAAAGGTTTCATTTGAAAAAATTGCGGCCCTGTGCGGCCGCACTTTTCGCACCTCTCCCCCTAAGTCCGGTCCTGTTCGGAGACAAGTTTGGAAAGCATAAATGAGGGAAAGAGGCTTGTCCCTTAGTTTACATGTTCTTTCCCAACTTTTTTCGCAGATTTTTTGTATTTGCAACAACTTTCTAATTGGGTTTTTTAGGACAGGTTGTCCATGTAAAATCAATTTTATTGTAACACACTGTATTTTCATTCTTAAAACTGAAACAGAGTAGTTTCGGGACACATTTTTAGCATTTTTCGAATTGGAACCATACCTCTACGACAAATAGATGAGCTGAAGGGCGAATTAACATAGCTAGATAGCGTAATTTACAATTACCCTATATGGTGTATCCATGGTCTATCTACAAAATGAAAAAAAAAAAGTTCGAAAACGTGCATTTTGGCAATTCAAAACAGGGTAAAATTGACATGCATGTCTCTCATCTTGCATAATTTTTAAAATTAATCTTCTAACAAATTTTCATAAGAATTTTTAATCAAGAAAAGTATAGAGATCAAGCTGAATATTATATTTGGGGATGGAAAAACCAATAAACTTTAACATTGTAATTTCAAAGCTAGAATCAAAACACTGAAAGGAAAATTTAAGATGTGTTGAGTTAAGAAGAAAATAATGTGGAAAAAACCCTTTTTGATTGAGGGTCCATTTCCTCGATCAAAGTATGCAAAAATATATGATGGCTCATCTCTACTAAGTATAGACACAAATGTGGTAAGTAACATTCGTTTTAAAGATGTTATCAAAGACTTTGAGCTGGAGAAAGCTTTTGGATAAATAAAGTGAGTGCTCTTGGAAGTCTGGGGAGCAAGGTCATTATTGCTGGGGGGGGGGGACACGATGATGATGATGATGTCAGCTCATATATACATTACATCAGTCGATTCCACCTGTGACGCTGGGGGGCAATGTCCCCACGCCCCCCCCCCCCTCCCGTATCTCCGCCCATGAGTGGCTAATTGTGTAAGATTGTAGGATTGCCCTGTATTTTACGGGACAGGCCAAGTTTTACCATATTATCCGGATTTTGGGAAGGGTGATTACTCCCCACCCTATTTCTGGATCCACTGCTGGTCTGAGATTAGTTACTTCTGAAATACAAATTCTTCTAAGCTTATATGGCTTAGAGGGTGTGTCGCAATGAATTTCTTGAAGATAAATTTTGAGTTCCTAGCCTTCAAATAGCATTGAAATTAACAGAAAATTATTATAATAACATATAAAGGCATTTTTCTCTTCCGATATTTTAAGTTTTTTAAATATTTTTTTGCATCAAAAGATAATTTTTGATCTCCTGGGGGGGGGGGGGGGAAAGAGCTGTTCCCACTGACGTCTCCGATCCCACTATACATTGGGGGGGGGGGGGTCAACAATTACTAAAAATTCAATTGACTAAAATCCGCTTCAGTCTGGCACCTAGATTTATTTGCGATTTGTCCATCCCTGACTCACAACGATTGGCAACTTTATTTACTATACAACATTTTTGGCAATAAATCGGCATCTTGCTATATTGTACCATATTTAAGATCTCAATCCCCTGTATTTTTTCTTAGAAATATGGTCAACATAATAATACATGAACTTCAGCTTTGGTTTTAGCAAATATTTGATAATGTTTTGAAACAGAAATCTTCATAATTTGAAGTTTATTATTTCAGACGTAGTTTTTTTTGAGAAATCCAAAAAAAATTTTTATAACTTTAAAAAATAAATTTTGGGAAATTTCCCTTTTTTTGTCGTCTGGTTTTTATGAATCATTTTCATGTACTACTTTCTGATTGCGGTTGTCAACAAACCAATTAAAATACACGTTATATATATACAACAGAAAAAAGATTCTTATAATAGCGTTTTATTGCTCGAGCACGGCCGCACACTTACGTGATCAAGACATCAAGTAGGAACTTCTAAATAAGGAAAATGGCAACAGTCGTTGTTTGTTGATGTTTTTGTGGATGTAACATCATTTTTGGTTTCGATCGCTCTTTGTGATGTTGGGGGCGAGCGAACGCGCATCAATTAAATAATAATGTCAATGATGTTTCCAAGATGTAAATTGCTGATTGCGTTGATGAATTAACGACGATGACCAACATCCCAGTGACGAAGGCTGTTCCAATCGTTGAAAGCGATGATGAGGTCAAAGACAAGCTGCTGTTCGCGGTACAGATTGCTGTTAAACAGGTGAAGGCATGACACCAATGAGGACAGCATCAACATTTTCTCGTATTTATATTATAAAAGTCACTGAGTTGTTATGTTGGAATTTCTTCCTTGATTCAGGGGGGGGGGGCATCCACACACAGACACAGGGTGATGTGTCAGGAGGGGCGACTCTTTGCGTAGGTTCATTGAATCATCCCTTGTTTTACGGGAGAGAGAAATTTTTCAGTACTGTTCGGCTCTAGGGAGGGGCGATCGCGCTACCTGGATCTACACCTGACCAAAAGCAGGCATCTTAAGCTGTGAATGGAGCGGGGCAGGCAACTCCCGCTGCCAATAAAGCTGAGACACCAGTCCAGGGTTTAAGCTACGGTTGCATTTTTTGCAAAATGCGAAAGAAAATCGTAGAAAGCGAAAAAAGTAGTAGCAACTTTCTCAAAAATGAGTACAGGAGGTATGCAACGAGTAGACATCCAACCATCAATCATTACATTAGGGGTCATTCAAGTATTACGTCAGCATCGGGGGGGGGGGTTCGGATTTGCTGACTTTTGATGACAAGACAGGGGGGGATTTGATGGTTGCTTACGTCATCACCCACCCTTTTTGAAGATATGAAATATTCTAAGCTGCTGACTAAATTTTACTGACAAGGAGTGGAGGGGAACAGTGTTTTGCTGACAAGGGGGAGGGGTCAAAAATGGCTAAAAATCTGCTGACATAATACTTGAATGGCCACTTAGCATTGTAGTATTTTGCTAAAGCTTTCCCCCCATTTTCATTTTTTTGCGAAAGGAATTTTTTTATCCAGCTTATACCCTGCACCAGTTACCCTCCTCTGGATCCACTCCTAAGCAAAAGTAGATATCTTCAGCTGTGAATGAATTTAGACAGACATCTAAACATCTTCAGCTGCCAATGGAGTGAAAGCAGGCATCTTCAGCTGTGAATGATGCCCTGAGGCATCTCCTGCTGCGGAAGTAGCTGAAGCAAGTGCAAATGCAGTGCGATGTGTCTACAGAGGCAATATATTGTGTAGGTCCATTGGAACGTTGCATATTTTATAGGAGACAAATTTTCCTAAATTATTAGACTCTTAGGAGGGGTGATGACCCCCATTGCCCCCTCTGGATCTGTGCATGCACCCACACATTCTGGAACAGTGGTCCCCTGAGCCTGGGCTTGAACCGTGCACCTTGTATTGATTTTCTTGGAAATTTATAGTTTTAAACTAATACCGTAAAATAGATTTCTGGGTGCCTTCAGATTGTAATGCACTGTCAGATGTTAGCCCCCCCCCCCCTTGTACACAAGTAAAGATAGACTTGTGGAGAGCTACCTTAGCAGGGTGACAAGTACAAAGGGGTGGCAGATTTGAAAATGAGTGTTCAAGAAAATTAGTAAAATGGAAGAAGTGCTGCAAAATTTGTATGGCCCATCATAAATTTCTGCCTGCCTGTGCCACTAAGTGAGGGTCAAATGAGTTTGCTAGCATGTGAGTGAACAAAAGAGGGAGCTAAGAAGAGTGACCCAGAGACAGCACAGGAGTGATGAAAAGAGTGTGTAAGCACGTGTGTGACCAAAACAGCGACTTAGACACACAGATGTATTTACAGGAGTGGTGGGGGGGGGAATTTTTTCTGGGGTTTTCAAACTTTGAGGCGCGAATGTGAGCCAGTTCCCCCATTTTGAAAAAGTTTCTCCATAGGTAGCAGGCAGACCTTAAGCACAAGAAACTTACACAACATGAGCATTAGGCATTCATCATTTGAGACAGATGGCAGCACTAGTAGAATACAAAACTCATAATCTGACAACATAAATGCATTAAAGCCGCAAATGCACGCACAACATGCTATCTAGCATGTATTTATTTGTTAGAAATTCCCCAGGGGAATGTTTACGAGGTGCAGGTAGTAGTAATAGTTGCTTGTTAGAGTGCAATAATCTTTAGTTTGATTGGTTCTTTCAATCATGGTTGATATTTAGAGATGACTACTACTATTACTACTTTACTACACACCAACTCTGGTTATATCACCTTACAGTGTTTCACTACTGATCGAGTTGGGTCAGAAATCTTTTCCTCTAAAAATGTTATACTTCTGTCCTTGTGTCTGGGACAGAGGGGACTTCTGACTAGAGTATGTCAAGGTACTGTCTATAGGTAGCTGCCTCAGGTTTTGTTGGGAAAGAACTTAACATATCTATGTCTTACCCCAGGATGGACAGCAGCCTTCGTGGTAGTAGACGAGCAACTTACCTCTGCTCTACTCTCGCTCCAAACGTTTCCACTCTATCGAGGTGACTGGATTTAAAGCTTAAGTTCCAGTCCAATTAACTCGTACACAGAATTTTTGAATTGGTGCATTGTTCTTACGAAGACCAAGTTATTGTTTATTGTGCTATATTTTTATTAATTAATTGCTCTTCGGGTTGTGTCTTATTATTCACATTAAAATTCCATATATTCCATACATAGATCCAGTGCTGTACCAGCGTGAATGACCAGTCACTTGCTCCATTGACATTTGATGCGAGGGAAGTTCATCAGTTGTGCGAGAGTTTGGACAAGACTTTTTTCCATGGGTAAGTTAACTACATCCTTTTTGAATGAATTCTTGATTTTTTTTTTTTTTTCGTATAAGTGCTCTAGAACAGTAGATTTACAACCTAGGCTGACATAGACTCCCCCTCCCCCTTGTGGTCCAGGAATATTGTAAGAAAGACACGTGAGAAAATCAGATGAAAGAGAGTCACGAAAGTGGTGAAGGGACCACGGAGAGCTTTGAAGAAATAAAGCTACCATATATCTTAGAAAAAAAATTGACTACTTCCAGAATCTAGCAGAGCTGTCCATGGAACCCCACCATCTTAACCTATTTGCCCATGTGAGCATATATGATGAGATCTGGTCTATAATTTTCTAGTGTAAGTATGAAAAGATGTAAGCTATTACTTCTCTAGTCACGTATGAGGATCCTAGAACTCTCAGAACATAGTTTTGCCTTGAAACCCATGATGTTGAATATTGAAATGACCATGCATTAAACCCTCCCCCCCCCCCATCATGCATACACTCCAGCCCAGGGTGGTGGTCCCAGCAGGGTGATTTGTGAGAGAAGTGATATATTGCTTAGGTTTGTTGTACGAATCATCCTATAATATTTACACACACAGATCTATTCCCCCCCCCCTCCACATAATTAGGCTGTTTGGAGAGATGATCACTCCTTTCCCTACACTTATGGATCCATCCCTGGGCCAGGGTTTCAGAGATAGATATTATTTATATATAGGCCTATATACAGGGTGATTATAAAAAAACTATCCCGACATATGGGCCCCTAACTATCATACCATTCACAGAAACTGAATGAAATTTTGGCATAAGGTATTTTGATGTATGCGCTCAAGAATGATATGGAAACCAACAGTGTCACTCTAACAGTTACGGTTACAGTGAGAAAATTTCGAAAATATCAAATGGCAACACCAAGTTTTTTGTATTGGAATGTGATCTCCATTGTGAAAAACCCTAAATAGCGTTTGAACGGCAACTGTAGCATGAAAATCACTGGGCTGAAAGTGAGGACAATCAATAAGGACAGAGGAGCAGCATAAAATAAAGCATTTTATTGTGTTTCACAAATTTTCCACATGACCTTGTGGAGGACTAATCAGGCCTTGTGGGATCTCAGCCGAAGAAACGGTGTGACGAATGAAACGAACATTAATGCTCTGGTGCACGGCAAAGTCCTTTTTACTTTTTCCTTGCCTAGCTCCGGGGATTTTCGTGCTACAGGTGCCATTCCAATGCTATTTAGTGTTTTTCAGTATGGAGATCGCATTCCAATACAAAAAACTTGGTGTTGCCATTTGATATTTTCGAAATTTTCTCACTGTAACAGTAACTATTAGAGTGACACTGTTGTTTTCCATATCATTCTTGAGCGCATACCTCAAAATACCTTATGCCAAAATTTCATTTAGTTTCTGTGAATGGTATGATAGTTAGGGGCCCATATGTCGGGATAGTTTTTTTATAATCACCCCGTATATATATATATATGTATATTCATTATGAACTTAGTTTTGACTAAAATTCCATGATTAAAACGGGTATTTGCTCCTGACGGGGAGCTGGAAACAAAATATGGTCAAAAGGGTACAGGGCTGAATAAACAGGCTGGAAGAGCTTGAGAACCACTCCTCTAAAAATTCTGTAGAAACAGAGACCCCTTGATCTAAAAAAATGTGCAGGAAAAAAAGAGGGCCCCATGCAGATGTTGGACATCGTAGATCTTTGAAACCCCCCCCCCCCCCATATATTTCCATCTATTTTCACGTAATTGTATTTCAAAATGAGTATTTTTATGCAATTGTTTTTGTTGCTGTTTTTTTTTTGTTTTTTTTTTCATTATATAAACTTCCTTGATAGAGAGAAAAAAAAATTGTTACAGGTTGAAGCAATGTCAAAAAGGGTACTGGCCTTTCGTGAGATATTTTACGCACAAGAACACACTTCAGTACCTCGAAAGTCTCAAGCATGCACGCACAGATACTCAGTTTGGAAGAGCGTGGCTGTGTCTAGCTCTAAATGAAAACATGTTGGAGAGCTATCTTCGCTCTTTTCAGAGTAATCCGGCCGTCTTCAGGAAGCATTATGCTTCAGTTGCTATGTTACGAGATACTCAGGTAAAAACCCATACTATGTTTTCCTGTGTCCTATGTTTGTGAATTCCATTGCTGTAAAACGGGTTTCTCTCACCCTTTCTGAATGCACAGACTGATGAAATGTCTGAAGTAATTCTACAGATCATTAACTTACAGCGTATGGGTCTAATGTTTTACTTGAGCCTATGTGATTAGATTCAAATGAAAGATTACTATTAAAGGCAACAGCAATGAGCAGGTACAAGTTACCATGAGAAACATAAATATTTAGTTTCATGCATAGACAAGTTACATGCGGCATCCATCATATACCATGACGCACAATAACAAGAAGAAAATGTTGGAACCTCTGACAATCTATTGCCGGATTACAATCCTCGGCTAGGTGAAAATGCTATAATGCAAAGCGCGATATCGCAGGGCATTCTTTATGATCAGTCAATAAAATTGATTAATTATTTGTGGCATACCATTAAATAATTTGCATTTGATTGGAATTGAATTTTTGTCTGCCTTTGACACAAAATGTTGAGAAATGCTGCTCTAAAATATTTCAAAATACCATATCAGCTATGTTACAGTCAAATCCCATTTTAACAAATATCATTACAGCGAAAAAATCTTGTTTTAATAAACACTTTTCTAATCCCCCAGATAAGTTTACATAGGAACAATACAATAAGATGGAATTCCATTATAACAAAATTTCTTTATTACGAAGCAATTTCTCCGGTCTCTTGAGGCGCGTATACACTAGCACGCAGATTGTGCAATGCAAGCATTTGCAATGAATTCAGTGGGTACGATTTCCGAAACGAATCATCATCATCAACGATGGCTCCATCCGAGAGCTGTTTCAACGCCATCTGTAGGTTTTGAGCGGCAGTAACAACTATTGAGGAACATGATATGATAAACGAATTTAAATGGTTGTTAATGACAAATTTAAATGACTCAAAAATGACGAATTTAAATTATTATGACTATTAAATTAAATGACTTTCGCGAAATAAGATGAGGGAAAAAAATGAAGGCTCTAGATAGGCTCAGAAGCACGTACAAACACGCAAACCGATAATGACGGCGTCCAAACTAGAAGGAAGAATTCCTTTGTGTTCGTCAAAAAAACCGACTCCTATTGAATCGGTTCAAACAGATCAAGAATGATTCGTTAATCATTCGCAACACTACAAATTACTGAACAACCGATTGCGGACGCTTGCATTGCACGATCCGCGTGCTAGTGTATACGCACCTTTGGAGTTTGTTATAACAGGATTCGACTGTGCATGCCTTATCTGTTAAAATAGTTTCTTACTATCTATTGTTTGAAAAGTTATGTCTCCTTGCTTTTATTATCTTCATTTACATGGATAGGAGAATTTTAAAATTCTACAGTAATTTTCTCATCACCAAGGAAAATGAATGACAGTTAACAGAGAATTCTAGATAAACAAGGGTCAGATACTCAAGGTACTATAGTTCTCCCTCCTCCAACCACGAGTTGCATCAGAAAATTCTGTTATTTTCTAGAACGACAAGCCAATCATGAAGTTCCAGTTGCTGATGAGCTATTGTCGATGCACAATGGTTTTACTTAAAAGAGTTGAATAAACTTGTCTGACATGACATAGTCAAGTCTCATCTCATAGATGAAAGACTATAGGCCTACTGTATATCTGAATTTCTTCTTGGATTGCCAAATTTTTTTCCCAGACCACTGATTGGTGACCATTGTATCAACAGACAGTGTTCTCACCAAATGAATAGCGTAACCTACAAATATAATTCATTCTTTGTCTTGAAAAACAATTATGGTTATTCAAGGGGAAGCACAAGATTATTTCATAACACAAGAAAAATACGGTAAGAATATACATGTGTGGGAGAAAAAATGTATTTTTGAAAACGTCATCTTTGTCTGTTGCTATGTAAAGTCACAATAATCCCTTTTTTGGCAGATTAATGTAATGTATATACGTAGCTATGTGTTGTTAGATCTGAAGGTTCATTGTCGCTGATGAAATATTCTTGGCAGAAACTATCTCCATTGTAGGAGGCAGTAGCAGGCACACATCAATATCCTTGCCTCTGATAGATGCTAGTGATAAAATTTAGCATTGCTTCATGACACACACTTTGAACGCTTGCAAAGTTTTATGTTTATGTTAAAGAAATGATTGGACCCCCCTTTTTTTTTCTTTATGACTTATAGAGAGCAGAACTGCTTCTGATGCTAATGGCTGGCCTTGAAAATGTTCCTATCAACTTAGACATTGTAAGAACATAATTAATTTATTTTAATTTTTTTTATGTTTATTCTGAAAATTTCTATAGTTATTTTATTAAATTGACTTTGTTCCTCCAAATGACTTTGTGCACAAAAAATAATTCATCTTCTATTATATAATGTTGGCAGTTTTTTTTTTTTTTTTGAGGAACTAGTTCTAAATGTGCTTCTCAGAAAGTGATGGCAAATGTTTAAATTAAAATTTTAGTGAATAAATATGGTAGTCTATGTATTTTAATATCTTGTCCATTCTGCTTATTAATGCCAAACACTAAACACTGAAAACATTATTTACTTTTCCTGTAATTATACTCTATGTCGTGTATTTAACACCTGTAACTTATATCTGATCACAAGTATTCAGATATTTCAATCTCACCACTCAAATCAATCTCCCTTACACTGGAAATAAATAAAAAGTGGGCCCCACTTTTCACTACTATCATAACGCCACTCGTTCTCTCAGGAATACCCATGAATTTTTGGAATGATTGTATTGTAATAGTGTGTCATTCATGCAAAAAAAAGCATCTCTCTGATCTCAGAAGTAACCAACAAAACAAGGCAAATAAATGGAAAATCCATGAAATTATCCTAACATGTTTTGACACACAATGGGTGTTTTCAGAGGATGACTATAATCACTATCAATGCTGACCAGTGATGCCTCATGGGTTGATTACCAAATCTTAACTCCTTGTTGCTCTGGGAAAAAAAATATGTCTAAAGTCAAACATAATTTTCAGAATCCTTACTACTAATCCATACTAGTTCTCTGGTGCAAATTTTGGCAGTTTTGACCTGTGCTGTAACTGACGTCCTAGTTCATTCCAAAGGTGCTTGATAGGATTTAGGCTAGAGCTCTGAATAGGCTAGTTTGATTTCCTGAACACCTATTTCAAGAAACCAGCTGCACATGGCACTAGTAGTATGGGCTGGTGCTTCATACATGACTGATATGGAAGTTCTGCAAGCTGATGTTTCTTTTACGAAGTATAGCTACCATGGCACAGTTTGAGTACCCTTGCCTTAGACAATTTTTTTGTGATAATTAGCGATATCCCATATTTTTATAAAGTAAATATTGTCCGTGTAAGCTTTTTTTGTGTGTATTGATATTTTTTTACTGGAACACCTGTTGTAGGCCAGATGGAACTTCTTGGTGGGCTACGTTTTGCAGATGGGCACCTCTTGTTTAGAAAAACACTGACTTTTTTTTAATTAATAAGAACAAATCTCATACTAATGTGAGGAATTCTCTTTCTAATATGTATCTATCCATTCTAACTTGTATCCAGCCCATGGGTCCCCCACCCCCCCGAAACAAAATTTGACACTATCTCCATAATAATCTATATAAATATTAGGTTATTAGGTTTGAGTGCTTCCCCCTCACAATAAGTCTGAAGCCTCCCAATATTTCCAACAACTTTAGATCTATACTCTGTTCGCTCTAACTTGGGTCCTGATGTAAATAAACCGCTGTACCAATTTTTGATATCACTCCGCATCCTTCATCTCTATTGGTTGTAATTTTACCCGCCCCTTCATTACGTGTTCCGAACACGTGCGGTTTTTCCTTAAATTCGTTATGAAGAAATTTTTTTTTCACTGTTCTCCAAATTTTGTTAAAATAAAAACTGTTGATAACACTAATTAAAATAGAAAGAGGTATATATCTCCCAAAAAAAAATTTCGATAAAAGTATTCTGTCGTTATCATGGCATACTCCTCAAGAGTTGGGATGACAGGGCTCCTGCCTGGACATTGCCTGAGACAATTCTTGTCTTTTTTTTATTTTTTTACGCTAAAAGTTTACTATATAGAAGGGCTGTTGAAAGGTTGGCCTGAGGGCCTGCCAAGGATCACAGCCTGGGGGGGGGGGGGGAAGGGTCTTGCGGCAGGATGTGGGGCCATGGTCGTTACAAAAGTTTGTGCGAGTTGTTTATATTTTTACGGCAGATAGTGAGGAAAAAAAAATTCTCATTTTTTTCTTATTACTTTTTTTTCTTCAGAATTTTACAATTTTATTTCTGAGCTAATTTACGTGGTATGATTTTCCTGGGCCGGATATGCTACCAATTGTAACATGAAACAAATTATGAACAACTTACCATTGTGTTGCCACTTTTTATTTTTCTTGCGGATCTGTATAATTAAATATTTCATAATAATCCACGGGTTGTAGAAGTTCCAATTTGATGAGAGAGTCATCCACATTATTTCATTTCTTTACTTCAACCTGTTGTTGATATCCTGTTTTTTGTCAAGACAATTTCGGTTTTTTATCTGTGCATAGGTTGCGAACCATGACCCCAACATCCAGCAGCAGGAGCCCCTGGACTGGGATCTTTAATGGGCCCCCAGGCCAGGCTTTCTCACCGGATCTATAGTGTCTGTCATAATGAGGCTAACTGAATCAAAAATTAGCATTACTCTTTCGAACCAGAGTTTCAAAACGTTACCTTCACGTCTACGTGATAATCCTCAGACTTCTTCGGCTCGCCGCATTCAACGAAACCAATATTACTTCCTCCCAACAAGCTGCTCAAGCAGAAGTGAGAATTATTTTGAAATGCGTGTATTCACCACAAACGATAAGTGAAACCCCCCCCCCCTCCATTCAGTGTACGTAAGCGTGTGGGTGAGAAAAAAAATCTTGTTGACAGAAACTTTGTTTATAGGAGTCCATAGCAGCTGCAAAGAAATGCATTTTCAAATGGCTCTGCCAAACAAGGTAGACACACATATTTCATTTATGTCATCAAACGATAAAGAAGAAAACTCTTTTTCTCGCAAGACTTCTTGAAGAAGCGTATACAAGTGTATATCAAATCTGTTTGCGAATAGGAATAATAATAATAAAATGAAATTTCCTTTTAAAAAGGGGACGGTAATGTTTGAGTGAGAAAGGTGTATCCTGTCAACACCCACCCTGAAGGCATAGCAGCCAAAACGCTGTTAAAAAAAATAAAAATTATGAGGTATTTTATGGTATGAGGGGCAAACGACAAAGGACTATATTTTTGGCGGCGTTTCACAGTAAGAAAAGGTGAAATGTTCTTCAACCAATCATTTTGGGCATCACACGTGCTTTTATTTACATCAGGACCCAAGTTAGAACGAACAGAGTATATGTGTGTATCAGTATATTTGCCTATGTTAATAAAGTTTGTCCTGGATGCATTTGTCCAATTCCTCAATTTTTTTCAACCACCTATCATGAATTATAACTTGCTCAAAAAAAAAAAAAAAAAAATTGGAGGGGAACACTGTTTTTTCTTCAAAGTCCAGCCACATCAGAGGGCTTATAACAGCCCCATCATTTGGGGGGGGGGGGGTCAAGGGGACCCCCAGATTTTTAGTGTATTTTCATCTGACCTTTGAAAATACACTAAAAATGGCATACATTGTATATGCATACATTGAGTACATGTTCTTCTTTCCCCCCTGGAAAAAAGTTGAAATGACGGCCCTGGTTTATAACAAAAATGTTTAATATACTTATAATTAAAAACAGTGCAATATTGTACTAACATAACTGAAGATAATGACATTTATACTGATATTTTGTGTATTATAATGTAATTGTCTGGTGGTGTGTTGTATGACTCCTTATTCAAAGAATGAACATGAAGGTTAACAACTATTCATTAAATGATTAACAATTAAATATTCAATGATTAAACATTGGTATTAGGGTCTATAAATAAAATACATAAAATCTTAATTATTGAGATCGGCACCATCAGCATGACCGGCATCTGTGTAGTGGCTAAACAAAGAGCAAGGTAGAAAGCAGCGGTGCTTCCAGGTGGATTCCAGTTTATATGCAGGTAGACTGCAGTGCCACAGATGCATGTCACAGCACGGTGATTTGCATATGCCACAATTGCAGTTTACCTTTTTTCTACGTTACTATAATATTTTTTCTTGTTTAGGAAAATATTCAGTGGGGCAGCGGGCTTTCATTTTTCAAGGCATCTTCTTCGTGTTTGTTGAGTAGGACGCCGAGCAGGTGCAGCAGTGATTTTTCTCAGGTATAATATAAATGCATTCAAATGAGAAATACGCATGCCAAAATATATGGCAGATGTTCAAAATTGAATGTTCTTTCAGTATTATAGCTTTGCATAAAAATTATAATTCAAGTGTGGAACCTAAAACTTTAGATAACTTAATCAAAATATTTATGCACTCCTATACATGCATAATCAAAGCATAGAAAAATGTATTGCAATAAAATTTATTTTTTAACCATTTCTTTTCAGTACGAGTATTCTCAGCCTGTGGCAGGTAACTGCGGTAATGATGATACTGATTCAGGTGTAATTGAACTGGACTGTGCAAATGATGCAGCAATTGTTGAAGACAATCGTCATATGTCTAGCCTGAATGATGATTGTGCAAATGACAGTCTGGTGCTATGCAACCTCTCTGATCAGGAAATTGAACGAATCACCAAGTATTTGAATATGGCATTAGAATCTGAAGGAGCTTCTGGCACCGATCTCGAAGTGATTCGAACCAAAGTTGTCCGCAGATTGAAAAAGTCACCTAGTCATCGAAAAAATGATAGAAGTAATGATCAGTGTGAAGCTATGGAAATGATGCAGACAGGAGTCTGTAAGGTCGAGCCACACAACACTACAGCACAACAAAGTCTCAAAGAGAATCGACTGAGCAAAATGACAACAGACTCTGGTCTGTCTATCGAAGATAGATCCAATGAGTCCTCTGATAATGATCTATTAGACTCTGGTAATCAGAATATGAACCAAACTGTGACTTTTGATGTAGTCAGCTTCCAACCACAGTTTGATGTAACTTTTTCAACAGAGTCTTGTAGTACTCCCTTGACTAAATTCAGTTGTCAAAACTCTGAGGATATGCCATCACCCATTGAACTAGTAGGCGAAAGAGGCACCCCTGAGGGGCAAGAAGAGCCAACATGTAGTAATATTGACCGGAAACCTCTATGTCCTGGCAAGGATGGCCTTGATGATGGCAATAATGAAACACAGGAAGAAGAAGAAGAGGAAGAAGAAGAAGAGGAAGAAGAAGAAGAGGAGGAAGAAGAAGAGGAAGAAGAAGAAGAAGAAGAGGCAGAAATTTCTATCTACGACCTGCCAAGAGCTGGTTGTAAGCAGGAAGAAAACAGTGAAGTAAGTGATGTGACTGATAATGAAAATGAAAGCATCAGTCCCGATGAAGATGATGTTACAAGAACTGGTGATGATGCAGAAAAAGTAGATGGCGATGATGATGATGCAAGTGCAGAAGAACTAATGCAGTCCAAGCCAAAAGAGGAAGACCCAGTTGCTCTTGAAATCGCCATGCTAATAAGCAAGTTGGGACAAATCAAAGCACATGATATAAAGTGAGTACATTTATTGGTAATTTGCACTTCATAAAGTAATTGCATTGATTCTCCAAGTAAGCCATGTTGATAGTTTACAAGGAAAATTTTACAAACTTTTTAAGATTGTTCACAATTTATGTTTTTACAGAGTTGACGATCCTACCTTGCTATATTTATTGGTTGAAGTGTTTGAAGAAGACAAAGAAAAATTTTACAAGGTAATCAAAATTAGTTCTATATGGATTAAAATTTGCTTTCTACAGATCAGGGTCACCTTAACAGAATCGCGATCTTTCCTGGTAGAGCAATGTAGTTGCAACCGCTAAAAATTTAACAAAATTGATGTTGATTGCCATTTAAGATCATCAGAGACCCTTCCTGAAGCACAGGTCTATGGGCAAAACCTGAATGTACCTATGTGTTAGGACGGCCTGCCATGGACATTATGAATTAATCTACTACACGATACATGGACTGCTAAGCAGTTTCTGTCAAACTCGAACATTGCTTATTATGCTAGAAGGTTAAACATGAGTTAATACATGCTAATACAGTCAACACTAGATTTTACAAACTTCTAATTTATGAAATGCATGTTTTACAAACTAATTTTCTGGTCCCAAGCAATAAACAATTAATTCCTCTAAATGTTCCCATTTATGAATTTACAATTTTACAAACTGGTTTTTCACAGTTCGTACAGGTTTGTAAAAAGGACCATTGACTTTATCTCTGTTTCTCTTCTTTAAATAATCAAAAAATATATTTTTTTGCTTGTTTTTGAGCTACCAGGGCCGAAAACCCAGGCATTGGTATTGACGTCTAACATTTTCTTTGTTTAGTTCTAAATTACAGGCTAAGAGCAGCAGCACAAAATGTTTGAAATTTATATCAGCGTATCTGCCAACATGAAAGAGGGTCACTAAGCCCTGAAAAAGTCCAAAGAAGCATTATTTTGGACATTTTTCTTTGGGTAAAGATTATTTTGGCATGTAGATTTTTTTGCAATTTGTCCTGCCCTGAAATTAATTAGTGGCAATATAGTCCAGAAAGCCTCTTAACATTGCACATGTGCAGAAAAGAAGTAGGCAGTATTGGATTAAGCTACTAGTTTTCAAACATTTGCCACCCCCCCCCCCCAACACCCGGCTCCCTCACAATAGTCAACGTTTATACACTACAGTTTAACAAAGAACCAATTCAAACCAGAGAACAGGCACACATCAGTATCCTCGGCTTGCCACTACGCCCCTGCAAAAAAGTTGGTGATTGGCAATGCCCCACACTTTGAGGACAACTGGGTTTAGCTAATATTTACGTGTTATGAATGCAGTTGTGTGTCCATCATTGATGTGTAAAATGCTATCTTGACCGCTCTAAAGTGTATTAGCAGAAGTTAAATAATAACGTAGATAAAATCAACGTGACTTGTTGCAAAAATGTCTGGGAATGTTATCATGATAGAAGGAAGGGATGTGTTACCACATTCGATGGTTGGACTATATGTCAGTACATTTTATGTGGCTCTGATTAAAACTGTGGATTCACCTGAAATTGGGTGCATTACTGCTGAGATCAACTGAAACCACCTAGCTAATGGCATCCAATATCATTTACACATTTAAGAAAAAGTTACAGGACAATACTGGTGACAGGGCTGTCACCAGTAGGGGAAGCCGGGGGTGAATCTGGTGTCCTGGGCAGTGGACCAGGAAAAAGGACGCAGAGTTTATTCTTATTTTATTCAAGATAATAGAGAGGCAAAATAGATGGACTGGGTGACAGAGCAAATTTTAATTTCAGCCCTTTCTGGTGATAACATTAAAAGGTTGTATGTGTTCTCTCAAGTGCATAAAATGACTATATTTTGACAAAAATGACCAGTGACTTAGTGTTGTATTGTGAATTTAATCTGTATTTTTCATCAATTTCCTTTCATAGATTTTCCCTGGATATCTAGACTTCCCAAAAGGAAAGGATCAGATGGCGCTATTAGTTCTTACTGATAGGTCTTTGTACACATTGAAAGCTGGAAATAATGATCAGAAATTCATTTTGTGTGATTCCTTCTTTTATAAAAATTTCGACTTTATCATGGTTAGTTGCATTGCATTATACTAGCATATAAATATTACTGTTAAATTTTTGTGTGGAAAGATTCTGCTGTGATAGTTGTAAATTTTTTTTTATGGTCAATGGAATCAATCAAACTCTATGGGGTTTTTATAGTCATGGATGTAAAGGGCTTGCTGTAGTTGATTCTTCTTTCACCTATGTATGATCTAAAATGAATGTGTCTTTCAGGTCAGCCTGAATTCTCAGGGCTTTACTATTGTGTCGAAAAGTAGAAAGCAGGTTCTTTCTTTCTTCACTGCAGATGAAAGTCTAACAGGGTATGTTTTCAGATCATCAGACGATATGGATAAATATATAGGTTGACTTTTTTAAATAGTTGCAACAATTTTGTAGTAATACGTGAAACAGAGCCAGGCCATGTCGTTCACACCACAGGTAAGTTAAATGCCTACCCTCCCTCAGAGCAAAAGAACACATGTCCTTTCCCCCACCATGCATGTGTAAAGTATTAACAGGAACAAAGCAGTTGTGGAAGAGCCGGTCGAAATACTGTAGCAATGTTTATGAAGCAAGAGTAGAGGAGCTAGTTAAAAATAGATTGTGCTAGAGGTTGCAATGCATGACAGTGTCAGAAAAAACTACAGTTACACATTGCAATCTCCTGTTGTGTATTGTGACCTCTAGCACAATCAGTTTTTAATTATCTCCTCTGCTCTTGTTTGAAAACACTACGACAGTATTCTGACCAGCTGATCCACAACTGCTCTGTTCTTGTCATCACTGTGCACATGCATGGAGGGGGCAGGGCAAATTCTTTTGCTCTGAGGGATGGTAGAAATTTAACTTGTGGTATAAACAACATGGCCTGGCTTCATTTCATGGTGTCGCTACAGCACTGCTGTTGCCACTATTAAAAAATTTTCTTTTCTTTCAAACTTGTTCTCAGGGGCACAAATAATATCATTAGTGATACTATATTAGCAATTATAGCATTATTAGAGCAATAAATATCTTCGATTATTTATCACAGAGTTAGAATGTTTTTAATTTCTTTGCAGGAGTATCTTGTCAAATTTGGAAATGGCATTTCGTCGCTTCATGCCTAAGCAATCCATCCCGTTTGTAGTGACTGATGCTACATGCCAGCTGCTTAAGCTGAGAAATTTTCTGTCTCTGGAGCTGAAACGTTCGGTAATGATTAATATTGTTGATAAATTAATAACAAAAGAGCATGTGAAAAAAATATGGTTATTTAAGTTTATCCATCAAGGAAACAGTTATTTTCCGGATATTATGCTGAGGTGAGCTCGGAAAGAAAAGTCATCACGTCCCCGCCGGGACTCGAACCCAGGCCCTCTTGCATACCGGGCAAGCATGCTACCATCTACACCACTGGAGACACATGAATCTGCCTTCCTAATTTCACGCACTGTGTCGTGAGGCGCTGAAGTAGAGGCATTAGTAGCCTCTCTTAACTTCAGGAAATGGCCCCCGGGTGGGATGGTTTAGAGAGTTATAGATAGCTTTTCTCTCAGCCAGAGATATCAGAGGGCCTGGGTTCGAGTCCCAGAGGAGACGTGATGACTTTTCTTTCCGAGCTCACCTCAGCATAATATCTGGAAAATAACTGTTTCCTTGATATCTCTGGCTGAGAAAAAAGCCACCTATATCTCTTTATCCATCAAGTTAGTGATTCCTAAAGTGTTCCCCTTCCCAATTGCATGTGTTCATGAATGGCCCTCTGTTTCATAATTGTGATCCTGAGTTTAGTCACCAAGTTATCCACTCTGCATTAAAACACTTTGAAACCCTAGCAGGGGCTCATTGATGGTGGGGAAAACCATTTTACTATTCAATGTGCCTTCAAAGTGATGTTTGATCATTAAAAAAAGCATTGAGGATGGGTACCTTCTATATTTATAATACTGATGTCACAAATTTACATTAATGACAGATGATGAGTTGGCTTGGATCTATCCAATAACTATGCATCATTATAATATGCAAGTTACGCATTCCGTCTTAACTTGCAGCTGTATTGATGACACCGTCCACTGGAAAGCTAAAAACATATTGGAGTAGTTTCCAATTTTATAATAAAACAGTTCTACCAACTAAATAGTGAAAAATAATTTTATTTCATTCATTATTGATTACAAAAAGTAAAATACATTTATTAACAAAAACGTTGGGATGTCCTTGGGGGGGGGGGGGGGTTGTGGCAATAAAATTTTGTCAAATGAGGGGTCATGCTTCAAAAAATTTGGGAACTGCTGCATTAAGTTATTCTAAGATGTGCCATTAAGACATTTTTGTTCATCTCATTTGTCCAACATCATTCATGATTTAACTATTTAATTATGTGTTTTTCTTCTAGAAGAGGGACATAACTGTTCACCATTTTGCCTTGGCTCGATGGGAGGATTACATCGGGGCAGACTCCCCAGTCACTACACCAGCTGGTCCAAAACGAGAGGGATACCTCATGTATAGACATTTTATTTCTAATCGCCATGAAAAACATTTGATGCAATGGACACCAGGATACTTTATTTTAAAGTGAGATTTTTTGATTTATGTAATTTAAAGCCCTTGACTAATATATTTACCAGTTTTCATTGTATTTAAATATCTCAGACTTATCTGAAAATATATTTAATTTACTTATTACTACGAACGAAATTGCAATAAAATCCAAAAATCATACGAAGTAAACAAATATAAATTTATCATGTGAGGTTCAACAGACAACACTAATATGCAAAGCCTACTATAGACTAGTCCTCTTCTAGGAAGCTTTTATGTACCTACTACTTATATTGGGAGAAGTGCCTGGTTTATAGGGTTGAAACATTCAAAATTTTTGCTTGTGTTGAGAGACATTGCTCATTCAATGATCCAAAATTTGTTAGAAGGTTTTTGCACATTTTGTGAAACACTCGTAAACTGAGTTACTCATAATTCAAAGTTTTACTGTATGGTAGGGCTGGACAAATCACAAAAAAAATTTAGGTGCCAGAATAGTATTTTAGGCACCAAAAGAAATTTTACCCGAAGGGAAAGGTCCAAAATAATTCTTCTTTTGACTTTTTCAGGGCATAGCATAGTGACCCTCTCATGCTGGCAGATGTACTGCTATAAATTGCAAAAATTTTGCGCAGCTCTCAGCCTGCAATTTACTAAAACTACATAAAGAAAATTATAGGTGTTGATACAAATTTTTAGTCACCATGGCAACCTGTCACCTGGGATTTGTTCATCCCTGCTGTATGAGGAGAGAATTTTTTTTTTTCCAGTCTAAAGATGTAATGAGTGAACACAAAATATAGGAAATATAAACACTACACAGCACTTAATTTCAGATGCATAGAAATGACATCTATGAGCTAGAATTTGAAATGCAAGTATAGCAAGGCTTTGACAAATCCCAGGTCTCCATGGCTCGTAGCATGAACCCCAACCCACATGGGTAAAGGGCTTACATCCCGGAAGGGACAGAGCCTGTGTCCAGTGTGGTCTGATCTCTCCATAGTGACTGTGAAAAGTTGGCATTGGCTCCTGAAATATTCCATGTGAGATGACTAAAGTAGAGTCTCAGGACAATGAAGAATTTGAAATTCTGTAAGTTTTTCATGCTTTTACTAACATGGGGAAAAAGTCAGCAAGACACAGAAAAGTCTAAAATAAATAATTTTGGCTATTTTTCCTCAGGGAAAAATGTGTTCTTGGTTCCTGGCTGGCACCTAATTATTATTATTTTTGATTTGTCAAGCCCTGAAGGACGGATATAGAGCAGTGTTTCTCAACAACCAGGCCCTGACATCATTCACACCAGGCTGTGAGTCAATAAGCAATGTTCAGTCAATAAGCTGTTTCATTTTCCGTTGGTTGTATGTTTGACTGAACCTCCAATTGGGCTGCGGGCTCGCAAAGGTTGAGAACCGCTGATATAGTTGATATGGCTGCAGCATTGTAAGCTGTGATTTAATTTATGCACCAAAAAATATTGTGTGACCCTAGCTCATAAAATGAGGGCAGATGGGTGGATGGTGTAACATGGATTAAATCTTTGCACTATTTTTAACTCATGTTTATGAATTTCGATTTATTTTTTCAGTGGTGGTATATTGTACTGCATGGAAGAAAATGATAAAATAGAGCCATTATTTTTTGTGCACATGTAAGTACAGAATTATTTTCTCATTTGTATTCAGTTAACTTTGAACTTGCACAAATGTTTTATAGGTACACAATTTGAATACAATAATTACACCTCTCAGAGAGATGAAATAGTGAATTATCTGTCATAGTACAGATTTCCATTTTACAATGATATGCAGTAATGTTTTTGCTGCTGTTTCAGTGCTACAGGCTGCAAAGGCTGCCGCAGAGTAGATATACCAAAGAGGCCTTATGTGTTTGAAGTGATCCTTTCTAGCTGTGATGTCCTGCAACTTGCGGCTCCTGATGACTATGAAGCATCATTGTGGCAAGAAGCCCTCCTCCACTCTGTAGGACTAGGTGGTCGTGTGAGTAAGATAGAAAAGAAAAATTTCATTAATGCATAATATTTAACATTTGCTTGAATTATGTAGAAAATTTATTTTTGAAATTTAAGTTCTAAAATAGCTATATCCACTTCTTTACAATCAACACTTTGTTAGGAAGCGAAATCTTTAAATAATAGAAAAAGCATGTTTTGGATCATATCTTATAATGTACAATATTAGCAATGTTATCTCACTGCTTGTCTGAAACCTACCACCAGGAGCAGAGCACAATTTTTTGCAACTAACCTTGTTCTTACTGTTTTATTTTCATCTCAGATTAAACATTGTGTGTGATTCTATTTCTGAAATTAAAGTAGACTCTCGATAACTCGGCCGCGTGTTAATCTGGCCCATCCAGTAATTCAGCATTTTTAGGCAGGGTTTTCTTCAAGCATAGAAGAGTAAAACATGTCACTGTATGTCTGTGCACAGAAGTTTATATTATTAAAATGGGCTTTTTCAATAGACTTTCAGTAATCCAGCACATCCAGGTCTGATGTGTGCCAGATTAGCGAGAGTACTGTAGTTGAACTGTACATGAACCAAAATATATTCCAACTGTTATTGCAATGATATAGCTGACAAACATCCATGCTTTATCAAATAATGTGTTGTATACACGTATTTATGGCTTTATCTAGATATAATAGGCACTGGAAAAGTATACTACACAATACAAACATTTGACCATGGTTCATGAATGGTCAAACATGATGAATGGTTTTCATTGATTTTTAATAACTGTTGAATTGAGATTTTTTCATTGAGTGAGACATTATAATCTCTCTCAATTTGTTCCATGTGGTGGTATTCAGGGTTTCTAAAGAATTTTGAAAATGACAAACTCCATGCCAAATTATAGAATTATCCTTGCACTTTTTAAAAACATGAATGAGAGTTGTAAACATTACATAATTTTAAAAATACTTCTCACTTAATTTGTTTTTTCCCCTTCCACTACAGCTGGTAGATTCAGATGACATTGGGCCAGCTCCGTGTTGTATGGTGGTCACAGATGACCATGTGATCGCAGTTAAGGAAGTGCCTGGCAGTGTTAAAACATTAGGTTCAGCGGATATCATTGATCTGGTCGCTATACACAGAGACCCTTCATTGCTGAATTGCATCTTGATGGTGAGCTTCCATTTCCATCTTTTGATTTTTCCAGAATTCCAAAAATAAGTAGTTCAAAAATTTCTGAAATTATTAAGGCATGAAAATGGATCTTTGAAATTCTACAGTATTTTGACATTCACTGAAAATCGTTATTATTTACTCAACCTATCAATTTATTTCTGAATCTTTTCCTTGATTATTAAGAATTTTGCAAAATAGACACTTGAACTGGTTCAATTACCAGTGTTTCAATTGTTATAAAGTCCCAATCGTACCTAATCTTAACGGATCTTATGCAATGAGTTATCAGGGTTTCAATGAAGAAAATTTGTTTTTTTAGTTTGAATTACAACCATCATATATCCCAATAATTTTTTTTTCACATTTTACTTAGTGATGCATATGCAAGTAGACTCAAGTATGAAATTTGAATGTCTATGTTATAATATAGTTATGTGGTGTAGTATATGTTTTTTGATATTCAGAAGTTGTTTGTATTTTTCCTGATAACTAATGTGTTTGAAAATGGTGTTTTAATCAGGAGTTTGGAATAGCAGATGCATCGAAAAGCTGTGGTGACTGGGTAATTGCATTTGAAACAGATGAAGAATGTGAAAAATTTGTAGATATTATCAGATGGAGGGTCACATGTTTACTGAGGGTAAGTTTTGTTTTCTAAATCATGTGCATGATCCAGTGAAGTATTATAGAAACAGAGATAAAATGTTACTCTGTGTTATGCAAGGTACAGATTATACTGGATATGATGCAGAGATTAATTCTTTTTTTGATGGAAACACAGAATGTAATACAACAGTGGTTCGATTCACCATAGAGGCATGCAGAATTTTCCATCCAAAAATTCATTTTTGCCTTGCATCAAGTTACCTATTATACAGTAAAATAGCTTTTTTTGGTTATTCTTAAGCAATTATAACATCAGTAGGAAAGCAGTTCAGGAGTTGACCAGACTGAACATTAAAATAACAATAATAAAAACACTTGTAAATTGTATGCACAGTGGATGGAACTTTTACAACTTGAGCTTTCATTTCAACATCTCAAAGTAATTTTGATTGTCTATGTAATAAAAAAGTGGAAATCATATGTAATGATGCTACCCTGTATAACAATAATAGCTCTTGATCTACACTGAAGAGCCAAAAAAAACTGGTGCACCTGCCTAATATCATGTAGGGCCCCCGCGAGCCCGCAGAAGTGCCTCAACACGACGTGGCATGGACTCGACTAATGTCTGAAGTAGTGCTGGAGATAATTGACACCATGAATCCTGCAGGGCTGTTCCATAAATCCGTAGGAGTAAGAGGGCGGGGTGGAGATCTCTTCTGAACAGCACGTTGCAAAGCATCCCAGATATGTTCAATAATGCTCATGTCTGGGGATTTAGGTGGCCAGCAGAAGTGTCTAAAGTCAGAAGAGTGTTCCTGGAGCCACTTTGTAGCAATTCTGGACGTGTGGGGTGTCGCATTGTCCTGCTGAAATTGTCCAAGTCCGTCGGAATGCACAATGGACATGAATGGGTGCAGGTGATCAGACAGGATGCTTACGTACCTGTCAGAGTCGTATCTAGACGTATCAGGGGTCCCATATCATGCCAACTGCACACGCCCCATACCATCACAGAGCCTCCACCAGCTTGAACAGTCCCTGTTGACATGTAGGGTCCATGGATTCATGAGGTTGTCTCCATACCCGTACACGTCCATCAGCTCGAAGCAATTGGAACTGAGACTCGTCAGACCAGGCAACGTGTTTCCTGTACTCAACAGTCCAATGTCGGTGTTGCCGGGCCCAGGCGAGGCGTAAAGCTTTGTGTCGTGCAGTCATCAAGGGTACACGAGTGGGCCTTCGGCTCCGAAAGCCCATATCGAGGATGTTTCGTTGAATGGTTCGCACGCTGATACTTGTCGATGGCCCAGCATTGAAATCTACAGCAATTTGCGGAAGGGTTGCACGTCTGTCATGTTTAATGATTCTTGTTGGTCCCGTTCTTGCATGATCTTTTTCCGGCCGCAGTGATGTTGTAGATTTAATTTTTTACCGGATTCTTGATATTCACGGTACACTCGTGAAATGGTCGTACGTGAAAATCCAAATTTCATTGCTACCTCGGAGATGCTATGTCCCATCTATCATGTGCAGACTACAACACCACGGTCAAACTCACTTAAATCTCGATAACCTGCCATTGTAGCAGCAGTAACCGATCTAACAAATATGCCAGACACTTGTTGTGTTATATAGGCGTTGCCGACCGCAGCCCCATACTCTGATTGGTTCCATATCTCTTTATTTGCATACGCATGGCTGTACCAGTTTTTTTGGCTCTTCAGTTTACTTTCCATAGTGTTAATATATATTTTACCTATAATGAGATAACTCCTATATAAAGATACACTTTTCCACTCCCTTCAGTATTATTATCATATAGGCAATTTATTGTTTGTAGACCAAAGTTCTAAAACTTTGATATTTCAAAACTCTGGAAAATTTTAAAACGTAATTAAATTTTTCAAAATAATTTCATTAGTGTTTCATCTTTGGCTTAAATACTACAGCAAGCCATGTGCATTCCTACTTCTCAGATTTCAGAGTTTAAGCTTGTTTTTATTTTTTGCATTGAATTTATACCTGCCAAATAAACTAAAAGTTGCAACCAAACTGATGCTTGCTTTCTTCTGCAACCAAAACAGAAAAAGAAAAAAAACGAAATCACCCCACCATTTCATTTGCAACAACAGAATGTGTGAATGCCAAAACTGCCAGCAGACATATTCTGTTGCTGAGATCTCGTCCAACCCAGCAAGCCAAAAAAATACAAAATACAAACATATATACTGTGTATACAAACATACAAAAGTATAACTATATTTTTTCCTGCAAATTGGTTACTGTAGTGATTAATATATTTTTACTGTGACAACAGATCAGATGGGGTTAGAGAATGTTCCAAAGTTTCGTTAGAAGAATGAATGTGCTATTTTATTACAAGTACTTAGAGCTGTGGTGCGCAAACTTTTGACGCATAATACCCTCCTTTAACCAAATGTTTTGGCAACCCCTACATAGGCTGACCATATGTCCTGGAAAACCAGAAAATCCCAAATTTTTGCTAGTAAACATGTTTTCCCGAAAATCCTTTTCAGAATACTTGCTTTGTTTTTAATTAGACTATATTGACCTCCAAAGATATTCAATTTTTTTTTTTGATATATAAATATTTACTTTGTTTTTTTTTATGTACTTATGCAAGTGACCGATCCCTTATGTGACTTGTCCCTTATGCAAGATGAAAGTATAGTCAGGTGTATCCTCTTTAATTTTTATATACTGGGTGATTAAGAAAGAATCATCTGATTTCAAAATGATTCTACGCTTGAAATCGACCATTAAAAAAAATTGTTCATAAAATGTAGACACATTTTCCCCCCATATATTCACATATCATTCTATTCTGCATTGTTAATTTTTAAGAAATATACAATTTTGAAATCTGGTTATTCTCTCCAATGCACCATGTAAAAGTACTAACTTGATATCGTCCGCCGCATGCCAAAAGCACGAATGTACAAACGTTCTTTTTTTACAGCTGTTTGGATGCCTTGTTTTGCTATCTAAGTTGCCTTAAACGCGAATGTAACACACGTGTTTCACACACACACAATACACACAGTAATACCCTTATTGAAACATGTTACAAAACATTTTAGGAAAATAACTTCCATAGAGTAACTAGTCAAATGTCATTTTTCACGTTCCTTTTTTCTGCAAGAACATTGCACATTCATGATTCTGTCATAACAGAGCTGATATATTGATTATTGTACAAGTAGAATTTGATACATGGTAATTAGGTCAGCTGAATAAAGGCATTGACATACTTTTAAATGAAAATGAATTTATTTGGAAATTTTTATTTTGGAAAATCTCTCGCGACCCCCCCCCAGTGGGATCGTGACCCACGGTTTGCTCACCACTGATTCAGATGGTCACATGTCATCTTTCATGCATCATATACATAAATACATAGGAATTCTCTCGTATAATGTTACAAAATGTTCACTGGAGCGAGTTGTCTCGCTTAACACATTGTAGGTGAACAAATGAGACTGGTTGGTGTTGTTAATTTCTGGACTGGAAACCAGCAACTGTTGATTGGGTTGAGGTCACTTTGCTGTGGTGGATCAGATGAAAATATAAATATTGTGTGTGGGGGGATATATGCAATTAAAAATCACCCATGCCACTCACTTAGCACCTTCATTTGGTGAGCATTATACAAAATATGAGTAAGCACATGTGTTGTGTACATGAAATGCATGGAGAATTGAAAGAGAAAGAAAGGAAAATGCATACACAAATATGCATGTATATACAGAAGATCTCTCTCACACAACACTTCAAAAAAAAAGTAAAAAACATTAAAAGAAACATTGTAAGTGGGAAAATGTTTTAAAGGGGATATCTCGATGAGTATCAGTAAAAGTTGGGACTATGAAAGTAAGTTTTACTAATTGAAAAACTATTCTAAAAGAGCAAACATTTTAAGCGGATCAACCGTACATACATATGCATCTACTTTTGCAACAGCCCAATATTACAGGTATTTATTTTTCATCGACAACTAAAATAACAGCAAATCACCTCAATGATGATAGAGTGGAGTTGCAGGCCACCAGAAATGAAATAATGAGGATAAAAATCATCTGCCGAGTAAGAAAAGGAAAAAAGTTTGTGCCATGACAAAACATATATATATCCCATTAGATTTCAACCAAGAGGGGCATTGAGACAAAAAGTTGATTTTAATTTTTTTTTTTTTTTTCCTTTCGTAAAGGTTTCTAATGTCTGTTATAACACATGTTAATTTTTTTCTTTTTGGCTGATTTAATTGTTTATTCAGTTATTAATGTTATTCATTTGTGCTTGTGTGCTGTAACATTATTATTAATATACCATTTACTTTTTTTTCTATCACAGGTTGATCTGCAGGTGAACCCAATGAAAAACTTGTCATTACTGAAGAAGTTGCATTTAGTTTCAGATGACATTCACAAGGCAAAAGCTAAATTAAGAGAACTCTGCTATGAAGAAACCCAAAGTTTAGTCTGAACCTGTGTCCACTACCCTCCCCTCCATCTTAAAAAAAAACCAATATTCTAGTTCTGAAGTAATATATATACATGCATATATAGATGTATGAAACTGATCAACATTAAATGAGAAAAAACAAAAACAGGATCATATTATCACTTGAAACCCTGGTTCTAATATTTTATATTTGATTTTTCCCACTCCTTCAGTGAAATTATGCTGTGCTTCCATATTGTGATTCCAGGTATTTTTTTGCTTAAAAAAATTCAAGTATTATTCACAACCATACTCATGTATCATTGGATAACATGCTTTGTGCCTCAACTGACGCAGCTCTGTGGTGTGCAGCTGCGTTATATTTACATGTATATGGCTGTATATAATTGTACTACACCAAAGTTCCTTCTGTTTTTGTATTTGATAGGTTTAATTGTGAAAGTTTAATTACGTTGTGAAATTGAAATAAGTGAATTGCTGAGTGAAATTTGATGGTTATATGCAGTCATGTGCTACGTTACCCTGTAGTCTAAGGGCATTATAAAATATTTGTGACAGTCATTAACAGTACAGGGTGTTCAAAAGTTGAGGACATCATTTTTATGACGCGTAAAAAAGTATTTATCTCTAAAATCTGCATATGCATGTAGCTATTATTCATATATGTATGAAAATAACTACAGTAGAGTCCCAATAACTCATGGTGACTTGGACAGAGATCTCTTCAAATAACTGACACTTCAGTTATTTGAATACTCAAATTCATGTGTACACTGTCTTTTGATTTTAAAATTTTGATTTTTATTCAAAAATTGTAGACATTAATACATGTGTTGAGAAAGATGCCCTCTCCACTTGTTAATACAATATGTACCGAAAACTGGCTGTTTGTGTGAAGGTGCTGATTTTGGAAAGACGCTCCTAGGAAGAAATATTCTGTTTCTATAGTGTAGTGATAGCACACTCATCCTCAATGCGAGAGGGCATGGGGTCAAGTCCCTGTAGAAGCAAAGGTGAATTTTTCCTGGCAGTATCAATATTTTAACATAAACAGCCAGTTTTCAGTATATCTTGTGGACTTTGTTTTGATATAAAAGTCAGCAGCTAAATCAAAGCAAAGCAGGCTTAGTATGAAAACTTTAAGGTTTCTTCACATCAATGAGGTATCACTGGATCTATTTGTAGACACCATCAAATGTTTCAATCATGCAGTTTTTGATGTATAAGCGTTAAAAGTAAGATCCGATTTCTTCACCTCTGGAACTTTTCATTTGTATACATACATAAGATTTGTGTTCAAATAGTGGCTGAGTAAGAAGCAGATATTTATACTGCTACATTCAAAAAGTTCCGAAACTTATTTTATTACAGAAGAATGAATACAGATAGAACCTGTTTCTTTTGTGTTTCCTTCAAAGAAATTACCCTGCGCACTTATGCATTTTCTCCATTGTTTACACATAGATGTAAATGCGGATTGCAAGCCTGCTTTTGTTACTTCCTGCAGTGCCTTCATCCCTGCTCACTGCACTTCTTCAGTACCCGAGAATTGTTGCCTTTGAAGCAAATTCTTTATCCAAGGAAGAGAAGGAAAAAGTCATGGGGGTGAGATCAAGGGAATAAGCGGATTGTAGTAGTGTCAGAATGTTATGTTTTAACAGGTAATCTGACACCAAGAGCCATCTGTGAGTGTTTAAACATCTCCACGATTTGGTAAGATGCAAGCGACCAGATCTTGGCAGGCCAAGTCATAGGTTCTCCGCATAGGCGGAGATAGATTTGGAAGTCTGGGGGGCATCATGATGTCAATTCATATACAGTCGAATACCGTTATAGCAAAAATCTTGTTTTAACTCTTTAACGCCCAGATAGAAAACCTGGGAGGGTCATGAAAATACCAAGTTTTTTGTGTTCGAAGTGGACTCGTCCAAATTTCGGCCACTTTCCCTCTCCCCACCCTTTCTCCATGCCACCCTTTGCATTGACATTAACCCTTTGATTTCAATGGATTTTCGGGAGATAATTTGTCTATACTGAAAACACCCCTTTCCTCACAGTATTATCTCTTTGTAAACTGCATTGAGTACCCTTAGTCCATTCTCAAGGAACATTCTAGTACATCAGCTTTTAAAATCCCATTGATAGGGCGTTGCAGTTGTCTTTTCCGTTCCCGCCTCTGACAAGTGCTTTCATCTTCTTCCCCGTTGGTGACAAAAGCCCACCAAAACATACCCATACCCCCTAGTTGGGCCGACTTGAGGCGGTTATGGGCATTAACCTACTCGGCCGACTTCGGGCGATCTGGGCATTATAGAGTTAATGAACACTTTTCTAATCCCCCAAATAAGTTTGCGTAGTAACAATGTAGGTAACCTGGAATTCCTTTATAACAAAATTTTGTTTTAACGAAGTGATTCCTCCGGTCTCTTGGCGTTCGTTATAACGGGATTCGACTGTATATACACACATATATATTAGATTAGTCGATTCCACCTTTGATATGCTGGGGGGGGGGGCACACCCACTTACCATATATCTGCCCAGGGTTCTCCAATTATGATAAAGGACTGGCTCAGGGGTTTCTCCTGGTGTCAGATTATCTGTTGAAACATCACATTCTAAAAATATCAAAATATCACATCCATATTAATTTATAGGGTCTGGCAGATTTTTTTTTTTCAAACACCTAAACTTTTATTTCAAGAAAAATATTTAAACGAAAGATAAAACCCATTTTCTTTTCACAATGTTTCTGCCAGTAACGCATAGAAAAGACTGTTGCAACTAGTCTAGATGAGTTTGAAATGTGCCCTGTAGCAGCAAGCACACTCAAAGTACATTTTAGTAGCCATTGTATATCTAATTATAACCTCATATTTTAATGGTTTTATCAGTCACGTTTGGGTGTTGAGAGAAATACTTGTCTCACACGTTAAAAAAATAACACTTGTTTCTAAGGCACAGTTTGACAGATATCTATTGTTTGTTAAAGCTTTTTTCTTTGAAATATATTTTATGATTTTCACGGAATATTCATGCATTTTTGTACTGATTGAAACCCCCAGTTTCACATATTTAATACTCATATATTTGGACATTGATTTTTTTTTTTCATGTTACGCTGTTCATGTTTCACAATTATTTATTAGTCGTAATCAGTTTAGCTGTGGGTTTGGTTGGTTTCTGTGTGTCGTTTGTAAGAATGCTTTATCTAATTGATTTTGTGGTTGTTTTGGTTTTTTTATACACTATTTAATGTTTATAAGAGATGTATGAATATTTGTTTGCTGATTTTCTAGCATTTGTGATTGTGAGTTGTTTGATAGTTGATTGCTCAGTTTAATTCGCATAGATTAGTCAAATTCGTTGCGATAATGTGATTTTCCATATTGTATGTAAATCGGGATTTCTATAATCAAAAATAGTTTATTTTTCAAATTGTATCCCTGATTTACTTTTGCACAATGAGATCTGGTCGATGTTACAAGGTAATTAATTTTTTATTAGTCTCACGACTTATATTAAAATTGTTTCATGTTAACGCTACAGAAATATGAATATCCACAGAAACTCTGGCACAATATAATAAAGTTTAAGGTCTCTATCGTATAGTCAGTTCGAAGTCCATCTGCCATAGCGTTTCATGTGGAAAAAAAAAGAGCTTCTCGATCATTTCCCTGCATGAAGTTGAGATTGTGTGAAATATGTCCCAGCCAGAGTTTGGTTTGAAAACAGACTCAAATCATTTCACATTCAAATTCATTTGGCCAATCCTGTAGCTTTATTTAGTTTCCCTGTGATATTTTCTAGATATTTGTTTGAATGATATTTTTCTCGCTGACGCTTCCAAAGTGCTTTGTATGAATGTTTTCTAATAACTGCTATATGTGTGTTGGATTCAATAACGTCTGGATTCGTATCTAAAATGACTTCCAATTCAGCTTTAATTTTTTTTTTTTTTTTTTTTGTCGATTTCTTTGTGAAAATTTATTATCTCCTCCACCCCCTTCCTCTAAAGAGCAACTATTTGTTTCATAAAAATTGTTTTGTAAAATTTTATTGTTTCATGAAGGGGCTTTGCGAGGAAAATGTGCGCTTGAAATCAAAATAAAAGTATATATATATTATAGAATATACATAGCTGTATGTTATGTAATATTTGCCAATGTGTAAATACACGGAGAGAGTAATTTACCTCCTCGCTGGCTTGATAGCGGAATACATGCATATATGTGAGCGTCAAATATTTTATGTGTCACTTTGAATGCTGAAGATGTATCAATGTGATAAAATAAAATGTACGTTTTGTTCTATAATTTTCTTTGTAGTGTGGTGCTTGGTGTTATATATACTTTACATAATGCAGTGAAAATCCTATACATTGATTTGCCATTTTATTATGACCACCTGAAAGTTTTAAGCAAATAAGTTATGGTGTCAGAAATGTTCTGTAATTTCAGGCATGTAAACTTAATAATTGAACTTGTACCTTCCGGTGCAGATTCTGTCATGAATGTTTTTAGACCTTCAAAAATTAAACATGAAAAAAATTGTTTCATTGTTGTATTGTATAGTGAAATTCTTGTATGCATATTCATGAAAATCGTGTGTATAATCAAGATATAAATTTTTCTTATAAAAATCCCAATTTTTCATCGCAAGTTCTTTGTTTATAACATGCAGAGTTTACAATCAATTTTTGTGAAACTTACAGAAAATTTGACACCATCAATGAAATGCATTATAAACAAATTTAAAATGTAAAAATTCAGTATTCGATGAGATATAAGCGTTTTTTAGTTACGCATGTGTGAGAAATATTGATTTCATTTTTTCATAATGTGATTGCCGGGTTTTTAGTGCAACTTATAAAAATAGTTTAATGTCGTAAAAAATGGGCAAACATTTTCCACAAACTGGTATTTCGATTACTTTGTCATTTGATTATTTTGAAAATAAACTCTAACCCCCCCCCCCTCCCTCAGTATTGTGCAAATTACATGTGTCTGATGCTATGTGAGAATTGTTTGGGCATAACATGCATGTATGATGTCAAAATGAACTGAAGCAGATAATCAAATGGCAGAAAGTAACCATAGTAAAGTAGTCTGTGATATGCCTTATCATCCAGCATTATCATGAATTATCAATCTTTTTGTAGAGGTGCATGCGTTAGCTTGGTCTTCAACTATAAAGTGAAGATCGTCACGATTCTTGTTATAGACCCTCCACACCTAACCTTCCCGCTGGTCGGATGTTGCTAGCACGTTTTGTATAACTACAACCTAAAATGTTTTTCACTTGTTAATTGTCATTTAATAAATAGCTGAGTTCGAGCCTTGATTTTTATCTCCTGAATTTCCTCAAGTACGTAAAACAACCTTATGAGAATATGGAGTCTTGCCGGAGTGGGAGTTTGCAGTATTCCACCCGCTCCCCCGCTCTTTGTTACTCAGCTACCTTCAGCAAACACCAACTCTGGCCATATCTCTATATTTCAATTTGCTGCCACTAATGAAATGAAGGCGCTGTCTATCAGTGGTCGCCTCAAGTTTGTTTGGGAAAATATCCTATCTATATCTTCCCTTGGGTTCAAACCCAGGACCGTGACAGCCACCTTCAAGGTGGTAGACGAACATCTTACCACCACGCCACTCGGGCAATTGTTGCTCCCTTTTATAGGGAGGGGAATAGAACTCTGGTCTCCCGCATGACAGGCGGGGATATATACTTACAAATTATACTACCGTATTCTGTATCACCAATATTTTTATGAACTTTCACGACATTCTACTGGAATTTTTATAACTTGCTCTATTCATCTGGTAACCAAATTAAGAAAAAATGAAATTGATATTTCCTGTGCATGCGTAAGTAAAAGTCACTTGCTTAAAATGCTGATATCTCATTAAATACTGAATTGTTATTTTAAATTTCTTCATATTATGCCTTATGTTTAGTGTCAAATTTTCTGTAATTGGATGAAAACTCCACATGTTATAAACAAGAAACGTGCGATGAAAATTGCAATTTTTATAAGCAACGTTTATATCTTTGTGAATATGCATGATATTTTCATGAAAAAGCATACAAATGTTGAAAACAGTAAAATATTCGGTAAATATTACTAACCATTTGCAACTTTTTACGATATAGGATTGATAATCCTATATCCTTTTTTTCTTTTCAAAAGTTTTTGTTGGTCCCCTAAAAACATTTGTGATTGAATCTGCACTGGACAGTGAGAGTTCAAGTATTATGTTTACATGCCCAAAGTTACAGAATACTGTGTGATGCCATAGCTCATTTCCTTAAAACTGTCAGGCGGTGATAATAAAGTGGCCACTCTATGTATAATGATACCCTCTAACAGTGTTTCCAAACATTTTGAAGTTTGCAGTACCCTCGGGAATAACATTAAAAAGTTGGGGCACCCTTCCTTTGAATACAGAACAGTTTACTACAACAAAAATCACTGAGTAACAATGCATCATTAAAGTTTCGTTTGAATGGCCATTAATATGAAACTTGTTACTGATGCTTAGAGCACAAATACGTGAAATCAGGTCTTACAGTTGGCAACGAAACACGTAAATTGTCCTCGAGATCTTGCAGTCTATTTCTCTGACGCACAGAATTTCGCTTTCTGTGCTGAACGACTAAATGGCATGCTACCTTATGCAATATAGGGAATTTTTAGAGGGGGGGCGGGCAACAGACAGGCCCGTCATTTAGGAGGGGGAGCATTGCCACCCCTGCCATTTGAAAATACATTAAAAATGGTATATATATATATACACAAATACATATACATACATTGAGTACATGTGCTTTGCTTCCTTCCCCTGGAAAAAGTTGAAATGACAGCCCTGGCACCAGAGCAGTGAAGGACCAAAAAATTTATCTTTGTAAGCATAGGAGTGAATGATCAAAAGATTGACCAGAAAAATGTGAAAGCGAGTGAGTAGGCCACCAGAAGCCCGTAGTATAGTCCTCAAATTATCATAGACATAAATTATACGTATAAACGATATTTAATGCAAGGAAGAAGGGGAAGGAGTCCCAAAAAATTTTTACTCGTTCCCAAACTAAATGACTCTGAACAGGGACGTTTGCTGGTAATTAATTAAAATATATATATATATATATGAGAACAGTACTTTTTTGCAAACACTAAGGGTAAACCGGAGCAGGTGCCCCAAAAATTTCCTGAGGACCCCCACTAAAATAAGTTGAAAAAAAATCTATTAATTCAATAATTTTGGTGGCATTAATTTGGTTCGGGCCCCATTATAGGAGACTTTCCATGATGTTACTGACTTTTTTTTTTGTTTCGATAATGTTTAATTGATCATTTTTGTCGCACCATGGTCATTTTCTGCACACAAGGGCTAATTAGACCAGGACCGACAATTTATTGCCGATTCCGAATGGCAGGCTTGTTTTTATACTCATCAAGAGGTTGGTGTGCTAACGCTCCCTGCGGTAGCAATTTTTCACTGCGGTCAAGTCACCGTTTTTGTTGTACCCGTGTCAGGAAAGTTTTCTGACAAGGATGAACCGGGTAGCGAACTTGCGACACCTCTAAACATCCTTTGGTACTTGAGGCGAGTATCTTATCGACCTGGGCTACCGCACCCAATGTTTAATTGTATCACATGAAATCAAATAGTGGAAATTCTCATTTCACCTGTGCTCTGCTTCATTTCTAGGTTTTTTGTTTTTGACAGCTCCTTATACTTCGAAGACAGAACTGAGCTTGCCATTCAGTTCAGTTTGTTTCTTTTCTCATATGGAGCTGTTGTGAACGAAAACTTCCAAACAAACACAAGCTGTGTGAGATTATAAAGGAAAATGGCATAAGACTTAGGTGAGTCTGTTTAAATTATTTTTCTAAAAAATATATGATCAAATGACTTGTGAGCTCTTGAAATGGAAACTTTGAACTCTTACGAACATGCAATGTTAAAATATATTAATTATTTTCCTCTGATTAGCTATGAAAGCTTTTTATTTCTTGCATGTTATCTGTTTACTCGTATTTATCCCAGTAGCCATGCTTTTGATTCATGCATTAAATCCATGAATCACTAGAATCCACCACGGTGATGTGTTTGTGCCTGATTGTAAACGCTTTCACTATGCCCGAAATACTTTCATTATCTCTATCACAGTGAATGGGATCTGACGTGATCGGATTCTACTGCATTTTCTCCTCTTTCTATCAGTTAAGGTTCTTTGATGGAATCAAGTAAATTATGAAACTTTGTCACATTTTTTCGAGTCATATTTGTGAAGAAAACACCTGAAAACAAAAAATATAATATATACTAAAGTGAAAACTAATCGCAACTTTGCTTAGGCACTAGGCTGGGATCTTTTGTGGGCCATCGGTCACACTTTTCACTTTTCACAGCCCCTTCTATGGTTGATTCTATGGAAAAAAAAAAACAAAAAATGATGAGAAATATCCCGGCCCTGTCAGCCCCACCGCCAGGGCATCTTCTACCCATGGCTCGTGGGCTAAATGTGGCCCTCTGAGCTTTTCGCAGAGGCCCGCCAACCATTTCTACAAATTAGCTACTTTATATAGAAAAAAGATTAAATTTAAAAGAAAAATCATTAGAAAAAAGCTCTGACCGCTGAAATCTGTACTGTTGTATTTAGAACTACAAGATGCTTTCCAGGATCAACAGTAATGCTGTGCATTTGAAACATTAAAGGGGTGGTCGGGGGAACCTTATTTTATATAGGCTACATATTTTGAGAGGCCAAACTCGACATATAAAAAAGTATACAAAATTACAGAATTTATGAAAAACGTCTTAATAAAAGAAATCCAATTATTATTGAAATAATAATTTTAGAATTATAAATGAAAAAAATAATCATAGAATTACTGAAATCAATAATTGCAAAAAAACTACTGGCAGAAATCAGAATTATTGGGAATAACTTTGGAATTGTCAAGAGTAATTTCAGAATTGTTAAAAGTAATAATTTATGAAAAATTTAATAATTTCAGAATTATCGAAACAAATTTGGTTTAATAAAAGAAATAATTATTAAAAAGAGTTAATTAGTGAAAGGAAGTTATTCGAAAATTAATAAAAATTCAAATTTAATGAAATATATTTAGAGCAATTAGGCGAAACGCACGTGAACGGATAGCATGAGAAATAAAAAGCTTTCATAGCTAATTAGAGGAAAATTATTAATATATTTTTAACATTGCATGTTCATAAGAGTTTGAAGTTCCCATTTCAAGAGCTCACAAGTCTTATTTGATCATATTTTTTTAGCAAAATAATTTAAACACTTACCTACGTCCTATGGCGTTTCCTTTATAATCTCACGCAGCTCGTGCCTCGATGAGCTCGTGTTTGTTTGGAATCAGCGCTGCCGGTCGTGACGTCACCACTAATGCGCCCTTTTCTAGGTACTTTGTTTTTGATGGCTTCTTATGCTCTTAAGAAATAACTGAACTTGCCATCCAGTTCAGTTTGTGCGCGATCGTAAGCCGGGTTTTCCTAGGAGCAGGTTTCCTGTGCCGCACGCAACGTGATTCGCCCAGCGCGACACGCCGTCCACTCACCAGTAAGAAAAGCAGCATGACTGTTTTCCTACAGAGGCGCAATACGCCTCACGACAGAGCTTTACGTCGAGCGTGATTGGCCGACTGCTTCTGGAGGAGTCAAATGCGTCGTGTGCCGCGGTTTTGCTGATATTCTCTTCACTCTTGTGTGTTTTCTTTTCCTTCCCTTCAAACCGGAGCATGCAGACAGAGTAGCTGATGCCAAAGCCATATACTTTATATAGCCACCCTGATCTGACGCGCCTCGCTAGGAAAACGCAAACGCGTAGCGTGATTATGTAACTCGTTTCTGTCGGCGCGAAATGATCTAATTCAGGTCACGCTGGGCAACAAACCTATTCCTAGGAAAACCCGGCTGTAGGGAACTGTTGTGAACGGAAACTTCTGCTGTCGTCTGCTTCATTCCAGGTACTTTGTTTTTGGTGGCTCCTTATGGTCTTAAAAAAGAACTGAACTTGCTACACAGTTCAATTTATGGGCTTAGATTGTAGGGAACGGAAACTTCTACTGTCGTCTGCTTCATTCCAGGTACTTTGTTTTTGATAGCTCCTCATGCTCCTAAGAAAGAACTGAGCTTGCCTTTCAGTTCAGTTTGCGGGCTTTTCTCGTAGGGAACTACAATCAATAGAAATTTCTGCTTCTTGATCCGAAATTCATTACCACGATTTGGGTGATCTTCCTTTTTGACAGTAGATGGCAGCAAAAGCAGTGCATTAGAACAGTGGAAATTCACACTTTATTTCTAGTCTACTTCTTCCCTGGTTCTGATAGTCATCTCTAGAGCCCGAAAATTCAGGCAAAATGACCCCTAAATGCCTTGTTTTCTCTATTTTCAAACTATTTTGGTAAAAATTATTTTTTTGAAATTTTCGTGCCAGAAATGCTTATTTTCGTTTATTAGTAAATTTCAGAGGCCATAACCTGTAAAACTTGGATATTTTGGGCAATGAGAACTCCAAAAGAATTTTTTTTTTAAATTTTCCAACACTCAGTATTAATTATCAATCAACCCCCCCCCCCTTTCCAGCCCCATTTAGACGCAACCAAGTGATCTGAACGATTGGTGTTGGCATGAATTAACGTTGCTTTGACCGGATAGTGTTGGACGAGAGTGATTTTGTTTCAGGTGAACGCAGCTTGTAATAGAAAAGCAGAGGAAAATTAGAAAGTTGTTTCCGCACAGGCTGCACATAATATGCCTCGCTCAGGCACTGGACTGCGTTGTATGTGTATAGCGGACCGATGATTCTCCCAAGAGATCTTGAATTGATGTCATAACTCAGACAAAGGCAGGGTAGGAGCAAACAGGTTCTGAGGCCCATGTTGTTTTGATTCTACTTTTTGCAACGTAAATTCTCTGAAAACAATCGTGGCTATTTATTAAACATGCATATTTAGTATTCGATCAAACTGCCAAGAGTCGCCCTTAGGGGTGTGTGACAGATGCGACCACACCAGGCCCCGCGCTCGAAGGAATCCCGCACACGTGGTAATGTGAAAAATATTTTTTTTATTTTTACTAAAAGAGAACAACATAGCCATGTTTCAACTATAGAAATGATAATGATTATTCCAAATAATACAACAAATAAACGAGAATTATTCGCAAATCGAGAAGAGGCCCCACAGATTATTTTCTCTACCGACTCCGCGTCTGATAATGGCGGCCCTAGAATTGGCCTATTCTTGAGAGCCTAGTAAAATTTTATTTTGGACTTGAAATCAATTTAATTTGGATTATATAATGCAGTTATTATTAACTATAATTAAAACAATAGACGTATTAAGTGCAACCGATTTTTCAGCTAGTTTTTGGACCCTTAATACCTTTGTGTTTAGTTATTTTTTCTTCCTTCCAAAAATTATGCCTTTTTTTAGTGCCTAAACTTCCGGGCTCCAGCCATCTCCAATTTTGAAACTAGATGGCAGCACCAACAATTTAAATTAATCAGTGGAAATACATATTTTACGAGTTCAAGCTAGGGTCAGTGCCGTCTTAACGCATGGCCCTCCCGGGGGGCCTCAAGAGAAGAGGGACCTCAGAAAAATGAGAAGTAGTTGAATTTTTCAATAATTTAACAGGTAGGGCCTCAGTGAAATCACTTGGCCTAGACCCCGTGATGCTCTTAAGACGGCCCAAGCGCGTACGTAGGAGGAGGAAGGTGCATTGCATTCTTTTTTCAGAAATTATTTGGGGGCTCAGCCACTTTACAAAATTTATTGAGCGGGTGTGGTCGAATGGTCTCAGCCCCTAGGTTCCGGCACCTCTATATATATATATATATATATATATATATATATATATGCGCACCAGTACGGGTATTGCATGTGCAATTTTACTTAACCGTGCATGCATCTCGTACACAATCCTCTACGGAATTTCTAATGAACTCGTATATGCTAGAATCTGCGTTGCGTGTACATGTTGTGAACCTAACGTGAAGATTGTTTCTGTATATATATATTGTATTGATAAAAACAAGCAATTAATAAAAATAGGCCCTATGCAATATGAACCTACTTCTCAAACGAGTCTCGTACTAACTAACTAACCGTGTGATGGCTCGGTTCATATACTACGGGACTTCTAAACGAAAAGCCATCACCGAGAAAAACGAGTCTCGTACTGCTTTCTATAGGTTCTTATCTCTGATGCCTGAATACTCCAACCAGAGAGCTCATAACGCTGTTAAGATTAAATTAATCTTATACGAGCATTTCACACATGTGCGATTATAAGCAACTGCTTATTTTCTGAATATTCTTGTTTAAATCACAAGTGTTTCTGTGCGATGCACAGCTTTTTGATACACAATTTTATGATTTTAATAGGGGTCATTAAAGTATTACGTAAGCATCGATGGGGGGGGGAGAGTTTCCGACTTATGATGATAAGGGTGGGGGGGGGGGTTTGGATGATGCTTACGTCATCAACCACCCTTTATAAAAATATGAAATATTCTTAATGGCATCCTGAACTGACAATCTCCCTATTGATAAGTCTCCTATAGAGCCGCTTTTGTGATCTCTAAATGTTTCGTAGATCCTTCAAGTGATCTAGAAATATGTTTGGACAGCTTAAGTACTCTCGAACTGTGCCACGCACCATTCAAGCGATCCGTAATTATACCGCGGATCACTTAAGTAATCTGGGAATGTGCCGGGGGGGGGAGTAACGTGAGTGATGTAGAGCGGCACTGGGTGTCGCTTAAGGGCTCTAAAACTGTGCCAACTGTCACTAAAGGGATTTCTAAATGGGCCGCGGATCGCTTAAGTGTGCTAGAACTGTGTCTCGAGTAACTTAAGTGATCTGTGAATGTGTCACAGGCCTACTTGAGTGATCTGAAAATGTGCCACGGGTCGCCTAAATGCTCTGGAATTGTGTCATGGGTCACCTAAGCTATCTGTAAATGCGCCGCTTTTAGTTTATTTTTACAAAATTAGGTTTGAGGGGGTTAGGTTGAAAATTGCTGACGTAATACTTGAACGTTGCCCTATCGCTGGTTTCTTCCCCCAGTATTCGTATATTCTGAGGCATGATTCGATGTCTACTTAGTCTGGCACCTACCGTTCGACCTGTATTCGGCCATTTAGTACATGACCGGAACACAGGTCGAACGGCCACTGGTGCACGCAAGCCTCCCCGCCACGGCAAGGCGAGACATCAAGAGGAGGAAAAATGTTTTTTTTTTTAAATAGAAAATGGGGCCTCAGCTAATTCCGACCACCATTTTGTGGGCCTAAACAGACCAAAAAAATAGAAAATAAATAAAAATGTAAAATCACGGAGTTACACGGCTTTTCTGTTGGGAAGTGATCGCACAAGTAAATTGCAAATGATAGGGTTTCAGCGTTTGAATCAGCTCTTATTGCCACACACAAATTTCCTCCTGCTTTTTATTTAGACTTACTTACTCCTTCAAAGGAAAGGCTCAAACCACGGACGATCCTGCGTACGCCTTTGCCCTTGACCAGGCGGACTCTAACAACATACCGGACTAGAACTCGCAGGCTACTATACTGGAGACACAGGATCTATCGCCGTGGGACTTATAGTCGAATTAGAGCGCAATCTGCTGTACCCAGAAACTGGCTACAAATAGCTATTCCACAGGTATATGACTTTGAAATCTATACGGTCATATATACTATGACTTCGGAATGGCTGATTCTCAAAGCGAATCTCCTTGCAAACTACTTACAGGATATGAAAAAGTATCACGATATTTCTACAGACAGACAAGGGACTTCTTCAATCTATGGCCAACACCTGGGACCAGTCCTGATCCAAAAGACTCGTGGTCAGCATTACTTCAAAAACTGCGACTATACTATACTCTTCACTCGTAGTTAGAAAAGCTGATGGCAGATGACAGCACTGTAAATAACAAGCCTAACACAGAAACAAACTTCAATTCAGGTTCACTACACGCACACGTACGTTCCGACACGTAACAATTCGTTAGAAGTTCCGTAGAGGAATATGAACGAGGTGCATGTATGGTTTAGTAGTTGCAGGAGATTATACAGGGCAATATACGCGTAAGAGTCTCAAAACGACGCAAAGAAAAGTGAGTAACGGGTTTCAGTTAAGAATATGAAAACATCGAAAATATTCTGATGGAGACCAACACAATACATCTTTGATATCTAGTCTGTGCAATATCGAACAGCCAGGGCCGCAACTAGATACTTTGGCAGCCGGGGCAAGAACGCATTTTTGCGTCCCATCTAATGTAGAAGAAGCAGTTAAAGGGTGCATTCGGCGCACCCTTCCGTCAGCGCCGGGGCACAAGACCCGCCGGCTCCCCCCCCCCCTCCTAGTTGCGGCCCTGCGAACAGCCATTGTTGTTGATTTCGGCTCTTACTGCGAGTTATTTGGCGGGGAGTAATCTATGTCTATTATCCCAAGAAAGATCTCTCTTCTCTCACAAGAACGTATTTTTCCGATGTTAAATTCAATTTAAATGTCAGCGACCTCTGGTTGCAGGCGGTTGATGAACTTTCCATCGAACCGTAACCGTAAATGGGAGGCGTAAATTACATATGATACATGCTTCATATGATCTCTACAGTTCGAATCGACACGTTTTTCTTCATGTTTATTGTTTTGACTGAAGGCATCGGGAATAAAACGGCCCATACGTATGCAGTTGGAACCGAAAACATTCTCGGTTTTTTTCCTCGAATGTGGTTTTATTTGATAGATTGAATTAATATCGTAATCGTTGTAGCGGAAAAATGTGTTAATCCCGATTATCTCGAGCATACGCTCACACAACGTGCCCATAAAACCGAGTTTATAGGTAGGAAAATGCACGAAATCGTGACCTATTTCAATGGCACTTTTCTTTGTTAGTGTTTTTCCCAGGTGTACGTTACAGCACATAATCGGGAAAGTTTCTATCATGGAAGCTATAGCCGCGTAAACCACAACCCGTGACGTAACGTTTTGTGGATTTTTCATTGGATATTACGGAATAATTTTTTTATTACGATTTCTTCACTCGTTTACCCGCCTCGACCCCCCAAATTTTCTCTGTAGACCAGGGATCTTCGACACATTGCCCGCGGGACACTAGTAAGTGGCTCTCGAAGCTTTTTGACGTGGCCCGCCGACGAAAAATTTTGCATTGCCACGGAATTTGTGGAAATGCCGAAGGAAAAAGGCTAATGTGATAAAATGTACTACAGAATCGGTGAAAGAATTGATTTCAAATTTACTTTCTGGCAACATTTCGGAAGTGTGAGAAATAATTTCACAGAATCACAGTGGAACGTTCCTTAACGGACACCTCCCGTTAACGGATACTTTTCTGATCCCCGGTCCCGTGGAATAGGGCTTTAATATATTTCACTCCCCGTTAGCGGACACTCCCGATACCGGGCAGTAAAATGTAAAATCAGGCAAACACAATTTTTTCTTCCAAACTCTAATTCGTGAATTTTTGTTCATAAATCGAGAATTTATCATATTCAACGGTGATTATATGCATAATCCCAAGCTCGTATTGGTAAATATGATAATCCGTCAATTAATTACTTGATTAACTGAACATAACTATCGTCCAGGTAGCTTATTCCCAATGGTCATGTTGGCTGTGTTTGTTGATACATGTGATGAAAGCCAATATTACAAGACTGATGATGTTGTTACGAATGTTTTTATCTTCTTCAAACTTATTTTAAGTTAATTTAATTTTTATTGCAAAATGTGTAGTGCGGGTAAGAATAGTTAATTGGTTTAATGAAGAGAAGAAAGGTTACAAATATTTTTCTATATCTTTATCAGAGACTTTCCAACTTTCTTTGTTTTTAATTATGCATAATCACAGGCAAAAGTGGTGAATGTATTGAAATTTACTCAAACTTTCTTTATATCCAAACGATATCACTTTCACGCACAGGCACCAATTGCGACCGAAGCCATAAACGAGGTTCTACTTTATATTCTGCCTCCACAATAGCAGACACTCGCCTTTAGCGGACAAACGTTTTGGTACCGTGAGTGTCCGTTATCGAGAGGTCCTACTGTAATATGAAAAAAATTCAGAATTAATGAGAAATATAGTAATTTCAGAATTATTGAATAGAGAGATAATTTTAGAATTGTTAAAAAGAATTTTAAAATTTTTTGTAAAGAATAATTTTAGAATTAGGGAAAAGAACAACTTTGGAATTAATGAGGGGAAATGATTTCATTACCATTGAAAGAAATATTTCCAGAATTAATGTAAATTCAGATTCAATCGAAAAATAATCTCAGGGTAGAAGTAAAATTCTAAAATAATGTACCTCCACCCCCCCCCCCCCGTTTGACTCGGATCCCTAGGTCCACCACGACCACCTGTGTTTCTTAACCTTTTTCAGCTCATGGCCCCTATGGATCACATTTTTTTCTCGTGCCACCCCCCCCCCTGTCCTATCCAGGGTCCCCTCTACCCTCATCCAAGAGTGAGATACTTTCTATTTTTTTTTAATTACGAATTTAATTTTAATAAATCAGATCAATCTCTGGAATCCTGGGTAGGCACGGATTCAAATGGTTGATTATCATCTCAGTAAAAAACGGTCTATGTAAAATACGGGGCGATCCAGCGAACCTACACGATAAATCGACTCTCCTAACACAACCGTTGCTCTGGCGGCCCTCCATACATAGCTGGAAGTAACAGCTTACGTATGAAAATAATAGTACCAGATCCCATATAGTGCAGTCCCCCTCCCTCCATTATAGACATGAAGACCCCGGTCATGCCCACATAGACCCAAGGGTTAGGATGTTCCTGGTTCTATGGACGGATCTGATGGATTCTGAAAGTAGTAATATTTTTCAACCATGTTTCACTTTTGAAGCTGTGAGCTCTCTCCATGACTCCCTTCAGCCCCTCGTCATGGATCACCTTTCTTCTGATTTTCTCCCGTGGCTCCCCTAGAATATCCCAAGACCGCAAGGGGGCCCATATGGCCCCAGGTTGAGAACCACTGACCTAGATAACCGATTATAGGTTATATAGGAGGTCGTGGGTCCACCCGTTTATTAAGACGCTATTGTGTGAATCCAGATACCGCAGTGTGTGACATGTTCGGGCTTCGTGGAATTTCTTTTTGGCCCGCAATGTCTGAAAGGCTGAAGACCCCAGTTTTAGAGCTACCAGAGGCTAAAAGTATAAAAGTAACTGCAAGATTCATCGAAAGACTGGTTATTTGTGGAGATGCAGATTCTTCCTTGTAATCTTCATCTCCACAAATAACCAGTCTTTCGATGAATCTTGCATTGACAAGTGGAGAGGACGTTTCTTTATGTAAAAGTAACTGGTCATACAAAATTTCGCCTATGCGATACATCAGTGTTTCTTAAGCCTCTGATTGTTTTGGTACCATTGCACCCTAGCGATCGTATGAGTTACTTTCCCCCGGCCTGGCGAATCCCTGGTGAATATGATTTGCCATACGAGGGTTCCTCGGAGTCCGATTGGTCTTATCGCCCCCCCCCCCAGACCGGAGAGGAGAGAGCATTTGGGCGGCCGAGACCATAGGAGGTTACAGGGGGCGGATATGAGACCAGATACATCCCGCCTTACATCTTTTGCAGATTTGAAGGAGTTCCCAAGAGATGGATGCATCTGGCGTTCATTTATAAATCAAACTTGTGTACAACGACGACCATAATCACATCGAAATTGAAAATTTAAAAATTGAAAGTAATTGGTAATCTCTCGTTAATAATTTCCGTAAGTACACATTTGATGATATAATCTTGAATCCGCCCCCTCCCAGTGACGATCCCCGCATCCGGGGCGCCGGGAACTAATCTGAACGCCGATCCGATCGGAGATTGGATGTTGTAATGACACTTGTTGAGCTGTCCCGGATCTCTCGCCGGTAAGTAGTCCGGGTCTTGTAACGTGGATCGCGGTAAGCTTGACTGAACTGTCTCCTCTTATTGTGAAGACAATGGAAGTTTCTTTCCAGGTGAAGGGGGGGGGCACCTTTTTCTCTCCCGTTCCCCCCAAAAATTGTATCATTAGCATAGGAGGGAGGATGAAGTTCGAAAAAATCCGCCTTTTTCGTTTACTATACAACTGCCTCCCTCGGTCGAAGAGCCTATATCCACTTATGCCCAGCGCACTTAGCTTATGCCCTTCCGTTTATGCTCAACGTTTGAGAGTGCGGGGCCCATTTCATTGGTTTGAAAACGTGTCGCGTGTCACTGAGCGATCCGCAAGCCGGTCGCAAATACCTTGGGCGATCTACAACCATGTCGTGGGTAACTTAAGTGATCTGGGAATGTGCCGCGAACCACATAAGTGATGAAAAACTGCACCGTTGGTAATGTGAAACTGCACCCCCCCCCGTTTATTTAAGTAATCGAATGCTCTGTAATTATGCCGCCGGTCACTCAAGTGGTCTGGGAATGTTTCACGAACTACTCAAGTGATGTGAAACAGCACCGCTGGTCACTTAAGTGATGTGAAACTGCAGATCGGACGGAGGTCACCGCAAATGTTCCGGGGCCACTCAAGTGCTCTGAAATTATGCCGCGGGGTCACTCAAGTGATCTGTAAATATGCCGCGGGTCACTTAATGGGTCTGTAAATCTATTCTATAATATAAAATCACAAACAAACTCGAAAAGGGCCTGTTGCTAAGCAACCGAGTGACGGAAGTCTGTTACGGAAGTGGGTTCGATTCATATATCGATATTCACATTCATATATCGATATGATATCATATATCGATATTGGGTCGATATTCACATATCGGGACCCATTTGACCCATCGGGACCATGTTATGTGCATGTACCAAGAGGCTCCTACATCCTACAGCAGAGCCCTTAGGCTGGAATTTAGATTTCGAGCCCCCAAACCAGCTTTTCAGGGGCCCCTCTGTGATTAATTTATAGTGTGAAAAATCAAAAAGTGATAAGAATCGTTGTGGCCCCTGTCAGCCCTTCCTTTGTGGAGGGGGGGGGGAGGTCCATGCCGAGAGGTATATATATGTATAATATACACACACAACAGCAGTGCTCCCAACACAGGGTCGGGGTACCCGGGGAAGATTTCACGTATAAGTAAAAAGTTTTCATTTCCAGGGGCCCTTGATGGATCTCATTGTTTTCTTGCCGCTTTAACGTTGAAAAATTTCGATAGCGGAAGCAAAAGATATATCCAGTCTGGGGCCCCACCAAAAGTAAGCGAATTGGTGTCCCGGGTAATTGGTTGGGGGGTCCTGGATTTTATTCGTTGGTAAAACGAATACAAATGAAAATTTTTCATAGCACTCGCACCGGGGGATGACCGACAAGCTTCCAAGTCGGGGGCCCCATGTTTACAGGTTTCATTTTGGGGGCCCTGGATGAATCTCATTCTTTTCTGTTGTAGAATTTGCAACAGCGGAAGCCCGAGATAAAGCCAGTCTGGGGCCCCACCAAAAGTATGCGAATTGGTGTCCCGGGTAATTTTTTGGGGGCCCTGGATTTTATTCGTTCGTAAAACGAATACAAATGAAAATTTTTCATGGCACTCGCACCGGGGGATGACCGACAAGCTTCCAAGTCGGGGGCCCCATGTTTACAGGTTTCATTTTGGGGCCCTGGATTTTATTCGTTGGTAAAACGAATACAAATGAAAATTTTTCATGGCACTCGCACCGGGGGATGACCGACAAGCTTCCAAGTCGGGGGGCCCCATGTTTACAGGTTTGATTTTGGGGGCCCTGGATGAATCTCATTCTTTTCTGTTGTAGAATTTGCAACAGCCGAAGCCCGAGATAAAGCCAGTCTGGGGCCCCACCAAAAGTATGCGAATTGGTCTCCCGGGTAATTGGTTGGGGGCCCTGGATTTTATTCGTTGGTAAAACGAATACAAATGAAAATTTTTCATGGCACTCGCTCCGGGGGATGACCGACAAGCTTCCAAGTCGGGGCCCATGTTTACAGGTTTCATTTTGGGGGCCCTGGATGAATCTCATTCTTTTCTGTTGTAGAATTTGCAACAGCGGAAGCCCGAGATAAAGCCAGTCTGGGGCCCCACCAAAAGTATGCGAATTGGTGTCCCGGGTAATTTTTTGGGGGCCCTGGATTTTATTCGTTCGTAAAACGAATACAAATGAAAATTTTTCATGGCACTCGCACCGGGGGATGACCGACAAGCTTCCAAGTCGGGGGCCCCATGTTTACAGGTTTCATTTTGGGGCCCTGGATTTTATTCGTTGGTAAAACGAATACAAATGAAAATTTTTCATGGCACTCGCACCGGGGGATGACCGACAAGCTTCCAAGTCGGGGGGCCCCATGTTTACAGGTTTGATTTTGGGGGCCCTGGATGAATCTCATTCTTTTCTGTTGTAGAATTTGCAACAGCCGAAGCCCGAGATAAAGCCAGTCTGGGGCCCCACCAAAAGTATGCGAATTGGTCTCCCGGGTAATTGGTTGGGGGCCCTGGATTTTATTCGTTGGTAAAACGAATACAAATGAAAATTTTTCATGGCACTCGCTCCGGGGGATGACCGACAAGCTTCCAAGTCGGGGCCCATGTTTACAGGTTTCATTTTGGGGGCCCTGGATGAATCTCATTCTTTTCTGTTGTAGAATTTGCAACAGCGGAAGCCCGAGATAAAGCCAGTCTGGGGCCCCACCAAAAGTATGCGAATTGGTGTCCCGGGTAATTTTTTGGGGGCCCTGGATTTTATTCGTTCGTAAAACGAATACAAATGAAAATTTTTCATGGCACTCGCACCGGGGGATGACCGACAAGCTTCCAAGTCGGGGGCCCCATGTTTACAGGTTTCATTTTGGGGCCCTGGATTTTATTCGTTGGTAAAACGAATACAAATGAAAATTTTTCATGGCACTCGCACCGGGGGATGACCGACAAGCTTCCAAGTCGGGGGGCCCTGGATGAATCTCATTCTTTTCTGTTGTAGAATTTGCCACAGCCGAAACCCGAGATATAGCCAGTCTGGGGCCCCACTAAAAATCTGCGTATTGTGTCCCCGCTACTGGATGTGGGGCCCTGGATTTTATTCGTTGTAAAATTGATAAAAATGAAAAATTCTCACTGGGGGGGTGTCCGACAAGCTTGCAGGTCAGGGCTTCATGGAAATGTTGGCAGGTTGTAATTCGGTGCCCCTGAATGTATCTCATTGATTTTTGTGGTTTAACATTGTAAAATTTGCAACACATCGGTAGCCCAAGATATATCCAGTGTGGGGCCCCACTGAAATTCAGCGAATTGAATCTGGGGACCCCCATGGGGAAGTTTTCTGGGGATACTTGAAGAATCTCATTTGTTTTTTGTTGCTTTATTATTATTTTCATTAAAATTCGCTTCTTCAGTAGGCTGGTGCTTTCACACGTCCCTTTCCCCTTTTCCATAGCACGCTGATGAAGTGGGACGAAATAAACAAGATATGTCCGGGAGAGAAGTGGGGGGGGGGTTGGCCGCCAAAGGCGGCAGGGGGGCAGAGCCCCCCTAGTATATATATATATACACACACACTATATATATATAGTCCAAAATGAAGTGTTGAATTGCAAACAACACAAGACACATTAAACGACGACAATTTGGGACACGTGACTCTTTTTGATGCACTTTTTTTGGCCATCTTCAGTCAGTTATTTGACATAAAACAGTTACATGTAATAAGTTCATAATAATAGTAGGAGAAGTTACAAAACAGAGAAAGAAAGACATTAAAGAAAGTGATTTGTAGCATTTGAAGCATCAATGAGGAGAAAAGGTCTTCCTTTGAAATGTCTGCTAATATTATATCATTATGAGTGACGGTCATTATTTCACCTTGGCCATTGTTCTCGTCTACTTGTCAAAATGTCTACATACTCTCTTTCCCAGTGATTACGTAATTGCAATGATGTGATGTGTGGCGTCCTTGTGAGAGATGCGTAATGTTCTTTTTGTGCGTGCTGAAAACAACATAAAGAGAAACATGCGCTCCCAAATCTTCACTCTCAGCACTTGGCGTTGATGTTGTAGATGCGTCTTCTAGAATTTTCTCATAAAGACGCAGCACGCGTGTGTCGTTCCGAAAAAGCATCCGCGGTGACCTTCCTCATCGTTATTAGCATTCGTGAAACACATTTGCCGGTTTTTTCTCTTCTGGTCATGGTCATCACATCGTTGATATATTTTTTCGAATGAATATGGCTTATCTTTCCTCTTTAATACTGGCATGCCTGCCCTGGTTAATGGAAACTTCGTCCCTGACACAAGACAGTCTTAAGAGCATCATGGGCCGCCGGGCAAAGTGGGTTTTTCTGAGGCTCTCCAGCCTGCCTAAAATGACTGCCTACCAATAACCATGCTTACTCTCCAAAATTTGAACCGGATCTCATTTTTATGAGGCCCCCTCTGCACTTGAGGCCTCCCGGGCCGTGCTCGGCTGAGCTCATGTGTTAAGATGGCACTGCCCTGACATCTCGCTCCTAACATGTTTCGTCATCATCATACATTGATATATACATTTCGTTCCCGTACGTTTTGCTCTTGACATTTCACCCCGTTCGGGGCTAAGCGATCGTATGAGAGATCAAGTGAGTTGATGAGCAACCAGGTGAGTGGGTGAGTAACTAATCGAGTGGCTGATTGACCACCCCTGACTTTTCACCTTGAACTCACTCACTTGGTCACTTATATGATCACCCCCAACCACTTACTCCGCCCTGTCCGGGGACAAAATTTCAGGGGCGAAACGTCGAGGGCGAAATGTCGGAGTTGAAACGTTGCACACTGGTGCGTTTTGTGCAAAACGTGGTCTCAAAAATCTTTACTCGCCTTGACATACGTCGCATATTCTTAAAAACTGTTTTGAACAAGAAACATCCTGCTTTTTAACGGCAGGGTGCAGGTTATATGATTGAAGGGATTTCAAGGAAGGGAAATGGATAAAAAAATTACATGTTTGTGTTATGGATATGGACAGAATCGCGAAAAAGACTTAGCATGGATTTTCACGTGATATCCCATCATCATATATATACAGGGTGCCCTGTGAGTGCTAATGCGGCCTTTATCTCACCAACCGTCCGTCGTAGAGATATGGTTTCAATTTAGAAAATGGTCAAAATGTGTTCAAAAATTACCTTGTACCAGTTTTAGGAGTGGAAATACAGTGTGTGACGGAATAAAATAAGTCAAAGTTTTTAAATGGTTTCCCCCTTGTCCTCCTCTAACTTCCGATTAGAAATAGTTGTCCTGCCTCTCCTGAGATCAACGAAAAAAATAATCCAAGTTTCTAAGAGCAATATTCAGAGAGAGAGAGAGATATTTGAATTCAAAAATCGGAGAAAAGTTGAGAAAGGAGAGCGTAAATGAGGGAAAGAAGCGTTGTCGATTAGTTTTTGCTGTTCTTCCCCAACTTTCCTTCGAATTTTGAATCGAAGTATCTCAGTGAACATTTCACTTAGAAACAGATTTTTTTTTTTCTGTTGGCATCAGTAGATACAAAGCAACAACTTTCTAATTAGAAGTTAGAGGACAAGGGGACCGTATAAAAATTTTAGGTTTTTTTTTATTATTTAGCCACACACTGTGATTTTCACTCTCAAAACTGGTGCAGGGTAATTTTTGAACGCATTTTGAGCATTTTTTTTTTTAAACTGGAATCATACCTCAATACGACGGACGGTTGATGAGATAAAGGCCGCATTAGCACTTACAGGACACCCTGTATAATATTTGAATTGAAGTAACATGTTAGAATACTGCTGACGTGGCGTTAGAGAAACCTATAATAACAAAAAATTGCCGCATAGAGAAAAAAATCAGAATTCATTCCAGTATTGGAGAAATTCTTAATTCCGGAATTGGAGAAATTTCATAATAAGAAGTTCGTAATGGATGAAAAAATGTTTCTGTTCGAGGTGTAAATATCGAATAGTCACAACTATTAATGATAATTTTTGTCTCACCACGGTCATTTTCTGCACACGAGGGCCTAGTTAGACCTGGATCTACAATTTATTGCCGATTCCGAACGGCTGGCTTGTCTTTTTATACTCATCGAGAGGTTGGTGCGCTAGCCCCTCGATGGGGGACTCCCTACGTTAACACTTTTTTTTTCATCGGTCACGTTGCCGTTTCCGTTGTACCCCTGTGTCAGGAAAGTTCTCTGAGAAGGACGAACCGGGTATTGAACTCGCGACACCTCTAAACATCCTTTGATACTTTAGGCGAGTGTCTTATCGACCTGGGTTACCACCGCGACCCAACTATTAATGGATGACATAATACTATTATGATGATCATAATTATAATTTATTGTTCCGTTATTAACGACGTTTTGCGGTGATGTTGAATTTTTCTTCGCTGTTTTCCCAAGCTAGATATGAATGGATTTTAATAGTTGATGCAGCACGTCTTGAGAATTTTTGCGAGAAACTTTTTCGAATTTATCAAAGTTTTTGAGGTATCCTTTACCTATTTTCGAGGAGCGCCATCTATAGACAGAGTTTGAACTAATGTTTTTCTATTAAAAAAAATATATATATCTCCACATTCTTTTTCCACAAATTGCATTCAAATCAATTACTTCAATTTTTATGAATTTTTAATGTGTTCAGAGGCGCCAACGTGATTAAAACATTGGGAGGGGGGAGGGGGGGTGCTGCTGAAAATGACCTGTTGTCCTCGAACGCATACTCTAGATCAGGGGTGGGCAATAGCTGGCCCGCGTGAAGTGATTTGTGCTGCCCGCAGCAAGATAAAAATACCATTAAAAAATTATATTTGTGATCATTATTTGAACTATCGGTTCCAACAGCAGATTTCTTGATTAACAAACTGCTTACAAACACTTCTTAATACACCGACGTTGCACCACTGATACGGCCCGCGACGCTATAGCTGACCATTATGTTGGCCCGCGAACAGAAAGAAGTTGGCCACCACTGCTCTAGATTGACGACCGCTCACGCTCAGAGCTGTTGTGCAAGACCATTTCCTCTCTTCACCTCCTGGGAGGCTGGGTCGTGTCAGAGAGCCATCTTCTATTTATTCAACAAACGAAGCAATTATATACACTCTATGGAAACAACCCATCAGAAAACATTGAGCGCGATACAACCAGGATTCCGAATGGAAGGTTCCGCTTACCTATGAAAGTACCTACGAATTTATGAGACACTAAATCCACATTTTTAAGATTGACTGAGGATATGCTACATGTGACAGCGGCATCTTTTGTGTATAAATAGTAGCCATCAAATTTTGTATTAATTGACGCTAAAATATATGAAATATATATGGTCAAAGAATTTTTTTACGTTCAATTCATTACAAATATGTTAAAATAATTAACAATATTAATATTATGGCTCATATAGTTTAATAATTAGTATATTGTGAAAAAAGAAATGTTCATATTTTATCGTAACATTAAATTTTTAAATCCCGCCATTAAACTCACGCTATTGCGTAAATGCAGTTGTTCCTGACTGCATCGTCGCTTGAAAATATGATGCAGAAAATGCTTGAAAAGACACATGTGCAGGAGCGAGCCACGGCCGACTAGACATTCATAATTTTTTAGTGGGCTATGAGCGAGCTCTAAGTACAGGGTGATTATAAAAAAACTATCCCGACATATGGGCCCCTAACTATCATACCATTCACAGAAACTGAATGAAATTTTGGCATAAGGTATTTTGATGTATGCGCTCAAGAATGATATGGAAAACAACAGTGTCACTCTAACAGTTACGGTTACAGTGAGAAAATTTCGAAAATATCAAATGGCAACACCAAGTTTTTTGTATTGGAATGTGATCTCCATTGTGAAAAACCCTAAATAGCGTTCGAACGGCAACTGTAGCATGAAAATCACCGGCGGTAGATAGGCTAAAAGTGAGGACAACCAATAAGGACAGAGAAGCAGCATAAAATAAAGCATTTTATTGTGTTTCTCCACATGACCTTGTGGAGGACTAATCAGGCTGGGATCTCAGCCGAAGAAACGAAGGTGTGACGAATGAAACGAACATTAATGCTCTGGTGCACGGCAAAGTCCTTTTTCCTTGCCTAGCTCCGGGGATTTTCGTGCTACAGGTGCCATTTCAACACTATTTAGTGTTTTTCAGTATGGAGATCGCATTCCAATACAAAAAACTTGGTGTTGCCATTTGATATTTTCGAAATTTTCTCACTGTAACCGTAACTGTTAGAGTGACACTGTTGTTTTCCATATCATTCTTGAGCGCATACCTCAAAATACCTTATGCCAAAATTTCATTCAGTTTCTGTGAATGGTATGATAGTTAGGGGCCCATATGTCGGGATAGTTTTTTTATAATCACCCCGTATTTTGTGACCCTCTAAAAACTTTTTTTTTTCGATTCCTCAGTGCCCATGGTCACTCGTCAGGTTCACATTGGCCTACGATAATGACTTTGAAATCGGTCTTTCATAGTAATATAAAGAAAAAAAGTTATTCGGCAATAAATTAGGACAATAGTGCCCCGATCTCCAGCGAAAAAAATTACAAATGCGCCCCCCACCTTCAGGTATTTGAAGATCGAGGTCCACTGAAATATCTGCATGCAGGGAACTACACTAGAGGGGCTGTCAGGGCTAGATAACCGATTACACGGGTCTACACAAAAGCAGTTTTTGAAAGCTTTTTTCACTTTTGATAACTGATTTTCATGTTGTTATCACAGTGCTGATTGCAAAACTGCAATCCATTTTTTTCCTATCACGTAAGCAGGGCCGTCTTAAGAGCACCTTGGATTATATAATATATGTTTAGTTCTGTATGAATTGTGAAGGAAGTGTTGCCTCATTATCTTCTATAACATGCATTACCATTGAAATTCACTTTTTCTTAAAAAGTAGAACCACTATGACGGAGATCCGGAACAGTCCCCTAAAATCACTGAATTATCTTTGGCAATGATTTACTGTAGTTGCTTATAGCGCACAGTTTCAATGTGGCTTTTATACTGCCTACGCATACTATGCTGCCTATTAAAATTTAATTTTCATTCTATTTCAAAAACTAGACGTGATGGAATTTCTTAATTATTTTCCCAGTAATTAGCATCCAAAAAGATATGAAAGCACTAATTATTTTTTAAGAAAGGTTTCTCATCGCAGACCTGCGTTATCTATCTCCCCAGATCAGGGCCATAGCATGCCTTCTCGGGGCACAGGGATAGACATTTTCTTGAATTCCCCGAATGGGTTATTATAATGCAAAATAGATATACATTTTTTGTGGGAATCGCATTTGGCTCGGGGGGCCTGGGGCCGTGCTTCGGTTGGCCCCAGCCTTGTTACAGACCTGGGGTGGGGGGGGGGGAAGTCTACAAGTAAATAACTTTTCAGCCAGGGAAAGCATAAATTTTGGTCTCCCCGTTTGATTTTGAATAAGTGGTTGAAGGGAGAATTTAGCACACCCTGCACTTCATCAAACACCAGCTCTGGACATATCGCTATATTGCAATTTACTGCCATTAATGAGATGGGGTGGAAATGAAGGCGCTGTCTATCGGTGGTCGCCTCAAGCTCGTAAAGGAAAACGTCTTATCTATATCTTCCCTCTGGTTCGAACCCGGGATCGTGACAGGAACCTTCACGGTGGTAGACGAGCATCTCCCTCTGGTCCGGGGCACCAGACACACAATATCCCCCTACTGAATTGATGGGGAGGGGGGGGGAGCACTGTCAAAACTCTTGACCAGAGGGTTCAATGTCTGAATGTTAAAGGGGAGTTACCTGTGTTGGACAGAATTTTAAGTTGGAAGTTATAGTCAAAAGTTACCAAAGTATTTGGTAACTTTTGCATACCTTACTTTTGCGGCCCTTAAAATTTAGCAGCCCGGTGCAATTCTTCACAATTGTTCAAATCCAGCCCTGGACAGATATCAAAAGAACACGGAATAAGTACGGTTAAGGGGAAGCAAATTATTTCTAATAATGATTCTATGTTCCGGTAAGAATTCTTACATAGCTAGCCAGAAAAATCAGCCTATGATGAAACACATAGCTTTCACTAATGTCGAGAGAAATGTGACGAAACAAGTGATGTGTCTCGACACTCACTTTCTTAACCAAAGTCGCGTTTATGGGTGCGGCATGTGGGATTCCCTCCAAGGGCCCCAAGCTTTTAGGGCCCTGGATCATTTTCTTGTAAATAAAATAATATCACTGATCTTCAACTATGACAATGACGGGCTACGTGACACAGTGAGTCCTTGACCACTTTAGGTGGGGGGGGGGGGGGTGCGACGGGTGTGGCCTCGAACTTAGGGATATAATAATTTCTTTCGTAAATTCTGAATTTTCGTGAATTCAGGAATTCTGAATTTTCATCAATTCCGGAATTATGAAATTTCTGCGATTCCGGAATTATATGAATTTTCATCGATTCTGGAAGTATTTCTTTCACTTACTTCAGTTAATTCTGAAATGTCATTGTATGTGTGTGTCTGGAATTATTTCTTCCATTTATTTAGCATTTCCATAGGTGCTGGGATCACCTCTGTTGATTATTTTTCTCGTTTTTGATTCATCGATCCTGAATTTACATCAGTTCTCAGACAATTTCATTCATTAGGTCCCGATTTCAGTTGGTTTTGAAATTACTTCTTTCATCAATTAAAATTTTTTTTTTTTTCTGTAAGAAAAAAATTTCATTAATTTTTTACTTATTTCAAATTTAATATAATTGTGGCTATTTATTTTATTATTTTTTCGTAAGAGAGTAAACATTTTAGCATTTCTGTATATTTTGTTATAATACATGAATTTTTTTTAGGATGTGCCGTTCCCCCCTTTCTCACAGAATATATGGCATCAAGGCTAAACGGGAGGGGGGGGGGGGAATACGAAAATTGTTAAGACGCTTCTGGCCCCGTGCAACACTGATGGATATATATGTGATCTTGTATTTTCGGCTGCAAGAGATAATGGAGATTGTGAATCTTATACATTAAATCGAATATTTATGTAAAGTTCAACTGTGTCGTGCGGCATAGCTGAATACGTAATAATGCATATCTTGTATATTGTGTGTCGAGTTTGGCGTAATTGCGCCACGGCGATATAGTCGTAAATGTTTACTATGTATGTATGGTTTTTTTTTTTTATGCGGAGGATTTCAAATGGTACCTTGAAATTTTAAATAACTTGTGTCTATGACAGGCTGCTTGCTGATTTTTGCTGACTTTCTCTGATGGATATATCTATGATTGGTATTTTACCTATAAGAGTTAATTGAGATTGGAAATATCATACATTAAATTGAATAATCTGAATAAAGTTTGACTGGGTTACGTGATAGAGCTGAATACGCGATAATGTATGTCGCGTATATTGTATGTCAAACTTGGCATAGTTGCGCCACTGTGATATGGCGCCATGGTAATATGGTTATAAGTGTTTCAATGTATGTTTCATGCGTAAGATATTGAGTGCATATTTTTTTCACACTAGACGAATTAATGCCATTGAATTAGTAGATAATATGGTTTATGGGCACCCAGTAGGAACCCCTGGTATGCTTTTTTTGGTTTAGGTTGGGGATAAGCTAGGGCCCCCGGGAGAGGAGACACAATGATGACGATGTATGGCACAGCTCTATATGCAACCATTTCGCCCCACTGACATAGGGACATTTAATTTTTAAGGAAAAGATCTTGAGCGGGATTGCTCACTCAGCGTCCGATTAGGAGCCGTTCAAGTATTACGTAAGCAAAGTTTTAGCCATTTTTGACCCCCTCCCCCCCCCCTTGTAAGCAAAAGTCAGCAAAACGCTGACCCCCCTCCCCCTTCTTGACATCAAAATTTCGTCATCAGCTCTGCCCCTCTGAATCCTAACTCATATTTTCATAAAGGGTGGTTGATGACGTAAGCATTATCCAAACCCCCCCTCCCCTCCCCCCTTGTCATCAAAAGTCAGCAAATCGGGAAACCCCCCCATCGATGATGCGTAATACTTGAATGACCCCTTAACAGATCTTGTCGTAAAGCCAATGGGCCAGGACGAGGCTTAGATGATCACACTTGGACTGAGGAGGCCCAGAGAATCTCTCTACAGAGCAATTTTGTGAGTTTTTTCGGGACGCCCTCCCCCCCGGTCCCCCATCACGTGTGCACCTCAGGGGCTTGTACAACATTGTTCTTTAGATACATAAACCTCAATTTTTTTTAAAATTATACATTTGATGGGGGAAAATTAACTATTGGCAAACTGGGTTATAACGACGTAATTGTAAAGAAACTTAGGCAATAACGTCAATAACCGATTTCCATTAAAGAATGATGTTAAGCACCATTACAAAATTATCGAATTTTAAAGTTGTGGGGCAGCTGAACTTTGCCCCGGGCGTCAAAAAATCCTAGTTATGACCCTGGGTCGCGCACTGTGTCCTAAAGGGAAATAAAAATTTCATTGTCACTGACGTGTTTCGAAAGGCTGGATTTTTTCCGATTTCAAAATCCATAAAAAAAATCCCTACAGACAGAAATCCCTATAGATCCTAATAATAAATAATAAAAATCCCTATATGACATGACGTAAAACAAATCAAAGATATTCATACTACATACTAGCTCAATGCGATTCCTTAGCATTGTATTTCACAATCACCGGGCGTGATCAATCAAAAAGAAAATATTCTATACCAGTGGTCCAAAAACATTTTGAAGAGCGTGACCCCGCCCCCCCCCCCTGTGTGTTTCTATATTTTTCTGTTCTATATAATTGGCATGCAACAATACCATGTCTCAGGACCTGCGAAGTACCCTATTCGGCTCCCACAGCCGAGTCCTGCCTGTATTTGGTGTCTCTAGCACAACGTATGATACTCTGGTTGGTGGGTGCTCGGTAATGCCCGTGGTCGCACTGTTTGTGTTTGGTGTGCAGGGGTCCAGTCCTTTGTTTGCCTGTGCGGCTGGGCTGATCTTGGGTCCCCGTGGGGAAAGATGATATCATAATCCAGCGGTGACATTTTCAGTTAGAAATTCCTTGGAATAGGGACTGGGTCACCGTTCGGTTAGGATGATGCAGATGGCAGCACTGCACATAACAAGCATTACACAGAAACAAACTTCACGGAAGGTTCATTATACGTACACCAAGGCCCCCACATCCAGGAGTAGGGCTCTAGGCTGGGATCTTTTGCGGGGGCCCCCGGTCAGACTTCTCACAGGCCCTTCTATAGTTCATGTATAGCGTGAAAAAGCAAAAGATGATGGAAATTTTCCCGGGCCTCAGGAATAGAGCCCTGTAAGCCTCGGCCATGTGGGAGCCATGACATACACACACACATTCCGACATGTACCAATTCGTTAGAAGTTCCGCAGAGGAATATGGGCAAGGTGCATGTCTGGTTTAGCAGTAGCAGTAAATGTGTTGTCCCGTAAACATTTCCGGAAGCCTGTTTCGGCTCCAATCAGACGATATATTGAATTTTAACCGTTCTTTATTTTTTTTTTAAATATTACATGAACATTTATTTTGCTTTTTGATGCACTAACGAAACTTCGGTTATAAATAATGTCAATAACTGATTGTCGTATTCCTTATGCATGGTGGAAGTGTAGCTACGTGTTTACTTCTCGATTTTCTTAAACAGGTTCGTAAAGAAAGAATCATCCGATTTCAAAATGATTCCACACTTGAAATCGTCCATCAACGAAAACTGTTCATAAAACGTGATATCATCTATAACCCTTACATTCGTATATATATATATTACTCATCATTCTGTGTTCTTAATTTCTTAAGAAATATACAATTTTGATTCTCTCTGAATCACCCTGTATAAGTATTAACTTGACATATTGGTTATCGAACAAGTAGAATTCGATAAAATAGCATTGCGTGATACATGGTAATTAGCTCAGCTGAGTAAAGACGTTTTTTTTAGTTTTTACATATCTTTAAAATAATAATTAATTTCTTAATTATTATTTCTTAATTAATTGGAAGATTTTATTTTGGAGAATCTCTCGCGAACACCCCCCATCCCCCCCCCCCCACCAGTTCATTGATGCGACCACCTGCGTGGTCGTATATACCATATATGCTCAATCCATGCAATGCGGGAAATTTGCAGACCGCGTCCTCAAACCAAATTTTGTAAAAATGAAATGAGCGACACATTTACAGGTTATCTGAGTGATCTACAGCACAGTTCCGGAGTGCTTAAACGTCCCATGGCGCATTTGCAGATCACTGCAGAGTACATCTGTGGTACATCTAGACATCGCTCAAGTGCGGTCCCCGACACGTTTTCAAATCAATGAAGTAGCCCGCACTCTTCTTAAGGTTGAATTGATACCCTTGACTTAACTTGACACGAATGTCTTCAAATTGCAGAAAATATTTTTTTACTATTTAATATTAGTTTGTAGACATTTAATTTCGGTAATGTGAATGGTAATGCCCAGAATTATGAGTTTTTGTATACTCTATTGAATACTTTTAATCCTTTACTGCCATACAAATGATCGAATTTGTCTCTGAAAAGGTATCAGGATCGCAACTAGATGCTTAGTCAGCAAGGGGAAGTACACATTCTCATGCCCCCCCCCCCTGTAATGTTGAAGGTGAGATTAAAGGGTGAAATTTGAGCCCACTCTGGTCCGCGCCTGGGAAACCACAGTCAGACCCACCTTTTCTCCCCGCTAGTTGCGGCCCGGTCGCGATACATAAGTCAAGAATCCCGAGCTGTTAGTTGATTTGAACGACATATCTCGGAAGACCCTACGAGTCAATTTTGAATCGTGGCCCGTAGCTCAAGAATCTTTGGCTGTAAGAGAGCGGAACCTACGACCCATATGTAAGCCCCGCGACGTCCCGAAGGTTGAGAAACCCTGGCGTAGATCAGGGCCGTCTTTAGAGCGTCATGGGCCCCCGGGCCAAGTAATTTTTCTGAGATCCCACCTGGCAAATTCTCGAAAATTTGAACTGGGTCTCATTTTTGTGAGGCCTGCATTCTGGCGAGGCCCCCGGGCCCATGCGTTAAGAAGGCACTGGCGTAGGTATGTTGAATCCCATCTAATTTTTTTCTGTGTTTAGAAATCAAACAATGAGCTATGAGGTTTCATTGTTGAAGCTTTTGGAACGAATTTCTTAAACAATGTGAAAATTCCATTGTTTTGATCGGGAACATGATGTTTTCGCATTGCTTCATTCTTATCCATCCCCCTCTGAGGAGCGCCCCACGGCTTTTGCATGTCCCATCTTCGGAGACGACGAGTTTGGATGACCAACCCCCGGTTCGCCCCGTGTGCAGCTGGTCGGTCGCCATTTCACTCGCGCGCGAGATGGTCGACTGTCGGGGAAGCCGGGGCAGAGGAAGCGGCCCGTGTCGAAAGGCTTCTTTCCATCGTTGGGCCGAGCCATACGACCTTAACCGGGTCCGGGGCTCGGCCGAAACGTGGTGTACGGGCGAGGCCTCTACCAGGGCACCCAACCAACCAACTTGCGGTTGCTGCTCTGGGGCCCGTCGAGAGAAGATCTTCGATGGGTTGCGCAGGATGAAGACGGAAATATGCCTACGTGGGAACCCGCCGTACACAAAGGGGTAACGCGCCTGGCACCATACCTCTTGGGTGGTGTGGAAAATGGTGCTTTTTTTTTTTTCCTATTCTCTTCTCGGCTTGGTGAGTACCTTTTGCATTTAACCACTTCACGTGCAAGGTTTTGGCAAGAAATTCGGTTTATCTGTATTTGACGAATCGGTGATAAATATGGTTACCTTGTGCTAACCTAATCGCACGTTAGGAAAGGAAAAAGGGGGAAAACATATATATATATATATAAGGGAAAAAGTATACAAGGTATGAGGGTATACCAAAAGTATACCCTCACCCTTCGTGTTCTCTTTCCCTCTTACATGTATAGTAGAAAGATACATCATATGTGTGGGAAAAAAAACCATTAATAGTTGTATAGAAATAAAGGAGGGGAAGATAGAGCAACTTTTCTGTAGATATATTGTCAGTATAAAGCTTCGTGATGATGGAAAGAGAGGAAAGAAAACACAGAGAATTTATTTGGGTTTATTCCACTGGTGTTTGAACGTAACATTACGTCAGTGATCGAAAAGAGGTTAAAGACACCCATACCTATGAATTCGACGTTCACTAGGTATCATGAAATATCGACCACTGTTTGCTTCGGTACGTTACAATTAGAAAGGTGACGCGAATCAAGAGCGATTCCCAATCTGGGGCCATATGGAACCCCCTTGCAGTGCCGGGATAGTCTAAGGAGGCCACGAGGAAAAAAGCAAGTGAAAGGGCAGCCACGCTATCTCAAGCTATCAAGCGGCACATTAGCAGGTCACTTATGTACAGGACCGCAACCAAATGTTTCAGGGAATATGAATAAAGCTGAGGCAGATATCTTTAACTGTGAATGGGAAAGGAGGCAGGCATCTGAAGCTTAGAATGAAGCAGATTCGAATGGAGTGGAGGCAAGCATCATCAACTGTGTCTGGCAGGCAACTTTAGCTGCGGATGAGCTGAGGTAGACATCTTTAGCTTAAAACGCAACCAAACATCTTCAACCACGAATGGAATGGAGCCAGGCATTTCAGTTGCGAATGAAGCCGAGGTTGGGAACCGCTGTCTTAGAGAAAATTTGTCAGCATCCAAGCCACGACACACACTCTGAGAAACACTGGGTTACAATCAGGGCCGATACTGGGGGACGGGGGGGGGGGGTTGGGCAATTGCTTCGGGTGGCAAAATTAATCTTCAGATTCATATGGTGTGAAGGCAAACATCTTCACCTGGGGATTGAGTGGAGGCAAACATGTTCAGATGTGTATGAAGCCTAGGCAGACATCTTCAGCCGTTCTATTCATGCCTTACATTGAAAAAAAAGAAAAAGATTATCACATATGTGAAGCTTGACTTGGGCATTAGCATTTCTCGTTTACGGGACATTTCTCAATTTTTTTCCTTCTAGGCATTTTCTTCTAAAATATCCAGTTTTTTACCACCGAAACTTGCTTTATTCCATAAACATTGTTAGAATCGGAGATGAAAGTTATTTGCGTGATTTGAAACCCATTGAATATGACTATAAATATTTGACATACTCAAATTACTGTAGACTTGCTGTAGCACTACATCTGCTACTACTTCACCAAACACTGGCCATATCGCTATATTGCAATTTACTTGCATTAGTGAGAGGGGTTGGAAGTGAAGGCACTGTCTATCGATGATCGCCTCGAGTTCATTAGGGAAAATATCTTACCTATACCCTAATTTGGGTTCGAACCGGGACCCTGACAACAACCTTCACGATGGTAGACGAACATCTTACCACATGCCACTCGGGCACTGCAGCACTGCATCTGTCACCAAAGATTATTTATAAGCAATATTTGGAAATTTTTCCCGAAGTTGACGACATTTTTTGGTGAAAATTAGGGATATTCCGTATTTATGGGATTTCCAGATTTCCCGAATTTTTATCGATCAAATTTGGCCGTCCGAATCACAATGAAATAACAACTTCATGCTTAGTATTCAAACACTGTCTTATTATGTTTCTAATCGGAAAAAATCTTGAAAATATCAACCTCGGTTATAACGACATATATTCGTGGGATCTTTGATGCCATTATAATTGAGTTTGACTGTAATAGGACCCTTTCTTGAAGGGCCTGCTTCAAAAAGTGGCGGACCCTGAAACAAGAGAGGATCCAGACGGGACGGTGGGGAGATCGCCCTTTTCCAAGAGCCGAAGGATATAGGGTAAAATTGGTCTGTCCCGTAAAATACGGGTTGATCCGTTGCGCCTACACACAATAAGTCAGCTTTTCCGACCCATCACCATGGATCCACCGGCTTCCGTTCCATTCGTCGTTGGAGATGTTTACCTCGGCTTCATTCACAGCTCAAGATATACGCCTCTTCTCACCCACAGCTGAAGACGCCTGCCTCCACTCCATTCATAGCTTAGGATTCGTGGATTCAGATGGGGGTGATGGGAACGATTGTCCATCCCAGATAATATGGGAAAATATGTGTCATATAAAATAAGGGATGATCAAACTAGCTCACGCAATACGCTCCCCCCGCCACCATCACATCGTCCTGTATACGCGCCTGCCCTGATTCGATTAACGAATTCATAAAAAGTGATAAAAATTGGGAGTTATATATGTTACGGTAAATGTGATAAACCAGTTATAGATAATAACCGGTTATTATGCATGCTTACCAATCGTCTGGGTAATTTGATGAATTTATCACTTTTACCGGCGAATATGCGTAATACCCAAGCGTCGTTGATAAATTTGATAAATATTTGAAATTTATCCACCTTTATCCTTGATTACACATGATACCCTAGAGCAGAGGTCGGCGAGTACTGCTTGTACCCTCTTCATCAAAAGAAGAGCACCCTTACAGCAAGTTTGACCCTACGTATAAATGAAATTAGGATGATTTTAAACCTTGAATATAATTTATACAAGGTATTTAATTGGAACGCTGACGAAGTGCTCGCGAGCACAATATCGTGCACGAGCATCGAACACTCTGGGTGCTTCAGCGAGCACCACGGTGCTCGCGAGCAACGGGTTGAAGATGCCTGCCCTAGAGTAATTGGTGAATTTGATAAATATGGAAAAATACCAAATGATTCTAGTATATGCGATGAATATAGTCGGACCCCGACATAATGATAACATATTTTACGATCGTACCCCAATATAATGATAAAATACATGTATATAGTATGTCTTATAGCACGGTTTAACATGTTTACCAAAGACGCGACGAATAAGTATTATGTATAATCGGTGAAAGTAATAATATTTTTAGTACTTATTAAATTTATCAACGGCGCTTGTATACTATGCATAATTGCCGGTAAAACCAATAAACTTAGGGATAATCAAATCCGATAATTTATCAAAATTTCCAAAATGCTCGGCGATTATGCATAATAACCGGTAATTATGTATAATCTGATTTATCACATTTACCGTAACATATTATCAGGGCCGTCTAAAGAGTATCACGGGGCCCCCAGGCCAATTGATTTTTCTGAGGCGCTACCAAACACATTCTCGAAAATTTCAACCAGATCTCATTTTTGTGAGTCCCCCTCTTCGCTTGAGGCCCGCGTGCCGTGCCCGGATGGGCCCATACCTTAAGACGGCACTGCATATTATATACCTATCTCCATTAGGGACGAAACACATATCAGACACTACAAAAAGACTTTACAGCAAAGCATATTGGCAATATCTCGCCAATTTTGGCGACATTAGGGAACGCATTCGACGCGCGTGGCGAGAGCAAGTTTCGCTTTTCCTTCTCTTCTCGATATAGAAAGTATCCGTCACCAACGCGAGTCGGACGTGCGATTGTTGTCAGCTTGAAAAAAAAAAAAAAACAAACGAAAACGTGCTACTGGATTGATAACATTATAAATAGCATCAACATATCGTCTTGGATAACAATAACAAGATGGATATCGCTTTTTACGCTCTGTGAGTCCACTCTCTACTAACATTTCTTATAATTTCCATTAATTTCTTGAAATTTTTCTGTCGTAAGAAATGAATGAATATATTTACAATATGCAAATTTAAATTGAAAAATTGCTTAAATTTCAGAAATTTTATTTTTCTTTACTCAATAATGTAGCGCCGGTGATTCTCATTATTCTGATTATTTAATATCATGTTTTTTTCTCATAAAGTATTAATAATTACCCAAGTATGTGAACGATGGGGATTATATGCAGGGCCACAACTGGGGGGGGGGGGAGGGGGGAAGCAGGCGGATCTCGTGGCCCTGGCGCTGGACTCGAGTGGGTACAAATTTCATTCTGGAACCTCTCCTTCAACATTACACGGGGGGCGTCAAAATGCGCTCTTGCTCCGAGTGACCAAGCATCTAGTTACGGCCCTGATTATATAAATGTTAGTTTTATAGAAATGGGGGAAAACATTTCTGACGTAATAATTCCGATAATTTTGATGGAAAAATAGAATAATTGTTATGCAAAAAACACAATTTTTTTCGAATATTAATTATTTATACATGAAAAAATACTCGGATATTACGTCTTACCGAAGTGTAAATGTTATATAATCCAGATCAGCGCTTACCAGACGTGGGCCCCGGTGCGAAAATGAAAGCGGGGCCACGGGCGTCTTTATAATTTCGGGACCCCCACCCCCCTAAGCTCCGATTTCATATTATAAAAAATTAAAAATTCATACATTAAACTGTATACAGGAAATACATACAAAATATACAGGAATGCTGAAAAATTTCTATTAAAAAAAATAGACTCAATTAAATTTGAATTAACAGAAAAGTTTAATGGAAATTCAGAATCGATAAATGAAAAATGGGAAAATAATTAACAGATCTAATCCCCATGAAAATTTAGAACAAATGAAAGAAATATGTCCAGACTTATGTATGTATATGCATAATACATTTATATATGTAATGCAAATTCAGAATTAACAGAGAAAGTGAAAGAAATACTTCCATAATTGATGAAAATTCAGAATAAACAGAATACTTCTGGAATTGATGTAATTTACTCAATAAATTGAAGAAAAAACTCAAGAATTGGTGAAAGTTCAAAATTCCAGAATTGACAAATTCAGAAAAAACAGAATTGAAGAAAATTCAGAAAAAACAGAATTGAAGAAAATTCAGAAAAAACAGAATTGAAGAAAATTCAGAATAAACAGAATAAATGGAAGAAATACTTCTAGAATCGATGAAAATTCTGAATAAATTTAAAGAAATACTTCCAAAATTGATAAAAATAACGAATCAATGAAACACTTTTAGAATTGAGAAAAATTCTGAGTTCCATAATTGATGACAATTCAATGCTTATGAAGCGTCCGTTAGTTTACGCACTTCTTTCTCTCATTTTCAAACTCAAATATCTCAGGTAATATTGCACGTAGAAACGTGGAATTTTTTTTTGTGTACAACATTTTCTATAATTGAGTTTTTTTTAGGACAGGTGACCAGATAAAAAAGTTATTCCTTTTTATTTTGATAATTATGCATCCCCTTGTATTGTGAATAACGTATCTGAGGTCTTAAACGCTATTTTGGTACTTTTTAAAATTGATTGTTTGCCCGTAGGATCAACGTTTCGTCAGTAATATGCGATCAAGGGAACTTATAAAGGTTCTATGAGAACCTCTTCTCATGAAATCGACAGAAAAATCACAAATAAAGTGCAATGACTAAGACTTCAATTGTGACTTCACGTTTTATTATTTGCGATTGTACATTGGAAAATTCTTAGGACTAGACTTTTCAACGCCTAAGGAATCATGTACAGAGGGCGAAAATGTCCAAAATTGTAAACACAAACGGCTACTTCAGTTCTTTTATAGCATTTCATACGAGTGACCCTGAATTATTTTTCAATGTCCCGTCGAACAATAGATTATGAAACTGTTTGAACCGTGTACTAGACCTTGACTGTTGAACGTTACACAGAGAACCAAGCTCAAAAGAGCCCTATTCTCCTTCATCTTAGAGTAACACAATATTACATTAGCATAAGATAATATTTGAAGGGGGAATGAGAAAATAAAATAAAATTTCGTTGTGGGAAAATTGCCTTAACCACCAGTTAGTTCGTCTTAAACATTGCCCTGAAAGAAGAAAATTCGGGCACATATTTTGTGTGGAGCATGTTTTTAGGCTTCAGATGTTTCTCAAAAACTCGCGAGCTTCATAACTAGAGATCTCTCTCATATATTGGTGTGATACGACCTTTCTTGTTTTTCGAAATAGTTCCTTGACGTGGAATATATAGACGACACCTTGAAATCTATGTGCAGATCGGTGAGGCGGAAAAATCTTGGTGCTCCAGAGTGAAGTGCCTGAGGACGGGATTCTGAAATCGTTGTAATTTGTACATGTTGCTCTAATAGACAGGGACGTCATTTCACCTTTTTCCATGGAGGGGGTGGGGAAAGAACATGTACTCAATGTATATATATATACATACCATTTTTAGTGTATTTTCAAAAGCCAGGGCCCCCCCCCGGCTTTTGAAAAGGCCCCCCCTGACCCCCCCCCCCCCCCAAATGACGGGCTTGCAAATAGATGCGAAAGCCCAAGCTGGGGCACTGTGTGTCAACACTGGGCGAACGATTTGTTCGTATATCAAAACTTTGTTCTTCAAACTGAGTTTGGACTTCGGATAGCAGGAATCTCGATACATGAGGACTCTGAGCCTCTTTGATTTTGTTCTTGGTATGACTCCTGTAGTTGAGTCTCATCCTGGATGACACCCAGGTACTCAGTTTGAGTCGATGACACGCTCTAAGATGATCTTCGTGTTTGATGGGATATCTCGGTTTGTGAGCCATATAATCACACATTTGTTGACATTCAACTTATCATTGTTGTATGCATTCCATCATTCGACATTTGTGATCAGCTGCTGGAGGCTACTTAGGGGCTTACTGTCGGTTGAAATTAATATAACATCATCAGCGTGTAAATCCAGGATGCCATAAAAATATTGTGGATTATGCCCAAGTTGGAACCTTGGTTAATTCCTGCTCTTATACGTCGTTTATCTTGATCTGAAAACGGAAAGATGAATATGAACTCATAAATTTGGTAATGTTTGAGCAGTAACCCCTACTTATCATTTTTAAAAATACCAGGAATTATTATTTAATATGATAAACACATATTTTTCACATATTTTCTAAGCTCAAAAGATTTTTACCTTCGAAAGAAATGTCAAACCATTTAAAAAATTTATCAAAAAATAATATTTTTTTCAATATAACTGTCCAATAGTTGAATCAAATTCTGAATTCCAAGATCAAATGCAGAAAAATAAAATACTGCTTAGTTCCTTTACAGATGGCGCTTTCACAAAAATGTTTTGCGCATATACATCATTCCATTACTTAGTTAAATATCAATTTGACGCTTTCCAATGGTTACTTTGAAATCCGATTCAATCACCCATTGAATGTCTATAAGGCTGGAACAGGCGCTGATGCAGGGAATTGTGACGGTAGAGGCGATTTATCGTGTAGCTGCGCTATATATAGTCCCATATTTTACGGGGCATATTTTTTTCATATTTGTCGGTACTTTACCGCGCACCAACTCCGGTCATATATTGCCAAACAGCAATTCCCAACTAGTGGAGTTGGGTAGGAAATAAAGGCGCCATCTATCTTTGGTCATGGTCACCTCAGGATCGGTAGGTAAAGAACTTTTTTCTCTGATGTTCTTTGCCTGGATATGAGCTCACGGACCTTGTCGGTAACCTTCATAGTGGAAGACGAACATCTTACCACTACTCCACTCAGACGACATATTTGTCGCTAGGGAGGCGCAACCGCCTCTACTCCTCGCTGTTTTTTCCCCTAGTGATTGAAGAAGGGTGAATTCACCATCAAAATTCTGCTTAGAGAATACATGCTCAACCCATGGCCTGAGGGCCAAATGTGGGCCCTCTGAGTCATCTGAGGTGCCCCTTAACCTCGAACCTAATTTTGTGAAATGACTCGCGGTGCAGATCCACATAAATTGAGTGAACATGTCTCATGCGGCCGGCAGTACATTTTCATATCACTTAACCTTTAGCGGTCCAGAGAGCGGTTTTTTTCTGCACATCGTTGGTACAGTTCGTACTTTATAGCAACTCCTCGCAATAAGGAGGGCCCCTGAATGTTTGTCCTTTGCGGTTTTTGTATAGCTTGTAAGTTCTAGTGATGAGCCAAATTCACGGAAGGGGGGGCGGGGGTGTCTTCGTGTCTTCGTAAGGGGTAGTTGTAACAATGAGGTACCGTTGTTTCCAGATGCTGTACTACGTTGAGTCCACATTTACAGATCACTCAAGCAGCCGGCGACCCATTTCCAGATCAATTAAGTGGCCCTTGGTACAGTTCCAGACCAATTAATTGACCCTTGGTACAGTTCCAGATCAATTAAGTGACCCTTGGTACAGTGCCAGATCAATTAATTGACCCTTGGTACAGTTCCAGATCAATTAAGTGGACCTTGGTACAGTGCCAGATCAATCAAGCGACTCGCGCACACTTTCAGGTCACTTGAGTGATCTGCGGCACAGTTCTAGATCAGTCAAGCGGCCGTCGATACACTTACAGATCACTTAAGTAACCTGCGGCGCTGTCCAAACCACTTAACTAAGTGGCCTGTGCGCGAAGAGAATGGCAGGGTGGTAAGACGAATGGCTTCTTTTCCACCATAAAGGTTGCTGTCAAGGATTCGCGATCCTGAAGAAAACAATAACAATTTTTTTCCCGCAACGAACCTAAGGCAACCACCGATAGATGGCGCCTCCATTTAATTCAACCGAACTTCATTGGTAGTAAAATGCCGTAAGACGATATGACGGAGTTGGTCTGTGGTGACTTTCGCAGCTGGGTGGTCGAGTGGTCATAGTGAGGAACTCGCATCACGAGAATCCGGGTTCGAATCCCCACCCCCCCCCCCGTTCCTATATTGGTGATGGCTGAGGTTGGTTTACTGCGGTTCCCACCTCTTCGAGGAGCCGATCGCCCCGTTGAAAAAGTCTAACCCCTAGAGCAGGCCTACAACGATACAATTATTCAATCGTGACACTTCACTCCCAGCTAGAAAAATTGACGGCAGATGGTAGCACTATAACAAGCATTACATAGCAACAAATTGCACGTTAGGTTCACAATACATACATGCACAGCTTCCAGCATGGCCCAGGTCGTCTTCGGCCCCCCTGCTAAAATATCTTCATTGAGACCTACAAGGACCGTTATCTGGTTCGGAGGAGGAGTTGTGAGGTGAAGTATTAATACAAGCAACTAAGTGCCCCGCGGCACGTTTTCAAATCAATAAATAAGCCTGCACTTTCTTAAAGGTTTGAACACTCTTGTAGTAGGGCTCTGCTCCACGATGTACCACCAATTCCATCGAGGGGTGGGAGGTAATCCTATGGTTTTAATTTGGGTCCGTCGTCGCGTGACGGGCACGTTGTTACCTAATCACTTAATTCACCGGGAGATTGATCAATCCTGACCGTCACTTGAGACGTGTCCATTAATCACCTTTAATAAATACCAGACCAACCCACCCCTCGAGAAGAAAATAATAATAATAAAAAAAAAGACATAAAATACATAATTGATTATTTTATTTCGGCGCGTTGGTCATTATTACCCGCCATGATGACCTTAAAATATTGACCACGGTCCAAGAACGGGGCGAAATACGACGGAAGGATCTCAAAAAAGCATCAAACATCGTGCACAGGTAGTGCATATGTTCTGTATAAGCACGTATCTCCATTGTGAACGGCCGGCCGTAAATTTCTCCACATGCAGATTTAGCACAAAAAAGCTAAACAAATTCCACGCGATTGTCTCTGTCTCTTCTCTAGAGGGGAGCCGTAAATCAGTCGAAAATTCCGTGTCGGTATTTTTTCGCAACTGCGATTTCGTTGAAATAGAATGCGTTGGTAGATTACATGCACGCGTGTATACTGAATTATGTATTTAGCGTGGCGTCCGCTCTTTGTTCCGCTGCCATTGCGGGCGCAATGATGCTAAAGAGTCATGAGATTCACTGAAACACACACGAGCATTGTGCTCATCCGAGGAAAGGAAGTCTCGGTAGGGACAATACAAAGAACGATTCATGCCATCCAGAACCGTTATAGGCAGCAATAAATTTACTCTGCATGGTACTCAGTTACAAAGATGATCCATAGACGTTCTAAAAAGTACATGTACTAATAGTTATAGCACACCGTCTCCGGTCATATATCGCCATACGAAAATTTCTAACCAGTGGAGTTGGGTGGGTAATGAAGGCTTCATCTATCGGTTGTAGCCCCACGATCGGTAGGTAAATAATTTGTTTTGGATGTCGTCGTCGCCCCCCCCCCCTCACTCTTCCGGATTCGAACCCGCGGACTTTGACGGTAACCTTCATGGTGAAAGACGGGCATCTTACGACTGCACCACACGAAATAGTTTAGAAATCACTCACATGTGAGTGCAAGGTGTTTAACACGCTAGGACGTTCCGTGTTCATGTAGCTAGCAGCTCAACCCATATCCCACGGTAACACCATCTACAGCAGAATGCCTCCTCGCGAAGCTCGTGACGTCACCGAAGAATGCCATCTCACTTATAGCCGTTGGATATACTAAAAATATCCCCAAGTTCAAGTCCATCCCCAATGATCGCTGCAGCTGCAGGTGAACTAGGCACAAAACTCCACTACTCCACATCATGTCGTCACACCAAAGAGTTCCATCTAAGAGCTCCCTCGGAAGCCATGGAAGCAACATGGATGGCCAATGCCCTAAAAAGACCGGAGCCGACAAGAAAACTGATCAAGCTTGTCAGATTTCTACAGGAAAACCCGGACAAGGCTAAGATGATCGGACCGGACTTGGATGAGAGGTCCACCACCATCGCCGTGGAGCCAAGACGCTCGGCCAGGCTGGCACGAAGGCATCAGCGATAGGCCGAAGACTCAGACTCGTCAGACTAGGTCTGACTATAAACTTTTGTCCTCTGACCAAGCAAGTCCTGCGCTGAAGGCCACGAATGTTGACAGAGCCTGGGTGGTGTACGCTTTAAAAGTTAAAAAAAAAAAGCCCTTGGAGTCATCTGCTATGGCCCGCGACCTCAATCCCTCGACCTCGTTATTTAAACATGCATTGTTTGAAAAAGACTGGCTATATCTCATGTGTTGCCTCCATAAAAATTTAAAATAAATTTAAAAATCTTAAAATAATGTATTAGATTGGGGCCCGCGATCAACTACCGAACCCCCTGAAATGACCCACAGCAAATTTCCAGAACACTTAAAATAGTTCGTGGGCTCCCTTAGGTCACGAATAGCACGGGGAAGGTTTCGTGGTGAGTGGTGTTTTAGATGTGAAGGAGGAGGTTCCCTGTAGCATGGATATCGTTCCAGTGGTGCCCTAGAACAGTGCTTCCTCGACCTTTTTCTCCCACGGGTCCCCCTGCGAACCATATTTCTTCTCCCTGCCCCGCTGACTTACACAGTCTCCCCGACCCTATTTTCTAGAAACGAGACCCTTTCGGTTAATTGAATTGACTTTTCTAATGAATTGATAGTGAATAAAAATTTTATAAAGTTGATATGCGGCAAGATTTCGGCGAACCTAGTATACAAACGCGTGAGTTGTCAATTGCAGCCAGTATGGGAGTCCCAGAACATTAGTTCAGCCAGGAACCTATGATGTTGAGACGGACCTGCATAGATACAATATTCTTCCATAAGAAGGAAGCTTACTGGACCCGCCCAAGGAGCCGGGTGATGTGTCGAGTCATCCCGTATTTTACGAGACAGACAAATTTTTTCTACATAATTCGGTTCTTGGGATCACCCCTCTCCCATAAATCCGTGCTTGGACCCATGGGTCCAGAGAGATCGATCGTATTTATAAAATTCTAAAGTTCAGTTCAATGAGTAGAGAGGGTCTCGCTCCTGGATGAGAGTAGGATGCTTTCGATAACACAGAGGGGCTCGAAAATATAATATGGTCCTAAGTGCAGCATGACCTAAGAAAAGGCAAGTAACACTAGGCTAGAAGACGGGAATTTTTTAGTATTGGGCGCAATGTGTTAGCGTCATCTATTGGCAATATTTGTAAATGTTTCTAACATTGTATAACTGATGAGTTTTCGAACTGTAAAAATAACATTTTATAAAAATTAGCTTTGTTTTATTTAAAAAAAATTTCTAGAAAATTTTTCGAAAATTTAAGAAAGTAATTTATTTTATATACATAATCTCTATTTAATTAATAACACTAAGAAGGAAAGAAGACAGGTGAACTTCGAAGAGAGCGGATGTGCGTGGGCAGTGCTGTCAACTTAAGTGCTGAGTTGTATACATCGCAAGAAGCAGAGGTCAAGCTTGCGTGGGGACGGCAGTGACGCCCGTGTGTGTGGCGGGGTGACTAAGAGATTGTAACGGTGAAAAGTGTTTGCGCGGGAAGGTCTTAACGAGACCAACGTATTTCTGCAAATTTTGATACTTTGGATTCCACGTCCGAGACATTTAGTGCCTATTGGATATATATCGGCTAGATGAATGGATAACTGTATTAGCGGCGACAAAATGGTAAGTGCTGCTTCTGTTGTCATTTTCTTTTTGGCCGAGTTTCATCTGTGAATAGTAGTGCAAATGTCGCGGACCATGGTTGGTAAAAATAAGATGATGGTATGCTTTGCGCATAGTGTATTGCTAAATAATGATAAGTTAAATGTTAGTAACATAATTGATAAGATCAAAGAAACTGTAGATGATGAAAAGCTACCTCTTCAGGACACTTTAGAGTTTATTTTTTATGAACTGGATCCAATTATTCAAGAGTTCATAAATCATAATAAGTTCAGTGAATGGCTATGTGAAATTGATAGTGAATGTGAAACTAATGGTATCTTACGTACCATTATAAAATTAGTTGGAGACTACGAAAATTCAAAAGATGCTGCGTCTGATAAAATAATTAGTACCGAAATTCTCTGTAGTATGAAAAAATTATACAATTGTGATTTCCAGAAATGTGGATTGTATTTAAGTAAGGATAGGGATGACAAAAAATATCCGATAGGGACGCGAAGTAAAAAGAAAACTAAAGTAACTCATGGCATTATTGTCAACGATAAGGTAATTGTTGAAAAGGAAACTCGGACTGCGGATGAATCCCAGGCTTCCCAAAACAATCAACAAGAAAAAACAAAAATCATAGCAGATGATCAGGTGGCTGGCCCATCTAAGCAACCTGATAATTGTTTGCCCAATAGGGCTAATGGAAAGTCAATAAGTAAAAATGTTGAAAAAGAAAATACAAATGATCCAGATCCCACTAACACAAATGAGTGGCAGTTGGTTGAAAAAAAGAAGAAAAAAGTCAGAATACCCCCATTAAATCTGACAAAATACAAGAACTGGAAAGAACTCTCAGTTAAAATTAGGGGTGTTTGCGAATCAAATTTTGATGCCAAAAAAACTGGCACAACATTGCAATTACACGTAACAACAGAAAATGATCATAGAGCTGTGACTAAAATGCTTGAAAAAGAGGGAGTAAATTTTAGCACATTCACACTAAAGTCAGACAAAAACATAAGAGTGGTTATTAGGGATTTGGATACAACAACATCTTGCGATGAGATCAAAGAATCTCTCGAGGAGTTGGGTTACACAATTATTAGTGTGGTACAGCTAAAGAGCCCCCGTCATAAAGATGGTGAAAAGATTATGGTCCCAATACCATTATGGCTCATTGATTTGCCAAGAACAGATAAAAGCAAGGAAATATATCAAATATCTTCATTAAATTACTTAAAGATAAGGGTTGAAACATACAAAAGAAGGAAGGGGTACACGCAGTGCTACAACTGTCAAGCCTGGAATGGGCACACAGCCCGAAATTGTTATAACGAAGCCCGCTGTGTCAAATGTCCAGAAAAACATCACACATCACAGTGTGATAAGGTAAAGGGTAAGGACTTACCAGTGTGTATAAACTGTTCCTTAAATCATCCGGCGAGTTTCCGAGGATGTAAAAGGTACCCGGGGAACCTTAAAAAATCTGGTCCTAAAGCAATTACTGGGTCACAAAAACTTAGACCACCAAAGCCCAGGCTTTTTTCCGTCACAAGTTCAAGTGACGATGAAATTGAGAAAATAGACATTGAAGCTGAGGAATTACCTCAACAGCAAAAACCAACAGAAGTAAATAATAGACCTACAAGAAGGCATAAGACATATGCAAAAGCTGCAAATGTCCACGAAGAGGTGGAAAATAACAAAATAGAAACTAACAAAAACACAATGACATCAAAAGATGTTAACATGACTGAAACAAACAATAATGTATACTCTGTACCAGAAATTATACCCACATCAACTATTGCAGTTGAACGTAGGGAAAGTGTAAATAATGAGGTAACCGCAAAGATCCCTCCCAACAGGATAGATGGGGAGGTGTCCCAGATTGTGAATACCGGTAATAATGAGATATCATTCCCCTTACAGGAGTTAATGGGTCTAATGAGAAAATGTTTTAATAACATATTACAAGCTAAGACATATCAAGAAAAATACTCAGTATTTATTGATAGCTTTACTGAAATATCTATGAAACTATTATCGGTAAACTTCACCAATGTTCAATAATAGTTCACAACAAATAAAATATCTCAAGATCATGGCGTGGAACGCCAGAGGTATTATTCGTGATCTCCAAGAATTAAGAGAAATTGTTGCAGATGAAGATTTTGATCTGATGTTAATTTGCGAAACATTTTTAAAACCATGTTATACAGCTAAGATAGCAAATTATGATTGTATAAGGAAAGATAGAACGCACGAAAGAGGAGGGGGAGTAGCCTTATATATCAAAAGGCATTTAAATTATGACATTGTTGACCTCCCACATTCCCGAGATTGCGAAGCGTTGGCAGTGGATTTGCACCTCACTAGCACTAGAAAAATCCGAATTTGTGTTTTATACAAACCACCAAATAATCAATTTGATATCTCTCTGTTAAATCATATATTTGACTGCAATTATGCAACAATTCTTAGCGGTGATTTAAATTCTAAATCACCAATTTGGAATTCAAATAATTACAATGCAGCAGGACGTATATTAGAGCAGTATTGCAGAAATAAAAATATTATTACATACGGGCCAAGTGCTGCGACACACTATCCGGATGACAGCAACCGAACACCAGACGTCCTAGATATTACACTGGTCAAAAACCTCAGTGTTCCTTTAGCAGTAGAGGTAATATCAGCACTTACATCAGATCACATTCCAACAATTATTGATGTTGATTTCGAAATTCCCATACAACAAAAAATCAAAAAAGTTACAAACTGGCCACTATATAGGCAAGTGCTTACAGGAATTGAAACACCAGATAATGCTAGTGAGTGTACCATAGATATAGAAAATGAAATAAACTCATTAACACAAAAATTGCAGGACACTGTTAATAATTCCACTCGGGAAAGGTCAAACGAAAACAACCCATTAGCACTCCCCAGATATCTGAGGGAAATGATAAGAGAAAAGAATAGAGCTAGAAGAAGGTGGCAAAGAACCAGAGATGCTACACATAGACTCAGATATACAACATTACGAAACAATACACGTCGAGAAATCAGGGAATTTACAAGTGAACGATTTCTAAGGTTCCTAGAAGATGCTAATTGTGAGGATGGGTCGTTCTATAAAATTTATAGAGCACAAAAACCCCGTAGCCAAAGACTTACATCTATACATGGCCCGCATGGACTGGTATATACAGATGAAGATAAGGTAGAAGTATTTGCAGATACCTTTGAACTGCAATTCTCACCAAACACTAATACTTCAAATGTTCAGGTCGAGAGAGTGCTTAGAACTATTAATGAATATTTTGATAATCCTCCACCTGAAACACAAACAGCTCTCACTCCAACAGATATCAATGAATTAAAAACAATAATAAAACATTTGAAAATTCGGAAAGCATCTGGGCATGACCTAATTTCAAATATGGCACTGAAGAATTTGCCCAATAATATTTTAGAATATATTGTCAAAATTTTTAATAGATTGCTGGAGCTCAAATATTTCCCATCTAACTGGAAAACAGCAATTGTTAAAATTATACCAAAAGCTGGCCAAGATTTGCACTTTCCAAGCAATTGGAGACCCATCTCATTGCTTAGTAATTTTGGAAAGCTATTCGAGAGAGTTGTGGTAACACGTATCAACACTTACGAAAAGTCTCATCCAACAATTGGGCCCGAACAACATGGATTTAGAGACGGTCATTCTACAACCACACAATTATTAAGAGTTATAGAAACACTCCAAGAAGCTAGAATTTATCATGATACAGCTGCAGTTGCACTGTTGGATTTAAGTAAGTCATTTGACAAAGTGTGGCATGAGGGGTTACTCTATAAAATGGTTAGAATGGCCCTACCCTTTAGCATAATTAAAATTGTACGTCATTATCTTGCAGCAAGAACTTTTTATGTAAAAATCAATGACACAATATCTACAACTAGACGAATTAGATCATCTATAGTGCAAGGCAGTGTTATAGGACCTTGCCTCCACAATTATCACATGAATGATTTTCCAGTGGCAATTAAGGGTATTACTGCGCTGTACGCAGACGATTCAATGATAATTTGTACAGATAGAAAACCACAGAAGGCATTAAGTAATTTACAAGAATTAATTGATCAAGTCGAAACATGGTGCGAAAACAGCAGAGTTAAACTTAATGCAGACAAGACAGTATTTATGTGGATCACAGGAAAACTAGATCTACCCCCAGATGCCGGAATAGTGGTTGGGGGGAAATTCATTGAACCTGTTATAAGTACTAAATACCTGGGAATAATAATTGACAAACGATTGACATTTGTGCAACAACGCAATTATGTAATACGAAGAGCAGACGTAGCAAAACACACTTTAAAACGCATACTTGCAAGCAGATCAACATTGACAATCAAGAACAAATTAAATGTATACAAAATGGCTATCAGATCCATACTTTTATATGCTGCACCAGTGTGGCTCTACTCGAGCAATCAACACATGGTTAAATTAGAACAATATCAAAACAAAACAATAAGAGCTATGCTGGGAGCCAATTGGTTCATCAGGAATAGAAGTATAAGAAACGATATAGGAATGCCAACCATACACGCCTTTGCTCAAAAGCTGGCTAATAATCTCTTCCAAACTCTTGAAGAGTCAGAATACCAACATCTTAGGGAAATATCCACTTACCCAAAAGATCAGATATCAGCTTTTTCCAGACCCAAAAACTTTCTGGTTATGAAAAGACCGGAGGTACCGGGATTGTGAAAAGTGTATATAAGCAACTATATATAGTGTAAATAATTAGACCAACTGCAAAATATCAAATTTGTAGATAATATATATTTAATCAAATAATCATAATTAACTGCATTTAATAACATATAATCGCATTTATTAATATGATCTATAGTTGACGCTGAATATAAAAATGAGAGTAGGTAATATATGCATTATGATGAATGATTAATGTTAAAAGAATAGCATTAATTATAACTTAATGACGTCCTAACAGGCTGATGAAGTGACATTCTGTCACTGCCCTGTTGAGTGACACTTTCTGCTTTCTATTTCTCCTCCAGCCTACTTAAGCTTTCTTTTCCCCCTAGATTAATAACCCAATATGGGTAATATTAAACTCTAAGTAGTTTAAAAAATAAAACATATACAACCATGGCGAAAATAGCACTACTAGTCCAGGATGGCTAAGAAATGACTCAGGGGTATGCACTGATTGCCAATTTCAGTCGGAACCCACAGGCCACTATGTCATATTTAGGATTAATAACACTATTAAAGCTTTTGAGTTGTGTATGTAAAAGCCCCTTCGGGCTGTTGTGGAATCATCAATGATGACCGATTAGTATATCGAGGTACCCGGGTTGCCCCTCCCCTTCCCCCCACAAATATCAATCCTGCGTACGTCCCTGGTTCCCGGACAAAAGGTGGTCTGGAGAGCCTCATACTAAGCTGGAAATAACAGTTTGCATATTCGAACGCTTGAGTTCGTGGTACCAGATCTCATTATGTAGGCCTCTTATGAACATTAGGCCCATGGCCTATGCAGTAAAATAGTTCGGGTTTTAAGATGGATTAACATCTACAGACACTCGTCGTGTCGTGTCAGACACGGGAAACATTCATCAACGTAGAGCCAATGAACGTATTCATATCTATCGTATCGTGGCTGCGCAGACGGACATTTTTGCTGTGTCTGACACGACACGGTGAGCATCTGAAGATGTGAATCCACCATTATGGTGGAATTCTAATGAATTCTGAAAATAGTGTCATAGCCTTACCCCCCCCCCCCCCCACATATTTCACTTTTTTGCAAGATTTAACAAGGGAGCACACATATAGCTCAACATTGAGACCCACTCCCCCAGAACGTGAATACCATTTCAGATTTTCCAATATCCTGCATGCTATTTTCGAAGGTTTCCTACTACAACATGGTTGCGGTATTCAAGGGCTCTCTACAACATGGATACTGTAGTGAAGTGTTATCTCCAACTCGGATGATGTTTTTAATGACCAATACTACAACCCCGAAGACACTACAATATTTTCCAAGCTTTCGCGAGGGCAAAACTACTGGGAAACGCGCTTTATCAGAGAAATTAACAAGCTCGCAATCAACCAAACTTGATTGTCCTAACTCCCTTCTACTCCCAGATTTTTATTAGCGGACCCATGGGATCCTATATTACCCCTGAAGCTGCCACCACCACCATTCTTCTGGTTCATTCCACAGGTATGTGCAACATCGCTGGCCTTTGGTAAGGCTGTAATATGCACGCTTATTGACTATATTTGGCGTGATGTCCCCGTTTCCGTCTCAACGGAATACGATAGGTGTAATCATGAAATATATATATAAAAGAAAACCAATACAGTAAAACCTCGTTAAGTCGTCATCCTGATAAGTCGTCACTCCGGTTAAGTCGTCATTTTCTTCAGGCCCTTCTAGCTCTCATAGACAAAAATGTTATTAAACCCTCGTTTACTCGTCGCTAATTTCGGTTAACTCGTCACTATGAAAAAATTTGAGAAAGAGGGAACAGACTATTTTTATGGCTGCCATTAACAAAAGAGCTTCTTAACAGCATTGCTATATACTCAAAAGTCACCATAAAATCCTATATACCCAAACGGAACAGTTTAAGTAACGAAAGATACGCTGGGGAAGTTCATTTGCCGACTAAGGTTTTCGGGGACTGTTCAAGCTAGATCTTATCTCTGCATGGGCTCCACTGGAGAAACTGCAAGACACCCAGGCGTTGTCGCAAGAAGCAACGTTAGCACTTCACCCCCTTCCCCCGGGGGGAATTAGGGCATCACCGGCGAAACCAAAATTTATTGATACGTCAAAGATTACATATAGTGCAAGGTAATAAAAAATTATGTAAATCGAAGAATCAAATTAATCAAGTAAAAGTCAAAGTGCAACGCTCACGGATAATAAATAATCTCAGAAAGCATGGACTCTACTAATTTAGGGCTTGAAATTCAAACAAAATATCTTTGTTGAAAAAAAATTAGACATTCTTTCCCAAATGGAGGTCTTCTGTTTACTTTTCCCTGCCCCAGGGCCCATTCCACAAAGTCAAAAGTGTACGGGATTACTTTGTAGTTGCATCATGAACTACTGATGAAGAATTGAAACACTAAAATTAAATTTGATGTATATGTAAAATTAATGTGCAATAGAGTTTAATGTGCAATATATAGTTATGAAGAAAAGCTACCTATTTTAACAGTTGCTCTGTTGGTCTAAATTAAAAATTGCTAGTATATAAATCAAAGTGTACAGTACATTTTACCACAATAATTTAAGTAATAAGAGTGTAATAAGAGGTAAAAAATTGCTATTATCTTTTCTTTCGCAATCTGTAAATTTTACTAATATATTGTTATTCTGATTCATACTTTAACAAATGTCATATTACTTTAAATTTATACGATTTTCACAACATTGCACATTAAAACTGACGGCACTCCACTTAAGCCGTCATAATTTTTCGATAACTTGAGGTGACGACTTATCGAGGTTTTACTGTATATCTCGACTCTTACGAACAACATCCTTCTTCCGTAAGTCGAAATAGCACCTGAATTAATAGTCTAAAAATTCATAAAAATTGAAGGAAATCGGTTTTATTTGAATGTGGTTCGCGGGAAAAGTTGTTTGGAATTATCTTAATCAGTTTCTTTCCAGTTGACCGGATTAATACAAATTTTTTTTGTGAGAGTCTTTCTTAAAAGATGTATGAAACGCGTTTCGTACTTCAAAAGAAATGTCGTAATTCGTGATGCATCAAACAGTTCCGCCTCATAATGTCTGAATAACAAAAATGCAGGATTTTAGCTCAAATGAAGAAGAAAAACAAAATCCCGTTTCATAGAATATAATTTTTAAAAAGTGGAACGATTGAACATTTTGCAACTAATTATGTGGGGGTGGGGGGGGGAGCAAGCGTAATGTTGCCAATGCCCGTTCACCATACGTACCGTTCGACCAAACGGGATTTATGGTTACCGTACTTGCGAGCGGGACTTTTCGGTCATATAGTTACCGTTCGGTTATTCTTTTCAGGAACCACGGATCGCATTAAGCGGCGTGGGAGGTATGTTAAAATTCATAAAAATTGGTATAATATGCATTTAAATGAAGTTTGCGGAAAAAATTGTTCTCACATAGGGGAATTTTTTTTTTTTTTTTTGGGTACGGGAAAAAAAATAGTTCAAATTCTTGCCGCAGAGGGTGCTTGTACGAGAGCAAATCACGGGACTGAACCTCTCTTTAATCTCTTCTGTGTCTGAAACGTTCGAAAAACTTCAGCCGGCGGTTCGTGGCGGAAATAAAACAACTTCACCTGTAGTACTCTATTCACCAATGTCGACATCACAATGAAAACCTTATGTAAGCACCAGTAACAGGAAAATTCAGAGATGAGCTGTTAATCATGCATTTTATTGAACTCCGGTTTTCATATTTACTGTGATTTGCTTCCATGCAACACCCTCTGCCGACGAAAATTCGAACTATATTATTTCCTTATATTTAAAAAAAAGAAAAATCCCCTTTCGTGAGAGAATAACTTTTTGGCAAAAAACTGCATTTCAATACTAAATTTACCAATCCTCACAATTTTTTTTTATGAATTTTTAAACTACAGTCCACGCCGCTTAATGTGATCACATCAGACCTCGCACCTTCTGATAACAATAACTGAATGAGATATCTATATCCGAATAGTCCCGTTTGCAAGTACGGTGACCATACTCCACCTTTCGTCGAACAGAACGCATGGTAAACGGTAATTGGCAAAACGGCACAACTATGTTTTTCTTTGCCACATAATTGGTTGAAAAACGTTCAACTGTTCCATTTTTTTTTTATCCTATTCCTAAAACGGGACTTTTTCCCTTTTTCTTTTGAGCTGAAATCCTGCATCTTCGTTACTCCGCCGTTGTGAGGCGTTAGAATGGAACTCGAACTGATTGAATATCGCGAATCATGATACCGTATTTCTGTTAATGTACAATACGTTTCATAGACCCCTTGAAAAAGTCTCCCAGAAAAAGAAATTTGAATCTAGTCAATTGAAAGAAATCAATCAAAAACTGGAGGAAAGTGCCTTTTTTTTTTTGTCATACATTTGCCTTCACTATGAGAAGGTCATTGCAAAAGCGGTCCCCACACACGTAAATGGACCCCCAATAGTCTGATTACGACATTATAAGTACAGAAATATTTGTCATCAAAAGAAAAGGGCGGAGAGAGAACGCTATATATAACGCCTCATAACGATAACTCACAGAGGTAAACCTTAGCTTCTGAATGCACAACAAAAAAAAACGCTTTCGACAGAGGAAAAAAAATTGATAACATTATCCGAAGTACCGATAACTATGACGAATTTTTTTTTTCTTATGTTATGATATTGACCCGTTCCGTTCTTTGCAAAAGCGATAACAATACCCGAATGGTATTGTTATTCGTTATCCTCTAATAAGCGGCGTTGACCGTTTACGAGTTTATGGGACACACTGTACGGAAAAAAGTTCCGGAATGACTGCTGAATGCGAATTTCCCATTCGAAGTGGCGATGATGTCACTATGAAGTCAATTATCTATCATCTCACACAAGTATTCAAATAAGGCTACATGAGCGGAATCTACAATTTAGACAAGCCATTAACACACGCGATAATGAACTAAACAAGTCTAGACGCACAAGGAGAGAGAGAAACAAAATTTTGCAACAATCAACAACAACCATAGATTGTCTAGTCTTTTTTCCTCTCCAAATGAATTCAGACGAATTGGACACCAGATGTCGATACCCATCACCTAAAAAAGAAAACATACGTGACAAATACGTAATCAGTCATCGCGTGACGTGTCACACGTTATCAGAGACGAGGTATAACAAAAATATATAACACTAATGGCAATCGACCACCGAATCTCGCTTTACGACCCCATTCGACGCTCGCTCGGGAAGCCCGTATGCAGTAATTGCATTTTTCGGGCGTATGTTATGACCCAGTTCTTCGCCCCGGGCACGAAAGAAAACGCATATCCCTGGGGTCGCTTGTTTTTTAATATATTTTTTTTTCCTTTCCCTTTCCATGACCCCAAACAAACTGTAACTACCATAATAATGATGGTTATCATACGACTCTCTCCCGGTTGAATGTTCTTATAAGGTTCTCCATTAAGTACTACACACACTCGCGAATCCATACTTCTACGTATGTAAGGAAAGGAGGAAATTGAATCCGAGTTTTTTTATTACCTCGATACCCGTTTTTTCCGGGACTGTATTTTTTTTTCATGACTTTTGGCTCTAGGGATATTTATAACTGAAGGTTTTTTTGATATTGATATTCGGAAATTTTTGATGGAAAAATTCGGAAACTTATGTCATTAGGTGGGTTATGAGAACCACAAGGAGATTTATTACTGTAATATTTTAAGGTTTTTTTTGTAGTGATGTAATTAGAGTACTATTCTGAGCTCTATGGGAAGAATCAGTGCTCAAAACAGCAACGGAATTCGGTGATGTTCAATTTATAGGATTTTTTTTTATATTTGAATTAGTACAGAAAATGACCGTTCGGGGTGAGTACTGCTTCATAATAACCCACAAAATTTGCAAAAATGAGTGTATCAAACTCGCAGGTGGGGTAAAGTGGTTCCTAGCCCTACTATTAAAGCTCGACCCATCATCATCATAGTGATGTGGCAAAGTGATTTTCTGGTGCCCTTACAAATCAAGAATTGAGATTATTTTCACAGGACTGAGTATTAACATCATTGAAAAATTTTTCCTTTTTGCTGCATTTGGCTGCTTCACTTGTATGTTTGACAATTTTTTTTTTTTTTTTGGCTGAATGAATGAACGCCAGAACTTTGCCAGTGGACTTATCCCGTTGCCGAGATCTCTTCCAGCCGAGCTTCATGGCAGAGTCCGGAACACTTTATTTAGGGTCAAAAAGAAAAAAAAAAGAAAGAATTTACAAGCGCACATATTTACAATACATTTTTCCCGGACGATTGGGTACTGTAATTTCTTTGGCTATAATTGGTTACTTCACTTGCCTACGACAATTTTATTTTTGGCAGTAATTGGCAGCTTTCTTGCTTTTGACATTTTTTTTTTGGCTGTAATTGGGTACTTTACTTGCCTTTGACAATGTTTTTGTCTGTATTTTGCAGCTTTACTTGCATTTTCCAATTTTTTCCCCTGTATTTGGCAGCTTTACTTGTCTTCCATAATTTCTTTGGCTGTAATTTTATACCTTACTTGCATTTGGCAATTTTTTTGTATATAATAGGTAGCTTTACTTGAATTTGATGATTTTTTTGGATGTAATCGGCAGCTTTACTTGCATTTGATAAGTTTTTTTTCTCTCTGGGGTCAGTGCCGTCTTAACGCATGGGCCCGGGGGCCTCAAGAGAAGAGGGGCCCTCACAAAAATGAGACACGGTTGAAATTTTCTAGAATTTACCTGATAGGGCCTCAGGAAAACCACTTGGCACGGGGGCCCATGATGCTCTTAAGACGACCCTGTTTGGGGTGCTTTACTTGCCTTGTTAGTTTTTTTCGACTGTAGTTTTTTTTTACTTTTTTTTTTGGTGATGATTGGTGATATTCCGTATGGATCCCGATTTCCCGTTATGAAAGAAATATGGTCAGAGCCTAGGCTTTTATCGCGTTGTGGCTATCGATACTTTTCTACCGCAACACCTTTCGCGTGCCGGATGGAACTTCTTGGCGGGCCGCATTTGACCCGCGAGGGAGCCGGAGGTTCTACATCCCCACGACGAGCAAATCCACGCAACCACATCAACATCTGAATCTACTTCAGCTTGACCAATTGAATCCGATAGAGCCGGGGTTCCTCCAGCTTTAATTGAGTACGCATTCCTCAAGAGAACAGGACGAGTTACCGTGCAGCCATGTGTAAAATTTCTCAAAAAATTGCGACATGTAATCCTTACCCATAATCATTATTCAATACACGACGGGAAATTTCACTCGGATCTGGAATGTTTCCTCTAGAATCATGTGAAATTTTCCCGTCGCCAAATCAACATGTAAGAGTCTCTTTCTTTTCCCATGGAATCCGATTCAATCATTGAAATTCGGCGCTCAACGGAGCAGAAATTATGAAGGTCTTCATCCATTTCTTGTGAGGGGATCAGCTCCACTCAGCTCCTCATAGCTGAATACAAAAAAAAAACTAGATTCATACATAGCTCACAGAAATCAAGGACAGTCTCGGCGGAGTCAATGCATTTTTTGGTGGAAAACGTGTGCACGGTCTGTTGATCCGGCAGAGCCTTTTGCTAGTTCAGTCGTGACTAATGCTTTCCGAGAACTGCTCTCGCAAATTACAGGGTTTACGGCTGGAAACTGAACAACACCTCGATGACGATAATGTGATGGGCCATTTCAGTGACCATTTGCAGTAGAGAACGAGGTGTGATGCACCTCATCGAGGTGAATTATTGTGTGCATCGTGCATGCCTAGTCGCTATTCATTAGTCATTGAAGAGTCATTAGAGAAAGATTTTTCATGTGGAATGTTCCATAGAACATGCGGTTTTTGGGACATTAGATATGAGAAAATACGAGATATCGCCGATTTTAATATTGCAAATGCCATCCAAAAATCGCCAGTCAGTAGTAAATTATAGGGCGTACGCACATGCTCCATTTAAATTTGAAGCAAAATCATGGTTAAAAAATTATGCAAATTATTTATAATTTCATTTTAGGTATCCCAAATGTCCATAAATAGCAAAAAACATGATGCCTTCGCTGATATTTCCTTGATAAAAATCGCTAATTATCACCAAAAATAATGCCAAAGGTAAGCAAGGTTGCCAATTATTACTGAAATCACTGGAAAATCACAAAAAGTTGTTGCAGAAAATCAAGCACTATTGTAAATCGCACTGGATTAAAATGATGCAATCCTCAAATTCCAAATAAGACGTTTTAGCATGACAAATATGTAAGATTTATAGTCATAATTATCATTTTCGGGGGGGGGGGAAATGATAATCCCGAAAAACGGGACATTTGTACTAGAAAGTCGGGACGAAGTGAAACCGAATATACAAGTAAATCCCGTAAAATGCGGATCATATGGCTACCCTACCGATGAGGTGGGGAGGGGGGGGGGAGAGTCATTTCAGCTTTAGTTTCTAGAACATACATGCTCAACCCATGGCCCGGGAGGGGATATGTGGGCCTTCAGAGTCGTCTGATGTAGCTCGCGACCTCAAACCTAATTTTGTAAAAAATAAATAAGGTAGAACTTCACGAATCGCTTCAATGACACACGGTGCACTATCATCACCTGAGGGATTCCGGAACAGTTCCAGAGACCTTTAGAGGCCCTCGGAACATCTTAGGATCATTCAAGTGACCCGCCGCACATTTATAGATCACTTAGTAGACGGCCCGTGACACTTTTGCAGATCACTTAAATAACCGATGGGGCAGTTCCACATCACTTAATTGGCCTGCGACATTTCCGCATCACGTGGCACATTTCCAAATCACCCGAGGAATTTGTGGCACGCATACAGATCACTCAAGTGGCTCGCGGCATATTTACAGAGCACTCAACTGATCCGTAGCACATTCACAGATCAGTGGCACATTTCCAGAGTTTTTTAAGCTGCCCGCGCACAGTTCCAAAGCCTTTAAGCGGCAAGTGGTGCAGTTCCATATCACACAAGTCACCCTCGGCACATTTACAGATCACTTAAATGATCCGCGGTGCAGTTTCACATCACTTTAAAGGGCAACAACCCATTCCTGGATCACATTTATAGATCACTTAAGTGACCTGTGGTACATTCTCACGTCACACTTAAGCGACCTGTGGCACATTTACAGATGACCTAAGTAATCTGATGCGCTGTTCCAGATCACTGAAGTTGTGAACGGCACATTCTAGCATCCATTAAGTGGTCCCGTTCCACATTTCCAGATCATTTATGCTGCCCGTGACACATTTTCAAACCAATGAAGTGGCACCACACTCTAGCAAATGTTCCACCCTCGTTCTAGAACAGTGATCCCTAACGTGGGCGTTAACGCGCCCTGGGGGAGGGGGGTTGATAGAATGTTTCAGAGGGCGATAGAAGCTACGGGTATAACAGAATCCTATGGGTTAGATTGCGTTGCGGGGAACGATGGGAGAAAAAATTTTCTGATGAAGGAGCGATGGGGGAGACAAAAAAGGGTGGGAAACGCATGTTCTAGAACTGTGTTTCTTAACCTTTTTTTGCCCATGGCCCCCCTTAGGACCGTATTTTCTTCTCGTGGCCCTCCCTGTCATATATCTGCGCCCCACCGTCACCCAGGAGCAAGACCCTATACACTTATTGAATCAATAGTTTTAAGTAAGTTCTTGTGAAAATTTTTATGAATTTATTTTTCTTCCAGACCACTGGGCTGGAACCCATTGAGTTTCTGTTGTACGGGTTCTATGCGGGGCTGTCTCAAAATCTTGGGACCCTGGGCATGGCCTTCTTAAGAGCGTCGTGGGCCTCCCCCACTAAGAAAGTGATTTTTCTGAGGACACCCTAACTGACTGAACGTGCCAGCCTATCAATTTCGATGCTTAATGTCGAACTTCAATCAGTTCTCATTGTCATGAGCTCCCCCCGCCCCTTCTTATCCGGTTGGGCTCAGGTGTTAATACGGCACTGACCGTGTACTAAGGTATGTTCTGGGGGGGGGGGGGGATATCCGTACTTGGCCTTTGCCTTCACATTTGTATCTTTTTTTCACCTCTCTGTGGTCTTTTTATCACCGGTCGCAAGTCCCCCTTTCACTTGATTTTTTTTCCCCGTGGCCCTTAGAATATCCCAGTACCACGGGGGGGGGGGGGGGAGCATATGGTCCCGGGTTGAGAAACACTGTTTCCATCGCGAGAACCTAACCTTGATTATTGATAGACATGTCGCTCGTCTATACTACAGGGTTCTTCTCTGTACTCAACATGCGGGACCATTCAGAGGTCAAGAAATGCTTCTTTTGGGAGAGAAAAATAGAGGAATTTCCATGTGTTTTTTCTCCCGACATGTTCTTTTCCTCCCACTGCACTCTCTTAACAAAAAATTGGGGAGAAAAGAAAGAAACAAGGTTTGACCTTTGGAGTAGAGGCTCTCCGTTGATATTCGAGGCACGTTCGAAAACAAGGCCAAAGGCCAAGCTCGAGTGTCTGTTATTTTTCAACACAACAGATTTCTTTTACACACCATAATTCGCGCGCCATAATGCGTTTCTAGCTTTTTATTGCAATTCAGCTCCGTAAATAAAGATGGTGCGATTATTTTTGTTTATCGCTTTATATTTTGTATCCCCCGTTTATATTGATTATTACGATTGATTGAGAAGTTTCCTGCATTGGGTGATTATGTGATTTCTATAGCCAAACCTTTATTTTAAATCACCTCGTTAGGGGGATTCATTGCCACGGTGTGTGGATTAATAGTGTAGCGGTATCTCATGCGTGCATGGACTCACGTCCCAAGTTCCAAATGTGGACCTCGGAGTCATCTGATGTGGCTCCGGATCTGGAACGGATTTTTGTAAGAAATTAAGTGAACGACACAATTACAGATCGGTCAAGGGACCCGCGCATCACTTAAGTGATTGCGACACATTTAAAGACCCGGGGAACATTACCAGATTATTGCCTTGCGGTACATTGCCAGATTATTTAATTGCCCTGCGGCACATTACCAGATTATTTAAATGCCCTGCGGCACAGTTACAGATAACTTAAGTTTCAGCGGCACATTTCGAGAATATTGATTCAACACTAATACATTTATAGTGTTATAATTATCATAATTTATCTATAAACTATGCTAACTACCTTCATCCTCGATTTAAGTAAGGGTTATCGATTAAAGTAAGCCTTGTTGAAGAGGAAAAAAATCTACGAAATTAATCAGAACCACCAATTATTGACGTTATAACCGAGGTCGTTACAACAGAGTTCAACTGTATTTCGAAGCAAAAAAAAAGCAGAATTTAAAATTTTCACAGGCGCTGAAACTCGCGAAAAAGCGAGAAAATATATTGCTTCGGTCTTATCCATTCCTTGGATAACACCGAAAAAATTCGCGGCTCCGATTTCTTTTGCCATTAGTTTGTTTTTTGAGCGGGGGTCCTCATTGGTGTCTCGGGGGACCCCCTCCGAGTTTTATCGGAGAGAGTCTTTTTACAAGAATAAATGATTGTTCTTCACTGGGGAGCGAGAGTGAGAGAGAAACTAATTTCTAAATGGCTGTAGTGTGCGGGGGTAGAGAGAGGAAAGTGGCTTCTAAAGATGGCTTCTCCTTCCATTAGAAATGACCTTTTGTTTTTCTTTGGAGTCAGAAAGACCATACGTACGTACGTACACAGTCGTGTAATTTCTTGAAAGAAACAGTCGAAACAGCAATCATCATCAAGAAAGTTTCCGAGATCATTCGGTGGGAACGTGCCGAGGATAAACATCGAGAGTGTTTCTGCAATACGCCACTGCTTTTCTTGTCTCTTCCATTAAACGGATGGAACTCATTCCATTAATACTTCATATATGCGCAATAGCGTCTCGAATCTTTTTGAAACTACAATCATTTGGGAATAGAATTTCAAATTTGAAACCCAAAAATTAGACACGTATATGTTACGGCCAAAGCACGCAATCGGCCAGTCTGCGAATTTGCCAACTTCGTTGTAATCTGATCCGGCCAATATCCGGATAGTGCCAACCAGCAAGGCCATATGAACTCGGAGCTCAGCAAGAGCGAAAATATGCCCCACTGGATACACTTTAAGAACCTTACTCGAGGGAGGGCAAAAGCTACGTCGTATAGGCCATTATTTCTTAACCGCTGGGCCTTAACACTAGTCACACCGGGCCGTAAGTGATTCGCAGATTCATTTTTCCCATTAATTTCTCGTTAGTTGCGTGTATGACCGGGTCTTTTACTTATGCAAAAGGGATTTACCGGGCCGTGGGTTTCTAAAGGTTAAGAACCATTCGTATAGGCAACTGTCGAGAAGCGGCGCCCTGAAAACAACGCCAATTAGGCAACTGTCGAGAAGCGGCGCCCTGAAAACAACGCCAATTAGGCAACTGTTCGCGAGGCGGCTGAACTTTGAAAGCTGGGCCACACGACTGGCCAAATGTCATCAGGCAGCTGTGTATTTATTATAATAATATACTACGTGGTATTTGTGTACTTTGTATATAATCGTTTTCGCTGCCCCGCCCAGGGGTTTAGGGTTCTAAGAGATCCGGGGGGGGGGGGTGGCGGCTTATCTCCTGGAACCCCATTCACACATTTCCGGCACAACTCAATCAGTAGTAAATTGCCTATGGCGGGCGATAGACCGGAGTTGTGCTTGGTTTGAATGAATGGTCGCTCACTGCCCGGTTCCTTTTTCTATAGGTCACTGTTTTGATCAGTCCCATGCTCACACACTCTCTAGGCCACTCTTTTGGTCACTTGCATACTTGCGAACACCTTTTGATCACTCAACAGACCTGGTCCTTCGCTCTCATTTTTTGTAAATGATTTCTTAATGTGGCACATTTCACTAATTGGAAGTTTCAGCACACTGGTTCTACATAAAAAAGTTACGGCGGGTTATCTGCGTTTTCAAGTATACGACCCTTTAAAAACTTGCGACATTTTGAGCAAATTTCAGGTCACTGGAGAAAAAATTTTGTAACTGAAAGTATGTTCCTAAAGCCAAAGGTTACAGAAATATCCGCTGTGCATTCAGTTGAGGACAACCCGAATAAGAGCGGCGTCTACAGTACTTTGGAAACCAAAAACAAAACTTAAATAGTGCTGACATCTAGCGACTAACAAATTTGATATATCTATGATATGTTTAAAAGGTGCAAAATCTGAATTGTTACAGAATGTTGTATTGTGTCAAATATTTTATAAAAAAAAATTTGGCATATTTTAATAAACGTGGCTGGCAATAGCTATGTGTTATTTCCTCTAACTCTATGATGTCCCCTGTAGCTATTATCGCAGTCCTACTCCGAGTAGGTTCCCGGGACGAAGGAAATACGGGACTAGGCCTCCACAACAACTGGCAACGATCGATCGAAAACGATGAGCTCCAAAGCAGGAGTTCCTCGCGTGCCACCTTCAAGACGTCGACCAGTTATGCAGGTTAAGGCAGAGCATGTCTGGTCTAGTTAGTGTTTTTGAGTTAGTAAAGGTGGTGCTCACCCACATGGTTTAAACCAGGGACTCTTAACCTATGGGTCGCGACCCAAACTTGGGTCACCGGGGCTTCTGAGATGGGTCGTTCAGATCAACTAACAGCATGGGATCTTGAGTTATGGGTCTCGTTTCAAGCTTGATTCGCAGGGGCTTCCGAGATGGGTCGTACAAATACATTTACACCCAGGGATTCTTGAGATATGGGTCACGAACCAAACTTAATTCGCAGGAGCTTTCGAGAAAAGGGCCGTACGAATCTACTTATACTGCGCGGCCGGGACACGAGCTTTTCTCAACAAATCTATTCAAAAGTATATACTGCATTGCTCCTTGATGGAGGGAGGGGGCACGAGAAAGGAAAAAAATCAAATTTCGTTAATTCGAAGTCTGAAGTCACTGAAAATTTCGAATTATCCAAAATTCGCCAATTAATCTGTCCTGTACCTGTAAAATGACTACAAATCGCAACTTAATCATCATCATTCACATAAGATACTAATTATTAAAATTTTATAGTCAGTTACGAAACTCTTTCCCAAATTTTAATAATTTATATACTAAAACTATAATAATTGATCTTAGCTGCTACATTATTCCCACTATTTTGAAACCATAATTTCTGCAGAATTTCGTGACCATGTTCAAAGCCTGATTTATGGAAACGCTTCATGATCATCTGTAATGAAACTGCTTCCCAGATTTTGCTTATAATTTTTATGCTATCAAGGAAATATATATACTACCACAGCGTTTTTCAACCTATGGTCCGCGGACCAGAGGTGATCCGTGACGATGGTGAAGGTGGTCCGCAGGCAGACTAGATAATTTTTGTTACAATTGAATGAAAAATTATCGATTGGGAAACTGATATTAGTAATATCTTCTTGGATTGAAATCAAAAACTAGACTCTCAATCTTTGGGTGACGATATTTCATCAAGAATAATATGCGGGAAATTGCGATCGTATACATGGAATATCGTTAATTGTTGCACAAACATGCAATTCTTAATGAAATTGCCAATTATCGCAAAAGTTACTAGAATTAAGGATTATTGCAAATCGCATTAAAAAAAAATTATTTCACGAAAAAAGCTTTAAAATCTAGTGATTACATTTCATTAAGGAAAAATAAGGAATATTGAGATCTCGAATGCGGCGAAATACGTTGCTATAAGACGGTAAAATCACCAGCTATTGTTGAAATTGTTGCAAATATCACCAATGATGTATAACAGAGAGAGAACTGGAAATCGCGGTTTTTAAATACAGTTCCTCCAAGCAAAAAAGAGTATGGCAAATATGTGTGATAAATATTCATATTTATAGTCATAATTATCATAACGGTACTTATAAAGTTATTAAAATTATACCTGCATTCATAATTTTAGTGAATGTAACAGATTAAAATGAGCTTCGTTGAAAGAACGGGACAATTGTATGAAAAGGTCGGTCCAACCGATGTATGTCCCGTAGAATACGGATCATAAGTTTGCACTATTCATAGTGGTCCGTAGAAAGGTTTCAGACAGTTTACTGGTCCTTGGGTTTGAACAGGTTGAGAAACGCTGTACTATCATTTAAGCATTACAATCTACTTTCCGTGGGCGCGGTAGCCCGGTCGATAAGATATTCGCCTAAAGTACCAAAGGATGTTTAGAGTTTCGCGAGTTCGATACCCAGTTCGTCCTTGTCAGAAAACTTTCCTGACACAGGGGTACAACAAAAACGGCGACCTGACCGCAGCAAAAAATTGCTACCGCAGGGGGGCCCCCATGGAGGGGTTAGCGTGCCAACCTCTCGATGAGTATAAGAAACGAGCCTGCCGTTCGGAATCGGCAATAAATTGTAGGTCCCAGTCTAATTAACCCTCGTGTGCAGAAAACGACCGTGTTGCGACAAAAATGATCAAATTATCAATCTACTTTCCGTACTTTTAATGACGCCAAAAACATTCAGATTTTGAATGTTGATAAATACCTTGATCCATAGGTTGAAAAACATAATCGTTATTACATGGTGATCAGCGAATAAGCCCTTATTTCAAAATTAAATATCTCTACAAAAAAGATCAATGGAATCATGCGGTAAACGGTACGTTTATTAGCAAAACTGTAAGAATGTTGTACAGAAATTTCGAAAATTTAGTTTTTTTTTAAATTTTTTAAAATTTTAAAAAAAAAAACAAAACTGGAGATTTTGGGGTTCCGAAAATCCTCATTTGTGTGAAGAGAAACCACTGCATTCGCCTAAAGTTACTGCATGGGCTGCGGTATGCGCCATGTGTGCTGACAAATTGTTCCAAAATTGTAACGTAACGTACAGTAGTAATAGTTTCTCGCACGAAGAAGGGGCCGATAATGTCTCTGGCGCATACCGCAGCCCATGCAGTAACTTTAGGCGAATGCAGTGCTTTCTCTTCACACAAATGAGGATTTTCGGAACCCCAAAACCTCCAGTTTTGTTTGTTTTTTTTAAATTTTAAAAAATTAAAAAAAAACTAAATTTTCAAAATTTCTGTACAACATTTTGCTAATAAACGTACCGTTTACCGCATAATTCTATTGATCTTTGTTGCAGAGGTATTTAGTTTTGAAATAAGGGCTTATTCGCTGATCACCCTGTAAGTGCAACACATTCTTGATGCACTCCAGCGGAAGAATGTTGAAATGGGCATTAAATTATTAAAGAAAAACAACTTCCAAATTTATATTTTGTCTTTAAAAATTTCTTGTTCAACAACTTGATCAAGAAAAGCGAAGTCTGGCTTTTTGTAAAAAATTTTCCAAACTAAAATTGCTAAACTGATTTTTTTTCTTCTAATTTCGAATTGTCCAAAAAATTCGAAAAAAGTTTTCAAATTAAACAAGAGATTCTAACGCCAAGTTAGATTGAAAACTGGAAGAAAGTTCGCAAAAGTTTGAATTTCCAAAATTCGAATTAACCAAGTAAGTGGGGACACGGGTGAAAAATGCTTAAAAAACACTGATCTAGAGCAATGAAGCCAGCAAGCAAGTTCCCACATCCATGGACGGGACTCAAGCCTGTTTGACCTATCACGCCAGTATTTTCAGTCGGCCTCTTATAACGATTTTCTATTGGATAAAATTCAAATGTAATTTTTTTTTTTAAATTAGTTGTCAGTCCTCATACCTCCAGACTAGATCCCTTTGTCAGCCTCCCTTGATGGAAGTCGTACGCATCACTTTTCAATAAAGATACGTCATGTCTCCTAGATTAGGTATTTATGTAACACGCTATCTCGGGTATGATCTCTAAGTGTTCTTCTCCAGCTGGCGGACGAAACAAGTGGCCTCTGATAGGAAGCGCTGGCAGGGCTCTGGCTTGGAGGTCTGAGCATCTACTTATCGTCATTTATATGTACACTATATCTTCACTAGAAAAATCCATTAACTAGACGCAATAGAACATGAAGAGGGGGGAGGGACAAAAGTTCCTATACCAAGATGTTATTATGAGGCCAAATTTCAAGAAGACAAAACAGATGCATTCGCGAATCATCGTTGATGCTCGCTTTGCACCACCAATATCGTAAAACATCGCCACATTCCAACAATTTCCTGCACAAAACACCAATTTTCGTCGCACATATATATAGGTTGTAAAACTGGTTCAGTGTCATCTATGCTTGAAATTTTAAACAATTACTTTTCTCAAATACAATTCTTGGCCATGGCGAACATTTTTCTGCAGACCACAACTCATATGCCTATATTAGTTAATTTTACTTTAATTATTTCAAATGTGTCATGGAAAAATAGCTCACCCTTTACGGGCAGGTCGGGGATACCATATGCAACACCCTTTGGAATATCATGTTTTCTAGTACGCCTAAAAAATCGGGGCAAGTCCTTCACCTTATTTAAGGGTCCCCTCCTAAAACCTGTTATGGAAACAAAACAGCCTCAGAAACCAAAACCATAACCGTTAATCCATAAATTAATTATCTGCTCCAACGGAATCGTTAATTAATTTCACCGACATTTAATGATCATAAAGGAAGAGCTTGTCCATGTCCATTTAATGTATTCCATGTTTATTCTTTACGAAACTGTAACACATGTATCATATCATATCACTGGTGAATATTAATAGTTACTGTCTTAGTAACCGTATAAATGTACACAATGTTGTCGTGGATACATACCCCCACTTTTTTCTATCTCTATACACCCGTTATTATTATTATTATTGTTATCATGAATAATGTAAAAATGATTTTTCTGCCTCGATGTGTGTGTGCCAGCGAATTTCATTCATTTTTTCCCCTCCATTATGGTCAATAGAAGACAAATAATAGGTCTCTTTGACGGACGTTTTCATCTCTGGTAGAAGAGTCAGCGGCCGTGACCTCTCATGGGGCCAACACTATCCGTTTTCTATTGCTCAAAAGGATATCTTCTTGTTTCCTTATTCATTGACGTCACGGACATGTCTGCATTGTATCATGAACCGTTCGCCAATCAAGTGGTCAATTCATCAAAGTTTTCATGTTTTTTTATAATGACATGCACATTTTTATCGTCTTTATGAACGACTGTTTTTGCCTTGTTTTTTGACAAATATGGAAGCCTTCGACAAATATCTTAGATTGAGACAATCACTGTAGAAAACTATAACTAACATTTTGGTGACGAAAGCCTGTCTTTTATGACACATAAAAGGCTATGTCTGGCACAAATAAGCCAAATCTGTGGAGCTCTCTCATTCAGAATTACGCGAAAAATAATCAAAAATGGGGGGGGGGGGAAATGTGCTAAACCAAGAGTGTGTTCAACCTTTGTTAGAGTGCGTGTGGGGGGGGGGCACTTCATTGATTTTGAAAACGTGTTGCGGGCCACTCCATCATTGGTTTGAAAACTTGTGGCGACTTAAGCGATCTAGAACAGCACCGCAAGTCACTTACTTGATCTGTAAATGTGCCGCGGGACGCTTATATCATCTGAAACTGTGTGATGTTGAACTGCAACGAGGGCCACTTGAATGCTCTGAAACTTCTTCACCGTTCACTAAAGTGATCTATGAATGTGCCCCTAGCTGCTTGAATGATCTTCAACTGTGCCGTTGGTAACTTGAGTGATGTGAAACTACACAGGACGCTTAAATTATATGAAACTGAGCTGTATATATATAGGTCCAGGGGGCGACTCAAGCTTACCTACCGTTCGGGCGTAAAGTCTCATATGCTCCCCTTAAAGATGGCGCTTTCGGGATACTGATAAGATTTTCACCACTGTTTACCGAAAAAAATTTCATTGACCCTACGTCCCGCTTTTAAAGAAAGTGTCCCGCATTTTATTCTAGAGTGTTTTTACCGTTCTTAATTGCACCGTCCAACTTGATCCACGTTACAGCTATTATTGATGAGCCATCATTACCATGCCACCCCTGCAGCAGGGCCTCCTAAACTGGGACCTTGGTCGAGCCCCCTTCATAGTGAATTTAAAGCGTGAAAAAAAAGAAAAAAAAATTAGAATCGTCCCGGGGCCTACCGACAGGGCTGGGCCGGAACTAGATGCGTAGTCAGCCGGGACAAACACGCATTTTGGCTCGCCCTTGTGATCTTGAAAGAAAGGTTAAAGGGTAACATTTGCTCGCCCTCTGGTCTGGCATCCGGGGCACCAGACCCTGCCTGATTGCCCTAATTGTGGCCCTGCTTGTTAGTACCACCAAAATGTATACTTGTCCCCCATTTGACAGAGTACATTCGCATTTCTGGTATTACAATCCCAGACTATTCCCACATGCTTTCTGAACATCTTCATCGCCAAGGTACGGCTCAAAAGTGTTATGTCGTGAGATTTCACTATTGGAAATTACAAAAAAATTATTGTCTAGCCCTGGGGCCCGGGGTAATTCTCATAATTTTTTTGCTTTTTCACGCTATAAATTAACTATAGAATGGCCCTTGAAAAGTCTGACCTGGAGCCCACAAAAGATCCCAGCCTAGGGAACCTGCTCCAGGATGTGGGGGGAGGGGGTGGCATGGGTGCACCGCACCTCTTGCACCCTAAAATTGTAGGCCAATTAAGTGATGTGTAAATGTGTCATTATACAACAATTCAGTGTTAAGAAAATCAAGGAACAATGAAAAGAATATTTTCAGAAAATAATGCAAATTCAGGGTAAATAATAAAATTCAAAATAAACAATTCAGACAATAAATAATGCCAAAATAAATGCAAATTTTAAATTAGTGATGAAAAATTTCAGAATTAGTCAAAAAATAACAATTTCGCAATAAAACAAATAATTTGAATAATTTCAGAAAGAGTGGGGAAAAATAATTAGGGGCCGTTCAAGTATTACGTCATCATCTTTGGGGGGGGGAGGGGTTTCCGTTTTGCCGACTTTTGATGGCAAGGGGGGGAGGGAGGGTTTGGATAATGCTTACATCATCAACCACCCTTTATGAAAATATGAGTTAGGATTCAGAGGGGCAGAGCTGATGACGAAATTTTGCTGACAAGTGGGGGGAGGGGATCAAAAATGGCTAAAAATTTGCTTACGTAATACCTGAACGGCCCCTTACAGAAAATGGGGAAAATTCAGTGTAAATTAAATAATTTCAGAATAAATCAAAATTAAAAAATAGTGAAAATCAGAATCAGTCAAAAATAATTTCAGAATTTGTGGGAAAAAATTCACAATTATTGAAAAATAATATGTAATTTCAGAAAATACTTCCAGTCGAAAAAATAATTTCATAATTGGTGAAAAATAATAATTTCATAATTGGTGAAAAAATAATAATTTCATAATTGGTGAAAAAATAATAATTTCATAATTGGTGAAAAATAATAATTTCATAATTGGTGAAAAATAATAATTTCATAATTGGTGAAAAATAATATGTAATTTCAAAAAATACTTCCAGTGGAAAAAATAATTTCATAATTGATGAAAAATAATAATTTCATAATTGGTGAAAAATAATAATTTCATAATTGGTGAAAAATAATAATTTCATAATTGGTGAAAAATAATAATTTCATAATTTGGTGGAAAATAATAATTTCATAATTGGTGAAAAAATAATAATTTCATAATTGGTGAAAAATAATAATTTCATAATTGGTGAAAAATAATAATTTCATAATTTGGTGGAAAATAATAATTTCATAATTGGTGAAAAATAATAATTTCATAATTGGTGAAAAATAATAATTTCATAATTGGTGAAAAATAATATGTAATTTCAAAAAATACTTCCAGTGGAAAAAATAATTTCATAATTGGTGAAAAATAATAATTTCATAATTGGTGAAAAATAATAATTTCATAATTTGGTGGAAAATAATAATTTCATAATTGGTGAAAAATAATAATTTCATAATTGGTGAAAAAATAATAATTTCATAATTGATGAAAAATAATAATTTCATAATTGGTGAAAAAATAATAATTTCAGAAGTAGTCAACAAAAATAAATACAGAAAACTATAAAAATTCAGAATAAATTAAAATTCAGAATAATGAAATACACAATTTTTGAAGAGCCGCATTTCAATGCAATTCGCGTAATTTACGAAGACGGTGGAAGTTATATATGAATCCCCCCCCCCCCTCATTTTTGAAAACACTCTGTACCTAACAAGATAACTACGATTGTCTGGATCAAGGTCTCCAGCCATAAAAGTAGACTATACAACTACAGTTAGATAAACCTCAGACTTGATGATGGTTGCGCCATTGCAAAATACATACCGAAACAAGTATATTCAGTTATAAATAATCGTCCGTGTTTACACGGATATGCATTACGACACGGTGCTCGTTTCGAAAGAAAGAATTCTCAGTTTAATCCCATATTAGCTACAGATTGATGACGCAATGTTGTTTTTTTCCGTTGCAGTGGCGTAACGAATGCGTCTTTTTCGAGAGAAAGCACGAAATCCGATGACACAGATATTGATTATTTATAGCGAAAACACATCTGATACAATTCGTCACTGAGTTTTGAGAATTTTGTTTCTGGAGGATTGTAAAAATCACACCCCATCCCGATATAAAATACAGGGTATCCCATAAAAACTCGTAAATAGTTTAGAAGTTCATAAAAATTCGAGAAATTTGTATATTTGAATGCGGTTTACTAAAAAGTTACGAAGGGAGATTTTTTTTTTTTTGGTTACAGAAAACAAAATTTAGTTAGTTCAGATTTTTACCAATAGATGGTGCTGCGCAAAAGAACATCAAGATTGATTGTACCTGAATTTTTCTTCAATCTCTTCTGTGACCGAAACGTTCAAAAAGCTTCAGCCGGCGATTCATGGCTAATGTGGAACAACTTCACCCCAATAGTGATCACCAAACAAATTCACCAATGTCAACATCACCATCACAGAAAGCCTTATGTAAGCACCAGTAACAGGGAAATTCAGAAATGAGCTGTTAATCATACACCCAGTATATTTAGGAAGTTTCTGATTTGCTTATTTCCATTGATTTGGTTTTTGCAGTGCTCCCTATCGACAAAAAATTTTCTTAAATTTTTTTATTAAAAAAGAAATCGGCCTTCGTGGAATCCCGCAAGACATAAACCGCATTCGAATTTGCCAATTCGTTCAATTTTTATGAGTTTATGAACTATTTACGAATTTATGGGACTAACTGTACATTCATATTTACGAATACAGTAGAATCCCGTTTTAACGAATTCCGATATAGCGAAAATCTCGTTTTAACGAACACTTTTCTAATCCCCCCCCCCCAGATAAGCTTACATAGGAACAATGGATAAACCTGGAATTCCTTTATAACGAAATTTCGTTATAGGGAAGTGATTTCTCCGGTCTCTTGGAGTTCGTTATAGCGGGATTCGACTGTATAAAGGTTAATTGAAATGATTATATTCGCAAAAGTTCTCTCATGTGTGCATCATTTTCTTTGTGCTCTGACGTTGACTAATGATGACAGGATAGATGTTAAATGGTTGTTCTCTAATGAGGCATTGTTAGTTCTTTCTCCGGCAAAATGAAATAGTATGGGATATGTTGTGTCATAAAAAACTGCTTTGAAACTCGGACATTAATTTGGCATTCAATTTCTGATAATTATGAAAATTCGAAAGTAGTGGAATATATTCTTTCAAAAAATGATGGGAAAAAATGATTTCGTAAAATGAGAAAAGTGATTTTAGAAAATGATAAGAAAAAATGATTTCAGAAAATGATGAGAAAAAATGATTTCAGAAAATGATGAGAAAGATACCTAGACGCGGTAGCCCAGGTCAATACTTACCTAAATTACCATTTGATCATTTTTGTCGTACCACGGTCATTTTCTGCACACGAGAGCTAATTAGACCGGGACATACAATTTATTGCCGATTTCGAACGGCAGCTTTTTTAAATACTCACCGAGAGGTTGGTGCACTAAACTGCTGGGTGTGGGACTCCCTGCGGTAGTAATCTTTTTCTGTGGTCATGTCACTGACAAGGACGAACAGGGTATCGAACTCGCGACATCTCTAAACATCCTTTGGAACTTGAGGCGAGTATGTTATCGACCTGGGCTATCGTGCCCCCTAAAGTACCAAAGGATGTTTACAGGTGTTATGGAATTAAATAATATATAAAAAAAATGATGGAAGTAAAAATCATTTCAGAAAATGATGAGAAAAAAATCAGAAAATGGTAAAAATATCAGAAAATTATGAAAAAATCAGAAAATGATGAAAAAATCAGAAAATGATGAAAAAATCAGAAAATGATGAAAAAATCAGAAAATGATGAAAAAATCAGAAAATATAAAAATAATTTGAGAAAATGATGAAATATTAATTTCAGGAAATGATGAAATAATTTGAGATGATGAAATAATTTCAGAAAATGATGAGAAAAAAATCAGAAAATGGTAAAAATATCAGAAAATGATGAGAAAAAAATCAGAAAATGGTAAAAATATCAGAAAATGGTAAAAATATCAGAAAATGGTAAAAATATCAGAAAATGATGAAAAAAATCCGAAAATATTAAAATAATTTGAGAAAATGATGAAATAATTTGAGAAAATGATGAAATAATTTGAGAAAATGATGAAATAATTTGAGAAAATGATGAAATAATTTGAGAAAATGATGAAATAATTTGTGAAAATGATGAAATAATTTGAGAAAATGATGAAATATATTTATATGTAACTTCAGAAAACGATGAAAAAAAAAATCAGAAAACGATTAAATAATTTCCGAAAATAATGGTAAAAAAATCAAAAAATTATGTTAAAAAAAATCAGAAAATGACGAGAAACATTAGAAAACTATGAAATAATATCAGAAAAAGAATCAGAAAATGATGGCGTAATTTCAGAAAACGATGATAAGAAGATCAGAAGATGAGGAAATAATTTAAAAAAAAAAATTATGAAATAATTTCAGAGAATTATGGCAGAAATAATGATTTATTAATGTAATGAAAATTCGGGATAAGTGAAACAAATGTTGCCAGAATAATGAAAAATTCATAATAAGCGATGGATATACGTGCACGCATACTGTCTTGGAAAGGGGGTCACCAGTTCAACAGTTTGCATACTAAAATAATTCGTTGTATAAATTCGTTAGAGGTTCCAAAAAATGTTTATAAAGTGTATCAATTAATCGAAATGACCCACCCATCCATCAAGACGCCACCCACGAGCTTTGTGGAGGCGGGGGGGGGGGGTATGAAATTAGTTGGAATCGATTAGAGAAAAATAATCTATATTGATTGCAATTTATTTATTATTTTTCAGCGTCGCACTGGCAGCAGCAGTTCTAGTGCTTGCGATGTGGTCATGCGCGGCCAGGGGCGTCAACGAATGGGGCCCAGACCTGACACCGGAGCTAATCCCTTACCTTATACAAGAACAAATCCGTTTACAGCACAAACAGGAGATGGAAGACGACGACGAAGAAGCGCAGAGGTCGAGGCTTCATACCAAACATAAGAAAAAGGTAAGTCGCAAGTCAACCCCCGTTTTAATGAACATCGAGGGACCGAAAATTTTGTTCGCTATATCCCATCTACTAAGAAGACTATAGCAAGGGTGCGCGACCTTTTCAGTCCACTGGCTAGATCTAGATACAAGGGTGGCTCTTGGGCCGTGTGACCCATATCGCACTGGCGAGGCTCGAGGAAGGGCGCCAAATCCGAGTTGAATGAGCGAAAAAAAGCTTTGTCGACCGAAAAAAACTTTTGGCCAAAATAAGTTCCGCACAGTAGATTTTTTTTTTCTCGAGCCGCTGCTGGCCCGATATGCGATATTTCTGTCTCTTATAGGCCAAAAACTTGTATGAATGACCATACGACCCGTATTTTACGGGAGTTTTTCGTTATATATATATATATATATATATATTGGCGAGTTCCAACCTTTTTTATATAAAATGTCCCGTTTCTTTCTCCTTATCTTCAATAAGGCTTATCAAGAATCAAGATGGTTTTCATGACATAAATTATATTATGATAATTATGACTCTAATAGGCATATAAATATATTCATCACGTATATTTATTTGTCAAACATATACGTTTCTTAGTGAATTGTATTTTAATCCATTGCAACTTGCAGTAGCCCTCTATTTTCCGCCGTTGGCGATTTTTCAGCGTTTTTTTAAGCCTTTCAGCATCTTTACCTGCCTTTGAAAAATTTTTAAATTGTAAGTGGCAACTTTACTTGGCTTTAATTATTCTCTTTGGGACAGAGTTGGAGCCATGTTCTGGTTTGGTGGTGGCTTTAATTATTTAAATTAAGCTGTTACAAATGTCGTTGTTTGGTCGCCAACTTTTTTTTGCCTTTAACTGATAACTTCATTTGACTTAGACAAATTCTTTTGGCTGGAATAGCCGCGCTTTACTTGCTTTTGACAATTTCTTTGGCTTTAATTGGCAATTTTACTGGCTTTCCATAATTTTTTGGTTTTAATTGATAACTTAATTACTTGTCTGAGAGAATTTTTTCCTCATAAAACTAGCGATATCACATATAGATCCATTTTCCCGTGTTTTATGAAGTATGTATGGTCAGCCAAGACATTTATCACGTTGTGTGTACTGATACGTTATCTACCAGAATACACTTCACGGGTCGGGCGGAACTCATTTGCGGGCCGCATTTTACCCGCGGGTCGAAGGTTGTGTACTCCTACTCTATAGTATGAGACCGAAAAATTTCATTTAGTATATCTGGAAATATACATTTCAGCTAACTTTAGAGAGCCTGTAAATACATTGGTGTTTTAAATTAAGAAGAGTATTCTCTTCAAAAATATTCATTTTTTCCCTTAATTTTAGACAACGATGATGCACGCCATTATTGACCGAGGTTTCCCAACGGGTACTCCGCGGAATCGTTCACAACGTGTCGTAAATCACGAGAACAAATGTAAATTCAGTTGATTGGGAAATTGCTTCTTACCAATGATAAAATTGGCATTTACCCAAGCGGGGAAAAACAATGTCAGTTATTGCAATGTCGTCCTTCAAATCCTTAACATAAGTTACAAGAAGGAACAACAGAGACGAATCTTCCCCGTCAGAGGCCCACGCACCTGTTAAAACGTGTCACAACAGGTGTTTAGATACAGTCCCGCCCGGCTATATGCCTCAATATTCCTAGTAGTTTGACTATAATAACATAAATTATACGAGAGGAAAGAATTCAGGCAACAGACGGAAAGATGGCGTCTGAATATATGACGTAGAGGTCGTCGTCATCGTCACAGGTGTTAATGTGTCAATAATGCTGCGAAGATGTTCCTTTTCCTCGACTTCTCTGGTCCTTATCGAGATGTTTGCGGAAACTCCTAATGGCCTTGATGCTAAACTACTGCGATGGCATGATGCCCAATTAGGTCTTGATACAGTATCTGCGTACCCAATTAGGCCACTGCTAACCGTCAAGAAAAATGGGCTCCGTATATTAAATTAAAGCGATGACGTGGAAAAGGGAAAAATGGCTGTATAAAGATGGCGAGGTCTTTTCGCGACCTTTAAACAGCTGTCTACATTTGTTTGCATCCGAAAATCCTCTGGTAATCCGTTGGATTGAGGTTTTGTTGATGTTGAGGTATGATTATGTGTGGTCTGGAAATATGCTTCTAGAGCAGTCAGCTTTGGCTTGCGTGAGCGCTGTCGTGCCTACTGAAGCAATCAAGGGTGCTTGGTGCTTATGCCCGATTTCATATTAGTGATGACTTTCTTTTTCGACTTCTTAATTAAATGGCTCACTATGTTGGACTCGGATACCGTCTAAGGTATACTGTGATCTCGCTCGAAACGATGCTGTGGCCATAAGCGATACAGATTGGACTCGCATGGGCTCCCAAATACATAAGGAAGAAGGGTGTCAGAGGGCTAGCCTGAAAACCATAATGGTGCCTGGAGATGGAATAATGACCTGAAGAACGGTTCTCGCACAACCTTATACCGGGGGTTTTCAGTCTCTCGAGATTCTAAGGTCCCCCATTGAAAATTTTAATCAAGTCCGTGGTAGGGTCCGCAACTAGATGCAGTGAAACTTTTCTCAAGGTACTCCCTAGAAATCCGTTAGTATTGATTGAAATTCGTAGGAGGTTCCATTACCCTTAGAAATGTGCATCTCTTGAAATCATTTGGAGGCCTGCGTACTTGTAGAGATACCTACAGAGCCTGCTTACCCTGCCCCCGTCCTTCCCATATATCCGTATATTGTACCAAAAGAATTTATTTATCACTTTTTTTTTTATACTTCTCATTTTTCTTGCCCTCGCTAGCTATTTTCCACGTACCCTCCGAATAGCACATTACGTGCCCTCGTCAGGGATACGGGCGTACGCGCAGAGGCGGCTCGAGGCAAAATCTCTACCCATATTGGACGTAATTTTGGCGCCCTCTACCAACGCCTTTTCCCCATTCATCCCAACTATTCCTAACAAAAAAGATTCGCCCTTTTAACCTCAAATTCGGTGCCCTTCTTAGAATGAAAAGGAAAAATTCCCCCTCCCGTTTTTTTAGCTAATAAGCTTTTTTTAATCGTCCCCTTACCTCGGATTCGGCGCCCTTCCTAGAAACGGACAGAAATCGTTTTTCCTAATTTTTTTTGGTTAATAAAAAAAATTCTCGTTTTTTTACATCTCGGATTCGCCGCTCTTCCAGAGAGAGAGAGAGCGCTGCCCCGTGCTGTCCGTCGCACGGCCTAAGAGCTGCCCCTGGGTACGCTTGCCACAGTTATGAATAACTGCACTATCATTATACGCAGGAAAACACTCAACTCATTTCGATGATAATTTTTCCCTAAAAATTTCTCAAACAAGAGACACCTTCCGCCAGAGCTTCCTTGAATTGCTTCCCAGAATACCTTATCCATCTCATATGCATATTGCAACACACGTGGTGTCGGCAACTGGGTGGAAGAATCGCGCATCGGAAAATAACAGCCTTTCTGTGTTTATTAATGACTTTCGTGGGCGTGGGTTAATTCTGAGGTCGTCTAGACCTCGATTGCGACATCCTTCGTGAAGGAAAGTGCACCCGGATGTCCTTCAACTTTCGCTTTCGATTCGTTTTAATTAACTGTATAAAGACTGTTATTACATATGCAAAAAGAAACTTCGTTCTCATTCAATTTTGGTTTCATTACGAGATAATTTTTGCCTGAAATTCTACCGTCTAGGAAAGAGGTTCGCAATTTCATTTCGTGCTTCAATTACCCCGTGGAAATGTCTTGGAGATGTGCGTGATCGATGTGTATGTTCTTAGAAATGAGGGAAGCTGACTTATCCTTACATACACATAACCAGGCGTGCGTGCCTCTTGTAATGTATCGGAAGCTTGTGTATTTCTAGAAATGTGTGCCAGGCTTGCTTAACCCCTTGTATTTACCCCTTGAAACGTGTGGAAATCTCTTATGGTTTTCTAGAAATTCGCCAGAGGCTCTTGTGCATTTCTAGGAATTCGCTAGAGGCTCTTGTGCATTTCTAGGAATTCGCCAGAAGCTCTTGTGCATTTCTAGAAATTCGCCAGAGGCTCTTGTGCATTTCTAGAAATTCGCCAGAGGCTCTTGTGCATTTCTAGGAATTCGCCAGAGGCTCTTGTGCATTTCTAGGAATTCGCCAGAGGCTCTTGTGCATTTCTAGGAATTCGCCAGAGGCTCTTGTGCATTTCTAGGAATTCGCTAGAGGCTCTTGTGCATTTCTAGGAATTCGCTAGAGGCTCTTGTGCATTTCTAGAAATTCGCCAGAGCCTTGTAAATTTTTAGAAGTTCACCAGAAGCTGGCATCCAAAAATTCGCCAGAGCCTTGTGCATTTATAGAAGTTCGACAAAGGCTTGCGTATTTCCAGAAATGCATAAGAGGGTCGCTCACGCCCTAGATATGCGTGCGTACTCCTCAAAACATGTGGAAGGCTTCTGTGTTTTTAGAAATTCGCCAGAGGCTTGTGTTTTTCTAGAAATGCGACGGGTGGGAAAGCGTATTTCTAGTAATGTGCGGGAAGTTTTCTACTCACACAGGAGCGGCTCTTGGGCAGTGTGACCCGTGCGGCCGCTCTGGGCGACGCTCTAGAATGGGTGCCAAATTCGAGTTGTATTTGAGACCCTATTGGAGTGCAGCCCCGTTGGATTTATGGGGTGGGGGGGAAATCTTTGTCCCGGTCAAGGGGCACCAAAAGTAAATACCGCAAGGGTAGATATTTTTCTCGAGTGGCCCGTGTGCCAACCTAGACATGTGCACTCAGGGCCGCATGAACCATTAAGCAAAATAAGAACGTGCTTAGGACATCAGTACTAAAGGGGCACCACTAAAAGATTTATCAAATGGTATTTTTTTTTAATGTAAAATTTTTTTTTCAACATCGATCATCCGATAGAAGATCTTAAAATTTTAAGAACACTTGATGGTATAGTTGAAGATCATTATCACAAGGATGGCACGAAAGATGAGAAACTAATAATATTGCAAACTAGACTTCACATTATTGCTGAGTTTTTTGATTAGCTTTTCACAATTTTCATAAAGTACTCCCAGGGCTGTCTTAACATTATCATACGCCTACATACAAAGCGATTTTTCTGAGAGAGGCACTACTTACCTAGCTAAAAATTCCTACCTACCTATTTGCATATTTACTCTTGAAAATCGGAACCAGATCTAATTGTGACTTGACATCCCGGTGCCAGAAGTGCCCATGAAGTAAACCAAGTTCTGCAGAATCAAGACATGATTTTTGTGGTTCATTACTGGATCAACTGTGTAGCTTGATCTGTAGAAGTAAAAGAAATTCTACCAGGTGTAAATTACAAACTTGAGAATGTATCTAAAAGAAAAAATACCCAATATATATAACGGTGAATCATCAGAAATAAGATACCTACTGGCAGGGCCGCAACTGGATACTTGGTTAGCCTGGACAACCACTAATTTAGACATCCCCCCCTCGTAATGCTGAAGGATAGAATGAATGGTGAAATGCGTCCGGGCACCAAATCCGCCTTCTTCCTCCCCCCCCCCCCCACTACTTGCGGCCCTGCCTATTGGTAATATTATGGCCATTCTAACATTCAATGGTTTCTCCTCGCAGTGTGTTGTTACAGCCTTTATCTCATCAACCGTTCGTCGTAGTGGTATGGCTCCAATTTTAAAAATTCTCAAAATGTGACCAGAAATCACCCTGTACGATTTTTGAAGATGAAAATACAGTGTACACAAAATAAAAAATGCAAATTTTCATACGATCCCCCCCCCCCCGTCCTCTAACTTCTAATTAGACAGTTGTTGCTCATTCTCTTCTGAGCACAACAAACAAATTAAATGTTTTTAACTGTAATATTCCCTGAAATATTTAAATAAAAAAATCGGAGACGGGTCCGGGCTTAGGAGAATTTCTCGTCCCAATGCAAAAAAATTTTTTGCGCTCCCCTCTAAAAGAATTTTATGTATGTGCTCCCCGACTTACAAACTTTTCGAGTTACGAACGTAAATCTTGAAGGGGAAAATGTTTTTCACAAAGAACGCATTTATCACACTCAGTTTTTTCATTATTTCAGGAACGCGTTGATAGTTTGGATCGTAATCAAACACGATCCATTGAGAGTGAATGGCATTTAAATTAATTTTACAAAATTCATAAATTATTAATAATAATTATCGTGGTCCACCTGCTGACTCTTCGTCGTGGCTCGAACCATATTGAACAGACATAAATTTTTGTCATACTTTTAAAGCACTTCATCATCTCTTTATCAAATATAAGTTGTAATTCGATAACTTTGATCATTTTTCGAATTTTTATCGCTATTTTTGTTTAATTAATGTAAATTAATGCAAAGGAATCAAGTACTCTGGAATTCCATGATCCCCCACAAGGATGGGGCTGACAGAGAGGCAGGATCGCCTTAAGAGCATCATGGGCCGCCGAGCCAAGGGATTTTTTGGAGAGGCCCTACCTGAAAAATTCAACTACGGCGCGTTTTTCTGAGGCACCTCTTTTCTTGAGGCCCTTCGGGCGGAAATACGGGGGGGGGGGGCGGGGGAAAAGAAATAATTCCAGCGTGGAGTCGACTGATCTAATGTACATATGAATTGACATTATCATCATCGTGCCCCCCCCCCAGACTTCCAAGTCTGTCTCCGCCTATGGTGAAAACAAACACAATCCCCCATTATTTTCTTATGGCATCCACAAGAATTTAAAACAATAAATGAAAGAAATAATTTCAGCATCGATGACATAATTCCAGAACTAATGAAAGAAAATATTCTAGAATTAATGAAAGAAAATATTCTAGAATTAATGAAAGAAAATATTCTAGAATTAATGAAAGAAAATATTCTAGAATTAATGAAAGAAAATATTCTAGAATTAATGAAAGAAAATATTCTAGAATTAATGTAAGAAAAAATTTCAGCATTGATAAAAGAGATAATTCCAAAATTAATGAAAGAGATAATTTCAGCATTAATGAAAGATAATAATAAAATTAATGAAAAATAATTCCAAAATTAATGAAAAAGTGTTAATTCCAAAATTAATGAAAGAGACAATTCCAGAATTAATGAAATATAATTTCAGCATTAATGAAAGAAAATTCAAGAAACAATGAAGGAAAATTTGAGAAATAATGAAGGAAAAAATTCCAGAATTAATGAAATAAATAATTCAATCTTTTTTTCACCTTTAGATGAGAGTTCTCTCTCTCTTTTTTTTAAATCTTCAAAACCCAATATTTAGAGACCGAACATTTGTATGGGGAAATTGCCAGGCGGGAACATTGTTTTCACCGAGTCCCGTGATTTCCTCGCATTTGATGGCGCTGCCGTCGCGGTGGCTGGATGCTCCCTCCAGTAATATAAACTCGATGCAAGCCTCCGAATCTCTGTCGTCTGCTTCTCTCCGGGTTCCTTGTTTTGGACGTCTCCTCGTGTCCTGAAAAAATTACTGAACTGGAAGTCCGAACTGCCAGTTCTGTTTGTGGGCTTAACTTGTAGGGGACCGAACACACCGTCTGTCGTTTGCTCATTAAGAGGTTCTTTGTTTTGGACGTCTCCTTATGCTCAAATAAAATAACCGAACTTTTAGTTTGAATTTCCAGTTCAGTTTATGAGCTTCGTTTATAAGGAACTGAGCGGAATAAAGAATATAGTTTTTTTACTTTGAACTTCATCATCACCACACGAGTAACTTTTAAACTTGTTATTAGATGGCAGCACATTACTATAAAGTGGAGTGCAGAAAAATTCACTTTTTACGATCTTACCTTTCACCTGCTTGGATGGATATTTTGTCTTGAATGTTTCCTTGGGACTTGAAAAAATTACTGAACTGGAAGTTTGATCTTTCAGGTCAGTTTGTAAATTTCGTTTATAAGGAGCAAAGCTGAATGAGAAGAATTTAGTTTTTTATACCTGAGCTTCGTCATCACCACATAAGGCACTTCTGATTTTGAAAGTAGATAGCGGCACCAACAATATTTTTAAAAATGAATGTCTTAATGTATATTCTTAGAGTATTACATTTATTTTAATTACTTTAAAATTGTTAGTGTCATTGTGAATTCAAGGCAAAAAAAAAAAACTGCTATTGGCGGACGTCGTAACGTTTCGAGTCGCCCGGTATACACGGGACTCATTACCTCATACATACAATATCTATAGAACGTACTGGCGGGAAGACTCATTGTTCTCACGGACTGGATACCTCTGGCAATTTATTCATAAAAAAACACACATTACAATCGTAACAACTATAAGTCATGTATATGTGCCTAGATCGTCCATATATCCTTAAGATAAATGACCAGTGAAAGACCAGATTTTTCACTGGTTAATTTTTAAAAACAAAGATTAGACTGAAGCCTTTCGGCCCCCACAGAGGGATGCCGTGCGACTTGTGCAGCCACATAGGCACCTCTCTAGGAAAGGGTACCAAATCCCAGTTGGTAGGTAAAAAAAAATTTGTTGAACTGAGAAACGTCATCGGGGGCACCAAAAATAGATCCCGCACGGGCAGAGATTCTTTTCTTTTTTCTGCCCCTACCCATTTGTACATCAAGGACACCTTAAGACCATCGTAGACCCGGCGCCACAACTAGAGGTTTGGTCAGCCGTGTCAAGCAAGCATTTTGACACCCTCTACGACGTTGAAGCAGAGTTGGAAACAATTCAGAAAACAAACCATAATCGGTGTTCTTAACTAGGGACGGTTCTTTGGCCGTGCGACCTGCGCGGCTCTATGGGGCACCGCTAGGTGCGGATCCAGGTCGATGTGTCGGGAGAAACGAATTTTGTAAGTTCGTTGGATCGTCCCGTATTTTACGGGACAGGAAAATTTTCCAATATTATTCGGTTACCATGGGCCCCCGGGCCAAGTGATTTTTCTGAGGTCCTACCAGGCAAATTTACATGTATGCTCCTCGAAAATTTCAACTATATCTCATTTTTGTGAAGCTCCACGGGAGACAAGTTGGGAAAGAACAGCATAAATGAGGGAAAGAGGCCTTTCCCTTAGTTTACATGTTCTTTCCCAACTTTTTTCTCAGATTTGTGTATTTGCAACAACTTTCTAATTGGGTTTTTTAGGACAGGGTGTCCATGTAAAATCAATTTTATTTTGTGACACACACACACTGTATTTTCATTCTCAAAACCGAAACAGAGTAGTTTCTGGACATATTTTTCGCATTTTTCAAATTGGAACCCCCTTACCTCTACGACGAATAGCTGATGAGATGAAGAGCGAATTAACAGAGGCCACCCTATATAGTAAATCCATGGTCTATCTAAAAAAAAATGAAAAAATGTTCGAAAACATGCATTTTGGCAATTAGAAATATCCAGATCATATATTCAACCTTAGACACAGTCACGGATCCACAGCGATGAGTCAGGAGGGGGTGGCTAATTGTGTATGATTGTAGGATTGTCCCGTATTTTACGGGACAGGCCAAGTTTTACCATATTATCCGGATTTTGAGAGGGGTGATTACTCCTTACCCTACTTCTGGATCCACTGCTGGTCTTAGATTAGTTACTTCTGAAATACAAAGTTTCATTCAATGTTTTTTTCTTCCACATTGATAGATTCAACATTGTGTAAAATATACGTATAGGGGGGGGGGCACTAAAATCATTTAAGTGCTTAGGGCCTTCAAACACCGTGTGCACTTTCCACTTGAAAGGCGTAGGAAGATAATGTATTTCTATAAATTCGTATGGAAATGCATATGAAGATTGCGCCTTTCCTTGCATCATAAGTCCAATGCACCTTTATATTACTCTACTAATTTTCTTCTCCCATTACTGATTATTTTTACATATTCTTGAATGGCTTGTTACTACTCCCAAGAAAACACGAACCACTGGTTGGGGACCACTTGTCAAAGGTAATGGGTCAACTATAGATAGACACTCGACAATCTTTATCAAGGTCTTTATCAGTTCAGAGGAGAAGGCCTTTATTACCTCTGCGCAATTATCCACGTACGATTCCTTTACAAAGGGGGGAAAAACTGAATCTGACCATTCTAATGGATTGGTATTCGTCGAGAATGTGCGTGTTTATGAACTTAAACTCTTTTTAAATCGCTATTAAATAAAATTACAACACACAAGGCTATCAAAATTAAGGCCAATAAAATCTATGACAAGGACAATACAGGGTAGGACCGCAACTAGGATTTTTGCCGCCCGAGGCAAACATGATTCAGCCACCCTGAGCAAACATTATTTTGCTGCTCCCCCCCCCCCCAAATTTTAAAATTCGATAATTTTGTGATTTTGTTTCCTAAAACTGCGCTCCCTAAATTTTGCCACCCGGGGCGCGCATAATTCGCAAGTGCACCGCCATTCCGCGATTATAGTATTACACGACCTTTTTTTCGTAATTTTTGCCACATAATCAATCACGTTACCTTGTCGCTTCAGCCCCTACGATAATTGGCGTAACTCTACGATATTTTCGTATCGGATCGCCGAACAGCCGGTGCAAATAAGGTAGATAATACGAAGTTGTATTTCCACCGCTGTTCCGTGAGACTATTTCAAAAATGTGCAATCGCGCTATTTTTCAATGCAATATATGAACGATTTTATTTATTAAACTAACAAATTTATACACTGAGAGTACAAACTGAAATTTCCAAACAGCTGAAGGCGGATCACGAAAATCTTTGCAAATTTTAATAAAATATTTCTGCAATTTATGAATGCATTTTTCGATAGCAGATAGACTAAAAATAAACAGAAAAATTAGTATAAAAAATATATTATGAACGTTAATTAGTCGTAATATTTAATAAAATATTTAAAAATCGGAACTTAGGAAGAGAAAAAAGATACTAAACGATAACTATATGTATATATATATACATTTTTTTTAGAACGTTATTGGTCTTAATTTTTTCTACATGCTTTTGTTATAATATTTAATTGATTTATTATACAGTCAAACCTCGTTAATGACTCTTGAGAGAGCAAAAATATGACTTGATAAGCGGTGGAGTGACTCGTTAAGGGCCGTATTCACCGACATAGTTTAAACTGTATAGTCACAATTTTTGGATTGAGATCTACATACTTGTAGATTGGTTAAAAACCTGAATTTAAACAATCCGTGTCGATCTGTTATCAAAAAATTATGACTATAGCTTAAACCATGTCGGTGAATACCGGCCTAAACGGAGTAAGCCATAGCTGTGCCAATTCCTGCTTGAGGATAATTGGGACTTCCAAAAAGTGATCCGGTAAGCGGAGTGACGTGTTAACCGGGTGACGCACTAACGAGGTTTGACTGTATATATTGTAAAATGTATATTGTGTGCATATCGGCAAAGAAGATGAAAAGGTTTAAATCACTTTCGGGCGAGGAGTAGGAAAAAAAGTAAAGTTAATAATCCCCTCAGGTTGGATTCGAACCCTGGTCTTCAAGTTCATAGTCTGATACACTATGACTTACAATGATTCAATCATCATCACTTTTGATTCACTCTGTGGAAATGGTTCTAATACTGTTCACTACAAAAGCATGTCCATTTAGTGAAAAAACATTTTCGCCTTTTTTCCACCATCACTTTCTGTCATTAACCACGGAATTATGATTTTTCCCTCATGCGAATTGAAATAAAGAATGTTTCTTTGGCTTAGTGCGTGTGTTAATCTGTCAGAATACATTCCAGTAATTACATAACGAAGCCACCTTGTGACCGACTGATTGTACGCAGGGCCGTCTTAAGAGCATCATGGGCCCCCGGGCCAAGTGATCTTTCGGAGGCCCTACCAGGCAAATTGTCGGAAATTTCAACCAGATCTCATTTTTGTGTGGGGCCCCTTTTCTCTGTGACTCGTTAGGGTGCCCGGGTGGGCCCCATGCCTTAGGACGGCACTGATTGTACGATATTACGGTAGTAGGAATTATCGTAAACCAAGAAGAGACGTGATTGGCTGAAATCGTGGAATAGCGATGCATTTGCGAAATTAGCACCCGGGGCAGTTGCCCCTCCCTGCCCCCCTCTAGGGCCCTGATACGGGGTGTCCATTAAAACCGTAAACAGTTTAAAAATTGAAGGAGAATTGGTACATTTCAATGCAGTTCACGAAGTTCTTCTCACGCGAAGGGGGATTTTTTTTTTTGGAAAGAAAATAACATTTAGTTCAAACTTTTGTCAATAGAAAGCGCTGCACGAAAACAATTCACCGGAAATATGCAAATCAAAGTCTATAAAATGAAGTGTGTACGATTACCAGCCGAATTCTGAAATTTTTCCAGTTACTGGCGCTTATATAAGGTTTTCATTGTGATGTTTACCATTGTGGTGGATAGCACTATTGGTGAAGTTGTTTCACCTGAACCTGGCTGAAAATGTTCTGCGATGAATTCGAGTACAAACACAAGTGGTGGTGCTCAACGTTTCGTGTACATTTTGCTCTATTTTAAAAGACGCTCATTCCATCCCTGAAACAGTTCTTCGCACAGATTTGTGATTTTCCTAATACTGAAGGCGGCAAAAAACCACTGGATATTTTGAGGGAATTTTCAGAAAATTTGGATTTTTTAAATATTTTTGTAAAAATAGTAATTGAAATATAGAAAGAAAATACCTTTTATATGCTATTTTAATCTATTTCCGTTAATTTGAATGCTTTTTGAAGGTTGGCAATTCGAAATTTCTCTGGACGAAAAAAAAACATTCCTTGTTCCCCACCCGCCCCTTGAAGTTTGATCCTGCGTACGTTCCCCGAGTTCATCTAAATGCATTTCACGAAGACGTTGGACCGTAGGCCCCTCTGATAACGAATACCCCACTTAACGGATAAAATCCTCTGGAACCAAAATGTTTTCCATTGGAACGATGTTAAAGTTCCCCGCTTAATCGAATAAGTTCAGCAACTTTTCCTCGCTTTATCGAACATTTTGATTTGCACGACAGCCGGTGTAATGCACTTTAATCACTACACATATATAATATTTTTTTAACTCTCAGCTTTGTCCGGGATAAACAAAACTTTCCTTCTAATTCCTGGATCTTCAGCCCATTCCGATTTCTCGAAACTGGCAAGAAGTGAAATAATTGTAAATGACAAAGCACAATTTAATAGATGGCGTTGTTTGAACGGGAAATTTATAATTAACTAATTGCCAACACTTTTCTTTTCCCAGATGCGTTACGCAGCTCCCAGTGCTCCCTCCGACTCAGCAGGAGCCCCCCTGTTGTCGAACGCACAGCCTATGGGCCGACTGACACCAAAGAGACCGGCACCGCCACCTCCACCGCCTCCGAAACCCAAGAAGTTTTCGGACCCGGTCTTCAAGAACACCGTGGTGAGGGTCCTGCCGGCAGCGGAATGCATCAGGTACCAACAGCTTCGGCCGACTATTCATCGTTTCAGCACCGAGGAACCAGTATGATACCATCATTATAATGAATGACTATGAATGACCATTAATACTTAAAAGTATAGTTTGTGTGCGCTGTGTTTTTATACAAAGAACCAAACTGCAAACGTGGGACGCAGGAAAGTTCGCCAAATAACGGATGGAGTCATCAAGAAACGCCGTTTTTGGTCATCATGGAATACAGTTGAGCTTCATTTAATTATGGACACTGGATCAAACTCATCTCTCTTACATCGCACGCTTCATATACCATAAATTCCCAGCATGCAACAACTCTCCACTTTCTTGCATCATTCTGTTCCTCGACATGATATCTCTTCAGGAGTGGGCTTAAACGTTTGGCGGTCCGGTGCGAAAACAGCTTTGCTACCCACCAAAATGATTTTCCCCGATCCTCCAGTGTCCTCGGCAACCTGGTGCCTGCCATTAACATCCGAAAATGGCTATAAAACTATGTACTACGTACGATATAAAAAAAAAACGCCTTTAGGCAATAAATTTGGGCCATACCCAACGAGAAAAATTGTAAGTGTGCCCCGGAATATCCAATGTTGAGGAACCGGTACTACATAATCAGGGCCAACATTTCAACTTTTTCCAGAGAGGGGCAAAGAACACGTACTCAATGTATACTATATATATATATACACCATTTTTAGTGTATTTTCAAAACCCGGGGGGGGGATGACGGGCCTGTCTATAATCATGTCCATCCCAACAAACAAAAAGTGGGGCTGACCGGGCTTCAACCAGGAGGCCTAGCTCCCGAGTGGCGCAGATACTCGTCCTCCACTATGAAGGTTACCATCAAAGTCCATCGGTTTGAATTTGGGCATACCCTTCCCCCCCCCCCCCCACCCGCGTAGTTGTAAATACGACGTCAAAGGAAGAATTCAGTGCTCTTTCTGGTCCAGCGCCCATGGCACATAACAAATCCGCCTGCAGTCTTGGCTTGGGGCTGGATCTGGTTCTCTCATAGCCAAACGGGGAACGCGCCCAGATCCCACAAATTTTCAGTGCATTGAAATTGGCTGCCTTTTGCATTATAGGTACGAGCCCCCTCCCCGTACGCCTCTGCTTCAAAGAACGGTCCCTCAAAAATAATATTTGTCCAGGACTCGAACTTATATAAAGGCCGTGACTTGGAGGGGGGGGAGGGGTTGTCAAAACCCTAAACCTGTGGATTCCAAGTTTTGGACAGAATTTTAAGCTATTACTTTGTTAAGAATTCAAAATGTAACTCAATATAACCAACGTTTTCCTAATCCGTTTTGCGGCCCCTAAAACTAACGGCCCGTTGCGGCTGCACACTTCGCACCTGTCCAAGTCCGTCCCTGTATGCCTTCAACATCGCCTTGATCTCTTGAAATTGCACACCCAACCGCCATGGCCATCGCGGATGAAACTGGCAGGACGACCACCAAAGGAGGGCCACGTAACATGAAACCATCAATGAAATCCGATTCGGCCGAATGCTTGATTGATGCCATCCGTATGTAAGTTATAGGTCCCATTTTTACGCAACATTTCGCCTTGATATATCAATTACATAGGGACTGAAGAACACGTCATTTAGTTAGTCAATCTCAGTAATCAATGGTGACTATTTGAGAGATACTGGGGAGTTCCTATATTCTCAAAATGTATATAGCTGGCTATATATATATATATGTAATACTAGGCCTGTAAGTGTATTTTCTGACATATTGTGCGGAAAAATTGTAATTTGTATTGTAGTGTATTTTCTTGTTCCTGATACGACGCCAATAAATAATATCTTTATGTGGGCCTGTTTGATTCAGCCGCCCTTTAGGACCTTCAATGCGACAATTCAAGCATTCGAAATTTTCACTTCAAAATTTGGGAAGAAAAGGTGGCAGCACCAGTACTAAACGAAACAAGTATAATCTAACAACGTGAGTAGAGTTAGGGATACCCACATCATATGTTACAATAAATTTGATAAATATATAATTTTTTTGTTTTGTATGATCGCTAATCTTCTCGGTAAGTTTGCCAAATTTATCACTTTTACCGGAGATTATGCATAATACCCAAGTGTCGTTGGTAAATTTGATAAATACTTGAAATTTATCGCTTTTACCGGTGATTATGCATAGCAAACTAGGGTAGTTTTTGAATTTGATAAATATGGAAAAAAATTTCCTCAGGGTCAAGTAGCCGATTCGAAAAAAATAATCGCACCCCCGATATAACGAACTCTTATTTAATGAATTTCATGATTAAAAATTCATTAAATCGAAGAATTTGTCGAATTGGAACTCGTTGTATCGGGGTGCGATCATAAAATTTGTTAAATGAGGGTTTATGTCGTGGTACGGTAGTAAGTGAATTTTGTTCAATACCAATTCATTACATCGGGGGGCTGCTATTGTCAAATTTGTTAATTAAGAGTTTGTTATATCGAGTACGTCGTAAAATTTGATGAATTCATTACATCGGGGCGTGATCATAAAATTTGTCAACTGGGAATTCATTATATCGGGGTACGATTTCGGAATCAATCCGATAGGAATTACGACAAATTTCGAGAATTTTCGGAAAAATTCGTTGAATCAGAGTTCATTATTTCTGATTCAGACTCTAGCTCACAAGTACGGTCATCTAAATAATAAGTCTTATCACGAGAATGGGTCCGATTTATAGTATTTTCCAATACGAAATAGAAATTATGAGTAACAATCGGCAAATTTAATAAATTTAGTACGAGATTTATCATGTTTACCAGCGGGTTATTACACATAATCACCGGTAAAAGTGATCAATTTAGGCAAATTTAGCAAACTTGTCAGAATGGTCCGCCCGGCTTATGCACAATAATTAGGCTGACTATATATATATGCTCGAGAAAAAATACGGGCAATTTATCTTCGAAGTACGGGAAAAATGCATGACATTGCCAATTATTGCCAAAAATGATGCCAAAAGAAAGCAAAGCTGCCAAATCATGCTAAAATCAGGGATAAAGTCACCAATCGAGGGAAATGAAGCACCACTTGAAATCGCAATGAATTAGAAAAAAAAATATGACAAATATGTGAAATAAATATTATTATTTGTATTCGTAATTATCGTAATGTAATTTCTGAGTTGGGAAGATTATTTTAATCGTTGATTTGAAGAATAAATGTCAAGTTGACTTGGTTGAAAATACGTGAAAAACCGGGACGTTTTTGTAGAAAAGTCGGGACAGCCAGAAAAACAGAAAAAACCCCGAGACTGTCCCGGAAAAATACGGGATGTATGGTCATCCTAACAATAACCGGATTTATAACATTCACTGTAACGTATACACAATCACAACACGTTACTGCATGTATAGGGTGACCATACATTCCGTATTTCCCGGGACAGTCTTCGGTTTTTTCTCTTTTCTAGGTTGCCCCAACTTTTTAAGCAAAAACGTCCCGGTTTTTGGCGTATTTCCAACGAAGCCAACCTGACTTTTCATTCTTCAACTCAACGATTAAAATTATCTTTCCAACTTAGAAATTACATCACGATAATTACAACATGCAAGAATATTTATCTCACTCACACACATTTGTCATGTGTTTTTTGTTTTTTCTTAAATTCCCTGCAATTTTTGAAGTGGCGCTTTATTTCCTGTGATTGGCGACTTTTCTTTGATTTCGGTAGGATTTGGCGACTTTTTTGAATTTAGCATGAATTGTCGACTTTTGTTCGATTTCAGCATGATTCGGCAACTTTGCGTACTTTTGGCATTATTTTTGGTGATAATCGGCAATGTCCCGTATTTCGAAGCCCGATTTCCCGCATTTCCTTCGAGAAAATATGCTCAACCTATGCATGTACCAATACGTTAGGTGCATGTACTGGAGTAGTAATGGTAGTAGAAGTCATCATCCTTGAGGATGTCTTTCTGAATAATCCTCTTTGTGTCACGTGTCATATAACCTTTACATCAAGGAAGAAACACGGATTATTCAGACCGCATTAAATCTGCAGATTTTTTTTTTTTGATGACTTAAAAAGGGAAGAAATGCATAAATATCAAGATAAGCATTATATGACTATTTACGCTCTAAATCGTCTGCTCACGCACGTTTCCTTATTGTCGATTTAGGTGGAAACATTACAATTCATCAACACGCACGCGAGAGAGAGAATCCAGGGGACAAATCATTGCCGATTCAACAATACGTCTCGTTTCTCAGAATTACGATCACTTCTATTTTTGTCGTAAACTAAAAAAGTAATCACCTGATGCTTTACATATTCTACAAAATTGAGAGAATGTCTTTTTTACAATTTTTTGAAAAAAAACAACAAAAAGTTAAATATATTAACCTTGCTTCATATATACAGAGATCTTCGACCCTTTCCTAGTCGCGCGAGCACTGCCTGTGTGTACTACCTATCATCAAAAGAAGAGCACCCTTACGGCACGTTTGACATACGAATGCGTGAAATTAGGATGATTTCAATCCTTGAATGCAGTTTGTACAAGGTATTTAATGAAACGGCTCGTGAGCACCGAATCGGACGCAAGCATCGAGCACTCTGGGTGCTTCGGGAGCACCACGAGCAACGGGTTGAAGAAGCCTGCTTCATTATAATATGACGGCTTGGCGAAATAGCTTGAAAATGCCCATCAAATTGGCTCGAAATTACAGATGACGCAAAATAAAAAGGCGCTAAACCAGGGGTGTTCAACTACTGCGGGCCAAATTGAAACTTCCCGCGGGCTACTAGAAACTTACGTAATTTAGTGAAATCTCTTAATAGAATCGGTCAATGGGGGCCCCCGAGTTAGACCGGGACAAAAATAATTGTAGACTTTTATTTATTCTGAAATTATTTCTTTTTTGTCAATTATCAAATTTTATTAGTTAGGAAATAATTTTTAAAATAATTCTAAAGATGTTTTTGATCAATTACTGATTATATTAATTAATTCGAAGATTAATTTTAATCTGAAATCACTTGAAAAATGATTCTGAAATTATTTGTTTCGAAAATTCCACAATTTTTTCTTTTAGTGATTGTGAATTTTCATCAATTTGTTCCGAAATCATTTCTTTCATTCCAGAATTAAATCTTTCAGTAATTCAAAAAGTATTTTTCATTCATGAATTATCAAAAATTATTTCATTCATGAATTATTCAAAAATTATTTCTTCCATTAATTCAAAAATTATTTCTTTCATTAATTCCAAAATTAATTTTAGAATTGATGAAAGATTAAGAAAAATTTTAGAATTCAATGTTTTCAACCATTTTCCAAAAATTATCGGCGGTCCACACTGAAAAGCTCCGAGGGCCAGATGCAGCCCGTGGGGCGTGGGTTGAAGACCCCTCCACTAAACATTACTTACGACTAAGGATACGTTATTTTCGTATTTACGAAATAGATGCGATAAATGCGAAATTTACGATGAGTAAATGCGAAAATCTTATTTTTACCACTTCTCTGAGAAATCTTGATAAATTCACACTTTATGAAGAAAAAATTGGTAGCAATTTTGCTGAGCGTCAACTAAAAATACAGTACTTATACATACACTTGGGTCCGTAGTTAAACTATAAAATAAACTGTGTCGTTAGTTTAGTTCGCTTTTTGCGAATGAATGCAAAATTTCTCGTTTTAAAATATATTTTTGGGCATAAATGCAAAATTTTACTTAATTTTTTTTTTTCAGATGTGAATGCGAATGTTGATGCAAAATTTTAGATTAAAATTTTTTATTTGCGAAATGAATACAAAACCTTTGATTTAAAAAATATTTTTTTTTGCCGGATGAACGCAAAAAATTCGGATAAAAAAAAATAGTTTTGCAAATAAATGCAAAATTTTATGCTGCATATAACTTCAAAAATGTCATTTTTGCGTCTAAATACTAAGTTTTTGATTTGGAACTTTTTTATTTGTAAAATTCACGTATCTCTGGTTATGACGCAAGCCGCTGTGGTGGTCGAGTGGCCAAAGTGACGGAAGGACCCGTGTATGAATCCGCCACAGCGGTGGTCGGCTGAAGTTGGTTTTCTGTGGTTCTCAATTTCGAATGCGAACCGAACCCCCCCGTTAAAAAGTCTCGCCGCAGAGAGCAACATGCTTACAAACGGTAAAAATATTCCATCATTAAACTTCACTCTCTTCATTTCTGAAATATAAATGACAGCACTGAAAAATCAGACACAACACTATACACGTGTCCAGATTGTTAGGTGCACTCACGCTTCCGGCACAACTCACTCGGTAGTAAATTGCTCATGGCGATAGACCGGAGTGTGCTCGGTTTGAAAGAAAGAAAATTATGACGCTATGTAAAAGAGAGTACGCAAACCAACCACGTAATATTCGAGAGGAACGAATGCCTCCCGCCAGTGAATTTTTCGGGATACTCAAGTCTTCTGCGCTTGTCTAGGCTATACGTAACTTTCCTATGCAATTTCTAGGCGAACGCCCGATTCCTAACTTTTTGTAGCAAGCTTTCTACGTAATTCTAGTCGGGTACTTGGAACATGATAGGCTGATAACCACTGGGCTCAAATGGCTCCTAGTGGCAACACTCACCCTAGTGGCGACGCATCAACTTTAAATTTTACGATAAAATCCCCACAAAATGAACACCATATTTAGGAAAATACACCCGTTTTTAAGCACACTCACGTCTAGAAACCCCCGAACTAAAGCCAAGCTTTCAATGATGGATTCCTCAGAATGTTGGTTCGTACACCATTCATTAAAGATGGGAGATGGAAGTAGTTCAAACAGTTTATTGCGTCAACACAGTAGACGTAACGCAAAGAAAAACAGTCCATTAAATTAGTCCAATTCAGACGACTGTTTAAGAATCAACAATAGGGAAGTGAAAACAAGAAAGACCTTTGACTGCCCATTCAAAACATTTAGCTGCTGCAAGGGCGAGGAGTGAAAAGAAGCTGCAGACCATTTTTGTCGCTTGAGGACAAAGGAAGAAAACAACTAAACTCATGAAAGGCTCAACCAATGCAGCAACATCTGAAGGGTTCGGACGAATAACGGTCTATTTCGTTCTTTTTAAACTTTACAGCCGACGCGATTAAAGTTATCGCTGATTTTTTTTGTTTTTGTCCATAGACCGTTTTGGCAACATATACCGCTGTTCCAATTACAGAACTCATGACTGTGTGCAGCTGTTAAAAATGGCATGACAACGAAATACAGTGGAACTTCCGTTAACGAGCGGTTCGGTTAGCGAGCAATTCGCATAACGAGCAAAAAGTTTGAAAAAAAAAATTGATTCGCATTACGAGCAAAAAATTTTTGTATAATTATTGTCACGTTTTCGCAACTAAGCTGATGATTTTTGCTTTCATGCACACACCTACTGTGGAATTGTAGGTAATATTCTCCCCTATAGTGTCCGGTCAGCGTGCCTCACTGGAAAAATTGAGTGTGACTATTATACGAAACTAGATGTCGCATTGTCAAACAAGCGCGTATGTGCGCTTGTTTTTTAATATAAATTCTGTTTGGCCAGGAGTTGACCATAGACGAACTGATAGACCTCCATTGCATGCAACAGCAAGAGCTTATATTGAAGGTATCTTTTTCTGAGGAAGAGAGAGAGAAGAAACTTCACATTTGAAAAGTGAGAAGTCCCTCACTTTTCAAATATAAATAGAGAGATGTGCAAAATATACGGGAATCAGTGCAAAATTCTGTCGAAAAGTATCAATGAAATAGAAGCACAGTAAAGCAAGCAATAAATCTGTCCAACGACATTGCAATTTCTCATCTCCGAGAAATCCTAAAAAGAATACAAAACCAAGTGTCATTGGATACGTTCTTTTTAAAATCACGCAAAAAGAATTTAGACTCACAACAGTGAGTCCGTAAATCGTACAACACGAGATAGTCCACTTCTCTCTCGTTGTTTACAGTAAGTTAATTTGCATGCATTTATCGTATCGCATGTTTGTTTTTATGGCGTTATTACATTATATATACTGTACATATTTATTTCCCTTGAAAGGTCTAATTCTTCCCCTCTCTTTCTATGTATGTGGCCCCTTCAGCACTTGTCGTGGCTCCACTTTTCATTTGTGGCCCCCTTTTCGAGTATCCACAAACGGGCCACATGGCATCAGGTTGCGAACTACTGTAGCTTTATATAACATGCAGAGAAAAATCATTTCACTGAAACTTTTGCTGTCACCTATCGAATAAAACTGTTATAATTTTCCGAATGAAGTTGCTGACTGGCTTCTGAATATCCTAATAAAGTGATAAAAAAATATTCCACCATATTAATGATATTCTAAAAAGCAATAATATATACAGAATCATTAAATTTATTTAAAAAAAGTTATCAGTTGATATTTTTATACAGTAATATAATATGAGTAATTTCGTAAAAAGCGGTCATCTTTCACTTTATTAAATGGTATCAAGAAAACGTAAACCGGGATCAAAATGTGTTTTAGGCCAAAAACCAGGACGACTTTTCTTTACGAAAATATCAACCATTAAAGTTTTGAAGTAAATTTAATAAATATTATTATTTCTAAAAATATTTTATCATACCATATTATGCTATTTGCTCAATATAATTCACCAGTCGGAAACCTTTTAACAATGTCAATTGAAAAATCATATTAATTTTATTCGGTAGATGGCAGCAGATCATTCAGATTAATGATTTATGTTCGTAGTAATTAATATGTAAGCTATTATTCTCTCCAGCCAAGTACGGGTGACCCCAGAACACTTTTTCAGTGCCGTCTTAATACGTGGGCCCACCCTTGAATGGCCCGGGGTTGAACAAGTTTGAAAGGGGTGCTCATGATAACGATATTTCGTCAAAATTTTCGAGAGCTTCAATATGTGAATAGCGTACTAGACAGTCATTTCCATCAAAGTACGGGGCCTTAGAAAAATTACCGTCTGCAGTGTGGGGGGCGATGGGGCTTTTAAGACGACCCTGCACTTTTCCTGAGTACCCATGATGTTTAAATGCCCTCCCCGCAAGAGGGAAGTTCACTGATTTCTAGCCCAGGATAGGCGCGGGCCAATCTCTGAAAATTCATTGGCTCGTCCAATATATGTATTTTATTGTATTATATATCATTATTATTGCATTGTATTATTGATTACATGCCGTTCTTGTTAGTCATTCTTATGTGAATGAATAATTGTGGAACGAATTATATCAATGTTTTCATCATTTCCTATGGGGGAGTTTGATTCGAATAACGAGCGATTCGTATAACGAGCACGTTCATGGAACGAATTAAGCTCGGTTCCACTGTATGTGGTTTTCCACAGGGACCAACCTAACGAACATTTAACGGAAGCTATATGGAAGCCGGCAGGGCTCTTCAACGTAGGCCAAATGTGGCCTACCGACGAATTTTTAAAAGAATACCTAATTTTTACACATGAAAACGATTAAATTCCAAAAAAAAAAAAAAATCGTCAAAGAGCTCTGGTTAGTGAAATCTTGCAGGTAAAAACAGCATTAAATGGTGATAAAATGGTTTTACGCGCATTTAATGCTGTATTTTTCCCGAATTCTCCTTTGTTTTTCGAATTCGAATACTGTATCTCAGCGAATATTGAAACTTAGGAACGTAGCATTTTTTTAGTTGGCATCAGGACAGACAGGGCAACAACTTTCTAATTGGTTTTTTTTCAAGGACGGGGTGTTCGCAAGAAAAGTTAATTACTTTCTTTTAATAACTTTTCAACCCTTTCCAGTGTGAATGACGTATTCGAGTGCTGCACATTATATGGATACTTTTTCTATGTAATTGGAAGTATGCCTCTAGGATCAACGGTTCTCAACCGGTGCTCCGTGTGCACTTCCCAGGGGCTCCACGGCCAGTCGAGGATAATGAAATAAATCAATAAATTTGATGAACAAACAAAAAAATAAAAAAAAGAGTCCCTTTTTCATTAAAAGGTTATCATTTATGAGGGCCATTTAGTAGCCAATTTAAAAGATTTTGGCGACAATTTGATTTTGCACTTTGCCAATCTCTCAGCGCTTGTAGCTTTGCCATCCGGATATTCTGATGAAAACGGGTGTCACCTTACAGGATATTTCCTGTTCTTTTCCAATATGTGCTCAGTTTGCGTGTAGGTCAAAGAAACTTTACAAATTAGGTTTTTTTTTCAGACTTGACACATTTCCCTTCTATCCATCATAACTCGAAAACGATCAGAAATAGGACATACTTGCTAGATGTTTTAAGCTCTACATGGGCACATCTATCACCCCATTTTGTCGCTTAGCGGATCAGGTGAAATTCAACCTGTATTTTTTTCTGTGTATGAAATGCATCTAAAAGAAAAATATCATTACAAATACAAATACAACGCCACAACAGGCAAAATGCCCAACGAGATGGCTGATAAAAAGATGCCCATAAAAATATGGATGTCATACATTTAAAAAATACAGCAACCCAATTAAAAATGCAATTAACACAAATTATAAACAATATATACCCATGATAAAATATTATACAACACCCATAAAGAATTTTTATGGTTGTCTTATTCTAAGAATGGATAGCATCTCGATTTACCCCAACATGTTTATCGTATTTCTTTTTAAACGTGTCAATTGTGTTACAATTTACTACCTCCGGGGGTAAGCTATTCTATTTATTAACAACCTATTAGAGAAAAATTCCCTGCGACACCATAACCTTGCATTGTCCCTCACCAATCGATACTGGTGTCCCCTTGTAAAAGCAGTCGATTGGCGGTGTACTAAAAGTTCATGGTCCATCCTATTCATCCCATTGAAAATTTTGAACACTTCAATCATATCTCCTCGACACCTGCGTTCATCCAATGTAAACATATTCAAAAAATGAAGTCTCTCTTCATAACTCAAGCCCTGTGTGCCAATAAGGACACGCGTAGCTCTTCTCTGCACCCCTTCAATCAAGTCTATGTCCCTTCTGTAGGTATGGTCTCCAAAACCTTACAGCATACTCCAGTCCAGGACGAACTGTCTCGAAAAAGCGGAAGAATGACTATAGGAGAATGCGAAGAGACCTTTTTGAAAATGAGACCAAGCATTGATACGTCATTAATAATTACCCGTAAAATGAATATTCAATTAGAAATACAAGACAATCGATACACTCACCCTAAGATATAAAACAAAATGATGCAAATTTTTCTTGATATAAATGTACATTTAATTTTCAGATAAAACACTGAATATCAATGCATATATTTAAAAAATCATTTTTGAAAATTCATGTTGTGGAATGTCAATATTTCATTACATTTTAACATTATCATAAATATGATAATCTTATAATTAGTCTTGTAAACAGATTCGTTAACTGAAATAAACTCAATTGTAGTAGTCCAAACATCACATGACTCGACAAACAAAAAAACATTAATAACTTGAAATACATTTGATCACCAAGAAGACATAATAAATAGTATAATCTTGTATGATAACATCTCCCTGAATGAAAAAATAGACTGCCACCACATCAATCAGCTGACTGGTTTTCATGACGAAGTCGGCATGCTTTTTGGTACCCTAGATAGAGGTGAAAAAAGGAGTATTTTTAGATATATGTTATGGACAAAGCCCAATAGGGGACAAATAGGGCAGTTTGCAAATCTGCTACATAAACTCTGATTTAGATCTACATTAGATACTGTCTCTATATATTTTTATTTGCATTCGTTATCGGCAGGTCTCAAAATTATGTATCCTATTTCACCTGTCCTATGAGATTATTTAAAAAATTTTACTGGCCACAGGTATAAGGAGGTTGGAGAACACTGGACTAAATCAGTGTTTAAATTTTTTCACCTGTAGCCCCTTTCAGACCATATTTTCTTCTTGTCATCTCTCCCTTTATATAATTCAGGGTGCCTCCAAACCAGAAGTGAGACCCATTCTACTCATTGATTTTTTAAAATTTCTTTCATAGTTGAGGTTGATTTCGGACAGAGTTCAGTGAGCTTCCCTTTTGTGGAGGTACTATGCAGGGTCGTTCCGATGTAATTGACGTAAAATGATGTGCTGGGGTCGCATGCCAAGTATGAAATATAACAGCTTACATTCTACATTTCCATAGATACTCTTGATAAGTATTCTACAGATCTCTAACTCACACAGGGACCAACTTTGACATATGGGAGATGGGAGGTGGGGGGGGGGGGGGTTGGAAAGCAGAAATTAGCCCTGCCCCTCTTATGACTATGATAAAAAATCTTAAGTGAGTCAGTGAATATACATGTTTAAAATTTAAGCGGGTCTGGGGAAATGCCACACATGTGTCCATGTGGAAATCAGGTCCTGTATTTAAGCCTGCTATGGACATGAGTCCTCCTCAGGCCATGCCTAAATGGGCCTATGCATCATTATAAGAATTTAAAGCTTTGATATAGTTGAAAACATCTGAAAATAATTGACTTAAAAGACATGGGGGGGAAAAAATAATTAGACGAATGCAAGAAAAAATTACAGGATGCTAAGCATAAGTGGCTAAATTTAAACGAGTTCCAGACTCACCTGGTAAATCTGAAATTCAGCAATGTGTCTTGCATGTTCAGCTGCTTGCTAGATTTTGAACGGTTCCGTGAAAGTCCAACTGATCTGCAACCTGTTAGCTTTCCTGTTGAAATATCGCAAAAAAAACAACAACAAAAAAACAATAATTATAGTGTCATACGATGCAGAATCATTATTCATTTCTCTTTGGATGCTGAAAGAAATCTAAAAGAAAGAATTTATATTTACAAATCATGTTGAAAAGTTTTGAGTAACGTAAGTTGACCACTGCATCCACCAATTTCTTTTAAGTGTGATTTCCTTTTGACAAAAATTTTATCTGCGAAACTTTTGAACCCTTAACGGTCCAGAGGGGTTTTCCTATTTATAATAATTCATTGGTAATTTACAGTATGTGCTTTCTAGCCCCCTCCCCAATTGCAATCATGGTTACAGGAAGGCTTTTGAATTTTATAAGCTACACTGTGAGACATAATTAATCGTAAGACACACTCAAATTTTTGTGAAGGCACAAGAAGGACCAAACTAAAAAATATAAAAAAATTCCAAGCTGTTTTACGACGGTGTGAAATAACTTAATACCAAATAGTGTGGGAATTCAAAAAAAAAAAAAAAAAAAAAATAGAGACTTTCACATTATTTTTTTTTTGGAAAAACTAAAACATACAGACATATAACATAAAACATTATAGACAAAATTTTAAAAGGCACCTACTGATTTTTGGGGGGAAAAGTAAAACTACATATAAATTTACCAAAATCAAGATGTTTTGTATAACCACCTGTTGCTAATCAAAGCAAAAATATGATTTGGCATGGATTCAACCAAATCAATGAGAGTTTCACACGAGACATCATTCCAAGCTTGTGGTATGGCGGCTTTTAGATGCACAATGGAAAACCACTGCTAGAAATGTAACTAATATAAAAACCTTGATAACGTAGGGTTTTTCTTTGTCTCTCAACATACCCAATATGACGAGGAAGGTTACTGTATACAAGGTTTCCAATATACCTATAGTTTTAATTTTAATTCTCTGATAAGAAAAATAATACACAGACCACCTTTTATTTCACAGAATTTTAGCGATATAACGAGTTTGGTGTTGTATAAAATCACAGTTGAACCCATGTAACCCCTGTATATGGAAGATTTGTTCACTAGTGTTAGTACAGTAGAATCCTGTTATATTGAATTCCAAGAGAAATTACTTCGTAATATCAAAATTTTGTTACAAAAGGAATAATATATATTTCAGATTTTTACATTGAACCTACATAAACTAATCTGGGGGATTAGAAAAGCTTTCATTAAAACAAGATTTTTGCTATAACAGTATTTGTTAAAACTGTAAACCACTACTAAACCACACATGCACCTCATTTATATTGCTCTGCAAAACTTCTAAAGAATTGGTACATGTTGGAATGTGCGCATAGGTGTTGTGAATCTAACATGAATTTTGTTTCTGTGTAATGTTTGTTATAGTGATGCCACCTGCCATCTGTTTTTTAAACTATGAGTGTGATGTTGGAAGATATGTACTGTTGTAAGCCTGTTGCTCTGTGTGGCAAAAGCTTTTTAATGTGGAGATCAGCAAACTTGTTCACTGAAAATTTCTGATGCTAAGAAAGTTAGGCCCGACATGGGAGGGGCAACAGAGTTTGACTATATATATATCACTGATCATAGCTAGATATTGAGGGTGGAATACACAACTAAAATATCACCTGTTGGCAATTTCTTGTCGGATGAAGAACACATAGATTTCGTCCCCTTCCTCTCTTCATCTTTAGAGATAGACTTATCCTTGATAAGGAATGGTATTTTAGGGCTTTCAACAGAATTTTTGACTGGAGAATCTGTTACGTCAAAACACAGGACATCAGCATCAGAACACTCAAGAGAAGCCATAGGTTTCCTAGGGATACCTGGAGAATTACTGCGAACGTTTCTGAGAGGCAACATGCTATGAATGTTTGGTTTTGTTGGGGTTGTTTTTACGCTCTGGTAATTATCATCATCATCATCATCACAGTTCATAGAGTCAAAACTCTCATTCAGAGAACTTCCTTGGCTTCCTAGTAATAACTTTGAATGAGGTTTTAAGAAATTGTAATTAGATAACGGGAGCAGTTTTTCATTTTCTTTGCCATCGCAAGCTGCAGGCAACTTTTCATCTTCACCGTCAGCCATGATGCAACTGCTGGTGCTCGCAATGGAAGATTCTGGATACTCTGCAGATGGATCATTCGAATTAGATGAGTTCATTTGAGACAAGTCTTGTTCACTGAGTCTGTACTCATCATCTATGCTATCCATTAGTCCTGAGATAGCTTTGGCTTTAGGATGAGTATTCTCCTTCACTTTTTCACTTTCAACATGATTTGTTTCTGGGTCATTCCTTCGTTTGCTGTTGACAAAGAATCTGCATTTGGGAGAACAAAGAAGAATATGTTAGATTCTCACTTTTCATGATTTCATATGAAATATACATTTACAAATATTGGTGAAAAGCTTTGAGGCATTCAATCAATTGTCATTTAATTTTTTTCAAATTTTCTTCAAGCTGGAATCATTTACTGGAATCTATTATGCACTCCCCATACCCTCTACATTTGTAGTACATTGTGTAAATTTTTGTAGTTGAAGAATAAGGAGCTCATTAGATTTCAGTGAATACCAATACCATAACAGGCAAATTGCCCAATGAGGTGGCTGAAAAAGATGTACAACAAAAAAAAATGGATGTCAAATGTGACTAAAATGCCCAAAATGAGAGCATATATCATGAAAAAAAAACTAATGATTAATAAAACACTGCCCATAAAATGATTATGGTTGTATTATCTAAATATGAATAGCTTCTCAATTTATCCTGATTTATCATATTTGTTTTTTAAAAGTGTCAATTATGTTTTCGAATTCACGACCCTCAGAGGTAAGTCATTCCATTTATCCACAACCCTATTACGGAAAACCTCCCTGCTGCACTACAACATGGAGTTGTCCCTCACTAAATGATACCGATGCCTCATTGTCAAAGTAGTTGATTGACAGAATAATAACAACTCATGATCCATCTCATCCATCACGTTGAAAATTTTAAACACTTTGATTATATCCCCCAGACACCTGTGTTCTTGCAATGTAAACATATCCAAGAAATCAAGTCTCTTTTCATAGCTCAAGCCTTTTGTGCCAACGTAGCTCTTCCCTGCACTCCCCTCAACCAAGCCTATGTCCTTCTGTAGGTATCCAAAACCTTATGGCATACTCCAGTCGAAGATGAACTAAGCCCCAGAAAAATGAAAGAGTGACTTTAGGAAAATGCGAAGAGATGTCTTACAAATACACTATATATTTCTCATAGTTTTAAATCAATGACATTTTAATACATTCATAAACAATTTGCATTAATTTAACATAGTTCTCATGTTAACTGAACTATGTTCAGTGATAACTCACTGAACTGTTCAAATTAATTAAACACGTGGAATTCATCTCCTCTCCAGTGAAGAAAAATTTGTTCTTTGCAGAAAGCTTTTGAATAGTAGCTGAAAAGTTTTCACAATGATGAAAAATATAGAGTTAGATCATTGCGTTTTTTCCAATATTGTGAGCCATGGATGCATTTACACAAGTTTATTATTTGTAAATAACTAATGCCGTGCTTAATGTGTTCACATATAAAATTAAACACATCACATTTACTCATGTATTTCAATAGTGTTTTCTCTCTCTCCAGAGAAACTATTTCACTAGAAAGACCACCCAGAAAAACTTTAGTTAATTGCCTCATTGAGATTTCATCATTAAATTGACAATCTGGATGTTTCTTCCTACCATCCAGCTAGGAAAAATATAAAAGGGGGGGGGGGAATTACAATGCATGTGCCATGGATTTAATCAAAATCAAAGCTTTGGAAAAGTGATCACTTCCACATGATTACATAAAAATAAGTTATTGAATCTCAAGGCAAATGATAAAATCCTCAGGAATGATTGTGTACATAGAGATGAGTTATCAATTCATTTTGCTTAAAAATTTCAAGCTTGGAACTTAATTTTTCTAAAGAAATAGTTGATAGTTTCACGTTTTTGTCTCACTAGCTTCTTGGTAATCAAGGCCAATAAGTGATGGAAAATCAGCACTAAAAACTTGTCATTAACATTTTTGAGATACACTTGACTCATTTGCATCAACAAGCAAAGTATTCTACAAAATTTTATTGTTACTTACTAAACCAAGTGTGGAACAGTCCACACACATTGGTTGTTCCAACTGGAAATGATATATACAGTGAAAAATTTGCTATTGCTTCTGGAGGTAAAGAAAAACACTTGGAGGTCAGAATTCAACTCTAATTCAAATAAATCAGAATAATGTAGTTTTTCCTTGTACTGGTAGGATAACATGAAAACTAGGTCTGTTATTGATAAATGGTGATGCCTACCAAATGCGAGTTAAGCACATCAGATTTATACAATGAGTAGCAAATTTAGTTTTGATGCAAATGGGTTGATTCCCATATTCACATTTCAAAAGCAACTCAACCTTTATATGTACATACACTCTCTGTTTATTTAAATTTAGTTCGGAGTAACATAGTTATTTGAAAGATAATCATGTTCACCTGCTTCTGACAATTTTCTGTGGAGGTGAACTACTGCTTGTTAGAGATGTGCTGAATATCTTTGATGCCAGAGACTTCCTCAAGGGAGAAATACCATCAACAAGACTTTCAGTTGACTTTTGTTTGTCAGGGATTTCAAGTCTTTTAGGAGTAGTTTCTATAATACCCTCACTGGAGAAACCGGAATCATCTGCAACACTTTCGTCTTCGTTCTCTTCTGTTTTCAGTTTCTTATTGAAATATACAGAAAACAGCAACTTGTCTTGCACTTCAAGATCCTGGTTTTCGTTGTCTATAAAAACAAAATAAGTAAATAAAATCAATATGAAAAGTAAGAGAACAATCTGATCAAAACACCTTCTCACAGCAGGAAAAGAAAAAAAACACATTTGACACATTCAGTAGTTTAAAATAACCACCTTCTTGGAAAATTCGCTTCCTCACAGATGATGACGACGACGGCAGCAATGACACAGACTCTGGACTACGGTGCTTGAACTGGAAAGATGATGATTTCCGTTCATCTGTGCCAGATATTCTTTGACTGGATAAAAGAGAGCTGCCACCTTTACTGAATGAGCTTTCTGTAATGCTTTTCTGGAAAATATGAAATTTCAATTGGAATCATTGAATAAGATATCTGAAAGAAATGTCATATATAAAAAAATAAATACATGACAGAAAAATTCTAAATAGTTGATAAAATTTTCTTGGCCATCATTTGATAAAAATTGTTTGTTCGGGTTTGAAGACCACCATCTGCTTGAGTTAGTTCTCAATGTTCCCCCAATACTAGTGGCTGTTGATCCAGTTTTATCAATTCTCCTGATGATGCCAACCACTAGTGTTGAGGAAACGTTGAGAACTCACTCAAACATATGACGGTCTTCGAACCTGAACAACAATTTTCAGAAAAATTCAAGTTTGAATTTTGATGATGAAATTGACAGGTAAAAAAATTAATGTTGAATAAGAAAACCTGTGGCGTATATGGGGACAGAGGTGTATGCCAGGAAAGGGATGCAGGACACTCATTTCCCTCTCCTTAGTCAACCAAAATTTGATTTTTTTAACATGTTCATTGAAAAAAATTAAAAAATATCAATATATATATAATCCCTTGTGCACCATCAACAATTACGTTAGTTGTGTCGGTACAATTTCTTTCTCAATACACTTGTACCAATGATGAGCCCTTACTTAGCCTGAGAAACTCTATTGAGAAATAAATCTGCAGCAGGGAAAATCTCATCAGTTTTATTACAAACAGTAATCTTTAAAATGTTGGAATTAACTCAATATTTCTATAGCACTTTGAAATAATTTGTAACTTCTGCTATCTCTTTACCTCAGTTAACTAAACGGCACTTGCTTCTTGTAAGCATTCCTCTGAGGAATTTCAAATGAATTAGTGCAGGCTATGCATTCATTGTGCACTAAGTTTTTTCTGAAGAGTGCTTGTTATGTGTTCAGGAAATGCTGCTATCTGTCTTCAGAACTCAAAAGCAACATCCTGGCAGATTATTTTATAGTTGTTTTGGTATTGTTTTTGGAGAAGACATACAAAGCTTACTAATAAGTTCATGACTAGATAAATAAACATCCATGCAGATTACTGTTCACTGATAAATTTATTATTAAATTATCGATAAGCTTACTAACAATAATATTGCAAATAGATTTCATCCCGAATATGCTCTGACTATAAGTTACAATAAAAATTGGAAAGTAGCCAATCACCTTAGGAGTAAAACCTCTGAATTTCTGTAGTGTTTTAACATTGACATCACCATTGGCTATTTGCACCGCCATCTCATCAGGAAAATATCTTTAAAGAAAAGGTTGAGGAAAAAAACCAGTTCTGTGTTTGATGAAAAATTCTCATAGAAATACTGCAAGGGACAAGACTAAAAACTATTGAACCATGACAGCAATGCAAAAAAAAAAAAAATATATATATATATAATGATTTAAGTACTACTATTTATAAAGGAAGATTGATGGTGGCACATGAAAGTGTTCCTCAGAAGAGAAGGTACAAAAGTCTAAATATTGAAAAAACTTTCCTCTTATTGCATTTTTGAATTACTGGGGTAAAAAACCTGTACGTCAAAAGATTGAGCCTTGAAACCAAACTACTTGAAGAATATGTAGTTTTAGCAACTAATGATTTCTTCGAATTAAAGAATTTTTATTTTGCATTTCAAATGAAATTAGTTGTAATCACTTCGACCCTGATACAATGATTTCTTTGATCATATGAATAAAAGCTTTCAGTTCCGATTAAATCCATTTTAATTTTTAATTGAAATTGAATGCTTCAAACAGGAATTGTTAGGTCTACCTTGTAAGCACAGATAAAGTAACTTTTACGTAAGTGTTCATCAAGCAAAAGCCCTCCCAGTTGTTAAAAGATGGTTCAATTAAGGGAAAAAAAGATCATATTGATTGATGTGACACATGAAAAACACCAAAGTATGGAAAGCCCAAAATTGATGCCAGTTGAAATGTTTGAATGCGAAATGAATCCATGAAATATACTTGATAATAATTTATATTTTGTATAAAAGTTGAACATGATATATATAGCTTAGATTTAAATCACATTTTCAGAGGAAATGAAATGAAAAAACCACAATGACAAGGATACTTTCCAGCATATTCCATATCTGAAGCACTAATATCATCAGGGTATGGATGCAAAGGCACAAGTGCTTTTTTCTTTGGGCAGTATACCAACTGATATAAGAAAGTATTGTTCGCCTTCATGAAGTTATCTATGTACTCGGGTGAAACTACCAATTTCAACATTTTCAAGTAGCTGGGTAGTTTCGGCAAAACCTAGAAATACAACAATAGCATGTCATGCTTCATCTGATGCTGATTGACATAAGTGAAAATAGAATTAGAAGAAAACATGAGAACTGATTATTTAACATCTAAAGGAAAAATGTGAGCTTCAAACATTTCTTTGAAATTTTCAATGTTCAAGAATAATATTTGGATAAAAATTTACATTTTAAACATTCACTCTGTTATCCATGCTATGTACAAGAGCATCATGGACTCCTAGAAAAGTGCTTGCCTCTATTTTAATGTTAATTGCAATTAAATTTTAAACATAATTATGCATAATGTATGAGATTATAAGGACATGTGGGAGGGGGGTAGAAATTCATAGTATATAGATGAGTCATTCTGAGGGCCTTTCCCCCAATTTGTTTTGGGGAGTAGGGAGGGATTCAAGTCAGGCTATTGTGCCCATCTTGTCTCAACATGTAAATAATACTTATTGTCAAAAAATGTTTGAAAAAATCTTGTTTAAAGCCAGGCTTGACAAATCAAAAAAAAAAAATCTAGATGCCAATCCAAATATTTTAAAGGCCAAACCATGGGTAGAGATCTGGGGGGGGGGGGCGGCATTGCCTCCCCCTAGTATCTAAGGTGGAATCGGCTGATCTAATGCATGTGTGTGTATATATGAATTGACGATCATCTCATCATCATCATGCAATAATGACCATTTCCCCCCCCCCAGACTTTCAAGTCCATCTCCGCCTATGGACTAACTTTACTAAAGCGGAGATAGTAGTCATACATAGTCTAAGGCCCAATTAAAAAACCCAATAATCAAAAGAGGTCTGATCCCAATCAGTTCAGATTAGGTAGGTTTAACTGTACTTTGTTTGTACAAGAAAAAGACGAATAAAGAAGTAACACACACTTACACTCCTCAAATCAGGGTTGTTGGTGAGACTGAAAAACTTGCATGCTTTAGCCAGCCCTATACCAGGTAGAGATGGCAGGTAATCACAGCCGGAGAGAATACACATGTACCTGAATTTTTCAAAGCTCATTTTCTCAGCTTGCATGCCAAACGATTTAGGTAGGTTCTCTTTCTCATAAAGCATACCACCACCACAGCTATCCATCTTGAAAAGAATCTTGATGAGAAAGAATCTAACATTAATTCGATTTAGAACATAGCGTTATATATATATATATATATATATATTGTGATTTCACAGATCAACAACTAATACTACAAAAGCAACTTGCAAACTCAACAGAGAAAATAATCCTTATACAATACAACTTCATCAACAAATGGAATAAGTTACAGTCAAACTTGTTCAATTGGGAAGAGCTTGAAGGCATTGCAAAAAACTTTTCTAGCAAAATCAAATTAAAGTTGCTGCATCATTGAAAAGTCAACAGTGCCAAAGAAAGAATTTTAGAATGCGCTAGAAGGTATTGGATGAGCTAGTAATGTCTGTCCCATGATTTCCATAGACTAAACATGGTTTGTGATGTCATGTTATATGGTAATTTTTATTAATATAGATGCTTGCATTCACTCTCTCCAAATTTGTGGTAGCTTCCACAGAGCACACTATGTACCGCAGGTCAGTTTTATCTGAAAATATAATTTTGAAGAGCAATATTTCTACCCTTAAAGTTCCTTCTTCCGTAGCCAAGAAAAATTGAAAGATAGCGAAAAAGCAAATACTCCATATAGCAGGAGCTACTCGCTGTTCAAGACAAAGAGTCGAAATTAAATGACCAGCAATATGAGAAAAGGAGGAGGAAAGGAAAATGGTGGAGCCAATCACAGATGAGAATGTGATAGCGATGCTGATGGAGAAAAAAAAATTATTGTAGAAAGTGATGCCAGACTTTTGAAAAGGGTGGTGTGCTAGTTAGGAGGTCATTGACCAGTTGGTTTGAGTTTTTGTAGATGTGGAATGATTCGTAAAAGTCCGGGTCAAACGGTGAGGGGCATTTTTGAATAATTTTGGCGGATGAAAAGTTGAATCTATGATCAACCCTCCTCGAAAATCTGGCAACAGTTTCAAAAATAATTTTTTTTCTCCATCAGCATCACATTCTCGTTTGTGATTGGCTCCACCATTTTTCTTTCCTCCTTTTCTTCGTAATACTGGTCATTTCATTTTGACTCTTTGTCTTGAACAGCGAGTAATTCCTGCTATATTGAGCATTTCTCTTTTTGAAATCTTAAATTTTTCTTGACTACTGAAGGAGGAGCTTCATACAGTTCTGAAACGCATCTAGCAGTAGTTCTATTATTTTCGGTTCACCGACATTGTTTCCCTAGCATATTGTCTCAGCCAAAAGGTAATCTTTTTCTAAATTAATTCCCCTTCAAAATTTTAAGGGGTATTTTTGCAGAAGAAAGAGTATTGTTTTAATAGGTAAGAAATGAATCTAAAAAAAATTACCTAAAATTAGTAGTAGTATTTTTACACTTCAACAAAAAGAGGGGGGGGGGGTAAAATTGAATTTTGATGTTTGAATCATGCATCTAGATGTGTATTGGCAAACACTGCCGAAGGTATAAAAAATATACATAACACATAAGAATACCTTTTCACATCCAAAAAGGACCAGGTCAGAATCTTCAGTGATAACGATTTGACACATTTTGCTGATATTCAAGTATGCCAACTGAGCATCGGCTTCATATGGCGCAACTATACAGTCTATATTTTTTACTCGACAAGCCTGTAAAATAAATTTATCTTTTATCAAAATCAACATGGGGATAAATAATGGAACTTTATGACATCAGATATAAATACAATACAGAAACAAGTGTTTTCACATAATTTTATTTCTTTGATGACAGATCCATGCGAGAAGAGCACAGAACATAGGTATCTACGATGTTTGCAACATCGTAGATACCTATGTTCAATGTTGCAAACATTTGCAGAAAATCTGAGGAGCAATAACATTCCTTGGCAACACAACTGCTGTTGAAGAACAGCGATATTTAGTTAGATTTTTAAAAATATATGTTTAACACAATTTAAAATTTGTTTAAGAAAATCCAACGAAATAAGTGATGGAGTTGCTAACAGCACCAGTTTCTAAGCATGACAAAAATATCTAATCCCGTAGGGGCCAATTCCCAGGCGAAAACTCTGTAGTTCTCATGACATGACAAAATGCTTCACCAGCGAAGAAAACGTAATAAAAATAAAACTGAAAAAATTAGGGACTGCATAGGGTGACCATATGACCAGTTTTCCTGGGACATCCATTTTTCCCCCCATAATTTTGACCATCTTGACTTTTAATGACCTGCTGCCATTGCCAGTTGATGAGAAGTAATTGTAATAATCTGCTTTTTCCAAAAAGCCTCTTGCATTATCATTCTCTTCACTGCAATCAAGTTAGATTCATTTTGCCCACAGGGCGCAAGATCGTGAATTCTGCGAACTACATAGCAAGAGAAGACGCTAACTCAAGAAGGCAGATTTTTCAGGGTTCTAACAGAATGGGGGGGGGGATTTTTTAGGTGGCAAAATATCATTCGCCTTCACTAAAAAAATGTCCTGAACAGGGGCCCTGTTTTCCAAACTTGTAAATTATGTTATGATATAATTTGACTATAAATATTTTTCTCACAGATTAGTCATTTTAAAGAAAAGTTTCCCTGAAAAACTCAATTTTAATTCACTGTGATTTGTGGCAACGCTTTATTTCCCCATCATTCATGATTTTTCAGTGTCAATTTAGCATCAATTGGAAACTTTTTCACATTTGGTACCATATTTGACAACAAGTAGCAATTTCTGGTATTTCTCTCAAGGAAACTTGATCGACCTAGCAAGGACTGAGAGATTTTAATTAATGCAAAGCCACAATGTGAGAATTTTTTGGGTTTTTTTTTCTGTAAATATATGAAAAATCAGAATAATCTTGTTTCAGACTGGAAGATTTTAATGAGGTTGAAAAATTGGAAGCATAAGCACCTATGTAATCCTGAAAAAAAATTTTTGGTGGATTTGAGCCTGCAAGAAAATTTTACATTACCGCAACATTATTAATAAGATATTTTATCAATAGCCTTGATTGAATCCAAACATGTATATATTATATCCTGCTATTATGTCACAAATAAACTGTATACCAGGCATCTTTCACCTGTTGCTCGCAAGCACCTAGAGCGCTCACAATGCTTATGTTCAATTCTGTGCTCGCAAGCATTTGTTCAACATTCCAATTAAACACCTTGTACAAATTGCACTCAAGGCACGCATTCATATATCAAACTTGCCATGTAATAGTGCTCTTCTTATGATGATTAGTACAGGCAGTGCACTAGGAAAAAGGCCGAAGACCTCTGCTGTATACCCTGAATGAGACAGAGTCATTTTATCTAATATCTTTATAACGCTTACTCGTATGACTTCAAATGCCATTTCAGGAGTGACATCAATGCATCTTTGGAAGCATTCTCTCGCTTCTTTCAGTTTCCCCTGGCAAAGGAATTCTTTTCCTTTTTGTCTTGTTCTCTCCCGATTTCTAAAAAAAATAATACGTTATGTATGAAAATTTTTGAATTTCTCAACTATGACGCAATATTTCACTCTCAAAAACAAAAAGTACAGAGAAAATAACACTGGTATCAGCATGAATAATAGGAACACTTGAGATATAGTGACACCACTCTGGCCAACAAATGTGATTTCAGGATATATTGACTTAGAGAATTTATATTTTGGTTATTGCTCTTGACTCTCATGGTACTGTAACATATTATTGAAATACAACTGAACTCACATAAAACTAATCTCCTGATATAATATAACAAAACATTTGGGGTCCCCCACCCCCCATAGATTTCTTCTTCTGTTCATTAATATATTAGCAAAATTTTTGGTTTCTTGAAGTTCATTATCATAGGATTTGACTATATAATGTTTGGTATATGGTAGAACTTAATGCTTAATTAAACTCAATCGCCATGGCAACTAAAAATTGATATCAATGCCTGAAATTTCCTAGGATGTGGGAAGGACACATGCATATAGCTAAATCAAAACTGTTAGCAAGTGCTTGTTGTCATGAATGGTATCACTATACTATGAGTGTGCCGATTAATGTCATAAATTTTATATAACCACTGTGTGCTGATATAAAACTAATAAAAAAGAAACGTCAGACTAATAAAAAAGAAACGTCAAACTAATAAAAAAGAAACATTAGCTGTAGGATGTAATGAATATCGTACTTGCATATTGTCAAATGGGTCGTGAACCCCTTGTATATATAACATGATTATTTTTGCTATATCGGACATTGCACATGGTTTTTGAAATTGTATCTGAATGAACATGACTCTGGGTCATTTACGTCCCATACCAGTGCCCCCTGATTTTATTGTACAGTCTCACACTTTTGTATACGCTTCTTTAAATCTATAGCATTTGGATGCATATTTAATATAATACCAATATTTTTCCAGTCCTCTCCTATGCCTCCAAAATTTGGGACCACTACACTGCTTGCAATATAGAGAAGCTGGAATCAATACAAAATAAATCTGTCTGCTTTATCTACGACAGTTGGTCCTCCTTTGTTTCTGTCTCCAAACTTAAAGGCGAACTTGATCTTCTCCCTCTAAGTACTTGCCGTCTTTTTTCTCAATTAACCATGCTTTTTAAAAATTCCCCATGGACATTTCAATTTTGATACCACCGGTATTATCTCCAAGCCAACATATATCTCTAGCAGACTTGATCATTCACTTAAGATAAACCCTATCTCTGCTTCTACCAACTGCTTTAAATTTAGCTTTTGTCTGCATGCCATAACTAACTGGAACTTACTCCCCTCCACAGTAGTTGATTCACCCATGTTATTTATATTTTCGAAAAATGTAAAACTTTTTTCTGTCACCATCAATCGCATTCTCATGTTTAGGCCTCGGCCAACATTATTGTATAAATAAATATTATCAAAGGGTACTCTGGGCTCCCTCAAATATGGGGGAGGGGCTCGAACTCCTTGTATAACGTGATAATTTTTGTATTTGCCAGCCCACAGACATGCTTTTTGTTTAGTCGGAAAATTTTGATGATTTTTTGAAAATCCGAACAAGTTCATCTGAATGTACATGACTCAGGAACCTTTTAAGTCCCACATCAGGATCCCAGATTTATTCTTTATTTTTACTTATTTTTTTTGGCACAGTCTCACACTTTTGTGTGTACATTTATACTGAATGTACATTTAATGTATATTCAGTATGTGTACATATACATTGTACACATACAATGTACATGTACATTCAGTACATGTTACTTTGAATCTCCTATTTGAATGCATATTGTCTAAGGGTCGTCTAGGTACTATAAATAGTGCCTCACCTCATTTTACAATCTGATTCTCTTCGTTATATGTATGACACTGCACGGTTTTTTAAATTGTATATGAATGCACATACATAACTCTAGGGGTCCTTTAGATACCATGATAGGGAACCCAATTTTTTATCCAACTCTTTGTAACTCAGAATTTTCTCTGGCATGACCACACATGTCCTTCGGAGCCATAAGCTTATATCCTGTAAGCGACACAGCCCGGTTGTGCTCAGTCTGTTTTGTTTTTGTTCTGAAATACGTAGCAAAAAAAAGCTGCATACATACTCTCGCCTCTTTTTCTCGGTCACAGATTTCGACTCCAAATTACATCCATCAAAAACCATGATGGGTTTCACACCAGCGTCCAGTAACATATTCAGTTGCTTCATGCAGTAATGGACATACCTGTGCATACAATAGTAAAATAATTATAACATATCCATGAAACTTTGTATACACATCAACAGTAAATTTTAAGAGTGCAGCATTTAATGTTCGCCATTCTGAATAGGAAATGCTTGTTTTGAGAGAAGTCACTCTCAGCGATGGTTAGATCCACGCAGTTTTATGGAAAGCAATTTGAATTAAGTAAGTTGATCATATCTGTATAGAGACAGTTTTATGAGACATTTGGTGATGATTGGCAATGTGGGACTATGCCTTCAAGATAAATAATTGGTCGACAAAAAATATAGTTAGCCTTCAGTCACTGAAAAATATACATTGTGTCAGAACCGCTTTGAAGTGGAGCCACATCAATCAGTGAATTGACATTCCCAGTTCTAATCCCGGAAACATTCTGTTCAAGACATAATCAATTTTTTATGAGTGAAAGAGGGTATGACTCTAATAAGCAAGGTTGTTGTCGAATTAGCAATTTTTTCCTATCGCTATTAGCTTATTGTGACATTTGGCTCTTTCAAAATTTTTCATTGCCAACCAGAATTTTTTTTCAAGCAAAAACGCTATCTTTAAAGCACCATTTTTCATTTCATTTGTCATCAGCGTGTGTCCCAGCTCTCTTGCATTTGTGCCTGTTATTTAAATATGCATCCTTGGCTCGTTAATTTTTCCATTATTTTTGGCGAAAAATATTCTCTAATCTGATGAGAAAACGCTCCAGTTTCTAACAGAAGTTTGTCTTACACTAACAAAATAGAAGGCCTAGTTTTTTTTCTCAAAAATTAAAAAAAAAAATTCTCCAACAGCGACAGACACAAAAAGATTTGTAAGAATATTTATTCGCCATCAAAATGTGATGGTTCTGGCAAACCTGAGTTCTTGTGTATGTTATTGCCAAAGTCTTCTGAAATGCAGCCATTTTGCAAAAAAAATAGCTAAGAGTTTTAGCCGATGCCTGATTCACAGAAATTATTCGGAATTTGGCAGACAAATTTGAAAAGTGGCTAGAGATCCCTGGTCAATTTTTGATATGCTGATATAAGATTGTTTGATAGCCCTACAAATCCATTTTTTCCTATCATAAACCTGTGATACATTGCCACATTGAATCAGATCCATGTGGCAAAGGTAAAAAGAAGAAATTTGAGAAAAAAAACTATTTATATAATAATATGCACAAAGGCTAGACAAATTGCGAAAAAATCTATGTGGCAGAACAATTTTTAGTGCTAAAATTTTTTTTTACCCCAAGGTCCAAAAAGATGCTTCTTTATAGTAGCATAATGTCCCTCTTTCATGTTGGCACTGCTATGAATTCCGAACATTTTCTGCTGCTCTCAGCCAGCAATTACATACAACAAGGCGTCAATACCAATTTTTCAGTTGCCATGGCAACTGGCGACTGGGATTTGTCCAGTCCTGATATTAACATGTTTTTCATGCCAAATTTTGAAATTAAAAATGAGTACCACATTGTAATACAAGTAGTAATATGATGGGTTGCCATAGCTAATGTGTACTTCAACTTGTGCCTTTTCTTTTCAGACCTAGGCCAGGAATCTCCAGATACTTTGCAAGATTATTAGTCAAAGTCTGAAATTCTGACATTGGCCAAGGTCAATTTATAATGAAATCTACCAATTCGCGAATTGGCCAATCGCTGGCTTTGTTAGTAGCATATTCATTGTACGGAGACAGGATTGCTAAGGCAAAACCTATTCACAATCAGAAATTGCCAATTTGGTAACAACCTCACTTATGGAATCATAGCCATCCATGATACTGGCTCGTTCGACAGCATTTAGTAATATTCATTTTGTTGTTGCACTTTCTAGCATGGGCGGAGATATGAGGAGCATTGCCCCAGGGCCGTCTTAAGAGTATCATGGGCCCTTGGGCCAAGTAGTTTTTCGGAGGCCCTGCCTGGTAAATCCTAGAAAATTTCAACCGGATCTCATTTTTGTGAGGCCCATCTTCTCTTGAGGATCCCAGGCCATGCCCAGATGGGCCCATGCGTTAAGACGGCACTGATTGCCCCTCCAGCATCAAAGATGGAGTCGACTGACGTAATGTATAGGCTTATATGAATTGACATCATCATTGTGCTTCCCCCCCCCCCCCCCACCAGCAATAATAATCATGTTCCCCCAGCCATTCAAGTCTATTTCAACCTATGCTTTCTAAATGAGTAAAATGAACTATAGAGAAATTTCAAGTGGGCTTTCAAATGACGCGACATTCATTCTAGAAAAATTCCTTGACAATACTCAAATGCTTCATAGTGAATTCAATGAGAACAATACACATACTGAATGGGAAGAGTTCGATCGAACTTGTACTGAAATAAATTACATAATGGTACATTTATCTTTCTTGGGTGAAGACTGGACAAGAGCCTGATACTAACAAGGGAAAAACAGGGAACAGTCCTGAAATAGGCAATTTTTGTATTATAGGCACAACACACATATGCTCCCTTTCATTGCGTATGCCTCAGCCTTAAAAAGGACTACATATGCCTACCCATTGGTGTCAGCAAAAAGGGGAGGTTTTGGGGTTCTAACCCCCCCCCCCCTCCCCCCAAGCCGAGAGTAGTGTAGTGAGGGAAAAAACGTAAACACCCCCCCCTCTCTTGAGAAGAAAACAAAATCGGAAAACCTCCCTTGAGAAAATTCTGTGTAGGCCTATGTGCCTACCCCAAGAATGCATAGTTGCCCAGGAGCTTGAATTTATGAGGAACAGGCCCTGGACTGGTTTATTTACACATATGAAAAAAAAAATTATCACTCTCCGCAAACTGCAGATAGCATTAAAATGAAAGCTTGAATCTCACCCATCAGTTTTTTCGCCCTTGACCAACTTCTCGGCGCAAGAGAAGGCCCCTTTGTGCAGCCAACTGTAGGCATCGATGGCCACCGCGATTCCCTTCGGGAAATCCCTTATATTTGCGGGCCTGCAAGAGTTTTTGATGAAGGGCAAGAGCCCGGTTATACCCATTATCTAAGTAGGAGAAACTCTCACGTCGACTACAAGGTGTACTTTAGTCGATTTTTTAAACGTAATTGGGTCGATGATCACAATTAGCTCAACGTTGTTGACACAAAATAGGGGTTGGCGGGAAATAATTTTAAATCATTAGTCAAAGCCGTGTAGAAGTGATGGTCATTAATTGACCATACGTCCCGTATTTGGACTTTTTTTTTTTTTGTTGGTGTCATGTTTTTTTCATGAATTTTCGACAAAAGAAACGAATTTTACTTTTTCCTAATGATTTATATTAAAATTTTTAGATTGATTTATTTTCAGTGATTTAAAAATTCATCCAAATCTTAAAATATATTCTATTTTTCAAAATTCAAAAGCATCTGAATCATCAATTTCCATTTGAATCTCATTGTGACATAAACTTGTATTCGGATTGTTATGGAAATCGAATAGAATAATTAGTTGTAAACATTTGGCAACAATTGGAAGACGATGTTTGCAAACAAATAGAGCATCTTATCTGTTTGCTAACTTGTGGAAATATGTAGTTTACTCACCTTTTGGTGGCCCTTTTGAACGATGTTGTCAATAAAATCGAATGTTAAGAGACTAGCTAAAAGCGTTTTCTGCAATGGAGATTTACCAACGAGACTTTTAAGAAAATCCGAATTGAATGGACGTCGCTTATGCTCTACCGTCCGTGGTGACTACAAAAAGTTAAGCTCAAGCGACGTCGAGTTTTTCAAGGGGATTTTAGGTGAAAATTCTGTTATCACAGACTCCGATGAACTGCAGACATACAACACGGATTGGCTTAGAAGTCGAACAGGTATTTATTGACGCATCCGTGTTAGGAGACCCCTCCCAAGGGCAAAATTCTCCCAGGGGCCCACTTACTATAGTGAGTTTAGTGAATATAAAAATCCTAGAAATATAACGGAATTCATTCCATACTTGGAGTATTTACAGGTGCGTTTTCAGCCCAGGGCGGAAAGTTCCGGGGAGGGGTGGTAAATTTGAGGAATGAGCAGTGAAGAAAATTAGTAGAATGGAAGGGCGGTGAAAATACGTACGACCCAAACGCGGTAAAACCATAAATCCACCTCTGCCTAGAGGAAAAGGACTAACTGGGCCAGTGGATGACCGAACAAGTAATGTAGGGAACGAGGGACCAAATCGGTGAGCAACCAGAAGAGTGATCTAAAGAAGTTGGCAGCATGGGATGGATCAAAAGAGGGACCTAAGTGAGTAACATAGGCGGAGATAGACTTGGAAGTCTGGGGTGGGGGTACGATGATTATGTTAATTTATCTATACATATATGCATTAGATCACCTTCGAATTAGTCGACTTCACCTTTGATGCTGGGGTTGCTTCCCCCCATATCTCCGCCCATAACCTGGAAAGCGAGGGGCCTATACGGTGAAGAATCCAAAGGTTGGCCTCTAGATAGTAAAGGACCAGGTCTGTGAGTGATTAAAAGAGTGATCTCAAGTACTTGGGAGCAGGCCATTGAGCAACCAAAAGAGTGATCTCGAGAGTTTGCAAACATTCGAATGACCAAAAGAGGGACTAGGTCAGTGAGTGACCAAAAGGTTGAACTGGGGAATGAGGGACCAGATCAGTGAATGATCAAAAGTATAATCACATGCAGTTGCAAGCATGTGAGTGATGAAAATAGAGGCATAAGTGTTTGAGCGATAGACACAAGGGGGGGGGGGAATCGAAAAAGTGAGGGGTCGGGTCAGTGAATGACCAAGATAGCAAGTGACCAAGAGAACTAGGGACCAAAAGAGTGATCTAGAGAAGTTTCAAGCATGTGAGTGTTCAAAAGAGGGGCCTAATTAAAAAAACATGGGCATCTAGAGAACATGGGATCAGGTCAGTGAGTGACTAAAAGATCTAGGGACTAAGTTTGTAAGAGTGATCGAAGTGTTAGCAAACAAGGGGCCACGTTGGTAAATGATCAAAAGAGTGATCTAGCAAAGTTGCAAGCACAAGAAGGACTTAATTACAATGACCTAGAAAGTCAGGGGACGCAAAGTGGGGGATCCAGGGAGTGTGGGATCAGGTCAGTGAGTAATCAAAAGGTTGAACTGAGGAATGAGCGAAGTGAACAATCAAAAGAGTGATGTGAGGAAGTTGCAAGTATGTGAGTGACCAAAAAAAAAAGACTTAAGTGAGTGACCCAAAGGTGATTCAGGGAACAAGAGATCGGGTCAGTGAGGGGACTGAGAGCAAGGAACCAATGAACAAAAGGTGGATCTAGAGAGGGAGGGATCAGGTCAATGAGCAATCAAAAGAGTGATCTATGAAGTTAGCAAGTATGAGAGTGACCAAAAGATTGACCTAGAGAGCAACAGATCCAGAAGGGGAAACAGGTCAGTGAGGGATTGAAAGAGCGAGAACAGGCCAGTGAGTTACCAAAAGATGGACCTAGAGAGCAAAGGATCGGGTCAATGAGTGATCAAAAGAGTCATCGAGAGCAACAAACTCTGTCAGCTCTGTTTCGGAATCATGAAGTTACGTGATCTTTAAAACAGATTTAACTTAGCATCTTCAATAATTTTTGTTTCTTTTCTTCCCAAGCGACTTTTGACATTTGTGACTTAGATTTTAAACATTTCATATTGTGCAGGTGTTTCAATTCAATAAACTATTCTATTAAATTTTATATTATCTTATTATAGGTACCAGCACCTTAGTGTTGCGCCCGAAGTCAACCGAGCAAATATCAAGAGTTCTCTCATACTGTAATGAGCATAATTTAGCGGTTTGTCCCCAAGGTGGTAATACTGGACTAGTTGGAGGAAGCACGCCAATATTCGATGAAGTCGTCCTTTCTACGAGTCTAATGAACAAAATTCTGCATTTCGATGATGTGACCGGTAAAGAGTGTGTGTTCATGTAATTTATTTGTTGTGCATTTTAGTTTGAATTTATCTGCTGTGTTTCTTTGAAATTGTTCCTACTACTATGTTCAAAAAATTCCAAAACATATTTTATTACAGAAGAATGAATACAGACACAATCTGCTGATATGGCATCTCCTTCAAAGTAATTGGGCATGGTGGCCCAGGTTGATAAGATACTCGCCTAAAGTACCGAAGGATGTTCGGAGGTGTCACGAGTTCGATAACCGGTTCGTTCTTGTCAGAAAACTTTCCTGACACAGGGGTGCAACAGAAACGGTGACATGACCCACAGAAAAAATTGGTACAAAAAAGGGAGTCCCCATCAAGGGTCTGTCAGCTACGAGTATAAAAAAAACAAGAATGCCGTTTGAAATAAGCAATAAATTGTAGGTCCTGGTCTAATTAGCCCTCGTGTGCAGAAAATGACCGTGATGCGACAAAAATTATCAAAGTAATTGCCCTCTGCAGTTATTGTTCATATGAAGATGTAAATGCAGTGTAAGCATTTTTTTTTTTATCCTCCTCAGGGCTCCAACTTGTTCTACTTTTCGGTAAAATGTTCTACTTTCTCTGTTCTGTCCTACTTTTTACCACACAAATCCTATCAACAAAATTTGTGTAACTGTTTTTAATTGAGGAGGGAATAATTGATATTGCAAAATAAACAGAGAAACTGGCTGATTTTGTAGAGATACTGATTTTTGGAAAAATTTTCATCTCTGTCCCTACCAGGACTCAAACCCGTGTCCCTCGAATAAAGCATTTGAGGGCCCCAGGTTCAAGTCCCGGTAGGGGCAGAGATGAAGGTTTTCCAAAGATAAGTATCTCTACAAAATTATGGTTTTTCTGTACATCTTTCTCTAAATAAAAAAATAATTGAGATATATTTCTAAATAATACAGATCGAGTAGGTTGCAATTAATGATTCTGCTGAAGCAGAAATTATATCGTTTTTAAGGTTATTTGGGGCGGGAGGGGGCCGGATGGGGACCATTTGGTTTATTAATTTTCCATTTGCTTAGTTTGAGGGTTAAACAAGTAGAGCAGCAGTCATTAAGACCTTGTGTCTGGATGTAAAATATAATTTTGTATTTACTACATCATAATCTTGGACAGTAATTTAAAATTACGGCCCACATTTTGCGTATAGACGGAACAACAGTTTGCATAATAAAGCAGTTAGATACGTAGACCTATTCTAAGTTTATAGCATTCAGTTGTCTTCTGTATTTTTAGGGCATGCAAACAATATTTGCAATGCTCAGTAAAGAGCTAGAAATGAAAGTGCTTCATTTGTTAAAAAACGATTATACTGGCATTGACCATTCGCTTCACCTTGACTTATTGACATCGCACCTTGTAATTTACACATTTTGCACTGTGCTTTTGGAAGTTGTCTCGAAAGAGTGTCATTCTTAAAAAACTTGCATGTGTCTTCCTAATTTGCATTGAGCATTGTCGAAGAGAGTTGACAGACTGGACTGTGGAAGACTCCAAAAAAAAAAAAAGGATGTAATATATAATGTGAGGAGAGACAGAAAAGAATTATGTGTGGTTGCTACTACCCCATTTTATAGCCGAAAATTGCTTTTGCAATGAAGTCATTTTGCTTTGGCTCGAGTAAATCTTGCAGGATACTAAAATAGTGCTATGGGGGAAAATTTTAATTTGGATTTTTTTTTTATGAAAAACATTTTTTAGGGATTTTCTTTTATTATGCTATGATTATGTTGTCTAAATGGGGTACCCTCCCCAATCTACTTTTTTGAGTGGGAGCCCTGCATCCTCCAGTGCTTTCACCGCTGTTAAAAAGTCTCACCTAAGAGAACAGGTCTAAAATTGTAAAATCTTCAATCATTACACTTCACTTATAGTTAGAAAAATTGATGGCAGCACACTACACATAACAAGCATCACCCAGGAACAAACTTTACAGATTTTTTTTTTTTCAGAACATGAACATGCATATTCCAACATGTACCAATTTGTTAGCTATTCTGCAGAGTAATATGGATGAGGTGCATGTTTGGTTTAGTAGTGCTTTCGTTGCAGCTCACTGCACTTCTTCGTAACCTGAGAATCATCGCCCCTTAAATAAATTCTTTAAAAGGAAAAAGTCATATGGGGCAAGATCAGGGGGAATAAGCTGGTTGTAGAAATGTCGGAATGTGGTGCTTTGACAGGTAATCTGACACCAGGATTCATCTGTGAGCCATTATCATGATGGAGCACCTACAACTTGGTCCCTTAATGATCTGGTCACTTGCATCTCACCGAATCATGCAGATGTTTAAATACTGATTTAAAAAGTTAATATCTCCTCCAAAATCCTATCTCTTCCTATCCAATATCTCCTCTTAGACCAGGAGTCTTCAATCCATGGACTGTGGGCTAAATGTGGCCCTCAGAGCTTTTTGCCATGGCCCACCGACCATTTTGCAAAAATAGCTATTTCACATAGAAAACTATTAAACTACAGAAGAATCTGTAGTTTAATAGTTTTAATAATCTAATTTTTAAAAAAAAATCAAAGAGCACTGGCTACTGAAATCTACTGCTGTATCTAGAACTGCAAGATATTTTCTAGATTCGGTGGTAATGCAGTGCATTTGATACATTAAGAGCACAGTTATTAGGACTTTGGCGAACCCGGGGCCAAAACACTTTGTTAGACCTGATTTCATATGCTTCAAGAAGTAAAATGCATCATCTCAAAGGTTTACATAATTACAGATTTTAAGAAATGCTGAAAAACACCTTAATGAAAAAATAGCGATTTTCGAGTTATTGAAAAAAAGTAATTCCATAATTGATGAAAATTTATAATTAATGAAAAAATAGTTACGGAATTACTGTGAAAGAAATGATTTCATAATTAATGAAAATGTGTAAATTTAATGAAAAAATAGTTTCAGAATTATTTGGGGAACCCTGTGTTGAAAAAACAGGGGATTCCTCAGTATGACTTGGTGGCCGGCAGGCTTCATGCAAAGTTCTAATTTGGCTCGCAATGTCTGAAAGGTTTAAAACTCCCCGTCTTAGACATTGTCGGGCTGCAACCACATGCTTTGTCAGTTGAGGCAGGCACATAGTTTATACAGCACCTCTGTATAATGTTTAAGGAGCTGTTAAAGTATAAATTTGGTGCCCCCTCTAGTCCAGCACCAGACCCCCCACACCCCAGTTGCGACCTTAGACACTGCACAAGCTTCAATTCTACTCCTGCAATTTGAGTAAATCTAGGGTGGTTAGACAAAATGCACTTGTGTTTATTAAAATGTGTCACTTTATTCATTCAGGCAAGCATCTCACAGCCAAAAGGCTGAGCAGCAATATGGGTTGACGACTGCAGGTTTGAGTGATGCCGAAAGCATCTTCTACCATGTTTGCAACATGTCAACAGGCTATGTCATATACCTGAATCATACATCCTTTACGAAAGAGAGACTCTGGATCATTCACTGATCTAGTCCCATACCCTATATGTCAGTCTTTGGGTTGCTCACATGTTTGCATATTCTCTGGGTCACTCTTTTAGTTGCTCACATGTGCTTGCACACTTTCTGGATCACTCCTTCGGTTGCTCACTGAACTAGTTCCCCGATCTCTAAGCATAGGCAGATTTATGGCTTTGTCGTACTTTTTCCGTTCTACTCTAATTTCCTTTACCTTTTTATATTTCAGGAGTTCTGTCATGTGAAGCTGGTTGTGTTTTGGAGTCACTAAATAACTTTGCCGAAGAACGTAATTTCATTATTCCTCTGGATCTGGGATCTAAAGGAAGTTGTCAGATCGGAGGAAACATTTCAACCAATGCCGGTGGACTCAGGCTCATCAAATATGGGTCGTTACATGCCAATGTGCTTGGTTTGGAAGCTGTAAGTTATGATTGGCCTTTGTTGCTAAAAGGTGATGGACTTGTGTCCATTTGGGTTGTTTTGCGATAGTTTTTCGATACATTTTACTATGTTGTAATTTCAGCTGCAAATTTATCGGAAGTATAAAATATTAGTGAGGGACATATTCCTATTTATTTTGTTTTTTCACAGGTGCTTGCCGATGGACGAATTCTTGATTGCATGAATGTGATGAGAAAAGACAATACTGGGTACGATGTAAAACGATTGTTCATGGGATCTGAGGGTACCCTCGGCATCGTTACTAAAGTGGCTCTTGTCTGTCATACGTTGCCTTCTGATACTGCTGTAGCATTTCTTGGTAAATTGAATTATTATTATTATCCGAAACGAGCGGTGGAGTCTATATATTTTTTCAGTGTGTTTATCTGATATTCAAATTCATTCAGTCCAAAAGAGCAATTTTTAAACTAAAAGAAGAAAGTAGAATGAAATCAAATTGATGTTTTCCCACACATGCTTGAAGTCACTCAGGCCGCTCACTGATCTAGTTCTTAGCTCTAGATATATATCACTCTTTTGGTTACTCACATGCTTGCATACGCTCTAGGTCATTCACTAATGTAGTCCCTCACTCTCTATGTGATTCTTTTGGTCACTTGCATGCTTGTACACACTGTTATCTAGTCCCTCGCTCTATATGTCACTCTTTGGGTTGCTCACATGTTTGCATACCCTCTGGATCATTCATTGATCTAGTTCCTTGCTCTCTATGTCATCTTTTATTTGCTCACATGCTTGCAGACTAGACTTTTTCTGGGTCACTCATTTGGTCGTTCACTGAACTAGTTCTCTGATCTCTAAGCAGAGACATATTTATGGTTTTGTTGCACTTTCCCCATTCTACTCTTTCTTGACCACTTATTCCTTGAATTTTCGGCCCAGGCCTATAGCCTGCTTAATGCCTCCCCCGGTAAATATGCCTCAGCATGCAAGGTCTGACCTCATTGCTTAAGAATTTCATCTATACATATTATGTAGCATTGAACTGTTGATATTTTACGGTTAGAGCCGACAGATTTCTAATACTTGTGATTAACAAATGAGGTATCGTTTTATTTTTACTCATGACCATAATACAAATACCAATCATTCCAGGTTGCAAAAGTTTCCAGCAAGTTATCGAATCTGTCAAGGCTATCAAGAGCCACCTATCTGAAATGCTCAGCTCCTTGGAGATGTTGGATAGCTACGCAGCTCAAACCGTCCATGATAACCTGAAGATAAACATTCCGATATCACAACACACTTTCTACATTCTCGTTGAGGTTTCTGGTATAAGCAATTTTTTTGTTTACGTTAATTTAAGAGGTGCCGCTGGAATATTTACTATTATTGACATAAAATGACTAATATGTTAGAATTGTTTTGTTTGTTTTTTTTTTTTCAGGATCAGATCCGAAACATATTGAGGAGAAACTAAATTCATGCTTAGGTTCGCTGATGGAAGGAAATCTTGTCAATGACGGAACCGTGGCCTTTACGCCTAGTCACATAAAAGTATGATGTTCGTGTAAATAAAAAGCTCCTGCTAATAATTATTTTTACATCAAAAGTATTCGTTCAATGGTGAATAATTTAAAATAAGTTTGAGTTTAGTATTTTGTTATCTCTTTGAAAACATAATGAATTTCATTTCAGAGTATTTGGGCTGTTCGAGAACGCATAACAGAATCACTGTTAATGGAAGGTTGTGGTTACAAATACGACATATCGCTCCCACTTCAAGATTTTTATGAAATAGTTGAAGTTCTGAGATCAAAACTTGGTGACCGAGTGACTCGTTGCTGTGCTTATGGTCACCTTGGTGATGGAAATCTTCATTTCAATGCCACGACTAAAGCATTCAATCCTAATGTTTTGGGTATAATCGAACCTTTCATATACGAGTGGGCATCTGGCAAGAAAGGCAGCATAAGCTCCGAACATGGTATAGGTTTTAAGAAGAGGAAGTATCTGCACCTGAATAAATCACCAGAAGCTATTGATATCATGAGGTGTTTGAAACGACAACTCGATCCAAAGAATATTTTGAACCCGTACAAAGTATTACCTTGAAAACTGGATTATGTATTCCTCAGATATTTTATTAAATATTTTGTTTTGCTATGCATTTATGTGAGGTGGCACATTCAGAATATATTCATAATAATGCTCGCTATAGTGCTGCCATCTCAGACTATGAGCGAAGCATTATGATTGAATATTTGTACTATTGTAGGCTTGTTGATCTTTTTTAAGGGGAGATTGAATCGCATTTACACTTCTACATTCGGAAGAGGCACATACCAATAATAACGCCAGGATTACACTATAAGAGTTTAATAAAAGTCATTGTATAAAACTTAGAAAATGCCACCAATAAGATTATTTTTGTGATAATAAGATTATTGGTTACATTCTAGAAAATGCAACCAATAAGATTATTGGTTACATTCTAGAAAATGCAACCAATGATCTTATTGGTAGCATTTCAGGGTTCCCAGCAACCTGGAAAGTCAGGGAATCAAAAAACGGTCAGGGAAAATATGAAATATTTGTCAAAAGTCAGGGAAAATTCTAAATACTTGGGAAAAGTCAGGGAAAAAAATCAGAGGATAAATCTACATTCAAATGGTTTACCTTCACTTTTTTTCCATGGAAGATTATTTTTCAGATCCCCAGGGAGAGGAAAAAAATCCTTATCAGCATTTTCCTCCAGATCCCCCTACTGAGAGATGTCTTATCAGTTGAAGGGTGGGATTTTACAATGTTGGCCAAGAAACAATCTGCCCTCCTTTCCATTGTTGAAAGCAAAGCCAATACCAGCTCTTAACTTCTTTTCTATTTCTTCTGAAAAAACATTTTATTTTCTTGTTTTTTTTTCCTGCCTGTGGGTAGAGAACCTTTAGGCCCATTTCACACTGAGCTGACTTGGGTCCAGATCCGCATGCCATTTCACAGGAGCACTAAAGTTCTAAAAAATCTTGTGTTTGAAATTTGTGCATAAAAACTTTTTTTTCCTAATTTTTGTAATTATTTTTCTCCTTCACCCCTGATTCAGTGCTCATAGGCAGCCTAGAGCTATTCTTTGGTGGTTTAATTTAGAGCCCCATAGAATAATCTTAATAGTTTAATTGTAACATAAAGATGCCTTTTCAGTTTGATCGTCACAATTAGTCAATGGGAGAATATATCTCAAAATATTTTCAAAAGGTTTTGAAAAAAAAAAATCTAAGATGTGTCTTTTTAGAAAATATGAAAAAAAATTCCAAAAACATATCCAATGATGTTCCAAAAAAAAAAAAAATCAGGAGATATCAAAGACTTTGCAAGTAGAAAAAAGGGGAGGTGTGGAGACTTTCAAAATGTCTGTGATTAGAAATGTTCACATCACAATTCTATTCTGTGTTAAGCCCGGATTACACTATAAAAATTTTATTCTTTTACAAATGCAACCAATAAGCTGATTGGTTGCATTTTCTCGAATGTAACCGATAAATTTATTGGTTGCTTTTTTTCAAGTTTTATAAAATAACTTTCATAAACCATTTAGAGTAAAATCCCATCCTTAGATTAGTCACTTCTGAAATATATATATATATATTTTTTTAAGTTTATAGACTCAATATCATGTAAAGTATATATGCAGGTATTGGGGGTGGGGGGACACACACCAAAACTATTCAAGTGCTTAGGGCTTTCAAACGTGTTAATCCAGCCCTGAGTGAACGCCGTACATGGATAATGTTGTTTAATAAAAGTATTTAGTTTTAAAAATAAAATATTTTAAACAATTTTAAATATTTATATTTTTATAATAATTTTAAAAATTTAAAAAGAAAAAATTAAAAATTTGTAATTAAATATAAGTTATTAAAGAATTCAGTCAATTATATTCGTAATGAATTACAGAACGGCTTATAATTTTGCTCCCGTCAGTGTTCGTTGTTGGCAGGTTTTATTATATAAAATTGTAAAGTATGGACAAAAAGCAGTTAAAGTTGCTATATCTCCTTTATCTAAGGAAACGGAGGGATAGACGTATATATGTGGGTACATCCTATTGATGCACAGGGACCTTCATATGGTGTTTTTATATTTATGTCAAATAATTAAAAAAATTCCATGCAAAATCATCTTGAAAAAGTAGCCAAAGATGTGGACTAATTCGACCCGCATCCGCGTCGTGTGAATAGCTCCAAATAACCTAATGTACGAAACTTGTATGTGCGGATACGGAGCCCGCACGTAGGTTTTCACACATGCGGATGCCATCCGGACCCACATGAACACTTCAAAGGTGCGGGCACATTCCACATTGTCTGAAATGCTCGGTATATACCAATTGTTAAAACTTCTTCCGGACCTGCGTCCACATCCGCTCCGTGTGAAAGGGCCCTTAACCTTTATATGTTGAAGAATGGTTTGAATTCAATTATCTCTGTGAAATTTCCAAGGAAACTAGTGTTGTGTGCAAGATCATATACACAGTTTGATTTTGTAAGGAGTGGTGTTGGCGGCAAAATATTAGCATCTGTCTGTAATGTGCTTTTCAATGGTATATTACCGTGAAATGCTATACAGTCGCCCCATCCCGTATTCGTCATTTTTTTTCCTTCATTGGATTTTTTCCTCAGCAATCGTCATTTACGTGTTTTGTTTACAAAATTTGAGTTGTGCCTGTTTAGGATGGCTCATTTGTCTAGTGCTACTGATAATGCTCCGAAAATACAAAAAAAAAAGTTTACAAAAAAAATTAGGTATATTGACTATGCTTGGCGAAAGTAAGTCAGTTGCTGCTTTGGCTCACCACCAGATGGTTTTCATGATATAGATCCCTCTATGGTACGTTCTACACATGTAGAAAAATTGGTAGAGGAAGTCTTGTCAACATACTTGATGATATGAAGAAGAAACGGCAAACAGAAATTACAATGTTCTTTCAGAAAACATCACCAACAATCAATCGCTGCACTCTCGTTTACATTCCCTTACAATTTTGTGTTACCCTGCTCTTCTCGTGATGTTCAATAAACAAGATAAACAAAAAATCTATGGTTTCAGTTATTTGAAATTTCCCATATTTTCCCCACCCCCAGAATGTAACCTCCACAAATACGGGGGAGGGGTCGACTATAATTTAGAGCATAGTTTCCTAACCTTTTTTGTCCCATCTCGCCCCCCTTCAGAAATTTTTTTCTCCCATCGCCCCCAACGCAATCTAACCCATAGGATCCTATGTTATACCTGTAGCTTCTACCGCCCCCTGGAACATTCCATCGCCCCCAAGGGGGCGTTAACGCCCATGTTGGGAATCACTGATTTAGTGATATTAGATGGTTTAGAGTTATATATACGTGTGTCAGTGTACGCGCAATTGGTCAGGGAAATGATCAAACGTATTTTGCTGGGAACCCTGCATTTTTCAACGCTTCTAAACGAACTTATCAAAAACTTTTATAGTGTAATCCTGGCTTAATCGCTATAGTGACCAGGGATTTGTCACATCCTGTGTATAACAGATTGTTTTTTTTCTGATAGGTATGAGTAAAATTTCTCATTTTCTTCCTTTATTTTACTGGCATCTTTAGTTGGAAGCCAAACGGGAGGAAGCAAAAAGTAGCCACATCCATATTGCACCTGGGAGATAACAGAAATTGTGGCAAATAGCGAAAGTAGCCCACGCACTAGCAGAGTGGCGAGTTTGCTTATTACACAGAGTGACTTCAGTAGCTAGTAAACTCACCCAATGTAATTGAGCCTTCATGGCATAGGTCCATAAACCATGTTAGTTGCAAGAACATTTACAAGCATGGAATTTTCTTCCCCAGCAAGAAATTACACCAGGGCTTCCATAAGATTAAACTTTTTAGGCACCTGCAAAATTTCTTAGGAGTCAAGAAATGAATTACAGTATTCATCTTTGGCTCAAGCTAACACTCAAAATTACTATGAATATTATATATGCTCGTAGGACAAGTTAGTCATTCAATATACAGGGTGGGCAAAAAGTCCACAGAAAGTTCATAAAAACCGGAAAAATAAAAGAAATAAACGGTTTGCATCGTTAGGTCACTGGAATTTTTTTACGAGAGGAAAAAAAAACTAAAAAAGCAGTCTATAGGTGGCACTGATGTACACAAGTTGAAGAAAAGATACACAAATAACGAACGGAATGCCTCCAAATCGTTTATTACAGCAGTATGTGTTCCACATGACCACCACCACAGGGGATAACACATTGCAAGAGACTCACAAATCCAGCAACGGCAGAGTGCAGCAGGTTCATATACACGGTTTACAATGGTGAACTGCTTGTTGATTAGGAAGGCAAAAGTTCTTATAACTGTCTGCATATTTCCACTGAAGTCACTTGTACCAGCGCCGCCTATCAACTTTTTTTTCGTCTTAAAAAAATTCCTGTGACCTAGTGATGCTAACCTTGCAAACTGTTTATTTCGGTTATTTTTTCCTCTTTTACTGACTTTTTGCCCACCCTGTATTTGAAAATCTGTGAACTATCCTGTAATAAATTTCCTCTATCGTCAAATATAACTAACAAAGAGAGAAAAATTAATATGCATATGGCTATATTTTATTATGCTAATATCATACACATCAACATGGCTACAACCAATTAATACATTTTAGCGCCTTAATTATGATAACCCGACTGAGACAAAAATCATCAGAGCAGTGGTTTAAAATTCCGTAGTTGCCAACTTAGGAGAATGAAAATTAAGGCAGTTTCAATAATGTAGGGATTTTTCCAGCTTTGCAAAAATGTGACATCACACAAGCCATCACCGATAACTGTAAAGTCGTTATCCAGTAGGTTGAATTACCTATCATTACTACTCTCAAATCAATGTCCCAAAAAAAAAGTTGCCATTGATCACAGGACATACAGTCAAAGCAGACACAATTCATCTCACCAATTTTGGATGTTTGAAGACTGAACTGACAGTGGCCTGTTTGGCAAATTTATTTCCTCCTCCTTTACAATTATAAGTATTTTTTATTGTGATTTGAGGCAATGGCAACAATTTATATTATGCTTGTGACTTCATTTCGCGGACGAAAAATCAAAGTCTCAAGTCTTTTTTTTTTTCTGTGTATATTCTTTGGGAATATTTTTTTCCCCTCTAAAGTAGGGATTTTTTACAATCAAGGTTGCAATCCAGCAGAAGTAAGAATTTTTCCGGAATCCGGGAGATGGATTAGAAATTCTGGAGCCCAGGGCCGTCTTTAGAGCATCATGCCCCCCGGCCAACTGAGCTGCTAGAGCCTTCTGGAAAATCTGGACTAGGCAGATATGCAATTCTAACTTGTATGCACATCATTAGGAGTTTGTGACAGACAATTTAAGGATAGTAGGTACGCAAGGAAAAAAAAAGGAACATGTAATGTTCAGTTTGAAAGAAAATTGCACAACACTCTATACCCGAGAAATCTTGAACAAAAATCTAGGCACCAGTCCAATTTCTTTCCTAATGTTGTTTTCCAATGACCTAAAATAACGTTTTTGACCCCTTCTTCATGTTGGTAGACGCGAGTTATAAAATTTTTCAGTTGCCTGTAGACTCCGATTTTATAATCACCCATAATATAAATACCATTGTGCCAATACCAATTTTTTTTGGATGCACATGGTGAAATGGAATTTGTACAGATAGTATTCGGCTAAAATTCTATATGCAAGGTTGTGGTAAGAGTTTGGTGTTTTTTTGCCAATATATAAACTTTGGTGCCTTAGCTTTTCAAAAAGTTTCATCATGAACACGCTGCCATTACATATTTTAGTCACTTTCAATTACGACCAGCATCACTGATCTTATTAGGGAGTTGTTCAAGTATTATATCATCATCAATTGGGGGGGGGGGGGGGGGCTGGATGACGCTTACATCATCAACCACCCTTTATAAAAATATGAAATATTCGTAATGGCATCTTACTCGATGTGCCGAAAACAAGAAAAACCTTTTGCTAGTTTGTGGGCACGTGAACTAATAATCTCCCTATTGATAAGTCCCCTACAGAGCCACTTTAGTGATGTCGATATGTTTCACGGATCCAGGTGATCTGGAAATGTGTCAGAGCTGAAGTGCTCTGGAACTGTGTCCCGCATACTCTATCTAATTATGTCGGTGATCACGTAAGTAGCCCGAGAATGTGCCCTGCGTAACTTGAGTGACGTAGAACAGCACTGAGGGGCCGCGTTAGTGCTCCAAAACTTTGCCATGTGTCACTCAAGGGATCTAAATGCGCCACAGATCGCTTAATTGTTCTGGAACTGTGTCGTGGGTTACTTGAGTGATCTGTGAATGTGCCACAGGCCTACTTAAGTGATCAGAAAATGTGGCACGGGCAGCTAAAATGCTATGGAATTGTGTCACAGGTTATCTATCGGGCGATAAATAGGATCATGGGTTATCTATAAATGTGCAGCTTTGTTCATTTTTACAAAATTAGGTTTGCGGGTCAAGGGTTTACCATATATGGCTTTGAGGGTAGGTTGCAATGAATTTTTTAAAAAGAGATTTTGAGTTCCTAGCCTTCAAATAGCATTGAATTAACAGAAATTAATTATAACAACATATAAAGGCATTTCCTGTCGAAATTTTAATTTTTTTCACTTTTGTAAGGATGCATCCCTTATTTCAGAAAATTATTCTGGAGAGGAATGACCCCTTATCATGAATTTTTCACAGATGAACATTCTTCAATCAGATGGGAAAAAACCATCAGTTTTCGACAGAAGTCTGTGTAATACCAGCAAAAGACATACAATAGTTTCTTACCCAAAATGTGCTGCTAAAATAGTTTTGAACAGTGATCGACAAAAAAAAAAGGTTGGGTTTGCTGTAACAAGTACTCCAATTCAAACGAAATGTTCAGTAAATCCTGTGGCAGACCTCATCAGATTTATATATGCAATATCGCTTGCCCAAGGTCTATGGAAAAAGAATACTGGGAAAGGGGAGGAACAAAATTTATTGTGTTGATTTACAATTTATTAATCAATAATTGCCAGACTTAGCAATAGTATAATTGGTAATAGTGGTAAGGGTTTTGTTGAGAAATATTTTAAAAATTCACTATTGTCTTGATATTTCCAAAGCAGTCTAGAATGTTTATGTTCTTGTTTATGAAATGTTTATGTAATGTTGAAAATGTTATTTTCATCTTTTCTTGCACGTAAGCGATCCATTACAATTATTTTCTTGCAAAAATAAAACTGCCAAAAATAATTATGTCACAGCGTGACAAATCAAAAAACCATGTAAGTGCCAGCCAAATTTCTTAGGAGCCAAGAGCGAGTTTAATTAAAAGAAAAACTGTCGTAAATAATGTTCACAACACATTGATTACCTAGGCTGACTATATTTCCTTCATAAAAATACAGGAAATCTGAGGATCCACATGGATACTGCCATCATAAAAAATAATAAGACTAAAATTCAAGTAAAGTTGCGAAATATAGTTCAAAAAAATGTCAAAGTTGTCAACTATATCTAAAAATCACTACTGACAGGAAAAAAAGATTGCTACTATAAGTCACAATAGGTAAAAATGTAATTCACCAAAAAAATATACGCTTGATAGATATGTGCGATGAATAACTTCATATGACTACAACTATGATAGTCATATATAATCATATTCCTAGATTACACTATAGTTGTTCCGAAGCGACAATAGATATGTTTCAGTGCCCAAGCAAGATTAAATGCAAGCTAATGAAACTGCATTAAAGTTTGGTAGAGGACATGTATACAGAGTTAGACATTAATTCAATAGCCTATACGGCAGAAGACTCAATGATGTCACACTCCTTGCCGGATCTTTCAGAGACATAACGCGGGACGTTTATTCAATGCAAGGCAAATTTAATTAAGTCCCAGGCTAAGTTGATGCACACAAGCTTGTACCTTTTGAAAATAATTGTAAGTATTGCATCTATATTTTAATAAGCAAGCAGTTCGCATGGGGTAACTGGTGTGCATGCTAACCAGAGCAGCAAGCACATTATGATCCTTCACCCCCGAATATTAATTATTGAAAATTATTCAACTGTCATGATGACTCGCACCATGACCACCCCCCCCCCCACATCTCCACACCCTGCAGCTGGGACCTTTGGCAGATCCTTATATTGAATTACTAATATGGAAAACAAAAAATAATGTGAATTGTTCTAGGCCTCGCCCTTATAGGAGCCAAGGCAACCCTTCGGGCAAGACTGGATGTTTAATATCAATTTTGAAAACAAAGAAAAAAAATGAATAAGTACTCATCCCAAAAATTGAAGATGAAAGTCGGTGGGGGGGGGGGGGGGGGAACTAGAGGCAAAGGCCGGATTTCATCAACCAACCTTCGTACAGAAAGTTCCATATTCTACCAACTACGCTACCAAGTATTAGATGCTAGCCAGAATCTTATAATTTACCAATTCTCGAGCATACACTGGTTAATTTTCCATAAGCGTAGTCACCGCCAACACAACTTTTTTGGCACCCCAATATCACACTTCCACACTGGTCAATTCAAGATGGCCAACAAAGAACACATGCAACTGCACAAAAAAATGTATATAAAATCAATCAAAATATCCAGGAAATGTAAACTACAAAAAAAATTATACATAAAAAATTAATGAAATATATACGGTTAATTAATGCGGTTTGATAAAGGGTTGCCAAAACCAGCAAACAATGTATTGGCATCATTGTTGCTAATTTTGGACCAACAAAAAAGTCGCCACATTGGCACTGACCATGCTTATGGAAAATCAATCCTCAGAATAAAAATCAGGCTCCATATACACATCCAAAGCGTTAAATTTTAGGTTAAGTTACATACATAAGCACAAAAACAGGAATCATTAATACACTGTATGTCTCTTTGAATAAAATGAATTAACGCTCAATCTCATTCAATAAGTAAATTAGTTCTCATAAAAAAGATAAACTTTGAAATCTTTCCTCCGACCACTTCAAGTACACTGGAATGTGCCATATATAACGACTAAAACTATACAAAATTTCACAGACACTATGTGACTTTTTGTCTTTAAGACACAAAATCGTTAAAATATAGTTTTATACCACATTAAGACTTATTTTTTCTTGCTGAAAATTTTGCTTTCCCTGAACGAACAATGAATTTCTCATGGCCCCCTAGCCCATCATAACCAAGCCGAACAGATGTACTATCATTATCATCACACAAGTTCCTTCGCAGATTACTAATATCACTCATCTTAATCTCAAACCCACTACCAACATGAATAGATGATATCGAGGGTCTTGAAGATCCAGACAGTTTCTGTGATTTCGCAAAGGGCTCGACAATGATCCGTTCCGACACCGGCGTGACTACTTCCAAACTGCTGTTGGCATCATTTTCCGACATACGCTTCATCCGCTCTGGCATCGGGCTCTCATAGCCCACAGCCGATTTCGTCGATTTTGCAGTTTTACTACACTTGCCATGTTGTTGTTGCTGCTGCTTGGCTAAGAGAAGGTTCTCCTTTTCCATCACTTGGATCTGTTCCCGCAGTAACTTGATTTCTTCAGCCTGGCGCCTGACCTTGACGGAGTGGATACTCAGATTCTTTTGGAGATTAGTTGTTTGATTCTGTAGTTGCTGTTTTGACTCCGAGACGCTTTTAAGCTCTCGTTTCAACAGTGAGAAATAGGTTGCCATTTGCTTCACGGCATCCGGATCGTTACCGAAACTCGAGATGATATCGTCCACGTCTTTCTGAGAGCCTTGCACCACCGTCTCAACGTTTCGTAGATGTTCAACTTTCTTGATGAGTGTCTTGTTCATTCCTTGCAGTTCGTCCACCCTCGCAGAAGTCTTCTTGAGGTCCTTCACGACCAGCCGGAGAGTGGTGAGTTCAGATTTGACCTCGAAGTACTTCTGCTCATTCACGTCGGCTTTGTCTTCGGCGACACGAACGAATTTCCGGATTTCTTCTTTCTCTCTCTTCACCTCGGACAGTTGGATGTCTTTCTCTCTCAGCTTGGCTTCCAGGGCGTGTATTTCGTTCTCCAGGTGATCGGTTGACAACGACGACGTGCCGGACTGCTGTGTCGCACAGATGCTGAAGTAGAGCTTCTTCACCGACGTGAACGTCACTTTGCTGCGGCACTCCGGGCATGTGCTCGACCTGTCGACCCACTGGTAGATGCAATCTTCATGGAAGACATGGCCGCAGGGAGTCACGACGATGCTTTTGACGTCGTCGAAGAGATCCGAGCAAATGACGCAAGTCGCGCGCATTGCTTATCTCTATCTCAATACAATAGTATTAAAACAATACCTAACTTATTACCGACAGACGACAATTGACGTTTGGACAATAATAACTCTATAAAATAGACGTTGTTTTCATTAACCGGCGCGTCGCAGATGATGTTGCCAGATACATAAATCAAAACTGAAATAATCATGAGTGTGTTGCTCGCCATCTATCGACAATCTTGAGCAATGATATAAAAGGTATAACTACTTTTTTGCATTTTTCCTTTAATTAATTGTTTGAACTGGAAGTGGAACCATGGGCGGAGATACGGGAACGTGCCCCCCCCCCCCAGCGTCAAAGGTGGAGTCGACTGATCTAATGTATATATGTATATATGAATTGACATCATCATCATCTTGCCCGCCCAGCAATAATGACCGTGCCTCCCCAGACTTCCAAGTCTATCTCCCATGGAGGAAAGAATAACTAAAATTGTAAAAGCTCTCGTTCAATTGTGTAAATATATCCACAGAATTTGAGGGAAAAAATCGAGTTCCTAAAGTGAATAGTAAATTTTTAAATGATTTTTAAAAACGGGGATGTTTCTCATAGGAAAGCATGGGAAGCCACGGTTTGTTTGGGCTTACTTGGTCCCTTTAATAGATCGATCACTGGCTTCACCTGGCAAGATTCCCCATGCTTTCTCAACGGAGACGCTGGTCGCGTCACCTCCTGTTATTCATTCCTCCATGTCTATCTCCGCCCATGACTGGAACTGGATCGTTTTTGTCGGTAGAAACGTTTGTGTTTCCCTAGCGTGGCGCATCAGATCAGGGCGGCTATATATGCAGTATATGACTCTGGCATCGGCTACTCTGCGGTCTGCTTGCTCCGGTTTGAAGGGAAGGGAAAGAAAACACACGAGTGAAGAGAATATCGGCGAAACGCGTGGCGCACGACGCATTTGACTTCTCCAGAAGCAGTCCGCCAATCACGCCACAACGTAAATTGCTGTCGTGAGCCGTATTGCGCTCTGTAGGAAAACATTGTTTTTCTTATTGGTGAGTGGATGACGTGTCGCGCTGGGCGATTCACGTTGTGTACGGCACAGAAAACCTGCTTCTAGGAAAACTCGGCTTTAGTGCTGACCACTGAGATATAAGGAAACGTATATAAGGAAAAGCTGTCCCTATAGCTCAGTGGTACTAACAGATAACAACTTACTTTCTTTCAAACCTAGCACAACTCAGGTCTATCACCATGTATGGGCGATTTTGTACCTAGTCAGTTATACAAATACAAATACAACGCCACAACAGGCAAATTGCCCAACGAGGTGGCTGACTTAAGACATCATGGATCCCCGAGCCATTTTTTGGAGGCCCTACCTACTACTCACACATGCACCCCTCCCACCCCCCCCCCCCGCGGAACCCCCAACGAATCGGTACATGCGGGAATGTGCGTGTACGTGTAGTGAAACCTGACGTGAAGTTTTTTTTTGTTTCTCTGTAATGCTTGTTATGTGTAGTGCTGCCATCTGCCACCAGTTTTTCTAACTATGAGTGAAGTGTTATGATTGAATGATTTATCGTTGTAGGACTGTTGCTCTCAACTGTTGTGCCGCAAGTGTAGCAGTGTGTGTACCTAACAGTCTGAGTGCGTATGAAGTGTTATGTTTGATTTTTCAGTACTGCCATTTATATTTCAGAAGTGAAGTGAGTGATGTGTTATGATTGAATTACATTTGTACTGTTTGTTGCGCTCTGTGGAAAACTTTTAAAGGGGAGATCGGCTCTCATTCGCGCCTTGAAGTTGGGAACCACAGAACACGAACTTCAGCTGACCACCACTGTGGTGACGGTGGCGTTCGAACCCGGGACCTCGTGACGCAAGTCCGTCACTATAGCCACGACAGACAATAACTGACGTTTTATAATAATTCTACAATCACAAGTAGTGGTTGTTTTTATTAACACGCACGTAGGGAACCAATGTTGCCAGACTAGATCACGACCTCCTATATAACAGAATCAGAGCCACTTTAGTGATTACTAAAATGTTTCGCAGATCCAAGTGATCTGGAAATGTGTCCGGGCCGCTCAAGTGCTCTGGAACTGCGTCACGCATCACTCAAGTGATCCGTAATTATCACTTAAGTAATATGGGAACGGGCCGCGGGTAACTTGATCTCTAAATGTGCCATGGATCACTTAAGTTTTCTGGAACTGTATCACAGGTCACTTAAGTGATCTGTGAATTTGTCACGGGCCTACTTGAGTGATCTGAAATTATTCCACGGGTCACTTAAGCAATCTGTAAGTGTGCCGATTAGTTAATTTTTACAAAATTAGGTTCGATGTGGCGGGCCAAATCAAATAGCCGCCAGGGCCACATTTGGTTCGCGGGCCAAGGGTTTACCACATCCCCCCTCCCTCAGCAATCATCATTGTGCCCCCCAGATTTCCTAGTCCCTCTCCGCCTACCGCCCATGGAAATTCTGGCTTGGGGAGCCCACCAAAGGTCCCCGCCTAGGAGGCGCTGTTCCAGGACGTAGAGGGGAGGCATAGCTAGAGAGCAAAGGACCAGTTCAGTGAACGATCAAAAGTGTGACCTGGAGGGTGTGTAAGCACGTGAGTGACCACAAAAGTGACCTAGAGACTAAAGTACCTGGTCACGGAACGACCATAAGAGTGACCCAGATGGTTTAGAAGAATAGGTTGACCTGGTGAGACTTCGCATTGCTTTTGTACAAGCATGAGCTGGAATAGGTAGGGGAATGCGTAATTCATCCTTCATCTGCTCCTTCTACATTACACGGTGAGCCAAAATGGATGCTTGTTTGTGTTGACCAAATGTATAGTTGCGTTCCTTGCTTAGAGAGAGTTTGCACGCATGTGAGTGACCGAAATAGTGTACAAGGTTGGGAGTGACCAAAAGAGTGAATTAAATGCAGAGGCGTATTTACGGGGTGAGGGTGCTAAGTGGACTATAAATCGGGGTGGAAAACTTGAGGGATAAGTTGTCACTAAAACTGGACTAGAATGGGAGAAGGCCAAAACTTGCTAGCCCACGGGCGACAAAACCATAAATCCCCCCCCCCCCCCCCACCCACATACACACAGCTCTAACAATAAACATGATTATCTGATAATGAAATATTTCATTGTTGTCTTCCATTGTAGTAATTATGTTCCGTGAATGTAATTTTTTTTAGACTTTCTTCTCGCCGAAAGACGCAAATTTACAGGGAGGAAAAGAAAAATTCGTGAATTCATTGCCTTATATAACGAATAGAAGAGACAGAAGATGCCAAGGACGCCGAACGACAATCCGCGTCAGGTGAGGAATATTAACAGTTATACTATATTGATAACAATCTTAAACATTTTACAGTGAATGTCAAGGGGCACTATTGACTTCCGTAAAATGGGGTTTGGATGTAGCCCTAAACTCCAATTAAACCTGTCATATTCTGGACAGTATACGCTATACAGCCTTGGCACAATGCCAGAAAATCAGAGCCGCCCTTAGTGGTGTGTGACGGGTGCGATCGCACCGGGCCCGGTGCTTTGTGGGGGGAGGGCTTTACTCACGGTAAATTGTTGGAGGCTCTCATCAATTCTTGAATTCTGAATTTTCATCGATTCTGAAATTTCTTTATACCAATAATTCTGAACTTTCATCAATATTACTGAATTATGGAAAATTATCGGAATTATGCCTTTTATTAACGCGGAGTTTTAATCATTTCTGGAATTGTTTTCCTATTATATCTGAATTTTCCACAATTCTGGAATTATTTCTTTCATTAATAGTGAATTTCCATTAAATTCAGGAATTATTTCTCGCATTGCTTCAAAATTGCCTTCAGTGCCGAAATTTCTTGCCAATTTCTATATTCATTTATACAATACAAATACAACGCCACAACAGGCAAAATGCCCAACGAGGTGTCTGAGAAAAGGATGCCCATAACAAATATGGACGTCATATATTTCAAAAATACAGCAACCCAATTAGAAACACAATCACAAAAATTATGAACAATATATACACATGATTTATATTTAAATGTATGTTTGAAATTTTTTGTATGGATATATCTCAACATTCCCCTGCGTATACAGAAATAATAGATGCCGGTTCCTCTCTCTCATAAAATATATAAAATCTGGGCGGAGGGGGGGAGGGGGTGGACCAGAGACATTTTTTGGTGCCCCGAAATTTTTGAGACGCACTCTGGTTCCACTAATATTTTCGCACCGGGCCTCGCGTCTGTTAAGGGCGGCTCTGCATAAGACTATGAAGGTTCGGTAACATTTTAATGAAAGGATTAAAGTGGAATTGAGAGCAGAAACAATATTTCAGTTCCGATATTCACCATCGATAGCGTTTTTTACGCTAACTGTGGCTTCACATGCTAATTTATGGCAAACCTGGGTATCTGAACAGTTCCATGAGAACCATTTTCATTTTCTTTAATGTAAAGCATAGTTTTCTAAACTTTTTCCCGTTCGCCCGCCCGTTCAGAAATTTTTTCTGATCATCGCTCCCCCCCCCCCAACTCAAATCAACCCATGGAATCCTATACCAAACCCAGGCTTCTACCACCCTCTCTGGACCCTTCCATCGCCCCCTTGAAGGGTGGTCACTTTGGGAAACTGTTGTAGAGCATGGGGGTTCCCAACTGGTGTTCCGTTGAACCCTGGAGTTCCGCGACAAATCTTTTTGGGTTCCGCATGATCAAACCCTTTCAAATCCCGGAACTCAGAGAGCTCTCAAAGAAGGAAAAACTTTCTTGTTACTGATACGAGATAGTGTGCTAGGTTTAAAAAAATGCAGAGTACTCTATTTTTTGGATAACTAAACAACTTAGAAACAGTAATTACTGTAATTTTAAAATTACATTTTCTCACATCGAACATTCGGACCAGAAGCTCTAGAAGTTCATGAATATCATTCTTGGTTTCATCAGAAAATTATAAGTTGTAAAAACGACGTTTTTGCCGAAATTTTTCAACCACTTGAAGGGAGGATTCTCGAATTGCAGAATTTGCGGGTGCTTTACGGGGCACCCAGGGTCATCTTAACACATGAGCTCCACGCGGGCATGGCACGGGGACATCATTTGCATTAGGGCTTCCACGATATGACCTGGTACAATGATTTGCGACAACAAATATGTAAATTAATAGGTGGTGCCAAGCCCTTTCTCATTTCGCACTCGGGCTGAGACGGCAGTAAGGACACACATTCTTCTGAATTAGATTTAAAAAAAAATAGTTTTTGTTCCGCCGAACAGCCTCGTTATCATCGAGGGATCCTTGAACAGCCTTATCAAGGATTCCATGAGAAAAGTTTTACTTTCGAATCTCCTGACCTGGAGAGCGTGCAAGTATGTGAGTGACCAAAAGAATTGCCTGGCAAGTGAGGGACGAAAACGGCGACCTAGAGGGTGTGAAAGCATGTGAGCCACAGAAAGAGTTTCTTAGCCATAGAAGACATATACGGTAAAGGGCAACTAATTTGAAGGAAAGAGTGGTCCAGGAAACTAGACTAAACTGGGTGAAGGGTGGTAAAATTTGTATACCCAACATTCGACAAAATCATAAATACGTCTCCTGTGGGTGCCCCGAGCAAAGCCCTAATTGGAGGGCGCTAAAATTACGTGGCATTTGACAAATGCTCAGATTTCTGGGTGGAAAAAATGAGGTATTTGCTTGAGCGGAACCTGCTATTCATCATAGCACCGGATCTCATCATTGTGGAATGGTCCTATGCACCCGAGAAGAGTCGTGCTTGGCAGGCTCATGCGTTAATACGGGCCTGGGATAATTTATTAAAGAATCAGATAATCACTTCCTTCTTCAATTCAGAAACAAACAAATGGTGCCTTTCTCAGCTACTTTTGTCCACACCAATTACTTTCAGTCAGTTACTTTTGGTACTTCCGGAGCAAACTCACTAGGTAGTAAATCGCCCATAGATGGTGATAGACCCGAGTTGTGCTCGGTTTGACAGAAAGAAAGAAAGTTACAAAACGTTGCCCACAACCAATGAAAGGGTGAAAATTAAATTTTATCAGCAAAAAATGTGCCCTCTAGAATATAGAGACAGACCGGAAAATACAGTTTACATGAATAAATCAGAAATAAATCATTTAAACTAGAATACTCTGCTGCCACCTATAAAATAAAAAACACAACTGTTTTTATTCTTCTGTTGAAATTGATCACCGGTTCTCGTGTCGTAATAAAAAACGCATTACGATATGATATTGCTAGGTGATTTATAAGAAATAATATTTGTCAAATTATCGTGTTTGCCCTGAAATTTTAGCAGTTGTTGTTTGAGTTTTGTAAATTAAAATTGGTAAAATTTTGTAATCAAAAAGGTTATGAAAGCCACTGAAAATTTTCACTAACGTAATTTTACAATATCTAAACAGCAGCTGTTGAAACTTCGAGGCAAATTTTATGATTCAACTATTATTGCTTATAAATTATTTAGTAATATACTATATATATTTTTTTGATGAGTACATTAATTGAAAACCGGTCAATTTCAAGCTAACAGTTGTGTTTTTTAACAGGGTGTTTCAAAAAGAATCATCCGATTCAAAAAAAAAATCATAACAATTCAGCTTTTAATCCGTTTTGATCTAATAATGTATAGGTAAAAAGAGGGAAATCTCGAGCTCCACGCAGTTGCCGACAGGTAGCGCTAACGCTGTTCCTTCGGCCGACACCTCAGTGTTTGTCAAGATGGCGACTGCACAAAAGAAATCGTTTTGTGTTCTAAGCTTCGCGAAGTGTGAGTCCGTAACAACTGTTCACCGTGCTTTTCGTCGACAATACCCTGGTGTTGAACTTCCTACTGCTCAGAGCATTACGCGATGGTATAAACAATTTCGGGACACTGGTTGTCTGTGCAAAGGGGAAATCCCCTGGCCGTCTCCGCATGTCAGACGAAAATAAGGAGAGCATCCGACAGAGTTTCGCACGTAGTCCACAGAAATCCAGTGGATGCAAACATGCTCGCAAAAGTTTGAGACGAATTGACTACCGTATAGCGTCTATAGACATATGCCGTGCATTCGAAGGTGGACATATTGAACACCTTTAATTTGGTTTGCAGAAAAACTTTATGATTAGCCATGTAATACAAATGTTCAATATTTTTCGTAATACAGTCGCCCCCCCCCCCGTATTCGCAGGGGTTACGTTCCGGGGTGACCACGAATACGGGAAATCCGCGGATAATCGAAATCATAGGTTTTTTTTTTGTATAGCTCGTTTATTGAACAGCTTGAGAAGAGTAGGGTGACGCAGAGGGTAGAAGAGAATGTAAAAGAGGGTGCGGCGATGTTTTCTGAAAGAACATGCGATTTCTGTTTTCCGTTTCTTATTCTTCATGTCATCAAATATGTTGGAGTATGATGGCAAGGATTCCTCTACCAATTTTTCTACATGTGAAGAGCGTACCATAGAGGGATCTATGTCATGAAAACAATCTATTGCTGATTTGAACTTACGAAGTCCTCCCGCTGTGTTACTCATGGTAAACTTGCCTTCCACTTCTTTACATTGATCTTCTTCATGTGGTACCGCTTCAGTTTCAGTAGCAGTCAACTGCATTAATTCCTCCTCGGTCAATGCCTCTGAATTGCTGTTAATTAATTGCTCGACTTCTATATCAATATCATTGTAACCTTCCTCCACTCACCTGTTTCGCTATCGTGACAATGTCTTTTATAACCTTTTCAGCTTTTCAGTTGGCTCTGTAGAAATGATTATGCATTGGAGCGCACATTGTGTGGCCAAAAGTTAATAACCCGAGGACTGTGAGGACGTAATAACAGGTGACTGTTTCTCTCTTAGGAGCTGCCACGGCTCTAGGGATGACAGTAATGTCATTAGCGAGCCATATCGAAAAATGAGCCATCCTAAATATGCACAACTCAAATTTTGTAAACAAAACACATGAATGACGATTTCTGAGTGTTGCAAAAAGATTTTCCAATACAGGGAAAAAAAACCCCGCGAATATGGAAACCGCAAATACGGGGGCCGACTGTATACCCATTTCAAATCGGTGATTCTTTTTGAAACACCCTGTATTTGATACATGGCTCTAGTTTAAATGATGTTTCTAAAATTACGTAATTTTTAATGCATGTAAACTGTATTACTGAACTGCATTTTCTAGTCTGTCTCAGTTTTCTAGAAGGCAAATTTTTTCTGAAAAATTTTATTTTCACCCGTATATTGATAAGTAAAAAAGAAAAGCACAATTTTTTTTTTTCATTGTGAACAAGTTTTCAAAATATGGACGTTTAGAGTCTAGGTTAGGGGGCCCTCTTCTACCCCTGCGTATGTCTCTGCCTCAAAGAACGCTGTATATAAAGGGTCTCAAAAGTTCGTGTGAAAGCTTCGAATTAACCAAAAGTTCGACTGCACAATAATTGAGCTTATACTCTAATGACACTCTCTCCTCGATTACCTTTAACAGCCAATGCCTGATGATGAGCATTTCGGATCCGCGACGAGGTCTAGCTCACGAACCGGCTCAAGCGGTTCTTTGAATAGTGGAGGTGAGTGTAATTTTTTTTTATTCATTTTATTTCTTGAGCATCATGCCATGTTGAAAATCCTAACATCATGATGTTGAAAATCCTAACATCATCATGTTGAAAATCCTAACATCATCATGTTGAAAATCCTCGCATCATTATGTTGATGGCTTCCTAATGCATGCCCCTGCCCTCCACATATCCTGTAGGAGGACCCCTCTCCTTTTCATACCCTCACCAAACTGGAGCCCCGTAAGCCCACCTTTGTGGGGGCCCATGTCCTTATGTTGAGTAAATGGGTAAATTGCATAACGCTTCGTTTTGGAACGGTACGCAATACAGTGGAACCTCCAGTAAAGGACACTCCTCGTAGCGGACACTTTTTCGAATTAAGTCAACGGGCCTTAATATATTTTTCTATCCATTAAAGGACACTTCTCGTTAGTGGACAAAATTTCCGGTCCCATGGGTGACTGTTATCGAGAGGGTCTGGTGCCCATGTCTATCTCAACGAGTGTGGGGACGCTTGATCCAAGAATATTTAGATGGACCGTCATCATAAAATTTCATAGATGTACGAACACTTTTCAATCATCTACACTCCGCTTTTTTAACTTCAGCCATTGCTGGTCAACCCGTTAAGACGTGAGTCGTCTTATCTCACGGGCCAACGTGGGAGCCACCCAAGAGACCTGAAAGAGGGATCCACGATATTGAGATTTGGTACAATGATTTTCGAGAGTAAGTATAAATTGGTGAGAAGGTAAATCCGGGAGGGGGTGCTCAGAACATTAGTTTGCCCTGGGGGGAATGTTGCTGTTAAAACGATTCTGGTGCACTGACTGATGGTAATCCCCAATACAGTAAAAGTGAAACCTCTCTTCACGCACGGCCACCCCCTCAGATATGGTTTTCTTTCTTTTACGGCCAAATAATAATTTCCATTGTGCATAATAAAAGCATGCATTTCACACACCCTACTACTACTATTAAACCACACATGCACGTGCCTCCGTCCATATTTCTCTGCGGAACTTTTAACCAATTGGTACATGTTGGGATATGCGTGCTTGTGTTGTGAACCTAACGTGAAGCTTGTTTCTGTGTAATGCTTGTATAGTGCTGCCATCTTCCACGTATTTTTTGAACTATGACTGAAGTGTAATGTTTGAAGATTTTACCGTTGTAGGCCTGTTGCTCTCTGCAGCGAGACTTTTTAATGGAAAATCGGCTTGCATTCACATCTCGAGGTTGGGAACATTTCACACCTCCCTGATTAACGGCTTTTTTCTACCGCCGGCTCCGTAATAGAAGGAGGCTCTAGTATAATAATACGCTATTCAAAGAGGAATACCGATAAAAAAAAAATCATGTATTGGATGGTGGACGATCTCGCGGGTTCTCAACCTATGGGTCACGATCCAAACTTCATTCGGTGTCTTTCGAGATCCAGGTTTTCTTGAGCTTCCGACATGGTTAGTACAAATCCACTTATGCAGCCTGGGAATTTTGAGCTATGGGAGGAGGGGAGGGGGGTCTGTTATGAACCCAACTTGATTCCCAGGGGCTTCTTAGATGAGTCGTAGAAATCCCCTCATAGCAGGAGGTCTTAATGTTTTTCAGCGGCGACCCAAAATCAACAAAATCAGCTGCGTGACCCAGGGACTGTTTAATTTTTAAACCAGTGACTAAGTGCATCTGTAACAGGACTCGAAGTGGATATGTACGACACTTGTGTACACGATGCCCAGCGAATCAAGTCTGGGTCGTGACCCATAGCTCAAAAAGCCTTGGCTGCAAGTGGATTCGTACGACTCTTCTCAGAATCACCGAAAAATCCATCTTGCAAGTTTGGGTGGAAACCAATAGCTAAAGAGCTCCTGGCTCTTAGTGGATTCGAACAACCCATCTCGGAAGCCCTTGCGACCCAAGTTTGGGTCGGGATCCTCCTAACAAGAACCCCTAACTCTATTATGAATGCACTTATTGCGTCATTGGTTTCACTAATTTCGAAGAACTAACAGTACGATAGGTCACAAAGCCGATCTTGTTGTTGAGTTTGGGTAGCGGTTCAAAAAGGTTAAGAAATCCTGTAATAGCAGACCACGTGCACATGATATCGCAATATTATTTGCTTCAATAATAATTGTCATTATTCTCGTCTAGACGGGATACTGCTGGCGTATCTTGGAATGACAGCAGAATTCCAGAGGTTCAAGGACTTCATACACAGCCAAGAAGGGCTCTTGAACATGGTAAACAACAGCAGGGACGAATTCATAGAGATACTGCTCAGACCGGACATACAGCCGACGAGTAGCGGCGACAGACACGACGTCACCATCCTACACGAGGGCCTCTTACCGTACGAGAGTCGACTGGTAATGGAGGCCATCACGTTGACACCAGCCGACAAGTGCGCCCTGCGCAGGGTAAGCCGTTGGTCATACCGTTCTCGTAATTTCGTTCGTGTGCATGTATAGTTTTACCAACAACCATATTCTATTTAAACGCTCTCCTCCCCCCGGGGGTTCGCCGAGATCTCTGCCTTTACACAAATATGTTTTCGTCGTCTGAGCCGTATTGGGGAAGGGGGGGGGGGGTAGTAGGGTATAGCCCGGGGCGGCAAGTTCGGAAGGGCAGCGAATTTGAGGAATGCATGGTCAAGAAAATATATCCCCTAGGAGGTCAAGAAAATTAGTGGAAGGGAAGAAGGGCGGCCAAATTGTATATTGGCCCACCATAAATCCGCTTCTGCCCAGAGAGCGAAAGAGTAGGTCAGCGAGTAGCCAAACGAGTGACCTAGAGAGTACTAAACTAGACATGCACCTCGTCCATATTTTTCTGCGGAGCTTCTAATGAATTTGTATATGTTGGTGTGCGTGTGCGTGTAGTGAACCTTCCGTGAAGTTTGTTTCTGTGTAATATTTGTTATGTGTAGTGCTGACATCTGCCGTCAGTTTTTCTAACTATGCACGAAGTGTAATGATTGAATAGAAAGTGGCAAGCACGTGAGTGAACAAGTCATAAGCACGGGAGTGAACAAAAGCGTGGTAAGCACGTGAGTGAACAAAAGAGTGGTGGCAAGCACGTGAGTGAGCAAAAGAGTGGTGGCAAGCACGTGAGTGAGCAAAAGAGTGGTAAGCACGTGAGTAAACAAAAGTGTGGCAGGCATGTGATTGAACAAAAGAGTGTGCAAACCGAAGGCCAACACAAAACATTCCAAGTTTCTAAGTGCCATTGAGATATTCGAATTCGAAAAACCGGAGGAAGTTTGAGACAAAATAGCGTTAAATGCGGGTAGAAACGGTTTTTCCGCATTTAGAGCTGTTTTTTCCCAACTCTACATCTCATCAAGTTTGGGTCGTGATACATAGCTCAAGAATCTCTGGTTTTAATTCTTTTTGTGCGACCTATTTCAAAAGCCCCTGAAAATCTCATATGTGTCTTGACCCATAGCTCATGAATCCCTGGCTGTAAGTGGATATGAACGGTCCATCTCGATCGAGTTTGTCCATGTGAATCAAGTTTGAGTCGTGATCAATAAGAGAGATCAATAATAAGGCGTCTGGCTGTTAGTGAATTTGTACGACCCATTTCGAAAGCCCGTGCGAATCAAGTTTCAGCGGTAACTCACACACAAAAATTTCCATCAATGGTCAAAACAGCCTGGGTGGTGTACGGTATGGAATGAGATAAAACGAGCCCAAGACTTCCTAGCTGTAAGTGAATTTGTGTGACTCATCCCGCAAGCCCACTGCGATCCAACTTTGGATCGCGACCCGAGGGTTAAGGAAACCATGCTTTAGAATATTCCAGGATCATAAGAGTCATATGGCTCCCGGTTGAGAATAATTTTTCTACCATTAACCCGATGACGGCCGAATTCCTTCTTAGTGTATATATTGCTTTTTTTTTTCCTTCCAGTTACAGGACCTGGGTTTCTCGGAGTACTTGGCGACCCAAATATACCTGACGCTCAGCAAGGACGAGGAACGCGCGGCAAACTATTTGCTGTCCATGACGGACGATAACATCGATTCGATGAGCCCATCGTAACAATCAAGAACGACCGAGCCACCTGGTGCCACAAAAATAATGTACGTTCTCTCAAACGTCTAATCAGATTGAGTTGTGAGTATTACAGAGAGAGAGAGAGATTCGAATAAAACTTTATTTTTACCATATCTTACGCACGCTTGATCTCTGGCGTCATGATGGGTTACATTACTTTGTACTTGTAGAAGCCAGTCGTATTATTGAGACTTGGTGCTCACCACGGCGTGCACCGAAGCACCGTGTGTAGTGCCGTACTAGCGATATAGCCAGAGCTACACTCGTGGCAGCCTTCAAAGGTTGTGTAAAGGGCGAGTAGTGTGGCCGCTCCACCAATCGAAATGATCATCAAATGTTGGAGGCCGGAAGGAATTTGAAAAAGGCTGGCCTGATACCCTTCCGCTTCCACCTTAAGTCAAAGGGGCACCGCCAACCTTCCCGATCTTCCAATCCACATGGTCATATATTAAACAACGCCAACAGTCATAACACGGAGAGTGTTCTGGAAAAACCGGTTCTATTGTTCTTGGCAAATATTTTTTTCCGACAAGAAATATTGAGCCAAGCTGAGAAAGTGTGTAAGCCAGCCTATGCTGCCGCTGCTTCTTTGCATCAGGAAAATACGAAAATATATGAGGAGTATTTGAGCTAGGCTTGACACGAGTGTGGCCACTGCATTATGAAAAATTCACGGTAACGCAATTTACCGATAGGAACATTTACCGCTAAGGCCCCTTTCACACGGAGAGGATGTGGGTCCGGAAGAAGTTTTTAACAATTGGTATATACGGAGCCTTTCAGACGATGCGGAATGCGCCCGCAACTTCGAAGTGTTCGTGCGGGTCCGGACTGTATGAGCGGGCTCCGCATCCGCACATACAAGTTTTGTACATTAGGTTATATGGAGCTGGTCCGGGTGGAATTCACCTGCATCTTTGGCTATACTTTTAAAAGGTGATTTTGCATTTAATTTTTTTAATTATTTGCCGTAAATACCCTTAAAATCAACATATGATTGTCCCTGCTCATCGATATGATGTACCCACATACCTCTATCACTCCGTTTCCTTCTGAGTTATAAAGGAGATATAGCACAACTGTAAATTTTGTGCATACTTTACAATTTTATACAATAAAACCTGCCAACAACGGCCACTGACGGGACCATGAAAGTGTGTAGTCGTTATTGGGAATGAAATTTTATTTTTGAAAGAAAAATAAAAAACAAACCACTACAAAATTTGCTATCTATATAACACGTAAAATGATAAGCCGTTCTGTAATTCATTACGATAATTATATTAATTGACTAAATACTTTAATAGCTTTTAAATGTAATTTAAATTTTTTAAATTTTTCCTTTTAAATTGTTAATATTTAAAATTATTTCAAATATTTATTTTTGAATTTTTAACCCATTTTCGACTGGCGTTGGTTGCATTTGCGCAACGCTTTGTTAAAAATTTTTTTTTCTTTCTCTTCTCAGCCCAACAAACTAATTACATGTTTTTAACTGCATTATTCCCTGAGATATTTAAATTGAAAATTCGGAGAAAGATCTGGGCTTAGGAAAATTTCGTGGCTTAATGCAAAAAACATTTTGCGGCCTCTCTAAAAAAATTTTACGTAGTTGCTTCTCGACTTGAAGGGAAAATTTTTTCTCACAAAGAACGAATTTTATTACACTCTCATTTTTTTCATTATTTCAGGAACGCGTTGATGGTCTGGATCGTAATGAAACACGATCCATTCAGAGGGAAATGGCATTTAAATTAATTTTATAAAATTCATAAATTATTAATAATAATTATCGTGGTCCACGTACTGACACTTCGTCGTGGCTCGAACCGTATTGAACAGACATAAATTTTTGTCATACTTTTAAAGCGTTTCATCATCTCTTTATAAAATATACGTTGCAATTCGATAACTTTGATCATTTTTCGAATTTTTTATTGCTGTTTTTATAAAAGGAAATAATTCCAGAATTAATGAAACAAAATTTAAGAAATAATGAAGGAAAATTCAAGAAATAAAGAAGGAAAATTTAAGAAATAATGAAGGAAAATTCAAGAAATAATGAATGAAAATTCAAGAAATAATGAAGGAAAATTCAAGAAATAATGGAGGAAAATCCAGAATCCAAGGATTGATGAAAGAAATGATTCCAGTATTAATGAAATAAATAATTTAATCCTTTTTCACCTTTAGATGAGTTCTTTATCCTTTTTTAAATCTTTAAAACCGAATATTTAGAGACCGAACTGTACATTCGGCAAATTTCCAGGCGGGAACATTGTTTTCACCGAGTCCCGTGATTTCCTTGCATTTGATGGCGCTGCCGTCGCGGCGGCTGGATGCTTCCTCCAGCACTGAGCTGTAAGGAAAATTCTAAGTTTACTTATAGCTCAGTGCCCTCCAGTAATATAAGCTCGATGCAAGCCTCAGAATCTGTCGTCTGCTTCTTTCTACTTGTTTTGAACGTCTCCTTGTGTTCTGAAAAAATTACTGAGCTGGAAGTTCAAACTGCCAGTTCTGTTTGTGAGCTTAGCTTGTAGGGAACCGAACAAACCGACTTCTTCTGTCTGTCGTCTGCTCATTAAAGGTTATTTGTTTTGGACGCCTCCTTATGCTGAATTGAAATAACCGAACTTTCAGTTTAAATTTCCAGTTCAGTTTATGAGCTTCGTTTATAAGGAGCAAAGCTGGATGAAGAATATAGTTTTTTTACTTTGAACTTCCATCACCACATGAGTCACTTTTAAATATGATACTAGATGGCAGCACATTACTATAAAGGGGAGTGTGGGAAAAATTCACCTTTTACGATCCACTGAGCTATAAGTAAACCTTTCCTTATAGCTCAGTGTTACGATCATACCTGTCGTTTGGTGGTGTGGGGAGTGTTTTTTTGGATGTCTCCTTGGGTCTTGAAAAAATTACTGTACTGGAAGTTTGATCTTTCAGGTCAGTTTATAACCTTCATTTATAAGGAGCAAAGCTGAATGAGAACAATTTAGTTTTTTATACCTGAGCTTCGTCATCACATAAGGCACTTCTGATTTTGAAAGTAGATAGCAGCACCAACAATATTTTTAAAAATGAATGTCTTAAAGTGTTCTAGAGTATTAAATTAATTTTAATTCCCTTAAAATTGTTAGTGCTATTGTGAATTCGCGGTAAATGCTACAAGGAAAAAAGAAAAAAAACGGCTATTGGCGGACGGCGTAACGTTTCGAGTCACCCGGTATATACGGGACTCATTATTTCCTAGATACAATATCTATAGGACGTACTGGCCTAGTCGGGAAGACTGGATGCATTTATCGCACCCACGTCCCGCAGCAGGGGTCGCTAGGCTGGGATCTTTGTTGGGGCCTTAGAGGCCAGATTTTTCACTGGTCTCTCAATAAAGAATTTATAGCATGAAAAAAAACAAAAATTATAGGTAACTAGGCTGAAGCCTTTAAGCCCCCACAGAGGCCGTGCGACCTGCGCAACCACATGGGGCACCTCTCCAAGAAAGGGTGCCAAATACGAGTTGGAAGGTAAAAAAAAACGTTGTTAAGCTGAGAAACGTCATCGGGGGCACCAAAAATAGATCGCACACGGGGCAGATTTCTTTCTTTTTTCTGCCCCTACCCATTTGTACATCAAGGCCACCTTAAGACCATCGTAGACCCGGGGCCAACTAGAGCTTTGGTCAGCTGTGTCAAGCAAGCATTTTGGCACCCTCTTGTAATGTTGAAGCAGAATTGGAAACAATTCAGAAAAGAAACCATAATCGGCGTTCTTAAATAGGGACGGTTCTTCGGCCGTGAGACTTGAGCGGCTGCATGGGGCACCGCCACGTGCGGATCCAGGTCGATGTGTCGGAAGAAGCGAATTGTGTAAGTTCATTGAATCGCCCCTTTTATGGGACAGTAAAATTTTCCAATATTATTTGGTTCTTACGTATCGCCCCCACCCCTGGATCCGTTCCTGAGCAAAGGTAGACATCTTCAGCTGTCCCCCCTCCACCCTCCAGAAGCAGAGCCGCTGTGTCAGATTTTTTCACCGGATATTCATTACTCTGTAATGAATTTTTAAAAAACCATGGATCCCATATCCTACAGCATGGCTCCTAGCCTGGGATCTCTTTACGCCTCCAGGTCAAACTTTTCATGTCCCCCCCCCCCCGTAGTAAGTTTATAATGTGGAAAAATACACAAAAAATTATAATTATCGTCCCATGTCTCTTCCCCCCCCTAGTTGCGGCCCTCGTGAGCAGCGTGTTTTGTGACCCAGGCGTCGGATCAGAGGGGTGGGCACCAAAATGCGTGCTTGCCCCGGCTGACTAAGCATCTAGTTGCAGTCCTGCCTATTCTTGTCGGAAGGGCCGCAAGTAGTGGGGGTGGGCAAGTGGGTCCAGTGCCCCTGGCACCGGACCAGAGAGTGCACCAAACATTACAAAGGGTGCCAAAATGTGATCTTGCTTGGCTGACCAAGCATCGAACCTGTTGTGACTCTGCTTGTGGGAAGGAGCCTATGGGAGGGTCCCCCCCAGGGACGTCGCGTGCCTTCTCGGGCCCCGGGGCAGACTTTCTTGGGGCCTCTTGGAAAGATTTATTATCATGCAAAATAAGTGTATATTTTTTTGTAAGTTCTCCCTTTTTGCTCGAGGCAGGACTCTAGTTGCCCCAGCCCTTTTACGGGCCAGGGTCCACCCCGGGGACTCAGAATAATAGGATTTGGTAAACTTTTTTTCGGAGCATTTTTCATACAAATTATTAGGCGAGCATTTCCAGCCAGAAGGGAGGGGGGCTCAGATATATCACTTTGTTCGGGTGCCAGGGCAGTCTTAAGAGCACCATGGGCCCCCGGGCCAAGTGATTTTTCTGAGGCCCTACCAGACAAATTAACATGTATGCTCCTCGAAAATTACAACTATATCTCACTTTTGTGAGGCCCCTTTTCTCTTGAGGTCCCACGGGCTCAAGGCTCCCCTTCAACTAGATTTTCACCCATGGCCCACTGGAAATACCTCAGGGCCTCAAGTGGGGGAGGGGGAGGAGGCATATTATCCCAGGTTCAGAAAACCTGCTGCTAGGGCAAACATATGGTTTGGTGCCCCCCCCCCCCCAGTAATCAAAGGGATGAACATGTATGCTCCTCGAAAATTACAACTATATCTCACTTTTGTGAGGCCCCTTTTCTCTTGAGGTCCCACGGGCTCAAGGCTCCCCTTCAACTAGATTTTCACCCATGGCCCACTGGAAATACCTCAGGGCCTCAAGTGGGGGGGGGGGGGGAGGAGGCATATTATCCCAGGTTCAGAAAACCTGCTGCTAGGGCAAACATATGGTTTGGTGCCCCCCCCCCCCCAGTAATCAAAGGAAAGCGAAAAGTCAGAATTCATAGTGAATTCCTACCCGGAGCACTAAATCCTCATGTCTACCCAAGCTGCGACCCTGATGCAGTGTTCGTGATGGTGAGTTCAAAGGACGATTCTATGTATCAGATATTTTCAACGATAATGAATTTAATTTGGCGGACAACGGGGTCTATTCTGTCTAATATACAGCCAAATAGACTTTCGTTCCTCAGATACTGACTGCGCAGGTGCTTGCCTTTCTTCGTTCGGTCCCTGTCTGCAGACAACCTGCTTGCTTGCCGTCAAGTATTGTGTTCCGATGAATGTGTCTGGGAGATATCGTCGACTTCGGTCGGAATTCGGCTTAGGCTGCACGTGGAGCGTGGATCCTTGAGAAGAGCGTGCGCATGTACATCGGTATTCCGATGAAACAGGCGAATGCGAGTAGAACTGTCTCGATCGTGGTGCGCAGGAACTGCCATCGGGAAAGCATGGAAAGTGAAAAAAAAAATAGAGATAAATATTGGCTCCATTAAAAATATTTCAGATACCAGGGTTGCCGTTGCTTACTGCGCCTAAAGCTATGGCCACACTTTATACCCAGCCTATCCGCTGTCCAGTAAACATTCGCAGATATTTGCTTCCAATGTTTGCCTCCCCCCCCCCCCCCCATCACACCAGCTGAAAATGAAGCACAAGTGGAATAGGATATGGCCAAAGGCGGATTTACGGTTTTGCCGCCTGTGGGCTCTACGTGTGTTTTTCCGCTCTTCTCCCGTTCTAGTTTCATTTGCTCGACAACCTATACCTCCAATTCACCGCCCTGTGCTATTAAACTATTGACCTCCCCCTTCCTGTAAATAAATACATCAGTATCGCTAATTCACTATTTTGATCACTCACATGCTAACCTACATTCTAGATCACTCTTTTGGTCATTCGCAAGTTTACACACTGTGTGTGTGTTTGGTCACTCTCATACTCGTACACTATTTTGATCACAGCCTGCACACTGTTTTTGTCCCTGACAAGCTCGCACACTGCTTTTATCTCTCATAAGCTTGCACATTGTTTTTGTCACTCACATGATCATGCACTGCTTTGGTCATTGACATTCTTGCACACTGTTTTCTCCACTCTCGTACTCATATAGTGTTCCGGTCACTGACGTGCTTGCACATGCTGATTTTCTCACCGACAAGCTTGCACACTGTTTTTCTCGCTCACATGCCTCTCTATGTCAATCTTTAGGACACTCACATGTTTTCACACTTTTTTGGTCCCACACGTGCTTGCACACACTCAAAGTCATTCTTGGGTTGCTCTCTGGGTCACTACCGTGCTCACTCACTCTTTAGGTCATTCACATGCTTGCACACACACTATAAAATACGGCGGAGTAGTGTTTAGCGGCCTTAAGCCACTCTTTTGTTCAATCCCATGCCACACACTCCCTAGGTCACTCTTTTTGTCGCTCACTGACCTAATTACTCCCTTTTTTAGTTGATTCTTTTGATCATTCACGTGTTTGCATACGCTGTAGGTCACTATTTTGATCATTCACGTGCTTGAAAACTCTCTAGATCAATCGTTTGGTCACTCTCTGGGCAGCTTTTTAATAGAAAGGCCAATTGCTCTACGAGTTAAAAGTAAATGAAGACGTTTATTTTTTTCATTAATTACCAATTTTTATCAGTCCTGATAATATTTTTAACATTAATATTCTGAAAAAGTTTTTTTCTGTTGATTACTGATTAAATTAATTGGTTCCGAGATTAGATTTTAATCTGAAATCAATTTGATTGATTCTTGGTTAATTTATTTCGATAAATCTGAAATTATTTTCCTCCCCAATAAAAATCTCGAAATCATTTCTTTCAATAATCGTGAAGTTATTCTTTCCATTAATTCTAGAAATCTTTCATTAATTCTAGAAATCTTTCATTAGTTCTAGAAATCTTTCATTAATTCTAGAAATCTTTCATTAATTCTAGAAATCTTTCATTAATTCTAGAAATCTTTCATTAATTCTAGAATTTTTTCAATAGTTTCGATATTATTTCGACCATTTATATTCTAGAATTATTCCTTACAATTATTCTAGAATTATTTCATCAATTCCGAAATTATTTTTACCATTTATTCTAGAATTAATTCAAAAATCCCAAAATTATTTCTACCATTTATTCTAGAAAATTATTCCTTTCACTTATTCCCGAATTATCTCATTAATCCCGAAATTATTTCTAGCATCTTCTGAAAACGATCGGTGGACCAGGAATAAAAGCTCCGCGGGCCATGCATTGAAGACTCCTGCCGAATAACAAAATTGACCCTCTATCCCAGTAGTTCTGAACCTTTCTCAGTTGCGACCCAAAATCAACTACAAGATCAGCTTTGTGATCTTTATTTTGTTTCCAAATTAGCGAAACCAGTGGCGCATGAAGTGCATTCATAACAGGACTAAAAATGAACTTGCACGACTCATCTTAGAAGTTCTGCGAAGAAGTTTGGCTAGTGAGTGACCCATAGCTCGAGAATCCCTGAGTGTAAGTGGATTCGAATAACCATTCTCGGAAGCCCCCAAGCAAATCATGTTTGGGTCGCGATCCATAGGTTCAGAACCCCTGGTGTATCCAAAGTTGAAGTGGGGGGGGGGTTTCTAATCTGGTCACTGGAGAACTGTACCTTATTTGGATTGTACACAAACCAGATAATCTGAAGAGAGGATAGTCGGAGGATACTCACGAAAATGATTTTCGACTCGAACCACAAACCAATGAAGCATTGCCGGAGGATGACGGCCGCAAAAATCGGCAGCAAAATGAGATTGACGAACAACAACGTCGTCGAGAGCTTCTCTAAGTTCCAGAGTTGGCGATTCTGAAATGAAAATTATGAGCATTATAAATTATTCATGTTTAACATGAACGCAAATAATCCCACATTAACCCTCCAGTGCACGGTTTAGAAAATGTTTCGTGGGGTGCACGGGTTGGGTCTCACAGACCCATACTGAATTCGGGTGCGGATCCAAGACGATGTGTCGGGAGTGGCGAATTGTGTAAATTCGTTGAATCATCCCGCATTTTACGGGACAGACAAAATTTCTTCCCATATTATCCGGCTGTTGGGAGGTGCGAGCATCCATATTGGCCTCCCCCACCCCTCCTCTGGATGGATCCGCACCTGAGCGAAGGCAGACATCTTCAGCCGTGAATGAAGATGAGGCTTATAGAATGTCTGAGGAAAATAGAATATCTTCAGCTTCGAATGGAGTGAAGATAGACATCTTAATCTGTGAATAGAAGTAGGCATCTTCAGCTGCAAATGAAGAAGCACATATCTTTAGCTGCAAATGAAGAAGGAGCATATATCTTTAGCTGCAAATGGAGCTGAGGCAGGTGGATCCAGGGCAATGTGTCGGAGAAGCGACTTAAGTATAGGATTGTATGTATAGCATTGGAATACACCATATCTTACGGGACAGACAAATTTACCCTCTGATGATTCAGCTCTTGGAAGGGGGAGCGATCGTTCCTTATGGCCTTCCCCCAGATTCTCACCTGAGCGAAGGCTGACATATTCAGCTGTGAATGGAGCGAAGGCAGGCATCTTGAGCTGTGAATGAAGTCGAGGCTTCTTAGTAACCTGCATTCGATCCGAATTCCCCAAATTTTTTAAACTGTGTAAATTTACGGAGGTCTTTAAACAATGAAAATAAAAGAATTTACCGTCTTTTCATTGGTATTTATGCAAATTCAACGCTAAATCATTTCCGAAAATTAAATGGGACGCATACCTCAGCGGCTCCGTCGTCTCCTCTGTCGATACCGGCTTTCAGGCTCTCCAAATCTCCGGAAATGTCGCGCATCTCCATTTCCAATAGGACCAGCCTCTCTTCCATATTATCTAGAGAAAATAGAAAAATAACATTTTTTAGCATTAAATAATAATTTTTATACAAACGAGAGGCATAAGTGGTTAGAGCTCTAAAGTTCAGAGCCTAGTGGATATGTCCTTCCAACCTCAGATTCGAAATGAAACCCATCGAACCATAGCCTGGTGCTAAAAGCCCTGCTGGAAACCAAATGACACTTTAAAATGTACATGCTCAACCCATCGGCTGCGGACTAAATATGGCTCTCGGAGTGTGATGTGGCCCCATGACCTGAAAAATGCTCAAAGCCAGCGGAACAACTGTGGCTCTCAGGGTTATTTGATGTGACCAGCCACCCAAAATCTAATTTTTATAAAAAATGAACTAAGCGGCACATAAACAGATCACGTAAGTGCCACGCGGTTCAGTCCCACATCACTTAAGGCTTAAGTGACCAGCGGCACATTCACAGATCACTTAAGTGAACCATTGCGGATTTACAGATCACTTGAATTGTCCATGGTGCAGTTCCAGATTACTCTGGTGGCGCACATTTACTTCAACATGATGCCCGTGAGGACCAGATACCTGGAGACCCAGTGAATTAAGATGGTTTTGGTTCTAACGACCATTATGACTGGTTCTGAAAGTGTATATAGTCACAATTTTTTTCCACTATATCTTACTTGAAAGTCTGAATTATTCACATCCACATTTATATTTTTCAGAGCTCTATATATATGACTCCCCCACCCTTCCCGCTTGGTTTTCATCCGTGACCCCAATCTAATCAAAATATCACAGCACCGCAATGAAGCCATATGAAGCCACAGATTGAGAACCACTGCTCTAGGCTAAAAATATACATGAGCCTACCCCCTTCCCCTCCTTTCATATAGACGCAGTCGAACCACATTATAGCATTTCCGATGCTGTGCCAAACTCAGTGTCAGAAATTTTCAGTGAACAGAAATCTTCCATTTCTAGGCTTTACACATGTTAAACCATGATTGGATATAACGCCAAACTCGTTATAGCGTCAGAATTCTGCGAAATAAATGGTGGCATTGAATCGGGGGTTCGAGTGTATTTGGCAAGGTTTCGAAGCGTTAGATTGCAAAAAAATTTGCGAGTCCGGCGCTGGGTATAGGATTGATGAAAAAATTATAAACCGTCAGCGGAAGCATAGTTTTGTTGCTGTCAGAGCCGCTGAAAGGGAAGGGGGGGGGGGGGGTCAGACGAGTCTGGTGTCCCCACATCTTGGAGCAGGGCCTCTGGGCTGGGATCTTTCTCAGGCCCCCAGACAAGAACTTCACGGGCCCGTTTATGATGAATTTACAGCGTGAAAAAGAAAAAAAAAAGATGAGTATTGTTCTGGGGCCTTGTCAATCCAATTGTCAGCATCCTTGTGGGGGTCATGGCCCCAGGTTGCTGACCTAGAGGGGGGGGGGCTGCAGAACCCCTTAACTACTCTTTATATTGTCTGTGCTTGCCGCCGGTTGACAAAGTATTTAGTTGCGGCCTTGGTTAATGTAACGGACGATCTTTATTCTTTTTAAGAGAATGTACCCAAAGCCGGAAGTAGGCATCGTTTCTCAGAGGCGAGGGGTGGGGATTTAGTGATGTTAAAATAAGTAACTGAAACAGGCCTCCTTACCAAAGTCTCTCTGGTTGTCCGGTGCCATTTGATCCGCGTTGTTCATGTCACCCATCATTTACACGCGAGCGATACTTGACAAAGGCAAGAAAATTTCGAGTCAATCAGAGTCTGGCCTAACTGGAATCTATAGGATCGATCATCACTACTAGGCCGCTGCCGCCACTGCTAAAGCCTAGACTTCCTGAACTGATTCCCTAAACCGAATTCACTTTGTAGAAAAACCACTGCATGATTCTGAGTGTGTGTATAATACCGTGTCGATGACACGCGGGTCCGAAAACCACGTTTCGGAATCCATAATCTCAGGTAGCAGTTACAAAGGGTGTAAACACCACCACTACTACCAAACCAGGACATGACACCCACTTTGTCCCCAAAGGGGGATATAAGCGGTTGAAAAGTCGTGCTGGAAATGCCTTTCAGTATCCAGGCTGTACAAAGGCTGTAAACAGGGTATTGACTTTGAAAAATAAAGATCGATACGCCACAGAATTCGTGCGATCTCAGCTGACCACTGGAGTCGAGACGATGGCGAATCGAAAGCTGATTTTCATTTTCTTGGTACTGACAAGTAAGTACGAGACATCTCATTTACTTTTACTTTTATGCGCCAGAACACCCCGAAGCCATGGTCACTCGTCATGAAATCATTATCGTAAATGTGGAGCTAAACTAAAGCGAAGTGCCGAAAAAACCCATGGGATTGTCGGCTAATATAGTGTCAGAACCTGATTTTGAGTGATAATTTGACGTGTCACGGTCTCTACCAGTGGCGTATTTATGAGGCGGGGAACTTAGCGGGGTAGCGGGCTATAGTCCGGGGCACAAAATTTGAGGATTGAGTGGCCAAGAAAATGATTAGGATGGGAGAAGGGTGGTAAAATTTGTATTATAGCCCCTACCATAATTCTGCCCAGAGATAGAAGAACTAGGTAACTGAGTAACCAAAAGAGTCAGCTAGAGCGTGTGAAAGCATGTGAGTGACCAAAATACTGACCTACAGAGTGTGTGTGTGCATGGGAATAAGTAAAAGAAAGACCTCGTAATGACCTAAAGAATGCCTTGAGTAATGATCAAATGAGTGACCTAGAGAGTATATTTGCATGGAAGTGACCACAAGAGTATGCGAACATGTGAATGAACAAAACAATATGCAAGCTTGGGGTACGACCAAAAGAGTGCCTTGGAACGTGTGCAAGCATATGAATGACCATAGGAATTCCCTGCACAGTGTGCAAACATGGAAATTATCAAAAGAGTGGTGACCTAAAAATGGAAGGTCCAGGTCAGTGAATGACCAAAAGTGCGATTTATAGAGTGTGTGAGCATAGCAATGGTCAAAAGAGCTAGAGAGTGTTTTAATATATAATGGATCAAAAGTAAGTGTGAAAAGAATATGCAAGAATGTGAGTCACCAAAATGCTCAAACATGTGAGTGACCAAAAGAGTACACAAACATGTGAGCGCGAAAAGAGCACACAAGCATGTGAGTGATGAAAAGTGTATGGAAGCAAGTGAGTAACCAAAATTGTACGCAACCATGTGTATAAATAAAAGAGTACGCAAGCATGTGAGTGACCAAAAAAAGTGACCTAGAGCATGTGCAAGCATAGCAACGATCAAAAGAGTCACTTAAAGACACAGACGTGACCGCTGACCGTCCAGAGAGACCATATTGAGATGGTTTGAGCTCTTAGAGACAAGATACAAGTGTATTTACAAGTGTGGGAGCAGAGCAGATTATAGCACAGGGTGGCGGATTCGAGGAATGAATGGTCAGGGAAATTAGATGATATTTTTGCGATTAACAGGAGGATGTTAGAGAGAAAATGGCCGACGGGTTCTGAAATGTGTGGGTGTGATGATGATGATGATACTTCCCCAGAATAGGGAAAGGGGAAAAAAAAAGGGAGAAAAACGAACCAATCAGCGGATCGAGGTGAAAACACAAACAGGTTTGTTTGAATCGCGCAACTCGTTGAGTGCGTGAATGATTTAGTGGTAGAGGCTGATCTCGATATAGAGCCCAAGTCGATGGGCTTAGTCCTTCCCCCGGGAGATTGGGATATACCCGTTCAGCCTATGAAACGACGTGTTAGCAATGGTCTATCGTGGCGGCCTATGGAGAGTGCCGGTGACGGACACGGTTTCCTTCCACCAAAAGTTTAGGAAACTATGTTCTATACCTTCTCTAAGATTCACGTAAAAAGATAAGATTCTTCACAAGTAAGGGGGCCCTTCCACGAGGGTTAATATAGGCCCTTTGGGTTCCCTTGCAGCTAATTTCCTCTCTGAGAAATTCGACAGCCAGTTGGTGACTCGGAGCGATGTCCGAATAACACCTTGCCCATTTATATGTTACGGTAAATGTGCTAAGCAGGGTATTACGCATACTTACTAATCGTCTTGGTAAGTGATAAATTTATCACTTCTACCTGAGATTATGCATAACGCTCAAGCATCATTGGTAAATATGACAAATACTTGAAATTTATCGCCTTTATCTGTGATTATGCATAACACCCTAGTGCAATTGGTGAGCTTTATAAATATGAAAAAATTTCGAATCAGTCTAGTACGTGTGTGATCATTGGCGTACGCAAAGGGCCCAAGCCGAGATCATAGTGCTATTTTTCAGGAAAGAACGTAAATCCCCACCCCCCACGAGAAACGAAAAAACAATTGAAACCCCCCCCCCTCCCCTTGAGAAAATTCTGCGTACGCCTATGTGAGTGATGAATATAGTCGGATCCTGATATAATGATGACTATAATGTTACGATCATACCCCGATATAATAATGCAATACATGCATGAATTATCATGTATAGTATACCATATAGTAAGATTTATCATAACTACGCGATGCTTGGGTATTATGCATGGCAACCGGTAAAAGTGATAATTTTTTTAGTACTTTTCAAATTCACCAACGACACTTGGGTACTAGGTATAATCGGCGGTAAAAGTGATAAATTTAGAGGAATTTATCAAACTTGCCAAAATTCGCGGCGATTATGCATAATAACAGGATTTATCGCGCATTTACCGTAACACATACACATGTTACGCTATGTAAGTGAAACTTGAATAATTGCAAACTGCTATCTCATGTTTTTTGGTAATTCAGTGTGTGATAACAACTGCGCGAATAAGTTCATTTTGTGGTTATGTGCAATCCATATTTTGATTGGTTATAACTTTTACCGTTCTTCAGCTTTGTTGGACGTGTGCAGATCAGATCTGTGGTACATGTCACCCGAAGATTGGCCGGTCCTCGAGAAGATTCCCGGGATAAAACGCTTGAAAACGACGTTCGGCTCGACGTACAGAACCGGAAAGAATTTTGTCGTGGGTTACGCCGGTGCAGGCACCCAGGGTAGAAATCTGTACATCGACTTCACCACAGACAAGTAAGAAAAATAACTGGATGAATCCGAAATAGGATCCGTGTCGTTGTTACTGCCATAGCCCGAAATCAGCCAGATCGTGAATTGAACAATTTCGTTGTAAATTGACCTGGCCAATGCCCGAATTTCGAGCTTTGGCCAGCCAGTTTGCGAAGTGACCTGAGAGTCCGGGCCAAATTCAGATAACATCCTGGTCATCGCCAAGTTGGTATATTTTTTCGTGGTAATTATGTCCACGTCAGCTATGTCAACCCATCAAATCACAGTCACGATGCGGTAATTATTTTCCCCCCTTTAAAATTTTTTTACAGTTTTTTCTCTCTCGTCACATGACACTAATCTAATATATATCACACGTTGGCGATGAAAAAAATGTGTTTGGCGTCTACCGATTAACATCAGCATATCGAATTTTGGTCTGGGATCTCCGGTCAATTTGCCAATTGGCCGGCCAATGCCCGAATCATTTTAGAAAATCGGACTTAGGAAAAAAAAAAAAAAAACTCTTGGCCAATTCTCGATGTGGCCCGAATCGGCCGCACTTCGGGCTTTGGCAGTATCATTGTAATGAACTAATTGCTATCCATGACGTCATAATCGGGGATGCACAACCTTTCCACTCCGAGGGCCAGATATGTGGTACTTCGGCAACTTGCGGGTCTGAAACTTTTACATAAAGAGTGACTATATGACCCGCATTGTATGGGATATTCTCGTAATTTAGCCTCCCGTTTTCCCTCTATTTTCAATAAGGTTTAGTTGAATTTCTGAAATCAAGAAGTAAGATTATTTTCCATGACATAATGAGTTTTATTCTGGCAATTATGACCCAAATTACCATAATTAATCATAGTCATATAAATATATCCATCCCACCCATGTTTTAATGAAACATATACCTTTTTTTTTACTTAATCATAGTTTGGCAAGCAGTAGCCATCATTTTCCACGACTGACAATGTTTCATCACTTCTAGTGATAGATGGGAACTTTACTTGCCTTTGACAACTTTTATTTTTTGCTGTAATTGGCAACTTTACTTGCCTTTAAAAATGTTTTTGGTTCTAAATAACAACTTTACTTGCCTTTGACAGTTTTTTCGGCTGTAATTGGCAACTGCACTTGCCTGTGCCAATTTTTTCAGCCGGGAATTTCAACTTTACTTGCCTTTGAAAAGTTTTTTGGACGTAATTGGCAAATTTACTTGCCTTTAAAAATGTTTTTCGCTGTGAATTGCCCTACGTTATGGTTAGGAGGAGGATGTGAGTTGCAACTTTACTTGACATTGACAATTTTTTCGGATGTTAAATGGATGGTAGCTTTACTAGCTTTTGATAATTTTTTTGCTTGTTAATAAAATTTTTATTTGCCTTTGAAAATTTGTTCGGCTGTAAATTGCAACGTTACAATTTTTTTGGTTCAATTGGCAACTGTGTTATCCCTTGACAATTTTTTCGGCTTTAATTGGCTACTTTAGCTGCCTTGACAAATTTTTTTGTCGATATCCCGTATTTTTATAAAAGAAATATGGTCAGCCTGCCTGGGTATCTATCGTGTTGTGTGTGTTGATACTCTTTTACTGAAATAACTTTCGTGGGCAGGATGGCACCCCTTTTTTGTGGCGGGATACATTCGGCCCGCGGGCCGGAGGTTGCACTCTCCTGGTCATAAAAGTTCCCTAATCACGCATTCCGATGTGTGCTGTTGTTTCATTCCCTGTACGTATCTCGTTTACAGCAGTGACAACCTGCTGAACCTATTGCCGAAGGGCGGTGGCGCGTTCGTGTGCCTGTGGCTGTCACTCGTCAAACCGAAAGGTGGCAACGAAGGAAGATACGCGCTCGTCAAGGGAATGTACCAAGAGACCGTCAACGGCCAAAACCGTTTGTGCAATTTAGAACTAGGGTGAGTGCTATGTTACTACAAATGTGATGAATATCCGGTTATTATGCATAATCACCGACCATTTTGTACATTTTGTAAGTCTGATAAATTTTCATGAATTTATCACTTCTATCGAGAGAGAGACAATTGTACTTAATACCGTGTCGTTGGTAAACACGATAAATCATATTTATTCAACATTTTAGATGGTTATTATGCATAATAACATATTATATTATTATTCGTAATCACATAACAGGTTATAATTCATAATCACAGAACGTTTTCTAAGTCTGATAAAGTTCCCTAAATATACCACGTCTACAGAGAGAGACAATTATGCCTAATACATAAGCGTCGTTGTTAAATCGCATAAATACCAAAAAAATTATCGCTTTCACCCGGAGATTGTGCATAATATCCAAGCGTCGCTGGCAAACATGATAAATCGTCTGAATTCAACACTTCTTCCGGTTACTATGCATAATCACCGACCATTTTGTAAGTGTGATAAATTTTCATTGTGATAAATTTTCATAAAACTCATATTATTAAAATTATACTTAATAATACTCAAGCGTCGTTGGTAAATTACATAAATACTAAAAAACGTCGCTTCTACCGGCAAATATGCATAATAACCAAGTATCGTTGATAAATTTGATGAATCGCATTATTTCAACACTTTTGCCGGTTATTATGCCTAATGACATAACCGATTCTTATGCATAATCACCGAAAATTTGTAAGTGTGATAAATTTTCGTGAATTTATCACTTCACGGAGATAGACAATTATGCTTATAATACCCAAGCGTTGTTGGTAAATTTCATAAATACTAAAAAAAATGATCGCTTTCACCGGAAGTTGTGCATAATACTCAAGTGTAGTTGGTAAACATGAAATATCGTATTAATTCAATACTTTTACCTGTGCATCATTATGCATAATCACCATTTCGTATTGGTAAACATGACAATCGGTCCAATTGTCACGGTAAGATTTATTATTTAGATGATCGTACTTGTGACACGGTCTGAATATAATGGACTCTGATTTAGCTTAATTTTTCCGAACATCCCTGAAATAACTCACATTTGACGAAATCAGACCTCGATATAACGAACTCCTATTGAACGAAATTTACGATCGCACCCCCGATACAATGATCTCTCATTTAACAAATTTTACTATCTTACCCCGATATAACGAATTATAAATTTAATGAATATTTTTTAAACAAATTTTTACAAGTTTTTGGGCATATACAAACAGGCCCTAATATAACAAACTCCTATTTAAAGAATTCAATCAGACCCCCGATATAACAAACTCTCATTTCACTAATTTTGCGATCGTTTCCCGATATAGCGTATCATTTTATCAAATTATTATTACATACAACTTCCTAAGCATTTATTAAATTTACCAAAGAAAATTTGGGAATTATGCATAATTACCGGTAAGTGATAATTCTTCTAAGATTTATCAACTTCATCAACAACGCTTGGGTATTACGCATAAATGTTGGTAAAAAGTAATAGTTTTAAAGGATTTATCAAATTCATCCACGATGCTTGGGTATTATGCATAACTGCCACGGTAAAAGTGATAACTTCTTTATTATTCATCAAATCTACCAGTGACACTTGGGTCGTATGCATAATTGCCGGTAAAATAATAATTAGTAATGATTCTTTTATTAATTATCAAATTCACCAACGACGCTTGGGTATTACACATAATTACCAGTAAAAGTGATAAATTTATCAAACGTATCGAGATGATTGGCGAAGTCACAAGTTATCACAGTACCTAAGGAGTCATTCAAATATTACAACAGCATCGATAGGGTTGGAGGGGGTTTTGGATTCGCTGATTTTCGATGACGGGGGCGGGGGGGGGGTTGAACGGTGCTTACGTGATCAATCACCCTTTATAAAAATATGACACATTCTTAATTGCACCCTTACTAAGTGTGCCAAAAAAACGAGAAAAATGTTGGGTGGGTTGGTTTGTGGGAGCCATGGGCGGAGATAAGGGAGCGTGGGGTATTGCCCCCCCCCCTCTGAGTGTCAAAGGGGGGAGTAGACTGATCTAATGTATATATGTATATATAATTGACACATCATCATCATCGTGCTCCCCAGACTTCCAAGTCTATCTCCGCCTATGCTGGGAACCTGAACTAATATTCCCCCCTATGGATAAGTCGAATATAGCAGTGGCTCTCAACTTCTGGAAGCCCGCGGCCCGGTTTCATTTATGTTTGTAAGTGTAAGGCCCGGTCAAACACATGGTTAACGAAACATGAATGGGGAAAAGGAAACGGCAGATCAGTCGCGGCTATGTATGAATGATGTCAAGGCCCAGTACCGGGCCGCGGCCCCGCGGTTGAGAAACACTGCCATATAGAGCCATTTTAGTGATCTCTAAATGTTCCGCGGATCCCTCGAGTGATCGGGAAATATGTCCTGGCCGCTTAATTGATGCGGAACTGTGCCGCGCGTCGCTCAAATCATCCGGAAATATGCCGCGGATCACTTAAGTGATCCGGGAATGAGCCGCGGGTAACTTGAGTGACGTAGAACTGCATTGCGGGCCGCTAAAGGGCTTTAAAACTTTGCCACATGCCATTTAAGGGATCTCTAAATGTATAAATGTACGCTTAAGTGATATTTAAATGTGCCGCGGGCTACTTGAGTCATCTGTGAATGTGCCACGAGCCTACTTGAGTGATCTAAAAATATGCTACGGGCAGCTGAAATGCTCTGGAATAGTGCCACGGGTCACTTGAACGATCTGCAAATGTGCTGCTTAGCTCATTTTTATAAAATTAGGTTTGGGGTGGCTGGTCACATCAACAAACCATTAGGGCTACATTTTGGTCCACGGGCCCCCCCGTGAACGTCTCTGATCTGGGTTAGGAGGTGGGGGCGGAGCTGACGAAAGTTCGCTGACAGGGGGGGGGGGAGGGGTAAAATGACTATACATATGCTAACGTATAACTTGAATGTCCCCCCCCCCCCCCCCCAAGCACGTACATCCAAAACAAATCGATAAATTTCAAATTGTTTCCATTTCTTGGTTCCTAATGTCGATTTCTCTGGACCAGGGTCGAGAAGGACGGGACCGTCGTCGCCCTGTTCGTCACGAGGGGAACGCGCATCGAACTCAGGAGCAAGACGTACCGCGTGCCAGTCAATTCCAGGATGACGTACCTGTGCCTGATGGTCAAGAAGACTAGGCGTTCGTCCGTGGATGCGCAGAACGAGTACGTCGTCACGTCGAACACGCAAAGGATCGACATGGACAAGAAAGTCGAACGCCGGGGCGAACCGACCACCATGAAATATTCGCACCCTGTCTTGGGATGCCCCGATCAGAGGTGTCTACCGTGGAGGCTAAACTTGCTCCTGTTCTCGGACAAACTCGAATTCTGCTGTAAGTTTGAATTTGTCCCCTATTATACAAGATTCGTTCCCATAAGAACTGAAAGTAAAATCATATCTGTCCCGCCATTCTCATCATCGTCACTCTCTAAGTGACCTAAGAGTGTTTGTGACTCTATGAGAGTGCACTCTTTAGATGCATGTGAGGGATCAAAAGAGTGACTTAGAGAGAAAAGTGTATTTACAGGAGGGGGAAACTAAAGAGTGCCCAGAGTAACATGTTCAAAGGTACGGAAAATTTAAGGAATAAGTGATCAAGAAAATTGGCCTAGAATGGCAGTAAAAGTGGCAAAATTTGTATTGCCCACAGGTGACAAAACCATAAATGCTCCACTGTTTCGCCGGATACATTATTTTACCTGATAGCGGTTCTTGATGCAAAGTGCAGTCAAAAAGTTCTCGGACTTACACTGCACAACTCTTTGGAGGGCAGACATTTTTCCAAAACCCATAGAAAAGCATGTAAACAGGTGGGACACGATTTGTCCCACCGCCTTTCAAAGGGTATTGAATCATCTGACGTTACTGGGTGCATTCGCAAAATGTTGCGGGACGAAAATACTTAACGCTCATATCTCAGGAAGTATTCAGAATAGTGTATGAGAGTGTTTTTTGTGTCTGAGTGTAGATCCTCATTATGAGATAAACCCAATGATATCACTCTTGTTTTGATATCTCTTCTGGTCTGGGCACCAGGCTCACGGCCCGCTTTCGAAATGAAATTGTTTTACTATTACTATGTCTCGGGAGGTTCACAGCACAAGCAGAAGCCACTGTGGTTGTCGAGTGGTCATAGTGACGGACTCACATCGTGAGGTCCCGGGTTCAAACCCCACCGGCACCACAATGATGGTCAGCTGAAGTTTGTTTTCTGTGGTTCCGAACTTCGAACAGCGAATGCGAGCCGATCTTACCGTTAAAAAGTCTCACCACAGAGAGCAACAGGCATACAAACGGTAGAAATATTCAATCATTACGCTTCTCACTCACTTAACTTCTGAAATATAGATGGCAGCACTATAAAAATCAGACACAACACCGGATACGCACTTGGACTGTTAGGTTCACGCACTCTCACTTCCGGCACAACCCACTAGGTAGTAAATTGCCTATGGCGATAGACCTGAGTTGTGTTCGGATTGAAAGAAGAAAAACCACATAAAAAGCCAATGCTGTACTCTGATAGCATGGGCAAATATACGGGGCGGGGGTGTAGGGGCATTGCCCCCCCCCCCTCCCGCAGCGTCAAAGGTGGAGTCGACCGATTTTATGTATATATGAATTGACATCATCATCATCGTGCCTTTCAGACTTCCAGGTCTATCTCCGCCTATGTCTGAAAAGCAATTTCTGAGACAAATGCAATGATGCCACTCTAGTTTTGATATCTCTTCCCGTCTAGGCACCAGGGGTAAATAAAAGACATTCGTATCATCTGTTTGACATTCCAAAGACAAATCCAATGACACCAATTCCATTATGTAGAATTCCAAGAAACGTATTCACGTCAAAATTTGCGGCCGTGTCTATGACGCAGCCTACTCCAATCTTTTGTTAACCTGGAACTTTTTTGCATTCCCAGGTGACCCACCTGGATGTAAAGACTCCCGATGCCAGAATGGTGGGACGTGTCTCCCGGATTATTTGCCGACCGAGGCTCAGATGGCATGCCATTGCCCTCGTACGTGGAGAGGAAAGTATTGCGAGACGATGAGCAATCCTTGCAGGTGAGGAGCAGAAATTTGCTATTTCAACTGCTAACGAGGTCTTGAGACACTCACCATTGCCTTTATGAATGTCTTTGTATCTGTGTTATTCCTAGTGTTTGAACGTACTGTTATTCCTAGTGTTTGAACGTACTGTTATTCCTAGTGTTTGAACGTACTGTTATTCCTAGTGTTTGAACGTAATGTTATTTATCCCTAGTGTTTGAGCGTAGTGTTATTCCATAGGTGTGTAGTACATTGCCATTTCATTTTCGAGTATCTTTTATTGTAGGCAGCATCTGTTCAAAACATACATCCTCGACCCATTGCCCGTGAGAATAAGTGACACCTTGGAGTCATCTGATGTGAACCCGCGACCTCAAACTTAATTTTTGTAAAAATTATCTATAAGCGAACATATTTACAGATCACTTAAGTTGCCAGCGGAGCAATTCCACGTCACTTAAATGACCCCGCGGCTTATTTAAAGATTACGCAAGTGACCAGCGACACAATTCCAGAGCACTTGAGCTTCCTGCGGAGAATTTCCAAATCACTCAAGTGGCCCCGTGGCATATTTACAGATTTTCATTTGAGTTACCCGCTGCCCAGTTTCATAGCATTTAAGCTCCCCGCGATGCATGTCAGTTCCCTTGAGTGACCAATTGGTTGGCCTAGGCGCATTTTTCAATGCACGCAAGTGTTGCAAATTGCCCGTTTAATACGCCACCGTCGGAACCATTCAACATGGGAAATTTTTTGCGTCATTGGAAAGTTTTTGTGACAGCCGTAAATGAAGGGTACTCATCCTTTGGGAGAGTGCCGGCCATTTCATTCATTTGAAAACGTGTCGCGAGCCGTTCAAGTGATCTGGACCTGTGAAGTGGTTCACTTCAATGATCTGTAAATATACTATACCGGTACACTGCTGGTCACTTGACCCTCAACTGACGTGGTAGGGTCATTTTGACCCCACGCATTGCTCAACATGCACGCCACTCCCTTGAGAAAGAAATGCATCCGGTGCATCCTGTTATCAGTACCTTTCAAGCTAGTTGTTTACACGTGTTTGACAAATTTATGAGAGGGTTGTTCTATTTTTTCTTTCCGTTATTTCATCCGTCAAAGTTTCCGTCACCATTTTTTGTCTGACGGCCGTAGCCTTGAGATAGAAATCGCGTTTCGGAAAAGCGCCAGTTTTCTCGATAATGGATTCAAATTAATGGTGAAACATCGGATATTCGAGGTGAGCATGAGGATAGTGTTGTTAATGAACTGTACGTAAGCTCTATGTGATCATTATTTCATGGTGTTGTTTGCAAGTACTGCGTTTCCGACTTGGAGTAAGACGGATTTTGGTGCTCGTGAAAATGTGCCGTGGACAACTTAAGTGGTCTGGAGTTGTGCTGCGGGCAACTCAAGTAATCTGTAAATATACTTCGGGTTGACTGAAGTGATTTGAGAATGTGCATTGGGTCACTCGAGTGATATTGAAGTCACCGCGGGTGACTTAGATGGTTATATTTTTGAGGTCGTATGCAATATTAGGTGGATTACAAGGGCCATGGGTTGAGCATGTATGCCGTAAATTTGACGTCCAGTTAATACAATGTTCAAAGAGACTGCGGGTGAAATTTCCCGTAACTGCTCAAATCAAATCAAAATAGCGTGCACTTTGAAGTAAAAAACGTGTGTGTGTGCTCTTTTCCAAATCACTCGTAACTCACGATTTCAATCAGAATGCATTATCTTATTTTGTAAGAGCTCCATCTTGAGGATTGCTTTAGAAATGACTCTTGCATTTCTTGCCGAATCGAAGTTCATTGAAAGACAGTTGCATATTTCACAATAACGAATATTTTCAATAAAGGGCATCAAATATTGGAAAAAATAAATTCTAATCAGTGACAGGAAGAAAACGAAAGCGAATATCAGAATCATGATCAACAAACAGATGGCGCTGTCACAATACTGAAACTACTTTCAGATATCGATAAACCTTTCTCGTACTCTAAAGCCGAAGCCACGCTCATGTACAGTCTAGTCCAATATGTTCCAAGGTTGGTCACGGGCGAATGGTGTGGCTGCTCTAACATTGGCAATAATCGTCAAATGTTGCAAGCTAGTCTAAAGGGAAAGACCAAGACCTTTCAGCACCCCCCTTCCCCCAAGTCAAAGAAACCGCCTTCTTGCCTTTAGTTTGGCCACACATTGGTCGAAGAACGCCAACATGGAAAGCGTTCTGGAAGCAAATATTCGCCAAGGAGCGTTGGGTCACCGTGTAGCCAACTTATGTCACTGGTGCTGCAGGCCGAGACATACATTGGAAGCAAATATTTGCGAATGACTATCGGCCCAGGCTGGGCACTTGAGGTAGGGTCACACTCATGGTCCAATTGTCATTCGCAAATATTTGCCTTGCCCTGCTTCAATGAAGCACCAGCGGCATAGGCTGGCAACACACTCGCCTAGCCTGACCCAATGTTTCTTCGCGAATATTTGCTTCCAGAACACTCCCGCACAATTATGTGTTGTGATTGTTGGCGTTGTTCGACCAATGTGTGGCCAAACGGATTGGAAGATCAGGAAGGAAGACAGCTCCTTCGACTGGAAAGTCCCACTCGCTCTGTTGGGCCAGCTTTTCAATACTTTCTAGCCTCTAACACTTTGACGATCATTGCCAATGATGAAGTGGCCAACTACTCAACCATGACCAACCATGGAAAGTTTTGTGCCAGGTTGGACACGCGTGTGTGGCCTCGGCTTAACGGCTATCTATTTTAATAGTATATCATTTCCAGCGCGGATCCGTGTCTAAATGGCGGGACGTGTCTAGACAGTGAGACAGGCGGAGGAAAAGTGACTTCACCTAGGGATTACGAATGCATCTGTCCCAAGGAATACAAAGGGAAAAGTTGCGAAACACCGAAGAAGGAGGAAGAACTACTAGACAAAGGTGAGGCTAGAAAGAGATTCCATACAGTCAAAATGCCCTTTTCAATTAATAAACAAATACTTATATTGTTATCGAATATATTGATTTTTTTTTTTTTACTACAGACAGAATGGCCGACGTGTACGTGATTTTAAAGGACCCCAAGGTGTATCCGAACAGGACGGCCATCTTCCTGATAATCACTTTCCAAGTCGGTAAGGATCCTGATTTCACGATAAGGATGCACAAGAAGGGAAGAAACCCAGACCGCGGCAAAGTGATAAAGAAGCAGCAGCTGAATTACACCACTGACACATCCGTACTGTGGCGTTTCAAAAATGTTCCGAAGAAGTTCGTTGAAACCGAGTTGGGATTCTATTATAAGGGAATTGAAATGGGCATTAAAGATCCTGGTTTCTATGAAATTTTGGTAGAAGGAAGGACGCAGGTAAGAAGTCACCTGTTTTTAATGTAAATGTGAATAATTATTTTTTTTCCATCACTTCGTTGGGAATACAGTGCAACTTTGATATAACGATACTCTACGGACCATGAAAATATATCGTTGTAGAGAGGTTATCGCGTTGTATGAAGACTAGCATCAGTTTCCATCAGATTTATGCTGTTTTTATTTTCTCTTCGGAATTGGCATTCTTAGTATAAGATAATGCTTCTGGCGCACCCCTACCCGCCCCTAAGGAGTACACCACGATAAAATACATTTATAAGTTGACTAACTAAACTGATGGACGGAACCATGAGGGGTCATATAGTCCTCAGATCACGAGAAGAGTCACGCGAACCTCCCCCCTCTCTGGAGAGTGTCTATTTCGGTGCCGGAAAAGGATAAAAATTATCCCGGGTTGCCACACAGTAAAGGCTGTCTTGGCGCAAATCTCTGTATGTGGATATTCTTCATTCTTCAGTCAGTCTTCGCGCTTGAGTGAGCTGCGCTTTTTGTGTTGGCGTTTGTTAAAAGATGTTCTCGAAAATTTTTGTCATAAATTTTGGAAGTAAATTAAATTTTTTAATTTAAAAAAATTTGAATTTTTATTAAATTTAATATTTTGAACTAAAATATTTGATACAGAAAAAAATTCGAAGGGAGTAGTGATGATGATTCTAATCGTTTTCCCGTCGAAGCTCGAATCGTTTTCCCATGCTTAAGGGCATCGGAAGAATGGTCCTCTCATGCTGCAGCAGGGACACTGGCTGGGATCTCTCACCGGCCGTCCATTCTGAATTTACAGCGTGGAAAAAAAGAAGAAAATTATAAGAATTCTCCTATAGGCTGGATTTTGTCATCCCATCCTTCGTCTTCAGCTCGTCTGCCACTACGAAGGTTACCATCAAGGTCCATGCGTTCGAATCCGGGCATAGAACATTCGAAGCAAGTTCTTTACATACCGAGCCTAGGGCGACCACCGATGGATGGAGAGCTTTCATTTTCCACCCCACTCCACTGGTTGGAAATTACCGTATGGCGACATATGACCGGAGTTGGTGTGCGGGTGTGGTAGCCCATCCGTCTGGCGGCCATGGTCGAAAATGTTTATATACGACCAGTGTTCGGCATCAGCTTGATGAATGGAACTGATTATTAAAAAAAGGCTGGAGTTTTCTTTTGTATTCCTAAGTGCTCGAGCAGCCGGGCTGTTTTAACAGCATCACGGGCCTTACCGGGCCAAGTGATTTTTCTGAGTCCCTACCACGTAAATTCTGGGAAATTTCAACCAGATCTTATTTTTGTGATGCCTTAAGACGACACTGTCGTACAGCCGGTGTTTACGAAACAAAAACACTGCGATGACGACGTTATCGAGAGCACTGCCGTGGCGCTTTTAGTGAAATTTCTAGGAGGCCAAAATAGCGCTGAAGACGCCAAACGGGAAAGCGACGTTGCTAATGCGCTATTCTCGATGGGCAGTTAGTTGCTTTACCTAAAAGGAAATAATAGAATCGTCCGTAACGTGACGTAGCCAGTGTTCTTCTCGTGATCGGTGGACTATAGAACTCATCAAAACAATCGGACGGAGAGGAACCCGATAGAGGGCAACTGCGCGATGAAAATGGTGAGCACATTAAAGACGAATAATAAAGGATAAATAATCTTCATTATCGGAAAATTTACAACAAATACCTCGCATAAGCGACCACCAGCTGCAATACAGGCTTCACATCGGTGACGGAGCGAATCGCGGACACGTTGGAAGATTCCAGGCAGTTCCATGAACCGTCTGCCACTGCGACGCTTATTCGGGCGGCAAGGTCCCCTGGTGACTCGATGGGCGTCTCGTAAATGACCCGTTTCAGCTGTCACCAGAGAAAAATATATAGGCAGGATAGCTCGGCAGATCTGGTAGGCCAAGTGCAGGTCCCACAGCAGCCAATCCATCGGTTTGGAAAGGCTACGTCCAGGTAATTCCGACAATCCTGAGCAAATGTGTTGGCGCTCCATCATGCTGGATCCACATAATCGTTCCAAGATTTACCAGTACATTTCGTAGTAAATCCGGCAGCACCTGCTGAAGGACGAATAACAGCTGAATGACGGGTTCTCGAAAGGTGACGTTTCATCCCCTCCGGAGAAAGCGCCCTCTCACTGTTCGCCGCTTGTTTTGCAACCCCTACATTGTATGGTGACAGCTGTTTGTTTTGGCGAGTTCAATCACCCCTTTACAGTTCAGACCATCAGTTTTGTTACGCCATTAATATATGATTCGGATTCTAACGCCGGGATTACACTATAAAAGTTTTTTAAAAGTTCTTTTGTAAAACTAGAAAATCCAACCAATAAAGCTCATAGATTACATTTGTGCAAATGCAACCGATAATCTTATTGGTTGAATTTTTCAAATTTTAAAAAAGAACTTTTAAAAACTTTTACAATGTAATCCCGGCCTAATTGATTTTATTGGTTAATAAAATTTACTTAGTTGTTACACTCTTCAAAGTGGTTTACTGCACAGCACAACTGTGTACTACACAGAAAGTAGCTTCACGGCAACTTCATTAACCCTTTGTGGTCGAGAGTTTCTTTCGGCAATTCGTTTTGTTGGTACAATTCGTACTTAATACCACCTCCCCCGCAATATGACAGGCCTCTGAATGTTTGTCCGTTCGTGTTGTTTTGTATTGCTTGCGAGTTCTGCTGAGGAGCTGAATTCACAGAGGCCTTCCTTAATCAGAAGGGGTTGTTATAACAATTAAGGACCGCTGTTTCCTTATGCAGTCTCCACATCGACATAGGACCACAAAACACTTTCAGAAGGTAGATAGTCCAAGATACCGATGTTATTAAAAAGAACAAACACTGGTGAGGAATTTAAAAATACAAGTGTAGCGAGGCTTTACTGTGCTTTGACCCATCCCCCCGGGGGTTTCAAATGAATCACAGGGTGTGTATTGGATTGAAACTTGGTGCTTAGAAAGTTTGATGAACCACGTGTTAATTCAGAGTTTCTTTCTTCGTAGGGTACTCTCGTGCGTTCAGTGGTGACCACAGTGGAAGTGACAAGTAAGTTGAAACGAAAGTCGTTTTGAAATTCCGCGCTAAAAATATGCTCATATGTCACTATGCACATTACGTTACGCGAATTAATGTACAAGAATCAGAATGAACATTTGTAAACTATATTGTGTGTAGAATGCGAATTACTCTGAGGCGGAGGATGGGGTTCAAGCTTTTTAGTCCGCGGGTCAGCCCCGCTATGGTGGTCGAGTGATCATAGTGCTGACTAGCATCGCAAGGATCCGGGTTCGAACCCCACCGTCGCCATAGTGGTGGTCTGCTGAAGTTGGTTTTCAATGGTTCCCAACTTCGAGCCGATCTCCCCGTTGAAAAGTCTCGCCACAGAGAGCAACAGGCCTACAACAATACAGTTAGTAAATCATTACATTTCACTCACAGTTAGAAAAATTGGTGGCAGATGGCAGCACTACACACAACAAGCATTACCCAGAAACAAGCTTCACGCAAGGTTCACTGCACATACACACACATTCCAACATTTATGTACCAATTCGTTAGAAGTTCCGCAGAGGAATATAGACGAGGTGCATGTGTGCGGTTCAGTAGTAGTAGTACGCGGGTCAGATATGCGGTATTTCATTCGCTCGAGGATCAGAGATCTGTATGTTTAGGGTGACGTATGATTGCATTTTACGGGACGTTTCTGTAATTCTGACTGTCTCAACATTTTTATGAAAAAAATGGCCCGTTTTTTTCCAAAAGGTCTACTTGCCTTTTTTGAAATCAAGAATTAAGACTATTTTCATTATTCTGATAATTATATGCTAATCATGACTCAATCATAATTAATAACACACAAATATAGTTGAACCTAGGATATAACGAAGTCGCACGAGAACGTAAGAAAACAGTCGCTATATCCGATATTTGTTATAACCGATATACGATAAATACCCGAGTGTAATGAGAGGAATCCACTCGAAACTGCATTTCTTAAAATACGGTCCGCGAAGAATGGACACGTGGTTCCTGAAAATTTTATTAAAAATCAAAATTTTTCAAGCATGCCACAAATAATAACGATATTCTCATAAGTTTGAATAAAATTTTAGATCCATAACGACTGCAAGTTAGTGGTTCTCAAGGTGGGTGTTGCGAACCTTTTTTCAGTGGCGATCTGTCGATATTGATGTAGTATGATAAGGGCTGTCTTATGATGCTCCAGAGTCGGTACTAGCTGACGTCATCACCCTGACAGAACCGGTTATTTGCCATTGGCTTCGAGGCCGACATTTGGCCCGCGTTCCATGAGTTGAGCATGTACGTATATGTAGAATGAATCCATGTCCCCCCCTCTTCCCCCAGTCTTGGTAATAGTAACAATAACCGAGATTGTACCACAGAAAATACTGAGAACCCAAAACCACCCGCAACTGAAAACCAGATCTACACCAGCGGAACTGCTCAGAATTCTGCGTCGCAAAACATGTTTTTGAGGTATGGCTAGCGCAGCGCGGGTGATTTTAATGGTAAATTTTTTGCGTAGCCACTTCCCAAAACCAGGTTTTCCGCTGCTGAATTCTGCGCAGCTCCGCTGGTGTGGGACCGGCTCAACATACGCGTGTTTCCAGACAATAATTGCTGGTTAGTGTTCGTGTTTTAAGCAGAAAAGCTGAAGGTGTGTTTTGAGTAGAAAAATGAAAATGTGTTTTGAGTAGAAAGCTGAAGATGTGTTTTGGGTATAAAGCTGAAGACGTGTTTTGAGTAGAAAGCTGAAGATGTGTTTTGGGTATAAAGCTGAAGATGTGTTTTGAGTAGAAAGCTGAAGATGTGTTTTGAGTAGAAAGCTGAAGATGTGTTTTGAGTGAGTATAAAGCTGAAGACGTGTTTTGAGTGAGTATAAAGCTGAAGACGTGTTTTGAGTGAGTATAAAGCTGAAGACGTGTTTTGAGTAGAGTTTTGAGTGAATATAAAGCTGAAGACGTGTTTTGAGTAGAGTTTTGAGTAGAAAGCTGAAGATGTGTTTTGAGTAGAAAGCTGAAGATGTGTTTTGAGTAGAAAGCTGAAGATGTGTTTTGAGTAGAAAGCTGAAGATGTGTTTTGAGTAGAAAGCTAAAGATGTGTTTTGGGTATAAAGCTGAAGATGTGTTTTGAGTAGAAAGCTAAAGATGTGTTTTGAGTGGAAAGCTGAAGATGTGTTTTGAGTAGAAAGCTGAAGATGTGTTTTGAGTAGAAAGCTGAAGATGTGTTTTGAGTAGAAAGCTAAAGATGTGTTTTGGGTATAAAGCTGAAGATGTGTTTTGAGTAGAAAGCTAAAGATGTGTTTTGAGTGGAAAACTGAAGATGTGTTTTGAGTAGAAAGCTGAAGATGTGTTTTGAGTAGAAAGCTAAAGATGTGTTTCAGATGTAACTTTTTTGAATAAACGATGTGGTGAAACATGTCTGGAATCTTGATGTCAAAACGTAACGGTTTCTACATAATTTTTGTCCCTCTCCAGGTAGATTAGAGAAGTTGCGTTTCTTCAAATCCACAATGGCCACGCATCAAAACGTTCCGGGACTCTTCTACATTGTGACGCCCAAACCAATAGATGGAACGGTCAAGGCTTCGATCAAAGGCGCCGGAATCGATACGGTACAGAATCTGCAGTTTGTCGAAGCGCCGGAGGGTGATACACAACTCAGGAAGAATATCTCTTCTTACATGGACGTCGGTCTTCCGGACATTTTCTATTACGCCAGGGTGAACGTCGATTTGAAAGCGATCGGTGACGTAAAAGTCACTGTCAATCTAACTTCTCAGGTAACTACGACATAATTGCTTTTTTTTTCAACCGCAAATTTAAAAATTTCATTTGTTTATGGTGGTTGGGTCTTTTTTTTGTAGTGACAACTACTCGGATTTATTTATTAGATGAGTGGTTTCTCACAAGGTGTTACGCGGACTCTCCGGGGAGGGGGGGGGGTCTGCAAGAAGTTGCAAAGGGGTTCCACGGGAAGAAATTAGTGTGAAAATATTGCGAGAAACTGTGGCGTAGTTCACCAATAATCCAGATAGTCCTAGTTGTCTTTGGTGTTTGACTGAGGGAGGTGTCCTCACAGATAAGTGCTAATTTAAAAACACTGTACCAGTCGCACACAGAATTTATATGTTACTGCCAAAGACCGAAATCGACCAGTTCGCGAACTGGCCAATTTCATGGAATATTAACCAGCCCAATATCCTAATTTCGGGCTTTGGCCAACCAAGGAGACATATTTTCTGGATTTTATGCCGAGGTGAACTCGGAGAAAGAAATAATCTAGTCTCCATCTGGACTAGAATATAGGCCCTATTGCATGTCATGGCAAGCATGCTATCACCCACTGGAGCGCAGGGCCGTCATTTCAACTTTCTCCAGGGGGGGAGGGGCAAAGCACATGTACTCAATGTATGTATATATATATTTGTATGTATATATATATATATATATATATATACCATTTTTAGTGTATTTTCAAAAGCCGGGGGGGGGAATGATCCCCCCTGCCCCCCCCCCCCAAAATGACGGGCCTGCACTGGAGACACGACCCTGCCTTCCTTATTTCACGCGTCTGTGGCGTGAGTGGTGTAGATGTAGGCATACTTGGCCGGAATGCAAAACAGGGCCTGGGTTCGTGTCCAGGTGAGGACCAGATGGCCTTTCTTTCTTTCTCTATCTTTTGGCTAGCCAGTTTGCGAAGTGGCCGGAGATCCATGGACAAAGTCCGTTAACAAAAGAAAGGATTCGGGGTCATCGTCAAGTAATGTATTGATGATGTACGCTCACTGTTTAACTAACGTTATTTGAGCTTTTGTGTCCATACAGTGTATTCTTTTATATTTCTATTGATTCTCTCGTATTTGCTAATAATTTTTGTCGAGTTAATGCCTTTTCCCCTTCCTTATGTAATATGTTTGTGACCCAATCCTGTAATAATTGTATTCTTCTGTCTTTTATTTTTGGTCACGTTTGCACATATAGCAGTTTTGGGGATGTGGGTGAGAAGACGTGGGCGGCGTTCAAATATACTAATAACAGGGTTTTTGCCCACAGACCTCCCTTGCAAGCCGGTCTCCTATTGCAATCTAGACCCTCAAATTCCCTGTAACCTCCCGGGGCAGGACAGGTGAACATTATGGCTCATCCACAAGTGTAACGTCCAATGGAGTAGACTTAAATCCTACGTCAAGTAAACGAGGTAGAAACATAGAGAGGAATCTTAAATGGTTGGACTACAACCATTTGTGGTCACGTAGTCATTATCTGGTGACTTGAGTCATCAGTAAAAATGTACCACATAGTTCATTTTTACAAAATAATGTTTGAGATCGTGGGCCACATCGGATGAATCTGAGGATTTGGGCCGCGCGACGTGGGTTGGGCATGTAGTCAATACTATCTCATTTTATTTTACAGGATGGAAAATACATTGATGAAGATTATGTGCTCCTCAAGAACATCGGTAAGTGTTTCTGATGCTTGTTTTCCACTTTCTTTGTTCGTGGTAGTGGTGCTCAGTTGTATTAATTATGGTATATAACAATAAATATGGTCTCCCCACTTTTCTCTGTCTCACAGTTCCCATTAGTTATTTGAAGATCTTCCCGGAGACCACGACGGTCTACCAGTTGAAAGAGACGGTTTTCGCTGTGGTCACATCCGATGAACTCGGGACGTCGCCAACGCTCCAGTGGTGGTGTTCAGAAACCGACAACTACACCCTCGCTCTGCCGACGCAAAATGACGCCAAAGCGAACTACGACCGCATCTCGTACGCGGTCGGTAAAGATCGTTTCGACAAGATAAAGCCGTCGTTACCGTCAAAAATCAGGGTTTTGCTGCAGACAATAACTTTCCAGGACGAGGGACAATTCCAGATAAAGGTGACTGCCAAAAATATGGTGAGTGCTCGAAATTCTGTCATCTCGATCCGAACTGCTATTAATCAACGCAAGACATGTGTGATAGCTGTGATCTAGATGCACAACCTCCTTCCCAAGGCCAAATGCAGCCCACACCAAGAGGATCTATTTGGCTCGCGAAAAGTGTTCCGGTGGAAAAGTATCGATAAATGCCTAGAACGGACCACATTTTCCCTCATAAAAATTAGGGATTCATACGGAATATCATCATGCATCGCAAAAAAATTCTCAAAAAGCAAGCGAAGTAGCAGATTCAAACTAAAAAAATGTAAAAGACAAGTAAAGGTGCCAATTTCAGCCAAAGAAATTGTCAGAGGCAAATGAAGTTGCCAATATAAGCAAAAAAAATATATATATATATATAAAAGAACTAAAGGTACAAGTTTGAGCCAAAACATTTTTCAAAGGCAAAGGCGTCTCAACTTGCCTTTGACAAGTTTTTTGGCTGTATTTGGCAAAAAAAAAAAAAAAAAAAAATTCCGAAGACAGTTCAATTACAGCTAAAAAATTGTCCAACTCATCAATTTATGTGATGAAAATAATCTCAATTCTTGATTTCAAAAGTTAAAGTAAAAGCTTCATTGAAACCACCACATTGAAACAACCACAAAATATTAAGCGTCCCGTAAAATACAGTCATACAGTTATGCGGCGAGAGGCATAATTACGCATATTTGGCCCGCGGACTGAAAAAGTTGTGTGCCCTTGGTCATGATAGTCATTCAGGCTTTAAACGCAACCCGTTATCGGTTGTAAAATTCTTAGTTGAGAAAAATTTCATTGGTATTTATCAGTTGGTCATTTTTGATTCTAGGAAGAACCAATTCGGGAAACGGTCTCGAGTATCACAGTGCTCGGTAAGTCTTTTAGCCTTTGTAGGGGTGTCAATAAATTATTGGAGTGATTTTCGCCAGAAAAATACCAGAGATATGTTAGTGGGGTTCGATGACGCGAGTCCACACTCGTGTCCAGCTGAGCCGATACATTCGAAGAGAAGCCAGTTTCCGATCTTTCAATCCGTCTGGCCGCACAACTGTCGAAGAAAGCCAACAGTAACAACTGGCGTTGGTCTTGTAGAGTGCTTTGGGAGCATATATTCGCCAAGGAACATTTAGCCAGGGTGGGACAGTGCGTAGCCAGCCTATGCCGCCGCTGGTGCTTCGTTGTAGCGGGGGGGGGGGGGGGGAGGGAAGACAAACATTGGAAGCAAGTATTTGCGAATGAATATTTTCCTAAGCTGGACATGAGTGTGGCCTTAGCATGACATAAATATGTCTCAACTTTTCTTGGTTTTCAAGTGAGACCGTAGAAGAAAGTGATGTCTTACGTCACAAAAGGCACGATAATGTTCCTCCTTTTCTCTCTCTCTCTCTCTGCGAATAGACTGTTCGAGGATTGATCAGAAAAGTTTGTTAGGGCAGCTACGGATACCACCGTAAGGGAGCAGTTACGTAATTATGATCTCACTGAGTCAAAATTGATGATATAAAGATTTAGATAACTGGTTATTGCGAAGATGAATTTGGGAAAACGAATTCAACTGCCTCTGCGAGGAATCAAACCACCGTCCCCTCGCAATCCGGACGTGTGTGAACTATACCACTACACTACAGAAGTAACGAAAATATTTCCTTACAGCGTATATAGGCTGAACGGAACTGTACATAGACTGTCGGAACTAACTTAGTTAATATCTCATACATAAGCCTACTACTTCTTCTACTACTACTACTTTACCGCACATCTTCCTTCGGAATATCTCAATACAGCAATTTACTACCGATTGAGTTGAGTCGGAAATATTTCTCTCTATTAGAGAAAGTCATGTTAATCACTTTTGTCCTCGTCTTGGACAGATCACTTCCATTAAGTGCATATTCAGGCACCATCTATCTGTGGTCGTCTTAGGTTCGGTAGCGAAAGAACGTATGTGTAACATAGATAGATAGAACCGCTCACAACCCCGGACTGATGCAAAGCACCTTACTTCCGTTACCTCAAAAGAGGCGGATTTGTGCAGAAATAATTTCGTGGACCAGGGGCCTAGGCATCTTCGATAGCCCTTCCTAGCCTCGATTTTATATTTAGTACAGGAAAGGGAGAAGTATTTAAAAAAAAAACGAAAAAAAAACGTGATTATAAAATAGAATATACACGAATGCTGAAAAATGTATATATAATAAGTAAACAACTCACTATAGAGGACTAAACACTTGGAATTATTTTACTTCCACAGTAAATGAAAAATATTTCAGTTAAAGAACAGTTAGCATATTGAAAACTTGTTTTCGTGTCGACGTTTGATTTGCTGCTGATAGATGGCACTAAATAATCAGAATGTACAAAGTACGGTACTTGCTAGGAAGGTAGCAAGGACTAACCTCATGTGACAAATCGGTGTTCTTCCCTGACGTGACAGCTTCAACTGCCGCCCTTCCAGCCCTCTGAGGTCCTAGACTATAGCCATCCCCTTCTATAGCAGAAAGTCTCCGCGCGAAGCTTTTGATGTCGTCCATTTCACCTGTAGCCATTGGATAAAGCAGGTCGGCGTATGCGAAATCTTTACTTTTTTTTCCAACGTATTCAATGCCTATAGGTGAAATGGACGACTTCAGTGACGTCACAATCTTCGCGTGGAGGCTCTGTGCTATAGAAAGGTGTTGCTATTGCTCGCTCAGCACTTCCTTTTTCCTTTCATGATAGCTCTGGTCTACCTTGTCTTGTTTATCGCCAACGGCAATTCACAATCGAATAAGTAGTGCCGGTAGCGTGCACGTGTACCTAACAGTCCGAATGTCTGTATCTAGTGTTGCGGATAAATTTTAGAGCTGTCATCTACTTTTTAAACTATCTGGGAAGTGATTGTACCTACAACGGTACAAATGTTCAGATGCATTGCATTTAGCCCTAATAAATACGCCATTTATAGGAAAAATTTCATAACCTTACTTGAAAATGCAAAAAAAAGAAGATAAATTGACCAAAAAATCTTAGCATCTTAGGGTTTTCCCATGTTATTATTCTGTTCCGTACTTTACGACAGCAATGCCCGAATGATAGCATTATCCGTGATTCCGATACAGAACCAAAATATTGGTCGCAAATTGTTTCCACGGCAGATATCTCGGCAACCGTTGAGTTTAAAAACATACCTTTAAATGCAAAAAGTTTTCAAATGATGCGCAGTTACTTAGAACCACACACAAAGCCTATTTGAGGGGGGGGGGGGGATCGTGATCACAAATAAATGGAGAAATTGACTTTTCATTACAATCCCCATGCACTAAAACTTCCAATTATATGAAAACGCAGATCCCACTCTGAAAGGTCATTTGCAAAAAAAAAATAATAATAATATTTTCAATGCAATATTTATCGAAGCATTAAATATATAAAATCACTATGCTGTGGCAACTTATCCCTGGGTTGGCAAGGTTTCATTGGCTGAAAAGTTGTCATTTTAATGGACTGTACACACAAATAGAATGAACACACTCAATAATTTTATTCTTTTCATTCTCAATAAATAACAATAACGTTATTTGACAATTTGAGAATTTTTACTTCAAATTTAATTTACGGTTCACAATTTGTAAGCGGGACCCCCAATCAACGGCGATAAATGCCGAAAACATTAGTCAAATATCTCCGTTAATATTGCATTTATAAATATGAATGTTTTGAAAATGACTTCTCAGAGCAGCGTTTACATTTCACTTGTTAAAAGTTTTAGCATACAGGGTCTACATGAAAAAGTAATTCTCGAATCTTTTATGTAGATGATTCCTTCGAAAAATTTAATGTATTTTAAGCAACCGCTAGTCATTTGAAAACTTATGTAATTCAGAGTATTTTTCTGATGTCAACGATTGCAGAGATATCCTCTGCGCAAACGATTTGGTACAGCCTGTGTGTATACCTACAGTAAAATCTTCCATCGCTCCAATCATTTGCTGATACTGATCCATTTTGTCAGATTAGACTTGAGGTCCAAACGAACTTATGATTGGCTCTCTGTCTCTCTATCCCGTTTCATTTTTCTCCTTTTCGTATAGAGCGAATGTCCGAAATCTACTTATTCACGAAGATTAAGACGGTTCCCGCCGGGGAGTCCGCGAGTTACGTGCTGCTCGTCCCAGTGCCGGGTAGCTACGCTTCATTCAAGCTGCAGTTCGGCGAGGAGATGACCGATTTCTTGCCGAAACTCCGTCGCTTCAGACACAGCAAGATGACGCAGCTGCAGAGAATCCTGGAGGCCAAGGACCTGCGCCACTTCTCCGAAGGTGCTATGTACTACGTACAGACGCATACTTTCTACAGTGACGGGACTTACACAGTGAAAGGGCTTGGATACAGCAAGGCAAGTTGAAAACCGCAGAGTTTATTTTTTTATAGCGATTGAACTTGGTATGGAAATAAGTTCGTTTATACACAGTCGAGTCACGACATTGTGTGACCTCATCCTGATTTTTGACATCAACCGAGCTTAGCTAAGGGACCGTTCAAGTATTACGTAAGCAAATTTTTATCCCTTTTTGACCCACCCCCCTTGTCAGCAAAATTTCGTCATCAGCTCTGCCCCTCTGAATCCTAACTCATATTTTCATAAAGGGTGGTTGATGACGTAAGCATTATCCAAACCCCCCTCTTCCCTTGTCATTGCTTGTGGATTGCCTTTATGCGATCGTAAGGCGATAAAATAATAAGCATTTTGAAAAATGTAACAGCCATCACTGTCACTAGCAAAACACTCTATTAGGGGAATCACCGAGTGTCTCTGACGCGAAAGGTGAACATCTACTGAGAGGGTGTGAGAAGCCAGAACGAGTATTAACGTGTCCAAACATACCAGAAATTGACCTACCAGATATTTCTCATGAATATCACCTTACTGGATCTTTTATGACGCTCGAAAGCAGACGGGGAGTCACCAATGTTTTGTACAAACGATTCCAGTTTGAAGGTGGGTAACAAAATCATCTCAACAGATTTCCCACCAACCATCGAATAGAATAATCGATAAAAGAATCTTTAGTTTCATTTTTATCAAGCCATTGCCCTGACTGTTCAAAGTCGTCGTGTCGGATAGTAGCAAGGGGTTCATGATAATGGGATACCACGGTTTCCATGTATCACACAGCAGTGGTCCTCAAACTTTTTCCAACCACAGTTCCCTCGGCCATGTCATCGTTGATGCCCAGAATAGCCGAGAAAATACTCACTGAACATGTGGGCACATATCTGTATACCAACTCCTCACAACGCTTCCGACAGAGGTTGATGAGGCACCTAGGGACTGCAAATGATGCTCCACATAACAGTCTTTATTTATGACTCTATGACTTGTTGTGCACTTCATTTGGGTACAGAATGCAAAACGTCACGATTAATTACCATTTAAAATCAATTTTTACTCTACATATCTTATAAATAATCATTTATTAATTTTTATTTTTTAACTAAACATGCTTTCATTTCATAAATTCTGCAGGGTGAGCTGGAGAGAGTAGCGAGTCTAGAAATGCGAGTGATTCGTAAGTACATCTGGATAATCAGAAGTTATTTTACTGCAATCATATAGAATGTTAACGTAAGCATAACGGTTGTACAGGGTGTCCAGTAAGTGCTGATGCGGCCTTTATCTCATCAACCGTCCGTCGTATAGGCATGATTCCAATTAAAAAAAAATGCTCAAAAGGCGTTCAAAAATTACTCTGTTTCAGTTTACGGTGCAGGTGTGCAATAAAATAAACAAAAATCTAAATTTTTATACGGTCCCCTTGTTTTCTAACTTCCAATTAGAAAGTTGTTGGCCGGTCTTTACTCTGAGCTCTACAAAATTCCCATGTTTTCAACTGCAATTATTCCTTAGATATTTCAATTCAAATAACGCACGCAACGCTCCTTTCCTCTCATTTGTGCTATCCTTTCCGTAAGTAATGTGGCGTTGCATTGGGACACATTTAAGTAATCTAGATATATGACGTGTTTCAGTTGAGTTTATTGTAAATGTCCTACTCACCACTTTCGTGATCTGAAACTGTGCCGTGGGCATTGGCGTATGCGGGGGGGGGGGGGAATTGGGGGGTTTGGATTCTAACATCCCCTCCTTCTCCCCAGGAAGAAACGTAAACCCAAACGTGCTTCAGGAAAAAAAAAAATGTGAAACCACCCCCCCCCTCCCCACGAAAAAATAATCCTGCGAACGCCTATGGGTAACTAGAGTGCTTGGGAAATGTGCCGCGGTGATTTATAAATATGCTTTCATCACTCAAGTGATCCGGGAATTTTTACCGCAGACCACTTGAGTGATGTGGAGGTCACGGCCAACATCAGATGACTACGAGGGCCACGGGTTTTAATATGTACGCATTAGTTGAGAAGACCTGGACTGTGTACGCCAAAATGGCACCCTCTATTCTTTTCTGCAAGAAAGCCAAGATTCCAGTCATATCTGAATCCAGTATTTACTTGAGGCAAAATTATTTACGTTTGCGTTCGTCTTATTGTCATTTCAGATGCTTCCAGGGGGAACTTCATGTTCGTGAGCAACACCCTGGTGAAAATCAACGCTCCCGTCACAGTGGTGATCGCCACAGTGAATCTGGGAAAGTCGCCATATTTTTTGCTGAAGGTCGACGACAACCTCCAGCAGAACCTGACCGAGAGAAACTTCAACTTCTCCACCACTACGGCTCCCATCGACAAGATCGTCGGGTTGTCGCGCAGGGACTCGACCGAACTCGAGCTCAAAGGATTCTACTACACAAAGGTCACGAGGCCGATCAAAGAAATTGGAACTTCATTGGTCACCCTGGAAGCTTACAATCAGGTGTGTGTGTGTATGTGTGTGCAGCCATTTTGGATTCCACATTCCTACAGTTTTCCATTTTCTCCCCTCTCACACTGAAGATTCAAAATTCATAGAAAATTCACCGAGAGCAATGCTATATACCACGCAATTTACCGATAGGAAAATCACCGTTGGGAAAATTCACGGATGAATAATTCACCGCCACAAAATTTAACGAGAGAAAAATTCACCGACTTTTTTTTTCCAGTTTACCGCTGGGAAAATTCACTGACAATCAATTCATGTCCATTTCTGATAAGAAAATTTACAATAAGAAAATTCACCGCCACGTGCAATTTACCGATAGGGAAAAATTCACAGACTGAAAAATGACCACTGGAAAAATTCCCCGTCACACAATGCATAGCCACAAAATATAACGATACGAAAATTCACCGGCATTTCAATCACCCCACTGGGGAAATTCACCGACAAACAATTTACCGATAGAGGAAATTTTCACCGACTGAAAAATCACCGTTTGGAAAATTCACCGCCATGCAATTTAACGATAAAAAAATTCACCGACTGAAAAATCAGCGACAACAGATCGTCACCAGTGAGTGAATGATCGAGTAATTGAGAAATTGAATGAATGTGTGACCAAGTGAGTGACCGAGTTATTGAGGAAGTGAATGAACGTTTGAGCAAGTGAGTGACAGAGTGATTGAAGAAGTGAGTGAACTCCATAAATGACCGAGTGAGTGAACTCCATAAATGACCGAGTGAGTGAACTCCATAAATGACCGAGTGAGTGAACTCCATAAATGACCGAGTGAGTGAACTCCATAAATGACCGAGTGAGGGAACCAATGACCGTAAGAGGGAGAAATTGCGCGAGTCAGTGGCCATTCGAGTGATCACGTTATTGGATTAGTTACCCAGTGAGTGACCGTAAGAGTGATTTATTCCCTCACTTGCTCATTCACTAACTCCCTGAGAACTTAGTCAATGATTAACTCCCTGCCATTTACTTAATCACTTGCTCACTACCCTGCTCATCCACTAACTTCCTACGTCACTTTGTCGATGAATTTTCCTAGCAGTGAATTGTGATGTTGTTAAATTTTCTTTTCGGTGAATTTACACGGGTAGTGAATTTTCCGCACACGCGAAGATGATTCAATAGCAACTCTTTCTCCTCCTTTCAGGGATTGAGGACGGACAGTAGAAGCATGTCGATATTCGCCGTGAAAGAATTGTGCAACATGAACCTCACCATCACCAATGCAGGGCTCGCCTTGGACACTGCTGTGCACTACCACAAGAAGGACGTCCTCCGATTCGGCATCGAGACTACTATCTACTGCGAAAACCGAAACGTCAAGTCTAGGGAATGGAAATTATACATTGTCGACCGACAGATGGCGCAGGAGCCTCAAGTGAACAAGTCTATGCAAGTGACGCTGCCACCCGGAGTCAACCACTCCGCACCGGTTTTCGTCATCCCTTCATATACCCTGCATTTCTTCTCGTACATCCTGACTCTGGATGTGAAGGTGGAACAGCAAGGAATCGTGATGACGTCGACAGGAATAGTTGAGTCTACATCGCAGTTCAAGTCAGCGTTTCTCAACACCTTTTTTTTGGCCTAAACACGCTCAATCCATGACCCGCCGAACCAAATGTGGCACTCGGAATCAACTGATGTGGATCATGACCTCACGCCTAATTTTGTGAAAATGAGCCGATTGACGCAGTTACAGATCATTTAAGTCAGTGGTTCCCAACCTTTTTCAGTCCTCGCACCCCCAACCCCGAATCCTCCAGACTCCCCCCCCCCCAATCTGTTTCACCCATTACAGTTTTCGAAAAACTTCAAAAAAAGGTACATGTTGAATTAAATTAAATGGTCTATTATATTCAGATTTTTTATTTTTCAAGTAAGCAAACAAATTAACACAAAGATTGGGAAAGAAATTAATGTGATATTTGGGGACTGTAAATTGAATTACAAAGTTTTGGAAAATTAAGCTCAAAAGAGGATAAATTCAAACTCAAACCCGGGCGTTCAATTTGCTTCTATATTTATTTTTTATGTAAGTATACGAAGAAAACACCCGTTCAACAAGCTCCGTGCTAACAAAGGGCAACAAAAACATTATGGCTTTTCTAGAAAGTTCAACGTATTCGTCACCGCCGCAAGCGCAAAAACTGACTAGTTTCACCATTCCGTCATTGAAGAGGATCTTCAGAGGGGTATCTGATGCGAGCTCTAGCAATTCGTCCTTTTCTGGAATCGCCAATAAAGCCGGTTCGAAATACTTTGAAAGGATTAGATATCCACCGATCACCCATTTCCGGCTCTGAAAAATATTTTTCAAACGAGGATTTTTTAATCCTTACAAGTGGCCGACTGTTAAATTTAGCTCAGCTAGTGGCAAGAAATCGTGTTTCAAACAATTCCCAAAAAAGGGGCTACCAAAGTTCAAGCAGCCCCGGACACAACCACCTAACTTTGGTGTGCAAAAGCAAAGCGTTGTGAAGGATGTCCATGTCTTCACACAACAATTTAAACAACCTGTAGTTGGTAGAATTCACCTTGACAAAGTTGACAGCCTCGACCGCTTCATCAAGAACGTTTCGCAAATGACAACGGTTTCGATGCAGAGATCTGTCTGTGAATGTAGCAGTGAGTCCATTTCATTGGGAGCAAATTCTGCCACGCGTGCACGAAGGCCTGAGTAGCAACCTTCCATGGATTTTCCTCCATCTGTGGTGAGCCCAATGCATTTTGACCATTGAATTCTTTTTCCAAGGAAATAATGATTAATTGCTCCAAATAAGTCTAACAGTCGTACGACACCTTCAATGGGTGACAAATAAAAAGATTTACTTCGAATTCTGTCTTTCAAGTACTCTGCAATTACAAGTAGCTAAGGATACTGCGCAACGTCGGTACTTTCGTCGACTTGGATAGACAAAAAATTCACAACCTTTGACGTGGCTTAAGATCGTCTGACATGCCCTGTATTCTTCGAGACACCGTATTATTTAAGAGATATTAAACTCATTATAAGAGCACTTTCCTCTGCAAACATGCATCTGACAGCATATTTTCACCAATAGTGTGATTTTATCCTCGTCTCGCAATACGACAGCTAAGGGGCCGTTCAAGTATTACGTAAGCAAATTTTTAACCATTTTTGACCCCCCCCCCCGTCAGCAAAAGTCAGCAAAACGCTGACCCCCTCCCCTCTTGTCAGCAAAATTTCGTCATCAGCTCTGCCCCTAACTCATATTTTCATAAAGGGTGGTCGATGACATAAGCATTATCCAAATCCCCCCTTGTCATCAAAAGTCAGCACATCGGAACCCCCCCCCCCCCCCATCGATGATTGCGTAATACTTGAATGACCCCTAATGTAGTTGGAGGTTTCGGTAGCTTTGGCAGAATCACTTTTGGAAGATTCAAAATATGTTTTCACGTTTACAGGTGCACGGTATTTCATTTTGGTGTTTCAGTCCGCTTCCGCACTGATCCAGTTTTTAGCTATTGATCAGGTGATCAGCTATTGATTATAGGTGCTTGGTAGAAAAGTTGACGTAGAAAATTGCGATAATAAAACGCACACGTTTCAATACAAACTCCCACAACAAAAGTTAAACACAACACGAATTAATTCTTCGTTTATATGCACAGCCCGGCATGCGTTAACAATCAAATCCAAAACATCGAATAAAAGTGAGCCGAGAGGAAGGAGTGCGTGAATCTGGATCATGGGTTGGGCGCGGGCGGGACTACGGAAGGCCGAATCTTCCAGAGAAAGCAACCCCTGCGTTATAGAGGATTTTATTGATAGGGGAAATCAATATATTACAACTGTGACAATATTAGTAAAAAACCTCTACCTGCTTTTAAAAATTCCTTTTAATGTTTTTTAATCATTTTGCTCTTTTTTAGATGGATGGCCGCCATTACTATTTTCTTTTCGCGTACCCCCTAATATCCCCGGTTGGGAACCGCTGATTTAAGTGAACTGCCGTCCATTTCCCAAATCACTTGACTATCCTGCGGCACATTCCCAGAATACTTTAGAGACCTGCGACGTATTTAAAGATGACATGAGTAACCACCCCCCCCTCCCCCGACATAGTTTTAGATCGCTCAAGCTGCCCGAAGCACATTCACAGATCACTTAAGAGACCCGTTACATTTTCACAGGTCACTTAAGGGACCCGTGGCATTTTCAAGGAACGCGTGACAATTTTACAGATCTCTTGAGTGACTCCCGCGGCACAATTCCAGACTACTAAAGTGAGCCGTGGCATATGTATAGATCATTTGAGTGACCCCTGGCATAGTCCCAGACAACTTAAGCGGCCCGCTGCACATTCACAGATTCCTTGAGTGAACCACGGTACAACTCCCACATCACTTAAAAGGACCTCGATACATTTTTAGATCACTTAAAGGACTCTAACATATTTTCATATCACTCGAGTGATCCCCCGATAATGTCACAGATCGCTTAAGCTGCCCGCAGCACATTTACAGACCATTTTAGAGGCCTGCAGCACATGTATAGATACTTACATCACTCAGATCACTTAAATGGAATACTCAGTGTAGTTCTCACGTCACTTAGGCGCATTTGTAGATCGCATAAATGCCCCACGTCACATTTACAGATCGCTTGAGTTACGTACGTCTCAGTTCCAGAGCACTTAAGTTTTCTGCTGTATAGATCCACATCTCACCTAAGCTACCCTCAGATCACTCAAGTGGTCCGCAGATCACTTAAGGGACCCGTGGCATTTTCACATATCACTCATGGGACCCAATCCAATCATTTGCAAACCAATGAAGTGCCACGCACTCTCATTAAGGTTGAGAACCTTTGCTCTGACGCAGTTTCCATCGCCCCCTTCTTCAGAAATTTTTTTCTCCCATCGCCCCCAACGCAATCTAACCCATAAGATCCTATGTTATACCCGTAGCTTGTACCGCCTCCTGGAACATTCCATCGCCCCCCCCCCCCAGGGGACGCACAAGTTAACGCCCACACTTGGGAATCACTGCTCTAACGGAATATTTTAAAAGCCATTTGTGATGAGGAAACCCCACGATTCTAGAGCATTACTTGGACCATTTGTCCTTGTTATCCTTCATGTCCCACAGAACCATAATGTTCCGTGGCACCCTGTTTGAGAAACGCTGATTAGTTTAATTAATTAATGTCTGATTTTCTCAATTTATTCAACATTATGTTATGTTAAATGAATCATGTCTTGTTACATTAACACAATGTATGTCATCTTTCCATGACATACGTCAATTACCATTTTGATTCGTTCTCAATACGATTGCGTCATCCTGTAACCCTTTTTTCCAGGGCTATTTCAAAATCATTAGCGAAGGGATGGAGGCGATCATCGACGGAGGTAACATGCGCATCCAGAGCACCAAGGAACCTCTTGTGTTGAGCGGGAAGCACTCGAGAAACCCCAATTCCAAGCAGTTGAAGTAAGCTCTCGCCTCCTATACAGTTGTGGTAGTACACAGTCCATTTCAATGTTTGGCTGATCAGTTTCACTCGATTGCCATTTCATTTGTATTTCCAGGTACACTTGGTACTGCAAGTCGGAACCTCATGACCCGGCGATTTGCGGTGGGTCTGGTCAACCAATGCCCCAACAAAGTAAGTCATCCCGTATGGTAGAAATCCCGTTACGAGGTAAACCTTGAGGAATATTTTTAGCAGTTTATAAACTGTTTACCAAAAGTTGAGAACATGGTAGCGAATTTGACATAATCCCAAAAATCATGCTTCGATTGACTGAGAATCCCTCAAGCATATAATTATACTGATATAATTGTACTGATTGACCACTTTATTATGACCGCCAAAATATTTTGTTACAACAGACACTTTTTGCCTTTAGTACAGCATTGATTGTTTTTGGCATGGACTCTACAAGATGTTTTTTGATAGGCCGTTTGTGATGTCCGAGACCATGCTTGACGAATAATTAACTTTTCAATAGTGTGAGATTGGATGGTTATGGATCTAGATGTGCGCTGGCGCTTTCAACCTCATCCCGCAAATGTTCAATGGGATTGCGATCTGAGGATTGTGGAGGGGAGGGCGTCACAAAGTAGTCCCTCCTTCGTGTTCTTTAAACCAATCCTGTGCTGGTTGCATTGTTTATCATCACTATGGCAGGATGAATTATCTTGTTGAAAGTACCCATCGACATTGGGATAAGTCATCCAAGCATAAAAGGATATATTTGGGCAGGAGCAATGTTTAGTTATGACGTCTTATTCAGAAGCTCATGAATACGAATTGAAGGGACCAAAGCATGCCACAGGAAAACATTCCTCCCTCAAACCATCACATTGGCTCCATCAGCTTGTGTCCATGCTTTCCTGCGGTTTTCAACAAATCCTCACTCAGCCATCTACATGGTGTAACTGAAAACGTGATTCATCAGAGCACATAACTTGTTTCCAATTATCCGCTATCAAATCCTTGAGCTCCTGAGCGAATTCGAGAGACGTTTTTTTCTTGTTAGCTGCGAATAGCAAATGGTGTTCGAACTGGAATACAATGCAGTATACGGCAAACGCGGTGCGTTCAGAGATCCTTTGATACTATCTTTGATAAAGGCCTGCTGCAATTTTGCTGCAATGTTACCGTTCTGTTGCATTTTTTTTCAAGTCTGAAGGCTCTCCACCCAGTTAAAGCATTCACCAGTCGGTGAAGACCATAAGTTGCATGTTGAGACCCAGTCTTTTGCCTGACTGTCCAGTCTTGAAACACTTTAACTGAGGCTGCTCTTGAACATTTCATGAATATCCGGCGGTTTCGCTCTGATACTCGCTCCCCCTGACTCCTAGCTCCTACAAGGCTATCTAACACAACCAACAGCCGGAAATTACTGACGCTGCCACCAGATGACGACTTATCTGGTGACTGCCACCGATAAGTCATCATCAACTAGTGGCAGTGCCAGTTATTGCGAGCTGTTCGCTGTGTTAGGTCTGGCTGCCCATGTACGACGGCCCCGTTCAGCGCATGCAAGCTCTAAGGAAAGGCTCGTTGCCTTTGCATAATAGTGGTCTAGCGCGCTCATCCGGTGAGAGAACGTGGGTTCGATTCCTCCGACCCTCCTCTCAGAAGCAATGAAATTTTCTTCCCTGAATTCATCTCCGTATCCAGCCAGATGTTAAAAACCTTGGTATGAATAAGGGGAGATTGTTGTCTGCGACTATAATAATTAAGTGTACATGAGAAATTGAAAATATTACGTTTGGACCAATGCGGCCCTTTTTATTGATGTCGACTTTTTGTCTTTCCAGCCGAATCGATTTCATTTCCACCTGGAAAACTGAAAACGGGCACGTACGTATTCACTCTAGTCGTCACGAACCCGGATGACGGTAGCCAATCGGAGACGACGCAGACCATCATCATGAGCGACGGCCCAGATTTGTACATTAAGTGAGAGTTAACATAATAATATTATTATATGTTATTTCGGGTGTGAACTTGAACTGGATTTTTTTGAAAAGACTTGGCATTTCAACTCAATCAGGGATTTAGACGTACAGGTTGTCTATAATCAAAAGTTAACGTGTTCTGTGAGCTGTCTGCAGCCTCAGTTACCATTCAGGAAACTATAATACTCTAGGAAAGTCTTAATGAAGGGATAGGACACAGGAAACCTCCGGTTAGTTTTCGGAGCGGAATTACTACGTTCGTAAAACAATGCTAAAACTCATCACCTGCACAAGAATTTGCATCAAAAGTGGACTCTGGTACAAATGTCTTGATGAAAATATACTTTTCTCTATATTTTCATCAAGACATTTGTAAAGATGCAATGCTTTCTGATGAACGGCTGTAGACAGCTCAGAACATTTAAACTGTAACAATCTTACTCCTATCGAAAAAAGCCTGGTAAAGAATCTGTGATGTACTATTTTATAAAAAAAATGAGATTTTGACATAACTCATAGGAATCCTGGTCCCCAAAACAGTCTTTAGCTGAGCCCCTTGCCGCCACCTATCAAACAAAAAAAAAAGAACTATTTGTTACAAATATTGAACATAAATTAATTACTGGAGGGTTTGAAAACGGTGAGCTGCATGAACAATTTTTTGGCATGATACCGGTATGAAGTTTATTCGATATAATATAGCAGGAAATTCCCACGGACCGACATTGGTCCTCGGACCAGCCGTTGAAGGACACTGCTCTGAAGGATTAACTAAAGGGGTCCTCAAGTAATAATTGATGACAATGGACCATGGAAATTTCCTTGCGATTCCTGTAACACATACTCGATTTCAACTTGTTATGGCACATGAATTCAAAGGTTACAAGGGGCACTGATATTATTTCGAAGGTTTCCTAGGTTTAGTTTAGAGCAGTGATTCCCAACGTGGGCGTTAACGTCCCTCTGGGGAGCGACGGAATGTTTCGGGGGGGGGGGGGGGTTGAAGTTACGGGTATAACATAGGATCCTATGAGTTAGATTGCATTGGGGACGATGGGATAAAATTTTCTTTGAAGAAGTGGGCGATGGGACTTCTTCAGAAATAGGTAGGGAAAATATCGTTTAGAGCAGTGATTCCCAACGTGGGCGTTAACTCCCCCTGGGGAGTGACGGAATGTTCGTGGGGGCGGTAGAAGCTCTACGGATATAACATAAGATCCTATGGGTTAGATTGCGTTGGGGGGGGGCGATGGGAGAAAAGATTTCTGAAGAAGGGGGCGATGGGACAAAAACGGTTGGGAAACTGGTTTAGAGAGTTCCACATTGGCAAAAAGGTTGAGAAATGTTGTTTTAGAAACCCGGTGTGAAATGGATACCCCGCAAAATCATACTGAGTAGAGACCTTTGAAAAGTGTTATCATTGACATAGAATAGTAGTCTAATATAAATTAGCTACACAGGGTGCGTAGGCAACAGGGGTTATGGTTTTCATTGGTGAACCGTTGATTTTAGAGGCATTCATCCAGTTAGAAAAAGGTCCCAAACAACGTGTAGTACTCAGGTGTGTCATTCATGTTTCAAGTGGGTGTATAGTTATTGAAATAAAAACGTTGACTTTTTATACGGGTACCCTGTGCTCAAAAACCCTTTCAGAAAGTTGTTGCCCAATCTCTACTGATGCCAACAAAAAACATTCCACGTTTCTAAGTGCAATATTCACTGATATATTCCAAAAAGGAGGAATCGTGGGGGGAAAACAGCTGTAAATGCGGAAAAACCGTTTTACCCGCGTTTAACGCTGTTATTTTTGAACTTTCCTCCGTTTTTCGAATACGGATACCTCTGAGAATATTGCACTTGGAAACGTCAAATGCTTTCTGTTGGCATCAGGAGAGACAGGGAAACAAATTTCTGATTGGATTCTTGAGCAGAGGATGCCCGTATAGACAGTTAACGTTTTTATTTTAATAACTACACAACCCCTTGCAACACGAATGACATATCTGAGTACTCCACGTTACTCGGATAATTTTTATAATTGGAAGTAGGCCTCTAGCATCAACGGTTCGTCAGTAAAATACCATACGCTCTGTTACCTATGCACCCTATGTACCTTATTTTAACGTGTATAAGGCAACCTTTTTTGCCAAAAACTAGGTCCCAAAAATAGGAGGGGTTCCTTATACACGTTAAAATACAGTGATTCTTATTATTACCTTATGGTGTTACTAGAATGTCCTCTAATGTTTTTCGGTATGAAAAAAAGGAACTAAGAATCGATTTCTTGATTGCGTCCATTGCAGATGCATAAGCAACTGCCGGAAAATGGTGAATCCGAAATTCAAATTAGAGATGGCAGCAGGCTGCACTGAATGCAACATGATGGACTTGAAGTGGGAGTTGAAAGAGAGCCCTCCACATACTTTAACCGTCCCTCGGATAGATATTGTCTCAGGCTCGTCCACGGTTTCCCCGAAGTCCAAAAAGAAGAGGCGTTTTCTGGAGGACAGCCTGCCAGGTGATTACGCGGTCACGGAGGACAGACCGATGAAAACGGGACAACCGGCGAGCAGCAGGCCGATGTTCTCGTCATTGGTCAACTATCTGACCGATCACTTTGAGAAGCCCGATGACCACTTCCCACGAGGAGAACCGATCCCGAACAAGACAGAATTCTCCGATGCTTCCATCGTGGAAAAAGTCGAAGACGTCAGTGAGGATCCGCTGTCACCACACGGTGGTGATGTGGTCAACGAAACTGGAAAGTGTCAATTGAAACAGAGCGGCCTGGATTTCATTTTGGAACCGAATTGCCTGAAAGTCAAGAATTATACTCTGACAATAACAGGTAAATATATACTTTACGGAAAATTCACTGAAAGGAAAATCGACGGAAAAATTTACCGATAACAGTTAAGTCCCTGATAGATCCAGTGAGTTACCGAGTATGAGAGCGAGTGAGCAATGAGTTAGTGAGTGAGTGAGTAAGCAAGGGAGTTTATGAGCATGTGAGGGGAATGACCGAGCAAAAGTGACTAAGCTATTAATTGAGCGACAAAGTTAGCAAGCGAATGAGCGAGTAAGAAAGCGAACGAGCTAGTGAGTAAGTGAGTGATGAAGTGAATTCTGTGGGTGTAGACGTCGTTACTTCAGATACTTTTTTTGAAGAGTAACGGGTGGAAAAAGTGACAGATTCCTACTGCAGGGTGGATGTTGCAGTACTTCTCAGTGGAATTTGTTGAGGATATGGGTCAGTGGCAAGGAAAGGCGTGTGTGGGCGGGCATTATCGTGAGACGCGACGCAATATAAGCAGCCAACATTCCAGAATATTTTCCATGCTTTCGGCACGATGCAGACGTTGTTGATTACTGATGGTGCCTTCGTGTTCAAGAAAACCAATCTCCATAGACATCTTCTCCAATGACCAAGGATCCCAACAAACTGGGTGTCTTGGCCTTCCTGGCAGATTCCAAGATGGGTATGTCAGAATGAACCTGAGATGTTTCACCTCCGTCTTTTTCATGTCCGGAAAATTCATTATAAACAAAACACCATCGAAACAATCCACTGACACGACAATTCACAGCTAGAAAAATTCACCGACAAGCAACTCATCGACATAATGACATAGTGAATGAATAAGTAAACTAGTGAGTGATTGGTCCAGCAAGTCAGGAGTTTATTAGTGAGCAGGTGAGTAAATGAGTGAGTGAGGAAGTTAATGAGTAAGCAAATAATTGAATGAATAAGAAAGTGAGTGGTCGGGGGAGTGAGTCACTCATGCAGTCACTCATACTGTTACTCATCCACTCACTAGCTTATTCGCTAGCTCATTCATTCACTCGTTGACATATTCACTCACTTGCCCGATCAATCGGTCGCTCACTCACTGGTGACGAAGTGTTGTCGTTGAATTTTCTTAATGGGGATTCTTTCATCGGTGAATTTCCCGTCGATTAATTGTATGGCGGTGAATTGTTGTCGGTGAATTTTCCGTGAATCCTCTTTCTCCTCAAGCCGAGGCAATTGTCAAATGTATTCCAGAGAAGATAGAACAGCACACTCTTCTTCTTCAGCTGTTTATTGTCATTTTACAGCGACCATGGCAGGAATGAGGAGGGCCATAAACGCGCACGACGAACTGATCGTCAAAGGGCCACCGGCGAATGGCACCTGCAACATAATTCCGAACAAAGGCGAGGCTCTGAGGACGAGGTTCAGCGTCAATTGCAGCGGGTTCGTCGACGACGACGACGACGGTCCGATCTCTTACCAGTTCTTCTACAACAACCACTACGACATCGTCCCGAACGTCAACACGACGCTGAAGAACTTGCATCGCGGTCGGTAATTTTAATGCCATTTTTTTTATTTTCAAGTTATTTGAAATCGTGAACCTTAAGAGCATTTCCACAAAATTCACCGAATGGAGTGTTCATCGCTTGGAAAATTCTCTCACATCAGTACGAGGTTAAGTGAATAAACGAATGAATTAGTGATCGAGTGTGCTAAGTGAACGAGGGAGTGAATGAATTAGCGAAACCGGCCTGTCACTATAGCTCGATAATTCTCGCTCACTCACTCACCAGGTCACTCAATCAATCATTAGGTAGCTCATTCTATTACTCATTTACTGGGTCGCTCCCTCTGTCACTCACTCACTCACTAGGTCGCTCACTTTTTCATTCACTCCCTGGGTCACTAATACTATCATCAACTCACTATGTCACTCACTTTTTCATTCACACCCTGGACCACTAATACTATCACCAACTCACTTTGTCACTCATTCTACCATTAACTCACTAGGTTGCTTCACTCTGTTATACACTCAATCACCTGGTCCCTCCCCTGTCACTCGCTCACTCACCAACTAGTTCACTCTCTCTGTCGCATGCACTCAATCACCAGGTCACGCACTTACTCACTTGGTCACCTATTCTGTCACTCCCTCACTATGTCACCCATTCTGTCACGCACTCACTATGTCACTCATTCTGTCCCCTCATCATGTCACTCATTCTGTCCCCTCACCATGTCACTCATTCTGTCACGCACTCACTAGATCACTCAGTCCACCTGTGGCTCGCTCACGTTGACACTCGATAGGTCACTCACTCTATCTCTAGGTCACTCGCTCTCTCATTAGTTTGCTTACTCACCAACACTAAACACTCTGCCACTAACTGCTGTATCATTTAGTGACTCACTCACTCGGTCACTCCTCGCCCACTGACTCGTGTCGACCTACTGTCGGTGAATTTTTCCAGCGTCGATGAATTTTTGGTCGGTGAATTTTCCGTAAACCGCTTAAAAGGGTGCTACAGTGTAACCTCCCGCTCCCCGTTAACGGACATTTATTTACGTCGACGGGCATCGATGTATTTTACAAACACACGCTGCCCCTCGTCAGAGGGGCTAAATCTTTGGTCCCAAGCAGTGTCATCCGAAAATGTAATTTCGAAGAATTATTTAACCCCCTCCCAAAATTTTCGAGTGGTATTTTTGTAAGAAACGAGAGGTATTTTTTTTTTTCAAAATAGTGAGTATTTCATCATCATATAACTCTATACTAAAAAAAAACTACTTAAAATTTGAAGGAGCATTTTTCACTCCTCAACCAAATTTGCAGTGAAACTGAATTCTGATGCGTATTGAGCGAACGCTGGTCCCCAGGGTCAGAGGCAGATTCAACGGCGCGCCCTGAGCCCCCGGCGCGGGAAACCTGGGCCGAATTGTGTCCATAGCCTTCATGATATATTTCGGGTCATGTCCATGGCCCAGAGTCGTCCGCAGGTTTGGTCACAAAATGGATTTTAGTTACCCTTCAAAAAACATTTAAGCTAACAGAAATTGACGGAAATTTAGCTGATATTTCATTTTTTGCAAAAAATATTATAAAATATTGTTAGTTTTGTGATCGTCTTATCTCTTCCCCCTTCCCCACCTCTTACCTGTAATACTTAGGGGCCATTCAAGTATTACGCCAGCATCGATGGGGGAGGGAGGGGGGTTGCTGACTTTTGATGATGGGGGGGGGGTTTTGATGATGCTTACGTCATCAACCACCCTTTATGAAGATATGAAATATTCTTAATGACATCTTATTCGGTGCGCCAAATACGGAAAAAAAAACTTTCGATAGTTATTTGGGCTCCTGAACCTATTGATAAGTCACCTACAGAGCCACTTTAATGATCTCTAAATGTTTCACGGATCCTTCAAGTGCTCTGGAAATGTTTCTGGGCCGCTTAAGTGCTCTGGAACTGTGCCGCGCATCACTCAAGTGTTTCCGTAATTATACCACGGATCACTTCAGTATTCTGGGAACGTTTCGCGGGTAATTTGAGCAATTTAGAACCACACTGGGGGCCGCTTAAGTGCTCTAAAACTGAGCCACACGTCACTCAAGGTATCTCTAAATGTGCCACGGATCGTTTAAGTGTTCTGTAACTGTGTCGCGGGCAGTGCCGTCTTAAGGCATGGGCCCACCCGGGCACGGCCCGGGGGCCTCAAGCGAAGAGGGGCCTCACAAAAATGAGATCTGGTTGAAATTTTCGAGAAGTTGTTTGTTAGGGCCTCAGAAAAATAAATTGGCCCGGGGGCCCATGATACTCTTAAGACGGCCCTGGTCGCGGGTTACTTAGGTGATCTTTGAATGTGAAAGTGATCATTGAGGCCCACGTCAGTGATCTGAAAATGTGCCATGGGCCACTTAAATGCTCTGGAATTATGCCGTGGGTCATTCGCATTGGAATGTTGATCAAGTGCTCGCGAGCACGAAATGGAATACGGGCATCGAGCAGGGATGGGTACTTCAGGGAGCACCGTGGTGCTTTCGAGCAACGGGTTGAAGATGCCTGTTCTAAAAGTTATTTGCAGTTTAAAAAAATATTATCAGTGTGAAAAGTTTTTTTTCTCCTTTGTTGATTTCAATATTCCAACCACACAATCAGCCCTGAACCACACCTTCCATCATCAGCGATAAATGCTGAAAAAAGTTATCCAGAATTATTGAATAAAAATTTATGTACAAAATCCATTCATAACCCTTCTGATAAGAACACAATGACACCGGGGCCAGGGGCGGGCTTAAGTATTTTGCTTGGCCCTCTAAAATGAACTTTCGCAATTCCCCAGTAACCATGGTGCACGCCTGGCTCACATTTGCACCCAATATAATGAATATTAAACTACTATCTCATGGTCATAAAAAACATTTGAGAAAGCCATTCGACTATAAATTTGAACAATAGTGCTCACTGCCCAGCGAAATAAATTTCAAGTGTGCTCTCAGGCACTTAAAGATTGTGGCTGTCGGGATAGAGAACTGATTATCTACCCAGGGCCACAACTAGATAGTCTTTCAGTCTGGCAATCATGAATAATGCCTCCCTCGTGTAATTTTTGAGTAATTTTAAAAGATTTTAGCGTCTCTATCTAGTCCAGCACCCGAGGTACTAGATCTATCTGCGTCCCTCTTTTGGGTTTGGTGAGGAGGAAGGGGTTCTGTGGGAAACTTAGGCCACAGGGCTCAATGTCTGAATTTCAAGCTATTTGCTTTGTTAAAAACGTTTAAGTCGAAATGTAATCAAAGTATTTTTGTCCCGTTTTGCGGCCCTAAAATTCAGCGGCGCGCACCGGCCTAAGTCCGTCCCTGCTCGTAGTAACCAATCACCGGCTCTCTAATGCCTCTAGTGTTACTAAGAATTTAGGGATTATAAATACACGGTCACAGGCGAATACGATTCTCGAAACGAATCCATGCGGCTTAATACAACCCCAAAGACTAAACGTCATGACCATTTTCTATGGTCAGATCTGGAATCAGCATCCAAAAATGAATTAGGAACAACTAAATTTTCCCATGTTGGGAAAACTTTGTAGACTGGTGTTATTAGTTCCAGCACAGACACTTCTTTGTGTAGTAAATTGCTTTTGAGGCGATAGACCAGGGCTGTGTATATAGGAAGTAAAGTGGAGTATTTAGTCTTCATTCTTCTTTCTTTTTTTTCCATAGGCCTCCTTCTGAAGCGGCGGCTAAACCCTTCGACTGATGATCTTTTCTTGCCCCAAGGGAACCCGAAAAAAAATTTCACGGGCTACCTGTACGTAGTCGCGATGGATAGTTACGGGCAGTACGCCGAAGTGAATTATGAAGTTCAGGTAACTTCGATCGTTGTGTATATGTTGCGGTAAATGTGTGGGTAAACGCTTGGGTATTATGCATAATCACCGGCAAAAGTGATATATTTTTACTACTTATTAAATTTACCAACGACGTTTGGGTACTATGCATAATCGCCGGTAAAAGTGATAAATTTAGGGAAACGTATCAAATTTACCAAAATGCTCAGTTATTATGTATAATAACCAAGATAATATAATTTACCGCTTAGCATACCTATTCTATCTTTTATGTCTGTAACATGTATGAATAACTCGCGTCACACACAGCCGGCGATAATCATTCTTGTGTTAATTGCTCCAAGAAGCTTTAGTTTGGCATCGATGCTATTTATCCAGTTTAAGTGATCAAGATGTATCCGCTGTATTATGTGCATGCTCATTCATGGCACATGCCATCTTTCATGCGTTTTCTCTCTCTTTCTCTAAACTCCAGGTAACGCCACCTATGGATGTCTCCGGAATAGAATTGAAAAAGATGGTGATGTCGGACGATCCGGGATCCATTCGCGATCAAATTGCTGTCGGTGCTGATTTCGAAGGTAATTGATAGTGTTTTAGACGTAGTGTGTGTGACGTTATAATACACCCTCGTCGAATCTCGGAATAAATGTAACAATTGAGCGTGGCTGTAAATGTCTCTATGGCTGGAGATGGCTACAAACTCGTCCACCCTATAACATGGGCACATGTGCGCATTGCACATTTTTTAATGTGTTAACTCCATATTTCTTTTACACATTTTGCAGGTGCGTTAGACCTGGTCAGCACGGCGGCTCAGATCCTGAACTCGGAAACAGCCCAACACATCAGCATTGAGGACCGTGTGGATGTAAGTTGTAACTTTTCTTACATCGTTCATGATTGCATGTGGCATGGACTACACAATAGTTTCCCAAACTTTTTTTTTTGTCCCATCGCCCCCCCCCCCCAACGCAATCTAACCCATAGGATCCTATGTTATACTTGGCCTCTGAAACTTTCCATCGCCCTCAAGGGCGCGGTAACGCCCACGTTGGGAATCACTGGGCTACGCGGACTTCGCCATAGAGGAAACTGTCCTATAGTCAATTTGCACCATGCATCTCATGGAAAAGGCCCAGGGTTCTTTTATGTTGGTAGATGGGTTACCATGAAACAGCACTTTTCTTGGTATCCTGAATGCCGCCCAAAAAACGGAGATTTCCCTGTTATAAAGTGCACTTTACAGAAAGGTTTCTCAATTTTTGTTGATCCACGGATTATTTGTACAAATAAAGTCCAGGTCAAAATGAGAGTCCCATTGGACTCTTTGTGCTCATAAAATGAAGGCAACGCTCCCATCACAAGACAATGCGGTCGACGCACGATATAACTACCCCCCTTCGTCCCATCGAAAACGGACGTTATATTGGGTGGGTCGTTATATCGGAAAGTGAAACGTATATGATAGTCGTTCTATGAAAACATTTAGGACTTATCCTATATTCCGGAAGTTATAATTGGTGGTCGCTATAACGTGGGTCGTTATAACGCGCGTCGACTGTATTCAGTTTGTAGCAATTTAAATTAATAAGAGTGACATGGTTTATATCTGTGCGTTGCCATCGTCAAAGAACTATTAGCTGAGCTGGGAGCGTGGTGTCATTTAGCAATCATGTATGCTGTAGGGAAGAAAATGACAGTTTTCTGTAGGTAAATGGAAGAGCATGGTTCGATTTCCCGCAGTGCCACGGGAATTTCATTTCCCCCTACCTTCTTCTTCATTCCCGCTTCGTATCTAGTCTTTCGTAATTGCTGTTAAGTAATGAGTTGATTGTTTTCCTCATCCAAGCTCACGTAATCTTTCCAACGACCCCTAATTAGGAACCCGTGCCTTATAGGATCCGTAACTGTTGACACAGGTCAATCAATAACAACACGGGTGAGTGCTCTTAGAAAGTAATGTTCCTAAATGCTTTAAATAAGAGCTCCTGAATGTGCTACTAGAATAATGAGTGATTCCACAGTTTTTAAAGAAATGTGACGGTTCGTTCAAAAAGGATCACCTTTTTGCCATAAATCCAAATCCATTTCAGTTTTGGAAAGTGACCTATCAGGAAAAATGTGCAGTTAGCTGTCACCTGTCAGAAATATTTCCATATGCGCCACTGATTACATACAACGCAGAGGAAAATACATCGCCAAGTCAGCATAAGCCGGTGAGCCCAGTGTCCCAATGTTCGACCCAACTCTCTAACGCTCAGATATTACCTCTCAAAGTGGACTCGTCCAGGTTTTGACTACTTTCTTTCTCCTCTCCCTCCTATATATATATATATATATATACACCTGTCTTTCAGCTTCAGGTCTCTGACGAAAGCTTTCATCCTATAATGTAGTTACATTTTTAGCACAATGTAGAAAGCATAGGAATCCAGCTATTTTCGCTAAAAATGTTCCAAATTTAACGCCAGGCAGCTGTTGCGGGGCTACTATGGTCTTTTAGTCAGTGGAAGAACGAAATGAAATGACCTGTTATAGCGCAGGTGACTCGCTTAAATGAAAGCTCTGATTGAAGCCGATGCGTGATGTGATGATCGCAGAGGGAAAGGAAGTGAGATGGTGATGAAACGATTACGATTGTGGGACGGAGTGTATCGATGGTAGAGTGACAAGAAGGGGTAAGTTTGAGTATTGACAACATCTCTTGGAGAAAAATGGGGTGATGGAAAAAATCTTTAACCAAAGATTGAATATGGAGCGCTTCAAAGAAATCTGGGTCTACGGTTGATGAGCATTTCTGAATGATTTTGGCAGAATTAAAGTGCACGCGACGGTTGATTATTGGTCCATAATCTTCTCTGTATCGTTCCAATTTTAGTATATGTACTGCCGAAACGAGTACAGTGGTGATTATTGGTCCAGCAATGTTGTCCTAGGATAGGAGAGCGTCTTAGCTCTTGATTTTTAACGTATCGAAACTTTCATCTTGTTTCCCTCTGTTCACAAAAGTCTGCAAAACGTACCCATACTTCATATATAGACCGTTTTCGGGCGTAAAGGGTTAATGGGATTTCTTTTAACGTGCGGATCTTGTATCTGTTCGTTGCATTCGAAAATGTTGGTGCTCATTGGTGTTGTTTCACACCCAAAGTTTTGTGTTAGCAAGGTACTGGGATTGGCACCAGTGGTTAATATCATTCATGTCAAACAAGGAAAGTTGCATTAATCTCAGACATGTGGAAGTTCTTGCAATGGGAATTCTATATCAGGAATGCACACCCTTTTCTGTCCGCTTGCCAGATATGCGGTAGTTCTGCTGATAGCGTAAGAAACTTGTTATAGGGTTATACCCCATAACAGATATATATGGTAACCATGTGACCCGTATTTTACGGGACATGCCCCATCTTAATTTTTTTATAAAATGCCCCATTTTTCCCTTCATTTTCAACGAGGTTTATTTAACTCTAATTTTTGAAATCAAAAGTTGAGATTGTTCTCATTACTTATAAATTAACGCCTTGAAGATTTTTTTAGCTGTAATTGGCAACTTTACTTGTCTTTCGGAATCTTTTTTTGCGATTTACTTGCCTTCAGAAATTTTTTTTGGCCAAATACACACGTAAAAAATATATAGAAAGCTTCTTTACTCGCCTTTGACAACTTTTTGGCTGTTATTGGCACCTTTACTTGACTTTTAAAATTATTTTAGCTTAAATCGGCAACTTTTTACTTCCCTCTGACAATTTATTTTGTTGCTCTTAGCAACTTTATTCACGCTTGACAAAATTTTTGGCTTATATTGACACTTTCCTTGGTGATATCCCGATTTTCCCTATTTTTATGAAGGAAATGTGGTCAGCCTGGGCATTTATCATGTTGCACACGCATTAATATTTTTTTGGCCGGACGGAACCCCTTGGGGGCGGGGGCTTTTGAACCGCGTACAAGTGGTTGCGCACACCCTGTTCTATATGATTTGGTGACTGTCATTTTTACGTTGATCCTTCGGGATGAGCATATGGGTCAAATTTTACCATAACCCCCCCCCCCTCACAAGGCTCTTTGGTCTGGGTATTTGTCATCCCCCCCCACCCCCCATAGCGTATTTACAGTGTGAGAAAACAAAAAAATATAAGAAAATCGTCTCAGCTCGCCCCCCCCCCGGGCTGAAGCCCTGTCAGCCTCACCCTTCGGGGGGGGCATACATTATGTCTCATTCCTTGCACATCAGTTATAGGTAAGCAGTATTCTTTTTTTCTCATCTATTCAGATGCGACATGCCATGATCGACGAAATTAAACAAATACCTCAATACTCATACGCCATCGCAAAGCAAGCCATTGGTGCCGTAGAGATCGTGCTGAGGAGTGATTCCAGAGAGATCAGCTTGGACACTGTGGTGAGTCGCAATCACTATGATCTCTCTTGGACTGGTCGTCTACTGGAAGCGACACCACGCGGCGGTCGACACCAGCGACAATAGCCGTACGTTCAAGTCAGACGGGGGCGTCTGACCTCGTCGACTGAAAGCGACCTTCTACACGCTACTCAGTTTGCGACTGCAGTCCGTGCAGACGCGTAGGTTCCTTAGTAATCTAGAGGAAATATTGAAAAACTAAACTCTGATCCAGAGAGCACGTATTTAAAAAGTCCAGGATCCGGAAATTTCGTTCCCGACATTTCGCCCCCGGAAATTGCATGGCATTGAACCTGCCCTGACCGTATGAGTAACCGAGTGAGTGACCAGGAGAGTGACTGACTTTGTGAATAACCAAGTGATTGGGCGAGTAACCATATGAGTGGTCACGTAAGTGGGAAAGTGACTACATGAGTGAGTGATTGACTGTGTGAGTGTGTGACGACCGCATGAATGATCAAGTGAGTGACTGTGTGAGTGAGCGTATGAGGGACTGTATGAGTGGCCAGGTGCCTGACCGTATGAGTGACCAAATGAGGGACCAAGGGGTTGGTCACCCTCCTTGGTCACTTATATGGACTCATATGTTCACTGACCATAAATGATCAAGTTAGTCACCGCGTGAGGGACCGCACTCATTTGGTCTTTCATACGGTCACATACAGTCACTAACTGATGTTATACACACAATCACTTTTTCACATTTTCACTTTTTCAGTCAGTCACTCACTCCTTCAATTTGTCATTCATACGGTCACTCACCCATTCATCTGGACACTCACTCACTGACTTGTTCACGCATATTGTCCCTTGCCCCGGCAACTAGTCACGCATACGGTCACTCACCTACGCACTTTGTCATTCGTATGGTTACTCACTTGGTCACACATACGGTCACGCTCTTGGTCACTCACATGGTCATTAACTTGATCACTCATATAAGCACACTCACTTGGTCACCCATACAAGTCACTGACCCATTGACTTGGTCAGCCATACAGTCGCTCACCCACTGACTTGGTCACTAATATGGTCATTCCCTCAAACGGTCACTCACCACCCACCTGGTCAGTCTAAGATCGAAGGAGAAAAGAAACGGAACGAGTAATGAGAAAAAGTAAACAACCACACTGCACCTGCGCAGAAACGACAAGACACGTAAAATTCTATTTCAGTAGGATCGGTCGCTCGTCTGCTGTCACCGGAAGTCACTTGTTCAAGACCGTTTGAAGCGGAGATGACCTGTTTCAAAGTCTCTCATTTCCTGCGCGATGGGATCAGTCTTGCGGATACAGACGATTGCGCGTGACTCGTTAATCGCTTCCAGTGGATGATCAGGATTTAACTCCTCGATTGCCCGATTCCAATCAGCATTCACGACGTGACTACCTCCTTGTTTTTGGAGATTGTCGATCTCCACGACCCCTCACGTGATGCGACTTCTTCAGTGATGTGACAAACTTAGTCTTGAGACGCCTTCTTACCTTCCTCCACGTCTTTGTTCCAGAAAGATGCCGTCACACTGATCAGTGATAGAACGGATGAACTGCGCACGATGGACGGATTCGACGAAGTTGCGCCCGGAGATCTCTTCGAAATGGCCATGTACGAACGTGAATATTTTTTATAATACAGGCAATTCGCGATAAGTCGAACTGCGATAACTGGAATAATCTGTTCAAGTCGAAGTTTTCATTTCGCCGCCAGAAACCTTTTTTTCGTATTTTAGTGTTAAAATTTTCCCTTAGTCCGAAATTTTCTTCCTTTTAAGTCGGAAAATTTCGGGAATGAGAGACATTTAAAAATATCATTTAGTGCTAGAATTTAGCCTTCAGCAATATAATTTAACACTAGCAATACAATTTGGCATTTAGCAATAAAATTCAACATTTTGGAATAGAATTTAATATTAACAGTAGAATTTAGCATTAAGGAGTAGAATTTGGCACGAAAGAGAAAGAGAGAATTCCGCTGTTATTTTTTTTTATAATTTTTTATTTTTCCACTCTGTTATCTGAATTTCCGGTAAGTCGAATTAACGATAACTCGAAGTTTTTTTGTTGAAGATATAGAATTTAGCATTTAACAGCATAATTTATAATTTAACAATATAATTTAGCATTTTGCAATAGAGTTTAGCATTTTGCAATGGAGTTTAGTATTTTGCAATAGAGTTTAGCATTTTGCAATGGAGTTTAGTATTTTGCAATAGAGTTTAGCATTTTGCAATAAAGTTTAGCATTTTGCAATAGAGTTTAGCATTTTGCAATAAGATTTAGCACCAACAATAGAATTTAGCATTAAGTAATGAAATCTAACATTTAGCAATAGAATTTAGCATTAAGTAATGAAATCTAACATTTAGCAATAGAATTTAGCATTAAGTAATGAAATCTAACATTTAGCAATAGAATTTAGCATTTAGCAATAGAATTTAGCATTTAGCAATAGAATTTAGCATTTAGCAATAGAATTTAGCATTTAGCAATAGAATTTAGCATTAAGAAATAGAATTCAGCATTAAGAATTAGAATTTAGCATTACGTAAAATAGAATTTAACACATTTAACATTAGAATTATTTTTAGAAGTCATTCTTTTTTCCCCACTCTGATATTGGAATTAAGTCGAACTAACGATGACTCGAAGTTAACAGTCGGCCTCTGCACATTCGACTTATCGAGATTTGACTGTAATTTACCTATCATTGTGTGTGTGTGTGTGTTTTTCTTGCTGCAATCTCATAGTGAGAGATTTACCTTACTTATCACACAAACGACCTACTAATTTTCTTCTAAATTCCAGATCAGGCATCAGCGCTGCGTCATTAGCGATCGGCCTGTCAGTCGGAAACGAGCCTTACTTCGTTGACGTACCACCGGTGAATTTCATTCCTACCCTAGGCATCAACGACAATAAGGTAAGAGGAAGCGTCACTTCAAACAAACCTCTAAGTTTCTAAAACCTTCGAATGAACTTTGCATAGTTTTTGATGCGTCAGAAAATATACATACATGATGGTACACACTCGCATGGTGGGTGTACATTCACATGGGTTGTACAGACCTCTAGGAGTACTGGGGGCGGGGTGAATAAAGATGAATTGGAATGGTACAGATATAATGACCAATGGGATAGGAAAATGATTTACGGAAAATTTACCGACGGGAAAAAGTCACCTGTGAGAAAATTCACCGACAACAATTCGTCCCAGTGACAGAATGATCGAGCAAGTGAGTGAATGTGTGAAGTGAGTGAATGACTGGATGAGTTGGGGAATGAACTGGCGAATGTACTAGTGAGTGACCGAGCGAGTGTGTAAGTGAGTGGCCGCACATGAGTGATCATGTGAGAGGGTAAGTGACCGTGTGAATGACCGATTCAGTGAGCGATTGAGCGAGTGAGAGGGTGAGTGAGTAAAGGTAAGAGTGAGATCGAAAGAGTGAGTTACTAAGTGAATTAGCAGTGACTAACCAAGTGAGCGGCAGAGTGAGCGATCGAGTGAACGTATGAGGCGCCGGTGAATGAGTGAATGAAAGATTGAACAAGCCACTGAGACTGCATGAGCGACCGAGTGAGTCAGCGACCAAGTGAGTGAAAGAGTCAGGGAGTAATCGTATGAGCGGATGAGTGACAGCATGAATGTAACAAAAAAATACGTTAGATCCGCACACATACTCGGAACACACACCGCATGTACCGATTCGTAAGAAATTCCGCTGTGGAATGTATGCGAGTTGCATGTACGGTTAAGTAGTATGAATAACAGAGCGACTGAGTGAGTTGGTCATATGGGTGACTCACTCACACACTCGCCCTGATAATAGATCCCAGCCCTGTCAGAGAAAAGTTAAAAAAATATCATAAAAGAATTCACAAGCACGCAGTGTTCTCTTTCAAAAATATACGCCATGGAATGGAAAGCGCCCGACTATATTCCGTCATATAATAGAAATCATTTCAATAAACTGGTTACTTTTTTTTGACATATACGAGCATATAATGTCACTGCAATCACCAATTTCTAAATACAATCCACGCCGCGTAATGCAATCACATTGGGATTTTTTTAATAATAACCGAATGATCACTATATCAAAAAAAAAAAAAATCCCGTTTGCAAGTACGGTGACCATATAAACCGTTTGGTTGAACGGGATGTACGGTATTGGTAAAACGGGGCAATTCTGTTTTTCCACATAATTGGTTGCAAAGTTCATATTTTTTATTTGATCTTAGATACTGTATTTTCTTTGTCTAGTCATTGTGAGCTGTTAGAATGAAACTAATATGTACTATTATGTACTGAATGTACTATTATGTACTGAATGTACTATTATGTACTGAATGTACTATTATGCACTGAATGTACTAATATGCACTGAAACTATAATGTACAGTACGTTCTATACGTTCCCTTGAGAAAGTCTGTGCGGTAAAAAGAAATTTTTTATCTGGTCAACTGAAAGAAACTGACCAAGAATTGGAAGGAAAAAAATTTTTTCCTCTGCCATATACATTTGCCTTCACTACAGGAAGGCCACTGCAAAAGCAGCTCCACACGTGCATGGAGCGCAGCGGCCGCTGTGGTGATCGAGTGGTCATGGTGGTGGACTCGCATCGCGAGGACCCGGGTTCGAACCTCACCGTCGCCACAGTGGTGGTCGGCGGAAGGTGGTTTCCTGTGGTTCCCAACTTCTAGGTACAAATGTGAGAGCTGATCTCCCCGTTAAAAAGTCTCGCCGCAGAGAGCAACAGGTCTACGACGGTATACAATTCAATCATTACACTTCATGCATATTTAGAAAAAATTATGACAGATGGCAGCACTACACATAACAAACATTACACAGAAACAAACTCCACTATACACAAACACTCCAACATGTACCAATTCGTTAGAAGTGCCGCAGAGGAATGTGTCTGGTTTAGTAATAGTAGTAGCGAATAACTACGAACAATCACGCGACATTAACCTCTTCGCTGACAAGCTATTGGCAAGAAATTAGAATAATATCTAGTCGACGAATCGGTGATAAGTATGGTAACCTTGTCCCAATCTAACCGCACGTCAGAAAAACGAGAAGGAGAAGAAAAGGAAGAAAAAAAATGAAAAGAAATCAGGGTAAATAGATAAGCAGATAAAAGAATAGGTACGGAGTAGATTTCTCTTTTCACCCGACCTGTCCTCATTTGCTCTTATATGTATACAGTAGCAGGTATGGAAAACCTGCAGAATACAGTCATGTATGGACAAAAAATCTTCTAAGAGGAATATCGAAATAAACCAATAACCACAGGGTTGCAACAAAGCTTCGCGATGATGAAGAGAGAGAGAGAGGAAAGAAAACAGAGAACTTCTTTGAATTTATTCTACTGGTGTTTGGACGCAATGTCACGTCCTTAATCGTAAAGCTCAAAAGTGTTTGTCACAAAGAGATAAGGTAAGAACACTTTGTAGCGTCCCACACAGCCTTGCAGCGTGATAACGATAACTTACCGGAGGAAAAAAATAAGTTTGGTCCAACCTTAGCTTCAGGATGCGCAAAAAAAACTTTCGACAGCAAAAAGAAGATAACATTATCCGATGTCCTGATAACTATAAACGAATTTCCCCCATCTCATGATGTTGGTCTGTTATGTTCTTCACAAACGATAACAATACCCGAATGATAACATAATCCGTGGTTATAATAAGCGCTGTCGACTCTATAAGTTATGTACATATTTTGTGTTTCGCCAGAAATGCTCGATTGCGCAGAACGCTGTCAATTTGATCGACAAGATCTCCAACCTCATTGCGAAAGAGAGGACCCGCAAGGACAAGGACGTCAACCTGAAAACACCCGAAATCACTCTGTGGGTGAGGAGTGCCGACAAGAACCATCCCATGGATCCATTTATCGGTGAACTCGGCGAAGACGCTGTTCGACTGCCACCGATCGCTGCCCTGATGTCCAAGCTGGGAAGCCTCTCCAGCAAAGTTGTTATAAATGTAGGTATCCATTCTACTCGTACGTATGTCTTTTTTCTCACCAATTGACACTTATTGGGGGACACATCGCTTTCCAAGTGCTATGCAAAGGGTCTTCAACGTATGGCAAACGGGCCACATTTGACCCTCGGAGCTTTTTGTCGTGGCCCGGTGATCATTTTCCGAAAATGGTTGAATGCATTTCAAAAAGATTAAATTCTAGAATTAAAGAAATAAATAACCTCGTGATTGGTGAAAGAAATTATATCGGGATTGGTCAAAAAATTATTTCGGAATCACGCAATAAGGTGGGTGTGTGTTGGGGTGATGTTCATGTTTGGTCGTCCGGAGCGTTCGCCTTTGTATTTGCTGAGGCCGAGTAGTCTTTGGATGCGAATTGGGGCGCCATCTGTTGCAGAATGTGTTGAAAATTCTAAATCGACTGAGGTTAATAAAGCCTGTCCAAGCTAACGAAATAGGTTGTGCGTGTTCCGTTTATCATTAACGAGGAAATCCTGGCTGATGAAGTATCTGATGAAGTATCCCTCAATTATGTGTTGCGTTTTGGAAAACAAAATTATGTGATTTTCTCAGGGGTTTTCTCAAAAACAAAATTATGTGAAAGTTGCCTACAGTGTTGGGCAATAGTCGAACTGTTTGTCTGTCCCTTCCCAACATGCTTTCGGTGTTCGAGGACTTATTAATATTAAGATTTCTCCTAGTTAACCTCAGTCGAAACAGACTTTTCAACAGATGGCTCCCCAATTCGCATCCAAAGACCACTCGGCCACAGCATATACAAAGGCGATCGACCAAACGTAAACATCACCCCTTCAACGACTCATTTGTGATTTCTGCCCATTAGGTCCTGATGACGGCTCCCCATTGTCGAGCCGAAATTTTATTTCTCTTAAAAGCGGGTCAATTTTTTTGTATTAAACCAGGCAAAGTTCTAATTTTTGTGATAATAATTTCGGAATTGATGAAAGCAATAACTCCTACACGAGCCACGCCCTCCGTGGCAATGAACTTATATCGCGCAAGCGACAGAGCCTGGTCGTGCTCACGGTTCAATCTGTCAGTATGTTGGAATGCGCAAAAGAGTTACCCATTTCGCTTCCGTCATTCACATCTTTTGATGTTCTCAGATGCTAAACACAGCAATGAATCCCTACATGTGCGCCGAGGACAGTATTTTGATGAACACGCACACGTCAGTGTTTTCGGTGAAATCGGTGATGAACAACATTTCCGCGACGATGTCCAACTTCAAGACTGGAGAAGATCTAGTCGAGTACTACGTGAAGAGGAAAGGTAAGGCACACAGTGTTTCTTTCCTCTTACAGTGACACATGATAACACTAACATGACTAGCTCTACCTACATAGGCTGACCATACTTCCTCCAAAGAAATACGGGAAAATACGGGACATCGCCAATTATCGCCCAGAACAACGCCAAAAGTGCACAAAGTTACCAACTATAGCTGAAATTACAGAAAAATCGAAATGGCGGGAAACGAAGCATTACTGCAAATTACAGTGTATTAAAATGAATTCCACGAAATAAAACGTTCAATAAGACAAATGCGGAAGATTAATGTTCTTATTTATAGTTTTAATTATCATAATATAATTTATGAGATGAAAAATAATTTCAATCGTTGACTTCAATAAAGAATAAAAATCCAAGTAGGCGCCATGTAAAAACCGGGACACTTTTGCAAAAAAGTCGGGACGGACAAAAAAAAAGAAAACCGGGACTGTCCCGGGGAATACAGGACGTATGGTCACCCTACAAATACCTACATGATCTTGAAGGTAAACTACGAAAAAAAACGGTTAGTGAAAGAAATTATCATTTTATTGCGGAGCAAAAATACATTTTGAATCTCACCGAAATCGAAGTCATCGCAATGTGATTTGTCACATTTTTGAGAAGAACAGTATATCACCCCCTACTTTTCTAAAATACATTGCACCGAAGCAGTGGAGTCACCTATTAGACAAAGCTGTTACCAATTTCCTAAACCGACGTTTCTGAAATTCCAGGCCTCCCCATTGACCAAACTACTTGCTATGCATCTTCCCGTCCGTCGCTGTTTCTAAGTTTTGTCATTTCAAAGTTTGGGAGTCCTTTCTGTAACACCCTGTATGTGTTTCTCGTTTTCAGGTGAAATACCAGAAGGTACTTCGGGTAACCTCTCGACGAAAGGTTTCCCGCATCGCATGAACGATGGCGGAAGCGTACACGTCGTCAGAGTCGAGTTTCCGAACGTCACCGTCCATGCTCTGATCGAAAGGAAAAACCCAAGATATGCAGCCCTGGTAAGTACTAAATTAATAATAATAATTGCAATACAGTAAAACTTCGATTAACCGTCACCGTCCGGACCAGGGCTATGACGGATAACCGAATAGGCGGATAACAGAAATCTATTAATACATATGTATAGTAACGTGATTTCACTGCGGACTTCTGGGATGAAAATTACTTTTTTAGGCCTACATATAAGCGGCGAAATCGAAACACAGCTTGAAAATACAAAACAGTAGCACTATCGTAACGCTAAGCCGAAAAAGTTAATCAGGGCACTATGAAACGAAACATTCACATTCGGACACACAGGTTATTTTATCACGACTGAGACCAGTATGTAACGATTTTCGGCCGCTATGGTGGTCGAGTGGTCATAGTGACGGACTCGCATCGCGAGGACCCGGGTTCGAACTCCACCGTCGCCATAGTGGCGGTCGGCCGGAGTTGGTTTTCTGTGGTTCCCAAGTTTTTCTCACGAAGGGGAATTTTTTTTCGGTAGAGGAAAGAAATTAGTTGAAATTCTTGACAATGTAGAGGGCGCTGTACGAAATCAAATCACAAAATTCTGGACCCACATGCACAAACCTGTCTTCAATCTCCAAAACATTCGTAAAGCTCCAGCCGGTGATTCGTGTTTGAGGTAAAGCGACTTCACCAATTATCCACCAATTTCAGCATCACAATGAAAGCATCATGTGAGCACCAGTAACAGGAAAATGCAGAAATGAGCTGTTTATCGTACACCTAGAATTTTATAGAGCTCTGATTTGCATATTTCCAGTGATATGCTTTCGTGAAGAGCCCTCTATCGCCAAAAATTGAACTATATTTTTTCTGCCCCAAAAAAAAAAATCCCGTTTCGTGAGAATAACGTTTTCGCAATTCTCATTCAAATTCCTTCAATTTTTTTTAATGAATTGTTAAACTATTTACGACTTCACGCGACACCCCCCGTACAATGTCCCCTTATTTTTCTATTTGTGCAGCTAACGTGGACCAAAAACGATTCGTGCCCCGAAGACTTCGAGAACACCGAGTACGTGCTGCCACCGTCGAATACCTCAAACATGACTTTCAGTTTCTTCGTGGGTGACGACGAGAATACGACTCTACCCGCCGAATACTTGGTGAGTCTGATCCCCTACACTTGGGATGTCGGCGAGAAGCTCGGAAGAAACGACTGCGATACGAACGCGTTTGATCGCACCGAAGAACCCGAAGAGCTAGAATACAACATCACGATCTTCTTTTCTCGTTGCCTGTATTACGACGAACTTCAACATAAATGGACAGACAAAGGATGCCAGGTAAGGCAACCACTAGTTATCTTTTCGGCATCTCAAATCCAACGTACGTTACGCCATGCAACACGATCTTTGTTCCCGATTAACCACACGGCCTCGTTTCCCATGTGGCAACTCGACACAGTAGTGGTTGGTTGAAATTGATTTTTCCTTGTTTCCCAAGTTGGAGGCGCAAATGCGGGCTGATCCAGCACCTCCTGGAGATGGAAGGCGTCCGCACGTGTTGCTAAGTTCATCTGCGACGTCATGACAGTAGTCCGATAAGACTACTTAGCAATGCTACTTTTTGCCATATCTGAACCACATTATTCTATATCGTTTCTTCTTATTTAGTCGTAGAATCTTCCAGGTTGGCTCACAAATACCGCACGGTGATTGAATGTGTGGTAGAAATCGCCAACTGTGTGCCAGATCGGTTTTTTTTTTTGTAGTACTAGTAGTCGCCTCATTTCCCAATGAATTACGCCTAAAAAAGACAGAAAATAGAAATTGTATGTTTTAAACGTGAAAGAAAAAACGAATTTTCGTCATTTTGGAGGTCAATTACACCTGAAAAGTAGAACCAAGTGGGTTGCAATGAAGTTTCGCAAAAATATTACGCGATAAAGGCCAGTTTTCCTTAGGCTTGCCTGTACCAATCGATGTCACAAATCATGGATATCAGGAGTTGACTACATTCGATTGAAAATAAAACGGGAAATATAGCCAATCGTCGCACAATCAATCGTCAGAAAGATCGAATTACCTCTCGTTTCCAAAACTAAAGTTACGCCAAGCTAAAAAAATTGCTGATTGAAACTGAAAGTAGCGGATATACTGTGCATTCACCGATATAATCGCAGTCACATCCTCTTCTTATTCGGTACTTAATCATGCAATGTTTAACTTTTCAAAGAAAGAAAATTACTATAACATTTTGTTCATTTCAACATATCTGATCTCCGAAAAGTACTAATGTCACCATTATACATAAAAATTGGTGAAATTAAGAAATTTGGCGCAGGCCTAGATGAGAAAATCAGCAGCATTAAGACACCTACAGAATATTTGCTACGTTTTCTGAGACAAAGATGAAAAGAGCAGTTTTATCGGATTTACAGAGTAAAGAATTTGGAACGCAAAGACCTTTCAAAAGAGTCAAAGAATGTGGAAAAAGAAGCGTTAGATATCTTTGTCTGCATGCTTTATGCTTCCTAGGTAATATTATGATCAAAAGATATCTTGAACTTATGAAAGAATGATGTCACTCTCCGCTACCACACGAAGGTGTTTAACAACTGGCTGTTGCGAAGAGATGAATTTTTGGAAAGAGAAAATTCTACTGCCTTTGCGGGGAATCGAACCCACGTCCTTTCACTTTCCGAGTGAACTCACTAGACTACAAAGTCAACGAATCTCTCAATCTTTCCTTGGAGCTCGTGAACACTGAAAGGGACCGTACATAGACGGCCGTACATGACTCAGGCCAAGCTCACAACTGCTTACACTGCCACAAGATGGCGACTTATGAAAGGATGACGTCACTCTCCGCTACCACACGAAGGTTTTTAACAACTGGCTGTTGTGTGAAGATGAATTTTTGGGAAGAAAGAATATTTAACTGTCTTTGCGGGGAATCGAACCCACGTCCTTTCATCTGGTGGCAGCGTCAGCAGCTGTGAGCTTGGCCTGAGTCAGGTCCGGACGACCATGTAGGGTCCCTTTACGAGCTCCAAGGAAAGATTGAGAGATTCGTTGCCTTTGTAGTCTAGTGGGCACACCCGATTCCACGCAAAGGCAGTTGCATTTTCTCTTTCCAAAAAATCATCTTCACACAACAGCCAGTTGTTAAGAACCTCCGTATCTTGAACATGTTGAAAAGTATAAATATCTTTACAAAATGGAATGTTCAATGTCTATCCAAAACTGTCACGTCATATTCTCCACGTTCATGTAGAAAACATCGAAAAGGATACGGGTACTTACTTAAAAAAGCGCATTCACCAAGGAATGCTATACTTAGAGCATCTGTATGACGGAAGAGCACATCGAAACTACCGTGAAGATCCCATTTGGGAGCTAAAACTTGAAGATGATCTAATTTCATTTTCAGTGAAACCTCTAGATTGGATTGGATTGAAGGTGTTCGCATTGGAATGTTGATCAAGTGCTCGCGAGCACGAAATGGAATACGGGCATCGAGCAGGGATGGGTACTTCAGGGAGCACCGTGGTGCTTTCGAGCAACGGGTTGAAGATGCCTGTTCTGAAAGTTATTTGCAGTTTAAAAAAATTATTGTCAGTGTGAAAAGTTTTTTTCTCCTTTGTTGATTTCAATATCCCAACCACCCAATCAACCATTGATGAATGACCGATTAACAAGTATCGATCGACACACCACATAGTATAAGGGGTCATTCAAATATTTCATCAGCATCGATGGGGGAGGGGGGGTTTCCGATTTGCTGACTTTTGATGACAAGGGGGGAGGGGGTTTGGATGATGCTTACGTCATCAACCCCCCTTTGTGAAGATATGAAATATTCTTAAGGGCATCTTATATTCGTTGCGCCAAAAACAGGAAAAAAAACCCTTTCGATAGTTATTGGGCACCTGAACTAACATTCCCCCTATTGATAAGTCCCCTACAGAGCCACTTTAGTGATCTCTAAATGTTTCACGGATCCTTCAAGTGTTTTGGAAATGTGTCCGGGCCGCTTAAGTGCTCTGGAACTATGCCACGTGTCACTCAAGCGATCCGTAATTAAGTCACGGATCACTTAAGTAATCTGGGAATGTTCCGCCGGTAACTTGAGTGATGGTGATCCGCATTGGGGGGCTCTAAAACTGTGCTCTAAAAGTGCTGTAAAACTATGCCACATGTCACTCAAGGGATCTCGCAATGTGCCACGGATCGTTTAAGTGTTCTGGAACTGTGTCGCGGGTTTTTTAAGTGAAAGTGAATGTGAAAGTGATGTTTCAGGCGTACTTCAGTGATATGAAAATGTGCCACGGGCCGCTTAAATGTTCAGGAATTGTGCCACGGGTCATTTAAGCGATTTGTAAATGTGCCGCTTAGTTAATTTTTACAAAATTAGGTTTGAGGGGGGGGGTGCAAGACACATCAGATAACCTTCAAGGCTACATCTAGTCTGCAGGTCAAGGATTTACCATTATGGCTTAAATGATTGCGTGGGTCGCAATGAATTTTTTAAAGAGAAATTTTGAGTTCTTACTCTTCAAATAGCATTGGAAATATTAACCGAAATTGATTATTATAACATATAAAGATATTTTCTTTCAAAATTTTAATTTTTCGCATTAAAGCATTTTTTTTCGTCTGGGGGTGGAGGAGAACCAGCCCCCTATGCCCCCGCCCCCGCGTACGTTTCTGATCCCACCAATATGCGTTACGAAATAGGAGGCAGTGCTGACGAAATTTTGCTGACATGATTAGGGGGCTAAAAGTTTGCTGACGTAATACTTGAACGGCCCCTAATCCAAACGGTACATCCACGTTCACTATTAAGAAAATTACGATCCTTGAAACCATCAGCATTAAAAATTTACTTCATAACAATTTTCTACAATCTAAAAAACAGTATAACTGGAAAAAAAATGGAATGAAATATGCACTGCTCGACAATTTTTTTATTATCTTATAGAAATTTTAATGGTTTTATTGTATAATTGGGGCTGTTGATTCCGAATCTGGCATTGGTTTTTGCCAGATTGACTCTAGTTTTTGAGATGAAAACAAATTAACACACAAAGCAGCTACAAGTCACATGGTTGAGAGTATGTATCATCTCAAAAATCAGAGCCAATCTGACAAAACCAATGCCAGATTCGGAATCAGTGCCTCAAAATCATTGAAATATATTTTCCAATGATTTACTGTATTTATTTATAACGTACAGTTTCAATGTGAATTGTTACCATTGAAATATTATTTTAACTCTATCTCAAAAACTAGAGCCAATCTGACGAAACCAATGCCCCAAAATCATCCTAAAGTCACTGAAATATCTTCGAGAACAAAATCAGTGATGAGCAGTGATATAAATAGTGAATTTGGAATAGAAAAGTATTTTTTATTTTAATATGATTTGAGAAGATGACTTGAGAACTCAAATTGCGAACTAAAAGTACGGACTCGAGACTTGAAAATTACAACCAAAATTTCAAACTAATTAATAGATTCCACTTACTAATTTAAAAACACTTCACATAGAGTTAATTTTTATCCAAAACCCATTATTATATTAATTTCACTAATTCATTCATTAAAAGAAAGACGTTTTCTCTCTATAATGAACAGGGGCTCCGCCAGATCATGCCTAAATAAAGCAGGATATAGCAGTCTATCTTTTCAAGTCTTATGTACATATTATTGACAAAGCAGCATTTTAATGACTAACTTACATGCCGTCGTATTTAATGTTGACGGAAATTTTTATCTAACTTGCTCACATTTCAAAATAATACGGAAAAGCACTTGAATTTTTCACCATGTGGCGTTCTAACTAGCATCATCATGTTGCACGTACACATATCACTATAGTTTTATGCTACTACGATGAATGTATGCGCTTTATATTTCAAGAATTATTGAAGTTTATGTGGAATTTTCCATGTTCTTTATTTCCCTAAATATCTTTTTTTGCTCCCGGGCATCCGGAAATAATTTTGAGAGGTTGGAAATGATTATAAGAGGCTGCGTGTATGTTATAATTATGGACATTATTCAAGTGTTTATAACTCGAGGATGGAGAGAGATAGAGCGATGAGGAGAGAGATAAAGGCTCAGCTACACTAATTCGGACATGCACTACAAGATTATAGTATCAAAAATGCCCCCTGGTTGCAAATTACTGAACTTTTATGTTAGTATGATAAGTGAATGATTTTTTTTTAACAAAAACTATGACTTATATTCCTAGATGTTTATTTAGTGGAATGGTTTTTTTTTTAGGTTTTCTTTGGATTGTGTGCATTCGCTGTAAAAATTTAGACTACTTTTAATATTTTTTTGGCACTAGTGAAAATTCATCAAAACTACTGCGTTTTACAAATCTTTGTGCAAAACCTTACGTTTTTGTTGCAATTTTCTCACTATCTTCTCTAACTTTTCAAACGCATGCTTTATTTCAAGAGTTATTGAAGTTAAAGTGGATTTTCTCATGTAATTCCTCTAAATATTCATCTTTTTTGCTTTAGGACATCCCAAAATGATTGTGAGAGATTGGAAATTTGTATAAGGGCTGCGTAAATGTTATAATATGATACTGAATGTTGCACACACACACACACACACACACAAATGCTCAACATTATATTTAAGTGTACATAACTCGAGAACTGATAAAGATAGAGTGAATACCAGTCTCAGCTATACCAATTCGGAAATGCACTACATGATAATATAAATGAAACCGCCCAATGGTGGTAAACTTCTGAACTTTTATGTTGTCATGATAAGTAAGATATTTTAAAAAAAAATTTGGACTTTCATATTTTGGATTTGTACGGTAGGATGCATTTTGAGGTTTCCTCTGGATTGTGTACGCTCGGTGTACAAAATTTAACATGTTTAATATAATCTAAAACTTTTGGACTGAACGAATTGATTTTTTTTTCTCCTTTCTTCGAAGATTGGGCCAAATACGAATCTTTACGTGATGCACTGCGTATGCAACCATATGTCGGTGTTCGGAGGGAGCCTACTCGTTAAGCCGAACTTTGTGGACGTCACCAAGACGTTGGAGCTCTTCGCGACAGCTAGGAACAACATGGTCATCATAGTATTCATGTCGTGTTGGTGGTTGATATACGTGATATTGCTCACTTACGCCGTTCAACGGGATCGAAGAGACGTCCTCAAGGTGCATTAAGTCATTTTACAATCGCTTACAAAACCCTTTATCTAAATACACTGGCACCTCTCATAACGGACACTCCCCGTTAGTGAATATCTCCCGTAACCGGGCACTTTTTGAATTACGTCGATGAGCCTCAATAATGTATTTTACTGTCTTTTAACGGACACCATAGGCAGAGATACGGGGGGGGGGGCAATCTAGCATCAAAGGTGAAGTCGACTGATCTAATGCATATATGTATAAATGAATTGACATCATCATCATCATCGTGCCCCCCCCCCTCCAGACTTCCAAGTCTATCTCCGCCTATGACGGACGCCCCTCCTTAGCGGACAAAGTTTTCAGTCCCACTATTTTAGTTTTGATAACTAATTTTTTAAAAATTATTTTCGGCGCTGATTCCAAAAATGCGATTCATTTTTTTTTCTATCCCGTAAGGTTTTTCCACAAAATGATTTCATATTTTGGGAGAAACAATAAGATCCAAATATTTTAGAAATTCAATCACTTCATAAACATGCTTCATATTTACATCCTAGCTCTGTTATTATAATGGCAGACCCTATAATCAGTCAAATATATTTGGTATTGATTTTTTACTGTATTAGTTTATAGCGTACAATTGCAATTTGATTGGTATGATGCTTATGTATTACCATTGAAATTTGGTTTCCAATTTACTTCAAAAAGTGGAACCCATCTGGCAAAACCAATGATAGATTCGGAATCAGTGCACAGAAACCACCATAAAATTCATCGGAATTTCTTTAGAAATGATTTACTATGTTTGTTTATAGCGCACAGTTTCAACTTTGTATGCGGCCTATGAAATTTCATCGTACTTTACCTAAAAAATTAGACGTGATATAAATTTTTGATTATTTTTCCAGTAATTGGTATACAAAATACTATAATAAACACCAATTATTCTTTAAGAAAGCTTTTCCATCGCAGACCTGAGTTAATTATTTCAAATATTGAATATTTAGGTACATTTAAGTTATTTAAGTGAACGTAATTTGGTCTTATGATGTATTTACTTGTTTCATATACAGAGACAAACCATGACCCTCGCAGATGAAATGCCTGATGAATATTACTCGTATGTAATAAAAGTCTTCACTGGCATACGCTTCGTGAGTATTTTAGCGCTTAAAGTCGTAGGATTTGGTCTAACTTTCACTATGCTGTAATAATAAGTATAAATTAGGGTAGAAGCCTTTCATGTGTAAGTATTAAAGTCGCATTCTCTACAGTCGAATCCCGTTATAACGAACTCTAAGAGACGGGAAAAATCACTTTGTTATAATGAAATTTGGTTATAAAGGAATTTCAGAAAATTTTAACAAAGTTTTAACAAAAACTTTTAACAAAGAAAACTTTGTTTCCATGTAAACTTATCTGGGGGATAAGAAAACTTTCCATTAAAACGAAATTGTCGCTATGACGGTATTCATTAAAAACGGGATTCGACTGTACATCTAACACAACGCTGTCTCCTGCTCCTACAGGGAGCCGGAACAACATCGAAGGTTAGCTTACAGTTGCACGGAAGGAACGCCTCGTCTCGGGTCCGAACTCTGTACACCAAGAGGAAGGGGATATTCGGACGTGGTGCTGAAGATTGGTTCCTTCTGAAGACATCGAAGCATCTGGGCTATATAAAAGCCATAACCGTCACCCACGATGATTCTGGCAAGAATCCAGACTGGTAAACGTTATCATTACCGTCACATTATGCGGTATAGAATAGACCCCAGGGCCGTCATTTCAACTTTTTCCGGGGGGGGGGGGAAGAACATGTACTAAAGGTACGCATATATATATACACTGCTGGCCACCCAAATTGCAACACCAAGAAAGACAAGAGATATCGCAACAATATTTATTTTGTAGATAATATGTTGACCAAGCATCAAATGATTAAATTTATAGACTTCTGTGAAGTGTGGTTCCTGCCAAAATCAGTAGCCAGAGTAGCCGCCATTGTTGGAGATCACCGCTGCCACACGCCTCGGCATTGATTCAAAGAGACTTTGGATGTGTTCTTGGGGTACAGCAGACCAAGCAGCTTCCACGCGTTGCCAAAGTTGATCTGGTGTGGCAGCTGGGGATGTAATCTGGGTCAATCGTTGAGCAACCATGGACCACGTGTTTTCTATCGGCGAAAGATCCGGAGAGCGAGCTGGCCAGGGAAGCAATTCAATCTGGCGATTGACGAAGAACCTTTGGACAATGCGTGCCACGTGTGGTCGCGCATTATCCTGTTGAAATATGGCTGTGGGCAAGCCCTGAAGGTAAGGAAGGAAAACTGGCTCCAACACCTCGGAGATGTAGCGCTAGCTTTTTAAAGTACCGGCAATGCGTACTAGAGGAGTGCGAGAGTGATATCCAATACCGCCCCATATCATAATACCCGGTGCAGGACCAGTGTGGCGGTGCATAACGCAGCTGTTCAGCATCCTCTCTCCACGGTGTCTCCAGACTCGAATCCGACCATCGTGGTGTTGCAGACAGAAGCGTGACTCGTCAGTAAAGACAATTTCATTCCATTGTGCCGTCCACATTCTTCTTTCATCGCACCATTGGCGGCGGAGACGTCTGTGGTTCTGCGTCAAGGGTAGAGGAAGCAATGGACGTTTGCGGACAGACCACTCTGCTGTAAACGGCGTCGAATGGTACGCGCAGACACTGGATGATGCGGTACAGACTGAATGTGCTGTGCTATGGTTCGTGATGTGGCTGAGCGATCCGTCACTGCCATACACACAATACGCCTGTCATCACGTGAAGTGGTGCACTGAGGTGGATGCAATCGAACACGTCGGTCCCTCCTGCATCCAACGATCACATATCCGCATTACAGTTGTTTGGTTTCGTCCAACACGACTACCGATTTCCCTGAAAGATAATCCACAATCTCGGTAGGCCACTATCCTTCCTCTGTCGAACTCGGATACTTGATCAAAAGATGATCGTTTTTTTGAAAAAACCACAAGAAAAACACAATTGCCGTACTTCAAATCGTCGAAATCTCCAAGCCTTAAATAGTGCTTTGAAGTGGCGCCACAGGCGCGCGTGAAGTGCGTCTGCGCTGAAATTCTAATCATTTGCATATCTCACCTCCGCTAATGCATGTTGTAAATTTCATATTATTTGCATGCCTCGTTCAGGGTGTTGCATTTATGCTGGCCAGCAGTGTATTTGTATATATATGTATACCATTTGTCGTGTATTTTCAAAAGCCCCCCCCCCCCCTAAATAAAGGGCCTGGAATAGACTCGTACTAGATCAGTGTTTTCCGATTTGTGGTCAACGGACTCCTGGGGTTCCGTGAGTAATTTTTAAGGGGGTTCCGCGATGTCATTTTCATTCACTACCATCGCATGACTGACACATTTAATGCTGTGATATTATAATTTATTACATCTTTTTATGAGATGAAAATTACACGAAACAATGCATTTTATATTTTATGGGAAGAATGGGGAAGGGGGGGGGGCTCCAACTTGACCTTCGCTGCAGGGGGATCCGCGGAAAATTTATCTTTACTGTAAGGGGTCCGCGATCCATTTAATTTCACCAAAGAGGGTCCTCGTCATCAGAAAGGTTGGGAAACATCGCCATTTTGGGTGCTCAATCTTTAGGAGAGTGCGGGCTCCTTCGCTGGTGTGAAAACGTGTTATGGGCCACTCACGTGATCTGCGAATGCGCCGCGGGTCACTTGAGTGGTCTGAAAATGTGTCACCGGTCAATTGAGTGATGTGGAACTGCACCACGGGTCACAAGTGATCTGGAACTTTGCCGCGGTTCACAAAAATGATGTATAGCTGCACCGCAGGTCTCTTGATAGATTTGTAAATGTGTCGTGGTTCACTTGAGTGATATGCAAATGCACCACTTGGTTTATTTTTACGAAATTATGTTTGAGGCCGCGGCCACATCATATTATTCCGAGGGCCACATTTGACCTGTGGTTCATGACTAATGCCTGCGGTTGAGCATGACTTTTTCATCACCCGCATCAAATTTTTTCCACCACCCGCATCAAATTTTTTCCACCCGTGGCGCCACTTTCCCTAATCAACACTTTTCCGCGGTTCTTCAGAGCAGTATAACAAAGAGTCTCTTCGAAACACCTTTCTCAGGGCCACCGCTCCGCGCCACCCGTGACGAAGGTTGGTGGCGCACAGTTTGAGAATCCCTACCATAGGTCATTGACTATCATGGATCTTAATCGGCTCTTATTTAGCTTTGAAATTTTCAGACATATTCTTCGATTTGGAAACAATTTTTGGTTTTTCGTAGGTACCTCAGCCAAGTCAAGGTTCTTGATCCTAAAAAAGGGAAATTCTGGATATTTCTTGTCGATTCTTGGTTCTCTTCGGATCCGAAGAAAGGAATTCTAAGCAGATACATTCCTGTCGTTGCCAAAAAAGATATGCGAAAATTCCGAGTTGCTTTCAGGCAGAGGGCTATAAGGTAAGAATGAATCAGTCACGTGTTATTTTTACATCTCGCATAACACATAACACAAAGATTGTGCCTGATTTATATTAGTTGCAATCGAATGAAAATTTGACTAGGGCTGCCGAAAATCAGACGGCACATTTTGTACAATAATAAAGCCGGGTCTTTATCCACAGCGCTACGCAGCTGCAACCCATGGAATAACCGGTTGTGAGTTGTGGCTAGCACTGCACGAGCTATTTTAGTGGTAGATTTTGCGTAGGCACCCCCTCAAAAAAAAACCTGTTTTGCACAGATGTAGTAGTCGCGGATAATCGCGTAGAGCGGCGAGTGTGTACTCGAAGTACTGTTCTGCACCACGTAAAAAACTGTTGTTATTAAGTGTGCATTACATTAGCATTTCATAACGCATTCGGGGAAAGGAATCCTTGATAAGAAGTAGCGCGAGTATGCCTGGCATGCATTTCTCACAACTTCAGCTTGGCAATTTTCTTCGATGACTAATGGGTAACTCAAGCAACAGCTGTCTTTGCCATCGAAGATGGTCAAATACAACTGCCGATTGAGTTCCTTGATTACGGAGCCACTATCAGCATTGAGGAGTGCTGTAAGACATTAAAATTTCATGCCGTGGCGAACAAACGTTCTCGAATGTTGATTGTGGGATTCAAGTATTCAAACAACAATGTCCCACAGACATGTGTCCAAGCATCTAACTCGTCTTTTAGAGAATTTGCATTGGGATTTATAGGGACAACTACCCTTCAGAGAGTTCCGACCGGTCATTCTCCCTCCGAGGTATTTCGGTTGCCGTCATCCTTCCTCATCTCAAAATAATTACTGAAAGAGCTAAGCCTCGAACGCTATGGTGAAGGGCATTAAGGGCATAAGAGATTGGTTACTGCCTCGGCAAAATATCTTTTCGTCACTTCTTTGTTTGATCCACTCTAAAATAGAAGCGATACCCAGATAAATGGGTCAGCTTATATTGTGATTGTTAGGGATTCGTAGTTTTCGTAGATGTGATAGAGTTATTCGCTTATATATATTATAAATTCACAAATTTCGTAACACTATCGGCTTTTCGTAACTAAATTCAAATCAAATAAATGCGGAAATTCAATTTTTTTGTATTTTTTTCCCGCAGTCTTGATAATCTACACTTTTAAAGCGAAAGTTGGTCGTAATTTGCTTAGTACTTGTATATGTTTTACTTGTACGTGCGTACTATTATGTGCTTTTTAGCAACCAAAATATTCCCTCGCTTAAACTAAATCACAGTTCGTAATTATTTCGCAAAATATGTGCCTGGTTCAGGTAACATTTCTTCGGTTTTGAAAATGAAGTTCCAACTCGTGTAATACGAGTTCTATCGACTTTTCTGGGTTCTGTAAGGAAATTTCGTAATTGATCGAGAATTCGGAACATTCAAATCATTCATTCGAGCAAATTTTGTGGAGTAAGTCGTTTTGAAATCTCTCGAGTTTCTAAGTCAAGGACGTTCTTGAAAAAAAGACAGGAAATTTGGAAATAAAAAAATTGTGATATTGGGAAGAAGAGCACAATATTGTGTTAAAAACGGTGTTGCAGATGATTATTTAATTAAATTGATTCTACACATAACATCCAACGCAATTAGGGACAAACCAGTTTTATTTCCCCGTCATTTCCCTCAAAATGGATAAGGGGAAGGGATGATAGAAGGGATCATGAAGAATGATGATGGGAAATCATGATGAAGGGAAAGGGATGATAATTATGAATGGATAAGGGATGAAGGGATGATAAAAGAGATCGTGAAGAGTGATGATGAGATCAGGATGATGAAGGGTTGATAATTATGGAGGGAATAATATATAAAGGGATTAAGAAAAAAATTTTTGCAAATAGATCTCGTTTGACTAACACTTTACAAATCTGGGGATAAGTTTTCCAACATAGTTGCGCGAAAATAACACGTAATAACGACGTTAACATTACTCTACATGAAGAGAGGAAAAGCGCCAATCGTGAAAGAAAATTACTGAACTTGGCTTCTATAACGGGATTGAATATTTTAGCTCATTTTCTATTAGCGGCAACCCGCTGCATGGGGATTTTTTTCCCCCTCGTTGAGTGTTTGGCGTGTAATTGACCGTTAAAAAAAGCTGACACGTTACAAAATTTCTAAAACGTTATAAAACCCTTGATATTCGTCCGATAATAAAACGGAAAACATTTTTCTATATTAGGTTTCACAAGAAATTACGTGTGTAATTATTGAGTGATCGATAGTACCCACACCCTATATAAACCTGGGATTGACAGAACGAAAAAAAATATACGCACGAAATTTTTTAGGAGCCAAGCAGTTTTTTTTTTACTACTTTACCGTGGCTTGTTGACTCCTTTTTATGATGGTAATGATGCTGAAGAGAAGTTTGCGTTGTTCTGAGACTTTTCAATTTAGTAATCACACTTAGAAAATTATTGACACCAATGCGTATTTTTTAGTTGCCATGGTGACTTGGCACCCGGGATTTGTCAAGCCTGATATAGACAACTACCACATTAGCAGTGACAACTGCCACTTTTTACTGTGATTTATACTTGGAAAAAAAAAATTGTTCCGTTCGTGTTTTTTCACTAAGAAACACAAAATTTTTGGTTGATTTTTTTTGTTGCGGATATCAAGAATTTTTTTTGGCATGTAAATTTTTGGTGATTTGCCAGCTGTGATGTACACACGGAAATTTCCGACACGCACCGATTCATTTGAAATTCCAAGCAAGTGGTTTCCCACTTGCTTGGAATTGCTTGCTTTTCCCACTCATAAAAAAAAACCTGTAATGAGAAAATTTCGTTTTTTTATTTGCAAAATTTGTGTAATTCTATAGTGACTGTGATGATTATCTTCTATTTTTGTTCTATACAGCGAGTTACGAGACCGTCATATATGGTTTAGTGTGTTCATGTGCTCGCCAAGATCAGTATTCACCAGAGCACAGAGGCTGACGTGTGCGTTCGTGATACTAGTGGTTGCGATGCTGATAAACATAATGTTCTTCGGTGTGATTCCGGAAGAAGACGAACCTATCAAACAAGAGCAGATCATAACCATCTTGGGATTTGAATTCAACTACGTTGCCATCATGATCGGACTCGAGAGTTCAATAATGTCCTATCCGTTTGGTGTGATCATCGCCAATTCCTTCTCGTAAGTTTGTTTTTCGTTCAGAGATGGTCAAGAAAGTCTTGGAAATTCGCGATATCCTTCTCGACTCTAATTGAATGTTAACATTAATGTACGTCTTATCTCCTAGTCTTGTAAAGCCTCGAAAAGAAGAGAAGGACATGATCTCGAAACTCATGGAGACGGAGCGTTGGGAAGCTTCGTCGGACTCAATGGGATCCGTCGACTCTTCGGATATCAGCGGTGAAATACGTAGCCTGGATGAAACAGACGTCCCTGTGTCAGAAGAAGGAGGAGGAGAAGTCGAGGACAAAGATGACGACGACGACGTTATGACGTTGTTCAGCAAGAACGTCTTCACCACCAGCCAGGAAGCCATTATTCCGGTGGGTGACCTGCTACAACAGCTTCAGAGGGACCCGAAGCCACCCGTTCCGATAAGGTCGTTCGTTCAGCATAGCTCCCAAGACGACGCCGAAGTAATTTTCTCGGAGCAAATGTGTTCCGAAAGTGATCCGATGTATCCGATACCGCTGTCGGGCAGGAAAAAAATGGTCACGGACACAAATCAGATGTCCCACGATTCCGATGACGGTACTGCGAAGAAGAAGAAGAAGTTCAAGATTTCGTTGCCGTGGTATTTCATCTTCGTGTCGTGGTTCGTCAATATATTCATCGGGCTGGTATGCACGTACTTCATCATGCTCTACGGGCTTACGTATGGTTACGAAAAGAGTCTCCAATGGTTGTACTCTAATGTGGCAGCGTTTGTGGAAGGCACCGTCATACTCGATCCCCTACAGGTTCTGATCGCTATCATAGTGATATGCTATTTGCTTGATGTGAGTATAGTCTCATCATCGCTTATAATTTCAGTAACTGAAAGACACTTTTAGATTTGATAAGGAATCTCAGCACCCATTTGCAAATGAATCGTGATTCTATTATATGGCATAGCCACGTCACCGAGCACAAAAATCTCCGATCTAGTGGATAAAAATTTTTTCCAAATTGAAAATTTTATCATATAAAAATCATGAATTTTTTCCATTAACTTCGAATCAACCAAAAAATTCGAAAAAAAGTTCAAAATGGACAAGAAATTCTAACATTAAATTAACTCAAGAGGAGTTCGTAACAGATCTAATTATCCGAAATTCGAATTAGTCAAGTTCTATTGTATTTCTAAGAATACGCAACCCTTTAGGCCCCTTTAGAGATACACAAACCTTCCACGTATCTTTCAAATGATTAGCACGCCTTTTATTCATTTCCACATGGCTTAAGCCTTGTACGACAGATAATGGATGCTATTGCATAAATTTCGGGGAACTTTGATTGACACAATGTCCTATAAGAAGCGGTGGGGTATTTACGGGAAGGGGGAGGCTTAGTAGGCTACAGTCCAATGCGGCAAGTTCAGAGGGGTGGAAAATTTGAGGAATAATTGCCAAGAAAATTAACATAATGGGAGAAGAGCGGGAAAATTTGTATAACTCTCTTAATAAATCCATCTCTGCACAGACATCTAGGGGCTAGGTAAGTGAGTGACTAAGAAAGTGACCTAGAGTGTTTGCAAGCACGTGAGCGAGCGAAACAGTGACTTAGAGCGTGAGCAAACATTTGAATGACCATAAGGAATTGCCTACAGAGCGAGGGACCAGGTCAATGAGTGCCCTAGAGCAGTGGTTCTCAACCTTTGGCAGCCCATGGCCCGGTTGATTACGTTTTTGTGAGTGGAAGACACGGTCATACGCACGACTAATGTGAAATAAGTGAGTAAAAATTAAACAATGAATCAGTCACGGCCCGGCGGTTAAGAAACACTGACCTAGAGCGTGCGCAAGCTTGTGAATGACCAAAACAATGACTTAGAGTGCGTACAAAAATGTGAACGGTACAGAAGAGTGACGTAGAGAGTATGAAAGCCTGTCAATGACCAAAAGAATGATCTAGAGCATGTGCGATCATGTGAGTGAGCAAAATAATTCGAAAGCACATGTGAATGACTAAGAGTGATTTTGCGAATGTGTGAGCATGGGAATGACCAAAAGAGTGAATCTCAGAAACACAAATGTACTTGCAGGAGTGGAGGGAGGTCACTTGGTTTTATCTTGGGTTATCGGCACGGAGAAATTGTTCCCAGGAGCTCCAACGAATGTCGGAGTCTTTTATGGAGTTTTAATCGACACCCTTTATTCGATCATCCCATTCGAATTTTAATGATCTGATGATGATGTATCAGAGTTGCCATATGGTCACTCTGTTCATGTGAGGAAAATTCATTGACGAAAATTCATCACCTGCCACGCAATTCAACGACGCAGCAATTCCGGCTAGGAAAATTCACCAATAAACCATTCATCGATGAAGTGACATAATTAGAGTGTGGGTGAGCAGGTGAGTGAGCAAGTAAGTGACTGATCGAGTGAGTAAGTGACTTATCAGGTGAGTGACCAGATGAGCGAATGTGGTGAGGGAGTAGGTGAGCAGGTGAGAAAATGAGCGAGTGAGCGGTTATGTGAGCAAGGGGGTGAATAAGTGAGCGAATATGTGAGTAAATGAGCTCGTGAGTGAGCAAGACAGCGAATTACTAATACGTTCAATCACCCAATCACTCTCACAATTGGTAATACACTCAATCACTTACTCACTCGATTACTCATACCGTCACTCACTTGGTCACTGATACGGTCAATCGTTCACAAATTCATTCACTTGCTCAGTCACTCGGTCACTCACACAATGGTTGCCGGTGATTTTCCTAGTGAATTTTCCCACCGGTGAATTAGTTCCCAAGAAATTTCCCTATCGGTGAATTGCTGCAGGTGAATCATCCGTAAATCCAGTAATGCTCGTGACTGGAAAAATTTTGAAGACCAACATCTTAGTAGAGAAACGCTGGCACAAATTGTACGTTTCAAAATCTTCCAAAAATAATAGAACAATGTGATACTTCGATGTAACGATACTTAGCGGACCAAGAAAAATATCGTTGCAGAGTGATTATAGTTTTATAAAGTATCGTTGTAGCGAGATTTCACCGTATTCATTTCAATTCTATAACTTTTTTCATTATTTCCACAGCTGATCGATATTTTGAATTGAACTGTGTTGGTTATTTTAGTTGAATCGCACAGTAAAAATTTTCGACTCTTGAATTAATCAATTTGTTTTTTTTTATCAGTTAACAATAAAAATCGATATTTCGCGATTATTTTATATCAATAATGTTTGATTATTAATTTTTTGAATGGAAATTTCAGCCGACAACGACGAATGATGTATCGTCCGCATGACTATAGTGATCGAACTAATCCTGAAGATCATAACCATCCGGAAACATCAATATCATCGATACATCAACTGAATAGAAGAAATTCATGTGAACAAAATGTTTGTATCAATTCACGCGTTGTGAAGTGATTAAAAAAAGAATCGAAATTAATAATTTTAAATAAAATTTCATTATCTTCATTGAACATCGTTATCGTGTTCAGTAATCAATCGATGATCCAGAAACAAATTTGAGTCATCACATCGTATCAAAAAAATACGTTTTTTAAAGAAAAAACAGGATTTGCTGAGAGAGAAAAATCTCGTTGGAAATTTAATACTAGTTAACAAAAAATGATGATACAAGCAATTTTGTGAGATTTGTGCAAATGTGATTAGAGGTATTGTATACCCACGCTGAGTTGGACTCTGGCTACGTCACGATGGGCGATTCCATTTATCTTCTTTCGGTAGTCGCAGGGAAAAGGAGCAGGTTGGTATTTTCCGTTGGCGTCTTTTGCGCTATTTTAGTGAGTTTTTCCCCCTCCTTGGAAAATGAACCCTCCATTTGCACGTCAAGTTCAGAGGCCAACTCAGTATGGACATATAATATAGATAAAAGTTTGTTTCATAAGAAAGAATTATTACTCTGTGAAAAGGTGACAACAGGGAGCGATAACATGCAATACATGTAGCAGATTATGGAAATCACACTGCTGTGATTGAATGAAGAATACACGCGCGAGCATTCAATTTATTGATGGCCTGGTTTACATTAATCAGCGTGGAATATGTCACATCAAAAAGTGTTTCTAATCTCCCTCTAATCCTATTCGTGCAAGCTATTATTTTTTATCATTTTATTACTTTTGAAATTTTAACGAACCTTTGATAGACTCTATAACGTGTAAAACTAATAACAGAGAGCCCACGGCTTAATGTGATCACGTCGTAACTGAGAATTTCTGGTAACAATAACCGACTATAATAAATTATATCCCAAAATCCCACGGTTGATAAATACGCAAAAAGTTGCAGAATATTATTTTTTAAACATGGCTAAGACCTCCGTAGAATTATGACACAATGTTAAAGGTTTTCCTAGCACCTTTTTTTCGAGAAGGAGAGTCTCTGTCAGAAAATTCTAATGAAACACCCTTTAGAACTGATACAGATATGGGCAGTCAAAACATTCCTGAACTGAAAGTTTTCCTTTTTAAAATGATTTCGATGTGCAAAATTCTGCGATAGAGTGAGAACACTATCATAACAAATTCGTTACAGAAACTGCCGCCCCAGTAAACACGGCGCCCTAGCCGATCGCCTCGACCCCCTGATGCCTGTGTATACGGTACATTCTCAGCTTGCAAAAAAGTCTTTCGGATGAGAAACTGAATGCGGTCAGATGAAAGAAACTGGCCAAAAAGTGAAGAAACGGGGCTTTTATTTCATTTTAAGGGGGGTTGGTGCACTCAAATTTTCCAAAAAACACATTTTTCAATTTTCAAATTCTATGAAATTTTCTGCGTCTATTTAACTGTGTTCACGTTTTTTTTTCTACTTGCACTAAAAATATGTTAAAATATTTTAATAAAACACTGCTGGCAGGCATTCACATGCTAATGTTTTTAAGTATAATTCGTTTTCTAAAAACTAAGTTTTTTTAGATAAGGAACATTTTTTCGAACTTCACTCATTCAAATTGAAACTTTGTGTGTGTCTCTCAACACTATAGTGTTATATATTTTAACACGAGCTTTTAGGATTTTAATTGTTGGTTATTTTTTTTATCGAATTTTAACTCCAACAACATGAAATTGTCCCTCATCCTCTCAATCTTTTGGTCACTCACATGCTTGCAAACTCTAAGTCACTCCGACCTAATAGTTCGCTAAGCAGAGACAGATTTATGGTTTTTCCGCCATAGTGGAAATGTTCTCTTTTGAAAATAAGATCCTCAATTTACATTTTTGTACGGTCGATCCTCGCGAATATAGGTTATACGTTTTTTGTATTCATCGCATTTGTATACATTGTAATTTTCAGTTTAATTTCTCTGCCTGTTGATAAAATTATGTATTTAGTTTTAACGCCCTGCTTCAAAATTATCAATATTTATTTTCATTATAAAATTTTCTGCGTCTAACTCTGTCCACATTTTTGTTCTACTTGTACTAAAAATATTTTTAAAATATTCTAATAAAACACACTGCTGGCAGGCATTACACATGTTAATGTCTTTCACTAAAATTCGTTTTCTCAAAACTGTAAGTTTTTTGTTAGATAAGGAAAATTTTTTCGAGTGTCGATTTCCATCAACACTATGGAGTTATATATTTTAACACGAGCTTTTTTAGAATTTTAATTGTTGGTTATTTTTTTAAATATAACTTTAACTCAAACAACATGAAACTTCTTCAAAATTTAAGCATATTTTATGCCATAAATTTTTTTAAATAATTATAATAAAAACTCGTGTTAAAGTATGTAACACCATAGTGTTTAGAGACACACACAAAGTTTCAAAACATTTGAATGAGTGGTGTTAGGAAAAATGCTCCTTATCTAAAAAACTTCCAGAATAAATGAAAGAAATAATTCCAGAAATTGATGAAAATTCAGCATTAAAAAATTATGAAAATGCAGAAAATTTCAGAACTATTTCTTTCTAGATGAAAATGCCGGAGGGCCACCTTGGCAGCCGCTCCCTGCTAAAAACGTTTTTAGATTTGTATATTTTCGGTGAGTTATTCTCACGAAAGAGGATTGTTTTTTTTTTGTAAAATAGAAAATATTTAGGTCATATTTTTGTCGTTAGAGGACGCTGCATAAAATCAAATTACCGTAGCGTTAGCTGCAACTGATTTCTGAATTTTCATGTTACTGCCGCTTGCATAAGATCTTCGTTGTGATGTTGGCATTGGTGGATGAAGCACTACTTGTTGTTTCACCTCACACGCATATAGCAGACTAAATATTCACGAACGTTTCGAACAGAGGAGGTTCAGGTCTAATCACTTTTGCCTGACATTAGTGCTATGTCCTCTATTGGCAAAAATTTAAACTATTTTTCCCCCGAAAAGATATTCCCATGAGAATAACTTTTCGCATCCAAATGCACAAATATTCATTAGATGTTTATGAATTTTTAAACTGTTACGAATTTTTTTTCCAAGTCACTCCAACTCCAAAACCCCTCACTGACTAGGTCCTACACTCTCTAGAACACTCTTTTGATCATTCACATGATTGCACACTCTGGATTACGCTTTTAATCGCTCACCTTACCATTCTTATGGTTACCAAATTGTTTTCCCGCTGTTTAGGTCAATCACCAACCTGTTCGCTCGATCACTTTTTTAATCGCTTACTGACTTGATTTATCGCTCTTCAGGTCACTCATATGGTTATACGTTGTAGTCCCTCACAGGTACACACACATGCCCTGTTTTTTCTCTCTCACGTGATTGCAAACTCTCTAGATCACTCTTTTTGTCACCCACCGATCGATCACTCTTTTGATCACTAACGGATAGACAGAGCTGTTTGGCACACACAGGATTGCTCGGTAGGTCAAAATCCCCTGGGCCACTCTTTTAGTTATTTACTGACCTCGTTCATACTCTCAGTAACTCTTTTAGATCACTCTCTAGATCACTCTTTTTGTCACCCACCGATCGATCACTCTTTTGATCACTAACGGATAGACAGAGCTGTTTGGCACACACAGGATTGCTCGGTAGGTCAAAATCCCCTGGGCCACTCTTTTAGTTATTTACTGACCTCGTTCATACTCTCAGTAACTCTTTTGGTCACTCACATGCTTTCAAACTCTTTAAGTCACTCTTTGCTCTATCACTGTGACCTAATATATCGTTCTCTAGGCAGAGATGGATTTATGCTTGTTCCGCAATAGTGGAAATGTTCCCTCTAGAAAATAAGCTCCTCAATATACATTTCTGGACCGTTTGATCCTCACAAGTATAAGGTTATCCATTTTTTGTACCCATCGTATTTGTTTGCCTTGTAATTTTCAGTTTAATTTCTCGGCCTGTTGTTAAAATTATGTATTCAAAGTTTTATGACCCTACTTTGAATTATAAATTTTCATCTAATTTTGCCTATAGCGTTGTTGGTATGTGTTTGTTTCACTCCTATTTCTTATTAACATTATAATTAAAATCTTATAGAAACACTCGGTTTTAATAATTACAAAACTTAGCCCATAGCAATACACCATTGAAACTCCCATTGATGATGCAAGCCAATCTAGCCAACCGGAGTAGCTCGCATAGTGAGAATTGTAGTCATTTATTAAGAAGGACACATAATTAAATATTAATTTTCAAATTACATAGCAAATAAACTTTAGTAAATAATGAAAGTTTTTTTTTTAATTATGTGAATAGATGTTTATATTTTAAGAAATTATATGCTATTCATTGTTGAATTTAGGACGAAAGGCATAGCATATAATTTCTTTGTTGTTGCAGTAAATTACCTTTTTTAGTCATTTATTAAACAAAAATAGTTTATAAACTTCAACAGCAGATGCCAGTGCACAGTCATGGTCACTTGAATTGATTAATTAATTAAAGTCAATTTTAGGAATACTATTTTGAAGTTCCTGACAGGGGACACAAATCTTCATGGTGAACCGGTGCGTAAACAGCACCTCCTAGAGATAAAAGACCTTCGCACGCTGCTAGTGACGTCACGCAAGTAGGCCATCCTCGCTCAGAATATTCAGAGAGAAAATAAAAATCCGCTGCACGTACTAATATCGTCGTTGTGCGGAAAAGAAACGATCTCTCGTGTACAGAGTCGGCGATTTCTATGCCCTATACATTATCCAATCATCGTGCGGTGTTTGTGAGTCAACCCGAAAGATCCTACACTAAAACAAGAAGAAGCAAAATTGAATACGATACTGTGGTTCAAAATGTGGCAAACATGGTAGACAGTCTTACCGGACTACTCTTATGACGTTTAGATAAACATGATAACCCTTGCGCGGATACCTTCTATCTCTAGGAGGTGTTGATTTAACTCTCGACACCTTGATTGAGAATCACGAGCAGCAACTCCCCCGGTGTGAGAATCGAATCCCGTTTTAATGAAAACCGTTATAGCGAAAATCTCGTTTTAACGAACATTTTTCTAATTCCTCAGATAAATTTATAAAAAGGGGCATTTTTAAATAACCTGGCATTCCTTTATAACGAAATTTCGTTATAACGAAGTGATTTCTACGGTCTCTTGGTGTTCGTTATAAAACGGGATTCGACAGTATTTCATGGACTCCATAGAATAAGTTGGAAAAAAGCCTTTGAGTTGGGAAAAATAATTTCCTGGCAGGAAATCAGGAAACTTGCTGTCCTTCCTCTCTGGAAGCTCCCATCACACTTAAAATAGTGTTTTTAAGTGTGTTACTGCCTCTGTTTTTTTTTTCACTCACATGATTGCAAACTTTCTAAGTCACTCTTTTGATCACTTACATGTGGGCAGAGCTATTTGGCACGCATAGGCTTGATCGGTAGGTCAAAATACCCTGGGCCATTCTTTTGATCATTTACTGACCTAGTCCCCTCATCCTCTAAGTCTATCTTTTGGTCACTCATATGTGCTTGCAAACTCTTTAAGTCACTCCGATCTAATAGTTCACTAGGCAGAGACAGATTTATGGTTGTTCCGCAATTGTGGAAATGCTCCCTTTTGAAAATAAGCTCTTCAACTTACATTTTTGGATCGTTCGATCCTCGCGGAGATAGGTATCCATTTTTTGTATTCATCCCCTTCGTTTACATACTACACTGCTCAAAACAATTAGGGGAGCACATGGTTTTAACAAAATTACGCAAAGATGTATACCGATAAGTAACATAAAATGAATCATCCATAATTTAAAGCCTAGCAGGAAACGGAAGGAGAAAACTTCATATGCAAATCAAAGTTCATGACGTCAAAAAACAGAAAAAGGAGATAAGGGCAGAAATCGGGATGTTGCAGAAGCGTCTGTTTTACTGCCGTAACTGTGAAATTCGATTGCGCAGTATTTTTTTTTTGAGACAAGGTGACTTGAGGATGTCTCAACAACGTGATTTACCGAAATCCATGGCATGGCGTGTTATAGGCAGACTGGAATCCGGGCAAACACAACGTAGTGTCGCGGACGCTGTTGGAGTCGCCAGAAGTGTTGTTGCAAGGCTGTGGAATCGATTCCAAGAAACAGGAAATGTTAGACGTCGACCAGGGCAAGGTCGGCCACGCGCCACTACAGCAACTGATGACCGGTATGTACGGTTAACAGCCCGTCGAAACAGAACATAGAATGCTACGCAGCTGCAAAGACGGTTGCTCTTGGCAACAGGACGAAGGGTGTCCAGCCAAACAATACATAATCGGCTTCATGAGGGAGGGCTCTATGCACGTAGGCCAATGGTCTGCATTCCGTGGACCAAACGCCACCGTGCGGCCCGAAGAAGATGGGCTGCTGAACATCGAGATTGGGAGCAACATGATTGGAGCCAAGTGCTGTTTACAGACGAGTCCCGATTCAGTCTGGAGTGTGACACCCGACGTGTTCTGGTATGGAGGGACAGGGGCACTCGAAATAACCCCGCATTCGCTCGTGAAAGGTCACAATACAGACGAGCTGGTTGGATGGTATGGGATGGAATCAGCATAGGCGGACGTACGGACCTGCATATCATTCGGAATGGCACTTTGACGGCCCGAAGGTATGCAGACGAGATACTGCGACCTCATGTCATCCCTTACGCTGGAGCCATTGGAGATTCCTTTGTTTTCCAGGATGATAATGCCCGACCGCATAGAGCTCGTCTGGTGGAGAACATGCTTGAAGCTGAAACAATACAGCGTATGGAATGCCCAGCGTGCTCTCCTGACCTGAATCCTTGGACGACGCATTGCTACGCGACCAAGGCCGCCTGTTACTGTCCGAGACTTGCAGATTGCACTTCTTGAGGAGTGGAACAGTATTCCCCAAAGTCTGATCGATAACCTCATCGCATCCATGGCAAACAGGTGTGCAGCAGTCTTAGCTGTTCGAGGAGACCACACGCCCTATTAAAACTCATGCATCATGTCTAAACAGTACTTTTTTTATCGTTTACATGTAACCAAATTGTTGCCCTAAATCATCTTTTCATGTTAAAATATTTTCAAAGAATTAAAGCTTAATTCCAAATTTTTTTACGTCTTTTTTTCTGTATTGCGCATTGATACGCGTGTACTATCCATTGTATGCCAATACGTGGCTGTCTCGCACGGTTTTCTTCACTTTTTTGCTTGCTTCCCCTAATTGCTTTGAGCAGTGTAGTTTTCATTTTAATTTCTTTGCAGTTGATAAAATTATGTATTTAAAGTTTGAACGCCCTGCTTCAAAAAATTATCATCATTTATTTTCATTTTGTTACACAGAAACATTTTTGCCTATAGCGTTGTTGATGTGTGTCGTGTTCCACTCCTATTATTTATTAACATATTAATTAAAATGTTCACCAACACACCATTCTAACTCCCATTGACGAAGCAGGCGAATCTAGGCAACCGGATTAGCTCGAATGAAATGGTCAATTACGATAAGAAATTTCATAATAATTTTGAAGTTTTATAACAAATAAACTTCAATAAATAATGAACGTTTTTTTTCAAATATATGAATAAATGTTTACTTTTATTTTGAGATTTATATGCTATTCATACTTGAATTTGAGAGGAAAGGGCAACTTTTACGTTTGAAAGTGGTGCAGTAAATTACCTTTTTTAGTCATTTATTAAAAAAAAAAGTTTCCAAACTACAACAGCAGATGGCAGCACACAATCACGGTCACTTGAATTGATTAATTAAATAAAATCAATTTTGGGAATACTATTTAAGGCTCCTGACCGGGGAAAAAATCTTAATGGTGAACCATATATAACCAGCACCTCCTAGAAATAGAAGACCTTCGCGCGCTGCTCGTGACGTCACGCAAATAGTCCATCCTCACCAAGAATATTCAGAGAAAAAAAAATATCCGCTGCACTTGTATCATCGTTGTGCGGAAAAGAAACGATAGTGCACAGAGTTGGCGATTCATATGCCATATAAAGTCATGGAGGAAAGAATAACAGGAGGTGACGCGACCAGCGCGTCCGTTGAAAAAGCATGGGGGGACCTGGGTTGCCAGATGAAGCCAGTGATCGCTCTATTAAAGGGACCAAGTAAGCCAAACAAACCGTGGCTTCCCATGCTTTCCTATGAAAAACATCCCCGTTTTTAAAAATCATTTAAAAATTTACTATTCACTTTAGGAACTCGATTTTTTGTCCCTACATTCTGTGGATATATTTATACAATTGAACGAGAGCTTTTACAATTTTAGTTGTTATTTGTTTTCGAATTTTAACTTCAACAACAACATGGAACCTTTTACAAAAATAACCAAAATTTACCCATATCTTGCGCCACAAAATTTCTTCTCGGCATTTTAATTTTTAAAAAATTATGCCAAAGCATGTAATACCTCAGTGCTGAGAGAAATACAATGTTTAAAGACACTTGAACAAGCGGTGTTTGAAAAAATCTGACTTTTTTTTGCGAAAAACATTATATATGCAAAACATTAGCATACACAATGCCTTTCAGCTGTTGTAAACAGACAATTTTAGATTTCAAATTCACTTCGAAACTGTTTTTTGTCAAATTTTCGTACACATTTTTTTCTCAATACTACATCTACATAGTGAAATGTTCGGATGGGCAGCATATATTTCAATCATACATATTCAAGAATATGAGTGGAACGGAAGAAGGGTGGCGAAATTTGTACAGTCTACGGGCATCAAAACCATAAGTACACAGTGGCGGAGGACGCTCGAGCACTTCCAGTACTTTGAGGCACGGGGGCGGCAAAAAGCTGTTTGCCCCGGGTGGCAAAAATCCTACCTACGGCCCTGTCAGAAGGTGCTCGAGCACCTCAGGATTGATTCATAAATCAGAATTCCTCATGTAAAACTTAAGACGAGCGCCCACGGGCCTCAAACACTTTCCAAATGTCCCGGATCTATGATAATGATGAACGAAACAAAAAGGCAAAATAAACAGTTAAAACAAAAAATTATGTTTTTTCGCATTTTATTGGAGCTTCATATTATTTTGTTTGATCATATTTCTATAGACATTCATGTGATACATCGAATTTTTAAAATAAATTGAAGGCATTGAACTAAAAACGTATGACGAGTTGAGAGTGAGAAATGATCTTTCCCCTTTCATAAATAAATTAAAAATATAAAAACCCCTTATATAAGGATAATATTTTATTTTCCCCCTTTATTAGATCATGTAGATTACCTGAAGACGCATTAAATGGTCATGGTGCTTAAATTTATTTAGTTATTAATATTTTAAGAGAATTCGATCCGGCAAAACGCATGTTAAGTATAGGGAAAAGAGCGGTTTGATTGGGCTTACTTGTCAGCCCATAGGGTTGCCACAACGGCTTGATGTCACCTCCTGTATTCTTTCCTCCATGATATAAAGTATACACTCACGGTGCGGTATTTGTTAGCCAACCCGGAAGATCTTACACCAAAACAAGAAGAAGCAAAATTGGATACGATACCGTGATTCAAAATGTGGCAAACATGGTAGGCAGTCTTACCGGACTACTCTTATACGTTCAGATGAACATGGTAACCCCTTGCGGAGGCCTTCTATCTCTGGGAGATGCTGATTTAACACGCGACACCTTGGTCACCAAAGAAACACTATCCCGGTTTGATTTAATATTTCTCATAAAAAAAGTTTTATTATTCCTCACTCAAACATCGTAATGACAAATCGCAATACAGTCGAATCCCATTTCAACGAATACCGTTATAGCGAAAATCTCGTTTTAAAACGAACACTATTCTAATCCCCCCAGATAAGTTTACATAGGAACAATACAAAAAACTTGGAATAACTTTATAACGGGATACGACTGTATTTCATGAACTCCGTAGAATGAAGGGGAAGTCACGAAATTTGTTGTCCTTCTCTCTCTGGAAGCTCCCATCACACTGAAACTAGTGCTCACTAAGGTAGAGAGGACAAGCTGTACGTCATACATGCTCAACCTATGGCTTATGGGGACAAATGTGGTCTTCGCAGTCAACTGAAATGGCTCACGATCTTTTTCTGAAATAAACCAAACAGCACATTACCAGATCACTTAAGTGACCAGCAGTGCATTTCCACATCGCTCAAGTAATCCAGATCACTTAAATGGTCCGTGGCACATTCCCGTATCAATAAAGTATCCCGCGGCATATTACCAGATCACTAAAGTCACTCGAGGCACATTTAAAGATGATTTAAGTGACTGAGGGTGCTGTTTGAGATTACTTGAGTATATCCTCCGTGGCACATTCTTACTTTATTTAAGTGATAAACGGCATACTTCCACAATATTTGAGTGACCCACAGTGCAATTCCAAAGCTGTTAATGGTCTGCGTTATATTCTCAGATCACTCAAGTGACCCGAGGCACACTTACAGACCATTTAAGTGATCTAGGGCACTGTTACAGATTGCCTAAATGGCCTGGGGCATAGTTCTGGATCACTTGAGTAGCCAATGCCACGTTCACAGATCATATAAGGAACTTGAGGTCTATTTACAGATCATGTAAGTGACTTATGGTTCATTTACAGATCATGTAAGTGATTCATGGTCCATTTACAGATAGCTTAAGTGACCTTCAGCACATTCAAAGTTGACTTATGTGACCTGGGACGCTGTTCCAGGTCACTTAAGTGTCCCGAGGTACAGTTCAAAATCATCTAAGTGGCCCACGGCAAAGATCCAAGTCACGTAAGTCACACGAAGCACATTTAAAGATAATTTAAGTGACCTAGGGCATTGCTCCACAGTACCAGAACACTTCAGGCAGCTCGCGACACATTTCCAGATCACTGAAGTGCTCAAAAAACGTTTTCAAACCAATGAAGTGGACCGCGCTTTCCAAAAGTTTGATCACCCTAGCTGTATGTCGATTTATTGCCTTTTAAGTCAACTAATCCCTGTCTCAATTGTCCAATTCTAGTCAGAAAAACCAGAAGATTGTTTACTCATTGAAATTAGTGAAACCAGTGACAAAATAAGTGCATTTATAACAGGGGTGTAACTGGATTCGTACGACTCATCCAGGAAGATCCTGCGAATCAAGTTTGGGTCGTGACCAATAGCTCAAGAATCCCTGACTGTAAGGGGAATTGTGTGACCCGTTCCACAAGACTCTGAGAATCAAGTTTAGGTGGGCGACCCTCAGCTCAAGAATTCCAGGCTGTAAGGGAATCTGAACGACCCATCTCTCTCTAGGAAGTTCATGCGACCCACGGTTTACATAATAAATTTGTTTGAAGTTTATATTACATTAATGATTTTTTTTTTTCGGTCAGAAAAGCGATATCTGAACTCAAATTTAAATTAGTAGACGATTCGGTGTGTGATGTGTTTAGGAGTTGAATAGCGTTATGTTTTTTGTATCTCATATAAAAACATCTGATGGCTACTAATCACCTTAAACATTTGCGATGAAAATGTTCCCAATATTGGTAATATTCTTCTCGAATGTGACATAAAAAGGACGTTAATACTTATTCAAATACCTATTTTGTTCGGAACATGAATGTCCTACTTATTATTCATCATCTGTTCACCCGGATAGACTCGAGGCTTTCACACGAAATCAGTATTCATGAATTCCACGCTATTCTCAAAGAAGAATTATTATTATATTCTAATATATTTAAATAGTTACTTGTTTTCGTCGGAAGATTATGTGTAATGAGCATTTTTCTTTTTTGTGAATATTTCCTAAAATTATCCAATGTTATGAAATATTCAAACGCGAACGTGTCTCTCTCTCTCACTCTCTCTCTCGAAGGTTATTTTATAATTCTGGCGGACCAAGGAAAGACGATAATGCAATCTCTGATGCAACTTCGAAGCGCAAATGCGAGCCGATCTCCCAGTTAAAAAGTCTCGCCACAGAGTGCAGCAGTCCTACAAACAGTGCAAATATTCAGTCACTACACATCACTCACTTCACTTCTGAGATATAGATGGCAGCACTGAAAAATCATACACAACACTAGATACGCACTCAGACTGTTAGGTACACTTACACTTCCGGCACAACTCACTAGGTAGTAAATTGCCTATGGCGATAGACCTGAGTTGTGCTCGGTTTGAAAAAAAAAAATCTCTGATGGATTAGAAACAAAAAAAATCCTATCAGTCGTGACATCGAATAGATCGAGCAAAATGTTTCTCTGCACAAACACACGTTTCTTAAAAAAAAAAAAATTAGTACTGTATTAGCTTTCATAGCTTGAAACTGTAGTATAAGTGAGGGAAGCTTACTGTGGTGCTGTGTATTGTTTCACTACACATACCAAGCATTACACGGAAACAAACTTCACGGGAGTTTCACTATACACACACATTTCATTCCAACATGTACCAATTCGTTAGAGGTACTGTGTAACATTTAAATAATGTTATACTGTATACGTTGTAACAAAGCGCGGCCATTTTCGGACGTACCTCTTCTGCGTTTTAAACGCTCTGGTAACAGCGTATGTGTTCTATCTGTGTAATATCTGTGGTTCAAATAGTTCCCTGTGGCATTGCATGACCACGTGCCCTCAGACGAAAGACTTTGGCCAATCGCCAGAATGCTGGCTTGGAAGAGAGGTGAGGATTCTAAACAGCCCTCTGAACTTACGACGTTAGCAGACGTTGATTCAATTCCTGGACCGTATAACCTCCATCTACTCATCAATAAGACGCGAGCTGTAGGAACAAGTGGTCGACATTCACGCTCAAATGACCCAACGAGGAAGGTAATGTACGGATACCTATTGACAAGTATTATTTACGGCCAAGAAGACAAACATCGGCTGTTTCACCGATACCTAATAAAACATATAATCTACGCCCAAGAAGACAAGCGCCAGTTGTTCCACCGGCTCCTGGCTGGTGTGAATGAAATGGTGAAATGGATGTGGTGACCATACCTGTATAGACGACAAGTTAATATCTTATTCCGAAGTGATTGCTTATACTGAAAATCAATGAGATTGGTATATATTCTAGATTGGATAAATTCAATTTCATGTTCTATCATATGCAAGACAAGATTATTGTACGATTACGGACTGATTAACTGTGGACGATGTTACGATCACTGTTTTTATTTCAAATTCCTCATATGAAATATCGTGGATTCTTACTTTCACATGAATTAATAAATTTCCGAATACACCCAGCCTACGAGGACGCTTCGAATCTCTTTGAGATAGGAAGGGAGATGTGTCAACACCACCTATAGAACAAGGCCTCCGCACGAAGCTAGTCACGTCACTGAAGAAGGCCATGGATATAGCAGGCCAGCGCATGCGATATCTTTACCTTTTTTGCAGTATATCTGATGGCAATAGGAGAAATGGCCTTCCTCATTGACGTCTCAAGCTTCGTAAGGAGGCCTTGTTCTATAGGTGGTGTCGGATGTATAGTTTTTCATGCTCTTCGATCAACATGCAATGAATCTTGAACGACTCGTTCAAGATTTGTGAATATATAACATTTACGAAACGAAACACTCCTACAAAAAAAAGCCATCTTAACAATCCTTTTAAAGTTACGCTGGTTAAGTGCTGCCCCGTGATAAATGACCCCAAAGTTCATATTCCCCGCATTTGGAACTCAAAACTAACGCAATTCTCTATGTCAGAGTTTAACACTTTGAGGTCAAGGAAAAATTATAGTGTGAGGAAAAAATCAAACCGCGCAAACACATTCGCGACACCAGGTTCTGAAAGGGGATATGTCAGTATTTCTTTTGCATTGGCTTCCACTGCCGGCGTCAAACTGAGAACAACGACTTACGGTCTGTTTTGGACGCGGTCCTTTATTAAGGAAAAGCATGGTTTTTGTGTATGAGAAAATTTTAGTTTGGAAAAATTCCACAAGAAGACCCCTTGCTTTTCTAGATCAAAAACATATTTTTAGTGATAAATATATAAGTTTGAGAATTATGTTTTTCTGTACTCTTTCTTCAAATAATTAATGCCCATTTTGACATATTTCAGCTCTAGTGCATCGAGAATGTGCACCACTTAATACTGATTATGTTTCCAACCGATGGGGATCAAGGTACACCCCAGTCAAAATTTTAATTTTTTTTGTCGTCATCAAAAGTATGGAAAGTATTAGAATGTTCAGGTTGCAATACGTTAATCAAAGTATATTTTGTCGATAGTATAAGAATGATAAGCAGAATTTTCGTATAAAAGTTGCCGATGATTCGTAAATTAGGATTTGAATATGGTAAAGAAGTTTTGAAGCGACGCAGATTCGAGAATAGTAGAATAAGATCAATTATTTTTGTTAAATTATTCAAGTTTGCAAAACAGTTTCGTAACTGATAATGAAATTTTAATAATTTATAATTATTAATGTCATATGTGAATGTTAATGATCAACTTGCAATTTGCAGTCATTTCACACATCAAGGATATTGTATAATTCGAGCTACTTTCCCGTGACTTTGAACACTGAAATAACCACCAAGCCATACTGTATATATAACGTTTCACCAGCAACTGTGGTGGGCACCTTCAGAGAAATTTATCATTATATCCGAAACTGTTGCTTTTCACCGACGATGTGCGAGCAAGGAACATTAACATTATTTTCTATGAGAATCGATACGACCACCAATTATTGACGTTTTGGCCGGAGTGTCATAATAACCAAGGTCGCGATAGTTTGTTTGTTCAACAATATAATTTTACAAAATGAATATACGAACGACGAGACCGATAACAGTAAAGCCTACAATTGGTTGAATATCAGAGAATTTCAGGAAAAAAAGCACGCATTTCGACAACACATGCCAAAAAAAAACAGCTACAAAAGATATTTTCACAGAAAAATTCCAAAGTATTTCACAATAAAAAACTTGAATTATGTACACGAAAAAGAACCTGATAGACTATTTTGGGATAGGATTATCACAAGACGCTTGAGTTTCTACTACTGCTAAACCAGACATGCACCTCGTCCATATTCCTCTGCCGAACCTCTAACGAATTGGTACATGCGGGAATGTGTGCGTACGTGTAGTGAAACCTGACGTGAAGTTTGTTTCTGTGCAATGCTTGTTATGTGTCGTGCTGCCATCTGCCACCAGTTTTTCTAACTGTGAGTGAAGTGTAATGATTGAATAATTTATCATTGTAGGCGTGTTGCTGTCTATGGCGAGACTTTTTTAATGGGGAGATCGGCTCGAAGTTGAGAACCACAGGAAACCAACTTCAGCCGACCACCACTGCGGGGTTCGAACCCGGATCCTCGTGATGTGAATCCGTCATTATGACCACTCGACCACCGCAGCGGCCGTTTGAGTTACTGCATATGATACACAAAACAGTGTAAAAGATTCAGTTTTGACGGAGGTGTGTATCAAACAAAACTAAGTAACCGTATAAACGACAATAATGTATTCGAGTACCATAATATAATAGCACGTGACTGTGTACCTGAGGATACAATCCCTGACGATTAATTTTATTACAAATTTTATATTGGGAGAATGTTCTGTGCGAGAGGATAATCCGAAATTGAGAAAATGAAATTCATTTAAATTTTCAGAAAATTTCATTCTAAAACTCCTTTCCAAATAGAAGAAGCAATTCCAACAGCAATGAAAATTCAGAAGATATGCAAGAAATAATTGCAACGCTCATGAAAATCCCAAAATATATGCAAGTAATAATTCCACACTTGATAAATTTCCAGAATAAAAGAAAAGAATGATTCTAGAAATTGATGAAATTTCAGAATTCAAAAATTATCAAAGTTCAGAAAATTCCAGAATTATTTCTTTTTACATGAGAAATTAACGCTTTCCAGATGAAAATGCAGAAAATTCCAGAACTATTTCTTTCTAGAGGAAAATGCTGGAGGGCATCCCTTTCTATAGCCGTGTAGCTCCTTCCTTAAATACCTTTTTTTCTAAGTCACTCCAACTCAAAAAGCCCCTCACTGACCCGATCCATCGCTCAGTCGCCTTACCATTCTTTTGTTACCAAATTGTTTTTCTGCGGGTTAGGTCACTCACCAACCTGGTCACTCGCTCTCTCGATTACTTATTTAATCGCTTACTGACTTGGTTCATCACTCTTAAGGTCACTCACAGGCATGCCCTGTTTTTTTCCCACTCACATGATTGCAAACTCTCTAGGTCACTCTTTTTGTTACTCACTGATCGACCAATCTCTTGATAACTCACATACGGGTAGAGATGTTTGGCACTCACAGGCTTGCTCGGCAGGTCAATATCCCCTGGGCCACTCTTTTGGTAATTTACTGACCATCATCTTCTCAGTCACTCTTTTGGTCACTCACATGTTTTCAAACTCTTTAAGTCGTTCTTTGCTCACTCACTGACCTAATATATCGTTCTCTAGGCAGAGACAGATTCCTGGCTCTTCCGCAATAATGGAAAAATGTTCCCTTTATATAACATAAGGTCTTTAATTTACATTTTTTGATCTTTTAATCCTCGCAAAGATTTCGCATTTGTTTATATTGTAATTTTCAATTTCATTTCTATCCTTGTCGATAAAATTATGTCTTTCAAATTATCAACATTTACTTTCATTTAAGTATACAAATATTTTTGCCTATAGCGTTGTTCGCTCGCTCCTATTCTTTGCTAACATACTAATTAATATGTCCTAGAAACACCATTTAGACTCGCATTGATAGTGCAAGCGACCCTATGCAACCGGATGCGCTTGCAAATTGAGAATTGCAATCCATAATAAAAGAATAAATATTTTTTTATTGTAAAGTATTATAACAAATAAAAACTTTAGTAAATAGTAAATGTTTTTAAATTATGTAAATAGATGCTTAGTTTATTTTAAAATATCGTATGCTGTCCATTATTGAATTTAAAAGGAAAGATATTTGAAAGTTGTGCAGTAAATTAGTGTTTTTTAGTCATTTTCGTAAATAAAAGCTGTTCTTAAACTACAACAGCAGATGGCAATGCACAATCATGGTCACTTGAATTGATTAATTAATTATAATCAATTTTAAGAATACTATTTTAAGGCTGAGTGGCGAATAAATTTTCGTGCACCTCCTAGAGATACAGACCTTTGCTCGCTGCTCTTTGGAAATTCGGAAGTGCCTTATGTGGTGATGACGAAGCTCAGGTATAAAAAACTAAATTCTTAATTCAGATTTGCTCCTTATAAACAAAGTTTATAAACTGACCTGAAAGATCAAACTTCCAGTTCATTAATTTTTTCAAGTCCCAAGGAAATATTCAAGACAAAACCTCCATACAAGCAGACGGCAGGTAAGATCGTAGAAAGTAAATTTTCTACACTCCACTTTATAGTAATGTGCTGCCATCTAATGTCAAATTTAAAAGTGACTCATTTGGTGATGATGAAGTTCAAAGTAAAAAAACTATATTCTTTACTCCGCTCAGTTCCTTATAAACGAAGCTCCCAAACTGAACTGGAAATTCGAACTCAAAATTCGGTTATTTTATTTCAGCATAAGGCGACGTCCAAAACAAATATCCTCTATTAATGAGCAGACGACAGGCAAGACGTCGGTTTGCTCGGTTCCCTACAAGCTAAGCTCACAAACAGAACTGGAAGTTCAAACTACCAGTTCAATTATTTTCTCAGGATACAAGGAGAGATCCAAAACAAGTAACCTGGAAAGAAGCAGACGACAGAGATTCTGGGGCTTGCATCGAGCCTCCGCGACGGCAGCGACATCAAATGCGAGGAAATCACGTGACTCAATGAAAACAAAGTTCCCGCCTGTCAATTTGCCCATAGAAATGTACAGTTCGGACTCTTATTGCGTTTTAAAGATGAAAAAAGGACAGTGAACTCATCTAAAGGTGAAAAAAGATTAAATTATTTATTTCATTCATACTGAAATCATTCCTTTCATAAATTCTTGAATTTTCCTTTATTAATTCTTGAATTTTCCTTCATTAATTCTTGAATTTTCCTTCATTAATTCTTGAATTTTCCTTCATTAATTCCGAAATTTTCCTTCATTAATTCTTGAATTTTCCTTCATTAATTCCGAAATTTTCCTTCATTAATTCCGAAATTTTCCTTCATTAATATTCCTTCATTAATTCTTGAATTTTCTTTCATTAATTCTTGAATTTTCTTTCATTAATTCTTGAATTTTCTTTCATTAACTCTTGAATTTTCTTTCATTAATTCTTGAATTTTCTTTCATTAATTCTTGAATTTTCTTTCATTAATTCTTGAATTTTCTTTCATTAATTTTGGAATTATTTCCTTTAGTAATTATTATTCCCTTCATTACTTCTGGAATATTTTTTTTTTTCAAATCAAATTTATTGTTATCATATAACAGTACAAAAAGAAAAAATTTACCAAGGAGTCAATCAAAAAATGACCCATTCTGGTAAATGCTAGTAAAGATTAGTATGGAAAACAGAATAGTCAACTAAAAAAAAAATCAAAATTATTCAAATTAAAATAAAAGTTAATGGCAACAGAGGAGTGCAATTTAAAAAACAGTTCTACATGCTGCAACTAAAAATATAATTTTTTTTAGATGTTGGAATGAAAGCAAAAACGACTAGATGCAGCATGTAATTAAATTAAACTGTTACGTTATTTAAGGATTATATGACCAAGGAAAAACCATTAAAACAAATTCTCTATACCATCAAGTGAGAACATGTATTGCTTGACACATTTTTTAATGGATGATAAATTAGTATTGGGAGTGATTTCTTGTGGTAATGTATTGTATAATTTTGGGATAAGATAAGTAAAATGTTTCTTCAACAGTGTTTTATGAGGCAGCGGAAGTGAATACATATTATTTAGTCTATTTGGAGATCGAGATGTATTTAAAGGCAAGGAGGATTGACCTCTGAATAGGAGGAGAATAGATTTATAGAAATATAATTGTCGTAATGTAAGTATTCCAAGATGTTGATGAAGTTGTATTGATGGTTTAGTAAAATTATTTGTGATGATTCTAATTATTCTCTTATGGAGGCTGATTATAGGGTAAATGGTTGAAAGGTAGTCAGAACCTCATACAGTTAGACCATATAGTAGGGGTGAGTGAAACAAGGAGTAATAAAGTGTTAGTAAAAACGACTGATTCAAGTAGGGTTTGAGATGGTAAAATTTATAAATTGCTAGCCGTAGTCTTTTTTGCAAGTACATGACATGACTTCCATTTAAGATTGCGATCAATGTATATGCCAAGGTATTTAATTGTAGTAACTTGTTCGAGACACGAACAATTACAATCAGAATTAATAGTACAATTACGATTATGGAAAATTAAATTAAGTTGAAAGTGAATGTTAGATTTGGAAGAGAAATTTATAAACTTAGTTTTTGATGTATTGATCTAAAAGTCGTTAGCAACAAACCACTTTCGGATTCTAATTAAATCAGTATTGATTAGGTTAGTTAGAGATTGGGAATCGTCAGTTGAGTAAAGTAATGCTGTGTCATCGGCGAAAGTTATGATATTGCCATTTATGTTTAAGTTACATAAATAATTTATGAATATTAAAAATAATAATGGTCCCAAGGCAGATCCCTGAGGAACGCCTTTCACTATTTCTAATGGAGGGCTAAGTCTATTGGAACGCTGATTGTGTTCTATGTGTTAAATAAGAAGCAATTAGATTCAAAGCATTATCTCTGCTTCCGATATACGACAACTAATATAGTAATATATGATGATTTACGCTATCAAACGTCCATTTTTACATGTTCAAGCGGATGTGTCATACTAAGTCGTCACGAGAATTGCCCTATAACTGTAACTATAACTTTAGTCATTCCTTCGACGTATTTCATAATATTTTTGAATGTCCATTGTTTAATTTGCAAAGAGCAGTCTTGTCAAAATCGTGTATTTTCCGCAATCCAACCAGACAAAACATAATTTCTAAAATTTCGCACCTCTCTGAATATCAAATTGAAGAACTGTTTTGTTTTTTTTAATGATATTGTGAAGTTCCTCAATTTTTTAAATTGAAGTGTATGTGTGTGTGTTCCATGTCCTACGACTGGTATTCTAATGATAAGTAATTTATTAATTGTATATTTTATTTTTTGTATGCCATCCTTCCATGGGTCTGGCCCGATACGCAAATAAAATATTATTATTATTATTCTAACTGGAAGTTAGAGGACGGCGTGGGAGGAGGGGAATCGTATTAAAAATTTACATTTTCTTTTTTATTTTCTGTACACTGTATTTTCATCCTCAAAACTCGTACAGGGTGATTTCTGGTCACCATTTGAGAATTTTTAAAATTAGAACCATACCACTACGACGAACGGTTGATGAGATGAAGGCTGTAACAACACACCAAGGAGAAACCATTGAATCTTGGAATGGCCATAAAATTATTAATAGGGGAGGGTAGCAGGCGGGTCTGGTGCCCTCATCAGAGAAAAGGGCGCAAAATTTCACCATTCAACCTATCCTTCAGCATTACGAGAGTGGTGCCTAAATGAATTGTTGCCGTGGCTAACCAAGTGTCCGGTTGCGGCCCTGCAGTAGGTATCTTATTACTGACGAATCACCGTTATATATTGGGTATTTTTTTTTCTTTTAGATACATTCCCAAGTTTGTAATTTACACCTGGTAGCATTTCTTTTACTTTTATAGATAAACTACATAGTTGATCCACAAACATCATGTCCTTACTCTGCAGAACTTGGTTTACTGCATGGGCCCATTTGGGCACTTTTGCCACCGAGTTGTCAAGTGAAAATAAATTAGATCTGGTTCCGATTTTCAAGAGTAAATATGCAAATAGGTAGGTAGGAATTTTTAGCTAGGCAGTAGTGCTTCTTTCAGAAAAATCGCTTTGTATGTGGGCGTATGATAATTTTAAGACAGCCCTGGGTGTACTTTATGAAAATTGTCAAAAGCTAATCAAAAAACTTGGCAATAATGTGGTCTAGTTTGCAATGTTATTAGATTCCCATCATTTGTGCCATCCCTTGTGATAATGATCTTCAACTATACAATCAAGTGTTCTTAAAATTTTAGGATCTTCTATTGGATGATCGATATTGAAAAAAAAAATTGTACATTAAAAAAAATATCATTTGATAAATCTTTTTGTGGTGCCCCTTTAGTACTGATGCGCTAAGCACGTGCTTATTTTGCTTAATGGTTAATCCGGCCCTTAGTAATGCAGACAAACTCGAATCAATCCAAAAGTAATCCACCCGATTTGCTCACAACTATCTTTCGCTTCCGTGTCCGGACCTTAAAAACGAACTTCATCTCCTCCCTCTCTCTACTCTTCGTCTCATTTCTCGATTAACATTGTTATTAAATTTTTCATGGTCAATTCAACATCAAATACCTCAGCCAAACCATCCTAAGTTTCTAGAAGACTCGACCATTCCCTTAAATTAAAATCTGATTTTGCTTCCACTGACTGCTTTAAATACAGCTTCTTTCCTCATACCATTGGTGAATGGAACAAACTCCCAACTATTGTCGAATCCCCCCACTATCACTAGTTTGTCTAATATCAAACAATATCTTTGTCATTTTCAATCGCATGCGCTTGTATATAGGCCCCAGGGCCTAATTAAAAGACCCATCTCGGAATTTCCTGTGACCCATGGGTTAAGAAACCCTGGTTTACATAATAAATTTCTTTGAAGCTTATATTATGAATGATTTTTGTTTTTTGGTCAGAAAAGCGATATCTGGACTTATATATAAATTAGTAGACGATTCGGTGTGTGGTGTGTTTAGGAGTTGAATAGCGTTATGTTTTTGTATCTCATACAAAAACATCTGATGGCTAATAATCACCTTAAACACTTGCGATGAAAATGTTCCCAATATAATATTTTTTTTCGAATGCGACGTAAAAAGGACTTCGATATTTATTCAAATACTGTTTTGTTAGGAACATGAATGTCCTACTTATTATTCATTATCTGTTCATCCGGATAGACTCGAGGCTTTCACACGAAATCAGTATTCATGAATTCCACGCTATTCTCAAAGAAGAATTATTATTATATTCTAATATATTTAAATAGTTACTTGTTTTCGTCGGAAGATTACGTGTTATGAGAGTTTTTCTTTTTTGTGAATATTTCCTAAAATTATCCAATGTTATGAAATATTCAAACTCGAACGTTTCTCTCTCTGTCTCGAAGGTTATTTTACAATTCTGGCGGACCAAGGAACGACGATAATGCAATCTCTGAAGGATTAGAAACAAAAAATCCTATCGGTGGTGACATCGAATAGATCGAGCAAAATGTTTCTCTGTAGAAGCGCACGTTTCTTCTCAAAATTTTAGTACCGTATAGCTTTCATAGCTTGAGAAGTGAGGGAAACTTACTGTGACGCTGTGTACGGTGTAACATTCAAACAATTTTATACTGTATACGTTGTAACAGAACGTGGCCATTTTCAGGCGTATCTTCAGCGATTTAAACGCTCTAGTAATAGCGTATGCATCTGCATTTGAAATAGTTCACATGATCATATGACTCCAGACGAAAGACTTCCACGTTGGCCAACCACCAGAATGTTGGCTTGGAAGATGAGGATTCTGAACAGCTCTCTGAACTTACGACGTTTGGAGAGGTTGATGCAATTCCTGGACCGTAACCTACATCTACTCCACAATAAGACGCGAGCTGTATGAACAAGTGGTCGGCATTCCCGCTCAAAGGACCTTATTATGATCCAACAAGAGAGGTTATACGGATATCTATTGACAAGTATAATCTACGCCCAAGAAGACCAGCGCCAGTTGTTCCATCGACTCCCGGCGCGTATGAAAGAAATGGCGGTGGCGGCCATATGGACAAAAAGTTATATCTTATTCCGAAGTGATTGCTTATACTGAAAATCAATTAGATTTGTATATTCTAGATTGGATAACTTCAATTCCATATTCTATCATATACAAGATAAGATCATTGTGCGATTATCTACATAATGTATTGCGTACGATTACGGACTGATTAACTGTGGACAATGTTATGATCACAATTTTTATTTCAAATTCCTTATTGTATATATGAAATATCGGTATTTGTTATTTTTAAATGAACTAATAAATATCCAGATACACCCATCCTTCAGGAACGCTTCGACATCTCTCTGAGATGGGAAGCAGGGCGTGTCCGGTCCTTCAATAGTAAATGTTTACGGGCATGAAATGAATCTTGAATGGCGCATTCAAGATCTAAAACTAAACAACTGGCTTCGAAGCAATAAACACATACTTTACAAGGTACTGTAATATGAATAATATAATCTGTAAATATTTTTAACTGATATCCCTTTTGGAAGCGAGCATTCATTTTGTTGAAATTTTCAATATGTTTTGCATTTGTGATGCTCAAGAAATGCATTAAAATCATAAATGTCAGCAAATCTTCATTTTTTCAAATTTTCAATTTTTTTTGTTAATAAATATTTCACACTTCGTTCAATCTTTTTCAGTCAAGATGATGCAGGGTATATTTATCTTCACGTATACTTTTATTTCTAGATTTATTTTGCTAAACTTTGATGTAGTAAATTTTCCCGGAGGCAGTTTCTACCCCGAAAGCCATCTTAAAAATCATCTGGAAGTTACGGTGCTTAGGCGTTGCCCTCTGATAAATGTCCTCAAAAAGTTCATATTCACCGCATTTGCAACTCAAAACAAACGCAGTTCTGTATGTCAGTTTGTGATGTTTTTCCCCCAACTCTGCTCTGTTTTTTGAATGTCTCTGAGAATATAGCACTTGGAAAGGTGAAATGTTTCCTGTTGGCATCAGGAGAGACAGGGCAACAACTTTATAACTGGATTCTGGAGCACAGGTTAGTCCATGTAAAAAGTTAATTTATTTATTTTCATAACTGTATAACAAATCCTTGCAACATCATTGACTTATCCGAGTTCTACACATTATTTGGATAATTTTTCTAATTCCAAGTGCGCCTCTAGGATAAATAGGTTCACCCGTAAAATTCGGTGCGTGCCGTCAACTATGCACCCTGTATATGAGCGAGCTGGTCTTCCCACTTTCAAAAATTATGATCATGGCTAAGCGATCTTGCAACATTGAAATTTCAGCATGGAAATATACATACATTTTCGTCTTCATATTATAGGTGGCAGTATCCAAACAGTCACATGTTATATACTGTGAGTAAACAATTCCTTGATATTTTCACATAACAACCTCACTCGCAGGTGAAACGGTAATAAACTGGTTCTGTGGCGACACAGCAGCGCTGTACATGGCTAGTTAATCCGTATTCCATACCACTGATAGAGTTTTTTAGACCAAGCGAACGTCCTGTTTAGAGAAAATCCATGGCGTTTAATTAAATAGTTTTTGATAAAGACATTTATTCCTCTAAACTTATAATAGAACATATATTAAAATCAAAAAAATTTTAAACTTTATAATACAGGGTGTTTCAAAAAGAATCGCCCGATTTGAAATGCGTATATTACGAAAAATGTTGAACATAGACACTAAAGATTGATTTTACATTACACGGCTAATCATAAAATAATTTTTACAAACCAAATTAAAGGTGCTGAATACCTTGGGATGCACGGCATATGTCCGTACGCAAGTCAAATTCATCCCAAACTTTCGCGGGCGTGTTTGCATCGACGGTTGCTGTTAATTGTATCTTCAGTTCGGCTAATGTAGCTGGAAGAGGAAGCACATAAACGTAGTATTTTTATAAGCCCCCCACAAGAAGAAATCGCATACTTTGAGGTCGGTGATCTTGGAGGCCAGCGATGTTTAACTGAATCCCGTACGGCCGATCCATCGTTCAGGAATGCGATCGTTCAAAAATTCTCAAACATCTAAGCTCCAGTGTGGTGGTGCCCGTCCTGATGGGAAATGAAACCATTCGAATCGGTTTCTAACTTGAGGAAAAGCCAATATTGCCAAACACTGAAGTGGCGAAGACATTTATTCTTCTAAACTTATAATAGACCATATATAAAAATCAAAACAATTTTAAACTTTATAATACAGTGTGTTTCAAAAAGAATCACCCGATTTGACATGCGTATATTACAAAAAAATATCGAACATAGACACTCAAGATTAATGTTATATTACATGGCTAATCATAACAGTTTCCCTACAAACCAAATTAAAAAGGTGCTCAACATGTCCACCTTGGGATGCGCGGCATATGTCTATACGGTAGTCAAATTCGTCCCGAACTTTTGCGAGCATGTTTGCATCCACTGCTTCTGTTAAGTATATCTTCAGTTCGGCTAATGTAGCTGGAAGGGGAGGCACATAAACGTAGTCTTTTATAAACCCCCACGAGAAGAAATTGCACTCTGTGTGCAATCGCACACCGGAGATACGGGGGGGGGGGAGGGCATTGTCCCCCAGCGTCAAAGATGGAGTCGACTGATCTAATGTACATATGAATTGACATCATCATCGTGCCCCCCAGCAATAATGACTTTGTCACCCCCAGACTTCCAAGTCAATCTCCGCCTATGAGGCCAGTGATGTTTAAATGAAACGTCAGGTCCCGTACAGTCAATCCATCGTTTAGGAATGCGATTGTTCAAAAATTTTCGAACGTCCAAGCTCCAGTGTGGTGGTGCCCCGTCCTACTGGAAAATGAAGTCATCCGCATCTCGGTTTCCAACTGCCGGAAAAGCCAATATTGACAAACACTGAAGTGGCAGCCGAAGGGAGAGCGTTAGCGCTACCTGTCGGCAGCTGCGTGAAACTCCAGATTTCCCTCTTTCTACCTATACATTATTTGATCAAAACGGATTAAAAGCTGAATAGTTATGATTTTTTTTTTCCAAATCGGATGATTCTTTTTGAAACACCCTGTATTGTTAATGAGAGAAGTTTTTACATTCAGATTACACGGTATTACGAACTGGGCTGGAAGAGATCGGGATTAGTCTGGTGGCAGAGTTCCAGTGTTCATTATTTGTGCGACAATGCGATATTTTTCTGGCAATAACGAAATTCTCGGTACACGCTGAGAATGTGCTGTACCTCAATACGCTTGCGCCATTAATATTCATCTGCCTTCCGAGAGCTTTCATTTGTTGAAACTGCTCTACCGTATCAAGGAGTGAGGCACATCTGGATGAATATGCACCTGAGATCGACGATTGACGATTCCTTGACGATTTATCATACAGTATTTACCAACACGAGCCGGGTTTAAGAGATACTAACCCCCGGCCCGGCAAATATAGTTCGCCATACGGGGTTCCCCCGGAGGGAGCACTTATTTTCTCCACAAAAAAAACAACTTAACATTTTACCCCCAGGGAGCAACCATTAACAACTCGCGAACTTCAATTTAGTGTCCCTGGGTTTATAATAATTACTTCCCTAAGTATTATATTTTACATTATAATTATCACATTGTAGATAATCACGAGCCGGGGTCACCTGTAATAATCACCAATAATGTACTAATAATGTACATAATCACCTGTAAATATGATAAATTTTCAAAATTTATCAAACTTAACAAAATGATCGGTTTGGTGGGACAGATTATGCATAATCACCGGATTTATCCACTTTTATCGTAGTATATAAATATGTACCTTCGCAATAATGATGTTAGAAGTGCTGCCATCTGCCATCCGCAATATGAGAGAAAACGACATTTCACCTGAATTTTTGTTTTTGTAAATGCCGTGTTATAAGTACAATTTTTTTCTCTGCGCAAATTGCGTATTACAGTTTTTTTTTCTACTTTGAGAGGTTTAACTAGAAATAATAATTTCATTAATTTATTGTGAAAAGTATATTTGTTTGAAAAATCTATGTATGACATTTTAGTTAAAGCCTTTCGTCTCTCGACATCATCTATAACGAATAACACTTCGCCATTGAATGGGAGGGGGTTGATGAAAACATTTGCTTAAGACTATACAGAGTGATATAGATGGCTTCTTTCTCAGCCAGAGAGATATCAAGGAAACAGTTATTTTCCGGATAGACTCTAACCCAGGCCCTCTTGCATACCGGGCAAGCATGCTACCATCTACACCACTGGAGACACATGACCCTGCCTTCCTAATTTCACGCACTGTGGCGTGAGGCGCTAAAGTAGAGACATTAGTAGCCTCTCTTAACTTCAGGAAATGGCCCCCGGGTGGGACAGTTTATAGAGATATAGATGGCTTCTTTCTCAGCCAGAGGTATCAAGGAAACAGTTATTTTCCGGATATGATGCCGAGGCGAGCTCGGAAAGAGCTGAATTTCCTGAAGTTAAGAGAGGCTACTACTGCCTCTACTTCAGCGCCTCACGACACAGTGCGGGAAATTAGGAAGGCAGGGTCATGTGTCTCCAGTGGTGTAGATGGTAGCATGCTTGCCCGGTATGCAAGAGGGCCTGGGTTAGAGTCCCGGCGGAGACGTGATGACTTTTCTTTCCGAGCTCGCCTCGGCATAATATCCGGAAAATAACTGTTTCCTTGACTATACAGAGTGTTTCAAAAACAATCAGCCCATTTGAAACGCGTATATTACAAAATATACTGACCGAAGACACTTAATTTAAATTTTTTATTACATGGCTCTATATATATATATAATTATAAAGTTTTTTTTGCAAACCAAATTAAAGTTGCTCAATATGTCCACCTTGGGATACACGACATATGTGTATACGGTAGTCAAATTCGTCATGAACTTTTGCAAGCATGTTTGCATCGACGGCTGATGTTATGCGTATCCTCAGTTCGGCTAATGTAGCTTAAGTGGAGGAACGTAAACGTTGTCTTTTATAAACCCCCACAAGAGGAAATCGCACACTGTGAGGCCCCGGCGATCTTGGAGGCTAGTGATGTTTAACTGGATCCCGTAGGGCCGATCCATCGTTTAGGAATGCGATTGTTCAAAAATTATCGAACGTCCAAGCCTCAGTGTGGTGGTGCAAATTCCTGCTGGAAAATGAAATCATCCAAACCGGTTTCTAACTTGAGGAAAAACCAATCTTGACAAACACTGAAGTGGTGGCCAAAGGAAGAGCGTTAACGCTACCTGTCGGCAACTGCGTGAAACTCGAGAGATTTCCTTTTTTCTACCTATGCATTATTCGGTCATAATCTGAATAGATATGTAAATCGTATAATTCCTTTTGAAACACCCTGTATAACATAAATAATTTTAAAAAGTATACTCTTGTTTTTTCATTCATTCAAAAGTCTAATTACGTATTCATCTTCAGAAGCAAAAACGTAGAAAAATTTAGCGATTGTGGTAGACTTTTCATCATTTTGTTGTTTTGAATGTATTGTCTAATAATAGGCGCAATAGATGGCAGGGCACGTTATGAAGTAAATTTAAATTACACACTTATTGTGGTTTGCCGATAAGGAAAATTTTTTATTCGAGTTTTATGATCAAAACTGTATAATATTCCGTCCCAGAAATAATCATTGAAAAAATGAGATTATTGAAAATATTATACTGTTTTATACACTACGAAGTTGGAATATCGTTGAGTTCAAGAGTGTTCAACATTTATGAGAATTCGGGCCACTCAATTGGTTTGCAAACGTGTCGCGGGACATTTAAGTGATCTGGAAATGTGCCTCGGGCCACTTGAGTAACGTGGAACTGCACTGTAGACCTCTTAAGCACTCCTGAATTGCACCGCTAATTACTTAAATGATCTGGGGCGGTGCTTGGGTGATTTCAGTGATGTGGAGTTGTGCCTCGGGTAACTTAAGAGATGTGGAACTACACCGAGGGCCACTTAAATGACCTATAAATATATCAGAGGTCACCTAAGTGATCTGTAAATGTGCCGCGGGTCCCTTAAATTCTATGTAAATGTGGCGTGGGTCAGTTAATTGATCTGTAAGTGTGTGGAGACCTGTAAATTTTTCGGAGAGAATAAATGCTTAATTAGGGGAACCCCATTTGGTGAATCATATTCACTACACCTAGGAAAGTAACTCAACATATAAAAGTTCTGCGGGCCACTTACAAGCCGCGCAACGGCTAACTCAAGTGATGTGAAACTGCATCCAGCGCCGCTTAAGGGCTCTGTGAATATGCTGTGGGTTCCTTCTAGTAAACTGTAAATATGCCGGTTATTTTTTTAGTTTTTTACAAAATTAGTCTTCAGGTGACGGGCTGCATTTGTTCTACATTGGGGCATGTATGGTTTAGTCTCTCTGTAATTCCTATCTGCGTCATCGTTTCCTATGAATCTGCCTCATAACGGGACTTTGACGCACGAGTATAAATAACTCTAATGCTATTCTAAGAGAGAGGCTTGAAGCTGCATTTCCATGAATTCGACAAATAGCTGCTGCCGATTATAATACTGATGCAGCATAGTTTGTTCGAAGTGATCGAACATAATCATGAAACTACTATGACACTGCAACGATGAAAAGACTAGATTTGCATCAACATCGGACAGGATCTTTTTGATATGACCTTTATTTTTAACAATAGAAATACGCTATACACAATACACGAGGAGATCAAACGATAACAAATATACAATTTACATATATATTTCCGTATTTTGAACATTCGGAAAACATTATAATTATTATTTTACATGATATCAAGCACACACTTAAGAATACTTTTTCGAATAAAATCTTTTACATGTGGGAAGTTCCAGCCACACGGTCATGAAACACAAATTGTATTAATTTCCATTGGCTGTAGATGTTGAAGGGGGGGTTTAGTTAGTGTTAATATTTGGGCAAATGCCAATCAATTTCTTGTGGTTAAACCATATTATTTGAACTGTTAGAGCATGGTACAGGGTGTCCAAAAATTCACGGCCACGTTCGGTAAACGGAGAGGAAAAAAAACTGGAAGAGGCGATAGAAACGCACCGTTTGCTTGATTGTGGTTGTGAAAACTGTCAATTGTTAATCATACGAAATTTCAAAATTAGTTACAGATTTCTGCAGAAGATGACGCTACAGTCGAAAAAAAAACAAACAAACCTAAAATAGGATATTATCAAAATATTCACAATTTTTCAGCAACATCGCATAAAGTCTCAGAACAGAATTCGCAGAGACCCTAGGAAGCAGCATCTCAGCGGCGATTTTGAACGTACCGTATCTGAAATCCGACTGCAGCGCCACCTGTTAACAGACTTTTTAACTAATTTCGAAATCGCTGCTTTTGTTCCGAGACCACACGATGTTGTTGCAGTAAATGGTAGATTTTCAGAAACTGCAGTCAAATACCGTTATAATGAACTCCAAGAGTCCGGAGAAATCACTTCCTTATAAGGAAATTTCGTTATAAGTTTATTGCAGGTTTTTTAATTGTTTCTATGTAAACTTATCTGGATATTAGAAAAGTGTTCGTTAAAACGAGATTTTCACTACAACGGTATTCGTTAAACGGGATTCAAGTGTATTGTATCTCAGTTTTTTAGCGTCATCTGTTTCAAAAATTCAACTAATTTTGTAATTTTGACTGAAAATTTACTGTTTTCACAAGTACATGATATCATATTACTGTCTAAATATTTGAAAAATTCACAAAAAATTGAAGAAATTTGGATGTGGTTTGCAAAAAAGTTATTCTCACGAAGGGGAGATTTTTTGTTTCAGAAATAAGGTTGAAATTTTTATCTATAGAGAGCACTGCACAGAAGCAAATCATTGGTGACTGAACCTGAACCCTTTCTTCAATCTCTTCTGTGCCCGAAACGTTCGTAAAGCCGTTGATTTGTGGCTGACAAGGAAACAATGTGTCGTCCTCAAAAAATTATGGGATAATATAAGTACGTACATTAATCTCCCCCAGCAACACATAGAAGCACAAAAATTTGCGTCGGAATGCAATTATTAAAGCCGCATAAAGTTATTAAAAATGATAACAGTCGGCTACTAATCGATTTTTGGTGATGCCTATAAATAATAAACTTCCTTTCACTTTCTTTCCACCAGTTTCTACAAACTAGTTATTTCTCTTTATATTATCTTTGCTATACTTGATCATGTGTTGTTTGAATGACGTCACTCTAACACTGTAGGGTAGGGATTCTTAACCTATGGGTCGTCGGGGCTTCCGAGATGAGTCGTTTAGATCAACTAACAGAAAGAGGCTATTGCTTTATGAATGCCGATTCAAACTTGATTCCCACGGGCTTCCCAGATGTGCCGCACAATAATACATTTACAGCTAGCGACTCTTGAGCTATGTGCTACGAACCAAACTTGATTCGCAGAGGCTTCCAAGAAGGGTCGTACAATTCCACTAACAGCCAGAGATTCGAGCTATGGGACCCAATTCAAACATGATTCACGGGGGCTTCCGAGATTGGTCGCACAAATACACTTACAGCTAGGGATTCTTGAGCTGTCGGTGACGACCCAAACTTGATTCGCAGAGGGTTTCCTAGATGAGTCGTACAAACCCACTTATAGTCCTGTTAGAAATGCACTTACTTGCATCACTGGTTTCACCAATTTCAAGACATAAACAGTCCCATTTGTCGCGGCTGTAAAAGGTTAAGAACCTCTGCTCTATGGTGACAGGATTTCTAAATTCATTCTTGGCCTATTTTGGCGTTCGAAATACTAATGTTTGCATTTTTTTGAGTGACCAATAATAATTCCGGCGGATCGTTTTTTGAATTTTTTATGCGAATTTAAATGAGTCAAATCAGTAGCAATTTTTCCATAACTTTTTGAAGCCGTCACCTTGGGACCCTTTAATTGTGAGGTAGAACTACTTCACCAATAGCACTTTATTCAATAATGTCAACATCACAATGAAAATCTATACAAGCGCACAATAATAGGAAAATTCAGAAACGAGCTGTTAGTGGCACACCTTGCATTTTAGAGCAGAGGGCTTCACCCATTTTTCTGGTCACGAGCACTACTGCCCGTATCCATCATCAAAAGAGCAGCAACCTTACGTGGCAAGTTCGGCATATGAAAGCATGAAAATCAGGATTATTTCAGTCCTTGAATGAAGTTTGTACGAGGTGGTTCATTAGAACGTTAATCAGGCGCTCGCGAGCACGAAATCGGGACACGAGCATCGAACACTCTGGATGCTTCAGAGAGCACCGTGGTGCTCCCGAGCAACGGAACGAAGATGCCCGTTTTAGAGGAAGGACACCGATTCTCGCATATTTCCAGCGTTCTGTTTCCGTGGAGAATACCCTATCGATAAAAATTTGAACTTAATTGTTTTCTGCATCAAAAATAAAATGTACCTCCTTCGTAAGAATACTTGTTTTGCATACCGAATTCACATATACCAATTCCTTTAAAATTGTTTATGAATTTTTAAGCTTATTACGAATTTCAATACCTGTACAATACAGCAAACCGCGCATTTCTATCGTGTTTCCCGTTCTATTTTTAAATTCATTTTTCAAACGGGCCTGTGATTTACGGGACACCCTCATGGTTGCAGCTAGTCTGGGATGTCTATGTACAATTGACATGTTTGATCTCTTACATTGATCTCTGAAGGTTATTGGTATTGCTTTGTCCTATTAATTACAGATGTTTCTCCGGTTTTGACCATGGCTTTTACTTCCCACTCGATATGTCTTAGGAAAATAGGAGTTAAGAAGTTGAATTGAAGTAAACATTTTTTTTTCTCACCGGATTTTCTGTCTGAATCCATTGTTAATTTCCCATACACTTATCAAAATATATCCATTCTGTGCACAATCTTTTTTTCTCTTGACATTATTAACATACAACCAATATTCCCTGGTGTGGTCCGTTGTCTTTGATCGTCTGAATCTTTCAATGAAAGTCATCAATCAGTCCAAAAAATTGTTCAGAGTTCTCGGTCTTATCACGTTTTGATTCACTGGCTGTCAAATACAGTCTTTTATAACGTCTTCCAGAACGAACACGTCCCTCATCGTATGATTTCCTCCCGATAATACAATGTAAAAAAGAAGTCGATATCAAAAGAAAAGAATGAATCGAAATCCTGACAAGTGGTGCATTATATAGTACGAGTCATTTTTGTAATTACAGTGGCGTAGGTGATTACTGAACATAATTTCATTTTTTCACCATACAGAGCACTTATGTCTTGGATTCATTCGACTGCTCACTGAACAGCTGTAGGCTTTGGCGAAGTCGTAGGAGTTTGATAATGGGCCCAGGACCCTGCAAAGAAAAATCATGTTTTGAATCACTACCGGAAAATTCCAAATATTTTTTGTATTACAACAAATTTCAAATATATATTTTCGTAAAGATTTAAAGTATCAAAAGCAAATACATTTTTACATGTTTTTTTGAATTTTTTTTAGGGTATAATGAGCAACTTCACTAGCATTTGACGTCTTCGTCAATACTTGGAACCTTTACTTGGTTTTGACATTTTTTTTAACTTAATGACATTTTTACTTGCTTCTGATAATTTTTTTTGGATATAATTCACACCTTTAAATGCATTTGACAGTGTTTTCGCTGTACATACATGAGAACTATACTTGTGTTTGACTATTTTTTTGCTGTTGTAATCGGCGATATATCCCATATGGAACTCGATTTCCTGCATCTCCATGAAGGGAATTTGGTCAGTGCAGGTATTTATTTCGTTGTGTGCGGTAATACTTTTCTATCGTAACTCCTTTCGGATGGGAGCCTTTGGTGGACCGAATTCATCCAGTTGGGTTGTGCACCCAAAGTGTAGAGAGTTCAATGCAAAGGACGTAAGTTGTGTATTCTAATGAATCAAAGGGAGTGATTAAATCCCCAAACGATAATAATTATCCGAGGCTAACCGTTCAAACGGGCCGGATAGATCATGTCCCTCTCAATTCACCTCTATGAGAAGTAAGAATGTTCAGTAAATGCAAATGAGCAATTTCAAATTCAACGCCGCACGCAGTAAGAAATTCTCAAAGCATTATGTGAGGAGTTCACGCGATGTATCAAAAAAATATGACTCCATACATTCAATGACTAGATCAATGAAAAGGGATTTGTGTTATTGAACTAATATTACGGCATAAAATCAATCGTGATCACCCACCTTATGGGTCCTGGGCTGTGGACTGATGTTCTTGCCTTACTGAGAGCATCCTCCGGGCGATTGGATCCGCACCATATCTGTGAAGATAAGATATAGAGACCATTTTCAACTGCATTTGGAACAGTAAAAATCGAGAGAAATATTTATTTTCTAGTAATCTTAAGTTTTCTCTCATTTTTTTTCGAATGTCCAAAATCTTACTGTAATGCTTTTTAAGTTCATGTCTGTAAATACCAGACCAGACCAGAATTAAATTTTGGCTGATTCCCAGCCCTATGGGCCGCCTGTCAGCATACGAGCTGGTCATGAAGGCCTATGAAGAAAGGGAAGAGTATATATTGTTTGTGTAAAGAATTATGTTGTGCATGTTTGTGTTAGTGCTTGATTTCAAAAAGTCCAATCGGTCATGGTCTGTCTGTCTACTCACACTCAATGCCGCCACAACGTACACAGTGCCACCACAAAACATCACAAGGGAGAAGGTACATTCGATCATAACATCTGTTCTGGGTGAGAAAGGGGAAAAACATCACATGGGTGTCGTGACGAAAAAAAAACCTTCAATTTTTGTCATCAAAATTCACAAAGCATACATGAAAGTTCTGTTCAAGTATTCAGTGCAGTGCCTTCAGAAAAAATTTCCCCATACAATCAAAAATTCTATGATGTCCTAAAAATGTCCAAGTAGAAAGTCCAACTCTCACTTTTTTTTCCTTCTCTCACAGTTCCATCAATAAGGTGATTAAATGCGGTTAGGAAAAACAAAATAAATGCGACTAAATATGGATAAATGCAGATAAAGTTCTATCAGGACACAAAATACAATTGTGTGCAATTGCTGGCTCCTTAATTTTACAAATTACAGAGATGAAAAGTACACGCTCACTTATGTACTATATTTACAATATTTCTCCTTCCTGAGAAATAACTTATGTTGCCTTAAAGTAGCTCCCAGTCCAAGTGCATTATCTGTCTAGGCCTCCTATATTTCCTTAGGATCCCTATGTCGTAATTCACTATTTCTTCGAGGTGTACAAAATCAAAATTTAGCATTCTGTCGAATTGTTCTGTATTTAATTGTTTAATGTATGTAAATATATGCGGAATGTTCGAATCATTTCTTATATTAACTCCTCTTACATACCAGGGTACACCTACAAATCTCCTCAGGATCTTGTTTTGAGTAACTTGTAGTTTTTTTATGTTTGTTTTGCAAGCCTGGACCCACGCTGGGGACGCATATAGCATTGTTGGTCTTAAAATTGATTTTTTTTTTTTTTTTTTTTTTTTTTTTATATATAAATCAAATTTATTGTTATCATATAACAGTACAAAAAGAAAAAATTTACCAAGGAGTCAATCAAAAAATGACCCATTCTGGTAAATGCTAGTAAAGATTAGTATGGAAAACAGAATAGTCAACTAAAAAAAAAATCAAAATTATTCAAATTAAAATAAAAGTTAATGGCAACAGAGGAGTGCAATTTAAAAAACAGTTCTACATGCTGCAACTAAAAATATAATTTTTTTTAGATGTTGGAATGAAAGCAAAAACGACTAGATGCAGCATGTAGTTAAATTAAACTGTTACGTTATTTAAGGATTATATGAGCAAGTGAAAAAAAACATTAAAACAAATTTTCTATACCATCTAGTGAGAATATGTATTGCTTGACACACTTTTTAAAGGATGATAAATTAGTATTGTGAGTGATTTCTGGTGGTAATGTATTGTAGAATTTTGGGATAAGGTAAGTAGAGAAGGTAATATAGAGAAGGTATAAGGTAATTTGTAGAGGATTACTTTATTTTTTAACGTGAGTTTAGCCTGGGGGAAAGTAATTCGGTTTAACATTCCCAAAACTCTGTTAGTTTTGTTCCCGACATGATAAATGTGATTAGTGAATGATAAGTTTTTGTTCAATATGCAACCAAGGTATTTGATTTGTCTTTCTGGCCTTAAAACTTGATTACCTATATGTAGACGTCCCATTTGGCAATTTACGTCTCCTTATAAACCATGTGAATTTACACTTTTCAAAATTTAGCTGAATAGCTGATTCTTCACACCAATCCTCGATTTCATAAATTGTGTCTTGTAGTTTATTAAAGGCTTGATTAGCATCTCTACTACTGCAAAGTACAGCACAATCGTCAGCGAAAAGGGATATTATTAAATTTTGAGGTCCCGGAATATTATTAATACATATCAAGAACCGATGGGGCCCCAACACGCTACCCTGTGGCACAGATGCTCTTATAGATTTTGTTGATGAAAAAGAGGCATTTATTTTAACCTGAAATGATCTTCCGAGTAAGTATCTGTAAAACAAAATAATCATGCGAGGTGGAAAGTTCATGTCAATTAATTTTTCAAGCAGGGTTGCATAATCACACTTGTCGAATGCCTTTGATATGTCCCAGAAGGCCGCCGCAACAAAATCAAAATAGTTGAAGGCATCAGTTATAAATTCAGTGACTCTTAATAACTGAGTCACACATGAATGCTCAGGTCTAAAACCATGTTGCCCAGCTCTAATTATGTTGTTGTCAAGCATATATTGAGACAGTCTTGACGCAATAATTCTTTCAAACAGTTTACTGCAGTTGCTCAATAGACAGATGGGTCTGAAGTTTTGAGCAACTAGAGGATCTGTTACTGTTTTATGTATTGTTTTAATTATAGAGTGTTTCCAAGATGATGGGGAAAAATTAGAGGTGATTGCAATTATTACATATATTTGTCAAATAAGTAATAATGTTTTCTGGTAAACATTTGAATGCTTTATTACTGATGTCTGTAAATAATATAAACTATCTGATCTACAGATCAGATAAATTAAGTTATTGACATTTAGGGTTTACGTTATGTACAGGGTGTTCTATAAGTTCGTCAATATATTTTAAATTTCATAAAAACTCAAGAAATTGATATGTTTGAATGCGATTTCAGAAAAAGTTATTCTCACGAAAAGGAATATTTATGTCACACAAATAAATTTACTTTAGTTTTTTGTAAGTAGAGGACGCTGCGAGAAAGCAAATCACTGGAAATATGCAAATCAAAGTCCTACAAAGTGCAGGATGTACGATTCACCGCTCATTTCTGTGTGCCCTTTCCTGTTTTTTCTACTTCAACGACCACCAATTCCGGTCATATAACCCTACGGCAATTTGTCGATTTAGGTTCGCCACGGAAAAGAACTTGTTATATAGGTTCCATAGTGGAAGACGTGACATAGTGACATAGTCACATGGTGGAAGACGAGCGTCTAACCACCGCGCCACTCGGGCCGCAATTTTCCTGTTACTGGCGCTTACATAAGGTTCTCATTGTGATGTGGACATTGGTAGATATAGCGCCATGATGCAGTTTTTTACCTCACCTCCGCTACGAATCACTGGCTGAAGATTTACGAACGTTTCGGGAGTAGAAGATATTGAAGGAAGGTGTGGGTCCAATCGCAAAATGATTTGTTTCCGTGCATTGCCCTCTGTCGAAAAAAAATAATAATTTTTTCCTATGAATTGATTTGAACCAAATTATTCTACTTAAAAAACTTCATTTATTAAACTTTACTATATTGAACTATAAATTATTTTCTATATCAAAAAACAGCAAACGTCACTTTACGTGAAAAATAACGTTTTTCAAATATTGCATTCAAATTTAAGGATTCCAGTAATTTTGTGAATTTTTAAACTGTGTACGGGACACCCTGTACATAATTTTCACGAAACAGTTCCAGATAGCAAATTACACTTAAACCTCTCTTTTGCGGACACTGGTGGGACGAAAAAAATCTTCCGTAAAAGAGGGGGTTACCACATCTGACGGGTGTCCGTTAAGAGGGGTTTTACTGTTAAATGGATATTAAAGTTATATAAAAAAAATTCAACGAGTAAGCATAATACAGTAAAACCTCTCTTTTGCGGACACCGGCGGGAAAAAAAAATCCTCCGTAAAAGAAGGGTGACCGTTAATCAGGGGTTTGAAAAGCATAATTTTGTTATGCACGGGGAAAGTATTATTTGGCCATAAAAGAGGGGTTTTACTGTAGATTTCCAAAACAAGTGTATTCTTTTCTTCTTCATAGGTTTGTCGGAGCCCGCGTTTGCAATCCCATCACCAGCCCTTAGGGCTGGGCACTAGGCGAACAATTTGACTCCAGTCTGGTCTGATATATTGCATGTTCATATGGAAGCAAAATTTAAAAGTGAGAGGGTTACGTTCGACTACCTGGGCGTAGTTGAGGAAAAAGAGCTGGTCATGCGTCAGGTTCAGTCCTGGCAAAAGAGGTTCGGTTCCATATTTTGATACCCATTTCTTATAAGCCTGAAAAAATGACGACACATAAATTATTTCTCGTCAAAATAATGCCATTTCAAGCTAATGATATTAGGAATTTCCATAGTGGTAACGAGAAAAACGTGATGTAAACCCTGTAAGACTGCTTAAGACCTCCGTTGTCCGCGATGTTTTCTCCCTGTGTCATTTTACCATTGACCTGAAACAAAAAACACATTGAAACTTCAATGATACAATCGCAAAACGCACGTAAACAAGACACAATAATGACCAAAATAGAATTACTGACGTTTAATCCGATGTCATCCAGAACGTAACTCGAATACTGGTCTATGATGCACTGGGCACGATCTCGGAATTTGCTTATGGTGACGTTGTTCCACCATTGCTGAAGGTTGCCGTCCTTATCGAACTGTCTGCCTGTGGGTGTGTGTAACAGTTCACATATTTTATATGAATTTATATATATATATATATATATATATATATATATATACAGGGTGGTCATAAAATGACTTTGCCTATATATGCGCCCCTGGAGGCAGCAAAAATCAACTAATGCTATAGGTGTGTTGAGAGTATGTTCTCAAGAATGAAATGAGAAACAAAAACCTCCTCTATACAGTGGTTAGAGCACCAACCACTTGGCGAGATAATTTTTGTTTGCGCCGGCGATTATGGTACTGTTCTAACGCCATTCATGTTTTTTTTACTGTGCTTAAAAAAATTAGATATTATTATAAATTATTAAATAGCAAACCGCACTTTGTAATACATAAAAGTGAGGTTTGCAACATAAATATTTCGAAATTTTGTTGGTGTAACAGTAACTGCGAGAGATAAGTTTTTTTCCTTCATCCCATTCTTCAGTACATACTCTAATACACCGATATCTCGAATTTTACTCGCATTAGTTTATTTTTGCGGCCGCCAGGGACTCGTATATCGGCAAAGTTATTTTCTGATCACCCTGTACATCGAACTAATGCGTAGATTGGAAAAGAAATTTCGATCAATTGCATTGGATAAAATTTTAAATACATGCCTTTATCATCGAATCCATGGGTTATCTCATGTCCAATCACCACACCAATTCCTCCGTAGTTTAGAGACCTTTTGGGAAGAAATTGCCGCATTTTAAGTTTATAGAGATGAAATGTACAGTGTGTTCGAGTATATTGGGAAAAACATCAACGCACATGGGGAGAAAAAGCTTATGCGAAAAACGTACTTCGGAAAATATTGGCTGTAAAACAGTGGCTGTAAAATTCCAGCGGGAAAGACAATGTCGTTCTTATTGGGGCTGTAAAAAGCGTTCACCACAGCCGGTGGTTCAGACGTCCATCTGTAAAATTCCAAAAGCATATAAGAGCACGGAAAAAACCGACAACTAGTTTTGTATTTTTCTGTTACAATATCGGAATGTCAAAAAATTTTGAACATGATTTAAAGGAAAATGAAGATTACATATTATTATTATCGATGCTCATTGGCTCTCCAGACAAGGGAAAATTTGAAGTTTCGAAGTTGATAAAAATACGTACAGTGAAATCCTCCCGTAACGGATACTTCCCCCGTTAGCGGCCACGTTTCTAATCCCCCGTTCCGGTGGAGTTGGGTTTTTAATGTATTTCACTTCACGTTGGCGGACACACTCGATAGCAGACATTAAAATCAGAGAAACTTTAATTTGTTTCCAAACTCTAATTTATTAATTTTCTTGCATTAATCGAGAATTCATCATATTTAATGGTGATTATACTTAACCCAAAATACTCGAGTTGGTAAATAAATCACCAATTAACCACTTAATTATCTGAACATAGCTATGATACACAGGATGGTGAATTCCAATGGTAATGCTGGATTTGTTTGTTGATACGTGTGGAGAAAATCAACATTACAAGACTGACAATGTTTTAAATGTTTATATTTTCTTCACCCTTATTTTTTAATGCAACGTTTATTGCAAAATATGTGTAGCGCACGTCTCATGTACAGGTAAAAATAGTTAATTGGTAGAGAAGAAAGGTTCGACATTTTTCCGTATTTATCAGACTTTCTAACTGTATTTAATAATTCTGTGGTGTTTCATCAGAACATGGTAACTCCAAAACCACATTTTTGAGATATAAGTACATCACATTGTCGCTTAAAAATCAAAAATAAAGCATACACGCAAATACAAATATCATACATCAGCATGCTGTTTAGCCGTACGCACGTATTTGTGCATTTATTTCTCACTTCTACTCAGTTATAATTAGCAAAACTTGCTACTAGATCAAAAAGGCTTTTTTTTTTTTGGAGCTATCATGTTCTGACCAAACACCACAGAAGTATGCATAATCACCGGTGAAACTGATAAATGAAGTGAAATTTGGTCAAACTTTCTTTATTGAGATGATTGGTGATTATGCATATAACCACTGGTGTATCACTTTTACTGTAACATACAGTCGAAACCCGGTAAAACGAACTCCAAGAGACCAGAGAAATCACTTCGTTATAACGAAATTTCGTTATAAAGTAATCCCAGATTTTCGCATGGCTTCTATACAAACTTATCCGGAGGGGAATCAGAAAGTTATCGTTAAAACGAGATTTTCGCTATAATGGTATTCGTTGTAACGGGATTCGACTGTATATGTATGTACACTTTAACTTTAGAATGTATATGTGAATGCGAACAAAAAGAGAAATGTCGTATAAATGCGAAAGTCATATAAACGAGGTTCTACTGAATATCGTTCCTTCCCGTTCGCGGATAAAATTTTCACGAGAAGCGTTGCGTGTCCGGTCTTCCGAGGTCAAAGTTCCCGCGGGTGACCGTTACGAGAGGTTCTACTGCGCCATCATTATCATTACCTGTCTTTGTTAACAGGCTGCCGCAATTTCTTCAGGTTCTTCGTCGCTTCGAATTCCAAGACGTTCAAGATGTTTATCAGAAACAAGTCGTCATGGATAAGAAGCTGTCGGAAAATGGAAAAGAAGAATCATTAGATGAGATTAACTAGAAATCGTTAAACAGGGAGTCCTATAACACCTAATGCGTCCTTTATCTCATCAACCGTGGCATGATTCCAATTTAAAAAATGCTCAAAATATCTTCAGAAATCACTCTGTACTAGTTCCGAGAGTGAAAATACAGTGTGTCGCCAAATAAAAAATCTAATTTTTTTATATGAGCACCCTGTTCTCAAAAACGCAAACGAGAATGTTGTTGCCCTGCCTGCCTGTCCCGAGGCCATCCCAAAAAATCCCATATTTCTAAGTGTAATATTCGTTCAAACATTTGAATTCAAAATTCAGAGAAAAGTTTGGAAGAACAGCGTAAACTAACGAACACCGCTTCTTTCCCAATTTTTGAATTCAAATACCTCATCGAATATTGCTTTCAGAAACGTTTTTGTTGGCCTCACACGAGAGAGACAGGAAAACAACTTTGCAATGTAAAGTTAGATGGCAGGGAGTATAAAAATTTGGATTTTTTTTATTTTGTGACGCACTGTATTATTTACTTTCAAAACTGGTACAGAAGGATTTTTGAACGCCTGTTGAGCATTTTTTTTTTGCGGTTGATGAGATGAAGGCCGCATCAGGACTTACGGGACACCCTATACATAGCACACCGTCATCGCTAAAAAATGAAGACCAGGAAAAATTATTATAAATGACTTATGCGTTGGCACAAAATGAATTAAAGGAAAAAAGTAATAATTCGCAGACATACTGACGGGCTGAAACCACTTTCCTCTTTCTTTCAAACCGAACACAATTCCGGTCTATCATCGACACGTGCAATTTACGACCGAATGAGTTCTGCCGGGAGTGTGCGTGTGTACTTAACACTCCCAGCACGTATGTAGAGTTTATCGTGAATTTCAATGCTTCCATCTATTTTTCGATCTATGTTGTGAAGTGTAACGATTGAATATTTGTACCATTGTAGGCCGTCTGCTCCTGTGGCGAACCTCTTCATTCTTCAACACTACCACGTTCTACAAAACTGGTTTGTACGGGAAGAAAATGTCAACAAAATCCCTAGTTTCTGAGAATGAAATGCAAGCACCTGTGGTTTTAACGCAAGAAAATCCCGCATTAGTTGTATGGTATGCGGAAATGTTACTGGAACGCACAGGCTACCTGCTAATCACAGGGAAGTCTACAAATCCTCGGTGCTTTAAGGGAATAAAAAAAACGCCGGTCATCTACAAGAACCAAAACAGTTCACGGAAGGACTGGACAAGCATTTTTATAGGATGATATGACACTGTATTCAACCCTGAAGTCAAAAAGCATCAGCTTCTAACTGTCAGACCAGACACGACTCGGGCTCTGTCCGTTCCGGGATGTAAGCCCCTTTACCCTTGTAGGTTGGGTCGTGCCGGGCCGGAGCACCCGCTGGGGAAGCCACCAGCAAGCGCTCCCTCCCGACACCCTCGACCCTCTGTCTAAGTACTAGTTTCAAGCGCGGAGCATGGTTTTAAGGTGGTTGCTCTCTCTAGAGCAGTTCGCCCCTCCCCGCTCTCAGGGAAGCCCAGGAGGAGGAACCCGCACGTATGAGGTACGTGTACGGTTCAGGAGTAGTAATAGTGAATTTTTAGGAAAATAATCTATGAGCAGTGCACCTATATACATACAGTATGTACCGATTTCGGTCATGATAAAACACACGCACTTGAATTCTTTTCCTTACCCCTCCAAGAGATACTGGAAAGCTTTCTTTTTCGTTTGTGCTGTCAAAAATAAAAAGAATGAAGGGAATCTCCCTTCATATTGCCCCATTTCTCTCCCCCCCACCCACTTTTCCCTCACGTTTCATGAACTTTGGGACCCCAAATATACTCTAGAAGGGGCGTCAAATCTGAGATAAAGGGCAAAAAAAAAAATTATGACATAAAACCTCGCTGTTCTTTTGAAGGCATCACTATGAAGCGATTAAAAGAGAAGGCGATTAAAAGAGAAGGTTTATTTTAATTGGAGGGGGGGGGGGGGGGTCAAGGGCACCAAAAATAGGTCCCGCACCGGTAGAGATTATTCCCGAACCGCCTCTGAATGCAACGTTATGGTTGTGGTCTAAAAAGTTTAAACAAGCCTCCCACACACACAACTGAACAGCTGGAGTTTCGTGGACCTAGGTTTTAGATAGGCTGAGATTGAAGAAGGTGCGTAAGGTTAAAACCTCCCAGATACTGCCTAGGAGCCCCAGTCTCTATCTAGGAGGCTTTTGTGAGGTGGCAGTCACCAAATGGGCACATAAAGGAAACTCATCTATCTGTTTTCGTTTCAAGAAACTTACTTCTTCGTCCCTTTAAAGCCAACTTGGAAAGAATGGCTTGACAGGCGCGGAATCAGAGGAAGGCCATAAGGATGCCCCCCCCCCCCCAGAGCCGGATAATATTAGGAGAATGAATTTTGTCCCATATTTTTTTGCGGGGCATTAGTCACTGGCAAGAAATCGCTCCCTAAGACACATCACCCTGGACCTCCTCCTTGGGGGCGGTGCCGCCGGCTGCTTTACACAAAGATCGCGCTACGTAGTCCTGATATCTCGGTTTGGGGTGGGGGGATGTTTCAACCCACCCCTTCTATGCGAACGATTGTGATTCATGGTGCTGCCATCTGTTGCAATTCTTGATAATTAGCTCGTACCACTGTATAATCATCAAAAGATTGGAAAAAAAAATACTTTATAGATGTTTCGATTTTGAAAATATTTCTGTGACTAAAATTCAAAACTAATGTACGCCATGTTCGAAAAGGTTCACATTACGAAAGGTAACATTACATGTTTATAAGTAAAGTTTTATAAATTAAATAATTAAGTTAATTTTATCAAACGACGGCATAACTAGGCTGACCATATTTCTTCGAGAGAAATACGGGACATCGGGATTCCAAATACGGGAAAATACGGGACATCGTCAATAATCGCCAAAAACGACGCCAAAACCAAACAAAGTTGCCAAATATTGTTGAGATTACGGAAAATCACAATGGCGGGAAATGATGCATTACCACAAGTAGCAGTGGATTAAAATGTATTCCACGAAAAAAAAAAACGTTCACCATGGCAAATGTGGGAGATTAATATTCTCATATATAGTAGTAATTATCATAAAATAATTTCTGAGTTGAAAAATAATGTCAATCTTTGACTTTAATAGAGAATAAAAATTCAAGTAGGCTTCGTGTAAAATACGGGAAAAACCGGGACACTTTTGCCAAAAAGTCGGGACGGCCAAAAAAACAGAAAATACCGGGACTGTCCCGGGAAATACGGGACGTATGGTCACCCTAGGCATAACCAAAAAAAGTAGTCAGTTTCATTATGTACTGCTACAAACATGCTATTAGCACTAGAAAGACGGAATAAATTTTCAACCACAATGTTTCAAAACCGCATGTATTCATTTTCCCCGTCATATTTTTGTAATAAACCCTTCATTCACCGTTGTTCCGGGAATTTTAGACAAAATGGCGGCTTGTTTTATGACAAACACTAATCTTTTGGTTTGACACCTAAACATGGGTTTTTCGATTGTAATTTTTGTTGCGTGATTTCAACTCCATTGTATACTACTGACTAAGTGTGAAATTGCAACCAATTATGGGAGGGGGGGGGGAAGAAAAACAAAGTTGTCCCGTTTTTCCCATACCCGTTTAGCATACAGGATGTGTGGTCACCATACTTGCAAACGGGACTCTTTTCGGTTATTGATATCAGAAAACCCGAATCACGATATAATCACATTAAGTGACGTGGATCGGATTTGTTTTTTGGGGAAATGCTATTGCGCAAATCTCTAAAAACACACTCTATCGCCTTTGCTATTCGATCACACATTCTGTGATCAAAAAATAAAGCTTGTTTAGGTGTCTTATATCGCCTCTCACAGTTCGTCCCATAAAATGCTATGAATGGCCGCGAAATACTGAGCAATGTAAACTACGTACATAAGATAGCTTTTCGATGCCGATCGCATTGTGAACTAATAAATTTATCTCGTCGAAAACATCCATGACACAAGGAACTGAAATTGCATTATTTGTGGCAGTAATTTGTCTTGCCGATGGTTTCAAGTTGTCTGTACATGTATATTGTATAAGGGTCACCTCTAGGCACCTTAAAATAGTGGATCATACAACCCATTGTATAGTCTGATTCTCTTCGTTATACGTCTGACCTCGCACATGGTTTTTATGTACAATAAAACTTCGATTAACCGTCAACGTCCGGACCAGGGCTGTGACGGATAACCGAATAGCCGGATAACAGAAATCTCTTAATAAATATGTATAGTAACGTGGTTGCACTGCGGGCTTGGGACGAAAATGCAAATAAAATCATTTAAAAGTGAGTAATAAATGCATATCGTATTTATATATCGTATTTAATTTTACAAAAACGATCAATATAAGATCAGCCCAGGCAGTGGCGACATTGAAAATAGCGTCCTTTATGTTGTATCTCTTCCAAAATTCTTTGACGGTCATACCATCATCATCATCAGATGAAAGCAAGCCTTCGATAAAAGCTTTTCTGGAACGTCGCTTTATATTTTCAATTATGCCCTGGTCCATAGCGGCAACTGCTTTTCGGCCATATGAGCTCTAACTTGAGGCACGAAAACGTTGTGGAACCATTCTGGAAAAATTGTTTGATCTATCCAAGCACTTACTCATACGGTCTCACACACTCACGTGGTCACTCATATGTAACTCACCCATACAGTCACTCACACTAACTCATACAGTCACTCGCCCAATCACTTTGTCATTCGCACAGTCAGTCCCTTACTTGGTCACGCATACATTCAGGGCACGTGAAGTGTCAGGAGGCAAAATGTGCTGGGGATGAAACGTACCACGGGTGAAATGTCAGGGGCGAAATTTCCGGATCTCCCCTTGTATAGGCCATGGATAAAATCGCGAGAAATGAAGATGCCGTTCTTCGACAACATCCATACAGATGCTAAATGACTCGAACGACGTCCGACGACGAAATTCCTCAAAAGTGTACTTTTGAACGGTACAAAATGGGTACTAGAAAAATACAAACACAACGATAGACCAGCTTTTCTTCAATACTTATGTTCCAATAAGAAAAATTGCCATTTCGGGAAGTTTTGTAACCATATTAGTAGTCATTTTGATCGCTAGCATCGCGACGGTAGCGGTCAAAATGAACGACCTATATATAGAACGACGCGTCGTTCTACTTAGAGAACTTCGTTTTATCTCTAAACTAAAAAATGTGGAACGTTTGTAGTCTAGGAGTTCAAATGTCTCAAGAAGGCGAGAAAATGCGTGAAATTTCAGTAACCTGAGATTGACCGTATAGGTGTAATCGCATGACGAAAAAGCTTTGCTGTCAAAAAAAATGACCATATCCGTCATTCTAGTATAAATGTCAAATAACATGTATAATAGAAATGTCCTCTCCCCTTGTCAATGCAAGATTCATTGAAAGCCTGGTTATTTGCGGAGATGAAGATTACAAGGAAGAAAATTCATCACTGCCCCCACGGGGACTCGAACCCCCCGGTCTCTCGCTTGCCGGATGAGTGCTCTACCATCTAAGCTATGGAAGCAGATAGAATATTTCAACCTTGTTGAAATATATGTTGAAAGGCACCGTACATAGACGGCGTCAACAATCAACTAATAGCTCGTGAATTGATTCACTTGCCAATACATGATTCATTGAAAGGCACATGACAAGTGGAGAGGACATTTCTATATGCATGTGACCATCTGGTTAGCCTATGTCATTCACGAGCTATTAGTTGATTGTTGACGCCGTCCATGTACGGTGCCTTTCAACATATATATACGCTCCAAGGTTGAAATATTCTATCTGCTTCCATAGCTTAGATGGTAGAGCACTCGTCCGGCAAGCGAGAGACCGGGGTTTGAGTCCACGTCGGGGCAGTGATGAATTTTCTTCCTTGTAATCTTCATCTCCACAAATAACCAGTCTTTCAATGAATCTTGTAATATGTATCAATCATAAAATTGTAAATTAATATCTTTAAATCACTCCCCAAGTAGCACAAAAATATAGATCTATATCGTAAAATTTCAGTTTCCAATATAGATCTATATCGGGCCACGATATCGTTCTGGCTAAAAAAGGCATACTCGGAGATAAATAGATCTATATCGTGAATGTGATATATTCAAATACTTCAAATTTTGGACGATAGATGGCACCATTTCCGAAGAAATAAAAAAGTGTAATTAGCTGGAGGTGGGTGGGTTTGAACCCATGTACGCATATCTTACCAACCCACCACTACAGTACTGGTTAGTATTTGTTATTATAACATTAATCTACAAGTAATCTTTTTTTTACTTTTATTTTCAATTAAATTTATTCATTTTCATGTATGCACAAAAATTACAAAATAGAAATTGTGAGATATATTTATAATTTTGAGGCAGATAATTGAAAAATTATATTATAATTAAGGAAATTATATATAACACAAAAAACAATTTAATGTATTGTGTAGTATATTATTTATTTAAAATTATTAATTTATATGCTAATAAAACAAAAAATACAGAATAAAAAATATGCAACACCAAAGAGTTAAAATTCTCTAAGTATGGTAAAAAATGAAAACATCAAAGGAAAGAAATAATTAATTTTAAGAAAAACACACAACAAAAACAAGAGCAATTTTTTTAAATTAAAAAATATGTGCAATTATAAAGTGGCAATTAAAGTTACGGTGAATAAGTTCTCGCTCCTCCTAAAATACCAACATCTACGATGTAAAACATACACAGTAAGGATTCAATTATAACTGACGAAATGATTTTGATATATCAACATAATTAATCCTATTAAAATCAAAATTTCATGCGAAAAATTATTCATTCAAATGTTTTTAATTTAAATTCAAACAAAAAATTGTACGCTCGACTTTAAATTTTCTCCAAATTTTTGTTTGAAGGCAATATTTTTATTTAAATGCACACGATATGTTGATATATCAGCATATTGTGTATCTGATATATATCTTTGTCAGGGTCACGGTATAGAGCTATGTCTTCTTTGATAGATCTATACCAGGTCTATATCGAGAATCTGATATAGATCTTTGTCAGGTGCACGATATAGATCTATGTTTTTTTCAAACTATATTAAAATGATTTACTGTCCCAAGTTGCTGTCCTTCAAAGTAGAGATTATTCACATGGAATCAAATACATATTCGGCTGAAAAATTAAAGACTTGATCAATTAACATCATAAATAATTTGCACCATATAAGACGAGATCGTTCTATATTATAGTTATGATATCTGATATTCCTCTGACATTTCGATATATATCGATACGGTCCAAAATATTGTACTATACCGTTGTGCTACTGGGTCGGTCATTCACTCACTTAGCTCATTCGCTGCGTCATCGACTCGCTCACAAATTCACTGACTTACTCAGTCACCCACTCACTGATGACGAAGTATTATTTTCAACGAATTGTCGTTCAGAGAAATTTCCTATCGCTGAATTGCTTTATGGGGAATTTTCTGAAAATCAAACAAAAAAAATGGCGCCCGTGGAACTTTACACGGGACTTTTACAAAAATGTTTTTTTTTTCCGTGGTTGAAAATCTGTAATTCTGGACCAGAATCATTGGCCATTTTCGGTCTTGAAAGCGTCGTCAAAAATATCCGATCTCTACCATGGACAAAATTAGATCAATTTACCGTTTCGCCTTTTCACCTACGGGCAGCGATAGGCATTCTAATAAAATGATTCCCATCATTCCGCAAGCGTAGTACGTAGTGTCTTAGGCCGGTATTACACTATAAAAGTTTGATAAAATCCCTTTTATAAAACTCAAAAAGTCCAGCCAATAAAGCTCATAGGTTACATTCGAGCAAATGCAACCAATACGCTTATTGGTTGGATTTTTCAAGTTTTATAAAAAGACTTATCGAACTTTTACAGTGTAATACCGGCCTTAGAACAACAACGATTCAATGATTATGTAGATTAAAACAGTCGTGCGCACACTTTTCAGTCCGCGGGGGCTAAATACGCGGTATATCTGTCGCTCGCGAGCCAGAAACTTGTATGTACAGTGTGAAAAAATTTACGGAACACATTTCCGTAATTTTTCAGTCCCAACTTTTATATAAAATTTCTCGTTTTCTCTCTTATTTTCAATGAGGTTGTTTCGAACGTATGAAATCAAGAATAAAGATTTATTTTCATGATACAGTCATAGTTAACATATATATATTAATTTATATCATAATTAATTATTCATATATGAAATAATCAATCTCTCATATTATTTGTCAAACATATACGTTTTGTTTTGTGAACTACACAAATTTTCACCCATTGCGTCTTGTTGAAGTCTTCCTACTTCTCAACATTGGCAATTTTTCAGCAATTTTACTTGCCTTTGTGAATTTCATTGGCTGTAATTGGCGACTTCACTTGCCGTTTATTAATGGCGATATTTTGTGTACACGTAGGAATCCCGTTTTTCTGTCTCCAGCAGTTTTTTTTTTTTATGATGGAAATATGGTCAACCCAGGAATTTATCGTGTTGTGTGTATCGACACTTTTGTACCTGAACACTTCTGGCGGGTCAGATGGAAACCGTAGTTTGCCCATCATTAATGTAGAATGACGCTGCTTCACGCGCTTCCGCTCGCGTACGCCTGTGGTTTAAGGTGCTGCTATCTGTTGTAATTTAAGTTAATTACTCGTACTATGTCATAGGTGTCAGAGAAATTGAGAAAAAGAAACTTTGCCGATTTTAAAAATATTTTTTCAACTAAATATTATAAATAATACATATTCAGAAAGATTTCCACATTGTAATACTATTTTGAATTAAAATATTATAAATAATATAAACGTTCTAAAAGTATTAGTATATGTTTACCAGGTAAAATCATAAAGCAAAATGACGACCTGAGAGAAGTGTTGTCAGTTTCAATATGCATTAATGTTAAATATGATAACTGACCCTAAATCAACAACATGATCAGCTTCGCAACCCTCACGGGACTGTTTGTTCTTCAAAATTAGTGAAACCTGTGACTCAATAAGTGCATTTTTATAAGTAACTAGCTACCATTCCCGGTGCTGTCCGGGTTTTCTTCAATTCCTGGGAGGATTGGAAAAATGACAAACCATTAAAAGGCATAAACTAGTATACATAATTCGGGCGGCATAAAAGAACGGGCAAATAATTGTAAAGGCATATGAATGTCTGAAACGCATTGTTAGGGAACCACGGTAACCAAAGTAAAAGTTCCGAAAGTGATTGTTGAGGATTGGAAACCATTGTGCTGCCCGACTGTTTTTTTCCCATATGGGGCATTTGCCCAGCTCTGAAGAACTTTTAAATGTATTTTTGTGTTGTTATTATGATGTTTTTCATAATTTTCGTTTTTTACTTTGTTACGTTCGGGTCAATATCACCCTAAAATGAAAATTACCTTTAAAGGCTTTAAAAGTTTCTTTTATACATTAATTCCAGGATATATATATTTTTTTATTGAGACTTTTGCGGGTGTATCTGGATTTCCTTTTAACATCCTTTAAGTACGAGGTTTCCCAACCTGAGGTCCACGAAATCTCAGGGGGTCCATGAGACTTCACTAATGTGTGTGGTTCAATGTGAAATAGTAATGAACAATTAGTGAAGTCCCATGTTAAATAAAATGATGTTCAATGTTAAATATAGTAATGAATAACAGGGCAAAATAGTTCTAGATGGCTCTAGACCAGTAGTTCCCAAAGTAGGCGTTAACGCCCCCTGGAGGGAGATGGAATGTTCCGGTGGGCGGTAGAAGCTGCGTGTATAACATATGATCTTATGGGTTAGATTGCGTTGGGGGCGATGGGAGAAAACAATTTCTGAAGAAGGGGGTAATGGGACAAAAATGGTTGGGAAACTATGCTTTAGCCCAGGGATGGCCAACTTCTTTCCGCTGGCGAGCCAACATAATGGTCAGCTATAGCGTTGCGGGCCTCATCAAAGGTGCAACTTCGGTATATGAGCCGCTCCATTATTAATTGAATTAATTAGTTAGTGATTAAATTAATTTCGTCACTAGAAATAAGAAGTTTGTAAGCAGTTTGTTAATCGATAAATCTGCTGTTGGAACAAATATAGTTCCAATATTTCATTTCAAAAATTTCATTTTTTTCATGGTATTTTTATCTTGTCGCGGGCCGCACAAAATCACTTCACGGGCCATCTTGTTGGCCATCAGTGCTCTAGACGATGTTCCAAGCTTCATATATAGGTGTTCTCTCAAACCTTTCCTTGCACTTTTGGCACTCCCTATATAGATCCTGAATTTCATTTAATAGGTTCCGCCGAAGCAAAAATGTTGGAAAACACTTTCAAGTATTATAAAGGAATGGTTGAAGAAGCAGGGGAGTGGAAAAGCTTTCTATTTACTACGATTTTCTGTGAAAACGTTTCGCAAAGATCTTTTACATAACTTCGGGGAATTATAGAAAACCATTTAGCTAATGGACATTGTTTATTGCTATATAATACTGATTTTTCAATTCAATTCAATAGAATGTTGGTGCTATTTATTATTTTTTCACTTATTCATTTGTGTATGGGTTTTTGAAATAACATGCTATTTTATATACAAACCAGTTTTTTTCCTCTATATACTATAAAATAATGGTATTCATTCACTTTCTAAATAATTACTTCTTCAAGCAAATCGAAGTTCTTACTCATGTGAAAATTTAAAATATATACATTTTGCAAGAATTAGACAGCGGAGAATATGTCCCTGAACTTGAAGATCATACGAGCAGTGAGTCGGAAATAATGTTTCTAACACCTGATTTGTACAATATTGTTATATAAATTAAGTTTCCAAATTAGAATTTCAGTACTTGCTTGAGTATACCTATTTCATGGAGAAGCAAATGATAAAACTATGGAATAAAAGTAACAGGTTTCAGAAAAATTTCTCTTACAATCTTTTGCATGATCTCTGAAGTGCCTGGTTTCATAGAAATGTCAACTATGCTGCACTTTTCGGGTTTATTTGACCCGAAACGTATTAAATAACTTTTGTCAATGAATTTTTATGATTTTTTCTGACTTTATTGTTACAACCTCAACTTTATAAGGCTGGTGTACTTTTGTATTATTATGTCATGGAATAAGGTACGACACACACGCATATCGGATCAGTTACGACCCCAAATATGTGGTGGTAAAATCGAGTGGAGAACTTTTACAACTTACCGTGTCGTATTCTTCAGAGAGCTCTTCCGAATTCGTCAACAGCTCCGGATAACCAATCCTTTCAGTCATTGCATTTGCCTGAATGAAATAACCGGAAAACACAAAAATGCACAAGGATTCAAATGATTTATTGAAACCATTTTTAAGAAAGCAAATAACCTTTTAGAAATATGTATTCTACGGGAATGCTGCCAAACGTATGAACCCAAGAAACCATATTATACATCAAGATCTATAAACGTAATCATTTGCTGATGATTCCATCCGATTTCATGCAATCCATCCAAAGTTTGTGTGATGATTATGCCAACGTTTATGTGTGTACGCGCTTTTCATTCGGATTTCTCAGAATTTAATCAGTATTTTTTTTCGTATGTTTCTTGTGTACACCCGTTGGAGTGATTCTCAAAAATACGTGATGCAATTATCGCACGGTCATCTTTGATAACAAGTGGCTCAGTATAATACAATACTGTTTGATTCCCTAAAAATGGAAAAGCAAAAAATAGTGCGGAATATATTTTCTTCTTTACATACTGCTGTACCTATATTAGGCTGGAGACAGGGGGTGTGAAGCGTACTGAAAAACAGTTCAGCTGCTATATCTCCGCGTAGCGGTCCTCCGTATTGGTGAGTCCACGCTAAAGGATGTTAAGGGGAATCCTTTTTTTATGAACAGTCACTTTGAAACATATGACAACCATATTTTTATGGGCATCTTTTTATCAGCCACCTCGTTGGGCATTTTGCCTGTTGTGGCGTTGTATTTGTATTTGTATTTGTATTTGTATTTATATAAATCCGTATAATTCCAGGCTAAGAAACTTCGTTTACTCGGATTTGCTACTAGAACTACAGAATTTGCTTCTGGCTAGAGCAGAGGTTCTTAACATTTTGTGTTCCAGTAACTCTTTATGCGAATGAGACGAAAACTGGGTCCTCTCTACCAATAAGATGAAGACTATGGAGACTTTTACGGAATAATATTCAGCATAATACGATGCAAAAACAATAAGTAAATTGTTTTTTCTCATCCAAGCTCAAGGACAATATTATCTTTTCCTCCTTAATTGTAATTAATGGGTAACCTATTGGTTTCATTTTGGGATGGTAGCATCGGCTTTTGCTTGATATATTTATTCTCCGGTACCTCAACAATACATCGTCGAAATGTGTTGCCAAAAGCCTGTACATAACGGGCTAAGCGTTATACATAGAACATAGAACATGAAAACTGTCATATGGAGTGATGAAAAGTTTACCTTTTCCCACGCAACCTGCCTCGTATCTTTATCCATCCAGTCGTTCTCATCGAGAAGCTCATAGAAAGCTTCACGGAGATTCGATATCATCTCTTGGGCCTTGAAACAAAAAAAAGAAACGAATACGCCATGGGAAAAGATATTTTCTCTGTGGTTATTCGATGAAATATCGCAATAATCATAACTTTCTGATAGTGTTACATTTTGCGATAAATTTCGATAACACCGAATAAAACACACGGGGAATTAATGCTCTTACTATAACTTTGCTGGCCGGATCGAAATTGTCCCGGATGAACAGCGCACCGACAGCCATGCCCAGTCTTTTGTTGACGAGGTCGACGCATTGACTCCACCGGGATCTCTCCTGCGACACCCCAGTCAGAATCTTGTTGAAATCTTTACGCTTCTGACTGTACTCTCCGTACAGGAACGGCAACATCTGCTTCACCAGACGCCAGATGGCGTAGTTGTGGATGGTCCTGAAGAAAGTGAGAAATGGGAAATTTCTTCATGAGTTTTAAGTTCATTAAGTAAAGAATGTCATGTAAATTGGATACGGTGCAAAAAAAAAACAAATAAAGGGGGGGGGGTAATACTATATCATTGATTCATGTCGTAAATCATTAATATTTACATGCAAAGATGATTTATTATGTGTCAGAAAGTTGTAGCTATGCAATCAGAAATGAAAAAGGAGCGACTTTCAAAAGACTTGAACGAACCTCGTTTCTTTTTCGAAATGATCAATTTTTAAATTGATTTGGAATTGAAATTTTTAAATATGTTTGGAGTGTAGCATATTATTCTTAACGAGAATCCAGTCCTTAATCCCTATTGCAAACTTTAAGGATGAAAAAATAAATTTTACATATAAAATTAATTGCATTGTACGAACTGGTGCTAAATTCAGGTCAAACGGTCTCTAAAGATGTAAGGGAGGGTCACAACGCTTTCCGTCTGTGGAAGGGAAAACCTCCAGATTATTCACGTTGCTTTTCTATCCTGCATATCTTGAATGTGCCGGAAGTGTTTTATCTATATATTATTTCTAATTGTCAAAACCTTCGGTGCAACATTAAATAGCTTGAATAGTCTTCAACATTGATCTGTATTGTTGCACAATGGACACGAAGCATTACTGTCTCACCTCCTGTCCGTCTGGGACAATATCTGCCCCATTTCTTTGAGGTAAGGGAGCGCGTAGATCACTATCGGCTCTTCCTCGTCCACTTTAGTCGGCATGAAACTATTCAGGTAGTACATCCAGTCAAGCTATAAGAGAAAAAGCTCATTAAAAATGAAAACACGTAGGATAAGAATCCTTAAACAATTCTTCCGAAACACAGTGTTTTCAGCGTGTTTTGAGTTTAGATGCACTCTCATGATAGATAATTTGTCTGAAAAATAAGCAAAAAAATTCATAATCATACAGATCGCTGAACATTGCAATCATTCTGAGTAATAAATCATCCGTGAAATAAATTATGTTAAAATGCATAAGGCATCTCTGGGATTTTGACAAGTAAAACATATTCCATAATTACTCGAATATGTTCCAATATTACCTCTACAACCGCATCCGAAAGATCCTTTAAGCTCAGCTTGTTGTAAATTGCACCAGTATCTTGTCTGTCTGGTTCTGGGATCGACACCTAAGCAAAACCAACATAATATACATTGTAAAGCCTGCATGGCATAAATTGTACTACACTATTGCTCTTCTCAGTTTAGATATCTCAGAAGTAATTTATCTGAAGAAAATATAAGAAAGAGTCATTGATGGTGTCGGCATCAATCAATCGAACCCACCAACAAAGAAAGCGTGTGAAATGTATGGCTTACGTTCGCTAGGCGGGTCTCCAGCTCCAGGACATCGTCCATCTCAAGTTCGGCGTTTTCTCTGTCCGCTCCGAACAGCGTCACGACTTCGATCATGAGCTTCCTGTAGGCTTTCCTTTCCTTCTCGCTGCTGTCCTTCAGGAAGTATTCTCTGCTTGGAAGACCGAACATCGGTTGATCGATCTGAAAATTGATAAATATACAGCAATCAGTAGTCATTGACGTGTAAAGTAGGGAAGACCAATAGGCATAGTTTTTAGTTTCTTTTTTTTTTTTTTCCGTGATACTTACAGAAAATGTGACAAGGTTGCGGATAACAAAACTACATACTTGGATACAAACTAAGAATGAAAATATCACTTGAAATTATACGCTCAATTTGTCAAAAATTGTTCCAACTATGCTAACTTACCCCAGATAGCGCAAACCCTGGGTAAATTTTCATAACATGATGCTTGATAGGATGTGACGAATAAACGTAGTTAGAGAAATTAAAATATTTCCATTTCAATACAAAAATGCAAAAGAGAAAATGGTGTGCATGTTAAGTACTCAATATTTTGAAAAAGAAAACGAGTGTGAAAAGTTGCCAAAAACAAAAATAAAAACAAAGGAGTCATCATTCACTTGTTCATGTCCAGCAAGAAAGCAGATCGATTGCTCACTCGAAATGGCGTGGCGGTTGTAATTTTAGCACAATTTTGTTGTGGTTGAACCAAATTGCTAATTTGGCATATGCACAGTTGCCAACTGCTATGGATTGTCCGTAGTCCCTACGGACGGCCGCAATAAACTACTGAGCTACGGAAGACACTCTTATGGCCGTATTCACCGAAAGAGTTTAAACTACAATCGCAGGTTAAAGGATTAGAGATCGACATGGATTGGTAAAAATCCTGGATTGACCCAATCCGTGTCGATCTCCAATCCTTTCACCTGTGATTGCAGTTTAAACTCTGTCGGTTAATACTACGGAAATAGGTTTACAAAAATCAGGTCTCAGTTTCTCTTGCGGTGGTTTTACTCATTTTTTATTATTTTTTAAAAATCGCATCGATCTCTTTACCGTAACAATTAATTCATAGACGCATGTGGGAGAAGACAAACTCGGAACCGATCTGTTTTGTCTCAGCGTTGAAGGCAATCTGTAAAGCCGCGTCTAAACCCGCCGCTCTACTCAATGCTCAAACACGTAAAAACCTGTTTTCCGTCAAAACTGTCACTTGCTGTGGCTTAAAAACAGGTTTTTGAGTGGTCCAGCTCGGCGGGTCTGGACCAGGTTTTACTTTCATCGCGGAACTGTGTCAGAAAGAGAATTTCGTCGTAGGTTCCGTAGAGGACCTCTGATGGAAGAAAACGGGGATGTGGGAGGGGGGTCTAGGTTCACCAGATGTCCGTATATACGGCCGACAAGGGCGTATGCAGGTTGGGATTGCATTGAATATTCATGAATTATTAAAAGACTCGGCGATGTCAGAAAGCTGCTCCGGGGGATGAGAGGGGCTCTCTGTGGCCTTAGCCTTATAGGTTCCAGTCCCAATGAGGTGCTGTATTTAGTGAACTTTCAATTGAAATCTAAAAAATAATAATTTTCGAGTGATTATTTGTTATCGAATTATGTTGTCCTGGAGGGGTACCTCCTCCAATGGCAAAGCTGACCATTCATCACTACTGACAAGCTTTAAGCCAATGTTGGCATGTATGCATATGACACTTGTACTCCGCCACTAAACCATACATGCACCTCATCCATATTCCTCTTCGAAACTTCTAACGAATCGATACTCGTTGCAATGTGCGTGTTGTGAAACTGACGAAGTTTGTTTCCGTTTAATGCTTGTTATGTGTAGTGTCGCCATCTGCCATCAGGTTTTTCTAACTATGAGTGAAGTGTGTGTAATGATTGAATAACTGTGTTGTTGTAGGGGTCTGTTGCTATCTGTGGCAAAATTTTTGAGAGGGAGATTGGCTCACATCTGCTCACTTGTTCTACGCCAACATGCAGCTCAGCTAGGGTGCCAGCTTGCGCCAACATGACTCTTTACATAAGATAGCTGCTTCCCCGCTCCACAAAAAATTCATGAAACATTTCAGCATTTGAATACAATCGTTACTGAGCACTCTACCCTACGCAACTGTTGAAAATGCTTCAACATATTCTTGACCTTCACTGAATGAGAGAAAGTAAAAAAAGAAACTTTCCTGACAAAGAAATCAAGAAACTTGCTGTCCTTTCTATCTGGGAGCTCCCGTCCCACTGAAATACAATGGATGATGCAACACCCTCAGATTGTTTGACGATGGGCGAGACTAGCACTCAATGCTCACTGAGGTAGAAAAGAAGTTGTATGCGTGCCAACTAGTCCGGTCTCTTCTACATACAGTGCTTGATACGGTTTCAAGAGTAAAGTCCTACCCACTTCATTCAAGTCCCCACTCTGCTTAAACCGCTATAGTTTCTTGATAACATGTGTGACGACGCGATATACATGGTGGGCAAAAAGTCGGTAGGAACTTTAAAAATTCATAAGAACCGGAAAAGTAACCGAAATGAAAAACGGTTTGCAGGGTTAGCACAGCACCTCTTAGAGATAGAAGGCCTGCGCAGTCTGCTTGTGACGTCAGTAAGTAGTCCATTTCCCCTCAGAATATTCAGAGAGAAAAATTCCCTGCTCGTGCCAGTATCATCGTTGTGAGGAAAAGAAATGATCGGGATCAGAATTGGTTATTTTTATGCCCCACATCCAATCACTATGCAGTATTTGTGAGCCAATCAGGAAGATTCTACGCCAAAGTAAGAAGAAACGAAATACAAATACAACGCCACAACAGACAAAATGCCCAACGAAGTGGCTGAGAAAAAGATGCCCATAAAAATATGGATGCCATATATTTCAAAAATACAGCAACCCAATTAAAAATACAATTAACAAAAATTATAAACAATATATACACAAGATAAAATATTATACAATGCCCATAAAGAATACTTATGGTTGTCTTATTCTAAGTATGGATAGCATCTCGATTTACCCCAACATGTTTATCGTATTTCCTTTTAAACGTGTCAATTGTGTTACAATTTACTACCTCCGGGGGTAAGCTATTCCACTTATTAACAACCCTATTAGAGAAAAATTCCCTGCGATACCATAACCTTTCATTGTCCCTCACCAATCGATACCGGTGTCCCCTTGTAAAAGCAGTCGATTGGCGGTGTACTAAAAGTTCATGATCCATCCCATTGAAAATTTTAAACACTTCGATCCTATCTTCTTGACACCTGCGTTCATCCAATGTAAATACAGTATATTCAAAAAATGAAGAGTCTTCATAATTCAAGCTCCATGTGCCAATAAGGACACGCGTAGCTCTTCTCTGCACCCCTTCAACCAAGTCTATGTCCCTCTGTAGGTATGGTCTCCAAAACTTTACAGCATACTCCAGTCCAGGACGAACTAAGCCTCGGAAAAGCGGAAGAATGACTTTAAAAAAGTATAATTTTCTATAGGTGGGTGGGTTTGAACCCATGTACCCTGAACTCTTCCCATCTTTAATTCCATATCTTACCAACCCATCACTACAGCACTAATATCTGATGCAGGTCGGATTCGAACCGAGTCCGTTCGAGGATTGTTCCTATGTATTTTACGCCATGCCTCTACCGATCGCGCTACCGCAGCCACAAATAGGATGCCGTGTTTCAAAATGTGGCAAACTTGCTAGGTAGTCTTAATGACGTTTATGGGAAATAGTGCAGAGGCCTTCTATCTCTAGGAGGTGATAGTTAGCATCGCTAGGTCACGGAAATTTTTTCAAAATAGGAAAAAGCCCCCCCTCAAAAACAGCCACTATGGGGATATTTGAAATCCCGGCTGTATCAATCTGGTCCATCCAATCTGTCGGGACTGAAAGATGCGATCCGCTGAGAGGTGTATCCGGACCTGCTGCATTCTGCCGTTTTTGGATTTGTGACTCACCTGCAAGGTGTTATCCCCTGTGGAGGTGGTTGGTCACGTGGAACACATACTGCTGTAATAAACGATTTGGAGGCATTCTGTTCGTTATTTGCGTATCTTTTCTTTGACTCGTGTACGTCAGCGTAAAAAATTCCCGTGACCTTGCGAAGCTAACCCTGCAAACCGTTTTTTATCTCGGTTATTTTTCCGGTTTTTATTCATTTTTAAAGTTTCTATGGACTTTTTGCCCACCCTGTACATGAGCGCCAGTAAGAAGAAAATTCCGAAATGAGCGGTTAATACTACTTCCTGCATTTTATATGACCGATTAGCATATTTCCAGTGATTTTCTTTCGTACAGTGCTTTGCATCGTCAAAAATTTGAACTAATTTCTTTCCCTTACTAAAGATTATCTATCTTCCTCCCACTTCGTGAGAATAACTTTTTCCACAAGTCGCATGAATTTTTAAACTGTTGACAAATTAATGGGACAACCTGTATTTAACGTATCGTCTCCCGGCTCGAAAAAAATTGCAGGAGTAAACATTTAACGCAGATATTTCTTTGTAAAAGCGATTTATTCCCTCCTAGGACATGCGATAAAGAGTCCATTAGAAAAGAACAACAACAACAGCAACCGAGACAAGTCTCGTTAACCGCTCTCACCTGGATGACATTGACGGATGAGTTCTTGTCATCCGGTCCAACCCACTGTTCGATGATGATGCCCTGGTTGTAATCACCTCGCAACTTCCCGAGCAGATGTTCGACCGGCGTCTCTGGGGGCTTCCAGTTGGTGTCCGTGGCTGGCCATCCACCGAGACCTCGTATAACTTCTCGCAACGGCTTATCACCGATCTCTTCTATTTGCTCTGAAAGCAAACAGACAAATAATACATAGAAGACAAATAATACCATTTCTGCTTTTCAGTGAAAACAAGTTCAACCCTCAATTTTGTTTCCGAAAACTCGCAGAAACTTTATACACCCTGAATATTTTAAAATAAAAATTTTGGTTATACCTTTATAGCAGCGTTTCTCAACGTAGAGTCCGCGTTGATGGTACATTGAACAAGGACCGGACACCGTAATCGTACAATTTTCCTTATGTAGATAATCGCGACGATGGTACAAATAGTCCGTAGGTAAACTTGATGATTTTAATTCTAACATAATCAGTATTCTTATAACAGAATAAAAATTACACTTTCACACTTGTATAAACCGTATCTCACCGATGAAGATACGGTAAATTACGATACTAAAAATGGAGTATACACTATACAGGGTGCCCCTGAAATCATGGGCCAAAATTTATGGGAAGGTAAAATACACATAAAGAAGCATTTTTTTATATAGCAATGTGGGGTCGGAAACAAAATGTGTGGTGGCGGGAAAAACTCTGAAATCATTGAAAAACTCACTCGCTGTTGCTCGTGAAACACCTGGTATCTTCGAAAGGGTAGCCAATCACTTGCTAGTCACTGCCAGGCTTGTTTCGATGTCGGTGTGGCACATTTGAGAACTTGCTGTAATTATTAATGTGAATAAAAACCTCTTTTCATTTCTTCAGCATTTATCCGCCAACACTTTTCATTTCCGACCCCACATTGCTATACAAAATATGCTTCCTATGCGTGTTTTACCTTCCCTTAAAGTTTGGACCGTGAGGTTCAGGAAGATCCTGTACCGACAAAAGTGTGTGTCCACTTGGGAATTTAGACATCTTCTGTCATATACATACCTTATGTTGGTACTCACCATTTCCAGTGAAAATTTAGTTATGAGTGTATTTAGGAGACCGATAAAAAATTAAATAAGGGGAAAATGTTTGTGATCAACCCTGTATCAGACAAAGCAGTAAATATTGTACACCCGCGCTGAGTTGGCCTTTGACTACGACATGAAATGCCACGCGATGGGTATCTTCTTTCGGTAGAAACTTCGCAGGGAAAAGGCGTGGGTTGACATTTTCCATTGGCGTCTTTTGCGCTATTTTAGAGAGTCCCCCCTCCCGGTTTCCCCTCCTCGTAAAATGAGCCCTCCCTTCGCGCGTCAAAGTCAGAGGCCAACTCTCAGTATGGGAGAAAAAATATATTTTTTAAATTCCAATTCTCATCGTAACTTTCTTTTTTTGCTTATAAACCGTAGAGTTTTGAGCCAACTTTCACGAAATTTACAAAGAAAATGACGCTGTACATGAAACATACAGCATAGAAATCTCAAGTGTGAAAAATTATTATTCAATGAGATACGGTTTTTTTTATATTAATAACTAGCTATAATACCCGGCGCTGCCCGGATTTTCTTCAATGAGGCTTTTTTGGATCACGTGATATCTCCCTCTCTTTTTCTTGAGGGACATACAAACCGTGTCCAAGTTAACCAATATGGCGACCTGCGCAATTCATGAAATAAACAAATATAGATTTACACAGAAACGTAGAAATGAATATATATTTTTCTTTTTTTAAGGGGCGCTAGGTATTTCGACCCCCCCCCTGAACTTCAAGTTATCCATCTGTCTGTTCCAGCTTCCAAAAATCCTTAGTTAAAGCTGTGGAATTTTTTCGATGCACTTTTCACGGGCTCATAACTAATTTTAAAATATCCTAACCCACATGAATTTATGCAAATAAATATCAAAAGAGACAATATGGAGACATTAATTTTCATACTTGAGAAGATATAAATGAAATCAATGATATTGCTCGAATATCCAACTCAAAAGTATAGGTTTGGCTAATCACTTCATATTTAATCTCCTGGGCTTCGTATATCTCTAAGCGAACTGAATATTTCAAAAATCTAGAATTCAATACAATTTTTAAAATTGTTGATGGGGCGGAAAATCCCACTAATTTCCGCATTTCTACAGTAAAATCGACAATTTTAGCACTGATTTCTATGAGGATCACCCTTTTCCTGACACTCAAAGCGATGCTGATGATGATTATGATGTCTATTCAAAAAGCCTCATTACTGAGAGTATATTGAAAATGTGGCAAACCATTATGAAGGCATATACACGTCTGAAACGCATTGCTAGGGAACCACGGTAACCAAAGTAAACGTTCGGAAAGTGATTGTTGAGGCCCAAAAACCATTGTTGCCGGACAGTTTTTTGCCCGTTTTGGGCATTTGCCCTGGGCTGACGAAATTTTAAAGTAGCCTATCGTTCAAGTCGGGTCCCATTTGGTATATATGCAAAATTTGGCGACGATCGATCTAAAATTGTAGATTTGTATAGAGAACACACAGACACACAGACAGAAAATCAATTTTATATATATAGATTATTAATTGCGCATGCGCAAGGAATATAAATTTTATATTTTCTTTTTGATTGCCATTTTCTTGATTATATTTTCTTTTTGATTGCCATTTTCTTGATTATATTTTCTTTTTGATTGCCAGATAGCTTATATGATAATTCCACGTGAATGCCGTGGAAGTTCAGGAAAATATACGCGATATCGGGAGCAGTAATTTCGAAACTTGTTTAAAGTAACAGAATGATAGGTTACGTTAATTCGGTTAATTCCTATTTCGATTATATTTTCCGTTGATAGTACTCTACTCTGCCCATTCGCATAATGTTGTGGGCTTATTCTCGAAATAATCAAATAACAGAAAATAATTGTACAATGATTTGCGAAAAATCCCTTATCATTCAGTTACTTTCAACAAGTTTCGAAATTACTGGTCACTGTATCACGTGTATCTTTCTGAATTTTCACGACATTCAGCTAGAATTTTCATAGCACTATGCAGGGTGTTCCGTAAATGTTCCGACAAACTCAGAGGGTTGTTAGTAGACATCAAGAGGAACAAAAATTGCAATGGAACATGGTGTCACAAACCACGTTGAGAGGGTGAAAATCGCAAGAGGGTCTATCGCCATGGATAATTTACTACCTAGTTTGTTGTCTCGGATATGTAAGTGTGTGTGTGTGTGTGCCTAACAGTCTGAGTTCGTATCTAGTGTTGTGTCTGATTTTTCGGTGTTGCCACCTATATTTCAGAAGCGATGTGAGTGTAAAGATTAGATATTTGTACCGTTTGTTAGGTTCACAACACGTACATGCACATTCCAACACGTGCAAATTTGACTGGAAATTTCTGGTGTTAAGCGGGATTGGAGCGATTTCAAGAGATGCTATAACGGGGTCCGAGTGTAGTACACAGAATCGATCGTTAGTACGTCGGATTGAGGTTTTCCCTCCTAATATGACACTTACGTTCAAACCGAGCACCACACCGGTCTATATAACCATGGACAATTCACTGCCAAATGAGTTGTTGCAGAAGTGTTAGTGTGTGTACCTAACAGTTTGAGTGTAAACCTAGTGTTGTGTCTACAAATATGACACTTATATTATCTAATATTGAAGAATTTTCATGTCATGAAAATACTGTGCTGAATCAGCACCTCCTAGAGATGGAAGGCCTCTGCACGCTACTCGGGACGTCACGCAAGTAGTTCATCCTCACTGAGAATATTCAGAGAGAAAATTTCGCTGCATGTGTTAATATAATCGTTGTTGGCAATTTCTATGTCCTATATCCAATCATCGTGCGGTATTTATGAGCCAACCCGGAACATTCTGCTCCAAAACAAGAAGAAACGAAATAGAATGCTGTTTAAAATGTAGCGAAATTGCTCAGAAGTCTTATCGGACTACTCTTATTACGTCACAGATGAGCATGGTTTGCTTGACATGCTTGCGCATTCTTTTGGGTGGTCACTCATTCCTCCAATTCACCACCCTGTGCTATAACCCTCTATTAGTCAACTTTCCAGTTATTTTGGATGTTAGATCAAACTATAGACGACTTTGAACAGTTTCACTTTAATTTTGGCCACCCTGTACTCACTGTACAAATAGACAATAGCATTATACAAATTTATTTGTGTTTCATAACGAGGAGAAACGTCTTAACTAGGTTCTGCTTGTTTCCGTTTTCATTCAATTTATTCATTCGATTCAAAGAGAGGAAATTTTTTCTTCAACTTCTTCAGAATTGATTGTATATTTCAAGATTCAATTGCTTTTATTAAGACATTCTTTATTTCGATTTCGCGATGGCGTCCAAATTGAATTTTCGCTCTAATTGAAAAAAGATACACATTCCTTTAATTTCCCTTTCAGAAATTGAATTTCGTTCAAGTGCGAAATTTTTTCTTTGCAGTAATTGAAGGTATATATTGATTTATATTTTTCCTTCCCATTTTCGGTCTCCTTGAATTAAGAAATCCCCGATTTGAATGAATTCTTGGGGGGGGGAAAAAAACAGTGAAAGCAAATTTAATAAAAGTTTCAATCGATTGATTCATTGGCCGTAAACGGATTTGAATATGTCCTTGATTTCAGTGATTGCTTTCAGGAATGTTCTTGTTTGAAGTTGGACATAATATACAGAGGGATATACATTCGAGTTCAAAAGAGTGACAAGATGTACATTGCAAAAAACAAGAGGAAAGCCGGAAAATATTCTTTTAGGAAGGAAAAATATGGTAATGTCCCGTAAAAACGGGATGTATGGTCTGAGAGTTAAAACTCGTGGAGTGTGCACGCGCATCGAAAAATAGCTAGATAATAACTAGATAACTAAATAATTTTAATCGTGGCACTGCTTGGGAGAAGATTGGCTCAGCACCTCCTAGAGATAGAAGGCCTCCGCAGTCTGCTTGTGACGTCAGTAAGTAGTTCATTTTCTCTCAGAATATTGAGGGAAAAAAATCCCTTCTCGTGCCAGTATCATCGTTGTGAGGAAAAGAAATGATAGAGCTTAGAATTGGCGATTTCTATGCCCAACATCCAATCACTATGCGGTATTTGTGAGCCAATCAGGAAGATTCTACGCCAAAATGAGAAGAAACGAAATAGGTTGCTGTGTTTCAAAATGTGGCAAACTCGCTAGGTAGTCTGAATGACGTCTATGGCAACTCGTGTGGAGGCCTTCTATCTCTAGGAGGTGTTGGTTGGCCACCCCCTTCTCTAGTTAATTCTTTCGGTCATTCACATGCTTGCAAAAACTCTAGTCGCTCACTGACCTGTTCCCGCGCTCTCTCGGTAGTACATTTGGCTATTCCAATAGTGATGAGTGGACTAACATGCATTTTTTACACGCAATAAAGGGGAGGCGGGGTTGGCGGCTGTTCGTCCGGGATCGAGGGACACGACTAAGTTTTTCCAGCCTTATCCAAGTCTTTGACCACCTGCTCATATCTCTTTGTTGAAATAGGACGGCGGGCCATGTTCGTTAGGAGGAGGAGGTCATACATTTGGTCATTTATATGCTTGCATATTCTTTTGTGTAGCTACTCATTCCTCGAATTTCCCGCCCTGTGCGCTTGCCTCCCACTCCTGTAAATATTCCTTTATCTCTAAGTCACTCTTTTGGTTACCCCCCATGCTTGCATACTCTTCTGGTCATTGACGTCAGAGTGGTGTGCAGCTGCCTTAAGTCAAATCTGAGTGTTGAAGCAATTAAACAGAAATGTCTCTCTCTCCGCAATCCATACAATGCACGACAGACTGGATATCAAGCGGAGATGAAGTTCGGAAAGAAAATTCACATGCCTTTTTACGGAGAATCGAATCATTAACCTATCGCAGTCCGTGAGATTGCTCTACAATTGAGCTACAGAGGATTGACATTTACTTTCTTTAAAGCATATATTTCTCTCTATATGTCGCCATCTGGGGGGCTGTTGTCATCAAGAACTATTAGATGAGCTAGTAGGCTGCCTATGATCGATCCCAATTACAGTTCATATATGTTCTAGAGCCGGGTCTGCTGTGCTAAGTGACACCGCAGCGCGCAAAAACTCATGGCGGTTCAAAACAGAACAACTACGTAAAGAGCGAGGTTTGAGTAGCCAGGCACAGTTTGTTCCATGTTTGATAATTTTTGTCACGGTCATTATTTCATTCACCATGGCCATTTTCTGCACGCGAGAGCTATTAGACCAGGGCCCTACAACTGCCGATTTCGAACAACGGCAGCCCTTTTCTATACTCACAGAGAGGTTGGTTCGCTAACACATCGGTATGGGACTCCCTGCGCAATCTTTTTTCTGGGTGTGTGGCCATGTTGTCACCGTATCTGTTGTACCCCGCGTCAGGGAAGTTTCTGACAAGGACGAACTCGGTATCGAACTCACGACACCTGTAAAAATTCTTTGCTACTCTAGACGAGTAACTTATCGACTCGGGCTATCGCGAGAGGGCGCTAGTAATGACGATTGCACTGGACAGCTATGCGCGTCGGGAAAAGAAAACACCGCCGAAACAAAATGTGTACGAATGGACCAATTTCTTTCATATACCGACTTCTCAGTGGATCGCGCTCCGACGAGAGCAAGGGTAAGCAATGTTGCAATGCTTACCGTCCACATAGACCCCCCCCCCCTCCTATCTGTGTTGAGCTCCATCTAAATATCTGTTTTTTCGCAACGCAGCACCGCGAGTGTGGATTTAGCTTTAAGCCGTTTTTTTTGCGCCGCGTTAACCGAATTAGACCATTTAACGCCGACAGAAACGTATTACATAATTACGCTACGAGTTTGTGTTTTTCAAGCGGGGTGCATCAGATCAGGCGGCTATATTACAGTATACGCCCTTGGCATCAGCTACTCTGTCGTCTGCATGCTCCGGTTTGAAGGGAAGGGCAAGAAAGCACACAAGAGTGAAAGAACATTGGCAAAACGCGCGACGCACGACACGTTTGGCTCCTCCAGAAGCAGTCGGCCAATCACGCCCGATGTAAAGTGCTGTCGTTAGCCGCGTTGCGCGCTGTCGGAAAACAGCCACATTGATTTTCTTATTGGTGAGTGGACGGCGTGTCGCGCTGGGCGATTCACGTTGCACGCGCGCGGAACAGAAAACCTGCTCCTGGGAAAACCCGGCTCAAAAGGAAAGAAAATGTCGAATCTCCGTAGCTTCATCTCTTTCTCCGCAGAGAGTATCTTGTCTATCGTACTTTGGTTAAAGCATTTGCTGGAAATATAATTTTTACCAGAATGAGAGAATCTTTTTTGCAGCCTTACGGTAATTTTGAAAAAATTCCAGTAATTCGTATGACGGGGGAAAGTTATGGCCATTCGATAAAATTTATCCTGATTTGTTGCTAAAACAAATCGGAACTCATGAACTGAACTTTACTTTGATGCAAAACCACGTTAATCGGACCATTATTCTATTTAATTTCCATTAGATTTCAGTTTAGTGGCTTTTTAGCTCACTCAATAGATTAACACTCATACTCACCAGTAGACATGCATGATTTGAAAAACGTCTTGGCTTTTATTGTAGCACTGTTATCGTGATTATTAGCTGGCTCTTCTAAAAGATCTGGAATTAAAAAATAAATAAACCTTTTATTTACATTTTCTTTGGCACAATGTAAATCATTAAATCCCATGTAAAATACTATATGCCTTTCAATTATAACGAAAAAATTATGTAAATACTCATTATTATTACATTTCCGCCTGTAAATAACCATTAACGCATCTCTCTTTGAATCTCGCCAAACTGACGACAAAGTCTGGCGACAGCTCCGATGATTTAGCGAGGTCACAGTGCCAAGAGAAGTGTCAAGATCCCACGAGAATCGTCGAGATTGTTCTGGAAGAGTATAATTTTCTTATACAGCGGTGCCGCCACGGCGGAACTATGAGTTTTGCTAAGTTTTCTTTAAGACGTTAAGAAGAGAACTTTTGTTTGTTAGGCCGGGATTACACTATAAAAGTTTTATAAAATCCCTTTTATAAAACTTGAAAAATTCAACCAATAAAGCTCATAGGTTACATTCAAGCAATTGCAACCGATAACCTTATTGGTTGAATTTTTCAAGTTTTATAAAAGGACTTTTAGAAAACTTTTATAGTGTAATACCGGCCTTAGGTGTCGCTCTCTGTTTTTAGCGTGTTTGGTCAAAATCGCTGCTTGTAAATATGTGTACGTGGCTGTTCTGCGAAATAAATCTGCGTTGTCCTCCAAATTGCTCCGTGCATTGCAATCGGGTGCCTGTGAGAAACATTATCCGGGACATAATGAACTAGGCTTTCTTTTGATTTTTATCAGCTGCAAAACATTCAAAGTAAGGATGTCAAAAGTCAAGTCGATTCAAAGTAAGGTTTCCGAAAGCGCTCTCACCCAACTATAAGGTCTCTGTAACTGTTAAACTTCTTGTAAACTTCTTGAGCCGGTCTATCGTTTGAATGAATTTCTGATAATTTTGAAGACATATATTTGTGATCTTTATATCATGCCATTTTCCCCAAGAAAGAGGATTTTTGGAGGTCTTAGGGCGGGCCGCAATTTTTTACATGATCACTATTTGTTTTTTTCTCTTTGTCATATGCTTGTGAAACTCACTGAAAAGAACCTAGCGACACCTTTCGTTAGGGGCCATCAATCTTTCCGACACGTCGGGAGAAATTGAAACTGTCCACACGGACCACTAATTCATGTAACACTGTTTGCGAAAATTTCACGACAGAAAAAGGGGAAAAAACACTGCATGGGGGTTGCGCTGAGACACACATGTGCAGTTTTTTCCCTCTTTTTTTCTGCCTGATGGTGTGATTGCTTTTTGAGCAGTGTGTTTTGGTGATTCTGGTGAAAATTCTGGTTGTGATTGATATTGTGAACCTTTTTTAGAATGCTATGGTTGTGGCGACAGAAACTCTTTGGTTTAAATTTGGATATCCTGACATACCGATTTTGTCAATTTTTCTCTTTTTTTGCTAACCTTTCTTTTTCATCTCTTCATATTCCTTCCTGGCCAATTTGTATGCCGACAGTCGTCTCAAAAAACGGATGGGAATCGGCTTAAAATTCCATTCTGGTCTGGTCTGGTGAAAACTTCACAAAGGTGAAGATATCCGTCTTTTATAGATTACGGGTCACTGAACACGAAATTTGAGCTTAAAATTGCCTCCTGTCTTAGGTTTTTGAGTAATTTCACTGTTTACCATTTACATATAACGCTATAAGGGTACAATAGTGAACAAATTTTCCATTTTATACACGCCGTCTTTTTACCTGTCACTTGTGAGGAAAGTCTGAAGCATCTCTCTGGATTATCCAGTAGAAATCTGCTGGTAGTACCCACCTTGTAGACCGTAGTTTCCCAACCTTTTTTGTCCCATCGCCCCCTTCTTCAGAATTTTTTTTTCTCCCATCGCCCTCAAACGCAATCTATCCCATAGGATCCTATGTTATACCCGTAGCTTCTACCGCTCCCTGGAACATTCTATCCCCCCCCCAGGGGGCGTTACGACGCGATTCCACGTTGGGAATAACTGTTGTAGACCAAGCACACAGTTGCTATCATTTTGAAATCACCACATTGTAACTGCTTATGTGGATTGTAATTTATTATACCCGCATGGGATTTTTACCGTTTCATTACTATTATGCAATAGCGCAACATTCGGGCTTGTTTTTGAGGCACCTATTAACAAACCCCAATCGTCTGCTTTGTTCGGAATGTTCAGTTTCAGCATCAAACCTTCAACCATCATTGCAAAATACTAACTGATCATCGTCGCTGCTGAAAACTTCTGACAGTTCTTTTTTGACGGTCGCGAAGATTGGATACCCTAACTGTATCCGCCAGGAGATTGCACTGCTGCAATCTAGTTGCTCTAAGAGTTCAGCTTTATTCTTTGGCAGTTCTAAATTCCTAATCAGGTCATGAATTTCACATTGTGTGATTCGGTGTACGTTACAGGAGGTACTTTTCGGCTGAAATGTTGGATCTGCATCACTGGTGCTTGTGGAACACTTTCTAACGCATCAAGATCACTTCGATCATCCTCCATATCACTGTCGGAATGTTAGCGGGGGAGGGGGGGGGGAGGTCGGGAACTGGCAATTCTTCTCCATTGACCACTGGACGAATGGCAGATGGTATCACAGAGTATACTCGATCCGTTTTATTCTTCGTATTAATTCCTTTCCTCAAGCACAGCACCATGCAGAAATAGCAATCAGTGTTACGGTTTGTTGGTTCACGCCAAACGCCGGGTACACCAAAACGCATGGAAACATTTTTCCCAACCGCCCAAGCATTCAGGTTAGATGAACAAGTCATTCAACAAAGGTGGAGACCCCACGATTTATCATGGTTTCCGACGCGATACCCAAAGTGCAGTACATATGCCTTTTTCACTGAAGGAGTCAATGGAACCACATATCTCGTCAGCGCATATATAGCAAAAGTTGTGAGGCGAATTTATACAGCAGCGGGACATTGCTACATATTCAGTGTGTAGACCACTAAATTTGATGAGCCTTCCGCCGTAGCCAGGCCAAGTCCTGGACCACGGGTCTTCCCTCCTAGGCTTATTTTCTCGGGTAAGCCCTCCACCATGGCCAGGTCCACGTCTTCCCTCTTTGGCTTGTTGGCTTAGGTGAGCCTTCGTCGTAGTCAGGCCAAGTCCTGGACCGCGAGTCTTCCCTCCTAGGCTTGTTTTCTCGGGTGAGCCCTCCGCCGTGGCCAGGCTGAATTCAATCCAGTGAATTCAATTGCGAAAAACCGGAACATCTGGCCACCCTTCTGACGTGTGTCACACGTCACGTCAGTGTAGTGTGTTTCGGCATTGAGAGTGAATTTGGCGCCATCCTGCAACACGTCACCGACGGCACAAGATAAAGTAGTAGAAGCCCTGAATGTTTGAGTTCAACACGAATAAACGTAATCCAAGAAAATTATCTAACATCCCCTAAACAAAGTAACAAAAGCAGTTTATGAATCTAAATTAATCAAAAAACCACGTTGAAGAACATCTTAATGCTCCATCATAACTATCATTTCATATTAATTCATTAAAATGAAACGAAATAAGGACAGCAATCAAAGGGAATCGAATTTTCGGGACAAATCTCTCAAACACACACGCTATTAAAAGTAGGAAAGTGGAGAAAGAAATGAAAAACCAATTTAATATCACTTTAACGAGAGAATGTTAATAATTGCGACGTTTTAATATATACATTTACTTATTTTTTCCAATTAATGCAAACATCGTGTAATTACGCGAGAGAAATCTCGGCGGCATTTTGAGGAGGAAACGCATCGAAGGGAAAATAATAATGATAATTGCAATGCGATGCGCTGCGTGGAAAAATCTTAATTAGTCCATTTTTCTCCGATTGCGGGAAAATTGGAGATTGTGCTGTGATCATCGTTAATTAATTAATTAATTTCGAAGAAATCGCATATTTTTTTTGTATTTTTCGTGCCTTGCTGTTGATCGAAATCGATATTTGGTAATAATTTTTAATTAGGCTTAAAAAAAGTTGTTTCATTATATTTAATTAATTGAATATATATTCGATGAGTTATGTCACTTTACATTAGGGTTTTACTAGTTATAAGGCCACATCGGGGGGGTTCACAAATTTTTGAGTCTTTGGTCTGAGTCGCTGTAGTGGTCGAACGGTCACCCGGGTTCGAACCCCACCGTGACCCATAGTGGTGTTCGGCGTAAGTTGGTTTTCTGCGATGCCCAACTTTGAGGTGCGAATGCGTACCGATCGGTTTCCCCGTCAAACAGTCTTGCCACAGAGAGAAATATTCTTACAACGGTTCAAATATTCACCACATCATCATCATCTCACTTCATTTCTGAGATATAGATGGCAGCGCTACTACTAAATCACACACGTACTTCGTCCGTATTCCTCTGCGGACCTTCTAACGAATTCGAATGTGCGTCTCCGTGTTGTGAACCTAACGTAAAGCTTGTTTCTGTGTAATGCTTGTTATAGTGCTGCCATCTACCACATATTTTTCTATGAGTGAAAGTAATGTTTCAAGAGACTTCTTAATGGGGAGCTCGGCTTGCATTCGCACCTCGAAGTTGGGAAGATGTCAGCACGGAAAAATCAGACACAACACACACGGAGTGTTAGGTACGAAAACTAACACTTTCGGCACTACTCACTAGGTAGTAAATTGCCCATGGCGATAGACCGGAGTTGTGCTCGGTTTGAAAGACAGAAAGGCTTTGGGTTGGATTAACGATCTGCCATCGCTTGCGAGCCATAAACAGATGTTATCTATAGGGTTGTGCGTGGATTGATACTTTTTTTCAGGAAACTTTCCGTGGGAACCCATCGCTGGCACCCACATGAGTGACTAAGTGATTGTTTTAGTTACCATATGACTGAATGACCCTAAGACTGACCAAGTTCAAGGGGTGAGTGACAGTATGAGTGAATGTGATTCAATCATTACATTTCACTTCTGAAATATAGATGGGAGCACTGAAAAATCAAACAACACTACGTACGCACTCAGACTGTTAGGTACACACACTTTACACTTCCAGCACAACTCACTACGTAGTAAATTGCCCATAGATGGCGATAGACCCGAGTTGTGCTCGGAATGAAAGAAAGTATGAGTAAATGACTGCAAGGCTGACCAAGTTCGAGGGTGAGTGGCAGTATGAGTGAATGAGCATATGAGTGACCAAGTGAGTGGCCGTATGAGTAAATGACCGTAAAAGCGAACGGATTAATTTACAATATGACCGTATGTGGGCATGGTCACTGACTTGACCTCACAAAATTTTATGAGGCCCCACCCCCTTCTTTTCCTCCTACAACATTGTTGTTATTGGGCGTTACAAGCTAGCTTACTCCGAAAAAAAAATCGCCTTGCGATTGGTTGACAGAAAGAAATGAGGTTACATCAATAATACCAAGCACTCGGTACCAGTGTTGGCCAATAAGCATCTAGATGCGTGATTCACGCTTTAAAATTCAATTTTAAAAAATTTAGAAATTTTCCAAAAATCCGTTAAGGGGTGAAAACACTTCTTCAAATTTCATGGTGTTTTTTTTTTTTTTTAATGGTGTTTCTCTGTGTGTTTTTAATTTTCAAAAAAAATAATAAAAACCTCCTTTCACAAAAGTTCTGGAGAGCAGTGAAATTGCTCTTTAATTTGGTTTTTTTTTTTTTGACACTGCTCAGAATACCGTGTAATTCCGTTATAAGGAACTCCAAGAGACCGGAGAAATCACTTAGTTACGACGACATTTCGTTATAAAGGAATTCCAGGTTCTTGCAGTGAACCAATGTCAACTTATCTGGGGATCCGACTGCACTTTCGCAAGTGATTGATACTACGAGACCGACTTAACAAGAGAAACAGAATTCTCGGAAGCGTGGATATTGTTATCTTCCGGAATGCGTTACTCACTTTCCAAAGAACAGAACGGCTCAAAATGCAAAAAATATTGATATAGTTATCGGGACTTTCAACATCGGGATCCGTGCCTGGCCCAGGGTTACAGAAATCGATCTTATTTATAAAGTTTTCATTCATTATAAATTTGGTTTTTTGATTGAATTCAATTCTATAGAAAGGTTTTCGCTCTTGGGTGAGGGTAGGGGGTCCTGGATAAGACGGGGGGGAAGGGGGACAAGAAAAAATATGGTCCAAAGGGAATTCACGGACTAAAAAACGTTGAAGGAACATTGTATCGGACAGTTTCATTCTAGCGCCTCACCATCACAATGGCAAAAAAAAAAAAACAACGGAATACTTTAACACTTTGCAGCCAATTACGTAGGAAAGAAAAACAGTTGTCCCATTTTACAATTACTCATTCACCATACGTCCCGTTCTACCAAAAGGGGTGCATGGTCACCGTACTTGCAAACGAAATTTTTTCGGTCGTAGTTATCATTCGGTTATTAATATCAGAAACTCCCGATTCCCGATGTGATCACATTAAGTGGCGTGGACTGTATATCTGAATATTCGTGTTAGGATAACATGAAAGGAATAACGATAATTCGTCCAATACCATGCAGATACTGACCTTTCAGGATCACCTGCAGGTCATCAGCCATAACCTCGAAGGTGCTAATACTACTGCGGTCTTCTGGGATGGTGTGTTTCTTGTTCCACGTACCGCAGGCATATTGGAAAAAATCTTCACACGGGTCCGCCGTCCTGTCCATGGCGTTCAGTAAGGAAGCAGCTTCGAGAATTGAATGAAACATTAATCCATGTAAATGAAGAAGACACATTGAAAAACACAAATACAAAACAAAAACACAATACAATACAAACTTATATGCAGAATTTCACTATATCTAGGCTGACGGGGTGATTCCCAGAAAAATAAAGTAAATATAGATCCAAATTACGAAACAGTGGCAACTATCGCCAAAAGTCGAAAATATAGCCAATTATGGCAAGATTAGCGCAAAAATGGTTAATGGATGGGTTATAAAGGGCTACTGGAAATTGCACTGATTAAAATGTATTCAACGGAAAAAAAAATTAAACATGTTAAAAATGAAAGATATAAACATCTAAATTTTTAATCATGGTTATGGTAATGTAATTTATAAGAAACTTTATTTGATGGGAAAAAACCTTCATCCACGTTTTCAGTTAAGATTACGATTGCAAGGATAAATACTTGATTATATATATATTACTAGGCTGACCATATTTTATTACGAGAAATACGGGAAATTGGAATTCCAAATAAGGGAAAATATGACACATTGCCAATTACCGCCAAGAACAACGCCAAAAGTGTACAAAGTTGCCAAATATAGCTGAAATTGCGGAAAAATTGCAATGGTGAGAAACGAAGAGTTACTGAAAATTGCAGTGGATTAAAATGAATTCCACGAAATAAAACGTTCAACAAGACAAATGTGGGAGAATAATGTTTTTATTTATAGTTGTAATTATCATAATATAATTTCAATCTTTGACTTCAATAAAGAATAAAAATCCAAGTAGGCGGCATGGAAAAACCGGGACGCTTTTGCAAAAAAGTCGGGACAGCCAGAAAAACCAAGAAAACCGGGATTGTCCCAGGAAATACAGGACGTATGGTCACCCTATATATTACTAATATCTATCACTATAAAAAAAATATACTCGCATTATTTTTTCTCTATTGCATATTATAGTTAGTTACGTATATTATTTTTTTTTATAATCTTTGTTGAAAAATAACAGGAACGTTTTATAAAAGAAAGTCAATCTGCGCCGTGAGCAACGCGAAAACGCTTGATTGGTCAGAAAACTTGAATTTCAGCTTTTTAACCAATCAGCGTTTTCACGCTGCACACGGCGCAGAAATTTTACTCCCGGAAAAATCCGGCTTAACAACAATCGTCATGGTTGGTCGGGCCGCAATTTTTAGGTTACTTTGTTGCTGGCGATTGCATAAGCCTTTCATTGTAATGTTGACATTGGTGGATACAACACTATTGGTGAAATTGTTTTTACCTCAGTCACAAATCACCTGCTGAAGGTTTACGAACATTTCGGACACAGAAAAGAAACATGCAGGTCGATTTAGTCCGGCTTTCGTGTAGAAAACTCCATCGACAAAAATTTGAAATGAATATTTTTCGTGTACCAAAATACCCAACAACATACCGCATTCCCAAAAAAATATGAAAATTCCTCCAATTTTTACAAATTTTTTAAACAATTTACGAAATTAAGTGACACCGTATACAGTCAAACCTCGTTAATGAGCCACTCTTGGGAAGAGCAAAAATATGACTTGATATGCGGAGTGTGACTCATTAAACGGAGTAAGCCATAGCTGTGCCATTTCCTGCCTGAAGATAATAGGGACTTCCAAAAAGTGATCTGGTAAGCGGAGTGACGTGTTAACCGGGTGGCGCACTAACGAGGTTTGACTGTACTTACACATCATGAAAGGGAGGAAGTCACAATGACATTGACAAAAAACATTCAATCTTCGAAATGAAACACATGGCTACAGCATTTTATCACTAGTGTAGCAGAGAAAACTTTTATTCACGATTTCGATTATATCGCATAAAAATACCAAAAAAATATTTCTCGAAAGAATCGAAAGTATTCAGCCCACGTTACGATAATCAACCACATTTTCATATTCTGTGGGAAGAAAAAAATATCGATTTTTCTTATAGTTCTTGCCGTAAATCGAATTTATCTTAAAAAAAGCGTAATTTAAGCTCACCAATCGATCTTGAAAAAGTTCAGGGGGGGGGGGGGGAATAAACATTGGTGTAATCAATCGTTCTAAAGCGTAATGTTTACTGAAAAAAGCGAAACAAAATGTAAAAACTAAAAACATCATATCATTAAATATCAAAATAACATTAAAAAAAATAGTATCGATTTTTTTTTTTTAAATGATACCACTATCGAGTTTCTTGTAACCAGAGAAAAACAATAATGAAAATCGAATCCGGAAAAGTATTTCATAAATAATATTAAAAAAGAAGAAAAAATCTGAAGGATCTGCAGATTATCGATTTATTTATTTCGATAGATTTTATTATAGTTCATGTATTGAAATTTTTCTTCTTCTTTTAAATTGATTTATGAGAAAATTATGCAAACAAGGCAAAATTAAAATATTACCGATCGATGGATTCCATGTGGTTAATAGAGAAATAATGTGTATATCGGGTATGGTCATCATGATGCAGTTTTGTCTAATAATTGATCATTAATGTCCATCATTAATAGAGATTGTTCCATGAAACACGTATAGTTTAACATTCTACAATAAACGATTATGAATATCAACACGAAAATAATGTAAGCATTATCATCTTTCACCTGTAAATAGTCATTAACGCATTTCTCTGTAAATCTCGCCAAGTTGACGACAGACGCGACGAATTTATCGGCAGCTCCGGTGATTTGGTGATGTCATGACGCCAAAGGAAAGGAGTGGATCTCGCGAGAATATGAGAGAACTTTCCAGAACCTTTCTTGAAGTGCCGCCAGAGCGAAACTATAAGCAGTTTGTTGGGTTTTTTTTTAATACGAGATCTCTTTTATGCGAGAGAAGTCGCTATCTCTGAGATTTAGTCAAATCTCTCCTTGTGGATACGTGTATATGGCTGTTCTGTGAAATAAATCTGTGTTGTCCTTTGGATTGCTTCGTGCTTTGCCATCTCGAGTGCTTGTGAGAGACATCCCCCGAAACAATACCAAATATTACGAGAATATTCATGAGCTATCGTTTATTTTCTTCAATTTATGAAAATATTGCAAAACGTCAGAAATTTATGTTAGTCGCAATGAAAAAATACCAGACGAGATAGATTATATAGATTATCATATAAAAATAAAGACCAAGGAAAATATGGTTGAAAAATAGATCATGCAATTTTTTTTTAATAACGTGATCCTCACGTAAAAATTCCCGATAATATTGAGAAAAATCACGAGTCTTCTGAAACAAATTATAAAAATTATCGATGAAAATAATAAAATGAACCTTTTAAAATTTTTTTGCGAATACAGTTGCAAAAATCTGATAGAAAAAAATTACGAAAATGTGAAAAAAAATCTCAACTCCTTAAAAAAATCATAAAAATTATTTTAAAAGATTATAAAAACTCTAAGAATCATAAAAACTCTTTAAAAATCATAAAAACTTTCTCAAAAACTCTAAACATTCCCTAAAAGTTCATTATAAAAAATCTTTAAATGACCAAAAAAATTAAAAAAATCATTTGAAAATTGAAAAATTATCAAAATATCCTGAAACAAAACAAAATCTCAAAGAAATGAAAAAAAAACGTTTTAAAAAATTAAAAAAAAATCTCTGGAAAATACAGAAATATCTTGAAAAAAAAACGAAAAATTAAAAAAATATATATATGAAATCACAATCACAATGTGTCTCGTGAAAATTTCTTTGGATTAACTTGTGAAAAAATCATGTGAATACCCGAAATGAAATCTTAATACTAAGAACTCTAAGTAATATCCATATTGAAAATTCAAATATCAGGAAAAAAATCTCACAGACAACAATTGAAAAACAAAAATTTTAATAAAATTATCATAATCCCACAAACCCAAAAAAAATTTCCCACAAGGGCAAGAAAAGTTTAGAAACTAGTTCTAAAATTTTGATATATCTCCATAACAATAATCTCCAAAACAAAATCAAAGAATAAAAACATCGCGCATCAAATCCATTCGATAATAAGAGATTCGAAAATATCTGCGAAACAATTTGGAAATCACCATTTTTTTTTAGCATTCCAATAACCTTAATGAATAAATTTTTCATTCCCAAGGAACGGGAAAATACAACCAAAACAATAATTCGATCAATATCAAACCCAAGAAGAAATAAATAATGAACTTCATGGATCTAACTCATGATGAATATAACTCAGTCCCCATCAAAAAATCGAATCATTTAAGTGTAGCAAAAGCGAAAAAACTAAATTTCTTCGGGAATACGTACTCGCCATTAACGGAACTTTGTTTCCACATACAAAAACGGAAAATAAAATTGTTCCCGTAATGAAATTTCGTTTCAAATAAATTGCATTTCTCATGAAAGATTGAAAGATGGAATATACAGGTATATATATATGGGAATTGGTTTTGGTAAAAATTCAACCAAAAAATGAAATTGTTTTCCATTTTCGTTCCCCCTTTAATTCTATTATCTTAAGGAGCAATAAACGGGGGAATGTGCCATTCCAATTTCTTCCTCGAATAAATTGGAATCAACGTTTTTTCCCCCCACTTCTTCCCCCGATATAGCGTACATAAATAAAAATTTTTAATACCTTTCGGAGATGAATGAAATATTTCATTGGTTTTTGAAAACAAGAAAAAAATTAAATTAAGGGAGTCCAATATTGGACGTGGCATTCGCCATTTTTGTCCGCTCGTTTTGATTTTTCGATAATGTTCTCGGGGGAAATTGCCAAAAGTCTGAAATTGTGTGCGGTTTGGAAAGAAACTCTGTGGAATTTAGTTTTCGGAAAACTTTAAGTACACCAAAACAGTAATAGTAACTTTATTTGCGCTTTTATGTATGCCTAGTTCCTAGTTCTGGATATTCCTGATTGACACGGCAATTGGGTTTTGGTGTCCAAAGTCTTGCTACATTCACTGAAATATATTAATTAACACTTTATAGGGCAAAAGACTTTGACACATATTTTAATCCTTTTCTTATATGTCAGGAGGTATATAATATCATGTTACTGTGGAAATCTTATGAATGTAATTTATATCATGCAAATTATAGGGTAGGAAATTAATATCCAGCCGCCCGTTAAGCGCAACATGCTACATGGAAAGAGATAATAATTTCCCAAAAAAAAGTAAATCAAACAAAATTTCATTTAATTTGTGTGTGTGTTATATGAAATTACTTTATTCTTTGGTGTGAAACTTGAAAGGAAGGAAAAAATAACCTAATGCACAAATATTAATTAATGAATATCAGACTTAGGAGCTGCAAAAAGCAGCAAAACAATACAAGATTCCTCGAAAGACTAGTTATATTTTTGGAGATGATGATTACAAGGAACAAAATTCATCTCTGCCCCCACGGGGACTCGAATCCCGGTCTATTGAAGACGTGGCAATGTAGTTGGAATTCCAATGCTGCCAAATATATCCAATCTTTCCAGGAATCTTGTACTAACCGTTTATTGATGTAAGAGAATAATGCCTTCCATCACTGGAGGCTTGAATAAAATGCATGGTTATGTGGTCATAGGATGTTCATACACATATCCAGTGAAAGAACAAGTGTAAGAACTATCTATAATCGCGAAAATTACAATGGAGATGAATGAGTCTCATAAATCTTCACGATCGGTAATAATTCTTGCTAATCGGTATAATTTGACTAGTTTTTTTCTTTTCCGGGATCATTTCCTTTGACTACTTCTGTGATGAATAAGCTGGTTGATGCGAAAATGAATTCAGGAAATAAAATTCAAATGCGCGTGTGGGGGGGGGATCGAGCCTATGTCCTCTCACTTGACGGCTGAGCGCGCCAGACCAATATGGCAGAAAGGCATCGAACCACCATCTCCTAGAGATGGAAGGCCTCTACACTCTGCTTGTGAAGTCACGCGAGTGGTCTATCCTCACTCTGAATATTCAGAGGAAAAAAATTCCGCTGCACGAGCTAGTATGAAAGGTTGTGCGGAAAAGAAACGATCGGGCACAGAGTTGGCGATTTCTATGGCCCACATCCAATCAATGTGCGGTATTTGTGAGCCAACCCGACAGATTCTACGCCAAAAAAAATTAAATAGGATGCTGTGGTTGAAAATGCGGCGGACTTGCTAGGTTGTCTTATCAGACTACTCTCATGATGCCACAGATGAACTTTGTAACCCGTGCGCCTTCAATCTCAATGATATGCTGATCGAACCTCTTTCCTTAGAGCACGTGTCAATAGCGGTGAGCGGCAACACCATCTTCGGATAAGTCGCCATCTGTGAGTAATTGTGAGCTTTGGTCGGAGTTGGATCTAACTGTCCATGTTCGTTCCGTTCAGCGCGCACGAGCTCTATGGAAAGATATTAGTTGCTATTGTAGCGCAGTGGTCTAGCGCACTCATGTGGCAAGTGAGAGGATGTGGGTTCGATTCCCCGCAGAGGCAGTTTCTTTTCTGAAGTCCTCTTCGCATCAGACAGCTGCTGAAACCTTCGTGTAACTGAATCCACCTGCAGCAGGGTTGTTCCAATCGATGTATCGCATCGACGATTCTCTCCATGTCTCTGATATACTTCAGTCACTAGTAGGACTAAGCTGTTGCTACCTGATATTGCTCTGGGTTACCGGAGGGTTGCCCTTGGAGTTGCTCAATGTCCCTTCTCGGCTTGTCTGGATGCACTTCTTGATCTAGTAGATCTCTTGGCATAAGTAGATCTCTGTTACGCTCTGCTTCCGAGGCTGTAGCTCAGATATTCTCAGAATGTTGCTCCAGGAAGCGGAGCAGTCTACGTATTTTACTTTTTAAGTTCTCTCCCTTCAGGAGTCTTTCACGCCAATTCACTCGAATATGTTCTATTTGTCTCCCTGAAGTTGAAGGCTGTTGTCTTGGGAACGTGTTGCATATAGTGAAGAGGCTTGTCAATGGCAGAGCATGCACATTTATAACTGGGGTTAGATTTGAACCGATGAATGTGTTAACCGGAAAAATAGACCCTCTCTCTCTCTCTCTCTCTCTCTCCAGATCAACTATGACCCCCGCTCTGTTGCCCAAGGGAATATAAGCTGGATCGTCTCACGAGACGTGGGCCACGGTAGAATACCGTAAAGAGACCATAGCCCATTATGAACATCATTTTACGCGACCACACGTGGTAACATTTTGCAGGATGGTATGGGTTGATCGGCCTTGGTCTGGGTTGTCATCTCACTTGTGCTGTCATTCAACAGTAGATCTTTCCTAAGGACTGCTTTCGAGTGTGATGTGGGAAGCAGTAGTTCTTATAATATTTAAACCTTCAGTAATAATCACCACAGCCATATTTCACGTGAAACAATTTCATTTTAATTTTTTTACGATTTTCCCTTCTTATTCCTAATTAAATAATAATTAAACAATTAATTATACTTTTCCATCGCTCTTGAATTTTTTTTTCCCGAGTTAATAACTTTCTTTCTTTTGATTTTACTGTCCTCAAAATTATTTTTTTTCTAAATGCCCCCCAAAAAAATTCATTTTTTCCGTTCATTTTTTTTTTTCAATTTCTTCCTTGTCATTTATTTGCTTTTTCCTTCTTTTTTTTTATTCTTTGCCCTTCAGATTTTGTTGTTTTTTCTTTCAAGATTTTCTTATTTTTCCCTCACCGTCATTCTTTCATCATATCCTGCAACTCCTTTTCATTTTCTTACCTAATCTTCAACTTTTTATCCCAAATTCTTCTTTAGTTTACCTTTTTCATCTCATTCTACGACTTTTTCTTCCCCTTTCTATTGTTAATTTCCTTTATTTTTCCCCTCATTCCTCAGTAATTCTTTTTAACGGTATTTATTTATCTTGATCTTCGAATTTAACCGTATGTTATAATTAACGTTTTTTTTTTTTGTCCTTAGCATTTATTAATTCGGCCAGTCTCTCTCTACGGCTTCTTTTTTCTAATTTTTCCTCTTGATTGCTGAAGTATGTAATTAACATAGAGAGAATTTGAGTAGAATGTAGATAACGAAAAAAATCATGTGTTTGAAAAACTTAGCGGGAACGTCTTCTTCTTTGAGAAATGATCAAATCAAAACAATTTAAGCAATTATAATGTTACTAATTTATAAATTTGTGTCTTATAAATTCGTAAATAGTTTAAAAATCCGTAGAAATTGAAGGTATATTTGAATAGTTTTTGCGAGAAAACTAATTCTCACGGGGATTTTTCTTTAGTACAGAAAATATTTAGTTTATTTTTCGTCGGTAGAGGACGCTACACGAAAGCAAATCATTGGTGATATGACTTGAACCTTTCTTCAAACTCTTGTTTCACCGGAACGTTCGTAATGCTTTAGCCAGCGATTCGGAGCTGAGCTAAAAAAAATTATACTATTGCTTTATCCACCAATGCCAACATTAAAATGAAAACATTATGTTTGCACCAGTTACAAGAAAATTCAGAAACGAGCTATTAATGGTGCGGCCTGCATTTTATACGACTCTGATTTGCATATTTCCAGTGATTTGCTTTCGTACAGTGCACTGTATCGCCAAAAATTCGAACTAATTTTCATTTCTCTACCAAAAAAGTACCTCTTCGTCGAATAAGTTTTTAGAGGATACCCTGCAAACAGTTGTTATGGAAAGTACATCTTTTGGTGACATTTCAATACAAAGTACTGTCTATATAAGCACAATATTCTTTTTATCTAGAAAGAAATGATCCATCATGTGTCATTTTTTGACAGCGGCTGAAATTCTATGAGTATTATGTGAGGAAAAAAATCAGTACGTTTTTATGAGGGGGGGGGGCGTGAACCATAGATGCAAATTTTATGTTAAAAAGTTTTGTGAATTGTTTAAAAGTCGAATTTCTGATTCAATTTTAATAGAAAATTAAAACAAATGTTCACTTACCAGTTTTTACACATTCTGTTGTTAGACAAACATTAAGATTACCTAAAAAAAGATATAAACAAAATTACATAAACGCAGATTATGATGCGTAATATTATGTTTATATAAAAACTAACTCTGATATAATGGCATCAAACATTCTACGAAATTTTGTCATATAAACCGAGATTAGCGTTTTCAAAACTTGTATTGGCGAAAAATATGATCAGATGCACAGTCCTTGACTCTGTACATTGAGTTATTTTATCACGATCAGGTTGACCACATTTGATGGGTATAAAAATACGGGATGTCCTTTTATATTCTCGCCGAAAATCTTTCGAATTGCCGGCGAAATAGTCACAAATACTATTTGCTTATAAATTACTTTTGGCTAATAATGCAGTGGTATTGCAATTCTGCAAAAAACTAAAATGTAGGATACTTTACAAAACTACAAGTATGTACGATGAAAATACTCAATGGAAAAGCCATTAAAATAATCAAAAATTGTTCCCCCTTCATCCTCGATTCTAGTAGAGATTACAAATTTAGAAAGCACCGTAAGAAAAACGGGGAAGTGGTAAGGAATCACGGGAAAATAAGGAAACGTCCGGCAAACGGGTCGCGTAAATGAACGAGTCGTGGGGTGGGGGGGGGGGAAGTCAAACATGTAATAAACATTTTATTTCAACGATAGGTATCAATGGAGCCACAGACAAATATTACTTCAATTCGATGAGCTCCTATTCTAGTACAGTCGAACCGCGTAAAGGGGGGGAGCCACTCTTACGAAAGCATGAATATCACCCCGAAAGCAGAGTGACCCGATAAACGGAGTAGGCCATGACATCACTACTCCCCCCCCCTTCTCTTATCGATGAATTAATTCATCACGTAAAACAAAGTGATCGTTAACCAAACGTGTTCAACCTTAGAAATTTATAGAATCTAGTTTTTTTCTTTATTAATTTGCACTGTTTACATCTAAATTTTTCCCTTCCATCCCACGATCGCGAAATTCCACAAAAATCCACGATAAAATCATTTTGACTACTACTACTACTACTACTTTAACCGTACACGCACCTCGTACACATTCCTCTGCGGAATTTCTAACGAATTGGCACATGCCGGAGAATGTGTGTGTTTGAGTGTATGTTGTGGCCCTAACGTATTTATGTTGCCGAGTTGCGCTTGTTTCATGCTGCCATCTGTCATCCATTTACTTAAGTAGAGATGTAAATGCTTTAATTTTCGTGCTATGTCAGTATCGTGTTGTAGGTCTGCCTGCTCTCTTCGGAGAGACTTTTTCAAATGGGGAGACCGGCTCGCATTAGCACCTCGAAGCTGGAAAACCGTGGTCATTTTGACTGCAGTAGGTTATTATTATTTTAATTTTGTTTATTGGTCTTATGCTAAAAAACTACTGCAGTAATAAAAATTAAATAATAGTTCAAGATCATCAGAATTTATTGAAAGAAATACAAACTAAATTGTGATCAGCGACCAGTGTAATAATTAAAATGTAAATTGCGAGTCCCTCTCTGTGTCACACGGCTCTCACAGCTATCTTAATGCGGTGCGGGGACTACTACTACTACTAAACCCCACATGTGCACCTCATTCTCTGCGCAACTTCTAACGAATTGGTGCAGGTTGGAATGTGTTGGAAAAACAAATTTCTTCCACATATGTAATTGTCGCACCAGCTGGCGCTCTGTCTGCCCCTGCTTTCTGAAAATATCTATACATATCTATGCTTACCAGTTCATTTTCATGCCTTTTCTGTGCATATTCGGTCTTTTTGAAAACATTTTCTCTCTTTTCTGTATTTTCCCCCATTTCTTTCTGTTTATTTTTCTTTTTTTTAATGTAATTTTTGCTTTCGCTTTTATGATTCTTATGTTTTAAACGCAATAAATAAGGGAGGATGCAGAGAAAGAAATTGGGCGGGGAATCACGAGGAGTGGGTCGGAAACTGGTCTCCCAGGAGTGAGGGGCACGTCCAAGTTTTCCCAGCATGGTCCACCTGCTTATAAATCTTCGTTGAGACAAAAACGGCGGACCATGTTCTGGTTAGGAGGGGGGAATGCGCGTGTACGTGTTGCGGAACTACCATGCTTGTTATAGTGCCGTCATCTGCCACCTATTTTTTGAACTACGAGCGAAAAATAATGATTGAATATTAGTGAAAAGTACTATTTTTTTTTCTTCAAAAGAGTGTAATTTTTACAAAACATTAGTAGTTTTAATTATAGTATTGAAGGAAAACAGAAAATTTGTTTAAATTTCTGAAGTATATATAACTCGTTGAGATATTTTGTATTATGTTTTTAAAATCTTTTTCTTTTTGATATGATTCTGCAAAGCAAAGCTCTGCTTTTGGAATAGTTATGGCACTGTATGCTGCTATAACTGCCTTATCTGCGTTGTTATCTAAAAGTGTAAGTTTCTAGTCCCACATCAGCTATGCGTGTCCTTTCCCGGAGCGCGTGCGCATTACAAGGATAGTTGTGAGCTTCTTAATACAAATACAACGCCATAACACGCAAATTGCCCTACGAGGTGTCTGACTTAAGAACATCATGGATCCCCGAGCCATTTTTTGGAGGCCCTACCTACTACTGCTACACCACACATGCACCCCGCCCACACAAACCCCCAACGAATCGGTACATGCGGGAATGTGCGTGTACGTGTAGTGAAACCTGACGTGAAGTTTTTTGTTTCTCTGTAACGCTTGTTATGTGTAGTGCTGCCATCTGTTTTTCTAACTATGAGTGGAGTGTTATGATTGAATGATTTATTGTTGTAGGACTATTGCTCTCTGTGGCGAGACTTTAAACGGGGAGATCGGCTCGCATTTGCGCCTTGAAGTTGGGAACCACAGAAAACAAACTTCAGCCGACCACCACTGTGAGGTTCGAACCCGGATCGTCGCATCGCGAGTCCGTCACTATAACCACTCGACCACCACAGCGGCAAATGTCTATATATAGGGATGCCAGTGTCCAGTGCGTATCACAGTGGGAGCAGCCATCCATTGTGTGAGTGATTGTGCGAGCGATAGTTTAAAAAACGAGCTCTCTCTCAATATGTGTTCTTATAATCTTGCATAATATAATATTTCTCAGTAGAAGCGTCGGATGTATTTCAGACCTGTGGATGCTCAATTTGGTGTATATACAAGAGATTTTGGTTACTTAATAAATTCTGGGAGGTGCTAATATAATAAATGCTAAAATATTATATACAAATGGTGCTTGAGCACCTCCGATGCCACTGTTTCTTAGTATAGCGCAAGAGCCGCTGCGGTGGCGAGTGGTCATAGTGACGGACTCGCACAAAAAATGAATCTTCACAAAAAACGCGTTTGAAAACTGTTTTTGCCTTTGAAACCATTTGATCTGGATGATTTAAATCAGTCATGACTGTGTTTTTGCTTATTGTATAGATAAGAATAGATTGATATAGAACCGCGGACTGATGTAAAGTGACTTAATTAAGTCCCGTTAATGCATCAGAATGAAACAGTTCTTGATTCTGTGAGATACTTTCCTGTGTGATAAATTTATAAAACCATTTTTTCGACAATTAAGATGTCATCGTTTGAACGTAGTTGCCTTAAGCGCATAGGTAGCCCTAGTGTGGTAAGGAGCCGTTCAAGTATTACGTCACCATCGATGGGAGAGGGGGTTTCCGATCTGCTGAATTTTGATGACAAGGGGGGGAGGGGAGGTTTGATGATTCTTACGTCATCAACCACCCTTTATGAAAATATGAAATATTCTTAATGACATCTTACTCGGTGCGTCAAAAACGAGAAAAACCTTTCGATAGTTCGTGGGCACTTGAAGTGACATTCCCTCCCCCTCTATTGATAAGTGCCCTACAGAGTCACTTCAGTGATCTCTAAATGTTTCGCGGATCCGAGTGATCTGGAAATGTGTCCGGGCTGCTTAAGTGCTTTGGAAATGTTTCCGGGTCCCTTAAGTGCTCTGGAACTGTGGCACGTATCACTCAAGTGATCCGTAATTATGCCACGGGTCAGTTAAGTAATCTGGGATTGTCCCGCGGGTAACTTGAGTGATTTAGAACCGCACTGGGGGCCGCTTACGTGCTCTAAAACTGTTCCACATGTCACTCAAGGGATCTCTAAATGTTCCTCGGATCGTTTAAGTGTTCTGGAACTGCGTCCCGTGTCATTTAAGTAATCTCAAAATGTGCCACGGGCCGCTTAATGTTCTGGAATTATACCACGGGACACTTAAGCGATCTGTAAATGTGCCGCTTAGTTCATTTTTACCAAATGAGGTTTGAGGAGGGCAGGCCGTATCAGACAACCCCCAAGGCCATATTTGATCCAAGGGCCTTTATGCGATTTATCATTATATGGCTTAGAGGGTGGGTCGCAATGAATTTATTAAAGATAAATTAGCCTTTAACATAGCCTTCAAATAACATTGAAATTAACAGAAATTGATAATAACATGTAAAGGTATTGTCTTCCAAAATTTCAAATTTACAAAAAAGTATATTTTTTTACATTAAAAAATAAATTTTTGATCGTCGGTGGGGGGGGGGGCACGAGCTCCTCTATCCCCCCCCCACCTGTATATTCCTCTTATCCCACCAGTATGCGTTAGGATTCAGAGGGGCAGAGCTGATGACGAAATTTTGCTGACAATGGGGGGGGGGTGGTCAAAAATGGCTAAAAATTTACTGACGTAATACTTGAACGGCCCCTAATGAGATGTGATACCATGATTTTTAAGAATAAATGCGTAAATAAGTAGCCATACCTCCTACTTACGTATAACAACAAAGACGGGCCTGCGTTGCTGAGCGACGTTTTATATCTACGTCAATACGACTTCTGTCCTGTGTACTCCAGGATCATCCACTATCTCGGTGAGCTTTCACGTACCATCGGACTATTCAGAAATACACCTCAACAAGGCTATGACCACAGCGCGTGGTTTCTATGATACTGTTAAAACGATCATGTACTCTCTCCTAGCCATGGCCCCCATATCCTAGAGCGGGGCCCCTAGACTTGTATCTTTTGCGGAGCTCCCGGTCAGACTTTCCACGGGCCCCTTCTGTAGTTAATTTATAGCGTGAAAAAACATAAAAATGATGAGAGCTATCCCGGGCCAAAGGGCTAGAGCATTGTCAGCCCCCCCCCCTTTTGTGGGGGCCATGCTCCTAGCCTTGCTTCTAAGCAGGGAGCACATTTGGCTGGCCCCTCAGTAGTAAATTCATGGTGTACGAACAAACGCTCATACAAAACTAGATTCACCCTTGGCTCCCTGGCTAAAAATCTACCGATCTTCATTACGTGAGAGCCCCTGCTTTGTCGAATGGCAAAAAAACCACCAATAATTAAGCATCGAGTTTATCGTGTACATTGTAAGAGTGTCTATGAACCCTAAAGCAGAATGGTTTTGCGTTGTTTTGCAACAAGCCCTTGGAAATGTTCTACGGTAAAAAAATCCCCATATAGCAGTTTGCTTTCCACACACTTTTCTTTCAAACTCCTCCAGATTGTTCTGCATATTCTGCTTCGGGGGCTATGGATTTCTGTGATTCCTATGAATACTACTTTTTAAGACATTTTCATAAAAGCTAACTCCTTAAGTGGAAACGCTTTATAAGGAGTATAATAACATAAGAATACACAATTGTAAAAAAGTGACCCGGTAATGCGTTTTTCGGGTGATCCGCTAACGACGTTAACTGTTATAAAAACGGGCGCAAAAGCGATGTATTTTATATACGAGGTCATTGCGCTTTTACTGACGCTATAATAAGCAAGATTTATTAACATTATTTTGTTACAACCGAGATTGTTATAACCGACCTGAACCAGAACGTGTGTGTTCAACATAGATCTTAGATGAGAACGCGTGAAATTGTTTTCAAAGAAAATATCTTAAGAGAACATTAACAAGTTGAGAGTTGAGAAGACCCTTCATAACGATTCAAATAATTTTTCAGTAATTTCACATGATTTAGTTCATAATCCTCCTATATGTTGTGCAGATTATCAACCAGAACTCACCCTGAGGTAATGGCCGGAAGAAAGCGACGTAAAACAAGACTATACATAGAAATACGAGGAACAGTAGGGCGATAACCAGGACCAGCTCCACAACACGCCTGGACCTCGGCAACGTTGGTGCCGCCGTCGGAAGCTTGATTTGTATTGTGTTTAGGTCTGAAGCCAGTGCCGCTTTTTCGACGTCCCCCGTCGTCTTTGCGGACGATGGACAGCACATCGGATTTTCCTGTATCCGAATTTTAGTGTCTTTTTTCAGGTCATTGCTGTTGTTCTTGTCTGGTTGCGACGGGGAGGTGGTCTGTTGTTGTTGTTGGCCGGGGCTCCCGTTGGCCAGCATCCGTGACTCCGGCGGCTGGTGGCCGGGGTCAGCTGGTCGGCCATCAGCCAGTGCCATCAGCTAGTCGAGTCAATTCCTATTTTCGTGAATATGTCCTGGAAAGACAGAGCGATAAGCGTCAATTGAATTGCAAGTCACTTTACACAAGGTGCACGCGATAACACTTTTCAGATTAGAAGTAGATGAAAAGAACCAAAACATATTAGAACTAAGTATTTCTATTTATATGGTGGCCACACGCACACAAACAAACAAAGACTATAGCTCATTCTACGTTTAATATCCTGGTCTTTCTCTCATTTTCACTGTGTATTTAGAATTCAAATATCTCGGCAAATATTGCACTTGAAAACAGAACTTCTCTGTTAGGCTCAAAAGAGACAGGGTAACTACTTTCTCATTGGGTTTTCAAAGATAAAGTGATCGAATAAAAAGGTTTTTTTTTGCAATTATACAACCCTTTGTAATAAGAATGACGTACATATGTTAATTCCAAAGCCCGAATTCCCCAATTCGTGACCGGACCGACGACTTCGCGAATTCGCCAAGAGTTTTGGCTAAAGTCCGAATTGCAGAAATGATTCGGACTTTGGCCGGTCATTTCAAGAATTAGCCAGAGATCCCTGGTCAAAGCTCGATATGCTGGTGTAAGACGGTTAATCGTCTACAAAATATCTCAACGAGTTATATATACTTCAGAAATTTAAACAAATTTTCTGTTTTCATTCAATACTATAATTAAAACTACTAATGTTTTGTAAAAATTACACTCTTTTGAAGAAAAAAAATAGTACTTTGCACTAATATTCAATCATTATTCTTCACTCGTAGTTCAAAAAATAGGTGGCAGATGACAGCACTATAACAAGCATGGTAGTTCCGCAACACGTACACGCGCATTCCCCCCCTCCTAACCAGAACATGGTCCGCCGTTTTTGTCTCAACGAAGATTTATAAGCAGGTGGACCATGCTGGGAAAACTTGGACGTGCCCCTCACTCCTGGGAGACCAGTTTCCGACCCACTCCTCGTGATTCCCCGCCCAATTTCTTTCTCTGCATCCTCCCTTATTTATTGCGTTTAAAACATAAGAATCATAAAAGCGAAAGCAAAAATTACATTAAGAAAAAGAAAAATAAACAGCAAAAAAATGGGGGAAAATACAGAAAAGAGAGAAAATGTTTTCAAAAAGACCGAATATGCACAGAAAGGGCATGGAAATGAACAGATAAGCATAGATATGTATAGACATTTTCAGAAAGCATGGTTAATCGCCAACGTGTGATACATGTTTACATATAACAGCTATATTGGATTAGCTCCATTTGAGGAGAGAAAAAAAAGTTAAATTTGAGTGTGAAGAAACTATAATAATAATTGTATAAACATATTTTTTTCTGAAAAAATTTGAATTGAAAAAAAAATGATTACCGCATCATAACTGCCTTTTAATGGGTTGCCATAAATAACGTGGACATAATTATCACCAAAAAATATGCCAACTTGACGATGATCCCGAATCATGTTTTTTGCTATCGGACTTTGACCAGGGATCACCGGCCAATTCGGGAACTGGCCGGGCCAATATTTAACGAAACTGGCCGATTCATGAAGTGCCCGGCCCCGTCGTGAATTCGCCAATTTCGTATACGAAAGATAATTTTTGAAGAAAGAAACACAAGATGGAATTTATGTAAGAATGAAATAGAGCCTATTCAGGGTCGCCATCGGGAGAACCGCATGCATGGTTTGCTGTGGCATTCTACTTATAACATGATGCTCTGTTTATTTTCAAATGTTGCATTTCTTCAAAATATTTTTTTTTATTGTCATTTCACATTCCTCTTCATTTTTTTGTCCAACATGTTTCTAAGAAAGCAGGCGTTGGAGAACATGGGTTGGCATTTTTAGTGCAATCAGCCATAACCACCCTTCAGAAACGCTTACTCATTTCGAACCATGCGTGGGCTTCATGATCCCGATGACGCATAGGTTCTATTTCCCACACACACACACTCGTATATATATTTGAGGTCCACACAAGACACACATTATTTGCATAATTTTTCTTAATTGGAGATATGCTTCTGGGATTAACGGTTCGTAAGTTATTACAGGATGTGAAGGGACACTCCCATGCACCCTGTATACTGTAGAGTACTGTTTCCCAAAATGGGCAATTTCGCCTCCGCCGGGGGCGATGGAAAGGTCTGGGGGCGGTAGAAGCTTAGGGTTATTATAGGATCCTATGAGCTGAGTTGAGTTAGGGGGCGATGAGAAGAAATTTTTTTTTGAAGAATGGGGCAATGGAACGAAAAGTTTGGGAAACTATGCTGCAGACTCTGGTGTTTGGTAGATTTTTGACGAATAATGGACTGGTTGCACATTGACTGTTTGTGATACCCCAACCATTTATTAGACCAGCAACTACTACAGTTAGCGCAACTATATGGGGCCATTCAAGTATTACGTAAGCAAATTTTTAGCCATTTTTGACCCCCTCTCCCCCCCCCCCCTGTCAGCAAAATGTCGTCATCAGCTCCGCCCCTCTGGATCCTAACTCATATTTTCATAAAGGGTGGTTGATGACGTAAGCATTATTCGTCATCAAAAGTCAGCAAATCGGAAACCCCCCCCCCCATCGATGATGACGTAATACTTGAACGTCCCCTATATATATATATATATATATATTAATACTGTATCACAGAAATATTCGAATAAAATTTCATTTCTCTGGAAATCAATCACTGTTATTGGAGTCAACACTCGCTTCGTTGGATCTCGGGTTTTGAGATTTCTCTCGTGGCGCGCGATCGATCTTTAAAATAATCTTCAAGTAATCCCGAACAACTGCAGTTTGCTTCAATGAAGTTCCGACGTCGCCAAACTCCCTGCAGAGATGAAACAATCCAAAAGCCACTCCATTCTTCAAATAAACACGATATTTAGAACAACTTGACTGTATTATATATCGAAGTAAGAAAAATCCCATTCCTCCAACTTTACCTTCCGAAAGTCTCCTAGTCTTTAATCATGAATTTGTATCTCATCAGTCGTCAAAGAATTGTATCATCATTCCTCTCGGGGGGGTTAAGAGTCATGAAAATTTTTACGATGGAAATAATATTTGACTAAAACACACTTTTCTCCCCTCCCCTCTCCGAAACTCCATCTCCAACAAATTAATCTGCGAGCTTTTAAAATTTGAGAAAAGGTTTTGACCGAAAAGTACTTTTTGGAGAAGGAGGAGGGTAAAATTTTCTCCTGGAGCTTTCTCAACGTCCTTATCACAGGAATCCAGAGGAACCAAGGATAAGATGGAGGAAGTGCGCATCCAACTATGTAATTGCTTTTGAATCTCTTGCCTCCTTTTCTCCCATACTTAATTACTCCAAGAATTTCGTTCCGTTGTCATTCCCTCGCAACATTTTCTCCAAAAGGGCCTCGGAAGTCTTAAGATGTTTTATCCTGACCAATCAGAGAATACGAAACAAAAAAAAAAAAAAAGATAAGATAATGAGGATTCCTTGGAATTTATTCCGAATTTTTTTTTTAGGAATCGATACAAACCATTCGAAATACTTTGCAATTAATACAAATTGCGAGGGAGAAATTATGTTATTTAGAGTTGGGAAGGTTTTAAAAGTAGCTTTTGCGAAATCCCTGGTGACTTTCTTCTTTGGAGAAGGGAACTCATGAGTGAGTTTCTCGAAATTCTTATCTTTGAATATCATGGAAAGAGAATAAATTGCTTTCGTTTCAATCTAAAGAAAATTGAATATCTATCAACGGCAGCAGACTCAAGTGCAATTTGTTTGAATATCACTTAAATTCATTTCAACATCCAAAAAAAATTATTACCGTTAGGACTTTCATTGACACAATAAGCCAGAATATTTTAGTTTTCTTTGTCAACGAGAGTTAAGTATTCATGCTCGGAGAAATAACTTTCTAATTCTTCCAAACCGAGCACAACTTCGGTCTATCGTCTCATGGGTAATTTACTACCGATTGAGTTGTGCCGTATCTGAGTTCTACACGTTATTTTTCGGATACTTTTTCTAATTGGAAGTATGTCTCTAGTATCATTGGTTCACCAGTAAAATGCGGCAAGGGTAATTAAGTAATCACCCTGCATGCAACAATTATTTTTTTTCTGGGCTCACGAGCTAGTCTCAAAATGCTTTGTGTTCGTGTTTTGTGATTGAATAAATAAATTTATTTATCAAAAATTTAACGAGAGAGGTCTAGCCATTACGATTTCTTATGTAATAAAATCTGGTCACCCTAACTAAAGGTTTCACCAGAAATATTCCGACACATATCACTTTTCGGAACGATGGGTAAATAACCTCAATGGGTATGACTAGTGTTTTCTAAGTTTGAGAATTCAGTGGTAGCATAATCTGTTCAAATTCTGGAATCTAAAATTTGATCTTCGTATAAATCTTCCAGTTGTGTCAGGAAATGGAGTTGGAAAGAGGCTTACAAAACTGATCTCAACGTATTCATTTGTAGGTGATCGAAATACATTTGCCATCACTGAACATAGAAATAGCTCTCTAATAATTATAGCTGCGACTGATTTTAATATTCAGTCTGGTTCATTTGAAACCACTGAAAAAAAATAAGTGAAGCCATGGGCACGTGGCAATCAGTAGTTGCTAAATTAGATTTCCTTCAAAATGAATCAGTCTCAGTTATATAAAATTTGAGAAGTTCTGAAAACTTGGAAATATTTCTGCCCAAAAAAAATTACTCAAATATTCTCTGGAATCAAGGTTAACAGATACGGCAAATAACTTTCTCAGATATAGACTTTCTAACCCCTTAAGGCTACACCAGTTTATGTAATTAATTTTTAGGAAGTTCTTACACCCAAGAAACACGTTTCATCGATTTCTCCAAGCACAGGGAGTCTCATAAATTCGTAAAGTGTAAAAATCCATAAAAATGGAAGGAATAGTTACATTTTTATGCAGCTTGCAAAAAAAGTTATTCTCACGGAGAGCAATATTTTTTATCATGGAGGACGCTGTACGAAAGCACATCACCGCAAATGTTCGAATCAGTCCTATAAAATGCAGGGTGTACGATTAACAGCTCATTTCTGAATTTCCTGTCACTGACGCTTACATAAGATATTCATTGTGCTCTATTGACATTGAAATGGATAAAGCACTATTGGGTGAAGTTGTTTTACCTCAGCCACGAATTACCAACTGAAGCTTTACCTCAGCCACGAATTACCAACTGAAAAGTTCAGGTTTAGAATTCTGTAATTTGCTTTCGAGCAGCGCTCTTTATACATATCGATAAATTGAAAGTAATTTTTTTTCCCGTACTGAAAAAATCTCTCCTTCGTGAGAATACCTTTTTTGTAAACCGCATTCACAAATACAGTGAAAGTCTGTTGCAACGAGTACAGCTTATAACGAGAATTCTGCTATTAAGAGTAATTTGCAAGCGATTCTCCAAGAGCTAATGTTAAAGATAGAAAAATTATTCGCTTATAGCAAGTTATTTATGAATGAAAATCACAACACATTCGCTATAACGGCAACCAAAATTCTTGAGAAGCATGTTTTCCTTTCCCTTGTTTAAGGATTATACATAAAATGGACTGGAAACCAGGGCCGTCTTAAGAGCATCATGGGCCCCCGGGCCAAATGATTTTTCTGACGCTCTACTTGGCGAATTCTCGAAAATTTGAACCGGTTCTCATTTTTGTGAGGCCCCTCTTTTCTTGAGGGTCCCGGGCCGCGCCCGGTTGGGACCATGCGTTAAGACGGCACTGCTGGAACCAACAATTTTTTTAATCTTTTTACCCAATTCATAGGTGTTCATAAACCGCGCTCCGCGCATATGTCAGTACCTCTCCATAGATAAGAAGTCCACGTACTGTTTGTTTCCGTCTTGTTATCTATATAGGAAGTGGGAAAACACATCATTTTATCTATAGGCGTATTGGTTGGGCATGTGGGTCACGACCTCTGGTTTTGAAATCATAGTTATTTCTTTTGAAAAACCCCTTACCTTATTCTTTCTTAGAGTTTTCCAAAACTGGACACAAGGCAAACAAGTCTCAATCATTTTCTCTGCCTCAATGATGTTGCATATTTTTATTGTGCAACGAATACTCCAGTTGCAGAAACTGCTGCATTCCGTAAAGTGCAAAATTTTGTTATGTAGTCCAACATTGTATGTATACATATGTATGTAAACGCATAACCAGTAAACTCTAGATGCATATTGCAGCATGAGTAGTTGAAAATAAAAGGAAGAAAAAATTTGAATTTATCTAGTTTGTTTGTTACCAATATTTCTACAGTGCGGAAAACGAAACTCGTTCTAACGAGAAGTCCGTCATACCGATAATTTTTCCTCTGATTGTAAACTGGCGTTATAAAGGACTTTAACTATATTCCTTAAATTTTTGTGAATATTTAAAATATTTACGAATATACGGAACACCCTGTACAATATTCTTTTAGAGAGTCCCAGAAACACAAATACAAAAGTTTTACAGAAAAGAATACAGACTGTTTTCAATGTATTTTATGGACGAGGGGAGAAAAACATCCGAAATTTTTTGGATGAAGGATGATGTGCTGATCGAGCTAAACCTCACAAAGACAATCAAAGTACTGTTCATAGCCAGATGGTAGAGTCAATATTTCTTCAAGGGGAGAAAAGATAACCACACGAAGAGTGGGTAGAGAATTCCTCTGAGGAGAGAGTCGAACAGATGATCAGAGAGAGCTTTTCACTGTTTTCTCGTGCACGGGGAATAAATCAGTCTCCAAATAAGAAACAGGAAAAAAAAACCACCAAAGGAGAATGAAGAAAAATATACAGTGTAGCAAAAACTCACAAGAAATAGGAACAAAAGCAACAACAACAACACACATTCTTTTTGGTATTCTCTTTGAAATCCCGAAGATAAATTGCTGCTGCTTCCTTTCCGGATGTTGCCGCTGATGTTCCCGCAACAGAGGAAACATGGAAACCACCGAAAATATAACTTATATAGCTTTTTTCCTTTCAAGTTCTGTGTGTGTTTTTACCTTTCTTTTATGGTTTTTCCTCCTTATACTTTCCAGATACCTCCCTGCCCATGAGAGGAAAAAATGTCCTACGATTCTTATTAAATTCGGTCCAAGAGATGGTTTTCTTTCCCCATTTTCCTGTTTTGGACGTTAGGGACGTTTTCTTAAAAACACGGTTCCGGAAGGATATTTTAACTGATTTCTCAGATGGAAACTGTAGGATATTGCGTTAAATTTTAAACACCTCTGCAGAATGGAAGGTGTCAAATATTTTATTTGGCATGTTGTTTAATATGAAATAACACCAGTTGGCGTGATTTTGGGTAGTTTTTTGGAGAAAGATGGACAAATAGGAATTTTGTACTGAAATAAATGTATATTTTTTTGTAGCAGCTGAGGTTAAAAATAGGCGGTCGGCTGAAAATGGTTTTCTATGATTTTTAACTTCCTTGAAACCACTTTAGTAATGTATGAGTGTGTACGTTAGGGTAAATTTTTGATAAATAAGTGATTATCGATAATCGCCGGTTAAATTATGCATAATCACCAATCGCTCGGTAAGTTTGATGTCGGAGATGATTATGTGCAGCAAACCTCTCTTTTTTGGTGACCAGTGGGGCAAAAAAATTTCGTCCGTAAAAAAAAGAAGGGTGACCGTTAATCAGGGGTTCGAAATGCATACTTTTATTACCCAAGGGAAAATTATTATTTGGCCACAAAGGGGAGGTGACCGCATCTCAGGGGTGTGTGTCCATCAAGAGGAGTTTTGCTGTATAATTTTCGAACGAAGCTGGTAACTATTATGGATATGGAAGAAATCATGCGGAAATATCACTTAAATATTCAACCATTTCCAGCACCTTCATTTTTAAACCATCATTAATGGCAGTAAATTGCAATATAGCGATATGACCGGAGTTGATGTTTGGGGAAGTAGTAACATTTATTCATTTCATCACGAAGTCGGAAAATCATAATTTCTCTCATACATACGTTGTATTCATACTTGTCTCATTCTATTTCTCTCATTCATACATGTTTCTCTCAAGCACTCGAGATGGCAAAGCACGAAGCAATTTCAAGGACAACACAAATGTATTTTACGATACCCTGAGAGCGACTTCCCTCACATTACACACAAGAAATCTCGTCTTCAGAAAAAAAAACTCAACAAACTGTCATTAGTTCCGCTCTGGTGGCGCTATTATACAACCGGAGAAAAGTCACCACGTTTTTGGAAAAATTCTTTCGTGTCTCGACGTCGCCAAATTATCGGAGCTGCCTCCAGACTTGCCGGGTTTGTCGTTAATCTGATGAGATTCACAGAGAGATGAGCTCGCTAATAACTATTTACAGGCGAAAATGTGCAAAAACAGTTTTTTTGCGGTTTTGAGTGCGTACATTTAGCATCCGTCTTTAGCACCTACTACATTCCGTCCTACAATTCTTTGACGATTTATCATACAGTATTTACCAACACGAGCCCGGGTTTATACATAATCACCGGTAAATATGATAAATTCTTAAAATGTATCAAACTTAACGAAATGGTCGGTTCGGTGGCACAGATTATGCATAATCACTGGATTTATCACTTTTATCTTAACTTATAAATCTGTGGTGTTTGATCAGAATATGATATCTCCAAAAAATGGATTTTTGATCTAAAAGTAAGTCTTGCTAAGTATAACTATAATTAGAAGTGAGATAAATGCACTGATACGTGCGTACGGCTAAACAACATGCTGATGTATGATATTTGCATTTGTGTGTGTAGGATTTATTTTTGATTTTTAAATGACAATGAAAATGCTTATATAGAAGAGTTGATCCACTTTGCCCAAGAATATTTAGAAGACACCAACGAATAAGGCAAATACACAAAAAATAATAAAAGTCCTAATGCATTTCAACACCAATGGGTGCTGTCTTCAGAGGAAAAATTTAACCACTAGTTTCGCTGACCGAGTTTCCCATTTGGGTTGAATACCAAATCTTCACGCTCGTTTGCTCAGCGGAAGAAGTACGTCTGTTCACTTCAAACGTCGTGGTCAGAATGAAGCTGTGAGCCTGCGTGAGATACTAATGCAGCGTCCTGATTGGACCTTTCGGAATAGTGCTATCCGATTGGTCCATTCGAATTTTCTTGTAATTCCCGCTCAAAATGAATTTAAGCCATGGTGTTGCGATCGGAGGTGTAGATTTATTATCGTTCACTAGTATATTTTTGAAGGCCCGAATATATGTGCCTTCGTAGAAATCTAGATCAACTGTGGACTTGACTTTGTGAAATACTCTCGCTTCTTGAAATTTGAATTTGTGGCCTTCTTGCCAACAGTGAGCGGCGATGGTCGATTTTTCACATTCTTGATTCTTAACACAGCGAGCGTGTTCATTCAATCTTGCTTTTATGGGTCTCCTTGTCTGTCCTATATAACCAAGAGAGCAATCACCACATGGAATGTAATAAATGCCCCATTGTTTATTCTGCGGTATAGCATCCTTAGGGGGCATGAAACCAAAGTTTTTAGTGGGCACATCTATGGTTGTTAAATTAAACTTTTTGAGAATCGGTTTGATCTTCAGTGAGAGTATTGGATCGTACGGTATGACTACACTTTCTCTGAGTGGTCTCTCTGTAATATTTTCTAGAGTGGTTCCTCGTGCCGGTTTCAGGAATTTTCTACTTAATTCGTCAACGATCTTGGTGTTGAACCCCCTGTCTATCGCAATCGCTCTGATGGTTTCAAGTTCATGGTCTAAAGTGTTCCGATCTGAACAGATGTTAAATGTTCTCTCTACAAATTTATATATCTCAAAAATTTGATTTTGGAGTTATCATGTTCTACCGAACACCACAGAAATGTGCATGAAAATGGGGCACAATAATGATGTTAGAAGTGCTGCCACCTGTCATCCAAAATGGAAGGGAAAAATTGGCATATCACCTGAAATTTTGTTTTGTAAATGCCATGTTGGAAGCATAATTTTTTCTCTCTGTGGAAATTGCATATTTTTGCAGTTATTTTTTTACTTTGAGAGGTTGAACTAGAAATAATTATTTCATAAATTTATTGAAAAAGTATATTTTTCAAAAAATTTATAAATAAAAATTTAATTTCCACCAATTTCAACGTCGACTATAAAAAAAAACACTTTCCATTGAATTGGAGGGGGGTCGATGAAAATAATTACTTAAGACTATACAGGGTGTTTCCAAAATTATCACCCGATTTGACATGCGTATATTACAAAAAATATCGAACATAGACACTCAAGATTAATTTTATATCACATGGCTAATCATAACAGTTTCCCTACAAACCAAATTAAAAAGGTGCTCAACATGTCCACCTTGGGATGCGCGGCATATGTCTATACGGTAGTCAAATTCGTCCCGAACTTTTGCGAGCATGTTTGCATCCACTGCTTCTCTATTAAGTATATCTTCAGTTCGGCTAATGTAGCTGGAAGGGGGAGGCACATAAACGTAGTCTCTTATAGACCCCCACGAGAAGAAATCGCACACCGGAGATACGGAGGAGGGACATTGCCCCTCAGCGTCAAAGATGGAAGATGGAGTCGACTGATCTAATGTATATATGAATTGACATCATTGTGCCCCCCCCCAGCAATAATGACTTTGCCCCCACCCCCAGACTTCCAAGTCAATCTCCGCCTATGAGGCCAGTGATGTTTAAATGAAACGTCAGGTCCCGTACAGTCAATCCATCGTTTAGGAATGCGATTGTTCAAAACTTCTCGAACGTCCAAGCTCCAGTGTGGTGTTGCCCCGTCCTACTGGAAAATGAAGTCATCCGCATCGGTTTCTAACTGCCGGAAAAAGCCAATATTGACAAACACTGAAGTGGCAGCCGAAGCAAGAGCGTTAGCGCTACGTGTCCGCAACTGCGTGAAACTCGAAATTTCCCCTCTTTCAACCTGTACATTATTCGATCAAAACGGATTAAAAAGCTGAATAGTTTTTTTTTTAAAATAGGATGATTCTTTTTTAAACACCCTGTATTGTCAATGAGAGAAGTTTTTACATTCAGATTGCACGGTATTACGAACTGGGGCTGGAAGACATTGGGATTAATCTGGCGGCAGGGTTCTAGTGTTCATTATTTGTGCGACAATGCGATATTTTTCTGAAAATAATGAAATTCTCGTACTAAATCGTGGGGGGGGGGGAATCACGCTCAAAATGTGTTGTACCTCAATACGCTTGCGGCATTAAATTTTTCTCTGCCATCCGAGAGCTTCCATTTGTTGAAAAACTGCTCGGCCGTATTAACATCAAGGTGTGAGGCACATCTGGATGAATATTCATTTAATCATTTTTGTCGCACCACGGTCATTTTCTGTACAAGAGGGCTAATTAGACCGAGACCTACAATTTATTGCCGATTCTAAACGGCAGGCTTGTTTTTTTACACTGATCGAGAGGTTGGTGCGCTAACCCCTCGATGGGGGACTCCCTGCGGTAGCAATTTTTTGGTGCGGTCAAGTCACCGTTTTTTGTTGTATCCCTGAGTCAGGAAATTTCTTTGACACCTCCGAACATCCTTTAGTATTTCAGGCGAGCATCTTATCGACCGGACTACCGCGCTCGGATGCATATTTACCCGAGTTCGAATCGCTTCTCGAGTAGTTGTGGAGTTTCTCAATGGCTCCCAGACAAATATTCTGGAATTACTCAATCAAACTCCGTCATAACAACCTCGATTATAACATCAACGACGAGCGGTCCGGGTGACTCCCCGTAGAGAATAATGTTAATGAACCTCGCTTATACTGTTGTCATGAAACTGCAACTACCTCGGATATAACGACATTTTTTTCAACGCTTTTGTTTGTGTAATCCAAGTTCAGCACATTAAGTTGCACATTCCTTATGTTCTACTAATGCCTTGTGTTAAAAAAAAGAGATTTATTGCACATTTGACCTCCGACTTGCTTATTAATATGACCCATATATACGGAACATTCCCTATTTTCTAGTAATCTTGACCTCACTGACCAGTTTTTCATTAAAAAATGTCCTGTTTTTTCAGCAATTTCTTCAATCCGTTTTCTTTTAAACTAAAATCGGTAATGAGGTGATTTTCATTTTTATACAAATACAACCCCACAACAGGCAAAATACCCAACGAGGTGGCTGAGAAATTTAAATCTTGTTGAATATGGCTAAATATTAATCTCACATACACTGTACCGCAAAAGTTTGCATACTAGTTGAGATCACGAAATATCTGAAAACTATTAATTGCAAAATCTTCCAAATTAATTGCCACTTATTTGGGAGAACATGCTCATTATTTTCAAAGTAATAAAACTAGAGTATACACCACAAATGATAACACGATTACAAAATACTGTAAACAAAAGATATTTATAAACAATTTTACTTAATAAGTTCGTTAATGGAGGTTTCCATCGAAGACATTAAGTCTTGCATTATTTGCTCCTCAAAATTATGCCAATAACTCTCAATGGAAACTGCAAGGTCATTTACAAACTATCGATTATTTTTCCATAAACCTCTCGATAAAATTCCGCAAAGGTTCTCAATATGATTGAGATCGGGGGGGGGGCCCCCTACATGCTGCCCAGTCAAAAATCTATTTGCTCATTATAAACTCAGCTTTTGCACGACCTGCTGTGTACACGATCTGCCTACGACTACGACCTGACTGCATTATATTGCTGAAATTCCAAACTGGAGACCAACTAGAGATTCATAATAATAGATCAGGTTCTATTGCCTTTGTTTAATGCTGAGCATTTTGGTGAACTCTAAAAGAGGCCATTGATACCCGACATTGCAGCAGAATGCAGCCGAATCCATCAGTGAACCACCGCCTTGTGTCTATGACTACAATTAGTCCATGGTTCCTTACGAAAATCGTGCTGATATTATCCTCATCTGTGTAACCAATCTAGGTTCCAGTTCTTCTCGTCGCTGAAAATAACTAATACCATTCTGGCGCACGCACGCACACACTTGCAAGCCACACTATAATCTTTGTGTTTTGCGCTGAAGTTGAAACCTGAGCGCAAAAGCTGGATTTTTCACAAAATTTCTAAAAGGATAACGTACCAATTTCTCGTATACGTGTACACATTGTATATATTCACACTGAGAGATTCAGACGAGCTTTTAAATTGCCGTGCATTTATCCTTTGCGTAGATGTCGGTCTTTGGACTCTGATTCATGGAATTTGGTCAGAGGTTTTATTTCATGACGTGTATTTACGTTATTTCTAAGGTGTTTTTTCGATATTGGAAACCTAAGTAAGGTTTCAATAAGGGGGGGGGGGATGTAGAGAAATCATGTTGAGTCGAAACCGCTGAAGCTATAAATATGAAATTTAGTGCGTTTAGTATTTTGCAATGTAGATACGCATTAAGTGACGTCATATTTCTGAAAATTCATTCCCCAAGGGTATCATGACGAACTGAAATGTTAGTTGGGGGAATCATCGCAAGAAAACGCACAAACAAAATGATGGGAGAAGAAATGTTGTGGAAATTTTCTCGGAAAAGGGCACATTGACTTTTTATACGTCCAAACAGTAGTTGGCGCAAAAATGGGTTTTCTACGTTACAGTCGTACTAACTCATATTTAACAAATTTCAAGATCGTATATCAATATTGTAAGCTCTCATTAAAAATATATATATGATCGTACCGATATAATAAACTTTTATTTATTAAATTTTTGCAATCGTAAGATGTAACAAACGTAATTCCCCGATATAACGGATTTAACAAATTATTCGATTTGACAAATTTTCAATCATGTAATCCCAATTTTAATCGTAGAATCATGAAATTCATTAAATGGGGGTCCGTTATATCGGCGTCCGACGAAATTTATCAAACATAAATGACATAAATCACTAAATTTGGGAATTTTTTCATTTATTTATCAAATTCTAAAATTACACTAGAATTTATGCACAATCACCGGTAAAAGCAATGCATTTCAAGTATTTATCACGCTTGGGTAATACGTATATAACTACCGGTAAAAGTAACAATTTTTTCAGCATTTATCAAATTTGCCAATAACGTTTGGGCATTATGCATAATCACAAGTGAGTGACCGTATGAATGCTCAAATGAGCGACTGAGTTGGGCATTCAGTCCCGGATATTTCACACCCAACATTTCATCCCTTGTATAAATATTATATGAGATATGCCACTCGGTCATTCGCTCAACCGTATAGTCCCGTTTTACTTGGTCATTCACTCATTCGCACCGTCACTCACTTTGTCATTCATACTGTCACTCACTCACTTACGCGTAAGATCAATCGCACACTCACTTGGTCATTCATATGGTCAATCGCACACCCACTTGGTCATTCATATGGTCATACACTCACTAACTTGGTCATCCGTACGGTACAATTCGTACAGTGAATTGTACACTCACTTAGTCACTCCTACACAGGGCCATTGTATAATTAATGCAAGGGAAAATTTCTAAAAAAAACGCAATTTGTTTGATATTTCTAGAACAAAATTCCAAAGCACATGAAAGAAAGAAAAATATTTCTTGTTTCAGCGTATTTTTCATAACTTAATTTAAATTTATTTCCAAGTAAAAACAATTTTCGTGGTTTTTCCCGTTTATCCAGGACAAACAGAAAATACCTAACGCTGAAAAAAAAAAAAACAGGAAAAAATAGAAAAGCCCCGAGAATTCATTCTAATCATGGAAGCAGAAATGAAGAAATATTCTCAAAAACATGGAAACATAAAAACTGACAAGAAAACATTCTTCACGAATCTTTCGGAGAAAAGTTGAAATATTCCGAAAATATAGACTTTTTTAAGAAAAGAAGTAAAATTCGGGAAAAAGTTGTTTTTCACGGAAAATCCGACTTATCGGAGAGGCAAAAACAAAATAACGGGACTTGAAAATCACTATTTCCTGTTCCTTGCGAATGAATTATTTAGGTTTTTCGAATCCAAGAATTAAGAATTAATTACTCAACTTCAAATGTAAATATTCATGAAATGTTTTTTTTATTTTTAGGATGGAAGACACAATATAAGTATTTTATAGCGTGTATAATATAATTGAAATAAAAGAAACGACTGCGGCTCTCAATCTGTTTGAACAAATCTGTTGATGCAAGAAAATTTGCAGAAACACGCATTTTTCAAATTTTAGATACGTTCGAATTTTTTTGAGTCTGTGCTCGAAAATTTTTGTTTTACCCGTAACACACACACACACACACACACAGAAGTACTTTCAATATATTTTAATATATGACACTTGACATATATACATTGATCTTAAGTTTTTCCATTACTCATTTCTCAAATTTGTTCGAGTGCTCATTTCTCAAATTTGCTTGATTGCTCATTTCTCAAATTTGCTTGATTGCTCATTTCTCAAATTTGCTTGATTGCTCATTTCTCAAATTTGCTTGATTGCTCATTTCTCAAATTTTCTCATTTATCAAATTTGCTTGATTGCTCAATTCTCAAATTTGCTTGATTGCTCATTTCTCAAATTTGCTTGATTGCTCATTTCTCAAATTTGCTTGATTGCTCATTTCTCAAATTTGCTCAATTGTTAAATTCTCAAATTTGCTCGATTGTTAAATTCTCAAATTTTCTCATTTCTCAAATTTGCTTGATTGCTCATTTCTCAAATTTGCTTGATTGCTCATTTCTCAAATTTGCTTGATTGCTCATTTCTCAAATTTGCTTGATTGCTCATTTCTCAAATTTGCTTGATTGCTCATTTCTCAAATTTGCTCGATTGTTAAATTCTCAAATTTTCTCATTTATCAAATTTGCTTGATTGCTCATTTCTCAAATTTGCTTGATTGCTCATTTCTCAAATTTGCTCGATTGTTAAATTCTCAAATTTGCTCAATTGTTAAATTCTCAAATTTGCTCGATTGTTAAATTCTCAAATTTGCTCGATTGTTAAATTCTCAAATTTTCTCATTTCTCAAATTTGCTTGATTGCTCATTTCTCAAATTTGCTTGATTGCTCATTTCTCAAATTTGCTTGCTTGCTCATTTCTCAAATTTGTTTGATTGCTCATTTCTCAAATTTGCTTGATTTCTCATTTCTCAAATTTGCTTGCTTGCTCATTTCTCAAATTTGCTCGATTGTTAAATTCTCAAATTTTCTCATTTCTCAAATTTGCTTGATTTCTCATTTCTCAAATTTGCTTGCTTGCTCATTTCTCAAATTTGCTCGATTGTTAAATTCTCAAATTTTCTCATTTCTCAAATTTGCTTGATTGCTCATTTCTCAAATTTGCTGGATTGTTCATTTCTCAAATTTGCTTGCTTGCTCATTTCTCAAATTTGCTCGATTGTTAAATTCTCAAATTTTCTCATTTCTCAAATTTGCTGGATTGTTCATTTCTCAAATTTGCTTGATTGCTCATTTCTCAAATTTGCTTGCTTGCTCATTTCTCAAATTTGCTCGATTGTTAAATTCTCAAATTTGCTCGATTGTTAAATTCTCAAATTTTCTCATTTCTCAAATTTGCTTGATTGTTCATTTAATTGTTCATCAATTGTTTTGTTGGGCTCAGTAGAGAGAGGGTTGCGTGGTCAAAAAACGAATTATACCTATTTGTTTTCTAAATGTTTTTGGTAGTTAAGAAAGTACATCTTTTGGTGTAATTTCAGTGCAAAATAAGGCTACATGTACTACACAATACTTTCTTACCTAATACAAATACAAAGGCCACAACAGGCATTTAGCCCAACGAAGTGGTTGAAAAAAGATGTCCATAAAAAATACACATGTGAAATATAATGCAGCAGCCCAACGTAAGAGAGCATATATCACGAAAATAATAATTAAGAATACACTGTGAATACGAACGACTATGGTTGTCTTGATCTAAGTATATATGGATATCTTTTTTTCCCCTTATGGCTATCGTAATTCTTTTAAAACGTGTCAATTGTGTTAATTTCACGATCCCCGGAGGTAAAGTATTCCATTTATTCACAACACTATTTGAGAAAATATCCCCACGAAACCAGAACCTAGAATTGTCCGATACAAATCGATAATTGTGTTCCCCTGGTTGAAGCAGTTGATTGACGATGGTTATTAATATAAAATCGCATAAAATTGAGAGAATAATAATTAGAATGCAAGATTTTATCTCTGTTAATAGATAACATTATAAAACCAAGGCAAACTCTATATGTTTCCGCTAAATTAACTATTTTAACTAATTAGAAAATTCCTTCTAATCATTTAAATTGCTGTGCTGATATATTGCTTCGATTAAGAATATTCTATAAAAACACCCATTTACATCCGTGATTCCTAAAAAGAAACAATTCGATACGTTTTCATGGAGCTGAACCGTGGCGTGTTAATAATTTGTTATATTATCTCATACACAATGAGATTACCTCTTATTTATTACCTTTCATTCATGAAATGCTAAACTTACACGAAAACAAATTTAAGTAATTTATGCACATCCATAAAAAAACAATCAATTGTGTAAAAAAGTAAAAAAAAAATTCGGAAAGGAACAAAACTGTCGTAAATAACGCATTTCCCGTTATACGTTTGTTTGCAAGGAGTAAATAACAAATAATGTGATACAACATTCATTTTGTATCTCTAACATAGGAGACGGATATAGATAAGAAATAGCAGGAACGTGCCGAGGAAAAATTTTCGATCATGATCACAATAACCCGCCTTCTTATAAAAGGTTAGGGGGAGGAAAAACAAAAGACGTTTGTTATAATGGTAATTGACCGAAAATGGCTGCAACTTTTCCCACTCCTCCTGCAAAATGAAGTAATGATAATAATAAAAAGACCCCCCGAGGAAGAGGAAACCATCATTTTACTCTTACGGCGGAAACATTAAGATGGAGATCGTTATTTTATTTCATTTTTTTTTTCTACTCGAGGAGACAGACGAATGCCATCACAGATGGAACAAACGCTTTTCCTCTCGTCTCCGGAAAAAATAAAAAAAATATTATCCGGAATTTTAAAACGATTTTGACAGGACGACAATTTCCGGAGAGTCACATAACGATCACATACGCGTATTGCTTTTGACATGTTACACATGATGACACATTCCGCTATTGCACGAAATGAAATACTTGAAATAGATTTGCAAGGCCGGGGGAGGGGGCGAATACCTTAACGGTTACATCAAATGTAATTACGGTCCTTGATGATTTGAAAATATGTGTAATTTAGAATGAATGGAAGTGGTTGTCACGACTGAAATGTTTCTTTTTGAAATGGCTGTTATTTGCAAATAAAATAAATATGGATAGAACTTTTTGTTTTCAACACTATATAGCTCGCCTCCATAAGTGGTTCCTCCCCTAACCATGAATTGGTTCCCAACTTCAAGGCGCAAATGCGAGCCGATCTCCCCGTTAAAAAGTCTCGCCACAGAGAGCAACAGTCCTACAACGATAAATCATTCAATCATAACACTTCACTCATACTTTGAAAAACTGGTGGCAGATGGCAGCACTACACATAACAAGCATTACGGAGAAACAAAAAAAAACTTCACGTCAGGTTTCACTACACGTACACGCACATTCCCGCATGTACCGATTTGTTGGGGGTTCCGCGGGGGGGGGGTTGTATGTGTGGTGTAGCAGCAGTAGGTAGGGCCTCCAAAAAATGGCTCGGGGATCCATGGTGTTCTTAAGTCAGCCACCTCGTTGGGCAATTTGCCTGTTGTGGCATTGTATTTGTATTTGTATAAAAACTTATTTTATTTTATCGTAAAAATGAATGATAATTAGAGCTGTAATCATATTTTTATATGAATACATGAGAACCGCAATATTAGAGTGGATTTCAATTAACTAAAATTTTTAATTAAGAGCAAAATATACTGTTCGCCATCATTTTATACTGTTTCTATAAAACAGATAAAATTTTACTCGGTAAATTTGAATAGTTTCTACTTCTAATTTCAGCTTAAAAAAGTGACATCTACAAGGAATATACTGCAATTATCGGAAATTTTTGAACTCTCATAGACATATTTTGTACTAAAATGGCATTAAAAGATGTACTTATTAAATAAATAAATAAATAAAAATGAGGAAAGATTTGGTACGATGTGTTTTTTTTACTATCCTCTCAAGTACTCAAGTTTTACTGGATCACACATAGAGGCTAAATAAAAGTCTTAGGTGCCAAAGTAAATAGGAAATTAAGGAAACATTTCATTTCCTGGATATTATGCTGAGGTGAACTTGGAAAGAAAAGTCGTCTTGTCTTCGCCGGGACTCGAACCCAGGCCCTCTTGCACACCGGGCAAACATGCTAAACAGAAAATGTTTTTACAAGATATACAGAAGACTGGATGTTGTGAAGATATTTATTATTTGAGATGCTAATTTTTTAAGGAAGGAAAAAACTCATCTCTGCCTCTACCGGGAGTCGAACCCGGGTCCCTCGATTGCCGGACGAGTGCTCTGACCACTAAGCTACAGAGGAGATAGAGATTTTCCTCCGCTAGAGCGTCATAGAAAATGTTTTAATAATACTTGAAAGACGGGTGATTTCTCTCATCAAAAAGAATATAGGGAGCCAAATTCGGACCAAACCTAAAGAGAGTACGGTTGATCAAATACGACTTTTTTCGAAATCGTCACGAACACCACATAGTGGCCATACATTGAAACTGATAGACGCAGAGGACAAGGTAAAATAAACAATCAAACCGAGATTATCTTTAAAACGTATCTCTATTTTCTGATGGATTGTTTCCATAGAATGGGTATAGTGGTTCGTGGCTAATTGGTGCAAATTCGCTTGTGCTTAATCTTTTTGGTATACAGTAAAACCTCGTTAACGCGTCACCCGGTCAACACGTCACTCCGCTCACCGGATCACTTTTTGGAAGTCCCTATTATCTTCAGGCAGGAAATGGCAGAGCTGTGGCTTACTCCGTTTAATGAGTCACTCCGCATATCAAGTCATATTTTTGCTCTTCCGAGACATGAGTGTCTCATTAACGAGATTTGACTGTATTTATTTTATTATTATTTCATTTTTCTCTTATGTTAATCCTGATTGTATCGCGCTCAATGTTTTCTGATAGCTTGTTTCCATAGAGTGTGTATAATTGTTTCATTTGTTGAATAAATAGAAGATGCTCTCGATACGACCCAGCCTCCTAGAAGGTTAGAAGAGAGGAAATTGTCTTGCGCAACAGTTCTGGGCGTGAGTAGCCATCGATCAATCTTTCTCTCTCACTTATCGCTATACATTTATGAAATACAGAGATTTACACGGAAACAAATTTAAGTAATTCATGCTCATCCAGAGAAAACAATCAATGTAGAAAGAATAAAGCGAAAATAACTTTGGAAAGAGAAACAAAACTTGCATAAATAACGCATTTCCCGATGTTTGCAAGCAGTGAAAGTAAGTAACAAATAATGATACTGTATTCTTTTTTATTTCTAACATAGACGACGGCTATAAATAAGTGATAGCCGGAACGTGCCGTGGAAAAATTTTCGCTCATGATCACAATAACCCGCCTTCTTATAAAAGGTTGGGGAAAAGAAAAGCCGTTTGCTATAATGGTAATTGACCGAAAATGGCTGCAACTTTTCCCACTCCTCCTCCAAAATGAAGTAATGATAACAATAAAAAGATCCAGAGGTAGAGAAACCATCATTTTGATCTTATGGCGGAAACATTAAGATGGAAATCGTTATTTTATTTCATATTTCGTCAATATGAATGCCATCGGATGTGGAAAACACAAACTCTTTTCCTCTTCTACGAAAATATATACATGCAACACGCATACATTATCCGGAATTTTAAAACGATTTTGGCAGGAGAACAATTTCCGGAGAGTTACAAAACGATCACATATACGGATTGCTTTTGACATGTGGCACATGATGACGCATTCCGCTATTGTACGGAATGAAATACTTGAAATAGATTTGCAAGGCCGGGGAGGGGGGGCGAATACCTTAACGGTTTCATGAAATGCAATTACGGTCCGTTATGATTTGAAAATATGTGTTATTTAGAATGAATGGAAGTGGTTGTCACGACCGAAATGTTTCTTTCGTAGAAATTACTATTATTGGCAAATCAAACAAATATGGATGGAAATTTTGTTTGCAAGAAAAATAGTGAAAATGGCGTAAATGAATTTTTGTTTGAATATTTACATTATTTCATTTTTTTCAATTTTTGGGGAAAATTTTAATTTCTATAAAAACATATTTTATTTATTCAGAAATTTTTTTTTGTTCCTTCGATGATTTGTAATTCGATTTATAGGGTTACAATAAAGTTTCGCGACGATGAGGAGCGGAAAGAAAACACGGCGAACGGTATTGAAGTTATTCCACTGGCGTTTGAACGGAATATTTCGTTCTTGATCGTAAAGGAGTTAATAGATCTCGAAACTATGCCGTTATGACCGAAGGACCGTTTAAATACAAATACAAATACAACGCCACAACAGGCAAATTGCCCAACGAGGTGGCTGACTTAAGAACATCATGGATCCCCGAGCCCCTACCTACTACTGCTACACCACACATGCACCCCCCCCGCGGAACCCCCCAACGAATAGGTACATGCGGGAATGTGCGTGTACGTGTAGTGCAACCTGACGTAAAGTTTGTTTCTGTGTAATGCTTGTTATGTGTAGTGCTGCCATCTGCCCCCAGTTTTACTAACTATGAGTGAAGTGTTATGGCTGAATGATTTACCGTTGTAGGACTGTTGCTCTCTGTGGCGAGACTTTTTAACGGGGAGATCGGCTCGCATTTGCGCCTTGAAGTTGGGAACCACAGACCCCAACCCTAATGTAACTCACCCTAACGTAACTCACCCTAGTAATGTTAACTCACCCTAATGTAAATAATTCAGAGATAAACATACTTTGCACGATGCTCAAGAGATGACGATCTTCGTATATACAGAGAACATACCTTCGAAATCTGAATTGGCTTTAATTTGTGGGAAAAGTACCGTGGCGTTCATATTTTCTAAAAGTTCTATATTTTAACAAGTGGTGTTTCTGTCAATGCCGCGTTTCCGCAAAGTTTTTCCAGAAATTTTAGATTCCAAAGATATTTTGATACAATTTTAAAAAATAATATCTTCTTCCTTTTACAGGTTCAAAACAGCTTTTTTGACCAGTTTCACAAGTTATTGGGCAATTTTTCGTGTGGTGCTTACAATGTAGTGTGGCGATTCTTCCAGACATTACCGCAACGTAAAGGTCATGACTTGACGTATTCCTTAGCCTAGTGAGTCGCAAACTTTCTAGAGTGCGTGACCCTCTTTTGAGAATAATTTCACTGGTGACCCTCCTGCTATCTCTTGAACTTCATCTAAAATAAAACAGCGTCTGTGTTATCAAATAGTTTTGTGAAATTGTTTGTGGGTGTTCCGGAATTTGACACTTTTTTTGAGAGAGAGTGGCTTGAAGAACCTTCTGGAAAATAAAAATATCGTTCTTATATGCTATTTTTATTGATAATATTGGCTAAGAACTTAGTAGAGCCGAAGTTTGGTTTCAACTTTTAATGATTCTATTACTTTTGTAAAAAGTTATTATGAAAGCGTTCAGCTAGAAATGTTATTTCAACGCGTGAATATTCTATGTCGTTAATGAAGTAGTGAGGAGAGCTCCGCACAACTGCTGTGTGATGTAACAACGTAGTCATGGCCGTCTGCCAAAGGTACTATCAAGTTATTAACACTTAAATGACCGCATATTCATTCCCGTAGACTTACTCTAAGACCGGCGATTTTCTCGTTTGGAAATGAAAAAACAAATACATATAGGAAATATTAAAAATAGAGAAATCTCGTTGCTGGTCTTTTACGTAGCAGCATTGAAACACGAGAAATCTCGTGAGCGGTCGTTTAAGTGTTAACTAATGGAGGAGATTAATAATAATAAAACAAATACAGTCAAATCTCGTTAATGAGACACTCTTGTCTTGGAAGAGCAAAGATATGACTTGATATGCGGAGTGACTCATTAAACGGAGTAAGCAACAGCTGTGCCATTTCCTGCCTGAAGATAATAGGAACTTCCAAAAAGTGATCCGGTAAGCGGAGTGACGTGTTAACCGGGTGACGCGTTAACGAGGTTTCACTGTATACCAAAAAGATTAAGCACAAGCCAATTTGCTCATTTTTTTTGCTTGACCGTATCATCCGGTTAATCTTTATGTAACTCGGAAAGCATTCAAAATAATATCATTGTTAAAGCATGTGTTTGAGCGAGAGCCATCTAGTAATAATAATTTCTTTCTAAATGAAAATGAAAACCACATTTACTATTTGACTATTCTGTGCATCTACTATGATATATTTGTGAATGTATAATTTATTCTTTTAATTACAAAAACTAAAAATTTTGTAATCACTTTTACGTTCAGTGATTTATGTATATAAATCAAAATTTAGTAATTGATCTGTTCGAAAGCGAATTTATTGGTTTGTCAATTAACAGCAGGGGCAGCCCCACTGTCATTATCAAAAGTTCAAGTTTATCTCAATCTTTCTAGACCTTGTAGGTTACCATAAGCAATTCATTATTAGGAGAGACGCGTATAACCGCAGGAGTTGGCTGAGGTTCCAAGTTAGGCTCGATTATCGGCAGAATTTAAAATGGCAGAAATCCCGTGAAGGTACTAAGTAAGATGCCAAACGAGTATTACTTAACGTAAGAGATTTTTCGCCCACTCTTTGGGGGATGAAAAATGAACCGGAGTTGCCAGAAGATATCGCGAACGAGAAAAATCTCGCAGCACTTCACGGACGAGTTGCTTTTTTTTTATTATGAAATCGGTTCCTGCGCGAAAAACAGCGTTCGTCTGACGAGAAACTGCTCGTGCGTTGTGTTAATCTTCAAGTACGGGAATTAACGCGCTCGTCTGGCATCGGCCAGAGTTACTTCCAAGGGCTGATCACAAATATCGAGCAATGGAAGGAATGTCTACAAAAATGCCACGTTGAATATGTGAATAAATAAGGAATAATGTGGATCACAAACCACATGTTGTCTTGCCAAACACAGAGATCATCATAAAGAGTGACAGGATATCGTTCCACCAACCTGGGAATCACCCTGATGAAAGACAACTTCAAAACCCACTCCAAAAATACAATCAAGAAAGCGCAGATCCTCTTGGAGAATCTAATTGAGATGCTATCTGGAGTCCAAACTTAGCTTGAGAAATATAGTTTCGATGTGCGAACAAATAATTCGTCCAGTGTTGACACATGGTGTCCTCAGGGGCGTCTTAAGAGTATCAAGTGGTTTTTCGAAGGCCCTACCTGGTTAATCCTAGAAAACTTGAACCGCATCTCATTTTTGTGAGGCTCCTCGTCTCTTGAGGCCCGCGGGCCCATGCGTTGAGACTGCACTGGGTGTCCTAGCTTGGGTTTTCGCATCGATGAGCAAAGCGTACGATTTAGAACGATTCCAGAATCGCGTCCTCAGGTGCTTCACTGAAGCACCGAAATTTTTGCTGCCTCACCGATCTTCACAAAGAGTTGAAGGTGTCTCGTTTATGTATTCCCACGAAAAACACCTGCTCGGAATTACTTCGAAAAACGGAAAAGTCATCTCATCAACATCTGAAAGAAATCTCGAGTTATATGATGTGCTCACGAGTTTCTGAAACATCTAAGGTCTAAAACCTCCCTCCAAGCGGAATACGTGTGCGTGTTACAAATTCAGTCAATATTTAATTGTGCATTTTTCAAGGCAATAGTCAAGATAGTCCCATGAATTGAAATGTTCAATTCACAAGAAGCATTTCAATGGGATCTCAGTAAACGGAAAGAATATGGAAGAGAGTTTCTGATTCATGATGAGTTATCTATCTTATATAATCAGAATTTCCAACTTCGATGGCTACTTCACTTCACTGATAATCCAGTCACATGATATGACCATTTTTTACAAGACATTCCTACATTTTTACCCTTCCCGGCATTTTCTTATACAAATTTCCCGGTTTTTCAACGAAACTTGCTTCAATTTCTAACCTTTACTAGAGTCAGGGATGAAGGTACAATAATTTGCGCAATTTACAAATTGTGTTATAATGAATATGACTAAATATTCATCTCACTTATTTGTCACGCACACAAATTCATTTTTTCCTCCATGAAATATATTTCAGCAGACTTGTTGACATTTGGCGATATGTTAGGCGAGAAAAGGCGATGTGTCCCATATCAGTTATCTCAGTTTTCCGTATTTTTCTTGATCAGATATAGTCACCCTAACCCTAAAGAAATAAAAACCTCATGCTCACAGTATTTTTGATTGCCTCTGATCATATTTTTCGTCAAAAAAGATCTAAAAACGTCAACCTCGGTTATTATAACGACCAAATTTCGGGATATCTTCGATGTCGTTGTAACCGAGAATTGACTGCAGTGCTGTCGTGAATGGTGTGCTGTCTCCGGCGTGTTTTTCCTCTCTTGCCAGGGCCACACTCGTGTCCAACCTGGACCAATACGTTCCAATGTTGGCCATAGGCAAGTAATGTGGTCGCTCCACCATTGGCAATGATCGTTAAATGTTCGAGACTGGGAAGTATTGGAAAGCTAGTCGAAGAGAACGACCAGAACCTGCCACCCAAAGTTAAAGGAGAGACGTCTTCCTTCCCGATCTTCCAATCAGTCCGGCCGCACATCGGTCGGAAACAGTCACAACACACGTTGGAGTATTAAACTCCACATGGCCAGTGTGTAGTCAGTCTATGCCGCCACCGCTGCTTATTTGCATCAGGGGAGGGCAAGTATTGGAAGCAAATATTTGCGAATGTCTATTGGGTCAAACTTAACATGAGTGTCGCCCTTAGCTGAATGCACAGTGAATCACGTGATGTTTGACGCACTTTGTCTCGGGAGAACGATTCTCCAATCAGAGGCGAAGTTTGAAGAGATAGTTGATCCAAGATATAAATATTGACCTTAAAAATCTTATCGCAGAAATACTTTAATATCTCGCGATTCAAAAATTTTCGAATTCATTATAATCATGGTAACACATCGCAGCACATGTTCGTTCACACAACTCTGCATCCTATTATTTTTCCTTTAAAAATGTTTTTTTTTCCTTTTCATTTAATCAAGTATAATCCTCTTTCTGAGCTAAAAAAAGTGAGAGCCGAGGCACAAGAAAAATCGCTCATTATAATCAAGGAAGTAATGAATTTACTCGGGGAAATGAGAGTGAAATCCGCTCTCTGGAAACATCTGTTCTCATTCTGGGTGAAAAATGTAATGAGACCGATTTTCTCTCGCCCTCTCTCTCTCTATCTTTGGGAGACGCCATTAAACGGGAGAATGGAAAATTCGAGTTTTAGGAGCGAAAGCGTTAAAATTGACTTCTCGAGATTTTTCCCAAGGAAAAGAGAGGATTACAGGTGCGCCATTGAGCTGCGTTTTCTAAGGAAAATCGCTTTATAATTTACGTGTTTGAGTAAATCCGTGCCGGGGTGGTATCAATTGATATACGTGGAGGTTTTCTCGTTGAAATATAAGACACTTTAGGGAAACGCGGAAACATGAAATCATGTGTGTGTATTAAAGGCTTCGGGAAATATTTCTTGGAAGGCTTAGTTTACAGCATAGAACTGTTAAAGAATCTTTCAATTCTCTTAAGCCTAATATTATCCCTTATTTGTGCGTATTCATAAAATATTTGTGAACTATATTCAATGGATTCGGTTGATTTATACGTCCGTAGTATGATTATTAATTGTGCATAATCTTTTATTAATGTTTTTATCCGTACTCCTTGTAAGAGGCCGTATGAAGTTTTCATTCTATGGACTTCACCAGAGCGGTACAACCTCCGGCCAGCGAAAGTTGTTCCGGTACAAAAGCATTAATACGCAAAACTCGATATCTAGGTTGACCATATTTCTTTCATAATATGTGCCAAATAATATCGCCAATAAAAGAAAAAAAATGTCAAGTTGCCATTTCCAGCCGGAAAAAAACTGTCAAAGGTACGTATAGTTGCCAGTTGCAGCCAAAACTGGTTAAAAACGTAGAAGTTAAAAACGAGGGGTTTACATATATAAACTTGGCCAATTGCAGACAAAATAATTGTCAAATAAAAAGTAAAGATGCCAACTATTGCTTAAGTTGCTAAAAAAATCGCTAGTCGCGGAGAAGAATGAATTCTCATACTGCTTTGAAAAGTCATTTCCAAAAATTTCAAATTTTTTGCATGAAATAATTATAGAGATATTAAATAGATAAAATCACTATTGTAGGTAACTTATCACTGCGTTGGCAGTAAAAATGCCATGTTTAGGGACTTTACAGAAATAGTTTGGATTCAACCATTTTACTTTTTTTTTATTCACAATAAATAGCAATTACATTTCGTGACAATTATTTTGGTAATTACGGAAATTTCGCAACTTTGAATTTAGTTTACGTTTTGCCATTACTCAATCTCACTTTCCCCCCCCCCCCCAATCATTGGCGACAGATGCTGAAAACTTGAGAGTCAAATATCTCCATTAGTATCGCATATACAAATATCCAATTTTTTGTGAATGACTTCTCAGAGCCGCATTCACATTTCACTACCCAAAAGTTTTACCACCATAGGGTTCACATAAAAAGATAATTATTAGATTTTTTTTATCTGTACAACTCCTCAGAAAATTTAAGACATTTCGGTTAACCGCACGCGATTTGAAAACTTTTTGCAAAATTGAAAGGTATGTTTCTAAAGTCAATAGTCGCAGATATATCTGCCGCGTGTACAGGGAAGTAGAACGCACAATGGGACTCGGGTATTAGCCAACACTTATCTAATATCGAATATTGCTATTCCTCCATGTAAGAGGGTAATAGAAAATTTGTTAACGCAATTATACAGGAAAGAATGTCGAACTTTGCGCAATTTCGTATTACAAGTTGTTTTCAGAGATGTGAAGAAACATAATTGATTTCATGTGTAACGTAATCCCTATGTCTCCAACCAAGCAAATATTTGCATTCAATTAACCAGCGGGATGCATTAAAATGTGCGTATACTCACCGTCACAATATAGTCTTAACTAATTCCGTTCAAGACGGCGACAACCACCCCCAAAAAGATCGCGGTTTTTCAATTTAAACTCGAACATGCGAAAATGTTGCTGAGGGATAATAATTCTATAATAATATAATTATAACAAAAATCTGCCGCTGAAGCTGTTTTAATTGGCTCTCAAATTATCGGTTCGGAGGAAATTTTTGCGAAATCCACGAAATCCAACGCGATAACACGCTCTACTCGTCATTTTCCGGCGAAACGAGTTTTAATTAGAAAATTAGGAACTAAGAGATTGATTGGGTTACAACTACACGCTCGGGAAATGTTTACGACATTAAATGTTTCAAGCCTTGCCAAACACGAATCCATCAACCGTGTGTGCGTTTCCTCCGCAAAATAACGAAAATAGACCAGATATACTTATATTTATAGTGGTTTCTTGGGGAAAGGCCTACGCTGTCTCTTATAAATAAAGTAAATTATACTTCGAGTTATGAAAGAAAAGCATGTAATCTCAAACTTAAATGACATTTGTTTGACAAGTCGACGACGCAATTGAATTTCACTTTTAGTCCAAATGCGACAACGACGGTTCCTTTGAGTGGATAGAAATAGTAAATTACGATTTTCTGGTTATTTCTGGATCTGTATCTAGTTTTTCATGGCCGAGGTGGTGTCTTTGATGATATAACGTTTGAAAAGCCCGAAAAAATTGAAGCAAACAAAAATTAGGTTTTCCTCAAAAGTTTGTGAAACGCTACAGCGTTAGATAGATATTCTCATTTTTACAAAATATTATTAAAAGTCGTTGAGTTTCGCAAAGCGAAGTGTACACGATCCAAAGAAAACCTCAAAAACGAATCTTGCTGTATAAACATCTAGAAATATAAGGTATAATTTTGTTTTAAAACCATTTACTTATCAAGATAACATAAAAAAAGGTTCAGGAATTTAACACCAGGGGGATGTTTTTGTTACTATAATCTTGTAGTGCATGTCCAAATTAGTATAGCTGAGACTTTATTCCATCGCTCTGGAGTTATGAACACTTGAATAATGTCCAGCATTATAACATGCACGCAGCCTCTTAGTCATTTCCAACCTCTCCCGATCATTTCGGGATGCCCGGGAGCAAAGGAAGATAGATATTTAGGAGAATAAGAACCTGGGAAATTCCTCATAAACTTGAATAACTTTAGAAATAAAGCATCAGAATAACATCACACTGTGGTAATTAGGGTATGAGCAACATGGGGTACTAGTTAGAACACCACCTGGTGGCAAATTCAGGAACTTTTTCGTACTATCTTGAATTATGATTATATGTAGGGAGAATAAAAGATGATGAGAAATAAATGTTATACGTATGTGGATGCGATGCATCTTGTTTAATATTTGTTGAAATACCTCAGTCTTGAATACAACATGGTGGTGCTGATCGAAACGCCACCTGGTGGTAAATCCAGGAACGTTTCCTTACCATCTGGATTTATGAGAGCAAGAAATTTGAAAACTTACATCTCAAAATATCTTGCGACGATATGTAGTTACTCATAAAAGTACGTGGTTTGCCGATATTATGCGTACTGGGATAGAAAAAAATAGCAGGCTCGATAGAAAGGGTATTTCCAGACATTCTGTTACACTTAAAAATGATTGGTCACGCAATGGCTTTTACACATATCCGGCCAAATAATAGTCCATTTATCAGCAGCCTATCAACAGCATTGTATGAATGTGATCAGAACTAATTCATGAAACATATATTATTGGAAATTTCTACGAATAGCTCTAGTTAGAATGAGATATGATTCGAAGACCTCTCGACCCGTATTTTACGAACATTTTTAAGTATTTCTTTCCATTTCGCCATTAATTTTTTTCGATGCAACTCTTTGAAGTCTAGTTTTTTGACTGAAACCCCCCCCCCCAAGTACAAAGATTATTTTAATATAGTAGAATACAAATTATAATATAATGACTATGATTGTAAATAATATTCACATCTCGCATATTTCGACATGCTCCACGCTTTTTTTCGGTAAATAACACTTCAATTCACTACGACTGGAAATGACCCCATATTTCCTGCCCGTTGGCAAATTTCTCAGCAATTTCAGTTTTAATTGGCAATTCTTTCCACTTTTGGGAAAATTTTTGACGAGAATTAGCAAATGATGCGTATTTTCTCGAATTTTGGATCTATATATTTTCCGTATTTTTTCTCGATGAAATCCAGTGTAAACTTAAATAAGATCTATCTTTGCTGTCTTATCTTCTTTCAACGCAATTTATGTTTCCCCCATAGTCTATTTCTTACAATGTATCAGTATAAAATGCAATAGCGGCGAAAAAGAGGGATGATTTATTAGGTGTCATTTGATCGACCCTCAGACAAGAACCTAAGAAATCAATAAAACAAACAATATTTTTTAATTTATCTACTATTGATATATCTATGGTTCAATTTATTAATTCAAGATAAAATTTATTAGGAGGACTTTCACTCGATATCATTGCGAAGACATTTCAGTGATATTTATCCCGCGTCAAAGAAAAATAAAAACACATTCATAGAAAAATAGAAACAAACTGAAATCTTCGAATTACACATTTCTGGGAAAAAAATAACCCTAAAATTCTCTTACATTCCGCGAATTCTTCTCCGTGCTCAGGCATAAGAAGCGCTAATTACAGCTATTACGGATTCAAGTGACACTTCTCGGAAATTTCCACGTTTAGAAAAATTCCAAGACATCAGTACTAAAGAAAACACTACTTTCCAAGTACTTAATTCTTAGTAAAATTAATTTATAAGCAAGATATAAGAGAGAGAAAGAGAAACATTTTTTCAAGTCCCAGACGTTAATTTACTGTGCGGTCCCGAAAAGCAAGTACGGCCATTTATTTTAAAACTAAATTAAAAATAATCAATCATTTCTTCTCATTATTTAAGACAAATTATGAGCACGTTTTTGTTTCTACTTTGCATCAATTTCCTCGAAGAAAAGAAAAACTTCTTAAAAAGACATTATTTTTTTTTTTTCATTCCCCGTAATTCAGAATCTTCATTAAATTTGATTTATTACATTCTTCTTTCAGATGATTAGCAAAGAATCCTTCTTCCATCCCTACTCTTATTAGTGTGTATTATATCATCCTTGATTAGTAAAAAGCCAAAAATCCTTTAATTGAAGTACAGACAAGGTGCTGATTTTCTTTTTGTTGAAAATATCGCCATGGCAATGGAGCAATTATGCGTAATGTCAAGATAGAAGAAAATTCTCGGACCGTTAATGAGTGAAATCGCTAATAATTGGTCGTGATATAATGACAATTAAGAAGCACGAGAAGAGCCGTGTCACCAAAATCTGAACGTTTCGTGCTTAATTCTGGGATTTTAGATCTATGGGTACATTATTCAATAGGAGCATCCATGAATAATTCAAGAGGCACTTAAAAAAAATCGGTGTCATAATTTTAAAATAATGGAGTATAGTTCTCTTGAACTGGAATAATTTTTTTATTTTTTGGTAATAATGACATGCTATAAAATGGAAGGCACATGTTCATGAAGGCAAATTAATGACTAAATAGTCGTGACTTTTCCTCGTAAGAATTTTTTTTCATATATATTGACAAAATCATAATTTGATACATTTTTGCTTGATCGGTTTTAACCTGTAAAGGCGCTGTGTTGTTTTTTGTTTCCGAGCTCATATCTTTTCATAGTTAGAAGACGTATAGAAAGCCTGAAAAATCATTTAAAAACCTATCTCGAATTGTACTGCTTATACAGGGCCTTAAGGAAGTCGTATGAATCCTCAAAAATTGCCCATAAAATAGACGTGTTGAAGTAATACAGGGTGGGCAAAACGTCCGTAGAAACTTTAAAAATTCATAAAAACCATAAAAATAACCGATATAAAAAGCGGTTTGCAGGGTTAGCATCGCTAGGTCACTGGAATTTTTCTAAGACAGAAAAAATTACAAAAACAGTCGATAGGTGGCGCTGACTTACACAAGCCAAAGAAAAAATGCGCAAATGATGAACAGAATGCCTCCAAATCGTTTATTACAGCAGTATGTGTTCTACTTGACCACCACTACCACGGGAGATAACACATTGCAGACGAGTCACAAATCCAGCAACAGCAGAGTGCAGCAGGCCCACATACACGGTTTACAACGGTAAACTGGTTGTGGATTGGGAGAGCAAGTTCTTTTAACCGTCTCATTTGAATATTTCCACTGAAGTCACTCATACCAGCGTCACCTATCGACAGTTTTTTGTTATTTTCCCCGTCTTTGAAAAATTCCCTTGACCTAACGATGCTAACCCTGGATGAATGAACGCCAGAACTTTGCCACTAGACTTATCCCGTTGCCGAGATCTCTTAAAGCCCAGCTTCCTGCCAGAGTCTGGAACACTTTATTTTGTGTCCAAAAAAAAAAACCATTTTTACAACATATTTTCCCCGAACAATTGGGTACTGTCGCGATTAACAAATTTTGTGGTGATTACAGACGAGATGGGATTGGGAGTTGGAGAAAAGTTTCGGGGTTTAGTTAAAACGGATGAATGTATGTTTTAAAATCAATTGCACGCCCCTCCCCCCAATATAAAATATTCTCCATCGCGGGGAGCGAGTCATCTCGCTTAACACCTTATTGGTGAGCAAATGGGTTTGATAACTTGCGGACTAGAAGATAGCATCAGTTTTATTGGGTTGAGTTCACTCACTCCGGTGGATTTGATGAAAATATACAAAATAGAAATATTGTGCGGGGGAATGTATACAATTAGGGATCACCCGTGCCATCTCGCTTAGCACCTTATTCCGTGAGCAACGTGAATACGACAATATGAGTACGCACGTGTGTTGTGGACATGAAACGCATGAAGAACTTGAATAGATGAAAGAGAAATACACATATATATAACTACCAGGTCGAGTCGTCTTGCCTTAAACCTATTTTGGTGAGCAATCTGGGCTTGGTTTAAATGGATGATTGTATGGAGAGAGCCTTAGCTAAGGATCAGCTTCGGTCTTGGTGTTCTGGTTGACTCGCTCTGGCTGGTTATATTTAGAAGCTATATTAGCTGGCTATATTTATATTAAAAATAAAAGAATGTATATAAAATATATAAACTACATGTAATGGTTATTAAGAAACCATTCGTGTCGTCCCGCCTAGCACCCTAGCTAGAATAGCGGAATGAAGGACACTTGTGGTTATCACATTTACATCATTTTGTAACGGGAATGTCATAAAAATTCTTGTTCGGGTCCCGTCAGAACGATGCTAACCCTGCAAACCGTTTTTTATTTCGGTTATTTTTCCGATTTTTATTCATTATTGACCTGGAAATGTAACATGGGTCACTCAAGTGATGTGGAATTTCATCGCGGGTCACTTAAATCATCCGTAAATGTGTCACTTGATTAATTTTCATAAAATTAGTTTTGAGACCACATCGGATCAATCCGCGCGAGGGCCACGTTTGGCCCGCGAGTCACGGGTATGATCTAAAACATTTCAAGAAGTAAACACACACACACACTCGTATTTCTGGGGTAAACAAACCTCCTGCGCAGATAAATGGCTACATGAATTGATGTGCTGCAGTTTTGTGGTTTATATCGGATATAGATTCAAATTACAACGCAACGTACAGAAGACTAGTCCCTTAAAAACCTCACCACGGCAACTAATCCTTCGAAAATACCTTCCATCAAACATTCAAATACCCAGAGATTAAAAGAATATCCAATCATCTTCCAGCTCATAAAAATCCAATAGAAAAGGATTTCGTCCGAGGATATAATCGAATATTAAAACATGGACTTTAATGAAATTCAACTCGACGTACACATACAAGGGCATTTCACGTACTACGAGGGAAGTTATAACGTTGGTCGTCCCATTTGTTATGGAAATATTCAAGAGCAAAATATCCATAAATCTCCCGATTTTTTTTTATTATTCTTCGGAACAATACCTTCTCCGAAAGTTCCAAGGCATTATTTCAAAGTTTTCAGGAGAAGAAAACTGCTGAATACATTTTTATTTTTTTCTGTCTTTCGAGGCTATTTCTTCGATCTTTCTTGGAGAAAATTCCCCGTTTTCAATAAAAAAAAAATATTCCTATTAGATATTTTGGAACAAAAGATCGGGGAAAATATTCCTGGAGCAGTTATTTCATAAAAATCTTCGAGTTACCGCATCTTAGAACTTGTGGGCCTTGAATGGAAGAAGCAAAGAAAGGCCTTTGTGTTCGTAAATTTGAATTCTCCAGAGGATTTCTCTAAGAGGGTATATGCATATATATATAGATGGATTCTCTCTGATTCTCAAAGTGTTCCTGAGAAATTGATTTTTTCTCTTTATATTTTATTTGATCGCGGGGAAATTCCCCGAATAACGTCCAAGGGGAAAAGAAATTCCGATCATTTAATTGTCTAAAAGAGCAAAACTCCTTTCACTTCCCTGTGTCAATTGATTGAAACGGAATTGATTCTTCGCTTCAATGTCTCGAAGAATTGCTGCCTCTGCTCTCGGCTTTTATCAAGTATTTTCGAAGACTCTCAAAAGGAACGCTGTTTCTAAAGAAAAAAAAAACACTGTTTTTTGAAAAACTTTCTTTTGAAATGATATTCATGAGCGATAAAAACGATCAAATACGCGTTTGAATCGAAAATTTTGTTACGGATGTGATTTGTTCATCTTGAACATTAACCGCAGTTTTGGATTTCGATGGATATATTGTTATTCACTTTTTTTTTTTAATCGAATTCGGTTATAACGATAATCGAAATTAGTTGAAATGTTTGATACTTTATGTGGATGCAACCTCTAATATTTCTGTTGAGAAGAATTTGAAAAAAAAATATTTATAATATATTCCCTGCATATCTTGTACCAACAAGTGAACCATTTACAACCATAAAAGTTTCCGTCAGGTCCTCTGGTTCGATCCTGGGTGAAACATAGTGTTCCGGATAATTTTCCACAAGACTTCGAGGTTGCAAAACAAGAAGCGGTTCGACGGACAAACACAGATTTATTTACAGAACAGCAATTTACACGTATTTACAGGATAACCAGAGAGCTAACAACTTTCTCGCAAAGTTTAAACACAACTGACTGAATCTTCTTGAGCCTGTCTAGTCTGTCTAGCCTCTCTCAGTCTCTCTCAGTATGCCATCTTGCGAGCGCCACGGTATTTATAACCCGGATAGAAACTTCGAGAAAAAGAACATTCCACAAAATTCTATTTCACAGTTTCCTAGTCGGCCGCGCTACCGTATGGAGGGGCGGGACTTTCTAGATTTTTCTCTACACGCCCTGCCAGTTCTCCGCCAATCGCATGTCTCTGCGCTTAGACCGAAACCGGTATCATCGATATTTCTATCGAACAAATCGCGTCATCTATCGTCGAAAGTTCGTAACATTGCCCCTCTCTTAGAATTATTCGTCCCGACAATTCAGTCCGGTGGGTTGTCACTGTGGTAAGAGGCCAGTCTGTTGAAGTGAACCACCTTGCACTTCGAGGATGGCGTTTCCTGGATCCGAGCTACGACGTCGTTCAGTCTCTTCACGACGGTGCAGGGTCCTTCCCATGACGTCTTAAGTTTCGGGCACAGTCCTTTCCGGCGCTTCGGGTTCCAGAGTCAGACGAGGTCCCCTTCCTTGAAGTCATGAGACGTGGCCCTCGCTTAGTGGTCAGAGCAATCGAGGGACTCGGGTTCGACTCCCGGTAGAGGCAGAGATGAGTTTTTTCCTTCCTTAAAAAAAATTAACATCTCAAATAATAAATATCTTCACAACGTCCAGTCTTCTGCATATCTTGTAAAATTGTATTGAATTACAATGATCACAATATTTAAGTTACAAAATTGATTTTTTTTTCCTTTCTTTATCCAGTCACCAAATTCTAATTTTTCGAAGAAATTCATCAAAGCTTATTCGCATTGGGAATAATATTTTGCGAAATGATTTACCGCAACAAACCTGATTTTCCGTGAGATTCAAAGTCCATTTGTGCCTGGATACAAAGCGAAGATGAATTTCATAAACAAAATTCACATTCTTCTGTGCGGAATCGGGCCACCGACACAGTCCGAGTGAGTGCTCCACCATTATGCTACAAAGATATTTTCTTCCCTTAAAATAGGGGGTCTTCAACCTTTCAGACCTCGTGGGGCAGATTGAAATTGCCAAAGGAGACTATGGGTCACCAATTCGTATTGAGGTATTTATAATTGTAAGAAGATACAAGGATTTACAAGAGATTACTCATTTAATTTACAGTAACATCTTAATAAAAGGGACTAATGGTTGTCCTGGGATGAACAGGGGCGAAAATAATTGACAACTTATGAAATTCAGAATTATTATTTTGAAATTATATTTTATTAGTTATGGATTTCTATTGGTTCTGAAATCACTTTTTCACCAATTCTGGAAAAGTTTGTTTAATTAATTATTAATTATGATCAATTTTAATCTCAAATCACTTTAAAAGAATCCTTAATTATATATTGCGATAATTCCAAATTTTTTTTTTTCAATATATCTTGAAAAAGAGGGAGATGGATTTTCCTCAGCCCAATATATCAACATATTAACAACAAAAGGAGACATCGATTTTGAATTTTATGCCGAAGTGAGCTCGGAAAAAAAGTCATCAGGTCTTCATCGGAACTTGAATCTGGGCTTTCTTGGCATGCATGTCCGGAATTTAAGAGGGCCAGGATTCAGGTCCTGGCGGACACCAGATGACTTTTCCTTCCGAGTTCAGCTCAGCATGAAATCTAGAAAATATCTCTATCCTTGATATCTTGAAAAAATCACTCCTTTTGAATAATTATGCAATGTTAAATAATTCCCATCGATAATTCCTAAATTCTTTCTTGATTTTGCAATTAACAGTAATTCAATGTTTTCAACCATTTTTTTTAAATGATCAACGAGCCCTGACAAAAAGCTTCGAAGGCCAAATGTAGCCCAGGGGCCATCCTTTGAAGACCCCTGCCTTAGAAACTATGTTTAATATGAGTAATTCAAAAGAATCACCCGATTTGAAATGAGTATATTACGAAAAATATTGATCATGGACATTTAAGATTAATTTTATAATTGCATGGATTATCAAAGTTTTTTTACAAACCAAATTAAAGGTGCTCAATATGTCCACCTCGGGATGCACGGCATATGTCTATACGGTAGTCAAATTTGCCCCCAAACTTTTGCGAACATGTTTTCATCAACGGCTGCTGTTGTGCGTATCTTCAGTTCGGCTAATGTAGCTGGAAGGGGAGGCACATAAACGTAGTCTTTTTATAAACCCTCACAAGAAGAAATCACACATTGTGAGTCCGGTGATCTTGGAGACCAGTGATGTTTAACTGAATCGTCTGGTCCATCGTTTAGGAATGAGATGGTTCAAAAGTTCTCGAACGTCCAAGCTCCAGTGTGGGTGGTGCCCCGTCCTGCTGGAAAATGAAGTCACCTGAATAGGTTTCTAACTGTGGGAAAAGCCAATCTTATCAAACACTGAAGTGGCAGCCAAAGGAAGAGCGTTTGCGCTACCTATCGGGAACTGCGTGAAACTCGAGATTTCTCTCTTTCTACCAATACATTATTCGATCAAAACTAATTAAAAGCTGAATAGTTATGATTTTTTTTAAATAGGCTGATTCTTTTTGAAACATACTGTATATTATACACTGTATCCTGTAAGAGCTAATGCGTCCTTTATATAATCAACCATCCGTCAAAAATGTATGATTGCAATTTAAAAAATGCTCAAAAGGCGTACAAAAATTATCCTGTACCACCAAAAGGCGTACAAAAATTATCCTGTACCACGGGGACAATGTAAAATTTAGATTTTTTATTTTGTTACACACTGTATTTTTATTTTCAAAAACAGGGTGACTTTTGAACGAATTTTTTTAACTGAACCTATACCTCTACGACGGACGGCTGATGAGTTAAAGTCCGCATTAGCACTTACGGGACACTCTGTACATTGTTGGTGGTTCGATTCCGATAAAGGCATGTAAGTTTTCTTCACAAAATTCCTCTTCGTTTGGTATGAAGGCAATTGTTCTTTGCATAATTAGCGGAGAGGCTCATCGTTTCTATCTCCGTGCATGTCTCCAGTCTCTAGATTGTGTGTAGAATGTCTGATTGATAGAATGTCTCTAGATTGACATTAAGATCCTATGTCTTAAATGTCAATCACTTTGCTGCCATCTGTGTAACCAACCTTTTGAAGCAGAAATATTTTCATGTTTTCAAAATTTCTGACGATTTCCCTTGCTTTTGCCTAATCATGGCTCCGTTACACATGGCAAATGATTAATACATTTTGGCTATTGCAGCACGAAACCATTGCGGACACCATCAAAATCAGATCTTTTTTCTTCTGTTATTCTGGGTGTCACGACAGTTCGGCGCGAGAAAATTCAGCGCCGACGATTGTGTTTTGTAAATAACAATTCTCTTCCCATTTTTTCCAGACTTAAGACTGGCCGAGAAGATGCACTGCTCTAATTTAATTTTTCTGTTAGCTTCTCCTCTTTCTTCAGAGCCGTTACGAATTTCCAAATATTGGGATTATGGACTACTGAACGAACTGTACCAGCCCTCAATATTGTTATTGGTTTTTGCGAACCCACCAATAAAGGCGTCGAACTGATTCCATTGTTTTGTAGCAAATTCTTCGATCTCCAACGATTTCCTCTTCTAATCCAGGTGCCTTAGAAATAATTTAAGACGTCATATAAATCTTCTTGATTGTCTGCGTAAGATCCTCCGGGAACGCTCCGATATCGTCGATATATTTTTTAGGACGGCGACAAAATTCTAAATTTATTTTCTAAAGCATTTAGAAAACTACGTATGTCAGTCCTAAGTCTGGAAAAAGTGGGAAGGCTACAAAACCCAATCACTGCCCTGAATTGGCGCTGCACTTAATTGTGTGCAATTAATCAATCAATGAATCAATTGTCATAGGTTCGTTTTTCTGATCAAGCTTCTGTTCTTTCGCCATTTTTCTTCAGTTTTATCAGAATTTTTCTTGATGATTACCATTTGAGCATAAGAAACTCCAATTTCCAAACTGAAATTGCCAAAAATATGTTTTCATTTTTTTATCACATCCAAAATCTTAATTTATTGCACAAACTCAAATCCCTCAGTTCCACGTTCATTTTTCTGATTTTATGAAGCCACGGTGTTTGTGCAGATTTTCTGCGATTTTTACTCCACCTATATTTAAATTCACCGACTACAGCTTAGACACTGCGACACCCCAAGTCCTTTATGAGGTTCGATTGGCAACATATTTGTCGTGTGAATCACAATACAGTGGAACTTCGGTTAACGAGCTTAATTCGTGCCGCGAACGTGCTCGTTATACGAATCGCCCGTTATTCGAATCACACTCCCCCATAGGAAATAATGGAAACACGGATAATTTGTTCCACAATTATTCGTTCACATAAAAATGACTAGAAAGAACTGCATTTAATCAATAATACAATGCAATAATATATATATACTAGGGGGGCTCTGCCCCCCTGCCGCCTTTGGCGGCCAACCCCCCCCCCCCCACTGCGCTCCCGGACATATCTTGTTTATTTCGTCCCACTTCATCAGCGTGCTATGGAAAAGGGGAAAGGGACGTGTGAAAGCACCAGCCTACTGAAGACGCGAATTTTAATGAAAATAATAATAAAGCAACAAAAAACAAATGAGATTCATCAAGTATCCCCAGAAAACTTCCCCATGGGGGTCCCCAGATTCAATTCGCTGAATTTCAGTGGGGCCCCACACTGGATATATCTTGGGCTACCGATGTGTTGCAAATTTTACAATGTTAAACCACAAAAATCAATGAGATACATTCAGGGGCACCGAATTACAACCTGCCAACATTTCCATGAAGCCCTGACCTGCAAGCTTGTCGGACACCCCCCTGTGAGAATTTTTCATTTTTATCAATTTTACAACGAATAAAATCCAGGGCCCCACATCCAGTAGCGGGGACACAATACGCAGATTTTTAGTGGGGCCCCAGACTGGCTATATCTCGGGTTTCGGCTGTGGCAAATTCTACAACAGAAAAGAATGAGATTCATCCAGGGCCCCCAAAATGAAACCTGTAAACATGGGCCCCGACTTGGAAGCTTGTCGGTCATCCCCCGGAGCGAGTGCCATGAAAAATTTTCATTTGTATTCGTTTTACCAACGAATAAAATCCAGGGCCCCAACCAATTACCCGGGACACCAATTCGCATACTTTTGGTGGGGCCCCAGACTGGCTTTATCTCGGGGTTCCGCTGTTGCAAATTCTACAACAGCAAAGAATGAGATTCATCCAGGGCCCCAAAATGAAACCTGTAAACATGGGCCCCGACTTGGAAGCTTGTCGGTCATCCCCCGGAGCGAGTGCCATGAAAAATTTTCATTTGTATTCGTTTTACCAACGAATAAAATCCAGGGCCCCCAACCAATTACCCGGGACACCAATTCGCATACTTTTGGTGGGGCCCCAGACTGGCTTTATCTCGGGGTTCCGCTGTTGCAAATTCTACAACAGCAAAGAATGAGATTCATCCAGGGCCCCAAAATGAAACCTGTAAACATGGGCCCCGACTTGGAAGCTTGTCGGTCATCCCCCGGAGCGAGTGCCATGAAAAATTTTCATTTGTATTCGTTTTACCAACGAATAAAATCCAGGGCCCCCAAAATGAAACCTGTAAACATGGGGGCCCCCGACTTGGAAGCTTTACGGTCATCCCCCGGTGCGAGTGCCATGAAAAATTTTCATTTGTATTCGTTTTACCAACGAATAAAATCCAGGACCCCCCCAACCAATTACCCGGGACACCAATTCGCATACTTTTGGTGGGGCCCCAGACTGGATATATCTTTTGCTTCCGCTATCGAAATTTTTCAACGTTAAAGCAGCAAGAAAACAATGAGATCCATCAAGGGCCCCTGGAAATGAAAACTTTTTACTTATACGTGAAATCTTCCCCGGGTACCCCGACCCTGTGTTGGGAGCACTGCTGTTGTGTGTGTATATTATACATATATATACCTCTCGGCATGGACCTCCCCCCCCCCCACAAAGGAAGGGCTGACAGGGGCCACAACGATTCTTATCACTTTTTGATTTTTCACACTATAAATTAATCACAGAGGGGCCCCTGAAAAGCTGGTTTGGGGGCTCGAAATCTAAATTTCAGCCTAAGGGCTCTGCTGTAGGATGTAGGAGCCTCTTGTTACATGCACATAACATGGTCCCGATATGTGAATATCGACCCAATATCGATATATGAATATGAATGTACGATATATGAATGTGAATATCGACCCAATATCGATATATGAATATGAATGTACGATATATGAATGTGAATATCGATATATGAATCGAAACCGACTTCCGTAACAGATTTCCGTCACTCGGTTGCTTAGCAACAGGCCCTTTTCGAGTTTGTTTGTGATTTTATATTATAGAATAGATATATGTATAATACAATAAAATACGTATATTGTGTGTGGACGAGCCAATGAATTTTCAGTGATATTGACCTTGGTCCGCGCCTACCCTGGGCTGGAAATCAGTGAACTTCCCTCTTGCGGGTAGGGCGTCTCAACATCATGGGTCCCCATGGCTTCCCCCCCCCCCCGGATACAATAATTTTTTTAAGGCCCGGACTTGGATAGAAATGCCAGTCTAGTATGCTATTGCCATATTGAAGCTCTCGAAAATTTTGACCAAACATCGTTATTATGAGCACCCCTTTCAAACTTGAGGCCCCCGGGCCATTCCAGGGTGGGTCCAAGTATTAAGATGGCACTGACAAAGTGTTCTGGGGTCACCCGTTCATTGGCGGGAAAGAAGTGATATACAAGGATGACGCCACTCTCAGCCACCATAATAAAGTTTTTTTTTAACAACAGGCTGTTGTGCGAAGATATATTTTGGAAAGAGAGAAAGTTCAACTGTCCCTGTGGGGAATCGAACCCACGTCCTTTCACTTTCCGGGTGAACGCCCTAGACCACTAGACTACAGAGGCACCGAATCTCTCAATCTTTCTTTGGAGCTCGTGTACACTGAAAGGGACCGTACATGGACGGCCGGACCAGACCAACACATTCTAGAGCAAGCTTTAAAAGGTATTGACCAGACTCAGGCCAAGCTCACAACTGCTGACGCTGCCACCAGGTGACGACTTATACAAGGATCACGTCACTCTCCGCTACCATACGAAGGTTGCTCCAAGGAAAGATTGAGAGATTTGGTGTCTCTGTAGTCTAGGGCGTTCACCCGGAAAGTGAAAGGACGTGGGTTCGATTCCCCGCAGGGGCAGTTGGATTTTCACTCTTTCCAAAATATATCTTCGCAACAGCCAGTTGTTAAAAAACTAATAAATTGTGTAATAGCTTAAATAGTAATTACATCCAGAAATTGTAGTACCGAATCTCATCATGTGCCCCCCCCCCATGGATATTAGGACCGGGTCCTGCCCATATGCGTCCGTTGATTTAGATGGTTCTGGTTCCATGCTGTGCTAGATTCAGAAAGTATATACTGCATATTAACTTTTTCCTCCCACCATAATTCACTTGAAATCGATCACCTCTCTCTCTGAGGGCCCCTGTTCAGCACTTGTCGGGTTCCCCCCCCCCCCCAGAATATCTCAGAGACGCTGGAGGGCCATATGGCACCATGTTAAGAACCACTGCAAAATCTAACGTTAATAACATAAATTATTGATTTGAATTATCTGCTGCCACCTAACGAATAAAGTTAATATGATTTTTTGATTGAAATTGGTAAAAGGTTTCTGATTGGTGAAATATATTGCCAAAATAATATGATATATTATAATATAATATTTTTATAAGCAATATTATTTAGTAAATTATCAAATTTGCTTCAAAATTTTAATGGTTGATAATTTGTTAAAGTAAAATAATATCAGTATGTTTTCAAAGTAGTGCCGTCCTGTCTTTTTGTAAGGACACTGTTTGATTGTAGTTTCCGTCCTTCTTAATCTCAATCACTCATTAAAATGAAGGACGGCCACGCTTGACAAATTATACTGTTATTATATTACTGCACACAAAAATCAACTGATAAAAAATTTTCATTAAATTTAATAATTTTGTATATATTATTGTTTTTTTTAATATTATCAATATGATACGATATTTTTCTTATTACTCTATCACTCTATTCAAAAGTCAATTAGCAACTTCAATCGGAAAATTATATCAGTTTTATTCGATAGGTGACAGCGAAAAAGTTTCAGTGAAATTATATTTCTTTGCATGTTATTATACTATAGTAGTTCGCAACTTGATGCCATCTGGCCTGTTTGTGGCCCTGGGATACTCTAAAAGGGGGCCACACACATAGAAAGAAAGACTAAAGAATTAGAGCTTTCATGTGAAATATGCACAGTATATATTTACTCTATAATATAAAATCACAAACTCGAAAATTGCCTGTTTCTAAGCAACCGAAATTTGTGACGATTTTACGTCTCAAGGAAGTGGGTGGCGTTTTTTGAGTGACGGAAATCTTGCGTTTTTTGAGTGACGGAAATCTTACGTTTTTGTGTTACGGAAGTCGGTTACGATTTTGGGTCGAGTTTTCGTTTAACTCCTGAGGACATCGGGAAGCGCTTGACCTGCAGGGATCAAGTTTTGTGCATGTACCTAGAGGTATGTATACATCGCCAGAGTGCTCCCAACACACAGGGTCCGGGTACCCAGGGCGGGGCATTGCACAGATCTCTTTATGGGGGAAATTGATGGGTTTCATTTTGATTCGACGATGGATACTTGCTTCTCATTGCGCATTGTGCTGCATTGCTTATCTTGGCATTGCAAAAATAATGGCGCATTACTAATTGCGGTGCATTGCATATTGTAGTGCATCGCGCGCTGTATTGCTCGTTGTACTCATTGTAATACAGCGTTTAATGCGTATTGTGATACATTGCGTACTACAGTGCTTTGCTTATTGCGATGCATCGCATACTATGCTGCATTGCTTATTTGTGTTGTACAATATTACTGATTACACACGCCATTGTGAAGCTATACGTGTTGTAGTGCACTGAGTGCTGTATTGCTTATTGTAATGCAGTGCTTATGGCTTATTATGGCTCATTACGTATTATGGTGCTTTGTTTAGTGCGATGCATCGCGTATTGTGCGGTATTGCGGTACATGAGGTATTGTGCTGCATTGCTTCGACTTAATTGTTTATTGGGGTGCATTGTAAAATGGCCATTGGTTCCATTATGGCCAAATGTTGCATTATTGGCCAATTGCGCATTGTTATGCATCACGTATTTTAATGAATCTCATGCCATATTGCTCATTCTAATGCAGTGATCATGGTGTATTGTGGTTCATTGCGTATTGTGGTGCACTGCATATTGTGGTACATTGCTAATTGTGCTGTATTTCCGATGGGGGTAAATTACGCATTGTGTTGTTTTGCTTATTGTGGTGTATTGCGTATTGTGCTTAATGAGGTGCACTGAATATAGTGATGCATTGCTTATTGCGGTGCTTTGAATATGGTGGTGCACTAATTATTGTGCTGTATTGCCAATGGTGGTGCAATAAGCACTGTGCTATATTGCTGATGGAGGTGCATTAAGTATTGTCCTGTATTGCTTAAAGTGGTACCCTGAGTATAGTAGTGCATTATTTTTGTGGTGCACTTAATATAAGGCTGCGCTACTTATTGTGCTGCATTGCCTAAAATGGTGCATTGCTTATTGCACCGAATCGTCGATGGCGCATTGCGTATTGGGCTCTATTGCTTATTGTGGTGTACTGCAAGTAGTTGTGCATTGCTGATTATAGTGCATCGCTTGCTGATTATAGTGCATCGCTTGCTGATTATAGTGCATCGCTTGCTTATTGTGTTTCAGTGGCTATGGCGTATTGTGGTGTATAGTGCTTTATTGCGTATTGAGCTGTATTGCTTATTATGGTGGGTGTTGCGTATTGTTATGCTTATATGCTTTTATAGCGCGTCGCTTGCTTATTGTGTTTCAGTGGTTATGGCGTATTGTGGTGTATAGTGCTTTATTGCGTATTGAGCTGTATTGCGTATTGAGCTGTATTGCTTATTATGGTGTGTGTTGCATATTGTTATGCTTACGTGTTGTAGTGCATCGCGTACTGCATTGCTTATTATAATGCAATACATATTGCGTATTGTGGTGTATTGCGTTTTGTGCTGCATTGCGTGTTGTACGTACATCGTGTGCCGTATTGCTTATTATAATGTCGTGCCTACTGCTTATTGTGGTGCACTACAATATGGTGAATGTGGTGCAGATTGCGTATTGTTATGCATCAATGCAGTATGCGCATTGTATGATATATTACGTATTGTGGTGCACCGCTGAATGTGTTATATTGCGTATTGTGGTGCATTGCATATTGTATGCATTACGTAGTACATCGTGTTCCGTATTGCTTATTATAATGCCGTGCCAACTGCTTATTGTGCTGTAGGCTTTATTGTGGTGCACTGCAATATGATGCATTGCTGATTGTGGTGCATTCGTGTTATTATGCATCACGTATTGTAGTGCATTGTGAATTGTGCTGTATTTCTTATCTTGCGTATTGTAGTGTATTGCTTAATCTAATGCAGTGGTTATTGCTATTGTGCTGTATTACTTATTGTGGTGCACTGCAAATACAATGCTTGCTTATTTTAGTGCATCGCATGCTGTATTGCTTTTTATAATGTAGTCCGATGCAGTCTATTGCGTATTGTGGTAAATTGCTTATTGCGATGCTTCGCTGATTGCAGTGCATTGCTGATTTTGCTGGTTGTTGATTTGTACTGTTATGCATTACGTACTGTAGTGCATAACGTGCTGTATTGCTTATTGTAATGCAGTTCTTATTACGTATTGTGCTGTATTGCGTGCTTTACTGTGGTGCATTGCGTATTATTGTGCTTTGCTTGATGTGATACATCGCGTTTGCATATTGCGGTGCATCGAGTATTCTGTTGTATTTATGATGGCAGTGCATTGCTTATCGAAATCAGAGTGGGAAACTGGTAATTGAATGACTATTTTGCAGGCATTCGCAGTGCGTGAGGAATATTTTGCTTTATAATTAAAGGAGATTTGACGAGTAGTTAGCTCCATTGGACGAGTTGGGCCGGTGTCGGATGCCGTAGGCGTCAGGGGGGCTTTACCCCCCATGTTATGTAATAACGCCATAAACAAACATGCGATACGATAATCCATACAAATTAACTTACTCTAAACAACGAGAGAGAAGAGGACTATATCGTGTTTGACGATTTACGGATTCAATGTCGTTTGCATTCTTATTCTTTTTGTGTGATTTTAAAAAGTACGTATCGAATATTGCTTGCTTTTTGCCTCCTTTATAGGATTTCTCGGAGATGGGAAATTGCATTGTCGTTGGACAGATTTATTGTTTGCTTTACTGTGCTTCTATTTCATTGGTACTTTTCTACAGAATTTTTCTCTGATTCCCACATTTTACACACCTCTCTAATAACATTGGAAAAATGAGGGACTTCTCTCTTCTCTCTTCCTCAGAAAAGGATACCTTCAATATAAGGTCTTGCTGTTGCATGCAATGGAGACCCATCAGTTCGTCTATGGTCAACACCTGGCCAAACAGAATTTATATAAAAAACAAGCGCACATACGCGCGATTACAATACGACATCTAATTTCGTATAATAGTCACACTCAATTTTTCCAGTGAGGCACGCTGACCGGACACTGTAGGAGAGAGAGATATCGCAGGCAGTACAATATACTCATGAAAATCACTTTCAAAATGTGCTCTACAAACGCTAGCAAACCCTAACAATTATAACGAAATTCATCGCACAATACAAAATCTGGCAACGATAAATAATATAAAATGTCATTGGATCGAAGCGCATAATAATAAAAGAAATGACTGTGGATAATAAAGCTAAAGAGGCAACGAAAAAGGACCAAATTGACATTAAAACTAAAATCACTAAAATACAACTTAAAAATGCCATAAAAAAAATATACAGGATGAATGGCAGAGGCTGTGGAACTCAACTACAAAAGAGAGATTTACACACTCAATAATGCCGAAGGTTAAAACAACCAACATCTATGGAGACCAATTGTTAACTCAACATGGTGCACTGGGAGTCTACCAGGGAAGGTTCCGCAAACGAGACTCTACGTATCTTCTGCAAGAAGGAGGCTAGCGACGCTCAACATATAGTATATAGATGTGAAGCATGGGACAAACAGACAGAAAAGAATGCAATTTTAGCGATCACAACATAAAAATCTTAACATTGGTGGAAAATAAGAAAATAGCAAATTTCTTAAAATCCATCATGCAAAAAAGCGTGGAATATTATATACATCACCAATAATGTCCTATTTTATGACAAGGTTTAAATGAATACATAATATATATGATATATTTGTTTTAAATATATAGATATTATTGAAAAATTATTTGAATAAGTGTAAGGTGTTAATATATAAGTGCATTCGATGAATACGAAAAAGGATTTGCTGATTTAGACTTCATCAGCATATACCATTCTTTAAATGTAAAGTTCTCGAATCTTTTGTGTTGCTGAGTTATACTGTGAATTTTAATAATACGTACTGCTTTTTGTTTTTTTCAATTTATGTCATAAACTGATTTTTTTACGAAAATATGTAATCTTCTAGTTCGTGATAACATGTGTATTGCAGTGCATATAAAGTATATGTAAATATCTAATACTGTAAGTTATAATGCATAAAGTGACTGAAATATAACTTGTATCGCAGTTTTCTTCGATCTCGTGGAAAGTTGGGTGACTGACGGACTGATTTGCTTTTGTATATTTCAGCTGACCCGATGTGTATAGTTTTTTGCTTCTTTTTTTATGTTAAAAGATAAAATGATTGTCTGACTCATACGGTGATATGTGAATGTATATCTAGTGTGATAAAATTACAATGTAAAATTTGATCAGAACGTACTGTATAAACCCCAGGAACACCAAATTGCTGCTCACGAGTTATTAATGGTTGCTCCCTGGGGTAAGATGTAAAGTTGATTTTTTTTGTTTTTTTTGCGGAGAAAATAAGTGCTCCCTTCGGAGAACCCCGTATGGCGAACTATGTGTGCCGGGCCGGAGCTTTTGCATTTTGATAGGAACCAATTAGGACCGGCGAAAAACGTCGTATAAATGTAAAAGTCGCATAAACGAGGTTCCTACCCATTAGCGAACAAACTTTTTGGTTCGTTCCCGGGTCCCCGCGATGCGAGTCCGTCACTATGACCACTCGACCACCACAGTGGCACACCGGCTAGAGGTTGGTGCGCTAACCTCTGGATGTGAGTCTGCCTGCGGTAGCCTTTTTTTCTGTGTTCATATGTCGCCGTTTCTGTTGCACCCCTGTGTCAGGAAAGTTTCTGACGAAAACGAACGGGATATCGAACTCACGACACCTCAAAACATCTTTGGTACTTTAGGTGAGTATCTCATCGACCTGAGCTACCACGCCACGCGTGTGCGCTTTGTGGAAATTCTAAATGCTGCTTACAATATCTGAAAGTTCGAAGATAATGACAGCATTTGTATTTATACGCCAGATAAGAATACTCAATTATGCAAAAATAGCCATATTGTCTTCATATACAGATATATAAAGCACATTTGAAGTCGGAATCAACATTCGGCATCGCGAGCGGTGTTTTCTGAAGCATGAGCGAGTGCTCGGCATGATGCCTGTGTTTGATTTCGTGCCCGCGAGGTTTCCATTGACATCTCAGTAAGAGACTTGCATCTAAATTCTATTGGAGATGACCTTATTCTCAACATGGTGTTTTTACCGTAAGCATACGAGTTGTTTTACCAAGAGGTTCGAATGGGAATTAAATTCTTCTCAGTTGATTCTATAATTGAAGTTAAATATGAAAAAATATAGGTATATATCTCAACAAGTACAAGAAAATTCAACTGTGATCATGACAAAATGAGGAAGTCCCAAGAAATTTCCGAGGCTACGAAAAGACGAAAAAAGTGTCAAAAATCAAAAAATATTTATATTCATATCTCATTACTCAATAATATTCATATGAACACGTGAATATCCTCGATAGAGCTCGAGTTTTCCCACTAGAATTAGAAAATTTCATTGACCCCTTAGATTGCCAAAGTTCTGGCGATCATTCATGCCCTTAGATTGCCTTTAGCACTGTTTTGCGCAATCTTCTAAACGTCCGACCCGGAAAACTGATTAGTCTTGTCCGTGATATTTTGAAAATTCAATTGTTATGGTTAATTTCAATAAATCATAAAAATCTAAATTTTTTTTATCCTTCAAGTGCGATAGAAAACAAGCGGAATAATTTTGGAATAATATTTTGAAGGGCACGTATAAGATGCTGCCATCTGTACAACAATAAGAAAAATTTAATCAAATAATGATTAGCGTCACAAGTAAAGTAATAATAATTTTTTTTATTATTAAACCAAACGCACCCCGACGTTAATATTCCTGAGAAACTTCTGACGTGTTTAAGGGACGCGCTGGATAGCAAAAAAAAAATACGAGATGGCAACATTCGTGGCAGACCACATGGCCACATCACGGGCCCACGTTTCTATTCACTGAATGAACTTTTAGCAATATTCAGGGCGCCCATAATTTTAAAGTACCATACAGGCGAAACCAGTCGTCAGAAAAGTGTGAAATTTTGTGGAGGATTTCAATGAAGTGATGGGAATTTGTTTCGGGAGAAAAAAAAAAAGTTGCACGTGTCGCCACCAGAGGACTCATTACACTATTAATCTCTTACGTAAGTCTTGATAACGATAACTGAAGGAGGCGAAAATTGGTTTCAGAATGCGAAACAAAAACAAACTTGCGACGGAAAAAAAATTCGTAAAACTGTGTCCGAAGTCCCGATTTTTTCCAATGTTATCATATTGGTCCGCTTCTTTTCACACCTGTACTTATTCCATCAAATTCATTTGCGTGAAAACATTCATGCAATAATCCGTTTTGTCTCGCGACACCTATTCGGCCACCTATTTCGGCATTTTGTCTGTGTTGGCCTTTGTACTTTGTATATTAGTATTGTTGTGATTCTTGAAAATATTTTCACGATTTCCTAATTTTTCGAAACAATTCAAAGATAACGTGACATTTTGAGAGGCATCCAACCTGCTTTATGCAAATTTTTTATCATCGATATCAGAAACAGCCCCTTAGAAGGCCAAAAATTTCAAATTAAAGCAGTACTATACACTTTCCAACTTAAGCATTCCCTGAACTGCGCTCGTAAATTTCTGGGATGTCATACTTTTCTTAAACATGAACATGTACACGACATGCCAATTATCACCAAGGGGTCTTTTGCGATGCTGGAAACAAGAATGATGATCGCTACTCGGAAAATGTTGGCCCAAAGTTCCAAAAATGTTGTTATATCATCCGAGATCGTCGCATATTCGTTGATATTTGAGACTTTTTATCACTATCCTTTACGCGAATCCTGTGACATCATTGCTTACTGACGTTTCATCCGAAGTTTCACGATAACCGAATTTGACTGATAGTTGGCATATAACTATAGTTAGCTAATTTAGAAGGCCAGATCACATTAATCTGTAATTGTAATGAAGTTATTAAAACTATTAGAAGGGCACTTTTTGTCAACGGACCAAGTCAAATCCGTATGAAGATTACAACATATCTGCTGTAATTATAATTCACCGATTATTTCACTCACCGATGACGATTAAAGTATTATCTTTAGGAGATTTAATTCTTCTTAAAAAGTTACTAATGAGCATAGTATTATATAATTTTATAATTATTAATTCATTATTAGAAGCTATACTTTTACTTAATATGGCTCCGGTTTCTCAACTATTACACAAACAGCGCCAACCGGAGGCTCTAATTGAGTCACTTAAGTTATGGAAGGATATTTTGGCATGATATTTCTTTTTCAATGAGTAAACGTTTATGTACTCAATTTGCTAGTTACGGCAAATTTAAGTTTGTACTTAGAAAATTGTCTTTCGAGATTTAGCGCCGAAGCGGTTTTTCTTTGAGAGACTGATGTTTAATACCATCTCCTTCTTAGTACGGGAAAAAGAATTATGGGCGCCAAAGAGGCTTCCACTCAGACTCGGCCCCCGGCCACTGCCTAACACCCAACCATCCTCCCGAATACTCTAACGAATGCTCTTACGTCTTCTCTTTATATAAGTTTTTCAACAATGGTATGGCATCTCTTTATAACAAATAGAAGTTTGTTTTTTTTTTGATATTGAAATCGATTCAACTCGTTGTTTACTTCAACAGACGCCGTGGTTTCAACAAAGAAGGTATGTTTTTGTTTTGTTTGGTATGCTTTACAATGATCACCACCGTGATCATTGCAGGTCCTGTGCAGGTGCACTTGCCTAATTACGACACTGTATATATATATATATATATGTATTTTTTTATTTGGAATCGCATTTATGATACACTGCTGCATTGCAACGCTATGGCCGTAGAATGATTTATAGTGCTCAAGAGAGCCACTTTCTTCCCTTGGTGTCAGTAGGAAATGGCCCAACACCTTTCAGAAATTAGTGTTTACGTTTTTGGAAGAAGTACGAAGAAAATATACATCGAATACTAACTCAAGCATAAAGTTTAAATTTTGCGAAACAATTTCATTTTCTTTATCTCTGGTATTAATATATATTTATTACTTTATTATTTTTATTTTCAAGACATTCTGATGATCTATCATCGTTATCATTCGAAAATTATAGCGGATTATATTCATGCATTTTACGAATATTTCCGCTAGAGGAAGCTGCATTATATAGAAGTTTTTTTTTTCATGCTTAAGGATATAAAAACGTAACCCTGAAAATGTTTTCCTTACATTTAATGTTAAGCCAAATATTCTCAACTGGGCCAAGGGTTCCTCGAGAAATAATCATGTACAGGCAAAAGCATTAATTGCGTAAATTTCCTCGGATATTAGAAGTATAATTCCTCGGATCTCGATTCCTGTATCGTTTTTCAAAAGGTAAAACTAAAGGTTGAGAAAAGTTCATTGAAGTGTCCGAGCCAGCGTTTCTCAATCGGTGTTTCTATTCATAGAATGTGGCATAATTTTGGTTTCCCCACGACATCATTAGTGGTTCCGGAAGAAGTTGGGGATAGTAAAACGTAAATAAGATTCTAGTTAGGATTATTTGGGTAAAAAGTAGGGGATTTCCTCAATTGCGTGAAACCCTTGAACTAATATACGTTGTTTATAGGGAACCCCTTAGAAACAATGTAGGAGTAAAACCTTAAAAAACAATGTTGGCATGCCGAGAGCAAGATGACACTAGAATATTTCATACTTTTATGAAGGGTGGTTGATGACGTAAGCATCATTCACACCCCTTCTCCCCTTTCTCATAAAAAGTCAGCAAACCCGAAAATCCTTCACCTCCATCGATGCTGACGTAACACTCAAATGACCCCATTAGAAGAAGAAAACCCGTAGGGGTTATGCGACACCCGAGATAAGAAGCCTTGCCCTGGGTAATTGCACTTCACTTCGAGACAGATGTCTGATATAGTGTCCGAGTGGCGCAGTGGTAAAGATGCTCGTCTTCCACTATGAAGGTTACCATCAAGGTCCATGAGTTCGAATCTAGGCATTGAACATCAGAAGCAAGTTCTTTACCTACCGACCCTAGGGCGACCACCGATGGATGGAACCTTATTTCATTTTTACAAACTTTTAGGGGGGAGTGGGGTACGCCTAGGGGGGGGCATTCAAGTATTATGTAAGCAGATTTTCAGCCATTTTTGAACCCGTCAGCAAAACACTGACCCTTCCCACTTGTCAGCAAAATTTCATCGTCAGCTTAGAATATTTCATATCTTCAAAAAGGGGTGGTTGATGACGTAAGCAAAGCCTTCAAACCCCCCTCCCCCCTTGTCATCAAAAGTCAGCAAATCCGAAACCCCCTCCTCCCCCTCGATGCTGACGTAATGCTTTAATGGCCCGGTATCACATAGCAATGCATGGTTGCGAATGCTGCCCTGATACGGTAGGCTACACCGAAAACACCAGAAGTGAAAGGAAACCACGTAAGAGTGAACACGCGTTTTAATAATAAATGTGTATCGAAAGAACAACAGAAGTGGTCAAAAGTGCCATCCACGAACTGGAATGCAGGGCAGCTGTGATGGTCGAGTGGTCATAGTGACGAACTACCATCACGAGGACCGGGGTTCGAACCCCACCGTTGCCGCAGTGCTGGTCAGTATGCATTGTATATTTAGACCATTCTCGAATCTCTCCCACTTCAACATGCCAACAAGTCTTTTCCCACACTTCCTTTGAAATCCCAGGCTGCGGTTTCCGGCCCTTGTGTGCCACTGAGCGCACGTGCCATTTTTCTCCCTAGTCATTGGGTTCAGCTATCCATTTTAGTCAAATGGCTTGTACATCGAGTTGATGGCTGTCTTCATGGGGAGAACGACGCGATTGATTCGATACTTGCGGGCAAGTATCGAGCCACCACTATAAATCTTTGCTAACTTTTTCCGACACAACTCTGCCTCTTTTGAGGTAACGGAAGTAAGGTCCTTTACATCAGTCCGGAGGTTTTTTGCGAGCGGTTTTATCTATCTATCTTTCCTTACATAATAATTTACAAAATGTTCAATATCGCATTCCATATTTCTTTATTCTAAATTCTAAAACGGGACTTCCCCCCCCCTTTGATCTAAATTCTCGCATTTTTGTTACTCAGCCATCGTATTGAATATAATTTACGTGGAAAGTATTCCACGTATTGAACGTATTGCACACTGAAAAACTGTATATCATTAATTATGATTTTTTTTTCTATCTTCAATACGTTTCTCGATCCCATGAGAAAGTCTCTCGGAAAAAGAAATTTGAGTTTGGTGAGCTGTGGAAGAAGGAAACTGATGGAGAACTGGAGAAAATGGCTTTTTTTCGCTATGCAATTTGCCTGCAGTAGAAGGAGGTCATTGGTAAAAGCTGCTCCACACGCACATGGGGCACAGCGAATACTAACGACTGGTTACGACATCAAGTAACGAAATGTTTGTCAACATTCGAGGGTGGCGAGAGGTCGAGCGAGTGAGTAACCTTGTTGGTGAGCGAGCAAATGGCGCAGCCAGTGAATGACCAGTTGGGGGAGTGACTGAATGAGAAAATGACCTCGTCAGTGAGCGAAAGAACAAGTGAAGGATGAAGTGAGTGATCAAGTGGTGAGCACGTGAAAAAAAAAAGACTAGTATTCCTAAGTTATTGAACTTTACTCTAAAAAAATGTTCAATACGAGTGTACGATTCCCATGGATTCATTATCTGAAGCCATGAATGAATTTCAAAGATATCGGGCTGGAACCTACCATACAACCAATCGGAGGTGGTTTTTAGTGGTTTGGGAGGCCATCAACTCAAAATATACTCAATAAATAAAATTTAGAATCTTGTTTGATACAAAAGAAATGAAAAAAGAGCGTTATCTAATCCAGCTATTTTTCGAAGCCAACCATTTATCATAAAAGAGTTAGAAATGCACCAACTATTTATCCGGGCGATATGGAGATTTTTATCACTTGGAACAATGCGGGAAAAAGCGGAAAAATGTTTTCTCCTTCACTTCCGAAGGGATTTCACGTTCCGCGATTATTTATCATATTAATGATATGATGTAGGTGATACGGGACTCCAACAATATGGGTTTTTACCGAGCCCGGGATCCCGACCATAACGATAAATTGAAAGTCGTGAAATTCGAGACCTCCCATTTACGCAAGTTTTATGTCTCACTCGACAGTTGCTTCCATGTAGCCACTAAAAGTACAATGTCTGCGTCGTCCATACATCTTGTTGGAAGCTGGAAATAAAATTATCTTTACGGCCCACATAATATGACCATAAAACGCGCCTAAAAGAATACACACGCACACAATGTGTTTACACTTTGTTAGAGTCTTGCTGCAGCAATTAGTTTGCAGGCCCTTCACCCCCTCAGACCTTTTAGAGTTGGCATGAAAACCGTGAGAGCCATAACTCCCGACTCCGGAGCATAAATCCCGACTGGCTCTAGGGACATCGCATAAATTTAGCGGTAATCACTATGTGTTGCTGCTTGCTTGGTTGCTAGCAGCAGTGGTGAATTGAACGTATTAATCGGAGATAACACGTTTCACATCGCGTTAAGCCCCCCTTTTACAAGAAATTACGGCTCCCACAGTGTTACGCGTGGAGCAAGAGCACACCAGACCCCTCGAGGACGTGGGGGTGAGGGGGTTAACTACACACTCTTTGGGAATTTATTGCAGCAGTAAAGTTTCCCGTCCGAGTGTGACGCAGCTGGGTCTGACGCTGTTCCCGAGTATTTCGGCGGAACGTGCTGTTGTAAATGGAACGTGATCAGGATGGAATTTTCCACCAGGTAAATTGTTCGTGTTGAGAACACTTCCATTTACGGTCTTAGATCAATAGATAGAGATCCGTAATGACCACCTTGCGCAAAAGCACTTCTTATATTTATTGCGGATTCGGTTCCATTGCCATGAATGATAGATGTTATACCCTAAAATCCGACATCCATTTGATGCTTGAATGCAAAATCCCTCGACAAACACTCCCATTACTAATCATTGTGGATTTATTGAGTCTGAAGTTCCTAAGAACTCTATAGATAACGCGAGTTCGCTAATGCTTAACCCTCAGAATGTCCCCCATCATCCAGATGATCAGCGTAATGGCCGCTGCTCGATCATCCTATGATGAACTGAATTTATTCTCATTTTTAACATGAGGTTCTTAAAATAACGCATAGAGAGCATACGCATATACAGGGTGTCCTGTAAGTGCTAATGCGGCCTTTATCTCATCAACCGTCCGTTGTAGAGGTGCAGTTTCAATTTAAAAAAATGCTCGAGAGTCGCTCAAAATTTACCAGTTTTGTTATACAGTTTTTCACAAAATAAAAAAAAATCTAAATTTTTATAGTGTCTCCCGTACTCTAATTTCCAGTTACAAAGTTTTTACCCTGTCTTCTCCGAGCCCAACAAAAGATATCCCAAGTTCTCAACTGCAATATTGACTGAGATATGTTATTTCAAAAATGGAAGAAAATAGAAAATAACAACAAAAGCTAACGGGCAGCGCTCCTTTCCTTCATTCATGCTGTTCTTTCTCAACTTAACTCCAATTTCTGGATTCTATTATATCAGCGAACACTGCACTTAGAGTGCAAGTGCTTTATATGCTACTTGTAACAAGAAACCGGTAACAATTTAAAAATTTACTTAAATTTATTTTGAACATTTTTTTAAATTGGAATTATACTTCTACGACGGATGGTAGATGAGATAAATTCCGCATTGTTATAGGGTGGGCAAAAAGTCCGTAGAAATTTTAAAAATTCATAAAAAGCGGAAAAATAACCGAAATAAATAATGGTTTGCAGGGTTAGTATCCAACTCAAAAATAACCGATAGGTGACACTGATACGAGCGACTTCGGTGGAAATATGCAGATGAAACGGTTATAAGAGCTTGCGATCCTAATCCACACAAGTTCACCGTTGTAAACCGTGTATGTGAACAAGGATGCTGAGTGCGAAAGATGAAGTGGAACACATGCTGCTGTAATAAATGATTTGGAGGCATTCTGTTCGTTATTTGCGTATATTTTCTGTGACTTGTGTACGTCGGCCCCACCTGTCGGTTGTTTTTTTTTAGTTATTTTTTCCCTGCCTTAAAAAAATTCTCGTGACCTAGTGATGCTAACCGTGCAAACCGTTTTTTATTTCGGTTATTTTCCCGGTTTTTTTTTTAATTTTCAAAGTTTCTAGGATTTTTTGCCCACCTTGTGCTTGCAGGACAACTTGTATAAGCTGCCGCCATCTCTACAACAATAAATTATTTCAGTAATGATTGTCGTCAGAAATCATGAATGAATGAATACTTTTCCCCAAATATGTTCAAATTTATCATGATTTTATTAGTTGAATGAACCTCTGGCAAGACAAATGACATTGAAAAAATTATAAAGTATATTCTATCATGGAAATTCATAATCAAATTTATAGGATTATATGAATCCTACGTCATCATTACTTGATGGAGGAAGTTTGGTGTGTTATCGCTACTCATTGGAACCCCGTATCACCAATTATTGTTCTCGGTAGTAGGGAATAGGAATCTCTATATATTGTACATTTTTTATGTAATTTTTTCTCTAATTGTGATCTTTCGGAGCACATACAGCTGTTGTACTTTGGACATTACGTTGGACTTGGTTTTTGTTTCTACACAGACACACACTCACGCTTTACACCTACATGTACAAACTTGTCTTTCTCCTTCACAACGCCTCAGAAAGGGTATTTGTAAGTCGTCAAACAGCCTCATTGGGCTGGGAAACGACGAAATAAACGAAATTCTGTTCTGTAGTAGGAAATAAATCGAATCCCTTTGGGCATTTGGTGCATCCAAGTACTCACCCACATTATCGTTTATTAAAAGTTATTGCAAAGCGCACTACTGCAGCAGAAATCGGCAGAGTTATGGTGAAAGTGGGGTTTGATGGGTTAATGCTACCCATTGTAACCCCGTATCTCTAATTATTATGGTTTTCTTAGTAGGAAGTAATTAACATAACCAAATAAGAATTGATGCAAGCCACTCAGGATTCCAGAGCGGAATGCCACTAGTCTGAAACCTGATTTCCAAAAATTCAATCAATTAGCAATCGGCAAAGCTCTGATCTGTGAAACTTGGATGAAGTCTTCTCATTATGCAAAAAAATTTAATTACAAATGTGTGCGTAACAATCGACTCCACGGAAGGGATGGGGGGAGTCAATGTTTTTGGCCACAAAAAGACATTCCTTTTTTGGAAAGGGATCTCCCAACATTCATTGAGATGGAGGCTAAAGCTATAACTGTTTACATAAACAAACTACCGATAGTAATAAGTGTCATCTATAAACCACCGAATATTAACCTGGACAAGCACTTTTTAAATTAAAACCATACGTCTACAGTGTCTGCAAGTCACTCGTTTGGTCATTCCCATGCTTGCACACTGCTTTAATCAATTACACGCTTGCACACTGCTTTAGTCAATTACATGCTTGCACACTGCTTTAGTCAATTACATGCTTGCACACTGCTTTAGTCAATTACATGCTTGCAAAAATTTCTTACAGTGTACTTGCAGGAGTAGGGAGAGGCCAAGCGAGTTATAGCACAGGGTGGCTAATTCGAGGAAAGACTAGTCAAGAGAATTAGACTTGAATGGTTGAATGGTGGCAAAAAACGTGTACCCCACAAGCGACAAAACCATAAATGATCCTGTCTATATACATTAAAAGTCCGTTATACAACGACAGTTCGTAATCAGAGGGAAGATTGTCGTTACAACGAACTTCTCGTTATAAACGAATCTCAGTTTTTGGATTGTAGAAGCAAAACAAAAGGGAAGGTGGCAAACCATATAAATTAACCTTTCTTTTTCCTTTTGTTTTGAACTACTTTTGCTAGAATATGCATCTAGAGCTAATTGTGCTTATGCACACATACATCATGCTGGCTGCATAACGATAAACTTTGATGATGGAAGCCCAGATTCTTTCACGATTTCACTTTTTATTTCATTTTTTTTCACATTTGAATAAAATCTTAAGTTTCGATTGCTAAACTTTTACTTTTCCTTCGTACAAAAAAAGGGTCTGAAAAAATTGGAGGCTATCCTCACTCATGCAATTTTGGCGTAAAAAATACCGCAAGATCTGAAAGCGAAAACAACTTACGACGGAGGAAATGACCAGTATATATTCTCTAAAAGTTTGATAAAAGAACTGTTAAATAGTTCTTAAATAGTTCTAAATAGAACTTGCCAAAAGGGACTGAGAGGATACAGAGGAAAAAAATGAATGTCCTTTGTGGACGAAGAGTCACAAAAGAAAGGTTGCCTGGGTAATCTATCAAAAGTGGTTGGAGAGCTGGTGGAATCAAAAGGAATCCTTCGTGTACTCTTCATATTAAGTTAAATAATACACATTTTTGGTAAAAAAAAAGGCCAATAAGCCTATTGGTTACATTCGTGCAAATGTAACGAATAGGCTTATTGACCTTTACCAGTGAAAATCAAATTTCAATGGTAGTGGCCTACATAAACACAGCATACAAATTATATCATACATTCGCACGAATGTGACCGATACGCTTATTGGTTGCACTTTCCAATGTTTATAATAGAACTTCGATAAAATTTTTACAGTGTAATCCTAAGACATGTTTGCCCTGTGTTTAGATATATCCCTGAATAATATCACAGTCAAAAGTCAATTCGTGTCCAGTTTTGGAATTCCAAGAAGAGGGAGGATTTTTTTCATTGAATTAACAACGAGATGCCAAAAGCAGACCTTGCACCACCTGCTCTCAACATACACACACCTACAGATAAAATTTTGTGTTTTTCCACCTCCCATATAAATAAGGACATAAGAAACAGCATAAGGCCATCTGTATCTATTGGGAGGTATTGACATGCCCCATTTATGAACATCTAAGAATAGGATGAAGAGATTTAAAAAACTGTCTCATTTTATATATAACGCTGCTCACCAACAAGAAAAGATAAATTCATGTTCTTAATAAAATTTTAATGGTTTTATGGTATACTGGGGGGCTCTGTTCCCTTCCACCTTTGGTGGCCAACCCCTCCCCCCCCCCGCACCTTTTCTCTTCACAACCATAGGTGGAGATAGACTTTGAAGTCTGGGGGGAGCACGATGATAATGTCAATTCATCTATACATATATGCATTAGATCAGTCGCCTTCACCTTTGATGCTGGGGGGCAGTGCCCCTCACGCCCCCCGTATCTCCGCCCATGTTCACAACATATTGTGTTTATTTCGTCCCACTTCATCAACGTGCTATGGAAAGGGACATGTGAAAGCACCAGCTTACTGAAGAAGCTAATGTTACAATAATAAAACAACAAAAAACAAATGTGATTCATCAAGTAACCCCAGAAAAATTGGGTCCCCAGACTACAATGCGCTGAATTTTAGTGGGGCCCCAGACTGTATTTACCTTGGGCTACCGATGTGTTGCAAATTTTGCAATGTTAAACAACAAAAATCAATGAGATTCATCCAGGGACACCCGAATCGGAACCTGTCAACATTTCCATGCGGACCCCGACCTGGAGGCTTGTCGAACTTCCCCCTGTGAGGGGCCACGAAAATTTTTCATTTTTATCAATTCTACAACGAATAAAATCCAGGGCCCACATCCAGTAGCGGAGACCCAATACGCAGATTTTTAGTAGAGGACCAAGACTGGATTTATCTCGGGCTTCCGCTGTTGCAAATTCTACAATGTTAAACAACAGAAAAGAATGAGATCCATCCAGGTCCTCAAAATGAAACGGGGCTCCTGACTTGGAAGCTTATCAGGCATCCCTCCAGTGAGGGCCACGGCAAATGTTTATTTGTATTCATTTTACCAACGAATAAAATCAAGCCCCCCCCCACGCGGAATTCGCAAATTTTATGGGTCGCCCGCCCCCCCCCCCCAGACTGGATATATCTTGGGCTTTCGCTATCGCAAATTTTTCAATGCTAAAGCAGCAAGAAAACAATGAGATCCATCAAGGGGCAACTGGAAATGAAACCATTTAACTTCCCCATGAAAGTATATGTGCAATCCCCCCGGGTACCCCGACCGTGTGTTGGAAGAACTGGTGATATATGTATATTATACATACCTCTCGGCATGACCCCCCACAAGGGCAAGACTGACAGAGACTGGAACGATTCTTATAACTTTTTGATTTTTCACGCTATAAATTAACCACAGAGGGGCCTCCCGTGAAAAAGCTGGTTTGGGGGCTCGCCATCTATTCCAGCCTAAGGGACCCTGCTGTAGGACGTGGGAGCCTCTCGGTGCATGCACATAACTTGGTCCCGATACATATGCAAGATTTAAATGAAAACTTGACCCAAAATCGTAACCGATTTTCGTAACACAAAAACGTCACCGACTTCCGTTACATAAAAACGTCACCGACTTCCGTTACATAAAAACGTCACCGACTTCCGTTACATAAAAACGTCACCAACTTCCGTTACATGGTTACATAAAATCGTCACTAATTTCCGTTGCATAGAAAGGGGCTCTTTTCGAGTTAATGATTTTATATTATAGAGTAGATTGTGGGGCTTCTGATTCCGAATCTGGTATTGGTTTTTTCAGACTGACTTTAGTTTTCGAGATCAAGTGAAAATCAAATTTCAGTGGTAGTACATAAACACACAGCATACAAATCACATTGCGGAGAGTATGCATTATTAGAAAAAACTAGTTCCAATTCGGAATCTGCGCCCCAAAGTGACTCTAAAATCATTGAAATATCTTTGCTAATGATTTACTGAAATTATCTATATAATGCACAATTTCAATGGGAATTGTATGTGCTGCTCATGGTATAACCATTGAAATTTAATTTTCACTTTATCTCAAAAATCACTGAAACATCTTTGAGAAGAAAGTCAGGTATTGAACAGTATAATTCTTGAAGAAAACGTGCCTTTCTGAGAATTTCCGTCATCATTATATAGGATGTGTTCCGATTTTCATTCATAAATAATTCATAAATAACTCGCTATAAGCGAACACTTTTTGTATCTTTAGCATTAGTTGTTGATGATCACTTGTGAATTACTCGCAATAGCGAGACATGTTGCTTCTCTCACGACACTTCTCTGCCATCGTCTTTTTATTCAAGCACGTTCGCAAACACTTCAAGCTATTTCTCTACTATTCAAATGTTTATTTGATACAAAACTTTACTTATAAATAACATTAAAACGCAGATAAAATTATTTATTTCAATTTAAAAGAAAATATAAAAAATATTAATCTTTTCAAAATTGCTATATTAAGTTTTTTGGTCGACATTTTTTTTAATTATGGAACAGTATTAGTTAGTTATTATGAATTGCTACACTTAGCGCAGCGCGTCGATTCACTACTTCACTAGCTCTGGACATATCGTTGTACACAATTCATAGCCGCTAACAAGTTGGTTTGAAATAAAGGCGCCATCTATTGGTGGTTGTCTCCAGTTCGTTAGGAAACCATATCATTTATATTCTTCCGCTGGGATCGAACCCCGGCCGAACCGACGGCAACCTTCACGGTGGTAGACGATCTTATCACCACGCCACTCGGGCTCTATCTTGATTCACTGGCGTACGCAAGCAGGTGCTTGTCACGCTGCATCATTCGGAATGGTAGTTGCTCTAAAGCCGAGCCCACACCCGCAGCGTTACACAGCTTCGACCCGCGGGAAAACCGGTTTTGGAGTGTGGCTACACAAAATCGACCATTGAAATAATTGCTCGCGCTCTGCCAGCCACACGTGAAGACTGGTTTTTCAGAGGGTTCATCGACCAATAACTCACCAGTGAGTGAGTGACCGAGTTATTGAGCAAGTGAATATCTCAGCGAGTGAGTGACCGAATGAGTAACCGAGTATAGGTGAGTGAGTGAGTGGTTGAGTGAGTGACGTATGAATGATGGGATCACCTTCTAACTTCATTTGCTCGCTCACTCGATCATCTGTTCACTAACTTGCCCCCATCTGCTTACTTACTCACTAATTCCCTCTCACTCACTAACTCTTTGACTCCCTTGATCACCTATTCACTCACTATGTGACTGGTGGTTTCTAGCGGTGAATTGTGTCGGTCAATTGAGGTGCGATTTTCCGGGGGTGGGCTGTTGGTGATGAATTTCCCACACGCCGAATAGAACTGGGAAAGTTTAATTATAGACACCCTGTGTACTATACATGATTATGCTCTTCATCCAATGAGTATGCGGACATACAACAAATCAGAGACGAGACACTTCTGGAAAACTATCGACGTTTCTCGTGGAAAATGTTAATCTCAGTGATCCATTTCCCAGCACACGAGTGCCACTATCGGACATAAAATGCAATAATGGCGCCCATTATCGGCCTCATTTAACGTATATTGGAGAAAGTATTCAAAGCTATTGAATTCTTATAAATTCCTGAGAGAAAATATCCGATAGGATTCACAATTGAACAGCAGATGTTACAAGGTGTTATCCTTTGTCTTCCCGTGTTTTTCTCGGTGAAACATCGGCCGTTTCGTTCGAATTACAAGGGAGCTTTTCTCAACGACTTACATGTGTCCGGATAACAAAAATGCTAGTCGTGTAATATATAATGACTAACACAGATGGGGTGGAACACGCTGAAGGGACAGAAATGTTACAGGGTGTTTCAGAACATGTGTTTTGCAACCTTCGAGAGGTGGTTGAAGGCACTGAAATAATGGATTTTTTGTAAAGGAATCCATAGTCGAAAACGAAACCTGACCTTTTCAGTAGCGTATTACGAATAAGTGAAATAGTTATTATGGTATTCTTTTGGTATACCGTTTTAGTTTTAACTTAAAATGACACCCTAAAACTATAAAAAAAACTGTGTGTGAATGTGCTTTAAATATGCTGAATAATACAGTTGTAGGAATATTTATGCATTTCACCACGAAAAAAACTATAATTTGTTGCATTATTTTTACATTTGTAAGTTGGCACTTTGTGGGCGTGTGGTATACAAAAGTATAATGCAATAAACACTTTCACATGGTTTAAACCAGTGTTTCCCAACCTTTTGTGCGTCCCATCTTCCCTTCATTCATTCTTCTTCCCATCTTCATCGTCCCCTTCTTCAGAAATATTTGGTTTACGGAAAATTCACCACCATGCAATTCATCGCCGGAAAATTCACCGCTAGTAAAATTCACCGAGAGCAGTTAGATGCGAGTCAGTTAGCGAGGGAGTAAGCTATTGAGTTACTGAGTCCGTGACTAGGTCACTCCCTCAACACTTCAACACTTACTGAGTGGTTCACTCACTGGATCACTCACTCACTAGGTCACTCACACACTCGGACTCAGTAGCTCGCTCACTCACTGGAATTTCCATGAACAAGAGAAATGGGCTCGATATCTCGCCACATGGCCAACCTTCCGTCTAATAAATGGTTTCCCCAAATTTGTTTCCTCATAAAAGACCATTAACTAAAAACCCTGGAATAAAATGAAGGTCGGAATTTTTTTCCCCCCAACGCAATCGAACCCATAGGATCTTATGTTATGCCCGTAGCTTCCATCGTCCACGTTGGGAATCGCTTGTTTAAACAAAGCTGCATTAATAGCTGCATTAACTTTCAAGCGGCTTTAGTTTCAAACATCTAATTCAATTTTATTAAATCATCCATTAATTGTAATTTTTTTGGTCGCAAATAAATACCAATAGTGTTACTAACAACTTGGATTTGGAAAATATATCAACAATAGCATAAATCTGATGGTGTACTACTATAATGATGGTCTGCCTCCCGATGTAACGATAGTCCCTGTAACTTAGAGAGAGTCCACAGAGTATCTTTATATCGAGAGATTTCATTTAATTGTTATAACAATGAAAAAAAAAAAGCACATGAACTTTACAATTCAATTTGGGCTCACCGTTGTTTATATATAATCTATACATCACCGTGTACTGACGCAAATAAACGTTTGTTCACGTACAATCTGTACATCCCCGTATACTCTGACGCGAATAAACGTTTGTTTACATACGATCTATACATCACCGTGTACTGAACGGTAAATGGTTCTCATGAGCCATGCGTTGAAGACCGCTTGATTGACACCAGAACATTCTTTCCCAAAGTGGGTGATATCGCTCCTCTGATGGACGATAGATCGAACCGAGGCGTTGGTAGAAGCTACAGATACAACAAAGGCATTCCATTTGTTGAGTTAGGAAGGGACTAAGAATATAAATGCAGCTCTACAACAGAGGCAAAATGCCGAATGAGGTGGCTGAGAAAAAGATGCCCGTAACAAATATGGATGTCATATATTTCAAAGATACAGCAATCCAATTCAAATTACAAATAATTTGATACAGCAATTACAAATAATATATATACACATGATAAAATATTATACAATGCCCATAAAGAATGCTTATGGTTGTCTTGGTCTAAGTATGGATAGCTTTTCGATTTACCCAAACAATATCTAGTGGTGGTTGTTGTTGTTTTGTTTTCCTGTGAAGAGGGCGCTAGGACTGGTACGTTTTGGTAGACCCTGCATTTCAAACATCTTGATCGTGAGAGTTAAAAATCACATAGTCGAGTGCACCGCAATTTACCAATCTCGTAATTTCACAGCCAATGTCTTAATGAATATGAGAAATAGCGTTACTTAAGCTAATTGGTGGTTGGCGAAGCATCGAGAATAAGCAGGTTTTCGGGAGATCAATTAATCATTTCTATCGCCATTAGTTTTGGAGTCATCAATTTGGATTTCAAAATTGGGTCGGCGTGAGATTAACGCCAAGATCTTGTACCACACATATATAAAGTTTGTATCAGAGCTCGGCGTCGTCAATTAATCTTCTTTTGACGCGTGATTGAGCTTCGGTTAATCTGAGAAAGTTTCGACCTTCTCCGAGAAGATCGATTCCGACCTTCATTTTATTCGAGGGTTTTTAGTTAATGGTCTTTTATGAGGAAACAAATTTGGAGAAACCATTTATTAGACGGAAGGTTGGCCATGTGGCGAGATATCGAGCCCATTTCTCTTGTTCATGGAAATTCCAAGTGGAGCAACCGCTGTTGGGGGGGCGGGGGGAGTGATGTTTTGGTGCTCCGGGGTAACGATATAGCAAAAATGGATATTTTCCTGGGTGAGTATAACCAAGTTTTCATTTTTTGGAATTTTCAAAATGTTTTTGCATTTTTGATACTCAAAAAATGCATTAAAAATGTCTAATTTTTATTTTTACATTTTCTTTTTCAAATTTTCAGTTTATTTATTTGGTGCAGAAACAATTCACTTCGTTCCACCTTTTTTCAGCCAAGATGATGATGTAGGGCATATTCATCTGCACGTACAATTTTTTTAGAATTTTATTGCTAAATTTTATGCAATAAATCACACTTTTCCCAGAGCCCCTTTTCCTGGAAGCCATCTCCAAATACCCTGAAAGTTCATCTTCAAGTGCTGCTCTCTGATGGGAGTTCCCAAAATTCGTTTTCACCACATTTCCTACTCAAAACCTACACAATCTTCTAAGTGAGGGTTTGACTCAACCCACACATTTGTGGCACCATTTTCTGAAAGGGTAAGTAAATTTTTAGCGTCTTGTGGTTCTTCATCGCCCCCTGCCTCGATTGATATGTAAATGCCTGGAAAAGTCGCTAAATACACAAATACAAAGTAGAAACCGTGACACAAATACAAATGCAAAATTAGAAACCACAACACTCCTGCTTTCGATGCACGGCGCCCGAGCTGAAAAACAACCGGGGAACTCAGCAGAAAAATCAGCAGTGATGACCGAAGTCGAGACCACTGGCAGCAGCACGGAAATCCTGTGTGGCACCGTCCGAAGCATCGCCGGCCACACACCATCGATTACACCATCGAGCCCCAACGTAGATGGGACAACACAAGCTGGTACCAAAACAAGCCCCAAACTTGGGGGGGGGGGGAATGCCAAGCCAATTCTGTTGGCGGGCTCTCGCCGATATCATCCAGACAGCCATTCTCACCATCATGGGGTCAGAAAAGAATGAACTTAGCTTCGACCAGGTATTCAAGAGGCTCCAAGCCAACATGACGAGGCAATCTCGTCCGTCCGGAGAACCCTGACCACCCAGTGAGAAATGGGCAATAAAACTCTATTTTACTTCGGTGCAAATTTGAAGCCAAGACTTTCCCTCTACGAAGATTCCCAGCCAACACCAGCTATAGCACACATCTGCAATAGCTGGTGTTGCACGCACGGTGCCGTATCACTAAGGAAAGAACAAGGGTGCAATAGACCCCCGTCACCTCATTATGCAAAAAATAGCCAGTATTATCAAACTTCTTATTTATTCTAATCACAGGAAAGTGCAAAATACTTTTATTTTGTAAGTTTCACAAATGTTAAAATTTTGTAGCTAACTTTTTAACTGATATTATTGCTTATAAAATATTAATTTATATATAATATCGTATTGCCTCTTTCATGCGGCAAATTAATCGAAATCCGGTCGCTGATTTTAATCGCAGAATTTTAACAATTTTATTTGATAGGTGGCGGGAGATGTTCTAGTTCGTTGATGCTTCTCATATGCAATACAGAGCGATTCTAAATTTATGGACAAACTTTAAGAGGTGATATAAGACATTAAAAAACATGCATTTTTGATCATATAACGTGCGATCGAATCACAATAGCAAAGGCAGTATGGGTGGTGTACAACAACACTTCACCATAAACAAATACCATATTTTTCCCGACGGATTTGTTGGATTTTACTATTCAAGGGTGCACACACGCATCTTCAGATTATATTGGAGTTTGTATTTTATTGGTGCAAGTGGTATAATGATTTGTGGTAGAATCTGCGTTACACACATGTGAAGACCTACCACATTACAATACGCTCGGATATTACAAAACCGTATGCTATACCGGGTGTCCTGTAAGTGGTAGCACGTCCTTTATCTCGCAGCCGTCCGTCCTGGAAGTATAATTAAAATTTAAAAATATGTTCAACTGATTCGAAACTAATCGGTTGCACCCGCGCTTAAGCCGCCCCTGTAACCCCACCCCCCTCACAACCACAATCCATCTGCTTCTCGAAAATTCACAAAATTTTACTTTTAAAATTACTCTCATGTCGCTTTATGAAGAAATTTCACTTCCAAACTCGCCAATAAAAGGTGTCTAAAACACATGACCCCCACATGTGTGTGGCTCTCGGAACATTATTTTTGCAGTGCCCCCACCGGGGAAAAAAAATTCTTATATAGTAACAGAATTTTCAAGAATGCTGGAGAAGAAAGCCCCGATGGAATTGATTCCAGAATTGGAGAAACAAGTAAATTAAAATTTACTTTCAGAACTAACGGAAGAATTTCGGAATAATTCCAAATAATTTTCGGAAATTTCAAAATGAATGAGAAATGATTTCATAATTGATTTCATAAGTAATGAGATATGATTTCATAATTAATGAGAAATTTCATAATTAATGAGAAATGATTTCATAATTGATTTAATAAGTAATGAGATATGATTTCATAATTGATTTCATAAGTAATGAGAAATTTCGTAATTGATTTCATAATTAATGAGAAATGATTTCATAATTGATTTAATAATTTATTTCATAATTAATGAGAAATTATTTAATAATTGATTTCATAATTAATGAGAAATGATTTCATAATTAATGAGAAATAATTTCATAATTGATTTCATAATTAATGAGAAATAATTTCATTATTGGTAAAAAAATAGTATTCCCGATGGAATTGATTCCAGAATTGAGGAAACACAAGTAAATTGCAATTTACTTTCAGAACTAACGAAAGAATTTCGGAATAATTGCAAAAAATTTTCGGAATAATTGAAAATAAATATTTCGGGGAGAGAATGAGTGAGAAAATAATTTTTCAAAATGAGTTAGAAATGATTTCATAGTTAATGAGAAATGATTTCATAATTAATGAGAAATAATTTCAAATTGGTAAAAATATAGTATTTTGCTATTCATGAAAATTCATTACCAACGAAAAGAATCGTATTTCTAGAATAACCAAAAGCAATATTTTCAGAATCACTAGAGATTCCTATTTAATGAAGAATTGAATGGAATTTCTAATTATTTAAAAAAAAAGTACTTAGAGGATTAATTAAAATTCATATTCGAGGAAAAAATCTCAGAAGAAATAAAACAACATGGGGGGGGCGGTGTTTGACCTGTAAGACGCTACTCTCACGGAGGTGTGCGAATCTAGATACCACATTATTACTTGTTGATGTTCATGGGAGTTTCTTTTGTCTCGCAATTCTTGAAAAGTTGAAAACCCCAGCCATAAAAATGATCGTGACGCAACACATTTTAACAACCAATTTTAAAATAAAGTAATGTATCATATGAGTATTTTTTTATAATCGAACGGCAGTGGCTGGTACAATACAATGATGTATTATCATTCGGCTGCGATCGTCTCGACCGCGGAAAAGTGATGGGGGAATAAAGTAAAATTTCAGTAGTTAAATTACGGCCTTCGGTCCTTCATTTTTATATTAAAAAATCTGCGCGAAGATTTATTAACTCCGATTTTTCACTAGATTCACTTCAATCAAATTTAATTTTGATTATTCAATTCGGAAAAATTCACATAAATGCCGTTATAATACCGTGCGTAGCAAACAGATTTTGTTCACTAAAATTTTGTGGTGGTAATCGTGATTGGCTCGATATCAGGGGGAGCTTTTTATTGGGAGTGAAGTCTAGTGCAGGGGTCTAGTACAGGAGTGTGAAGAGTAAGAACGAAAAAGAAAAAAAAAGTGAAGCACTCTCGATGTATAGCGTTATGACAGTGCAACGAAGTAGGGAAGAGCTGTCACTGTGACATCGTAAACACACGCGGGAATACCGTTTTACCCGCGTTTAATGCTAACTTTCTTCCGTTTTTCGGATTCGAATACCTCATTCCATTTAGAAACATGGAATTCATTCTGCTGGCCTCAGTGCAACGACTTTCTAATTGGTAGTTAAAGCGCAGGGGGAACCGTTTAAGAATTTAGATTTTTATTTTTTTACACACTGTACTTTCACTCTCAGAACTGGTACAGGGTAATCTTTGAACGCCCGTTGAGCATTTTTTTTTTTTTTTTTTCAATTCGAGTCATACCTCTAAGACGGATGGTTAATGAGATAAAGGCCGTGCTAGCACTTACAGGACACCCTGTATATACAATGCTGTAGCAAGACAATTCAAAAAGAAACACAATTGTAGAACAAAAACACTATGCCAGTGTGTAGAGGGCTACAAAATGTGACAAGGGGAAAATGGTATGTAGAAAAGCACTGCACTTGTAACAAGTAGATGCAAAGGATATAGAGTACAAAATATAACGCGTTACATGATGCAGAGCAAAACGCTATGCAAATGCGATTAAGAACTGAGGAATAATTACAGGAAGCATATGAAAATATGACGTGTACATTTACCGAAAATACAGAGAATACTATGGTATATGACACTACAGAAATTGACATGATGCTGAAGATATTACATTTCGCTAATGCGATAGAATGGAAGGTACAAAAGACATACAATACAAATACAATACAAATACAACGCCACAACAGGCAAATTGCCCAACGAGGTGGCTGACTTAAGAACATCATGGATCCCCGAGCCCCTACCTACTACTGCCACACCACACATGCACCCCCCCCCAACGAATCGGTACATGCGGGAATGTGTGTGTACGTGTAGTGCAACCTGACGTAAAGTTTGTTTTCTGTGTAACGCTTGTCATGTGTAGTGCTGCCATCTGCCCCCAGTTTTACTAACTATGAGTGAAGTGTTATGGTTGAATGATTTACCGTTGTAGGACTGTTGCTCTCTGTGGCGAGACTTTTTAACGGGGAGATCGGCTCGCATTTGCGCCTTGAAGTTGGGAACCACAGAAAACCAACTTCAGCCGACCAACCAATGAAGTAGTATATGATGGAGTACTTCATCACGAAGCCCCTGGTTAGAACCCTATCGGCGCCACAGTTTGTGGTCGGCTGAAGTTTGTTTTCCCTGATTCTCTCAGTTTCGGGGTATGTATCAGAGCCGATCTCGCAATTGGAAAGTCTTGCCACAAAGAGCAACACTACTTTCCTCACAGCAGCTCCGGTCATATATCGGCAATTTCCAACCAGTGGAGCTGGGTGGAAAATGAAGGCGCCATCTGTCGGTGATCGACCCAGGTTCGGTAGGTGAAGAACTTGTTTGATTGATGCCTTGCCCGAATTCGAACCCGTGGACTTTGACGTTAAGGAAACCTTCGCAGTGGAAGCTCGGGCGTTACACAAAGAGCAACAGGCGGTACAAATATCAAAACATTACACTTCACTCGCAATTTGAAATATAGATGGCATCACTAAACATTCACACATAACAGTATATACGTACTCTCACTTCCTGCACAGCTCAATCGGTAGCTGTTTGTCTATGAGGATAGACCGGTGCTGTGCTCGGTTTGATGTAAGATAGGAACTGTGATTTATCCATTGAGATGACCGAGTCCAGGAAATTCATTGAAAACAATTCACCGACAGGAAAATTCATCGACGCGAGTTCATCACTGAGAGATGGATTGAGTGTGTGTGGCAGAGTTGGTGCGCAAGTGCGTGAGACAACAGCAGGTGAATGAATGGTAAAGGCAAACTGATCAGTTTAACGAGTGACCGAATGAGACAATGATAGAGTCAGTGAATGAAACTGAGAAAGAAAGAATGAATTGAACTAACAATGCGCGTGCGCGAATGAATGAAACTATAAGGAACAGTAAGTGAATGAAACTATAAGGAACAGTAAGTGAATGAAACTATAAGGAACAGTAAGTGAATGAAACTATAAGGAACAGTAAGTGAATGAACAATTTTTGCCGTGACAATGGGTCATTCATTAAAAAAATTACACCATTTAAGGTAAAATTTGTAAGGTTCGTACTATTCAAGTTGCGCCTGGTTCCCATTAATCCTTGATTGCACGTCGGTGACATGAAGATCATTTGGCCCATATCAATACGCTCAACCCCAACGACCCGCGTGCAAAATGTGGCCCAGCACCTCAAGCCTCTTGCGCCCGAGTGGTAGGATGCTCATCTTCCACTATGAAGGTTACCATCAAGGTCCATGGGTTCGAATCCGGGCATATAGAACGTTAGAAGCAAGTTCTTTATCTACCGAACCTGAGGCGACCACCGATGTGTGGATGGAGCATTTCCCACCCATCTCACACAATTTTGGATTAAGGGACACGTAGGGCAGTTCCACATCACTCATGTGTGGCCAGCGATATTCACAAATCACCCAAGTGGACCCCCACGACATATTTACAGATTACTTAAGTGAGGTGTGGCACAGTTCCAGAGCATTTAAATGGCCCACGTCACTCAAGTTACCCGTGGCGCATTACTAGATCTCTCATGTGACCAACGGCACGTTTTGCTGATCCCTGAAGTAGCTCGCGGCATGTTTTTCTGATCCGTCAATTTACCCACGGCATATTTTCACACGACTTAAGTGATCTGGGAATGTGCCGAGGGCCTTAAGTGTGTCACGGCATGTTTACAAATCTTTCAAGTGAACCCACGAAATATTTACAGATTACACTAGTGACGGGCGCGGTAGCCCCAGGTCGATAAGGTACTCGCCTGAAGTACCAAAAGGTGATTAGAGGTGTCGCTACACGTCTCTAAAGATGTTTAGAGGTGTCGCGAGTTCGATACCCGGGGTTCATCCTTGTCAGAAACTTTCCTGACACAGGGATAAAACTGAAACGACGACATGACCACAGAAAAAGATTGCTACCGCAGGGAGTCCCACATCAAAGTGATAGCGCCAACCTCTCGATGAGTATAAAAAAAAGGGCTGTCGTTCGGAATCGCCATAAATCGTAGGTCCCGGTGTAATTAGCCCTCGTGTGCAGAAAATGACCGTGTGGTGCGACAAAAATGACGTGTGGCACAGTTCTAGATCATTTAAGCGGCACTCGCAATATATGACATCCATATTATCTGGCATCTTTTTATTCAGCCACCTCTCTCAGCTTTCCGCCTGTTGTGGCCTTGTAATTGTATATAATTTCACATCACTGAAGTTACCCCTGGCACATTTCTAGTTCACTCATGTGGCACAACAGCACGTTTACCTGATCCCTCAAGTGACCCCGCGGCATGTTTTCCCCTGATCCACTCAAGTGGTCCACCGTATATTTATTTCTACATGACTTAAGTAGCCTGCGGTACATTCCCACATCACCTAAGTGTCCCGCGGCATGTTCACTGACATGTTTACAGATTACTTAAGAAGTAACGTGTGGCACAGTTCCCAAGTACTCTAACGGTCAGTGGTGCAGTTCCACTTCACTAAAGTTACCCGTGACACATATTTCTAGGTAACTCCATTGGCCAGCGGAACGTTTTCCCGATCCCACAAGTGGCCCACGGCATATTTCCACACGGCTTAAGTGTCCCGCGGCGTATTTACAGATCACTTGAGTGAAACGCGATAGATTTACCGATCACTTGAGTGAAACGCGATAGATTTACCGATCACTTACGTGGCCCGCGACACGTTCTCAAATCAATGAAGTGGCCCGTACTTGCCCAGAAATTTTGAACATGAGCAACCTTGGCCTAAATGATTTCATCAGACTATTACAAAACAAAACAAAAAAACAAAATAAAATTCCCGACGATTATACTCGTCACTTACAACCAGGCTAAACAGTATAAGAACCGTAATATATCGATACAGACGGGCGCATATGCTCCAGAGACAGGCCATAATCGATACGATAAATCATCGAACATCCAAATGCTTTTTACGGCGCATAAGAACGTGTCGCAAGGTCTTTTATTCAGATTCATGGAAAACTATACGCAGGGCACTAAATTTCAAGTCCCTGCGTCGATAACATAGACGTCAATATAAGATGTTGCAGCTTTTCCTTGCACAACGGGGAAAAATTTTCCCCAATAAAAGAAGAGAAATGGAAACTTTTTTCCCCGTTTTTTTCACGGGGAAAACAGATATAATTCAGGAAACAAAGCATTTTTCTTCTTTTGTCCCGTTTTTCTTTTTGTCCCGTTTTTTCTCTCTCTCTCTCTGTCTTCCGGATCAAAGAATTTACTTTATTGGGGAATGTATTGGACAGAGAGAGAGAAGCAATTCTTGCAGAAGTTTCTCTAAAAGAAATTTGCGAAAGAGAAACATGTTAACAAGCCTTTGAAAATGTATTCCGACATCGAAGGAATGTCGCGTGGAATCTCTTGGAAGTTGAAGAGGAAGTTTCGTAACATGATCGCATTGAACATGAAAGTTCGCTCCAGCGATAACGTGAAATGAGCTTATTCGGAGCTTACTTGGAGATAACGCAAACAATATTCTCGAAATGTGTATTTTATAAAAGTAGTTTTTTTAATGGGCTGTTATTTGAATAAGGAATATGCCTTCGATACTTGTCAAATAGAGTAGCCGTAGGATAACCAGACACTTTCGAGATCACATACAGTCGAATCCCGTTATAACGAAATCCAAAAGACCGTAAAAATCACTTCGTTATAAAGGAATTTCAGGTTATTTAAAAATGTCCCTATGTAAACTTATCCAGGGGATTAGAAAAGTGTTCGTGAAAACGAGAATTTCGCTATAACGGTATTCGTTAAAACGGGATTCGACTGTATAACAAAATAAATGGTACGTATACAGTCAGTACCAAAATTTTCACTATTAATTCCTGTGGCTGTTAATTCCTGGAGTAAAAAGATGTGCTTTCAGAGTCTCATTTCTAAATTTTTCGCCACCTTATAGATGGTGTGAGATGACTCTTGAATTATCATCCCTATTCTCTTATACCAGGGGTGGGCCAACCCGCGGCACGCCATGGTAACAGGAGTGGCACGCGAACGCTTTTCAAAAATTAAAGAAATGTGTTCTATTCCATTTTTCAATCAGAGAAATTCTCGCCAACTTTTAAATAGTGCAGTCGAATCCCGTTATAACGAACGCCAAGAGACCGGGGGAAATCACTTCGTAAAAACGAAATTTCGTTATAAAGGAATTCCAGGTTACCTAGCGTTGTGCCTATGTAAACTTATTTGGGGGATTAAAAAAGTGTTCGTTAAAACGAGATTTTCGCTATAACGGTATTCGTTAAAACGGGATTTGACTGTACTTATGAATGATGGCCTTGTAGGCTACCAAACCAATATTTGGAATTGTAGGCATTCTTAAAACAATAATTATGTGTTGACTTTCTGTTTAGTGCATTTCTGTTCGGTATTTCATTTTTGGGCGCCCCAGGTGCACATATGTAAGAGATTCAGGACCGTCCGCAGGGGAACCATGCATTGTATAATACTGGCATCTTCAGGCTGTTGCTCGCGAGCATCACGGTGCTGCTCCCTGAAGTGCTCAGAGTGCTGGATGCTCGTGTCAGATTTCATGTTCGCGAGCGCTGAATCAAAGTGCCGATCAAACAACTTTTACAAATTGTGCATTAAGGGATTAAGATCATTCTCATTTTATACATTCGCATGCCAAGTACTCACATGAGTACAGGCGACTTGAAAAGTTCGCAGACCTCTGGTATAATACAATCACATTGCATATCCATGAATTCTTATGGGTGGGACAAAAACCCCCTCTTAGAAATTTTATTGGGGAGGGGGCCCAAGCACCCGGAGCCCTCAAGTTATGGTGCCTATGCCCAACATGGTGTAGGTAAGATGAACTTTTACCGATAAACACATACATACAATATCTATATTGTGAATGCAATTTAGAACTCAAAAGAGTGGCAAACTGAATATTTTTACGAAAATAAGAGTATATATATACTCTAATAATACTCCGAACAATATTTTGCAGAAAACGAAGGAATTGCTCACGTCCCGTAAAAACCGGACGCATGGTCTGCGTGTTGAAATTCATAGAGTGGCACGAGATCGAAAATAATTTTTATTGTGGCATGGTTTGTAATAAGGTTGGCCACCCCTGCCTTATACCAACCATGGCTTCAATGCACTACCGAATTTAATTGCCACAGCGATGATGAAGGGGGATATGAGCTGTTAAAGTCAAATCTACGGCACCCCGATATACGAATGAAGGTGCAAAGAACAAAATTGTTACTATACCAAAGAGGTGTTAAACTTGGGGATGCTCAATGAGCAATCTCAATACGCCAATAATTAATTTTTCTACACAGCTCGTATCTTACTACATCTCCATGTCACTACAGTCGAATCGCGTTTTAACGAATACCGTTATAGCGAAAATCTCGTTTTAACAAACACTTTTCTAATCCACCAGATAAGTTCACATAGAAACAATACAAAATCCTGGAAAATTCCTCCTCAAAAACAATTCCCCGATTCTCCACGGACTCCAAAAATTCTAATTTTGTTTTTTTCTTACGTATAAGAGGCCCACGTAGCTTCCCCCCACATCCCCCTGTAAATTGACGTATCCAGGGGCCTGACACTTAATAATTATTGGATTGATTTTTTTGCGTGTAACTTTATAGACAACAAAAATTCTATTAATGAGGACGGTTTCCGTGGCTTCATCTCTGGACCCTGGGTTTCAGTAAGCATCTTTCTTGTGTGAGTTCTATTCAGGGCCGTTTCAACATCCTGGGAGCCTCCGCGAAAATAATGTTATAGGGTCTCACACTTAGCTAGAGAACGTATTTAGATATTTACATACTTATATACTGTAAAAATCGTAGTACCAAATCTTATCATGTAGGACTGTTATGGACATAAGGTTCTTTGCCCATGCCCGGATGTGCCCCCATGCGTTAAAATAGCTTCGGCCCTGTGGGCACTTGGTTCTCCCGGATTCTGAAAGTAGTCACACTTTCCCCTACCATATCGCATTCGAAAAATATTTATTTCCCACCCGAATTTCTTTCACTGCCCTCCGTGGCCCTTTTAACCTCCTGCCATGGCTCCTTTTCTGTTTGATTTTCCACCGTGCCCCCCACCTCTCAAATATCCCAGGACCGCAAGCTGTTGAGAACCAACTGCTCTACAGTAAAATGTTCATAATATGTAAGGAGGAAGCGTCCGGGACAATTCGTAATTATAGTAAATGTGCGAGATATCTGGTTGTTATGCATAATAACTGATTATTATGCCAAGCATTTTGATGTTTGATAAATTTCCTTAAATAAATCACTTTTACACTGGCGATTATGCATATTATCCAAACGCCGTTGGTAAATTTAATAAATACTAAAAAAATTATCACTTTTACCGGTGATTATACATAATACCCAAGCGTCGCGTCGTTGGTAAACATGATAAATTGCACGTATCATTATATCGGGGTACGATCGTGAAATTTGTTATCATTATATCAGGATTCTACTACATTCACCACACATAATAGGTTCATTTGAAATTTTCTCAAATTCATTAAATTCACCAATTACAATAGGTTATTATTCATAATCAGAGATAAAGACGATAAATTGAAGTATTTATCAAATTTACCGACCATACTTTCTTTCTTTTGAACCGAGCACAACTCAGGTCTATCACCATTTATGAGCGATTTACTACCTAGTGAGTCGTGCCGGAAGTTTAACTGTGTGTGTACCTAACAGTCTGAGTGCGTATGTAGTGTTCGAACCAACCATAATTGGTTATTATGCATAATCGCCGATAAAAAGTGATAATGTTTTCAGTATTTATGGAATTTACTAACGACGCTTAAGTATTATGCATATTCGCCGGTAAGAAAGTGATGAATTTATTAAACTTACCAAGACGATTGGTAAGTATGCGTAATAACCGACTTATCACATTTACCGCAACAACGACGTACGGGAAATTAACTTTCCTTCGAAATGGCCTACATTATGTTGCATAATTCAGGAATAATAATGCCCGTTATTCGGAGCTTCTGGAGCCATCGCAAGCCTTTGTGCTGGTCAACACAAATGACGCTGAAATAATTTGCACGACGCTTGTGACTGACAGCCGAAAGAGATCCTGTCTATAATCCGTCTACACCTGGCGGCAAAATGGCCGAGGATGACGTGTCTGAGCGAATGCACGTAAATGCAGCACCCAGCACGTTCTCACAGTCTGAACTGTAGGCTGATCCAATTAACTTGCAGATGGCTTTGTCATATGATTTGGCGTCTGTCACAGTGGCGTATTTAAAGGGGAGCTTAACGGACTATGACAGATAGCAGCAAGTTCAGAGGGGCGGCAAATTTGAGGGATGAATGGCCGAGAAAATTAGTAGAATGGGAGAAAGGTGCGAAATTGATGTTGCCCACCATAGATGCATCTGCCCAGAGAGTGAGTGGCCAAACGAGTGACCCAGAGAGTTTGCAAGCATATGAATGACCAAAAGAGCAAAAAAGAGTGCCATAAAACGTGAGGGATCTGGTCAGTCACAGACAAAAAAAGAGTTACCTGCAGAGTTTGTAAGCATGTGACTAAAGTGTTATTCATGCGACTTAGAGTGTGTGTAAGCATGTGGATGCGTAAAAGAGTGATTTACCGAGTGTGTGAGCATGATAATGACCAAAAGGGTGACCTAGAGAATAAGGAATAAATCAGGTTAGTGAGTAATTGAAGAGTGATCTCGAATGTGTGCCAGTATGTGAGAGACTAAAACTGTGTGAAAACATGTGAGGCCTATGGCCTGTGTGAGAAAAACAATGCGCAGGCTTATGAATGATCAAAAGAGCGATCTAGAGGCATTGGTGTGTTTGCAGGAGTGGGGGGTCAAGTGGTTTATACTACAGGACAGCGAGTTCGAGGACTGAGTGGTCAAGAAAATTAGACTCGAATGGGGCAAAACTCAAGTAGGCCCCACAGGCGATAAAACCGTTAAACTGCTCTGTCAGATATCAATAAGCATCAGTGGTAAATTATTATGAACACCTGACAAGCACCATATCAGCCGTGCTTGCAGTACTAATTGTTTATGTATCGATAACGCATCAATCAGCTATCGATTATGCGTGAGTAAGCTGCTGTTCCTAATTTAAACTTTCCACGAAGCCCGCGGGTCAACAACTCAAACTACGGTGTTTAGAATCGTAAGATGGAATCCAAATTCGCAAGGGGCTCGATGTAGTGGTACCGTGGGTGCTTCAATGGACGAACTAATGGGGCCCTCGAGAATTCTTTCTTTCTCTAATTTTGAAACTCTCTCTTCCTAAAATTCTGAAATTAGTTCTTCCTAAAAATTTTTAATTAACTCTCTCGAGACCGGGATTACGCTGTAAAAGTGCTTTAATAAAACTTGAAAAATACAACCAATAAGCTGATCGATTACATTCAAGCAAATGCAACCGATCAGTTTATTGGTTGTATTTGTCAAGTTTTATATAAAGACACTTTTACAAAACTTTTATAGTATAATCCCGGCCTAATTATAAAGTTAATTTCTTTCAAGAATTCAGAAAAATTATTTCTTTTTTAAATTCTGAAATTATTTCCTGCTGAAATTCCAAAACTGTTTTCCTGAAATTTTGAAATCATTTGTTTCTATAATTCTACAGTTATTATGTATACCGATGTAAAATCTGATGGGTTTCGCATTTTTTAACTCGAACGATAACCCGAATAACGATCGAATTACTGATTCCCCGGAAGATATTTATTTCCCGAAGGACATGGACAAATCACGGACATTTAAATGGGAACGATCACCCACAGGCTATCGATTAAGTTTCCCAGAATCGAACTTTTTCTCGGAACAGTTGGTACGATAATTGCAATGCCGTGCTGCTTACACTAAAGGACCCCCGGGCATACAGTAGAGTATTAGTAAAATGATCAATGAATGATTACAGCTTCAGATTATATATTAATGGACTCCTTAGGTCCTATGACAAGGCTGAACTACTAAACAGAAGTAAGCTTTGCTTGGAAGCACACCGTTGCTAAATTGTAATACAGCAGCGGGACCTTTTTTCAGTGCAACATCAAAAACGATGTCACTTATGCTGTCTGAAAGGTTTTTCAACATCAGATGGATCAGTTTTCCTCTTACTCTGAAATGATGGTATCTTTGATACTTTTACTACAGTACTTGGCCGTACACGTACCTCGTAAAAAATTCCTGTGGAAAATTTCTAACGAATTGCTTACATGCAAGAACGTGTGTGTGTGTGTGGGGGGGGGGGTGATCGCCCCTCCCAGGAGATGAACAATATGGGATAAATTTGTCTTTGTCTGTCCCGTGAAATACGGGGTGATCCACTTGCAACTACACAATAACTCGCTTCTCCGAAACATCACCTTGGATCCGCCGGCCTCCAAGGTGCTGCATTCAAAGCTGTGAATACATCCGCCTCTGCTCCATTCCTAGCTAAAGATAAGTGCCTTCACCCAATTTGAAACCGAAGATGTGTGCCTGTCTCTGGTCAATTCACAACTGATGATGTCCGCCACTCGCATATAAAAATGCATTATATTGACTGCGATGGGTGATAAGTGATTAAGTATTACCTTATTATTATTTATTAGCAAAAGTATGACCTGCTCCTGGGCGCGGTATCCCAGGTCGATAACATACTCTACTCGCCTGAAGTACTAAAAGGTAGATAGAGGTGTCGCGAGTTCGATACCCGATTCGTCCTCGTCAGAAACTTTCCTGACGCAGAGTTACAACAGAAACGGCGACATGACCACAGAAAAAGATTGCTTCCGGAGGAAGTCCCACACCGAGGGGTTAGCGCACCAACCTCTCGATGAGTGTAAAAAGAAAAGGCTGCCGTTCGGACTCTTCAATAAATTGTAGGTCCTGATGTAATTAGCCCTCGTATGGAATGATCAAACGTAAGTGACGTGTGGCACAGTTCTAGAGCATTTAAGCGGCCCTCACAATATGTGGCATCCATATTTGTTGTGGGCATCTTTTTCTTTCAGCTACTCCGTGCGACAAAAATGATCAAATGATTGAAATACATCGAAAACAATAATAAATATTGAAATCCAAAGGAACACAGAAGAGAAATTTATTTTCAAACTTCACACACACTCGGTGCTCAAGTTATTGAATAATGTGAATTTCTTCCACATTTTAGGTGTCTGATCCGACTTGTGACACCGCAAAAATACCCAATTCACCCGAACAACGCAAGGCGTGGAGGTATATAGTTGAAGGTTTCACGATTTTTTCTCCCAATAGGATCGATATATTGAACTATGAAATATTGTTACGCCGCCATTCGAATGTTTCGACTCGGGGACAACAGTTTCGATTTGTTAGGAATAATTCAGGGTTGTGGTGAACCAAGTAATACGTGTAACACGGCTTCGAGACCGGAGCACAACTCGGGTCTCTCGCCATCGGCAGTTTACTTCCGAATGAGTTCTGCCGGAAGTTTGCATGCATACCTAACAATCACTGAAAATGTATCTAGTGTTTTTGCTTGAATTTTTTAGTGCCGTCATTTTTTTTAAACTGTAAATGAAGTGTGATGATCAAAATGTAATATAAAAGATCTAATTCGTTAATGTGTGTTGAAGTACTAGGTAGTTATAGAATAACTTTGCTGATATACGAGCTCATAGCGGTCGCGAAAACCAACTAATGCGAATGAGATTCGAGAGGTATATGTAGGATGTCTAGACGAGGTACCTGAGACACCGAGACAAATCCCGGAATTCCTATTCACATACCCCGGGACAATACATAGAATCCATTAATGAAAACTGAAACATTTTAGGAAACTCTTTTCTGAGGAACATTGCAGTATCAAATTGCAAACTTGCAATGCATTACGAAGATGTTATTGCACTGCTTCTGCACAAAGGTGCCAAAATGAGTAAAACATCAGGAAAAGGCTATGGATGCCGGATGTCCCGTATAAACGGTAATGAAGGGCATGCAAAGTGAAAGGGCTTTTTTTGTTCTTTATTGCATCCAAAACTTTTAATACGTTCCACAAGCAGACATCCTTTATTTTCACATTCATTTTTATGATATTTCATGAAGCTATGGCAATTGTGCAGATTTTTTGATATTTTTACCTTCATTGAAAATGTTAGCGCCCTCTATTAGCTTTACAGAGAGTGAAAATGAAATAAAGTTATTAAATGTACGTAATGTCTCTATTACTATTATAGATGTCATACTTAAAAGCTGAAATATTGCAGGTGCGAATCCATATAGTTCAATTTCTACACAGATGCAAATTTTTCCCAACTTCGAAGCGTAAATTCGAGCCGATTTTCCCGTTAGAAAGTCTCGCAACCGAGAACAACAGACCTACGACAATACAATCATTACACTTCACTCGTAGTTCGAAAAATAGACGGCAGCGCTGAAAATTCACGCACAACTTCAGATACCCACTCAGACTATTAGGTACACATACACACAATTTATGGCGTAGTAAATTGCCCATGGCGATAAATCTGAGTTCTGCTTTGTTTCAAAGATGCAAGTTCTTCAACGTCCAAATTTTGCACGCGAAAATCCTTAAAAGACCAAATTTTAGAGGCACGTTTGTAAAAAAATCCAAATTTTTACAGATGCAAGTTTATAAAAATCCAAATTCCACGGATGCGAATTTTTAAGTGATCGAAATTTTACAGATTCGAGCAATCTCCAAATCACGTACGTCAATCCTGCACGTCTTTTTAAAAGTCCTAATTTTTTGCTGATTCAAGACACTTCCAAAAGTGCAAATTTAACATATGCAAGTATTTCTTGAAATTCCAAATTTTATAGACGCAAGTATGTCCTAAATTTTCGAAATTTCTACAAGCAAATCTCTCTTTAAAGTCCAAATTGTACAGATGCAAAATTTTAAAATTTCACTGATTCAATCCATTCCCAAAAGTCCAAATTTTACAGATTGAATTTTTTCGTAAAAATCCCAATTGTACAGGTGCAAATCCTTCAAAGTACAATTATTACAAGTGTGCAATTAGTACAGATGCAAATCCTTCAAAGTGCAATTATTACAGGTGTGAAATTAGTACAGGTGCAGATCCTTCAAAGTGCAATTGTTACAGGTGTGCAATTAGTACAGGTGTAAATCCTTCAAATTGCAATTATTACAGGTGTGCAATTAGTACAGGTGCAAATCCTTCAAAGTGCAATTAGTACAGGTGCAAATCCTTCAAAGTGCGATTAGTACAGGTGCAAATCCTTCAAAGTGCAATTAGTACAGGTGCAAATCCTTCAAAGTGCAATTAGTACAGGTGCAAATCCTTCAAAGTGCGATTATTACAGGTGTGCAATTAGTACAGGTGCAAATCTTTCAAAGTGCAATTAGTACAGGTGCAAATTCTTCAAAGTGCAATTAGTACAGGTGCAAATTCTTCAAAGTGCAATTAGCACAGGTGCAAATTCTTCAAAGTGCAATTAGTACAGTTGCAAATCCTTCAAAGTGCAATTATTACAGGTGTGCAATTAGTACAAGTCTTCTTCAAAAACCCAAATTCCATAAATATTCTTCTCAAAACTTCAAATTCTGCAGATGTAAGTCTTTACAGCAAGGCAAGAAGCCCCCGTTGGACTAGAAACAACTCTATCCACATATCTAAAACTGAAGCATTACGAAACACCCGAGTCTAAAACGAAACATTCCCCCCATTTCTTTTTTGGAAACTAGCAAGATGCAAATCCCAGTAGTTTCGAATAAATTTAATATTTTCCATCTGTAATTTAGAAGAACGAGAAATTCCGAGGAAATTTCCGCGAAAAAAGAAATTTTAAGGAAGAGAACGAGAAACCGAACTACATACAAGTGGTAGAAAGAATCCACAGTGGGTCCTCGGACGAGAGAAAGAGGAATTTCTCGAAGTTCGGGTTAAAACCTTTGCAGCGGCATACACACGAGAGTTGCACAATGTATTCAAGCGGAAGATACAACGAGACAGTGAGGGATTATAATTAATAGCCTGGGCCTTAACCTGGCGCACAAACACCCTCTCTGGCTCTCTCTCTCTATCTCTTGACTGGCGTTTTAGTTAATGAGTTTGTGCATCGGGTGGGAAAAAGCCACCGCCGCCACGTTTTGCGCTTCTCTCTCTCGCTTTTGCTAGTGACGAGCGAGGGCTCGGAATTCTGCTGCATCCTAATTGAGACGAAACTGCAGAGGAAAAGTTGCTGCAAAAAAAAAAAAAAAAAGGTTAGAGGAAGTGTTAAAGGTGCCTCCCCTTTTTCCCGGTTCCAGTTAACGATGAGCGCAGGAGAGGATTGGTTGGATAATATAACTCGGCCATGGATGGAGGAATAAAATGGCACCTTAACGTGATGGTTTTTTTTTTTGCAAAATGTTCTTTCTGGAGGTGTTCGTTATTTTGTTTCCTTGGGGCATCGGTTCGAGGAAGAGATCCTATCCGTGACTTTTCCGTGGATGAGGGGGGGGGGGGGGAAACCTCCAAATCTTCCCTTTCTATTCCTCAAATTAGAGCATCGTAACGATAACACACGATGCATCCGATTCCCACGGATGTCGGTAGTTCCCTGAGCTCCAAGTGAGTAGATAAATTGCATAACTGATTAGAAATCGTAAGGAGTAGCAAGGAGCGAATTTTATGCGATAACTTGAAGTAGGCATTCCAACCTGTTCGATGTGTGTTGAAGTACTGGGTGGTCATAAAATAAGTTTCGCCGATGTACGAGCTCCTAGCGGTCGCGAAAACCAACTAATGCGAATGATATTCGAGAGATGTGGATAGGATGGCTAGACGAGGTACCTGAGACGCCGAAAGACTAATCCCGGAATTCTTAATTGAATACCGGTGAAAAACAGAATCCATTAATAGAAACTGAAACATTTTAGAAACCCTTTTATGAGGGATATTGCAGTATCAAACTGCAAACTTACAATGGATTACGAAAATGTAGTTACACGAAAATGTTCTACAAAAAGTTGTCAAAAGGAGAAAAATTAGTAAAACATCAGGAAAGGGCTATGGATGTCCGATGTCCCGTCCGGTGTGTCCCGTGAAGGGCAAAGCAAAGTGAAAGGGCTTTTTTGTACTTTTTTTGCATCCAAAACTGTTATTACGTTGCACAAGCAGAAATCCTTTATTTTCACATTCATTTTTATGATATTTCATAAAGCTATGGCAATTGTTCAGATTTTTTGAAATTTTAACTTTTATTGAAAATGTTAGCACCCTCTATTGGCTCTACAGAGAATGAAGTATGCGCGTAGTGAAGACAGCTTAGACACTTCAAGCCCTTAGGTCTAGGCTTTTTTATATGCCTTAACAGGCAATGTTCGAGATAATTTTCAAAATGTTTTATCTAATAAAAATATTACGTACATAGTGGTTAATATACATTTACTGTTGCCGCGTGAATTGCAATATCCGATTAAGCGGGAAATTCTGGGTGCAGGGGATTTTATCCACACACCACCCAATTAAGCGGAGGGGGGGGGGGCGGACTGCATTTGAAAATGATTTCTATTTCATTCGATCTTTCTTTGCCAAAATAAAAACCGGGACAAATAGACGTCATGAAAGGCTTTTTCGAGAAGGCGAATTCAATAGCGGAAAAACGGTACATCTGGCCACCCTAGATATGGGTGTTTCAGAGCATGCGTTTTCGTGGATGAAAAGGGAAAAACAAAACTCTAGCTCTCGCGGTTACAGTTACAGCAACGGTTTTTGAAAGACTCCAAATACACATACGGTAGAACCTCGTTTATCCGGACACATCGGGTTCGAAGGGTGTTCGAAAAGTGAAAACTTCAGAAAATCTATTTCAAAACTAACTAGATAACGCAAAGGACTAAACTGAAATTCTGCAAGAAATGATTACCCCCCGGCAATAAGAACCATGATAAAAACTGTCTTGTTGTCAAGAAGATCCACTCCTCCCTCTCATTAAGGCAGATCCTCAGGATTAAGTGGTATTCGTCAGATGAAAAAAAAAACAAGATGGCAGATTTCATGCCTTCTGGGGTTATTATTATTGTAAATTGTATTACAAATAAATCTGCTTCTATTCACGCGTTTGTTTACAACTACATAAACTGTACCTGGATCCACCTCTATACTTACATCTGCAGCTCACAGGTACGGTATGTATAATTGTTCGGAAGTGGACTATTGTGCAATATATTTGATGGAATTTGATTAATGGCGTGAATAATAAAACTTGACCACGGTCGACACATTCTGTGTGAACCCAAACTGTTCAACTAAAGGTGTAGAGCCTTGGAGGGATCTGTGAATCAAAGTGTCACAGTTAATAACAGCAATTGACTTGGGTTATAGGCCTATATCCTAACTTTTTACGGCTAAAGAATCTCGAGACTTGGCTTCAGTTTTTGCATGAAATGCTTTTTATGGGATTTCCCTTCTTTTTGTAAATGCAAACTCCCTAGTTCACTTTATTGGTCGCTTACTGATCTATTCCCTAGCTGTCTAAGCTGACGGATTTATTGAGGGTTATACAAATTTTGCCGGCCTTCTCCTATACTAATAATTTTCTTGGACACTCATTCCTCAAATTTTCCGCCAAAATTCTAGGACATAGCCCGCTAAGCCCCCTCCCTTTCCGTAAATACGCCACTGGCGTTTTTCATCTTGCTTAGTTGAATTGTAATATTTAATACAGTTGTGGACAGAGATAATATGCATAACTTATTATTATAACTGTGACAAAATTTTGTGTTTGTTCATCTCACATATTTTTGTCGAGAATAACAAATACTGTAAGGTACACTATAATATTTTACAGGCTGAATTCACATTGTCATTATTTTCACTCTTCTGATTCCCTTCTCTTTAGAGATATCATCAGTGCCGTCTTAACGCATGTGCTCATCCGGACACGGCCCGAGGGCTTCAAGGGAAGAGAGGGGCCTCAGAAAAACGAGAAGTACTTGAAGTTTTCGAGAATTTTCCAGGTAAATCAAATTTTCCAAAAATCACTTGACCCGGGGGCAATGATGCTCTTCAGACGGGCCTGGATATCATCCGAGAAATTCACGGGGAAAAAATTTCCAATAGATCTTTGTCTATGAATCAAAATTAGAATAATATTTAAATCGTTTTTTCCATCGAAAACTAGCCACGGCCATGTGCTGGCATTTCTCAATCAGTGTTGATTTATGAGGGAATCGTGGTTAATGTTACGAATCACGCCACGATTTCAGCCTGGCAGCAGATGAATAGTTGCCCTTAGGCAGTTACATGATCAGTCATTATTCTAAACTCAATCGTAATCACTCCTCACGAATACATTGCATAGCTATAGTTTATCTTAACCGCGCATGTGGTGCTGCAAGTGTATGCATGAGTCAATGAAGAATAGTACTATTCAAATAGTAAATCACTCTCATCAATATTATACCGTCACCTCCGAAAACTCAACAAGGTATAACAGCTCCTTGCTGTATGTAATATCAAAACCGGAGAATTTGAACAAGTATAAATGCCTATGATACACGGATGTTAAAGACTAGGGATTCACCACATGATACCTAGAAACCGCGTGAGCTAACTTATTCGAGATGAATCATCGGACACTCGCGTGTTAATTACTGAAGATCGTGAAATCAGTCGCGAGTACCGTATATGCTCGTGTGTATAAGCCGAGTTTTTTTGTGGAAAAATTCGTTCACCGGGGGGGGGGGGGGAGGGGTCGGCTTATACTCGGGTCAGTTTTTGATGAGAAAATATCGACCCCCGCAATCAGTAGTCATTTTTGTAGAGAGTGTTCGAGAAACCGGCATTATTGGTATAGCATATGTTCAAACCCCAAAGAACTGATAATGTCAAAGCCGAGGCAAAGAAATCGAAAACATCATTGGCTGGTGGTGGCTAACGTTGATTGTACGGCCTTTAGATGTGAGCATCAACAAGCCTCTCAAAGACTATTTGAGGAATTTGTGGATCGAATGGATCAGTTCCGACGATAAAGAAACTACAAAAAAAGTGGGGCCTTGAAGAAATCTGACATTGGCGTAGTATAGTGAGTCAATGGGTACATGAGACGTGGAATTCTGTTTCCGCCGAAATTATCATCCGATCCTTCAAAAGGTGTTGCATCAGCAATGCGATGGACGGAACTGAAGATGATATCCTCTTTGAAAGTGACAATGGCCGAGATGAAGATAGAAACGGAGATGCCGCACCCTCTATGATGATCTGATGGATTACGATCAGCTTGGAGACTCAGAAGAAACGGATTTTAAAAGTTTGAATCATTTTCTATTGTAAATTTCCGTAAGCTATTCATTTTGCATGAAAATATAACCATTTTTTTTTTCTCTGAAATGCACGGATTTTTTGGGGTCGGCTTATACAAGGGTTTTCAACTTATTGCGGCTTTGGTGGTCCTGAAGGGAGGGGGTCGGCTTATACACGAGTATATACGGTAAATATTCTCTAAACTTGGTTCCAAACTTCATAAAATGCAAATCAATACAAACGGTAGGCTTCTCGTGAACTGAAAGGGAGATGGAGGTGTGTGTGTGTGTGTATTAGAACGCCTTTAAAGATAGAGAGGGCCCCCACTGAAAAAAGGAGGGGTGGTAAGTACGTTAGTGATCAAAACAGTGTGCAAGAATGTCATTGACCAGAAGTGTGACCTAAAAGGAAGGGCCAGTTCAGTGAGTGGCCAAAAGAATGATTTAGAGAGCAGGGAGCCAAGTCAGTGAACGGCCGGAAGCGTGACCAAGCTCGTGTGTGAGCCTGGAAATGACGTAGAGAGTGTATCGGCATGGGTGTGACCAAAGAGAGTGAGGAAGCAGGTCTGTGGGTGACCAAGATAGTGTGCAAGCTTGTGAGTAACCAAAACAAAAGAGAGTGACTTAGAGACAAACAAATCCATATTTACAAGGGAGCTAAGCGGAAAATTTAAGTAATGAGTGGCGTGTACTCGTACATGAAAATGCACTGCGTAGCTATAGTTTATCGCAACCGCGCAAGGCACTGCAATTGAATACATGAGCCATGAGCGAAAATGTTAAATCACTCTCACTAATACTATATCATCACCGCCGAAAACCCAACAAGATGCAATACGTCCTTGTTGTTATCGTCAACTGGAGAATTTCAAGTGCAGTATCCTGCTTGTGATATACGAATGGTAAAGACTAGGTCAGGCTTCAGTACATGAAGCCCGAGCGCCAACTTATTTGGGATAAGCCATCGGACACTCGTATTAATTACGCTCCACCGAAGATCGCGAAATCAATCTCGAGTAAATATTCCGCGTAAACTCTCGGATCTCAAACCTCATATTTCGCAAAATGCAAATCAATGCAAACGATAGGTGACTTTCCCCCGGCTCTCGTGAATTACGAAGAGGAGCCGCCATGAACAACATTAGCCGGAGTTTAAAGACAGTCCCTTACCGGTGTACGTCCATTGTAATCATTCGCGCTCGGTGAATGTGATTAACGAGCACGGACATTTCAGCGGACGGAGACGTCTCTGGAGCGGTGTTCCGTGCCACGAATACGTCACACCCTCGAGGAAACGCGTCTAAACACCGAAGCCGATATTTTCCCTGGAGGACGGACAGTCAGTCATCCCATGCACAAGAGAGAGACTAAGGACTTCCTTAGCTCATTGAGATATTCAGGACATTCGCGATCCAACTGATGACTATTCAGTTTTGTGCCGTGTATTTCGGCAAGTAATTATTTATGAATTACTGCTTCGGATTATCCTCTAATGACGTATTTCCGACTTGGTGAAATCTTTTCGGTAGCTCGCATGAATAAGACTCATATTCACATGGCGGTGAATACGGGCGCCGTAATTTAATCGGAAATATTCGATGTGTTCGATTATATTTGAATTGACGCGTGACGTCTCAGGTTTCGAAATGAAACTTTCGAGGGGCTGCCGTGAAGTGTAAGCCGAGATGCAACATTGACAACACGATGGCTCTTCACGACCCTTGAGTCTGTTTTGAATTTAAATATTCTTACCAATTCCTAGATGACGAAATATTCGGTTCTTAAAATTTTAGAAACTGGTCAGTGGAAGTCAGTTAAGTCGAAACTTAACGGGAGGGGCCAACTGGTCCTGAGCACACTGTAAGGAATCCAAGCGGATTCCCAAATTATTGGAAGCCTTTATCAATTCTGAATTTACTTGTTTCATGAATTCTGAATGTTTATTGATTCTTGAATTATTTTTCGATTAGTGAATTTCGGCATTATTTTTTGATTAGTGAATTCTGAGATTATTTTTCATTAGTTTTTGCTATACAGTACTCTCCATTATTCGGCTCGTGACTATGCCCCCCCCCCTTTCAGCAAAGGTCAGCAAAACACTGACCCCCCCCCCCCCGTCAGCAAAATTTCGTCAGCAGCTTAGAATATTAGAATATTTCATATCTTCAAAAAGGAGTGGTTGATGACGTAAGTAACCTTCAAACCACCCTTCCCGCCTTGTCATCGAAAGTCAGCAAATCTGAAACACCCCACCCCTCCCGATGCTGACGTAATACTTGAATGACCCCTATTCGGCCTAGTCTCTTCGCACCACGACGTCACCAAATCATTGGAGCTGTAGACAAACTTCGCTAAATTTGTTGCCAATTTGGCAATGTTTACAGCGGAAGAAATCACTTTTGCATGAGATCATGACTATTTGCAGGCGAAAAATGGCAAAACAAATGATAAATAAGAACTATTTTTGCATAGTTTTCCGTAACAATATTTATATATTCTTGGACTTCCTTTAATGTAATAATTTTTTTTGAAACTTTCAGTACATAACAAACATTTACATTGTGTATATGTTACTGTCAAATCTCGAAGTTGGCCACTTCGCGATCTGGCCGGCCCAGTTGATCCGACCATTGTGCGAAATTCGGGAATTCCCCGGGCTTTGACCGGCAGCTACATGTCGTGCCCTATACATCCCTATATATGCATAACTAAAATATAGATATTCAGATTCCTTTGACTCTTAAGGTTGCCGTAGATAGATAGAACCGCTGACAACCCCGGACTGATGCAAAACAACTTACTTCCGTTACCTCATAGGAGGCGGGAGGAGGCGAGGTTGTGCCGAAAAAATTTAGCAAGGATTTATAGCAATGGACCCCCCTTGCCCCGTGCTCGCAAGTATCGAATCACTCGCGTCGTTCTCCCCTTGAATATAGCTATCAAGTCGGTGTAACGTACAAGCCATTTGACTAAAAATTGATAGCTGAACCCAATGGCCAGGGAGAAAAATTGCGCGTGCGCCCATGGCCCGGTGCATAAGGGCCAGAGACCGCGGCCTGGGATTTCAAAAGAAATATGGAGAAGACTTCTAGGGCAAGTAAGAAGTTGGCATGTTGAAGTGATAGAGATTCGAGTATGTTCTAAATACAGTCAAACCTCGTTAGTGCGTCACCCGGTTAACACGTCACTCCGCTTACCGGGTCACTTTTTTTTAGTCCCAATTGTCCTCAGGTAGGAATTGTCACAGATATGGCTTACTCCGTTTAACAAGTCTCTAAAAATGAAAAGATTTTAGCAGGTGGTCGAAGAAGACCTGAGCCATGCTGGAAGATATGCATTTACGTGTTGTGAACCTAACGTGAAGTCTGTATCTGCATAGTGCTTCATCAGAGGGTTGCGTGTTCAAATCACGTCCGGGTCACCACGTTTAGTATGTCGTTCGGGTTAATTTAATAACGCATATCTGAATCCACGCTGATTTGATTATAAGACGACTTGTCAACAATCACCACATTAATTTATTTACAAAAATTCACACACACGAAAAAACATCAACATGTTATTTACACCAAACACGCAACAATTGTCGCTTCCGGTTGCTTGGCGCGCGTAATCTGCGTAGTCACTTTTAACGCCAAGCGTTGGCGAAACTCCGCCACACTTGTCATGTGTAGTGCTGTCATCTGCCGTCAATTTTCCCATCTGTGAGTGTGATGCTTGAAAATACCTGGTAATATCCTTTATCCGAGGAGGATGTCACTGTCCGCTATCCATACAAAGGTTTTTAACAGCTGGCTGATGCGAAGATGTGTGCTTTGGAAATAATATCTTTTGTTATCGACTTATAAGCCACCATCTGGTGGCACTGTCAGCAATTGTGAGCTTTGGCCCGAGTTAGGTCCGACCGTCCATGTACGGTCCCGTTCAGTGCACACGAGCTCCAAGGAAAGATTGAGATATTCATTGTCTCTGTAGTCTAGTGGTCTAGGAGTTCACCCGGAAAGTGAAAGGACGAGGGTTCGATTCCCCGCAGGGGCAGTTGAATTTTCTCTCTCTCCAAAATATATCTTCGCTGTTAAAAACCTTTGTAATATCCTTCAATATCGTTGTGTGTGTTCGGTCTGGGGCGAGACTATGGGCTCGCGTTCGCTCCTCGAAGTTGGGAACAACCACAGAAAACCAACTTCGGCTGAATACCACTGTGGCAACGGTGGGGGTGGGGTTCCGGTTTTTCGCAATCCACCTTTTCTATACAATACTTCTTCCCGCGAGGCAACTAGCCATGTCTTGGTAACTCCGGGGTCCCTCGACGCAAAATTCTGATTGATAAACTGTGGCTCAGGAACTTAAAATAGCGTTGCGCAAATTCCTTGCCATTAAAACATTATATCCACACATTCATTGCCTTTCCTAAAATCCAAGGGGAATTCATAGCACGAGATTTCGCTACGATTATTTCTCGATGAGCGCTTTGGCTCGGAGATGACGTGGTCGAGAATATTGCTAGCTCGAAATAGTACAGAGGAAAACATTTTCAAGGAATAAGCGTCGCGTATCATTTAAGAATGCTAAACTATCGATACAGCTCACTCTAGCGGAAATATTCGTAAAAATGCATGAACATAATCAGATTCTTCTTTTTTGTCGTGATGATGGTGGTCTACAGATTATCAGAATGTCTCAAAAATGTATTCAGTACTGAAGAAATAATAAAAAATATTGAAACCAAAGATACAAAGAAAATCATTTTGCAGAATTCACTTTATACTCTTAAGTTATTGTTTATAACATATAAGTTTTCTGCATGTTATTTTCACTGGAAGTAGGTTATTAGGAAGTATATTAGGGGTGCTACTTATACGGTGGTGTATTAGACTCACACCTCAGAGACTTGATTCATTGAATATGTATTACAGTCGAATCCCGTTATAACGAAATTTCGTTATAAAGGAATTCCAGGTTACCTTAGCATTGTTCCTATGTAAACTTATTTGGGAGATTAGAAAAGTGTTCGTTAAAACGAGATTTTCGCTATAACGGTATTCGTTAAAACGGGATTCGACTGTATGTAAAACAACGTGGGCGCACGATTTAAGCATTAAAGATTTTCAATGAGATCTGTATGATGAGATAGCCTATTGTCATTCTGTTTCGACTCGAGGATACCACTTTCGGTTGCTCAGGAACAGTTCGGTGTTGCGATGTCACAGGAAAAGTTTCCTCTTACAAGGATGTGAATAATCGGAATAGCTTGCCCTCTGGTGTCGTGAATCTACGATACCCAATCACGGTCTCTCGCTGGACAGAGGGTCACGGCCGTTAAGTGGAGGAGGTCGGGAACTATGGTGATTCTTTCTAGTAGCTTAAACAGCTATGTTTGGAAAGGATGCATAACTGTGTACAAAGGACGCATACTGTGTACAACCCAATCTCTTCATTCCCAAATCGATATTTTAGGAGGGCGCATACTAGTTAGACAAGACAGCTTCAGAGAAATCACTGGTTTTCGCATTGGTTTGTATGACGCAACGTTTCGATTTCTATGGCTAATCGATGTGCGTTGCGCCATACAAATCAATGTGAACAACAATAACTAAGCTTGTCTAAAGCTGTTTTGTCTTGTCTAACCGGTGTGCGACGTTAGTTAGTCCTATTATAAAGATTTTAAATCACATTCAGGTGGGTATCCATGATGTGCCGGGAGTGGCGAATTGTGTAAGTTTGTTAGATCGTCCCGTATTTTACGGGATCAACAAATTTTCCCGTAGTATTCGACTTTTGCGAGGAACAATCGTTCCCATTACAACCCCTCTGAATATTTATGCCTGAGCGGAGGCATATACAGCCACTTTGAAATGGCCATAAAATGATAACTACTCGAAAAAATGTTATCAAACTTGATAATAGTTTACACGAGGTCACGGGATTCAATTTTCCGCAAAAAAAAAAAAAAAAAAATTAAAAACTCACCACTAGCGGGAAATGGCGCTGCATGCAATATTGTTAAACACAGAATAAGACATGAAGACATCGGTTAAAAAAAAAATGGCGTCCACCATTTTCTGAAAGAAAGTTAAATCGAATGACTGGGTTCTCAACAGTACCTCTTAGCATATCAGGAGGAATGTTACGGACACGTCGGTGTATCGCATCCTCCTGCTGTAAGCCATGAAGTCATTGCGATTTTGCATAACCCTACAAACAGTTTCGTTTTAGTGGTGGTGAGTTTTTTAACTTTTTTTAGAGTTTTTTAGACTTCCTGTAAACTATTACCAAGTTTGATAACATTTTGTCCAGTGGTTTTCCTTTCATGGCCATTACAAAGTAGAAATTTAATTATAAATACCCTGTATATTGATGACGTGAGAAATACTGTATTTTCAACTCCATATTACGCCATCATGTAAACTTCTTAACTTTTTCATTAAAAAAAAATCTTGACCACGACAAACGTTTTGCTACAAATCGCGCTCTCATACACCCATGGTTAGATTTTTAGACACATATACAGTTTTGTTCAATGTATCACAAACTTTTGGCCCACCCTGTGCTTATACAGGGTGAGATAACACAAAAAATATATAAAAATTCAATATATATACAGCTTACCCCGTTTCGGTGAAACACTTCTGATATCAACAATTCGGACTACAACAAGAAACCTGTTGGCTCCGTTCGCGACCACAGTCATCATCAGTCATGGACGTGAGTCCCTGTACGTGAGACAAGGCTACATAGAGCTTAAATATCTCTCTTATTCCCGTCTATCCCCAGTGCGTCCAAATTTGATCAACGGCGGCCGATAATTCGAGGAGTGGCCAGGAAGAAAAGACTGGTCGATAGAGCCGAAAGAAAGATAAATAACTGATGTTGCGGAGCCGCGATCGACAATCAATCCCACACCTCAATTCGGATTGATTATCATCGGTGTATACGACGAGCACACGCTCGTATGTATCGTCATCGACTGTGGTCTCTAATAGACAACATGATGTCTTACAACTTCGAACTAATGATATTAACGGGTTTCGGTGTCACAACAGACGAGGAAACATGGTCTTTCCTTCGTGGTATATGTAACTTCGTTATGGTCCCTGTCGATATTATGACATTCCAGTGCGGTACATAACATCATGGACGGGAAACGAAAGCTATTTCCTAGACCTTGATATTCTGCAGACCACGGCATAAAACATGGAGAAACTAGTTATTGCGAAGAATTTTTATATCTCTATCCACGTGGGAATGAAAACAAAAATAATCTTCTTGAGATAATCGAATTACATATTGGCGTATAGTTTCTGGTAATAAATGATGTTGAGAAGACCGAAAGAAGACTACGCTGGGAACTCGCTGACTTTTCAGACGTAATATGTTGATACATGGACTTCCAGAGAGAACTGCAATGGCATAACTTGGCAAATGTGATGGATGAAATGAAAATTGGTTCATATTGGGCAAGCTGGGAATTTTAAACTCTTTTACGATCGCGGGAGTAATATATTACGTCCAAACACCAGTGGAATAAATTCAAACAAGTTTTTTTTTTAGATCACCGCGTATTCCCAAGAGATCTTTACGATCTCTCCAGGGTATTTTTTGTTAGTGTGTTAGTTGATATCCATGCCCGAACCGGGATTCGAACCCGGATCTCCACTCAGAGGCTAGCTCCTTAACCACTGAACTGCCAGCGAAGTTTTATATTAGTCCTATCTACGGAAGTTGATTTTTCTTTCCCTCGTTTCTCTACTAATACAAATACAACGCCACAACAGGCAAAATGCCCAACGAGGTGGCTGAGAAAAAGATGCCCATAAAAATATGGATGTCATATATTTGATGACATCCATAATTATTGATTATTATGATTATTATTATAATGATTATTATTAATGAGCTATTAATGATTTTTTTCCCACACATATAATGCATTTCTGTACTATATATATGTAAGAGCGAAAGAAAACAAGTAGGGTGAGGGGACTCTGGAAAACACTCTCTTATCTATCATACTTTTCCTTATATATATGCATGTATTATACATATGCATTTCCCCCTTCTTTTTCTAGCGTTCAGTTTAGGTTAAAGCAGGGTTACCAGACCTATCGCGGATTCCTCAAATAAAGATAATCCAAATTTCTTGCTAAAATATTGTACGTGAAGTGATTGAACACACCGATTTGTGAAATTACTTACAATTTTAATTAATAGATGGCACCGCAGTCGTTTCATTTCACTACCGCAGTTTTCAAACGCTGAATTAGCTTGAGCATTTCATCTGAAGGCATAAGATGAAGAGCAAGCAAAAGAGAGTGAGTGCAAGTGAGCAAAAGAGAATGTGCAAGTGAGCAAAAGAGAATGTGCAAGTGAGCAAAAGAGAATGTGCAAGTGAGCAAAAGAGAATGTGCAAGTGAGCAAAAGAGAATGTGCAAGTGAGCAAAAGAGAATGTGCAAGTGAGCAAAAATATAGTGTGCGTAAGCGAGCAAAGGAATGTGCAAGCGAGCAAAAGAGTGAGCAAGCACGTGAGTAAGCAAAAGAGTGACCTTGAGCGTAGGCAAGCATGTGAATGACATAAAGAGCGAAATAACGTAGAGCGTGTGCGAGCATGTGAATGACCAAAAGATTGTGCAAACACGTGAACGGCCAAAAGAGTGATCTAGAGAGTGCGCGAGCATGAGAGTGACTTAGAAAGTGCATGGGAATGACTTTGATGGTATGTGAGCATGAGTGACCAAAGTAGTATGGAAGCATGTGAGTGATAGAAACAGTGTGCAAGCATGTAAGTGACTATAAGATTAAGCAAGGATGTGAATGACCAAAAAGAAGGACTTTTCAATAAATGGACGACATTCCAAGGAATGACCAAAAAGAGACACGGTCATATTTACAGGTGGCGGGCTAAGCGGGTTATAGCACAGGGCGGCGAATTTGAGCAATGTGTGTTGGTGGTCAAGCAAATTAAACAAGAATGAGACAAGGGCGGCAGAATTCGTTCAGCGCACATGAGGAAAAACCGTAAATGCGATTCTGCTGTGAAGTGACTCTTTATTAGGTTTCACTGATAATTCGGGAGCTCCAACTTATTTACCAACTTTTATCAAGTTTCTGGGAAAAAAAAATCGGAAAAATAGTTTCGAGGCAACGGATTATACAACGAAACACTTCTAAAAAAAAAATTGTATTCTCAAAACGGCATTTCAACAGTTTTAGGGTGTTTTTTGGATACTGCTTTGAATACACTGGTGTTTCGTTTTCTGGATTGGCTCTGGTTTTCTGTTTACATATGCAACAAACTTGTAGACACACATTTAACAAAATATATTGAAAATTACTTGCCTATAATATACTTCGAAATATACGGGGTGATTATAAAAAAACTATCCCGACATGTGGGCCCCTAACTATCATACCATTCACAGAAACTGAATGAAATTTTGGCATAAGGTATTTTGATGTATGCGCTCAAGAATGATATGGAAAACAACAGTGTCACTCTAACAGTTACGGTTACAGTGAGAAAATTTCGAAAATATCAAATGGCAACACCAAGTTTTTGTATTGGAATGTGATCTCCATTGTGAAAAACCCTAAATAGCGTTCGAACGGCAACTGTAGCATGAAAATCACCGGCGGTAGATAGGCTAAAAGTGAGGACAGAGAAGCAGCATAAAATAAAGCATTTTATTGTGTTTTCCACATGACCTTGTGGAGGACTAATCAGGCTGGGATCTCAGCCGAAGAAACGGTGTGACGAATGAAACGAACATTAATGCTCTCGTGCACGGCAAAGTCCTTTTTCCTTGCCTAGCTCCGGGCATTTTCGTGCTACAGGTGCCATTCCAACGCTATTTAGTGTTTTTCACAATGGAGATCGCATTCCAATACAAAAAAACTTGGTGTTGCCATTTGATATTTTCGAAATTTTCTCACTGTAACCGTAACTATTAGAGTGACACTGTTGTTTTCCATATCATTCTTGAGCGCATACCTCAAAATACCTTATGCCAAAATTCCATTCAGTTTCTGTGAATGTTATGATAGTTAGGGGCCCATATGTCGGGATAGTTTTTTTATAATCACCCCGTATTTTACTAGGAATCATAATATATTTCATAAATTTACGCAAAAAGTAAATTGTGAAAATTACTTATGGGAGCGATTGGCAAACCCATTGGTATTCTTCTTCTGGAAAACTTGGCATAAAATATTTACGAATTACTGCAAACGTTTTTTCACTAAGAGAGATTTGAAGCACCCGTGTGTGAATTTTGCACATCATGTACAATAGAAACCGAAAATTTTTCTCGTAACATAAATTTTCTGATTCGAACTCTCGCAGTTCTCGAAAACTAGGGGGAAACAGGATAAACACATTCGGTGCTCAAAGGATTCGCTTATCTCTCTACATTATAATAAATAGAAATAAACAGATACGTCGGTAAACTTGGCGACGATCCCATGTTGAAAGCGGATTCCATTCGAGGAGATGCATGTTGTTGTTTTTTCTGCTCGCACTACTCAATTGACATGTTGAATATATAGCAGTTGCGACCAGCTAATGTGCTCAGAGAGAAAAGATCTTTTCCCCCCAGTTCGTGCTTTGGAATTATTCACAATTAGACGAGGCAGGAATTTGAGTCCTTTCTTTCGTCTATTCCGTAAACACACGTTGCTTTCCCAAATGCACACATTCATTAACTAAAATGTCATTCAAGAGGGAAGAGAACTACAGAGAGAGAGAAAGAGAGACGTTGGTGAAGCGCCCATTCCCATTCCATTTTAATCTATATCTACGGATTCGCCACACGAATTCATTTCGACATGGCTCTTGGAGTGTGTCTATTCGTAAATCTATCTGTACGCGGGACGTTGAAAAGGAATTGGTGGCAAGTCTCGAAATTCTAGCGTGAAGGGATTCCGCGATGTATGGGGTCAGGTATGAATTCACTGTCAGTGATGAATAGGGCCCTGATGTTGATGCAATTTGCATTTTTTTTTTTTTTGTCTTAGGGAATTTGGTTTTTAGTTATGGAGCATTTTTTGGCATTTTCAGGATATTTTTAACTTTCTAAATTTTTTTGGCAATTTGTAAGGATTATATGGGCACTGATGGCATTGAGAACTTGCTTGAATTTCTAGGGGGATAAAAAGACACTTTTCAGCTCCTAACCATAGCGAATGCTTTTTGTACAAATACAACACCCCCCACCCCAACAGGCAAAATGCTCTACGAGGTGGCTGAGAAAAAGATGCCCATAACAAATATGTGGATGTCAGTGTATTTTTTTATGTATTTTTTTCAAAAATACAGCAACCCAGTTATAAACACTTAAGAAAGCAACAGCTGATCTGAACGGGATTCGAACCCACAACCTTCGATACTAGAACCTCATACGTTAACCACTGCACTAATTGCGATTAAATCACCGATTGCAAAAAAGAAACTACCTCTACAAATACAACGCCACAACAGGCAAATTGCCCAACGAGGTGGCTGACTTAAGAACATCATGGATCCCCGAGCCATTTTTTGGAGGCCCTACCTACTACTGCTACACCACACATGCGCCTTCCCCCCCGGAACCCCCAACGAAAATCGGTACATGCGGGAATGTGCGTGTAGTGAAACCTGACGTGGTTTTTTGTTTATCTGTAATGCTTGTTATGTGTAGTGCTGCCATCTGCCACCAGTTTTTTCTAACTATGAGTGAAGTGTTATGATTGAATGATTTATCGTTGTAGGACTGTTGCTCTCTGTGGCGAGACTTTTTAACGGGGAGATCGGCTCGCATTTGCGCCTTGATGTTGGGAACCACAGAAAACCAACTTCAGCCGACCACCACTGTGGGGTTCGAACCCGGATCCTCGCATCGCGAGTCCGTCACTATAACCACTCGACCACCACAGCGGCAAAATAAACTGAAATATATTTCTGCCAACCAATCATGGCTTCCCACATCCAGCAACAGGGCCTCCAAGCTGGTGGGCACCCCCGGTAAGATTCTTTACGGACCTCTCAATAGTGAATTTATAATATGAAAATACAAAAAAATGATAAGAATCATCTCCACTTGTCAATACAACATTCATCGGAAGACTAGTTATTTGTGGAGATGAAGATTACAAGGAAGAAAATTCCTCACTGCGACTCGAACCCCGGTCTCTCGCTTGCCGGACGAATGCTCTACCATCTAAGCCAATCGCACGAGCGATTAGTTGGTTATTGCCGCCGTCCATGTACGGTGCTTTTCAACAAATATATACGCTCCAAGGTTGAAATATTCTATCCGCTTCAATAGCTTAGATGGTACGGCAAGCGAGAGACCGGGTTCGAGTCCCCGTCGGGGCAGTGATGAATTTCCTTCCTTGTAATCTTCATATCCACAAATAACAGGTCTTTCGATGAATCTTATGCCGTGAATACCCGTATTTTCTGGCATTCCGGGAAATTCGAGTAACAGATTATGGAGAACTTATCAAGAAACATTTATATTTTGAAAAACCATTTAGCTAGCCGAATGCATACGGTGATGTTTACGACACTTCGCATGCTGGGAAAAGCTCAACATTCAAAAGCTGGTAACCCTCGAGTTTTACGGCATGCCGACTAATGTATGGGGGAATACGTATAGAATTGATAGAATTTTCCTCCCATTCGGAAAAAAAGAATCAAATGAAAAATGAATAAATTCACAGTTAACGGATGCGAGCCCTGTGGTGAAGTTATTCCAGCGTGCAACCATTCTAACTGTTGTAACGTACGGGAAGTACTACTAAAGAGCACTTTAGTAATACTGAATCCGCGTCTTTTATTCACTGTGGCGCAGATTTGAATACGGTTTCTTCTTGCTCCCCAGGTTGCATTTGCATGCATGGTGTTCTTTTTCTCCCGATGAATTTCAACAGCAATGGCGTTTTAACGTTTGCGAAGTGGCCATTTCGAAATGCGCTACCACATTCATGTTAGACCATGCATTCTTGGGGTGACAATTGTTTGTATTGGTGTATACCAGTTATTCCCAACGTGGGTGTTAACGCTCCCTTGGGGGTGATAGAAAGTTCCAGGGGGGGGCGGTAGAAGCTACGGGTATAACATAGGATCCTAAGGGTTGGATTGCGTTGGAGACGATGGGAGAAAAAATATTCTGAAGAAGGGGGGCGATGGGAAAAAAAAAAGTTGAGAAACTATGGTGTATACTATCGCCTTTTCCCATCTTTCTGAATCACCCTGTATAGTAAAAGGATATATCATATGTGGAGGCAATGTCACTAATAATTATATAGAAATAAAGGGTAGGTAAAAAGAACAACTTCGTAGGTTTACAACAAAGATAAAGAAGGAAAAAAACGGAGAGAGAGCTCTTGGATGAGTTTATTCCAGGCGTTTTGACGTAATATTACGTCCTTGATCGTAAAGTGTTTAATAAATTTCATAAATCTATTTTGTTAGATTTATAGCAACAAAAGTGCATTGCATGGCTTTTTACAACAACAGCGAAAACGTAAGAAAATATTTGGTATTCGGGCTCCCCGGTTGGAGTTCAGTCAGCTCACCTCTTGCCCTGGTTCTATGTAAGGGCATCAAATATCATGCACTCCTCGCGCATAGTGATGTTCAGGTGTGTCCAGTACATGTCTTATATTTTAGCTCCAGAGTGACATGGTGGTAGATGACGTGATCCAATTAAAACAAATCGCTCAAAAATTTGTATCTTCCCAAGATTTCTACACAAACATGAGTCGATGCGACAGACCGGAGTTTCGAATAGAAAACTCACGCTGCATTAAGAACAATTGAGTGCCACACATTTACCATTCAGTTCAGACTCACCCTGTGCAATTCATTTATGTTATTGAGGGTGAAAGGATCTTCAAGTGGTGAGCATCTTAGTGTCCCAGAAGTTGTCATCAGCACCTTTAAGTAATAGATAAAGATGTCCTCTCCTCGCTTGATACAAAATATACTGGATATATCGAGATGAGTTTTTTTTGTTTCTTTTTTGAAAAAATATATAATTCATCTCTGCCTCTACAGACGACTCGAATCCACGAATTCTCGTATACGCTACCACTACACAATGCAAGCAGACACAATATTTCTTCTATGGAGCGTACATATGCTGAACGGCAACTGCAATAACCTAATGGCTCATAAATGAGAACAGCAAAGTCGTAATGCACTGGTCCTGCATACGAGAAGGCGTGGGTTCGAGTCCCCGTAAAGCCAGAGATTAATTTTTCCTTCCCAAACCAAAAAGAAAAAAAAAACCATCTCTACATATAGCCAGTTTTCTGTATATCTTATAATAACAAATGCACAGGACATATATATCTCTTATATATAGCCATCTGGTGGTCTTGATGTGACGTACGAGCCCATTAGCTTATTGCGGTCGATCTCGCGGCTTTTCAGCATATATATACAAATACAAATACGACGCCGCAACAGGCAAATTGCCCAACGAGGTGGCTGACTTAAGAACATCATGGATCCCCGAGCCATTTTTTGGAGGCCCTACCTACTACTGCTACACCCCAAATGCACCCCCCCCCCCGCGGAACCCCCCAACGAATCGGTACATGCGAGAATGTGCGTGTACGTGTAGTGCAACCTGACGTAAAGTTTTGTTTCTGTGTAATGCTTGTTATGTGTAGTGCCGTCCCCAGTTTTTCTAACTATGAGTGAAGTGTTATGGTTGAATGATTTACCGTTGTAGGACTGTTGCTCTCTGTGGCGAGACTTTTTAACGGGGAGATCGGCTCGCATTTGCGCCTTGAAGTTGGGAACCACAGAAAACCAACTTCAGCCGACCACCACTGTGGGGTTCGAACCCGGATCCTCGCATCACGAGTCCGCACTATAACCACTCGACCACCACAGCGGCCGTTTGCGGCATCAAGAATGAAATATTCTATCTGCTTCTTTTGCGCAGTGGTAGCGTACTCGTCCCGCATACGAGAAGGCGCGATTTCGAGTCTATACATATAGCAAGCTTTCTGTATATCAAGCACTTCTAAGTATTCCGAACAGACGCGTAGCTCTATTTCTCAATTTTCGTTGATATGTAACTATTAATAAGAACACGTCAAGAAGATGATACCAAAAAAGTCTTAATCAAGGGGTCATGCAAGAAAGTTCAGGGGTTCAGAGGGGCCTTCCTAGTTGTACGTTCCGAATTTAAAGTGTGCATTTTTGAAGGCCTATTCCTGTGATTAGTGTAGAATTTCCATACGGAATGCCCTCCAGCCACGAACTGTCCCGCCTCGTTCAATGCGAACAACCATCGATTCCGACGATTCGATATCAGTGCCGTCGACTCGATCATCGCCATACGAGTAGTTATTAATTCGCCATCACTCATAAGACTTGAATGTACACGAGTGAAGAGATTCCGAATCCAATAAGCTTTGCTAATAATAACTGACTAACATTTGCATACGAGCTAATGATCAAAGTCCTTTCTCTCTCTCTCTCGTATCTCTAATGATTACTGGCAATGTCATTGATTCGTGCGGATAAAGCTGAGATATGGATGAACGTTTCGCGTGCAAAGTGCACAGGGTCGGTTGAAGATCCTTGAATTTCCCCGAATTCGAAAATTAATCAAAAGCCCTCTCCCCATCCTCTCTCTCTCTCTCTCTCTCTCTCTCCTCGTGCGGATAATTTGTTCGTATCCGTCGATGCACATCGATTGCTCGCGTGTCATCGATAGCCTCGATATATATATATTATTAATATATTTATGCGTGTGTTGGTTGGTATCTGCGATTCTCGTATATTTAATAATTCGCCACAGGACTAAAGCTGAAATTTCCTATGTTAGGGATGTAGTGACTATGTATACTCCCTTCCCCCTCTCGTGTTTATCGATGGGCTGAGTTTGCTTTGGAGGTCTACGGCTGAATCTTTAATAGCATCGTCAATGTTACTATGAATATTTTATGGGCTGTGATCACTCAAGATGGGGTGTTTATTTTCTCGTTTTCTTCTCGGTTCGCAAACTCGATGCGAAAAGAGTCGTTACCGATACCGTGTATCAGTTCCGCATGTTGACATAGGACAAACCTCGAGGGCCACTCCGCTGCAGACAAATTGCCCAACAGAATGGCTGACAAAGATGGACCTGAATCGCGTCCTATGTGTTATCAATATTTAATTTGATTAATAATTATCTTACAAAAAAAATCAATTTTTTTTAAAATCTCTCGCGTATTGAATGTGATTGCCAAAAATAAAGAATTACGAGACACAGAGTAGTTGGCATCAATCGTAGATGTCAGTACCAACTAGCGTGTACAATTCAAGAAAATTGACTTTTTTGCGTATAGTATGCCGAAGTGACCTCGGAAAGGAAAATCTACTGGTTTCTGCCGGATATTAGAACCCCAGCCCTCTTGCAATGCGCGTTATCGATGCACTACAAGAAACGCGACGTCACTTGCCCTGTCACGCGACACGCCGACTTCGAAACTCGACAGCCTCCCTTCACTCCAGCAAATCGCCTCCAGGGGGCGCTAGTGTAGCATGTCGCGATAAAGCGCTTGTTATGATGGAAGCAAACAGATGGCACTGCAAGAGGACTATTGATGCACCTCTTTATCTCCTTTTTTTTTTTAATTTGTTTAAAGTCAGTGACAAGAGGGCCTTCTCCTCCGACATGACAATGAAGCAGCACACCTCGCAAGTTCAGTTGAGTTTCTGTTAAAATCTCGTATATAGCTGGTATCACACATTTCAAACACTCAGTTCAGACTTATCAATGTGTTGGCTCATTTTTTTCTACTGAAAGTAGAGGAATTGTTCGAAAAGTAGGGACCTTACTATTCAGTAGTTTCCTGTCAACAACATCTCTGTGCACAAACATTCGATTTGAGGAATCGATGGCTTGCTCTGCTAATCAGCACACCACCCTCCAAAGTCCACTCTTCCTCTCTCTCTCTCTCTCTCTCTCTCGTATCGCTAATGATCACTGGCAATGTCATTGTGATTCGCGTGCATAAAGCTGAGATATGGATCAACGTTTCACGTACGCAAAGTGCACAGGGTCGGTTGAAGATCCTTACGTTTCCCGTAGTCGAAAATTAATCAAAAGCCCCTTTCCTCCCCCCCTCGTGGATGCGCATCGATTGCTCCATCGATATATAGTCCCGATACATTATTATATTTTACGCGTCTGAGGTATGCGCGCGCGATTTTCTCGTATATTTAATAATTTTTCCCACTAGACTAAAAAGTTGAAATTTTCAACGTTAGGGATGTGGTGACTACGTATAATCATTTCTTTCGTGTTTATCGATGGGTAGAGTTTGCTTTCGGGGTTTACTTAATTATAAATTTCGTCTTAGGAGAGTCCACTGTAAGTGCCTGAACAGTAGGATACTGTGTCTACTATGGACACTCTCCCCGACAATTCAGCTGGAAATTGCCCGGTGCGAGGACAAAAATGGTCGCAAAACGCACACATAAGATCATATTGTCTGTCTGGTAGGATCTTCGTGAAAGAATCTCTTCTATGGCTTTCTCCCGAAAATATATTTCTTGCTCCCTTTTTTCCCGTATCCTTTTTTTGCCAAACAATAAATTTCTGTAGTAAGAACTTTGTTCCCCACCTAATATTCCTCTGGGGGAATTTCTAACGAATTGGTTACGTGCGGTATTTGTATATGCGTAGTTCCAACGTATTTATAATGTACTAAGTTATGTGCTTGCTTAGAGTTTTCTACGGGTGCTGCCATCTATCTACCAGATTTTGAAGTGAAAATGTCAAACGCCTGAAGTTTTATGTTAGATGTATCGTGTTTAAGGTAATACCTGCCTACCGATGCAGGGTGGGCAAAAAGTCCGTAAAAACTTTAAAAATGCATAAAAATCGGAAAATTAAACGAATAAAAAAACGGTTTTCAGGGTTGGCATCACTAGATCACGGGAATTTTTTTAAGACAGGGAAAAAAAATAACTCAGAAACAGCCGATAGGTGGCGATGACATAACAAGTCAAAGAAAAGATACGCAAATAACGAACAGAATGCCCCCAAACCGTTTATTACAGCAGTATGTGCTCCACATGACCACCGCCACAGGGTAATAACACATTGCAGGCGAGTCGCAAATCTAGCAACGGCAGAGTGCAGCAGGTCCGGATAAGTACTTGACACCTCTCGGCGGATCGCTTCTTTCAGTTCCGACATATTCGATGGACAGGATCGATACACCCGGGCAGGGCTGCAACTAGGGGGAGCAGACGGGTCTCGTGCCCCGGGCGCTGAACCCGAAGGGGCGCAAATTTCATTCTGAAGCCTCTCCTTGAACATTACAAGGGGGGCGTCAAAATGCTCGCTTGCCCCGGATGACCAAACATCTAGTTGCGGCCCTGCACCCGGGACCGTACCACTCGTATCAACGTCACCTATCGGCTGTTTTTTTTTTCTGTCTTAACAAAATTCCCGTGACCTAGAGATGCCAATCCTGCAAACCGTTTTTCATTTCGGTTATTTTTTCAGTTTTTATTCATTTTCAAAGTTTCTACGGACGTTTTGCCCAACCTGTATTTTTTCCCCGGAAACCATATTTTTGAGGCCTCTACGCACGCGAATGACCCGGCCATTCCTAGATGCGCCCATGCTTTAACACGGCCTCGAATAAACGATGTGTTACTTTATAATCCCTGTGCACCTTCCTTCATACAGCGGGTGAATTCCTCTGAGTCTTTGACGCAATAAACAAAAAAACTCCACGCTAAAGTATTTCGATAGCCCCGTAATGTTAGTTATACTTTGTCGCATATACCCCTGGGTATTCCTTACAGCCCAATTAGGCTTAACGGGGGAGGACTTCGCTTCTTTATACAATGGATTTCTTTCGAAATGGATGGTAATTTCCGGTCGTTTGAATCCGACGAAGAGAGAAATGCTGAAACTCCAGCATTTACTTTCCTATAGAAAAAGCCAAGCGACGATGACGATGAAGTCTGTACTCAGTATTTAGCAAGAGCGAATCCGATGATATATATAATATCTTATCACTGCCATATAGATAAACCCTGATGGGCTATTTACGCTCTACCGCAATATAATTTGGATTTGTTTTTTTTTTTTTCCTTATATCTTAAGTGGGACGCAATCGGTGAACGGAAATTACGTCTTGTTATCGTTCGAGGGCCGTTAATAGCCTTTGGCGTTTCCTCGCCTGTCGTTCAATGACGGCGACCTTAAGATAAAAGGGGGATAAATTGATTCCAAGAGAGAGGAATTAGAGATTCACTTCACTATTCCGAGCATCTCTCGTGTTGTTAGAACTTGCACTTCTTTCTTTTTTTTTGTTCTCAAGTAAACGACAACATTTATTCCGAATGTCTGCCCGACGAGAATTTTCGTCGAAGAATTTTATTTGTTCTTCGGTAGAGTCTAATTAAGAGATGGCGTTGCGTTTTAAGCTATTCTTTGCCGTCCGGAAATGTTTTCGGCATTTCATTGGTACGGATCATACTTAATGTGAAATCTTCCCCGCAATGAGGAAGTTTCCTGGAAGTTTGCCTTTTTTGTATAGCTTACGAGTTCTGCTAAGAAGCCGGATTCACAGAACCCTTCTTATTATCTTAACCCTTTGACTACTAACGAAACATATGTTTCCCGCTAAGATTTTGATACCAGTTGCTGTTATTTCGTCTTTAGTCACTCAGATGGAGCTGCAGTTGCCTTGCTCACAGCCATATACTCTGGCGGAAAATGAAATCCGCCGAGGATTTCGGTGCCGATAAAATTTCCGGACAGCAAAGAATAGCTTAAAACGCAACGCCATCTCTTAATTAGACTCTACCGAAGAACAAATAAAATTCTTCAACGAAAATTCTCGTCGGGAAGACATTTGGAATAAATGTTGTCGTTTACTTAAGACAAATTACAAAGTGTTGACATGTTGCCTTGGCCTGTGAGATCACCAGATCTTTCTCCCATCGAGCACGTATGGAGGGGGGGGGGGGACATTATTGGAAGATAAATCCAGCGTCGTCCACAACCAGCATTAACTGTTGCTGATTTGAATGACCAAGTGCAACAGGCATGGAACTCCATCACACAAAATGACATACGGCACCTGTATAGCACAATGCATGCACGTTTGCATTCACAATCGTGGCAACTACAGTGGTTATTAATGTACCACCCTTTCACATTTGAAATGCATTTTCTCGCGCTTACTTCAACCTGTGACGTTGAAACTTTGATCAAATAAATACGTTACTTAGACAATTGCTTTGCCCAAATTTCATTCCTCTAAATTAATATCTTCTTGGTGTTGGGATTTCATTTTTCACCAGTGTATATATGTATACCGTCCCCTCATGTGTATAACGTCATTATGACTACGACTTGGACATGCGTCCCAACGTTGGTTCGAATACCACTTGGTCAAAAATGTCCCAAGCACTGAATTCGTTTTATTTCTGGTCTATTTTAACAATTTTCGTAGTAAATGGGATCAAGAAATAAAAAAATGGATTAAGGGTGCCGAGGTAACAATAAAATACCGTTGCTTCCTGATGCAGACCTATGTCCAGTCCACCTCAACACAAGGCCGCAAAAAACGCAGATGGAGTAAAACGCAAAAAACGGAACACCAGCTGAAGAATTCGGCAGAAGCATTCTGCAGCGCGAAAGCCTGTTTTGTGTTGTGGCTACGCGAAATCAACCATTTGAAAAAGCCCTCGCTGCGCCAGCCATACCTCAAAACCGGCTTTAGTGCCGCTTAATTCTGAAGATTTCTGCTGTGTGGATGAGGCCCAATACGGTGCCAAACCAAAGCGTATCAAATATTTATTAATACATTTGTGCCAAACAACAACTATCACCGGGGACCAACAAGGATCGGAAAACAACTTGATGCTTTATTTTGTATACCGTAGATTGACTCGAATGTATGGTGCAATGTCTTTGCACCTCGTCTTCCCCCACTCATCGTGAGGACCTGGATCCGATCCCCACTGGCGGCAAGTTGGTTGTCGGTGTTTGATTTTCTGCGGTTTTCTAAATTCATGGCACGAATTCGTGCCGGTCTGTCATGTCATTCAGAAAAGTGAAAGGTAGGGAACAGGCGCTCCTTCAATACGCTGATGTGCGATCGCGTGGGCATCGTTCTGGACACAACGAGATCATCTTTCGGGTAAGATAATAGCCCCAACGTAAGTATACCGAAAATGTGACGAAAAGAACAGCTGTAAGTGCGTTGGAAAAGAACCAAGAAATGGACTAAAAAAACATAACCTCATATAGTGGAGGTTGCTCGCTCATCAAGACACAAGGTCATTTTTGACCTTGTGAAAATGACCAGTTTTTTGTAAATAACTAAAAAAATTGCAGTTTTTTGTGTTGCATCTCACTAATTCGGAACTTTAGCGCACAGGTTAGCACATGCCACACATAAGAAAGTTAGTTCTTCTAATTCTTTTGTATTTATACGACCCCCTGGGAAAATTTAACACATTTTGAGAAACTGCTTGTCATTTGAACTTCTAAAGGCAACAGTTGCAGAGCTATCCGCTGTGCAAACAATTTTGGCTTCTAGCCCCCCACAATTAACAACGCTAATCAAACCCGTTCGCTCACCAACAAGGTGTTAAGCGAGATGATTCGCTCCGAAGGGTATTTTGTATTATACAGTAAGATTTTCGCTTTGTTCGTTTTTTTTTATACTATCTATGTAATATGACAAGTATAAGATAACAGATAAGATGGCATGCTTGTCACCACCCCCCCCCCGCCGCTGTGGTGGCCGAGTGGTTATAGTGACGGACTCGCGATGCGAGGATCCGGGTTCGAACCCCACAGTGGTGGTCGGCTGAAGTTGGTTTTCTGTGGTTCCCAACTTCAAGGCGCGAATGCGAGCCGATCTCCCCGTTAAAAAGTCTCGCCACAGAGAGCAACAGGCCTACAACGTTACAAATATTCAAACATTACACTTCACTCACAATTTGAAGTATAGATGGCAGCACTGAAATATCATACACGACACTAGCTACACACTCAGACTGTTGGGTGTACACACTCACTTTGTTCCAGACTCTGCCACGAAGCTGGGCTGGAAGAGATCTCGGCAACGGGATAAGTCCGGTGGCAGAGACCCTGACGTTCACTCATTCATTGTCACCCCCCCCCGCCCCAATTGCTTCTAAAATATACCTTCATTCTAATATGCACATTTATTCTTCTTCACGAAACCCCGGAACTTTTCTCCAACCCCAGTGTTCCGGACTCTGCAAGAAGCTGGGCTTGAAGAAATCCCGGCAACGGGATAAGTTCTGACGTCCATTCATTCCTTTGCTCAAGCAATTTGGGACAACTTGTATAAATAAAGATCATTGGACAATAAAGATCTCCAAAGATCATTCAATCAAATACAACGTCTGAACTTGGCACTCTGTCCTCATTCATTTTTTTGCACAGAAATTTACATAATATGTGTTTCTCGTTTGTTAAAATTGTTTTAGATCTTTACCCCTTGACATCGGAGAACTCTGTGTATAGATGCGTACATGTAACTGTATACTACAGATTCTTAATACAGTCGAATCCCGTTTTAACGAATACCGAAAATCTCGTTTTAACGAACACTTTTCTAATCCCTTAGATAAGCTTACATACAGTAGGAACAATGCATAAACCTGGAATTCTTTTATAACGAAAATTTCGTTATAGCGAAGAAATTTCTCGGGTCTCTTGAAGTTCGTTATAACGGGATTCGACTGTATTTTCTTATGCAGCTACTCCTATCAGAATGGAGAAAGCAGAAAAAGAACGTTTACGTATCCGCTGACACATTGGTTCGCAATCCGTCAAAATGATTATCATCCTGAAAACATTTAGGATTATCAAGATACAGTTCAATCAAAAAATATCGTCGAGACCATTCAATAGAAAACGCTACGAACGCCAGTTAAGCATGGGGGGGGGGGGTCTTCATGCCAAGTCTTAATGATGGCACAAAAAAGAGATATAGGAAAAATACAAGAAAGATCTCCGATTTCTCTCCTCCAGGAGACATCGGATGTAATCGATCATCGCGGAAAAGGTCCAGAATGATGATGATGACGATAGAAAAAGAGAAATCTCATCAATCGATCAAATCATATACTCGGCACGCCTTTCCCTAGTTTTGCCTCGGGATGGCAGCTTGTATTGATGATGGACTACGGAATCAGATTATATATCAAGTTAAAAAGTATATGCTATAATATGTAAGTGGTTCTATACCCTTAAAAACTAAACACATATCGATTTATCGGACTGATATCGTTCGATTACAGGGCTTGTTCATCAGAGAAAATGTTCAGATTGTATTTTTCATGCATTGTGTATGCGCAGAAACGTCCTGTGTAAAATGTGTATTAAAAAAATTATGACTAGGATTTTTGCACGACCTGAAAACCGACAGAATATTCTTTATAAAAAATGCATCCATGCCCTAAAATGACTTAAATGGGCTGGGCGCCCATATTTCCTTGAAGATATTACGGGAAATCGGCATTCGTTATACAAAATGATGTCAAAGGCGCACACACAGACAAATAAAATTGCCAAAAACGATCCTGAAGATAAGTAAAATTGTCGATTATTGCTAATACCGACGAAAAAATTGTCAATTGTGGGAAACGAAGCTAAAGAAGAATGGGCGCGGTATATATAGCCCAGGTCGATAAGATACTCGACTAAAGTACCGAAGGATGTTTGGTGGTGTCGCGAGTTCGATACCCGGTTCGTCCTTGTCAGAAAACTTTCCTGGCACAGGGATACAACCAGTGCCATCTTAACGCATGGGCCCGAGGGCCTCAAGAGAAAAGGGGCCTCACCAAAAATAGATTTGGTTGAGTACCTGGTAGGGCCTCAGAAAAACTACTTGGCCCGGGGGCCCATGACGCTCTTAAGACGGTCCTAGGTACAACAGAAATGGCGACGTGACCACAGAATGGGCCACGTCCCATTTTGTCATTTTTTTGGGGCCACGTCCCCAACTGCTACAGCAGAAAGTCCGCTATCGAGGGGTTAGCGCACCAACCTCTAGAAGAATATAAAAAAAGCAAGGCTGCCGTTCGGAATTGGCAATAAATTGTAGGTCCCGGTCTAATTAGCCCTCGTGTGCAGAAAAATGACCGTGGTGCAATGACAAAATGTGCTTTAAATTCTGAAAATCTTGAAAAATATTTCTAAAATGACTGAAAACCGGGCGCTACATCGCGTAAAAATAGCGAAATATGCCGAGTCATAGAAATCCAAGCCCTACTCGTGATACTGTTTTGACATTACTTGATGAATATTTATGTTAATCAAAGCCTTTTTTGGACTTCCAAAAATTACTTAAAGCCGGATTACACTGTAAAATTTTTGTAAAGCTAGTTGATAAAATTTGGAAAATTCCACCAGTAACATCACCGGTTGCATTTGCTCGAATGTAACCGATGCGCTTATTGGTTGAATTTTCAAAGTTCCATAAAAGGACTTTTATCAAACTTTTATAGTGTAATCTCGGCCTAAAACAAACTGTCTTAAAACTATGACATTCGGAATATTTTACAGACCTTACTTCTATAGAATAAGTTGTAGAAATTTACGATAGTCTGAGCCTAATTTTTAGGCTTTTTTCCAACATTCTTCAGTCTTTTTTGTCGACAAAAGAATCTATTGTACGGAGCGTCCTAAATTTTTCAACATTCGTATAACCTTTTATGTACCGCATTATGAAACGTGGAATTAGAAGAAAATGTTAATAGTTACGAAACACATAAATGACAATAATACATAATTACCACGTAAATTATTTGGTTTCTGTCATTTAAATTTTCTAATTAAAAACAAAAAATATTGTTTTTCAACAATTAGTTAGTGCAAAACAAATTATCTAACCTGGTACTTCAGAGTACCATCGGTAGATAAAATTCATTTTTTAAACCATAGTTTCATAAATTTCTTACATTGTTAAAAAATAATTACCAAAAATCTATTGTATGTAAGATAGTTAAGATTTTACACTCTTTTTTTTTAAATTCGTTTGTAAAATTTTATATTGTTCAGAGCATTTAAGTTTAGAATTTTCAACATTCTTCTTTATAACATAATTTTAAAAAATTTCTTAAAATCTATTGTTGAAAAATCTGCATTGCTTAAACCATGAACGTTTTTCTGATCTATTGTTGAGAAATCTGTGTAGTTTAATGCTTTTAAAAACTTTCTACAAATTTCACCAAAAATAATAATCCATAATAACCAGAGCGTCTTTGAAATGGCTATTGTTGGATATATCTAATAATTTTTCGAAGGTATTTTAACAAAATGGGTATTGTTTGTACGTGACTTAAAAAGTTTACATCATTCTTAAAATACAGTCAAACCTTGTTAGTGCGTCACCCGGTTAACACGTCACTCCGCTTACCGGGTCACTTTTTGGAAGTCCCAATTGTCCTCGGGCACGAATTAGCACAGCTATGGCTTACTCCGTTAAACGAGTCACTCCGCTTAGTAAGTCATATTTTTGCTCTCCCGAAAGTGACTCATTAACGAGGTTTGACTGTATATATCATGATTAACATATGAAAGGATATGACGTCACTCTCCACTATACATACGAAGGTTTTCAACAACTGGCTGTTGTGAAGATGAATTTTGGAAAGAGAGAAAATTCAACTGCTCCTGCGGGAAATCGAACCCACGTTCTTTCACTTTCCGGATGAACGCACTAGACTACAAAGCCAACGAATCTCTCAATCTTTCCTTGGAGCTCGTGTGCAATGAAAAGGAACCGTAAATGGACGGTCGGATCTGACTCAGGCCAAGCTCACAACTGCGGACGCTGCCACCAGATCGCGACTTATTAAAGGATGACGTCACTCTCCTTTGACCTTTGAAGACCGGATACACCCCGCTTCCCATCTCAGAGAGATGTCGAAGCGTTCCCGAAGGATGGGTGTATCCGGAAAGTTTTATTTATTCGGTCCGCCATGAGATAATAATCAATACTATACGAAAATTACCGATTCCTTACAATCTCATTTGTATAGTGGAGAACATGCTAAAAGATCGAACGGTTGTGATGCCAACTGATGGAGGAGACGCGGAAAAGCATCAGGCCATGGGCTGTCCTCAAGGCTCATGCAGCGGTCCGCTACTATGGTCTATCGTGCTTGACTCACTGCTGAAAAGGAATTGGGGACGTCACTCTCCGCTATACATGTGTAGGTTTTTAACAACTGACTTTATTTATTTCTTTCAAACCGAGCAGAACTCAGATCTATCACCATCTATGGGCGATTTGTTACCTAGTGAGTTGCGCCGGAAGTGTAACTGTGTGTATATACCTAACAGTCTGAGTGCGTATATAGTAGTTTGGTTTTTCAGTGCTGCCATCTACATCTCACAAGTGAAGTGAGTGATGTGTTATGATTGAATCACATTTGTTTTGTTTGTAGGTCTGTTGCTCTCAGTGGCGAGACTTTTTTTAAGGAGAGATTGGCCCGCATTGAAGTTGCACGTGAGTTCGATTCCCCGCAAAAGGCAGTTGAATTTTTTCTTTCTTTCTTTCCAAAATTCATCTTCGCAACAGTCAGTTGTTGAAAACCTTCGTATGATTAACATATTGATCAAGTTTTTAACATTTCTCCAATATCTAGGAGACCAATTCCACTTAAAATCGTTGTTGGAAACATAGAAACTGTTGTGGAATTTAAGGTATCCGACTAGCTTTCTCGTCACTTTTCTATACAATGGTACTGCAGTGAACTTTAATAAGATTTTTTGATAGAAAGAGTCCCACAAAATGAAAAACAATGAATTTTGGACTCAACCTATATTTATTTCTATGAAAAAGTCATTTTTACGTCAAATTTTAAGCAAAATGCACGCAATATTCCACACACGATTGCAAAAAAAAAATACATAAATGGAATGTGTTTTTTTTTTTTCAATTCTCACAGTACATAGAGCTAGTAATGGTGCAGGGTATGAACTACAATTCAAGAAAATTGTATGGTATGCTCACAAGTTACACTCAAATTTGTTGATGCACGTGTAAATTTTTTTGAAATTTAATTTTATATATTGTGTATAAAACACTGTAATTGTGCAAATACGTGTGGCAGACCTGAGAGTTTGATTCCCAACCTTAAAAATGTATTGCAAAATATCATACCAGAATTTCGTAATGATACAAAGAACAGATTTTTTTTGAAATCGTGGTAAAATGTCAAAAATGGCATTCTTCGTAAAACACGTTTAAAGTTTTCATTCTTTGTTTGCTTGTATGTAAAAACGCAACAATAAAGTGGACGTAACTTGAGCTCTAAGCGTCATATAAACAAAACAAGACCTGGTTGGGAATCACAAAAAATACAGCTTTTATAAAATAAAATATGAAAAAAAGTCGATATTTTCATCCAAAATGACGTTTCCAACGTTGTCGGATACGTTAAGAACGAACTTTCATAAAATACTTCCATCTTAATTCAAATTCTTCTTTTTCAGTATTCAAAGGAAAATCACAATCCGTGTTTCTTTGCGCAAATCGTGCTCACTAATATCGTATTGACCAATCCAGGTTCCCACTTCTCATCAGTGGAAATATTTGAATATCATTTTGGTCCATATGGCACCACACACACATGCTAGCCAACTGAAATTGTGTTTCTCCTGCTCAAGTTTAGCACAAAAGTTTTGAATTGAAAACGTTAAAGATTTAAAAAGTTCAAAATTTTTCGAAATACTATCCTACCTGTTTCGCGTATAAGTCTGAATTCCATCATCCTTTGTTATAAAGAGTCCAAACGAGAGCTTATAAATTGCTGCACAGTTATTCTTTGCGTTGATATCACTCTTTGAATTTTTTTTGTCAATTTCTTTTAATTGCAACACGTGCTCTTCCCAATCGGTATTTGTCACTGCACATAACAACTGCAGACAATTCTCGATAAATAAGCATTTTCGAATGTTGCAGTGCAATTTTCGGAACAGTCCGTCCTTCCAATTTCAACTTCCATATCAGGCTTACTTCTTCAGAACTGTTCTCCGTGGCTCGTAGCAACTCAAATAACTGATGCTATCGCGTGGAGAACATAAAAACCGAACAGCGGTGACGTCATTTGCTTTGAATTTGCATATTCCGACGATCAGTAGTAAGAATTCTTCAGTGTCTAAACTTTAACAAACAAGAATTTCACTCTTTTCGTAAGAACTCGTTTTTTACCACGAATTACGGCACTGCTTTTGATACTCAAGTGTTTACAGGTGCTTGAAAATATTTCAGACTCGATAGAAGTGTATCTGTTAACCCTTATTATTGAATAGTTAGTTTTTCCTTATTTAATTTCTTAAAGTTCCTAAACTTTTGGCGTGCACTTGTGTATTTGTGTTAATCTCAGCGCCGATGTAAAGATTTTCCTCGATTTAAAAAATAAAACTGTCGAATATAACTGATTTTTGTTGAATCGGGGTCCAACTATACATTATAACAAAAAAAATATTCTGTTGTTTCTGTATGAATATAAATTCAGCGTAGTTACGATATACTTATAATTTCAGAAAATTACTATAAAAACAAAACTCAATAGAGCACCTGCACATTGTTTCACCGGCATGATGTGTCTGCGTAAGGAGAAACCCGATCTACAGCTGCCGTGACGCTGTATTCAAACGCATTTGGGAATAGATGAAGAATGCAAATACAGAAACCCGTTCTTCGTGCCGTCTGAATTCCGAAGAGAATCTATGAATACGAAATCAGGTTGGGAAAAAGACGCGATCCGTAAAAATTCACAAATCCTAGCGAAATTATGCATCAGTGCATGAAATACTGGCATTATTCGACAAATCGTTGTCGAGAGAAATTCATTGTTGAACTTTAAAGCGTGCAAAATATCAAGAAATCAAACGAACCAATAACGCAAGTTCAATACACACACGGTAACTATGAATACTTATAATTAAATATTTAAAATTTTCTGTTGGATAAAAGAACAATTCTCGAAGTTGGAAATCTCATTGTTGTAAAATCGATTTTAATCATATTAATATCGAAAAATAAAAGATTCCGTACAGATAATAATTGAAAAACACAATATAATTATTACAAAAATTTCAACTGAATAAGTTTGGACGATCGTTATAAGCTATTTACCGATAAAAAGTTAATGTAATATTATTGCATTGATAAGAAGAGGAATCGCATTGTTCTGGAGCTATTGTTATTTACCAATCACTGATTATGCAATAATTGTTGCGAAAAGAAGCCGTTGTTACTGAGAGTCGGAAAAGGGACAAATAATTGTTTTGTTCCGACGGCATTGTCAGCCGAAATTGTGATCACTGTAACTTTATACAAAGGATTTCAAAATCATTGCTCATTTGCATCATTCATGAAATGATTGTTCACAGATTGTATCTTTTTTTGGACGCATTTTTCAAAATTGTTGTTTACATTGTTGTAAACTGTTTACAAAAATTGTTTACATTTTTGTAACATTCAAATTACGAATAACTCTGAACTAGGGGTGGCTAACCTGCACATGCTATCATGTTAAGAGTGATATGAAAAAGTGTTCCGCAAAAAAATATTGGGGCAAAATATTTTAAACGTTGTTATTTTATTGTAATACGGTACTGTTATAAATCAAGATTCATCTTTTGATATTAGTCCAATGTAAATTAGCCTACACAACTGTTGTTCAAGTATTTTTATGTCTGTGGATTGTTAAAAACAGCTGAAGAACTTCACGGCCCCGGGGAAATTAGGATAAACAGTTTGCGAACCTGTGACGGCTAGTGTTAATGAAATCCCCCCTAAAAAACGAGACGATATTGTATTTATTAAATCAAAAATTATGTTACATGAATTTCGAGACATGCCTTGCGGACCGGTTGAAGAACACTGGCCTATATCATTTTGACAAATATGAAACCTGTAAAATTAACAGCACCAATTTTCAATGTCTAATACAGGGGTTCCAAAAAAGGGCAATATCGCACTCTGGGGAACGATGGAACGGTCCAAGAGGCGATAGAAGATACGGGTGTATAACATGGGATTCTATTGGTTAACTTCAGTAGTAGGGCGATGAGAGGGAAAAAAAATTCTAAAGGGGCGATGGAACAAAATATTTTGGGAAACTGGTCAAAAGAAACAATTTTCATAGGGAAAATAGCTCTAATTTTTCAAAATTAAGTTCAATGTTTCAGAGAATTCCTGTAAATACGGGATGTCTGTTTACTCTAAAAAAGAGAAGTGAATGTGAAAATGAGTGGCCATGGGGGGAAGATTCCTGACTTTGAAGGGGTATAGAAATATGTTTCTTTCCCAGCGAATACTTTGAGCGCATAAAAATAATTCCGCATGCATTAGGGGCCATTCAAGTATTACGTAAGCAGATTTTTATCCATTTTTGACACCCCCCTCCCCACCCCCTTGTCAGCAATAGTCAGCAAAACACTGACCCCCCCCCCTCCCCCCTCGTCAGTAAAATTTCGTCAGCAGCTTAGAATATTTCATATCTTCGAAAAGGGTGGTTGATGACGTAAGTAACCTTCAACCGCCCCCCCTTCCCCCTTGTCATCAAAAGTCAGCAAATCCGATATCCCCTCCCCCACCTCGATGATGACGTAATACTTGAATGACCCCCCCCCCCCCCCTATTATTTACCGATGACATTTTCAACTCTTTTCACATTTTATAATGTTTTGAGACCCGAGCATTCACTTTTTGGAATTTTAAAAGAAAAAAATGCATTAAAAACCGAAATGTTTCAGCAAATCTCCATTTTTTCATTTTTTTTTTTTTTTTTTTGGAGAAACGATTTACTTCGTTCATTTTTTTTCGCCCAAGATGATACAAGGTATACTCATCTTCACACACAATTTTTTCCAGAATTTTATTGCTAAATTATATGTAATCAATCCCACTTTTCCTGGAGACACTTTCTCCTGGAATCCATCTTGAGAAACCCCCTGAAAGTTCAACTTTAATTGCTTCCCTCTGATGAAAGCCCCCCTAAGTTCATATCCAACTTATTTCCAATTCAAAACTTACACAATCCTCTAATTCAGGGCTCGACTCTGTAATATCAAAAGGAAAAAATTCTACCGTGAGAAATAGCAACCTACATATTTGTCGCACCAGGGTCTGAAAGAGGAGAAGTTAAAATAACGGCATAATTTCCCAAATTATTTGACATTGAAGATATATCCATGTTTAATGAAAGAATTAGATAATTCCTACGAAAAAAAACACGTTGTTGAGAAATATATGTTACTAACAAGTATTCTTAAACATATCAAATGGAGTAATTGTTGTAGATCACAAAAATATGCTAAATGATAATTTTCATAAATCAACAAAAGATTCCAGATAAATGTCATATGTTTTGCATTAAAATTTCTGATAATTAGATTTACTGAATCCTTTCAGTGCGATTAGAATACGAGTTTCTTCTGAATGGATTGTACAGAAAAAAAAACCCACAAAATCGAAATTAAATTTAACGCAAGAAATTCTCACCTCGTCGGTATTTTTCACCCGTCTCTGGAGCACCCGAGCATCATAATTGAAGAAAAGTTTCTGTTGCGGATGGAGCCGATAAATCAGGAACAACAATGAGAGAGAATATCTTGCGTGCGTGCCTTTCCGAGTCACATGTCAACAGCTGTTGTGAGATAAGAATCAACCCTTTACGTACAGGGAACGCACTTTTCGGTCTTCAAAAACGTTCGAGCCAAATTTACGTTTCCCCAAAGTCAGGCGAACAGAAGGGTCTTGGTAATAAAACAAACTACCCCTAATAATAATGACAAAAATGCCAAAATAAATACGCGGCAAAACTTTTGTTTGTTTTTTTTTTCCTTTCGAGTTCCTCCGATGGAAAATGTGTCGAGTCGTGAAGACACACAAACACACGCACGCAAAGACAGAGAGAGAGAGAGAGAGACACACGCTCTCGACTTTTGAGTCCGAAAGCTTTCGACAACTCTCCAGGTTGTGTGTGTGTATGCGTTTGATGTTGGATATATCCAAGAAACTGACGAGCTGAAACTCTTCAATTCAGAGCCCTCTGCTGGAAGATTACAGAACGATCGATTAAAAGCAGGTAGAAAAAAAAAAAGGGTAAGAGAGAGAGAGAAATTGAACACAACTCTTCTCACACACTCTCATAATAAAAGATTTTCTTCTAGGAAAGTGTCGGTACACACACACACATACGTAGTTATTTTATTTTAGAAAATATTTCCGCGTTTACAAAGAAAATGAGTTTATCCAAAATGCAAACAAGATCTTCTACTCGAAAGCCTTATTTTCTAAGAACCTTGATGAAGAATTCGGTTTTTTTTTTTCCAGCATTTATTGCGTTTTCTCTCCGCTGATTGATGGGCTGCTGTCGACTGTATTGAAATTTGCTCTGCCGTTATTATTTTCACTAATCCGCAATAGAAATGACATACCGTGAAACCTCGTTTATACATCGCTCAGTTATACGACTTTCACATTAGTACGTCGTTTGGCTTCGTTCGTAATAATCGGGTTCCTATGCATTTTAATGATGAAATAAATCATTTATTCGACGTTTTCACTTCGACTCCGAATCTTTAGGAGAAAAATGTCATTTATATATTTGTCGAAGGTGCGCAATTTTAGTATGCCCTGAAAACGCGTTGCTGAAACAGTTCTTCTTGCATATTGTCACCGCACAAATTTTAAATTTTAAGATTACCGACACATACTAAAATAGCCATTGAGCCGGATGATGATCATTTAGAGTGCACACTTAACCGATTCGTTTATTCCTTGTTTCTGAGAATACGAAGACGCGGTGAGCCCTAAAGAAACGGTCTTCCACTGTTTGAAAGACGGCTATATATCCTTTGAGATTTTTTTTTTCTCCCAATGTTTTCTGTATTATTCTCAGAGAGTGGGAAAGTTCATTGTAAATATTTGGAAGGTGCAGGTCTGCCAATAAGAGGCATATACGATACACGCACACAAAGAGAGAGAGAGAGAGAAAGACAAACGTGTATCGCTTCTTTCGATCAGTACCAGCGTAGTTTTATTTTGTTGTAGTGATTTGGTTGTTGACGATGCAAATCCACCTTTCGCAATGTTGAGGGACGTAAGATGCTTCCTCTAAAAGATAAACTGAAAATTTTTGAATAATTCTACTAGAGAATATTAATTATGACCAAAGATGCTCTTGCAAAACATCCCTGCATCAAATTTGAAAACGATTGTAGAGCAGAGAATTATAACCACGACCAAAGTGCTGGTTGCACAAAAATCGCCTTTTGTTACAATAACTCTCGCAAACCGCATTTAATTACACTAAAATATTATAAATATTGAAGGGATTAAACTATTAACGAATTTATGGGACACCCTGTATATTTCGGGGGAAGGGGGGTGGCATACAAAAAGGCTTATATTATTACATAATGTATAGGTACGCTGAAAAAAAAAATATATATATATAATATTCACAAACAAAAACATTTTCACGAAAACTAATTAAAATTCAGGATCGATGAAATTAATTAATTAATAAAAGAATTACTTCCAGAATTAAAGAAAATTCAGAATTTTTGAAAGAAATACTTTCGAAATTAGGAAAAAATTCAAGATTTCTGGAAGAAATACCGTGATTTTATCCAGAACTAATGAAAATTCAGAATTCATAAAACAAATTATGTATTTGAGGACCGGTGTAAGCCTTCAAGATTATTTGGTTATCATTTGGTTTTGACATTCGGTACGTAAATAATTATGAACTTAGTTTATTTTTGGTGTTCATGTGAACTAATAATTTAGTTCTTGATCTTTTTTTGGTGTCGTGTCTGTCGATGATTCCGTTTTTGTTTACTTTCTCTCTCTCTTGTCTACTTGATAATTTTGTTTCGTTTAATTTCGGCGTTATGTCTGCTTTTTTTGATTCTTGATTGATATTGATTTGATACTTATTTACTTTCGGTGTTGTACATATGAATAATTTAGTTTCGTTTTCTTTCGGTGTTATGTCTGTGCTTGATGATTTTGTTTCGTTTCTTGTTTTTGTTTACTTTTGGTAATATGTGTGTGATAATTAGTTATTTCCTTTTAGTGGCATTCCTGTTGGTAATTTTCTTTTGTTTACGTTGGGTGTCGTGTGTGCTGATGATATTTAATTTTGTTTACTTTTTGGTGTTATGTCTGCTGGATGATTTTGTTTCGTGTCTTGTTTTTGTTTACTTTTGGTGTTATGTATGCTGTGTTATGTTTCGTTTCTTGTTTTGTTTACTTTTGGTGTTATGTATGCGATAATTAGTTGCTTTCTTTCAGTGGCATGTCTGTTGATAATTTTCTTTTGTTTACGTTGGGTGTCACGTGTGCTGATGATATTTAATTTTGTTTACTTTTTGGTGTTATGTATGCTTGATGATTTTGTTTCGTTTCTTGTTTTTGTTTACTTTTGGTGTTATGTATGCTGATAATTAGTTACTTCCTTTTAGTGGCATGTCTGTTGGTAATTTTCTTGTTTACGTTGGGTGTCATGTGTGCTGATGATTTTTAATTTTGTTTATTTTTTGTTATTTCTACTGATAATTTATTTTTTGTTCCCTTCCGGTGTACATACGTGATATTTCCCTTACATACAAAGGATCACGGAACAATGACAGGGAGTTTACATACCATCTCTGAAAGACGCTTTTTTTTTTTTTGCTTTTTTGCCAGCAGATTATACAAATACAAATACAACGCCACAACAGGCAAATTGCCCAACGAGGTGGCTGACTTAAGAACATCATGGATCCCCGAGCCCCTACCTACTACTGCTACACCACACATGCACTCCCCCCCCCCGCGGAACCCCCCCAACGAATAGGTACATGCGGGAATGTGCGTGTACGTGTAGTGCAACCTGACGTGAAGTTTGTTGTAATGCTGTTAAAGATTGCCGATGTTAGTCACTTACACGCTAAACCGATTGGAGGTGAATTTAATCACATGTGCCATTGATCCTCATAATCAACATATTTGAAATAAATGAATTTTAAACCCACTCATGTCGAATGTTGGACATGTATCTTTTTAAGTGCGTTGTGCATCCATACACCTAGCGTATTTTATTACAAGGTATTCTTTATGTATTTTCTCAAGAAAAGCGAGAGCTTTTGAACACTGATCCCATCGGGGGAATTACATTACGAGTTGTGTTCTTTTCTGCTCCCGTTCGATCTAATCCTTCTCTATGTTAAGGCAGTAAAATTTTATTGCCTGAAGAAGATAGAAAATAAAAATGGCGAAGGTGAAAATAGATTTCGCTTTTTTTCTATTGTTTTTATTCTTCGCTTTAAAAGAAGAAAGAATCGATGGGATTCGACTTCAAAGAGATAAACAATGGCGGGCATTTTTTTACACTTTATTTTATTTTCTACCGAACACCTTGGGAAAAAAATCGATATACTTAATATTCACTGCGAGTAGTCCGATTCCTTTTATGATTGAATTTAGTTAAAGTAATTCAATGTCGAAGTGTTTTATTTATATGCATATATTTGATTTTTTTTTTAAATCTTAGTAGGGAGAGTAATAAAATTTTAGAAAGTATATCTTATTGAATGGATCATAAAGTAAATTCCTGTTTGAAGTCTGCAATTACGATTATCTAAGCAAGGAAGTTTTTCAAAGAGAAAGGGAAAAACTCGGTAGTGAGATTTTAGATTTAAATTGAAATTTTTCAAAGGAATTGAAGAAACTTCGTTGTTTTTAAATAAATGCATTTATATTAAAAAGAGTATTCTTGTGTGTCTGAATATTGTATATCTATAAATAAATGAATATATATGTGCCACTCAGCCACCTGGAAACCAAATGCAGCAACAACTTATTCCGTTGTTATGTGACAACATGCTTACCCGTGACTTGGCGATTTCTTAATGTCATAGTTTTATTTTTAAAAACTTTCGGTATTATGTCTGCTGATCATTTAGTTTCAAGCCCTTTAGGTGCATCGCATGCTAAAAATTTTGTTTTGTTGTTTTTAAGTATATAGTTATGAGTACTAATGAATTTGTTTTTGTATCCCGTGATGTTTGTGAATGTCGATAATTTTGTTTCCAGTTGTTAATGGGAGTGCCGGTGATTTTGTTCCTTTCCCCGTGTTCTTGTGAGTGTGGGTTATTTTGTTTTGTACAAAGGTTTCTTAACAGCTAACTGATGCGAAGATATATTTTGGAAAGAGAGAAAAGACAACTCTCTGCCCCTGCGGGAAATCGAACTCACGTCCTTTCGCTTTCAGGGTTAACGCCCTAGACCGCTAGACTACAAAGGCAATGAATATCTCAATCTTTCCTTGGGGCACGTGTGCACTGAACGTGAAAGTGCATGGACGGTCAGACCTAACTTAGGCCAAAGCTCACAATTGCTGACAATGCCACCAGATGGCGACTTCGAGGATGACGTCACTCTCCGCTACCCTTACAAAGGTTTTTATTTTGTTTCTTTCCCGCATTTTTCTGAGTGCCGATAAGTTTGTTTTGTTTCCTTTTGATGTTATGTCTGTATATGATTAGATTTTTGTTAAACTTTTGATGTCTTATCTATTGATCATTTTGAATTTTGTTAACATTCTATGTTGTTTGCTGATGCATATAGTTTAGGCTTTGTTCCATTTCGGTGCCAAGTCTTCTGATAACACCAGAAGGGAGAAAAAAAACTAGGTTATGTCCGAAGATAATTATGTTTTGTTTCATTTCGGCGTTGCGTCTGCTGATAATTTTCTTTTGATTTCTTACAGTATTTTGAGCACCGATACTTTACTTTTTTGTTTTGTTTCCTTCCTGAGTTGTGTGTGCGGTTAGTTTGACTTCTATTCTGCCATCGATATTTCGTCTGCAAGTTACCTGACTTCGGGCTGCCAAGTTTGGAAATGATTGATTGGAGAACGATATACAGACTTTGTTTTATGTATGCGAAGCTGATTCGATATTCGCTTAGAATGTTAGTCCTATGTCACAAATTGTATCATCTAAGTTTGAACCTTAATACGATGAGTAGAACGGAAGGACGGCGAAATTCACTCATATCAACACAGAACAAAACTGGTTATTGATTTCACCCGAAACACCGCCAAAATACTGATAGACTCAAATGTAACAACTGATTAATGTCCACATATCATTACCGAAGTCTTCTTTGCCATGACTATCGATTTCATGCATTGGTAATTTTTTTTCTCACTGAAGGTGATAGAACTTTTCTGTCGTCTTGATATTCCTTGATTATTTATTTATCTACTGAATCCGATGTAACAAATTATTTCTGTTACATGCCCTTTTTCCTGTTCTTTGATTTTTTGAAACAGATTTTCAAGATACAGTCAATTTGCGATAAGTCGAACTCCGATAGCTCAAATATCAGCATAAGTCGAAGTATTCACTCAGTATTAGAATTGTTTCCATAATTTAGTGTTAAAACTCTCCCTTAACTCGAAATTTTCTTCCTATAAGTCGACGTTTTCGGAAATGAGAGAAATGTAAAAGATTAGCTATGCCATTAAAAAAAAAAGCATTTTTTTTTAGCACAATGTAATTTATCATTTACAGTAGAATTCAGCATTTAGCAATAAAATTCAGCTGTTAGCAATAGAATTCAGTAATTAGTAGATTCGTTTAGCGGATTCATTTTTCTGCTTGCAGAGTGCAAGATTCTCACGAAAGAAGGATAAAAAACAAACAGACAGTCAAAAACCACTACACCGCAAGTGCCCGTGTGGCATGGTGGTAAGGTGCTCGTCTACCATCATGAAGATTACTGTCAGGGTCCCGGGTTCGAACCCAAGGGAGGATATAGGTAAGATATTTTCCCTAATGAACTCGAGGCGACCACCGATAGACAGCGCCTTCACTTCCAACCCAACTCACTAATGGCAGTAAATTGCGATGTAGCGATATGACCAGAGTTGGTGTTTGGTGAAGTAGTCAAAAATCGTTGCATTTTCTGACAGAAATGGTCTTGTTTACACTTTATTTATAATTAGTTTCACACATTTATACGAGTATCATGTATGTTTCTATAATACAGTATGTATTTCTAAATATTCTCATTCAATAATTAAATATAATAAAATTAGAATAACTAGTCTATAAGGTTTTCGCGGCCATCATTTGATAAAAATTGTTTTTTCGGGTTCGAACGGACGACGGTCTTCGAACCCGAAAAAACAATTTTTATTAGAATAACTCTTCGAATTTCTCCATCAACAGTAGTTTCACCAGTATAGTTTTGTTTTTTGACTACGTATGTTTTACTAATAGGATATTCTTAAACACTGTTATTTTAATAAATCTTTCTCTTTTCTCACTATGAAATCAGAATTTCCGATAAATCGAACTAATGATGATTCGAATTTTCTCGTCGGCCGAAGCGCATTCGACTTATCGAGATTTGACTGCATTGTAAAAACGATCCAGTTGTCAATGTGATTGATAATATAAAAATTTTGAAATAAACTGTTTCGATACCATATATAAGATATACAGCGTATCTTGTAGGTCCGTCTCTTAAAAAATGTGTCGCAATATTTACTTAATTTCCTCCGCAGTGGACGGCTGCACAGTGGAAAAAGTGACTGACGACATTTAGGCGGTGGAAAATGGGAATATGAACATGATTTTGATCTCTCATATGTCGGTCGAAATCTTTTGTAAAAAATATCGGACATTTTGCATTCTGAATAATTTTTCGGACCTGGGAACGGGAATAGGAACAGGTCCTGAAGTTACAGGACCTGGGAACCGTATAAAATTTTCGATTCATTTCATTTTGTGACAAATGGTATTTCCACTCTCAAAATTGGTACAAGGTAATTTCTGAACACATTTTCAGCATTTTTGAACTAGAACTGCACCTCTACGACGAACGGTTGATGAGATCAGAGATGAGTAGAGACATATAAGGGACCCTGTATAAATACACATACTGTATTTGCGTAAATATCTCGGATATCATTGGCACTTGAAACCGGTGAGTAAGATTTTGTGGTCTTTCGCATGATGCCACATGAATCTAGAAGTGTATCCTCTATGTTTAAAAATAGCTCTTAGAGGGAGGAGATGTTTTTGGTCCAAACCGGACTACTAGAATATAAGACTATTATTACAAGGAATATAAAAATTAAATATATATTATAGCTATATTATCCTCAGATATACTGCATTACATGTACCATGTGAGTAAAAATAGCATCCATTATGAGCAGGACCCGGATGTTGATGACATTTGCATTTTTGGCACTTTCGGGATCTTTTTTTTACTATGGAAAGATTGAAAAATTTATATGAATACTGAGTACTCCCCAGTAGTACACCAGTCATTGCCTCCACAACTAGCAACTGGGGCCCCCGGTCAGATTCTTAAAGGGCCTTTCAATAGTGAATTTCTTGTGGAAAAACAAAAAATGATAAAAATCGTTTCAGGCTCCCTGGACGAAGTCCTCTCTGCCCTACCCTTATTGGGGTCCATATCACCAGTGTTCCTAACCGATGCATGAATTATAACTCGGTTATTTTAAAAAATTGTTATTTTTGATGAAATCTATACATTGGGAAAAAAATTTTACGTACGATTCTGATGCTGTAAAAACTTTTTCTTTCGAACATGATCTATTTTTTAAAGAGAACTTTGTGTTATTATTTTGATAGAATTATAGTAAAACCTCGGTAAGTCGTCACTCACGTTATTGAAAAATTATGATGGCTTAAGCGGAGTGACGACTTAAGCGAAGTGCCATCAGTTCCAATGTGAATTATTGTGAAAATCGTATAAATTTAAAGTATTATAACATTTATTAATATATGCATCAAAAATACATTATTAACAAAACTTATAGATAACAGTAGAAAAAAAACTAAAATTTTTACCTTTTTTCAGCATTAGTATTTAACTCGCTATTGTAAATACACTGTTTACACTTACTGATTACAACCAAAAATGTTTAATTTAGACTAATCAGAGTAACTGTTAAAATATATTTAGCATTTGTCTACAATAGAAACTATTAGAAATTAAATTTTATACATACATGGCATTTAATTTTATGGCTTTCAATTCTTTATTAATTAGTGGTTCATGGTATAACAATAAGGTAATGATGAACACAGGGCCTACTTTTGACTTGAACCTGGCAGGGGCTTCTAAAGCAGACATTAGAAGATATCAACTTGAAAAAAAATATGTCTCGTTTTTCAACTAAGCCATTTGTGTTTAAATTTTAAGCCCTAATTTAGTGAGGCCCATGCAGAAACCAAGTCCTGCTCGGACGGTCCCAAGCGTTTTATAAGAATTTTTCTTTTTTAACTAACAAATGAATTTCCTCAGCAAAACTTTCGTTACTTGAGCTGTTTCGTTTTGGTATGTAAGGTTATTGTGGTGAAAAGTCCTTTAATATATATAGCAAGACTTTTGCTATATTCAAAAGTGTGACTTTCGAACATATAGCAATGCTGTTATCAAGCTTTCTTGAATATACCATATAGCAATGCTGTTATCAAGCTTTCTTGAATATACCATATAGCAATGCTGTTATCAAGCTTTCTTGAATATACCATATAGCAATGCTGTTATCAAGCTTTCTTGAATATACCATATAGCAATGCTGTTATCAAGCTTTCTTGAATATACCATATAGCAATGCTGTTATCAAGCTTTCTTGAATATACCATATAGCAATGCTGTTATCAAGCTTTCTTGAATATACCATATAGCAATGCTGTTATCAAGCTTTCTTGAATATACCATATAGCAATGCTGTTATCAAGCTTTCTTGAATATACCATATAGCAATGCTGTTATCAAGCTTTCTTGAATATACCATATAGCAATGCTGTTATCAAGCTTTCTTGAATATACCATATAGCAATGCTGTTATCAAGCTTTCTTGAATATACCATATAGCAATGCTGTTATCAAGCTTTCTTGAATATATAGCAATGCTGTTATCTGCCTTTCTCTAAAGGCAGCCAGAGAAAACATCTTTTCCTTTCTCTCTCTCTCAAATTTTTCCATAGTGACGAGTTAACCGAAATTAATGACGAGTAAGCTTTATGAACATTGTTATCTAAACAAGCTGGACAGAACTGAGAAAGAACGACAACTTAACCGGTATGACGACTTATTAGGGTCACGACTTAGCGAGGTTTTACCGTACTTCCAATTTTTAGGGCTTTCGTTCCAATATTTAGTGAATTTTTCAAAGCTTCTAGGACATTTTATTTAAACTCATTTTTCAAGATTTTTTTAGGGCAGCAACACCCGGGCTTTGATTACGAGTAACAAAAAAAAAAATACACATAAACTTCTATTTCAGTTGTTAAGAATTTCAACCAAAACGATTCGAAACGTTATAGGAATCCGAATAAACGGCAGAAATTCGTGAACGGAATATCTTTGCTTAAGGTTAGGGGGGGGGGATAGTTTATTTCAAGCCAACCGTTAAGAAATAGTTGAAACCACCATGTTTCTTTCTCAGCTCGGATATAACAGATATATCCGAAGAATCGGAGCATTAAACATCGTCTCTTTCTTTCTGGAATCCCAAGTCCATACTTGCATCATCCTGTGAGTGTTTTCCGGAAGTGCTGAAACAGTTCTGGGGGGGGTTTTTTTCCTAAATGTTTTTTTCCTTTGTTCACTTCAAGTGCAACCGACGCTTTATGTGAGGAAGTTGATATTGAATTTTCCGGTTGGAAAACTAGGAGTTCACAAAAGGATAAAATAGAACGGAATTCCTGGATATAACTGAGCTCAGCAAGAATAATAATAATAAAAGAAAAGCATCTCTATTTCTTGCTGAAGAAACATTCAATTCATCGTCGAGGAGTTTCATCGTGAATGTGTCGTTATCTGACGTATGTCATTGGATACATTTTAAAGTTTGGAACACAATTCTAACTTCTTAGAACGAGTTTCAGCGTTAGGAGGAGGGAAAAAACACTTTATGTTATTAGACTTTTTCCCCGAGATTTTTCGGTCTTAACGTAACACAAGTTTATGTTTCCAGTCCGAGGCACATTAAGAATAATGAAATGTAACTCATGAATTTCTCTGCTTTATTCAAATGTCTTCTGTACAGAGGGATTCGAGTCTAAGCTTTTATGGTTGGTTGAGGGAGAAAATACAGGCAACAGACACACACACCGCTTATTATAAACACGGATAATGTTATCGTTCGGGTATTGTTATAACTTTTGCAAAGAACGGAACGGACCAGTATCATCATAACATGGGGGGAAATTTGTTTGTACTTGGATTTCGAATAATGTTATCGAGTATTTTTTTGCGCAAAAGATTCTAAAGCTTTGGTTCAACCAAAAGCATTTTTTTTCCTTGTAAGTTATCGTTATCAAGCTGCAAGACTATGTAGGAGGCAAGACGGTGCCTCCCCCCCCCCCACCTCTTGTTGAGAAAGATTTCCGTTATTGGTGTTGCAATCAGTCCGTAGTATTCGCTATTGTTCGTGTACGTGTGGAGCTGCTTTTGCGCATTTGCCTTTCTATAGTGAAGGCAAATGTATGACGGAAAAAAGATTCTATCCTTTCCTTTGATCAGTTTCAGTTGATCAGATTCAAGTTTATTTTTCTGAAAGACTTCTTCAAGGGATCTGCGAAACGTACTGCACACTACAAGAAATATCGTAGTTCGCGATATAAATTCAGACAGTTCCATTCTAACGCCTCACAATGACTGAACAAAAAAAGAATCAGGATTTTAGCTCGAGCGGGAAAAAAACAGTCCCGTTTTAGAATAACAATTTAAAAAAATTTTTACGATTGAACATTTTTGCAACCAATTATGTGGAAAAGAAGAATAGTTGTCCCATTTTACCAATTCCTCCCTTTGTCATACGTCGCGTTCGAAAAAACGGGATGTATGGTCACTGCCATTGCAAACGGGACTTCTCACATATAGTTATCATTCGGTTATTTTTATCAGAAATTTCGAGTCTGACGTGATCACATTAAGTCGTGTGGTTTGAATTTATTTTATTTCATGAAATTCCGGAATGCCAAGAAATACAAGATATGCAGGAAACTGGTTGTTATATACATGGTGACTAGAAATATCCACATTTGCCTCTACTGGGTCTCGAACCCAGTTTTGTCGCAGTCCAGGCGAGTGAGCTACCACTACGCAACAAAAGCGGAAAAAAATTATTTCCTTGGAGCATGTATGTGTTAGACGGTGCCATTCAGGTCCAGCTAAAGTGGAAGCAAATGTGGATTTTTTTCAATCGTCATCCACATAACAACCATTTTGCCTCCAGTACAATTATGTCTTTTTATTCGATAAAACTGTTGTGCCCCAGAACGATAAACATGATTTTCAGTTTCCAACGCTAATACTTATGCAGAACAAAATGTAATTTATTTCGTCGTTTGCCAGCCCAATGAGTCCGTCTGACGACTTGCAAATACCTTCAGAAAGGTATGTTTCTAATTTAATTTATGATTGCAGTAATATACTCATGTGTGCTACAACCACTTTTTTTACGATATTGAAAGTACATTTGTACAAATCCGTCAATTTGATATTTGTATTTGATTTACGATGGATTTAATAATAACGTCATGAATGACTGAAATTAAAAAAGAGTGCTAACAGATGGCACTCCCATAAAGTAAATTATGTTTGATTTTATAACGGAGAGCAGTTCTTAACATTTTCACACCCACGGCTCCCAGTTTAGCAAATAACCTGTACGAAAACCCTGCACGAAAACCCGGGTGCATGTGTGGTGTAGCAGTAGTAGGTAGGGCCTCCAAAAAATGGCTCGGGGATCCATGATGTTCTTAAGTCACCCACCTCGTTGGGCAATTTGCCTGTTGTGGCGTTGTATTTGTATAACACGTGTATGGTACAGTGATAAACTCGTGTACTCTGAACGGGACCGTACATGGACGGCCGGACCTGACTCAGGCCAAGCTCGCAACTGCTGACACGAGCTCCAAGGAAAGATTGAGAGAGATTCGTGGCCTTTTTGTAGTCTAGGGCGTTCACCTGGAAAGCGAAAGAACATGGATTCGATTCCCCGCAAGAGGGCAGTTGAATTTTTCTCTTCCAAAAAAATATCAACTTCGCAACAACCAGTTGTTAAAAACATTCGTATAGTAGCGGAGAGTGACGTAATAGAAGCATAGCGTATAGTGCATAGCTAGTAATGTCATTCAATACATTTTGTAATTACAAAGAATTTTTGACTTTTCGTGAAATTTTTATTGTCCTATATTCATGAATTGGCCAATTCGAATTTTGGATATTTCGATTGTTTTTTGTTTTTTTTGCTGTCCCCGTTGGCTTCGAATTATTCGCAAGTTCGGTTTTTCATCAATACAACTAATAACATAAGATAGCGGTCCATAACCTTTTTCTATTCCTCACCTCCAGTGCAATTCGACTAACCTTCCCGTGCCTCCTCGAATAATGTGTTGTCTATTCGCTGAAAATTTAGTTTTTTACAATTAATTACGTAAGTTATGCCCTAATTACATGCTATGAAAATTTTAAAGTTGAAAGATACCTGCAAAATTGATTCATTGAAATAAAAGTGCACACAGGGGTATCAAAGCAACCAAATTAAAATAACTGTAGCCTACGTATTGATTTTTAGCGTGTTTGTGGCACTGTTTTTATTTTTCGTAATAATACTAAGTAAATTGTGGTTCTTTTTTGAAAAAGGGGGCTACACGCATATCATCACTTACATTGAAGCGATTCGCGGTTTTAGTTTTCATCAGTAAAAGTGGTGGAAACCCAATTTCGTAAAGGTAAGGTAGTGAGCGCTGTTGGCGGAGCTGTCTTTTCCCCCTAGTTTTGGAAATGGTTCCAATTGAGCTCAAAAAAAAAAAAAATTTCAATCAGAATTTTGCATTGTAATGTACATTTGCATTTCTCTTTCTCAGTGAAATCGTCTTTCTCTTAATTGCCATCACTTATAGAATTTAGATCGAACCTATCATCGTAAAGAGCAAAAGAAACTTTGCAAAAGCATCTGAAAATTGTATATAAGTGTGCGTCTTTATAGACTTTTTCAAGCTGGACGCATTAGAACATAGTTTCCCAACCTTTTTTGTCCTATCGCCCCCTTATTCCCTAATTTTTTTCTACTATCGCCCCCCAACGCAATCTAACCCATAGGATCCTAAACTGAAGAGCCAAAAAAACTGGTACAGGCATGCGTATGCAAATAAAGATATATGGAACCAATCAGAGTACGGCGCTGCGATCGGCAACGCCTATATAACACAACAAGTGCCTGGCAGAGTTGTTAGATCGGTTACCGCTGCTACAATGGCAGGTTATCGAGATTTAAGTGAGTTTGAACGTGGTGTTATAGTCGGCGCACGAGAGATGGGACATAGCATCTCCGAGGTAGCGTTAAAGTATGACTAGAATGAAATTTTTTTTAATCCATTCCCCTGCTCCAACAATGACAGAAACAAAAAAATATACATATTTGACTAAACATATACTTTTTTTGCATCAGTAAAACAATGTTTTTGAGCTTCGACAAGAGGAAATGTTTGTGTGAAGCTAAATGGTATACGGAATTAGCTTGAGTTATTTGTTATAGGAACTACTGTGAAATAAATGATTTCTTGACACCAGTCCTGAACAGTTTTAGGAACGCCCCGTGGACCTGATTTTATGTGTAAATATAAGAGAACTTTGTCACATTAGAATAACTTTCTCGCAATCGGTATTTATTTACACTAATTCCTTCAATATTTATGAATTCAAAGAACAGGGTGCCCCCCCCCCCGTAAAATCGTAAATACAGGAAAATTCATAAAAATTGAAGGAATTAGTATATTTTTGAATACGATTAGAAAAAAAAAACAATCATCACGAAGGAGGTTTTTTTTGGTTGTGGAAAAAGATTTAGCTCAATTTTTTGTCGATAGAATGTGCTGCACGAAAGGAAATCAGAGAATTCCATGGAAAACGTTTTCTTCGATTTCTTCTGTATCCGAAACGTTCGTAAAGCTGAAGCTTGGTGATTCGCGGCTGAGGTAAAACAACTTCACCACCAGTGTCAACATCGCAATAGGAATCTTATGAAAGCACCAATAATAAGAAAATTGGGAAATGACTTGTTAATCATACACCCTGGATTTCATAGGATTCTGATTTGCATATTTCCCGAGAGTTGTTTTGTGCAGCGCCCTCTATCGGCAAATAATTAAACTTTTTTTTCCTGTAACAACAAAAATCACCTTTTGTTAGAATAACTTTCTCGCAAACCGAATTTAATTACACTAATTCCTTCAATATTTATCGAATTTAAACTATTAACGACTTTATGGGACACCCTGTATATTTCGCGGGAAGGGGGATCGGCATACAAAAAGGCTTACAATATTACATAATGTATAGGTACGCTAAAAAAAATATTCATATATATATTCACAAACATAAATTTTCACGAAAACGAATTAAAATTCAGAGAGGATGAATGAAATTAATTAATTAATAAAAGAATTACTTCCAGAATTAAAGAAAATTCAGAATTTTTGAAAGAAATACTTTCGAAATTAGGAAAAAATTCAAGATTTTTGGAAGAAATACCGTGATTTTCTCCAGAACTAATGAAAATTCAGAATTCATAAAACAAATTATTTGAGGACCGGTGCAAGCCTTCAAGATTATTTGGTTATCATTTGGTTTTGACATTCGGTACGTAAATAATTATGAACTTAGTTTATTTTTGGTGCTTATGTGAACTAATAATTTAGTTCTTGATCTTTTTTGGTGTCGTGTGTGTCGATGATTCCGTTTTTGTTTACTTTCTCTCTCTTGTCTACTTGATAATTTTGTCTGCTTTTTTGATTCTTGGTTGATCTTGATTTGATTCTTATTTACTTTCGGTGTTGTACATATGAATAATTTAGTTTCGTTTTCTTTCGGTGTTATGTTTGTGCTTGATGATTTTGTTCCGTTTCTTGTTTTTGTTTACTTTTTGTGTTATGTGTGCGATAATTAATATATTACACCCGTAGCTTCTACCGTCGCCCTGGAACATTCCATCACCCACCCCAGGAGGCGTTAACGCCCATGTTGGGAATCACTGAAATAGAATTTCTCATCACTCATTTCTGTGAGCAAATCAGTAGAAAATTAAAGTGTCAAAATGTCGGTACGACTAACTTATGTTGTTCAAAGATTTGAAAAATACAATTTTCCAATAATTTCGATCTTTCCGAATAAGTAACATGTGTTAAAATATTTTTCTCTATTCGCTCCCCAAAAAATGCTTTATCGCACCTGTATCAATACAAGTAATAATACGGTCTATAAATAAAACTTTGATTTTAAATGGAAGATTCAAGCGTATTTAGATTTTAATATCAAATTCACTAGATTTATGCTACTTGCGATAGTTTGGCGTATGTATAAATATCGACGATCAAAGGTGTGTTTACAGGAGGAGGGGCTTAGCGGGCTATCGCAAAGGTTGGCAATTTTGGATAGCCGGAAAATTTCTATAATAGCCCACAGTCGGTAGAACCGTTTTAATGCGCATCTGCCGAGGGACTTGATCATTGAGGGACGGAATGAAAGACCGGAAGAGATTTCAAGCATGTGAGTGACCAAAAGAGTGATCTTAGAGAGGGACCAGGTCAGTCAGCGACCAAAAAGAGACATAGAGAGTTTGCGAGCATGTGTGTGACCAAACGAGTGAACTAGAGTATGAAGGAACAGGTTGGTGAGCTGCCAAAATAGCTACCAATGAAGTGTGCATGCATGTGAGTAGCCAAAAGAAATACACAGAGTGTGCAGGCATGTAAGTAACCAAAAGAAATACACAGTGTGTTCTTGAGCATGGGAGTGACCTAGAAAGTGAGCTAGCTACTGACCACCGAAAAAGTAACTTATAGAATGAAACTCCAAGCCGGTGAGTGACCTAGAGAGTGAGGAACGATGTCAATGAGCGAATAAAAGAGCGATTTAGAGCAGTAGTTTTTAATCTTTAGAATCCCACGGTTTTAATTTTTTTCGACGGTTTAAACTTTTTAGTCGAATGCCCGGGCATAGACACGTCTAAAAGAAAACTAATGGGAAAGAAATTAAATGTGAAACTCACGGCCAGGTTTCACTAATACCAGGGCCGGGTCACGGTCTGGCGGTTGAGAAACACTGATTTAGATTCAACAAGCATGTGAGCGATCAGAATAGTGTGAAAGTATGTGAATGATCAGAATAGCGACCTAGAGAGCAAAGTACCTAGTCAGTGAGTGACCAAGAAAATGTGCAAACGTGTAAGCGACCAACAAACTGTGCAAACGTGTAAGTCACCACAAGATGGTGGTCGGCTGAAGTTGGTTTTCTGTGGTTCCCAACTTCAAGGCGCAAATGCGAGCCGATCTCCCTGTTAAAAAGTCTCGCCACAGAGAGCAACAGTCCTACAACGATAAATCATACAATCATAACACTTCACTCATAGTTTGAAAAACTGGTGGCAGATGGCAGCACTACACATAACAAGCATTACAGGAAACACAAAAAAACTTCACGTCAGGTTTCACTACACGCACATTCCCGCATGTACCGATTTGTTGGGGGTTCCGCGGGGGGGGGGGTTCATGTGTGGTGTAGCAGTAGTAGGTAGGGCCTCCAAAAAAATGGCTCGGGGATCCATGATGTTCTTAAGTCAGCCACCTCGTTGGGCAATTAGCCTGTTGTGGCGTTGTATTTGTATTGTATTAAGAGTGACTTAGAAATAGAGGCGTGTTTACTGGGAGTGGGAGCTAGGCAGGCCTAGGGCAACAAATTGAAGAATGAGTATTCAAAAACATTAGAAAATAATGGCAAAAGAGCTGCAAAACAATAAATCCGCCTCTGCTGGCGACAAGAGAAAGTTCAAGAAATGTGATTTTATTTTGTTACAAAGTCGGACTTCAACGCAGTTTAGTTGTGTATATAAAAAACTAATGCAAAAGTTCGAACTTTCTTACAGTAAATTAAATGCGAAATCTTTTACATCATTCCCAAATTCCAATAATAAGTGACCTTCAAACAATTCAGAAATTTAATTACTTCGCCAATCATTCAAAAATTGTTAATTATCTTTCCAGAGTTTGAATGGAAATTTAATTTGTTATACAAAGCAGTTGCGAAGCCAAAATAACGACCGAATTTCAATGGTATGTTGCAGAAAAAGTTTAACTAAAACCTTTGAATCTTCTTCTTTATTATGAAAGATTATTAGATTCAATTTCTATAATTTTTAATGCTTTCACATTATTTTTATTCACCAAATCAATATGAATCCGCGTGGACAAAATTCAGAAGGACTGGAAGGGTACCCAGTAATTTTATTAGCCTTATATTCAATTTAATCAACTTGCGAGGTGAGAGAATTATTGATTACGATGTTCTCTCATAATCTCAGAGAGAGAGAGAGTGTAGTTGTAGTAAAAGAAGTAAACTCCCGTCTGAAGAATACTGGAGGCTCCTCATTATTATTCATCGACGAAATGTAACAAGAATTCACGCCAAGACAGAGAATTAATCTAGTAGGTGCAATTTGTCAAATATAAAACAATATATAGGTTTATTTATTAGTGAACGAATTTGATGTCGACATTTTGAATGTAATTTCCTACGTGGAAATAGACAACACAGAAATTGATTATTTACTGGTACATAATTTAATTACATCAACTTATGTTAATTATAAATGGATGTGACTTGTTAAACTAATGATTAGTCTTCTTAGTATATTAAGAAAACAGCTACGAGTAGATACATCATTTTAAAAAACTGGTCAGCATAGCTTTAGATATGCAGCAGCATATACATAGAACTTTTAGGTAAGAAAGACATTCTCGCGCAATCGGTTCATATGGTTTTAGAAGAAAATGGTAAAAACGGGGAAAAAAACTGATATAAAAGAACAAAAAAGGGTGACAAAAGCGTAAAAAAAAGAGGAAGGAGCAAAAACTTTTTTGAAAAATTAATAAAACGAGGATTAGAAAAAGACAGAGAAAAGGTGTAAGGAAAGCCTGGATTGAAGAAAAGTACAAAAAAGGAGGAAAGGGAAAATAATTCAAAGTAGATAGCCAAATAAAAAAAGTTGAGAAATTGAGTAGAAAAGAAAGAGTGTATAAAAAAGTTAATGTGCGAAAAAAAGAGAAAAAGTTAATGAGCGATTAAAAAAGAAAAATTAAAGAGTAAAAAAAGGAAGAAAAAGGCAAAAAAATGCATAAAAAATGGAAAGTGTAGAATTATAGATGAAAGAAGGTACAGGTAAGGAAGAGGTGAGAAGAAGGAGTAAAAGCAAAAAAAAAGAATGAAAAATATATGAAGAAAAAAGGTAGAGAACCGATCAAAAAAGAAACACGTACAGGGAAAAACACAACAGTAGATCAAGGAAAAAAATAAAAGAGAAACCAGAGGAGTATAATAAAAGAGGAAATTGTGTAAGAGCATAAAAAAATACTACGAAAGTATAGAAGAGGATAGAAAAGAAGATAAAACGGAAAAGAGTGAAAAGAAAATGCATAGAATGAACAGACAGATGCAGAAGTGTAAAATAAACGAGAGAAAAATGCAGAATAATGCATTAATACAGATGAAAATGGAAAAGGGAAAGTGCAGGAGATTGCGAATGAAGAGAAAAATGCAGGAGATAATGAAAAAGAAGTTAACCTGAAGAAGAAAAATGCCAAAGAGTGCAAAAGAGAAATATGCACAAGAGTGCAAAAGAGAAATATGCACAAGAGTATAAAAAAGATAAGAATGCAGAAGAGTATAACAAAGAAAAAAAAACACATAGAAGAGTATCAAAAAGATGATGCAGAACACTGAAAAAGGGGAAATTCAGAACAGTGTTAAAAATAAGATATATTACAGAATAGTGCAAAAAAAGAAGAAAGAAAGAAGTGAAAAGAGAAATGTTTGTCTCTTCTTACCCATTTACGATAAAGAAAGAGTAAGAGAAAATAAGAAAGTAAGATATGGGAAATCAATCAATGGTATAAAAAAAAATAAATGTGAAGGTCTAGAGAAAACTAGAGATAAGAAAAAGAAATGAATCAGAGTTTATTAAAGCAGAGAAAATAAAAAATGAAAGATTACAGAAAAGTGAAATGAAAGCAAACAAACAAAAATCAAAAGAATAATAAAAAAAAACTGTGGAAACTAGAACGAACTAAGAAAGAAGAACGACAAAGAAATGTTAGTTAAAATAAAAGAAGAAAGGAGGAATAAAAACAATTTCGGGGGAAATTGAAAAGACTATGAATGAAGTCCCACCAGTGCATGCTCTGCTAAGATTGTTCACACATCAGGTCACTGCAAATATTAGGAAAGATTCACTTTGACCTTTCGCGTGAAGATATTCACGCAGACATTCCCCGAAGAAACACCAAAGAGTAAAAACTAAAATGGAACGACCCGAACACCATTAGATATATTTTCTACGACTAAAACTTTTTCGACCAGGAGTTCTTCTTTACTTTTTGTCGCTAGTTTCCAATTTCCTATTTCTCTTTTTATATATATATAAATTTTTTTTTTCGTCGCATCGGAGAAACTCCCAATTCGTTAGTTGTTATAGCCGAAGGTGATGGAAGGTTGATAACGTTTCTCTTTTATATTATAGGTCCTGGTAGTCTTTTTCTTTGATCCAAAGCTACTTTTTTCTCCTACGGAAACATATATATATATATATATACCACACGCATGCTGTTTTTATTTCTCACAAAAGGAATTTTTTTCCATGGATTTACAGCGTGTTTTATAACAGCTACTGGCGAAAACAGATAACATTCAATGCTTGTGTTTTGGAGGGAAAAAGAACAAAAACGCGAGGTGGAAACTTTTCAAGATTTGAACGTAGTTTATTAGCTATTTAGACTTTCTCCTCGACCTTTAACGCTTCTTTTCCCTCTTTATTTCTCACATTTGTAAGGATAAAAAGGATAAAGGGGAGGATAAGAATTTATTGTTTATCGACACGCGGGGGGATTCGCGAAATGAGATTTCATGGGAAAAAAAACATCGGTCAACATATTAGATATTTTCCCCGCGATCCTTGTTACGATAATATGTTTCTCCAGAAAATAAAGTTAGACTCGTAAAGGGTTTACCATCTTTGTGATCGGCTGGGATCTTTGATACGCGTTCGAGTACGCCGTGGAAGTTTATGTTCGTTTTTGGATTACTGAAACAAGTGTATTTCATGTAAAGTAATTTTGGGTATAGCACAACATATATTTTTTCCCCAAAGCAACCTGTGAAGATGCAGCTATTCGTCTTCTATTTGTTTTCTGGACCGGCAGGAATGAAATAAACAGTTCGCGGACTGGAAAAAGTTAATAAATACGAGAAATAATTTGAAGACCGGCAAAAATTGCATAAATAAGCTTCGAATTTCCATTTTCAGATTGAGGAAAAGTAGAAAAATGAAATTTCTAGTCAATACAAAGGTGTCGTGTGTAAATAATTATGCACCCTTTGTTCGAAAAAAGAGTGATTGTACATCGCGCCCCTATCGTTCACGGATAGCGTGCATAACCTTTATCTTCAAAAGAAAAGAGCACTCCGAGAGTTTAAAAGGGGATGAGGTGACCTATCTTTGTTTACTAATGAAGGAAGAGTGTTGAAGAAAGCGATAAGGGAAGTTGAATCTAGGTTGACTATCAACCATTAACGGAAGGCTTCTAACGGGATTGAATATTTCAGTTAATTTAAGAAGTGACAACCCGCTGCTGGCGGAGAAATGTACTTTCGTTCGGAGTTTGGCACATAACAGACCGTTAGAAAAATGATACGTCACAAAATTTCAAAACCATATAACTCAATATTCGCCCGATACAAAAACGGAAAACACTTTTCTGTATTAGTTTACAGTTTTGGCAGTCGATAGTGACCACCCTGCATAATACCTTTTATATATTAGCCCAAGGGATTACATTATCCGTCCAGGGCATATTGATGCTATATATATTGGGGGTTGACAACAGACCAATACCCCTCTCCATTTTTTTTTCATTTTTTTTTTGTAAACAGACGGAGGTAAGTCCTAAGAACAAGAATGTTGAGCAATTACCTACTTTCCACCGACTTAGTACGCACTTACTCGTTTATTGATAATATGGGAGCGACATCTGTAAACGCAATTTTTTTTTTAAATTTCAGCGACCTATAGCATGAATGAAATCATTGTAAATCAAAAATAAATATTAAATTAATGAATTTGTATCAAAAACGAGTTTCTGGTTAACTGATAGAACTTAAAAAGTTAGTTGATTTGTTAACAAAGTAAAAATTTTCTTCCAAAAAGATTATTAAGCGTTGATTAGTGAAAGGGGAGTCTCGGGTGAAAAAAAAAAAAATGAGAGGGCCCCCCCCCTGTGTAATGGGTTTTACGCCACTATCGCCCCCTGGTGGGCGATGGGATTTTTCAGCGGGAGATGGAAGCTACAAGTATAACATATGATCTTATGGGTTTGCTTTAGTTGGGAGCGATGACAGAAGAATTGCTGAAGAACGGGGCAATGGAACAAAAAGTTTGGGAAACTATGCTGTAGATCACATCTGGTAGAGATTTCTCGACCTTTTTCAAGGACTTAGTTAGCTCTAACTTCCAAACTTTCTGTGAGAAGTAAGCCACAACTTATCGGTTTCATATTTTCTCAATTAATTTGACATATACTGACTCGCTGAGTACAGCTCAAGCTTTATATTTTATTACGTTTTATTGGCACACCTCTTACACTCACGCATCCAGCTATATCACATACAAACAATTTCTAATCTTCCTCGTCCACGAAGTTTCACGAAGCAGCATCGAACAGGGAAGCTTATGGGAGTCTATAGACCAGGTACTCCCTGAGAAAATACATCTACCTCAGTCAATCAGCATTTCTTGATCGTCCTTGGGCGCATTACAGTTTAACGAACCGAGAAGACGTGATTGTACTGGAATTTCTGCCTCAATCTAGTTAAACCGCAATATTAATGTGTAGAAGTGAGAAACGCTGTGGGTTTCTCGTAAATAAGGGCGGTTGAATCATAAGTTCCCATAAAAGCGGGGCCTCCAACGTTGACGGGAAACCCAAAAGAATCATTTTATACTGAACATTTGTTGTTTCTTTAGAGATATGGTTACCTCTGTGAGCCACGAAATCTGTGCTAACCACGGTTGCCGATATGTGTAAGCTACGTAGGCAACAAGTTTTTTGATTAGCACAGAGAGATAGATTTTTTCAGCTCTTTTGAGCAGGGTTGGCTGAAGTAGGTTTCCCCCACTTGTGTTTAGAACTTCGGAACATTCACTTATTTTCGGCTGTCCCGGATTTCTTTTTTTCTCATAAAACGCCCCGTTTTTCAACGAGAGAGAGAAGTATACGATAGTTCTTTACTCAAATCAAAGACGAAGAATAATCATAACTTATAATTTATATTATGATAATTATGACCAAAATGGCATTTTATATGGTACATTTCACCATAAAAAATATACTTTAATTTTTTTCATAATTTTTTGAGGACAGCACCTTAGGACCCTTTCCTTTTTAAATAAGCCATTCATATTGTAAGGGGTTATTAATTACTAAAAACTAACTCTATACGGTCCCCCCCCCCCCTGTCCAGTAACTTCCAATCAGAAAGTTGGTGTCCTGTCTCTTCTGAAGCCAACAAAAAAATTTCAGTTTTTAAAGTGAAATATTCACTAAGATATTTGAATTTAAAAATGGGGGAAAAATTAGGAAACAGGAGCATAAATGAGGAATAAGAAAAGCTTTATTAGTGAATTCATGCTGTTCTTTCCCCACTTTTCTCTGAGTTTTGAAAATTCATTCACTGAAATGAGTGAATTCAAAACTTAGAAATATTGCACTTAGAAAGGTGGAATATTTATTATTGGTTACAGAAGAAATAGGGCTGCAACTTTCCAATTAGGTTTCTGAGGGCAAAGTGTTTGCATAAAAAGTTACCTTTTTCTTATTTCGATAACAGTACAACCCCTAACATTATGAATGACGTTTCTGAGGTCTACACGTTATTTGCATACGTTTTATAATTGTAAATATGTCTCTAGGATCAACGGTTCGCCATTATCATGTGGCTTGGGGGCTTTTCTTACTACTCTGTACAACTTACATCATCCCCATCTTGGCGCTGCAGTAGTGTCTTGAAGGAATGATTGGTAGATATTGAACAATATATTGAGACAGATATTTAAGGGTTTTAACTTCCCTGTGCAGTCAAATATTTTACGCCCTCATATCCAACCCCCACTTCAGTAAAGTTCAAGGTATTGCCGACTTGAATCTTTTGCAAATAAAAATTCGGCTGCAAATTTTGTACATGCTTAAATGGCCATTAGTAGATGAATATACATATGTCAAGCGGGAAAACAAAATGTGAATAGAGAGAGAGAGAGAGATACATAGATACTTACGATCAGAGCACTCGTTAGCAATAAAAAAAAGTTGCAAAGAATCGCGTGGAATATCCTGCTAAAACACTTTGAAGAAGAAAGCCATAAAATTCATGTGCGCAATCGATACCTTTTCCTTTTCGGCGCAGCTATAAAAGATTTAAATGGTCATTATACTGCGAAGCTTGAGGGTTAGTACGGGAGTAAAGCCAAAATGATACCCTGTATGACCGCAAGTGAAAGTGTCGGCAGTAACATCAGGCGTTAATGGCTATCACACTATCCTGTGGCTAGGTGTGATCTCACTCAGCACAAAGATTTGTCGGAAATGATGCTCAGAGGAGAGAAAAAAATTCTTTTAGTACGTGTGGAAATTTTCTCGTATGCGTGAGGTACAGTACAGCGGCGGGGGAAATAAAATGTTGCATTAAATGAAAAAATAAATAGATGGCAGTTTTTGTCTTGGATACTTTCATCATGTACATTGTTTCTGGCTGTAGTTGGAAATAGTGTATTCGGAGTGAATAATCTCATCAGAAGAGTACAGTGTCATCCGAAAATATTGTTCCGGATAATGTCTCTCACAAGCATACTATTGTATACCCACGCTGAGTTGGCCTCTGGCTACGTCATGAAACGTCACGATGGACGATTCCATTCATCTTCTTTCGGTAAAATGGTCTCAGGGAAAAGAAACAGGTTGGTATTTTCCGTTGGCGTCTTTTGCCCTATTTTAGTGAGTTTTTCCCCCTCCCGTTTCCCCGTCCTTGGAAAATGAACCGTCACGAGCGCGTCAAAGTCAGAGGCAAACTCAGTATGGGCGTACAATAGATGCCAAAGTACGAAGCAATTCTATGGACAACACAGATTTATTTCACAGAACAGCTATTTGCACGTATTAACCAGCAGAGATTTCGACGAAATGTCCTAAAAACAGAGAGCGACTTCTTTTCTCACACACAAGAGAGATCTCGTCTCTTCAAGAAAACTCAATAAAACTCATAGTTCTGCCATGGCATCCCGATTTTTTTTCGGGATCTTTACATTTCTCTTCACTGTATCACTGTGTACAACCATCGGAGCTATCGCCAGACTCGCCAAGCTGGTCGTTTGGCGAGTTTTACAGAGAAAAAGACGATAACGGCTATTCACAGGCTAAAAATGGGCATAATAAATGACAAAATAAGGACTACTTACATAATTTTAGTAACAATATGATTTTAAAGAGTAGTTTCACTACTCTCCAAAATTTTAAGGGGTATCTTTGTGAGCGTATGTAAATGTATATGCTGAATGGTTCCGGGCAATGGACGGTGGCAACATTCTACTAATAGCTCGCAAATGACATCAGAGCCAGCAGATGGCGGTATATGACGAAAGACGTCGCTCTCTCCCCCCCCCCCCCGGTTAATACGATAGACACGGACGGAAAACTGGTTGAGTGAGGAGATTATTTTCTATTTTCAATTATTGCACCCAGAGATGAATTTTTCTCTCCTGAAGGAAGAAAAGGATTTTTCAAGGGGGAGAGAGAGAGACAGAGAGAGTGGCATCTTTCGTCATAATTATCAATGTAATTGAATGAAAATGTGTTGCAATATAAAGAGAACTGTTTGGTTCAGCAATTGAAATATTTCCGATCCATTCATGAATACTTGATTTATACAGTCGAATCCCGTTTTGACGAATACCATTATAGCGAAAATCTCATTTTAACGAACACTTTTCTAATCCTCAAATAAGTTTACGTAGGAACAAAGCTGGAGAGGTAACTTGGAATTCCTTTATAACGAAATTTCGTTATAACGAAGTGATTCTTCCGGTCTCTTGGTGTTCGTTATAACAGGATTCAACTGTACATTTGAAAAAATAAATAAACATATTTTCATTTCTTTTAATTTCTTAAAATTTAAATTAAAATCTCAATTTATTAAGTTAATGAAATTTCACTCGTTTGCCTCAATCGGTAGTTGAAAAAACAGATCATTTTCAATTATTTTCCAATTTCATTGATGTCATAATACTTTAACCATGCCCGCAAACATGTTAGCAATGTACAGGGTGTCCCATAAATTTGTAAATATTTCGAAAATTCTCATAAAAAAAATTGAAGGAATCGGTATGTTTGAATCCGTTTTGCAAAAAAGTGTATTCTCATGAAGGGGAGATTTTTTTTTTGGAACAGAAAAACAAAATTAGTTCAAGTTATTGTCGATAGAGGGCGCTGCGCGAAAACATACCACAGGATTCTGGACCTCAAACTTTCTTCAATCTCTCCTGTGTTTGAAACATTCGTGAAGCTACATCCGAGGATTTGTGGCCGCGGTTGATCATTTTTTCATCGCACCACGGTCGTTTTCTGCACACGAGGGCCAATTAGACCGGGACCTACAATTTATTGTCGAATCCGAACAGCAGCCTTTTTTTTTTCTTTTATACTCATCGAGAGGTTGGTGCGCTAACCCCTCGATGCAGGACTCCCTGCGATAGCAATCTTTCCCTGTGGTCATGTCACCGTTTCTGTTGTACCCCGGTGTCAGGAAAGTTTTCTGATAAGGACGAACTAGTTATTGCACTTGCGATACCTCTAAACATCCTTTGGTACTTGGAGCGAGTACCCTATTGACCTGCGACTACCGCGCCCTGGTGGCTGAGACAAAGCAACTTCGCCAATAGTGTTTCATCCACCAAGGTCAACATCATAATTAAACCTTGTATGATGAAACCCTTGCTAAAGTACTATATAGCAACAACAACAAAAATTCAGAAATGTGCTGTTAATCGTTCACCCTGTATTTTGTAGGATTCTGATTTGCATATTTCCAATAATGGACTTTCGTGCAGCTTCCTCTATCGAGAGAAATTTTAACTATTTTTTTTCTTTTGCGTATCGAAAAACATTTTTCTTTGTGGGAATAACTTTTTTCAGGAAACCGCATTCAAATGTACCAATTCCTTCAATTTTTTTAAGAATTTTCAAACTATTTACGAATTTATCGGACACACTGTATATATTTTTCTTCCTAATATTTAAAAGTTCGCAGTAACATAGCAATCATTTTAAATACTTCAATTTAATGTTCGATAGCCTATCATACACGTGAAAAATATGCGTATTGAGTGCAAAATACTTAAATCCACGCGTTAAAATGATATTTTTTTGTAATACAGTAAAACCTCTATTTTGCGGACACTAGCGGGACAAAAAAATTCCTCCGTAAAACAGAGGTGACCTTTAATCAGGGGTTTGAAACGCACACTTCTATCATACAAGGGGAAATCAAAATTTGGCCGTAAAAGAGAGATGATCGCATCTGAGGGGGTGCCCGTTAAGAGGGGTTTTACTGTATTTCAACTACAGTATAGTTTCTGAGGCTTTTATACAAATACAAATACAACGCCACAACAGGCAAACTGCCCAACGAGGTGGCTGAGAAAAAGATGCCCATAAAAATATAACTTTTATGGACCTTGTTAAAAGGTATGAGACCTCATAAGGGGCCATTCAAATATTACGTAAGCAGATTTTCAGCCTTTTTTTGACCCCCTCCCCCTTGTCAGCAAAAGTCGGCAAAACATTGCTTCCCCCCTCCCCCCCGTCAGCAAAATTTCGTCAGCAGCTTAGAATATTTCATATCTTCAAAAAGGGGTGGTTGATGACGTAAGCAACCTTCAAACCCCCCACCCCCCTTGTCATGAAAAGTCAGTAAATCAGAAACCCTTTCACCCCCCCCCCCCAATGCTGACGTAATACTTGAATGACCCCTAACTAACAAGTCAAGTCATGAGAAAATTAGTACAGTCAAGGAACAAATTTTATTTTAGAATATTAACAGCACACTGTAGTATAGGATCGAACCTTTTGCTGAAGCAGCCAACATGCGCCAAAAAGCTCTCATTTCGAAAGAATGCAATATCTCTAAACCAGTGATTCCCAACGTGGGTGTTAACGCCCCCTAGGGGGCTATGGAATGTTCCAGGGGGACGGTGGAGGCTACGGGTATAACATAGGATCCTATGGGATACATTGTGTTGGGGGCGATGGAGAAAAAAAATTCTGAAGAAGGGGGCGATGGGACAAAAAAGGTTGTGAAACTATGGTCTAAACCAGCGGTTCTCAACCTTTTCTGACTCGCGGAGCCCTATTCAGTGAATAATTTCTCTGGCGGAGCCCTGTTTAACTCGAAGGGCCCTTTTTAGTATATCATTTATATGGCGGTACCTTTAGGCCTCTTTTTTGTTTGTTTATCGAATTTATTGATTTATTTTATTATTCTCGAGTGGCCGCGGAGCCCCTGAGAAGTGTACACGGAGCACCGGTTGAGAACCGTTGCTCTAGACTAGAATACTTCAAGACATTCATTTTTAAAAATATTGTTGGTACTTTGGAAATCGGAAGTGCCTTATGTGGTGATGACGAAGCTCATGTATAAAGAACTAAATTCTTCATTTAGCTTTGTTCCTTATAAACTGACCTGAAAGTAATTTTCAGTAATAACAAAGGACCTCCACACAAGCAGATGACGGGTAAGATCGTAAAAAATGAATTTTTCCACACTCCACTTTATAGTAATGTGCTGCCATCTAACGTCAAATTTAAAAGTGACTCATGTGGTGATGATGAAGTCTTAAACAAAAAACTATATTCTCTATTCCGCTTGGTTCCTTATAAACAAAGCTTATAAACTGAACTGGAAATTTAAACTGAAAGTTCGGTTATTTTATTTGAGCATAAGGAGACGTCCAAAACGAAGAACCTCTTAATGAGCAGACGACAGACGGTTTGTTCGGTCCCCTACAAGCTAAGCTCACAAACAGAACTGGAAGTTTGAACTACCAGTTCAACTATTTTTTCAGGGCACAAGGAGACATCCGAAACAAGTAACCTGGAGAGAAGCAGACGACAGAGAAGTCTTGCATCGAGCTTATATTACTGGAGGGAGCTTCCAGCCGCCGCGACTGCAGCGACATCAAATGTGAGGCGTGACTGGGCGAAAACAAAGTTCCCGCCTGGCAATTTACACATGGAAATGAACAGTTCGGTCTCTAAATATTGGGTTTTAAAAAAAGATTACAAAAAAGGATAAAGAACTCATCTAAAGGTGAAAAAAGATTAAATTATTTATTTCATTAATACTGGAATCATTTCTTTCATCAATTCTTGAATTTTCCTCCATTAATTCTGGAATTTTTTCCTTCATTAATTATTATTTCTTTCATTACTTCTGGAATGATTGCTTTCATCAATTCTGGATTTTTTTCTTTCATTAATGCTGAAGTTATTTCTTTCATTAAAGCAGAAATTATTTCTTATTAATGCTGGAATTATTTCTTTCATTGATTCTGAAATTATGTCTCTAATTCTGGAATTGTCTCTTTCATTAAATTCGTTATAACGAAGTGATTTGGAGTTCGATCACTTGGAGTTCGTTGTAACGGGATTCGACTGTACTTGAATATATTTCTCCTACTCTTCAGCAATTTCAGCAAATTGCATTTAAAGCAATGAATTTCAATATTTGGCAAAATTTAGTGATATCCCGACAATCGCAATTTCTTGCATTCTCCTCGACGACATATGGTGAACGTAAGTACGAAGGTTTTATTTGAACCAGAGATTATGGGTAAAATATTACTAATATGAATTACGACGTGTGAATGATTTTGTCAAGTCTGACTGCAGACCGCCTCTGGTCCGCGGACCATTCGTTGAGAAAACGCTTCTCTAAACCACTACACACACACACATACAGGGTGTCCCGTAAGTGCTAATGCGGCCTTGATCTTGTCGATCGTCCGTCGTAGAGATAATTTCAGTTTAAAAAAATGCTCAAAAGGAATTCAAAAATTACCATGTGCAGTTTTGAGAGTGGAAATAGTGTGTCACATAATAAAAAACCTCAATTTTTATACGGTCCTCCTGTCACTTAACTCAGTGGTTCGCAACCGGGAGCCATACGACCCCCTGATGGTATTGGGACACTTCAAGGGGAACCACTGAAGAAAATGGAGAAAGGGGCCATGACAGGTGATTTGGAGGGCTGAAGAGAGCTGAGAAGAAAAATTAAGGTGTGAAGAAATAAAGCTTTTATATTAGTGACTATACACTTACAGAATCCAACAAAACCACCCGTGAAACCAGGTTCGTCTTAGGACATGGACCCACCCGGACCTCGCCGCCTGCATTTTGCAGCTGGTTCCCTAGGATGGGGTTTTTCGCAGGCCCCAGGCTAGATTTTTCACAGACCCCTCCTCTATATTAAAATTATGGTGTGAAAAACAAACAATGATGAAAACCATATCAGGCCCCCGGCTGTAGCTCTGTCAGTCCCACTCTTGTGAGGGGTCATGCCCGGGGTCTCATGTCCATAAGTAATCCCACCTTATGATATTTTGTATAGTACAATAAATTTTGAAAATAAGTAGGAAATATGTAGTCTGTTTATTTCCAGCTATGTATGGGACTACCATAGTATCACTTTGCCTAGGGCGCCCATGATGTTGAGACGGCCCTGAATAGAACTCGGACTAGCGGGGACCTAAATAAATTCTAGGCCAGTGGTCTGGAGGCCAATCTTATTTGCAAAATTTTCGTTCAGTATAAATTCAGTGCAAGCGGCCGATCTTGCTTTTAGATGAGGGTCAAAAACTCTGGGTAAGACAGGGGAGCCACGAGAAAAAAAAACATGGTTCAACGGGGGCCACGGGCAAAAAAAGGTTAAGAAATACTGCTCTAACTTACAGTTAGAGAGTTGTTGCCCTGTCTCTTCCGAGGCCAACAGAAAAAATCCAAGTTTCTAAGTGGAATATTCGCTGAGATATTCGAATTCAAAAAGCGGAGAAAAGTTAGGAAAGGGCAGCATAAAAATGAGGGAAAGGAGCATTGTCCGTTAGTGTGTTTCCTGTTCTTTCGTAACTTTTCTCCGATTTTTGAACTGAAATATCTTAGCGAATATCGCACTTAGAAGCATGGAATTTTTTCTCTTGGCGAGAGATAGAAGGAGGAGAGATACAGGGCAACAACTGTCAAATTGAAAGTTAGAAAACGAGGGGGACCGTATAAAAATTAAATTTTTTTTTATTTTGTGTCACACTGTAATTTTCACTCTCAAAACTGGTACAGGGTAATTTTTGAACGCCTTTTGAGCTTTTTTTTTTTAAATTGGCATCACACCTCTACGATATACGGCTGATGAGTTAACGCCGCATGAGCACTTACAGAACACCCTGTATAATTCATTGCATACTAACGGGAATAGCTATGTATCCTCTGTATATTCATCTGAACCGCGCGGAAACATTCATTTCGACGCATCACATTAGGTGACGCATTTTTATTCCCGACAAAAATCAATGCTGCAGGTTCAAGAAAAAATAGACACGCGCTTATATATATTGCTTTTCCGTGCAGATGCATGTACATACATCTTCAAGGATTTCCAAAAAGAAAATATAACGCGCTCACGAGAACGGCAACGTGTTATGAAACATTCCGTGAGAGATGAAAGAAATCCTCAGTCATCTCTCTCTCTCTCTCTCTACCAAGCATTTCAAGATCAAGGAACTACTAAGGTAAGGGAAAATGAAAAAAAAAAAAATACATCTATATATAATGCAGGAAGAGGACGGGGGACCGATCTTTTGAAAGACGGAATCCATATTGCCTCGTTTAATATTTCTTTGAGATACCCGGGGGAAAAAAGAAATCGACAGGAAAATCCATTTTGTTCTCTGGAAATAGCGAAACCACCGACATATCGAAGAACCACAAAACACAAGACCTCAGAAAACACACACGAAGACGGAAATAACACTATTCAAGGAGAAAATAACCGTAATAAAGCATGAGAGGAGATTTACCTTCGTTTGGTTTTGGACGAGTAAAAAAGAAAAATGTAATACAGGTCCTAGTGATATTTCAAGCAACAAAAGAGTATCCATTTTTCGGAGGAGTCGTTGCTCTGATTCTGCCGTGTTATCATGTGTGTGTAGAGAACATGAATATTAAAACTAATACGAGCACACGGTTGTAACATTTGTAGGTTCTGTTGCTCTAATGTTGATGAAAAATTCCGTGAACGGAATGCGCATTTGTATGTAAATTTGTTGGTTTTCCTGTTAGCGGCGTGACGCTGGATTCACGCCGAAGTATGAATATTCAAAAAGAGTATGCAAACACATTCTGAATACATAGAATGAACTTTGAAGATGTGAAAGAACACACTGGAATAGTGATCTTCAACCTTTTCTATACATGCGGATTGGTGGACTTAGTGGAAAATTTCACAGGGCGGCATAAATGGGAGAAATAATTAACAAATGACTGCAAATAAAAAGCAATAGGATAGTTTCCTAACGTTCTGTCTCATAATACTGTATTTCAATTTATAAATGGAAGAAACAGCGTTTAAATGAGACCGCTGCTGCCCCCTACCGAATAAAAACAAATCCATCTGTGTTATAATGTTTGAAGTAAAATTGTTTGAAACCCCCCTCCTCCTAACCAGAACATGGCCAGCCGCTATGGTTAATATACAAGAAGGTGATAGTTGATTTAAAACCCGTGTGATGGCCAATTAGACCGGGGCCTACAATTTATTGCCGAATCCGAACGGCAGTCTTTTTTTGTTTTCTTTTATACTCATCGAGAGGTTGGTGCGCTAACCCCTCGATGGGGGAGACTCCCTATGGTAGCAATTTTTTGCTGCGGTCCAGTCGCCGTTTTTTGTTGTACCCTGTGTCAGGGAAGTTTTCTGACAAGGACGATCCGGGTATCGAACTCGCGACAACTCTAAACATCCTTCGGTACTTTGGCGAGTAACTTATTGACCTGGACTATATACCGCGCCCCAAGTCCTGCCTGACACAACTAAACAGTACAAAGAAAGATTCCGATCCATTTTGCCATTACAGTGCCCGCCGCTTGTTAAAATCACTTATATTCTGAGGTTTTTGATTTTATAAAGCGGTTGATTTTTATAACTGGCGAATCAAAAACCAAAATTTGAAAATCACATGAGTATAAAATATCACTACACTGACCGATTAACGCTTCTTTTTTAATAAGTAGGTAATTAATATACATTACTTTTACCACTTTACGATAAGTACGCAATATTGCGTTCAAACGGCAGTGGAATGGATTCAAACAAGTTCACTCTGTTTTCTTTCCTCTCTCCTGATCATCCCGAAACTTTGTTGCAACCTTGTTTTTTTTTGTTTTTTTTCCTTTTATCTTTTTGTATACATTGACAGTCAGACATGACCGCTGACCGCCCAAAGAGACCATTTTGGGATGGTTCGCGCTCTTTCCCAAAGGGATGGACGGTTCCGGAGAGCTGTAAAGCCTGACAGGGATTTTGTTTTTTCCTCACATATGATGTTTCTTTCTTCTAACGGTCGTATTCACCAACACAGTTTGAACTACAATCGCAGGTTAAACGATTAGCGATCGACATGGATTGGTTAAAATCCCCCAATTCGACAAATCCGTTTCGATCTTCAATCCTTTGGGGCCATTCAAGTATTACGTAAGCAGATTTTTAGTCATTTTTGGCCCCCTCCCCCCTTGTCAGCAAAATTTCGTCAGCAGCTTAAAATGACCAATAAGCACATCTGTTACATTGGAGCAAACCTGAAAAATGCAGCCGATAGGCGGATTAGTTAAGTTTTATAAACGAACTTTTATCAAACTGTTATATTGTAATGCCGGCCTAAGAATAAGGAAAGCTTTTCAAACATTAGCTGCAGGTGACCTAAGTTTTTCCGTGATAAGTTTTTCCCTTCCTGTGTACTATCTGAGACAAAGATACTAGTTTTTTCCAAAACTATGTATCTTTATATACAAAAATCTTTATAAGCATCTTTATATCAAAATATTAAACGGCGCTGCCTGAAGTATGTCGCTGCTTGTGAGGCAGCTTCTCGTTGACATTTTTCACACCTCAAACTTTTAGATTAAATCTTGTGTTTATCTCTAAATCTTTTCGTTTAACTTATGATGCTTGCTCTCGGGCGTTGTGTTGAATGAATCACCGCTTACTTCTAGAAGTTTTAGTTCCCAATTCTCGTGAATACCAATTTTGAGTATCTGAAATTCCACTATACAAATCCGACTCCACTTTTCTTTTCGAGTTCCCAGTTCCTTCTGTCATCTTTCCTCTTTCTTGTCTCTTCCTTTTCTTCTTTCGTTGAGCGTTTAATCAATGAAAACGTTTCCAAACGAGGCTCGGATGCCAAAATTAAGACCGAATACTTTGCAAGGTCAAATTTCCTTTTGAGTTTCACGCAGTTTCTTAGTATAGATAAAATTCATTTCAATTTTTCTTCATTTTTAAAAGTCACGGGTCTGATTTTATTAGCGGACAGCTTGTGATAGCGTTTGAGCAATTTGATTTTATAAAACGGCTGATTTTTATCACTGGTGTATATTCTATTTTTCGGGCGGTATGGGAAATTCCAGAAAAGATGAATACGAATCTTATTAAAAGAATAGCGAAGCAGAGTTCTGTCTCAAACATTCCAATATAAGCTAATGTATCTTATTTTCAGGAAGTTTCCCCTCGTAAAAATCGAAAAAAAAACTATCAATAAATTACGATCTGATTGCCAATCTATGCACAATAGAATACCCAATAATTTATGCAAGCATCGGGAATCCACCGAGTAACAACATTCATGAAATATTCATTGCACGTGACATGATTATACTTACGTTATTCGAAAATTTTTGCAGTATACGTTAAAGTCATTTCACACCACAAGTTATCTAAAGGCGTAATTACAAATCATATTTGGGTCTCGGTCTTCCAAGGTCAGAGATAATATGGTTCGGATGCGGAATACCGGAAGTATTTGCGCACGCGAGGTTTGCGAGACGTTGTCTTCGCCTGAAACTGTCGAGTTCCCGGATTATTTTTTGTTACTTATACTACCGGGAGCGAGTTCTTTCCGCGGCAAAACACGCGAAGATACGTGATGAGAAGCCATAAATCACGACCCCCCCCCCCCCAAAAAGTGTTCTTTTTCACAAACGGAACAAAATGTTCCGCAAAGAAACATTTTTATAAAGCGTCGTTTCGTTTTTTCCGCGTAAATTTATGGACTGTTCCGTGAGGTTTTTTGGAGTTATGCAACACTTATTCCAAACGAGAAAGTTTGTACAGCATAACAAGTGTTCATCTGAAATGGAAAAAAGTGACGACGGTTCCTAACGATGAAATAGGCTGTATGTGTCTCTTACGATCGTTTTGGACCTTAAACCTGTTATATGTAGAGACTGGCGGTGCCCGAGTGACGCAGTGGTAAGATGCTCGTTTCCCACTATGAAGGCTACCGTCGAGGTCCACGGATTCGAATCCGGCCAAAGAATATAAGAATCAAGTTCTTTACCTGCCGATCCTGAGACGACCAACGATAGATGGCGCCTTCATTTCCCACCCGACTCCACTGGTTGGAAATTCGCTTATAGCGTTATACAGGGTGGACAAAAGGTGTCCGCAGAAACTTTAAAAATTCATAAAAACCGGAAAAATAACCAATATAAAAAACGGTTTGCAGGGTTAGCATCGTTAGGTCTCGGAAATTTTTCTAAGACGGGGAAAAAACAATAACTCAAAAAACAGTCGATAGGCAACGCTGGTACTAGCGACTTCGGTGGAAATGAGACAGTTATAAGAACTTGCGCTCCTAATCCACAATCAGTTCGTTGCAAACCCTGTATGTGGACCTGCTGCACTCTGCCGTTAATGGATCTGTGACTCGCCTGCAATATGTTATCCCCCTGTGGTGGTGGCCATGTGGAACACACACTATTGTAATAAACGATTTGGAGACATTCTGTTCGTAATTTGCTTATCTTTTCTTTGACTTGTGTACGTCAGCGCCACCTAGTGGCTGTTTTTGATTTAATTTGTTTTTCCTGTCTCGTTATGCTGCAATGTTAACCCTGCAAACCGTTTTTTTGTTTCGATTATTTTTCTTCCGTAGGTGTGCGGAAAAGCAGTACACAGTGATGGTTCGTTGCCATCGTGGTCTTTCGAATCCGACCGAAGAACATAAGAATCAAGTTCTCTACCTACCCTACAGATATTGGGGTGACCACTGATAGAGAGTTCCTTCATTACCCACCCAACTCCACTGGTTGGAAATTGGCGCGTATGGCGATAGATGACTGGAGCTGGTCAAGTCAACTAAAGCTCGATTTCCTACAGGTTTCTATGGGACGTCGTTTAATTTGGTTCACGAATGGCAAGCTTTTTTTTATCCCCAAGGAGCGCTATAAGAAAGACAAAAACTGACCGAAGGCTAAAATGACGAGCTTAGAAATTAGAATTTCAAGCAAATTGAGATTCTGAATAACTTCTTATTTTACACTATATGTATGTATTTTATTTTACCTATAGTATATCCAACCAACAGTTTACTTTTCCTAAAGCTGGTGTTTACACAACCCAGTCGAATTCGTAGATGTTCCTCCATATATTTGTGTTTTGGTCAGCCCATTTCTGTGTCTCATACATACAGATTTAAACAGAATATCCTATAATATCCAGACTGTTCAGTTTGACGCTTGAAGTCTTGCACTGAAAGAACGCGTGTTCTGAGAAAACGTAGGTCCTCCTTTTTCAATGCATTTTGCATTAGCTAAAGCTTTTGTCATTTTACATGAAATGCTTCAGATACATTCGGAAAGAAAAGGGAGGTATATCTGGAAAGAGATTCCGATGTGGACATGAGTTAATCGTACTCAAATGACAAGTCATTCCGATGAGTGATGATTGGTGCTATAAGTTAGCTCAAGATACCCCTGTTTTATGTTAGCGCGTGCGACCACATCAACAAAAATGTTCGTTATCCAAGGCAAAAAAAAAGTTGAAAAAAAGTCTTCTCGTTAGCCATGAAATTCATAATCCGGGGCATCTCAATATATCGGTGATTCCCAACGTGGGCGTTAACACCCCCCCCCCCGGGAGATGATGGAATGTTCTGGGGGGCGGTCGTCACAATGGCCCACCCCAGACCCCTCCGTCACCACAGTGGTGGTCGGCTGAAGTTTGTTTTCTGTGTTTCCTAACTTCAAGGCGAGAATGCGAGCCGGTCTCCCCTTCAAAAAGTCTCGCCACAGAGAGCAACAGACCTACAAACAGTACAAATGCAATCAGTACTGAAAAATCAAACGGCACTCATATTGTTAGGCACACACACAGTTACACTTCCGGCACAACTCACTAGATAGTGAATCGCCCATATATGGTGATAAACCCGAGTTGTGCTCAGTTTGAAAGAAAGTAAGAAGGGGAGCGGTTGAAGCTAAGGTGATAACATAGTGTCCTATGGGTTACACTGCGTGGGTGGGCGATGAGATAACAAATATGTGAAGAAGGGGGCGATAGGACAAAAAATGTTGGGAAACTATGCTGATCTGATTGTTTCGAAATCCGATCTATGCCCTTTTCTCAAAGAAAGCCTGTAAAGGTAGGGTGGCCAGATGTCCCGATTTCCCAGGACATTCCCGGTTTTTCGCTAGTTTTTGCCCTGTCCTGAAGGCTTTTGGGACGCCTGTTTGTCCAGGTTTTTGCTTGCGCAATGAAATAGCATTTTATTTTCAATATATTTTTTCATTTTAACTTTTAGCTACGTTAGATATTATGCTAGAAATTTATTATTTCACTGTTGTATTTTTGCCATGTTAAATATTTTATACAACCAAAGGACGCCAAACCAGTTTTGAAACATTGTAGCCCCGTTCACATGTGCAAAATTGTGGCTGGAATGGAGGTAGTTTGGTGAACATAAACTTGCTTGGCATTTTTTTCCATTTCATTCCCGCTTGGAAATGAATGAAAGGAAGAAAGTTTTGAAGTAATTGTGGTCATGTTTCAGGCAGAAATTTCGAGGGTTTTGACACTGAGTTTATAGATACTGTATTAAAGAAACCAGACATAGCCCGGTCTCTGCTCCGATAGGGGGATATAAGTCCATTATCTCGTAAGGTTTGAATTATATCTTCTTGGGAAAATCGTTTTCAGTACTAGTCTAATGATTCCAATCTGCTTTACGATACAACTACCGACTGGAGATTTTTACTGCACGACCACGCCCTTCGGGGCACTGAGCTAATGCGCATCGCTAATGCGACAGAGTCTGGTCGTGCTCGGTTTGTTCAGTTCAGTGCAAAGAAAGTCTTGGATTGAGAGAACAATGAATTTTTACGATGTTCTTCAAATCAGCGTCACCGGGAGAAATTTACAAGTTTCAAACTGTAAGATGGATGGTCCATAACTTTTCAACAGAATTTTGACAAATGATAACTAGCTTGCTGGGAAGTCGGCCGATAGGTCGAATTATCATTCATAAATTACAGTGTGCTTGGGTGTTCACTGTGGCTCCTTCGAGTAAGCGCACATCTTTTCCAGCACGGATTTGAAAATCGTCACACGCCCCTGTGACGTCCACGCACCTATCGGAAGGTTAAGAAACTCGTAATCGAATCAGCAGCTGTCCTCAGTCGCCATCTTCGGTGACAAAGGACTGGAACTGATTTAGTTCTAAGCTAAAGCTGTGAGTGGGTGTAAACTGAACAACTTCTTATGCACGACATTATGAGCAACTCACAGTAATGAGTGCGAATGGCAAAGAAACAACGTGGTGGTAAACGCACCTCTCGTCTTTTACATACGGTGCCAATTATTTATCAGCTTTAACAGCTTTAAGAAATTATGGCTTTCTACCACAGGTAAAACTACTGATTGAACAGATTTTTCTTACAAACAAATGTTCCAGCAGTCAATAGTATAGACCAGAACAATGCATCTTAACCACACTGCGCAAAACTTTCCCGTATTGATCCTCATCCTTCATTGTGGATCAACGCTGCAGAAGACTCCGAAGGAATAATATCACACAGATTAAACGAATTGACACGAAACACCTGTAACATAGTGTGATACTTGACACTGGCTTGACATAACCTATCAAACATATGGAGGACCTTAAATGCGTTACCTCTTCGCATTCGAAGAAATCGTCCTAATCTCTTGATTCGATGCAGGGAAGTTTATTGACAAATCGATAAAAGCGATTGGCCGTCCGAGATTTTTGTCGATCCGAAATACCTTTGGGATGTCCAACTCCAGGGAAATCTTGCCGAGAAGAAATACTAATCCGGCATTCGTCGCACGTCTTGAGGATTTAAAAAGTGGGATTACTTCGAAATCATTTGTTTTTCCCTCATAGTAGAATTGCGAAAACTGCCGGAAATTTCATACTTTACTTCCCTGACAATGTAGGATCAGCCTCGTAGCTGATCCTTCTAGGAGATTTAAGAGTTCACATTTATACTAGCAAAAAAAGACTATTCAAACTCAAGGTGAAACATTAAAACCACTCTGTGCGGTAAACAATGCTTACTTCCATCATTGACACCTCGTAGATGGTAGGCTGAAATTATTTCTGGTGTTGACGCAACCCAGTCGAATTTGTAGGCGTCGAAATAAATTGGCGATTCGGTCACGTCATTTCCAAGTATGATGCATGCAGATGGGAAAGATATCGTCCAGATTGTTCAGTCTTGCACTGAAAGAACGGGTGCTCTAAAAACATAAGCTCTTCTATTACTGAATGCATTTAATGGTATTTTTAGCTGGTTAACGGTAAATTTAGCTGGATCTTTTTCATTTTACATGGAATGATTCAAAAAAACTTCAGAAACAGAAGTGTAAGTATATCTGGAAAAAGCTTCCGAGAGGTGGACATGAATTAATTGCTCTCATGACAGCAATTCTGATGATGGTTGGTGTGAAAATTCAGCTCAAGATGCGGCTGTTTTATATTAGTAAGTGTTTTTATATCAACGAAAATGTCCGTGTTCCTTAGCCAAGTCAGAAAAATCACAAAAAAAAAAAATCTTCGTTAGTCGAGACATCACTGTACTAAATTGAGGTGGTTCCATCTGTCGATGGTTGCTGCAGGTTCCAGAGATGGGGAAATAACTTTTTACTTCATTTGTTATTTATTTACTTGATATTCTCTTTTACTTTCCTTCGCTTTTTACTTCACTTTAGATCTTTGGTATCCAGCCTACAGACCTGGTTCCCAACTTCGAGGCGCGAATGGGAGAGCCGATCTCCCCCGTTAAAAAGTCTCGCCACAGAGAGCAACAGACCTACACACAACAATACAATTATTAAATCATTGCACTTCACTCACAGTCAGAAAAATTGATGGCAGATGGAAGCGCTACACACAACAAGCATTACTCAGAAGCAAACTTCACGTCAGGTTCGCTACACGTACACATTCCAACATGTACGAATTCATTAGACGTTCCGCAGAGGAATATGGACGAGGTGCATATATGGTTCAGTAGTAGTGGTAGTAGTAGCCTACAGACCTGACGGTAGCCTTCATGGTGATGACGAGATGCTCGTCGCATAATTTATTTGATATTGTTGCTTCAAGAACATTTACTGATGTCATTATTACATGTTTTTCATGGAGCACATCACTCGAAACCCCGGTCACCAATTTCAATCGAAGAATTATGGTAGAGTTTTAATTGATAGGTGGAAGTACAGGATCCGGTTTTATGATGTTTTTTGCATATAATATACTAGTATATATTAATTTTGCTGATAAAATTAATAAAATATTGTTGCTTCAAAAACATGCTTTTTTTTTTAACAACAAATTAAACTAGAGCTTATACTAAGGTTTGGTCCAAAATGTGATATCTGGGGGGGGGGAGGCACGTGAGCGCACAGTATGGGAGGGAGAAACTGTAGCGGGGTTAATATCACTTATGCAGGGCGCGAGGGGTCACATCTCAAGGTGTCAGCACGAATTTGTACTGAAATCTTATCCACATCGAGTTCACGCTTGTTCAAAGCCCGTTGCCGGCTTTCTCCAAGGAAGACATACATCGGATTCCGAAACAATCAGATACAGTGATGTCCCGGCTCATGAATTTTACTGCTAACGGAAATTTTTTGTTTTTTTTCAACGTTCCTTTCTAACGAACATTTTTGTGGATACGGTCAGACGCGCCAACATGAAACAGAGGCGTCGTGAGCTAAATATCACACAGCAAAAATCATCGCACATCGACCGCCACTCGAGTGCGATTAATTTCATGTGGAATGAAAGATTCAGCTAATAGAGAAAATGCATTGAAAAAGAAGGACCTACGTTTGCAGAACACGTGTTCCTTCAGTGCAACACTTCAAGCATCAAACTGAACATTCTGGATATTCTAGGATATTTATTTTAAATCCGCATGCACACGAGACCAAGAAATGAGCTGACCAAAACACAAATAGATGAGGGACATCTATGAAATTCTACTGGGCTTGTGTCGACACCAATTTTAGTAGAAGTAGACTGATGGTTGGATGAAGGTTTCGCGACAGCTGGTTGATGCGACGATAAACGCACTAGACTACAAAAATGCTACGAATTCTCTTTCCTTAGGCAAAGCGCAAATTGAGCCGCGTGAAGCGTTCGCGCCACGAAGCAGGGCAGCACTCTGTTTTGCGGTCAACGGAAATCAGGACAGCGCAAATTGTGACACGAGGTGACACTACGCTAAGCACAAGTACGCGTTCACTCGTTGGCGCTGCTCTAGAGCTCGCGTGCGCTGAATGTTCATGGACAGCCAGACCTAACGTTTTTTTAAATCACTTGAGTGACATGCGGTGCAGTTCCGCGTCACTTAGATGGCCCGTGGAAAATTCTTGGGGGCAATATTTGAATAGAACATGTGCGATAATAAATGAAAGCAACCCATCTGTTTATTCATAAAAGTTTTATACAAGAACGACATTTTAGTGTGCGATGTTTCATATATTCTTTACTTCTACGCCAGTATTCAACTACTGCTCTTTTAGTTTCAAATGGGATTCTCTGGACTTCATGGCCCCCACGAATGGGGGGGGCTGACAGGGCTCTAGCCCTGGATCCCGGGGCAATTCTCACCGCCGCTGTGGTGGTCGAGTGGTTATAGTGCCGGACTCGTGATGCGAGGATCCGGGTTCGAACCCCACAGTGGTGGTCGGCTGAAGTTGGTTTTCTGTGGTTCCCAACTTCAAGGCGCAAATGCGAGCCGATCTCCCCGTTAAAAAGTCTCGCCACAGAGAGCAACAGTCCTACAACGGTAAATCATTCAACCATAACACTTCACTCATAGTTAGTAAAACTGGGGGCAGATGACAGCACTACACATAACAAGCATTACACAGAAACAAACTTTACGTTAGGTTGCACTACACGTACACGCACATTCCTGCATGTACCGATTCGTTGGGGGGGGTTCCGCGGGGGGGGGGTGCATGTGTGGTGTGGCAGTAGTAGGTAGGGGCTCGGGGATCCATGATGTTCTTAAGTCAGCCACCTCGTTGGGCAATTTGCCTGTTGTGGCGTTGTATTTGTATTTTTTTTGTTTTTCCACACTATAAATTAACTACAGAAGGGACCCGTGAAAAGTCTGACCGGGGGGGCCCAGCCACAGAGTAATAATACTATTTATATCTTAAGTCTATGGGCTTATGGGATGTGTCTATGGGATGTGGGGGCCATGCTGGACTTCCTGAATTAACTCTCCACCTACATAGATTTCATCATTTTCATCTATAGTTTCAAAATCAGAATTCTCACATTCACTTTCGTCAACCGATGACTCGAAATCTTCTACTTCATTATACTAAACATTTCGCAAATAGATTTAGGTTTTTTCAAAGTTTCCAATTGTTTTATTTTTTTAAATTTATTTCGGCTTCAGTAAAATCTGTCAGCTCCATTTCTTGAACATTCGTGGTATAACATCCACACCACGTTGAATACATTAATATGTGGTGGCATTTCCTATTTGAAAGCCACAGTTCGTTTTAAAAAATAGATTCAAAAACATCGAGGTACACAACCATGCAATTTCATGCGAAAGACTTTTCAGCATTGAACAAAACAACTACAAAAACTTATTACAACTCGCTAGTTTGTTTCACTTATGTAAAATAAAAGTGTAGGAAATGCCAAATAATATATATTCAAACTCAATTTCAAACACTTTTGAATGCAAAATACCCAAAAATAACTTTACAACACATTTAAACTCATTCGGAGGAAACACGGACAATTCATTTTTTAGAATTTTCGGCTTTTCTCTGAATCCTCGCCAAGTAGGGTTGCATTTGGCTAGAAAATGTTGATTTGTATTCATCTTTTACAGCTTTTCTGTTGCAATTCCGCAGCTACTTTTTTTTCACAGTAAATATTTTGAGTCATCTACAAACGCCTGTAAAATTTTCGTCGAATTCTGTGAGTTTAGCTTGGAGCGTTTCCTTGTAAGGTTTAACCTAACTTTTTTTTCCCCCCTTTAAGTTATCGTTATCAGGCTGCAAGACTATGTAAGAGGCTAGAAAGTGTTCCCCCCCACCTCGTGTTGACAATAATTATTGTACTCAATGATCCCATGTACGCGTGGAGCTACTTTTGCAATGGTCTTCCTCAAATGCATGACTCACATCTTTGTGAGCTCTTTATCAATTTCTAAATAAAAATAGAATAATTGAACATTTTGCAACGAATTATGTAGGAAAGAGAAACAGACTTGTCCCGTTCAACCAATACCAATTCACCAAACGTTTCGTACAACGAACTGGATGTATTGTAACCGTACTTGCTAACGGGGCATTTTTCCGGGTATAGATATCGTTCGATATTGTTATCAGAATCCCCGAGTCCCGATTTGATCACATTAAGCGGTGCGAACTGTATTAATAGCCTACGAGCGCGTGTAAAAATCCTAAAAAGGGGTAGAAGCAAACCAGAAATACGGTTGTCTTCGGGAAAAAATAAATCACTAAAAATCTCTGTCACTTCCCAGCATTTTACAACGATTTCGTGCTCAACATCCTCACCAGCCATCAATTTTATTGGGGGAAATCCCGTTGTTAGCAACATTTTGAGCGAACATTTAAAAGAAAAATAAGTTTCTCGGATCCACCGCCGCCGATGATGATGTATCGCTAGACTTTTATGGATAGATACGTTTTTAGATACTAATTTGACAAATTATGGCCTCCGAAAACAGCAAGTGTTTTGACGTCTCGTTGTTTTTCCCCAGAAAAAAAAAAAGAAGGAAGCTCCCGTTCCGTGTTTTTATTTTCCTTGTCCGTTGTTAACGATCACGCAAAGTTTCCGTGACGAGAAGCCATTAATCAAGTCGCAAAATATTCAGCAAGTTCTTCTCAACGACAGGAACAAAAAAAAAAGAAAATAGATATTTTAACCTCGGGTGACAGTTTGTCGATGGACCGTCGAGAGACAAATCGCATGCGTCCGAGCCATTGATGGTGGAAGTTGATGACAAGATCATGCTGGCAATATATCACGGCCTCCTCGACGATAAATCGTAACCTGAGTATCGCGCATCGAGAGCATTAAATCACGATTTTGCTTCGTAAAATGGCCTTGTGTTTTCTTTCCCCTCCCGATCCTCCGGTTCAAATGTTATTAATCGCGGATATCATTGAAAATTTGAAGACACTGTATTTTCTTGTTGGGGGTCATTTAAGTATTAAATCGGCATCGACTACAAGAAAGGGGTTGAGTGATGCTTACGTCATCAACCACCCTTTATAAAAGTATGAAATATTTTTAATGGCATCTTTACCGCGTGTGTGCCAAAAACGAGAAAAATTGTGGGCTCCTGAACTAATATCCCTCCATTAATAAGTCCTCTATAGAGCCACTTGGGTGATCTTTAAACGTTCCGCGGGCCGTTTAAGTCAGTGGTGGTTCTCAACCCTTTTTGACTCGCGGAGCCCTTTTTAATATGTAACTTCTATGGCGGAGCCCCGAAGACTTATTTTTTATTAATTTATCAGTTACTGATTTATTTTTACTATCGAAATATAATTATAATAATTTTTTTCACATTTACTTTTTTTTTAAATTTCCTCGAGTGACCGCGGCGGAGCCCCTGGGAAGTACACACGGAGCCTCGGTTGAAACCGCTGCTTTTAGTGATATGAAAACGTGTCGCGGGCCGCTTAAGTGCTCTGGAACTGTAGCGCGTCACTCAAATGATCCCCAAATATGCCGCGAATGACTTGAGTTATCTGGGAATGTGCCGCGCCAACGTGAGTGATGTAGAACTGCACTGCGTGCCTCTTAAGTGCTCTAAAACTCTGCACGTGACATTTAAGGGATCTTTAAAAGTGCCAAGACCGCTTAAGTGATCTATAAATGTACCGCGGGTCACTCAAGAGATATGTGAATGTGCCGCTTAGTTAATTTTTACAAAATTAGATTTGAGATTGCTGGCTACATCAAATAGCACCGATTTAGCCCGTGGGCCATGGGTTAAGCCAACTCTAGCAGAATGCCTCTGCGCGATGTTCGTGACGTGAATAAAGAGAGTCATCTCACCTTTAGACATTGAATGTACTAACAAAAAGGGTAAAGATGGCGCATGCATCGGCCTGCTTTTTCCAATGACTATAGCTGAAATGATCTTCAGTGACGTTTCGCGCGGAGACATTCTGCTATACATGGTGTTAGTTGAGAATATGGCTTAGAGGGTAGGTTGCAATAAAATTCTTAAAAATAAATTTTGATTTCAAATAGTATTGAAAATTAAAGTAAATTTGTTATAACAATACACAAAAGTATTTTCTTCCAATATCAATTTTTTTTTGCACCAAAAAAATAAATTTTTGATCGTTTGGGGAAGCACAGGAGGACTCGTGCTACCTCCCCCCCCCCCCCTCTACCCGCGAACGTCTCTGATGTGCGTTAGGAGGTAGGGAGGGCTAAGGTGACGAAATTTCGCTGACAAGGGGGGGGGGTGCGAATGTGCCTTGGGAAAAAACAAGAACGTGGGAAAATGACTCGTGAAAATTGGCGTACGCAAAGGGGATTTTTGGGGTTCTAACCCCCCCCCCCCACCTTGAACCAAGATTATATTGTTATTTTTCAGGAAAAAAAGTAATCCCCCAGAAGGAAAAAAAATCTGAACCCCCCCCCCCCCGTCGAGAAATTTCTGCGGACGCCTATGCTCCTGAATGTTTGCTCTACCAAGCAACCTACACTATGGAAGTTATTTTCTTAAAATGTTTTTAACATGTGTTTCAATAGTGATACGAATTTTCGTTTCACGCAAAACTTGTATAGCAAAATTATCCAACCAGCTGATGCAAAAGAGGATGATTTTCACATTCGTGCTTCTGGCAAGCGGGGGGGGGGGCGTGAAAATGCGTCGTAACGTCTTCACGCCCGAGCCAAAACGGACTGCTAAAAAAAAAAAAAATTTCGGATTGATTTGGTTCCTATATTTGTATGTCAAATTGTCATAAAAAATTAATTAATTAATTTTGGTTGATATATTGACTATATTGACGTTTTCCAGGTTAAGACCTAATGTGTACCTGACTCAAATGGTCCTAGTCAATATATCAACCAAAATTAATTAAGGATGTGTATTAACAAGGTGTTCCGGTAGAAAAGTATACGTGTTACTGCCAAAGCCCGATGTTGGAACTGGCCGACCCAGTTGAACCGGCTAATGTCTGAAATTCGAGCTTTCACCGGCGCCAATATATCGATCCCAATGATTCGAAGTCATCAACATGCTGCCATTTTTTTTTTTTTTTGTGATAATTATGGCCATTTAAAATTATAGCCACAACTAAGCATAATATGGTTAGCTATGGCAACCCTAATGATCAAAGGAATCTGAATATATCTTAAGGAATCACTGATATTTTAGTGATCTTTACATAAGGATCGACGCATAGGGGCCCGAATTCGGACATTGGCTGGATCAGCTGGGTCGGCCGATTCGCGAAGTGGCTAACTTCTGACACTTTTAGTAGCATCGATACACACAGCACAATAAATACCTTGGCTGATCGTGCATCATACATAAAAATACGTAAATTGAGATGCAAACGGGATATCACCAATTATCGCCAAAACATGTGTTAAATGCAAGTCAAGAGTCCCTAATTACAATCACAAAAATTTCAAAGGCAAGTAATGTTGCCGATTACAGCCAAAAAAAAACTGATAAGATGATTACTACGAAGGCCAGAGTGACAATAAGTGATGCCCAAAAATAATCGTGTGAACAACATAAATGGTTTACAAGTTTCTACTATTGAGATAAACGATGTCGGTTTTGCAGAAAAAAACATTTTTTGTGTTACAATTTACTACCTGCGGGGGTAAGCTATTAAATTTATTAACAACCCTATTAGAGAAAAATTCCCTGCGACAACATAACCTAGAATTGTCCCTTACCAATCGATACTGGTGTTCCCTTGTGGATAGATCGATAGAACCGCTCACAACCCCGGACTGATGCAAGGCACCTTACTTCCGTTACCTCAAAAGAGGCAGAGTTGCGTCGGAAAAGTTAGCAAAGATTTTTAGTGGTGTTATTATCTCTTCATAACTCAAACCCGGTGTGCCAATAAGGACACGCGTAGCACTTCTGTGCACCCCTTCAACCAAGTCTATGTCCCTCTGTAGGTAAAGATCTCCAAAACCTTACGGCATACTCCAGTGCAGGACGAACCAAGTCTCGGAAAAGCGGAAGAATGACTTTAGCAGAAGGCGATGAGACTTTTTGAAAATGAAGCCGAGCATTTTTTCTATTCGATTTTTTGACCACCGCTGAACAATGTTCAGAAAACCTAAGCCGCTCGTCGATGAGAATTCCCAAAATCGGTGGCCCTAATTGCGCACACATCCGGGATAGTAACACCATTAACCTCGTAAGAGTTCCGTGGGTTGTTCGAACCAAAATGAGCGACCATGCTCTCCACATTCATTTGCCCATGCTGCAGTCCTGTTTAAGTTGGCCCGGAGCAACTCCCTAACGCTTTGATTCCCCATTACCCCCATCAGTTTCACGTCATCTGCGAATTTGCTAGCAATCCCATCGATACCCTGATCGAGTTTATTGATCGTTACAATAAATGTAAAAAATATGGGGCCGGTAAAAAAGTGTTTGATATAATTTTCCAATCATTGCCAAATATCTAGGCCCTTACTACACGCAGGTTTTTTACATAGCCAGCGGCGCTGTAGATCAAGTTACATTTTATCTACTAATATCCTCAGTTGGTACACTCATCGCATCGAAAATGCTGTAGACGAGCACAGCTTACAAATTATTCTAACGTTGACACGAACATATTTCTCTTATACATAATTTTTTAAAAATTAATAAAACAATTTTCTTTTTTTAAACATAAATTGATGAATTTTTTTTTTGCATCATATCTAATGTTCCACAGTGTCCTTTACTTCTAACTAAATAACTCAAACTAAGATGAATAGAACACTCAAACAAGTTGCATGTTCATTTTTAAAGCTGAAAAATTCTGATAAGATGTTTCAAAATTAGTTATAAATTTTGTCAAAAGACGACGCTGCATATCAAAGTCGCAGTGTATATGTTACCGCTGAAGCTCGAAAGCGGCTAGGAGCAAATCAGTTAATGTGCAGAATAATCTGTAGGCCGCTGTGGTGGTCGAGTGGCCATGGTGACGGACTCGCGTCCCCACAGTGGTGGTTGGCTGAAGTTGGTTTTCTGTGGTTCCCAACTTCGAGACGCAAATGCGAGCCGATCTCCCCGTTAAAAAGTCTCGCCACCGAGAGCAACAGTCCTACAAACAGTACCAATATTCAGTCACTACACATCACTCACTTCACTTCTGAGATATAGATGGCAGCACTGAAAAATCATACACAACACTAGATACGCACTCAGACTGTTAGGTACACTTCCGGCACAACTCACTAGGTAGTAAATTGCCTATGGCAATAGACCTGAGTTGTGCTCGGTTTAAAAAAAAAAAAAAAAAAAAGTGACGCCACGAGCTTCGTGCGAAGGCCTCCTGCTATAGATGATGCTGAATGGATGCGCATGGCGCACAAATGAATTATTCATTCTGATAAAGCGTTTGTGAAGCTGAAACACAATGACCTTCAAACAGCCCCAGAGAAAGAAGTCGTGAAATGAAACGATTACATCGTCATCTATTGTCTAACAATTGCAGTTCATTTCGGAAACTGGTGTGTTTATAAAATTCCAGACCCTACCCATCAAATGTACCACTTGTGTCATATCTATCTATCTACTACTTATAAGAAATTTCATTTCAAAGTTAAGGAATCTTTTCTGGAATACCACGTACAAGTGCAGTGAAACTTTGTTTTAAGTACTTTATCGTATAGATATTCCAAATTTTTGTCTTACCTTAAGGAAATTTGAGCGAAACGTTTAAAATAAAAACTTGCTTGCACAGTAATTGCTGCAAAATTAATTATTTTGGTATCATTTCCTCAATGATATCGTAATTAATATCTCCAACGTCTGTGGTGCAGTGTTCGCGTATACACATGTTGGTGAATGATTCACGCATCACGGTCCAATTTTACTCTTCCAAATTTCGCTGAAGAGTGAAAATAATATTACAAAATTTAGGTGTTTTTTAAAAAAATTGTGTTATTCCATTTCTGTTTTTTATTTGAAAAATATTCCCCCTTTTTTGAAAAAAATTGCCCTTTAAAGTTTTATGCAGCGAGGAGGAGTGGGGGGGGGTGAATTACTCTTTAATTTCACTTCTTGTGGTAACATTGCAGTGGCGTTAAGTGAAAAAATCGCGTTTTTTAAATCTCACTAACACAGATGACGTAATACTTTCAAGAGCAATAATTAGGAAATTCATTTCAATAATGTCTTGAATAACTTGCCCATGCGCTATGAGAATGAAGGGAAAATTTCTCTATTACTTTCTCCACGTGTGGTGAACCTAAAGTGTCTCTTCTATTTGCGATACGTCTGCTTCCATCTTGATTGGACAATTGACGAGCTCGATCTTACCCTATACGAATTTAGAATTTTTTCGATTCTTGTCTTTGCTAAGCAAGACGACATGACAAAAGAGGAGAGCGGAGTTTGAAGCCACTCTTTCCTGCGAGGTCTCTGCTGCAAAGGATGAGTATGGCTCACACAGGTGAACTGTTCAAGCTGATACAGAGCTTCAGGCTCCATGCTTTATATATTCACCTTCAAATGGTGACAGAGGAAGGTAATAAAATAAAACGATTGTTACGTTATCTATTAGTTGAAATTGCAATTAATTTTGCAAACCGGTGAATTTAAAATTCCAGGCTTGCCCATCGAACGTATCACTTGTTATTCTTTTCTATCTATCGCTATTTCTCTACGATATGTGATTTCAAATTTAGGAAATCTTATCTGAAATACAGCGTACAAGTGCTGTGAAAAATTGCTGTTCAGTGGTTAATTTTTTTTTAAAGTGCTTTTCTTATTTCACACAGTATTTTGGTTCGAGCCCCGCCTGTTTTGTGAAAATTACAATTTTTTCAAAAAAGGTGCCGTACGTAGTCAGTTGCCTTAAATAACTGCGCATGAGAATGAAGAGTGAATGTTTGCGATTGTCTTATAGTTTTTAATGGCGCAAAGGACTTCAGCATGACTTCAAAAACTTTTAGCTATAAAGAAATCTATCACTTTCTTCTCGTGAATCTACGTATCTATTCTGTTTGCAATGTGTTTGCCTCCAACTTGGTTAGACACGTGACGAGCCATACATCCCCTAATCTAATTCTATACGGATTTAGAATCCTCTCGATTCTCATACGAAATCGAATAAATTTTCACAACGGAAAAATGTACAGCCTTTAGAGACGGACATCCGTTTACTTTTCGGAGAAAGCACAAAAAAATCCAATCAAAAATGCATTTTTGCTTTGTTTTTTTGCAATCGGAAAACGTTCTGAAGCGGAAAACGAATTCCGTGTTTCGGGAACGTAACTTATAACGTATCATCAGCAACGAGATTCCACTCAAAGAACGAAAAGATTACGTTTTATTTATTTATTTTTTTCCCCGCGGAACGAAACAAATGGAATATTAGCATCAAAAACAAAAATATAAACAAGTAAGAACTTTTAGAAAAATCTTCGATACCGTTAACATAAATAACATGGAAAAAAGAAGCCAATTTCATGGAACGATATTTAGGGAATCGTTCGGAGAAGACGTTTCCGCAGATGATCCTCTATAACGTGATCTTTTCTCACCGAAAACAAAAGACGAAATAAAGTCTTTTACTCGGTGACATAACGCACAAAAAAAACTGTATACAATGTAATGGAATTTGTGTTTTCTTATACTTACACAGAACGGAAAATAAAACGATCGCACACGGGCAATATCCTTTTTATTGCTTCGACATCCCAAGTCCGAACCGACTTCCCATCAGAAAGTGTCTATATAACATTGCGTGATGTTGGCGAAATTCTTTTCTGGAAAAGGACGTTATTTCGTTTTTCGTCTACATCGAACACGTGAAATACCGATTTGTGTTGTTTCTTTCCCTGGATTGAATCTTGAAGAATTTCTCTCAATTTCCTCTTGCAGAACGTATGTGATTTGAATTGTTGGAATCTGGCGTGCTTGCCTGGACCTACATCCAAAAAAATTGTCGATTGGATCTCGGAACCGGACACAATTTTTTATGAATCGCATCTCTCATAGATCGTGTTCGTGTCTTGTTTATCATTAAAATATTGGAAAAAAAACTCCATGTTAAAAATATTGTGAAAAATCCCGATATATTTGTAAATAATAACGTAAATAGTAAATAAACATTAATAAAAATAGTATAAACAGTAAAAAAAATGTAAATAATGAAAATAGCGGTGGGGGGGGGGGGAAGGTGAATAACACTATATATAAAAAAAGAATATGCACAATAGAAAAAGTATTGCACTCACATCTCTCCCAGATAATCCAGATGTACTTGTAAATATTCCCCAAGAAAAGTATCGCTAATAGATTGATTTAAAAAAATAAACATTTAAATCGCATAATTCAGTGAAAAACATCTAACTATTGAAGCCAACGGAAGAGAAATGGCTCTTCCATAGAAACGTATACTTTTCTTGGTATAAATTTAATATAAAAACGAAATTTATTCAAAAAATGAAGGATTTTTTGGATTCGGTTCTTATGCATTACGTCCGCGAGAAATAATATTTTTCAAAAAGAAAATGTAAATACAAATCAAATAGAAGGGATAGAAATAGAAGCATTTTTATATTTTTAGTTTTCCGAGGTATTCAAATCGACGGGGCTTTCCATGTTAGCGTAACGACCTTAAAAATGAAACATGTCACATTTTACTATAACGTTTATTGATGTACGTCGCGTATCGATTTTTTATTTTATTCATTTTTTTTGCATAACTTATACGTTAATCGATGGAAAAGTCTTTTAACGTCGGAAGCAAAGTTTGAAGCCTCTTTCCTTTCTAGAGAATTCGTGGGGAAATTGACTTTTTATATATTTTTTTAAAGAAAAAATGTGATATTCTAAAAATTGCGATTCTCAATCATTACACGACTGCGCTTTTTTATAGGGAAATATCATCAGAAGACATATTATACAGTTAAAACTCAAATAGATTTATCCGAATTAATTTACTCTGTTATTATTTCAATCATTAATACTGAAATATTTCATTTCCTTATTCACGGATTACTCGGTTTTTCTTTTCAGATTTATTTTTTTAATAATGTAATTATCTTTGTATGTAATTTTAAATTAATTTTCATACAAAAATTTTCAAACAAATAAATTTTATTTAATTTTAATAATGTAATTAAGGCTTAATAATGATAGATGGCTTATTTCAGCTATAAACAACCTGCGTTTTACACATTCATTATTACTATACTTATTTACTGAATCATTCATCAAGTGCCCTGGATGGGCGTTACTTGTTAACTCTGGAGCGTTACACATGGAGGTAAATGCATTGGAATTATGCTTTGATAATTTGGCTATAATATTCATTCTGGCCAAAGTGAGCATTATTCTTATTCAACATATTGAGCTACTAATGCGTAGGACGCGGTTGCCCAGGTCGATAAGATACTCGCCGTAAGTACCAAAGGATGTTTAGAGGTGCCGTGAGTTCGATACGCGATTCTTTCCTGTCAGAAACTTTCCTGACGCAGATGTACAACCGAAACGGCGACGTGACCAAAGAAAAAAAAAATTGCAACCGCAGGGAGTACCACACTGAGAGGCTGGTGCACCAATCTCTCGGTGAGTATAGATAAAAAAAAAGGTGCCGTTTGGAATCGGCAATAAATTGTACGTCCCGGTCTAATTAGTCCTCGAGTACAGAAAATGACCGTAATGGAACAAAAAGGATCAAATACTAACGCAAAAGGAAAATTCACCAGTAATTATTGCAGTACTAGAACGATTCATTCTTCTAATAAAATCTTGGAACATTCTCCAACAACTTCCAGCCCCATCGCAAGACTCGTTGAATGTTTGGAAGCGAAATTATTCTTATGAACACATTACCGTTCTCAATTTCTGTAACCGTGATATGAAAACGCTCTCTACCGCGTAATTTTTAAACCAATTTTCTCTGTCAAAATAATTGAGCGCATCTTTCAAGTACTTTACGTACAATTATTGGTATCGATCCTACTATTGGTTGCTTCTGATGTGTAATACTCTGAATAGGTTGAACGAGTGTGTTCATTCAACGTTCGGATGATTGTGGCACGTAATGACATGGTCGAAGCATAGAAGCTACACGACAACCACTTTAATCAGCTTCGACAGTACACAAACTTGACGAAATAAACGAATCCTCATATGATAATCGGTAATTATTTCCGACCATCGAAAACGAAATCATTATCCACGGATCGAAACCTTTCGAAATGTTTTAAGCTTCGGGCAATCGAATCGGTTTGCATTGGTTTCAACGGGAGGAGGAAGTGGCCCAGGTTCACTGCAAAACTTCTCCTCCTCGTGGGAGAATGAATGAAATACAGAATCTCTTGGTAGGACATTTTCGCTCCGAGGTATTTCATTTTAAGAAGAGATCGTGAGTTGAATTTCCGAGGAATTTTCCGACGTTAAAGACGAGCTGGAAATTCTCCTGGGAATAACCGGAAAATAAATCATCTCTCGGAACTACTTTCCAGGAAGAGGAACTTCGAATGAAATCCCAAATATCGGGGGGAAGTTTCTGAAACCTGAAAGAAATTCTATGGTTTAAGTGTTTCAATATTATTCTTCGTATAATGTTGATATCCATTCTGACTTGAAATGTTGTTATTCGATGTTCGTTATTCAGTCTTTTTTTGCTGACCTTCCGCAATTCCGTCATATATTCACTGACGAATGCTTCAGCCTTAGATTTATTGTGCCCGAGTGGCATGGTGGTAAGATGCTCGTCTACCATCGTGAAGGTTGTTGTGAAGGTCCCGGGTTCGAACGCAAGGGAGGATGTAGATAAGATATTAAGATATTTTTCCTAGCGAACTCGAGGCGACCACCGATAGACAGCGCCTTCACTTCCAACCCATCTCACTAATGGCAGTAAATTGCAATATGGCCGGAGTTGGTGTTTGGTGAAGTAGTAGCCTCAGATTTATATATGGACGCGGTAAGAGAGGGGTGTCTTTAAAGTATGTTTGGGGACCCTTAGAGTATTGGTAGGGTGGCCTTGCGCTTATGTATTCATATTTACATCAATTACTTCTACCCATTTTGTTCTTAATTCAATGGCGAAAAAAAAACACCATCCCATTGAAAGACGATTAATTTTACAATCAATGAAAGAAATCCTTTAGGAATTAATGTAACTAATAACTTCGGAATTGGAGAAAAAAATAATTACATAATTAGTGGAAAAAAATGATTTGAAGGAGTAATAAATTGTCCCGTTTTCCTTAGCTCTATTTTTTGCGTGATGAAATATGGTCATATTTCGATGATTGGTCATATTGAAAATATGGTCATATTTCACTCCATTGAAATTTAACAGGCAATTTCATATGTGCTGCCATCTTTTGTTTTAATTGTAAAGTTAATCATTCGTTCAGAAACGAAGACAAACTCCTCTTAGAATGACATATTTTAATGAAACATCTTCTACATTTCCCGTATTTTTACCGCTCTGATATTTTCATGTCTCGTCTTTTTTTTCTACGGAGCGTATGTTACTGTACAATTTTTTGAAAAAGTAATTTTAAATATAATAATTAATGCACAACTAGTTGTTAGTTTTGTTACACCTACCACATTTACGCACGCACAGTAAAACTTTGCTGTAGTGATGCTTGTTGATTTCCAAGTCTGTAGCGTTACGAAATTGTAGGAAACCCCGAAATTCTGGTTTTCAATCGGTAATGGTGCAGAATCGAAAACCAGCGTTCACTATATTCGTACCCATACAGAACATTATCAATGAACCAAAACTCGCCTATAAAGCCGGCAAAAATGCAAGGAGGGAACTCAGATATACGTATATAACGACACAATTTTCTCCAAAAAAAATCTGGTGGTTTTAACACAGCTTTTTTAGTAATATTATTCAGTAACTATTTTCGTGTCAATCGGTGGTATTGTCATATTTTCCCGTATTTTTCTCTGTCACATATGGCCAGTGAAATTACAAGTAGTCATTTCTTCCCTTGAAACCTCTAGGATCGAGAAAATGGCAACCAACTACCACAAAAATCAATATACGTGGAAAAATGATATACAGCTTTCCATTTCGACGGACATTTATTCAGAAATTCCGAAACTCTGCTTTTTCAGCAAAGATATTTTTTTTGAAAGCACGGAATATGGAATTTTTCAACGGATTAGCAGAAATGGAAACAAATGCATTTCCCCAAGGTATTTTACAACAAAGGGCTTTTCAATATTGATGGAAAGTACATAAATTAAATATGTAATATTCTGAGGGAATTTTTTTATATGTACGAAAAACGAATTTAGATTTTGCATTTTTCGCATTCACTTAATCCGGGGGAAAAGTTTTCTAAAGACTGCTTTTAACGTATAAAAGTTGCAAAAACGTCGTTTTCTCTTGCGAATTTGCGTTTCTGACGAAGCGAATGTGGTCAGTGTTTCCTTGCGGAATGAAAATAAATGGATTATCTGCCATTTGTTTTTTGGTCTTTTTTTTCGATAAATCTCTGCATTTTTTTTACTCTATAGATCAGAAGTGCATACATTCTGGCCTGAGGACCAAATACGGCAAGTCAAGGGGTTTCATCCGGAATGCGAAAGGTGTCCCGGTAGATAAGTATCAATACACACAAAACACGATAAATACGTAGGTCCCTTATAAACTCTGAAACTCAGTTTTTTGTTTGTTATTGATTCTTCAAGGAATTTCATTCTTGTAACTGTCTATTTCGGTTGTAACGACACTCCTCGTTTATAACGAAAAAATCTCACAGAATCTTTAACTGTTTAAACGATTAAATGATCACTCACCAATATAACTAAATAAACGCATCATAGAATAAAATGTTGTGCGGTTGTGAAGAGAATATTTTTCGAACTGAGGAGATGTAAAAAACCATCACAAGTAAGAGATCAGACTCACCAGTAGAATAACGGTCAACGAAAGAATTGGCTTTCTCAATAAATCCATCAGGGTTTTTTTTCAATCGATTGTTCACCAATATTTCCACCGATAAATTTGAATCCAGAAACTTGAAAATCCATCAACACAAACTAATCAATCGACCAGAAACGCACTCAAAATTTTCGCGTGAATGTTTTGGTGCGTATTGTACAATATAACAATGTTATTTGAGGAAAGACATCGTAGGGGTTACCGAAATTTGACTTGATATCCTTAACAAATGCGTCCTTTAAAGATGAGAAAAATACGGTGATTTCCTTCTGAACCAAATGACCGCCTGTTATTGGCACAATTGGCGGTGAAATGAAAAATGTCTTTTGTATTATATCTCTTTGTCTATGCGCGTCTCGAATAGGCGACTTCCTGGTCATGAAAGAAAGGAAAAGGCCCAGCAAGGCCGTGGCTTTGACCTTGATAAAATTGAAATTCATTAACATATGGAATTTATTTTCCCGCATGGTTGTAAAATTTGTAGTGTCTCGTACGAAAACTCACGATTGTCAAAATTAATTGATTAATTAAACTTGATTTTTCTAATGATTAAAAAACAATTACAATGACGTTCTTCGATGATAGAGGATTCATGTAAATTTTTTGTAACTGATTACACAAACATTCGAGGCATACGTCTCGAATGCCTCGATTATGAATTATTTGATTTTTGTTCCCCATGTATCATTGTTTACCGGTAGGTGAGATGCGTAGTAGCCGAGTGATTAATACAATAATTTTTACCACAGATTCAGAAGAATCAACCCATCGAATTATTTTTACTGATGGCTCCAAGACCGTGGGTGGCGTAGGAGCAACCTACATCAGTGTCTACTTGGGTAAAGTAACGGACAAATGTAACTGTCGATTGTTCAATAATAACACTGTATTACAAGCAGAGTTATCCGCAATCTGGATGGCGGTCACTTATGCAAAATATTTTGCAGAAGAATTAACTATAAAGACAGACAGCATGTCCTGTATACAGGCAATACGGGACGTTGAATCCCCTCATAACCTAGTGCATGATATTAGAAAAATACTGATGGATAACAAGATTACAATACGTTGGGTGAAAGCTCATGTTGAGGGGAATGAAATGGCGGATAAGTTCGAAAAAGACGCTACAAACATCAACATGAAAACCACCTAATGAAATTATCGCATCCTATATTAAAAATCTGCTCTCGCAAGAAGTGTCAGGGAAATGGCAACACCATTGGCAAATATGCACAACTGGACAAAAATATACGTCTGTCCAAGTCAAACGTCGTGACCAAAATTAAGTTAAGCGCCTGCGTTTAAGTTTTCTATAACATCCTGATTGGCTACTTGTGGAATGGAGTTATTTTGTGTATCAAATTTATTTGTTTTTTTTCGTTCGTGATTTCTTCTGAGTATAATTTAGGCAGTTTTTTACCTAATCTCTCAAGTATTGTACGCTATATATATTTAATTATTTTTTTTATAATAAAATTTTATCAACTCACATATCTGGATATTTGCATTTCAGATTTTTAATAATTGTCAAAATAATAACTTTAATTTTACTATGTGTCTGTATAAAATTCAGAATACAGTGTTATTGAATGTATTATAGTAGTTCTCAACAACAGATGGCACAACAACTCAGAACGTTTCCTATTATCTAAGTTCCAGCTTAGATTGTGTACGGATATAATTGAATTCGCTGCATTTTCACTGACATTTTTCCTCTCTGTCTTTTGGTATTTTCCTTTTTGCCTTTTGGTATCATTAAATAACACCATGATTTCGAAGATCAAATCGTAGAGATGATGTATGTGTATGTGTAGAAGCAAGAAAATTATTTCACCTTTCGATTTTCTTCTGATAGAATTGAGAGGGAAGCGACATTTGTAGAAAATAATAACCCATCATGGATGAAAGATAATATCGAATCCCGAGTACGTGATAATAATGAAATAGATGATGAAATCTAATTGGAGAGATTAATATTGAATAAAGCGATAAAGAAAACAGATATCAAAAATTGCGGTGCCACCCGGAGGCGATAAATTTAAAATAGGAGCTTCTTTTGTAGCCACATACAGAAATGCCTTCAAAAAATATCGAAAAATTAAATAAGCGTAGGAAATGTGGAGTACCATTTTTTTTTCTAATTTAAAAGATGATAGAAACCTTAAACACTACTTCAATAAAACTCGGATTCCCGTCGTTGCATTGACGAATGTATGGTATTCAAAAATAAATATCGCGTCGAGGAAAAAAAATGTGTCTATGAAGCCCCGTTCACATGTGCAAGATTAGGGGCCGCTTTGGTGATAATTACCGGCATGACAACATTTTTCCCCTCGTAGGGAAGAAAAAGGTGGGAGAGAAGCTCATCAAAAAAAAGCCCATCTTTCTTAGGGTGGATTGGAGGTCGACACCGACCTTCTCTCCCATAATCCTTTGCGCCGCAAAAACTACTATAAGCTCCATCGTCAGCCATCTTGAATCAATCACTTCCGTTCCGTTCAACCTACGTAACCAGTGACGACTTCCGGAAAGAAGAAAGGGATTACCGGCATGAACTAAACGTCATGTGAATGGTTTGTAGCGAAAATCCCCGTTACCGGGAACTTCCCGGGATGTTTTATTGCACGTGTGAACGGGACTTAAAAAATTATACTTGGTTGTAATATGAAATAGGGTAGTTCAAAACGTAGAAAGCTAATGGAGATTTGTCAAAAACAAAATTTAATGAGTCTATGACAATGAAAAATGTAAATTGTGTGATAATGGCAATCGAGCGATTGACACCGACTGTAGAGCATCATGTGGGCATTTTGACGGCATCGCTGTTCCACTTGGCGGCTATGCTCGTCACATTTCTTTGTTTACGTTGTCGATATTGTTAAAGTTCCTACGGCAGTTTCAGTCGCGGTATTACTACTTATAACAATTTTTTTTTTTACTATTATGCAATAACTTCTTTGAATGTCAGACCTCAGCCAGACGAGAGGGCAATTTATGAGAGACTTTTCAGGCACAAAAGCCCCATATCAATGTCGTTCATGCAGATAATATATTTCTTAAATAATGGAATTTTACATTTTTATTTCATCAGTTGGCAGAATTAATATCATTCCAGGAAAAAAACAAGGTACCAAACACAACCCTTGACAGCATGGCAATTGATTATCCAGCGTGTACTCAGATATATCTCCAGTTATCATCATCATAATACTGTATTTTCAATTGTATAATGTTCGGATTACCGTGACGACGACGAGTCACGATATTTTTGAATTCCACCATCTGTAATACTGAGCCGTATCAATCATCATTTTTCAGGAAAATTTTCATCCTACTTATTGTCAGTTTTGTAAAAAAAAAAACTCACAATGAGTATAATGATTGACCTAAGTAGGAAAACTGTCAATAAATGCAAAAGAAAAGTAAAATTTTCTTTTGTATAAAAAATATATATCTATCTCAACTTTATTCAGAAAATCCATTGATTCAGCTGAATGCATGCTGTGATCCTATTATAACCTCACTTTTTCCGGCATGCTGAAAGTGGCCAAGACCACAACATTCAAAAAAGTGGTGCTCCTCGAGTTTTACGGCATACCGGCCAATGCGTGGGAATACGGCAAGTTTATTACAATTTTTAAGTAAAAAACTTAATAGTTGTTCAAATCAGCGCTCGTGTAATAAGTTCCATTTAGCACAGGTCTTTGCTTGAAAAGTGAAACATATGTTAGCAGAACAATGGGAAAAAGGGCGAGTCCACAAAAAGCCAAGTATTGTACTTAGTTTGAATCCTTTTACGAGAGTACACACCATTTCTTTTCCTCTCCTACAAAGAAGCATTAAACAGTGGGTGCAGGGCCGCAGCTAGGAGGGTACAGGCGAGTCTGGTGCCCCGGGCGCCGGACTAGAGAGGGCGCAAATTTCACTCTTTAACTTCTCCTTCAACATTATAAGGGGGCGCCAAAATGCGTGCTTGCCCCGGCTGACCAAGCATCTAGTTGCGGCCCTGAGTGGGCGGAACAAAAATTTTAAACTACACAAGACTAAAAGACGCCTTCATATACGTGTATATAGGGGTTCTACCCAATACTAAATCCGATATCTCGCTGTTTGTACGGGGGAAGGGAAAAATTGTTAATTTTTTTTGTAGTTTTGTGACAATTACCTGAATCTTTTTCAAGTAGATTTTCTCAACATCCTAGAACCGTGAGTCGGTTAGAATATGTGAAGAACCGGAACCCGGAACATTTTTGCAAAATAAAGTCGGGACAGCCAGAAAAACAGGAAAGATCGGGATTTTCCCGGCAAATACGGGACGTATGGTCATCTAAAGTGTAGTGGAAAAGGAAAAAAAAAAAAAATATATATATATATATATATAGCTTTGGCGGCCAACCTCCCCCCCCCCCCCAACTTCTCTTCACAACATATCTTGTTTATTTCGTCCAATTTCATCAGCGTGCTATGGAAAGGGACGTGTGAAAGCACCAGCTTACTGAAGAAGCGAATTTCGCAATGATAAAGCAACAAAAAACAAATGTGATTCATCAAGTATCCCCAGAAAACTTGCCCGTGGGGTCCCCAGACTTCAATTCGCTGAATTTTAGTGGTGCCCCTGACAGGATTTATCTCAGGCTACCGATGTGTTGGAAATTTTACAACGTTAAACAACAAAAATCAATGAGATTCATCAAGGGACGCCCAAAATGAAACCTGTCAACATTTCCATGGGGCCCCCGACCTGGAGGATACGTCGGACATCACCCCGGTGAGGGGCAACGAAAATTTTAAATTTTCATCAATTTTAAAACTTAAGAAATCCAGGGTCCCCCCCTCCTCCAGTAGTGGAGACCCAATACTCAGATTTTTGGTGGGGCCCTAGACTGGCTTTATCTCGGGCTTCCGCTGTTGCAAATTCTACAACAGAAAAGAATGAGATTCATCCAGGGCCCCAAAAATGAAACCTGTAAACATGGGGGCCCCCGACTTAGAGGGTTGTCGGTCATCCTCCGCTGCGAATGCCATGAAAAATTTTTATTTGTATTCATTCCACCAACGAATAAAATCCAGGCCCACCCACACAATTACCCGTGACCGAATTCGCAAATTTTATGGGGTCCCCAGACTGGATATATCTTGGGCTCTCACTGTCGCAAATTTTTCAACGTAAAGCAGCAAGAAAACAATGAGATCCATATCAAGGGCCCCTGGAAATGAAAACTTTTAACTTCCCCATGAAGGTATACGTGCAATCCCCCCCCCCGGGTACCCAGACCCTGTGTGTTGGGAGCACTGGTGTTATATGTATATTATACATACCTCTCGGCATGACCCCCCACAAGGTCAGGGCTGACAGGGGCCGGAACGATTCTTATCACTTTTTGATTTTTCACACTATAAATTAACCAGAGAGGGGCCCCTGAAAAGCTGGTTTGGGGGCTCGCCATCTAAATTCCAGCCAAGGGCCCTGCTGTACGATGTGGGAGCCTCTCGATACATGAACATAACATGGTCCCGATGGGTGAAATGGGTCCCGATATATGCTAGAGTTAAATGAATACTTGACCCAAAATCGTAACCGACTTCCGTAACACAAAAACGTAACATAAAATCGTCACTAATTTCGCTTGCTTAGAAACAGGCCCTTTTCGAGTTTGTGATTTTATATTATACTAGGGGGGCTCTGCCCCCCCCCCCACTTCTCTCCCGGACATATCTTGTTTATTTCGTCCCACTTCATCAGCGTGCTATGGAAAAGGGGAAAGGGACGTGTGAAAGCACCAGCCTACTGAAGAAGCGAATTTTAATGAAAATAATAATAAAGCAACAAAAAACAAATGAGATTCATCAAGTATCCCCAGAAAACTTCCCCATGGGGGTCCCCAGATTCAATTCGCTGAATTTCAGTGGGGCCCCACACTGGATATATCTTGGGCTACCGATGTGTTGCAAATTTTACAATGTAAAACCACAAAAATCAATGAGATACATTCAGGGGCACCGAATTACAACCTGCCAACATTTCCATGAAGCCCTGACCTGCAAGCTTGTCGGACACCCCCCTGTGAGAATTTTTCATTTTTATCAATTTTACAACGAATAAAATCCAGGGCCCCACATCCAGTAGCGGGGACACAATACGCAGATTTTTAGTGGGGCCCCAGACTGGCTATATCTCGGGTTTCGGCTGTGGCAAATTCTACAACAGAAAAGAATGAGATTCATCCAGGGCCCCCAAAATCAAACCTGTAAACATGGGGGCCCCCGACTTGGAAGCTTGTCGGTCATCCCCCGGTGCGAGTGCCATGAAAAATTTTCATTTGTATTCGTTTTACCAACGAATAAAATCCAGGGCCCCAAAATGAAACCCGTAAACATGGGGGCCCCCGACTTGGAAGCTTGTTGGTCATCCCCCGGTGCGAGTGCCATGAAAAATTTTCATTTGTATTCATTTTACGAACGAATAAAATCCAGGGCCCCCAAACAATTACCCGGGACACCAATTCGCATACTTTTGGTGGGGCCCCAGACTGGCTTTATCTCGGGGTTCCGCTGTTGCGAATTCTACAACAGAAAAGAATGAGATTCGTCCAGGGCCCCCAAAATGAAACCTGTAAACATGGGGCCCCCGACTTGGAAGCTTGTCGGTCATCCCCCGGAGCGAGTGAAATGAAAAATTTTCATTTGTATTCGTTTTACCAACAAATAAAATCCAGGGCCCCCAAAATGAAACCTGTAAACATAGGGCCCCCGACTTGGAAGCTTGTCGGTCATCCCCCGGAGCGAGTGCCATGAAAAATTTCCATTTGTATTCGTTTTACCAACGAATAAAATCCAGGGCCCCCAAAATGAAACCTGTAAACATGGGGCCCCCCGACTTGGAAGCTCGTCGGTCATCCCCCGGAGCGAGTGCCATGAAAAATTTCCATTTGTATTCGTTTTACCAACAAATAAAATCCAGGGCACCCAAAATGAAACCTGTAAACATGGGCCCCGACTTGGAAGCTTGTCGGCCATCCCACGGAGCGAGTACCATGAAAAATTTTCATTTGTATTCGTTTTACCAACGAATAAAATCCAGGACCCCCCCAACCAATTACCCGGGACACCAATTCGCATACTTTTGGTGGGGCCCCAGACTGGATATATCTTTTGCTTCCGCTAACGAAATTTTTCAACGTTAAAGCAGCAAGAAAACAATGAGATCCATCAAGGGCCCCTGGAAATGAAAACTTTTTACTTATACGTGAAATCTTCCCCGGGTACCCCGACCCTGTGTTGGGAGCACTGCTGTTGTGTGTGTATATTATACATATATATACCTCTCGGCATGGACCTCCCCCCCCACAAAGGAAGGGCTGATAGGGGCCACAACGATTCTTATCACTTTTTGATTTTTCACACTATAAATTAATCACAGAGGGGCCCCTGAAAAGCTGGTTTGGGGGCTCGAAATCTAAATTCCAGCCTAAGGGCTCTGCTGTAGGATGTAGGAGCCTCTTGGTACATGCTCATAACATGGTCCCGATGGGTCAAATGGGTCCCGATATGTGAATATCGACCCAATATCGAGCAACAGTCCTACAACGATAAATCATTCAATCATAACACTTCACTCATAATTAGAAAATCTGGGGGCAGATGACAGCACTACACATAACAAGCATTACACAGAAACAAACTTTACGTCAGGTTGCACTACACGTACACGCACATTCCCGCATATACCGATTCGTTGGGGGGGTTCCGCGGGGGAGGGGGGTGCATGTGTGGTGTAGCAGTAGTAGGTAGGGGCTCGGGGATCCATGATGTTCTTAAGTCAGCCACCTCGTTGGGCGGTTTGCCTGTTGTGGCGTTGTATTTGTATTTGTATTTGTATATGATATATGATATCATATCGATATATGAATATGAATGTACGATATATGAATGTGAATATCGATATATGAATCGAACCCACTTCCGTAACAGATTTCCGTCACTCAAAAATTCCACCCACTTCCGTCACTCGGTTGCTTAGCAACAGGCCCTTTTCGAGTTTGTTTGTGATTTTATATTATAGAATAGATAGACATATACTTTTACCCCCTTATGAACGGCTATCACGTTTTTAAATAGATGGCAGCACAAACATGTGGATGAATTTTTCATTGAGTTTCCGTCAGATATGTCAAAGCCGTCTGGATTAGTATTTGTAAACAATGTTCCAGTCATATCTGCTCAAAGCGTATCAATAATACGCTTGCGTCTTTAATACGCTTTGTATCTGCTGAGTGAAATCGGTGCTTGAAGCCAAACATTCGAGGGACTCATGGGGCACTTCCTGCTGCTGAAGGCGAGCCTCGCCGCGTTCTTCACGGCTGTGATTTTCCACTGGCTGCCCACGAAATCCAGCCACATGGAAGGTCCAACGACGATCTCAAGATGCCGGAGAGTCCTCGAGACCAACGAGTCCTCCTGCAGCGCCTCTTGCGGCGTCGGGAAGTTTTCGCTGCCCGGGATGGACGAGTGCCACGAGCTGCTCGGCTGCGACGACGAGGTGCTCGTGCTCAGTCTCATTTCCACGAGCACCGTCAAGGACGTCTACTTGGCGAGGTGGAATGGTCACGCCATTGTCATGTCGAGGTTGGCGTCTCCGGACTACAAAGAGGACTTCGACGAGAACCTCAGCACGCTACGTTTGTTGGCTCCGAACCCGTACACGGTCCAATTCCTTGGCGCCTGCAGGGACAGCGTCTACACGGAATACCACAAACTTGGCAACGCTGCGAACTTGAACCTCCATCTCTCGAAATCCTTGAAAGCGCACGATTCAATCTCTGTGAGGTTCCAACTGTGTATCCAATATGTTAGGATCTTGGATTTCCTACATGCCGGTCCGATTGGGACTCGAGTCATGTGCGATTCCAACACTCTCGAGAAAACGCTGACTCAGTACTTGTTGACCGATGACCTGAGTTTGGTGCTGAACGACCTCGATGCTGTGCCACAAGTCGACAAAGAGAATGGCGTTGGAGTGATCTGTGGATGGAGACCCCTGCATGGTTCATTCGTTGCTCCGGAACAGGTCTGGAAGGGCAAAGGCGACTTCGACCCCAATATGGTGGAGCAGTACGATGAGAAAATTGATATCTGGAGAGTGCCCGATGTTTGTCACTGGTTCCTTGGGCAGAGCACCGATGCGGATATTTTAAAATTCAAGTTATTTAAGGTGCACAAATTATGTAAGAGTCTGGACCCAGCGGAAAGACCGACAGCCAGGTACTTGGTCGAGACTTATACTGACGTGAAAGAGTCTCTGGATCTTTGATCAATGTTCATTTTGGGGTCGTCGAGTCATGTTATTGTGACCGCCTCCTACTTTGGTTTCAACAGTTCGTAGCAGAGGAGGTAGAGTAGTGGTCCCTAACCCAGTGCCCGCAGGCGAGGCATTGCCCAGAGATGATCAACAAAACTTAAAACACTCACAGGATAAGGGAATAATACCAATTATTTGGTGATTTTCTGAGCCGATACCATTCTGGCCAGCCCTAATTTGGCGATGAACTTAATTAACGCCATTCCTGACGTCTTCATCAACTACTTGCACAAACAATTTTCGCCACCAGCTGTTATTTAAATGATGAACGATACATATCCACGGTACTCTTCCATTATAGGCCTAACCACAGCACTTGGCATCCTTTTTTTTTTTGCTTTGGCAAATTTTCCTCGAATATATGCTTCCTGTTTACTGTAAAATGTTTTGTTTAGTGCAATCATGGCCCCACAAGGGTGGGGGCTGATAGTGCCTAGGATGATTCTCACAATTTTATGTTTTTTCACGCTACAAATTAGCTATAGAAGGGACCTGTGAAAAGCCTGGTCTAGGAGCCTGCCAAAAGTCTCAGCCTAGGGGTGCTGCTCAAGGATGTGGGGGCCATGAGTGCGATGTCCATAAATTTGGGGATTTTGTTTTTTGTGCAGCAAATGGATGCAAAACGGCAAAATGGACAAAATGTTTTTTTCCAACAGTGCATCATCGGTTAAAGCAACCTTACTTCTTTCCGGACTTCCTTCTCACCCAGTTTTTAACTGGGCATGGAAATTTCAAATCTTATCTCAAAAGATTTAACTTAGCAGAGAGTGACATATATGCAGTTGCGGAAAGGAAAAGGGGGATCGCGAACATCTGATCTTTGAGTATTCAAAGGTGACAATTCAGAGAACTGCATTTGAACGTGATCTATGTACGGAAGCTATCAATCCAATGGCCACCGATACCATCGAAATTGATGTACTCATGTGTGCCCTTCGAAGATTTGTACATAGCATTAAGAACTGAGGCTTCTGTTTTCTTTCTTTCGTGTTGTTTGTATTTTACGTGTATATTTTCTTTTCGTTTTCTTCTTTTACGTATTTTTATTATATTTTCAAGTATTTTCATGATTACGCCTTTTTATTTTTTTTCCCCTTTCTTTTACTTCTCTTACTATTTTATTTTTTGCCTTTTATTTTTTTCTTCACATTTCTATCATTTTTGTTTCTATTCTTTTATTTTTTATATTTTTATATCATTATTTTTCTATTATTTTCTATTATTATTTTTATTATTTTTATTTTTCTACTTATTATTATTATTTTTTTTTAATCTTTTATTTTTCTGTTTGCTTTTACAGCCAAACCTCATTAGTGCGTCACCCGGTTAACACGTTGTCACTCCGCTTACCGGGTCACTTTTTGGAAGTCCGAATTGTCCTCAGACAGGAATTGGCACAGCTATGGCTTACTCCGTTTAACGAGTCACTCCTCTTACTAAGTCATATTTTTGCTCTCCTAAGAGTGACTCATTAACGAGGTTTGACTGTATTATTTTTATTTATTATTATTATTGTTTTATTTTCTTTGAAAACAGTTTTTCTCTTTTGTACAAAGTATTTTATTTTTGTTTTCCGCGGTAAATATGCTGATTGTACCATTTTATATTGCCCTATGTTATATAGGGAGATGCCTTTGTGACACAAAATTTTAAAAAAAAAAGAAAAATGTGTGGAAAAAACGAAGCCAAAGTGCGCCAATTTTATGTCAAAAATATGTGGTATGGTTATAACAGATGAATGCCGAATCCACTTCAACAATCTATGAAACAATTAGGTAATTGAAATCTTCAAGGCATTCTTGATCAAAAGACACGTGTGTCACTAACTCAAAGTGGCAACATATTTCAATGTATTGGCGAATGGTAGAGTTACCAGGCATCCTCCTTTTTTATGTCATTTCAAGAGGAGTCCTATGTTTTGGAAAATTTGCCTTTTTGTCATTCTTTTCAAGGTTTCCGGAATTATTTTTCTTTTTTTTCCACTTCGAAACACATATCTTCTCATGAGCGTTTTGGTGGGGGTTTTTTTTCACAGGGGCTTCGGAAGTGTTTTGGAACTTTGGGTGCTTGTCGTTAGTTTTATATCAGAAATTTTTATTTCTAAATCAATTCTGGGGTGCTCGGATCCATGCCACAAATTACAGTGGGTGCTTGAGCACCCCCAGCTCCGACTCCACTGTTTTTTACTTTGACTTGTTGAAATCCTCAGACTTTTTACGTTTTAGTTGGGAAAACGTATTGTTGTGGGCGTTTTTATTTCTCAGAATAGGGGTGAATTCTTTCTTGTAATTTAATCATTTGTCTATGTAAAGCAGGGAGTACATTTATGGTTTTGCCACCTATAGGCGATATCCAAATTTTTCTGCCCTTCCATTCAAGTCTTAATTTTATTGACTTAAATTTGCAGCCCTGCTCCATAACCCTTTTGGCCATCACTCCTGTCTCTAGGTCACTCACATGCTCACACACGGTTTTAGTCACTTACATGCTTGCACACGTTTAGGTCACTCACTGTCTTGGTCCCTCGTTCTCTAGGTTCACTTTGTTGGCCATTCACATGCTTTCACAATGTTTTGTTTGGTCCCTAACCTGGTCCCTTTATCTCTATGCCACCTTGCATGCTCCTACAGTCCCTGGGTCACTATTTTTGTTGCTCACCGACCTAATCCCTCGTTCTGTAGGTTGCTCACTGGCATAGTATTTCAATCTCTTAAGTCACTTTCTCAGTACCTCACTTACTTGCACACCTTTTTGGTCACTCACTGACCAGGTCCCTTGATCTTGAGGTCACTCCCACACTCAGATTTCTTTAGACCCTTCTTTTAATTGGTCACTGAGCTTGCCCCTCGCTCGCTAGTTCACTTCTTTGATTGCTCACATGATTGCAAATCCTGTAGACCACCCATTTAGTCACTCACTGATCTAGTGTCTCTCTAGGCAGAGACAGAGTTATGGTTTTACCGCTTCTGGTCTGTAAAACTTTTTTACCATGCTTATTCTAATAATTTTCTTTATCACTACTCCGCTCCTCTGAACTTTGCGCCTTGGGCTATTTAGCCTGCTAAGCCCCCCACCCCTTAGTTCACTTCTTTGATTGCTCACATGCTTGCAAATCCTGTAGACCACCCGTTTAGTCACTCACTGATCTAGTGTCTCACTCTCTAGGCAGAGACAGAGTTATGGTTTTACCACTTCTGGTCTGTAAAACTTTTTTACCATGCTTATTCTAATAATTTTCTTTATCACTACTCCACTCCTCTGAACTTTGCGCCTTGGGCTATTTAGCCTGCTAAGCCCCCCCCCCCCCCCCCCCCCGTAAATACGTATCTGACGTAAAGTAGCTACATTTTCTGAAAATGGTTGGCGGGACACAGGTCGAAGATTCCAGGTTTATACACAATATTCACTAGTCATTCATTTCAAGAGGGAATATTAAGATGCAGGAATGTAATTTTTTGAACGAAGTCCTTAAATTTGTGTCTTGTAATGTTTATTATCTTTCTAGTCATTCCAGCTGTGGTAACCACGTTAATGTTATTTTCCGCAGTTATTCAGCAAGCTGCGAAATAGTGTGCTTAAAGTTGGAACACTGGGTGGTAGCTTTCGGTAATGGTATCAGACCATTTCGGTAGTTGTTAGTTAGTGTATGGACCAAATTATATCGCTTCAAAAATGTTCTCGAGCACCATTTTTTCCAAACTGTTTCAAAATGTGAAATGTCTTCCAAATAGACTTTTTGTGGCTTATCGACACCTTAGAGGAGGTGCTTCTATACCTTGTCTAAGATTGACACATATATATATATATTTCAGCTTATCATAGAATTTAGAAAATTGTGCGCTTCCATTCTTGGGCTTCCATCTTTCGGCTTCCATGAAACATTATCAAATCTTCCAAGTTCAAAAATATACATGTAAAATATTTTACTTTCCCTCTTTAACGCAGTGCAAAAATTGTATTTGAATTGTGTAGGGAATGCCTTCAAATATTTTGGTCGTTGAAAAGCAGTAATATACATGATTTTGATGAATAAATATTTTAGTGTGTGCAAAGTGTCATTTCGTGAATTGTTTTGTTCATAAATATCTGAATGTTGAAAAAAAAAGTCTTGGCATGCTAACATATCCAAAAATACACCCACTTGTCGATAATTTGAACGATAGATAGTAGCACCTTCTAGGCTTTTAACGCATAGATTAACAAACTGTTTGCTCCTTTGCCACTTCCTTCAGAAACTTTTTTTCCTTTCGTTGCCCCCAAACTCAATCAAACCCAGAGGATCCCATGTTATACTCGTAGCTTCTATCTCGCCCACCTGGACCATTCCATTTTCACTTTGGGAAACACTGTTCTAACGCATGCTCCTTGAGATCGTCTCGCATTTGCATCTTAAAGTTGGAAAAACCAACCACCACTATGCCGCCAACGGGGCCCTAACATAGATATTAGACTTACTGCAAAAGTTGCAGTGTATTAAAATATCTGAATTTGGAACAAACTCAACTCGACAACATAATACCTTAGGGCCATGCACACACACATACACTCAGAACACACATTCTATCTCTCTCCATAGAGCAGCGGTTCTCATCCGATGTAAAAATTCGATGGTAACACCAACAATATATAAATCAAGCCTCCATCGATCTTATATTACTGGAGAGAGTATGACATCAGCGGTCTCCGCCTTGGCAGTGCTGAGAACATGAAAAAATAATTTCAGCATCGATGAGATAATTCCAAAATTAATGAAAGAGATAATTTCAGCATTATTGAAAGAAAATATTCCAGAGTAAATGTAAGACATAATGTCAGCATCGATGAGATAACTTCAAAATTAATGAAAGAGATAATGTCAGCATCGATGAGATTATTCCAAAATTAATGAAGGAGATAATTTCAGCATTAATGAAAGAAAATATTCCAGAGTAAATGTAAGACATAATGTCAGCATCGATGAGATAACTCCAAAATTAATGAAAAAAAGATAATTCCAAAATTAATGAAAAAGAGATAATTCCAAAATTAATGAAAAAAAGACTTCCAAAATTAATGAGAATTTCAGAATCAATTAAAGAAATAATTCCAGCATTAATAAAAAATAATTTCAGCATTAATGAAAGAAAAAAATCCAGAATTCATGAAAGCAATTATTCCAGAAGTAATAAAAGAAATAATTAATAAAGGAAACAATTTCAGAATTAATGAAGGAAAATTCAAGGATTAATGAAGGAAAATTCAGAGACAAAGAGGTGAGTTCATGAACGGACGTGTTGTGTTTGCTCTTCGTGATTGAATTCTTTGTTTTGTGAATTTGTATTTTTTTTGCTCTAACAATTATCAAGTTAAGGAATATAGATTGAAAGACAGGCCTATTGTGTCGAACATTAGTGGTACCAGCGTTGGGTTAGTTGTCATCGAACAACGTCGGAAGACGTTTTCTAACTTCATACCCGTATTGAATACTTAATTTCAAGTTGTCTTCAGTTATTTATATGGCTTCGTAAATTGAAGCCACCATAGCTCTGGCGATAATGGCGGCAAGTTTAATGGAGACTCAAGAAGGGAATGGTAATGCAAACCAAGGTCAGGGTATTAATTTCCCTGTATGGTCATCTAATTATTCTGATAATGAAATAATAGATTTTTCAACAGACATCACTAGCTTCACCGTGAAATATCACGGAAATACCAGAATTCCAACGTCCAGACCTAATGATCTCAGAAGGAACTTTGTTAATATGATCAGCAATTCAGATCAAATTACTGAAATAAGGGTAGCCAAGAGCGGTGATCTTTTTGTTACTACTAATTCTGCATTGGTGGCGAAGGAGCTACTTAACATCAAAACTATCCTTGACATTCCAGTTGTTAACTCACTTCTAACCGATACACTATCTTCAAAATATATTGTGAGGAATATTCCAGTTGAAATTCCATTAGATGAAATTGCTAATGAGTTAATTCTAAATGGTTTTTACCCTTTGAATATCCGCCATATTCTACGAAACCAAATTCAGACACCAACTATTATTATTATTGCACTAGGGACTTCTGTGCCCATTGAACTTAAATTATGGTATCAGATCTTTAAGCCACAAAGATTTATAGAACGACCTTCCATGTGTAACAAATGTTTCAGTTTCTTTCACAAATCAAAATTCTGCCCAGTCAAGTCTCAAATCTGTTTATATTGTGGTGGTAACCATATTGCCAAAGATTGTGATAGTGAAAAGAAATGCATTAATTGTTCATCACCAGATCATCTTCCTACTGACAGAAATTGTCCAAAATATATCCATGAACAAAAAATTCTCAATTACAAGTCTGAACATAATGTGCCTATTCATGTAGCGAGGAGATTCTGTAAGCCAAATGAGATGTCATATGCCACTAGAGTGCAAACTTCGTCTCAACACATAGATTTATCTAATATCAAAAAAGATATCCAATCTCTTGTTGCAAAAGAACTGGCAGAAATAAAAGAATCAATAATGCTGGAAATCAAACAGTCTGTAGCTGAAATAATTACACAATCATTGAAAGAAATTGTACCAGAAATCATCTCCTGTATATCTAACCAGCTTCAGCCTATGTTAAAAGATCTTGTTAATTCTTCAAGAAAAAGATCGGCTTCTTCTGATGATCAATTGAGAGATGCAATTAGTTTCAATAGCACCATTTCTGAAACTGTTAAAGACAGACATGGTTCAAAGAGAAAGTCTTAACCTGTTTTTATATTTGATTTTATGCCACATTTACTCATTGCCAAACTAATTTATAAATACTACTTTATTAAAAATTTACTTGAAGATTCGGTTTGAATCACACATGACTAACATCCATAGAATTCTTCAATGGAATTGTAGAAGTATTAAAAATAAGAAATATCATATTCTTCGTTTCATGAATGATTTTGATATCATGTGCTTCCAAGAAACATTTTTATCTGATGAATTATATTATTTACCTAATTTCCAAATATACAGATGTGATAGACTTAACAGTGGGAGAGGAGGTGTATTAATGGCTATCAGAAATAAGTTTCCATCAAACATTCTTTTCAAATATAACTCATCTGGTGTTGAAGCTCTTGTTATCAAAATTTATTTGCAGAATTTTCATTTCACCATTGTAAACTTATATATATCAGATTCTTCAAATATTATTAACGTCATGAATGTGATTTTTGATCAAATATCTCCACCTTTTGTTATTTTGGGTGATTTTAATAGCTCACATCCTGCATGGGGCTCATCCAGAACTGATAATGCTGGTCGTCAGCTTTATAATTGGTATCTTCAGAATTCTATTGGGCTAATTCAACCGCTTGCTCCAACTCATTACTCTTCACAATCTTCCAACTCAATTGATTTGAGTTTTTGTAGTACCGATTTAATTGGAAATATTACTTGGTCATGTGGTAACTCTCTGTATGACAGTGACCATATTCCAATAACATTAGAATTGAAAACTCAAGCAAGATCTACATCCATTATTCATAAATACACTAGTTGGAGAACATTTAATGACAGTCTGAATAACTATGATGAAAATATTACTTACTTTAATTTTGTGAAAAATAAACACATGGAAGCTCAAAGATCTTCAAATCGTCATCATTTCAAATACAATGACTACTTTGATGCTAATCTACGTATGCTGCTAATAGCAAAGAAACGATCATTTCGAAAATACAGGAGATGTCCATGTCAGGTATGCTGGATTAATTATAAGAAAAACTCAGCTATTTTTAAAAGAACTCTGAAAAATCAAAGAAATAAATCATTTGAAGATCAACTGTATAAACATGCAGCCTATCCAAAAATTTTTACTATTTTAAGAAGACTGAAAGTTATTCACTCCAAAGTATATGAAGATGAAAATTTGTTATTCTGTCATAACAATACAGTCATCAGTGATCCTTATAAACAAATTGAACTCTTACAGCAAACCCTCATCAAACCTTATATCCATAAAGACTTCGATTTTTTTTGTGGCCCTTGTCAAAACTTTGCCACAGATATGAATTCTCCAATACAAATTTCGGAATTGAAGACAGCAATTATTAAATCACCACATACAACTCCAGGTCCTGATTCAATTAACAGCAAGGCCTATTCATTAATTCCAGATGATCATCTAAAATTCCTCAATTCTGAACTTAATGAGATTTGGTCATCAGGCACCATTCCTTCAGATTGGAAGCAGGGAAAGATAATATTTCTTCTCAAACCCAACAAGACACCTACTTGCCCTTCATCATATCGACCACTTACTCTCACAAACACAATTATGAAGATTTTTGAACGCATTGTTTTATCTCGATTGAACTGGATATCACTGAAATATAAACTGTTCCCTTCAAACACATATGCTTTTAAATCTAAATCTGGGACACAAAATTTGTTAAATGATTTAAAGTGCAATATTGTCAATACTTTCAAATCTAAAGAGATTGGAATTTTAGTTTCTCTAGACATAAAGGGTGCATACGACTCTATAATACATTCTGCTCTTATATATAAACTTCAATCCACAGGTTTTTGTGGTGAATTTATTGCTTGGTTGAAAAGTTTCTTATCTGAAAGAAAATGTTATATTAGTTGGAGAAATCACAAGTCAAATCTAATCAATTTTGATAGAGGCCTTCCTCAAGGATCAGTTATATCACCATGGCTTTTCAATTTATATATGAATGATATGTTTGCTCAATTACCAAGTTCTATCCATCAATTTGTTTATGCAGATGACATACTGTTATGGTGTAGTGATAAAGACATTAAAATCGTAGAAAATAATATAAACAATGCATTGTTGAAGATTACTGATTGGTTAGGAAAATGGGGTTTTACCCTATCAGTTGAAAAGTGTTCATATAGTATATTTACAAAGAAAAATGTTATTGGTACTTGTAATCTGGCCATTAATAGGAACCCTCTGTCATTAGTACAAAACATCAAGATTTTGGGTGTCATCTTTGACCAGAAACTTACTTGGAATCCTCAGGTTGATCACATCCTAAAAAAAGGAATAAAAACATTAAACATAATTCGGATCATTGCTGGTCGTCTTAGAGGAGCCCCTGGTAGCAAACTCCTTGCTATTGCATCAAATATCATTTGCAGTTTTTTCAATTATAGTTCTTTACTCTGGCACAACTGTTCACAACGAAATTTAAACAGATGTGCAGTATTATATCGTCAAGTTCTCAGAATTGCAGCTGGATTACCCATTTCAACTCCAATACCATTATTATTAAGTATTTGTGGCAAACCTCCTTTTGAACTAATGATTATGAAATCTGTATCAAGACAAATTATTAAAGCCAGAGCATCAACGTACAACACCAGCTTTAAATTCATTAGTGCCAACTTGAATAATACAGCTGTGACTTCTTCTCTACCCATGTTTAGTTCTTCAGTCATAAATTTCATCCAGGACAATCATCTACTCATACCAGTTCAACCTATAGTTTTTGCTAATCCACCCTGGATCATCTCTAATATATCGTATACTACTGATGAACTGCCATTCCAGATTACGACAGATCCAAATTTGGTCAACCCTTTATTTCAACAATACGAACAATTACATTGGTCTAACTCAATTATAATTGCTAGTGATGCATCCAAATCAGTTCATACAACAATAGGAGTCTTTTGTAATAAAAATATGAGAACTTTCCAGGCTACAGTTCATGACTCTTCTTCTGTTTTTACAGCTGAGTGTCTTGCCATTGCTGTTGCTGCTTCAAAATTTATATCTGAAAAACGTCACTATGTTATATTATCAGACAGCAAATCAGCAATTTCTGCATTAGCCTCCATAAATCCAAAGTCACATTCAGCCATCTTTACTACACATCTCTCTTTAATAGATGCTTCTAGCCGGGCAGAATTCATTTCAATTGTCTGGTCACCAGGTCACAAGAACATCTCCTACAATGAAATTGCAGATAAACTGGCTCGAACTGCTGCTAATAATGCAAACCCTACTTTTCCAGATTTTTCATATGTTGAAGATGTGCTGAATTTGCTTGAGAAGTCATGGAACATCCACATTGAACGATATTTCAGATATCAGCTTCTTTATCCACTTGCATCACGTTTTTTTAATACTATTAATAAATATTCACCTTACTTTACGAAGAGAAAATATGAAACATTATTTTACAGATTATTGTCAAACAGAGCCCCAACTAATGGTTATCTGTGCAGAATTAATCAGAAAGAGACTGCGAAATGTGACTATTGTGATGATCAAGAATCAAATGATCACTTCTTTTTTATATGCAAACATTGGAATAAATATCGCAATACCTTTTTCCAAAGTATTGGTATAAGAAATAATCAGAATTGTAATTGGAAAGCTATGTTTATTGCTCCTCCAAAATTATTTGTCAAAGGATTGGAAGTGTATTTATCTAAATGTAATAGATTCTGATTTTTTTTTTTTTTTTTTTTTTTTTTTTTTTTTTTTTTCTCTCTGAAAATTTGATAATTTGATATACATCCTGTTTTGAATAGTCAATTTTTTTTTTAATTTTTTTTTTTTTTTTTTTTCTCTCTCTCTCTATCTCTCTCTCTCTTTCTTCCCCTCAAGTCCCTGATTAATCTGATGTAAATATCACTGATTTGTTTTTCCATCTACTCATGTCTTGCAAACATCGTTATAATTCTTGTATATATATATATATATTTTTTTTTTTTATAATACATTTGTCTATTTTATGGAATTTATTTTATTTATTTTTATTTTTTGCTTAATGTATTGTGATTTTTGTTATGAATAATTATGTTGGATCATACAAGTATGATTGTTTTTCTTGTATGTAGCTATTTGGTTTGATGCGAGAAAATTTCTTGTGCTGTATATATTGTGAATTTGATTTAATATTTGTACAATTTGTGATAAAGCTGTGTACTGGTATGGGTTTTGTATAGGTGGTATATACAAAGTGAATGGGTATAGTTATGTATATGTTTCAGTTATTTTATAATTTTCTAAATGTATGGTATTTTCCATATATGTTGATGTATCAAAAAATTTTTTCCTACCCTAAAAAACTAACAAACTAACACATTAACCTTGTATATTTCTTTTTTTTTTACCCGTCCTAAAACCCTAGGTTGGTACAAAAGGACGTAAAACAAGTCAAGTCAAGTCAAGAAGGAAAATTCAAGGATTAATGAAGGAAAATTTCAGAAATAATGAAGGAAAATCCAAGAATTGATGAAAGAAATGATTCCAGTGTTAATGAAATAAATAATTTAATCTTTTTTCACCTTTAGATGAGAGTTCTCTTTTATTTTAATTTTCAAAACCCAATATTTAGAGACCGAACTGTTCATTTCTATGTGTAAATTGCCAGGCGGGAACTTTGTTTTCGCCGAGTCACGCCTCACATTTGATGTCGCTGCAGTCGCGGCGGCTGAATGCTCCTTCCAGTAATATAAGCTGGATGCAAGACTCCTCTGTCGTCTGCTTCTCTCCAGGTTACTTGTTTCGGATTTCTCCTTGTGTCTTGCAAAATAGTTGAACTGGTAGTTCAAACCTTCAGTTCTGTTTGTGAGCTTAGCTTGTAGGGAACCGAACAAACCATCTGTCGTCTGCTCATTAAGAGGTTCTTCGTTTTGGACGTCTCCTTATGCTCAAATAAAATAACCGAACTTTCAGTTTAAATTTCCAGTTCAGTTCATGAGCTTTGTTTATAAGGAACTGAGCGGAATAAAGAATATAGTTTTTTGATTTAAACTTCATCATCACCACATTAGTCACTTTTAAATTTGACATTAGATGGCAGCACATTACTATAAAGTAGAGTGTGGGAAAATTCATTTGTTACGATCTTTCCTGTCATCTGCGCTTGTGTGGAGGTCCTTTGTTACTAGCGGCTAAAAATCCGACATTCCCTGGTGAACTCGACCAATCACAGAGGAGCGGGAATGAGTTACTCTCGAACCGTAAATTTAGCGGCGTAAACACTGTAAGAGAAGTGTAAACAACAGATTGAAACCTTCCGAGCCGGAGAAAAGTTAAAATAGTTCCATAATAATCGTAACTATAAACCGTTCAAGTATTACTTAAGCAAAATTTTATGGGTTTTTACCCCTCCCCAACCCCACTTGTCAGCAAAATCAAGTAAACTGGACCAAAACTTTCTAGATTAGTACCGTTATTAACCAAGGGCACGACCACCTAGATAGGTTATATAGGAGGTCGTGCCAAGGGGGCTTCGGCTGCCCTTCCCATTCGCGAGAAATACGCCGCGGGTGGGGGAATATAATAATATATTGTATGATGTACACCCCCCCCCCCCCCGTGACCTCCAAGAGATAAAAATTGAATTTAAAAATTTAAATTCTAATAATTTTAATGAAATATTGTATAAAAATATCTGTACTGTTTTCATTAATTTCTGTAAATTTAAAATGTTTTTTGAAAGCTTGTGATGAGAGGAAATATTTTACCCTGTACCCCCCCCCCCCAAAGGTAGGTCCTGTGTAAGCCCCCCCCCCCCCCCCCCTTTACTTCTCTTGTTGATCTGAAGCAACCTAGTAGAATAGATCGGGATTTCAGGACATTGCACTGCTGAGGTGAGCACCTCTACCAATCAACAAAACAACCATCAATTGCCATTGTGCTTTACAATATTTTACTAACATCTTTTGCCAGCAAAACTGAAAAAATAACTTTTTGATTCCATAATAGCGCATGTACATTTTGAATGCCCAGAAGAGCATCGATCAAGTTGGTTTCAAAACCCCTTTCATCTAAACAATAATCTTCAATGCATGGTTTGCTGAGCTGTTTACTAGTATGTGTAGCATATCTAAGTGCCCCGTGAGTTTCATTTCATTAAAATGTCAAATTGTGGTCAAAATCTGGTCCAAGTACTGACGCATAATTTTCCAAATCACATATCAATGCTTTGATTAAAAGGATGAAAAATGATTCTATTAAAAATCTATATCAGTGCGATGAATGCTCAATTAACAGGAAATTTTTGATAATTATGTCTTTAGTCGTATGAGGTACTGTATTAGATTTGGTTGGAAATGAGGACAGGGCTGCAACTGGGGGGAAGACAGGCGAATCTGGTGCCCTGGGTGCTGAACCAGAAGGGGGCGTCAAATTCATTCTTTAACTGCATCCTCTACATGCAAGGGGTGCGCCAAAATTCCGGCTTGCCTGCGCGACAAAGTATCTAGTTGAGGCTCTGAATGAGGATACAGTACTGCATGAAGAAATTTGCTCCAGAATCACTTTTGTTTGTTGAAACACAGTTTCCCATAAGTTTCTATGGAATATTGTTTGATTTATTCCAGGTATGGCTCAAAATTTAAAATACCAAGTTTGTTTTTAAAATACCAAGGAATGTTATAAAGACGATAAAAACTGACCAAACGCTAAAATGAATAGCTTTGAGAGCTATAAATGGGAATTTATAGGAGTATAAGATAAGATCTTTTTATTTTAAACTATGCACACAAACACCAGCTTTATTCTGCTTAAGCCAGTGTTAACACAGCAGTCGAGTGTATAGGTGTCCCCCCATCCATTTGTGTTTTGGTACATCTGGGGAAAAGATTACAAAAAAAGGGATGTGAGTAAATCAATGGTCAAGTGACATTCTGACAATGATTAGCTTAAATTCATCTCATGATGCAGCTGATTTATGTCATTGCTTGCATTTATATCAAAGAAAATGTTCATTAATCGCATCCGTTAGCCAAGGCAGAAAAACTATGAAAAAAAATTGTTAGCCAAGGTACTGTATCCTTGATAAACTGATATATTCAATTTTCTTCAAACCCGATTTGAATAAAGCCATGCCAATATGTTCTCATCCAAATGCTTAGATAATCTTCATTCCAATCCCTCCCTTCCTTGCTATTAAAAGCAAATATAAAACCCTATTTTTCCCTATTGGTGCTTACGTAATATTTGAACGGTTGTGAGAATAATAGAAATGCACAAATAATTATACACAGTGAGAGGGAAAAAATTTTTGAACACAAATTTTTTTATTAAGTCATATGCAATATAATAAACAAAGTTGCACACACTATGTCATAGTCCCAAAGGCAATTAGAAATAAACATGATTTTATATATTTCGAAATTTAAATTTTTTTTTTAAATTGCTGCTTGTATTTCCATAGATTGAAAATGCTATTTTTCATAGTATTCTGTAATACTGTGCAGATGTACATGGTGTTCTGAATTTTTATACATTATAGAATAAGCAATTTCCTGACATAGCAGAGAGGATCAGATCATCAAAATCAATATGAGATCAGACATTTTATAACATTGAAGATAAACATATATATATACAGTAGATAAACAGATATAAACTGTAGAATAAACAGATATAAACTGTAGAATAAATAGATATAAACTGTAGAATAAACAATTATGCTAATAGCCGAGAGGATAAGGCCATCAATAAGACATTGCAGACACGATTCTACAATATTAAAAATAAACATGATCAATTCAATTTTATTCATCACATCATAAAATTTACAAATTGGCAAAACGAAGAAAAAATCCATCCAAGGGATCGTTGTTGATCCATACTGGTGGACACGATTGTTATTAAGTTAATTTTCAAACACAAATAGTAAATATTAATAATAAACTAATAATTAAAAAAAAACAATGAAAAAAATGCAAGAAAGAGAAATCATCTAATGAATATGACATACACACACATATACGCAGACACAAAATATTACATTGATTTGGATTAAGATTATTGATTTGTTTTATTAATATAAATAAAATAAATTATAAATGAAGAAAATAATTAGTATTAAGATAAATAATGGCAACAACGGAAGGTGCGATTCAGAAATTTTTTGAGTGATGGGGTAGAATCACGAGTTAAATTTTTAATATTATAGACCGTGTTGCTCTGCCCAAAGAGACTTTTTTTACCCTTTCAGTGGCAATCCCGAGATGTCAAACCTGATCGGCTTTATTTCTGTCACCCCGAAATATTTTGTCTTCTATAAAAATGCAGCGAAACTGTTTTTACAATAAAATGTTTTTCATTCCCCTCCAACCAATCAACTGTTAGTGGGCAGAGTTAGCTATTGTTCTAGGTTAGATAAGAAGAAGAAGCGAGAAAAAAAAAAAGAGAAAAATATGCTCAAGATATAAATAATACAAAAAGGGTTCTCTTCATAGAAAGCCACACACGTAATGGCAAGGTTTTGCAATTCCAAATGTGGCAATTTCAAATGCTGATCAGGAAAATTTCAAAAACCATTTAAAGGGTTAAATGGGAGTTTGGCTTAGATTTGCACCTTAAAATTTAAAAACCAACTTAAGCTGACCATCCCAAACAGTGGGGCTAAAACAACTTTTAATAACTTACCACTAATCATGAGGTAATCCCAAAATATTGGTCTGAGGATGTGTTGTATCCACAGTGTGTGCCAAGTCAAGAAAAACCTTAAGGGTTGTGGAAATGATTAGTTTTCTAAATTCAAAAGTCATAAGCTTGTCACAAAAGTTCAGCGATACAAGCAGAAATTGTACTAAACCACTTTGAAAGTGCTCGAATGTTAATGAATTCAGACAGCTTTATTTTGTTTTCGGTTCCTTTTTTATTCCCACATTGAATAAATCATGGAAACGGCATGCGCGAAGAGACTTAGACATTGTAAATTCTATTTTATTTCATCCCAAAGATTTCTTTAATTCTATTGATTCATATTTAAAAGGGGTGGACAGAAATTAAACATATAGTTAATTACAGGAAAGCATAGGTGTATGTAGAATTTTCTCAAGGAGAGGATTTTCAGATTTTTTATCCTTCTTTGCAGGAAAGTATACTTACTGTAGAAAATATAATTACAAGAAAATGTACTTAATATGCAGGAAAAATAAGAACAGAAAGGTACATGTAATGTAAAAAAAGTAATTACAGGAAAATACACAATGTAGAAAAAATTACAGGAAAGTGTATTTTTAATGTAGGAAAAATAAAAAAAATATACGTAATGTAGGGAAAATAATAACAGGAAAATGTATTTAATGCAGGAAAAATAAAAACAGAATTATACACAATGTAGAAAAAATAATTATAAAAGAAAAATCAATTAACCTCAAATACATAAACCCAAACAAACAGGAAATTGATGAAAAAAAGAGAACTATGTAGAAAATATTGATGGAAAAAAATAAAGATGAGAGCTAGAAAAAAATTAGAAAAGAGTGCAGAATATTACAAAATTATGAGAACGCGCTTGCGCATTGTAAGTTCCGAACAGTGTCCGAAGTCACGACAGTTTCCGAAGTATTGTACACGAATTAACGACCGGTTCGAGAGTAACTCACTCCCGCTCCTCTGTGATTGGCCAAGTTCACCAGGGAATGTCGGATTTTTAGCCACTAGTCCTTTATTATTACTGAAAATTACTTTCAGGTCAGTTTATAAGGAACAAAGCTGAATGAAGAATTTAGTTCTTTATACATGAGCTTCGTCATCACCACATAAGGCACTTCCGATTTTCAAAGTATCAACAATATTTTTAAAAATAAATGTCTTAAAGCAGTGATTCCCAACGTGGGCGTTAACGCCCCCGGGTGGGGGTGATGGAATGTTCCGGGGGGGGGGGCGGTAGAAGCTACGAGTACAACATAGGATCCTATGGGTTAGATTGCGTTGGGGGGGCGCTGGGAGAAAAAAATTTCTGAAGAAGGGGGCGATGGGACAAAAAAGGTTGGGAAACTATGTCTTAAAGTATTCCGTGTGAACTTCTCAGGGGCTCCGCGGCCACTCGAGAACAATAAAATAAATCAATAAATTCGATAAACAAAAAAGAGGCCTAAAGGGTGCCGCCATATAAATGATATACTAAAAAGGGCTCTTCGAGTTAAACAGGGCTTCGCCAGAGGAAATTATTCACTGAATAGTGCTCCGCGAGTCAGAAAAGGTTGAGAACCGCTGCCATCGAGGAATGTGTATGAGGTGCATGTTTGGTTACGAGTAGTAGTGTATTAAAATACTACTACTAAACCAGACATGCACCTCATCCATATTCCTCTGCGGAACTCATCCATATTACTCTTCCCACCTCTGTGTGGTCTTCATATAACTCTTTCCTCAGATATAGTCTTTGCTTAAGGGGGGAAAATTCTCAGGTTCCGAGAAAGTACAGCAATGAAAGCACCAGAGGATGCTACAAAAAAAGGCTTGCAATTTAAATCTTAGTATGAACAATGCCAAAAAATGCATAATTGTGCCCAGGGCATTCGTTCTTCTATAATAAAATAAGTCTCAGAGAACTTTTTAGATGTAATATAGTGTAAGACGGATTCCAAACATTTCTCAGTGATAAAAATTACGTCAGGTAAATGAGTCATGTACCTGGCCCGAATCTTTCCCTCTGATGAAACTTTCTGCAATATTACAGAGTAAAATGTCTACACAGTCCATGCTGTAGGCATCACCTTGATGTGTGAGTAAAACCTTGTGCTCAAACCAGGGTTCAACGTTCAGCACTTTTGAGTCCATTTCTATTTGCTTAGGTTGCCAACACCTATTTTATGGTTGAAGGAACCCTAAAGCTCCGTCTTGCCCCTGAAAAAAAAAAGACTTGACAGATCAAATAAGATAGTGCATCTATATTCAGATGATTCATCTTCAGACCTTAAAACCAATCAAAACAAAAAAATAGTACATAACCATTACCACACAATGATGTTTTGTGGTTTATTCCTAGCGGCTAGAACATGACCAGGCAGTTGTGTGTGGTGAAGCATTACTAAGTATACTAAGCGGTGAAGCATTTGCCATGGTTCCAGATGAAAAAGATAAAAAGCCAGAATTTTCCAATGTTTCAGTTTGTGTGGAACTCTATAGTAAACATGAATAGATAATAAACGTGAATACTCCTCCAATATGCTATATTCTATGCATTTAGTTGGAGAGCTAGGCGCTTTGACTCTTTCAAAACTTTTCATTGCCACCAGGAATGTTTTCAAGCCAACGTGCTATCCTTATTTATTTTACTCCCATTTCCAATTCTTTTTTGTTGTGAATGTCTTACTCCTCCAGCATTCATCATGGTGATCGTTATTTAAATACACATTCTTGGCTCATTAATTTTTCTATGGATGAATAATCTCTAACCCTGGGGCTCACACAAGGGAGGATTCTCATCATTTTTGGTTTTCCAAATCAATAAATTCATGACGGGGAGGGGGGGCGCAAAAGATTCCAGCCTAGTAGTGCTCCAGGATGCATGTGCTCTAATCTGATGGGGGGAAAAAAACACTTGTTTTCAACAAAAGCTAGTTTCTAACTAGCGGAAGAAAGTCTAGTTTTTCTTGCTCAAAATGTGCAATTGAAATGGTTTCAAACAGAGATTGAACTCAAAGAATTAAATTGTAAGCGATTGATTTTTGGTGTTTTTTTTCTTTTTGTATTTTGGATTGTGTTCATTTCTTTTTTGTATTTGAATGTTGCACAAATGTTCAATTTCTAAGATATTTGGCAATCAAGAAAAATTTGGGCCATCAAGTGGGCAGAACCTTGGCGCAATCACAAATTTGGCGGCACTTTCACTTATGGGATATTAGCCCTAATTTGATTCTTATAAGCGGTTGATTCTATGTAACTGCTGTATAATCTAGCAGTTATAATCAGTGATTTTCTTATAAAAACTACGATTTTCTTTCTTTCAAACTGAGAACAACTCTATCGTCATGAGCAATTCACTACAGAGTGAGTTGTGCTGGAAGTGTGAGTGTGTGTACCCAACAGTCTGAGTGTGCATACAGGGTTGTGACGGATTTTTTCATTGCTATCATCTATATTTCAGAGGTGAATTTAGTGAAGTAAAATGATTGAATATTTGTAGCATTATAGACCTATTGTTCTCTGTGGTGAGACTTTTCAACTCGCATTCACACCTCGAAGTTGGGAACTACAGAAACCCAACTTCAGCCGACTACCATTGTGACTATAAATATGGTGGCTATCAAACCACACATTCACCTTGTCTATATTCCTCTGTGGAACTTCTAACGAATCAGTACATGTTGGAATGTGCATTTAAGTGTTGTGAAACTACCGTGAAGTTTGTTTGCGTGTAAGGCTTTTTGTGTTTAGATCTGACATCAATTTTTTTAACTATCTGAGAAATATAATGATTGAATAATTGTGACCTTGTAGGTTTGTTGCACTCTGTGGTGAGACTTTCTTATGGGAAGATCGACTAGCATTTGCGCCTTGAAGTTGGGAATCACAGAAATGTAAACGGTGGCTACTGCATAGCCATTGGCTTGAAAAACACTCCGGTCGTCAATGAACAATTTTGAAAGAACTGAAGCACAAAGGTAAGTTATTGGCAATGGAAAAAAAAAAACCCACCAAATGTTTTTAGGGGTAGCAATCATCAGTGTAATTTGGACGTATGTATGTATTGTAAGTGATCTAGAACAGCTCCATCGTAGTTCATTTGAGTGATTTCACGTGCGACCGCTTGAGTGAACTGAAACTACACCTGAGGTCACTTAAGTGATTTGCAAATGTGCAACAACCTACTTGTGAACTGAAACTACACCTGAGGTCACTTAAGTGATTTGCAAATGTGCAACAACCTACTTGTGATCTGAAACTGCACCGCAATTCACTTGAGTGATCTGGAAATGTGATGAGGGTTACTTACGTGATGTGGAACTGCTTTTCGGATCACTTAAGTTATCTAGGAATGTACCGCGGGTCACTAAAATGATCTGAAAACGTACCGCGGACCGTCAAATTGCTCTACTACAGCAAAAAGCGCTGCTCACTAAACTCAACCTCGGCCTTTCGTCATCATACTCAAACCGCGGACCACTTGAGTGATCTTAAAATGTATCGCGGAATAATTAAGTGACATAATAATATGACCCTGAGGGGTCATATTTGACCCGTGGGCCATGGGTTGAGCATGAATGATGTTCTGCAATATTCATAATAATTGTACATAAAATCATATAATAATTCATAATAATACTCATGTAATGTGATAAATTATGTTATAATTTCAATAAATGACCTTTTTTTTGAGTGAACATTCGAGAAGAGTTTACGAATTTGCATGAGCACGCACTTCAGTAGGGGATGATGCTTATTTTTCGTTCACATGGCATTCAAAATAAACATAAATAATACTTGGACAGATTACACAGTATTTCATGCTCCCATGGCTATTTGCTGACGTAAGTGAACCACCACTCGAACTGGATGTATGGACAAAAACCATAAAAATGACCATACTTGGTCAGTCTAAACGCGGGACAATACGAAGCAAAAATAAAATTAAAATAAATAAATATGGCCACACTCATTTGGGCAAACATAAAATCTGCTATTATCAAAAACAAAATGGTAATTTGATCAATATTTGATTTAGCATTCGGATTTTCCCCCCCTAGTTTTTTCGAAAAAAATATGGTCAGTGCAAATATGGAAACGAATGAATATTCATCGTACATATTTGTAATTTTGAAGGTTTTTCCAAGAATTTACTTCAATCCACTATGATCTGTCATGCTTCATTTCCCACCATTTGTGATTTCGCAGTGATTTCCGTCATAGTTCTCGTTCCCCTTTGGCATCAGTTTTGGCAGCAATTGGCGAATTTCTATGTTTTCACGAATTCACAGGATCCGAAGACTTCTCGTTTTTTTTTGTTTTTTTTTTTGCTGAAAAATATGCTAAGCTGGAATTTCTCATGCGGTTTTTTTTCCATCAAATATCATCAGCTAGTAAATGAATCTCCTGGACCCACTTTCGTATCAATCACAGCACATCTCTTAACGAAATCCAGCGCATCTCAAAATAAAACAAGACTTTTGATTCGCCGTTTTGCCTTTCACTGATTGCAGTGCGCAACCAATCAAAATACCCGGAGTCTGCGGTAACGTAATTATCCCATGATGCAATATTTTTGTGAGCGCTTTCAAGGTTTGTTGTTGTTGGATCAGTCGAGAGCGTGAGCAGTCAAAGAGAACACATATGTTTTTGTGACGTCACGACCATCAACAAAAACTTCGCATGATATAAAAAGAGAGTTCTGTGTTTTGTCCACAAAATAGACTTTGGTGGTGTTCAAATGGTCGCGACCATCGCCAGCTGTTTTGCATAAAGAGAGAGATAGAGAGAATAACGAAGGGATGCCGTTCATCGGGAAAGATTGGAGGTCTCCAGGTGAAGCCTGGGTAAAAACATCTGATGGATGGGAGAGACAAAAGATACTCGAGCACAGGCAGCTGGACAATCCAAGGTGAGACCAATTTTAATGCGCACTTTCCAATTATACCTCAAATGCATTTTACGTGTTTCACTGCAATTACTGCACAACACTCCCAAGGTTCCTAGATCATGTCACCTATATCCAGCCCTTCTTCCCCATCACCAGGTGCGTATCTACAGTAGAGGGGGCGCTCATGCACAAAATCCCTAATGTTTCTAGACATAGGTGCTAGAACAGGGGGGGGGGCTGAAACTGCATGGTCCCCCTCCCCCAATAAATTTTGTGAAGGGGTGCTGAACCCCCCCAATAACTTTTTAATGAATGTACAATGCAGCACACCATTCCACCTCCTTTATATGGGCTTGAGTCCCATATATATGCAGATTATCATGACAATTATCAGCCCACCGTCAAATGTTTTCGTCATGTCTGGGCTTCCGTGCTTAGATTATGTCACCTATACTATCCAGGGTCCCCTACCAGACATGTATCTATGGGGGGAGGGGAGACTTATGTACTAAATTTCCAGTGTTCCTGGATCATGCCACCTATTTTATCCAGGCACCCTCTTACCAGATATGTATTTATAAGGGACTTAGTGGGTTATAGCCTCGGGTGGAAAATTTTAGGTGATGAGCATTTTTTGATGGTTTAAATGGTCGAGACCAGTGCCAGCTGTTTTGCATGGAGGTAGACTAACAAAGGGATGCTGCTTATCAGAAAATATCTGTAGGTGAAGCCTGGTTAGAAACATCTGGTGGATGAGAAAGACAAAAGATACTCGAGCACAGACAGCTGAACGATCCAAGATAAGACGAAGTCTAACACACACTTTCATTGCAATTATTGCACAACACTCCTAGTGTTCCATGCCACCTATATTATCCAGTTTCCCCCAATCAGATGAGTGTTTACAGGGGGCAAGGCCATCTTAAGAACATCATTGCCCCCTGCGAAAAGTGATTTTAATGATAACTCCTATATGGCTAGAAATATCCACCTATCAATTTGCATAATGAGAGAGTGTCAATAAGAGAATGTCATACTTCCAGAAATCGTGGAAATTATTTAATGAACATTATTCTGCAGTTGGGTTCATGGTTTCTTTTGAATGAAAATGTGCTTGCTCCCAGTTATGAGTAGAAACGTCATAACTACACATGCTTAGTCATAAATGGAAATCAGTTTCGAGATGTATGTATGGACATATTTTGTGATATGAAATTATCGTTAGGAGAGAAAATCTATCTGTAATGTGTTATTCCCGATTAAATGTGCATTCCATCATTCTTAGAATATTCATAACAGTGCAGTAATTAATATTTAAATGTCTATCTGCTAAAAGTAAGAAAGCTTGAATAAATTTGAGGTTTTATTTTCTTTTATGTTTATATTACAATGAATAAGTTGACAAAAGCTAAAAGAAAACATTTTTCACTTTAAAGATTGATAGGAACGAACCATGGGCGGAGATACAGACGGGCATTGCTCCGCAGTTTCAGCGGTGGAGTTGACTGATCTAATGTATATGTGTGTATATAAGAATTGGCATCATTGTGCCCCAGACTTTCAAGTCTATATCCCCTATGATAGGAACCGTTTGATTACTCATTCAGATTAGCGTATTCGTGGAAGGATTTCATTGGCATATTTATTGGAAGCTGGGGCTATTTTTTGAGGGATTGGTGATCTAGTAGATTATAATACAATGGAAAGAAAAAATGAAGAAAGAAGAATGAAGATAAAAGAAGAATGAAAGAAAGAAGAAAAGTGATAAAACCATAAATCTTCATCTACCTAGAGAGTCAGTGACATTTTAGTGAGTAACTAAAAGAATGTTCAAGCACAGGAGTGACCAAAACAACGTAAAAGCATGTGGGTGATTAAAAGCGTGGTGTAGAGATTATGAAAGCATATAAGAGTGACCTCTAGAGAGTGTGTTTGGATAGGAGTGACAAAATCAGTGTGCGATCGTGTGATTTATGGAAAGCGTGACATAGAGAGATGCCAGGTCAGTAGATACAGTCAAACCTCATTAGTGCGTCACCCGGTTAACACGTCACTCCGCTTAACGGGTCACGTTTTGGAAGTCCCTATTGTTCTCAGGCAGGAATTGAGACAGCTATGGCTTACTTCGTTTAACGAGTCACTCCGCTTACTAAGTCATATTTTTGCTCTCCCAAGAGTGACTCATTAATGAGGTTTGACTGTAATAATGAGTGACTTAAAAGGCAAGTTGTCAGATCACTAAGTGATCAAAAGAGTAACATAAAGAGTGTGAGCATGGGAGTGACCTAGAGAGTGAGGAACCACATCAGTGAGTGTAAGTATGGGAGTTACCTATAGAAAGAGTGTGAAAGAATGTGAGCAACCAGCAATTTTACAGGGGCAAGGGACTAAGCAGGTTTTCGGAGGACTCGTAGAGCTTTACCCAGAGCAACAAATTGGAGCCACAAGTGATCAAGAAAATTACACTATGATAAAAGAAGGGTGGCAAAATAAAAAAAAATCAGCCTCTGTGAATGACAGCAGATAACAATTGTAAATTTTAAACCACCAGAACAAAAATGTTCCTTTTGCCTCCCCGGACTTCCGAATTGATCTAGCCCTCTTTCTTTTCTCGCATTCAGCCTAATTGGTGTTCATTGTTATTTTTTATGTTGTAATGAATTTGAAAACAACTTCCTATTTGAAAAGGCTCATCATTGTAAATTTCTCATTTCCAATTGAAAGATTGGTGACAGCACCCTACTAAACATACACATCACTAAAAGTAGATGCACAAATGCACTGTTACGGTTAACCATCTTTGGCAGCAAGCAGCATGAAACAATTGATGCTGGTAGCAGTTATAAGCTCAGTGGCGCTCATCTGGTGGAGATGATCACAAAAACTAGGAAGTAATGAAACTTTTTAAGAAAATATAAGAAATGGTAGTTGTGTTGCATGAGGGAAAAAAAAAAAAAAAAGTAAAGCTGTGTGTGATATATTCATGGATGAATACTGCATCTTGGTCTACACTCATTGCCTCATTCAGAATGCTATTTGTTCCATTCATTTGTGTGTTCATTTACCAAGAACTGTCACATGTCTTCCCTCTGACATCTGTCTTCCTTATAAACAGATGGACTTGTAAAGAAAAGAGATGCTTAGCTCATCACTTAAAAGAAAAACCCCTTTTATCAGTGGCAGTGAAGAAAACTTTCTTTTTTATTTTTGTCTAGCGCTGGAGATATGTTTCATGGAATTAAGCAACTCTTGAGACATTTATTAGTAAATAAGAAAATGTTAAATATAGTGGAAGTCTGAAGAGCTTATAACAGCAGGTAAAATAGTTATAGGCAATAAATAGCTACACTGTATTTTCGGAATTAACTTATTGACTGTGCAATGCAAATCATTCCTTTTAGGGGAATTCTTGTATGTAAGACACTTACTAAATGGGCTATGTACACTGTCTGGCAAAAAAAAATATATATTGCACTCTTAGCCAAGTCACTCCTCTGGAGAAACATGCAACCAGATTGGGATATGCAAGAGGTGCCTGAAAGATCAACTCATGAAGTTAAGGAGGTGGATAGAGTCTGGTCACCGGAGCTGATCTTATTTGTCACCGATCGTGGGCCATTCCCGGCAACCTTACATCACAGCAGCGTTTCTCAACCTCTTCCAAACCCAGAGACCAGTAAAATATCTGAAACGACAGACCACTTGCGTCCCGTATTACGGGAAATTCCAGTATTTTCAGTTGTTCCGAATTGTTTTACACATTTGCCTAGTTTTTTCTCTCAACAACGCTTATTTAAATTATTACTAAAATTGTGGAACAAACAGCGTTTTCATAATTATTATTAAATGACTATAAATACAAATATTCATCTTGCTTATTTGTCAGGTTGAACATTTTTTCCTTCAATTTTTCAGTGATTTTAACTACAATGCGGACTTATAGCAACGTTTTTGATGACAATTGGCGTTGTCCTGTATTTTACAGTGTTTAAGATCCGAGTTCCCTTTGTTTTTCTCAATGAAATATAGTCATCCATTCGTTTGAATGTTTTTTCGTCAAATAAATTTTTTTATTGTGGTTTGTAGCACAGCGCTTTATTTCCCCCAATTTTGCAGTAATTAGCAAATTTGTCGTAAATGACATCTTTTGGCTAGAATCACAAATATCCCGTATTTAGTATCACAATTTCCCGCATTTGTGGCATTACGACACCGTAAGAAGATCTCCGCGTCTTCACCACTCTGACAGTGCGTTGGTGACTGTTCCTGAGCGAGGATCATGATGAATTCGAAAATCCAGTGAAGCTCCGAAGAAATTATCGTGGTCTCTTCAGCTGTGCTCGAGAGTGAACTGGAGTGGTGGATTGAACTGTTCATGCGGAATAAGGTGCTACTTTTTGTCGTACATAGGTTAGCGAATTGATTGAAATTTTGATTGCACCATTTTGCGCTTTGATTTTATATACAAGTTTCTGTACTTGCATTTATTATTATTGGTGCCCGTTGCACTTTGATTTTCCACATTATTTTTCGATTTACATAATACAACAAATGCACTGTATGTAATCTTCAAATTCTGGGTTTTTTGGAAATGCCCACGTTTTCTTGGTGTGGGGGGGGGGAGGGTGAAGTTCTTACGTTACTTCTCGTGACAGAGCCTGGGTGTCTCGCAGTTTCTCCAAAGTATTCTGCATTATTTTCTTCTCTGAAGACGATAGAACCGTTGGGAATGACGATGCCAAAATATATTTTTGAAAGAGTCATTATTCGGACACGTGTATTTGATCCGTCAGGTCCCCTCCCAAATCCAATCGACAGCCTATGTAACTTGATATTAAAAGTATCTGACAAGGTATTCGACTACTCTTGGACCACCGGGCATTTTGGTGAAGCAAATCCAGCTAAAAAATGGGTGTTAAGATTACAAGATACTGCATGACATCATTAAATAAATGGCATGTCGAATGCGTGTTTAATTTGTATTAAAGGCGATCCAAAAAAAAGTGTATGCGGCTTTTTTTTGTTGTTGTTGTCCAGGTAGTGTATAGCAGATCAAGTTTTCTGATGTTTTTGCGGACTTGAGTTCATTTTCTTATCGTGGATTCCAATTCACGAGACATCAGATTAATCAGATTTTTTTTTTTCTTCTGATAACCGGCATTTAGAGCGATAAGGCTGTGAAATATGTTAAAAAGCAGGTTCAGTGATGTATGCGTTCGTTTCTTTTCCCAATCTTAAAATCTTCAACACTTCAGGAAGTTTATTTTTTTCCCCTTATAAGAAATGCTTCACCTTCTCTTGACAGTTTTGTTTTGATTATTGATCTTTTTTTTGCTGGATGAATGGCAGGTAGATCCAGAAACAAGTCACACACTCATGAGTGAGAAGTAATTGCTCCAACGACCCACTTGTCAGTGCTTGTGTGGCGGCAGTCTCTGAGTTAATGGAACATTACCAGAAAGTTAAGGATGGAAAAAAAAAATATATATATATAAAGTATAACGAACAGTTATACAGAGTTACGTTTCCTAAAATGCGTGCCGTCGAGCGAACGACATCGTAAATATAATAAGAAGCAATAATATGTGGCCCCAGGGAAATAATACACACAAACATATTATTTCTATAACATTTTATCTCTTTACTTAATGTCTTCTTTATTTATAGCACGTGTTAAAGGGGTTATTACACGTTTTATTTTTTCTATCTTTAGTAGGAAGGACAATGAAAAAAACACAAAAACGCTTAACCGAGTGGGGACACGCCATAGATTTCTTGTATTCACTTCGAAAAAATACGTACCGGTACCATCTGCATAGTATCCCATCTCGTGTAGTCTCAGATGGTATAGGAATACAAATACAACGCCACAACAGGCAAAATGTCCAACGAGGTGGCTGAGAAAAAGATGCCCATAAAAATATGGATGTCATATATTTCAAAAATATAGCAGCCTAATTAAAAATGCAATTAACAAAAATTGTAAACAATATATACACATTATAAAATACTATACAATGCCCATAAAGAATACTTATGGTTGTCTTATTCTAAGTATGGATAGCTTCTCGATTTACCCCAACATGTTTATCGTATTTATTTTTAAACGTGTCAATTGTGTTACAATTTACTACCTCCGGGGGTAAGCTATTCCATATATTAACAACCCTATTAGAGAAAAATTTCCTGCGACACCATAGCCTTGCATTGTCCCTCACCAATCGATACTGGTGTCCCCTTGTAAAAGCAGTCGATTGGCGGTGTACTAAAAGTTCATGGTCCATCCTATCCATCCCATTGAAAATTTTGAACACTTCGATCATATCTCCTCGACACCTGCGTTCAGCCACTGTAAACATATTCAAAAAATGAAGTCTATCTTCATAACTCAAGCCCCGTGTGCCAATAAGGACACGCGTAGCTCTTCTCTATCTCTCTATGCCAGCGTTTTTCAAGCTTTTTAGCACTTATCCGCACAGTTGAACTTCCACTGCACACTTGAATTTGGATTTTAAAATTACATTTTTTTAGTTATTTAAATGTTAATCATGAATAATTAATATTAATTAGTTATCAATTATTATATTACAAAGCAATTTCTTGTCATTTATAATGGAAATAATAATTAAAATTCATGAAACTACCTGAGCTTGACAAAGTTGAGAAATATTTTATTTTTTTGGAGGGGAACATTCCTAAAGATCGTAACTATGATCGGTTTTTATTTTTAATCTCTTGTTTATTACAGAAAAACTGGTTTTACACAAATGTGATGTTAAGAACAGAACATTTTTTTGTAACATTTCAAAATGTGACATTAATTAATAACGCCTTGAAATCTGCAAAAATTGTAAGGCAAGATCTAGCTGGTCTTATCGGCATTAATCGATACATAAATTTGAATTTATCATTTACGAAATTAAAAATCAAAATTTAATACATATCTTTTAATAGTTTAATTTGTGATACTCTGCCATCTCTCTCGCAATTTATTTTTATTTTAACCTCTTTTCCTTTTCTGTTATATTTTAATTCGTCGACTCTCGCACAGGTTAAACCAGCAGTTCCCAAAAATATTTGGTTCGAGGAGCCTTATTTAAAAAAAAAAATTCTATGTTGGAGCCTCTTGGGCATCTTTTCTTATTTAGTCACTAAATTTACTTTCATTTTACTCGAGCGGCTACAAAGTCTTAAGGGCTCTACGGGAGCACAGGCTGTAAATCACTGCCTTAATGGAATTCCTCACCCAATTCGGAGAAAACACTCATATACGTGGTGCATAAAAATGGTTTTTTTTCCAAAATTTTACGCAATAAATCGAACTTTTGAAAAATTTGTTCAATAAAGACATCTTCGACTTTACACCTCTGTAGTTCGAACTTTACTATTGTATTTTCTATTTTTAACCTTTTCTCTCCAACAATTGAAACTCTTTAGCTTACAAGCGAATTGTCAAAAAAATTCGGATGCTCTATAGTTGACGAATCGGCAATAAATATAGTAACCTTGTCTTAACCTAACCGCACGTTAGAAAAAGGGAAGGAAAAAAAAACCGCAAAGGAAAGAGTAAAGCAGTATAAAAGATACGGTTATAAAGAATGTAGGTATAAAGTGATATTTCTTCACTCTTCACCCTACCTGCTCAATTTCACTCTTATAAGAATATGTCACATACGTCATATGTGAGGAAAAAAATTACTATCGGGGCACACACATACAAAAAACCAATAGGGAAAAAATTGTAAGGTTGCGTCAAAGCTTCGTGATGATCAAGAGAGAAAAGAAAACAGAGCGAATTTGTTTGAATTCATTCGACTGACGTTTCGAAGCAATATTAAGTCCTTTGATCGTAAAGTGGTTGTGGTTAATAGCCTCATCTAGGACTTGGGTTTCAATGCAGGTACTTTTGGCACTTGTTTGAATGTGTAGAAATATTCTTCGGATTTTTTTTTTTAAATTTCCATTGTTACGATACACATCATATTACCTGTATAGTGTCTCAATTTTCGTTTGGACATTCAACTTTTGTCTTGTTTAGAAAAAATAAAATATTTCGCTGCATTCGCGGATGGCTGGAATTTTTCGCGGCACACCTACGATCCTCTCATGGCACATGGGTTGAAAAATCCTGCTCCAGGCAATGTGCTTCAGTTTTGATAAAATCTTTCCGCACCAGTGGTGTAATTTTGTTTTCCTAGTGAAAAGAAACAATTCGCAGTGTTTGTACCCGTACCTTCAAACCCTCCTAGACTACTACTACTAGTCTCTATCTGGGGGGCTTCGTCACTATCCAATGTCTGTTCCAGGTAGTATTTCCTCCAATTTTTTTCTTACCTGTACAGACATGTTTTGTGCAATGTGTCGTATTAACTCTTCAACTGCGCAAATAGTCGGAAACATACCTTTCTGTATGCGCAAGAAAAGAAAAGTCGCCCTCCTCTTCCCTGTATCCCAAATCATCGTCCAGCTAGATGAGATCCATCATCATCTATGGTAGCAGTTCAAAGATACCACCTCATACAGTACACCACGCATATTGAATCCTTTCCTCGCGCACTGCAGCTCTCACTAAGCATACGGTTCGATGTCGATCGACTTAACCGAATGAACACTCCTCCCTCCGTTCAAGATTTAGAATTTTTCTAGTTTGAGTATGCGTTGAAGTTTCCAGGTGGATACTCGTTTTCTGATGATGGACACAGAAGGTGCTCGCAACCCGAAGAGGTTGAACAGCCCCCCCCCCTCCCGAATGTACACATTATAGCGCGTATGGTGATTTTAGAGGAAAAATTGGTGTCAAGTTGTGTACATTTTTTGTATTGGGCAGAACGTTATTCAGAAAGGTGTGGGTATGAGAACGTTTGTTTTCTGTCGTCTCACTGTTACTAAGCTTCATGGGATCTGGGCCTGTGTGTTATACGGGAAACACATTGACCTTCTCTGTCACAGAAAGAAATAAAAATCCTAGTTTTTTTTCCAGTAATATACACGTAATGATGAGGTATAAGTAAACAATACATATGCAGAGGTGATGCATAGCACTGACGGGAATCATTGTCGTCTAAACGCATCACTAGCTTTGAAGGTTGAATGGAGCATTTTGTAGCGTTTTTTTTTTTTACTCCATCTCCAGCATAATATTGGTTGTGGCCGTTTTATTCGTTTATGTAGGCGTACGCATAACCTTCTCTTCGCTTAGTTAAGCGTATATACGAGTAAATAGACACGAATGGTATCATCTATTATGGCTTGGCAGTAATTCTAAGTTAACTAATACTCATGCTGGATTAGAAAGAATTAGAAAGTACTGAGTTGCGATATGGGGACCAAACCAGTAAACCTGTCAAAAACAGTAATTTTTTTCTTACAATCCACGGATTATGCGTTAAAATAAAATCTGCAATTTTTATTAACGTGAGCTATATCCAACCGCTTATTATTTGCAGCTTTTTCCCTAAGGGAGGCTGGAATAAAAATAACTATTTTCAAAAAGAATTCCCAAAAGTATTTTCGTTTTTTCTAGGTGAAAGAAAATGTAGGCTTATATATAAATTGCAAATTAATGTATAAACTTTTTTTCTTTAAAAAAAAACACATACTCTCACCGGACCCATAACGCTTTCCATTTCATGAGATTTAAGCAGTAAAGGTAACAGCAAGAAGTTAGCAAGTGCGGATTACATGATTAAAAACGTTTTCCTCAAAGTAGCGGAATTTGCACGTGCGAGCTGTACGCAGGGAATTATGGCATCTTAATATTGTATACAGCGAAACCTCGATATAACGATATTCTGCGGACCAAGACAAAATATCGTTGTAAAGAATTTATTGTTATATCAAGAGTTAGCATTACACACACCGCCAGGTGCAGCCAAATATGATCTGTTGCTGCAATCTCATCTGAATTAGCGTTGTGGGTACCACCGTAAAATGCATTTATGAGTGTTCATTCACAGCAGAAAATTGTAATTGGTTAGTTTTGATGAATAAAAATTCAATTGGTTGTTCTACCCGGTAAAGTAGTTTAACGCACAACACTTTCAGGTTGCACAGAAAGTAGCCTCACGGCAATTTTATTAACGCTTTCAATGGGTAAATAGTACAAAATACCGATGTTATATTAAACACCCTGGAAAGAACAGAAACCGGTGAAAAATTTAAAAATATATTGAAGGTGATTTTGAGCGAATTATAAAAATACCGTTGTAGCAGTTTCGAAATCTCCTAAAAAATATTTCGTTATAGAGGGGTTTATCGAGTGAAAGATATCGTTTAGTTTAAAAGTAGAATATATTTCAATACTTTTTCCAGGCAATTCCAAATGCGATTTGGAAAATATCCGTTGTAGCAAGCTTTTACTGTGTATCGGTCCCCCCCCCCCCTAAAGAAAGTGTTTCATGCTTTTTTTGTTTTCTCTGGAATATTAAGTAAGCACATAACTTTCCTCTTTCTTGTACGTGGTGTCTGGTATGATACGAAAGTGATAAAGATCTGGTTATTGAGATTGTGGAATTCCTCCGTTTTGTTGTATGCATTATTTATCAAAATCATATTGATAATAATCCCTTCGGCTCGCTCTGTTTCACTGTCCGTGCATGATTGCTCCGGAAGTATTCGATTACCTCCTTAAATCGTACAAGTTCGTGCGGTTTTTTGTTTTTTTAAGGCCTGGTATGTCAGTTGCGGGTATGTATGGATCTAAGCGTATTATGTCTGCCCCAGTTTTTGCTGAGGAATTGACGTTCGTGATCTGCAGCAGGGGGTGATAATAGCATTGATACATATCTAAGATTTAATTTTGATTCCGTAATATTGTCTGTACAAAAGAAAAGTGTTTCTTTTATCGGATATCGTGTAATTGATTTTCGTATATTGGTATACGAAGGTATTATTTTTATCAGAAATACTCTCGTCCTTGATTCTTGTTTCACGTCAAAAACCGCAGATTTCCCCCCACGTATGTAGTGCGTATCTCTGTTGGCAGGAGAGAGAGAGAAAGAAAAACCTCTCCATGATTAATGCGGAAGTTGATTGTAATAAGCCATCATATTCATCACCGCTCAAGTCAGTCACTGGTTTTTTTTCCGCTGTTAAAAAATAAGACGTGGAATTTTTTATGCAATTTTTCCGCATCTCTGCGGACATTTCAAGTTGAACGAGTTGTTCGCTCCTTCCCCCATCCCCACATCAATTTCCTGAAATATCTTGTATGACATCCTAACGGTATTATAAGCATCCTCCATCCATCCATTTTGTACCCTGGGGCACCTTATTGTTCTGCTCGGGGAAAACGAAAGTCTATTTCTAGCAATATGTTAAAAATGGAACATTGTTTCATCACCGCTTCTGTTATGTATTCTAGTGAGCATTTCAAAATGAAATTATTTAAAACTGCTAGTGGAGAATGCTGATTCTGTCCTTGGGAAATGAAATTGGTTGGTCCGACCACTCCATATAAAATCATCGGGAATATGCGACCCAGCATGCTTTCATGTTTGTGATTGTGCTGCGGGTCATTGTTCGTGATGCTGCGAACATTGTGCTTTATCACGAAAGGGATGAGAGGTTTTATGCCACACATGTTCACCCCATAACCCGCGGTTCATATGTGGCGCGCGACAAATAACTAAACCACTTGAGTGGCCCACGAAAGATTATAAAATCACTTGAGTTGCGCGTGGCACCATTCCAGATTGCTTCAGCGGCTCACGGCAAATTTCCAGATCATTTATCTGCCTACGGTGCATATTCCGATCACTTAAGTGGCCCCTTAAGTACATTTCCAAATCATTTGGGGGACCTGCGACACAACTCTAGTTCACTTAAGTTTCGAGTGGAAATTTGCATATTACTTAAGTAGCTCGCGACACATTCAGCTGCTTGCTTACATTTTCATAGATCGCTCAAGTGGCTTTCGGCACATTTATGGATCCCTTAAATTTTCCGCGACACGTTTACAGATAACTCAATCGGTCAGAGACAACTTTAGATCAACTGAGTGGTTTGAGGCACATTACCATGTAGGTAACCAAGTGGCCCGCGAAACGTTTCCAAACCAATGAAGTGACCCACACTCCCTAAAAGGTTGGGCACCTTTGTTCTATGTCCAGGGCCGCAACTAGATCCTTGGTCAGCAGAAGCAAGTACTCATTTTGCTGCCCCTTGTAATATTGAAGGAGAGAGTGAAATTTGCGGCCATCCCCTCCCTGGTCCAGCGTCCTGGGCACCAAACCCGCCTGCTCCCCCGTAGTTGTTCCCCTGTGTATGACTACCACCTATGGCCCTAGTATGGCGTCATGTGCTCGGACTTTCGAGGAAAAAACTCTCCCTAAAGAGACGATAAAAAGCATCTTAGTGGACAAAAATCAGTAGAAAGTGGTCGGCGTCGCTTATTGTGTATAATTTTATGAAACTTGGTTCCAAATGTGTCGCTGCAATTGACCAGCCGAAGTCCTTATTCACGTACGGTTTCATGATTCTCCTGAAAAGAAAGTCTGATACCTACGATGACTCTTAACGAACTCAAATGTATTTTGGCTTCTCTTAATCTCTAGACCGTTTTGTTGAATTTTGTCTCGCCATCGAATTTTCCTTTTCGTCCTCCCCAACCCTTTCACAAGCTGTATGATGTATATGTTCTACCAGATTCGTATTCATTTTTCAGAAGTTTCATGTCAAATAGATGGTTATTGTATCATAAGTCCTTGATAATGATGTTAGCTCAGAAGTTCAATATTTACTATAAGTTCTCACGTGAATTTTTCACATTGAACACTGAAGAACAGCACACGTTCTGTTTCATGTCTCAGAGATGTCTAAGCATTCCCGAAGAATGGGTGTGTCTGAAAATTTGATTTTTTTTTAAACTTTGCGTAGCTGGACACAACTAATTTGCATGAAAATTACTTATGGGCTGCGGAATGTCGGTTTAACGAATAGAATAAAAAAAATTGTCCAATTGACCAGTGATAGGGCTAATCAACCTTCTTGAACATTCATTTTATTGACTCTGATGTATCATAAAGATGTTTTTTGTGTCCGTCATTTTTTGCGTTTGGTGTTACATCTGTCATTATCTTCTCAATGTTCAGATCTGAATTTCTCTCTTATTCTTACTCTAATATTTTAGGTAACAAAATTTCTTGCGTGAAAATAATGAATTTTTGATCGAATAACCACATCTGAAGGATCTTTAGCCATTGAATTAGGGGTCATTCATGTATTACGTCAGCTACGGGGGGTGGGGTTCGGATTTGCTAACTTTTGATGACAAGGGGGGGGAGGGGTGTTTGAAGGTTGCTTACGTCATCAACCATCCCTTTTTGAAGATATGAAATATTCTAAGCTGCTGACGAAATTTTGCTAACAGGTTGGAGGGGTCAAAAATAGCTGAAAATCTGTTTACGTAATACTTGAATGGCCCCTTATTATAATTATAAATAAAAATTTGATCACCTGAGATTCTTTATGATGTTTAATTTTTATTTTATCGAAGAAAATTAATTTTACATTTTATTACCCGTGATTTCTCATGGGAATAATGTGTCGCCAAATCCGAACTGCTTCCGATCGCGACTAATCATTGGAATGAATGCTTGCAGTCATGAATGTCACATGTAATTCAAATGAAAGTCATAATCGAAATACTCGTTATTAATTTATTTAGTTATTATTTAAGTATACAAACCTGTGAAAGGCCAAAGGGCTCTCTGACTTCACTAGGGGCGCAATACAAACAATCAATGAAAATGGAAAGAAAAAGCAGGGATATCAGTAAAAACAATAAATTAATCAGACACGAATATATGTAGAAGGAAAAATGCATAAAAGATGACACTAATAAATATGTTTAAAAAATCCCCGAACACATAAGAAACAATAAAATACACGTGTATGTACAAATAAAATTCAATGTATGATAAAATAAAAAAATCCATGTAATTTTCAAATCAAAATACTCGTGAGAAAATCACAAAATCACTCGTGAGATAGAGCAGTAATATCAATAAAACAATTACACTCAAGAAACGCAAACAAAGGGGGAAAATACGTAAGAAGATGATACCTATGAATAGGTTAAAATATTATTGGGGGGGGGGGGTGAAACGAACACAACATACATTAATATTCCGTTCCTGACTATCCTTTTCGGGAAGACACTGGTTAATGGAGCCGAGTTTTTGGGGGATGGGTATATTAGGTACCACCTCCGAAGGTCCGAATCCTGGAAACAACGACCACTCGCGGTCTAATTAATACCCTAAAGGAGGAAGCACTGCGAAAGAGAACGGTTGACATTGACAACCGCATGAATATGCAACGAATTTCAAATTATGTTTCGATTGTTATTCCTCATCGAATCGTGTTTGAGCGTACGAGAGGGATGGGGCCTTTTCACCCTTGATATTTGGGCATATAATCGAGAAGTTAGTCATATCGGCAGCATCCTCATTACAGTATTAATGATCGGAAAGTTCGACCGTATTACTGATTCAATTTTTTTTTTAATGCATTGTATTAAATTTCATCCCCGCATTCTTTTGTACATGTCCTCGGCTAGTCGATATTGATTAAATGTAAGAATTTCCTCTGGGCTGTATACGGAAAATAAGGGCCAAAAACGCATGCTATGTGTTCCTACAGAACTCCAGTTAACAGAATAATAAAATTGAGGTCCCCCTGTTATACGATCTAACCCCCACTGGCGATATTCTGATTTTAATTTTTGCTTTGTATGAAGTTGCACGATATTAGAGAGGTTGTCCATTTGGGGGGAGGGAAGCAAGGTATTTTTTTGGCTATGGGTGAAAAATACTCAGGAGGGTAACAATGGCACAAGATTAAGAGACTCCGTAGATGGACGAAAAGTGTTCAATACTCAAAACAATCGGGGGGGGGGGGGGGAATTAACTTCAATCACATTTTCATCTATTTCTGACTTCAGTCCAGAAGTGCAATCTGGAACTGCTAAACTATTGTAACTGATTTTTCTCACTAGAAGAAGAAGAAAATAATCTAGTTGCCATTCATATATATATAAAACATCAATTAAGAGACACTTTAAAACAGCGAAAATATTTATGTATATTGTATAGTAAAAATCACGTGGAGTACCGTATTTACTGGAATCAAACGCGCACCCAGATTAATAGGTTCGATTTCTGAAGGGGGGAAGTCATCGTTGTGGATCAATATTTTCTAGATAAGTATATACGCAGTATCGGGGGGGGGGGGTTATTGATTAGATTCGAGTAAATACGGCATTCTATTTGCGAACCAAAAGTAGAGTTCGTATTTGCGACTTTTTATCAGTAGAGCAAGTTCGCTACTGGCAGGAATTGAGCTTTCGAGGTGGGGTATGCAGTTGCAAGGGTTAAAAAAGAGATTGAGGAACATTCTTATAGTGGAGCGTTTCACAGCCTGGTTCCTCACTTCGAGGAGTGAATGACAGCTGATCTTCCTGTTGAAAAGTCTCGCACACAGAGAGACAACGACACAATTATTCAACCATTACACTTCACTCATAGTCAGAAAAATTGATGGCAGATGGAAGCACTACACACAAGCATTACACAGAAGCAAACTTCGTCAGGTTCGCTACACATACACACACCAACTTGTACCAATTCGTTAGAAGTTCTGCAGAGGAATATGGACGAGGTGCATGTGTGGTTCAGTAGCGTTTCCCAAACCTATGGTCCACGACGATGGCATAAGTGGTCCGCAGGCAGACTTTATAAATCAATTCTAATTGATATTGGTAATACCTTATGGATTCCTAATAAAATATTAGACCTTCATACTTATAGTAACTCTATCTGATTGAAAAAAATACACAAGAAATTGCTATCCTAAATGCGGGATATTAATTATTGTTGCCAAAAAATGCAATTTAGGAAAAATTCGCAAATTAGTTCTAAATTGTTAAAGGGTTGATAAATGAATGGGTGCTTGCAGTGAACAGAAATTCATTTCACGAAAAAAAAAAATGATTAAGTGGGACATTGCCAATTGACACCGAAAACGTTTCCGGAAAATGAATGGTCACTGGAAATCGTACTGACTATGTACCGACTGATAGTACACGTAATGAAACGTTGAACATAATATTTTAATGAAAAATTGAAACTGCGGCCTTGAAAAAAAAACAAAAAATAGAGCAATTGTATGAGAAAGTCGGAATGGCCAAAATACAGGAGTGTCATGTAAAACACAAGACATTCTTATATCTGTGTATGTCCAGTTTTGCAGTTTTGACGTATGATCACTCTAATCAGACTTTGATTTTTAGCGGTCTATCGAGTTGTTTCAGGCATTTTACTGCTCCTTCAGCTTAGGAAGATTGAGAAATTTTCTCTGGTGCGCTCTAAAACATAAAATGATATGAAAGGTTGAGAAATAGCTGTGTTTGGGCTGATGACACCGGAGGACAAAAATCGTCTTTGTATTCGTAACATAGTGATCTGATTCACTCAATTTGTTTGTTTGTTTCTTTTTTGAGATAGAGGTGATTAACACCGTAGGAAAAAAAAAAAAAATTCTTCGACCACTCATTCACTTCCTCGTATTAATTAGATGAGCTACATTTCCATAGTTTACAAACTGTGAAATGCTTCCCCAAGATGTCGACTATATTTTTTCTGACAAGATATATCGGGGTATCTTGAAGAAATAAATAACGGGATTATATAAAAACAAGAACAGAGTTTCCTACTTTCCTGTTGTCAAGATAACCAAATATCTTCGGGATAAAAACACGTTTTTTTTCCAAGCTTTTAATCCGAGATTCGTGTTATTTTTCTCCCTCATTAACGGAATTTTCGTTATTACTACAAATAAATCCCTTGTACGTCCTTCCCCACATCCCTTCGACAACACTTATTTTTTTAACAAATATTTCCCCACCAAACCAAAAAGCTATGACATGATTATTTCCCTACGCTGCATACAGTAACCTAACAAGTTTCTTTCCCCTTGTAAGTAAACAACCGTAATTCTCTCTAAGCTTCACTTTCCTATGAATACGAGATCGTGCGTGCCCCGAATTCCTTAGTAATTTGTTTTGTTTACGCATTCAATCGCGTTGCTTTATTCTACTTATCATTTGAGAGCTCACGAGAGGAACGAACAAAACGGTGGTACCAGTGCTCACCGTCGTGGATATTTCAGATTAAAAGCGTTATTTTAGCGGTGCTGAAATTATGCGATTTGGTTACGATAATTCTGGAAATAACTTCAGCTGTAGAATTAAGGATCTTCATTTATGTTTTTGGAAGGCGGGGGAAAGTTGTTCATGAAAAGACACGAAATAATTCGAACCCTGTTAATACGAGAAGTGAGAAAAGTTGAGCATTTCCTTGAACTATAGCCGTTACTCATCAAATCCGTGGGGTGATAAATATTAGAAAATAATGAACATCATGAAATTTAATTCAAAATGTTGATCAAATAGCTTTTCCGCATACATTCAGCACTTCCTAGAGATAGGCCTCCGCAGTCTGCCTGTGACGTCAATAAGTAGTCCATTTTCCCTCAGAATATTTAGGGGAAAAAATTCCCTGCTCGTGCCAGTATCATCGTTGTGAGAAAAAGAAATGATCGGGCTCAGAATTGGCGATTTCTATGCCCCTAATTCAATCACTATGCGGTATTTGTGAGCCAATCAGTAAGATTCTACGCCAAAATAAGAAGAAACTAAATAGGATGCTGTGTTTCAAAATGTGGCAAATTTGCTAGGTAGTCTGAATGACGTTTATGGCAAACAGTGCAGAGGCCTATCTCTAGGAGGTGCTGATACATTGCATTCAAAACAATATTGCAACAATCATTTTTTTAGTTAGCGTATATGGGCTAAAAGTCACTCCCTCCCCCCGGTTTCAGAAAGGAGAATCACCACTGCATTATGTGATATCTGGAACAATGTCTTTGAATATTTTTTTCGTCCACGGCCCTTTCGGCCACTTTTTTTTTCTTCCGACTTCTCCCACCGTTCTAACTAGCCCCGCCCTCAATATCCAGGAGCGAGACCTTTTTCTATTTATCGAATTGATTTCGAAATAAATTTATAGGATAGAAATTCTTTTTATAAATAAGGTGGATCGCTGCCCCCTCGAGTACCACTTTGTCGGGGTTTCACAGGTTCTACTACACTCCTATTCAATCATATCTGCACTCCTGTAAAAATTCTTCTGGGAAATTTCTAACGAATTGGTATATGCATCTGGTGAACAGTCAGAATGTAAACGGCAGCCGTCGACAATACGTACTTCGCAGCCAATCCTATTATTCATACAGGAACGTGTTGTGCGTGTTTGTGAGTAAATACTTGCCCCCTAACGCATTTACGTTGTCAGAGTTAGGCTTGTTTCGTGTTATAACGGTGCTGCTATCTGTTTCCGACATTTTGAAGTGCAAGTGACAAATTCCAAAATTTCCATGTTAAAGCAAGTATCGTGTTGAATGCGCCTATGTGCTCTGTGAGGAGAGTGCAGGTTCTACTGCAATCTAAACCTAGTCATATTTTCCCTACCATATTTCACCTTAAATGAGAGGAATGTTTGCTATAAAAACGCCTCGATGTAACAACCAGGAAAGATTCAATAGTTTTTTTTTTCATGTTCTATAAAAATTAAAATTGACCCCCCTCCCCCCAAGTCCCAATCATAGCCCGCTCGGGATGAGGGAATTTCCCCGTACACTACGTTTTGGTATTACAAAAACAACCTTTTGAAAAGAAAAATTAACTGATTTTTTAAAAAATATTTTGGCATGAAATGAGCAAAAGAAAATCTATACTCGCACCAATTCAACAAAATTTTCTCTAATTTACCGAAATTTTTAGTAGATCGCTCGCAGAAACTAATCAGACCTACATTGATTGAATATTGAGGGACCGGACATACCCCACTTCCCATCTCAGATATACCGAAGCGTTTTCTGGGGATGGGAGTATCCGAAAATTTATTAATTTATGTGAAAATAACAAACAACATTTCATATATACATGCAATAAGGAATCTAGAATAAAAATTGTGATCATAACATCGCCTCCACATTCAATTAGTCTGCAACCGCACCATTGTCCTTATGTAGATAATCAAGCAGACCTACTCAACATAATACTCACAAAACACGAAAATTCAAGCATTTACCATCTTCACTTTAAAATGTGGGAGACAGGTGGCTGCACATATACTCAGAATACACATTCCGGCATGTGCCAATTCGTTAGAAATTCCGGAGAAGAATGTGTACAAAGTGCATGTACGGTTAAGTAGTAGTAAGCTCATAAAAAGAGCGTGAAGTATGTAATTAGATAGCGAACCGGATGTTGGATTTTAATCTCGTACCAGTTGTGGTGTCAAAAAAAAAGTAGTACTTTGATTGCTGTGAAACACCAAGTTACGTAAAATTTCGTGAACATCAAAAGGAAAAGTTGAGATCTTTGTTACATTTCCGTTGGTCCTTTCATCTTTTAGAGTTGTTTTCTTTCACCTCCGCAACTGGCTGAAAACAACGAATAATAAAATGGATATAGATTTCATTTATAGCATTACATATGTTATACGATGATGATTCGGGGTCGTTGGTTCATTACGATATCGACGAATGGTCGCGGGACACGCACGCAGTTGTATTTATTTAACTATGATTTAATAGACGTTTTTTTTTACTTTTGGGCGAAGTGGTTTGATGTAGAACCATGACCTACATCATGTTTTCGTACATAAGGAGTTAAGGAAAAAAATAAAGTAGAGGAAGAAATAAATAAAATATAGAGCAACGGTACAATATATTTTTTTTTCCTCTCTCGAAAACGTAATTTTTATACTGTTTTGTCACGGAAGGAGTAACGTGTTTTTACGTTCATGGGTGTTGCCATTAGGTAAAAATTTTTTTTTTTTCATTTTGTTTAGCTTCAGCTGCGTAGTAGCGCTTCGAGTTCATGGTCCTCATGATCCAAGTTCAAGTTGGGAGATAGATTACATGATGTAATAGATTCTTGATGTAATTTTGTTCCATTGACACCTTTAATTCTGGGCTTGTCTTCATTTGGATTCGGCGTACGAGTTTGTAATGGGCAATTTTTGTTCTTATTTACGGAATCGAATAAGAATGATTGACAAGTTCAAGCTCAGAGTAGTTATTATTATTAATTTATACCGGAAGTGTAGGGTTACGCAATCGCAATACCACCCGTACAAGAAAATACAAACTAATCGACAGAGTTTTTCTTACCGTACGGACGAACTCCGCACATAACGGAATTTTCGGTCAAATACCATAGGATGTTCTTTTATTAGATCGGCTACAGAGAACCAAATTTTCGGGATTTCATTAATAGGCTTCATTGGTTGTATTCAACTTTTTTCGGTTTGGAAAAGCTGTAAAAATGCAACTGTAATAAGCAACAATTCCTGAGATCTGTTTTCATCTGGTGAACAGTCAGAATGTAAACGGCAGCCGTCGACAATACGTACTTCGCAGCCAATCCTATCATTCCTTGCCAAGTAAAACGAATCGAGCTGTTCCTACTTTTCTTTGGTGGCGAAAAAAAATTGAAATAAACTTAAATTAGTGTTGAAAGTAGGATGTTTGCAGTCGAAAGACCCTTTATAACAAACTTTAACCCCTCAAGTGGCATTGACGATATACCTCGCCTCCTTAAAGGCCCCCTTACTTAAGCATCGGCAACCCCAAGTATTTTTTAAAGTTGATTTCTCAATGGAGCGCTCTTCCCTATACCATTTACTTTGCACCTGCTAAAAATCGGAAGAAAGCCTACTTAATTAAAAGAGTGATTTGAATGAAGTGAGTGATTTCTGCTATGCCGCTCAAAGGGTTAAGCGACCGAAAGTATTTTTTCGCTATGAATGATTTAATGAAAGAAAATCCTATGGGATGGGATTAGAGAAATTATTTTCTTACGTCTGAATGTGTGTGCTCGTTATATAAACCAGATTCCCTGTAACAGTGTTTGGCTGTACTAGAAAATTATTCGTTTTGGGTCAAGTTTGCTTGTTAGGCCGAGTTTAGAGACAAAACTCGTGTCTGGTTTATTTCTTTTCAATTGTGTAAAATATTTCGAAAGTGTTAACTGATGTAAATGAGATTTGAATTTGAGAATATATTATAACGAAGCCGGAAAATCCTAATTCCGAATCACTTTTTTTCCCCCCAGTGGATGTCGTTTCCATGCCAATGAAAGCTGATAAGGCTAGCTTTGATCAACCTTGAGCCTCTAAAAATATAAATTAATCGTATCTATGATTAATTCCCTTCGCCTTTTTTAGATAGGAAAAGATCACTCGTCAAATTTTTATTTTCAAACACATTTCATGCCTGACCCACTTCGAATAGTAAATCAATTGGCTAATGATGCATGCGTATATTCTATTTCTGCGTCTCTTTGCGATTTCCTCACCCCGATCGTGAATCCGGTTTTTGCGTCATACTTATGCAGATGGGCTTCGAAAATTTCCCACAAATTAGACTAATAATAAGAAACATGAGTCGATCGCAACAACGTTTTACCCTATACTTTTTTGTTTCCTCGTAGGCAACAAAAAATTACTGTGATTTACGAAATTCGAAGGAAGGCAATGCTCTTATCCACTGGGAAAACTTATTGTATTACGCCGTAGACAGAAAAAGAGTTTTGACTTTTTGTTTTCGTGGTGGCTATTATTGTCACGCAACCAATTTCCTTTTTCTCAGCTTGTGATGTATATTTGAGGGAAAAAAATGTTCATCACTTGACGTGCGTGTTGGTTTTTGATGCTGTTAGGTTATAAATTCCAAGTACCGTATTTCTTGGCCTATACGCTGCGGTGCTTACGTTTTTTGAAACAATTTTGAAGCTTACGATTCTTAGGCTATACTGATACTATGGATACAACAGTTTTTGTTTCGAAAAACACGTTACAGAGACTTACTAGAAAAATCATCATTCAACTTCAAAACACCAATAAAAAAGAATTTTGAGCATTTAGCGAGCATTTCCCAACAAATTTTCTTTTGTATAAGAAAACATTCATTATATGGGAAATAAGTTTTATTTCTGGAAAAGCACCGTAGATACTACGATGCCGGTGCTTACTCTGAGCCAGTGCTGGTCAAACGGCGGCAGGCGTGCCAGTAGTGGCAAGAATATCACGTTACGGTTTTCTTGGCAAATTCCGCAGAAATTTGGAATTATTTGGAAATGCATGGAGATATGCAAGTACAAATTAAAAAAAATTCCATATTTTCGAATTTGATTAAAATTGTTCAGGACACTGGAAGATTGCTTCAGAATATGGAACAGTCCCATATATGTGCGGGATGTCAGGCAACAATGGTAAAAAAAATGTGTCGCGTAAAAACATTTTATGTTGGAAAATGGTGAGGGAAAAATTGGCCATCGGTATGCTTTCAGCCATGGGTGAACAAACATTCTTGAATGGAGGCATATTTCGCAAATTACGGGCTGTAGATATGAATTTCTTTTGGAGGGCTAAATATGAATGAAAAACCACATATTTATATGCTCATACACTTTTTATAGTTGGTGTCGAGGTCTTAATTCGTATACATATCACATTAACTCCCCCGTCCTATATCAGATTTTAAAGTAATGGAATGTTTTTATATATAGAATTGCTTCTCGAGCCAAATAAAATTCTAGAAAGGGCCAGTTTGTGAACCAATGCTCTAAGATAGGGGGTCTTCAATCTTTCGGACACTACTGGCCAATGTAAAACTTTTCACCGAATCCGCGGGCCATTCAAGTCATTCTACGGTATTTACAATGATTGTAAGATGGTATCAAAACTCACAAAGGCTTGTTTGTATAGTGGTGTCTTAACGGATCGGCCAACGATCTCCGATTTAAAAAAAGAGGGATTCCAAATCATTATAAACATTTTTTTTACTCTGAAATCTTTTTTTCTTTCATTATCAATTTTGATAAATGTCAAGATCGTTTCTCTTACTAATTCTGAGAACGTTTTCGATTAATAACTTCTTTCAGTAATTATGAAATCATTCCTTTCAGTAATTATGAAATCATTCCTTTCAGTAATTATGAAATCATTCCTTTCAGTAATTATGAAATCATTCCTTTCAGTAATTATGAAATTATTCCTCCCAAAAATTCGAAATTTAATATATTCTAACACTCAAATTATCACTTTCATAATGTGTTTTTTGGAATATCTGTAAATTGTATTATACATTCCTTTTTTGGATGCCAACTTTTCTCTCCTGAAAAACAAAATCATCCTCAAAAAGTGTTTGAGCCCCTGGGCCCCAAATTGTAAATCAATTTGGAGCCGTTTTACAACCAATTTGTGAAACGGCTCTGGTAATGCGTCAAATGTGTAGCTTTTCTGGGAAGCATCTCTTAATTCTGGATACAATAGTGCAATTAATTCTTGATGGCCTGCGGGTTTTATCGAATCATTTTAATTGCTAATTTATTGTTCCTTCGTTATATCCACTGCGAAGCATTATCTTTTGTATTAATATATATTTGCGTTTTTGGGTTTAGCAGCTGAACGTGCATATCTCTTGAAGACTGGTTGTGAATTGAGAATGCATTTATATATAGGAGTGGTGAGATTTATTGTGAGTGGAATATGTAGTCGTGTCTCTCTCTCTTTTAGTTTGGAGTCAATTTGAGTTTTTATTTGATCGTTCGTCATCGCGAACGCATCACGTTGCAATTTAGAGTATCCCTTGGACCATGTCCAAACGCGAAGTTTATGGAAGTTGTCTCGGTTCCCTGGCTGACACCCATAACGTGTTGTCGGGGTTTTTTTTTCAAGTTTCAAAGGTTGGTTTTGAATTACTTAGTCATTGAATTCACGCCTCTTTTTTCAATTATTGGGGAGGAGCAGCTTTTATTTTTATTACTTCGCGGAAGGGCTGTCAATTTGTAGCCCTTCTTCTTTCGGAAAAAGAAAAACTTATTACAAGTGTGATTGATTTACTCATGGCGGTAATTAAGAAGTTAACTTATTATCATTTTCATTGTTTCGGTTTTTTTTTTTGGTCCATAGATTTTGTTCGTTTTACCGGATTGTGGTAGTTATCTTTTACCTTTTCCCCCTCAAATATTTCACTTGAATAATGCACACTTGCTTTTTTTTTTTTCGTATCTCGCTGTGTCCCCTCCCCCCCCCCCCCAATAAACTGTCATGCCTCCTCCATTTGCTAGATTTTTCCCTGTGGCCACCTTAGAATATTTCAGGGCTTCGGGGAGGGGGCATATGGCCCCCTGTTAAGAACCACCGATTCAGATGAGCCCCGAAATTTTTGCTACATAGACCGAATAACCAAACATGTTTGATCGTAGCGTTATGCCTCCGATGCTTGCTTTGCCTCAATCAAATATTGGGCTAACTCTCTCAACCATAATGATCCCGATTAATTCACGTGTGATTTATATATTGATGATTAATGAGAACCTTTGTTTCACCCACACTTTGACGAATATTTTGGCTGTAACTGGAAAATTTACTTACTTGTGACAAATGTTTCAGCTGTAAATGGACGCACCGCGAGGACCCGGGTTTCGAACCTCACTGTTGCCACAGTGGTGGTCGGCTGAAGAGTGTTTTCTGTGGTTCCTAACTTCGAAGGTACGAATGCGATCCAATCTCCCCATTAAAAAGTCTCTCCACAGAGAATAACAGGACTACAACAGTACAAATGCTCAATCATTGGATTTCACTCAGAATTTGAAATATAGATGACAGCACTGAAAAATCAGACACAACACTAGATACGCACTCAGACTGTTGGGTACACAAACTTACACTTCCGGCACAAAACTCACTCGCGTAGCGGAAGGACCAGAGTTGCGCTCGGTTTGAAAGAGGGAAAAAGCACGTTTGTTCCAATACATGATTGTTACGTACAATTGATGGATAAGTCTTATGAGTGTCGCATAACCCTGTTGATAAATTGTGCATCTTCGACTTTGAAAATGCTGCATAATTAGCTGCAATCAACTGTTGATGGACGTAATGTGTCTCGACCCCCTTCACTGATGACATTCTTTCAAAATTAAACGTACAATTTTAGGGGATTGGATTTTGTCTCGAGTCTTATTAATAACTAACGCCATGAACCGAGTTCATAAATAGCATTTATTTCCAACCGAACAGGGGTTTACGGAACGTATAATCTTCTGGGCGGTAGGTGTCGCCATCGCCGTAATCTTATCACGATAAATGCAAGGAAATTCTAAATAACGTGTCGATTCGAGTGCATCATTATGACTCGTTATATTCAAAGGCGTCATTATAAACGTACGTATTATAACTTGTTATAATGACACTTTCAAAATGTGCTGTGTGTCTAATTGGGCTGAATATTGGGCGTTATTTTTTAGATAATATAGTTTTCCTAAAGGTATACATGGTACAACTTTCTCAGTCGCTGTTATCCGTGATAGGGTTGCGAGACCCATGAGTGAGTGTTATTTTTAATACTGAAAAAATACAAACAATAGCCCGTTATATTGTAATATTGTCTGAGGCTTTGCAAATCAATAGCTCGTTACTTGCCAAATTGATAAGTTTAATCTGTGCCGTCTATTTCTCTGAGCAATTAAAACCGATTGAGCTGTGATCGATAAAATGCTGTGCAGTTGCATTATTCTGGATGTCCCATAAATTCGTAAATGGTTTAAAAATTCATAGAAATTTAAGGAATTGGTACCAACGAATGCGGTTCGCAAAAAAAGTTATTCTCAAGAAGGGGTTTTTTTTTGGTGCAAAAATTTTTTTTTTCAAATTTTTGTCGATAGAAGGCGCTGGATGAAAAGAGATCACTGGCAGTATGTAAATCAGAATCCCATAAATTCACGAGATTAGCGGCTCATTTCTGAATTGTACTGCTGCTATTTATCTTTCCAATTTTAGTATATGTACTGCCGAAGCTAGTATGATTTTACTGTTACTGGCGTTTACAGAGGATTTTCGTTATGACGTTGACATTGGTGGGTAAAGCACTGTTTGTGAAATTGTTTTACCGCAGCTGCGAATCGCTGACTGAAGCATTACGAGCGTTTCTGACACAGAAGAGATGGAAGATAGGTTTACGTCAAGAAAGGTTGTATTTGTTTTCGTGCAGTACCCTCTATCGACAAAAATTAAATTTTTTTTTTTTCCTGTGCCAAAAAAAAGTCCCCTTCGTGAGAATAACTTTTTCGGAAACCGCGTTCAAGAGTACAGCAATTCCTTAAATTTTTATGAATTTTTAAACTGTTTAAGAATTTATGGGACACCCCGTAGAACAAGGTCCAAATTGCTTCAATATTTTGATTATGGCCTCTGAAAAGAGTAAGCTGATGGGGCTGTAAATTGGGAGCCCGGACTCCATGAATTCATTTCAATCTTCTTGTGAATGAAAAGAAAAGCTTTGCGCTATAAATCAGGATTTGACAAATCCCATGCGCCAGGTCGACATGGTGACGAATAAATTTTCTTTGGCGCCAAAGTTATTTATGTATGACGACTGAATTCGGGTCTAAGTATAGCACAAAATTTTCAGAAATCATGTCGACACGTCTGCTAGCATGGAAAAGTCCCGGACGCGTAACTACAGTGCTAACCTTCTTTCATATAACAGAGAAATTAGCACGCAGTGATTGGTTTAGAGAAGTGACGTATTGGTTCATCAATCATTGCGACCAATCACGAGACGATAAATTCCTCTATTATAACTTCCTTTCTTTCCAACCGAGCACAACTCAGGTCCATCACCATCTATGGGCGATTTGCTACCCAGTCAGTTGTGCCGGAAGTGTAAAACTGTGTGTACCTAACAGTGAGTACGTATGTAGTGTTTGATTTTTTTTTTCAGTGCTGCCATCTATATTTCAGAAGTGAAGTGAGTGATGTGTTATGATTGAATTACATTTATACTGTTTGTAGGTCTGTTGCTCTCTGTGCCGAGACTTTTCAAAGGGGCTGTAGCGACCCTTTTTCAACTATGTTTATTATCATTTTCTTTATTATTATTATTATTATTTATGTCAGTGTGGCAACATGTGTATTTTTATGTAGTCAAAGCTGACTATCATTGTTGTTGTTTACATTCGGCATATCCGTACGTCTGCCACACGCTCCTGCTGTTGAGTTTGTAATAGTTATATAAATTGTAAATAAAACATGTAAATAATTAACAATCGCTATATTCAACTTGTGAGCGAGCCTACCGAACGACGTCGCACCCCCGACCACGTAACGGGGCGATCGGCTCGCATTCGCGCCTTGAACTTGGGAACCACAGAAAACCAACTTCAGCCGACCACCATTGGAGCGACGGTGGGGTTCGTCACCATGACCACTAGACCACCACATCGGCCCTCTATTATAACTAGATACATGTAGAAATGGTCATTGGGTTCAGCCATCAATTTTAGCCAAAACTGCTTTTAAGTTACACCGACCTGATAGCTGTTTTCATAGGGAGAACGACGCGAGTGATTGACATTTTCGAGCACGGGCAAGGGGGCCACTACTATTAATTTTTGCTAATTTTTTCGACCCAGCACTGCCTCTTTTGAAGTAAGTTGCTTTGGGGTTGTGAGCGGTTCTATTTATGGCCCCCACATCCTGAAGTAGGGCCCCCTAGGCTCGGGATCTTTCACGGGCCCCTTCATGTTGGACTTATAGCGTGAAAAAACAAAAAAATAATGAAAATCATCCCGGGCCCCAGGGCTGGATCCTTGCAAGCCCACCCCTTGTGGGGGGCCATGGTTCTATCTATCTACATGTAGGAATGTACGCTTCATTTATACACGTCCCAAACAAGACAACGAATATAACATTTTATTTCGGAAAAAATTCTTGGCTCTAAATTTAGATAATCAACATAGGGACGTCGCTCTTAAAGGGGGGGGGAGCACTAAATATGTTCATATATTCATGCGCTACCATGGGCATAAGTTTTTTTCTTTTTCACTGTATACTTTTGGCGTTAATGCGATCTTTTACCACGTTGACGGGATGAAAACAATTATTGTCGGTCCAGTAATTACAGTAGAAAGTTTATTTAATAGTGATTTTTTTCCCCTTCTTCATAACAGTAGTCAAAAGAGGATTTGGTATTAAGTGTGCATTGTTTTGTGCGCTTCATCCTGGGCGTAACTTGTTTGATACTTCCGGCATTACTTCCTGGATTCCCATTGAAAAACATTCGCTCTCATTATTGTTATTTTCCCCCCTCTGCTGTTTTGAATTTGTAGCTAAGGTCACAAGTGTTGCGATCATGTATCTAAATTATTTATGAAAATTCAAAATCTGCCCGAGAAATTTAAAATTTACTTTTTTTTTTAAATTTGTGTTTAATTTTAGACATACTCAAGCATGGATGCACGTATTTGACCCTCAAGACCATAGTTTCCCAAAGTTTTTGTTCCGCGTCGCCCCCTTCTTCAGAAATTTTTTTCTCTCATCGCCCCCCATCTCAAGGGTACCCATAGGATCCTATGTTATACCCTTAGGTTCTATCGCCCCCTTGGACAATTCCACCGCCCTCTTTGGGAAACACTGCTCAAGACCAATCTGGAGTTTTCAGAATTTTTTATCCTGCCAAGTGATTGGCTACATTGGTGTATTTCATCCATATTTCGCCCTCGATAAAAAAATTATCGAGGACGATTATATATATGTATTACCCTGGAAAAGGGTATTGTATGCAAAAATGTGACCTACATGACAACAAGTTTGTATACCATCATAATTCATCGCTTGGAAAATTTCTGTTATCGATGGATAATCATTGCTCATATTATTTTATATTCCTCATTTTTTTAATATTGCTCTCGTGAAACCAGATTAAAATAAGTCTACCGATAAACATATCTGTCATAAGTTTGGGTATTCAGCTGGTTCTCATCAGGATATACACAGGGTGTGCGAGAAGTGCTGGACAGATTTTAAAAGTTGACAAATCAAGCAATTGACATAAAAAGGTGCGGTTTGCCTTAATATACTTATTATGAAGGAAACAGTTATTTTATTATGCTCAGGTGAACTCGGAAAGAAAAGTCATCTTGTCTCCGCCGGGACTCAGGACCTCCCTCTTGCATAATCCTTTTCTTGCATCCTTTTCTTTCTCAGCCCAGGATAAAGCCATCTATCTCTCTCTAAAACCGTCCCACCTGGGGGCCATTTCCTGAAGTTAAGAGAGACTACTAATGTCTCTACTTTAGCGCCTCACGCCACAGTGCGTGGAATAACGAAGGCAGGGTCATATCTCCAGGGATGTAGATGGTAGCATGCTTGCTCGGTATGCAAGAGGGCCTGGGTTGAGTCCAGGCAAGATGACTTTTTTTCCCGAGTTCACCTCAGCATAATATCCAAAAAATAACAGTTTCCTTGATATCCTGGGCTGAGAAAGAAAAGCCATCTATCTCTCTCTCTCTCTCTATTACTTATCATGGCCTAGAGTTTTTTTTTTGTTGCTTTTTTTTTAACTAAAAAGTTCAAATTCAACTCACAGGTGGCACTGTAAAACGAAAAACTCGACATAACACATAAAATACAGCACACACAGTGCATAATTGATGTTTATACAAAACTAATCACATTTCAATATGAACGTCCTTTTTAGCTTTAACTGTGTCTGAACACGGGTAAAAGGGCTCTCATGTTGAAATGCCTTAGTTTTGTGTAACGCAAATTATCATAAAAGTTAATTATACGCTATTTGTATTGCATTGTATGTGTCATGTAGAGTTTTTCGTTCAACAGTGCCATTTATGAAGTGAAATTTTAACTTTTATCAAAAAAAAAAAAACTCCTAAGCCATGACAAATATTTTAGTGCAAACCAAGCCTTTTTATGTTAACTGGTTAATTTGTTATGAATTTCTAAAATGTGTCCACTCTGTATTTTTACTTCTTGAAATTTTGGCAAAGTGGTATCTTTGGATTTTGATTTTGGGAATTTTAAGAAAGGAAAAAATATCTCCTGATAATGTCAACCACTGGAATTGGCGGCTTGAACTTACAATGGTCCTTAAGCTCTAAAACTATTCACTTAGATGAACGATGGCCACGAAAACTTGAATAGATACTCAGCAGGTTTCTGGTAGCCTGTATTTTGTTGAACACGTTTTGTTAATGCCATGCTTCAACAATTTCACCGTTGGGGTCGCATCATTATCTACAGTTTATGTATTCAAGTTTGCAAAAAATGTCGTTTTAAATCAATGGAGTTAATTGTAGCGTTTTGTATGGGCTACATATACGCAAGTGATATTTTCATATACGATAGAAACGCTACACTTCTTTTTAATCATTTGTATTTACGCTAATGTCTCTTCCAGCTGTATCACAGGAACCGGAAACGTCACGGATTTTTTTATTTTTATTGTATAGTATATATTTGTTTGAAAAATAAGCTACCAAAAAGTTCTTTTTCTTTGTTCACTGGCGATGCTGGTGGTGATGACTCTGCCATAGAAGCAATACCTGACCAAACCGAGCGAGACAGTCACAACTGTGACTAAAATAGATCGCTCTACCTCTTTTTCACCTCATGGAAGTTCGTTCACCCTCTCTCTCTCTCTAATATGGTTATTTTTAAGTTTTAAAAATATTTTGCTTGCCCTTCGTTATGTAATTCTATAGAGTAACTTACATGTTTTAGAAAAGGAAGAAAAGAAATTTTTTTTCTAGGAAAAAAAAAAGGAACGGACTAGAACTTTGCGAGTAATTAAGTGACCGCAGCTGCCGCTGGGCTTATTGCTTGTTAAGCTTCGCCGTCGTATAATGTATATCTGCACATAACGCAAAGATTAGTCGTAATTTACTTTTATTTTTTAATTTTCAGTCTTCCTTGCTTGATAGCTTATGTCTGTCTGCCTTGTTGATTCATTTTCCTTTCTGTCTCTGATGCTTAGCGATGCTTTTGTATTTGCTCCTGTAAAGTCTACTTTCCTTTTTTGCGTTTATAATACGTTTCCGCTTTTCTATTTTTATGTGCGTCCTTTCGGCTTCACAAAGCGTTTCACTTTCGATTCTGAGGTTTCTTGTTGTTCCGAGGAGCCGCCTTTAGTGTTTAACCCATTTTCGATAGCTTTTCCAACTTGTAATCATGTTGCGCAATTGAAGCCAAACACGCGGCCGGAACTATCGATTTTTGCCAATTCTGGCCATTGCTCCTGTTTAGGGTTCGAAATTTAAAGTGTTGATTTGAGCCTCTCACCGGCGTTGACGAGATATCTCGCCTTTTATTTCAGCAATGATAATCCCAAATATTTTTTAAAGCTGATTTCTCAATGAAACACATTTCCCTGTCTCCTTACTTTGCACCTTCTACTGTCAACCTGAACCTGAAAGACCACCTCACATCTCCTTATAGAGATCCGTCAAAAAAGTCTCGCCATACAGAGCAACAGGCCTACAATGGTGAAAATATTCAACCATTACACTTCACTTCTGAAATATAGATGGCAGCATTGAAAAATCAGACACAATACTATATACGCACTCAGACTGATAGGCACGCAATCTCCCACTTCCGGCATGGCGATAGGTCGGAGTTGTGATCGGATTGGAAGAAAGAAAGACCCTATTAATGTACTTGTTCGTGGACGATATCTGCCCTTTTCTGTGTCTTTGTGGCGTACCTACTTACCGAAGTCCTTCTAAGTAGTGAATTATAATTTCGCAACACTTCACGCTATAATAGTAAATGCAAATGATCCGTCGAAAAACACTGCTGTGCAGTGTATATGATTTTGTTTCCTGTAGTTAAGTTAGACATTATAAAGTTTGTCTTGAAATATGTTAAACATTTTTATTCTTGAACTTTTCGTATAGTAAACTTTTAAAACAGAACAGTTAATTAGTACATAGCAAACATTTATCAAGGACTCGCCTGTACTTCGAGGTCACAAAATATGAATAAGAGAGGGTTTTGGTATAAAAATATGTTTTTGATGGTATGGGGGGGGGGGGGGTAGAAAGTGAGTAGGCACTGTATTTATAGAACTCGCCTTTCCTCCACATAGGCCGGATACTCCGAAGCCTACTGTATTAGCTCACCTTTTTGTGCATACGAAATTCGTGTTCCGTAATTCCAACCGAAATTCAGTACCAGGTAAGATTTTTAGAATATTGATTTTATTATTTCATGTTTTGTCACAACTTTTTTTTTTACATTGTTAACTAAGGAATTTTCAATTGATTATGAACGTTTTCGTCCATGTCTCGGATGAACTATGGACCTTGAGTCCAGACCTACGTAGGCAAGGCAATCTCTAAGCTGCCAGGCGCCCTCTTTCTTTTTTTTTTCCGTTTTGTTTCGATTTCAATCTCGACGTGTTTTCACGGTGTTCATGAAATCATGACCAACACCACGGGAACATAAACCATGTTTATCTTTACAGTGAAACAGAAAACAGTAGAGCGTGATTTCTGAGATAAATCTGCGCTTAAAAGTTTGTAAACATCAAAATTTGATGGTTTTCGGTCCTCGAAGTCACAAAAACGATCCGATAAGCTGACGCCCGCCATTTTAAAATATAAGCGCGCCATCATTTTTTTTTTTTTTTAATGTTGTCTCTATTCATGTTATTTATTTATTTTCTCTTTTACGTGACTCAGTGGTGAGTCATGACCTTAGGGGCCAGTGGCATTTTGTGTTGGACCGTGTCTTTGCTGTTTGTACTGCATGCTTTTTTCTTTGTCTGTTTTCTTTCAGCTCGCTACCGGGCCTGGTTGGTGGCTTCCCACGCGCGAATTTCAAACTAGGCGTTGAGGCCCGAAAGGAACACTTACCTATCTTTGTTCATACCAAGCCGGTTTTTCTTTTTATTTCCAACTCTTTAGGGCCCTCATCTTTACCCTTGTGTCACCTCTTGTAAACTTCCAATTCCTCAGGCTAGTTTGTGTATCTTATTACTATAATAGCCATCTATTGGTAAAAAAACAAAAAACCTTACGGGGGCACACCACTGTCTACGGTCGTGACCGAGCAACATGGCTCCTTAACTATCGTTCAACCTCCCTATTTTCATCATCTTATTTATACGTTTGTCGTGTTTGGGAAACTCGTGTTCGTGATTCTGAAGATTATCAGTCCGTATTTAAGTATAACTCCCAGATAGAAAGAATAGGCATGTACAGCCGTTATTTCTAATTTTATGATGGCAAATACGATGTCGTAATTAAAGTTGTTTAAGTGCATGTCGATATCGATGGATAGCGATAAGACCCAAAAACTTTCCTTATCCTACAGAAGAAGGGGTTTTGTTCCCAACTGGTTTTCCAAAAATAATAACGCAGAAGTTCTAAAACCAGAAAAGATCTCTCATTATTTCTTATGAATAATGCATAACCTCGCTGGTTAGAGAAGCTACGCCATAGCGATGGCGCGTGACTAGCAGGTGACTAGTCAGTTACTATTATACATGCAGAGAAACGCCAGTGAGAGTTGTGACATGCGTATGACCAGGCTTTTATAACGGGGTCTCGGACAAGAAAGAAAACATTTCTTCTAGCTATGAAGCCTGTGTGACATGCTTATTGAGGGCTTTCACGCGGACTGTCATGCCATGTTAACTGGCTATTGTCTGTGAAGAGTAGGAGGGAAAAAAATATCGGGCTTTTGTTCGACCTTTGCTATTTTTATCCATTTCAAACATATATCTTGTATTTTGAAGCAGTGGTTTTTCCTCATATGTCATCAAAGATGTCATATTCTAAATTAACCTGACCGGGTAGATGCCCCTGGATGATAGATAAAACGGAGTTGGTTAGGATTGGTTCGGCCTGGCAGATAAATTTTCTCTCAAGAAAATTCGTAGCTGTACCTCAGCTGGTATGGATTCGTGAGATAAACTCATTTTACTCAGAGAAAGACCTTATGCGACCCGAATGATTGAACCCATGAATACCGTGCACCAGCATTGATGTGGGCAGCAAGGAAACCCCCCCCCCCCCAATATTTGCTGATATATCCATTATACCTATGGAAATATAGGGTTTGAGCTCTCCCAATATTACCAGCAACTTTACCGTTATGTCAGTAATTAAGAGTAGTATTTCTCAACCTGGGACCCATACGGCCTCTGTTGTAGTCCTGGGATATCCTGGGGGGGGGGGGAGAGACACGGGTGAAAATCAGATGAAGCAGAAGACATAGCAGGTGGTTGAGGGGCCACAGAAAGCTGTAAAAAAATCGTCAGTGAGAAATGACGTTTTTAAGTGAAATATGATCATACAAAAGTGAATACTTTTAAAATCTGGTAGGTCCAGGAACCTAGTACCAGGCCCATAGAACCTGGACCATCTTTACACATGGAGCCCATCCGAGTATGACCTAGGGGGAAGGACCTCATGCCCACAGGAAGCTTATATTATGAGATCTATATAAGATCGATATAGTATTATAATCTTCGCGAGTAATAAGTATGCAAATGCGTGAACTGTTACTTCCAGCTAAACATGGGAGTCCAGAACATCACTTTTGCCAGGGATCCGTGATTTTTAAACGAGACCTGCATAGAATGATTTGACGTGCCATGATTTGTTACGAGGCCCCCTCCCAAGAAGGAATTTCAAGGAACTCTATCCTAAGGTAGGCACGGATATGTAAGAACGAGTGATTTATCATGATGTAGGTTCTTTGATCGTTCGCATATTTTACGAGACGGACCATTTCTTCACCTCATAATTTGGCTCTTGGAAGATGATCGTGCCTCCCTCTAAAACTGCACCTGGCCCAAGGATCCAGATCGATCTTGTTTATAAAAACTTTTTGTTCATTATAAATTCAGTTTTGACTAAATTGAACTCATTTAATAGAAATGATTTTGGTCCTGGATGAGTGCGATGGCCCTAGGTAAGACAGATGCCGTGAGAAGAAAATATGGTCCATGGGGGGGGGGGGAGCGTATGAGCTAAAAACGGTTAAGAAACACTGGTTTAGAGGGCATTTTTCATGTTCCAAAAAAAATCAATTTTCTTTGTGCAGCTTGTTATTATCTCGGTGCCACCCATTTCTTTGGGAATCACTATTCTTGGTATGTGTAACACATCACACAGGGCCATGTAACGTGGGCCGTTACATGAGGCGCTGGAATCGGTACCAGCTGACGTCACGCGTGACGTCATTTCTTTTGCAGAATCTAGTGGAACTGCTTTGATACCTTCCTAATTACAGTAGTTTGCACAATCGCTGTATTGCTCATTTTACCAAATTCTTCCCAAAATTATCTTTCCGAATATTTTTTATCAGTGTCTGTTTTATTTATTGGGGCATGCTTCGTTCAGCCATTTAAACATTTAAAATGAGAAGTTTTGCATTTGATTATGAGGTAACATCCCCTAAGAATATTCCGCGATCTATCAGTTGAGAATCACGTACGTTGGTTAACATTTATTGGATTAAATAAAAGTCAACTCGTGACAGATAATTTCAATTATCTTTTGAGGTTTCTAGAATTTTGATCTTTTTTGTTTTCTTTTCAATTTGGTGTAAGCGTAGGAAGTGATTTCGTTATTACCTATACAACTTTCTTTAAAACCGAGCGCAACTCCGGCCTATCGCCAATCGGGCAATTTACTACCGAGTGAGTTGTGCCGGAAGTGCGAGTGTGTGTTTGCCTACCAGTCTTGAGTGTATATACAGGGTTGTGTGTAGGGTTTCCAGATTCGAAAACTGAGAAAGTAGAATGCCTGCGCTCTCACCGTTAGTGACATCACTTGTCCCAATTTTCACAATGTATGGTGCCACTATTCTGACCAATAAAACAGGCCACAACAATAATTTTTCCCAACTGTAAAGCAGAACTGCCAAAAAAGCAGAACCGGAAAAAAAAATTGTGGGAATTTCAACGGTTATTGGTGAATGCTTGTGGGGAAAAAAACACAAAAACCCTCATATCAATGAAGAAATATACGTTTCAAAGTGGGGGAAAACATTCCGGAAACCTGAAAAGGAGGACAAAAGGGTGAATTTTCAAAAACGTAAGGAAGACGTTTGAAATGACGTAAAAAAAAAAGAGGAAATGTCCTCCTTTAGGAGGAAGGTTGGTAACCCTAGTTGTGTGCAAATTTTTCGTGATGCCATCTATATTTCGGAAGTGAAGTCAGTGAAGTGTAATGATTGAATATTTGTACTATTTGTAGGCTTGTTGCTCTCTGTGGCGAGACATTTTAACGGGGAGATCGGCTCGCATAACCAATACAACTGCATCATAAAAACATGGGAAGCCAGTGGCGTCGGAGCCAGGCGTGCTGTGGAGTTCTCGAGCACCCACGGTACTCTATAGCATGGTTCTGTGCACCCAAGTAAATTGATTCGGAAATCTAAAATTCCTATGTAAAGATCAAGACCAAGCACCACAAGTTCCAAACACTTCCGACACCCCGCGGGAAGCAAATATAACAAAAATTTCCTAACATACAATGTTTAAAGTTGCTATTACTATGAATGTTAATACATTAAAACCTCTCTTAACGGACACCTCTCAGATGCAGTCACCCCACTTTAGTGGACGCCAAAAAGAGAGGTTTTAACTATATCAAAAGACATAACTCGCCGACTATTGCTTGGATTTAATTCATTTCTTTTGCTTATAGATTATAAAAATACTACATGCCCATACCTGGGACACTAAAACAACACCATGAACGAGAAATCTCTCTCAGTCGTATGCTATAAAAAAATAGCACTACCGTTACGTCACACAGCATTTCCGAGCCCACGTTCACTGAAGCAAAGTGGCAAGCGCATCAAACAGATGAAACAGCCCTCACCATGCACTCCTGGTAACATATACTGTAGAATTTTGGAATTGAACGGGGCGATTTGTTATCAACAAAATATTATTCTCTTACACCTGAAAAATGTTCAGAACACACTTAGGAAAAGTCACTGATGATATACCTTTGTTATCAGATGATTTCGATCATCCTACATGTATCCCTGGTCTCTCCCGTCTTGGATAATCGGGAGTGCGCGGTTCTCTCGTGTACATTAATAATTAATAAGCAGATGGCCGAATTCGCATGCCGTTCTTTCTTCCGTTTACGTAGTGTGTGCGCTAATAGGTATGACAAGCACTAGAATTGATTATAAATTCATATTTTTTGTAGAAAAATATTGAATTTACATCATTATATATATTGGATGGAGTCGGTCCCGAAAATTGTGATAAGTAAATATGATAGAGAATGCAGTCACTGAACGAGATATTCGTGTATTGTACCGTGGGCCACATCAGATAACTCCGAGGGCCATGGGTTGCTCATATATGGCGTAGCGTATCACGGAGATACTTGATTTTTCAACATTAGTCAGTGCAAAATAAAATCAGTAATCTGAACCCATCAAGGTTATTAGACTAACTAGTATCTTCTAAACGTATTTGCTTCACTGACTCCTTTAATTTTTTTTTTCTCAGTGACTCTTTTTTCTTAAGCCAGTCCACAGGCATGGCCCCCACATCTGGCGGCGGGTCCCCAAATCAGACTGTTCACGGGCCCCCCTGTATCGTCATCTTCGAAGCTTATTATTAGATTGTTTTTTTTTTTTTTTGTTTAGTGAGGAAAAACAAAAAGTGGTAAAAATTATCCCAGGTCCCTGGGATGGAGTTCTGTCACCCCTGCCCTTGTGGGAGTCATGTCCATAGAATTCTGTATTGTATCGATATAGCTTCTAGTGTCTCCTTGGTCCGTTAAAATGCATCCCCATGAGCTGATGCCGCCTACTTTGAGAAACGCTGTTGTGAGCTCTTTTTTTCTTAATCACTCCTCTTAATTAGAAGGCATTTGCACGATACCTTTGTTACATTAATGGGTCCCAATAGAGTTTTGTAATTAAAAATCGGAATTCTCTGAGAGATAAAACAGTCATTGGTAATCTCCCATAAACGTTATTATGACCGTGTCAGCACATTATCATTACGTATTATCGTCATCTTCGAAGCTTATATTAGGTTGTTTTTTTTCACACTGCGCTCGTGGCTTATGTGTAGTAAAGTAACGCTTTTCTTTTCACTATGATCTTGGAGAGAGAGGCAGTGGAAGGAAGGGAAATAAAACAAAGTAATCGATTGGCCTTGGCCGGATATATTTTTTTCTCCCTGTTCCTCATCTATAAGAGATCATTTATTTTCGAACGGGTCTCTCATGTCCAGCTGAGTAATTAACATACAAAGCTCCGAGAAAAAAAGTGGTACTTTTCGATGTCGTGCTTTCACCTGAAGGAAGAGAAGTAGGCTGCGCTTGTTTTCCTCAAGTAGGGCTCGTTTGTTTGGAAATGGGTGGCGCTGTTTTTCAATATTCAATTATGCACTATCAATCTCATTACTTGTCTAAAACCTGCATACCCGTTCATACAAGTTATCTGATGTTACATAAGAAGTAAATGATACACGTTTCTGTTTTCTAAGATATTGAAACTGATTATAGTTCTTGATACACAGTAGCCTTCTAGCCACATTATCAGGTAGACACGCAGAGCCATATCAAGACCAGCAGGTTTGAATATTGATAATTAATGAATTTTCCATCAGATTAAAACCTAGCTGATTGGGAATCGAAAGGTACAGAACCTCTCCCCCCCCCCTCTCATCAATATTCTTTGCAGCCTTCAATGTGTGTGTTATTTTTAATGCATTATGTAATGTGCGCCCCCCCCCCTCTCCCACGAACTACTATTAACTATTTTATTGCCAGTGATCAATATTTCATTATATCAATGTGTTTATTATAGGTTCTCTGATGGTAAAATTACTTTGGACAACCACATGGATAGTGACGACTGCGAGAAAGAAAATGTGTGTACATATGAGAGTCTAGACAATGAAATACTCAGCAATGCGAGTAAGTGATTAGTTCCCCTTTCTTTTGTTATTTCTCTCGCATTTTAACGGATCATAGGAAATACCGTATTCTCCCCCCCCCCCCCCAATTAGCCGGCGTGTCGGAAAATTCGTCCAAAACTTTGGATTTAGTGGTCCGCGAGGCTTAAAGTAATGAGCTTAGTGATCCGCAGCAGGATTTAATAGTGGTCCTCAGAATTTAAAATTGAAGGTTAGCCGCCGTCCACGGCCTCTCCGGAACTGTGGATTCAAAGAACTGTTAGGATTCAAAATTATAATTTAAGGGTCGTTGGAGGGAATGGAGCTTACTGTGGAGTTGAGATTCCACAGATTTTTTTTCGAAATTGCGCTTATAGTAGCCCGCAGGCGATACAAAACTGTTAAGTTTGGATTCAAAATTGTGGTCAGCCAAAGATACGATATTGTTCAAATACCGGTCGCGGATTCAAAGTTCGCGGAATTCGGTGATCCTAAAGATTCAAATCTGTTATTATATTGATCCCCGGGAGATCCGAAACTGTGGACTTTGTGTTCTGCAGAGCTCAAAATTGTGAGTTAAGTGGTCCGCGGGAGATCAACAATTGTAAATTTTGGGTGTCCGTAGGATTATAAATTATCATAAAACTACGAATGGCGGTCCGCAGAAGGTTCAAATTGTAGTCCGTAGGATCGAAATTATCATAAAACAATGAGTTTGGCAGTCCGTGGGAATACCCGTAATTCGAATAGCAGATTCTAGAAAAGTGTTAAATATCTTTATTATAAAATCCATTGAATTGGCTGAATGCATGCTGTGATCCGTATTAAGCCTCGCTTTTCCCGGCATGCCGGGAACGGACCAGACCTCAACATTCAGAAATCTGGTGTAAATCTGGCATAACCCATTACCTCCAATAGACAATTGGACATGCATTCTCTGTGTTTTTGTAATCCTCGATTTTTATCCCATTCACTTCTATGTAAATTTTTACCTCTGTTATTACGTGCCCCCACTTAAATCATACACTGTGGATCATTGGCGTACTCAAAAGGAGGGGGGTTTGGGGTTACAACCCCCCCCCCCCACGAGCCAAGATTATAGTGTTATTTTGCCGGAAAAAACGTAAACCCCCCTCAGAAGGAAAAGAAATCTAAAAACCCCCCCTCGAGAAAATTCTGCGTACTCCTATGGTGTGGATAGAACATACCAAAAACATCCTTAACCTTGAAAATAATTGGGATATAACATACTGAACATAAAACCCTGAAAAAGTGGAGACGAAAACTCACCGACTTATTTGTGCAACATGTATTGTATGCAGGGGATATCTTGATGATTTCCCCCTCCCCCACAGAAAGCCGTTGGAGTTTTCATGGTAGCAAAACTTTATTGTCGAAATAGCATATTAACATTCTACAGACAGAGAAAGCATTGTAATGATTTATGACAAATTTTTCAAAGCCTTTTCTTCCATTTTCCCTGTTGTTAAATTTTTTCTCATGCCCCCTCCCCCCCCATTTCCAACTGAAGCCAACATATATGATCTTATAATAAATTCCATAGCTACTACCGACACCCACACCCCCCCCCCCGGAACATCCCAACGTTTTTGTTTCTTGATCGTGAAGTAGTTATGCAGCCTATATACTTCAAAATACCAACACTCAACAGCATAATGTGAGGAATGTGGTACGGGGTTAAAAAGTTGGTGGTACTTAATCTGTCGTTAGTACTGAAAGGGTTAAGGGAAATGTATGTTATGTACTAGTTTTCCAATAAATTTGCAAAATTAGTCAGGAGATACCAAGCAAAATCTATAGCCATGCTATATTAAATTTAATTACACTCTGCATAAGCTTATTTTATCCAGGACTATGTTTATTATTTTGCTATATAAGCAAAATTTCAAGACTGCGCATATAAAGCATGCACATCATTAATACAACATACTTTCCGAATGATTAAGGAGGTCAGTTAAGTAGTCTGGATATGTGCCATGTGTGTCACTTAAGGAATCTGGTTATGTGCTGCTTAGTTCACTTTTACAAAATGAGGCTGCGGGCCACATCAGATGACTCTGAGAGCTATGAGTGAGCAGGTATGTGCTACATGGCTTTTTAGTTACATGGCATGCTATTAACGACAAAGTTGGCCATCCCTGTTGCAAAGCATGGGTATCATTGCCATAAACTTGGGGCTTCAGCTAACACCTTCATCAGTATTTAAAAATATTTTAGTGTTATGTAATTGTAATATTGTGTTTACACTCCCTCCCCCCAGTATTTTCATTAACGTTACACCTATGATGGGTGTCTTGAATTCTATTGAAATTGAAATTTTTGTTTATATTGAATACTTATGGTATTACTGATGTGTATTTAATTCCTTTTTAGTTTTCAATAATTGGCAACCACATTGTCAGATAACTTTGAAAAACACTAAAGAGGTAAGTAAAGTGTTTCACCCCCCTCCCCCCCTCCTCTTATTAAAATTGAAACAATATCAATGATGAGCCTACGTAAAACAACATGGATATAATTAAAATATGGTGTGAATGACCGCTTCCACATTTTTAGAACTATACATAAGTTCTTTCTTCAGTAGAAAAGAAATGACAAAAAATTGCAAAATAATAACCTCATATAGCGGAAGTTTCTCTCTCAACAGGATGCATTTATGTTACTACTGTTTATTTACTCTTTGAACTCTTGAATAAAACCATAAATAAAGAAAATCGCATTATTAATAAAATAATTTAAACCAATTCAGGGCAAAAGAATTAAAATTGACTAAATACTATACAGTTAATTTAATAAGCGAAAAGATAACCTTATTACATTTGCAATTAATTTGGATAAACCAGAAAAAGCTGAACCCAATTAGATTACTTATGCTTATTCTTCCACCTAAAAGGTAATCTCTTTCTATTATCAATGATATAATTTCTGTTATAACCTCTATTGTCTACCAATCTTTCTGATGAAATAAGACGATTCACATATTATACCAGGGATTTCAAAAATTTTTATGTTTTGGACACTAGTTTAGAAATGAGAAGAATTTTGAATGTCCCACGGTATTACTGTACAATTTCTAAGCACTTCTGTAGCATCCAAAATGTGCCTTGACGTACAACCTATTGGGAAATGCAGCCCTGTTACTGTAGTCACAATAATTTTCACTATATTTACAATAATTCACAATTCTTTTCCCTGAAATATCTTGGGGCACTCGTTGATCTCATTGCTAATGATATATAGTGCTTGGAGATCATTGTGCTTAACATGGTATTGCACTTGCAATGTATAAGTTTCAAGAGAGGTAGCCCTGTTTTTTTGGAGTATTTGCATGTCATAACAGGGGAGCTATTTGAATATAGGGGGTCTTCTTGGGAATGACCCAGAGACACTCCGGTGGGAAGGGGGGTGTTGTATTATTCTTTACAGCGGCAGTGATGAGATATATAGTCCAACTTGACGGCTTCCATTTTGGCTATCGTGAAATATCTCACCACCTTTAAACCCTCTAATATCTGCAATCTCAAGTCCAGCGAACTCTGTAAAGAGAGCTTTGCCTGATAATAGGTTTCCCTTTTCCCTATTCCTGTCAATCAGCTGCCCTATGGGAAGAGCTAGCTTTCTCCATCTTTTCGGAGAAGTATAGAAATATGTGCATACAGAATAATAATAGAAAAAAGAGTATTTATCTTCCTTGTTTTTATTGTTGTTATTATTCTTGGTTTCATGGGGGAGGAGCATTTATCATTGCATGAGATCAGAAAAAATATTCTTCTTGGAAACATGTGGCAATTTCTAGAAGGTTTGGTGATTTCCACTGCGCAGTAATAACGTCGATCAGAATTTTTTTTATAACCGCTTAGAGGGTTACAATACCAAAATATAAACAAAACAATACCCAACACAGTACCACAGCAGTATAAAATACTAAATTTGGTCCTTTACCAGACTAATTAGAATTAGTCTGGTAAAGGGCCTCCAGATCATTTCTTTGCTGTTGAGATAACCCTGGACATAAGCCAAGAGTGGAGATACTAGTTCTTAAATGTTATCCAAGACCTTATTTCGTAAAAAAAATTTTCCCCATCAAGCTCCAAATTTGCCAAAAAATAACTGAAGAAAGAAAAACTTCACTGCTCACAAAGAATAGATAACTGAACCTTATTATAAAGTTAGTCTTAAAAACTTCCAATTGACATATATGTATTTGACAATATGGCAGCTGTTCAATGACCTGTGAAATCTTGTCTTTATTGTAGGTTGCAGGCTACAACCTTATTAGCGAAGCTCTGCAGCAGTTAGACTTCAGGAATGCTATCCATGATATCAGGAGATTCAATTACATCTGCAAAGTGAGATGAAATTTCATTTTCCATCATCTTCATTATTTCAAATTGCTTCTTGATGTAGTAAAATCTCATCATACGGTTTCACAGCACATTCTATTTGTTATCTTATGAACAATTAATATTTTGTTTTGAAGATTAGTTTTGCTACTGAAGATCTTTTGCGCACCATCTCCAATACTCACTAATAATATTACAATATATAGGCTGTCTCATTGTTTGCACAGCATATCTCTCTGCAACCATTGACTTTAGAAACATACTTTCAATTGCAAAAGTTTTCAAATGACATGCGGGAACTCAAAACGTCTTAAATTTCCCAAAGGGTTGTGTATCTGAAAAAATTAAAATTTAACTTTTTATACAGTCCCTGAGTGCTAAAACTTCCAGTTATTAAAATGTACAACCTGCTCTGGAAAGTTATTTGCAAAACATTGTTAAATATATAAAATCATGATGTTTTGTCAACTTATTACTGTGTTAGTAAGTTTTCATTGGCTCAAAAGTTGCCATTTTCAGGGAGTTCACAAATTACACAATGAACTCAGCCATTTTACTTTGTTCATAATAAAAAACAGTTAAATATTTTGACAATAAAAGAATGAATTGGACTTGAATTTAATTTGAGTTTCAAAATTTGCGGACCACACCTTCAATCATTCGTGATAAATGTTGAAAACTTCTCGTTTAACAAATTTCAAATTTTCTCCTTTAACACTTTAACGATTGCTCACAAGATTTCTCATGTTTCAATGCTGAGACGTAAAAGACTGGCAATGAGATTTCTCAGTTTTTAATTTCCTATATTTATTTTTCATTTCCAAATGAGAAAATTACCGGTCTTAGACTAGTAAGTCTACGGGAAATAATATGTGGTCATTTAAGTGTTAATATTGCATTTAAAAATATGAATTTTTTTGTGAATGACTTCTCAGAACCGCATTTACATTTCACTAATTAGAAGTTTTAGCACACAGTGTTCTGCATAAAAAGGTAATTCCCCTTTATTTTCTATGTATATGACCACTCAAAACTTTGAGATTTTAAGTAACTGCATATATTTGAGAAATTTCTGTAATTAAAGTTCATTTCTAAAGTCAACAGTTGCAGAGACATCCACTGTGCAAACAATTTGAGACAGCCTGTAGAGCACTTAATTGAAAAGAAAGAAAACTATTCGTGTTTGCCTTCATAGTTGTGGTACATTGCATGTAAATCGTTGTGCAAATCCTTTCATTTTTTCGAATCTTTCTTGAATATTACACCAAAAAATATTTATCTATTTATCAGAATACGGGTGATGCTATTTAGCAGTAGCAAAGTATGAAATCGAATACTATAAAATTGTTGATAATATCAAAAATACACATTAAAAATTTAAGTGATATGTGTTTCATCTCATTGCAGCTCCTGCATCTTCTAATAAACCATAACCTCACAGCTTTAAGTGGCAGGGGTACGCAAGTAATGTTTGCCCTACTTGAGGAAGTAGCCAGACAAGGTAAGCATTTGATAAATATTTTACACTGTGATTTTTTTTTTTGTGTTGGTTTACTCTGTTAAACATACATTTATTAAATATTCATAGTTATTCTCTAACCTATCACATTCCATAGAGTTCAGGGAGTAAAAAACTTCATATTCATGAATTATTATTAATTTTGTAAATTTCATTCAAACTATTAAAAAATAATATATATATATATATATTTGAGCCTCCCCCCCCCCCTTATCAACAAAATTTTGTCATCGGCTCTGCCCCTCTGAATCCTAACACACATTGGTGGGATCAGAGACGTACATGGGGGGGGGGGATAGGAGGATTGTGCCCCCTCCCCACGATCAAAAATTTATTTCTTTAATGCAAAACAATTCTTTTTAATTGAAATTTCGGAAGAAAATACTTTTATATGTTGTTATAATCAATTTCTGTTAATTTCTTTGTTATTTGCAGGCTATGAACTCAAAATTTATCTTTAATAAATTCATTGCAACCCACCCTCTAAGCCATATAATAATAAATCGATATCAGAGTTTATTTTTTCAAGGATGTGCATTTCATATTCCCCAAAATTATTTATCATTTGAACTTTTTGTTACTTCCATTGAATTATTTTTCACTAAAATGCTATACTGTACCATCTATCAATTTTGGGTGAATGTTCAGAAATAACTTGTAAAATCAAACTTTTTTTGTAACAGAAATTTAATTGAAATTGATCACACTTTGAGAAAACCTATTAAAGTTTAAAAAATAATAAAAATTTCTTTAAAATATTGTATAAATAAATCTTAAACCTAAGGTATGGGGGCCATTCAAGTATTACGTAAGTAAATTTTTAGCCATTTTTGATTCACCCCTTATCAACAAAATTTTGTCATTGGCTCTGCCCCTCTGAATCCTAACGCACATTGGTGGGATCAGAGACGTGTACGGGGGGATAGGGGGATTGTGCTCCCTCCCCCACGATCAAAAATTTATTATTTTAATGCAAAAAAATATTTTTTAATTGAAATTTTGGAAGAAAATACCTTTATATGTTATTATAATAAATTTGTGTTAATTTCAATGTTATTGAAGGCTATGAACTCAAAATTTATCTTTAATAAATTCATTGCGACCCACCCTCTAAGCCATATAATGATAAATTGCATAAATGCCCTTGGTCCGCAGACCCCAAATATGGCCCTGGGGGGGGGGGGTATCTGATGCGGCCTGCCCTTCTCAAACCTAATTTTGTAAAAATGAACTAAGTGGCACATTTACAAATCACTTAAGTGTCCCTTGGTACAATTCCAGAGCAAGCATTTAAGCAGCCCATGGTACATTTTCAGACCACTTAAATGACCCGGGACATGGTTCCAGAACACTTAAGCGATCCGTGACACATTTATGGATCCCTTGAGTGACATGTGACGTAGTTTTAGAGCACTTAAGTAGCCCCCAGTGCAGTTCTACATCACTCAAGTTACCCGCAGCACATTCTCAGATTATTTAAGTGATCCATGGCATATAATTACGGCATATAATTGAGTGATGCGTGGCACAGTTCCAGAGCACTTGGATCCGCAAAAAATTTAGAGATAACTAAAGTGGCTCTGTAGGGCACTTATTAATAGTGGGGGAATGTTACTTCAAGTGCTCACAAACTATCGAAAGGTTTTTCTCGTTTTTGGCTCACTGAGTAAGATGCCATTAAGAATATTTCATATTTTTATAAAGGGTGGTTGATGACGTAAGCATTATCCAAACTCCACCCCCATCGACGATGACATAATACTTGAACGACCCTTATACAGAAAACTAGCTATATATGTAGAGATGCTGATTAGTGTGAGATTCTTCCGTTTAGAGGCAGAGATGAATTTTTCTTTCATAGTAGTATTATCCAAGGCTGTAGCGAGAGGGAACTTGGTGTTCAGTTTTCTGCATATCTTTCATTAACAAGTGTAGAGAACATATTTTTCTACAAATCTCAAATATATCTTTTCTCGGAAATTGCATCTCTCCCCACCCCTCCTTGTGCAACATTTTTCTAGAACTTTTCATACTCTTGCTCTTTTGTATTGGCTCTTAAAGTTGTGCATTTCAATATCACAGTTTACAGTATTATTCCCCAACTTATGTCACCCTAAATTTGCATAGTCTTATCCTTTTTTGATTTATGTATTTTTTCAATTGAATGCATTTTGACTAAGGCTTGAACCAGGACTGCAGCATGCCTTCTGGTCCCCCCTCCCCCAAAGGGTTACTTTTATGCAAAATAAGTGTAAATTTTTTGTGAAGGGGCATTCAGCTCAGGGCCCTGGGGCAATTCCTCGATTGGCCCAGCTTAGTTATGGGCCTGGCTTGAATGCTTTTCCTACATTACATGCATCATCATCATCATTCACATCTTATAGAGAAATATTTCCTCAAGAGAGTTGCAGCAGAACAAAAGGAAAGAAAAGAATAGAGAATGATAAAAAGAAAGCATGAAGAAAATCTGCATATTTACCTCCTTGAGGAGATTGGAGGAAGTTCACCTCGACTTACATTATAAGTCTTGCAACTAATTACTGACCTAAGTAGAAGCATCACTATAAATCAATTTGAATAAAATAAATTTTGTCATTTGTAAACTTGAATGTGAAAAAAAGTGTTTTCCTCCTTTGTATAAATAATTACATAGCATGGTTTTGGTGTGTCAGATTTTGTTCATTAAGAAACTTTAATCATTTTTGTCATTGTTGTCATTTCAGTGGCCAGCAACCAGCAGAATATCCATATCTTACACATGCTTTTAACTGATCTAAAGAAGTATTTGAAAAAGTATTATTGCTGGGGCAGGCCTTTGGGTAGCACAATTCTGTGGAAACAGCACTTGCAGACGATCACTCGAATTTGTAATTTGGCTAGCAGGATAAAAATCAAAGGAGTGAGTATCTTTACCCTTTATATTCTATGTGTAATTTAGTATTTAATACACTTAAAAAGCTTATAAAAAGCCATAGGTTTAGAAGATATATTTCATCAAGTAAAACCATATACTTTTGTCAAGCCTTTTGGTGACTATACATTTTTGTGTATGTGCTTTTGAGTTGCTCTCAAATGACAAGCAATCATCATAGTTCTTATGTGGTTGAAAAGCGATCATTAAAGCAAAAACTCTGAGAAGAACAGTTAAAAAATGGGTTACCAATAACAGCTTTGAGTAAAAGGTTACTACTTAATGAATATTTATTCACATAATGCTAAAAATTTTCAGCAACCAGAATATGTTTTTCTCTAATTCAGGAATTATTCTTAATATAAAAGCTGTTCATAGAAAATTGCTGATCTAAAATATTTTTGCGCATTTGTACAGGATGAAGTTCATTTGCTCAACTAAATAGGGTGTTTTAAATTGTTTTTCCAAAGAACTAGCTCTGCAACCACACTGACTTTGGAAGTATACTCAGGACAGCAACTAGGACCTAGGTCAGCAGGCGTAAGCTCAAGGCACCACACCCCCCTGCTTCCCTCCCCATTCCCTGCATCGGCCCTGAGTATACTTCCAATTTAAAAAAAAATTTTGAATGATGTGCGGTTTCTTAAAATGTAATTTTTTTAGGGGTCATATGTATAGAAAGATGCATATACATAAACTTTAATAAATGCACAAAATAAACGTTTTATGCAGTCCCATGTGCTAAAACTTCAAATTAGTGAAATATAGATCTGCAAAAAATTCCATATTTCCAAATATTATTTATATAAAGCAGTATTTATTGAGGTATTTGACTTTGAATTTTTCAGCATTTATCACCAATGACTGACAGTGTGGTTCACAAATTGTAAAAATGCAAATTAAAAAGTGTAAAAATTCTTTAAAAAATTTTAATTGTAATTGAGACTAAAAAAAAATTAATTAATTAAATTATTGATAATATCAATTATATAATTTAACATTCTTACATTATTTTAATAATAAAGCCTTTCCAGTCAAGTTCTTTCACAATGAAAACCATCTTTTAATTTGCTTTTCTTATGTGACCAGTGGTCAGGCATGAATACAAGACACACGTTTTAAGAGGCAATTTATATGATGGGTTCATAAGATATTATTGCTTGGGACGGATAGATTTTTCCGATTTTATCTGGTGCTTAGGAAGGGTGATCAGCTAACTCTGGATCTGTGCTTGTGATTGGCTTGAAGTTGAAACTAATAACGCTTCATGCAATTTTCGATTCTATCTGCTGAAGAGACATTTACAAGAATAAAATAATTATTATAATTTTGTCTGAGAGGGATGAAAAGTATCTGAATCAGTAAGCAGTGAAAAACATTTATCTTTTAAATGCTCAATAAAATAATATTAATAAAATAACCAATAGTTTAATTATGACCAATTTTTGTTTTCAAAACTACAAATTATTGAGATTTTGCGGAAAAGTAGCAAAAAAATCTGATTTTTATATTTGTCAAAATTTGCAAATTTTGTATTTATTGCATCTATTTCAAAAATATCGCACCTATTTCTGAAATACGAAATTTACATATCCCTATCTATGAACAAACAGAAACACCCAGGTATATGTGTGTTCATAAACAGTCTTTACAAATTGTTAATTGGTGAGATAAAACCTCTCTTACTTGACATCTGTTCAAGTGCTTTTGATCACCTTCGTGTGTGAGGCTATCAAAGTTCTGTTATTTATACTGTCTTTCAAAGAAGTTGGTTGGGTTGGAATATTTTGTTTTATAATTTACTTTTTTTTTTAATTTGGAGCAGTTAATTTGTGCTATATACAGGGTGCATAGATAAAAGGGGGTATGGCATTTTTACTGGCAAATAGTTGATCCTAGAGGCATACTTCGAGTTAGAAAAAGTATTCAAATAACGAGTAGTATTCCGATGTCATTCATGTTTTAAGGAATTGCATATAAATAGTTATTAAAATAAAAAAAATTAGCTTTAATAAACTCAGTTAAAAGGTTGTCTTGACTCTCCTGTTGCCAACAAAAAAATTTCGACATTTCTAAATGCAATATTCACTGAGATATTCAAATGAGGGTAAAACGGTTTTCCCATATTTAACGCTGTTTTTTCTGAATTTTTCTGTTTTTCAAATTTGAATATCTCAGTAAATATTGCTTTTAGAAATTCGTGTAATTCTTTCTTTTTTTTTGTGGTTAGCAACAGCAGAGTTGGGGCACAACTTTCTAATTGGTTTTTCAGCCACATGGTGACTGTATTTATTTATTTTTATTTTATTTTAATAACTATACAACCCATTACAACATCAATGACATATCGGAGTACTACACATTATTTGGATACTTTAATTTCTCTAATGGGAATTATGCCTCTAGCATCTACAGTTCGCCAGTAAATTGCCATACTCTGTTACCTACTACTACTAAACCACAAATGTCCTCGTCGATATTCCTCCGCGGAACTTCTAACGCAGCGGTTCTCAACCGGTGCTCCATGTGAACGCCTCAGGGGCTCCGCGGCAGCTCCAGAAAAATACAAAAAACAGTAAATTCTGGAAAAATAATGATATTTTTGAATAATAATAATAAATCAGTAATTTTGATAAATGAATGAAAAATTTGTCCTACGGGGCTCCTCCACAGAAATTATATACCAGAAAGGGCTCTGCGAGTCAAAAAAGGTTCAGTACCGCTGTTCTAACGAATTGGTACATGTTCGAATGTGCATGTCCATGTTGTGAACCTAACGGGAAGCTTGTTTTCTATGTAATGCTTGTTATAAGGTTTCCATCTACCAAATATTTTTCGAACTATGAGTGAAGTGTAATATTTGATTTTACATTGTTGGCCTGTTTCCCTGTTACCTATGTGCCCTGTATGTGTGTATATATATAGGCTTCTGAAGATCAGTTATATGAGTGTATTTTGTGATCTCTACAAACACACATCTATTCCAATTTTTTGATTTGGGCATCATGAAATGAATTGTTTTGCAGCCAAACGATGATGGAGGTAAGAGGTTAACAGACATGCCCACTGAAGTCATCAGGGAAATACTCCTCAGGCTCAATGATTACAAAGATTTGGAGAGTTCTAGCAAAGCCTATGACGACATGAAATACTTGATCGATGAACAGCACATATGGAAGGAGCTTTGCAGATTCCATTTCACCAAGAGTCAGCTTAGGAATGTTCTAGAAGAAACCAATTCCAAAGCTAAGAAACCAAAAATTGACTGGAAGGAATTGTTTCATGCTCTTCGCAAGTGAGTGAGAAATTTTTCCAATTTTATTTTCAGTTGTGAAAATTATCATGTTACTGGACTTTGGTATCCAATTGGGTTTTTTTTATACCTTGTACAATGGTATCTGAAATTTAATTTATCTCTGAAAGTTATTTGCGGAATAAATAGTATCTCTTGAAACATACCTCTATATGAAACAGTAGAGATCTTGGTTTTTGTTTTTATTTGCAAAAACAATCACAAAAACACATTTATATACGTAGTGTGTTCAATATATTTTTGGAGGTACATGTATTTGCAAAAACAACATTGCTAACAAAGTTAATGAAACCAAACAACATGTCAAAGTTGTCTTTGTGGGCTTTCATAATAACATATTCTGATAGTCAATGATATAATTATTATTTGTGTCTTCTTTTTTTTATTATTATTATTATAGCGTTTTAGACCAGATTTCATGTTTTTTCTGGGGAAAGTTACTTAATTTTTTTTTAAATCTTATTTTTCAGGAAGTATGGTGTTAGGGAAGAATACCCGGACTGTTTGCTCCTCTGTCGATATTGTCGCTGCTTGTTTTGGAAGGTAACCGCAATTTATTTCTTTTTTTCCATATGTTCCTAAAGTTTGTTAACTTCAAAACAAAACAATATATTTTTCTCATGACTTGAGTTATAAGATCAACAATTAAATGTTTAGAGAAGATTATTGTTCTGCACTGGTATGACATTTTCATTCTACCTGTAAAAGTTTTGAATTTGTATAATATTTTCTGAATGGACTTTGATTGAAGCATCATTAAAGCAACATGATTAGAGATATTTAGAGTTTGCAGAAAAAGACATTCAGATCAGAAATTTTTCATGTATTCACAAAAAAAACTCAATTTTCACCTTTTTGGATTTAACAAGTTTTGAAACTGGACGAGTTTATTTAAACTCTCATCTGTGCTGCTGTCTTCAGTTTCACCAATATTATTTACCAATACTTTTTCCTGTCTTTTGCAAAAATTTCCTTGGCTTTGGCATAAAAGTTGTGCACTTTTACATCTGATATGATTTCCATTAGGAAGGTTACTTGAACCAGGCAAAATTTTGCAAAATAATCACTACAACTGGGTGATTTAGTTATTGCAAGTGAATATTGGCTTTTAAATACATTCTTACCGTGTCCTCCACAACATAATCTCTTTCCTCCTTAGCACATTTTTAACATTCAAACCACTGACAGTGTAGTCTATCCTTCAGTTCCAGAAGGGTCAGACTTTTTGAAATGCTAGGCTGACCTATTCATCATTTGCAGGGTGGGTGGAAAGTGTGTCATTAATATTAAAGCGACAGCCAATCGCTTTTTTTCATCATGCTTTTCTTTAACAATTTCTAAGATATCTGCAAACTTGTTGTCGCATCAAAGATGGGTGACGAACCCGCTCTCCTTTATAGGCACCATAGGTCTAATTTATGGGCGTTTAAATGAGTGGCAGAGATTGTATACATTTCAGTAAAGTATCCCCCAAAGTGGATCAACTCTTCTATCCCTCTTAAGCCCTTTTAGAAGAACATTACAAAACTGGTGATCAACAATGCTTGAATCCTTAAGTGTAGTTCCTCATGATCAACATCCAAAATTATGACCTTTTTTTTTGCTTTAAAATGTGTAAATTATTATCTAGACTTGGTGAAAAAGTAGTAGGAATCGGACTTCCACATTTATTTTCAAAAATTGTGTATCTTCAATCATGACCAGTTTCCATGTATAAAATTAATTGCTCAAAATTTGTCAATTCAAAATTTTGAAGTACTACCAATTTTAGAAAGGTATTTTAACTTGCTTGCATGATTATTAATAACTAGGGCTAGGATTTTTATGACCTAATAATTGATAGAAAATGTTCTATAAAAATGCATTGACCTATACATACCAAAAATATGTCCTAATAAAAAGGCCCTATAACACCAAAGAAAAACTCAAATTTTTCTTTTCTGTTTCTGGCTTCATTAATTTCAGTAAAATAATGGGAGAATTAGGAGCGATAATGAAATTAATACCTTTTAAAAAATTAGTTGTTTAATTTCACCAAAATTTTCAGTTTACTATTTACTACTATTACTTGACCATGCACTTACCTCATACACATTCCTCTGAGGAGTTTCTAATGAATTGGTATGTGCCGGAATGTGTGTTCCGAGTACATGTTTAGCCCTAACATATTAATTTTGCCAAATGAAACAAGTTGGGCTCGTTTTATTTTCTTGCTGGTGCTGCCACCTGTCTTCCATATCTTGAAGTTAAGATGTTTAATGCTTGAATTGTTATGTAAGTATCATGTTGAAGGTCTGCCTACTCTCTGCAGAGAGACTTTTTTTTTTTCAATGGGAGAACCGGCTCCCATTTGCATCTCAAAGTTTGGAAACAACAGAAAACCAACTCCATCCAACCACTATGTCCCCTACTGGGTTTAAACCTAGATCCTCACATGCGGTAATTTACTTGCTTGTGTATTGCAGAACCAGTAAGTAATGACAGGGAAGACCTAGGGATTGACCTTCAGGTCCCTTTCCTCACGAGCTATGGCCTTGTCAGAGAACAGCAAAGTAATAGGAAATGTTGAGGCCTTGTTATGGAACCTGCTCGGAATCAATTGGATGGCAAATCAATTTACAGTCACACTATTATTGAGAGGGTAAGGGGACCACCAGACAACCTTGAGCGCAAAACTGACTTGTAACATGTCTGCTCCAGATCATTGTATCCCCATATTGATGAAAGGGGTTCAAGGATCGGTAATGTCAATAAGATTAATGTACAGATATCCTGAACACCAAGATTCATCCCCCCTTTTTATCTCAATCTCCTATAAGCCTTTCAGTAAGAAATTGAGATGGCTAGGAGAGAAAAAAAAATGCAAATGCTGAAACATACAAAATAGATGCTTGAAAAATGTGAAAAATTGCGTCAATATGTGAAAAATGACTGGAAATTATGAAAAAATGTTCTATCATGTAAAAATAACAAAATATGCAAAATCATAAAGAAAATTATGGAATTATACACACAAAAATCATAGCCCAATTAATGGCCTTGTATGTTACTAATTTTTAATGGCATTGTCTGTAATGTCTTCACCTATTTCCCTGCATAGCATTGAATACAAGTTATTTTTCTTTGTGTGTATTTGCAGTCATTCGGACATCCTTGCCTAGGTGTACAGAAAAGCATTGCCTACAACGAGAATGAAGTCAAAGAATCTGATGAGCTATACACACCAGTTCCCCCGCAGGCTTTTCTGAAGTTCTTCTCCCTGTGATATATCTAGGCATAAATGTTTTTTTTTTTTTTTTTTTTTTTTGCGGGTGGCACTTGCATTTTTTTTTATTATTATCATTGCGATCACATGTTGCGCTTGCAAGCTGTAAATACTGCAGCAACAAAATGTATTAAATTTTACTTGTACAGAAAATGGCAGCGCTGGAGGAAAGGGAAAAAGAAAAGTATTTTCATCCTGCTGGTCGGGATCAATTTTTTTTATTTTTTTCCTCCTGTTGAGTGAATGAACCGGTGAATGGCACATGATTTCGACTACCAGGCTCTTCTTATATGCCTCGAACATTGTTTTTTTTCCACCTTTTTGACAAAATTAATTTGTTTAATTCTTTTTTATACATTTTGTTTAGATTTGATTCTTGTTTATGCATATATACATATTCTAATGAAACCTGTGTCAATATCTCTTGTATATTGTTTATTTTATCTTGAATATAATCAGTGGAAACTTTTAAATTGTGCGATTGATCGATCATCGATTTATCCGATTATCATTGTTGATTAAATCATGATTGTTATGAAGATAGACTATCGTTATTGCAATTTGGTACTATGTTCTGTTATTCTGTATTGTATTTCATATGGCAATCATCAATGAATCTGAATGATAATATAGGGTGTTTCTAAAAGAATTGTCCGATTTGACATGCGTATATTACAAAAAAATATTGAACATAGACACTTAAGATTAATTTTATATTACATGGCTGATCATAAAATTTTTTTTGCAAACCAAATTAAAGATGTTAAATATGTTCACCTTGGGATGCACAGCATATGTCTATACGGTAGTCAAATTGGTACCAAACTTTTGTGAGCATGTTTGCATCCACTGCGAGTTGATTTCTGTGGACTACATGCAAAACTCTGTCAGATGCGCTCCACATTTTTGTCTGTCATGTGGGGATGGCCAGAGTATCTTCCTTTACACAGACAACCTGTGTCTTAGAATTGTTTATACCTAATACTCTGAGAGGTTAGGAAGTTCAACACCAGGGTATTGTCAACGAAAAGCAAGATGAACAGTTGTTACCGACTCGCACTTCTCAAAACTTAGAATGCAAAATGATTGCTGTTGTGCAGTCACCATCATGACAAACACTGAAGTGGGGGCCGAAACTACCAGTCGGCAACTGCATGAAACTCAAGATTTCCCTCTTTCTACCTATACATTATTCATTCAAAACAGATTAAAAGCTGAATAGTTAGGATTTTTTTAAATCAGAGGATTCTTTTTGAAACACCCTGTATATTGTAACACAATTTGAAAATTGGTAAATTATTCATATTTTTTTTTATCTAATGTCTTTCATCTGCGAAGCTGTGGTTTTTTTTAAGGTTATGCTGAAGCATTGGTACAGGGAAACCTCGATAACTCAAAACCCCAAAAATATAGATAAACATGTTGAGACTTAAGTGGATGTCAAGTTAGCAAATTTTCATTTAATCTTGCCCTCACATTTTTTAAGTATCATTTATGCGTGCACGTCTTATTTATACAAGGTGCACAGCTAACAGCACACACCAGTGCGCTGTTATGTTAACTGTTCATCTTAGAGGCATACTTCCAATTAGGAAAAAATATCCAAATAACGTGTAGAACTCTGATGCATCATTCATATTGCAAAGGGCTGCATAGTTATTAAAGTAAAAAAAAATGATAACTTTATTTTATATGGGCACACTCTGCTCAAAAACCCAATGAGAAGGTTGTTGCTGTCTTTCTTGAGGCCAACCAAAACATTCTACACAATGCCCCTTAAAGCATGAGCCTATCCGGGCACCTCAAGGGAAGAGGGGGCCTCACAAAAATGAGATTGGATTGAAATTTTCAAGAATTTTCCAGGTTAGGGCCTCAGAGAAATCACTTGGCTCTGGGGCCCTCCATGCTCTTAAGATGACCATGATTCCACATTTCTAAGTGAAATATTAACTGAGATATTTAAATTTTTAAAAAAACAGAAAAGTTGGGAAAAATACAGGATAAATAAGTATAAATCCTGCATTTATGCTGGTTTTTTCCCCAACTTTTCTTTGTTAGCAATCCAACTTTAAACATGTCAATGAATATTTAACTTAGAAACATGTAAGTTTTTTTGTAGGCCTGAAGAAAGATATGCAACAACTTTCTAATTGAGTTTTTGAGGACAGAGTGACACAGTGACTTATAAAAAGGAATTTTTATTTTATTTTAATAACTAAACAACCCCCTTGAAATACAAATGACATATCTGAAGTCTACACATTACTTAGATACTTTTATAATAGGAAATATGTCTCTAGGATCAACGGTTTGCCAGTTGTTTGCAGTGCGTGCTGTTAGCTATGCACCCTGTATATAGTTGAACAACTCTATTCCATTCACAAAAAGAAATATAGCTGCAATTTTCTACGAAATGTTTACAAATGCTCTCGAATTAGAGTGAAAAAAAACATAGCATATAAACATATGTTACTTGTGAAGGAGCTATGCAATTTTGAAAAATAAGGGTTTCTTTTAATTGAACATTTTTCATCTAGCTTACTCAATTATCACTTGTTCAAAAATTGCAGATATCATTCACATGGACTTATTCATGGGTAATTCACGCCTGTCTGTAATTTTTGTTGTCCCCAGGTTGAGTTTTCCTGTTCCAAACATTGGTGGGAAGTGATCCTATCCTAAGGTGTGAGGGAGAATCTTGGATCAACAAAAACGTCATCAGTAACAATGCCATGGAAATTTATCAACTGGCTAATGCCCGAGCACCTTCAAAAAATTAGTGATAACACAGCACGAATCGTGGTCTACTTGAGCATGGTCTATTTGGTGTCGAGTTAGAGTGGTTTCTCCCCAGTGAATTTAGTATTGTGCCAGCCAACTCTAACAATGAATAATGAGTTTTCTGAGTGTTGAGTTATCGAGGTTCTACTGTATTTTACCAAGCAATACTATGCGATTAGTTAAGAATCATGCTTTTTTTTTGAAAAGATATTGCTTCAAGAAATTCAGATTTAAATAGAAGCAAGAAAACAAGCAGAAAACTTGACTTTTTTTTGAATGGTATAAATCCAGAGAAAATGATATTTTTAGCATGTGTATAGACTATAAATAACTTTCTCTTTTATTGGATAATGATTTGTTTATCCGAACTTTAATAGGGCTTCCTTTTATTCATGCATGATCATGATCAAAACTAGATGCTACCATTTTTGGCACCCCTTTGGTCCAGAGCACCAAAAGACCTGTCTGCCTCCCCCAGTTTCAGCCCCAATCTTGATTGTTTAGGAATCCTTCCTTCAACATCAGTGATATTACTTATATCGCAATATACTCACTGAAATTACTAGGGAAACGGAAGTCAATTATACAAAATGAGAGAATTCCTACATGGAAGTTTATTTTATATTGGTTAACACCTATGAGTTTGCTCAACACTTGTTTTGCATTACTCTTGATGCAAATTAATTGCATGTTGTTCTTTGAGAGCACTCCAGAGCTCTCTGAAATAGGAAACCCTGTTATGTTAGTCTAGACCAGCGGTTCTCAACCTCTTTTGACTCGTGGAGCCCTTTCACGTAAAAAAATTCTATAGCGGAGCCCCGTAGGCCAATTTTTTAATTATTCATCAAAGTTACTGATTTATATTTGCTATTTAAAAATATTTACAATTATTTTTTTAAATTTTAGTTCTTTTTTTAATTTTCTTCGAGCTGCCATGGAGCCCGTGGAGAGTTCACAAGGAGCCCCAAGGGCTCTGTTGAGAACCGCTGGTCTAGACAATTCATGGAACCACCTGCCTGGTCATTTTGTGAATTATTCAGATTTGTATTTTTTACATCATTATCAAAGAATCAATTTGTGTGCAGTATTACTTCATTGAAATAGAGCTGTTAATTGGCAGATCAAATCAAAATACCACACATTTTGGATGATTTTGTTCTGAATTTGATTGGTCTGCTACATTGCTAGTGGTCATCAAGCCGAGATTATGATGTCTTTACATCACTGTTGTTTGCTATCTGTCGTTTTGTTGACATCTGAGCTCACTAAAATAACTCGAGTCGATTGTATAATTTTTTATTTTACTGTGCTCTTTATATCAGTAGATTAGCTATTTGTATTACCATTATTTGCTCATCTCTGTGTTAAATATATCGCATTTATGTCGTTGAAACACTTAATCGGATCACAAAACTGCAGGCTTTAATAACCACTTGTTGACACTTTGCTGAGTTTATACATTAATGTGTTTTTGTTGCTTTTGTTTTGTTTTAAAATTTAAAACATGATGGAACATGGAATCATAGACTTGTATTTAGTTGCAAGTGTGTGAGTTGGGGGTGTGTGCATTTTTTTTTAAATTACTATTTTGTACTGTGATTTTCAGTGCACTTTTATTTCCTCATTTGTGATATGTGTGTGTGTACGTATGGGTTGAGTAGAAAAATTAACATTGTATTGGTGTGTTTGTGTCTCTAATATATGTATTTTGAGAAATCGTAAAAGTATATAAATAAAAATATAAATAATAAGAAATCAGTTTTCTTTTTGCTTTGACTTCCTTATGCAAAAGTGATTACCTAGATGACGATCGATTGGGAATGAGAGAACGCGCGTGAGAGGGGTTGCATTCAGCAATATGCATTACATATATTTTAGCACAAATTTAGAAAAAAAAAGCCAGGAAGGAGGCATAAGATTTAAGACAAGTAGGATTGAAAAAATGGGAGTTGCAAATTAAAAACACAACACAAATTAAAGACACAGCATAGTTAAAATGATAAAACAAAACCTGTTAGTTTGGCGATGCAGAAGAGGCAAATGTGGATGGAACACTCAAATTCTCAGCAGAAATGACTAATAAATAGCTTTTGTTAACATTGGCAATGCCATCAAAATTGTCAGAGAAATTGGTCTTAATGAGACTAGATTTTGCTTTAGATAATATTCTCACAGAATTCTTTGTCTCGCTACAACAATTTTTATCCCTTTCAGACCCTGGTGCCACAAATGTGTAAGTTGCTTTTTCTCACTAGAATTTTTTCTTTTTACCACAGACAGTTGAGCCGACTTAAAGAATGATGTAAGTTTTGAGTTAGAAATATGGTGAATATGATTTGGGAGGGCTAGCATCAGATGGTAGAACTTAAAGTTGAACTTTCAGGTGTTTTTTTAAAAGATCCAGTGCCTCAGGGATAAAAGTGTGATTTATCACATGGCACTTAGAAATAAAATTCTCAAGAAAAAAATTGCACATGTGAAGATGAATGTACAGGGTGCATAGCAAACGGCGTATGGCATTTTAGTGGCGAACCATTGTGATCTTACAAGCATACTTCCATTAGAAAGTTTTCAAGTAACGTGTAGTACTAAGATTTCATTCATGTTTCAAGGGGTTGCATAGATATAAAAAAAAATTAACTTTTTATACAGTTCCTGTGTGCCCCAAAACCAAATTAGAAAGTTATTGCTGTCTGTTTTGATAACAAAAAATACACGTTTCTGAGTGCAATATTTGATACTGAGATATTTCGAATTTGAAAAACGGAAGAAAGTTGGGGGAAAATAGCGTTAAAAATACGGATAAACCGTTTAACCCGCATTTAATGTTTCTACGGAAGAGTAGATGACTGCCTAATAATTCTCAAAAAAAAAAAAAAAAAATCGTCAACGAATAAGGCAAATACTAAAAAATTCCTTATGCATTTCAACACACAACGGGTCGTCTTCAGAGGATAAGAGTATCACGCTGACCGAGTTACCCACTTGGATTGAGTACCGAATCTTCAATCTCGGTTTCTCAGCGGAACGAAGAAAAAACAATACGTCTGTTCAAGTCAAACGTCGTGGCAAGAATGAAGCGAAACTCCTGCGTGTAAGTCTTTTGCAACAACCTGATTGGCTGCTTAGGAAATGGAGCTATCCGATTGGTCTATTCGAATTTTCTTTAAATTCCCGCTCGTAATGAATTCAAGCCATGGCGAGATGCGATCGGTGGTGTTGATTTTACTGTCGTTTACTAATTTATTTTTAAAGGGCCGGATGTATGTGCCTTCGTAGAAGTCTAAATCGGCACTTCGTGAAAAACTGTCGCTTCCTGAAATTTGAATCTATATCCCTCTTGCCAGCAGTGAGCGGCGATGGTCGATTTTTCTCATTCTTGATTTTTAACACAACGAGCATGTGTTTTTTTTTTTTGTTTTTTTTTTGAGAATGTTGTTTCTTTCCAACTTTCCTATTTTTCGAATTCGAATATCTCTGTGAATATTGCACTTAGAAACGTGGATTTTTTTTTTTGATTGGCATCAGAAGAGACGGGCAACAATTTTCTAATTGCAATTGCGAGTGAAAGTGTTGAAGTAGGCCTACTTCAACACTTTCACTCGCATATTGAGTGCGTAAATAATAAGCAATACCGTTACATTGGTATCCCTGCTGCCATCTATAAAATATAAAAAATACTAAACACCAACCTGATTCAAAAACCCGACAGAGCTGAATGAAACTATATATTTTGGTGGTATAAAAAACAATTATGGGGGAAGGGGGTACTTTTACCTCCAGATGGGTAGGAGGAGCACATTCTCTTTCATTTCACCTGCACTGACCCGTTGTTTCTCTGCAAACTGAATTTCGATATCTGTGTGAAATGACAAATTGAAATGCAACCTTATATATACACGGTATTTTTCTCTGCTCAGCAAAGACTCTGTGCGCAGGGAAGCATTCTCAGACTCTAAACGTCCAATATTTTGTAAACTTATTCACCATGACGAAAAACAAAAAGTGCCTTTCTTAGTTACTTTTATTCATAACCAACAAACGGGTAAAAATAAAATTTTATCAGTAAAAATGCACCCTCTTTTCTAGAAAATATTGAAAATAAGTATACAGTACAGTATTATATTACATGTGAGAAACATCACTTAACTGTTCTGCCACCTATCAAATAAAACTGTCTCAATTCCCCGATTGAAATCGGTGACCAGTTTCTGATCAATATGCCACAGAAAACATCTCAATATATTATGATATTGATAAATAAAGTATTTACAATAATACAGTATTAGTTAAATTGTCACGTTTGCTTTAAAATTTCAACAGTTGCTTGTGTGCGGAAAACTAACATTGCGCAAAATATAGTCTTTCTTGGCTTTACGTACTTTGTAACTACAAATAGGGGAAAGTTTTTTTTGCGCGTTTTACTAATGTTAGTTTACCGCTTACAAACATCTACTGTTAAAATTTTGAAGCACACGCGATAGTTTAATTAAGTTATTGCTTTTAGCATATATTTACTATATGCATTTATAATAACTTATTGCATTAATTTTTTTCTTTGCGGCACATTAATCAGAAACCGATCATCAATTTCAATCGAAAAATTGTAACAGTTTTATTTGATAGGCGGCAGAAGAGTTCATAGATGTTTCTCAGATGTAATATAATATACTGTACTCTGTATACTAATTTTCGATATTTTCTAGAAGGCACATTTTTGCTGATAAAATTTTATTTCTACCCGTTTTTTGGTTGTGGACAAAAGTAACTAAGAAAGACTGTTTTTTCCGTCATCAGAATAAGTTTACAAAATATTGGACGTTTAGAGTCTGAGAATGCTTCCCTGCGCACAGAGTTTTTTTTTTTTTGCTGAGCAGAGAAAAATTCCCTATATTGTATAAGGTAGAATTTTATTTTGTCATTACGCACAGATATCAAAATTCTGTGGGCAGGAAAACTACAGGTCTGTGCAGATAAAATAAAAGAGAATTTGTTTATTTGAGTAGACACAACTACAGGAAAACCAGTTACAGTTGTGGAAAAAAACACATAATAAGCAAATTTATAAAACATGCAATCACTCAGAGTTAAAATAAGAGGAGGGAAGAATAAAGACAAAAAAAAAAAAATCATTTAAAATCAAACTATCAGGCTACTATCTGGAAAAAAAGTTAGAGAGCGTATTTTACGACGAATAAAATTTTTCCTTTTCCCGGGAGCATCTCAATGCTCACCATGACCTCCATAACCTGGATCCAGGTTCCCTAGACTGAAATATTTGGTGGCTTCCTCTATAGTGAATTTATAGTGTAAAAAAACAAGAATTTTCCCCCGCCCCCCCTCTTCCAGTCCTAGCCATGTTGGGCAGGGGGAAAGCTTGATTTCGTACTCGGGAGATATTCACCGGCAACTCAGATAAACAACCCGTGAATCAATGATTCTCATCATGATTATTTCATAAGAGTTCTTGTACGGGTGTTTTTTTGTCTGATGATAGTTACAATCAAAGCTCTTGATTCGTGAATATACCTCCCAACAGGCTCACGGGGCTCCAACCTCGTGCCAACGCATCGACTTTAGGGCCATCGACTTAAGCGCATCATGGGCATCCCGGGCAAGTGTTGTTCAGGTGACCCTATCTGATTGAAATTCACACCCTACCAGTTTATATACTCTAGCTCGAAAATCAAACTGCCGGGTCTCAAATAATCATGAGAGCCTCCTATGCATCCGAGGCCCCCGCGTAAGGCACGTGCCGTAAAAAAAAAAGTGCCGAGAGTCCTCGCTTATTGCTCTACAAAACATTAAAAATTCCCATTTTCAAAGCCGAGGGGGAAAAGTCTTAGAATAGTTCATTTGAATTCTTGTAGGTGGCATTACCAAACCTGTAAATTTCGCTCTTAGGCCAGGCACATAAAAGTTTGACAAAACTTTTATGAACTAAGTAAGTAAACTTAAGTAAATAAAACTTTTATAAAAATATAACTAATTAAAACTTTTATAAAAATATAACTAATTAAAAATTTTATAAACTAATTAACTAACTAAGTAATTATAAACGATAATTACTTTTATAAAACTTGTAAAATTCCACCAATAAGATTATTGGTTACATTCTAGAAAATGCAACCGATGATCTTATTAGTAGCATTTTTCAAGTTTTATAAAAGGGTTTTTATCAAACTTTTATAGTGTAATCCCGGCCTTAAAAACGCCAAAACGTTCAATTAAAAAAACCTATTTTTTTTTTACAAAATTTGAATTTTCCACGAAAGATTCTCATCATCTCGGGCTCCCCGGATGGAGCCCTGTCAGTCCCACCTGCTGTAAGGGAGATGCGGGGACCTCAGTTGTATAGGAACTTGATAAGATCTGGCACAATTATTTATGACAATAAATATGTATATTAAGTGGTGCTGCCTAAGCCCTCTTTCATTTTGCCCTGGGTCTATAATACTGCAGAGACAGTAGTTTAATATAGACCGCTCCATTATCATCAAGGGTTCCGCGAGAAGCTTTACGCTGCAAACCCCCCGCCCCTCCTTCCGTCATTCTTCTGGTCACACACATGCTTGCGTACTCTCTTGATCACTCCCATGCTCACACACTGTTTAAATCACTCTTTTGGTTAATCAAATGCTTGCACACTGTTTTGGACACTCACATACTTGCACACACTCTAGATCACACTTTTAGTCGCTCAGTGATCTGGCCCCTTCCTTCCAGGTCACTTCTACGCTCACACAGTCTTTAGGTCACTAACTGATCTTTTGCATTTCTTTCTAGACAGGGTGGTTCGAGAACAAATTTCTATTCGTGCGGGACCTTTTTTGGTGCCTTCCCACTATTTTTTTTTCAGTCGACAAATCTTTTTATCACCCTTTCAACTCGAATTTGATGCCCCTCCTAGAGTAGCGGCCTCCATGGGCGTACACCCAAGAGTAGCCTCGATCTTTAGATCACTCTTTTGGTCATTTACATGTTCTCGGTCACTTATATTGCCTAGCTGAACCTGGTCATGCTCGGTTTGTTCAGGTCAGGTCGCTCACGTGCTTGCACACTCTCTAGGTCACTCATTGACGTATTATCTCATTCTCTAGGCGGAGGTGGATTTATAGTTTTACTGCCCGGAGTTGTGCAAATTTTACCGCCTTCTCCCATTTTATTAATTTTCTTAACCATTCATGCCTAAAATTTGCCTCTCCAAATTTGGTGCTTTGGACTGTAGCCCACTCTGTAAATACACCACAGCGTGGGCCTCTTTGGAATATCTCAGGACCATAAGTAAGGCAATGTATCCCTCAGGTTGAGAAACAATGTTGCAGATGTCACTGCCACTAAGATTTTTCCCAAAGTTAAAAAAAAGGTCATTGAGAAAATAGACGCATATCCTTGAGTATGGTCATGTATTTTAATACTCTTCTAAGTTGGTTTTTCCATATCCTGACTCACTTAATGCTCTCTTTCCGAAATCTTCTGTCCATACTTCTTTACCAAGGGTTGCTGTAGTTTATTCCGCTCCAGAAATTCGCCAATTTTCCGCCAAATTTGGCATCATTTTTCACTTTAAAAAAACGTCCGGGAGATGAATCATACTTGCGTATAAGCCGACTGCGCTCCAGCTGTGAAATTTTTTCTTAATGAAAACTAAAATAAAATGTGCAATGTGTGGGTTAAAACTATTCGTCTTTCGAAGGGGCCACGTCGATTATTTTCCCACAGGGCCCCCAGCTTGGTTTGTAGGAGTACAAGTTAACTAAAGTTATTTTCCATGAAAAATGCATCAATTTTTCTTTCTTAAGCACTTCAAGTCCATAACCAATTAATGGGTAAAAAATTATTATCAGCAAAAATTATGAAATACACTCAGGATAGTACATACTCACCAGTGTCTCTCAACCTGGGACTATATGGCCCGTTTGCGGTCCTAAAATACTCCGGGGGGGCACTGATGAAAATCAAGTTAAAGAGGAGCCGTGACAGGCCGCTAAGAAGGCGACAATATCGAGAGGTAACGTTGCCATCACGTGCTACCAAATATATGCTGTTGGTACTTTTTCTAAATCTGCGTTTTTTTGCATCAGAATAGGCGCTCAAAAGTATTTATTCGTCGCGAGAAACTGCAATTAATTAGTTGGTTAATGAAATTCATTCAGATGCATTGCCTCTGTAAAGATGTTTACCGTATCGCACTTTTGTGTCTCACAGAGAAAGTGGCGATACTAACAGCTTTATCAACCTTTTCGGTGATGATGTGCATGCAAAACATTGATGTTATTGGACACTCTTGGAAGAATGGAAACAAGTGACGAAGTTAAAATTGAATTCAAGACGATATTTTGAGCGAAATAGAAAAAAAATATCGTTGCAATAGTTCCAAAACCTCTTAAAAAATATCGTTATAGAGAGATTTATCGTAGTAAGGATACCGTTGCATCGAGCGGTGTTTTATCATCAGACTATTGGCAATTCCAAACAAGATTTGAAAAAAATATCGTTGTAGAGGGATTTATTGTTATATCGTTGTAGCGAGGTTTTACTGTACAGCCAAACCTCGTTAATGAGTCACTCTTGGGACAGCAAAAATATGACTTGATAAGAGGAGTGACTCGTTAAACGGAGTAAGCCATACCTGTGCCAATTCCTGCCTGAGGATAATTGGGACTTCCAAAAAGTGATCCGGTAAGCGGAGTGACGTGTTAACCTGGTGACGCACTAACGAGGTTTGACTGTATATGATGGAGGAAAAAAGTGTGACTTACTTTCAGAATGAAACGGAACTGCTCATGGAGCCAGGGCCATCTTAACACATGCGTCCGGGGCCTTGAGTACGTAGCAAGACCCCCACGAAAATGAGATTAGATACTATTTCTCTTCTGAATAAAGATCCATTTATACGGTTTAAGTAATTTAATAGTTAGCTAAATTTTAAGTCAAGTAGAATTGTGTTAACCCTTCAAGCGATATTGACGAGATATCTCGACTACATAAAAGTCTTATTTCAGCAAACGTTCCTCGCTTTAACAAGCCCAGATATTTTGTAAAGCTGATTTCTCAATGTGGAAAACTTTCATCCCTATACCCCTTAGTTTGCACCTGCCATGGGCGGAGATACGGGGGGGGGGGGGGTATCAAAGGTGGAGTCGACTGATCTTAGGTATATACGTATATATGAATATATGAATTGCCATCATCATCATCGTGGCCTCCCCGCAGCAATAATGACCGTGAAACCCTCCCCCCCCCCAGACTTCAAAGTCTATATCCACCTATGGCACCTGCTGAAAATCGGAAGAAAACATATTTAAAAAGTAATGCATTTTGGGGGGGGGGATGTTTAGTGATTTCTAATTGCCGTTCAACCCTAGGCAACTAAGCATTCGTTTAATAGACTACCGACTGACTGATTAGTTACTGAGTACCACCTGGAAAGAAGCGTTGTGGGTGTTAGTCTCTCTGCTGTTCTTTCAGTACTATTTTCCGATTTCGGAATTCAAATATCTCAGCGAATATTGCACTTAGAGACACGAAAATTTTTCCCCTTAGGCTCAGTAGAGATAGGACAACAATTTTCTAATTGGACGTTAGAGAATTGGTAGGGGAGACCGTCTAAAAATTTAGATTCTTTTATTTTATATTGCTGTATTTTCACACTCGAGACTGGTACAAAGTGAATGGTGAACACATTTTGAGGATTTTTTAAATTAGAATCACACCTTTACGATGAAAGGTTGATGAGATAAAGGTAGAATTAGGACATACAGGACACCCTATATAGTTTGCTATCTCTTAAACATCAAATTGTTTATGTGTTGCCATCTGTGTAATCATCCTTTTGAAGCAGAAAAGGGGGCATGGGCGAAAAAAGGGTAAAGAAAACCTGATCTACATTGTCCTCTTTTAGTAGCAGGGCCCCTAAAAATTTTTGTCGGGCCCGAATTTTCAAGCACTCTTTCCTAGGAAATTCAGTGTTAAAAAAAAATAAACATACGATCGCTCCCGGGGCTTCCCTCCCCCTCCCCGAACCAGAGTCTTGTCGGTATAATGTGGTGGTGGGGAGGGGGGGGGGGGTCAACCATGGCTATCGCTGACGCTTGTTGCTTATTAAGTAAACCCACGCCGTTATCCAACTTATGGCGATACCAAGCCAAAAATTTCGACGGGATCCGCTTCTGTTTAAATCGATCGCGTCATGCGCAGTGGGACCCACGTGGGACACTGATGTTGAAAAGCGCGCAAACCTTACCTCTCTCTCTCTCTCCCACCCATACGTGGGTGGTTGTTGATGGGAGGGTGGATAGGAATAAAGCAAGTGGTTGGCGGGCGGTGGTTTGAGCCAGGGTGTGGGGGGAAAAAAGGAAGGATATCATCACTGAAGTCCAGGATCGCATGTTATGGGGAAAAGCGGTGCTCAGACATGGGATGTAATGTGAGCAAAGACGTTAAAGTTGAAGATCAAGGTGCTCAAGGACCTCCTACGGAAAATGGTAAGTCGATCCTTTCTCGATTGTCTTTACGTTCTTGAAACGAAGGATTTCCTACCCAGGGTGTATGAAATAATATTAGGATTAAATCTCGGGATGGGAACAAATGGCACCGAGACTTCCCTCACCAGGGAAAGGATTCGGCACGGAATCGGTGCTCAAAGGCAACAGTGATGGTGCTTCCTCTCTTCCCGATGTTCTTCTTGGACGGCTTAAAGAAGAACATCTGAGGATTTTTGCTCAACTAGATAAATGCTTGATTCGGACCTCGGTTCGTTGCTCTCATTAATTACCGCCGCGATGCTCAGGGAGCTGAGTGCGTTAACGTCTGGGAACTGCGTGGGCGTGGGAGCTGAATATGTAACGTCTGGAGTTCCAGCTTGCGTAATGAAAGTAATAACAATGTAGAATTCTGTTATCACGACGCGTCGATGAGGGATAAGCGATTCCCCATGAAATATTTTTTTCCGGCTGGTGTTAATCAGGATTCCTCGAGAGGTTTTCTGAGATCCCGTGGTGTATCAAAAGCCTGGTCCCCGGAGAAGGCTCTTATACGGCCCTTGAAGGAATTATTCAGCTCTGGTACTGTCCTAGAAAACGTTATTGAGCTTCAACATTATTCTGTCATCGAAAATGTTATCTCTCTCTCTCTCTATCTATCTATCTTTCTCTCTCTTTTCACTCTGCCATTGGAGTTAGTCAGATCTCATATCGTCTCTCTCGAAGAAGTTATTCAAATTTAATATCGTCTCTCAAAGAAGTTATTCGGCTTTTATACAGCCCTAGAAATGTTTAGTGAAATTTTTATTACGGCCTGAAGCTATTCAGCTCTACTCTTCAATAGAAAAAGTTATTCAGATTTATTTTATACGGCTCTCGAAGAAATCAACGGATCTTTCCATGTATATAAATGCGGTCTGAATGCGATTAGAAAAATTGTCATTTTTTTTATACAAAAACGTAACCGACTCTACCATTCCATTATTCCTCTTAATATCTCATTATCGATGAATAAAATTTACAAATGTGGAATATATGCAGAAAAAACTATGGTATCGGTTTTAATACGATACGACAATCAAAGAAGTTGTATGGATTTTATACAGGCTGTCCCAAACTGTTTGGACAGAGGATGTCTCTGCTACCGTTGACTTTACAAACATACTTTCAGTTATAAAAGGTTTTCAAACGACGTGCAGTTACTTAAAATGTCTTGAATTTCCCATAGGGTCGTGTACATAAAAAAAAAATAGGAAAAATAACCTTTTTATGTAGACCCTGTGTGGGCTGCACCTTTTAACAAACTTTTACAAAAAAAATTGCATAAACATTTTTAAATACAATATTAACGGAGATATTTGATTTGTAGTTTTAGCATTTATCGCCAATGATTGAGGGTGTGCTTCACAAATTTCGAAACGTAAATTAAATTCAAAGTTTAAAAAGTCTGTAATTGCCAAAATAATTGCAAAAAAATTTAATTGTCAAAATAATTGAAAAAAAAATTAATTGTCAAAATAATTGCAAAAAAGGTAATTGGGTAAAAATAAGTAACTGTGAAAATAATTGTTTAAAAAACATTTTAATTGTTATTTTTTGTGAACGAAAAAAAAAGGGTCGAGTTTATTCTATTTGTGTGCAGTTCCTAAAAATGGCAACTTTAGAGCCAATGAAAACTTGTCAGAAAGTTTAAGTAAAGTGATAAGTTGCCCCGAAATGTAGTGATTTAATAATATAAGTGGATATAGTTATTTTTTAAATAGTGAAAATTTAGATTTTTTTTTTTTGCAAGTGAATTTTTATAGCGAGATCTACATTTAATCTAATCGGGACTTTTAGCACACGAGGACTGCATCAAAATTGATTGCTATATTTATTCATGTATATATGATCCCTAAAACAAAACAGCGTCACTCGCAACCTATAAGTAATAGAGAGCGTCGCTACAGACAACGCTACTGAAACACGCCTGCCACGAGCGAGCTAAGTATTTTGTAAAATTACATTGGTAAAATTTTTTTGATTGTTTTTTCCTTAAATAAATATTAACTTATGTACCACGATCCTCCAACATAGTGTTTTCAAAAATATGAGTGTCGCAGTGATTAAGTCAAGAAATATGGTACAGTTTGTTTGCCGTAAAATGGATATGTACCCGGCTATATTCCGCTGCACTACAGCAATTACTGCAAGTATCAAAAATAGATGGCGGCACATACGGTAAGCATCTGTCAGACCAGACAAGACTCGGGCTCTGTCCCTTCCGGGATACAGAGCCCTTTACCCGTGTGTGGGTTGGACCATGGTGGGGGGAGATCAGCGTCTGACACCTCTCTCAGTGTTTGAGCTACACGATCCGGTTTAGCAGGAAATCATTCCGAATAAGTCTCATGTGGTTATCAACAACAATAACGCAATGGGATTCAATTTTATACCTCGTTAAAAGCATATAGCGGAATGATAGATTCCAATGATTCCACCCGCTCAGGATCTAAGACAATGGCTCTCAAACTTTTAACGTTTTTCGCTTAAGTAAAGTAAATAAGAAAGTAACTTCTGAGTAATCTAAAAAGAAACCACATTGAAACACTTAACAGGCACACATCGATATCGACAGCTCACTGCGGTGCCCCTGACATCGGTTAAGGGCTACGTTAGGGCACACATTTGTGGAATCACTGATCCAAGAAGAGAACTCTAGAGCTAGGGATCTTAACATTTTTCAATCGCGATCCGAAATAAACAACACGATCATTTTCGCGACTCATCGATCCATTTTTATTTCCAAATTTCTTATTAAATATTCCTGATTAAAAAAATTTTTAGTTTTCGAAATTAGTGAAACCAGTCCACAGTTGCGCCAAAGGGAGAACCTCTTATTACCTCACACACAATTGTAAGTTTTCCCTGATACTGAAATTATTTTCTTTCATTAATTCTGAAATTATTTCTTTCATTAATCCTAACATTTTTTCATTAATTCTAACAAATTTCATTAATTCTGAAATTATTTCTTTCATCTCAATTCGGAAATTATTTCTTTCATTAATTCTGAAATGATTTCTTTCATTAATTCTGAAATGATTTCTTTCATTAATTCTGAAATGATTTCTTTCATTAATTCTGAAATGATTTCTTTCATTAATTCTGACATTATTTCTTTCATTAATTCTAACATTTTTCATTAATTCTAACATTTTTCATTAATTTTAAAATTATTTCTTTCATTAATTCTGAAATTATTTCTTTCATCAATTCTGAAATTATTTCTTTCATCAATTCTGAAATTATTTCTTTCATCAATTCTGAAATTATTTCTTTCATCAATTCTGAAATTATTTCTTCATTAATTCTGAAATTATTTCCTTCATTAATTCTAACATTTTTCATTAATTCTGAAATTATTTTTTTCATTAATTCTGAAATTATATTTTTCATTAATTCTGAATTACGTAGTTTTTATTAAGTGAAAATTCTCATAATTTCTAAATTTTCATTAATTCTGAATTTTTTCCTTCATTCGTGAACTATTTTTCTCATTTATTTAAACTACTTTTCATTAATTCTTCAATTACATATTTTTAATTGTTTCGAATTTTCAGGAATTTTTTTAGTTTGTTGATATTTTTATCAAAATATTTGGAGCTGAAATGTCCACAAAAAATACTTTATATGAAATGAAGAGGGGCTCAGAAATGTCTAGAACGTAGAAAGGCACTTGTTCCGTTTTATGCAATCGACTCCTCTCACTTATTCCGATACATCCAACCCGTCGTATCACAACAAAAACGTCTCACGGGCCCGTTAATTAAATTATCTGCAACAACGCCGCGTGTTACTAAAGTGATCTGTAAATACACCTCGGGTTACTTAAGTGCTTTGGAACTGTGCCGTGATGATCTGTAAATATGCCGCAACAGATCACTTGTGCCGCGGATCGCTTAAGCCATCTGGAACTGTACCGAAGTTCGCTTTAGAGCTCTGGAACTGTGCCGCTGGTCACCCAAGTGGTCTGTAAATATGCCGCGAGTCACTCAAGTTATCCGGGAATGTGCCACGGGCCACTTAAGTGATCTGGGAATATGCCACGTTACTACTCGAGTGGTTTAGAACTGCATGGGTCAGTCAAATGATCTGGGAATATGCGGATTAGTTCATCTCACTCACAATCTTGCTAAATCAATCGACGCCAACAAGCAGACAGATGTCACTTACACGGATTTTACTAAAGCATTCGACAAAATAAATCACCAGACATTACTTTATAAATTCCATTCTCTCAATGTGTCCGAGAACTCTATCATGTGGTTCACCAGCTACTTGTATTTGAGATTATAACAAGTTGTAATTCATAACGCAATTTTAATAAAGTATGTCAGTGGATCAGGTGTTCCCCAGGGTTCGAATCTTGGACCATTGCTTTTCTTAATATTTGTGAATTACCTTCCTCTGTGCTTCAGTGCATCTAAGTGTCTGATGTATGCTGATGACGTGAAAATTCATCGTGAGGTTGAGAGTCTGGAATATTGTATGGCTCTACAAAGAGACCTAGAGTCTCTCCATGATTGGTGTGGGACTAATTTCTTCCAGTTCGATATTCGTAAATGCCACGTCGTCAGCTGTACAAGAAAATTATCATCGAGTGAATTTGACTAAATCATTGATGCAGTCTAAATCAGTCGTGTTTCTGTAACCAAAGACCTTGGTGTCTTCTTTGACTCCAAGCTTGCATTCACCGAATATATACATGATCTCACCATTAAATGCTTAAAACTGTTAGGATTTGTTGTGAGGAGCAGCAACAATGTCAAATCAATCGCAACAACTGCGACACTTTTCAGGACTTATGTTCCCTCGAAACTGGAGTATTGCGTTATTATATGGGGTCCTCACAACAATCCAGACTCACTGATTCAAGAAAGAGTCCAGAACGGATTTCTATGTTACATGTTCTACAGGCAATTCCACGTCTACATTATTGACGTAAGTACAACTGAACTGCGGTGATTTTTTCATTTTCAATCTTTGGAATGCCGAAGAAGAAGAAGTAGTTACCTTCGCTTTCTGTATAACATAGTAAATAATGTAATCGATGGCTGCGATCTTCCTCAACGTATAGATTTTTCTGTGCCAATCGGAAATGGACCTGTTTGGCGGACTTTTCACCTGCCTAAACCCCGAACAAATATTTTGCGACGGTCTCCTATTTTTGAAATGTGCTATATATATATAATCAGTGCGATGTGAAACCCGATATGTTCAATTCATCTATAAGAGAGTTTCTTAAAAGTTATGTGCGAGTATTGAATGCCATGTTATTATGCTTTTCCGTATGTATTTCTCAGTATCGTATTTTAAATCATTGTTCCACTCATTTTTTTTGTATTTTGTTGTATTCCTCTTCTGTATTTGTATTTTGTATCTCTCTCTTCTCTTGTCCATCTCTATAATTGGGCAATTTTTTGCCTGTTGAGATGTAAATAAATATATTTTTTTACAAAATTATGTTTGAGGTCACCAGTCACATCAGACCACAGGAGGCACCATTTGGCTCAAGGGCTATGGAGTTGAGCATGTATGACCTATCCTGTTTTTCTGCTGATCATCCTACCGCCCTGACGTGCAATATCGGGTGGCAAAAAAACTTATTGTAAGCTTGTACTACACCGATTTGCTTCGAATCATTGTAAGTGGGCTTCACTGCAGAAAGACTCTTTATACAGTGTAAAAAACATTAAAGAAAAGAACGACAAAAACGCTTCCGGAGATAAAGTGATATGTATTTATAGTCGTTATCGGATATTTCATCAGGCTATACCTGAGGTAAAGTATTAATTGAAGAATAAAAAGCCATGACCAAGTTTAAAACTGGAAATTTCTATTAATCTTGGTTATCTTTAATTAACCTAATTTCTGCCATTAATGGTTCACACATCATTACCAAAAAAAAACCGTATTTAATGGCAACATGACCATTTTTTAGTTGTTAATTGTCTCTCTAAGGTCATCAATACCGTTTTCAATTGTCTTAATTGAGAAAAGTCTCAATTCTAAACACTTTTCTGATGTCTTTTGTTCGACGCCATTGTCCCATTTCTGTTGGACGTATAATATTAATGGGCGTTAAATCTTTTTTGTTTCTTGGCGCGAGATTCTATTGAGACTTATTATTATTTTTTTTTTTTTTTGGCTTTTTTTAAGACCTCGATTCTATTTTCAATGGCTTCCTTAATGTATTGGTGCTTCCGTCACTAACACACACACATACATACACGCGACAAAAAAACAAAACAATACATATGTAATACGTTTTCCCCCGAGCATTCTGTAAATCATGTTGGCATGATGCCAGAGCTGCTGCTGCGATGCTTCTGACATGAAACAGAAGCAAGAGTTTCGACTTCGAAGGTCAATGTTTGCAAAACGTCAGTCTAGATGGCGGACGGATGCCCTTTTATGGCGAGATTGAGGACCGTTGTACGGCCGCCGGCCACATAACTTCGAGGTCAAATGCGACATTTTCTTTTACTTTTTCCTTTTAGACAACATGGGCAACGGGTTCCATAAGTGAGCATTAACACGCTCGTAGTCCATTTAGAATTCTGGACGAGTCTCTCGCTTCATGACTTCCACTCGAATACTTTTAATAGCTTTCAATGAGAACTCATGATCCGTTTCAAACTCCAAAATATACGAAGGAAACTTTACTTGAAAACTATCATTTTAACTAATGATTAGTCAAAGGGCACAGCACAACTTCGGCATGGTTGGAAGGGGGGGGGGCACAGTAGTAGAATGCCACATAGCCAGGAAATTATAAAAGCCTAGTATAAATGTCTATCCACATCAAAAAGTCTTGTCACAGAGAGAGCAACAGGCCTATAACGGTACAAATATTCAATCATTACACTTCACTTCTGAAATATAGATGGCGGCACTGAAAACCCATGCACAACACTATACAGGGTGTCCTCTAAGTCCTACTTCGGCGTTTACCTCATCAACCGTTCGTCGTATAGGTATGGCTAGAATTTAAAAAAAAAAATGCTCAAAATGTATTCAGAAATCACCTTGGAGCAATTGTGAGTGTGAAAATACAGTGTGTTGGTTTTCCCTGTCTTCTAGCTTCCAAATATGGATGTTTACTTATTTTAAATTGCTTATTTTTCACAAAATTAATGATCATTTCAACAACATAAGGAAACCTTTCGCAAAAACAGGACCCTACAAAAAAAAAAGTTTGTGCAGACCTCCCTGGCAGTGTGTCGTGGACTCTTTGCCTAGCTTGTATTTTAAACAGCTTGTCAGGAATTACAGAATCATTTTAGGATATTGTTTGAAAGACTGTAAGAAGTTTATTTTAATACTAGACCGGGATACTTTAAACAAAAATGACTCATTCCCACGACTGCTAAAATTAATTTACTGCCAATTCCTTCGGAGTGGCTTAAATAAAGAATACAGCAAATAACATAGCCAAGATTGATGTTTCTAAGATTTGTGCAGAGAACGTACAGGTATATGAAGAATAATTCCAAGAGCCTATACACATACTGATCTCAAGGTAAATTCAATGAATCCATTCCGTGAAGTGCACGTGACGTTTCCAATTGACGGAAAGTGACGCTTTCGTGACTCGCGACGACGGCGGAGGGTTTTTTAGAAGTTGCTTCCGAAAAACTACGATGATGGATTACGGGAACATTCGAGAAATTATGTCAGCGTCTCATCGATTTTCCTTATTCTCTTCTCTGAGGTCTTTAGATCCTTGCAGAAGCTGGAAACAGAAATAAAAGTAGGATTGAGTACCACTCCTATAATATTGATCTCTATACGGTAATTAAATATTCAATGGTACACGGAGGCGTATTTACGGGGGTGGGGGAGGGATGAGAGGCAAACGCTATAGCCCCGGCCGAAAAACTAGGAGGAACGGCAAATTTGAGAAAAGAGCGGTCAAGAAAATTAGATTGGAATGGAAAAAAGACGGTAAAGAAAACCATAATTCCACCTCTGTCTAGAGAGCAAGGGGCGGGTCAAAAGAGCGACCCCAGAGAGTGCGCAAATATGTGAAAAGGGTAACCTAAACAGTGAGGTGCCAGGTCAGTAAGTGGATGAAAGAGTAGCGCAGAGAGCGTTGGGCCAGGTAGATTGTCCGTAATAGTGACCTAGAGAATGTGTGTGAATAACTTAAAGAGCAAGAAATCACATCAGAGAGTAACCAAAAGATTGACCTAGAGAATGTGTAAATACGTGAGTGGCCAATGCATTGAGAAAACATGTAAGTGACCAAAACATTGTGAAAGTATGTGAATGGCCAATACATTTTGAAGGTATGTGTGTGAGACCAAAATTGCTAAAGAGCGAGATGCTGGGCCAGTGAGGGATTGAAAGAGTGACCTAGAGATTGATTGAACTGGTCTTTGAGTGCCAAAAATGTGACCAAGAGCAGTGATTTTCAACCTTGGCAAGCCCGCGGCCCGGTTTCGTTCATTTTTGTGGGTGGAAGGCCCGGTCAAACACAAGACTAACGGAAAATCAAAGAGGAAAAATGAAACAGCTGATCATTCGTGGCCCGGCCTGCGGTTGAGAAACACTGTCCTAGAGAGTGTGTAAGCATGGGAGTGACCTACAGAGTGTGTAAGCATGGGAGTGACCTACAGAGTGTGTAAGCATGGGAGTGGCCTACAGAGTGTGTAAGCATGGGAGTGACCTAAAGAGTGACGAATAGAGCAAGAGACGAAAAGAGTGACGAATAGAGCAAGAGACGAAAAGAGTGACGAATAGAGCAAGAGACGAAAAGAGTGACGAAATGAGCGAGAGACAAAATGAGCGACCTAGAGAGTGTGAAACCCCTTAAGCGGGCACAAGAGCGACTTAGAGACAGAGGCATATTTACGGGAAGTGGGCTATAGCCAGGGCGGCCAATATCAGGAATGACTCACGGGATCACAGTCCCAGAGCACTTAAGCAGCCCACGCGCGTCACACTTACAAATCACTAAGTAACTACAAATCACTCAAACAAGTAAGGGGCCGTTCAAGTATTACGTCATCATCGATGGGGGGGAGGGGGTTTCCGATTTGCTGACTTTTGATGACAGGGGGGAGGGGGGGTTTGGTTGATGCTTACGTCATCAACCACCCTTAATGAAAATACGAATACTTTTAATGGCATCTTACTCGGTGAGCCAAAAACCTTTCGATAGTGTGCCCTACAGAGCCACTTTAGTGATCTCTAAATGTTTCGCGGATCCAAGTGATCTGAAAATGTGTCCGGGACGCTTAAGTGCTCTGGAATTGTGCCACACATCACTCAAGTGATCCGTAATTATATGCCGCGGATCACTTGAATAATCCGAGAATGTGCCGCGGGTAACTTGAGTGATGTAGAACCGCACTGGGGGCCACTTAAGTGTTCTAAAACTACGTCACATGTCACTCAAGGGATCTCTAAATGTGCCACGGGCCGCATAAGTGTTCGGGAATTGTACCACGGGACACTTAAGCAATCTGTAAATGTGTCACTTGGTTCATTTTTACAAAATTAGGTTTGAAGAGGGCAGGCCGCATCAAATAACCCCCAGGGCTATATTTGGTCCGCGGGCCAAGGGACTTTATGCGATTCATCATTATATGGCTTAGAGGGTGGCTCGCAATGAATTGATGAAAGATAAATTTTGAGTTCCATGGCCTTCAAATGGGATTGAAATTAACAGAAATTGATTATAATAACATATAAAGGTATTTCCTCCCGAAATTTTTTAATAAAAAAAAACATTTTTTGCATTAAAAAATAAATTTTTGATCGTGGGGGGGGGGCACGAGCCCCTTACGCCCCCTTCCCCGTGTACGTCTCTGATCCCACCAATATGCGTTAGGATTCAGAGGAGTAGAGCTAATGACCAAATTTTGCTGACAAGGGAAGGGAGGGGGGGGGGGGGGTTAGCGTTTTGCTGACGGGGGCGGGGGGGTCAACTATAGGGGGTCAAAAACGGTTGAAAATTTGCTTACGTAATACTTAAACAACCTGCGGCTATATTCTAACCTGCGGCACTATTTTAGATCACCTAATTAAGTAGCCCGTGACAAATCAATAAAGTGGCCTACACTCACCTAAACGTTGAATGTTCTTGCCATATGGCACCCAGTCGTTGTTTCAACTCGAACTAGAGAGTCTTTTAGACCAGTGTTTGTCAATTGCCGGGCCTTAACACCAGTCACACCGGGCCATGAATAATTCAAAGTTTTATTTTTCCATATTCATTTTCTTTAGTCATGTGTATGACCGGACGTTTCACTTACAAAAAAAAAATAATCCCCTGGGCCACGTGCTCCCAAAGGTTCAGAACCACTGTTCTAGACCATTTTCTTCAACAGCTGGTCCGCGGACCGGTACGTAAGAATTTCCTACCTAGTCCGAAAAACATTTTGCCCAATTCATGTGCAACCGCTGCATAAAATTTTAGGTTTAAATAAAATACAGTCTATTTCTGTTTAAGTATTTTTACCCGGCCCGGAAATTATTTCTCCTATACAATGTATTATTTTGCCTGTGTGCCCTCAAATTATTTTTCTACTCGGTCCGCGAAATTCTTGAACCATCTTCACCGGTCCGCAGTTGTAAAAAGGTTGAAGGACATAGTTCTTGACCTGTGATCGAAATCGATCTCGACATTACTGTTGCAATGAAATGCTGCTGTGAAATCTGAAAGCCGTCTGTGATGATAAACAAGTGTCGGGGGCAACGGCAAAAGTTAGGCTTAGGACTATTTCACCATCGTGACAATGGTAAGCTTCACCAGGGCCTGTTCTTCATTAGTTCGGGCTTTAGACAAACACGACTTTTGGGGGGGGGGGGCTTTTATATATCGCATTCTTTGAAACCTACCAAGAGGTAGAACGACATGAAAGAGCCCTGAAACTTTGTGTGCCCTTGCCCATGCGGGAAACAGGCCCTGAGCCTTACACTGCTCTAACAACTCTTTTCTTTAAAGTCAAATAGATGCACAACCTCCGGCATCACACAAAAACGTTCCTAAGATAATATCGATCCACACAAAACGCGATTTCTAGACCGTGGTTTCCTTAACCTTTCTTTACCCATCTCTCAGTCATTAGACCATATTCAGCTTAGATACAATATTTAGATACAGACTCTCGAAAATATCATTGCACTAGATCTCATCATGTGGGACACAGGCCAGTGTTCTATGAGCCATCCTGCAGAATTCTGAAAGTAGACACTTTTCGCCACCATATTTCCCTCGAAAACTTCATTTCTTGCTTTTGTTTCCCCTAGCATATGCCGGGATTGCAAAGAAAGACATTTCTCATTGCTTAAGTAAAGTTCATTGTTTTTTTATATTTATTTCTTATTACTTTTTGGATTGGATTGGATTTTTGGTTTAATGGCGCAAGGGCCAACAAGGCCAAAATGCGCCAAAACAAATGATTAATTAAGAATAAGATGAAACTTGTTCTTGTCAAGTGCAGAAAATAAAACTATGCGTGAAACGTAAAAATGACATGAATTGTAAAACACTATAATTTGTCAAATAAACCGATGGCTTTGATGAATTTAAAAATGCGAGATGCATCGCTATTGTCAGATCAAATGTCACGAAGTGAATGATGATTCTGACCAAAAGCGGTCGTAAAATGATGACGATGGTGCGAACAAGTAAAAGCATGAGCAATGGTTAATGGACTTTGACAATGTGGGCACTCCGGTTGACTCTCTCGTAGTAAAAGATATGATTGTGTGATGCGACTGTGTCCTATACGCAACCGGGCAAGCAGAACTTCCTCCTTCCGGTTTGTTCTGCAGCTCGAACGCCAATGGCCAAGTGTGTAACAAATTACATACTATCGAGTATGTAATTTGTTATTAATTTGATTGTCCCAATGATCCTGCCAGCGGCGATACATCACTTCCCGGAGGATTGAGAAGTGGTCACTGGCAGGTACCAAAAGGCTATTGTCGATGTCAGTTGTTGTTCGAGCTGTGGTGTCTGCTTTTTCGTTGCCCTGTATTCCAACGTGACCTAGTACCCAGTAAAATTTTACTGAGGTACCGTGATGGATGAGGTAATGTAATTCATGAAAAATGGCATGAAGAAATGGATGAATGTGAAAACTAAAAGAACACAGTGCTTGCAATGCACTGAGAGAGTCGCTATAAATGATGCATCGTCGGTGGCATTTGCGTCTTATATGACGTAGAGCCTGAAGGATTGCGTACAGCTCCGCCGAATAAATATAGAATGTGTTGGGAAGTTTGAAAAATGTCTCCTCACAGCAGATGTAGGCACAACCGACATGCCCAGGGGTCTTAGAGCCGTCGGTATATATGGGGAAGTACTTATTGTACCTACCCCTGTGCCTAAAGAATATCTGTCGATATATGACATCTGCTGTTGTGGCTCTAGGGTATAATGATAATGAAAGAGAGACATCTGGCAGAGACTGCTCCCATGGTGCCAGTTGCCAAGCAACTGGGGCCACACGACTGCTGTCTAGTTCTAGTTCTTCCACAAGTGCCCTCATACGAAGACCGTAAGTTGGAACACATGAAGGGCGAGCAGCAAAAAGTCTATGAAATGAGGGATTAAAAACGACACGATGAAGTGGATGACCTTGCAAAGACTTCATTTTGATATGATATTTCAAGGAAAGTTGCTGGCGTCTTGATGTCAGTGATGGCTCGTTGCATTCGACATACAGGCTCCCCATTGGAGATGTCCGGAAAGCTCCAGAGCAAATCCGCAGGGCGAGATGGTGGACTGGGTCGAGCACACTCAGATAGCTCCGAGGTGCTGACCCGTATGCAATGGAGCCGTAGTCGAGCTTCGATCTTATTAGAGCTTTATATAAGTGGAGGAGCGACTTACGGTCTGCTCCCTATGATGTAGAAGAGATGACCTTCAAGAGGTTTATCGTCTTCATGCAACGAGCTCTTAATTGCGCAATATGAGGTTTGAAAGTGAGTTTATTGTCAAATGTGATACCGAGGAATTTTTTATTTTCTACTAATGGTATTTGACTATTGTTTAGAAACAATTGTGGGTCATCATGAAAATCTCGACGCCGACAAAAGTGCACAGCGACAGTCTTGTCGGCTGAGAAAGAGAAGCCGTTATCATGAGCCCACTTGCTGATCTTGTTGAGTGCGGTTTGTAATTGTCTCTCGGCTGTCCTCATATTCACTGATTGGTAAGATATCAACAGATCATCCACGTAGAGTGCGCCAGTGACTGACAACGGGAGTTGGTTCAACACCCCGTTGAGTCTCAAAATAAAAAGTGTTACACTTAAAATGCTACCTTGAGGTACACCTTGTTCTTGAATTTGGGGAGCTGATAACGTGCTTCCGATCCGTACCTGAAAGATGCGGCGAGCCAGAAAGTTCTTAATAAAAATGGGCGAGTTGCCCCGCAAGCTCTTATTACTTTAAAAATATATATAATCAGACAAAATCCCTATACACGTTTTTAAAACTAATAAAAAATTTAAACTTAATTTACATTAAGACGTATGGTTTACACTAAAATATTTATCATGGCCTGACCTAGAGTTGTTTTTTATAAATTGAAAAAAAATAGTTTAAATTTTCACCCACAGACGGCACTTCATCACCAAAAAATTTGATATAAAACATAAAATACAACACAAACAGTTCATAATTAATGTTTATGACGATTCGCGTTACATGAAACTGCCATATTTTAACATGAGCACCCATTCAATCATTCAGGTGTGCCCCGAGCTACAAAGGGTGCTCATTCCAAAATGTGGTGATTTTATATACGCAAACCATCATAAACATTGATTACACACTCTTTGTGTTGAATTTTACATGCTATGTGGTGAGTTTTTCGTTATACAAACGCCATCTGTTAGTGAAAACTGGACTTTTTTTTGGTCCATCAAACAACAAAAAAAACTCCGGCCATGGTAAGTATTTAATTATAAACCACGTTTTTATAATGTCAATTAGTTTATTTGTCATTAATTTTAAAATGTGTCTAGGACTTCTTCTCCACCCTGTATATTTCAGACCTTCCCGGTCGGCCATCTTTAATTTCCACACACATAATATTACATGATATCACTTTAATTCATTGACGTAGATCGGGGAGGGGTCTTCTATCTTTCAGACATTACAGACAAAATTCAAGCTTCCTACGAAGCCCGCGGGACCCAACCAACTCATACCGAGGTATTTATAATTGTGAGAAAAGTCCATACACATACATTAAGAGTTTCTCATCTAATTGTCATCTTAATAGATGGCCAATGAGGCCCCGGTCCTTCTCAATATTTTGAAATTATTTCCTTCGAAATTATTTCTTTAAATAAATTTTGAAATTATTTCTTCCAATAATGCCGCGGTATAACTTTCAGTGGCTTCTGAATGTTCAATAAAATTATTATAATTGTTTTTTATTTTATTTGATCGTCTTTTGATGTTTTTAGCCATTGTCTAAAAATGGTCGGCGGGCCACGATAAAAAGCTCCGAGGGCCGCATGTGGCCCGCTGGCCATGGGTTGAAGACCCCTGACGTAGATAGGCCGGACACATCCCGCTCCACCACACATCAACAGCTCATCTAACTTATATAACAGAGAACAACAGGCCTACAACGGTACAGTTATTCAATCATCACGCGCATAGTTACAAAAATTGATGGCAGATGGCAGCACTACGTATAACAAGCATTACACAGAAACAATCTTCAATTTGGGTTCATAACAAATACACGCGCATTTCAACATTTACCAATTCGTTAGAAGTTCCGCAGAGGAACATGGACGAGGTGCGTGTGTGGTTTAGTAGTGGTAGTAGCTAATATTAAAAAACTATTTAAAATAAAATCACATTTTCCCTTAAAAATACGTATTTATACCGCCAGCAAACTGCGGTGCCCCCTAGGAGCCACGACATTAACTTAGAGAATCACTGCTGCAGTACAAGAAAGAGATAGCTTAACACTCAAACTACCATTCTATCTCCCAACTGACCTATATACAATTCCCATAACGACCTTGATGGACAAGAAAAAAAAAATGTCTGTCCCAAAAACCACGTTCCGTTTTTGTCCAGGAAACTCTATTTTCAATTCCCACAACAGATGGCGATACTGTAAATCATTATGTATTTGGTGTCACAGTTCACTAAACAGTTTTTTCTTTTTTTGTCCGATCACCAGATCGAAGCACAGTACTTGAAAAAACAGTAACCAAAAAAAAAATAATAATACTCATGTAATTATGAAGGAGGCGATTTCTCTGGGACAGTCGGTCACGTGACGCGTCATTATCCTCGCAACATTTAGCTGGGGTTCCCCCCCCCTAGTTCTTTGTTTCGTCAATTTTACCTTTAACTGTTTTCGGGTGTGGCTGCTTCGAATCTCGTGGGGCTTAAAGAGCATCGACATAGAGATCAAGGCATCTCTGGTACAGAAAGGGTAGGAGTAGTATATAACGCAGGAGTGAGAATTGGTTTGTGGGAGGGGGGAAAAGCATTTATCATTTTATTTCTCACGTTAATGCTAGCGTAACACGCCATGCAGTTCAGTTACACTTCTTGGAAAATAGTAAAAAAATAATATATATATCTCCTGATTATCTCACGGATAAGGACTTGCCCTGGTCATTAAGGTGGTATACAACTTCCTTTCGTGAGACTAAATTAGGTTTTTGTTTCGAGGAATCTCCAATATAAGCGTCGGTATTTTCCGTGTTTTGCTTTTTTTTATGGTGAGAATCCATCGATTGCTAGATGAATTCCAAGAGTGTCCAGAAGTTTCATGATTAGGGGGGTTTTCATAAACCGTTGATTACCTTTTGTTTCTTCTATTGACCCGATGAATAATCGCTGAAAAATCTAATATCTATCACAATTTGATTAGTAATGGCCGCCCCTTAACAGACGCGGGGCCCTATGCGAAAATAGTAGTGGAGCCAGAATCATTTTGATCATTTGATAATTTCGCCGCCGTCGCGCTCCCCCTCAAATTGGTCCAGAGTTTTATATATTCTGTGAGAGATGGGAATCCAAAATTCGGAAAATGAAAATAATAAAAATTCTGAATAAATGCAAGGAATACTTTCAGAATTGATGAAAATTCTGAATAAATGCAAGGAATACTTTCAGAATTGATGAAAATTCTGAATAAATGCAAGGAATACTTTCAGAATTGATGAAAATTCTGAATAAATGCAAGGAATACTTTCAGAATTGATGAAAATTCTGAATAAATGCAAGGAATACTTTCAGAATTGATGAAAATTCTGAATAAATGCAAGGAATACTTTCAGAATTGATGAAAATTCTGAATAAATGCAAGGAATACTTTCAGAATTGATGAAAATTCTGAATAAAGGAAAAATTATTTCCACAGAAATTGAGATGAGTGTTTATAATTCCAAAAATGATGGAAGTTTAGAAAAGTTTCAAAATATTTCTTTCTATATGAAAATGCAGAATTCCAGAATTTCTGAAAGAAATTACCATTACTATAAGAGTGCGGGGCCCGGTGCGACCGCACCTATCACATACCAGTCCATGTTTAGGGCTATGGTGATTATACGTAACATATTTAACGAGAATTTGCCGTATTTTTCGGCCATCTTGTTGTTTCCACAATCGCGTTCCGTTTTATCCCTGATCTTCAACGAATCAAACTTTTATCTTACTCAAAAGCACTTATATTTGCCACAAGATGAATGAAAGCCAACTTTTTTCTTGACAAATATGTTTTTCTCATATTTGCCAAGAAAAACGTTGGTTGTCAGTGGTTTATATTCAACTTTTATCTGTTAACTGCACTGAAAACAAACAAGTATGTGTTACGGCCAAAGTCCGAAGTGCGGCCAGTTCGCGAATCGATCGAGATTTTTGGCTAAAGTGAAATGACAAGTGTTATTTCCGGCTTTGAGCGACGAATTCGCGAAGTGACTGGAAATCCCTGACACACGTTCGATGTGCTTATGTAGGACGGTCTGGTGTGGGCGCCACATCCATTTCTTTCATCGCCAACTTGTGATACATGTTATATATAGTAGCTGTAGTAGGATTAGCTTCATGTTACGAAGGAGAAAAAGAGAAATTTCAGAGAAAAAATATTTATATACAATAAATACATTTTTCTATCGATATTGATATCTTTTATACAGTTAGGGCGTATCCATAGCTAACCATAATTACGGATGGCCATTATTATCACATAAAAAAGTGCGTCAACTTGAATCATGCCTCTTCTTCTCGGACTTCCACCGGAGATCTACAGCCACTTCGTGAACTGGCTGGCCAAAGCCCGAAATTCGAGCATTGGCCGGCTCAATTCACAACGAAATCGGACAATTCGTGAACTGACAGATCACTCACGTAACCCGCAGTGCAGTTCCAGATCGCTCAAGTGGCCCGTTGCACGTTAACAGATCATTCCAGTTCTGTTCCAGATCATTTAAGTTTAAGTGGCCCGTGTCACGTTTTCAAATCAATGAAGTGGCCCGCACTCTCCTAAAGGTTGAACACCCTTGTGTTGTACTAAGCTCACGTACGGTTAATTAGTAGTAGTATTTCTTATGGCAAAATATAGTCACCCTATTAATGACCAAAAAAAAAATCCAATAATAATAAAAACCATATGCATATACTTTTTGATTTATTTACTTTATCTAAAAAGTTTATTCCGTTTTTAGATTTTCCATTTTCATTTTAAAAACACGTTACACACTTTTTCCATCGATGATTAATGTATAAATTAGACTATTTCTAGGCTTTTCTCTCTCTCTCTACTCAATGATAACCTTACGGAGAGCTATTTTTGATGATCCCCAAAAAAAAAAAAAAAAAATTTTAATGGGGAAAAACAATAAGTTTTTGAATGAGTTCCAGGATCAGGATTACAGCTCGCATGCAAATACATCAAGTATACAAGGAGCATGTCTGTGTAAAAAAAAACACATTAATTCCTTTGATACGCGAAATAAAATTTTGCGTGGGTTGAAGTATACATATGAGAATAAATTCGGAAAAGAAAATGGCTTCCCTCGATACGATCTCTTCTCAGTCTTTTTTTTTAGATAAATAATTGTTTCTTTCTGAAAAACAAAAGATCTAATTAAAAATTGAATCTTTGTTTCGAGCAAAAAGAAATTATAATTGATTAAAAGGAATACATATCTTGAGGGGGGCGGAGGGATATCGATTTCTCACGGGAGGAGAGAACAGATTAAGTTGGTATCATAACATTTTGGAAAGTAATTAAACTTGCGCTCGCTCTCATTCAAGTGGGAAAAAATATTGGAGAAATGAAAGAAATCTCTGATATTTGAAGACTTGTTTTCAAAAATGACCTTTGTGTGACTTTCGATAATTTCGAAATTAGTTTTTACCCCCGTTTTACCCATTGTACCATATTGACGTTAACTGTGATCAAACGGGTTAAACGGGTGTTGAAATTGATTCGAAATATATTTGAGATAAACTCAGTAGTGTGATTGATGTGAAAAATGTGTCAGATGCCAACTGTTATGTAATTAACAAAAATTCAAGTGGCTTTTGACAAAAAAATTCCTATAAAATAGTCAGTGGAAATACTAGAGGGAGCAGATGGAACAGATGTAAAATTGGTTCATGATGAGCAGATGTAAAATTCGTCAGTGGAATGACCATAAAATCATTTCATGATTAGCTGGTGCAAAAATAGGTCATTGTGACAATATCACAATGTAATGCCTATGTAAATGTTGTTTGTTGTTCGCAGATGTAAACATATGTCATTGAATGGCCTGTATAAACGTTTATTAGTGATTCGCAGATTCATTATCCTATGTGAACGTTGATTTATACTCGTAGATATAAAATGTGACATTGAATAGCCTCTATATAAACGTCGATTAGTGATTCCTAAATGGATTAGCCATATAAATGTCAGTTCGTAGATTTAAAAATACGTCGTTAACTGTATTTTCAAACCGTAGATTAGTGATTCCCAGAAATAAAAATCAAGCTGTGAATAACTTATGTAAACGTTGATTACTGATTAACTGATTTAAAAATATGTCATTGAATAGGCATAAAATGTTGATTAGTAATTCGTAGATGCAATAAATTTGTCATTGAATAGCTATTGTAACGTTGATTAGTTAGATCTCAGGTGTAAAAATGTCACTGAATAAACATAATCTATTTGAACGTTGATTAAGGATTATATATGTAAAAACATGTCACTGAAAATAGCCGAGGTAAATCTTGATCATTTATTCGCAGATATAAAATCCGTCAGTGGTCAGAAAATATAAAAATTTCCCCGTCTTTAGCAAATTAAATCTATTTGTCATCACCGAGTATAAAAGTCAGTCAATGATGAACGACGGATTTATAAATCAGTCCGTATAACAGCAGATGAAGTGAACTTAGTCTGTTATCGGATGATATAAAATCAGTCTGTGATCAGAAGATGATACAAAATCAGTCCGTGATCATCAACAGAACATGTAAAATCAATCCGCGATCAGCAGATAATGTAAAATGTAAGATTTTTGGCCCAAAACCTCTATCAAGACGTTTCCTAAAGCCGGGTCGAGTAATTACAATCCCTACTCTCTTAGTAACACAGGAAGCATTAGCACGCCAGTGATTGGTTACTGCGAGCAAAAAAGCTAGCGAGACGTCACGAGAGGTGGAGTTTTGGGAGAAACTGAATTTCCAAAGTTCATTATAACAAAAAATGAAATCATTTTTTTTATTGAATCAGTAAATTATAGCTGGGCCCAGCTTCGCGAACCTTTATTATTGTCTTCTCGATACACGTGAACCACATTTGATCAAATCAGAAACAAAAATGGAAACATTTTTTAGTAAATCAGTAATGATAGCAAAGATGTAAAAAAAAAATTGGATGGGTTTCAGACCGAATCGAATACACAACCTTCAGTACATGAGTCTCGTACTATAACCATTATTCCAACGGTGAATATAGGACTCAAGCACAATCAAATGTATCTATTGTTGAACGTCGATAGCAAAAATTTCACCATGAGTGACGTAATGGTTCATCACTCATTCAATCACGATGCGCTAGATTTCTACAATGTAGCTAGAAATGTAGGGATTTTTTATAAGCAGCCGGGTCTACACCCGCAGTGCCACACAGCTTCAACCCCACAAAAAAACCCCTAGTTTTGTGGTTTCGCTAGCGAAGCATAGGCTGATTTTAAGGTCGATTTTGCTTAACCACCCCTCCAAAACCGGTTTTTCGCTACTTTTAGAATTGCGTGGCGTACGGCTTGAGCTTCTTCACTTAATACTTGCGGCTGTGGACTGCTCAGACCAGAGAATCTTGAGCAATACATACACCCGTATATTATTTTATGACATGTTTCCCAGTGAAGGATGAGCTATTCTTATAATGAAGAGAAATGATACATAAATCCCATGTAACGTGTATATTATGGAAGACATTACTGAATCGGAACCGAGAGACCATTAGACGCTCGGTACGAAAAAAAAAATTTCTTACCTGACATGAGAAAGTGGAATTTTCTTGATCTAGTTTCTTTGTCCTTAATATTACAGTATTTGTGGGCATAAGAAGCAACATATAAGGGGACATAATATGCATATTAACTTTGCCTTAGATGGTGGAAACGCGGTATTTTTCTCTGAGAAAACGAGTATTTTTTAATGATATATAAAATATATATTTGTGTTTTGGAAATATGCATTTGAATACAGTCGAATCCCGTTTTAACGAATACCCCGTTATAGTGAAAATCTCGTTTTAACGAACACTTTTGTAATCCCCTCAGATATGTTTACATAGGGACATTTTTAAATAACCTGGAATTCCTTTATAACGAAATTTCGTTGTAACGAAGTGATTTCTCCGGTTTCTTGGAGTTCGTTATAACGAGATTCAACTGTATCTCACTCAAACGTTAATTACTGATTTAAAGATGTCATTGAATAGCCTATGTAAACGTTAATTAGTGGTTTATAGATGTAAAACATGTCACTAAATAGCCCAAGTAAATTTCGATCAGTGATTTATAGATGTAAAATTGGTCAGTGGTTTGAAAATGTAGAAAAATTTCTGTCTGTAGTAAATTTGGATCTCTGTCACGGATGTAAAAATCAGTCAATGATGAACGGATGTAAAAATTAGTCCATAATCATCAAAAGAAGGTATAAGATCAGTCCATGTTCAGCAGATGATGTAAAATCAGTTTGTAATCATCAGCAGATGATGTCGGCAAGAGATTTTTGGCCAAAATCTTCATCTAGGCGTTTTCTAAAGCCGCCTCCTCACCCGCAGCACTACACAGCTGGAAAAACCAGTTTTGAGGTTTGACTAGCAAAGCACCGGCCAAGTATTTAATGATCGACATTGCTTAACCAACCCTCCAAATCCAGTTTTTCACAGCCCAGAATCGCGTAGCGCAGGCGTCGTGTACTCGGCTTGGGATTGCGGCGGCTGTAGACCGCTCAGAACTTAAGCTACACACACACGCCGTATATTATTTATGGCATGTGTTTTCCTTCGGAGAATGAGATGTTCTTATAATGAAGAGAAACGACACGCGCGTAAATCTACTACATCCGGGGTATATTATGGAAGACATTACCGAACCGGGACCATTAATAGACACTCGTAAGAAAAAAAGCATTTCTTCTCAAACAGTGAAAGTGGTATTCCTGATTTGGTTTCCTTGACCTGAATATTACAGTATTTGTTGGCATCGAAAGCAACATATAAGGGGGACGTAATAAGGATATTAAGTGGGCCCTTAGATCGTGGAAACGCAGTATTTCGTCCCTTGCCTTGAGAAAGCGAGCATTCTTTAATGATATATAAAATGTATATTAGTGTTTTAAAAATATGTATTTGAATAGCTTATTCGAACTTTGATTAGTGATTTAGAGATGTAAAAACGTCACTGAATAGCCGAAGTAAATTCTCATCAGTGATTCACAGATGTAAAATCACTCACTCAGTGACTAGCAGATGTAAAATTGGTCAGTGGTTAGAAAATGTAAACATTTTCCCGTCTTTAGCAAATTAAATCTCCTTGTCATCACCGGGTGTAAAAATCAGTCCGTAATCAGCGTATTATGTAAAATCGGTCCGTGATCAGCGCAGACAACACAAAAACAGCCCGTGATCAGCAGATGATGTAAAATTAGCCCGTAATTCAGCAAATTAGGTAAAACGTGTCTGCACAAGATGATTTAAAATCAGCCAGTAAGATATTTTCGGCCCAAACCTCCCCATCAAGACGTTTCCTAAAACAGGGTCCACACCCGCAGTGTCCCCACAGGTTTAACCCGAGGGAAAAAACCGGTTTTGAGGTTCGGCTAGCAAAGCGCGGGCTAATTTCAATGGTCGGTTTTATTTTACCACTTCCCCAAAACCGGTTTTTCACAGCTCAGAGCCGGCATAAGCTTCTTCACTTAAATAGTTGCGGCTATATACACACCGTATATTATTGTTACGACATGTTTTCCTTCTAGAGAATGAGATATTCTTGTAATGAAGAGAAATGACACGAACGTAAATGTACTGCTTCCCGTGTATATTATGGAAGACATTACAGAACCTAGGACCATTAATAGACACTCGGTAAGGAAAAAAAAAAGTATTTATCAGACAAAAAATGAAAGTGGAATTCCTGATCTAGTTTCCTTGTCCTGAATATTACAGTATTTGTTGGCATCGGAAGCAACATATAAGGGAGACATAATAAGGATATTAAGTGGACCCTGAGATGGTGGAAACGCAGTGTTTTTTCCCTTGCCTTGGGAAAAAGAGGACATTCTTTTATGATATATAAATTATATATATATTTGTTTTTTTTATTTCCTTTGATGTTGACAAGGATTTTCCGTCTAATATGGAGAGGAATTCGATTGGGTTCGGTTCGAAGACAACAAGCCGAACCGAATGCACCACGAAATTCTTGCAGAAATGGTAGAAAATAATAATAAAAAAAAACTGGGATTCTCTTTTCGTGAGATTAAGTATTTTCGGGGGAGGATTTTTCATCTTATACTTATTTATCATCATTTTGTCCCGGATCTGCGGAATGTCGGATTTTTGGCGCCGTTTCAAACATGGCGCCTGTCCATGGAGGTCTTTTGTTGTGGTCGTTTGTGTTGCCGGGAGTTTTTTTACGCGTGTTGTTTTTTCCCCCTCTCTCTGGTTTATGATGATGATGATGATGCTCTACAATTTTTCAAACGGGATTTCTGTGGATTTTATTTGAAGGCGAATGCTTTGCCGGTTTTTTACGACATGTGGAACCATCCTTTTCCACGAATATCATTTTACTTAAGGAATTCAATGAATTTGTTTTTCCTCCTTATCTTGGTGTATTGTGAGAATCTCTTCGGCTTTCAATCAATCACGTGATCTATACCAGCGTTTCTCAACGTTTTTGAGAATCCTAAGACCAATGAAATGTTTGAAACAATTTGGCGGGCCACTTACGTCCCGTATTACTGGTTCAACTTTTTTTTCGTGCACCACATTTCAATGCGATACGATTTTCCCTCCCACAGTAATTTTTCAGCAATTTTAACAACGAAAATTTTTCGACCAATGACGATATTTTTACAACAATTGGTAATGTCCCATATATCACCGTATTTCCCAATGAACTATGGTCACTCTGTCATTGGAATGCTTTTTTTTTTGTTTTGTTTTTTCCCCGTGAAAAATTGTTTTTTACTGCTATTTGTGTAGCTGCCCTTTATTCCCAAACTCAACAAATTTGTCGTAAATTACGTTTTTTGGCTACAATTAGTGGTATCCCATATGCACGATCGTAATTTCCCTCTTACTAGGTATATTGAACCTACGTATGTGAAGGTGTATTTTTTATTTGAACCCAGCTGAGAACATCAGTAACATCACTTACAACTGTTTTAATGGATAATTTCCATTTAGTTAGAATAAAATTATCAAGTATGGCTACGGACCACCAATGCCATTGTCGTGAACCACCTCTAGTCCGCTTACTATAGGTTGAGAAACGCTGATCTATATCATTAGGGACGATATCGGTATGACGTGATGTGGATCTCACAAATTCATTATTCACTGATCATTTTCGGGGAAATAGGAAAAAAAAAATGCTCACACACACGCACAATAAACATATAAATGAGCTTGAACGTTATGGTCCATTTATGCAAAGAATATTCATCTCTCTTCTGATTCGTGAGCACCATCTATGACCGTCATCAGAATAAGAATACTTATATAGTGACTCTGACATTGTTACGCAAAACCGATTTAGCCCAGTCTTTGAAAGCAACTTAATGAGTTGCTCAAATCGAGATGAGGAACAATATCCTCCGTGAGCACAAAATCCTCCACAAGCATCGAATAATCTTGATGCTGCAGGTGAGTAGCAAGTTGAAAATAGCTGATGTGTGTGTCACAACACCTCGATGGTGATCCCTCCCCTCACCTCCGCATAATGTTGTCAAGGGTGTCGTTTCTTATTGGTAATTTATCTTTAGACAGCTTTGGTATTCGTCCTAGTTATTCGTTTCAATTTCCAAACGTTGAATATTTAAGAAATTCGAAATGCAGGCATCTCATCAATTACTAAATTACCTTTTTAGTATTAGTTTTTGGTGTTTTTTTTTTTTTTAAATTTAAGGATGGGTCAAAGAAGTGAACGGAGGTATAGGTAATTCAAGAAAGTATTCCCCTTGGCTGATCATATGGGGGACAGAATATGAAGACAATATTAAAAAAAAATGGTAGAATTGTTGTACAGAGGTTCGTTCGTGTAGCTGAAGAGTATGTTGACTTGTTAGGTCAACGATTAGCAACAGAGAGAAAAGATAGATTTTATCATTGATCATGTTTGTTACACCACGGTCGTTTTCTGAACACGAGGGCGCCAACTGGACCGGTGGCAACAATTTATCGCCGATTCCGAACGACATCAATGCTCACCGAGTGGTTGGTGCGCTAGCCCCTCCATGTGGGACTCTTTGCGGTAGAAATCTTTTTATGTGGTGTGGTCATGTCACCGTTTCTATTGTACCCCCCCCCCCGCCGCTTCAGGGAAGCTTTTATAACAAGGATGAACCGGGTATCGAACTCGCGGCACCTCTGAACATCCTTTGGTACTTTAGTATTATACACGCGAGTATACTTATCGATCTGTGGGCTACCGCGTCCAGAAAAGGGACATACATTATTTTTGTATACGGTGTTTTGACATAGAACCCATAGCATCATAACCTTTTCTCTGAAAATCTTGATTAGTGATCAGTGAAACCACCATCGACTTATACTGAATTTCTTGATTTGATCTAAAGTATTGTACGTTATTATTATACAACGTATATAACGGACTATACTTTAAATCAAATCAAGAAATTCAGTTTAAGTCGATGGTGGTTTCACTGATCTGGAAAGTATAGAGCAGGCATCCAGAATTCTAGAGCTACTAGAGCAGATAAAGTGAGTGTAAAATAATTTTTGACAAACTTTGAAGAATCGATTGATGTTCTGATCAATCCCTCGTCGTTGTTAGTGGGGAGAGATAGAATTTGTGTGTGATGAAAGGTAAAAACCCTTTCTAGCATCAACGAATCAGCATATCTTACGCTTTGTGGTACCTCAGTGTTTACTAAATTGAGCAATATCGCCCCCCCCCCAAGGGTCCAGGGAGCGGTAGAAGCTTAGAGTTTAGTATAGGATCCTACTCAGGGGCGTAGCCAGAAATTTCGTTCGTGGGGGGGACCAAAGTGACAGAACAATGGATTTTGCATGTTTTTCCCTTTTTTCGGTCATTTTCTCACATTTTCGGGGGGAGGGGGGGACCAGACCCCCAAGTCCCCCCCCCTCCCCCCCCCCTCGCTACGCCCTTGATCCTACTGGTTAACTCTCTCTCTCTCTTGAATTAGGGGCAATGAGAAGAAAACATTTTGAAGAAGGGGACGAAACAAACAGTTTAGAAAACTATAATGTACCCCCAACACAGTGTGTTTTGTAAATTATTTTCAAGTTCAATATTAGTTCATCAACGGATTAGAGTCGAAAATTTCTTTTTATAGTTTATTCTTTTAATCAATTAATTTCCTCATGGAAAAAATTTTTACCTTTGCATGCCCTTATTTTATATTCGCTCCCGTCATCATACATTTATTTGCTATCGACAGGTATCGACGGTCCACTCTCAGAGGACGAAGCAGCAAAAAAGATCCAGTCCAAGTTCCGCGACTACCAGGCCAGGAAGTCGCTCAGATCGAATGAAAGCTCCACTCCACTGCCGGAAGATCAAACGGAAGCTGCGGACGAGGTGATTTAATTCGAACACAATCATCTATTCAATTAATAAAATTTATAAAACCACACGTTATCATCATAATTATTAAGCCTGCATGACATAGTTGATGGATGTAGTGACGCAGAATAAAGCCACGATAAATAATGACGTAATTTTTTTTTAAATAGAAATTACGATTTTAAAAAAATTTCAAATTACAGTGATTTAACCACTTAATTCTGCGTCAAAACGTCCTGTTGGTGATTGTTAGTAAATTAACTGATTTCAATTTTAGCGAAATTTATTTTCAAACGTCGGGATTTCAGTGCTGTCGCAAGTTTGATCTGTCGAGGCTTTTTGCATCACGTGATATTTTTCTGTTTGAGGGGCAGACAAACCGTGTCCAAGTTAACCAATATGGCGACTTCCTGCGCGACTCACGAAATAAACAAATCTAGATTTAAAGAAACGTAGAAATGAAAATATTCTTTTCCTTTTTCAAGGGAGCGCTAGGTATTTCGATCCCCCCCCCCCGAATTTCAAGTTATCCATCTGCCAGTTTCAGCTTTCAAAAATGCTTAATTAAAGCTGTGGAATTTTTTCGATGTACTTTTTACGGGTCCATAATTAGTTTTAAAACATCCTAAACTATATGAATTGATGCAGTTGAATATTAAAAGAAATATGGCCCTATCCGCCATATTGAAGGAGACATTAATTTCCATACTTGAGAAGATATAAATAAAAAGTTGAAATATCAATGTGTGTTATTGCATGAATATTCAACTCAAAAAAGTAGGTCCTGCTAATTACTTCTCCCTTCCCTAATTATTTCTCCCGGGCTTCGTAAGCGAACTCAGTATTTCAGAAATCGAGAATTCTATACAATTTTTAAAATTGATGCGGCAAGAAACCCCCACTAAATTTCCCGCATTTATACAGTAAAATTGGCCATTTTAACACTGATTTCTATGAGGATCGCCCTTTTCCTGGCCGTCAAAGCGATGCTGATGACCATTCAAAAAGCCTCATTACTGGGAGTGTTGAAAATGTGGCAAACCATTAAAAAGACACAAGCCAGCGGTTCCCAACCTTCCTTGACTCGCGGAGCCCTATCCAGCATATAATTTTCAAGGCGGAGCTCTGTTTGACTCGAGGAGCCCTTTTTTGTGCATAATTTTTATGGCAGAACCTTCTAGGCCTCTTTTATTTATTTATCTATCAAACTTACTGATTTATATTATTTTTCTCGAGTCGCCGCGGAGGGCTCCGCGGAGCATTTGTTGAGAACCCCTGGCATAAGTTATTATACATACACTGGCAGCGTTGACAAACCATTGTAAAGGTATATACACGTCTGAAACCCATTGCTAGGGAACCACGATAACCAAAGTAAACGTTCGAAAAGTGATTGTTGAGGCCCAAAAACCATTGCTGCCCAACAGTTTTTTTGCCCATTTGGGGCATTTGCCCTGCTCTGACAAAATTTTGAAGTAGCCTACCGTTCAAGTCGGGTCCCATTTGGTATACATGCATAATTTGGTGGAAAATTGTAGATTTGTAAAATTGTAGATTTGTATAGAGAACATACACACACACAGACATATAGATTAGATTATCTACTTTTGATTTTATGATTTACGACTTGCTTTTGATTTTATTATTCGGGATTTTTGGTTACCATTTACAGACGCGTTGCTGTATATATGGCCATGTGTTGTATTTGATTTTTTTGTTATTATATTTAACAAATATCCGGATACACCCAACCTTCGAGAATACTTTGATATCTCTGAAATGTGAATCGGACTGTGTAAGGTTCTTCTATGTTTAATGTCAGGATTTCGGTACGTCGGGATTTTGTTCTGTAGGGATTTCAGTATCGTTGGAATTTCGAGGTTGTCGGTATTATCGGGATTATGTTCGGAACCCATTTGAGAAAGTCTCTCCACAGACAACAAATAGACCTTCAACACGATACTAACATTTTCATTATATATTAATTATATAAACTACATGAAAATTCGAGCATTCACAATTTTTGACTTCAAAAAATGGAAGACAGATGTCAAACCCCAGCATAACGTAAAACAAGTATCACTCTGACCACATAAATACGTTAGGTCCTTCCGCGCACACACACACACACAACATATTCCTGCATGTACAAATCCGTTAGAAATTCCGCAGAGGGAATGTATATAAGGTATACATGTACTTTAAGTACAGTCGAATCCCGTTTTAACGAGTACCGTTATAGCGAAAATCTCGTTTTAACAAACACGTTTTTTCTAATCCCCCAAATAAGTTTACATAGGAACAATGCTAAGGTAACCGGGAATTCCTTTATAACGAAATTTCAGTGAGTAACGAAAGTGATTCCTCCGGTTTCTTGGCGTTCGTTATAACGGGATTCGACTGTAGTAGTAGTAGTGTCCGAAACCTTTGGCTTCTGCAAAATATGCTGCTGCATTTTTTCCTGCAGCCCTACTCATATTTTCATTTGATCGCAACTAATAGGATCAAAACTCTTGAAGTACGTATCATGGAATTTTCCAAAATAATTTTATCGTAGCTTTTCGAGGGTGTTCGTTATCAAACATTCCCTATTGAGAACTCCAAGTAGCCAACCAATAACAACACGTAACCCAAAATGGCAGCCAAATACTTAGGGGGCATTCAAAAATTACGTCAGCATCGAGGGGGTTTTCGCGGATTTGCTGACTTTTCATGACAAGGGGCGGGGGGGGGGGGGTTTGAAGGTTGCTTGCGTCATCAACCACCCCTTTTTGAAGATATGAAATACTCTAAGCTGCTGACGAAATTTTGCTGAGGGGGGGGGGGGTCAAAAATGGCTGAAAATCTGCTTGCGTAATACTTGAGAGAATGGCCCCTTACGCTGTCTCTCTCTCTCTCTCATGGGCAATATTTCCATACAATTACCGATCTGATCTATCTCACTTCCATTGTTCATGATGATTTATCCATTAATATGTTCCATCATATTATGCAGAAAGTAAAATAATACGACTTTTCCTCAATTCCGCACAGCCTTACCAGAGAGATAAATAACTGAGATGAAATATCGGTTTTTCTCATTCAGACAGAGAGAAAGAGAATCGGATCTCTTCGATTCTTCTCGAGAGAGAGAAAAAAATGGAGATCTCGCCAAATATAAATTATCCAAGCATTTTCTGGGAAATTTTCTTCTGTCAGACACAACAGGTGCCGTCAGCGGCGTCATTCAATGTCTGTATATATATCGAGCCAACACCAGTCTGACTGGGAAGAGATCAACGCCCCCGAGATGTAGAAATAAATCATTAGTAATGGCGTGGCCTCAGACAGAGGAGACGGAGGGCGAAAGAAAAGGAGAGCTTTTCGGGAGAAAAACGCTTTTTTACCTGGAATTTTTACTCTCCGAAGGAAAACTCATTTCCTTCGCGTTTGTTGGACGAATGTCAAAGATACTCGCGCCTCCGCGAAATAGAAGCAGCTCATAGAAGCTCCACCACTTGTAGGATATAGTAGATTTTAGAGCATTGGTCCGGACATATACTCCTGAAATGGTTCGGGATGTTCATGATTCTACTTCTTCCAGTGCCTGATTTCGGCCCAAGTTTTGCTTTGGAATAATCGTTATTCTACTTCTTTCAGGGGTTTAGCCTGATTTTTGCGTGGGCGAGTTGAAATTAGCTCATGGCACAGTGATTTTGTGCCTCAAAATTATTCTATGAATTCTATATATATAAAACTGATTTTCTGTGTGTCTGTCTGTGTGTGTGTGTGTGTGTGTGTGTGTGTGTGTGTGTGTGTATGTTCTCTATACAAATCTACAATTTTAGATCGATCGTCGCCAAATTTTGCATATATACCAAATGGGACCCGACTTGAACGATAGGCTACTTTAAAATTTCGTCAGAGCAGGGAAAATGCCTCAAATGGGCAAGAAATGGTTGGGCAACAATGGTTTTTGGGCCTCAACAATCACTTTCCGAACGTTTACGTTGGTTACCGTGGTTCCTAGCAATGCGTTTCAGACGTGTTTTCCACAGTTTTACTATTTTTTGAAGCAGAAACCGGCAGATGAATAACTAGAACTTCAGGATGGGGGGGGGGGGGAATTGAAATACTTGGCACCCCTTGAAAAAGAAAAAAATATATATATTCATTTCTACGTTTCTTTAAATCTAGATTTGTTTATTTCATGAGTCGCGCAGTAAGTCGCCATATTGGTTCAACTTGAACACGGTTTGTATGTCCCTCAAAGAAAGAGGGAGATATTACGTGATCCAAAAAGCCTCTCAATGAAGAAAACCCGGGCAACGCCGGGTAATATAGCTAGTCTACTGTATACGGGGTGATTATAAAAAAACTATCCCGACGTATGGGCCCCTAACTATCATACCATTCACAGAAACTGAATGAAATTTTGGCATAAGGTATTTTGAGGTATGCGCTCAAGAATGATACGGAAAACAACAGTGTCACTCTAACAGTTACGGTTACAGTGAGAAAATTTCGAAAATATGAAATGGCAACACCAAGTTTTTTGTATTGGAATGCGATCTCCATACTGAAAAACACTAAATAGCGTTGGAATGGCACCTGTAGCACGAAAATCCCCGGAGCTAGGCAAGTAAAAAGGGCCTTTGTTGTGCACCAGAGCATTAATGTTCGTTTCATTCGTCACACCGTTTCTTCGGCTGAGATCCCAGCCTGATTAGTCCTCCACAAGGTCATGTGGAAACACAATAAAATGCTTTATTTTATGCTGCTTCTCTGTCCTTATTGGTTGTCCTCACTTTTAGCCTATCTACCGCCGGTGATTTTCATGCTACAGTTGCCGTTCGAACGCTATTTAGGGTTTTTCACAATGGAGATCACATTCCAATACAAAAAACTTGGTGTTGCCATTTGATATTTTCTCAATTTTCTCACTGTAACCGTAACTGTTAGAGTGACACTGTTGTTTTCCATATCATTCTTGAGCGCATACATCAAAATACCTTATGCCAAAATTTCATTCAGTTTCTGTGAATGGTATGATAGTTAGGGGCCCATATGTCGGGATAGTTTTTTATAATCACCCTGTATATAAAATTGATTGTGTGTGTGTGTGTGTGTGTGTGTGTGTGTGTGTGTGTGTGTGTGTGTGTGTGTGTGTGTGTGTGTGTGTGTGTGTTTACAAATCTACAATTTTAGATCGATCGTCGCCAAATTTTGCATATATGCCTAATGGGACCCGACTTGAACGATAGGCTACTTTAAAATTTCATCAAGGCAGGGAAAATGCCCCAAATAGGCAAAAACTGTCGGGCAACAATGGTTTTTGGGCCTCAACAATCATTTTCGGAACGTTTACGTTGGTTACCGTGGTTCCCAATCCGTTTCAGACGTGTATATGCCTTTACAATGGTTTGACACTTCTTCAATGCTGTACGTATATGTGTAATAGTTTATGCCTTTATAATGGTTTGCCAATTTTTTCAATCCTCCCAGTAATGAGAGCTTTTTTGTATAGACACCATCATCAGCATCACTTTGAGGGTAAGGCAAAGGATGATGCCCCACAGAAATCAGTGTTAAAATTGCGGATTTTACAGTAGAAATGAGCAGACTTATAGTGGGATTTTCCGCCCCATCAATAATTTTAAAAATTGTATTGAATTCTCGATTTTTGAACTATTGAGTTCGCTTAGAGATATACCAAGCCCAGGAGATTAAATATGAAGTAATTAGCCGGACCTACTTTTGAGTTGGATATCCATGCAATAACATTGATATTTCTACTTTTTATTTACATCTTCTCAAGCTCCAAAATGAAAATGTGTCTTTATTGTCTTTTGATATTGAACTGCATATAAATTTATATAGTTTAGGATATTTTAAAATCAATCATGGGCCCGTAAAGTACATCGAAGAAATTCCCCGGCTGTAATTAAGCATTTTTTGAAGCAGAGATGGATAACTTGAAGTTCAAAGGGGGAAATCGAAATACCTAGCGCCCCTTAAAAATGGAAAAAAATATATATTCATTTCTACGTTTCTTTAAATCTAGATTTGTTTCTTTCATGTGTCGCGCTGGAAGTCGCCATATTGGTTAACGTAGACACGGTTTGTATGTCCCTCAAAGAAATAGGGAGGTAACACGTGATCCATAAAGCCTCGTTAAAGAAAACCCGGGCAGCGCCGGGTATTATAGCTAGTCTAATATAATACTGTATCCGTTATCTAATCAAACAACTTTGGCCCCAGTTTTGCTTCTGGATATAATATTCAAGATGTTCATTGTTCTACTTCTTCCCCAGGTTGAGACGGATTTTTGCATGGGTGAGTTGAAAACTTGTCCGGGCATTGCGTCGATCCAACGACATTGATATGTCTTTTGACAGGGTTAAACGTAACCAGGGTTTTTTCTAATTTTTCTGCTGTGGATGTCATGCGTTTATGAACCCTTGGCAAGAGGACCGCGAATATCAACAGTTTGTGAACCTTAGATACAGCCACATACTGTGTATGGCTATCAATAATCCACTGAAATGGCAAGGCTTAAGACCTGCCATTTCAATAGCTTATTGAATTTATTGTTGCGCGGCTCAACAAAATTCAGGCTTACTAGGTTTGCACTCGAAATGGGACTCCTATTTTTTTCCCGAAAGTTCTGTCTATGAGGACAGATCCTTAGTTCAAGAATTTTTTACGTGTCCTGATGTTTGTTTTCGGGTAAACCTATATTGTAGGAATATTAAAATATATAAGATGGATTTATCGGGTATTCGGGCTACAGCCCTGTGTCCCCGTTAGAACCATAGGCATGAGGAATAACCATAGTAGCCATTGCCCACACCATGAGGCTTTGGCTTGGCAGTATCCGGAAGTCAAGCATCAGAAATAGCAAGCAGTCAACTCATAAGGCTTATCAGTATCACCGTCCAAGTGACTCGGGCGGCTTGACACGATATGCGCCAAGGGTGTTCAAACTTTAGGAGAGTGCGAGCCGCTTCATTGATTTCAAAACATATGGCGGAATTAAGTGATCTGGAACAGCACCCCGGGTTACTTAAGTCATCTGAGAATGTGTCGCAGGCTACTTTAGTGCTCTGGAACTGTGTCGTGGTGATCTGTAAATATGGCATTAGTCATTTAATTTGGTGATCTAGAACTGTGGCGCAAGTCACTTAAATAATTAGTAAATGTGCCGCGGGCACCTTAAAGTGATCTAGAACTAAAAGGTCACTTAAGTGATCTAGAACTAAAAGGTCACTTAAGTGATCAGTGGCACTTTACAGATCACTTGAGTGCTCGGAAACTTTGCCACGGCGATCTGTAAATATTATGCGGATCACTTAAATGATCTGGAATGTACTTCGGGACACTTTGGTGATCTGGAACTGTGTCGCGGGTCGCTGAAGTTATGTGGGAACATGTCATGGACCACTCAAGTGATGTGAAACTGCACCGCGAGTCGCTTAAACGATCTGAAATGTGACATTTAGTACATTTTTATAAAATTAGGATTGAAATCGCGTTCCGCATCAGATGGCTCCGATGACCACGTGTTGAGCATGTATAATGTACACGATGTACCTTGACCCCACTCGATGTACCAACAACAGGCAGAGTCCCCGCGGGCCGCTGCCTCGTCTGGTTTCCTTTACTTATAGCAATCCCGTCCTCATTACTCGCGAGATCATCAATTCACATGAATACCGAGCCCGAGAAACCACCTTTATCTAGATATATCCTGCAGGCACAGGGCCACCCCTTCCTCCATCCACCAGGATGGTCTCTCATGGTCGATTTGGCGCGCTTAGGTCGAAGATTTTTCAAGAGTTTTCGCTATTTTTTTTGTTCCGCGGGAGAAGAAGTATGTATTATATACAGTACAGCGTATGTGGAAACCGAAGCATCAAACTGCGATAAATTACATCCGGTCATCTGGAAAGATGACCTCTCCAATGTCGGCATTTATTTATACTTTTGTTTTTTCCCCCTTATCGGTATTACGAGTATAGATCACTGAGAAGGCGGCAGCTATACGCGGTGATAAATAATCCCTGGGAGTGTGTTTCACGATACTTGAGTATTAGATGTACCACCACATAACCATCGTCAATACCCTTTTTTGTGAGATTCTCTCGTGGCCTGTCATTTTTCCTTATGTTTTTCCCCTATTCCGAGTGAATGCGGTCTCCCCTTTTCTTATCGCTTTTAAGTCTGAGAATTCACGAGTGTTGTGGTACTGGTTCCACAGTACAGTCAAATAGTATGAATTTTTCTTTTATAAATGGCCAGTGTCATTTAGCATCGAGATAGAAAACAAAAGGTTACATTCATATCAGTTAAATGATAGTCATTCGGATGAGTTATGATTGCCACATTTCACTCGGGTAATGACGACATCGTGGCTGTTGCATTCGTACGAGCATGATGGCATCGTGGCAATAATGAAAGCATTCATACGAGTATGACGGTCTCTTTCGCAATCGTGCATGAGGACGTCGTGATTGTGATGACCTCACATTTAAGGCGACTTATGTATCGTAGCGCACGCATGCTCAACCGATGGCCCGCGGGAAAAATGTGGCCCTCGGAGTCATCTGCTATGGCCGGATTCGTACCAGTATACTGGCATCGTATGCTTCTGCTTGCCCTACCGACTCCCTCTGGATCTGCGCCTGCTCCTAAATGAATTTTCCTAATAAAAATTACAAATGTATATAATTATTTATTTATCAACGGTGACAGGGTTGATTTTTGTAGAGTAAACCGCAACGCAATACGGAGACACAAATGAAAAAAAAAAATGCCCCTAACCTTGCAGGAGATGTCTGGCAGCCTGAGTATTGGCGTTGCTTCTTGCGACAGAGCCTGGGTATCTCACGGTTTCTCCAGTTTTAATTAGCCAGGTTCGAATCCTGTCAACTACGGATAAATTGCGCCGGAGTGACGCAGTAATAAGATGCGGGTTCGAGCCTGGGTGAAGGACGTAGATAACAAGACCTTTCCGAACCGAACCTGATGTGATCGCCGTGACCAACCTTCATTTCCGACCTAACTCGATCGGTAGTAAGTTGCTGTATGGCAATATGACCGGAGTTGGTGTGCGGTACATTTGGTTGATAGCAGTGCCGTCTTAATGCGTGGGCCCACCCGGGCCTCAGGAGAAGAGGGGGCCTCACAAAAATGAGATCCGGTTAAAATTTTCTATAATTTCCAAGGTAGGGCCTCAGAAAAATCACTTGGCCCTGGGGCCCATGATGCTCTTAAGACGGCCCTGGTTGATAGCAAAAGCTATTCTAAATTGGGGGGGGGGGTGCTTGCTACTTCAGGTTTGGTGGTAAGCGGGACTCCCAGAGCATTTCGCATTTTCTTTTCCTTTGAAGCCTCCACGAACCCACGCGGTGGTGAAACTTTTCGACACGATATCGTTTTATATCCTCGTCCGATGAAGAAACCTCATCCGCAATTTCTTCGATGTAGGAGTTTATGTGGGAAAAGGAATTCCAAATTACATCCGGGACTCATTTCATGCTCGAAACGAAACCAAGAAACACTTTTCCAAAAAAAACAAAATCTTGAATCTTCTCCAAGAAGACGCATCTAAATGTAAATAAAATGGGTAGGATCCTTCCGCTAAAATCAGCTACATAGATGCATCAGGAAACACCACTAGCACACGAAATTTACATAATGGACTTTCCCAAGGAGCTGTAGCAGCTGCTTCTTAATTACTTTTCCTTTCTTCAATCACTCCCGCTCTTCCTCAGAGACGGTCTTGATTGTCTCAGAACTGAGGGATAAGGAGCCGCCCCCGTGAATGCTTATAAAACCCTATGGCGTAAAGATAGAAGGGGGGACATTACTCCACTGTCTACACTCCTTCTTGTATTTGAGATGCGCCGTCACGTGCCTTGCGGTTCCACGAGAAGAGCAATTGCTTTCCGATTGGCCTCAGACAATATTTACTCGCCGACCGGTCATCCAGCAACGAATGCCAATAACTTTTCCCACCCGGGGACGGTCAATCGATAAGAGACGCATCCATTACTCGCGGAAGTATTGCTAATGGCGATCGAAAGACTGTAAATCCGTCTTTATAGAGGATGTCATGTAAGAATCGATGCTTTTTCAATATTTAAAATGTTGAGGAACATCTCTCTCAAGATTTTGTGCCTGCCGGTAACTCACGGTGGATGCTTTTCAATCCTCAGAGGAGGACCTCCATGTCTTTATGAGACCGCAATGGGCTAAGTACAGTAGTACAGCGGTAGTAGTAGCAGCTCCAATGTTTTTGGACTTAAGTGTCTTCCAGAATTGTCGCAGACATGTCCGATACAATTCACGTTGAGTAAATATTTTATGCCATGTCATACGTAGGATATCATCACTTTTCCCATACACCGGCCGCATCATCTGTCCTGTATGGAAGAACATTGCCGTCCCAAACAGAAAATTGAGACCCATTACGCAAAAGACAGTAAAACCCTGAGATCTCTGGAGGAAGTTTTTTTCCACGGTGAAGGACCAGTGTTTTGTATGAATGTGGCTATCATGGTCACGACATCATCGTTAATTTTTTTTTCTAAGCGGTCTTCGTAGTGACAATGTCATCATACTCGTATAAAGGCTTCCAGCATACTCATAACTCTTCAAATGAATGCGGTTATCGTAGTCATGATGTCGTCAGACCCAGACTCGTACAGATGCTTTCATCATATAGGAATGATCTTCATATGTGTGCATGTGGATGCGGTTATCATAGTCACGATGTCATCATCAGTGACATCGGAGCCGAGATACTGTGAATGCTCGAGCACTCGCAATAATCTGCAACATAAGATGGAGCACCTCGCACCCCCCCCCCCTTCCCCACCAGAATCGATTCAAACAAAACAAAATTTCCTGCATAAAGTTCAAGACGAGCACCCACAGGTTCGAAATCACTTCTGACGTCTTTTGTCACCATACTCGTATACAAATGCTTCCATCACATAGATACCATCATACTCGTATAAATGCTTCCATCACATAGATACCATCATACTCGTATAAATGCTTCCATCACATAGATACCATCATACTCGTATAAATGCTTCCATCACATAGATACCATCATACTCGTATACAAATGCTTCCATCATAGTTACGATGTCATCATATCCGTATAATGTTCATCATAGGGCGGCTAATATAGAAAAATGAGTAGTCAAGAAAACTAGACTAGAAGGGGTGAAGGGGGGGGGGGAATTTTGTATAACCCCTAACCTGCCGTCGGAGGCGGCCTCAGGCAAACCCCTAATTGGAAGGCCCTATTATTATATGGCCTTGTCGATTGCTCGAATTTCCTCTTGAAAAAATGGCTAATTTGCTAAAGCGGCACATGCTATTTATCATAGCACCTGATCCCATTATCGAGGGAGTGCCCCTATTCACCGGGGAAGGCCCCATGGGCCGTGCCTGTTGGGCCCATGCGTTAAGACGGCCCTGAGGTAATTCATTACAGAAGCAGACAATCTCTTCCTTCAATTCAGAGACAAACAAAATGGGGGAAACAATACTCAGTGCCGGATAATTAATAAATACCCTCCGTTGGAATCACCGTTTTAAAAATTTATCTATATATATAAAATTGATTTTCTGTCTGTCTGTGTGTGTGTGTGTGTGTGTGTGTGTGTGTGTGTGTGTGTGTGTGTGTGTGTGTGTGTGTGTGTGTGTGTTCTCTATACAAATCTACAATTTTAGATCGACCGTCGCCAAATTTTGCATATAGACCAAATGGGACCCGACTTGAACAATAGGCTACTTTAAAATTTCGTCAGAGCAGGGCAAATGCCCCAAATGGGCAAAAAACTGTCGCGCAGCAATGGTTTTTGGGCCTCAACAATCACTTTCCGAACGTTTACTTTGGTTACCGTGGTTCCCTGGCAATGCGTTTAAGACGTGTATATGCCTTTACAATGGTTTGTCATTTCTTCAAGGCTGTCAGTATATGTATAACATTTATGCTTTTTTATAATGGTTTGCCACATTTTCAATACTCCCAGTAATGAAGTTTTTTGAATGACGGCATAATCATCATCAGCATCGCTTTGAGGGTCAGGAAGAGGGTGATCCTCATAGAAATCGGTGCTAAAATTGCCGATTTTAATGTAGAAATGCGGAAATTTTGTGGGGTTTTCTGTCAAATCAACAGTTTTCAAAATTGTCTTCAAACTCCATTTTTGAAATACTGAGTTCACTTAGAGATATACGAAGCCCAGAAAATTAAATATGAAGTAATTAGCCGGACCTACTTTCGAGTTGGATATCCATGCAATAACATTGATTTCAACTTTTTATTTACATCTTCTCAAGCATGAAAATTAATGTCTCCGTATTGTCTTTTGATATTCAACTGCATAAATTCATATAGTTTAGGATGTTTTAAAACTAATTATGGGCCCGTAATCGAAAAAATTTCACAGCTTTAATTAAGCATTTTTTAAAGCAGAAACAGGCAGAGATGGATAACTTGAAGTTCAAAGGGGGGAATCAAAATACTTAGCACCCTTTAAAAAAAGAAAAAATATATATTTATTTTTACGTTTCTTTAAATCTAGATTTGTTTCATGAGTCGCGCAGGAAGTCGCCATATTGGTTAACGTAGACACGGTTTGTATGTCCCTCAAAGAAATAGGGAGATATCACGTGATCCAAAAAAGCCTCATTCAAGAAAACCCGGACAGCGCCGGGTAGCGTAATTCCATACCGTACATAGGATTTTTTAACATGGGATGCGCCTCATTGGCTAAGATCACTATTACGTCACTACATCGTCACACCCGATCGTGACTTCGGAACTCGATGTAATGCGCATGCGCGTCATATTTATTGGCGCGTTTTTCCGGCGACTGTTGGTTGGCGCCAATATACTGCCTGGCAACGTTTAATAGTACATATATCTAATTTTAGCTGCAATCGGCGTGTGCCAGTCGGTGTAATGGTTAGAGTACGGGGTTTGTGAGTTCGAATATCAATGTAATCCCACTCGAGTTCTTTTTTTAATAGTTTTACCCGCGGTCTGTTTTTGGAATGTTTTGTTTCAACTTACAAGTTTTGCCATATTTCCGGTTGTGGTGACAACATAGTTGATAATTTCAGTCCGGGGGCAGGGGCCCCCTGTAACGGCTGGAGGAGCGAAGCCGTTTGCGGGCCGCAGGCCCGCGCCGAACGAAGTTCGGCCTACAGGGGCATTTATTAATAAAGAAGTCGGAAGCATGTTTTTTAGAGTCGTTATATGATATTGTATATCATTATTATGATAATCATATTATGTTGCTATAAAATTTTATATCTTTGTAATATTATATCGTGATCTTTAATGAATCCTGGTGTTTGGCGATAAGTTGCTAAAAACGTAACAGCCATAGTTCCGAATCGGTAATGTTCGGCTCTTCGGCTAGTACGTCACGAGAATAGGTTCGGAGTTAGAATTTCCCTCGATCTTAAATGACGTCATTGTGATCTTCGCCAATGAGCGTATCCCAGGTTAAAACCTGTGTACATAATGGAATTGTGCCGCCGGGTATTATAGCTAGTATATTATAAAAAGCTGGGTTTTTTTTTTGGTTGGAAAACATTTGTTGTGCATTGATTGTTGGTGTAGTGGTGCCATCTGTTGTAGACATATGCAAGGAGCAATTCCGAAGATGCGTGCGAATGCGTCACCATGGCGAAGTTTAGAAATTCCTGGTAACCTTCAACGCTTTCTCTCGCATATTAAGCTTAAATAATAAATGATATCGTTACATCGGAATTTTTTCCCTGGCACCTATGAAATATAAAAAATACTAGCCATTAGCCTGCTTAAAATGTGCCACATAAATATATAGGTAAATGGTAATTTATATATTAGTTAAATTATTGAGTTTGTGCTTCAAAATTGTAACAGTTGTTGTTCATGAGCTGTAAAATAATGAACTAAAAATGCACAAAGACTTCCTTGGCTTCTCCGGATTGTGAATAAAAGAGATCTGGACCGGAAACGGTTTAATTCTGGTCAGAATCAAACAATTATAACAGTTTCGTTTGATAGGTGGAAGCAGAGGTTCCGGTTCTATGATGTTTCTTACATATAGTATAGTTAGGCTGACCATATCTCTTCAAAAGAAATACGGGAAATTGGGATTCCAAATACGGGACATTGCCAATTATCGCCAAAAATGACGCCAGAAGTAAACAAAATTGCCAAATATTGGAGAAATTACGTAAACAATCAAAATGGCGGGAAATAAAGCATTATTGCGAATTGCAGTGCATTTAAATGAATTCCACGAAATAAAACGTTCACCAAGACAAATGTGAGAGATTAATATTCTTATACAAATACAAATACAACGCCACAACAGGCAAAATGCCCAACGAGGTGGCTGAGAAAAAGATGCCCATAAAAATATGGATGTCACATATTTCAGAAATACAGCAACCCAATTAAAAATGCCATTAACACAAATTTTAATCAATATATACACATGATAAAATATTATACAGTGCCCATAAAGAATACTTGCGATTGTCTGATTCTAAGTATAGATAGCTTCTCGATTTACCCCCAACATGTTTATCGTATTTCTTTTTAAACGTGTCAATTGTGTTACAATTTACTACCTCCGGGGGTAAGCTATTCCATATATTAACAACCCTAGTAGAGAAAACTTCCCTCAACACCATAACCTTGCATTGTCCCTCACTAATCGATACTGGTGTCCCCTTGTAAAAGCAGTCGATTGGCGGTGTACTAAAAGTTCCTGGTCCGTCCTATCCATCCCATTGAAAATTTTGAACACTTCGATCATATTTCCTCGACACCTGCGTTCATCCAATGTAAACATATTCAAAAAATGAAGAGTCTCTTCGTAATTCAAGCCCCGTGTGCCAACAAGGACACGCGTAGCTCTTCTCTGCGCCCCTTCAACCAATTCTATGTCCCTCTGTAGGTAGATAGTATTTATAATTGTAATTATCATAATCTAATTTATGAGTAAGAAAATAATTTCATTCTTTGACTTCAATAATGAATAAAAATTCAGGTAAGCTTCGTGTATAAAAAACGGGAAAAACCGGGAAAACTTTCGCTAAAAAGTCGGGACGGTCGAAAAAACCGGGACTGTCCCGGGAAATACGGAACGTATGGTCACCCTAAGTATAATAGTATACCGTATAATTATTTTCAATGTTTTCCAGAAAGCATATGTTGCTGATTAAATTAGTAAAATATTATTGCTTAAAAAAAATTTACTAATATCACTATTATATTGTTTTTCCATGCAGCTCATTAGGGGCCGTTCAAGTATTACGTAAGCAAATTTTTAGCCATTTTTGACCCCCCCCCCCTCCCCCTTGTCAGCAAAATTTCGTCATCAGCTCTGCCTCTCTGAATCCTAACTCATATTTTCATAAAGGGTGGATGCTGAAGTAAGCATTATCCAAACGCCCCCTCCCCCTTGTCATCAAAAGTCAGCAAATCGGAAACCCCCCTCCCCCATCGATGACGGAATACTTGAACGGCCCCTTAATCAAAAACTAGTCACACCAATTTCCATCGAAGAATTATAACAGTTTTATTTTATAGGTGGCAGCACAAGTTCCAGTTCTGTGATGTTTGTTTCGTACATATGATTTTTTTTTTTAATTTAAAAATTTTAATTTTTTTCCCCCATTATGGGTTTTGGAGTATATATATAAATTCTTAATGCACTGGAAGTGAAGATTTTTGAATTTCAGAATTTAAGTACATACTTTACGGAACACCTTGGGTGGCACCGGTGAATATACAATATGAAGCCCATCCCCTTCTCATTGTCATAACTTTAGGATTCTTGTATATGATGGACGTCTGTTAGACCACATCACCACAATGTTTCACCATTGTCGACACCTCCTGGTTATCAGTGGTGAAATTCTCAGATTCAGGCTTATTGCACCAAATCGCTCTCAGTTCCTCATCCGATTGTCAAGCACCCTAAATATTTTTGTCACACCTAATATTTTCTCCCCTTCTCCTAAAGGCTCTATCAGAAGAAGCCGAAGATGAAGAAACTGAAGCAACGACAGAGGAATCAAACGACCCGACGCAACCGGAGGTACGTTTCGTGCCCACCTGATTACGCACATGAATAACCGCAACGAATATAGGACAGCACTTGAATAACCGCAACGAATATAGGACAGCACTTGAATAATCGAAACGAATACAGGACTGCACTTGAATAACTGCAAAAAAGAACAATACTTGAGAAATAATCGCAATGCATATGGGACAGCACTTAAATAATCGCAGCGAATTTAGTTAGGACAGCACTTGAATAACCGCAGCAAATTTAGTACAGCAGTTGAATAATCGCAACGAATATAGGACAGCGCTTGAATAATCGCAACGAATATAGGACTGCACATAAAACAGCACTTGAGTAATCGCAACGAATATAGGACAGCACTTGAATAATCGAAACGAATACAGGACTGCACTTGAATAACTGCAAAAAAGAACAATACTTGAGAAATAATCGCAATGCATATGGGACAGCACTTAAATAATCGCAGCGAATTTAGTTAGGACAGCACTTGAATAACCGCAGCAAATTTAGTACAGCACTTGAATAATCGCAACGAATATAGGACAGCACTTGAATAATCGCAACGAATATAGAATAGCACTATGATCCAGGGCTATATGTCGGGGAGGCCGAATCAGTAAGAGTATAAAGGATGTTCGATGAATACATGTCCCGTATTTTACAGGATCACAACCCTTTAAAATACGGGATCCGAATCTATCTGTTCCTCATCGATTGTTAAGCACCCTAAATATTTATGGCACCTAATATTTTCTCCCCCTTCTCCCGAAGGCTCCATCAGAAGAAGTCATAGCCGAAGATGTAGAAACGACAGAGGAAGCAAACGACTCGACGCAGCCAGAGGTACGTTTCGTGCCAACCTGATTACGCACTTGAGTAATTGCAACGAATATAGGATAGCACTTGAATAATCCCAACGAACATGGGACAGCACTTGAATAATCGCAGCGAATTTAGTATAGCAGGTGAATAACCGCAACGAATATAGGACTGCACATAGGACAGCACTTGAATAATCGCAACGAAAAAAAGGACAGTACTTGAATAGTAGCAAAGAAATATAGGATAGCACTATGATCCAGGGCTATATGTCGGGGAGGGACGAACCAGTGAGAGTATAAGGGACTTTCGATGAATACACGCCTCGTGTTGTAAAGGACCACTACCCTTATTGCACCAAATCTCTCTGTTCCTCATCGATTGTCTTGTCAAGCACCCTAAATATTTATGGCACCTAATATTTTCTCCCCCCTTCTCCCGAAGGCTCCATCAGAAGAAGCCATAGCCGAAGATGTAGAAACGACAGAGGAAGCAAACGACTCGACGCAACCGGAGGTACGTTTCGTTCGCACCTGATTACGCACTTGAATAATCGCAACGAAAATATAGGGCATCACTATTATTCATTTCAACTTAAAAAGTATCAATTAAAACCAATAGTCATTATTCTCATCGAATTATAGAGTTCTTTTTCCGACCAATATCCCCATAGGAACATTATGGGAACACTGAAATTAAGGAATCGAAATTATATTTAGAGTCTTGGTGCCATTAGTGTCATCAGTCGGTGATAATGGAGGTGTGTGTGCGAGTTATACATTAATATTAATATCCCCCCCCACACACACACAGAGGGGGGAACGTTAGCATTTTATTAAAAGAGGGGGTTTTGAGAGCCTGATTTCTTTTTTTCAACAGGAAGATACCCGCCTATATCTCGAGCCTTGCCAAATATCGCACGCCATTTTATATACGTATACTCGTATATGTTATTTTTGAAGGTCTTGACACACACACACAAATAATTACTACTAACCCAATTCCGTTAAGTGAAAGTTAATGATAGGCCATTTTTGATGTGGAACATCGACGAAAATGTGTTTTTTGGCCGCCGTTTGCGCCAAGATTTATACATATATACACACACACACACCTCTGTAAATGTATTGCTCTTTTTTCTATTTTACTTCGTGATTATGGCTCAATAAATATCGGTTGGATCAAATCGATTTTTATGCCATTCATCTCCAGCCACACGGCAATGATTTTTTTCCCCCCATCTCTCGTAACTACATAGAAATTCTCTCCGGATATCGATAGCAAAATCGATTATTTATAAGCCGTAAGAGGTTTTCTTTATTGAAATAATTTTTTTTCAAAAGGAGCATCTTTCTATGCTAGTAGAAATTCCAAATAAAGTCTCGATGAATGTAAAAATTACATTTTCAGGGCTAATAAACTGAAAGCGAAGCACAGAAATGCCCTCTGTTGACTAATTTTAATAATTTTAATTCTCTATAGATATTCATCATGGTATTTTATTTTTGTTATGGGCGTATTTGGACAAACACCATTCGTGCGAAAAGTTCCCGAGAGCCAGACAAAACATGAATTCAACTACTTACCACCAGTCTTCGACATAAGACTGAGTCTATTGTGTTTATATATTTTTATGGAGCGTTTATAGAGTTCACCAAATGTTCTAGAACAGCGTTTCCGGTATTCCGCAGACCGGAGCCGTTTAAAGAGTGTCATGACTCATGGGCCCCCGGGCCAAGTGACGTTCCTGAGGCCCTACCTCGCAAGAAAATTTAAACCAGAAATTTTTGTTCGCCCCCCCCCCCTTTTCTTGAGGCTCCCCGAGCCATGTCGGATGAGCTCATTCGTTAATAACGTAGCACTTCCCGCAAAATATCTTATCGCCCGTCCGTTTCATGTTTCAACTATATATTCATATTCGGCACACGAAAAATAATTGTTGAAATTCTTCGGCAAACATTAAAAACATGACCGGAATTAAGGAGCATAATCTTTTTACCAGTATCATACCGTAGTTTGTTCAATTTCATGCTATATACACCGGTCTAAAACCATCACCAAATTTTATCTGAAGAATTATAACAAATAGTTTTGTTTTTATTTCATAGGTGGCAGCACGGGTCCAAGTCGATAATGTTTTTTCCTCGTGTATAATATAATGGAGTATACTAATGCTACACCTGAACTCATGCCATCTACAAAACAATTTCATAAAATGTACATCATAGTGGGTTGTTTGCGGCAAAATATCATAATGCTCTTTAAATAAAACGTTCAGCTATGTATTTGACACAACCAGGGCTGCAACTAGTTCGACGCAGGTGAGTATAGTGCCCCGAGTGCCAGACCAGAAGTTGCACAAATTGCGCCCATTAACCTCTCCTTTACGGGAGAGCAGCGAAATTCGTGCTGGCTGACCAAGCATAAAATTGTGGCCCTGGGCGCACCAAAGAGTAATTGCTAGAATTTGCTGCAAATATAAAACCGGAAAAGGGGGGGTGCATAAAATTTGTACTCGTGCGCAGCATGCAAATGACAATATTTGGGATCATACATGAATTCATTTTCATGCTGCACACCAATTTAAAACCATTACCCAATTTTACTTGAAGAAATCATAACAAATATTTTTATTTTATGGATTCTCCAGCATCTGTCAACGCTGTTTTTTTTTCAACGTTGTTTTTGCTTCCAGTTCACTCCTGCTGCAACCATAAAATTATAACTAGTATTATATAACGCATAAAATTTGTACCGGTATCATGCCATGTTGTTCTCTTTCATGATAACACAGCGGTTCTGAAAACCAACAACGAGTTTTAGTTCGACAATTATAACAAATCTGTCTGCTTCTTTTAGAGTAATGCCGAAGATGCAGGAGGAGGAGAAGAACCAGTAGCAGCAGCAGCAACTGAAGAAGCAGGAGGAGGAGGAGAAGATGCCAAACCTTCCGAAATAGCCCCAACGGCCGAACCAGAAGATGACGAGGACATCAAGGAGAAAGCCGACGACGAGGAGAACAAAGACGCTGACAAGGAAGCCGAAGAAGAGCCTGAAGCTTCCGAGCAACAGGAAACCGCCGCGGATGAACCTGAGGAAGAGGCTGCTGCCACTGCAGAACCCGATCCAGAACAGACCGAGGAAGTCGAAGTTGTTGTGGAAAATGGCAAAGAGGTTAGTAGATGGAAGATCAACAAATGTTGCATTAAAAGTATTAACAAAAATGCCCACACGTTTAACTGGAAACTTTTTCCTAGAATTTTCGACTGATCATTATATGAGTGAAAAGCGTTCTTGACCTCTTCACGATCACGGGCGTAATATTACGTCTAAATGCCGGTGGAATAAATTCAAACAAGGGATCACTGGTTTTTTTCCCCCTCTCTCTTCACCATTGTTAAACTTTATAGCAACCCTATCAACAAGTGAAGTTGCTTTTCCTTTCCCTCCTTTCTTTCTATACTCCTGTTAATTATTTCTTTTCCACCCATATAATTTATCTTTCTACTATGTGCATGTAACAGCGAAAGAGAACACGTAGGGTGAGGGTGAAAAGGAACTCTTAAAAAAAAACTCCCTTATCTACCGTATGTATTATACTTTTTCTTTTTATATATTTTTTCTTTCCCCCATCTTCCTTTTTCTAACGTGAGGTTGGTTAGGACAAGGTTACCAGATTTATCGCCGATTCGTCAAATAGAGAAAATCCAAATTGTAGCCAAAACGTTGAATGTGAAGTAGTCAACTGTACGTGTTCAAAACATATGCCTTTTTTTAGGAAGATGATGCGGAAGAAGTGGATATAGATCTGGACGATCCAGCAGTGGAGAAGGCCGCTGTCAAAATCCAAGCCACTTTCCGCGGATACAAGGTCCGCAGAGAGCTCGACGACGACGAAGAAGGAGGAGGAGAAGAACCAACTGTAGGGGAAGAAGAAGTGGATGAGTAAGGTAAATAGTAATACGGCTTTCATATAAGCCGTTGCAAATTGTTCTTAGGATATTTCAAATTTTGAGACTTCAGTGTCGATCAAATGGAAACGATTCGAATGGATTCATCAAGGTTAAGCAAAGAATGCTTCGAACTTGTGCGGTTTCGAAATAAAGTCTGAACTATAGGCGTTCAGACAAGCATTTAACTGCTCGAGAAGAAGACGCGATAACTGTGCGTGAGGACCAGCTACGGTTATTACGCCATACCGATTAACTGTAAGCTGTCAGACCATCAGAAATAAGCAACTCGGCATTCTTTATGATGTATTTTGTTGCACGGCAAGCCACAAACTACAAACATTCGTTACTGCGTTTGCTCACAAAAGGGGGTAGCATATTGTGCAGGACCCATTGTATAGCCGCCTTCGTGAGTGATATCCGTCTTTTTTTTTTTTTCATCAGTATAGTGTACCCAGACCCGCCCTTAGGGATGTGCGACAGGTGCGGTCGCACCGGGCCCGCCTTTTGGGAGGCCTCGCACCTACAATAATAATAATTCTTTTCATAAATTCTGGAATTCTGCATTTCCATCTAGGAAGTAATAATTCTGGAACTCTGCATTTCATCTGGAAAAAAATAATTCTGGAATTTTCTGCATTTTCATCATATTTGGAATTCTGAATTTTCATCTATTTCTGGAATTATATCTTACATTTTCTCTGAATTTTGATAGATTATTTCTAGCATTTACTATTAATTTTCATTGGTGCTGAAATTATTTCTTTCATTTATTCTGAATTTTCTTGATTCCCATTTTCTGAATTTTCGATTCTCCTCTCTCACAGAATATTCTCCCAATATAAAATTCAGAGCTAATCCCCGAAAACATCAAGACGCCTCTGCCCCCCTGCTATTATTTTTCGTACCTGGCCCCGAGTCTGGTAAAGGCGGCCCTGAGCGTGCCTACCTTCCAAAGCCCTTTTTCGCGAGTGATGCCCGTCTTTTTCTTCATAATTATAGTGCACTTAACAGAGTCTTTGATCTGTCTGTTTCTTGCGTCATTGCAGCTTACCTATCAGTCTTTCTTCATCGACGATATCTGGTATCACCTGTAACAGACCTGCAAATGTTCGTGGATGATATCCGTCTTTTTCTGTGCCATTCCAGTGTACAGGGCCGTAAGTAGGCTGGGCAACCGGGGCGCTGCCCCGGTCCCTGAGCCGAATGTGGGGCCCTCAGAAAAATATACACTTGTTTTACATAATAATAACTCTTTCAAGTGGGCCCCAAGAAAAAGTCTTTCCCGGGGCAATGAGAAGGCACGCTACGGCCCTGCTAGCGGACGTGCCAAAGTCCTCTTCCAAAGATTATATCTGTCTTTCTTTTGTGTCACTGCAGCTTAACTATGAAAGTCCTTCATCGATGATAACTATCACCTCCCTGTATCATCATTAGCGGACCTACCAAACAGGTGCGTGGACGATATCCACCTTTTTCTGCGTCACTGTTGCTTCCGTACATAACGGTCAATATGCGAGGACGATATCACGTCTTATCGAGCGTGAATGTTGCTCAAACGAAGGCCTTCTTCGGGGAAGATATCCGCCTTTTCTTGTATCGTTGCAGCGTACCTACCTACCAAAGTTCTTCTTCATCCGTCCTTGTCCTGTGTCATTATTTACCTTTCCTAACAGACGATATCCGTCGTCCGTTTTCTGTGTCATTGTAGCGGACCTACCTAATTAATTCTTCTCTTAACGATATCCGTCGTTTTTTCTGTGTCATTGTAGCGGACCTACCTAATTAATTCTTCCCTTAACGATATCCGTCGTTTTTTCTGTGTCATTGTAGCGGACCTACCTAATTAATTCTTCCCTTAACGATATCCGACGTTTTTCCTGTGACACATTGTAGTGGACCTACCTAATTAATTTTACCGTTAACGATATCCCCCCTACTTCTGTGTCATTATAGCGTACTTACTTATCAAAGTCCTCACTGACGGCACCCACTTTTTCTATGTCACTACCAAAGCCCTTCTTCACCCACAAAATCTGTCTGCCACCGTGTTATTGTGGCCAAATTTCTTTTTTCACTGACGATATCCTGCTTCTCCTGTGTCTCTGTATAACGTACCAACCAATGCATCTATTCGTCAGTCCTAATACAACCACTCGAATGGGTTTCATTTGATCGACCCTTATATCTGATACGAAATTTACGGTTGCCCAAAGCTGCTGAAAGTTTAAAAACTCGAATGTCATTATCCAATCCGCGTGTGGATGGATAGTCCTATATCGGATGAATGAACTTATGCTCTTGACACTAACTTCTTCGAGCGTTGCTGAATTATTTCTCCGTATGAATGATCACATACAAAAACACGCCGAGGCTCTTCACCAAGCACCGGGAATGAAGCCCTATCGGTGTAATTGCACGTATAAGGCACGTGTTCGTGTAATGTATTATTCGTTACCAAGCCGTGACCTTGTCTCGGAGTGTGAATATCTATTTTTTTATTCAATTAGTCCAGTCATTTTGATGGAAAAAAAAAACCAACGCATTTCAGATCAAATCATTACGTTGCCATAATTATCTAAACTCTCTCCAGTAATTATGAATTTCGAAAATTATGTTTCGTGCATAGCATATATGTTACTGCCCAAGTCCGAAGTGCGGCCAATTCGCGAATCGACCAAGAGTTTTGGCCAAAGTACGAATTGCAGAAATGATTCGGACTCCAGCTATGAATGAAGCAATTTCATTGGTTGATAAAACAATGATTTTTTTTTGTAATAAACATTTGTACAAGTAATTGGTAAGCGCTACGTTGTTTTCTTCCTCTGTTTTAATTCTCGGGCAGAGTTACTGATTCAAGCCAGAAGTAGTTGATTGTTTTGATTTCTTAGCGCCACTCCTATGCTGAAGTAATATCGAAACTTCCAGCAGTCATAGTTTCCAGCACTCTTCTATAACCTGCTCGGACTCCCCCTTTATGTCTAATAGAGTGTGAAACATGTCCTTTTGTGTTCAGATACATAAAAGTGCGTGTCAAATAAAGATTGTGTTTAAAAAGTTAATTAAAGAAGTGTGTCAAATAAAACTCGCAACTTCCATCCTTAGTAAGTCACTCAATCACAATATTTCCTTCCCTTTTTCTTTCAGATCCGGTGACATTTCGGTGCTCAGAAGGTGGCGCAGCTTCAGTCGCCATCATCAATTTGAAAGACACTTGAAAAGAAAAGAAGCTGTTAATTGTTTTTTGGAGAAAAAAATGTTGCTCTTTAGAAAAGTTTTCGTCCGTGACTTTTGTGGGACTTTCCCCCCCCCCCTATCTCATTGAGCAGAACTTACGAGAGACTCAAACTAAATTCGATCATTTCTGGGGGAAGGCGAAAAGCCAATGAAGAGGCATTACCTTGTTTTCGCAGATTTGAACATTTTCTGTTACCTTTTTAAGGAGAAAGAGAAGCTTTTTGTGGTATTTGTCATAGGGGGAAGTTCATCTATATAGGAAGACATTTTTTCCATCGCTTCTACAAATATGTTTCCATTCATTATCACTACAGTCCAGCTGTCGGATGACTGGCGGACATCATTCCAATCCAGTATATTTTATGAATATGGTGCTATATTCTCTTCAAGGTCAATCGATTCAGCTTCCCTCATTTACTCATCCGTCTCAATTTATTATTTCTGAATCAGCTGATGGTTTTTTTCCCAATTATTGTAATTGTGTGTGTACCGTAATATTAAGTTTCATATGAATCTTAACCCCCACCTAAAACTCTATTGAAGCTCTCGCGGATGATATTTGTGTGGCCATGGCACCATATGGTACCGGTTAACTCGGCTCTCGTGATATAACCGGTACAACTGTTATCTTCTGTTGCAAGGAAAGGGCTAATATCAAAATCCTTTGATGGAATTCAGATCTAGGATGGCCTAGATGGGCGAATAGTCGAAGATTCGATATTTCATATTGTAATCATTACTTTGGGTCGAGTCTGGGATTTCGAAAGTAAGTACAACTACCATACGGGGGGAAAAGGTGCTCTGCGTTGATAGATGGCCACACAATAACTGGTTCGGGGCAGGAAAAAAAGACGTTAATATTATGCGATGACTAACTATTGTATAGAAGAAAACATAATGTGATTAATTGTGTCTTAAACATGTTTTTGTAATATATTTATGGTGATTTTTCAACTGTCGGAAACTGCCAAAAAACACTGAAAATTGGGAGAAGGGAATGCTATATCGTCTGTCATACGATGTTGAAATTGGTGAACTTAACATCTATGTATATAATGTGGATTTTACATCTATAACATCTTATGTATGATTGAGATGAGGTTATTTGCTATTTTTTTAACAATTCCGGAAGTGCTCCTTTTGGTTGTCGTTTCTCATTAGAGGATATTTTCTATAAATAACATCAGCATAACGTTATAAAATCCTCGTAAAAGTAAGAACGTGTTCCCTCAACGCGGGTATGTTTTCTTGATTCACAGGCGCATGTCTGATGTCTGATTCTTAGATTAAGATGTTGTGACGTCAGCTGACAATAGCATTTACCAGCGGGATCTAGTGCTAACTCGTCTTGCACACCACACTCTGGAATGGTGGAATGATTTCGAATGTCTAATCTAGGTCCTGCCAAAGCAGTTGTCACCGAATTCACTCATGAATTCCCTGCTTGCTATCGTTTGAGACCAGGATAATCTTCCTATAATAACTGCGATTCATCGTAGCGCCAAAGTGAGACCGGGTGGGGGTGGGTTCCAATCCCTCTCCCCCCAAAAATGGGAGAAAATAACTGATTATACAAACACAAAGGCCACAACAGGCAAATGCCTAAATAGGTGGCTGAAAAAAGATGCCCATAAAAATATAGATGTCATATATGTAATAACATAATCAATCTATCACTTTGGTTCCTCCCAAAAAGGAAATCCTGGCTACGGCCCTGGAGCTCCAGAATTCACCAAAATCATGAATTTTTAGGAAAAAACTCCCTCCCTCATCGCTAAAAATGAAAGCAAACTCAACAATTTACTGAACTAATGAAAGGAAAATGAAACAAATCCAGTAAGCGCCGCCCCCCCCCCTCCTACACATCTTGGAGTGGAACCACTAGACTAGTACTTTTCGCGGGGCGCTTACATGTTATTTACTTGACATTTATAGTGAAAAAAATCTAAAAAAAAATTAGGTTGATCTCTCCAACTTATGTTGCTTCTGACATGAATTGAATGCCAACTTTTTACCCAGTGCAGTCCACAGAAGCAACTGGGCTGAAGACAGTGTGACTGCTGGCGGGGAAAAAAAACCACTTTATTGCTTTCCGATTTATCTAAAGAAACCTGATAACTTCCATCATTTTTTCCAATAATCCGACACGAGAAAAGGATAAAGTACGGAAAAATTGAATGCGAATCGAAAGTGACGTACCGCGCTACGGTAATGTGACCATTTAACAACGTTTTTCTGAAGTGATCGAATACAGCTAGATGGAAAGTCCAGCCTGTCTATTTGGTCCCCACTGATCTAGTTTCACGCATTCAGATGAGCTTATTAGACAGTAGCCAGCAGTTTAGGGGTGATTTCGAAGGTTATATAGAAATGCCTTTGTTATTTCTGGAGATTCGATCGTGTGGTCGGTGATTTCATCCTCCAAGGAGAGACTAGCAACGAGAAACCTATTCTGCACCTTGGCTATTTCAAGCGGTCATCTAATCTGATTCAGCCCAGGAGTGATTGCTCATGATAACTAATATCCGTGTGAATCACAAACATGTAAAGAAGAGACCAAATTTAATTAACAGGCACTAGAAATGACGCAACTTTAGATATTGCAATAGGACGGCAGACGCGGACATCTTTCGGTTCCATTTACTGTCTATTATTATTTTATAACACGAATTGTTTCATTCGAGGTCATCAGTCATCACCATTTTCATCTCGTATGGAGTTTTCTCCCATCTTTCAGTCATTTCATAAACGTTTAACAAACTATAGTTTAGTCAACGACGAATGCAGGCTTTCATCACGACTCACTCACTGCACGATGCGCTTTCTGTATCATTACGTCTTCGTCTAGAAGATAAAGCAAAACCAAACGTTTCTTCTGCACCTGCCGCATACATCTTCAACGGTCACAAATCAAACGTGAAAATATTAAAACATCTCCCTTTTGAGTAGGATATATTTTTTTCAGCTGTTCATCTGTCTCTTTCTCCGATTTTAAGCAAAGTAAGGTATCAGGCTTCGTTCAATCTGAGGTTTTTCTTTCTTGTTGAAATTATATTGACGACAGTGTATTCGTCATTCTTTCACCACACGAGTTCTTGTATTTTATTTTTCGTAGTTCTTAATGGACTCCATATGAAAACGGAATCTTGTGCACACCAATGGAAGCCAAAAGGTTTTCTAACGTCTGAGATGAAGTGTAGGATTTCTTCCACACTTTTGCATTATGATCATGACAAAGCGGTAATTTGAAGTAAATACGTATATGCATTTCAGTTTTGAATGAAGATATCTGCAGGTTGTGCCGTTTAATTACAGTCAGACTGTATCAGGAAACTTCTTAAGTAGCATACAGGTCAACACTGAAAATCAGCAGTTCATTATAGTCAGTCAAAGATGCAAGGGACACCTCTATCATTCACTGGTGTATGTATGCCTGTTGGGCCGTTTGTATATCAAAAAGACAGTAGTGGTAGAACATATCAGAAGTTACCATTCAGGTGGAAAGTCACGTATTCTAAATATATTTCTACTGGATAATAAAAGATGTTATTTAAAAGCATCCTAATAATTTCAACTGGGAAAAAGAAAGCCTCAGAAGCATCCTAATAATTTCAACTGAGAAAAAAACGCCACATACATATCCTGAATATTTCGACTGGGAAAAAGGAAAGCCTGTCATATTCTGATAAGTTCAACTGAGAAAAATATAGTCTCAGACTTATCCTAATACTTTCAACTGGGAAAATGAAGTCCTCAGATATATCCTAATAATCTCAACTGTGATATAAGGAAGCTTCAAAAGCATCCTGATAATTCTAACTGGGGAAAAAAAAGCCTCAGACGTATTCTAATCATTTCAACTGTGAAAAGGGGAGTGTCTCAGACTTATCCTAATGCTTTCAACTAGGAAAACGAATGTCTCAGATGTACTCTACTTGTTCAACTGGGAAAAAAGGAAACCTCAGACGTACCCTAATAATTTCAACTGTAAAAAAAAGTCTCAGAAGCATCCCAATAATTTCGACTGGGGAAAAGAAGCTTCAAAAGCATCCTAATAATTCCAACTGGGGAAAAGAAAGCCTCAGAAAGTATTAGGAGTCTTAGAATTATTCTAGTACTTTCAACTGGGAAAACGAATGCTTCAAATGTACCCTTCTTGTTTCAATTGAAGAAAAGGAAACTTCAGACGTACCCTAATAATTTCAACTGGAAAAAAAAATCCTCCAATATATTCTCATAATGTCAATTGAAACGATAGATCCAGTTGTTTTTTTTTCAAACTACGAAAAATAAGGTGTGAGACACATCCAAACAATTTCAACTGGAACAAAGACCTCAGAAATATGCCGCTAATTTCATTTGGGAAGTGGATATCTTCAAACGTGTCTTAATAATTTCAGTACGATAGAAGGCCTCAAAGTACCTAAGCAAAGCTTGATACCTTGCTCTATTTGAAGTCAAAAATGTAGAGAAACCGTTGAAAGTTGCCTCAGAAGCATCTTAATAATTTCAACTGGAAAAAAGAAAGTCTCAGAATCATTCTAATAATTCCAACTGGGAAGAAGTGAACGAACTTATTTGTCCATATCTGATTCTTGATCGATACATGGATAACTGATGATTCCATCGCAGTTACAGGTGAGACGTTTGGTTAAGGCGTAGATATCTCAGAAAAGCGTCGTATAAGTCGCAAAACAAATTGCTGTTTGTTTTCGGTCAGGATCACAACGTGAAGCTCAATTAGTGAAGTGCGTGTTTTTGAAAATGCGTGATTCTGAGCCATTTTTTTGCTGCATTTCGCTCTTTCTCGCTAAAGAGATGGATCCACTCTTTTTTTAATTGGAAAGTCAATGGAACTTTGATTTTTATTTTATACTCTTTCTTCAATAGTTTTTCTTCTCAATGCATTTTATACATTACTATATATATACATATATATACTATTTAACAAGATATAAGAATAGTTTGTGGCTGGCTTTACCTACATTTATTATTCACATTTGAAGTTGTAATACATGCATACACAAATCTCCATATTTGATATGGGTTCGGAAATTACGAAACATCACAAGGAATATGTGGGGGAAAAAACTTTTTTTTTTCCATGATTGAACTGCTCTTAATGTGTGTTATTGAAATCAATAAATGTATCTGGATTTTTATATTTGTTTCGTTGTGTTTCTTTGGCTGTTGTTGTCGTTGATTACGCATGATTCAGCAAATTCTGAACAAGATGTATATTTCTCAAAATAATAACATAATGCGGTCATCATTATTTTCCTAACAAACTGAGCCTTAAATTTGCATTCAACTTTTATGAGATTGTTTTTGCGTCAAAGGACGACAATAACCTCTTACGGAAGAAAATACGGTCACTGATCCTGTGTGAATTTTCTAAGAAGAATTTCAATCTTTCCAATAAAAAAAATATTTGAATGCAATTTGATGCATATCTTTTAACTTAAGTATTGCCTTAACCCCCCTTTACGAAGTATTTCATCCAAACACCAGCGAAATAAATTCAATCCGGTTATCTGTGTTTTCTTTTTCTTCTCGTCATCGCGAAGCTTTACTGTAGCCCTATGAACAGAAGTTGTTTCTTTTCCTCCCTGTTCTTTTCTATACCCCTGTTAGTGTGTTTTCCCCCCGGGGAAAGAGTGAAACATCATATGTGGGATAAGAGGGTGAAGAGAGAATTATACTGTATACTTTCTCTTATCTACTTATCAATTATATATACCTAAGTTATCGCCGATTCATCAAATACAGGTCATCAAAGTTTGTTGCCATAAGTTTGTTCGCGAAGGTGTCAATATACTATTTAAATATTGCATTAATAAACAATCCAAATATTGCATTAATAAACAATCCAAATGTTGCATTTTATTACATGAATTGCATGATGCCTCGTAAAATATTGGACGTTTAATCACTTTACGCATAGTCGTCTTAAGAGTATCGTGGGCACCCGGGTCAATAGTGATGTTATCGAAGCCCTACCTGGCAAATTTAAGTGCTTAATCTCAAAAATTTCAACCAGGTCTCATTTTTGTGCCTCCTCTCTTTTTTCTCTTGAGGCTCCCGGGCCATGCGTGGATGAGCCCATGCGTAAAGATGACACTGACCGTACGAAATTAGACCCACTAATTCACCCTGCCTCGCATATAGCCTTGGATCCACGCCTGGCTGCAGGGGCGGCTTAAGCGAGGGTGCTAGGGGTGTGGTGCACCCGGGCTGCAAAGTATACTTTAGGCCCCGAAATATTGAACGCAGTAAAAATTCACATGACATCACGCTTTTGAGTCATACCCGACAACGGAAACAATGAGAAAATAGACAGGCCCTCTGACCGTAATACCAGAATCATGAATGTAAGCTATCGGGGCGATTCAAGACAAAATCTGTACCCGCGCGGGACTCATTTTTTGTGTCTCCTGCTGTGTTGCCCTCCATAGCCCTACATCCTGCGTTAGGGCTCCTAGGCTGGAATCTTTGCGGGCCCAAGACAGATTTTCCATGGGGTCTTTTCTACAGTTAATTTATAGAGTGAAAAAAAGAAAAATTATAAGGATTTAGTCCCCCGGGATCAAGCCGTAACTAGGACTTTTGCCGCCAGCGGCAAACATTATTTTGCTGCCCCCCTAGATTTAAAATTAGATAATTTTGTAATATGGTGTTCTTTGTTCCCACCTAAAAATGCCAACCCCTAAATTTGTAGTTGCCTCCGCTTATGGCCCTGCCCGGGGCCCAAGAAGGAGCCCTGTCAGCCCTTCCCTTGGGGGTCATGTCCCTCCTCCCTCACAATGTATCCAAGCAATTTCCTAGCAAAAAAAAATTTTTGCGCTCTTCCACAGCCGACAGAAAACAACTTCTTTGATTTTTTTCGGCCAATGAAACATTTGTTTACGCATTCAACTTGGATTTAGCACCCGTCTTGAGCGGTGCATCGTGAGGCCGCAATAGGTCCCATGGCCAAGCGCCGCCCCTGTACTCTATCACAAGGGGCAAGTGTGCATTTTGGCTCCCTCAGCCATGCCTCCCCCCCCCCCCCACAAGGGCCCAGGACAATTATCATAATTTTTTGGTTTTTTCCCGCTATAAATTAATTACAGGGTGATTCGGAAAAGATGGGAAAAACTTAAAGGGGTGATATTGCATACCAATCCAAATGATTGTCATCAAAGAATGCATTCATGATCTAACATTGAACGCGCTAGCGAGTTTCGACACGACCGTTCCACAAACTTTAAAACGGCATTCCCGTTGAAATTTATCGCGAGAAAAAGATCATGCATGCACATGTAACCTAGGGAAGAAGAAACGGTATTCATATCTGCGTCACAGTGAATAAAAGGCGTGGGCGCATGTTCACGATATCTACAGACAAAATGTTCGGAAGCCCGTATTCTGCTCCCTGATTGGTTAATTTAGTAGAGGGTGGTCAGGCCTGGCTATTTATCGTTGGCGACAAAATAATGACGTTAGCAAACATCCTAACATAAATACCACGGGAAAGAAATACTTGAAGCGGAATAGAGCAAATATTGAAAAGAAAAGCCCCCCCCCCACTTTTAATTGGATTTTTTGTGATATGAATATCAATTTCAAGAAATAATCATTTATTTTCATTTCATCGCTTTTTCCTTTATTGTGTAAAAAGGCAAAAATATGTGGATATGCAATCGATGGAACAGATGCGCCACGCTAGGAAAACACAAACACCTGGCATAATTAAGTTTTTTTACGTCTCTGCCGACCGCAAATGGTCCTATTCGGTTCACGCGGATTTATTATTGCAGATTATATAATTTAAAAAAAAATTCCCTTCCCCCATGTTGATGGGTGGGGGTATTTAATGTCTGCTTTGCCCAAGGCCATGGTCCTCACATCCTGGAGCAAGGCTCCCTAGGAAGGGATCTTTCACGGGCCCCTATATGATGAATTTATAACGTGAAAAATACTGAGAAGCGTCCCAGGCCATCTCGTCCATATTCCTGGGCCTCAGGGCTGGAGATCTGTCAGCCCCACCCTCGTGGGGGCCATGCCCAGCGCCCTTGCAAAAGTTGGTTCCTGAGGTGTATACCCCGAGCAGGGCCGCAACTAGATACTTAGTCATCCGGGGCAAGTCGGCATTTTGGCGCCCCTTGATGTAGAAGAAACAATTAAAAGGTGAATTCGGCACCCTCTTCTGGTTCAGCGCTCTGGGCACCAGACTCACCTGCCCCCCCCAGTTGCGTCCATGGCCCCCACATCCTGGAGCAGGGCCCCTAGGCTGGGATCTTTTACGCCCCCCCCCCCGGTCAGACTTTCCACGGGTCCTTCTATATTTAATTTATAGCGTGAAAAAGCAAAAAATTATGAGAATTGTCTCGGGCCCCACAGCTAGAGCCCTGTCAGCCCCACCCATGTGGGGGCCGTGGTTGCGGCCCTGAGATCCCAACCGTAGGCATATATATAGTATATAATATATGAATTGACGTCATCGTGTTCCCCCAGATGTTCAAGTCTATCTCCGCCTATGCTGGTGACCCATGTCCACCCACAATTACGGGTCTGACAGAGCTCAGGAGATGATTCTTTTAACTTTTTTATATTTCTCACAGAACAAATTTACTGTGGGGGGATGGGACGCCAAAGATCTCAGCTGATTGATGTGGGGTAACCTATACATTTTTTGTGTAAGTATAATAAATCCGATGATTATGGACCATCGTGGCCATAATGGGCTGGGCTGGGATATTTTGTGGGCCCGCAGACCAAAGTTTTCATGGGCCCTTCAACAGTGAATTTGTAGCATGAAGGGGGAAATGATTGTCCCGGGCCCTACCTAACCTTGCGGGGCCATGGCGACCATTATATATTGCATATCATCGTGCCTTTCCCCCAGAACTTGTCTATATATATGCCTTACACGGGTGGAACAGTGTCATCTTAACACAAACTCACCCGAGCCTGGCGGGATTGTCTTCAAATTTTCTTTAGTATACATGTAAATTCATAGGCAGACCATTTTTAGTCAGATAGAACCTCAGAAAAATCTTGGCCAGACATCCACCCGCGCCTCAGGTAGCTGTTTAAGATCTGAAGTTCTCTTACATAGCCAGAAATTTTTCCTGCGGGGAGAGAGAAATCTACTCCTTTCAATGACCCTGCTTTGACTACACCCAGCATAATGTTAATTCTTTTAGTGGTTTCCAATTGGGCTGTTGAACAGCGCTCTTGGGTGCTAGCAAGCAATAGACGAGATGAGTTTCAAATCATTAATCTATAGGGAAATTCAAAGGCATCTCGTTACAGCCTTCGCTCCTCTGGACCATTTCATCACCCCCTCAGAAGTTATTGGTTGACAAGGAGGAAAAAATTTAAAGTTTGGGAAACTGGGCTGATCACTTCTCCATGGTGTCAGAAGTGTTTGAATCATGTGGGTGATTGTGTTGAGCTTCACGTAGGAAATTTTTTATTTCTGAATCGATTCAGGAATTATTTATTCCAATAATTAAGGATTCTCATCAATTTTGGAATTATCTCTATCATTAATTCTAAATTTTCGATTAGTTTTGGAATAATTTCTTAACTAAATTTTAGATTTCTTCAATTCATTCCTAGAATTATTTCCCTCATTTATTTTAGAACTATTTCTTTCATTTATTCCAGAATTATTTCTTTTATAAATTCCGAAATTACAGTATTTATTTCTTCTTGCATAAATTCTGAAATTACTTTTTTCATTGATTTCGAAATTATTTCTTCAATTAATTCTCTGGGATAAATCGTTTTTCAATGTTTTCAACTATTTTCAGAAAATGATCAGCGGGCCACACGTTGAAGACCCCTAGTATAACGTAAAGGCTATAAAGTCAATTCCATAGCGGTTTCTTTGTTTGTCACATCTTTTACTCTAAAAACAACGATTTTTCTCTCCTCGTCATTTCTGATTACTTTATAACAGTAATTACTAGAAAGATCCTCCATTGCGATCAATGTGATTTGGTCCTGAGAAGCGCCTTTTGTTAAATTAATAAAATTAAGCGTAAGATTAAAAATTTAAAAGATAAAAATCGAAAAGGGGAAAAATAAAGCGAGAAAAATTTGCGGAGAGAAATGTATAAATAATGTGATGGTAACCTCTCCCAGCAAAATTTCCCCGCAAAAATTTTTACTAAATTTTTCCCCACGTATCCAAAAAATGTGCTGCCATCTACCGGTGAAATTAGTCAAGTATTTTACAATAGAACAGTATTGCACTGCATTAATGCTTTTTATTTTTTTCAAAAAATTATTTTGCTTGATAAACTCTCAAAATTTCCCACAAATGCTAAGAAATTTCCCACTTGGCCAAATTTTGGCCAATTTTTCCCACGAATATGGGAAATTTCTCACGAGTTACCACCTGACCTGGCCTGACCTGAATGGAGCCTACTTCGGCGGTGACGTTGCATCTTGGCAACTCTGCCGCACTTAACGGGCGGGCCAATGTGGTGGCCTGAAATGAACGAGTTACCATTACTGATAAAAAATGACACGACATGGAAAAAGAAACTAGCGAAGCAAAGGGAAAGTAGCCAAACAGATAGCGCTCCAGCAACTTCCGTTTCGCCCAATCAGGGCGCAGAATCTGAACTCTCGAACATTTTGTCTGTAGATATGGTGAACTTGCGGCGTGGGCGCCAGCCCTGGATCGTGCTGGGGAATCCGAGTGTCCCCTTCCAAATTCTCCAGCACGATCCAATCCACACGGGTAAGAGGCTTTTATCCCGGGAGGGAACGAGCCTGGGTCGTGTCTGGTCTGACGGAGTCCTATGAAGTTATTCCAACGTGCAACCGTTCTAACAGTTGTAACGTACGGGATAATGGCGCACTTTAGTAATACTGAAAAAGTAGACATGCATTTCAGTATAAAATAGCCTACTTAGCTTATCTCCCCAGGTTAGATGTTGTTCTTTTTCTCCCGTTGAATTTCAACAGGAATGCCGTTTTAACGTTTGCGGAGCGGCCGTTTCGAAATGCGCAAGCGCGTTTCGAAATGCGCAAGCGCGTTTCGTTTCATGTTAGACCATGCATTCTTTGATGACAATCGTTTGTATCGGTGTTACTATCACCTCTTATAGTTTTGCCATCTTTTCTGAATCACCCTGTATAGAAGGGCCCGCGAGAATTCTGACTGGCGATGGGGGGCACAAAACATTCCAGCCTAAGAGTCCTGCTCTAGGATGGGGGGATTAGGCATGCCCTCTTAGAATTTTCTCCACAATAGTCAAATGAAAGCAAAGGAAAAATTCGGTTTCTCACTTGTCTGGCCCCTGGAGCACCAGAAACACCTTTGACACCAAAATTCTATTTCAAAAGCGGGACGTATGGTCACGCATATTTTACACGGTAAGCAATGATGTGCGCTTTCTTCTGAAAAAAAATAATAATAAGGTTTATATCGAGGTCCCCTTCACTGAAGCCCTGTCAGCCTCCCGCCAGGATCGCCATTAGGGGCGGCATATGATTCTTCGCACCCGGGCTGCATGTAAGTTCGAGCCGCCCTTACCTGGCTAGTTATATATTGAACCTTATCTGTATAAAAACACACACCCAATCGTAGACGTTAATCTCTCTCTAAAAAAAAATAATGCTACACATATATACCGTTTATAAGCTGTCCCCATCCCATCACCTCCACCTGAATACCACCAACATGACAAACAATGTAAAACCTGTGAATGAGCAGACTTTTGCGTAGTGCTACTTTACTGCATGGGGCTCACCCAACATCAAGGCCTGTTTCACAGGCCAGTTCAGGCCTTGGGCAAACGAGACTTTTCGGGCCATCCCCCCCCCCTTCTAATTTGAGGCGGAGGCGTACGCAGAGGGGCATGGAGGCAAGGATGTCTTAAGAGCATCATGGGCCCTTGGGCCAAGTGGTTTTTCTGAGACCCTACCTGGTAAATTCTAGAATATTTTAACTAGATCTCATTTTCGTGAGGCCCCTCTACTCTTGAGGCCCCAGGCCGTGCCCGGGTGGGCCCATTCGTTAAGACGGCACATGCATGGAGGCCCACACCCAAGACGATCAAAAATTAAAAATATTTGTTACTTTTTTTTTTGTAAAAATAAAAATACATCGTGTGCCAAGGCAATACAAGGAAGTGCCAATTTTGAGGACATGAAAATTTATAACCCATGGGCACGTGCCTCGTTTGTCCATGCTAGAAAACTGCTCTGCCTAACACCATACAACAGTGTTAGCTGTAGCCTGGGACCTCTTAGTGCATAGATGGCCTTGCATACCAATTTTATCCAACTTGCAAGTGTCTCAGTGCGCTGCTCGGCTCAGGGGCCCTGTTTTCTTTGGCCGAACAAAGCCTAAGAAGCCATTTTTTATGGCATATGGCCCTTGGGCCAAAATTTGTGCACATCTCGATCGGGGGAAGGGCTCCTATTTTAGCTGTAATGCCAAAGGTGATTCCAAAAAAAAAAAAAAAAAACAATCGGTGACAGTAGTGTCGGAAGTGTTTCAAACCTTTACGTGGGTGCTCGTCTTGCACGAGCTTCATACAGAAAATTATGATTTCTAAATTAAAATTCTTCGGGGTGCTCGAGGCCATTCCCAAAAATACTGTGGGAGCTCATCGATATAGTACCCCACAAGGCTGCAGCTTGGGGCCCGAGAAAATTCTTAAATTTTTATTTCACACTATAAATTCCGCATACAGGGGGCCCCGTGGAAAATCTAGCTGGGGGTCAATTTTTTGGCCAAAGGCACAAAAGCTAATAGCCCTGCTGGAGGATGCGGAGCCAAGGTACTCGAGCACCCCACCGCATCCCTGGCTCCGACGCCACTGATTGGCAATTTGCGATGTTCCGTATTTTTACTCCTTTCATAATCTTGATGTCCCGCCATGGTTCACCGATACGCATCTTGTTGCGTGATTCAAGCATCAATATTCAATTTCACTTCAAATTTCGTTGAAGTGCAAAAATACTCCTTCAAATTGTGAGTAATTTTTTTAAATAATTACTGAAAATTACCTTCAATTAAAAAATATTTTAACAATTACTTCTCTATTTTTCATTTTAAAAAAGAAACACTTTTTTTACACAAATACAACTTAAAAATTTTACCAATTATTGCCAAAAATGATGCTAAAACCGAACAAAGTTGCCAAATATTGCTGAAATTAAGGCGAAACCACATTGGCGGGAAATGAAGCATTACTGCAAATTGTATTGGATTAAAATGAATTCTACGATTAAAAAAACACGTTCACCAAGACAAATGTGGGAGATTAATATTCTTATTTATAGTTGTAATTATATAATAATATAATTTATGAGTTGAAAAATAATTTCAATCTTTGACTTCAATGAAGAATAAAAATCCAAGTACGCTTCGTGTAAAACACGGGGAAAACCGGGACACATTTGCCTAAAAGTCGGGACGGCCAGAAAAGCAGAAAATACCGGGACTGTGTCGGGAAATACGAGACGTATGTTCAGCCTATTGATGCGTATAAATAAACCACTCAGCTATAAGGAAAGCTGAATTTAAAGGATAAGGTTTACTTAGCTCAGTGAAATAAACGCGAAGCTTACTTTGAAACAAAGACTTAATTTTTACTGCCATCTATTGTTGGTAAAGAAAAACAAATACACAGTATTTTTTTAAACACAATGGGAGGGCAGATGGCAGGTCACAGGTTTTTTTTTTTAACCAAACTCTCACTGGCATAATTTCAGAAAAGAAATTTTATAAGTTATGCAAACCATCTTCATCCTAAATTTTTAATCTTTCAACCAAAACTCTTATATTATTAAGAATATAAATTTAAAAAAAAAAATTCCTTGAGAAAAAAAACGGGTGTGTTTTACACCGGTCATATGGTCATCGAATTATATAGAATTCAAGTGGCGGAAGGTCTCAGACAACCGTTTGTATCCATTTTCTTCGTTAATCCAGTGGAGATTCCGACAGCGTGGTCACGATGGCTGTAGTAAGTTGCAATTTATCATTTATTAATTTTTGATTTCTCATTCACATTTATCATTTACTTACAACGGGGGTTACATTTTCTTTCAATTTATACGTTAGTTTAACAGAACAAATTGGTAGTATTGCATTGATGCGCTTTCAAACTCAGGTCGCCATCTTTGATTGCGATGGGCCTAATTTATCCTCGAATTTAACATTTTGAAATAAATGAAAAAATTTTTCGTCACCATTTGAATTTATAAATTAATGGTGATTATCGTAATCAGGTGAAGTGTTTAGTTTCCGTGATTTTGAAATCTTCGGGGTCGGAGTTCGGATTTGTTGACACGTGGACGAAATTATTGCCATGTGGCCGGATTCGATATCAATACAGTGAAACCTCGGTATAACGATACTCTGTGGGCTACAGAAAAATATCGTTATAGAGGGATTAGCCTTATACTGAGAGAGACCAGCTTAACATTATAGTCATTTCCGCAGGAGACTTCTGAGAAAAATAATTATCGTTATATTAAGTATCGTAACGAGGTATCAATGTAATTGAAGTGTAGGTGGCACCGGGGGGTCAGTTGCAATTTTTCTGACGAGCATTCGTTGACTGTGTATGTAAAATGTCTGGACAGACCCCTGACGTGGCATTTGAATTCAAGGTTTTTCAGTCATCGAAGCTTTTTTCTGTATGTTGCCAGCAGCCAATTCGGTTGACTGTAACACAATACCCATGTATGTAAACTTAATACCCTGATTCTTAGGTGACCCAGATAATTTTAAGAAAGGGAGAAAAATATATTACTAGAGATGTAAAAGCTAGGCTTTCTAACTCTGTCATAGACATTGTGCAACCATTAAACATTGATCAACAGATTGGCCGGTGCTGTCCAGTATTTCATTCTAATTGGGTTCAAGGCAGTCATTGGTGTTTCAAGTGATCGTAAAATAAATATATACATTTTTTTATCCGCCAAGTATTGTTAAGTAGTTTAGATTTTCAAATAAATTTTCCCTTGTCCTCCAGACAAAAGGAGGGAAAAAGCCAGTGAAGCCATCAGCGAAAGGCAAGGGCAAGAAGAAGAAGACTCAACTCAAATTCAATATTGATAGTAGTCATCCCGTTGAAGATGGTATCATGAATGCTGCTGACTTCGTAAGTATCTGCCAGTGTTTCGTAATTCTAATTCGTGCTAAAATTTTACAAATGCTGTGGAAAAATTGTGGTCTGGGGTCCACTAAAGAATCTTGTCTGGGAATCAAGTATGTCACCTTGAACTGAAATTTCTTTTATTCATAAGAAAAGGGGGACAAAATGAAACACTTTCTTAGGGACCGTTCAAGTATTACATCAATAAATTTTTGACCCCTCCTACATGTTATTATCAATTTCTGTTAATTTCAAGGTGAAAAAGCAGTATCGGCACGCCTTTGGCACCAAGCAGTGACGAGGCTAATGTAACCCCGAGAAAGGGAAATAAAAAAGAACAGCTGTCGTATGGTCGACTTGGCGATTTTTGGCACCGAACATGTCTGACGGCGAGAAAAAAAAATCTTCGTGCAAAACAATAGAAATCACCAAGCATAAATATAGAAAAAAATATCAGTTAAAAAAATATATCTGGACCCTTTTTTTAATAATAAACAGATCCGGGCATGAAATATTCTGTAGGTGCATTTTAAATAATAAACCAATAAGACAGAAGGCATGGCAGTGGATGAATAAGTAATAAATAGAACGAATTAATATAACGGTATGATACAACCTGACCAGATAATAAACCAAATGACTTGAGCTACAGAAGGGAGGAATAATAATTCAAGAGAGAGACGCGCTGGAAATGGAACGGCTGCTTTGACTTTTTGAAAAAACGCGGTGAACAAGAGAAAAATCATGTTCTGCAAAGTCAGCGCCATCTAGTATCACCCAGCGAAAACTGAAAAGATGTTAAAAAATACGGCAACATAGAGCCCCATTATGACCAGTAAAATTAATTCCACTGGGTTACTAGGTCTCGGCCCAACAGACGCTATGTAACAAGAATTTTTAAAAAATCAGTGCTGAAACGTGACTGTGAGCAGAATATCCTGCCACGGAGTGAAATGACACGTAGTTCAACAATGTATTAAAGCAGCGGTTCTCACCCTTTTTTGACTCGCTGAGCCCTTTCAAATAAAATTCTATGGCGGAGCCCCGTAGGATAATTTTTCAATAATTAATCAAAGTTACTGATTTATTTTGTTACTAGTTAAAAATATTTATAATTTTATTTTTGTTTTTTATTTTCCTTGAACGGCCGCGGAGCACCGGTTGAGAACCGCTGTATTAGAGCATAGTCTCCCAAACTTTGTTCCATTGCCCCCCCCCCCTAACTCAAGTAAACCCATAGGATCCTGTGTAAAATCAGTAGGTTCTATCACCCCTTGGACCATTCCATCGCCCACTTTAAGAAATACTGCATTAGAGCATAAAACTTTTTGTCCAATCGCTAACATAGGTGCATGCAAATATGCAAATCAGTGGCTATACCTGTAGGCTGCAAACAGATCCTGCCATTAAAGGGGGGGGGCCTGCCCCGGACTGAAATTGTCAACTCTGTTTTCACCACAACCAGTAACATGGCAATATTATTTCACTAAGCAGGATTAAAGCCCTGGCAGACCGAGAAGGCAGTATAATCCAGTTGAAGCAAAAGGTAAACGTTTCCGAGGTGCCACAGTTGGTGACTTTCTGAAGGGGTCTAAACTGCATCCCATTTAATTTCAATGCTATTTGAAAGCCAAGAACTCAATTGCTTTTCAAGAAATTCATTACCCTCCACCCCACCTTGTAAGCCATATGTAGTAAACCCTGCCTGCGGACCAAATGTGGCCCTGAAGGTTATATGTGGCCTGACTCCCCTCAAACCAAATTTTGTAAAAATGAACTCTGAGCAGCACATTTACAGGTTGCTTAAATGACCTGTGGCACAATTCCAGAGCATTTAGGAGGCCCACAGCACATTTTCAGATCACTGAAGTAGGTCTGTGGCACATTCATAGATCACTTAAGAAACCCGTGACGCAGTTCCAGAACTTTTAAGGGATCCGTTGTGCATTTAGAGATCCCTTGAGTGACGTGGCACATTTTTAGAGCACTAAAGCAGTGCACCCAGTGTGGTTCTACATCACGCAAGTTAACTGCTGCATAATTATGGATCACGTGAGTGATTCGTGGCATAGTTCTGGTACAATTACATGGCCCGGACACATTGCCAAAGCACTTGAAGGATCTGCGAAACAATATCACTAAAGTGGCTCTGTAGGGGACTTATTAAGGGGAATGTTAGTTCAGGTGCCCACAAACTAGCAAAAGGTTTTTGCCACATTGCGTAAGATGCCATTAAGAATATTTTGTATTTTTATAAAGGGTGGTTGATGGCATACGTATCATCGAAACCCTTTTATCAAAAGTCAGCAAATAGGCAACCCCATCTATGCTGGCACAATACTTGAATGACCTCTTAGCAAAAAAAAAAAAAAAGATTTTGCAAAAAAACATTACAGCGCCTTGGCCTATCGAGACTGTGTGGTATAAATTTCAACCAGGTGAATATGTGCGTGAATAACAAGAAATGCCTATTAGAAGCATTTGTTCAAAGTGTGTTATAGCATGTTTAACAGTGGCTAGGAGCTTTCTTTCAATCCGGGCACAACTCAGGTCTGTCACCATTTATGGGCGATTTACTACCTAGTGGTGTAACTGTGTGTGTAACCTAACAGTCTGGGTGCATATGTATTGTTGTTTGATTTTTTTCAGTGCTGCCGTCTATATTTCAGAAAGGGAGTGATGTGTTACGATTGAATTACATTTGTGCTCTTTGTCTGTCTTTTGCTCTCTGTGGTGAGACTTTTTCAAGGGGAGATCGGCATTTGCGCCTTGAAGTTGGGAACCACAGAAAACCAACTTCAGCTGATCACCACAGTGGCAACGGTGGTGGTGCGAGTCCGTCACTATGACCACCCTAGCGGCAGTGGCTAGGAGCTGCTGTGGTGGTCATAGTGACAGACTCGCGTCGCGAGGTCCCGGGTTCGAACCACCACCGTTGCCGCTGTGGTGATCAGCTGAAGTTGGTTTTCTGTGGTTCCCAACTTCAAGGCGCGAATGCCGATCTCCCCCTTTAAAAAGTCTCGCAACAAACCTACAAACAGTACAAATGTAATTCAATCATAACACATCAGGGTTTGAGCTACAGTCGCATTTTTGGAAAATGCAAAAGAAAATCTTAGAATGTGAAAGAAGTAGTAGCTGCTTTTGCAAAAATGCATACAAGAGGTACGAAACGAGTAGACAAATCATTATATTAGCATTGTAACATTTTGCGAAAGAAATTTTTTATCCAGCTTAAACCCTGTAACACTTCATTTCTGAAATAAAGATGGCAGCACTGAAAAATCAAAACACAACACTAGATATGCACTCAAACTGATAGGTTCACAAGCTTATACTTTGGCACAACTCACTTGGTAGTAAATCACTCAGAGATGGTGATAGCCCTTAGTTGTACTCGGTTTGAAAGAAAGAAATGAAAGTAGATAGAGAGGGTTTCTTGGGGAACTGCAGCAACATTGCATTCAAGGAAAAATCCCTAAAAGTCCTTAAATTGTGCTTTGTTTAAATGAAAAATCTAAAAATTCCTTCTGTCCTATCAATTCCAGGCTGGCCACATTTTCTCAGGAAAAATATTGGAAATGTGGATATCAAGTACGGAAAATCGGTAATTGTCGCCAAATATGATGCCAAGAGGAGGAAAAGTTGCCAATTATTGCTTTTAAAAAATTGGGACAGCAAAAGATAGGTCCTGCGGAAATAGAATTAAAATATAGTCACCTGTGCAATCCCAAAAAAAGTACATGGGCTTTCCCCTTTTATTTGTGTGATGTGTTTTGTTTGATGCGAAATATGCCATCGCATGATAAACTACATATTTCTCGAGTAAATTGGCACCTATGGTTATAGAGTTGAACCCAGTCAAATTTTATTTGCAGTATTTTTTCTTTGCTTACTGATAAGCTTGTAAATTGTTTCACATGTGGAATAAGTGGATAGTTCCGATTCCTGTGGCAGCATTCTGTAGATGAAAAAAAATTTAATAACTAGGTGTAGAGTAAAGTGTAGCCTAATAAAATTGTATCTAGCTTTTCTCCTGTATTCGCAACTTCATGTTTTTGTTTTTATTATTAAAGGAGAAATTTCTACATGACAAGATCAAGGTGAGCGGCAAGACAAATAACTTGGGTAATTCGGTCGTTATAGAGAGGAATAAGTCAAAGATAACCATCACAGCTGATATTGCTTTCTCTAAGAGGTGAGTTTAATTTCGTTTAAAGAAAATTTAATTCTATGTTTTTGTGATGAAATAAATTATTGTTGCCCGAGCGAAAGCAAAAAAATTTCAGCAAAATAGGGAAATCGAGAATGTAAATTGCAACATCACGCGATGGATGTGAACACCTCAGAAATTGTCGAGAGGAAACTGGGATTTTGTAAGTCTGTGTGTAAGAGCGTATTGCTGCAATCTTATATCGTACGACATGCAAAATGTTTCCAAAACTTATATCGTGGAAAGTATCAGGAAAGCTTGTTTGCGATAATTTTATAAGATGACTTCAGAGAGCAATGGAGGATAAAACGTGAATGATTTCTACGTGGGTGTTTTATTTGAAAACTGAGTTTTTACTGTACCTATATTTCTGGATTTTCTGGCGGTTTTATCCTCAGCTTTTATAGAACACACCTGAGGTTAAAGGAAGCATATTTTCTGGATTTTATGCTGAAGTAAACTCGGAAAGAAAAGTCTAGTCTCCACCACCTTAGGTTAATTTATGTCAGTTTGCCTACAAACATAAAGGGGGTCACCAAGTCCCTGAAAAATTGAGATAATTTTTGAAAATTTTTTTTTGGGTATGGGAAAAACTTGCCTCCAAAAACTTTTATTGTTGTTGTCAAACTGAATTTCTTGCAATTGAAAATTCTGTAAGAATATTTACTGTGAAACACTGGTATAACAATAAAACCCTCTTCTTTTTTTTCTCTTTAAAATCTTGCTTGCAAATGTTCATTGTCTGTTAAACTTATGCCTCAATATAACGATTATCCATCTACATTAATATTTTTCTTGATCTGCGGAGTATTGTTATGTTGAGATTTCACTGTATTGAAATGTACTATTAAGTGTGGGGAGTCAGCCTAATAGCATGACAATACTCTAAATTATGAATCACTTACATGGTTTTATGCAGGGCTTGACAAATTGAGAAAAGATCGAGGCATTGCTAAATTTCTTGATAACCCCTTTTCTCGTTTGTTAGTCCAAAATAAATTATAGGAGACCTAGCACCTGAGATTTGTCAGCCCGGGCGTATTTTTATTATTCTGATTTAAATCATTCTTTTTGCAGGTACCTTAAATACCTAACGAAGAAGTATTTGAAGAAGCACAATCTAAGGGATTGGTTGCGTGTGGTAGCATCTGGGAAAGACAGTTACGAGCTGAGGTACTTCCAGATTAACAATGAGGAAGACGAAGATGAAGAAGATAACGATTAAGAACTTGTGCATACCATTCTATAATTAAAATGTTTTTTCCATATGATTGTTTTCAAGTCATCTTGGTTAACAATAAGTGCTATCATGTATTGTGGACAGGTGCAGATCCAGGACGATGTGGCAGGAGGGGCGACTTGTGTAAGTTTGGCTGATCCTTTTTATTTTATGGGAATGACAAATTTTCTCATATTATTCAGCTCTTGGAGGCAGTCGTTCCCATCACCCCCTCCTAGATCCGCGCCTGAGCGATGGCAGAGTTCTTCAGTTGCGAATTGTGTCAAGGCAGGCATCTTCAGATATTAATGATCCCGGGGCAGAAATCTTCAGCTTCAAGTGGAGCAAAGGAAGATATTGTCAGTTGCAAATTTATACTGTATTGCTTATTGTGGTGCATAGCAAATGGTGGTGCATTACTGATTGTAATGCATGAGTAGGGACATGCATCTTCGCCTTCAAATAGAAGCAGGTATTTTCAGCTGTGGAGTCAGATAACTTGAACTGTGAATGGTGCGAATAAAGGGTGATGCGTCAGAGAGGAGAGCTACTTATTGTGTAGATGCATCCGATTATTTGATGCTTTACGGGACAGAAAAATTTTACCCATATTATTCAGCTCTTGAGAGGAGCGATCGCTAACCCTCCCCATTCTGTCACATCTTGCATCGTGCAAGAACCGGAGAGATTGTACGATGCATGAATTTCCTTTTCCCCTTCCCCCTCTCAAAAAGTGCTGCCTATGCTATTGTTGGCAATCATTTTCGGGCACGTGGCAAATATGTATTCGTGTGCATGAAGTCCATATGCGCATAGTTCTTTGAAACTTGGGAGAAGGCAGTAAAACCACGAATCCACCTTTGCTTAAAGATCAAGGGAGTAGGTCAGTGAGTGACCAAGTGCAATTAAGCGGCAAAAATAGTGAGAGGGTTTGTGAGCATGTAACTAAAAGATCATGTAGAAAACAAATTACAGAATGAGGCCTACAGCAGTGATTCTCAACCTCTCAAGTCCACATCTGGCTTTTTTTTTGCGAGTGGAAGGCCTGTTCATACAGTCCACTAATAGGGAAAATGAAACTACCAATCGCTCATGGCCCAGCAATTGAGAAATACCCACATGGTGTTTCTTCATGGGAGTGACCAAAGGATAAAACAGAACGTGTCAAGGCAGGCACAATACATTCCAAGGCATGTCATGGGCCACCGTTGGCAATGATCGTCAGATGTTGAAGGCTGGTCGAAGAGAACGACTAGGACTCTTCCAGCCTCCACCCTAAATCAAGGGGTTGCCTTTCTCAAACGGAGCACCAGCAGAGTCACAACATAGAGTATTCTGGAAACAAATATTCGCCGAGGATTAATTGGGGCCAGTGATACAAAACAACAGGCTAAATGCTCATATCAAATATGGATGTCCCATATCAGCAACTTTAACCATACATATCTAAAAACTATACAGGTTATTCTGTAAGTGCTGGCACGGCCTTTATCTCAACTGTGTTGTAGAGGTATGATTCCGATTTGAAAAATTTTCAACGGGCATTCAAAAATTACCCTGTACCCAGTTGTGAGAGTGGAAATGCAGTGTGTCACAAACTACGAAATCTAATTTTTGTGTGGTCTCCCTGTGTTAAAACTTCCAATTTGAAAGTTGTTGCCCTGTCTCTCCTGATGCTAACCAAAAGCATTCCATGTTTCTGAGTACAATATTCAGAGATATTGGAAAAGCGGGGGAAATTGGGGAAAGAACAGCATTAAATGTGGAAATTGCACTTATAAAATTTTTTAGCAGCGACAGGGCAACAACTTTCTGAAGTTTTGGCACATTGGGGACAGTCTAAAATTTTAGATTTTATTTTGTGACTCGCCATGTTTCCGTCCTCAAAACTGGTACAGGAAAATACTTAAACGCCTGTTGGCATTTTTTTTTAAGTGGAATCATACCCCTACGATGGTTGATAAAGGCCGTGCTAGCACTTACGGGACACCCTTGCACATGATAGAATATTATACAATTCCCATAACGAGGGCCGTCTTAAGGGCATCATGGGCCCCACTTGTTAAACGATCGAAAAATGCAACTATACTAATTTTCCAGAGGCCCGACCTCCTATATAATGGTTATATAGAAGGTCGTAGAGATAGGCCTCCGCACGAGTTTCCGTAAACGTCATTCAGACTACCTAGCAAGTTTGCCATGTTTTTCAAAAATGAGCGTGAAAAAAAAAAATCTGGCCCCAGGGCTGGAGCCTTGTCAGCCCGCCCCTTGAGGGAGGCATGCGTTAAGACTGCGCTGTCTAAGGTTTGCACCAGGCGTCCTCCTTTTTTAGTTTTGAATCCGATAACCCTATCTAAAGACCACACACAATCCGTATTTTCACTTAGGGGCCCGTTCAAGTATTACGTTATCATCGATGGGGGGGGGGGGTTGGAACACTGCGCCAAAACTAATATCTTGCGCCATCCTGCTCCAATAGCGAATTTTACTGCCCGGAATTTCGGAAAGGACGCCAAAAAATTTTTGTTTCTGCTAGCCACGAAACGTTTCTTTACGAGAAGAGCTTGTTTTATTCCACTATGCTTAAACTATCGGGCTTTCCATCGCGAAACCCCCGATGTTACCCGTGATCGTGGAACTGAAGATGGTTTGCAATGCCTTTCAGCTTTAAAGTGCAAATTCGAGTGTTTCCTTTTTAAAAAAAAAAAAAGTCACTGGAAGCAGCAGAAATTACTGTAGTCGATTGTGTTAAATCCCGATGTTTCGTGAAAAAAAATTTTCATTCCGGGAGTAAAAAGCACATGTCCGCCGAATTACGAATGTTAGTTTAGAAACTTTGTCGAATAACGAGCGTTAAATCGTCAATATCGCTAAATAGCGAGTGTCAGATCGCCAATCTCGCCAGATACTGAGTGCTGAATCGCCAAACATCGAGTTGATTCTTCCGAAATTCTCTCCCATTTTGCAACAATTTCTTTCCAAGTATAAAAAAATTAAAAACTTATAAATTTTTTTTATCTCGTTTGAAGTGCTGCTGTTCAAGGCAGCAAATAGTGCCCTCAGTAAGCAAAAATCATCTTAAATAGACGGGTGCAAAGCAAAAAATTTTACGACAGCCGCTCTTTCAAACAAGGTGTCAAAAAGCCTAAAACACCAAAAACAAAAATCAAGCTGACGAAAAGATGTTTGATAACAAAAAATAGTGCAGTTTTATTTTGAAAAGGGGTGAGGGTTAACGAAAATATTAATTTCACTGCTCCAATTTATAAATATCTGCTCCGAATCCCATATATTGCTGCTCCGAAATGGACTTAGTCACTTCCCACCCCTGATAATGCGTACGTCAACCACCCTTTATGAAAATAAAGGTTAGGATTCAGAGGGGGTCAAAAATGGCTAAAAATTTGCTTACGTAATACTTGAACGTCCCCTTATTTGTTCGATCGTCCATAATGTTCGTTTTTTTTTTTTTTTTTTGTGGAAACAGCTCCGATAAACACACATAAGTTCACTTACAACTTGGCTGACCATATTTCCTCGAGAGAGATACGGGAAATTGAGATTCGAAATACGGGACATCGCCAAAACCTGAACACCAAACTAACCTTGTTGAAATTACGGAAAAATCACAATGGTGGGAAATGGAACATTACTGCAAATTACAGTGGATTAAAATGAATCCCACGAAAATAAAAGTTCACCACGAAACGTGGGCGATTAATATTCTTATTTATAGTTGTAATTATTATAATATAATTTATGAGTTGAAAGATAACTTCAATAAAGAATAAAAATTCAAGTGGGCTTCTTGTAAAATACGGGGAAAACCGGGACACTTTTGCCAAAAAGTCGGGACGGCCAAAAAAACAGAAAATAACGGGACTGTCCGGGGAAATACGGGATGTATGGTCACACTACTTATAGCTCAGTGTCTTTAAATCAAGCCTCAGAATCTCTGTCGTCTGCTTCTCTAGAGGTTCCTAGTTTTGGACGTCTCCTTGTGTTCTGAAAAATTACTGAACTGGAAGATTGAACTTCCAGTTCTGTTTGTGCTAAGCCTGTAGGGAACGGAACAAACCGACTTCTTGTCTGTCGTCTGCTCATTAAGAGGCTCTTTGTTTCGGATGCCTCCTTATGCTCAAATAAAATAACTGAACTTTCAGTTTGAATTTCCAGTTCAGTTTATATGCTTTGTTAATAAGGAACTAGGCGGAATAAAGGCTATAGTTTTTAAACTTCATCATCACCACATGAGTCGTTTTTAAATTGAAGATTAGATGGCAGCACATTACAATAAAGTGGAGTGTGTAAAAATTCACTTTTTACGATCGATATTTAGTAAGCGACTTGATAAGAATTAAGTCATTATAGTGGCTAAAGATCTTAGGGGCCGTTCAAGTATTACGTAAGCAAATTTTTAGCCATTTTTGACCCCTCCGCCGTCAGGAAAATTTCATCATGATCAAGAATTTATTTTTTTAATGCAAAAAAATATTTTTTTAATTCAAATTTCGGGAGAAAATACTCATTTATCGCACCCAGTCCTGCAGCAGTGGTCGCTAGGCTGGGATCTTTGTTGGGGCCTTAGAGGCCAGGTTTTTCACTGGTCCCTCGATAAAGAATTTATAGTATGAAAAAAACAAAAATTAGGATGAAGCCTTCAGCCCCCACAGAGGCCGTGCGACCTGTGCAGCCATATGGGACACCTCCCTAGGAAACGACTTCGGAGGCACCAAAAATCCCGCACGGGCAGAGATTCCTTTCTCTTTTCTGCCTCTACCCATTGGTACATTAAGGCCATCGTAGACCCAAGGCCACAACTAGAGGTTTGATCAGCTGTGTCAAGCAAGCATTTTGGCACCCTCTTGTAATGTTGAAGCAGAGATTAAAATGTGAAATTTGTTACCCCTCTGGTCCAGCCCCCGATTCACCAAACCAGCCAGCTCCGCCTTAGTTGCGGCCATGCATAAACCCTCTGGCGAAGTGATTTTTCTGAGCCTTCCCCCCCCCCCTTCCCCTATCTGGCTATAAAAAGATACCTGCCTACCAATTTGCTTGTTTATTCTCAAATTATTCATGAGGTCCCTTTCTACAGTTGAGCCCCGTCTCCTCCCGGCCGTGCTAAGGTGGGGGCCCCCGCATCAAGACGTCACTTGCGAGAATAGGGGTCATAATCAGCCGATAAAATACTTGTCAATAGGGAGTCGCCCATAAAATTCTTATCGTAAGTCCGGTAATTTTACTAACTAATTTCACCACCGTAAATTCACTTCAGAGAGGCCCGTCAAAGATCCCAGCCTAGGGATCCTGCTGCAAGATGTTGCGGGGGGGGGGGGGGGGCACTAATTTTTCGACAGGAAAAGTGGACTATTTTTCGGGGCTCCAAATTAAAACCAAAAATATTTGACCTCAGTGGAAGCCAGTAATTTATTTTGGAAGAGCAGTGCTGTGTTAACGCATGGGCTCCCCAGGGCATGGCCCGGAGGGCCCCTCAAGTACAAAAAGAGCCTCGTGATAATGAGATCTGGTTACAATTTTCAGTAGTTTGAAGGTGGGTATTTCCAGCTTGGTGAGAAAAGGGCGGCAGAAAAATCACTTTGCCAGTGCCTCCCTATGGTGCACTTAAGACGGCCCCGCGGGAGGAGGGGGGGGGTTTAACCAATCGGCCATTTTCCTCGCATTTTGGGAAGGAGAAATCCCTCCTCTTTTCACTGTGATCTCAGTAGTTGACTTTAATTCTTGCTTTGGCTAGGGATCCTGATGCAAGATGTTGGGGGGGGGGGGCACTAATTTTTCGACAGGAAAAGTGGGCTATTTCTCGGGGTCGCATAATTTTTCGGGGCTTCAAATTAAAACCAAAAATATTTTACCTCAGTGGAAGCCCGTCTATATCAAAGTGGGGCTCTTAAAAACCACCACGTACTTTTACAAAAAAGCATGCCAACCAATACTTACTAAAAACGACAACGTTATCATCAGGGCTATTGCCCGAAATACCCGGGGAATGTAAAAATTTTGACGAGGCATGTATTTTTTTCACACAACCACATGACCTATTCCAGCATAAAAAGTATTTATAAGTGAATGTGAATTTTTGTGGATTTGTCCAGCCATTTTTATCTATCCACATATTCAGAAAAGAAACCATAATCGGTGCTTTTAACCAGGAACTGTTCTTTGGCCGTGCGACTTGCGCGGCTGTATGGGGCCCCGCCAGGTGCAGGGTCGATGTGTCGGGACAAGAAAGGTTGTGTAAGTTCGTTGGATCATCCCGTATTTTACGAAACAGGAAAATTTTCTGATATTATTCGGTTCTTACCTATCGCCCCCACCCCTGGATCCGTTTCTGAGCAAAGGCTTCAGCTGCTGCGAATGGAGCAGAAGCAGAAATATTCAGCTCCGAAATGAGTGGAGGCAGAAATATGCAGCTTCGAATGGAGCGGAGGTACATGCATCTTCAGCTGCGAATAAAGCCAAGGCAGAGATCTTCAGCTACGAATAAAACCGAGGCAGAGATCTTCAGCTGCAAATGGAACGATAGGCAAGGATATTCATTAATGAATTTATGAAAAAAAACCATGGCTCTCCCATATCTTACAGTATGGCTCCTAGGCTGGAATATCTGGTACGCCTCCAGGCAAAACTTTTCATGCTCCCCCCTCCCCCAGAGTAAGTTTATAATGTAGGAAAACACACAAAAAATTGATAATTATCGTCCCGTGTCTGCTCCCCTCTAGTTGCGGCCCTCCGGAGCAGCGTGTCTTGTGATCAGAGGGGGTGGGCATCAAAATGCGGGCTTGCCCGGGCTGACTAAGCATCGTTGCAATCGTGAAAGTCCTGCCTACTCTTGTGGGAAGGGCCGTAACTAGTGGGGGGGGGGAGCAAGCGGGTCCAGTGCACTGGAGCCGGACCAGAGAGGGCACCGATTTTAACTTTTAACCCTCGTTCAACATTACAAAGGGCGAAAAAATGTGATCTTGCCCGGCTGACCAAGCATCGACCCTGCTTGTGGGAAGGAGCCTATGGGGGTCCACCCATTGACGTAGCGTGCTTTCTCGGGCCCCCGGGGCAGACTTTCTTGGGGGCCTCTTGTAACTGGGGCCCGCGGGTATATATACAGGCATTGGCCAACGATCTGGTATATGTTATATCCGGCGAAAACCATACAGCAATAACGGATGAAGCACAGACAGTGTTCGGAAAATTGAGCAATTGGCTGGTTAATAATAAACTACAAATGGAAGTAGAAAAACCCCGCTTCTTGTGGCACCCAAAGAAAACGAAGAAACTTAAGATCTGCATTGAAGGTATACGAATTCGACCGTCACAGATAATACGATACCTTGGTGTGTACTTTGAGAGTAAATTGAACTTTGTGGCGCACATCCAAAAACAGGTTGACAAAGTAAATGGCACACTGCAATTACTGCGCAGATTGGCCGGATCGAAATGGGGGAATGCGGCGAGCCTTAAGCAACATCTTGTATTGTACAAAGGCAACTTTTATACGGATGCGCCAATTGGTATCAGCACCCAACTCAAAAGCAAGAGAGAGATCTGGATCTATATAAGTTCTGGATGTGGCTACAGGCAACCCAGCTTTGAGTATTTACATGGAGTACGAGGCTCTTAAGACCAGACTGCTACATCTTCAAAAGGACATAATATTCGACGAGCAACGAGTTTCGTCAAACCAATTTGAGCAGCGACATAAGCAATGGCTGTTTCACCCAAGCAGAGATCTCACCAAGTCTCAAATAATGCCATTTGGTATTGATAATATAGATTCCTTAGGCTCTAAAAAAATATTCACCGATGGCTCTAAAACAGAAACGGCTACTGGCTGCGCGTATGTGGTACTAGCGGAGGATGGTTCATTAGAGGAGCAATGGAGTCGAAAGTTAGCTAAAGAGAATAGCGTATTCCAAGCTGAGATTTTTGTGATACTCAATGCTGTTAAACGTGCGGAAGAGATGCTTTGTCCAGTGACAATCTTTACAGATAGCACATCTGGCCTCCTAGCCATACAAGATCCTCGTTCACCTAACTCTGTCGTACGAAGTATCCGTCTTATCCTACGCGCTCACGACAACATACGATTAGTCTGGGTCAAAGCGCAAGTAGGTATTGCTGGAAAGGAAAAAGCGGATCAACTTGCCAAGAAGGCAACAGCATTGAAAGACTTGGTTGTTCTACCTTGGCCGAGGAGTCATGCCCGCAATATCTAGAAAGACAGAATGCTTGAAATTATCTTCCAAACTCAGAAATGACATTGCGATAATTACAACTACGAATAAGAATATTTATTTCACACTAGGAGGACCCCCCCCCCCAAACTCCTCCAATGGACCTAACTATTCGTCACATCTTCTTTATCAAGCAAAATATTCCTCAGGCACTGCGAATGTCTGCAAAATAACCTCAGGAACCAACTTTTGCAAGGGCCCTGGGCATGGCCCCACGACTGTGGAGCTGACAGATCTCCATCCCTGGGGCCCAGGAATATGGACGAGATGGCCTGGGACGCTTCTCAGTATTTTTCACGTTATAAATTCATCATAAAGGGGCCCGTGAAAGATCCCAGCCTAGGGAGCCCTGCTCCAAGATGTGAGGACCATGGCCTTGGGCAAATAACCCCCATTCCCTCAACTTGGGGAGAGAATTTTTTTTAATTATATAATCTGCAATAATAAATCCGCGTGAACCGAATAGGACCATTTGCGGTCGGCAGAAACGTAAAAAAACTTAATTATGCTAGGTGTTTGTATTTTCCTAGCCTGGCGCATCTGTTCCATCGTTTGCACATCCACATATTTTTGCCTTTTTAGACAATAAAGAAGAAAGAGGAAAAAGCGATGAAATGAAAAAAAATGATTATTTCTTGAAATTGATATTCATATCACAAAAAATCCAATGAAAAAGTGGGGGGGGGGGGCTTTTCTTTTCAATATTTGCTCTATTCCGCTTCAAGTATTTCTTTCCCGTGGTATTTATGTTAGGATGTTTGCTAACGTCATTATTTTGTCGCCAACGATAAATGGCCAGGCCTGACCACCCTCTACTATATTAACCAATCAGGGAACAGAATACGGGCTTCCGAACATTTTGTCTGTAGATATCGTGAACATGCGGTGTTCGACCACTAATCCACCCCAAGAAAGAAGGGCTTTTTTTGATGAGCTCCTCTCCCACCTTTTTTTTTCGGATTTCCTGACTTTTGATGACAAGGGGGGGAGGGGGGGTTTGAAGGTTGCTTATGTCATAAACCACCCCTTTTTGAAGATATGAAATATTCTTAGCTGCTGAGGAAATTTTGCTGACGGGGGGGGGGGGGAGAGTGGGTCAAAAATGGCTGAAAATCTGCTTACGTAATACTTGAATGGCCCCTTACACGTAAAAAACAGATTTTTCTCAATGAAATTGGCGAGAAAATCGGCCATACCTTACCAAGGCCACGCATCGATAGATTGGTTAAGAGGCTTTTGTTCCCATAAAGCAACGAGTGACGCGATTTCCTCGTAGCCTCCATTCACTGCAAAGTTCACCTGAAACGGACTACAGATAGCCATGACTTTGCCGCTGCAGTGGTCAGAGTGATGGATTCGCATCGCGAAGACCCGGGTTCGAACGCCAGAGTGATGGTCGGCTGAAGTCGATGTTCTGTGGCTCCCAACTTCGAGGCGCGCATGTGAGCCGACCTCCCGGTAAAAAAAAGTCTCGCCACAGAGATCAACAGGCCTACGACGGTACAAATATATCGAATCACTTCACTCACAATTTCAAATATAGATGGCAGCACAAACAACACACGCAAAACACTATATACGCACTCAGGCTGTTAGATACACACACTCACACTTCCGGCAATCCAATCTTCAGGCTAAGCCAGATTTATGGTTTTACCATCAGTGGGCCAACAAGTTTTGTCATCGCTTCTCCTATTCTACAAATTTTTTTGACCGCTCATGCGTCAAATTTACCCCCTTTAAATACTCCTGCCTCAAAAAAGCAAACAGTACAAATTTCCAATTCAATCATAACACTTCATTCACTTCACTTCTGAAATATAGATGGCAGTACTGAAAAATTAAGCACAACACTGCATACGCACACAGTTACACTTCCGGCACAACTCACTGGGTGGTAAATCACCCATAGATGGTGATAGACCTGAGTTGTGCTCGGCTTGAAAGAAAGAAAGCCTTTGAGAAGTTGCATCGCGAGGACCCCACCGTCGCCACACGGGTAATCGGCTGAATTTTTCAGTGCTTTCCTTTTTCTCTCTTTTAAACCGAGCACAACTCAGGTCTATCACCATGTATGGGCGATTTACCACCTAGTGAGTTGCGCCGGCGTGTAACTGTGTGTACCTAACAGTCTGAGTGCATACGTAGTGCTGTGTTTGATTTTTCAGTGCTGCCATCTATATTTCAGATAGGAAAGTGAGTGATGTGATATGATTGAATTAAATTTGTACTGTTTGCAGGTCTGTTGCTGTGGCGAGACGTTTTAAAGGGGAGATCAGTTCGCATTCACGCCTTGAAGTTGGGAACCACAGAAACTCGACCACCATAGCGGAAAACTTTTCAGTGCTGCCATCTATATTTCAGAAGTGAAATGAGCGATGCTGTTAAGATTGAATAACATTTGTACTGTTTGTAGGTCTGTTTCTGTCTGTGGCGAGACTTTTTAAAGGGCATATCGGCCACCAAAAGAGTGATCAAGGAAAATACGCAAGGACGTGAGTGGAAAAAAGAATGTAAAGTGATTGGAAGAAGAAAAAGAGCTCTGTGCCAAGAACCTTATAAGAGTTGGGCTGACAGGGCTCTAGCCTTGGGATCCTGGACAATTCTCATCATTTTGCAGGTTTTTCAAGTTATAAATTATAGAAGGGCTCATGGAAAGTCTTACCGGTGGCTCCGCAAAAGATTCCAGCCGAGGGGCCCCTGCTCTACAATGTGGGGCCCATGCCCTGAGCCATGGTTCCGATGAGGGAGAGGCTGACAAGGCTCTAGCCCGGAACAGTTCTTGATTTTTCTACAAAAAACTCACTACATCACTATACAGGTGCCTGGAAAAAATCTCGGCAGTTATCCACCAAAGATCCCAGAGCCTGAAGGGGGGGGGGTGCTTTTGAAGGTTTCCCGGGTAATTCGAAGAATGAGTGGTGAAGAGAATTAGAGTAAAATGAGGAAAGCGCGATTGCCTCCTTAACACGTGGGCCCACCCTGGGCTTCAAGAGGAGGGGGACTCCCAAAAATGAGAACCGGTTGAAATTTCGAGAATTTGACAGATAGGGCCTCAGAAAAATCACTTGACTTGGGTTGTCCATGATGCTCTTAAGATGGCCCTATTGTGAAGGGCGAAAAAGTTTGCGTAATTCATAGGCAGCAAAAACATAAATACGCCTCTGGCCCGTGACTATAACAATACAAAAGGCAGCTAATTTCGGGGATCCTCAATTTTTATGGGGGCTGTGCTAACGTGAGAAACGAGACCTGTGTTTTTCATGGCGAGAAATATCCCGTTTTTGCTTTCATAAGATATGGTCAATTTCTTCGCATGCATAGGAAAAAAAATTTTGAATAATTCATTCAAATTTTTGTATACGCATTTAGATTCTCAGTCAAAGACATATGATACCAGGATAATTTTTTTTATTATTCATAATTTTTGATAATTGAAACTAATTCTGAATCAGTTTTTTTTTTTTAAGTTTTTTTTTTTGAATTACCAATGTGGCAACAAAACACAGCTCACAACAGTCCATGATGTTTACATGCCCGTGTGGGTTGCGAGTTTGTTGGTACGAATGAAAAATGAATGAGTACAAGTTCAGTCCTTTGCTGTTCGTTCAAAAAGACGGCAAACCCATCGAATTTTATATGAGATCTTGTTCGGAGAAGGCGAGGCTGGAGCCCCTGATCGAGAAAGGTGGAGCTGTGCTCCACTCCTATTACAGACCTGGTAGGGTCCGGCTTGTCGAACCTGGTAGTAGAGTGATGAACCTTAAGGACGAAGAGGAGACCATATCCGTCCAGTATGTCTATGACTGTATAAAGAGGAACCGTAGGCTCGACAAGGACAAATACCGAGTGACGTTGAAGTCAATGGAAACAAGTGACATCAGCGAGGACAGCGGCAGCATCATCGGCGACAGTGGCGCCATCACAACCAGGGCTAAAAGACCCAGGGAGGAGCTACTGAAGCGTCAAGTGACTGCTAAATTACGGAAATTCAGTAAGAATTACCTTGAGAGAGTCTCGCGTTTCATGTTGGACAACGAGAAGGACTTCATGTGTCTATCGGACATGGAACTTTGTAAGAAGTTGTCTCGGGTATTGAAACGCTCGCTGTTGGAAGTGTCAATATGTTATGATCACATGTTAAAGAATGTTAGTCACTTACCCATCGATACAGATGTACGCGAGAAGTTGCAGGTATTGCTCGAGAAGAAGGTACGGAAGGATTTCTCGAGAGACGACGATTTAATGATACTGAGTTATATTTTTGTTAACGTTTGTGGCAGCGACTCTGTCTGCCACAATGTTTGGGAAGCGATGAGGTCGGAGAAGGATTTTCTACAGCCCGCAAGATCTCTTTGGTATCGGTTCAACAAAGTGATTTTACCGAATATATCTGGGTATGGACTGGCGCCGTTCAAAGTTCAAGAAATTCTCTCCAAAGTAGAATTTCTCTCAAGGTTTGATAAAGATGGTGATGATAGATTGAGTGAGGTTGATTCGTTGGATTCCCGTTGTCCGAGTCTAGAGAATGTAGAATCGTTCAAGAAAAAAGCTAGACTAGAAGAATGTGAACGGGCGATAGATGCCAAGCTTCAGAAAAAACAAATTAATTCATTGCAATCGCCTCTAAAAAGTTCAGAAGTGGCAGTGAATGGTTCACATAGATCACCCGCGAAAAATTCATCTACGAACGGTCCGTGTATCATTAATCTCTTTAGGAGTTCGGAGAATTCTGAAAATAAAAATTCTGATGCAGGAAATAAGAATGTTGGTAGTTTGGAATCTTTAAAACTACCCGTTGTAAGTGTCATGGATGTAATGAAAGGAAGGAAAGAAAATGCTGTACAGTCACCGAGCAAGGATGTAACAAGCCCAACTTGTGTCTCTGAGACACCCGAGGTGGATTCCAACTTGCAGATTCCAAAGACTTCAGCGTTACAAATGAGCGTCACTCCTAAGCCAGTCTCGCAATCCTCGAGTGATGGATCTGTGATACCGCCAACTTATCTTCAGTCGCAGTCGAAGAAGACCGATTCACAGGAAACCAAAACGCCTGCTTCGAGTCAGAACATGACCACGTCTTTGAATGATGCTGTTCTCGTGAATACCGGTGGTTTCATGCCATCCTATGAAAACGAAATGGAAAATTCTCGCCACGTCAGTGCTGTTACGGATCATTCTAGTCTTAACCCATCACAGGATGAATTTCCGCCGTCATTCGATCCAAACAAATTTGATAAAGCTCAAGGACTCGTTACCTCTGTAAATAATAAGGGTGTCACTAATCTTCCTTCATCTGTTGGTAAAAATGTGTCTCAGAAAGCATCATCAATTGAACCTGTTTCTCTGCCATTATCTGATAAAGTACCTCCAATGTTAAATATAATGGCTTTAGATCATTCACCGATTGAGCTTTGCGATGTGATACAGAGCAGTAAGAAGTGTGTGCCACTTGGGATTTCGCCATCAGAAAACCAAAAGGATGACGGTAAATTACCATTAGAAGCAGACAAAAATCATGATCGCCACAATACACAGGTGAATCGCTCCAAAGTTTCTCAGCCTAAAGGAGCAGTTGTAGGAGATGCTGGCGATAACATCAGAAAGAAACATAAGACCAAAAATAAAAAATCGGCCGTCAAAGAAACTCTCAAGAAAAGTTCAGGAAACACAAATGCAACATCTACAGTCAATCATAATATATTGAATGAAGCTAGCAACTCGTCAACTGATTCCCACATGGATGACCTTGAAGGTTTAAAGCGATATATTTTTCTCAATTTCGGTACTCAAGGGAAAGAAACTACGGCTGAGCCAGAGAAACTTGACCCGTTGCCAGAAGTTCCAAAGCCACCACCACCATCATCCCAATGTGTCAGAGATGAAGAGTTGGAAATCGTCAAGCAGTTCCTTCAAGATAATTTTGGTAAGATCGAAGAGATCAGCAAAAACATTATGGCGGCCACTGCCACGACAAGTAGCTCAGATGACCAGTCGCAGCTAACTTTGACGTCTTCCGAAAGTGAATCCAATGCCACCGCTTCGAATGCGGGCAATAAAGCTAAACAGTTGAACAAGATGCTCATGCAAAACACAAAGTATTTCGAACCTTTGCTGGACACGACTTCGAAAACTTCATCCGGGAAAATAGAAGAGTTGAGAAAGCTACTGATGCAGGACACGAGGAATTTTGAGCCCCAAGTTGTTGCGGATAATGTTTCTAATAAGGAAATTCAGTCTGTTGATAAGCACGAGAATTTCGAACAACTGAACAGATTGCTTATGCAAGACACTGGATGTTTTGACCCATTGATAGGTAATAACCAGAGCATTCCAACAGTGAAAGCACTCGACAAAGTCACGGATGACACAGCTAACTATGAAACTCCAGAATGTTCACTAAGTTTACCTGGGAGCAGCGAGTCGAGTCCGGATCAGTTGGATTTCCCCAAAGTACATGCTATCAAGAGTCCACATACTGAAAGACATGCAAGTTGGAGGGAACCGAGGGTAATATTCGTATTAGCCTACTTTTCTTCCCATATTATTTGTACAAGAGAAAGTTTTGCCAATCAGTTGTATACAAAAGTTGCGCCAAAACAATAACACCTTGTTTCCCCTATGCATGTCCAAATTAAAAGGAGGGTACATTGACAATATATCTTTATGATCACCTTAGTGAAATTCTTATGAGATTAGGGCTCGAAAAATCAGAAGAAAAAAAATTTAGGTGCTAGCCCGAATTTCTTAGCACAAAAAATTTTTGCAAAACAAATCGTCCAAAATATCAGAATTTTTTTAATTTTCTGGAACTCTGTGATTTTTTTTTACAAATTTAAAAACATGCCGATATCTATTTTGAAAATTTTGTGCTGCCCTCACTTCTCAGACTTGTAGTCCGTAATCACACATATGAAATTTTAGGCTCCAATCCCAATTTTTTAGTCGCCCTGGCAACTAGGATTTGTCAAGCTCTATCAAGATGTTTCCTCAAAATCTCTCTTTGGACAAAACAAGAAAATATACTTGTAGCATAAATGAGGTATGGGTGAGGCTCCCTAACCTTGAACCCTTCCCTTTACATATATATATTGCCAAAACACAATGTAACACAACCATTTACTTTGCAGGATTCTAGCGCTATGAGGAGGTGCACTCCCGGTACATTTTTGTTTATCCAAATATTTACAGACTATGAAATGAAAGGAAACAAAATTTAATTTTTCACCAAGGATTTATTCATGATAAATTTTACATCTCATTTTTCGTTAAAGTCAGGATGATTCAAAATTTTGTTCAAAATCTGAGTTTGAAATTACTATTTCGATATTCACAATAACCAAATTTATATACAGCTCGTGATTAGTTGGTAAATTTCTTGCCAACTGTCCGGCTCTGTATTTCTGTGTTTGATGTCAGTTCATTGACCATCTGTTGGTAGCGATATGTAGACTTCCTCAGTTTCTTGTTATGTATAGTGGCAGCAAGAACAGAGAGGAGACGTTCATATCCACTCTGAGAAATGACTAATTAGGGCAAGCCAGTAGAAGTCCACCTTGTTTTTGTCATGTCTGACCAAATGACTGGGCGTAGAGAGCGAGAGAGAGAGTGTGTGTGTGTGTGTGTGTGTGTGTGTGTGTGTGTGTGTGTCTACCGATCACAGATGTTGACCAAGTTTAGAAATCCACATTGAGCAGCAATTCCTCATACACCCCAAAGCAGAATGTTTCACATTGTTCTGCAATGAGCCCTCAGATGAGTGGAAATTTTCTTCGGTAAAAATCCCCATAATAGTGTTTTCTACATTTTTCTTAAAATTCTTCCTGATTGTTATGCAGTAGCACTGACTCCTCCAGTTCTGTGACATATGTTGGCACATAGATTTTGGCATATTCTGCTTTGAGGAAGATCAGCACATATGGCAGGAATTCAATTAGTGTGACGACCACAGCAAATAGATGAAAGCAAGCCAGACATCTGGAGAATACACTAGCTAAAACAAATTAGACAATTAAAACCTTCCGGACCAGCTGATGATTATGTGCCCAGGCACTAAATGTTAGACCTAGAGTATGTTATTTCCCCCAAAGCAGAATGTGCTGAAATCTGTGACGTACCTTGCAGAACAGTCTGGAAGAATTTGAAGAAAAATATAGAAAATATTATTACGGGAACTGCAGAACATTTGCAGTCAGCCGAGGGCTCGTTGCAGCACAATGCAAAACATTCTGCTTTGGGAGTTATTTCATGAGATTAGCTGAGCTGCGACAAGTGAGTGAAAAACAATCACGAGCCGTATGTAAACAGGAGTTGAAGAAATTTTCGGACTAATTGATTTACTTCATATGAAAAAATATGACGTCACAAGGAAATTTACATATTCAGGTAACTTACAAAAATAATCGAGATTACTCAACATCAAAATGCCAACAATACAGGACAAACTGCCCAATAATGCCGAGTAAATATGTGATATTAAAGAACAATATAAAGACCCTATTACCCTAGCTGATGTCTGCAGCCATCTGCCAGTGAAGCAAGGCATTTATATTATTTATAACAATTCTCATAATTATACAGTAATAATGCCGATCAGCTGCAATCTTCAATCATGTGGTGTTTGGAGTGACAGAATTGAGGCTGATCCTCGAACCCTTATGCTAGTCCTTAGCAGGTGCTGTTACAGAGTTTGGCGTTATATCGAATCACGGAATAATGCATATAAAGCCTAGAAATGAAAGATTTGCTCACAAATTTTCTGGTGCAAAGCAGGTTTCGCATGGTATTGAAGGGAGGGCTTTAACCAGGTTCCACTGTATTCTTGAATTAGAGCCAATTGTGTGCAGCTTGCTGATGACTATCGGAAGGAAAAAGTGTTGAATTTTTCGAACATGAAAGCATTTTAATAATTAATAATCAAAGCACTTCACATTATGATCAATAAGAATACTAGAATGGTTTGATATTCCATCTTTCCTTGCTTGATTGATTACTGCTTATGTTCCCCATGACAGGTGAGATCTGTATCACCCGCAACAAGTGGATTCAGAACTGCAGATGAAACAATATGTGATGATGATGTTGCTGCTGTTATAAACGATTCAACAGCGCCAAAAAATGAAGATCCAGTTGTACTTGAATCAGAAAATGCTTTCAGGAGTCCCTCTCCATCAGTTGTTGGACGAGGTACACAATTTTTTTTTTTTTGAAGTGAAGTCTAATCATTAAAAAAAGAGAGCGATATAGGGGTACAGCTTTACAGAAGGATGGTAGATAAGTCAGCCTGGGATTTCCAGGGCCCCTAGATATATATGTAATGATGATTTTTATTCCGTTGGAATTTACAATTACATTAACAAATGTAAACATGTATTTCGCTCTTTTTATAGGATATCCACTTAACGTGAACACAAGCATGGAAGTTCATCCACCTTTAAGTACATTTGGTTCAGATGCCTCGACAAAAGCTATGGATGAGGATGACGAGTTTGACATGACATTCCCCTCCAGCAGGAATACTCTGAATGCAGGAAGTCAACCAGTAGCAGGTGTGTAAAATGCTTTCTTTGATCGGAAGTGTGAGAAAATAAGGCTTCTGCTGGGCTAGAAAATTTTCTGTCTGTCCCGCAGTTTAATGATAGAACTCTTTGGGACTTCACATGCACTGCACAATATGAATAACACTGCTCCAAAATTTTTTTTGATGGTTTCGAAAATTTAACATTAGTTCAGTCACGGGTTAGGGTTGAATTGCAAGACTATTTTATAATTCCAATTTTTCATCAAATGATATAATTCTTTTTCAGTGCAATTAGAACAGGATCAGGATTATCCAATTTCCGAGATCGATCCATTTGCAAGCACTGGAAGTCAGCAGACTGTACGCAGCATAAGCACAAAAGGTTTGTATGATTCCGCTCACTTTTTTGAATCTAAAATATACTATTTTGCCGCACATCAACTCCGGTCATATCACCATACAGCAATTTACTACAGATCAAGTTGGGTTGAAAATAAAGGCATCATCTACTGGTAATTGCCTCAGCTTCCCTAGGTAAAAAACTTACTATCTATGCCCTTCTCTAGGATTGAACCCGCAGATCTGATAGCCATCTTCATGGTGATAGACGAGCATCTTACCACTATGCCAATCGGGTGCATCTTAAATATACTAGAATCATGGTTCCAGTCATCCACATTGAGCCAATATGATGAAAACTGGAGGAGACCCTGTGCCATACTCTAAATCTACAGATTCCTTTATAGAATAATAACTACGCTATACATGTATCGAGAAGTCCTTGGTGAAGGTGCTCTTCTGAGTAAGCTTCTATGAAAGATGGTTTTTGATACTGTAAGAAGCCATCAACCATCCAAACAAGGATATTTTTCAAGCTTCTTTTTCAGTCTTTGATATATATATATATTTTTTTTTTGGGAAGTTCCTTGCAGCCTACATCTGGGCCGCTGTGGTGGTCGAGTGGTCATAGTGACGGACTCGCATCGCAGGGACCCGGGTTCGAGCCCCACCGTCGCCACAGTGGTGGTCGGCTGAAGTTGGTTTTCTGTGGTTCCCAATTTCGAGGCGCAAATGCGAGCCGATCTCTCCGTTAAAAAGTCTCGCCGCAGAGAGCAACAGGCCTACAAACAGTACAAATATTCAGTCACTACACATCACTCACTTCACTTCTGAGATATAGATGGCAGCTCTGAAAAATCATACACAACACTAGATACGCGCTCAGACTGTTAGGTACACATAATTACACTTCCGGCACAACTCACTAGGTAGAAAATTGCCTATGGCGACAGACCTGAGTTGTGCTCGGTTTGAAAAAAAAAAAGCCTACATTTGGGTTCGCTGATATATATCCAATATTCATATTGATAGTTTCAAAATATCATGACGCATGATATTTTTGATATTTAGAGTCAAAAACGATTTGGTATTTTCATCGGTAAATGAGTTTATCAATGATAAATTAGTTCATCTGTAAATAAATATAACAGATGTGTTCAAACATAAAAATATTCAGTTGAGAATGGGTTGGTGTCTTCAGTCAAGAATGGTCTGATATTTTCAGTTGAGGATGGTTTGACATTTTCAGTTGAGGATGGTTTGACATTTTCAGCCACGAATAGGATAATATTTTCAGTCTGGTGTTTTCAGTTGTAAGTGGCTGATATTTCCAGCATCTTAAAAATGGGCTGATATTTCCAATCAAGGATGGTTTGATATTTTCAACTAAGAATGAGCTGATGTTTTCAGTTAAGAATAGATTGATATTTTCAATCGAGTATTGTTTGATATTTTTAATCGAGTATTGTTTGATATTTTCAGCCACAAATGAGCTAATATTTTCAGTCGAGGGTGGTGTGATATTTCAGCCAAGAGTGGTTTCATATTTTTAACCTCAAATGATTTGACACAGCAACTTCAAATCCCATCTTAACCTACTGAGGGATCTGCGCGTAAAAATATGTGTAAAAAAATCCTTTCTGGTATGCTTCTGCACGTGAAAAAAAAAGAAAGACATAAAATATCTGTTTCTAAATGGCTCTGAACATATTTTACAGTTTTTCCTTCCCCCCCCCCCCAACACCTTTGTTAAAACATGACAACGATGGCTCAGTTACATGCCTCTCCTTCCTTTCTTCATGAAAACACTCCCAAAGGGATTAAGCCCCATGGTACTGTGCAAGAAGAGAATAGCTGTTGCCACATCGTGTCTGTGGTCAACTTGGAAAGTCAATCATTCTTTGTGGTGTACAACATGTTTTGAATAACACAATCAGAATCTTGAAAAAAAAAGAAGTTTATCTTCAGTCTTTTGCAAATCCAGGTGATTTTGAGTAAGAAAAAGATGTTTTCTCCCTTTTCATTGCAAATATCACCCAGATTTCAAAAAAGACTTGTTTTGAGCATAGTTAGACATTCTTATGTATCTGTTATACTTGAATGTACTGAATTCCTTTCCTTTTGTTTTTGACAAGCAAAATTCTATATGATATCAACCACAATACAAATGAATGTTGAATACTGCAGTTGTGATATTCTAGCCCTACATCCATCAGAGCAAATAATTCTCAGAATTTCTAGCACCAGGCGTCTCACCATTTCATATTGATAAATAGGTCCCATTGCCATAAAGAGTTTTCTTATTTAGATTAGTGGTTCTCAACCTGGCGACCGTATGACCCCCTTGCAGTTCTGGGATTTTTTAAGGTGGCCAGGGGTGAAAATCAGATGAAAGGGGAGCCATGACAAGTGGTAAAAGGGACCACAGACAGTTGTAAAGAAATGAAGCTTTGAAGTGAAATATGTTAGGAAAAATCTGACTACTTTCACAATCCAGCAGAGCTGTCCATAGAACCAGGGTCACACTTGCCTATGTAAGCATGACCCGGGGCCACATATAGTGTCCTACTTGATGTGACATGATTTTTGAATGTAAGTTGTTACTTCCAGCTATGCATGGGGCCCCCTCAGATGATGTTGAGACAGACAACCATGCACAACCCCCCCCCCCCCATTAGAAAGAAGCTTACTGAACTCTAGCCGAGGATAGGTGTGGAACCAGGGTAATGATGCATAGGGAGGTTCTATCTATTGTGTAGGTTCGTTGGTCATCTTTTATTTTGCAAAGACCTATTTTTTCACCCATATATTTCGGAGTTTGGGTGGGATAATCACACACCTGGATCCACGCTGGGCCCAGTGTAGGGTAGGGTAGTTTTTAGCATTTACCAAATTTTCCAACATACCTTGGATGTTATGCATAATCACCAGTAAAAAATGAAACATAATGAAATTTATCAAAGAAATTGCAACAATTGCCATTTATGCTTAATCGCCATAATATATGCAGAGGAGTATTTACAGGAGGGATAACCTGGCTATAGGCCCAGGGTGGCAAGTCCGGAGGGGAAGGTAAATTTATGGAATGAGTGATCAAGAACATGAGATTAAAATGTGAGAAAAGTGGCAAAGCCACAAATCTGTCTCTACATTGAGAGTAGGGACCAGGTGTCCGAAAAAAAGACAGAGAGTATGAAAGCATGTGAAAGATTAAAAGAGGGACCAGATCAATAGTGACTACAAGCGTGACCTAGAGAGTGTACTTGTGAGGGTACAATGCAAAAGCGTGTTAGAAACCAAAAGAGATACATCATTGGATATATATCTGCAGTTTTTGGGCTCAAATCAGCTTTTTTCTTGTCCCCTTTTTTGATGATTGATTGGATCCATCGAGAGAAAGCCTGGGCAAGGTCGTCCAAGAGCCAAGACGGCCAGATAAGATCGCCATTTGTCGATTATAGCGAGGCGTAACAGAAGTGCTACAGCTTCTCAGCTCTCTCGTGACTCGTATGCAGCCACAGGAACCCGTGTATCAAGGGTGACTGTTTCCAAAAGACTTCATGAGAGAGAGTTGTTTGCAAGAAGACCTGCTGTTTGCGTTCCGCTCACTTCTACGAACAGGAGAATCCGTTTATCATGGTGCAGAGAGCATAGAGATTGGAGTATGGATCAATGGGCGACCGTTCTCTTCACTGATGAGTCCCGGTTCAGCCTAAGCACCAATTCTCACCGTACGTTCATATGGAGAGAACCAGGGACCCGCTACCAACCCTTCAATGTCCGCGAAATCTACCATTATGGCGGAGGAGGTTTAATGGTCTGGGCAGGCATCATGTTGGATGGCAGCACACCTCTCCATGTCTTTGAAACAGGCACTGTGACTGGTGTGAGGTATAAGAATGAGGTCTTGGAGCCCTATGTTCGCCTTTTCAGGGGTGCAGTTGGCCCTGAGTTCATTTTAATGGACGATAACGTGAGGCCACATAGAGCTCTTCTGTTCGACGATTTTCTAGAGAGTGAGGATATTCGCCACATGGATTGGCCAGCCAGATCTCCAGACCTTAACCCTATAGAGCATGTCTTGGATGCTCTGGGGAGGGCAATTGCAACTCGCAACCCCCCCTCCGGGAACCTTCCAGGGAATGAAAACAGCGTTGCTGAACGAGTGGGACCAATTGCCACAGTAAATGATAAACTGCCTTATTTCAAGTATGAAATCGCGCTGCGAGACCTTTATATCTGTAAGAGGGGACCATACCCCCTATTAACTCATCTATTAACCCATTTTTTTGTTTACTCTTCAACCGCTGTTTCATACCTTCCGACTCCAACGAGTGTTACGCACGATCATGCGTGTGTATTACAATTATTGAATGGTTATTTGTTTTGTATTGTATCAATGTATGTACATGTCAAATTTCATTAAAATCGGTACAGTAGTTCTAGAGATTATCGACCAAGTCTGCAAATTCTCTTAATTTCTTACACCAGTGTAGATTAACAACAGTTCCAATGACATATGGTCACCTTTGGGTGTTCATGGTTTGTGAGATCAATAACTGGTCTCTTTAGGGAAAATTCGCCTTTCATCACATTATATTTTCGTGATACTTTCTTACAACTCACTTGATCCTGCTTTTATAAGGTATTTGTGACCTCCAAAATAAAAAAATTCACTCTCCTGAGTTTGAAAATTATTTTCGGCCATTTTTCAATGTAAGTCATTGGGGAATAAGACTGATTACTCAAGAACAAAAATCGTTTGACATAGTGACATCAGTTCATAATGAACATTGTTAATATGTTTGATGTCATTGTTCATAATGAGCACCGAACTGCATTACATCAGTACATTACGAAGTAAAAACAATATACATTGTTTTTATTTTTGAATTTCACAGACCACCAGAAATCTCTTCAAGAGGTGCACTTGCAGTCGGGCGTACGCAGGATCACCCTTGTAGGGGATGCACCAAGTTTGGGAGAGGCATGACAAATTTATTCGACAGAAATTGCAGTTAATAATCTTCAAAAAGTGTTTTAAATTACCAGAAATTGATTAAGATAGCATATAAAGTTATTTTCGATGTTTCACATATTTTACAGAGATTTAAAATTTTTTTTTGTCATCTTAGAGGGGGCACGGGCCCCTGTTCCCCTCTGCCTACAGTTCAGTAGCAATGGGTGTCTGAGCTTATTGGAAACTATTTTGACAGCAAAAATGCCTTCATCTTTTATGTCCCATGCTTTGTAGTGTTCAGTGAACAATTCATTCAGAGATCATTTGAGAGGATCTTCGATTAAAATGCAATGATACATGTGTTCAAACTATTGACTTTTTTTTTAAAATTGTACTTATACTTTGATGATGAAACTTATTTTTCTTTTTAACAGCAGAAATGCCCATCATAAAAGATCAGGAAATCTTGAACGAAGCTGCATCAATTGTGAAATCTCTTAACAACATTGTCTCTTCGTTAAATAAGAACACATCAAGAAATGTGCCCATTAGCCTCAAGAAGCAAATAGAGGAACTGAGCTGCAAGTCGTTTCTTCCTATTCTGAAGATGCAAGTCCGTGAGATTGCCAAAAAGAGAGGACGCTTCACCCTCGAGGATAAAGCTGTGCTTGTAAAGTACTTTTCTCTGTGTCGCCAGACGCCATACCATCAGCTTATGTGCGATTTGGTGAATGGGCTATGACATTCCAGAAATGAATCAGCTGTGTAAAGTAATACATCTATGGGTTTTTTGTTGTGATATCAATAGTGTGAGGAAATATGAATCTTGAACAGTGTTGGATCGGAAATATCTTCTATGTCATCATATATCAACATTAGTGAACGTGTTCGCGCGTTTTAGTGATAATAGATTGTTTTCAAACGAGAAATGTATACATAGCTTCCATACTCTGGCTACTGTAAAACAGCAGTTCTCAACCCTTTTTGACTCGCTGAGCCCTTTCTGGTATATAATTCATATGGCAGAGCCCGTAGGCCTATTTTTTTATATATGCAGAAAAGTTACTGATTTATTTTTATTGTTTAAAAATATTTATAAGTATTGTTTTTCAAAATTTATTTTATTTTTCTCGAGCAGTCACGAAGCCCCAAGAGTTCAATGGAGTCCTGGTTGAGAACCACTGCTGTAAAAGAACGATTGATGCACATATTCATGTTTTATATTCAACCCTCATTATAATTATATAGGCTAGTTCACACATCAAATTAAGCAAATTGATAACAGTATTAAGTTTCTGATGAAAATTTAATAATTACGACACAGATTATTTTCCGTAATGTGTATGATTCTATTTTGATAAGCTAACTCAGTGAAACGTGGATTAGTACCATGTTTCTTAATGTCCAGCCATTTGTAATGCGGACTAGTCTAAATTTTCACTTTTTATAGAGCATGTCTCTGACAAGAGCTTTCATTGTCTTCCCAGTCTCTCTCATAAAGGTCTCGAAACAGTTACGCTTTGTATACTCAAATGTGACTATAAAAACAGTGATGTATTTTCAGTTTGCAACATTCAGTCGGACGCAACTCTGAGATTAAAAATTAAAATTTTCCTTAGGCTTATGGGGAAGTTTATAAACTAAACTCTCTTTTTACTGAAACAAGCTTATATTTGCGCTTTGAAGTCACTTTTTTTGTATTTCCTTGCAGTTTCATTTAACAAACTTTTTCAATTTTCTCAATTTACAGAGACCACGTATGGCGTGAGCCAAGGTTTTGATGATGCCTGTATCCGTGAGTAGCCACTGGGATACTTTCTGATAGTCAGTTATGAGTTTAGCTGGTTATTTTCAGCTTGATTTTGTGCCATACCAAAAGTCATAGTATATGACTGAGGTGATTTGAGTGTACAATATATTGTCTATGCCAAGGGTTCTCAAACTGTGCGCCTTTGACAGGAGCACCGCGGAATGGTGACTCTGATAAAGGTTTTCCGAAGAGATTCTTTGTTAAACAGCTCTGGGGAGCCGGTGGAGCTTGCGGATAAGCATTGAATGGGGAAAGGGGGTGCTGCGAGTGGCAGCAAGTTTAAGGACCCCTGGTCTATGGGGGTATCTGTAGGTAGTTTTTAGGTACTGCAGGTTGAGATTTATTTAGTGTCCCACCACTCTGACAGCAGCAGCAGTACGTTCTATAATATGCCTTTCAAGTGCGGCATGTTTGGTTGCTTCACAGAAATTGTCCATTTGTTTTCGCTATCACACCTCCAGTGAAGTGTGATAGGGGGTACCCAGATGGGCCCGATACTGCCAGCTGTGGGTATTGCTGTGAAGTAGCCGCCACATATCTGTGAGAGTTCATGGCAGCAATCGAAGGTAGTTGTAATTGTATGCTGTTATTAAAGGATTTTCTGGAACATGGCACATACTAGACCTTTGTACCTGTGCTGATGGATACGAGGTGGGACCATTGAACCGGTCCTTGATATCTTGATCAAAATGCACAGTAAGACGGTCTTTGGTTAAGTGCATTTCGGTTGATAATGTTAAGGTACCAGTCAACAGAGTCTTGATTAGAGGTGATAATAATCAAGTGATCCTTGAACTGTACGAACCCTCCTTATATGGGTAAATGTAGAGGAGAGGGCTGCAACTAGATACTTGGGTCACCTGGGGCAAGCACGTATTTTGGCGCCATCTTGCAGTGTAGAAGGAGAGATGGAAGAATAAAATTAGTAGAGGATATCTGTCAATGAGTCTGAGAGAGTAGCAAAGGTCAACTATAAGTAGAAGTTGTTGATAATGACAGTATTTTGATAATCATCCCACCAGTCTCGACGCATTTTGTGGTGTGCGTCAGGGAAATTGTGTGCTACTTGTGCCGATTTTCCAGTATGAGGGGGTTCCCCAGAAAACAATGCAAGTGGTTTGAAAGTCTCTGTGGGTTTCATGTAGAGCAGAGTACTTTGTGAAGAAAGTGTGGAATCGAGCACTTACTGAGAAGTACTTGTCTTATATATCTTTGATATTGTATATGAGAATAATTGAGAAAAATGTAATCTTTTTTTCAGGGACGCAATGAGGCACAATTCATCTCACAGATATAGAAAACTAGCTGTAATACCCAGCGCTGCCTAGGTTTTTTCAATTATTGGGAGGATTGAGAATGTGACAAACCATTGTAAAGGAATAAAGTATTACACATATATTGGCAGCATTAAAGAAGTGACAAACCATTGTGAAGGCATATACGTCTGAAATGCATTTTTGGAAACCATGGTAACCAAAGTAAACATTCTGAAAGTGATTTGTTGATGCCGGTCCAGGAACCATTGTTGTTGTCCAACAGTTTTTCACCTATTTCAGGCATTTGTCCAGCTCTGACAAATTTTTAAAGTAGCCTATTGGTCAAGTCAGGCCCTGTTTGGTATATATGCAAAATTTGGCTACAATAGTTCTAAAATTGTAGATTTGTATAGAGAGCATACACACACAAATATAAAATCAATGTATATATATAGATAATGATCAGCATCATTGAATTAGAGGCCTGGAACATAGATATACAAACTACTGCAGGTATATAAAAAGAAACATGGAGGAAAATTCTGAAATCAAAAGTACTTAAGTAATTAGGTCCCCCTCACAAAGACCAACAGTGCACTGGAGAAGAAACCATGATAACCTTGCGTGAGTCACAAGAAGCTACTACAGGTCCCACTCTGTTTGTGGTAAACTCCGCTCTTTGGCAGGGACAAAAATGGGTAGATAAATCAGTGCTTCCTAGAAGTGTGCAATATCGTCCCCTGGGGGCGGTAGAAGCTTATGGTTTATTATAGGATCCTATGGGTTGACTTGAGTTCGGGGGGGAGGGAGTGAGAAGAATAATTTTTGAAGGGGGCGATGGAACGATAAGCTTGAGAAACTGGATTGAATGCACCTAACCAAAGGTTTAGAGGGGTGAATCGTTTACACTTTTCTTATTGCTTCAGGTGTGCTCTTTCAGATTGTTAGATCTATATCACAGGGCAAGAGCCATGTTGCTCAATGCCTATGCCAGAGTTTATAATTGTTAGTTTTTTATAGAATATTCTCTAAGCTCTATAAACAAATGACAATATAAAAGGGTTTTAAAATCCTTATATTTCGACACACAGCGATTGCTGTTGGCAATCAACCACACGATCTCACTGACCTGGAGTCCCTGTCAAGACTAACCTGGAACTTCTCCACAGATAGCATAGTGTATATGGTAGCACTTTTGAAAAAGGCACACGTTATGCCAAAACATACCTATTAAAAAGCCTTATTTATCTGTTTATGAACGAACAGCACGAGACAAACTGAGCTGTTATTGTTGAAAAAAAGATTGCGAAAATTCACATTATAGCTGATAACCCATAACTGACATGGGTAAATACACAAGTAGCATTATCAGTGTTTTTCTTCCAATGAGGCACAGGCTGTGCTCACGAGCCAAAAAAAAAATATGGTTCTTATTTGAATTGTACACATTATTTTTCTCGTTAGCCAGGCAACATTGAAAATCCTAGATGTGTAAGTCACAATCATTTAGGTATTAATGAAAATTTCATTGAGACTGTGCATATTGTATGACATTATTATTTGATAGATGTGTAGTGTCATTTTTTTTGTGACCATGCTTCATGTATATTACCGCATCTGAACTACTGCAATGAGTACTTACTACCACAGGGAACTATATGCAATTTAACTCTTGTGTTACTTCTGGGAAAATTTTTAATGTTCCAATCATGAATTTTGAATGTTATTTGTATGGAAATGAATTGTAAGGGGAAATAAAATATAAAATCTCATCAGAGTTATACATCTTGTGCATCTTTTGGAATATGCATGTTGCTTTAAACATTAGTGAACCAAAATTCTTACGTAACCATATTGATATACTATGGTTTAGCAGATTTTTCTCAAATGAACCTTCCACTATGTAAGAGCTAAATGAAGGAAAAGTTTGCAAACAACTTATCGGTTTACAATTCGTTCACTTGCTACTGTATAAAGCAGGGCTTGACAAATCTCAAGTGTCAAGTTGCCATAGAGACCAGAAAATTTGTATCAGCACGCATAGACGTCTCCGCCTAGGGGTGATAGACTTGCCATGTGCCCCCCGCCCACGTTGGTACCTGACATTTTTTTTATAAGCAATTGCAAAAGAGGTTTGAAACATTGTAATTGAAATTTTCTGAGTTTATGACAGTGCATCTTTGTTGCGCAATAAGGGTATATGAAGTCCCATAAAAGTCTAGAGAAGACCATTTTTCTTGATCAAAAACCATGATTGAACCCTAAGAAATTTGGTTGGCACCAACTTTTTTTTGTCAAGCCCTGGTAAGTATGTGATTGGTAGGTTGGTACTTTCTTGTTATGGCAGCCTTGGCACATTTTTCTACCTTAATAATTGAGGTTAAAATGTTAATTATCTGTTACTTTCAGCTTCGCTCATGTGAACTTTGTAATCTGAAAAGTTCTCATAACCCCTTTAAGTATTGAATTTCAAAAAAATCCCTTCTCTTCAGTATTTTGAACATCAAAAAATGAAACTACTAACCAAATCTCATCTTCATAGCTTCAGAGCAGTTTTAGCTTGGTGATGATGAATCATTCTCAGGAAATATTATGTAAATAGATTATTAACCACAGTGATGTTTTTTCCGCTCACCAATGTTGCTTTAACTGAAGAGTATGAATCAATCATCCTATAATAAAATCCATGTTTTATATACTTTGTTAGTCACTGAAGGTGGTCATCTCACCTAGTCATTGGATATACTAAAAAAAGGTAAAGGCCGGCCTGCTATATCCAATGGCTATAGGCCCAAAAGCAGAATATGCTGAAATGTGCGATGCAGAACAACCAGTGCTGTTGCAGAACAATCTGGAAGAATTTTAAGAAAAGTGTAGAAAAACTCTATTATGTATATGCAAATTTTTACCGCAGAACATTTTCAGTCAGATGAGGGCTCGTTGCAGAACGTCGCAAAACATTCTGCTTTGGGCGCTATAGGTGAGATGACATTCAGTGATGCCACAAGCTTCACACTGAGGCCTTTGACTATAGATAATGTTGCCTCGGCTGACTGGAAATGTTTTGCGGCAAAAATGATTTCCTTAAAATTTATCCAGAGATTATTCTCTGATGCCTGTCATAGTTTATGCCATATTTTGCTTTGGGGCTAAAAGCTTGCACAAAGATAAAAATGTGATTATGCCCAAACTTATAACGTTGCAGTTTAAAATATTTTCCTGTTTAGTATGACCAGGGCTGCAACTAGGGAAGAGCGCAGGCAGGGCCAGTTGATTTTTCTGAGACCTTACTAGGCGAATTCTTGAAGATTTCAACCAGATATAACTTTTGTGAGGCCACTCTTCTCGAGGCCCAGGCAGGTCTGCTGTACTAGAGGGTGCCAAATTCAGCCTTCATATAACTGTCCTTTCTACATTACACGACGGTGCCAAAATGCATGCTAGCTCCGACTGACAAAGTGTCCAGTTGCAATCCTGAGTATGACTTATTTTCGTGATCCCAACTCTATATCCAACTAATCCCCATTAACACTATAATGACAGTAGCGGCCATTTTGACCACTATAGAAAAAAGGTTTTAGGGCAAAAAAAATATACACATTCTAGGACATTTAAATTTCAGGAATTCAAGAGCCTTGAGAAGGTGAGGAAAAAAGCCATGAAATTTCAACAACTTGAGATAAAATGTTTGGGTGTAATCACATGCCAAAGTAACTTTACAGTGAAAATTACCGCTTCCATCGTTCTAGTGTTTAACAGGGAAATTTTTTTTTTTTTGCAACAGTTTTCTAGAAAAACATCACAAGTGGAATCCATTGTAATAAATACTCTTGTTGCGAAGTGGTTTTCGCAGTGTCCTCAGTGTTTTTACACCTTGGAACACACCAATTTTGCCCAAGTTGTCAAAATACCATACAAGTTACAGAACAAGAAAAATTTCATGCAGGTTCTAAAGAAAGAGAAAAAAAATCTTGAAAATTCATGGGAAATAAAATTCTTGATGCAATGAGAGTCAAAACAATATCTAATTCCTTACAAGCTATTTATTTGCATGAAAAAAAGTTGCAACAGTTGATTCCTGGCTCACTTTTCTTAGCTATTATTTTTGAACTAGCTGTTATTTTTTGGCAGGGAGGATATGAATGTAGGAGGAAGAAAATGAAAATTCGCAGTTTGACGCGTTTAGCTCAAAACAAATGTCATTTTACAAAGGCTTTGGTGCCTGTTCCCCACACTCAAATCTATGAAAGTCTACAACTTCCAATGAATTCTTCAGCAAGAGTTCTCCAACGGTCACATCCGGATCTAATAAAAACTGCTGCCTCAACAAACTAGTTTCATTTGCATCGATTACTTTCTCATCGCTCTTAGAAGTTTCTTCTTCTTCTTCACCGCTGTCAGTTTGAGAATTTTCGGTGATGATTATATCCTCTTTCATATCTTTCTCTTGCACTTTGACAGCATAGTCTTCTTCCCGAATTTCGTCTTCGCTCGGCATTGTCCCTATGGATTCTGGGTTCATACCAACAACATGCTGGCAGAGATGTCTAGCGAGTTCTTCAATGGTGGATCTATCAAAATCCTGACCGATTTTTGAAGGTCTCAGAGCGATTATCCCACCATACTTTCCGAGTGTTGCTCCGGAGAGATCTGAAGAATGTATAGTTGGATGGGAAAAACTGCTCAAAAATACACTACCTCGAGTCTTGAAGCAAACTGCCCTACGTATCACTGTTTTCTCGCCAAATTTCCCGACTGTTGAAGCATTTAAATCGCCCAGAGTGCCTGATGCAGTATCTAACTTACATAACTGCTGACCATCGATATCCAGCTTCAAGCAGTCGACCTCTAGAGCATGGGACTCTAAACTATTCAAACACACAGAAAGAACTTTGGCCACAAATCCCTGAAATTCTACATTCCTAGCCACAAAGTCAGTTTCACAGTTCACCTCCACCAACGCCGCACTGGTACCATCAACGTGAACCCCGATCAATCCCTGCATGGCAGGCCTGTGTTCTAAGTTAGCGATTTTCAGCCAGCCCTGTTTTTTAGCTTCCTCGTGCAACCACTTTTCAGCTCTCTCAAGGTCTTCGGGATGAAGTTGAAGTGCTTTCTTGCAATTCGACATGGAATAGCCAGTCATCTTCCTCAACTTTGCAAGTGCAGCTGTTTGTGAATTAGCCAAACTTGCCGGACTGGAATTGAAAAACCTTGAGATAACCATCCTGCAACAACCGAAATAAGGAAATGTTAGGGATGGAAGGAACGACCCATACTTTTCTAAGAGAAAAAAACAAACCTCATTGTACATTATGTGGCAGAAAAAAAGAAATCTAGATAACCTACAAAAATGGTGTTGGCTATTTCTATAGCAATACTGAGCGGTACCACTATTCTGTGTTACTATTAGGACTAACACAAGTTCAATTCAGAATTTCAGAAGTTTCTTGTAATGTAACAGTAGCGACAAACCACATAATTTAATAAAGAATGAATAATCAAATCAATGAATGTGTCAAATCATTAGAATTCTCTGAATGCCGCCAATTCACATTTCCCCTCTATAGTCTCCCCCTATTGTGGAATTTGGGAATTACTATGGAATCTAGATTATGCATTACTTTATGCTTTTTCTTCTCTCTCTCTCAGAACTACGTGCAGATTCAGATGGAGGTGATCACCTTGGAATAATATGGACTACCCAGTGAAATACAAGATGGACCTGTATTTCACTGGATAGTCAGTGACAATACAGTCACTGTGATTAATTCTACAAATATAACATAGCTGCCAACTTTTGGGAATAAGAATTAGGTAGGTTTCCGCACTGCTTGGAATTCTTCAAAAAAAATAATAACAGGATTTCTCATTGAGTCTACAATATTAACTTTATGTCTCAGAAATATAGATGTATAAATAGTAAACATAGTTTTTATTGTAGTATTCTAGGGTTAATAGGTTAGTAAAATTATAGGGATATTTCCCTTTTTAAACGTGACATCATGCAAGTTATGTTGACTAGAATCAAGTTTCCAATCATTGCCAACCAGTAGGTTAAATTATCTGTCATTTCAACTCTCAAATCACAGTAACACATTGGTCGAAAAACAGGACATATGGTCAAGAGATATACAAGTCATCTTGCCAATTTTGAATTTTAAGAAATCAAAAAATTTTGACTCCTCACAAATTTTTCTTTTTGATGCAATGGCGATAATTAACATTAAATTTATGATGTCATTTCTTGGATAAAATACATTTTTTTTTTTTGCCAAGTAAAGATTTTAGAAATATTTTTTTCCCCTCAGATCACAGTTGCAATTCTGGATATATAAGTATTTTTTGGGGTTCAGGGAGATGGTGTAGAAATCTTGCCTTTCCCAAGTTTCCAACTATGCCAAAATAGTCATATGTCGCCAACATCACACTTCAGAAATTTTAGTGGTCCTTGGGTTGAGAAACGCTGGGCTAGATGAAGGGTAGTAGTACCAGTTGAGACCAATTCAGTGGTCAGGGTTCTAAATTTTAGTGAGACAAAAAAGTTATTTCACACATTGGTTCTGACCACGCTTATAGAAAATTAACTGCCCGTGTCAATATAGTACAACTTATTCACTAACAAGGAGAGGCAATGAACTATTTTTGGTAAATTCCCATATGTGGTATACTGCTGCTAGGTGACAATTTTTTTTTAATTTATCCCCAGATCGTAGATTTTGTGCTGTTTGCTAGAATTACCCACATAATGATAGGCACACCCGAAAGTCAGGGAAACAGTTATTTTTCCAGATATTTTGCTGAGGTGAACTCGGAAAGAAAAGTCATCACATCTCCGCCAGGACTCGAACCCAGGCCCTCTTGCATACCAGGCAAGCATGCTACCATCTACACAGGAGACATTTCCTGAAGTTAAGAGGCTACTAATGCCTCTAATTCGGCGCCTCACGCCACAGTATGTAAAATAAGGAAGGCAGGGTCATGTCTCCAGTGGTGTAGATGGCAGCATGCTTGCCCGGTATGCAAGAGGGCCTGGGTTAGAGTCTCAGCGGAGACGTGATGACTTTCTTTCCGAGTTCAATTGAGCAAAATATCCAGAAAAATAACTGTTTCCTTGATATCCCCGGCTGAGAAAAAGCTATCTTTCTCACTCTACACCCAAAAGTGTTGAAAAATGGAGCAGAGGATGTTGGTGCTGTATTGCCGTAATGTGAAGATTGGTGAAAAAAGGTATACCATATATTGAGAATTAACTAATCGCCAAATGACTATTGGTACCATTGTTTTGTAAGAGTTTCAATTTCTTCATATATTTCTATGTAAAAACAATAGTATAACGAAAATACAAAATAAATATTCAAACGAAGAGCAACTAAAACTAAATTGAACTCGTTACCACACACAAGAACATTGAGTTTAGTACTGCAGCATTACATATTCATTACATTAGCAACTTATGATACCAAAATTCTATTTCCAGAATCTAGTTTGATTGAGAAAGTCCAAGTGGAAACCCAGGGCACGATCTTCCCGGGGTGTAATGGGCGGTTTCTTGTCCATGTTCAGAACCGGCGGTGTGTACGGCTCGGGGTGTTTCTCCATCCAGAGCTTCTCCTCCTCTTCGGTGAGATAAGGGTTCCGGAGGTACATCATCACTTCCTCCTCGTACATCATTTTCTTCCATGTTTCGAGCCGATCTTTAGCCAAGACCGGTGGCACGAACCTGTTACGGCCGGTCCATATCTTACCAGGAATACCCTTGACGAATTTGAAGCCCAACACGCAGCTCAGACGCATTTCTGAACTATCAGTAATGTCCGAATAAGAAAAACCTGCAATGTTATAACGCTAAATGCGGAAATAATTACTTTTTGCAAAACAACCTCCGAAAAGCAAAAGTGGCCGCCATTTTGGATTTCAATGTGTTGCCAAATTTTTTTTCAAACATCTGTCTTGCATTTTTTAGATGGCAGCAGTGATTACGTCTGGAACTGGAAAGAGGACAAATTGTCTATGTTTTTATTTAATAGATGGCAGCAAAAGTTCTACCTCTAAGCAGTTTTTCGCCTGTATAATATAGTGGGGTTACTAGACATCCTCACGTTTGTGAGGGCATGTCCTTCTTTTTGATGTCATTCCAGACCTATTAACATGGGAGGTGAAGAAGCCTACAAGATCATTCATCTCACATATCTGTATGTTTTGAAGGTTTTATTTCGAAAAAATTCATTTTAATCAACTGCAATTAATAGTAATGTTTCAATTCCTTCTATTGGCGACTTTTCAGTTATTTCAGCAATAGTTGGCAACATTGGCCAATTTTGGCGATAATTGGCGTTGTCCCGTATTTAGAATCACAATATCCTGTATTTTTTCTCAAACAAATGTAGTCATTCATCATGTGACTCCAGTTTCAGTCCGGATGTGGCTGTATAGAAAACTGAATTTTAAATAAAGTTTTGGCTAAAATTTAAGTTTGGATACCTTTTTGAGATTTGTGACAATCAGTAAACAGGATCATACCATATTTTTTCTCCCTCGATGAAATACGGTCAACTTTGCGAAGCATAAAATTCATGATTTTTTTTGGCAACGTTGTTATCGAAACATGATCCAATCACAATACTAGTATTGTAACATATTAGTAACATTCTAAATAAACGAGAAGATTTAATTCGTGAACGCCCTTGAGGGGGACCGCCTCTTGCGTCATAGCCAACGTGATTTCAGGTTCACTGTGAAGTTTTGGCAGGTGGACTCTGGTGCTGTTGTTTTGAAAAGCCGGGGCTGTTGTTTTTTTTTCATTTTAGTGCGGACGCTTTTTCGTTATAACAAGTAACTATTCATTTAATAGTTATGATTTAATGAAATTTAATTGCATTATCATTGCGAAAAACTTTGAAATGAGTTTATTTGTGAGGTGAACCCATTGATGAAATTTGACCTCTTATTGAGATCGGACTTTGATATTAAATTAGCTCTTAGTATTTGTTTACTTTAGGATAATCATGGTTGGTGAAAAAAAAGTTTTCCTCCTTTGTGGAATAATTCTAGCTAATCTCGAATCTTCAAAGGATGGAAATAAAAACCGATTTATATTTATAATCATATAAAACCATATCAAAGTGGATTAAATTAAGAATTAAACCCCCCCCCCCCCGTCCCTTTGATACGGCTTGTTTTTTAACAAAGTTTTCAAGATTAATTATCAAATGAAGTGTACACTATATACATGTGGAAAATTGATCTTCAATAAATACTGGTACAACTTCGAAAATATTTGTAAAAAAACTACACTTAAAGATAGATAACAGTATATTAGAGCCTGGGGTGCTGCGGGTGTATCTGTAATGTAGTTGAGCACCCACAGAATTCATTCAGTAGGTAAGATTCAGTAAAAGTCTATTAGAACAAGCATGGTTATGACGTGTATCTAGGAATAACAAGTTGATTGTCAAACAGATGTTTTAGATACAAAAACTACTGGTATATAAGGAGTTAAAAATTACAAAGCTTTCACTAGATTGTTTAAAAGTTCTCCGAAAGGTTCAGTTTTTCTTTTTTTCCCCCTTGAAAAAATGTGAATAGCTTAGTATAGTCCCTTGTGGTAATGTGTTGATGACTTTTCTTTGGCGAGGAAAAACGCCCAAAAGCATGACGAAAAGTAGCCAAGAGTGAAACAGAGTCATGCTTTCAGGTGTCTTTTTTGCCATAGAAAAAAATTGCAAAAAGGGAAAAAAAACCATCACTGTTAAAATGAAAAAAAAATTAAAACTAATGACAATTATAAAACAACGTTCTTAGACTGGTGAAAATAGAGTTTAGTTACTCGTTATTGCATGCCAAGACCTCAGATTACAACCCTTGTGTAACCTGATGCATAACATAAGGAAATAAAAAAAAATTTTACAGCTTACATTTCATTTCTTCACTGCACAGTTATGATCCAAGGTATATGCTGGAATAATCCAAAGGGCAACCATGCTTGTACTTTATATCCATGGAGTTGAACAGATGGTGCAGATTGGGGAACCACCACCGCACGATGAAAACAAAATGACAAAAAGTTCAACAATACAACTACAGAAAATGTTTCATTCGATCACTAACGTACCTACATGTAAATGTGCAAATGACGCATAAAAAATAAAACCCAGTAAATTACTACAGTTACAACCAGGACTGGATTATACATAGAATTTCGCTTTTGTTTTGTCAGGATGGCTCATGATCCCCCAAATATAAATGTTAAAAATGAATGTAAAAAAATGAATAAAATGCAGCGACCTACCACAACACAAATACACTGGAATATTGGTGAATTATTAAGTGATAGGAAAGCCTCTGGGTTTGTTTCGTAAGCTGTTATTACTGTTATCTTGATGCACCCGAACCTCACTTGAATTAAATCAGAAAAGCTGTTATTAGTATTACATCAGTATTATTATGATGCTGTTAATAATATTATTTCATTAAGCTGGTTTAAAGCCATTGTAGACGAACGAGACAGTAAAATCCAGTGGGAGCAGGCAAGCACAGACAAAATAAACGTAACCAAAGTGCCACATTTGGCGACTTTCTGATGGGTATCTAAAGCCACCCTAAAAAATAAGCTCTAGAATGCTAACAGACTCTATTCTGATGTGGCGCTATATGTCAATAACCAAAAGCAAAAATAAGAAACTGAAACTCAGAAGCTGAAGGAATAATAATAATATCCAGCAGGGGGGAAAAATGCCAATGGAGGAAAAGGGTGACCCATCATAACCAGGAAGAAAAGCACCAACAGGCTAAAAAGGAAATTTAAAAAAAGTGGCGAACTGAAGCAAAATTTTGTGCTAGAGGCTGTTACCTCTGGGAAAAGGAAATCGCCAAAAAAAAAAAAGATTATACTAGAGCTGTTCCAAAAATTAAACTACCATCATTGGATTACTATCATCTGCCATTGCTTAATCTCCTAGTAAACAATACTTCTTAAGTTCTTATAATGAGAGATGCACTTGGAAAAGTCACGTTTTACTGCCTCTTCATATTTAAGACTTTCCCACTATACACATGAGATATGTAATTATTCTATTCAGCTTTCATCTCTCTCAGTGACTAAGAGGTAACAGTCTCTGTTAAGGCTCATTTGACAGGACTAAAGCCTGGCCAAATCATGTTAAAAGCTTTTAACAGAAAAACAAGTCCATAAAGCCTTGTAATTGAGCCCTGAGAACTTTAATTGTTCAGTCAGTCCACTAAATCGCTTTGATAATACGGAATTTTATATAGAAATGTCTTAGTTAAAAAACTGCTGTGTGACCAAGAATCAATTTCATGACTGGTGTTCTGTTCACTCTCTTATATTGAAACAAAATGGGCCAAAAGACAATTACAATGCAGATATAGCAGGGATTTTCCAAAATTTATTACTTGACAGAGCAGAAAATTTATGTCTGTTATAATGGCAGTTTTTCTGTTATAGAGTAATCTCGTTATAACAGATATTTACTGCAGGCTATGTTACTTAAAACTTGAGTGGAGAACCTAATTTACTTTAGCGCACACCATTTCAGGTAATTTATCAATTAATTTCCAACCAGTGGAGTTGGGGGAATGGAGGCGCCATCTATTGGTGGTTGCCCCAGGCTCGGTAAGTAAAGAACTTGTTTCTGATGTTCTTCCCCGGATTAAACCCGTGGACCTTGGCTTTCATGATAGAAGACGAGCATCTCACCACTGCACCACTTAGGTGGTAGCGAAGGATCTACTGGTCTGAAACACCTCTTCACCCCGAAGTTTATTTGGTATTTATTAGTTATCTCCAGTTACATTCTCTGAGGGTGGCGAAAAATGAATTCCAAAGCCATTGTTTAATTAGGTAGCATTCCTGACACTGAAGATTTAAGAAAGGAACTAACTCTCAAGCAGGTGACAAATAAATATGACCATGTAAATGCAAAACTATTTGCAGCATTGTTTTGATAATCTGAGGCGAACATAAGAGCACCTCGAATGAAAATTGAGATCGGGGACAGGCTTAAGGATATTTTCAGCCTGGTGCAAAAACAGCCTTGTAGCCCTGTAAAATGATGTTTCCCAATCCTTCAATATGCATTGAACACTCTGATGCATGCCTGGTTTACACTAGCACCTGAGAATGAATATTAGACTACTATATTTCATGGTTATGAATAAAACCATCAGACGAATTTGGATGATAGTGCCCAGTGAAAAAAATTGCAATTGTGCGTCGAGATTATGGTCCCATATCCTGGAGCAGGGCTGCTAGGCTGAGATCTTTTGGAAACCCACAGGACAGACTTCATGGGGGCCTTTCTTTAGTGAATTTATAACATAGGGAAAAAAGGTGATTGTCCCGGGCCCCAGGGCTGGAGCCATGTCATGCTCACCTTTGTGGGGCACATGATCAAAACACTTAAAGGTTGGGAGGCTGTCTGGGTTAGAGAATTGCTCATCTACCTAGGGCTACAACTAGATACTCTTTCAGCCATACAAGAATCCTTTATGACTCCTTTGTGTGTAGTTTTGAATAATTTTAAAAGAACTTAGTGCTCCCGCTAGTCCATAACCCATTGGCACCCTTCTCTTGGCTTGGGAAAGGAAGTCTGTGAAAAACTGAATAACCCTAGGTCAGAGGGTTCGATGTCTAGATCTTGGAGGTTTGGCAGAATTTTAAGCTATTTGCTTTGTGTTAACATTTTGTATGTTAAAAAGTCTAAATGTAATCAAAGTATTTTACTGTGTGTAGCAGCCGCACCTGTCTAGATCTGGCCCCGACTGCGATACTCTGAAAAAGTAATAAAAAATGCATAGGACACAGATTTATGTGCCACTATTATGTTGTGTGTTCTCAGTTCTTGTTTATTTCATTTCCCAAACTGCTCATTTGTGTAAATTATGCATTTTTGGCTGCTTTTTTATATGTTTGGCTGTTTTCCTTTCGTCATGTGCTTTGCATTTTGCTGGCTGAGGACTGAAATTAGTGGCATTTTATTTCTGTTTCTTAATCATGCTGCTATTCGTTCAAAGTGATCCTATGTTCATGCCTTTCTTATTTACATTTTGCTTATTGTGTGTGTATTTATTTGCTTCATATTTTTTCTGTTCATGTTTATTTACAACCTTTAGCTTGAAATTGTTTGCAAAATTTGATCTTTTTTTTTCTTTCTTTCTTTTTCCCGTAATATTTGTGCAGTTTGAAAAGGTCGAGAATACAAATGAATCAAATATCAAACAATACAGTAGCGGTGAATAATTGTGGTAAGATTTATACTAATATGTGACGACATTTAGAATGTGTATGCTACTACATGCTGACCTGTGGAGACCAGATTCGTTTAATGAAACTCAATGTGTCTGTCGCCAGTCAATTTGGTAGTTTTTATGCTGTTATAAATTTCTATAATAAATAACTGACAGCTTATCATAATGGCTGTTTTGGTGAAAAAAAATGAGGTCTTACAGGGCACAATAGTGAGCGGAAACTTTTTACAAAATCTGGTTCATTAAAAAATTTAGATTCAGAAATCTTGTTTAAAATATTTTTTGTACAGAAAAACCATTCAGTAGTGAATTCCAAGGGATCGCATAATTTGATTTATTATATACAAGGCTAATTATACAGTAGATCACCTCTCAAGGGATCAGAGAAAATATTTGCACAGTCACATCTACAAAAACATGTCAGTACTGTGTGGTGGCCTTGAGTTTTTCGAGTTTGATTTGTTTCTGGGAGGGAGTTGCTTCAAGAAAAACTAGTAGTGTTAAGCATACTTTTCTGTTCAAAATAACGGATCGCTTCAATCTGTTCGATATCCCTTAAATATTAGCACATTGTGAACAGTATGCTGCAAAATGAATTGATTCTCATTTCCTGGACACATTTTTGGCATAGGCCTACAGCAGATCTAGATGTATCACAAAATCAGATATGGGTCATTCTCACGAAATTGGCCTAAATTGTGTACTCAACAGTTTGCATTAAATATATTTGGCATAAAACTTCCCCCCTCCCATCACTTTCTATTTATATTCTGGTCTCTGACATGTTGCTATTCTATTTAAAAAAATTTTCATCAATAGATTTTTAAAATTCGCTTGAAGAAATTTTCATTTCTTAAAATGTTCTCCTTTTGGCCGTCCCCATCTATTTTTTCAAATTTCGAAATAACGTTCTATCTGAAAGCATTGCCTAAATACATTCGTATTTTCAATAATATATATTTTCAGGACCAGTATACTATCATATTCCATCTTTTTTTTAATCATTTTAAATATTTTTTTTACCAAGTTTGTAACCGAATGAAAATTTTCCTCAGCTTTTTTCCTTCATTTGTGACATCTGGAAATCATAGGCGGCAACTGGTATTGCAGGGTCACATGAACTAATCCAATTTTGTTTGAAAAGGTTAAGAAGAATGCCCATTGTGTGAACTTTCGTTTAAATCACACAATTTAGAATTGGAACTTACTGCACAAATTAAATTTACTCGGAGAAAAAAGAGGGACACATATTTTAATTGAATGTCCTTCTCTTGGCTACTTTTTTTTAATATATAATTGAAACTTATTTTAAATTTACCTCGTATTTCAGTTTAGAGACTTGTATTATTTCTTAAAAGCACGTATTTTCAACATGCTTAGTTTTTGATTGGTGTTGCGAACATATAAAAATGTGGTAACCAGGAAGAAGGTTTAATCATAAGTTGTGTGGGAAGAATAAAAAGAAATCCAGATTTCTTGGCCGCAACATCAAGCAGCAATAATGTTTCATCTGTAGACTTGGCTTTGAGAGTGCCTCTCCTGTTGCAAAACAAAAAAAATCAGAAATTTGGTGTCCCCATAAAATTGTCAAGGGTTTGTTAAAAAAATAAATAAAAATGCAATTGACAAAAAAAAGAAGAACTGTGCAGGGTATCAGTGCTTGTCCAAAATGAAAATGAGCAACCTAAATACAGTAGAGCATAGATTATCCGAATACCAACCAATCGAAAAATCGGTCAACCGAAAGCATTCCATTCGGCAAATTCACTGACTTGAGACGGCTATGAAGTAGTTAGAACAGCAAGGACGTGACGCTGTCAGCAAAAGAAAATTTTGGACTTCTTTTTTTAAACTGTAGGCCTACTTCAATAGCCATTTTGAACTTATCAAACTAGGCTAGTCAGTTCTCTGTGTTATTTGTAAGTCGTGTGATACAAAATGTTTTTGTGTTTAATATCACTATTTCTTTGTTTCATATTGTTCTTATGGTATAATTTTTTTCTGTGAATGATCGGTTGTCCAAAAAATCAGTTATCCGAACACACCCAGTCCCCAATTGTTTCGGATAATCGATGCTCTACTGTCAATGGGAAATGTTGCGAGTGCCAAGCATAAATATCAAATTAAATGCTAAAACACGCAAAATGCCACTTCGGATTTGTCTATCTCTTAACACGATTAAACTTAATTTTGTGAACTTTGAACAAACTTTGCTTCTGACTACATTTTATTTATCAGCAGATAAAAAAAGTGTCCCTAACAATTTTGTTTTTGGTTGACATTTATTTTTTGCCCAATTTTGTAAGAGTGGTCCATGTATCACATCCACCATCATGTCCTTGATTGTTTTATTGAATTAATAACTTTTCATATAGATCCTGTTGTATTGTGGTTATGTTATAGCATTGAATCAAACCACATCTTGACAAATCCCATTCAGCTGGTCACAATTAGGCTTTGTATTAAAAAAAAGTATTCCTTTTAAATTTTGATATGTGTTAGTTATTAAATTGGGGTCTGTGGACGAAACAATTTTTTTGGAAATATTTGTGAACATTTATGCAAACGGAGAAAGAGGTTACTAAATCCTAGAAAAATTTCGAAAAAAAACAAAACATTTTGAGTGGTTCCTCAGAAATTTTGTTGGTGTCCAAATTATTTTCCTGTTTGCCAAGCCCTGAATTAAACACTGTCCCCAACTGCAATTGCTCTCTTCTATGGCAGAAAAATGTCTTCCCATCAATGTGTGATATTAGTATTCAAGAGTGGAGGAATCGTAGAAACTGCTTTTCCCTCTTTCAAATCTAGAAGAAAAAAATTATCATGCTCCATGAAGTACAATGTAGATGAGTCATTCCCAAAAAAAGTGTATATTCCACATTTTTGAAATCAAAAATTCAGAGTTGAATTTTCAAAATAAAAATTATCTCAAATTATTGCCAATGACTTGAAGTTTAATATTTCATAAATATTTTTCCCTTTTATTTTGTAGTAATATTTTATTTTATTTATTTATTATTATTTTTTTTTTTTTTTGGTTTTTTGACTGAAAATCATAGATTTTGTCGACTGTGTTACAAAAAAAAGTATTGCTGTAAAAAATAAATATTACTTCTGCTGTTTTTACCTCTTAAAATAAAGAATTTAAATTATTTCTTACACGTATGCTGAAAAGAAAGGCAGTTTTAAAAAATTTTTGTTTAAATTTTTTTCCTGTTGTTTTGATGGTTTGTCATTATTTTTTCAAAATAGCATATAGAAAAGTTTATTTTTTACATATATTTAGCTACTTAAAATCAAAATGTTTTATTTCTAACAAGCAATGGGTTGGTAATTTGTAATTTAACATCTTAGTTTGAAATGTTCTTAAATTTTTTTGCTTGTGAACTGCAAAAATGTTTCCCTTAACAGAGTGAGCATCATTGTAATATAGGAAAATAATGGTTTTTTGTCCCTTAAAATAAAGAATGTATTGTCACATAGCGACCTTTATTCATACTAAAATGTGACATATGACACATCTCCCTGGATCTGTGTCTGGCAGTAATTTCGATGATCTGTAATATTTAACTTTTGTATTTAACTGAAAAAATAACATGATGGAGAATGTGGTAAAGGGTTTAAATTGAATAGATAACTTATTAAATTTAACTTAAAACTTCAAACCTCTTAACTAAGAAAACTGTACTTTAAATCATAGTTTCCCAAACTTTTTGTTCCATTGCCCCCTTCACCAGAAGTTTTTTCTCTCATCATTCCCCAACTCAAATGAACCCATAGGATCCTATGTTAAATTTGTAGCTTCTATCGTCCCCCCCCCCCCTGGACCATTCCATCTCCCACTTTGGGAAACTGATTTAAATCATAGTTTATATTCTATTGCATTGCTTGAGTTTTTGGAAGATTTGAGGGAGTGGACAAATTAGCCTAAAAAAAACATTTTTCATTAAAAATTTAAATAATTGATGAAAAATTTATATATATTATACTTAAAGCTCATCTCTATGTACTATTACTTGATATAGATGGGGAAAGAAATATTTATGATAATGACGTAACAGAGTGGGCGTTCCACAGTGAAAAATCTGGTACTAAAGATATAATGTAAATCTTTAATTTTTCCCGAAGTTAAATCAGAAAAAATTTATCATGCATTAAAAGTGAACCTTTCAATGTGCTCAAAGGTGTTATCAAATTTATAATCTGGTATGAAAATATATTTCCCAAATGACCACAGTGTGGACAGTTTTTCATAAGAAACAAATTTTTTTTTTCAAAATTTTATTGTCAGTTTTATTCATCCATGGCATATTATATCAAACCTTATTCTAAGTTTTAAAAAAAAATCCAGATTTACACCAAGTCTCTTTGTTTAACACTTTCTTTTCAAGCTAGGACAGCCAGATTTTGACGTTTTGTTACACACAATGATTTTAAAAAAAATTAGATACCATCAGAAACAAATTAAGAAATGCCATATGACAGAGAATTAAATGAAGAACTAGAAAATAATTAAAATTACTACCAGAGTGCTCTGAAATTTTGTAAAAAAAAATTATGTAACCTCGGAAATGTGTTTCGTACACGTTTTTGGGAATGACCCTATATACTGTATTATGTATTTAATTTTTTTCAGCCAGATACATTTTCATTGTAACATTATAACAAAATGACTTCTTTTTTTCATTACGTCAATACAATATACAATTTTCCAGAGGAGCTAAACTTTATAATTTTTTTAAACGTTTGGATATAACGACCTCCCAATATAACTTCCATTTTCCATGAAATGAAGGAGGTCGTTATAACGAGCATTGACTGTACAACAATTTTACAAGTAAAACTGTTGTTAGTTTTATCTGATTCGTTAAATTGAGGTTTGACTGTACGTATTTTGTTCAGAAATATTGAAGTTATTTAACTCCTTCACAGCTTTACCGCAGTTGAGCTCTGGCATTTGTAATCTGTCATTCTGGCCTAGGATCCCGAATGTGGCTGAGGCAGCAAAATTTATAATTTTCAAGTTGTCTTTCTCACATTATTGTGTATCTGTTAATGCTGTTTGCAGAGAAATGTTTTTGGTGCAAATCTGCAGACCAGATTTTGTAAGGAAGATTTTCTTTTCAGGAAATCTTGTTTGAAATGGTCGATTATGAGATTTACTGTGCTTATATATATTTTCTCGCCAAGATATTATTTCGGCCTAAAAAAAAAAATGGATGATAAAGGCATGAACACTTGCATATGTACATAATAATAATAATATTGTTTCATGAGAGAGAGAGAGATCCATTTTTTATATACGACAGATTTTCTTTTCAGGTTTGCCTTTTGTATTTGGGTCATTCTCATGAAATCGGACAAAAAAAAAATGTCAACCAATAAAATTCATAGTGACACATCATTTCTTGCTGATAAATAAAATATAGTCAGCATCAAGGTTTTTTCACAATTTGTGGTGAAAAAACATTAGTTTACGTAATGAAACGATCGGCAAATCCAACATGTGATATTTTGCCTATTTCTGTTGTGTTCGAGTGAATTTTTAAAATCTATCGATAAAAACAAGATTTTTTTTTATCAGAGACAGATATGAGTAGAAAATGATAATTTAAAAAAACTTCTATATTTAATATATTTCTCGGAAACTGCGCTGTATGGATACACTTTCGTCTAGTTTTGTAAGAATGACCCATTTGTATTTTGCTTTAAAAATTTAAGGCAAACTCCAAATTAAATTTCAAACTTATTTCTCCTGATATATATGTATTCACAGAGTTCGGTATGAATGCTTTCAAAAACAACTGGTTCACAGAAACCGGCACCTTGAATGCTGATCAGGCTTTCTCTATGATGGTCGAAAAAGTTCTTCACCAGGAATCTTCAAAGTACCAGGATATTCTTGTTTTCCAAAGGTTTGTTTCTTTTCTTATGATTTGAAAGTTAATTTAAATGTTAAAATTTTGCTGATATATTGAGTTAATTATATCTCGCATGCAATAGGAATATATCTTGTTATTAATCAGAATAAATGGTTATTTTGTGAGACTGCATGTGTGTGCTCGTTGCTTACAGGTTGTGTTGGACAATGTTTTTCAATCAGCTTTCACCTAAGGCACCTTTAGTCTATCACTGATGGAGTTACTGATCCTTTTGAATATGCCACAGCTGCTTGTCATATTTTTATTTTAATTCCTGCTTTGTTTTTGAACACATTAATCTTTTGTATATATAAAAGCTTGTCTTCATTCGCATGCTATATGCATTGTTCTTGAGTGGTTTGTCAAACTTCCCCATCACTGTGGACGAAATATTCTATTGTGGAACAAGAAGCGGGCACACTACAAGAAATGCCAAACAGTAATGGGTCTAATCTAATTCGGCATATCAAAGAGACTTGTGTTGTGTGTTTAGAAACTAATATAGTAGAAAGCTGTGGCAGTTTTGTGTGTGAGCATAAAAAAGAAGAAAAGCAAAAGTCTGGCATATTTATTACTCCATGGTCAGAGTTAGCATATGCAGATGTACTTCTAGATATCATTATTCAAGTTTTTCCTGGCCTCTCTTAACCCTTTAATTGGCAAGCATTCAAATATCCAGAGAATAAAAATTTTGACTAGTTGTATTAAGCAAATGAGCTATCCTGAATGCTATTATGCAACAAAAAAGTCAATATTTGACAAATATGGGGTGATGCACTTCAGGGGAACACACTGTATTTATGTAATTTGTATAGATTTGAATAGTATAAAAATGTTATTTAGTTGTTTCCAACTTACTTTGCTATCATTGTTGAAGAATGCACAGCAACATGTCTCCTCCACACATGATATCTCCCTCAAAAATGATATTGTTTTTCCAAGAAATAACGAGACATATACCTTTGAGCCATTCTGCTGGTAATTATGGTAACTTCATGAACAGCTCACAAGTAAAAAAATCTAATGTTTAAGTGTTGCTTAAAAGCATCAATGCTGAAATGAGCTTAAAATATCAAATATCTTCATTTAAAAAGTATGAGAAACTCATGTTGCCTTAAGAGCAACACTGCCAAATAAAGAGTTAAGCACTCACATATCCATGAAATATTGTCTTAGGGCTTTTTGTCTAGCAGTCAATGAAACATAGGCACTTTCTGAGCTATGATCTGAGAAATTTACATCCTACTCATTTGTCCACATATGTGGAGAATTAATAATGCGCAGGTCTCCATAACACATATTAAAACAATAATGTCTTGTTTTACAAAAGTTAGATGATCCCTTAAGGAGGTACCGGGCTTAATTTGAACACTATTACAGTCTAAACTAGTTTTCTTAGGATGAGGAAAGTTTCTTTCACAAGAGACCATCATCATATTTCATGAAGAAGCAATATAATTTCTTATACAGAATTGGTAGATGATGGTTCAGATGAGATTATTGTTTAGAATTTTGTTAGGTTTTTGTTAGAATGTTTATGTTCAAATGTGCATGACTTAATGATTTCATAATTTTATTTCATCATGGATATAATGAGTAACAGTTGATGTGAGAAAATGCTAGATTTTCTCCCTGCTCATATTAAACTGAGTTTGATTTGTATTTTTTTTTTCTCTGCCTTATACAGTAAATGTTTTGGACGAGTGCTTGTTCTTGATAATGCCATCCAGTGCACAGAGAAAGACGAGTTTGCATACCAGGAGATGATAACTTTCCTGCCTTTAAACTGTCATCCGAATCCTAAAAAAGTAAGTTTTCATCTTTAATTTTTGATTATTTTTTATTTCACTGAAATTTGAATTGCTTAATTGACACCAATGCTTTGATTTTTCAGTTCACACTAGGCAAGTTTTCAGTAGCAGCTGTGTTTTTTTTTCAGTGTAGGAATCTTTAGTATGTCATGGATTCTAACTAATGTACTGGTTATACTTATAGATGAGAGATAGCACCAAGATCGTGCAAATATGTGTTTATTGCTTCTATGTCTCAAGGGGGGAGGGGGGGGTAGATTATTACTTCAAACTAACTCTTTGAGAAACCTAGTAAAGAAACAAAGAAAGAGCCATTCATCTCATAAACTGCTATGCTTTCTCACAAGAAAAATTTTCTCATTGTCACCCTTTGTGAGTGGTTCCATAGGACACTGTATTATATCCATAGCTATTATCGTTCCACCCTTACTCTGTACTCTGTAGGCTCCAGAGCTCACTTTGGAAAAGTAATCTACACTCTTCAGCTAAAAATAAAGCTGTGCTCTAGTATTTTGTCAAATCTCTTCAGCATGAAATTTAAACATTTAATTAACATCACAACATTATTTTTATGAGATCATGCTAGTCAATATTAAATCCTAACATAATTTGTATTATTGTTTCGCCAAGATGCTTGATAGTTCATAGAAGTAAAGCGTGACTCCTCAAATTACTTCTTAATAAGGTCTACAGGCTCTCAATTCTGGACTTGAGTTGGGATGAGAAGGTGGCCAGTCCGAATGATGGAGCTTTTATAACAAGTTTTTCGCAGAGTTCAATGAATCTTGGTATTTCCAGTCTAGGATATTTCATCACTTCATCATCTCTAAATATAACTAGTCTTCAGGAAAATCTTGTATTCATGTAATTGTTACTAAACTTTTAAAAATAATACATAAAAGGGAATTCTTGTGTGAACTTCTGCAGTTGTAGCTACTTTGAATAATTTAAAAGTGAATTTATATGCAAATGAAAAATCAGTTGCTTTTTAAACTGTCACCAGATATATGACAACTTATTTTCCCTCTGTCCAAGAATCAAAGCTTTTTTGTTTGTTTTTCAATGAGGTTCTCATTTCTTTTTCCATCCAGGTGCTCATCATTGGTGGTGGTGATGGCGGTGTTGTTAGAGAAGCTGTCAAACATCCTTTAGTTGAATCTGTCACACTTTGTGAAATCGATGAGGTATGTTGAACTCTACTGATTATTTAGTATTATCCAAATGTCGCAAATATCAAGAGTTCTCATCATGTTTAATGTTTTTCCTGGAAATATATATGATAATTTCCGTGACATGTGCATTACTTGTTACATCATTTTTTACCCAATCAGTAAAAAAATTATTTTGCAGAGAGTGATAGAAGTCTCTAAAAAGTTTCTGCCATTCATGTCAAAGGGGTTTGAAAGTCCAAAACTGTCTTTGTATATTGGTGATGGTTCTGAATTTGTGAAAAACCATAGAGAGCAGTTCGATGTCATCATAACAGATTCCTCAGACCCAAAAGGTAATTGATTCTAAAAACTAGAAAATCTTTTTTGATGTTCCAAGTGGCAATATATAAAATTATGAAAACGTGAAATGAAATGGTTGCATGTCCCCTGATTCTTTCTTGTATCTTCTCTTGTTGAATTAATGTGTACTGGTGACTCCTTATCTCATGAACTATCAATATCTAATAGGTATCGTCATTATCGCAAGCATCACAATTGTAATCATTGCATTCAAAAAAATTACACATCAAAAATACTGTCAAATGTGCAAGTGATGTGCCATTCACTGTGCATTACTCTTCCAGGGATCTTGAGATCACACATTGCAGCGAGTTGACTTATAAACGAGTTTGTGTTTTTGTGTTTGGCTTATCCTCGGATCACTTAAAGACTTGCAATTACTTTCACCTGCTATGCAGTTGTACATCACTTGAGTAACACGTTCCTGATTACTTAAGCGGTCCATGACATTTCCAGATCACTTAAGTCACCTATGGCATAGTTCCAGAGCACTTGAGTGACCTGTAATGCAGTTTCACATCACCAAAGCGGTCCATGACACATTTCTAGATCACTTAAGTCACCTATGGCATAGTTCCAGAGCACTTGAGTGACCTGTAATGCAGTTTCACATCACCAAAGCGGTCCATGACACATTTCTAGATCACTTAAGTCACACTTCTGTGACTCACGGCATATTTATATACCACTTGAGTAACCTGCGATACAGTTCTAGATCATTCAAGCCATCCGCAAGCTCATTTGAAAACAACTTAAGTGACCTGCAGCACAATTCCAGAGCACTTAGGTAGCCTGCAGTGCAGGTCCACATCATATAAGTTACCCATGGCAAAGTTTTGGACCACTCAAGCAGCCAGCAACACAGTTCCAGGCCACTGAAGCAGCCAGCAACACAGTTCCAGGCCACTCAAGTGGCCTGAGGTGCATTTCCAGATCATTCAAATGGCCCAAGACACATTTGAGAAACTCTTAAGTGACCTGTGACCAGAGTTGCCAACTGCTACTGATTGTCCGTAGTTTCTATGGACGAAGGCAATTAACTACGGAGCTACGGGAGACACTCTCAATACTACAGAAATCGGTTTTAAAAAAATCGGGTCTTTTTTTGGTTGAGTTTCTTGTGGTGTTTTACTTATTTTTATTATTATAATAAAAGTGCATACGTCTTTACCATAACGATGAATTCATATACACATGTGAGAGAGTTCGAGAGAAGACAAACTCAGAGCTGATCTGTTTCGTCTGTGTGCAGAAGGTAATCTGTAAAGCCACATCTGAACCCACCGCTCTACCAATACCTTCTACAGCAGAAAGCCTCCGTGCAAAGCTCGTGACATCACTGAAGTCATTTATTTCACCTATAGCCATTGCATGTACTGAAAAAAAAAGTAAAGATTTTGCATACAGCGTCCCGCTTTATCAAATGGCTGCAGATGAAATGGAAGATTTCAGTGCCGTCAAAGCTTTAAGCGAAGGCTTTCTGCTATAAAAGGTGTTGACTCTACTTATTTCCTAACGCGCAAAAAATCTGTTTTCCATCACAACCGCCCCATGTTTATTTATTTATTTATTTATACAATATTGATTGGTCGAGGCCTATACAAGAGGATGCGGAATTATATATGGCAAAAGTGTCGATTGATGGTACAAGAAAATTCGGAAATCGTAGTGCAATCTACAATATTTGATGGGATAAAAACAGGTTTTTGAATGGTTCAGCGTGCCGGGTCCGGACTGGGCTTCATTTCCATATTACATGGTCAAGCTTGCGAAACTTGTGTCAGAAAGAATGTTTCGCCATAGGTGCCGTGGGAGCTTCGATACGAAGAAAACGGGGATGGGAGTCCAGGGTTGCAAGATGTCTGTATATACAGCCAACAAGGGTACATGCATATTGGGATTGCATTGAATATTCATGAATTATTTAGGGACTTTGCGACCTTGGAACATAGTTTCAGGAGGTGGGGAGGGGCTGATGTGGCATGAGCCCTCTAGGTTCCAGTGCCACTGAGATGCTGTATTTAATGAACTTTGAATTAAAATGTAAAAAAAAATTAAATTTTTCAGTGGTTATTTTTTATTGTACTATGATTATGTTGTCCTAGGGAGTACCCCCCCCCCCCCTATGGCAAAGCTGAACATTCATCACTAATGACAAGCTATAAGCCAATGTTGGCATGTCTGCCTGTGGCACAGTGCCAGAGCACTTAGGCGACCCCTGGTGCAAGTCCACATCACATAAGTTACCCTTGGAACAGTTCAAGATCACTTGAGTAATTTGTAGCACAGTTCCAGATCACTTAAATGGTCCTTAAACAACACATTTTCAAACCAATGAAGTGGCCCACACTCTCTTGAAGGTTGAACACTCTTGTTTTAAAGTTCTAACTTATTGGAAATCTCTTTTTTTCCTTTGTGTAAAGGAAGAAATAAGTTTCAGACTTTTCAAGCAGTTGAAAGATCAAACGCGTATAGGTCCATACAAATATTATTTATTGTTGGCTGTAAAATAATTTCATTGCATTGGACTACTAAATGCCTATGCTAGACCCTTGCTATATTCAATTTACATGGTTTTTTTAGTGTGCATTCATTTTGTTGATCATTTCTGTATGCCCACTGTTATTGACCGAAGTTTTTAGTGTAGGAAGGTATTAGAATATTACCATTTGTTTTATGTGAAGTTTAATTCATTTTTGGAACATATCTTTCAGGACCAGCTGTTTGCTTATTTCAGAGGCCTTACTATGAATCATTGAAGCAAGCTTTAAAACCTGGCGGAATACTTTGTTCACAGGGTGAGCTTTTGAAAAAAAGATCAAAACATTGTTTGTTGTTTTCACTATCTCTCATCACACACTACATGCACTTCTATTTGCCTTTCGATCGTGTGTTTAATTTATCGAAAAATTTTGTTTTAAATTTTTTCCTTCCTCATCTGGTCGTTACATTTTTCAGGTGAATCATTTTGGTTTGATGTAGAACTGATGAAGAACATGATAAAAATGTGTAGGACCATCTTCCCAGTCGTCGACTATGCCTCGTCATATGTTTGCACATACCCAGGAGGGCAAATAGGATACCTGCTATGCTCCGCTTCTGAAGTAAGTATGGCTTTAGAATGCTAATGGTTTGTTCTTATTCACTAAAATCACAGTTTAATCTTACTCTACAAATGCTAATTTTTTTTTAAATACTAGAGTATTATTATTACTTTTTTTTTATATATATATAGTTGTAATGCTATTGTAGAAATGCTTGATCTTTTTCAGTTGAATGCTTAAGGTTATTGGGGGCCATTCTTTTGCAGTTGGATAAGGAGTGAGAGAATTTCAGATTATTTCCCCCACCCACTTCAATATACATACAAGATTCAATATACAGGGTGATTATAAAAAAACTATCCCGACATATGGGCCCCTAACTATCATACCATTCACAGAAACTGAATGAAATTTTGGCATAAGGTATTTTGATGTATGCGCTCAAGAATGATATAGAAAACAACAGTGTCACTCTAACAGTTACGGTTACAGTGAGAAAATTTCGAAAATATCAAATGGCAACACCAAGTTTTTTGTATTGGAATGTGATCTCCATTGTGAAAAACCCTAAATAGCGTTCGAACGGAAACTGTAGCATGAAAATCACCGGCGGTAGATAGGCTAAAAGTGAGGACAACCAATAAGGACAGAGAAGCAGCATAAAATAAAGCATTTTATTGTGTTTCACAAATTTTCCACATGACCTTGTGGAGGACTAATCAGCTGGGATCTCAGCCGAAGAAACGGTGTGACGAATGAAACGAACATTAATGCTCTGGTGCACGGCAAAATCCTTTTTACTTTTTCCTTGCCTAGCTCCGGGGATTTTCGTGCTACAGGTGCCATTCCAACGCTATTTAGTGTTTTTCAGTATGGAGATCGCATTCCAATACAAAAAACTTTGTGTTGCCATCTGATATTTTCGAAATTTTCTCACTGTAACCGTAACTGTTAGAGTGACACTGTTGTTTTCCATATCATTCTTGAGCGCATACCTCAAAATACCTTATGCCAAAATTTCATTCAGTTTCTGTGAATGGTATGATAGTTAGGGGCCCATATGTCAGGATAGTTTTTTTATAATCAACCCGTACATACACACATTCCAACATGTACCAATTCATAGGAAGTTCCACAGAGGAATATAGACGAGGTGCATGTCTGGTTTAGTAGTAGTGGTAGTGATTCCCAACATGGTTGTTAACGCCTCCTGGGAAGCGATGGAATAATCCGGGGGGGGGGGGGTAGAAGCTACGGGTATAACCTAGGAGGATGCTATTGGTTAGATTGTGTTGGAGGGCGATGGGAGAAAAAAATTTCTGAAGAAGAAGTGATGCGACAAAAAGGTTGGGAAACACTAGTTTATACCTAAACTGTTGTATAAATGGCATTGTCTGGCTTTGCTGCGTGGCATGTTTTAACGGCAGTGGTGTTACTACAGTCGAATACTGTTATAACAAACTCCAAGAGACCAAAGAAATCACTTCGTTATAATGAAATTTTGTTATAAAGGAATCCCATGCTTTAGCATTATTCCTATGTAAACTTATCTTGGGGATTTATCAAAAGTGTTCGTTAAAATGAGATTTTCGCTATAACGGTATTCGTTAAAACAGGATTCGACTGTATATCATGCTATATTAACGGGTGAGCTTACCTGGGCATTGCTTGAGGGCCTCAACTACATAAAGAATCGTGTGACAATGAGATTTGATACTATGGTTTTTGAAAATACGTTCACTGCTTGATTTTACAAACTGACATGCCTTTTACAAACCAATGCTCTGGTCGCAAACAACATATCATTTAAAAAAAACAACTTCCCATTTATGAACTGATCATTCAAGTTTGTGAAAACGAATACCAATGGTATGTAAATTCGTAGGCAGGCACTTCCAGTTAGCTTAGGTTGCCACCTTCTCTAGAACATCACTCTGCCTGTGGGCTCCATGTGGTTGTTTTAAGACAGCTCTGAATGCTTGTACAACTACTGAAATATTTTCTCTTTTTCGTTTCTTTCAGGATACCGATTTCAGGAAACCTCTGCCCCAGTATACACAAGGTGATATTGACAGAATGGATTTGAGATATTACTCCGAGAGCGTCCACAAAGCTGCTTTTGCTCTTCCAGTGTTTGTGTCAAAGGTGATTGATTTTTGTTTTTTTTGGATGAAATCATTTAAATGTCATTTGTATGCAGTTGTTACCTCCCGATTGAGGGGAACTTCTTACTTATTATTATATTATTATTCAGGCAATGGGACTGTCGAGGCCCGAGTAACTGGAGCAGATCCGATTTCACAACTATGGAAGAATCAAAATTTTCCGGGAACACTGTGATATACATAAGTTTTTTTTTTCTTATCGAAAAAATTGATTTATTTTTCTGTACATATATAGGATCAGCTGTATGATTTGCATTTATACGAAATACTACTCTTGCAGAAGTTCACGCACATGCATATATAATGTATATTTTGTCAAAGCGATATCAGAAATATACTCATGACGTCCTCAGTTTTCTTCATGTAAAAACAGGCACGAGCTTGCATATGAGTAATTTTCTGAGCTTCTATATAATGTAGACAGGATAACAAAGTTACGAATCGGTGGCTTGTGAAAATCTGTGTGGTGTTGGTTTGTTTGTGAGACATGCATCATGTCTCCTAAATCATGTGTAATACAAAGCTGTCACACTGCAATCATGCAACTGCAGTATTATATAAAAATACATCGCCACAACAGGCAAAATGCCCAACAAGGTGGCTGTGAAAAATTGAGAAAAAAAGCCAGCAGAGTGTCAATCTGATTAGTACTCTTTTCTAGAGCACTTATTGTGTAGATCCACATTAATAATGTTTTGGTTTTTGTTGTGGGAATCGGGGAGATAATATTCATATCTTAAGCAGAAGTTTCTAAAAATGCTGATTATTTGGTTGTCCATCCATGCAAATCATCAAAAAAAGCACCATCAGAGCTGAGGGGAATCTGGTGCGGGTGTTTCAGCACCTACTGCAAGTGGTGTATGCAAGATTTTGTTAAGGGGGGGGTCATTTTTTATTGCATAAGTACACCATAATCTCAACTCTGGGGGGAGGGTTAACTTCAAAATACCTCTTTGTATATGCCTATGACCACAATTATTTGCATCATGAGTCTGATCACCTCCAGATTTAATTCACAGAAATCCAAAATTTACAACATAAAACTAAAGGTGAGCAGGTCTGAAGCACTTTTAACCACCCTTCATTTGGTACTGATTTGCAACAGCTTGAAGATAACTGTTGCATACCTGCCAAAAAACAATTCCCAAATTTCTACTTGATCTTCCGGGAAATTCTAATATCTCTCGAGTTTTGACTGTGATTGAAAAATAATCCCTAATTTTGGGGAAGGGTTAGAGAGAATTATTCTTAAAGAATTTATCTGGAAAAAAGTCTGTTGCCTCTCGTTTCCCCCTCCCCCTCAAATGATGAGACGTGTACATCTTGGCACCGTTGCATCTTATCATAAAGAAATGTATCATTTTGGTGAGAGAGAGAAAATACACGAAATTCTCATGAAACTGCTTGCATCATTGCATCATTCTGCCCAATCACCGGCATGACTCTGACCATACTTGCTGTTTTGAACCAATCTGTCCATTTTTGGGCTCGTTGGCGATTTTTTTTATTGGTGTGTGGTTATGTTTTTAGCATAGTAATGACAGGTACTTTGATGTGATGATTGGTGTTTTTGTGCTTATTGACTGTGGCTAGCTCAATGTCGCATCTTTGTGAAGAATGAAAAATTCCTTGGATTTTATTTTCATTCATAAAAAATCCTAACTTTTCTTACCTCTTCCTAACTGTTTTTATAAAGAATTCAGATCCGAGCAAAAACCTCTCTATTTCTTAGTTATTGATGGAAAAATTATATTACTGAAAGCGATGGATAGATTTCATTTTTGAACCTGTTCGGCCGTGAAATCTCTCCCAACAAAAACCAGTGCGTCCATGTATAATGCCCCAGTGCCGTGGTGATAAGATGCTCGTCTACCCCCCTGAATCTTGCTGTGGTCCCAGGTTCGAATCGGGGAAGAAAATAGAATAAGATATTTTCCTTAACAGGCTTGGGGGGGACCACAACCAATGAACGGCACCTTCATTTCCAACCCAACTCGTTAATGACTGTAAATTGCAGTGTAACGATATGGCCATAGTTAGTGTAGGGTGAAGTAGTGCGTCCATGTATATTTTGAAAAAAAACAATGTTTTTTTTGTACTGAAAACGCTGTCTTGTCAGAATATTTCCCCCTTCTGAATTGCACAAAATAATAGTTATCAAAATATTTTAACAAGAGTTTTGTTATTAGCAAATATGTACAAATACCATCATGTACAAATAAATTGTCCTGAATTCATGGTTGAAACACCAAGGGGGTGGTGTATGATATACAGTAAACCTAACAATCAATATCCATCATAGAATATGAAGCTGTAAAGCATAGCTTTGTGCTATAATTTGTTGTAACAGTCCTGACAGGACCTGAACATTGTGAAACAATTCTCATTTAGATCCAGAATTTTCTTTTGGAAAGGCACCAAACTAGTAGGTGCCTACCCCCACCCCTAAACTTGATCTTTCTTTCAAACCTATCACAACTCAGGTCTATCGCCATGGGCAATTTACTACCTAGCGAGTTGTGCCGGAAGTGTAAGTGTTGGTACCTAACCGTCTGAGCATGTATTTAGTGTTGTGTATGATTTTTCAGTGCTGCCATCTATGTTTCAGAAGTGAAGTGTAGTGACTGAATATTTGTACTGTTTGTAGGTCCTTTGCTGTCTGTGGCAAGACTTTTTGACGGGGAGATCGGCTCGCATTTGTGCCTTAAAGTTGGGAACCATAGATAACCAACTTCAGCCAATCCCCACTGTGGTGACGGTGGGGTTCAAACCCGGATCCTCGCGATGCGAGTCCATCATTATAACCACTCGATCACCACAACGGCCCTAAACTTGATCTTGGGATTCTATATAAATTTTGGTTAGGCAGGGGAGAGAGACCTGCCCATGTTATTCTACTCTCTGGCTACAACTCGATATATATATTTGGACCTCAAATACTTGCACACAGCAATCAAATACTCACATACTTGCTCCATCATGTCTCTCTCCAGGTCACTCTCATGCTTACACACTCTCCAGATCACTCTTTTTGTTGCTCCCATACTTATGCGCTTTATAAATCACTCTTTTGGTCACTCATGCTTGCACACTGTTTTTGTAATTTTCATGTTTACACAATCTCTAGATTACTGCTTTGGTCATTCACATACTCATATACTCTTTTAATCACTCTTACGATTACACACTGATGTGTGTACTCGTAAGGCTCTAAGGCTGCAGTTATACTGGAGTGAAAAGATACTAGGGCAACTAGGAAGGAAAAATACATTGGGCGGAGGAAGAGACGTCCGCATGTAGTGAAAGAGAAGAGGATAGAGAAAAAAATAGCAAAAGGGGGTTCTGAAATGTAAAAGGGTGTGATGACGATGATGCCTCTGCAGAAGAGGAAGAAAAAAAAGGGAGAAATTACCAATATCTCTCTCAGCAGATAGTGGAATTTCCCACCTCAATGTGAAAACAAACACTGTTGTTCGAATCCAGTACCTCATTGAGTGCCTCTTTCTCTTCCTCTCGTGTATGTGAGAAGTAGAACAAAAGAATACAATTATTTTCGTCGTTAGTCTCCATTATGCACTCCCGTACTTCGTGGTCACCTGAATGTGTTCGGCCTAAGGCACTCTTTTGCCTGCTCATGCTTACTTGAGCTTGAAAGCTTACTGTCTTGCTTGCTGTCTAGTTCCCACTCTTGTGGTCACTCACTGATTTGGTCCCTCTTTCAGTCAGTCACATGCTTTCACACTTATGGTGCACACCTTGTTCTCTAGGATACTCTTCTGGTACTCACCAGAGGTCTCTCCAACCAAATAATGGTATGTTTTCTGGACTCTTCACAAAATTCTGGATCTGAAAAGGGACCCATCACAAAATAAAAATTGAATTTTGAAAAATAGAATTGAAGTTTCTTCCTTGAGTTCAGAACAGGTTATTATGAGTATATGCAGTAAGTATAATGTTGATTGCTTTTAATGTCATTACATCTAAAATGTCAGTTTTTAATGTGTTCTGCTAGCATAATCAGCAAGTTGGACAACCTGTTATTAAGCCACCCTGTTTATGAAGCCATTTTTATTCGTTTCCCAGGGGTGATGTTATACCAAGGTCTACCTTTAAACTCAGGGTGATGGTTGTATATTTTTTGCGTATCTCTCTATTCATATATATGAGAATTATTTGATGCTCTTTTTATCAAGATTTGTTTATGTATTACACTGTCGAGAACCTTCATATCAAATATTTTAATTTCCTATGTAATATACTACCACGTTCAAAAAGTTCTAAGATTTAATTTTATTACGGAAGAATGAATGCAGATAGAACCTCTTTATTTGGTGTTTCCTTTGAAGTAACTGCCCTGTGCATTTTTGCAATTGTTCTTACAAAGATGTAAAAGCAGATTGTAAGCCTTTTTGTCAAACCTTTCAGTGCCTTTGTCGCTGCACTTCTTCAGAACCTGAGAATCATTGCCCCCGTAAGCAAATTCTTTATCCATGGAAAAAAGGAAAAAGTCTCACAAGAACAAGATCGGGGGGGGGGGGGGAATAAATTGGTTGTGAAAGTATAGAAATATGTTGTTACGATAGGTTATCTCACCGTAGGATTAACCTGTGAGTCCTTATACTTTTGCATGATTCAGTGAGATGCAAGCTACCAGATATTTGGGGGGCCAAGTCAAGGGTGCTAAATCATGATAATGCGCCCCACAGGTCCCTCCCTATCAGATTACCTGTTGAAATGTCACGTTCCAATACTTTCACGGCCAAGTTATTTCGCTGATAAAACCCCCATATGATCTTTTTTTCTTTTTCCCACGAATAAAGAATTTGCTCAAAGGGCAATGATTCTCAGATTCCAAAGTGCAATGATGAAGGCATTAGGGGGTGTGACAAAAAAAAGACTTGTAATCAGCATTTACGTCTTCTACATTACATCTTACGTATGAACAATGGCAAAAATGCATAATTGCTCAGGGTAGTTACTTCGAAGGAAACACCAAATAAGCAGGTTCTATCTGTATTCATTCTTCCATAATAAAATTAAGTCTCAGACCTTTTTGAACATAGTAGTATTTTCTTGATAATTCGTTTTCACAAGCCCTTTGAATGTATCAAAGACTGTATGTACGTATATGATTGATTGAGTCCATAATGAATGTCTCCAATGCGAGTCACAATATCAATGAAAGTTGCGTAAAAAATATATTTTGTAATATACCCTAACAATTCTTTTCCTCTCATCAGGTCGGTGTTCCTTTGTATAATGTTTTGAAGATTAAATTACTGAACATTTTTTTTTCATGTTTCCATTATCATGAGTATTCTTGAAATCGAATGAGCACTTTTATTTCTTAACTGTGAAAACTTAATCGTTCTCATTCTTAACCCTATTTCATCTCAGCAGAGTTGGGGGCCGCAACTAAGGAGGAGCAGTCGGGTGATGCCCCAGGCACCAGACCAGCAGGGTGCAAATTTTCAGAGATATATAATACGGGCTGTCTCATAACATGCTGAGTTGGTACCAGCTGACGCCATCACTCTGACAGAACAGATTAATTGTCATTGGTTACCCTGGTATTTCAAGGTTTCAAATTTAGTTAAAATGTATTAGAGCAGTGAAGTCACGTACCTGGTCAGAGACCACGCCCACTAAGCAAAAGCAGCAAGAGCAACTTCAGAGGAACGAGACAGCCCTGGTAGATTTCACCCTTTAACCTCTCCTTCAAGATTACTGAGGGATGCCAAAATGCATGCTTGCTTCAGCCCCCAAAGCAGAATATTTAGCAATGTTCTGCAACTAGCCCTCGGCTACTGGAAATGTTCTGCGGTAAAAATCTGCATTCATGTAATAGTGTTTTTTCCACTTTTCCTTAAAAATTCTTTCAAATTGTTCTGAAGTAGCGCTAATTGTTCTGCGACGTACGTCGCAGATTTTGGCACACTCTGCTTTGGGGGCTTCAGCTGACCAAGCATCTAGTTGCGGCCCTGAGCAGAGTAATCAGCAAGTTTTTGTGTCCTTTATGACCAAGCATGGAATAATGTTGTTTTTTTTTTTTCATGATAAACTTGTTTTTTTATTGATATTGACTCGAAAGCTAATTCAGGGGCAAGGTGCAGATGAGTTAATGATGTTGCATGACTATAACACTGAGATATACGGGGCATCTCCAAAAAATGACTACACAAACTTTGAGGGCGAATAATTACCGAAATAGACAGCAATGGAAATACATTTCTTTTGTTGCATATTTTTTAATTTGGGAGCCAGTAATAGGTAAAACGTTTAATTTTTCTTTCTGGCACTATGAATGGCATTGCAGGTGGTTTACCTGTACATTTATTGGCAATTCTTTGCTTCCTGTGAGGTCTATAGCAGAAATCCCCAAACTTTTTTGCAAAACCAGAATATATACATGGTCCTTCCTGTCGAGACATTGCTCACAGAGATAAGCAATTTTTCATCAGGAAATGATGTGGCTAATGTGAATAGTGGATGGATGTATTGGAAATGTTGTGATAAATGTTGGAAATGTTGTTGTGTTTTCAGACCAAAGCGCCATCTATTGATAAAATTTGTGACTGATTTGAAGATACACTATGATTTGAAATTCACTGGCTCTAAAAGTACTGCAAAAAGTGCATTTCCATTGGTTTTTTTCTTGGTGGAGGGGTTATTCATCTTCAAGTCGTGTAGTCATTTTTGGGACACCCCTGTATAAAAACTACCTGACCATAAGTATGCATACACCTCCATGTATTCTAAGCTATTCACCCGCACAGGTGATGCTAATACTCGGGTGCGTCCACGCCCTTACTCTGAGGAAGAAGTAACCACAAATTTTTTGAGTATTGCAATTGGAATTTCAGCACACGACTCTTGTAAAACAGCTGAGGCTGGTTCTTCCTCAGATTTTGACTACATTGACCCCACTCTTAGAGCCGACATTCCTAAGATTGAGATCTGATCAGTTCACTTTCTGAATGTCAAGAAACTAGCTGAAATGTCTTGTTTGCAATGATATCTAAGCAGAAACAGGCTTTAAATGAACTGTTACCACAGTGTGGACATAGGGTTGTCCTCATTTAATACGATGTTTGTACTGTATAGTCTTGATAATCTGAGGTGAATAAGATCAAGAACACTTCAGAGGAGATTGAAAACTTAAATTATACAAAAAGAAGTAAAAAATTGCATTCTAAGTGAGGGAAAGGAGGTGTTACCCGAAGGATAAAATGGTAAATGCTGCAAGTGCCATAGTTTTTCACGTTAAAGTGTTGAATGAGAAATGCTTTATAATGTCAATGTGAAAATAGCCTAGTAATGGTACTTTTTACCTCTAGGTGGTTCAAAAGAGCGTGTAAAGAGGTAACAAATGTGAACATCCCCACAAGCTGTAAAAACAGGTTTTTTTAGATTTCTCTACATTTTCTCTTTCGACACCTACAGCGTTTACCACTTTTACCCTTCACCTACACTTAGGAAGACGTCCAATAATTTCAGCGTCGTCATGTAGGTAGGGAAAGGCAATAAAATGTCTTCGTTCGACACAAACTGCAAAATGCTTCAGGTAACCACAGCCGGCATGAAAAAATGCTGCACGACTTCCCTGAACTAACATTCTCCCTATTGATAAGTACCCTACAGATAACCACTTTAGTGATCTCTAAATGTTTCACGGATCCAAGTGATCTGGAAATATGTCTGGACCGCTTAATTGCTCTGGAACTAAGGTTTTTCAATAGCTGGTAATGGCAAACCATTGTAAAGGCATATACAATATACATGTCTGAAACGCATTGGTAGGGACACTGAGCTATAAGTAAAGTTTCCTTATAGCTCAGTGGGTAGGGAACCACGCTAACCGAAGTAAACATTCTGAAAGTGATTACTGAGGAGGAGAAAAACCATTGCTGCCCGACAATTTCTCACCCATTTCGAGCATTTGAACAGCTTTGACAAACTTCTCTAAAGTAGTCTGTCGTTCAAATCGGGTCCCATTTGACGTATATGCAAAATTTGAATATGATAGAACTAAAATTAATAGATTTGTATGGAGAACATACACAACACAGACAGAAAATCAATTTTATACACAGTGAAACTCCCCTAGGCAGTCACCCCCTACCAACACCTAAAGCAGCTCTAGGTGTTGCCTCTACCCGGCTAGATTTCCTCGGAACGGACAATAGGCTCCATAGACATAATATAAAAATCACTCCCGTTCTGTGGCCACTTCCTTGTAGATAAGAGTTAAAAAAACAAGTGTTTGCATTTTTTTCCCCTTCCTAGTGCATTCACAGGGTGTCTACCAGAAGCAAAATTCTGTGACTTTTTTGGAGACTTTTCTGTGACCTTTTCTCATTTGCAGGGCTCCCACTCATAAAAAAAATCTCTAGTTTTTTTCCCGTGATTATGTTGGCATAATTTAATTTTTTTTCTTCATAGCACACTATTTCAGTATCCTGTAGATCGACTCAAGCCAAAGCAAAATGACAGAAATGTCTTGGTTCCAAAAAATGTTTTTTATCCAAAATAGGGTCTTAGCAACCACAGATGATTATTTTCTGCTCTCCTCACAATATATATATATATATTACATTCTTTTTTTGGAGTCTTCTACAGTTCAGTCCAAAGCTGTATAAAGATCTTGAGCCACTTTGGTTCAGTCTGTCAACTCTCTTCTACAATACACACGACAAATTATGAAGACATGTACGTTTTTAAGAATGACGCTCTTTCGATACCACTTCCAAAAGCAAAATGTGTAAATTACTAGGTCTGATATAAATAAGTCAAGGTGGACCAGATGGTTTTACTGCAGTCCAACCCCTCGGGGGGGGGGGGGGTAAAAGGCTTATACCCCTCAAGGGACAGAGCCTGGGCCACGACTGGTCTTACAGATGGTTTTACTGCGTTGTCCATCTCTTTTAAAAAGGATTTGTTTAAATTTTAGTGGTCAATGCTTGTGTAACCGTTTTTGGCAAATGAAGCACTTTCATTTCTAGCTCTTTACTTGAGCATTATAAATATTGTTTGTTCCTCTGCATGCCCTAAAAATACAGAAGAAAATTGAATACTATTAAGTATCATCAAAGTCACAAAACTTAGAATAGGTCTATGTACCCAACTGCTTTGTTATGCAAACTGTTGTTTCACATAATCACAAAACGTGCACCATAATTTTGAACGATGAATGTTAGTTACTGTCCAAGACCATGTGGGGGGGGGGGGGGGGGGAAATAAATACAAAATTATTTTTTTTCAACCAGGCAGAAGTTTTTAATGACTACTCTATTTGTAGAACCCTCTAACTAATAAATGAAAAATTACTAAACCACCACATACACCCCCCTTCTCCAATAACCTTAAAATCAATACAATTTCTGCTTTGGCAGAATCATTAATTGCAATCTACTACATTTTATTATTTAGCATTATGTCCATGATTCCCTTCTCAATTAAAATTAATTATACGAATTTTGTTTAAAAAAGTGGGACATTTTACCAAAAAGTAGGAAAAATAGGACGACATCAGTAAAGAATGGACATCAAAAATGCTGGGCTGTTTTCTTACATAAGTTGTTCCCAAACTGTGAGTAGCGACCACCTGGGGGTTTGGGTAAGTAGAGGGTCTTAATGAAACGGGGAACGCAAGTAAATTAACAAAAAAAGACCTGAATTTTTAAAAACTTTTAAATTTAAAGTTATTTAAATACAACGTCCCATTGAAACTGGACCCTAAAATACTCAAGACACATAATCCTCCCCCCCCCCCCCCCCCCCGCAAAAACATAAGTAGATACAGGTTGTTTCTCTAACAAGGTGAGGGGACCTAATGGCTTCAATCAACTTTGCGAAATCACCTAAAAGCCGTCAGGTTATCATGAATATTCAATGCAATCCATTCCTGCATACGCCCTTGCGAGTCGTATATACGGACGTATGGCAACCCTAGACCCCCACACCCTCATCAATGTTTTTGTCGTATCGGAGTTCCTTCGCCACCTACGACAAAACTTTCCAAAGCAAGCTCCGTGGGTGCACCCGCGCTCGTTGAAAACGCGTCCTGCGAATGCAAAAGTACTGAACACACTATTGATCGATATTAAGCCGTATGCACAACAGCAGCGTTGCGCTGCGACGCATAGCAATAGTGGGCTCAAAACAGAGCAAAAGACCCGAACGACGTTGAATGGAGCAAGGCGTGATTGATCGAGCAGTTTTTTTTTCAGTCGGTTCACACACACAACGATCGGCGCCGAATTTCGAAATCGGCATTTTGCCGTCGGAATCGACGCGCATCGCCAGACAGGGATGTGCATCAGAAGGAAACGCCGTCTTAATAGAATGTGCGCGAATGAGCCCATTTCTTTACTGATTGCACTAACGCGCAGGTAGAATAAGAAAAATTAGAAAAAACGTTTCTTATATGTACGGAGAGCCGAAACCATCGTTTAAGGGTACATAGTCCAGCCGATTTTCTAATTCGGAGGGAAGCACAGTGTAGAGAGAGGGCTGATCCAGCCCTGGGACTCTAAATGAGATAATTCTCATTTTTGTTTCTTCACACTATAAATTCACTATACGGGGCCCGTGAAAATTTTGGAATGAGCCCGCCAAAGATCTCAGCTTAGGGGACCCTACTGCACGATGTGGGGCCACCAGAACAGCGTTTCTCAATCTTTGGAATCCCGCGGCACGGTTGATTTTTTCTTGATTGGAAGGCCTGGGCATACACAAGATTAATGGGAAATAAATGGGTTAAAATGAAGCAATAAACTACTCACGGCCCAGTTTGGCGGATGCCAGGGCCCGGGGGTTGAGGAACACTGCACTAGACCAACCAAAGGCCCTTCTGAAGGACGGATTTCACATATTCCTTTTCCTATTCACATTTCTCTAAGTCCAATATTAGACGCTTGTTATTTGATCTATCGTCATGATTAGGTCTCTGTCTAGATCAGGCATCTTCAATCCGTTGCTCGCGAGCACCATGGTGCTCCCCGAAGCACCCAGAGTGCTCTATGTTGGTGTCCGATTTGGTGCTCGCGAGCACTTGAGAGATCAACGTGTCATTTAAACACCTTGTGCGAATTGCATTATTAAAATCATCCGGCTTTCATGCATCCGTATGTCAAACACGACCTCCGGGGGGTAAGCTATTCCATTTATTAACAACCCTATTAGAGAAAAATTCCCTGCGACACCATAACCTCGCATTGTCCCTTACCAATCGATACTGGTGTCCCGTTGTAAAACGATTGGCGGTGTACTAAAAGTTCATGGTCCATCCTATCCATCCCGTAGAAAATTTGAACACTTCGATCATATCTCCCTGACACCTGTACTCATCCAATGTAAACATATTTAAAAAAATGGTCTTCATAACTCTCCCTGTGTGCCAATAAGGACACGCGTAGCTCTTCTCTGCACCCCTTCAACCAAGTCTATGTCCCTCTGTAGGTATGGTCTCCAAAACCTTACAGCATATTCCAGTCCAGGACGAACTAAACCTCGAAAAAGCGGAAGAATGACTTTAGGAGAACGCGAAGAGACCTTTTTGAAAATGAGACCACACACAAGCATTCTATTCGATTTTTTGACCGCCGATGAACAATGTTCAGAAAACCTAAGCCGCTCGTCAATGAGAATTCCCAAATCGGTGACCCTAGTTGCATCCGGGATAGTGACACTATTCAACTCGTAAGAGAACCGTGGGTTGTTCGAACCAAAATGAGCGACCATGCACTTATCAACACTAAACGTCATGCTCCATTCATTTGCCCATGCTGCAATCCTGTTTAAGTTGGTTTAGAGAATCTCCCTATCGCTTTGATTCCCGATTACCCCCATTAGCTTCACGTCATCTGCGAATTTGCTAACAATCCCATCGATACCCTGATCGAGTTTATCGATAAAAAGTGAAAAAGTATGGGGGGGGCCTTACTTGAGGAACTCCACTTGTGACGCCTGTCCAACCAGAGAATTCCCCGTTCACCATAACTTGTTGAGACCTATCTTTTAACCACGATTGTATCCAATTCAGCAAGTTGCCCCCATCTCGTGTAAACGCTTCAAAATTTACCATGTTGGACCCAATTGAATGCATTCTAGAAATCAAGGTAAACAACATCCACATTCTTGCCCTCACCCAAAGCCTTAGTCACGTGATCATAGAAGCAAAGAAGGTTAGTTACACATGACTTCCCCTTCCTGAACCCATGCTGATTATCCGCCAATATATTATTCTCGTCTATCCACTTCACAAACTGCCTTTTGATGATGATCTCCAAAATTTTTGAGAGGGAGCTCGTCAAACTCACTGGACGATAATTGTGTGGACACAGCTTCACTACTACCCTTCTTAAATATCGGAACAACATTAGCAAGTTTCCAATCCGTTGGGACGATACCCTCAACACTAATCCTGTATATCTCTGCGAGAGAGACTGTGGCCCCAACAATTCATTAGCACATTCCCTGAGGACCCTGGGATAGACATCATCTGGTCCTGGTGCATTGCTTGCACATACATTTCTTAGAAGATTTCGGACCTCCACATCTCCCACTTGAATATAGTTGAGGGTTTTATATATATATATATATATATATATTACCCCATGCAACACCCGTATATTGTATATCATCATCTCCATTAAAAACCGACGTGAAAAAGTCATTCAAAGCACTACACATGCCTACATTGCTCTCTAACCTAGACCCTCATATAGAGGGGAGGGGGCAACTGTCCCCTCACATCCATTACTGACGTATCGAAAAAATGATTTTAGGTCAGAGCCAATGTTATCTGCCAACCTAGATTCAACTTCCTTTTTACTATCTCTTATCGCTTTCTTCAACGCTGTTCTTTGTACAGTACGTGCTGTAAAGAAAGAACAGATCCCGGATAATAGAGTAAGGAATTGATCGGATGATCTGGTATTTCAAGTTCTGCATAAGTTACAGTGAAACTTTGATATACATAGTGATACCGAACCAAGAAAAAATATTTTTTATAAGAATGACTTTCAAATTGACAGTCAAAATTGTCATCAAATTTATGCTGCTGTTGGCAACTTTTCTAAATTGACGTTTTCGGTATCACCGAAAAATGTGCTTTTGAGTATTTATTCGCTGCAAAATATTTTAATTGATTAGCTGATAAAAAAAAAATTGTTAGATGTGTTTTGTTCCTGTGAACGAGTTTATCGCAATATAATTTAGTGTATCGCACAAAAAGTAACAATACAGAGCACTTTCGGTGATAAAAAAAAGGTGATGCAGGGGTGGGAAGTGACTAAGTCCATTTCGGAGCAGCTTTGGAGCAGCAAAATTCAGGATTTGGAGCAGTTTTGGAGCAGCAAATTCGGGATTTGGAGCAGCAAAATATGGGATTCGGAGCAGATATTTATAAATTGGAGCAGGGAAATTAACAAGAATATTTTCATTAACCCTCAACCCTTTTCAAAATAAAACTGCACTGTCTTTTGTTATCAAACATCTTTTCGTCAGCTTGATTTTTGTTTTTGGTGTTTTAGGCTTTTGACACCTTGTTTGAAAGAGAGGCTGTCATAAAATTTTTTGCACCCGTCTATTTAAGATGATTTTTGCTTACTAAGGGCACTATTTGCTGCCTTGAACAGCAGCACTTCAAATGAGCTAAAAAAATTTTATAAGTTTTTAATTTTTTTATACTTGGAAAGAAATTGTTGCAAAATGGGAGAGAATTTCGGAAGAATCAACTCGATGTTTGGTGATTCAGCACTCATTATCTGGCGAGATTGGCGATCTGACACTCGCTATTTGGCGATATTGACGATTTAACGCTCGTTATTCGGCAACATTGGCGATTTAACGCAAAGTTTCTAAACTAACATTCGTAATTCGGCGGACATGCGCTTTTTACTCCCGGAATGAAATTTTTTTTCACGAAACATCGGGATTTAACACAATGACAATCGACTACAGTAATTTCTGCTGCTTCCAGTGACGACTTTTTTTTTTTAAACGGAAACAATCGAATTTGCACTTTAAAGCTGAAAGGGATTGCAAACCATCTTCAGTTCCATGATCACGGACAATATCGGGGTTTCGCGATGGAAAGCCCGATCAGGGGCCGATAGTTTAAGGCGATAGTGGAATAAAACACGCTCTTCTCGTAAAGAACCGTTTCGTGGCTAGCAGGAACAACTATTTTTTGGCATCCTTTCCGAAATTCCGGGCATACTGAAGCAAAATTCGCTATTTGGCGCAGAAAAATGCGAAAATACGCTATTGGAGCAGGATGGCGCAAGATATTAGTTTTGGCGCAGTGCGGCGCAATTGGCGCAGAGTTCCCACCCTTGGGTGATGCCCAACACACCAATATTATTAGACATCCTCGGAAGAACTGAAACATGATGAGAGTTAAAAAATATACTGAAGGATATTTCGAGTGAAAAATAAAAATTGTATAATAGTGGTTTTTTAAAATATCCTAAAAATATTAGAGGGTTTTATCATAGTAAAGGATATCGTATCGAGAGAAGTTTAACATTACAGACTGTTCCAAACAATACTTGAAAAAGAACATTGTAGAGGGATTTATCGTTATACCAAGTATCATTGTGGGGAGGTTTCGCTGTATGTGTGTTTTGTGGGCATAGTAAGTAAATTGAGCACAAGATTTTTTTTGTGACATTGAAAACCGTTATTTTGACGCCCCTTGAAATGTGATTTTCCTGTCATACAACCCCTATTTTGCAGAACGCCAAGTGGCCGTCTTAGAGGAGTTTCACTGCATATTTAGATATAGTGGATAATTATTTTAAACAAGTAAAATACATAACTTTTCCCCCAATTTTTTAACTTTAAATATAATTTTTTTTTACTCCCGGCAGCTTAACCACATTTTTCGATTATTCATGTTCACTTTCCCCCACCATTAGCCCAGATAATTAATCATCTACCGTAACTCAAATTACAAGCAAAACAAAAACAAAGTGAGAAAAGAAACGATCAAAACAAAAATCGGTATGAATCTTTTTATTATAGTTTTATTTTCATTTACAATAGCTACATTATTCAGCCGCAACAAAATGCTTTTTTTTTACACATTTTACTAAAAAAAAATTCAAGTGAACAATGGAGGAAAATGTACAGAGATATTGCTTTTTTCAGAAAATAATCTGATTACGAGAATCGAAAAACTTAACTGGATTATTATTTCAATAATAATGTGTCTTGGACGCACAAGTCATGAAAATTGTCAACAAGCGAAACATTCTAATATTGCATTTTTTTTTAAATGAAACAAATTATACAATGAAAGTTCATATATATATAAAATGCATAGGTCGTATATATATATATATACTTACATGGACAATTCCTTATCGAATGTTGATTACAAAAATGTTATAATCGTTTCAGCATAAATGAATGGCGAATTATGTAAAAAGCCTACATGCTCAACCCATGGCCTACAACCCAAATGTGGCCAGCAACCTCAAACTTCATTCAACTAAGCAGCATATAACCACATTCCCAGCGGTGCCGTTTTAACGCATAGGGGTGTGTTGGGGTCTCATAAAAATTTAATCTAATTGAAATTTTTGAAATCAGGCATGTAAATTTGCTAGGTAGGGGCCTCAGAAAAATCACTAGGCCCCATGATGCTTTTAAGACCAAGTAAATGATCCATGGCGCATTTATAGATCACTTATATGAGCTACAACTCATTTTCACACCAATCAAGTGCGGCCCCGCACTCTTCAAAAGGTTGAGCGCCCTTGAGATGTAAAGTATACATGCTCAACTTCAGTCATCTGGTGTTGCTCGCAACCTCAAATTTAATTTTGTAAAAATGAATTAAGCAGCTCATTTACAGATCACTTAAGAGATCCCTGCGGCACAATTCCAGAGCACTTACGCAATCCCTGCAGCACAGTTCCAGAGCACTTAAGTGCGGAGGTCTGTCCAGACTTTTCTTCTAGGATGCTTGTTTTTGCGAAACTTTTGTTCATTTTTGTGAAAAATAAGTGATTTTGTTGGAAGCGAAATAATATAGTTAATTAATCACAAAAGAAATAAAAGCGCAAGATTTATGATTTCATTCATTTGTATTTTGAGAAGGGTCTGAAAAACAGACCCAAACTTCTACTGGACAGATCTCCAAAGTGACCCACAGCACAATTTTAGAGCACTTGAGTTGGCCACAATGCCGTTCCAATTCATTGAAGTTATCCGCAGTCCATTTCTAGATCACTTAGGTGACCCGCAGTACATTTACAGATAAATAAAATGGCCCGCAACATGTTTTCGAACTAATGAAGTGCCCCATGCTCTTCTAAAGGTAAAACCCTTGATGTAAAGGATGTAAGACAGCATAATGCAGGGCTTGACAAATGGGAAAAAAGTTTAGGCAACAGCCAAATTTCTTAAGAGCCAAACCGTGTTCTTTAATGACACCAATTCATTAAACAAATACAGAAAAAACTTTAGGCACTAATACTGATGTTTTAGTCTACCTGGCACATGAGTTTTTTCAAGCCCTGGGGTAACGAGTGTCTATGGGGGAAAAAAACGTCTGTGATACATACAAATACTCAAATATAATGAAATAGTTCAATGAAAATGAAACAGGCCTAAAAAAGTGTGACTTGGGAAGTTTTCGCAGCATGGCCTGCTAAACCCTTTTGTTAATCAATATGGGAAAGTGCCTCGGGTCACTTAACCCTCTGAAGGGCAGATACTTTTCCAAAACCCACAGAAAACAATGTAAGCAGGTGGTCTCCTACACATTGGAAAGGGTGAAGCAATCTAGAACAGCATCCCAGGTCACTTATAAGTGATCTTTAAAATGTGCCGCAGGTTACTCAAGGGATCTGGTCATGTGCAGCATAATTTATTTCTTACAAAATTAGTTTTGAGGTTGCATCAGATTCATTGTGAGCACCACATAATTATGGCCTGCAGGCCATGGGTTGAGCATATATGGTTTAGAGATTACTTCGGAGGTAATTACAATTTTTATCTGGTTGCCCCTCTATCTATTCACCATAAATAAGAATTATACCAAATATGCCTTTGGTTTTTTGTGAAAAAAACACAGAATTTGAGCAAAGCCGATCAAGTTTATGTTGCTGTGCTGTAACACATTTTTTTTGATTCCCTTCACACAGATGAGTATGAATATCTAATGAGAAGATGAAGTGGTTTCGATAATAACAATAAAATAACTTCCATATGATACTATACACTTCAATGACGTCAAGGCAACGGGAAAATAGTCTTTAAAAGTTTTGCACACATTTTTCTTCTTTGTAACCCAGGAATGATGCAGTCTTTCGGAGAATTAATTGATACACGCCCCCCCCCCCAATGCTTAATAAAAATTGTACATGCACTTACCCCTTCCCAGGCACACTATTATATTGCCGTCTTTCTTACTCCCGATTTTATTCACGCCACTTGGCATCGTGTGAACACTTCTAAACCATTACCGGCAGAGAAGAACAGGGAAAAGTGAAAAAATATTTAAGTGCTAGCCCAATTTCTTAGGTAGCATGGTATTTTGCTCAAGAAAAACGGTCCTAAATAATGTTTTCTTTTAATTTTCCCGTGTTAGAAGAAAGCGTAATGAAATCAGAAAATTTTGTGTCACCCTTAGACTCTGCAATTCAGCAACCACATTTAGAAAATTTTAGGCTGATTTTCTAGTTTCCATGGAGACCTGGTGCCTGAGATTTGTCCAGACCTGTTGTAGAGCCTCTCAATTGTCTGCAGAAGATTCACTGCCACACGACAATCCATAGACACAACAATATGGTGAGTGAGGAATTGATGAAGTGCAGTCAGAGAAAAAATAAGTGTGGGGGGGGGGGGGTGCCAATATTATGAGGGGAGACAACCAATGCAAAGCTAATGGATTTACAGAAAATTCAACTAGAGGAAAATTAACTGACAGCAGTTCGTCACCAATGAGTGATTGAACAAGTGACTGAATGAGTGACTGTACGAGTAAGGATGGTAGTCACAGACACAGTTTAAACTATAGCGTAGCTGCCAACTTTGGAGAATGAGAATTAGGGAGATTTTTGCATGGATCCAAATTCTGTACAAAATATAGAATGGATTTTCAGAAGATGAAAAATGCAGCAATTTTTCCACTCTGCAAAAATGTGACATCGTGGAAGCCATTGTTGATTAGCCCCTCCCCCCAAGTCGCCAATCATTATGTTATTATTTATCATTATGTCATCTGAAAAAATAATTTTCAAGAGTAAATCGATCTCCATCGTGCTCGAAATGAAACATACAGTCAAAGCATACATCTCTCTAGAGGCCAAACTGATGTTGGCTGTTTGGTTGGCTTTTTCCTTCCCGAAAATGAAACTTTTTTTTGTGATTTGACACAACGGCAACAATTTGCATCATGCTTGTGACATTAATTCTATCTTTTTCCCGGGTAAATTCTTTAGAAAAAATTTTCCCCCCTCAAAAGTATGGATTTTTTTTACAATCATGGTTAAAATTCAGGAGATGAAATAAATTTTCGGGAGTCTGTGAGATGGAGAAGAAATCCGAAAACTTGGCAGCTACGTTATAGTCACAATTTTTGGACAGGAGATTGGCACACAGATTCATTAAATTCAGGTTTCTTAACCAATCTGTGTGTCAATCTCCTGTCCAAAAATTGTGACTATAGAGTTTAAGTCATGTCAGTGAATACCACCCTAAGCGAGATTGAGTTTGTGACTAACAAAGTGAATATGTGATTGACTGCACGATTGCATGGCCATATGAGTGACTCTCTTTCACCTGCTTACTCATTTGCTCACTCACTTCATGAATCACTCACTAATCTACTTGTCCACTCAGTATGTCACTGTCGATAGATTGTTTGGCAGTGAATTGATGGCGATCAATTTTCTGCACAAGTTCATGTCCTTGCTCATGGCAAACCGAATACAGAACTTCTCAATAATGGGACATTTCAAGGGACAGAAAATATTGTCTGTAAACAGGAGTGTCCATTATGAGAAGTTAACCCTTTGACAGCCCACACAGGGAGAAAATGGTAATGTTTTATAGGCTTTTGCAAATGGCAAGGAAGAAAATGAAAGCTCTTGTCCGAGTCAGAAACCGGGAAAACAGGTCCTAGAGAAATATCTGAGTGTTAACGAGTTGATCAATACAGCTTTCTTTCAAAAATCAGCATAACCAACAACTCAAAACTGCTATGATAATGTCATCTCCCATTGGGTATTCAAGGAGAACACTGCCACTGAATCTTTACACAGAAAAATAGTGATTAAACTTCATTAAAAACAATCTCAGTACAACTGGATACCTGGATACATATCCATCGTTTACTTCCTCTTTCGATCATTTAAACATACAGCTTATTTAAGAATTGATAATCTCATCTGATGAGAATTAAAGAGCTCTCCGTTCAGGAACGGATTAATTCAATTATGCTTATTGTCGAAATTGTGTTCGACAAAATAGATTATAGTAATGGCAGCTGACATGGGAATTTCAGTTTAAAAAGTGTTTCGAGTGACGTTATCATGAAACAAACAACATAACACAAACAATGAATGACGGTAGTTTGAATTGCTGTGGGTATTAAGTCCTGATGCACAAGCATCGCTTTACCCGATCAACACAGAAATCAAAGCTTTATTTGGTTGTGATCAGTAGTTACCTAATCCTCACCTTCGGAATCTATTTCCATGTCAACATGATCCAAGTTAGAAGCTTTCCCTTCTGATAAACCAGAAGACCCAGCAACATTGCTTGAGTCTCTGCAGCAACCCCCAGCAGTGGTGTCGACAGAGGAGTTCTGTGCAACGACTTTGCTCTGCGTGACGCACTTGAAGTCCTCCCGGTCTTCTTTCCGGGAACCCATCAGGCTGCTGAGCAGACAAGTCTTCTTGTCGTGGCGGTTCAATATCTCACGGACAGTCCTTATGGGTATGGCGTCGGGGTAGCTCTTCTTCTTCGGCCTCTGCTGAATGTAAACAGGTTTTGCTTTGGAAGTGATGTTGTTGAGCAATTTCAAGCTTTCCAACAGGCATACCATGAAGTCATGCTTGCTCACAAACTCCTCTCGCGTCCGTGCCCGAGTGTGAATCACCCGTTTCGATCTACCTCCAATTTTGCTGTCTGCAGCAGCAGCACTGTTAGCGTCTTTTGCTGGAGCAGCGGATTCTTTCACTTTTGTCTTTGACGCTGCAGAATCGCGAGCATCTATTTCCACGACTTCTGCCAGGTCCAAATTTTCGTATCCCACTGGTGATACAATAAATTCATCTGTGTCCTTTTTGCTCGAATCTGTCAGTCTGCCACTAATTTGTGAATCACAAGGTTCATCAGAGTCAGTTTTGTCAATTTTATTCTTAGCAAGAACGGTTAATGAAGGCACTGGCGATTCTTTTGTTTGCAGATTTCCCGCAGAAAGCTTCTCTAAGAGGTTCTCATCACATGACCCATTAGCGTTGCTTGACTGAAGATCATCGGCTACAGGTACTTGCTTCAATTCCACTCCCGAACTCCTGTTCTGTACTATGCATTGTGCTTCCGAAGAAAATGTTTTTTCCATTGATTCACCAGGTACGAAAAAAGTACTACCAGAGAGTTTTTTCGTTTCCAATGACTCTTCGGAAGTTGTTGCGATGGATTCAATGTCCCTCGGGGAATTAAAGTGTTCTTTACACACTGGGTAAGTGCCTTTTAATTTTTCAAGAACTATCAGAGGTGTCTTCTCTATTTTCTTGAGCATTTCCTCCTGCGAACCTTTCGCTGTCATCAAATCAGATTTCAAATTCAATTTTATGACGGGCAATTTATGTTTCTTCTCGCCCTGATCACTTTTATGATGAAATGACGACGACTTGTGATGCTTCCTTTCCTCTTCCTTCTGGGTCTTGGGAACTGCAGGAGAATGAGACGATGAGGCAATTTTGTGATTAGAAGATTGGGACGAACTCGAATGCTTCTCCGTTTCTTTCGCTGCTGCATCATCAGTAGTTTTCATGGATTGGTCTTTACTATGTGAGGATGAAGGTTTAACTGCTTCAGAATGATTCTTCAAGGATGATGTCTTAATAGGTTTTCCACTTGTTGATGAAACATGATGGGGGGACTTCGAATGACCATCTCCGCTACCACTTCGATGAACTTCTGAGCTTGATGATTTTGATATTGATGATGAAACACTGGAGCTTTTCGCCAACTTCACTTTATCCGATGCAGCAGAATGGTCTTTTTTCGCCACACTTGCAGAATCTTTTGTTTTTTTTATTGATGCACTCGAATCTTTCATTAATGTTTGATCGGCGCTTGATGAATCTTTTCTTGATTTTTGATCTTTATCTTCAATTTTCTTATGATCTTTTTTAATTATGTTATCTCCACTTTTCGATTTGTGATCATCTTTCTTTACAGCATTTTGAACTGGTTTGTGTACTTTTGTTTGATCGGTGACATTACTGTGGCTGTTTGATTGTTCTGCACTTTTGATTTTGTGCACAGCATCTTTCTTCATTTTGTGCTCATTGTTTTTAGACTTATGAACGACTCCAGCATCTTCTTTGTTAATTTTCAGGTCAGCATTCTTCACTTTATTTAAAGGTAAAACCTTTTTTGATTCCACATCTGAATCTTTTGATTTGGTGCCCGAAACAGTGCGACTTTTGCCTACATCATTGGATACTTTTGGTTTGTTTGCAGGGAAGTAATTGTCCATTTTTAGTGAATTCATTTTCTCTGATTTGTTTGCAGTGAATGGAACAATTTTCTCTGCTTCTTTTATGTTCTCACTTTTAATTTCCGCAGTTTTACCATTCCTGATGGTCTGATCTTTATCATTCTTCAGTTTACTGTCCTGAGTAGCAGCATTTTTGGTAACTGTTTCTATTTCCACATTCGGATCATCTTTGGGATTGGCTGTAGTGGAAGATTTCTCTCGGCTAGCTCCATCACAGATGGCAGATGGTATTAGGTCATTGGGCTTGTTTACTGGAGTCTTATCCTTATTACCGAAGCTTACCATCTTCTCTTTTTTAGTGAGAGGTTCTAATTCATTTGATGTCTGTTCCACACTCTTCACTTTCTGTAACTTAGCATCACTAAAGTTCATTAACACGTCTGATATCTTTGGTTTCTTGATTTCAAACTCTTGAGAGTCAATAGGATCGTTGGCGAGTTCTATGATAGCGTTTAACATTTCCTTAGATGCATCTTCTTCTTCAAAGGTGGGGATCAACTTTTCGGAAAGAACGGGAGGACTCAATGGCTCTATTTTTCTCTTCACCGGTTGCTTCTTTGGGAAGAAAGATCCACTTGGACTTCTTAAAGGTAAAGGATCCAAAGGAGACTTCGCATGGGTCTTTGAAGATTCTGGCTTGACTTTGAAATCAGCTACTGCAGATACGAAGGCAGGAAGCAGACAGGAGTTCCCGCTATTCAGCATCAGTGATAAACGCTTGTCCAAACTCAACCTTGATTCAGATAGTGCAGTACCAGCATGTGACGTGCTGTGGGCTTCAGCTTTTACAACAGCTGGAGATGATATGACTGTTTTTAGGAGATGAAATAAAGTATTATTTTAAGATAAGAAAATCATGGTTTTTTTAAAAATGTCATAAGCAAATACAAAGGTCAAAATATAATGTTTCACAAAAAGAGCATAACGAAAAATAAGAAGTTTAGGGACTTGGTGTAGAATTCCTGTCTTTGAATAATTTAAAATCAATGATGCACAGTTGTCTTCAAAAAATCTTCCCCCCACGCCAAAAGACAGTATGCTTGTTAGAACTCATGCAGCTTCTAAAGAAATTGTACCTGCGATGGGTGATCTAGAATTTATTTACGTAATTTGCAGAAATCCACCTTTTGCAGGGCTGCCACTCAAAAAATTAGGATGTGGGGGCGATACTCCCCCTTAGACCATATAATAATCATAGAATCAATTTATCATAGAATAATGTTAAAAAAAATTCCTTAAAAAAATATATTTTTTTTAATTTAATTTTTTTTATAGCACTATTTCAGTATCCTATAGGATTGACTCGAGCCAAAGCAAAATCACAGAAATGACTTGGTAACAAAAACAATTTTGGAAAAAACCTTTTTAAACAAAAGTTTAGTTTTTATTTGTGTGGACCATCAAGGTCATGCTGCACTAAAACAATGACAAGCCAGGTGTGGATCCAGAGAAATGAGTTCTGAGTAGATTGTAGATTCCTTGTTTAGGTTCTTTTGATTGCTCTGTAAAATATGGGACACAGCAATTTTTTTGTATACATCATTTAGCTCTTGGAAGGAGTGATTACCCCTCTCTGGATCCTTGTTGTGACAAGCAGTACAATGACTTGTGGTAGATTTTGCGTTACCCAGGTTGCACCATGAGAACGCTTACCACATTACAACCCCACTGCACCATTGAATGATTGACAGCACATATCGCAGCAAATACGTAGGAAAAATATGATATTTTCTTTTGGTGAAGTGTTATTGTGCACTGATTGAAAACGCTCTACTGCCTTTGCTATTGCAATTCAATCACACATTCTATGAGAAAAAATGCTTGTTTGGGTGTCTTTTACTATCTCTTTGATTTGTACCAATGAATTCAGTTTGAAAATTTTTCCCCCATGTTTTCCCAATTTTTTGTCCCAATGAATGAAGTTTGTGCCACAAATTTAGAATCACCCTGTATAAAACTTTTGATCTACATTGATGTATAAAACTTTTGATCGACATTGATATATAAAGAAAAAACTTACAGGGAATGGAATACTCTGGAGATGTTGGCGATTGACATTGGGAAGCATCTGACGAAGGAGATACAAATGAAGGGTGACTTGAAGTTGAATCAGGATATGATGCCATTTTTTCTGCTGTTTTTGCTCTCATATTGGCTAGTTTTTTACTGTAAATCTTGTAAGCCTAAAAATGAAGCATTTGAAAGTGAATACGAGATTAGAAAAATTAAAAATCCCTTTTCCCTTAGGACACACACACAGACAGCATATTCAACAATAACGCAATTCATAGTCAATTGTCAATGCTAAACCATAAGATTTAAAAATGATAAATTCTGGCTTCCACTGGAACAAGGTGATAAATGTCTAAAATAGAAAGCATCTTTCTGTTTTGGACTTCAGATACTGCCGCATTGTCAAAGTCAAAATTCACACAGATTTTCAAGCTTTTTACCTCCATATAAAAAATTAAAAGTGAAAATTAACTGATTTCTCTCAGCAAAAAGACAGTGGGTGACAAAATGGCACAAAATTAACAAAATGCAAACAAATGTTCCTTAGAAAGATGTATGCTCGACATCCAGTACCCACAACTCAGCAGCAGTTGCAAAAATTACTACAGTATCTCTAAATATCAAAGAAAATGCTGAATTCATTTTCTGCAACAAGCTTATATATCGATCACATATGTAATAATAAGCAGGAATTCACTACAGCACTTTTCAATCTTTCCAAAGCTGCATCTAGCAAAAGCATACTCACCGCCTTCCTCAACAACATCTAAACTAGAAAATAACACAACTGTATCCCCCCTCCTTAAGGTACGTCCGATGATTTTTGACTACACTTTGAATGTTTTAATTTATTTTTTGTAAAAATTCCCTGAAATTTCTGTATTTTTTGTAATTTTGTATATATTTTTCTCATGCTTCATTTTGCTTATAAAGCTAAAGCTCTGTATATTTTCAAATATTGTAAATTTATTCAATATATTTTTTTTACCCATTTTTCATTCCACTTTTTTTTGTCCAACATGTTTTTGAAAAAGCAAGCGTCGGGAACAAGGGTTGGCATTTTTAGTGCAATCTGGCCAGGGTTGGTAAAAAAACCCGGGTTTTTTTTGGTTTAAACCAGGTTTTTATTTTAAATAGTATTGACATTAAAAACAATAAAATTTCTGAAAAATCATTCAAACTTCTAATAATTAATTAAACTAAAATGTTTATTTATGTAATTAACACTATTCCCATATTTAATTAATCGACAAATATTTCTTACATTTTAACAAAAACTAACTTTTGCAATTTAATGATTTTTTGCTTAACTCAACGGAATACTTTGTGTTTGAAAAAATTCTTTTAATGTTATTATTAAAGATGTTTTTTCTCCAGTTACTTTCAGTATGCTTAATTAGGAAGCTTTTTGCAAAAACTATAATAAAAATTAGGTGAATATAATGCATTTAATGAAGCATAAATAATGCAAATTAATTAGTGATGATTTACTATATACAGGGCGATTATAATTAAGGTTCTGATATCAAAACACTGTAAAAAAAGAATGATTGTCAGAATGACTTGAAAATCGACATGAACATTCCTGAAAAAATGGAATTTTATTTGGTAAAGGGGAAAAATACTTAAAAATGTAAAATTAATGACATCATCCAACACTTGGGAAATTTGCTTGCAGAATGGAAACGATAGCCAGTCACGGCAAAATGATAACTTAATTATAGCATTACACGATTTCATAATTCATGGAAACATCACTAAAAATGAAGTAATTGAACAAATAACTACAACTTACTCAAGAAATGTTAAATATGTTGTCCACCATGTTCTGGCTATGAGGTGAAAGCACAAAAATTCTTGTTCAACAACAGATCAGAGTATGCCATAGTCATGATGTGGATGCGCTTGCAATTCACCTTTATTAAACCAAACGCGCCCGCACGTTAATATTCCTGAGGAATTTCTAACATATAGGAGATGTGCTGGAGATTGCAATTCAACATTTTGAGGTGCCCCCCACAGCCAGAAGTTGCAAGGGTTAAGATGCCTCCTGTTATTGTCAAAATGGGTCTTCAGCAGCTGCTTTGTATACCTACACACACTGGATGCTGTGGAAGTGCTGAAATGATGTGGTTGCACAAAATAGATTATACTGCTGGCCAAGTACAGCATCATCTACTTGCACATTTTGCACTTTTTTCTTTTGCCAAATTGTCATTGCTTCAGGAGTATCCATGCAAATTTTCAAGTCATTCTGACCAGTAGTTGTATATATTGTATAGTTTTGGAACCAAAACTTTAATTATAATCACTTTGTGTATAACTGATTATTTTTCATAAATTTGTTACTATTATACAGTAGAACCTTGATTAACTGGGTTTAACAGTGAAAGTATACAAAAAAAAAATTTAGATATTAAGACTGGGAGCAGCTATACAATAGGAGATGTGCTACTTCTTATGGGAAATAAAATTAAAATGTCTGTGAGGTAATGTAACTACTAGTACACTAGTCTTTGTCCTTTAAAGACAGCTGGTGTCTTTATTGGATTATAGGACCACCTGCTCCTAGCATGATGGTGTCACTACTGTTGCTGCTTCTTTGTGAAGGGAAAAAGAATCCTGTGAGATATTACACCACTACATTTAGATGTGTGATGCAATCCTTATTCATGAATTTGCTGAAGATAGAGCATCAGAATGTAGCCAATGGTTAGAAAATGTTGTAAGAATGAGAAATTTTGGCTTTTGTATATAACTTTAAATAACTAAGATGCTTCATATGAAATATATATATACATTCTGGCCACTTTTATGAGACTTTTTGAAAAAAAAACCACTTATAAAATCTTATGTCATTTAAAAATATACCATCAAAATATACCCCAAGGATATAAAATGTGGTAAAAATGAAACAGTTTGGCTAATAATGAACCAATATGATATTTTTCGAGAAAAAAAAAAAAGATATTTAGGCCACTTTTATTTGAGTTTTTGAAAAAAACCAAACAGGCTTTAAAAAAAAAAACCACTTGGTTTAAACCAAACAACCCTGAATCAGGCATTCACCCTTTTCGAACCATGCAAGAGGGTTCCCCCTTATGACGACCTGCATAGGTTTTTTCTTTTTTTCAAGCCGAGCACAACTCAGGTCTATCGCCATGGGCAATTTACTACATAGTGAGTTGTGCCCAAAGTTTAAGTATATGTACCTACCAGTCTGAGTGCGTATCTAGTGTTGTGTATGATTTTTTAGTGCTGCCATATAGATCTCAGAAGTGAAGTGTAATGACTGAATATTTGTACTGTTTGTAGGACTGTTGCTCTCTGTGGTGAGACTTTTAAACGGGGAGATCGGCTCGCATTTGCGCCTTGAAGTTGGGAACCACAGAAAACCCACTTCAGCATATAACCTGCATAGGTTATATATTTAAATTTTGCATAAACTCCATCTTGTATTTTTTTTTTTTTTTTGTTCAAATAATTACCAACTGTGTATACATATTTTTTGAATGGACAAGTGAGCAGCACTAGCACTTTTATCATTTTAAAAGCTATTTTAGATATTTCTTTATCTTTGTATCTTTAGATTTGTTTCACACCACAATTTTTCAATTTTTGTTCCTAATATAATACAACCTCTGACAATAAAGTTCGGTGAATAGTCCTGTAACATTAATGTAGATGAAATGTTAACAAAAGTTACCTTACTGTCCTTCGAAATAGTCACCTCCCATTACTATGCACCGCTGAGATCTCCTATACATGTCCTGGAAATTGTGCAAGAAGTCTTCTTTTGGAATGGAGTTCAAAAGCCTCGTCACGTTTTGTTGGATGTCAGGAATATTGTCAAATCTCTTTCCTTTCAAAGCGAGTTTGAGTCGTGGGAATAGGAAGAAGTCCAGAGGATTGAGATCTGGTGAGTATGGTGGATGTTCAATTTGCACCACCCCCTTTTTTGCCAGGAACTGTTTGACGATATTGGCTGTGTGAGGGCGAGCATTGTCGTGAACAAGAAACCATGAACCTTGTTGTGCGTACTGAGGGCGTACCCTATGTAGATGTTTCATGAAACGGGTCAAAATTTCAATGTACCTTGCAGCATTCATCGTCGTTCCCTCAGGTAGAAATTCCTTGTGGATAATGCTTTGATTATCAAAAAAGGTGATTAGCATCGCTTTGATGCATGATTTTTCTGCTCTGACCTTTTTCCGACGAGGTGATGCAGGAGAACGCCATTCCATGCTTTGCCGTTTCGTTTCAGGGTCGTACCTGAGACACCAGGACTCATCCTCAGTGACAATACAGTTCAAGAAATTTGGTGTGAAGCCTGTAAACGTGCCTGCTTCTGATCGTCAGTCAAGTGATGTGGCACAAGACGACAACACGCCTTTCGCATCCCTAAATTCTGGGTAACGATTTATCGAACGGATTCACGGTTAATCTGCAGTTCATCAGCTATCATGCGCACAATTAATCGATGCTCTTTCGTGATCATTTTCATCACTTTCTCAATGTTTTCGTCACTGACGGAGGTCACCGGTCTTCCGCTACGGGGGTTGTCAGAAACACTTTCCCGGCCTTCTCTAAAACGGGCAAACCACTCGTACACACACTTCATGGACAGTGTTTGATCTTCATAAACATGTACCAGCATCGCGCGAGTTTCTTTCGGTGTCTTGCCAAGCTTAAAACAAAACTTTAAATTGATCTTCTGTTTGTTCATTTTCCTGTTCTCAGTTAAGAACCAACACACTAAACAAGCACTTTGTAAAACAAGTCTTTCATGGAACACAAACGCGCTCAACTGAACAACGGTGGCGGCAGATGGTCAACACCTGCCGCTACTCATGTGCAGCGTTTTGCTTCGCCAGTGTTGCCAGATTGGCCGTTCTGACTTCATTCACCAAACTTTATTGTCAGAGGTTGTATATATATATACAAAAAAATTTTTAAGAAAAAGGAAAACAAAACTGAATTTTATGAGAGTGAAATAGAACCTAGCAGTGGGTCATCATCAGGGGAATCCATGCATGGTTCAAAAAGTGTAGGCATTTCTGAAGGGTGGTTATGCCAAATTGCATTAAAAATGCCAACATTTTCATTAACAACCACCATAGACTTTATCAACAATAAAATTTCTCACATTTACACATATGATTTCACAAACCTCTTCACCAACATACCGCACAATAAACTCATTGACATATGTTTTCATCTCTTTCAAAAATACAAGAGAAGGTTCCCTTAAATTTAATTTCACACACTGGAAAAACCTTGTTAACTTTTCTGCATTCTTGAAAACTTTCTTTATAATGGCATACATATCCACACGCAGATTAAAGGAATACCAATGGGGACCTGCTACTTGAGCGCCCTTGCCAACCTTTTTCTCCACTTCTATGAACAAAAATCCAAACTGCAATACAGCTTTGTTGGCTTTCGTTTCATTGATGATCTAATCATTTTCAACAAATGCAATTTTAATAGCATCTTCCCAAACATCTACCCTGAAGAGCTTTCTCTGAAGTAAACCACAAAAGACTACATAATAATTTTCTTGGATATAAAAATATATAAAAACAACAAAAAATGGGAAACAGGTGTTTTTGACAAAAGAAAAGACTTCAATTTTTTTGTTAACAGTTTAAGCCACCAGCATTCAAACATCAACACCAAAATATTCAGAAACACTCATTTTGCAAATTTGTAGATTCAGAGACATTTGTGATAATAAACAAATTCAATACAGCACTCCTCAATTTTTTCAAAGCTGCATCTGTCAACAGTATTCCAACCGCCTTCTTCAACGACATTTTAAAAAACTTCTCTTCCAAACAACAAAACGGTCTTCCCTATTCATAAGTTATGTCCGGTGATTTTGACTACATTTTTGGACTTTTTAATTTATTTTTGACATTTTTCATAATCTTTGTAAAATATTCCATGTAATTATTATGTTCCTGTAACTTTGCATATATTGTTCTCATGCTTCTTTGAGCTTACAATCTGAAGCTCTGTATACATTTTTCTAATATCGCATTTTTAAAATTTTTTCATGGTCTTTTTTTTCGTCCAACATGTTTTTGAGAAGGCAGGCGTCAGGAAACAAGGGTTGGCATTTTTAATGCAACTAGGCATAGCCACCCTTCAGAAATGCCTACACTTTTCAAACCTTGCATGGGGGTTTCCCCTGATGACGACCTATTGCATAGGTTGTATTTCACTTCTATGAAATTCAATTTTGTTTACACTTTTCTTAAAATAATTCTTTTTTTTGTATATATATATTTAATATATATGTAATATATATGTAAATATATATATATATATATTTTGAAAGAACAAGTGAGCAGCACTAGCGCTTTCGTCATTCAAAATGCTAATTTTTTCACTACCATTTCATTTTTTATCTTCATTTCTCTTGTATTATATATATATACTAGCTATAATCATGTGACATCTCCCTCTTTCTGAGAGGGACATACAAACCGTGACTAAGGTAAAAAATATGAGGAATTCCTGCGCAACTCATGTAAGAAACAAATCTAGATTTAAAGAAATGTAGAAGTGAATGAATTAAAAGACAATATTGAGATTCGTTATTGAGGATATAAAAAAAAAGTTGAAATCAATGTTATTGCATGGATATCCAACTCAAAAGTAGTTCCGGCTAATTACTTCATATTTAATTTTCTGCGCTTCGTATCTCTAAGTGAACTCAATATTTCAAAAATCGAGAATTCAATACAATTTTTAAAATTATTGATGTGGTGGAAAACCCCACTAAATTTCCACATTTCTACAGTAAAATCGGAAATTTTAATACTGATTTCTGTGGGGATCATCCTTTGCCTTACCCTCAAAGTGATGCTGATGATGGTGTCTATTCAAAAAGCTCTCATTACTGGGAGGATTGAAAAAAGTGGCAAACCATTATAAAGGCATAAACTATTATACATACACTGGCAGCGTTAAAGTGACAAACCATTGTAAAGGCTTATACACGTCTGAAACACATTGCCAGGAAACCACAGTAACCAAAGGGAAACGTTTCGAAAGTGATTGTTCAGGCCCAAAAACCATTGTTGTCTAACAGTTTTTGCCCATTAGTGGCGAAATTTTAAAGTAGCCCAGAGATGCCATTGACACGTTATAACGCATCAAATACCCGGAATTTTGGAAAAGGATGCGTAAAAATTTTGTTCATGCATCCTTCGGGACGTGTTCTTTCCTAGTTCTCAGAAGAAAAAAAGTATAGAGAGACAAACCTCTCCAACTTTTTTTTTCTTCTTTTTACCGTATATCATGATCGCACGACCTTGAAAAACTGGTTTTACTACTTTGTACACTGTACTGTATTGATATACACGCGGGTTGTTGAATAAGATGAGGGATATGTATATCTTTCTAGTTGCTTCCCTAAATGAGGGGCAGTGTACAGAAAAGTTCCAAATTTCTGATTTTTTATTACCTTTCAGATTTTCTCCCTTCCAGGAAATTATGGTACTTTTGCTGTTATCAGCTGGCATTCAAAGACCAAGTTTATATGTCACATTAAATATGTATTGTTCCTACAATATATATTGTGAATGCGCATTTTTTTTAATCATAAAGGATTGGAACGGCCATTCAAATTGTAAAATCTTCCCGATATCGTGGAAAAAAACCAAATCTGTAAAAACTCAACCTTGAATATCCAGTTTTGTCATCTAACTGCTATGCGGTAGTCACCGTTTCGCATCGCTAAAATCATGGGTGTGTAAGCAGAATCAGCTTTTGGAGAAGCACAAGGATCTAATTCTTCACAGATAGTATAAAAGAAATTATTTTATTCCAATATTTTATCCCAAATTTTGCTTTTGGTGAAAATACGTGTTTGGAACTTGCGATTGCGCAATGGTAATCGGCTAAAAATGTGATTTTCTAAAGATTTCAAATTTTGAGATGGCTATTCCTTTGAAAATAACTTCTGGTTGCCATGGCGATCACACAGACCAACACCACAAATATGCATACATTGAACTTAAAATGCATGCATTACCAGTTTGGGGGATAGATGCAGGGCCGCAACTGGGAGGGACAGGGACAGGCGTGCCTAGTGTCCTGGACGACATCAAATTGACCCTTTATAACTGCTTCTTCTACATTACATGGGTGTGCCAAAATGTGCACTTGCCCTGTTTGAGAAAGTACCTAGTTGCGGCGCTAGATAGATGGCACCACCTACTGAACACAAAACATGCCAAATGCTGGGCACACACACATAAGCACACTGTTAAGTTTCTCCAACACAAATCTGACATAGCTTCCATATTCAGGTGCTAAAATATGTGGCAGTTAAATTGCGACAGATCAGAGTGGTGGACCAGCAGGGAAGGAAAATAAAATCATTCTACCAGGAAAACCAAAGTATGAATAAGGAATGAGAAGATAAGTGTCTGAGAGAAGAGAGAGAATTCTAATTTGCTTTAAATTTGATCAGAAGATATTGAAAATACTAAGATATTTTTTACGAAATGTAAAATCAATCGGAAGGGAATTTATAGATTGTGTGTGATTAGCAGTAAATATATAAATGTGTGCCTTCAACTGTTAATTAAAGTGGATCCTGCTTATAACGTTTTTCAAAAACCGTCATAAAAACGTTATAAATAGGAAAACCCTTTAAACAGAAAAATCTCAATGAGAATTACTTATTGTTAAGACCATGAAAATAAGTTGTACTAAGTGGAAAAACATTCTAAATGGGGGAAACGTTATAAGCGGGATCAACTGTATATTTGTTTTAGATTTATTACATGTACGAAATTCCACACATTGAATTCTCCATGCGCTAATGAGCTTCTTTGCAAGTTTTTCCTACTAGTAGACAATGAAAGTAAATGAATCTTTGGATAAAACATGTTTTTAGAAATGAAAAAATTACTTGATTCACAGATAACTTCTTCTCTTGCCCAGAACATGACCTACCGCTCAGTCTCAACGAAGAAATATAAGCAGGTAATCAAAGACCTGGGGCATACTGGAAGAAAATTCATACAGATACCAGTGAATTATAGGGGGGGGGGGCATAATGTTTTTCAAGATACATTTGCTTTTAGAGGCACCCACTTTCACTCAAAAAGGACCCTGGTAAATTAGAGTCCAGTGGCATCTCTGTAGCCTATCGTTTAAGTCGGGTCCCATTTGGTTTATACGCAAAATTTGGTGATGATCGATCTAAAATTGTAGATTTGTATGTAGCACATACACACACAGACAGAAAAATCAATTTTATATACATAGATAAAGTATCTAGATAAAGATTATTATAGATAAAACTTATTATCATAATACAGAAATGTCTGGGTACTCACAGCAGCAACTTTTTTCGCCGCTTCATCTAGATCAGAGTAACACAACTGACAGATCTCAAGCTGTTTGATAACCTTTTTGCATGCAGAGATGTTCTTGTGGCCATTTTCAATGAGGTCGACGACCACTTCACAAGCATCATCAGAATCTTGACATGCAATAGCAGCAGCCTCAGGATCATCTAATGGAAACAAATAAATATCTCTGAGTTTCTTCATCATTTTTGTCGCACCACAACAATTTTCTGCACACGAGGGCTAATTAGACCGGACCTACAATTTATTGCTGATTCCGTACGGCAGGCTTGTTTTTTATACTCATTGAGAGGTTGGTGCGCTAACCCCTCGACGTGGGACTCCCTGCGGTAGCATTTTTTTCTGCGGTCATGTCACCGTTTTTTTTGTTGTACCCCTGTGTCAGTAAAGTTTTCTGACAAGCACGAACCGGGTATCGAACTCGCGACACCTCTAAACATCCTTTGGTACTTTAGGCGAGTATCTTATCGACCTGGGCTACTGCGCCCCCTCTGAGTTTCCTTTCTTTACCCTTCTGGAAATACATGCATTACATTTTGGCAGAAACAAAGAAAATGTACAAAAAACAAAAAAAAACATGTACCTCATCCGTATTCCTCTCCAGAACTTCTAACGAATTGATACATGTTGGAATGTGTGTGTTCATGTCGTGAACCTAACATGAAGCTTGTTTCTGTGTAATGCTTGTTATAGTGCTGCCATCTACCGCATATTTTTCAAGCTATGAGTAAAGTGTAATGTTTGAAGATTTTACCATTGTAGGCCTGTTGCTCTCTGCAGTGAGACTTTTTAATGGGGAGATCGGCTTGCATTTGCACCTCGAAGTTGGGAGCTATCTCTTCACAGCTAGAATCATCCTGATAATTTTTTCTCGGCTGTAGTTCAAAAAAATTCAGAAGAAAAACCAGACAAAACACTTGTTTCTCTCTTCCTGATTTTAGACTATTTTATTGTTTAAAAAAATTGATTTAGACAAATTTTAATGAGCTAATGTTAACTAGCTTGTGCTAGTTGAAATAGAGAATAGAGGGAATATTTAAAATTATTATTTTCGGATATATTTAAAATTGATAGTTTGGAGTATTTAAATTTGTTATTTTTGGATTTAACTATTTAGAACTGTAGGTCAGGCACCGATAGCAGGCGACAGTAACCGATATACTATAGTACAGCAAACAAATAATTGAATAACAGGAACGTAAATAAGAATGGTTGTCTATGGATGGTAGACATGTTTCTTGAGGGTTTAAAGTAACTGGCGTCATGTCAATAGAAGAAGCTTTGCCCAAGCGGTGGGAACATAGTCCAAATTAAAAGAAATACAATCACAGACTGATGTAAATAGATGGGGCAATCGCCATTCATTAGGGAATCTTTTAGTTACCGTCACAAAGAATCTGGTCGGTTGTACTTCAGGGGTGCCCTAGGCAAAAGGGATCGTCCGAGGAGTGTTTTCTTGGAGAAAAAGCGGGGAATCGTAGGAAATAAAGGGGACCAACGAATGAATAGACAAATTTTGAGATTGAGAATAGATGACGGCCAGTTAAGTAGAAATAGAATCCCTTTATTTAGGGGGTGCAATTAAAGTATAACAGAGGATCTAAAATGCCGAGTGTTAGTCATGGGAAGCTTTGATGTAGGTTAAAGGTTAGGCCATGGCCGTTGGGGTTCTCGGGGTCCTGAAGGGAGAGTCACTTGGACAAAGAAATTAGGGATGGATCGGCAATGGCCAATCTTATGAATAAACCTTCAAGAAACGAATAGAAACTTAGAGATAAGGGGTAAAATATCAAATCAAATTAAATGGGTGGAGTTTTCCAAGGGATGGGGGACGTCCGAAATGAATATCTTAAAGGGAAGAGAAAATCTGGATACGGGGAGTTGGAGTGAGAGAGAAATGCAGTAATGAACTAGATTGAAAAAGAGATGACTTGTAAAGAGGAGAGTTGTAACTTCAGGAATCGGCTTCCTGGCTGCGATGAGTGTCTAAGGGGCTAAAGACTGGAGAAGGGTCTCACCTGGTGAGTGATGCATGGATTACATTCTCTCTCCCATATGTGATATAGTGTAGGTACTTGTAATTAATTGTTTTGGGGGCGAACTGAGGTGTAATGGAAAATCACGAGTCATATAATGTTCAGGGCCAAGAGCTTAATTGTTTTGGGGGCCAACCGAAGATTTTGTTAAGTATTTTTGAATGGAATATGTATTAATATTTTTTAATAAGGATGATGATATGGAAAATACAATTGGCCTAAATTCAATTAACTACAGTGAAAATAAACTAATTAACTTCCAGCATCTCGTGTATGACTACTTTGTGTAAACTTTTCCTGGGTTATACTTTAAAAACACAACACAACGCAATTGAAATCAGGGAACGGTATTCGCTTACGTACTTACGAGAACGGCCTCAAACCCGAACGGGCTGACACTAATCAATAACTTTGCCCGAGACAAGGGAAGACAGAAAAATGCAAGGTACTATGGCAAATAAAAGATCACAATTATTCATTTTTCCAAGGCTAAATTGATCCACAGTTCAATATATCCCCATCTCTTTTAGATTTCTGTGAAGGTACCTATATTAAGCTTTTTCAGGAACAATCAGAAAATGAGAAACAAAATCAACACCTTCCATTCCCTATAGTAAGTAACACAAATCATCAGGAGTGGGAAGTGACAAAGTTCATTTCGGAGCAGTTTTGAAACAGATATTTATAAATTGGAGCAGTGAAATTAACTTACAAGAATATTTTCGTTAACCCCCACTCCTTTTCAAAATATCGCGGCCGATTCGTCTATACCTTGTACTGGCCTTTCCCAGGTTTCGGAATAGCACATGATTTAAATATTTAAATCCTGGCCACCTTGTTGACCATTTTGCCTGTTGTGGCATTGTATTTGTATTAGTGGCATAATTGTGTTTGCCATGAGACAAGTTGATATTGTTACCCCATCAAGCCAAGATTATTGTTTTGTCTGTGTATAAAAACCTCTCACCAAGAGTTCTCACATTCGTCATGTAGTTCTAATGCATTTCCGACATATTTTACAGTCGTATTTACCTTTCTTATATCATCTCATTGATCCTTATTTATATTCTGCTCATTTGGCCTTTGGCTAGGAAGGTAACTCTATAAGGTAAAGAAAAACAAAACCAATCCGCCTCAGGCTCTACTTGCTCCTGGCAGATTCCGAAGACTTAACGAATCGATCCAAGTTCTAATCGAGATAGTTGAAATGATCAATCTCATCTAAAGTATTGATGGTGCCATGGATGCTGAGAGATTGCTGTTCCTGCATTTCCGACTTTGCAATGTTCTGGCTGGTCACGTGGTCTTCGTCGTTTACCACTACCAACTCCTTCATGCTATTTCCTGACAATGGACTGATCACTGAACTTTCATCCCTTCATGGTTCTTCATGATGACGTCCTCTGAGAATTTTCTTCTGCAATATATATATCTTGCAGATAATTTAGGACTTTCTCCTAGACTGGGGTGTGCATGAGCATCTATCAAAAAACAAGATGTCACGATAGGATATAGTCCTCTGGAATCTTTGTGAGAGAAGTTTTTTATTTTGTTGTGAGATCTATACAGGGTGTTCTGTTAATGGACCGACAAACTCAGAGGGTTGTTAGTAGACATCAAGAGGAACAAAAATTGCAATGGAACATGTTGCAAACCACGTTGAGAGGGTGAAAATTGTGAAAACACATGTAGGTTTCAACATCATGCCGGAACGACAAAAAGTACAATAATAACAACAAAAAGGTTTATTTGATTATAATTATAAGAGTTGTTGGAAGTTGGCGGCAGCTGATGTCATTGCGCAGTCTACAAAGACGTAAAAATGATTCCAGGATGCACTTGAAGATACCAGGTATGCTTTTGATGTCTGCCGCAGTAACAACAACCCACACTATGAGATCCTCCAGTGTGTCCACAGGATATTGCCGCTGATACATCCGTTATGCTAAGTGCCCATTGCCATCTGCTCTACTGTAAATCAGATGCATATCAGCATATTCCTCATTCGTGTAGTCAGCCATCACGATATACTCATTGAATCAGACAACTGTTACACGTGCTTAGTACTGCAATAGTGCTAATTTATGTTGTCAGCAGCACATGATCCTACCCCACCACATACATTTCTTGACGCTGCTTATGTCAGATATGGTGAGCAAACCCATGAACACATTCAGCAATCAACTGAGATACACCTTTTATCTCCTCTGGACTAAGAGCCTGCATGTGTTTTTTGCGATTTTCACCCATATTTTCATCATATATTTCTCACAAAATAAGTAGCCAGGAGGAGGACATTTAAAAAAAGACACTCACCTCTTTTTTCCTAAATAAACATAATTTGTGCATGAATTTACAATTCTAATTGATTTAAAAGGAGGTTCAAATGATAGCTACATTCTTCTTAACCTTCTCCATACAAAATTTAATAGGATTTGAACCAATAATTTCTGAATGTCACAAATGGGGGAAAATTTTCATTTGGTGGTCATTCAAGTATTACGTCAGCATTGATGGGGGTTGCAGACTTTTAATGACAAGAGGGGGAATTTGGATGATGATTATGTCATCATACTCCCCCCCCCCCCACTTTATGAAAATATGAAATATTCTTAATGGCATCTTACTCGGTGCGGCAAAAACGAGAAAACTCTTTCACTAGTTTGTGGGCACCTGAACTAACATTCTCCCTAATGATAAATCCCTTACAGAGCCACTTAAGCAATCTCTAAATGTTTCACTAATCAGGAAATGTGTCCGGGCTGCATAAGTGCTCTGGAAATGTGTTCGGGCCGCTTAAGTACTCTGGAACTGTACAACACATCACTCAAGTGATCCGTAATTATGCCACGGATCACTTAGGCAATCTGGGAATGTTCCGCGGGTAACTTGAGTGATGTAGAACCGCCCTGGGGAACCGCTTAAGTGCTCTAAAATTGTGACACGTCACTCTAGGGATATCTAAATGAGCCACAGATCGTTTAAGTGTTCTGGAATTGTGTCGCAGGTTACCTAAGTGATCTTTGAATGTGTTATGGGCCTACTTGAGTGATTTGAAAATATGCCACGGCCACTTAAATACTCTGGAATTATGCCATGGGTCATTTAAGCGATCTGTAAATGTGCCGCTTGGTTCATTTTTACAAAATTGGGTTTGAGGGAGCAAGCCATATCCGATAACATTCAGGGTCACATTTGGTCCTTGGGTTAAAGGTTTACCATATATGGCTCAAAGGATGGGTCACACTTTTCAAATAGCATTGAAATTAACAGAAATTGATTATAATAACATATAAAAGGATTTTCTTAAAAATGGTTTTTGAATTGAAAAAATATTTTTTTTTGTCTGGGGGGGGGGAAGAGAGAGAGAGAGAGAAGAAGCACATGAGCCCACATGTTCCCCCCCCCTCCCGTGTACGTTTCTGATCCCACCAATATGTGGTAGGAGGTAAGGGGCAGTACTGACAAAGTTTTGCTGACAGGGGGGGGGGGGGGGGCAAAAATTACTAAAACATTGCTGACGTAATACTTGAATGGCCCCTTGGCTATAAACTATCGATAAAAAATATTTATGATTTCTAAAATTTTCGAGAGGGAGCTTGCCAAACGCACTGGACGATAATTGGACAGTTTCTCTACTAGCTGCTGTGGTGGTCGAGTGGCCACAGTGATGAACTCGCGTCGTGAGGCCAGGGTTCGAACCCACTGTTGCCACAGTGGTGGTCGGCTGAATGGGGTTCCCAACTTCAAGGCGCGAATGCGAGCCGATCTCCCCTTTAAAAAGTCTCGCCACAGAGAGCTACAGGCCTACAAATTTGTTATTGGTTTTTCCAGTGCGATAATACGTTCTTTTGCAAACTTTTCCATTCTGTTAAAATATACCCTAATGTTTCGTCACATACAGCCAGTCAGGGAAAATTGGCGCAATTTAAAAAATAATTAATGTAAGGAAAGCATAAATCAAAGGAGTCAACTTGTTTTCATAGCTGGAAACAGTGATTGAATTTTTTTTCATTGCTCTGCGGATGAGTGGCAATTTGCATAGTTTGATCCTATTTTATATGTTGTCGAAAGTGTGGGCACAGAATCCTAGGGGGGGCGGGGGGGCTCAAGCTAATTCTATTTGTGGCCCCCAAGAAATCAAATAGCAGGGAGGAAAAATTATTAAATTATCATAAAGCTTCTATTGGGATGCAACTACAAAGTTTCTTAAGGGAAAATTTTGTTTTCGGTGCACGATGACACAGAATTGAATTTCGGCGTTGTTGTAAGCAAACGGCCAGAAATTGTAACAGATTTCCACCCTGATGTATTTTTTAGTGTCTGCATGAATTTTCATGCTTCCTATCTATTAATGCGAAACATAGAACAGAAATGTTGTGAAATGGTGAATGCTCAGAACCAATTCTGAATAGTAGTTGAAATAAAATTTAATTAGTTTGAATTTGAATTCCATCAATAATATGCATAGTCAATTTCGTCTAGCATTATGAAATTGAAATTAATGTATGCATGCATGCATTGAAAATGTTCTATGCCTCTAAAATTGTTTTTTTTAAAACATAAGTGCAATGGAACTTAGGACAAGAAGTACAATTTATTGAATGTATCAAGAAACAAAACTTGCTAAACAATGCACTTACTATAGGTTTGAATCCTTATTCACTATAGAGAAGATTAATACTCACTGAGGTTCTCTATCCTCGGAACTCTGTAATGCAAATCATTCGCAGCTCTACACGCTTTTGAAAAAGCATCTTTCGTTGCATCCAGATGTTTCAAGCATGAAATGAAGTACTTTAACTTGAAGAAAAAATAAATTGGGGTACAAAAATAAGCATGACATAGCTAGATGTGAAAAAAAGTTTGTCATAACACAATTTTTTACAAATTATTATACAGTAACTCCTTGCTACATCATGTGCACCAGGCTACAAAGGAAAAACACGATATAATGAAAGTTTGATACAGATGGTGATAAAGAAGAGTCTGATGCTGCCAACAAAATTTTCAAAAATAGCTCAGTTTATTTAGCAAACTCCTTTCGAAATGTGTGCCTTTTAGGTGCAGAAAAAACTAACTAGATTATAACGACCTCAGTAATAAAAACACCTCTGCTACAATGCTAATAATTGAAGGTTCTAACAAATTCACATGGACGCATCTAGTGGCAAACTATTGAAGCTGCAATTTAGTTCATTTTTTCTTTCAACAGTTTAACACTCCCAGATTGCATTTTTGGACTTAACTTGGAATTGTTGAAAATTGACTCACACCACTAACTTTAACCCATCCATATATTTATTACATATTTTAAACTTCGACTTGCTTATCTGTACTATGTTTGATAACAATTTTAGTGGGAATCAGCAATATATTGTATTTACGATCCAGATTCCCGATTTTTCCTCTCTAAAACTTGGTCATTTCAACCATAATGAAATGACAACTTCATGTATAGTGGTATTTAATTACATCTGATATCTCATAATTAGAAGGTCTTAAAAACATCAACCTCAGTTATAACAATAAAAATTTGTAGAATCTTTGGTGTCATTATAACCAACTTTGACTAAATTCGACAGACATCACAAAACCTTCAGACAGAACATGAAATGGTTCATTAGTGTGTAGCAAGAAAAGCCCAACAAGTATAACATAATATTATGATGCACAAAAAGCTGGGAGGAGCCGAGAAGGAACACTTACACTGAAATCCGCCACATTCAATTCTTGTTCTTCTTTCTGCTGTTTTTCTCTTTCAATTTCAGCTGTATCCACCAATTCATCCACAGAAGGAAAATAATCATCCCCAAAGTCAAAGGAACTGTGAGAAATGTGACTGCTAGTGTCGATCGAATCATCTTCCTGAACTGAGAGGGAAAAATATGATAACTTTAAAAATTCTATCGAAATCAATTTTCAGAAATTTTGATCAACTTTACTTTGAAATTTATACTCTTTATGACATTGCAGAAAAAATAACTTCTGAACAATCAGGGTTCTTGCTGCCGATTGCCAGAGTCAAATCACAATAAAATGTTTAATTTGGCAAGTAAATAAAAATTTGAATTCGTCACACAATGAGTGTCTGTTTGCCCAAAATACTTCAGGTAATTCTTCAAACTTTGTCTAACGAGAGTCAACTATATTTTGGTACAGTGTTATTGTTTTGTTTGATTAGCTGAGTTAAGAACAATAAAATGTCAGCGAGGAAGCCATTGCACTTCCTGGATGTTCACCGTTCTCTTACATTAACACCGCCAAATTCTAACCCCCCTCCCCACTAGAGCAAGATTTTGGAAAAATTTCAGGAACCAGGTCCCCATGGCAACTAAAAGAAAATTTTCCATTGGCACCCAAATGTTTTACGCATAGTAACTGAACACTCCAAGTCTGGGGGGACAACATAAAACTTTGGAAATTATATCATGGAAAGGGATATGCAAGTGTCAAAGGATACACCATTTTAGCCTGTAGGCCTTGATTTTAGTTGCACTTATTTGCAAACTGCGCACTGGAGAGCAGGTTGCTACCATTAGATAAATTGAGTCAGATGTGCACGAAATGCAGCCATGATTGTTTAGAGGTGTGACTTATGTGTCGAAATAGTGCTGTCATCCATTTTACAAACTCAGAAGCACAAAAACTACCAGGATGCATTTGTATGTATTGTGTATGAATTTGAATGTTATCTGCCAGATTGCTCTCTGCAGGGAGACTTTCTATAAGTGAGACCAACTCCAGACCAACTCCCATACAGGATGGAACCACAATGATTACAACTGATTCTAACATTTTTAGAACAATCCGGAGGTAACAGAAAACTGAAGTACCATACACAGACTTTATTTCGGTGAATACTTACTAGAGATAGGACAAATATTCAGCTGCTATTTGGTATTCAGCCCTTTTGTCAAATATTCAATTCGGCTGAATATCTGTGTAAATTTTGCATAACAAATTTTTTTTTTTAAATTACATTAATAGGATTTTTTTTGCATAAATTAACAATTTACTGATTATATTTTATTGTGTGGTGCATTTCTATCCCTTTCTGTGCAAGAGGTCATGTCAAGGTGAATTTCTAGGATAAGTAAAACATGAAGCTGAAAATAAAATCCTATTGCAATAATGTGGAAGTTAGCATGAATTACACAAGTTCACTAACTGAAGAATGTACCTAGACAAGAAACGTATTGAGCTACTGAAAGGGGTAAAGAACATCTAGAGAGGAAAAGTAAGTCTTAAATTTTATGACTTGCTATATCATTGAGAGTAAATAATGCGATTGATTTTTTCTTAATTAGATGCAAAATTGCGACAAGTGTTGAAAAAATTGGTTCTGTAAGTAGTGTCACCTCAGCTAACAAACCCCTTGGATTACAAATTTCTTGGCTAATGAAGATTTTTTTTCCTTCAACTAACGAATGCAACTTCAGCTAATGAAATTTTAAATATGAATGCACGTACTAACATATCTGCGTCGTGAGCTTAATTTTCATACCAATCATCAGAATTACTTTCCCTAGGGCCCGGTTAACTCATGTCCACCTCAGAATCTTTTTTCAAATGTACCTACCAGGCACCGTCATTTAGGGAGGGGGGTTAGGGGGCCACTGAGCCCCCGGCTTTAGAAAATACACTAGATATATATGCATATGTGTGTGTGTGTATATATATATACGTACATTGGGTAGATCTTTTTTGCCCCCCAGAAAAAGTTGAAATGATGGCCCTGGGGTACCTATGCTTCATTTTCCGAAATTTGTTGAACCATTTCATATGAAATGAAGGATTCAGATAAAATAGAAAATGTGTTAAAAAAAAGAAAAAAAGGTAGCAGCCTATGTTTTCAGAGCATGCATTCTTTCAGTGTGTGACTCATCAAGCTGAACAGTCTGGGAGATTATCTTTTCCATCTGCATCAGATTCAGAAATGAGCTGACCAAATCACAAATAAATGGGGCCACTTATGAACTCGATTGGGTTGTGTCAACACGAGCTTTAGTAGACTAAAGAAGGTGTTAGTTGTGTACATACTGGAAAATAAAAAGATCTTCAGCATCTCTCATCTTCCTGTAGATTTTCATTTATACAATTTTGAAGCTGTTCATTTTAGCCTTCAATAAATTTGTCTTTTTTATATCATTCCTTGGGTGTTTTAAGAAACTTATCTTTAAATTTTTGGCAGAAGCTCAAAGGAATCAAAAACAATTTTCCATAGAAACCTATGGGAAATTACGTTCAGCTAACGAAGTGATTCCAGAACAAATCATCTTCATTACTGAGGTATCACTGTAATATTAAAATACAATATATCATCGTTAAATTTAATCGTCAGTATCATGGCATCAAAAATCTTTAAATTACCAGTCTCCCTCTCTCTCTCTTAAATATTTAAATAATAAATAAAAAATATTAAAATAATTAAAATTCAATATAAATCATTTGAAATGACTGATTTTATTTTCAATTAAAAATGGTAATTTTATTTATACTTTTGATGAATTTTAAGGAAATTGATATACATATATATATATATATATTTTTACATTACCAAAGACGTAATATTTTATATTACAAGACATTAGCCAAATATTCAGTATCTGGCCAAATCACTATTTGTCCCATCCCTAATACTTACCACTATTTTCCAGACCTTTTAAAAATTCTTCTTGATATACAGACCTCTCCTTCCAGATACCAATCATTCGCAAAATCTCGCGTCTTATGGATTTATCCCTGAAACGTAATTAAATTAGCAGTATAAGAATTTTATTTTGTAAGAAAAAAAAACAAGTGTTTAAATTTCAGTCTGAAAATGCATTTAAGAATTGAAGAATGGCCATCTTTTAAGTTAAAATGGTTTATTGATTAGGATTTCAGCATACTGCCAACACTCGATTTTACAAACTTGCACAGATTTAAACAATAAGTTTGTAAAATCAAAAGTTTGCAAACGGGAAAGACGTTCAATGGAATGTCGTACTACTTGGGAGCACAGGTCAAACTCGCGAATTGAAGGTTTGTTAAATCGAGCATCAACTATAAAAGCGAGCTTTTAAATGCAGTAAATTGCATTGGGATGGGTGACATCCAGTTTGTTACAGACACACTATTTCGTGTTGTGGGACATAGCCTACATGACCAATCCATGACCCGCAGGCTAAATGTGGCCCTCAGAGTCATCTGATGTGGTCCACGACCTCAAACCTAATTTTTTTTTTTAAATAAACTAAGCTGCACATTTCTAAATCATTTAAATGACCTGCGGCACTGTCACAGTTGACAGTGACCTGCAGTGCAGTTCTACATTAATTTAGTGGTCCATGGTATATTCCCAGATGACTTAGTGATCAGCAGCATATTTATAGATCACTTATTGCCGTATTCACAGACATAGTTTAACTGCAATCGCAGGTTAAAGGATTAGAGTGACACGGATTGGTTAAAATCCCAAATTTAACCAATCTGTTTTGATATCTAATCCTTTAATCTGCGACTGCAATTAAACTCTGTCTGTGAATACAGCCGTTAAGTGACTTATCTACGTGGCCCATGCGACATGTTTTAAAAACAATGAAGTGACCTGCACTGTCCTGAAAGATGAACACCTTTATTCTAGGATATCCTGACCCAAAATCTCAGACATTCACACAACAAATCGTATCATCAACCCACCATTTTGAATTCTGCTGTCAATTAAGGCCTTCTCCATTTTTTTCCTAATCAAAACTTTGGTTATCGAGCTAATTGCAGCAAGTTTTGGGATGTTATCCCCTCAATTTTGTTTGAGGACCCTTTCCTCAGACATTCATCATTTCAAAGATATTGATTCAGATTATTTTTCGTAGATCCACCCAATCTCCTACATCTGTCAACAGTTCATATATAATCAGTGGCACTAGAAGTGGTTTAGTCTTATGCATCCTTATGTAGGAAATTGATTTCTGCATTAATTCTGGGGAAATTCATTTCTGTAGTGGAATTAATTCCACTGTGACACCCCCCCCCTCCCCATTGTGTAATCATATGATTACGCAATGTTGATTTATATAATCATATAAATCTCATTCTTTTATAGGCAAATCAGTAATGGCTTTTCAACAATATCAAAACACTTGACCTCAGATCAGGAAATAGAGTTATTGTCAAAAACAATCAGTGCTATAGTATGGCAAACTGGAATTGGCTAGGGCAATCTATGTGCAATTTAATTTACACATACCAATTTTACAGATAATTATAACATTTGTTTTTGATTACATTAGAAATTTCTAACAATAAAATCTATTACAGTAGTAGTGCAATCCAATGTCAGAATTCCTTGGGGCAGTGAATGCAATGAAATTTGTATATAGATACAAGTGAAAAATATTGTCCTGAAATTTAACTTAATTCTGGTAACAAATTATTTTCAAATATCGAGGACCACTGTATTAGTCTGAAGGAGAAAAAAGTTACCTTGACAGAAGCACAGCTTCTTCCAAAACTTTCGAAAAAGATGATTTATACTCTGACGCATTCTTCTTTTTGCAGTGTTGAAGAACATCATTTGCGAGATAAAACAAAGTGAGACGATGGGGCAACTCACCTGGAAGGAAAAAACATTCAAAAATGAAGTTAAACAGTCCGAGTACGAATGTAGTGTGCGTGTATTTCAGAGCTGCCATCTATTTTTCAAATTATGAAGTGCAATGATTAAATATTTGTACCATCATAAATCTGTTGTTCTCTGTTCTTTGGCATTTTAATAGGGAGACCAGCTCACATTTGCACCTCTAAGTTAGATGTTGAAGTAAACCAACTTTAGCCGATCACCAACATGCTACAGGTGGAATTTGAACCTAGGTGCCGATAATGTAAGTCTGTCACTATGATTACACAACTGCACAGTGACAACCAATAAACTTGAATTCAGTTGTCCAATCATGACAGAAATCACAGGGCTTTGTTGAACGAGCCTATCTACTACTTTACCACATGCCAACTCCAATCATATCGATATACAAAAATTTCCAACTGATGGAATTGAGTGGAAAAAATTATTTTTCATGTTCTTCCCTGGAATCAAACCCATACAAACTGACAGTAACATTCATGGTAACCTTAGAAGTTCCGTAAAGGAATATGAATGAGGTGTATGTATGGTTTAGTAGTGGTAACCTTCATGGTGGAATTGAAATACAAAATATGTTTAATACAAAAAAAATATGAAAAAAACTTTTGAAAGCAATATAAGCAATATAGTTAAAAGATAAATGTACCATACAAAAAAATACATTCTGAAGATATGCACGTTAAATACAAATTTCAAGGCAATGTGAATTCTAGCAAATGTTAGTTTCTGCGAAATCAAATTAATTTTTTTAATTAATTCCTGCGCACATTTGACTGACCCATTACTTTTACTCTATTGTTATCATCTGCTTCTTTCAAGACGATTAAAGAATATTGATTTGCTGTACATATTTTTTATCCCCTTAAAACATAAAGACATATATGCATTCCTTGAAGTGTTCAAATCTGCTGACACATGACATTCAATATTAAGATTTACTTGAAATACAGTGGAATAATCCGACACAAAGTATTGAACAATACTGTATGAACAAAATATCAATTGTACAATATCAATGAACTTCAATGAAAAACTAACATCAAATAGCTGAAGCATGTGAGAAATACAGAAAAAAGTTGCTTCAGAATCATTTCATTCAAGGCAATAGCAGTTTCAACTAATTCAATACTCGTTTGTATGCGATACATTTACACATCACAGATACGACGATTCGGATGAATTGTAACCAGGGTTGGCACAGTATTTACCATCATGACAAAAAGATGTTTTTCTTACAGTTTTTACCACCTTGGGAAACCCGTTTTTTACCCCTTTCAGAGGAAAAAAACATTTTTTGCCATTATTCAAAAAATTTATCTACTCATTCTTCAGCACACAAGAGCTAATTAGATAGGGACCTGCAATGCATTGCTGATTCTGAATGGCAGGGTTCAATATTTTGCCTTTTTATACTTACCGAGAGGATTGGTGCTCCAACCCCTAAGTGTGGGGACTCCCTGCAGTAGCAATCTTTTACAAATAAATACAAATACAATGCCACAACAGGCAAAATGCCCAAAGAGGTGGATGAGAAAAAGATGCCCATAAAAAATATGTAGGCCTATGCCATATATTTATTTCTGTGGTCATGTTGTCACTGTTTCCCATACCCCTGCATCAGGAAAATTTCTGACAAGGACGAACTGGGTGTCAAAATTGTAACACCTCTAAACATCCTTTGGTACTTCAGGTACTTATTAACCTGGGCTAACACGCTCAAATTATGCTTGGATACTAAAATATTTGGTTGGCACATAGATCTTTCAAGCCTTGCCTTATTGGTAAATAACCAGTCTGGTAGTATTTCTTCATCATCAACAACCATTTTCAACCCCCTGCCGGATGAAGGTCTCCTCTAAATTTTTCCATTTTACTCTGTCTGATGCTTTAGCCATCCAGTTGCCACTCCAGCCACTTTTCTGATCTCGTCGATACATCTTGTGTGGGGATGCCTTCTCGGACGTTTAAAACCACTGGCGTACCAATAAAGAATACTTGTGGTCCATCTGTTGTCTCGTCTTCTTGAAATATGTCCAGCCCATTTCCATTTTAGACTTTTAATTCTTTCCATGATATCATATACCTTTGTTTGGTTCCGTATCCAAGTGATTCATTTTGTCTCTCCTTGTGATGCCTAGCATAAATCTTTCCATGCTCCTTTGTGTTGTCTTTAGCCTTTGTATCGTCTTGCTTGTGATTGTCCATGTTTCAGCTCCATAGGTCAGTGCTGGTAACATATACACACAGATTAACCAGACAAGTGGTTACGACGGCGTCTGCCGTCACTGCCATACGTAATGGTGGTGTCTACGACGGCATTTGCCATCGCACAGACTTTTTCCTGTCTTTTTCACCAGTCAAGTGGTTACAATGGCAATTACCGTCACTGCCATACATAAATAATGGTGGTGCCTACGACAGCATTTGCAGAAGCACAGACTTTTCAGTCTTTTTCACATAGATATGACGAAATAATTTGTCATACATGTGCTGCCATCTGTACAGCCATCTTTCTACTTTATTATCTCATCACTAGATGGAGTTGAACAATTATATTTCAAGGTCTGAGAACCTTGAATTAGAACCTAGTCTGAGAACCTAGAATTATTACTATTATCTTTGTGATGTTTTCAAAGCTGCATCCCCATCCCTTTTTTTTTTCAATTTCCGATTCCCTTGCGTAGGTGCATCTGTTTTATTTCTCATATATCTTTTAGCTGAGGTTCAACTACCATGGTTCCACATAAATCCACCAATAGCATTTCTTTTAGTCACAGGACATTATGACCCCACCCCCACCCCCACACTTTTGGGGTGTCATATTATGTCTCGACACATTCAAGCTGTAAAAAACATGCTGAAAAATATTATAATATTTCAAACTTCCAAGAAAAGGGAAAAAGCACGCACATCTTCAAAAAAAAAGTGGGCAATGCGGGTAACGCTCGGAGAAATTAATTGAACAGTTGACTAGTTAAACACTTTTCTTTTCAGACATAATGGCATGTGGATCTTCGGAATTACAGTTTTTCCCAAAAGTGCTTCATCCAATTCTGATCCTTGTTTATTTCATTAATGATTTTGTTGTCTATGGCAATTTTTTGTCCCAGGAATACATAGCTTTAAACTTCTTCTATCTCTATGATGTGGAACAAGATAGTCAAAAGGCCACAGTATAAAATTTTGGAAAAATATTGTTAACAGATTTGCCATTGTGAAAAAGTGACTTATAACATTTTGCTATCTGAGCACAGATTTACCCTATCTATCTGGTTTTTTTTCTCTTCAGAAAACTAAAAATTTTGAAGGAGTAAAACAAAACGCTAGTAATGAACACTTTAATGATGAAGACAATAAAATAAACTCCATTATTGAACGTTGCATTAGTGTGAAATGTGAACTATTTTTAATATATTTTTTACCTCTCTTCACACCAACAAACGGTGCCCATTATGAATAAAGTAACAATCTTTAATTTGCTATTATGTATTATTCAAGACAAGAAAAAACTTACTTCTCTTGATAGCTTTCAGCCATTCCTCACATATTTCCAGATGAGCACTTTTATGAAGCAGGATCCATCCAGCCAGGCTCTGAATACTATCCCTCGATTTCGTGAGACTCGTGAACTTCTTCTCGAGTCTTTCAACATTTAATTTAGGCATGTTTTTGGCTACGACGATAACGACTCGGATTTGATAGCAATCTTGAACATCAATTGATTTCTGGAAGAAACAATGTGATAAAAATGGTAGTAGATGCATCACATGAGCAGAAATGCATCACAAACATGGCTAAAAAACACTGTAATGCTGTAACAAAATACAATTTAAAATTCTATCAGATAACAATGAATTCCATTGAGGTAAAATGATTTCCTCTACCCTTTAATTTTCCCGTTAATGGGGTCCAACTGTATAGGTCTTGTTCAGTGGTACACAACCTTTTCATTCTGTGGACCAGATAGGCTGTATTTCTGCCACTTGCGGACCACAAACTTGTATAAATACATAGAGGAGTGAACACATGGCCCATATTTTAAGAGACATTCCCATAATTTTGGCTGTCTCAACCTTATAAAATATCCTGTTTTTCCCTTATTTTCATCAAGGTTTAGTTGAATTTTTGAAATCAATAATTAAGAATATTTTAATGAATTTCAGATTATATTATGATAATTATGACTATCATAATTGATTCTCATAAATATATTCATCTGACATTTGCCAAACGTGTTTTTTTTTTGGTGAATTACATGCAACTCTGCATATCCATTGCGACTGCAGTAGCTTTCTATTTTCTGCCATTGGTGATTTTTATCACTTTTAGCGATAAATGACAACTGTACTTGCTTTTGACAATATGCTTTACAGATCCAAATTTCATGTATTTTTATAAAGGAAATTATAAATAGGCATTTATCTTATGTACTAATACTTTTCTACTGGAACAACTTTTGCAGGCTGTATTTGGATTGCAGGTCAGAAGTTTTAACGCAAATGATGGGTAAATATGACTACTAGTAAACAATGGCTAGGATACGGAGCCATGAACAAATGATGATCACGGTAAGGGAGACACTAAGGACAAAGTTTGAGAGCCACTTATCAGTACCCTCTCCAGATTCAAGTACAAGAAACTCAGCATCGCAATTGCATCTAAATCAAAAAGTACATTAAAAGTTTAAAAGGAATAGAACTCTGATTACAGGTACCATTTGAAAACAGGTTCACTTCAGTGAAGAATTAGGTAATTGTTCCACCAAATTAACTGAACCTTACAAATGGATGTGGCCTGTCAGAGCCGTACCACAACACACCTTTGATAATAATTATAATTGTATCAAATATCTATTGGATGCAACATATAAACAATGCAGCCATTTTTTGCTTTGCAGAGGAACAGTGAAGTTGTTTTATCAACATTATTTCTTATGAATCGCAATGTTCATGCTGCGTATTTTCACTTGAGCAGCCACTCATTCTCGTCAGTAGAAAATTTTGGATGTCTTTGTTAATTTCCTAATCAAAAAAAGAAAAATCACAGGTCAACAAAGAGTTCTAGATAAACAAAGGTTGGCTGGTTTTGCTGTGGTAAAAAAAAAAGCAAAAATTTTACTATACAGTAGGCCCCACCCTATTAGCGGGAGGGATCGTGAATACGGAAATCTGCGAATAACTGAAACCATAGTTTTCTTTCTTGTATATCTCATTTATTGAACAGCATGAGAAGAGCTGGGTGAAGCAGAGATATAATGGAATGTAAAAGAGGGTACAGTGGTTGTTGGCAATGCTTTCTGAAAGAACATTGGGATTTCTGTTTGCTGTTTCTTCTTCATATCATCAAGTATGTTGTAATATGATGACAAGGCTTCATCTACCAATTTTTCCACATGTGAAGAGCGTACCATAAAGAGATCTATGCAATGAAAAACAATCTATTGCTGATTTGAAAGTGCAAAGCCCTTCCGCTATGTTACTCATGGTGTGTGAGCTTGTCTTGTACTTCTTTATCTTGATCTTCATCTGGTATCACTTCAGTTTCAGGAGCAGTCAGCTGCATTAATTTCCCCTCGGTCAATGCCGCTCAACATGCAAAATTCAAATTTTGTAAACAAAACACATGAAGATTTCTGAGTGTTTCAAAAAAAAAAAAAAATCCAATAAAGGGGGAAAAACTGCAAATACGAGGGGGGGGGGGGACTGTATAGGCCTATTCATGCTGTGAAATAATCTTGCTACAAAAATGAGCAGCATTTTGTAAACTTTTACTCAAATCTATAAATTCTAATTTCATACTTTGTGAAGTATGTCCTCGAAATCCAGTCCAGTTCCTTGCACATAGACACCAGTAACGGTACATTCTTCAGCATATCGACAATGTTTGTTTCCACTGACAGACTGTCATCAATGTACATTCCGTCTCCTGTAAATATTATGAGATAAATTTCACATTTCATTGAACATTTGAACGTAACATCAAAATATTTCAGATCATCGAAGCATTTGAAAAATTTAAAACTTATACTTAATCTCAGAGCATAATATATAAATTACAAAACCGTCAACATCGAAGAAATCATCTTGAAATTAAAAGGCGTGGGTGCTTACGCATTATCAGAAACCTGAGCCAAACATCACAATTTTTTTCCAAAAAAGACGTCATTCCATTAACCATGTGATTGCCATCTTGGCGATATGCCAATAATGTAACAGAATTACATGATACACTGAATGGGAATACTTGTGGCAACATCAATGATCATGCCATTGATCGCAAATCGCCTATATAATAATCAAAGATTTCTATCTCTTTATTCTTGATTGTTATTGATTATAATTAACTATTAGGTCACCCCGTCATATTTGCTATATATCAACAGACAGTTATAGAGTATTATTTTATTGTGTTTTATAAATCCCTCTTTATTTTTGGGACCTAAGTTATTTCATATAGAATAGCCATCTACATCCTAGTATAAAGAGAAACATTAACCTTTCACCTCCTACTGAGCTGCATACCGCAACGGAAATTTATGTTATCTCACTATTGCAAGCCACTATAGCGATAGCCGTGGCTGCTCTCACCACGTTCAATGTTTGGGGGTCAATCATTACGCTTTTGCAATAGGTCTGTTTTTGAGTTCATGGCATCACATGGACCTAATAAGAAATACAGCTACTAGATATAGCCATATATCACACGTTGGCGATGAAAAAAATTAAACACCCTTTTTTGTGTTGGTTAAGGCCATGTCGTCGTCATCATCACCAACCACCACCATTTTTAACCCACTGCTGGATGAAGGTCTCCTCTAAAATTTTTTTCATTTTGCTCTGTCTCATGCTTTAGCCATCCAGTTGACTCCAACCACTTTTCTGATCTTGTCGATCCATCTTGCATGGGGACGCCTTGTTGGACGTTTAACTCTGCGGGAGGGGGGGGGGGGTCTATTGTCCTGCTTCTTATAATATGTCCAGCCCATTTCCATTTTAGACGTTTAATGCCTTCTATGATATCATACACCTTTGTTCCTTATCAAAGTGATTCGTTTTCTGTCTCTCCTTGTGATGCCTAGCATAAATCTTCCCATACTCCTTTGTGTTGTCTGTAGCCTTTGTATTCTCTTGCTTGCAAGTGTCCATGTTTCAGCTATATAAGTCAGTGCTGGTAGCACACACACACTGGTTAAACACTCTTATTTTCTGGCATAATGGCATGTGGCTCTTCAGAATTAGTTTTTGCCGAAAGTGCTCCATCCAATCCTGATCCTTCTGTTTAATTCATTAATGATTCCGTTGTCTATGGTAATTTGTCCCAGATATACATAGCTTCCCACTTCTTCTATTTGTGTTGTTCAGAAAGATTGTCCTCCTCAACGTAAAGGGGTTGAACATAACTTTATTCTTTTACAGATTCATTTTCAAACCCACCAAGAACTGGCGAAGGCCAATTCTTGTGTCGTTTTCTTCTAGTTTGTCTGGATTGCTGCTGATAACAACAATGTCGTCTGCAAAGCGCAAATGGTTGAGAAATTCGCTATTTATTTTAATTCCTTTTTTATCCTAATCCAGTTTCCAGAATACTTCTTCTAAAACAGTGGTAAAGAGTTTTGGTGAGATAGTATCACCCTGACTGACTCTTTTTCAAAGGTTAATCTTTGCTTTTCCTTTATCCAAATGAATCAAATCGTTGCAGTTGCTTTATCATATATTTTCTTGATGATATTGATGTAAGTCTTCTCTACCCCAATTACATCTAGGGCTTTAACACAGAAGATGTGAAGACAGAGTCAAATGCTTTCTCAAAATTAACAAAGGCCATACATAATGGTAATTCGTATTCCTTGTGTCTCTCTATAAGTTCCCTGATTGTTTGGATGTGATCCATTGTACTGAATCTACTTCGAAATCTTTACTATTTAAAAACATTCATAATTATTATTTTTTTATTTTCCTCGAGTGGCCGCGGAGCCCCTGGAGAGTGCACAAGGAGCACCGGTTGAGAACCGCTGGTATAGAGTATTATAAAATTCCTCAATAATACTAATAATTTAATTTCCATCTTTCCTTTTTAGTGCAAAAATTTCCTTGGTAAGACTTTGTGGACTTACCAACCCTTTTTCTTATAAGTAGACACCCAATTTAGTAATCACTCATGAAATATTTTAGGCGGGAATTCGTTTTTTTTTTTCCTTCTTCAGTCGCCACCGCAAACTGATGCCTGGGATTTGTCAAGCTCTATATTAACCAGTCAAGCGGTTACAATGACATTTGCCCTCGCTGCCATGCTTAATGGTGGTGCCTATGATGGCATTTGCCGCAGCGCAGACTTTTTTCAGTCTTTTTCACCAGTCAAGTGGTTATGACGGAAATTGCCATCGCTGCCATACCCAATGGTGGTGCCTATGATGGTATTTGCAGACGAGGGTCTTTTTCACATAGATATGATGAAATAATTTGTCATACATGTGCTGCCATCAGTACAGCCATTCTTCTACTTTATTATCTCATCACTAGATGAAGTTGAAGAATTATATTTCAAGGTCTGAGATTATCATTACTATTATCTTTGTTGTTTTGCAAAGCTGCATTCCCATCGCGTTTTTTTTTTTCGATTTCCGATTCCCTTGCGTAGATGCATCTGTTTTATTACTCATATATCTTTTAGCTGAGGTTCAACTACTATGGTTCCACATGAATCCATCAACAGCATTTCTTTTAATCACAGGACATTATGACCCTCCCACTTTTGGGGTGCCATATTACGCCTCGACACATTCGAGCTATAAAACATGCTATAAAAAAATATTTTAATATTTCAAACTTCCAAGAAAAGGAAAAAAAAGAAAACAGAGAGCACATCTTAAAAAAAAGTGGACACTGCAGGCAAGCTCGTAGAAATTAATTGGACAGTTGACTGGTTAAACATATCACTGCAGATATGTACACAGAGGCAAGTTATTTGGTGTACGGCAGAACAGAAAGTGATGTTACTTCTCTGTCCATTTTGAGAGCGCATGCGCATTGATGATAAGTGAGTGTTCACAAATTAATAAATTAAATTAAGACTCTGACTCATGGGCAGCAATACCACCACCCCCCCCCCCCACATCAAAGGTTAAGCTGACTGATCTAATGTACTTGCATATATGTGAATTTTTTGAAGTGAACAGATGTACTTCTTCCGCTGAACAACCGAGCGTGAAGATTTGGTATTCAACCCAAATGGGAAACTCGGTCAGCGAAACTAGTGGTTAAATTTTTCCTCTGAAGACGGCACCCATTGGTGTTGAAATGCATTAGGACTTTTATCATTTTTTTTGTGTATTTGCCTTATTCGTTGGTGTCTTCTAAACATTCTTGGGCAAAGTGGATCAACTCTTCTATATATGTGAATTGACATCATGTGTCTCCCCCCAGACATTCAAGTCTATCTCCGCCTATGCTCTGATTAGCATTCACTGTTAGCCCAATTAGTAGGGTATGAAACTGGCAGTACAAAGGCTGATGGTTTGAATCCCAGTTTTAACTTTAATATTCCTCCCCTTTTATTTTCATCCTTGATTTTTTAAGATGTATTTTCCGATTTATGTTTCTTTGTTTTTCACTTGTATGCAAAGCAAGCTCGGTTATCCCTGGAGGGTTGCCTTGGCCACAGCCAAGTCTTCATGACAATTTTTAACTATTCATATTCGGAGATGAAAACGATGCCCTTACTGTGTGGGGGTGGTGGGTCAAAGAGCGGAGAGCACACTTGCTGGTCCAGCACGAGCCGTTACAACAAAATATGTAAAAGCAAAATTGCACCACACTAATTAAAATACAGATGAGACAATTATGTTTTATTATATTTAAAAGACATGGCAAGCAGGTAACATGACAAACAAATCTGCTGTACATTGAATGGTGTCACATGTCCCTAAAGATCTGGTAAGGTGCGTTATGCCACTGCATATTCTGCCATATACCAAATAAGCATCCACCACTGTATACACATATCCTCTGCCAACTCATGAAATATTAAAACAATTCAGTCCATTTTATCATCATCTCGAGCTAGCTTTGTGTCACTTGCCTCATAAAAAAAAGATGTCAAACTTAAAGATATTTTAAAATCCATACTGAATAGATCGTCTACATCAGAGGCGGATTTAACAGCAGGCGCACCGGGCTCAGACAAACCCAAACTTCACAATCTTTTCTAATTTAAGGGGCCTAACGTTTTATTTTGCGCCAGGGGCCTTGACCGACATCAATCCGCCACTCATCTGCATCAATGATAAATGGAGACGCAACTACCACCAATTTCAGCGGTGAAACAGAAAAACTTGCCAAAACGCTCAAACATTACTTATCGACAAGTGCTAAAACAAATGTTGAGGCTCTGTAATTGATACTATAATGTACTATGCCTATAACAATTAACGTACTAAAATACTCAATAGCAAAGGTGCTCAACCTATTGGAGAGTGCTGGACACTTCATTGGTATGTTGATACATACATCTTTAGCGAACTCATACCTTCTACCATACCCCCCCCCCCGATTTAACACAGTGCCCCACCCCCGGGGAGGGAGATATCACTCTAATTCGGGAAAACTAACATAAAACAGACATCCGAAATAGGATCCTCCAGTACTAAATGACTGAAAAGCACAAAATTGAACGAGGCCATAAACAATATCCCTCCAATAGTCATAGCTGTCATAACCTCGACGTGTTGATATCCTATACGTTATTAAACATCGAAAACCGATACACGAAGTCTTACACGAGAAACAATCGATGCCATGATCTAGTGTTAATTAACTAATTTGACATACAAAGATTTGATTCAGACATGAAACATTGCATTGAAACAATGCGAAATTAACGAAATAAGACTAAAACCTAGGAAGTGGCTTCTTTTTCTTCGACGCGATATAATAAAAAAAAAATCGGAACAATTACTTCATCTTTGTATTCACGAGAAGTCCTCCGCGAGAATTCACGTTAGCGAATGTCAATTTCTTTGTTTTTAAGACCTGAAATATAAATTATTTCCTAAATTAACGTTACATACGGAATCATCAACACAACTTCGTTCCGATAAAGGCAAACAAATAAATGTGGTGAGAGAACTGAGCTGCGCCTTTACAATGACTGGAGCGGCGATCGTTTCCACTCGCGTCTGGTTGTCGGTCGCGGCTGGACGACCAATCAAAATTTGTCTTTTATACAAACAAGGAAAAACTGAAATAAAAAATGGATTTCAGTTGATTTTTAATCGAAGTTTTCACATGGCTTTTTTATTTTGTTCCGTTTAAAATAACTATTCAAATAAATAATGTTTTTATAATTTTTCAAACATCTGAAATTTATTTATTTTTTTCTTCTCAGCATTTTTTTTTTTGTTCTGTGGGGGTTGCTATGTTTCTCCGAGACGTGAATTTGAAATATAGATGGCAGCATCAGGTAACAGACACGGTTGAATGTTATGACCATATTTTCTTGAGAATATGCAAAATTTTTTAACATCAATTACCTGTCCAATCTTTTTATTCATTCACAATATACTGTTGAGAGGTATTTTCGGCACTTCGTACTTTATAGCAGTGAGGAAGGTTCCTGGATGTTCGTCACTTTGTGGTTCTTGTATAGCTGGTGAATTCTTGAAAGAAGCCGAACTTACAGGGGCGTTCATATTATCTTAACCCTTTGAAGGGCAGATATTTTTCCAATATCCATAGCCTCTAAACAGGTAGTACGCCATCTGTCCCACAGCCCTTCAAAAGGCCGTTGTAACAATGAATACCGTTGTTTTCTGATGCAGTCCTATGTCGAGTCCACCTCGATGTGCGACCACAGAAGGTTAACGAATTCTACGAAAGTTTCAATTCTTCATTGACATCAAGGGTTGAACTTATTTTCCTAACTTATTAAATTATGATAATTACGAGTGACTAAAAATATGAATATTCATTTCGCATATTTTATCATGTTCCGCGTTTTTTTCATAAATTACATTTCAATGCTCTACGATTTGGAGCAGCATACTTTTTCCCCTGCCATTTTATAGTTTCTCAGAGATCTCAATCACAGTTGGTAGTGTATCGATCTCTACTTGGACTTTTACCGATTGCGGAAAAATAATGACGTCGCGCTTCGCAATTTTCTGGTGCGAATAGGGTGACCATATTTCCTTGAGAAAAATACGAGAAATTGGGATTCCAAATACGGGAAAATACGCGACATCGCTAATTATTGCCAAAACCGAACAAAGTCGCTAAATATTGTTGAAATAACAGAAAAATCACAATGGCGGGAAATGCAGCATTACTTCTAATTCCAGTGGATTAAAATGAATTCCACGAAAAAAAAACGTTCACTAAGACAAATGTGGGAGATTAATATTCTCATTTATAGTTGTAGTTATCATAATATAATTTATGAGTTGAAAAATAATTTCAAAAACTTTGACTTCAATAAAGAATAAAAATTCGAGTAGGCTTCGTACAAAATACGGGGAAAACCGGGACACTTTTGCCAAAAAGTCGGGACAGCCAAAAAAACAGAAAATACCAGGACTGTCCCGGGAAATATGGGACGTATGGTCACTCTAGGTGCGAATAATTGTTACCTAGCAACGCAAGTTGCGATAAAAAATTGAATGTTTTTCTTCGCAGTTGGCAAGCAACCATTGTTATGTGATGTCCTTCATTTTTATGTGTCCGTACCAAATTAAACATGTAATTCAAAACCTTCTGATTGTTATTATCATTAATAATGGAGCTCAACAACCGGTCCTACAAATAGGCGCCTACACACCGGTGCCCTGCATCGGTTCCTACACTGGTGCCTAAAGTAGTTTCATTAATCTTTGGCATCATTTTTAGCGACAATTTGCGATTTACTGCATTTTCCCCGTATTTTTCTCGAAGAAATATGATTAGCCTTCACTGAACTGGATTTATTATCTTTTCTTACATATATTTTTTTGCTCATTGAACTCCCACCTAAGGGCCCCTAGGTTGGAATATTTCATGGACCTCATAAGCGGAGATTAACGTGAAAGGAAGGTGCGGAGGGGCATGATGATGCCAATTCATGTATACACATATACATTAAATCAGTAGGCTTCGCTTTTGATGCGGGGGGAGGGGCATCCATCCATGATGGACCTCAATACTATCAGTTTAAAAACAAAAGATAAGAATCGCCCCCCCCCCCCCCAGGCTGGGCCGTCAGCCCTGCCCTTCTTAATATGTGCTACGCCATCTCCATACCTGTACAAGCATTGGGTTTGAGGTGTAATTTCCCCCCCCCCCTCCACAAACAAGTTTTTAGCCCTTCCGAAATTTCCAATAACTTTAAGCCTATATGCTAAAGCCATGGCCATACTTGTCAAGGCTGTCCCAATAGCCATTCGCAAATATATGTATTTCCTTCCAATATTTGCCTGCCCTGATGCAAAGGAACAGCAGCAGCACAGGCTGGCTACACACTGGCTCCATATCCCTTGAAGAATATTTGCCAAAAACAACAGAACCGTTTTTTCAACGTGTTTTGTGACTGTTGGTATACTTCGACCAATGTGTCGCCAGACGGATTGGGAGATCGGGAAGGAAGGCGGCACTTTTTGACTTGAGTTGGAAGCTCGAAGGTACTGGTCGTTGTGCTCGACCAGCCTTCCAATATATTCCAGCTCCAACATCTGACGATTACTTTCAATGGTGGAGCGGCCACACTACTTGCCCATAACCAACCTTGTAACTTATTGAGAACAGCCTTGACACGAGTGTGGCCCTGGCTTACCACTATAGGTGGGACCGACGGTAATCAGGTAAATCGAATTCGCTGGGATTTTGCATTCAAAGACATATAAATAATTGCTAATTGGTACAAAAGCTTAAAACCCATTCAAGTATTACGTCAGCAAATTTTCAACCATTTTTGACCCCCCCCCACCTTCTCGGCAAAATTTCGTCATCTCTGCCTCCTAGCACATATTGGTGGGATCAGAGACGTACCCGGGGGGGGGGGGCCGCCAGACTATCAAAAATTTACTTTTTATGCAAAAAATATTTTTTCAAAATAATTAAAATTTTGAAAGAAAATACCTTTACATGTTAATATAACCAATTTCTGTTAATTTCAATGATATTAGAAGGCTAAGAACTCAGAATTCCTTTTTAAAAATTCATTGCGACCCATACTTCAAGCCATCTACGGTAAGCCCTTGGCCCGCGGACCAAATGTGGCCCTGGGGGTTATCTGATGAGACCCTCAAACATAATTTTGTAAAAATGAATTAAGCTGCACATTCACAGATCGCTTAGGTGACCCATGGCACAGTTCCAGAGCATTTAAGCAGACCGTGGCATATTTTCAGATCACTCAAGTAGGCCCGTGGCACATGCACAGATCCCTTAAGTGACCCGCGATACAGTTCCAGAACACTTGAGCGATCCGTGGCATTAGGGATCCCTTGAGACATGCAGCACAATTTTAGAGCACTTAAGCGGCACCCAGTGCGGTTCTACATCACTCAAGTTACCTGCGGCACATTCCCAGATTACTCAAGTGATGCGTGGCACAGTTCCAGAGCACTTAAGCAGCCCGGACAAATTTCCAGATCACTTGGATCCGCTAGATCAGTAAAGTGGCTCTGTAGGGGACTTATCAATAGGGAAAATGTGAGTTCAGGTGTGCCCACAAACTAGCGAAAGGTTTTACTCGTTTTTGGCGCAACGAGTAAGATGTCATTAAGAATATTTCATATTTTTATAAATCGTGGGGATGACGTAAGCATCATCCAAACATCCCCCCACCCTTGTCATCAAAGTCAGTAAATCGGAAACCCCCTCTCCCCCCATCGGTGCCGACTAAATACTTGAATGACCGACCCCTTAGGAAAAATACCTATCTTTTGGTAAAAATTACAATAAAAAAATTGCAGCTATTTCTGCATTTATGAGAAACGTACTAAATGTAAGGCTACTTTTAGGAGTGTGCGACAGGTGTGGTCGCACAGGGACCCGCGGTTTAGAGGCCCCCCCTCCACGGCAGAAGTGAAAAAATATAAATGTATAAAAAAAATCCATTTTTTTGTAGAAAATGAAAGGTTTCTGAGCTGCAACTGATTTCATTTTGGAATTTTCATCAATTCGTTAATTCTGCATTTTATCAATTCTGAGATATTTTCCTTTATTAATTCTGAACTTTCACTGGTGGGTATTAGACTTATTTTTAATTCATCAATTTTAAATTAGCATTAGTTCGCAGATCATTAGGCCTTAACTTTTTTTTAAATCAGTTTTGAAATAATTTCTTTCATCACAGTTCGAAATTCTCTTTAAAGTTCTGAATTTTCTTCGATTCAAAATTTTCATTAATTTTTGCATTTAATTGTGTCTATTATTTATTTATTTTTGAGTGGATATTTTTAGCATTCCTGAATATTCTGTGATAATGCATGAATCTATGGACATAAGTAGCTGAAGATATCTTCTTTGGCTTCATTCACAGTTGAAGATACCCGTCTCCGTTTCATTCACCGTTGAAACGATGAAAAAATGCCTGCCTCCACTTCATTCACCGCTCCATTCGCACCTGAAGATATCTCTTTTGGCTACTTCTACATCTGAAAGGTGACAGGCTCCACTCCATTCACAGCTGAAGATGTTCTTCTTCGGTCAGGTGCGGATCTAGCTGTGAGGAGGGGGGTGGGGAGAGTTAGGAATAACTGCCCCTCCCAAGAGAAAAACAGTTTTTTTTGGTTCAGTTTTTGAATTAATTTTCATAAAAAAAAGCAAAAATTAAACATTAAGCATAGCCGAAAAAGACGTTAAATAATAAGTAAAGGAGTTTATAAAATTAAATAAATGAATAATTAATGTGTTTAATAACAGAAAACTAAATTTCTTATTAGACAGAAAACACATTATCGGGGGGGGGGGGGGGGTTGCGCGGGATGAAAAAAGCTTAAGAACTACTGGAATAACATTTCTAAAAATCGAAAGTTTTCATCCCTAACTAATTCCCCAGCGCTTCCCAAAGTGCCTGGGTCATCCCTGGTTCTAGTGTTTCCCAAAGTGGGCAATATCCCCCCCAGTGGGAGATTGAATGGTTGGGGGGAGGGCGATAGAAGCCACTGGTATAACATAAGACCCTATAGCAGAGGTCTTCAACGCTTTATCTAGTCGCGAGCACTGCGTTTACCCATCACCAAAATGAGAGCACTTTTATGATAAGTTTGGCATACGAATGCATGGAATCAGGATGACTTCAATCCTTGAATGGAATTTGTACAAGGTGTTTAATTGGAAAGTTGATCAAGTGCTTGCGAGCACCAAATCGGATACGAGCATCGAGCACTCCGGATGCTTCAGGGAGCACCATGGAGCTCGCGAGCAACGGGTTGAAGATGCCTGACCTATGGGTTCGCTTGAGTTGGGAGTTGATAAAAGAAAAAAATTTCTGTAGAAGGGAAAGATGAAACAAAAAGTGTTTTTGAGGAACTATGCTATAGAACCATAGTTTCCCAACCTTTTTTGTCGCCATCGCCCCCTTCTTCAGAAATTTTTTTCTCCCATCGTACCCAAATGTAATCTAACTCATAGGATCCTATGTTATACCCGTAGCTTCTACCGCCCCCAGGGGGCGTTAACACCCACGATGGGAATCACTGCTGTAGACTCTCAAAAAATAGCGTAGTTCAGTACATGTACTCTTTGTTCTGATACACCAAACAATTTTTATTTGATTATAACTTATATCACTAATAATCACTTATAATCACTATTGGTTCGACAATTATCCTGTGATTATGTTTGAATTTAAGAAATACGCTTTTTTTACAAAAAAATCGCGTAACTCCGAGTTCTCTCGCATATCTCGGGGTAGCAAGTCGGGGGTATTACTTTACTAAATTCTATTTCACATACATACATGAAGTCTCCCCGTCCCCAACGTTTTTCTTCAGGTCGCGAGCACCGTCTATACCCAATCAACCAAAAAAGAGCACCTATATTTAGATGCATATTACAGGGTTGCGCGGGATGGAAAGTTCGAAGGGGGCGGCAAATTTGAGGAATGAGCGGTCAAAAAAATTAGAATAGAATGAAAGAAGAAAGTTGGATTTATGGAAAACCATAAATCCACCTTTGCCTACAGATAGAAATACTAAGTCATTGAGTGTGTACATATGTGAGCGACAAAAAGAGTGTCCTAGAGTGTGAAAGCATGTGAGTGACCAAAATTATAGACCGGGTCAGGGGAGTGACCAGAAGAGGGAACAGGTCAATGAGTGACCAAAAAAGGGATTAGGTCAATTAGTGATCTCAAAAAGAAACAAGAGAGTGTGCAAGCATGTTCAGCATCCAAAAGAGTGACTTAGCAAGAGTGGGATTACGTCAGTGTGCGACCATAAAAAAGACTTAGCAATGTGAAGCTTTGAGCGACCAGAACAATACAAAGAATGGAGTGACTAAAAGATAGAACAGGTCAGTGAGTGACGACAAGAGGAGACAAAAGAGTGTGAAAGTATGTGAGCTACCAAAAATGCGTCTTAGGGAGCGAGGGACTACGTCTATAAGAGTGAGTCCATGAGTGACCTAGAGAGCGTGGAAGCATTTTTTGAGTGACCAAAACCGTGTCCTAGAGAATGTAAAAGCATTTGAGTGACCCGAACAGTATGCAAGAATAGGAGTGACGACAATAAGGATGAATGTGTAAACACGTGAGCAACCGAAAGAGGATCCACGTCGATAAGTGATCACAAGAGGAGACAAGAAAGTGTGCAAGCATGTGAGCAACCAAAAAGTGTGTCTTAGAGAGCGAGGAACCACGACTATAAGAGTGACCTGGAGAGTGTGTAACCATTTGAGTTACTAGAACAGAACAGTGTGCAAGCCTATGAGTTACCACAAGAGGGAACTAGAGGTGCGGAAGCATTTAAATGTGTGTGCCTTAGAGAGCGAGTGCTTACGTCAGTGTGCGACCATAAGGGTGACCAAAACAATGTGCGAGTATGTGAATGACAAAAACAATGTACGAGTATGTGTGAATGACCAGAAGAGTGTGAAGCATGTGAGCGGTCAAAAGAGCGACATAGAGGAGAGGCATTGAAAGGTACCGGAGGGGGGGGGGGCGCTAAGAGGACTATATAACACACGGAGGCAAATTTTCTTAAAATTTGACCAGAATGAGAGAAGGGCGGCGAAATTTGTACAGCCAAATAATAAAACAGGTAATAAGCCAGGCAATAAAACCATAAATTCGCCTCTGCATATATATATTACAACAATACTCCAATGAGAGCACACACATAGTGAAATTAATCATATTCTAATCTTTTTACCATACAATGAGTGGATGCCACAAGGGAAAATGAAAGGCGATGTAGAGGGCGCGGACGTCGTCTCCTCCACACTCCAGATAGCACAGCTGTGATCTTTCAAACCACCATAACGATGATGATAAAATATCGAACAGATGGTGCTGGATGAGGGGGGGGGGGTCGGATAAAGAAGCCATTTATCGAACGTGGCGTTATGCTCGAGCTTACGTAATGGCTGATGTAGTATAAACACACACACAACATACCAGATGCTCGTTTTAATTGAAGGCACAGACACAGAGATCTTTTTTCCTCCCTCGTCCTCCTCACCTGTCAATAGCTATCAGCATCACCATGAGGGTCCCACAGTCTGTCTAGCACGACTTATCCTTACAAATGAAAGTGAAAATCCGCCCGCTTATAAGACGTTTGCTGTCAGACCGATGCAGGTTTACAAGTCTTCCCAACCTATTGCTTAATACCCGATCGCCGCGGTAATCTGTAAATGGATCGCAGGTCACTCAAGTGATGTTTAAATGTGCCGCGGGTCACATAATTGATCTGGGAATCTGCCGCGGTGATCTATAAATATGCCGCCAGTCACTTAATTGACCTGGGAATGTGCTGAGGTACGCTCGAGTGGTCTGAAACTGTGCCGTAGATCACTCGAGTGATCTGGAACAGTGTCGTGGGTTACTCAAGTGATATGAAACTGTGCCGTGGATCACTCGAGTGATCTGGAACAGTGTCGTGGGTTACTCAAGTGATCTGAAACTGTGTCGTAGATCACTCGAGTGATCTGGAACAGTGTCGTGGGTTACTCAAGTGATCTGAAACTGTGCCGTAGATCACTCGAGTGATCTGGAACAGTTTCGTGGGTTACTCAAGTGATCTTTAAATATGCTGCGGTCACTTGAGGGACCTATGAATATGCCGCGGGTCACTCGAGTGATCTAAAACTGTGACGCACGTCACTTGAGTGATCTGTAAATGTGCCGCGGGCCACTTTAGTAATGCGTATCTGCACTGCGAACCACTGTTCTGGCATTGTAGCACAGGTCAATTAAGTAATAATTATTAAGAAGTCTGTAAATATGCCGCGAGTCATTTAAATGATCAGTCATTTAAATGACAAATTAAGTCACGGACCGCTTGGGTGGCTCTGTATCTATGCCAGTCACTCACGTTATATGTAACCATGCCACCAGCCACTTAAGTGATCTGGAAATGTACCGCGGGCCACTTCAGTGATGTGGAACCTCAATGCGAGGCGTTCAAGTGTTCTGGATCTGTATCACAGGAACACTTAGGGGATCTGTAAATGTGTCTCGAGTGGCTCATGCTGTAAATATTCCGCGAGTCACTTACGTGATCTAGAAATGTCTTGCGGGCCACTCAGGTGATGTAGAACTGCATCGCAGGACACTGAAGTGATCTCTAAATGTGTCGCTTAATTCATTTTTACAAGATTAGGTTTGAGGTAGCGGACCACATCAGGTCACTCCAAGAGCCCCATTTGGTCCGCGGGCTAATAATTCAGCATTTATGGATTAATGATATACTTATAACCTCTGTCACTTCTTCAGACAGCTCCAACGGCCTCTTCCCTAGGGGAGATATAGCCTATTTCGCGAAAAACTGATTTACGGTGATACTCGTTGGGGGGGGGGGGGCAACAAAGCTCCCGTCCACCAGAGACCCGTGATGAATCCCATTATTTGTTCTATTTTTTATGCTCTAAATTTACTATGACACGGTGAATGGAAGCCCAATGGGAGACGTAAGGGTTCCATAATTTGAACGCTCTATTTCCTGGGCAGTCTTGAGAACATCTTGAGCTTCCGTGCATAATTTGAGTAATGGCTTTTTTCTGAGGCCCTTAACTGGTTAGAAATTCCTACCTTCCAATTTACGTGCTTAAATTCGAAAACCTATTTCTATGAAATGAGTGGGTAAAAAAGTTCTCAAGTTTTCAATCGCTTTTTAACAGGGGTGCCAATGGAAATTGGCAACAAAACCAACCTAAATCAGTGTTTCTCAACCGCCGGGCACTACCACCAGTCAAACCGGGCCGCGAGTGATTCAGTGTTTCATTTTTCCACATCTATTTTCCCATTAGTCGTCTGTATGAGAGGGTCTTTGAGCATAAAAAAAAAATCAACCGGGCCGCGGGCTTTCAGAGGTTGGGAACCACTACCCCAAACAATTGAGGACTTTCATTAATTTTGAAGTTATTTGTTAAATAATCCTAATTTTTTTTTCATTGAATATGAAGAACCGTTGGAATATGAGGCGGTTAACCAGTACCGTAACTGGGATTTTTTGTGAGGGAGGGGCAAAACACAATTTTGCCGCCCACACCACTGTAAATTTTGTTCCCACCTAAAAAATTTGTCGCCTCCAAAATTTTGCCGACCGCGGCAATTGCCCATTTTCCCCTCATTAGTTCCGGCCTTGCGGTCAACGAAGAGAGACGTATCTTCGGCCGCAAAGGTACCGGAGCAGATCAAAATCTTGGAGCTTCGGATATCAACTATTTTCTGTACGCAGTGTATAATCAATCTATCTAGGAGGGGGCAGAAAAGGGGGTTGACCAATTTCTTCTACGTATTTACGGTACCCATTAGGGCCATTTTAACAGCACCATAAATCCCGGGAGAAGGGATGCCCCGGAGCCACTGGGCTATCTGAATGTCAAGACCGTCTCAGCAGCCTCAATAGGTCTGCAACCTAAGAGGCGGTTTTCGGGAACGCGAAGTTGTACTGCATTTCATAAACACAAGTGTGAACGCGACCTTGATTTAAATATTATGTCCCGACATCCTCTTCCAATGAGTCATATCTCACAGATAACTCTGTTCATATGTGAGGGAGGAAAAAGGGGAGGGAGAGAGCGTAGAGAGATGGAATTGATGTGCGATCGTCCGGTACGTGGATTCTGCGGCACACGCGGATCAATGTAAAGTACAATGACTCACGTGGACTAATGGTTAGCGGCTGTTGAACGGAACGCCCTCTTGTTCACTCCACCTCTACTATTTTTTTTTTTTTTTTGTTAGGCTCTGATTCAGGCCAAACGAAATATCGCACTCCCTCCCCCTCAAGCTAAGCTCAATCGATAACGGCTACTAGACGGACATCAGCACCGGCGAATTCCGTTACCATGGTGACAGACTCCTATCATTTGTACGGAGGTTGCCATCATTGGCCAAATATCACTCCCTTGCATAAAACTACAGAATTATATTTTGGGGGTTTTTTTCAGTACAAAAAGCGGAGTTTAGTTTGGTTGTCTGAAAATATATCCAGATAGTCCCACCAGAACCCGAAGACCCGTTCGAAATGTCTGTAATACCAATAGGTGCACACTACAACACTTAAAAAATTTTGTGAAGCGTGTGTTCTGTGGGAACCATGGCCCCAACTACATAGGCGGATACAAGCTCTTTGAAGGGGGGGGGATTTTCCTCCTCCCCCCTACCGCCTATGCTGGTAATACAATTTTTTGGGGGAACGGGGGGGGGTGGTAGCACCCCTGCCTCTCCTATGGTTCCAGCGGGATCAAGAATATTCGCCTCCGATATTTGGCCCCAAACATTTTGCTCCCTGACATTTCTCTCCGAGTGAGTAAGTGAGTGACCATACGAGTCAGTGACCGTATGAGTGACAGTATAAATGACCAAGTTGGCATGCGAGTGAGTGATCAAGTGAGCAACCAAATAAATGAGTGAGTGGTCGTATGAATGAGTCAGAAAAGTCAGGGGCGAAATGTACCGAGGACGAAACGTGCTGAGAGCGAAATGTTGGGCGGTGGGAACGCCAAGCTTCCGTAAACGGCCCCACCCAGAGGCGAGGATTACAGAATTCTAGCCTTGGGGGTCCTACAAGTATCGAGATCTTACATTTCTTTATATATATATATATTTTTTTTATACCTTGAATTTACGATTTCTGGATCAATTTAAGACAGAATGCTAAGCCCACAAGACGCAGAGTCGTTTCAATGCATAGGCTCAATCGGGCAGTGAACCCAGGACCGTCTTAAGAGCATCCTGGCCCTCAGTCCGAGTGATTTTTTTAGTCACCCCCTTCCCCACCTGGCGAGACATATTTACTTTCGAAAACTTTAACCAGATCTCATTTTCACAAGGCCCCCCCCCCCGCATGAGCCACAGCCCGGGGGGGGGGCTCATGTGTTGAGATGGTACTGAGTGCGCCTAAACGCATGGGGAAGGGACTTCGTGATACAGTCGAATCCGAATTTAACAAATATCGTTATAATGAAAAAATATCGTTTTAACGAGAACTTTTCTAATCACCCAGATGAGCTTACATAGGAACAATACAAAAACCTGGAATTCCTTTATAACGCAATTTCATTATAACAAAGTGATGTGATTTCTCCGGCCTCTTGGAGTTCGTTATAGCGGAATTCGACCGTATTAAGATTTTTGAGAATAAGTATGTAACTTGGATGGTAGGTACTACCATCCAGTGATAGGGCCATATGATGCTTTTAAGACCACCCTAGCTAAAAGTCTTAGAACGCGACTGGGAACTCCCTCAAGGATATGGGGGAGGGGGGAAGGCCGTTGAATAACTTTATCAACATTACAGAAAGAGACAACCAAGTTTGAAGAGCATTCATTCAATGACCGACTTTCTGAAGAGCACCATCAAATAGTCAACACTACGCATTAGCGTAGGCTTTCATGACCGGTGTGCCTGTTGGAATGGGTGAAACTTTTCTAGGGCCTTAAACATGGGCGGAGATACGGGGGGAGGGTGAACCTAAAGATGGCCGCCGTAGCAGCAGTTGAAACGTTAGGGATAGTGTGACTAAACAACCCAGAAAGTTTCACTTTAGCCTTTGTCATCTCAAATCGAAAACCTTCGAAGTAGCCTTCTATCGACAACGTAGGCGGCTCGGGGCAGATTCAAATCCAGGTTCCGAATGTAATCTTCATACATCTTACTGGGGCCCTATCTATATAAGGTGAATATTTCAAATAGTCCCTATGAATCCAATTCAGAAGTGGGGGCCTTCCTAGAAGAAAGCTCTTAGATTTCAAACCATAAATTTAATATGGAAGGGTCCTTGAAAATTTCTTGTGTGGAAGCAGGGATTTTGTTCAGTGCCGTTTCAACTCATGGCCCCCCACCCCGGGCACTGCCCGGTGGCTTCAGCTGCAGAGGGAGACTCATGGAAACGAGATCTGGTCAACATTTTTGGCAGTAAGCATGTAAATTGGTGGGCGGACTCACTATATAGAGGGCCTCAGAAAAATCACATTGCCCGGGGGCCCATGATGCTCTTAAGACGGCCCCATTATTTTCCCGTGAGAATCAAGATTACCGCTAATCGACCGGTTTCTGAAGGAGGTCATCAAACTACTCAGGGTGGACCATAACGACTTCCCATGATCAAACAAATCGAATTTGCATTTCCGTCACAACGTGGGAGGGTTCCCCTTGATTCGATGTGGCCCCATTCACACAACTGAACCACCAGATACGACATTAAATTGAAGTAAATAAGTAAAACAAAAATAATAGCATGCACGACACCGGAATTTTCGAATTTCGCCAAAAATCGCCACTCTAGGGTTTCCGTGCTGGAAAAATTTGTCTGGCTGTAAAAGTAAGAGAGAGAGAGAGGACAATAGAAAATTGCCGGCTTGACAATGAATGTGCTAAGGTTCGAGTCCCGTTTCAATTAATCCAAGGATAATCCGTTAATGAAAGTAAGTGATGATTTTCATGTTAAATTCAATGAATCTCGGAACCGATTCTTACCAAGAGTCCATTACGCAAAACCAATCCCATATTTGATGGTGTGCTTCTCCTTGGAGCAGAGAAATCCGCACTTGGTTGAAGGTGAAGCCTAAAACTGCGTCATGGCTTCCCTTTGAGCTCATAAATTCCGAGAATAAAACATTCTTGAAAAATGAATGAATCACTATCAATGTGAATTTCTCCTATTTATTAAATGAGAAAAATGAATCATAATTCAATACATGAATTTTCATCACATTTATAATTATACTCTTAATATGACGTCATATGAAGAAAACTGCAAATCCATAAATGCAACTTGAATTCTTTGAAAACATTTTGTAAACAAATATTATAAAACATAAGTGAATTAGAAAATATATAAATTTGTAATTTTAAACAAATTGATTAGTTGTCATTGTAATCCATATGGATGCTCCATATGTTTAGAAATGGAAGTTTTTAATAGATTTTTTTTTTCTGATCTTTTATGAAAGTGTTTTTTTAATGATGTGCTATCATTAAATCATAGCTAATGAAAATTTTCCCATTTATTTTTAAAATATATTTGTATACTATTCATAATAATCAGTTACTTCATCAGTCTGAAATTAATTACAATTTTTAGTATAATCCATTAAAAATTCGATTTTTTGCGGTTTTCATGAGAAATTCATGATATTTCTATCAAACTTTTCACTGATGTGATTGCGTTTACTCACCGAACTATCAACCATGTGCTTGATCAAGAATTTCTTCACAGTACCCTCAACTTCATCTCAGACTAGTGTTAATATTGGCACCCAACCCTTAATGAAAAACCTCCTCTAGAATTTATTTCTTCAATGAATTACTCAATAATTTTAGAGGTGATTTTGAACTTGAAGTCATGACTTCTGCTGACCTTTGTTGGAATCATGTCAACCAGACAAACTTTTTGACAAAAATATTGTCAAAAAGTTTTTTTTTAATCTAAACATTCTAATAGCACCATTACTATACATTATTTTATCTAACTTTATGATATAAAAAAATTTAAGACATCCCTGTGCATTCAGAAATACTGTTAAATTCATTATTATTTATACAAATACAAAGACCACAACAGGCAAAATGTCCAACGAGGTGGCTGAAAAAAAGATGTCCATAAAAAAATATAGATGTCAAATAAAAGAAAAACTTACAGTAACCCATAAAATAGCAATTACAGTAGACGCCACTTAGAGTAGAAATCGCGGATAATATTGCCATTCAAGTATTGTTATCACTTTCGTTAAGTACGGAACGAACTAATATCATGACATGGGGAAAAATTAGTTTATAGTTATCAGGACCGGTTCAAGTTGTCAATTTTTTTTATCGAAAGTTTTTTTTTCCTTGCATATTTTGAAGCTAAGGTCGAACCAGACTCGTTTTCCCCCCATAAGTTATCGATCTGCTAGACCAGCGATTCTCAACCTTTTTTGACTCGCGGAGCACTTTTCAGTGTATAATTTCTATGGCGGAGCCCTGTTTAACTCGAAAGAGCCCTTTTTAGTATATTATTTATATGGCGGTACCCTTTAGGACTTTTTTTTTTGTTTTTTTTTATCAAATTTACTGATTTATTTTATTATCCTCGAGTGGCCGCGGAGCCCCTGGGAAGTGCACACAGAGCCCCAAGAGCTGCGCGGAGCACCGGTTGAGAACCGCTGTGCTCGACTATGTAGAACAGGTGTCTTCAACCTTTTTCAGAGTCGCGAGCAGTGCCAATTCCCCTATCATCAAAAGAACACCTTTTCAGAAATTTGACAAGTCTATGGCTGAAATCGGGATAATTGTGATCCTTGAATACAATTTGCACACAAATTGGATTGGGACGTTGATCAAATGCTTACGAGCACGAAAATTTATGTACATTATTATTTACCTATGCATTAGTTTTTTGGACATTATCATATAAAATTTGTAATCCCCTTTTAGGCAGGGATTAAATTACAAAATTTGGTAAAATATCTTTTACAAAAGTTGAAAAAACAACCAATAAGCCTATTGGTTACAATGCGCTAATCGGTTGCATTTTTCAAGTTTTATAAGAGAACTTTTCTAAAACTTCCTTTATAACTTGGAAAATACAACCAATGAGCGCATCTGTTGCATTCGAGTGAATGTAGCCAATAGGCTTATATTGGTTGGTTTTTTTTTTCAAGTTTTCTTTTCTAAATCTTTTATAGTGTAATGCCGGTTTTATTTACATGCAACATATCGCAAACCTCAAGTCAATACGCAACAAAAACTTATTACACAACAACTGATAACTTCTGTTATACTGAACTTTTACGCCAACTTAACCTTTTGTTCTTCAAACACTTGAAGCCAATATCTGCCACCATATGTTCGATCAATTTCAAAAAATTATTTTTCTTTTATGGGAAACAGTCGGTAATTTTTCTTTTAAAGATGCGAGGTATCGAATTTAAATTAGGAGAGAAAAAAACATTTAGTTCATATAAAATAATGTGCCATGAATAACTTATTTTTCTAAAATTATTCATTTTAGGGGAAAAGAGGAATTCAAGTTTTCTTTTTAAAACTATATAGTTTCTAGGAACATACACGAGTCAAGAAAACATAAAAAGGAAATTTTTTCCTTAAATTTCTTGGTCAATATCCCTGAACTAAAATAAAAATCAGAATAAGAAATAATAGGAAAAAAATAATGAAAATTAAATGGAATTTGAATTCGGCCTGCATATAACGTAAGAGTTTATATACTATATACATAGCACCTAAGAAATACAATAAATTGAGTGAAGAAATAAAATCAGAAAAATCATACACAAATTTAAAAAACTACTAATAAACAAAATCAACACAGTGAATAATGCTTTAAATGTACATGTATTTTTATTATGTACTTTTTTTTCTCTTTACGAATGCAAATGAGGACTGAGTATTATGTATATTATTGGTCTGTTGTCAACCTCTAATATACAATATATAATATCAATATGCCCTGGACGGATTATGTAATCCCTTGGGCTATTACGTAAATGGTAATATGTGTATTTTGTTTTTGTGCGTGTTGTTTATGTTGTATGTGTGTGTAAATGAATTTCAAAAGGAAAAAAAAAAATCTATAATATACAGTCTATCTATTCTCATCTATTGGGGGGTTCTCAATTTTTTGTGTTCCCCGGACTTTTGCACCAATAAGACGAAGACCAGGAACCCCTTTGTCAATAACATGAAAGCCACGGATCCCTTTACAGAATAATATTCAGCACAGTAAAAAGTAAAATGCAACAAGTTTTCTTATACATTCATGTTTATAATTGAGAGAATAAACTGGTCTGTAATTGTTAATATAGTTAGGGTCTCCATTTTTTTTTTTGTAAAATCAATAAACACTGGAATATTTAATTTTGCCATAGTGATGAAAACTCGCAATCGGCGAGTCAATTAGGTGTTTTATTACTTCAATATCATGAAATAAAATAATTTTTAGCATTTTATCACTTATCTTTGGTGACAGATTGCAGCGCTGTTTATTGTTCCATCGCAATCAGTTGTATGTGTGAGCTCAATTTCATTATCTTCGTTGATATGCACAATATCATTCTGATTTTTGACTGCGTGTGAAAGTTTCGAAAATTATAAAAAGGTATTTATAGTGTATTTGAATGATATTAATAAATTTTTAATTGATTATTATTTCTCATATAGGATCAGAGAACGATGTACGTAAATTAAATTTTTTGAATTTAAAATCACACAAGATGAATATTTGTCTCCAAAATGTCCAATGATGAGAATTGGAATCGTTTCAGAAATTGAAATTAATTTTCCGGAAAAATATTTGATATATTCATATTGAATCTGAATACGAAATTAAATTGATGGAATTTTTTTTCTAATTGTCTACAAAATCCAGAACAAAAAATGTTGAAAAAAATTGGTAAAATGAAATGTTTATGAAAATTTCTCAAAAACCCCTTGCAAAAAAGTTATTGAATAGGTAACAACAGCTAAAAATTAACTTTTAAAAATATATTGCCACATTACAATGGGAAATAATGAGAACATCTAATAAATATATAATTTAAACTCAGTAATAATAATAATATCTAAATATTTAATATTTAAGTAACATTCAAAATTGATCAGGAGTTAACGGTATTTTATAATATTTTGAAACAAAAATTTCTGAATGTGATCTTTAGGGCTGGTAATCCAGTTCTTACGGAGCAGCATCGTACAAGCAAAATGCATCTACCTCAGTCACAGTTTACGGCTGGGAATCGATGAGACACGTTTTCCCAACAATATTTCACTTGAAAGCTTTATTTCTCTCTTCACATTAAATTTATTTTCATGACTGTCTATGACCTCCTACTCAATTTCATTTGATTTTCACCAATGGCCCCTTCAGAACAGAGCCGCCCTTAAGGGTGTGTGACGAGCGCGGTCACACTGGGCCCCGCACTTACAGTTACAAAAGTGAGCCGCTGTGGTGGTCGAGTGGTTATAGTGACGGACTCGCGATGCGAGGATCCGGGTTCGAACCCCACAGTGGTGGTCGGCTGAAGTTGGTTTTCTGTGGTTCCCAACTTCAAGGCGCGAATGCGAGCCGATCTCCCCGTTAAAAAGTCTCGCCACAGAGAGCAACAGGCCTACAACGTTACAAATATTCAATCATTACACTTCACTCACAATTTGAAGTATACATGGCAGCACTGAAATATCATACACAACACTAGCTACACACTCAGACTGTTAGATGTGCACACTCACTTTGTTCCAGACTCTGCCACGAAGCTGGGCTGGAAGAGATCTCGCCAACGGGATAAGTCCGGTGGCAGAGACCCTGGCGTTCATTCATTCAGTAACTAAAGTGAAAAAATATACATATATTAAATACTTTTTTTCTTGTAGTAAACAAGGTTCTTCTAAGCTTCAACTCATTTGATCTACTTCATCGCACACCAACTCCAGTCATATATCGCCATATGGCAATTTCCAACTATTGGAGTTGGGTGGGAAATGAAGGCGTCATCTATCGTTGGTCGCCCCAGGCTCGATAGGTAAAGAACTTTTCCTGATGTGCTTTTGGCTGGATCCGAACCCATGGATCTTGACGGCAACCTTCATAGTGGAAGACGAGCATTTTACCACTGCGCCACACGGGCGCAACTGATTTGATTCTGGAATTTTCATCAATTCTGGAGAATTGTTTCCCTCATTAATTCTAGAACTGATTCTCTCATCAATTTCTGAATTATTTCTCTCATCAATTTCTGAATTATTCCTCTCATCAATTTCTGAATTATTTCTCTCATCAATTTCTGAATTATTTCTCTCATCAATTCTTGGAATTTGATTCTAAGCGGGGGGGGGAGGGAATACTTATTTACGTTCTAGATAATAAAAAGAATGAAGTTAAATTTCAACAACTCAAAGCAATTAGCCATTAAACTTTTTTTTTCTTTGCATGAGTTTTATTTACTTAACATATTTGAAGCAAATGATCCTTATTTTTTTTCTTTTGTACAAGTATTTTAGAAGTCGAAGAAACAACAAATTCCTATAAAGTATTCACATGCTCAAACGCGTGCAGTGCTTGGAACAGATGCCTTAAAGATTTCGCATTCAAAACCACATGTAAATTCCAACCTTTTCTCATATGAAAAGTGGGCTGGTAACTGGCACATTTCGAGAATAAATGCCCTGCAACCCTGTACGTTTCTGGAAAATGCCTTAAACGAATGTCCTGTAAAGACAACTACATCCACATCTTAAAAATTTGAAAGTCTGATCTTATTTCTATGGGATCCAATAATTGCAACTTAAATTTAAGAGTCAAACTTAGTCCGATTTTTCAAAAATGTTGAAAGAGTATATGGAGATATGCCGTATTTTTATAATTTCACATTGTTTTTATTTACTCCATCATCAACTTCAGAAATGATCTTAAGTTTCTCTTTAATTAAAAACTGTTTCCTTTCGAGGCCACTCATTTCGAAACAGAAGAAATAAGAACTATTCCACTGGCTAACCGCAGATTTAATTTCTTTTTCACTGTATTGGTCAAAATTTATTTCTTCCCGCACCTCCACAAGGCATAGAAGAACAAATCTTCTCAAACAGTTCAGCAAGGGAATTCAAAAATGAACAAGGCATCATTTTTGGAACGTTCTCTTTCGTGGATTTTCAGAAATTTGATTTTGAATACCGAATTTTTCATTCGTAATATCAGAATTCTCAATACGTTCTCTCTATGTAAACTTATTTAAGGATTGGAAAAGTTTTTTGTTACAACGAGATTTTCGTTATTCGTTAAAACAGGATTCGACTATATTTTGCTGTCTTCAGTTAAGGACACTTGTCTCTCGTTCAGTGTCATACTTCCTGTCAATGCATTTAAAAAATCTGTTCAAAAATCAATATCGAAATGGAATTCAAAGAGCATCAACGTGCGGGCAAAAAAAAACAAAAACGGGTTAATGGAAAAAAATGATTTAATTTTAATATCGGATTGATCAAATCGGTCAACTCAACTGGAAAATTTAACGCGATTAACAGTTAATCGATTAATAATCCCAGCCCTAATTTTAATTAACTTTATAGAGCACACTGTACGTTATCTTGATATGGATATTTGAAAAAAAAAGATATTAAAAAAAGGAGGATGTTAGCGCGTGCGGAGCCCCTTCCTTCTCCCAAACCATCCTCTCGCCCCCAAAATCGACATCTGCTCGCCCGCATTCGGATCAACACAACAAAGGTTACGCGCGCACACACACACACTCTCACCGTGAAGCCCCCCCCCCCCGGTTAGTGTAGTGGGGGGGGGGGCGCTTCAAAGATACGTTCGAATTTATCAGGTCTGGGTGAAGAGGTAGGGATGACAGAATCGCATTATGATGAGTCCCCGATATTTTCTTTCCCTCTCTCTCCATTCTATTACTATTATTATTATTTTTTTCTTTTTAGGTTTGGGCACGTGTCTGGCTTGTGCAGTACACCGGAGGTGAGAGACACAGTGGTTGTATCGGCGGCGAGAACAAGGGACAGTATATAGCACAATATACAGAGAGATTTTTTTAATACATAAATGTATTTACCAGAGAGAGGAACTGCCGTCTTCCTATCCAACAATGGTAGTCGTCTTCGGCTGTTCTCCTCCCTCTCCAGCACCTGAACTTGAGGGTCTTCTGCAGCATCAGGGATCGTCGGATGCGGTTCTTCTCTTCCTTCCGCAGACTGGCACGCAGCAGACGACATCATCATCGCCTGGAGTCCCGAGGCAGCGGTTCAGTTTATTAGTCGATCCACTAGCGCTGGAAGTTATAGGAGGAGGTGGAAGAAGAAGGAGCCGTTATGGTGTTGGTGATGTCGTTGGGATCTACCGGCAATAATAATAATTTGATTAGTTATAATTATAGTAACAACAACTACAACCGATGCCGCGAGAGTTTTGAAGAGTGTTACAGCAGCAGACGGTACAATGGACGACGAGGAGATGATGGACGTTTCGGACGATGGCGTGTTGTCGTCGTACAGAGGAAAAAGTGAGTGGCGTTTCATTTTCGATTGATCACTTAAAATTGATTAATATATTTGAATATTAATTTTATTTTATGATTGTGTTGCCAGCTTTGTTGGCAATAATGGAGGTGAACGCGAATGAGAGTGAAGTTAGCGTTTTTTTTTTTGTAAAGTCGGGTTTTCCTAGGAGCAGGTTTCCTGTGCCACGCGCAACGTGATTCGCCCAGCGCGACACGCCGTCCACTCACCAGTAAGAAGAGCAGCATGACTGTTTTCCTACAGAGTGCAATACCCCTCACGACAGCGCTTTACGTCGGGCGTGATTGGCCGACTGCTTCTGGAGGAGTCAAATGCGTCGTGCGCCGCGGTTTTGCCGATATTCTCTTCACTCTTGTGTGCTTTATTTCCCTTCCCTTCAAACAGGAGCATGCAGACGACAGAGTAGCTGATGCCAAAGCCATATACTTTATATAGCCGCCCTGATCTGATGCGCCTCGCTAGGAAAACATAAACGCGTAGCGTGATTATCTAACTCGTTTCTGTCGGCGCGAAATAGTCTAATTCAGGTCACGCTGCGCAACAAACCTATTCCTAGGAAAACCCGGCTTAACTGCGGACCGGCGAAAATAGTTGAAAAATTTCGCCGGTGAAAATGCGAAATAGTTTGCAGACCAGCAAAAAATATTTGAGTACGACGAAGAACTTATTGATCGGAAGAAATACTCAGACAGGAGGAACCCAGCTTGCTGACCAGCAAAAAATATTCTTGAAACTAGTTGAAAATTTTCGCATTTGAAAATGGGAGAAATAGTCCCCGGGCAAGCAAAAAATATTTACGTACGAGGAATAATTTGCTGACCTGCAAAAAATATTTCAAGTCGGTCCAGGGAAAAAAATTATTTTGCGAATCGGCAAAAGATACACATAAACAGAAATCATTTGCAGAATAGCAAAATATACATAAACAGGAGAAATAAGGGAAATGACAGGAGGAATAATATTTTGACCGGCAAATAATATTCAAATGGGAGGAAGGAATAATTTTCTGACTGGCAAAAAATGTTTAAACAGGAGGAATAATGCTCCGACTAGCAAAAAGATATATAAATAGGCGAATAATTTGCTACCGGCAGTAATATACTATCTCTCTTCTTATAATTACTACTACTGAACCACACATGCACAACGTCCATATTCCTCTGCGGAGTTTCTAATGAATTGCTACATGTTGGAATGTGTGTGTAGTGAACCTGACGTGAAGTTTGTTTCTGTATAATGCTTGTGTGTAGTGCTTCCACCTGCCATCAATTTTTCTAACTATGAGTGAAATGTAATGATTGAATAATTATATTGTTGTGTACGCCTGTTGCTATAAATCGCGAGACTTTTTCTGCTATATTTTTTAGAGTAAATATGTTAATTGGTGACTAGGTACTTTCAGCCCTTTCTGGCTGGAAGATGAGTTTTAGAAACATCACTTTGCCTTAGGGCCATGATGCCAAAACGCGTTTTACCCCCAGTCCAGTGGTTCTGACTGTGCAGGTCTGGGTTCGAATCCCGGGTCGGGCATGGATGTCCACTAACACTAACAAATTCTCTGGACAGATCCTAACGATCTCTTGTAAGGGAGTGAGGGAATACGTGCTGATCACATTTATTTATCTTGCTTTTTTTCCCAACTTTTCTCTGCTTTTTTTGAATTCAAATAATTCAGTGAATATTACACTTAGGGCGGTATTCACCCCGACAGGGTTTAAACTATAGTCACAATTTTTGGATGAGTGATCGACACGGATTGGTTAAAAACCTGAATTTAACCAATCCGTGTCGATTATCCAAAAATTGTGACTATAGTTTAAACCATGTCGGTGAATACCACCCTTAGAAACGTGGAATTTTTGACAGAATTTTTCAAAGAAAACGTGGGTTTTTGAGCAGAGGGTGTACCGTACAAAAAGTTAATTTTTTTTATTTTAATAACTATACGACCCCTTTCAACATGAATGATGCATCTGAGTTCTACTCATTTTGATACTTTTTCCTAATAATTGGAAGTATTCCTTTAGCATCAACGGTAAGCTTGTAAAATGCGATGCGTGCTGGTAGCTACGCACTACGGCTCGACGGAAAAACAATCCTCCCAGCGCGACCCAACCAGCACGGGTAAAAGGCTTATATCCCGGGTGGGACAGAGCCTGAGTCGTGTCTGGTCTGTCGGTAGCTACGCACCCTGTATGTATATTTTTTGATATTTCTTAGTGAAGAAGCCAGTGGGAAGGAAGTTCCGTAAGGCCGGATGTAATTCCCGAATGAGTCGGAGTTTGTGTACCCATCAAGTAACACTGCATTCACTTGAATAGTGCTTTTTTGTATAATGTATAATTTCAGCCTTGAGGTAATTTCTGAATTTCGATTTTTGTTGTGTGTGGTCACAAATTGCTATCTTACATGCTTATTATCCATCATATTTACTATTTTTGTGACTTCTTGGCACATGATTTTCATTCTTTCCGCTACTACAGCCTGGATTTCATCAGATGACCGGATGGTACGGGCTCGGTGTGAAACTCTTCCCTCAATTTTCATTCTTTCGATGACCGCTTAGCTCATTTTCTGCACACGAGGGCTAATTAGACCGGGACCTACAATTTTTATACCGGGACCTCTGTTTTTATACTCTTCGATGTGGGACTCCCTGCGGTAGCAATTTTTTGTGCGGTCATGCCGCTGTTTCTGTTGCACCCCCGTGTCAGGAAAGTTTCTGACAAGGATGAACCTGGTGTCGAACTCGCGACACCTCTAATCACTTTTTAGTACTTTGAGCGAGTATCTTATCGACCTGGGCTACCGCTCCCGATGACCACACTTGGCACTCACACTTCTTTCAGTCTTCCACTATGGAAGATAAGGGTCAATTCAGTCTTCCCCTATGGAGGATAAGGGTCAATTCAGTCTTCCACTATGGAGGATAAGGGTCAATTCAGTCTTCCACTATGGGGGATAAGGATCAACTGCTTTACTCCTGACTATTCGGCCCATGACCACCTAACCGATCATTTTCATCCTTTTTATGATCAATCGGCCCAAAATTCTCCTTTCCATGATAACTCGGCCATTGATCTTCATTCTTTCCATGACCACTTGGTCCAAAATTTCCATCCTTCCAGTGACCAGTACTGTGAGCCAATCCAGTCACTAGGTCCAGCATTTCTATCGTTTATTCTGTATTAGGGTCAAGTTCCCCACCACGCGTGTATTTCGTTGCATACGGCAAATAGATTGCTGGATCACGAGTCACGACACCAGTAACTCAAACATCTACAGCAGAGGTCTTCGACACTTTTCCAGTCGCGAGCACTGCCTGTACCCATCATCAAAAGAAGAGCACGCTTATGGCAAGTTTGACATACCAATGAATCAAATGATTTAAATCCTTTTTTACACAAGCAAGGCGATTACTTGGGACGTTGATCAAGTGTTCGCGAGCACTTGAAAAAAAATGGTATTTGTAGCAGAGCTCGGCTGCATGTTACTGAACTTTCCGAATTATATCTTTGAAGCCATTCAAAATTGATATTTTTGGACTTCCTTTCGCTAATATAGCTAATCAATATTGCATTATAAAAATAGGAACTTTCCATTGTGTGAAGCAGCTGCCGAATGTTCGAGTCCCAAATGGAGAAATAGGAGGTAGAGAGGTAGGTGGTTGGGGTTGAAATCGAAATATCGACCGGGGCCCGTCGGTCAATAAACCCAAAAGAGCGCCCGCAGAATATTTTCCACATGAGCAGCAACAGCAGATGGTGAAGTGAAGCCTTTCCCAAGATTCTACCTTCATACGTGTTAACCGTGGAGGTTAAGGATTAACTCCTTTTTCCATAACATAATAATGGGAAAACTTTCTGCATTTAAAAGATACGCCATTTAATGTCACTTTTATGGATCAATATTATTCGTACTGAGCGATTTTTTCAACATTCTCTTTAAAACGATCGGAAGTAACTACAGCATAAAAGTATATTTTCCATCGGCTATACAACCTTAGGTCGGAAAACAACCAAGCATGTTAAAAAATAATCAGCAATGGTGGCTTAAAAAAAAAAAAGACGAATAAAAAAATGCAAAAGCAGCATCAGCCAGTGCCGTCTGAATGCATGGACTAAAGGGGCTCTCAAGAAAATGAGATCTGGTTAGAATTTTCGAGAGTAAGGCTGGGATTGAAACTATAAAAGTTTGATACAAGATGTTTTACGAATTACAAAACTTGGAAAAAACAACCAACAAGCCTATTGGTTAAATTCGCTCGAATGTAACTGACACACTTGGCTGCACTCTTTCAAGTTTTATAAAATAGCTTTTCTCTCAAACTTTTAATAGTGTAATGACGGCCTAACCATGTTAATTGGTGGGTAGGCATTTCTAGCAAGGTTGGGGGCTCAGAAAAGTCACTTTGCCGGGGGGGGGGGGAGCTCGATGATCTTAGGATGGCCCTAGCTTCAATTATGGTTTTTCTAAGGCAAAGAAAACCCACAACTTATTTTTAAGAATACGCAAGCTTTCAAACGCTTTTCTGGGAGTACGAACACCTTATCTAGCAAATCGGTATGTATCTAGCAAATATGTATTTTTGGGAATACAAAAGCTTTCGCTGATTCGAATCAAAATTTAATTTCACTCCTCCAAATTTCGTTGACTCCTTCAAATATTAGGTAATTTTCTTTCTTTTTTTATAAATAGAGTTATTTCTCACTGATAAAAGCAAAAAATACCCCTTAAAATTATACAGGCGGACAACACTACTTAAACGTGTATCTAGATAAGTTTCCTACTCATGAAGGGTGCATAGTTAACAGCACGCACGGACCCTACAGCAAGATTTGGACCCTACTTCCAATTAGAAAAAGTATCCAAATAACTTGTAGACCTAAGATTCGTCATTCCTATTGCAAGGGGTTGGAAAGTTATTAAAATAACTTTTTATCGGACATCCTGTACCCAACCTGCATTTACATTGTTTTTTTCCAAACTTTCCTCCGTTTTTCTCTGGAGAGTCTGTGTCTCTGTTGACCTGAGGAAATGACGGCAACAACATTCTAGTTGAGTTTTGGGGGACAGGGTGTCCGTATAAAAAGTATTTTTTATTTTATTTTAATAACTATATAACCCCTTGCAACATGAATGACGTATCTGAGTTCTATACGTCATTTGGATACTTTTTGTATTTGGAAGTATGCCTCTAGAATCAAAGGTTCGATTTTAAAATGCCGTGAATTCTAGGGTGTGTGAAACAACCTCCAAAATATTTCTAGAGGTGCGAACCTACGCATTTGTAGGGGTAAGTACTTCAATAGTTGCAACTTCAACGCGTATCTATGGGGGGGGGGGGGAAGAGCAAGTCCTCCGCGCATTTCTAAGACTACACATCTGGAGATAAGTATGCTTCCAACGAATTCCAAAGTGTACGCAAGCCTCTTCAGCATTTCCATATTAAACTCAATATTTTAGTAGGGATACTTGGAGGCAGCATGAAAAGTAGGGAAAGACTGGCATGAATTTCAAACATGTTCCGCAGAAACCCGGGGATTCGTGAGGTTCGTTTCAGAATAAAACAGAAACCAGAACGAAAATGACACGAAAGCCGCATATACAGTCGAATCTCGTTTTAACGAATACCGTTATAGCGAAAATCTCGTTTTCACGAACACTTTTCTAATCCCTCGGATAAGTTTACATAGGAACAATGCAAAAACCTGGAATTCCTTTATAACGAAGTGATTTCACCGGTCTCTTGGAGTTCGTTATAACGGGATTCGACTGTATCAGTAGCCGTCGTGTTTTTTTAGAGACTAGCGATTCAAATGATGCTCCGTACACCTCTGGGGACAGTGGCGTCGAAGTTGGAGATTGTTCGAGCAACTACAGTATTTCATAGTACTGTGCCGAGCAACCGCAGAATTAATTCAGAAATAAATTCGAAAGCCCAAGTCGAGCACCCATAGGCTCAACATACCTATGACAACCTCTTGTGGATATCCAGACAGGGGCATCTCTTTTGGGACCCTTAGCAACCTGGGAGGCATGGCATGAAATGTGTTTCAGAACTGAGATATTACGATGAAAATATCTTTCGTAGAAATTAACTGCCCGGAGCCGAATATTCGCGTAAGGCACCAAATATTCGTGTTAAGGGACACCTGGGTTTCGAAATTGCCCATCTTAAAGTGGCGCGGGAAAGGGGTGGGGGTTTCCGGTCACCATGATCAGTCACCGAATAATTTTAATGTTTCTAATAGAGTTTTAAGCTGTCGGTTCCGATCTAATTCGAGGGGGATTATAACGACCCCAATGATCATCGCCATCCAATACGGAAAAATGGTGATGATACGAAACGGAACCACGGGACACCGATTTCGGTGGCTCTCTGAAGCAAACATCTGCGAGTACGAGGCACATCATCACCTACTCGAGGAGGTATAAGATGAATGCGTACACACGGGGGTAAATATCCGGCCCTGTGAACGATGGGCTCTTTGGGAACACAAAAAAATGTCAGGTGGTTCGTGTTGATGACGTCACCCCCAGGCAGATGATATAGGACGTACGTACTTTACAGATATGAGTGCGTACGGCACGCGACAGCAGCCGGCACGTGCCCCGCGAGCAGGCAATCTGCCTTTTCACTTCGATTCCTTTTTCTCTCTCTCTCTCCCCCCCCCCCCCGAATGTGAGGAAGAAAGCATTGGCACACAATAATAACGGTACGTGCCCATAGATACGGTATAGCACCCGTTATAAATGGAGATTACGGTCTGTCCATGAACCCAACGTCCTGTCTACGGTTACGATAACGGTTTTCTTTTCCCCCACCATCCATAGCAGTTTTTACTTGAAAAGCCACAAAAGCTTTCTCCTGTCTTTTTAGCATAAAAAGCAGATGTCTGAAAAATATAGCTTTTTTTTCCTGATGTCTAATGTTATTCTATACATTTATGCCCAACCGTTTTTATTTTCGCCTGCCGTTTTCCTTTCTTATTACGAGACATTTCTATGGATTCGTTTTGCTATTTTCACTGAATTATAGACAGGATTGGGTTCAGGGCAGTTTGCGGCCCCGTGCGAAAAAAAAAACCTTTTGCAGCCCTCCGACTTACATGCAATGCCGTCCAATAGCACAGACACTTCCACTAGAACTTAGGGTGAAAATTTCGAACCACAAAAAAATTGGTCATTTGGAAGGCGGATCCTCAGAGAGGTTTCAATGCAAAATATTGAAACTTTAAGGGTAGGACTTTGATGCGCATTTAAAAGTCAAAATTTATAATTAACATACTTTAATACTGTTTTATGGCTTGAACGGCTGCACCCTTTCACACCCAAGTCCAGTTCTGATGGGACCATGGCTAACTCGAAACAGTTTTGACGCCCCTCCGGTATATAAGCCGCATCAATGATACGACCCCGAGAAAACTCAGCCGTGTTCCCAGCTAGATAAAATGCATCAAAAATCAGTTTTTCCCCTGCGAATCATTCCATCTATTACAGAGTACCGCTTCAATGTAATGGGTTCACTTGGGATCCTTAGGTGCAATGGAGGGGGGGGGGGTACATGTTAATGAGATATCGTAAATATTTTCGAGATTAAGTATGCAAATTTATAAGCAATCACTTCCAGTCAGGTGGGGGCTCAGAAAAATCAATTAGCCGAGGGAGCCCATGATGCTCATGAGACGGCCCTCTAATACATGCATAAGTGGAATTTTACACAGATAATGGGTCATTCAAGTATTACGTCAGCATCGGGGGGGGGGGGGGTCAAAAATAGCGAAAAATCTGCTTACGTAATAATTGAATAGCCCCTAAAACATTTTCCAGAAATTTTTTCCTTTACCCCTAATTTGACACCCCTGCTATAGTGACGCACAGCCCCAGAGTCCCGACTAAAGTTAAAGCAAGATGTTACGGTACCACCAGATCAAGAGGACGCTAAAATGCTTGCTTGCCCTGTAACAATCTGTACAAAATAGGTAAAGTATTAATTAATAGTTAATTCACTTTAACCACTTAATTTTAATAGAAAGTCTTTTAGATTTTTTTTTTTTTTGAATTTTTGTTTATGAGGCTAGACAGTCTGGGAAATAGGATGGGCTTTCTTTTCAGGAATGAGCAAGTCCATATTTAAAAAGTGAGGCACCTATGCACAGGTGCTGCTTACAAACACCTCGTGTAGGTTCTCATAATTTACCCTGCCTTTAGGTAATGGTGTCTAGGGAGGCTTGTCAAGCAAATTGGCGCATCGGAATGTAGGCATCGTAGCAGCTGCAAGCAGGGCCCCCTAGGTTGCGATGTTTGTCAGGCGCCTGGCCACTTTTTAAGGGTCTCTTCCGTACTGAATGTATTTTTTCATACATTTATATTCCATACTGAATTTATTTAGCTTGAAAAAACAAAAAACTATGCGAATCTTCCCGGGCCCATGGGCTGGAACCATGTCAGACAAACTCTTCTGGTGACCATGGCTGCAAGATGCCACTAGGACAAGGTTTCTGGAACTGTGGGCCACCAACATTTGTCAAATGACCACGACGTTTGAACTGAACAAACGTACTTTTTCCGCTGAGCAACCGAGCGTTAAGATTTGGTATTCAACTCAAGTGGAAAACTCGGTCAGCGTGTGACTAGTGGTTAAATATTTTTCCTCTGAAGACCTCACCCCCATTATTGTCGAAATGCATTGGGATTTTTGTATTTTCGTGTATTTGCCTTATTTGTTGGCGTCTTCTTAATATTCTTGGGCAAAGTTGATCAACTCTTCCATAATTAATTGGCATTCACGCGTTCACGATCACGAGTCAGTTCCAGATGCTGACAGCAGCTCTGGGACCACAGAGTAATAATACTATAGAGTGCGCGCGAGGGGTTACAATGTGAAGCAAAGATCCGGAGTCACGTGACTCCGGTCGAAAGGCTGGTCAGGGAATCTCGCTGGCAATGCTTTCCTTATGGCTACTCGTATGACGATCTACACGCGCTGTCTTATTTTTGATTAGAATGGCCAACACTTGCGCAGCTTTCGGATGTTCTGAGCGGTTTAGGAAAGGGGGACCAGTATCCTTTCACAAGGGAATACTTTTTTGCTTATTCCTCTTCTTATAAATTAAAAATTGGAATATTAAATTGACGATGCAATGGATTTCTGACGTAATCTCAGTTTTTAACGACTCCATTTTGGATTTAATTCAATTAAAGTTCCAAGTTTTGGTAAAATTCAAATGTCATGAGTCATTATTAAATGTTTTAATAGAATTTTTGGCAATAAATGATTGAAATTGTGAGTTTTATGAAGTTTTAACTGAAATATACGTCTCCGCAAGATTTGGCGAGATTTGGCGAGCTAGTGAGTTCATTCGAGTTTTGCTCAACTTGGAAGAAAATATGCTTTTCAGAAGGAGAAATTTATGAAAAATATTCTATTTAAATAGAATATGAGGAAAACTTTCCCCCCCCCCCCCTCTAGACAATTTCAGTTTTGCATAAAAATGCATAACAACCTCTAAAAATAATAGTATTTTTACCCCTCTTCACACCTGAGATAAAACTATTACAGAAAAGAAATTTTTTTATTCATTAATTTATGTTTGTTGTATGTGAAATTGCCGCTTCAAACAAGAAAATTAATTATTCAATTGATTTTTTGAGTCAATATCTGTACTAAGACCTGAAGTCATATATTGTGTGCCTCAGATGTTATCTTGAAAAAGAATCATTCTAAAAACGATTTAATACCTTAAATTAAGATTAACATATGCATACTTTTGGAGCGAAGAGATTACATATGTCATATATATATATATATATGTGACATGTGTAAATATTATATTATATATATGAAATATTATATCCTAAAATATTATATATATATATATACACACTTTAAATTATTACATATATACTCTACATGGAATTTTAATTCTTATAATTTAGAGAAATTGATGATGAGATTCTGTAATTTTCTTGAGTAAAATCTATTTTAATCCTGAAATATTATGTAAGTGTTTACAGTTTTGTGTGATGAGGTTATAAAAGGTTTTTCAGGAATGTTAGAAATGAAACTTTTTCTTATTGTTTGAATATTATTTCATGACTGAATATGGTATGAGTGTGAATGTGTTACATTACATAACATAATATGATGCATTATAATTAATTATACATTAATTATGAGTATATAGAGTAATTGTAATGTTCTGGAAAGATATATTTTTGTTTTAATAACCCCTAGTATAAATAAATTTTCGAAATTAAAAGCGACAAAGTGAATGAAGAGAATATTTAAAAATATAAATGAATTAGGCTTTACAACATATACGTTGTTCCGTTTTCCAATATTTGTTTATTTTATAGAATTTACTTTTTCAAATCTGATACTTCCTAAATATTTCACATAAAAATGAGTGAAATTCATTGAAAAAATGAAGGTAAGTTTTCATCAACTTGATCGAATTGAGTCAAATTTCGTTACAGCAACATCCTAGCTTCTGTGAAAACGCGCCAAATGTAATAGCGCAGAACCTGTTCTTTCCCCGACAATACTGCTCATCTTTTCTTCACGTTCGACAAGTTTTATGAATAGCGTGCGCGGTCTATTTATATCTTAAGTCTATGTCTGGGACAGTCCCAGGGTTATAGGGAACTTTTTTGTTTCCTCATCACAAAACAAAAATGCAGCCCTACTCAGCACACCTATGTACAGGTCGGCAATACGCATCTAAATGCGTCGTAATTCACATGAAAACTCAATTTCAATCATCCCAATTTCGTTCAGCGAAAATACTCCACATTTTCAGATTTTTTTAGTCTCCCTCCATTTTTCAAAAAATTACTCCTCTTTGTATAAAACTACTTAAAATTTTGGAGAGGAGTGAAATGACTCCTGAAAATCGGGGCCGTCTTAACAGCATGGGCGCTCAGGCGAAGTTTGTTTTCTGAGGCCTTACATGGATAAAAATGCTTGCCTACAAATTTGCATGCTTACTTTCGAAAATTTCGATTGCATTTCAGTTTTTTGTGAGGCCACCGGGAAGACCCACGCGTTAAGACGGCACTTCTCAAAACTATTTTTTCGGATAACACTGCTCGGGATCTATATATTTCGCTGATTTTTATTCGATTTTTTTTCCCTCTTCCGCAGTCATGAAACCAATGGATGACTTCCCTCTGCTGAATGGATGCAATGACAATTGGACTTGGAACAAGCTGGACAAGTCTCACGAGGTCAGGCTCTATGGCCCCAAGTTGCGGACAGCCCACTTCCACCCGAACTGGAGCAACGGGGCAGCGGGCGTCAGAGGCACCCGGTCTCTGAACAGCGGCAGGTACTACTGGGAGATCAACGTCTCGCAGAGGATATTCGGCACGAGTATGATGTTCGGCATCGCGACCAGGAAAGCCCGACTTCACGTCGACAACTTCGTCAACATGCTCGGGGAGGACGAGTACGGATGGGGGCTGTCCCACAAGGGCCTGCTCTGGCACAACGGCAAGGTGAGGTACTATACGAAGCCGTTCCAGGAGAACGAGGCCACGACCGTCGGGATACTGTTTGATGGGATCAAGGGGACCCTCACTTACTACAAGGACGGAGTATGCCTAGGTTTAGCGTTCACGGGCTTGCACCTGGTAGAGGATGAACTGTTTCCTGTGGTGTGCTCTACGGCTGCGAAGACCGAAATGTCTCTGGGAGTGATGAAGAGGGAGTTCGGTAATTTGCAGGACAGGTGTAGAGCAGCCATACTGAGGCTCGTGCGGAACGAGAACGATCTAGGCGAGCTGCAACTGCCGAACAGGCTGAAAGTGTACATAGCGGAGGGCATGGACAGTATCAGGAACCTGGACAGGCACCATAGGGAAGAAAGAAGCCCGGCAAAGACTCATGTTTACATGACTAGGTCAAGCGTTTGCAACCATGATTCAAGAAACATGAACTACTTGATGGTTTGATGAAAATTGAACCAGAATATAACCAACACGCCTATGGGTTTTCTACCGGCAAAAATTCTTCAACCCTACGAAACTGCAAATTAGTGGCTTTTTTGTAGAGATTTTGCAAATTTGTGTAACAGAAACTGACAAAAGATTGACGTGTAGATCATAAAATCCCTTTTCGATCTAGGAATTCAAGAATTCCTACTTTGTCCCCCCCTTGTCATAATACACGACTCTTATACTGTTTCTGGTGGAGCAACAGTATTCTGTAAAAAAACCCCAGGGAATGTAATTCTTCCGAAAAATATTTGATGCCATTCCCAACTCTTGACGATCTGGACAAAGAAACTGGAAAATGATTTGTAGATATTTTTTCTTGAATTTGATGGTAAAACAAAACTTTTGGAGAGAAAAGCAGTAGATGGACAACTGATGTCTAAGTGATAATCTAGTTTGCAACTTGGAAGCACTTTTCCAAAATTCTGTACATCATAGGCTGATACAGGGGGTTGGTTTCTAAATAGTGGCAACTGTTTGATTGTCAGTGATTAAGGTGCTGGTGGATGACCCTGGCATTGCTTAACTTATCGATGATACATGGAAAAGCAGCCTACTGCCACAGAAATGTTCTGGAGCCATCGCAGGAATTAGATTGAATTACTAGAGAGTACAGGATGTGGCACATCATTTCCCAACCATAGTGCGAGATTTGGCAAATTAAAGAATAAAAGTCGCCAGTCTTTGCTCGCAAAAAAAAAAACTGTTCTAAATAATGTTTATTTGACTTTTCTGAGATTCAAAATGGCTACTTTCAATATTGAAAAAGATGCTATTATGAAATTAGAAAAATTAGCATTTTCCTTAGACTAATTTAACAACATATGCAAAATTTTAGGTGCCAATACCAATTTTCTAGTTGCTGTGATGACTGAATTTGTGAAACCCTTATCTAGCAATGTGAAATAATGTCACACTTTCTGCTGCTGCATATGCTCGAATATCCAAGATCATTGTTTCTTTGAAGTTTTCTACTCATTAGTACTGTTTGGTCAGGGCCATCTTAAGAGCATCGTGGGGCCTCCCGAGCCAAGTGATTTTTTTGAGGTGATATCAAATTTAGATGCTTCTCTTGAAAATGTTAACAGGATCTCAACTTTGAAATGCCCACATGTTAAAATGGCACCGTGTTCAGTATAAGTTAATACAAACCAACCTGCTTGGAGACACTTGTGCTGTGACAACTTTCACACAAGATTTTTGATATAACTTTGACACAACTGCACAGCTCCAAAACATCATGACTGTGATTTACAATATATCCCTCATTAGCCACATCCTTGTCATCACTTTGCATGAGTGCAAGAAGCAGGAAATGAGCCCATTTGCTGAAGCAAGGCATATATGTAACTGACATGAGGTACAAAATGTTGCCACTATTAAATAAAAACAAAATAACTCCTGTATTTTCACGTCATCTAAAGTCGGAAATCCTTTCACAAAGTAGCCTTAGATTCTATTAGAGTCATCGCCAGTATAGACTATGATTCAAATGCGAAATTCTGATCACTGGAATGCATTTGTGAGCGATCTGTCGTCACTACCTCGATAATATTTGTGTAATAGTTTATGTGCTCCAAATATCCACTATTTTTCTCCTAAATATTAATTTTGCGGTCTTGCTGTAGAAAGTCCATTTATTGTTATCGTCAGCTTATCATGCATGATTTCAAATGTAGAATGCATCGCTTTCGTTTTGAGTGAAATGATTCGAATCGAGAGACTTTAAATTCTAATAAGTGTTAAATTATTGATTCATATGTAAATAGCTTTGTTTTATATTTATAATCAAAGTATATTATATTTATTGTCTTTTTACTATATTACACTGGTATGCAAAACTTGGACTATTTGATTACTTATCCATACCTTTGCAATAGAGCTGCCTGGATAAATGAATGTCATGTTACAGACCTGTGGTGAACTATTTCGAAACTAGCAGGAATTAATATAGAAATATATAAAGCAGCTATATTGTGAAACCTGCGGAGCCTTTAGCAATCTCTGTGTATATACACTGATCACCTTTTCAAAACAACTGCTCAAAATTTGGCTAAACCATACATGCTCTGCTCACCCATGGCTTGCAGGTCAAATGTTGCCCACAACCTTAAACTTAGTTTTGTAAAATTTAACAAAGCGGCACATTTCCAGAATAATTAATCTGAGGTGCTGTTCCAGATCTCTTAAGTAGCCCGTGCAACATGTTTTCAAATCAATGAAGTGGCCCACAGCCTCCTAAAGGTTGAACATCCTTGTGCAAAACAGTTACAGTCAAACGGCATTAGCAGGTTACTCGGATAACATGTCACTTTTTCACAATCTTGAATGGCGTTCTTATGTTAAACTTTTGATGATGTGTCTACACACTCTGCTTAAAGTGCCACTTTCGTGAAAGTATAATTTATAAATTTTATAAATAAGTAATATTTATAAATTTTCCTAGAAACTGGACTCTTAAACAATATACACAATACCTGCACACAGTAAGTTGTATGACAGACCATGGGCACCTCCATATAAGGGAGGCTGAGAAGTTTTCAGGCCTAACCCCAGCATTTGAGATCCCCCCCCCCCCCCAGAGTCATGTCTAGGTGTGCCCACGCCTTAAGATGGCTCTGAGAGATCCCTACCACAGAGGCTTCCCAATTTTTATGTTGATAAAATGGAAAATCATTACGAAAATGTCAACAATTAATGACTACATCTTGATAGACATTGCAGCCTTAAAAAAGGTTTTTCGAAGTCGAAGCCTATAATTCTTCCATCATTGAAAAATGAATACAAAAGTATATTAATTCAGAAACTTTAAGAAAAGTTATAATTGTCATTTCAATTAAATTACTGGTACAACGATTTTCACTTATATCTCTTCCAATAAATTTTGATATAGCCCTCGTACTAGCATTTTATTATCTTTACTGGAATAGTTTTAGGATTAAAAACTAACAAACAGGACTCCCACCAAAAAAATCAGAAAAAGTAAGACGGGGTGGAGGGTACCCCCCCTCCTCCCAAGACATAATCATAGCATAATAAAAAAAAAACCATAAAATGTTTTTTGTTTTTTAATTTTCAAAAAAAAAATTCATAGTACACTATTTCAGAGTATCCTGTAAGATTAACTCGAGCTAAAGCAAAATGACAGAAATGACTTGGTAACAAAAACAATTTTTGACCAAAATAGGGTACTAGCAACCACGGATAGTGTGTTTTTCTGTCTTCCCCTCACAATGTATGTTACATTCTTTTTTCCGAGTCTTCCAGAGTTCAGTCTGTCAACTTTTCGACAATGCACACAGCAAATTATGAAGACACGTAAGTTTATTAAGAATATGACACTCTTTCGAGACCACTTCCAAGAGCACAGTGCAAAATGTGTAAATTACAAGGTCAGATATATCAAGGTGGACCAGATAGTTTTACTGCATTGCCCATCTCTTTTTCAAAAGGGTTTGTTTAAATTTTAGCGCTCAATGCCAGTGTAATAGTTTTTGACAAATGAACCACTTCTAGCTCTTTGCTGAGCATTGCAAATATTGTTTATGGCTCTGCATGCCCCTAAAAATACAGAAGACAATTGAATGTCATTGGGTATCATCAGTCACAAAACCTATAATAGGCCTATGTACCCAACTGCTTTGTTAACTGTTGTTTCACCCATACATAAAATGTGCACCATAATTTTGAATGATGAATGTTATTGCCCAAAGATCATGAACTATATAGTAAGTACAAAATTATTTTTTCGCATCCAGTAGAAGTTTTTAAATCACTGCTCTACTTGTTGACCCCTCAAACTAAGCAAATGGAAAATTAATATATAAACTAGCAAATGATCCACATACATTCTTCCTAAATAAATTTGAAAATACAATTTCTGCTTTGGCAGAATCATTAATTGCAATGTACTACATTATATTATTTGGCATTATATAGATGATTTTCTCCTCAATTAAATGAATTTTGTTGATAGATTTTGGTTAAAAAAATAGGAAAAGTAGGACAAAACCAGGACATTTTACCGAAAAGTAGGACGAGTGGAAGCCCTGTTAAAAAAAACAAACTGCAGTCAAAATAAAACCTGTCTTTGGCTTTTGCAAAATTCTATGATCTTGGGATGGAAGAGAATTAAAATAAATAAATTAACATAAAACTCTTCAATCAATAAGATTTAATTTCAAGATTTAACTTGTTTTGATAGTGAATATTTCAAGTGCATGAATTCATCAATATTCAGGGTGAGTAGCGAGACCATGGCCTACTTTGCTGATTCAGTCACTCTTATAAGGAGAGGAAGGAACATATTTTTGCTCTCTCAAGAGTGACCCCTCAACAGAATTTGACTGCATTATCAGCTCAAACTCTTTACAGCTTACCCATGCTATGAAACATTACTTTCATAGAGACACTTACATGAGACATATTGGCATTCGGCATGTCCTGCAACATAATTTTAAGGGGAAATTGGAGCACTCGTTATCATTCCACTGGCCAGCTTGTGCCGAATTGATTGCTGCACGCTTCCATTTTGAATGATGTATTACAATTATGCATGTCCTTACGGTTAGCATGCCAGTCTTTTAGAATATTAGATTTTATTTATTGTGTCGTTTCATTATTTATGAATTCAGTGCCCACGTAAAAAAAACCCCCTTCAGAACTTGATGCATGACTTTAATATCGGAAACAAAATTCATATCCAACTGATATTATAATTCTTCGATAACCCAAACTGAAAACCAGTGCAGATACTGTCATGCACCGGTGGTGAAAAAATTGTCTTGAATGTAATAAGCTTTATTGAATCAAAATATGCCTCATCAGAAAAATCTGATCAATTTCCACTATTTATTAAATCAGTGTTATCAATAGTGCATATTAAGACTCGATTATGTGCTGAATATAATTCAGTGTCCAAATATGTATATACGTGTGTGACCAAAATGCCTATTTAACACTTATCTGTGTGTGTGTGCGCGCGCATAGACGACAGCCATTTTTATACTCAAGAGATGTTTCTCTTCTCACCGTAATTTTTTGCAATTTGTCTCACAGCATAGTTATTTTGCAAATGCATTTTTATTTAGACGCGATACAATTTAGTCTCGTTGCAGAATAACCAAAGCATATGCCTAGTCAAATATGGCTCAAAAAGTGCCAATGTAGAATTACGAGATAGTATTTTGTTCTGGATATTTTTTAACATATTTCCATGTAAATAAAATAAATGTCAATTCATGTGAAGCTCTCGATATAATATATATTTCTGTATGTTATTTGTGAAAAAAAAACGGAATAGTAGTTTAGATTATTACCTGGTTCCGAACAGGATCCATGGATGGGTGCATTCTAGTCATAAAAGAAATGCCGAGCGGATAGAGAATCCTCTGTCGGGAGTAAATGTACATATGAAAAATAATATATATTGGAAATGATTGGCACTGCTTTCATATGTGACGTCAATTGCATTATGATCTACGTGTTCACTTGATTAAAGTTTATTATTGGTGTCTCTAAAAATATTGTTCGTCTCTTTCAATATTTGTCTGTCATGAATGGTCTTTACCCTTATTTGATTCTAATCATTTAACACATAAGTAAACATTTTTTTTTGGTTTGCAGGAAGAGGCACATTTATGGTTTAGCTACCTGTGGGATAATTACAATTTTGCCCCACCCTTCTCCCATTCTAGTCTAATTTTATTGACTACACTTTCCACCAGGGTTGTTTGGTTTAAACCACGTTGGTTTAAACCATGGTTTAAACCTTGGTTTTAACCAAGTGATTTTTTTAAAAAAACCACTTCGGTTTTTTTCAAAAAATCAAATAAAAGTTGTCTAAATATAAATTTTTTTCCTTGAAAATATCATATTGGTTCATTATTAGCCAAAATGTTTCATTTTTACCACATTTTATATCCTTGGGGTACATTCTGATGGTATATCTTTATACAAATACAAATACAAATACAAATACAACGCCACAACAGGCAAAATGCCCAACGAGGTGGCTGATAAAAAGATGCCCATAAAAATATGGTTGTCATATGTTTCAAAAATACAGCAACCCAAATAAAAATGCAATTAACACAAATTACAAACAATATATACACATGATAAAATATTATACAATGCCCATAAAGAATACTTATGGTTGTCTTATTCTAAGAATGGATAGCTTCTCGATTTACCCCAACATGTTTATCGTATTTCTTTTTAAACGTGTCAATTGTGTTACAATTTACTACCTCCGGGGGTAAGCTATTCCATTTATTAACAACCCTATTGGAGAAAAATTCCCTGCGACACCATAACCTTGCATTGTCCCTCACCAATCGATACTGGTGTCCCCTTGTAAAAGCAGTCGATTGGCGGTGTACTAAAAGTTCATGGTCCATCCTATCCATCCCATTGAAAATTTTGAACACTTCGATCATATCTCCTCGACACCTGCGTTCATCCAATGTAAACATATTCAAAAAATGAAGTCTTTCTTCATAACTCAAGCCCTGTGTGCCAATAAGGACACGCGTAGCTCTTCTCTGCACCCCTTCAACCAAGTCTATGTCCCTCTGTAAGTATGGTCTCCAAAACCTTACAGCATACTCCAGTCCAGGACGAACTAAGCCTCGAAAAAGCGGAAGAATGACTTTAGGAGAACGCGAAGAGACCTTTTTGAAAATGAGACCAAGCATTCTATTCGCTTTTTTGACAACCGCTGAACAATGTTCAGAAAACTTAAGTCGCTCGTCAATGAGAATTCCCAAATCGGTGACTCTAGTTGCATCCGGGATAGTGACACCATTCAACTCGTAAGAGAACCGTGGGTTGTTCGAACCAAAATGAGCGACCATGCACTTATCTACGCTAAACGTCATGCTCCATTCATTTGCCCATGCTGCAATCTTGTTTAAGTTGGTCTGGAGCAACTCCCTATCGCTTTCATTTCCGATTACCCCCATTAGCTTCACATCATCTGCGAATTTGCTAGTAATTCCATCGACACCCTGATCGAGTTTGTCGATAAAAAGTGAAAAAAGTATGGGGCCAAGGACACTTCCCTGAGGAACTCCACTTGTGACGTCTGTCCAACCAGAGAATTCCCCGTTCACCATAACTCGTTGCGACCTATCTCTTAACCACGATTCTATCCAATTCAGCAAGTTGCCCCCTATTCCAATCTCGTGTAAACGCTTCAAGAGTTTGCCATGTTGGACCCGATCGAATGCCTTCTGGAAATCAAGGTAAACAACGTCGACATTTTTGCTCTTACCCAAAGCCTTAGTCACGTAATCATAGAAGCAAAGGAGGTTAGTTACACATGACTTCCCCTTCCTGAACCCATGCTGATTATCCGACAATACATTATTCTCGTCTATCCACTTCACAAACTGCCTTTTGATGATAATTTCCAAAATTTTCGAGAGGGAGCTCGTCAAACTCACTGGACGATAATTAGACACCACTTCTCTACTACCCTTCTTAAATATCGGAACAACGTTAGCCAGTTTCCAATCTCTCGGGACGATACCCTCAGCAACACTACTCCTGTATATCTGTGCGACTGGCCCCAACAATTCATTAGCACCTTCCCTGAGAACCCTGGGATAGATATCATCTGGTCCTGGTGCTTTGCTTGCACATACATTTCTTAGAAGATTTAGGACCTCCACGTCTTCAACTTGAATATCGTTGAGCGTTTTATTACCCCATGCAACACCCGTATATCGAATATCATTATCTCCATTAAAAACCGACGCGAAAAAGTCATTGAAAGCACTACACATGCCTACATTGCTCTCTACTTTTGAGCCTCCTATCGAGAGGGGGCCAACTGTCCCCTTACATCCGTTATTGACGTATCGAAAAAATGATTTTGGGTCAGAGCCAATGTTATCTGCCAACCTAGATTCAACTTGCTTTTTACTATCCCTTATCGCTTTCTTCAACAGTCTTCTTTTATCAGTAAACAATGATAGGTCACCTCGTCCACTTTTATACTCTCTGAATGCTCTTTTCTTTTCAAGATAAAGGTTCCGCACGCTATCCGTGAACCATAGAGGGTGTGATGTACAAACACGCTTTTTTCGAACAAAGGGTATGACGTCGTGCAAAACAGAGGACAGCTTCGTACTAAATTCTTCCCATTGACTTACCACCCCTACTGATTCCAACCGGTCTTTGAAAACTTCCGCTAACCTTCTTCGCAAAACATCAAAGTTAGTTCTCCGAAAACAAGGAACCAGTCTTTTGTTATCAACCTCACCCGAGGAAAAGTTACAGTGAAATCTGACGATACGATGATCACTGGAAGAAAACTCTTCCCCCACCGAAACATGTTCAACTAGATCCTCAGAACTAGTAAGAACTAAATCCAAAATAGCAGTACCCCTAGTGGCTTCTGATACCTGCTGATACAAAAAATTTTCGAGCACCAACTTAAGAAAGTCTCTTTCATACTGATTTCCAGATGAAAGGTTCTCCCAATCAATACCCGGGTAATTGAAATCCCCTAGTATGAGAACCCTCTTTCGCTTACACATGTAGGAAATTTCATCATGCATTTTGGCGATATAGTTTTGATCCCTATTCGGTGGATTGTAACAAACCCCAACAATAAGCTTATGACGTCTTTTGTTCTCAAGTTCAACCCATATGGTTTCAATATCACTTCTCTGCACGTTACACTCTCTAGCCTTCAAACATGATTTCACGTATATCAACACTCCACCCCCTTTCCTATCAGATCTATTTCTCAAAAAAGTATCGTATCCGGAGATGTGTAAGAAAGATTCATCCCCATCGTTTGCCCAAGATTCTGTAATGGCTATAAGATCCAAGTCCTCCACAACTATCATAGTTTCTAAAAAATCTTTCTTGTTACCCAAGCTCCTGGCATTTATTAACACACATTTTAATTTGCCCGGTGGTTTGTTGTCAATCGAGAAGCCATCCAAGTCAGAGGTGGGTAATTTCCCGTCAGTACTGTTGTGATTATCATTAACTAACCCGCATTCCCGACTACGTGGTCTGGGAGTAAAAAACCTGACCTAAGACTATCGTAAACCTCCCAGACCCCTCTCTTATTTAGATGGATCCCATCCGAACGAAGCCACCTATCGGTAAATGCGGGAAGCTCCAAGAACGTGACCCCAAGTGAGGAGCAAATGTCCTTCAGGCCTATATTGAATTGGTGGATCCTACTCCTATATCCCCTACTACCCCTTGGCAGCACTGGAATCACTGCCACATCTGAACCCCCCTCCCTAGCGGATAATAGTAAATCCCGGTATTCTGACAGAGACTCACTAATATTCGCTCCTACCTGATTTGTTCCCACCCACAGAATCACCCGCAAGGGCAACTTTCGGCGATGAAAAACGTCTCGAACGTTGCCAATCTTCCCCCCAGGAAGACAACAGCGCTCGAAACCCCGAAAATCCCTACACACTCGGTTCCCAAGTTCCCTAACCATAGAATCGCCGATGATTAAACCCCTATCACTATCCCCCTCTACCTCATCCACGACCACCCATTCGCCCTCTAAAATGTCGTTGTTCGTGGAGATTGCTTCTTCATCAACAGGTGGCTCGACGACCAGAGGGTCCGTTATAACCGGGCCCTCTAGCACCCTAACTTTTTCCCGTAAAGCTTCGACCTCGAGTTCCAGCCTTTTTCTATCCAAGCACCCTTTACAATTGAAACTATCAGCTACTATACCCCTAGACCAGGGAAACCTCCCGTCGCAAGCTCTACACAACACTAGTCGAGGTCGAGGCATACTAACACTATTGCTAAAGCTAGATAATAATAATAATACTTAACAATACGAAAATGAGAAACGTTAACTGGAAATTAAAATAATGTAAAATACATTACTATGCAAAATATACGTAAGAGACTATACGAAAAAATTACGTAAAGTAGAATGCTCAGCACTAACTCACGAAGAATAAAATAAATGACATAATAAGTCATAATGACAGAATAAGATAAATGACTTTAAATGACATAAGATTTTATAAGTGGTTTTTTTCAAAAAGTCTCATAAAAGTGGCCAGAATATATATATATTTTTCATATGAAGTATCTTAGTCATTTAAAGTTATATATAAAAGCCTAAATTTCTCATTCTTACAACATTTTCTAACCTTTGGCTACATTCTGATGCACTATCTTTAGCAAATTCATGAATAAGGATTGCATCACACATCTAAATGTAATGGTGTATTATCTCACAGGGTTTTTTTTCCCTTCACAAAGAAGCAGCTACAGTAGTGACACCATCATGCTAGGGGCAGGTGGTCCTATAATCCAATAAAGACACCAGCTGTCCTTAAAGGACAAAGACTAGTGTACTAGTAGTTACATTACCTCACTTACATTTTCATTTTCTTTCCCATAAGAAGTAGCACATCTCCTACTGTATATCTCCCAGTCTTAATATTCTCTCTCAATAGTTGTTTTTTTTAATACTTTCACACACACACACTGTTAAGCCCAGTTAATCAAGGTTCTACTGTATAGTAGTAACAGATTTCTGAAAAATAATCAGCTATATACAGGGTGATTATAATTAAAGTTTTGATTCCAAAACTATACAATAAGTACTGATCAGAATGACTTGAAAATTTGCATGGATACTCCTGAAGCAATGGAAGTTTCTTTCGCAAAAGAAAAAAGTGTAAAATGTGCAAGTAGACGATGCTGTACTTGGCCAGCAGTATAATCTATTTTGTGCAACCACATCATTTCGGCACTTCCACAGCATCAGTGTGTGGATAGAACTTCTATCAAGATGCACATTGCAATACCAGCTGCTGAAGACCCATTTTGACAGGATGCACCTTAACCCTTGCAACTTCTGGCTGTGGGGATACCTCAAAATGTTATAAACAGTGGTCAGATTAAGTGGTTTAATAAAGCTGAATTGCAAGCACATCCACATTATGACCATGGGGCATACTCTGATTCTGTTGTTGAACAAGAATTTTTGTGCTTTCAACCTCATAGCCAGAACACGCAGTGGACAACATATTTAACATTTCTTAAGTAAGTTGTAGTTATTTGTTCAATTACTTCGTTTTTTGTGATGTTTCCATGAATTATGAAATCGTGAAATGTTATAATTAAGGTATCATTCTGCCATGACTGTCTATCGTTTCCATTCTGCGGGCAAATTTCCCACATGTTGGATGATGTCATTAATTTTACATTTTTAAGTATTTTTTCCCCTTTATCAAATAAAATTGAATTTTTTCAGGAATATTCATGTTAATTTTCAAGTCATTCTGACAATCGTTCCTTTTTTACAGTGTTTTGAAATCAGAACCTTAGTTATAATCACCCCGTATATCGTAAACCATTGCTAATTAATCTGCATTATTTATGCTTCATTAAATACATTATATTCACCTAATTTTTATTACTTTTTGCAAAATAGCTTCCTAATTAAGTATACTGAAAGTAACTGGAGAAAAACCTTTATATATTATATGATTAATAATAACATTAAAATAATTTTCAAACACTCAGTAATCCATTGAGTTAAGCAAAAAATAATTAAATTGCAAAAGTTGGTTTTTGTTAAAATGTAAGAAATATTTATTGATTAATTAGTATGGGAATAGTGTTAATTACATTAATAAACATTTTATTTTAGTTAATTATTGGAAGTTTGAATGAATTTTATTGTTTTTAATGTTAATACTATTTAAAACAAAAAACCGGTTTAAACCAAAAAAACCTGGTTTAAACCAAAAAAACCCAGTTTTTTGGTTTTTTTCAAAAAAACCGTTTTTTTTACCAACCCTGCTTTCCACTAATTCACCATCTTTTGCTATAGCCAGCTTGCTTCCCCTCGCAAATACACCTGTGTCCCTAAGTCATTCTTTTGGTCACTCTTTTAGTCATATAGTCATACACATGCTATAGGTCACTCTTGAAAATTGAGATCTGGCAAGTATGGTGGATGTTCAATTCGCACCACCCCCTTTTTTGCCAGGAACTGTTTGTCAATATTGGCTGTGTGAGGGTGAGCATTGGTGTGAACAAGAAACCATGAACCTTGTTCGTACTGAAGTTGTACCCTTCGTAGACGTTTCATGAAACGGGTCAAAATTTCAATGTACCTTGCAGCATTTATCGTCGTTCCCTCAGGTAGAAATTCCTTGTGGATAATGCTTTGACTATCAAAAAAGATGATTAGCATCGTTTTGATGCATGATTTTTCTGCTCTGACCTTTTTCCGACGAGGTGATGCAGGAGAACACCATTCCACGCTTTGCCGTTTCGTTTCAGGGGCGTACCTGAGACACCAGGACTCATTCTCGGTGATGTTTTGTTCGTTCATTTTCCTGTTCTTAGTTAAGAACCAACGCACTAAACAAGCACTTTATAAAACAAGTCTTTCACGGAACACAAACGACTCTCAACTGAACAACGGTGGCGGCAGATGGCCAACACCTGCCGCTACGCATGCGCAGCGTTTTGCTTCGCCAGTGTTGCCAGATCGGCAGTTTGGACTTCATTCACAGAACTTTATTGTCAGAGGTTGTATTTTGGTTCTACAAATTTTGCCATCCTCCTTCCATTCCAAATGTTTGGCCACGCATTAATCAAGTTTGTGGCCCTAGGCTATAGTCCGCTAAGCGCCATGTAAATATGTCTGGCCAAACACATCCCAAGTTTGGTCATGGGCAAGTAGTGTGGTCGCTCCACCATTGGCAATGATTGTCAAATGTTGGTGGCTGGAAGGCTGGTCAAACAGAACCTTCCAGCTTCCAACCCAAGCCAAAAAGGTGTTGCCTTCCTGCCCGATCTTCTAATCAGTATGGCTTCACATTGGTCGAAGAACGGCAACAGCTACAACGTGCATTAGATTGTTCTGGAAGCAAATATCCATCAAGGAACATTGGGTCAGTGAGTAGTCAGCCTATAATGCTGCTGTTTTTTTTTGTATCAGGGGATGGCAAATATTTGCGAATGATTGTTAAGCCAGGCTTGACAAAAGTCTGAATTATCTGTCATTACTACGCTTAAATCAAAGATACACAACAAAAATATCACCATCACACCCAAAAAATGAGACCAATCCAACATATGCAAGAATGTCACAGCTCAAAAAACCTGAAGTTGCAGAATGGAAATAAACTTCACTTTTTCAATACAAAAGTCTGTCTACCAGAAAGAAACTTTTGCTACTTAGCGACCAATTTTGTAGCTACAGGGATGGCAATATTACCAAATTGTAGAGAAATTTTTTTTTTTTCGAATATATAAAATTAACTCAAATTCGTGAATTTTCAAGTTATGTTATTCTTGCGAGTGTGTGATATCTCATCACACAGATTTGACTGTCGAAAGATAACTAAAGCTGGATTCTCTGCAAAATTTATAATATTTTTGCCATCAAAATGGAACATTTGACCCTGGAGAAAAGTTTACATCTCTCTCCAGAATCCCAATGGTAATTATAGAAAAACCCTGCTTTTGGGAGGGGGAACATTGCAGAAGAATTTACCTGTAAAAAGTTTATTGCTAGTTTCCCCCTTCCACCAGTGACACCACACGAGTAATGTTAATGTTAGCTGTTATTGACAAAAACCACAAGGAAATATTCCACAGAGATGAGGAAAATATTGTAAATTTGCTTAGAAGTCAACCTTGATTCAATTTCCAGACAGTCAAATTGATATCTGAATTCGCTATCCGCTCCAATATTCCAATGAGATGGGAAGCGAGGTGTGTTTGGTCTTCAAAGACAGTCAAATCTGCAAAATGATATGCATAAAAAAACAGGGATTTTTCTATCATTTCTCTATTTTTATGGGCATCTTTTTATCAGCCACCTCGTTGGGCATTTTGCCTGTTGTGGCGTTGCATTTGTATTTGTATATATAATTACAGTAAAAATTGTGGAGAGAGAGAAAAATTTCAGGAGACTCGGCCACCACCCTACTTTTTTGGACATCGTGTGGTCATCTTTCCTATAAAATGGGTATAAGCAACAGTGATAATTTCCACACTGTTTGTACGATAGAATGGCAATCAGAAGATCTTAAGAATTATAAGAGGGGGGGGGGGGGTAATTGTCACTTTTCCCCTTCCACTCAACCATCAACCAAAAGTCAAGATACACGATGAATAGCACAAATGTTACAGCTTTGGATGACAGAAATGAGTGTTATGGGTATAGGTTATGATTTTAAATCTTCATTGCAAAATTAGACAATGTTCTTACAGCGAAAGTCAGAAAAAAAATTATAGGTGACATTGCACTGGCCTCGTCAATCATTGTCCCCCCCCAACAGTGGTTAAATTACATATAACTACAGTACACTCACTAATCCTGCACATAGCAGGCAAAAATGTGTCAAATCACCAAAATCACAGGATTACTGGAAGTCAATTGAAAAAAGCCTGTTTAAATAATATAAACTTCTGTGCAAAGACATGCAGTGACACCTTTTCATAGCTGCCAACTTTTGAAAATGAAAATTCGGGAGATTTTCGCACTGACCCATATTTTGTGCTAAAAACCACTCCCTAATAAATACAAAAGGGATTTTTCTAAATAGGGATTTTCCCACATAAAAGTTAAAATGTAGGGAATAAAATCCCTATTCAAAAATTAAAGTCGAATAAAATAGGGATTTTACACATATGGAAGTTAAACCCTTGGGAATAAAATCCCTATGCAAAAAACAAGTGAAATTGGGGGTCAAAACTTGGTGATCTAAAAAAAAAATAAATATCGTGTTCAATCATAAACGATGCGAATGAACCCAAAATCATCTCAAAATGAAGGGGAAAAAAGCGCCAATTTTTGAAGAACACTGACTTTTTGTGACACTTGCTTGATATTTTTTTTATATTTCACATGGGTGATGTCAATCTTTCCACCATGACCGATGTTTATGTACATAACACAACTTGTACGAAAAGAAAAAATCTGCCCTTTTCTGGAATGTTTGATGAAAGGAAATTCATCAGGGAATAAGTATCTTTATACATATAAAATTGATTAAATATGTTTTTGTTTATCAGTATTCATGTTTTGTTATATCCCACGTGAGGAAGTTTTGACCACATGCGCATCACTTATAATCTTCAATTATTATCCAGGACGATTGGCTGCTAAGCTATTTCCCTGAACGATAAGACAAACAACTTTCTTGTTACCATCAGTGTTTGTAAAATTTCCTTAAAAAGGAATTTCCCCATTTACAATGTGTGACATCATTTCGAAAGGGGAAAAAACAGGCAAAAGACTTCACGCCCCACAAGAAATTCCTCAGGGATTATCACTGAGCTATAAGGAAAGCTATAAGTTTACTTATAGCTCAGTGGGGATTATTTTCAGAAGCAGGGATTTTTTTAAAATGAAGTAGAGAATTTTTAGAGACAATTAGGGATTTTTTGTGATTTTCGTAAAAATTCGGGAGATTTAAGAAGTTTTTGGGAGGTTGAGGGATAAAGCTAAAATTCGGGAGACTTGACAGCTATGCCTGTTTTTTCTTCTATGGCTTGAAGACAACCTGTTGTAAAAAACCCTAGATTACTGGATGGGCTGGATCTGGCTCGCACGGCCAGATTATTTATAGAGTGCCAACTGTACTACATTTAATTCAAATCAATCCAAAAAAAAATTTTGCAGACATGCCTTAAAAACGAGATATACAGATTTGGGGGGGGGGGACACACAAGTCATTTCAGATACAAATCATCTTGTGGATTCCAACCAGACTGTCAAGCCAAACTAGGTTTGTTTGGCAAAATTTCACCCCACCCACTAGAATGAAACATTTCTTTTATGACTCAACAGCGATAATTTGCATTACATACGATACCATTTAAGAGAGAAAAATGCACGCAATGAACTTTTTTGAACTAATTCTTTGAGAAAGAATTTTGAAAGCCTCCCAGAAAATCCAGAAGACTTGATAACTATGCTTCAACTATACAAACATCTTTAACAGGGCTTGACTAATCATTGACAAACCAGTCACGACCCAGGCTCTGTCCCTCCAGGGATATAAGCCTTTTACCCTTGCGGGTTGGGTCGCGCTGTTGACTAATCACCGGCACAGCTTGTCATTGCACTCTGAAGTTTTTAAGCATGCTTAGTAAATTGGGGTCTAAGGACGAGACAAAATTTTTGGAATCCACATGACCAAATCACAGAAAAATAAAACAAAATAAGGACTATTTTAAGATTGTTTTTCTAGGAGAAAAGTTTGGCTCCTGAGAAATCTGGCTGAATTATCCCCCCACCCCCAATTTGTCAATCTCTGATGTATGTGATTTTATAGCACACGTAATCAACTGTTTTTAAGATTACTGAAATATGGCTGCTTATGACCCAGTATCTAATATTGAAAGACTCCCTTTATTTTGTCATCTAATGTTGGAGGCTGTACACATTTGCAAGATAAGTTCATTGTATCTTCTGCTCTTGTTGCAATGATTCAGCCAGGAACAATTTAGCAATACTCTGAGTGGCAAACTGCGACACTTGTTTGCAATAGCTTTCAATCTGGCCTGTGACCAGCAGAGCATCAAGACGTGAAGGAGGTGGAATAGTCTTGAAGAGTTTATTTATGTCCTCCTCAGGAAGGGGAGGCTCACCTTTCGTGGCTCTAGCGGCATTTTCGGCTGCCTGAAATAGAATAGCATTTTTTGAAACCTTTATATATTTTAAAAAACCAACTGGAAATACATACATTTATAGAATTCAGACTCAATTCAGAATGTTAGATATTCAAAAGCACAAAATCACACGTACCCTTTTCTGCAAATACTGATTCTTGGCCTGCTGCTGTTTCATGAGCTGACGCTGATAGTTCGTTAACTTGTTCGTTTCTTGGCTGACGGTATCCACACATTCCATCAATGCCTGGAGATTTTTCTCCAAAACAGACCTGATAACAAATAATAGTTATTACAACATACATCAAACAAAAAAAGAAACAAGCAAGACTGTGCTAACAAACAAAAACAAAGCACCTACTGGATTTCAATAGTCAAATTATCATGCTAAAAATTAATCATTACTTAAGCGATAAAACAATATATATGTGAATCTAAAAGTTCCCACAAATATTTCTCTGATTCCGAATTAATTGACAGCATTCGAACAGATCTTTTTGTCACTAAATTATGTCAAATAATCAAGAGTCGAATTCAAAATCATTTTGAATTCGACTCTTTCGTCTACAACAGCGAGTAACTCCAGCTATAAGGAGTTTTTCTTTGTTTCTGCTACTGATGAAGGAACTTCACATAGTTCCAAAATGCGTATAGCCGTGGTTCTTTTACAATTTTGGTTTAATCTACATCGGCTTTCAATTGTATTATTTTTTCTTAGTTTGCAGAATATTCTTATATCATGGTTTCACTGTATTATAATAACATAATTTATCAACCCTTCAACACTCAGTTTGGCTAAAGATGATGTTATATAAACTTACGCAGTTCCCATATCAAGGAATTGATTGGATTCTTCAGCTGGAATATAATCACTTATTTCACAAAGCAAAGCATTCACAAGATGTGAATTCCTTACGATGACTGGAATCTCTACAAAAATCTTGTTGTACGATATATGCATATTCTTCAACCTATCACAGAGAAGCAAAAACTATTTCAGATGCATAGATTAAAGCAAAATACAAACCAACATTACTGTCTATTATTTATCCTGAAGGAAGAAAAAATTCACGATTCTATTTGACACCACTTACTGTTCCAAAGAGAATTCTCCCTCTCGGTAAAGTTTCATGGCAGTATTAGATAGCCTAAATGCCTTCAGCGAAAGTGAACCTCGAGTTGTCTTCAAAGGATCTAAGAAATTGTGAACAACAGATTATAAACTGCAAGCACAGTTAGCAATTGTTAAACACAGTTAGCAATTGTTTCTAGAGTGATAACATTTTCCTTAGCGATGAGAAAATTAAAGCATAGCTGGTGAATTTAGATAAGAATTAGGAAGATTTCTGTACAGATCAGAATCCCATACAAAAACCGTACACAACAAATATAAAAGGAATAATAAACTACAAAATAAAGCATTTGCCAATAATGAAAGTAAAATTTTCAAGGATTTTCCCTCCTGGAAAGATGCAACATCACGCTAACCACTGCCAATTATAGTCAGACAGTAAGGCAAATTACTGCATTTATTTGAGTGTAGGACGAGGTTTATATTCAATTTTCAGTGCTTTAAAAAAGAAAGTTGTCCTATATGCACGAATGAATATCTAAACAAAAATTGCTGCTGAAAAGAAAAAAAAAATCAATTAATTTAAGAAATATATAATCAGGGGTCTATCCACTTTTTTTGTAAGGTCCTGTTTTTGTGAAAATGGTCATTGATTTCATGAAAATAAGTAATTTTGTAAGAAGCAAAATAATCTAGTTAATTAATCACAAAATGAATGAAAGGTAAATTTATGATTTCAATTAATTTGTATTTTGTGAAGTATTCATTATTCAGATCCAGAATTTTATGAAGGGTCCAAAATAATTGAAAATTGATGAATAAAACCGAAAACTAGAAATAGTCTCAGAATTTGTGAAAGTTTTCAATACTCTTAGGGCTTCTCTGTTTCATTCAAGGCCCAGGACCAGACACAGGGATCCAAAAGTGGGTTAGCATTGGGGGCACAGTGAGTGCTCAGGCACCCACATTATTTTGTAAAATCATTTTCAGCACCCCCCAAAATTCATTCAGAAATCTCCTATAAAATAAATACCCAGACTGATGCATCCTGCATTTACATCGTTTTCCCCTAAAAATCTTATGCTACTAGCTACTATATGTGAATAAATGAAATATAAGGAAGTGAATTAATAAATCTTAGTTTTCCTTATTTTGATCTCTAAACTCATGTCATCTTACTACGAGTAACATGATACATAACTGTCATTACTATCCCGAAATCACATTCTGGCAACACAAGCTAAATGGGGTGTATGGCCATCTAGATCACAGGCCATTCGGCAGATTCTATTGTGAGGGGATAAACTGATCGACATCTGCTGCTTCGCAAATTTTTATGGCCAAAATAAAATATTTCTTCAAGCTTTGGTGCAATTAGGTTTAGTTTGTGGGCAGGAGGGGAGAGGAGAGAGAGAGAGAGAGACTGGCAACCAAATTTTTTCTTGCAGGTTTTTTAATTTTTTTTTCCTATAATAATTTTTTTCCTAAAGTACTAATTTCTTCAAACTACTTAAAATTCTATAAATATAATAATTTTTTGGGAGTCCGGGTGATGGAGTAAAAATCTGAAAGCCTTCCAGAAATCTGGGAGACTTGGCAGCTACGTTAAGGCTGAAGTCAGAAACTTCTCTTGCTGATGAAAATAAATAGAGGGAAATCTCACAAGGGAAAGTTAGCAACAACAGCGCTTTAGAGGGTTTTTATAAGGGGCCTTGCTTGGGTGGACCAGAAAGAGCACTGCTACTCACCAGGTTTCAAGCTATGGTTACATTTTTCGCGAAATGCAAAAGAAAATCGTAGAATGCGAAAGTTGTAGTTGCCAGTTTCGCAAAAATTCATACTGGAGGTACGAAACGAGGACATCCAACCATAAATCATTAGCATTGTAGCATTTTGCTAAAGCTTTTCCCCCATTTTCGTTTTTTGTGAAAGTAATTTTTTATCTAGCGCAAACCCTGCTACTCACAAGAACTAGTGTTTAAAAAGCTTCACACACATTAAAACACTGCAAGACTACCACTACTAGACAGCACACGCACCCTGTACATGCCAAAATGAGTGTGTGCGTGACCCTCTAAATCATTTATATTGGCAGAGTTCTGTTTTATGTACTTGCTAGTGCTGCCACCTGTATTCCATATTTTAAAATGGAGACAGCAAATGCATGAATTTGTCATGTTGTGTAAGTATAAAATTGAAGGTTTGCATGCTCTTGGCAGAGAGCTGCAAGACTCTGGAGCGAAGAGGCATCCTCCAGACTACATCGCGATACGGCAATATCGGCTATTGCCCTTGCGAACATTGATGCAAGAAACTGCAAGACTGTCAAATAGTTAATGTCAGTTCCAATATATTCCTTGATTATAATTGGTAGAAGATCAGTGACTGAATTGCCAACTTCCTAAATAAGACCAGCCAATTTACTCACCATAAATTAGAACAATAGATTCCTCTATGGAATTCTGATAAGTGAACTGCGAATCAAGAAGAGGCTTGTTGTAGAAGCTTCCAAAATGTGTGCTCTGGTACCAGCCGACTTGCAAATGGTCAATATTCACATGCCTGAGGCTTCTCATCATCTCCATTTGATACTCAACTGTGAAAAAAAAAAAAATTATGTAAAGCTAATTAAATCAAATGCTCAAAAGTCAAACACGTGGTCACCAAGATTATGTATAAACACACACACACATCATACAACAGTTCTTGCTGGTCCCGTAATTCATGAGTTAGCAATCTATCAGCCAAATCTGTCCACACATCCATCACGAGGAAACTCAACTTGATAAAACACTGGATTGGCCTAATGCTTTTGATAAACAGTTGAACCCATTTATAACAGTTAGAAAAAAAACCCCAGTGAAACGATTCGTTTTAGCAAGCACTTTTATGCCCATACCAACTTTAAAAACCATGCAATTGAGCAAAATGAACATAATTTGAATACACAATACACATTTTTTCAATAATCTGAGCTTTAAATTACAGATTGAACTTATCAAAATATATTAATATTTTAATTAAAATCGTATGCAATGTAATATATACATGATATTTTGTTCATGTATATATACATCAGGGTTTAAGCTATGGTCGTATTTTGCAAAAAATGCGAAAGAAAATCATAGAATGCAAAAAAAGTAGCAGCAACTTTTGTAAAAATTCGTACAAAAGGTACGCAACGAGTAGACAACCATCAATTGTTACATTAGCATTTTGTTAAAGCTTTTTCCCCCCTTTTCGATTTTTGCGAAAGGAATTTTTTATCCAGTTTAAACCCTGATAGACATGAATAAAAATATTAAGTGTTTTTTCACATGATATGATTGTAGATGTCAAACATTTTTCCGCTAGTCATTTTTGACAAAAAACATGCAAAATGCTGTTCCCTTTTACTACGGATCTAGTTACTATTATGTTTCTTGCCCTCCCCATTTTTCAAACCATCAAAAAGAGCTTCTGTGAATTTCTTTACGTAGATATTCAGTTCACCATCCACAAACTCAGATTTGAATACCCCTGCTGCCTCTTTAAAATCATATAGAAAATTTCAAAGGATCGCAAACAACTTTTTCCCCCTCTCAATTTTTGGCTTTCAAACAAGCACATACCTTGAATTTTTGAAACAACAGACAGTGCTTTTGTGCTTGAAATTCACAAAAATTAACTTGCACAAGATAACACCACCATGACCAATGTTGTAATCTAGTTAAAGAATGACAAAGGTGCACTAAAGGTGTTTTGGAGGTTTCTGTGGTTCCCAACATTGACCCTATGCTCCACAAGGAGGCAATATAATTTTTAAGATTGGCAATTTGAATTTAACCTATGTCGAGGTGGACTGGGCATAGGATCACATCAGAAAAAGACAATTCATTGTTATATAACAACCCCTTACAATTACAAGGCTCCAGTGAATTTGGCTTCTTAGCAGAACTTATGAGCTATTCAAAAAACGTAAGAATCAGCATACGAGACCTTCTTTATTAGGGGGAATATTACAAAGTACGGATTTATGATGATTCATATTTGATGAAAATAATTTCTAAGAATGAAGATTCATATTTAATGAAAAATAGTCTAAGAATAAATCAAATTCTCTAATAATCATATGCTCCCTTTTTGACTCAGAGCCAGCAAGCATCATTGGGCTTATTTGTTGAAATGCCAATGTGCAAATTGAAATGACTATATGGCAGTGTTTCTCAACCACCGGACCCTGACAACAGTCAAACTGGGCATTGAATGATTCATCTTTTTATTTGTTGCTCATTAGTCGTGTGCACGACTGGGCCTTTCCACTCACAAAAAAATAAATCAGCACAGCCTCAGGCTTCCAAAGGTTGAGAACCACTGCTATATGTGATGCAAATAGAAAAGGGAGTGGGTGTACGCAGAACCTACTTTTTTGGGAGGGGGGATACAAGGTTAAGTTGAGGCTTGCGAGGAGCACAGAGAACTCTGAGGTAATGTTGAGTTTCAACCTTCTACAAACATTTTAAATTCACAGAAAATGCAACAAGAAATGAACATTTAAATAGTGAATATTTTTAATGTTTAACTCAATAAAATCACAACAAACCTTCATCAAAATCCTCTTCATCAGCATGACGTGGAAATGGAAAGCAATTTGTGATTTCCAAGCGGTTGTCAACAGCAAGACCCAATAACACGCCCTGGGCAACATCCGTAACTCCCGCACCTTCTTCATAACAGTGCTTGATCACTTTCAGAACAACCTGTCATGAAATAAGAGAGTATTAGAGACATGAGCACCAACATACAACAAACTATAAGGATGGACAGACGCGCGCGCGCGCGCACACACACACACACAAACACCCTGATTACGAGAATTATCAAATAACTATTTAAATAGATTGTAATAAGTAAATTGAACTCCAACTATTCAAAACTGGTTCCAAGTATCTGAAAATGTACAAGAGGGAAATATATATCTGAGAGAATCAAAAATAACTTATTTAGATGACAGTAAAACATAAAATTTTACACAAAGTATAAATAAGTAGGGCCAAACCATTGAAGTCGTTCACCTGGTTCCAGTGTTATTGGTAAAACCCTGATCCCCTATTCTATTGAATAGTAGAAGTGTCTTAAGATATGTAGGAATCAAATTCACCACATCACAATTCACAGACAACAGTTTGGTCACCAGTGAGTAATCAATAACCAAATGAATGCATGTGAGCGCGAGTGAGTTCCAGTGAGAGTGTCCGCAGTATAAATGGCTGAGTAACTATATGAGTCACCCTCACTTTGTCTACGAATAGCGTGACACGAATTGTTTGCAATGAATTTTCTGCACGTCTTTTTCAAACTTTGGATATATATATATATTTAACGAACTGTTTATGACTCATTGCGATGACGTTGATCAGCATTGTGCTTATCAAAATTTTACCTACTATTTTAAAGCAACAAAGACCAAAATTAAGGGTTATTAAATTGATTGATGATTAACACACACTTTGAGTCAATTTTTGAGACACTAAAACGAAATGTTTTTATGGTATAAAATGTGAAAAAATTAATTTAAACTTGCTTCCTAAGAAAGACAGATATAAAGATTACGGGAATAGTGGGAAGCTGTAGAGTTCATACACTCATCCTGTATATATAGTCGAGCTGTGTATACAGAAATTTTCAGTGGACAAATCTTCCACACATAGGGATTACACAGGTTCGCCTTCATTCACTATAATGCCAAAAAAACGCCGCCAGAATTCTCCGAAATAATTAACAAAATCATGTCTCAAACATAAACCACTGTTATCCAAACAAGTTCCCTTCAGAATTACTTTGAATTAGCGAGGTACGCTTTTTCAACTGAACCAGCGGTTCTCAACCTTTTTTGACTTGCGGAGCCCTTTTTATAATTTTTATGGCGGACCTGTGTAGATCTCTTTTTCTAACAAATTTACTGATTTATTTTATTGTCGCTGCGGAGCCCCTGGGAAGTGCATACGGAGCACCGATTGAGAACTGCTGAATTAGACGTTTCTCACAGTGGGCAATATTACTTTACGAGTGGCATGTGTTGAGGAGTGATGAGAGGAAAAAAATGAATGAAAAGGATGTTAAAAACCTTTCGGGGAAATCGAAAGGCGCTATGAACTAGGCCAGGATGATTTTCTATGATAGTCAGCACCACCAACTGATTTGGTGACTTTTTTCGCACATAAAAACAGCCGCATCTGGACTTGCTAGTTTTGACAACTCTTCATTAACCATATTAATCACATTTTTTGACTACATATTTTTTTTCTGTATGATTTTTCCGCAATTGGAAACCCAGACAGCCAAATTCATATTTGCTTGTTTTCGGCAACTTTTTATCAACCGCACATTTCAATTTAGTTTTTGTGTGCAATTCTTTCCACACATTTCAATTATTGCATATTAGATTGATTCGTGCAATAAACTGATTTTGTCAAAATATGCCCCCCCCCCCCCGGGTGATCAATCTTGTTATAATGGGGAACCCTCAATATATATATATTACCACAATCACATCAATTAGACGTATTCGACTAAACACTTCAAAAAGTAAGCGTTAAATTGATTGGAGCACGTGTTGACCTCAATGAGCTCTTATTTAATCCTAAATCAATATTGGATAAAATATCGATAGCCACATTTTATTGCTTGGCAATAATCGATCATCTTCAAAAATTCTGTGCACGTAAAATTCAAATACTAAATCGATAGCTCATTAAAATAAATGCAAATTAATTTATTACCAATCCATCAATTTGAACATAGGATATCGGATAATCGCCATCTGGATCACACAACGACACACGGGTGGACGCCATCTTCGTCCCGAAGTGTTGCCACTTGCCAGATGTGAATCTTGAAACCTTCGATTATACTCTCTTTTCTTACTTTATTTATTTATTTCAAGAAATCAAGACACCGCAGGTGCTGTTATCTATGTTCCAATACCAACACATTAAAAAACAGGGTGGAAATGCACACTGTCAACATTCTGGAACCATCCAGAGCTTATATTACTATGTCATAGTTTCCCAACCTTTTTTGTCCCGTTGCTCCCTATAGGGTCATATGGCAACCTCCAACGTGCTATAGGTCATATGGCAAATTTTTTCCAATGGAATTCAGATCCGAGGTTTTGATCGAATTCTAGAAAGAATTTTTTTATCCCATGCAAGTTTTTTTTTTCGGATTGCTCAAAACTGTCTCGATTTTTCTTGAAACTTGAGCATTGCACTTACGTTTTGCTCCTTTTTTCTGTCCTATATGTTTTGAAGAACACGTTTCGGGAATTTTCTGACACCTCATCCTCGTTGTTGCAAAATTAGCCAGCATTTCACATACCAGCAGTTGGCACTGTTGATACTAGATCATTTTCAACAATATCATCTTCATCCATGATGTTCATTTTCATTAGCACGTAATTGGTATATATCTACGTATTCGGAATCTGAAAGGGTTTCTAAATATCTTACAGCTTCTTTCTAATGTGAGATATATCTTTTTGATATGGTTACACTCAGCTGAACACAACAAGACTATCTAAGATTGTCGAACTCGGTTTGATTAGTCTGCGGTTCACAAAAACATGTAAGAATAAAAAAGTACTCACTCAATATATATACAAACAATCCACCCCAGAAAGCATATTTCTCTGTGTCATATTACCCAGAATTAGCCCCTATACACATGTAGAATGATGACAACAGCCCGGGGTCCGAACAGGAAAAATCGAAGCAGCGCACTGCACATTAGATATCCGTAGAATCCCGCTATCTTGAAAGGCCAAAATTCCATAAATGGAACATGCATTTTTGAACGCGCGTAGCTCTTTAATGTTTAACAGTACAAAAAAACTAATTGATTTACGTTGATTGATACATTAAGCGGTAGAAAAAAAACAAGATAATTTTCAATTTACTTGAGTCACTCTCAACGCATAAAATGTTGAATCAAATCTGTTGTATGAATTGACTTGTTCTTTCACAGCTGCTGTTCAAATTTGAACGTATGATAAGTTCAAAAAAATTTTCAAAAAATTGTTCAAAAGATTTTCGTATGTAAATATGTAAGCTGTTACTTCCATCTAAGTATGGGGCAGTGCCGTCTTAACGCATGGGCTCACTAGGGCGCGGCCCGGTGGCCCATGCATTAAGACCCCAGTTACCCTCTTTAGAAAAAAAAATGAAAAGCGGTCCGGGGGGCCTGGAGAATAGGGGTCCTCAAAAAATGAGTAGTTGAATTTTTCGAAAATTTGCCAGGTAGGGCCTCAGAAAAATCACTTGGCCCGGTGGCCCATGATGCTCTTAAGACTGCCCTGGTTCTTACCCCCCCCCTCCCCACCCTCTTTAGAAGAAAAAAAAAATGAAAAGCCCTCCCTCGAGAAAATTCTGCATACGTAGCCGACTGATATAATGTATGTAATGTACATAGAATATAAGCAACAGGAGTTTCACATAGGAATGCGATAAATTGACTTCATCATCATCGTGCCTCCATCCAGAGTTTCTAGTATATCTGTCAATGTTCATAGGGGGGTTAAACTGAGTTGTCAGTGAATGTCTCCTGAATACGAAATCAAGTATCCACTCTCAATGGTTCAAGTGAGCTCCATGGACCCCTCCTCACCCCACAAAATGGCAGCATGGGCCCGGGTGTCCAGCCTTGCCCAATACGTTCCATGGTTAGTCATGGGCAAGTAGTGTCACAACTCGGTCTTTGATAATGATCGTCAAATGCTGGGGGCTGATCGAAGAGAATGACCAGGATCTACCCAGCCTTCACTACAAGTCGAAGGAACCACCTTCTTTCCTGATCCTCAAATCTGTCTGGTCACACACATTAGTCTATGAACCCCAACAGTCGCAATACTGATACGTCTGGAAGTAAATGTTATTCACCAAGGATAGGCTAGGATGGGACGGTGTGTAGCTAGCCTACGGCACCGCTGCTTCCTTGCAGCAGGGGAAGGCAAAGAAAATTAGACCAAAATGGAAGAAGGGCTACAAAATTTGTGTACACAGGCGGAAAAACCATAAACCGCCTGTGGGTGTATCAATGTTTTGGAGAACATATTTCGAGCTGGATTACAATTGCGAGCAGTGTAAGGCCAAGATTACTCTATAAAAGTTTCATAAAAGATGAAAAATTCAACCAATAATCCTATCGGTTACTTTATAGTGTGTAATTCCAGCCTAAGAGCCCAGACTTTTAGAGTGCAATCCCAGCCTAAGAGCTAAAATATTTCTTCGAAGGCCAAATATGTGTGATTTATTGAGACGAAATAAACTTGACTTGAACATATACTTCTTTTTATTGGTGCAGAGTGACAAGGCTTCCCGTAGCAATAAAAAGATCTGCATATGATTGCCATTCCAATACAATTATTAATAATAATACCTACATATTCCGTACACATTTAACTTCGTGCCTTAAGCCGGGATTACATTATAAAGGTTTTATAAAAATTTCCTTTACAAAACTTGAAAAAAGAAAAAAAAAAACAACCCAACTAATAAGCCTAATGGTTGTATTCGGTCGGATGTAACCGATACGCCTATCGGTTGCATTTTTCAAGTTTTATAAAAGGACTTTGATAAAACTTTTATGGCGTAATCCCGACCTTACTGCCAGGGGTTTACGGACCGGAGTTAGTGTGCTTCCGGATTGGCGAAACTTCGACGAGCTTGTTAACTGAGCTGAAGTTAGTTAGCTCAGCTTTTCGATTTACATTGAATAATATGCAAAAGTATTTAGAATTATCTGGTATTTTCCATTTTAAAAATTAAAAGAAATCCTATGCTAAACTATTGATAAAATCATAGAAATTTGCTGATTGAAAATTACAACTTGAAAATTAATTATATGAGGAAAAGAATGTTTTATCAACAAGGGATGGCAGCACATACATTTACGAGATTTATCTCTTTTTTTTTTTATTTGAAGTAAAAACGCTGTTCATGCTCATCATGGAATTACAAACTTTTTTTTTAAGCCGTGCTACTATTGCATTAGTCAAAATTAATGAAAATTCAGATTTGTTGAAAATTCAAAATCAATGAAAGATTAGTCACAGTTGATCGAAATTCAGAATTGATGGAAGAAATGATTCTAGAACTATTAAAATTTTAAAATTAATGAAAATTCGGAATTAACGAAAACCTAAAATTAATGGCAGATATACGGAAAATATATTCTGGACGTAAATTAATGTCCAGAATTAATAAAAAAGTTACTGAAAACTCATGAAAGAAATAATTTTATAATTATCGAGAGAAGTAACACCAGTAAGTAATGAGAGAGATAATTGAAAATTAATGAGCTGAAATAAATGAGAGAAATAACTCTAGGATGAATGTAAGAAGCAATTGAAAATCAATGACTAAAATAATAACGAAAGAAATAATTGGAAATTAATGAAAGAAATAGTTCTGAAATTAATGAAAGAAATAGTTCTGAAATTAATGAAAGAAATAGTTCTGGAATTAATGAGAGAAGTAATTCCAGAATTAATAAGAGAAGTAACTTCAGAATAAATGAGTGAAATACTGTAGTTTTTAGAATAAATGAAATACCTCTAGAATTAATGTAAGAAGCAAACATGAATCAATGGCCGAAATAGTACCAGGATTAATGAAGGAAATAATTAAAAACTGGTAAAATAATTAAAAATTAATAAAAAAATATTGAAAATTAATGAATTCTGGAAATAATGAGAGAAGTAACTTCAGAATTAATGAGATAAACATTATTGTTCTAGAATAAATGAAAGAAATTACTTCAGAATATGTGAATGAGAGAATCAATTGCGAATCAATAAGTGAAGTAATTAAAGAATTAATAAAAGAAACACATAAAGTAGCAATAAGTAGTAGTTTTCAGAACAAATGAAAGAAGCAAACATGAATGAATGACCGAAGTAACACCAGGATTAATAAAGGAAATAATTGAAAATTGGTGAAATTAATGAAAGACATAATTTGAAAATTAATGAAAGACATAATTTGAAAATTAATGAAAGAAATAATTGAAAATTAATGAAAGAAACAATTGAAAATTAATGAAAGAGATAACTCCAGAATTAATGAAAGCAATAACTGCAGAATCAATGAAAGGAGTAACTGCAAAATCAATGAGAGAAGTTTCTACAGAATCCAGGGCCGGATTAACCATTAAGCAAAATAAACACGTGCTTAGGGCATCAGTACTAAAAGGACACCACAAAAAGATACCAAATGGTATTTTTTTAATGTACAATTTTTTTTCAACATCGATCATCCGATAGAAGATCCTAAAATTTTAAGAACACTTGATGGTATAGTTGAAGATCATTATCACAAGGATGGCACAAAAGATGAGAAACTAATAATATTGCAAACTAGACCACATTATTGCTGAGTTTTTTGATTAGCTTTTCACAATTTTCATAAAGTACGCCCAGGGCTGTCTTAACATTATCATACGCCCACGTACAAAGCGATTTTTCTGAGAGAGGCTCTACTTCCTAGCTAAAACTTCATACCTACCTATTTGCATATTTACTCTTGAAAATCGGAACCAGATCTAATTGTCACTTGATTCCCCCGTGCCAGAAGTGCTCAGATGGGCCCATGCAGCAAACCAAGTTCTACAGAATAAGGACATGATGGTCATTAGTAAGTCAACTGTGAAGTTTGATCTATAGAAGTAAAAGAAATGCTGCCAGGTGTAAATTACAAACTTGAGAATGTATGTAAAAGAAGAAATACCCAATATAACGGTGATTCGTCAAAAATAAGATTCCTATTGGCACGGTCGCAACTGGATACTTGGTTAGCCGGGGCAACCACTCATTTAGGCACCCTCCTCGTAATGCTGAAGGATAGGCTGAATGGTGAAATATGCTTTCCCTTTTTTGATGCGTCTGGGGCACCAGACCCGCCTGCAACCCAGCACTACTTACAGCCCTGCCTATTGGTAATATTATGGCCATTCTAACATTCAATGGTCTCTCCTTGGAGTGTTGTTACAGCCTTTATCATCCGTTTGTCATAGTGGTATGTTTCTAACTTTAAAAATTCTGAAAATGTGACCAGAAATCACCCTGTGCGAGTTTTGAAGATGAAAATACAGTGTACACAGAATAAAAAATGTAAATTTTTATACGATCCCTTCCCCCCCCCCGTCCTCTAACTGCCAATTAGACAGTTGTTGCACTTTCTCTTCTGAGCCCAACAAACAAATTACATGTTTTTAACTGCATTATTCCCTGAGATATTGAAATTCTAAAATGGGAGACAGGTCCGGGCTTAGGAGAATTTCTCGTCCCAATGCAAAAAAATTTTTTGCGGTCCCCTCTAAAAGAATTTTATGTATGTGCTCCCCGACTTACAAACTTTTCGAGTTACGAACGTAAATCTTGAAAGGGAAAATGTTTTTCACAAAGAACGCATTTATCACAGTCATTTTTTTCATTATTTCAGGAACGCGTTGATAGTCTGGATCGTAATCAAACACGATCCATTGAGAGGGAATGGTATTTAAATTAATTTTACAAAATTCATGAATTATTAATAATAATTAGCGCGTGGTCCACCTGCTGACACTTCATCGTGGCTCGAATCATATTGAACAGGCATAAATTTTTGTCATACTTTTAAAGCGCTTCATCATCTCTTCATCAAATGTACGTTGCAATTCGATAACTGATCATTTTTCGAATTTTTTATTGCTGTTTTTGCAATAATTAATGTAAATAAATAGAAGTAAAGAAGTAAAGGAATCGAGTACTGGAATTCCATGACCCCCCCCCCCCCCCCACAAGGGTGGGGCTGAAAGTCAGCATCATGGGCCCCCGAGCCAAGGGATGTTTTGGAGGCGCTACCTGAAAAATTCTCAAAAAATTCAACTACTTCAGGTTTTTCTGAGGCACCTCCTCTCTTGAGGCCATTCGCGCACGGCCCGGGGTGGAGGGGCATGCGTTAAGACGGTACTGCCTAATGTTCGCACCAGGCGTCCTCTTTTTCAGTTTTGAATCTGGTAACCCTATCTGAAGACCACATAATCAATATTTTCACTTATTTGTTCGATCATCCATACTGTCCGAATTTTTTTGTGGGAAGAAATAATTATTTTTTCTACATAAAAAAATCGATTATTGCAAATGTACGAATTTTGTTACCAAAATTTTCGTCTCAAAAAAATTTTATGCTCAAAAATTACAAAGAACTCTCTCTCCCTCTTTTTTTCATCATCGCATGAGTTGCCTGAAATTTCGAGATTAGATGGCAGCACCAACAGTATATAAATCAAACCTCCATCGAGCTTATCTCTCTCTCTCGCTAGCCCCGACTAAGACGCCTTCATATTCATACGTGTATTAAGGAGTTCTAGCCCCGACTGGAGAGAGTATGACGTCAGCGTTCTCCACCTTGGCAGTAGAACTCCTTAATACATTATACATTGAGTAAACATTGTAAAAACAATACATACATTGAGTATATGAAGGCGTCTTACTTGGCAGTGCTGAGAACGGAACCATCCATCCCCAATATCTTTCGTCGGAACATCACGTGACTCGGTGAAAACAAACACAATCCCCGTCATTTGCTTATGGCATCCACAGGAATTTAAAACAATAAATGATAGAGATAATTTCAACATCGATGAGATAATTCCAGAATTAATGAAAGAGAATATTCTAGAACTAATGAAAGAAAATGTTCTAGAATTAATGTAAGAGATAATCTCAGTATTTTAGTGATAATTCCAAAATTAATGAAAGAGATAATTTCAGCATTAATGAAAGAGACAGTTCCAGAATTAATGAGATATAATTTCAGAATCTATGAAAGAAATAATAATTAATAAAGGAAGTAATTAAAGAATTAATGAAAGAAAATTTAAGAAATAATGAAAGAAAATTTAAGAAATAATGAAAGAAAATTTAAGAAATAATGAAAGAAAATTTAAGAAATAATGAAAGAAAATTTAAGAAATAATGAAAGAAAATTTAAGAAATAATGAAAGAAAATTTAAGAAATAATGAAAGAACATTCAAGAATTGATGAAAGAAATTATTCAAGAATTGATGAAAGAAATTATTCAAGTATTAATGAAAGAAATTATTCAAGTATTAATGAAAGAAATTATTCAAGTATTAATGAAAGAAATTATTCAAGTATTAATGAAAGAAATTATTCAAGTATTAATGAAAGAAATTATTCAATTATTAATGAAAGAAATTATTCAAGTATTAATGAAAGAAATTATTCAAGTATTAATGAAATAAATAATTTAATCTTTTCACCTTTAGATAACCTTTAGATGAGTTCTCTATCATTTTTTTTAATCTTCAAAACCCAATATTTAGAGACCGAACTGTACATTTCTATGGGCAAATTGCCAGGCGGGAACTTTGTTTTCACCGAGTCACGTAATTTCCTTACATTTGATGTCGCTACCGTCGCGGTGGCTGGACGCTCCCTCCAGCAATATAAGCTCGATACAAGCGTCAGAATCTCTGTCGTCTGCTTCGTTCCACTTGTTTTGGACGCCTCCTTGTGTCCTGAAAAAATTACTAAACTGGCAGTTCGAACTTCCAGTTCTGTTTGTGGGCTTAGCTTGTAGGGAATCGACTTTTTGTCTGTCGTCTGCTCATTAATAGGTTATTTGTTTTGGACGTCTCCCTATGCTCAAATAAAATAACCGAACTTTCAGTTTGAATTTCCAGTTCAGTTCATGAGCTTCGTTTATAAGGAACTCAGCGGAATAAGGAATATAGTTTGTTTACTTTGAACTTCATCATCACCACATGAGTCACTTTTAAATTTGACATTAGATGGCGGCACGTTACTATGAAGTGAAATGTGGAAAAATTCACTTTTTACGATCTTACCTGTCGTTTGCTGGTGTAGAGAATGTATTTTCCTTTGTTTTGGATGTCTCCTTGGATCTTGAAAAAATTACTGAACTGGAAGTTTGATCTTTCAGGTGAGTTTATAAGCTTTGTTTATAAGGAGCAAAGCTGGATGAGAAGAATTTAGTTTTTTATACCTGAGCTTCGTCATCACCACATTAGGCACGTCTGATTTTGAAAGTAGATAGCAGCACCAACAATATTTTTAAAAATGAATGTCTTAAAGTGTATTCTGGAGTATTAAATTAATTTTAATTCCCTTAAAATTGTTAGTGCCATTGTGAATTCGCGGCAAATGCTACAAGGCAAAAAACAACAATGGCTATTGGCGGACGGCGTAACGTTTCGAGTCACCCGGAATATACGGGACTCATTACTTCCTAGACACAATATCTATAGGACGTACTGGCCTAGTCGGGAAGACTGGATGCATTTATCGCACCCACGTCCTGCAGCAGGGGTCGCTAGGCTGGGATCTTTGTTGGGGGCCTTAGAGGCCAGATTTTTCACTTGTCTCTCGATAAAGAATTTATAGTATGAAAAAAACAAAAATTATAAGAAACTAGGCTGAAGCCTTTCAGCCCCTACCGTGTGACCTGTGCAGCCACATGGGGCACCTCTCTAGGAAAGGGTGCCAAATCCGAGTTGGAAGGTAAAAAAAAATTGTTGAGCTAAAAAACGTCATTGGGGGCACCAAAAAAAGTTACCGCACTGGCAGAGATTCCTTTCTTTTTCTGCTCCTGCCCATTTGTACATCAAGGCCACCTTAAGACCATCGTAGACCCTGGGCCCACAACCAGAGGTTTGGTCAGCTGTGTCAAGCAAACATTTTGGTACCCTCTTGTAATGTTGAAGCAGAGTATGGAAACAATTCAGAAAATAAACAATAATCGGTGTTCTTAACTAGGGACGGTTCTTTGTCCGCGCGACCTGCGCGGCTGTATGGGTCATCGCCAGGTGCGGATCCAGGTCGAATTGTGTAAGTTCGTTGGATCGTCCCGTATTTTACAGGACAGGAAAATTTTCCAATATTATTCGTTCGCCCCACCCCTGGATCCGTTCCTAAGCAGAGGCAGACATCATCAGCTGCTGCGAATAGAGCGGAGGTGAATATCTTCAGCTGCGAATGGAGCAAAGGCAGAAATATTCAGCTGGGAAAGAAGCTCAGATAGACATCTTAAACTGCGAAATGAGTGGAGGCAGAAATTCAGCTCCGAATGGAGCGGGAGTACAGGCATCTTTAGCTGCGAATAAAGCCGAGACAGAGGTCTTCAATGGTGAATAGAGCCTATGCAAAGATCTTCAGCTGCGAATGGAACGAAGGCAGGTATCTTCAGCTGCGAATGGAACGAAGGCAGGTATCTTCAGCTGCGAATGGAGCGAAGGCAGGTATCTTCAGCTTCGAATGGAGTGAAGGCAAGCGGTTCCAGGGCGATGTGTCGGGGAAGCGACTTTCTGTGTAGGTGCATTGGATCATCCGTATTTCACGGGATACATAAATTTCTCCCGTATTATTCGGCTCTTGGGAGGGGCAATCACTCCCCGTCTGGATCTGCACTTGGGCACTGCTCTAAGAGGAGTGCGAAATTCGAGTTGAAAAAGTGAGAAGCTTTGTCGACAGAAAAAAAAAGGACATGGGCAGGGGGCACCAAAAATAGGTTCCACACAAGTACAGATATCTTCTCGAGTCACCCCTGTTCTTAACTTCTGTGTCAGATTTTTTTACCGGATATTCATTACTCTGTAATGAATTTATAAAAACCATGGATCCCATATCCTACAGCATGGTTCCTGGGCTGGGATCTCTGGTAAGCCTCCAGGCCAAACTTTTAGTGTCCTCCCTCTGTAGTAAGTTTATAATGTGGGAAAATACACACACACAAAAAAAAGATAATTATCGTCCCGTATCTGCTCCCCTCTAGTTGCTGCGTATCTTGTGACTTGGGCGTCGGATCAGAGGATGTGGGCACCAAAATGCGTCCTTGCCCCGGCTGACTAAGCATCTAGTTGCAGTCGTTGTAGTTCTGCCTACTCTTGTATGAAGGGCAGAAACTAGTGGGGGGGGGGGCAAGCGGGTCCAGTGCCCCCGGCACCGGACCAGAGAGGGCACCAAACATTACAAAGGGTGCCAAAATGTGATCTTGCCCGGCTGACCAAGCATCGACCCTGTTGCGACCCTGCTTGTGGGAAAGAGCCTGTGGCAGTCCACCCAGGGACGTAGAGTGCCTTCTCGGGGCCCTGGGGCAGACTTTCTTGGGGCCCTCTTGAAAAGATTTATTATCATGCAAAATAAGTGTATATGTTTTTGTAAGCCCCCCCCATTTGCTCGCGGCAGGACTCTACTTGCCCCAGCCCTTTTACGGGTCAGGGTCCACCCGGGGACGACGACTCAAAAAAGTAGGATTTGGTGAACTTTTTTTCGGAGCATTTTTCATACAAATTATTAGGTGAGCATTTCCAACCAGAAGGGAGGGGGGTGGAGCTTAGATATATCACTTGGCCCTACCAAGCAAATTAACATGTATGCTCCTCTAAAATTTCAACTATATCTCATTTTTGTGAGGCCCCACGGGCCGTGCCCGGGTGGGTCCATGCGTTAGGACTGCAATGTTGACAGAGCTCCAGCCCTGGCATCGGGGACAATAATCATAATTTTTTTTTCACGCAATAAATTCATTACAGAAGGGCCCGTGAAAAGTCTGGCTTGGGGCCCGCTAAAGATCTCAGCCTAGGGGGCCCTGCTCCAGTATGTTAGGAGGGGGATGTGTAATTCACAAAAATAAAGAAAAACATTCTGAAACACGTTAGAACTACATTTGAAAATGTAGATTAATTTAAAATTACTACAGCATATTCCGCTTAACGCTTAGTACGACTTATTTTCGTGATCCTAACTTTTACTAACACTTATTGAAATTTCCCGTTTAAAACGCTTTCCCACCAACAACGTTTTTCATGAGTTTTTGGAAAACGCTATAAGTGGAATCACTGTATATGAACTCTTCAATGTTATTACTTGTTTAAAACCAAAAGTTTCTTGCCACAAACAAAATCCAAGATTGCAATCTCAATATTTGGAATTCCATATTCAAATTCGAAATTCAAAAAGACGCTCTGGAATAGGCTGTGTCGAATATTAACAACACTAGCTGCAATCAGCCTAAACTTCAGATATAATTTATTTAATACAATACAAATACAAATACAATACAAATACAACGCCACAACAGGCAAATTGCCCAACGAGGTGGCTGACTTAAGAATATCATGGATCCCCGAGCCCCTACCTACTACTGCTACACCACACATGCTACACCCCCCCCCCGCGGAACCCCCCAACGAACCCCTAAGGAATCGGTAAATGCGGGAATGTGCGTGTACGTGTAGTGCAACCTTACGTAAAGTTTGTTTCTGTGTAATGCTTGTTATGTGTAGTGCTGTCATCTGCCCCCAGTTTTACTAACTATGAGTGAAGTGTTATGGTTGAATGATTTATCGTTGTAGGACTGTTGCTCTCTGTGGCGAGACTTTTTAACGGGGAGATCGGCTCGCATTTGCGCCTTGAAGTTGGGAACCACACAAAACCAACTTCAGCCGACCACCACTGTGGGGTTCGAACCCGGATCCTCGCATCACGAGTCCGGCACTATAACCACTCGACCACCACAGCGGCAGTATGGCAATGAACTACCGGGGGCTGTAAGCAACGTAGCCTACATCCTAAATGTTCGGAAATTTGTGCTCTTAAATGTTTTTATGCATGAAATCTCTATTCATGAAAAGGGTCGGTTCTGGACATTTTTCAAGTGTAAGCGAATGATGTTTTGGTGATTAAAAAAAAATCACCCCTTTCAGTTGGTGCCTTTTGCGGCCGCGTAGTTCGCAGGATTCAAGATCCAGCTCTGTTCACGAACAAAATATCTGTAATGTTGGTACTGTACTAGGGGAATAATTAGATTGAGGAAGAAAAATTAGAGAGAAACTTCTTACCTTTTTTCGGAAGTTCTCAGTAGCAAAAATTATCAAAACTCAGAATTTATATGTTGTCTTGCGCTTGAGCGCTCTGACAACCCCGAGAGCTATGCCGGCGGTAGCTTAGCTACTGGTAGGGCCTCCCAAGCCGGACAGGTCTTCGTGGGGTAGGAGTCAGACTAAGAGAGGTGCCTAGGAGATGGTAGACTGATTCCAAACTACCCTGACACTGGGCAGCAGCAATGTCAGTACTGGTCTTTGACCAGATAGCTATTCGCAGAAATGTGGATAGTACTGCGAGAAGAAACCAATGGCAAGCTACTTCTCATTACTGCCAAGAAAACTCTTATGGATAAGGCTCAAAAAGAAAATATGTCATGTTGCCGGAAGATGGCCCCCAGGTCGGAAAGAAACCACTTTACTACTGGGAAGATGCAAGAAGACTATCCTGGTGGATCCTGGTCTTTTGACCATAATGACGTAGATAGATCGAAGCCTTTAATTTTTATCTAATGATGAAAGAAACACTAGGAAATCTTTGAGTTTAACAAAGAAAAAATACAAAATGGGAACATGAAATGCTAGAAGTATGAATAATGGAAAATTTTAGAAGTTTTAAAGAAAGAAATGGAAAGAACAAAGACAGACATTATCGGAGTAAGCGAACTGAAATGGACTGGTGCAGGATTCTTTCAGTCAGATGACTATAAGATTTATTACTCTGGACATGAAAATTATAGAAAAAATGGAGTAGCAATAATTATTAAAAATAACATCGATGCATGTGTGTTAGGGTACAACCCTGATAATGATAGAATTATGTCAATCAGAATAAAAAGCAGTCCAATAAATATAACGATCATCCAAGTATATGCGCCAACAACTGATGCTGAAGAAGAAGTTAGCGATGAATTCTATAATGTACTACAACAAATTATTGATCAAATACCCAGGAAAGATACGTTGATGATCATTGGGGATTTAAATGCGAAGGTTGGAAATGTGGCAGTTCCAGGTACAACAGGAAACTTTGGGCTTGGAAATAGGAATGAAGCTGGACAAAAGTTAATTGAATTCTGCTCATCAAATGATCTTTACATTGCTAATACTTACTTTAAGCAGCCTAAAAGAAGAATGTACACATGGACATCACCAAATGGCATGTACAAGAACCAAATTGATTACGTAATTGTCAGCAAAAGATGGAAAAGCTCTGTGACAACATGCAAGACTCTGCCAAATGCTGAATGCGGGTCTGATCACCAGTTACTCATTTTAGACATGATACTTAAATTAAAGAAAATCAATAAAGGAAAAGCGCCAGCTAAGTACAAGTTAGATAATGTACCAGAGGAATATAGAATTTCAATAAGAAACCGTTTTAATGACCTTGATCTGGTAGGTAGGGAACCAGAAGAACTCTGGTCTGATATTAAAAACATACTAAAGGTGGAAGCAAAAAGAATTATTCCAGTAAATAAAAAGAAGAGAACACCCTGGCTGTCAGAAGAAGCTCTTGAAATTGCCGAAAAAAGAATAGCTAAGGCTGTTGGAAAAGTAAATGAAACCAGGGAATTTAATGCACAATTTCAAAGACAGGCAAGGAAATATAAAGAGACTTTTCTTAATTCAAAATGCAGACAAATTGAAGAAGACAACAGACTTGGGAGAACAAGGGACCTCTACAGGAGGAAATCAATGAAATCACTGGCAATTTTAATCCACGTTTCGGTATCATAAAAGACAAGAATTGAAATGTCTTGAACTCTGAAAAAGAAATTGTAAACAGATGGAAAGAATACACAGAAAATCTTTATAAGAAATTAGATAGAAAGATAATAAATAGCAATATAGAAATAAATCATGAACCACCAGTTACAAAAGACGAAGTCAGATGGGCAACAAATCAAGTAAAAAATTGCGAAGCTCCAGGTATTGACGATATTCCTGCAGAGCTTCTGAAAAAAGCAGGGTAAAATATTATAGGTGCACTAACATCACTCTGTCAACAAATCTGGGAGAAAATAGAGTGGGCCCCAAAGACTGGAAAAGATCTATATTCACACCCATTCACAAAAAAGGTGATCTTAGAGAATGCTCCAATTACAGAACAATCTTCCCTAATACTACATGCTGGCAAGACTCGAAACCATTATAGAAAGAGAATTAGCAGTGGAGCAAGCAGGTTTCAGAAGAAATAGGGAACTAGAGACTACATTGCCAATATAAGATGAATAATGGAAGCAGCAAAAGAACATCAAAAGAAGTTATGTTTTTGTTTCATCGATTACACAAAGGCCTTTGACTGTGTTGATCATGATAAGCTTTGGGATATTCTTGGAACAATGGGAGTGCCTAATCACCTCTTCTGCTTGATCAGAAATTTATATATTAACCAAGAGGCAAGTGTAAGAACAAGCTATGGTTTAACTGAATGGTTTGGAATTGAAAAAGGGGTTGGACAAGGATGCATCCTTTCCCCATACTTATTTACTCTCTATGGAGAATATATAATGAGAGCATCCGATTTAGAGGAATTAGAGGCAGGTGTTAAAATTGGAGGAAGAGTGATCAACAACCTTAGATATGCTGATGACACAACTCTGATGGAAAAATCTGAAGGGGACCTGAAGAACATTATATCAAGAGTAAAAACAGAAAGTGAGAAGCTTGGACTCTACCTAAATACGAAAAAAACAAAGATCATGACTACAGCAGATATTCACAGTTTTCAACTAGATGGCGAAAATTTTGAGATTGTGGACAGATTTGATTTCTTGGGATCAAGAATTGTAAAAGACGGAACTTGCACAGACGCAATAAAAAGACGAGTAGTTCTGGGTAAAACAGCCATGAGAAAGCTTAATATAATAATGAAAGACAGAGATATCTCAATGAAAACAAAAATTAGAATTATAAATGCGTTGGTCTTTCCTGTTTTTATGTATGGATGTGAGAGCTGGACACTACGGAAAGCAGATAAAATTATTGATTCCTTCGAACTTTGGTGCTGGAGGAGGATGCTGAGAATTCCATGGACAGCTAAAAGGACTAACAAATCGGTTATCAAAGAAGTCAAGGTTGACTATTCTCTAGAAGTAACAGTCATTAAACAGAAATTCTCTTACTTTGGCCATGTAATGCGCACAGAAGGCTCACTAGAAAAAATGGTAATGCTTGGAAGAATGGAGGGAACAAGAGGGAGAGGCAGACCAAGCACCAGATGGATAGAAGAGGTGTTGCAAAGCACTAGTATGAAGCTATCACAAATGAGACATGCTGTGAATGACAGACCAGCTTGGAGAGCCATGATCTATAGAGTCGCCAGGAGTCGAAATAGACTCGATGGTTCTTAACAACAACAACATATCCGTCTTCCGGAGTATAAGAGAGAATAATTCGGAGATGGGGTGGTGTTTATGAATGAAAATTTCGAAGAAGTTCTCAAGCCTCCCCTAGGGAAGCATCATGGCATGACACTTCAGAGGTTCTCAGGAAGGCATGCATTTATCACTCCGAACGACAGTCGATGTTGCTTCACCCCGGGGCAATCGGCATCTAGAGATTTCCACACTGCAGTCTACTATGGAACATCAATAGTGGAATCATCGTCGAATGAAACTACAAACATTGACCTTGTGCGCACAATTGGTACCTCCAGACCAGATGGTAACTCTAACGAGGGGGTTTTTTTCTAGTTTCCATTTTCGTTTGATGCTCTAAGCATGTTTTTTTTGGTTAATATAGCCTTGTTATTCTTTACCGGCAGAAAGAAAGGCCATACTTTTTTAAGGGATAAAGAATGCGACCACCTGCATAACATACACTTTTTTTTCTTTTAAAAATAAGCTACTGCCATACCTAATAACGCTAAAAATAACATTGTTGGGGCTTTAAACTAAAAACCTCCTTTCACAATCAATAATAGTTCAATAGGGAAAAAATTAAATTTTAATCAAAATTTTCCAAAGCATCTGCCGAGAAAAGAAAATGTTTCTTTTTTGAAAAAATTGCGGCCCCTGAAATTTTTTGGCCCGGTGCGACCGCACTTTTCGCACCACTCTCTCCAAGTCTGGTCCTGATCGGAGACAAGTTGGGAAAGAACAGCATAAATGAGGGGAAGAGGCTTGTCCCTTAGTTTACATGTTCTTTCCCAACTTTTCGCAGATTTTTGTATTTGCAACAACTTTCTAATTTGGTTTTTTACGACAGGGTGCCCATGTAAAGTAAATTTTTTTTTTATTTTGTGACACACTGTATTTTCATTCTCAAAACTGAAACAGAGTAGTTTCTATACACATATTTAGCATTTTTCAAATTGGAACGTTACCTCTACGACAAATAGTTGATGAGATGAAGGGCGAATTAACAGAAGCCACCCATATAGTAAATCCATGGTCTATCTAAAAAATGAAAAAAAAGTTCGAAAACGTGCATTTAGGCAATTCAAAAAAAAGGTAAAATTGACATGCATGTCTCTATCTTGCATAATTTTAAAAATTAATCTTTTAACAAATTTTTCATAAGAATTTTTAATCCAGAAAAGTATAGAGAGATCAAAAGCTGAATTTGGGGATGGAAAAACCAGTAAAATTTTACATTGTGATTTCAAAGCTAGAATCAAAACACTGAAAGGAAAATTTAAGATGCGTTAAGAAGCAAATAGTGTGGGAAAAACTTTTGATTGAGAGTCCATTTCCTACATTAAAGTATGCAAAAATGTATGATGGCTCATCTCTTCTAAGTATAGACACAAATCTGGTAAGTAGCATTAGTTTTAAAGATGTTATCAAAGACTTTGAGCAGGAAAAAAGTAGGAGAAAGCTTTTAGATAAATAAAAGTGAGTGCTCAGAAATACCCAGATCATATATTCAACCTTAGACACAGTCACGGGTCCACAGCAATGAGTCAGGAGGGGTGGCTAATTGTGTAAGATTGTCCTGTATTTTATATATACGGGACAGGCCAAGTTTTACCATATTATCTCGATTTTGGGAGGGGTGACTACTCCCCACCCTATTTCTGGACTCACTGCTGGTCTTAGATTAGTTACTTCTGAAATACAAAGTTTCATTCAATGTTTTTTTTTCTATTGATAGATTCAACATTGTGTAAAATATACGTATAAAGGGGGGGGGGGGACACCGAAATCATTTAAGTGCTTAGGGCCTTCAAACATCTTGATCCGGCTCTGACAAAATCAATGACAGAAATGCTGTACTTCTTGAATAAATGAAAGGAATAACTCTAGAATGAATGTAAGAAGCAATTGTGAATCAATGAGCGAAATAAAATCGGAACTAACGAAAGACATAATTGAAAATTAATGAAAGAAATAATCACAGAAATAATGAGAGATTTGGGCATCGATTTTGCACTCCAAAATTAATAAAAGAAAGAACTGTATATTGATGAAAGAAATAACTTCAGAATTAATAAAAGAAATAACTTCAGAATTAATGAAAGAAATAACTTCAGAAATAATGAAAGAAATAACTTCAGAATTAATGAAAGAAATAACTTCAGAATTAATGAAAGAAATAACTTCAGAATTAATGAAAGAAATAACTTCAGAATTAATGAAAGAAATAACTTCAGAATTAATGAAAGAAGTGAGTAACTGCAGAATTAATGAAAGAAGTGAGTAACTCCAGATTCAATGAGAGAAGTAACTCCAGATTCAATGAGAGAAGTAACTCCAGAATCAATGAGAGAAGTAACTCCAGATTCAATGAGAGAAGTAACTCCAGGATTAAATGCAAGAAATTGCTTTAGAATGGATGTAAGAAGCAATTGCGAATCAATGAGCGAAATTATCCCAGAATCAACGAAAGAAGTAATTGAAAATTAATGAAAGAAATGTCAGAATTAATGAGAGAAGTGGCTCCAGAATCAATGAGAGAAGTGACTCCAGCATCAATGAGAAAAGTAACTCCAGAATCAATGAGAGAAATTCTGTAATTCTCTTGAATGAATAAAAGAAATAACTTTAGAATGGGTGTAAGAAGCGATTGTGTGTGAATCCTCAATGAGCGAAATAAAACCAGAATTACCAAAAGAAATGATTGAAAATTAGTGAAATAATGGAAAATTAATGAAAAAAATAATTTTGAAATTACTGAAATAATGGAAAATTAATGAAAAAATAATTTTGAAATTACTGGGGGAAGTAACTTCAGAATTAATGAGACAAATACCGTAGTTCTAGAATGAATGAAAGAAATATCTCTAGAATGAATTTAAGAACCAATTGTGAATCAATGAGTGAAATAGATCCAGCATGAACGGAAGTCCAGAATTCAAGAACACAAAGCATATAATTAAGCTGTCTTTTCATTTTCGTAAAAATTCTCATTTTTGTCACTTTTGGAAAAAGAAAATTTCAAATATTTTCAAATTGCAAGTTAAGTTATCGTGAGACAAATCATGTATGTACCTGTATCGATGGAAAAGTTCATCTCATGTACACGTATGTCTGAAGGAGAAGATATGGCCATTGGTGGGTGGTCACTGCACAAGCTGGTAAACTCGTTGCCGAGCTTTTGACGTCGATCCAAAGACAGTTATTTAAAACGAAAAACAAATTAAAAAGGAGGAAAGGAAGAAAAAAAAGGTCTCATTAGTCTCTAATCCACTGGCAGCTTGTCAAAAATCAAATCTAAAGGAGGAAAGGGAAGACCTTTCCACCGTCTAAAATCCGCCTTACATTTCCTGATTTCAATATCAGATAAACAAGAGCCTGACGTGAATTGTTGTTGCCTCCCCAAACCCCCACACGTTCCTTCAGACTCAGATCGACTCATGATGAACCCTGGTTTGCGCAGTTGGTTTTGGACGACAGCGTGTCATCCACTGCTGGCTGATGAATCAAGAGTGAGAGTGTGAGTGAGTGAGTGAGAGAGAGAGAGGACAGACCCTTGGCATACCGTCCTGTCGTCTACCTGCTTCAAGTTCGTAGCATGCCATAATACAGGAGATTTAACAAGAGATCGGCAGTGTTGATAAAACCACCGCGGGTAATGGGACAGACAGTCAGAGTACAGTCTACTATGACAAGAGAATTCCTAAAACAGCAGCAACAGCAACGCAGCAGGGATCTCTTTAACAGTAGCTGCACAGTTTTTTTATTACATTGTTGTATTATGAGAGAGAGATGGACACGTTGGAGTAACTGGAGATGGTCGTTTTTAAGGTGGAAGAATCGCTCTAAAAAGACTTTAGAGAAATATTTTCCGAAATGCCCCTCAAGTGAATGAAAGACGTTTGGTCGTCCCCGGATTCTTATGGTACCTCAAAGACACCGACCGCCTGTGGAAGCCCATGATGTGAAGGCATTTCAGCGTTTAACGTCTCTGAGTCATTGAAGATGGGGGAACAGGACTCGAAATATTAATCAAAAGTGCCGTGTGTTACCATTTTATTCTGTGTTCTCAGTATAATAAGAATTATTATATTTAAGCAATATTATGGGTATCTTCCACTCACAGGGATTGTCTCTAAAATTTGCAAATTAATTTTTTCACATATTGAAAATAACTCCTTCAGATATTCCTTGAGAATTTAAATATTCATGTTTATATTACTCAGTTTTTCTAAACCTTTCTGCCCTCTGCCGCACCTTTCAAGTAATTTTCATGATCTCTGGGAAACTCATGAAATAATTGATTGGTCTGCCCGATTGCCGATGGTGTAGGAGCGACCTGAAAAATATCGATTCTAAGGAATCAGGAGAAAAATGTCAATGGTGTAGGAATTAAGAGGAAAATGCCTATGTCAAGGGAATCACGTAAAAAATGTTCTGGTCTAGGAATTGCGAATAAAATATCTATGGTTAGACGCATCCTGTGTAAAATCCATGGTTTGAGGCAGTGCTTCCCAACATTTTGGATGCGACGGACCCTCTGTGGATGAAAGTCAATGCTCTGAGTCCCCCTCCCGTAGCGAAAGTTAATTTCGAGCAATCTCCCCAGCAACCCCCCCCCCCCCAACTCTGCGGCAGGGCCCGTAGGCTGTGATCTCCGGCCGTTTCCTTGCACAGATTTTTCATGAGCCCTTCTGTAGTGAATTTATTGTGTGCAAGAAAAAAATGTTATAATTCGTCCAGGGCCATCGAGCTAGAGCCCTGTTAATCCCACATTTGAAGGGGACATGCCAAACCCGAATAAAATCCAAAATGTGTTGTTCTTATAATTTTGCATTTCATAAAAAATTGACATATTACGATTTCACAGTGCTAAACGTGTTATTCATTTAATGGTGGTGAATAAAAATGATTCCGCGGATCCCTTACAAAACGCTCGCGGATCCTCAGGGGTCCGCAGACTTTAGGTTGAAAAACACTGGTCTAAAGTACCATGAAAAACAAATGGCTGCGCTCTAAGGAATGAGGTCTAAGGTCTCTATCCATGGTCTAAGAAATAAATGAGAAAAATAAGGAAAATGTTTATGTGTCAGGGAAATAACTTGAAAAATGTCTATGGTCTGGTAATCACATAGAATAACGCTCATGGTCTAGGAAGCGGTTAGAAAATGTTAATCCATGTTCTAGTGGAATTATGTGGAAACTATCCGTGCACAACATGTTCTAAGGAATCGTGTTAAAATGCCTATGGCCCGGGAATCACGTGAAAAATATGCATAACTCTGAAATTCATAGGGGAAAATATTCATGTTCGAGGAATCTCACAAAAATGATAATAATCTGTTTAATCACGTCTAAAATTTCCGTGTTATAGACTATTTCCCCCTATGTGTGACCCATAGACTTAAGATATAAAGTAGTATTATTACTCTGTGGTGTGACCGCACACCTCCCCCCCCCCCTAAAGTTGGCTCTTCTTTCGCGTGTTCTGATCCTGTAGATCAGCGGTTCTCAACCGGTGCTCCGGAGAAGGGCTCCGAATGAACTCCCAGGAGCTTCATTAACTTATGTTAAAAAGGAAACTTATGCTTGCATTTTCTTGAAGTATTGGCCTCATTGTTCCTCATTTCTTCCTCTTTGCTCCAACGTTTGCAAAGTTTTTCGGGCATCTCAGCTGCAGATTGCTTGGGTCAGGAAGGAGTCTTCAACGCACACTGACCGCGGGTCACATTTGGCCCTCAGAGTCTTGTTGTCGTGGTCTTCCGAACATTTTCCGAAAATGCTTGAAAACATTCAAAGACGATTATATCTAAATTTTTTGAAACAGATTATTTCGGAATTAATAAAAGAAATAATTTCGAAATTAATGAATGAAATAATTTCGGAATTAATGAATGAAATAATTCTAGAATTAATGAACGGAAAAATTCTAGAATTAATGAATGAAATTATTTCGGAATTAATGAAAGAAATAATTTCGGAACTAATCAGAGAAATAATTTCGGAATTAGCTGATGAAATTCAGAATAAATGAAAGAAATAATTTCACACAATTGGTGAAAATTCAGAATTTTTGAAATAAATATATAATTTTAGAATTACTGAAATAAATTTTTTTTTGGATTTTTGAAAAAATAATTTTAGAACTAGCGGGAAAAAAACACACAAATATCAATATAAAACTATAAATGAGAGAAATAATTTGGCAATTTGTAGTAGAAATTATTTCACAATTAATAAAAGAATAATTGCACAATTATTGAAAGAAATTATTTTTTCAAAGTAGGCTATATTAAAAAGGAAATAATTACAGAATTACACAAATAAGTAATTACACAGAATCTTTAAGAATATTGATTTTATAAAAGGCCTGATCTTTTAAAAATCATTTAGAAAAATGATCATTTAAAAGATCAGATAAAAATTAATCAGAATTAATTAAGCTAATCAGCAATTAATCAGAAACTTTTCCGATTTGGTGAATAAAAGTTATTTCACAGAACTAATCAAAAAATTCAGATAATTAATAAAATTAATAATTTCGGAATAAATAAAAGCCTTCAATAACTTTTGCCCCTGTCCAACTCGGGGCTCAATTGGCTGCTTATATTAACGCGTCGCTGTATATTACATGAGAAGCCCTTGCAAATCTGGAAGATTCTACCTTACAATTATAAATATCTGAGTAGATAGATAGATAGAACCGCTCACAATCCCGGACTGATGCAAAGCACCTTACTTCTGTTACCTCAAAAGAGGCAGAGTTGTGTCGGAAAAGTTAGCAAAGATCTATAGTGGTGGCTCCCCTTGCCCCGTGCTCGCAAGTTTCGAATCACTCGCGCCGTTCTCCCCATGAAGACAGCCAACTCGAAGCAACGTACAAGACATTTGACTGAAATGGACAGCTGAACCAATTGACTAGGGAGAAAAATTGCACGTGCGGCCAGTGGCACACAAGGGCCGGAGACCGCAGCCAGGGATTTCGAAAGAAGTGTGGAAAAGACTTGTGGGCAAGAAAGAAGAAAAAGAAGTTGGCATGTTGAAGTGGAAGAGATTTGAGAATGGTCTTAATACACAATGTATACAAAAATACAGCGCCTCCACTGTGACGGGAAACGAAGAAACAAAGCCTCCGTCCACAGTGCTGGGCAGTTTTGTTTCACTTTTCTTTTACAGAATATGCAATATACACACACAGAAAACACACAGAGCCTGCACTGCGACGGGAATAATCAAACAGAGCAGCTTCACTCTGACTCACATTTTTGCAACTTATCACACTTTTTGAGAATCTCTCTCTCTCTCTCTAGTTTGTTCATCTCTCACGTTTAAATCTTTTCGTTTAACTATGATGTTTGCTCTCGGACGTTGTGTAAAATGAATCGCCGTTTACCTATAGAAATTTTAGTTTCCAATCCCTTGTGAAACTAGTTTTAACTATCTGAAATATTCAACTGATCCTTATAACAACTAATCCTACAAATCCTAGTTCAAATCCTTTCTATTCGAGCTGCTTTTATTTTCCTGACTCCCCAGTAGTTTCTTTTGTTACTTCTCGACTCTTGCTTCCTTTCTGTTATTGAACGTTGAATCAATGAAAACGTTTTCAGACCAAGACCAGATGCCAAAATTACTGTATTTTAACGTGTATAAAGAACACCCATCCCGTTTTTGCCAAAAATTGTGTTCTAGAAATAGGAGGGCTTTCTTATACATTGATAGTATTATACATTGAAACCTCTCTATAACGATACTGTAGGGATCTGGAAAAAAATATTGTTACAGACAGGTTAACATTGTAGACAGTTTGAGTATTTGCGCATCCTCCAATGTTTATGTACGTATAATGTGTGTTTGTAATATAACGTATATATTATACTAGTTAATTTTACAAGATATACAGAAGACTGGATGTTGTGAAGATATTTATTGTTTGAGATTTTAATTTTTTAAGGAAGGAAAAAAACTCATCTCTGCCTCTACCGGGAGTCGAACCCAGGTCCCTCAATTGCCGGACGAGTGCTCTGACCACTAAGCTACAGAGGAAATAGAGACTTTCCTTCGCTAGAGCGTATATATGCCGAACGGAACCGTGCAATGGACGGTGAAACCGATCAGCTAATAGCTCATGGACGACGAGCCACCAGATGGCTATATATATGACATGAATGTCGCTCTCCGCTTGTTAATACAAGATATACGGAAGACTGGATGTTGTGAAGATATTTATTATTTGAGATGTTAATTTTTTAAGGAAGGAAAAAATTGTTTCACAACATCCAGTCTTCTGTATATCTTGTATTAACAAGTGGAGAGCGACATTCATGTCATATCTAATTAATTTTATTGCGCTTACTGATTCATCTCTTTGAAATACTCGCTTATATAAAATTGTATTTTATAAACTTTAAACTATTTAAACTTTTTTTTTAAGAATTTCGGAGTGAAAATTTTAGTCAAAATTTTTACAAGCAATATACATAAAAGAGAGATGTAAGCATAATTTTATTTTACGATAAAATTACGGAAATTTTTTTTTGTAAATTTTGCTTGTTAACTTGTTGATGCAAATGGCACTTGCATACACATATGTTTGAGCCCATCTAACGAATTCAGATGCACATCGGAAACATATGGTAATGTTGAAACGAAATTCTGTAGAGTGTTAATTAGGGGACATGGAATCCTTAGCAGAACTCGTGTGCTGCAATATTTTGTTATCTCACATTCTGGACCATGGGGTGTCGTTTTCCAAGATGAAAAAAATCGTGTAATAATTTGTACTACTAACTTCCTAAAGAGGTGAAATTATCGTTACAAATAGGTGAATCTAAAATGTGATCATCACTGTATAAGCAGGTTCAAAATACATTGATCTAATAGGAATTCCATCAGAACTAAAGAAAATATCACTATAGGCAGGTTTATATATCGTTGTAGGCAGTATCGTTATACACAGGTTTCACTGTAGTTACAGTATATATTTTCAACTTTTTTCCCAAATTTCAAGTCCAAAATCTCAGCCGGGGGTGTTCCTTATATACGAGGGTTCTTTATGCACTTATTAAAATACTGTAAGTTAGAATATTTTACAAGGTCAAATTTCCTTCTGAGTTTTATGCAGCTTCTTAGTACAGTGAAACCTCGATACAACGATACTCTGTGAACCGAGAATAAAAATCGTTGTGGAGAGGTTATCGTTATATCGAGGAATAGAACATTACCATCAGTCACCATCAAACTTATGCTGTTGGCATTTATTCTGAATTGGCGTTGTTAATGCTACGTAAAATGCATTCACGAGTTCGCAACAAAAAAAATCTAATCCAGTAGTTGACGAATAAAATCCAGTTGGTTTTTTTCACCCTGTAAAGTGGTTTCCTTCACAACACTTTTGAGTACTACACAGAAATTAGCTTTGCAAAACTTCATTAACACTTTTGTTTCGAAATCTACTAAAAAAATATCGTTACAGAGGGATTTTTTCTCAGTGAAGGATATTGTTGCATCGAGAAGAGTTTAACATTAGACTATAGACAATTCTAAACAAGATTCCAAAATATTTATCGTTATATAATATTGTTATAGTGAGGTTTCACTATAGATAAAAATCATTTAAATTTTTTTTATTTTTGAAAGCGCCTCGTCTGATTTTATTATGCGGAGATTAGATCGACACCGATTTGATTCCGTTTAAGCAATTTCATTTTATAAAGCGGCTGATTTTATTAACCTTATTAGTGGCGGGTAGTGCAATTGATTTCTAAGACAGCTTTTCAAACATAATTTAAGAACTTTAGCTTTCGATGCTGATCAATAGATGGCGCTTCAAACAACCGTAGAAAAGAAACCGTTAGATTTGCGAAACTTGTGGAGAAACAAAGAATCAAAAAATTTCTTTCGAAATCCGCACTGAAACGTGCTTTGCAAGGAATTCCCGTTTCGTGAGATTTCGTAGATTCACGCGCTTAGTTTATCTTAGAGTTCCTAATTTGAATATTCCAGGCCAGATTTGGTTCGAAATTCTTCGACTCTAGGCGCTGCACCCAAATTTTAATTTATTTTAATAATGGATATTTTTTTTTTAAATTTCTTCCTTTGTCCACTATTTCCTTTTACGGAGGTCTCCAACGTATGGCCCATGGCCACATTTGGTCCTCGGAGACTTTTGTCGCAGCCTGCATCTCATTTTCGGAAAATAGTTGAAAAATGATTAATTAATAAAAATGAAAGAAACAATTAAAGAAATAATTTCGCAATTAAAGAAATAATTTCGCAATTAAAGAAATAATTCTAAACTAACAAAGAAATAACTTATTATACATGAAATAACTTATAACAATGAGAGAAATGATTTCGTAATTTCTGATAGGAACCATTTCACACACAATTAAAGAATAATTTCATGATTACAAATGATTTCAAAATATATTGAGAAGGAAAATAATTTCAGAATCACCGCAATAAATAATTATAAGCATCATTAAAGGAGATGCTAGATTGAAATTAATTAGTTTAATTAGTAATTAATCTATTTTTCTTTCAGAATTTAGTGAAAAAAATTTCAGAACTAATGAAAACTTATAATCACACAAACACAAAATTAAAAAAAATAATTTTCGAACAAATAAGTCTTTTTTGTCCTTGTTCAACTCGTGGGCCCCATTGGCCCCTTATATTAAGATATCACTAAATTACATGAGTTGATGACCCGCGGACTTCGTCAGGTCTCAGTTTGGCCCGCCGTGTCTGAAAGGTTGAAGACCCCTTTTCTATTACATCAGTGATTCCTAACGTGGGCCTTAACGCCTCCTTGGGGGTGATGGGTAGTTTCGGGGGGGGGGGTAGAAGCTACGTGTATAACATAGGATCCTATTGATTAGATTGCGTTGGGAGAAAAAAATTATTGAAGAAGGGGGCGATGAGCCGAAAAGATTGGGAAACGATGTATTACATTCTTCAAGACCTTTGACCAAAAATTTTTGTTTCGCCATTTTTGGAATCTGCGAATTGATTTTATAAATTTGCTTCGTTTGTGAATTAAAATACACTTTTTTCTGAAATTTGTAATGCAAAATTTCTTTCCAGCGTCAAAGGGCCAGAGTCTTGTCAGCCTCCTTACTTCTTTGTGGAGACCAAGACTGCCCAGAAATGTCAGATTGAGAATTCTGGTACTCAGGTGAGAATGCGGTTGGTACCCGAGTTGCTGAGAATAGTCTGCAGTATCAAAAACTGTCTTAACGCAAGGTGCACAAGGGGTGTCAATGATGACGCTATGGTTTTTGAGGGTAGAGATGGACGGCTTTTTCTCAGCCCAAATGTATCAAGGCAACAGATGTTCTCTAGATTTTATGCCGAGGTGAACTCGGAAAGAAAAGTCATCTGGTCCCCACAGGGACTCGAACCGAGGCCCTATTGTATTCCGGGTAAGCATGCTACCATTTATGCCACTGGAGATACTACCCCGTTTTCCTTATTTCACGCACTGTGGCCGTGAGGCGGCGCTGAAGTAAAGACTAGTAGCCTCTCTTAACCTAGAAAATGGCCCCTTAGGTGGGAAGCCGTCTCACCTGGGGTAGGGGAGGGGGAGACTACTAATGTCTCTACTTCAGCACGTCACGCCACAGTGCGTGAAATAGTAATAATAAATAAATAATAATATAAATAATATTTTTATGGTCATCTTTTTTTTTCAGCCACCTTGTTCGGCAATTTGTCTGTTATGGCCTTTGTGTTTGTATTGGCGTGTGGGGGGGGGGGACGTTCACGTATTACGTAAGCAAATTTTTAACCATTTTTGGCCCCCCCCCCACTTGTCAGCAAAACTCTTCCCCCCCTCCTCCCACCTTGTCAGAAAAATTTCGTCATCACTGCCCCCCCCCCCACCTCCTAACGCATAATGGTGCGATCAGCAACGTACGCGGGAGGGGGGCACAGGGGGCTCATGCACCTCCCCCAAGACGGGAAAAAAAATTACTTTTTCAATGAAAAAAATAAAAAAAAAAATTAAAATTTCGAAAGAAAATATCTTTATATGTTATTATAATCGATTTCTGTTAATTTCAATGCTAGTTAAAGGGTAAGAACTCAAAATTTCTCTTTACAAAAATTCATTGCGACCCACCCTTTAAGCCATATATGGTAAACCCTTGACCCGCAGACCAAATGTGGTCCTGAATGCCCTCCCCCCCTCCCTTAAACCTAATTTCGTAAAAATTAACTTAGCGGCACATTCACAAATCGCTTAAATGACCCGTGGCACAATTCCCGAGCATTTAAGTGGCTCGTGGCATATTTTCAGATCACTGAAGTAGGCCTCAAAGATCACTTTCACATTCAAAGATCACTTAAGTAACCCGCGACACAGTTACAGAATACTTAAACGATCCGTGGCACATTTAGAGATCCCTTAAGTGACATGAGGCACAGGTTTAGATCATTCATTTTGATCATTTTTGTCGCACCACGGTCATTTTCTGCACACGAGGGCTAATTAGACCGGGACCTACAATTTATTGCCGATTCCGAACGGCAGGCTTGTTTTTTATACTCGTCGAGAGGTTGGTGCGCTAACCCCTTGATGGGGGAACTCCCTGCGGTAGCAATTTTTGCTGCGGTCATGTCGCCATTTTTGTTGTACCCTGTGTCAGGAAAGTTTTCTGACAAGGACAAACCGGGTATCGAACTCGCGACACCTGTAAACATCCTTTGGTACTTTAGGCGAGTATCTTACCGACCTGGGCTACCGCGCCCCACAGTTTTAGAGCACTTAAGCGGCCCGGAAACATTTTCAGAGCACTTGAGGGATCCGTGAAACATTTAGAGATAATCGAAGTGGCTCTGTACATATCAATAGGTAGAATGTTAGTTCAGGTACCCAATAACTATCGAAATGTTTTTGGCTCGCCGAGTAAGATGCCATTAAGAATATTTCATATTCTTCATAAAGGTTGGTTGATGACGTAAGCATCATACAAACCACCCTCCCCCCCTTGTCATCAAAAGTCAGCAAATCGGGACCCCCCCCCCCTGGACATCGATGCTGACGTAATACTTGAATGACCCCTAGACGGTGTTCAAGACTCAATAATGGTCAGAGACTCCTGGCTTGGTCCAGCGTTGAGTATATGAGTATACAAAAGAATACCGTAGGGCTTTAGAATTCATCCCAATAATGACGATTCTTTTTGTGCTTCTTTCCCTTTTTTAGCACCTGATGGTATCTCAACGAATCCACATTTTGTCTGTTTTTTTCCTTTTCCTGGAAACGGAAAAACAAAATTTCACATATTTTTTTTCCCGTCTTGTTTCAGTTATGATCCCTTCTTATATATATATAATACAGTACCAGAGGAACTTTACTTATTTTCCATGTTATTTTCTTTTTCTCCACTTGTAACAGCAACAGCAGCTGCCTTATCTCTCGAGTTTCTAGTATGTAAGAACTCACATGAGGCATATGCCGTAACATGCATTTACAGCGTAAATCATTTCTTATATTCGCCTCCTCTCCATTCCATTTTTTGTTTCTTACCTTAAAAGCCAAAAGGAAAAAAAAAAAGTCTCGGGGTCACGTGATTGTGATCTTGGAACTGTCATGGAGGAAGGCAGGGCATATTGTGTATATGTGGGGGCGAAATGAAGAAAACATAACGAAAAAAAAAAGTAATAATAATATATAAAGAACATATATTTCTACCTAAAAAGAGTGAGATTCTCCGAGATTGCTCCACTTTCTCGCAGGTTCGACGTCCGCAAAACGTCACCTCTGACGCCGGAGCCATCTTGATGGCGTACGTGAAGAATCTTATAATAAATTATTAACCCTTTCCCCGTCATCGACGAGCTATCTCGCCCGTTAAAAACCCTTATACAGGGTGGGCAAAACGTCCGTAGAAACTTTAAAAATTCTTAAAAACTGGAAAAATAACCGAAATGTAAAACGGTTTGCTGGGTTAGCATCGCTAGGTTATGGGAATTTCCTTAAGACAGATAAAAACTCCTCAAAACAGCCGATAGGTGACGCTGACTTACGCAAGTCAAAGAAAAGATACGCAAATAACGAGAAGAATGCCTCCAAATCGTTTATTACAGCATTATGTGCTCCACATGACCACCACCACAGGGGATAACACATTGCAAGCGAGTAATCAATCTAGCAACGGCAGAGTGCAGCAGGTCCGGACGTATACATGACACCTCTCGGCGGATCGCATCTTTTAGTTCCGACTGATTGGATGGACCGGACGATACACTTTCCTTTGACTTGTGTACATCAGCGCTACCTATCGGCTGTTTTTGAGTTATCTTTTTTTCCTGTCTTAAAAAAAATTCCCGTGACCTAGCGAAGCTAACCCTGCAAACCGTTTTTTATTTCGCTTAATTTTCCGGTTTTCATGCATTTTTAAAGTTCCTACGGACTTTTTTGCCCACCCTGTTGACTTTTAGCAATGGCGAATCATATTATAACGGAATATATAAATCATATATGTTCACGTACTTTATCATTACAGAAATTCCAACTTTTAAAAAAAAATGACATTTTAATAGGGATTGAGTAATCCCGGATCAACTAAATCACAATCGATTACTGGATACTTGGACCAGCACACTAATTTTAATACACACTTTCAACGCACATTAACATTTCAAGTTATTAATTCATATCAACAGACATCTTTCACAACTGTCAACAGTTTTCTTGAGGAAATCATAATATCGATGTTTGATTTGAAAAAATAATATACTGTAAATTACTCACAATCGAGATTGAAAAAAATATTATTATAGTCGAATTTTATGGTGTGTTGTGTGTTTTCAAAACAGAATTTAATTTATTTCGTCGTTTCCCAGCCCAATGAGGCTGTCTGACACCAACGGTCTGACGGCTTTCTGTGGCGTTTTGAAAGAGAAAGACAAGTTTGTACATGTATGCGTAAAGCATGAGTGTGTGTTTGTGCAAATAAAAATCCAGTCCAACGTCATGTCCAAAGTACAAATGTAGTATGCGCTCCAAAAGGTCACAATAAGGGGAAAAATTAAAATATTCAGTATTTAAAAAAATCGTTGGCAGACAAAAATCATATAACACAGACAACACGTATAAGATATAGAGACACATATAAGATATAGAGACACATATAAGATATAGAGACACATATAAGATATAGAGACACATATAAGATATAGAGACACCTTTAAGATATAGAGACACATATAAGATATAGAGACACCTTTAAGATATAGAGACACATATAAGATATAGAGATAACACATACACGGATACAAGAATAAGTACAATGTACCAGTGGCAAAGTAGGTAAAGTGGGATATAATAGGATGACTTATACAGAACAATAAAATAGAAATACACAATATATATAATTCAAAAAATATATTTTTTCCAATCTATCCCCCCTTATAAGACCTGCATATGCCATAATTGGGAGAAGTACAGATCTATATATTATGACTTAATTCTTAAAGAGAGGAAAGACGAGCTTGAGGAAATGTCATTTTTTGGAGAGTATTCCTGGGTGGGCTTGTTCTTGACATAGTCAATCTGCGGACCAAAAGTGATTGGCCGGTCCAGAATATAGCCTAGGTATTTAACTTTTTTTACTGGCTCCACGGCCGCTCCACAGGTATAGATGGAAGCGTTTCCTGGGTCCCCGTTTTTCTTGAGAACCAAATAAATTGGTACTTGCTGTGGTTCAGCTTAATGACGTTGATGCCACACCAATTCTCAATGGTCTCGACGATTGAAGATTTTCACGCCATTTATGAGATTTCCTACGATTGGTGAGTATGGTGCTCAAAAATTAACGTGATTGAAAACTATTATGACGTCATACTTTCGTTAAATTTAGAGTAGAGGGGATCAGAAAATATACAATTAAAATTAAGTACAAAATTTATGTAAAAACTATAATGCTAATGTTTTTACAAAAGTGGAGATATGAGTAGGCTACTTTGTATCCACTCGGAATCAGAATTAAAATAAAAAATATTGATTAGTACCAGTATTCAATCACAGATGCCGCAGAAGACAAGAACAATCGGAAATTGTAACGTAATTCACTTAGATGTCAAAATATGCATATACCGAATTACGGCTCATTGTGTCAAATACAACAAATTGCTGCTTTTGAAAACTGGAATGGTGAAACGAGGGTCATCGGTGAGTGTAGGCTCAGTTGATAGCCTCTTCATCATATCTATGCCGATTCGAAAATATTATCCCTCTAAGCGAATGACTAATAGGGTATAATAGAAAATATTTTAAATTTTCTGGCACCCTTCTTGGGCTAGAAAAAGACAATGGATCCATCGGGTTATAAACTTTTCTTTATAGCTTCGTGGATAATCGCAATGAATTTCTTAAAAAGAAATTGAGTTCTTTGCTTTCAAATGGCATTGAAATTAACAAAGAGATATTAGTTAATAATAACATGTAAAGGTATTCCTTTCTGGTATTTCAATTTTTAAAAACACATTTTTTTGCATCGAAAATAAATTTTTCATCGTCTGAGGGAAGGGAATAAGGGGGACTTTTGCTGACAAGGGCAGTCAAAAATGACTAAAAAGGGGTCATTCAAGTATTACGTAAGAATTGGGGGGGGGGGTTCAGATTTGCTGACTTTTTATGACAAGGGGGGAGGGGGGGGGTTTGGAGGTTGCTTACATCATCAACCACCCCTTTTTGAAGATATGAAATATTCTCAGCTGCTGACGAAATTTTACTGACAGAGGGGGAAGAGGGGGGTCAGTGTTTCGCTGATTTTCACTGACAAGGCGGGGGGGGGGGTCAAAAATGCCTGAAAATATGCTTACGTAATACTTGAATGACCTCGATGTCGGAAAACCAGCATAGGTTCAGGAAGGGCAAGTCATGTGTAATCAACTCTCTTTGCTTCTATGATCACGTGACCAAGGTTTTGTTGAAAGGAAAAAAAAGTCGCCATTATTTATCTTGATTTTCAGAAGGCATTAGGTCGAGTCCAACATGGTAAACTATTGGATAGATTCGTGGTTGAGAGATAGGTCACAGCGGGTTATGATAAACGGGGAATTTTCTGATTGGACATATACTAAAAATGGAGTCCCTCAAGGAAGCGTCCTTCGTCCCATTATTTTTTTCACTTTTTATCGATAAGCTAGATCAAGTTATCGATGGGATTGTGAGCGAATTCGCTGATGATGTGAAGTTTATGGAGGTAGTCGGGAACCATAGTGAAAAGGAGAGGCTCCAGACGAACTTGAATATAATTGTAGGATGGGCTAACGATTGGAGCATGACCTTTTGCGTTGACAAGTGCATGGTTGCTCATTTTCGTTCGAACAACCCTCGTTTCACTTACGAGTTGAATGATGGCGTCATTCCGAATGCAACTAGGACCACGTATTTGGGAATCCTCATTGACGAGCGGCTTAGGTTTTCTGAACATTGTTCAGCAGTGGTTAAAAGATCGAATAGAATGCTCGGTTTCATGCTCAAAAAAGGTTTCTTCGCGTTCTCCCAAAGTGATCATTCCACTTTTCCGTGGCCTAGTTAGTTCGTCAAGTATGCCGTTGGTTTTGGAGACCATACTTACAGAGGGAGATGGACTTAGTCGAGGGGTTGCAAAGAAGAGTCACGCGTGCTCTTGATACCACACGATGAAACACTTTATTTTTTTTTGAAAACCTTTACATTGGAAGAGCGCAGGTGTCATGGGGATATGATCTAAGTGTTTAAAAATTTCAACGGGATGGATAAAATGGACCATGAGTTTTAATACATCGTCAGTCAACTGCTTCGACAAGGGGACACCAGGAATAAATGTGGAGGAAAACCACCCGTGAATAAATGGAATAGCTTACCTCCGGGGTTCGCGAATTCTTGACACGTACTCTTATTGGGTTGATGTATTTTTTGATACAGTTTAGATATATATTCAACAACCATATTTCTATGAGCATTTTTTTTCAGCCACCTGTTTGAGCATTTCGTATATTGTGGCCTTTGTATTTACAAATCAAGTTAAACGATAGGGATAAACCCCGCCATTAAAAAAGGCATAATATTATTTGAGATTAGAGTGGACAGCAAAATACCGTCAAAAAAAACAAGCACAAATTAGATATAGAACTATAACGCTACTTTTTTTTTTGAAAATAATTTAAAAGTGCGTATTTTGTATTTACTCGGAATTAAGATTACGATGAAAAATATTGGTTATAGTATCAATATTTACTCACAGATGCCACTTAAAGATCAGGACAATCAGAAATTGTGAAGTCATTCACTTGAATGTTAGAATGAGTCCATTCGCTGTTTCTATACATTCTAAGGAGAATTCTGGACCATTATTTTTTATAGTTTTCATATATTATTTTCTGATATTTTCCTAGAGTAATTCTCAGTTTTATTTATTTTATTATCAAGAGTGGTAACCCTGATTACAAATTAATGGGGAACGGCGAATCTGTCGTGTAACGGTGTTTAACTGTTTCCGATATTTGAAAACATGAAAAGTAGATGTTTAAACCAAATAAACATTCTGAATCGTTGTGAGCTGCAATAGTTGACTTTTAATCAAATTTTAAGCATTTCAACATGCATTATAGATAATTAACAAATCGTAACTAAACATTTTAAACAGAAATTCAACTGGTATTTCCACCAAGAAATTCATTAAATCAATTAAGAAAACACGTTTCACATATATAAAAGAATACATTTTTTCGAATGCCATACACACACAAATAAACTGGACTCAGTAAAGGCTGGTCATCACCATCCTCGTTGCGGCTATTTGATTACATTCTTAATATTTTTGATGGGGGGGGGGGTCCTTTCTCAAGAATTATGAGCACCCCAGGGAGCACCTTGCGTGAACCCTTACACAGCGAACCCGCAAAGTGAGTGTAGCTAGGAGATACTTCTGCGTTACAAAAAGAAGCTCTAATGTGATTGGCTAATTGAACCATGGAAATGAAATGCTATCTACATTTATGTTTAAATGTCTGCCAATCAGTAGGCTATAAGCTAAAGTCATGGAGCACCAGTTTTAATCGTGTGTATGAAACAGTGGTAAACAAGAGATGATGTGAAAGCAGGGAAAAGCGTGTTTCTTTATGATTAAAATGAGAAAAATTCTACCTACGCAATTTCAGAAGTTTAAATATTTTACAGGATAACTTTGAATATAATTGCAAATTAACTTATATATAGTTGAGATTGAAAAAAAAAAGTAATATGCTTAGTCAAAGGTGGTGCTCAAAGTTATCAAAAACTTTTACGATGCCATACTTTCGTTTAAATAGAGTGGATCGTAAGATAGCACGGATCGTATCGCGTATGACGTGAAGCTTACGGTGGGGGGGGGGGGGGGGGAGTCGGGAATCCATCATCTGGAGCATCTCCAGATGAACTTGAGTATGATTGCAGCATGGACTAATGAATGGAGTATAACCTTTAGTGTTGATCAAGTATCAAGTGCATGGTCGCTCATTTTGGTTCGAACAACCCACGTTTCACTTACGAATCGAATGGTATTACTATCCCGGATGCTACTAGGGTCACCGATTTGGGAATTCTCATTGACGAACGGCTTAGGTTTTCTGAACATTGCTCAGCGTTGGTCTAAAAATCTAATACAATGCTCGGTTTTATTCTGAAAAAGGTGTCTTCACGTTCTCCTAAAGTCATTCTTACGATTTTCCGAGGTTCAGTTCGTCCTGGACTGGAGTAAGATCTTGGAGACCATACCAACAGAGGGATATAGACTTGGTTGAAGGGCGGATTGCAGAGAAGAGCTACGTGTGCTCTTATTGGCCCACAATACTTGATTATATTTAAATTGGAGGAACGCAGGTGTCGGGATATGATCGAAGTGTTCAAAATTTTCAACGAGATGGATAGGATATCCACATGAGTTATTAACAGGACTGACTACATCGTCATTCAACTGCTTCGACAGGAGGGGGGGGGGCACCAATCGTTTAGAAAGGGACAATTTCAGGATGTGATGTTGCGGAGAGTTTAACTGTGGCCTTTGCGTTTGTATTCAAAAATGAAAAATGATTGAAAAGTTACGATATCCGTAATTTGTATCCACTCGGAATCAAGATTAAGGGGAAAAACTTTGATATTAGTACCGATATTTACTCTCAGATGCCGCTTGAAGATCAGGACAATAGGAAATTGTGACGTCACTCATTCATATGGGGAAATGAATTTACGGCTATAAAGTGTTTTAACTATATATATATATAGAAACCCCAGGCCTACTCATCTCTTACCATTACGTGCGAAGTGCGACGTCAGAATACAAGGCTTTCGACTGCATTCACTGTTTTTAAGCATTCTATGCTTGTTCTGAACAATTTATTTCCTAAAAAAACAGTTTCTTCACTTATTATTTTCTGAAATTTTTCACTTAATTCATTATTAGTAAGAGTTACAATCCAGATCGCTCAGGAGGACTATGAGTTCCCTGGATTTGATTAGCATAAAATAATTGCTGGATACTTGGACCACAACAACCATTGGATTTCATTACAATTTGAATAATTGCCTACGTTTACCTTTTGCCGTTGCTAGTTGATGCGAAGTACCGAGCACTGAACTCTCGTCTTCTCCAGAATTTTACAAACATATTAAAATAAATAAAATAGACTGAAAGGTTACAAATGGTTATTAGAATTTACAGGTCATTAATACATCCCCCCCCCCCCATACAATCAGAATCATTTGATGTTACTTTTGCACATCTGACAATTTTATAATAGATTAAAAAATCTATGCTGATGGGTTGTATAACAAATGGTTATATAATTCACAAAGCATTCATATCATATACCTTTCAAATATTACAATTTAGTGAATTAATGTATTTACATAAAATATTCTCACTCTACCATGTTCAGAATGATTAACCATTATTGCTTGTTCTAATAATTAAATTTCCTTTCTAAAATTTCAAATTGGTCTTAGCTGTGCTAAATTTTGTTCAGCTGGGTAGTTGGATGCTGAGCTGATAATATCCACTTCTGAAGCATCTTGCTTCTCAAAGTACTTTTTGGCCAGTTTCTTCATATATTTGTAGATAGATGGAATCTGAAGATCAGCGTGCAGGTCGGTTAGTCTGAAGTATTTTGGAGCACCTGTGAATATAATCTCCTGAGAATATAATTTTGATGTTTCTGGAGGTTGTAAATATTGTTTTTCTGAGCGGAAGCACAAGCCGGTGCACCATATGTAAGAACAGGTCTGATAATTTGTTCATACATTATTTTCTTGTTCTTTAGTCATACGTGTGACTTTGAGTAGCAAAAATGGAGGAGACTTTCCATTGCAATTTGGGTTTTTTTTTTTATCACTGGCTCGACAGGATGCGTGAAATTCAGGCGAGTGTATATGTATACTCCTAAGTACTTTGTCACTATGCTTGGGTCAATCGCTTAATGTTCAATAAACAAGAGTAAAAATTTAGTGGAATCTCTTTATGTGTCAGCCACATAAAGACACACTTTGAAACATTTAATTTGGCCGTATTTACTAAATTTCAGTATTCGACTTCTTCCATCAGCTCCTGGAGGTTGCTAAGAGCCTTAGAAGCTGCACTATTTTTACCTCTACGTTTATGCCATTTACCTTTTAATGTTAAAGTTAGTTATCTAAGAAAAACAACTTTTTTAACTATCAACAGTTTATTGAGGGAATTGTAATATTTATTTCTTTTTTCAAAAATTAAGTTTACATCGATTGAAAATTGATTTGTACTTAAGATCGAAAAAAAAAAAAATAATAATAATGACGTTCAGTCAAAGATGGTGCTCAAAGATCAAAGTGATTAAAAACCATTATGTCATGCTTTCGTTTAACCACTTGCCCGTGTCTCACACGGGCATCAGCTTCCCGAACTTGATTTGTCCATGCCTAGCACGGGCATCGCAATCTAGGCTCGTGCTAACGAAAGGTAAACATTTAACTAAATCTGCACAAACGATATGGCTTAATGCAACAGCAATATAATGTCTAGAGACATAATCTTGTAATATATAATTACATAGATACACATAATCTAGTTCCGTTGCTACGTAATCAATCTAAAAATTAAATTATTTATATTGCATGCAGAAGCATTCAAATAACAGCTCTTCAAAAAAGAATTTTAATTTCAAAAAAGTGTAATACATTAATCAAAATTTTTGAATTAAAAACTTAAGCGCGATTTTCTGTAATTGTCTTCCTAGTCATAGACGTATAAATAGAACGAAAAAAAATAAGAATACCTGATATTTTCTGTGCAGAAACCCATCTCAGGCACGTGGTTAATTGAGATTAGAATGGATTGTAAATTAGTTAAAATAAGAACAAACTTGATGTGGAGATTAGAAAGCTAACTTTTCTTTAAAAAACGGATTTTAAAGCTTCGATACGCATATTTTTTATTCACTCGGACTCAAGATTAAAATGGATGTATTAATAGTATAATCAATAGCTATAAAACTTTTTATCGATTTTACACCGATTTTTTTATACCAATATTACTCACATACGCTGCTTAGAAATCAGAACAGTCTAAAATTGTGACGTTAGTCACTTAGATTAAATAAGTATTGCGTCTAATCGTGTTTGAACAATTCAAGTTTGATGTGTCTTTGCATTGATTTAATTGCACCAATCAGAGCATTCTGTTTTGAGAAGTAATTTTAGTTGTTTTTCATCGTGATTTGATAGGAATTATTTAATAATTAGTAATCGATGTTCTACGGAATTGACGAACAAAACCCTGAACGACCCGTCAGATTTTTTGATGACGTCTCTTCGCGCTCCAGATGACAAATTCTGAGCCATCTTCAGAGTCGTGTATAAGCTGGATTATAGATGATGAGGCGAATCAACAGGATCCCTTTGGAGCTGATAATCATCAGGCAGGGACGTACGCAGTATCGACTTTTGACGGGGGGCACGGGCATAAAGTGTGAAGTTATGGAACATATTTGGAGAGGGGAAGCTCAAACCCAATATTTCTATGGGTACAATGGAAATGTACCCATGTTAATGTACCCCCTTCCCAATATTTGGAGGGGCTCATGGGTTTCCGTACCCTTGGGCAGGAAACAAGTTTACGCCTATGGGCACGAGCAAGCTCTTCGACAGAAATTCAACTTTATCAATTATCAAAAATGTTTTTCAATCCACAGGAATCGATAAAGATGGTATATGGAAATATTTTCTTACGATTTTTTTTCGGGGGGTGGGGAAGAGACACGGGCTCCTTATGCCCCACCCCCTTCGTACGCCTCTGTAATCAGGTACGTTGATTTGATTCTGGATGTGCACACACCGCCTGCAGCAGCCCACATATTAAAGCAATATACTGCAGGGGGATTGAAGAATAATATTTACTGCGCCACCGCACTTGTCCCACTCCCATAAAGGCGGCCCTGATACTTAGTGGTAAAAATCCAGTAGTGCGGGCAAGATCATGTAGTGATAATAAGTTTAATAGGTGATGCCACTCCACTTGTTTCCCGAAACACGAAATTTAATTTTGAGTGCTGTTGGTTTACCGTTCGTTGTGGTGAGACATTTTTGGTGGGAAAACTACTCAAGTTTGAAATCGAAATCAAGACAAACCACAGTCTAGATAGAATCTATTATCACATTAGGTTAAATTTAGCTTCCGAACCGGGCTGCCTGGGTGAAGTTGGTGCTGCTGCGGTTGGAAATCAAAGAACTTATAACCTCAGCTGATCACCAACCTGCGGTCGACAAAATCGAATTTTGGCCTTCAAGAGTAAGCCATAACGACAATTAAACGACCTGAAATCAATGTACTAATTGGTGAATGAGGATTTAGAATCAGAATATAGACAATGGTTCTATAGCAGATGAGTGCACGGCCAGGGGCTAAATTCGGCCCACAAATTGGTTCCATCGAGCCCACGAAATTCGTTCCGGCACGAATACCCATAACACGATTAATATCTAGGCAGAGCAGATTTTTTTCATAAAAATACGAGAAATCGAGATCCATACGTGATATTGCCAATTATCGAGAAAAAAATTATCAAGGTCAAGTAAAGTTGGCAATTACACCCAAAAAAAAACAAAAAAAAAACCAAAGACCAGCAGATTTGCCAATTACACACAAAAACAAAATATCAGAGGCAAGCAGATTTACCAATTACATTTACCAATTTAAAAAAGAAAAAGATGTCAAAGTCGAGTAAAATAGTCAATTAAATTCAAAAAAATTGTCAAAGGCAAGTAAAAATAATTCTGAAAGGCCAAAAAACTGTCATAGGCAAGTAAAAATTCTAAAGTCCTAATAGGTAAAAATGTTAGTCAACAAAAAAAAAAAAAGTCATAAAGTAAGCCTTGCAATAAGATAAAAAAAATAAAGTCGGGACATTTCATACAAAAATTTGGGACGGCCAAAATTTCGGGGATGTCCCGTGAAATACAGGCCATATGGTCATTCCCATATGTACACGTTTCTGACCCGCGAGATTCAGAAATGCCCCATATATCTGGCTCGCGGACTGAAAACGTTGTGCACCCGCGGTCTATAGAAAATTTTGGCATGTAAAGGTTTCAGAGCCCGAATGAACATCAAAGAACAAGAAAATACGTGAAAGAAAAATTGTCCATGTTCTCGTGGAGGAATGTTAAACGACAGGCCGTTGGCCCCCGCAAAAGGGACATTAATAAAACATGTTATAAGTGGGTAAGAGCTTCCAAGGAATATCTTAAACCACTCATAACGTAATCCATGATTCATACCCAGGGTATGAGAAATAAAAACTTTGACCGATCCCAATACCCAACGACCATAGATACTATTTTCCCACGGGCAAAAAAAAAAATGGACTTCAGGGGGTCGGTCGAAACTGATCCAAATGATCCTTTTCCACCATCTCTTCCACCCGTCTGAGAAAAGAAAAATTCCTGCGCCATTTTCAGCAGTAAAATATGATATAAATATTTTATATATACACAGAAAAACGCATAAAAAAAAGGACACCACCACGATCTTCTTCCAATGTCTCTTTCTGGTAATAGGGCCCCCACTACTAACTCTCACACCGTCACCGTAACATGAAGCAGAAGGGGTTCACATATTCGGCAAATGGTAAGAAGAAAGGAGTGTCTGGTGTGTGAGGGCAGGAGGGGGCCCCGCCCTTTATAACATAAGAAAGAAAGAAAAAAAAATGAATAAAAATTTCAAAATAAAGTCGCTGTGGCCACTAGCGGAACTAATAGCCACGGCAGTACCCCAAGGCTCTCTCTCTCTCTCTACGTCTCTGCATGACACCGCCATCGAGGTCAGAGGTCAAATCCGATCACCTTGCTGGTCTTGCATGCGAGAGAGCACGAGGACCTCCACCTTCTTTTTTCCATCGAAATGTCTTACATACGTAAGTACGACTACGGTCGATAGATGAAAAGATGTCTTCGGTCTTTATACGCATGTAAGATAGACGGTGGTAAAGGGTGGGGTGGAATATCATCACGGCTTCCGGGGGGACCTCTTACTTATCAGAAGGGCCCCATCAGTTGCATAGTTGGGCCCAAGTCATGCAAGGTAAGGTCCCTATTAGGCTGGGTTTTCTTGCACGCTTGGCTGGCCACACAAATATGATTATAAGGGCTGTTAAAGCGGCCCCAACCATCCACGGTGCAGGTTTATTTCGATGAGGTTCTTGCAGAAAATGCAATAGTCACGACATGCGAGTTGTCGCGGAATATTATTATTATTTTTTTTTTTGTTTCTGGGACTGATGCCAACGAAAGTCTTTTATTTTACTTATTTATTTATTTTATTTGTTACTTCTTCCGAGAAATTTCTGACTATGAAGTACGACGAGCTTTCTTTTTGCTCTTATACCTTCCATTTTTCTTGTTCTAAATGTTTCTATCTGCCTTTTCTTTTGTCGAGTCTATCATGTATATTTTTTGATGATAATAACTATATGTATGTATGCATTCATCTGGAGAGATTGAGAAATTATACGGTGAGGCTATCATTCACCACACACACACACACAAGTACACAAAAATTATCAGGCTAGTACGTACTTCGAGACGTCTCATTCTGAAGCGAGAGAAGAAAAATTCTAATGTCTTGTAGGAGAGCCCTTACATGAACAATCTCTGGTGTTTTTGAAGTAGGACGAGGACTCTGAAGGATAACTACAACGTCTGAGTGGAAAGTTTCTGGACTGGAGCTCTGAGGAAATCCAGCTATTTCTAATATGAACAGCTGCAAAAAAAAAAAAAAAAATGTCGAGTAAAAGAATTTGTGCGAAATGACTCACACTATTCGCAGGGTCGTTGCAACAGCATCATGGGTTACACCGTTCATTTGGAGCAATGCACTAGGGCAGGGGAATTTAACGCATGGCCCACGGGCCATGGGCCACAATATGATTACTCGGAGTACCATTTAGGCCTCGGAGCTTTAGGTCGTGGCCCGCCGATCATTTTCAGAAAATGGTTGAAAACATTGAAAGACTAAAATTGAACATTCAGCAATTCAAACATTGAAATACTGAAATTAATAAGAAAAAATAATTTCGGAATAAAGGAAAGAAACAATTTCAGAATCATTCTCAGGCTTTAAAACGTCCATACTTTGTAAACGTATTCATCGTGAAAAAAATAATTCCCAGCTACTTTTGTTCATAACCAATAAACAAGTACAAATAAAATTTTATCAACAAAAATATCCCTTCTAGAAAATATTGAAAATAACTATACAGAGTACAGCAGTGTTGCCAATACGCCATATAGATGCGTGATTCCCGCATCGAAATTCGATTTTACTCTTTATTCTACTTTTATCGCATGACTCTGATACAGTACTATGTAACATGTAAAAAACGTCATTGAACTGGAGCTCCTGCTGCCACCTACCATATAAAAAACACAACTGTTATAATTTGTCGATAGAAATCGGTGACCAGTTTTTTATTGATGCGACGTACAAAAAAATATATGGTGTGATATTACTGAATATTTTATAAGGAATAATATTAGTTTTCTTCGAATTTTTAGCAGTTGTTATATGTCTGTCATAAAATAACGTTAGAAAAGCGAAATGCAGTCCTCTCGAGCATTTAAGAAATTATAATCGAAATAACATGGACCAGAAACATGTCGGTTCTGGCTTCTTCTTTGGATTCAATACGATAGGTAGCAGCAGAAGCTCCAGTACAATTATTTTTACATTTTTATATAATACTGTACTGTAGTGTTATCCGATATAGAATTAATTTTCAAAAGTAATTTCACTCCTTTCTAAAATTTTACCGGGTAGGTTTGTTAAAAGAGGGACATTAAAAAAACCCTAAAAACCTGAAATTTGAAGGAGTATTTTAACTCTTTAAATGAAATTCGGAGGCGTAAAATCGAATTTCGGTGTGTGAACCACGCATCTGGATGCGTACTAACGAGCACTGCCCCTTTTTATGGAGATATCACTGCAATTAAATGAGAAGCTTTTGTAAATCCGGAGTTTAGCTTACCAATTTCAAAGATCTCAGTATGAATTGGTGGCCTGCGGGAATTTTCAGTTTGGCCATCGGTGTCTGGAAGATCGATAACCACTGCACTAAAGTCTCTAAGTAGATCAGTCAAGTCATGACTGTCTTCCTCGGCCTACCCCCCCATTGGGTTGATTGACTCGTAGCCCTTCTCAGAATGTCTTTACGACTAAAAAAGGGAAGTAAACAACTGTCCGAGATGTACCGGGTGCATGGGTAAACGGGCGCATGACATTTTACTGGCGAACCGTTGATCCTGGAGGAATACTTCCAGTTAGAAAAAGTATCCAAACAACGTGTGGCACTCAGATATGTCATTCATGTTGCAAGGGATTGTATAGTTATTAAAATAAAAATAATTAATTTTTTATACGAGGCACCCCGTGCTGTAAACCCAATCAGGAACTTATTGTCCTGTCTCTCCTGATGCCAACCAAAAACTTCTACGTTTCTAATTGCAATTTTCACTGAGATATTCGAATTCAAAAAAAAAAAAAATACTGAGAAAAGTTGAAAGGAACAGCATTCAGTGCGGGTAAAACGTTTCACCCACACATGCAGGGACACGCATACAAAACACTCAGAGCACGCATTCCAGCATGTACCGATTCGATAGAAATTCCTCAGAGGAATGCGTATGAGTTGCTTGTATGGTTAAGTAGTTGTGAAATCTATCAGTGACCCGCGAGCTTTATCGGAAAATTTTGATTGAATCCTCTTTCACTGTTGGTACTTCGAGCGGTATCGACGGGATATATCGCCTCTATTAAAGCGTTATATATGAGCATTGGTAGGTCCAGATATTTTGTAAAGTTGATTTCTCAGTGAAAGACTTTTCCCTATACCCCTTACTTTTTGCACCTGATGGAAATCCCCATTCCACTGAAATATAGTCGAATCCCGTTTTTACGAATATCGTTATAGCGAAAATCTCGTTTTAACGAACACGTTTCTAATTCCCCAGATAAGTTTACATAGGAACAATGCAAAAGCTTGGAATTCTTTTATAACGAAATTTCGTTATAACGAAGTGATTTCTCCGGTCTCTTGGAGTTCGTTATAAAGGGATTTGACTGTAGATATGACATTTTGAAGAGGGTTAGCAGTTTCTGCTGTCCCCTTAAGAGGTTTCTACTTAAGGGGTTGAATAGATATTTCCTCAAAATGGTCTGCGGGTCACAGCACAAAAGCTCCGAGGGCGACATTGGGTATGGGGGCCAATGCGTTGAAGACTTCTGCTCCAGCAGTTGACGTCATAAGGACATGTTCTCGGGCATTGAACGGCATGCTCAATACACCAAAGAGATAGATATTTCGAATAATAGTGGATCATTAATAGTATTGTCCCGTCCGATGTGTAGACATCAAATGACTATCCATCGTCAGGCCTATTTTCAAAGAAAAGGAATCAATTCAAAGAAACGAAATTAGATTTTGGCAGCTCTTCCCACACAATCTCCATCACCAAATCGTTGCATCAACTCCTGTCTCTTCTTTGGCATCAAGACATTTCGAACCTCAATTCAAAGTTTCTTTATTTTTTTGGTGATTTTCTTAGACTAGAAAACTTTTCACCCGAGCCATATAAAGCAAACATTCAACACGTTAAGCCCAAATCGACCTCAGAGATGTTTCGAAGTTTAATAAGAATGCATTCAGAATCGCTTCCGAGACGACCTTGGCATAGAAGCCAAACTCAGGCTCTGTCTTTTGGTCCCCGGACTAATAATTTTTTTTTGTCCTGTTTTATAACAGTTGGGGGTAGGGCAGACACGCAGTCCTCAGTTTTAAGACACATACGGGTGGGCAGGGGTATCTTAAGAAACAAGAAGATCTGAGGAATCTTCTCTTGGAATGAAATGAGGCATGTTGGAGTAGCGTATTTTCAGAATGAGCAGCAGCAGCAGCAAATACGAAGGATAGAGGACCGAGGAAAAGAATTAGAGAGGAGGTAGGAAAAAAAAAAATGTCTAGGTTTTGTTGGGGTGCTCCTATTTTTAGTACATGGATGGAAGCACTTTTTCCTTTTAGCTTGATGGTTTTAAACTTTAAAAAGACAGAAAAAAAAGGAGGAATTATATGTTAGCCAAGTGAAATTTTTCTTCCTGATGAGCCAGACCCAGGTACACAGAGAAGATGAAGCATCACCAAGAGATAAAAAAGAAAACCAAAGAGTAATCACCGGTGACTTTTATTATTATTGTTGTTGTTCTTCTCTCTGGATCCATCGAGGACGACGCGAAACTCGCAGCACTTGCTAATCCCTTGGCAATATAATTCGTAATCCCCTCCTTCGGACCCCGATTGCGTACACGCTGTCCGTCCGTCCGTACGTACGTACGTACGCGTACTACCTTGGTATAACTTCAATAACCACGAGAGGCCATTGTTCTTTTTCGGACCTTTGACACTATGGAAAAAACCATTAACTGCTGGACAACCAGGCTGTGTGTACGCGATTCGGTTCGCTTGTGGTGATGATCTCTATCTTTTTAGGAAATGGGTGACGACGATGTGGTTGCCCATGTAGTAGTAGTACAGGCACATGATGTTTTTTTTGGTTTTGTTTATTGGAGTTGATGTGTACGTGTGTGTGAGCATGAGGTCCCTCTTTCTGTCTTCCAGAAGTCGATCATATCGAGTTCGGGTACGTTTGCTATATCATTGGAAGGACAAAGGATCAGATCGATCCGAAGTGATCTCACTACAGTGATGATACTCTGAATGATTCACTGAAAGCGTAATTCACGAGTTCAGATAAGCGTCCGTGAGGTGAATCTTCCATGATTTCATGCAGGACTGTTTCGCAGTCACGAGCAGTGGTCGAAACACGAGTCACTATGATGACGGTGATCATGAGTGACCTTTAATTCAACCTAATTTTCGAATGAAAAAACGTGAAACGATCACAATTGGGTCGTTAACGTAGGGGGCGATTGAAGCGGAAACCCCACCTTCTATAACAGAGACAATGAGTTTAATTCAATTCGTTGGAAATGCTGGGAAATCGAATAATGGATTGAGTGGATTAGAACATATTTTGGGTAAAAAGTTCACATTTTGAAAATTAATATTAAAAAAAAATCAAGCAATTGGCTTAAAAAAAAATTGCGGTTTGCACTAAAAGACTTATCATGGTGAAGTTGTTTTTTTAATTGATAAATAGCTCAAAACTTCACTTGCACACAGGTGGCGTTGTATCGTAAAAAATCTTCGACACAAAAAGCGACACAGACAGTTGAGTAATTAATATTTATTACGTAAAGCGGCCACATTTCAATACCACCACCCTCTGGAGCACGCGCTACATCTAAACATCTCTCCGCAGAGAGCAGGCAGACCTAAACATGATACCTCCATAACATGAAAAAATTCAAGATTTAACCCTTCTTCACTTCAAAATACGAAAGACTGATTGCAACGCCATCAAGAACACGAAACAAGCTCAACTCTGACAACATGAATACGTTAAGAGCCGCACACACACATTCAGAACATACATTCAGCATGAACCGATTCGTTAGAAGTTCCGCAGAAGAATGCGTACGACAGAGATGTTCAACTTTTCGGACATGATGGTGGGCAGAATTGGAACTTCCCACGGAGCTCATGGAACACCAACTCATGTAATTTAGTGAGATCTTTACTGAAGGGGCAGATTGGGTCCCGAGTTTAGCCACCGAACAGGGGCAAAAATAATTATTTATGAAAATAAAAATAATTTATCTTGAAATTATTTCTTAAAAATATTACAAATTTTGATTAATTCTAAAAATATTTCTAACGCTAACTCTTAAAAGTTTTTTGATTAGTTGCTGATTATTGATTTTGAGATTAATTTTGATCTGAAATCCCTTGAAAATCATAATCAATGATTCTGTAGTTATTTATTTCAGTAACTATGCAATTATATCTTTCAATAATTATGCAATTATATCTTTCAATAATTATGCAATTATATCTTTCAATAATTATGCAATTATATCTTTCAATAATTATGCAATTATATCTTTCAATAATTATGTAATTATCCTTTTATTGATTGTGAAACAATTTCTATCGGAAATAACGAAATTATTTCTCTCATTGGTTTATAAGTTATTTTTCCCCCTAATTCTGAAACTTATTTCAAAAATTCTAAAATTATTTCTACCGGTGCTTCGGAATTTTCACCAATTCTGTAATTATTTCTTCTATTAAAATTCTGAATTTTCATCAATACGTTCCGGAATTATTTCTTTCATTCAACATTCCACAGAGTTATTTTTTCATTTATTCCGAAATTTCTTTCATTAGAATTAATAGTTTTTCAATGTTTTCAACAATGTTCTGGAAAATATCAACCGACCTCCGAGGGCCAAATGTGGTACTCGGGCCATGCGTTGAAGATCCCTGGTGTAGCAGGTACGGCTAATTAGTAAGAGTAAGTGTTTGTCAACATTTATTCGTCCGCGGCTTTGTTTCGTCCATTGACAAATAAGCCATTTGGAAAATGACGGTATTGGAAAGCGATATCTTCAGATTGCATTCGATTATGCTTGGCAACTAGCTACAAACAAGCATATCAGAATGCAAAATTCACAAAACAACTTATTTCTGGATCCCGAGAAATTAAGGGTTGAAAATGTCTTTGATCTGTTGCGCTATCTGCACTATTTACGTCGCGTTTGTTACATTATGTGGAAGTGTGTGTGTGTGTTTTTTGGTAGAGCATCATTTATGAGGGAATTTCAAATTATTTATAAATTCATCAAAAGAAAATCGCAAAATATTACATCATTTTAGTGTGAATCGCCCTTTTTATATCAATTGATAGATATTTTTATCACGATTTACTATAATGGGATGCTAAAAATTTAGCTCCGCTCTAATCAAACCACAACAGTATTGGAAAACTCACATATCGCCAGCAATAGACTAGTTGCAAGAACTATACATGAAAATAATTCGATGTGTTTTCAATAGTTTCTGTTGAATACGTACCCCTTCGCGTACGGAAACAACAGAAATTCCAATGACTGCTTCACGTTAGAAACGAGACGTAAGCACGACGTTTTTGGAATATGCAAGCATTTATCCCATGACATTTGGATCGCAATTCGCTTAAGTGTTTTTTCCCTAAAGTTGGGTTTTTTCCTAGGAGCAGGTTACCTACACCGTGTGCAGCGTGAAAACGCTGATTGGTTCAAAAACGTGAATTTCAGGTTTTTAACCAATCAGCGATTTCACGCTGCACGCGCTGTAGAAACCTGCTCCTAGGAAAACCTGGTTTTTAGAGCTGGATTTTTACGCAGCGTGGGAGGGGGGGAGGGTGAGGATTGTTTAAAAAATTGAATTTTTTTCAGGTTTTAATACTAAACCCTACCCTCACACGCTGCACGCGGCGGCGTATAAAAACCTACTCTTAGAAAAACATTCCATTGATGATTGAAATTCTCGATGTTTTTAACCCTTTGCGGTCCTATGTCGGGAGGGACAGGACAGGGCCGCAACTAGGGGGGGTGCAGGCGGATCACGTGCCCCGGGTGCTAGACCCGAGGGAGCGCAAATTTCATTCCGAAACCTCTCCTTCAACATTACAAGGGGTCGTCAAAATGCGCGCTTGCCCCGGGTGATCAAGCATCTAGTTGCGGCCCTGGGACTGGACATAGGACCGCATCAGGAAACAACGGTACCTCATTGTTACAATAACTCCTTACGATTAAGGAAGGCTCCCCGTGTGAATTCGGCTTCTAAGCAGAACTCATAAGCGAAACGATATACGCAAAAGGGATAAACATCCAGAAGTCTTCCTCATTGCGTCGGAGGCACCAAAAAGTACGAACTGTACCCCAACGAAGTGCTGAAAAACTTCTGGATAGCAAAAAGTTCACACATTTTAAAAGCTAGAACAAGTCCCAAAACATTTATGGCTTTTAAAAATTGCAAAAAAAAATCAAAAATCAAAAATTGTAACCACTGACATCTCGACGAACATTAGTCCAAACGTCACGGATTAAATTTATCTTTCAGTGCAATTAAAACCAGGAGGAAATTTATAATGAGATTGTACTATCAATTTTTATATTTCTTTTCAATTATTATTTTAGGAAGTTATTGATTAATTCCATTATAATTATTATTTTATTATCATAGATAATTTTCTTTCTGTTCTTCTGCTATTATTTTTCGTATTTTGCTTCGGTTTTAGAATGAAACCATCGAATTTTCGCTCTTTTCAGGCACTCTTTGTGAAACATTCCGTGTTCGTATATCATATAGCCAACGATTTTCATTGTGGTGGTCGAGTGGTTATAGTGACGGACTCGCGATGCGAGGATCCGGGTCCGAACCCTACAGTGGTGGTCGGCTGAAGTTGGTTTTCTGTGGTTCCCAACTTCAAGGCGCAAATGCGAGCCGATCTCCCCGTTAAAAAGTCTCGCCACAGAGAGCAACAGTCCTACAACGATAAATCATTCAATCATAACACTTCACTCATAGTTAGAAAAAAACTGGTGGCAGATGGCAGCACTACACATAACAAGCATTACAGAGAAACAAAAAACTTCACGTCAGGTTTCACTACACGTACACGCATATTCCCGCATGTACCGATTCGTTGGGGGTTCCGCGGGGCGGGCGGGCGGGCGGGGGGGGGGGTGCATGTGTGGTGTAGCAGTAGTAGGTAAGGCTCGGGGATCCATGATGTTCTTAAGTCAGCTACCTCGTTGGGCAATTTGCCTGTTGGGGCGTTGTATTTGTATAAATGTTCACGGTTGCCGTAAAATAGTTACTGTCAAATTTGTCTTTGAGAAAGGATGCATCTGTGATCGTTTAGGGGGGGGGGCAGAGGTCTTCAACCCTTTTCCAGTCGCGAGCACTGCCTTTACCAACATCATCAAAAGATCATACATACGGCAAATTTAGTATACGAATGCTTGAAAAATTACGAGGATTTCAATCCTTGAATGCAATTGCTCCAAGGTGTTTAGTTGGAACATTGATCGAGAGAGTGCTCGCGAGCACTGAATCGGACACGAGCATCGAACACTCTGGGTACTTCATGGAGCACCGTGGTGCTCTCGAGTAACGGGTTGAAGATTACTTCAGGGAGCACCGGGTTGAAGGTGCCCGGTTTAGGAACACAAGGGATCAATAAACGTTACATATTTCTGGAAAGCACGGTGAACAGAATGAAGACATTCAGTTAACATCTTTGGTTTCACTCTCACAAGATTGGTCATGTTCCACCAAGCATGGTTAACCTTTCGAGAGTGCGGGTCACTTCATTGGTTTCAAAACGTGCCGCAAGCCACTTCAGCTATCTGGAAATTCATCGCTTGTCGCTTAAGTGATTTGGAACTGTGTCGCGGGTCACTTCAGCGATCTGAAAATGTGCCGCAGACCACTTAATCGAAGTTAGAATGTGCCTCAGGCCTTTACAGTGATCTGAAACAGCGCCTCAGGTCACTTGAGTGATCTGGAAACGTGCCTCGGACTACTTAATTGAAGTAATAATGTGCCGTGGACCACTTAATTGGAGTGGGAATGTGCCGCAGAGTTGAGTGATCTGGAACAGAGCCGCAAAACAGTTGAGCTTGATTGAAAATTGATGAATGAAAGACAAATCATTTTACTGGTCAAGTTTCCCAAAATTTCTTGATGATTCCAGTTACTTGCTGACAAATTGCTGATTACAAAATTAGTTAAACTCGGTTATAACGATTTTGGTCGTAACGACACCATGGCTATAACATCAATAATGGTGGTCCAGACTGATTCCTATAGAGAATAATATAATGTTAATGAACTTTCCTTATATATCTATGAAAAGCAACCACCTCGGATATAACGACAAATGACGTTTTCCCAAAAAATTCCTAGAAATAGAGCTGATCACATCTTAGGGAATGTTCGTCTTTTATTTTATTTATATCTAATGTGGGAAAATAAGACTTATTACATGTTTGACGCTCCGACTTGATCAGTGACATGACCAAGTCGGTTTTCCCTGACTTTGCCTTCATAGAAATGTCTGTTTTTTCCCCTCGAGGAGCTTGTTTTCGTTCCTAATCTTTATCAAAATCAAGAATGAAGGTAAGTTTGCATAATTCATAAATTGCGTCTAAATGAAAATATATAACTATAAATATATATATTCATTTCACATATTTGCCAAGTCAATTTTTTCCCCCGTGAAACGCATTTTAGTAGACGCTGTATCATATTTCTCGCCAGGGTTATCTATAAGCTTGTTAATTTCGATGGCGTTTGACAACATGTTTGTGAGAATCATCGATGCCCCATATGGATTATTCCAATTCCCCATTTTTTCAATCAAGTATGGTCATCAGGGCCGTCTAAAGAGCATCATGAGCCCCCGGGCCAAGTGGTTTTCTGAGGCAATACCGGGTAAAATCCAGAAAATTTCAACTGGAACTTATTTTTGTGAGGCCCCCTAGGCCATGCCCGAGTGCGCCCACGTGTTAAGCCAGTACTGATGGTCACCCCCTAATGATGAAGGAATGAAAACTTCACGTACAGTATTTCATTGCTTCTGATTATATTTTTCGTCGACCTCGGTTATAGCGACAAAATTTCGTGGAATTTTCGACGTCGTTATGACTGAGTTTGAGTGTAGCTGCTGAGAGAGAGGTTGTGAACTATTTTTTCCCCATCTAAATGTCGTGCTAATTTTTCATCGAACAAGTGCTAAACGGATTTCGGCAAAATGACCAGATGTTCTTGAAGTGGACCCTTGGGAGCATCAAACCGACTGATGCCACTTGAAACTTTATGAAAGTAAAATTCGCGAAGGCATCAAGTAGTATCAGTTGGTTTGATGATCCCTAGGGGCTACTTCTATAGCAGCTGGTATCATTCCAGTGTTGCAACTGCCACCAACAACAACAAGCAACAAATGCGTGTAAAAATGTTTCAGTGAATTTACATGTTCTATCAAAAACTTGCCCCGAAATGTTTGAAAAAAATGTTCTTTTGCCGTTTTCCCGTGAAGAATATAACGATTTTTTTTGCCGATTCCGCAAATTTTCGCAGAATGAGCAAATCGATGCTCTACAAATTACACTTTTGCTTTAACACTTTCAGACCCGAGCATTCATTTTTTGTAATTTTCGAAATATTTTGCATTTTTGATACTCAAAAATTGCATTAAAAACATAAATGTCAGCAAACCTTGATTTTTTTTCCAATTTTTTCCCTTAAAATTTTCTATTTATTGTTATTATTTTTTTGTGAAGAAATTTTTTCAGCCAAGGTGATGCAGGGTGTATTCAACCTCACATACAATTTTTTACAGACTTTTATTGCTAAATTTTATGTAATAAATCACGCTTTTCCCATTTTTTTCAGGGCATTTTTTCCCTGGGAAAATTCTTGAAAAACCCCGTGAAAGTTCATTCAAGTGCTGCCTTCTGATGAAAGCCCACAAAGTTCATATTCACCATATTTCCAAATCAAAACGTGCGCAATAGAGTTTGAGTCAGAGCTCAACTCCCTGAGATAGAAAGAAAAAGTCTACAGTGAGAAAAAGCTACCCACGCATTTGTGGCACCAGGGTCTGAAAGGGTTAATATGGAGAGATGTTGAATATATTAGATGTTCATGTGACGTATGATATTCGAACTCCCAGCGCATGAATAACTATAAAGCATGGACTTATTTTCTTCTAAGATAACCCCCCACCCCCCTACCCTTAGCAACTTCTTGTGGATCCCATGGCAGTCCGCGGACCACTTTTTTGGAAACTACTGATCCAGAAACATCTATCTGTATATTAGTTATTCGTAACCAAGGGTTCACAATCCCCTTGGAGGTCCTTGCAGAGGGTTCAGAGAGAGGGGGAGGGGGGGGGGAGTTCATAAGATTTTTTATGGGGAAAAAGTTAACCTAATTGTTTTTATAGCATTATATTCTGCGAACTGGTCCGTGGTCTTCATCTTATTGGCAAACGGGGGTACCTGGCTTTCTTCTCCATTGGCACAAGGTGTCCGTGGAACACAAAAGGTTTAGTACCCTCGCTTTAGATCAAGGGTTGTTAACAAGGGTTGTGTTTCAGTGGGTCTGCGAGCTTGGATGAAAAACCAATTAATTTATTGTTTTTAATGTTATTATATGTTGAATATTATTCTTTAAAGTGGGGGGTCCCGTGGCCTTCATCTTAATGGCAAACGGGGTCCCCGGCATTCGCGTATTGGCACAAATGCTGAAAAAGCCTTGTTTTAGATGACATTTGACTATAAATAAGCATAATATAACCAAAATATAATAATTAATAAATAAAATAATGAATAATATAACCAAGAAACACAAAATTATTCAATTATTAGCTGCATAAGCGGAGATAGACTATGATGGCTGGGATCAGAGCATCCACATGATGATGATAATAATGTTCGTATATATACACAGTGAAACCTATTCAAGTTGGACACCTACGATTCCATTAAAATCTGTTAAATTATAGAGATGACCAAGATATAGAGGTTGTGGACATTCCGTGTTATATTATTATAACCCGGTCCTAAGCGAAACCATCCAATGTAGGGAGGTTAGCAAGTGCTCAGGATGACAGATTTTACTTGTATATTAGATTAGTCGGCTGTGTATCATTGATTCTAGAGCAAATATAATCAACCTTTAGGAGAGTGCAAGCCACTTCATAGGTTTGAAAACGTGTCGCGGGCCACTTAAGTGATCGGTAAATGTACCACGGATCACTTAAGTGACATGGAAATGAGCCGCCGGCTGCTAAAAGCGATCTGGAAAGTAGCGATCAATGTACAGCAGATAACTTAAGTGACGTGGATCTGCACCACGAGCAGCTCTAGCTTCATTGCTCTAGAACTGTACTGCGGATCACTCAAGCGATTTGTTAAGTGCCGCTTGGTTCAGTTTTACAAAATTAGGTTTGAAGTCGCGAGCCACATCAGATGACTCCGAGGGCCTCCTCATTTTGTCCGTGACCCATAGTGTGAGCATACCTGGAGGGATGTATCGCTCTCCTTTAAGTTTTTCCAATAACATGGCACGGGATTATGATCAGTAAATACGAAAGAAAAGATCCCATTGGATCAATTTCTATATAGAGTGACCAAACGATCATATGACGGGCACTAACAATGGTGTAAACACAATTCCTCACTTCATTGTCGTGGGGATATGAATTGTCACAAGCTAGACCAGGAGAGAGAGATAGGGAGATAGATAATCGTCAAGGCGGAAAAAAGGGGGAAGACCGTGTCTTACACTAAGGCAACACCACCTATGGTCAACGTAGTCGCTAATAAATTGGTGCATCGTATAAGATGGACGAAAAAAAAGTGTTGGGTATTTCGGACAATGGGCAGAGAAGAGATATTGCGTTCGTCCGTCGTCGTGACAAATGCTTCCCCCAATCAGTGATATAAATCTCTCCAGATTGACCGTTATCGGAGGGGGGAAACCTGAGAAAGCCGATCTTCTTAATGACCAACTCACCCGCATCTAGTAGCCAATCAGTGACCGTCGTTTCTATTTTCCAGGTTGTACGCAAGGAAGTATTGAAACCGTCTTATCTATTTAGGACCGTGAGCGTTAATTGGCTCACGCGTGGTGGTATGGAGGAAAAAGACTTTTTTCTGTGCTCCACATAGCGAGTGAGCTCCACGAGTGGAATAAACTGACCCATTGAGAATAGTGGGAGGGTTATGATATATTATGTGGGTCGAGAACTTTGTATGTTGCGTGTATATGTATGCTAAGATCTAGATTAAGATTTTTAAAATAAGAAATAAAAAAAAAAAAATCATCATCATGTGGGAAAGCTCGTCACGCGCCATCGGTCGAGAGTGACGCCACTGCACGTGACCCGTGACGCCATCTTGAAAACCGTCCAGTGTTGGTGACCCCTTACAAGACCCCTGGTCAACCCAGGAAGAAACAGAATACAGCCTCTTGAGTGGTTGGTTTTCCTACAAGCAGTTTGTCCAGAGTGACCAGTCACAGCAGCCCCGGGGTGGAATGACCGACACGACACGACTCCCCTTTACTCCCCACATTGAAAAGACGGTTGTTCCTCGTATTTATTTTTTTTCCTAGGAAAAAGAAGAACACACAGAATCTAATTTTTATTGGACGAGAGAGGCCAAAGAACTCTCTCTTGAGAAGCTGCAGAAGCATTTCGATTGGCTGAGAAAAGGTCGACTTACATGATCCCGTCATAGCCGAAAAGAAAAGGAGGCTATGTATTTTTAAGAGCAATTTCTTGTGTCGTGTTCACCCTTATGTAGTTACATTACTTACATTTTGGGGATTGGCCGCCTCCCCACTTTTTTTTCGGTTTATTACCGAAATTCTGCTATCAATCGCACAGATCTTTACATGAATTTATTCCAGTGGCGTCCGTGGTCATCTCACAATTTTCGGGTGGATGCTCCCATTTCGCTCTAAAATATCACGTTTTTTTACCCGGATAGTTATCGAAATTACGTGTAATGACATTCCCTTAGTCATGTGAGGGCGGATGGTGAATGCATTAGTCCTTAAGGGATCCACTGTCACGCCATCCAACCAACATGGCAGCAAGATCAGGCTGTTCAACAAGTTGATAGGATGTTTCTTTGCCGGTCATCAAAATTTGAACACGGAGGGGGGGGGGGGGATACCTCAAAGTACGCATGATTAAAATTGGTTCTGAGGGCAAATGGAATGGTCAGTGATTAGTTCTGCGAGTAGCCACGGAAAGCAGGGCCGTGACTAGATGCTTGGTCAGCCAGGGCAAAAACGCGTTTTGGCGCCCCCTCATAATAATGAAGGATAGGTAAAAGAGTGAAATTTGCCCCTCTTCTAGTCCGGAGCACCAGTCCCGCCTTCACCCCTTAGTTGCGGCCCTGACGATGTCACAATCGAAGATGTTGCGAGACCGGATCACGATATTTATTTTAATTAAAATAAAATATACACGATACTCATTGGAAACATCTCTACATCATTACGTGCCGCGATATTAAAGTTTGATCAAATGCTAAAAAAATTCGCTACATTTAATCTAACTGAAAATCTGTCAATCCAATAGACAATTTAAACGAAATAATGCAAGAATAATTTTCATATATCAAAAGCAAAAGCTGTTATTTCCACTCAAATCATTACCACTTACGGCCGTATTCACCGCGCGACAGAGTCTAAACTACAATCGCAGGTGAAAAGGATTGGAGATCGACACGGATTGGTTAAATTCAGGATTTTAACCAATCCGTGTCGGTCTCTAATCCTTTGACCTGCGATTGTAGTTTAAACTCTGTCGGTGAATACGGCCGCAAGGGATTGAAAATACTCATGAGAAAATGCTCTCGCGACAAAGAGACTGGATATAGACCCTGGGGTAGAGCAGAAACTCCTAGAAATAGAAGGCGTCCGCAGTCTGCTTGTGACGTCAGTAAGTAGTCCATTTTCCTTCAGAATATGCAAGGGAAAAAATTCCCTGCACGTGCCAGCATCATCGTTGCGAGGAAAAAAAATAATCGGGGCTCAGAATTGGCGATTTCTATGTCCCACATCCAATCACTATGCGGTATTTGTGAGCCAATCAGGAAGATTCTACGCAAACTCATAAGAAACGAAATAAGATGTTGTGTTTCAAAATGTGGCAAACTCGCTAGGTAGTCTGAATGACGTTTATGGCAAACAGTGCAGAGGCCTTCTATCTCTAGGAGGTGCTGGGTAGAGCCGATCTCCCCGTTAAAAAGTCTCGCTCGCCACAGAGAGCAACAGACTTACAAAAGTACAACTATTCAACCACTACATTTCCCTCACAATTTGAAACATAGATTACAGCACTAAAAATTCACACACAAAACTTTTTACGTGCTCAGACTGTTAGGTGCACGCACTTACAGTTCCGACACAACTCAATCGGTGCTAAATTGCCCAGAGTTTTTCAATTTTTTGTCACCGTGCGGTTGTGTGGGGGGTATCGTGTTGGACTCACATCGTGAGGATCTAGGTTCAAACCCCGTTGACGCACCGTGGTGGTCGGCTGAAGTTGGTTATCTGCGGTTTTCCAACTTTGAGGTGAGATTCGAGTCTCTCATTTGAAAAAGTCTCTCCAAAGAGAGCGGGCAGACTTTCAACAAGTGATACTTACATAACATGGAAATTCAAACATCTACCATCTTTACTTCATAATATGGAACGCGATGACAGCATTAGCAAGAACTCGAAACAAGCACAACTCTAACAACAGAAATACGTCACGGCCATGAATATACATTCACTCACACAACATGTACCGATTCGGTATGACATGTTCGGTTAAATAGCGGTAAATTGCCCGTGGCGATAGACCAGACTTGTGCTAGGTTTGAAAGAAAGAAAAAGCTTCTGGAGAGTATTGAAATCCATGAGGCTTCAGTTCTGTGCAACAGCTCATCGACTATACTCGCCGGTAGTCGTTGTCGGCAACTCTCTTTCTGTAGCTGCTGCTGAATGTTTAATGGTGGGCGGATGATATGGTGAGTGCACCAGTCAAAAGAGAAGTGGAACATTCTGGGCGTACGCGAAAGTCTTGGAAGTAACATATGGTCACGTGTTTTCCTCTAGGTAGGTCAACCCTAGAAAACTACGGGTGTGTGTCTAAATGCGTGCGAAATGCCTATATAATGGCAATTAATTCTCACGCTAGGCCGATATGACGCTACTATTAATAGTAGTTAGAGCTGGTACATGCGTCTCGCGCACATTCTTCTGCGGAATTTATATCGAATCGGTGCATTCCGGAATGCGTGTTTTGAACGTATGTGTGACCAGAATCGCTACTGGGCGGGGGGGGGGTTGACAACAGACTTGTCTGGTGCCCCAGATGTCACAAACACACAGACCACTGAGAGAGGGTACAAATTCCACCTTTTATTCTCTCCTTAAATGTTGCAAGAAGGCGCCAAAACGTGTGCTTGCCCTAGCTGACCAAGCATTTACTTGCGGTCTTGTGTGTGTGGGTCCCTAACGTGCGTATGCTGTATTTATGTGAGTGATTGTTTCGTGTCCTTGTTGATGCTGCCATCAAATATGACGCTGCAAAATGCAAGACTCCAGAAGCCGATCTCTACTGTGGCACCAGAAACAGATGCCGACATCGTAGTTCTAGATGCAAATTTTCAATCACGTGTGCAAATGATTTGCGCCTGATGTTGTCCACACACGGTGTATGCTTCAAGCAAATTTTTGAGTCTGTCGGAAGTTTTTCCTCCTTCACATTGCAATTTCCCGGTTCAGCACAGCATGGGTGTGAAAATAATTTGTAGTCAAGGCCAATTTAACGCATGGACCCACCAGGGCACGGCCCGGGGCCTCAAGTGCATAGAGGGGTCTCGTGAAAATGAAATTTGGCAATGTACTATAATTTTCGAGAGTAAGCGTGTGAACTGGTAGGAAGACACAATCAGCAAGGCAAAGGACACAGAATATCAGTTCGCCCGTGGACCCCCAAAATGCTCTTACGACGGCCATAGACATAGAGACATATTAGTTGACTTACTAACTTGTCACCAATCAGTCACGTACATTGACTTGTACAGCCATTATATTGAACTTCACTTACATTTTACGCTCTGTCTGGGATCTTGCTTACCTTTAGCTACACCGGAGGTTCTTAACCGAGGGTCTTGGAGAGGCATCAGAGGTCCGTGGCTTGGATGAGAAACAATTAACTCAACATTTTTAAGTACTGTTTAGAGGTGTCGCGAGTTCGATACCCGGTTCGTACTTGTCAGAAAAATATCCTGACACAGGTACAACAAAAACGGTGACAAGACCGCAAGAAAAAATTGCTACCGCAAGGAGTTCCCCATTGAGGGGTTAGCGCACCAACCCCCTCGATGAGTATAAAAAACAAAAATGTCGTTCGGAATCGGCAATAAATTGTAGGTCCCGGTCTAATTAGCCCTCGTGTGCAGAAAATTACCGTAGTGCGACAAAAATGATCAAAGTTTTAAGTACTGAATATTTTTTAAAGGGATCTGCTACCCTCGTCATATTGGTGGAGGGGTGGGGATCCGAAAGTTTGAAAACCCCTACTTTACACGATACCCCCATTTAGTGGTACCTGGAAACTGATGGATCAAAAGTGAAATTGAAAGATGTAGCTGCTTGATGAGCATAAGATTTTTCCAGGACGGAGGGGCACGGCAGGGACACTCAGTGTTTGCTGAACTCTTCATATCTCAGATGTAACTTTTTCTGACTCAATTATTCCTAAGACAATGACTTAAATCAGTGACTGGCACATAGACTGGGTTTGGTCTGTACTCTACTGTCACCAATCAAGAATCCCGAGGTTACCGATACATCTACCATCGACGCAAACCAGAAGTAAGAAAAGAAAAGACAACTTATTCAGAAATGAAGAGTCACCATCCATGGAAAATAGAGTATAATACTTGAACCACGTATCCACAATGAATAATAATCTAAATCACCAAGTCACCCACGGCCTTGCATATTAGCCATTGCATCAGTCCTTCGGGGTGAAATACACAACTGAAACCTCAATCGAGAGAGAGAGAGATGCGGTTTATCTCACAAAGTATAAGAAGGTTTTCGAGACTTAGTGATTATAAGAATCCTTTCTCATATATAACCAATATACTTCTTATTTTAAAACCGTAAATTCTACGGGGTTCCCGTTTTCTTGATATCACGCATTCTCTACTCCATGCTGTTGCTGCTATTCCAGCATTTTATTCATTCTCTGGCGAACGCTATCTCACCTTTTACTTCTTTCTCATTCTCTTACACGCATCTATAGGAAAGGGCCAATTTGCTCATGACACCACCGCCGCCATCACTGCTTTTTTTTTATATTTTAGTTGGAAAACTATTGCTGTATCCACCACTGCCAAACTCCTCCGACACTGAATGTTTGTGCGTGAGCATCCGGCGTCCCGTCCTTCATTTGAATGGTTGCGGTATTCTTTCATGCTCGTGATTTAAGAGTCGCCTTTATACGTTCTCCCAGAAGACGTTCGGTTTTTTGTTTTTTCTTTTGGTTGTGGTCCTGAATTGATTTGTCAACCTGTGCAATCACGATTTTGGCCATATTCTCTCATGTTTTTTTTTTCCACCTCCATTAACTGCTGAGGATCTCAAGGCGCGAGGGAAGAGAGCGAGAGGGAGAGAGAGAGAGACATACACACGCATTATAATAACAATAATGATAGTAAAATAAAATAAAACCGCGTGGGATGTAAGACGATGTGTATATTACAAGGTATGTACGATGATTCCGCGCTGGCCAATTCGCGAGGAGGCGATCGTCGCCGTTTTTATTTCTATTTTCCCATGGGACGAGCTAAACAAAAGTAAAAATAAAATACACGGTAAGTAACAGAAAATAAAGCGGGGCACATAGGAAATAAAAACCTCCAAAAATACACAAGTTTTTTGGCTGGAATATCAGGAAATAGCCATTAAAATGACTATTACCAGCTATACAAGACTCTAATCTCGGATGACGTAGATTTTGCCATCTTGAATAGGACTGCCATGTCGCTGAAAACATAGCTAAGACCTTGAAGACTTCCAACGCTTATGATCATGAATAAATCCAAAATTATATGCGCCAAAAAAAGTAGCATAAACATGCACTGAAAGACGCCTAAATATGCACTAAAAATACTGAAAAATGCACTTAAAATGCTGAAACGTGCACTGAAAACAAAGATACATCTGCACTTAAAAATGCCGAGAAATCAAAACAAATCCATCTAATAAGGCCAAAGTATGTCACTAAGAATGGAAAATATGTGCAAAAATGAAAAAAAGGCGTTTGGAAAAGCCAAAAAAAAACCCCCCATAAAATTCTAAAGTACAGTATATGTGTTTAAAAATGCTGAAATATATGTTTGAAAAAACCAAAATATGCCATAAGAATTATTTAATATGCCGTAAAAGACATACACATCATAGGTATATTGAAAAATATACTTTAAATGAAAAAATAAGCATTTGAAAATTCCATAAAAAAAGAAAAATATGCGCAAAATGAACGTATTTAGAAGTGTTAAAAAATATGCATTTAAAAATGACTGAAAATATGCATTTAAAAATGACTGAAAATATGCATTTAAAATGCACTAATGAATTTGCATATAATCCTAATTTTTTTTTTTGCAACAATCAGAAATCGTCATTCATGTGTTTTGTTTACAAAATTTGAGCTGTGCATGTTTAGGATGGCTCGCTAATGACATTACTGTCGTCACTAGAGCCGGGGCAGCTTCCAAGAGAGAAACCAGTCACCTCAGGTTGGATTAACATTTGAGCTAAAGGACGCAACCATTTCTACAGAGCCAACTGAAGAGACTGTAAAAGACATTGTCACGTTAGCAAAACATGTGAGTGGAGAAGGGTTCAATGATATAGTATAGATGAAGACGTCCAACAACTAATTAATAGAAATTCTGAGGCATTGTCCAAGGAGGAATTAATGCAGCTGACTGCTCCTGAAACTGAAGCGGTACCAGATGAAGAAGATCAAGATAAAGCAGTAGAAGACAAGTTTTCACCATGAGTAACAACATAGCGGAAGGGCTTCGCACGTTCTAATCAGCGATGGATTGCTTTCATGACATAGATCCCTCTATGGTACGCTCTTCACAATCACTGAACTCTATTTTACATTCCCTTCTACATCGGCGTTACCCTGCTCTTCTGATGCTGTTCAATAAATGAGAAAACAAGACAAAAACTATGGTTTCGGTTACTCGCGGATTTCCCGTATTCGCGGTCGCTCCCGGAACGCAACCCCCGCGAATATGGGGGACCGACTGTATTTCTTTCATAAATTCTCCTGCCATAGTTAACTGGGATGTACTGCCCTGCACTGTCGTTGATTCACCCACGCCCATTGTGTTTTTGAAAAATGTAAAGCAATATATCTTTGTCACCATCGCAGGCATTCTCATGTATAGACCTCGGCTAACACATTATTCTCTAAATAAAATAAAGCATTCCGATGATGGGAAAAAAAAATCAGGAATAGCTGGAATGAATTTTTTCGATTTGCGTTTGGACAAGATATCTCGTCCGTGGGCATTAAAAGATTAAATAGGCATTTTTTTGGCAATTTGCGTCTGCTTCAAAATGACCGGAAGAACTTTTTAAAGGTCGTAATTTAATATTCCTCCGATAAATGCATTTGGGATAAAAGTCCGCAGAAGCTTTACAAAACCGGAAAAATAACCGAAATAAAAAAAAGTTTGCTGGGCCACAGGAATTTCTTTGACCGAGAAAAACGCCTCAAAAACAGCCTGCAGGTGGCGCTGACATACACAAATCAAAGAAAACACGCAAATAACGAGAAGAATGCCTCCAAATCGTTTATTGCAGCAGTATGTGTTCCACATGACCACCACCACAGGGGAATAACACATTGCAGGCGAGTCACAAATTCAACAACATCTGATTGCAGCAGGTCCGGATGTATACATGCCACCTCTAGGGGGTTCGCATCTTCCATTTCCGGCAGATTGGATACACCCGGGACCGTACCACTCATACCAGCGCCACCTATCGACTGTTTTTTAAGATGTTTTTTCCTGTCAAAAAAATTCCTGTGACCTTAGCAATGCTAAACCCCGCAAACCGTTTTTTATTTCGATTATTTTTCCGGTTTTTATGAAAAGGCCTTTGCCTTTTTTTATTTTTGAATACATTTTCGAATGATGGTTACACAAACGTCGACAAAAAATTGCAAACGCTGAACTTCATAAAACGTTTCTTTTGGGTGTCGTCGTTTAAAGTAAAACGTCGGTTTATCTAAAAAAGTTTCACAATGCAATAATAATTATACAGGGCTTTTGGCATCTAAGTTTGAGAACCGAACGAGGCGACGTGTATGTGTTCGTTCGGTCCTCAGCGTCGAACTGTACCGGTTATAGAAAATATGAACTGAATTTGTCGATTAGTAGAATCTAGCGACTCTCGTTGACTCTGATAATAAAATGCTCAGATTTGCGAAACGCGTGATTCGAATACCACGAGAGCTAAAGAGATCCCTTCATTGGTGAGAAATGTTTGGCCAAGTCCTCGAGAACGCGTGAATCTTGGCGTCTAGCGAATTTGCAGGATCGTTGGTGATTGGAAAGAGCCAGCTCATGGGTTGATCAAACACGTTCTCAAAGGTTTCTTTTAATAGCCATATTGACTTATTAACCTTATCAGAGGATCCAAACGATGCACTATCTTATTTGTTTATAAACCTCACCAGTTTCTACATAACTTGCCCTCGGAGATCCAAGCTGTACACTGTTTTGTTTGTTTGAAAATCTTACCAGCCTTTGTGGAGTTCCAACACTACACTAGCTTATTTATTCATGAACCTTACGGGGATTCAAACAATACACTGTCTGATTCGTTTAAGAACCTTACCAACCCTCAAGGATACAAACTATACACTTTCTTATTCGTTTATGAACCTTCGGAGATCCAAACTATGTCTCATTCGTTCATAAACCTTACCAGCCGCTCGTGGAACAAACAGCACGCTGTCTTATTTATTTATGAACATGCATATAATATGAGCTCATAGGGCTCAAATCATACACTGTGAGAGTTACATCACACGTTATATGCGTCGTTTCACATATTACCGACGCCATTAAAAATGGAATCTGTTTGTGTGCGAGGGATGCTGGAACACGACGCGCCCGTGAAAAATATACAGTAGAACCTCTCGATAACGGATACCCATGGGACCAAAAATTTCATTTGGAGAGTTTTCTTCATAGGGTCTGAGTTTATTGCTGGAATCGTATTATAAACGGGAATAATTTATCTTCGTGATTTCTTTGAGACTAGTATTAACACCAAAAATTTATTTAATTCGTAAATTTGAGAATTTCATAATAAGGGAAGGACCTATAGAAGGACCTGTAACAAAAAAAATTGAAGTAACAGTTAATTCCATTCAACACGAATCCAGTTTTACTTGGCACTTTTATAAGATAATAATGGAAATTTTGAACACGAGAAAACTTTCGGTGCATCCTGTACGTAACATAAAAGAAATTAATATATGAGAGAACTGTAATAATAATAATATTATACGTGGGATAGCAGGATGAGCAACAGGGCGCCACCTAATTAAAATGAGAAGCTTTCGTATCCAATTTGGGTGTCAAATTAATTTTGATGAATGGAAGCTATTTCGTCATGCTTTGCCGGTCATCTTGAGCTAATACGCAGACAGAGATGGGATTCTCTTCATAATGAATGAATCTCTCTGGATCGAAAAGAAAGAAAAGCAATAAAAGTAATAACCGTAGCGAGAATTGAATCCATAAAAGGCGGAAAGACTTCCTATTCTGTAATATCTTAATTCGCCATCACCGGTATACATATTTCAACGCAAAATTGATTGTTTCAAAGTCCCCCCTTATAGAGACATATTTTGGTCAATGATGGAATCAGTGTGATTTCTTTGGTCAGTTTTCAAGTGAATTAGTTCCTCTTCGACAGGTGGTGCTTCAATCAGGAAACTTTAAAGAGAAATATTAAAAAAAAAGCGTGTTGACTGCAGTTGGTAATCGGTAAATACTGCTTCAGTCGGGATATACATGGTGATTCCATAATTATCCTTGCAACATTTTACTGGCGATAGGTTGATGATACCAGAGGGTGATTCCAATTAAAAAAATTATCCAAATATGTCTTATTATATAGAAACATCCTCTCCACTTGTCAATACAAGATTCATCGAAAGACTGGTTATTTGTGGAGATAGAATTTGACGCCGTCCATGTACGGTGCCTTTCAACATATATATACGCTCCAAGGTTGAAATATTCTATCTGCTTCCATAGCTTAGATGGTAGAGCACTCGTCCGGCAAGCGAGAGAGCGGGGTTCGAGTCCCCGTGAGGGCAGTGGTGAATTTTCTTCCTTGTAATTCTTCATCTCCACAAATAACCAGTCTTTCGATGAATCTTGTTTGTCTTATTAGTTCATAAACCTTACCAGCCCTTGTGTGGAATTCAAACTGTACACCAATTTCTACATAACTTGCCCTCGGAGATCCAAGCTGTACACTGTTTTGTTTGTTTGAAAATCTTACCAGCCTTTGTGGAGTTCGAACACTACACTATCTTATTTATTCATGAACCTTACGGTGATTCAAACAATACACTGTCTGATTCGTTTAAGAACCTTACCAACCCTCAAGGATACAAACTATACACTTCCTTATTCGTTTATGAACCCTCGGAGATCCAAACTATGTCTCATTCGTTCATAAACCTTACCAGCCACTCGTGGAATTCAAACAGCACGCTGTCTTATTTATTTATGAACATGCATATAATATGAGCTCATAGGGCTCAAATCATACACTCTGTGAGAGTTACATCACACATTACCGACGCCATTAAAAATGTAATCTGTTTGTGAGCGAGGGATGCTGGAACACGGGCGCGCCCATGAAAATATACAGTAGAACCTCTCGATAACGGACACCCATGGGACCAAAAATTTTTGTCCACTAATGGAAAATTACGATATATAGTGTAGCCCCGTTTATACGACTTTCACATTCATACGGCGTTTGGAGAATTTTCTTCAAAGGGTCTGAGTTAATTGCCGGAATTGTATTATCAAGGGGAATAATTTATCTTCGTCATTCATGTTGCAAGGGGTTGTATAGTTATTAGAATATAAAAAAATAACTTTTTATATGTATACCCCGTCCTCAAAAACCCAACTGGAAAGTTGTTGCCGTCTCTCCTGAGAACTGAGAACAAAAAACAATCCACGTTTCCCCCAAGTGTAATATTCGCTGACAGATAATTCTAAAATCGGAAATCGGAAAAAAAGTTTGGTAGGAACTAATGGACAACGCTTCTTTACATCATTTATGCCAATCTTTCTGAACTTTTCTCCGATTTTGAGAATTCAAATATTTCAGTGAATATTTCTCTTGGAAACGTGAAAATTTTTTTGTGGCCTCAGGAGAGATAGGGCAATAATACGGGTTTTCTTCAATTACTGGGAGGATTGAAAAAGTGTCAAACAACTATATATAATACTATATATAATACATATATAATACATATATAATACATATATAATACATATATAATACAACTATGATATAATACAACTATGATATAATACAACTATGATATAATACAACTATGATATAATACAACTATGATATAATACAACTATGATATAATACAACTATGATATAATACAACTATCATATAATACAACTATCATATAATACAACTATGATATAATTCATCATTAAAGGAGTGAGAAACCATTGAAAAGGCATATAGCCTACATGTCTGAAACGCATTAATCATTCCGAAAGTGATTGTTCAGGCCCAAAAAACCATTGTTGTCCAACAGTTTTTCTCCCATTTCGGGCATTTGACCAGCTCTGACAAACTTTTAAAAGAGCCTATCGTTCAAGTCGGGCTCCGTTTGGTGTATATGCAAAATTTGGCGACGATCAGTCTAAAATTGAAGATTTGCATGGAGAACACGCGTGCACGCACACACACACGCGCACGCGCACACACACACACACACACACACACACACACTTTTTTAAACTGGAAGTATGCCTCTGGGATCAACGGTTCGCCAGGAAAGTGTGGAAAGGAAACTTATGGAATCACCCTGTATATTTTCTGTAGCAGCATTTGATGTGTGCCGATTTCTGTCAGCTATCAGTGAGTTGTCCAAGAGCGTAATAGAATCATTGGATGGCGGTCGATTTCTATAACTTATAAATAGCAGCTTGAGTCTAACCGAGAACATGGCAAAAGTAATCGAAAATGTATTGATCCTTATGGCATGTTTGGGGTGAATAAGTTATGAAAGTTGTCTGTGAATTTACTTAAATTAGTTTTTAATTCTCAAAGTTAGTTTCATTAGTTTTCAATTTACCTAATTTTTGTGTTCTAAATATTTTTAAGAAAAGTTGATTCTTATACGCAGTAATAATCGAGAGCGTCATTACTAATTTACTAGCTATTACCCGCGGCTTCTCTCCGCTCGCGTGAATTTGGTGATCCGAAAATTCTTCCTTGAGACCTTTTGGGGAGTGAATTTGGAGAAATCTCTTCTTAGCGAGTCTTTGCATCATAAAATGAAGATACTGACCAAATTTCAAATTTATATTTCAGCGGTTTTCCCTCGGCATGATTTCTTTATAGAGCATTACAATCCTCTTATGATCGCCTTGGTTAAGGGTCGAACTTCGAAAAATTTCCTTAGAGCAAGTCATTCGTGAAATGAAACTACGGACCAAATTTCATAACTATTGCTCCAGCGGTTTCGGCTCGGCATGATTGCCCCGTGTAACCTTTGAACCCCCTTATGACCCCCTTAGGGGTCGAATTTCGAAAAACTTAGTGGCTCTTCATAAAATAAAACTACTGACCGAATTTCATACTCATAAATCGCTTTCCCCAAATGCCAATAAAAATATGCCGATTTTTATAATCTATCCCTTTCAAAGCATTTATTTTTTGGAATTTTCTAAATCTTTTCGCATTTTTGATGCTCAAAAAAATGCATTCAAAACATAAATGTCAGCAAATCTTGATTTTTTTTTTTTCGAATTTTGTGTTTCAAATTTTCAATTTTTTTGTGTGAACAGATATAATTCACTTCGTTAAATTTTTTTTCAGTCAAGATGATGGAGGATATATTCATCGTCACATACAATTTTTTCCAGAATTTTATTGCTAAATTTTATGTAAAAAAATCACACTTTTCCCGGAGCACTTTCTCCTGGAAGCATTCTTAAAAAAACCCTGAAAGCTTAACTTTAAGTGTTGCCCTCTGATGAAAGCCCGAAGTTCATATCACATATTTCTTAACTCAAAACTCCCACAGTCATTTAAGTCTTGAGGGCTTGACTCCCTGAGGTCAAAAGAAAAAGTTCTTCAGTGAGAAAGAGAAACCAACACATTTGTGGCACCAGCGTCCGAAAAGGCTATATATAAGGTACTTTGAATAGTACAAAAGTCAATGATTCTTATTACATATCCTCATTTTGCAGCCTAGCTATGAGCTTACCAAAAGTTATTTAAAACGAGCCGATTCTTAGCAGATTAGTCTAATTTGTAGTCTTTCATAAGTCGTTGAAAATGAGTCGATTTGTTATGTTTCCCTAGTTTTATATCCTAATCAGAAACCTTTAAAGATAAATCGATTCCCGTTATTATTCGACAGGTGTTATTTCGATTGGAAGCGTTCATTCAATATGTGCCGATTCTTATAATTCATCAGCAGGTGGTGGTGTTCTAACTAGCAACCTTCAGTGAGTTTTCCTCATTTTAGCCTAACCTTAAAGCCTTGAAGATGAGTCATTCCCATTATTTTTCGATAGGCTTCGTTTCGATTGGAAGCGTTCATTCGATAGGAGCTGATTCTTATCTCATTAGCAAATTGCTTTCTAACTAATAGTCTTCCATAAGCCGTTGAAAAGGAGTCTATTCATTTTTTTTATCCTCATTTTAATGAAGATAATGAGGACGTAATTTATCCTCATTTTCTGGCCTAACCAGAAGTCTTCAAATATGAGTCGATTTCCGTTACCATTCGACAGATGTTGCTTTGATTGGAAGCGTTCAATCAGTATATGTCGATCCTTATAGTTCGTAGTCTTCTAATAAGTAGTTGGAAATAAGCCAACTCGTGTTAATTTTATCCTCATTTTCTGGCCTAACCAGAACTCTTCAAATGTGAGTCGATTTTCGTTACCATTCAACTGTGATTGGAAGCGTTCAATCAGTATCTGTCGATCCTTATAGCTCGTAGTCTCCCATAAGTCGTTGAAAATGAATCAATTCACGTTAATTTTATCCTCATTTTCTGACCTAACTAGAAGTTTTTGCAGATGAGTCGATTTTCCTTATTATTCGACAGGTGTTGGAAGCGTTCATTCCATATTGGCCGATTCCTTAAAACTCAGAAGGTGGGAGTCAAACTAGCTGCACTTCCATAAGTCGATGAAAATGAGTCAATTCATAACACGTTTTCCTCATCTGATAGCCTATAATCAGAAGCTTTACAAATGATTCCTATTATTATTTGACAGGCTTTGTTTCGATTGGAAGTGTTCATTCGAAACAAGTCGATTTTTTGCCACTTTTCACCAGGTGGTGGTGCTCTAACTAGCTGTCTTCCGTAAGTCGTTGAAAACGAGTCGATTCGTATAATAATTTTCTCTCGTTTTCTAGCCTAACCGGAAAACCTTTGAAGACGAGTCGATTACCGCTTCCATTCGACAAGCGTTGATTCGATTAGAAGCGTTCATTCAATAGGTGTCGATTCTTATAATTTTCCACCAGGTGGCGGAGGTGTTCCAACTCGCAGCTTTCTTTAAGTCGTTGAAAAATGAATCGATCCATGTAACTTATTCTCATTTTATGGCCAAACTATAAAAGCCTTCGAAAACGTTAGAAGGTAAAATTATAATTTTATAACGACATCAGAAGAGGATTCAAAAAAAAAAAAAAGAGCATTCCTAATTCTGATTCAAACGATAACATGTAAAATTATTCGAAATGCATTTCTAAATTTACTTCTTAGGGGCCGTTCAAGTATTACGTAAGCAAATTTTTAGCTATTTTTGACCCCCCCCCCTGTCAGCAAAAGTCAGCAACACGCTGACCCCCCCCCCCCCCCCCCCCACCCGTCAGCTAAATTTCGTCATCAGCTCTGCCCCTCTGAATCCAACTCATATTTTCATAAAGGGTGGTTGATGACGTAAGCATTATCAAAACCCCCCCCCCTACCCCCCTGTCATCAAAAGTCAGCAAATCGGAAACACCCTCCCCCCATCGATGATGACGTAATACTTGAACGACCCCTTAGGCAGTATTTTCTTCAAAATTTTATTCATTTTTTTAAATGGACAACACAAGCGGAGCGGCCTGTTTTTTTCGCTACATAATGGATCGGACGTGACCGATAATTTTTTTCCTGTAATCGTGTTTTGCGCAATACACGTGTCTCTGGAGAAGGACGAAGTCAAAAACACGATCTTGATGTCCATAAAAGAAAAATATAGTTTTGAAATATCTTCATTATACTTTCTAAACGTAAAACTCTGCGATTAACTATTCCAGTGTATGTATAAGACTAGCCAATAACTGAACTTCACAAGTACAAACGCCGGTACAAAATCGGTGACTATACACAGAGTGTATAGGTAACAACACGCATCGTATTTTACTGGAGAATGGTCCCAGAGGCATACTTTCAGTTCGAAAAAATATCCAAATCCAAATGTAGAATCATACATGCCGTTCATGTTGCAAGGGGCTGTATAGTTATTAAAATAAAAAAAAATTTTATACGGATACCCCGACCTCAAAAAACAAATTCGAAAGTTGTTGCCCTTTCTCTCCCGAGGGCAACAAAAACCATTCTATGTTTCTAAGAGCATAATTCACTGAGATATTCGAATTAGAAAAACGAAGGAAAGTTTGGAAAAAACAGCACTAAATACGGGTAAAAATGGTTTATCCCCATTTATAACGCTAGTTCTTCCCGACTTTCTCAGGAGAGCCCCTGTCTCTCCGTAACAACATTCTAATTCGGTTTCTGAGGACAGGGTGTCCGTATAAATAATTCATTTTTATTTATTTTAATAACTACACTACACCCCTTTCAACATGAACGGCGCATCTCAGTATTAAAGGTTATTTGGATACTTTTTCCAATTGAAAGTATGCTTCTTAGGCCGGGATTACACTATAAAAGTTTGACAAAAGAACTTTTATCAAACTTGAAAATGCAAATAATAAACGCATCGTTTACATTTGAGCGAATGCAATCGATGCGTGTATTGGTTGTTTTAAAAGTTTTGTAAAAGATCTTTTAATGAACTTTTATAGTGTAATACCAGCCTAAGATCAATGGTTCACCAGTAAAATGCGGGCAAAGGGAATTATGGAATCACTCTATATTGCCCTGGTAGGGTATACCCTACTTTTGAATCTTCATACGTCAAGAATAAATTAGGAAATTTATACAGAATTTTGAAGAGTTCTTGAAATTTATAAATCAACTATCTGATGCAATAAAATCATGAGTAGGAATCTACTAAAACTTCTTGGTAAATTGAAAATTTTTAATGGACTAGCTATAATACCCGGCGTTGCCCGGGTTTTTTTCAATGAGGCTTTTTTGGATCACCTGATATCTCCCTCTTTCTTTGAGGGACATGCAAACCGTGTCCAAGTTCACCAATATGGCGACTGCTTCAAAAAATGCTTAATTAAAGCTGTGGAATTTTTTCGATGTACTTTACGGACCCATAATTAATTTTAAAATATCCTAACCCACATGGATTTATGCAGTTGAATATCAAAAGACAATACGGAGACATTAATTCTCATGCTTGAGAAGATATAAATAAAAAGTTGAAATCAATGCATGGATATCCAACTCGAAAGTAGTTACGGCTAATTGCTTCATATTTAAACTCCTGGGCTTCGTATATCCCTAAGCGCACTCAATATTTCAAAAATCGAGTATTTAATACAATTTTTAAAATCATTGATGTGACAGAAAACCCAACCAAATTTCCTCATTTCTACATTAAAATCGGCAATTTTAACATTGATTTCTATAGGGGATCACCCTTTGCCTTACCATCAAAGTGATGCCGATGATGGCGTCTATTCAAAAAGCTCTCATTACTGGGAGTATTGAAAATGTGGCAAACCATTATAAAGGCATAAATATTATACATATATTGACAGCGTTGAAGAAATGACAAACCATTGTAAAGGCATATACACGTTTTAAACGCATTGCTAGGGAACCACGGTAACTAAAGTAAACGTTCGGAAAGTGATTGTTGAGGCCCGAAAACCATTGTTGCCCGACAGTTTTTTGCCCATTTGGGGCACTTGCCCTACACTGACGAAATTTTAAAGTAGCCTATCGTTTAAGTCGGGTCTCATTTGGTACATATGCAAAATTTGGCGACGATCGATCTAAAATTGTAGATTTGTATAGAGAACATACCCACACACACACAGACAGACAGAAAATCAATTTTATATATATAGAAGATTAATCGGTCATTTTTGAATTCCATCCATTTTTAACTAAAATTTTGAGTTAATGCTATAAAAATTTCTTGTATACATTTCGCTCACCTATTTGCCAAAACGTAAGCAAGTGATTATGAAATCACAAGGAGTAAATAGCTAAATGAAATTAAAAACCGTCCAGCTGGAAAGAATTTCAAATTTCTTCGCAACTTTAATATTTTCACACCGAGATTTCATCATTTTTACGCGAACTGTGTAAAATATACGGTTTTTGACACGTAATAAGCCACTTGAGTTACAGTCACCTCTGCATAGGAACATAATTCCAGAGATCTATAATCAATTTTTCCTAATAAATCAAGCGTAAAATTTTAAAATGGGAAATTTTATTTGAATTGACTCAACTCAACTAAAATTTTTAACCACTATTAACATCAGATCGATTGATCGGACCATCCCCGGATAAAATTAGTAAACATAAAAAGCGTAAAGAATCAAACAATGCTAATAAAGAATCACTCATTTTTCATATAGAGGGAGGAAAAAACAACTTTTTAATAATAATAATAATAAATCTACAACAATACTGTTTTTCTCAGTTGCAATCAAAAAAAGACGAATAACAACTTTGGATTGTATTACCGTTATTTAAAAATTTTTTCCTGTACAAATTCAACTATGTAAGTTCATCATTATATGCCCATCGACACAAAAGAAAGACGTGGAAAATAATGGGGGCGGGGGGTTATATAATAATTATGTACAAACAATATAACATGTAAATCAGAACCATTTGTATAAAGGCACACAATATTATTATCATCATATTTTCATCGATGTTTCGAAACAATACTAAAAAAAACCAAATTTTTTCAGTCTTTCAAAAATGGAAGACACACAGTGGAGTAGAAACGCACACAGAAAACTGACTTTGGTCGACGAATAACATTAATGAAAAGATATTAATTATTTTTGAAATTTAATTATTTTTGAAATTTAATTATTTTTGAAATTTAATTATTTTTGAAATTTAATTATTTTTGAAATTTAATTATTTTTGAAATTTAATTATTTTTAAAAATTTCTAGAAGAAATTGATATTTGAGTCTTTTTTTTCCCGAAATCAGGAATTTGAAAATTTTCAACTGTTCTGGCTTTGTCTTTGCATCAAAATAATACGTGAAAATGATTATTAATGAGTTTGTTTGAAAATTTCGAATTTATTGTGGTTTCCAGGTAAAAATTTAATGGTTTCTAAGGGAATATGTGCTTTATTTGTGGTTTCAAGGGAAATATACAATTAGGGCCATTTTAAGACCACCATGGGTCCAATGGTATTGTAAGGTCCTTACCCAGCTGGGAGTATCAAATTACCAATATTAATATTTGCTTTCGAAAATTACAGTACCAAATCTTTTCAGGAGGTCCCTATGCACTTGAGGACCCCGGATGGGATAATGCTTTAGGACGGCCTTGTATATAACCTCATATTTTCATTTCAACATGGCCATAACAGACGGAAATTACTCTCCGAGAAGAAGTTTATAAATCAAATTTTTAGAACAATTTTAACTAATTTTTAGAACAATTTTAACTAATTTTTAGAACAATTTTAACTAATTTTTAGAACAATTTTAACTAATTTTTAGAATAATATTTCAATATAAAAGTTTTTGAGTAATTTTTTTCAGAATATACTTACGGCTGAACCTTCCATAGAACCACCATAACGTATGAACCCATCCAGGCATGGACCCCCCCCCCCATCCTGCTGCAGGGATCTTTGGTGGTCCCCCAGTCCAGATTTTTCACGGGCTCTCTGTAGTGAATATATAGCGTGAAAAAAAAATTAAAATCGTCTTGGGGGCTCCCGGGCTGCATGTAGCCCAGAGTCAGTCCCACCCTTACCGATGGCTCTTTAACAATGTAATTTTCAGTATAATTGTCCAGAACTTTTCGGATTAAAAGCCGTATTTCACCCTGGAATATTTTTGCGGGCCCGTAATAGAGCTAGACGGTCAAATAGAAACCAATTAGCCTCAAAATGCTTTGCGGCAAGCTAGAATAATTTAAAAAGTTATAAATTTAAAACTCCCATTTTTAACATGAAGGAAGAATTAGCATGAAAAGGCAAAAATACTTCAAAAAATCTGATTTAAATTACCTTTAGGATATTTTAATAATCAAATTTTAATGAAAAATCAATCACTTAATTTTCAATTTACTTATTTCTCATGAGATTTCTTTTAAAAATTCTAATACAAAATAAAAATCTATCAAATCATTCAAAAATTCACAGATAGATAGGGCTAACATGTAAAAGTATTTTCCCATAAAAATACGTAGATCGCACGGTACACAGCCATAGAAAGCGCGGGTCTAAAAATTCCCAAATTTCAACATTTTTCATAGAAATTTACTTTTCGAAATGGTTCGAAATTTCCTATAATATTCAATTTACAGAAAAATATTACATATATAATTATTGAGCGTATAATACAATTTTTTTGAGCATAACTGGACGGTCTTCACTGGTGTCATTCTATTCGACTCCCAAGGAATCAATCAGAGAAGGATCGAAAATGAACATGTAATCATTGGGACGGAAATTACATAAATAAAATACTATTTACACAGAGATTTTTTTTTTGTCTCATTTAAACTGTAATATTTCATGTTTTTTTTTACCCTCTATACAAATACAATATATACACAACATACTGTATAACCGGTAAAGATTCATACACGACACGCACACAAAAATTTCATTTTATATTATATAAACACGTACAATAAAATTCGTCAAAAAATATTTCTCGTCTTACCTTTTATTCCATTTTTTTTTTATATTTTTCGTGATATATCTCAAAAATACTGAGATTTTTCCCATGTTTCTCGAATGATTCATGTATAATACATATTCGAAAATTCAAATTCATTATCATGAAAGTCGACATGAATTTATGGAATTGATTCGGATATAATTTGGGGTAAAAAAAAAAAATTTCTCTCGTGAGATGGAGTCGAAAGCCATGAAAATTTTTTTTGCCAGCCATCTTGGATTCTTCGGTACCATTTTGATAGTTAGTGGTCATTGGGCAATTGGAAAATAACGTTACTACAATAAATTCAACAATTTTCGTTCTCAAAATTCCGGCCTTGTATGATGTATTCTTCGGTTACCTTTTGAAGACTCATTGATGACGATTGTTGCCAAGATGTCAGACAGCATCGACGTTCCTAGTTTACTAGAAAATACACTATCGATGTCCATTTTTCGATATCTCCAGCCGTTTTAAATGAATAGATGGCACCTTTACTTTTAAGACGTGGATAATTAGCTAAATATAATCATTCCCCTCTTTTTATGACTAATTGTTAGCATTTTTAAAGTGACTTTTAAAATTATGCTCCTTGAAATTGATGGCTTATCATTAGCGATACTCCTGTAGACTTAGCATGACTGATAGTCTGAGTCACGTGAAACTAAAAATCTCACGTTTGAATATTGTGTTGATATCAAATTGTTAATATTACAATAATTTCATGGATATTGTCAAAAAAAAAAAATCACCAGTGAATTTCTCGCAAAATTCTAGCCTTATACGATGTATCGCACGATGACGGCGACCGAAAAGATGGCGGACTACACCGAAGTTCTGAAAAGAATTCCCGCTCATCGTTGCATTTCTCATATAGATAGTTCCAGAGCGGGTAATTTCCAGAAAATCCATTAGCAACGTCCATTCTTCGATACCTGTTACCATTTTATGGGGATTGTATGGCTAGTAGAGCCTGAAGTGGTAGACCAAGCATATGGCTACTTATATGTAGAATAGATAATACCATCAGTTTCAAGGGCGTTGGTGATTTGATTAAGATAATCAATCAATTTATTCTGAATGGTTATAAGTAATTTTACACCCGATAGAATCTTCAAAATCGATGGCTAATCATAAGCTGAAACGTATCCGTAATCGAACATATTTGGCGCAAATATAAAACGGTTCGTACCGAAATAATTCTATGGAATAATGATAATTATTTCTACCTATCCTACCAAACTCTATAGGAAAGTACTTTACCAATGAACCAACTCTTCGAAAAATTCAAATCGTGCACTATGTATCGTACCATCAATCTTCCATCGATGCCACGATGACGGCCTCAGCCAAGATGACAGACAAACTCTAAAGAACTCTCATCGGTGCTAAAAACAAAACTCTCATCGGTGCATTTTACATTTGGATAGTTTGACATCGAAAAATTCAATTATAGAAATTTTCGTTTTTCGATACCAGTTACAATTTTATGTGAACTGTACGGTTATACATTTGTGATTGGACTAAAATTATCAATTAATTAATTTTTTAGATTTTTCATTAGCATTTTTACATTCAATTGATGCTTAAATCGATGGCTAATTATAAGATATATCGTATCTGTAGACGAACGTACTGTGTATGGCTGAATTCAAATCATAGGGAAAAAAAAAGTACTATTTTCGGAATATTGAAGCAGTACAAAACACAATTATTTTACGTATAATTGAGGGAAGCATTTTTCACCAATGAAATCCTCGAAAAATTCTAGTCATCTGAGATATTATCGCACGATTACTCTCCCATCGATACTCTATTTGTCGGCCTCAGCCAAGGCGGCGGAATACACTCCGAACTCCCACTCATCGTTACAATTTTTATAGGAATATTTTGAGGTAGGTCGGAACATCTCGTGAAATCTATTAGCGACTTCCGTTTTCCGATGCCAATTACAATTTTATGGGAATTGTATTGTCGACAGAGCCTCTAGTACTGGAAGTAGTAGGCCAAAAATACTAATGTGGGACTTATGACTGACTGTAACTGATGTTTGACGTAATGATCAGCTTTGATTGACATTGACGATTGGATCAAAGATAGTCAATTTGTATTTGATAGGTTGCTAGCATTTAATGGGGAGATCTTTAAATCGATGGCTAATTATTATCATCTATAGATGGAAATATATAGCTGATGTTTCGAGTTCATAGGAAAAAACAAAACGTTGGAATATTGCGCTTGTACAAAATGGTTCGTACTACAATAATGTCTTGGATACTGGAAGAAACAATTCACCGACGAACTCCTCGAAAAATATATATGATACACCACGCGATTACTTTTCCTTACGTTAAAAATTCACGATGACGACCGTAGCCAAGATGGCGGACATCACCCCTAAGTTCTTAAGAACTCCCACTCACATCGTTGCGTTTTACATATGGATCGACTCTGACTCAAAATAGAATATTTATTATACTATATGAGAAAAATAATTTCAAATAATGATAGATATGTCTTAAATCCAAAATGCTTTAGATGACATAAGATATGTATAAGAAAAGCAAAAAAAAAAAGAAAATTTGGTTGAAAATGTAATTGATGTTGTGTTTTTGAAAAAAATGCTTTTTTTTAAAAAAAAAAAGATGTGAAAGATGCTAGAAATGCTATAGAAAAAAAAACAAACTTATCTTATTACACGCAAAACAGCGTAATAATTGTAACGTTACTGTAAAAAAAAAAAGCAATTTGCGTTTTTTCCGGATGTTATTTTTTTTATCTGTTAATAGGATTTTCTCATCTAATAAGACGTATTACAGCAACACGCAAGGCTTTTCTAATATACCTTAAAAAAGAAGAAGAAAAGAAACAGGTATTGCACTGTAGGGGCCATCCATCACGGTATTTTCCCGCAACTGTCAACATCAATGTCACGTGATGAATTTCAAAAGTCGCCTTTTTTTATTTCTATTTTTCAGGCCAGTGGCGTCAACACCGTCCAGAGAAAAAAAAATAATTTCTTATTGAGAGTGTTGATCACACTCGTATAATATTGCGGTTAGCTCCGCCATTGGATTCTAAAATTCTCTCGTCTTTTTGTTTTGGTCCTTACTGGCCCGACGAAAACTAGAACGTACCCGAGCCCTTTCCGGCCTGAAGCTCGAACAACACCTTCTAGGCCACAGCTGATATTATTGCAAAATTTAATGGCATTTCAATGCTTTTTTTAAAAAGACAATTCAATAATGGAATAAATCGTGGAAAAAAGTAATAATAATTTGATAATTACGTATCAATTTTTTTTTTTCCCCTGCGTTTCTTCGAAACTGAAATTTGGTATCCCCGGACGTACCTCGTCCATTCTAGAGCATGATCTGCCTGGTTTCGGCGAGTGCTGCAATGATACCTGAGTGTTCGCTTTTTGTTGGCGAGTGACTGGGATTGTATACAGGGGGTAAACATAAGTTCGAGGTATTTGTGCTGACGCAGCCGCCGGGACTGACCATGTCGTCGGTGTCCATGGACGGCAGGCAAGTTTTGTTGTCCATTGGCCCGGTCATGGAGGAGTAGACCTGACTGGAAGGCTCGTCGTAAGCGACGCAGGCCGCCGAGTAGGAGGATATGCTCGTTGCCGACGTGACGCTGCTTCCCTTGAGGTACTGTTCGAATTCGCTGCTCTCGATGTCGCCGATGTATTCGGATTCGGCGTATTGTTGGTCGTGGAAGTAAGCGCCGTCGGCCGATGGATATTTGCAAGCGTACCCTGCGCCGCTGAAGGCGTGATTCGGAAACTGCGAGGAGTACGAGTTGTAAGGCACTGATCTGCTGGACGGTTTCATGTCACCGGGAACACCGAACGAGTAAGAGCACGGACTTTGTTCGTCGCCGTCCTCAGTTTTAACACTGGATATGAACATCTGCTGGTCGCTGACGCCGCCTTGGAGGTCAGCGTACTGGACCATTCCTGGCGAGAAACCGAGAGCTGAATACGCGCTCGCAGACGTACTTCTGGACACGAGTTCGCGTAACGTGCTGCCGGCCATGCCGTTTGGATGCTGTCCCCTTGTTGGGAACGGGGGTCGCACGTTCTTTAAGAATTTAGACGAGTCGCTGAATCTCGTGATCAGTTGCGTCACGGGATTCTCGACAGTGGACACGACACCCAAGCTATTGCAGCTGACTTTGACTTCTTTGGACGATCCTCCCTGTTGCTGCTGCTGTTGGAAGACGCTGAACCCGTCTGGGTCACGGTCTATCGGTGACAGTTCGGGCGTCGGAAGAGACCTTATCGAATCCGGACTGACGTTGGAGGAACCCGACAGATCCCCGTTGGCCGAGTGGACTCCAACGCTCAGGAACTCTGAATATCTCTGGTTCTCCATTCTGCTCCTGGCGGCAGCCGTTGCCTCGGAACAAGGGCTGCCGTGAGGGGACGAGTCAGGAGTCTGCAGACCGCACATTCCATCCATCTGCGAGTTTAGAGGCGGCGTACCGATCCTGCGTGCATTGTTGGCAGCGTACAGTCCCATTGCACTGACGGAGCCTGGAAACGAATAGGACGGAGGCGGAGGAGGGAATGACATCTGCATCATGGGCGGCGACGGACACGGGGGTGCGACCCCGGATCCTTTCCTGACGTTACCTCTCTTGGCATTCTTTCTCCTCCTAGGTCGATACTTGTAATTCGGATAGTTCTGCATGTGCTGGACTCTTATCCTTTCGGCTTCCTCGACGTATGGTCGCCTCTCGTCATGCGTGAGACCTCTCCACTTTTTGCCTGCAAGATAAAAGAACGAATATATGTATTAGCGAGTCTTTCGGATAGATCACTATCGTGTGTATGTGTATTTGCATGTTCTTACACTGCGGTCAAAAAGTATTTGAAGATACAAAATCGGACTGATTACGGTAAATCATACAAATAAACTCCTCTCTTCATTGTGTTGATACTCATCTCACAAAGATGTACAAGGAAAAAAAAAAACATGCGTAAGAATGATTGAAAAATTATGGAAGCATTGATCAACGCAGAGATGTGTACGAATTTCTATCAAACCAGAAATTCACACGGAGCACAGATAGCTAGCAAAGCATAGGATAGGACAGAAAAATATCGACCTGGGATCAGGACCACCAGCTCTACATCATGAAGAAGAACTACTTGAATATTGCTAAGAGAGAAATTCAAACCCTTTGATAACACTGAATAACAATGGTATTACGTCTGGGACACACGAAAATTCATTGTTTCGTACGATTTTCACCTGCTGAACACAAATATCATCATGTAAACGTTTGTTTTTTGGCTCTTGTTTCTGAGATATCACTATGTTGCTCATTACAATAGGGCTATAAAAAACAGTGTTCTTCAACTTCTTTCTGCTTTACAGACCGGCATAAACGGGGGAAAATAATTTGAGAACTAGCGAGAAAAAAAAAGTAGAGGAAATAAAATTTCCTCTATAACCTTCCAACTTATTACATTTCATTATGCGAGAAATGCATGGGAACTGGTACCCATGCTGGCACCTATCAAATAAAAACAAAACTATTTGTAGTTCTTTATGTCAAATTGATTGTTGGTTTCGAATCGGTGAGCGGTATGAAAACGAATAATATGTGGTATGATACCATATATATTTTTTTATTTTAATGGTGCAAACTTTATGTGCCACAATACTGGTTACAATACTGGTTACTGTGTTTTTATGCAGACATTATTGACGCATAGCAAAAAAATACCAAAAAAAAACCAACAAAAAAAACCATGCGCTGGGACCCCTGCTGCCCCCTATCAAACAAAAACAACTTAATTGATTTTATTCTTCAAGTAAAATTGGTCATTGGTATTTTAAACTGGTGTGCAGTATGCAGATAAATAGTACATGGTATGTGATACTACATATATACGTATTTTAACTTTCATGTTACACATTGGTGCAAATTTTATGCGACAAAAAATAATACCGGTTTCTATGTTTACCACAAATGGATTTCGCGCCTTTTGTCGCTTGGGGCTAATCCCTGGACAAATAATATTCGTACACTTAGGATGCGATGCCACCACACATATACTTGTACACCCAGGTTCTATCATTTGCATACTCATTATATAAGACGCAGTACTAATTCTAGAGACTATCTAGTCCCGGTTATTTCCTGATACATCTACGTATAACATTTGTATTTTCTCCCACCGGTGTCATAGGATTTGATTCCAATTAAACAAGCGTCTTGTCGGAGGAGAGAACAGCTCTCTTTTCTAGGAGCCGCGCGTCCCTCAACGTGTCACGTAATTAATCTTCTTTAATATACTTTTTTTTCCCCTTCGTACGTATTCTGTAAGGATTATATTAATGCTCAACCCCTTAAACATTGTATCTCATTGTCTTTCTCTCTCCCAATTGACAAAAAAAAAAAAAGTCCTCGACTTCCTTTAACCAACCCTGAAATTTTCACTTCTACGAGCATCTTCAATTATTCTCTGTCCCTTTCAGTTTCACTACTACACTACGCGCGCTGTATTTTTTGCCTCTCTCTCTCCCGCTATAAAAATTAAAATTAAAGAAAGAAATCCAGAACTTGACGTTGAGGAATCGGACATGGGAAACTAACAACAAGAGTAGAAACAAGCAACAAAAAAAAAAAAAAAGCACTGCGGGGAAAACCCCCTTTGGCTACTGTACCTGGCTCAGGGTAAACAACAATCTGTTGCCAGTCACCTCGTTCATTTTACCAACCTTCAAGAAGGCCCAAAAAAATAAACTATTTTTTACCTCTTTGAAAAACCATCGTCATTGCCAGTTTAAGACACTTTAAAAGATTCCGTTTCGACTCGACTTCCGTCCTGCGTTACCAAACCCATTTGGCATTAAAAAAAAAAAAAGATGTATTTCTTTTCCACTTTGGCTCCGGTCTTAGGGTGTGGATTGTAATATTAGAGAGAACCTTGGTCCTTTCATATTACAGGTTTTCCTATCTCGAACGAGATAACCCCCATTTAAGACGGACATAACGTGTGGAATAGACGCAGAGAGAGAAAGCAATCGGGCCGGAAGACAATTAAGAAAACAAAATGGCGACTTAGTCATTGTATTGGCACGTATCTATCAACTACTTGCTCTAGAAACTAGGTCTGACAAGGAGAAATAATAAAGAAAAGAGATTTGTATTGCTTTCTTGCCTTTTCCCCCGTTATAACGAACATATTTAGAAATTGGCCGTGTCGTTGATGACCAAACGGGTTCAAAAAGAAAAGTCTCATGATGAGGGCGTGTGAAGTTCATCTAAGGTGTGGCGCTGATAATTCATCAATATTCGATGCACAGGGTTTTTTTTTTTTAATCTCCTATAATACCGTTCGAAGATATTTCCTTGCTAATGAGAACTGAAACAGTCCAAGGGTGTGAGAGTAGAAATCATGTTCGGATCTGGTGGGAAGAAAACATTTGCCCAAGGTTTATTTCTCTCTATCTCCCTGTTAAATTATTCCAACACTCTTTAAGATGATATAATGTGCCAGCTATGTGTGGTTGATCCTTGACCATATGAGATAGCCTTGGAGAACGGTGTCCAGATAATGTCAGATGGAACTCTCCACCGGCCGGAGAAAAAATTAATGTTCACATTTTTGTTGCGGGTGGAAACCAGCCGAACATCCAGGGCCTGTTTCTTGAGTGGTCACGGGCCCGAACTTATAAGAAACAGGCCTTGCGATCACAGTATAATTTTCTGATCTGCAATCAATATCTTACGAGATCGAAAAGCCATTTTCGGGAAGAAGCGGATGCCCGTGTCTGTTACGGGAGAGTGGTTGGGCATTGAAAAGCCCAGATATTATGTAGAGTTTATTTCTCGATGGAGCACTTTTACCTACACCCGCTTAAAATGGGAAGAATGTCCATCTTCATTTCTTTACCAGACCAAAATCGAAATGTTGCCGTTCCCCCCAAGCAGAGCCCTCGGGGCAGGGGTTCTTAACCTTTTTAGTTCCACGGTTCCCCTTGTGTAAGTAGAGTGAGGACCGCGGAACCCCCTTCCTCTGAAAAGCACTTTTAAACACATAAAATGTAATAAAATAAAAACTACGAAAAAAGTCTTCGTCACCTTTGAAAAATACACAGTAAATCCTATGTGAAGCCGATATTACACTATGAAAGTTTGACTCTGAAGATCTTTTACAAAACTTTTATAGTGTAATGCTAACCTAAAGCGCGCACGCACACAGAGTCACAAGGGACAGGGCATATTTTCAACGCTGGCCATGTTTCCACATTATCAAAATTTGTTTATGAATGCGAGAGAGACAGTTCTATCAGATGTTTCCGGGAAAACAAAAAATGTGTGTGTGCGAGGGATAAATAAGATTAAATCTGAGTTACATGTGTATTTTTAAACACTTTCCGCTACATACCCTTTTTTTTACATAAACAAAATCTTTTAAAAGTTCGATGATTCAATGACCTGCTTCTGATAAAGTTGACAACTTTTATGGTCATTGACGAAATATCTTTCAGAGAGTTGGTGGAAGAGTTGTTGCCAATTCATATCTGTGCAAACAGCAATGAGAGACAGTGACTTGAGGAGAGTTACTTTTTTTCACCTAAGTAGCGAAATCAGATTTATTACCAAGCCTCGCAGGAGCTTCATCAATGCAAAAATTGAATGAAGTTTCTCTTTCCAATCAAAATTTTATTTAACATTTCGACAACATTGACAGTGTCTTTGCAGTTTTCGAAAGATGCTCAGAAAATAATGATTCTTCTTCGATGGCTCGTGCACATACTGAGCAAAAACAAGAAGCTGGGGACATTGAGAGATGTGTGTAGTTTCATCCAGCTGCATACTGAAGGGCAATGGCGAAGCTGCTGATTCCTCGATGGAATTATGAATACACTTAATTTCGAAGGTTTTTAACAACTGCCTGTTGCGAAGGTGAATTTTTGGAAAGCGAGAAAATTCAACTGCCTTTTTGCGGAGAATCGATTTTTGTTCAATTTTCTCTCTTTCCAAAAAATTCATCTTCGCAACAGCCAATTGTTAAAACCTTCGTATGGATAGCGGAGAGTGACGTCATCTTTTCAGTGTATGAAAAAAAATGTATTCAGTTCAATATTCTCTCGATCAAGCTCACGGACCCCCAGTTGTGAAACCCTTGCCTTAGGGTAATTTGAAAGCTGTTACATTAAATTGTACTAAGTTTATAAAATATTGAAGATTGAATTATTTAAATGGAAATAAAAAAAAAATTAACTAATCACAGTCTAAAAAAAGTACAGTTTACGCTGAAATTTTCATCATGACGTGGAGTTTTTTTGATCAAAAAATAATGGTTTAAAATTTCATCTCTAGACGACGCTGTATCGTAAAAAAATAACATCAATAATATATAGCGACAGCGCATGCAGTGAAACCTCTATATAACGATACTCTGCGGGCCAAGAAATAATATCGTTGTAGACAGGTTATCGCTATATCGAGAGGAAGCACTATCATCAGACGCCGAAAAACTTACGCTATTTTTGGCATTTCTCCTGAATTTTCGTTGTGTTAGTAGCACCATAAAATGCATTTATTTTGCTTTGTTCGCAGCAAAAAACTGTAATTCATTAAGTTGATTAATAAAATTCAATTGCGTGGCAGTTTCACCCTGTGAAGTAGTTTCCCGTACAGTACTCAGAAAGTAGCTACACGGGAAATTTTATTAACAACGAGTCTTCAGCAATGAAAGTCCAACGTCGCGAGTCTTGATAAGATGTCCACTAAGATGTTAGCTGAATTGCGGTTCATTTCCGGAATGTTTAGGGGAAAATCATACAACATTTTGATCTTGTAATGGGCATACACAGAAATTGCATCCGAATCCTATCAGTTTGTAGAGTTTTACGACATGACCCCCATAGGACAAGGGTGTTCAACCTTTAGGAGATTGCGCGGGCTACTTCATTCATTTGAAAACGTGCTGAGGATCACTTAATTAAGTGATCTGGAACAGCACTGCAAGTAACTTGACTGATCTGTAAATGTACCGTGGGACACTTAAGTGACCTGGAACTGTGCCGCGGTGACCTATGTAAATATCCCACAGGTCACTTAAGGGATCTGCTACTTCACTAAACACCAACTCCGGCCATATTACTTTACTGCAGTTTACTACCATTAACGAGGGGTTTGGAAATGGAGGTGCCATCTATCGGTGGTTGCATCAAGCCCGTTAGGGAAAATATCTGTATTCTTCGCCCGGTTCGAACCTGGAACCTGACGGTATCCTCCACGGTTGTGAACGAGAATCTGATCACCATTGCCCCTCGCGCACACTTAAAAGACCTGGAAATGCGCCTTGGGATCATAGGTGGATACACGGGGGAGCGGCGAAGGGCGACCACTCTCCCCGTTAAATTGAAAAGTTGAATTATTGGCATAGGTGGAAGGGGGAGGTGGACACCCATCCCCCCGACTTCACCCCACACATCCTCGGCGATTCCTTCTCCCCGTTCAATAAGTCGGCTTATGCCCAGGACACTCAAGTCATCTGGAACTGTGCTGCGGGACAGTTAACTGATCTGGAAATGTGCCGTGGGCTACTCAAGTGTTCTGGAACCGCATCACAGGCCACTCAAATGATCTGCTGAATATGCCACAGGCCACTCAAATGATCTGCTGAATATGCCACAGGTCACTCAAATGATTTGGGAATGTGCCGCGGGACACTTAAGTGCTCTTGAACTGTGACGCGGTGACCTGCAAATTATGCCGTGGGTCAATTAAGTGAACTGGAAAAGCGCCGCTTAGCACTAATTTTTACAAAATTAGGTTTGAGGTCGCGGGCCACTGCAGATGACTTCGAGGAGCCACATGGCCCGCGGGCCATGGGTTGAGAGTGTGTACGCCGTAGGACGTTGCTGTCAGGTAAATTATATTCAAATCGACCAAGAAGGGGGAAAAAAAAAAAATCAAACTTTTGTGTGGGAAAAACCCACGAAATATCAAAAAAAAAAAAAATTTTTTTTTAAGAGAAATTAATCACACCCAATGGAAAATACGTATACTCGAAGAATCTTCAGCGGAAGGCCATTACTGTGGCGCCATCACGTCATCATCATCATCATCCTCATGGATAGGCCTATATTGCCTAAAGAGGTTATGCGGCAGACCTATCGCCAACCCTCTCATAGTCAGTCAGTCCACTTATAGTTAGTTCGTCTCACCTGCTCGATATTCGTGAGGGGCCCCTCCCTTTCTTGGGCTTCTTCTTATTCCATCTCCTCAAGGGCCCGACAACCTATTGCATATCCTTGCACCTGCTGCTTGCTACCTGATGGGCACCTACGAGAGAATATGCTACTCTATTTTTTTTTCCTATATATTTCTATTATATTATTATAATTTTTTTTTGTTATCAGTGAGGAGACCCCCATCAAGTATTTGAGAAGATGCCTCAAGTAGTCGTCGATTCTCCTATGGGAGATTAAAGAAACGAAACAAAAAAAGATAAATTTCTTCTCCGCGTAAGGCCATTAAGCGATGATCATGATGATGATGATCATCATCATCATCATCATGATTCATCTTTCTTATTTTGAGTTTTATTACATTCACGATTTGTTGATTTTTTGTTTTGGAGTGATGGTGAAATGAAGTGCACCAACCTTTCCCGTCATTATGCATTTGTTTGTTTTTAAGTCAAAATAGGAAGGTCAATAGAAAGTGAATGATTCATTGGATGGACATTGATCAGTCAATGATCAGAGGTATTGATATTATTGCTTTTTTTTAATACCATCAATTGGTAATGATTTCTGGTATAATGGAGGTGCTCTTTGGTATAATAGAATTGAAGTCGTTTTCCTGTCCATGGCAGCTTATGTACCGGATCGATTACGATCAAAATTGTATCAAAGTCAAACTCGGTAAAACCATCTCGGTTGTAATGACTTCTCTCGGCTATAACATCAATAATTGGCTGCCCAGAATTATTCTCGGAGAGAATAATATTAACGAGCTTTGCTTATAATTTTGACAACTACACCTCGGATATAACGGCCGATTTTTCGTCACTTTTGTCTCCGTTTCGATAGCATTTTCCCACGGAATTCGTAATATTAGAGCTGATCACACATCCAGGAAATGTCCGCCTGTTCTAGTTATATCAAACGTTGAAAAAAAGATTTATAGCATGTTTGACGTTCCGACTTGCTCATTGACGCGACCTGTATACGGGACACTACCGTATTTTTTGCCCTTCCCAACTATTTCTTTTTAATATCCCGTTTTTTTTTTCCACGAGAGAGAGAGAGAGAGAAGCTTGCTTCAATTCCCAACCTTTACTAGAATCAGGAATTACGGTAATTGGAATAATTTGTAGATTGTGCCACATGAATATGACTATAAATATTCATCTCACATTTTTGTCAAGATCATTTTTTTTTCTCACCATAGGTCGTTTATATACAATATTTGGTAATTTCGCCAACTCTAGGCAATATTTTTGGCGAGAATCGGTGCTGTCCCGTATTAATCATCCTGATTCCCCGTATTTTTTTCGATCAAACTGGTCACCCGCCCCCCCCCCCCCCCAATCATAAAGAGATAAAAACTTCATGCAGAGTATATTCGATTGCCCCTCCAATTATATTCTTCGTTAGAAAATGTCTTGAAAACATCAACCTCGGTTATAACGACTAAATTACGTGGAATCTTCTATTTCGTTGCAACGAGTTTGTATTTGCTTCTCAATGACTGAACACGACTGTAAGTGAATTCAGATCTAGACATAACCCGGCAGTCAAAATTCAAAGAGTTTCAAAATCCCGACAGCTCGATTCCTAACCATGACAATAGACAGCAATACCCCAACTTACGTCATCCCGAATTTACGTGTCATCTCGTCCAAAAAATGATTTTTTTTTCTCAAATAAACACATTTTGAACAAAGCTTTAAGGCTTTTAACGTCGCTTTCTCAGAGAGAAATGTTTCCCCCAAGACACATGTTCCACATAAAAAAAAAAAGACGAATGGATAAGAAAGAATGAAGAAAATCTGAAAATTTATCCCTTTCTTTGTCATGCTGAGGAACGGGGGGGGGGGGCCTCTAGGAGAAGTATCCCTCGACTTACGTCGTTAGTCAGTTTCGGAACGAATTACTGATACAAGTCTTGTTATTAGTATAAACTGATTCCTACATGATTAGAGATATATAAGTTTTTGGTTTTTGCGTTTCATTGGAAATTAGTGATCATAGCGGATGACTTTGCTTTGGTATGACAGAATTTGGTCCGACCTGACATTTACATCAGATGCGTAAGCAGGGCTGACTTCTCAGGGGAGAAGCACTGGATTTCGGATATCTTTTCAGAGAAATTTTGAGCTAACTAACCTTTCAAAAACATTTGCTTTTGATATTGTGATTTTTTAAATATTTTTACTTATGATCTTGTAATGGGGAAAGGGGGTTTGAACGGACGTACTATGTCTTTTCTGCGTATGCCTCTAACATACGAAATTTCGTATATGGATACCGCTATACCTTTTCATTCAACGAATTTCACGAACATCTTCGGTAGTTGCGTATCGCATTGGGTTGCCAGTATCTCGGCTGTCAGAATTCCGGTAGGGCAGGGATTTTATTGGAAGAGTCTGGATTTTTCGGTGGAGTTGGAATTCGGTGTGGGATTCTGTGACTCAGGCCAAAATCAGCTAATGTGTAATTTGAAGTAGCAAAATCGTGAAGGGATATTGTAAAAAAAAAAAAATTGTAACACAAATTTGATAAAAACAAACGATTGTAGTTTTAAGGAGACAGATACTTTCTGGATATTATGCAGAGGTGAACTTGGAAAGAAAAGTCATCTGGTCTCCACCGCGACTCGAACCTAGGCCCTCTTGCAAACCGGACAAAGCGTGCTACTATCTACACCACTGGACACAAGACCCTACTTTCCTTATTTCACGCACTGTGACGTGAGGAGCTGAAGTAGAGATATTAGTAGCCTCTGTTAACTTCAGGAAATGATCACCAGGTGGGATGGTAGAGAGAGAGATATAGACAGCTTTTTTCCTCAGCCCAATATATCGAGGAAACAGATATTTCCTGGATATAATGCTGAGGTGGACTCGGAAATAGGGTCTGGGCTCGAGTCCCGGTGGAGACCAGATTATTTTTCTTTCCAAGTTCATTTCAGCATAATATCCAGAAAATATCTGTTTCCTTGATAGACTGGACTGAGAAAAAAAAAATCCGTCTATTTTCTCTGATTATAGTTTTAACCATTACAAATGCGGAATTTCTCACGAATTGATTGCATGCAGAAGCATGCTGTATGTGTGCGCATGTGCGTGGCCCTACCGTATTTATAGTGTTTTAATTGTGATTTGGTGTGTTGAACTTGTGCTACCATCTAGCTTCCATATTTTGAAGAATGGGAATTCCCGAATTTTCTGTTAGTCGCATTGAAAATTTGCTTGCTCACTGGAGACATACCTCCAACAACTATATAATCAGAGTTTGACAAGTAATGATGACTACCTGTTGATAGACTATATGGACAATTTTGATTATGAAATTTGAGTCTACTTAATCGTGGTAGACGACAAAAGTTTCCAAATAATCCAAGTAGCGATTGTCACTTTGCGGTCGTGTTGGACTACCATTGCGAGGATACGGGTTCGAACCCGACGGTAGCTCGGTAGTTGCCGGCTGAACTTGGTTTCCTGTGATTTTGCGACTGCAAGGCACGGCCTTCCATTTCAAAAAGTCTCTCCTGAGAGATCAGGCAGATCTTCGACACGATACTTACACAACTTAAAAATTCAAGCCTTCACCATCGCCACTTCGAAATATGAAAGACGCAACAGCAGAAGACGGGAACAAACATAAATCTGACACCATAAATGCGTTACGAGCAGGCATACACTCAGAACACAAAGTTCAGGCAAGCACCAATTCGTTAGAAATCTCGAACAGGAATGTTTACGAGGTGCATGTTCGGTTATGTAGTATCTAATAGACATTAGCAAAGCTTGAAAAATTATAGAACAGCATCCACAAGACCGTTTTCCCGTCTGCACAAGAAATCAGAATGAACATTATTCTGTGGACATGACATCCGGAAACATTATTACCACTGACCATCCTCCATTTGACAAGTTTTCATGCATGATTATAGCACTACAAACCAACGAATTCTTCCTCCTCTCCAGCAAATTAGAGGATGTTAAGCATGTGCACATGAGTTTCTTCGCACATGGCCTCGAGGTAGAGAGAAACGAATATGGGGAATATATAGGCATTCCCCGTATTCGCTTCCTCACAAAAAAGTGTCATTAAAAACGGAGGCGCCATTAAGAAATCAATTCAAAGACGTTGAACCTTTTATTATTATTATTTTTTTGTTTTGCCTTTCGTAACTAACCTTACACGTTTGTTGTGATTATTATTACTATTATCATTATTATTATTTGGCATCTAACAACGAATACAAGAGCTTTTTTTCTCGATGAGGAGGATGCGCCATGTGCTGAATTCAAAAAAACTGCGGTGATTTAATGGACGTGTTGATGGGGGTTTCGGGCCGATCGTTAATTTCATTGTGGCGTCCAGTCCATCGTCTAACGCTTAATATACGAACACCCCGAGTCTTCTAATCGGTTTTTTTATATGTGCTCCATTCTATGCTGATGCATTTAACCCCTTTTAATTTTTACCAGAGAGGTTTAAGGGCATCTTCCAGTCCTCCCTCCGGCCAATCATAGGTCCAATTCTCACGAACACTTCGTCCAACAATTCCTATTCCAACATCCAGTAGCAGTGTGTTTTCTTTTTAATTCTCTCCTCTTACCTTCCACGATAGAACATAATAGTCAATGACCTCATTTGATTGGCTCTCCAAGATGGCTACGAATGCACCTGCCGCAACTAAACTAGTAGTTGTTGTAATATCTAGGCATGCGCCGAACACTTTTTTTTTTACCTGATAATTATCCTACAAGTATTACTGTTATGATTAAATACTACACATGTATCAAGACACGTGGATTATATTTCTATTCGATTGTTCTGAGATGCCACTGCCGTGTTTCAAGGATGGAGGGAATTACTAAGATTGGTCTAACGCGCGTGTATTGAATTGAGATAATTTGATTCGTGTTGTTACAATAAATTTATTTTCGGAAATGGTTCTTTGAAATACAAAAATCTTGTGGAATTTGAACCACAGCAAAAAAATCATAAAAATCAAGTGTACGGAAATTCTTGTCGGTTTGGTCACCAATGGTCTTGTTACGGAACTAATCTGGTTAATATCAGGACGAAAAAAAATCAAAATATCTCAACAATTCCAAAAACTCACGGAAACTTTATTTCAACATAATTCCCACTAAAACTATATTCCAGAAAAAGATTATTGAAAAGTGTCCAAGAAAACTCCCGGAAAGTCTTTCAGGAAAAAGAATTGAACTATATTCCAGAAAATTCACTGAAAATATGAACCCCCTTCCCCAAAAAAAAAAAAAAACAGAAATTATCTCCTACGAATTTCACTGAAACCGTAGTCCGGAGAAGTCATTACAATACAAAAAAGTAAATAAAAGTAGAAAAATAAAATAAATAAACAAAATACAGAACTGTTTCAGAAAACTATCTGAAGCTCCATCACCTGGAAATGAAGCTATATAACTATCTATCAGAGGAAACTCGTAGAAACCATAGTCAAGAAAACGCACTGAAACTGCAGGGCCTACTGCGGAAAAATCAATAAAGCCACAAAACTTCCGAAAAAAGTCACCGAAACTATAAAACTTTCTGAAAACCTACGGACAAAATGAAACTGCTTCCAGAATTTCACAGAAACCCCTACAAACAAAATGAAACTTTTTTTCAGAATTTCACAGAAAACCCTCCAAAAAACTCACTGAAACGTCTTCAGAAAGTTAAAAGAAAACTACTCCGTAAAAGTTCACGAGTTACTTCAGACAAAATTCAAGAAAATCAAACCTGACGCGTCGAGAAAATGCTGTAGAAGAGTTCACAGATACTACCTGGATCTATACATCACTAGGTAGTATTCGAGAAAACTCTCATGGAAAATACTTCAAAAAACGCTTGGAAGCTAAGTCATTCAAACGAATTCTATTTTTACGAAGAAGAAATGAAATGATACAAAAATTGAAATGAAAAACCAAGTTTTGAATCAAGTAAGAAGCATGGCGGTATATTGGATTAGTTACAGCAACGCAGTGTTTCTGATCAGTTTCACATTTCATCAGGCAATACTTCGTAAATGCGAATGAGTGATGTAAATGTGAGGAGTTTCTTCCAAATAAAGGAAAGGTCTAGTTTTATACTTCGGAATTATGGTACCTCAGATAAATTACTGAAAATATTTTACTTAGCTGGGGGAAATTTCCAAGAATTCCCAAAAACCTAATAAAACACGAAACCGGGTAACGAGGGATTCTCGGAAATTTCCTGGAACTCACTGAAATTACTGATAAATTCACAGAATATTCTTATCTTTTCAAAAATATCACAGATACTACTATAAGAAATTCAAAGAAACCACTGTAGTCAATCCAAGGAAACTACTAAAAGAAAATATCGATCTTTCTATCATATTTATTTTACTGCGTTTAGTCAATGAATATACATTGAAAAAAACAGAAGAATTTCCCGGTGATGATTGTGTACCGTTGAGTCTTATCCGCCGCGCTTTTTTCCCTGGCGGGTTAGAATAGAAATAAATATTTTAAAAAATTATTTCATAAAAAAATAATTTTTTAAAGTTTTACAGATGAGTGTATCGATATATGAATGTATCGAGTGAAAAAAAAAAAGGCGATATTTTTTTTTACTAAAACGTGACCAACGAGCTCTTTCATTCCTTAAAATTTAATTGTTGGTTAACCAAATTCACGAACGAGGATTATACGATATTTTTTCTTAAAGTACAGACAGACAGACATGACCTCTGACCGCCCAGAGAGACCATCTTGGGATGGTTTGCGCTCTTTCCCAAAGGGGTGGTCGGTCTCGGAGAGCTTCTTAAAGTACAGTCGAATCCCGTTATAACGAACTCCAAAAGACCGGAGAAATCACTTCTTTACAACGAAATTTCGTTATAAAGGAATTACAAGTTTTTGCATTGTTTCTATGCAAACTTATTTGGGGGATTAGAAAAGCATTCGTTAAAACAAGATTTTCGCTGTAACGGTATTCGTTAAAGTGGTATTCAACTGTAGTAAAAAAAATTCGCATATGCGGATTATACGGCACGAGCGCTATCTCTTTGGAAAAAAATTACACACACATTTTGTGAATTATTTTTGTGTGTGTGTGTGAAAATATTTATTTTTTATTCCAAAAGAAACCAATTTTTTCCCCCCAAAGGAAATCAGTTTTTTTTTGCCAATTCAAGTCTTATTTTAATTTAATTTACAGAAAATGATTAACACGTTTTTAAGACAAATACATTTGTTTTTCTTTTTACTGGTTAACGTGTTTCAGCTCTACAATGGGGAGCCGTCATCAGAACCTCGTGGTCAGAAACCACATACAAGTAGTAAAACCATTGGGGACGACGACGACCACCAAAAGTAAACATTATACAACCCTTCCCCCCCCCCTCCGAACAGTTTTACTACTTGTGTGTGGTTTCTGGCTGCGAGGTTCTGATGACGACTCTCCATAGCAGAGCCGAAACGTGAAAACCAGTAAAAAGAAAAAAAAAAGTATTTGTCTTAAAAACGTGTTGAAATTATTTATTTTCTGTGAATATTATTTATTTATTTTATTTATTTTCTGTGTAAAACCAGGCAAAGTTTCTATTTTTTGTATAATATTTAATTTAACTCTTATTCCAACAGAATTCAATCCTTAATAAAACAGAATTCAATCCTTAACAAAACAGAATTCGATCCTTAATAAACAGAATTCAATCCTTAATAAACAGAATTCAATCCTTAATAAACAGAATTCAATCCTTAATAAACAGAATTCAATCCTTAATAAACAGAATTCAATTATTGTTTAAACAGAATTCAATTATTGTTTAAACAGAATTCAATTATTGTTTAAACAGAATTCAATTATTGTTTAAACAGAATTCAATTATTGTTTAAACAGAATTCAATTATTGTTTAAACAGAATTCAATCCTTAACAAAACAGAATTCGATCCTTAATAAAACAGAATTCAATCCTTATTTAAACAGAATTCAATCCTTAACAAAACAGAATTCAATCCTTAACAAAACAGAATTCGATCCTTAATAAAACAGAATTCAATCCTTATTTAAACAGAATTCAATTCTTATTTAAACAGAATCCAATCCTTATTCCTATTCAATTCTTATTCCAATTAAATTGTTTTTCCAATGCAATTCTCATTCCAGCAGAATTCGAACCTTAGTCTAATTACATTATTATTCTAGCACAATTCAATTCTTATCTCATTTTATTGTTATTCCATTTCAGAAAAAAAAAAGCTGCAGATAATACGTGGTGGTTTATAAATCCCACTAAAAAAAATGCAAATGTTTCTTTAAGGTACAATCCCCGCGGCAGGAAATTCCGGTATTCCGTTCGCGGAGATTCAACATAATCGAATATGATCAAAAGGTAATATCCATTGATAAAAAATGTCCAGGAAAATTGTTTAAAAAATATTTCCGAAAATGACCAGAAAAATCGCAAAAATACAGTACATTCGGGTAATATGGATTACTCGGTTTTTCTGATGGCCTTCAGGTGAGGAACAGCGATAAACGATTTCAAAATGCGCTCATGACGCTACAGAGTCAATGTCGCTCGGTTGTCACCAACATCACGGCTGCAATAGGAGAATATGTGTTTTTCCATTTCCAGAAATTTACTTGGGCAAGTTTTCAAAAGGGTCTATTAATTATTGGAAATGTGCCCAATAATTTGAAACTAAGCATAATGTACATCACAAGTGTTGCATTCTATTGTGCTGTGCTCATTTTTGGCTAGTGATTTTCTCCGGTGTTAGATGGAACGCTATTTATTTTTTTTTCTACAGATGGCGTAATGAGTAATATGGAATACTAATAAGTATTATCTGAGTTGGGCTAGAATATCTCTTCAAGAGGGAAAGTTCAGTGAGATAAAAGGGAAAAGGGTCTAGAACTAATTTGTGTCCTATTATCTGTGGGTCCCACCTTGACTGTTTTGGGGGCAAAATAGGAAGATTGCATTTATGACTCTTGTATAAATAGACTATAACACCACCTCATCATCAACCCCGAAATCAAATGATGAAATTTTAATTTTTCATTGTCATAGACTCACTAAATCTTCGTTTTAGGGTTCTCTCTACCATGTTTCAAACTAAAATACATAATAAAAACAAATAAAAGTGTTATCCAATATTATCCGAATGTACTATGTATATTCGAATCATAGAATCGAAATTGCGAAACACACAAAAAAAGACTCTAATACAAAATCAATTTTCTACATAAAACGTTTAAATGATCTTTAGCACACGTTCGAAAATGATCGTCGATAAGGGAAAAAAAATAAATTCCAAAATAATTTTTTTCTTCCCCCTTTTAGGTCCGCCACTGGAAAATCGCAAATGCAAAGTCGTCAGTGGCGTTGAGCAACAACAACAACACACACAACGCACGCTACTGCTTCTGATAGGTTCATAAAGTACAAGGTCGACGCGATCAATATCTTAATATACAGTCAGCAGGTTAAATAAATGAAAATAAAAAAGAAGGTTCTATTTGATAAATATATATCGGTTCCAAGGATATACTGATACACATCACGGATTCCACGATGCGGCGGAGACATACACCACTGTGTGTGTGTGTGTGTGTGTGTGTGTGTTGTGTTTTTTTTTTCAACTATTAGATAAGACAAGGAGTCGCCGAGGTGTTGCTCTACGACGTATATAGATAAAAGAATGTGATCACAGAATCGTACATAACGATGATATAGAAGCGTGCGCACAGAAACCTGGTGGCAATTTTCGTGCCCTGTCACCACCTTGAAAATGCGATAATTTGAATAATGAGAGAGGGAAAAAAAAACGATCAACACGAAAATTGCTTCTTCGAGATGCTTATCAACTCTGATGTATCCAAATTACTAAAAATATTTCAACCATTTTCGTAGCCATTTCTGAAGGGTTGAAGGTCTAAATATTCACCATACTTTTTCGATTTACATTCTGGAATTTCATTAATGAAGCCAGTGGTTCTTGAACTTTTGGCAACCACGGCTATCTGACCATATCGAGAATGACGAGGTTGGCAATCTATCATAACCACGACTCATTAAGCCAATTGACTATAAAATATGTTCGGATGAAGCCAAAATCATCACCATAATTGGGTTCCAACTTGGACACACTACGTCAGGGACCTTTTTTTTTAATTTGGAGTCGTGAGAACCGTTTACGCGCAGCATAAAAGTAATAAGAACACACATAAAGTATATACGGCAACTCCGACTTATGTTTACACTCATCGATCCCTTGAATGCAAATTGAATTTTCAATGGGTTTAATTCGGCTGTCTATCAAAACCTCAAGAGCACAAAATTTGACACGAGCACTGAGTTTTATGTGCTTGAATGAACACCGTGATGCTCGCGAGCAACAGGTTGGAGCAGGACCGGACTTTAGACAGGTTTCGGAAACTGCAACCACACTAGGTTGAGAGTATTAGAGGGCCGTAAAACGTGATTAAAATAACATTGACTAGGACTCAGTTTTTCCCACCATTCCAGACTCATTAAGTTCTTTTTAGAATTGAATTTCTGTGTGGAGCGCCCATTTTAGGTTTCTTTTTGTTTTTTTCTGAAATTTATTCACTGATGTATTTTATTTTCCCTGGAGTGCCGTGGAGACTCTGGGAAATGCAAGGGGGAGCTCTTCTAAGCCCTATAAAAGTTTGATTCCCCCGAAGTTGGCCCCCTCCCGAAACCCTTCTCTCAATAGCATGCAGATATTGTAGAAGGACGTAAAATTTCTTTCAGTTACCTGCATTGAGTTATCTACGACATTGCTCAAAAGCAGGACTATGTTCATGGCACTCTGTGCCACCGGCAGTGCAATGCATCTGGACTCCCGCAAGTCTTCCACAATTCTATGGTGTTTGGTCAGACATGATATCTCCAAAAAATCGCTTTTTTATCTAAAAGCAAGTCTTGCTAATTATAACTAATTAGAAATGAGATAAATGTACAAATACGTGCGTACGGCAAAACAACATGCTGATGTATGACATTTGCATCTGTGTGTATGCTTTATTTTTGATTTTTAAATGACAATGAAAATGCTTATATCTCAAAAATATGATTTTGGAGTTATAATGTTTTGACCAAACACCACAGAATTGACACGGTGTCAAGTGTTACAAACAATTATTACGGCCCTCCTTCATGCAGTAAACCCTCCCCTTTATGGGCTATGAGCTCACTCATGTGCAGGCAGCTTTGCTCCAAAGCAGTGTCCGCCAATACGCATGTAGATGAGTGATTCCCACGCATCAAAATTCAATTTTACTCCTCCGAATTCAATTGAGGAGTGAAAATACTTCAAATTTTAGGGTTTTCTTTTAGTAGAGTTATTTCTCACCGATAAAAAAGTATGCCCCCCCCCCCGTTTTTACAAAATACCCCCTTAAAATTTTGAAGAGAAGTGCAATTACTCCTCAAAATATACAGTAAAAGCCCGTTATAACGAGTATGGCTAATAACGACAATCTCGATATACCGAGTGATTTGAAGGTGATTGTCAAAGAGCTAATGTTACAAAAATCATCCGCATATAGTTATAAAAGTCCATTATAGAACATTTCGTTATATAAGTTCGTTATAACGACAATTTTTCCCGTCATTGCGAGCTGCCATTACTGTTGGATTTCAAGTGTATTTTCGGATAACATTGCTCCAACACATTGAAGTAGCTTAAAGTCGGGTTTTTCTAGGAGTAGAATTTCTGCGCCGTGTGCACCGTGAAAATGCTGTAGAAACCTGCTCCTAGGAAAACCCGGCCTAAGTAGCTTTATAGGAGATACTTATGGTTTTTGCTTTACGATTTCTTTGAGCCAATTTATCAAGCTCGTGCATACCTTTCTGAAATTACTCTAAAGTACCACTGAGGGGTCCGAGAACCCTTGCTTTAAAATATGGAAATTTTCTGAGTTTTCTGGTATTACAAACAGGATTTTTTCCCCTCAGCAGTGTAAGCACATCGCACCAGCAACTTTCTCCGCACTACTCTTCAGACTCAGATGGCGACACCTCCATCACGAACTTGGATTTTCTCGAAAGAGGTTTTTAGACTTATGTAACGCCTTAAGAGAAAATCACATTTAGAGAAAACCACGAAAAGAAGTGAGAGAAGGAGGGACGTCATATTATAATGATGATAATAATAACAAAAAAAAAAAAGAAAACAGATGTAGTTTCCAGTCTCACAAACGCCGCAGTAGACGGTACTGCACCATGATTCATGACGTATCTTTCTCTCTCGTGGGTTCCAGTACAGGTAGATATGCTTTTGCGGTGTCGCTTTGAGTTATTTAGTTTACTTCCTTTCCCCCCTTCCTTGGATTATTATCTTCTCCTTTCCTTGTAGAAGGTAATTTTAAGAGAAGTGTCTCTCTTTCTTGGTGGCTATAGAGGATATGACTCCTCAGTTCTTTCTTGTTTATGGACGCATATACTGAATCCGAAATGTCTGTCAGGTATCCGAACTTTAATGCCGTGACTCTGGAAGGAATTTTCCCTCCACAGAATGCATATATAAGTCTTTATTTAGTGGAGCGATTCCAAGGAAAAAAAAAATTCAGAATTACGGAAGGAGGAAAGAATAATAATACGAAATATATATATTTTAGAAGAAAGACAGAGAGAAGAAGTGACATCCTAGCCATTGTTTCTTGCAAAAGGTAACTGACCGCCATTTTGTTTCGAGATTTTGTTCAGTGATAGCGAGAGGTCACGTTATGATCCGACCGGAAGCTTTTTTTTCCCCCTTACGACTTAAAGGGTCCCACGAATCATGGAAGAGTTGAAGAAATTGTCACATTCCCGGGTGATGTCATCTTATCCTCTGTTATCCCTCTTCGAAGTTATTGCCTAAGACCGCTGTAATAATTCCTATCTGTGTTCGGAACGCGTCGAACGGCCAAGAAGATAAATGGGATTGGACACCCCCTAAGAGTAACATTTTGTGGAGGGAAGAGTGGGTTCATCACTTTCTGTCTTACCGAACAAACTTGGTACGCGTACATGGCTACCCTCCATATAACTTGGTCAAGCCCTGTTGTTGAGGAAAAGGTTTATGAAGTTAGTAGGAATCTTTCGCGTGATCTGAACGTATCTCCAATCTCTTCTGCGTCCGAAACATTCATAAAGCTTCAGTCAGTGATTCGTGGCTGAGGTAAAATAACTTTACCAAATTGTGCTTTAACCACCTATGTTAAAATCACAATGAAAACCTTATGAAAGCACCAGTAACGGGGAAATTCAGAAATGAGCTGTAAATCGCACACTCTGCATTTCATAGGACTCTAATTTGCATATTACCTGTAATTTGAATTCGTGCAGCGCTCTCTATCGACAAAAATTTGAACCTTTTTCTTTCCTGCACCAAAAAAAAAAAAAAAAAAAAGAAAGAAAAAAGATCCATCTTCATGAGAACAACTTTTTCGCAAACCGCATTCTTACTAATTTCTTTAACTTTTTTATGAATTTTTAAACTCTAATTTGTGGGACACCCTGTATATGTGCATGGCCCTCACGTATTCCTATTGTCGGAGTTGTGCTTGTTTCGTGTTCTTGTTGATATCTGCATTCCATATTTTGAAGAGAAGTTGGAAAATGCTTGAATTTTCATGGTTACGTAAGAATTACGTTGAAGGTCTTCCTCTGCTTTGCGACTACACCATGCACTGTTAATGTTTAGCCGTTCGTTATCAATGCGAACGAAAAGTGTTCGCTGAGAAATATTTGAAACCTTCGGAAAATTGCCTCTGGGCAAATTACCAAAGAGTTTCTTTCTTCTCAGGGTAATCGTACAGATAGAGAACGGCCGAGGAACGATCCCGACATCCTTGTATGAGATCCAAATGTAATTTTTATTTTCTATTCCTGTTGTATGAACCACTCCTTGTTGAGCTATTGCCCTTATAATATAGAAAAATATAGTGGAAAGAGGGGGGGGGGAGGAGAGAACCTGGTGCTACAAGCTACTTACGTACGCAAAGTATAGTAAGACAAGAAAGAACAAGAAAGAAATAAAAACTCTCATCTAATATTATATATTCCCTATACGAGGTGTAACACGGAAGCACCATGAAGTTTCCCATGGGTTGGCTCAGGGCTCTGTCTCTCTCTCTCTCTCTCACTCGCCGTCCCTTCTTTTCTAGTTCTTCTTCCTCACGCCAGAGTCGCGGGGGCTCCCGAGACTGGTTGGTGTAGAAGTGGGCAGCCATTGAAGGGGCAAGGAAGGGAAAAAGAAAAAAAAAAGAAGCAGCAGCCCAATATGATGACTTTTCTCGTATATAGGGGGCACTTGCCATTGACCCCTTGTCTTCCGAACAGTCGTGACTTTCTCCGGGGAAACGTGATGAACAACGCCGTGGGTCCACGTGCGAGTCAAATCAATTCGTTGGGGGTTTTCGTACTAAAGAAGCAAAGATAGCTGTTGTTGTTGTTGTAAGTCATATTGGATACACGTTGATTTTCTTTTTCTGAAGAAAAAAAAAAGAAATCAATTAATGTGGAAAAGGCCATAGACAGAGAGGAAAGTGTTAAAATGAACTATGTCCTGTGAGATTCGGAGTCTCTTAACCTCGTAATAAAAGAGCAGATTTGATTAATATAAACGCGAGCGAAAATAATGAATTTCGTTTCTTTTATATTTTCCTCTATAGGGGGGGATAGATATAGCTTCGTGGGAAATGAAAATGAGGAGAAAGGATTTTATCTTAAATAGATTAGGCTTCTTTGGAAATCATTTAGAACAATAGGGAAAAAGAAAATTGAAAAATAATATTTAAAAACTTTTTTTTTCGTGGGATATTTAAACGAGCAATTCATGATTATTTTCAGAAGAAATCATTCATTACGATGAGCATTATTATAATGAACATTATCGTCGTTATTGGGTCGTCCTCAAAAGTTCTCAGAGTGCTTCTTTTTTTTTGAGCGTATAATAGGATGCTAAGACGTTATATCTATTCATTAAATTTTTCTGTATTTTGTTCTCGTAACTTTAAGATATTTTGTGGCAATTTTTGTTTTTCGAATTCGTTCTTGTGGATTTTGATGGGCCGTTTTTTTCACCAATTTTGACCGTTTCAACGGATGATTTACTAGACAGGCTTGGACGGTAAGAAGAGTGAAAGATAGTACGAAGAGCAACACAAGGCCGCAAAATATCAGCGAGTTTTGAAACCGAATTTCGATACATTGATTACGGGTCACATTCCGACTTTAAATTGCTTAACAGAGCGTAAAACAGTTTAGAGTCGGAATACACAGAAATATATGCCTCACACATAATCAAAAATCAATGTCCCCCTTCCTTCTTCCCATCCGTAGAAGGAGCCTTGATGCTTGATAAAATCTCAGACTGAGACTTTTCTCAGGCTCCCCATCTTGATTTTCAAAAACAATTTATGATTTAAAAAATGTTATACATTTACGATCTCCATCCCTTAACTTTCAGGCTAGATCGCTGCCAACCTCTCCCATGTGCAGGCCTTGTTCTTGACATTGAACATTGAAGGAACGGACACACCCTGCTTCCCATCTCAGAGAAATATCGAAGCATTCCCGAAGGATTGGTGTACCCGGAAATTTATTTATGTGAAAATAACAAAAACAACGATATTTCATATCTACATATCTACAATACAGAATCTGGAATAAAAATTATAATCATAACATCGTCCACGGTTAACCAGTCCTTAATCGTACAATGTCCTTATGCAAATAATCGCACAATAATCTTGCCTTGTATATGATAGAATCTGGGATTGAATTGATCTAATCTAAAATATATAGCATGTTCTTGACAGCACCACGAACCCTCTGTAAAGAGAGATATCATGTCCCTCCCTCTAACCAGACCTGCTAGCCGACCCAATTTAGAGTCCTGTACAATATACCAAGCGTTAATTTGTTGTCCATATGACCTATGGATCTATCCATCCACCTGCCCCATCAGGCATACCCATGGTTTGAGATAGCCCTACATCTAGAAACCACCTATCACCTTAGGGCAGGGGTTTGGAGTATTCCCAAACCAAGACTTTTAGCAGACCTCATGAAATGATTCTGAATAGATGCATAGATAGAAAAAAGTTGATTCCGGGCCTCTATGCGTGAACCCTGCCACGTCTCTATGCATATGCATACATCCGGCATGCATACACACATCGTAAAAGGCTACAAAACAGTTTTCGTACCGGGTCGCAAAATGTCTTAATGCTTACAATTTCATGCTCGCGAGGTTCTTATTGATACTATACCATCCTGTTCAAAGGATATTTAAGAATTGACATCACGCTGATCTTAATTTGAAGAAAGTGGTTTAGCCCAGGTCGGTAAGATACTTCCCTATTGTACCGAAAACTGTTCAGTAGTTAAGTCTTTGTCAAAACATTTCCTGGAGCGAGTAGAGGAGTGGTAAAATGCTCGTCTACCCACTATGAAGGCGACCGTCTGGTTTGTGGGTTCGATCCCGGGGAAAAAAGTTCTATCTCTATCGGACCTGGGGTGTTCAACTATAGATGGTGTCTCAATATGCTATCGCCGAGAGTACCAAAAAAGAGTAGTAAATTGCCGTATGGCGATATGATCAGAGTTGGTGAGCGGTGGAAAGGATACTTCCTGGCACCGAGGAGCAATAACGGTGACAAGATGATCGCAGAAGTCGTGGCGAGTGGAACCAGGAGAAACATATTGTAGAGCGGTGTCGTTCGGAATCGGCTTTAAACTTTAGGCCTTTGTCTAATTTGTCTTCGCGTGCAGAAAATAGCCATGATGGAATGATCGAAACGATCAAAATTTGAGAAATGCCATAGCTACCGAATGGGTGCTATTCTTATGACGCTGGGCATGATGGTGCTCTCGACAAAAAGAAATATTGAAGACTATCTTTATATAATACAGAAGAAAGAAAACACCCATAGAACGACCCTCGCAAGAGCAGCATTGCTCCCCCTTTCTTTTAAATGACGATATCAAGAACCTAATATCCAAATTTTCATCATCCATAGTGAACAACCTTTGCAAACATTCATAAATCATCAATTACGATAAGAATCAGGCTAAATATTTTAGTAGAGACATTCAATCTCCTCGTGTTACCATACAATATTCACTTTAATGGGATAAAAAGAGACAAAAGCAGTTGAAGATCATGTGCTTTTGAAAAAATAAACTTGATGGGAATTTTCAGACTGGAATCCGGAGAGGAAACAAGAGACTCGGGCTATTTGAATTTTCTAGATCGGGACATGATACGATTACTCATACATTAAAATGTGAATTCGGAAAATACTTACGGCAACTGACTACGCTCAAATAAACGAATTTTTCTGAAAATTGTCGAAAATGGTTTTATAAGTTTATTTGAAAGAATGCTTTACACAAAGAATACAAAACTGTTTCATTCTTATACATGCAATAAGTAAAACCATAGTTATGGGTGATTAAAATTATCTGCAGTAATAGTTTCAAAGACGAACGCGTTTTTTGAAGATTAATTTTTTCCGTTACTTTATTCTACGCGAAACCAAATTTCTCAAAAACCACGTAAGATATTCACATGGAATTTCCCGACAGCATTAGCTGTGCAATTAACTAGAAATCTTGACTATACGACCAGGATTGTATATTTTACAGTTGTTTGAATAAAACATTTTGAATTTTTTTGTCAAAATTCACGTATTGTGTTTCATGAAAAACCACCCATATCTCAGAGAATTTTCTTTTTGTGTACCTTAAAACTGTACAGAAAACTCATAGCAACATACAGTACCAAAACTATCCGAATGTATTCGGTAGTTTTGTGTGCGATGTCTGGCGTAAGAGCTGAAAATAAGCTAATTTTCATGACGTAATGTAAAATATCTCAAAATGTTATAGAAATATTTCAGAAATTTCGCTGGATTTCCTTTGTACAGTATTATGATTTAAACCACACATTTTGTAAAAACTTCACGGTTTTTAAAAAAAGTACCCCGCACATAGTCAGTTGAAAAATAAAACCGAACCGAATCCAGGCCGGAATACGGAGAGAAACAAGTCTCGGACCAAATTTGAATTTTCTGGATCGGAACATGATACGATCCTCATACGTCAACGTTAAAACACAGTGTGAATTAGAAGATACTTAAGAAACTGTATGCATACATAGACCTATATCGCTTCTTTTCTCTCTCCCTTAGCTCTTCTATAATTCAATTCCCACGGTCCGGTAGAAGTCTCGGCAACGGGTCAACCGTGGAGACCCGGAAATTTTTATTTTTTATTTTTTACTTCTATTTTCACAGGTCTCGGCGACCGTCACCCTTCTTGTTTGGGCCAAACTACTCGTTTTACGCTCACTTCCTTCCCCCTTTTTTTTACGAGACTGATGGTTGAATATCATATAGTAGTGTATAAGTAGATGAAGAGGACCCACAACGAGGGTCTTCAACTACTATCATTTGAATATCAGTAGCTATCAATTACGCACCCTTATGTTTATCTCACAAAAGCCACAAAAAACCTTTTCAAAAAATAATGACAGTGACCAACGGAGCCAAACAGAGCCTTAAATTAGATTTATATGCGTGTAATAGCTTTATAATACGTAAATTTGGCTTAGGAAGGGCTCTAAAAAGGCGCGGACGCATGGTCCTTGGAGCTTTTTGCCTTGGCCCCGGCGACGATAAGGCGTTCATAATTATGGGAGTGCTTAAAAACACATTAAAAATGTTTTCATTTATAAAAGAAATAATTTCATGACAGAGATAATTTTATAGTTCATGTTTAACGAAAAATGTTAAAATTGATAAAAAAAAATTTTACGAAAAAAAATATTGATGAAAAGATATTGATTTCAAAATTGATGAACGAGATAATTGCGCAATTCATGAAAATTCCCGTTTAACGAAAAGATAATTTAAAAATTGATGAAAGAAATGATTTCGTAATAAGTTTTAGAAAAGAAATTCAGAAATTTTCATGGAGAATTCATAGTTAATGCAGAAAAATTATTCCAGCTTTATTGATGGCATTAATTTCAGAATTAATGAAAATTCATATTCAGTAAAGGAACTGATTATGGATTCAATGAAAAAGTAATTCGAGAGTGTGAATTAAATTCTTTAATAATTTGCTCTGAACACGGACTGTCGGCCCACTCATTAAAACGCTACGCTATTGTACATTATGTGAAATCTTTATGAATCTAGGTATTATCTTGTAATTCTCTCTCTAAATATCACTCGTTGGCGTGGACTTCATGGAAGTCTATATAATTCCAGCCAAAAAAATGATTTTCAAAATTATTTTTTTCGCAGCAACTATTCTACAGGACAGACTTGACTCAAAATATTCTACAGAATAGGCTTAAAGCAAAATATACCACAGATTAGAATTCGCAGGAATTACTCCTCAGGATAGAAATCAAGTACTTCTCTACAAAATAAAATTCATTAAAACTACTCTACAGAATTTTAACACGAACTACGTCAATTTACAGAATAAAATTTGAGTAAAATACGCTACTTAATAGAATTCACAGCAACTACTCAATGGAATAGAATTGACGTAAAATATTCTACATAATAGAATTTACAGTAGCTCCACTACAAACTAAAAATCACAAGAACTTTTCGACAGCAAGTTATCAAACCCATTTGCTCACCAATAAGGTGTTAAGCGAGATAACTCGCTCCGATGGATATTTTATATTTCACAATAAGATTCTCATTAAATTTTTTTTTGTATCCTGCGTATATAATATGGCAAGTGTAAAATAACAGATGAGATGGCATGGGGGGGGGGCCTCAATTGCTTTTAAAACATGCCTTCATCCTAATAAGTGTACACATTTACCCGTCTTAACCAAACCCCGAAACTTTTCTTCAACTCCCAACCCCGTCTCGTCTGTAATCAACACAAAAATTTGTTAATCGCGACATTACCCAATTGTCCGGGAAAAAATATGTTGTAAAAATTTTGTATGTTTTTTTTTTGACACAAAGTAAAGTGTTCCAGACTCTGCCACGAAGATGGGCTGGAAGAGATCTCGGCAACGGAATAAGTCCAGTTACAAAGTTCTGGCGTTCATTCATTCATTCAGCAACTACTCTACGCTATAGAATTCACAGCAACTACTGTGCAGAATAAAATCCTCAGCAACTAGTCAACGCTATAGAATTCTCAGCAACTCGTTTAGGCTATAGAATTCTCAGCAATTACTCTACGCTACAGAATTCTCAGCAATTACTCTACGCTACAGAATTCTCCAGCAACTCGTCTACACTATAGAATTCTCAGCAACTACTCTACAGAATAGAATTAACGTATAATTCACCAAAGAGAAGAAAATCACAGAAAACAGGAATACATCGGGGGAAAAACGCAGGAAAAAAGTTAGTATAGTTCCCGAAAAATAATACTCGCAACACGAGAACTACTGTTCACAATTCACAGAAACTTTTCAAAATTGAGACGATTCCCGGAAATTACTTCAAAATTCTCGGAAACATGTTCAATGAATTTTTTCCATTGAAAAAAAAAACAACATTAACAGCAAACACACAACAGCAATCGTTTCTAGACAATGACGATGGTTTCCGGAATATCTACCCAAGAATTAATTTTCAACAGTCTTATAAAAACATGTCAGTGCCGTATAATTATATAATTTTGATATGAAATTTCAAAGTGACCTTGTAGTTATTATGATGTTTTTAAACAGCGATTTTTCAAATTTTCGTTATAACAAGGCACGCTGTAACGAACAGAGTATTGTAACAAACGTAAATTGGGTCTCCGGTACGAAAAACAAAAAAAAAAAAAAAAAAAAAGAACCATCTAGTCATTGTCTATTAATTGATAAACTTTACGGGAGAAAAACAAAAAGTTGGAATAAGTGACGTGTCTAGTTTAATGGAGAGGCCTTTCGTTATTGGCAGTTCATATTACAGCCGAGACCCTTCCTATTACGAATTCCTTTTTAACCGCAATTAACTCGACCACATTAATTATTGATCAGAAAAAAATAAAGTATCGTTGGGGCCCAATTTGTCGACTGCCCTAGCGATTCCATTAAGTCGTTCATCATCGATAGGGGGCTGCTCCATAGATTATTAATCTATTAAGATCGATTTCTTTTCTTCTCTTTTTCGTTCATTTATATATACAGCCCTCTAGGGAGAGCCCTCACACACGCCCGATCCCACTCACTTCTCTCATCAAAATTTATTGGTTTCTTTTTTATTTTTGGATCCCCGAACCAGTCCATGACTTGATTGCTTTTTATCAAGAATACCTGATCGAAGCTCCAATCTTCTCGGTTTTCGTCACCTCGCAATTAATAGCCTCGTCTCCATCTTCTTTAAGGCTATAAATGACTCTCTGAGATTCAGACGTTCTCTGGGTGGACGGACATCCCTCCTCCGAACAACAACATGTTTATTATTATTACAATTTTCTTTTTCAAATATGAATTATTAATTATTATTTTTTATTTAACAGGGGGCGCTTCTCGTGATGTGAATGATTGCTATGAGTTTCTTCATCACACTCATGAGAGAAAAACTTATTTTTTCTGAATTTTCTCATCGTTCCATTTTGACGAATAATGATTTCCTCTTTTTTTTATGCATGCAAACATGGCTTGAATAATAGACGGAATCCCCTCCAGGGATGTGTCTTTCAGATTTCACTCTGATTAGATTGATAATTTCTTTTTATAATTAGAAGCAAGTTTTATTGTACATCGTGTAATAAGCTGTGGGTATCGATTTTTTTTTTGTAATTTAAATTTCGATTGGAATTTATATCTTTGAATCTTATTTTCGAGGTTATTGAAAATTCACGGGTCTGTTAGCATTTGATTATGTTGTTGACTCGGGGAAGGATCGAATCTCGGTTCTTTCTTTGCGATTGATATACGCAGGGTGGTAGAAAAAATTTCAGATGTAGCTTGAACTTATTCACAAAATTAAATTTTTTGTTGCGCTGATTCTTACTTTTAACCTCTGTAACAGCATCTGAGCCACCCTTAGGGGTGCGCGACAGGTGCGGCCGCATCATCGGGAACAGCCATTGTGAATGTTTCTGTGTAGTAAAACAATGTGGCTTATCTCTTCAACGGTTGAAAAAAAGAAATTTTCGATTCTCTCTAGTAAGGGAAGAAATTATGGAATATGTGATTTCTCCTATGAATTCTGGAATCGTTTCTTTTTTATTAATTCTGGAGTTATTTCTTTCATTAGTTATAAGTTTTCATGAAAAAATTCTCAAATTATTTCTTTGAATTCTGAATTTTCATGAATTCTCAGATTATCTCTTTAATTATTCTCGTATTTTTATATTTAGCCACCACTAAAAACATATAAAATTAAGGTTGAAGGAGACCTGGCTCCGAAATCGTCAAGACGCCCCTGGCCATGTTATTATTTTCGTGCCGGGCCCCGCGTCTGGTGAGGGTGGCTATGAACAACGTACCAGGTGGCAGCACAATTTGAAAACCGACATTTTTCGTCCAGAAACCTACCAAACCCTCCCTCCCTGCCCCCTCTCCCCCTCCTTTTGAACTTCTATCATGGGACTCGATTCATTAGAATGACTTCGGGTAATATTTTTCTATGACGTTAAGAGAAACGTAACGCATTAAGAATGTCATAAAAGTTTATCCTCGCTTCTTTGGGCTCGAACTATCACGTGCATCTGGTATGAAAAATTTGAAAGATTTTTCATAATTTTTTTTTGAAAAAGATCTTCGTTCTGGTCGACTCTCAGCATCAACGACTACAGAAAATATCGATGCTGTGAATATGGTGAGAAAAGATCCTCTTTTTATATGCCTATTCAGGTAAGATTTGTCTCCTCACTCATTTGAGGATGAAGAAGACTGTGATCAAGAGGAAAATTACCTTACTCTCCGATCGAAGACAAAGACAACCAGATACATCGCCCAAGAATATGACAATGCAAAACAGCGAGACTTTCTCAGATCAGACTCAGACAACTTCTCTGACACAATCCAATACCTCGAGAAGGATATCACGGAAGTAAATAGCCCTATGACGATTCACTGAGGAGACAATCGAATGATCCATCAAGACCTCTTTGCCAAAATCAGGCGCAAAACTTTTACTTGATTCGTGATTGATTCACATCAGGTTGAAAGCTTTCATATATATAATCTGCTTCTCACTTCTCCAATACCCCTTGATAGAGGAAGGTGGCCAGGATATGCTAGGCATAATGTTAGAACCATGACTGTTGTTCCTATAATTGTGAATTTTCGACTTACAGCCAAATGTGAACCGGTGTGCCCTCTGAAAAATACTTTCCTCGTAAGGCTTGGTTAACACGGAGTCAGTTATCTCTCCTGGACCCCAGGATATATACCCCCTCATGTATCCAGTTCAAAGACACACACACACGTTTGCCCCCCTCCCGAACCTTTAACGCTTCTGAACAATTATTCCAAGACATAATTTCAATTATATGTCTGGGAGATAGGGAATAGCGAAGACATATTGAGAGAGCGATTTGAGGCCTTAGGTTTTTCTCAAGGGTTTTCTCTCTCACCTCACCTAGGGAGGAGTAGGGCCTAGTTATTTTTAGGGATAAGATTTTTTTCGTTCCCATCACCAGAGTCCGCCAGCTGTCACCACGTCAAGGATATTATTATTCTTTTTTTTCGGTTTCCTTAGAAAAAATTACCGTCTACCGTCTGTGGTCTAGACCCAAGAAAAAAAAGGGCACCCATTTTTGAAATTTTCAGAGGGAGAAAAATTATATCGTACGATATATTTTCCCCACAAAAATAATTTTCGAACGAAAAATATACACATAATAATGTGCATATGGGAAAAGTAATTTTTTTTTTTGGGGTGGAAGGTGTACGAAATTTTTTCCCATCACTCATAACGTGAAATTTCACATCAGGGTGTAAACAATTTTTATGGGTTTATTTTTCACATCCTCTCGTGTTAGGTCTACCATTTAATGGTTATAAAAAAAAAAATTGAAAATACGAAAATGAATAATGTATTCACCCTAATCGATTGTTCTCGATTCGATTCTATTGTTTCTGATTTAAATGATGGTTATTTTCCCACGGGGGTTTTTAAGAAACCAATCTTTCCGAATGGGAATTTCAATGCGGTTGAAATCATAAATAATTTATAATATTTAATTTCACGATGCTTTGGGGGTAGGGTCGTATTTAAGGAGGCCCGGAGCCATTTCAACATCAGTAAATTATCCTTCTTTATGCTGCATCGGATAATTTATAATCATTTCCCTTAAAGAGTGTCATTACCCCCCTAATGTCGACTTTTCGAAAAAATGACTTTAAAAAACATTTCATCCAATTGCAAATCAAATGCAAAAAATTTGGCTGTAATTGGCAACTTTATTTGCCCTGACAATTTTTTGGTGATATCCCGTATTTTTATGAAAGAAGTATGGTCAGCCTACGTGTTGTGTGGAAGAATATTTTTCCCGGAACAAATTTTCGCGGGCCGGATGGAACCCTTCGATGGGACCGCATTCTGCCCGCGGAGCAGAGGCTGTGCACCTTTGTACTGAACTATTCTCCCTTCATGAATTTGAACAGACAAAGATCGGACACGGCACCCGCGGCCGGGGCCATAACTAGGATTTTTGTAAAGTGGGAAAGATGAATTTGCCGCCAACTCCACTGTAAAATTCGATAATTTTTGAACGGCGTTTTTGTTCTCACATAAAATTTACCCTCCTGTAAATTTTGTCGTCCGTGGCAGTTGCTTCCTTTGCCCTCCCGCCCCTTGTTCTGGCACCAGATACACATGCCCTACTCCACCGTTGCTGTCCTAAGGCGGAGGAGTACGGTGTACATGAGAGACTAACAAGTTTCACAACTTATTACTTTTATTGATTTTCTTATTTTCGTGAGTGAAGCTGAGCTAGTTTTCTTTCACGGCTACTAAATGTTTAATTAATAATATGAAATTTTTTTATATTTCTATTACCACTAATGCAGAGGGCCCGGTGCAGCCGTACCTGTCTTACACTCCTAAGGGTATCATGTGCTCATCATGACATAAGCTACAGGCTCCTTTCAGCTGGAATATATGACTAGAATAGTGATTCTCAACGTGGGGCTACCTTGTGGTCCTGGGATATTCTAAGGGAGGGTTGCGGGTGAAAATCAAGTGGAAGGAGAGCCATCCATGGCAGGTGGTTGAGGGAGCCGCAGAGAGCTGTGAAGCTTAGGGTAGTACCTGTACGAATATGTGAGCTGCTACTCCCAGCAGAGTACGAGGCCCCAAGAACAACATTTTCTCCTAGGGCCCATCATTTTCCCCGAGAAATTTATGTAGTTTCCGCGAATCGTCTCAATTTTAAGAAGTTTCTATGAATTGTCAATAGTATTTCTCATTAGTTGTGTCATTTTCCGGGAATCGTATGAACTTTTTCCTGTGATTTTTTTTCTTTCTGGAGTACTAATTTCTGTGTGTTGCCTACTTTCAGTGATTTTCTTCTCTGTGGAAAATTTTACGTTGATTTTAATCTGTAAAATGTTTTGCTATAATTCTATTCTGTATAATATTCTGAGCCATTTCTATTCTGTATAATATTTTGCTTCAATTCTACTCTGTAGAATCTTTTGCTTCAATTCTACTCTGTAGAATCTTTTGAGACAACTCTATTCTGTATAATATTCTGAGCCATTTCTATTCTGTATAATATTTTGCTTCAATTCTACTCTGTAGAATTTTTTGAGACAACTCTATTTTGTATAATATTCTGAGCCATTTCTATTCTGTATAATATTTTGCTTCAATTCTACTCTGTAGAATCTTTTGAGACAACTCTATTCTGTAGAATCTTTTGAGACAACTCTATTCTGTAGAATCTTTTGAGACAACTCTATTCTGTAGAATCTTTTGAGACAACTCTATTCTGTAGAATCTTTTGAGACAACTCTATTCTGTAGAATCTTTTGAGACAACGCTATTCTGTAGAATCTTTTGAGACAACTCTATTCTGTAGAATCTTTTGAGACAACTCTATTCTGTAGAATCTTTTGAGACAACTCTATTCTGTAGAATCTTTTGAGACAACGCTATTCTGTAGAATCTTTTGAGACAACTCTATTCTGTAGAATCTTTTGAGACAACTCTATTCTGTAGAATACTTTGCGTAGATTCTATGCTGTTGAGTAGTTCTTGTGAATAATATTTCGTGAAGCAATTTTACGTTAAAGTATCCGACTACATGGAAAACGTTATTTTGGAAGAATATATCGATTTGTATTTTTTTACCAAAGCCATATTCTTTGTGATTCCAAAACAAGCCTTGTTTTGTTTATATGAAGCTCAGAGCCGAAGTTACGTACACTTTAATGTTGAGTTTTCACATACAAGTAATTCGTGACAATACAAGTAATTAAACGTGTTTTACGAAAAATGATATTTTTGACAATTTACTTGAGTTTGCGACATGATTTCTAATAATCTATTCATTGTATCAGTACGAAATTTTAATATGAGATATATATTTTTTATATTACATTATTGAGGTTATGAACCAAAATTTAAGTCCTATCGCATATATCTTTTGAATTAGAGGGTTTTATAGACGAAATATTGGATGAAATTTCGAAAAATTCACATGTACATTAACAGATTCGAGTGGAACTTATGAGCATATCACATAATTCTTCGAATTTTAGTTCATAACCTGCACCATTACTAGCTGTATCGACTGTGAAAATAACAATTCTTGCAATTGTTTGCAATAGTGTTTGGAATATCAGATGAATTTTGCTCAAAATTTGACGTAAAAATGATTTTTTTCATAGAAAATGACGTAAGTAGTCAAAAATGTATTATTGCTTTCATCATTTTGAGACACTTTCTACCAAAAAATGTTATTAAAGTTCACTCCAATACCATTTCAAAGAAAAGTGACAAGAAAATAAGGTAGTCGGATACTTTAATTCTATTCCGTAAAGTAACTTGGGCCGTGCGATTTCTGTTCTGGAAAGTATTTCTATTCTGTAGAGCAGTTCTATAGTGAATTTTATTTCGTAAATAAGTTCTTGTGACTTCTATCCTGTTGAATAGTTCCTGTGAATTTCATTCTGTGGAGTATTTCGTGTTAATTCTATTCTGCAGAATTTTTGGGTCTATGCTATTCTGTAGAATTTTTGGGTCTATGCTATTCTGTATAGAATTTTTGGGCCTATGCTATTCTGTAGAATTTTTGGGTCTATGCTATTCTGTAGAATTTTTGGGTCTATGCTATTCTGTAGATTGGTTGCCGTGAATTCTATTTTGTAGAGCATTTTATGTTAATTCTGTTCTGTAAAGTAGTTCGTAGGATTTTTGTTCTTGTGAAATTCTAGTGAATTTTATTTTGTAGAGAAGTTCCTGTGGTTTCTATTTTGCAGCGAGGTTCCTGGACTTCTGTTCTGTAGAGTAATTCCAGTGAATTTCATTTTTCAGAAAAAATGCAAGGGTAATGTAGATGTTGAGACGGGACGGCGTAGAACCTCTTCAACAGAGAAGCTAAATGCACCATAGCCCCAGGGGGTCTCGAAATCGACCGCATTTGTATAAGAATTTTGTTCAGTATGAATTTACTCAAAACATCAACAAATAGAAAGGGCCTGCTATCGGATGAGTGGGAGCCCTGTACAACGCAAGGGACCATGGGTGGAAAAAATTAAATAATAAACACTACGATGCAGGGAATATTCCCGGAATCAGTGCTCGCATAATCATCAACAAATCAAATCATAGTGAGAAAGCAATTTTTTTACCTATGCCTTTTTATTTTTTGTTGTCCCTTGATAAGAGAACGCTCATGTCAATAATAACTCTAAAGTAGGAAAAAAAAGAGAATAAAAAAGTAGTAAACACAGTTCTCAGGTTCAAGTGGATCTCTCTCTCTCCCCCTCTTTCTGATTTGAATCCAATCAAATCAGGGTTGAAACGATTCCTTTTCTCTCTCTCTCTCTCTCTCTCTGTGTGTTATTATTTCATCACTTGGAAACCTGTTCATGTCTTATCTATTATCATTTCTTTAAAGTAGAAATTCACATTGCGATAAATATCGGAAATTCAGTTGGATATGGGTCGCACTTGATGTGTGTGTATATATATACATATACACATACACATACATACGTATATCTACGTATTTGGTGGTATCGCTTTGATCTTTGCTCAGTGCTGTTCCTGCTCTTTTTGAGCTCCGATATGACTTCGATGCCGTTTATACGTGAGTACGCAAGTTGAGCGTATCTCGGAATACGGCGAAAGGCGCAATAACTTCGTTGGAATCTGATCCTGACTGACACGACGGTTAATTAGTCCCAGATCCCCGAACCTTGAATGCAACCGTCTTCATTCACAATTTACTTCTGTACGTAGTAATAGAGGCTTTAAAAACGTCACTGTATTTCGTAATAATGGACGCCGCTTGAGTACGCCGAGTTGTTTTCGTCATAAATTTCTGTCTTTACATTTTATCTCTTTTAAGTGATTATTTTATGTGAAGTGGCACAAACAGGGCACCGTTATCATTACTCTTTCCGAGTATTTATATTAGGTATATGAAAAATTGTCCCGTACAAGTCTCAAGTCCAGAAACATGTAGTGTTATTTTTTTGTACGTAATCAACACGTCAAGATGTGATGACGTAGAATGTCTAGTTACCTTTATACATCTATACATTAATCCTAGTGCGGGGTAAAAAGGATTCACTTTTTCATATAAAAGTGTGTATTTTTGGCAGGATTGGTGACACTATCTCTAAGTTGTTGTAAATTAAATGAGGATTTTTTTTTGTTAGCATTGCATGAAAATATTTTGTGCGTGGTTTTTTTCGTAAACAAGTGATTCCTGGAGAATTGACGCTATTCTCACTAGGAATTAATTTCTAAGTGCTTGTGAGGACAAACTACTCCAAATATTTATTTTTTTTGTCTTGGCAGAAGATTGCAGTTTCGATTTGTCGGTCTAAGTAATATAGTCTGCAAGCTGCAGGCAATGAGGCCGATTGTTGCAGTTTCGGTTGCAAAGAATTTATAGTGAAAAGGATGATCTCATTTTCCATCACATCGAGCTTATATATGGCGAGGCCAGTTATAATAATTTCATCTACAACGAGCTTACAAACACTGACGTCAATTATTGAAAATAAACTGAGTTCACACGACCCAACACGATCTCATAGGTTTCTTGTACAGAACTCACAAACAGTGAAAGCAATTATTGCGAATTAACTGAAAAATAGGCATACATACACGATTTCTACATTTTTCAGCGATAAACTTAGTGACCGAAATTATATTGATAATCAATTACAATAAGCTTATATGTACGATTATCGCAGTTCCGTGTAATGAGTTTACAAAATCAGTGACGCAAATTATGTAATAACAACTTTTAAATGAGATTACATACACGACTACTGCAGTTTCTTGTATAGAACTTACAGTGACGTCCCATCGCATTAGCCGGCATGCCCTAAAACTCGAGGGAAAATAGCTTTTTGAATGTTCGAAACTGGTCCGTACCCGGCATGCTAAGAAAAGCGAGGTTTAGAAAAGATCACAGTATTATGAATTTAGCCAATTCAATGGATTTTTTAAAAATAAATGTATTTATCAAATGTATTTATCAAATATCCCAGAATCTATGACTCAAATTTCCCGGCATGCCGGAAAATACGGGTATTCTTGCCATTCTGGTCTTCCTCGCTGTTTCCCGTCATGCCGGACAACGTGGGGGGAATACGACATTACAAATCAACTAAACGAGCTAACACACACACACAACACGATTTCTACAGTTTCCTGCAAGGAACACACAAAGGGCAATGGAAGTTGTTACAAATCAACTGAAATCAGTCTACACACACACACACACACACACACGCACGCAAACACGGTTACTGCAGCTTTGCGTTTTGAGCTAACAAATAGTGACGCCAATTACTACAAAATTAACGAAAATGAGCTTACACACACACACACACACGATCACATCACTGCAGTTCCCATAAATGAGCTTACAAACAATCTGAAGTGGCTGAAGCATAGATTCTTACTAGTGCGAGGCATCTTTCTGGCACATCGTTCCCGTCGTATGTGCCGTGCTGAAAAAAAAGACCCTAAAAACCCGCAGATTTGTATACACAGTATGTGTAAATGTTGAGAAAGATAACACGAGCAATTTAGTCGTCCAAGCTCTAACGCACAGGGTTTTAATCCCCCACTTCTTATACTGTGTGATACATACTCATATCTGGCTGTCTATCATATATTTTCAATGCCTGCATCTAGCAAGGAACACAGATAGTAGGTCTTCGTTAGATTCAACTATGAAAAATTAGTTTCTCTCTCTCTCTCTCTCTCTCCTGCGAGATTTATTCAATTTAATACTTTCATATTTTAAATTTTACAGGCAAAAAATTATTTATAAATTTTTATTTAAACTATTTAGTGCCCCCTACTTTAATGGAGATCCGTGCGGCCGCAGGGTCGTACAGTGCTAGAGCTGTCCCTGCAAACAGTGACGCCTATCAAAATCACCAAAAAATGAGCTTCCATACGTGATTATCGCACTTCCCTGTAATGAGTTTACAGTGATATACCAGTTACCAGTTTACAGCCAATAATTACAAATCAACTGAAATGGGCTTACACGCACAATTTCTATGGTTCCTTGTAACGAGTTTACAAACAGTGACGCAAATTATTACAAATCAACTAAAAAGGGAACTACATGTGCTTATACACACACGGAATTTCTTCAGGTTCCTGCAACGCGCTTATAAACAGTGACGTTAGTAATTACTAATCAACTGAAATAGGTATATACACACACACACGACACGACTTCTATAGTTTTCTGCAACAAGCTTATAAATAGTGACGCCGGTTACAGCAATTTTGTCTTGTCTACAACAAGCTGGCAAACAGTGACGCCAATTACTACAAAATCACCAAAAAAAAAAAAAAAGAGTTTACATACGCGATTTCACAGTTATCTATAACGAGTTTACAAAAACAGTGACGCCAATTATTACAAATCAGTAGAAATTCTCTGCAATATTTCCCGCAACGCAATTTTAATGGCATGATATTCTGCCATATATATTGCGTTAAGGTAGTGGTTCTCAAACGTTTGTCACACACCCACGGCTGCCGTACCCAATTCATGGCTCATTCGCAGCTCCCCCACACAATAATTGCAAAGATATATTCACTTATAAAAAAACCTCCTCAAAGCATAAAAAGTAGGCACCCAAATCAGTATCTCCAGCTCGTCGCGACGCCCCTGGGAGCCGTGACGAACATTTTAAGGTTATGAACCAAAATCTTAGGTCGATCATACGTATTTGGCTCATTACAGTGTGTGTGTTCTACACGATATAAATGAAATTTAAAAAAATTTACCCTCACATCAACAGATCTGGGTGTAATGATGAGCACGTCACATGCAATCATTTAAATTTTGGTTCATAACTTGCATCGTCACTAGCTGAATCTCTACTATGAAAATAACAAGAGATTGTAAATTATACGGTGATAACTATAAGTCTAAATGCCACAATTGATTATATCCATATAGAGATATATTTATTTCACGTATTTGCCGAACATATACAAGGTTTATTTGATGAATTGTCAATTGTGAGTCAATTGTCATTGATAACCTTTCAGTAATTTTAGCGATAAGTGGAAAATTATACTTCCTGTCAGAGTCGTAACAAAGGATTTTTACTACCCGGGGATGATTCAGCATACCGGGGCAAAGATTATTTTGCGCCCCTACAACTTTAAAATTCGATAATTTTGTAACTGTGTTCTTTGTTCCCACCTAAAACTACCGCCCCTAAATTTTGCCGCCCAACTAGTTCCGGCCCTGCTTCCTTTGACAATTGTTTTGGCAAAAATTGCTAAATTTTCATTTGGAATATTTTGGCTGTAATTAACAATTTTACCTACGACAATGGATCTCAATTTCCCGTATTTTTTTTTTTTTTGAAGAAATTATGGTCAGTTTTTTACTGCTGATACTTTTCTACCAGAACACTTTTCGCGGGGCGAATAGTGTATTAAATCCCCCTTGGTAGGCTGCATTTAGACCACGGGCCAAAGTTTGTGCACCCCTTACATAAGTAGTTCAAAATTTATTAATTTGTTTTCATCATTTTGAAACACTTTCTATCAAAAGAAACGTTGTTCACTCCAGTACCATTTTTTTAATGGGAAAAATTGCTAAGAAGGGAAGTCGAGAGAGAGAATACTTTTAAAATAGTACTAAACTAGTACTACCTTAAGAATGAGAGGTTAAAGAACTCGTTTGAGTGACAAGGACTCAAATATCAAATTCCTCTAGTTTTTGAGTTATCTGGCTTATATTTGAGAAAGGCTGCATGCGAAAAATTTATGAATCCATATGTATTCTAATTTACATAACGGTGAATCTCCACGCGCCCGAAGTAATTCATGCACTGTTTTTTGGTTTGTTGATCAGCTACTAAATTTCGCATGAAAGTGGACGTTTTCTCGGACCGGTGAATATGTTTCGATTTACTCAAGGTACACAATCTGCTACCCATTTCAGGTTCACCTGTGATTGTGACTCTTTACACATATTTCTGTTTTCTTCTTTTTTTTGTGTTTTTATTTTTTTACATGCATGTTGCACGATATATATATCATCACAGTTTTCGTGCTGCATTGCTGTTGTGTCTCGCAAGGTAGGCCAACCGAAGCCCCACCTCAATTTAAACGCATCTCTTCTCCAGAAAAAAAAAAATGCTTTCACTTTCTCTTCTCTTCGATCGGAAGTTTTGATAGTTCCACCATCATAATATGAATTTGTCTTTCCCATTATTTTTATCTGAACACTAAAGATCACACACCGTAGCGGATGGAACGGGATTTTTCCACCAGAAAGGTACTCATGATGATAATAATGAGATGTAACGGGCGATGTTGAGTCGAGTTATTTGCTTCGTTAATCGTCACGTAATGGCTTGAACTGGACAGAAGCCACTTGGTTATGGTTGGCGAATAAGAAGAGAATGTTAATTACGCGATAATTAGCGCTTAATTTGTTCTTTGAGGTTGTTATTCTGGGTTTTAATTACAATTAAATATTTCCCATTGAGCTGATGGGAAACCGTTAGGCAAGAAAGGTTCTTGATTGTTATTAGCCGTGATCCAGAACCAACAACGCGATCAACTTCACGACCCATGGGCCCATTCCGAATTCAAAATGTTTATTAAATATTCATGAAATGTTTGAAATCAGTCTGTGTGGTCTTTTGACGGGTTACCCATCAATGGGGCCTGGATCCTGAATCAAATAGGGGGCTCCAAATTATTGAGCGCTTTCACTAATTCTGAAATAATTTCTTTCATAAATTCTGAAATTATTTCTCTCGTAAATTCTGAATTTTTAATAATTTTAAAATTATTTCTTTGAATAACTTTAAACTATTGCTCTCATTAATTTTCAATTATTTCTCTTGTTTATTCTGGGATTATTCTTCATTAATTCTTTCACAATGTGTCTCTTTTTCATCAATTTCAAAATTCTCATTGATTCTGAATCTTCATTAATTTGTAAATAAATCCTCCAATTTTTGCACAGATATGTTTCCAGAGCAACCTTAACGCATGGGCCCATCAAAGCACGGCCCGGGAGCGGGGGGCTAAAAACTGCATCAGGGGGCCTTGATTTCTTTGATTCCTCCAAAAATGAGATTTTGTGCTATGATTTTCGAGAGAAAGCATAGAAGAAATTTATAAGCAGGTTCTTTGAGCTAATTAGGGTGCCCCAGCATATCACTTTGCCCGAGGGCCCATGGTACTGTTAAGACGGTTCTGTATCTGTCAGCATATCTGTGAACTCTGTAATGTTATACCTTTTTGGATGCCAACTTTCTCTCTAAAGATGTATATAATCATTGCTCAAGACAGTTCCAAAAAATATCTGCGTCTCAGCCTAGTCGCCGAAATCGTTGATTCGCCCCCTGAAACCAGTGGCACAACAAATGGATTTATAACCGGATTGTATGTGAATTCGTACGACCTATCTCAGAAGCTCTTACGACCCAAGTTTGGGTCGTGACCATAGGCATAGGTTAAGAACTCCTTTGTTAGCTGAAAACATTTTGAAGCTTTTAATTTAACTTAAGGAAGAGCTAGCGATGGATTTTACTGAAATGATACCACGATTTGCAAATTACAAGTTAACCGGAAAAAACTCCAATGTTGATGTGTTTAATTGTCTAATAATGTACAGGGTGGGCAAAAAATCCGTAGAAACTTTAGAAATTCATAAAAACCCGAAAAATAACCGATATAAAAAAAGGTTTGCAGGATATCGCTAGGTCACGGGAATTTTTTTAACAGGGAAAAAAACCTCAAAAACAACTGATAGGTGGTGCTGGTACGAGCGACTTCGGTGGAAATATGCAAATGAGACGGTTATAAGAACTTGCGCTCCTAATCCACAAACGTGGTTATAACACACTGTTGTAAACCGTGCATGTGAACAAGGATGCTGAGTGCGAAGGATAAAGCTTTGTTGGTGAAGTTGTTTTACGTAAACCAGGAATCAGTGACGATTGCCTTACGTAAATTCCGAGTTCAGAATAATGTGAGGACTGGAAAAGGGCCTTTAACAGCGACAGACTACATAAAGCTTGTTTAACGGCTTGAGGAAACTGGAACGCTGGAGGATCGTGTAAGAGAGCCGGACGATCATGTTTAATTAAGGAAGGCACGTTTCGCCGCGTGTTGCAGCTGAAATTGAAGCGTTAGCGTCCGAATCAGCTGCAGGGACCAGCAGTGCTCGTGAAGCTGCCAGACGCTTGGGCTTACCACCATCCTCTGTAAGCAATATTCTTCGTGGAATCGTTGATCTGTACCCGTACAGATTGCAGTCGTGCCATGAACTTTTACCAGCGGTTACCGTACAGAGGGAAGCATTTGCGAGGTGTGCTTTCTCCAAAATCGAACAGAATCCCACGTGGGTCTTTAACATCTTGTGGACAGGTGAAGCTCATTTTTCGCTTCATGGCGACGTTAATACCCATAACTGTCGCATCTGGGCTACTTCTAATCCACGTGAGTACACGCAGAAACCATTACATTCCCCAAAGTGACAGTGTGGTGCGGGTTCACAGGTTCGTTCATCATGGGAAACCTTCTTTGAATTGCAGAGCCCAGTAAATGGGTAGAAAACGGCTACGGTGAATGAGCGGCGTTATTTCACGCTTCTGCGCGAAAAGGTCGTGCCATGTTTGCGTGAAAGAGATGCGCTTTCTACCTTCACGTTTATGCAAGATGGAGCAACTAGTCACACTACTACTCCGGTCAAGGCATTCCTGATACAGACGTTCGGGGAAGACAAAATCATTAGCAGGCGTTGCAGGTTCCCATGGCCTTCTCTGTATCCAGATTGACAACACCGGCGGACTTCTGGTTATAGGGATATTTGAAATCCTGGATGTATCGATTTGGTCCATCCCATCTGTCGGAACTGAAAGATGCGATCCGCCGACAGGTGTCATGTAGACATCCGGACCTGCTGCACTCTGCCGTTGCTGGATTTACGACTCGCCTGCAATGTGTTATTCCCCTGTGATGGTGGTCATGCAGAACACATACTGCTGTAATAAACGATTTGGAGGCATTCTGTTCGTTATTTGCGTATCTTTTCTTCGACTTGTGTAAGTCAGCGCCACCTATAGGCTGTTTTGTGAGTTATTTTTTTCCTGTCAAAAAAATTCGCGTGACCTAGCGATGCTAACCCTGCAAACTGTTTTTTATTTCGGTTATTTTCCGGTTTTTATGAATTTTTAAAGTTTCTATAGACTTTCTGCCCATACTGTATTATGATGCCAGATGTATTTGAATTTCCCGTTCGGGAAGTGTGTTGCCAGCAGCAGTCTTTCATATCTTAAATAGCGTATTTTAAGCTGAACCAAATATATACTCTCATCTCACAAGACCGTTATAGTACACAATACGGAACAAAAATTGGCATTTCGACTTTCTCAAAAGTGTTTGAAGCAAGTCTATTGAATAATCATTTCTTTTTCAAGCTGAAAAGAATTATTTTTGATTTGTGGGTATTTCTAATTCGTAATTTTCATTTACGAAAATGAAATTTAGTAATTTTCATTAAACTTTCCTATAAAAAGCCTTGTTTTCCCGATTTCGACAATTGATAATAATTTTTTTTCTATCCTCTTTCCCCTTTTTTTTCTTGTCAACACACACTTACTCTATCCAGAATCTTTTACTCTTCACAGCCGTTTACTGGCACTTCCTAAGTGTGGAAATGGAGTTCACTTCGGTGCCACCGACAAACCATTATATTCAGATTCATTTACGAAATAGAAATAATTCTTGTATATCAATTCTTCCAAAAATGTTAGGAAACCGGTGATAAATGTGAAATATATTATCCATTAACTTCATTTCGTTTCATCTCATCACAGCCTGGCATGAGTAGTTTGAATTCCAATTTTCGAATAGGTGATCCATAGCCCTACCGATAAAGACACCCAGACCTGACTAATTATATACTTTGGTATAAACAAACTACTCGTCTTTCTTTCGGGTGACTAGGAAAATATTCCTTGATCATTTATGACGTTAATAAAATTATAACTAATAATCACTTAAGTGATGTCAAACTGCACCGTAGGCCATTTAAGTGATAGGAAACTGCACCGCGCGTCACTTAAGTGATCTAAAAATGTACCGCGAGCTGCTTAAGTGGTTTGGAATCATGCCGCGGGCTGCTTAACCCTATAATCGGCAATTAAAAATCGCTAAACCTCCCTTCAAAATGCAATATTATATTTTTAATGAAGTAGGCTTTCTTCCCATAATCCACACGTGCAAACTAAGGGTATAGGGAAAGGTTTTCCATTGTGAAATCAACTTTACAAAATATCTGGGCTTCTCAGTGATGAAATAAGAGGCTTTTAAGAAGACGAGATATATCTTCAATGCCGCGTAGAAGGTTAAGTGCTCTGCAATTATTGCATGGGTCACTCAAGTGATCTGTTAATATGCCACTGGTCACTTACGTGATCTGGAAATGTGCCGTGGGCCACTTAAGCAATGAAAAACTGTACAGTGGGTCACTTATGCCATCCGCAATCCCACTTTGCCCATTTTCACAAAATTAGTTTTGAAGTCGGGAACCGCATCAGATGAATACGAAGGCCACATTTGAACTTACATAGTTTGAAACTTCTGTTCTAGGGTGTTCTACTTTTTTTTATGAAACAGACAAGTATTACAAGGAAACAGATATTTTCTGGATATTATGCCGAAATGAACTCGGAAAGAAAAGTCATCTGGCTCGCCTTCCTTGTTTCACGCACTGTGGCGGGAGGCACAGAAGTAGAGGCATTAGTAGCTTCTCTTAACTTCAGCAAATGGCCTCCAGGTGGGACGGTATAGAGAAATAGACGGCTTTTTTTCTTCAGCCCAATATATCAACGAAACAGGTATTTTCTGGATATTATGCCGAGATGAACTCGGAAAGAGGGTCTGGGTTCGAGTCCAGGGGGAAGACCAGATGACTTTTCTTTCCGAATTCACCTCGGCATAATATCCAGAAAATATATGTTCCCTTGATATGTTGGGCTGAGAAAAAAAATCCCTCTATCTTTGTCGGAGGGAGTATTAATTAATTATCCAACATGGAATCGAAAAAAGCAAAATTCATACTCTTCTTTTCAAAATAAGATTTCTCTTGAGGAATCCCACGATCATTGAACACACACACACAATCACTCTCTCTTATTCTCTACCTGTTAGAACTATTATATCTGAAAGGGCATCACAGAGAGGAAGAGAGTGTAGTAATATCTTTAACAGAAGCTATGAGAGAATTGAGAGGGCCTGAAAGAGATAGTTTTATCAGTTTATACAGACAGAGACAGGTTTAAAAAGAAAATTGCATCTAAACCCGGAAACTTGTGTTTGCACAGTTTAAAGCACTTGCTTTTATAAAGTGCTTCAAGAAAATGAAAAAAGAGAGACTGATATCACCCACAGAAAAAAAAGATGAAGATTTATCCACAAAGATTCAGACCATTGGGTGCCTCGTGGATGGCGGATATCACCTTTTTATCTCACACGGAGATGAGAGAAAAAAACGCCATACAAATAATATTATTTGCAGTATTGCTTTTTTTTTACTTTTGCTTGATTTTTCTATGGGAAAGTTACCCAATAATACGGATCAAAAAATCGTTGAGAAATTGAGAAATGTACACAGGGCCGTCATTTCAACTTTTTCCAGGGGGGGGGGGGGGAGGCAAAGCACATGTACTCAATGTATGTATACATATATATATTTGTATATATATATATACCATTTTTAATGTATTTTCAAAAGCCTGCCCCTCCCCCCCTAAATGAAGGGCCTGGAAACGTATGTACGTATTTGAAGAATTTCATAAAATTTTATAATTTAATTACTAACATGTTACATCAACATTGCCTATATATGCTGAGTGATAGGATTTTTTTTATTTTGCAATGACTCAAACGTTTTCACTTGGGCTTACACTAGAAACAAATATATGGCCTGTCACCCAACATAACATAACTAGTTTATTAGTGGTATTATTTCAGTAAAATCCATCGCTAGCTTCCTTAAGTTAAATTAAAAGCTTCAAAATGTTTTCAGCTAACAAAGGGGTTCTTAACCTGTGCCTATGGTCACGACCCAAACTTGGGTCGTAAGGGCTTCTGAGATAGGTCGTACGAATTCACATACAATCCTGTTATAAATCCATTTGTTGTGCCACTGGTTTCAGGGGCGAATCAACGATTTCGGCGACTAGGCTGAGACGCAGATATTTTTTGGAACTGTCTTGAGTAATGATTTTATGCATCTTTAGAGAGAAAGTTGGCATCCAAAAAGGTATAACATTATAGAGTTCACAGATATGCTGACAGATACAGAACCGTCTTAACAGCACCAAGGGCCCTCGGGCAAAGTGATATGCTGGGGCACCCTAATTTATTTGTCCCCAGTCAATTACGATAATACTATACAAATTAGAGTTTACAATTAAATTACATATTTTACAGTATTTGAAAGAAAATGCAAGAGAAAGAAAAATATTTGAATGCACACGGGGTAGAACAGTTAATTCATAATGACATGAAGAAAGCTGGGACAGGGAAGAAAGCAGTAGCTGAACGCTAGTAAAATGTTCTCGACCCTATGGCATCTCTGTAAGTAGACAATTGAACTTGGGTTGATTCGAAGTCCAAAGTCACTGAAAAAGAAAAGCTCGAATTATCCAATTAATCTGTCCTGTATTTGTAAAATGACTACTAAACCACACATGCACCTTGTTCACATTCCTCTGGGAAACTTTCAACCAATTGGTACATGCTGTAATGTGCATGCACGTGTTGTAAACCTGGCGTGGTGTTTGTTTTCATGCAATTTCTTGTTATGTGAATTACCGCCATCTACGATCAACTTTTCTAACTATGAGTGAAGTGTGATGATTGAATAATTGTATCGTGGTGTAGGCCTGTTGCTCTCTGTGGCGAGACTTTTAACGGGGAGATCGGCTAGCGTTCACGCCTGTGAAATGACTACAAATTGCAACTAAATCATCAACATTAAAATAGGATAATACTTATCATTATTAAAATTTTATTAATTACAAAATTGTTAAAAACGCTTGCTTATCATTCTTATACTAACAAGGCACTTTAACGTAATACACAATCTGAATTTTCCGATACTTTCCATACTCTTAATGACGACAAAAAAGATTCAAATTTTGTATGTTACACCTTGATTTATAGGTTGAAAAGAGCATAATTGGTATTAAGTGGTACACAGTATCGATGTACTAGAGTTGAACAATATTAAAATGGGCATTAAATTATCAGAAAAAACGAGTAGAGAAGAAAACAGAATTTTCAAATTTTTATTAGTCTTTAAAAATTTGTTGTTTAACAACTTGATCGAGAAAAGCAAAATCTGGCTTTTTTTGTTGTAGAATTTTTCCCAATTGAATTTGCTAAAAATCTTAATTTTTTTTCCCTCCAACTTCGAATTATTCAAAAAAATTGCAAAAAAAAATCGAGTTCTAAGCAAGAAATTTTAACATTAGATTACATAGAAAACTCTAGGGGAGAGTTTGTGTAAAAGTTCTAATTATTCAAAATTCGAATTAACCAAGTTATACTGTACTTATTTTGCTGTCCCCTCCCCGTAATTCCGAACGGAATAAGAGTGAATTTGACACTCTGGTTACCAGAACCGACTGCCCTTCCCTAATTACGCCCTTGGTTCCCAGCAAAAAATTGAGAGAATATGTCAATGCACTTACAGTGGGGATAATGGAGAACCTTCTTGTGTGTGTGTGCCATATATACGTATTGTAGAAGATCTCAAATCCTTTTACTATAGAGGTATTGATCGTGAACTGTTTCAAATTATATTTGAATAAAATGATGTCGCTCTCCACTTGTTTATGCAAGATATACTGAAAACTGGATGTTGTGTGAAGATGCTTATTTTTTGAGATGTTGATCTTTTGAGGAAGGAAAAAACTCATCTCTGCCTCTACCGGGGGTCGAACGAGGACCCCGGGTCAGACTCCCAGTGGAAGCAGAGATGAGTTTCTCCCCTTCATCAAAAAATCTTCATCTCAAAAAAATAAGCATCTTCACACATCATCCAGTTTTCAGCATATCTTGCAGAAATTTATATATGTCTTGAATGGTCTCAGATGCAATTCTTAAAGATCTTGAATGGAAACTTAATTGTTACGTCTCCAGTTCCCTAAAACTTGATTGTTAAATCATGAATTCTCTAAAATTTTTATTTGGTTTAAGATTTTAAATTCTCTAAAATTTTTATTTGGTTTTAAGATTTTGAATTCTCTAAAAATTTATGGTTCAAGATCTTAAACGGTCTCAAACTCTATTGTTATATCTTCAATGCTCTAAAACTAAATTGTTACATCTTGAATGCTTTAAAACTAAATTGTTAAAATTTGAATTTCCTAAAACTCAATCGATCAAGATCTTAAATGGTCTCAAACGTTGAATCTTGAATGATTTAAAAGTTAATGGATGAAATATTAAGATTCAATAATTTTTTTTTATAATGGTGTTCTTTGTTCCCACCTAAAACTGCCACCCCATAAATTCTGCCGCCAGAGGCAGTTGCCCCCTGCCCCCTCTAATTCCGGTCCTGGTCTCCCCTTAACTCTATAATTAATCTTGAATTTTATAAAACTGAATTGTTAAATCTTGAATTTTATAAAACTTAATTCGTAAATGTTAAATTTTATAAAACTTAATTCGTAAATGTTAAATTTTATAAAACTTAATTCGTAAATCTTGAATTTTTATCGAGATTAATTGAGATCTTTAATTCAAGATCTCACCAGTCTCACACAAACGGTCAATTTCTAAATCTTTTGATCTCTAAAACTTCAAGATCTCAAACGGTCCCAAACATGATTGTTGAAAGTTTTAAATTCTGCAAAACTCAACCGTTGAAACTCCTCAACGTGACAAAAGGAGCCTCAAATTTAACGATTAATATAAGCCCCAAATCTTTTAATCATCAAAACGCACCGTTAAGGGTCCCCATTTTATTCAATCATCCATCCATGTGCCCAAAAACAAATTGCATTGAAATGAAAAACGCCCGGGAAATGTAAATCGCGGTGAGTTTCGATTCTTCCCTCTAAACAATGGCTCGAACACACACGCAATAGTGTTAAATACAAAATGTGCAATGAAACCCTTCGTATTGCCACAATCATTCCCAAGAATCCGAGTTACGCGGCTAACGTAAATCGCTATTTTAATTGAAGATAAAAGGCGGCGCCTATTAAAAGAAAAGATGAATCATTTCACTGTGGTCGACATGACCGCGACGACCGACGTTACGTCGCGGTCATGTTTCGCTTTATTTTTTTCTTTTATAATTTATGCCGACCGAACTTGGTACGACATGGCACGACATTTTCTTCCGGCGATGGTCATCTCTTTCCCCCAGTGTCGTTCGTCGTCGCATACACGACCAACTCGATACCATCGTGGTGAGTCGATCGACTGCGATGCACCGTCAGCGATAGAACTGTCGCGGCTTCAACGCGACTCGTTTCCCGCGGGTTTCCTTTTTTTAGTTCGATCGATCGATCGTCATCGACACCATCAAATAAACACCTAAACGGGAAGCCTCTGTCGGAGATTCAAATTCAAGATTTGATTGCCGAATGATTCTTTGACATTAGCGAAGATTTTCTCTGGAATCAATTAGTAAGATAATAAGAGAATTTAAATAGGGATGGAATTTACATTGAATCAGAGGCACACAAACTTTTCAGCCCGTGGGATAGATATTCACGTCACTGCCACTTCTTGCGGGCCAGAAACTGGTAAATATACGGTGTGGCCTTATGAATAGAAATACGTACATTTGACTTAAAAAAACAAATTCTACATTGGAAATTTTGAATTCATTCGTAAAAACAAAACAATAAAAAAGCAAGTTAAGATTTTTGCATTCATCCTCAAAAAATTCAAATGAAACCTTTTGAATTCGTCCGCAAAAATACTTTCCAAATTAAAAATTTCGCACTCATTCGCAAAACTGAACTAATGACACAATTTTATAGTTTAATTACTAGGCCAAGTAGAGTATTATTGTGCTTTGCTGAAAGTTCTAGAATTCAAGTGTTCTGCAATATTGCTACTACCTATTTTTGCTTCAAAAAGGTGTAAATTATCAAGATTTCACGGAAAATCTAAAAAATCAAATTTTCGCATTTATTCATCAAAAATGACAAATTTCGTATTTATCGCATCGATTTCGTAAATACGAAAGTTATGTATCCCAACTTATGACTCGTATTTCACGAGTCATTCCCGTAACTTTGGCCATTCTGACTATTTTTATAAGAATGTCCCGTTTTTTTTTTCAAATATGTTGCTAGTTTTATTATTTACTTAAATTCAAGGATTTAGATGATTGATATATCATTTAAATTATAATATATAAGTATGATATTATAAATAATATTAATGTAAAATAATTTTGTTTTATAATATTATATTAAAAATAGCTATGATCATAATTGTCATGATTAATCATAGTTTCATAAGTATTCTCGTCACATATTTGTCTAATCTAAACGTGTTTTTCGTGAATTGCGTTTTAAACCACTGTGATTTGCTTCCCACCATTGGTGATTTTCCAGTGATTTCAGTAATATAGTTGTAATATAGTATATAGACAACTTTTTCTCCCTGTTTGCTTTTGAGTACTTTTTTGGCGATGCCCCGTATTTTCTTCGAAGAAATGTGGTCAACCTATCCTACTACATCATTTTTTGTTCATTGATACTTTACTACCGGAAACATGTACCTGTCACGGGCTGTATGGGGCAGCAATTGGCCACGACCTCCTATATAACCTAGTTATCTAGGTGGTCGTGAATTGGCCCGCGTGCGCCAGGTTGTGTAATTCTGCAGTTTATATAAATATAGAAAATCTCTCATAGAGGGACGACCTCCAATTCCCTAAACACCAGTACTTTTAGAATGTCCTCCCTCAGAAAAAAGTATAAGGATTGCTAAATTGAAAAAAAAACAAAAAAACAATTGTATTATTATAATAATACCTTTACCCAGAGAATGAAGCTCTACAACAATTACTTTCCCGAAATGCCTCATTAGCAACCATTTTTTTTTCTATCGACGATCATTGGTGAAATGCATTTTCTAACATCGACAATACCGTAATAGAAATTGTTAAGCAAATAAATAGAGTAGAATATTTTTAGATGATGGCAATTAATAATTGGAGTAGAGAGTGAATCTCAAAACTTTTGTGTTGGGAACGCCCTTGGGGAATAAGAATATAGTTTTAGATGTTTCATGGCACCCTTGTGCCAAGTGCTCTAGTCTGGCTTCTCACGGCCACCATAGAATTCCGAGGTACACTCGTTGGAAATCATGGCCCAAATTGTTGCTTATAATGTAATTTCATTCTCTGACGCCCCCTTTGCGAGCCACCGCTTTAAATACAAATATGTCAAATAGAAAGGTGAAATACCTAACGAGATGCCATAAAAATATAACTAAAATATATAATATTACGTATCATAAAGTTATGATTGTTTTTCTTGGGAGTAGAAGTAAGAAAAAGCATTCAGTAGAAACAATGGAAATCGATAACAATTGATCAGTTTGTGTACGTACACTTCTTTTTCTGTCCATGTGGGTTGCTATTAGAGATTAAAATAACAATCTATGGTTAATCTCCACCGAATTGTGTTTTATGTTACGGTAAACGTTACTAATGGGTTATTATACATAATAACCAATTATTATGCAGACTTGGTAACTCAATTGCCTTGGTAAGTTTGATAAATTTATCACTTTTACCGGCAAATAAATATAATACCCAAGCGTCGTTGGTAAATTTGATAAATACTTGAAATTTATCGTCTTTATCTATGATTATGCATAATACCCTAGTGAAATTAGTGAATTTAATAAATATAAAAAAAATTTCGCATATACGTCTAGTATGTGTGATGAATATAGTCGGACACCGATATAATAATAAAAAATATTACGATCGGACCCGGATATAATGAATTATCATGTATAATATAGTACGATTTATCATGTTTACCAACGACGCGTATTATGCACAATCACCAGTAAAAGTGATTAGTTTAGGTAAATTTATCAAATTTACGAACGATGCTTGGGTACTATGCATAATCACTTGCAAAAGAGATAAATTTTGGGAAATTGATCAAATTTACCAAAATGCTCGATGATCATGCATAATAAAAGGATTTATGACATTTACCATAACGAAAGGGTCCAGGTACGAAATCTAGCAGCTAACAACAGCTCGGTCAACCCTCGAAGTAATGTTTCTTCCTTTTTAATTCACAAATTAATTCTTTCTTTATTATTTCTAAAAACTAATTTAAAAGCCCTAAAAAAATGTTTAAATTCTTTTTTAATTCTGCAGTTATTTATTTTACTAATTTTATATTAATTTCTTTCGTTAATTTTGCTTTTATTTCTTTAACTTATTTTGTATTTCCTCTTTTAACTAATTTTTTTATTTATCTCTTTCATAAATTCTGGAATTATTAGTTATGAAATTTCATCAATCATCGAATAGTTTCTTTTGCCATTTCTGAAACTATTTCTTTCAATAATCCTAATTTTTTTTTAGCAATTATGTAATTATTACTATTATTATTTTATTTGACAATAACACTACCAGTATAATCTGATACAAAAGACAAAAAACAGAAACAAAAAAAAAAAACGCATATAAATACATAGATTATGAACATTCACTCTGAGACCCCAAGGGACTAATAAGGAGTCCTTCCAGTAGGTGTCTACAAAAAAAATCTATTGGATTGTCACATAGCAACCGTCATTCATTTTTAAAGGATTTTTTAAAAAATTTACGTCATTTTCAAAATTATATTTTTCATTTTAATATAAAGTAGCACAAAGAATTATTTAATGTCAAGTTATGTGTACCTCTCCACTTTCTATCATTTGTTACTGTTACCAGTCATCTGTATTTATTACACGACTTCTTTATAGTTTATATCTTTTGCAAATGAGTAAATACTGAAATTTGAGCTCATATTCGTACGGTTCATTGTACGAAAAAGATTTAGTATCTTAGGGGCAATGTAACAGAAACTCCTTTTTAAATAATGTTTTATTGGCTCGTGGCACTTGATAAATATTCCTATATCGAGTAGATGTTCTATTGCTTTTTGTGGTTAGCCTTATATTATTTGCTGTTACGAATTTTATAATTCCGTATATATTTTTTGTCTTATATGTTTAGTGTGTGACATTCTGTTATATTGTTGTTAGAGTCAGTACTTGTTATTAGCTCTCTTGTTACTGCTCTCGTCAAGTCTAAAATTATTTCTAAAAGGGATAATGAAAATATTTCTATCAATAATTCTGACGTTATTCTTTTTTCCCAATAGTTATGAAATTATTTCAGGAAGTAATTATAAAAAACTTCCACCTGATCTGTAAATTCTGTAATTATGTATGCTTTTTTAGATGATGATTCTTCCCTTCCGAAACATTCATATCATTTTGTTTATATATCAAAGTGTTTGGGGCGCCGGAGCACACAAACTCGTCAAGACGGCCATGGTAATGTGCGAATGCTCAGCGTCACTGGTGAATGCGGAAAGCATCTCACCGTTCTATATACGGCAGTGCTGCTCTCAGTAACCAGCGAAGAAATTACCGTTCATTCTTTAATTTAATCGTCTTCTAACGTTGCAAATATTTCCTAAAAGTGATCAGCTAGTCACGGCGAAAATAAAATAAGTTGAAAAAAAACTCGCGTTCCAGCCTAAGGATAGAAACACAATGCAAGGTGGTTTCCCATTCTGCAAATCGGGGCCGTCAAATGATTTGTTAAAAACCTGTATTTCAACTTTTTTAACCAATCCGTAACGACGCCGACGCGCAGAATCGGAAACCAGCGTGCACTACGTTCATATCCTAACACGCCTTTGAATGTAGACACAGAACATTCATGAACTTCGGCAATTGACTGGATAAAGATTACCAGTTGAGTACAGTGAACCCTCAATGTACCGATACTCTGTGGACGAAGGGGGGAAAAAATCGTTGTGGAGAACTTATAGTTATATCGAGGTAGCATTATTATGAGCTCCCAAATTTACGCTGTGTTGCTGGCATCTCTTCTGAATTGGCGTTGTTAGTGACACCATAAAGTGCATTTTTAAGTGTTTCTTCACATCAAAAAATCGTAATTGATCAGTTGATGAATAAAATTCAGTTGGTTTTTTCACACTGTATAGTGGTTCACTATACAACACTTTTGTACACAACTCAGAAATGAGCTCTACGGCAGCATTTCATTAACATTTTTGGAGGGTAGATAGTGCAAAATATACCGATGTAAACACCCTCGAAAGAACAAAAAAATGATGAGAAATTAAAAATATATATATATCGAAGGTAATTTTTTGAGTGAAGTATTAAAAAATATCATTGTGTAGTAGTTTCGAAACCCATTCAAAAATTATTGTTATAGAGGGATTTATCGTAGTGAAGGATATCGTTGTATGGAGAGGACTATAAGCAATTCGAAATGAGATTTGAAAAAATACCGTTGTCTTGTTGTAGCTAGGTTTTACTGTATTTTATGATTGTGGTGCCTATTCCTTTAATCTCCTTTACCTGTAGTTCAGGACTTACCTACCCCCCTTCCCCCTACCGTAAAGTTTGATGATTTGGTAGATATCGGTGTTTTTGTTCCCTCCTAAAAATTTTCCAAAAGGGCAGTTTCCTCAATTGCTCCCTTCTAGTCCAGGCCCTGGTATGGCCATTTCGCAATAAGCACCCAAATAAAAATCAGTAATTACACTGAAACGGATGTGCGTTCGATCTAAATCACCACCATCACGCGCCCCCTTGTCACAGACACTTAAGACATTCAACTCCAATAAACAAACTAAAACGACACGTGATTCTTCACACTTATACGAAAGACAAAAAAGAAAAAAAAAATAAATAAATAGCATTACAGTCATTGTTGTAGTTTGCCTGAAATCCCGAAAGAAGGACCTGTCAGGTCCTTAAAAAAAGACTCTTTTTTTCATTTTTAATTATTTTGAATTATTGAGAAGAGGGGGGATATACGATACACGATAAGATCGAAATGATTAAGAAGTCCGAGAAAGAAGGTGAACACAAATGAGTTATAAAACTTGAAGAAGAGTCTACATGTGGGGGAAGAGTTGGACATCCGTAGCCTCAGGCTGTTACATAGGCCTTCAAGGCCTGTTTTTTTGGGAAGGAGCCTTTCAACCACACATCTGGTCTCACGCGATGTAATAGTATTATTTCCCTTCGGTGTTTTTTCTTTTTTTTTCTTTCTCATAATAAACGCTTAGGCCCTCCTATCTTTTTTCCATCCTTAACTCATTTTTTTTTTTATATTTAATGCTGAGGTCTAACAGTGAGGTCACGAACTCTACCAGCGGAAGCTGCTGGGGAATTTCATATTTGTGTACCGCGTATAACTATTATTATTTGGTAGTAGTATTACTCGCGATGCGTTTTCGGACATCCTGCTGGATGATTGAAAAATACACACGTATACAAGAATTTAATCGAGATTTCAACGGCTTGTGTGAGTCATACACTTCAATAGTGAAGATAGAAGTAAACAAATATTATCTTTTATTTCGTACTTGGAATTATCCGTATAAAACGGGTGGGGGGGGGGGGGAAGTCTTCAAATATTTTCTCGAGTTGCGAACGCCGCATATGTCCATCATCAAACGATGAGCACTCCTGATGGCAACTTTGATATAGGTATGCCTGAAATCTACAAAATTGTAATCTTAGAATGAAATTTTTGCAGGGTGCTTAATCGAAGCGTTCACCAAGTGCTAGCGAGCACTGAGCACTCCTGGTTCTCGCGAGCAACAGGTTGAAGATAGCTGGTATAAAACAGTGGTTTTTAAGTTTTTTTTCTTTCTCGCACCCCCAATAAGATGCGACGTACTTTCCCACACTCCCTTAGATACTGCATATTTTGTGTTGAAAAATTCAGTTTTTTTCCTGTAATTAATTACATTAATTAATTTCTATATGAATTCTTTCACTTATTATTATTTAATGCCCTCTTCGGCTATGGGTAATATTTAATTTTAGCTTGATGTTTTTTTTAATTAATTCAAAAACGAAACTAATGAAAAAGTTACTATTTTTTTAACATTTTTCGAGATTCGTAAAAAAAAAAGAAGATTCACTGAATAGTTCTTCATTTATATTAATTCCAGCTGCAACAACTGTAAAATAATGGTTCTTTGACACTTGACTAAAGTTTTTGACGTTTTTCCTGAGTCATGCTCACGACAGTGTCAAATCTAAGCACTCTATGCTAATAACACGAGGTAGTAATGTAAACAAACTGCGAAATAGTTCAAGTAAATTGCGGTGTTTATTCTCTACCGAAATGGAAAACAAGTGTGATCACTATTCGAAAAAAAAACTTTTACATCGCAAATTTCGTTTGACATATTTTTGCAAGCGAAAGCCAAGAGATGAGGTGCCGAAATATTGGTATGACGATTCGTATGTTTTTTAGGAATTGAAAAATTCAATTTTTATTATAATTTCAATTTTCCTGAAAACAATCAGTCAACACGCTGTAATATATATTTTTTTCCCATCTCGTACCCCATTCCCATTCCCGTAACCCAGATTAAGGACCACTTGTGTAAAACCTATACGAAAGTGTTTCTTCCTCTTTTATGCAGCTGAGATCGTCATGATCTAGCTCTATAGAACGGCAGAACGCCGGAACTCTGCCGTCGGACTTATCCCGTTGCCGAGATCTCTTCCACAGCCCAGCTTTATGGCGAAGTCCTCTTGCTGTAGACTGGTGTTTCCCAAAGTGGATGATATTGCTACTTTGGAGGGGGGGGGGTTGAATTTATCGAGGAGGTGGTGATTAAGGAAACAACATGGGATCTCATAGAAGCCCTTATCAAGGGAACGATGAGAACTTTTTTTCTCCGGAGGGAGAATATGAGACACTTCGGTTTGGGAAGATCCTGTATAAATTATCTATTGTATAGGTGCAGGAACCGCGGCTCACGTTCGAGATTCCTATTTAAAAATCGTCCGTCCCACGAAGACATGTTTCAACCTCCATCACCGATATTGGCGAGATATCTCGCCTCCTCAAATCCCTTTAACATTATTTAGCAATGGTAAACATTAGCATTTAGCAATGACAAACATTAGCATTTAGCAATGACAAACATTAGCATTTAGCAATGACAAACATTAGCATTTAGCAATGACAAACATTAGCATTTAGCAATGACAAACATTAGCATTTAGCAATGACAAACATTAGCATTTAGCAATGACAAACATTAGCATTTAGCAATGACAAACATTAGCATTTAGCAATGACAAACATTAGCATTTAGCAATGACAAACATTAGCATTTAGCAATGACAAACATTAGCATTTAGCAATGACAAACATTAGCATTTAGCAATGACAAACATTAGCATTTAGCAATGACAAACATTAGCATTTAGCAATGACAAACATTAGCATTTAGCAATGACAATCATTTAGCAACGACAAGCATTATTTTAGCAACGACAAGCTTTATTTTAGCAACGACAAGCATTATTTTAGCAACGACAAGCATTATTTTAGCAACGACAAGCATTATTTTAGCAACGACAAACATTATTTTAACAATGACAAGCCCAACTGTTTTTTAAACTTGACTTCTCAAAGGAAAACATTTTTGTATCCCCTTTACTTTGCACTTGCTAAAAATCAGTTGAAAGCTGACTTTATAGAAAATGATGACATTTTAAGGGGACGGGGGGGGGGGACTTAGGGATTTCTGCTGTGCTGGTTACTACACCTTCCACGCATTTCTATGTGAACGCCAGCTTCTTAGGCATTTTTAGAACTAAGCAAGATTCTTAGTTATTTCTAGGAGTACGCAAGCTTTTAGGCATTTCTACGAGTACACGCACCTCATATAAGTACAGTATATTTGGCATTCTAGGGATACGACGAATGCCATCCTTCGCAATTTTAGGAGAACGTAAAGTCTCTCCTAGCATTTTAGAGGATTGGTATGTATACCTCCTCCCGAAATCTAGAGGATACGAACAACTCGTGAGCATTTTAAGGGGTACGCACATTTTCAGCCCGTTTCTAGGATAGCGTAAGTCTCCAACACATTTCTAGGAGTACGCAAGTATTATACGCATTTCCTGGGGGGAGGGGAATGGAGAGATTTGAGCACAAAAGCTTGGTTGCAAAGCTACGATGCAATCATGATGTACGGCACAGACCTGAAAAACCTTTTTTTTTTAAAAAAAAAAACAGAAATTGTGTATATAGACCCTTGAGGACCTAATGCTTATTTTAATGACGAAGTAGGAGCTTCTTTAAATAGGCCCCTGGGTTTTCTTTCCTCGCGTATCCACACGAAATAGATTCTGGCATCCAGTCATGGGTGACCAAATCTCTTATTACAGGAGGAGAAAAGTAAGAAAAGAAAAACGGAACCTCAAAATCAGTTTCTCATGTGTGTGGTTTTAGTTTTTTTTTTTTTTTTCATATACATGTACAGTTACCCGTCTTTACCCGAAACCTCCAATTTTTTCTACCGTTTCTCCCCACTTTTTTATATTTTTATTTTAATGCTTCGTTTCATGCGGTTGGATTGACTCTATCAGTTATAAAAAAAAAAAAAATGTATACATGTATGTTGGCCACACATTTTCCAAGCCCATCCGAGACGTGCGCCCAACCGTGAGACCTAGTCTGGTGGTTCGTAAGAAGAAGAGATGGAGGGAAAGGAGGAGTTCCCACACAGACATACCGCTTGCCCAAAGAAACCAGATGTACAAATGAATACGTTCCGCTTATTGAATAACAACAGCCTTTAACGGACTTGAAACCGTAAGGTAAGGGGTAAATTAATTACCATCAAAATAACTCCTTCAATTACATGGGTTGCGCCTGAAAAAAAAGAAAACTAACCGCAAATTCTGTGGTCTTTTCTATATTTATTTTATTTATTTATTTTTTTAGGAATAACTTAGCGGCCGAGGTTTTGAATTTGAATCGTTCTTGACCGATGGATCTTGGGATTACGAATCCATTCACTTCGTATTCTTTTAATGCTTATTTTGAGTTTTCCGACGAAATCTGGTAATGGCTTTTAATGGCACCAAACAAATCCTGAATTTAACCAGCGTTAAATTATTTGAACATATTTGGGGGGGGGGGGGTCATGGAGGAACACATGGTTTTAGAATTAGCACGAGACATAACTTAGTCTAGTGCTAGTCTCGGGGGAACAAAACCCCATATATTTTTTTCAGGACTAGCAAGAGGGATAAAAAACATAGTTTCGAGATAAGAACGAGGCATAAAAACACGTTGTTTCCAGATTATGGCGAGGAATGAAATACATAGTTTCGGGAATAGCACGAGAAACACAATACTAGTTACAAGGTGGAACGAAAGCTCATAGTTTCAGAAGTAGCTCGAGGAACAACACACATAGTTTCAGGATTAGCACAAGGAATAAAATACATAGTTTCGGGATTAGTACGGGAATAAAACACATAGTAATCACGTGGAATAAAAACAAACACACAGTTTCGGCATTATCACGAGAAATAAAAACACATAGTTTCAAGATTAACACGTGGAATAAAATACATAGTTAAAGCGCGGAATAAAACACATAGTTTCAGGATTATCACGAGGAATAAAAACACATGCTTTCACGATTGTCACCAGGAATAAAAGTACATAGCTTCAGGATTAACAAGTGGAATAACTTCGCAGGATCAGCACGAGTAATAAAACTACAGTTGCCGGAATAACACGAGGAATGAAACCCATTGTTTCAGGAATGACACGGGTTCATTGGGTCAATGAAGGGGAATGAATGACTGACATTGTTCAACAATGCAGTTTAGTCCGAGGGTCAACACAATGGATATCTTGATATCAGGATAAGCGATGGGAATAACACTTAATTTCAGAAATTGCACGAGAAGTAACTCAGTCCGTGAGAGGATGAAGAATTACTAGAGTTATTTCAGCTTTACAGGGTTCACTCTGAAGCAGCTTACGGAAAAAAGCCTTCTCTGTAACTTGCTTTGAAAAGCGGATCGACGAACTATGGGGCCACATCACTGACGGAAGATGCTTTGAGAAAGAACAAATTATTTTTTTTTTGCTGTATCTATATTTCTTGATTTTATATGATTTTTCATGATCTAAATTCTTATGGTACGTACCTTGTACAACCGATAAAATCGCAAACCATTCCATGGATATTATTCCATGGCGAGTGACAAGTAAAGAAGCTTACTGCGAAAACGGATTTTCTGAAAACAGTTATTACCAATTCAAACGAAGATCGATCATAGTCAGATATAATTAATAGGCTCCAAACACACACACGAAGTCCTTTCCAGCAAACACTTTTTGAAAATTTGGATCTCGTCCCACCGGCTTTCATATACACTCATGTACCAATATTTTTCTTTACGCCATTTCTTTCTACAACATTATTTTCTTCTTTGTGTGTGTGTGTGTTTTGTATGTTCATCTTTTTCCTGGTCCATATATTCTTTTTTATTATTATTCTTTTTAAATTGCTGCTATCCCCCCCTCTTTATTTTTTGCTTTTATTCGTATTTAATTTTCAACTGCATGTTTTTTGGCTTGATGCCCGGTGGCAAGTCAGTCGGCTGGGCCCTTGCTAAATCCGTCCAACTTTAGTCGTTGTCGTCGTCTACCCATGGGATTTTTCTTTAATGTCTCTCTCTCTCTCTCTTTTTTTGTTTTATCCTTTATTTTTTTGTATTACTGGGCTACTACCGAGGCAGGCAAGCAAGCAAGCGGAAGCAAAAGCAGCGTGTCTGTTTTCCAGCAGCAGCAGCAGCAGCATGGGCCATGCGATGCATGGTGGAAGTTGGCTTGCTTTCCACAAAAAAACCAAAACCATCATCAAAAAAGACCTCTTTTCCACTGCTACCGCCGCCGCCGCCACCACACACACACACACACACAGCAATGTCTCTCTCTCTTCAAAAACCAACCAAGGTGTTCGTAGCATTGCTGAGTCGCCTTGTTTTATTTTGTTTTGTTTGAATTTTTCTGTCCTAATCGAGCTACAGAATGAAAAGACCTTTTTGTTATATCTCGGCAAAGCGGCACATCTTTCCAACACAAGCGTGCCTATTTTATATTATTATTATTTTCAGAATACATATATATATATATATACGTACATAGATATATATGTATACGATGCGGTAGGCGTAGGTAAAGGTTTGCAATATTGTTGCTTGGTGGTTGAAACGATCCTTTTGTTTTCGGAAGCCTCAACGCGTCAAGAGGCAGATACATCCACTGACAAGGGCAACGAAAACCTCTCCACTTTGTGTTTTCCCTACTCATTATTGTTTTGAATTTTTCTCTTCCTTCCAAAGACTTGCTAACTATACCTTTGAAGGCTTTTATATTTATTTTTGAATTTTTTTTTTACCCCGTTGCTTTGGTACCATTCACCAAAACGACGATTTGGAATCCGAGAATGCGCTGGGAGGAGCAGCGGAAGTGTTTCAGTCCTGTGGGAACTTCAGTTTCAAGTAAGGGTTTCTCTGAATTGATTCCGGGTGTGCTCTGGTACAAAATACAACTGTGAATGATGGTAAAACCGAAACTGAAGAGATCCTATTGCTTGGTATCTAGACTGTTCTAAAAAAAAAAATTAGCTCAGACAGTCCTTGCGAGGATCGTTCAAATTCGAAAGGAACCACTAACAGTAAAAACCCTATTTTTCTTTGAGAGAAAACAGGTCTGTAGAAATCAGAAGCGTAACAACGTTAATACACATCGAACTAAACTCCTTGCGAGGCTTTTCCCTGAAACTAAAGGAAATATACAGTCAGCTTCGCTTAGACGGATAAAATCCTATGGCATCAAAATTTCTCCCATAGAGACAATGTTGAAGTTCCCCATTTTTAATATGATTTCAAGGAATTTTCCCACCGAATATGTTAGGCTTCATACGTCAACTGTTAATACACATCAACCACTATACACATACACGTTTTTAAATGAAACATTTGAAACTAATGGAAAATATGTTATTATAAATTAAGATTTAAAAAAAAAACATTTGCGAGCAAGGGCTAGACTCCAAGAATTTGACATCAATACGTACATTAAATTGTTTCATTTTTGTCCTCTCTTGAGCCAATGGAGGACGCAAACTTTCCTAATGAAAAGTAAAAATCTTAGGTATTGTGTGTGATCACTGTAATTAAATATAATTTTCACTTCATTTTTTATGTCTGATTTATTTGAGAAGCTTCATTAACCCATTAACTGCCAAATTTTTTTTTTGAAATTTTTGGCCGGATAAATTATGTATATGCACAAAAAGTTGTAAACGTAAAGCACGTAAAATTCCAAAATCCCCAAATAGGGATAGTGGCAGCTAATGGGTTAATACTGATCCTTCATCAGTTTTCAATATGCAAACTATACTAACGTTGTGAAATGACAACTGAATTGTTCTTCGTGTGAATCGGACATTGTGTGCTGGAATAGCTGACATTCGATTAAATGGGGGCCGACTGCATTTTGATGTAGACCAGCAAAAAAACCTACTTTCTGATGATGATGTCTGTTTTGTCATCTAAAAACATAAACAGCATTAGAACCTTAAAATTGCGATCCCGAATATGCTTTGATACAGCCTGGGACTGAAGGAATCGAACTGTTTTGGCTATTAGTAGTCTCGTAGAAAAGACAAACTAGCTCTTACAGCTCATTATAAAGTTCTTCCTTTATAACGATGGAAGATCTGTTTTAAAAAAGACCGGCGAGAACCATATTTTTCCTTGTGGGAAATTGATGGCCTCTACACAAGTTTAAATAACTATAAGGTAATTTTTGGTGACAACTGTAACCATATAGTTACCTTGAAATTATGAAACAAGTGTATACGCAGATAGAGACTGGGAGCAGAGGAATCAAACTCTTTGTCGATTAGAGTCTCGTTAAAAAAAATAGCTCAGACAGTCCTTACGAGGTTCCTCCTATGACGGAAGAAATTGTTCCCTGAAGAACAGTAAAAACCCTAATTTTTCCTAATTAAAAATAGATGACGTCTACTTGAATCAAAAATGTTATTAGAATTAAAATTTTAGAATTCAGAACCTAAATAAACGCAGATATAGATTGGGTCCTAGGGGGAAACCGAACTCTGTGTGGTCGTGTAGGAATCGTGCGTGACTCTCGTCCTAAGTATCCAGGTTCGAACCCCGTTTTCGGCACAGTGGTGGTTGGCTGAAGTTGGTTTTCCATTTTCGAGGCACGAATACGAGCCTGTCTCCCATTTGAAAAAGTCTCTCCGCAGAGAGCAGGCAGACCTACAACACGATACTGACGTAAGATGAAAATTCAAGCATTCCCATCTTTACTTCAGAAAATGGAAGACAGGTAGCAGCACGAACATGAAACAAACTCGACAACATAAACACGTTAACGCCACACATACACTCAGAATACACATTCCGGCATGTACCAAATTCGTTAGAAATTCTGTAGATGGATGTGTACTAGGTTCATGTGCGTTAAAGTAGTAGTATTAATACTAGTTAAATTAAGTAGTATTAGTACTAGATGACTAACATATGCGATGGAAGTGATGGTGAATGGAAATGATCCCGCAGACCACCCTACAATGAATCTCACTTTGTAAAGTAGTTAAAATCTAGGATAAACGTGGCCAATAAATACATTTTAATCACGTTTTACTGTTTAGCGTGGCCGAACTCTTCGCAACTGCTTGAGTCCAGCCCTTGTCTCATCATCCTCTATAACAGGACTAGAATACACTCTGAGTTGTCATTGATCAATGATAAGAAGTGAGTGTCGAGAGAGAAATAGAGAAAACGTGGCTTTTTTTTAAAAATAGAATTTCTTCATTTACATTACAAAGATAATGATCATCCATTAATGATGATAATAACCATAATATTACCCTTAATAACATTGTGGTATATTTTTGGATTTTTCCCCTCAACAAGGAACGGGGGTTCCAAAAAATCGCAGTTCTTAGATTCGATTCGTGTGAAGCGGAACCACTTTTGAGGACCGTGGAAAATTCTCTCCGGAGACAAATGGTTTTTCGGGAGATGAGAATGAGTCGAAAATAATAATAACAAAAAAAAAAATAGTCACGGATCTGGCAACGGGAGTTTGAAAAAAAGGCGGGAACGTAAAAGTAAAAAAAAAAACACCGCGAGGATGTTTCGTAGCATTCCTCTATGTCCCCGTGTCTTAAAATGTGGAGGAGAAAAAGAGTCCCATACATGAAAGGAAAAAAAAAAAAAACACACAATTTCAGTAGGACTTAACAAACTAATTTAAAAAAGAAGAGAAAAACTATTCCCTGAAGGTCGTTTTTCCAAGTTGGCAAGCTCCACAAGAGAGGAGAGAAGACGGCTTAAAGAGAACGTTAGATAGGTTTCACAAACTCTGATATATATCTCTCTAATGGCAAGTAAGAACAACTTGACGCGTTTGTGCTCAAAACTAGATACACCTCACTCTCTTCTTCTTATTTTTTATATTATTATTCTTACTTCTACTTCTTTACAGGCGCAGGTAAAGTCGGTGAGTTGTTCAAAGACATCTTTTAGTGAGAACTATATACTCTAATGGATCCATCTAACTCCCCCTAAACACGCTTTTCAGCAAAGCAAAAGTTTCTGGCAATCTTGCCTGCGTTTAAAGCCGTCCTACCCCTATACTGTTGTTCGGCAACAAAGAGCACCGTCGAACGCCGTGACATTTGACTGCAATAACTATAGCCTTTTGGTCTTGTTTTTTTAATGAGTTAACAACATATGTCGCCCGATGTTCAGGCCGAGTCGTCTCTAGCAAATGAATTGATAAGATGGGTGATGATCCTTGATAAGCTCTGTATAAATTTAATTAGGGACGCGTATCACTTTTATAACTCGGAGGGAAAAAGCTACACCTGAAACCGAAGTTCAATTTCTTAACTTGAAGCTTCAGAAAAGTTTGGAAAACATTTGAAACTTATGGGACACAAATTTGCTCTAAAAATTACTGAAGATACACTGATTTATTACCAAAGTTTCTGAAAGTAGATAGCAAAGATAGACATATGCTCAAAGCTTCTGATGAGAGATTTATACTTGCAACTATACTGGAAATTGATTTACTCCTCAAGTTACTGAAAGTAGAGGAATTTATAGAGTTTCTCTGAAAGTAATACTGATAAAATAATAATGAAATGTTTTTAAAGTAGATTAACTATCAAAGATAGTACATTTATAATTAATGTTGTGTTGGTAGATTTACAATTAAAAACCTGTATACATACTCGGTTAAAATTTTATAAATAAATTTACTCAAAAAGTTAGGGAAGGTATATATATATTTCTAAAGAAAGGGTTCTTAACCAGGGGTTCATAAATCTTTTGTGGGCTCTTGAGAATACTTAGGGGGGGGGGGGGGTTGTGAACTTGGATAAGTAAACAATTACGTCCTTTTCATATCGAATCAGAAAAGGGGGGGGGTCTGTGGCCCCCTTTTGTTGGTGCAATTATTTATCCACGGTTATTGGTACAAAGGGTCGGTTGGACTCAAAATCTAACAATTCCTGTTAAGTGTCTGAAAATTGGTGTAAATGTATACAATTTCCCCAGTAGGTAAATCATAAAGCTTCTGAAGACTGTTTTAAGTTTAATATCATCCTTAACATTGTAGAAGGGGTTGATGTATTCCTAAAGTTAACAAAAATTAATTTGATTCTCAGGTTGTTCAAGATAGATATGTTCCCGTAGTTTCAGCATATATAATAACCCTTCAGTTTCCGAATGAATATTTACACTAAAAGCTTTTCGAGGTTGCTGTAAGCTCAAAAATTTTCAGATTATAAGTTTATACCCAAAAATTGCAATCAACTAAAAATGGAAGTATTTCTTCAAACACTTTTGACGGCAGAGCGTGAGGATCTGTGAAAATATTTTTATTTCAACCCGAAGTTTTTTTTCAAAGATAAAATTTCCCAGAAACAATCTGCTGTTCATTTTTTTTAGTGTGTCAGATAAACTCATAATTTCTAATTCCAATTCTTGAAATTACGTCCTTGAATCAGATTGTCTTGAATATACTGAATCTTTAAATTCAACTATGTACAAAGTCAAGCGGGAAAACTTGATTCCAGAAATTTCAAAAATGAGATAACGTTGAAAAGCCTTTTCAAAACGTTTTCTTTCAAAAGCTTTCAGCTGAGAAATTAATTCCATTCGTGTAAGATAAAAATAGGAAGAGCATCAAGAGAAAAAAATGCGTTCATGATTTCCCTACGTGTAAAAATATTACCTGCTCCTGGTCCTGGGCGCGGTAGCCCAGGTCGATAAGATACTCGCCTGAAGTACTAAAAGGTGTTTAGAGGTGTCGCGAGTTCGATACCCGGTTCGTCCTTGTCAAAAACTTTCCTGACACAGGTGCACAAAAGAAACGGCGATATGACCACAGTAAAAGATTACTACCGCAGTGAGGGAGTCCCACATCGAGGGGTTAGCGCACCAAACCATCGGTGAGTATAAAAAAAAATTGGCAATAAATTGTAGGATCCGGTCTAATTAGACTTCGTGTGCAGAAAATGGCCATGGTGCGACAAAAAAAAAATTATCTGTTCCTTAAGGCATCTGACTACGTTAAAAACGTTATTTTGGAAGAAAATACCAATTTGTACTTTTTATGAAAGCCATATTCTTTGTGATTCCAAAACAGGCTTTGTTTTGTTTATATGAAGCTCAGAACCAAAGTTACGCCCACTTTAGTATTGCGTTTTTACATACAAGTAATCGGTGAATAAAAACTTAAACGTTTAACGAAGAAGGCAATTTTTGACATTTTACTTGAGTTTGAAACACTGTTTCTAAAAATATATTCATTGTATCATTACGAAATTTTAATATGATATTCTGCTGTATATTGCCGAGGTTATGAACTAAAAATCTAAGGTTTCTCACATATACTTGTTTAATTACAGTGTTCTATAGACGAAATGTAGAAGGAAATTTCCAAAGATTCACGCGTACATCAACAGATTCGAGTGTAACTTATGAGCACTTATACAATCCTTTGAATACTTGTTCATAACCTGCACCTTTACTAGCTGAATCGACTGTGAAAATAACAAGGCATTCCATTCATAGGAATTGTTTGGCAATCGTGTTTCGAACATCATATGAGTTTTGCTTAAAATATGACATAAAAATTACTTTTTCATAGAAAAAGACGCAAGTACAAGGCCTGTTTATCGCATGGACAAACGGGGCACATGCCCAGGACCCACTTATTTACAGCCACCCCCCCCCCCCAGAAATCTCCGTCTTTTGTATTTTAGTGATTTACTTCCCTTTCCTAGAATACAGTCAGAGAAAATTTTGATATGTTTTTGAGAAAGTAGCGAGATTACTCAATCCTGTGATGCCATAAGAAAAAGAAAAGCACCTAGAAGCAGGTTTCTTGTGGTTATGGGGATACTGCTTCGGTAGATCTTTCTCCTAGGGACAATTTTAGAGTAGCGTGCCATTTTGCATTACGTGGTTCATTTATATTGCAACTGGCATCTAGAAAAGTTGCTTATGAAAGTATTTTGGAAAATTTTTCTTTCTTGAATTGCAAAACAAATGAAAATTTTACAAAAGTTAGATAACATATTGACATTAGAGCAACATTCCAAAATACTCTGCTCTAAAAATTTCCATGACTATTCCCATAAGCAATTGTACAAATGAGCGAAGTTTTTCCCCTTTTGGAAAAACTGAAGTCCACCCTAAGAACTGTACTGGGTCAAAACGAACTTACAGAACTTTCAGTATGTACTTTCATTTGAAAGTGATATTACTTCGAATTTACAATATGATGAACTCAATAGAGTCTTTGAAGCACTGAAGACAAGAGAAAAAGTCAATTTTATTGACTGCTTTGACCCTCACACACATACACAGAAATTTGACACTGCATCTTATTAAATAAATATCTGACAACAATTCATGCTTTTCATTAATTTGTAAGAAGATGTGTTAATATAGTTAATGATAATTATTCATTAATTGATTCATGAATAATATCTAAATGCTTTTTCCATGGAACAATCACCAACCTTAGTTGGAACAAAATTGACTGCATTTTTATGTATCGTTTGTTTATGTTTTCACCATGTTTATTTTCGAAGTCCAAAATTATGAGTTTGTTCTGCACATTTAGTTTCCTCGTGTCGTTGAATTTTCAAGTGAAAGATTAAATACCTTGATGATAGTGCAAAGTAATGTCATATCATATATAATTTATTTTAATAGTGATTGTATATAATTGTTGCATGATGTCATGTCATTTTCACCTCAAAATACAGGAGATAGGTAGCAGCACCTGCTGAAAACTATCATTGGCAACTCTGATAACATAAGCTCAAGCAACGTTATATATATATGGGGGGGGGGGAAACGAAATTTATGCTTGCTCAGGACCCGACCTTACGGTGAACGAGCCCTGCGTAGGTAGTCCGAAATTTATTATTGTTTTCATCATTTTGGGACACTTTACAAAAAATGTTATTAAAGTTCACTGGAAGAAATCTATGCTCAAAAATTTTGATTAGGAATTTTATTGTAAACAGCCCATAGTTCCAGAGGTCTAAATTAAAAAATAATAATCAGAAACCTCAACAAAATAGAAATTTAAGTCAATTCCACTTCAAGGTAAGTGAAAATTCATTTCCATAATTTACACCAGTGAAACAAGCTTAGATAGACAAACATAGGATAATATAATTTTTTTAAATGTGTGATAATTTATGAATAAAAATACCGTAATTTAATGTTTTTATTATATCAATGAACACGTTAGAATAATATTTAAAATTTTATTCAAATTATTTCAAATGATAGAGTGTAATATTTTCGTTTTTCATCTTTTTAAAAATTTGAAATAAAACTATGAATATTTTAAAAATAATTTATTTAAATTTAACAGATGGCGTCACAACAGAAGAATCGGCATTTTTTGCTATCGACATTGTATGACGAGCAATCCTTCCATTCCTCAACATTATCTCATCTCATTAGTGAATAAAATCTTGTTTATGCGGAAAATATGTGGCTTTTTTTTTCTCACAAATTTGCATCTAATCTTCGCCTTTCGAGTTTCTTGATCAGATACCCATTTTAATTTAATGCCCCCCATGTATGTATGTATGGTATGTCATTATTTGGTCCTTTTGATTTTTTTATCGTGCTTTTTTTTTCTTTCTTCCCCGCAATGCAAGTGCAACTAGCCTTTTGTGGATGGGAACACGTAAATGAAATAACTAAAATAGGCAAAAAAAAAAAAAAATTGCTGTAACACTATGGAAGATACGATACTTTTGAAATTCAAACAAACACGATTTCTGAAGTATGAGCAACACTTAATCTCCCGGTTTTCAGAAATGAGGGCATATTCGATACCTTCAGAGTAGAAATCAACAACAAATACCATTCGAAACTAACACCTTAATGTACTTTGTAATTTTAAAGTCCGAATATCATTAATACTTCAATATATGAATTCATAGACCTTATTTTAGAAATTTTTGATTATTCGATAATCGACATTTCAATTTTTTTAATGGATATTATGTCTATAATTAATTACCTAATCAAGTATTTTCTATTGGTTTGCAGAATTTTCGTTTTCGAAGTGGCAATGTCACCAAATTATTCGCAATTAGATCGAAATCACGCTAAGCCATGCATCTTTTTATTTTCCTTTTTTTTCTTTTCTAGCTTCGTAAAGCCGGAAAAAAAATTACGCGTGTCTCTCGTCTATTTAATGCTTTAATAGCGATTCCCAATCTCAATAAAATACACAAAAAACACACACATCATCATGTGGAATTACTAAACTTCGGTGATTTTTTATATTTAATGACCTGTTGGTATGAAGTACGGAAAAATTGCACGGTTCAATATTGAATTCACAAATCCCAGTTATTGGTAATGATCAGTAAGTTATCACCAACTCTTCTGGAAATTGAACGCAGCGCATGCTGAACTCTGCACGAAGAGGATTTCTCCTGTACATGACTAGTTGCTACCGCACGACGTCTACCATGGCAATGCAGGTGTTGGCTGGTACTCCTCCGTTGGCCTTGCTCACGCAATTCCTTGTGAAATCAGCCTGACTCACCAGGCTGGGAAGAAACACCACGTCCGCAGGAATACATCTTGATTCAACTAATTATGAGAGAAATGTGATGGGGTGGACCCAACACCCTGCTAGTAAGCCCATCGTTGCCCAGATAACAACTGATGAGCAACTTGTGGACCCCAAAGGCAAAGCAATTGACAAAGACGGCTCTCAAACAGCGGACGGCACGGCAGCAGCCCTGATATGGCTGATTGATGGAATCACTACCAATCAATGGGCCGCGAGGCTGCAGTGTCTTCCAACAGAGGGCAGAACTTGCCTGGAAGCGATAAGAGACCCGTTCACACGACACCACAATGCCAGACATATCCTCAACTGCCTGACCACCAACAGAAATGTCAGCCTGCACTGGGTGCGAGGAACGGGATTAAGGTACATTGCTTGCGTATTTAATTTTGATTTTAGCTGCTTAAAAAAGCCATAACTAAAATTTCTACCAATTGATGGATGTGATAAAGAATCAACTAAAATTTCGACCCATACATTGTATTGCACGCTTGCAGACAGGCAACCCGTATATTAACGTTTTTCACTGGCCCCCCCAAGCCAGGAAACATAGTGAGTTTAAAGAGATTTTATGATGAATTCTTGAAAAATTAATTTCTAGCCCTTTCTGTCCCTATAGCTGTTTCAGTTTCTCTTTTATGAATTGTGGGTCTGGAACCATAAAGATATTGTAGATTGTGAGCCTGTCCATGTTGATGTTAAAGGAAGTAGCAGAGTCGCTCATATGGATGTGCGACAGGTGCGCTAGCACAGAAGTCCATGCTTGTTTTGGGGAGGGGGGCTGCACTTGCGGTAGTAAAAAAAAATTATATCAATTAAAAAAAGGGTGTCTGGGTTGAAACTACAAAAAATATAAAAAATAATATAGAAAAAACTTGTTCGTCTCGTGAAGGGACCGGGAGTTGTAACTAGGGAAAGTATTTGGTGTTCAGGGCACAGTGTGCACTTTTTAACAACTAAAATCATTGCGTGGGGGGGGGGGAGGAGCCAAGAATGGATGAATTTTCATTCTTGTCATAGGCCAAAAGGACCCTGAGCCCTGAACCAAGCGTTGGGGGGGGGGATTATTGAGTGTTTTCACCAATTCTGGAAATAATTATTTCATTAATTCTGAAAATTTTCGTTAGGAATCTGAATAAATTCTGGAATCATTTCTTCAATTAGTTCTTTCATTAATTCTGAATATTCCGGGGCAAAAAGGGGGGGGGGAGACTAAACATTTTTAGGGTCCCGAAACTGTCAAGAAGACCCTGATCCCGCTATTATTTTTGCATTGCGACCCGCGTCTGGTAAGGGTGGCCCTGGGAAGTAGCAATGGAAGATGAGAATGACTACTTTGACATTTCAGGCGGACAGTTTACAGCAAAATGTTAGAAAAACCTTGTGTGGGTAAGGGAATACTTTCTGTGGAAACTCGACCAATAAACTACAGCAGTTAGTTGTTTCGAATTCTAACATATGCCTATGCTTCGGTATTACAGGAGCGGACCTCTTATTCGGAACCGATGGTCAGTATCGATGTCCTCTATTGCTGATTCACTACTATCGCCTTACAGAATCTTCAGGATTTCATCGATGTTGAAAGAGCCCCTCATAAACTTGGGAAGTCTATTACAATAACGAGGATAATCGCATGTTGTATTCTAAGAAATATTGTAATATATCATTTTCATTTACCGTAACTCCACCGGCAAATAAACCGCACTCGGCTAAAAGGAAAAAAAAGATGTTTTCGCTGAAATATCGCTGCTCTGTATACGTCGCACGTAATTTTGTGGAAAAAGAACGAGTTAATTTGGTTTGTATAGATTCCTTCCCCCTCCCTCCCCCCCCCCGCACTTTAATTTCAATACTTTTTAATTTCATCCATGATTATGGATGATTATGGATCCATTTTTCTGTGTGCATTATGCAAACCTACAAGGGTTGATAGTTTTACTGGGAAATTTAACCCTCTATGGTCCAGTACATGTATGTATTTGAATATGAATGGCATGGTCAATACATGGTCAAGAAAACCAATTGTACCAATTTCTATTTTCAATTTTTTTTTGAAAACACTGGTAATACAATTTATTATATACTAGAAGGATGGATGTAGTACAAAAGTAGGATGTAGGATGGATGTAGTACTAGACGTTTGGATGTAGTACAAAATACGGCTATACGAGTACAATACTTTTTTTTTTATCTACAAAGAGTTGATTCCTTGTTGGTGCCATTTTTCGAGAGGTGCTGAAAAAAATTTTACTTTTCAGAGATTCAAAAAATCACACCAAATTGAGGAAATTAGAAATAAAATTCAAGGTAAAAAGTATTCAACTTTGCTTAGCAAGATTTTATCAATTTATAAATAACATTAAAATCATGGGCGGAAATAAGGCCCCCCCCCCCAGCGTCAACTACTGAGCTGACTTATTTAATGTATATGCTATATATGAATTGACATAATCATCATCCTGCCCCCCACAGTATCACCATCGTGGCTTCCCCCAATAGCCTTTGAAGTTTATCTCCGCCTATGATTAAAATCGAGGCAAACTACATTTTATCCTTAATTAACCATTTTAGCTAATTAAAAATACACTATAACTAACTGAATTGCTGTGTTGATGTATTTATTCAATTAAAAATATTCCAACCAAAGCACCGTTTGCATCCGTTTTTGTATTAAAAAAAAAAATCAATATGTTTTATGGGGGGTGAGCCATAGAGAGTTGAGTACCCAGGGCGATTCGGAAAAATTAGTGAAATGTAGAATTTTACGAGAAACTTATACTTTAGCTTGGCACTGTTTTTTCTCAAGGTTATCCCTTGATATATATACCAGTGATATATGTGTATGCTGATATATAGACAACATATTATTTCCCTCAGCTGTCTCTTTAGCGTCAAACCAAAACGTTCGGACCAACCTCGGCAATATGCTGCACATATCTAAATTCGAATTCGAGCTGGACACTATTGTCTTTGACCAGTCGTTTAAATCGGCTCCAAACTGCAGGTTTTATGCTGATTAGGTCTTTTTTTTGTGCAAAAAGTGATCAAATAATAAAAATGTAGATCCCAACTCATTTAAAAACTGATTGGCTATTAAAACGATTCCTTCAATATCTTTGTGGTCAATCCTTAGGAAACTAAAGCGTTAATTTTATCTGCGAAATAGCTGTTGATATTTCCGACATTACAACGAACAGGAAGTTGGATCCACCGCTGATATCAACATATATAAAACACAGAAATATATAGAAGAGAACATCACCATCATAAGTTAATTTCTCGCGGAGATATATCAAAAAATAGACTCAACATCCAGATAAATAACGTTAAAGAGCAAATACGGAAAAAGAACAAAAAAACAAAAAAAAACAACTAAAATGCAAAGGCTATCCAAAAGTTGAAGAGGAAGTGAGTGTTGGATGGAAACAGAAGAAATTCAGGTGTCAAGAATAACCACGAAGTAAAAATAAAAATGGCGGGGGGTCGAACCCAGGTTCAGCTCATCTCTGACCCCAGTAGGAGTTTTGTTCCTTCTTATTTTATTTTTATTTTGGCTTATCTTACGAGAAGATCATCTTTACTATTTCTTGTTATGTCAGGTAACGATACGTTTCCGCTGATAGGACAAGATTTATTTCCCATTGCTCTCGGAAAATTTCTTTTCTGTTCCCTTCACGTTACGACTTCAGAAATTAACGGTGAACGGAATAAAAGTGACGCGTGGCGGTTGCATCGTCATCATTTTCATTTTTTTATTTGCAATTTTTCTGACGAAATTTATGTCGGGAATTTTATGGAATCGTTAATTTTCACGGAATTCGAGTAGCATAAAAATTAGATTGTTACTGTGAAAAGAATTTTACGAATAATGTGTTTCATACGGAAATATGGAGATTGTTGAGAAGATTTAAGCCCAGAAATAATTGGTATCTAAAATATTTATGTCTAGAAATAATTAAAAAAAAAAGAAAAGACGAAGATAAATTTCGAAGTAGTAATTAAATTTATGAAATGTGTTTGTAGCATTGAAGAAGGAAACATTTAAATTTGCTTTATTTGTGTATTAAATTTATTATTTGGATTTTATTATTAAATTACCGACTTTTTTTCCAGTCCTGTGAAAATAATTTTAATTATTTGAATTTTGTTTAAATTAAGATGAAATTTCTCACACTGAAGAAAATCACATTTGATTGCTAAATATTCAAGAAAAAAAAATTATTTTTAATCTAAATTCCACTAAAAATTACATTTATATTTATTTACTAGCTGTTACTCGTGGCTTCGCTCGCGTGGATTTTGTAATCTCAAAATTACTCGGTGATGATTTCCCCCATATAACGTTTGAACCCTTCATGACACCCCCCTCCCTCTCCCGGGAATGAATTTTCAGAAATACCGTCTTGGTGAGTATGTATATACATCATATAAAATATAATACTCTTTTCTCATATTTATGGCTTCAGCGATTTCGACTCAGTAATGATTGCTCCATATAACCTTTGAACCCTCCTTTGGGAGGTTGAATGTTGAAAAATCCTTTCTCAGTGAGTCTCTACAATACAAAAATATTGACCAAATTTCAAATTTATAATTCAGCAGTTTCGGTTAAGCATGATTTCTCCATATGATTCCCCCTCCTTATTGAACCATATTATGACATCCCACCCCCCTTAATTGTCGAATTTCGAAAAACCCCTTCTTAGTTAGTCTTTACGTCATGAAATAAAACTATTGACCAAATTTTATGCATGCTACATTTGAACCCCCTTATGACCACCCTTTTCACCCCTCTTACGTGTCGGATGTCCACCCTTCTTAGGTTCTACGTCAAGAAATAAAACTTCTGATAAATTTCATGAATATAGCTTCAGCTCGGCGTGATTTCTCTGTTACCTTTGAACCTCCTTATGACTCCCTTTTGGTCGAATATCGAAAAAGCCCTCCTTACTTAGTCTTTACGTCAGTAATCATTAAACAAAACTATTGACCAAATTTGATATTTATAACTTCAGCGGTTTCAGCTCGACGATCAGTCAGTGAGTCAGGACATGTTATTTTATATATATAGATTTATAAATACAAATACAACGCCACAACCGGCAAAATGCCCAACGAGGTGGCTGAGAAAAAGATGCCCATAACAAATATGGATGCCATATATCTCAAAAATACAGCAACCCAATTATGTTCTAGAAATTCCATTTATATTTTATCCATTTATATTTTATCCATTTCATTTTTACCGTCTGTATTTCAAGAATTTCCATTTCAATTTTATCTCATCCATTTCAAAAAATTTCAGTTCAATTTTATCTTATAAATTTCAATTTTATCCTATCCATTTCATCGCTACTTCTTGAATTTTGGATAAGATTTTGTGATTCTTTCTCTAAATTTCAGGAAAAAAATTTCCTTGATTTAATTGGGAATATTTTTTTTCATTTTGTAATTTCAGGAAAATTTCTGTTTCATTCATAAATGAAGAGTAACATAATCTTAACGTTTTCGGAAGAGATTCGTGTGATCTGTGACGAAAAAAAAAAAAAAAAGGAGAAATTCTCATTTATGTTTCTATAATTCCAGGGGAAAAATATACCTTCCACATTCCACTTTATTTCACTTTTTCAAAAAAATCTTATTTTGCCCCCCCCCCCCGAATTAAAAAAAAAGTTGATTTATAAAATAGAAGAAATATCCCACAACTATAAATAACAGGAAAATTTAGACTCCGAAATTCAAAATCTATAATTTTATAAAATTTCAAAATCAATAACGAAAATTCTTCGAGGGAAAACAAAAGTGATTAGAAAAAAGGAATTATTAGGACGAAGTGATTTTTTTTTTGTAAAAATTTCCGATACTTTAATTATTTATTCATCGTAATCAATCATCCGCAACGCCGATTTATCACCATTGGGCAATTTACCGCCTTTTCATTTCCGATACCGAAAAATTACACGCCCAGACATTTGAATCTGAATTTGAAGATTTTCTTTTGAATTTTTCAAAGTAAATTGGAAGTTGAAAATTTTATTCTCAATGGAAATTGACATAAATGACTTGAACATTAGAATGCTCGAAATTGCTAATAATGGCTTTAAATAACGAATTTTATACAGCAATCGAGATTAACAAGTGGACATATTAATATGGTATATAAAAAATTGTTTTCATTATTATTTTTTTGTTTGCGGTACAGAAGGTACACAAAAAAGCTAGGCGCCACAGGGTGGAGCCTAGTATTATGCCTAGGCAAAAAGCAAATATATACTATATTTTTGCTTATATATAATGACAAACGCGTGTATGACCAGCCCATAATTAATCAATAATAAATGATTGAAGAAGAAGAACGAGGAAAAAAAATAAGTTGCAAACGGTGGGCCGCGCCCCGAAATGTCCACCTACATAGATTAGGAGGCAACGAGTTCGCTACATGTGGGCCTTCAAGCCTGAGATTTAGGCTTCTTTTGACCTATTATATATATATATATATATATTTTCTTATTGGGCTTAATAGCTCTATTTTTCCCCCCGTTAAATAAATAAATCAATTCGGTTAATACGTCTTTTCTTTCCTCGTAGAATTTTTCATCGTTATATTGTTGAGGCCGGACAATGGCTACTTCGGGCCTTGGCTTTCTTTTAGTCATGCATAAGCCATGATTTTTTTTTAAATATTTGTATTCTAATTTTTCTATCTAATAGGTCCCTGAAAGAGAAAACGGATATGAGGACCCCCACGATTGAAGTAGAAGGGCCCAAAAATTTAGAGCCCCATGAAGTACGGGGATCTCCGGCAAATGTTTGTCCATGCCCAAATCAGGCCCAGTCAATACGGAATACACATAGTGGTTTTGTAACGGGATCTTAATTGAGTTTTCGTATGAGCAAAATAAATTTGAACGTTGATAGATTGTAGACCAAAAAATAAATTATGATAAATTTATCAATTCTTAATAAATAAAATTTGATGGGAACATAATAACTCTCTCAAGAAATTTTTCAGATTTAGGCATGGAAGAGATTTTTGAAAATTTTCTAGAGTAATTGTGTTATTTTAATTCTCGATAGAAATAGGGGTGGAGCTTAAGGCGTTTTGCGGCCCGCTGCAAGAGAAACTTCTCCCATCAATTGCTACATTGCGGCCCCTACAATATCTATTCCTAAAAAGAAGCATAAGATGCAAATTTTTGACTCTATAAATTTACTAGAAAATTAATGCAAAGGGGTTGCTAAACTCTGACTTAAACCATTGACAAAGCTTTTACTTCATCTAGACTACCTCTAGACCACGGGTTCTCAAACTGTGCGACACGGAGCGGCGGCCCTGGTAAAGGTTTATAGATGCGATTCTTTGTTGAACTGCTTGGAGGAGCTGCAGATAAGCGTTGATTGACAAAAGGGGCGCAGCGAATGAAAAAAGTTTGGAACCCCAGCCCTATACTAAGCTCCAACTTGAACCCAGACTAAACTCCGACTCAGGGGCCCGGGCTTATGGATGTGATTCCCTGTTTAAGTATGTGTGCGCCAAAAAAAAAATTGTAAGTCACTAATTTTTGATATTACTTACGAACAGATAAAATTTTGAGATGTGTGCCTTGAAGCTATGTGAGGCTTTCTTAAGCAATTTTAGTCAAGGTACGTATTCAATGTATTTGAATCCCGTTCTACGGCCCCCTATTATTTTGCGGCCCGCTACACCTACGTAAGTCCAACCGTGAATAGGAAAAGCATCAATTGTAACTTTTGGATTATGGTTGTAATCTATTATGGTCTTCAAGTTTCTCCAGGTCATGAGCACCGTCTACAAGCAACAGGAGAAGGGAGCACCCATATGGAATTTTTCGACATTTACTAACATTCAAATTCACACAATGTCAGTTTTTGATTGCATTTCTATGGTGCATTTTGATTGCATCATTGTTGGAAAAACGCTGCGTTAGAGCAGGGATGGCATTTTTTGTTATTTTGGCGGCACCTTTTGGATTATCCATTAAAATATCTTGAAGCGATTCCGTGGCACTTCGCTCGTAAATTTTTCCTTAAGAACTTTATCCTCGAAATATCATGCGGTACCCTCTACCGGAGAGCCGCAATGAATCGTAGAATCGTAGAGGTTTGTGTAAGACAATTGTTTAAAAGAGAATTGTTGAACAAACAGTCTTGTAGGCAACATTGTTGAAAGCCATTTTTAATTAAAGCATTGTTGGAAAAAGGTAATTGTCAGATAATACACTAAGATTAATGCCAGAAGATTTTTTTCGCAAAAAAACATTATTAAAAGCCATTGTCAGTTCAAGCTTCATTCAGTTAAGACATTGTTGGTAAAATCACTGTTGAAACCCGTCAGCGATTGAATTGTTGGTGAAAATTTTTGTCAGACAAATTGCTGTTGTTAGAAACCATCGATATTTAGTGCACTGTTGTTAGAAGCTATTGATATTTGGCTCATTGTTATTAAAAGCCACTGGTATTTAGCTCACTGTTATTAGAAGCCACTGATATTTGTCTCATTGTTATTAGAAGCCACTGATATTTGGTGCATTGTTGTTGAGCCATTGATATTTAGAACATCTTTGTTACAAGCCATTGATATTTGGTGCATTATTGTTAGAATACGTTGATACTTACGCATTGTTGTTAGAAGTCATTGATTCTTACAGCATTGTTGTTAGAAGTCATTGATTATTATAGCATTGTTGTTAGAAGTCATTGATTCTTAGAGCATTGTTGTTAGAGGCCATTTATATTTACAGCATTGTTGGAAAATCCTTTTTAGTTAGAATATTGATGTAATTTATAGTTAACAAATGAAATAATTGAAGCTTATTATACGCAACAATATTGATGAAACAGTTATTGATCAAATAATTGGTGGAAAATAGTCGATAACTTGGGAGTGCCATCAATTAGATAAATATTGAATGTCATCGTCACTATCAGCGAAGTGTTTTTGAGGAAAAAGTCACAGACCTTTGTTGAAAAAGCCAGTGTCACCATCACCACCGGTATTAAACAAGAGTAGCACAAGAATAGTTTAGTTCGCCCATACGGTTGTCCTTTAAATATGTTTAAATCTGGGGAGGGGGAAATTCAATTTTTCGAGTCACGAGCACCGTCTTTGCTCGTCATCATCAGCAGAGGAGCACCTCTCTAGCGCAAATATGACATACGTTCAAATTCTAATCACACAAAAATACTGATCCTAGAATGGGTTGCTCAATTGAGATGGACGCTTTTCGTGAATATAAAATTGTTATCGATCATCGGGCACTTTTCGGATGCTCCATTGAGCACCCCGTGAACATTAGGTCGAAGAATCTGTGAATCAAAATTGAGGACTTACCCAACATCTTGCTGAGATCGGCATTATGCAGGTCGGGATTCTCATCGGCGAGTCTTTTCCTCTCGACTTTCGCCCAGACCATGAAGGCATTCATCGGCCGACGAATCCTCTGCTCCTGGTTGTTGTTAGTCGCACCGCGCCCGGCTTTACCACCACCGCCGCCAGCGCCAGAATTATTGGGACCCCCGTCGGACACCGGCACGGGATCCTCGACGACGGCCGGGGATCCGACATCGGCAGCAGACGGCGAACAACAGTCCTGTTCGTTTTGTCCTCCGACCGATTCGTGGACGTAACCACCACCACTACCACCACCATCCATCGCCAGGTCGGACGGAGACGATCCCAGTCTGGCAAGCATAGCCGGGCCAGCTGACGTATACTGCTGCTGCTGCGGTCCCCCGTCAGCCATCCACGTACTCGCAGGGTCCCTGTCATCGGCCAACGACTGATACGCGTTATAAGGGTTCTGGTTCCAGGACGGAGCACTGATGTAGTAACAATCTCTCGGGTTCGTCAGCGATCCCGGAGTCATGCGTCCACCGGGACTCCCGTAACTTTCCGGGACGACCCTCCGGTACGGGATCGATCCCATGCTGTCCTGTTCGGTCGTTATCCCGCCTCCCATGCCGGACATCGGGTCCTGGACGTAAGGGGACGACGACGAAGACGACGATGACGAGGAGGAAGCGATTTGGCTCGGATCCGCGTACGAAGACATCACCGTCCTGGTTCCGGGAAGTCTATCCTCTCCGGGTTCGAGAAAATCCTGTCTTTTGAATGGTAAATCATACAGACTGCTAGAATACTAAACTTCTTTTTTTTGTCTGTCCCGGATAAATCACTAACACAATTGTTGAACACTCAGTACGTACACAACACGAAACGGAGACGGCACGAGCACGCGCTTTGTGAAACGATTCACTCTCACCTTCGAATACTACTACAATGGATGTTGATTGTATTGCTGCCGGTTCTTTTCTGAACCAGTTGCGTCGCGTTGGGAGGCAGACGGCAGTGATGCTGATGATGATGGTTGTGGTAGTAGTGCGTCGTCGCCCGCGCGTTGCATTATGGGAGGAAGGTGATATTTGGGAGTGGACCAATGATGAACCTGCTTTGCTCCACCTTCTTCCGAAACTCTTTCTTTCTTTATAATTTCACCTTTTTCTATTTTTATTTTAGAGCTTGAAACGAAAGACAATGAGGCGGAGGAATTCCGACAAGAAATTGGCCTCTTCTTAATTTAACTGTGGAAAAATTGAAAAAATAAATAAATTAATTAATTAATTGATATTCGTTGCTTTCTGATATCATATAAAAATAATCTTTTCTTCATTTCCTTTTTAACACATCTTAAATCTTTTCAATCTCTCAAAAAAAAGAGACAAAACCTCAAAGATGGGATTTTATTAGGGCTGGTCCGATTAATCGATTAATTGCTGATCGAGGTTTTAGTTGAGTTAATCGAATTGATCAATCCGATTAAAATGCAATTAAAGTTTTCATTAAAAGTATGCAAATTAACTTTATTTACTTGAAGAAACCGATTAGATGCCCTAAATGATGTTCATCTTCATATCGTTTTAGATGAGTGACCATATTTAAATATTCTTGAATCAATAATTTCATCGATTTCTTGACGGATTGAAAAATGCAAGTAGATTTAACAAAAAACTGCAGAACGATTTCAGTTCCAAATTGAGTTTCATTGGAGTTTTAAGAGAAAGGCTCAAAATATATTGTCTCCACTGTGAACAACAGTTTTGGCGTTCAGGAAACCTGTACCCCCTCCCACCCAGAACAATTTGGGAGTGACCCCCCACCCCCGCATCCCCTTAGATATTTCCTAAAATTTCTAAAGGAAACAAGCAACAGTATGAAGATCGAAAGTAGTTTCGAAATCAGTGACAGACCTAAAATAATCGATTTTCTAAAAAAGAAACAGGCAAAATCAGGATTAAGAAATTCTATATGACAAAATATGTTCAGCACATTAAATTGCTTCGGTCGGCTAGAATTTCTCAATCTATTCCTATATTTATACAAAAATTGCCACGTTTTCAAGACAAATAAATTCAATTGGTCGAATGGTCGACGCGTTTCGGCTCTTCAATGGAGAGCCGTCATCAGGACCTCGTGGTCAGAATTCACACGAATGAGTCCTGGAGGGGGGATGTTTGCGTCTGGTCGTCCGGAGAGTTCGCCTTTGTATGCGAAAAAAAATGAAAGTCAGGAAATTAAATGGTCCTGGTTCCAAAATTCTTGGGCGGTAAAACCTAGGGCTGGGAATCGATTAAAATTTTTAACTGGTTAATCAAAAAGTTTTAATCGATTAATCAGTCAATTACTCGAATTTCGATCAATAACCAACGCTAACCAACATAAATGCAGCAACTTTATAAAAAGAGCAGTATTTTTGATGACTACGTAATATTAACCCTTTAAACGGCATGACAGAAATCCCTAAACTCCTTATAAAATGCCGTATATTTTTTAATGAAGTAGGCTGATTTTCTGATTTTCTGCAGGTGCAAAATAAGGGGTATAGGAGGCGAACTCTTCGGACGACCAGACTTAAACATCACCCCCTCCACGACTCATTCGTGTGAATTCTGACCACGCGGTCCTGATGACGGCTCTCCATTGAAGAGCCGAAACGCGTCGACCATTCGACCAATTGAATTTATGTATTTGTCTTGAAAACGTGGCAATTTTTGTATAAATTAAAACCAGGAAAAGTTTCTAATTTTTGTGATAATATTCCTATATTTGTTTAAATCTAGAAAACAGGTGCTTGAAATGAATGAATATATTTTTATAGCATCAATTAACTCTTTAAGCGGCATTGACGAGATATCTCGTCTCTTTATAATATTCTTATTTTAGCATTGACAAGCCTAGATATTTTGTAAAATTTATTTCTCAATGGAACAACACTCTTCCCCTATACCCCTTATTTTGCACCTGCAGAAAATCAGCCTACTTCATTAAAAAATATACGGCATTTTATAAGGAGTTTAGGGTTTTATATTATAGTTAGGGAATACACGGTATTTTTTAAGGATGTTATGCCGTTTAAAGGGTTAATATTATGTAGTCATCAAAAATACTGTTCTTTTTATAAAGTTACTGCATTTATGTTGGTTAGCGTTGGTTTTTGATTAAAATTCGATTAATTGACTGATTAATCGATTAAAACTTTTTGATTAACCAGTTGAAAATTTTAATCGATTCCCAGCCCTAGGATTTACCGCCCAAGAATTTTGGAACCAGGACCATTTAATTTCCCGACTTTCATTTTTTTTTTCCTTTTCATACACAACACGCCCCCAAACACTCATTTACTGTCTTACATTAAATAGACCTTCAACTAGCCTGTCTGTAATTCCGCCATCAGCCCTTAGGGATGGGCAATGGGAGTAAGTATTCGATTCTGATCTGATCACAAACCGTGAGCGTATTTAAATGAAAAATTGAATTTGAAACCTCTCTACAACGACACACGATACAACGGTAGATTTCTCGACTGCGATGTTTTTTCCTAAATCTTGTTTGAAATTATCTATAGTCTAATGGATGAATTTTAACGAGATAGTGTCATTTAAAAAAAATCAGCGTATTGAAAGAACGGCATAAATCGGGGGGAAAAGCGTTGTCCTTAGTTGTTGCTTTTTTTTTATGCCTTTCCTCCGGTTTTTGAATTCAAATATCTCTGCGATTTCTAATATTTTTCTCTACTTTCTAATTTGTTTTTTGAAGACAGGGTGCCCGTATATAAAGTTTTTTCTTTTATAACTATACCACCCCTTGCGATATGAATGACGTATCTGAGTTCTACACGTCATTTGGATACTTTTTCTAATTGGAAGTATGCCTTAGTAAACGGTTAGCCAATAAAATGCTCCAAGAGGAATTAAGTAATCACCCAACGCGGTACACACACTGTACCGTTGAAGTGCATAAATTCAGTTGTTTCATAGAATAACTAGTTAAAGTATAGAATATTCCACACTCTTTAACTAGTTATCTTATGAAATAATTGAATTATGCACTTTAACAGTAACATATATATGTGAGAAACATCACTGAACTAGACTTACTGCTGCCATCTATCAATAAAAAAATAAAACTGTTGTGCTTCTTCGATTGAAGTTGGTGGTCGCTTTTCCAATAGTGCGCCGCATAGAAAAAGTCACTATTGTATGATATTGCTGAACATTTTTTAAGCAATAATATTAGTGAAAGTGGCAAGTTTGCTTAAAACGTTTAACAGCTGATATTTGTGTGCGGTAAATTAACACTAATAAAATTCACAAGATTTCTTCTCAATATCGTAAAGCGAAAGAGGACTGTCCTACGCATCTTACTAACGTTAATATACAACACACAAATAACAACTATTAGAATTTCGAAGCAAAAACTTGATAATTCAATTAATATTACTTCCGAAAAAATATTTGTCAATATTATTAAATTGATTTTTTCAATATGGCACACTAATCAAAAACCGGTCACCAATTTCGATCGAAGAAATACAACAGTTGTATTTTTTTACTTGATAGGTAATAGCAGTAGTTCCAGTTTTCTCTCTCAATGAGGTTTTACTTAATTTAATATAATAGATTACAAATTTTTCTCGGGTCCATCTATTATAAATTCTTAGTGTGAAAAACAAAAAAAATGATGCGAGAGAACCATCTCGGGCCTCCGGTGGCAGTCCTGCCATTCCTCACCCCCGTGAGGGCCATGCGAGTACCTCAGTTGCATAGGGGCTTCCACAGTAAAGACCAGGTGCAATGATTTATGACAAGAAATATGTTTTATTAGAGGTGGTGCCTAATCCCTTTTTCATTTTGCCCTGGGGCTATGATGTTTTTGAGACGGCAGTAGGATTTCTTTCGATAAATAGTCACTAGTGTTCGTTTGAGTTACATACAATAGCCTCATCCATTTTCAAGGGTTCCAGATACAACGATAACTACGATATAACTATTCCTCTACAACGGTAACTACGATATAACTATTCCTCTACAACGGTAACTCTCTCTATAACGATATTTTTTGAGAATATTTCTAAAAATCTCTCTCTCTCTCTCTCTCTCTCTCTCTCACTCACTCACTCACTCACTCACTTATATATTCCACCACTCAAAATCACTTTCAATGCATTTTTAAATTCCCAACCAGCTTTTTGTTTTTTCAAGGGTGATTTTGCGATCGGTATTTTGCACCATCCACCCTCCGAAAGGATAAATGAAGTTACCGTGAAGCTACTTTCCGTGTAGTAAACAAAATTGTTGTGCAGTAAACCAATTTTACAGGGTGTAACAATCAACTGAATTTTATTCAACTGTTCAATTTTAGAATATTTTGTTGAAATGAATTTTATGTTGGTATAATAATAATAATAATAATAACGTGATTTTCACGTATTTCCAAGGGATCAGCATGATCCGTCCAGGGAATTTGTTAACAACGCAAATTCAGAAGAGACGCCAATAGCAGCATAAATTCGGCGGCGCCTTACGCTGATGCTACATCTCGATAAAACATGAAACTTCTCTACAACGATATTTTTTTCCTTGGTCCGAAATGTACCGTTATTTCAAGTTTTCACTGTATTTCCTCAATCAGTTTCCGAGTTATTATTTCTCAAATGACTCCTATAATGATTGATACTGATTTCTTATTTTTCGGAATGAACTGTTGTTTGCGTAGTCGATATCACTATTGAAAGAATCATCGTTAATTTGAAATATAGAAGTAAAACCGCTCTCTTGCGGACACCGGGGGGGGACAAAAACATTTTGTGGTAACAGGGAGGTAACCGTGAAAAAAACGGGGTTCCTATCGAAGCCTTTGAAATACTTCATTTGAAATAAATCCAGTTTTAACAACATAAGTTGAAGATTGCGTGTGAAACTAGTATTGCGCATACTTTTGTACAAATACGCAACATGAAAAAGAAAAAAAAATTACTTTGCTTCCTATAAATAAGTCGCACTCAGAGAAAAATGGCCTGAGAAAATGAAACATATAGACTTTGCATAAGCCACAGTACTTTCGTAAAACACTAGCAATGAAATAAAACTTAATTCCGACTTTCACTCCATCACCAAACAAACTCCCATTCAGTCTCTATGGGAGATATAAGTCGGTTACCATAAAGGTAAGTTTACATAGGAACGATGCGAAAAATCTGGAATTCCTTTACAACCGAATTTCGTTAAAACGAAGTGATTCCTCCGGTCTCCTGGAGTTCGTTATAACGGGATTCGACTGTACTGCTGATTGAACATTAGACATTATCTTCGAGTAAAACTATTTTTTTAAAACTAAACATACAGAGTTTCTAGCTTCTACGGAATATAATATAGTGTCCGTGACCGTATCTGAGGGCAACCGTTAATCAGGAGTTAAAAATGCATTACTTGAATAGGACTTTTATAGAGCCACGCATGCTCTTGATGGCACACGGGGGGTTTAAGCTAAGAAGAAAGACTTGATTTTTTGAAAATGTTTGCATTGGAAGAGCACGGGTGTCGTTTAAAATTTTCAACGAATATATAAAATGCGCCACGAGTTATTCTTACATCGTCAACCAACTGCACAAGGATAGACCAGTAACGATTGGTATGGGACGATTCTAGGTTGTGGTGTCGCAGGGAGTTTTTCTCTGACAGGGATGTGAATGAATGGAATAGCTTACATCCGGGGGTGTGAAATTAAAACAATTGACACCTTTGAAAAGAAATACGATATTTACGTTGGGATAAATCTAGAAGCGACCCATACTTAGATGAGACAACCATAATTTTTTATGGGCAGTGTATATATTTATATATTATCATAATTATTGGTTTTTTATTGCTCTTATTGGGTTGCTGTATTTTTTATATAGTTTAGATATGCATTCGATATATTTTTCGAGCCGCCTCGTTGGGCATTTTGTCTGTTGTGGAATTTGTATTTGTATTTTCTAAAAAAATTACTATTTGGCCATAAAAGAGGGGGTTACAGCATCGGCGGTATAACTATCACGAGGAGTTTTACTGTATTTCAAAAGCTGTCGTTTGATGATAAATGCAGGGAAACCCCTCTCAACGGTCATCCCTCACATGCGGTCACCCCCCCCCCCCCTCTTTTTCGTCCAAATAATAATTTTTCCCCTTTATAATAAAAATATGCGTTTCAAACCCCTGATTAAGAGCCGCTCTTCTTTTACGGGCGAATTTTTTTTATCCTACCAGTGTCCGCAAAGGAGAAGTTTTACACGCTTGAGGGGCGCACCGACCTCGTCGCAGCTGCAAACGTCCGCGAAACGCCGGGTATTTTTGGGAGGATTCGACAATCAATGCGTCGCCGTTGTGAAACGCGTATAACTGTGGATGATCGAGAACTTAGAGCACTTGTTGCGAAACTTAACGTGTATAGTATCGCATCATGGCCCCCCACATCCTGTAGCGGGGCCCCTAGGCTGGGATCTTTTGCGGGCCCCTCGGTCAGAGTTTTAACGGCCCCTTCTGTAGCTAATTTATAGCGTGAAAAAGCAAAAAAAAAATGGTGATAATCGTCCCGGGCCCCAGGGCTAGAGTCCTGTCAGCCCCCAGTATGTGGGGGCTATGAGTATCGCTGAATGAAGAGTTTTTCCCACCCAATTATTGGCTTGTCATTTCTGCATGTTCGTTAATCCTCCAGTTGATCGGGTTGGGGTTTCGGATCATACATTCCAATGTGATTCCTCTTCATTTCTCTGTTTTCTACCTCCCCTAATTGAATCACCCTGTACACGAATATTTCATTCGTGATGAGATTGCCGTTGGATAAACTGTTCCGCACATGGACAGAAAAAAAAACAGCATTTATCTTTCGTTTAGGGTTCTCTGAAACTCATTGTTGTACGTCATTTGGTAGTTAACGGAATTGTTATTTAGAATTACTTTGAGAAATCATAAATTGATATTTTGTTTAGCAATAGAGCCACGAAGCTCAAATATTAATTCATGAATTTTAATCCTGCGTATTTTTGAAAATAAAAGCTTGAATGTAAAAACTGTCGAGCAACCATGGTTTCTGGGCCTCAACAGTCACTTTCGGAACGTTTACTTTTTGGTTACCGTGGTTCCCTAGCAATGCGTTTCAGATGTGCATATGCTTTTACAATGGTTTGTCACTTCTTTAATGCTGCCAGTATATATTTACAATAGTTCATGCCTTTTATAATGGTTTGCCACTTTTCAATAGTCGTCAGAATCATCATCAGCATCACTTCGAGGGTCAGGCAAATGATGGCCTTCATCCCCCATAGAAATCAGTGTTAAAATTGCCGATTTTACTGTAGAAATGTGGAAATTTAGTGGGGTTTTCCGCCACATCAATTATTTTAAAAATTGTATTGAATTCTCGATTTCTGAAATATTGAGTTCACTTAGAGATATATACGAAGCCCAGGAGATTAAATATGAAGTAATTAGCCGGACCTACTTATTTGAGCTCGATATTCATGCAATATAACATTGATTTCAACTTTTTATTTATATCTTCTCAAGCATGGAAATTAATGTCTCCGTATTGTCTATTAATATTCAACTGCATAAATTCATATAGTTTACGATGTTTTAAAACTAATTATGGGCCCGTAAAGTACATCGAAAAAATTTCACAGCTTTAATTAAGCATTTTTGGAAGCAGAAATAGGCAAATGGATAACTTGAAGTTCAAGGGGAATCGAAATACCCCTTAAAAAAGAGAAGTTTTTTTTATTCATTTCTACGTTTCTTTAAATCTAGATTTGTTTCTTTCATGAATCACGTAGCAAGTCGCCATATTGGTTAACTTGGACACGGTTTGTATGTCCCTCAAAGAAAGAGAGAGATATCACGTGATCCAAAAAGCCTCATTGAATAAAACCCGGGCAGCGCCAGGTATCATAGCTAGTAGATATATAAAATTTATTTTATATCTGTATGTCTGTTTTCAATATAAATTTCCATTTTCAGATCTATCTTAGGCAAATTTTGTATATGCACTAAACGGGACCCGACTTGAACGCTAGGCTACTTCAAAAGTTTGTCAGAGCTGGGCAAATGCCCGAAATAGGCAAAACACTGTAGGGCAGCAATGGTTCCTGGGCTTCAACAATCACTTTCGGAATGTTTACTTTTGTTACCGTGGTTCTCTAGCAATGCGTTTCAGCATGTATATACCTTTTACAATAGCTTGCACTTGTTTTTGATGATATATATAATATAATATATATAATAATATATATATATATAATAATAATATATATATAATATATGCCAGTACATATTTATATTTATTCCTTTATAACGGTTTGTCACTTTTTCAATCCTCCCAGTAATTGAAGAAAACCCGGTAAAGTGCCGGGTATTATAGCTAGTTAACGATAAAAATATAGATATAAAATTAAATATATATTATAAGGCCAATGTTGATCAATTTTGTTGATAAGTAAAAATTTATTTAGACAGATTGAAAAAGTAATTTAATTTTAAAAAAATGTGATTAAATTAACGATTGAATGGAATCTCGCTGACCAATCGGAGCAGTATCCGTCGATGACGTCACAGGGACCTCATATTGAACATTGAAAGATCGGACACACCCCACTTCACATCTCTCAGAGAGATATCTAAGTGTTCCCGAAGGGTGGATGTGTCCGGAAATTTTATCAAATAACAAGTAACATAGAGTTGCTTGCGACTAAGACAACAAAAGTACATTGATTAGGGGGGCTTCAGCAATCATCCATATAACAATATCATGTACTTCGAAACATGATTATAGATTTATGGCAATCGGGCCCAATAACAATGATTAATTTAGAAACCTCGCATATAACAATAACGATTGAATGGGATCTCGCTGACCAATCGGAACACTATCCGTCGATGGCGTAACAGTGACGTCACCCGTATATTGGAGAACGAGTGAAACATTTTCAGTCATATACAAGAGGGGTGTATTATATTTTTTTTCTCTTCCCTTCGGAAATATTGAATTTTGTGACAATATTGATTGCAATAATACAACCACAAAATATCGCGATTTTCTTTTCCCCATTGTGTGCGATTATATAAAGTTACGATACTGTTACTGATTCGTTTTTGAACGATGGTGAAAGACATTATCGAACAGGAAAAAAAAAATGTCAAGTAGGTTCCGAAGATTAGACCTTTTGTCTCTGTATATGTAGAGACGATTGGGAGGTAAAATTTCGGTTTATCTATATTGATTAGAAAATGAAGTTGCACTTGAGAAGAAATCGCCATTGGAGAGAGGGAGAGAGGATTTCAGACGCCTCTGCAAAGTAGAAGACATTGATTTCGCCTACGAAAATGGACGGGAATATTCGAATCTCAAAGAGATAAATCACGAGATTGGTTTAGAAATATGTAATATTTACAGTATGTTGTCGTTTGAAACCGGATTCAAATCCAGCACTTAATGGGAGTTGTTTTCTGCAGGGGGAGCACACCTCCGTCTTGCTTCTCAAATGCGGCCTGTCAAGGAGTTCCGTCCTCAGAGCAGAAACCTCCTCTAAGCTTCCATCCGGCCCACGGAAGGTGTTTTGGAACAAAAGTATCAGTACACGCAGCACGGTAAATATCTTGGCTGGCCATATCCCCTCCATAAAAATACGAATAATCGGGATTCATACGGGATATCGTTGAAAAACTATCAACAGAAAATAATTTATCAATTATAATTATAAAAAAATGGTCAAAGGCAAGTAAAGTTTCCGATTTCAGCTAAATCAATTTTCAGAGGAAAGTAAAGTTCCCACCTATCACTGAAATTGCTGAAAAATCACCATTAGCGGGAAATGGAGGGCTTCTGCCAGTCGCAGTGGGTAAAAATGTAATTTTAAAATATCTATACTGGGTGTCCTGTGAGTGTTAGCATGACCTTTATCTCATCCATCATCCATCGTAGAAATATGATTTCAATTTAAAAAATGCTCAATATGCGTTCAAAAATTACCCTGTAATCAGTTTTGAGAGTGAAAATAAAAATGTGCAACAAAATAAAAAAATCAAAATTTGTATACGGTCCCCGTGTGCCCAAAAACCCAATTGGAAAGTTGTTGCCCTGTCTCTCCTGATGCCAGCATAAAAAAAAAATTCTATGTTTCCAAGTTCAATATTCACATTGATATTGGAATTCGAAAAACAGGAAATTTGGGAAAGAACAGCGTTATATAAATGTGGTAAAACGTTTTTTTTTCATTTATCGTTGTTCTTTCCCAAATTTCCTCCGTTTTTCGAATTCGAATACCGCTGTGGATATTGCACTTAGAAACATAGAATTCTTTTTTCGTTGGCATTAGGAGAGGCAGGGCAACAACATTTAATTTGAATTTAGAGCACAGGGTGTCCGTATAAAAGGTTAATTTTTCTATTTTAATAATTATACAATCCCTTTCAACATGAATGACGTATCTGAGTGCGATACAAACACAACTCCATGAAAGTCAAAATGCCCAACGTTATTCGGATAATTTTTTTTGCATTTGGAAGTGTGATTCTAAGATCAACGGTTCGCCAGTAAAATGCCATACGCCTTGTTACATATGCACCCTGTATAGGATTACCAAATGTCCCGTTATTATCACGTAATTTTATCTGCCCCAAAATTCTTATAAAAACAACCCGTTTTTCTTGTGTATTCTACGAAACTTAATTTAATTTTTAATATTATTTTATTCCTCTCATTATTTTTGGTAGGAAAATCTATATGTTTCTGCCTGTAAACTTCCCTTCCACATATTCATAGTGTAGAGCAGCGGTTCTCCATCTTTATTGACTTGGGGAGCCGTAGGCCTAATTTTTATTTATTCATCAAAGTTACTGATTTATTTTCATTATTAAATTTTTTTTTAATTTTTCTGTTTTTCCCCCTGGAGCGGCCGTGGAGCCTCTGGGGAATGCACACGGAGCACCGGTTGAGAACCGCTGACGTAGAGTGACGTAATCCTTGTAAACCGTTTATTAGCTCAAAAAAGGATGACGAGTCCGTTCTTCTTCATAGGCGTTTTAGCTAAAGCAGCATAAAAAGCCTCGCCACAGAGAGCAACAGGCCTACAAACAGTACAAACATCCGATCATTAGACTTCACTCACTTCATTTCTGAAATATAGATAACAACACTGAAAAACCAAACACAAGACTAGATACACACTCAGACTGTTAGGTACACACACTTACACTTCCGGCACAACACACTAGGTAGGAAATTGCGCATAGATGGCGATAGACCTGAGTTGTGCTCGGTTCGAAAGAAAGAAAGATGATTTAAGTGGGTCGCAATTGTGACATCACATCCAAATACGTATAAGTGAAACAAGTAGTTGGGTTACCAAAAATATTTGAAGTAGGAGAGGTCTTTTATTTGCGATTTTTATGTTCAGCGATCAAAACTCTATCAACAATGGCTAACCTTACAATTTGTTGAACAGTGCTACGCGCAGGAAAATACAGTCAACTCAGGGCACGAAGAGCCTGAGATAGATGTATCTTGTGGAGACTTTGAGGATACAGTGCTCCTCATGATTCCACAAAGGATCAATTCAAATCGAGAAGGAAGGAAAGGAACCGTTTCTCTTATATACATTTATGTATGTAAGCTGTATCGATTATCATTTCCAGAAAGGAGGTGCCACACGCAAAAGAGAAAAACATGCCACGTGAAAGAAACAGCAACGCCCAAGAAAACACATATAACAAGGAGGGATTAAATGAGGGGGGAGAGGATTTTACATATAATATAAGGTAGAATGTATGTGTATATACACCACATATATATTGTAGTGTAAAGGTGTTTTCGAGACAGAGAGCAAAGTAGGAAGTGCTGAAAAATGAATAAATTTTGAGGCTGCTGTTGCTTTCTTTGCAACAGCTCTCTAGCTCTGTGTGTGTGTGTGTGTTGATGATGGTGGTGTCCCAGTTACTTTTTTGCAGATTCTGTACACCGTGGTAGTTGTACACAATCATGATGATGTTATAAAAGTAAGAAGGGGAAGTCGACTTGGTTACGCATCAATGGCCAAGTGGACACTGTCTTAAGGTGCTGCTGCTGCTGCCTTGTGGAACTTCTTTTTTGTCTTGCTCTATTTAAGAGCCTTTCCTCTGTTTTTTTTTTTGTTGTTGCTTATACTTACCTTACTCTGGTCATGATGGTGGCGGTGGCTGAAGAGGTCAGAGGTTGAATGTTGTTGCCGTGTGTGTGTGTGTGTGCATGTGAATACAGTATGCATGCAAAAAGAAAAGGGCAACCCAGAAGTAAATAGCCGAACCTGTTGTTTTTTCTTTTTACTTCTCTTTTTTGGCTTCTGATTCGTTCATTTTTCAGTGGTTTTCTTCCTCTTCGTCGCCCATCTATAATATTACACCCACGTCAGAGAGTGGAAATCATTTAACGAGGCTGGACTGATGATTCGAGGAAAATAAGAACGAGAATTACGTACTCTCGGTGGACATGTTTTGTTTTCTTCTTCTTCTCTTTTCTGGTATTAAGGAGTCACTTATCACGAAGATGCTACCGGAAGCAGCATCTTTAGAAAAGAGTTTACACGAGGAATTCCTAAGTCGATGCGATCCAATGAATGTTGCTGATGAGAAAATAATAATTTGGGGTCGAAATGGGCATTGAAACAGCTTTCGTTGATCTGAATAGCACAGAAATATTACGATTATGCGCCATACTATTATTGACGAGGTGATTGGCATAGTGTTTGTCCAGAGAGAGAGAGAGAGAGAGAGAATATCAAACATCTATGGATAATAGAAAATTTTCCCATTTTTATATTCCAATGGAAGCTCTGCGTGTTACGACTTCTATAGCGAAACCATGAAGGTTCCGAACAACTTTCGTATTAAGACTCGAAAGTCAATGCTCCACGTTTAGATTGAGACTATGAAAAAGCTCTACGCAACTTTTGATCATTTGATCATTTTTGTCGCACCACGGTCATTTTCTGCACACGAGGGCTAATTAGACCGGGACCTACAATTTATTGCCGATTCCGAACGGCAGGCTTGTTTTTTATACTCATCGAGAGGTTGGTGTGCTAACTCCTCGATGGGGGGACTCCATGCGGTAGCAATTTTTTGCTGCGGTCATGTCGCCGTTTGTGTTGTACCCCTGTGTCAGGAAAGTTTTCTGACAAGGACGAACCGGGTATCGAACTCACGACACCTCTAAACATCCTTTGGCACTTTAGGCGAGTATCTTATCGTCCTGGGCTACCGCGCCCTCTTCGCAACTTTTGGATTGAGACTATGAAGGCTCTACACAATCTTTGGATCTAGACTATAAATGCTTCCCCGAAATGTGAGAAAATCACCGAAAAAAGGAAAAAAGATGGCCAAATCTATTGTTCTATCACTTTGGTCCCTCTCCCTAGAAATGGAAGTGACCCCACCCGAACGAAATTTCTGCCAATTCGCCCTATCCTTCTCCACCTTTAGATAGATACTATGAAGGCTCTACACAACCTTTGAATTGATACTATGAAGGTTCTTCACAACCTTTGAATTGATACTATGAAGGCTCTACACAACCTTTTGAATTCAGACTGTGAAGGCTCTTCTCTACCTTTAGATTGAGACTATGACAGCTCTGCGCCACTTTTGGATCCAGGGTATAAATGCTCTGCTCCACCTTTAGGTTGATACTATGAAGGCTCTGCACAACTTATGGATTGAGACCATGAAGGCTCTTTCTTTTCATCTTTCAAAACCAAGCACAACTCCAGTCTCTCAACAAAGGCAATTTACTACCGAATGAGTTGAGCCGGAAGTATGCATTTGTGCCTAATAGTCTGAGAGCGTATTTGGTGTTACGCATGAATGTTTATTGTTGCCATCTTTTTCAAAATATGATTGAAGTGTAAAGATTGAATGTTTGTACTGTTGTAGGTGTGTTGCTCTCTGTGGCGAGACCATAAAGGCTCTGCACAACATTTAGATTTGCGACCGTGAAGTCTCTGCACAAATTTTGGATTGATACCATGAAGGCTGGTCAACCGAACGACGGACCAGTCCAGACCATAAAAGTCGCGCGCCCGAGTGGCTTGATGATGAGATGCTCGTCTACCACCGTCAGGTTCCAGGTTCAATCCCGGGGAAGAATATGGCTAACAAGATATTTTCCCTAACGAGCTTGAGGTGACCACTGATAGATGGCGCTTTAACTTCCAACCCAGCTCGTTAATGGCAGTAAATTGCGTATAGCGATGTGGCCGAATTCGGTGAGCGGTGAAGTAGTAGTAGACCATAAAGGCTGGGTGCTACCTTTGCAATAGACCATGAAAGCTCTGCACGTCGTCACCTTTGGATCGAGACCATGAAAGCTCTGCACGTCGTCACCTTTGGATCGAGACCATGAAAGCTTGTGAATTGCACCATGAAAGTTCTATATGTAGGCCCTTTTGGATGATTTATTGGTGAATACCTCATTAGAATGGAACCGTATAGATAATGCTCGACTATTGTAGAAAGGTCTAGGCTGTTTGAAAGTAAGACTACAGCACGTTTTCCGTCCATCCACAAGCACATTTCAGCCCCTCCCTTCTTTATTCGATATTTTTCGGGAGGGAAAACGCGGCATCAGAAAAGACAAAAAATTTGAGAATGTACAGAGAATAATTGAATAATAGTTCAATGGCTAAATTAAATTATTGAACGAAAAAATATCAATAAGTATTGAAAGAAAAGATTTCGTGATGCATGAAAATTCGTAATTAATGAAAAATAATTCCAGAATCAATGAAGCAAATAACCCAGAGAATTGGCGAAGAAGGAGATAATCCTTCACCAATTTCTAAATAATTGAAAAAATTTACAAGAAAATTACCAAATTAAAATCATTGAAAAAAAATTCAGAATTATTGGAAAAGAGTTTCAGAATAAGTTGAAAAAAGCTATTTCATTTATTTATGAAGATTTAATTCCCTAAATACTGAAAGAAATTATTTCTAAGAAAAAAAAGAGATAACTGATGAATTTTTTTCACAATTATTTAAAATAATTTAAAAATTAGAAAAAAAGTTTATGAATTATCAAAAGAAAATTCAGAATTTGTGAAGGAAATAGTTCCAAAAATCAATCCATCCGAATCCATATTTAGTGAAAAAAAATGTTTCCAGAATTAATGAAAAATTAATGAGAATTAATGAGAAATTATTTAACAACTATAGTGTAAATCTATGTTTGATGAAAGAAACAATTTTAGAATAAATTAAAGAGTCTTGAATAACTTGAAACCTCTGTTAAACTCGGAGCACGTTGGCCCACGCATAAGACGCCATTGTACAAGTTTGCATTTAGTGTTTGTGAATATAGGTAATTATCATCAAGATTATCAATAACAACACAAATTACACTTAATTCCACAGTATGATTCGATAGCCCCGCTGGCTTCATGGAAAAAATTATGAAACATATTGAAAAAAAATGTCTATTTCATTCGTGCCCACCCTGGATAGTTAAAAACTCGGTTATAACGACCTCGGCTGTAACGTCAATAATTGGTGGTCCGGACTGGTTCACAACGAGAACAATGTTAGTGAACGTTGCTTATAATATCGGTGAAAAGCAACAATTCGGATATAACGAAAAATTTTTCATCACTTTTGTTTGCGTTCCACAATGACGTTTTCCTAAGAAATTCTTAAGATTACAGCTGATAACGTGTATTGTTCTATCTACAGGGTATCTTGTAAATGTTAATGCGGCGTTTATCTTATCAACCGTCCGTTGTAGAGGTATGACTACAGTTTAAGAAAATGCTCAAAAGGCGTTCAAAAAATTACCAGGTATCAGTTTTGGGAGTGAAAATACAATGTTTAACCAAGGCGTTGTGGTGGCAGAGTGGTCATAGTGACGGACTCGCGTCGCGAGGTCCCGGGTTCGAACCCCACTGTGGTGGTCGGTTGAAGTTGGTTTTCTGCGGTTCCCAATTTCAAGGGGCGAATGGGAGCCGATCTCCCCTGTAAAAAAAAAAAACCCATATTTCTAAGTGCAATGATATTCGCTGAGATATTTGAATTCAAAAATCGAAGAAAAGTTATGAAAGGACAGCAGGAACTAACGGACACGACGCTCGTTTCCCTCATTTATGCTGTCCTTTCTCAACTTTTCTCCAATTTTGAATTCGAATGTCTCTCTCTGAATATTGCTCTTAGAAACTTAGATTTTTTCTGTTGGCCTCGGGAGAGACGGGGGCAACAACTTCCTAATGTTAGAGGACCAGGGGACCGTATAAAAATTTATTTTATATTCTTTATTTTGTTACGGGCTGTATTTTCACTCTCGAAACTGGTACCGGGTAATTTTTGAACTCCTTTTAAGCATTTTTCAAATTGGAACCATATCTATACGACGGACGGTTGATGAGATAAAGGCCGCATTAGCACTTACAGGACACCCTGTATACCTAATGTTGAAAAAAAATAATTATATGTTCACGCTCCGACATTGACATAACCAATATACAAAAATATCCGTATTTTACCCCTTACCAACTTTTTCATAAAAATGTCCCGTTTTTCCAATGAATCTAGTTATTATTTCAAATCTTTACTAGAATCAGGTACGAAGGTAATTTGCATAATTTTGTAAATTGTGTATATATGAATATAACTGTAAATAATCATCTCACATTATTTGTCAAGTTTATATTTTATCCAATGAAATTCATTTTAACAGACTTGCTATAGAAGTGTATTACTCGCCAAGTGGGTGTTTATAAGTAATATTTGGCACTCTCACCGACATTTGGCAACTTTTTTTGGTGAGAGTCACGATGTCGAGCATTAATTTATCCAATTTCCCGTATTTTTCTCGATCAAATATGTCCGCTCCTTAATCATGGAGAAATAAAAACTTTATGCTCTGTACTTGATTACCTGTAATTTTATTATAAAAAAATGTCTTTAAAAACGTGGTTGTAATACTCGGTTGCCACTGTTACGGTAAATGTCATAAATCGGTGACTATGCATAATCACCAATCGTCACGGTAAGTTTGATAAATTTATCACTTTTACCGGGGATTACGCATAAATACTTTATCGCCTCGTTGATAAATTTGATATAAGTACTAAAAAATTTATCACTTTTACCGGTGGTTATGAATGGTACCCAAGGGTCATTGGTTATAGTTAAGGTTTTTAAATGAGAATTGATTATACCGGGTGAAATTTGTGAGATGGGAATGCGTGTTTTGGAAGTTCGATTGTAAAATTCGTTAAATAAAGGACTTTGTTATATTTGGGACTGATTTTATACGCACAAGAACTTGTAAAAATTCGTTACATCAAAAAAATTTATTGAATAAGTATTTGTTACATCGGGGTACAGTCGTAAAATCTGTCAAATGGGAATTCATTATATCGGGGTACGATCGTAAAATTTGTTAAATGTGAGATCATTATATCGGGGTGCAATTGTAAAATTTGTTAAATCAGACTTTGTTATACCTCACTGTCATAAAATTTGATAAATAGGAGTTCATTATATCGAGGTCCAGTTTCAGAATTCGTCAGATTAATAGGAGTTAATTATAGGAGTTATTTTGGAGAAGTTCGGAAAAATTCGTTAAATCAGACTTCATTATATCCGGTTCAAACTCTGTCACACACAACTATGATCCTCGTCTAAAACAATAAATCTTATCACGGCAACGGAACCAATTTATCATATTCACCAATACGAAATGGTGATTATGCACAATTACCGGCAAATGTGATGAATTTAGTACCATTAAACATGTTTACCGACAACGCTTGGGTATGATGAATAATCACCGGTATAAGTGATAAATTAAGGAAAATTCATCAAACTGGCCAAAATGATCGGTGATTATGCATAGTGAAGTGGATTTATTACGTTTACCCCTAACATAACAGCACCTTGGTTAAAACGACAAAATTTTGCGAAATCTTCGATGTCGTTATAACCGTGTTTGGCTGCGATTAAGTCCCGACGGAAATTAATCATTAATACGCAAAATCCTAGAATTTTCAGCGTTAAGTATTTACTATGTCATATATCAATGAGTAGACATGACATCGTGACGTGATAAATGTTTTCCATGTTGTACGTGATATATTTTTTTGTATACCGTTGCCAACATCTGTTACGACAGGATGTCACATTCAGGTGGTCATGGCGTAAAAAAAAATAAACATCATCAGATATCATGCACGGAAAGATGTGTGTGTTCTTCGCTGGGCAGTTGCGTACCTGTCAGGGATCGATCCGCCTTCTTCTTATACACATTCGAGGCCGCCTAGTTTTAGGTTATCACGTGCAATCGGATAGCCCAGCCTACGCACCTGTTTACAGTGTGGTGACAGTTTAACTACCACCGCAGGACCGGTTTCCGTCGCAGTGGCGTAGGTATATGCAGTGGTGGAGGAACGTGCCGATGTGCAAATGCAATATCAAAAAAAATAATAGCAATATAAAGAGACCTTCTCTCATGATGTTTTTCGCAACTCCACGAGTCACGACTCTACTGTAAAAGACGCTTGACTGAGCGCAAAAAAATGAATAATAATAATTATTATAATATAATGCTAATCGAGTTGAGATGAGTCTGTTTTTTCACTGTGCCTGCGCATGCGTAATAAATTAGTTTTATTGCTTTTTAATTGTGAACATCCGTTGAGTTTTTCACAGTTTTCACGATCATATCAATCGTCTTACTTAATTCATTAGAAATGAAAATTTAATTCATTAGAAATGAAAATTTAATTCATTAGAAATGAAAATTTAATTCATTAGAAATGAAAATTTAATTCATTAGAAATGAAAATTTAATTCATTAGAAATGAAAATTTAATTCATTAGAAATGAAAATTTAATTCATTAGAAATGAAAATTTAATTCATTAAAAAAAATGTTTTTTTTCTCATCTGATAATTTCAGTCTTTATAACATATTTCTGTGATAATTTCTTCAGTTGTGTCTGAGCATGCGCAATAAAAGTAGATTTTATCGCCTGTCAATTCTGATCGTTCTTTTTTCAAGATTTTCGCGGCTTTTAAATCATAAAAATCATACTGATTCGTTTAATTCATCAAAAAAGTGGATTTTCTCCGATATACTCTATTAGTTTTTGTATATATACAAATACAAATACAATGCCACAACAGGCAAAAGGCCCAACGAGGTGGCTGCTAAAAAGATGCCCATAAAAATATGGATGTCATATATATCTTCGTGATAATTTTTATTTCCCCATAAAGTCTTTCTGTTGGCAAAATTTATTACATGTTTTGTAATAATTAAAAAAAGACAATATTTCTAAAAATAATTTTTCCGAAATATTTGATAAAATAATTCTGTGTTAATTTTTTTTTTTTTAACATTATTGAAAGTACAAATACAAATACAAATACGACGCCGCAACAGGCAAATTGCCCAACGAGGTGGCTGACTTAAGAACATCATGGATCCCCGAGTCATTTTTTGGAGGCCCTACCTACTACTACTACACCACACATCCACCCCCCCCCTCCCGCGGAACCCCCCAATGAATCGGTACAAGCGGGAATGTGCGTGTACGTGTAGTGAAACCTGACGTGAAGTTTTGTTGTTTCTCTGTAATGCTTGTTATGTGTAGTGTTGCCATCTGCCACAAGTTTTTCTAACTATGAGTGAAGTGTTATGATTGAATGATTTATCGTTGTAGGACTGTTGCTCTCTGTGGCGAGACTTTTTAACGGGGAGATCGGCTCACATTTGCGCCTTGAACTTGGGAACCACAGAAAACCAACTTCAGCCGACCACTGACAATATTTATTCCATAACAATATTTTTAAAGAAATTATGAAATTAGAAAAAATTAACAACAATAAATTGAATCAAATCAATTAAAAGTTTATTAATTTAATTTCATAAAAAATTCGTGAAATGTTTTTATTCTACCCTAAAAGAACATTTCAATTTGTGACATTAACTCAAGGTTTTATGATAATTTAAGAAAAAAATATAATACATTGTAAAATGTAATACATTTCAATATAAAGATAGTAATACATTGTAAAATGTATAAATGTACACTGAAGAGACAAAAAAACTGGTACAAGGCATGCGTATGCAAATAAAGAGATATGGAACCAATCAAGTACGGCGCTGCGGTCGGCAACGCCTATATAACACAACAAGTGTCTGGCATAGTTGTTAGATCGGTTACTGCTGCTACAATGGCAGGTTATCGAGATTTAAGTGCGTTTGAACGTGGTATTATAGTCGGCGCACGAGAGATGGGACATAGCATCTCCGAGGTAGCGATGAAATTTGGATTTTCACGTACGACCATTTCACGAGTGTGCCGTGAATATCGGGAATCCGGTAAAAAATTAAATCTACGACATTGCTGCGGCCGGAAAAAGATCATGCAAGAACGGGACCAACGACGACTGACGAGAATCATTAAACGTGACAGACGTGCAACCCTTCCGCAAATTGCTGCAGATTTCAATGCTGGGCCATCAACAAGTGTCAGCGTGCGAACCATTCAACGAAACATCATCGATATGGGCTTTCGGAGCCGAAGGCCCACTCGTGTACCCTTGATGACTGCACGACACAAAGCTTTACGCCTCGCCTGGGCCCGACAACACCGACATTGGACTGTTGAGGACTGGAAACACGTTGCTTGGTCTGACGAGTCTCGGTTCCAATTGCTTCGAGCTGATGGACGTGTACGGGTATGGAGACAACCTCATGAATCCATGGACCCTACATGTCAACAGGGGACTGTTCAAGCTGGTAGAGGCTCTGTGATGGTATGGGGCGTGTGCAGTTGGCGTGATATGGGACCCCTGATACGACTGTGACAGGTGACAGGTACGTAAGCATCCTGTCTGATCACCTGCACTCATTCATGTCCATTGTGCATTCCGACGGACTTGGACAATTTCAGCAGGACAATGCGACACCCCACACATACAGAATTGCTCAAAGTGGCTCCAGGAACACTCTTCTGACTTTAGATACTTCCGCTCTGCCACCAATATCCCCAGACATGAACATTATTGAACATATCTGGGATGCCTTGCAACGTGCTGTTCAGAAGAGATCTCCACCCGCCTCTTACTCCTACAGATTTATGGACAGCCCTGCAGGATTCATGGTGTCAATTACCTCCAGCACTACTTCAGACAGTAGTCGAGTCCATGCCACGTCGTATTGCGGCACTTATGCGTGCTCGCGGGGGCCCTACACGATATTAAGCAGGTGGACCAGTTTTTTTGCCTCTTCAGTGTATAATACATAATATTTCTAAAGATAATCTATTTGGATATTAATGAAAGGAATCTGCAATAATAATATCTTGAAGAAAATTATAAAATTTTAAAAAATTATAATAATAAATAAAATTGAATTAAATTTCTATGCTGTAGGTTTTTTTTTTGAGTTAAAAAATTTTATATATATTATGTCTTGAACATGTAATTTACAATTAAATGTGATTTTTCTTGAATTAAAAAGAATTGTTTTGCTTCAATTTAATTTTTTAAACACTTTTTAATAATAGTTTTTCACAAATTATTTTTTGGTGATTTTTAATTTTTTTTAAAACACCGCAATAAGTTTTTAAACGAAAAAAATTGTTTGGTTTAAAAGTTGCTCAGGAAAGTTTGTTATATGATAAATATTTTAATGTTTTTGTGATAATTTAAAGATATATGTACATATAATTTTTTGATTGTTTTAATTTTTGATATTTTTTTAAAAAAACTTTTTGGGCATTTTTCTTCAGATTTTGGATTTCGTTTTCTTTTTTTTTTAGGGAAAACTTTTGTGGGGTGAGATTTTCTATTGTTTTTAATGAAACATTTTTGTAATAATTTTCCGGTATTTTAGCAACAATTTTTGTGTTTTTGTGATAATTTCTTATTAATTTCAGTGACTTTTGTGATTGATAATTTCCCGCGATCATTTTATAATGAATAATTTTTTATTTATTTATTTTTAGAAACTGTCTATTATGTTTTGCTATAATTTACTATTGTGTTTAAGCAGGTTTTTTTGTGCGAATTCTCTACTATTTTGTGCTACTACTTCACCACACACACAACTCCAACGATATCGCTATATGCAATTTACTGCCATTAACGAGATGAGTTGGAAATGAATGCGCCATCTGACGGTGGTTGCCTCAGGCTCGTTAGGAAAATTATCTTGTTATCTAACCCCCCCGTAATCAAACCTGGGACCTGACAGCAACCTTCAAGGTGGTAGGCGAGCATCTTACTACTACGCCCCTCGGGATCATTACACTATTTTGTGCAGAATAATTTTCTATTATTTTTATTAAACAACTTTTGTAATAATTTATTATTTCTATTAAATTTCTTTGTAATAATTTACGATCGTTTTCATTAAATATTTTCTGTAATGATTTTCTATTATTATTGTTTTATATTTTTAGCAATTAGAAAAAATAGATAAGACATTAAATTTAACTTCTTTTTAGATACTTTTAAGACGTAAATAAGATTCTGACAGTTATCAAAATCAACCATTTTTTAAGAACCATTCCTTACGATAAATAATAATAATAATTTAATATCAATTAAGGATTATCGAACTACTTCATCTAAATTTCAAATCAAAAATTCCAATAATGTAATTTTGCAATTATTTTTTCACAATCATGTAGGAATTCGAATCTAAAGTAACTGTTTGAAAAAGTTAGATTCTGAAGTAACAAATTTTATGATTATCTCATATTAAAATGCAATCAGTGTTAATGAGTGGGTGTGAGAGTAAAAACAGCTGACAGCCGCAATGCGCAATATCGCGTATCTTCGGTTTTTAGAGAATATTCCCTTGAGAGCAGCATATGGTTTTATAAACTGGAAATTAACCATTGTCTCTAGAACCCAAAATGTCACACGGGGTATGTTTAGACTCCTACCGGATGGGAACATGGAGGAATTATGAATCGAAAACAGATGATATGTTTCCCATGACATTTACGAAATTTCGATTCATTATTATTCCGAATCAAACAATGATTCTTCTCACATATATGAATGTGATTATGTAAAATATTTATGAATGAATGAGAGATAGAGAAATATCAAAGTTCATGTGCAGAGATGTAATGTCAAATGTCAATATCTGATCATTTTAATTTGATGCATGAGAAATTTTTCTTAGTGAAACTAACATAGATAATAAAACAATGTGATTTTAAATTTGATTATTCGAACTAATATTAATTAATATTATAAAGATTCTACTCAATAGTTCTGTAGATTCTGTCCATAAAGTTCAGTTGTAATTTCGTGGATAATCTGTATAATTGGATGAACCTCTTATAATGACTTTACTTTGGATATTTTTGCTCGTTTGAGAGTCGTTAATCCGAATTTTAAACAATGATAGATAGATTCGTAATATGGATGAATAATTCTGAATTTGACTTTATACAGGAACCTCCTCAACACGAGTTTTACTCATTTAATCTCTATAACCCAAGTTTTTGCTCATTTAGCTTCTCCTCAACAACAATTTTGCTCATTTAACTTCCCTCAACACAAATTTTGCTCATTTATACCAATCGCTTTGCTCCAATTTTTTTTCATTTAAAAACTCTACAGTACGAGTTTTGATCATTTAACAACTAAAATCCAGGTTTTGCTCATTTGGATTTCCTCAATGCGAGTTTTTCTCATTTAGCCTTCCTCAACGCGAGATCTGTTCCTTTGAACTCTTCAATGAGAGTTCTACTCATTTTACCATCTTCAAGACGAGGTTTGTTCCTTTGACCTTGAGTTCGGCTCATTTATCGCCCGAGTTACCACCATGAAGGTTGCTGTCCCGGGTTCGAACCCGAGGAAGGATATAGGTAATATATTTTCCCTAACGAACTTGAGGCGACCACAAATAGACAGAGTCTTCATTTCCATCCCATCTCATTAATGGCAGTAAACTGAAATATATGTGTGGCCAGAGTTGGTGTTTGGTGAAGTAGTTCATTTAACTTCTATAATCCGGGTTATCTTCGTTAACCTCTAAAATCCCAGTACTCTTCAATTCATAATCTTGAATGCGAGTCTTGCTCATTTGGCCATCCTCAACGCAAGTTCTACTCATTTGGCCATTCTCTATGCGAGTTCTGCTAATTTAACCTCTTTCGATCACAAGCGTAATGTTCCGTCCCAACACCAATCCGGATTTTCCTCATCCCTCCAGGATTTCTATATATAATCCAAATTCTGCTCACTTAATCTCTATAAACCGAGTTTTGATCATTTGACCTCCATAACGCAAGTTCTGCTCATTTGGCCATTCCCAACGTCAGTTTTGCCAAATCTAACCTCTATAATCCGGGTTTTGAAGCCTAAACACGAATTTTGTTCATTGAACTACATCAATGCGAGTTTTGCTCATTTAAACACATTTTTCTAATTTATTTATTATAATTTTGCTTATTATTGTCTACTATAATAGTTCCGTTTTATTGTAACTTGAAATATTCCACACAGTACCGCCAATAACATCAATACTCCGAACATTCATTCAAACTAGTCAATCCAAAATTGAATTACCTCATATACAGTCGAACTTGGTTAATTCGGATCGAAGCACTGGATTCCAACAGACGGATCGAAAGAGTTTTGACAAATATTGCTTAGGCCGGTATTACACATTAAAAGTTTGATAAAATGCCTTTTATAAAACTCAAAAAATCCAACCAATAAAGCTCATAGGTTAAATTCTAGCAAATGCAACCAATAAGCTTGTTGGTGGAATTTTTCAAGTTTTATAAAAGGACTTTTGGAAAACTTTTGTAGTGTAATGCCGGCCTTAATCAAATACATACATTCGAACTTGGTTAATTCGAAGTCCGAAGTCACTGGGAAAAAGTTCGAATTATCCAATTAATCTATCCTGGATCTATAAAATGACTACAAATTACAACTTCATCATCAACAATCACATAGGATAATAATTATCAATTATTAAATTTTAATCATCAGTTATGATACTGTTTTCCGAATTTTAATCATTCATTGATCATAATATATAGGCCTATGCAATTGATCTTAGCTGCTACATTATTGCACTATTCTGGAATCAGCGTCACTGCAGAATTTCTTGACTGTCGAAAGCTTGATTTACGAAACAATTCATGATCACCCGTTATGAAATTGTTTCTCGAATTTTGCTTATCATTCTTATGCAATCAAGGAAATACGCTGTCTTTCATTAACGTATTGCAATCTGAACTTTCCGTTACTCTCCCATACTCTCAATGACGACAAAAGGATTCAAATTTTGAATGCCTAAACCTTGATCTATAGATTGAAAAGCATAATCGGTATTAAGTGGTACACAGTCTCGATGCACTCAACTGAACAACATTGAAGTGGGAATTAAGTTATCAAGGAAATGAGAGTAGAGGAAAAAGAGAATTTTTGAACTTTTATTAGCCTTTGAAAATTTCTTGTATAACAACTTCACCGAGAAAAATGAAAACTTGCTTCTTATAGAATATTTCTAAACTAAATTTTCTCATACAAAAATCATGTTTTTTTTCCTCCAACTTCGAATTATTCAAAAAATTCGAGAATTGAAGTTTGAATTGAACAAGAAATTTAAACATTAAATTAGATAGAAAACTGAAGGGTGGTTCGTTTAACGTTCGAATTATTCAAAATTCGAATTAGCCAAGTTGCATTGTATGTACACACACATACACCTAATACACCTAGTTTTTCTTTACATTTTTATCTATAAAAGACTGGTACACCTTCCTAATATCGTGTAGGGACCCCGCGAGCCCGCAGAAGTACCGCAACACGACGTGGCATGGACTCGACTAATGTCTGAAGTAGTGCTGGAGGTAATTGACACCATGAATCCTGCAGGGCTGTCCATAAATCCGTAAGAGTAAGAGGGGGTGGAGATCTCTTCTGAACAGCACGTTGCAAGGCATCCCAGATATGTTCAATAATCTTCATGTCTGGGGATTTAGGTGGCCAGCGGAAGTGTCTAAAGTCAGAAGAGTGTTCCTGGAACCACTTTGTAGCAATTATGGACGTGTAGGGTGTCGCATTGTCCTGCTGAAATTGTCCAAGTCCGTCGACTATAACACCACGTTCGAACTCACTTAAATCTCGATAACCTGCCATTGTAGCAGCAGTAACCGATCTAACAACTATGCCAGACACTTGTTGTGTTATATAGGCGTTGCCGACCGCAGCGCCGTACTCTGATTGGTTCCATATCTCTTTATTTGCATACGCATGCCTGTATCAGGTTTTTTTTTTGGCTCTTCAGTTTATATATTAAATATTTCACAGAAATTATATATTTCCCCATCCAAATTAGATTGTTCATTCTGTGTATAATTATTTTTAAATAATCCGATTCGGTCACGGCTCTGATCACACTTCATTATCGTGAGTAATTTTGAATACAGGGAGAGAGACCATCAATCCTTTAGAGGGGTTTTGGTGCACACAAATTTTCCAAAAAACACATTTTCGAATTTTTCAACTTTCAAATACTGTAAAAATTTTTCTGCATCTAACTGTGTTCAAGTTTTCGTTCTACCTGTACTGGAAAGATTTTAAAAATATTTGAATACAGTAAAAACTCCTCTAACGCCCGCCTCCGAACAACGGCCACATTTTATTGGAACCGAACGCGTCCCGTAGACTTAACATTACAGCTAACCTCCGAACAACGGCCACTTTGGACATGGAGTCGGAATACAAAAATACGCATATCGCTATGAGGAAAAATAATTTTCAAGCTGATTTTCAAGGGGGTTTTTTTCCTGCGAACTCTATGGGGGGAGGACATGTATGTGCTTTCTTTTCCGGGGTATAAATGCTAGATGGGTACATTGGAGACAGTGCAGAGGGAAAAAGCGCCACTTAAGTGATACATAGTTGTGCCGCGGACCACTTAAGTGATCTGTAAATAGGCCATAGGTCCCTTAAGTGATCTGGAACTGCGGGGGGGGGGAAGGTTGCTGGTACACCGTCTCTGTCCATATCAGTTTTTCCCGCCAAGCCATTTCTGTTGTGTTCTAACTCAGCATTGCAAGCCTAAATTTTAAAATGCCAAAATAGCTCTGCAGATCGATTAGCAGGGTTGCAACTAGAGGCCTAGTCAGCCGGAGCAAGAATACATTTTGGTGCCTCCCTGTAATGGGGATGAAGAGGTGAAATTCGCGCCTCTTCTGTAGAGGCGCCTGGGGTACCAGACCCACCTGATCATCTCTAGTTGCGTCCTTTTAATCAATCAATTATTATAATGCTCAGTGTCAACATAGTCATGCATTCTAATGTAATCAATTATATAGTTATCGTTATCAATTGCAGAATGAGCTACCATTTTAAACGTTACAAAGACCACTTTTTTTTCAAGAAATAAAACAGCCATTCCCAGCAACGGCCACATTTTCACTGTTCCATTAGTGGCTGTTGTTGGAAGGTTTTAAGGCCCAGATCCCACTGCGTCGCGGGCAACTGCTAGCAGGAATTATACACATATATGTATGTGTATATGTACGATAATGTTTTCCACTATAATGCTCTTTTCTTAAAACTTAAGTTTTTTGTAAGATAAGGAGCATTATTTCGAACACCGCTCATTCCAACTTCTTGAAACTTTGTGTGTGCCTCAACACTATAGTGTTACATGTTTTAACATAATTTTGTATTAAAATTATTTAAAAACTTTTATGGCCGAAAATATGTGTGGGTAAATTTCAATTACCTAGTTTAAAGTTTTTCAACTACCAAGGAATAATACTACAAGATGATTGAAAATGGAACTCAGTGTGAAAAAACAATAAAAAAAATTAAGAATGCAGCAATTTTATATAGACCAAGAGACGTAATAGACAATAGCTTTCTAAAAGATTTATTTTATGCTTGAATATATATTCAATAGTAACATATGGAATCACTGCTTGGGAAGGTGCATATCAAACAAACATAAAAAAAACTAGATAATATATATATAACAAAATGAGAGAGATCTCAAATAGCAAACACCACAATAAACATCTACAAAACAGAATGTCATAAGCTAACTATGCTTATAGACAAATAAAATTTTCATTCCTAAACAATAATTGGTTAGAAACGAAACAAAATAGAACCTCATCTAGATTGAATAACATATATCAAGTGCCGAAAACAAATACAACGTTATTCTAAAAGAGTTATAGATACACCCCTCCAAAAATAATGAATCTATACCATGCAATCGATCATACAAATAATAGCATAAGAAGATCCAATAACAATATATTCACGTTTTCTATGAATACCAGTCTGGAATCTATATTACAACAATAATACAACAATGTAATATAACAATCCATCTGTATGTAAAATTTCTTTGTTTCATAAATACAGAAAAAGAAAAAATATATATATATATATATATACTTTATATTAAACAATTATCAACCGACACAAGCCATAATAGGCTGTTGCTAAAAAAATATCAACAGAGAAACCCTTATAGAGCTGCTGAAAGGACCTTCGTGTCCCTTGAGGTCAAAAGTGTGTGTGTTATATATGTTTGTACATGCTTGTATAAATATGTTTGCATATGTTATAAAGAAGTTTGCATATGTTATAAAGAAGTTTGCATATGTTATAAAGAAGTTTGTACATTGTATAAATATGTTTGTATATGTTATAAAGAAGTTTGTACATTGTATATACAGATATGTATCGGATATTGTTTCGTGGGCTCACAAGCTTGGTTAACCCTTAAATGTATTGCAACTGTGTTTTAAAAATCTTAAATAAAGGAAAATATATATAAATATGTTTGCATATGTTATGTATGTTTGTATATGTTATGCATGTTTGTATATGTTATGCATGTTTGTATATGTTATGCATGTTTGTATATTGTATAGATGTTGTGTATATTTAAAAAAAAAATTGGTCATTTTTTTAGAAAAGTTGCACGTTATTGTAGGAGATTTTTCCGATAGGAAAGCCGAGAAGCCAAGATCGTGCACCAACCCCCTTAAGAGAAATTTTAACTGAAGAAAAACAGTGAAAATAGAAGATACCAGTGAAAGAATCCATCTTTTGTGTAAAGAGGGAAACGAACATCTCGAGAAAAATCCAGAACTTTCCATCAAAAACAAAATAAAAATCGCGGACATAATAAACACAACATTTCACACACAAAAAAAAGCACTTATCCATTAAAACGCGTTCGATTTCGTTGCCTTATCGCATTCAATGGCTCCGCGTATCTGTCTAAACGGCACATTAGGCACACTCAAAAAATAAAAATAAATAAAATTCCACCTCAAACGACGATGGTTGTTAATATACAAAAGTCATTCAAATTTACTTATTTTATTAAATTTAAAAAAGAAGAACGGAATGAAGCTAATTTTTTTTTTTTTTTTTTTTTTTTTTTTTTGGAGTCACGCGGCATCAACTTCCGTGGGAAAAATTGGTTCCTTTCAGTTGTTTGTTCGATGCTCCAAATCCAATAAATGATTCACACGATCAACACAATCAACAATCATCAATCACTTCGATTTTATCGTTTCGGTTTTTATTTCGAATTTAAAATGAACGAAACGGAACGTGATTTTATTTTGACCGTCAATGACCGACCGGATGGCTGACCTTGGGTTCCGAATTGACTAGTGAAAAATATCCAATTCTCTACCGTGCGTATGTTGCGGCAAATGTAGTAAACCTGCATAATAACCGGTCATTGTGAATACTTACCAATCGTAAAGTTTCATAAGTTTATCACTTTTACAGATGAATAGGCATGTTTGATTGCAAGCGTCTTGATAAGTTTGATATATATACTGAAAACATTAGCACTTTTACATGCGATTATGCATAATAACCAAGTGTCGCTGGTAAATTAGATAAATATAAGGGTACTTGAAATTTATCTTCTTTATCTGTGGTTATGCATTGTACCCTAGTGTAATTAGTGAATTTGATAAATATGAAAAGAAATTCCAAATTTGTCTATTATGTATAGGGGGCCGTTCAAGTATTACGTCATCATCGATGGGGGAGGGGGTTTCCGATTTGCTGACAAGGGAGGGAGGGGGAGTTTGGATAATGTTTACGTCATCGACCACCCTTTATAAAAATATGAAATATTTTTAATAGCATCTTACTCTTTGCGCCAAAAATGAGAAAAACCTTTCGATAGTTTGTGGGCACTTGAAATAACACCGCTCCCCCTATTGATAAGTGCCCTAGAGAGTCACTTTAGTGATCTCTGAATATTTCGCGGGTCCAAGTGATCTGGAAATGTGTCCGGGCCGCTTAAGGGCTCTGGAACTGTGCTGCGCATCACTCAAGTGATCCGTAACTATATACCGCGGATCACTTAAATAATCTGAGAATGTGCCGTGGGTAACTTGAGTAATGTAGAACCGCATTGAGGGCTACTTAAGTGCTCTAAAACTACGTCACATGTTACTCAAGGGATCTCTAAATGTGTCACGGATCGCTTAGGTGTTCTGGAACTGTGTCCCGGGTTATTTAAGTGATCTGAAAATGTGCCACGGGTCGCTTAAATGTTCTGGAATTGTATCACGGGACACTTAAGTGATCTGTAGATGTTCCGCTTGGTTCATTTTTTTACAAAATTAGATTTGAGGAGGGCAGACCCATCAGATAACCATCAAGAATGGCTAAAAATTTGCTTACATAATACTTGAACGGCCCCTATGATGAATACAGTCGGGTCCGATATAATGATTACAAATTTTGCGATCGCACCCCCACCTCCTCCTCCTCCTAACCAGATCATGGCTCGCCGCTCAGTCTCAATGAAGAGATTTTAGCAAGTTGTCGGAGAAGACCTGAGAGGTGCTGGAAGCTGCCCATGTATGTGTTGTGAACCTAATGTGACGTCTGTTTCTGTGTAAGGCCTGTTATGCGTAGTGCTGCCGTCTCCCGTCAACTTTTCTAACTATGAGTGAAATGAAATGATTGAATAATTGTACCGTTGTAGGCCTGTTGCTCTCTGTGGCGAGACTTTTCAACAGGGGGATCGACTCGAAGGTGGAATCACAGAAAACCTAGTGCAGACGACCACCACTGCGGCAACGGTGGGGCTCGAAGCGCTCGCATCACGATATAATGATAACAAATTTAACTATCACCCCGATATAATGATAACAAATTTAACTATCACCCCGATATAATGATAATAAATTTTTCGATCACACACCGACATAATGGCACAATAAATGTATGAATTATCGTGCATAGTATATCATACAGTACGATTTATCATGTTTACTGGTGACACGACGCTTGGATAACTATGCATAACGATTTGATAACCGGTGTAAATTAGATAAATTCAGGGAAATTTATCTAATTTACCAACGACGCTTGGTTGCTACACATAATCGCCGATAAAAGTGATAAATTTTGGGAAATTTATCAAACTTACCAAAATGCTTGGTAAGCACACATAATAACCAGTTATTATGTGTGATAACCGCATTTGTCACATTTACCGTAACACATTACGTCATACAAGTGGTGCCGAGAAAATCTTGAAAAAATAAATTTTCACCCATGTTTATTAATTGATTATTCAATTAAAAAATTTACATAAGCATTTTTTATTCGGAAAAAATATGCCGGAGAGAGGCATATTTTTCGAATGAGATCATTCAAAAATTTAAGGGGGCGGGGGAATGGGATTTTTGGGCCATTCTTTCTGGGAAGGGACCCTCTGTACAATGGCACGATGACTCTGAAGTGGAATTCATAGCAAGAATTTTATATATGTTGCTCCCGCTTTCTTCATACAGTCTCACCCATTCACGAGGCTTCCCGATGTACCTGGCTCTCAAACTGATGTGGTGAGGAACATCTGAAGATAGAACTTCTTCTTCTAGTCAGAAAGCGATCGACGAACCTCATCCCACAGGTCGATAGGATTTGAAAGTATAACTTTTAATACCGGAACGACTACATGTTAGGAAGTGAACAGTAACCAGATAAGAGCGAGCTCACAATTTATATCATATACTGGCGCTAGTGTTTTGGTGAAGTAGTGTCTAGTGACGTAACAGCAACGTCATTTGTAGTTCAGATCACATCAGAACACACTCCTTCAACTTATCCTTAAGGATAGGCAAAGCCTCCTACGCACTTCTACGGGGGTGAGCAAGCCTCTGACGCATTTCAAGGGCTACGCACTACAACGCATTTCTAAAATAAGCTTGGAAAAGGGTCAACATATGTTTTACATGCAATCATGTGACCTCTCGATGAGTATAAAAACAAACCTGTCGTTCGGAATCGGCAATATATTGTAGGTCCCGGTCTAATTAGCCCTCGAATGCAGAAAATGACCATGGTGCGACAAAAAATGATCAAATGCAAGCATATATGATATGTGCTCTGACAAAATGACATCATCGTACCCACCCTCAACCCTTCAAATCTACCCACACCTATGGGGGGAGGGGGGCAGGCGGTATATATAAGAAAGACTCCACGCTTTTTGTGGAGATATAGAAGCTTCTTATGTATCCCCCATACATAATAAGCTTCTTATGGAAGGCACTTACGGGAGTTGCTCGAAGCATGAAAGGGGTTTGGAGCCAGTAGTCTAATACATCAAATTGCTGTCCGAGATTATGTGTGATTGGAACCAGCTCAGCCATAATCAGAATATTTCGTTACCAGAGGTACTGTTTCCACTTATCAAAGATAAATTGCGTGCATTGTAAATTGTGGCTAATTCTTTCTAATGTGTACATCATCACCATGAATCTATTGTTATAGATAGTCAGACCAACATGGACCTACATCTTCTTCGTCAAAGTGATTCCCTATTAGCAAGTAGATGTTAAACCATACCCTCCTTATTATTATAGCTTTAAAATTATGTGGCGTTTGTGCAGAGACCATAGTGCGACAAAAATAAGCGCATTAAAATTATCATACACTTTGCATAACTCCCATAATGAAATTATACCTTCAGTTTCCCTCCAAAAAATAAATTTCACGGATTACATATAAAGCCATATCAGATATGTAATACAAAGCATAATATGTATATAAAATTGATTTTTATCAGTTTAATAAACATTAATTTTTCCTCGCCTCATTATCCTCAAGTGTTTCTTTTTTTTTTGTTGTTGTTGGTGTAATTTGGAGCACCTTCTCGCCTTTTTATAAGCACCACTACCCACAAGATACTTTATCTCTGAACACGTTGAACGTGCTTTTCTGAGTAATTGGAAGCATCATACCTATAAAATACACCTATATATAATATGTACATAAAATACATCGTGAGACAAGGCCTATCTTTTCGATGCCTAAGAACCCCTCCCGACTCGAAACTGTTAATTGGCACCTTAGCACCTATCGAACAGCCTAATCATAGGTTTATGTGTAACATGTCAGGCGATTTATTTAACGAAGAATCCGGGCCACTTGTTTTCTTTTTTCGCATCGATTTCTGATCTCTTTCGAACGGCAAATAGTCCACCATATTTTTCTTGCATTATTATCATTATTATTATACGCAGAATAATACTAGAATGAAAAAAATAATAATAAAAAAAACGTGCAGCTGCGATTTTATGATATTTATGTTTTTCTGTGGTTAAATTGGATCATTTTTCATTGACTGTTTAGCGCCATCTATCAACAGAAGTGAGTTAATGTCTGTGGGTAAGTAAGTATTTGTCTCTGTATATATTATAGAGTATATGATTCTCTATGGTGTACTTTGAAATAAAAAACTTTAAAAATGTTATTAAAGAAGCCTAGCATGATAAATTTCTAATTTAAACGAAAAAAATTACTTGTTAATTTATTTTAAAAATATTAAATTTTGACGAATTCTGGTCGTTAAAAGTCAAAGCTGCATTAAGAGTTAACTTACAAGCGGCTTTGTTAAAAGTGTGCCTTATTGTGCACTTGTATTTCATATAGTCTAGTAACAAAAAAAGGTCCTTTAAAGCAGGGGTTCTCGACCTCCTCTGTGAAAAGCACTTTTAAACATAATAAAATAAAAACTACGAAGCAGTCATAAACTGAAGAGCCAAAAAAATTGGTGCAAGACATGCGTATGCAAATAAAGAGATATGGAACCAATCAGAGTACGGCGCTGCGGTCGGCAACGCCTATATGACACAACAAGTGTCTGGCATAGTTGTTAGATCGGTTACTGCTACTACAATGGCAGGTTATCGAGATTTAAGACAGTTTGAACGTGGTGTTATAGTCGGCGCACGAGAGATGGGACATCGCATCTCCGAGGTAGCGATGAAATTTGGATTTTCACGTACGACCATTTCACGAGTGCACCGTGAATATCGGGAATCCGGTAAAGAATTAAATCTACGACATCGCTGCGGCCGGAAAAAGATCATGCAAGAACGGGACTGACGAGAATCATTAAACGTGACAGACGTGCAACCCTTCCGCAAATTGCTGCAGATTTCAATGCTGGGCCATCAACAAGTGTCAGCGTGCGAACCATTCAACGAAACATAATCGATATGGGCTTTCGGAGCCGAAGGCCCACTCGTGTACCCTTGATGACTGCACGACCACAAAGCTTTACGCCTCGCCTGGGCCCGACAACACCGACATTGGACTGTTGAGGACTGGAAACACGTTGCCTGGTCTGACGAGTCTCGGTTCCAATTGCTTCGAGCTGATGGACGTGTATGGGTATGGAGACAACCTCATGAATCCATGGACCCTACATGTCAACAGGGGGGACTGTTCAAGCTGGTGGAGGCTCTGTGATGGTATGGGGCGTGTGCAGTGGGCGTGATATGGCACCCCTGATACGTCTAGATACGACTCTGACAGGTGACAGGTACGTAAGCATCCTGTCTGATCACCTGCACCCATTCATGTCCATTGTGCATTCCGACGGACTTGGACAATTTCAGCAGGACAATGCGACACCCTACACATACAGAATTGCTCAAAGTGGCTCCAGGAACACTCTTCTGACATTAGATACTTCCGCTCTGCCACCAATATCCCCAGACATGAACATTATTGAACATATCTGGGAGGCCTTGCAACGTGCTATTCAGAAAAGATCTCCACCCCCTCTTACTCCTACGGATTTATGGACAGCCCTGCAGGATTCATGGTGTCAGTTACCTCCAGCACTACTTCAGACATTAGTCGAGTCCATGCCACGTCGTGTTGCGGCACTTCTGCGTGCTCGCGGGGGCCCTACACGATATTAGGCAGGTGTACCAGTTTTTTTGGCTCTTCAGTGTATAACGAATATATGTTTCATCGCCATCTTTGAAATACACAGAAAACTTGTTTCAAGATGGCATTACACTATAAAAGTTTGATAAAAGATTTTTTACGAAACGTTTATAGTGTTATGCTGACTCAAAGCAGAGCCGCAAGGGACCGGGTATATTTTCAAAGTTGGGCATGTTTCCAATCAGTGGCGACAGTTCTCGGGTTAAAATTCGTGAAGATGTCAGATGTTTCGGGAAGAACAAAGATGTGAGTAACAAATTTCACGTTAGGTTAACAACACTCACATTCCAACGTGCACCAATTCATTAGAAATTCCGCAGAGGAATGTGGACGAGGTGCATGTGCGGTTTAGTAGAAACAAAAATAAAAAAGCACCAGATATTCTGTGAAATGTAAGAGTCTGAATACCATTATTTGATGACAATGTTCGTGAATAAGTTACAATGTTTCAGGACGGCAAGAAGAACATGCGTGAAGATGCGTGCTACGCGTTGTGATTGAGTGAGCTCTCGCATAATGCGGACAGGATGACAGGCTATGCGACGACCGATGAATCGACTGTTCTCGAGGATTCACTTCGTGACGGTACATCAAAGAGATTTACACCACGCCTCTTGAATCTTGAATGCTGAATGGCTGTCGCGATGCGGTCGCAACCGGTCTGAAAAAAAAAGCCATGCATATTTTTTTGAAAATCCCCCGATAAAACCCTTTTCTTTAACCAGTCTCACCTGGATAGAAGGCCATGAAGCAAATGAAAAGACTGACACACTCAAGAAAGAAACTTCAAAGCATCGACAGGAAAATCACCTAATGATATTACCTGCATCCTGCGGGAAAAAAAAATTGCTATTCCAAAAAATGGTAAAAATCACTGGCAAATGACTCAGAAATGGCAAAAATCACTGGTATTTATGTAAAATGAAAGCTGCTCTAAAGATAACGTCCATTCTTCCAAGAAAAGTTGTACCGTGCTCCTTCCAGAAAATGCTGTATCTGGTGAATACGTATAGAAGCTGAAAATCCACCCAAAACTAGGGCTTGTCCGATTAATCGATTAATCGAGTCGGTTAATCGATCAATTGTTAATTGCAGTTAAGAATTTTAGTTGAGTTAATCGACTCGATCAATCCGATTGAAATTCAATTAAATATTTTATTAAAAATTTATAATTTTACTCGATTTATTTGACTAAACCGATTAAATGTCATATAAATTATGTTCCTATACATAACATTTTAGATAAGTGACCATATTTAAAACTATTTGAATCGATATTTTGATCAAATTTTTCTACATGAGGAAACAAGTCGATTCAACGAAAACTAGTGATGATTTCTAAAATTACTGATTTGAAAAAACGACAAGATCCAAGTTAAAAGAAATTCCAGGGTATGACAAGCATGTTCAGCATATCGTAAGTGAGCAAGTGAACCTAGGGAATAAACGGGCGACCTAGAGATCAAGTGAACGACCGGCCTACTGAGAAAGTGATCGAGTAATATAGTGAGCGCCATTGTGAGTCAGTGACCAATGAAGTAAGTGAGTGACCTGTTGAGCAAGTGAGTGATATTATGAGCAACCTAGAGAGTGAGTGAGTGACAGAGGGAGCGACCCAGTTAGCGAGTGATAAAATGAACTACCTAGTTATTATTGAGTGAGTGAGAAAGAGTGAGCAAGCGCTCTAGTGACTGACCCGGACTCGCTCATTCCTTCACTCACTCGTTTAGTTGCTCAGTCGGTCATTCATTCACTCTACGTTCACTAAAACTCCCCTTAAAACGATATCAGCGAACGGTTCTTACTAGAGGAGGCGCTCAACAACAACAACCAATCTCACGGCTCTCATTAAAAACAAATCACACATTATTAACGGAAATGCTTATTTCTCCAAACATTCCTTAAATGAATTATTACTTTTTAATGAACTTAATAATTTCATCAAAAATCTCTGTTGAATTCATTGGATGTTCGATCTTTAAAAAGATTAAAGGAAAAAAACTATTCTATAATGGAGCCTATATTACGTTGATCGATGGCATATATTTATAGATATCGATACTTCAGGGTATATTTATCCGGCCTCTGACAGGCTATTCAAACATTTTCCGTTATGAAGATGGATGCAGCCAATCCATCTCTGTTCCGTCAGACAAAATCTCGATTTCTCTCGGGGAAGATCGAAAATTAACTGATCAAATATGTCATATCTGGAAATTGTTCAGAGATATCATGGCTTGAAAGAGTTCTTATAATACAGAAGGAGAATATATATATTTCCATGAATTTTAATCAATAAATTACCGTGGTACCCTCAAATTGGCGTCACGGTGGATTGGGCGATGTGATCTTTGTGGCAGTTACTTCTGTTGCAATGGAGGACAAGATTCGCTTTAGAAGTTTTTGTTTATGATCTTGAGTAATAAATGTTATGGTAATATTATATCACGACTTCTTGCAATAGCCGAGTGGAAATTTACATGAAATTTCAACTTGGTTTCATCAAGAATGGGTCTTTCATTTTGCATGAAATGTTCTTGTGCCTTCAGGAAAGAATGTGGATAGATAAGCTAAGTATGTGTGCGAAGTGATGCCTCGTGCACCATACAGTCCAGATGTAAGCCCTTCAGTTGAGACCGTTGAGTTACTTGGTCATCTTTGCTTATTGAATTCCTTCACGGTCATCTTTGCTTATTGAATTTCCGGGTAATCGTTGGAGATTGAGTTTTTAGGCCATCGTTTCTGTCGAGTTCCTTGGTCCTCGCTGCACTTGAATTCCTTGGTCCTCGCTGCACTTGAATTCCTTGGTCCTCGTCGCACTTGAGTTCCTTGGTCCTCGTCGCACTTGAGTTCCTTGGTCCTCGTCGCACTTGAGTTCCTTGATCATAGCTGCTGAGTGGGTTCCTTCTTAGTCGTTGCTGCTGCTTGAGTTCTTTCCCGGGAATCTTTGCTGATTGAGTTCTTTCACGGTCATGTTTGCTGGTTGAATTCCTTGGTCATCGCTGCAGCCGCTGTGGTGGTCGAGTGGTCATAGTGACGAACTCGCGAGGTCCCGGGTTCAAACACCATCCTCACCACAGTGGTGATCGGCTGAAGTTGGTTTTCTGTGTTTCCCAACTTCGAGATGCAAATGAGGCCGATCTTCCCGTTAAAAAGTCTCACCACAGAGAGCAACAGGCCTACAACGATACAATTATTCAACCATTGCACTTCACTCATAGTTGGAAAAATTGAGCACTGCAGTTGGCAACACGACATATAACAAGCATTACACAGAAACAGACGTTAGGTTCATAACCCAGACATGTACAGCTTCCAGCATGAGTTTGAGTTCCTTCATGGTCATCTTTGATGATTCAATTTCTTGGTCATCGCTACTGATTGACTTTTTGAGTGGATTCCTTCATAGTGCTTTTCTCATAGCTTCTGAGTGGACTCCTTTTTGATCCCTGCTGCTGATTATTCCCATACTGGAAGGTATTCCCATATTTATTTTTTTCAATTTCAATTTTTATCCCAAATAAACATATTAATATGGAATAACCAAGAATCATTCGTTATCCATATACGCTATACTTTCAAGATGAACAATTTTGTTATTGAATGTTGAAGTGTTTTGCCCATAAAACAATGACCACTCGATAGAACCAACCAAAATAAAGACATTTCTTACCTCGTACGATAGAAAAAAATGCCCAGTCCGATAGGTATTTGGTTAAAATATTAACCACAAACTACGCCAAGTGACATTACAATAGGTCTTTCTAATGCATAATACTTTCCAATGATTCTCAGATGCTTCTTTATCGCAATAATCATCCTCAGCGCAGCCAACATGGCTTACGAGAATCGATTACTATTTACCTCTTCGCTTCGGGTTCTCCTCCAATCAGGGTGGTTCATGGCATATAAGTAATTACTCATAATTTCAACACCTCTGTGCCTCGTGTTAGAGAAAATGATCATTCGTAAAAAAGGAAATGATTGGAAAGAATATCTATCAAATCCTATCAAAAAAGAACACTCTTCTCTTCAAGAGATTCATTATATCATTTCTAGAAGTGGTGTCGGGCATTAATAACAGGGCCAAGGGCCAAAACGTTTTTTTCTTTTCTTTTCAATACATCCAACTACTCACGGTTAAGCTGTAAATATATTCACTAGTCGATTTTCATTTATTGGATCGAAAACCGTTTAAAATGATCATCATCATCATCATCATAATCGCAAGGAATCAGAATCTCGCAACACAGCCGTGACGTCGCCCCGCCATTATTATAAGAGAAAGAAAAATTCAAAATGGCGGCTGCTGGTGGGTATTTTACTCTCGAACATGCAATTGATTCCCCATCTTTGGAACGATTCTCACCTACGACGTCCAAATTATTAATAGTATCAGTGGTAAAGAGAATCTCTTTTTTTTTCTCTCTCTCTCCTTGCTTCCTTTTGAAATTGATTGCTATTGATATGTTGTTTCTACAGGTAAGTAACTCCGGCAGCGTTTCTGTCCATTAAGGTTCGATTAATCAAAAAATGGTTATCGGTGGTTGTATATTATCATTATTATTATTATTCTACCTTCTCTCTCTCTGTCTGTCTAATACTTACAGAAAAAAAAAAGATTAAAGTGGAGCATTTCTGTGTCTGAGCCGACGGGTGAGAGCAATTTGGACGATGCCCGTGAGAAAATGGCGCCTCCGTAGTAAAAATACAAGATGGCCGGTTTGTACGTGATCATAGAAAGGGTGGGAATGGTACCAACTATTTATAATGATTGAAAAAAGATAGATACTACCACTATACACTGCTAACAACTGTGGAAATAGGCTTTGATTTCTGAGAGTAGTGTGAAGAAATTATACGTATGTATGTACCCCTGTGTAAGGCACACATGAGCACGTACTATGTTATGATGCCCTGCTATGTTAGTTGTATATGTAATAAATATCTTTTTTTTTACTGTCCGAATACCTGTTAGCAATTATCTTTATAAATCAGGTATAACTACGCTTTCGGTAATAAGTATCTGAAAGAATATATATGTGATAGTATTATTTTGTTTATCGGTATGCGAAGTAATATTAAAGGGTGAACATTTTGGAATTTTCGCTACCAAGAGTTTTTTTTTTTGGTAGTTGGTGCCGCAGTGATCTCATCACCAATTTTATTATATGGTGTATCAAAAAAATGATGCACCGAAATATTTTATAACTCACCGATACAAACGTTTTTTGGATTTCTTTTCTGTGATTTTAGCTGTGATCAAATATGAGGCGGTCATATAGTCAAAAAAACGTAGTAAATTTTATAAAAGCTAAATGTAGTGTGACTGAGCCAAACCATGTGAACATGAAAAGGTAACAGAAAAATGATTTCGGTAAGAGGAGTCGTGTGTCGATATGAGAAGCAGTTACAGTTGCAAGTTTTAGTTCACTCACACACATTCAGCTTTGAAGATAGCCAAGGAATTTAATCAGTGGTGGTCCTTAGTCCAGGCGCCGATGAAATGCGTGGACCATCACTGGCACGGCCCGAGGGTCTCATGATAATGTGATCTAGTATTGTGATTGTTACAATTAAGTACGGAATCGGTAGGTAAGTACTTCCTGCAAATGTAGGAAGCCCAGAAAATCTCTTGGCTTTGGGGCCCAATGTGCTGTTAAGATGACCCTGCTTTGATCATCGACTGAGACAAGCATGGCCATCTGCAGATTTAGTTACTTGAACACGGAGAAGGAAAAGGAACTCACAATCAGAAGCGATGACCACAAGGGCGTAGCAAGGGGGTGAACTTTGGCTTCTGGTCTCCCCCGATATGTGAGAAAATAAATGACCGAAAAAAGAGAAAAAGATGGCGAAATATATTGTTCTATCACTTTGGTCCCCCCCCCCCGAACGAAATTTCTGGCTACGCCCCTGGATGATCAAGAAGGAATACACAATCAGCAGCGATGACCAAGAAGGAATACACAATTAGCACCGATGACCAAGGAACTCCATTAAAAATGATGACCAAAGAACTCCATTAAAAATGATGACCAAAGAAAGAATTTCAATTAGAAATAATGAAGAGACTCAATCAGGAGACATTATGGAGAAACTCAATTGGGAGAGATGATAAAGGAATTCGGTCACACAGCCATGACCAAGTAGCTCAACCACAGCCATGACCAAGTAGTTCAACCACAGTCATGACCAAGTAGTTCAACCTCAGTCATGACCACGGAATTCAATCAGCAGCGATCATCAAGGAACTCAACCAGTCAACCAGAAGCGAAGACGAAGGAACTCGATCAGGAGCGATCATCAAGGAACTGAATCACAGCCAGGACCAAGGAACTCAATAGCATCGATCACCAAAAAGAAGCTAAATCTACAGCGATCACCAAGGTGCTCGATTAGGAGCTATCGTTAAAAAGCAGCTCAATTCACCGTGATGACCAAGGAACTCGATCAGGAGACAGTATTAAGGAACTCAATCACAGTCATGACCAAGGAACTCAATCACAGTCATGACCAAGGAACTCGATCAGGAGAGAGGATTAAGGAACTCGATCAGGAGAGAGGATTAAGGAACTCGATCAGGAGAGAGGATTAAGGAACTCAATCACAGTCATGACCAAGGAACTCAATCACAGTCAGGACCAAGGAACTCAATCACAGTCATGACTAAGGAACTCAATCAGCACACGGGGCCACCGTCAACGGTCATGCGTATTGTAAGACATCACAACGTCTCTTCATCGCGACATCAAGAACATAAATTCTTTACTGTGTGCGTTGTGCTTTTGCCCTATAATACTCACTTACATATGTCTACCGGGAAAACTACCTATAACTTCTAACCAAATTCGCGGGGATGTACTGGAACACCCACCCTATAATCCAGGTCCGTGACTTTCAGTCGTTTCACCCCCCCCCCCAAAAAAAAAAGTCGAAATATCTAGGGTTAAATGTCTAGGAAGGTAAGTGACCATCAGGTAAATGACCCACTAGCGTAAAGAAATGTGAAAAATGGTTAGTTATTGCCAAGCAAAGGAGAGCGTGTGTTTAAAAAATGAGATTCGAGAGCGAAAAAATAATAATAACGTGACCAAAAATAAGAATTATGTCCCGTAAAATACGGGATTAATTTTCAAAAAGCCGCTTAAATTATCTTTCTGATAACTTTAGCACAAAAAAATCGCAAGCTATAATCGCTTTGGTAATAATCACGTTTGATACACAAAAATTCCTGGAGCCATTTCGACAATATAATTGATTATAATGAGACGACGACCCGATTATTATCATCGATAGGCGGCCAAATGATGATTTGAACTGTAATTATGATGTTCTTATTAACGACACTGAATGATATTTCATCATGGATGATGATTATGAAGAGTGTCTGCGATATCATTTAATATCTTCATTGAGAAAGAAGATCGAGCTCTTACACACTAGGCCGCCTCTCTCTCTCTCTCGCTCCCGTGTGAATGTTAAATGGGTAATTTACCGAGGGTCAGGCCTCTGGGTAGAAGAATAAATAAAAAAAATAAATAAATGCCTCCCATTTTTATATGAAAATTAATTACTTTACCCTTCTTTTTGGTAGTAATTATGATAAATATTAGATGTAATAGATTTCCATGATTGAAATTAATGCCTTGTTAACACAAAGGCATGATCATTATGACTGATGGGGACCATTTAGACTTTTTACGGTCGTCGTTTCTCACGGCTTATGATGATGCGGAGACCTAGTTAGTCGTTCATATTGACACAATTGACGAAAAGTTATGAAAATGATGCTATTATATATTATTACCTAGGTCGTTTTGTGCTAACTGAACTGGAATTTGAGGCTCGAGGCCTGATTTCTGCATAAACAAGTTAGGCGCTTTCTAGCGTAGTTTTGAAGCCCCGAACTGATGTTCTGTCTAATTCTATCCAAACATCTATTTATTTTTTTAAGGCATTTATTGCACTAAAGGTGTTTATCACTCGCTTATTTGTGATTGTTTAGCCCCGTGGTCCCACTCAGGCTTGGCTGGGAAAACCTGGGAAGCCTAACTATCTGGCAGACCCTCAGAGCGTGGTGACGGAACGTTTATTTTCATGATATAGATTTATTACAAAATCAATATAAGACGGTCGTAAATTTCTTTGCCTGGGGGAACCACTAATCATGGCCTGTGGGAAAGAGCGATGCCCTACTGAAAGATGTGGGGTAGTGATGTCATTAGGGCCCGGGCTCAAGCACAGTGTCAAACTGCTTTCTTGAAATATCGAAGACTCAGCTCAAGAATATAGGATTTTTAATGATTCTGAAATTGTTTATCATGAAATTATTGGAATTACAGCATTATTGTTCTTATGAAATTAATGAATGATTTAATTCATTATCATACGCCATAGCTAACCATTATAATTATGGTTAGCTATGGCTAATTATGAATGGTCTTAATTACCACAAAAAAAAAACCCACCAACGCGGCCACGACCTCGATTCATAGGGATCGATATAGGGATTGATATGTAGGAGCCGGCAAAAGCCCGAATTTCGGACATTGGCCGGATCAACTTGGCTCTTTGACAGATATACCGCCTCTGTTAAACTCCTCACCTGAATCTGTCCCCGGAGCGGTACGCCCGACGCGGCCACTTTCGGAAACCAGCGTCGCACTTGGCGCTATTAGTCCGGCGGCTTGGGCCACCGAGTCAGTGACGAAACGATAAGAGGTCAACTTGGCTGGCCAGTTCGTGAAGTGGCCAACTTCGGGGTTTGGAAATAACATATACAGTATATCATTACCATTATTGTTTATGAAACTAATGAAATAATTATTCTCTTCATCGATTCTGAAGTCATTTCTTTTTGAATTCGAAAAACTTCTGTCACATTATATACAAATACAGCGCCACAATAGGCAAAATGCCCAATGAAGTGGCTGAAGAAAAAGATGTCCATAACAAATATGGATGTCATATGTTTCTAAAATACAGCAATCCAATTTAAAATGCAATTACAAAAACTAGAAATAATTTATATGACAATTCTCTGATATTTCATTCATAAAATCCAAATTTTCATTGCTTTTGAATTTTTTTTTTCTTTTATTGATCCTAAGTAAAAAAATAATTCATTCTGAAATTATTTCTTTCATCAAATCTGAATAAAAAAATTAATTATGAAATTATTCCTTCCATTAAGGGGACTTAATACCTCTAACATGGTAAAACACTATGCTCTAATACAGTGGCTCTCAACCTTTGGAAGCCCGCGGCCCGGTGAATCTCTTTTGCGTAAGTGAAAGGCCCCGTCATACACACAATTAACAAGAAATTAATGGGAAAATGAAACTGCGAATCACACTCGCGGCCCGGTGTGACTAGGTGTCGGGACCCGGTACTGGACCGCGGCCCGGCGGTTGAGAAACACTGCTCTAATAGAAATGGCATTAAAATAGTATTTAATCATTGATTTATTTGAAATTGTTTATACATATTCTCTTGATTGTATGTGCTATCCTATGCTGGTAAAAAGTTTTACACGTCTAGGATATTTAGTTTTTTTGTAAATTTTCAAGAAAAATTCATTAAAAACAGCTTGTGTGCATCATAAAATGCCATGACATCAATAAAAAAAGAATGGAAACTGATTCAAAATAAAGGAAGCTGTTCAGTTCATGAAATGAAGCAAAAGTTTCATTGACTCAATCTTATTTAAAATTGAATTTTAAATTTAATGATTTTTGAAATTTCAAATTTTAATTTTTTAATTTTATTTTGCATAAAACTGAGTCAATGAAATCTCAACATTTTGCTTTATTTCATGAACTAAATTTCCTTTATTTTGAATCAATTTTTATTCGATTACATTGATGTCGGTATTTTATCCTCCACGAAAGCTGTTTTTAATGCATTTTTTTTATAATTTACAAAAACTTAAGTATTCAACATGTGTAAAACTTCCTACCAGCATAGTACAGGACATGCGATCAAGAACATGTGTAAAACATCTGAAATAATTCAATGATTAAATACCATTTTTTATGATATTTCTATTAGAGCATAGTGTTTCACCATGTTAAAGGTATTAAGTCCCCTTAATTTCGAATTCTCATTAGTTCTGAAATTATTTATCTCCTCAATTTTTGTTCAGAGAGGTCATATTTTATTTTGGTATTTTGCAGCATTCCTGTATATTCTGGAATCATGTACGTTTTTCTGAATATAGTAACGATAATTTTTTTTATTAGGTCCTAGTTTAGGAGCAGTGTTTTCCCGAAAAATAATTTTGAAGAATGATTTCACTCCTGTCCAAAATATTAAGGGGTAATTTTGAAAAAGAGAGATGATTTTTTTAATGAAAAACAGAGAAATAACTTTATTTTAAAAAAATCACCTAAAATTTGAAGGTAAATTTTCACTCTAAACGAAATTTGGACAAGTAAAATAGAATTCTGATGCGTGAATGACGCATTTGCACATGCGTATTGGCGAACACCGATTCAGAGGCCCGAAAAGTTTTCGCGAGACCCGACTTAAAATCTAATAGACTCTGTGGGCTACTGCATAGAATAACACGTTGGACATTTACTCAAGCATTCTATAGCTTTGGGGGGAGACCAATGCCCCGTAAAGTCAACTCCTGATTAGAGACGGCCTAGCAATATAACAATGTTTCTCATTCAAGAATACACGCAATCAACCATTAATTTCAGTAACAAAGGAAGATTCCTAATCCCACTGCGAATCACATATTAAGCCTATTTTACGGATATTTTTTGTGCTTCATAGGCCATAAAGGCTGCTTATTATTTTGCTAATGTTCGGTTCACGGCCTCTTACAAGCTGTTAAAGCTAGAGCCTCAAGGCGTGGAGATAGGCCGCGTAGTTATAAAACATTTCACACTATAAAATCAATATAAAGGAGCCCAATCACGGCCTATAATAAGTCTTAGTAAACGATTTCGTCAATCCGTGGTTTGGTGATTTTGATACTTGAGAATTACCCTTCGAATTATCGTTTCCGATCCCGGGATCGATGTGGGAAATACATAGTACCACAATCTCCACCAGAAATATAGCCTCGTGGATACTGAATATGAAATTTAAAGGTCCGGCCTCTCCGTTACGAGAACACTATTTCCTGTGGAACTTTCTCGCACGGAAGTGACAATAATAATGATAGTAATGATGAAGTAATAAGCGCAATGATAATAATGATAATCTTCATGAATACATGTATGATTTTTTTTTTCCATACCATGCAAGCCCCCGTTTCTTGCCGAATCTTGACCCGACCTCACGGTATTAGCAGCGGCAGCAGCACACACAGACACTCGAAACGGGGCTCATCATCATCACAGGAGTTATGGGAAAGCAACCCCATCATGGGCCGTGGCTCGTATATGTTCGGACAAGAGGGTAAGGGACACCACTGCCACCACTTCTAGGCCTCCCCTCCCTCTCCCCCATCCGCTTCCTACTACATACACCCGCTTACAAACTGCGCATCATTAACTACTTAATAGTTAACCCTTTCCATGGGCCAACTCATTAAACATAGGCCTATACCCGGTGGAGGCCGGAGGAGGAATAGAAAAGCCTCCCTACCCCCTCCGTCCAACCTTATCGTGATGGAACTCATTCATTAGCCGTTTCCGATGGCGAGGCCCGATAGATGTAGTAGTAATAGTAGTAAGGTAGGCTCGAACTTATCCCCCTCCCTGCTCAACTCGGCCTCCCACGGGCCCCCGTCGCCTTCTTCACCTCTCTTGATTTCGGTTTATGAGAAGGAAGGTAAGCGGGGCCCCTCGTAAAAAAAAGAAAAGAAATAAAAATAGCTCGGGGCGGGGGCTCCCGATACACGCAATAGAAACGTGACAAGAATCCGATTCGGGCCGCTGATATAATGTTGGCATGAAAGGGGTAAGGTTTTTGGGGGGCGCCTGATACCCCGAACTGATAAGAGGAGTAAACATAAACACACGGATGAATGGACACGAGAGAGGTTTGCAAGAAAAGGGCGGTTGGTGAGCCCGAAGGGTCAGTGGTCCGATTTTCTTAAGAAATGACCGTCAGTAGGTTAAAATGAATGGTATGAATTCGTTGTCGAGCGTGGATATAGTTTTTTGAGGTCTATATTATATTTTAGATCGTATTAAAATAACGCCATGTCGCCATGTCCATGGGATATTATAAGTGACCAATGGTCTCCGGTTCTTTAGTTTTACTCGTTATTCAAGTATATTTAACGTACTGTGGTCCTGATCGGAGCATTTGCCCGATAACTCGAAAATGTATTTTTCCCCCAAAACAGAAACTTAAATACTTGATATAAGGCAAATTTTTGTGTGTGTGTAAAATGAAATTTTCACGGTTAAAAATCATAATTTATTTCTCATAAACAACAATGGTAGAATCTCGAAAACACAAACAATTTCTTTCATTTCAACGCCAAAAACAAATAAATACCTCATTCAGAAAAGTATAAATTACAGTAAAACCTCCATTTTTCGGTTAACGGCGTAACAAGAAAATTCGTCCGTAAAAGAGGGGGTGGCCGTTAATCAGGGGGGGGGGTTTGAAATGCATACTTTTATTATACAAGGGGCGTAAAAGAGGGGATGACTGCATCCGAGGGGTGTCCGTTAGGAAGGGTTTTACTAAATATACCTGGGACCGACTGCAATCGGCCCCGCTTAATCGGATATCAACGATTGCAGCACACAATAAGCGGAGTAACCGATGGTGTGGGATCTAAATGTACGTATTGGGGACAATCAACTTGAATAACTTGGGGGCCAGTTTAGCTTATATATCAATATATTTCCATTAAACCCAAATATTTCATTCATAGGAGCATTAAGTATACAGTGGTTGATGTGTATTAATTGTTGATTAACAATTGATGTGTGAAACGTGTTATTTGATTAAAATTATACGACTACCTCTCTTGTCACTTTTCGCTGAAGTCAACTTCAATAATATCTTTTGACATAATGTGTCCCAAAGTGGTGAAAACAATAAACGGTTCATTCAAGTATTACGTCAGCATCGATGGGGTGGGAGGGGGTTCCGGGTTTGCTGACTTTCGATGGCAAGAGGTGAAGGAAGGGGGGGGGTTGAATGATGCTTACGTCATCAACCACCTTTTATAAAAATATGAAATATTCTTAATGACATCTTTACTGTGTGTGCCAAAAACGAAAAAAAACCTTCCGCTGGTTTATGGGCACCTGAACTAACATTCTCCCTATTGATAAGCTCTCTACACAGCAGTGTTTCTCAACCGCCGGGCCCTAACATCAGTCAAACCGGGCCGTGAGTGTTTAATTTTTACCCATTTATTTCCGGGAAATCGGGTGTATATGTCCGGGCTTTCCACTCACAAAAAGGAAATCAACCGGGCCACGGGCTTCCGAAGGTTGAGAACCACTGCTCTACACAGCCACTTTAGTGATCTCTAAACGTTCCGCGGATTGTTTAAGTGATCTGGAAATGTGTCGCTTGAGTGCTTTGGAACGGTGCCGCGAGTAAGTTGAGTGATGTAGAACTGCACTGTGGGGAGGGGGGGCGACGCTTCATAGCTCTAAAACTATGCCACATGGTGATCTATGGATCTCTATAAATGTGCCACGGACCGCTTAAGTGTTCTGGAACTGTGTGGCGGGCCACTTAAGCGATCTATAAACTAAAAACATTTTAAAAATGTTTTTGCATCAAAAATATTTGATTGTCTAGGAGGGGGAAGCACGAGCTCCCCCCCCCCCATGATCCCCCTTCACGTACGCCTCTGATCCCAATATGTATTAGGAGGTGAGGAGCAGAGCTGACGATATTGCTGACGCGGGGGAGGGGGGGGTCAAAAATGGCTAAAAATCTGTTGATGTAATACTTGAACAGCCCCTAATGAATTTTAGACCAACTATGCCATTTTTTTTAATGTGGGAAAGTCATTTTTATGTGAAATTTTAAGCAAAACTCATGTAATATTCGAAACACGATTGTAAAAAATTCTATAAATGTGGAATGTTTTGTTATTTTGATGGTATAACAAGAAATATCTATCACCAAATTTACGTATTTATCGGTGCCCGGGGAGCTAGCTCCATGTGTTAAGGCAGCGCTGCCACAGTCTAATAAAAAAAATTTTCATTGTCGTAGATAGATGGAAGGAATAATAATCACTATGGCCCAGGTCTAGGTTAGCCCATATGAAGGCCATAAGTGATTTTGGTGCCCCACCCCCCGTCCCCTTTACTTTCAACCTTAACGCATGATCCGGGACTTCATAACAGTTAGATCTATTTACAATTTTGCAGAATAGGTATGTGAGTTAATAAGCAGGTATGTTTAGGGAGGGGGGGGGGAAATACAGAAAAATCATTTCACTCGAGGTCTATGATCTCACGGCTCGGGAACCTCGAATGCAGGGAAGGCCTCATGCCAATTTGGTCTGGTTAAAGTTTTGAAGAGAGTAAGTATGCAAATTGTAGGCAGCTAGGTGAGAGTGGGAGGGGGAGGCTCAGAAAAAATTGTTTTACCCGGGGGCCTATGACGCTGTTGAAACGGCTCTGGGCTTACTTTATGGAAAAAAAATAGAGCAAAATTTCCATCCAAAAACTGAACATTGACAAGAGTTCTTGTTAGCAATTAACTTAGTTTCTATGCTTTTGTGTCACCCTCGGGGCCACAACTAGAAACTAAAATTTACCCTGTTACTTTGGGGGAAAGAGGTCCGTATCAATTTTAGCGCCCCTCCTCCTCACAATTTTTAACGAAAAAAAAGTAAACTCAGCACCATTCCTGGTCCAGAGCCCGGCACCAAGCCCACTTCCCTGCCCTCAATTAGTTGCAGCCCTGGTCACCTTTCGTTCAAGTGCTCTTAAAATTTTAGGATTTTCTACCGGATGCTGGGGGGAAAAAATTTAAGAGGATTTTTGCACGATCTTGGCTTCCCATGCTTTGCCATGGGGGAAAAACTCTTTCCTTTAAGGAACATTTAAAATTTTTCTATTCACTTTAGACACTAAATTGTTTTTTCTCAGAAAAATAGCTTTTTTGATGGAAAACACTAGCATATGGCTGCCAGCAGTTTAAATTAAAATATTTTGAAAATATTTCTAGTACACGGTAGAACAATAACTTGAACACAATTAGACGCAGAAAATTTTATAGTATTTTAAAACTGAAAAATTTGAAAACAATGAAAAATCCCCCTTGAATTATTTAAAAATAACTATTTGATAATTCTTAGTGGTGGCGATTTTCTTTTGATGCCCTAAGCACGTGATTATTGTGCTTAATGGTTAATCCGTCCCTGCTTCTTCCTGAGCTCCCCGAAAAGTCCACAACATCTTAAGTTAATTTCCAACACTGATTTCAACCGCAAACATCAGCGGTCATCTTTTTTTGATTGAGGCATTACGTCACATTCCAAGATGTCGACTGCGGCTTTACATGCCGTATAACGCAACTCTCAAGTTGTAATTATTATTTTTGTTCGAAAAAATGATCAACGTGAACTTGAGAAATGGCCATTGTGTCTGTTCTCGACTCGACACGTTACTCGGTAAATTCGACGCGGGGCCGTTTTCCTTCTTCTTCAGGTAGATAGCTAGTTTCTCCTCCTTCTTCCGATAATGACACTAATTGCCGAACAACAGAATCTTGTTGTTGTAGACTTAATGACAGGCTGTCGAGGGTTTTTAAATCTTCTCCCTCGGTCTAATCACCTGTGAAAATATATAATAAGCGTAGTCAAAGATGGCGGGAACCCGTTAATTGTTTGAAAGCCGCGAAGAGTCGAATTTTGATTTACACTTCCAATCAACGCGTCATTCATTCTTGTTCGTTCCGGACTCGACACCTTTGATAGGGTTTCGACCCTTCGATAAATGACTGGCACCAAGTCTGAATCCTTGACCGTCACACACACGCATCTCAAGGATGTTATTCTTCTTTTTCCGCGTTAAAAATGGCCAAAAAAATGTGAGCACCCCCCTTCCCCCACAACAAGACCTGACTTGGACAGGTGCGGTTGCAAGGGCTGTTGTACAAAACAAGGGCCGATATTTTTTTACTTCTTTTAACGAATGCAAAAAATTCCTCGTTGAAAATGCAACTTTTTTATATTCCTTGATTAACATTTCTTATGTCGTATGTACTACTATTACGTACTGCTTAACAACCGTACATGCATCTCGTAAACATTTTACTGGAAGATTTAATGTTGTATGTGCTACGGCACAGTTTTGGTTAACTTGAGCTGTATGCGGCACATTTCCTGATCACTTCAGTGATCCACGACATATATATATATATATATATAAATAGGTCACTGTTACCCGCGGCACATTTACATATAACTTATGTGACCAGGGGTGCTGTTTCAGATCACTTATGTGACCAGGAGTCTGTTTCAGATCACTTATGTGACCAGGAGTCTGTTTCAGATCACTTATGTGACCAGGAGTCTGTTTCAGATCACTTATGTGACCAGGAGTCTGTTTCAGATCACTTGAGTGATCCAAGGTAAAGTTCAAGCTAACTTGAGCGGCCTGCAGCACAGTTCTTGATCACTCAGGTGACCGCACCCCTGCGACCCGTTTTCAAACCTATGAAATGGCCCCACCCTCTCCAAAAGGTTAAGCACCATTGCTCCACTCGATGGTAATTTGGAACCGACTGTTTAAAAAGCAGGCGCCACAGATCACAGTGGTGTTAGCGATATGTGAAGTTAGTCCAGATCATTTCAGTGGCCCGCGGCACAGTTCCAGTCATTTGAGCGTCTTTATCCCTCAAATGACCCGTAGCACAGTTACAAAACATTTTTATCTTTTAAGGAGCCCGCGGTACATTTATGGAGCACTTACATGCCCTTGTGAGATGTTCCAGATCACTTTAAACGCCTGCAGAGCACATTTCCAGAACACCTAAGTGATTTGCTTTGCTGTTCTTCCAGCTAACTTGAGCGGACTGCAGAGCATTTCCTAATCACTCAAGTGGCCCGACCCGCGGCGTATTTACACTTGAGGGCCCCGCGACACGTTATAAAACCAATGAAGTGCTCCACCCTATCCAAAAGGCTGAGCACATTTGCTCCAATCGATGGTAATTCGGGATTGACCCGTTTGAAAGCAGTCTTTCCAAGATGACTAACAGATACCAGCTATTAGTACCCCGACATGTCATCCAAAAAAAAAAAAAGTGCCATCATCAAAAAGCATCATTTCACGTCTTAAACCTAGTTCCGGGTCTCGATACCACGCACACGAAAGCTCTCTCGGAGGGCAGAAAATTAGTAGAAGCACTGATGGACCATCAGTAAGAAAAAACAAAGTAGAAATTAGTATAATTCCTATGGACTAGAACAGTATACAGATGCATAAAAGGGGGGGGGGGGCATAATATAAAATAAACGTTTCGGATCCTGAAGAGGAATCCTCTTGACGAATCAGAGAAGAAAGAACACGTCGAACCATTCAATGCTCTTTTTTTTCAGTTACTCCTTATGCACCATTACCCTCTAGTGTAATGACGGCGATTACAATTACCGAAGAGCAACCAATAATTCAATCAGAAGCACGCCTTTGGCTATTTTTGCTTCTTATGAGAGCAACCATTACGTAAAATAAAATAGAAGAAAGAAATTAGCTATATAAGAGTTCGTTTCGCAAAACCCTCACATAGTCTCGGTTCTCTTTTTTTTTTTTTACTCCCGTTTTCGAAGGACTATTGAGTGACTAATAAATACGAGAAACAATCGTAGCAAGGGCTAATTTGCTCTTCTGCTTTAGAACTTATTATCGAAGGCGAGTCAGACATTAAGAATGTATGTATATACTATATAATTCTCTCCGCAGCGATTACATTCTTTTTCCAACCGAGCAGAGATAATATGTTAAACGCTTGACGAATATTCGGGAGATGATGCATTAAGATTTCGTGCTTCCCCATTGGGGCTCGTTAAGCAAGATGGAATATTTCTGGGGAAGTTTGGGCAGGACCTGGGTACGATTCTTTGATACGTAGGAAGTGGTTCTCCTGTTTTGTAATCCGTGCTATATCTGCTGGTACTAGACTGGACATTGGCGTGAAGAATATTTGGAAAAAGAAGGGGAGATAAATCTTACATTGAGAGAGATATGAACGGCTTTTTTTTCTCAGCCCAAGATATCAAAGAAACAGATATTTTCTGGATATTATGCTTAGGTGAACCACCATAAACCTCATTCAGACTACTCTTCTCCTACAGTAACTTGAGTCCTATATGCTCTAGTTACATTTTAATAGGTTTTCAGGTTTTTTAAAAGCATCTTAAAGGGTATGTGACCATCCTCAAACTTTACTTTTTTTTCTCATTTTCAATTAGGCCCAGAAAAAACAATACAAATTGGACCTTCAGAATTTTTCCTTCACTTAATAATTGATGTTTTCTCTTTATATGATGGTAATTTCTGATATTCGCGATGTTTGAAAATCTGTGCAAATGTAATTACAGTTGGCCCCGCTTGAGGCGGCGTCTATTAAATAACCCAAAAATTTTCCTAGGTTGGACCAAGGCCCATGTAGGTAATCTTGGAAACGAGAGAGTAGACTCTCTTGCCAAAGCTGCAATCAACTGTGACAATAAACTTGATAACTCTTTCCCACCAACGCTCCTGAAGCGACCGACAACTTAAACAAGCAACCCTCCAGAAATGGCAGCAAATTTGGGACCAAGGAACAACAGCTAGGAAAGTGCACGAAATTGTCCCTCGAGTCACATACAACACACTAAACTGGAATAGGGAGGTGACTATCTTCATAACAGGACACGGCCCATTCCCTATATATCTACACGAACGGAAACGCCGCCGAACAGACAATTGTGCCTGCGGTATGGTGGGTACTCCTGTTCACTATGCAACAGAGTGCAAATTTACAAAACATCTACACATGTACAAATATTCCGAAAACAATAGAAAACAATGGTTCACTCAAATAATCAAAAACAAAAACACAACAGCAAGGATTACAAGCCTTGTCAGATATATACACGCCAACGAAAAACAACAAAACTGTCCACCAGATTTATAAAATAATGTTTTAAATATTACAAAAATAAGGGGGGAGAAAAACAGAAATGGATAAAAACAACAACAAAAATCATATCCACAATGACTGCCACTACTAATACATGACCATTACATGTACAAGATATAGCATGTACTAACGGGACCCGAACAAGAATTTTTATGACATTCCCGTAACAATGATGTAAATGTGATAACCACAAGTGTCCTTCATTCCGCTATTCTAGCTAGGGTGCTAGGCGGGACGACAAGAATGGTTTCATTAATAACCCCGCCCCCCAATTACATGTAGTTTATATGTTATATATATATATATATTTTAATATAAATATAACCAGCCAGAGCGAGTCAACCAAAACACCAAGATCGAAGCTGATCCTTAGCTAAAGCTCTCTTCAGACAATCCCCCATTTAAAACCAAGCCCACATTGCTCACCAAAATAGGGTTAGGGCGAGACGACTCGGCCTGGCAGTTATATATATATATATGTGTGTATTTCTTTTTCTTCTGTTTAAGTTCTTGATTCATTTCATGTCCACAACACACGTGTTTATTCATATTGTCGTATTCACGTTGCTCACCGAATAAGGTGCTAAGCAAGATGCCACGGGTGATTCCCCCTAATTGTATATATTCCCCCACACAATACTTCTATTTTGTATATTTTCATTAAATCCACCGGAGCGAGTGAACTCAACCCAATAAAACTGATGCTGGCTTCTAGTCCGCAAGTTATCAAACCCATTCGCTCACCAATAAGGTGTTTAGAGACAGAGATGACTCGCTCCGATGGATTCTTTTATTTCACAATAAGATTGTCATTTCTTTTTGTATCCTGTGTATATAATATGGCAAGTGTAAGATAACAGATGAGATAGCACGGAGGGGGGGGGGGCTCTCAATTGCTTTTAAAACATACCCCCCCCCCCTCATCCTAATATGTGTACTCCCAATCCATCTCGTCTGTAATCACCACAAAATTTGTTAATCGTGGCAGTACCCAATTATCCGGGGAAAATATGTTACAAAGTATTTTTTTGTTTTTTTTTGACACAAAATAAAGTGTTCCAGACTCTGCCACGAAGTTGGGCTGGAAGAGATCTCGGCAACGGGATAAGTGGCAAAGTTCTGGCGTTCATTCAGTCGGCCCCGCTTAGACGAATATCAACGGTTCCAGCATGCAATATCTGATTGATTAAGCGGGGATATTAGATTATGTGGGGGGAACAATTGAATTGCCGTTCGCACCGTTAGTATAGTTCGTATATTGGAAAGTGATCAGCGTTAATATAGCTTCTAGAATAAATCAAACATCAAAATATGAAACGAAATATATATATATTTTTAATTTCGTTTAAAGAAGACATTGTGTGAAACCATGGCGTTGTGCGAATTTTTTTTACTTCCATCTAAAGAAGATAGTGCCCTCTATGGGCCAAAAAGAAAATAAAAAATACCATAATTAAATGTACTGAAGCCAAATTTTATATTTTATTTTAAAAAAAGTACTGAAGCGAAATATTATATTTTATTAAACAAAGAAACCAAAAATATTTTATTAGAATAAGCGGTAATAAGTTTATCCGTTACTCGATTAAACGGGGTTAATTGTATAAGAAATATATCAAATATAATTAATATATCGTGTACGATAGGGATAAATATTCATTGGTGCACCGTTTATTCTAGAGGCATACTTCAAATTAGAGAAATAACGTGTAGATCTCAGATACGTCATTCATGTTGCAAAGAATTGTATAGTTATTAAAATAAAAAATAATAATTTTCATAGTCCCAAAAACCAATTAGAGAGTTGTTGCCCTGTCTCTCCTGATGCCAAAGAAATAAAAACTCGCGTTTCTAAATTCAATATTCGAAAACAGAGGAAAGATTGGAAAAAAACAGTATTGATGAATGCGGGTTAACCGGTTTACCCGCATTTAGAAACGTATTGCACCTTAGAAACATGTTGTTTTTTTTGACGTCAGGAGAGACGCTTATTGTGTGTGTGTAGAACGTACAGGGTGTCCCGTAAATTCGTAGTTTATAAATTCATAAAAAATTGAAGGAATTGGTATGTTACGGTAAATGTGATAGATCCGGTTATTATGTATAATCACCGAGCTTTTTTGTGAGTTTGATAAAATTCCCTAAATTTACCAATTTTATCGACGATTATGCATAGTACCCAATCGTCTTTGGTAAATTTGCTAAATGTCCCTAAATTAATCACTATTACCGGCGATTATGCATAATACCCAATCGTCGGGTCGTTGGTAAACATGATAACTGGTACTATACGATAAACTAGACATGATAAGTCGTACATGTATTGTATTATCACATCTGGTTCCGATCGTAAAATTTGTTACCATTATATCGGGCTTGGACTATATTCATGATACATACGAGATGCATTTGAAATTTTTTTCACATTCATCAAATTCACAAATTACATTAGGGTATTATGCATAATCACAGATAAAGGCAAATTTAATATATTCAAGTATTTATCAAAATTGCGTACCATACTTGGTTATTATGCATAATCGCAGGTAAAAGTGATAGATTTTCATCAAACTTGCCAAGACGATTGGTAAGTATGCATAAATAATAACCTATTGTGATTTTTTTTGGTATTTATCAAATATACCAACGACTCTTAGGTATTATAAATATTAGCCGGTCAGAGTGATAAATTTTTATCAAACTTAGAAATCTGGTTTTTTTTGGTTTTTTTTTTGGCATCAGGAGGGACAGGGCCACAACTTTCTAATTGGTTTTTTTTGGGCATAGGGTGTCCGTATGAAAAATTTATTTCTTATATTTTAATAATAATACAACCCCTTGCAACATGAATGACTTATCTGAGTTCTACACGTTGTTTGGATACTATTTCTAACTGGAAGTACGCTTGTAGGATCAACGGCTCGTCAGTACAATGCCGTGCACGCCTATGCATCATGTAGGCCTATAGACGACATACGATCGAATATATGCGTATCAAAAATTTTGAATAAATCAACGGTTGAATAATATTTTTTTATGATATCTCTACTAGGGCCTAGTTTTTGAGGCTTTTCAACCACGCTAAACGGTCCCTTAAATGGATACAAAATTCTGAAAAACACCATTTCCAATTAGGCTTGGGGAAAAAACAATACAAATTAGACCTTTTTTTTTTTTGCCATCGGAAAAGACCAGTTGTTTTACTGTTATTACCTCTTTTCCTTAACTTACAACCCCCACCAGAAACTAACTACCGGTTAATTGATGTTCTCTTTTTCGACCGCCACAGAACCCGAACCCTTACTAGTATATACTTGCTACTATCAAAAAACAACAAAATAAAGCGATTGGAACTACTTCCAGCTCGTTGACGTCCAGAATAACCCGTTGTTTCGTTTTTTCTTCTAAATTCTGATCCCTTCCCGTTTATAATCCAACATACGCCAACAAGGCCGGTGTCCTCCAAAAAAAATTCACAACTGATGATGTGTATGTACTACAGCTATAAATGAAAGTGGTTTCCAACTTTCATCGGGCCGTGCCTAGGTTCAACAAGAAGCAAAAAAAAACAAAATGAAATGGACTGCGCATAGCTCGGTAGGGTGGGGAACTTGATCACACAATTAATAACAATAATACGCACGCTCTTTAAAAAAAAAAAATGGCATTTTCTTGCACTAGTGCCGGTTCACACACACCTAGAATTGGTCTCCTTGATGAGAGAGAAAACGGTCAACCTTGGCCAAGTTTCGTGAGCCCCAGTAGTTGGTGGTAGTAGTAGTAGTGGTGGCCCTTTTGTTGTGTGCGAGCGCGATGTCCTAAAAAAACGCGGTCAAGAAGATGGACTTTGTATGTGGTTTGGGCTTCGAGAATACAGAAACGAGCCGACTTTGTGCAATCATTTGTTATTAAACGTGTGACGGTTTATTGATGGACGGCGGATCCAATTCTATGTGCCTACCCCCCTCTTTCTTTCTCTTTTACCTTTTATATCCTTGGATAGATGTGAGATCCCAAGTTCAAAAAATCGTAGGCGCTGTCCCGAATGATTAAAAAGGCATGGAAATTTTTTGTTTTGAATACGCTTATCGTGTGTGTGTGTAGAACGTACAGGGTGTCCCGGTAAATTCGTAGACGGTTTATAAATTCATAAGTAATTGAAGGAATTGGTATGTTACGGTAAATGTGATAGATCCGGTTATTATGCGTAATCGCCGAGCTTTTTTGTGTGTTTGGTAAATTTACCGCTTTTATCGGCGATTACACATAATACCCATCGTCGCGTCGTTGGTAAACATGATAAATGGTAATTCATTCATGTATTGTATCATTACATCTGGGTTCGATCGTAAAATTTGTTATCATTATATCGGGCTTCGACTATAATTCATAACACATACGAGACGCATTTGGAATTTTTTTTTTTTTTCACATTCATCAAATTCACAAATTACACTAGAGTATTATGCATAATCACAGGTGAGGGGTCATTCAAGTATTATGTCAGCATCGAGGGGGGAGGGGGTTTCGGATTTGCTGACTTTTGATGACAAGTGGGGGGGAGGAGGGTTTGAAGGTTGCTTACGTCATTAACCACCCCTTTTTGAAGATATGACACATTCTAAGCTGCTGACGAAATTTTGCTGGCGGAGGGGGGGGGGGTCAGTGTTTTGCTGACTTTTGCTGACAAGGGGGGTCAAAAATGGCTGAAGATCTGCTTAAGTAATACTTGAATGGCCCCTAAAGGCAAATTTAATGTATTCAAGTATTTATCAAAATTACGTGCGACATGTGGTTATGCATAATCGCAAGTAAAGGCAAGACATTTTCATCAAACTAACCAAGACGATTGGTAAGTATGCATATATAATATCCCATTTATCACATTTACCGTAACAGGTGCATTTGAATGCGATTTGCGAGAAGTTTATTCTCACCAAGAAGGATTTTTTTTTGTACAGAAAAATGGTTCTATTTTTGTTAATAGAGAACGCTACATGAAATCAAATGACGGAATTCCTTCACCGAACCCTTCTTCAATCGCTTCTGCGTCCGAAACGTTCGTAAAGCTGCAGCAGGAGATTTGTGGCTGAGGTAAAATAACTTCACCAACAGTGTTTCATCTCCGCCAATTGTTAACACCGTAATAAAAACCTTAAGTAAGGGCCAGTAACGGGAAAATTCAGAAATGAGCTATTAATTGTGCGACCTGGTATTTTATGGGACTGATTTGTTTCCAGTGATTTGCATTTATGCAGCGTCCTCTGTCCATAAAAATTTTAACTAATTTCTTTCATGTTTTTAATTTTTAACCTATTTACGAATTTATGGGAGCCATTTTGTATTTCATATGTTTGAAAGCCCATCGTTGATTTTTGGTTTTTAGTAAAATATTCTGAAAAAGATACAAAAACTTATTTAAATTAACGTCATAAAATAAATTTTTGTAGTTCTTTAAACTGACTTCCAAACATGGATTTCAAGTCTTGGTATATTTGGGTGTTTCAAGTAAATATTCATCATGCATATTAATCATTTGAATCATTTTTTCATTAAATAAATTTCAATTCACTGCGACATTGCAATGATCCTTCATTTTCTTCTCTTGGCAATTTTAATTACAAATGAAAAAATTTAACCAACCATATTTTTTGGCGGCAATTACATAGTAACGTCTCGTACTTTTCCAGACGTATGTATCCTCGACGAAAGATGGTCAGCGTGATTCCATGATTTTTCATCATTTACAAAAGCTCGGAATTTCTTTGATACTTCTTCAAGAACTCACCAGACACGGGGGCACGGTGCTGAAATAACAGTGCCCCCCCCCCACCCACTTAGCTCGGATTTTTTTTTTCTGTGAGAGACGAAATAAAAATCATGGAAATTCAGAATTAATGGAAGGAAGGGTTTCAGAATTGTGTGATGATAAATAAATATCTTTAGAATTGACAAAAATTCAGAATTGATGAAAATTCAGAATTGATGAAAATTCAGAATTGATGAAAATTCAGAATTGATGAAAATTCAGAATTTACAAAAATTCAGAATTTACAAAAATTCAGAATTGATGAAAATTCAGAATTGATGAAAATTCAGAATTTACAAAAATTCAGAATTTACAAAAATTCAGAACTTACAAAAATTCAGAATTGATGAAAATTCAGAATTGATGAAAATTTAGAATTTACAAAAATTCAGAATCGATGAAAATTCAGAATTTACAAAAATTTAGAATTGATATAAATTCGGAATCGACAAAAATTCAGAATTGATGAAAATTCAGAATTGACAAAAATTCAGAATTGATGAAAATTCAGAATTTACAAAAATTTAGAATTGATATAAATTCGGAATTGACAAAAATTCAGAATTGATGAAAATTTAGAATTTACAAAAATTCAGAATCGATGAAAATTCAGAATTTACAAAAATTTAGAATTGATATAAATTCGGAATTGACAAAAATTCAGAATTGATGAAAATTTAGAATTTACAAAAATTCAGAATTGATGAAAATTCAGAATTTACAAAAATTTAGAATTGATATAAATTCGGAATCGACAAAAATTCAGAATTGATGAAAATTTAGAATTTACAAAAATTCAGAATCGATGAAAATTCAGAATTTACAAAAATTTAGAATTGATATAAATTCGGAATTGACAAAAATTCAGAATTGATGAAAATTTAGAATTTACAAAAATTAAGAACCGATGAAAATTCAGAATTTACAAAAATTTAGAATTGATATAAATTCGGAATTGACAAAAATTCAGAATTGATGAAAATTTAGAATTTACAAAAATTCAGAATTGATGAAAATTCAGAATTTACAAAAATTTAGAATTGATATAAATTCGGAATCGACAAAAATTCAGAATTGATGAAAATTTAGAATTTACAAAAATTCAGAATCGATGAAAATTCAGAATTTACAAAAATTTAGAATTGATATAAATTCGGAATCGACAAAAATTCAGAATTGATGAAAATTTAGAATTTACAAAAATTCAGAATCGATGAAAATTCAGAATTTACAAAAATTTAGAATTGATATAAATTCGGAATCGACAAAAATTCAGAATTGATGAAAATTTAGAATTTACAAAAATTCAGAATCGACGAAAATTCAGAATTTACAAAAATTTAGAATTGATATAAATTCGGAATCGACAAAAATTCAGAATTGATGAAAATTTAGAATTTACAAAAATTCAGAATCGATGAAAATTCAGAATTTACAAAAATTTAGAATTGATATAAATTCGGAATTGACAAAAATTAAGAATTGATGAAAATTTAGAATTTACAAAAATTCAGAATTGATGAAAATTCAGAATAAGTGAAAATCTAAGATAAATAAAAATCCAAGATGAATGAAAATCCAGGATAAATGAAAGATACATATTCGGAATTGATGAAGGTTCAGATTATATTATGAAACAGTTCCAGATATAAGGAAAATAAATTTCGAATTTTTCGATGCTTTTTCAAATGGTTCTTAAATACTTCTTCTCTCTCTTTAAATACGCCTTCAAACGCTTGAAATCTCTTAAACCTCTTCGCTTCGGTCTATCTCATTTTTAAGGATTTTATAAATGATTTTTAATAATTATTTTCTCCAAGTTAAGACCTGAGGTACACATATTTGTACCTAACTCAAATGGTCCTTGTGAAGATATAAACTCAAATTAATTACTTAATTATTATTATTTTTCTTATTAAAGGGCATTTTGACGTACAATAGACAACGCAAGAGTCAAGCAAAAAAAAAAAAAAAAATTCTTTTAACATTCAGTTTTGGCTCGAGAGCACTTTTCTATAAAAATGAAATTGGAGTGAACATTTTTTGATAGAAAGTGCCCAAAAATGGTGGAAACAGTAATAAATTTTGGACTACCTAAAATATCGTTTTCCATGAAAAAGTAATTTTTACGTCAAATTTTAAAGCATAACTCGTGTAATATTCGAAACACGATCGCAAAAAAATTCTATGAATGGAACGTTCAAACAATGTGGATGACAAAAAGAGTGAAATAACATAGAGCGTGCTAGTGAGAAGGAGTGACCAAGAGCGAGTGTGCGAGAATGTGAGCGATCAAAACGGTGTGCAAGGATGTGGATGACCGAAGCAGTGTGCAAGCATGTGAGTGATCAAAACAGGACGCCAATGGCCAAAAGACTGACCTGGAGAGTGTGTGAGCATGAGAGTGACCAAAAGAAGGATTCAGAGACATAGGCTGTGGGGGGGGGGGGGCAAGTGGGTTATAACACATCGTGGCGAATTAGAGGAATGAGTGATCAAGAAAATTAGACTAGAATAGAGAAGGGTGGCAAAACCCCGTAAATCCGCCTCTGCGTATAGAACTTGTGAGACATTTTAACTCCCGAAGATACATAAATGGTATGCAGTACGAAAACAATAAAATAATCTTATTGTGCTGATCACAAAACACGTGCAAGACAATTATACGAATAGTTACCGTAGAACTTCTCGATAACGAACACCTATGGGACCAAAATTTTTGTCCGCTAACGGGGAGGTACGATATACACAATAGAACTTCGTTTGTATGACTTTCACATTTGCACGACGACGTTTGGCTTCAGTCGCAATTGGTTCCCATGTTACGTTATAAGTTATGCACCGGTGGTTATGCATAATCACCAATTATTTGATCATTTCAATAAAGGAAGTTTAATTAAATTTAACTACATTTAGCACATTTACCGGCAATTATGCGCGATTCCCAAATAAAATTGGAAAGTCCGATGAATATTGGAAAATTCCCTTCTTCTCTTCACTAAACCAATCAATTATTTTTACCCGTACATGATACGTGCACTACACATATTTTGCAATAGTCGTTAAATTACATTAAAATAACTGTGAAGAGAAAAGATGAAGACATTCATAACAACATTATCAGTCTTGTAATGTTGGCTTTCTTCACACGTATCAACAAACATAACCAACGTGACCATTCGAGTTCCCCATCTTGGACCATGGCTATGTTCAGTTAATTAAGTAAATAATTGACGAATATAATATTTACGAATACGAGCTTGGGATTAAGCATAATCTCTTAGTTGAATATCGTAAATTTTTTTGGTTTATGACCAAAAATTAATAAATTAGAGTTTACCTGATTTTACTGTCCGCTAACGGAGAGTAAAATGCATTTAAAGCCTTATTCCACGGGACCGGGGATCAGAAAAGTATCCGTTAACGGGAGGTGCCCGTGAACGGGGATTGTCCGCTATGGAAGTTAATGGATTATCTCTTCAATGATATCCCGAAAGAAAAGATTGCCTTTTAATCAAAAGGTGTCTCTCTTTTGATTAGAATAAAATTTTTGCACATAATTTCTAATTGCCCTCATACTTTTTCCCGCGGTTTTGAGATACAGTCGAATCCCGTTATAACGAACTCCAAGAGACCGGAGAAATCACTTCTTTATAACGAAATTTCGTTATAAAGTAATTTCAGGTTGTTTGCATTGTTCCTATGTAAACTTATTTGAGGGATTAGAAAAGTGTTCGTTAAACGAGATTTTCGTTATAACGGTATTCGTTAAAACGGGATTCGACTGTATTTACTATAGTCATAATTTTTTTCTGAAGCAGTGTAGTACTCATCTAAATTATTTTCATTGGAACAAGTTCAATTTCAATTGTTGTTATCGCTCTAAAGCAGTGATTCCCAACGTGAACGTTAACGCACCCTGGAGGCGATGTAATGTTTCAGGGGGGGGGGGGCGGTAGAAGCTATGGGTATAACATAGGATCCTATGGGTCAGATTGCGATGGGAGAAAAAAATTCTGAAGAAGGGGGCGATGGGACAAAAAGGTTGGGAAACTATGCTCTAAAGCAGGAATCTCCAACACGTTGCTCGCGAGTACCATGGCGCTCCCCTGAAGCCCCCACAGTGCTAGGTGCTCGCGTCCGATTTGGTGCTCGCGAACACTTGATAAACATTCCAATTAAACACCTGGCACACAAATTGCATTAAAGGATTGAAACCACCCTGAATCCATGCATTCGTATTGTCAAACTTGGTGTAAGAGTGCTCTTCTTTTGGTGATAAGTAAAGGCAGTGCTCGCGACTATAAAAAGCTTGAAGGCCTCTGCTCTAAAGTATTTATTACATCCACAAGCACCAAGTTTTCAAGATATGGCGGTGTTTCGGTTGCATTTAAGCGTTTTTCCACCACCTTAATGTCTATTACTCTACCTAGAATTGGTCAATATTAACATCAAAAAGAGCCGCGCTTACAGGCTCCTAGGCAAAGTAATTTTTCTGGGGGGGGGGCTGAAATACCTGCTATCCAATTTGCATGCTCACTGTCGAAAATTTTACCGTATCTTATCTTGATGAGGACTTTTCCGTACTTGAGGCCCGGGTGGGCCCATGAGTTCAGACGGCGCTGAAAACGCGGCAAATATGTGAGATTTATATTGATGTTTATAGTCATAATTACCATAATATAATCTCTCAGTAAGGGTTATGAAGAAAAGTAAGCTTCGTTGAAAAAGGAAGGGACCTTTTTAATTGAAAATAAAAAGTCTAGAATGGGAAAATTACAAAATGTTTCGTGTACGTGACAAGTTGTCACCCTATATGTATGAAATTAATTAGCGTAAATAATACGGAATAATGACAAACGAAGCGTGTCGTTATATCCGAGGTCGTTGCGTTTTCACTGACGTTATAAGTAAGGTTTATCAACATTATTCTTTGTGGGAATCAGTCAAAACCACCAATTATTGAAGTTATTACCGAGGTGTTGTTACAACCGAGGTCGTTATAACCGGGTTAAACTGTATTTTATACACGAGTACTTTTTTTTGGTTTTTTTTTTTGAAAAGATATCCCGTATTATTAAATAATGAAAATTATTTTAGATTTTTAGCCTGAAACCCGATTTTTGTGTCTATTCGCTCTTTATTAAAAGGTCGGTTCTCATAGAAACAGAATTCGGCCTCTCTTAGTGAGTTCATCCCTGAAGATCAGCCTATACATAGGGCCCGATTGCGGAACCCTAGGCTGCATCGAATCATGTTAGATAGCCTTGAGATCAATCATTTCTTCTATAACAGCATGGATAGGCTAACTATCCATCTGCACAAGAAGGATTAAACGCTTCTTTTGAACCGGTAGAAGAAGAGAGATAGGCCAAAATGCCGAGCAAAAAAAGAAAAAAAGGCTTAATCCCGCTGACCCCGTATCATGACCTGTCTTCTATCCGACTGCCCACGCCTTGAAGCTAGCTGCTTGTGTACTGACATACTTCGTGACCGGGCATGGGAGGTTGAAGGAATAATAATAATGATGATAATAACAATAAAAAAACCGCTGTGCCCCACATACTTCATACTCTCTCACACACACACACACGAGAGCCGACCGGCCCCGGGGGAAAAATGACCAAACAGGTGATTTTTAACCGGCCATTTTATAGTGAAAGGTACTATTTCGAATTTTTTTATGATTACTATTTTTTGATATCATAAGCACAAAAATCGTTCAGGCTCTGATATTTGAGTATATGATTCGCATACACGGGAAATTTCAGTATTATCGAATTCCGGGATCGCGGTGAATATTCTGATGAACACATAGAAATATACCAGCATTTTTTTTTATTTCCCTCTCGGGGAACTACTACCAAATACCAACTCCGGTCATATCGCTTTATTGCAATTTACTGCCATCAATGAGTTGGGTGAGAAATGGAGGCTCAATCTATCGGTAGTCGCCTCAAGCTCGTTAGGGAAAGTATCTATATTCTTCCCCGAGTTTGAACTCGGGACCGTGACGGCAACCTTTACGGTGCTAGACGAGCATCTTACCACCACCCCATTCTGACGCAATTCAGGGCCGACAGGAGAAACCGCGAGGCACTTAGGCTCTGTCTCAAAAAGTAACGTAAGCTCTTCAGGCTCCGAAGGGAACACGAGCATCTCCAGAAAACCAGAACTTATTCATGTCATAAATTATGCCAGCGCATCGTTATGGAAATGATCACAAACTCTAAGAATCATGTAAAAACCGACACACAACGGGCACCAAAAACAAAGAAACATGAAAAAGGGCATAAAATCAACTCGCAAAAATCGAAATCAAGACTTAGGAAGGTTCATAACCCATATACACTCTCATCGCAAAGGGCGTAGTTCCACTTCCGCACTGACAGTTCAGCCCCCTCTACCCTAAAAAGTCTCACCCCCAGAGAGCCACAGGCGTGCAAACGGTACAGATATTCAATCGTTACACTTGACCTCTGAAAGATGATAGGACTGAAAAATCACTCACGAAACTAGATCGTACTCGGACTGTGAGGTACACTTCCGGAACATCTCACAAGGTAATAATAATTGGCGATAGACCTGAGTTGCGCTCAGTTTGAAAGAAGAAAGAAAAGGAAGAAAGAAATCCTCTCTCCCCAGATATTTCTCTTGAGCACATTTTTCGAACATGGCAATTCGTTCAGAGCCTCACTGAGTTTCGGATACACTGGGATCCTCGCTCGCGAACAGTGCCAATAACGCGCTGTCTGGGTGGTGAAGATCGTTTTAACGGAGTTGCTGTTGCCAGAGTACAGAACAGAACGGACCGAGCACGACCAGGCTCTGTCGTTTAAGCGTGACATAAGCCCATTGACCCGGAGGACGTGGTCGTACTAGAGAAAACTCCGAGTTACAAGGAGAAAAAAAAATAATTGGGGTCCCTAACATGGGATCTAAACGATCTCTAGTTGGGGCCGTAACTAGGCTGGGTCAACCGGGTCACTGCCCCGGGGCCTCGAGCCAAATGGGGCCTCACAATAAATGTGCACTTACTTGTTTTGCATATTTTTTTCTTTTTTTAGTGGGCCTGAGAAGGTAACCCTACGGCCCTATCTCTAGCCATATATGTGCATTTATAAGCAATTACGAAAAACCACCCCTTACAGGCGCTGGAGAAGTCGGGTCGCTTATCATCTATGGGTGTTATTCCAGAAATTCGACCAATTTATTCATCTTCTGTTTTGAATCATCTCGACGTAATACGCCAAGCATCCACGGTGTGTGTGAAGATGGTTTGCCCAATGCCATCTTAACGCATGGGCCCACCCGGGCAATGCCCGGGGACCTCAAGAGAAGAGGGGGGCCCAACAAAAATTAGATCTGGATAAATTATCTAGAATTTACTAGGTAGGGCCTCAGAAATTTGGGAAACACTGGATTAGTTCCATGTAACGAGAGAGAAAAAAGTGAAATTTGAGAGGAAAACTATAAAGGTAATAATACAAACATATAGGCTTTTTTTGTTAAATTTTGTCGGAGAAAAATGATTACCGCATCGTGACCGCGATATGATGGGTTGCCATAGCTAACGCGGCTATAATTACCACGAAGGCCAGGGGTTCCCGGCCACTTCACGAATTGACTGACCAAATAACGAAATTCGGACATTGGCTAGGTCAATTTACAACGAAATTAGCCAATTCGCGAACTGGCCGATTCCGGGCTATATATGACAGTAACATGTATAAACAGTTCCACTGACAATTGTGCGAAAGTGTTAATTTCATTATTAATTTCTCTTCCAATGAATGACAACAATCTTCAGACCACTGGTCCGTTTCCGGAGGACGACGGGACATTAATTTCTCTCATGTCGGACACGTTTTATAGGTTTTTTGTTTTCCCCTTGAAGCCGTAGACGTAGTGTTAAATCCCAGCAACGTGGAGACGATGAGGTGATAAGCAGCCATGCATAACAAATTATTATTATCCACAAGGTGAATTATGTTAATGAACAAATAAGTAGCCACAGAGAGAGAGAAAATGAATATTACTACCTTACTGTAATAACGTATCGCTATTTCTTTCTTTGCTGCTCCCTTGTTCCAATAATGAGGTTAGTAATGATGCAAGCATCGGGAGTCCGCCATTTTGATTTCTGTACCCGTGTGTTTAAAGACTATTTTCTCGTTTGAAGAATTTATATAATATACTCGGAAATGAATTAAGAAAATAATTCCGTTTAATGAACTAATTTTAATTGTCTGTAACTTGTCAGTTTGATGCAATAAATTTCAATCACACGATACTGGTAAGAATCGTTTTATGAATTTCATTACCTTAACTATGAGAATTTGCATGCATGGAGGGCAGTGTCTCTCAGGTGTTTGTCATCCGTGGCTCCTTCCCCCAATTCTTGGTTCATCTGCGGCTCCTTGGTAATAGTTCAGTACAGAGATACTAAACCTTTTGCGGTCCTATGTCGAGTTCACAACTTTCTTTCTTTCTCTCAAACCGAGCACGACTCAGGTCTATTACCATTTATGGGCGATTTACTACCTAGCGAGTTGTGCCGGAAGTGCAACTGTGTGTACCTAACAGTCTTTGAGTGCATATGTAGTGTTGTGTTTGATTTTGTGAGTGCCGCCATCTATATTTCAGAAGTGAAGTGAGTGATGTGTTATGATTGAATTACATTTGTGCTGTTTGTAGGTCTGTTGCTCTCTGTGGCGAGACTTTTAAACGGGGAAATCGGCTCGCATTCGCGCCTTGAATTTGGGAACCTCAGAAAACCAGCTCCAGCTGACCACCACTATACCGACGGTGGGGTCGAGTCTCCACAACCGCGTAGGAAACGGTACGCCATTGCTACAACGGCACATTGTGAATTCCCTTCTCAGCAGAACTCATAAAAAAACGTAAGGGAACAAACATCTAGGGGCCATCGTAACTGCGGGAAGGTTAAAGTACGAACCGCTAAGGGTTAGGGGCCGTTCAAGTATTACATAAGCAAGTTTTTAGCCATTTTTGACCCCCCTCCCCCCCCCTTGCAAAAGTCATTCTTTCTTTCAAACCGAGCACAACTCGGGTCTATCACCATCTTTGGGCGATTTATTACCTTGTGAGTGGTGCCGGAAGTGTAACTGTGTGTGCACCTAACAGTCTGAGTGTGTACGTAGTGTTGTGTTTCATTTTTCAGTGGTGCCATCTTTATTTCAGTAGTGAAGTGAGTGATGTGTTATGATTGAATTACATTTGTTCTGTTTGTAGGTCTGTTGCTGTCTGTAGCAAGACTTTTTTGAAGAGGGGATCGGTTCGCATTCGAGCCTTGAAGTTGGGAACCACAGAAAACCAACTTCAGCCGACCACCGATGTGGCGGCCGAACCCGTCACTATGACCACTCGACCACCACAGCGGCCCTCGCAAAAGTCAGCAAAACTTTGACCCCCCTCCCATCCTTGTCAGCAAAATTCTCCCTGCCTCGTAACACACATGGGATCAGAGACGTACTCGGCCGCCCCCCCAGACGATATGCCACGGATTCTTTAAGTGACCTGCTGAAACTGTGCCGCGGGCCACTCAAGCGATGTGGAACTGCATCGCGGGTCACTTGAGCCATCATGTAAATGTACCGCTCAGCTAATTTTTACAAAACTAGGATAGAGGTCGCGGGCCACTCAAGCGATGTGGAACTGCATCGCGGGTCACTTGAGCCATCATGTAAATGTACCGCTCAGCTAATTTTTACAAAACTAGGATAGAGGTCGCGGGCCCCATCAAGCGAATCGAAAAGCCACATTTGGCCTGTGGACCATGGGTCCAACATTTATGATCTAAACAGAGGCAAATAACGGGCCGTTCAAGTACTACGTCAGCAAAGTTTTTGCCATTTTTCATTTTTTGCCATTCGTTATCAGCAAAATTTCGTCATCTTTGCCCCTACCTCTTAGCACATAGTATTTGGATCAGAGACATTAGCACGAGGGGAGGGGGAGCACCCCTCCCATGAGTTGATGAAAAATTTCTTTTCTGGATGCAAAAAATATTTTTAAAAAATTCGGAAGAAAATTTTTATGTGGTATTGTGATCAATTTCTGTTAGTTTCAATGCTATTCGAAAAACTCAAAATTTATTTTCAAATTTCTTTGCGGCCCACCCTCTGATCCACCTATAGTAAACCCTTGGCCAGTGGACCACATGTGGTCTTGGGGGGTTATATAATGTGGCCTGCCCATTCAAACATAATTTTGTAACAATGAAATATGCGGCACAGTTACAGATCGCTTAGGCAGGGCCGCAACTAGATGCTTGATCGCTCGGGCAAGAGTGCAGTTTGACCCCCCCCCCCCTTGTAATGTTGAAGGAGTGGTTTGGGGCCGTTCAAGTATTACGTCATCATCGAGGGTGGGGGGGAGGGGGTTTCCAATTTGCTGACTTTTGATGACGGGGGGGGGGGGAGGGGTTTGGATAATGCTTACGTCATCAACCACCCTTTTATGAAAATATGAAATATTTTTAATGGCATCTTACTCGGTGCGCCAAAAACGATAAAAACCTTTCGATAGTTTGTGGGCACTTGAAGTAACACCGCTCCCCTTATTGATAAGTGCCCTACAGAGTCACTTTAGTGATCTCTGAATATTTCGCGGGTCCAAGTGATCTGGAAATGTGTCCGGGCCACTTAAGGGCTCTGGAACTGTGCCACGCATCACTCAAGTGATCCGTAACTATATACCGCGGATCACTTAAATAATCTGAGAATGTACCGTGGGTAACTTGAGTGATGTAGAACCGCATTGGGGGCCACTTAAGTGCTCTAAAACTACGTCACATGTTACTCAAGGGATCTCTAAATGTGTCACGGATCGCTTAAGTGTTCTGGAACTGTGTCCCGGGTTATTTAAGTGATCTGAAAATGTGCCACGGGCCTCTTAAATGTTCTGGAATTGTACCACGAGACACTTAAGCGATCTGTAAATGTGCCGCTTAGTTCATTTTTACAAAATTGGGTTTGAGGAGGGCAGGCCGCATCAGGTAACCCCCAGGACCATATTTGGTCCACGGGCCAAGGGCCTTTATACGATCTACCATTGCATGGCTTAGAGAGTGGGTCGCAATGAATGAATTTATTAAAGATAAATTTTGAGTTCATAGCCTTCAAATAACATTGAAATTAACAGAAATTGGTTATAACAACATATAAAGGTATTTTCTTCCGAAATTTGAATTAAAAAATATTTTTTTGCTTAAAAAAAGTAAAGTTTTGATCGTGGGAGGGGGCACGAACCCCCCCCCCCTCCTGCCCCCCTGTGTACGTCTCTGATCCCACCAATATGCGTAGGATTCAGAGGGGGCAGAGCCGATGACGAAATTTTGCTGACAAGGGGGGGCGAGGGGGTTAGAGTTTTGCTGACTTTTGCTGACAAGGGGAGAGGGGGGGGGTCAAAAATGGCTAAAAATTTGCTTACGTAATACTTGAACGGCTCCTTTCAGAATGAAATTTGCGCCCCCCCCCGGGTCTATCCGCCTGCTCTCCTCCCCCTAATTGAGCAGTGATTGTGGTTTGGACTGTTTAAACTTTTGTATTAGAATTTCTAATATTTATACTCCTTTGGGTACTTCTGATCTCATGAATGCTACAGAGAATGATGATGACATGGTGGGCACTCCTAAAAATTCTAATGCTAATGTCAACTAATGTCAATAATATCACAAGTGATGTTGAGTCTAAATCTGCCTCCTTATCTGAGATGCAAAATAATGTGTTATAAAAATGAAAAGAGAGTAAAACTAGAAAAAATAAGAAATCTAAGAAAAAGTCTAGAAATAATTACTGTGATGAAAATCTAGCTAATGAATCTGTAATTGATTTTATGAACAGTGAAGATGTAAACGCTGACCTTGTTGGTGATAATGTGACATTTAGAGCAAATAAAAAGAAAAAAATGGAATAATAAAAAGATCCTTACTTATGATGCTGCTATCCCTGGTACTAGTGGACTTTCAACAGCTGAGCTAAAAGCAGCAGAGAGGAAAGAACAGATGGAACTTATAAATTCTAAAAAAGATAACAATAAACTGACAAGCTCAAATCAGCTCTCTCAGGTGAAGTCTTCCAAAGAACAGGATGTATCCGCGACCAATCAGCTCGCCAAAGATAGGATACAGCTTGCTACCAAGGCTGCATCCATCAGCAAACCTGATCCTCAAAGACCCCCTACAGATGCTGGTGCCGCTGCGGATGTAGCTAAAGAGGGTGGAGAACTTTCTGACGAACCAGAGGATGATAGTGACCACAACAATGATTACTTCACGCAAGTGAACCACAGAGGAAAGAAATCAGGTATTCATCCAAATAGTTATCACCAAATGGGGTGAAAACTGGATTAATGACTTCAAAAAAATTAGGGGATTGTGCGCATTCCCTCCGGTAGCTAAATCAACATCGAGAAATATACTATTGAATGTCTTTTCTGAAAAAGATCATCGTACGGCTACTAAGTACCTAAATGAAAAGAATCTGTAATACCACACCTGCCAACTAGACAGTGAGAAATCTCTAAAATTCGTCATCAGAGGCCTTCCGGCCAACACAAGCTTTGAGGACATTAAATCAGACTTGATCAACAAGGGTATTGAGATTAAAAAAATCTCCAATATGGGGAAATTATTCCTCTGGACGTATTCTACCGCCATTCTTTATAGAAGTACCTATCAGCAGCAAAGAAATTACCAACTTAGTTGATATTCAAGACGTACCAATTGAAATAGACCATTACAGAGGTAATAAATTTCCTCTACAGTATAGAAAATTGTTCATTGCTCGGACATTCATCATACTGCTGCTTTAATTCACCAAACTGTGCCTTTTGTGCCCTCGGACACAGCACGAGAGATTGCCCCTCAAAGGGGAACCAATCCAAAATTAAATGTATTATGTGTGGTGGTCCAAACACTGGAACTTTCACAGGCTGTCCACGGAGACCTTCGAGTAGAAGTGACAGGGCAAGAACTTCCCTTCCCAAGCAACCTCCCAGCTTAAGGGACTTTCCGTCCTTGAGGAAAAGTTCTAGCAAGTCTGAAACAAAAGTCAACTACTTCACATCTTCCCTCCTTCGTCTACAAGTGAGCTACCGTCAAGACCTCGACTAAACCCTTGGAATATAGGGGCTAACAACAATGACAAGCAGCCGATTCAAGACCAAGAACCCCCCTGAGGAAATAACGAGGAAAGGACTACACATATTGAAGTTAAGCAAGCCACAGCTCTCCATGTAAGAATTATCAGTGGAGCTGCAGAACAAATTCTCAGAGGCAGAACGTGACTAACTAGTTAAAGTCAAAGCCAGCGAAACAGGAAAGAAATATAAAGAAGTCATATAGAAGATCCCATGACCCAACATTCTGTACGAGACAAACTCGAACAGGAGTTCGACGTGACGCATCAGAATAAGGATGTGCTTCCAACAAACTTTTCCCTTCTACGGTCATCACTTTTCTGGAACTATGACCACAACAAGTGTGATCAATCCTACATCATAGTCGAAAGTACAGAAGAGTATATAGATAGAGACTTACCAAATAATGACAACTCATAAAGTAAAGTTTTAGTCCATCCAACCGCATGAATGAATGAACGCCAGGGTCTCTGCCACCGGACTTATCCCATTGCCGAGATCTCTTCCAGCCCATCTTCGAGGCAGAGTCTGGAACAAAGTGTGTGTGAGTGCACCTAACAGTCTGAGTGTGTAGCTAGTGTTGTGTATGATATTTCAGTGCTGCCATCTGTACTTCAAATTGTGAGTGAAGTGTAATGATTGAATATTTGTAACGTTGTAGGCCTGTTGCTCTCTGTGGCGAGACTTTTTAACGGGGAGATCGGCTCGCATTTGCGCCTTGAAGTTGGGAACCACAGAAAACCAACTTCAGCCGACCACCACTGTGGGGTTCGAACCCGGATCCTCGCAAGTCCGTCACTATAACCACTCGACCACCACAGCGGCCCCCTCCAACCGCAGCAACTCACTCCCCTACTCAAAATATTGAACAATTCTCGAACTTCTTAGAACCGTTCTTGAGGGAACTGGGTCTATCCACGGACAAAATTGAGTTCATACTGCAGTTTTTGATTTCTATAATCTCACACTCCAGCAATTAGCATGCCAAAACTTGCCAGCAGCAAACCGCTGCGTGTTTCGGCATGAATGCCACAAGTCTGAAAAAAGACCTTAGAAAGTTTGGGCAGGCACTCTACGACATGGAAATTGATATAGCCCTCGTTTGCGAAACATAGTTGAAGCCTTCACACACCACTAACATATTTACTAACAGATTGTTCATTTTTTACAAAATTAAGTTTGATGTAACGGGCCGTACCAAATGACTCCGAGGGCCACATAGGTTGGTACGGTACGACAAAAAGTCTTTTGACAACAATAAATTTATCTGCAAATTTCGTATTTCAATTTTCTAATGAAATCTGTATCCTATCAAACACAAACACTAAATCTCATTACAAACTATTTTGACCAAACAATTGCTTATCTGCTCTTTATCAAATTCAAAAAAAAAAAAATGGAATAACTTGTATGGTGGGTCAAAAGTCTTTTGATACAAGTAAACAAGAAAGCAAATTACTAGTTAATTCTCAAATCCGTCAAGTATAATAAATCAGCTCTTCATTGGATAACCTTTGAATTGTAAAACTTGGCATAGACTCAATGAGCTTGTACCATATATAGTCAGTGGTTATTTTTCCCCATTCTTTTTTCACAAAATTAAAAAAAAAACCATCGAATTTACATAAATTTCTGTCTTCGATTCGCCGATCGAACTCCGTCCATAAATGCTTGATGGTATTCAAGCTATTGCTCTGACTTCACCAACCATAAAACTCTAATTTTGTTTCCTTTTCAAGTAATGACCAACAACTTTTGAGCTGTTATTATGGTCATTAGCGTGCAGGAATATCGGTAAGAACGGCATGTGTCACGTCGTAAAGGAAAACATCGTGGTTATGAAATAATATTTTTACAACGAAACCTGTCCCTTGTGTTTTTTTTCAGAAGATGAAGAGTACCTACACCCATGCGTGGATCCACTTGGGGGAGGGGGGAGTGATAGGGGGGACATCACCCCTCCCAAGAGCTAAAAAATGAGGGAAATATTAATCTATGCTCGATGATGTCTGCTCGATTTTATTGCAGATGGAGATATCTGCTTCGGCTGCAGTCGCAGCTGAAGATGTCTGCCTCAATTCCATTCACTGCTGAAGATGTCCGCTTTCGCTTCATTTATAGCTGGAGATATCGCCTCGGCTTTCTTTGCTGCTGATGGTGCTTGCCTCGGCTCATGCGCGGATCCGGAGGGAGGTGATGGGGACAATCGACCCTCCCAAGAGCCATAAATGAGAGAAAAATTTATCTTTCCTGTAAAATACGGGACAATTCAACGAAGCTGAACAATAAATAGCCCTTCCCAACAACACATCACCCTAGAACCTAGCGCCTAGATCCGCGGCTGCCTACACCGTTAGCAGAGAATCATCTCCACTTTCGCCTTCGTGTATAAAACCAATAACACCTTAATACAGTAATTTCTTTATAATTTACCTTTTGGAATATGTAATACTCCATATGTTTATTACATATTACCTATTTGTACCTTGGGTTGTTTCTCTGGTCAATAGGAAGATTAACATAATTCTTCCTATCCCTTTTCCCCCCCCCCCCTTCTGTAATTCAGTAATAATGATTTTTTTTTTTCGCTCGAAAGAAGAACAAACAAGCCCATGATGTTCAGCCGACGTTTTACATGTGATACCACTGACATTATTCAGTCCGTGTTTTGAATTAAATTCACCAGGTTTTTTCCCAAAAACAACATTTCGAGGTACTATGTTTGTTTGCATTTTGATTATTCTGTCTATCCCCTCCTACATGTTGTTTTCCTTGCTCGTATTGAAGAAAAAAAAATTTTTTTACATATTTCCAAGATTATTAAATAACATGGTTCCACAAACTTATGAACTGTCTTGAAATACCAAAATCACTTGTCCTTTGAGCCTGAATTTGCCCTTATTTAAAGCCTTAATTACTCTTTGCCTTAAAAATTCCACCGAATATTCCTTACGTTTTATAGTGTTCATTATGTGTTCTGCATAATCCTATACCATAAGTTCATGTTGAATAAGAATTAATCACTCATACAGAAAAAGAACTTGGTTAATGACAATTTTGAATAATTCGAATTCATACGAACGCCCCTTGAGTTTTCTATCTATCTAATGCCAAAATTTCTTGTTTAATTCGAATTTTTTCGAATGACTTGGATAATTCGAAGATGGAAAGATGGTTGGTTTGTATGAGAAAATTTTGTTTGAAAAAAATTGCACAAGTCAGTCAGACTTGTCCACCAAGTAGTTAAAAACAAATCTTTAAATAAAATTTGAAAATTCTGTTTTTCCTTATTTTTTCTTCGATAATTTGATGCCATTTTTAACTTTGTTCAGCTGGAGTGCATCGAGAATGTGTATGTACCACTTGATACGGATTATGTTGTTCAACCTATGAATCAAGGTGTGTATACCACCTTCAAAATCTGCATCTTTTTATCGTCAGAAAGAGCACCAAAAGTATCGGAAAGTACAAATTGTATAATACCTTAATGAAAGTACATTTCCTTGCTTTAAGGGGAGGTAGAAAACACGAAAACAAAACAGAATCACAAAACTGTATCACAATTTTATTTTTTCTTTGTGCATGGTAAGAACTTCGAGCACTTGTGAAACACGTGCTGTCCTCGACTAAAGTAACGCTAAATATACAGTTTTCCACCCATTATTGGCTTGTTATTTCTGCATCTTCGTTTATCCTCCAGCTTATCAGGTTGAGGTTTCCGGTCATACATTTCTATGCGATTCTGTTTTGAATGCATATTCTTGTGTTTTCTACCTCTCCTAAAATTTTGTACGTTGAGTATTGAATCAGCCTGTATATTTGATTGAAACTATATTTGTCAAAACACTTTCGATCCGTCCGAAAACAAAAATTGTATAATTTTTGTTTTCGGACAATTATCACAAAAAATCTCAAACAAACAAATTTCAGCTTTAGACATATGTAAAGATTCCATCTGCTTTACATATGTCTAGAGGCCGAATAATGCGCAAATGTATAAGTCCGTATGAAATTGCGTATTTTAGCAATTTTTGTAGTTAAACTATATATATATAGTCAAACCTCGTTAGTCCGTCACCCGGTTAACAAGTCACTCCGCTTACCGGGTCACTTTTTGGAAGTCCCAATTGTCTTCAGGCAGGAATCGGCACAGCTATGGCTTACTCCGCTTACTAAGTCATATTTTTGCTCTCCCAAGAGTGACGCATTAACAAGGTTTGACTGTAAATGCATAAAATCACCGAAATTTTAGAATAAGTGCATATTTTTAGCATTTTTTCTGATTTTTTTTTTTTAAATTGCATTGTACTAATGCTTTCACAAGATTATTACTGTATTTTTTACTGAAATTCAATCAAATTTCTTTAATTTTTTTCAATAAAATATTCTACCAATCATTTTAAGGTACATTTTTAGGCATTTTTTTAATGCATATTTTTTACACTGCTATATGCATGTTTTCTCATTTTTTGCTCATATTTTTCAGTTTTATATACTGCGCATTTTTCTTTTCTCTTAGGACATACTTCAGTGCTTTTAAAATGCGTATTTTCTTTTCTCATTTTTGCGCATATTTTTATCATTTTTCTGTAATTTTATTTTTATGTGTTTAATGTTTAGGTAAAATTTCTGCATTTTCAAAAATACACTGCTATTTTTTTTTAAATTTTTAGCGCATATTTTCCCTCTTTAAATAAGCTTCAGCATTATCAGATTCACTTTTTTTAATTTAATGTATATTTTTCAATATTTACATGGTGCATATTGAGGAATTTTTAGAGAATATTTTTTATTTTATGCCTATTTCTCGGTATTTTTAAAGCTATGTTTCAGCATTTTTAAATGCATATTTTAACAATTTTTATGAACTTTTTCATTTTTTTGGCACTTTTAAACTTTTTTTTTCACACATTTTTGCGTATACTATATATATTTTTTTCATTCTTAGTCCATACTTTAGTATTATTAGATGGATTTTTGTGTTCCATTTTTCGCACATATTTTTGATTTAATGTCACATCTCGACATTTTTAAATGAAGATTTATCTTAATTTTTAGTGCACATTGCAGTTGTTTAGCTCGTATTTCAGCTTTTTTAGTGCATATTTCAGCTTTTTGAGTGCATATTTCAGCTTTTTGAGTGCATATTTCAGATTTTTTAGTGCATATTTCAGCTTTTACAGTGCATATTTCAGCCTTTTTTTAGTGCATATTTTTCCACTTTTTAGCGTATTTAATCCGGGCTCTACAAATGTCAAAATCAAGGCAGTGAATGCAAATGAACTGGGTGCTACAAATGTTATTGCATTTGTCAAAAGAATTTTGAGCACTACGGTATTTGCATGGTGCATGTTCTAAAAGCTGCACTATGCTTATACATTGCCGCATACCTTTTGCAGTGCGGAAGGTCATTTTGCGTGTCCGAAATCCATCAAACCGAGCTCTTAGTTCACAAAGACTGCCCTGCCCCGCTGCAAATCAAAACTCGAGATTAATTTATATATACTGTATTATCAGTTTGTTAAAAATAAAGTACAAAGACCTTTGTCTCTTTTCTTTCCTGGCTTACCATCTATTGTCTTAAAATATACCAAGTTTCAGAATAAAAATGTCAGTGTCGTCCTCATCAACATCTCTCATATGCTCAGCGGGATGACAACACCATGAAGGGATGATGGCTTTTTTTTTTGGGACTCGCGGTTGCCGCCATCCGGTACCGGATTGTCCACGGGACACATCACAGACGGTGATTCATAGAGATCTAGAGATTTTTCTTAAGAACTTTATACGATAATATCTGTTATATTAGAGGATTGCGGACCTTATGAACTCTGGGTTAGTCTTCGGTTCTTGAAATAGTTGAACATGCGGCTACTGGTTTCTTCGCAACCTGTTGAATAATTCCCACGGGGTTATGACAGGGTAGAGAAAAGGAATTAAAACAACGATGACCTCTCTTTCTCTCTAGAACAGAAGTTATGTCAACATACTAGCAATGACTAACTCAACACGAACAACCACTGCACTTTATTATAAAGATTAATCACCATATCCCTCGGAAGAAACTTCTATACCAGTTGCCATTGCTCTCGTATATTTTTCCTATGTCAGTATTCGACAAGAAATGGTGTCCATGAACTTCGATGTTAATCATGGCATCACCTCGACTCGCAACATGGCACATGAATGAAAATAGAATATTTCTTGATAAAAAAAATCTTTTTTTTTTTAAATATTTATTTCTTTCTCTCTCCGGGTCTTGACCGTAATCATAATGAAACAACGATGGAACTAAACGGAGAAGGCAGGCTTTCGCGGTCGAGACTTTGCAAGAGTTTGAACACTCTTATTATGTTATTCCGCTGATAAAAAAAAGCCTCGAGCAAGTCATACCAGTCCTTGAAGTTTGAATACTCTTTATTCTGACGATAAAAAAAACCCCGAGCATGGCATAACAGGCCGGAAAGTTTGAATTTGCCTTATTCCGTTGATAAAAAGCTTCTAAAACAGCATAACAGCCCTAAAAGTTTGAACACTCTTATTCCAATAATAAAAAGCATCGAACACTCATTGGACAAGTGAAATGGAAACATCATTTGCATTTCAGGATCGTGTTTGTGAAATTGGAATAAGCAGAGCGGAAAATTAAAGGTTATGATACAAAAAGGCGTTTAAATATTCCTATTATCTCTGAAAATGCAAAAAAAAAAACGTGCAAAAAACAGTATCCGTATTTCATAATATAGGTTGGTGATAACTGAATATGAGCAATAAGTAAATGCTCAGTTTTCATTTTTGTTATCGAACTCCTGAACAAAATATTTTTGCTACAGTGAAAATTTATCATAATATTCTGATTCTCTTATTCAATCAGTACTTTATATCAGTAATTTGAATGCACGTTCTATGATCCTCTATTAGATAGAGGTTATTAAACCTCTATTTTCCTGTGGCATGTGGTCTCTCCTCCCGCCAGATCGTATTGCGACAAAAACGATCAGTTCAATGATCGTAACCCTTTCAGACCACGGGCATTCACTTCTTTTGGAATTTTTAAAATGTTTTTGCATTTTTGATGCTCAAAAATTCATTAAAAACGTAAATGTCAGCAAATTTTTTTCTGCTATTTTGTGAAGAAATGCATAGTTAACTTCGTTCAATTTTTTTTCAGCCAAGATGATACAATGTACACTCACCTTCACGTAAGTTTTTCCCAGAATTTTACTGCTAAATGTTATGTAATAAATCGCACTTTTTCCGGAGGCACTTAAAAACCTGGAACCCATCTTAAAAAGCCCTGAGAGTTCAGATGCTTCCCTCTGATGAAGCCCCCCCCCCCCCCACAAAGTTCATGTTCACCATATTTCTAACTCTAAAACTCACACAATGAGTCAGAGCTTAGCTCCCTCAAGTCAGAATAAAACATTCTGCAGTGGGAAAAAGCAACCCACACACTTCTGGCAGCAAGGTCTGAAAGATATTATGCAGGGATAGCAGAAACCCCACCGGTGAAACAGTGGCGGTCGACTGAAGTTAGCTTTCTGGGGTTCCTAACTTCAAGACGTGAATGCGAGCCAACTCCCAGAAAAACGTCTCGCCACAGAGGGCAACAGGCCCACAACAATACAATTATTCAATCATTACACTTCACTCGTAGTTCGAAAAATAGATGGCAGCACTATAACAAGCATTACACAGAAACAAGCTTCACGTTAGGTTCACAACACATACACTCACATTCTAACAGGTGATCATTCGTTAGAAATTCCATAGAGCAGGGGTGTACAATCTCCGGTCCGTCGGCCAAATGCGTCCCGTCAAAGAGTTCCGTCCGGCCCGCGAAGGTTGAGAAATCACATATGGTGAAACACAACACACGATAAATGCCCATGCTTACAATAGTGATTTCACAAACATACGGAGAGAATCATATCTCCTATTATCTTCAAAAGAAATTGTCAAAGGCAATTTAAGTTGTCAATCACAATTAAAAAATTGTCAAAGGAGAGCAAAATTCGCCAACTATCGTTAAAATTGCAAATAGAGGGCTACAGCAAGTTGCAATGGGAAGTAATGTAATCAACAACAACAGAAAAATTTATATGTTTGACAAAATACTTGAGATCAATATATTTATATCATATTCAATTATATGACTATATAATTAATTATGATAGAGTCATAATTATCATAATATTATTTATGTCATGGAAATTATCTTAATCCTATATTTCATCGAAAATAAGGGAATAAACGTGGCATTTTATGAAAAAGTCGGGACCGAAAAAAAAATTAAAGAAACGTCCCGAAAAATAGGAGTCATATAATATATATAGTCATTCTATATACAGTATATACAAGTTTCTGGCCCGCGAACGGCAGAAATACTGCACATCTGGCCCTCGGACTGAAAAGGTTGTGCGCTCCCTGCCATAAAGGAATATGGACGAGGTACGCGCATGGTGTAGCAGTAGTGGTAGCTATAGCAGGAACTTTATCAAATTTATGACCCGAGAGAGTAAAAAAAATTGAAATTCGCTTATAACGACAATTTTCCCCGTGATTGTAAGCTCTCGTGATAACAGACTTTTATTATACTTCTCTTCACAGGGACCCTGATATAATCCTCGCTATGACTTAGTTACTCCAAGCGAAACCGTCCGCTACAGACTTAAGATCTATCTATCCATGGAAAAAAAAAAAAGGCAAAAATTCAGCATTCATTTTTTTTTCACCCTTCCGCGGTGCATATAAGGTGAATATAATAATAATAATAATAACAGCAATAATAATATAAAGAGCCGAAAAGCACATCTCCCTTATATAATACTGAGCAAAACTGGTCATTGGATAAGATCACTTCGTGCAGTTCCTGACAGTTATGTTACATTACAGATCATGCTAAGGATACGGCTTCTTTTTCCCCCCCCAACAAGAATTAAAGCATGATGATTTTTGATGGCAGAAAAACATGTATTAAAGGAGAATTTCATGTCGATCGTAGGCCCTGACAGTCACTCGTGGGGATATGATGATGATGATTCTGATCAACATGATGTAATTGCTCCCTCTCTCTCTTGGAAGGTTTAATCACTGTATAATTCAAATTTCAATATCAACAAACATGATTATTTAGTGCAGAGAGGAAAGAGCGATGCATTTTTTTTTTTCTTTGCACACATACTCATCTTTCTCGCGATGTGCGAGATTTCTCGTGACTCAAGCACACGTGTTCGGTGGAGGAGGAGGCATCAAAGTCAAGAGATGGTGATCTCCGTTCGAGATAATCCCCAGAAAAGAGAAAGAGGTTATAATTGCTTAAGCAATTAGGTGCTAGTTCTGACAAGAAAGAATAATTTGATGAATCGCGTACGTAATTATATTAATTAGCCGATACCACACAAGGGATCGGGTGTTTATTTATGTCGTGAGTTTAAGTCTCTGGTAAGAAGTAAGCCGGATGTTGTTTTCTGTTGTAATAATGAGATTGTGTTTATTGATAGTCTTTTTTTTTGGTGTGGAATATTTTCCCACGGCTTTAATTATAATGACGGGAATGCATTATGTTGAGTATTTCGCTCTGATGGAATCCTTTTCTTGTTCCTATAACCACTGTTTGCGCAACCTACTCGTTCTAGTCCTTAACCCTTTCGGTGGCATAGTAGAAACCACTAAATCCCCACCGCCATATTTTTTAACCCTTCAATTAGGCAATGTCGCTCTCAAAAGAAACATGTTATATTTTTTATATTTTTCAAGTAAACGCATCTTTTATTTTCAGCTCGTTCCGGCATTGATGCTTCTAAGCAACTCCTAAGCATTCGATTTTTACTCTTGTGAGATGTCCATGAAGTTTCTATAATTACCAGCATAATGGCCCAAAGGTACACGTGTCTCCTATCTCTTGACAAACCAAGCAAGTATGATTTTTGGCCCTTGTGTTTTGGGGGGAAAATACTATGTGCGGAGGAGACATATTGCTGTGCATTCTTCAACAATGATTAAAAAGAGTAAGTTAACAAACAATAAATGACATTTTTAAACTATTCAAATCTATGTAAATCATATAAAAACAGTGTGTTGTTCCCCTGAAGTGCAACATAATTTTTTTTTTTTTTAAATATTGTGAATAATGACTATAGGTGAGATGACCTTCTTCAGCTTCACGCAGAGGTCGGCTGAAGTTGGTTTCCTGTGGTTACCAATTTCAAGGCGCAAATGCGAACCGATCTCCCCTTTAAAAAGTCTCGTCACAGAGAGCAACAGGCCTACAACGATAAATCATTCAATCATTACACTTCACTCATAGTTAGAAAAACTGTAGGCAGATGGCAGCACTACACATAACAAGTATTACACAGAAACAAACTTCACGCCAGGTTTCACTACACGTACACGCAAATTCCAACATGTACCAATTCGTTAGAGCGTCCGCAGAGGAATATGGACGAGGTGCATATCTGGTTTAGTAGCACTGAAAAATCTAACACAACACTACATGCGCACTCAGACTGTTAGGTACACCCACAGTTACACTTCCGGCACAGCTCACTAGGTAGTAAATCGCCCATAGATGGTGATAGACCTGAGTTGTGCTCGGTTTAAAAGAAAGAAAAAGAAAGCTTCACGCAGAGGCCTTTTGCTGTAGATGATGTGTTGTCTTAACTCAGGACCAATCGCTTTACATATATAAGTACATATGACTAGGCGGTACATTCACAGAAATAAAGAAACTAACACTAGCTTTGAATACATAGAAATTATCAGATTAAGATCGTCAAGATTAACTGGAAGCTGACATGTGACTAAGGGCCGAAACATACTACATTGACATGACGTGATTATCACGTGATTATCTCACGTATTATCACGTGATTATCACGTCATGTCAGTGTAGTATGTGTTGTATTTGTATTTTATTGCAAAATTTTATGTAAATCGTACTTTTCCCGGAGGCATTTTCACTTAGAAACCCATCTTAACCCCCCCCCCCCCGAATGTTGCAGTTCAAATTTATATAAGTGCTGCCCTATGATGAAAGCCCACAAAGTTATTTATTATTCACCATAATTCTAACTCAAAACTTAAACAATCCCATAAGTCAGGGCTTAACTCCCTGAGTTCAAATGAAAAAAAAAAAAATCTACAGCGAGAGAAGGCAACATTTGTGGCACCATGGGTCTGAAACGGTTATGTTACCCGTAGGCCTGAAACACCCATTTTTGAACATCCTAACACACATTTACCCTTTTCCTTACATTTTAATTCCATCTACATGAATTTCCCACGTATGCGTCTGAAAGATTCCCGGGTGTGTACCGGTGGGTCCCGCTCACATCGGAAGTATTGCCACAGTCAAACACCTGTATCCACGCACCTGTTGGCAGTTACATTTCTCAATATCGAAATAACACTGGTGGGAATTTCCCATACGTACCAAACACTGAACAATAACATAAATGTCATCCATTAACACGCTTTCCGATATATGCCTAAATTTTAAAATATCAACTAGAATTATTCACAATTACCAAGGCCATCAACAATAATAATTATTATTATGGCATACAAAATACATAACGGCGCTGAATCTCGTTGAATAACGCGAGATTTTGTTCCCCCCGATAACGCATAAGAGGGTAGTCATTACGAATTAAATATTTTCTGGTCACGATGGTAGCTAGTGCTGGTACAACAACAACAACAACAACTAAATACTACAATAAATATAGTTGGAAAAAGAAACTGAATTTTTCTGAACAATGGTCGTCATTCATGAGAAAATAGAAAAATAATAAAATAGATTGCAATTCCTTCCCTATCGCTCTGCACGAGGTATTTACTATAATATTAGTTGCATGTCGTACGTACGCGTACGCCATGTCATTCACAACATCCGCCGGATATTGGCTGTTTCCCTGCCCATTATTACTTACCACAGGTTTCTGGTTTATAGGTCCTACCTTTTCCATAAGAGAATCAAAGAAAAAAAGAGGTCGCACGAAGGTCGCGCGACTCACACGCGTCCCAGTCGAGTTGGTAACAGTTCAAAAATAATAATGATAATAGGAGGAAAAGAGGATTACGCCAATAGACAGCCACTATCCAATGACATAAATGGTCTTTTAAGATGGTCGAGTATGTGGCCAACCCTGTTTCTTCTCCATCGATGTCGTCTAAGATGGCCTGATATTTTCTTACGGCCCTTGCTGTTGCCAACGTTGCATAAGGTGGTCGGCGGGAGAGTCGGAAGTGATTCGAGCCTGTGGGTGCGCGTTTTGCTAGTTGGCAATTTTCTCGGGATGTTGGGACCCACTCTACCAATTTCCGTAGGGGCTCGAGCATTCATTGTACCCCCCGGCTCCGGCAACACTGGTGTTCGGATACTTCAGTATGGCCACTTCTGTCTCTTCGCCATCGATGTTGTACAGTCGAATCCCGTTTTAACGAATACCGTTATAGCGAAAATCTCGTTTTAACGAACACTTTTCTAATACCTCAAATAAGTTTACATAGGGACAATGCAAACAACCTGAAATTCCTTTATAACGAAATTTCGTTGTAACGAAGTGATTTCTCCAGTCTCTTGGAGTTCGTTATAACGGGATTCGACTGTATAAGATGGTCTGATATTTCGGTACAGCCGCAGTTGTTTCTTCCCAATTCATGCCCGACACCTAAGATGGTCCGACATTTTGTTTTAACCACTGTCGTTTCTCCGCCATCGATGTCATCTAAGATGTCGGGTATTTCGGTATCGTGAAAAAAACGGTTTCTTCACTATTAATAACGTTTATTGCGTTAAAGTATTCCTGTATAACACTTGCTGTGTCTTGACTATCATTGTCGTCTATGATGGTGGAGGTATTTCGATATAGCCACTGCTATTTTTTAGCTATCAACATAGCCCATTATGGTCTAGAATTTCGGTATAGCCACCGCTTTTTCTTTGCAATCAATGTCGTCTATGACGGGCAAGTATTTTGTTATAGCAATCGTTGTTTCTTCACTATCAATAACATCTACGATGGTCGAGATTTTCGGTATAACACCATTGCTGATTCTTTGTTATCGATGTCGCCTGAGATGGTCGAGTGTATTGTGGTATGTCCACTGCTATTTTTTCTCGCAGCAAATGTGGATCTTCGATGGTCCAGTATTTTCGTACAGCCATCGTTGTTTCTTCGCTATCAATGTCGTCTAAGATGGTCGAGTATTTTTGTATAGCCATCGCTGTTTCTTAGCTTTCAATGTCGATGTCACTGAAGATGGTAAAGTATTTCGGTATAGCTACTGCTATTTTCTCGAAATCAATGTCAGCTAAGATGGTCGAGTATTTTGGTACAGTCACTTCTGCTTCTTCGTTTACAATGTCGTCTATGATAGTCGAGTATTTCGGTATAGCTACTGCTATTTTCTCGAAATCAATGTCAGCTAAGATGGTCGAGTATTTTGGTACAGTCACTTCTGCTTCTTCGTTTACAATGTCGTCTATGATAGTCGAGTATTTCGGTGCAGCTATTGCTGTTTCTTCGCCATCAATGTCGTCCATGAGGAAAAATTATTTCGGTATAGCCACACTACACTGTTTCTTAGCCATCTATGTCACTTAAGATGGTCGAGAACTTCGGTATTACCACTGCTATTTTCTCGCTATCAATGTCGACTAAGATGGTCGAGTACACTAGTGTAGATGTCATAAGCCTATTGAAAAAAAAAATTGCTCACTTCAAAGAGTCTGGAGTGAAACTAGGTTATTAAATGGCATATATATCCTCTAAGATGGTCGAGCGTTTTTGGTATAACAATGGCTATTTCTTCACTATCAATCTATATATGTAAAATAACATGTCCTGACTGACTGATTCATCATTGCCGAGTCAAAACCACTGAAGCCATGAATATGAAATTTGTTCAGTAGTTTCATTTTATAATTGTGGAAGTCACTAAGAAGGGATTTTTTCAAAATTCCACTCCTAAAGGGGTGAAAAGAGAAGGGGGACGATGATATGAAGCTATAATTATGAAGTTTCACTTTATAATGTAGGGACTCACTAAGAACAGATTATCATAATTCAATCCCTAACTAAGTCTTAAGGGGGAATTTTCGGATTTCCAAATCAACACAAGTGAATCCACGTGTAACAGCTAGTGCCGCATAAGGTAATCGAGATTTTCAGTAATGTCGTTGTTGATTTTTCGTTATCGATGTCGCATAAGATGGTCGAGTTTTTCGTTATAGTTACTTTTGTTTCTTCGATGAGTAATTTGGCATAGCCACTGCTTTTCATTTGACTATCGTGAATGATGGTCGAGCATATTGATATAGCCATTGCTGTTTCTTCGCAATCGATGACGCCTAAAATTGACGAGTATCTTGTTATTTCCATTACACTTTTTTTTCACTACCAATGTCATATATGATGGCCAATTTATTGGCATAGTCAGTGTCACTTCCAAGTACTCGAAAACAACCGGGAGCAATGCCCCTGAAGCCTCGAGCTCTAGGAGGGTTCCGAAATAGACTAAGTAGAAAGAACAACACCTTAAGCGTCACACTGATCTGCTCCGAAGCATCTACAACCCATAGTATGACCGTGGCCATTGCCGTTTCTTCGCCATCAATCAGCACTCTTGTATTTTGGCGTGGCTACTGCCTGTTTGTGTTCGATACCAACGTGGTCATTTTGCGGCAGCGATATTCAACTAAATCAGCGAAAACAAGTATTTAGAAGCAGTACATGGCTAAGTTGGCTGATATACTTTCAGAATCAAGTCTAACCTCTAACCAAACATTCAGTATAAGGAGGTGGCGCATCACTTGGGTCAAGAGCTCCTTGACCGTTTTGCTCGAGACTCAACTTTAAGAAAGTAATTTCTATTGCTTTTGTGCTGATGAATCTTCACTGATAGTGTTTGTTGCATCTGTCACGGTTGCATTTTGATATTGTTAAAAGGAAAAAAATGTTCCCTTTTTTTTCTTCCAAGATGTCACCTTGGAAATATAAATACCCATTTTTGGGGGTTATTTACTCTCATACTCCCCCCCCCCCACATCATTTTCTTAATTCAAAATTGTTAGACATACCCACCAGAAGTTTGGTAAACCTCTCATTACCTTGTAAATTTAGTATTCCGGTCGCACCACGGCCGGTCATATATACATATATATTATCATTATACGTGATAATTTGCGTGTTCACCGAACCATTGCACACACATGCATTTCTCGGGTTAGGCCTGTTAGGTAGGCAGCCCGACAGAATTGAGAAGAAGGCTTTTTATTTTCCTCGTCCCGAATTTTTTCCTCGTAGATCTTTTTCGGAGATATATTTTATACCAAATTAGTTTTCTGGGACCTGCCATAACTCAGTCCCACTTTCTCTTTTTGGTATCTTTAATAAACACTCCGAAATCACTCTGGAACGTCATCTAGCAGCGGCCACAAGACCCTCAGACTTAATTATCACATCAAGTCACACATTTCAAGGCCATTTACGCAAGATTCCGAAAAAAAAAATAGCCTATAAAGGAAGTCATAAAGTGTCAATTTCCAGGAGAATGAAAATCGGATGACGTATGCACACATCTTGATTATGCATCGCCAACCCTTTCACCGTCGTGGCCTTCCCTGAAATCAAGTAATCAAGTTCACTCGTTTGCCAACTCGTTAAAAGCAAGGCCGTGAATACTAATACCGAGTCAATGCCCAGGGTACCCGAACTTCAAGAAGTCTCTTGAATAAACTAGTCAGAAAGCAAACATTATGGCACTGGGGACCGGGATATTAATCTTCTCAAGGATCTCTGTAGCCAACGTTGCGGCCCTGGTAAAAGACGCGATGATCCTGGATAGTATGAAAAATGTCCTAATGAAAATAGTTGCACATGAAATGTCGAATTTCGTGATGAATTTCCATATTTGCAACACCGGCAGTTGGTGGAAGTGCCTTTGAATTGTGGCGATCAATTGCCCTTGCACGTGAGCAAGGAATCGTTTCAATGCTGGCTTGTAGTGTGATCGTGTTAACTAGTGGTTACCAACCGTTAATTATTCCAAAAATTGGGAACCCCTTGAAAATGCGTAAAATAATTGCGTTTCTCTATGAAATGCGTTAGGTTTCGAGGTTTGAATGCTTAGAATGCTCCACGAAATCTCCTTAGAAGACAAGTATTTAAGTATTGGTAATACCCATTTAAGAGAGGTTTTACTGTAGAAGTAAAACCTCTCTTAACGGAAACCACCTCAGATGCGGTCGCCCTCTTTTACGGCTAAATAATAATTTACCCTTGTATAATAAAAGCACGCATTTCAACCCCCTGATTAACGGTTGCCCCTCTTTTACGGACGATGTTTTTGTCCCAACGATGACCGTAAAAGAGAGGTTTTACTATATTCTTCGAAATGCTTGTGTGGCTTGCGTTATCTGAACGAAATACATTAGACCAGTGTTTCCTCAAAGTTTTGTCACCCGCAGCTCCTTTGCCCAAGTCATGTTTCTTCTGCGGCTCCCCAAAATATATCAGAAGACATTTTCTCTAATAAAAGAACCACTTCGAACTGTAAATAGGTGCACAAATCAATATCTCCTGCTCGCCACGAGATCCCTGACAAAGGTTGGCGGTGCCCCTAGGAGCCACGACACACCAACTTTTCGATACAGTTCTTTAGGCAGAGTGCACACTGGACCGGCACCAATCCTGCAACTCAACACGGATTGGATAAAAAACCTGAAATTTAGGTTTTTTGACCAATCCATATCAAGTTTCAGGTTGTATCGCTTATCGTATCGGAATAGTGTGTACCCCAGCCTTACGTTTAAACGTATGAATGCTTAAAAAGGTCCTAGAAACCTTTTTAGAACTCCAGCATATTTTTCCAAATTCATGCGAGGCTAGTGTACCTTCTAGAAATGCGTTAGGTTTCGTAGTGTGAATGCTTAGAAGACCCATAGAAATCGACTTAGTTAGCGAGCATATCCAAAATATGTGCGAGGCTTTCATAGAAGTAAACTTGTATCTGGATTATCTACCGGAGCCCCCCAACATTTGCCACCATCTCCACAGTAACCTATGGAAATATTGGGGATTTGAGCCTCATCCCCCCCCCCTCACCAATGTTTCCAATAACTTTGCACCAATAGGCTTGAGTACCTTCAATGAAGCTTTTCGTTTCCAGGTTTGAATGCTTATACGCTTATGAGGCGTTGAGTGATGATTTCCAACCGTTTCAAAAATTGGAAATTCCTCTGAAATACGTAGGAGATTTGAGAACCTCCACGAATTGCTTTGGGTTTGAAAGTGGGGATGATTGCAAGGTGCCTAGAAACCCCTTTAGAAGGCGAGCATATTCTTCGAAATGCATGCGAGACTAGCATACCTCCTAGAAAAATGTGTTGGGTTTCGAGTTGTGAATGCCTGGAAGGCCCCAAGATATCGACCTAGAAGGCAAGGATATTCTTTAAAATGCGTGCAAGGCTTGCGTATCTCTAGGAATGCATACGAAGACTGCGTATCTCCAGAAATGCATACGAAGTCTGCGTTTCTCTAGGAATGCATACGAAGACTGCGTATCTCCAGGAATGCATACGAAGTCTGCGTATCTCTAGGAATGCATACGAAGACTGCGTATCTCCAGGAATGCATACGAAGTCTGCGTATCTCTAGGAATGCATACGAAGACTGCGTATCTCTAGGAATGCATACGAAGTCTGCGTATCTCCAGAAATGCATACGAAGACTGCGTATCTCTAGGAATGCATACGAAGTCTGCGTATCTCCAGAAATTCATACGAAGACTGCGTTTCTCTAGGAATGCATACGAAGTCTGCGTATCTCCAGAAATGCATACGAAGACTGCGTATCTCTAGGAATGCATACGAAGACTGCGTATCTCCAGAAATGCATACGAAGTCTGCGTTTCTCTAGGAATGCATACGAAGACTGCGTATCTCCAGGAATGCATACGAAGTCTGCGTATCTCTAGGAATGCATACGAAGACTGCGTATCTCCAGGAATGCATACGAAGTCTGCGTATCTCTAGGAATGCATACGAAGACTGCGTATCTCCAGGAATGCATACGAAGTCTGCGTATCTCTAGGAATGCATACGAAGACTGCGTATCTCTAGGAATGCATACGAAGTCTGCGTATCTCCAGAAATGCATACGAAGACTGCGTATCTCTAGGAATGCATACGAAGTCTGCGTATCTCCAGAAATTCATACGAAGACTGCGTTTCTCTAGGAATGCATACGAAGTCTGCGTATCTCCAGAAATGCATACGAAGTCTGCGTTTCTCTAGGAATGCATACGAAGACTGCGTATCTCCAGAAATGCATACGAAGTCTGCGTATCTCTAGGAATGCATACGAAGACTGCGTATCTCCAGAAATGCATACGAAGTCTGCGTATCTCTAGGAATGCATACGAAGACTGCGTATCTCTAGGAATGCATATGAAGACTGCGTATCTCCAGAAATGCATACGAAGACTGCGTATCTCTAGGAATGCATAAGAATTTTTCACTTGTTTGCTCCCTCTTCAATAAGCATATAAAATTGCATAGGCAAGTCCCGCACTCTGGAGGGTTTTCAGGATATTGTGCAAAGGATTAGTTACTCCAGTGTTTCTCAAAGTGTTCATTGCAGCTCCAAGAGATATCGCTAGGCTCTGTCAGGGGTAGTGTTATCCAAAAATATAATCTTGAAGGGTACTTTCACTCCTGTCCAAAATATTACGGGTATCTTTTTTTTAATTAGTGAGAATTAACTCTATTACCAAAAAATATATATATTACCTGATATTTGAAGGGAAAATTTTCACTCCTCAACGAAGTTTGGAAGAGCAAAACTGAATTTTTATTCTTGAATCTAAAAGCGTATTGGCGAGCACTGGTCAGGGAGGGTGTCACGGTGAGCTGGAGATATTGTGCGTGTCTGTTTGTGCTTTTAAATCGGAAATTTTCAAATGCATAATATTTGATACAGAAGCGTAAGCAGAGGGGTACTCGGGGAGGAGGGGAACCGTAACCCCCCCCCCCCCAAGAAGTCGACGAAAAATTAGAAAAACTTATATTAACCAGTTTCTGTTAATTTAAATACTTTTTGGAGGGTGGTAACTCAAAACTTATCGGGAAAAGACAATTTTTGTGCCCCCTCCAAAAATTGATCCTTTGCACCCCCTGATCAAACTATTCTGAGGAGCCGCAGATGAGAAGGGCATGGAAATCACTTGCGGGCAAAAGTTTGAGAACCACTGCGGTTACTCTTACGGCCCAAGAAAAACATGCACACACACTGAAACCTGAAAAACCAGACACACTCCCAGGTTACTATTCCTATGGAACCTCTAACGCAGCAGTTATCAAACTTTTCTGACTTGCGGAGCCCTTTTCAGTGTATAATTTCTATGGCGGAGCCCTGTTTAACTCGATGAGCCCTTTTTAGTATATTATTTATATGGCGGTACCCTTTAGGCCTTTTTTTTTGTTTATCAAATTTATTGATTTATTATTCTCGAGTGGCAACGGAGCCCCTGGGAAGTGCACACGGAGCACCGGTTGAGAACCGCTGCTCTAACGTATAGGGAGCTGATCCCCCAAGGAATCCCAGAGGTGGACCCACCGCCACAATCCCCATCGGCTCCCCACAGTGTGCACCCACCAGCGCGATCCACGCCGGAACAGCCCCCGCAGACAAGAAGAGACCAACCCTCCTCAGCCAAGAAAGGGCGAGTCCCCCCCCCCCCCCAGGCCACGCATACAAAGTCTCGCCACCGAGAGCAACAGGCCTACAACGATAAATTATTGAATCATTACAGTTCACTCGTAGTTAGAAGAACTGGTAGCAGATGGCAGCACTACACATAACCAGCATTTCAAGGAAACAAACTTCACGTCAGGTTTCACTACACGTACACGCACATTCCAACATGTTCCAATTCGTTAGCGGTTCCGCAGAGGAATGTGGACGAGCTGCATGTGTGGTTTAGTAGTAGTAGTAGTACAGTAGTAGGCCACTCATGCCACCGGCGCCAGCCACCCGGAAACGAAACACGGAGGGCCATCTATTGAGCTTAGCAAAATAACAAGGCCCTCTTCTCCGAGGGCACACACACACTGGTTGACGAAACAATCAATCTCTCTGCCTTCAGACCCCTTGAGCGGCTGGACTTTGAGGGCTGGGCGCCGGCTGGCCAGTTGTCAGGCAGTTGAATGCATTCTGTGTGTTATACACTTAGTATACAGTCGCTTTCGTGGCCCGGGAAATTTGGGGGACACACGCACTCATACTTCCGGCACAACTCAATCGGTAGTAAATTGCCTATGGCGATAGACCGGAGATGTGCTCGGTTTGAATGAATGAATGAATGCGTTCAGACCCCGGAGCAATTACTTTTCCATAATGCTTATTAATTTATAATAATGGCTTTCTAAATTGAAAGCTTTACATCAGAGGTCTTCAAACTTTCAGATACGTTGGGCTAAATTGGAACTTCCCACGAAGACCGCGCGACGCTAACTCGTGTAATTTAGTAGTGACATCTTAATAGAAGAGGGGCCAATGCCGCCCCGACATGGGCGGAAATACGGGAGGGGGCAATGTCCCCTAGCGTCGAAAGTAAAGCCGACTGATATAATGTATTTGCGTGCCTCCCCAACAATCATCGTTCCCCTCCCCCAGACTTTCAAGTCTAATTCCGCCTATGCGCCCCGATTTAAACAGGGACAAAAATAATTAAAAACAAAGACTTTTAATTAATCTGAAATTATTAAAGGTTTTTGATTCGTTACTGAATAAATTAATTCATTCTTAGATTAATTTTAATATAAAATCACTTTAAATGATTCTGTAATTATCTATTTCAGTGAATTTTTTTTTTTCGCAATATACACTCATGTCCATAAATTGAGGATAATGCCAGCTCCGGCAAATAAAGGTTCAGAAACAAAACAAACGTTACTTATTCATAAAGCCCATTTATTATACAAAAGATAAAGAACAAAAACGATGGTGTATGTACGATACCATTCATAAAAACTACTATTTTTGCTCCCTGGAGCAATTGTAAAAAATATCTTCTTTACAAAAACTTATGGTTAATACATTGTATGTCTCCCATGCGATGAAATACAGTCCGTACAACGCCTAGGCATGCCGAGTGTATCAAATTATCGATCTGATCTTGGGGAAGATCACTCCACTCAGCAAGCAATGCTCTCCGAAGTTCCGGTACACATGTAGGAGGTGGTGCAACTCGTCGGCCAAGCATGTCCCACACATGCTCTATCGGATTCAAGTCAGGTTAGAATGCTGGCCGTTCCATACGGGTTATATTCTCAGATTCAAGGCATTCGTTTACGATGTTTGCTCGGTGCGGACGAGCGTTTTCATCCATAAACACAAATTCTGCGCCCATGGCACCCCTAAACAAACGCACATGTTGTTCCAGAATGATGTCCCGATAAATTTGGGCTTTCATGGTTCCGGTTTGAACATGCAGATCTGTTCTGGAACCCAGTATAATTCCACCCCAAACGAGCAATGCTGCACCATCGTAACGGTGTCGTTCAATGATGTTGTCTTGGTGGTAACGGGTACCTGGCGTTCTCCATACGAAAGTCCGACGTGAATCAGACTGCAAGCTAAACCTGGACTCGTCGGAAAACATCACACAAGCCCAGTGTGACGATGTCCACATTGCATGTTCTCTGCTCCAGGCTAATCGCTGCCGACAGTGAGTTGCCGTGAGCGGAACACATCTGACAGGCCTGCGAGCATATAGACCAATATCTCCCAAACGTCTGTACACGGTTTGCCTTGAAACTGTGGTACCCGTGGCTGCAGGTAGCTGACGAGACAGGTCGGACGCTGTGCTCCGTCTGCTTCTTTTGGCAGTTACTGCCAAATACCGGTCTTCGTTCGGCGTTGTAACTCGGGGGGGGGGGGCGACCTGTACTGTAACGTCTACTGACATTTCCGTTATCTTGGAATCGTTGCCAAAGCCTAGAGATGACACTTTGGGCAATTCCAAGTTCCTCGGACACTTCCATCTGAGTACGCCCACATTCCAGGCGGCCGGTAATTCTACCACGTAAAAAATCATCCACATGCGTCCTCTGTGTCATATAACTATTCGCTTATGGCACTGAGCGCCTTACAGAACTCTTGTGAACAATTTCACTTCTTTGCCACCATTCCTTACACTCTCGTCATTGTGACGTACTATCGGCATCATCTGGTGGCTTCTGAATTATCCTTAATTTATGGACATGAGTGTATCTTGGAATAATTTCTTTTTGAGTAATTATGATATTATTCTTTTATTGATTGTGAAATAATTTCTACCAGAAATTACGAAATTATTTTTCTCTCATAGTAAGTTATTTTTTTCCCCTAATTCTGAAATTATTGTTTGAAGCTGTAATTATTTATTTCAGTGATTTTCTGAAAATTCTGAAACTATTTCTTTCATTAATTCTAAAATTAATCGTTTCTTCAATTTTTTCTGAAAATGATCGCCGAGCCACGACAAAAAGCTCCAATGATGGCCAAATTCGGCCCTTGGGCCATGCGCTGAAAACCCAACTTGCTTTATACCGTTAAAGTAGTCCCATTGGGCTGATTGCGAACGTTCCACCGAGCCGATTAGACGGAATAATTGGTTCTACCAGCTGATAAACTGTCATCCCAGCCTGGTATCTATCTCTCAGGTGAATTATCAGTCAGCTGATTATGCGCGCGTTATCGATGAAAACATTGGCGAAACCGCAAGTCGGATTGCATTTCGGCACTTTCGCATATTTCAGGGCAAGGACAACCCGATTTCTCTTGAACAGCACGTGGTCTTCTCACGTCGACCAATCACGGCGAGGGAAATTGTGCCGTAATCAGGAAGCGACGACGTTCTTTCACCGCTGGGGATCCAAGATCATCGCCACGCCGGCGTCGGAAACGTTTCTTTTCACCGCATTCAAAAAAATATCGAAGATAATAGAGTGATAATAAGAAGGGCTAAAATGTTAGAAGAGGCGATGGGAGGGAGGCCTCGAGATAATTTGATGCGTACCGAAAACAAACCTTTTAGACTTATTGATAACTATACAAAAATAATAATAATAATAATCATAATAAACCGCACTTATCACGACGTTATGGATTCTACGTGACCACGTGACAGACTCAAAAGATATCGGCGGACATGCGCCAAAGTGTTAAGGTGTCGAGATAAGGCCGACCCCCGACTTGGAACATCGCCGAATGATTGCGCACAATTATTCTTCGAGATAGCATGCATTATCCTTCATTTTCCCCCTCATGTTAAAATTATAATCACGGGGCTCGATTTCCACATGAACAAATGGGGTATTTGCCCAGGTCCCCCCCCCCCGGGATTTTTAGGTTCCCATAATTTGAAGAACATGCTTAATTCATTGACTAACAAAACATGATGCTAGAAATGTTAGCCGGTCTCACATTCGAAAAGACTCTCCATAGAGAGCAGGCAGACCTCCAACACGATGCTTAGATAATCCCGAAAATATTCAGGTATCTCCCACTTCTGATTCAAAATTTGGTGAAGACAGACGGTATCACGACTCGAAATACGTTAGTGCCGCAAATACACTCAAAAAAACATATTCTGGCATGTACCAATTCGTTAGAAATAATTCCTCAGAGGAATGCTTAGGAGTTACATGCACGGTTAAGCAGTAAATGTCACAGGGCCCGCTAATGAAGCCTCTTGCTTCGCTTAGCCGCCGTCCTCTCCCCCGCACGTCAAAGTTCAGCCCCGTATGATCATCGATCGGAACAGCAATGCCATTCGACATTCACGTGACTATCACACCACCAGGGCCGCAACTATATACTAGATGTCAGCCGGGGGGGGGGGGCAAGGACACGTTTTGGTGCCTCAGTGTAATGTAGAGGGAGCAGTAAAAGGGTGAATTCGGTGCCCCCTTCGAGTCCAGCGCCTGGGGGCCCTTGGTTGCGGCCCTGCACACACCACCCTCATTTTACCAGTATGCTAAACTGAGAAGCTAAATAAGGCCTCATCATGCAAAGGAGGGGGTACATTCAACATCGATATCATACATCTAAAAACAGAGAACCGAGCACAGGGCCAGTTGAACCGAACCGACATTAAAGGTGTGCAAATTTCACTCATTTAACCCAATTCTAACTTACTCGATACCAATTTGAGGCCCTATAAAGGTAGTTCTTAAAGTCTGTGTTGCGGCTCCAAGGGGCGTCGTGGTGAGCTGTCGATAACAACGCAGGTGGTTTTTCTTTTTGTTAAACTAACTCTGGGGAGCCGTGAACGAACGTTTTTACTACTACTACTAAACCACACAAGCACCTCGTCCACATTCCTCTGCGGAACTTCTAACGAACTGGTACATGCTTGAATGTGCGTTTACGTGTAGCGGACCTTCCGTGAAGCTTGTTTCCGTGCATTGCTTGATATGTGTAGTGCTGCCACCATTTTTCCCATCTATAGCCCTGTTCACATGTGCATTGAACATTGAAGGACCGGACACACCCCGCTTCCCATCTCAAGGAGGTATCGAAGCGTTGACATGTGCAATAAAACATCCCGGGAAGTTCCCGGGAACGGGGAGAGATTTTCGCTACAAACCATTCACATGACGTTTAGTTTATACCGGTAACCCCCCCCCCCTCTTATTTCCGGAAGTCGTCACTGGTTACGTGGGTTGAACGGAAGTGGACGATCCAAGATGGCTGACTAAGGAGCTTACAGTAGTTTTCGCGGCGCAGAGGATTATGGGAGAGTAGGTCGGTGTCGAACCACCAATCCACCCCCAATTAAGATGGGCTTTTTTTTTTATGAGTTTCGACCCCCCCCCCCCCACCCAATCTTGCACATGTGAACGAGGCTTATGAGTGAAGTGCAGAGACTGAATATACTTGTATCGTTGTGTGTAGGCCTGCTGCTGCTCTCTGCGGCGAGACTTTTTAATGGGCTCGTATTCGCGCCTCGAAGTTGGGTGCCACAGGAAACCAACTTCAGCCGACTGCCACTTTGGCGACGGTGGGGTTCAAACCCGGGTCCGTGTGATTCGAGTCCGTCACTGAAAGCCCACTCCACCTCCGCATGGAGGGGGGGGGGGAGACCAAAAAATCAAACGCCCTCGTGTTTTTTTTTTCCTTGCGCCAGAAGTCCAATCGAAAAAAACTGACGCAGAAAGGGGTGTCTTGTTTGTCTTATGTCACACGTCTTTGTTCAATCAATGTTCAAGGTGTGAGACCAAGGGCCATGGCCCCCACATCTTGGTGCAGGACCCCTAGGCTGGGATCTTTGGTGGGCCCCAGAACTAGATTTTTCCCGGGACCTTCTATAGTGAATTTATAGCATGAAAAAATCAAAAAATGATGATAATTGTCCCGGGCCCCAACGCTGGAGCCCTGTCAGCCCTGCCGATGTGGGGGGCACGCAAAGGGAAATTTGTTAAGGTGTTAAAGCCAAATTGAAATAGTGCGCAACCAATGTAAGTACTTATTTTAATCCCGTTTTACAGCTCCATATATTTTGCCACCCGGTGCGGCTGCGTTCATTCACACCTACCTGTCGCTGCGTACAGCCAATCATCAAGTACTCATACAAATCAAGGGTGTACAACCTTTAGGGGAGTACGGGCCACTCATGGCACCCACATCCTGGAACAGGGCCCCCAGGCCAGGATCTTATGCCGGCCCCCGACCAGATTTTCACGCCCCCCCCCCCCTTTATGATGAATTTACATCATGAAAAAACAAAAAAAAGGTGAAAATCGTCCCGGGCCCCAGGGCTGGAGCCTTGTCAGCCCACCCCTTGGGGGAGGCCATGGGGCCACTTCCCTGATTTGAAAATATATCGAGGACTACTTAATTGAGTGATCTCTAGAATAGCTCCGTAGGGGTTATTTAAGCGGTCCGTAAATGTGCCGCGGGTCACTAAAGGGATCTGGAAAGGAGTAGCGTGAAACTTGACCTATCTGGAAATAGGACGCAGGTCATTCACGTTATCTGTAAATATGCCGCAGGCCGCTTGGGCGATCTGGAACTGTGCCGCGAATCACTTACTGCCGCTGGTCACACGTTACGTGATTCGGGAATGTGCCACTTGGCTCATTTTTACAAAATTAGATTTGAGGTAGCGGACCACATTACATCATTCCGAAGGTCACATTCGTCCCACGGACCAATAGGCTGAGCATGTATGATCTAAATCCAAGGTACTCAGCTTTTAGGAGACTGGGGCCACTTCATTGATTTGAAAACGTGTGTCGGGCCATTTTCATTAGTTTGAAAATGTCTGGTGTGGGCCACTTTATTAATTTGAAAAAGAGTTTCGGTGCACTTAAGTTACCTGGAACTGTACCGCGGGTAATATACGTGATGCCGAGTTGCACTGAGGACCGCTTAAATGCTCTGAACCTGTGCCGCAGGTCATGTAAATAATCTCTTGATATGTCGCGGGTCACTTGATTGATCTGTAAATGTGTTGCGGGACACTCAAGTGATGTGGAACTACATCGCGGGTCACTTAAGCCATCTGTAAAGGTACCACGCAGCTAAATTTTTCAAGACTAGGATTGAGGTCACGGGCCACATCAGGCCCCTTTCACACGGAGCGGATGCGGATGCGGACGCGGATGCGGATGCGGAAGCGGGTCCGCATACCCTTTCACACGAGCACTGAAGATGCGGGTGTTTCGCCCGCATCTTTAGGTTGAAATTCGTGCATAAAAACTATTTTTTCGCAATTTTTGTAATTATTTTTCTCCTTCACCCCTGATTCAGTGGCCATAGGCAGCCTAGAGGCATTCTTTGGTGGTTTAGTCTAGAGCCACATAGAATATGGGAATAAAGATGTCTTAATTCCGATCCTCACAAGTAGTCGATGGGAGAAAATGTCTTCAAATATTTTCAAAACATTTTGAAAAAAAAAATCCGTCTTTCCGGAAAAATATGAAAGAAAAATTCCAAAAACATCCAAAACTAATATGTTCCTAAAAAAAAAAATTCAGGAGATATCAAAGAATTTGCAAGTACAAAAAAAGGGGAGGGGTGGGAACGTTCAAAATTTCTGTGCTTAGAAATATTCACATCACAATTCTGTCTTAGGCCGGGATTACAGTATAAAAGTTTTATAAAAGTTAGTTTATAAAACTTGAAAAATGCAACCGATAGGCCGATCAGTTAAGTTCGCTCGAATGTAACAGATGTGTTTATTGGTTACATTTTTCAAGTTTTATAGTGTAATACCAGCCTTAGGCCGGGATTACACTATAAAAGTTTTGTAAAAGCTCTTTGATAAAACGTGAAAAATTCAACCAATATTATCTTATTAGTTGAATTTTTTGAATACAAAATGTGTGTGTGTGTGTGCACCGGTTGCATTTTCTTGAATGCAACCGATGCGCCTATTGGTTGAATTTTTCAACTTTCATAAAAGTTCTTTTATAAAACTTTATAGTATAATCCCGGCCGGATTACACTATAAAAATTTTATAACAATTATTAGTTGCTTTTTTCAAGTTTTATAAAATAACTTTCATAAACCTTTTATAGTGAAATCCCATCAATTAGATTAGTCATTTCTGAAATCTAAAATTTCATTTTTTAAGTTTATAGACTGAATATCGAGTAAAATATACTTGTAGGTATGGGGGGAACCACCAAAAATATTCAAGTGCTAGGGTCTTCAAACGTCTTAATCCGGCCCTGAGTGAACACCGTACGTGGATAACGTTGTTTAATAAAAGTATTTTTTTTTTAAGTTTGAAAAAATTAAAAGATTGAAAATTTAAAAAAATAATAAATATTTAAAAAAATAACAAATATTTAAAAAAATAACAAATATTTAAAATAATATTTCAAATATTTATAATTTTTTAAATAATTTTAAAAATTTAAAAATAAAAAAATTAATATTTTTAAATTAAATTTAAAAGTTATTAAAGTATGTAGTCAATTAAATATTCGTAATGAACAGAACGGCTTATAATTTTGGTCCCGTCAGTGGCCCTTGTTGGCAGGTTTTATTGTATAAAATTGTGAAATATGGACAAAAGGCAGTTAAAGTTGCTATATCTCCATCTCAGAAGGAAACGAAGGGATACACGTATGTGGGTACATCGTATTTGATGAACAGGGACCCTCACATGGTGTTTTTAAGGGTATTTATGGCAAATAATTAAAAAAATTCCGTGCAAAATCACCTTCAAAAAATAGCCAAAGATGCGGACAAATTCGCTCCGCATCCGCATCGTCTGAATAGCTCCGAATAAACCTATTGTCAAAACTTCTATGTGCGGATGCGGAGCCCGCACTTAGGTTTTGACACATGCGGACGACGTCCGGACCCGCATGAACATTTCCTAGGTGCGGAGATTTTTCGGCTCGTCTGAAAGGCGCAGTATATTCCAATTGTTAAAACTTCTTCCGGACCCGCATCCGCGTCCGCATCCGCATCCGCTCCGTGTGAAAGGGCCCTCAAGCGAATCGGTGGGCCATGAGTTGAGCATTTATGATCTAAATGAAGCAAATAACATATTCAAATAACGGAGGTGAAACTGAAACTGTAAAATGATCGTTTCTTTATGTGTCGGTGCTGCCATCTAGCGTTTATGTTTTGGAAAATAATCTATTCTATTACTGAAAAAAGTCGTTGTTTTATGTTTTTCTCTCTCCCTCTTTTCCCCAAGAAATCTATGCCCATATGCAGTCGCAAAAAGTCGAATTAACCAATCGATCGAGAATAAAATATTGAAATATTAAAATATTTAAATAAAATAATACTTGAACCAATCGATCACGCCTCTAACAAACAAGTACCAGAAGATAATTAGGGCCAGGGCCGCAACAGCTAGCTACTTTCTCACCCGGAGCAAACTGGTGCCTTGCCATGTAGAAGATGCAGTTGAAGGGTGAATTCGGCTCCCCCTTCTTGTCCGGCGCCCGGGGCACCAGACACGCCTGTTCCCCCCCCCCCCCTCCTAGTTGCGGCCCTGATTAGGGCTACTCTCAGGAGCGACTCTTGGGTCATGCGGCCGCAAGGGGCACAGCTCTAGAAGGAGCATGAAATCCAATGTGAAACGGCGGAAAAAAATATATTTCCATGGAAATTGTTGGGATGGGGGGAAAATAAGGAGTGGGAGAGTGGGATGGGCAAGAGAGGGCGCCACAAATAGGTTCCGCGTGCGTAGAGATTCCGTCTCAGGCCGCCCGCTCTATCCTTTCTCTAACATCTCTAATTCAGTGATTCTCAGAAATGTGCCGCTAAACACTTTGTCAAGGGTGCCACCACAAGCAGCAGGCTCGGATTTATGGGGGGGGGGGGTGATCACCTCGATCACATTCAAGAAAACTTTGACCAAAAAGTAGAAAAAACCGTTGTATTTTTTTTTTAAGAAAAAGTCAGAACAAAGAAAAAATCATGACTATCCCGGAAAATACGGACAATGCGGAGTGTATGGTCACCCCGTTTTTGTCAGTGTATATATAGTGGCATGGACCATCATTTACTACCGATTGAGTTGTGCCGGAAGTGAGTGTGGGTACCCAAATACATATCAAGCGTTGTTCTTGAATTTTCAGTGCTGCCATCTATATATTTGTAATTGTCAGCGAAGCGCAGTAATTGAATATTTGCACCGTTGTAGGCCTGTTGCTCTCTTTGTGTGACGATTTTTCATTCATGGTGGGGGGGGGGGGATGGTCGGATTTGCCGACTGTTGATGGCGGAGGGAGAAGGGGGTTTGACTGACGCTTGCACATCACCAATCCCCCCTCCCTTATAAAAACATGACAGTCGTAATGCCATCTTTGAAAAACGAGAAAACCTTTCCATAGTATGTGGGCATCTCAATTAACATTTCCCTATTGATAAGTCTTCAAAATACCTTCTTCTCTAGTAAACCTCTAAGACCATCCCCCCCCCCCCCAACGTCATGTCACACTTATGTGGGGAGGGCGGGTTCGGCAAAAAAACGGTTTTGTGTCCACTCAGTGCGTCACATACGTTGTCCTTGAGTGATTTGCTGGACTCTCGTACATAAACAGATGCATGCTCTTCGAACGAGGTGGGTGTGGTTCACCATGGTGATCGAGGGATCAAATACACCAAATCCATTGCACTAACTTTCGAAAGAGCCTCCAATAAACTATATATCGATGTTGAGGAGAAATTTAGCCTTTCGTTCGCTGAAATCAGCGTTTGCCGCAGTAGGCATAACAATTACAATTCGCCGAATATTTGATTTTGCACTTCGCCAATCTTTCAGCGCTTGTAGCTCGTTTAATCCATTCAGATATCCTCTGATAGAGAGCAGTTGTCACCTAATACAATTCTTTCTGCAAAATCAAATTGTCGCCAAAATCTGTATCCGACAATTCCGAATTTTCGTCGAATATCTACTTCAATGAACGCCAATTTCAGTCATTTAGCTGGGAAGCCAACTTCAGCTGGCCACCGCTACAGCGACAGTGGGGGTCGAACCCCGGTCCCCGCGCTGCGAGTCCGTCACTATGACAACTCGACCAACCACATCTGCGTATATACGGTATATTGTGGGATCTTTCGAAAGCTAGTGGAATAGAGAAGTTTCTGGTAAATTTGACCGGTTTTTGTGGCTAGAAGAGTGTGTGTGCGGCGACAATTAGATTTTCAAATTTGCCTATCTTTCGGTGGTTATAGGTCGCCATTATATCTGGATATGATATCTGATGAAGTTAGTGTCGCCTTATAGCAGCGGTTCTCAAACTTTTTTGACTCGTGGATCTCTTTCTGGTACATACAGTGGAACTTCGGTTAACGAGCTTAATTCCTTCCGCGAACGTGCTCGCTATTCGAATCAAACTCCCCCATAGGAAATAATGGGAGCACGGATAATTCGTTCCACAATTATTCATTCAGTTAAAAATGTCTAATAAGAACAGCATTTAATCAGTACTACAATGCAATAATAATAATATATATATATATATATATATATGTATATAATACAATATATGTATATATATCGGACATTTTGACCTTCGCCCGCGCCCATCCTGGGCTAGAAATCAGTGAACTTCCCTCTTGCGGGGAGGGCGTCTCAACATCATGGGTCCCCAGGAAAAGTGCAGGGTCGTCTTAAGAGCCCCATCGGATTCCCCCATCCCTTGAATACAGTAATTTTCTAAGGCAGCGTACTTGGATAGAAATGCCTGTCTAGTATGCTATTCACATATTGCAGCTCTCGAAAATTTCGACAAAATATTAAATTTTTTTATATTATCATGAACACCCCTTTCAAACTTGAGCCCCCGCCGGGTCGTTCCAGGGTGAGCCCACGTTTTAACGGCACTAACAAAGTGTTCTGGGGTAAGTAATAGTTTACGTATTAATTACATCCAGAAATTGTAGAACCAGATCTCATCGTGTGCCCTCCATGGATATGAGGCCCTGCCCATATGGGCCCGAGGATTTAGATGGTCCTGGTTCCATGCTGGATTCAGAAAGTATTAACATTTTCTCCCACCACACACAATTCACTGGAAATCTATCACCTCTCTCTCTGAGGGCTCTTCTGACAGCACCACTCCGTTAATAACATAAATCATTGATCTGAAATATCTGCTGCCATCTACCGAATAAAACTAATATGATTTTTTAGTTGACATTGATAAAATGTTTTTGATTAGTGAATGATATTGAAAAAATACTATAATAGGCTATAATAAAATGTTTTTATAAACAATAATATTTATTTAATTATAAAATTCATTTCAAAATTTTAACGGTTAATCTTTCTATAAACTAGTGTAAATCCATAAATTTGTAAAGTTAAGACATCCTTGGTTTCTGAGGGCACAACTGATTTTGGTTTACGTCCTCAATCTCTCACTAAAATCATAGACGGCTACCAATGCCTGTGGACGGCAGCCCTTGACAAAATTTACTAATATTTTATTACTGTACACAAATATCAACTGATAAATTTTTTTAGTAAATTCATTAATTTTGTGTATATTATTGTTTTTTAACATATTATCAATATGATACAATATTTTTTTTATCACTTTGTTATGCTGTTTAGAAGCTGGTCAATAACTTAGATCAGATAATTATAACAGTTTTATTCGATAGGTGAAAGTAAAAGTTATATGCAGTGAAATTATTTTTCTTTGCATGTTATATAATACTGCAGTAGTTCGCAACCTGATGCCGTGTGGCCCTGGAATAAGGGGCCAAATGGAAGGGGGCCCCACACAAAAAGAGGTGAAGAATTAGAGCTTTCAAGTGAAATATGTACAGTGTATATATAATCTAATAACGCAATAAACAAGCATGGATACGATAATGTATATAAATTAACTTACTCTAAACAACGAGAGAGAAGAGGACTATCTCTTGTTGGGCGATTTACTGACTCTCACTGTTGTTTCGCATTCTTATTCTTTTTGTGTGGTTTTAAAAAGAACGTAACCAATGACACTTGCTTTTTGCCTCCTTTTTAAGATTTCTCGGAGATGGGAAATTGCATTGTCGTTGGAGACAGATTTTATTGCTTGCTTCTATTTCATTGGTACTTTTCTACAGAATTTTGCCCGAGGATTCCCACATTTTACATATCTCTATAAACACATTTGAAAAGTGAGGGACTTCTCTCTTCCTCAGGAAAAGGTACCTCCAATATAAGCACTTGCTGTTGCATGCAATGGAGGTCCATCAGTTCGTAATATGGTCAACTCCTGGCCAAGCAGAATTTATATAAAAAACAAGCGCACATACGCGTGATTACAATGCGACATCTAGTTTCGTATAATAGTAACACTCAATTTCTCCAGTGAGGCACGCTGACCGGACACTGTAGGGGAGAATATTACCTACAATTCCACAGTATGTATGTGAGGCCCGTCACTAGTGGGGGTCAGGGGGGAGGGCCGTCCCCCCCCCCCTCTGGCTTTTGAAAATACACTAAAAATGGTATATATATATACATACGTACATTGAGTACATGTTGTTTGCCCCCCCCCCCCTGGAAAAAGTTGAAATGACGGCCCTGATGTGTGTGCACGAAAGCGAAAAATAATCAGTTTAGTTGTGAAAACGTAACAACGAATTAAGAAAGCGTAAAATTTTTGCTCGTAATGCGAATTAATCAAATCATTTTTTTTTCCTTCAAAATTTATGCGAATTGCTCGCTAACCGAACCGCTCGTTAACCGAAGTTCCACTGTAATTTCTATGGAGGAGCCCGTAGGCCTATTTTTTAGTTCATTCACAAAAGTTACTGATTTATTATTATTATTCAAAAATACTGATAATTATTTTTTCCGAATTGACTGGTTTTTTTGTATTTTTCTCGAGCTGCCGCGGAGACCCTGGGGAGTTCACGCGGAGCACCGGTTGAGAATCGCTTAAGATTGTTTCTGCTCTTTCCAAATATGAGCTTAATTTGTGTGTAGGTTTTTCAGGAACTCCAGTTTCGCGTTCAGGCTTGACGCATTTTTTTTCTTCCACAATTGATTGATCCACCATAACTCGAAAACGGTCCGAGATAGGATATTGTTGGTAGGATGTTTATGTTCCACATCGGCTATCACGCCGTTTTGTTTGGCAGAACAGGTCACGTTCACCCTGTATTATATCGCCCGCACCATAGCCGTGCGCAGAATTTTCTCCGAGGGGGGAGGGGTTGTCAAAATTGGTTTCCTTCCTACAGCTGAAATTCGAAGTCACTAAATTATGAACCCCTGCACCAATTTCTTTTCGCTCAGTTCTTGTATATTAATTCAACGTTTCAAACTTTTGGATCTTTGGTGCCATCTATCGACAGACTGCTACTACTTTTCTGTACATCATGAATCCCTCTACAGAGTTTCTAACTAATTGGTACATGCCGGAATGTGTGTTCTGGATGCATGTGTGGCCACTAATGTATGTATTTATGTTGGGAGAATTGTGCTTGTTTCGTGTTCTTGCCGGTCCTGCCATCTGTTTTCTATATTTTGAAGTAAAGATGATGTGCTTGAAGACTATCTGCAGACTTGAAAACATCGTCGGAAAAATTAAACCGAATATAAGACAACTGCTGCCACCTGGTATTTTTTTTTACGAAAATGAAACTAGCGTCTTATACCATCGTTGAATACTGGATGGCAGTAAGCCCCTCAACAAAGAAATATTTTTTATTCTATGAAATCACAAAGGTCAGAGCCGTACAGCTTCCGGGAGACTACAGTAAGTCAAGACCGCCCCTGTTAACATGAATAAGATAAAAGTTAGATGTTTATAGATTATTTTGTACTCGTCGGACACCTGCATTGCCTCGTTTTCTTTTTCGAACTGGCTCTTTTTAGGGAGAGTTGGTCACATTGATGGTAGCCTGCAAGGCGGGGATAGAAGTCTGGGGGAGGGGGGGCACGGTCATTATTGCTGGGGGACACGATGATGATGATGTCAATTCATATATACATTAGATCAGTCAACTCCACCTTTGACGCTTTGGACGTGTGGGGGGGGGGGCGTATATCCTCCCATGATAGCCTGCCTGTATCAGTAATATCGTCAGGCATCTTCCACCAAGGCTTGGCTGCAAATGCAAACAAGCGGACTGCCATGTTTGTTGATGTATAAAAATTAGGACGGCTTTGACCAGCAGTAGGAAAATATCGTATTTCATGAATTTGCTGTCATCTACGGTTTAGAAATAGAACTAGTTGGTGCTTTTTCTTTTTTCTTTTTTTTTTTTTTTTCGTTTGCTTTCTAAATAATAGATAGCGGCATGTGTCCGATTTTCTCCTGTTAAGCCGGTTTTTCCTGCGCCGCACGCAACGTGATTCACCCAGCGCGACACGCCGTCCACACTCACCAATAAGAAACAGCAGCATGACTGTTTTTCCTACAGAGCACAATACGCCTCACGACAGCGCTTTACGTCGGGCGTGATTGGCCGACTGCTTCTGGAGGAGTCAAATGCGTCTTGCGCCGCGGTTTTGCCGAGTTTTTTTTTTTTTTTACTCTTGTGTGTTTTCTTTCCCTTCCCTTCAAACCGGAACATGCAGACGACAGAGTAGCTGATGCCAAGGCGGTATACTATAATATAGCCGACAGCCTGATCTGATGCGCCCCGCTAGGAAAACATTAACGCGCAGCGTGATTATGTAACACGTTTCTGCCGACGTGAAATTATACATTTCAGTTCACGCGGCGCAAAATACGTATTCCTAAGAAAACCCGGCTTTAATGAATGAAGTTCTCGAATTTCTGGATAGATGGCAGCAAAAGACTGAGTGGTTCGTCATTTTCAATATTTTTATTTCAAAACAAATTATTATCATGTAAATTATTATCAACATGTAAATTCATGTCTACAATTAATTCAACGATGAAGAAGGAGATATTTTCTTCTTCTTCTTCTTCTTCTTTCCAATTTCAGGCACTCGCCTGATAAGTCGCGCTCCTCATTGCCTTTAACCGAACTCGAAGCCGTAAACAAAACAGATAAACATGTCACCCGGGGCGCTCGATAATGAATTAACGCTATTGACGGGGAGTCGATGAATGAAGGATGGCCCACGACCTGAACAGGTGCTCGAACATGAGGTTCCACAGCAGGACCGGTAGCATGGTCACGCTGAGCAACTCGAACAGACGCGCTCACAGGAACCAGCCCCACCAAGAGTTCAACAACGGGCTCGTGTTCAGCAGCGAGCCCCTCCAAGATGGACAAATGTTCGAGGTCTCCATCGACAAAAAGGTGGGAGCCCATTCGTCTCCATCTTAAACTAGCTCCAGAGCCGTCTACATTGACGCCCCCCTCCCTCCCCGATGAAAATTAGATTTTATACTGTGCGTGGAACGGGTAGGTAGTGGGGCCCCAGGGCACTCATCAACATCACTGTGCCAAGGTCGCTATGATTTCGTTAGTACCTCCCCAGCATTAAAGATGCTGCGGACGGGTGACCTATGCAGTGCCGTCTTAACACATGGGCCCTCCCGGGCCTCACAAAATGAGATTCGGTTGAAATTTTCTAGAATTTACCAGGTAGGGCCTCAGGAGAAACCAATTGGCCAATGATGCTCTTGAGACGGCCCTGGACCTATGTAGGCTATAGTTTTCTATTTCTTTATTGGTACAGTTGATTACAATCATTTGACTACAGACATACACAAATATATGATGATAACAGACACCAGTGCCGCAACTAGGGTGGGGGGGAATCCAACGATTGGACAAACTGGTGGTTTGAGAAATGGTACATTAGCGTATTGAAAAGGCCATTTCCGAGCCGGGAGTTTGTCGAACTAATTGCTGCTTTGAGTAACTGCCGTTTGTCTAATTTCCTCTTCACAATTTCAACATACTACCCAATGAGGTAGCTGAATTGAAAAAAAAAATAATGGCAACCGTTTTTTTCCCAATTAATTAGTTTAAATTTGATCCATCCATAAAAATAATGTGCTTTTTCAGTATTTACAAAGTAATTATACCGAAAATTTCTATACATGTGCTTCTCAGCAACCTCTGATTAAAGTACACTATATTGTGCGGCTCAAGGATATACTTTCTCATAAGCATACGCAGAATTTTCTCGAAGGGGGTTTCAGATTTTTTCTTTTTGGGGGGGGGGGTTAAGTTTTTCCCTGCAAAGTAATACTAAAATTTTGGCTCGGGGAGGATGCCACCCCCCCCCCCATTAAAACCTGCAAACTTACTATAATGTCATTATGCTGAAATCAAAATTTTTATTATAACTATTCCTTAACCCATAGGTACCATCCTGGAGTGGATCGATTGAAATAGGAATAACAACTTTAGATCCAGCTACTTTAGAATTTCCATCGAGCGCAACCAATTTAAGAGAAGGATCATGGGTGATGTCCGGCGACTCTGTACTCAAAGACGGGAAGTCCATCTACGAAGACTGCAAAGAAGACCTGGATCAACTGCAGGAAGGTGATAGAGTGGGAATCATGAGGACTTTCACTGGCGGACTTCACTTCTTCATCAACGGTGTTGACCAGGGCGAAGTCGCTGTGGCTAAGACTTCCTCTCCGGTGTATGCTGTGATTGACCTTTATGGAAAATGTGCTCAAGTGTCTATTATCGATAGGTCGGAACCTTGTAAGTGTCTAATGTAAGACTGGCCAGGTGTAAAAAAAATTTAATATTACATTTATAGCACGGTTTCGCAAATCAAAAAAATATTTAGGCGTCAGCCAAATTTCTTATGAGCCAAGCATCGTTTCTGCTCAAGAAGCATGGTCCTAAAATCAAGGGTGTTCAACCTTCACTTAATTAAGTGGCCCGTACGCCCTTGATCTGGAAGAGCACCACAGGTTACTTAAGTAATCTGCAAATGTGTCACGGGTCACTTGAGTGCTCTGGAATTATGAAGCAATGATCTGTAAATATGATGTTGGGGGGTTCACTCAAGTGATCTGCGAATATGCTGCCTTAATTGATGAGGAGCTGCACTGCAGGTCACTTGAGTGATCTGCAAATGTGCCGCTTTTTGTTTTTATAAAATTACGGTTTGAGGTCACCGGCCACAACAAATGATTTTGGGATGCAATGGGTTGAGCATGTGCATCAGTCACCATGGGTTTTTTTTCTGACACTCTTCCAGAACTTCTTTCCATGTTAAAAGAGGGTATGTGATGAAATCAGAAAAATTTGTGTCATCCTTAGACTGCTATTTAGCAGTCACATATATAAAATTTTAGGCACCAATACCGATTTCCTAGTTGTCATGGCACCTAGGTTTTGTCAAGCCCTGATTCATAGTTCTCTCCTAAAAATATTGATTTCGATGAAAATGCATTTGACAATAAGGATATGGCTTTCTAATTGGGTTTCTTCTGGTGTTTCTAGCTGGAGCCAGTGCGTCACCTGATGCAGATGAGTTGCATTTCCACCAATGCTGTGGCTCGATGGTGAAGTTCTCGAATGACCATAAGACCGCAGAGAGGTGGAAACCGGTTGACGAGTTCAATAATGGTGTCGTAATGACTCACCGTCCTTTGAAAGATAACGAACTTTTTGAAGTATGTTTAGCCAAATTCGTGGTATTATTTTTTACTCTAGTTTTTGTGAAACAGAAATGGAGTAGACGTCACTTATTAAAATCAATTAAAATCACAGATGATGATGGTATCGTTCGGGTATTGTTATCCACTTTTGCTAAGTATGAAACAGACCAACATAATTTTAATCAGAGGTTGCTGAGAAGCACATGTATAGAAATTTTCAGTATAATTACTTTGTAAATACTGAAAAAGCACATTATTTTTATGGATGGATCAAATTTAAACTAATTAATTGGGAAAAAAACGGTTGCCATTATTATTTTTTTCAATTAAGCTACCTCATTGGGTAGTATGTTGAAATTGTGAAGAGGAAGTTAAACAAACGGCAGTTAGTCAAAGCAGCAATTAGTTCGACAAACTCCCGGCTCGGAAATGGCCTTTTCAATAAGCTAATGTACCATTTCTCAAACCACCAGTTTGTCCAATCGTTGGATTCCCCCCCCCCCCCACCCTAGTTGGTGGTGTCCGTTATCATCATATATTTGTGTATGTCTGTAGTCAAATGATTGTAATCAACTGTACCAATAAAGAAATAGAAAACTATAGCCTACATAGGTCCAGGGCCGTCTCAAGAGCATCATGGGCCAATTGGTTTCCCCTGAGGCCCTACGTTACATGGGAAAAAATTTGTTTATAATTATCATGAAGAAAACATTGGCGGGGACGCTGAAAGTTGCTGATCATCCCGTATATACAAGACTCAAGTACCTATGTAGGAAACGAAGGGTGCATTGCATTTTTTTTTAGAAATTATTGGTTGGCTAAGCCTCCTTAATCTGAGGATGATGTCACTATCCATACAAAGGTTTTTTAATAGCTGACTGATATGAAGATATACTTAGGAAAGAGAGAAAATTCAACTGTGGCCCTGCGGAGAATCGAACCCACATACTTTCACTTTTCAAGTGAGTGCCCTAGACCACTAGACTACAGAGGCAACGAATATCTCTATCTTTCCTGGGAAAATTTATTAAGGGTGGGGCTCAAATGGCCTCCCCCTAAGTTCCTACATTTATACCGTAAGAGTTTCACTATGGAATGTACCCTACATCATAAAAAGTATTGATTCATAATGGACATTAGACAGTTCTTTTGTAACTCTTCAAAATTTCTGAAAAAATGTTAGCTTGAAGGGGGGAAAATATCCTGTTTTAGAATAATTGGGAAAGAATACACGCTTTAATATTTTGAGACCTATTGTGCAGGATCGAAAAATAGAGTAGCTCCATTTGACCTAACATGATATATGGTCATTGTACTTGAAACATGGTTTTTTCAGCTATATTTAACAAACAACTATTATTATCACAGCAACCCGGAGGAATGTGATCACATTAAGCAGCATGCACTGGATATTAGCACTGAATAAATTTCTACGCAATCTATACATTTATATATATATATACATAATTTACTCGTATCCGAACATGGGTTGCATGGGTGGATTGTTGATTATGTGTCTTAATATATCTGTACAAATTTTTTTTCATGTATTTGTTATATGTGTGCTATATTGAATCTGTGGAAAATATTTTAGATTCGCATCGATGGACTTGTGCAGAAATGGTCTGGCTCAATAGAAATGGGGATCACAACTCACAAGCCTGATACACTGGAGTTTCCTGCCACAATGACAAACATGCGCTCAGGTTTTATATTAATATACAATTTAACTTGCTTAATGTGCAAATTAATATAAAATTACAACTAACACATAGTTTGTTTGAAAAGTATCCAACCATTATTTTTTGTGTGTGAACCAATGAAGAGAGAGAGAGTGTGTGTGTGTGAGTGAGTGAGTTTATGGTGCATGTATGTAGGCGATCCTAGTGCGCGTGCTGGAATTTTTTCCTGCTTTCAGACCACAGATGAGTGAGAAAGTGTGAGTTAGTACGTCACATTTTTGTTTTTGTCAAAATGGCAGGAAAAACTTGAACAATGTTATTGTTAATCACTATGGTGTAACTGTTGCATCTCTAGATCCATGTCTGTTACCAAGTCAACAGACATCAATAGGAACAACAAGAAGTCAGTTTTCACAACAAGCTAGAGTGGCGCAGTGGTAAGATCACAAGGATCCGGGTTCAAACCCCACCGTTGCTGCAGTGGTGATCGGCTGAAGTTGGTTTTCTGCGGTTCCCAACTGCGAGGTGCAAATGCGAGCCGATCTCCCTGTTGAAAGTCTCGCCACAGAGAGCAACAGGCCTACAACGTTATAATTATTCATTCATTATACTTCACGCTCTATGAGTTGAAGAAAAAACTCATAGTTTAAAAATTGATTGCAGATGGCAGTGCTACACATAACAAGCATTACAGAGAAACAAACTTCACGGAAGGTTCACTGTACTTACACACACATTCCAACATGTACCAATTCGTTAGAGGTTCCGCATAGGAATATGGACGAGGTGCATGTCTGGTTTAGTAGTAGTAGTGGTAAGATGCTGCAGCGGTGCAGTCATGTGGGCATCATACTGGACTCTCATCCTGAGGATCCAAGTTTGAACTCTGTTGACTGCACAGTGGTGGTTGGCTAAAGTTGATTTTGTGCTGTTTTCCAGCTTCAAGGCACAAATGTGACCTGGTCTCCCATCTAAAAAGTCTCTCCACAGACAGCAAGCAGACCTGCAACATGTTACTGACATAACATGAAAATTCAAGCATTTCCATCTTTACTTCAAAAAATAGAAGACAGAACATGAAACAAGTGTAACTTTACAACATAGATATGTTGGGGGGGGGGGGGGAAATTCACTCAGAACACGCTTTCCAACATGTGCTGATTTGTTAGAAAATTCTGAAGAGGAATGCATACGAGGTGCTAGTACGGTTAAGTAGTAGAAGTGGTAAGATGCTCATCTTCCACTATGAAAGTTGCCGTCAAAATCCATGGTTCAAATCCAGCTAAAAGAACATAAGAAAAAGTTCTTTACTACCTATCGAGCTTGGGGCGACCATCGATAGATGGCGCCTTCATTTCCCACCCAGCTCCACTAGTTGGAAATTGGCATATGGCAATATATGACTGGAGTTGAAGTGTGATAAAGTAGTTTTCATAACAAGGCATTAATGATTCATAATTTTCCAATGATTAGTTGCAGTTAAATTTCCTAGTATAAACACGTTTGTTAATCAATCAAATTTTTTTAGTGGAAGCATATCTCTCTCAACTTGTGAATCACTAAGCTCCACACAAAATTTAATGCAGTAGTGTTAAACTTAATGCATAAGTTTTCCCTGCCATTTTGTTAAAAACAAAAATTTGATGGCACTCACTTACACTTCATCATTCATCGGCAGTCTGTCTACTTCTGCAAGTCGTAAAAAAATTTGAGCATGCACACTGGGATTGCATACATGCACCAAACCATGCCTCAGAAAATTATGGTCGATTACTTTTTAAAAACCTCATATATGCATAGATCTATTACATTAGTACAAGGGTTCTCAAACTGTGTGCCTTCAACCCTTGTCAGTGGCACCGCAAAATGCTAATCCCGACAAAGATTTTTCAAAGACATTCTTTGTTAAATTGTTCTGGGTTGCTACAGATAAGTGTAGATTAGGGAAAAGGTTTGAGAGCCCCTGCATTAGTATCATCAAAAGTGTATTTACAGGAGGGCTTAGCAGATTATGGTCCTAGGTGACAAGTTGGGAATGTGATGAATTTGAGGAATTAGTAGTCAAGAAAATTAATATAATGGGAGAAATGTGGCAAAATGTGTATAGCCCATGGGCAACATAAATCCACCTTTGCTGAAAGAGCGAGGGACTAAGGAAGCAACTGGAGAGTTTGCAAGCATGTGAGTGATCATAAGAGTGACTTTGAAAGCAAGGGACCAGTCATTTAGTTAGGCGTCTGAGTGGTGTAGTGGTAAGATGCTCATCTTCCACCATGAAGGTTATCGTAAAGGTCCATGGGTTCGAATCCAGGGGAAGAAGATCCAAAACAAGTTCTTTACCTATCAAGCCTGGGATGATGGCACCTTTATTTCCCACCCAACTTCACTGGTTGGAAATTGTCATTTAGCAATATGGCCAGAGTTGGTGTGTCCTAAAGTAGTCAGTGAGTGACCAAAAGAGGGACTTATAGAGTTTGCAGGCATGTGAATGACCTAGAGAGTAAGGGGGATCAGGTCGGTGGTCAACCAAAAGAGGGTCTTACAGCATGTGAGTAAGCAAAAAAATGAATTAGAAATAGGAGCATAGGTCTAAGTGGGCTGTAGCCCAGGACAGTAAATTTAAGAAGTCAGTAATCTAGCCAATCAGACTAGAATGGGAGAAGGGCGGCAAAATTTGTGTAGCCCACAAGCTGCAAAGCCATGAATCCCAAGAGCCCCCAGTTATTTGGGGGACTGAAATTTGAGCAAAATATATTTGATGACAAACCAGACATTTTTCACAAGTCGAGGTGGCCTTCTAATGTCTGATTTACCCTGCCAGTCAAAGTCAGGCCTCGTATTCCAGATTACCTTAGATTTGTACCATGCTAAGAAGAATTTAAAGCACTAAAATTAAATGTGTTGTAAAATTAATGTGCATTAAATGTTCTGGAGAAAAAGTTAACTATCCTAAAGTTACTGTGATCCGTCTAAATTGAAACAAAATTTGAATAAATCATAAGTGTACCTTTGCATTGAACCATAATAAGTTAAATAATATTATACTAAAAAAAAGTGAAAAGATCCTCTTTTTTTTTTTTCTTCTTATAATGTATAAATTTGTGATTGTAATTTTATTTTAATTAAATATAATTAAAATGTATACGTTTTTTTCAGTATTGCACTTGAAACTGACGATGCACTTAAAACCAACTTTACTTAAGTTGTCACTCCGTTGAGGTCGTCATACTTTTTCGAAATTTTGAGAGATGACCTATCGAGGTTTTACTGTAGATTGAGATTACACTTGATTGGTTTTTTTTTTCATCCAATCATCTCTGTAAAAACATTTGTCTTCAGGTACAATAATGATGAGTGGATGTGGAATTCTGACGAATGGAAAGGGCAGTAAGAGAGAATATGGGGACTTCAATTTAGATGAATTACGTGTAAGTATTTACACTTATTTGCTTGACATAAATACCATATTTGAGTATAATATGGTATGCTTTTTTTTTTTTTTTTTTTTGGATGCTTTATCTCTGTTTTGTTTCATGGTATTGGTATCACTTGTAGCAAAGGAGTGCAACTTTTATTGGTCTGTTGGCCAGGTATGCAATTTGGTTGCAGCTCGCTGGCCATGAGCTGGTGTAATTATATTGTGCTATGTGGATTGATAATTTTTCACTTACATCTTTCATGGGCTGTATATGGCCCATGGGTCAAAGGTTTTGCATCTCTGATTTAAACAGTTTTAAGGAAATTTGTGTTTCAGGGGAATGGTACCTAATTTTGTATTTTTTATTTGAGACTCTGGTGAATAGAAAAGGCAGTGGGGGGGGGGGAGCAATGCAATGTGCTTCAGGCATATCAGTAGTAGTAGCAGAAATTAGGTAAGGCCTAAGTAGATTGCAAAATGATTATTTCCATGTTGAAAAGAAATGAAGTAAAAGAATTTGAAAACATGCTCTCAAACATCATTAGGTAAATTTCTTTCCTTGCCATACAGCCAAATTCCAGGTTATGAATAACTCTGTTTACCAGCAAAAATTTTAAACAAATTTTGACTCGATTAACAGTCAATTTCTAGCAAAATGGACAAAATGTTTTGGAATTTGTTAGCATATTTTGACTTGGTACACAAGACATTTCTTTGAATATAAGTAATAGTATATATACCAAAGACTTCTAGATGAGCACCGTAACTTTGCATATTTACCTTGTCGGTCGAGTGTCGCATGATGTCAACTAGAAAGCCAACTGATCGTTTTCTTTCTTTGCCAGCAAAGCAAGGTATTTTTTGTTTCTCTCTCTCTCATTTTATTATTTTAGTGAAAGAAAAAATTGAAAAATATATTGTGTATATGCATGTGTGTAGTATTAATGAAAACCTTCAATAGTTTAAAGGCCCAAGTGGTATTTATAGCGTAAGTCCTATGAGAAAGACTGTCTCATCTTCTTATTGGGTGTTAATGTAAGCGAGAATTCCAAAGAGAAACCCCTTGCTCTTCTATAGTATTCCAGAAATACTTGATTTTGATACAAAGTAAGTAAAATTTAAAATTAATCGACATACCCTTTTCTTTTAGAAAAGATTGTGGTTGACATGAGATAGATAGTCGTGAAATAAATCATTTGAGTGTCCATAATTTCCTATAGGGAAGTTTGATTTGATATGCCAGTGTTTCTGATTATGAGCTCATTTATGGAACGAGTTATGCTTGGAAACTGGAGTTCTGCTGTATTTTCTTATACAAGGTGTTTAGAAAAAAGAATTGCTAAATTTTGAAAGATGATAGGGTGAGGGACTCAGTGGTGTCTTAACACATGGTCTTGGGACCTCAAGTAAAGAGAGTGGCCTCACAAAAATGAGAACTGGTTGAAATTTTTAAGAATTTGCGAGGTAGGCCCTCAGAAAAATCACTTGGCCCAGATGCCCATGATGCTCTCGAGACGGCCTGTAGGGACTCATAGGCAGGACTACACTGGTAAAGCAGGGAGCTTCTTCCTTAAAATATTCTGAGTTCTTGACCGCAAAAACTTTCATTTTGATTTGAGGAAATTGATTTAGCATAAACAGTTTTTAAAAAAAAATTTGTTAATATATTTTCCATTTATTATTGCCTAAAGCAGAAGTTTTTCAACCTGTTTTTAGTCACAAGCACTGCTTGTACCCATCATTGATAGAAGAACACCCTTATGTCAAGTTTGAAATAGGCTACCTGAAATGAATATCATTCTAATCCTTGAATGCAATTCATACGCACATCCCCCTCCTTGGCACATATTCAAAATAAAAGTATTCTTTCAAAAAGTATATGTCTGGAAATGTTGAGCTCAGGTGTTTTAGGGTGGTATTTAGATCAGTCGATAACATTTTTTTTGTTTCCTTTGTTTCCTGTTGTATACAATGATCAAGATGTGATCAGTTCTATGCAATGATTAAGACAATTATTACGATTTTATGCAACAATCATATATCAGGGATGCTATGTGGGACATGATTTTAAAATCAAACAGATGATTAATTATTATCATTATAGTTTTATAGCCCAATAGCAAAATTTGCAATGGTTATGGTTTTTTATTAAGAATTTTATATTCATGTGTTTTCTATTATTTAATAAATTTCCAGATGTACCCATCTTTCAGAAATTAAAAACTGCTTTCATATCTTTCAAAAGTGTGAAGTGGTTGTGTCCGGTCCTTCAATGTTTCTGTGGCATAAATCATAGTTTCCACCAGGATTTTTGGCATTTTGGCAGCATGCACTGCTACTCAAATTCAGCTCTCAGATTTGCATATTGCATACATTGTATGTATTATCCGTAAAACATTTGCCTACCTATAATAATAATACTACATCTGATGAAAATTTTTTTTCCTATTTAATGCAGGAGGGTGATAGAATCGGATTAATGCGGAAATCAAATGGCAATCTCCACTATTACATCAATGGACTAGATCAAGGTCCTGCTGCAAATGCTGTGCCAGAAACAGTATATGGTGTGGTAGATTTATATGGCATGACTGTCAAAGTAAGCATCAGTGGCGGAATCTCCCAGAATCAAAGCAGTGCTGATGCTGCTGCGAATAACACCAGCTCCCCCAGGTCTCAGTCTACTCTATCCAATAGTCGAAGTCAGAGTGTTGGTGAGTCTCATTTTTGTTGTGATACATTGTTGATGGAGTATATATAATAAATTAACTTGTGATTATTATATCAACATTGTGCATAATTTTTCAATTTTGTCATTTTTGCTTGTTGAAGGACCAAACTAGCAAGGAAAGGACCCAAAGGTGTTATCCTGAAAAAATTAGAAAAGTTATAATATATTCACCTCACCCAAAAACACACAAAAACAAAAAATTAACTTTGGAATGCATTTTATTAAAGCTACAAAAAATTTAAAATGGCAACAGTTGGCTACTCTTCATTTCTCGCTTCTTGGCGATATTTGTAAAGAAACTTCTTTTCCCTCTTTTCTCCACTTTTTCTTCCCTAGAAACTCTGGTGGTTTCTCTTTTCTTCTCTCTATCTGTGCTTTATCTAATCTTGTGTTGTTTGAATCATGTCCCTCTGAAACTTTAGGGTTGCAGGATTTTTAATTTAATTCTTGGCCTCTCTATTGTCGTTCAAAATATTATTTGCATTTTTTTTATTTATTTATTTTTATTTATTTTTTTTTTTTTTGAGTGACCCATAATAATTCTGTTCATATTTAAATGAGCAGAATTAGTGATAGTTTTTGAAACTTTTTTGAGGATGACATCTTTGAACCCTTTCTTTGTAAGTTGATGGACAAAATATTTTATCGACTTGGTATTGCTGTTAATAATCATATAATAAAATGTGTGCTGATTTTTTTTTGAGAAAATATTTTTTCCTCTTTCAGCTGTTCAAAATGACAGATTGTTTTTCCATCATCATTGCGGTGATCATGTCCGTGTAATCAATCATGGTCGAACAGCTATAAGACCAAAGTATGTATAATTTTTTAATTTTCTTGGGGAAGTATATGAGTTTAGATACATTTAAGCTTAAAACACCTATTATATAATAGTGCTTCATTGATCTTGATGGTAGGGACTGCAACTGACTTTTATTAAAAGCTCCAAATTTTTGATAAGGCAATAAAAACAACTTGTTAGGTAAGATCCCCAAAGCAGAATATGCAGAAATCTGCAACGTACATCGCAGAACAATCTGGAAGAATTTTAAGAAAAAGGTGTAAAAAACACTATTATAGGGATTTTTAACGCAGAACATTTCCACTCAGCCGAAGTTTCGTTGCAGAACAATGCAAAACATTCTGCTTTGGATTGGTCATTTAAATTATAAATCATAATCTAATAATTTATATTTGTCCTTACCAATGTTCGCTAATACGCATTAAGATGCGTGATTCACATATCAAAATTATATTTCACTTCTCCAAATTTCTTTGAGTGAAAATACTTCAAATTTTAGATAATTTTTTTTAATAGAATAATTTTTCTTCTGTTTTTTATTTTTTTTTAAAAAAACCTTTTTTTTTTACAAAACTGTTCTTTAAAATTTTGGAGAGGAGTGAAATTACTTTCAAAATTAATTTTCGGATAACACAAATCCTTACTAAATGTTGGAAGTAAATAATTTCATTATATTGGGAAAATGCTTGATGCTTGCGGATTTTATGAAAAATAAAAGTACTTCCTTGTCGTAGTGGCCCCCAAGGATGAATCTCAGAGTGACTGAGATGTATCGCCAAGGTGAGTTTTAAAATCTCTCAGAATTTCACCCTAAGTTCTATTTATCTATTTACATGTTCACACTTTATGAGCTTGGTGAAACAGTAACTGCATCCTTGGCGTAATCGTAATTGTTGGGGGGGGGGGGGACTATAAGTAACTAAATATGTTTGAAATAGCACACAAATTTTCTTTTAACATCTTCACACTTGAGCCAAAATTGACTGTTTAAAAAGCTTTACTAGAACTATTTGAATTAGGTACCCATATGTGTACCTCCGGTTTTAACTTGAAAAAAAAAGTCATTAAAATAATTTAAAACAGATAAAAATGAATGGAGCAGAGAAGTTAAGGATTTGGACTAAAAAGATAAAATGATGTCTTTTTTTTATAATGTATACCAGTTGCCTTGATGACTTCAACCATGCTGTTGTGCTGACCAGCCGACCCCTCAAGCAAGGAGAATTCTTCCAAGTTGTATTGGAACAAGTCATTGCCAAATGGGCAGGGTCCATCGAGATAGGAGTGACTACTCATTCACCCAACGAGCTCGAGTTTCCATCCACCATGACCAGTATTAAGACTGGCACGTGGATGTTGACAGGAAACGGGGTCATGTATAATGGCACAACAACAATAGATGAGTATGGTAGCAACTTAGACAGTCTCAAGGTATGAAGAAGCTCAGAAAAAGAGCTTTGAAAATTCTATTTCACATGTGAATGATATTAAAGATCATTTTGTTGTTTTTGTTTCCCGTCCCCTTTTTGTATTTCATTGTTAATTTTTATAAAACCTTTTTTTCACATGAAGCATCACTATATTTTTCAGGCTGGTGATCGTGTGGGACTCATAGTCACCAAACATGGGAATCTTCATTTTTATATCAATGGTCAAGACCAGGGTCTTGCAGCATGCAATGTCCCAAATGGAATATATGGTGTTGTCGACCTATATGGGCAAGCAGCAAAAGCTTCCATTGTGTGGGACCCTGGTAAGAGTGCAGATATAAATGAATGACATAATGGTTACCTGTTGCAAAATTCTTTTTTTCTGATATATTAACTTATTATTTTTCCTATTTGTTTTTAATGTGGAGTTCTAATTTCTTCTCTGCTTAGCCTCAAACACAACGGAAGAGTCTGAGTCAAATGTGTCCATGCGAAGCAGGGGACAAAGAAGGTAATTGATGGGATTTATTTTAACTCTGTGAGGAATTGCAGTAATATCTGAAGTTACATTAGTTGGAATTATATTTTTTTCTCATCACAGTTATACCCTGACTTACGTCTGTAATTCATTCCAAAACTAATGGCATAAGTTGAAGTACATTTTCTCAACTGATATATCATCAAAATTGATATGCTATTAAAATAATGAGTTAGCTAAGATTCATAAAAATCTAATAGTCATGATCTATTATATTTAAAGATCGTAATTTATTGAATTTATTTCTACCTACCCTGAATCCTAGCATAAAAATAAATCAGAATGGCCAAAATTACAGGAAAATTCTGGAATTTCCTTTGAATTTGTCTCCTTAATGTGAATTTCGTTAGGAAATATTTTCTTAAGAATGTGAAATCAAGCCTTGAAGTTTTGCTCAGTAGTGGGTCTTGTTTAAAATAATAAATTTTTATAATGATACGAGGTAAATACGGGTTGATGAGACATAAGTCTGGGTATTACTGTACTTGGATTAACTCTTTGCTTGTAGCTGAATGTATCATTGTATTTGTACATTTGGTAATATGATTTATGATGAAGTATATTGAGGGTTCAGAAGCCAATCGTGCAAGTCAATTTTCTGAAAATGACATATTGCATGTGTCTTGTTGTTGTTAAAATTTTCAGTTGGCAAGGCATTCAATCTCTCTTTGTATTGCAACAACAGATAGCGCCACTTATACTGACTACGGAATAAAAAATCCTTTAATCTCATTTTTAATGTTCATTGACACACTGATAGCCTTCTGAACCCTCTATATATATGTTATCGTAAATGTAGTAAATCAGTTATTATGCATAATAACTGGTGATTAGGCATAATAACTTATTTATTACATTGAACCATAACATATTCAACACTTTCTAATGACTTCATGTAAAACAATGTATTTTGTACCTGTCCACTCAAGAAATTTTGGAGCTGCGGCAAGAAGACCACCTCATATGGGGAAACATGAAGTTGATCACATCAACGAAAGCTCAAAATCAGGATTACCGGTGAATAGTTGCAATAATCCAGCAGATGATGATCGCAGTCCATCTTCAGGTATTTTTTGGTTGATCTAGTTATTATTGAATCATTTTCATTAAACTAGGATTTTTTTTAAATTATTGGCCAGGCACTAAGTTCACAGACTATTGCTCAACCAATATAATAGGGAAAAAACGTATAGATCCAAAATTAGAAAAAGGAACCATGGCTGGACGCGTTTTGGAACTGTATGAAGTTCCTTCATCAGTCTGGAACTGTGAGTAACTCCCACTATAAAGAGTATTTTCACTATCTTCTCCAATTTGTTTCTTTGCTATTACTGAAGGAACTTCATACAGTTCCGAAAAACGTCCAGCCATGGTTTCTTTTTCTAATTTTGAGTGTACACATGTTTTTTCCCCTAGTATATTGTCTCGCCCAAAAGGTAATTCATTTCTATTGCTGAACCGATCTGACTGTCAAGTGGACCACTGGGAAGCTCACTATACACTGATGAGTTAACGAACACCTTGGCTTATAAATTTTTTGGCTAACAAAGATTTTTCCTTGATTTTTCTGCTTCAGCTAACAAACATTTTTGTTTGGATGCAGCACATGCTGACATGAAACAGCCACATTGTGAACTGAATTTCAGCAGCAGTAATCATTAGAATTACTGTCACTCGAGCACAATTAACTCATGTCCACCTCAGAATCTTTTTCCAGATGCATCTTCACTTTTCTCTCTGAAAGTTTTCAAACCATTTCATGTAAAATAAAAGATTTGGCTAGTAGAAAATGCACTGAAAAAAAAAACTTATGTTTACAGAGAATGTGCTCTTTCAGTGCAAGATTCTTAGCATCAAACTGAATAGTCTGGAAGCTTATATAAATCTGCATGTACAAGTCACAGAAATGAGCCTACCGAAACACAAATAGATGGGGACACCTATAAACTTGACTAGGTTGTGTCAACACAAGCTTTAGTATGGTGTTGATTGGATGTGTTACATAGTGTAAAATAAATTAATCTCCTCTGTATCACATCTTGAAAATGCTCATTTATTACATTTTGAAGCTGTTTGTTTTAGCCTTCAGTCAGTGGTTTGTCTCTTTTATAGTTGCTTCTCAGTGTTTTAAGAAACTTATCTTCAAATTTTGAGCAGTATCTGGAATGAATAGAATGATTTTCCATTAAAACCCGTGAGAAGTCATGTTTTGGCTAATGAACATGATTCTGGGTTGAATTATCTTTGTTTGCTGAGATATCACTGTAATTGTATAAAATGCCATTATGTAGAAAATCTGTATGAAATCTTGATTTCTCAAATATCTAGCGTCAGATCAAAATACTTTGAGTTATCGTTAGTTATATTCATTGAACTACCCTATAATATTGAAGGGATTTATCTCACATCGACAGTATGTATAGGATACTGAGCAGGACCAAAACTTCTGTTTACACATTATAAGATAGTTTTATATATACGTTTAACCATACATTATTTTTATCAAGCAATTAGCTTCTTAAAAATATCATTGAAAGTTTTCTTTTTTTTCATGTTAACTCTTTCTCCATGATTTTCTTGTCAGATACCTTGATTAGCTTCAATAATATATGTGGGAAAAACATCAAACTCAAAAGAGCTGGCAATATGGCTACAAGAATCAAAGGATTCGACCATGGAATGATGTTCAGTGCAAAACCAGTGGAATGTGAAGGAATATTTGAGGTATTTCATTCCAAAACTTATTCTTAACTGTTTATGAAGTACTGGAAATGGTTAGAATTTCTTGTATATATTTTCAGTTATATGTGATTCAATATTAGTTTAATGAATGATGGTTTTTGTTCCCTAGGTCGAAGTTCTGACTGTTCAGCCTAGGTGGCATGGCTCCCTTGTCATTGGTTTAACTACATTTGTTCCTACACGTCAGGAGCTTTTGCCAGAATTCGCTCTTAGGTTGCAGAACTGTGATTCCTGGCTTTTATTCTGTGGGGACTTTTACAAGAATGGAGTTGTTGCATGCCAGGAATATGCTCCTTCAATGCGTCTGATTGCTGTAAGCTCTATTCCTAGACTTATTCCTCGTTATGATTATTCATATATTTGTATGTCTGTGTTTCACATCAAGGGTATACCCATTTCAATTGCATATGTACAGTGAAACCTCAATACAATGATACTTGATACAACAATAAACCAGTCTGTGATGATATCTTTTCCTAGTCTTGTTTGGAATTGCCTATAGTAGAATGTTCCCCCCGTCGGTATAACGACTGAAATCACTATAATGATACTGTTTATATTTCACTCAAAATCACTTTTAATACATTTGAAAATATCTCGCCAATTTTTTGTTCTTCCTAGGAAATATAATAATATTGCATAGCTGCCAACTTTTAAAAATGAAAATTCGGGAGATTTTCGCGCAAACCTGTATTTTATGCTAAAACCACTCCCTAATAAATGCAATAGGGATTTTTACAAATACAATAGGGATTTTTGCAAATAAAATAGGGATTTTCCAAACATAAAAGTTAAAGTGTAGGGAATAAAATCCCTACTCAAAAACTGAAGTCAAATTAAAATAGGGATTTTACTCACATGGAAGTTAAACCCTTGGGAATAAAATTCCTATGCAAAAAACAAGTTAACTTGGAGGCCATAACTTCAATGATGTAAAAATAAATATTTTGTTCAATCAGAAACGCTGTGAGCAAACATTCTGCGCGAATGACCCCAAAATCATCGGAAGATGAAGGAAAAGCACCGTCAAATTTTGAAGAACACTGACTTTTTGTGACACTTGCTTGGTTTTTTTTTTCATTTCACATGAGTGATGATGTCAGTCTTTCCATGACCGATGTTTATGTCCGTAACACAACTTGTACAAAAAGGAAAAGCCGGCCCTCTTTTGGAACGTTTGATGAAAGGAAATTCATCGGAATAAGTATCTTTAAAATTGAGTAAATGTTTTTGCTTATCAGTATTCATGCTTTGTTATATCGCACGTACGTAACTTCAACAAAAGAAATTTTGACCATATGCGCGTCACTATAATCTTCAATTATTATCCAGGACTATTGGCTGCTAAGCCATTTCCCTGCAGGATAAGACAAACAACTTTCTTGTTATCATCAGAGGGTTTGTAAAACTTCCTTAAAAAGGGAATTTACGACGTGTGACGTCATTTCGAAAGGGGAAAAAAAGAGGCTTCATGCCCCACAAGAAATTTCTTAGGGATTGTTTTCATAAACGGGGATTTTTTTTAATGAAGTAGGGAATGTTTAGGGACAATTAGGGATTTTTGTAAAAATTCGGGAGGTTTAAGAACTTTTCGGGAGATTGAGCAATGAAGCTAAAATTCGGGAGACTTGGCAGCTATGATATTGATATTTTGCACCGCCTGATCACCAAAAGTGTTGATGAAGTTGTCAGTGTTGTTACTTTTGGTGTAGTACATAAAGGTATAGTGTGGTAAACTATTTTACAGGGTGAAACGATTCAATGAATTTTATTCATAAACTCAATTATATCTCAAAGTCAGCTCCCTTAACATATTGGTGACCTAGATGTGATATATAGTTAAGAGAGCTGAGACTTTGAGATATAACTATAATATACAAAACATTTGATTGAGTAATATAACATTTATTTACAATATTAACAAAGGTAAAGTGAAACAGGATTTAGAAGAGAGCAGGGGCATGTGCATAGATGAAATGGATAAATGTGAACACCAACAGCATAGAGCCAGACGGCTTTGACTTGGTGATTTCTGTGGTGTTGCCACAAAGAGAAAAATTATATATACTGGGGAAGACATCACAGTTCTAACAAATGAAAATCAGAGGAGATGGTAACTACAGCATAAATTTGGCAGTGCCTGATAATAATGTTGCTTCTCAATACAATGATAACCACTCTACAAAAATATTTTTATTCCACAGAAAAATTTCTCCAAATAATATTGTTATATCAAGGTTTCGTTGTAGTTGCTTTATGTGATGGCCATTGTTTTTTTCATTGGCCATTGTTTTTTCTTCATTGTTTTTTTCATTGTTATCATTTTACAAGGCAGGTGATAAGGTGACTCTGAAAAGAGACTTGAAAGATAACCTACGATTTATGTTAAATGGAGAAGACTTTGGTATCGCAGCCAAGAAGTTACCAAAGGTGAGATAAAATTTTATATGTGTCTTTAGGGAATTGCTCCAATGAGCTGCATTTGTGCATGCCATTGTGTTTCTGAAAGATGTAATCTCTTCATGGAATGACTGACCATAATAACATGAATCTAGATTTAGATATTTCATGAAGACATGATGATGACTAAGCAATCTAAAGTTCTTCATTCTTATTTGAGTATTTACAGGAATACTTTGATTTAACAAACAAACAATTTTAATGATTTCCCCTTAATTCAAAGAATTGTTTTCAAGCCTACATGTCTATTTTTTGTGATCATCTTGATCATGACTTACCAATTTCTTTGATTGATAAATTTATCAATTTACAAAGCAGACAAGACTTTTATTTGTAAAACTGCTAGTCTTGCCCTTCAAAGTAGAATAAACCAAAAACTGTGAAGTATGTTTCAGAACAATCTGGAAGAATTGTAGAAAACACCATTATGGGAATTTTTACTTCAGAACAACTCCAGTCAGCTGAGGGCTTGTTGCAGAACAATGCAAAATGTTCTGCGTTATGGTTCTTGTCCAACTTGTTAAATCTCAATTTGACTGTGTTATCCTATAATTTATTGAAAATACGATCAAACCTCCATTTATGGGACACTCAGAATAAGGGCCACCTCTATTTAAAAAACAAGAAGTCTGGTGTAATGGCTGTTCCTCATTGAGATGTTTGTGTTACATGTTGGTTGATTTCTCTATATTTTTTTTTTTTTGCAGAACCTATACGTTGTGTGCGATCTGTTTGGCTCAACGGAATGTGTCCGAATCACTTATTGTTATCTGCCATCTTTAAATAGGTCTAGGAAAGTAAAAAGGGTGACGGATTATGTGGTTAGTAACCATTTGGTGCAGCTTGGTAAATTTTAGAAAAGTTTAAATTGAAATTTGTTTTAATAACTTGAACATGTAAGGTCCTCTTTTTGTACTTAGTCTTTTGCATATTTATGTGATTAATTTTACGTTCATAATATTTATATTCCGATTACACTAGACAACAATTCAACTGTGTCCAACATGCAAATATACAATTCCAAATGATTTTAACCTGTTGAACACAAATATCACAATGAAGTTTTATTGGCTCTTGTTTTTTAGATATTGCCCTGTTAACAGTTAAAAAGTGCTTTAACCAGTCATCTGGCCCCCTTAAATTAACTTCTTTTTCCCCTTTTTTTTGAAAGCTTGAAGCTAATAAAATATACTTATTCTCCTGATTAAAATTTTTAATGTATAAATTGAAACTGACTTCAACATGTTCTTAACTGTGTTTTTAAATCATCAACAAAAAAATTATAATTGAAATAATTAAACCAAAAAATTGGCACAACATCCTATTCTGCCATAGCCACAGGTTGAAAGCATTTTTATGTAGCAAAAAAGTAGTAAGAGCCATAAACAATGTTACCAGGGAAAATGGTCAATCTGGATACTGGCTGACTACTGTTAGACAGTTGTAAGACTATATCAAGGTTTCACTATACCCTGATGCAACTGTTCAAAACCTCTCAATCATCCCCTGTGACATCCATTTTCATTTACTTTTTTTTTGAATCCTCAACAAAAATTTATGAAAGCATATAGTATGATATATATATATAATATAGCATATATTAGTATGATTTGCAGTTGAAAAAGTCTGAATTCCTCTGAGGAATATTTACAAGGTGCTTACATGATTAAATAGTAGTAGTAGTTCTCAAAAAGTCATTGAGTAGCTCGCCAGTGAAGTTTATTTAATGATTTTTTTTTTTTTTTTTTTTTTTGAGCAGATCGCATTCTTAAAATCTGAAATAAAAAATATAGAGGTAGGACAGTATAAAGTCTCTAACATTTACCTAATGCATAGATGCCAATGCACCCAGAAGCCTTCGATTTTCTAGCCTCGCTGAATTTTTTGGTCAGAAATCAGATTCAATTTTTTTAATATTTTGGAAAAATCCCTAAAAATCCTCAAATTGTGCATCACAAAACTGAAAAATTTCCCCAAGGAAATTCCCTCTGTACTAGGCTGGCCATGTTCCCTCAAGTAAAAATATGGGAAATTGAAATTCCACACTTAAGGCAACTTACCAATTATTGCCAAATATGTTCCCAAAACAGAGTTGCCAATTTTTACTAAAATCTCCAAAAAATATGCCAAAGGCAGGGAATGAAGCACCACCACTGAAAATCACAGTGGATTGTCATAAATTCCACAAAGAAAAATGTTTAGGGACATGGCAAACACATTTGAGATAAATATCGGGTCTTATGCTCACCCTATGCAATCCCCAATTTCCCCTTTTGTTTGTACTAGATTTTTTCTTTGCCAGTGAATTGTGTTCACGTACATGGTCCCCCCCCCCCCCCACATCCTGCTGTAGAGCCCTGCAAGCTGATATTTCACAAGTCCCTAGCCTGATTTTTTATTTTCATCTCCATAGTGAATTTATGATAGGAAAAAACAAAAAATTATAAGAATCTTGTCAGGTCCCCAGGCTGGAGCCCTGTCAGCCACACCCTTGTGGAGACAGTGGTGATGCGACATACTACAGGTTTTTTTCCAAGTCTGGGAATTGGCACCTATGCTAATGCATCAAAGAGAATTGCAAAGCAAGTTTCTCTCTCTCTCTCTCTCTCTCATGATCCCAAAACTGACTAAGTCCTCTTCAAAACCTTTCCCTTCACCTGTGGAAGAGAGATGGCACCAAATTCCAACATAAAATGTTAATACACTAATTTCTTAATGAGAGATATTGAAGAAGAAAGCCATTTTTTTAATCGGCTGTGAACTGGGGGTCCTAGTCTAATAATTATCCCTCATGTGCATGAAAAATCAGTAGTGTGGCTATGTCCAATTTTGGATGCCTGGACAGATAAAAATTCAAGCTAAATTTCAAAACTTTTTGCACCTCTATTCATTTTATTCATAATGATTTTTCATCGATGGTTCATTTGTTTTTTATTGTTAAACATATTTGTTCTCAATTGTAAAATACAAATTGCTGAATTTCTTGTATTTTTCAATAACTCTGATATGTATATTTGTGTTTTGTAGGAATCAAGACCAGATCTCACATTTCATACCAACTGCGGCCAAAACATTGAGCTGAAAAATAAAAATAAGACTGCTTCCAGAATTGCTGGTTATAGCCATGGTCTAGTCATTTCTAACAGAAGCTTGAAACCCAATGAACTTTTCGAGGTTTGGTTATAAATTTTATTATTTGATATCTAATGAACTAATTTTTGATAAGAGTTCATTGTATCAAAGTTTATGCTAGAGCTTTATTAATAGTGATAGATTTAATATATGGAACAGGACATCTGTTTGGATGCAGCTCATTGGACATGTGACGTGGACTCGTGTCATTTGGATGCCAAACAATTGACCAGATTATTACAATCAATCATTTACAATTTATTAAAATTTTAAAAAAATATATCTATGAATTTCCACAAAGTTTGGTTGTCAGCCCTGAATTTATCTTGCAAGAGTCAATGAGCCGCTTCTGCATAGTTATTTGTGTGTTAGTTATTAGTTATTTCATCATTTATAGTATTTCGCTTATAAAAGGACCAAATTGCTGGCTCAAACAGTGGCTGATTGTTGCAGTTGTTTCTAAAAGAATCATTCATTGTAATTGTCTTCGAAATAATTTATTACTGGTATAAAACTTTCATCAATAGCTGGCACATTGTCATCTTCATTCACCCCTCATAAAATGTCAATTGCATCCTCGATATTAGCTATGGGTACAAAAGCCAAAAAAGGAGTCATACAAGCCTGTAGAGCAAAGTCTGAATCAGTGTTGCATTGATGAGCAAAATATCCAGAAGTGAGATGGGATGGTGCTGTATATTTTTTACTGAATGGAATAAACATCCGTGCAATTCTGCATTTATAATGCATTAAAAAAAAGCATTGCTTGCTTTGGAACCACAGCTCCAAATGCCATGTGTTTAAGTGTCTCACATCCAATGAGCTGCATCCAAATGTAATACTTATTTAATATCAAGCACTGCATCACATACACCTGTGTACTGAAACATACAAATCAGCATGTACAGTTCTTATTAAATATTAGTGCTAAACAATTTTTCAAGTACCGTAACTGTAAAAATTTAATATTGAAATATAGGTGAAAACAGGAGCTATTTAAGGAAACTTGATTGCTTGCAGATTGCAGGTGTGAGATGAATGTCTGATTAAATAGCAACAGCAAAACTTTTCAAATTTTTTGCAATACAGTGTGTGTACTACAACTATATAAAATTGGAGAAGGGGAGCTTCACTTCAATGGGGAAATTATGGCATTACACTGTAATTGATCAGAAGAAACGTGCAAGTTGTTTAGCGATAAATTGTTTACCGTTTATGTAGTATAGGGGGATGTTCAAATCCCACTAATCTTGAGTTTGTTATGCAGTAGAATCTCATTTAACTGAGGGTGATGCTTCTGTAGGGATGAGATAGGATAATGAGATTGTCTGTTAACAAATGCAATTCCAGAAAATGTAAAGAAAAATAAATGTCTGTGCACATCACAGGTAAATGTATGTGTGAATAAATAAAAACAGAACTTTGATACATGTTACGGTGAAAGTAAAATTTATGCAAAAATATTTTAAAAAATCAGGTATTCAACTTTTTTCTTCACACACCTTCACTGTATGAGTAAAATAAATGCATGACTAAGAAATATGATTTTCTGGATGTTATGCTGAAAATTGTATTTCTCAGTATATTTCAAGCCGCTGTCGACATTGATCTGGACACATGCTTCGGGTCATAGAGACCTCAGTAGATAGAAGCTTAGTTAATCTAGATTCTATTGAGTGTCCATATGTTTTATCTGTTAAATACTTGTAAAGTATGAGAGAAATTGTGTAAATTACATTAACAGGTGCGCATGGACAAGTGGAACCCAAATTACACTGGTTCTCTAAGAATAGGTGTTACTGGTGTGTCTCCTGATACTTTGAACCTACCGGCTCATGCGCTAGCCCTACAAAAGAGCTCATGGATTATCGTAGAAGAATCAGTTTACCATAATGGAGCAAAGGTAAAATTGTAACTACTGAAGCTCTCGTATAACAATACTCAAGAATACTAACTGATTTTTCAATGCAACACATTTTCTTATCCCCCTTACTTTGCACCCGCTGAAAATCTGAAGGAAGCCTACTTTGTTAAAAAAATGTATATATAACATTTTTACAGGGGCTTTAGTGATCTCTGCTATGCTGGTTAAAGGGTCCAGAGTCTTACCAAATCCCCTGAAACGTTCATCTAAGTCTGAGGATTTTTTTTTCTTCTATGTTTAAATGTATTTTTTTGTAGCTTAATCATTTGTCTTGCATGAGATGTCTCAAAATTTTTCTAAAAGAGAGGTATCTGAAAATAGGTTTCGAGGTAGAAATGAATCAATCTGTCTCAACTGACAGTTACTCATTGGATTCATTTTGATTGGCATGGAAATTTAGCTCACAAGACAGCTGTTTTATGAGAGCCATACATCCACATGAAAAAAAAAATGTTTGTTAGCCAAGACAGAAAAATGACAAACAAATATTTGTTAGCCGAAAAATTCATAAGCTGAGGCATTCGTTAGCCAAGGTAGTACTTGTATTTTTAAATTGTTGTCTCATTCATTCTCACATGTTGAACCAGAAATATGGACTGTCCTATAAATAGGATGCTGAGTAGATGTGTAATACAAATGTGAGCTACCGATTTTTGCTGTTCTGATGAGCTTTAAAAGTGTATGGGTGCTGAATATAATTTGCTGTAAAAAAAAACTACCAGTTTTTGCTGTTCTCAGCATAAAACTGCTCTTCTGGTACTATGTCTAGCCAACACAAACCATAGATTGCAGATAACTAGACTACGGTAGCAAAAAAAAAAGATCAAAATTATTCTTAAATGAATTTTCAGAAGAACTTTAATGGAAAACTCTGTGGGGATGGATGTGGAAAAAGTAACATTTGCTGGCTATTTAGAAAATCATATAGTATGCAGTGTAACATTACCCTCGGAACAAGGACGTGTACTAAGCTGTTCTGAAAATCGGTATCTTAGTCTTGTCCCTTTATTGTTGAGATAACCCTTACAGTCCAATCTCACTTCAATGGTTACATTTGTCATGGGTGTGTGTGTGTGGACAACAACCTACCAATAAGCTGACAAATAATTCTTGCATTGTTCTTGAGTTTCAAGTGTAGTTGGTTTGTGTGTGTAATTGTGGGCACTGTCTGAAATACATAACCTCCTTCGGGCTTTAACGCAAGGTAGAGGCAGGCACGTGAGTTACATTGCATGTTCACTAATTATTTGTATTTTACAAAATTATATTTTTATTGTGAAATCATAATTTTTCCCCAATTTTTTACTCACAGATACTTGCAAAGTATGGTCCTAATTTAGACACAGTGATGGCTGATCATAAAGTTGGTGTCAAAATTGATGATCAAGGTTGTTTACATTTGTGTGTAAATGACAAGGATTGTGGAATTGCTGCTGAAAAAATTCCTTTCCCATGTTACGGTGTTGTAGACTTATTTGGACAGTGTTTTCGTGTAAGTATCAAGTAACATACTGCATAAACCATATTTTTCTGACTGTAAGGCGGATAGGGTTTATTTGGTATAGCATAATATGGCTTGCAGTGGGGGGGGGGGGGTACAACTAAAAAAAATTCATCTTTTGTATTGTAGTTATGTAGTACTGGCACGTAAATACTTTGTTGAATGTCTATAATTTAGACCACTAATCCGAATATCTTATAACAGCAATCAATGGGAAATTAGAATGCGTTTTTTCTTGTTTTCTTGAAAATAACTTTTTTTTGTGTGTGTGTCTATTGAAAGACATACATCATATCTTCCCTCCCTTCCTTTTTACCTTTTTGATGCACAGATAGTCGGAATTATACCTTTCTGTATGTGCAAGAGAGAGAGAGAGAAAAAATCTGTATTACGAAACATCATACAGTGGTTGAGCTGAGCTATTATTCTCTGCAGATGATGGGAGCAGTTTATGAGTTAAAAGGAACCTATCCACCACCTCAAACTTCAGAGACAATGATTTATTAACACTTGTTTTTTATGATAAGTTCTTGGTGAATACTGTTATAAACCTGAAAATTTTCTTCTTCCTGTACTGTTTGGTCGTAATCAATCTGCAATCAATCCACATGAATCTGCCATTTGAAGAGACAGACATATAAGAATATTGAATAAAATGTGAAAAGATTTTGTTTCGATTCATTAGAAAATTTTTATTTTACAAAAAATAAAAATTTTAATTATGTTGTTAGTTTCCATCAATAGACTTATTAATTATCTCAATTTAGAATTTACAATTTTCACTGTTTTGAGAATTAACTTGCGTCTTCTTTTTTTCTTTTTTTTTCTTCGCCTTTATAAAAAAAACTCATGTTCTATGTTGATGTGAATGCAGGTTTCATTTCTGGATGTAGTGCAGGAGGATCTTGATGAAGAGAGGGAAAAAACAGATGAGAGTGGTATGTGCCTAATTCTCCTGTGTGTGTGCATAGATATTTTTTACTTTTATCACATATATTTCATCCATAATTAATCAATTATACATTATGTGTTTTTGAAGCAACAGAAACTTTTGGGAAAAAATAATTATGAAAGTCCTTACTGCTAAGGACATTCTTTGTGTGCTGCTGCCCTCATACAATAGTGTATATAATGTTAAAATGAGAAAAAATATTGATCATATATGTTTTAGTGCAGGGCTAGACAAATCTTAGGTGCCAGCTCGCCATGGGGACTAGAAAATTGGTATGGGCACCTAAAATTTTGTAAATGTGGTTGCTAAATTGGAGTCTAAGCATGACACAAAATTTTCTGATTTCATTATGCTACATCTTTTAACATGGGAAAAGTCAAATAAAACATTTAAGACCGTTTTTTTTTAGCAAAATACCATGCTTAGCTTCTAGAAATTGGGCCGGCTTCTAAATATATATATATATTTTTATTTTTCAAGCCCTGTTTTAGTTTTTTCTTTTTTTTTTCAATATTTAATTTCTTGTTGAATAATACAGAAAAAACATCAGAAGAAGAAGAAGATGATATACAGTGTCGTGAGATGAACTTGAAAATGTGCTCAGCTCTAAAAAAATGTCGGAGATTGAGGCGACTACTGTTTCCTGGTATAAATGATTTATTTCTTTATTTTGATTTCATTTTAATGTTTAGCCAAAAAACGAGTAAAAATTATTTAGGATAAATGTAGTGAAACTTTGCTAAAACGGTACGCAATATAATAATAGTTCACACTACAATGATATTTTTTAGTCTTGTTTGGAAATGTCTATACTCTAATGCTAAACTGCAGCCTCTTGATATAACGATAATCCCTTTGCAATGTTTTTTTTTTTCTTGGTCAGCAGAGTGTCTTTATATCAAGGTTTCACTGTATATATTGAACAAATGTTTTATGACTTATGTTTTTATCTTGGGGAAGAGTGCCTTCCTGTATTGTCTTTCTCTCTTGAATTTTTTGAGATTCGTCATTCAATATGGTCATTTACTGAATTCATACAAATCCAAAAAAAACCATGAGTTTTTCAATATGTTAAAGAGCTGTATCATATACTGTAAAACCTCTTTAACGGACACCCGTCAGATGCAGTCACCCTTCTTTTATGGCAGAATAATAATTTCCCCTTGTATAATAAAAGTATACTTTTCAAACTCCTGATTATCGGTCACCCCTTCTGTTATGGATAATTTTTTTGTCCCACCGGTGTCCCTAGAAAGAGGTTTTACTGTGTATATATATTTTTCAGATTTTATCTGTAATCTTGCAGATGGTTTCTTCCTTCCTGGTGAAGTTGTGTGTTACTGCAATTCCTGTTGGGTTGAACAAGAGGAGAAAGAAGAGCTTAACGAGAAGATAGAAGGTCAACAATATGCTTGTGTTAAGCCAAAAGGATGGTGTTGTTTTGCCTTAAAGTATGATACATTTTTCCCCTTATGAGTTATTTCACTGTGCCTGTACCATTATTGATAGATAACATCCAAAATAAATTAACTTTAGCTGTTAGAATCATCTATGTTTTGCTTTCTACAGTGTTTATATTGTGTATATGATTTCATATCACTGGACTACAGGCATCTTCAACTTTTTGCTTATGAAAGTGTCTAAGTGTGCTAGATTTTTATTGTTGTAATTTTGGAAAGCTTGGGAAACCCATGTTTAGTTCTTGACAACCATATATTGTCTTCTTCCAATAAGCACAACCCCATCCCTCTCTTCTTCTAATGCTGGGCACAAATGGTGCTCACAAGTCAAAAAAAATGTTGAAGACTTCTGTTGTACAAAATAGTTAAACAGAATTATGAATATTCTCGACATGTTTTTAAAGAGTTAAGCCATTCCCTATTGAATTATTTCCATTGATTATCTCAATGAAAAGCCTGATTCTTTGGTATTGAGAAAGCATCTTGACCTAGTTGCTATATTTAGTAGCTTTGATGTGCAGGTCCTTGTTTTATACATGAATCTCGTTTCGTTATTCGTTCTATCTTAGGTCAAAAGCAGACAATGTTGTGAAGGATACATGGCACTTGGCTTACCATGGCGTGAAGTTAGGAAATGCCAGAAATATTCTTGACCACAGAGGACTTCTTCCAGCTGGTAAAAAACTCTAGACATTAATTAATGATTAAAAACTCAAACTTCTTAAATGTTGAATATGCATATATTTAGATGTCCTTCTGAAAGCTCATTTACACAAAAAGCGTCATTTTGCTATTTGCTATTGTCATTTAGTTAGTATTTCATTTTTTTTTCAAAAATAAGGTTATAGTCTAATGATGTTTTTTTTCCCCCCCCGCTTCCCCAGAAAAATTAGGTTTAACACGTCGCATAGTTTTTACAGAAAAGAATGAGGAAAACTCAACATCTAGTCATATTCTAGTTTCACCAGTTCTGGACTTTGCTACTTCGCAAAAATTTTCCCCAAAAGCCAGGTAGATATCTCCCTCTCTAAATATATATTCTCACATTCATTTATTGCAATCGGAATAATGATGCTTGTTTACAAAGTTATTTTCATTTATCTTTTTTTGACAGTTTTTTTTAATAGTCACAAGAGTATTTCATTTGTTTTTATTCAGTAGAAAATGTATGAAGGTCCACATGTGCATTCGTGAGTCTTTCCTGTTATGTAGCTTGGCTAACTTCATGACAGCACCACCCATTGCAACATCTGAAGCATCTACACAAACGCTTAATTGAATTATTCACGTGTTTATGGGAATAATTTTTACAAAAAATCTTCGACAAATCATCTGAAAGCTGAATAAACAACAGGTTAACAGCTACACTGCTCTAAACAGTTTGGGGATATAGTGGTTTTGATTATAAATAGCAGATTAGGGAAAGTTTTGGGGACTGAAATGTGATTCAGAGGTGTAGTACAATATGAGATAATCACGCATGCAACACAAAATAATCAAATTTTCTCAGTTTTATGCTGAAGATGAGAAAATAAAAATTTTATGCATTATATGAAAAAGGCAAAAATATGATTTTTTGCTTGGACGAAAAACAATTTTTGACACCTGTGAGGCATGAACTCACAGACATTGTTGATGAGGGACTGAGGTATTATACAATACAATACAAATACAACGCCACAACAGGCAAACTGCCCAACGAGGTGGCTGACTTAAGAACATCATGGATCCCCGAGCCACTTTTTGGAGGCCCTACCTACTACTGCTACACCACACATGCACCCCGCCCACCCCCCGGAACCCCCAACGAATCGGTACATGCGGGAATGTGCGTGTACGTGTAGTGAAACCTGACGTGAAGTTTTTTGTTTCTCTGTAATGCTTGTTATGTGTAGTGCTGCCATCTGCCACCAGTTTTCCTAACTATGAGTGAAGTGTTATGATTGAATGATTTATCTTTGTAGGACTGTTGCTCTCTGTGGCGAGACTTTTTAACGGGGAGATCGGCTCGCATTTGCGCCTTGAAGTTGGGAACCACAGAAAACCAACTTCAGCCGACCACCACTGTGGGGTTGAAACCCGAATCCTCTCATCTCGAGTCCGTCACTATAACCACTCAACCACCACAGCGGCACCACAGAGGGGTTATTCCACCCCTCTCTTGCTGAAGTGTGATTTCCAACTGTTGAACAGTTTGTGGGAGTGATGGACAACCAGCAATCCTTTTTCCTAGAATGCCCCAAACATGTGCAATTGGATTCATGTCAGAAGAACATGATGGCTAGTCCATTTGAAGTATTCATTCATCAGAATGGAAGTTTTTCCCAAGCCAAGCACAATGTGGGTAGCATTATTGTCCATGAAAAAGAATTCATTTTCAACTGCTGTAGCGTATGGATCTGAGAAATATCATCTGCAAAGTGTTGAGTCATCAGTGATCCATTCCTGTTGATGTACAGGTCGGTGTAGCTATTTTTGGATATACCCACCCAGACTATCAATTTGCATTTTCTATACCTGTTACTCCACATGAATGCCAGTTTGTTTCGAGTATCACGTTCCCTCCAGATCAACTGTTGCTATTCTCAGGTTGAAAAGTGAAACTGGACTCATCTGAGAACAGAACATTGTACCATTTTTTTTATCCTAACTGACATGTTCTTGTGTTCACCATCGCTGGGCAGTACAGTGGTGTCTGGTTAAAGCAATGCATACCATTGGAGTGCGAGCCTAAAGACCAATAGAGTGGAGCCGGTTTCCCACACTTTGAGTTGAAACACTGATTCAAGAAACTGCCAGACTTTGTTGCTGTAGCCGAGTGGCATTCATCCTGTGGTTTATCCTGGCCGTTAATCTCAAATGTTGATCTTCATTTTGTGATTTTGAAGGCCTATGACCTTGCCTTGACCTTCAGCTTTCATCTTCAGTTTCTAAAAATTTATTCCACAAATGGAAATCACACTTTGAGAAATGCCAACAGCTTCTGCTCCAACAGATTTTATTTGACCTGCTCTAGATGACTGCTAGTCCTCAGGGCTTCTTATTCGGCTAAATCATGCTGTTAAGGCATCACTTTCGTTCATTGAAGCAATAAATTCAATCATTTCTTTTGGCCACCTTTATGAAGTTTGTTAGAAGTCATATTCCATTTACTGCTGGTGACATGATTTCATCAGCACTTCACAAAAAAATCCTGCATACTCTAGAATTTATTATTTTGATAAATTTGCATTTCAATCCTTTTTCTTTCACCATGGATAAAAAATGAGGCAGTTATATTGTTAATTGTCACCAAATATATTTGGAATATCAGCCAATTGTTTTCAGCAGTGTATCTAGTTTCAGCTTTAAAAAGGTTTTCAAACTTATACAAATACACACAAACCTATTATGACGCTTTTCAAACTAGAATTAAGAAGTTCCTTGTGTTTTTCATAAAAACTAACTTTTCGCGATTGGCACAAACAAATCATTCAGCATTTGTGGAACAGTACTGACAAGGTTCATTCACAAGTGGTTTGGCTTGCTAATGTATATGCAGCTCATCACATTGACTAGTGTGATAAAAATGTCACTCTCCACTATTGATGCGAAGTCCAGAAGACTAGATATGATTTTTGAAAAGAAAGTTTACGGGCCTCTCAAAGGAATCAAACCACAGTCTTTTTGCATTCTATGTGAGTGCACCAGACCATTCTGTAACAAAAGCACTGATACATATTTGTTCCCTTAGAGCTTATTTACGTTAAATGGGACTGCAGTGAGGCCTATGAGTTTCTTTCCAAAAATTATCGCATCGTATCCAGTCTTCTGTACTTTTTACATTGACTTGTGTTCAATGGAGAGAGTTCTCTATAAGTATGAGAAAGAAAATGCTCATTGTTTCCCCTAACAGTGCTTTTAATTCGCTATCTCACATATTTCTCTTTTTCCCTCTTTAACTTCAAGGATTGTTGACCCAAGAACCCACAAAGAAGTATTTTTCCATTTAGCTTTTCAAGTTTACGTTCGTCCTGGTTCCTACACCGTGGGTTCCATTCAATCATGTGATAAATCCGTCGACAGCGGCCAGACTTCGGAAGTCCAGTGGTTTACCAAAGAAGAAGATTCAACAATTCTATGTGGACTCCTGATGAGGCCAGCAGAATCCTAATTTTGAAACGCCAAAGCAATAATATTTTGTTTCAGATTTTGATAAGATTTGTTTGTTTTTTGTTTTTTTTCTAATGTGATGTCCTCCGCGAATGTTTGAAGCTAAGCTTAGTGCCTGGTGAATTAATTCATTGTGCTATGATATTAGTTTTTTGAAAAAAAATATGACGATTATGTGTGTCCAATTGTTTTTGTGTTTCATCTGCACATCATATACATTATTTTTGGTGATGTTTTTAGAGTTGGTTTTTTTTTTTTTTTTGCTCTCAATATTAAAAATCATGTGCAAGGTCTTACGTTGCCCTAAATATGTACAAAATTTGTTCAAAATACAAAATTTTCTCTCTCTCCATGTATTTTGCATTCTATAGAGAAGAACACGATTTCATAAACATTATCAATTGCTCCAAAGATGTACCACCTTCTTATGCCTTCCCACCTTCTTAGAAAGATTGATTTTTCAATTGAAATTTTGATTTTGCTCTCAGAGCAAAAGAAAAAGATTTTCTTTGCTCTGAGAGCAAAGAACTCTGGAGATGACTCTTCTTAATAACAAGGAAATGGTACACCCTGAGGACGTTTGGCATTACGGATCATGTACATGCACTTTTGTATTGGAAATTTTTTTATTATGCCATTACTGTGTCTTCCGATTTGTTTACCGTTTGTGTGTTGAAAACTAGTGAACAAATTAGTTTTTTCTTCTTTATATAAGACTGTGCTCTCTTTTTTTTTTACACTATAATGATATAATGTATGAAGCTCAGCAGTTAAAAAGACTGATTTTTTTCCTTTCTCCGGACGCTATTGAACTTGGGTTTGATCATTTTGGTTCCCCCAAAGTTTTGACAAGTCTAAGCTTCTACCCCATCATTTTTGCACCTTAGATGCATGTTCGCAAAAAGTTCTGATTGCATTTTATGTATTTATTTCTCTCTAGTTTGCTATGCATTTTCTAGCATTTTGATTGTAGTTTATTTAGACAGCATTTAATATTAGTTCAAACAGATGCATGACTAGTCTTCAAAATAGTCTGTTAGCTCTCGCAACAAAAAAATTTAAACCTAGAATGTAATGGTGAAGCTTTGCATTATATTTTTTCCTAGTAACTTGTGCAGTATTTCATGCTACTATATATTTCATTAATTCACTGTCTTCTTCCAAGACTATGAGCTACTAGTATATGAAAAAAAAAATGCTCTAGGAAAAGTGTCTTTATGTTATCGCTCATTTATCCAACAAAGATTTGATGTTTCTATTTTTTTAAATATCTCAGATTATATTATGTACGGTTATCGATTTTAAATGCCTTCTCTAGACAATAATTTGTGTTGGGGAAAAATTTTTCCCCCAGCTACCTTGTATACTGCCATCGATGCTAAATATGTAAGTTCAGTAACTAGTAGTGAGTTGTTAGCTAGCTGCAGTTATAATGAATATGCCTCTACTCAGAATATATGCAATGCTCGTAATACTATGCAAATAACTCGTTTTATAGCGTGCTTCTCCGTTTTTCATAATGCTCATCTAAATGTAAGAGAATGTGACAGATAATTTTGTAAAAGGCATTGTTGCATTTCTACAGCAGTGTTGCTGCTATTAAAAAAAACCCAACAAAAATGTTTGATACAGTACTTTTATTATATGGTTATGTTATAGTCATCGGAATGTTTTTTATATCTTCTATTGTAATTTCTTCTGCCTGGCTATGTTTTTCCCGTAAATCAGAAATGTATTTGTATTTTTCAAGGAGATTAATGGGGGGTTTTTTTTGGCTTACTATAGTACGAGTATCCAAATACACACATGATTTCACATATTGAGGTTGCAGGCTTATGGGATAATAGTTATCATTCTAGACCAGGGGTCTTCAAATTTTCAGAAATTGTGTTGTGGTTCCAAAGGAAAATTTCTATGAAGCAGAGGGCCAATAAGTCATACTGCAGTATCTAGATTCACTCAGGGTGGGTGGGTGGGCCCAGCAAAGCCCTGTACTTCGAGTCAAATAGTGGACACTATATAATTTGAGAATTTTATTTATTCCGAGATTATTTTTTTCACTGAATATGAATCTCATCAATTCTGAAACAACTTTTTCATTGAATATGAATTTTGTGAATGCTGAAATATTTTTATAATAAGTATGGAAAATAAATTTCCATCAATTCTAAAATTATTTTTTCATTGAATATGAAATTTCATTCATTCTGAAATTATTTTTCATTGAATATAGAATTTTACGAATATTTCAGTAATCTTGAAATATTGTTAAATCAAGTGTGAATTTTCATTAATTCTGAAAATGATTTTGCGCTGAATATGAATTTTTATTTATTCTGAAATAACTTTTCCTTTAATATAAATTTCGTGAATGCTGAAATATTTTTATATTAAATATAAATTCCCACCAATTCTGAAATTATTTTTTCATTGAATGTAAATTTTCATTAATCTTAAAATGTTTTTATATTAAATATGGATTTCTATCAATTCTTAAATTAATTTTTTTTCATTGAATGTAAATTTTTATTAATTCTGGAATTATTTTTTTCATTGCATATGAATTTCATTAATTCTGAAATCATTTTCTGTGAAATACGAGTTTTCATTTGTTCTAAAATTATTTTTCATTTAATATATGATATGATTGATCATATGAATCTTCATTAATCCCTAATTTATTCCAATAATTTGATACAATTTTTCATTAATTCTGAAAATATTTCTTCTAATAATTCTGGGAATATTTTTCATTCATCCATGAATTGTGGCGTACTTTTCTTTTTCCATTAAATCTTAAATAATTTCTTTCAATAATTATGAAATTATTTCTCATTAATTTAAAATTTTTTCTAAAAGTTGTTTCGAAATTTTTTTTTATACCAATTTTGGAGTATTTTTTCATTGAAGTTATTTTTTCCGTATTTCTCTATAAATCCTGTAACTATATGACCACTGCTAAAAAGCTTCAAAGGACACATGTAGCCATGGGTCATGCATTAAAAACTAGCAGCAGATTTATGGTTTTGTTGCTTGTGGGGCTACACAAATTTTATTGCCCTTTTCCCATTCTGGTTCAATTTTCTTGACCACCCATTCTTCAAATTTGCCACCCTGGACTAAAGCCTGCTTGCCCCCCCCCCCACCTTCCCTGGATATATGCCTCTGTGTTCGAGTCACTCTTTTGGTCATTCTCATGCTCAAACACTTTCTTGGTGATTTTTCTTCATTCTTTTGGTCATTCACTGACCTGTATACTCACTCTCTAGGTCACTCTTTTGGTCTCTCATACTCACACACTTTCTAGGTCTTTCTCTTTTTTTTTCTTTTTTTTTTTTTTGGTTTCTCACTGATTTGGTCGTACTCCAAGTCACTCTTTCGATTATCCACATGCCTGCATACTGTTTTGGTCACTCATATAATTTCACATGCTCTAGTTCACTCACATGCTCATTTTTGTTTTGATTGCTCACATGCTTGCACACGCTTTAGATCACCTTTTCCATCACTTGCATGCTTATATACTTTCTTGATCACCATTGGTCATGCACGGACTTGGTTCCTTGTTCTTTAGGTCTCTTCTATGCTTACACTCTCTCCAAGTCATGCTTTTGGTCGCTCACTGATCTAGTTTCCCACTCTTTTGGTTATTCACTTGATCACACACTGTTTTGATTGCTCACATGCGTGCACATTTTTTTCTTATCCATCACTTGCAGCACACACTCTAGGTCACTCTTTCTGTTGCTCATCAACATGGTCCCTCACTCTCTAGGTTAATCTTTTGGTCACTCACACATGCTGGTACACTTGGATTTATGTTTTTGCTGTCCTCCCATTCTACTCATTTTCTTGGCTACTCATTCATAGAAGAGTTGATCCACTTTGCCCAAGAATATTGAGAAGACACCAACGAATAAGGCAAATACACAATATGTATACACAATTGTGTATTTGCTTTATTCGTTGGTGTCTTCTCAACCACTCATTCATCCCTGGGCTATAGCCCACTGTAAATAAATACCCCCCCCCTCTCTTGGACACGAGGTTGCAATATGCATTAAGAATGGAATCAAGCTGTACACTGTATATTCATGAATGAAATTTCATTCACATGCATATCCGTCTCATTCGAGACAACGAAACAAAAAAAGGTGCTTTTTTTTCAAGGAAAAACTTCCTTCAAATTTATTTTAGAATTTGTTGTGATGCTTGTATTTTTATATGCAACGTACTCATGATGGGCATTCATGTACATACATTGCGCATAATTATTTTTGCTGCATTTCTCCCACCTTTATCAAATTTTCCAGGTTTTCCATAAATACAAGATTCATATAATATATATGAGAGAGAGTGTATGATGGTTTGTAAATAAATTTTAATCCAGCCATCTTTGATATTAGATTGAATTTTTGCCTTTTTTTTCTTTTTGCCTTAGTCATGAAAGTTTTGGGCATTGGGTGAATGTATTGAAAAAGCAATATGTATCAAGGCCCGGACAAATCTATTGACCAACATGCCCAGGGCATGTAAATATTTTGACTCGACATGTATTGTTTTTCAATCATACACCTGACGCTGGCATATAAAATACTGATTTGGGCATGTTTTATTTCAAGTTACACACCTGAAGGGCATGTAAATTTTTGTAGATTTGTATAGCCCTCGTTTGTGTATGCAGTGCATGCGATCTTCCAAGGGGTGAATTACACAAAGTACATCATACCCAGGGCCAGTACCCATCCAAAGTACATCATTCCCCCATTGGCGTACGCAAAGGAGGCTTTTGGGGTTCTAACCCCCCCCCTCCCCCCCCCCCGAAGCCGAGATTATAGTGTTATTTTGCAGGAAAAATGTAAACCCCTCCTTGAGAAGAAAAAAAAAAATTGAAATCCCCCCGAGAAAATTCTGCGTACGCCTATGCCCGAGCCATATAATAAGGGCCGTCTCATGACGCGCTCACTCAATCTCCCACTTACTCACTCCATTGATAACTCACTCGTTTTAGCTTTTTCGCTAGCTCATTCACCAGTTCATTCGGTCACTCACTTCTATATTCACTTGGTCACTCGCATATTCACTTGCTCAATCAATCACTCACTTCTATATTCACTTGGTCACTCGCATATTCACTTGCTCAATCAATCACTCACTCACTCCTATATTCATTTGCTCAATCACTCACTCACATATTCACTTGCTCAATTACTCACTCACTGCTGATGAACTGTAGTGGATGAATTGTCCATCGACGAATTTTCCCAGTAGTGATTTTTACCTCGGTGAATTTTCCATAAATCGTCTAACAAGGCAAGGAGTCTAACCTAACGCGAGTTATTAGTGAGTCTCAATCAAGCCCACGATTGAGAACGAAAGGGACAAACTCACGAGGCGAAACGACGGCCTAGGCAAGGTTTCTAGAATACATAAGGGGGGAAAGGAGGGGGGGTCCATTTTTTTTTCTTCGCGGGGGGGTTCTACGTTTTTTCCTGCAAAATAACACTATAATCTCTGTATGGCGGGGAGGGGGGTTAGAACCCCAAAACCCCCCTTTGCGTACGCGAATGCGCCCCCCCCCCCCCAACACCGACACGAGTCAGTGAACGAGGAATGACCGAGTGAGTGTTTCAGTAAATGATACAGTAGTTGGTGAGTGAGTGACAAAGTGAGCGATTTAGAGATAGAGTGTGTGTGAGTGATCTAATGAGTGAGTGTCGTGATGAGCGACTCAGTGGTGGACTGAGGGATCCAACGTGACCTATTGGCGGGTTAGTTACCTAGTAAGTGAATGACCTGGTGATTGAGTACGTATGAAAGAGTGAGCGACCTAGTTAGTGAGTAAGTGAGTGACATATAGTGAGTGAGCGAGTAGCAGAGGGAGAGACCATGTGGTTGAATGTATAACAGAGTGAGCAACCTAGGGAGTTGATGATAGAATGAGTGGTCTAGTGAGAGAATGACAAAGTGAGCGACCTAGTGAGTAAGTGAGTGACTGGCCTACCGATAGAGTGATCGAGTGACATTGTGAGTGAGTTACCTGCTGCGTAAGTGAGTGACCTATGAAGCAATTGAGTGAATTATTGAGCAGTAAATGGTAGTAGTTGGTGAGTGAGTAAGTTGACATTGTGAAAGGAAAGTTACCTGCTGAGTAAGTGAGTGATCTATGAAGCAATTGAGTGCAATGGCTGAGCAAGTGAGTGAGGGAAATCGAAAGCGATTCAGTGAGTGACAGAATGAGCTACCTAGCAGAGCAATGGAGGAAATTTGTCTCTGAGAATCTAATTTGGGGAGGGGGCTAATCTTTTATGCTCACAGACCAGTGACGTATTCACAGGGAATTTGTGGGGGCAGAGGCACATTGGGAGAGCTGAAAGTTGTTAACCGTCCCGTACATACGGGACTTCAGAGCGTACGCAGATGAGGGAGGGTGTATTGCATTGTTTTTTAGAAATTATTGGAAGGGCTCAGGTTCCCTTACAAAATTTATTGATGGGGCTCAAATAGCCTCAGCTCCTAGGTTCCGGTGATTATTCTACATAATGATTGACAGAATGACCTTGGGAGTGAATGAGCGATAGCGAGCTAGATCTAGTGACAGGCCGGTTTCGCTCATTCATTCGCTCACTCGTCCTCTTGATCACGCGCTCATTTATTCAGTCGTTCATTCACTCACTGATGTCGGTGAATTCTCTCAGCCATGAATTCTCCGGGCACGATTTCCATCACTAGAGCAATCACCATGCTTAATAGATTTTCTCACGAGCCGTATCTGACTCTCGGCTCGAGATTCGACGCCGTTGAAAAGTCTGGATCCACCATCCATGTTAGTGCTCGCGATCTGGAACGCTCGATTCTGCTTCTTGGCTTGTCATTCTTATTCCTCCGCACCAGTTGAAGACTGACGCTAAATTAGACAGCCAATTCTGCTGGATCACCTTTATCAGGAGCCATTCTTTCGAGCGACCTTTCATTTCGAAATACACGGTAATATTCACCATTTGCTCCAATTATCTTTCTATCGATTATGGTTAGGTTCGAGGGCAATATTAGGCTTTCGTGTATTAATTCGATTGAATAATCTAACTTTTCGACTCGTTAATTGTGAATGCCGCTTATTGATATCGACGAGGATATATTTTAAATTTTAACTTTTCCAATATTATCAATCAAATTAATTTTGACTGTGATGCATTTCAAAACTTCGTTTCTCTGAGCCAGGGGTCTTCGACGCATGGCCTTAGGGGCTTCTTTTCTTTTTTTTTGACGTGGCCTGAAGACCATTTTTAAGAAATACCTACTTTACATTAAAAAGAGATTGAAAGTGCGAAAAGAAGTCGTTATAAAAGCCCGCCGACCACTGAGAGACTTAAGCTGGAGCCACATTCCAGGCCACCTTAAGAACATTCGGGGACCCCCTGGGCAAAGTGAATTTTCAAAGGCCCTTACCTGGCTACAAATGCCTTTTTACCAATCAACATGATTGCTCTTGAAAATTCAAACCAGATCTAATTTTCATAAGGCTCCCCTGCGCTTGAGAACCCCCAGGCCGTTCCCGGGTCAGGCCCATGTGTTAACGCCCAGGCTAAACGGCACTGTGGCTAGCCTGTTTCAATAGTCATTCGCGAATATTTGCTTCCAATGTTTGCCTCTGCCTCCCTGCTGCAATGAAGCAGCAATGGCATAGGCTGGCTACACACTGGTCCAGCCTGGCAAAATGTTCCTTGGCGAACATTTGATTCTAGAACACTCAGGATAGGCTATGGCCTTAGCTTAATCAAGGTTTCCACATTTTCAGAGAAAAGATTGCGGTGGTAGGTGTCCGGTTGCAGAGTTCTTGCATTCATTCACTGTGACATCTTGAGCCGGATACCAAGTCACACAGCGCTACGCAGCTTCAACTCGTGAAGAAATCGGTTTTTGAGGTGTAGCTAGCGTAGCGCTGGTTATTTTATTGGTTGAGTTTGCATAGTCACCCCCTCCCCCATAAAAAATCGGTTTTACCCAGCTCAGAATCACGTAGCGCGGCTGGTGTGAACCCGACTTTACAATTCCAAATACCAAAATATGCCTTGATAGCCGACGGATTTCATGGGAAATTTTAATTTGGCAGGCAATGAGGATTCTCTGATCTAAGCTCTATGCACGTATTTTGATCCGTATGGTCAGGGGTGCACAACCTTCGGTCCGTCAACAGGTTTCTATCCGGGCCGCGAAAGACGTTCCGGGGTAGAGAAGTATCAATTACAATCAGAAAATTGGCTAAGGCAAGTTAGGTTGCCAATTACAGCCACAAATATTGTCAAGAGCAATAAATTTGTAAGTCGTGAAAATGATCTAAATTCTTGAAATAATTAATTAATAATTAATAATTAATTAATAAGTAAGCTTCGTTGAAAACATGGGGGGGGGGGGGAGAACGGGACAATTCTATTGAAACAGTGGGATGACCAAAATAATGAACCCTCACCACCACATCCAGGACCCCCCTAGCATGGGATCTTTCGTAGGCCCCAAGCCAGGCTTTTCATTGGCACTTCTATAGTGAATTTATAACATGAAAAACAAAAGGTGATGGTAATTGCTTCAGGCTCGAATGCTAGAGTCCTGCAGAGCCGTCTTAAGAGCAGCATGGGCCCCCCCCCCCCGGACCGAATGATGAGGCCCTACCAGGCTAGTTCTCGAAAATTTCAATCAGATCTGATTTTTGTTCGGGGCCCCCCTCTTCTCTTGAGGCCACCGCCAGGTGGGCGAATGCCTTAAGACGACACTTAAGACGAGTCCTGACAGAAGTCAGCCTTCCACCCTCGTGAGGCCATGATGGGATTATCCCGTAAAATACGGGGTCACATATGATCACCCTATATATCTTTCTGGCCCGCTAGCGGCAAAAATACCGCATATTTGGCCCCGCAGACTGAAAAGTTTGTGCACCCCTCCGTGTGGCAATTAACATTGGAAAAGTTATCATATAGATTGTGTGCCGGAGAATGGTGTTGAAGTATTGATGAATGGTTTTTCCACTCTTTTTGTTTCTCCTCCCTGCAGGAATTTTTCCCAGTCACAGATCACGTGATCTCTCGCGTACGTTGCACAAAAGAATCGAGACGAAACCAACAGGAGACAACAAAATGCAAGCGAGCAACAGTTCGTCATCCTTGAGCAAGACCGCGAAGCAGCAGGACGTGGCGAAGACGTCTTTCCCGATCAGCAAGATCTACCAGCTGCTGTCGGCCAAGTACCCGGACCGCAAGGTGCTGCCCGACGCCGCGACCTACCTGACGTCGGTGGTCGAATACATCGCCGCCGAGATCATGGAGAACGCGTTGAACGTCGCCAAGCTCAGGGCGAACGGGTCCGCGGACGTCAAGATCACCATCGAGGACGTCAACGGGGCTATCAACTACGACAAAGAGCTCAAGCTGTTGATCGATCCCCAGCACCGCCTGGACAGCGCCCCGGCCACTCCTTTCAAGGGGGACCTGCCCAAGCACGGCGTCAAACCCGCCGTCGCCTGATGTGTCCGCCCGTAAGCGGGAGGGCAAAACAGCCGGCCTCATGCCTTCATCTTTCATCCATACAGACAATGCACAGCGCCGGAAATACAACAACTAGGCCAAGATTGCTCTTTAGCGTAGGGACGACACATCATTGTACATAGATGTTTTGTAGATCGGATCAGGTCAGCTGCAAGCAAAAAAAAATATTAAAGAAGCAATCGACATATATTTGAAAAATTGGTCGTCTCCTATATTCACCAACGAGAATTCGGCCAGGAAATATATCCATAGTCCCCCTCGGGTAAACTGATTCTTCTGGGGCTCTTTACAGGCGCGGATCCAGGGTAAAGTGTCGGGAGGGACGATTTATTGCGTAGATTCGCTGGATCGTCCCGTAAAATACGTAACGGACTGATTTTTCCCATGTTATTCATGTCTCTTGGGAGGGGGTGATCACCTCCTTTGCCCCCCCCCCCCCCCCACCTACTCTGGATACATGCCTGGGCCTCCTTACCAGGCAAGAAATGTCTGCCTACCAATTTACATACTTACTCCCGAAAATTTGAAACCAGATCTCATTATCATGGAGCCTTCCCTCCCCCCTCTACTTTTGAGACCTATACTGTGACCGTGACCTATACTGTACATTAAAATTGGTCATCTCCAGTATTCATCTACGAGAATTATATCAGGCCGTCTTGAGAGCTTAATAGGCCTCTGGGCAAAGTGATTTTTCTGAAGCCCCCTTACTTTGCTAGAAATGTCTGACTATTAATTTACTTACTCCCGAAAATTGTAACCAGACCTTATGCTATCATGGAGCCTTCTCTGCACTTGAGAACCCTGGATGAGCCCATCTATGCACTGTCATAGGCCCGTCGGACGAAGGGATATTTTTTAGGTCCCCCCCCCCCCCCCCCACCCACTTCCACAGAGTACTGCACACAGCTGTTTTGTAGGTCGGATCACGTCAGCTGAAGCAAAAAATATATAGATATATATATTCTCTCTCTCTCTCTCTCTCGAGAGAGAGAGAGAGAGAAAGAGAGAGAAAGCATGTAAATTTGTAGATTTTAGTAGTATTTTTAGCCAGATAGGGCTTCGGGAAAAATCACTTGGCCCGGGAACCTAAGACGGCCCAGGCGAGCCCATACACTGTCATAGGGTGGCCGAAGTGATTCGTTTTTGAGGGAATGCCTGCCGAAAATTCTAACCAAATCTTATTATTATTGAGCCTCTTCTGCACTTGAGGCCCACCAGACCGTGCCTTGATGAGCCAGTAGACCATCATAGCCCCCCCCCCCCCGGGCAAAGTTATAAAGTTTCCAGTTTCGAAAGTTCGTAGTGGTCCAATAGTTACGTTAATACTTCTCTTGCAACTGAAATAGATAAGTTTCGAAAGTTACTACATGACTTTCGAAAATTGTAACCAGATCTGATTATCATGAGGTCACCTCTGCACTTGTAGTACCTCGGCCGTACTCGGGTGAACCCCATGCGTTGGAACGACACTGTCATAGAGCCCTATGCAAAGGGATTTTTCTGAACCCCCCTACCTGGCTAACAATGTTTGCCTAATAATTTACATACTTTCGAAAATTGAAATCAGATTTCATTATCATGAGGGCCCCCACAGCAATCGAGGCTCCCGGGTATAGGTGGATACAGGAGGAGGGGGGGAGATAGGGGCCATCGCCCACCTCCGCTATATTCATTAAAAAAATTGTATTATACTGGCAAAGACGCGGAAGGTGCAAGTGGACATTCCCCCCGTTCACTGTACATTATAACGGGTGATTCACCCCCCTCCCCCGTTCGGTCGTTCCGCTTATGCTCTCGGTCGGCCATGCCAACACCATTTATAACAGAAGGCCTCCGCGCGAAGTTCGTGATGTCACTGAAGAAGATCATCTCACCTATAGTCATTGGATGGACACATGGACCATCTTTACCCTTTTTTGTAGTATAGCCAATGTCTATAGGTGAGATGACCTTTCATCAGTGACGTCACGAGCTTCGCGAGGAGGCCTTCTGTTATTGATGGTGTTGGCCGTGTTCGGGTTTGGCCCGAGCATTAAGACGGCACTGTGTTTCTCTAATGGCTTATATTTTTCGACCAACGCGTACTGTACGTACGCAAACAATCATTATTTTAATAACTATAATTTTTTCGATTAAATCGATGGTGAGAATCGATGATTAGAAATGCTGCGGCCAAAGCCCGAAGTCAACCAGTTAACCTGTCCAGTGTCCGAAATATTCCACAGAATATCGGACATTGGCTCAAAGTGACTGGAGATTCTTATAATATCGATATTCAGATTCCTTTGATCGTAAAGGTTGCCATAGCTGACCTATAATTATAAATGGCCATAATTATCACAAGAAATAAATATACGCCAACTCTTGGCGATGACCCCAAATCATCCCAGGCCCTTTTCTTTGGCCTAGGATTTCCAGCTACTTCAAGCTAGCATCCCCCAATAGTACGAACCCCCCCCCCCCCACGTAAGTCTCGTTTTAACGACACTTTTCTAATCCCCCAAATGAGTTTACATAAGAACAATGTTAGGTAACCTGGAATTCCTTTGAAATGAAATTTCGTCTTAACAAAGTGATTCCTCCGGTCTCTCTTGGCGTTCGTTATAACGGGATTCGTCATTCATTTTAAATTCTCTAAAATTTTAAAAGAAATGAGGTAAATCATTGCGCTCCCCAGACTGGGCCTTGTCAGCCTCCCGTTTTTGAACCCGCGACAATTCTATACTCTATATTTCTGAACGCTGAATAGGTTCTGGAGATGTGGCTTCTTCTCCGTCCAGACATCGCAATCATTACTTAATATGGATCATGCACATAATCATTATCATCAGCGATAGGTCGTGTTCACGTGACCAAGTTTACCAACATGGCTTAAAGTCTGCGCCGTTATTGTTGTGTTTTATCGAGTCCGCTGATAGCGGCGTTTCGATCTGAGGGGAAAAAGGTAGATAACATTATTGAATTGAATTTCTTTTCGGTGTCATTATTATCTCGATTATTCAATAATCTTCCTCTGGGAAGAAAAAAAGAGGCAGATCATGCCAAATAGTGATATTTACTAAATGGCGGATACCAGGAAGCATCATGAACAGATCATTTTCCGTACCGTCGACTCCCAGATCAAGCAAGGTAGGTCTCGCAATAATTACCTCGCTCGTACATACATTGGGCGGCCATCTTATTATGACCACCCGAATGTTCGGAGAAGCCTGTCGTTCATTTCAACTGTCCCAATTTTTCCTACACATTATTGCAGCTCCACCTAAAGGCAAAACTCCCGAGGCTTTCCCGAGAGAGTTTTTACGGTATACATGCTCACCCCATGACCCGCGGGACACATGTGGCCCTCGTGGTCATCTGATGTAACCCGTGAATAGGAATTTCCAGAAATTCTGGAAATTACGGGTTACGGGTAGAGACGCCGGAAGTCAAAAATATTTGATATTGCTCGAGTAATGAGCATAATGTTTACTTGGATATGTATGAAGGCCATACGTCACACATTCAACAAAAATGTCCCGTTTTTGGTAAATCTTCCATCGCCCGAACTGGGGGGAGGGGGGGGGAGATGAGCTATATTTGAATGGTGATTTGGTGTTGCTGAACAATACCATTCAAATGATTGGTGCTGCTCTAGCAAACATGAACATATATGTTCCGTTGTGCCATCATTTGAGTAGCCAGCGGCACGCTTCGGGATCACTTGAGTGGCTCCCAGCACACTTACAGATCGATAAAGCGGCCCCCTGCGACACATTTACAACTCACTTAAGCGGCTCGCTGCATTTTTATACGTCACTTAAGCGGCTCTTGGCACATTTCAAAACCAGTGAAGTGGTCCACACTCCCCAAAATGTTGAGTACCCTTGTTTGTAGCAAGCAGCGAATCAATACATTATCCTATCTGAATATACACTGAGTAGCTGCTTTATTATGACCACCTGACAGTTTTAAGCAAATGAGCTATAGCGTCACACTGTTCTGTAGTTTCGGGCATGTAAACAATATTTGAACTCACACTGCTCAGTGCAGATTCGATCACGAATGTTATTAGGGGACCGACAAAAAATTAAAAGAAGACGACAATTTTTTTTTGATGGACCCTGTAACATAGAAAGCTGCAAACACGATTTGCAACTTTCACAAAATATTTTACCTGCTATTTTCAATATTTGTATGGATTTCAGTATGGAAATAGCCTCCAGCGTGATCCAACCCCTCGGGGTGAAGGTCTTAGATCCCCCATGGGATAGAGCCTGGACTACGTCTGGTCTTACAGTATGGAAATAGCACGTATATTCACGAAGATATAGAAGTTTCTTGTAAAAATTGAAATTTTTATCCCATGTGTTTTGCAAATTGAAATTCCAGTTAAATGTCGTGAAAATTCAAGAATATATCGGCGATGCAGGGAGCAGTAATTTAAGTTACTTGCTGAAAATAGCTGCATCATAAGGGATTTTCCACATTTCGATTATACGTATGTTTTCTGTCAATGATATATATTTAAGTATTTCCTCCAATTTTTTCCCCCATTTTAACATCATGCACGTGTGTTATGCTCAAGCATCTCTTATCCAGCATCAGACACGCATCTTCGCTTATTCACATAATGCTACGGGATTCGGAATAATCAAGTGACAAAAAATTAGCAAAAAATTACCGATTATTGCGGAAAAATCTTTGTCATCCAGCTACTTTCAGCAAGTAACTTAGATTATTACTCACTGTATCACCAACATCTTTCTGAATTTTCACGACATTCAAATGGAAATTTTATGTAAGTTGCGCTATATATCGGGCAACCAAATTATAAAAAAATAAAATTAATATCTCTCGTCCATTAGCAATTAAAAATCATTTACTTAAAATGCTCATGACTCATTGAATACGGCATTGCTGCATTTTAAATTTCATTACAGTGTATCTGATGTAAAGTGTTCAATTTTCTGAAAAAGCAATAAGTTTCGTAGTTAATAATTCAATTGTGCATGCGTGGGAATCATCAATTTTATTTTCTCATAATTTGGTTGCCAGATATATAGTGCCACTTCCAGAAATTCCTGTTAGATGGCGAGGAAATTCGTGTTATATATCGGTGATACAGTGAGCAGTAATTTCAGTTACTTGCTGAAAGTGGATGGATGATAAGGAAATTTCCACAAATCGATATTTCGATTATTTTCTGTCATTTGATTATTTCCTTAACTTTTTTTTTTCATTTTGACATCGTGCGTGCGTGTTGGATATTTAGTCAGCTGGGGCAAGCACTCATTTCTGCGCCCTCCTGCATTATATAAAAAACAGTTGAAGTATGAATTCAATGCCCACTTTAGTCCAGCGTCCGGTGCACCAGACCCGTTGGCTCACCGCCCCCCCCCCCAGTTGCGGCCCTGTTCTATCATATGGCATCAGATACGTGTCTAACAAATGTTATTACAATGTGTCTAATGCTATAGACACATTGTAATAACATTTGCACAATAACGAGCGGGAAGGGGGGGGGGGGAATAGTCATATTCTCGAAATAATCAAGTGACAGAAAACAAAGCAAATAATCGAAACATCGATTTGTGGAAAATCCCTTATCATCCAGTTACTTTCAGCAAATAACTTGAATTACAACTCACTATATGTCATCGACATTTTTCTGCATTTTCATGCCATTACACAGGAATTTTTATATAAGTGCACTATACATCTAAACTATGCAACTAAACTATGAAAAAATGAAAGCGAAAATTCTTGCGCATGCGCAATTGAAAATCATTTACTTAAACTGTTCATACCTCTTCGTGTATTAATCTTTTTTCATTTAAAATTTCCGTTATTATCCGTTTCATACAAGTTGCCAAATTTTCTGTAAGTTTCGTAAGAATTGGTTGAAATCTCCGCATGTTATAAGCAAAAAACACGCGATTAAAATTGGATTTCTTTATATGCAACATTTATATCTTCGTGAATATGCATTCTGTTTTCACGAAAATGAAATGTATTGCAAATAGCAGGTAAAATATCTCGTGAAAGTTACAAAAACTTTTACAGATTTTTTACGAGATATAGGGTTGATCAATAACATTTTATTCTTTTTACCATTTTATTCTTTTTAATTTCCTTTCGGTCCCCTAAAAGCATTTATGACCAGAGCGAATTCCAGCACAGTATTATGTTTACATGCCCAAAATTACAGAACAGTGTGATGTCATAGCTCATTTGCTTAAAATTGTCAGGTGGTCATAATAAAATGACCCCTCAGTGTATTCAGATGAGGGTAATATGGATTTGCTACTTATTACGTGCTAGGTCGTAAACCTTCTTTTGGATAAACAACAACAACAACAATAAATTAATCATTATATATCGCCCCTTTTAAACAATAATGAATCGTTTTTCCCTTTTCAATAATATTGAGTAATTTTTGTCTTTTTGTAATTCGCGTTTCAACAATAGATATGAATCATTTTTTACCCTTTACAATTTGTGTCTCAACAGTAGATATGAATCATTTTTTACCCTTTACAATTTGTGTCTCAACAGTAAATGAATCCTTTCTGCCCCTTTTCAACAATGAGGAATAATTTTTGTACCCTTTCAAGAATAAGGAATCATTTTTTGTCCATTTTCAACAACAATGAATAGTTTCTGTAACTTTTCAACAACGATGAATTAGTTTTGTACCTTTGAAAAAAATAATGAATCATTTCTGTCCCTTTTTCGACAGTGATGAATCATTCTTATCCCTTTTCAACACTGAGGAATAATTTGTGTACCTTTTCAACTATAAGAAATAATTTTTTTGTTCATATTCAACAATAATGAATCATGGAAAAGTATTTCTTCTTTTTTAAGTTACGGCGAAATGAAAGAAAAGTTCATTCATTTCAGTAATTAATCATTTTTTGCACCTTTACAATGCAAAGATGATGACAACAATGATGTATCATTTTTGTACTTTTGCAATCCGATTTTCAACAATTATTATGTATATAATATCATTTTTGTACCTTCTGAACGATATTAAATCAGTTTTTTCCTTTCAACAATATTGAATCATTTTTAACCTGTTACAATTCGCGTTTCAACAACAATGAAACATTTTTGTCCCTTTTCAACAATAGCGAATCATTTTTGTCCCTTTTCAACAATAACGAAACATTTTTGTCCCTTTTCAACAATAGCGAATCATTTTTGTTCCTTTCGAACAACAATGAATCATTGTTGCTTCTTTTCAACAGTAATGGATCATTATTGCGCTTCTTTTCAACAATAATAAATCATTTTCATCTATTTCCATCTATAACAAATTTAATCTATGTCCCTATGTCAATTGGCGTTTCAACAATAATAAATCATTTTTGTTCGTTCACAACTCGATGTTCAGCATTGATAAAATTATTTTTACCCCATACAGTTTCATTTAAAACATTTAGTTTCTTTTCAATTATAACTCATCATATCTTCCCCCCCCCCCCCCCAGAATGCAATTTAAAAATGTCTACTCCCCTTACAATGCAATTTTCAACAGTGAGGAGTCATGTTATTCTTATTGCAACATGATTTTCCACGAAGAAGAGACATATTATGTATCTTATTGTATTGATATTGCCAGAACAAGAAATCGGTGAGCTGGAAAAACCAACGGCCCTACGACTCCATGGAGATCTCCAGCATCAACGACCTGGCCAGCGATGACCATCCATTGGTTACTCGACAACAAGACGAGACCCAAATGGTATTACGCACATTCACCATTGTTTCCGTTTACATCAAGTGTCGTTAGAGTTGATGGTAAGTGTCACATTAATGACGAGTAATTATTTCTCTTTGTGGATCACACACCAGAACACTGCTGGTTCCGATGATTTTCTTCCATTGGTGGCCGATCTGATGAACAAATCAACAGCCGTAGAAAAGTGAGTCTCTTCTCGTCTCAGGCGAATCTAATGTAAGATATCGATCTTATCCAGTGGTTCCCAAACTGTAGGACTCGTACGCTACGGTACGTACAGCTGAAGTGCGCTAAGTATGGGAGAGGGTGCTTGACCGCCATTCACGGGGACCATTCAAATAAAGAAAACTCCTTACACATGTATACAGATACGCACAATTATTGCACGTTTCTGGTGATGCGCAAAAAAAAAAAGCCAGGGCTGTAACTAGGGTTTTTTCAGCCCAGGGCAAAAAAATACTATTTTGCCGCCCCCACAACTAATGTTACAACGCTGTTCTTTGTTCCCACCTAAAATTGCTGCCCCCCTAAACCTTGCCTCCCGGGGCAGTTGCATCTCTGCCCCTCTCTAGTTACGGCCCTGTGCAAGCCTTCCATTGATTTCTACGTATTTGTGTCTCATGCGTGTAGGAATGGACTCGCTTTTCTACGCATTTCGAACACAAGCATCCTACTCCCTCTCCTGAGAATAAGCGCACGTATTGCTCACACATTTCTAGGGGTATAGGCACGATTCTAGACATTTCTAGAAGGTACACACGATTCCCGACCCCTCCGACTATTACTCTTAGTTACGACCCTAACTAAGCCATCTTTAGAATGCGCGTATCTAACAATATCTTTATTCGCCTTGTTACGCATGTCTATGGCTACACAAGCCTACGCATTGCTATGGCTACTCAGGTTTACGCAAGACGGTTTTTCTGTGCATTTCTGTGGTTAGGCAAGCTCTCGTATTTCTATAGCTAGGCAAGCTCTCGCATTTCTATGGCTACAAAAGCCTTCTACGCACTTCTATGGCTGCACATGTCTACGCATTTCTATGGCTGCACATGCCTACGCATTTCTATGGCTGCACATGCCTACGCATTTCTATGGCTTCACATGCCTACGCATTTCTAGATGTACGCAGGCCTTTTTTGCTACACATTTCTAGAGCTACGCAGGCCTTTTTTTGCTACACATTTCTATGGCTAAAAACTTTCTACACATTTCTAGAACTACTCAAGCCCACATATTGCTATGGCTACTCAAGCCCACATATTGCTATGGCTACTCAAGCCTACGTATTGCTATGGCTACTCAAGTCCGCGCAAGCCTACGCATTGCCATGGCTACTCAAGTCCACGCAAGCCTACGCATTGCTATGGCTACTCAAGTTTACGCAAGCCCGTTTGTCTGCGCATTTGCGTGATTAGGCAAGCTCTCGTATTTCTATGGCTTGGCAAGCTCTCGTATTTCTATGGCTTGGCAAGCTCTCGTATTTCTATGGCTTGGCAAGCTCTCGTATTTCTATGGCTTGGCAAGCTCTCGTATTTCTATGGCTTGGCAAGCTCTCGTATTTCTATGGCTACGCGAGCCTCGTAAGTATTATCTAGGGGGATAACTATCCATCAAAGGTTGGGGACCACTGGTCTTTTATCAATGATAGCCATGGTGATTTCTATATATATGTAAATGTTCAAAAAAAAATCCCCCCCCCCCAAAAGACCTCTGGTGCTATGAATCACGGAATGCGACCCCTTTTTTATTTAATAATTTATACACTATCTTACACTTGTGTTAATTGTAATTATTGCAGATGAAATATTAGCTTGATAGTGAATTCAAATTATAATTTCAGAATAAAAATTACTGCGGCAGAAATTTCAGAAATTCTGTGGTAAGTAAGTGTTCGAAATTTCAGTCATTTCAGTTTTGTTAAGGCTCAGATAAGGCAATTACGGCTCCATAAGGTACATTCCGTGTTTGTGGCACCTAGGTTCATAATTTTTGAGTATCAATTATAGCGATTATGTGATAGAGTTCATATATTATATGAGTTTAGTATTGATTTTTTCTTCTGAATATATGGATGTGAAGTTATTTCTCATCGGAAGCGGCCGAGAACTCGAAACCCAACATAGACGAGAACGAGCGGCAGATGGCGCTGCAGGAACTCGTCACTCACCTCGAAGATACCGCCGCCATGCTCCGCCAGTATGTGGCGCCACCTCCGGCCGATTTCATGGATCATTTGAGCCAAAGTGACAAGACCAACTTCCTCTTGAGATACCAGATCGTGTTTGTGATTTTTTCGCAGGTGTGATTTATATTCATTTACTTATTTTTCTGTAAGGAATACACTAGTGTACATTTACTTTTGCCTGATTCACCTAAGAAATGAAATCCCTTGTATTGTTTGTTTATTTCTCAGGTTACCAGTATTCTGGTTTTAACATTATTTGATTATATTGAGAAAAAGCCCGGTTATGTCATTGTGGTGAGTATTTTACCTGATCATTATATAATTTACCGACTATTAGAAGTTTAGAATAGAATCCATGCTTTTAGAGCGGTTATGCCGTGTTCGAGGCTTTTTAAGGAGACGAAATTACCCCGCCGCGGAAGACCGTTATCTACTGACGCTTTGGCAGGAGACGCGGAAGAGTCAACGTCGTCATTGGGATGTGGGAACAAGTGACGTTTCGATGTTAGTGTAGCTTGGTGGCTTCTGATTGGGTGGGTGGGGGAAATCGGAGTCTTCAAATTTAAGTGGCGGATAGGAATTCGAAAGTGTTAGTTTCTTAACAGTTTTGATCTTGGTTTCTCGTACTTCTGGGTGCCATGTTTTGCTCAAACGCAGCCTTTATTCCTTACTATTGAAATTTTCTTTGTGTTTGACGATCTTTATTGCTTCGCGGTTCAGCAATGCGACAGGGCCAGAGTGGCGTGGTGGTAAGATGCTCGTCTACCACTTTCCTTTCTTTCTTTCAAACCGAGCACAACTCAGGTCTATTACCATCTATGAGCGATTTACAATCTAGTGAGTTGTGTCGGAAGTGTAACTGTGTGTGTACCCAACAGTCTGGGTGCGTATGTAGTGTTGTGTTAGATTTTTCAGTGCTGAAACCTAAAAACCAGACACACTCCCACGTTACTATTCCCCCTACGTATAGGGAGTGTGCTGGAAAGCAGCCAATCTCCCAAGGAATCCCAGAGGTGGTGATTGTTCAGTGATGCCATCTATATTTCAGAAGTGAAGTGAGTGATGTGTTATGATTGAATGGCATTTGTACTGTTTGTAGGTCTGTTGCTATCTGTGGCGAGACCTTTTAAAGAGGAAATCGGCTCTTCTAGCTGACCATTGAATGTGAAAGTAACGGAACATACAGGGCGATTACTTAATTCCCCTAGCGAACCATTGATCTTTGAGGAATACTTCCAGTTAGGAAAGTATCCAAATAACGCGTAAACCTCAGATAAGTCATTCATGTTGCAAGAGGTGTTGTATAGTTATTAAAATACAAAAATTGACTTTTCAGACGGACACCCTGTCCTCAAAAATCAAGTTAGAAAGTTTTTGCCCTGTATCTCCAGTGACCAGCAAAGAAAATTCAACGCTTCTAAGGGCAACATTCCCTGAGATATTTTATTTCAAAAATCGGAGAAAGTTGGGAAAGAACAGCATGAATCAATGGGAAAAACGTTTTTCGTTAGCCTATGCTGTTCTTTCCCGACTTTTCTCCAATTTTTGAATTCAAATATCTCAGCCAAATATTGCACATGAAATCGTGATTTTTTTTTTGCCTCGGGAGAGACAGGACAACAACTTTCTAATCGGGTTTTTGAGGACAGGTTGTCCATATAAGAAATTAATTTTTGTATTTTAATAACTAAACAACCCCCTTTCAATATGAATGACGTATCTGACGTAGTTCCACAAGTTATTTGGATACTTTTGTAACTTGAAGTATGCCTCTAAGATCAACGGTCCACCAGTACAATACGGTCAAGGGACTTCGTCTACTACTTTGCATAATTACTTGTAAACTGGCGTTATAATACCATGTTATGAGTACTGCTAGATAGCATGTTCGGCAAAGGCAAGGTGTCAAAAGTACGCTTACTACTCTTAGTGAGGATTTGATTCCCAACCACGGAGAGCTCTTCATCTGTATCGAATGGCACCATCTATCTTCTAAAAGTAGAAATATTTGAATCATTTTTGACGTTTTCAAAATGAACATGATGACCTTTTTTATCACGTCAATTTTTGAGATATATTATGACTTAGATGAATAATGTTTTTGCTGACGTCACGCGACAACTTACCAACTGACCACTGATTGTGAACAGTAACGAAACATGGAAATGTCTGTGTTCAGCAATCTGAAAATTGAGTATTTAATGAAGGTTTGGGTTCAGCAATATGAACATAAACTGATCATTAACAGTTTCTTGTTTGGAAATGCCAACACTAACTGGCCATTGAAGGTTTGGTGTTCAAAAATGTAAATACCAACTGACCAGAGCGAAACGATGTCACAATCCGTTGTTCATACGAAGTACTAAAGACTGGATACAAAGCGGAGATGAAGAGTTTTCTTTCCGAAATTCATCTCCACTTATTTTATCTCTCCACTTGTGTATACAGTTTCGTACTTCGTACCAACTGCCGATTCGAGATTACAGTTTTTGCAATGACATTGAGTGCTCATTGAAGGTTTTCTGTTCAGCAATGTGAACATTGTGTGTTCGTTGAAGGTTTCACGTTCAGCATTGAATGCTCGCTGAAGGTTTCATGTTCAACATTGAATGCTCCTGAAGGTTTCGTGTTTAGTAGTGTTCATTGAAGATTTCATTTTCAGCAATATAGATCAACTGACCATTGAAAGATACTATTTAGAATTGCTGTTGTTACCGAAAGCATCGGTGTTCAACTAATGTGAACATTATCTGGCAATTAATGATTACTGTTGGTATTCATCACGGAGGGTACCAGCATTCAGTATTCACCACGGGGGACATTAAGTATCCAATAAAGGTTGTTGTTCGGCCAATGCGAACAGTTACTGACAGTTAATCGTGATGTGGTTAGCCATACGAACAGTAACTGATCACTAACGATGACACTCAGCTAAAATGACACAACTGACCATCAATAGCGATGGCATTCAGCTGTAAGGACAGCGACTGAGAGAGAGACCGTCAATAACGATGACATTCAGCTGTGAGGACAGCAACTGACCATCAATAACGATAGCCAACCATTTTCAAAGGTCATTTAATAATAGACGATGAGAACTACAATTTCGCTATAAGGTTTCCTGTTCAGCAATGTGAACATTGAGTGCTCGTTGAAGGTTTCAGGTTCAGCATTGAATGCTCGCTGAAGGTTTCATGTTCAACATTGAATGCTCGTTGACGGTTTCATGTTCAGCATTAAATGCTCGCAATAAGCCTGATTCCGACTTGGGCTCGAATACGCTCGCTTGCGATACTTCCCGTACTCGGCGTTTAGACGCACAGCGGTGCTTCGTCTTTCAAAATTTGTAATTTTGTAATGCATTATATTAATTAATTTAATAATAACATGTAGTAATTTACTTTTGTTCAGGGAAAAGTGTTTGGCGTGGGGTTTCAGCTTTTCAACATGGGTGTCGTCATTTTTGCCACAGGTAAGGTTCATTATATTCTTTCAAATTTGCTGTATAAAACCTCTCTAAAGAGCCCGTTCTCTATAGAGCCAATTTTTAGCTTATTATTTCACCTGTATTTCAAGACCCCCCCCCCCCCCAACTCTTTGAATGTGCGACCATTAAAATCACCTGAGGTTTGCTAGCCACAATTCAAAACCAGTTTTCCCGCTGCAGGATTCTGCGTGTGTAGATCACGCTTAAGAGAGACTTTGCTGTATTTCAACCACTTTACGATCAAGGACGTAACATTGCGTCCAAACGCCAGTGGAACAAAATCAGACAAGAGTTCACCCTATTTTCTTTCCTCTCTCTCCTTATCCTCCCGAAGAGTTGTCGCAAACCTATGAGTTTTTTTTCCCCCTCTCGGTTTTTTGTATACCTTGCTAGTGAGTTTTTTTTTCATATATGATGTATCTGTCTTATAAGAGTGAAAGAGAACAAACAGATTGGGTGACGGTGAAAAGCGAAATCTAAAAGCGTTCCTACATTCTTATCAACTTATCTATTATACTACTACTACTAAACCATATTCCTCTGCGATACCTCTAACGAATTGGTACATGTTGGAATATGCGTGTACGTGTAGTGAAACCCAACGTAAATTTTTTTTCTGTGTAACGCTTGTTATGTGTAGTGCTGCCATCTGCCACCAGTTTTTCTAACTATGAGTGAAGTGTAATGATTGAATAATTTATTCGTTGTAGGCCTGTTGCTCTTTGTGGCGAATTATCTATTATACTCTTGTTTTACTCTTTAATATTCTTTTTTCTTCTTTCCTTTCTCTTTTACCTCTTTCTTTCTTCCTTCTCCTTTTCCTTTCTTAACGTGCGGTTAGGTTAAGACAAGGTTACCATATTTATTAACGATTCTTCAAATATAGAGCATCAAAATTTCTTGCCAATCGCTTGCAATCGAAGAGGTTAAGGCCGAACACATACTGGGGATGTGAGCGGAGAGGTACGAAATAGCGGCGAAAACAAATGTACTGTTTTGTTCTGCGCCTCACATACTCGGGCAGCGAGACGAGGAGGAGAAAGAGGCGGCTCAAGAGGTACGCGACTCTTTCAAGCCGGTTTGTTTTCATCGCGAGGTAAAATCAGACGCTATTTGGGGATTGGTCAGTTTTCTCCCCTTTTTTTTTCTCCTCACTCTCTTGGGAAAAAAAGAGAACTTCTGAGGGGGGATCATTATCATCACCACCCATTTGGTTTGGAGGGAGCATTTCGGATTTTTTTCCACTTTTGGCGCTCTCTCTTCTTTTCGATTCCCATTTTTTGTGCTTAACCCAGTCTATCCTAATTTAAAAGTTTGACGATTGTTGTGGTGGCATTTTACGGATTAATTCCCCCCCCCCCCCGTCATTTTTTTAGACGTGAATATTTTTCAAAATTTTACTGGGACTAACGAGATAGATATTTCGCAAATTGCGCTTTTTGCATGGAAAACTACACTATGTGCAAGAGAACTTCCTTCTGATGAACGGACAGTGCTGCAACTAGAGGGGGGGGGGGGGGGGTTTGGTCTGGCTTCCTGGGCGTAGTATCAGGAGTGGCGCAAATTCCATCCTTCAAATTTCATCTTTTCAATTGTCTCTGAATAGCTTTTAATAAGAAACGTACTGCCATGGGACGTAGGCACCAAAACATGGCGGGGGGGGGGGCAATTTCAACCCCCCCCCCCAATAAATTTTGTGTTGGGGGGCTGAGAACCCCCTGCCCCAATTAATGAATAAATAAAGCGGGGCACTGCATCCTTCTACATACGGGCTCGAGGCTCGTCACGGGACGACCCATGGAAATGTTGACAGGTTTAATTTTGGGTGTCCCTTGATGAATCTCATTGATTTTTGTTGTTCAACAATGTAAAATTTCCAACACATCGGTAGCCCGAGATAAATCCAGTCTGGGCCCCACTAAAATTCAGCGAATTGGAGTCTGGGGACCCCCATGGGCAAGTTTTCTGGGGGTACTCGATGAATCACATTTGTTTTTTGTTGTTTTCTTATTATAAAATTCGCTTCTTCAGTAAGCTGGTGCTTTCACATGTCCCTTTCCATAGTACGCTGATGAAGTGGGACGAAATAAACAAGATATGTTGTGATGAGGAGGGGGGGGGGTTGGTCACCAAAGGCGACAGGGGGAGGGCAGAGCCCCCTAGTATATATATATATATATATATATTTGTATGTATATATACCATTTTTAGTGTATTTTCAAAAGCCCCCCCCCCCCTCGAATGACGGCCCTGTATTTGTCAACACGTTGATGGATTAGCAGGGGTTCTCAAACTGTGCGCGCCAACCTTTGTCAGGGGTGCAGTTTCGCAGTGGTCTTGACAGAAGTTTTTCAAAGAAATGCTTTTCTTACAACTGCTCTTCACATAGACGTACGCAGAATTTTCTCGGGGGGTAGGGGTTCAGATTTGTTTTTCCTTCTGGTGGGTTTACGTTTTTTCCGGCAAAATAACACTATAATCTTGGCTTAAGGGGGGGGGGGAGTGTTAGAACCCCAAATCCCCCCTTTGCGTACGCCAATGGCTCTTCATAAGAGAAATGGGTGGCGCGGGTGGAAAATGTTTGAGATTGAGAACCCGGTTTTTATGAAAACGGATAAACACCGTGATGATTGCTCATCGCTTACTAACATTGTCGAAACACGGTTTCTGTTTTTTTCTCTTTTATTTTATTGTACTGAATATCTGTTATTTCCGTGGATTTGAATTGGAATGCCGTGTGTTATGAAAAAGACACGAGCTTTTTTCTGATACAAATAATGAACATCTCACACACAATACATATCTCTATATTTCTTACAAAATCAAAACCAGTTTATTGCATCATCCGCGCGTTCAGTGAAATTGGTTATGTATAGAACACTGCCAAAAGCAGTGCTATCTTAAGGCATGGGCCTACCAGGGCACGACCAGGGAGCAGGGCCGTCTTAAGAGCATCATGGGCCCCCGGGCCAAGTGATTTTTCTGAGGCCCTACCAGGCAAATTCTTTAAAATTTCAACCAGATCTCATTTTTGTGAGGCCCCTTTTCTCTTGAGGCCCCTGGGCCGTGCCCGGGTGGGTCCATGCCTTAAGACGGCATTGTCCGGGAGACCTCAAGATAAAAAATTCTTCGCAAAAGAGAGAGATGTGGTTGAGATTTTCGAGAATTTGCCTGGTAAGTAGGGCCTCAGAAAAATCATTTGGCCCTTGGGCCCATGATGCTCTTAAGACGGTCCTGCATATAGGAGGAATCTATAATTCTGGGATGTCATAAATAATGGATCCACTCTGATAATTTGTGATTAACGACCACGTATACATTTATCGCTAATAACAATCATTTTCATAATGATACGGTGGCCATAAAAAAATTACAGTTGCGTCATCGAAGTGTATGGATAACTTCTCGCTTCATCTCATTAACGGTGATATTTTGTTTAGAAAGTATCGAAATTAGCTTCTGCGGATTATAGGCATGTATTTTTATTCAGTGTCTAACTAATTGTATTGTCTCTCTATCTTGATTGAAGTATAATTCTTTAAATCTTTATGCAATAATATTATACAAGATATACGGAAGACTGGATGTTGTGAAGATATTTATTATTTGAGATGTTAATTTTTTAAGGAAGGAAAAAACTCATCTCTCCCTCTAGAGGCAGAGATGAGTTTTTTCCTTCCTTAAAAAATTAACATCTCAAATAATAAATATCTTCACAACATCCAGTCTTCTGTATATCTTGTATTAACAAGTGGAGAGCGACATTCATGTCAAATAATATTATAATATAATAACATTATGCAATAATAATATCCGAAACAACGGTTTGATACAAGAAGTCATTAAAAACATATATCAGGACTTGTAGTCTTTTGAGGATTAATGGGTTTATTGCAGTGCTTCTCAACCTTTTTTGACCCAAGGAGCCCTTTCCGGTATGTAATTTCTATGGCGGAGCCCCGTAGGCCTATTTTTTATTTATTCATCAAAGTTTCTGACCTATTTTTATTATTCAAAAATATTAATAATTATTTTTTTAAATTAATTTTCCTCGAGTGGCCACGGAGCCCCTGGGAGTGACACGGGGCCCTAAGGGCTCTACGGAGCACTGGTTGAGAACCGCTGGTTTATTGGAATCCTCCAATATTGCCAAACTGATTGATTTGGCATGAACAGGCTGGTAGGGTTACTAGTTGGCGAGATGTCACTTTTCCCGCTCAAAGGCTTCTCTTCTTTACCCTTCAGAACGCCTGCGGTCATTTTCGCTCTCTCCGCCTCGTCAGTATGTGAGGGGACATAGAGATGAGCATCGAAGTATTTTCTCTTTTGAAATCGCTCTCTTTGTCGACTCCCCAGTATGTGTTCGGCCTAAGACAGCAAATAGGTCCTGATTTTCCCTTAGCACATTCATCGCTACGGACGAGATATCTCGTCTTCCTAAAGTATGCGCTGAGCCCTAGTGACGAAATCACTCGTTCTCTGCATTACGTTTTTCATATTATTGCACAATGTGTGTGTCCGGCGACTTATTTATTAACCTATCAGCGTATCTCAATCCATATTATTTTGTTTTCGCAAAATTTCTACAACAGTGCATTAACAGCGCAATTTTCAGGGCTTCGGCACAGGGCCGTCTTAAGAGCATCATGGGCCCCCGGGCCAAGTGATTTCACTGAGGCCCTACCTGTTAAATTATCGAAAATTCAACTACTTCTCATTTTTCTGAGGCCCCCAGGCCGTGCCCGGGTAGGCCCATGCGTTAAGACGGCACTGACCCTAGCTTGAACTCTAAAAATGGGTATTTCCACTGTTTGATTTAAATTGTTGGTGCGGCCATCTAGTCTCAAAATTAGAGATGACTAGAGCCCGGAAGTGCAGGCACTAAAAAGGCATACTTTTTTGGAAGAAAAAAAATATAATGTTACTAGACTCTCAGGAATAGGCCAATTCCAGGGTCGCCATTATCAGACGCGGAGTCGGTAGAGAAAATGATGTGTGGGGGGGCTCTCTCGATTTGCGAATAATTCTCGTTTATTTGTTGTATTATTTGGATAATTATTATCATTTCTATAGTTGAAACATGGCTATGTTGTTCTATTTTCGTAAAAAAAAAAACCAATTTTTTTTCATATTTACCACGTATGTGGGACTTTTAAGCGCGGGGCCTCGTGTGGCCGCATCTGTCACACACCCCTGAGGGCGACTCTTGTCAATTTAATCGAATAATAAATATGCATGTTTAATAAATATCAGCCATGATTGTTTTCAGAACATTGATGGTGCAAAAAATAAAATCAAAACAGCATGGGCCTCAGAACCTGTCTGCTCCTACCTCGCTTTGTGTGAGTTATGACATCAATTCAAGACCTCTTGGGACAATCATCGGTCAGCTATACACATACAACGCAGTCCAGTGCCTGAGCGAGGCATGTTATGTGCAGCCTGTGCGGAAACAAATTTCTAATTTTCCTCTACTTTTCTAACACAAGCTGCGTTCACCTGAAACAAAATCACTCTCGTCTAACACCATCCTGTCAAAGCAAAGTTAATTCATGCCAACAACAATCTCTCATATCACTTGGTTGCGTCTAAATGGGCCTGGAAATGGGGGTTAATTGATAATTAATACTGAGTGTTGGAAAATTTTAAAAAAGCAATTCTTTTGGAGTTCTCAATGCCCAAAATATCCAAGTTTTACAGATTATGGTCTCTGAGATTCACTAATTAACTTAAAACTATCTTAAAACAGGCATTTCTGGCACGAAAAATTTCAAAAAAAAAAAATCATTTTTACCAAAAAAGTTTGGAAATAAGGAAAAAGAGGGCATTTTTATGTGTGTGTGTGTGTGTGTGTGTGGCATTTTTCCTGAACTTCCGGGCTCTAGAGATGACTAATACAGAACGAGAGAAAAAGCAGAACTAGAAATAAAGTGTGAATTTCCACTGTTCTAATACACTGTTTTTGCTGCCATCTACTGTCAAAAAGGAAGATGACTGAAATCGTGATGATGAATTTCGGATCAAGAAGCAGCAATTTTTATTCAGTGTAGTTCCCTACGAGTAAAGCCCCCAAACTGAACTGAATGGCAAGCTCAGTTCTTTCTAGAGAACATAAGGGGCCATCAAAAACAAAGCACCTAGAATGAAACAGACGACAGCAGAACCTTCCATTCACAACAGCTCCCTACGATCCAAGCCCACAAACTGAACTGAATGTCAAGTTCAGTTCTTTCTTCGGAGTGTAAGGAGCCGTTAAAAACAAAGAACCTACAAATGAAGCAGACGACAGGTAAAATGGGATCAATCCAATCGTGTGATCCAACCATCGAGCTTATATTACTGGAGGGAGCATCCAGCCGCCGCGACAGCAGAAATATCAAATGCAAGGAAACCACGTGACTAGGTGAAAACAAAGTTTGGTGCCTGGCAATTTCCCAATAGAAATGTACAGTTCGGTCTCTAAATATTGCGTTTTAAAGATTAAAAAAAAGATGGAGAACTCTCATCTAAAGGTGAAAAAAGATTAAATTATTTATTTCATTAATACTGGAATCATTACTTTCCTCAATTCTGGAATTTTCCTTCATTAATTTTTGAATTTTTTTCATTAATTCTGGAATTATCTTTCATCAATGCTGAAATTATCTCTCATTATATAATTCCGGAATTATCTTTCATTAATGCTGAAATTATCGCTTTCATTCATTTTGGAACTGAAATTATCTCTTTCATTAAAACTAGAATTTTTCTTTTATTTATGCTGGAATCATCTTTCATTAATTCTGAATTAAGACAAAGCCAGTACGCAAAAGTTCCTCAAGTTTAGAACCCGTGAGTAATGGGAGAGGGTGGGGGATCCTGTGTGAATACTTTACTTGCCCATACGAAAATCGGGCCCCAGAGAGCAGCGTTATAAAATGAGATCACATAGGCTCTTCTCTGAAATCACATAGGAGTGGGGGGGGGGGGGAGAGCCTTCACGATTAGTTCCCGACTGTGCCCCGCTCCCCCTCTTCTTGGACTGGCCCCCTAGTTCGAGATCTTTGGCAGGCCCTCAAATCCATGGTCCTCTTTCTAGCCAATTTATAGTCAGAAAAATTACATTGATCCTTGGCCCTATGCAAGCGATCATTTTGTGTGTGTGTGTGGGGGGGGGGGGGGGTATTTTGGACTTGTAATTCTCAATTAGGTAACACCGTGAAATGGTAAAACTTGCATAATTCAGTTCGTGGAAGCGTAAATATTTATTTCAAGCCATTCGTGATGCGTTTTTTGATGCCGTTGGCCATGCTCTTCGCAGAACCATTGTTCAAAGACTTCGCGGTGACGCCGTTGGCGACTCCGTTCCCAGTGCCGTTCGTGGTCGTTATTCCCGTCATCTTTTCGGATATCGCCCAAAATCTCTCAGCAAGGACCCTGTCGTTCGCGGTCGGTGAAGTCCATGCCTTATGGCAGTCGGTGAAGTACTCGCCGGTGACGTCTTCGACCTCTTCGGACACTGCCAGGTACACGCTGGTCTGAGCTCCAAGATTCGGTTTCTTCAAATAGAAGTACATAATGGGTATCATGATGTACCGCATGAGCCATCCCGCGTTTCTAGCGATCGACGTCTGCACGGCCCCCGGATGCAAAGCGTTCACTGTCACCCCTGTGCCTTCGAGCCTCCTGCTCAACTCTTTGGTGAAGAGGATGTTGGCCAGTTTGGTGCTAGCGTAAACCCAGAATGGCCTTCTCTCATATTTCTCCATATTCAGGTTCTCCATGTCCAGCCTTCCGATGATATGCATCAAGGAGGACACCACAACGATTCTGGACGGCGCGCTTTTCTTCATCAAGTCCAGCAGCAGGTGATTCAAAAGGAACGGTCCGAAGTGGTTCGTCGCGAACTGAACTTCGAGGTTCTCCTTGGTGAGGTATTTCCCCTTGGGCCCCGAGCGACCTGCGTTGTGGACGAGCACATCCAGCCTAGACTCCGTGTCCAGTATCTCCTGGGCGAATTTCCTCACTGATTCCAAAGAAGCCAGGTTCAGCTGCCTCACCACCACGTTCTCGTTACCCGTGCTTTCGGTGATGTCTTTCGCAGCTGCGTGGGCTTTGTCCATGTTTCTACAAGCTAGAATGACGCGGGCTTTCCTCCTGGCGAGTTCCCTGGCCGTTTCCAGCCCGATTCCGGAATTGGCTCCGGTGACAATGACAGTCTTGCCCTGCATTGATCGCTTGCTGCGACATACTCCAGCCGATACCATACTGTAGATCTTCAGCAGCCCAGCAATCAACAGGACCCCCGAAGCGGCTGCGATGGCTCCAAGCAATACTTCCATTCTACGTTTTGTGGCGGCGTCTGTGGGATGAATGAAACCTGAATAATAAAAAAAAATCATCAGTCATTGTCGAAAATTACCAAGGAGGTCATGAATTTCAATTGCAGTACCCACTACCCACTTTCAATCACTCAACTGATTGCCTGTGCGTTGCAGGTGCGGTATTCCTAGGACTTCGATTTTCCCGAGAAAGGTTTCCGCGCTCCCGTCACTGTTTTGACCGGGATTTTCTCCCTAATAAGTTTAAAATGATGCAAATAACTGGCCCTCTATCTTCGAGTTTCGTTCACACTAACGTTTAAACCGAAGTTAACGTCTTTTGAAACTAAACTGCATGTGGAAACTATTTAAAAAAGTGGCATAAGAAGTTTTGTGAATTCGATTGTTAAGTGGTTAATCTGTGTAGATAGGTACAGAATAACTATGGACCAGAGTGTCAGCTCTATAATTATTTATATTGAATTGTTGCCATGGGTATTTTCATCAGAGAAAATTTATTCACGTTTTGCACTCCATTTATGGCAAGGGCATTCAACCTTCAGGATAATGTGGGCCTCTTGATTGGTTTGAAAACTTGTCGTGGGGCACTTGAATGACCTGGAACGGCATTGCAGGTTACTTAATTGATTCTCTAAATGCGCCGCGAGTCACTTAATTGATCTGGAACTGCACCGAGTGCTGTTAGAATGCTCTGAAACTGTACCGCAGGTCACAAGTGATCTGTAGATGTGCCACGGGTTTGATCTATAAACGTGTCGCCAGTTGCTTGAGTGATCTGGAACCATGCCGCGGGTAATTGTGAGGGATGTAGAACTGCACCACGTACTGCTTAAATGTTCACTAACGGTGTCGCGGATGACTCAAGTAAAATATGCTGCGGATCCCCTAATTGATCCGGGAATGCGCCGCGGGCCACTTAAGTGATGTGAAACTGAACCGTGGGTCATTTAAGTGCTCGATAATTATGCCGCGGGTCACTCAAATGATAAGTTAATACGCCACGGGTTCTTTAGGCGATATAGAAATGTTCATTTTTCCAAAATTAGGTTTCAGGTCGCGGGCCACGGGTTGCGCATGTAATTTGGCACCGCATAATTCTATTGATCTTTGTTGTAGAGATATTTAATTTTGAAATAAGGGCTTATTCGCTGATCACCCTGTATGTGGACTATAAATAGGGTGCATAGCTAACAGCACGCACCGCAAATTACTACTACTACTTCTTCACCAGACACACATGCACCTCGTACATATTCCTCTGCGGAACTTCTAACGAATTGGTACATGTTGGAATGTATGTGTACGTATAATGAACTTTCCGTGACGTTTGTTTCTGTGTAATGCTTGTTACGTGCAGTGCTGCCATCTGCAATAAGTTTTTTTAAACTATGAGTTTTTTTCTCAACTCATAGTGAGTGAAGTGTAGTGAATGATTGCAACGTTGTAGGCCTGTTGCTCTCTGCGGCGAGATTTTTTAACTGGGATATCGGCCCGCATTCGTGCCTCGAAGTTGGGAACCGCAACCAACTTCAGCCGACCACCACTGCGGCGACGGCGAGGTTTGAACCCGGATCCTCGGATTCCGTCGCTGTGACCACTCGACCACCACAGCGTCTACCACAAATTACTGGCGAACCGTTGATTCTAGAGGTTTACTTTCAATTATAGAAAAGTATCCAAATAACATGTAGACCTCACATACGTCATTCATGTTGCAAGGTGTTGTATAGCTATTACAATGAAATAAAAGAAATTTTTATGCGGACAACCTGTGGTTAAAAATAGAAGAAAGTTGCTGCCCTGTCTCTCCCGTAGAAAAAAAAACCATGTTTCTAAGTGCAATATTCGCTGAGATATTTGAATTCAAAAAACGGAGAAAAGTTGGGGGGAGGAAACAGGATAATTTGGGGAGTAAAATACTTTTTATAATACATATAAAAAGTTATAATTCCTCACGTAAAATTGTTTGCTGGTTTTGACCAGGTGACTAGCTTGTACTCTATATACATTTATTTATTTTCATCACGCACACCGGTGTAAATTTTATGCGTCATAACATCATTTACTACATTCTTATGCAGACGTTTGTGACACACACATAAAAGAATTTATTGAGCTGGGACACCTGCTGCCACCTATCAAAGAAAAACAAACTAATTGTTATATTCCTTCAAGTAAATTTGGTTTTAAACCGGTGCGCCGCATGAAAATAAATAGTACATGGTATAATACCATAGATTTTATTTTCACGTTACATATTGGTGTAAATTTCATGCGCCATAGTACTGGTTACTATTTTTTTTTTTTGTGGTAAACATAAAAGCATAGCAACCATGGCGCATAAAATACTACACCAATATGCAGCGTGAAAAAAAGTAAAAAAATTATGTATCATTATTATTATTATATTGAAAAATTATATTAATGTTATTATATTAAAAACTCCAATTTTTCCCTTGGGGACCCGCGATATTTAGACAGCCCTGCATGAAAGCAGTACAAGAAGGAAAGTCATGAAACTCTGTCCCAAGAGTTCGGAGACCTACCTAATGTTTTGTCATGCCCTTCCCCCCCCCCCCCCACATCCTTCAACAGGGCCACTAGGATGGGATTTCTGGCATGCCCCAAGATATTTTACATGGTGACCTTCTGTAGTGAATTTGTAGTGCAAAAAATCAAAAAATAATGAGAATTATCCCGGGTCTACGGGAGCCTCAACTCTTTTTTTGGGGGGGGGGGCATGGTTTTTTTTATAAATTTACAGAAAAGAACAGTTCAATAAGTAGAAAAAGGAGGGGGGGGGCACGGATAAGACGGAGTGGCACAAGAAGAAAAACGGTCCAAAGGGACCATGGACGGGAAAAAATCTTAACCCTTCATATGCTGACGGTACTTTGAAGTATAAGCTTAGATAATTTGTTTTGAACTAATAAGTTTCAAAAACATTGTTTCTCTTTTGTTAACTTAATGCCTGGCACAAACGCCTCTAAATTCATTAATTAAAAATAAATTATTTCACTATTGAAGTTAAGGGGGTCTCCTACTTTTTAACATGCGGAAAAATTTTCTTATGTAGAAATATTAGTAAAAATTTCATTCATTTATTTCCAATTTTTACCACACATATTTGATTGTATATGCTATCCTATGCCAGTACAAAATGTTACAAATCTCCAATACTTAATTTTTTTTATAAATTTTCCAAAAAAGAAAAAAAGCATTAAAAACAGCTTACGCGCGTGATAAAAATGCATAAAATCAATGTAGCCTAATTGAATAAAAAAATGTGATTCAAAATAAAGAAAAATTTTCAGCTCTTGAATATGATGAAAAAAAGATTGAGAATATTAACCGACTCAACCTTATTCAAAATTAAATTTTAAATTTCAATTTTTTTCAAGACTTTATAACTCAAGTATTCAATGGATGGATCTCAAACATTTTATGAACTGAACGGTTCCCTTTATTTTAAATCAATTTCTATTCAATTTCCATGATGTCAATGTTATTTTATAACGCGCGAAAGCTGTTTTTAATGCGGTTTTTTCGAAAATTTGTGTCAGAGATATGTAAAATTTTGTATTAGCATAGAATAGCATACACAAACAAATATAAGTGGTAAAAATTTGAAATAAAACTGAAATTTGTTAACCTACACACACACAAAAATACTTATACACACATAAATACACAAAGCAATTACAACACGACACATATACGAACTTACATGGTGTACTTTTGCTGTGCTTAAGGGATCAATGCGATCCATCTAAGGCAAGATGGAATATCTATGTTGGTGGCAAACACACATATATAGAGCAGAGTGAATAGTGTAACCTTAAACATGGTTTTCCCCAATCAATATAATCACCAAGCCAATCCCAATTTTATTATAATTTTAAAATGGCTTCCGAATCCAATTATTTTTCATTTTAAGTACGTAAATTTTATGTTATTGGGTATTTATACAGTTGATAATGAATTTCCTAAAACAGTTTAAATTTTTATGACTTTTTAAAAATCACGGTTTAAATTATTGTAGTTTGTGGGGGCGAGATAAAGAAACTGCTTTTGGAAAATGGTTTTCTTGAAATTTATGAATGTGATAGGAAATTTTTCGTCCGCTTTCCGGGTTTGATCCAGTTTTGATTTCAAAACATGAGGGATTTCTCTGTATAAACATTAATATTTTAACCATATGTAATTTGCCGGAATTAAAGCGAAAACCATTATGATAACGAGCTCTATTTGAATGTGGAACAGCGTACGTAATATTTTATTTAGAGAAATATAAATCGGATTTAAATTTGATTCATAGTCTCCTCCCCAGACACATCACAATGGATAAATAATATTTTTAATAATGTTGCTGCATGAGAAAGTTTTTCACCATGTTAAAAGGTCGGAGACGTCTTTAAAAGCATACGATTTCCAAAATATTCCGATATTTACCTCAGGCTCCCGAAGACTTAGAAATCAGCACTGAACACCCAAGTTCTCAAAAACACACAAAAGCTCTTTTCTTCGCTCTGAAGCTACTTCCAAGACAATGAAAATCCACGCTTGCTGTTCCACCACTGAAGAGAAGAATATTTTCTAGAGTCTTCTTACACGGTTCTATATTTTACGGGACATCTTAGATAACCCCTTTATGTCATTGCAACACCAGCAGGTCACTGTAAAATCTGACCAACATTTCTTTGTCGTAGTTTTTTTTTCCCCTCCAAATGGCGACCATCCGTGGCTAGATTTAGATCTTTCTCTGTGTCCGCGTCTTTCAACGGGATCCATCAAAACAAAAAAAAATGAGACAATGGTCGTCTTCCTACCTCTCGAAGGAGTTGTTGCGCAATTTTAAAGCCCTCCTTAAGAGCTAAAAGAGCTGTTTGTGCTTGCTCAAGAGAAAGTGAATCCATTAAATAGCCTTTTTTCTATAAATAAAAAGAAATACTTGTATTTTTGGTTTTGGCACTGGGAATATATTATTATTATTACCATTACTTCACTCGATCCTTCCTCGTTCTGTTCATCGAGTTGGAATTTTGTTGTCTTTCGGATAAATTTCCGTGAAAGTATTACGAAATATTTACGTAGTTTATACCTGAGACGTTTGATAGAGTTAGGGAATTACTGGTTGAGAGAGACCTTGTCAAAATTAAAATTTGTATGAGGCAACCTTTGTCTTGAACCGTAATTTTGAAGGATGTGGCACGTAGATTTTTCCCATAACTGACGTACGTGATTTAAAATTTCAAGAAATTTTATGCTCAGAGTGATAAGAATATTTTGAATTACCTTTTCCTTGTGTAACTACGAATGTCTTTCGCAATGTTCATGATAACTGTGATTTTTGTGTATTTAATATCCGTTGTAAACCTTTTGTTTACATGCCCATGATAACTAGGGCCGGTTTAAGAGCATTAAAAACTCTCCCCCCCCCCTTCCCCCACGGGGAAAGTGAATTTTCTCAAGCCTCTAAAACTTATATATCGCTAAAAATGTTTTGTCAATATCAATTTACATGTTTACGCTGGAAAATTTTATTTCGTAAGGTTCCCCTCTGCATTTGAGGCCCCTCGTCCGTAAAAAAATTCGTCCGTATAAGAGGGGTGACCGCATCTGAGGGGTCTCCGTTAAGAGTAAAAATACTGTAATTTTTTTCAATCGAAAGGGCGAAAATGTTGTCATCGATTGAAAAATCTAAAATTAGTCAAACTGCTAATTATAATTACATTCACAATGATGAATGTACTTATTGCTAAAACAATGACTTGATTGTAAATGGATTCATTCGAATCCAGTAGGAAGCTCCTACGAATCAAGTTTGCAACGTGACCCATAGTTAAGAATCCTAGAATTCTTGTATAAGTGGATTCTTTCTTTCTTTCTTTCGATCCAAGCACAACTCAGGTCTATCGCCATCTATGGGCAATTTACTACCTAGGGAGTTGTGCCGGAAGTGTGTGTACCTAACAGTCTGAGGGTGTATCTAGTGTTGTGTCTGACTTGTCAGTGCTGCCATCTATACTTTAGAAGTGAAGTGAGTGAAGTGTAATGATTGAATATTTGTACTGTTTGTAGACATGTTGCTTTCTGTGGCGAGACTCACGACCCACCTCGAAATCCCGAGCGAATCAAGATTGGGTCGTGACTCTTCTCGGATGACCCTGTGAATCTAGTTTGGGTCGTGGCCCATAGCTGAAGAAGTGGTGGTCAGCTGAAGTTTGTTTTTTGTGGTTCCCAACTTCGAGGCACAAATGTGAGCTCGATATCCCCATTAAAAAGTTTCGCCACTGAGAGCAACAGGCCTACAACTGTATACTATTTAATCATTACACTTCATGTATAGTTAGAAACATTGATGGCATATGGCAGCACTACACATAACAAACATTACACAGAAACAAACTGCACGGAAAGTTCACTACCCACACACACACACAAATTCCAACATGTACCAATTCGCTAGAAGTTCCGCAGAGGAATATGGACGAAATGCATGTCTGGTTTAGTAGTAGCTGAAGAATCCCTGACTATAACTGAATTGGTACGACGAATCCCGAAAGCCCCTTCAGTGGTGACGCATTGCTCAAGAATCCTCGGCTGCACACAAATGGATTCGTACGACCCTTCTCGGAAGCCCCTGCGAATCAAGCTTAGGTCGTCACCCATAGCTAAAGAGCCTCTGGCGGTTAGAGAATTTCAACGGCCCATTTTTCAGAAGCCCATGCAAATAAAGTTTGGGTCTTGACCCATAGTTCAATAGCCCTTGATATCATCAGGATATACTATTTCGCTGGAAGGGAGGTTTTTCCAGTTTTCCAGAACAGCCCATTTGCATTATATGGTTTCATTTGGAGCCCTTTTGCAGTATGCGAGCCCATGGCCGTGTCGTTCTGTTACATATCTGGACTGTGGAAATGGATCAAAATACGTTGACTACACACAATTGCATCATGGCTGTCAAAGAAAGCATTTTCGTGGAATTTTTGCGCATGTGTGGTGGAAAAAAACACATGCCCCGGGCATGTCGGGCAACAGATTTGTCCAGCCCTGAAATGTAAGGAATTAGCGGAAGTTGCATTCGTTCTTGAATGGGGGAGGGCTTCTTGAGCTTATTTAAGGTGACCCTGGTTCCGAAGATAACTGCTATTTTTTGGAAATGTCCATGATAACCGTAAAAAAAAAATTTTCAACACTTTTTTCAAGCTTTTTAAGAACATTATTCGGTTCAACCAATAGACGAAAAATATTTTGAAAACGAATGTTTTCCCTGTTTGGTTTACTGCTTCGGCAAAAGTATCGGATAAATAATCAATGATATTAATAATTTATACCTTCCAAGTTATCAGTCTGCAGACTGAGAGCTCCAGCTGGACGTAGGAATTAGTGAAAGATGGATCCGAGTCTTGGTCTATGGAGCATTTTTCGATTCCCGTGGAATTCGATGCATACTGACAGCCGTTTTGGATCTTGGACAGTTTTCTACGACTCGGACTTACCACCGTAGAAAATGCAATGCAATAATCGACTTTCACCAAATAAGCAAGTTTTTTGAAGAGACAAACGGTTTTCCTCGTTGGGCAACATGAATTTCCAAGTCAACAACATTGCGCAAATAATCAGAAACGCGTCATATCCTGAATAATTCATGTCTAACTACTTCAAGCGGAAAGACGTGGCTTTAATAATAATCGGTGACTGGTCCTTGGAAAAAACATTATACAATAATATACCCCCGATTTGCGCGATTTCGGAGTTACGCTATTTCCTGAAAAAAATTCACGTTTTCTGAAGTTTAAGCATAATCACGGGATTATTGCTGATATAGTAGAGAAAAGTGATAATCAAGTAAACAATTTTTTTTTCGAATGCTGAAATATGCAATAAAAATAATGATATAATGTCACTTAAATATGCCAAAATATGCGATGAAATAAAATATATATGTGAGAAATGGAAACAAATCCATCTGATAATGCCGAAGTATGACATCAAAAATGTACGCAAAAACTGTCAAAATGCGCATTTAAAAATACCAAAATATATGCATGTAATAATAAATATGTCGTAAAAGTTCTTCTATATGCCCTAAAGCAGTGGTTCTCAACCTTCGGAAGTCTGTGGCCCGGTAAATCTCTTTTGTGTAAGTGAAAGGCTCGGTCATACACACAACTAACGAGATATTAATGAGAAAAATTAAACTCACGGCCCGGTGTGACTAGTGTTAGGGCCGCGGCCCAGCGGTTGAGAAATACTGCCCGGAAGAACGTATGCATTGTACGTCTATTGAAAAATATACGTTACAGGAAAAAATGTGCGTTTAAAAACGAATTTTCCCTGAAAATGATAAACATGCATAAAAGAAAAAATATGCATAAAAATAGAAATGTGCATAAAATTAAAAAAAAAAAAACGTATATTAAAAGCACCAGAAGAGTATTGCCTAATTTAAGACAAAAGATAAGCATGCAATAAAGCTAAAAATATGTGCAAAAAAATTAACACATGTACCGTAGTTTCACACAACTATGGTCTAAAACAGTGATTTCCAACATGGGCGTTAACGCCCCCTTGGGGGCGATGGAAAGTTCCAGGGGGCGGTGGAAGCTACGGGTATAACATAAGATCCTATGGATTAGATTTTGTTGGAGGGGAGAGGGCGATGGGAGAAAAAAATTTCTGAAGAAAGGGGCGATGTGGGACAAAAAAGGTTGGGAAACTATTGTCTAAAATAACACCATTTTCTAGATTAATCATCATAACTTCTGTATTCAAGATATTCAAAAAAATTGCTTTGCTGATATTGCCTGTAGAAAGATCAAGCATTAATATTAAAAATTTTTTTATTCCTTATGCAGCTCAAATATGGATTTTTTTAAAATTAAATTTTGGAGCATAGTTGTGTGCTATGAAGTCTTAACTATAGTCCATCATATACTTCGTGTTATAAATTTGCTTACGAACCATAGTTGAGGAAATCTACTTCAACACTGTATCATTTATCCATCTTTATCTTCTTTGCTAGAAGAACATGAAAAGGGGGGTTTTCTAAATTCGACCCCTAAGGGGGGGGGGTCAAAAGGGGGGGGGGGTTTCATAGAGAAATCACGTCGAGCCAAAACCACTGAAGCTCATCATGAAATTTGGTTTGAAGTTCCGTTTCATGACTATGACAGGATTTTTCGAAATTCGACCGCTAAGGGGGTCATACGGGGCACATTCAAGTATTACGTAAGCAGATTTTCAGCCATTTTTGAACCCCCCCCCCCCCGTCAGCAAAATGTCATCAGCAGCTTAGAATATTTCATATCTTCAAAAAGGGGTGGTTGATGACATAAGCAACCTTCAAACCCCTCTCCCCCCACCCCTTGTCATCAAAAGTCAGCAAATCCGGAACCCCCCCCCCCCCCTCGATGCCGACGTAATACTTGAATGGCCCCTAAGGGAGTTCAAGGTCTCGTATTAATTTGATCAGTATTTTTGTATTGTAATGTAGAGATTCACTGAAAAGGGATATTCCAAAATTCAGCACCTTTAGGTGGGGTATAACGGTTATACGGAGCAATCATCACTGAAGCCATAAATAGGAAATTTAGTCAATACTGTATTTTATAATATAAATACCCACACTAAGACGGGATTTCTGAAAATTCATCCCCCAAAGGGGTTCAAATGTTACACGGGGGAATCATCGACGAGTAATTTTCAGATTACCAAATCCACGCGAGTGAAGCTGCGGGCATGGCCCCACATACTAGAGCAGGGCCCCTAGGCTGGGATCTTTTGCGGGGGCCCCCTCCCGACCACACTTTCACGGGACCCTTTATGATGAATTTATAGCGTGAAAAAGCAAAGAAATGGTGAAAATCGTCCCGGGCCCCAGGGCTGGAGCCTTGCCAGCCCACCCCTTGTGGGGGCCATGGCTGCGGGTAATAGCTTGTGGTACATAAAAATGGTGGGATCATAGTTGAGAGCAAACTACAATTTTCTATTATTTGTTCTATAATTATTTTTACACGCACGCAACAATAAAAATGTTTATTAAACACATGTAAACGCTAAATTACCTGTAATACAGAACCTTCAATAGTGCAGAAAAAGCTTGTTGTAGTAACTTGTAGACGAGAAAGTTTGCAACTGGACAAGATAACGTGAAAAACATAGCCCTCAACTAACAGCTGATTCGTGGGAAAGTATCGGACAGCGCGTCCGAACCACGCCTCCATTATCTCCATATTACATTATCTATGCTCTGCTTTAGTAATTAAATGGATAACTAGATGTTGTTAGCATTTCGATTATCGATGTTTCAGTGAGCACGGGTGTTTGGACCATATTCATGTGAAATTACGGTATTTAGAAATACAAAAATGTGCAATTTTTTTTTAAAGTGCTTAAAAATATGACCTAAAATGAACAATACTCAGTGACAAAATATTTAATATAAATTAAATATTTATATTAATTATAAATCAATTGCTCTGTTAAAAAATCGACATATTTTTCATCAATAGATCGACAAAACTATAGTATACTACTATAGCTTTTTGAAGCAGCTATAGTTGAATGAATACGTAATGAATGTGATCAGATTCAGTTTGTGCCCCCCCCCCCTTAAAATCTGGCGGCCCGGTGCGATCGCAACCTTCGCACCTGCCCAAGTCCGGCCTTGTGTGCAACTTTCAATTAATTTCGTTTTATCCACGAGTTGTTGAAAGTTGAAAGTTGTTTTTTCTTGCCCCCAAACTAAAGCAGCTTATTCCTTTCGATGGGCCAAAAGATGTTAAAACATTCAAAGCGTTTAACACAGGGGTCTTCAACCTTTCAGACACTGCGGGCGAAATTAAAACTTCCCACGAAGCCCGCGGGCCACGAACTCGTGTAATTTAGTGACATCTTAATAAAGGGGGGGGGGGACCAACGGGGCCCCGAGTTAAACAGGAACAAAAATAGACTTTTATTTATTCGGAAATTATTTCTTTTACTAATTATCAATTATGATTGTAAAGAAATATTGTTCACTAATTCTGAAAAAAATATTTTTGATAAATTGCTGATTAAATTAATTAATTCTGCTATTAATTTTAATCAGAAATCACTTTAATTAGTTATTTCGATAATTCTGGAATTATTTTCCTCCTCACAATATCTCTTGAAATGTTCCTTTCAATAAATATGCAGTTATTCTGTTATTGAATGTGAAAAATAATTTCCACCGGAAACTACGAAATTATTTCTCTCATTGATTTATAAGTTTTTTTTTTCACTAAGGCCGGGATTACACTGTAAAGGTTTTATAAAAGATCTTTTATAAAACTTGGAAAAAAAAACGCCAATAAGTTTATTGGTCACATTCGCTCGAATGTAACCAAAGGTTGCAAGTTTTATAAAACAAATTATAAGGAATTTTTATAGTGCAATACCGGCCTAATTCTTAAATTATTTGTTTTGAAAAATTTTGAAATTATTTCTTTTTTAGTAAGGCCGGGATTAGACTAAAAGTTTAAAAAAGTCCTTTTATAAAACTTGAAAAATTCAACCAATAAGCGGTTACATTCGAGCAAATGTAACCGCTTATTGGGTGCATTTTTCAAGTTTTATAAAAGATGTGTTTTCAAAAAGATTAAACTTTTACAGTGTAATCCAGACTTTATATTCTGAATTTTAATCATTTCTGGAATTATTTTTTCATCAACTCTGGAATTATTTCTTTTATTTATTCTGTAATTATTTCTTTCATTTATTCTAGAATTATTTTTCCTTTATTCTGGGATCATTTCTTTCATTTATTCTGGAATTATTTCTTTCATTTATTCTAGAATTATTTTCCTTTATTCTGAGATTATTTCTTTCATTTATTCTAGAATTATTTTTCCTTTATTCTGGGATCATTTCCTTCATTCATTCTAGAATTATTTTTTTCATTCATTCTAGAATTATTTTTTTTTCATTCATTCTAGAATTATTTCTTTCATTTATTCTGGGATCATTTCCTTCATTTATTCTGGGATTATTTCTTTCATTTATTCTAGAGAATAATTTCTTTATATTTTTTTCGTATGGCCCGTGGGCCACACGTTGAAGACACCTGCTGCACACAGGAAAGAATTATACAGATAAACAACAAGAGCAACGAGGAAACTACTTACTTGAAAGAAATTTCAAGAAATCGATATCGGGCTTCCCGGATTGTTGCTCGAGCCTGGCCGCGAGTGACAGCCTGGTCCACAATTCAGACATTTGGAAGCGAAAGTTGAAGATGGTGCGACGCAGAGATTCGTGTGTGTGTGTGTCTTCTCTCTGGCCAATTCTAAAATATTCCATTTTTAGAAAGCTTTTTTTTTTGTATCGGCAGTGTCCAATTAAGATAATTGACATGTAGGTCAGGAATCAGTCGGTGGTGGGCTGTGACGTCACATGCGGACGATTCTGTTTATTTATTATAAAATGAAGAAATAAACTAGTTTTTTTTAACTTCTCTCTCTCTTTATAACTTTCTACGCGACTTGCCGAATTCAGGGCGTGCAAATTATTTTCTCCGTCTTTATTTAGAAACTTTCCATTTCAGTAAAACTACGGAAATGAGTTTCGATTGAATAGGTCCACGTATAATTATACACAACACGTGTCTTGAAAATAAGAAATGCGGTAAAAGTACGTTATAACGAGCATTGCTTATAGCGAGGACCTCGCTGTTACGAGTGACTCGGAAGTGATTGTAAAAAAGCTAATGTTAAAAATACAAAATTATTCGCTTACAGCGAGTTATTTATGAATGAAAATCGGAATCCGCATTTCCACCCAGATTACATGCAGCACTTTTTTTTTCCTCAATTATGTTAATGTTACTTGAATAGAGGAAAGTTGCGAAAACAAATATTCTATGCGCTTTGTTTGAAATAAAATTTTTTTGGTCACCCCCAGCCTTTGGGCAGACCCCCAAGCCCCCCCCCCTCGCTACGCCATTGATTGCATTGTTTTTTCAGAAATTATTGGGGGGGGGGGCTCAGCCAACACCTATTATAGCAGAAAGCCTCCGCGCGGAGCTTTCACGTCACTGAAGTCGTCCATTTCACCTGTAGCCATTGGATATAGTAAGATGACGTATGCGAAATCTTTACTTTTTTTGCAGTATATACAATGGCTATAGGTGGAATGGGCGACTTCAGTGACGTCACGAGCTTCGCGCGGTGGCTTTCTGCTACAGAAGGTGTTAAGCTCCATAGACTAAAGATATTATTCTAACTCTGTGGTTGGCTCAGTTTCCCTTACAAAATTTATTGGGGGTTGTCAAATGGCCCCCAGCCCCTAGGTTCCGGTGTCTATGCGCACAACAATAGAGCCTACTGTCAGCCCTACAACGTCGTCATAAAAACCACCCAGATTACATGCAGCACTTTTTTTTTCCTCAATTATGTTAATGTTACTTAAATAGAGGAAAGTTGCGAAAACAAATATTCTATGCGCTTTGTTTGAAATTAAATTTTTTTGGTCACTCTTTTTACAAAATTTCTTCGTCGGCCCCCCCCCCCCCCCCCGAAATATCACAGCCCTGCTCAAAGCGCAATAGCAATACCTTTTACATTCTTTCTTTTTGCTTTCAAATGAAGTACTCGAAGGATTTCATCATAAAAAATATGCGACGACTTCGGAAATTTTTTTTTCAATGTAAACCAATCCGATAGCTTTTCTCTCTCAATTCACATCTCTGATTAGCCATACAGACGTAATCTTCGAAATTTGCATGTAATCGGAAATTTTTCTAAAATTGTGAGGCCCCGGTTCAGAACCACTGCTCTAACCAATTAATCATGTCAGACATGATCCAATATTTAGAACAAAATATTTACCAGTTTTATTTATTTATTTTTTTTACAGTGGTCCTGTCAAGGCAGATGCTAAGGCACAAAGTAGTGGGAAGTTTCTTGGCACAGACGTACGTTGCCACAGTCATCACTTTTGCTGGACTGTATTTCATCATATACAGAATTGAAGTGAGTTGACAAAACACCAGGAAAACATATCTACGTAAAATAATCCACTATATAGCAGTGTTTCTCAACCTTTCTAAAAAAAGGACTAGTAAAAAAATGTCCGAAACAATTTGACGGAACACTTGTGTCCCGTAATACGGGACATTCCTGTAATTTTCATTGTTCCGATTTTTTTTAATATACATTTGTCCCGTTTTATCAACGATACTTATTAAATTTGTAATATTCACTAAAGTCGTGGGAATGCACACATACCAGGGCCATCTTAAGACCATCACGGGGCTCTCAGGGAAAAATGATTTCACTGAGACCTTACTTGTTAAATTATCGAAAAATTCAACTACTTCTCATTTTTCTGAGGCCCACAGGGCCGTGCCCGGGTGGGCCCATGCGTTAAGACGGCACTGGCCCTAGCTTGAACTCGTAAAATGGGTATTTACGCTGTTTGATATAAATTGTTGGTGATGCCATCTAGTCTCAAAATTAGAGACGACTAGAGCGTGGAAGTTCAGGCACTAAAAATGGTCCGAATAGGCAGGCAAAAAAGCACTAAAAATGCCTAAAATAGGCACTAAAAAAGGCATACTTTTTGGAAGAAAGAAAAAGTAACTAAACTCAAAGGTATTAAGGGTCCAAAAACTAGCTGAAAAATCGGTTGCACTTAATCCGTGGTATTGTTTTAATTATAGTTTATAATAACTGCATTATTATCCAAGTTATACATTGATTTCAAGTCCAAAATAAAATGTTATTAGACTCTCAGGAATAGGCCAATTCCAGGACCGCCACCACCAGAGTCGGTAGAGAAAATGATCTGTGGGGCTCTCTCTATTTGCGAATAATTCTGGTTTATTTGTAGTATTATTTTGAATAATCATTATCATTGCTACAGTTGAAAGATGGCTGTGTTGTTCTGTTTTTGTAAAAAAAATATTTTTTCATATTACCACTTATGCGGGACGTAAAATTTACCACGTAAAAATAATTTCTGGGACTCCCCCCCCCCCCGCATTAAATATATTTTATACGCATAATTTATGTCTACGATAACTTTCTTGAAGGACTACTAGGGGCTCTTGGTGGGCTACTCACTCGCTTCCACACATTTCTGGTCAATCTTTTGGTCGTTCACTGACCTGGTCCCACCTCTAAAAATTCCCTATATTGTATAAGGTAGCGGGTTATTTTGTCATTCAGCACAGATAGCGAAATTCTGTGAGCAGAGAAACAACAGGTGTAAAATTTAGAATATGTGACGCCCCCTCCCCCCTCTTCCCATCTGGGGGAAAAAGTCAGAAGGCACATTTCATGTAAGAATAAAATTTTTCCTTTCTCTGCGAGAGCGTCTCGATGCTCACCCAGGGCACCCCCCTCCCATCCAGGAGCGAGGTCACCCTAGACTGAGTACTTTGGTGGACGAATTTACAGTGTAAAAAAACAATGATAATATTTTTCCCGGGCCCGTGCTACCATTGTGTGTGTGGGGGGGGGGGAAGGGGTGTGTCATGGAGCTCCACCGACAACTCAGTTGAACCCCCTATGAACATTGGCAGAGATAGACTAGAAACTAACTCTATGGGGGCGGGGGCACAATGATGATGATGTCAATTCATCGCATTCCTATGTACATTACACACATGAGATCAATCGGCTACGTATGCAGAATTTTCTCGAGGGAGCGCTTTTAATTTTTTTTTTACTTCTAAAGAGGGCGGGGGATTAGAACCAGGGCTGATCATAGGTTGAGAAACGCTGGACTATATATCCTCGTTAATCCAGAATCCAAAAAATGCAACGATAACCCATTGAAGACAAGTTGCCAATTTAATTATCCCATTGGTTGATGCATTTCAGAATGACAGCTGGGAGTTTGGCAGCGTGGACAAGATGGAAGAGAGCCTCGCCATCACGCAGTACATAAAAATGATGTATCTATCCGTATCCGCTGCAACCCTTTGTGGTAAGACGATCTGAGAATTTATACGCAATACTGCCATATCCATCTATGCTGCATTGCACGAATGCTAATTATTAATACGTCATTTGATTCCAGGTGCAGCCAATATACAGCCCAGAGCCTGGTACACTGTATTAATACTGTGTTTTCAAGTAAGTGATCACACAATTCTATGATCAAGTAATAATCTAAATCAGTGTTCTTAAACCTTTCCCCCCATTCGCGGACCGACGAGAAAATAATAATTGGGGGATAAGGAAAACTAAAGCGTTAAACTGGGATTCCTGCTGCCACCTATCAAATAAAAACAAAACTATTTGTTAGAATTCTTCTAGTAAAATTAGTTGTTAAGACGGCCCTAGTTCCAATGCAACAATAATACACTCTCTGTTATAAAACACGAGGTTAAAAGCGTTGGGCTGGTACCCCCTGTTGCTACCTATCGAATAAAAGCAAACCTATTTGTTATAATTCCTCGAATATTTAAAATTGGTTGCTGCATAAATTTTCGTTCCCATGCTATGCACCTTATACCGGTGCATAGCATGGAAACGAAAATTATCTGATATGATAATGGCAAAAATTTTCACAAAATACTGGTTATGTTTTTGTGTTTGCCGGAGCATTTCAGTGATTACTTTTTGGTGTGAAGTAACACATATGAATATAGGCAGTGCCGTCTTAAGACATGGGTCCACCCGGGCACCTCAAGCGAAGACGGACCTCTCAAAAATGAGATCTGGTTGAAATTTCCGAGAATTCGTTTGGTAGGGCCTCGGAAAAATAAATTGGCCCGGAGGCCCATGATACTCTTAAGACGGCTCTGAATATAGGCGAATGCGAGGCGATTTCCCCGTAGAAAAGTTTCGACACAGTGAGCAACAAGCCCCCAACGGTATAAATCTTCAATTACACTTCCCCCATAGCTCGAAAAATAGATGTGGTGGCATTATAACAAGCATCATATTACACAGAAACTTCACAATACGTACACGCACGTTCCAACATGTACCAATTCTTTAGAAGTTTCGCAGAGAAATATGGACGAGGTGCGCGTATGTCGTTTAGTAGTAGTTTTTCCTCAAAGTGTGCGTCGTGGCGTCGCCGACCTTTGTCAGCGCCGTCACGGCGAGCCAAGTCCCCCCCCCCCCCCCCGCTACGCCCTTGTTCTCTATGTATCTTCCTCGATTCCTCGATGCGCCAAAAACGAGAAAAACCTTTTGATAGTTTGTGGGCATCTGAACTAGTTTTTTCTCTCTATTTCTGTCTCCTACAGAGCCACTTTATCTGAGAATGGGCTGTATCCACCATCCATCTAGGAATAGGCTGCGGGTAACTTGCGAGTGATTCAGAACCGCACTAGGTGCCACTTGAGTGCTCTAAAACTGTGCCACGTGTCACTCAAGGGATCTCTAAATAAGTCACGGATCGCTTAAGTGTTCTGCAACTGTGTCACCTTTTGCCTGCTACCACGATGATCTTTAGAATGTGCCACGGGCCTACTTCAGTGATCTTAAAATGTGCTATGGGCCGCTTAAATGCTCTGGAATTGTTCCACGGGTCACTTAAGCGATTTGCAAATGTGCCGCTTAGTTCATTTTCACATTAGGTTTGTGGTAGCGGGCCACATCAGATAACCCCGAGGGTCACATTTTGTCCGCGGATCATGGGTTTAGCATCTACGGCTTAGAGCAGTGATTCCCAACGTGGGTGATGGAAAGTTCCAGGGGGCAGTAGAAGCTACGGGTATAACAGGATCCTATGGGTTAGATTGCGTTGGGGGAAAAAATTTCTGAAGGGGGCGATGTGACAAAAATTTTGGGAAACTGGCTTAGAGAAGGGGTTCTCAACCGGTGCTCCGCGACGATAAAAGAGGCCCACAAGGTTCTGCCATAAAAATTATGTACAAAAAAGGGTTCTGAGTCACAGAGGGCTCCGCCATAGAAATTGTATAGTGGATAGGGCTCCGCGAGTGAAAAAAGGTTGAGAGCCGCTGGCTTAGAGGATGAGTAGCAATGAATTTCTTGAAAAGAATTTTTGAGTTCTTAGCCTTCAAATAGCATTGAAGTGAACAGAAATTGATTATAACAAACACACACACACATATAAAGGTATTTTCTTCCGAAATTTTAATTTTTTAACGAGGGATGGGGCACGAGAGCTCCTCTATTCCCCTTCCCCCGCGTACGGCTCTGATCCCAATATGCGTTAAGAGGCAGGGTGCAGAGCTAATGAAGAAATTTTGCTGGCGAAGGAGGGCGTCAAAAATGGCTAAACATTTGCTGACGTAATACTTAAGAACGGCCCCGTTATAGTTATAACATTTTTGCCAAATTTGTGGTCGAAAATGTCGATTCACTAACATCATCGACAATTTCTGTTCAAGTCCTAGGAGTGGCTGTTAGAATTCGGCGTGTGTCCGTGTGTGACATCTAATCCTTGAAATTATTTTTCTTCCAGTCTCTGATCAACTTCGTGTACTTCGCATCGATCCTTGCGCAAACGATTGGAAACTACAACACGTATACGGTTCAAGTGAGAAGATCAGCTTCGATGTCATTCGGGACGAGGCGCACTCAGGGCCGCAACTAATGGGGAGCAGATGGGTCTGGTGCCGAAGCAGATATGAAGAGCATATTTCACCCTTTAGCCTCTCCTTTTGCATAACAAGGAGGCGCCAGAATGCGTGCTTGCCCCAGCTGACCAAGCATCTAGTTGCGGCCCTGGGCGCTGGTGACGTTGCTTCAGAAATTTTGACCATCGACGGAGATGAAATGAAAAAAAAAAAACAATTTGAATACAGCTTATAAATATATTTGTTTTTACACATCCACAAGTTTTGTCGTGTATTATTCAGAATAATGTGGTGGTGCTTCCGCGACCCTAGTCTGCCTTTTCGGAGCCCCTTTTGAAAGGGTTATTATGTCAAATAAGTGTAAATTTTTGTGGGGCCCCATTCGGCTCGTCACCTCGAGGCACTGCCTCAGCCTAGTTACGAGCGGAACCAATGTCGAATCTATTGTGGGACAATATTTTTCACACTATCTATTCAATTCTACTAAAAATAAATTTGATCCATTCCCCCTCCCATTACACCTGAAGGGGTGGGGAGTTCAGAAAAGGATTCCTAACTTTGAAGCTTGGAAACGGTGATAGACATGGCCCCCAAATCCTGGGTCCTTTGGTGGCACCCCCAGGCCAGACTTGGCTAGAGCCCTGTCAGCCTCACCCTTCTGGGGGCCATGGATAGAAGGGGCCAGCATGGAATTCCAATGCCGGTTTGTGGAATTAGTTAACAGTGAGTAATATTGTGCTTCTCAAACATGGGTCAAATTGAAAAAAAAACAAACCAATGAATTGCAGTTGGCCGCTTCAATGACTTAACAAAAGAGTGGAGTTTGAAGTGGCTTTCTTGCAATGGGTGTGTGCCTCAGATGAACTGTCCAAGCAGAACTGAGTACAGCATTTGAGGACAATTGCTGCAAACAATGACTTTTAAATGGCCCCATGGAAAGTTGTGAAATAAAACAACTGTAGAATGATCTATTAGTTAAAATTGTAATTTTGCAAACCCATGTATTTAAAATTCCAGGACCGCCCATCTCAAAATTGCAAGCTGTCTGTTTTTCTATCTATCCCAGTTTCAGAGTTGTTATTTCAAAGTTGAGGGATTCTTTTTGAAACCCCCTTTCCTCCGTACACAGTAATTTGTTGAGCCTTAATAAGGTACATCCAGAGGTGTGTTTACAGAGGCGGCTAAGGGGCTATAGCCAAGGGTGACAAATTTTAATAAAGTCAAGAGCATCCAACTATAACACGAGGACAGAAATTCAAAATCCCTCAGGTAACGAAACCATAAATACATGCGAATTGCTGTGCTTTTCTATATAATGTGAACAGGATCCAGGTTTTTGTTGATCTATGAGACAAGGAATTAAACTAGTAATTGCAAAAATCAAAACATCAAAGAGACAAGCATCTCAGTTTCATTGATTTTCAGAAACATTTTACACACAATTTACGTAAAGATCCAGCTGTCTTATGCATATGTTATTGCCAAAGCCTGGAATCGACCACTTCACAAACTGGCTGGCCCAGTTGACCCAACCAATGTCCAAATTTCGAGCTTTCACAAGCCCTTATGAATCTATATTCGGCTTCCTTTGATCGAAAGAGTTGCCATAGCTAACCACGATTACGAATGGCCATAATTATCACACAAAAAATACGCCAACGTGGCGATGACCTCAAATCATAGGGATCGATATATATGGGCCAGCAAAAGGCCAAAATTCGGACATTGGCCAGTTTGACTGGCCGATTTCAGGCTTTGGCTGTAACACAAGAAACTGAACAATACTAAAAATTATCTACACTGTGCCAATTTTGAAATGTGAAAATTCAACGAAAACTCAGATCAAAAAACAAACAAGAATACTATGATATTAATATAAACATTTACTAATCACATGTACATGTTTACGGATAGCAGGTCATAGTTTGTCTCTATCAACTGTACAGCATTTATTATATCAGCGTTTAACAGACAGATCTGATAGTATACATTCTAACTTTGAAAAAAGAAAAATTATTTTCAAGGTACAATAACATGAAAACAAAATTTTTTAATTATGATTTAATTAATAGAAATGATTCACTCATATAGTATTACACAATCATTCTCGCATTCGTGTATATGCTAAAAATTCATACATGAATCGCAAATTTTTGGAAAAGGGCTCATCTCCGAGAATCAAAATTTTTCATGAGACACAAAAAGCTAAATTTCTGTAGAACTGTTTATTTGACTTTATTGACATTATCTGACTTTTTTTTTATTTGAGCAATTTTTTTCTTCTTCTAAAATTAATGTAAACGGTTGTCATCAGTGGCGTCAGAGCTGGAGGTGCTCAAGCACCACAGAAATTTGTAGAGCGGGTCTGAGCACCCCTAGAATTGATTCAGAAATCTAAATTTCCCACATCCAACTCAAGACGGGCACCCACAGGTGCAAAATACTTCCAACACTCCTAGTTGTCTATAATTTTTTGAAATAATCATTTGAAAAAAATTGCTCTAATAACTCAAACGATTCAACAAAAATTCGGTTTTTTTTGTGTCTTGTAAAAAACATTGATTTTTGGAAATAAGTGCTTTTTGAAATTTGTAATTCATACATAGAACCTCCATCATATCATGGCACAGTGGAAACAGCTGCCGATAACTGCCATCAGTTTAGGACAGTAATATGGTAGAATAACTTTTTTTATGAGCTGTTTGTTGAATCTCAAATTGGGGGTCTCACCTTTCATACACTCTAGTAATTCTGGAACTAGGATGGGGTTATGTAGAATAGGCTATACTAGAATTGCAGTACCTAGGCTCAGGTAACTCGAGTCTTCAAAAGAATTTTATGAAGATGCTGTGACACCCTTTCTCCCCCTCCGGCAATAATTCATGAAAATACCATCCACGTCAGTCCACTCCTTCCTGTGTACATGCATATTTTAAAGCTATATCTCTCTGAGATGCTGAGCAAAGTCTCGTTGCTCAATGTATGTATGGAGGCCATCTGTGACAACCCTTTCCCTGCTTTACCCTTAGCTTCATTCCATGTTAACGGAACTGGGTTATGTACATAGTGTAAAATAAAAAGATCTTTCATCCAGCAAATTCTGATTTATCCAATTGTAAAACTCCAGTCTTCGATCTGTTCTTGTCTTTTTATAATGCTTTTTTTCATCATTTTATAAAACTTTTGGACAAAACTTGGAACAAATTAAATGATTTTCCATAGAAATCTGCCGATAAGAGATGTCTCTGCTAACAAATGTGATTCTGCAATGAATTATCTTTGTCAGCCAAGGTATCATTGTACAGTTGAACCCTTTATGAGCCAATACCCCACATATAACGAAAGTAGTTGGATGAAGAGCTCCCACTCAAAAAATGAAAAAAAGTAACACAAGGAGAGGGTACCCCTTCCCTTAGACAACATAATCATAGCATAATAAAAAGAAATCAATAAAAAAAATTTTCATTGTACTATTTCAGTATCCTGTAAGATTGACTCAAGCCAAAGCAAAATGACAGAAATGACATAGCTACAAAAACAATTTTTGGCCAAAACAGAGTACTAACAACCACAGATAATTTTCTGTCTCTCCTCACAATATAAATTACATTATGTTTTGGAGTCTTCCACAGTCCAGTCTGTCAACTCTCTTCGACAATGCACAGCAAATTATGAAGGCATGTAAGTTTTTTAAGAATATGATGCTCTTTCAAGACCACTTCTAAAAACACAGTGCAAAATTTGTAAATTACAAGGTCCAATTTTAAATAAGTCAAGGTGAACTGGATGGTTTTACTGTGTTGTCCATTTTTTTAAAGGAATTTGTTCACATTTTACTGTTTAATGCCAGTGAAATCGTTTTTGACAAATAAAGCACCTTTATTTCTAGCTCTTTGCTGAGCATTGCAAATATTGTTTAGGCCTCTGCATGCCCTAAAAATACCTTAAATGCTACAAACCTAGAATAGTCCTATGAATCCAACTGCTTTGTAATGCAAACTATTGTTTCACCTAAACACAAAATGTGCAAACATGAACCAATTTGTTAGAAGTTCCGAAGAGGAATATAGATGAGGTGCATGTATGGTTTAGTAGTAACAGACCATAAACTGGATTTGCAATAGCAAGGATTGACTCATACAAATATAAGAGAAAGAAATTTATAATGGCCTTTTTGTGTTTAGTACTTTTTCACATACAAAAGATGTCAATTATCATTCAATTTTGCATACCAGGAATTCCCCCAAAGCAGAATGTTTTGTATTGTTCTGCAAAGAGCCCTATAGTTCTACAAATAATTCAGAAAAAGGGCAATAGGTAGCACTGATGTACACAAGTCAAAGGAAAGATACGCAAATAACGAACAGAATACTTCCAAATCATTTATTATAGCAGTATGTGTTCCACATGACCACCACCACAGGGGATAACACATTTCAGGCGAGTCACAAATCTAGCAACTTTCACAAATTGTTTGTGTGAAAGAGATGCACTTTCTACCGTCGCATTTATGCAAGATGGAGCAACTAGTCACACTGCTACTCCGGTCAAGGCATTCCTGATACAGACGTTCGGGGAAGACAAAATCATTAGCAGGCGTTGCAGGTTCCCATGGCCTCCTCGGCCTCCAGATTTGACACCAGCAGACTTCTGCTTATGGGGATATTCGAAATCTTGGGTGTACGATCGATCCGGTCTATCCAATCTGTCGGAACTGAAAGATATCATATGCAGAGAGGTGTCATGCATACATCCAGACCTGCTGCACTCTGCCATTGCTGGATTTGTGACTCGCCTGCAATGTGTTATCCCCTGTGGTGGTCATGTGGAACACGTACTGCTGTAATAAAAGACTTGGAGACATTCTGTTTATCATTTGCATGTCTTTTCTTTGACTTGTGTAAGTCAGCGCCACCTATCAGCTGTTTTTTTTTCTTGTCTTAAAAAGTTCCTGTGACCTAGCGATGCTAACCCTTCAAACCATTTGTTATTTTGGTTATTTTCCCGGTTTTTAATGAATTTTTTAAATTTTGAAGAACTTTTTGCCCACCCTGCATATCAGCATTTATAAAAAGTTTGTAAAATACATGAAACTATATAAAGGGCCACTATGTAATCAAATTAAATCACACAAGGCATTCCAGAAACATTTTTATAAAAGAATGTGGTCCAACAAATTCAATTTCATGATTTAATACAATATTAGAGATTGTGTTCTTTCACATTCTTTTTTCAATAAAAATATGCGTAGAAATTTCTGCACTATTTTTTTTTAAATGTTCTAATTACTCATGAAAACAATTTGAAACAGAAGCTGTATAATGCATTAGGAATACCTCTCCAAAAATCTAGGTATATGTACAGCACAAAACCGGCTGTGCGCTGATGACGCAAGCTTGATGCTTATGCGCTCTCTTCCTCACACACACAAACATAAATATAATTTGAATAATGACTAAGCTTTGGTAACATCTCAGCTTTCTGCATTCAGAGCTGCCACGAATTCTTCTAGTTTTTCTTGTATCTGTCTAACCCTCTCTGAAAAAAAATATGGAACCTATATTAGGTATATTAAGAAGAATACAAAAGTTCAGAAGGGAAACAAAAAATCATGACAGGGGTAAATACAGAACTTGAAAGGTAAAGGGTAACAGGGGTAAATACCAACAGAACTTGACAAATAACCAGGGACAGAATCCCCATTGCAAAATAATAATAACACCATAGTAACAAAACTTAAAATTTTCTATATATGTGGTTACTAAACTGGAGTCTGCGGACAAAATACATGCAATTTTCGGAATTTATGTCAGCATATCTACAGACAAAGGAAGACAGTTTCAAGTACCGAAAAGTAAAAAAAAAATTGAATATCTGAAGATATTTTGGACCATTTTGCTTTAATGATATGTTGCAGCACAATAGGGTGCGTCAGGTATGCTGCAAGATATTTCAACCAAAAACACTCCCTAGAGTGCTGCAAAGCATCATTTATGTGTGAATATTTTAAAACACTATTATTTTTTCAAGAAAGAGAAATAGTCCAAAATATGTTTGGATATTTAATCTTATTTTTTGTACTTAAAACTGTCTTTCTACATTCATAGACAGGTTGACATAAATTTTAAAAATTTCATGTGTTGCTCTCAGACTTTAGTTTAGCAATCACATGTAGAAAATTTTTGATTTCAATATCATGTGGGGTTTTTTTTGTTGCAATGGAGATTTAGTCCCAGGTATTTGTCAAGCTCTGTATTTACCTCTGTATCATGATTCTTTTTTGTTCTGGTCATGAATACTGCAAGATATTTTATAAGCAATAGATGAATACTGCAAGATATTTTATAAGCAATAGATGAATACTGCAAGATATTTTATAAGCAATAGATGAATACTGCAAGATATTTTATAAGCAATAGATGAATACTGCAAGATATTTTATAAGCAATAGATGAATACTGCAAGATATTTTATAAGCAATAGATGAATACTGCAAGATATTTTATAAGCAATAGATGAATACTGCAAGATATTTTATAAGCAATAGATGAATACTGCAAGATATTTTAGGCAATAGGATAAGTCCAGTGGCAAAGTTCTACCGTTAATTCACTTATTGAAAGATATTTTGGGGGATGGGGGAAGTAAAACTATATTTATATATAATGTTTTGGTAATAGGATTGCAATTCCCATCAAGTGTAGCACAACAATTTGGGAGTGTTATTGAAATGCCTTGAGATCAGACAAGTGTGCAATACATAAAAATGTTTTAGTACAATAGATATCTTTAATGATTCAGATACATATAAACAAAACTTCTAATAAAATGTAATACTTACTCAATTCCTCTGCTAATTGGACTCGTCTCCCTGTAAGCAATGTTTTTCTTTTGTCTGGATCTTGACTGTAATCATCTAAAACTTCTTTAATTTCTTTTTCTAACCTGCGAGCTGGAAATTTAAGAAAATATAAAAAGGAATGTAACAATTGGAAGTTATAGTTTCCACAAACTATTGCTCCTTAACTTGAAATTTTTTGGCCTTGAAAACCAACATTTTTGTAGAAAGTGGAAAAATCTTACCTTCAGCATTCATTATCTGTTGTCGAAGAGCATTAGATGTAGTCTGCAGCATTTTTTGTATCCTCCAGAATAATACAATGTCATTGCAATCAATCTGCATGAAATAAAATAAAACCATGAAAAATTTTCTCCTTTTCATCAGAAGTTAAAAAAAGCATAGAACTGAATATATAAATAGTTTTATTTTTTCACTTGCAATTATGCAAGAATGAAAATTAAAGTACACTAGTAGTGCGAGAATTCAAATTTTGGTTGACTGGGGGAACAGCCAAATAAAAAAGTTAAGAACCTCTGATCTATAACAGCCGTTCCCAAACAATTTTAGTCATTAACCCTCCTAGAAATCTCAGTGTCTGCCATGGACTCCCCACTTTTATTCATGGACACCTGAAAATCTTGGTGCCTGCCGTGCCCCCCCCCCCCTCATTTATAGCAGCAAAAACTACAACCTTCTATCAGCAAGAATATTCTTGAACAATGAAGAACATTCTAGTGATGTAATAGCAATGCCATGTAGCAGATGTTCCTGAGGTGTTTGTGTATGTAGCTGTAGTATTTCATATTATTCTTTTTCTCTGTATCGCCACTAGATGGCACCGCTTACACAATTATCATCTATGTTATTTTTCCCGCCTTTTGAGGCAGATGTTCATTTGTATCAGCTCGAGTCAGTCGTACCTTTGCTCATGTCTGTAATTAAACTTTATTACAATTTAAACCTTTGTGTTCTCCGTATATAACCGTGCGTTCGTATACATGAGGGAACCTCTGCTCTAGTGTAATTGTTCTCAAGTTTCTGTATCAAACTATTTCTGTATCTGGTTCTGTATCTCAACTATTTCTCATGACATTTTGCTGCAGATGGAAATGATCTTTTAAATAAAAACTGGGTTATGATGAGTCGTAATGCAAGGATAGCTCAACAAATTTAAGAAGCATCAGAGAGCTTGATATGTAGGGAGAAAAAACTATCATCAGATAAAATGAATTAACCTGAGATATACACACACAAGCAGTTATTTTTACATTTTCAAGGGATCATCTCAAGCCTAGATTCTCGATGCCAGAGGCAACTGTGGGGGGTTCACTCTCCCCGGTTAATCAAGGTTCTTATGAGTTCAGGTTGTCTGTCTTAAAGCAATGACAAAATAAAAAGGTTCTCATTAACCTCAGAATCCAATCCTTGATGATATAAGTAGAATGCTTTGCGACAATCATTCGTCCTAGACAAAGACCTCTGTAGGAAATGGCGTCTGTATACGGGTAGCCAAACTTGCTTTATCTGCATTAAAAGAAAATTATGAGGATTAATTGTATACATAACTTTTTATGTTTATGTAAAATAAATATCATGTAAATTATGACATTAACCTGATAACACAATACTTAAATGGCTTTTTTATATTCCAGTGCTTGAGTTACGAATAACTCATGATATTTTCTTTCAATATCACATATAACTCCAGTGTATACCTAAAGGGCAATTTACTGCCCTTTGATCCTCGATAAGATAGTTGTCAAAATATTTGGCAAGTCAAGCCTAAAAGCTAGAATATGCTCATAATTGTTAGCAATGTTTGTAGGAAAGATGAACAATATAAAAATTAACATGTTAACCAATCCATATACAAGATATAGAAGAAAAAAAAACATGTACCATGTTCCTCAGCATTAGCTGGCATGTGCTAGAGAAAAATCATGGTAGACCGACATACTGGGGGAAGCCCTCATTTTCCTGGCATGCTGGAAGAGCCAAATCACAGACTTTGGGTAATCAATTTGCATTCCTAGAATAGATTGAATTGGCCAATTTAAACCTCATAGGTTCCCGAAATTTTAGAATCCTTTCCATTTTAAGGAAGTTTGAGCTTCATGCTTGGCTTCAAATGGTGATTAATTTATGAATGTCAAATACTACGATTTTTTTGCATAGATTAGATGAGTTAGTTATAACATGAAGGATTTTTGCATTCTTTGATACAGTGTTTCAAGATTGAAATGAGCAGACATTAAAGAGCTTCATGGCAAACTGTGTTATAATATGAAAGCAACAACATCTTTCAATTTCTGAACATGCAAAAAAAGTATATAAGACACAGCAAGGCCACAACTAGGGGGGAGCAGGCAGATCTGGTGCCCGGGGCACTGAACCAGAAGGGGCACTGAATTCTCCCTTTAACTGCTTCTTCTACATTATTACAAGGTATGCTAAAATGCCAGTTTGCCCCGGATGACAAAGTATCTAGTTGCGGCCCTGAGACACAGCAACAACACCTATTGTTCCACTGAAAATCAACGTTATATTGGAAGATTATTGTATTGAAAGTTAAATTTTTTAAAAAAAAGGGACGGGGACAGAGCTGAGTTGGGACCTTGTATTCAATTGAATGGTCTTTGTAGCTTGTAATATAGGATGAAAAAAATAACATGGTACGAATAGGAAAACATTCTGGACTTATCACACCAGTCTTTATAATGGAAATGTCACAGTAATGCATGGTCATTATAATGAGCCTCGACTGTATCTCTATTTTGTGTTAGGTTGATGGTAAATAAAATTAAAGAAATAGGTAAATACTTGCTTACTTTTCAACATTTAATATAAATTGATAGCAGTCTTTTGGATGTATTTTGTCATCCTTATCAAACATCACTTTTCCTGACATGATGGAAAGGACCAGGCTCCAACATTAAAAGAATTAATGTCATAAGAGTCTTACATGCCAGCTAATGCAGAAATACAATAGATGCTTGTACATTATACGACTCATGGAAATACAAGTAAATAAAGCAAAGAAACACATACTGTATCATAATCTACTTCAACATTAGATGCTTGTAAATTTTTTCTCACTGCTGTTAGTTCATCGACTGTAAGAGATGGCCCTCGATTCTAAATGAAAAATGAAGAAGTCAATAACTAACTGTAATCAGTTATAGAACATGTGGCATTGTGGGGGACCATTACATTTCTCCTCAAAAACAAACCATACGTACATAGTTACGTGAATTTAGGAGAATTTTTTCTATTTCTGACTTGACAGCAGACCACGTTTGCTGCTGCTCTGTCTTTGATGTCCAGTGCCACCATCTTTCTGAGAATGATGGACCCATCATTTCCGAAATATATGCTTCGGCTGCAAATAGAGTATCAATCATGTTACTGTACATGCAAATATTTTTATTTTACTCAACTAGATAGAATGCAGAATCTTCAAATCTCAGGCTTTAGAAATGTAGATAATGTAAGAGAATACTAACTTTGCATAAGCCTTTCTTTCAAACTCGAATCCAAGAACTTAACTGCAGAATCCCACTGCTGTTTTTCATGAACTGCTCGGTCTTCTAAAGCATTCAATTGAATGATGCGCTAAATAAATATCATTTTAAAAAAAACAGCATCAGATCGGCTATGATAGACATTATAAGTGCGAGGTTTGTATTGTGAATGAGGAAAATGAGCAAAATATACATAGAAATTTAGAATATATCTAAAGTTATCTAAATCTAATGTTACTGTGTATAAGTATGCAAGTGTAAATTTTCTTACTTTGAAAAAATTTCATTATATTGTCTGCAGTGACATATAATCTGCAGAGACAAATTTTATTCATCAATAATTAAATATTAAGGAATAGAAGGGGTTGTTCATAACATTTTTGTAGAAAAAATATTCAGATTTTTCTTTCAAAACATCTATTTTGATTTCAAACTCTCAGATAAAAAAACTGCAGGTAATACATAGCGGCATATAATCTGCACTAAGAAATTCTAATGTTTGTAACACATAAAATATAGTATGTGGATTATTTATAGGAACATAAGGTATAAAATACAAATCAATAAATCGACCATTTTTATTTGAATTTCCATAATGTAATAAATCTACGCAAATGATGCTGAAATCCTCTAGTAAAAAATATGCAACTGATAAGAACGATGAAGGGATAAGATTAAGGGTGCAATGAGATGATGCAAAGCCACAAGATTATTACAAATAAAGAAAGAAAATTTGACATTTTTTAAATAAAATGAATGAATGCTGAAAATCTCCAACTGAAATAGATTTGTCCATGACCTTAACTACAATCTTTGAAGAAGCAATGAAAATGAAGTGAAATAACACACCAACATATCAGAAGCTTTTTCGGCCCAATGATGTTTCCTCATGGCTTCACTGACAACTGCATCCTTCAAATTATCGAACAGATCATCATGATCTTTTGATGATTTGGATGCTTCCAGTATATGACAGAATTCCTCTTGCAGAGTGTCCCAGCCAACCTGTTTCAAAACAACACAGATTCAATGTATGCTTCAATTGAAGAATATGAATGGCATTTTAACTCGTATGTAAAACACGTTTGCAATAAATTGCAGCTAATACTTGCAGTAAAATTTAAAAGTCAAGTGTGTGTGTGTGTGCACTTGTACAACATATTTGTAAATTTTTTCAGTGTCATTCTAAGTCCCTGATAATCAGAAAGACTTTTTTTCAATAAACTAATATTTCATAACTAAATAAATGCTTATACAAGTTAAACTTTGGTTAATGAGCTTAATTCGTTCCACCAACGTGCTTGTTATTCGAATCAAACTTCCTCATAGGAAATAATAGAAACTTGGATAATTTGTTCCACAATTATTCACTCACATAAAAATGACTGATAAAAACGGCATTCAATCAATAATTAAACACAATAATAATAATAAATAATACAATAAAATATACACAATATAAATAATGCCATAAATAAATATACAATATGATAATGTTTACAAACACTATTGACTATTAACATACTCTAGAGAGAGAGAGAGAAGGACCATCGTTTAGGACAATTTACAGACTTCTTGTTGTTTGCAAACTTATTTTTTTGCATGAATTTCAAAAAGAGCCTTATCCAATGACACTTGCTTTTGCCTCCTTTTTAGAATTTCTAGGAAATGGAAAATTGCAGTGTTCGTTGGATAGATTCATTGCTTGCACACTACTACAGCTTTATTTGGGTGGTTATTTTCTACAGAGTTTTGCACAGATTCCAACATTCTACACATATCTCTAATCTCATTTTATGTGAGGGTCAATACAATATAAGTTACTATAACGTGAGTGACGTCAGAAGATCTTTAATTCACAATAAAAAAATTTGCTCTCACAGAGTGCATCTATGCTTTTTTTTTTGTTTCAAACTGTGTATGTACAACTCTGGACTATCACCATAGTCAATTTACAATAAGTTGTGCCAGAAATGTATGTATCTAAGTGTGAATCTAGTGTTACGATCTGTATTTCAACTATACATCAATATTGGGTAAAATCTGTAATCACATCTAAATGACAAAAATTATAGAGTTACAGAGAGCGATTCTCACCTGCACACATTTCGATGGTAACGCTTCATCAGCCCAATGCTTTAGTTTTATATCAATTGCGGTATTAATGGATCTGAAATATAAACACAGGCAAACGATTTCATTCTTTACAAGACAATTCAATATGCACCATAGACATAACAAACGGCAGAGAAATATATTGATTACCAGTGGATAAACACATGGTAAGAGTACATGAATAAAAAGATTTTGAGACAAAACCATTGAACACCATAAAAGGTGAACACATTGAAACAATTTTTCTATGTAAACCCTAAAAATAGAAAAAAAAATATCAACTCACCCAGAATTTCCAGCCTGCCATGCTTGTATGTAAATATTTTCAAACACATGAACTGACATCTTTTCCCATAATTTTTTGGAAAGAGTTTCTTCCCTGCACAAAAAATAGTTTTCAGCTATAAAACATGCATATACATAGAAAATCAATGACCATTCATAGATTTTGTATCTAACGATTTGAGGCTGCATAAAAACCTACACTCCAATGAGTAATTCTTAATTAAAATGGGGTGATTTTAATTACCAGTGCTTTGGTGTGAGCTGGCTCAAGTTGATTATTTCATCAAGCAGCTCACCCCTTGCTTTCTCAAACAGTTCATCCTAAGAAATAAAATAAAGAAAAAGAAGCTTTGCTATACCTGCATGTAATGATTACAAAGCTTTATGAACAGAAAAACTCTAAAACAAATTGTAGAATACAGGTATCCCTCGCTTTATGAGATCTCTCTTTAACGATCTTCATGATTTTGAAAAGTTAATTCAAAAAACAGCAGCTTGCAAAATTTGGCCTGGAATTTAATTGGTTTTTAGGATTAAAATCAAAGATATGTCATAGGTGACAAAATCTGTTGCATGTGACGATGTAGAAGAAGCAAAGTGGATGAAACCCTTAAATCCAACTCACAAGAGCACATTAATGAACATCTTTTGGTAACACATTGACAATGGCATCAGAATTGTAAATGAAGAAAATGATCTTTATGAGAAAGTACTTACATTTGCAAAGGATATTCAGTATTCTCTGGCTTACTACACCAATTTTTATAGAGAGACTAAGAATGATGTCAGTGAGCTGGATTTTGACTGTTCATAAGGAAAGTTATCAGCCAAGACTTTTCAGGAGACAAAGATTTAGGGAGTCACAACCAGTTCATTCATCAGCTGAGTGGCATGGTGGTAAAATGCTCATCTACCACCATGATGGTTACCATCTGGTCCCAGGTTCGATTCCAGAGGAAGATTATATAGATAAGATATTTTCCAGAAAGAGCTTGAGACAACCACCGATAGATGGCACCTTCATTTCCAACCCAACTTGTTAACGGCAGAAATTGCATAGTGATATGGTTTTAGTTGGTGTGTGATGAAGTGGTTCATTAATCACCCGACTAAGGACAGTCAGGAATAAAAATTAATATAATTGGATTCATTCACAAAAATTTATTTTGCTGCTGGAGTTGAGATTATTTTTTCTCTCATCCTTCTGAAGAAAAAATTTCTATCCATATCTTACCCATGTTAAATTCAACTCACTTTATGCAATTTCATCTTAAGGGATTATTTTGTAAAACCATTTAGTCACATAAAGCGAGAGATACCTATATAGATATTTGGAGGAGAAATGAAAGTGTATTTTTACCCTGTCTAGCTCTCTTAATTTTGGGAATGTGTTTTTCCATTCTGTTTCCAAATTGAACCGAGCAGCTAAAGAAATATTTCAGATGCGTAAGCTCACATATTTTAATAACAAACACATCTAACAAGTTCATTCACTAAACTATAGTAAACAGTAAAACTCCTAAATAATGATTTTTGTCAAACCAGAATTCAAATTTTAATTCAGATATATAGTATTATACAGATGAAACGTTAATGTAGCATACTAAATGAATGAGAGAGGGATATTATAGATAAATATTAAATAACCTTTAAAAGCATCTGCTTGTTGCTCAGCGGAGGCTTTAACCATTTTCCAAAAGCAATCGGAAACCGCAAAACTAAGGTTTTTTGTTGAACACTGTGACATGTTAAGCACTCCTTCCCTATTTAGTGAAATTATCAATATTTAAAATTATTTCAATAAAAACTGTATCTTTGAGTACATTTAATATGAAAATCAAGAAAAATAACACCTCAAATTACAAAATTCAACAATGTATCAAAAAAAAATCATGTACTGTGATGAGCAACGCTCCCTTTAATTTTCATCTCACGTGCAAGCACAAATTTTCTCTGAGTGCAATATTGGTATGCACTTTAGAGATCAATATGATTAAGATTATGTTAATTTAGTGATCTTGCATGTGTGAAAGCAATTCTACCATGCCCAGCCTCACACATATGAGATTAGAGCAGCGGTCCCAACCCCCTTTAAAAGACACACATGGCGGGGGGGAATACGATCAAAAATTGCCAAAAAGTTAAAACATTTTTTTAAATCATTAAATGCTGTTTCAATCAATTTCTGGGAATTTGAAACAATTTTTGAAGGTTAAAAACTCAAAATTTCTTTGGAGAGATTCTCTGTTCTCCCCTCAAATGTCAATTTAGCCTGTTTGCTCACTGCCTCTCGAAGGTAGGTTTTATTTACATTCCTATCCCCTTTCTGTGAAATGTACAATAGAACCTGTCAATAACGGACACCCATGGAACCGAAAAGTTTGTTCATTAGAAAGGAGTTAATGAATAGCAAAATACATTGATGCCCGTCGATGTAATTAAAAAAAACGTCCATTATTGGGAGGAGCTTGATAAACGATAGTGTTAGTTGAGGAAGGTTCTACTGTAGTTTTTATTATTTGAAAAAAGGATCTCCCATCCTCGTCGAGGAAGCCAAAAATCTATCAACCTGGTCTAAAGCAGGTGTTTTCAACCTTTGTGACAGTGTAGGCTAAAAAAAAATTTCCATGAAGCCCAAGACTGGTATCTTTACACAGTGGCATCTAAACAGGTGGACCCAGAGGTGCAGATATCAACAAAATATTGGAGGGGATGAAAGTTGCTGGTCGTCCCGTATATACGGGACTCAAGCAAGTGCGGAGGAGAGAAAAGGTGCATTGCATTGTTTTTTTCAGAAAGTATTGGGGAAGGGGGGAGCTCAGTCCCCTTGCAGAATTTATTGGAGGGGCTCAAAATGGCCTCAGCCCCTAGGCTCTGGCACCTATGGGTGGATCCAAGGGCTTAGAGTCAAATAGGGAGCCGTATATTATTGGAGAGAATTTTATTCTATTTTTTTTTCATTAAATATGAAATTTCATTAATTCTTAAATCATTTCCTTATCAAATATTAATTCTTTATTTTTCTGAGAAGTTATTTTTCCTAATGAATATGAATTTTTCATTAATTCTAAATTCTTTTTTCATTAAATACGAGTTTTCATGAATCCTGATTGCTCCCACTAAAAAATCAAATTGGCCCATGTTGGGAATCAAGAATTTAGAGGGGAAAATTGGTGGCAAACAATTCATGAAAAACTCTTGAATATATTAGCATAAAATTAAAATATGTAGATATAAGAACAGAACGACAGAAGAAAAATATTGTACTTTCATTTATAGTTGTGGCTTCTTACCTACAAAGTTTGGAATTCCTGAAAAAACTCTCTTCATAATTTTTTATCAACTGAATGCCATCATCCTTGTTTCCTGTAATGTGAAGAAAACGTACATATCACCAGGATACATAGATATATTGAGAGCAATATGGTCTCGTGTGTGTTTTCACTTTTACTTCATCAGTTGTAGCCTACATCTAATTGCTCTCTTGCCAAATCCTCTTATGGAGCTCATCAGGTTACTCAATTTCCTTTTTCCGTGATTTGGTTGCACATATACATTTGTAAAATTGTGCTCATTTTAGTAAAAAATTTTTGGATTGTCCATGCAAATTATTGTTTTCATATATGTAAAATGAACTGGAATTGAACACAATTTGATATCATTTTCAGTTAAACAAAAGACAAGTATAGCTTTTCGAAACTAGTAACTAAGACAACCTTTATAAAAAAGGATGTTTTAAAATCCCCCTAATCACTACTACTAAATCAGATGTGCACCTCGTCCACATTCCTCTGCACAATTCTAACGAATTGGTACATGCTGGAATGTGCAATGTACAATGGACCTGCTGTGAAGTTTGTTTCTGTGTAATGCTTGTTATGTGCAGTGCCGTCATCTGCCATCAATTTTTCTAATCCCCCTATTCACTATATGACATAGTAAAGCAGGAATAATATACAACATACCTCGTCCAGTGACAACAGCAAAGTAGCCGAGTGCTTTCATCGGAAACAACCTTCCTTCTAAAATTTTCTTTATCTAGGTGAAAAAATATCATTATTGACAATATTTTGCAACTAATTATACAGAAAAGAAAAACAGAGTTGTCCCATTTTCATGTGTTCCATTTGATTTGTTAGATCATAGTTTCCCAAGCCTTTTTTGTCCCATCGCTCCCTTCTCCAGAAATGTTTTTCTCCCATCGCCCATAGGGGGTGTTAACGCCCACGTTGGGAATCACTGTGTTAGATCAAACGTATACTGATGATCATCGTATTTGCTTTTACTTTTCCTTTGGATATAGTTATCAATTGGTTATTGTAATCAAACCCCCCCCCCCCCCCGAGTCCCAATGTGATCACATTAAGCAAAATGCACTGTGATTAAAATATACAAAATTTCTGTTTGAAGCATGAAACTTTTCATTCTTATTCAAATCTCAACTCAGTATCATTGAGCCTTTACTGAAGAGAGCTCAAAAAATAACTCATAATGTGAACTCAACATTTCTACATTACATATGGTGATTAAAGGCATATGATTAAAATCACTTTACCCTGCTTGGATCAGCCAAGTTTTGCTCAGCAAGATCAACTTTAGTGAGAACAAAGATAGTCCTCCTCCCAAGTGGGTCCATTTGGCTCACTAAATCAGTAACAATGCTCCTTTCAGCATCCACTGAACCATCTGCGTGTTCAAAAAGGAAAAAAAAATGTTAATTCTATAATGAAGTGCAATACATGTTTGTGGCTTCAAATACATATGTGAATACGGTTACAAAGATCTTCATGTAGAATATATACAAGTATTAAAAAAATTAGAAGCAATCAATCGATTTGCAAACTTCTCCAAACCTGTTCTTTTGAAGGCATATCAATACACAAATACATATGCTTGAACAGAGTCTGAATTTATCACCATTTTTCTTTGAAGATATTGAATTCATTAATAAGCATACCTTGAATACATAAGATGATGGAGTTTGGATTGCTCATATAAACTTGTGTCATGTCACGGATAGCTTCTTTCGTGCCTTCAAACATGTCTGTTGTAACTGTCTGCATAAATAAAAATCATTGAAGAGTTGCAGCAAGAAATGAAAGCCATGATCTTGCATCAATATATTTTTAAAATAACTATGTTTCAAAGCAAAATGAAGATATTTTGGCAACAATAAATTAAATTATTATGTACATAAAGTCAGTCTGAAATCTGGACATATCACACATTGACCGAACTTTAGATATTGGCCATAATATACATGCTACAGCCAAAGCACAAAATAGGCCAGTTTGCAAATTAGCAGGCCATTTCACATATTGGCTGAGAGGAGTGGTCAAAGTCTAATTATTACAAATGACTAGCATTTTTTTCCTACTTTGGCTGGCCATCTCGCAAATTTAGGTATTCTTTCATCAACAGTATGTTGTATGGACAACAAAATTATCATCACTAATTAATTTGACTTAGATTGGGGGGGAAGGAGGCTCAACCTTTTAAAGAGTGTAGGCTTTGTAATTGTCTATTGAAACTATCTCTATTGGATTCCGTGACCAAAAGCACTTGACCAGAAGCACCACACACTAATTCTATTAAACTGTACATGATGATGGAGTGAAGCAAACCCTGAAGTCAAACCCTGAAGCTTTCCTCAGGAGAACTCCCAATTTAAACAAACATACAAATGTATAAAAGTGTTATGTTTCCCTAACATATTTATAACATCAGAGTTTGATATGCATATTTTGTGTTTGAGAAGTACTGCCACCCGTCTTCCATTTTCAGGGGTGAAAGTGGTATGGTGTTAATGCTAACACTGAATTCTACTTTTGGAGAGATGCTGTTTCAAGTCGGATGTCAGATGTTTCTAACTCTGATTTTTATCAATTAACAATCAAATTATTTTTCATGTCACAGGTTACAGCAGATTACTCCGAAAACATTTGGACAGAGTTAGTGGGGGGGGGGGGGAGGGTCACATTAGGACCAAGGGATGAATTGAACATGTATGACTAGAGTTACCAGACATCCTCCTTTTTTATATCATTTCAAGCACCTTCTCACGTTTTGGAAAAATCACCTTTTTATCCTCCTTTTCGTGTTTCCGGAATTTTTTATTTTTTTCCCTGAGGGAAATTTTCTTTTCCACTCTGAAACATATCTCTCTACTGATGTGTGTGTGTTTTTCCCCCACACATGTTTAAACGGTTTGACCGATCACCATAAAAATTCCCAGAATGAGGAAATCTAAGTTGCCTTCAAGTAGGGTAAATGCTATTCTAACCATGGTGTAGGATAATATGAAAAGACAGCCCCAAAAACAGCTGATGCCATGTATACTGAAATAGAGGAGCAGGGGGTGTTACCTCTTCCATTGCTCACACAAGGACATTAGAAATATTTTCCAACTATTTTCAACTTTTTGGGCTTTGTTAAAAGTGATAAGTGATGAGAAATAATAATATCCAATCAACTTACACTAATAACACCAGGGAGATCGACCAGCACCATCCTCTGCAGTCCTGGTCCTTTAACAGTCATAGATATAACCTGCACAAGTAAATGTTGCAACATTTTTATAGCATGTGATAAAATGAAGTATAAAGTGTACATGATAAAAAATGGAAATAAAAAGTGTGCATGAATCATTCTACCAATTCCCAAGAAAAATGAGTCAATGCATTTCAATGACGTGAAAAAAACCCCAAAAAAATTGCATTAGATGAAATATGGAAATTACATCACTGCTGACTGTCTTGCCTTCTGATACACTTCTCTTCATCCGAATCTCAACTTCTCTTCTTAACTCAGATAACTGAAATTCATTGAAAACAGAAAACAAATATTTAAATAATTTATATTATCACAAATATGTATAGAAAAACTCAAGCAATAACATGGGAGATAAACAAGAATTTTCCTACAAATGAACGTTACTTACTGCATTGAATACAGTTATAATATACAATTATATACAATTTCCAATATAACTTCAAAAAGTTCTATTTAATGCCATCACTCTGCATTCAGGTTAAAAAGCATTTCAATGTAGAATACTGGGTGTCTATAATAAAAGTTTGCACATTTTAAGCTGTATACAGCCTCAATCACCTATCAGAAAATTATGAAACTTTAGGAGTGTTGTAATGAAGAAATAAGGAAAATTTCCAAAGCTTTTTTAAAAAACAGAAAACATTTGGCCGAGCTTTCGATGTGGAATCATTGTGTTTGTAAAAGAGTTTCACCAACAAAGCATGTTCTTGTGAACTTAATGCAATGCTCTTTAGAGAAGAAATTTGAATGGAAACGGTTCTGCCAGATGTTTAGATACCCTACCATAAAGCTTGAGCAGTTTTGTCACATTTTTACAAAAATTATCATGTGCACTAGAATATGCATAGAAAGCACCATCTAGTAAATAATTTTGGAACTGAATTTTGATCTCAATTTTTTTCCCATCTTTTCATTGACATTCCCAAAAATTTAAAACTTTCTAATGGGTAATTAAGCTGTAGACAGCTGAGAATATGCCAACTTAAATTATAAGAATTTATAATATTCTATCAAACTTCAATGATGGACAGGCATAAAAAAAACTGGTAGATACAGTTTTTACAAAACAGATGCCAACATACATTTAATATGGTCAGAACATTAGACAATACCTCACTCTCTTTAGTAAGATCAAACTCCCTAGCACTGTCTTTGAAAGAAGCTATATGATATGGGCCTTCACTCAAAGTAACTTTCACCGGTGCCCTTGTCATCATCTCACCAGCTCCTCTGTCAAATAAATAAATAAAATAAAATAAACAAACTTCTAATATTCTACTCGAATGCCCAGAAAAAAAAGAAAAATTATCATAAACTTATACCAAAGAAAATAAAGAAGATTTTGCTTATAACATTTTTTTTAAAAACTGTCGAAAGCGGGAAAACACTTTTAAACTGGAATCTTAATGAGTGTTAATAAAAGATGGAACCATGAAAATAAGTCATACTAAGTGAGAAAACATTGCAAAAGGAAACATCATAGACAGGATCCACCACTGTAGTTATACCTTTACCAACAGACTTTTCAATATAAAATGTTGGCAACGTTAACACAAAATAGTTGGGGTGGGGGTAAAAACAAAAATGATATACCTGGGAAAAATTCTTGCTTGAGCTATCATTTCTAAAACACTAGTTTTTCCTGAACTCTGATCACCAACAACTACTACCTAGAGATTACAAAATTTTTGAAAAAAATTTAGGAAAATTTGGTAATTACACACATACAAGTTTGGCCTAGAAAGAAGCCGTTCATGTACATTTTCTAACAATTTGAAATAACATCTGTTATTTTATTGGATCTGTATTTGATGAATTCTCCTAATCAATATAACAGTCATTGAGAGAAAATGTTTCCATCAAATTTTCTTTTATGAAAATATTCATTGTTTTTCCCTCATAAAAGGAAATTCATAGCAATAACTACAACATGCTAAAGGATAAAACATAACAAAATACAGTCAACCTCTGTTAAGGTGGAACCTCGTTTATGCATCACTTAGTTACACGATTTTCACATCTATAAGATGTTTAGCTTTGGTCAAAATTGGTGTTCTTATACATTTTAATGTTAAAATAATTCATTTATTTGACACAAAACCTCAATTATTCAATGCTTACACGTCAAACTACAAATCTTTAAAAAAAAATGTCATTCATATCCATCAAATGTGCACAATTTATGTAGACCAAGGGTGTTCAACCTTTAGGAGAGTGCAGGATACTTCACGGACTTGAAATGTGTTGTATGCCACTTAATTAAGTGATATGGAACAGCACAGCGAATCACTTCAGTGATTTGTAAATGTGCAACGGGGTGCTTGAGTGATCTGGAACAGAGAGAAAATTTAACTGCCCTTGATGGGAATCAAACTCAATGTCTTCTCACTTTCCAGGTGAGCGTCCTAGCCTCTTTCCTAAATTCACCTTTGCATCAGTTAGTTGTTAAAAACCTTCAACCACTAAATAATGTTTAAATGTGTTGTGGGTCTAAAACTGTGCTGTGGTGATCCATAAATGGGTTGTGAGTTACTTTACTTATGTGGAACTGTGACGCATGTTACTTTATTGGAACTGTGGTGCAGGTCATTTAAGTGCTATGGAACTGCCGCAGGTAACTAAAGCAATTGGTAAATATGCCACAAGTCAACTCAGTCAACAAGTGATCTGAAAATGTGCTGCGTGACACTGTGATCTGAAGTGCTCTGCAGGCCACTTATGTGATCCGGAAATATGTAGCCTTGTTTATTTGTACAAAATTAAGTTTGAGATAGCGGACAGAATAAGATCCTGGATTAGATGACTGCGAGGGCCACATTTGGCTCGCAGGCCAAGGGTTGAGCACATACACTGCAGGCAATGAAAATGTGAGATCCAAATCGAACACATCGAGTTTATTTGAATATTTTCAATCAATGGATATTTTAAATGTTTGTTTGTGGGGGGCTTTTTTTAAGGACTCTCAGTTGGATCACTTGTGCATCTACATGACGTTTTGACCTGGCTTCTTGAATGTCATATAAACAAGGTTCTACTGTATAGGCCTAATGACTTTCAAGAGACAACAAAATTGTATCTTTGAAATCAGGATAGGGTTTCACCTTCTCTTCCCCACCCCCCAAAAAAAAGTGTGTTGGCGACATAAGCCAAGGCAAAATACCGCCTTTCCTCACCCATTTACAAAGGGCTTGAAAAATCTCAGGTGCCTAGGTTACCATGGCAACTTTAAAATTCATACTGGCGCCTAAAATTTTCTATATGTGACAGTCTAATGATGACTCAAAATCATGCATCTTCAAACATGTGAAGGGAGTCATTATGTCGATGAAAAAACATTATTTAAGATTGTTTTTCCTGAAGTAAAATCCTGCTTAGCTCCTAAGAAATTTGGTTGGTGCCTAAATTTTTTTTGATATGTCAAGACACATCATCTGTGTCTTCCCCTTCCCTTCAAAGAGGCTATATCTGCTTGTTGTATATTGTGTTGTAGACAAACATCTCATTGATGGTTGCGCACAAACTTTTTGAAAAATATGCCACAAAAACAAAAAAGTAATGAAAAAATATGGAGAGGAAAAACAATGCTTCAATTCAATGAGAAAATTATTGTACTACCATATGATCAAGAAAGTCATTTGACAGGAGTTCATGTTGAATTATATTACGCAAACATGCCATTAAAATTGAACAGTTTCTAACATGTTTACCCTTGGCAAGTGATCCTGGGTGTTGTAGCTTGAGTCATAGTCACTGAGCTCATCCAGAACTTCTGAATACATATCTATCAAAGATTTCTGAATATGGAAAAAGAAAACCAATTATAATGCATTTTCAGATTCATAAACTAAATACTGAACACAAATTATAGCATTAGATAGGCACTAAAAAACAAAATTAATTCTCAATATAACGTTTTCATTGACACAAATATTTTCTGGAATATCATAATAATAATTGTAATAACAAAATGATTATCGTTAGAAAGATTGGTGTAATTTTTTTAAATGAAAAATTACATCTCGTATATCCATGAAAAATATATGTTACTTGAACAAATACCTTTACTCTACGGGTACTGCCTCGTTTCTCTGACTTTAACATTATCTGTTTCCTTAACTCTTTGTTCTCTTTCTCCAATCTTTCCACCTCTTTCTGATATTTTATCTAGGGGAAGGAAAAAGAATTAAATACCTGAAAATCAATCTTATAACTCAGAATAAGAGACATATTATACATTGTTTTCAATTAAGAACAACAGTTAGCCTATCCAATTCAAGGCAAAATTTCTAAACAAAATTATTCTGTTTCCCAGTATGAGTATATATGTTGTGATAAATTTGGCGATTATACATAATAAGCAGTGATTATGCATAATCTCCAATCTATCACATTTATCATAACATATATATATACTTTTTATTTTAAAATAAACCATCGCAAAAGAAAAGCTGAAAGACTAATCTTATTTATTTCAAATATCAGTTATTTGAATTACATTTTGAGTATTTGGATTTGGTATTGATCACTTAGAAAATGATTAGCATTAAATTTTTCGTGGAGAAGAAAATACAGTGAAAATCATGGTACATAACAATCTTACGAAGGTTTTAACAACTGGCTGTTGCAAAGATATATTAGAATAGAATATATATATAGAATATATCTTTGCAACAGCCAGTTGTTAAAACCTTCGTATGGTAGCGGAGAGTGACGTCATCCTTGTATAACAATCTTGTATATAACAATAATCGCATATACAGTAAAACCTTGATTATACGGGCGTAGATTAACCATGCTATGAAAATTTCGGTTTCAAGTTTGGCTCTTCTCTATCAGTGGTGTTGTTGTTTTTGATTTTTTACATAATATTTTATGAAGGTTTTCAGTAATGAAACAAACATTTATATTTCACAGAACTGTTGGAATTCTTCATTATTTTACACTCCTCCTCATTCTCAGAGATGAAGTTCCCAGGCATTGCCAACTTAGTTATTTTCCAACTAGATCAGGTCTTTTTTTCTATTTTTTTCTTAATTGGGAAAATACCCACCTTGTTGTTTTGCTAGTTGTTTTATTGGTCTTTTTTCAAAACTTTTTCCTGCATACTAGTAGTCTGGGCCTATTATTAAATTATGTGAAAATATGGAATGTATGGTCATCTGAATAATGGCTAAAATTAATCCTGGTTGTTCAAGCCTGGTTTCTAGTTATTTTTAATGAAGAATCTAGTTGGAAATTTTTTTTGACTGTTGGCAAATCGCCTTGAAACAGCAGCCCCATATGCACACATAATAACCGAAATATCCCTAGGGTGATGGACATTAGAAGATTCACATCGAAAGCTTCCATTCATAGGGAGTGTTAGTTGAAAAATGTATTGCTTTATTTTACAACTAAGAGACAAGGCACAATAATGGTGCAACTTCAGATGTGTGGCCGCATGACTCATCAGCTGAATGAGTGCTATCCTCTATTTCATTTTACATTTTAGAACATGACAGAAAAAGGATAACCATGTGTTTTGGTTATCCATTATCATAGGCAACGGAACCTGGGTTGAGGCTATTTTCAGAACTCCCCCCAGTAAATTTTATGAGGTGGCTGAGGCCTTCCCCTAATAATTAATGAATGTGCCATGAACTCCTCTCCCTCCTACATGCAAGCTCTGTTTATACAAGACTGGCAACTTTCAGCCCCTCAATATTTTCTTCATGCTGTCGCCTCTGTCCATGATCACTTTCCCAATCATTAGCCCGGATAATCGAGGTTCTACTGTATTTCTGCCACTTGTGAAGTCCAGTTCATTAATAGTGTGGCTAAGTAAGTGTGCAAACAAATGGTTTTTTTTTAATTAGATTTTTTAGCTTGGACAATATGAATACACACACTGGATAGTCATTCTAAACAAGTAAAATACATACTTTTTTTGCAATTTCGTTACTTTAGTTTTTTCATTCCCTCGTTTAACAGTGTTTTTTGGAAATCTGTGATCATCTTTCCCCACCATTAGCCCGGGTAATCGAAGTTCTATTGTATAACGATATTATTCCTTAGTCTTGATACACTTCTCATAGTGACATGCCAACATTGTCTTAAAGCTTGTCAGTAGTGATGAATGTTCAGCTTTGCCATGGGGAGGGGGGGGGGATACCCCAGAACAACATAATCATAGACAATAAAAAATAATCACTGAAAATGTTTTTTTTTTTTTTTATTGAAAATTCATTAAATAAAGCATCTCAGTGGCACTGGAACCTAGAGGGCTCAGGCCACATGAGCCCCAACCCCACCCCTCCTGAAGCAACATTCTCAGGTTGCAAATTTCCTTAATAATTCATGAATAGTCAATGCAATTCCAACCTGCATACACTCTTGTGGGACGTCTAGCAACCCTAGACCCCCCCATCCCCATTTCCTTTGTATCAGAGCTCCTACGGCACCTACGATGAAACATTCTTTGCAACACAATTTCCGCGAGCTTGACCATGCACTATTCAAATGAAGCCAGATCCACGGACAAGGCATGCTGAACCATTCACAAACCTGTATTTAGCAAACAATGTGGAGCGGTTTTGAGGTAAAACTGGTTTTTGTGCATTTGGGTATTGAGCTGTGGGTTTAGATGTGGCTTAAAAAATTGCTTTCCGTGCACAGACAAAACAGATCAGCTCCAAGTTTGTCTTTTCTAGAACTCTCTCACATGCATATACGAATTCATCATTACAGTTAAGTAAAACACCACAAGAAACTCAAAGACCCAATTTTTTTAAACCGATTTCTGTAGTATTGAGAGCTTCCTGAAGCTCCATAGTTCATCGAGGTCGTTCGTAGAAACTACAGACAATCTGTGGCAGTTTGAAACTCTGTATATTCCATCTATTATGGTAAGTCCTTCACAACTGTATGTTTCACCAGTCCCTTGAGTAATGTTATATGGGCGTTTCACTGTAGATAAAATTGTGGGGGGGGGGGGGGTCAAGCCTCATCATAGAAGAAAGATATGGTCTTACGAAGGTTTTTAACAGCTGGCTGATGTGAAGATATATTTAGGAAAGAGAAAATTCAACTGCCCCTGCAGGGAATTGAACCCAAGTCTTTTCACTTTCCGCGGGTTTGATTAAAACCTTTGTATTGATAGCGGAGAGTGACATCATCCTCAGATATGGTCTTGCATGCAAACTAAGCATCAAAATGATCAAAAGCTCTCAACCATGGCAACTCGATGTGTGATTTTATAATGTAATCTAATATTCAAAACAATCCTTAGAGTTCAAGTGTAGGAAAATAATTTCATAAATATTTTGAATAAATTTGTGAGTGATGGAGCAACGGAACAAAAAATTTTCAATTGGTTATTCACTACCTGCACTTTGATGAGCTCTTCCTGCAGAGTTTCGATCCTTGACTTTTCATCTTTTATCAAACCTTCACCTGAGAGTGCATATGAGGCTGTGGAAGGTGAGATGTGGCTCAGTACAATATCTGCAAAAAATATATGTGCACAGCATGTATATGAAAAGTACTTGGCAAGTATAGAAAGAAGCTACTGAAACATGCATTAGGCAATTAAGTCCATCAGGGATGATATCAATAGATGCAAACACGTAACCTTGAAATACAGTCAAACTCTGATTTAATAGATCGTGAGAAACTGACAATTTTATTTGCTAAATTGTGGTCAAATTTTGATCAGAAGCGTAAACACATTTGAAATGACAAATTTTAAAAGCTACTTACATTGGGGGTTACTAGTGCAACATATTTCTTGCAACAATTGAAAAAATACATATAAACTGAAGAATATAAAGTCAGAATATATGAAAAAATTACTTAATGGAAGTTTGTTTCATACATCCAACATTGTTACTGAATTCTGTCAAAATTGAAGTTATTTTTTTAGCTAACCGAAAAATACTTTCTCTGCAGATGACCAACCATCCTTTGCTTGTCAAGGCAGAGCACAAACTTGAAGTAACTTTATTTCTTTACTGAAATCTAAACATGCGGATGGCACAATGTTTAAAGTATTGGTGTGCACCAATTGGCCACTGAAACCTTCCCACATACACGCTAAATGGCTGGTTATATTGTATGTACGCTTCTTTCAAAAAGAATTATTTTGTTTGTCTCTGAAGAATAGCTGAAAGTCAAATTGTGAGAAGTCAAATCTTCAAATTGTGGTTTTGGGTGATGTGCAAAACAAGAAAAAAAAAAGTTAGGGATAGTTCGCAAAAAATTTTTTATATCGACGGTGTTTTATTCGTTAAATATGGCTTTGACCTTTATTTTTGACAGAATTTCAGAAAAAAAACTTGTTAAATCAAGGAATTTGTTGAATCAGAGTTTGTTATATTGGGGCCTGACTGTACCTTAGTAGAAAACGATGTAATTCCTACACGTAAAAAAATAAATAAAACTGAAGCAAAAAGTAGAAGAAAGCAAAAGAAATGAGTCTAGTTATTCTCGAATGCCCAAACAAAGACATAGCGGGAAAAAATAATAATTTTGCAAAACATGTTGAATTACAAATTAATAAAAACAAGCCAAACCACACACACACTCCTAAGAAATCGAAATGATACCTAAAGGCACAGATGATTGACTTGTACCTATAAGGAGAAATATATAGAATAAGCAAATGAACAAAAAAAACAAAACAAACGAAAACAAATGCAGATACAAATTTAAACATATCAGGCAAAAAAATTGAAAGGAAGCCTAATACATGCAGGTTATAAGTTATACACAAACAAATATCTCAAATTCTGCAATACCCAAACTCAGAGAATTTCTCTTAAAATTAAACTCTTTCCTCTTAAGATTGCAATATTGATGAACAAAATTTCCACACGCATAAATTCACCACTATGAACTACACAAATCCTGTTTTTTCAAACAAAAGAAACAAAATTGGCATCTGCAAATTCTTCCAATGTGGACTATAAGCAGGAAATTACGGTATTAAAAATGAAGATGTTAAGTTATAACAAAACGAAATGTTAATATAAATGATTGTATCAAGCATGCAGAAGGAAATGAAGATACAACCATGAGTTGTATTGATTCAATTACACATAGCTTGATGACTTCTTATGACTAAACTGCATCATCCTCGCCCTGCTTATCACAGGATCGATAATCATGGGTCTTCAGCCTAATCTTATTGAAATACTTTAGTTCGTGTGATTAGGTTTAAAATAATAGCATATTTAATAACTCTATTTTTTTTCTCTCTTGACTTTTCATACATAAAACATATAAGGCATATTCTATTTCAAAATTTCATTGATAAATTTCACCAGGTTAACCCATATGAAGGCCCTAAGCACTTGAGTGATTTTGGTGCTCCCCCACTTTACTTTTAAGCTTAATGCATGGAAGAAGCCTTATGAGAATCATTCTGTTCACAATTTTCGAGAATAAGTATGTAAATTAAGTAAGCAAGTATTTTCAAGTGGGAATGAGGAGGGGTTCAGAAAAATCACTTTGCTAGAGGCCCATGATGCCACAGCTCGAAAGCCTCAAGTGCTGGTGAGGCCTCATGAATTTTATCTGGTTAAAATTTTGGAGAGAGTAAGCATACAAACTCGAAGGCAGGTATTTATAGTAAGTCGTCATCAACAAATAAGGCAAATACACGAAAAATACAAAAAATCCTAATACATTTTGACATCAATGGCTGTCATCTTCAGAGGAAAAAATATTTAACTACTAATTCCGCTGACCGGGTATCCCACTTGGGTTGAATACCAAGTTTTAACTCTCGGTTGCTCAATGGAAAAAAAAGTATGTCTGTTCATTTCAAACGTCATGGTCAGAATAAGCGACCAAGAGTTAAGATTTGGTATTCAACCCAAGTAGAACACTCACTCGGTCAGCGTGTGATTAGTGGTTAAATATTTTTTCCTCTGAAGACACCCACTGGTGGATTTTTTGTATTTTCCGTGTATTTGCCTTATTCGTTGGTGACTTCCTAATATTCTTTGGCAAAGTTAATCAAGTCTTCCAGGTATTTATAGCCAGACTGTGGTGGGGGATGACGACACTATGATGCTGTTGAGATGGTTCTGGACTTACTTTATGGAAATTCAGTGAAATCTCAATACAAAAACTGAGTATTAACAAGAGTTCTTGTTTGCAATTAACTTAGTCTCTCTGCTTTTGTGTCACCCTCAAGGCCACAACTAGAAAGGAAAATTTATTCTGTCACTTGGGGATCTGTATCCGTTTTGGTGCTATCTCCCCGTAATTTAATTTTTGGCAGAAAAATAGTAAACCCAGCACCCTTCCTGGTCCAGTGCCGCGGGACACCAGATCCCCTTCCTCTGCCCTCCCTTAGTTGCAGCCACGGTCAACCTTTTGATAAAGATCTTCAACTGCGTTTAATCAAGAGTGCTCTCAAATTTTAGGATTTCCCACTCGATGATTGAAGCTAGGAAAAAAAAAATTACATAGAAAAAATATACTATTTGATCATTGTGGTGCTCCTTTCCTGCCGATGCCCTAAGCACATGCTTATTTTGCTTAATGGTTAATCTGGCCCTGCTTATCAAAAACATATGATGTCATTTGAATGATAAACGAAATAAGAAAAAAATATAGGGACAAGGGGTTAACTAATACCAATGAAGGGTCTATCATCAATTACATGTCTGAAAGACTGGAAAAATGACATAACAATAGATTACTGTCGTTATAAACTACTGTACTTCATTCATACTTACCATATTTACTAGCATGTAGGACAAGTATGATTTTAGAGATCAAAATAAAGGAAACTAGATTTATTTATGTAACTCCTTATTTCGTTAATTCATAGATAATAGCATAAGATGCATGTATCAAGGCACAAAACCATGTTTTCTTGATGCTGTCATCTTTAGTCTACTCTGACTCCCCCTTTGAAGTTTTGTTAAAACTCTCCTCATTTTCATTCTTACTCAACAAAAGCATCCTCTTCCAATCCGTCGAGTGTATTTGAAATGCAGCATTTCCTGAATGACTTTGACATCAGCTATAAATGTATACTTTTCAACAAATCTGACACCCATGTAGCAAGTTTTGAAGCATTGGCCCATTTGATGCTACTGGTTGAGGGCACTTCACGATCTTCAGCAGTAAGCCAGTCCACGTATAGTTTACTCATGCAATCTTCAAATATCTTGTTGATGCATATGTCTGAGGGGTGACCCATCTCAGATTAGCCTAGCAGTAAGCTATAAATGCAGCACGAGCTATGGATAGCTTAAAAAAAACTTAAAAGAACTCAATAAATCCTTTGCTCATGCACCATAGGATCATCTACATTTTTGAAGCAGTGAAAATTGAATAAAAACCTCATCCCATATGCGAGTAAATATGGTATGTCATCATGTATAATCAAAACCTCACACATCAATTTTTTTTGAAAATTACTTTGACAGTTTCACATTGAGAACATCTCGCCCATTACCATTTTTGAAAAAAGTAAAAAATCTGCAATGGTCTGCTCTCTATAGAGAAAAAAAATGAACCCCCCCCCCCTTTTGTGTGTTATTCGATAGGACATCCTATTATTTTTTTGCTCTTCCTGCAAAGTTGGGAATTTTCGATGTACAAGGTTTTCATTACAAGGTGACGATATGCTGTTAATATGACTGATGTTCAAAAGCTCTAAAGAAAGTAAAGGAATATTTTATTTTGCTTCACCTTCAGATAAAGCAGTGGTTGGATCACCATCAGAAGCGTCATCATCGAACAGCTCACCGATCGATTGGATCTTGCCGCCAAACAATGAGAACTGTTCTTTCATCCAACCCTTGTCTGGAAAATTTATGTTGTCTTTCAAGTCTGTTAGAGTCTCTCTGAATTTGCCGAATTGCTCATTGGTCGGTATGAGATCATTCATCCAACTGAAATCTGGCAGATTGTCTTTCCATTCATCGTATCTCTTTAAACAGAAAGAAATCAACAAAACACCTTATTTCCAACATTTTGTTAAGACTAAATCAACTTGAAAATTCATTTCATATCATTTGAAAAAATATTCAAAACAAAAAGTCTGCATTCATATGATCAATCGTAGTTTCGAAACTACAATCCAAAATTAGACATTTCATCTAACCTTTGAAAGTTGAATTCCACCACCAACAGCAGAGCCGATGGCAATGTATCGCAGCTTCAACAATCCTTTTACAGCTCTTGCTATAAACATTATGTTCCGTGTTGGAGTGACACTAGCGGTAGAGACTTTGAAGAGGCGAGTATTTCTTGATTTGCTGAGAGTCGAGTACCTGAAGTATTCGTTCCTGAAGCATTTTTGGGGGAATTTCCCAACGAGCCTCAATTTTCCCATGGCTTCTGCGACTAGATATCTAGTGGAAGAATATGAAAATGTTAGAAATATATTTTCTCTAAAAAAAATAAATAAATGAAGATCTTATTTTCAAAAGGAAACATTTCATCAATTACAAGTTTACAGTAGAAGTAAAAAACCTTCTCTCTCTGGAATGAGCTGCCTTACGAAAGTGGAAAATAGCCTAACTATAGCACACAGGACGGATATAGTAATATCCAAATTAGGGATGGTCCGATTAATTGAATCAATTGTTAATCACGATCAAAATTCTATCAAAAAAAATTTGCTTAAAAGTTTGAAATTTAACTTGATTTATGCTGAGGTGAACTCGAAAAGAAAAGTCATCTCATCTCCACCAGGACTCGAACCCAGGCCCTCTTGCATACCGGCAAGCATGCTACCATCTACACCACTGGAGACACGACCCTGCCTTCCTTATTTCACGCCCTGTGGCATGAGGTGCTGAAGTGGAGGCATTAGTAGCCTCTCTTAACTTCAGGAAATGACCCCCAGGTGGGACGGTTTAGAGTGAGTAGATGGCCTTTTTCTCAGCACGAGATATCAAAGAAACACCTATTTTCCGGATATAGGTGAACTCGGAAAGAAAAGCAGGGACTCGATTTCGAGTTTTTTATTTCTGAGTTCACCTCAGCGTAATATCCAGAAAACAACTGTTTCCTTGATATCTCGGGCTGAGAAAAAGGCCATCTATCTCACTCTTAACTTGATGTGTTCAACGAAATTAATTGCATGTCTTAAATTATGTACATACATATAGTATTTGGATAAGTGCTCATATTTAAAAATATTTGAATCAATATTTCAACCCCTTTTTTTTCGCATGGGGAAATGCAATTCGATTCTGCAAAAGCTGATGACTTCAGTTCCAAATTCAGTTCAAGACTAAAATTTATAGGCCTACTGTCTCCACTACGAACAGTAGTTTTCCCTATTTTCTTGACACAGCATCAGCACCTCTCCCCACATATGTACTATTTGGGGGAGCTTCTATGTAGTAAAAAAAAACTAAATTTTTATACAGTGTCTCATCTGCTAACCATTAATTAGAAAGTTGTTGCCCTGTCTCTCCTGAGGCAAAAAAAACCATGTTTTTAAAAAGTGCAATATTCACTGCGATATTCGAATTCAAAAGTCGGAGAAAAGTTAAGAAAGAACAGCATAAATGAGGTGGAGGAGCATCGTCTAGTTAGTTTTTACTGTTCTTTCGTTACTTTTCTCTGATTTTTTAATCCAAATATCTTAGCGAAAATTGCACTTGGAACCATGGATTTTTTTTTGCTAACTTCAGGTGATACAGGACAACAACTTTCTAATTGAAAGTTGGAGGACCATATAAAAATTAAGATTTTTTAGTGACATGCTGTATTTTCACTCTCAAAATTGGTTATACCGGGAAAGTTTTGAACGGCTTTTGAGCATTTTTTAAAAATTGGAATCATACATCTATGACAGACGGCTGATGAGATAAAGGTCACATTAGCATTTACAGTACACCCTGCATGTAGAAAAGGGAGAATAATCACAAGAATAGTCTTTTTATCTTTTAAATAACGAAATGAAACTACTAATTTATTTTATATTATGAAACACATGATTTAGTTTTCATTGCCTGGAACATACAAAACAAAGCAAGTTTTCTGCATAATCACCTCATCATAATGACAACGTTAAACGTTTAGTCCAAGAATATCCTCTCAGTCACAGCGAGAGGTTTCAAAAGTTTTTCTTACGAAGATTTCAGAAACATTTAAAGATTAAAACCTTAAAAAAAAATTATTTTAAAATTAGATACATTTTCAGAGTTCATTTAATAAGTTCAAAGCAAAAAGTAAAACCAAAAATGATTGACAAAGGAAGCTATTTTTTATAATCAGTTTACGGGAAATTCACAGACAATTCACTGCTAGGAAAATTCACTGACCAACAATTCATAGATGGAAAATGCATCACTGGGAAAATTTACAGGCTAACAATTCACAGACAACCGTTCGACACTGTAATATAATATTACATGTAGAAAGCATAATTGAACTGGAGAGAACTGCGACTTATCAGATAAAAAATACAAGTGTTATAATTCTTTGATTGCACTTAGTGACCAGTTTTTGATTAATGTGTATCGCCTAAAAAAAATGTGGCATATTAATACAGTGTTTCTTAACCTTTTTCAGCTCATGCCCCCCCCCCCCTATGGATCACATTTTTTTCTCATGCTCCCCCCCTCCCCCACCGTCCTATCCAGGGCCTCCCTCTACCCTCATTCAAGAGTGAGATACTTTCTATTTTTTTCTTATGAATGGAATTTTAATAAATCAGATCAATCTCTGGAATTCTGGCTGGGCACGGATTCAAAAATGATGGATTATCATCCCTCCCAGGAGTCAAATTATATGGTAAAAAATGGTCTGTGTAAAATACGGGACGATCCAACGAACCTGCACAATAAATTGACCCTCCAGCACATCAAATGTTACTGTGGCGGCTGTATGGCGGCCCTCCATACTTAGCTGGAAATAACAGCTTACATATGAAAATCATAGTACCAAATCCCATATAGTGCCTCCCATTATAGGCATGAAGACACGGATCATGCCCACATAGACCCAAGGGTTAAGAAAGAACTCCTGGTTCTATGGACGGATCTGATGAATTCTGAAAGTAGTAATATTTTTCAACCATGTTTCACTTTTAAACCTTTTCTCATCACAGCTCTCTATAACTCCCTTCACCACCTGTCGTGGATCACCTTTCTTCTGATTTTCTCCCGTGGCCCCCCCCAGAATATCCCAGGACCGCAAGGGGGCCATATGGCCCCAGGTTGAGAACCACTGTATTAATAGATATTTTTTAAGCAATAATATAAATAAATGGTCAAGTTTGCCTTGGAGTTTTAACAGTTGTAGTTTGTTTGCTGTAAAGTAACACAAGTAAAACTTGCAAAGAGGAGTCAGTCCTGCTTGGCTGTTTGTAAATGTGGTCGAAGAGGATATAAAGCCATGGATGGCCGACTCCTCTCTGTGGGTTTTACTTGTGTTATTTCATGGCAAACAAACAACATCTGTTAAAACTCTGAGGCAAACTTAGTAATTTAATTCATATTATTGCTCAAAAATTATGTAATAATATCATACCACATTATTATTTATGTGGTACATTAATCAAAACCGGTCACTAATTGCAATCAAAGAATTATAACATTTGTGTTTTTTATCTGATAGGTGACAGCACAAGTTCCAGTCAAATGTTTTTTGCATGTACTGTATAGGTAGCAAAACTATAACTCTGCTTCTGCAAAGAGATCAAAGACTAGGCCAGTGAGCAACCAAAAGAGTGACCTAGAGAGTGTGAAAGCATGGGAACGACTACAAGAGATGTCTAGAGAGGGATGAGGTCAGATTGATCTATCAGAAGAGTGTACAAGCATTGGGAGTGATCAAAAGAGTCATATAGAGAGTTTGTGAGAATGGGAGTGACCAAAAAAAGTGACCTACAGGGCAATTGAGTGACATAAAGAGTTAACTTGACAGTGTACAAGCATGGGAATGACCTGGGAAAACAAGGATGCATGTCAGTGAGCAACTAAAAGAGTGACCTAGAGTGCATAAATGCAATATAAATAAAGAAAAGAGCGAGATATAGAGAGAGGAATCATATCCGAGTGAGCAACTAAAAGAGCATGCGAGTATGGGAATGACTGAAAGAGTGACCTAGATAGAGAGCAGGAAACCAGGTTAGTACTAGAGTGATCTGAAATAGCTATCAGATGATCTGTAGGCCTATTTTTGCAGAGAACCACCTAAGTGATATTGGAACTGTACCATGGTGATCTGGTGCTTGGTTCATTTTCACAACATTAGATTCGAGGTCGTAGACCACATCAGATGACTCTAAGAGCCACATCTGGCTAATGGGACATGGGTTTGCTTGTATTATGTAAGACCAACATGCTCAACCCATGGACCATGGGCCAAATGTAGCCCTTGGAGTCTTCTGATGTGGCCTGCGACCTCATACCTGACTGCAAAAATTAAATAGGTGGCAAGTGACCCATAGCATATTTACAGATTACTTAAGTAATCTGATTCGAGTTTAGTAACCTGTCAATTAAGTGGCCCATGACACATATTTCAAGCCAATGAAGTGGCCGTCCCTGTCTTAAAGGTTGAGTACCTTTGATATAGGGCATGCTGGTAGTACTGTAGAAACCACAACTTCTACAGCTAAATCATACATGTACCTCATTCATATCTCTTTATGGAACCTCTAACGAATTGGTACATGTTGGCATGTGCATGTACGTGTAGTGAAACCTGACATGAAGTTTGTTTCTGTGTAATGCTTGTTATGTGTAGTGCTGCCATCTGCCACCAGTTTTTTCTAACCATGAGTGAATAATTGTATCGTTGTAGGCCTGTTGCTCTCTGTGGCGAGACTTTTCAACGGGGAGATCGGCTCGCATTTTCACCTCGAAGTTGGGAACCACAGGAAACCAACTTCAGCCGACCACCACTGCGGCGACAGTGGGGTTCGAACCCGGATCCTCGCGCTGCGAGTCCGTCACTATGACCACCACAGCGGCAGTACTGTACTGGAAAAACCGCAAGGCACCCAGGCTCTGTCACATGAAGCAAAGCAATCACTTAGGCCCCCAAATTTATTGAAACGTTAATAAATTTGGCTGGCAGTACTGGCAAAAGAAATTAATAAATTAATAACACCAGATGGCCCCCATGCATTTGTGGTCCTGCCCGGGTAAGTCCCACATGCTTCAAGACTGACCTTGCCATGATGTAAAACTCATTAATCCCCCCTTCCCCCCACAAGTAAATAAACTATGCGAAATCGAAATAAAACGTTTTAAAGTGACGCCATCTAACGTACATTTCAATGAAACAATTCAAAACATCGGAGGAAAAAAAATCAATACTTTTGATCCAATATTTACATAATGAATGAAATAATGATGATGCAAGAGAGGTTAAGCAGTGGGCTTTGAAACGTGGGGGGGGGGAGAATTTTGTGTTTCAAAGAGAAAGAAAAAGTAGAAACAACAGTAATGAGAAATGCAAATAATTGCCAACATTATACAAACCAAAGAAACGGGAAATCAGTAAACATCTATCGGGGAAGTTGCACCATCAACAAAAACAACAAAGTTTACCACAAGTTCTAGTTGAAGATCAACTGCGGTAGGGGAAGCAGAAAATCGATCAACAGCACAAACAAGTTTCGGTGATAGTGACATCTGGTGTCATCATACTTCAACCTCTGGAATGATGGTGTACATTCACATGCGATCTAGTAGTTTGTTTTGTTTTCAACCATAAATGCTCAAGCCGTGGCTCGCGAGCAAAATGTGGTTTCCGGAGTCATTTGATGCCGGCCCACAACCTCAAACCCAATTTTTTGTAAAAATTAACTACAGTCGGTTTCCCGTATGAAGCCGTTCAAGTATTACATCATCATCGATGGGGGGGGGGGGAAGAGGGGGTTTCCGATTTGCTGACAAGGGGGGGGGAGGGGAGTTGGGATAATGCTTACGTCATCAACCACTTTTTATGAAAATATAAAATATTTTTGATGGCATCTTACTCGGTGCGCCAAACATGGGAAAAACCTTTCGATAGTTTGTGGGTAATTGAAGTAACACCCCACCTATTGATAAGTGCCCTACAGTGATCTCTAAATGTTTCGCGGATCCAAGTGATCTGGAAATGTGTCCGGGCCGCTTAAGTGCTCTGGAACTGTGCCACGCATCACTTAAATAACCTGAGAATGTGTCGGGGGTAATTTGAGTGATGTAGAACCGCACTGGGGGCCACTTGAATGCTCTAAAACTACGTCACATGTCACTCAATTGATTTCTAAATGTGTCACGGATCGCTTAACGGCCGTATTCACCAACACAGTTTCAACTGCAATCGCAGGTTAAACGATCAGTGATCGAAACGGATTGATTGAAATCCTTAATTTAACCAATCCGTTTCGATCTTCAATCCTTTCACCTGCGATTGCAGTTGAAACTGTGTTGGTGAATACAGCCGTAAGTGTTCTGGAACTGTGTCTCGGGTCATTTAAGTGAGCTGAAAATATGCCACGGGCCGCTTAAATATTCTGGAAGTGTACCACGGGACACTTAAGCGATCTGTAAATGTACCGTTTAGTTACCTCTATCTAACCCCTCGATGGGGGTCTCCGTGCGGTAGCAATTTTTTTGCTGCGGTCAAGTCGTCATTTTTTGTTGCACCCCTGTGTCAGGAAAGTTTTCTGACAAGGACGAACCGGGTATCGAACTCGCGACACCTCTAAACCTGAGTGGTCTGATGGGGAATATACAGTATTTATAAAAATCGAATAAAGAACGATTGCTCTGGGGTATTTTTTTAATGAATTTTCGGGGAGGGGTGTGACAACACCCATTGCCTCCACTGAAAAGAAATAAAGTCGAATTCAGTTATAACGAACTCCAAGAGACCAAATCATACATGAGGAAAAATACCCAAGAAATTAAATTTTTTAAAACTACATTGCTGTATAACTGAAGAAACTGTAATTGCATGAATTTGCTGTTGTTTCAAAATCGCAAGTGTTCACATGCCATTCATTTCAATTTAACAGGAAAAACGTGATTTTAAACATATTTAAGACGATCTTAACGTCATTTGATTTGCTGATTGGTTTCTATATGCAATCCAAGCAGATAATGTATTGGGACTTAGTAGGACTAAGATTGACACCACATCTTTAAAATTTTTTTAATCGATACTGCAATGTTTCCTTTTAACTGCCCTACTACTGGTCTGCAGCATCCTAAATAATCTCAATGCAATTTTCCTATCCTGTAAGAACAATGTTGTGGACATTAGAAAAAAATTCTAAAAAGGCGTATGACTACATTTAAAGCAATTTAAATCCGTTTATTTGAGACTGACTGCATCTACTGATTTCTAAAAAAAGTGCAATAAATTCTCACGTAAGTCTTCACTTTGAAATGTCCACAACCCTCTCAATGCGTCTCTTTTTATCTGTCAACCTGAAATTTATGGTTTTTAGTGTTGACAATACGCATGCAAAACCAATTCAGCAACGCGTTTTCACAATCTGCAAAAACCTCGTGGATTTGATAGTTGGAAATGATGTCTAAATGCCAAAGATTTGGAGTTCGAGTCAAAATGAAAATGTCAAATAATTGAAATTGTGCTTCGTATAAATGAAATATTTTAATATTGAAAGCTATATACATATAGAGGTTAATCGTGCCCGTAGTCAAACGTCTCATAAATGTGAAATTTTGTCATAAAACTGAGAGTGAGGCCCGAATCCCCTTGCGCACAAGTAGAATTTCAAGGCATTTACGCAGAACCGAGCCCCCTTGGCCATTTTTCTTTTTTTCTCCCCACCCTTTCTTTCTTTTGATCATTTTTGTCTCACCACGGTCATTTTCTGCACGCGAGGGCTAATTAGCCCGGGACCTACAATTTATTGCCGATTCCGAACGGCAGGATTGTTTTTTATACTCGTCGAGAGGTTGGTGCGCTAACCCCTCGATGGGGGACTCCCTGCGGTAGCAATTTTTTGCTGCGGTCAAGTCGCCGTTTTGTCTGTTGTACCCCTGTGTCAGGAAAGATTTCTGACAAGGACGAACCGGGTATCGAACTCGCGACACCTCTAAACATCCTTTGGTACTTTAGGCGAGTATCTTATCGACCGGGCTACCGCGCCCTTTCTTTCTTTTGTTTCCTTCTTAAATTTATAAAAGTAAAATGACATAATCATCATGAAAAGGACTGCTTTCACATCAAATTGCAAAAATATCCGATTTTTTTGGTGGGAATACAGTCAACCCCATTATAATGAACTCCAAGAGACCGGAGTAATAAAGAAATTTCGTTAAATTTCAGATTTTTATATTGTTCCTATGTAAACTTATCCGGGGGGATTAGAAAAGTTTTCGTTAAAACGATATTTTTTCCGTTATAACGGTATTCGTTAAAACGGGAGTCGACTGTATTTCGTCTCAAACTATTTTTTTACGTGTATATGCAGACTGCATGGGTAACAGGGCGTATGGCACTACTTGCGAGCCGTTAGTCTTAAAGACATACCCAACTAGAAAAAGTATCCAAATCACGTGTCCAACTCAGATATGTCATTCATGTTGTAAGGGATTGTATAGTTATAAAATAAATAAAAAAAACTTTTTATACCATCCTCGTGTGCCAAAGAACCCAATTAAGAAGTTGTTGCTCTGCCTTTTCCGATGGCAACTAAAATAATTTCACGTTTCTAAGTGCAATATTCACCGAGATATGTGAATTCGAAAAATTGAGGAAATTTGGGGGAAAAAACATCATTAAATGCGGGTAAAATGGTTTCCTCGCATTTTATGTGAAATATTGTGTTGTGTTTAAGCCAACTCGCACGTTGCTTCGTTCGCCTGCGACAGAGCGGCCATATTACGAACTAAAAAGCCACTTGAAGGCAGCTTGTCATCCAACGAAATGTAAGACTTTCACCGTATCGAAATTGAAGTCAACAAATTGATAATTTTCTTATTTGAAAATCTGATTAGGGGTCATTAAAGTATTACGTCAGCATCGAGAGGAGGGAGGGGGGGTTTCGGATTTGCTGACTTTCGATGATAAGGGTGGGGGGGGGGTTTGAAGGTTGCTTACGTCATCAACCACCCCTTTTTCTAGATATGAAATATTCTAAGCTGCTAACGAAATTTTGCTGACGGTGGGGGGGGGGGGTCAGTGTTTTGCTGACGGGGGAGGGGGGTCAAAATGGCTGAAAATCTGCTTACGTAATATATACTTGAATGACCCCTTATTTATATTTTCCGGTGGGCTTGAAATCCCGATAATGAATCATTATTATGTTCACATGAACAGTTTTGTCACTGGGTTACGCAGTGACAAAATCCGTATATACCGGGTGACTCGAAATGTTACGCCGTCCGCCAATAGCAGTTTTTTTTTTTGTTTTTTTTTGCCTTGTAGCATTTGCCGCGAATTCACAATGGCACTAACAATTTTAAAAGGGAATTAAAATTAATTTAATACTCTAGAATACTTTAAGACATTCATTTTTAAAAATTTTGTTGGTGCTGCTACCTACTTTCAAAATCAGAAGTGCCTGTTATGTATAGTAAAAAGTGAATTTTTCCACACTGCACTTCATTGTAATGTGCTGCCATCTAACGTCAAATTTAAAAGTGACTCATGTGGTGATGATGAAGTTTAAAGTGAAAAAAAACTATATTCTTTATTCCGCTTAGTTCCTTATAAACAAAGCTCGTGAACTGAACTGGAAATTCAAACTATAAGTTCGGTTATTTCATTTGAGCATAAGGAGACGTCCAAAATAAAGAGCCTCTTAATGAGCAGACGACAGAGAAGAAGTCGGTTCCCTAGAAGCTAAGCTCACAAACAGAACTGGAAGTTCGAACTGACAGTTCAGTAATTTTTTCAGGACACAAGGAGACGCCCAAAACAAGTAACCTGGAGAGAAGCAGACGACATTACTGGTCGGACTTATTACTGTAAGACGCCTTCATATACGTGTATTAAGGAGTTCTAATTACTGGAGTGAGCATCCAGCCACCGCGACTGCGGCGACATCAAATGCAGGGAAATTACGTGACTCGGTCAAAACAAAGTTCCCACCTGGCAATTTCCATAGAAATGTAAGTTCGGTTTCTAAAATATTGGGTTTTGAAGATTAATAAATGGATAGAGAGAAGTCATCTAAAGAGAGATGAAAAAAGATTAAATTATTTTCATTTAATACCAGAATCATTTCTTTCATAATTTCTTGAATTCTCTTTCATCAATTCTGGAATTTTAATTCATTATTTTTTGAATATTCTTTCATTATTTTTTGAATATTCTTTCATTATTTTTTGAATATTCTTTCATTATTTTTTGAATATTCTTTCATTATTTTTTGAATATTCTTTCATTATTTTTTGAATATTCTTTCATTATTTTTTGAATATTCTTTCATTATTTTTTGAATATTCTTTCATTATTTTTTGAATATTCTTTCATTATTTTTTGAATATTCTTTCATTATTTTTTGAATATTCTTTCATTAATTCTGGAATTATTTCCTTTATTAATTATTATTTCTTTCATTACTTATTGAAATAATTGCTTTCATCAATTCTGGATTTGTTTCTTTCATTAATGCTGGAATTATTTCTTTTATTAATGCTGGAATTATTTCTGTCGTTGATTCTGAAATTATATCTCATTAATTCTGGAATTGTCTCTTTCATTAATTTTGGAATTATCTCTTTCCTTCATTCTGGAATTATCTTTCATTAATTTTATTATTATCGCATTAATTCTTCCACTAATTTTGGAATTATCACTTTTATCAATGCTGTAATTATCTCTTACATTAATTCTGGAATATTTTCTTCCATTAATGCTGAAATTATCTTTTTTTAATGCTGATATTATCTTTTTTTAATGCTGAAATTATCTTTCATTAATGCTGAAATTATAACTTTCATTAATTTTGGGATTATCTCGTCCATGCTGAAATTATTTTTCCATTTATTGTTTTAAACTCCTATTTATGCCATGAGAAAATAACGGGGGGGGGGGTCCGTGTTTGTTTTCACCGAGTCACGTGATGTTCCGACGAAAGATATTGGGGGACACAGTTCTCAGCACTGCCAAGGCGGAGACCGCTGACGTCCTACTCTCTCCAGATGCTTGATTTATATACTGTTGGTGCTGCCATTTAATCTCGAAATTTCAGGCAACTCATGAGATGATGAAAGAGAGAGATAGAGAGTTTCTTTGTCATTTTTTGGCATGAAATTTTTTTATGAGACGAAAATTTCGGTAACAGAATTCATAAATTTGCAATAATCGATTTTATGTAGAAAAAATAATTATTTCTTTCCACAAAAACATACGGACAATATGGATGATCGAACAAATAAGTGAAAACACGGTAATCCGTGTTTTCTTCAGATAGGGTTGATATGTGGTCAGATATGTGGATATGTGGTCTTCAGATAGGGTTACCAGATTCAAAACTGAAAACGAACTTTAGGCAGTGCCGTCTTAACGCATGCTTCCCCCACCCCGGCCCGTGCCCGAAGGTCATCAAGAAAAGAGGCCTCAGAAAAACGAGACGCAGTTGAATTTTTCGAGAATTTTCGAGGTAGGGTCTCCAAAAAATCCCTTGGCTCGGAGGGGGGGGGGGGTATAATGCTATTACGATGATCCTGCCTGTCAGCCCTACTCTTGTGGAAGTCATGGAATTCCAGTAATTGATTCCTTTACTTCTATTAATTAACATTAATTACACAAAAATAGCAATAAAAAATTCGAAAAATGACCAAAGTTATCGAATTGCAACGTATATTTGATAAAGAGATGATGAAGCGCTTTAAAAGTATGACAATATTTTATGACTGTTCAATATGATTCGAGCCACGATGTCAGCAGGTGGACCACGCGCTAATTATTATTAATAATCTATGAATTTTGTAAAATTAATTTAAATGTCATTCTCTCTCAATGGATCGTGTTTCATTACGATCCAGACTATCAACGCGTTCCTGAAATAATGAAAAAAACTAGATTAATAAAAAATGCGTTCTCTCTGAAAAGAAATTCCCCTCCAAGATTTATGTTCGCAACTCGAAAAGTTCGTAAGTCGGGAACAACTACATAAAATGTTTTTAGAGGGAGTCGCAAAAATTTTTTTTGCATTGGGCCGCGAAATTCTCCTGAGCCCGCACCTGTCTCCGATTTTGAATTTAAATATCTCAGGGAATAATGCAGTTAAAAACATGTGATTTGTTTGTTGGGCTCAGAAGAGAAAGAGCAACAACTGTCTAATTGTAAGTTAGAGGCGGGGGGGGGGGATCGTACAAAAATTTACATTTTTCATTTTGTGTACACTGTATTTTCATCCTCAAAACTCGTGCAGGGTGATTTTTGGTCATATTCTGAGAATTTTAAAACTTAGAACCCATACCACTACGACGAACGGTTGATGAGATAAAGGCTGTACCAACACTCCAAGGAGAAACCATTGAATCTTATAATGACCATAATATTACCTATAGGCAGAGCCGCAACTAATGGGGAGGGGGGCGGCTCTGGTGCTTCGGGCGCATCACAAAAAATGGCTCAAATTTAACTATTAAACCTATCATTCAGCATTACGGGGGGTGCCTAAACGAGTAGTTGCCCCGGCTAACCAAGTATCCAGTTACGACCCTGCCAATAGGTATCTTATTTCTGACGATTCACCGTTATGTAATATATTGGGTATTTTTTCTTTTAGACACATTCTCAAGTTTGTAATTTACACCTGGTAGCATTTCTTTTACTTCTATGGATCAAACTACACAGTTGATCCACTAATGACCAGTGGCGGATCATGATTTTGGGAGGCCCCAGGCGCAACCTGATCTGGAGGCCCCCCTATCAGGGGCGGAATAAAGGTAGGGGCTGTCACCCCCCTCCCCCCCCCCGAGAGCAGAAAAATTAAATGGAAAAAAAAAATGTTTTCTACGTTTTTGACTGAATAACAAACCAAGAAAATAAATTTGCTTAAAAAAGGGAGAAAATTCAGAATTTTTTCCAAAAAAAATCAGAACCGTCCTGAAAAATTGAACACATGGTCACAACCACCGCCCCCACCCACAAATTTGCCTTTATCCACCACTGCACCCTTTTAGCCCTAATAAGAACGAGATGGTTCACTAAAATGAACAATATTATGAAAATCATAACTTTTTTTTTATTTTTGCATCACCAAAACCATAAACACAAAAATAAGATAAGGAAATATAATGATATTCTCTGGTACTAGATGAAAAATAATCATACTCCCATTAAAAAAAAAAATCACAGTAAAATTCTGCATCATATTTTTAGTAATCTGAGATGTCCGTCCTGGTGCCTTCAGCCAGCCACACGGCAAAAATGGAGATCCGTCATAGTTTTAGTAATTTAATATTACTGATTAATAAAGATTTGATATCTCAAATATAATATATTTGATTTGATATAAAGATACTGATAATATTTAATAGAAAAACATTTCTTCAATAGAGGGAAGAAATTATATCAGAGTAAATATAAGAATTATATTTTTAATGGAAGAAATTAGTTCAGAATGAATAAAATTTAATGAAAGAAATTATTTCAGAATGAATTAAAATTATTGTCAATGAAAGAAATTATTTAAAAAATTTTTTTTAGAAATTATTATTTTTTATTTGTTTATTCTATTCTATTTTATTTTTACTATTATTATATGAATTATTATTATTTTTTCTTTCAGCCACCTCGTTGGGCACTCTGCCTGTTGTGGCCTTTGCCTTTGTATTATTTGTATTCAGAGTGAATAAAAATCTTCTATATTATGCCCCCCCCCCCGTTTCGTTTAATGACGAAAAATGCCACAGTATAACATTGTGGCCCGCGTACTTTATAAAATGTTTCAATATGGCCTGCTATGCCTCAAAGGTTGAAGACCACTGCAGTAGACTCTCGCTAATCCGGTACGTATTAGACCACGGTGTGCCAGATTTTACCGAAATTGCTGGATATACTTTGAAGAAACCCATTGAAATAATATATGAAATTTCGTGCAAAGACATAGTCAGGACTTGATCAGCAATTAAGAAATATTAGAACGTGTTAGGGGTTAGGGCATCAGGAGAAAAGTGACACCACACCACCTAAATATCCTGGACTACTGGACGTGCTGGATTAGAGCACGACCGAATTCTCGAGAGACTACTGTAGTTGAATTGAAATGCTCAAATAAAAATTTATCAGATAATTTATATATTTTTAGTTTTGCTTACCGTTATTTTTGGAGATTCTGCAATCTAAATCCTAAAGGAAATCTTGAGGATCGGCATGAAAATTTTTTTCATTACAATAACACACATTACAATTACATTAACAGTAAACACTTTTCGGTCTGACACAAAGATGTTGTCTACCCAAGCCTCCTTGACCAATCCAAAAATGTAGCTCTTTTTTTTAGAAAGAAGGAAAAGAAACCCCCTTGATTTTTTTCAGCCGGGGAGGGAGTGTTAAAAGAGAAACAGAAAAATCACGTGATTCAGAATGCATGTCATTCAGCATTCATTTCAAACCCCACTTTTTTTTTGTCATATGGTCGTATGGTTACAGTCATAGATTGCAAATGTATATGTTGTTTGAACCAGCTTATAGTATTTCATTCAAACAAGTGGGAGACAAAATCACAATAAGAGCTCTACTACATTCATTTTAATTAGTACGAGTGTCTCTTCCTGTCGATGTCGCCGCTTGCCGATAGCCATCTTGCCATCCATTATACTGTATACAAAAGCTTACACCAAAGCTGTCGTATTATCGGCGCCCATAAAAGCATTTAATACTGTGGAATGAGACATCTGTTTATGCCTTCACTCCAATTTTCATTTCGGACAGACATTAGGACCTGCTGTTCTCACCCCTCCTCCTGCTTGTGCCCTTAGGGAAATACTGTTTGAAAATGACCCTCCCTGAATGATCGCTTTACAATGTCTCTTCTTTCTTTGTCGGGGAAGAACTGGCCCTTGAGAGCTGCGTCTTGTAAATTGTTCTTTTCTTTCAGTTCCCGTTTTTCTTCCATAACTCTAAAAAAAAGGGAGAGCAGATACTGTACTTAGTTCAAGAGCTTTGTTGATACGCATGTAAATTCATATGTAGGATGAAGCACACAACTATTTGGAGGCCCTCCGCTCTGCTGAGGCCCCAGGCGCGCGCCTCATGCGCCTGTGCGGTAATCCGCCACTGCTAATGACCCACAAAAATCATGTCCTTATTCTGTAGAACTTGGTTTGATGCATGGGGCCCATGTGGTCGCTTCTGGCAACCAAGTGACAATTAGATCTGGTTCCGATTTTCAAGAGTAAATATGCAAATAGGTAGGTAGGAATTTTTAGCAAGGTAGTAGTGCCTCTCTCAGAAAAATCGCTTTGTACGTGGGCGTATGATAATGTTAAGACAGCCCTGGACGTACTTTATGAAAATTGTGAAAAGCTAATCGAAAAACTCAGCAATAATGTGAAGTCTAGTTTGCAATATTATTAGTTTCTCATCTTTCGTGCCATCCTTGTGATAATGATCTTCAACTATACAATCAAGTGTTCTTACAATTTTAGGATCTTCTATCGGATGATGGATGTTGAAAAAAAAATCGTTCATTAAAAAGAAATACCATATGATATATTTTTGTGGTGCCCCTTTTGTACTGATGCCCTAAGCACGTGCTTATTTCGCTTAATGGTTAATCCGGCCCCGTGACTGCGCACATGATTTTTCCGGAATGAATGTTTCAAACAAATATTTAAAAAATTTTCACACGTATTTTAGTTCATTTTTTTAAGTTCATAGTTAGGCTAAAAGTTAGGCTTTAAGTTCATCATAGGCTGGCTACGACATGAACCTATATCCTTGATACATTATTGAAAACGATGTGAAAGGTTGAACTTTTCAATTGTGATTCATTTCTGTGTGGCTACTCCCACATTATAAACTACTTTTATCCGCATGAAGAGAATAAAATTAATAAAACTGCTTGCTACCATTTTTTGCGATTTTTATCACTACAAGAATGCGTATTTTGGAAGGTACAACTGACATTGTCTCAACGAAACCATAATAATTTACACAAAAATAAACTAATTTGAAATAGTACAAATTTCATCCAGTACATTAACTTGATGACATTGTACCGTCTTCAAGCACAGAATTTACATTGATTGAAAACAATTTATTCTATGTTTTTTTTTTTTTTTACTATATTCTATTACGTTTATTTTGCTCTTTCGTTATTTTCATAAATTAAAAATTAATCAAATTAAATTCAAACATACTTATATACTTCAGAAAATTTTTGAATAACTATCTTCTAATGGAAAAACGGGCGGGGGAGTAGAAAATTATTCATGTTCGCAAGAGGGAGCCATAGGAATGAGAAATGGTTGAAAGGGGGCCATGGACAGAAAAAGGTTGAGAACCACTGATCTAGATGACCGCTTAAGGAAAAATGAACTCAATACACTTATGGAAGACCTTAAACGAAGAAGAATGCTACCCTTCTTCTTTTTTTTTTTTACAATAAATAGAACCCAAGATATCGCCATCGTTCGGTTAAAAGTTGTGCGTACTGTACCTCCTGACTTTTGGAACGAAACACCGTTTAAACCAATCCAGGAAGTGTTTTCGTATGGAGAGAGAGAGAGTCCAAGAGCTTTTTTATTACTCATCCAAAATACCAGGGACGCCGGAACATATATGCCGATGTTGCTAAAGCAACACCAGTCATTTGAATAGTATTGCTATTGCTCAGCAACACCAATCTTCATTCAAATATAGCTCATCCCCCCCCCCCATTTCGGGCAATGGGAGATTTACCAAAACGGGACATTTTTGTTGAATGTGTTATGTATGGTCTTCATACATATCCAAGTGAACATGATGTTCATTACTCGAGCAATACCAAACATTTTTGACTTCCGGCGACCCTGCAAAATACCGTGTGGGAGCTTTGATTTATCCTTCCCTTTCAATGCTCGTTTATCCGTAGATTTGAAAATGACGGTGGCTTTATCATGTACCCACACGCATTTGCACAAAACAAATACAAATACAACGCCACAACAGGCAAATTGCCCAACGAGGTGGCTGACTTAAGAACATCATGGATCCCCGAGCCCCTACCTACTACTGCTACACCCACCCCCCACCCTCATATAGGTGATAGTGCAGTTTCGTGAGAGTTAAGCACCTGCTGAGGTGCATAACCTTTCTCTTCAATAATTTTCTGCAGAATTTTTAGAAATTTTCTAGCTGCCTCCTAGTCGGCAAAGGCTTGATTTACCGTATATACTCGTGTATAAGCCGAGTTTTTTTGTGGAAAAATTCGTTCCTCAAGTGGGGGGGTCGGCTTATACTCGGGTCAGTCTTTGATGAGAAAATTTCGACCCACAATCAGTAGTCATTTTTGTAGTAGTGTTCGAGAAACCGGCATTATTGGTATGGGATATGTTTAAAACGCCGATAATGTCACAAACGAGGCAAAGAAATCGAAAACATCATTGGCTTTGATACCAGGTGGGCTAATGTCGATTGTAAAGCCTTATGTGAGCATCAACAAGTCTTTCAAAGACCATTTGAGGAATTTATGGATCGAATGTGGATGAGTTCCTGTAATAAAGAAAATACTAAAAAGTTGTGCCTTGAAGAAACCTGACATTCCTAGTGTGCCAATGGGTACATGAGGAGTGGAATTCTGTTTCCACCGATCCTTCAAAAAGTGTTGCATCAGCAATGCGATGGACGGAACTGAAGATGATATCCTCATTGAAAGTGACAATGGCGAGTGTAGCCCAGGTGAAGATGAAAACAAAGATGCCACACCCCCTATGATGGATTATGATGAGCTTGGAGACTCAGAAGAAACGGATTAAAAAGTTTGAATTTTTTTCTATTGTAAATTTTTCTTAACCTATGACGAAAGTGACAGAATAATAGATATGGCCATCTTTTCTCTTTTTGCGGTCATTTTCTCACATTTCGGGGGAGTACCAGACCCCCAAGTCCCCCCCCCCCCACCTCCCCGCTACGGCTTTGACTGTGTAGGACATTTCCAGATCACGTAAGTGACCCGTTCTGCAGTTCCACATTACTTGAGTTGCCGTCATATGCGTCAGAAGTGTTTCAGACCTGTGTGAGCTTTAAGAAAACAATTGCCATTTGTGTTTTAATTCTGTTGGTGCTCAAACCTACTCCACAAAATGCTGTTGGTGCTGAAACCTGTTCTTCAAAATCCTGTTGGTGCTGAAACCTGTTCTATAAAATTCTCTCGAGTACTGCCAGCTCCGATGCCACCGTAACATATTCCCACTTGCAGATCAATCACGTGGACAACGGCATAAGTGATCCACGGTGCAGTTCCACATCACTTAATCACGTGAGGCACATTCCTACTTCATTGAACCTTAGGCAGCGGGATATTTACAAATCACTTGAGTGATCTGTGGCATACTTCCAGAACACTCAAGTGTCACACGGCACATTCCCAGATCACTTAAGTCATCCACGGCATTATATTTACTGATCACTACAGTACAGTTCCAGTGCACTTGAGTGACCCACGGCAAATTCTCAGGTCACTTAAGTGACCCGCGCCACATTTAAAAGTCACAGATCTGGAGCACTTGAATGACTCGTGGCAACTTTACAGACCACCTAGTGACCCACGGCACATTTTCAGATTTTTCAAGTGGCCCGCGACTAATTTACAGATCACTTAAGTAACCCGTGGCAACAGAGAAACAACATGGGGAAGAGTAAGCAGGTCTGATGCCCCGGGTGCTAGGTCCGGCTAACTAAGCATCTACTTGCGGCCCAGCGCGGAACATTTCCAGATTACTTCAATGACCCACGACACGTTTTCAAACCAATGAAGTGGCCCACACTTCATGAAGTTGGGCACCCTTGCTTTAAACTATGATCCCCGTATTTCTGACCCGTATTTTCCAGATTTTTTTAAATATAAATTTGTCTTGGCCTTGTTTTTTCTATTATTCAATGAAGTTCACTCAAATTTTTATTTTCCATTGCAATGGTAAATATTATTTTCATAACTTATAAATTGCGTCACGATGAGATAACGAGCGATTATGTAAATATAGTACGTCTGTTACATGCAACTGGGCCGCAACTAGAGACAAAAATTGGCTCTGTCGATCGGGACAAAATTTCCAAACCAGTCCCTTGGCGCCCTTTCAGGTGTGGAGCACGGGTCACCAGATCCAATTTTTGCAAATAACTTTACGCTTGTGGATCTCATTCTCAGGGCCGCAACTGTGGGGGGGGGGGAAAGAGGCGGATCTCGTGCCCCGGGTGCTGGACCAGGGGGGGGGGCGCAAATTTTATTCTCAAACCTCTCCTTCAACATTACAAGGGGGCGCCAAAATACTCATTTACCCCGAGTGACCAAGAATGTAGTTGCGACCCTGCTCGTTTTGCACGTTCCTTCAGAATATAAGATGATATCGGAAGTCAGAAAAATAAAAAAAGATCTTTATGATATTATGCTCAAAATTTTTATTTGCAAAATCAATTCCGATTAGTGACACGAGATGGCGTTACGTATGCAGCGTATGGAATGGCGCTACGTACCGATATGAATCAAGTGATACACTGATATTATTAAAATAGGATAATTCCGTAATCAGGTCTTTTTTCGTACAGCATTCACATAGGCTTTGCGTCGTCGCCGTAGCTCATCTCTAGGCAGAAGCTTATCTGCGTGATCATCGCTATAACACCCATAGAGGTAGTGTGGGCCGAACATCCATCTGAAAGGAATAATAGTAGTATCAGTGTCATCTTAACGCATGGTCCCACCCGGGCACTGCCCGGGAGCCTCAAGAGAGGGGGGGGGGCTCATAAAAATGAAAACAGATTGAAATTTTCGAGAACTTGCCAGGTAGGGACTCAGAAAAGTAATTTGGCTCGGGAGCCCGCGATGCTCTTAAGACGGCTCTGGCAGTAGTAATTAAATTCATATAAAAGTCAGGTGTTCTCTTAACAGATGGGTCGCAACCCCGAATTGCGTCATAGGGGGCTTTGGAGATGGCTCGTGCGACTCCACTAACAGCCTGGGTGCTCTTGAGCTATGGGTCACGACCCAAATCTGATTCGCCGGGACTTACAAGATTATAGGTTGTACAAATTTATTTGCACACCCCAGTAGCACATCAATATAGAACGACGTAGATATTTCGATACCGTTCGACGTCGTTTACCGATGTCGTTCTACGTAAAAATGGCATATATTTGTCTGTATAGTTCGACCTGGCGAAATCCGACGTCGAACTATATCTGACCCCGACACTGTTCGACGTCGTTTACCGATGTCGTTCTACGTAAAAATGGCATATATTTGTCTATATAGTTCGACCTGGCGAAATCCGACGTCGAACTATATCTGACCCCGACACCGTTCGACATCGTTTACCGATGTCGTTCTACGTAAAAATGGCATATATTTGTCTATATAGTTCGACCTGGCGAAATCCGACGTCGAACTATATCTGACCCCGACACCGTTCGACGTCGTTTACCGATGTCGTTCTACGTAAAAATGGCATATATTTGTCTATATAGTTCGACCTGGCGAAATCCGACGTCGAACTATATCTGACCCCGACACCGTTCGACGTCGTTTACCGATGTCGTTCTACGTAAAAATGGCATATATTTGTCTGTATAGTTCGACCTGGCGAAATCCGACGTCGAACTATATCTGACCCCGACACCGTTCGACGTCGTTTACCGATGTCGTTCTACGTAAAAATGGCATATATTTGTCTGTATAGTTCGACCTGGCGAAATCCGACGTCGAACTATATCTGACCCCGACACCGTTCGACGTCGTTTACCGATGTCGTTCTACGTAAAAATGGCATATATTTGTCTGTATAGTTCGATGTAGCGAATCCGACGTCGAACTATATCTGACCCGACACCGATGTAAAAATGCCATACATTTGTCGACGTAGTTTGACGTTTACGATTACGTTAGCTATGATTTGTTATTACAATATAAAACATGTCGCCACATTTCTATTTCGAGAAGTCGGCCCTTTCTTTATCCTGCGGCACACTTAAATTCAAATAAAATAGAAAAATAATTTTTTAAATCCAAGTTAATACGGTTTACAATGTCTGCTTTTTCTAGGTTGAATTTTGGGCAGGGATAGGTTTAAATATCTTCTTGTAAGGCTTATTATTTGTAATAGATTTCTGTGTTCCATAGTATAAAATGAAATGCAAAAAAGATTGCTTTCCATAAATATGATAACGAGAACAGAAGTATTTCTATATGCTTTTTTTGGTGCAATTCTTGAAAATTCTTCCATTAAGTAATAACAGAAATGAACCATGGCCAATACTTCAAAACAAAAACTATTGTTTTTTTTCTCTCAATTGCTCAGTTTCTCCTCTTACACATACATCTCATTTGAAAAAAAGAATTAAATTCCTCGCACTTAAGTACTCAGATACTTTGACCTTTGAAGACTGGACACACCCCGCTTCCCATCTCATAGATATCTCGAAGCTTTCCCAGAGGATGGGTGTATAGTACTCAGATACTGTATAATCAATATCTGCGGCTTCAGACTTCTTTTAAAAATTAATCTGATAATTTCCTTAAAAAATGTTTATGGCGTAACTACAATTCTCACGTAGCACACTAGTTGAAAAACTCTGATGCATAAGTTCTAGTTACATTTAGAATTCAGTTTCTATACTACTATACGAAACACTTATGTGTTCTGAACGTAAAAAATAGAACTTACTGCTTGCTACAAAAAGTGTAACAATAGTGAGCCAGTTCAAAATATTTAATGTTATTTTTAATATTTGAAATAATTATTTGTATAATAATTTATTATAATTCAAACTCATCTGTTATTGTTATTAGATCAAATTTTGACTGCTAAGAATTATATAAATAAAATATTTACAGTCCATATAGCAGTAAATGGCCACCCAGATATTGAATGAAAACAATGAAAAATATGCAATAGGCTTGACAAAACTGTAAAAAGAAACATCACTGAAAAATATTATAAGTGGAATAGGTCTCTGGTATAATTTAGAATGAAAATTTGACTTTCTTGTATTCTTTCACAGGTGATATTTTTTATCCACAGAATAAACAAGGTGCTGCTCTTTCGATTTCAACTGTGGGAAATAATGCAATAATATCTGGACGTATTATGTAGACACATAATTTTGTACATGAACAAAACACCTATTATTTCCTGTCAAACTCAAAAACCTTGAGCAATTATTTTTCTTTTATTTCTTGAAACAGGCATATAGTTATATGTATTTTTGAGAGAGCTTTTGCTTTTACATTTGAAAGTGACACAAACACATGAAACTACTTTAATTTTCATTTTGAGTTGTATTTTTTTATTTATTCTTTTCTTTTCCAATTCTTGCTTTTTCTGTTTTCTCTAAGCTTCATTTTTTTTATATTTAAGCATTCGAGAAGTTGTTTTTGCAGGAATTTAATCTCATTCTTTTTTTTTTTTTTTTGTCTTAATATCTGTATGTAGATAGAAAAGAATTCTCTTAAAAGATATATGTTTGAAAGCAAAATGTATTTAAGATTGTTCACAGAGGAGGGTATCACTTCAGCAAGATTGGTAGTCCTGATTACAATGTCACATGTCATACAATTTGAATAATGTGAAAATGATTGACCCTAGAGTAGGCCACTCTTTCAACTTCATGTGCAATTTGTTTAACGTCTTTAAAGCACTATCAATTTTGTATTTAGAATATGAAATTATTACTCTTAATGCAAAATGAAATGTCTTGCTTTGACTGATTATTGGCATCCTTTTTCCACCTAGTTTTTTTTTTTCAAAACCAGCTTGGACACCGAACGGCAAATGAAAGAATATAGCTTGGTATCTGGTAAAAAAAGCTAGAGTTTTCTCATAACTTTTGATATATATTTTTTAAAACTTGAAAAAGGAAGCCTATTACTGGTGTACTTATCTCACACTATATACGTACAGGATTCTAGAAATTCAGGCCATTTGAACACACCACCAATAATTTTAAATGCATTTTATATGACCTGTTCAAATAAAACTGGTTCCAGTTTTCTGGGGATTAAATGAAGAGAGCAAAGATAAAGCGAGCACAAATAGAATTATTAGACATGATTTAATATTACTCCATATACAAGTTCTTAAAGAGATATTTTCAAACATTGATAAATTTTTTTAACACAGCTACGGACTTTTTATTGCGCATGGAACAGGGTGCTTCATGCCAGCAAAAAATTTCAGCAATCCTATGTTTCAGGCTCAAACTTGATTCGTTAGCGCTCTCCAGATGGGTCATACAAATTCACTTACAATCAGGGATTCTTGAACTATGGGTCATGACCCAAATTTCATTTACAAGTGCTTCCGAGATAGGTTGTACAAATCCACTAACAGCTAACGGTTCTTATGGGTCATGACCCAAACTTGATTCGCAGGGTCTTCCGAGATGGGTCGTGCAAATTCGCTTACAGTCAACAGGGCCGGATTAAGATGTTTGAAGGCCCTAAGCAATTAAATGATTTTGTTGCCTCCCCCCCTTATACGTATATTTCACATAATGTTGAATCTATCAATGGAAAAAAAATTTAATGAAACAATTGTATTTCAGAAGTAACTAATCTAAGACCAGCAGTGGATGCTGGGGAGTAGGGTGGGGAGTAACCACCCCTCCCAAAATCCGGATAATATGGTAAAACTTGGCCTGTCCCGTAAAATACAGGACAATCCTACAATCTTACACAATTAGCCACCCCTCATGACTCATCGCTGTGGATCCGTGACTGTGTCTAAGGTTGAATATATGATCTGGATATTTCTGAGCACTCGCTTTATTTACCTAAAAAGCTTTCTCCTACTTTTTCTAGCTCAAAATCTGATAACATCTTTAAAACTAATGCTATTTACCACATTTGTGTCTAAATTTAGTAGAGATATCAGCCATCTATATAGGGCGCCTTTCATCTCATCAACTATTTGTCGTAGAGGTAAGGTTCCAATCTGAAAAATGCTAAAAATTTGTCCAGAAACTACTCTGTTTCAGTTTTGAGAATAAAAATACAGTGTGCCACAAAATAAAAAAAAATTGATTTTACATGGACACCCTGTCCTAAAAAACCCAATTAGAAAGTTGTTGCAAATACAAAAATCTGCGAAAAGTTTTGGAAGAACGTGTAAACTAAAGGACAAGCCTCTTTCCCTCATTTATGCGGTTCTTTCCAAACTTGTCTCCGATCAGGACTGGACTTAGGGGATGCGAAAAGTGCGGTCGCACCGGGCCGAAAAATTTCAGGGCCGCAATTTTTTCAAAAAAGAAACCTTTTCTTTTCTCGGTAGATGCTTTGGAAATTTTTGATTCAAATTTAATTTTTTCCCCATTGAACTTATTGATTGTGTTAAAGGAGGCTTTCAGTTTAAAGCCCCAAGTATATTATTTTTAGCGTTATTAGGTATGGCAGTAGCTTATTTCTGAAAGGGAAAAGTGTATGTTATGCAGGTGGTCGCATTCTTTATCACAAGAAAGTCTGGCCTTTCTTTCTGCCGTTAAAGAATAACAGGGCTATATTAACAAAAAAAAAAACATGTTTAGAGCATCAAACGAAAAAGGGACACTATAGAAAAGATATCTAGCAATTTTTCCCGCTTGAAAACCTCCCCTCTCGTTAGAGTTACCATCTGGTCTGGAGGTACCAATAGCGCGCACCATGAGCGGAGATACGGGGGGGACGTGGCCCCCCCCCCAGCGTCAAAGGTGGAGTCGACTGATCTAATGTATATATGCATATATGAATTTTCATCATCACCATCTTGCCCCCCCCCAGCAATAATGACCGTTCCCCCCCCCCCAGACTTCCAAGTCTATCTCCAGCTATGGTGCGCACAAGGTGAATATTTGTAGTTTCATTCGGCGATGCTTCTTCCACTACTGATGTTCCATAGTAGTTTGTAGCATGGATATCCCTAGATCAGTGATTCCCAACGTGGGCGTTAACGTCCCCTGGGGGGGGGGGCGATGGAATGTTCCAGGGTGGCGGTAGAAGCTACGGATATAACATAAGATCCTATGGTTTAGATTGAGGTGGGGGAGGGGCGATGGGAGAAAAAAATTTCTGAAGAAGGGGGCGATGAGACAAAAAAGGTTGAGAAACTATGCTCTAGATGATGACTGCCCCGGAGCGAGGCAACTTCGACTGTCTTCTGGAGTGATAAATGCATGCCTTCCTGGAAACCTCTGAACTGTCGTGTTTCTCCAGGAAAGCTTGAGAATTTTTCAGTCGTAAACATTACCATTTGAATCATTCTCTCATATATTCCGGAAGACGGATATACAATGTGTAAATTCTAAATTTTGACAATTTTTACTACTGAACTTCCGAAAACAAAAGTAAGAAGTTTCTCTCTGATTTTATTTTCAATATAATTATTCACCTAGTACAGTACCAACATTAGAGAAATTTTGTTTCATGAACAGAGCCGAATCTTGAATCCTACGAACTACGCGGCCGCAAAAGACGCCAACTGAAAGGGAGTGATTTTTTTTTTTATCACCAAAACATCATTCGCTTACACTTGAAAAATGTCCAGAACCGACCCTTTTCATGAATAGAGATTTCATGCATAAAAACATTTAAGAGCACAAATTTCCGAACATTTAGGATGTAGGCTACGTTGCTTACAGCCCCCGGTAGTTCATTGCCTACTATTAAATAAATTATATCTGAAGTTTAGGCTGATTGCAGCTAGTGTTGTTGATATTCGACACAACCTGTTCCAGAGCGTCTTTTTTGAATTTCGAATTTGAATACTCAAATATTGAGATTGTAATCTTGGATTTTGTTTGTGGCACAAGAATTAAACAAGTAATAACATAGAAGAGCTCATATACAGTGAATCCCACTTATAGCGTTTTCCAAAAACTCATGAAAAACGTTGTTGGTGGGAAAACGTTTTGATGGGAAATTCTAATTGTTAGTAAAAGTTAGTAGATCACGAAAATAAATCGTACTAAGCGAGAAAACTTTAAATGGGACCGTGTTAAGCGGAATATGTTGTAGTTTCAGAATGTTTTTCTTTATTTTTGTGAATTCCACATCCTGCAGCAGAGCCCCTAAGCTGAGATCTGTAGCGGGCCCTAAGCCAGACTTTTCACGGGCCCTAAGCCAGACTTTTCACGGGCCCTTCTGTAATGAATTTATTGCGTGAAAAAAAAGATGGTTATTGTCCCGGATCACAGGGCTGGACCCACCCGGGTACGGCCCGCGGGGCCTCACAAAAATGAGATATAGTTGAAATTTCCGAGGAGCATACATGTAAATTTGCCTGGTAGGGCCTCAGAAAAATCATTTGGCCCGGGGGCCCATGGTGCTCTTAAGACGGCCCTGGAACCCGAACAAAGTGATATATCTAAGCCCCACCCCCCTCCCTTCTGACTGGAAATACTCACCTAATAATTTGTATGTAAAATGCTCCGAAAAAAAGCTCAAAAGCTCACCAAATCCTACTATTCTGAGCCCCCCCCCCCCCGGGGGACCCTGGTCCGTAAAAGGGCTATGGCAACTAGAGTCCTGCTTCGAGCAAATGGGGGCTTACGAAAAATATATATACTTATTTTGCACGATTATAAATCTTTTCAAGAGGCCCCAAGAAAGTCTGCCCCGGGGCTCCGAGAAGGCACGCTACGTCCCTGGGTGCGCGTCTTCCTTCCCACAAGCAGGGTCGCAACAGGGTCGATGCTTGGTCAGCCGGGCAGGATCACATTTTGGCGCCCTTTGTAAAGTTTGGTGCCCTCTCTGCTGGCACCGGACCCGCTTGCCCACCCTCCACTAGTTGCAACTAGATGCTTAGTCAGCCGGAGCAAGGACGCATGTTGGTGCCCACCCTCTCTGATCCGACGCCCGGGTCACACGACACGCTGCTCCCGAGGGCCGCAACTAGAGGGGAGCAGACACGGAACGATAATTATCATTTTTTTGTGTATTTTCCCACATTATAAACTTGCTACAGAGAGGGGGAGACATGAAAATTTTGGCCTGGAGACGTACCGGAAATCCCAGCCTAGGAGCCATGCTGTAGGATATGGGATCCATGGGTTTTTTATAAATTCATTACAGAGTAATGAATATCCGGTAAAAAAATCTGACACAGCGGCCCTGCTTCTGGAGGGTGGAGGGGGGGGCCTGATACACCAATATGCGTTAAGAACAGGGGTGACTCAAGAAGATATCTGTACTTGTGCGGAACCTATTTTTGGTGTCCCCTGCCCACGTTTTTTTTTTTTTTTTGTCGACAAAGCTTCTCACTTTTTCAACTCAAATTTCTCACTCCTCTTAGAACAGTGCCCAAGTGCGGATCCAGATGGGGAGCGATCGCCCCTCCCAAGAGCCGAATAATATGGGAGAAATTTGTCTGTCCCATGTGTGAAATACGGATGATCCAATGCACCTACACAGGAGTCGGTTCTCCGACACATCAACCTGGATCCGCCTGCCTTCACTCCATTCGAAGCTGAAGATGTCTGCCACGGCTTCATTAGCAGCTGAAGATACCTGCCTTCGTTCCATTCGCAGCTGAAGATGCCTGTACCTCCGCTCCATTCGGAGCTGAGTATTTCTGCCTCCACTCATTTCGCAGTTTAAGATCTCTGTCTCAGCTTCTTTCCCAGCTGAATATTTCTGCCTCTGCTCCATTCGCAGCTGAAGATATTCACCTCTGCTTCATTTGCAGCAGCTGAAGATGTCTGCCTTTGCTCAGGAACGGATCCAGGGGCGGGGGCGATAGGTAAGAACCGAATAATATTGGAAAATTTTCCTGTCTCGTAAAATACGGGATGATCCAACGAACTTACACAACCTTTCTTATCCCATCTCGCCCCCTTCTTCAGAAATGTTTTTCTCCCAACGCAATCTAACCCATAGAATCCTATTACTCGTAGCTTCTACCGCCCCCCCCCCCACTGGAACATTCCAACTCCCTCGGGGGCGTTAACGCCCACGTTGGGAATCACTGTTATAAACGAAGCTTATAAACTGACCTGAAAGATCAAACTTCTAGTTCAGTAATTTTTTCAAGACCCAAGGAGACGTCCAAAACAAAGTACATACCTCCACACAATAAGACGACAGGTAAGATCGTAAAAAGTCAATTTTTCTGCACTCCAACTTTATAGTAATGTGCTGCCATCTAATGTCAAATTTAAAAGTGACTCATGTGGTGACGATGAAGTTTAAAGTAAAAAAACTATATTCTTTATTCCACTGAGTTCCTTATAAACGAAGCTCATAAACTGAACTGGAAATTCAAACTGAAAGTTCGGTTATTTTATATGAGCATAAGGAGACGTCCAAAACAAATAACCTCTTAATGAACAGACGACAAAAAAGAAGTCGGTTTGTTCGGTTCTCTACAAGCTAAACTCACAAACTGAACTGGGAGTTGGAACTGCCAGTTCAGTAATTTTTTCAGGACACAAGGAGACGTCCAAAACAAGTGGAAAGAAGCAGACGACAGAGATTCTGATGCTTGCATCGAGCTTATATTACTGGAGGGAGCATCCAGCCGCCGCGACGGCAGCGACATCAAATGTGAGGCGTGACTCGGCGAAAACAAAGTTCCCGCCTGGCAATTTGCCCATAGAAATGTTCGGTCTCTAAATATTGGATTTCGAAGATTAAGAAAAAGGATAGAGAACTCATTTTTTATATAAAGGTGAAAAAAGATTAAATTATTTATTTTTCATTAATACTGGAATAATTTTTTTCATCAATTCTTGAATTTTCCTTCATTATTTCTTGAATTTTCCTTCATTATTTCTTGAATTTTCCTTCATTATTTCTTGAATTTTCCTTCATTATTTCTTGAATTTTCCTTCATTATTTCTTGAATTTTCCTTCATTATTTCTTGAATTTTCCTTCATTATTTCTTGAATTTTCCTTCATTATTTCTTGAATTTTCCTTCATTATTTCTTGAATATTCTTTCATTAATTCTGGAATTATTTCCTTTATTAATTATTATTTCTTACATTACTTCTGGAATAATTGCTTTCATCAATTCTGGATTTGTTTCTTTCATTAATGCTGAAATTATTGCTTTCATTGATTCTAGAATTATATTTCATTGATTCTGAAATTATATTTCATTGATTCTGAAATTATATCTCATTAATTCTGGAATTGTCTCTTTCATTCATTTTGAAATTATCTCTTTCATTAATGCTGAAATTATCTCTTACATTAATTCCAGAATATATTCTTTCATTAATTCTAGAATATATTATTTCATTAATTCTGGAATTATCTCTTTCATTAATTCTGGAATTATCTCTTTCATTAATTCTGGAATTATCTATTTCATTAATACTGGAATTATCTATTTCATTAATTCTGGAATTATATTTTTCATTAATTCTTAAATTATCTCATCGGTGCTGAAATTATTTCTTTCATTTATTGTTTTAAATTCCTGTGGAAGCCATAAGAAAGTAACGGGGGATCGTGTTTGTTTTCACCGAATCACGTGATCATCCCACGAAAGATGTTGGGGGTAAGACGCCTTCATATATGAAGGTGTTTAGAACCCCTTCATAATGATGAAGGGGTTCTAATTGGGGGACACCGTTCTCAGCACTGCCAAACGGCGGAGACCGCTGACGTCATACTCCCTCCAGTAATATACTGTAAGCTCGATGGAGGCTTGATTTATATACAGTTGGTGCTGCCATTTAATCTCGAAATTTCAGGCAACTCATGAGATGATGAAAAGAGAGAGAGTTCTCCTTGTCATTTTTTGTCATAAACTTTTTATGAGACGAAAATTTCGGTAACAAAATTCATAAATTTGCAATAATCGATCTACATAAAGTAGAAAAAATAATTATTTCTTTCCACAAAAACATACGGACAATATGGATGATCGAACAAATAAGTGAAAATACGGATTATGTGGTCTTCATATAGGGTTACCAGATTCAAAACTGAAAAAGGAGGACGCCTGGTGCGAACCTTAGGCAGTGCCGTCTTAACGCATGCCTCCTCCACCCCGGGACGTTCCCGAAGGGCCTCAAGAGAAGAGATGCCTCTGAAAAACCGGACGTGGTTGAATTTTTCAGGTAGGGCCTCCAAAAAAATTCCTTGACTCGGGGGGGCCCCATGATGCTCTTAAGATGATCCTGCCTGTCTGCCCCACCCTTGTGAGGGTCATGGAATTTCAGTACTTGATTCCTTTACTTCTATTAATTTACATTAATTACACAAAAACAGATAAAAAAATTCGAAAAATGACCAAAGTTATCGAATTGCAACGTATATTTGATAAAGAGATGATGAAGCGCTTCAAAAGTATGACAAAAATTTATGTCTGTTCAATACGGTTCGAGCCACGATGAAGTGTCAGCAGTTGGATAACGATAATTATTATTAATAATTTATGAATTTTGTAAAATTAATTCAAATGCCATTCCCTCTCAATGGATCGTGTTTCATTACGATCCAGACCATCAACGCGTTCCTGGAATAATGAAAAAAATTAGTGTATAGAATGCGTTTTTTCCTTTGTGGAAAAAATTTTCTCTTCATGATTTACGTTATTTAACTCGAAAAGTCTGTAAGTCGGGGAGCAACTACATAAAATACTGGGGGGGGGGGGGGCGCAAAAATTATTTTTGCATTGGTCCGCGAAATTCTTCTAAGCCCGAACCTGTCTCCCATTTTTGAATTTAAATATATCAGGGAATAATGCAGTTAGAAACATGTAATTTGTTTGTTGGGCTCAGAAGAGGAAGAGCAACAACAACTGTCTGATTGGAAGTTAGAGGAGGAGGGAGGGAGGGAGGGAGGGGGGGGCGTATAAAAATTTTTAAATTTTTTATATTGTGTACACTGTATTTCTATCCTTAAAACTCGTACAGGGTAATTTCTGGTCACATTTTGAGAATTTTTACAATTAGAACCATATCACTACGATGAATGGTTGATGAGATAAAGGCTGTAACAACACACTGCGAGGAGAAACCATTGAATCTTATAATGGTCATAATATTACCTACAGGCAGAGCCGCAACTAGTGGGGGGGGGGGCTCTGGTGCTCCGGGCGCATCACAAAAAAATGGCTCAAATTTAACTATTAAACCTATCATTCAACATTACGGGGGGTGCCTAAATGAGTAGTTGCCCCGGCTAACCAAGTATCCAGTTACGACCCTGCCAATAGGTATCTTATTTCTGACGATTCACCGTTATATAATATATTGGGTATTTTTTCTTTTAGACACATTCTCAAGTTTGTAATTTACACCTGGTAGCATTTCTTTTACTTCTACAGATCAAACTACATAGTTGATCTACCCATGTTGACCTACAACAATAATGTAAACTAAACAGCCAAAAAAACTGGTACAGGCATGCGTATGCAAATAAAGAGATATGGAACCAATCAGAGTACGGCGCTGCGGTCGGCAACGCCTATATAACACAACAAGTGTCTGGCTTAGTTGTTAGATCGGTTACTGCTGCTACAATGGCAGGTTATCGAGATTTAAGTGAGTTTGAACGTGGTGTTATAGTCGGCGCACGAGAGATGGGACATAGCATCTCCGAGGTAGCGATGAAATTTGGATTTTCACGTACGACCATTTCACGAGTGTACCGTGAATATCGGGAATCCGGTAAAAAATTAAATCTACGACATCGCTGCGGCCGGAAAAAGATAATGCAAGAACGGGACTGACGAGAATCATTAAACGTGACAGACGTGCAACCCTTCCGCAAATTGCTGCAGATTTCAGTGCTGGGCCATCAACAAGTGTCAGCGTGCGAATCATTCAACGAAACATCATCGATATGGGCTTTCGGAGCCGAATCGTGTACCCTTGATGACTGCACGGCACAAAGCTTCACGCCTCGCCTGGGCCCGACAACACCGACATTGGACTGTTGAGGACTGGAAACACGTTGCCTGGTCTGACGAGTCTCGGTTCCAATTGCTTCGAGCTGATGGACGTGTACGGGTATGGAGACAACCTCATGAATCCATGGACCCTACATGTAAACAGGGGACTGTTCAAGCTGGTGGAGGCTCTGTGATGGTATGGGGCGTGTGCAGTTGGCGTGATATGGGACCCCTGATTCGTCTAGATACGACTCTGACAGGTACGTAAGCATCCTATCTGATCACCTGCACCCATTCATGTCCATTGTGCATTCCGAGGGACTTGGACAATTTCAGCAGGACAATGCGACACCCCACACGTCCAGAATTGCTACAAAGTGGCTCCAGGAACTCTCTTCTGACTTGAGACACTTCCGCTGGTCACCAAAATCCCCAGGCATGAACATTATTGAACATATCTGGCATGCCTTGCAACGTGCTATTCAGAAGAGATCTTCATCCCCTCTTACTCCTACGGATTTATGGACAGCCCTGCAGGATTCATGGTGTCAACTACCTCCAGCACTACTTCAGACATTAGTCGAGTCCATGCCACGTCGTGTTGCGGCACTTCTGCGTGCTCGCGGGGACCCTACACGATATTAGGCAGGTGGACCAGTTTTTTTGACACTTCAGTGTATTTATTCTGTAGAACTTGGTTTACTGCTTAATGGTCAATCCGGCCCTGACAGTCAAGGATTCTTGAGCTATGGATCACCACCCGCACCTGATTCGCAGGGGCCTCTGAGGTGGGTTGTACACAAATTCACTTGCAGTTCTGTCATAATACATTTATTGCGTCATGGGTTCCACTAATTTCGGGAAAAAAGCAGTCCCATGGGTCGCGAAGCTGATCTTTTTGATTTTGGGTCGCAACTGAAAAATGTTAAGAACACCTGCTATAAATGGTGAGAATTAATTGTAGGTTCCAGAGAAAAGCATTTATCAGTTCTTATGAATCTCACCTTTAAGAAGAACGTCATCTCTCTTATGGCGCCTGCTTTTCAATAGCTTGCTCTTGTCGTCTATCGAATATAGGAGAAAAAAATATAACCATTTTGTGTGTTATATATTATATAAAATCATGCTCATGTAACATAATGTGGAAAAATCAAGTTCGATCTTATAAGCGAAAAAAAAAACTCTTATATATGGATCGCGAGTAGTCACGGTTCCCCCTTCATTTAAATGAAGTTGTCGTAGAGATTGAAATTATGCACAGAGTTTGAGCCTACGTCCGAGTTACCGTGAAATGAGGAATTCGCGACTGCCGGTGTGGTGGTTGAGTGGTCATAGTTACGGGCTCGCATCACGAGGACTCGGGTTTGAACCCTACAGAGGGGATTTGCCAGGGCGGGACTTGGGTAGGTGCGAAGGTTGCGATCGCATCGGGCCGCAAAATATTAAGGACATAAAACTGAATATTATTACATTCATTACGTATTCGTTCAACTATAACTGCTTTAAAAAGCATGTTTTGTTGATGAAAAATATGTCGATTAACAATGACGATTAATGACACAAATAGGCAGGTGCCGTCTTAACGCGTGGGCCCACCCAGACATGGTCCAGAGGCCTGAAGAGAAGGGACCCCTCAATTGTCGGGTAGGGCCTTAGAAAAATCACTTTTCTCAGAGGCCGTGATAATCTTAAGACCGCCCTGCAAATAGGCCTATGATCATGAATCTGTGGCCCTTACATCATCCTTGAATGGGTCTTTTATTTTTGACAGGGACCCCATTCCCAAGACTAAGTTTCTTAGCTGGCTCTCTATTGTGATTTTCAAGAAAATTTATAGTTTTAAATATTGGAAAAAAATATGAGCAATACCCAAGGCCCCCAGAGCCCTGTCAGCCTTTCCCATGGGGGAAGAACATGAGCCCTCGAAAACAGATTCTCTGGGCACGTTCCCCTATCAGTGGTGCCAGCCACCCAAATTCAAAAATATTTCCATGTTTTTAACATCATTTTACTTTGCAAAAGTCTCGTTAAAATGAGACTGCTTATGCACCTAGACAAACATAAGTTAATATCTCTGGGCGTAATCCCTATCATATCTTTCGGGGGGGGGGGAGCTGTACGCATATAAACATTAAAGAGGGCCGCAAAACTTTTTTCGCACTGGGCAGCTAAATGACCAAGTCCGGTCCTGTGGTCGGCTGAAGTTTGTTTTCCTATGGATTCCAACTTCGTTGCGCGAGTAAAAGTCTCGCCACAGAGAGCGACAGGCCTGCAACGGTTAAATCTTTAATTATAGCTCGGAAAACAGATGGCAGCACTATAATAAGCATTACACAGAAACAAACTTCATGGCAGGTTCACAACACATACCAATCACTCCAACAAGTGCCGATTTGTTAGAAGTTCCGCAATGGAATATGGACGAGGTACATGTGTGGTTTAGTAATAGCAGTAGTAGTGAGGGGGGGGGGTGACATATTGGGTTTGTTCGTTGGATCGCCTGGTGTTTTACGGGACAGATAAATTTTCCCAAATTATTATTATCTTGGGAGTACGATCGTTCCCATCGCTCCCCGTCTGCATAAACGCCTTAACGGAGGCAGATATCTTTAGCTACGAATCGAACGGAAGCAGGCATCTCCAGCTGCGAATGATTCCAAAGCAGATATCTTCAGTTTTGAATGAAGCAAAGGCAAACAGCTTCATCTGCGAATGAAGCGGAGGCAAGCGTGAGTTCAGGACAATGTTATGGTATAGGTTCGTTGGATCATTCCGTATTTTACGAGAGAGACGAATTTTTCCATATTATTCGGCTCTCAGGTTGCCCCAATCGCCCCCTTCTGAATCGGCGCCTGTGTGTGTGTGTGTGTGGCCATTAATGTGAGCAATATGTAGTACTGCCATCTAGTTTCCAAATCGGAAGCGACAAACTGACATTAAATTAATATGCATCGAATACAACACTTATGTTGTTACTAGACTCTCCCGAGGAGAGAGGATACCGGCTTTTTTTCTCTTTTTTTCCCCCATTTGCGAACTAACTGTCAATTGATGCTATTGGTTAAAAACATACAGTATATTTCAATGTCATTTATAAATCTTTACCGATGCAAGTATATACTTCCGGTATGTAGTAGCATCCACTCGGCTGCCTCCAGGACAAAGTTGCGTCGATCCAGTCTTTCCTTAAGAAGTCTGTGAAACCGTACAACGAACAAAGTCCAACTGGATGAAAGAAGTAAAGGAGAAATTTTAGAACTCCAACAAGATTAGAACCAGTAATAAAATGTTGGAAGAGCGCATTAAAGATACGCTTATTAAATGTATAGTGGGGGGGGGGGGGTAAAGAAAAGGAAGCGTAAGCCCGTTACACTTACTCTGCTCCAAGAACAAATCATGAGTGGATGCCGGGAAATCCTTGTCCGCAAGTTCCCGAGCGTCGCGGAAGACGTTCGCGCAGATATAATTCTGCAGAAACTGCACGTTTTCCCTTTGGGCTTTGTTGATTGTCTTGAAATAGCCATTCTGTCCGCGACAAAAGAAAAATATATTTGTTTTGAAATGCCCGCAAAATCATGCTCGGATTAATAAAGTTATAATGATTGAATATGGCAATGGTCAGGTAAGCGGCAGAGGCAGATTTAATGGCGGGAGCATCGGATGCGCGCCCTGGGCCCCGCCTTCTGAAGAGTCTCGAAAAACCCCAATTTCACACTTTTTAATAACTCAAGGGACCCCAATATTTTTTTTCTGCGCCCGAGGCTTCAACTGACCGTATTCTCGAATGAGTGGTCAAGAAAATTGGACTAAAATCAGAAGCGGACTATGTCGCTTGAGGCCCCGAGAGGCGAAGAAAATATTGAGCCCCTGAAACTAAAAAAATGCGCGAAGTTTAGGTTTTTTTCCGGAGGCCTTCAGAAGTCAAAAGGGCCCAGGACTCGCGCTCTTTTGTGCTCTCTAAGTTGTTGCTCTTTCAGTTAGGGCTGTCTTAAGAGCATCATGAGCCCCCCCCCCCCCCGGGACAAGTACGTTTTTTGAGGCCCCACCTGGCCAATTGTCGAAAATTTCAACCGGTTCTCGTTTTGGTGTGGGCCCCTCTTCTCTTGAGGCCCCCAGGCCGCACCTGGTTGGGCTCATGCGTTAAGACGGCATTGCTTTTAGTCACTCGTCGACTTCTTTGTCCCTCTTTTTCTAGGCCACTCAGATGCTTACATACTTTCTTGTTCAGTCAATGACTTGGTTCCTTGCTGCCTAGCCAATCGAAGATTTATGGTTTCGCCACCTGTGTGCAACAAAAAAAATTTTGCTGCCCTCCTCCCATTAAACTAATTTTCTTGGCCACCCATTCCTCAAATTTGCCCTCCCACCCTCCAGAACTGGCCAGCCACCATTGTTATCTCATGAAATATCACGATAGTGGGTGACTGGCCGCCCTAGGCCTTAATGTAAATGCACTTCTCTCCCCCTCCCCCATAATTACGCTTTAAATATAGTACGTAACGCTGGACGGTTCTTAAGGAAGTCTCACCGTTTCCCCAAAGATGAGGTAGATCAGTTCATGGGTCAATGGATAGTCTTTGTATCCCAAACGGGTCATGTACGACCAGCAATCTTGGGTCACTTCGCTTTTCGAATCTTTTTCTGGCCTGAAAGACACAATCACAAATTATAAAGTACGTGGTACATACAATGAGTTGCTACTTTATCATGACCACCTGACAGTTTCAAGTAAATGAGCTATGGCATCACACTGTCCTGTAATTTCGGCCATGTAAACATAATACTGTGCTTGAATTTTCACACCGGTCACGAATGTTTTTAGTGAGAACTGGAGAAACCGCGAGACACCCAGGCTCTGTCGCAAGAAGCAACGTAAGCACTGGGTATTTCCGGTTTTTAGGGGTCCGAAAAGAAAGAAATTAAAAAAATAATAAAATACTTTTTCAATCAACTTTTCACAGGGCCTTGCAGGTGCGAAGGGTGCAGCCTCAACGGGTCGCTAAATTTTAGGGGCCGCAAAATGGAATAAAAATACTTTGATTACATTGAGTTACATTTTGACTTCCTCCCAAAGAAATAGCTTAAAATTCTGTTCAAGACAGGGAACCCAAAAGTCTAGTGTTTTGAAATAACGCCCCCTTCCCTAAGCCAGGGCTCCCAGATTCAGCCCTGGGGCAAATATAAATATTTGGAGGGGTCCCTTATGTAGAGTGTTCTTTGGGCTTGGACGGAGTCACCTCTGCCTGTAATGCAAAAGACAGTCAATTTAGTGGGCGTGAAAATTTGGGACCCTGGGCACGTGTACCGTTTGCTCATGTGAGGAAACAGGCTCTGCTCCAAGCAAAGAGTACACGTGAGGTTGATGCGCTGGGTTCTGGAATAGAAAGAGTGCTGAATTCGACCTTTGACGACTTATTTAAAACTACACAGAAAGGGAGGGAGGAGGCAAAATATGCATCTTGCGCCCCAGCTGAAAGAGTATTTAGTTGCAGCTCTGGGTAGATAATCCGTCGGTTAGCCCTGAAGGCCCTTCCATTGTGGTGTACTGCGTTTAGAGATTGAACTTGAACTACCAGACAGATATCTGCGTACACATATTGTAGACATGCCCCCTTCGCCATCTTACAGCAGAAAGGGTCCATAGGCTGTGATCTTTGGCAGGCCCCAGAACAGATATTTTTTACGTACCCCTCTATTGTGAATTTATAAGGGAAGAAACAAAATTAATAAGTGGTGACTCTTTGGCCGGCACCATTTATTATTGACTGTCCCCCCCCCCGGACTGGAACACTGTCAGCCCTACCATCTCTGTGAGCCATGATTATAAAGCAGTGTGTTCTCTCATAGACGTAAAGTTATTGGAAATACTGAGGGCACTAGATTTTTTTTTTGGGCAGGGGACTCGAACCTAATATTGTCATAGGTTATTATAGAGATGGTGGCAAATATTGGGGGGGGGGGGGGAATGGAGGGTCGGGTGCATGGATCGGATACAAGTTTACGCCTGGCGATATTGTTGAGCGATAGACCTAAATTTATTGCCAAGTGGCTTTGTATTAGTACGTATTTGATATTTGATAGTCGTTCTCTGGTGCTAACGTAAACCTGGCGTCAGGGTGCCTACGACACTGAAGGATCGGAGGGGAAAACATTTTACATGGCCGCAAAATACCTAAGCCCGTTACTGTCAACTCTGTGTCATAAAAAAGCAGCAAATTTTTTTGTAACTTCCACGAAATATTTTACCTGCTATTTACAATGAAAATGCATTTTCGTGAAAATAGCACGTATGTTTACGAAGAATAGAAATGCTTTCTAAAAAAAAATTCCAATTTTCATTTTTTTTTTGCTTATAACATGGAGTTTTCAACCACTTTCTATGAAACTTGCAGAAAATTTTACTCTTTAGATCAGACACGCTGTAAAGAAATTCCAAATCTAGTACAAATCAAAACAATGTATAATTCAATTAGATATGAGCATTTTTTAAGTAAATAATGCATAAAGGATTTTTAATTATTCATGCACACAGGAAATATCTCTATTTTATTTTCTCATAATTTGATGCCAGATATACAAGGTGTGTGATCCCCTTGCCGCATTTCACTGGCAAACCGCAGATCCTAGAGCAGTGTTTCTGAATCGTCGGGCCCTGACATCAGCCATACCGAGCCGTGAATGGTTCTCCGATTCATTTTTACCCATTTCTGCCCCATTAACAGTGTATGACCGGGCGGCCTTCTACTCACATAAACGAAATCAATCGGACCGCGGGCTTCCAAAGGTTGAGAACCACTTTCCTAAAGGCATATACTTGCAATTAGGAAAAAGTATCCAAATAAGTTCTACACGTTATTTGGATACTTTTCTAATTGGAAGTACGCCTATTGGATCAACGGTTCGCCACTAAAATGCGACAAAGGGAGGAATTGAGTAATCACCCTGTTCATGTGTAGTGCAACTTATATAAAATTTCCAATTGAATGGCGTGAAAATTCAGAAAGATATTGGCGATACAGTGAGTAGTAAGTTAAGTTACTGGCTGAAAGTAGCTGGATGACAAAGGATTTGCCGCAAATCGATATTTCGATTATGTTCTGTCACTTCATTATTTCGAAAATATGACTCCCCCCCCCCCATTATTGCGCAAATGAGCGTAGACGTGCATCTGATGATGTATGAGAGAAGAGGGCCACAACTATTATAGAGGGTATCAGATGGGCCCGGTGTCCCGGGCGTTGGACAAGAAGGGACATTGAATTCACATTTTAACTGCTCATTCTACATTGATGAGTGCTAAATGAGTGCTTACCACGGATGACAAAGTATCTAGTTGTGGCAAGGGTCATCTTAGGAACATCATGGGCTTCGAACCAAGTGATTTTCTGAGGCCCTCCCTCGCAAATATACACTCTTACTCTTGAAAATTTCAACCAGATCTCATTTTTGTGAGGCTCCCTGGCCCATTAAGACGGCACTAGTTGTGGCTGTGTGGGAGAAGGGCTTGATCATAACACATGTGTATGATGCAAAAATGAAAAAAAAAAACAAAAAAAAACTGAGGGAAATAATCAAATGACAGAAAATAATAGAAGATACTGATTTGTGGAAAATCCCTTATCATCCAGCTACTTTTGGCAAGTAACTTCAATTACTGCTCACTGTATCGGCAACTATTTCTGAATTTTCACTCCATTGAACTCGAATTTTTATATAAGTCACACTATATATATGGCAACCAAATTATGAAATGAAATTGATATTTCCTGTGCATGAGTAATTAATAATGAGTGCATGAGTAATTAATAATGAGTGCATGAGTAATTAATAATGAGTGCATGAGTGCGCGAGAATTGTGATAAGAAAAAAAAACATGCGATGGAATGAATTGGATTTTTATAAGAAACATTTACCTAAATCTTCGTGAATGTACGAGCTATTTTGACGGAAGCCAATACCAGTATTAAAAATAACAGGTAAAATATTTTTGTGAAAGTTGCAAAACATTTTCAGTATTTTATGATACAGGGTTGATCAAAGACACTTTTCCTCTTTTTTAATTTTTTGTCGGTCCCCTAGAAACGTTCTTGGCACTGGAAAGTGAGTTAAGTATCACGGTTGACAGTGTGACGCTATAGCTCATTTGCTTAAAGCTTTCAGGTGTTCATGATAAAGTGGCTACTGATTTGAACTGGAAAAAAAAACCAGTTACTATATACTCGAATTGCAATCACTTGTAATTGAGCAGCTGAGAGAAACAGTAATCGGACATGTTCCACGACCAATTTATCTGGTTGCACGTCATGGGTGTTTCGATCAGACTCCTATTTAGGGACCGGAGAGGGTAATGCAGCTCCCATGACCCTGGTTTGATTGCACGTCCGAGTACTGTGGAGTAAAGACATTATCGTTAATACTGTATCAAACAATACTATAGCAGGGGTTGTCAAACTGGGAGGTGTCAGGCCAGTGAAAGCACGGGCCCAACTATGACAAGTAGACCAGGTACGAAGGAAGCCGATAAAGGCAAGGTAGGGGCAGAAACAAGGTTATCTTGAAGCATTGGCTCTCCTGGCCGCTGGCTGGGAGGGGGGGGGGGGGCGCTCAAGCAACACCCCGTATATACAGTGTATAAGATAGCAATCTATAGATAAATCTTATCTATGGGGGGAGGGTGTTGCTTCAAGTGCGGAGGGGGGGGAGTTGGGGAGCATGACCATGATAAGATTTGACACTGGTATTTTTGACCGACAACAAATTCAGCGCCACGCAATTAACCGACAGTACGTCACAAGTGAGTGAGTGACCGAGAGATTGGCCGAATGAGTTGGTGAATGAGGTAACGAATAAGCTGGTGAGTGATTGAGTGAGTGACCGTATAAGTGAGTCTCACTCACTGCTCATTCACTCAGTTGTTCACTCACTAGCTACCTGACTCATTTGATCTAGGTCTATCGTCGCTTACTGGTTCATTTACTTACTCACTCTGTCTCTTTGTCGATGAATTGCTTATCTGTAAATTTTCCTAGCGGTGCATTGCTTGGAGGATCATTTTGTCAGTGATGAATTATCCTTTCGGTGGATTGCGTGGTGGTGAATTTCCTGGGCACAATTATTATCGAGAATACGTATACGAAAATTCGTAGGCACTAGGCTAGGCTAGGCTAGGGCTGCTCAGAAGACAAAATTTGTCTGGGAGTATATGGTGCTGTTAAGATGGTTCTCGGATGAAATTCGAAAAAGTGCAAACTTACAAACGCCCCTATTTTGGAAGAAGGTAGGAAGAGACACCCTGTCTTCGGCGTGCCTAGTACTTTACCTGAGACTATAGCCACTAGATATTGCTCCTTATTCCAGTTGTCTTACTTCTCTCACACCCCAACTCCGGTCATATCGCCATACGACAATTTTCAACAAGTGGAATCGGGCGAGAAATGAAAGCGCCATCTATCGGTGGTCGCCAAAGGATCGCTAGGTAAAGTAACTTATTTTCGAATTTTCAATGTTCCTCTCCATGAATCGAACCCGTAGACCTTGACAGTAACCTTCGTGGTGGAAGACGAACACCTTACCACTACACCAATCTGGCGCTCCGGCGTCCCTACTGGGACCTTCATCTCCATGATAAAGTAAGCATATAAATTGATAGGCTGGTGCTTTTTTTTGTAGGTGCTCCCCCCCCCCCTCCCTCCCAGAAGACCACTGTTCAGACGGCCCTAGGAAGAGCTATCAAAAGTTTTTCGGGTTCACATGATCAATTGAAAATGTTCAAAACTAAGTGATGAGGAATTTTTTGTCGACACCGAGGGATGTGAGGCATAGGAGCTTCGGGGTGGGGGGGGGGGGCGCTACACCAAAAAGTTTGAAAACCCCTGTTTTAACATTTCAGAAATATTTTCAGAACAAATGAAAATTCAGAATTAAAGGGAAGGAAATAATACCAGCATTTATATCAGGGAAAATAATATAATTTACGAGGGAAATAATTTGAGAACCATTGAATGTGCCTACGATTATTTGGGAGCCCCCCTACCCTTCAGCACGCCTCTGTTCGTTTGGATCAAGAAAACCATTTGTGAAACCCTTACCTGACTCGTAATTCCTTCTTCAAAAGCCCCTGCAAACCATTGCGACAGTCTCTGCTGCTGTTTTCTTCGAAGAAAGAAAACAGAACTTTTGATTCAAAACAGACTGAGAATGAAACTTAAAGACAGACGCTCGTGAGGAAATCTTGCTGATTTTATAATCCATACACACTCGACCCATGACCCTGGTATCATTTGATGTCACCCACGACGACCTCTAACCTAATTTTGTAAGCAGCACATTTACAGATAATTTAAATCAGTGCTTCTCAACGTTTGCGACAGCCCGCGGCCCGGTTTCATTCATTTTTGTGAGTGGAAGGCCCCGTCAAACACACGATCAACGGAACATGAATGAGGGAAAATGAAATGGCTAATCACTCGCGGCACGGTATGTATGATGTCAGGGTCCGATACCGGGCCGCGGCCCGGCTGTTGAGAAACACTGATATAAATGACCAGCACAGTCCCCCCCCCCCCAAAAGCATTTTCCTGTAACAGAAATGTATTAATATATATATATTTTTAAATAATTCAAAATTAATATTTGTTAAAATTAATTGAATGTTTAAATTCTATAAAATATTTTGAAATATATTTGTGATCGTTTTTTTTTTTTGGGGGGGGGTGCCCCTCTACGCAATTAATGAGTGGCCCGCGGAACGCGAAAAATTTTTTATGTGGCCCTCGAGCGTAAAACGTTGAAGACCCCTATTATACACCTTTTCCTCGAGGTCGTTGCTCGGTGAAGTGATGCGGAAGTTAGTCACGTACATGCACCATGTGGAAGCAGTCGGTTGTATCTTCCCGGAAATAAATATCTTGAACATCCCTCTCCTTACATCCCGTGTGTTATATACTTAAAGTACATGATACTCTACCGGAAAATTTCTGTGGCTCCGCATCTTTGAGAATGTACCAGTACTTATTATAAGTATCTTCTGCGTTATCCTGCGAGGAAAAAAATAAAAAAAAATAAAAATTAACAATTAAAAATCGAAAATGGCTGATGAAGAGTATTCGTGAATAAATACCGGGTGTCTCGCCTGCTTCGAGCTGCCCACAGTTGCTACAGCCGAAAGAAATCTACGAAATTTTGGGAGCATTTTTAATGCCATGGGTTTAAAAACATACAAAAAAATTAGATGTCAAAATCCACCTCTAGATGCTAGATGGCGTTGCTAACGCGAACAGTAGCGCATGACATACTAATTTTCGTGTTTACGTGACTTTGCCTAGGAGTGGAATTTCCGCGCCGTGTCAATACCTTCTAGAGCAATACCTTCAATACCTGCTCTAGAAGGTATTGGCCGTGTGTAGCATGAAAATGCTGATTGGCTAAAAACCCGAAATTCAGGTTTTTTGACCAATCAGTGTTTTTACGCTGTACGCACTATAGAAACCTGCTTCTAGGAAAATCTAGCTTATGGCGGCAAGAAAGGAAGGCGGTCTCTCGTTATCCTCCATCTTTGATTTAAAAAAAACTGGTTTCGTCGCTCCAAGTAACGTCTAATCGTTTAAAATAGTCAGGATAGGGACCTGTGTGTGTGTGTGTGCGCGCGATTGGCTATAGTGGTGATACTAATGTCACACCCGGACTCAAAGGTAACGCTGAGTCAGGCCAAGACACCTTGAGCAAACGGGATCATGGGGGGGGGGGCAGTTTTCTATTCAATGCGACGTCTAATCGTTAAAAAAAGGTATAAAGGACAGTTATTGGCTGCAGTGCTAACTGATGCCGCCGTGCGCATTAATGATGAGTCGGCCTGGAGTTATCAAGTGACTATTAGTCAGGCTGGGGTTTCAAGAAGCCCTAACTCTGCCAATACAGCACCTCAGGAACCGGGTTGTTTTTCCTTCAGACAGCGAGACACTTGGTCAGCCAGGCAGGAATGCGATTCTACTTTTCGTTTCATGTTGAAGAAGCTGTTGAAGAAATTCGGCTTTCCCCTATGTTCTAGCGCCCAGAACGCAACCCATCTACCACCCTTCTCCCTGTTTTGATTTTAAAGTCATCAGTCACTTCTTCCCTAATACTCGATCACTGAATCCGAATCCCTGAAATTGTTAGCTCTGCTCAGGACCCTCTTAATGACATAATGCTCCAACACGAAGGTTTTTAACAACTAGCTGTTGCGAAGACATATTTCGGAAAGAGAGAAAATTCAACTGCCCCTGCGGGGAATCAGTTGTGAGCAGCAGCAGTCAGCATTTGTGAGCTTGGCCTGAGTCTGGTCCGGCCGTCCATGTACGGTCCCTTTCAGTGTACACGAGCTCCAAGGAAAGATTGAGAGATTCTGTGCCTCTGTAGTCTAGTGGTCTAGGGCGTTCACCCGGAAAGTGAAAGGACGTGGGTTCGATTCCCCGCGGGGGCAGTTGAATTTTCTCTCTTTCCGAAATATGTCTTCGCAACAGCCAGTTGTTAAAAACCTTCGTATGGTAGCGAAGAGTGACGTCATCCTTGTATAATGCTCCAACCCCGGACCGACGAATGCACTAGCACCTCCCACTACTGTGGGCACTAAAGCTACAACCAGATACATACTTCATCACTCATGTCACGCATGAATTTTGGCGCCCCGCAGTAGTGTTGAATGAGCAGTGCCAAAAGAATGGCTAGTGGATGGATTCAACTCCTGGTGTCAGTAGAACCATTTGCTCTTCCGTAGTTGCGATCCTGCCCTCTACGAGTTTGACGCAATTGATGGAAATGCTTCAAGACGCTCCTCATATACGTAGTTTAGTGGAATTTTGGTCAATAGTTCCGGATGTAGATAGCTCGAGGACAGATGAAATTTAATTATAGAAACCCTTACATTTTGATGAATCTGATCAATTATCAGCAAGAGTCGTTTCAGATATTAAAAGAACAGGCTTCGGTCTTATTCCGAAGCCCATGCACAGTTATTCCATAAAGTTTAGCAAAATAATACTTCACCCGTATTGCGTACAACTTGTCCTTCAGTCTTTGAGGCACATTATCCATGTTCATTTGGCTCTCGACAACTTTCAGCCTGTCTGATCAAGACACATAGTATATTGGCTCATTAAAATCATAATATGATCAGTATACAGGCTCACCATAATTAACGGAAAGGAATATAAATTGTATGGTTCATTTTAAAAATCAACAAAAATATGAAAAAAGATACAGCAGAGACCGGTAGTTGAATCTCTCTAAAAAAAATAATTATTAGAGCGAGAGAATAAAAAATTAAAATTTGTATACGGTCCCCCCAATATGAAAAATGGCAATTAGTAAATTTTGCGTTTTTCTCTATGAAACTCAGAGAAATTTGTTTCGTAAAATTTGGATCAAAATTCACCTTGATATTAGTTTTAACATAAATAATATTCAATATTCAAACATAACGGGGAATTGTTTGTGGGGAGGACTAACCATTACATGTAAAAGGGAATTACCACTTATCATACGTCAACAGATATGATTCCAACAATACGGAACTGTTCCTCATCAACACGAAAGAAGTGTGATCAGCTGGTTAAATTCAGAGTTCCCTAAAACATAGTTAAATTTTCGGAGAATGGCCACCGAGAACATCCGATTTAACCTCTGTCGACTTCTACTTTCGGGGAAACTTGAGACGAATGGTGCACAGCCTTCAGACGTCACAGATCTTCCCGACGGAATAGAAAGCGCCTGCCGTACTCTAACAAAGTACGAGCTAGAGCGAGATGAAAATCCTCTCACCCAAAGGCTGATGTTATTCATAGGGATTGACGGTGGGAATTTTAAACCTATTATGTGACCAATGTTACTTAACCCCTTTGCGATCAAGGACGTAACATTGTGTCCAAACGCGAGTGGAATAAATTTAAACAAGTTCTCTCTGTTTTCTTTCTCTCATAATCATCGCGAGGCGTTGTTGTAACGAATGTTGTAAATTATTTCTGTACTCCTAGTGATTTTTCCTTTCCTCATATAATGTATCCTTCCACTATTTACATATAAGAGCGAAACAGAACTAGGTAGGGGTGAGGGTGAAAAGACAAATCTACTTTTCTATTATACTGTTTTACTTCCACACATTTGTTTTTTTCCCTTCCTTTTCTTCTACTTTTTTTTCCGATCTCTTCCTTTTTCAAACGCGCGGTTAGGTTAAGATACAAGGTTACCATATTTATCGCCGATTCGTCAAATAGAGATGCTCCAAATTTCTTGCAAATGGCTTGTAAGCGAAGGGTTAATGAAATTTTTTTGGTATGCAATCAGTTTATTTGTGTGAACAATTAATCTCACCGAGTGGTTTTGTGATGTATAAATTCAACTGTATGGTTTTTTTTTTCCATACTTTATTATTCTATTTATTTCTGTGCTTTCATTCAGATATAAATGAATAATAATACAAATATTCACAGTATCCTTTTTAATTGTAAACTCAATCTTGTATGATGGTTGAAAAGACGAGATTTACTCTTTTTTAAATTTTTTTATATGGAATGCTCGTTCAGAATTTTTACAAACATGAATTTATTGATGTTTCCCCTCGAAGGCTAAATCGACTTTCAGCCAAAAATCACGAGTTTTGACTATCAATATCAAGACGAATTTTGATCCAAATCTTACGGTGTAAATTTCTTTGAGTTCCATAGAGAAGAGCGCAAAATTTCCTAATTGACATTTATTAGATTGGAGGCCGTATACATACATTAATTTTTGTATTTCCACCCAATGATGGTTTTTTGGAGTTGTGCAACTATCACCGACAAATTCCGTTCTCCTTGCTGATCATTTTTCATATTTTTGTTGAATTTTAAAATGAACCATAGAGTTTTTATGTTCCTTCCAGTCGATTGTGGTCAAATATGATGAAACAGCCTATATACGCACCAAGTAAATTTACAATGCAAAGAATGATAATAAAGGTCACTAAAATGGGCTCCAGGGGGCATGAGATATCTCATTTCAAATTCATTCATCCGCCCTCACCTCTTGCTAAAACAGCTTGGTGGGAAGAAAAAGTACGGATCGCCAACGGTGTGGGCTCTATGCAGAACATTTTAATTTTAGTGCATGTTCCCTCTCCTAAGGGGTGGAGGCACCGACACAAAAGTAACGATGAATAACGTGGAACCAGTGTATAAAAATACTCTCTATGACGATACACCTGACTATAACGCTATTTTCTGTGGTCCCGGTGGAATTCCTATTCAATAAGAATTAGCGGAAATGGTCAAACTGTCTGCAATTATAACCTGTGTGTGTTTATATACAACGATATTTTTTACATTCCTCTACAATATCGTTAAAGACAGGTTTTACTGTATATACAAAAGACAAGGATCTTGGCCCAAGAAAATCTCGACATGATCTAGGCAAAAGCCACAAAGCAATAAAACGGACTAGTCAGTAGGAACTTAATTGCAAAATAGCAATATATCCAGAGTTGGTGTTTGGTGAACAAGTCAGTAGGAACAATTCATTACAAGCGAAAAGATTCGCTTGTTCATTGTTCGGGATCAGTGTTCATTTTTTTTTTCTGTTTTCTTTTTCTTTTTTTATAGGTTCTTTTTCAGTTGGAAAAAATTATCGATGGCTTTTGTGTCAGTATAGTGGTACCATCTGTTGTAAAAACTGAGGAAAGTGGCGTTTTCAAAGATGCGAGCGCAGGCGTCTTCCTTTCTGAGTTTTTCAATCTGGTAACCTTATATATAGTGTTTTGCGGGAACTGTTAGCGCCGCCATCTATATTTCACATTGTGAGTGTAATGATTGAATATTCGTACCGTCGTAGGTCTGCCTGACAGAAAAATCTGCTCGCATTCCCTCCTTCTCGAAGTTGGGAACCACAATAAACCAACTTAAACCGACCACCAGTGCCGCCTGTGGGAATCAATACCCACACCACGTACACAATAATACGTCCGGCACGTAGTACAAAGCAGATATAGTATTTATATTTACAAAAAGATAAAAATATGATTTAAAAAAAGACAAGTAAATTTCAAAGAAGTCTTGAAAAAATGATAACATTATAATCTGGAACGAAGTTCGACCAGTTCACAAATTAGCCCATCAAAGCTCCAAGTGATGTTTCTTTTCATAAACTCTGACTTTTGGCCAAAACTTTGTCAATAAGCGATAGAAAGCCATTTCACTAACTGACCAGACTCCGACATCAACGATGGCATATACAATAAAAACCTCAGTAAGTCGTCACTCCGGTTAAGTCGTCATTTTAGTTAGGTCTCGTCTGGCCTCCATAGATAACAATGTTATTAAACACTCGGTTACTCGTCACTAATTTCGGTCAACTCACCTGTATGGAAAAGTTTGAGAGAGAGGAATGGATGATTTCTATGGTTTTTCCTTTGAAGAAAAAGCTTGATACAACACTATTATATGTTCGAAAGTGACCATAAAAGCCTTATATACCGAAACGAGGCGCCGAGGAAATTCATTTTTCGACTAAAAAGACAGAAGTTCTTGAAGGGGGAACTAACGCTTCGAGCTAGACATAATTCTTTCATGGGGGCTCTCAATAATGTAGGGTTTCAATTTTAACAAAATATATTTGTTGATAAACCAGATATATATATTTTTTCCAGTTGAGAAGGCTCTCTAATATCTGTTTTGCCCTGCCCAGGGATCCCTCAAGTCAAAATTTGGCCCTGTGTTCGAAATTACTTCATACAGTATTTGTACCATGAAAACTACTGATAAATAATTCAAATCACTGAAATTAAACGTATCATGCACATATAAAACTAATGTGCATTAAACTGTATTGTAGAGAAATGCTAACTATTCTAACATTTGCTCTGATTAGTGTAAATCAAAAACTACTGGTATAAATAGTAAATTTACTAGTGTATTTAACTATAATACGGTGAATTGAATGCTAAACGCGCTTAAAAAGTTCAAAAATTCGTTTTATGTCTTTTATTATCTATAAATTTTATTAATATTGTAGTTTCAATTCATATTTTGATAAATGGTGTATTATTTTAAACTTATAAACATTGAAACCTACGGCACTCCGTTTAAATCGTCACTCCGCTTAAACCGTCATAATTTCTGGATAACTTGAGTGACGACTTATCGAGGTTTTACTGTATTGTGTTCCTTTCAAATCGAGTGCAACTCCGGTCTTATCGCCATGGGCAACTACTGAGTGAGTTGTGCCGGAAGTGTGAGTGTGTCTATCTAATAGTCTGAATGAGAGTGTTGTGTCCCATTTTTCAGTGCTGCCAGCCATATTTCAAATTTTGAGTGAAGATATATACTGAATTGAATAAACCGTGTGAGACCAGACTCTGTCGCATTAAGGGTGCGATTATAGTGCACGCGTAATTCCGAGTCTGGAAACCCGCGTCGTCTCTGATTGGTTAAAAATCCGAATTTCAACTTTTTTAGCTTGGAATTCGGATTTTTTAACCAATCGGAGGTGACGCAGGTTTCATGAATCGGAAACACGCGTGCACTATAATCACACCCTTAGCGATGTAAGCTCAGTACCCGTAGTGTGCGGTCGTGCCGGAAAAAACCCCTGCCTTATAAGCAAGGGAACAGAAGAAAAGAAAAGCGAGAGAGAGAGAGAGAGAGAGAGAGAGAGAGAGAGAGAGAGAGAGAGAGATGATAATAATAATAAAACTACGAACAAAAATGACAGTAATACAAAATATTTGCTCAACTGGGTTTCACATGCTGTGCATCGGTTGAATCAGCAGGAGAAGGAAACCATTAAAATCTTCACTGAAACCTCACTAAAAAGCAATAAATTCCTCTACGACGATATTTTTTCAAATCTTGTTTGGAATTGCTTATAGTCTAACCTTAAACTACTCTCGGTACAACGATATCCTTTATTACGATAAGTCCCTCTATAACGATAATTTCTGAGGATTTTTCGAAACCGCTACAACGATATTTTTTATATCTCACTCAAAATTACCTTCAATGTATTTTTGAATACCTCACCAGTGTTTACTGTCCCGAGAGTGTTTAATAACATCGGTATTTTGCACGATCTACTCTTTGAAAGTGTTTATGAAGTTGTCATGAAGCTACTTTCTGTGTAGTACATGAAAGTGTTTATGAAGTTGTCATGAAGCCACTTTCTGTATAGTTCATGAAAGTGTTGTACGGGAAACAACGTTACAGGGTAAAACAACCAACTGAATTTTGGTATCATCAGCTAATCACAATATATGATTTTTCGCTGCTAATAAATACTACTATACCACACATGCACCTCATCCACATCCCTCTGCCTTCTAACGAACTTCTAACGAAATGGTACATGCTGGAATGTGCGTGTGCGTGTGGTGATGTGAACTTACGCATGTGAAGCTTGTTCGGTGTAGTGCCGCCATCTGTCACCAGTTTCTATAGCTATGAGTGAAGTGCAATGATTGAATGATTGTATCGTTGTAGGCCTGTTGCTCTCTGTGGCGAGACTTTATAATGGAGAGATCGACCAACACCACCTATAGCAGAAGGCCTCTGCGCGAAGCTCGTGACGTCACTGAAGAAGATCACATTACACCTATGCCATTGGATATACTGCAAAAAAAGTAAAGTTAGTGCATGCGTCGGCCAGCTATATCCAATAGCTATAGGGGAGATGACCTACAGTGACGTCATGAGCATTGTAATTCAATCATAACACATCATTCACGTGACCTCTGAAATATAAATGGAAGCACTGAAAAATCAAACACAACACTACATAAGCACTCAGACTGTTAGGTACACACACAGTTACACTTCCGGCACAACTCACAAGGTGGTAAATCGCCTATAGATGGTGATAGACCTGAGTTGTGTTCGGTTTGAAAGAAAGAAGACGTCACAAGCTTCGCGTGGTGGCATTCTGCTATAGATGGAGTTGGATCGGCTCGCATTTGCTCCTCGAAGTTAGTAAGGCAAATAAATACTTATACATGCATTCCATCGTCCTAATAACATCGCCAATTCAGAAGAGATGCCAACAACAGCAAAAAATAGGTGGCGACTGATGATAATGCTGCCTCTCGATATAACGCGCGACAATTCCTCTATAACGATATTTTTTATTAGTCCGTAGAGTATCGTTATATCAAGATTGCACTGTACGTAAAACCTTTCAGAACCCGGCGAGGATTAGTCTAACATGGTATTAGCAACGCGGGGGGGGGGGGCACGCAATATGGAGGAAGAAGCTGTGACGGATTCAATATCACTTATGTAGGAAAACCCCTAACCTGCAAATGGTCACCACATGTCAAGAGATCAGCATGAATTATGTGTATATAGAGATACTAACCAGCCAGGATAGTCAAGGAAACTATTCCATCCAAATTCGTTTCATTTATGTGCTCCGAGATGTACTGGACGGATCCCGACAGGGCATCTATCAAACGTCTGAGCGTGGACTCATCGCATTCCTGTGTCTTTGAGAAGTCCAACAATACAACTGATGAATAGGGCAAAGAAAAATCGTGTAAGATGAAACTTATCAGGCAGTATTATGGTGGAACAATTTCGGGCTGTTTGGCCGTTGTGAAAGAGTAAATATGCTTGCTTAACGTTTCGCCCACACGAGCGGCTCCCATCAACGTTTAAAAAGAAATACGATAAACATGTTGGGCCAACATTGTTGGGGTAAATCGAGAAGCTATCCATATTTAGAATAAGACAACCATACGTACATTTTATCGGCATTGTATAATATTTTATCATATACTAGGTTACCCGTCGCGCGTTGCTGCGATTTCAGAAGAAAGAAAATTCAAGGAAATGAAGAAAAGTGCGCATATGAAAATATACTACATGTCAGTGATCAACGCGGGAACCCCCGAGGGTCGGTATCAAGTAAACATCACTGTTTATCTGGTAGTGATGATCACGGACATCTTCAGGAGTCAATTTAATAGTAAACTACCCTCTAAGTGAGCATCCCGGAAATCGCCAGAAATCGCCATGCGGCTATATTCAGCAGTCAGTGATTTAGTGAGCACCCACTGACAACTTCAGACGTCCGTCGATTACCGTGTGAAAGAAACGAGAAGCAAGCTCATTAACTCATTTATGACCTTCAAACAGACCGAGAAAGCTCTTTCACCATAAACGCCTAAAAGCTCTCAAATCTAAAAACACAGAATCGCATAGAAGCTTACCGATCATCAAGACGGAAGAAAAACTTTTTAGTAAGATCATCCTGATCATAATGCAGTCACTCTAAAAGTCATCGCCGAAAAGGAAAAAAAAACTCTGGAACTCATAAATTTTATATACAAAGCCTCAAAATACGCAAGCGGCCTTCATTCAAGTTTGCACAGGAGGTGCCTCAGACTATATTTATTCTTGCCTGTGCAACGAAAGATTTCGGTCACTTAGATATGACCCTATGTATGTAGAAAGTAGAAAATAATCTCTGCATAAGAAGCCTGGTCAAATAATAACGCGGAAAAAATGAATGGAATAAAGTAAGTTATATATGAACTTTGAGACAATGTCCAAGAATCTGTTCGGAAACATTTTATTTACATGTCTACTTCGAGCAATGATGATTATAAATTCGTCTAATTATGATTATTTATGCGTCTATAAAATATAATCTGCTTCATGGGGGATATAAAGGAAATGCCAGAAATCCGTCCCTCTCTCTAATTTGCATGTACAGAGCTGCTCGCGAAAGTGCCGGGAACCATTCCAGAATCATTCAGTTGACTCCGTATCCTAACCTAACCTAACCGCACGTTAGAAAAAGGGAAGGAAAAAATAAATAATAAAAGAGTAAGAGACACAGAGTATATAAAACAGCGGTTCTCAACCGGTGCTCCGCGGACCCCTAAGGGCTCCTTGTGCACTTCCCTGGGGCTCCGCGGCCACTTGAGGGTAATAAAATAAATCAATAAACTTGATAAACAAACAAAAAAAAAAGAGGCCTAAAAGGTACCGCGATATAAATAATATACATAAAAGGGCTCCTCGAGTTAAACAGGGCTCCGCCATAGAAATTATACACTGAGAAGGGCTCCGCGAGTCAGAAAAGGTTGAGAACCGCTGGTATAAAAGATAAGGTGAAGAATGTAGGTACAAAAAAAAAGTTAAATTCCTTTCAACCTCACCCCCTACCTATTCTATTTCACTCTTATAAGAAAGATACATCATATGTGAGGAAAAAAATCATATCAGGGGTATATTTAGGGGATCATATCATAGGGGATCATTTTTATCATATCAGGGGTATTTTCAAAGACCGGTTGGAATCAGTAGGGGTGGTAAGTCAATGGGAAGAATTTAGTACGAAGCTGTCCTCTGTTTTGCACGACGTCATACCCTTTGTTCGAAAAAAGCGTGTTTGTACATCACACCCTCTATGGTTCACGGATAGCGTGCGGAACCTTTATCTTGAAAAGAAAAGAGTATTCAGAGAGTATAAAAGTGGACGAGGTGACCTATCATTGTTTACTGATAAAAGAAGACTGTTGAAGAAAGCGATAAGGGATAGTAAAAAGGAAGTTGAATCTAGGTTGGCAGATAACATTGGCTCTGACCCAAAATCATTTTTTCGATACGTCAATAATGGATGTAAGGGGACAGTTGGCCCCCTCTCGATAGGAGGCTCAAAAGTAGAGAGCAATGTAGGCATGTGTAGTGCTTTCAATGACTTTTTCGCGTCGGTTTTTAATGGAGATAATGATATTCGATATACGGGTGTTGCATGGGGTAATAAAACACTCAACGATATTCAAGTGGAAGACGTGGAGGTCCTAAATCTTCTAAGAAATGTATGTGCAAGCAAAGCACCAGGACCAGATGATATCTATCCCAGGGTTCTCAGGGAAGGTGCTAATGAATTGTTGGGGCCAGTCGCACAGATATACAGGAGTAGTGTTGCTGAGGGTATCGTCCCGAGAGATTGGAAACTGGCTAACGTTGTTCCGATATTTAAGAAGGGTAGTAGAGAAGTGGTGTCTAATTATCGTCCAGTGAGTTTGACGAGCTCCCTCTCGAAAATTTTGGAAATTATCATCAAAAGGCAGTTTGTGAAGTGGATAGACGAGAATAATGTATTGTCGGATAATCAGCATGGGTTCAGGAAGGGGAAGTCATGTGTAACTAACCTCCTTTGCTTCTATGATTACGTGACTAAAGCTTTGGGTAAGAGCAAAAATGTCGACGTTGTTTACCTTGATTTCCAGAAGGCATTCGATCGGGTCCAACATGGCAAACTCTTGAAGCGTTTACACGAGATTGGAATAGGGGGCAACTTGCTGAATTGGATAGAATCGTGGTTAAGAGATAGGTCGCAACGAGTTATGGTGAACGGGGAATTCTCTGGTTGGACAGACGTCACAAGTGGAGTTCCTCAGGGAAGTGTCCTTGGCCCCATACTTTTTTCACTTTTTATCGACAAACTCGATCAGGGTATCGATGGGATTACTAGCAAATTCGCAGATGATGTGAAGCTAATGGGGGTAATCGGAAATGAAAGCGATAGGGAGTTGCTCCAGACCAACTTAAACAAGATTGCAGCATGGGCAAATGAATGGAGCATGACGTTTAGCGTAGATAAGTGCATGGTCGCTCATTTTGGTTCGAACAACCCACGGTTCTCTTACGAGTTGAATGGTGTCACTACACTATCCCGGATGCAACTAGAGTCACCGATTTGGGAATTCTCAGACGAGCGACTTAAGTTTTCTGAACATTGTTCAGCGGTTGTCAAAAAATCGAATAGAATGCTTGGTCTCATTTTCAAAAAGGTCTCTTCGCGTTCTCCTAAAGTCATTCTTCCGCTTTTTCGAGGCTTAGTTCGTCCTGGACTGGAGTATGCTGTAAGGTTTTGGAGACCATACCTACAGAGGGACATAGACTTGGTTGAAAGGGTGCAGAGAAGAGCTACGCGTGTCCTTATTGGCACACAGGGCTTGAGTTATGAAGAAAGACTTCATTTTTTGAATATGTTTACATTGGATGAACGCAGGTGTCGAGGAGATATGATCGAAGTGTTCAAAATTTTCAATGGGATGGATAGGATGGACCACGAACTTTTAGTACACCGCCAATCGACTGCTTTTACAAGGGGACACCAGTATCGATTGGTGAGGGACAATGCAAGGCTATGGTGTCGCAGGGAATTTTTCTCTAATAGGGTTGTTAATAAATGGAATAGCTTACCCCCGGAGGTAGTAAATTGTAACACAATTGACACGTTTAAAAAGAAATACGATAAACATGTTGGGGTAAATCGAGAAGCTATCCATTCTTAGAATAAGACAACCATAAGTATTCTTTATGGGCATTGTATAATATTTTATCATGTGTATATATTGTTTGTAATTTGTGTTAATTGCATTTTTAATTGGGTTGCTGTATTTTTGAAACATATGACATCCATATTTTTATGGGCATCTTTTTATCAGCCACCTCGTTGGGCATTTTGCCTGTTGTGGCGTTGTATTTGTATTTGTATATACAAAAAAATAAAAATAAAATTGCAAGGTTTCAACAAAGCTTCGGGATGATCGGGAGGGTGAGGAAAGAAGGCAGAGCGAGCTTGTTTGAATTCATTCCACTGGCGTTTGGACGCAATATTACGCCCTTTGATCGTAAAGTGGTTAATTTTTAAAAGTAGTTTTTTTGCTATAACTTGTTACAGTGCGAAATATCAACTTTGAACGGTTGTATTTGCACCTTACGGAAAGTTGTTTTTTTTTATCAGTTAGCGAGAGAGATTGATAATTATACAGTAGATCGCTACTTGAATATTGCGTTGCATGGTCATCATAGTCCTGTAGTCGTTTAGTCAGGAGCAGTCATAATTTTTGCTATAGCTGAATTCCTAAATCCGTCTTTACCTCTGTGTATCAAACTCATCATTGATTATTTGATCATTTTTTGTCGCACCACGGTCATTTTCTGTACACGAGGGCTAATTTTAGACCGGGAAATACAATTTATTGCCGATTCCGAACGGCAGTCTTGTTTTTATACTCATCGAGAGGTTGCTGCGCTAACCCCTGTATGGGGACTCCCTGCGGTAGCAATTTTTCCTGCGGTCACGTCACCGTTTCTGTTGTACCCCTCTGAGAAAGACGAACCGGGTATCGAACTCGCGACACCTCTAAACATCCTTTAGTACTTTATGCGAATATCTTATCGACCTGGGCTACCGCGCTCAGAGAAATTCATCATGTATATATATTTTTGTGATGTATATATATTTGCCCGATTACTTAGATTCATTTTGATTGATGCATGATCAATTGTGGCCTTTTTTATATACTGTGTTTAACGCTTCCATGTCTTATTCATGGGGGAAGAAAAGTTAATGTTGTGTATTTATATAACTATAATAAAGTAATAAATATATGCAAATATATAAATATGTTGTATTTCTACGTGTAAATAAACGTTCCCTGATGTACTCTCCCATGTTTTCGGATTCCTGGAATGTGTTTGAGAACGGTAGTGTAAATATAGGTCATTCTGTCTGCTGGTCACGCATGGGCGGTGATACGGGGGGGGGGCGTCCCCCCAGCATCAAAGGTGGATCAAAGACTGATCTAATGTACATATGTATATATATGAATTGAAATCACATCATCATCGTGCCCCCCCCCCTCCCAGACCATCTCCGCCTATGGGTCACGCTGTCTGTGCGTGGGAGTATATAGAGGAAACCCATATATACTCGTACTAGTTGAGGTTTGTCTTTTGCAAAGGGTGGCAGCAACTCTCATCTGCTCTCACCAATTTAAATAAATTCTCATTTTTCTTGATGTTATAGAATTGCTGCTCACCCTACGTGTCATCATCTTATTAATTCAAATACTACGCATTAAATACCACAAATATGAATGTATATATATTATATTATTATTATAACTAATATAGCTAATAAATATGAGCAACTAAAATAAATGCGTAGATAATAACAGGAAAAGGGGGACGGAATTAGGACACCTCTGATGAAAATCAAAAATTTTTAATTATTTATTTATTTATTCTTGGTTAGAAAAAATCTATTTAGTAGAATCACACTTACAGCACTATTAGGGATAGAGCTGAGTTACTCAAAAATCAATTTTAACTCTAAACAAACTTCCAGAATTAATGATTTTTCTTGGGGGGGGGGGGGATATGGGCACTTTCTCCTTAATGAACAATAAACACGCATTCTATTTTTTTCCCGACTATCACTAGGTAAGCACATCTATAGTTTTAAAGAAGTCCCTGGCATCGAGGGTAATTTGTAAAAACTGTTTTCTTAATGATATTGAATCCTCCGCAAGTACACCCTACAAATGCATAAGAGGCTTACGTATTCTAAAAAAAAAAAAAATGCGTGAAAGTTTGCGTACCAATATTTATCTATAGAAAACTTTCGCACACCTATTGAAATGCACAGAAGGTTTGCTTAACAATACGGGTGGGGTGTCCGGTTCTATTGGTGGTGTCCGGTAACTTTGCCGTAAACTAACTATAACTATTCGGACACATTTTTACAAAAAAAAAATATTAACATGTAGGCTACAATTTTCGTACAAAACACCTTCTAGTGGCGAATGTTGGAAGTTCTAGTGGTCGGCTGAAGTTGGTTTTCTGTGGTTCCCAACTTCAAGGCGCAAATGCGAGCCGATCTCCCCGTTAAAAAGTCTCGCCACAGAGAGCAACAGTCCTACAACGATAAATCATTCAATCATAACACTCATAGTTAGAGAAACTGGTGGCAGAGGGCAGCACTACACATAGCAAGCATTACAGAGAAACAAAAAAAAGCTTCACGTCAGGTTTCACTACACGTACACGCACATTCCCGCATGTACCGGTTCGTTGGATGTTCCGCGAGGGGGGGGGGGCGGGGTGCGTCTGTGGTGTAGCAGTAGTAGGTAGGGCCTCCAAAAAATGACTCGGGGATCCATGATGTTCTTAAGCCAGCCACCTCATTGGGCAATTTGCCTGTTGTGGCGTTGTATTTGTATTATACGCAGGAAAATACGGTACCAATTCGTTGTATTATAACTTTCTTTTTTTTTCTTCCTCCAGATTTCTTTCTAAAATCCCTTCATTAATATATTCCAAAAATTTCGTGGTTGTGGCTGCAGAGAGCTCACATGAAAACACGCTTAATTTATAGACACTGGAATTTAATCCAGAATATTGTTAAAGAAAATCTTTTTCATTGTTCTGCCATGTATGTGCAGATTGCAGATTTTATGTGACCATGTGCTGCCACGTTTTCAGATTTGACCAATGGGAAACTTCGTCCACGGTTTCATATTGGTATTAGAAAAGACTTTGGAATCTTTGAATCTGTCAGAAAATTTTGACTTTATGAAATGAAAGAATTCATTTTCAATTATAATCGAAATGTTAAACTAATTTATCAAACTACGCACAGCGCTTTTTGTTTTGTTTTATATGTTCTTGTATGAGTTACATTTGAAAATTTATATGCGGATTTATATATTGATTGAGACAAAAATGTGCAGTCAATTCGCGATAAGTCGAACTCTGATAACTCGAATATCTGTTTAAGTCGAAGTTTTCACTCGGCCCCAGAACTTTTTCCGTATCTTAGTGTTAAAAATAAAAAACTTTCCTTAACTCATCGTTTTCTTCCTATAAGTCGAAGTTTTCGGGCATGAGAAAAAATTTTGAAATATAGCATTTAGCAAAATATAATTTAGCATTTTACAACAGAATTTGGCATCTAACAATAGAATTTAGCATTTAGCACCTAGCGATAGAATTTAGTAGATCCATTTTCCCGCTTGCAAAAACTGAATGACTCTCACGGAAAAGGGACAAAATACAATAAATAAGTAACAATAAAGAATTTTCCCCTGAAGAAAATGAAAATGTCCTGATGACAGTAAATATATCAAATCAATATAATAAATGTAATGCGGAGGCGAGTCGTCCCATAGTGGATTCACCTGTTTGCATTTTTTCCTACAGGTTTTGGAAAAATGTCTACCCTTCAAAAGGTTAACTGAGCTATTTAGCACATTTTCTACACACAGAATTCTACTAAAAATTTACTAAAAATAATTCGAAGAAAAATCTTATTCAATCAAGTATCCCAAATGTGCTTCTATGAGAAAACACAAGAAAATTTGTAAATTAATATTTGTTCTGAATCCAAAGACAAAATTTATTTACTGTTTCTGCACTAGAGATATTTGTCGAAAGAAGAACAAGGAATCCAAACTTGTGCTGGGGGATTCGACTAAATAAAAGAAAGTCAATTAGAAAAATGTTGATGAAGAGTGAAAAAGATCCTTAACAAAAAAGAGAAGGAACCTAATTCTTATCAGAAATCAGCTTTTCTGGAGATAGGTTGAACTTTTTAGACGTGTGAGAAGGGAGGCGTGTTAAAAGATGAATTATAAGCATTGTGAATAACAAAGAGTTAAATAGCATTTCGACACTGAAAAGTATTGTATTTACCAGCGCTTATTTATCCACTCGAGAACTTTCCTTTCAAAATTATTTTGATGTGTTAAAATTTACGAAAGTGAAAAAAACACTGTCATAAGTCATAACAAATCTGTCATAAAAAATGCCGCCCTTGTAATCATGCCACCCTAGACGGCCGCCTCGTCACCTCATGCCTGGCGCCGGCCCTGTATATATTAATCACACTAATAAGATAAAATGTAAATGTGTATACGGGGTGATTATAAAAAAAACTATCCCGACATATGGGCCCCTAACTATCATACCATTCACAGAAACTGAATGAAATTTTAGCATAAGGTATTTTGAGGTATGCGCTCAAGAATGATATGGAAAACAACAGCGTCACTCTAACAGTTACGGTTACAGTGAGAAAATATCAAATGGCAACACCAAGTTTTTTGTATTGGAATACGATCTCCATGCTGAAAAACACTAAATACCGTTGGAATGGCACCTGCAGCACGAAAATCCCCGGAGCTAGGCAAGGAAAAAGGACTTTGCCGTGCACCAGAGCATTAATGTTCGTTTCATTCGTCACACCGTTTCTTCGGCTGAGATCCCAGCCTGATTAGTCCTCCACAAGGTCATGTGGAAACACAATAAAATGCTTTATTTTATGCTGCTTCTCTGTCCTTATTGGTTGTCCTCACTTTTAGCCTATCTACCGCCGGTGATTTTCATGCTACAGTTGCCGTTCGAACGCTATTTAGGGTTTTTCACAATGGAGAACACATTCCAATACAAAAAACTTGGTGTTGCCATTTGATATTTTCTCACTGTAACCGTAACTGTTAGAGTGACACTGTTGTTTTCCATATCATTCTTGAGCGCATACATCAAAATACCTTATGCCAAAATTTCATTCAGTTTCTGTGATTGGTATGATAGTTAGGGGCCCATATGCCGGGATAGTTTTTTTATAATCACCCTGTATATAACTTGCTATTAACTATTACTTCTACTGCTAAACCAGACATGCACTTCGTCCATATTCCTCTGCGGAACTTCTAACGAATTGGTACATGTTGGCATAGGCATACGCAGAATTTTCTCGAGGGGAGATTTTCAGATTTTTTTCCCTGCAAAATAACACTATAATCTTATCTCGGGGGGGGGGGGGGGGGGGCTCGTGTACGCCAATGCATGTTGGAATGTGTGTGTATGTATAGTGAACCTTCTGTGAAATTTGTTTCTGCGTAATGCTTGTTATGTGTACTGCTGCCATCTGCAATCGATTTTTAAACTACGAGTTTTTTCTCAACGCATAGTGAGTGAAGTGTAATGAATGAAAAATTGTAACGTTATATATAGGCATTTGCTATTAGCTAAAGAATTATGTCATCTTACATTAGAAAAAAAAGAAAGTATAAAATCAATTTTATATAAAACCCTAACCATAAGTAAACTAGTTTTTGAAAAAAGTAACGAAATTGCCACTTGGCTAACAGATAATAGGCCATTCTTATAGACCTGCTAGAAGGACAACCTAGTCCCTTGGGGTCACAGAGTGAATATTCCTAATTTATGTTTACTTTTACTGTATTTTTGTTCTGTGTTACTGTTTTTGTTCTTTGTACTAATTTGTCAAAAAAAAAAAAAAAAAAAAAACCTTTAACCTTTCGAATTTTTTTGACGTAATGTCACGTCGAAAGTTGTACGTATTGAGCGAATTAACCACTTTACGATCAAAGGACGTAATATTGCGTCCAAACGCGCCAGTGGAATAAATTCAAGCAAGTTCTTTGTTTTTTTCCTCTCTCTTCATCATCGCGAAACTTTGTTGTTGTAATCCTATGGAAACAAAGTCAGTTTCTTTTTCATCATCATCCATAGCACATCAGTCCTACGACGGATTCGTTGAGCAGCCGCCACACATCTCTGTCTTGGGCTTTGTTCATTAGTTGGTACATGATGTGGCATTTACTAGCCTTCTCCCTTCAATCCTGCATTCCATCACGTCTCACTGCAATCCGTCTGTATTTAATCTTTCCCAGAATTTTGTGATTTTCTCCATCCTGTGTTGATTTTAAATTTTTAATATCCAGCTTATGCGCCTCCAGCACCATATCGCCAGTGCTTCAAATCGTTTCGCGTCTCTCTTGTTTATGGTCTAAGTCTTTGATTAGTACAGTGCAATACATGGCCGTAGCGGGTAGGGGAGAGCAGACCCCCAAGCCCCCCCCCCCCGAAATATGAGAAAATGACAGGAGAAGATGGCCAAATCTATTGTTCTATCACTTCGGTCCTGCCCTGAACGAAATTTCTGGCTACGATAGATAGATAACACACATATACCAATAACCATGCGTTTTCTTAGTTTAATTGGTAAGTTTTTGGTCGTAAACAATCTTTGTTTAGCAAGGCGATTCTAGATCTTATGTCGTTGCTGCAGTAGCCATCTTTCGTGATCAAGTTCCCAAGTACGTAAACGATGTTACTTGTTGACCTTTAATTTTTGTTATTAAGCGATGAGCTATCTTGCCTATTGCATACATGCCAACCTTGTAAACAAGCCTCTCCGTAGTGGCAATGCTCATCTCCGGAAAAAAAAGTGCCCCCCCCCACTCCCCCGAAAACAATCTTTTTTTTATTCAAAAATCAATTTTCTTCAACTTTAAAAAAAAATTATGAATCTGACATTCTATATTCATCTGCCGCCTGGTAGTCCAGGGGTTAGGGAACTAGCTTCTGACTGCGCAGGTCTGGGTTCGGGCATGGATGTCTACTAACACTAACGAATTCCCTGGACAGATCGTAACGATCTCTTGGGAATGCGTGATCATCACATAGAAAAAATATCGAACAGGCAGTAATACCTGGAACTACCCGGGTTTTCTTCATATAATGGAAGCATTAAAAAAGTGACACACTATTATTTAGGAACCAAGGTTACAAAAGTCACTGCTGCTATCTCAATGCAAACCGGAAATTTTTGTCAATTGGTTTTGATTTATTTTAATTTGCTATTTATTCTTTGGAGATGCGGTCTTACGCCATTTTGTACTTGATAGGATAATGGAATTCAAAGAAATCTTGAACAGCATAAGTTTCTAAAAAAAAAACGAATTTCTGTAGATTTTCAGGATTCGCCGTAGTTTCGCATTTTACGGTACAATTCCGTAGTAGTTGGCAAGTTATTCTATTGACACAAATTGTTTTCATCCCATACTTTTAGACCTTGCGGTTAATCCTCGAGAGTAGTTTCATGAAAAGACATCCTGCCGATAGAGAAAAAAGGTCACCTGCAAACTGTTTTCACTATCCGCCCCCTTCGGATACCAGCATTGTATTCATCAAAAGCCTTGTTTAAAATTAGTTTAGTTAAGGCATTAAATAACCCTGGTGATAGTAGGCATCCTTGTCGGACGGCGCGACAGATGCGAGCTGGTTTGGTATCGCCGCCTTCTAATCGTCTTTTGTCTTGCATATATAGACCATGAATTGGGTTTAATAATCTTCCCGGGCATCCGATTTTTTTGTAGTACTTCGAAGTTTGTTTTGCCTCAGTTTATTTCTATACTCCTATTAGTAATCGATGTATCCTTCCACTATATACATATCAGAGCAAAAGAGAACAGGCAGGGTGAAAAGAGAAATCTACTTACCGCGCGCGCGTACCTCTGCTCCCTTATCTATTATACTGTTCCTTTTCCTAAGGTGCGATTACGTTAGGTTACTTAGGTTTATCGCTGATTCGTCGAATTGAGATCCTCGTAATTTCTTGCCAATACCTTGTAAGCGATACAGGCTAAATAAATGTCTATAAAAACATATGCTCCAAGAAAACCCACCAAAAAAATGCCGAATTTAATGTATCTGGTATCACTACTGTTATACAACCAGATCTGTGGATAGCGTCCCTGAATGTTTAATTTACACTTAGCGACACTATATGGAAGCTCACAATTTTAAACTGAATATTTAGAATGGAACAATCTTATAATTTGTTTCAGTAAAACACTCCTTCCATCCAGTTTTTATGCATAAATCTGTTCTGTTTAAGAAAAGTTATGAATATTAAATAAAAGTTGTATTTTGTGGTCAGTCAGCATGCAGTTGCCACTGTGGTGGTTGAGTGACAGACTTGCAAGAACCTGGGTTCAAACCTCGCCGCAACAATAGTGGTGGTCAGCTAAAGATAGTTTTCTGTAGTTCCCAACTTCGAGGCACAAATGCGAGCCAATCTCCCCGTTAAAAAGTCTTATCACAGAGAGCAACAGGCCCACACAACAGTACTAATATTCAAACATCACACTTTACTCAGAATTTGTAATATACGATAAATTGGCACAGTGCTCAATTTAAAAAAAAAAAAGTCAACATGCAGTTGTGTTATCATGATTTACATATTTTTTTTTAACATCACAAATACAAGTGTTCAATCTTCACGACTCAGTGGCACAAATACGACATGAATTATCACTTCATGAAAGTTTCACTGGTGTACAATACATTCACCAATAACACATATATGAAAACTTCCATTCATTACATGAATTTTCTTTCACTGCCATTGTTATGGGATTTCAAGGTGTTTGGGCCACCATGCAAAAGCTCATACACTCAGTGCTTTGCCAAACGAATGATGACCGGTCTTCAACAATAATGACTCCCAAAAATACTCATGCAGGTGAAACATTCGTTTCACTGACTATGGTCAAACAGCCCTTGAAATCATTCAAATCATAGCACATTTACTACTACTAAACCACACATGAACCTACCGTATATACTCGTACATAAGCCGACCCCCTACTTCAGGACCACCGAAACCGCAATAAATTGAAAACCCATGTATAAGCCGACCCCAAAAAATCCGTGCATTTCAGAGAAAAAAATTCGTATATTCCCATGCAAAATGAATAGCTTACGGAAATTTACAACAGAAAACGATTCAAACCGTTTCTTCTGAGTCTCCAAGCTCATCGTGATCCATCAGATCATCATAGAAAGTGTGGCATCGCCCCTATGATGGGTACGCTGTCATAACCATTGTCACTTTCAAAGAGGATATCATCTTCAGTTCCGTCCATCGCATTGCTGATGCAACACTTTTTGAAGGATCGGATGATAATTTCGGAGGAAACAGAATTCCACGCCTCATGTACCCATTGGCACACTAGGCCAATGTCAGGTTTCTTCAAGGCCCCACTTTTTGTAGTTTTTTTATCATCGGAACTCATCCATTCGATTCACAAATCACTCAAATAGTCTTTGAAAGGCTTGTTGATGCTTACATAAGGCTTTACAATCTTCGTTAGCTCACCTGGTATCAAAGTCAATGATGTTTTCGATTTCTTTGCCTCGTCTTTGACATTTTCGGGGGTTTGAACGTATCCCATACCAATAATGCCGGTTTCTCGAACACTGCTATAAAAATGACTGATTGTGCGGGGTCGATATTTTCTCATCAAAAACTGACCCGAGTATAAGCCGACCCCTCCACTTGAAGAACGAATTTTTCCACAAAAAAACTCGGCTTATACACGAGTATATACGGTAGTCTACATTCCTCTGCAGAATTGATATATGTTTGAATGCACGTGTTGTGACCCTAACGTGAAGTTTGTTACTGTGTAATGCTTGTGTTATGTGTATTGCTGCCATCAATTTATCTAACTAGGAGTGAAGTGCAATGATTGAATAATTGTACCATTGCAGGCCTGTTTCTCTCAGTGGCGAGACTTTTTAAAAGGGGAGATCAACTCATATTCGAGCCTCACAGTTTGGAACCACAGAACCAACTTCATAGCATATTTAATACTACACCACACACGTGCCCTGTGTGTGTGTGTAAACATTAATCTGAAAATTTTTCTAAGAAATTGGTGCATGCCGGAAACCACAGTATGTGTTGCATACATACCATGAAGACAGTCGTTTTAAATAATGCATGTTGGGCTTGAGGAAGTGCTGCCACCTGTCTTCCACCCTACATATTCAATGCCAAATTATAATTTATAGCAAATCCATTGACAATTCGTTGGCACGCAATTCACCACTGGGAAAATTCACCAACAGTTTGTTACCACTGAGTGAATGAGCAACTGAGTGACCATATGAGTAAACTAGTGAATAAGCCAGTGACTATGAGCAAACCAGAAGTGGGTAACCATATGAGTGAGCGACAGTAAGTGGCCACATAGACAATTAAGTGAATGACTGCAATTAGCGACTCACTCACTTCCCCGACTTGCTCATTAGTTTACCTACTCCCTTATTGTCACCAATTCACTCACTATGTCGATGAATTTTCCTAAAGGTGAACAGTTATGTCGAACTTAGAAGCAATATTGTTGGCAATGAATTTTCCTACACAGGAAGTTAGATATTAGCACTACTAGACTAACAGCACAGAATATACTCCTGCAGAATTAATCTAAAGCACAGATTTCACGATTTAAGGCTAGCAATGTCATAACACTCAGAAAAAAATTTCTGAAATGAAACTTAATTTGACTGATGGGAGGCGTCAACAAAAAATTACCCGATCCAAGCATTAACCCCACACAGTTAGAAAACATACCCGATCGACAAATTTATTGGTAAATCTACAAAAAAAAAGAAAAAACAAAAAGAACCATTTACAGCACACTAAGTATATGGTCATGAAACAGGAATCAATCGCATTATGAGTGACTACTATGTATTTCAAGTACACGATGTCAAAGACAAAATAAAAGTAATAAATCTGAGTACAATTAAACGGGCAGGATAGCTGTTTGACAATATTTGCATATTTTGTTTTCTAGAATACATACATACATGAACATTTGCGCAAAAAAAAGGACCACAGAACTCGGGGGAAGGAATAATAAGATAAAAGAGTGCAAGTGTTCTCTCTGTCGCTCATACAAACATTTACTTTTAAATACTTGAGAAATGGAACAAATGTGAACTCTACGAGTTCAATATTCTTGACTCATATTCACAGGACGATTCATTCGTGAGATTTCCTTCCTGGCCTGCGATTGGGCGAGTTGTTGTTCTTCCCTTTCTTTTTCAACAGCCCACCCTTCTTCTTGTGGAGACCGGCATGATGATCGCTGGGAGACACCCTGGGATGAGCAGCAGCTGTGGGAACATACCTTCAAGAGAGAAAATAGATATTGGTTTCGATCACCAAAATTCACTTGAGATGAAAACAAAAAGGCCCCAAACAGATCAAAAAAGAAAATTTGAATTGCTATAGCCTATTTGTAAAAGGTTTGATAAATGGTCAGATATCTAAACATTAGGCAAGAAGACATGTATGAATGCACATGACTGTCCAGACATTAAAATTAAGCTTGTAAAGTACACATACAAGACCACGATAAAACTACTTTAGACAATCAAACCAGAGTTAGATTAATGATTTTGCCACCCTTGGGCTGCATGGATTTTGACACTCTTCTCCCACTCCAGTCAAATTTTCTCTTATTCATCATTTCCTACATTCCCCCGGCTAAGTGATTTTTTTCAGAGGCCCTACCTGGTAAATTGTTGAAAAATTCAACTACTTATTTTTCTAAGGCGCTACTCTTCTTGAGGTGCCCGGGTGGACCTATGAGTTGAGACAGCACTGGTTAGCCCCACTGTACTGTGTGGGCTTCTTGCACCAACTATGTTCCACTGCTGATGGTCATGGTGTTTCAGGCTAGATTCAAACTTCCAGATATGTTGTTCGACAGCTGTGTAGGTGCACCTAGTAACATACCATGGTGCAAAGTTGATACCAATTTTTTTAACTTAAAAATGGACATATGGACACATGATCCAAACCTTTTATTCAAAAAGGGACGTATGGTGACAAAAGAGACGTCATCTCACCGATTCGGCTGTCAAGAGGCTAAATTCATGCTGGATACTTGGTGAACTTTGCCTTTTCCTTCAGAAAATGAAACATTTTAACTACTTGGTAAAATGTTTATAGTTTTACTTTACTTATTGGTGGTTTGGAAAAAGGAATCAAAGGCACCGGGTGAATTCTTTGGAAATAACCTCCCATGAAAGTAATTTTTTTTCAATTGAGACCTGTGATAATTTTTCTGGAGTCAATGAGAAAATCTAAGACTTCACAGTTAAGGTGGATTCACATCTACAGACACTCACAGTGTCGTGTCAGACACATCCTTTAACATAAAGCCAATGAACATAATATCTATTGTATCGTGGCTGTGCAGACATTTTTTATGTTAAAGAATGGTTGCTGTGTCTGACACGACACAGTGTCATTAGATGTGAATCCACCCTTATGCAGTTAACACATCCTTTATCTTGCTTTGTTATTGTTTTAGCAATTAAATAGCAAATCAATAACAAATTAGCAATTTCAATAGCAAAATAACTTTTGTTATTTTGCTATTGAAGGGAAGTTGGTGCCGTAACTGATTTTGAAAGATTGAATCAATATATATTAAGATAGATATGCCCAATGTTTATAGTCCGAAGACCAAATAAATATAGGATTTTGTAAGAACCCACTTTAGAAAGGGATCTTCAATGTGTTTAGTGCCATAAGCATCTATGCCAATGTATCCCAACTATTTTGAAAATGCGGATCTCCAAGAGTAAAGATCAATTTTATACAGACTGCCCCCCCCCCACCTGGAGTAATGGTTAATTTGGAGCAGCCCCCATAAAATCCAAAATGTATTATTTTGTGTGCGATTTACGTATACAAATTGGGTGCAATAAATTATAATTTTACAGCACTAAATGTGTCACTCATGTAATGCTAGTGAATGAAAATGATGCAGCAGACCCCATACAGTATTTGAGGACCCCAGAAATGCACAGGTAAAGAAACGCTGGCAATGCATCTATCAGCAGCAGGACAGCATCCATATGACGACCTGCCATTTTCAGTCTTATATGAGCATAATTTCATCTCAACCCTTAAAATTTCCTTTTTATGGAGCATCTAATTGGGGATTCCATATTTTGCGAAGCTTGACATCACGAATGAACAAAGATCCTATAGTGTTTCAGTGAGCACTAGAATGCTCGAGAACAAAGGGTCAAAGACTGTTGGGAAAGTATCATTGTTCTATGAATTTCAAATGTCATAATACATGCATGCTGTATTTATAACAGGTATGTGAATGACTTAATTTGCATTTAGTTTCACACACAATTATAAGTTTATCAAGATGAAAATATTTATACACTAAAACATTATCCCGATACAGTGCTCACAGTACAGTCGAACCCACAAATAAAGAAATATTTAGTCTCCATCCCAATAAGATGTTTTATTACAGGCACAGCAAACCTTATTTTAGGTCCCTTGAAATTCATTGTCAAACAGGGGGGGTTGACTGTACCCGAAAAATATAAAGGATTGTGGTTCGGTAACAATAATTATGGCTAACAAATTTTAAAAAACTTACTCTGAGCCATCAGTGATAGCCAGAACCTCTGGGTCAGGACTTCTTTCCCTATATCTCGACCCGTAACCAATGCTGGGATGTCCAGAATGACGAGACTGAAACGACTGGGCCTTTTGTTGCCATTCAGAATCAAATGCATCTGCCTCTTCTGCAAGAAATACATATAAATAGTATAAAACACATTTCATGTTAAAACTTAACATTAATTACAAAAACAACATTATGCATGCAAGATTTGATACGGCAATACTTCTAGATTCTGCTATAAGTCTTGTTTCCCGGAAGGTTACAAAAAAAAAACACGCACAAAGACATGGTAGTCTGTCCAGACTTTTTTGCAGGATACTGTTTTTTCTTTTTGGAAATTTTCCTCATTTTTGCAAAAAGAATTATTAATTTTGTGGGAAGCAAAATAATCTAGTTAATAATCACAAAATAAATTAAATGCCAAATTTATATTTCATTAATGTTTATTTTGCGAAGAATCCATTTTTAGATCCAGAATTGTATTAAGAGTCCGGAAAATAGATCTAAATTTTAGCTAGACAGACCCCCTGCATATAGATCGCACGAATTGCAGTCGCTGTTGAAAAAAAAATCTGAAAATCCTGAAATTTGGGTATTCCAACCAATGGGAAACGATATTGAATTTTTAAATTTTGAGTTTTCGTCAAATAGGTATTCGTTTTTTTAATTTTATTTTGTGCAATGATTTTCTAAAGCTAAATACAAATTTTCTAAAGCTAAAATCAAATTTTCTCACCAATGGCCAATTTTCTAATATTACTGATCAGCTGTAGGACACCCCCTCCCCCGTCTGTTACTACATCTAATGCATTACAAAAAGCATCTTTAACCTGTAGCTTGCAAGCACCATCATACCCTCTTATACATCCAAGAGTGCTAGATGCCTCAGGTACTCACGAGTTCATAATATACTAGTTCTAATTCAAGTATATATCAACATGTGTATTACCGACTGTTCGGAATCGTCCCACTGGTACCCATTTCAGGAAATACATTTTTAGTTTCCAGCGCCCCTGTGCCCAAACGATTTAAAGTAATGTTTAGTTATATGTTATGACGTTCTCGTACACAATAACATAGGGGATTTATTTAATGAAAACATTTCATCAATAGGAAACTTTGTGGGATGAATAATTTCAGCTATATCATTATATAATTTAGATTTTCCCATACATTTTCAAAGATGAAGGGCAGGTACGTTTTGCTATTACTGAGAGAGGGATCCATATTTTTTATCATCTTCAATGTAGGTAGGGCCTGTGTAGTTGTACAGACCTACGTGTTGCTCAGTAACTGAATAACTAACATCCAAGACTTGTGAGAAAGAACTATGAGTTATGGCAGTGATTCTCAAGCCGGCGCTCTGGTGGTGGTGGTGGAGTGGTCATAATGATGTGACTCTCATCGTGAGGATCCGTGTTCGAATCCCACCGCAGTGGTGGTCAGCTGAAGTTGGTTTCCCATGGTTCCCAACTTCAAGGTGCAAATGTGAGCCGATCTCCCCGTTAAAAAGTCTCGCCACAGAGAGCAACAGGCCTACAACGATAAATTATTCAATCATTACACTTCACTCATGGTTAGAAAAACTGGTGGCAGATGGCAGCACTACACATAACCAGCATTACACAGAAACAAACTTCACGTCAGGTTTCACTACACGCACAAGCACATTCCCGCATGTACCAATTCGTTAGAGGTTCCGCAGAGGAATATGGACGAGGTGCATGTGTGGTTTAGTAGTAGTGATTCTCAAGTCTCTGGCTTCTGTGGTTCCCTCACCTTGGCGAACATGTATTCACGGTTCACCAGAATAGTCTAACACAAAGAATACATTATATTGAATAGAGGCAATAAGGGACACATTAATAAGGACAAGTCAATGTGGCCTCCCTGACAATGGTTGGAGGTATCTTAAGGAGCTGAGAGAGAGACTTTGAGAACAACAGAGTTAAAGGGTATTTCAAGAGTGATTATATTGATTCTGTTAATAAAAAATACTGACTAGTTTAGTAAAACCAAAATTATATACAGGTGAATGATATCTCTTCTGGGGGGGGGGGGGGCCAGTGAATGATTCACCCTCATTCATAATTTTGTTCTTTGTTAGCAGACCACATTTCCAATGGTTTTTGACTAATAAAGGACTGAATACAGCAATTTTTCACTTTAAATTTTGTGTGATATCAACTTTGTTTTTGTGATTTGGTCATTTACCAATGGCTGAATGAAATATTGAAAAGGGCCAAAAAAAAAATTTTCGCACTGATAGTCATTTTAAAAACTAAATAACTTTTATAAGTCGCCTACATAGGTAGAAGACTTATTTAATGAAAAATAAAAAATTTGAGTTGAAATTTTAAAAAAAAATAGTATTTTTTCCCATGTTTGTTCCCATATAGACTATTTCATATTCCATTTTTATGCTCCTAAAAATAATTGCAAAGATATTTTTAAAGTGGCCTCTTATATAGATGCCCCAGATCGAGAAATCTTTGGCAAACGTGCTCTTTTGGGTAAGCACAAATGCTTTCTTTGAATTTTGAGATGAGGATGGCAGATGTGCAATACGCCATATATGTACTACAATTACAGTAAAGAATGAGGAATACAAAGAACTTCCCAAAAAAAAAAGTCAAAGACAGTTAAATAAGCTTGGGATATCTCTGTTCACATGCTTAATGGATTCTAAGGCAATCCCTGGATCAAAAAGCTTGTGGAAAACAAAAAAAACAAGTTTATACAAAAATAAAATATCTAATGTTTCACTAAATGGTACATCACATCTTCCACCCTCATCTCAAAAAATTCAAAGAAAGTAGAGGTACTTACAAAAAGAGCACCTTCAAAGAATTCTCAATTTGGAGCGTGTATATAAGGGTGAAATGGTAGAAATACCATGGCTTATTTTTGGGAGCTAAAACGTAAAGATGACATGGAAATAAAAATGGTAGTCCTATTATGTTTAGAATCAAAATTTTATCTCCTATTAATTAAAACAACTAGATGCATGACATATTCTAAAAGTTTTTGAAATTACTATCAGCGCAAGCATTTTTTTTTTTTTTTCATTGATATTTCAGTCACCCAATGGTAAATGACCAACTCACACTCACGAATATCAATCTCCTCACAGCAAAAACAAAGTTTGAGAGAATAATTTTCACGATTATTCAGGCTAAGCAAACAAAGAAATTACTTTTATCTTGGAAGAATTTTTTTTGTTACATCATAGTGTTATCGATTGCACAGTGTCAATGAAAATGGTTAATTGGAAACCAGTTTGAAATTTCTCTCACATTACAGCTTCCCAAAGTTATTCAGTTTAAGAACGCAATACAAAATCCAAGAGACACACATGGAAAAACTTAGATCTGAGTGTATTCAACTGTATTGCCACCTCAATAAGTATGATAGCTCGCAAGTGCTATGTACCAAATGCTATTTAATGTCCAAGAAAAATTATGTTATTTACCATCGTCAAGGTTGACATACTCGTGATTCTCTTCCTCTTCTCCCGTGAACCTGTATTTCTTTTTCTCAATCACATGAGCCTTGTCTTCCAGATGGTGTCCTATGGCCATCTTCTGAAGACCTGATCGTGAATCCTGGACGCTCTCTCTAGTCTCCTTCACCTGTCAGATAAACAAAAATACAAGCATTCCAAATTATAAAAAATTGAAATCCTAAAATAAAAAACTTTATCATGAGACTAAAGCTCGCAATTGACAAACATGGCTTAATGAAATTACTCACCCCACCAGGAGCGGTTCTGGTTGAGGCAGAGTGCTGGTACACTTGGGGCCGGCCAGACTCGTCAGTTGTGTACGTCATGACAGATGAAGATGAGAAACTGTGGCAATTTGGATCCTGGCTCATCTGCGCCTGAAAGCAAAATGAAAAAACCAAATGATTTCATTCTTTTCAATAGAAATTCAGAAAGCAATTAGAAATAGCCGACTTCCTGTCACTTACTGCAGGTAAATTTTTACACAAGAGCTCTCATTCACTTTTTAGAAAAACACAGAGCATGTTTCTCGCCAAGGGCAAACGGGACATGTGGTCAGGATCAACAAATTTTCACGACCTCAAAATTGGCTGCTTTTTGTATCATAGGCATGGGCTTACTTTCTTCCTCTGCTTCAAAAAATATATACGTAAGGGGCCCCAAAAATTTATATTTTGCTGAGGGTCTTAAATTATGAAAAACAAGCCTGGGGAAAATCTTACAAATTTAAAACATGAAAATTTAATGGCATAACTTTTCCCACTCACTGTGCCCCTTTCTGTAATCAATGCTTTTTCATGTCTCCCCAAAGCACTTCGATAAAGAATCATTTCGAAAAACCTTTGTCCGGGCTGACACATCACACACAGTTTGAGAATCCCTGCTTTATGGTTTTATAAAATAACCTATTGCAACTTATTCATTGTTCTTACAATACAGGGTGTTTTAAAAAGAATCATCCAATTTGAAATGCATATATTACGAAAAATATTCAACAGGCACTTATAAGATTAATTTCATATTACATGGCCAATCATGTAAGTTTTCTTACAAACCAAATTAAAGGTGCTCAATATATCCACCTTGAGATGCATGGCATATGTCTATACGGTAGTCAAATCCATCCCAAACTTTTGCGAGCATGGTTGCATCTACTGCTGCTGTTAAATGTATCTTCAGTTCGGCTAATATAACTGGAAAGGGAGGCACATAAACAGTCCTTTATAAACCCCCCACAACAAGAAATCTCACACTGAGGTCCGGTGATCTTGGAGGCCAGTGATGTTCAACTGAATCGTCAGGTCCCATATAGCCAACCCATCGTTTAGGAATGTGATTGTTCAAAAACTTTTTGAACGACTAAACTCCAGTGAGATGGTGCCCCACCCTGCTGGAAAATGAAGTCATCCGAATTAGATTCCTACCGTGGGAAAAGCCAATCTTGACAAAAACTGAAGTGGTGGCCAAAGGAAGGGCGTTAGCGCTACTGGTCGGCAACTGTGTGAAACTCTAATTTCCCTCTTTCTACCTATACATAGATCAAAACGAATTAAAAGCTGAACAGTTAAGATTTTTTTTAAATGCAGCAAATCTTAAGGATCGTCTGAAAATGGGAGACTGGCTCACATTTCCGCCTTGAAGTTTTATTCAAACCAATGATTCTAGACCAATTTGCATCATCCTCATACCTTGTCATGTGATATTTTCCCCACTTCCACCAAGACTATTCTGAATCACCTAGGGCCGCTACACACTATTCCAATGTGACATGCCCTAAAGCAGAATATTCCGAAATGTGCGACGTACGCCACAGAACAACCAGTGCTGTTGCAGAACAATTTGAAAGAATTTTTAAGAAAAGTGTAAAAAAACGCCATTATGTTTCCGCCATATAAGACAACCATAAGTATTCTTTATGGGCATTGTATATTTCATCATGTGTATATATTGTTTACAATTTTAATTAATTGCATTTTTAATTGGGCTGCTATATTTTTGAAGTATATGACATCCATATTTTTATGGGCATCTTTTTCTCAGCCACCTCGTTGGGCATTTTGTCTGTTGTGACGTTCTATTTGTATATTTGTATACGAATTTTTACCGCAGAACATTTTCAGTCAGCTGAGAACTTGTTGCAGAACATCGCAAAACATTCTGCTTTGGGGGTGACATGGTTCACTGAGTAGTGTGTAATGAGTTTTACTTAATGATTATTCAACGGTCGCTCCATGAATTATCGATGTGCCCACAGGTTATGTTGCAAGAGCACAGTGACAACTACCAAGTATGCACAGAATGTCAAAACTTTTCCTTGTTATAATAAGACAAGTTCAAAACTGCTGAATATAGAAATCTGATTAATAATCAATAACGTGAAATTTGAACTTGAGTATGGAAACTTGATACTTAATTTAATAAACTAGGTCTTCTGGTCCTATAAATTCTTGTGTTTTTCTTCCGGTTGTCTTTCCCAACAGATTTATAAACCGGTTGTTCATGTCCTTTCACAAAAGTATCTACAGTAAAACCCTTCTTTTACTACAGACACTAAAGGGACAAACAAATTGTGAAAGAGGGGCAATGCTAATCAGGGGTTTGAAAAATGCATTATCCAAAGGAAATTATTCGGCCATAAAGGGTGACCATCATGAGAGGGTTTTACCGTATTGACTTTATATACAACACCTTGTACAAAAGTATTTTAACCAGCAACACACATATTTCCACCCACATATATAAAACTAAAATTGAACTAGCATATCAATCTAAACCTGACAAACATAACATAAAACTATGTAATATTACAACTATGTAACGTGTAGTAATGTATTACTTACGAAATTAGCAAACATATTATCCATGCTTGGAAAGAGGCTTCGTCCAAAACCAAATGGCATCAGGCTGTTGTTGTTTCTGGCTTGCCTGTTATCGAGCATCGGCATTCCCATCTGAGGGAACATACCACCGAACGGGGTCATCATGCTGTCCATCATGTTTTCCATTCTTCTCATGCTTTCCATAGGACCGCTGTAACAGAACACATAAGACATATTATAATAAAACAAAACTTCAGACAGGAAAAAAGCAATCGAAAATTTTTTTTACACGTTACAATAATCAAAACTCGTAAAATCTATGGCGAGCAAAAATAAAAATAAATGGAATTTATTTATGTGTCGTCAAATTGGAAACAGCGGCGACACAGAAATTTGGGAATTTATGTCAGTGTGTGTGAAAATAAACTACCAAAACCTTCCAGCACGGGGTACTTCCCAATGAACGTTTACTTTCTTGTCACCTAGTTTATCACTATGCCAAAACATTGATAGGAACAGCTAATGTAAATCCTTTTTTTATTTGGCAAATTTTCTTTCCAGCTAATTGGCGCTTTTCTTCCTGGCCAGCGATGGTTGACCATTTTCTTCCGTTGTTTTTTTCACGATGGCTATTATCATTTCCTTTGGCACTTTGGGACTGCCATTTACTTTATTATCTGTTATAGTCTAAAGATGAAGAAACCCCTTAGGGGTGACTTCATCTTTAGACATAGTAATAAGCTTTTGTACAGAGCGTGGGAGTTTGAATCAATTCAGTTGGTTAGCATCCGAGGGCTTTTTTTCATAGTTTGTACTTTTAGTGTACATACTGTTTTTCCAGAATGTTAAATTTATTTTTTTGTTGGAATATCTGATTTTGAATTTGCTTTCTCAGGTTACACATTCGTGTTACTTGCATACTATGCTTTTATAGTTTTGATCCTGCAATCACGTTTTAATTGAACCCAGAGAGCTTTGATTGCTCTAGCCATTGCATTATTTAAAAGAGTGTCAGTGTTTTTATTTGTATTCCAGAGAATATATTTCAGGAGAGACCATTATTTGAAGGAAAAAATCATGATTTTTTTCATTTTGATTCTGTATCTGGTCTAGGACGTTATTTTTCATCTCAATCCTAGTTCAAAAACAGTTTTTCATTGTTTTTTGTCAACATTTTATTATTCTCACAGCCATAGTATTATCCCTCTGTCCAATTTTCTTCATGCCAAGAAAGACGTCCAGAAGCACATAGCCGTTTCGCTCTTGGCAACTTATCATACTGTAGAACATTTTTCTTGCCAAAGAAAAAAAGTAATCGAAGGGATTATACTATAGCTGTTTCCAGCAATATGTTCCCAACATCATCCTATTCGGAACATGTTCAAACCTTAAGTTATTCTGATCAACCTGCTGGTCACCCTAGCAAATAGTGCTGGATCGGGTCAGGTGATAAATATTTGCCAAACAGTGACAATGATATTTATGTATCCCAATCCAGAATTTGACAAATGCCAGGTGCTAAACCACTAAGGCGACTAGAAAATGGGTATTGGCTTTCAAAAATATTCTATTCATCATTGATAGGTTGGACTCAAGGATGGCACAAAATTTGCTGAATTCATTACATAACTTTTTTTCCTGTTGAAAGACGAAATCAGGTCCTGAAAATATAATTTATGACAGTTTTTTCTTCAACAAAAAACCATGGTTGTCTCCTGTGAAATTTGGCTGGCGATTAAATATTCTTTCATATTACGAATCAGAAACATAGACAAATAGCATGTCAACATACAATTTTTATATTGGTTAGTATTCTAGGGTTGAAACCCTTGGTTTCATTTTAACATAATTAGCAAATATCTTTTGAATAAAAAACAACAATTTCCAAGGAGTTTTACATGAACCCATGGAGAACTCTTGAGAATCCGTTAGTCTATGCAAATAAGACACACCTTCAACCCAGTCCTAGGGCCCCACTTAGAATCTTAAAATGTGAAAGTAATAGCTACAACTATCACAAAAATACATACAGGGGATACTGAAATGGGTAGACATCAATCATCATCATTTTGCTAAAGCTTTTTTTTCCATTTTCACTTTTTTTGCTAAAGAAATTTTTTATGTAGCTTAAACGCCAGTCCTGTGCAACTGAAATTTGCTGCGCTTGTTGAAACTGGCTTGTTCACCAGCTATTTTCCTCACCAGAAAATAGCTACTAAACTCGCTCAATGTAACTTAGCCTTACAGAGTATTTGATGTCACTCACTCAATTTCTTTTGTGCGGTTTCTTGTTATGGACCCCAAAGCAGAATGTTTTGCGATGTTCTGCAACGAGCACTCAGCTGACTGAAAATGTTCTGTGGTAAAAATTCGTATATACATAATAGCGTTTTTCTACACTATTCTTAAAATTCTTCCAGATTGTTCTGCAACAGCACTGGTTGTTCTGCGACGTACGCCTCACATTTCGGCACATTCTGCTTTGGGGGTAATGGATACAATTTCAAGATCGTGCACCAGCCTGAGGTTTTACGCACATAATAAATGAGAGAATCATCCGAACCACAAATTAATAGAATAGGTTACTTACAAACTAAAGTTAATAATAATAAATAGGGCCTTCTTTTAAGAGTATCTGCAGCGAACAGGGGTGAGGTTATTGAAAACCATGGCCTAATTTTTCAACAGATGAAATTGAAAGCGGCAAATATAGAAATAATTTTCTATGAAAATTGTGTGGAATAGCCTTACTATAACCCAAAGAAATTTCATTGTGGTAAAAGGGGGGGGGGGCTCAAGCCCTCTACAATTTGGGATACCAACCAACCCAAAACTAGTCTTGTATGATGAGTTTTTTTTTTTCTTTGTTTTACACTTTGAGCCAACCTGGGGGTTGGCCGAATAGAAAAGACAGCCCAGATAATGTACAATCCCGAGGAACAACAACAACTGTTGTTGTTGACGCAATAACAAACACGGATGCGAAAGTGTGGGAGTTAATGAACTCACCTGAAAAAGTCATCGTTGAAATCTCGCATCAGCGAAGGATACATGGCTGCGTATTTGTATAAAAAAAAAAGCTTCCTCGGATCAGTAAATAAATCTACGATATCTGTTCAAAGATGGCAGTTCAGTCGAGAGATAAAATGAAAACAACAATGTCGAATATTCCTTGCACTGAATTTTACGTCTACAGCAAACAGCTTGTGTGTAATGGCCCTTTTCTTCTTTTCTATTTTCACCCTACCCACAATGAACGATGACGTGCAGAGATTCTAGAAAACACTATGATATTTGATTGGCTGAGAGATTAGACTACCTGTACATTTCTTGATGCTGTATGTGTGAGTTATGCCAGTTAAACGCGCTCGACGAATCACAAGCTGTTTATTATTTGTGACATACTTGAAATTTATCAAACGTTAGCTGTGATTCGTTCACTTGACAGGATGTACGAGCTGACGCTTGTCATATTATTTTTGTTCGGGTAATTATGACTGTAAATGCAGATGTTTATCTGACACGCTGTCAAGTTTCAATGTCTTGTTCGTATGAATCATTTAATAAAACACTCTATTTGTGGTGAAGTTTCGTTTCCCACCATTGGCGATTTTTCAACGATGATTGGCAACTTTGTTTACATTTCTCCACCCCCCCCCCGGCTGCAAATCCTGCAGGAGACCCCCCTAAGCTGGGATCTTTGGGGAAGGGGGGCGCTATAATGAATTAATATCGATAAAACACAAATATTATGAGAATCACAGGCACTGGGCTGCAGCCCTGTCACCCGTACTCTTGTGGCGGGGTAAAGCCGGGTTTTCCTAGGAGCAGGTTTCCTGTGCCGCGCGCAACGTGATTCGTCCAGCACGACACGCCGTCCACTCACCAGTAAGAAAAGCAGCATGACTGTTTTCCTAAAGAGCGCAATTCGCCTGACGACAGCGCTTTACGTCGGGCGTGATTGGCCGACTGCTTCTGGAGGAGTCAAATGCGTCGTGCGCCGCGCGGTTTTGCCGATATTCTCTTCACTCTTTTTCCTTCCCTTCAAACCGGAGCATGCAGACGACAGAGTAGCTGATGCCAAAGCCATATATTTTATATAGCCGCCCTGATCTGATGCGCCTCGCTGGGAAAACACAAACGCGTAGCGTGATTATGTAACACGTTTCTGTCGGCGCGAAATAGTCTAATTCGGTTCACGCTGCGCAACAAACCTATTCCTAGGAAAACCCGGCTTAAGGGTCATGACCTTGATTGTTATTTTCGGTCACAACTGGCAGTTTCGGGATAAGAAAGAAACTACAAAGCGTTGTGTATCGCAAACATTAAACATAAAAAAAAATGTGACAAGTCAAACCAACATGTATGAAAAAAAAAAAAAAAACAATGACCACACAAATATCAACATTTTTAGCGTGACCATACGGCCCGTATTTCCGGGACACTCTCAAGATTTTCTGTATTTTTGGCCGTCCCGACTTTTTGGCAAAAATGTCCTGGTTTTTCCTTAGAGGAGAAATATATACAGTAGAGTGAGGGAACCCTATTTTTCTGGTGCAGACAGTAAAGGTCACGTGACTTATAAACAATCTTTCCCCCCCCCCCTCCCGCGGCCATTTTCCATGTGTTCACCCTAGACCAGTGGTTCTCAACCTTTGGAAGCCCGCGGCCCGGTTTCATTCATTTTTGTAAGTTGAAGGCCCGGTCAAACACACGATTAACGGAACGTGAATGGGGGAAAAGGAAACGGCAGATCAGTCGCTGCCCGGTATGAATGATGTCACGGCCCAGTACCGGGCCGCGGCCCGTCGGTTGAGAAACACTGCCCTAGACTCTTGGAAGCATCGTCTGCTCTCGCGTGTTATTTTTGTTAATAATGGTGCTAATGTGCTGTGCTTACGCTTGTGATGAGAAGAGTGTGGAAGGGAGACGAATTACGTTTCACAGGTACGTAAAATCGTTCTTTATTTTAATTTTTTCAAATATATATTAGTCATTAAAGTTTGCTATGCAAAAGTGCGTTTTTTCGTTAAATAAGGTGCACATTCTTGCTAATTTTTAGATAAATATTGAAATTAAGTTTAACAACTAAATGGTTATAAATATTTCTGCACTCTTGAATAAAAATTTAATTAAATTTTGATCTATTTGTCACTATGTTTCACAAGTATGTTGATGTTGTTCTTGGCGACCAAATTTTTCGCCAACTACTGCAGCTCGGATGCGTTTTCTCAACCCATTTTTGACAGATCTTCCGATTTTTAACCAAATTTCACACAAATTTTGCATATGATTACTGGTTAATTAACATACCTGAGCAGTTCAAAATTCATATAATTTTTTCAATTTTTTTTAATTTTTGAAAAATCAAAGTTAATTTTTTGTATTTTTTTTTTTGAAATAGTATGATCATCATACTTTTCTATTTCCCTAAAATGATAATTTCTTGGAGAGGGCGATTTCCCCATCCCCAGCTTTTACAAAAATTTAAAAAGTAACAGTAAGTGAAAATAAATAAATAAAACGTTAAATAAATAAAAAAATAGATTCAGAGGCCACAGTAAAGCAATTTTCAAAGTAGTAGCTGGAGGACAAAAAAAAAATATTGCTCATAAAACATAATTTGTTAATAATTATAACAATTTTAACATGCTATTTGGATTTGTATTCCAATAGTTTCGTTTTTTTGCCTTGAACTGACACAAATATTCTTTATTTTTCAGTTTTCCTAAAGATCATGGAAAAAGGCAGCTTTGGGAAATCAATCTTTGGAGAGAAGGCCTCGGATTACTCCAAAATTTGCTCCAAGCATTTTACAGAAGACTGTTTTGATCGGGAGAAGTTCATGGCTAAAAAAAGCTTGTTGGAAAGTCACAAAAGAAGCGGAAAAGTGATGAAAATTCAATGTGCCTAGTAATGCAGGGGAACAGCTTCGGATTTTGCTGACTTTTGATGACAATGGGGGGAGGGAAGTTTGAAGGTTGCTTATGTCATCAACCACCTCTTTTTGAAGATATGAAATATTCTAGACTGCTGACGAAAATTTTGCTGACAGGGGGTGGGTCAGTGTTTTGCTGACTTTTGCTCACAAGGGGGGGGGGTCAAAAATGGCTGCGAATCTGATTACGTAATACTTGAATGGCCTCTGAATTCCTGAAATGTTGAAAATAAACCGCTCCTTTATTAGGTACTTGTACTGATAGTCGTTTTCACCTTTCTTATAGTTTTCATTGCCTCGTCCAGCAGCAGAACTTACGAAAGCTCAAAAATGGAAAAATATCCACAAGAATTTGGAGCCTTTGCTTTAACGTTAGTTTTATTCAAGCAAGGCTTATAACTTCATGAGGAAGACATTCAAAAAATGCTTGTCACACCCATCGGCAATGCAAAAGTGGTATCAGATGGTCAACTTGATGAATGAATGTTTGAAATCTGTTGAAGAGACTGGTGTGGAAGTAGTCTCTATGACTATTGATGGCACCAGCTGTAATTTTGCAACAACCAAAAAATATGGAGCCACAATATGGAACATAAAACCATATTCAAGCATTTATTTATTCTCAGCATTGTTTCATACATCATATTTATTCCTATCGTGTCATAAATCATATTTATTCCTATCGTGTCATACATCACATTTATTCCCATCGTGTTTATGCATCGTATTCCCAGCATAGTGTTTATATATCATATTTATTTGCAGCAACGTGTTTATACATCAGTTATTTGCATCATATATCATCAGAACTATTGAATAAACAATTTGATGTTTGTTTGACTTTTGAAAATTTTTGAGTTGAATTTTGAACGGATGATTATATTTGTGAAATTTAAAAGTTGGTGCCACATGCACACAATATCTAATAAAGTGTTCTTCACTGTGTTTGCTTTATTATATCACTCTTGAGGTTTTATGTTTCATAAGTATTCAAAGTTTACTTTGAATCTTAACTTAATCTTTGTAAAGGTTTTAATTTAACTTTCCATTCAACTTTTTAACCAATACAAAATAATTAACAGTATCCACTTAAAATAATTTAACATTGTGATTGGGGGAAATCTCATATGTAACAAAAAAAGAAAAAAATATTTACAGGACAAAAACATTATTGTAAATTAGGATAGGATTTTTAACTACTGAAAAATTATTTTAAAAACCAGTAAACTTAAAATTATTTCTTTCAGACATTCTGAATTTTCATTAATTTGTTCTAGAATTTTAATTAAATCCAAAATATTTTTCAATTCCGAAATTATATTTTCATTAATTCTAGAATTAATCGTCTTTCATAGTTTTCATCCATTACTCTATGCAGATACTCTCTGCATACCCCGGCAAAAAACTCCGTGGACAAACTGTGCGATTACGAACTCGCCAAATAACGAAGCGCGTAAGATAACCGCTAAATATGGCAGCTTTGCTTATATAAGTCATGTGGTATACTCTGAGCACCTGTTCGGAAGAGCGCGTGAATGGGCTTTCGCCATCTACTTTATTTCTCCTCGATGGGGTTTTCCCGTATTTTACACGAAGTCTACTTGAATTTTTATTCTTTATTGAAGTCAAACACTGAAATTATTTTTCAACTCATAAATTATATTGTGATAATTACAACTATAAATGAGAATATTAATCTCTCACATTTGTCTTGTTGGAGAACGCTTTGTTTTTCGTGGAATTCGTTTTAATGCACTGCAATTTGCAGTAATGCTTCATTTCCCTCCATTGTGATTTTTCGGAAATTTCAACAATATGTGGCAACTTTGTGCGCCATTTTTGGTGATAATTGGCAATGTCCCGTATTTTCCCGTATTTTGAATTTTAATTACCCACATTTCTCTCGATGAAATATGGTCACCCTGAACATTCTTCTCACATACTTGCTGAGTAAATCTTTTTCCAACAAAATTAATTTAAATTCACTGTGGTTTACAGCAGCGCTTTATTTCTTGCATTTTCAGCTGTAATCAGCAACGTATCTTTTCTTTCTTACAATATTTGGCGACAACTGGCGGTATTCCAAATCCGAAATCTCCATCTCTCGGAGTTTTCTCGAAGAAATATGGTCCACTATTGTGGACATACCTGATGCAGCTTATCACATTTCATGTCTTAAATCGAACATTGGATAACTTGATTATTAAACCTCGTTTCATTGGATAGCGACACCGGATCCCCACCCACCACTATTGCACATACAAGTCCGCAAGAGTCACATGTAAACAAACACAGTGAATCATTTAAGAGGATGATGGTACTACCTGTGATAAGTTACATAATATGATCTAATTTTATTTACAATAGGGGACAGTTCAATAACTACTTCCAATGTATGTATTATTAATCGATTAATTAACTAATTGATTAATTTTTTCCTATTGCAATTTATTCGTAGCTATAGGGGGTGATGAAAACATTGCATTGAATGCCTTTGTATAATTAAGTAGAGCCTATTGTATTTTATGATGTTTCATTTTAATGATGTTTACCGTGGGCAGCTGCACAGTGTATTCATCATCATTGCTGCAAAGCTCAGCACATTTTGTTTTTCGTTTTTATGTGTTGTTTTTCCAAGTTTTATCAGCCCCTCCCTTTCTAAAAAGATGGTAAATTAATAGGGGTAATAATAATAAAAAGAAGTTTATATTTATAAATTTTAATTATAGTCCTCCATATCCTCTGCAAAATATTCATTATCATAACCTTTATTTCATTGAGGTTTTTGTGTACCCCCGCTGTATGTGACCAGGCAGATGCTGACAATTGAACATTTTTGTCACAAAGTGCTCATTTCCTGCATGTGAGGGCTGATTAGACAGAGACCTACAGTTTATTGCTGATTTGGAACGGCAGCTGTTTTTTAATACTCACAGAGATGTTGCTGCGCTAACACCACCCCTCTTACCAGTATGGGACTCTCTGCGGTAGCAGTTGTTTTCTGTTATCTGTTGCGCCCCAGCATCAAGAGTTTTTTTACAAGGGTGAATCGGGTATCTAACTCGCAACACTTTTATACATTCTTTGGTACTTTGGATGAGTATCCTATCAACCTAGGCTACCATGCCCGTCAATTGAACAAAATAATTTAACAAGTTTTCTCAGAAAAACGTTCCACCTTTGCACACATAGGACAGGGATACGAAGTAAGGCGAGCCAAGTCCGCAAAGCAGCATGGCCTTTCAATGACAGTTTGGTGAATCGATCCAGTTTGTTCGTAGGGTTTGCTTGGTGGTGATGATTACATAGGGTCTGCTTAGAAAATGGGTTCTATGGTTATTAATAAATTAGTGTCAGTAACTAATAAGTTCATGTTGGTTAACCAATTCATTAAAAACCAGCTTTTTTTACAGTTTTGGAATAAACTGAACTTTGGTGTGGATGATATCCACTACAAAACGGATACTTTGCACTTTAAACATTAGTGCAAAGTGCCCTTTTTAAAGTGAAAAGTATTCAAATTATAGTTCCATGTACTACCCCAATTATATTTATATTATAAAATAGCATTTTTATCAAATTTCCTTCTTGTATTCTCTCGTATAGGCCTTGGTCAAGCAGTAGGCTATTGAATTAACCTATGTTAGAAATACTATATCTATTTTATGTCCCTCAAAAACTCCAAATATACAATATAGCAAACCTATAAGGGATCATTCAAGTGTTACGTCAGCATGGATATTGGGAAGGGTTTGGGTTTTCTGACTTTTGATGATGGGGGAGGGGGTTAAATGATGCTTATATCATCAACCACCACTTATAAAAATATTAAATATTCTTAATAGTATCTTAGCTCGGTGTAACAAGAAAAACCTTTCCCTAGTTTGTGGGCACCTGAACTAACATTCTTTCTGTTGATAAGTACAATGAGAGTCACTTTAGTGATCGCTAAATGTTAAGCGAATCCTTCAAGTGTTCGAGAAATGTGTAGTTGGCAACGTAAAGTGTTTGAAAAATGTTTAGTTGGTCTTACTTAAGGGCTCTAGAAATGTGTCTCGGGAGCTTAAGTGCTCTGGAACTGTGCTGCACATCACTCAAGTGATCCCTAATTATGCCGTGGATCACTTAAGTAATCTGGGAATGAGCCGCAGGTAACTTAACTGATGTAGAACTGCACTGTGGGCCATTTAAGTGCTTCAAATCTGTGGCATATGTCACACAAGGGATCTCTAAATGTCCGAGCTGCTCCATCATGTGCTCTTGATATGTGTTGTGGGCCACTTAAGTGCTCTGGAACTGTGCCACGCATCACTCAAGTGATCCATAATTCTGCATAGTGCCATCTTAACGCATGGGTCCACCCGGGCACTTCAGAAAAATGAGACAGTTTAATTTTTTGATAATTTAACAGGTAGAGCCTGAGTAAAATCACTTGGCCTAGGGCACATGATGCTCTTAAGATGGCTTTGATTCTTCCGCAGATTACTTAAGTTGTTTGAGAATGGGTCCCAGGTAACTTGAGTGATGTAGAACTGCACTTGGGGTTGCTTAAGTGTTCTAAAACTGTGGCACATGTCACTCGAGGGATCTCTAAATGTGCCATAGACTGCTTAAGTGTTCTGGAACTGTTTCACGATTCACTGAAGTGATCTGTGAATGTGCCACAAATCTACTTGAGTGATCTAAAAGTGTGCCACAGGCTGCTTAAATGCTCTGGAATTGTGGGTTAAATGAGCGGGTTACATCATCGATGTGTAAATGATATGCTTAGTTCATTTTTACAAAATTAGAACTGAGGTGTGGCCAAACTTGACTCTTAACCCCGAGGGCCACATTTGGTCCAGGGAACATGGGTTTAGTATAATCAGGCTTACAGGGTGGGTTGCAATGAATTTCTTGAAGGGAAATTTTGAGCTCTTAGTCTTCAAATAGCATTGAAATGAACAGAAATTATTATAATAACAAAGGTATTTTCTTCTTAAATTTGATCATCTGGGGGGGGGGGGGGGCCATGAGACATCCCATGCCCTCCCTCCGTGTACGTCTCTTCCTTAGTGTGCCTTAACGCATGAGCCCATCCGGGCATGTCCTTAGAAGAATAAGAAAAAAAAGTTGATTTTTTCGAGAATTTGTAAGGAAGAACCTCAGGAAAATCACTTGGCCTGGGGGGCCTGTGATGCTTTTAAGACGGCTTTGCTTTGATCCCAATATACGTTAGGAGATAGGGGACAGAGCTGACAAAATTCCTGGCGGGTGTTAGACTTTTGCTGACAAGGGTAAGGCGTTGTCAAAAAATGGCTAAAAATGTGCTGATGCTATACTTGACCTGCCCTAAGCAGTAGGAAGAAATTGCCAAAAAGAAAGTCGCAGAGGAAGAAAAAAAAAGGTTATAATAAAGCTGTGTTATTTTTACTAAAGTTGTATTTACTATTGTCTTCTGTATCTTTTTGTAGATGGGTGACGTACAAGTTGATGATACAGAATCAGGTATACCCAAAGCGCACACAATTTTAGTCCACAGAAGAAGTTTCACTGATCGCACACCGCTGCTCCGCAACTTATTCGGAAGCCTATCATCGCCATCTAATGCTAGTTCTGTGGTGCTGCCCAGTGATAATGGCCAACGTAGTCTTGCCACATTTTCTGGAGTTTTTGCACCTGTTGCTTTATCCATGTTTAGTGCTGTCTTGTTTTTACGAGTTGGTATGTCTTTATCTGTTTCCGTGTGAATAGGTTATGTGTGATGGTGTAATAAAAGTAACCATGCTAATGTCATTATTATATCTTTATGAATGATCAATTATGCCATTTCCTTTTTATTACATTTATATTTTGCTGAAGCCGAATTGGTGCCTTTTAGTGCTGGAAAACTGTTTTTTTAGCAAGCATTTGATGGTACGTTTGGTACTTTATTCTCTCATTTTTTCTTGTCAAGGCTTCATCGTTGGTCACTCTGGAATCCTGGATACTTTGGCAGAACTTATACTTTCGTACATAATTCTTGTATCTACTATTTTATCAATATGTGCAATATCTACCAATGGAGCTGTTGAAGGTGGTGGCGCTTATTGTATCCTTTTTTACCAGATTTTGTATATCTCCTACATCTATTATTTTCTTGATCTTACACCGTCTTTCCCATTTACAAACTGATTGTTCAAGTCCATTTCAGGTTTGTGAACACGAGTGTCGATTTTATTCCCAATTTTTTAAATGCTTATGTTATTTGTATTTGACTCTGTTTTTTGTGAAAGCATAAAATATATAAAACAAAATATAATTCTACAAAATTTTCTTGACAAAAATACCAGTTATGATTAGTAGAGCATTAGGACCAGAATTTGGTGGCAGTATTGGCACATTGTTCTTCATCGCCAACATCTTCTCCAGTGCTTTATACTTGACGGGATGTGTTGAAGGAATTGTGGACAGTTTCGGACCATCAGGTTTCATTACCATTCCTATTTACTTTGACTGAATTCCTTATGACAATTTCTGTGTTTCTAGATTTAGATTATTCTGTGACACCAGGTATTTCATGCTTTTGTGAAGCTATTCTTTACGAACAATTTGATTATTTCTTGAATTTTTTTGTTCCACAACAGGTAGTTTCTTGTCTGGTTTGCCGAGTGGAAAATGGTGGGATTTTCTATATGGATCAGCTTTGAATTTTTTTAACCTGATTGTATGCCTTGTGGGAGCCTCAATGTTTGCAAGAACCTCAGTCGTGATATTTTTTGTTGTCATCACAAGTGCTGTGTCTGTGTTCTTAAGCTTTATTATTTATCAGACGCCTCGTATGGTAGACATACCAAAGGAGAATGAACACATGTATAGTCTTAACATCACTCAAGCTGAATACACTGGTTTCAGTTGGTATACATTTTCAACGAATGTTTGGGGTGAGTATGCATGCATTTTAATGATTTGTGTGCAACTTTTTCTTTTGCCAAGTTTGTTCCTCCTTTTCATATTTTCTGACCTCTAAGTGCAGGCGAGTACTTGATAAATGTTTATGTACTGAACTGTACATTTTAAAAATTTATTACAGAATTAATGGTTCAAGAATAAAAATATTGGATACATTTAGTGCTTTAGGATAAATTACTTTATGTCTATCTTGATTGCAGGACACATAAAATCCTGTACAGTACGCTTTAAAAATGAACAAAACATTAATGTAAAATGGAAGTTTAAATCTTACAAAAATTATTCAAACTTATTTTCACTCTTCTTTTGTAGATTGAGAGCATCTCCCATTTGGCCCTTTCCGCGACGCAATACCCCTCCACTTAACAACCCATGTAAAAACTGGTTTGGTTTTGAGGTGTAGCTTGCACAGCATGGGAGATTTTAATGGTTAATTTTGTGTAGGCACACCCAAAAACCAGTTTTTGTGCAGCTTGGAATTACAGAGAATTGTTATGTATTAATTTTTAACTAGGCCTGATAGTGCAGAGACCAGATAGTCACAAGCCATATAGTCTAGAATCTACTGTACTTGATAATTTGAGTTTCTTATAAAATATCAAATATTTTTTGAGAATTTCAGAAAGTAATATATATTTGTTAATATTTTGAACAAAAAATATATCTCGTAGATGGAAAGTTTAAGAAATTGCTGGCCACCTCAGGAACCGTCTCAACATCAGATATTAGCCTAACACCCATACCCCTTTTACTGATTGTTTTTTACTCATGCACACATAATTTTACTTTTAATATGAGTCACAAATGTGCATTTAAAATTGATTATTATTCAAGCTTTGTGGACATGTATCTATAAGCACTGGTACTTGGGGGAAATGGGGGGGGGGGTGGTGTTAGGTAACCGGAGACCCTCCACCACAATTTTTTGGAGGGGGGGGGCTAAAATATCTTCCCCATTTGCCAGAAACATGAATGTGTAAATTTTCACTTTTTTTGTGAATTATTAACTGGTTAAATCTCTTATTTCACTATCTAAGTTTTGCCAGAAACTTGATACATATCCCTTGTTGTGTGAAAGAATGTTAGAAAACAAAGAGACAAGTCTGCCAGTTTTCCGGGTCATTTTACTGGTGTGACACATGCCGGAGAGTGGTGAGTGGTGCTGCAGCTGACCATTATGACCTTGGACAGAGAGAAGTTGTCCACCTCTGGTAAAAGCAGAAGTTTCGGAAATTGAAAAATTGAAATCTTAGGAAATTTCAAGAAAATAACATCTGTAGACTAACATGGGTATAGTAAACATTCACATGCCATTTCTGAAGTTCTTTTTCCCCAAGAATTTGTCCATTCATGTTTTTGGCATAAAATTGATGGTATATTGTTGTTGAGGAAGGTGCGCCTGCCGCATGCCCCCCATAAGTGCAGCGCTGCATATCCCTCAGTATTGCATAAGCGTGCTTTGATGAATATTACAAAGAAGGAGGAAGGACAGTGGGAGGGGGGCGGGTGCCTATATAGAGATTTTGGTGGTAAGAAACTACAACTGAAGCCATCTCCATTCCTTTATCTCTTTTTCCTAAACAAAGATGAAGATCCAGTTTTCGAAACTTCTGCTTGTATCAGAGGTGGTTAACTTCTCTCTGTCCAAGGTCATAATGGTCAGCTGCAGCACCACGCGCCACTCTCCGGCATGTGTTGAACCAATAAAATGACTCGGAAAACTGGCAGACTTGTCCCCATGATAACTAGTGTAACCTCTTTACTCCAGAGGTACACATTTGTATATCTCATTTTTTACAGTTTTGAATGGTTTTTAATGTTTTTTTTGTTTTTTTTCAAGTTAAGACCTGAGGTATACATATACTTGTACCTAACTCAAATGATCCTAGTGAAGATATTGACCCTAATTAATTAATTTTTCTTTTAAAGAGCATTTTGACATACAATAAACACAAATCAATCAACTAAAAAAATTTTCAATAGTTTTGACTCAGGTGGGAAGAGGATAGTAAAACATGGACAATTCAGTCATTCACCCGCTAAGATTCCATAATGCTATGGCGTCTACAGCCATCTCTATCATATGAAGCGGGAGAGCCAATTTCCTGCCCAATATTATAATGATAGTAATAAAGAAAAAAAGAAAAGGAGCCTTTAGCCATTTAAATGTACAAAACATACTCTTTTGCCTCCATCATCAACACTCCTTAATTTTATGGCCACTTGCTTAAAGGGCCCCTTCAAAGATTGCGTAATAGCCGCTCCGCTCCGTATTCTTTTCTCTCTCTCCCCTATAATACTGAAACCTATCTCTTGACCATTGTATTGCCACCTGCAGGCAATTGACTTTATGGCTTTATTTCATCTATTTACGCATCTCTTCCATGGGAATATGTACCTTTTCTGACTTTCTTTGCTTCCTCTCTTCTTTCTTTTCCTTCTCTTTTATTTGTACAAACCTCCCACAGAAAAAACGTCCTCCTCCCATATCCTTCGAAAGATCATAGGGGGTGAACCCGACCAATAATGCTTAATTTAATACTAATTTGTACCTATGTAAACCTCATCACGCAATAGATGGATCTTTCTTTGAAGACGGCCTACCAATTGGAAAAGGGGGTTTGTGCCCCTCAAAACTTTACTTTTTGAAAGTTTTAAAAAAATCAAAAGTAGATTGATTAGTGCAGGCTAGAAATCAAGTTGAGAAAAGGATGTAGCAATTAGAATTTGTTTTTAGACATGGTAAATTTTCCATCGGACACTGCGATCATCCGTGACAAAAGGATGGAGGAAAGGTAGGAAAGAAATTCTTACCACATTTTAAGTAAATTATGGAGGTTTAATTAAAACCCAAACTATGAGAAATTAATGGCGGAGATGGCAAAATTATAAAGAGTGTTTAAAGGAGAGTTATTCCAACATCAAGTTAAAATTATTATAATTGAACATATAGTATTCTGTCTATGTATTATGCAGATTTTGGTATCGGGATGTTTGGATTTTTTTTAATTGACTTTTTATTTGTGTAAATATAAATCGGTCTTTTCATGATTTTTTTGTTTGATTAAATATTATTTAAATTTAACAGTAACATGATTTTTTCTTTCGTGAGTCATCTTTTCTAAATGTGTGTTGGACCACTAGGAACCTGGGTTAAATCTACATAATTGCATACATATATATTCTTTCAGTGGTCCGATATAACAATAAGCAGGGTTGCGCTGAATTTGGTGATTTCTAATTTTGCCAAGTCTTTCCTTCTTGCGACATGGATTTTTTTTTTTTGCTCTCCTAACATCTTCAACATCTGGAAATCAATATGGGAAAAAAAAGAAAAGAAATTTGGCACTCCTTTTTTTTTTGCCAAGTTAGAACATCTGGAACCAATGAAGAAAGCATTGGCTACAGGATTCACCGACCCATCACATTGGGGCTTCGAGTTCTTATTCTGGCAAATCCAACACCAACCGAGTTTCTTGGTGCGATTGCTGTTTGAAACCATGCTAGTGGCACACTTCGGGGGAGAAACTATATTTTTTACAATTATTCATGCTGAATTCTGTCAAACTCCGCAGACTAGACTTTTTTATAGGTGAGCTCAGAATGCTCATCTATAAAAAAAATTGAAATGTTCCCCAGCAAAAAATACACGATGACAAACAGGGCTTCGGCTCAATACATTTCAATAATGACGAACATGACATAATGAGACCTAAGACGCTGGTGAAAATAAGAAATGAAAATGGTGCAAAAAAAATAGATAAGGGTAGCATGTTACCTTCAAAAAACATTACTGCCACCAATGAAAAGTTTAGAGAGCTAGCCAATGTAATCAGTTGGTGACACAAAATAATCACCAAATTTGGCACAACCCTGCTTATGGAATCTTAGCCAATTCACCTTTTACCCGGACTTTGAATTCCTCCACTTCTTCATAAACTGATACCTGTCCATTTTGTTCATCTATTTGCATTCCCAGCTAGAGGCAAGGCATCAAAAATTATTGTTTCTTCTGCAAATTATTCCATCAAATTACATCTGTAGTTTGAAATTTCACCGATAAACCATATTTTCCCACATTTTTATGTAATTATTATTTTGATGCCCATAAGATTACATGAAACCAAATTTGTGATACATGCTTCTTTATTATGTGAGTTACCTTTTTTAAACAGAATATCAGTATTTTGGTTTTAAAAGATGTTATTCTGCTTTAACACAGAATTTTATCTCTCAGCTTGATTTATCAAAAATCACCAAGCACGCCATCTTTTGGCCACCCCTGACCTAAACCGTCATCCAAATCTTTTGTCAGAAATTTATCAGTAAAGGGGTCCATTGTAATTATGTTTAATACACCATCAAGAGTTTCTTACATTTATTTAAGATCTATTGGCATAATTTTTTTGAAATGAATGGTTTTTTTCATTGTTATTTAAATATTTATTCATTGTCAACAGATCATTATGGTCAGGATTATACAACAGGTTACCCGACAAGTTTTGCTACAGTGTTTGCTGTGATGTTCAGTGGTGTGACTGGAATAATGGCTGGTGCGAACATGTCAGGTATTTGCTTTTGGTATATCAAAATTTGGGGCTTGACAAATACCTAGTGCCTGTCACCACATTTTATATTGTTATTTTTTTTCGAACTTATAGATAATGTTCTTTTTTCCTAAACTTCATTTAATGAGTGTCTGAAGTAATTAGTAGTATAATAACCTGACGCACATTCATGGTACTTTTCTGTATGCTTAGGTGATTTGAAAGAACCTGGGAAATCCATTCCGAAAGGCACCTTAACTGCGTGTGCTTTCACATTCATCACTTACTTGATTTTATGTCTGTTTTCTGCAGCAACATGCTCAACGTGAGTTTTTTAAATGAAATATTTCTTTAGTTGATCCATGAAATGATTTCGTTTATATATTTACACTTTATTTACAACAGATAATATTTACATAATACAAACGGGAATGCTGGTAGAGAAAAATGTGACCCATGCACGGAGAGACACACAGACACATGCTTCAGTGAGTAGGACAACATCAACAACAAACAAGCATACCCAGACATCTTTGACTTCAGATTTCTGTTGTGTTGCCACCAGCAGAAAATATAATAGTTATACAAGCTGTGGAGATACCCCAGCGCCATCATGTGGGGAGCACTACAGTATCCCCTTGTAGTCCGAAGGATGAGGAAAGAAGAGAAGAGAAAAAAAATTAAATTTTAAAAGTCACATGCTTCGATGAACATAGACTGTTTTCCCAAATATTTTTGCTGGTCGGTGTCTTTTTCAGGATGCTTTTCAGAACGATGGAAGTTTTTAGCATGGATGCATCTGTCTTTTTGTTAGGCATCTATCTTAGAAGGCAAAATGTCTTCTCATCACATTTCAGCACTTCGTACGGTCCATTGTAAATGGGGACGAGTGCTTGTTTCACTGTGTCTGACCACAGGAAGACGTGGGTGGTATTCTTCAGTTCCAAATGTATGTAGAGTCTCTTTTCACCATGCGCCGTTGCAGGAGTTGGTTGTGGCGGCTGCCTCTGGTCCCTTAGAATAGAGATGAATTCTGTGGGACAAGGTATGTTGTTGCTACTGTTGGTGATCAGATCGCCAGGCAATCAGCGTTCTGTGCCGTATACAAGTTCTGCTGGTGTGGCTTTGTGGTCTTCTTTGTAGCAGGATCGTAGCCCTAACATAACTGTTGGAAGTGTGTTCACCCAGTTCATATTTGACCTAGCTATCAGAGCTGCTTTCAGTTGTCGATGAACTCTTTCTATCATCCCGTTAACTTCAGGATGGTAAGGTGTCATCCTGATGTGCTGAATGGCAAGGAGTTTTGTTAGTCCGCGAAAGATGAAGCTTTCGAACTGTTGACCTTGGTCTGTTGTTATTTTCTAAGGGGTTCTGAAATGACTGATCCAACCAGAATAGAATGTCTAAGCAACAGTGGCTGCTGTCATGTCCTTCATCTGTAAGACTTCAATCCAGCAGCTAAATCAATCAATGCAAGTGAGGAAATATGTGTAATCTTGGGATGATGAAAGTGGACCAATGATATCGATGTGGACATGTTTGAAACAAGCATCTGGCATTTCAATTTTTCCTTTAGCAGGAACAGTATGTTTGTGCACCTTTGACTTTTGGCAAGTCACACAACATCAAGTCCAGGTGGTGCAGTCTTTGTGGCTTTGATACCTGGGTGACATAGATTGTGAAGAGCATCGAAAGCATGTCTTTGAAGAGTATTCGGTATATATATGGACGTTCTTGATTGGAAGATGTGTCACACCAGAGTGGTTTGTCAATACCAGCTAAATTGCAGATGTCTAGTCTTTAATGAGGAAAAATGCTTGAGAGAGTCCAGTTCACTGTAGGTCACTTGAGCTTCTGCGATCTTGGAATAGTCTATTGATAGAGGGCATGCAATGGCTCATATTGTAGAAAGAGCATCAGAGACTTGGTTTTGTACACCTGATACGTGTCGTATGTCGATAGTATGTTGTCCAATGAAGTCAAGATGTCGTGTTTGTCTGAGAGATATCTTGTGAGGCTTTTTACGAAACGCAAATGTCAAGGACGTATGATCGGTGTAGAGGATGAAATGCTTTCCTTCGATCACTGCCACATACGCTGCTAATATCTCTGTCGTAAGCGCTGTAATTCATCTCAGCTTTGGTAAGCTTCCTGGAGTAGAAAGTGAGAGGTTGCCAGTGCAAGTTGACAAGCTGTTGTAGGCAGGCACCGATTGCTGTGCTGTATGCGTCTACCATGATAGAGAGTTCGGCTGATGAATGTGGAAAAGCAAGACGGGTTTCAGAAATGAGTTTTTGCTTGCAGTCTACGAAATCTTGATTTGATGTTTTCGTCCACTCGATCTTCGCATTGCTTTTGACTTTTTTTGAAGATATGAACATAGTGGAGCTTGTGTTTCTGCTAACCCAGGAAGGAATCTTCGATAAAAGTTCAACATTCCCAGAAAACTTCAAAGTTCTTGGATGGTTGCCGGTCTAGGGAAATCTTTTATCGCCTTCACTTCATCATGAAGAGAAATCCCCTTTGATGATATCCTGTGTCCAAGAAATGTGACTTCATCTTGGAAGAATTTGCACTTCAGAGAGTTGATCTTTAGATCATGCTCGGTCAGTCGTTTGAAAACTATGTTCAGGTACTGTTTATGCTGTTCAGAGTTCGCTGATGCGATGAGGATGTCATCTATCTATCCCTCTGAAAAATTGAGACCAGCCAACACTTGGTCAATGTACCTCTGGAATGTCTGGGCGGCATTGCAAAGTCTGTAGGGCATGAAAGGAAATCCATAAAGCCCAAAAGGCATGATGACAGTAGTCTTGGGCACGTCAGCTTCTGCCACTGGAATTTGTTGATACGCTGAGACAAGGTCGATGGTTGAATAGATTGCATTCCCCTGAAGCATGTGGGTTATGTCATGGATTTGAGGAATGGGATATCTGTGTCTGGTGTGTTGATCTTATTTAGCTGATGGTAGTCACCACATATACGCCATGCACTGTTAGGTTTCTTGACCATATGAATGGGACTGGCCCCATGCATTGTTAGATGGCCGACATAATCTTTGTTTTTGCATGTCCAGAAATTGCTTTTTGGCACAAGGTAACTTTTCTGGAGAGAGACGGTGAGGTTTAGCAAAAATTGGCTTAGCCGTTGTCTCAATGATATGCTCACAGCATGGTTTGGCATTCAGCGAAGATTTACTGAGCTAACTTTGATAAGTTGCGTCACCGTCAAAAAGTTTGATTGAATACACTTCTGACTTCTTTAGTTGACAGTGTGCAGTAATGCAGTAAGGTGGGCTTGCTTCTTGTATCTTGTTGGCCAGCTCTGCATGGTGATCTTATTTAGCTGATGGTAGTCACCACATATATGCCATGCACTATTAGGTTTCTTGACCATATGAATGGGACTGGCCCCATGCATTGTTAGATGGCCGACATAATCCTTGTTTTTGCATGTCCAGAAATTGCTTTTTGGCACAAGATAATTTTTCTGGAGAGAGAAGGCAAGGTTTAGCAAAAATTGGCTTAGCCGTTGTCTCAATGATATGTTTTAATATTGGCATTCAGCGAAGGTTTACTGAGCTAACTTTGATAAGTTGCGTCACCGTCAAAAAGTTTGATTGAGTGCACTTCTGACTTCTTTAGTTGACAGTGTGCAGTAAGGTGGGCTTGCTTCTTGTATCTTGTCGGCCAGCTCTGCATGGCCTTCATTTCAACTTTTTCTGGGGGGGGGGGGGGCAAAGCACATGTACTAAATGTATGCATATATATATTTGTATATATATATATATCATTTTTAGTGTATTTTCAAAAGCCAGGGGGCAACGGCACCCCCTGCCCCCCCCTAAATGACGAGCCTGCAGCTCTGCCGTTTTGTTAGGGGTTAGTGGGCTATTGGCAGCGAGTATAGATCGAGTAGGGTTTAGCAGTTGTTGCAGGAACAGTTCTGTCAATATTTCGTCTGAAACACTGTGAGATTCCGCTCTTTGTTTTAATTCATGGAGAATGTCAGACGGTTTCCCATCTCCTAATGGCTCACAAGCAAGAAGTATCCGAAGCTGTGTAGACGAGGATTCACTGCAACGTGTGACTAGTTCACGCTTTAGTTTTTCGTATGGCTTCGAAGTTGGCGGGTCAATGAGAATGTCTCGTACTAGAGATGCGTTATCTGGAGGTAAATTTGCAATGATGTAGTTGTATTTTGTTTTTGACTTTGTTATTGGTTTTGGAGCGGCCAACTGGAAAGTGCTTTCACACATCACGAACCATAACGAAACATCACGCACGTTGAATGGCAGTATAGCTGCAGCACTCCCCTTTGCCATGGTGGTTTCTTTTGTTTCACATGCGGTGTTGCCAATCTTTAGTTTATCCATGCAATGATTTCATTTATATATTTACACTTTATTTACAACGGATAATATTTACATAATACAAACGGGAATGCTGGTAGAAAAAAATGTGGCCCTTGCACGGAGAGAGACAGGCATGTGGGTTAGTGAGTAGGACACCATCAACAACAAACAAGCAGAGCCAGACGCCTTTGACTCCAGATTTGTTGTGTGTTGCGACCAGCAGAAAATATAATAATAATTATACAAGCTGCGGAGATACTCCAGTGCCATCTCGCGGGGAGCACTACAATTCCTTACTAATAAATTGAAGAACTGTCACATAGTTTTTTTTATGTGAAGTTTTTCTTTGAATTTCACTTGCTTTTTTATATTGTTTTGTTACAGTCGTTTATTAAAGAACAATTACCTGTACATGCAGTATATAAATTTTTGGCCCCCGCTTGTTGTGGTTGGTCTCGTATCTGCTACCTTGTCAGCATCCTTGAGTAATCTGATTGGGTCATCAAGAGTCTTAGAAGCTCTGGCTAAAGATGAGATATTTGGTATGTTGCTTTCATATTAGTTTGAAAATACAATAGCAGTTTGACATATTAATTTCTACTTACTTTCTTTCTTTTTCTATCAAACCGAGCACAACTCAGGTCTATCACCATCTCTGGGCAATTTACTACCTAGTGAGTTGTGCCGGAAGTGTAATTGTGTGTGTACCTAACAGTCTGAGTGCGTATGTAGTGTTGTGCTTGATCTTTCAGTGCCGCCATCTATATTTCAAAAGTGATGTGTTATGATTGAATTACATTTATACTGTTTGCAGGTCTGTTGCTCTCTGTGGCAAGACTTTTAAAGGGAAGACCAACTTCAGCCGACCAACGTATTGGTGACGTATTAATTTCTACTCAATTGTATACTACAAGCAGTAGAAGCTTCCAGATTACAGAGTTGTGGTTCAAAGAAAATTGATCTAAACGATCTGCATTACTGGCTATTCTGAGCCTGTAGTATTCATACTCCTGAGGAGTATGTGAAAAATAATCAGCAATATGGCGGGGAAAAAAAAAACAGAAGGAGCAAAATTTTTTTTTAGGAAGGAGGCAAATTTTATGCAGGAACAATAGTTCATTCAATGAAATTGGATTTTGTTTTATTTATCATAGGAATAATTTTGAGTCCTGTTGTGAAGATGATTTACAGCGGTAATCCGGTTGCAGCTGTATTTGTGTCATGGTTTTGTGTGCAGGTAAGAAAAGAAAATAGTTTTTCTTTTACCTTGAAAATGTATTTTCACTAGTCACTAAGACCTTTTTTTCCTGTATATAATTGGAACCTTGAATGAATGCAGACGGAAACATAATAAGAACAGTCTATATTAGAATTTTCATTCATCGATATCACGTTTCTTTTTTCCTTTCCTTATTTATTCTTTTTGTTCTTTATTTTAATTTATTTCTCACTTCTGCTATTTATCATCCATGAGTTTCAATATGTTGATGAATTGATAGATTGGCTGGAAAATGAATTGATAATAATTACCAAATTACGTTTTAAGTTTTTATGAAAGATTTAATTTTTATCCTTTAGCTGATCCTGTTTATAGGATCATTGAATACAATTGCACAGATAACATCTGTATTCTTCTTGCTGTCCTATTTTGCAACAAATTTGGCATGTTTGGGTCTCGAGTTGGCATCTGCACCGAATTTCAGGCAAGTTTTGAAGGAAAAAAAAGTATTCTAGTTAGTGGCATGATTTATTTTGAATGTGTGTGCAATTTGAAATACGGCATAAGTTACAAACTTCGTAAAATTTATAATTTTTAAATTTTTTTACCTTCATATACTCATGAAAATGTTGGTGAACTTGTAAATAGGATGGTTTATTCAAAAAATTTGTTCTGGATTTAAGTAACTTGAACTTGTATATCTTCAGAGGGTCTATTTTTGTTGTCAGCCAACTGAGAGAACATTTTGGAGGTCTGCGGAGCAATTCCAACATTATTTGCAATTGTTATATCTTCTTGCTGCCAGTACAGGATTGACAGGAAAAAAAGAATTAAACGTTAATGCAACACGTAGAATGAAGGTTGTTCAATCATTATCATATGGATGTTTGTACCTTTACAAAAAAAATCTTTCTAATGGTTTGCATGAATTAAAATTATGAAATTTGGCATAGGGCTGTCTCAACTCGTGGCCCATAGGCCTCTGGTGCATAAAGTTCCTCCACGTGATAGTAAGATTTGACAGTATGACTTTCGAGAGTAAGTATATGAGAATTGGTAGGTGTACTTTCAACCAGGCATGGATCCAGAAGAGTCTATCATCCCTCCCAAGAGAAAAACAATGTGAGAAAAATTGGTCTGTCCCATAAAATATAAGGAGATCTAAAACCAACAAACACAATTATTCACACCTCTCACCAACAGAGGGGTCCTCGGGGAGGCACGTTCTTCCCCTCCAAGCTGACTTGCTCTCCAACATATTGTCCTGAATCCGTGCCTGCTTCTAACCAGGAAGGGCTGTCAGAACATCACTTTGTTCAGAGGTCCATGATGTGGTAAAGACAGCCCTGGTTGTGTAGCAGGTTGGCAATCAGCACTTTAAAACAGCAGGTCTCAACCTTTTTTGACTCGCGGAGCACTTTTCAGTACGTAATTTCTATGGCGGAGCCCTGTTTGACTCGGGGAGCCTTTTTTATATATAATTTTTATGGCGGACCCCTGTAGGCCTCTTTTTTATTTGTCTATAAAATTTTCTGATTTATTTTATTTTCCTGAAGTCGCAGCGGATCCCCTGGGAAATGCACATAGAGCGCCGGTTGAGAACCGCTGCTTTAATACATAGGTTTTTGAGTGGTATTTTGGAGGTTGAGAGTTTCGCAGTGTTGAAAGCTTTTAAAATTTTTCATTAGTAATGCAATGAAAATATCTATGTTCTAGACATATTCATTGCTCTCATAAGCATCAAATTTTCTGTGTGAACGAAAATTAATTGTTCAAATTTTTTCAACACACATCCATGATTTTGTTTTTGCTTATTTTAATTTTAGGCCATCCTTCAAATATTTTTCATGGCACACAGCGTTATTCGGGTTGTTGGGATGTCTCACTATGATGTTTGTCATTAGTCCTCTGTATGCCTCAGTTTCAATCATAATGTGTCTGCTACTGGTCATCATTCTACATCTCCGTTCTATTCCAGTACGATGGGGATCTATTAGTCAGGCACTAATCTTTCACCAGGTAAACATAGTTTTAATGTTACCTTTTTTGCTACAGGAAAATTTAATTCACAAATGCCTATTTTTTAATTACTCTTTTCATGCAAGTACTTGACGATACAGTAAACTTTCAAATGACTGATTGAAGACAAAAGATTGACAAATTTCTTTTAAACCGAAATATCAGAAACATATATCATGTTGAAATTTTATCAGTATGATTATATTAAACCTTTAAACTTTGCAATGTTCCCTAAAATTACACTTATGTGCAAAATGAAGATAATTTTTTTTTTTTTCAAATCAAATTTATTGTTATCATATAACAGTACACAAAAAAAGAAAAAAAGGAAAATTTACCAAGGAGTCAATGAAAATAATTACCCATTCTGGTAAATGCTAGTAAAAATTAGTATGGAAAACAGAATACTCAACTAAAAAAAAAAGATAAAAATTATTCAAATTAAAATAAAAATTCATGGCAACAGAAGAGTGTAATTTAAAAGCAGTTCTACATGCCGCATTTAAAAATATAATTTTTTTTTGGATGTTGGAATAAAAGCAAAAACGACTAGATGCAATGTAATTAAATTAAACTGTTACGTTATTTAAGAATTACATGAGCAACAGAAAAACATTGAAACAAATTTTCTATACCATCAAGTGAGAACATATATTGCTTGACACATTTTTTAAAGGATGATAAACTAGTATTATGATTTCTGGTGGTAATGTATTGTAGAATTTTGGGATAAGTAAAATGTTTCTACAACAGTGTTTTATGAGGTAATGGAAGTGAATACATATTATTTAGTCTATTTGAAGATAGAGATGCATAGGCGGAGATAGACTTGGAAGTCTGGGGGGCATGGTCATTATTGCTTGGGAGGGGGCACGATGATAATGTCAATTCATATACATTAAATCAGTTGACTCCACCTTTGACATTGGAAGGGGATGCCCATGCCCCCCCCCCCCATATCTCCGCCCATGTAAAGATGTATTTGAAGGCAAGGAGAATTGACCTTTGAATAGGAGGACAATGGATTTATAGAAATACACTGAAGAGCCAAAAAAACTGGTCCACCTGCCTAATATCGTGTAGGGCCCCCGCGAGCACACAGAAGTGCCGCAACACGACGTGGCACGGACTCGACTAATGTCTGAAGTAGTTCTGGAGGTAATTGACACCATGAAATCCTGCAGGGCTGTCCATAAATCCTGGAGATCTCTTCTGAACAGTATGTTGCAAGGCATCCCAGATATGTTCAATAATGTTCATGTCTGGGGATTTAGTTGGCCAGCGAAAGTGTCTAAAATCAGAAGAGTGTTTCTGGAGCCACTTTGTAGCAATTCTGGACGTGTGGGGTGTCGCATTGTCCTGCTGAAATTGTCCAAGTCTGTCGGAATGCACAATGGACATGAATGGGTGCAGGTGATCAGACAGGATGCTTACGTACCTGTCAGAGTCGTATCTAGACGTATCAGGGGTCCCATATCACCCCAACTGCACACGCCCCATACCATCACAGAGCCTCCACCAGCTTGAACAGTCCCCTGTTGACATGTAGGGTCCATGGATTCACGAGGTTGTCTTCATACCCGTACACGTCCATCAGCTCGAAGCAATTGGAACCAAGACTCATCAGACCAGGCAACGTGTTTCCAGTCCTCAACAGTCCAATGTCAGTGTTGTCGGGCCCAGGCGAGGCGTAAAGCTTTGTGCCGTACAGTCATCAAGGGCACACGAGTGGGCCTTCGGCTCCGAAAGCCCATATCGATGATGTTTCGTTGAATGGTTCGCACACTGACACTTGTTGATGTCCCAGCATTGAAATCTGCAGCAATTTGCGGAAGGGTTGCACGTCTGTCACGTTTAATGATTCTCGTCAGTCGTCGTTGGTCCCGTTCTTGCATGGTCTTTTCCCGGCCGCAGTGATGTCGTAGATTTAATTTTTTACCGGATTCCCGATATTCACGGTACACTCGTGAAATGGTCGGACGTCAAAATCCAAATTTCATCGCTACATCGGAGATGCTATGTCCCATATCTCGTGCGCCGACTATAACACCACGTTCAAACTCACTTAAATCTCGATAACCTGCCATTGTAGCAGCAGTAACCGATCTAACAACTATGCCAGACACTTGTTGTGTTATATCTGCGTTCTCTGATTGGGTCCATATCTCTTTATTTGCATACGCATGCCTGTACCAGTTTTTTTGGCTCTTCAGTTTATAATTGACGTAATGTAAGCATTCCAAGATGTTGATGAAGTTTGTATTGATGGTGTAGTAAGATTATTTGTGGTGATTCTAATTCTCTTATGGAGGCTGATTATAGGACAAAGGGTTGAAAGGTAATCAGAACCTCAGACAGTTAGACCATATAGTAGGAGTGATGGAAACAAGGAGTAATAAAGAGTTAGTAAAAACGACTGATTCAAGTAAGAAACAAAAAAGGCTTTCATGGCCATCGTGTAAATTAGAATTAAGCTTAAAATTTTTCGGGTTTTTTGGTCGACGTGAAATAGTTTTCGTCTTTCAATGTTTCGTTCACACGAGTGGTGAACATCTTCAAGAAATCTTACGTGACAGCGGGCAAAAGACTACTACTTATGCCTTCTCCCTGCTTGAGTCACACTGCCTCGTTGGGATTGGTCTGTTGAGCCATTCATGAACAGGGATTCAAACTATATTACAATATTTTTGAATTCAGTATAAGTATACAGTGCAAATCCTGTGTACTGATAATCTTTTTAACTATATTACTCTCAGGTCCTGACACATTGTTATGGTATTAATGTATTCCATCTATAATGATAAATACTGTTGCAATGCTTCTTTTTTGGTCCATTGAACATTGTTATGCAACAGTTTCACTGTATATGTTTGAATTATTCAATCATTACACTTCACTCATAGGTAGAAAAATTGATGGCAGCATTATACGCAAGCGTCACATAGAAACAAACTTCACATTATGTTTAAAACACATACACACACATTCTGGCATGCACCAGTTCATTAAAATTATGTAGGGGAATGTGTACGAGTTGCATGCACGGTTAAGTAGTAGTATATGTTTGAGATTATAAATGCAAAGGTATCCCTGTGTGATAGTATATTCAATATTCTCTATTATGTAAAAATAGGTGAGGAAATATCTTCTCTTACTGGACAGCAGAAAAGACCACGTCAAGTTTTGGCGCCCGCAATTCCTCCTACTAGTCGCAAATCCTAGGTCATGTATTCCACTGATGACATTTGCTAATGATTTGAAAAAAAGTGGATTATATGTAGTTGGGCATGTGAAAGTTGGTAGCATCGAGGAGAATGCAGTTGGTGATCCAGTCGCTGAGGAATATCCCTTATGGCTTCTGCTTCTGGATAAACTGAAAGTGGGTATTTATAAGTATTATACCTAATTTTCTGGTTCTAAAATTTTAGACAAAAATTGGCTAAACTGTTTTTCTGTCTTAAACAGCCAACATTTTTTTTTTTATGTATTTTATATTTGACTTTAATAAGCTTAGTTTCTTGTGATTTTAATTATTCACAGACTGAGCAACATGCTCAACCTCTTTTTCTTCTTATTTAGGTTAAGGCGTTTGTAGAAGTGACGATGGCCAACAGTGTTCGAGAGGGTTTTCACCATCTTGCTCGGGTTTCTGGCTTGGGTGCTATGAAACCCAACACCGTTCTTTTTGGATTTTACGATCGTAACAGACCCGAAGACTTTTTTGAGAAAGACTCGATGTACAAGGAGCTTCAAAGGGTTGTTTTGAACGACCAGGTATTTTTGCAATTACGTGAGGATGATTCAGATAGATATCTCAGTGCACAAGAGTACGTGCAGATGATCTGGGACTGCATATTCCGCCTGCAAAAGAACGCATGCCTAGCCAGGCATTTCCATCGACTAAACAAAGAGCAAATAGTCAAGAAAAATGGTAAAATCAAATACATAGATGTTTGGCCAATGAATTTCTTCAAGCCAGAGAACTTGTTGACCATAGACAACTGCTGGCAGTTCGTTATGCAGTTAGCATGCATCTTGAACATGGTCACAGGGTGGAAAAAGCACACCAAAGTTAGAGTGTTCATGTGCATCAGTGCTCATTCTGAAAATGCAGAACAGCAGATGTCGATATGGGAGAATATGTTGCGTCTCCTTAGAGTAAATGCGTCTATAAGTATTATTTTTTGCGATCATATTCTCGGGCTTTTGGATTATGATGAAAAAAACTTACCACTTATTAACACTGGGTATTTTTCCGCTATAAACGCTTTGATAAAGCAGCACAGTCACCAGACTGGTGTGTTATTTATGTATCTGGCTCCTCCTCCTGCGAATCCCAAAGAACATTTGTCGTATTTGGAGAAGCTGGATACCATGACAGCTAGTCTTCCTCCAGTTCTTCTCGTTCACGGCATCATGCCAGTGACATCCACTACTTTGTAGGAAGCATATAGTTTTAACACAGTGATGCTATCAAAGATTACTATTTTTTATTTAAGGTGTCGGTGTATATTTAAGAGAATTTCATTTTAATTTTTTTAACTTGTGTGCGTGTATGTCTGTGCACTTTTATTTTAAGCATGGAAGGAATCTTGTGTCACATGTGCGGTACTGTGATGAGAGAAATGTGAGGATGAAATATTGATGTTTTCATCTATTTGATCTGTTCTGTCTTTAATATTTTGTTATTTCTCTTTGTTTTCCTGTTCAAAGCCAGTCAATCTAGTTCCTTTATTTTTTATTTTTCAATAACATTACATCCAATTAATTTTGTTTGATCAGCAAATTTTACTGTCATTCAGGCTCAAATGTTCCGTTATTCCTATGGGATGTGAAGCAAAGTGTGTCTGGTTCTTCAATGCAGAGCTGCTCTTAACAGACATGACCTGGTGCAGAAATAATAGGGGAGGCCGGAGTGCATCTAGACCAGCATTTCTCAATCTGTGGTCTGCAGCAGTGGCATAGGTGGTCCGCAAACAGATTGGATAATTTTATTCTAACTGAATGAAAAATGGGGAGAGATAGACAGCTTTTTTCCTCAGCCCAAGATATCAAGGAAACAGATATTTTCTGAATAACTCCACACTCACTTGATGAAAATTCAGCATTATTGGTGTAAAAAAATTCCAGGATTGATGAAAATTTAGAATTTATGCAGGAAATAATTCAAGAATTGATGAATGCTCCCAACAATTTACCTCCAACAGGAAAGGACCCTACAAAGCGAGGGAGGGGTGTATTAGGGTCTAAATTGTTTATCCCAGTGCAACCACACTTGTCGCACGGGGGCGACTCTGCTTCAATGTCTTTCATGTTTAAAAATCGCATATGATTTACCGTATATACTCGTGTATAAGCCGACCCCCCCCCCCCCACTTCAGGACCATCAAAACAGCAATAAATTGAAAACCTGTGTATAAGCCAACCCCAAAAAATCCGTGCATTTTAGAGAAAAAAAATTCTTATATTTTCAGGCAAAATGAATAATTAAGGAAATTTACAATAGAAAATGATTCAAACTTTTTTATCTATTTCTTTTGAGTCTCCAAGCTCATCGTAATCCATCGGATCATTGTAGGGGGTGTGGCATCTTTGTTTTTATCCTCATCTGGGCTGTCATTGCCATTGTCACTTTTAAAGATGATATCATCTTCAGTTCTGTCCATCGCATTGTTGATGCAACACTTTTTTAAGGATCGAATGATAATTTCGGTGGAAACAGAATTCCACGCCTCATGTACTCATTGGCACACCAAGCCAATATCAGGTTTCTTCAAGGCACCACTTTTTGTAGTTTCTTTATCATCGGAACTCATCCATTGGATGCACAAATTCCTCAAATAGTCTTTGAGAGACTTGTTGATGCTCACATCTAAAAGCTGTACAATCGACGTTAGCCCACCAATGATGTTTTCGATTTCTTTGCGTCTGCTTTGATATTATCGGTTCTGTGGGGTTCAAACATATCCCATACAAATAATGCTGGTTTCTCGAACACTGCTACAAAAATGACTATTGATTGCGGAGGTCGGTATTTTCTCATTAAAAACTGACTCAAGTATAAGCCGATCCCCCCCCCCCACACTTTAGGAACAAATTTTTCCACAACAAAACTTGGCTTATACACGAGTATATACAGTAATTATGTTTTATGCTTTTGTACAGAGTCAAATGACATATTCTGAAAGTTTCAAAGTCTCTTCTGTGTGATTTTTTAAATAAAAGTTTGGTTGTACTGTGCTCACCGCGTAGTGAAATCATCTTGGAGAATTTTGATTATATTGAACGAAGTGATTTTTATGACCAGTGAATGACAAAATGAGCATTTGAAAAATATTTACATGCATAGTATTTTAACATACTGTAATGTCAAAATTTTATGTGCACTATGCCGATGATGCATAGTGCTGTTAAATAGTAAGTCATTATCTTTCACTATTAATTAACCCTCCGTCGAGCACAACATATAAAATGCACAATGTAAAATGAGTTTGCAATGTGTCTGAGAGACACATTGTGCCCAACAGAGGGTTAAGAAAACTGTTGTCTCACATTATATGATGACTTTCTAATAAAAAAATCTGGGATCATTTGTTCTCTTAGCTACTTGAATTTTTATACTTTACCTATGGTAGTTTTTACGATGGAATCAGTTGCTTGATATCATTTGTGTGTGAAAAATCATAAAAGTTCCTTTAGTGTTTGGCGTTAGCTCTTCTTTGCTCTAGTATTTCGATTTGCTGTGGGAAATTTCATCGAAAAGGAGTTGGTTTTATCAAGTGAGAATTCTATGATGTTATAGCATTGATTTGAATTCATTCTTAGCAATTCAGAGTTTTTACCAGTGATTTCAATAGCGATGGGGCACCGTATTTGTAGCGTTTGATGTACAAAAGTTTTTCAGTTTTGTGTAATATTTGTGGAAATGTGTGTTGTGCACACCCAGTGCAAAAGTTCGAACAATTTTCAATTTTTAAAGAAATGTAATAAACATAAAATTCTCACACAATTGAGAATATTCCCAAATTAAAAGTTGTCATTATGAGGTGATTATGTGCCGAAAATTGTTTCGTTTTAAATGTTTCTGGCAATGGAAACTGGATTATATTTCATAACATAAACAAAATTAGTATAAGTTTTTTTAATTAGTTAAAAGAAAAATCAATATTCTCGATTATTCTCCAATTTTTACTTCCAGGAGAATATTCTACCCTCACATCTCTAGTCACAAGATTTCTGATTGATTTTCCTAGGGCCTACTTTTGAAAATGCTATGGATTTGTAATTGCTGAAAAAAAGCCTTTCTCATTTCAACTTCAGTACTTTAGTTCTAATCAACAATGCATCTTAACAAACTAGTTCTGTGAAGTCCTTGGACTAGTCACAAAATTTCAAAATAATTGTTCTTAACCTCTGTGACCCCCGCTCCCAAAAACTGGATGCTTTAATGAATCCATGATGATTAAATTACTTTCTGAACTTTTGCAGTGTTGTGGGTGTATTGCTGTAATTCGATATAGTGATGTTCTTGAATGATGTTATGTGAGATGAAAAATATTTTTACCCACTCAATGTGAAAAGAGCTTTTCGATTAAACGTTCTTAAAATTGGATTATACGTGTCTCCAATATTTTTTAAGATCATCATATTATATTATTATATATGGCAGACCAATCATTTCACAACATATCTTCATGATTTTAACTTTAAGTTAACTTTTAACTTTTTAAGTTTACCTCGCAATTGATTGCTGATGTATGTATGCCCTTGATGTTAAGTTATATAGACATGCAGGGCATCTATAATTGTACTCAGTATGCTTTAAGCTGTCTACAACTTTAACTACCCATCAGAAAGCTATGAAACAATGTGTTTTCTATTTATGAAATCAAAATGTTTGGGAACATCTTGAGGAAGGAATGGTAATGAATTGAGGGGGGGGGAATCAGTACTAGAATTTGCCACTAGATGGTGTTTTCTATGTAAATTAAAGCGTATGTGCTATTTTATAAACATGATGATTCTGCAGCCACACATGCAGAAATGTTTGGTTTTTAAAGGGGCTTCGAACATTCTTTCCAGCCCTTCATCAAGACTTTTCCCAAAGATAAATAATTTTCTGATAAGTAACTTGGTTTGCAAATAGCTCATGACATGACAACGTTAGTGACACACAGTTATCGGAGATCTAAAATTGTATTATAATGTAACTTATCTTGTAGCATTCTTGCTATTATATTTTATACGTAAAGATATTTTGGTGTTGAAGTTAAAAAAAAAGAAGATATATTTGGTGGTATTTATTTTTGAGCTTAGCCTTTATTAATTGTATCCTTGAACACTAGTGCATCGTAATGTATTTTATGACAGAGGTTCCCAAAGTTGATAGGTCCTACACCACTAATGTTCACCTAGTCTCTTACACATTATCTGACCACAGGCATCTTCCGTACATGTACATGTTTCAAGTTACCAACCAACCACACAGAAGAAGTTTATATCTATATATTATATATTATTATAAATGGGTAGCGAGCTTCCAAAGTGCAAGGAAACAACTGATGTGGATTAATATGATTAAATCGATTGTTCTCTACCTTCTTTTCTCCCCATCTGAAAGAATTTTCTGGCTATGGCTCCTGGGGTGGTTCCACCTTTAGTGTGATTACATTGGCTATTCTATCATTAGGGTTATACAGAAATTATTGGATCAGAATAGCAGGCCATTCTTGCAAAAGCACAGAGGTTAATTCTGGCTCTGGATGAATTGTTACCCCCATTACAGAGCAACAGAACTGTCTGGAATGTCACCAGAGTTGTGTTTATGAGAAGGAGGGGAGTGGGGAGACAAAACTAAGCAGGTTACAGCCCCAGAGTGGAGAATTTTCACTAAAATAGGAGGGCAAGTGACTTTGGATATGCCTGTTCTCACCTTGTTGTGACCCTGCTCTGAACGAACTTGTCAGTTTGTAGTTACTAACAGATGAGGTTGTAGCCAAAATGTAAGAAAATGACTGAAAAAAGGGAAAGAGATTTTCCAAACCTATTGTTCTACCACTTTGCCACCTTCCAGAACAAAATTTCTGGCTACAGGCCTGCTAACAGAGGACATCTGAGTATTTTCTCTGCATGCTCGTGGCTCGATTTCCCAACAAGATTCGGGGGGGGGGGGGTTTCAACTATTGTCTGTAATAACTCCATTGAATTTCAAAAATATATATGCGCTTTTCTGACGCTCTATTTTTGTTAAAATAGCACCTCGAAAAACCATCCCCTCCATGTCTTCCAATGGAAGAATTGTGACAGAGAGTAGGCACGCATCACTGTGGAGAGTCTTGTGTTAGTTATCAATTCAATTTGTGCGCCCTTTATACAATTATCACACATCACCAAAGCTTTTGAAATTTTTTTAGTTGACTTTTCTGTTTATGAAATGAGATTTTTACATTCAGGCACATAACAGTGATATTGTTCTTTTTTGTCTTTGGATCTCACAGCATGTCTTTAGTGTGCAATATCTGCGATAACTTATGTTGTTTGCGATAACTATATAACCATATTGTTATTTGCAGATGAAATCCTGTCTCAAATTGTCTTCACATGCATGTGGTTTTCTCCTTTCTTTGTTAAAATTCTGTCATCACCTGTGATTGTATTTATAGTTACTAATAATGAAAATAAAAAATTCTGTTTTTGCAATTTGGCATAGTAGGTAATTTTTATTTCAAGTTTACAACAATTAACAGTAACAAAAATTACGAAATGAGGATGCGATAGAACATAATTATCCATCAAGTAAACAGGAGATTTTTTTTTCATCAATTTATACTGACTTAAGTTCAGTTGAAAATGGAAGAACCCCAATTCACATTGAGAGACCCTGTTTTTCTTTGGGTAAGAGACAGATGGCACCTGCATGAGAGGAATGTATAACTTGTGCACTCAACAATCGTAGGATAGAAATTTAAACATTCCTCAAACTTTGAAGACACCGGCATGTGGCTAGGCATATTTTTTTTATTAGTATGTAAGAGCACGGGCTACAGTGAGACCTTCGTTCTGGTCATATCTGCATATTGGACAAGTACGTTCCGTTTTCAACCATTCGGAAATGCAATGCTTATGAAAAATGTGATTACAAAGTAGAGGCATCATTTCTTGACCAACTTCTGCTTCCACAAGGCATATCGAACATTCTGGCTTCTTGTGCTCGTTGGAAATCGTGAAACTGGGCAAATGCTCTGTTATATTTTCACTTGAACCCAATGGAGACACATCGTCGATCACGTCTTCTGCCGCTCTTGCTCTGTTCAACTGTTCAGCTATTCTCAAGCCGTTCATCATGCTTTCTAGTATCCTCACTCTGACAATATTGCGTTCTGCCACTGCATACGCTACTCTTCCATCGCGTACTACTCGTGTAGGCTCGGCTACCGTTCTATCGTGTACCACTCGTATAGGCTCGGCTACTGCTCGTATTGGCTCGTCCGTTCTTCTAACGCGTTCTGTTCGCCTTCCATCACGCACCATCAGTACCCCGATCAATCTTTCTGCACGATCTGCCCATCGTGTTTCGTTTTCTCTCTCATCATGATCTGTCCATGTTCTATCATTTCCCGCTCTTCCTCTATCACGCAGTATCGTCTCGTTCCATCTTCCGTCACGTTCTGGCGTTCCGTTCCATCCTCCATGAAGCTCTGCCATTCCGCCCAATCCTTCATCACGCCCAGTCCAACTATTATAATTTCTAGCTCTTCTTCCATCACGCTCTGTCGTTTCGTATAGTCTCGTATTACGCTCTGTCCATGTTCTATTGTTTCTTGTCGCCGCGCTCCCTCTTGCGTTACCTGCAATCCATCTTCTACCGTTACCTGTCGTTTCGTTCCATCTTCCACCACGCTCTGCCGACCCGTTCCACCCCCCATCATGATCATCTATCCATATTCCATCATTCCCTGATCCTCCTTCATTACGCTCTATCGTTTCGTACAATCTTACATCATTCTCAGTCCATGTTCTGCTGTTTCCGGTCGCCTCGTTCTCTCTTACATTACGATCTGTCCATCTTCTACCGTTTCTCACCTCTCTTCTGTTACGTTCTATCATCTCGTCCCATCTTATATCGGGCCCTGCCTGCCCGTTCCATCCTCCGTCACGATCTGCCGGATTGCTACCATTTCCTGGCCCTCTTCCACTACGTTCGGTCGTCTCGTACAGCCCTGTACCACGTTCTATCAATCTTCTATTGTTTCCCGTCGTTTCGTTCCGATCTATCCATCTACCGTTTCCCGCACCTCTTCCGTTACGCTCTACCGTCTCGTACAATCTTATATCACGCCCGGTACTTCCTCTGCTGTTTCCTGTCGTTTTGTCCCACCTTCCATCACGTTCTGCCCAATTCCCATCGTTCCTAGTCCCTCTTCCACCATGTTCTGTCGTTTCGTACCATCTTTCATTCCGTTCTGCCCAATTTCCACCGTTTCTAGTCCCTCTTCCGCCATGTTCAGCGGCCTCGTTCCGTTCTGCCCAATTCCCACCGTTTCTAGTCCCTCTTCCGCCATGTTCAGCGGCCTCGTTCCGTTCTGCCCAACTCCCACCGTTTCCAGTCCCTCTTCCGCCATGTTCAGCGGCCTCGTTCCGTTCTGCCCAACTTCCACCGTTTCTAAACCCTCCTCCACCATGTTCTGTCGTCTCGTACCATCTTTCATTCCGTTTTGCCAATATCCTGTTTCCAGTTCCTCTTCCGTCATGTTCCGTCGTCTCGTTACTACCTCTCTCATTCAGTTCTGCCCAACTTACAACGTTTCCGGCTCTTCTGCCATCATATTCTGTCACCTCATTCCATCTTTCATTCCGTTCTTCCCAGCTCCTACTGTTTCCAGTTCCTCTCCCACCATGTTCTGTCGTCTCGTTCCATCTTCCACCACGCCCTGCCGACCCTACATGTTCCGTCAAATCATTCCGTTCAGTCCATCTTCCGTTTCCTCTCTTTCTTCTATTGCGTTTTCCTCTTTTGTTCCGTTTTCCACCACGTTTTGCTGCAGTATTCCCGATTGTTCCGTAATGTTCCATCCTATTCCACTGTCCTCGGGATTTTTCTTATGAGACCCCTGAAGAAAAAAAAGATTTCCTTAAATTCTCATTTGTTAAGACTTAGTGATTTCAATGAATGGAAATGAAAGTAATTTTTTCATCTCGCCATGTTTTAAGTACATATAAATTAGAAATTCCTCCTGCTCTGAAAAAAGTTTGATATTTCGCTTATCTTCACAGTAAAATATTTCGTTTCAGATTATATTAAATACAAAGTTCATCCGAAAGGGGGCGGGGATTAGGGGCCCCGGTCCCCCAAGAAATGTTAAAAAAGGACATATAATGGATTAATGTGCTTAGGGGTTATTAAGTATTAAGTCAGCATCGATGGGAGGTTTCCGATTTGCTGACTTTTGATGATAAGGGGGGAGGGGTAGATGATGCTTACGACATCAAACACCCTTTATGAAAACATGAAATATTCTTAATAGCATCTTACTCGCTGCGTCAAAAACGAGTAAAACCTTTCGCTAGTTTGTGGGCACCTGAACTAACACTCTACCTGTTGATATGTCCCCTACACACAGCCACTTCAGTGATCTCTAAATGTTTCATGGATCCAAGTGATCTGGAAATGTGCCGCGCGTCATACAAGTGATCCGTGATTATGTCGCGGATCACTTAAGTAATCTGAGAATGTGCCGTGGGTAACTTTAGTGATGTAGAACCGCACTGGGGCCGCACCGGTGCTCTAAAACTGTGCCACATGTCACTGCAGGCATCTTTAAATATGCCACGGATCGCTAAAACGTTCTGGAACTATTGCGAGTCACTTAAGTGATCTGTGAATGTAGAGATGTAAAATTCTCGAGAATAATCTTTCGGAGAATATAATTATACTACTATATTTTACTAAATATTTTTTGCATTAAAAAATAAATTTTTGATGGTCTGGGGGAAGGGGCTGCGAACACCCCCCCCCCCACCCACGAACGTCTCTGATCCCACCAATATGCGTTAGGAGGTGGAGGGCAGAGCTGACGAAATTTTTGCTGACAAGTGGGGGGGGGGGCGGGGACGGTGTCAAAAATTTGTTGACGTAATACTTGAACGGCCACTTAAGTCTATTGTCCTGTCACTTTGGTTCTCCTCCGAAAATTTTTTTCGAAATTCTTCTTCCAAATGAAATCTGCCATTGCTCATAAATCGTTTTCTTCTTCACATTCTTTGCTCGTAATGTTATACTAAGAAATGATACCTAACAAAACAAACTAGAATTTGAAATCTACGGTCAAATTCTCAAAATCCGAGAAACGACAGTGAAATTGAACATAAACTCCCGCTCTCCAATTTAGCAATAAAGTATAGAAAAACTGATGTATGCGTCAATTCCAACTTTTTAGTAAACAAGGCAATCTGGAATTTGTCAACTTCTGCTATACACAATAGTCCAAGATAACACCCTCTCTCCTCGTAAATACTTTTCTGTCTAAGAGCGAGACCCCCCTGGACTTTATCCTCCGAAAGGTGATGTACTAATAAGACACCGTACTTAGCTGGAAGTAACAGTTTACATATTTGAATAATTCCTTCAAAAAATCATATTACAAGATTTGATCACGTAGGCCCTCTATGGACTCGAGCTATGTGTACAGATGGCCCTGGTTCTATGCGATTCTAAAAGAAGTCACACTTTCACACTCCGCCACATTTCACTTAAAAGCTCGATTTCTTTGGATCCAAATGTATTTTATCACAAATGTCTGTGGCCCTCTCCCCTCAGTCAAGACCCCCTTTCATTTGATTTTCACCCATGCCCCTTAGAATCTCTTAGTCTATCGTTTGGTAGAAGATTGTTGATTTTTTTATGGACCTTTCTCTCCGCAGAGAGTAAGAAGGCAGGCCTACATAAGGATATTGTACTTACATAACAACAACTCACAAACATGAGATTGTGAGTTGTTGTTTGAGGAGATACGGGGGGGAGGGGCATTGCGTCAAAGGTGGAGTCGACTGATCTAATGTATATATGAATTGATATCATCATCATCGTGTCCCCTCCAGCAATAATGACCGTGCCTCCCCCCCCCCCAGACTTCCAACAAGACCACCAGTTGAGAAACACTGAACCACCTCCTAAAATGCCCAGACCAGTGGTTCCCAGACTGTGTTCCACGGAGCATTCTTGGATTTTTTTGTTGTTCCGTGATGATATTCATGGTTGAACGGCAGAACTTTTTCTACAAAACCTCAATATGTTCAAATGAACATGGAAAAAAAAGAGCGATGGAATAGATTTTCATCGCTCTTTTTTTCAACTTAAAAAGTTGATTTCAATTCAACTTAAAAAGACACTACGTTGGCGTTTCTCTGAACACAGACTATCTCTAATTCCTTCTCTTTCAATTTTCGTGCCTGAATATATATTCAGGCAGACCTACATAATGCTATTGTACTTACATAACAACAACTCACAAACATGGGCGGAGATACGGGGGAGGGCATTGCCCCCCAGCGTCAAAGGTGGAGTCGACAATGTAAATATGTATGTATGAATTGATATCACCATCATAGTGCGCCATACTGTTTATGTTCAACGTCAAGGGAATTTCGATTCATGTCGTGAGAGGGCACAGCCCCCCCCACCCCTTTCCCCCATGTGTAGTAGTCTCTGCTCTTAATATACATATTTATTATCATAAATCATTGTGCCAGATCTTATCCGTATTCAACTGAGGTCCCTGCGTGGCCCCTACGGGGGTGGGGGGGGGGGGCTGACAGAGCTCGAGCCCAGGGCCCGAGATTATTCATATCATTTATGTTTTTCACACTACAGGCTGTTTGCACAGCGGATATCTCTGCAACCGTTGGCTTTAGAAACATACTTTCAATTACAAAAAGTTTTCTAACGATCTGCAGTTACTTAAAATATCAAAAATTCTTTGAGGGGTCGTATACATGAAAAAAATAAGGAAATTAACTTTCTATACAGCCCCCGAAAACTCAAAAACCCAATTAGAAAATTATCGATCGGTCTCTCTTCTAAGGCAAAAAAAAAAAAAAAATCCACTTTTCTAACTGCAATATTCACTGAGATATTGGAATTCGTAAAACGGAGGAAAGTTGGGAGAAAACAGCTTTGAAAATGCAGGTGAAAGGGTTTTTGTCGCATTTAGAGTTGTTTTTTTTTTCTCAAATTTTTCGAATTTGAATATCTCAGTGAATATTGCAGTTGGAAAAGTGGATTTTTTTTGTAGGTATCAGGGAAGACAACTTTCTAATTTGATTTTTGAGCACACGGGGACTGTATAAAAAGTTAATTCTCATTTTTTTCCATACATACGACCTCTCAAACAAATTTTGATATTTTAAGCAACTGAACGTCGTTTGAAAACTTTTTGTAATTGAAAGTACGTTTCTATAAAGCCAACGCGCGGTTGCAGAGATATACGTTGCGCAAACAATTTGGGAGAAAGTCTGTCTTACTTCATCATAGATGGGTCCGTGAAGTCAGGGACGGGCTTAGTTATTTGGCGGCCCGGTGCAAAAAAAAAATAAATAAAATAATCGCGGCCCCTCTAAACAAGGATTTTCCAATAGGGTGTCCACTCCAGGGTGTCTATAGGCACTCTGGTGCCCGAGAACGACTGTAAAACTCCTTCGTAGTCATAAAAAAATGTCATTTGGCAATAAATATGGACATGGTGTCGCTTCCCATTAAAAAAATTGCAAGTGCGCCGCAGGCACTTGAAGATTTGGGGCTCTCAGGGATAGAAAACCAATTATCTACCTAAGAGTCAAAACCCTCAACCTTACAGTCAAAACGTAATCAAAACATTTTTATCCCCTTTTGCGGCCCCAAAAAGTTTCCGGCCGCACCCTTCGCACCTGCCCGAGTCCTGCCCTGAGTGAAGTCTTACCTGGGAGCCCAACAAAGATCTCGTCTTATGGGGGGCTATGCTGCAGGATGGGCAACAGTCGTTGGGACTCAAGAGGTTGGAGCCCTGTCATCCTATTGGAGGTACATTCACGAATCAAGAGCTTTTATTGTAACCATCGCCAGAGCTCCTGTGCAAGAACTCTGGCATGTGCTTTAAATAATCATGAAAATGTTGGAATTAAACATGAAGCTAATCATTGAATTATAGGGTGTTTATTTGAGTTGTCGTTTTTTTACACTATAAACTCAATATTGAGGAGGCTCCACTAAAGATCTCAGTCTTGGGGGCATGATGTGCACAGAGATGCTCGCGGGGAAAGGGAAATGTGCCCCCAACTTTGTTTCCTTCCAGATGGGGGCATAATGTTTTTTATTTTGCCTGCATTGACCTGTTTCGTTGCGCATAGATTCTCAAAATGACGTATACAATACAGGGAAATTTCTTTCTTCGCAGCAAAAAATCTCCACATATGTACTCAAGCATTCTAATTGCGGAATGCGAGGAATACTTCGCCGAGACCTGCCCTCAGGGCAATTTCAACGGCTTACAGATGGCCTGGCAGGCTGTGCATTCTAATTCTTACTCATTTCCAGATTCTAAACGTACATATGGTTATAAACTTATTAACCATGAAAAAAATGATGGCATTCTTAGTTACTTTTGTCCATAATACAAACGGATAAAAGTAAAATTTCATCAGTGACGCCTTTCAGAAAACAACTACACAGTACTATACTAAAAAACCGCTAAAAAACATCATTAAACTAGATTTTTTTCTGCCATCTATCGAGTGAAAAACACAACTGATATGATTCAAACTTGGTTTTCAATTTATGCATTTTATGAAAAAAATAAATATATTGTAATATTAATAAATACTTTATAAACAATAATATTAATTAAATTATTGTTTTTGCTCCAAAACTTTAACAGTTACTATTTATATACAGTAAAATTATATCTATAATTTCCCTACAACATGTTGCATATAATTATAATCGAAAAGCGTATCAAACAATTTTTTCGATTATAATTACGCTTTGTATATTTAACTTATATTATTTTACTTTGCACAAATATCAACTATTAAAATTTCGCAGCTAATTAATTAATACAATCTAAATTATTAACTAAAAAGTATATATAAATACATATTATAGTGTTTTTTTATGCGCACATGATCTTATATTAATTCTATTTTGAATCATTTACAGTTGTGTTTTTTATTTGATAGATGACAGAAAGAGTTATAGTTAAATGATGTTTTTCAATATGTGGCCGTGAAATACATACTGTACAGTATAGTTCTTTTCTAAAAGGGGTATTTCAGCAGATAAAATTTTATTTTTACCCGTTTGATGGTCATGGACAAAAGTAACTAAGAAAGTCATCATTTTTTCATGATTTCTTCTTTGAAAGCTCTTCGGGATCCGGGATTTTTTAGGGTTCCATGGCATTTGAACACGCGGAACCCCTAAAAAGCCGTCAGGGAACACCAAATGGAAACCCGTGCATTAAAACAGTGGTGCGCAAACAGTGGGTCATTTGTACCCCCCCCCCCCCTTCTTCAGGGCTGGGCTAGACCGCCCATTGGACTAGCCCAATGCCGTGAATTTGAGGACTGAGTGGCCAAGAGAATTAGTAAAATGGGGGAAAGGCGGAAAAATTTGCGTAGCTTACACGCAGTAAATCCTTAAAATCCACCTTTGCCCATAGAAGGGGGGGGGGGGTTGTCTAGGCCACCGAGTGACCAAATAAGTGACCTAGAGCGTTTGCAAGCATGTGAGTGAACAAAGAGAGTGCGAGCTCGTGAGTGACCTAGAGAGTGTGTGTGCAAGCATATGTGATTGACCAAAAGAGCGATCTAGAGGAAGGGGCGGCTCTTGTGCTCAATGAACACACTGGGCACCAAATCCGAGATGGGGGGGGGGGACTCGGGCAGAGAGCGCTAAAAATAGTTTACGCATGGGTGGAGATTTTTCTCGAGCCACCCCGCCCCGTCTAGAGAGTTAGGGACCAGGTCAGCGACGGACCAAAAGAGTGATCTAGCGTGTGTGAAGTATGTAGGGCCGCAAATAGATATTTTGTCCCCCGGGGCAAGCTAGCATTTTGACGCCCCTTGTAAGGGTGAATTCGGCGCCCCCTTCTGGTTCAGCGCCCGGGGCACCGGACCCGTCTGCCCCCCACTAGTTGCGGCCCTGGAAGTATGTGAGTGTCCAAAACAGTGTGCAAGCATTTGAATGACCAAAAGTGACTTAAGCCCGTTTACATGGGCAATATATATCGAGAATCTTCACCAATGACTGCTCTCCGTTTCGTCCCTTACGAAGGAAAAAAGACGTCAAGCGGGTGCTAGAACCCCCAATGCTATCGCAATATTTGCACGTGATAAGAAACAGGTTTTAAATCCGCTTTTTTCTATTTCCCATGTAAACGAGGATTTAGAGACAGGATATTTATAGAGGTGGAGGGGAGGGGGCAAGAGAATTATTGTAGTATAGGGAGGTGAATTCGAAGAATGAGGGGTCTAGAAAATCCGACTCCAAAAGAAGAAAAGCAGCAAAATTCCTGTAGCCAGAGGCGGATTTAACACGCGGGCGCGCGCCCAGGCCCCATCTTTTAAAGGGCCCCGAAAAACCCAAACTTCACAATTTTTCTAATTTAAGGGGCCCAATATTTTCTTCTGCGCCTGGGACCTCGACCGACTTTAATCTGAGGCCGTGTCTGCCTATATACGACATAATTAGAGGCGGATCTATGGTTTTGTCACCTGCTGGCCAGACAACATTTGCTGCCCATCCAGGGCCGTCTTAAGAGTATCATGGGTCCAGGAACAATTGATTTTTCAGAGGCCCTACCTGGAAAATTTTTGAAAATTTCAATTAGTTGCCATTTTTATGAGGCCCTCTTCTCTTGCGGCCCCCGGGTGAGCCGATGCGTTAAGACGGCACTGCACCCATCTCCTATTTTTATCGGAATTTTTGGACGATTCATTCCTCAAATTTGTGGCCCTGGGCTATAAGCCTGCTGAGGCTTCGCCCCAGCCTAATTCTTTTGATCATTGACAGGTTTGCACATTGACTTGGTGACTCTTTTTGTCACTTAGTGACCTGGTCCTTCCCCCCCCCCCAGGTCATTCACATGCTTACACAAGCTGAAGGTTATTGTTTTGGTCACCCACAGACCTACAACCCAGGACCGTAATTAGGCAGGATCTACCGGGGACACTGCCCCAGGGCCCCCGAGTTGAATTGGGCCTCCCAAAACATGTACTCACTATGCATAATAATAACCCTTTCGGGGGGGGGGAAGGCTGCCCCGGGGCCCCGAGAAGGCATGCTACGACCCTGTTATAATTCCTACCTCGCTAAGTCTTTGCTTTCACATGCTTTAAAGATGTCTATGTCGCCACTCTTTTGGTCGTTCACGGACCTTGCCCGTTGCGTCTAAGTCATTCCAATGCTTGCAAACTCCCTAGACTCTAAACGGACATAATCCTTTATCTCTTTAGGAAAGCTCGGATTCAATGCTTAGGCGTCGGAGCTTATGGACTGAGGCCATTTGAACACCCCCGACCCAGACCATTCCTGAGCGCGGTGCAAGAATTGGAATTTAGGCCCCTTCTGCCCCCTCTTCCAAGTGGGCCCTGTGCGGGAGCACCTGACTAGTTTACCTAGTTTTCTTCTTTGAAAGCTCTTCGGGATCCGGGATTTTTTAGGGTTCCGTGGCGTTTGAACACGCGGAACCCCTAAAAAGCTGTCAGGGAACACCAAATGGAAACCCGTGCATTAAAACAGTGGTGCGCAAACAGTGCGTCATTTGTACCCCCCCCAACAACTTTTGTAAGAGGGCTGAGTTCCCCCCCCCCAATAGTTTCTGAAAAAACAATGCAGTGTACCCTCCACCTCCTGCGTACGCGTTTGAGTCCCGTATATACGGGACGGCCAGCAACTTTCAGCCCCACCCCCTATGTTTTCTTGGTTTCGGCGCCTGTGATTCAGTGTCGTCTTAACGCACGGCCTCACACGGAGGTTTCAAAAGGGGGGGGGGGGCCCTCACAAAAATGAAATCCGATTGAAATTTTCGAGAGTAAGCATGTAAATTTGCAGGTAAGTTGCAGCGGATTTTGGTCGGTCGTGTTCCCGGGCGCCATTGGGGCCCTTAGATTTAAAAAAAAGTGTTAAGGTAGGGATTTCAGCCCCCCCCCCTTGCGCGCCCGTCATCAAATCCACCCCTAAAAATGCATTAGAGGGGGGAGCATAGTGGAACTATAGCCCTGGGTGGCGAATTTTAGGAATGTGTGGTCAATTAGTAGAACGAAAGAAGGGCGGCGTACAGGTGGAGGAGACCCTGTTTAACCCTTTTATTGATTCTGAATTTTCATTAATTGGTTTCAATGATTCTGAATTTTCATTATTTCCTTTCAATGATTTTAAAACCCTTCAGAAAGGAAAAATCGAAGCGCCCCCCCCCCCGAGAAAATTCTGCGTACGCCTATGCCACCAACAGATATTTTTAGCCAGGTACGGCCTCAGAAAAATTACAAGGCCCCGAGGGCTCAATATGCTCAAAGGACGGTCCCGGGTGGATTTATGGTCTGGGGCCGTTCAAGTATTACGTAAGCAAATTTTTAGCCATTTTTGGCCCCCTCCTTGTCAGCTCTGCCCCTCTGAATCCTAACTCATATTTTCATAAAGGGTGGTTGATGACGTAAGCATTAGCCAAACCCCCCCCCTCTTCCCTTGTCATCAAAAGTGAGGAAATCGGAACCCCCCCCCCCCATCGATGATGACGTAATACTTGAACGGCCCTTTTCCCTCACCTGTATGCCGCCCTTCTTTCATTCTACTAATTCACCCACTCATTCCTCAAATTCCCCAGGGCTATAGTTCCACTAGGCTCCCCTCCCCATGTAATGCATTTTTAGAAAAACAAATTTTGCACGTGCTACAATAAATAATTCAACTCGAATATTGTAAACAACCTCCCCTTGCATTTGAAATACAAATAGTATTATAATAATATGTACTGTACACAAATACCTGTACATAAGTATAAGAAGAGAACACTTACTTGACGGTTGTATCACTAAAAATGCGACCTTAAACCCCGATTATTATCATAAAAGCCTATTCGAAAATGGCTGAAAAAAAGAGAAGTTATAATCGCCGTCCTCTTACGTTACTGTCACAATGGGGACCTTCCCGCGTACAGGGAGAAAAAAAAAATATATATATATGCAGCGGGCCTCCCGATTGGATGATGGTAGTTCCGGTACACGTGACGTTATTGGCTGTTGTACTGCGTAACTCGCGGCCGTACCCATTGTCTTGGGCGGTCCCCCATCCACAGGAATTTCTTTCATCGATTCTGAATTTTGCAGTGTTTATTATGAATTTTCAATAGTTCTGAGATTGTTTCTTCCATTGGATATGAATTTTCATAAATTTAATTTATTTGTGAATTTTCGATTTTTTGTTGGATTAAATTCTCGAACGTGATTTTCATTCATTTTCTGTTAGTTCTGAATTTTTTTTAGAATTTTGGAACTACTTCTTTCATTAACTTTGAAATTTCTTTGCTGTGAAATCATTTCTTTATGTTGAGATTTTATTGCTCGAGGGCAATTTATTTTAAGATAGTTCTGAATTTTTCATTAATTTCTTTCGTTAAATCCGGATTTTCATTAATTTCTTTTGTTTATCTTCAATTTTCATTAATTTCTTTTGTTTATCTTCAATTTCCATTAATTTCTTTCAGAGATTCTGAATTTTTATTGATTCTGAATTTTAATTTTCTTTCAGAGATTCTGAATTTTCATTTTCTTTCAGAGATTCTGAATTTCCATTAATTTCTTTCAGAGATTCTGAATTTCCATTAATTTCTTTCAGAGATTCTGAATTTCCATTAATTTCTTTCAGAGATTCTGAATTTCCATTAATTTCTTTCAGAGATTCTGAATTTCCATTAATTTCTTTCAGACATTCTGAATTTCCATTAATTTCTTTCAGAGATTCTGAATTTCCATTAATTTCTTTCAGAGATTCTGAATTTCCATTAATTTCTTTCAGAGATTCTGAATTTCCATTAATTTCTTTCAGAGATTCTGAATTTCCATTAATTTATTTCAATGATTCCGAATTTTCACTGATTCTGAATTTCCATTAATTTCTTTCAGAGATTCTGAATTTCCATTAATTTCTTTCAGAGATTCTGAATTTCCATTAATTTCTTTCACTGATTCTGAATTTCCATTAATTTCTTTCAGAGATTCTAAATTTCCATTAATTTCTTTCAGAGATTCTGAATTTCCATTAATTTCTTTCAGAGATTCTGAATTTCCATTAATTTATTTCAATGATTCCGAATTTTCACTGATTCTGAATTTCCATTAATTTCTTTCAGAGATTCTGAATTTCCATTAATTTATTTCAATGATTCCGAATTTTCACTGATTCTGAATTTCCATTAATTTCTTTCAGAGATTCTGAATTTCCATTAATTTATTTCAATGATTCCGAATTTTCACTGATTCTGAATTTAAAACAATTTCTTTCGTTTATTCTGAATTTTCATTATTTTCTTTCATTGATTCTGAATTTTCATTAATTTCTTTCATTGATTCCGAATTTTCATTAATTTCTTTCATTGATTCTGAATTTTCATTAATTTCTTTCATTGATTCTGAATTTTCATTAATTTCTTTCATTGATTCTGAATTTTCATTAATTTCTTTCATTGATTCTGAATTTTCATTAATTTCTTTCATTGATTCTGAACTTCCGTGAATTCTGAGGTAATTTTCTTTTATTAATTCTCAAATTTCATTATAGCACTGAAATGATATATTTCCATATAATTCTGAATTTTTATTGATTTTTTTCCGTGTGTTCTGAATTTTCGTTGATATTCTGAATTACTTCTTCCATTAATTTCGAATTAATTTCTTTCAGTAATTTCAATTTCTTTTATAAGTTTTGAAATTTCATGCGTCGACAAATATGCTAGATGAATATCCATGTATTTATAGTCATAATTACCATAACATATAATTAACAATCCGTGAAATTGTATTCATTGATTACAGTAAAGAAAAAAAAAATAAGTTGGCTTCGTTCAAAATACAGGACATATTTTCTATCAGATATTCAGGACGGCCGAAATTGGGGTTATTATGGTAAATGTGATTAATACGGCTATCATACATTATAACCGGTTATTGTGCGTACTTACCAAGCGTTTAAGTAAGTTTGATAAGTTCCCAAGGTTTATCAGTTTTACTAGCGATTATGCATAATACCCAAGCGTCGCGTCGATGGTAAACATGATAAATCTTGGTATATGATATACTATACAATGATAATTCATGCATGTATTGTATCATTATATCGGGGGTACGATAATAAGATTTGTTATCGTTATATCGGGGTCCGACTATATTCATCACACGTACTAGACCCATTTGGAATTTTTTTCATATTTATAAAGTTCACTAATTACACTAAGGTGTTATACATAATCACAGAAAAAGGCGGAAAATTGCAACTATTTATCAAATTCGCCAACGACACTTGGTTATTACGCATAATCACCGGTAGACCGGTATTACACTATAAAAGTTTGATAAAATCCCTTTCATAAAACTTAAAAAATCCAACTATTAAAGCTTATAGGTTACGTTCGAGCAAATACAACCGATAAGCTTATTGATTAAATTTTTCATATTTTATAAAAGGATAATGTAATCCTGGCCGTAAAAAGTGATAAATTTATCAAACTTACCAAGACGATTGGTATAAGCATGCATATAATAAACCGATTTATCAAATTCACAGTGACGTGGTCATCCTTAGTTGTGCGTTAACTTTAACAAATTCTTCAAGCATTCAAAACAGCTAATCAAACACACAATTAAACAAACAATTCTTTTTTTTTTCGATCAAGCCGGGATTACACAATAAAAGTTTGATAAAAGTTCTTTTATATAACTTGCAAAATGCAACCAATAACATCAGCAGTTGCATTTTTTCGGATGTAACCGACATGCTTATTGATTGGAATTTTCAAGTTTTATAAAAAGAGCTTTTGTAAAGCTTTTATATTGTAATCCCCGCCTTAGGTAACGATTCTGGTTGTGATCAGATAGCATCCATTATAACAGCGGTTCTCAACCGGTGCTCCGCGGCGTGCAATGTGCACTTTCCAGGGCCAAAATAAAATAAATCAGTAAATTTGATAGATAAATATAAAAATTATATACAAAAAGAACTTCTCTACCTAATATTGAAAAGGGCTCCGTGAGTCAAAAAAGGTTGAGAACCGAACATGGGATATTATGGGACACCCTGTGTTATCCCATAAATTTGGAGAGATTTTAGGAAACAAATCAACAAATACAGTATAGCGCGACTGATCGGATTGTGACACAAGGGGGGCGAAAACGAAAACATCCACCGATAGGTGGCACTATTTGGCGTCACGTTAACAAAATACAGGGTGTCCCATAAATTCGTAAACAGTTTAAAAACTTGAAGGAATTGATTGGTATATTGGAATGCGATTGCGGAAAAATTACTCTCACACAAAAGGGCGTATTTTTTGAAACAGAAAAAAAAAAAAAAGATTTGGTTTACATTTTTGTCGGTACAGAAGTCCCCTTTCTTTGATCTCTTCTGTGTCCGAAACGATCGTAAAGGTATTCGCGGCGGAGGTGAGACAACCTCACCAATATTGCTTTATCCGCCAATTTCCATAATCACAATGAAAACCTTATGTAAGCTGCAGTAACAGGAAAATGAGCGCGTTAATCGTACACCCTGCAATTTATAGGGCTCTGATTAGTTTTTGGGCAGCGCTCTCTTCCGACAGAAATAATATACAGTTACAGAATCATTTAGGGTAACTGCGAATTACATGCATTTAAGCCTATAGAAATCTGGATTCTTCTTAAAATCATAAATACTTTACTATGAGTTGGTGGCCCGCGGGCTTCGTGGGCAATTTGACCCGTGAGTTCTGAAAAGTTGGAGACCCCTGTAATAAAAAAACAAAGAATTTAGATTCCAAATTAAATTTCACAGAATGCAGGTCGGATCCGGCCGGAAGGAGCTCCTTCTCCTAAGCATTCCAGCTACGAAGTGAGAGGCACGTTTACAGCATTTTTTTGATCGAGGCTACTTTTTTCTAATCGGCCAAAAGCGATCACGTGACTACATCTGTCTGGCATCATGTATTTAGTTTATGAACGAGATAAGAGAGCTTATGTTTATGATTTGACGGCAGTCAGTCGGGAGTGGAAACACTGTTTGGGATATACAGTCGGACTTCGTTTATACGACGTTTCACGAGGCCGGGTCGAAACGTCGTATAAATGCAAAAGTCGCACAACTGAGTCGAGTAAACCAGGGTCGGATTAAAGTCGGTTGAGGCCCCGGCATAGGCGGAGATAGACTTGGAAGTCTGTGGGGGGGGGGGGCAAGATGATGATGATGATGTCGATTCATCTATACATATATGCATTAGATCAGTCGACTTCACCTTTGATGCTGGGAGGGGGCAATGCCCCCCCCCGTCCCCTCTTCCGGGGCCCTTCATATGTTGGGACACCCATGTGAGAGCCCGGTACGCCCGCCGTTTAGTTAAATCCACCTCTGGAAACATAATCCCTCCCCCAACATCCTATCTCTCTCATCCCGTCAATCAACATAATCTCCCATCAATATAAAATATTGCAAAATTCAATGTGTTTTACTGCATCTCCTATAATCTATATATACATACAGGGCATCCATAATTAAAAGACTATATTTTAAAGTAGCTTACAGACGAAACCTTTCATCAGAAAATTGTGAAATTTTATGGAGGACTTCATGAAGTGATGGAAATTTGTTTCAGAGGGGAAAAAAATTAGTTGCACACGTCGCCACCAAAGGGCGCTTTATTAAGAAATGACACAATTAGGCAAACGTTTGCAATTTTAACAATTGTCAAACATTTTTCAACAAAACATGTTCCACATCAGTGGTTCTCAACATGGCCCCCCTAGTGGTACTGGAATATTTCAAGGGGGCCACGGAAGAAAATGGAGAAAGGGGCCATGACAGGTGGTTTGGAGGGCTGCAGAGAGCTGAGAAGAAAAAGCTTGTGAAAAAAAAGTGTGAAGAAATTAAGCTTTTATATTAGTGACAATACTTACAGAATCCAACAAAACTACCCATAAAACCAGGGCCGTCTTAGGGCAAGGATCCACCCGGGCCTCACCGCCTACATTTTACTGCAGAATATAGGATGGGGTTTTTCGCAGGCCCCCCGGCTAGATTTTTCACAGATCCCTCCTCTATATAAAATTTAGTGTGAAAAACAAAAAAATGATGAAAACCATATCAGGCGACGGGCTGCTGCTCTGTCAGTCCCACTCTTGTGAGGGGACACGCACGGGGCGTCTCATGTCCATAAGTGACACCACCTTATGATATTTTGTATGGTATAATAGTAGGAAATATGCAGGCTGTTTATATCCAGCTAAGTATGGGACTACCATAGCATCACTTTGCCTAAGGGGCCCATGATGTTGAGACGGTCCTGAATAGAGCTCGGATTAGCGGGGAGCTCAATAAATTCTAGGCCAGTGGTCTGGGGGCCAATCTTCTTTGCAAAATTTTAGTTCAGTATAAATTCACTGAAAAAATAAGAATATAAGATAATTAAGAATACACAGAAATACTTCCAGAAATTGTTGAAAATTCAGAATAAGTGAAAGAAATAATTCTAAGAAAATTGATGAAATTTCAGAATTCATGAAAGGAATTATTATCATGCCGCGCATTTGGTAAATATAAATGGCGTTATTTTTGAGAGATTTAAAGTTGAAAACGTCGGACAATTGAGGTTTTGCGTCAATTCACCTAAGTAGAAATTCTATGTTCGAGTAGTCGCCATTAGAACTACTAGGAGTATTTTTAAAAGAAATGTTTAATTTGTTAATCAGATGCTAAGATATGTGTTCTACTTACGTATCAAGAATAATAAGACACCATGCATATATTCTTGATAGGGTGGGAGTATGTTTGTGTATATAACTTTAGTATTTTTTCTATATTATTCTTTTTCTCTGTATCGCCACTAGATGGCACCGCTTAAACAATTATTATCTATGTTATTTTTCCCGCCTTTTGAGGCAGATGTTATTTTGTATCGGCTCGAGTCAGTCGTACCTTTGCTTCATCTCATTAATAAACGTTTTTCGTTATAATTGAAACCTTTGCGTTCTACGTATGTAACGCCGCGTTCGTATACAGAGCTGTTGATTTTTCGAAATTTGTGAAACCAGTGACGCAATGAGTATAATATCAGGACTTAGAACCCCTAGAAAATAATAATATAGCATGTGAAGGCGCCATATCAGAACTGTAAATGAAGAACTGTAAAATTTCGACTCAGCTAAGAAACTGCTGCGAATAAAGTTCAACCGCCGTGAAACATAGCGCAAGAGCCCCGGAATGTTAGTGAATTTGAACGACCCATCTATCGGAAGCCCCCAGCGAATCAAACATGGGTCGTGACCCATGTTTTGGTTGCGACTAAGAACCCTTGGTGTACGGTATGAATGGTTCAACTTCAGCTTGAAAATATGAAGAAAAAAAAATTGATAACATTAACCGAATTCCTGATACTACCAACCAATCGGATGTTTGGATATTGGTTCAATCCGCACTCTTTTGATCAGCCGAACCATCGTACGATGGCGAATATTAAATAACGCTGATACTATTGAAACCCCTACAACAACTTTTCAATTATTTTAATATATGTACGTCTACGACTACAAACAACATCAATACTTATAATATTAACTTTTTCCCGTATTTGCTATTAAAAACCTATGTTTAAAATAGTGTTGATAGCTTTCTATATGGGCCATGAATTTCTGACAAGTGCGTATAATAATTTAAAATATGTTCGTTATACATTTATATTGCTAGATGGCATTGCAATACAGGCTTTCTAAATTCTAAATGTTCCGCGACTGAAGTTAAGGGGCCGTTCAAGTATTACGTAAGCAAAGTTTTATCCATTTTTGTACAGTAATTCAAGTATTACGTCATCATCGATGTGGGGGGGGGGAAGAGGGGGATTCCGATTTTGCTGACTTTTGATGACAAGGTGGGGAGGGGGGGGGGTTTGGATAATGCTTACGTCATCAACCCCCCTTTATGAAAATATGAATTAGGATTCAGAGGGGCAGAGCTGATTACGAAATTTCGCTGGGGAGGGGGGGTGGGGTCAGCGTTTTGCTGACGGGGGGGGGGGTTAAAAATGGCTAAAATTTTGCTTACGTAATACTTGAACGGCCCCTAAGAATAAAAAAAATATTTCTCATTATTTCAGTTTAGTTAAAATTTATACGGCGTATACAATGTATGCACATATGAAAAAACACAGAGAGCATACCTTTGTGTAGTGTAACCAAAGTACAACAAATTAATGGCTTAATTTCAACATTGAAAAAAATGGATAGTGTCCTTTACCTCTGATAACACACAGTTATTGCCAGTAAAATGATATATTGTCCGCAAAAATTATTTCTTCCATTATTTTTTTTTTTCCGCGAAGTAAAATTATTTCTCCTAATAATTATTATTTATTATTATTATTTTTTTTTTTTGCCTGTTCGCAAATTATTTCTCTCACATATTTAGTTCCTTCGGTCCTCCAATAACTTCTTTCATTCATTCATTTTAGGCTGGTCCGCAAATTAATTCTCCCATGGAATGGACACCGCCTAATCGCCCGTGCGTGAAATTTTTCAACTATTTTCACCGGTCCGCAGCTGAGAAAAGATTGAAGAAGACTGATCTATATAGATAGGATATTCCCGCGCCGACACTTGTAGATGATTAGTTCCAATGGAGGCGTAATTTCTCTTCGTCCAGTTGATGATGTAACTGTTTCACTCTCGACGGTAAAACTTTGTCTAAAACAATCATGTGTGTGCTCTATTCACTTCGCGTTACAACTGATCAAAACTATGCCTAAGACTAATCGATTGGCCAGATAATTGACTCGAGGCCCTTTATTGTGGGTATAAACAACGTTTCATTGTCCTAATTGGCCATTATAACACACCGAAGATATCCATCACCTATTACGTCAATGGAAACAAACGTAGCGTGAGTCCACCGGCACGAGAGTGCTGTTAGCCCACATTCCCGCTGTGGCCACCAAACTAAGGTCAAGGCAAGTCACGTTTCTTTTTTCGTTTGTTTCCTTCTTTTGTTCGATTTATGATGTATCGAGTGAACATTATGAATAACGGTTATTATGCGTCACAATTTTCAAACATTGTTATATTGGTAATTAATTACACGCTGGATGAAATATTGACAACACCTGTATTTAATCCCGATTATTCAGAGTGTATATTTGTAGATATATTGTTATAGCCCTATCAAGGTCGTAAATATTTATTTTCAGAGTTCTCCGTGAGAAGGGGTGACCGTGATGATTCTTCGGAGCCCCGAGCTTTGTAAGGCCCTGGGTGAGCTAATTATCTGTAGAAAGATCAATATCCTAGCTCTGCGGAAAGATTAAAATTCTTGCCTGCAGAAAGATTAACATCCTGGCTTTGTAGAAAGATTAACAAGAATCAAAGCCGCTTGGAAGTTCTCTTAATGCAGCTTTGACAAGAATAAACATCTTAGCTTTTTGTAATAGATAAGCTAGAGATAAAAGAAAGCCTCCAACACATTCATTAGAATGCACAAGATACTCACACCTTTCAAGGGGTGGGAAACTCTCCTGAGCATTTCTAGAGGTAAGCAAGAGGTCTACGCATTTCTTATGAGATGAGAGAGAGCCTCTCACTACATGTTTCTATGAGTACGCCAGCTGCATTTCTTATGATATAGGAGCTTCCCGCAAATTTCAAAGGCTACGCATGTTTATAATATATAGCACCAATATTTCTACGCATTTCTGGGAATACACGTTTCCAGCACATTTCAATGGGTACGCAATCCCCGCCATTAATCTGCCCCGATCCCCTTGAGACCTCTGCAGTTGACGATAAAGCTTTGCTTTTTGTAGTGCAATGGTTCCCAACCAGTGGTATAAATCAAATCCCTGGTTGTACGCGACAAGTAATTCAAGTAATAAAAAAAGCGCAAACACACACACCATGAGATTATGGAACTGTGTACAAGAGAGTGTTCACGCATCCTACGCATTTCCATTAATTAAAAATTCCTACTTTACAGTAGCCTATAGGCGAAACCAGTCATCAGAAAATTGTGAAATTTTGTGGAGGACTTCACGAAGTGGGGAATTTGTTTCGGGGGATTAGTTGCACGTATCGCCACCAGAGGGCGTTTTATTAGGAAATGACGCATTTAAGCAAACGGTTAGAATTTTAACAATTGTTAAACCGTTTTACAATTGTTACTGCAACAAAACATGTTCCACATAATGGCCATCATTTTCAGATACCATGTGAAATCGCAAGATGGCATGTTCCACAACTGACTTAAGTACGCGCGGGGAAATGCTAACGAGGGAAGACGCGTAGTCCAGGACCTTTCCTGGCCACGGCGGAGGCTCACCTGAGCCAACATGCCAATGAGGGAAAACAAAAGCCTCAAGCTCAATAGAGCTAAAAAGACATCAGAAGAGCTCATCGGAATAAGTTGTATATTGTGTAATAGAAATATTTAAATCTGTATATACTTTTTTTTTAATATAATGTGTTTTTTATTCAATGTTCATGTGTTTTATATTTTTATATGCATAATAAAGCTGCCGACACCGCCCAGCCCCCCTCATCCGGGGCAATGGCTAAAATTGACAATGGTCGATAAATCCTGGGCGGTGCACGGTATGAAATGGAAATGGCGTGAAATGATGCTTTAAAGGTCAGGTAAAGATCTTGGATTGTCACGACTTATCCAGACGTTTCAAATGCCCCTAAAGCCGAAAATCGCATGGCGGAGTTGAGAACCCAGCGGTTCTCAACTTTTTTGACTCGCGGAGCCCTTTCTGGTATGTAGTTTCTATGGCGGAGCCCCGTAGGCTATTTTTTGTATTTATTCATCAAAGTTACTGATTTATATTTATAATATTTAAAATATTTATATATATATTTTCAAATTTACTGGTTTTTTTAATTTTTCTCGAGCTGTTGCGGAGCCCCTAGGGCTCCCCGGAGCACCGGTTGAGAACCACTGGATTAACCTATTAAAATTTTTTTTTTTTTTGAAATTTTTGGCCGGATAAATTATATATATGCGCACAAAATGTTGTAAACGTAAAGCACGTAAAATTCCAAAATCCCCAAATGGGGATCGTAGCAGCTAATAGGTTAAGGTCCGGTGATCGAGAAGGTCATAGATTAGGGAAGTGCCGGCTGATGACACGCGTTCTTCTGTAAAATGTGTTTTAAGAACATTCTTAACACACACTGCAATGTGTGGAGGAGCATCGTCTTGCATAAAGATTGTGTCTGCAAGACAGTGACGTGCTTGCAGAGCCGGAACAATTTCGTTCAGTAACAGCAATGCATATCGCTTCCTTTCGGTGAATGCAACGGAACATCTGAGATAGCGTGCGGATTTTCTGGTTCCCGAATTCGGCAGTTTGAGCATTGACTGCACCATCCAAGTGAAAATGTGCTTCGTCTGTCCAGGAGGTAATCCAAGGCCATTCTGAATCGATCTCAACGCGAGGTCGACACTACACTGCAGTGAGAACCGGAGTCGAGTCGTCGTAATCATATAGAAGCAACCTCTGCACAAGTGAAAGTTTGTACAGATAACAACGGACGATATTCCGCATGATCTTATAGACATGCATGGACCGCATGATCTCATGAACGTGGCGTATTGGACGCCTGTGCTACACGCCCGACACTAGTGCCACGAGAATTCGAAGCTCTGTCCTCTTCCACCTGAAGCGAAACCACCTGTACTGCGTCTATAGAAACGGGTTCTTCTTTCTCTTCCGGAACGAACAGCCAACGATCTTGTGGTTCCGCGAATTTCGTTATCATACTCCGATCATAGACTTGGTTGAAGGGGTGCAGAGAAGAGCTACGCGTGTCCTTATTGGCACACAGGGCTTGAGTTATGAAGAAAGACTTCATTTTTTGAATATGTTTACATTGGATGAACGCAGGTGTCGAGGAGATATGATCGAAGTGTTCAAAATTTTCAATGGGATGGATAGGATGGACCATGAACTTTTAGTACACCGCCAATCTACTGCTTTTACAAGGGGACACCAGTATCGATTGGTGAGGGACAATGCAAGGTTATGGTGTCGCAGGGAATTTTTCTCTAATAGGGTTGTTAATAAATGGAATAGCTTACCCCCGGAGGTAGTAAATTGTAACACAATTGACACGTTTAAAAAGAAATACGATAAACATGTTGGGGTAAATCGAGAAGCTATCCATTCTTAGAATAAGACAACCATAAGTATTCTTTATGGGCATTGTATAATATTTTATCATGTGTATATATTGTTTGTAATTTGTGTTAATTGCATTTTTAATTGGGTTGCTGTATTTTTGAAACATATGACAACCATATTTTTATGGGCATCTTTTTATCAGCCACCTCGTTGGGCATTTTGCCTGTTGTGGCGTTGTATTTGTATTTGTATTTGTGTTTAACATTCATTGGACCTTTTCGAATCTTCCAAGTCCAATATTGCCGAAGAGCAGTTACTGCGGAATTGCTGTTTTGGTAAAACAATTTGACCAGAAAGCGCCATCTCGTAAACTTATTGTCATTGTGAGTTGCAAACACATTGAGAAACGAGATCTCCGCAAATGTTTCTAGGTTTTATAACAGCTGCTGCGTGACATCACATAAATTTACATGTTTACTACAGGTATCCAAAGTGAAACGTCTTCTAGTGGCGAAATGTGCAACTAATTTTTCCCCCTGAAACAAATTCCCCTCCCCCTCTTCATGAAGTCCTCCACAAAATTTCACACTTTTCTAATGACTGTTTTCGCCTGTAGGCTACTTTAAAATAGGGTCTTTTAATTATGGATGCCCTGTACTTCTGTGTTTCGGTGAATCATAGATTTTGTAACACCTTTTTTCTTGTTTCGTTAGCTGGATGGGACCCTTTGCGGCCTACATTTAATCCATGAACCACAGGTTGTGCACCGCTGGTCTGTACAGGGTTCACTAAGTATCATACGCATATTATGTAGGGATAAGAAAGACTCCGACGCATTTTTAGGAATACGCAAGCTACCAACGCATTTCAAGAGGTGAGCAGGTCTCCTGAGAATTTTCAAGGGTACGTAAGCCTCATGTGCATTTCTTGGAATACGGGAGCGTCCCACATACTTCAAGGAACATTGTTTATGGTAACTCTAATGCTTTAACGCATTTCCGGAGGATACGCAAGATTCTTCACATTGTGGGTACGCATTCCAATGGATACGCATTTCGACGCGCGTATGTCGCTCTTTGTATACTTCTTTAACATACCTGGCAATGCAAGCCTCTACGCATTTGAAGGGTGGCTATGCATGGCCCGCGGAATCAGCTTCACTTTAAGAAATTAAGCGAATCGGGATTTTTTTTTTTGCAAACATGTTTACCATCCCCTGATCCCCCCCCCCCCCAAGCCTGTTAGATCAACTGCAAGTGGGCGGAATCAACTTCCGTACAAAGTTTAAAAATAAAAGGAGAGAGAGTGAGACAGATCCTTTCGGGGTGGTATAGGAATACGCATATGTAGTATAAATTATAAGTAAAGATAGAGTATCTCTCTCTTCCTCGGTCGTTTTTTTCTTATTATTCTCGGAATTCGGGGTGGGGGGGGGGAGCACTATCAGCTGTTCAAAATCGGAGAAAAAAATTCTCCTCGAGAAAAAAAGTGTGGCATTTTACAGAGGATTCAGTGATTTCCTCTGTATGAGCTATGAAGCTGAATCACTGAATACTTGGTTGAAATTTTAAAAACAGTTCACAAAAAGGGTTAAGGTCACAGCGTTACGAAAGAAATAATACAGTAGTGTGTGTGTGTCTCCATCAGGGATGCACTGCACAACCTTTTCAGTGCGCGGGCCGGATATGAGGTATTTCTACCTCTCGGGGGTCAGAAACTTGCGGGATAGCACCTGTATTTTACGAGACATGCGCGTATAATTTTGGCCGTCCCAACTTTTTCATAAAATGTTCCGTTTTTTTTCACTCACACATTTCCAACAAGACTTCGTTGAATTTTTGAAATCAAGAATTAGGTTTATTTTCATGACGACATAAACTATTTAATTATGACTCTATAATAAAATTAATTACAGTCGCATATTGTTCCGGATAATGTCTCTCACGAGTACTCGAGATGGCAAAACACAAAGCAATTTGAACGGCAACACAGATTTATTTAGAACGGAACAGCTACTTACACGCATTTACAAGCAGTGATTTGACAACGCGCTAAACGGAAAGCATCTAATATACGGCTTCTCAGGCGCACGCAAGAAGAGAGGTCTTCTACCTTAACTCAATTTTTCGCCGTCTCTCTCTTCAATTTCGCCTTGGCGGCGCTTTTAATTAGAGGAACCTTCCAGAACATTCTCCGCGATTCTCGCGAGATCATTACATTTCTCTTGGCGCTATGACTTCGCCAAATCATCGGAGCTGTCATCAAATTTGTTGTTAATTCGGCGAGATTTAGAGAAATCCGTGGATGACTATTTTTCAGGTGAAAAATTACATAATACACTCATGTCCATAAATTGAGGATAATGCCAGCTCAGGCAAATAAAGGTTCAAAAACAAAACAAACGTTACTTATTCATAAAGCCCATTTATTAAACAAAAGATAAAGAACAAAAACAATGGTGTATGTATGATACCATTCATAAAAACTGCGATTTTTGCTGCCTGGAGCAATTGTAAAAAATATCTCCTTTACAAAAACTTACTATCACATGGTTGGTATGATGGTTAATACATTGTATGTCTTCCATGCGATCAAATACAGTCCGTACAACGCCTAGGCATGCTGAGTATCAAATTATCGATCTGATCTTGGGGAAGATCACTCCACTCAGCAAGCAATGCTCTCCGAAGTTCCGGTACACATTTAGGAGGTGGTTGACGGGCTGCAACTCGTCGGCCAAGCATGTCCCACACATGCTCTATCGGATTCAAGTCAGGTGAGAATGCTGGCCATTCCATACGGGTTATATCCTCAGATTCAAGGCATACGTTTACGATGTTTGCTCGGTGCGGACGGGCGTTGTCATCCATAAACATAAATTCTGCGCCCATGGCACCCCTAAACAAACGTACACGTTGTTCCAGAATGATGTCCCGATAAATTTGGGCTTTCGTGGTTCCGGTTTGAACATGCAGATCTGTTCTGGAACCCAGTATAATTCCACCCCAAACGAGCAATGCTGCACCACCGTAACGGTGTCGTTCAATGATGTTATCTTGGTGGTAACGGATACCTGGCGTTCTCCATATGAAAGTCCGACGTGAATCAGACTGCAAGCTAAACCTGGACTCGTCGGAAAACATCACACAAGCCCACTGTGACGATGTCCACATTGCATGTTCTCTGCTCCAGGCTAATCGCTGCCGACAGTGAGTTGCCGTGAGCGGAACACATCTGACAGGCCTGCGAGCATATAGACCAATATCTCCCAAACGTCTGTACACGGTTTGCCTTGAAACTGTGGTACCCGTGGCTGCAGATAGCTGACGAGACAGGTCGGATGCTGTGCTCCGTCTGCTTCTTTTGGCAGTTACTGCCAAATACCGGTCTTCGTTCGGCGTTGTAACTCGGGGGCGACCGGTACTGTAACGTCTACTGACATTTCCGTTACCTTGGAATCGTTGCCAAAGCCTAGAGATGACACTTTGGCACACAGGCTGCCGATAATTCTACCACGTAAAAAATCATCCACATGCGTCCTCTGTGTCATAACTGCTTATGGCACTGAGCGCCTTACAGAACTCTTGTGAACAATTTCGCTTCTTTGCCACCATTCCTTATATACCCCCCTCTTACACTCTCGTCATTGTGACGTACTGGTGGCTTCCTGAAATTTGCATATCATTCTTGCAGATGCGTGTGATAATTCTACAGGTGAAATGTTTACTTTAGATTTCGATTTCCGTGTGATTCTGAATTATCCTTAATTTATGGACATGAGTGTATTTATTTTTCGTTAGAAGACATTTCAATTTGTTTCATGATGTGTTGTTGGTCGAGAAGATCTATTAAAATCCGATTCAACTAATTTCCCAGTTTTTCTTTCACCATAATCTTAACGAAAATTTGAATGTTAGAGAACAATGCGTCTAAAATATCTAAACCTCTTCAGTTACAAAGAAACAAGAAACAAAAAGTATATTATTGACTCCGATTTTTTCACGTATAAAATATTTGACATGAATGTCGCTCTCCACTTGTTAATACAAGATATACGGAAGACTGGATGTTGTATAAAATATTTTCTTTTTTTAGCTTATTGGCACAAAAACTGTGTGCAAATACTAATCTGGATTAAATTTACATTTCTGGTACAGCCGGGAAGTTATGGGTTCTGTATCTACCTGATATTATAAAAAAAAATATGCAATGGTGTGTGCATGCGCGTGTCTGTATCAAATACGGTCTTCGTTCACAATTAATACTAATCAGTTAGGTATACTATGTTACTTAAAATTCAGTAAAGCCTCGATTATACGACGCAATTGTAAGAATGAACATACACTGGTGTAAGAAATTAAGAGAATTTGTAGACTTGGTCGATTATCTCTAGAACTACTGTACCGACTTTAATGAAATTTGATATGTACATACCTTGATACAATACAAAACAAATAACCATTCAATAATTGTAATACACACGCATGATCGTGCGTAACACTCGTTGGAGTCGGAAGGTATGAAACAGCGGTTGCAGAATAAACAAAAAAATGGGTTAATAGATGGGTTAATAGGGAGGTATGGTCCCCTCTTACAGATATACAGGTCTCGCAGCGTGATTTTATACTTGAAATAAGGCAGTTTATCATTTCCTGTGGCAATTGGTCCCACTCGTTCAGCGACGCTGTTTTCATTCCCTGGATGGTTCCCGGAGGGGGGTTGCGAGTTGCAATTGCCCTCCCCAGAGCGTCCCAGACATGCTCTATAGGGTTAAGGTCTGGAGATCTGGCTGGCCAATCCATCCGGCGAATATCCTCACTCTCTAGAAAATCGTCGAGCAGAAGAGCTCTATGTGGCCTCGCGTTATCGTCCATTAAAATGAACTCAGGGCCAACTGCACCCCTGAAAAGGCGAACATAGGGCTCCAAGACCTCATCCCTATACCTCACTCCAGTCACAGTGCCTCTTTCAAAGACATGGAGAGGTGTGCGGCCATCCAACATGATGCCTGCCCAGACCATTAAACCTCCTCCGCCATAATGGTCGATTTCGCGGACATTGGAGGGTAGGTAGCGGGTCCCTGGTTCTCTCCATATGAACGTACGGCGAGAATCGGTGCTTAGGCTGAACCGGGACTCATCAGTGAAGAGAACGGTCGCCCATTGATTCATACTCCAATCTCTATGCTCTCTGCACCATGATAAACGGATTCTCCTGTCCGTAGAGCGGGACGCAAACAGCAGGTCTTCTTGCAAACAACCCTCTCTCATGAAGTCCTCGCTATAATCGGCAAATAATGGACATGAGTGAATTATGTAGGAATCAGATTGAAGGTTTTTTTTTAATATATACAACTAGCCGGTGTCAACGAAGCAGTGCGTAGCAATTTTTGTCACTTCGCTTGCCCTGCATTGTTTGAAAAAAAATTTCCATCTTTATTATTAATGTTTTCTTTTCTTAATTTCCTGTGTTTTAAACTAGTTAACTGAATTGCTTTTGAACTTTTCATATATAACAACAGACAAATATACTCTGTTTTAAAGTCTGAAATCATGTCGACTCAAGATTTGTGCTGATCGTAAAGGCTCATTTCATTATCTCTCTGTGTGCTAGTTATTTTGAAAAATCTCTCCCTTTCTCTCGTATGGAAAATTCGACCTGGAAATGTATAACCTGCTAAACGATTTGGTGTTAAGACTAGAAGACCCCGAATCCTCCCACCAAATTCCGTCTGTCTATCCTTCCGTAAGAAACACCCGAAATTTTCACATACCACGTAAATGACTTAAATAATATTATTGATATATTTATAAGTTTTTTTAAAAATGAATACAACAAACGGTTTCACTCTCTATATTTTTATTCGTTATTGCTCGACATTTCCCAAATGGTGCCGGAAAATTACATGCCAATCATTGCCAAAACGTAACTTGATGCAGAAACTTTTTCTCGAGGCAAACGAATTGACGAGAAAGATGAAAACTAACGATTATAACTCAAAATACGAAAATAAAACACCAAGAAGCTGTTTCAAGGTTGAGCCCCCCCCCCCTTCTTCAGTGGTACAAAGTGTGTCAAATGCGCAGACTATTCGATTGAACACATGACATGTTGGGAACAGGCAACACCTCCTATACATAAGATTATGTATAGGGGGTTTATCTATAGGGGGTGTTACATTAGGCCGACGTGGGATGGTGATGGCAGAGGTAGAGACATGACTTGAAAGTGATAATGATGAATACGATTACGATTGTAGGATGGGTTTATGTCGTTATATAATGGAGTGGAAGGAAAAGACAATTTCAAGAATTTTGAACGAAATGTTGGAGAAATATCGAGTGCTGGAAAAATCGTTAACTGAAGAAGAGATTTTATGAATGTGCTTCAAAAAAAGTCTAAATTGAGTGGTGAAAAATGTTATAGAATGCATTTGGCAGAATTAAAGCCAAAGTGGGGTGATTATTGGTGCAGCAGTGTTCACACTCAATCCCTTCCTCTCACTCCATCATCGATACACTTCGTACTGAAATCCAAGTAAAGTCAAGTCTTTTCCATCATCATCACACACGTCGGCCTCATATCAACTACATGTTTTGTTTAAGCCAGTAGTCTGCGCTTTAACAGACTTTCTACTATCGAAGAAGAGGGCTATATTAGCCTCAAAACAGCTATCTGATATCTTGGTTTCATATTTTGAGTAATAATAGTTGTTTTTCATCTTTCTCACTGCACTCAAAAGATACTTTTTTATATATTTACAAACAATTGACGTTCGTTCCACGAAATGTTCAAAATCATAGATCATGCTGCATGAATCTAACTCGATCTTCACAGAAACCATTGACCATTCCCCAGTAGGAAAACTAAATGTCGCATAACATTCATGCTCACTGGTGAAGTCACTGGGGGAATTTTTTTCCTTTTTTTTAAAATTGTACTGGCCATAGTGGAGTGGAAATCGGGAGCAGAAACAACAATAGTCCAAATCGTACACAGTAATCGAAAATTGGCCACTGATTTGGTAGGACCCAGCCCGCTGGGGAATACAAAATGTCACGTACCTATGACATTTCAATGAACCATTAGTGTGTCTCGGAGTATAATGTTCTTCATACGGAACAGTTCCTGGAAAACGTGACGTTGAGATGTTGAGTTTTTGTACTAAATAGATATTGTGCGAAGTCTTTCCAACGGATATATACGTTCGTGCATGAATAGATTTCGGAGATTTGGGAGGGTGAGTCTCGTCTTTTCAGAACTTGGTGTGGTTCTCCGAAGTTGACGTCGTCGTTGTGTGACGGTTGCTCACTTGTTGCTGATGCTTCATCTGTGAGAACCTCATCGGTTTCTCCGTCACGACTCCGTTGAGCTCCGATTTGTTAGTTTTGGCGTTATCGAGTAGACTCGTCGATTTGCATCTCCATCTCATCATTTGGTTCAGGGCAATGACGGGTCCTTCGAAAGCGATGTAACACATAATGGCTACAAGCATAGTGGGAATGATGTAGTTGACGGCCAAATAAAGCTAAAAAGAAAATAAGAAAAAAAAAACCTTATATATATAGAGAGAGTACTTATATTTTATACAGTTTTTTCTAATAACTTTCAGACCGGAAAGTCTGAAAGTCGCTGCTCCCGAGAGAAATTTAACAAAGAATCTCCACGAAAAATCTTTGTCAGGGTCGGCGTCCGCTGTACCACAGTTTGAGAAACCTTGCTATATGCGAATCCAAATGCGATTTGGGGGGGGGGGGAAAAAAATTGTAGAGTGATTTATCGTCATACCGAGTATCGTTATGGCGATCCATAACTGTATACAGGACGATTACTTAATTCCGCTTGCGTATGTTACTGGCGAATAGTTGATTCCAGAACCATACTTGGCTTTGTTCGTATTGTGTCGTGATATTCGTCTTTGTTTGTTTCGTTGGTATTTTATGTTACTTTCTTCCTAAGTACTAATACATTACATTGGGGAACATTAGTTTAGGCTTAAGGCCAATGTACTATCAGAAACGTATTTTTTGGATATTCTTTGGGCGTTTCCCCCTGGTGACGAGCCCAAAGACAGCTTTATATATTCATCTCAACGATTTCGTACATTTATTTTTTTCAATTTCAATTATTCGTCTTAGATTTTTAAGTGTTGAAATGCTTTTAGCATAACGGTAAGTTGCTTTTTTTGAAACATTCCATCTTTATTATATTCTATCACAAAATCGCACTATATATTCCAGCTGATATTGGTTTTATATCTGAAGTTGTAAAGTGGTTTTAATTCACTCAACTTGGTTATTTTCACTATTAATATAATAATATATATAAGTTATTATATATTATTAGTACATTATTAATATAAGTATATAATAACATTAAAAAAATGGAAAAAAGTTGGGGGGAAAAATAATGGAAAACGCTTTTTACCCTCATATATATTTATTCTGTTTTTCGCACCTTTCCTCCGTTTTTTTTAGTTCAAATATCTCAGTGAATATTTCATCAGAAACGTGGAAGTTTTTCTAGTTGGTATCAGAAGGGACAGAGCAACAGTTTTGTAATTGGATTTTTGTGGACAGGAGTGACAGTATAAAAAGTTAATCTCTTTTATTTTAATAACTATACAACGCCCCTTCATATATGAATGACAAATCCGAGTCAACGGTTCGACAGTAAAATGCGTCAAAAGGGATTTGATTAATAATCACCCTGTGTGTGTGTATAATTCTTGTCCTGGTGCAATGACTTCAATTACGGCAGCTTCGGGTAAAGCGTACCTTGTTCAGAACTTGGCGAATAGTCTACCATTTGATGGTGACGTGAAAAATAAATGTGAATTCACATTGCTCTAACTAACGTAGGGGTGCAGGTGAAAAACAAATTACTTACGAGTTCGAAATGCCCCGCAAAAGTGTGGCTCTTCTGGAAACCATTAATCAATTTGATCACAACGGGATTGAAGAGGAAAGCCATGAACGTCAAGCGGCATAATCCCGGAAACACTCGCCAACCCAAGACGCTGTTGACCATTCCTTATAAACAAGAGAACCCTCGATCAGTTTATAATGCACACTTATACAGCAAATAGATAATGGGAAAGAAAAATGTCAAATAAATTTCTTATTTGGCCAATACGTGTCAAATCATCTAGACATAATCCATGTGTTATTCGATTTTTTCGAATTTTCTTTTGACAGTCAATTTACCATCATATTGTGTGTTAGAGGGAAGTGTTAAATGTTTTTTACCTACAGGGCTGGGGTGCACTAACTCCGACCCGCAGGCCAGATGTGGCCAGCCAAGGTATTCCATCTGGAAGGCGAAAGTTGTTCCAGTAGAAAAATATCAATTTACACAACACAATAAATGACAATGACCATATTTCCTTCTTAAAAATACGGGATATCGCCAAAAAATTTGTCAAAGGCAAAGTTGCCAATGACAGCCAAACAGATTGACAAATGCAACTAAATTTTTTAATTACAGCCGAAAAAATTGTCTAGGGCGAGGAAAGCTGCAATTTACTGATGAAAAATTTGACAAAGGCAAGTAAAGTTGTCATGATGGCAAAAAATTATCAAATGAAAATGAGGTTGCAGTTTACAGCCGAAAAATTATTTGTTCGTAAACAAAAGAAAAGTTGTCAATTATAGCGAAAAAATGGTCTTATATGAGTACACCTGAAAATTACAGCTAAAAAATTTATCAAAGGTGCCTAAATTTGTTAATTACAGCCAGAAAATGTATCAAACGCGAGTAAAATTGCAATTTCTGCAAGGATGACGTCACTCTCCGCTATCATACGAAGGTTTTCAACAACTAGCTGCTGCGAAGATGAAATTTTTGGAACAAGAGAAAATTCAACTGCCTTTGCAGGAAATCGAACCCACGTATTTTCACTTTTCGGTTGAACGCACTAGGCTCTCCACAAAGGCAACGAATCTCTCAATCTTTCCTTGGAGCTCGTGTGCACTAAACGGGAACGTACATGGACGGGCGGACCTGACTCAGGCCAAGCTCACAACTGCTGACGCTGCTACTAGATGGCGACTTATGCATTTCAGTGCACACTAACTCCAAGGAAAGATTGAGAGATTCGTTGCCTTTGTAGTCTAATGAGTTTACCCGGAAAGTGAAAAGACGTGGGTTCGATTTTGCGCAAAGGCAGTTGCATTTTCTCTCTTCCCAAAAAAAAAAAAATTCATCTTCGCAACAGTTAGTTGTTAATAACCTTCAAATTGCAATTTACTGCTGAAAAAATTGTCAAAGGTCAGTAAAATTGCCAAATATCGATAAAATTTCTGAAAAATTGCCAATTGCGAAAAACGATTGGTGCTGCGAGTCAAAATGTAATTCACCAAAAAAAAAAAGTATATGTTTGACAAATGTGTGAGATGAATACATATGTGACCATAATTAACTATGATAATTATCGTGATCATAATTAGTCATAATTACTATAATATAATCTAATCTTAATTCTTGATTTCTAAAAATGTGACTAAGCCTTGTTGGAAAATGGGGGGGGGGCATTTTATAAAAAATGCTGGGCCAAAATTGCAGGAATATCCTAAAATACGGGCCATATAGTCATTCTTTGTGGGGTAGCGGTGCATGTGCGTGTGGCGCAAATAGTGCATATCTGGCTCGCGGACTGAAAAAAGGTTGCGCACTCCTACTCTTAAGGTGGCTATTTTTAAATGACGTCATCTCATGGTAAAATCCTTGTTTTCAAAAACCAAATTTCTCACCGCCTCCTGATGAAATATTAGTTACCTGGATTAAATGAATCAAGAACTCAAATATCATTGGTGGAACGAGCTTACCTCCTTTTCCCGTACAGCAAACGTATCCAGTCCAGGACAGGCAAATGGCCAACGCCGCCTTGCTGAAAGCGGCATAAAGAGCTGCACCCAGCGGACTAGATACATATTCGCCCATGTGCCAGTGATGTACCGAAATCACGACAGCGGCCAGACCTACGGCCACGACTATCCACGCCACGAAACTTGTCACCTGCAAAATTCAAAAATATACGATCGGCAATATAGTCTTGATTTCCGCCATTGTAATCACAGTTAACTGAAGCTTCGATGACAGAACTCACATTAAAATAGTATGTACCGAAACTTACTTTAGATATGTTCATATGAGGCTTTTTGACAACGAGGTATCCGACAACGATCCCGGAACAGTAGATGCATAAGTGCGTATATACTCTGTTGTAGCTGTGGCTAGCGTAATAGGCTCGGTCCCTGTATTATCAGCAAAAAATGAGAGCATATTCAATGACATATTATGCATAAATTTCACAGTAGGTAACGTAAAATAATTTCAAAGTTATACACAGTCGATTTCCATTGTTAGGAACCAGTGGCGTCGGAGCCGGGGGTGCTGTGGGTGCTCGAGCACCCACGGAATTGATTCAAAAATCGAAATTTCCTATATGAATCTCAAGACGGGCACCCACAGGTTCGAAACAGTTCCGACGCCCCTGTTAGGAACACCTCGTGTTACTGATGAAGTGAAGCATGTGCCGCAAGCTTTCTTGTTGCGAATGTAACGCGAGACATGAGAGTTCTGGAAATTTTTCAGTCATTGTGGCGTAGTTTTAAGACAGGGTCCGGAGGCCTCCGGGGCATAACAGGCTGTTTTGATAATGTCGCAAGTCAGTTGATTTCCGATACATATTGTGACAAGACAGGTACTTTCAGCCAGGTATAGACTCCCAGAACATAACGTTACATTAACGGGCTCTATGATGCTGCTGATATGGCTCTGGCCAACACCTTCTACAGCAGAAAGCCTCCGCGTGAAGCTCGTGACGTCACCGAAGTCATAAATTCTACCTATAGTCATTGGATATACTGCAAAAAAGGTAAAGATTTCGCAAACGTCGGCCTGCTTCCTTCATTGGCTACAGGTGAAATGGACGACTTCAGTGACGACAACGAGGCTTTCTGTTATAGAAGGTGTTGCCCTGGTCATAGGCTGATTTAAAGCTGAGAATACCGAGGAACTCTGAACGATTGGGATGCACATCAAAAGGTATAATGACAAATTAATATCATACGCTTGAGACAAACTGAACGTTTATGCGTGACAAACCCCTTATTGAAATGCTAATGAGAGTCTTACGTCGGATGAAGGTATGCGGTCAGTTCTGCCGGCGGTATGTCGTAATACACATTCATCAAAGCGACAGTCAGCAGACTTGCAGCGATGGTTCCGAAGCTCAAAATCAAACCCAGTTTTGGTTTCCTGGGAAAGAAGAGAAAAAATAAGATGATTTGGCTGTGGAATGTGAATTTTTCAATAACAGGATGGACAAAATGTTTCTTAGCCGAGGCCAAGAAAATTTTGCCCGCCCTGAAAACGTACGTCGCGTTATTATTAAGAGAAAATTCAATTCAGAGAATGTGAAAAGTGCTTTTCGTTCACCTCTTCAAAGGTATGAGCACCAATAATCCCAGCACGTGTAATTGGGCGTCGACGGCGAAAAACCACGTGTTATCCAAACACTGGAAAAAGGAAAAGAAAAACACACATTAGCACGTTTCAAGTATTAAAATGTTTTAATTTATAACAGTGTTCTTCGACAGCTGGTCCGCGGACCGGTTCCAGTCCGTGAGAATTTCCTGCCTGTCCGCGAAACTGTCAATGTGTTCGGAAATATATTCGTTAGTGAGTTTTGGTGAGAAGGATTTGATCGTTTCTTCCATACAGATTAGTTGTCTCATCTACATCAACAAATCCAACGGATTTTGCTATTTTGAGTCATACGCTTCTATTTTGTAAGCCCGTTCTCATTACTAAAATCAAAATACAGACTAAATTTTGTGGGTCGCAATTTTTAAAACTGCGCTATAGCGAAACCGCGTAAAGCGAGAGATAACTGTATTGGGTTTTATTTCTGTTTTAGCCATCAGAGGTTTTATGAATTAATAATGTCGGGGAAAAAAAAATTGAGAAACGTCCCGGTCTCGCTGCAGGGGCCGTCTTGTCAGCCCCATTCTTGTGGGGGGGGGGGGGAGGACCATGTTCTAAACAACTGAAAACTATTTTTGCTGAACTCCATACTCACAGATGCTTCAGGGTCGATGACGTTGTTCACGTAGAAGATATTCGTCCACCACGAATCCCTACACTTATTGTACATCGGAACGACATAATCCTCCCAAGATGGACCAGATCCTAGAATAGGTGTCAGCATCACCATTGCTATCGCCATCAAATAGGCCGGCGTGTACCTGTTGAGATTTAATCAGAAATGTTAGTCAAAACCCAGTTCCAAACATTTCAGACGAAAGGTCCGTAGTTATAGCGATGGTATTCAGAAAATCGTGCGCAATCATACTCATCAACATACCTGAGAAAACGGTACATTATATATTTCCAAGCACAAATGTCTTCATCGGATTTTATGACTCTGTACGAGCTGATGAGTCCACTAAAGAGGAGGATACATTAAAGACAGGTAAATACACATTTCCATGTTGAATCCTTCCTTTCAATCTTCAAAAAAATTATTCAGCATACAGGTTATTCAGAAATTAACCCATTTGCATCCACGAAAGGGATATTCTGTGAATTTTTATGTTCTTCCATCATCGGAAGGGTGACCATACGTCCCGTATTTCCCGGGACAGTCCCGGTATTTTCTATTTTTTTGGCCGTCCCGACTTTTTGGCAAAAGTGTCCCAGTTTTTCCCTTTTTTTACGTGTAACCTACTTTGATTTTTATTCTTTATTGAAGTCGAAGATTGAAGTTATTTTTCTACTCATAAATTATATTATGATATAATTACAACTATGAATAAGAATATTAATCTCCCACATTTGTCTTGGTGAACGTGTTTTTTTAATCGTGGAATTCATTTTAATCCACTGCAATATGCAGTAATGCTTCATTTCCCACCATATTGATTTTTCCGTAATTTCAGCAATATTTGGCACCTTTGTTCAGTTTTGGCGATAATTGGCGATTCCCGTATTTGGAATCCCGATTTCCCGTATTTCTCTCGAGGAAATATGGTCAGCCTAATCATCAGGCATGAAACAGTTCGCTAAATGTTGATTGTTGCTTATCCTCGAAAGCGGAATAATCCGCTCTCAGCAATTGCCACATTTGCGTTAAATGTGAAACAATCGGTGGAGGTACAGAAAAATACCTTGAGGTTATACTTTTTGGATGGGATCTCAATTACAGTGAATTTCGCTTCAACGATACTCGATATACCACTAAATCCCTCTATAACAGGGGTTCTCAAACTGTGTACCGCGGTGCCCTGGTGCACCACCAACTTTTGTGAGGGTGCCTCGGAGCGGCGATCCAACAAAATCTTTTCGAAGAGATTCGAAGGATGGGAAGGATTTCGGAAACCTCTTGAAAGAACGGAAAATAAAAACGATTTTTGAGAAGAATTTCCAGAATTTTTGTGTGTGAAGTTTCACCAGCGGTGCTGGGATTTCAAAACAGCAAAATATGAGAAATTGCCAGTTATCGCGAGAAAGGATTCCAAAAGTGAACAAAGTTGCCAATTATTGTCAAAAATGATGCCAAAAGCAAGTTGGCACTTATTCATAACACTATCAAAAAATCGCTAATCGCTGGAACTAAAGCACTACAGCGAATTGCAGTTAAAAAAAATGAATTCCGCGTAAACAAAAAACATTAAGAATATGAGAATAATATACTTTATAATTTATGAACTTGATATAATAACTAAATAATCTTTGACCTCAATAAAGGATAAAAATTCAATAATATGTAATCCAAGTCAAATTGGTAAGTGTGCATAATCGCGCTTCTTGGCGATATCTATAAAGAAAAACTTCTTTTCACTTTCTTTTCCTTTCTTTCCATGAAGAAGAGAACTTCGAAAGAACTTCCACTGTTAGAAGAGAACTTCGGAACTAATTTTTGAACTCTTGATTCTTTTCCCGTACTCGCGATTCCCAAAATTTTCTAATGAATAGCTGTAAACAGCTCAGAAGACGGAAACTGCATAGACATCCCACGCATTACATGCAATTAATGCTTAAATTTATGCATACCTGACGAAGAACAGAATCTGTATCGCAACGTTTCTGTTCAACAAGACTTCGTAGAAACACATCTTTATGATATGTAAAGCACCAAACAGATTCGCTGAAATTGGAGAGAAAAAGACTAAACATGATATATATACGTTATTTCTCATAAGATTCTCAAACTCGTACGCTACGAAGCTATAAGGATCATAAGACTGCCGCCAGATTTATCCCGTTGCCAGGATCTCTTCCAGCCCAGTTTGAATCTAACAAGGAAAGGTTACCAAGGTGTCGTTCTCGGAAAAAATTATGAATTTTGTTTATATATATATATATATATATATATATATATATATATTAGCGGTGGAATGCAATTGTTAAATCCGCAAAAAATTATAAAAAATGATGACTTGGTCACTCATCGCCTTTTGCGCTTCTTGGCGATATCTATTAAGAAAAACTGCTCTAGAGAAACTATTTATTTCTCTTTTTTCCTCTTTCTTTACCTGTGCTGTACTTGATTATATGTTATTTGTATGGTGTTAATCTAACACTCTAGGGTTGCGGGATTTCTAAATTCTTTCTTGGCCTCTGTTGGCGTTCAAAATATTAATATTTACAATCTTTTTGAATGACCAGTTCCGTCGGATTTTTTTTTTCACTATTTAAATGAGTACAATCAGTGGTAATTTTTTTCAAATCTTTTTGAAGATGTCACCTTGGAACCCTTTTCTCGCAAGAATCAGTGGATCATACAATGATTTCACTCACCTGTCACGTCGTAATTGATGTAGTATAGAGTGTTTGCGCAGTCGAACCAAATGAAAGAAATGAATATGATGCCATAGACGAACCTCGTTGAGTCATCCGGAGGCTTGTAGGTACACAATTTCTCGATGGTCGAGGGAATCGAGAAACATCGCAGTATTTGTGTGATGGTTCCTGTTTTTTTTTTGTGAGATAAGATAGTATTTTAAGATTATTAACGGAAAGATCGCCAACACTTTATGGTATATTAGAATCACGAATGTGACCATCATTACCTTTGGCAATGCCGCTACAATCCTCGATGTCCGTCTTGTACCACGAGTCAACTGCGGTGCCTAAAACGAGAAGGCAACTGACAATGCCGAAAGCGATCCTGGAAAAGAAAACAGCGAACACGTTAGATGAATTTTTATACCTATCCAGCACATCACATTGTAATATTGAAGATTGCAATGAGGGTTTCACATCAAAACATCGCCAACAAACACCCGACCGTCAAAACATCGCCTTCAGGAAAACATTGGCAACTGAAGATTAAAATGGATTATAAGTAATTTAAATAAATATGTAAAACATGATGCGATGATTTTGTGACATATTTTTGACGGTTATGTTTTTGTGGTGATGTTCATTTGATCACTAATCATTTTTGTCGCTCCACTGTAATTTCCTGCGCACAAGGGCTAAGTTCACGGTGATGTTTTTGACGGTGACGTTTTGGCGATGATGCTTTCGTGACGATGTTGTGACGTGATATTTTTGTGACAATGTTTAGATGGTGATATTTTTTGGTAGGACGGTGGCGATTTTGCGAGGATGTTTGACGTGATTTTTTTATAGTGAAAGAGACGTTTTCGCGTGATGCTTTTGCAGCAATGTTTCGACGGTGATGTTTTGACGTGTTTTTTACAGAGATGTTCTAGATGTGATGTTTTTGAGGCTTGGACGGACAAGGATAGCCAAGGTATACTCGACGTTTTGATGAGAGTGGGCCACTTGATGTTTTTGTAACGGGTCATGGGCCACTGGAGTGATTTTTTTAAACCATTCGTGGGCTACAATGAAATTAAGTGCTGCAAAATTTATAATGAATGAAAGTTTACAATGAAATTTTCCAAAAAATAATAATAATAAGGATCAGTAGTGTATTAACGGACAGACTGACGTTTTTTTCCCATACCGAAACTTCTTTTAATTTCAATTTTTGGTTTTTCTTCAAAATTTCATTTGTTTTTTGATAATGGCAATTTCATTCAGAAGGTATATTTTAAAGATGAGTGAGAAGTTGAAAAGAGGGGTCTACAAAACGTGTGCGGCACATGGGTGGAGATAGGGGGGGGGGGCGTGTCAAAGGTGGAGTCGACAGATGTAATGTATAAATGTATATATGAATTGACATCATCATCATCGTGCCTATGCTGCGGCACCTTGTGATGTCGTTTGCTGCCGCAATAAGGCACGGAAAGTAGATTTTAAAGGTGAGTAAGAAGTTGAAAAGGGATCCGTAAAACGTCTGCGGCCACAATAAGGCACAGAAGGAAGATTTTGAAGATTGGTAAGAAGATGAAAAGGGGTTTGCAAAACGTCTGCGGCACTCTACGGTGGAGTTTGAGATTACAATAAGGCACGGAAGGCAGTTTTCAAAGATGGGTAAGACGTTGAGAAAAGGAGTCTGAAAAACATCTGTGGCACCCTACGGTGACGTCTGCGGCCACAATAAGACCCAGAAAGTAGATTTTAGAAGGGAGTAAGAAGTTGAGAAGGGGATCCCGTATAACGTCTGCGGCCACAATAAGGAACGGAATGTAGATTTTGAAGTAGGTAAGAAATTAAAGAGGAGTTCGCAAATAGTTTGCGACACTTTACGGTGACGTTTGAGATCACTCGTTTCTATTTAACATGACTTTGTTTACTTATGCTATAGAAGTGCCTTAAAAAAAAAATAGCACGAAGCGTTCCATTACTATTAAATACTTACAAGACAGCTTTCTGGATTTCAGAGAAGACGGTCTCGGTCTTGACTTCACACCTTTGGACACTGAAATCCCAGTCCAATCCGGTTTGCTGAGGAACTAAGAGAAATTACAATAAGTAAATATGAATGAAAAATCCACAAGATGATGTAAGACCCAAAGTAAGCAAAGAAATACTCTCGAAAGGTAAAGACACGTTAAATTTTTATTTTTCGTGAATTAGGAATGGCAACACGTTCTGTCTTCACACGAATGGTTTTACAAGACTTTTATTGGTCGGACTGCCATTGAAAATTTGACAGTTACGCTCCTTTTCCCCCCCTCTTTAAGAAAACATTTACTTTTTTTTTTTTGTCCCGCTTGACAGTAAAATGGTGTTTGATCCTCATTCAGTTGCGTAATCGAAAACCGTCTTGAATGTTGATGACGTGCTTTGACCATAACTTCACCTTGAAATATCTTCATTTTTCCCCCTTCTTTTGCTATTTATAATCATCATAATTATTTTCCTTATAATTTTCTTTCGATTTTTTTTAATGATATTTTTTCAGTTGCGTAATATTTGATGGAGTTTTTGTTTGGACAATGGATCCGGTTGGATTCACTGAGGTGTTGAGTGACTTGCGTTGCAGGAAAAACACTATATCAAGTCTCCATGCACAGGGTGCGCCAGAACTGCTCCGCTGAAATGAGAGGAGCGATAGTACACGCGTCAAGACAAAGACATGGAATGGAATCTAAATGTCGTAAATGACTTTCATTTTCAGTGTATGTTAATTTGGAGTTTAATCAACTGATACCAAGAAGGAAAAACATCTTAAGGAAACCCTGAGAGAGAGTTAGAAGGGAAAAGTATTTTTTTTTTCCATAATAACATAATAAACAGTTAGAGAGAGGAACAAAAAGGCGTTCCCCACCCCCCGTTTAATTCCCCTCCCCCCTCCCAAAAATTTTTTGCAGTCGTTCCTCATCACCGCTGTACAGTAGTGTGGGCATTGTGTTGGGGTCTAGGTCAATTCGTCGCGATCAACTTGTCGCACGACAATTCGTCGCAATCAATTTGTCGCAGCGTCAATTCGTCGTGCTACAAACTCGTCGCGGTACAAATTTGTCGCAGAGTCAGTTCGTCGCGGTACAAATTTGTCGCAGAGTCAGTTCGTCGCGGTGAAAATTTGTCGCAGACTCATTTCGTCGCGGTACAAATTTGTCGCAGAGTCAGTTCGTCGCGGTACAAATTTGTCGCAGAATCAGTTCGTCGCGGTACGAATTTGTCGCAGAATCAGTTCGTCGCGGTACAAATTTGTCGCAGAGTCAGTACGCCGATCAAATAAATTTTCAAAATTAAATTTTCACCGTATAAGCCGCACTCCCGCTTTCTGGCGGGATCTCCATTTCTCGCAGCGAGGGGCGTTGGGCGAACACACCAAGATGATAAATTACGATAAAATAAATTTTCAAAATTAAATTTTCACCGTATAAGCCGCACTCCCGCTTTCTGGCGGGAACTCCATTTCTCACAGCGAGTGGCGTTGGGCGAACACACCAAGATGATAAATTACGATAAAATAAATTTTCAAAATTAAATTTTCACCGTATAAGCCGCACTCCCGCTTTCTGGCGGGATCTCCATTTCTCGCAGCGAGTGGCGTTGGGCGAACACACCAAGATGATAAATTACGATAAAATAAATTTTCAAAATTAAATTTTCACCGTATAAGCCGCACTCCCGCTTTCTGGCGGGATCTCCATTTCTCACAGCGAGTGGCGTTGGGCGAACACACCAAGATGATAAATTACGATAAAATAAATTTTCAAAATTAAATTTTCACCGTATAAGCCGCACTCCCGCTTTCTGGCGGGATCTCCATTTCTCGCAGCGAGTGGCGTTGGGCGAACACACCAAGATGATAAATTACGATAAAATAAATTTTCAAAATTAAATTTTCACCGTATAAGCCGCACTCCCGCTTTCTGGCGGGATCTCCATTTCTCGCAGCGAGGGGTGTTGCGGGAACACACCAAGATGATAAATTAGGATCAATGCCCATCCCAAAGCACAATTTGCCTAAGGGGTCATTCAAGTATTACGTCAGGATCGGGGAGGGAGTTTCGGATTTGTTGACTTTTGATGGCGGGGGGGGGGGTTGAAGGTCGCTTACGTCATCAACCACCCCTTTTTGAAGATATGAAATATTCTAAGCTTCTGGTGAAATTTTGCTGACGGGGGAGGGGATGGGGGTCAGTGTTTTGCTGATTTTTGCTGACAAGGGGGGAGGGGGTCAAAAATGGCTGAAAATCTGCTCACGTAATACTTGAATGGCCCTAATTCACTATTGAATATGTATCTGCCATGTAGGGAATACATCTTTGAGGAATTTTTTACCGACAATATATCTAAGGCTAGCATTACACTATGAAAGTGTTCTAAAAGTCCTTTTATAAAACTTGAAAAATTCAACCAATAAGATTATCGGTTGCATTTGCTCGAATGTAACCTATGAACTTTATTGGTTGGATTTTTTGAGTTTTTAACTTGAGCAACTTATCCGGTGCAAATTAAATTTTGAAAATGTATGTGATCGCAATTTATCATCTCGGTGTGCGCCCCAACTCCCCTCGCTACGAGTAATGCAAATCTCGAGAGAAAGCGACAAGTGTGGCTTATCCGGTGAAAATGAAATATTAATTAAATTAAATTATTAATTATTTCAGGTTCTTGTGGAGATACTGTAGTGGTTAATGTTGGTGGGAGTCTCGATTCCACATGGGACAGATACAAGTTTACACTTAAAGACAGCCTCCGCTGTACTGTAATTTGGGGAATATCATAAACACCGACATTTTTTTACAGAATTTTAAAATTTTATCATAGAAAAAATGATTTTTTTAACATTTACAATAATTAAATAATAAAACATTAATATCAATTGTAATTTTAATTTCGATGTAATTTCGATGATTTTTTTCGAAATGACAAAAAAAAAAATTTAGTAAACTGTGTGCATTTCTTGATGGAAAAAAACTTTTCTTCATGTTTATTTTTTCACGTATGAGACAAAAAAACCTACATACAGATCGCGTGACGAGTTGACTCTGCGATAAATTGACGTCCCGACGAATTGGTTACACGACAAATTGTCACTGCGACGAATTTGTACCGCGACGAATTGGCTCTGCGACGAATTTGTACCGCGACGAATTTGTATCGCGACGAATTTGTACCGCGACGAATTTGTATCGCGACGAATTGGCTCTGCGACGAATTTGTACCGCGACGAATTGGCACTGCGACAAATTGATGCGCGACGAGTTGAGCGCGACAAGTTGATTGCGACAAATTGACCGGCTACGATTGTGTTGGACTCTCATTGTGAGGAACAAGGATCGAACCCCGTCGGCGGCACAGTGGTGGCCAGCTGAAGTTGATTTTTCTACAGTTTTTTGACTTCGAGACTCGACTACGAGTGTAAGAGCTGATCTTCTATTTGAAACGCCTCTCCGCAGAGTGCAGGAAAACCTTCAATATGATAAATAATTAACATGGAAATTCGAACATTTACACTTCAACTTATGGAAGGCAGATGGCAGCACCAACAGGACACGAAACAAGTACAGCTCCGACAACATAAATACGTTAGGGCCACACATAAACTCAGAATACACATTCCGGTACGTACCGATCCATTTCGGCGAGTCTACATACTCCCACTCCCTTGAGTTTTGATCGCCATGCTTTTGCAATGCTCTTTCTCTCACGTGCAAAATCGAAGAGACGCAACGTAAGCTCCTCCTCCGAATCCATCGTCGGCGGAAAACCCAAGTTTGGCTTTCGTCGTGCGTTGCTTGGCTATCGATGAAATATTTTGCGACAGCCGTGCACATGGATGGGTAATCCCAGCAAACTCCTCTTCGACAACGCATAGCGTGCGCATGCACAGTGTTAATTAAGTAGTTGTAGTAGTCGCTCCTCATGATGTGTGCAAGGCTGCCATATTTCGGTGACTTCTGAAGTGGGGCGATGCGCGTATCCCGGAATAAGTGAGATTATGAAGTTGTGTTTCATTGTGAAAGTTGTTAGTCTAGACGTGTACTACCTCATTTTGGCGGCGAAGTTTTGGAACATTTTTGATGATTAGTTATTGCCTTTAACAGAGTGGTCAACACCCTGGTGCCACAAAACATTTTGACACGGAAAAAAAAAAGATTTCACACCTTCCAAATTTGATTGCATTTTTAGGATAGTGGTAAACTTTTTTTTACAATGTGGTATGGCTCCGTAAATACGGGACACTCGGCAAGTCATAAATTTTTGGTTTCGACATTAGAGCAGGTAAGGAGACGGTTGGCCTATAATGATATCAAAAATACATGCGAATAACTTATACTCACTGATCTGCACCAGCTTCTGGAGATCGTCAACTGTACACAGGGATGGTATACAAACTCCCGTCTTGATCGGCGTAACGACCAGGTTGTGAACGAAATTCATAAGATGATCAATCACCTGTTAAATTTTAAATGAAATCAATCAATGTAGCCATAATATATATACAGGGTCAACGTGACATGTTCTATCAAACGAAAGGGGGCGGTGATAAACGCCCCCTTCAGATAATATCTGAATTCAATGACGAGCTACAAGTGATTAAACATTGACAAAGTTCTAAATCGAATTATCGCCAAAATTTTTCATCGCCAGTCACGCAAACACAATACGGGAATTTTCCCAAAAAAGTACGGGACATACGGCTATTCGAATAATGGCTGAAATTAATTCTGGTTGTTTAAGCGTAGTTTCTAGTTGTTTTTGATGAAAAATCTAGTTTGAAAATTTTTTGGACTGTTGGCAAAAAACACTGGCTCTGGTGTTATTCGTCGGCTCTGTAGTCTAGCGCGCTCATCCGGAAAGTGAGAGGATGTGGGTTCGATTCCCTGCAGGGCCAGTTGAATTTTCTTTCCTGGATTTATCTTCGCATCAGCAAACCGTCGAAACCTTCGTAGTAATAACGGAGAATGACATCATCTTCGATCAAGCCTTACCCCACCACCCCAACCTCAATTTTTCTACATGTGAAAAATGTACCATAGATGGCTCCCTGTCCCGGAAACAATCCACTGCCAATTTAAGCGTACGATTATTACGTCCCTGCTGTGCAGTGGCTGCTCATAATGATCCGTGTGCGTCGAACGGGGTTGGGCAGCTTCGATTCCGCCTCAAGATTTTCTATGATCTTTTCTAATTGAGTTTGGCGTGGCCACCAGAACACCCCCCCCCCTCTTCGCCGCTCAGTGTCCGTATTGAGAACTGTGTGTATAGGAATGGCCATATTCAATAAACTGGGAATTATGGATTGAAATTCAACTAATTTTTATCCAGTTGAGGGTTCAATTGGATTTTATAAAATCTACAAGAAGAAAATGACCGTTTTGTTTCGGTATTAATGATAGTAATGTATTGCTTTCAACTTACCGTTCCGCTCTCGGATACGTTCAAGAATTCTGGCCTTCTTATGTGAGCGGACATGAACGAACTCTTCTCTGGAAGTGGAGGAGTCACGATGATTCTGCAGTACTGACCCCGGATCCTCATTTTACCTTCGACAACGTCTATGTCTATACACTCGTCGTAGTTGCCCAACATAGCCAAGGTTCCAGAAAGAAGTCCGATCGGGATCTTGGCTGAGGCGTCTAGCACTAGAAAATACACATAGTGTCACGATTGTCCGAAATACAACATTTGATGTGCAGCGGAAGACAATTCTTACGGACATTTCAATCAAGACAAGAATTATGTTGCAACGTATCGAGGTATAGAATTTACTTCACTTCGAGAAAGTATTTCACAGTTGAGTTACCAAATGTCCTCATTTTAAGCGTCTTTATACGCATTTCAAATTCGTCCCTTTTGTCCTCATTTTTGAAGGTTCCGGAATTTTTTGCCTTTCCAGAAAAAAACTTGAATTTGTGAAGCAAAAAAATCTGTGTGTGTTTAGACCAGACTAGCATCAAAGTTTTCCCCCATTCCCATCGCCAAAGTGGGATTGAAGACGGGCCCAGGTCGGCCTATATAGGTAGGAATTGAAGGAATTTCAAAGGGTCCATCCGCGTACATGAAATATTCACGGATCCCTTTATATGGGGGGTATTCCTGTCAGTCACATTCCGGTATCTCGTCCGACAGGAGAGGTCAAGGCTACTCTGTCAGACAGCTAGCTGACTTTCACTGACGCAGGAAGGACAGAAGTTGGAGGCGATTCGGAGTCACAAAAACCTGTAACGTGCGGCATCAACGTGCCATTGACCTGATGGTGCCCAGACATGAAAGGTAGGTCACGGTGAAGAAATGACGGATCATCCTCCACAGACAAAGAATTGAAATAAAATGCATTACAATCAGGGGAAAGAGGTCTCGCGACCTTGTATATAATACAAGAAGCCATGCTCGATGCCGTACGTATACTTAATAGTCGAAACCCAGGATATCTCTTAGTGACGAATGTCACAAGGGCAAATGCCACTGAAATGCCCTTTTTTCTGAAATTTTCAGGCCTTGGAAGTTTGAAATGTCTCTTCTTTTTTTGGACAAATACTCCGAGAAGAAGAAGCAATGACCTGTCGATATAGACGCGGTCATTAATGTTCCCAGATGTCATCAAAAATGCTCTTCGTCATTACCTGGAGGTCGCGGCAACTTACGTGAAAGGAACATGAAACACACGACATTTTTTTTTTAAATTAAGAAATTAATCACATTCACGTTTCGACATTCATTTGAAGCCTTGGCCCGAAATTCGGATTCGTGGTAAATGCATGCAATTACCGCAATGAAATGATCCGAGTTCCACGAATGGCGAATGTTCGTTATGGAGGAATTCACCCAATCAAATTACCCCGCGTATCAACCTAGTTTCTCGTGTTAATGATATTAATTTCTTTTTTTTTAATATCCTGGTTTTGAATTTTGTAATGTCGTGTTTGTTATTAGATGGGTCTTGATGATAAGTGGCCCACGTGACCGGCCATTACTTTCTCGTAAGGCCTATAATGACCTTCGATCGGGAACAATAGACTGGCTCGTGACCCGATCTTTATGGCTCTGGTGTCACGTTGGGTACGAAAGCGAACCTGCTTCAGTGAATGGGGAGGTAAAAATACGCGAGTGAGTTTTTTCTGCTATGGGGCGAAGGTGAGGATTTAGAGCAGTGTTTCTCCATCTTGGGTCCCCTTGTGGCCCTCAGATATTCCAAGGGGACCACGGGTGCAAATCAGATGAAGGGGGAGCCACGACAAGATTGAAGGGGCAACACAAAACTGTGAATAAGTAAATCTTTCAAATGAAATATCGTGGGAAAAATTTGCGACCACTTTCAGAATCCAGCAGAGGTCAATAGAACCAGGGCCGATGCGTCCATGTGTGCACGACCCCTGGCCTCATATCCATAGGCGGCCTACACGATGACATTTGGTTCTGTACTTTGATTTTTAATTGTAATTATTAAAAAAAAAGTAAAATGGTACTTCTGGTTAAGGATGGGGGCCAAATAACATCACTTTGCCTGAAGACTCATGATGCTGAGAAAGTCATGCATACAGCCTCCAACAAAAGGGAAGCTCACTGAACTACAGTTCAGGGTAGGCGTGGACCCAGGGTGGTGTGTCGAGAGGTTCGATTTATTGGGTAGGTTCATCCCGTATTTCACGCAGACCTATTTAAGTTCAAGTATTACGTAAGCAAATTTTTAGCCATTTTTGACTCCTTCCCCCCCCCCCCCACTTGTCAACAAAGTTTCGTCATCAGCTCTGCCCCTCTGAATCCTAACTCATCTCATATTTTCATAAAGGGTGGTTGATGACGAAAGCATTATCCAACCCCCCCTCCCATCCCTTGTCATCAAAAGTCAGCAAATCGGAAACCCCCTCCCCCCATCGATGATGACGTAATACTTGAACGGCCCCGTAGACCTATTTTTCAAATATTATTATTCGACTCTTGGGAGGATGCTCAATCACCTTCTGGATTCATTCCTGACCCAGGATTTCAGAGATCGATCTTATTTATAAACTTTGTTGATAATAAAAAAAATTGAGTTTTAATTAAATTCAGTTCGATAAGTAGAGAGGGTATTGATGGAAATTATAATTCAAAAATTAATGAAAGAAATTATTCCAGAAGTAATGAAAGAAACAAATTCTAGAATTGATGAAATAAATTTTTCAGCATTAATGAAAGAAATGATTGCACTATTAATGAAATAAACAACTTTTTCATCTTTAGATGAGTTCTCTCTCTATCCTTTTTCTTAATCTTCAAAACCCAATATTTAGAGACCGAACATATGTGTGGAGAAATTCCCAGGCAGGAACTCTGTTTTCACCGAATCACGTTTGATGTCGCTGCCGTCGCGGCGGATGGATGCTCCCTCCAGTAATATAATAAGCTCCATGAAAGCCTCAGAATCTCTGTCGTCTGCTTCTCTCCAGGTTACTTGTTTTGGATCTCTCCTTGTGTCCTGAGAAAATTACTGAACTGGCAAATCGAACTCCCAGTTCTGTTTGTGAGTTTAGCTTGTAGGGAACCGACTTTTTGTCTGTCGTCTGCTCATTAATAGAGGATATTTGTTTTGGACGTCTCCTTATGCTCAAATAAAATAACCGAACTTTCAGTTTGAACTTTCAGTTCAGTTTATGAGCTTTGTTTATAAGGAACTGAGCGGAATGAAGAATATAGTTTTTTTTATTTTGAACTTCATCATCACCACATGAGTCACTTTTAAATATGATATTAGATGGCAGCACATTACTATAAAGTGGAGTGTGGAAAAATTCACTTTTTACGATTTTATCTGTCGTCGGCTTGTGTGGAGGTCCTTTGTTTTGGACGTCTCCTTATGCTCAAATAAAATAACCGAACTTTCAGTTTGAACTTTCAGTTCAGTTTATGAGCTTTGTTTGTAACAGCGATTCCCAACATGGGCGATAACGCCCCCGGGGACGTTGGAATGTTCCAGGGAGCGGTAGAAGCTACGAGTAATACGATCCTACGGCGGGAACTTGGCTTTTACTGAGTCAAGTGATTTCCTTGCATTTGATGTCGCTGCTGTCGCGGCGGCTGGATGATCCCTCCAGCAATATAAGCTCGATGTGCACATAGCTTATAAAGTAATTTGCAGTGAATTATTTTTTAAAGTTATTTCTTTCTCTTTGACATTGGAGAAAGAGACAAATGGCCACCATATTTCCTTCATGCAGAAATTATTTTTTCTTAACTGATTCAATATTGATTGCCAAGTGTACGGAAATTTTTCACGTTTAAGGAAAACCATTTATTTAATTAATGGGATATGCATTAAACTTACTATCGATACCGCATCAAGTACACAATATCTCATGAATCACGCAATGCCACAATCCCATATTAATCGATTTCCTCGATGTTAATAAATTCAAGACCGCGATCTCGGGAATAGGCATTTTTCTTTCCCATCGCCGCCTAATTTGCAATTTTACTTCGATTCGGATAAAATTACATTATCAACTATAATGGCAAAGACCTGAGAAATTCATCGATTAATTATTACGAGGTTAACTCTCAGGTCATTTAACAACTGGAATGTATCGAAAGGTCACGCAGACATTTTATTTGGGCGACTCATTTTATCGTTCAATTTGTTATGGGCGTTTAAATCTTCTTTTTTTTCACGGGGATTCAAACCAGGGAAGCAGTTACGCTGGAGCAGTGGTTCTCAACCGGGGGACATATGGCCCCCCCCTCTAGTGGTACTGGGATACTTCAAGAGGGCCACGGAAGAAAATGGAGAAAGGGGCCATGACAGGTGGTTTGCAAGGGCTGCAGAGAGCTGAGATGAAAAATTAAGGTGTGAAGAAATAAAGCTTTTATATTAGTGACTATACACTTACAGAATCCAACAAAACCACCCACAAAAACAGGGCCGTCTTAGGGCGTGAGCCTACATTTTATAGCAGGTTCCCTAGGATGGGAGTTTTCCGGCTAGATTTTTCACAGAATCCCTTCCTCTATATTAAATTATAGAGTGAAAAAACAAAAATGATGAAAACCATATCAGGCCCCGGGCTGCAGCTCTGTCAGTCCCACTCTTGTGAGAGGTCATGCCCGGGGTCTCATGTCCATAAGTGACTCCACCCCTCATGATATTTTATATAGTATAATAAAATAAGCAGGAAATATGTAGGCTGTTTATTTCCGGCTAAGTGTGGGACTACCATAGCATCACTTTGCCTAGGCGTCCCATGATGTCGAGATGGAATAGAACTCGGATTAGCGGGGAACTCAATAAATTCTAGGCCAGTGGTCTGGAGGCCAATCGTATTTGTAAAGTTTTGGTTCAATTTAGCACATTTTTCAATTTGGCACATTTACATATCGCTTAGGTGTTCCATGGCACAATTCCAGAGCATTTAAAAGCCGCCCGCCCGTGGCACGTTTTCAGATCACTCAAGTAGGCGCGTGGCACATGTATAGATCACTTAAGTGACCCGCGATACACTTCCAGAACACTTAGGCGGCCCAGACAAATTTTCAGACCACTTGGATCCGTAAAACATTTTGATGTCATGAAAGTTTTTTGTATTCAGTCTTAATTATTTATTGTTGATATTCGCCGCCCTCTCCGATTGTTGAATTCTTGCGCAATGTAAAACAATATCTGCATCATAAGGCGTACATTCTCTTGTAATGGCCTCAGCGTACAGTATTGCATAAATGAATAAGTAAATAACCGAAGTGAGACAGCATTGCTATATGCACCAAAACACAATGTAGAAAAACAAGGAACTGATGTCATTGTCAACTGCCACGTCCAAAAAAATCTTTAGGAAAAATTATATTGTTATCATCTCCAGAAAACATCAAACTATTTTCATTTTGTATAACGCAATCGTACGATTGTATTATTAAAGAAAATGGATGATGCGCGCTATTATTTTCAGTCATCACGAGAAAAGAAAAAAACCTACTTTTCCTTAATTACATACGCCACGAGCCATCTATTACATTAAACGGGAAATATCAACAAAGGTCTTTCTTTGTGGATTAACTTATCCTATAGCATCCAATACTTCGTACATCGATAACTATTAACATTTACGGTTCCACCGTGTATGTAAATCGCATATTCTCATGCATGACCATGCTCCGAAAAAGAGAAGGTTATTGTATTTCTGAAGGAAAAATGATTCCAAACGGTGCACGAGTTGCACATAGAAAAAAAACGTTCTTCTTTCTTTCTTTCTTTCTTTCCAGTGGCGTAAACGCTTTATAGAAGGATTTCGTAATTCTTAAGGGAAAAAAATCCAACTTTCCTCAGTTTTGAAGGCTTTTTAGTTTTTTCAAGTTCAAGTTCTCTATTGTTCTCTACGATTTATATCTTACGGTAATTTTCTCGATTTAACTTTTTCTCTTTTTCGCTGTCTAGACTGGTTTTAAATCGAATTGTATTTTAATTATAAAATCGACTAAATTAGCATACATATGATTCAAAGTGCGAATTCTAATGTTGACGGATGGACAATGATATCGTTCGTCGCGATGAAAAAAATGGTAAGGGTTAGCCAATTGATGCCGTTGGCGGTGTGTAATTAGTAACTTATAGTTAAAACTACTGGTACAGAGTTTCGAAAACTTTGCTCCGCGTGTTTGATGGAACTGGTAGCGATTTCTATGGACCAACGAAACATTCCATGAAGCGTTTTCCTTACAATGGACGACCACTGTTCTGAAGATTAAGTCATATCCTGAAGTATATTCGTCATGATTATGCTAAAAGTGCTGAAGTACACAAGACAGGGATTCCTCTAATTTTTTTACATTCACGGTTGATAACCAAAGGGTTGAGATTATTCCCCTTTGCAGAGTCTTGGAAGATATGAAGATCTTCAAGCCAAAACAAACTTACTAACACAGTGAATAAGTCGCCAAAACGTAGAATTTTTTTTTTATCTTTAACATTTCGATATAAATATCGCATTTAAAAATATGTAGTCTTTTGCGAATGGCTTTTTTGGAGCGGGTTGTAATTTCACTCATTGAAAGTTTTGGTCCACAGGCTCTGTATAAAAAATGATTTCTTTAGTTTTGGTGGCACAAACTCGTCAAAAAAATTTCGAAACTAAGTAAATTTTGGGAGTTACTTTCAATAATTATTTACGGTGAAAAGAGGCAGTATTTACAGAAGTAAGAAGTTATATAGAACGGAGACTATAACCGAAAATGTTCAGGTCTTCCCCCCCTCTCAGCAATTTCAACCATAATCATCAAATTTGTCGTAAATCGCATATTTTGGCTAAAATTCACCGTATACTTAGCATTACGATTGGCAGTATTTTCCTCTATTAGATATGGTTGCCTCAAGTATGAAAGTGAACTCATAGGAATATCAATGGAAACATTTTTTATTTAATTAGAATGAAAACTATCAAGTCCGCCTGCGGACCACCAGTATCATCGTCGTGAACCACCTCTCGTCCGCGGACCATAGGTTGAGAAACGCTAATGTATCCTAATGACGGAAGGTGTACGCATCGAATATGCCCTTGAATAGTGATAATAGTGGTAAAACGCACCGTTCTTGTTGGGCGGGCGATGCGATGTGACGGCAAGGTCAACATAATAACTGCCATATTTACATTCGTCATCGTGACCGTGGTAAATAAAATACTATAAAGGTCATCGTCATTGGATTCCATGAGATTTAAACGTAGATAAGAGAGAAGGTTTTTCGGTAACAACGGGGTGACGTCAAACCATCAATGAAACGGTATCAAATTTTTGACAATTTCGATTGTGTTCGAGAAGGAAATAAAACCAGTTTTTCTTAAAAATAGACATTGAAGTGTTGGCTAATTTATGACTTGAAGATATTGAAGATTTTCTACTAAATGTGTGATGGTCACAACGGGCCCTGCGTTTTGGGAGCGGGGTGGGGGCCGATCAATTCATCAAATTATTATTTTTTTCTGTAGCAAACAAGTTGCCTGAGCTTCAAATTTAGAATTCTAGAAATTATTTCTTTCATAAATTCTGAACTTTCGCACAATTCTGCAATTTTGAACTTTCACCATTATGGAATTATTTCTCTTCTAAATATTAAAAATATTTCTCTTCTTAATACTAAAAATATTTCTTTCATTAATTATGAAATTATTTCCTTCATTAATTATGAAATTATTTCTTTCATTAATTATGAAATTATTTCCTTCATTAATTATGAAATTATTTCTTTCATTAATTATGAAATTATTTTTGTAATTAATTATGAAATTATTTTTGTAATTAATTGTGAAATTATTTTTGTAATTAATTATGAAATTATTTCTTTCATTAATTCCGAGTTCTCTTCAATTCTGGAATTTTTTCTTTCATTAGTTCTGAACTGTCACCAATTCAGGCATTATCTTTTCATTAATTCTAGAAATATTTCTTTCATTAATTATGAACTATTACCAGGACTTATTTATTTACTGGACTTATTTATTTACTTGATTATGAGCTTTCACGAATTCTGAATTTTCATCATTTCTTGGAAAATACTTTTTAATTATACTTCTTTGTACTTTGTTTTTACTTTTCTAGTTTTAATTTACCAATTCCAAATATCTATTTGTACTCAGACAATTTCTTTTATCACGACCTACTTTTCATCGGTTTTAGTATTTATTTCTTCCATTAATTTGAATCTCTTTTTCAGTACTTGATTCTCATAAACTCAAAATTATCATAACTTTTTATGTTCATATACAATTGTGTCTACATTTTTTGTATCGATATTTTTCAGCATTCTTGTATATTCCGCAACAATGCATGAATTTTTTTTATTTCGATTCCTCCCTCCAAAGTATATGAAATAAGGGTTAAGAGACCCTGAAGTTACTGAGACGCCTCTGGGCCCCCGCGTCTGGTAAAGGTTGCCCTGATGCGAGAGATTGCATCCCATGGCTAAGACTGATATGAGTGGACCGTCCGATCACAGACTAAAATTACACTCATTTTCCTCATGCCAAGGCCACATCCTTGATATTTCCCCGTGCAATAAGTTGTCCATAGATTCCTATTCGAAATGACATCTATATAGATTACATCACTCATATATACGCTGCAATGTATAAATTTATATCTATTGCGAAGAAGTTTCCTCCTTTGCATATCGATCTTACATGTAAAAGAAATTTCATCAACTGACCCATGCCCTGGAGACAAGTTTGAGCGCTCACGATGGCACGTGTGAATAGGGATCATCGTCATCCGGCAGCGATGACCTTGCAAAGCACTTGTGAAGGTCGAAACTTGGCATTGGATGAACTGGTCGACGTATGCGTGCGTAATAAGGGGAGTAATCTTTGTAATAACAACGAATTGGAATCACCGCGAAAAAAATTTCGAAGAATAATATCGAAAAGGATTATCCCGAGTATTATCATACAAATCAAAAAGATTGATTCTTTATACATAATCATCCGTCATTATAAGCTAGTTTGAAGCTGATCTGATTAAAAGGTGCGGTAGTCTAGGTTGACAAGACATATCTTCTGAAGGACGTTCTGAAATTTCTGAATCGAAGCCTACTTGGCCCTTGTCCAAATTTCTTGGAGCAGGGGGTACTAATTCCATTTGCACAGTCATTCTTAATTTCTCATGCTTAAAGTTCTATCTGAGAACGCCTACGAGGCTTGCATGCACCTGGAAATGCCCAAGCGTACACCGAGAAATGAAGAGAATTGCGTATGCCTAAAAATGCCAAAAAGAGAATTACGTACATCTCGAAATGCCCAAGAGCATTCGCTGTGCATTCCCAGAAATGCGTAGAAGCAGTGCGTATGGCTAGAAATACAGTACGTCCGAGAAGCTTGCTTAAACCCCGAGAGATATGTTTACTTACCCTCAATCGTCCGGGCGAGGTTAGTAGGCTTTCGTACCTCTGGAAATGCGTTGGAAGCTTGTGCATCCTCTAGTAATGCGTTGGAAGCTTGTGCATCCTCTAGTAATGCGTTGGAAGCTTGTGCATCCTCTAGTAATGCGTTGGAAGCTTGTGCATCCTCTAGTAATGCGTTGGAAGCTTGTGCATCCTCTAGTAATGCGTTGGAAGCTTGTGCATCCTCTAGTAATGCGTACAATGTTTGTTTACCCCAAGGAAAGCACAGTACGTAGTGGTGCGTCAAATTCCTTTAGAAGGAAGCCTTGACGTAAAAATATGTATATGAGGAATACTAATTATCTACTATTAACTCTAAAAACACTTAGGAAGAATGATTGCGCACCACTAGAATTGCATGTTAGGCGTGCGTACAATTCGAAATGATACGTAGGAAGCTTGCTGACCTCCCAGTGATCACCTTCCACCTTTAGGCATACGGACGAGGCTGGCGTACCCCTGAAAATGCGTTGAAAGCATGTGTACCCTATGGGGTGAAAGTCAAACACCCCTTTGAAATGCGTGGTTGGCTTGCTGTAAACATGTGTATAGGAATGATATCTACATCTGTAGGAATGATATATACAGCGAAATGCTTCTTGGACGGATTTACGGACACTAGCGGGTCAAAAAAAAATTCGTCCGTATAAGAGAGGTGGCCGTTAATCAGGGGTTTGAAATGCACATTTTTATTATACAGGGTGAAATTGTTATGCGGCCGTAAAAGAGGGGAGACCGCATCTGAGGAGTGTCCGCGTTAAGAGGGTTTTACTATACTATCGATCCTAGAAGACCGTGTTATATTGCGGTCTCCTGGGACAGGTATTTCTAACCGGAACATCGTCCGGTTCCTATAGGGCAGAGGTGCTTAATCTTTTAAATCCACGGGCCAGATATGCGGTATTTCTGCAGCTCACGGGCCAGAAACATATACATAGCTTTAACATATCACCCATATTTTACTGGAAAATCTTGTAATTTTGGCCGTCCCAACTTTTTTTAGAAAAGGAAATAGACCGTTCCCCCCCCCCCATGTTCAAAAAGGCTCATTGGATTTTTGAAATCAAGAAATTAATATTATTTTTACGACACTGAAATTGTAATATAATTACGACTGTCTCATTATTATATACAGCCCTATAAATATATTCGTCTCACATATTTGTCAAACATAGACTTTTTGGTGAACTTTTTACTCTTTGCGATATCCCGTAGCCTTCTATTGCCCACTATTGGGGATTTACCCGCAATTTTAGCGAAAGATGGCATCTCTACTTGCTTCAGACAATTTTTTTATTGCAATTGTCAACTTTGCATACATTTGACAATTTTTTGGCTCTAATTTTCATCATTGCTTACTTTTGAAAATTTTTTGCGGTTTTTGATATCCCGTATTTTTACGAAGGAAATATAGTCAGCTACGTACATGTGTGTTATGTGTTGATACTTTTCTATCGGAACAATTTTGGCGGGATGCCGGTTGTGCATTCCTGCTAAGGGTGTTATGTTTACTAGGTTTCTCTAATATCCATCATGTAAATTTGAATATTTTGAACACAGTTTAAGCTTGGTAAGTTCTAGTCACTTTCCACGCACCCAAGTGGCGATGTGGTAAGATACTCGTCTTCCACTATGAAGGTTACCGTCAAGGTCTACGGGTTCAAATCGGGCCAAAGAACAACAGAGACGAGTTCCCACCGATAGATGACGTCTTCATTTCCCACCCAACTCCCCACAGGTTGGAAATTGCCGTATCACGATATATGACCGCGATTGGTGAGCGGTAAAGTAGTTCTCCTTCCCATGAGAAATGCTAACCCCCGTCCTTGGCAAATACAATTTCACCATACGGAGGAAGCATTTATATTTTCTTCAAAAAAAAAGATTCAAGAGTTTGCATTTTCTCCAGAACACCAGTAACATCTCGCGAACAGCAATTCAGTGTACCTGGGGTCCCTTCCTATAACATCAGTGTCAGTATGCTGGCATCGGACACATCGCGCTGCCGAGATCTCACCCAGTATGGGTTGTCCCAGGATTTTCAGCACATGGCTCTCAGGCCAAATGTGGTCCTTGCAGCTTTTTGCCGTTGCCAGCTTACGGAAAGTGCGAAAGAAGTAGCGGAATTATTGGGAGAAGGGGAAAATTTCTGTGTGTAATGGAGGGGAGTAAAAGAAATAATTCCATAATCGGTTTTTAGAAAATATTTCAGAATCGATCAGAACCTATAATTTATGATGGAAAAAAAAAATCAATTATATAATTGATGATAGAAATAACTTCAGAGTTGATATTGAAAAGTCTTGCAGATCTAGGAATCCTTGAATTGATGAAAATGCACAGTTAATGAGGAAAATATTTCCAGAATTTTTGAATAAATTATTTCGGAATTAATAAAAATTGATTCTCAATAAAAAATTATTTCCCGATTGGCGAAATTCACGTTTGTGGGAAAAAGCAATTTCAGAATGTAAAAAAAAATTCCATAATTTAAGGGTCCGTGTTTGACTCCGGGACCGTGAAAACAATCCCCTTCAACCAATTTATTTAAGAAGCATGACTAGATTGCATTAAGTTATTGTAAATCTATAGATATCATTTATACACTGCAGTTATTATAACATGTTGGCCCACGGGGCTGCAAAGAATTTAAAATTTGGCGCGCAATGTCTGAAGGGTTAAATACCACCGGCTTATCCAAAGCCTTCAACGGGTGATATCACCTAGTTTTTGGGAAACTTTATCGCATACCAACTCCGGTCATGTATCGCCATATGGCAATTTCCAACCAGTGGAGTTAGGTATAAAATGAAGGCGTCATCTATCGATGGTTACTCAAGACTCGGTACGCATTCGAACCCGTGGAGCTTGACGGCAACCTTCAAATGGAAGACGAGCATCTTAACCCAGCGCCACTCGGGCACTATTTTGGGAGAAACACGAATTCACGCTGGAATTCAACTTTGGCTCTTCAATGAATAAGCAGGTAGTTCCAATAACTCTTAATTTATGACAATTATTCTGAATTCCTTATTACGAAGAAGTGATTAAAAGTATTTAATAGTTTGAGAATATAACTTTTCACCGATATTATTTAACACTTTCAAAACAGCAGGAAAGAAATCGAGTCAACGCCACTTTAGGTGAGTTCAGAGTTATCTAAGGGTTATCAATACGATACGATAGGAATGCTAAAGGGAAAAGATAGAAAATTACAGACATTTCATACAGAAACATTTTTGGCTCCGAAACAACGTCATATAATTTCTAAAGAGGCGCCTTAAAGGGACCCAAATACCTTCCAGACCAAGCGTAAAATAGCCTAAGGGTTAATGCTGTTTACCTATACCCTTTGTTTATTACTACCGGCCATAACAAAAATTACCAGAGAGGTTGGTCGATTGAAATGCTGGCCATGTTTTTCGGACCGAATTCTTGTCTCACACGATTAGAACGAATGGCCTTCGGAAAACTTGGGGGTCCACTTTCAAGGAGGACCATTTTTTCTCTCTTATGTCATAATTAAAGAAAAAGAGTTCATTTCGAAGGAGCTTGAGCTTGAAAAAAAAAACGGCAAATTTGTAGTTGTGTTATCGTCCGGCTCGGAGGACATTGAATTCAAATACCTCAAGGTCCTTATATATCCTTAACGAGTTATTTATGCTTGGCACGTTTCAAGATAAAAATATTCAATTTCCAAGTTTCATTCAAAGAAATAAGTCGGAATTTATACGAAGAAAACAGATCCACAGAATTTATGAGATATATAACTACGGAAATGATGTAAATTCGAAATTTATGAGAGAAATAATTCAAGAATTTGTAAAAGTACTCAATATTTTGGGGCAATTCAGAATTGATGAATTAGAATAAGAAAGAGATAATTGGAATGCAAATGCAAACAAAAGTACAACGCCACAACAGGCAAAATGGCTAACGAAGTGGCTGAGAAAAAGAAATAATTCCAGCTCCTATGAAAATTCAGTGTTAATGAAAGACATAATTACAGAATTTATGAAAGAAATAATTCTAGCAACTACGAAAATTCAGTATTGATGAAAGAAATCAGAGCGCCTTGGTCTCTCTGGTCCACAATCAGAAACAAAAAGCATTCAGTCATCATTGACCGACATCTATTTTTGTACTTCCCCAATTAAGATTTAGGATGAAGCTATGCATTTGGCCAAGGGCGGCTCCGGAAAAAAATCTTTACCCGTGCGGGACGTATTTTTGGCGCCCTCGGATCACGTTTTCTTGATCAACAAATCTTTTTTTTTTTGCCCTTTCAACTGGGATATGGCGGCCCTAGAGCCATAGCCCTAGAGCATTCGGCAGCATTGGCATCAAATAAACCTGACTTTCCGTGGTGAAGCACCCTCCGTGAGACGAATGTTTCAGGAAAGAAACAATTCCAGAATTTATGAAAGGAAACAGTTCTAGTATAAAAATTTGAAACAATTACAGAATAAGAATTTCAAATAATTCCAGAATAAGAATTTGAAACAATTCCAGAATACAAGATATACAGAAGACTGGATGTTGTGAAGATATTTATTATTTGAGATGTTACTTTTTTAAGGAAGGAAAAAACTCATCTCTGACTCCCGGTAGAGGCAGAGATGAGTTTTTTCCTTCCTTAAAAAATTAACATCTCAAATAATAAATATCTTCACAACATCCAGTCTTCTGTATATCTTGTATTAACAAGTGGAGAGCGACATTCATGTCATAATTCCAGAATAAGAATTTGAAAGAAACAGTTCGAGAGTAATAATTTGAGAGAAATAATTCCAAAATAATAATTCATGAAAGAAAAACAATTTCACAATAATTCATGACACAGAAACAATTCCAAAATAATAATTCATGAAAGAGAAATAATTCCAGAAAAAGAACTCATGAAAGAAACATTTCCAGAGTTTACGCAAAAAAATAATTCCAGAATTTATGAAGGAAATAGCTTCAGAATTTATGTAAATTCTCAATTTATGAAAACAATAATTCAAGAATTTGTAAAAGCCTTCAGTATTTTAGGGGCCCCGTGTTTAATTCCCCATGTTTAATTGTTGGGGGCCCCCTTTGGCCCATAACCAGAAACGAAAATACATTAAAGTCACCCTGGGCAAACATCTCCTTTTTGTACTCCGGCCCAATCCCGATTTAAGATGAAAAAAGAGTGCATTTGGCATCATATGCATTCGCCTTTCCCTAGAAAGATGTTTCGTAAACATTGGTTTCTATGTCTTAATAGTTGAGGTTCGAACACCTTGTTTAACCTTCCATTACATTGAGTGTGGGATTACAAGATTCTAGGATTTAATATTCAGAAAGTTAAAATATAATTAATAATTTCATCAGGAATTTACTAATCGGTTCGTTTAATGCAATACAAAATTCATCATAAAACTTAAATTTTAAGAATTACATATTGAATGAAAATATTCATAATATACCGAATGATACAGAAGTTACAAAAATGAAAAATGACAAACAATTTTAGCAAAGTATTTACAGCAAAGTGATGTTTTTTTAATGAGTGACTTTATTTGGTAATAGAGAAATAATGTTGTTTGAGCAGTTGCAGTTTTGGCTAACAGATGTCTCTCCAAAATTGTTTATATATTTCGTGAAATAATGATTTTTCGCATTTTCTGTGACTTTTGGAACACCTACTATATTGAGAAATAATTAAAAAACGACAATATTCTTTAAAATAAAAAAAAGGACATAAAATACCAGCCATGAAACTGCAGCGTTAGAAACTAATGAATAATATATAATAAATGATTCAATTTTTCTAATGAAATTTATTATTACAGTGATTTTTTGACATTACTTATTCTTTTGATAATATATAAAATTTTGAATTTGATTTTTAGATTTTTTTTCATTAGTAGAAGTATTATTGAAATGATCGAAATTAAAAATTAGTTTATTAATATTTTATTAATTTCATATCGTCTCTATGATTTATTGATATTAAAAAAATTATAGTGTGTAATTTCTTTATATATATTTTTAACAAAATAAAAATTTTTAATGTATTATTTTATAAGCATGTTTTTTTTGAAAAGGAGTTAGTAAAGTGTAAAATTTTCATTTTTTTCATTAATCTGTATATCTTCTTCATAGACAAAATACATATTCTTTAATTTATGATTTCCTTTTAATATGTGAGGTAATGAAATTTAAAAATTTATGGAATGTTCAATCAGCAATTTAAAAACAAAACAAGTAAAATCATAAAAATGCAAAACGTTAGCTATATTAAAAATACATCGTGGAAAAAAGGGCTACCAAAATCACACGAATTTTCCACAACTCAAAATTAGACCAAGAAATAATCTTGAGATCCTACTCACTTAAAAACGTCCAAGCCTTGGTCTTCCTGAGCCCACCGGCGAAACTCATGAGTCCACTCAGGCAATTGTTCGATATATTCCGGGTGTAAATTTCTCTCATCATCATGGGCATAGCTTTCCTCATGAACTTATTCATGAAGGATTTAAAACTTTTATCGGACGCCGTCCAAACTTTCTTGTAGACATCTTCTATCTCTATGGTCACAGTCTCGTGGACATCTCCGTTGGTGCCGTTCTGGACCCCACACGATACGGTACAGAACCAAATAAGCATCGACGCGATTATCGAAAGCAACATGGGTCTTGGAACTTCCATTTCTCCAACGAGAACACACAAAATAACCACGTTAATGCTCACTTGAATAAAGTCATCGGGTATGATATAGTCTTAATCCACTACTATAAAAAAATGATTATAGCCTGATATTTCGGGCATTATAGCTCTCAATAACTCATCAATCAAGCCGTCGAGGAAAAACACAAAATCCCAGATATATCTTCGAGCTTTTTTTGCATACACTAAATACAGTTCTAAGATAGAAACAAGTTCCTCAACTGCAGCTGTTTCAAAGCGACCTTTATATTATAAAAAGGAAAGAACGTTATTAACATGTTAGTTTCCTAATCACCACAAGACATCTTTTCAGATATGGCCGAATGTGTCGAAACTCCAATGTATGGGACACACACAGAATGGTATTTACTCGCACGTAGAGAGGAGAAAAAAAAAGTAAACACACGCTCTACGTTCTTATATAGTGTACACCACTGTGTGTACATGTCTTTTTCTTTCTTTTTTTCTTGTCTAAGATCACTGGTCATTAATTTACAGTGAAGTCTCGGGAAGTAAAGAGTTGTGTGGAAGAGCCAATGAAAATTGAAGAAGACATGCAGGGCTCTGTGTTTCCTTCGGCTTTTTCATTTTTTACTTCTTTAGTACGTAACTTGTTTCTTACGTTGTATCACCTTACGGTGGGGGGAAAAAAAGTAAGAGAAAAGGCCTTTCTTGAAGGTCAACGTCTCAGCATGATGGCCTATGTAAAAGGACGAGTAAATGTCTCATAAATCGGGGTGAGTTAGGTGCTAAAAGCTATTACGCACGACTATTGATTGAAGGAGTTATATATATATTATGGATGTTATCATGTCCCGTTATTCGTTTGGTTCATTTCTATATTCATTTTAATTCACACATGCTCAACCCACGGCAAACGGGCCGAATATGGCCCTTAGAGTCATCTGATGTGGCCCGCGAGTTCACAACTAATTTTATGAAAATGAAATAATCGACGCTTTCCCAAATCACTTGAGTGACCAGCGGAGCAGTTCCACACCACTTTAGTGACGACGAGCGGCAGAGTTAAAGATCATTTAAAACGCCCGTGGCCCATTTACAGAATCCTTAAGTGTCACAGTTAAGGTCGAACAGTCTTGTTTTAATTGGTTTAAGACAAAGCAATCGTCACCAGTGCGCGGCTTAGTGCGATAACATCAGCTGGGAAAGGGCTATAAACGCTTTCGGGGCCCTTTTGGTAAATTCTATATATTTTTTATCAGTAGGGGAGGGGAAATGGCATCCAAAAAGGGTTTTCAGAATATACAGTAATGCTTAAAAATTTCCATAAAAAAATTACAACACACAATTTAATGTAATGAAAAGAGAAACTAATGAAAATTTGAGTACTGAAGTAAATTTCTTAATTGAAAAAAGTAATTTCAAAACTAATGAGAGTTAAAGAGTTCCAAAATTGATGGAAGAAATGATATTGATGAAAATTTAGAATCGATGAATTGAAGTAAGGAAATAATTGAAAGAAATAATTCCAGAATTTGCGAAAGAAATGATGCCATCAACTGCGAGAATTCAGTATTAATGAAATAATTCCAGAAGTTTGAATAAAATAATTCCGAAATTAACAAAGAATTAATTCCGAAATTAACAAAGAATTAATTCCGAAATTAACAAAGAATTAATTCCGAAATTAGGAAAGAAATAATTCCATCACCTATGAAAACCCAGAATTAATGAAAGAAATAATTCCAGCAAACCTATGAAAATTCAGAAATACACATTGCGTCCCGGTATGCATATTTGAAACCACCGGAGGCCGTGAAAATTATTATGATAATTATTAAGAAAATTATCGATGTGGACACGTGGTCCGTTCCGGAAGATGCTTGAGATCGATACGCCAAAGTTGAGAGAGATTGGAAGTACGTAACACTTATAGCGCTTAAGGCTATTTCACGACCACGTGGTTGTGTGTCCTTAATTGTCGGACGGATTTTTATCGCTTTGACCTAATGACCGTGTGTGTACCTAATTAAACAAAGAATTACATTGTTTAGATATTTACTTATATATCGCGCGTGCAAAAAACCTATTCGCTGTTTTTTTGTTGTCGACAGAAAAAAAGGCGTCACGTTTTACGGCAAATGCTAAAAATGCAAATGCAGTAAATGAAAGTCAAGGATGAATAGTATTTAAATGTGGGGAATTACATCACACTGATGTCGAGATTCTTGAAACCTTTGTCAGGAAGCAGGACTAAATCGACGTTTGTGTAATTGGCTGTTGTAAAACTCTGGAGTGGAGAGGTGTTTCTCGACCTGTGGTACTCGGACTCCTGGGGGTCCGTGAGTACTAAGTAAGAGGGGACCGCGGTATCGCTTTCATTCGCTACCATTTCATGAATGACGTATTTACTGCTATGAAATTGTGTTTTATGACATCCATTTTTTTATGATATGCAAAGCAGTACATTTTGAATTTTATATGGGTGGGGGGGGGGGGTTTGTGATACGCCTAATTGACCTTCGCTGCAGAGGTCAGCGAAGAATTTACCTTTTTAGGGGGGGGGGTCCACGGTGCATTCAACTTGATTGCATCTAAGGGGGAGATCCGCGCTATCAAACAGGTTGGGGGGAAACGCTGGAGCTATCACTTGGATTCTCAAAAATGTACAAGTGATTATGCAAAAGGTCTGTTCTGGCCTGTGTGTTTGAACGAGGTATCCACAAATTCGTAAATAGTTTAAAAATTCATAAAATTTGAAGGAATTTTAATATTTGAATGCATTTTACGAAAAAGACAAAAAATAGTTTAAAGTTTCATCGGTAGAGAGCGCTGAAAAATAAGCAAATAACTGGAAATATGCAAATCCGAGTTCCTATATGACGCGAGGTGTACGATTAAAAGCTCATCTTTAAATTTTCCTGTTACTGGAGATAATATAAAGATTATTATATTGTGATATTGATGGACAAAGCACTATTGGTGATGCTGTTTATCCTCAGCCACGAATCCCCAGCTGAAGTTTTACGAACGTTTTGGACACAGAAGTGATGGAAGAAAGTTCCAGGCCCAATCACCCCTGCCCCCAACGTCCTCTAACGACAAAAATTTGAACTAATTTTTTATTCTGCACCAAAAAAAAATAATAATAATAATAATTCCTCTTCGTGAAAATAACTTTTCCGCAAACTTCATTCAAAGATACCTACCTATTATTTCGATTCAATGACTTTCTAAACTACATTCGAATCCCGTTTTAACGAATACCGTTATAGCGAAAATCTCGTTGTAACGAAAACTTTTTTGGTAGTCTTTAAATAAGTTTACATAGGAACAATGTATTGCGAATTCCGATATTACGAAATGAAAAATCCGTTATATCGAATTCAAAAAGTTTCTGAAAATCAACAACACACACAGTACAGAACGTAAAAACAAATGATTCCGTGAAATCGGTTTCAGAGAATTAACTTGCTTAATTGGTGGGAAAGAAGAGTTGGTTTTCTATGGCTCATGAGAAGAGAAAAAGTTCCACATAATATAGTTCCAATAATATTATAAACATAATAGTTTTTTTAATATTTACACGTGGAAGCGGCAGAAAACATTGTACGAAGTTGCTTCTCATCATTGCAGTATGATTTATTGCCTATCATGCTTATAACCGGCAACACATAAAATACATACGAATAACAACATTTTGAATACTATAAAGCTTATTGTTTGAAGACATGACTTTGTAAAACTTTTTAGGAATGCATGCACATCCACATTTCTCCCCCACACGCGATATTTCTCTACAAAATCGAAGGTTATCAATCGTCCTCACTTGACTTATCAAAACGTAGGAGACACACGTACACTTTTGGGCCATCTAGAAAGAAGCCAGCTCTGTCAGGTTTCTCTACCCAACACTGGAATTTTGCGGCCAGGCTTTTAATAAAATCTTCGCAGATACCCATAATCCTCTTTAGGGGCCGTTCAAGTATCACGTAAGCAGATTTTCAGCCATTTTTGACCCCCTCCCTTGTCAGCAAAATTTCGTCATCAGCTCTGCCCCCTCTGAATCCTAACGCATATTGGTGGGATCAGAGACGTACACGGGGAGAGAGCATGGGGGGCACGTGCCCCCCGGCGACGTTAAAAAATTTATTTTTTTAATGCGAATTTTTTTTTAATTGAAATTTCGGAAGAAAATACCTTTATATGTTGTTATAATCAATTTCTGTTAATTTCAATGTTATTTGAAGGCTATGAACTCAAAATTTATCTTTAATAAATTCATCGCGACCCGCCCTCTAAGCCATATAATGATAAATCACATAAAGGTCCGCGGACCAAATATGGCCCTGGAGGTTATCTGATGCGGTCTGCCTTCCTCAAACCTGATTTTGTAAAAATGAACTAAGCGGCACATTTACAGATCGCTTAAGTGTCCCGTGGTACAATTCCAGAGCATTTAAACGGTCCGTGACACGTTTTCAGATCAGTTAAATGACCCGGGCGGGACACAGTTCCGGAACACTTAAGCGATCCGTGACACATTTAGAGATCACTTGGATCAGTGGAACATATAGAGATCACTTAAGTGGCTCTGCAGTGCACTTATCAATAAGTGGGGAGGAATGTTACTTCAAGTGCGCACAAACTATCGGAAGGTTTTTCTCGTTTTTGGAGCACCGAGTAAGATGCCATTAAGAATATTTCATATTTTCATAAAGGGTGGTTGATGACGTAAGCATTATCCAAACCCCCCCCCCCTCGTCATCAAAAGTCAGCAAATCGGAAACCCCCCCCCTCCATCGATGCTGACGTAATACTTGAATGACCCCTTAGTAACACATTAAAACTGCATGGTTGCAAGAATTAACTTGTAGTAAGTTTATACAAAGAAAATATAGTGAAAGATTTTACAATAATCATGAATTTTTGTCTGTTTTTTAAAAAATACTTTACCGAAATCGCTCAGAACAACAGCTATTTTTACGCCGTTCATTGAATCACTCAGGAAATGCGCTCAGAAATCATCATCATCACCATAACCGGACGCCAACGACTGGCTGATGCATCGTGAAAAGCGCTGCCACCAAGCGAAAAAACGTTGTAACAATTCGGTACAGAATTGGATCGTTCATTTATTCTAGAGAGGTGCTAGGAGGTAAATGTCTCAGCGCAATTACCAGACAATTCCTGGTCCAGCTGTCTTGTTTCTTGCACCGTATGAGTTACCAGTACAGCGTCTTTTCCTTTATACAGGTATCATCTCTCTGTAGCTATTGCTTGGAGCTGTATGGTTCTTGCACCAATCGATAGAGGATTTTTCCTCCATAGCAATAAATGAAAAGTGAGAATTGGAAAAGGTGGATATTGTCTGGTTCTTGTGTGCAACAGCGTCTTCATATTGATCATTTTCATTTTGAAATGTTGGAGATAGATGGCAATGCCAGTATAATACCAAACAAGCATAACTATGGTAATATTAATACATGTAGAGTGGGCAGTGGCGGATTAAAGTCTGCCGAGACCCCGGGAGCGCGCCCGGTGGGCCCGCCGATGAACCTGCCTTTGAGAGTGGGCCTCATGTTAAAAGGATATTTGGTTAAAGTTTTATAGAATAACCATATAAATTTGCGTAAGCAGACATTTCAAGCCAGGGGCATCAGAAAAATCTTCTCACACGGAGAAGATGGCCCCAAGCGTGGGCGTACGCAGAATTGACTTGCGTAGGGGGTACAATGAATTTTTTCCAGAGAACTCTCACTTAATAACCTTCAAAAGGAATTTTGAGTCAACAGAAATTGATTAAGATAGTGTATAAATGTACTGTAGTTTCTCCCGATGTTTCAATTATTTTACAAAGATGCTCAGAAATACTTTCATTTTCGATGGTCTTTCGGGGGGGCTTGTGCCCCTCCCTGCGTACGCCTCTCGGCTCTGGTCTTGTGACCTCAAAAGATTTAAATCCCCTGCTCTAAATGGGAAGCATTATCTTAAAACAAAACAAAAACAAAAAAAAAAGCCATAATCACAGATTCGTGAAAGCATTAAATTCTAATAACGTGTGAAGTAATAAATTACATATTCCTTATTTGAGCAAGCACAAAGATGCGATTTCCGACTGTGGTGACATCTAGTGATCAATAGGAATGAATACTAATCAGTGCCCTAAAATTTAATCGACACTGTATGTAAATAGTATTTGTCGCCAATGAAAACAAAAACATTGCGGTTGGCGATTTGAAACAGACGTGTGGACGGATAGTGCGTACACGAAGCTGCGTGAAACTGCTGCCTCCCGCACATTATGAATGACGATTCCGGTTTATTCAAATCAACCATTTGCAGCATAATTCCTCGCGGCAGAAAATGGTTTCGAAAACCAGAGGAGAAACGACTTTTCTTTCGCCAAACTTGTTTGTGCGGGTCACGTTCATGCCCAGTCTGATCGTGTTCAACGACTCCTTTGCACGTGCTCGGGAACAGGTTTCATTAACCCTACCGAGAGAGAGAGATCACAAGAGATGAAAATGATGCGATGAATTCGATTCAGAATACCGGGTAGGTCAACACTACCCTTAGTAGACCACCTATACGCAACTCCACCTATCCTCTATAGGTGGTGTTGGGCAGGTAGGGTAGAAAGATCCGTACGTGGGGCTCATTCCGAGGTATGTAAATGAGAGGAAAATTGCTGGTCTTGAAGAATCGATCTTGATACGTTCTAGGTTCGAACGCCAAGGGTGCTCAACTTTTTGGGGGAATGTCAGTGCACTTCATTGATTCGGAAACGTGTTGCGGCAGTTTTACCATCACCACCAGTAAAACTTCACCAGCAAAAATTAACTTCACCTGTATCAACTATGGCAAAAACAATAGGCAGAGCAACGAAGAGGTAATATTGTGTCATCATAGCACGTATGACCAATCATGGCTTTGGACCATTTGAGTTTATCTGGAAATGTGTCTGTTTGTGATCTGAAAATTTGCAGCAAGCCACTTGAGTTACCCAGAAATGCGTCGCGGGCAATTTAAGTGATATGGAAATGTTCCATAATCCACTTAAGTCATCTATAAAAATGCCGCGGGGGCTGCTTAAGTGAACTGAAATTGTGCCGTCAGCCACACTCAAGTAATCTGAAATGTTCCACGAGCCACTTAAGTGATCTGGGGGTGTGCCGCGGGTCGTTCAAGTGATGTTGAAGTCTTTCGTTGGCCACTTGAGTGGTTTGTTTATTTATCGCGAGCGCCATATCCAATGGCGTGTATGGTCTGTGCGACCATGACTACGCAATAATGATTGATAATAGTAATTAATACTTATAATTAAATAGTAATTAATACTAATTTAAATGGATAGCTGAATTTATATTGAATGCTGCTTTAAGCTCATGATTGTTACGTACTTTTGCTAACAATTAGAGGTCATTCAAGTATTACGTCAGCATCGAGGGGGGGGGGTTTCGGATTTGCTGACTTTTGGTGACAATGGGGAGGGGGGTTTGAAGGTTGCTTACGTCATCAACCACCCATTTTTGAAGATATGAAATATTCTAAGCTGCTGACGAAATTTTGCTGATGGGAGGGAAGGGGGTCTGTGTTTTGCTGACTTTTGCTGACAAGGTGGGGGGGTCAAAAATGACTGAAAAAATGCTTACGTAATACTTGAATGGCCCCTTAGTAACGTTTTCGGTAATAATTGGTGATTTGTATTTTATGGTCACAATTTTCAGCATTTTTCGAGATAAAATATGATCACCCCTAATCGTAATGGAATTTTGAACTACCTTATGTGTTATCGCATCTGATTATATTTTTCATATTAGAAAGTAGTGGATATCATAGCAGATAAGTTATTAGAAAATCGTAGTAGATAATGATCTTTCTCACTAGCCACAACGCAGACTTGTAGCTTTTCCAGCCTCAAAGAAGTCCTGAGAAGACCGTTGAGGCTAGATCGGCCCTGCACACTTCCTTCGTCACAACCGGTAGCACTTTCCGGAATACTTTATATTCTGCAGGTCTTTTACTCCCTTGTCCCAAGGCCGGATTAACCATTAAGCTAAATAAGCACGTGTTTAGGGCATCAACAGAGAAGGGGCACCACAAAAAAATGATCAAACGGAGCTTTTTTTTAAAAATTCAATTAATTTTTTTCCCCAGCATCCGGTAGAAAATCCTAAAATTTTAAGAGCACTTGATTGTACACAGTTGAAGATCTTTATGGAAAGGTTGAGCAGGGCTTTCAAATAAGACAGAGCGGGGGAGGTGTCTGTGGTGCCTGGGCTGTGTACCAGAAAGGGTGCTAAGTTTACTCTGTTTTCGTTAAAATTTTGGGCAGGAGGCGCTAAAATAGATACAGATCCCCCAAGTGACAGAGTAAATTTTAGTTTCTAGTTTTGGCCCTAAGAGTGACACAAAAATAACGAAACTAAGTTAATTGCGAGCAAGAACTTGTGTCAATGCTCAGAGCAAAATTTCAATCCGAAAACTATTTCCATAGTAAGTCCAGAGCCGTCTCAACAGCATCATAGGCTCCCGGGTTAAAAAAAAATTCTGAGACTCCCCTCCCCTTCTATCCAGCTATAAATACGTACCTGCGCCTACCAATTTGTATACTTACTCTCTCTAAAACATTAACCAGATCAAATTTTCATGAACCCTCCTGGGCAATCCAGGCTCCCGAACTGTGGGATCATAGGCCTCGAGTGAAATGATTTTTCTCTGAATCTTCCCCCTCCCCCACTAAAGAATACCTACTTCCCAATTTGCATACTCATTTTGTGAAAATTGTAAATAGATCTAATTGTCATGCGTAACGGTTAAAGTAAACGTGATTGGAGGGGCATCGAAGTCATTTATGTGTTTAGGGCATTCATGTGGGTTAATCCGGCCCATGCCTTGTCCAGTACCTGATGCCGAATATCGGGAATCCCCGTGCGAACGCGACCGTTTCTTCTAGTGCCTTCACATCCTCACCGAGTGTCAAGACGATTGCACAACACAAGAGCTCGCCAAGCAGTACGATCGTACGAGCCATTGTAGAATATACAGTAACTCAAGTACGATTCGCTTTGGTGCGTTTTTCGCTATTCTATAGAGATACAGCTTTTAGCGCGACCCATTTCGGTATTTTTGATTCCCTCGATGGCACTCTAGAAAATAAGGAAGACCTCGAACTGATACCAGTTATATAAAATTTCCGGGCAAATTAACAAATTACGATGACCAACGACCGCTGGACAGTCGGTAAATCAATGGAAAAGATCGCATGCACCTTATATGTTCCTCCTTTGACCCATTGTAAGTCGTTTTCCACACCAAGGGATGCTTTGAATCAATAATTAGTACGGAGTTTCGCTTACAATTATCAACATTTTCAGCGATAATTGTTGATATCCCGTCTCTTTCATGATCATAATTTTCCGCATTTTTCGCGATAAAATATGGTCAATTCTAATCATAATGAAATTCCTTATCTGATATTGCATCTGATTATGTTTTTCATATTAGAGTCTTATAAAAAGTCCACAGTTACCACAAGATTTCATGGAATCTTCCATGCCGTTTAACTAAAATTATCATAGTAGAGAATAATCTTACTCACTAGACACAGCCCAGACTTGTAGCTTCTTCAGTCCCGAAGAAGTCCTGAGAAGGCCGTTGAGGCATTCGGAGGATAGATCGGCCCTGTACACTTCCTTCATAACAACCGGCAGCACTTTCCTGAATACTTTGTTCAGTAGGTCTTTTATTCCCTTGTCCAATACCTGATACTTATGCCTGATATCGGGAACCCCCGTTTGAACGATGACCGTTTCTTCGAGTGTCTTCACATCCCCACCAAGCGTCACGACGAATGCACAGCACGAGAGCACGCCAAGCAGTACGATTGCACGAGCCATTGTACACCGTACAGTAATTTAAGTAATTTTAGATTTGAGTAAGAGCCTCTTTAGTGTGTTCTTTTCTTTAAGAAATGGTATGAAGATACAGCTTTTAGTGAAACATTTCGGTAGTTATAAACCCCACGATGTCACTCCAGAAAAGAACAAAAAATCTCGAACTGATACCAGTTATATAAAATTTCCGGACAAATTCACAAATTACGATGACCAACGACTATTGGGTATTCGGTCAGCCAATCGTAAAGATCATATATAGCCCTAGGCCTTATGTTACAATGGGTCAAAGAAACGGCCTTGAATGACGTAGTCGAAATGTGTTACTTCAAACATTAAGATGCGAAAGTCACTGTCAATTTCTCATTAGTTATTCAAACAAGAAGTGAAAAATAAAGGTTAAAAGGAAAAAAAGTCACAGAAAATGGATGCCCGGTGGTCACGTTCAACCACTCACGCTTCGTCACGGCACAAAAAAAGGGCCCCGAGAGGAAAAAAAAAGGCTCTCTACACTCAACATAATGGTAGAGAGAGAGAGAGAGAGCATTTTCAAGCATCATTTTCGATATTGATTATTACTGATATCGATATATAACTAGCTTTCCTACTGTACAATGTTTATTAATGCGAGAGAATCGGGGGGAAAATAGCACCATTATCCAGGAAGATGCGTCTGAAGAAAAATTATGTAGATTATGGTAATTGAAAAACTTATATAAAGGTATGTATTGTAGTCTTCCTGAAGGAAAGTTTCAAGGGCGATTGTGAACTGATAAGTCGTCACTATTACAAGTCGCCAATAATGCAAGAAACATTATAGCGGGAGATTAGCTTAACCGAAGTTGATCGTATCACCTACCAATCGCACTGCAGTAAAAAACGAAAAATATTGATGGCGTTCTCTCTTTTTTTGTCTGTCTTTTTCGCCGGGATTACATTACAAAAGTTTGACAAAAGACCTTTTACAAAACTTGGAGATAAGACAACTAATAAATCTATTGATTACATTCGTTCCAATGTTAACTGATGCACTTGGTTGCAATTCAAGTTTTATAAAATACTAGCTATAATACCCGGCGTTGCCCGGGTTTTCTTCAATGAGGCTTTTTTGGATCACGTGATATCTCCCTCTCTTTTTCTTGAGGGACATACAAACCGTGTCCAAGTTAACCAATATGGCGACCTGCGCGAAATAAACAAATCTAGATTTACACAGAAACGTAGAAATGAATATATTTTTTTTCATTTTTTAAGGGGCGCTAGGTATTTCGACCCCCCCCCCTGAACTTCAAGTTATCCATTTGTCTGTTCCAGCTTCCAAAAATCCTTAGTTAAAGCTGTGGAATTTTTTCGATGCCCTTTTCACGGGCTCATAACTAATTTTAAAATATCCTAACCCACATGAATTTATGCAAATAAATATCAAAAGAGACAATATGGAGACATTAATTTTCATACTTGAGAAGATATAAATGAAATCAATGACATTGCTCGAATATCCAACTCAAAAGTATAGGTTTGGCTAATTACTTCGTATTTAATCTCCTGGGCTTCGTATATCTCTAAGCGAACTGAATATTTCAAAAATCAAGAATTCAATACAATTTTTAAAATTATTGATGGGGCGGAAAATCCCACTAATTTCCGCATTTCTACAGTAAAATCGATAATTTTAGCACTGATTTCTATGAGGATCACCCTTTTCCTGACTCTCAAAGCGATGCTGATGATGATTATGATGTCTAAAGCCTCATTACTGAGAGTATACTGAAAATGTGGCAAACCATTATAAAGGCATAAACTGTTATACATATACTAACAGGATTAAAGAAGTGACAAACCGTTGTAAAGGCATATACACGTCTGAAACGCATTGCTAGAGAACCACGGTAACCAAAGTAAACGTTCGGAAAGTGATTGTTGAGGCCCAAAAACCATTGTTGCCGGACAGTTTTTTGCCCGTTTGGGGCATTTGCCCTGGGCTGACGAAATTTTAAAGTAGCCTATCGTTCAACTCGGGTCCCATTTGGTCTATATGCAAAATTTGGCGACGATCGATCTAAAATTGTAGATTTGTATAGAGAACATACACACACACACACAGAAAATCAATTTTATATATATAGATTTTTTTATCCATCGTTTATTAGCCACTGACATGATTTCCCACCTTCTAGGGGTCACTCTTTTGGTCCCTCTCTCTCTAGGTCAAGCTTTTAATCATTCACATGCTTGCAGACTTTAAAGCAATGTTTTAGTCACTCCCTGAACTGATCCTCATTCTCTAGACCACTCTTTTGGTCCCGCATATTCTTGCTCAATCTCTAGGTCACTCTTTTTCTTGTTTACTCACCTGGGCCGTCTTTTGGTCATTTCCATGCTTGCAAGCTGTGTTCATCACTCTCGTGCTTGAGTACTGCCTTCGTCACTCTCACATTTGCAAGCTGCTTTCGTCACTCTCGTACTTGAGTACTGCTTTGGTCACTCTCACGTTTGCACACGTTTTGATCACTCTCGTGCCTGCACACTCTATAGGCACACTCTCTAGGTTGCTTACTGACCTTTTTTTTTTTTTCATTTTTGCTTACTGACCCGGTTCCTCTTTTGTCCACTCATATGCTTGCACACTATTTCGGTCACTCACATGCTTGTACACCATTTTGATGACTTGCACGGTGTTTTGGTCATTCTCGCGCTTGCATATGTTTTGAACTTTTATCTCATCAACCACGCAATCGTTGGTCATAAAAAAAAAGAGTCTCGGTCACCCTTACCAATTTCGATTTGGAGTCATTCAAGTATTACGTCAGCATCGATTGGGGGTGGGGGGGGGGGGACTTTCGGAACTTATTGGGCACCTGAACCAACATTCTTCCTCTTGATAAGTCCCATACAGAGGCACTTTTGTAATCTCTAAATGTTTCACGGATTCTTCAAGCGCTCAGGAAATGTGTCCGGGCTGCTTAAGTGCTCTAGAACTGTGCCACATGTAAAGGGATCTCTAAATGGTCCACGGATCGTTTAAGTGTTCTGGAACTGTGTCGGGGGGCATTCAAGTGATCATTGAATGTGAAAGTGATCTTTGAGGTCTTCTTCCGTAATCTGAAAATGTGCCAGGGGAAACTTAAATGCTCTGGAATTGTGCCACGGGTTATTTAAGCGATTTGTAAAAAAATGTGCCGCTTAGTTCATTTTTTTAAAATTAGGTTTGAGGGGAGCCAGCCACATCAGATTACTTTCAGGGCCACATTTGGTCCGCGGGTCAAGGGTTTATCATATATTTATCATATATGGCTTAAAGGGTGGGTCGCAATGAATTTATTAAAGATAAATTTTGAGTTCATAGCCTTCAAATAGCATTGAAATTAACAGAAATTGATTATAATAGCATATAAAGTTATTTTCTTTGGAAATTTTAATTATTTTAAATATTTTTTGCATTAAAAAAAATATTTTGCACGAGTACCCTATGCCCCACCCCTTCCGCGTACGTTTCTGATCCCACCAATATGCGTTAGGAGGTAGGGGGCAGTGCAGGGGGGTCAGAGTTTTGCTGACTTTTGCTGACGGGGGGGGGGTCAAAAATGTCTAAAAATTTGCTGTCGTAATACTTGAACTGCCCCTTTCAGAAAGACAGGTCATTTGCCCTCACCTCCTGATCTTTTAACATCGCAAGTAAATCCTTCATCTAAATTATTATCAGACAGATTATCCTTAACTCTGACAGAAAAACGTCATTCATCCCACTTTTTCCTATTATAATATGCGACAGTTGGTGAAAAATGACAAGAAACAAGTTTCATCCGAGACATTTTTTAGTTGCTTCCCGGATTTCTACTTACACCGTGGAGAATAACTACGTTTCCAATTAATCTTCATTTCTGTGGATAATAATTTAGAGTTATTAATAGTTCTAGAGCACTTAATAATCATTTCTGTGGATAATTGGATGTGGAGTTCGTTTCCAGTAAGCACGCGAAAAAAAGTTCTACTTTAATTATGAATTCATTTGATCATTTTTGTCGCACCATTGGCAATTTTCTGCATACGAGGGCTAATTAGACCGAGACCTACAATTTAATGCCGATTCCGAACGGCAGGATTGTTTTTTACGCTCATCGAGAGGTTGATACGCTAACCCCTCGATGGGGGGGGGGGGGGGACTACCTGCGGTAGCAATTCTTCCTGCGGTCATGTCGCCGTTTCGGTTGTACTTCTGTGTCAGAAAAGTTTTCTGACAAGGACGAACCGGGTATCGAACTCGCGACACCTCTAAACATTCTTTGGTACTTTAGGTGAGTATATTATCGATCTGGGCTACCGCGCCCCCTAATGGATTCATAAATACGAACGAATGCATTAATTTGAGATGTAAGACAGAAAATTAACACCCAGGGCCGTAACTAGGCTGAGGCAACCGGGGGTACTGCCCCCAGGGCTCCAAACCGAATAGGTGGGATAACGAAAATATCTTCGTTAAAGATTAGCGATGTCTGCAAAATTTATGTATCGAATCCACCGAACGTACAGGCATATTAAAAGGTTGGGCAACATACAGGGTGTCCTGTAAGTGCTAATGCGGCCTTTATTAAGGCAATCACAATGAAATCAAGGCAATTATTTTCCGGCTCGTGATTATGAACTTACTCCAAATTGGGAATTTCTAGTGCCATTTTCATCGGCGTGGACATGGCCGTAGTGTTCCTTGTCGGGGCTACGGGCAGACTTTTCCTTGGGGGGGGGGGGGTCCTCCTTGAAAAGATTATTACTATGCAAAATAAGTATAAAATTTTTACGCCCTTCCCCCATTCGGTTTGGGGCCCTGGGGTAGTGCCCCGGTTACCGCAGCCTAGTTACGTCCCCGGACGTGAACTCTTTCTATCTAAATATTCTAATATCTAAAATCTAAATATTTATACGATTCCCCTTGTCCTCTGATTTCCAATTAGGAAGTTGTTGCCCTATATCTCCTGAGGCCAATAGAAAAAAAATTCAATGTTTCTAAGTGCGATATTAAGAATAGGAGAAAATTATTCCTCTATGATCAACGTTTCACCAGTAAAATGCAGCAACGGGGATTACGGAATCACCCTTGTATGTAGGCGTATTATTTCAGGCAAGACAGCAATTGATTTCTGAGTCGGATTCTAGGTGACCTTTTTACATTACAGTTGGCTGAAATGCAGACTATTTCTTCAGCGTTGATTTAATTGTTTCTTCTGCAGCTGTAACCGTTTTACTGCATGGTAGAGAAACACTTTATATGGAAACGATTAGATTACACACAAACTAATTTTAGATACCGAAAACGAAAGCGAAAGTTCACCGAGTTGAAGTTCATTTCGAATTTCACGTGGTGTTCTTAATTGTACGATGAGAATTGTGTCAAAACCTAGACCGCAGAGTATATTTTGCGGCGTCAATCAACCTTCGACACTATTGGTTGTCAATTAAGGTCACTGGGGATCGATACTGGTTGTTTATGCATCGAAGAGACCTTCTCTTCCGTAAGCGTTTCAATATTATTTGAACGAATGAGCAATTTCAGTGTCCGTTCGCCGCGAAATTTTTTCCGAATCGCACAGTTTCCTTGGCACTTCAAGTTTTGCACCATTAAGACCAGATCTTGCTGAAGTTGTTGTCGACTAATTTTGCTATTCTTTCGCTATCGTGGTCGGCTGTGGAGGGCAGTGGAGTTCGAGTTCAACAAAACTGCCCAACACTGTGGACGGAGGCTTTGTTTCTTCGCTTCCCGTCACAGTCGAGGCGCCGTATATATATTTTTGTATGCGGTGTGTATTTAGACCATTCTCAAATCTCTCCCACTTCAACATGCCAGCTTCTTCTTCTTCTTTCTTGCCCACAAGTCTTTTCCACACTTCTTTCGAAATCCCAGGCTGCGGTCTCCGGCCCTTATGCGCCACTGGGCGCACGTGCAATTTTTCTCCCTCGTCATTGGATTCAGTCACCCATTTTTGTCAAGTGGCTTGTACGTTGTATCGAGTTGATGGCTGTCTTCATGGGGAGAACGACGCGAGTGATTCGAAACTTGCGAGCACGGGGTAAGGGGAGCCACCACTATAAATGTTTGCCAACTTTTCCGACACAACTCTGCCTCTTTTGAGGTAACGGTAGTAAGGTGCTTTGCATCAGTCCGGAGTTGTGAGCGGTTCTATCTATCTATCTATCTATCACTGTCGGGGACGATCGTGGTATCGTTGATAGATCGTGCAGCGGACCACTATTGCTGTTTTCGTGGAAGCACAAAAGAATGAATGACAGGGCTTCGGCCCTGAAATGACCATACTACACATTCTTCAGTTATATCCCATGAAAGACTTCTAACCGTACTCCACAAGGAGACGTACAGCTTTTACGCAGAGGGACCCCCACGAGTCTATTTGCTAGTAAGTCATTCTTACAGGAAGGTGAGGCCGACAAACATCTTGGGTTAGTATCCAGTTGTAGGATTTAAGGGGTTCTGGTTTTTACTCAGTTTCTGTCCGGATAATATTGGTGGCCCAGGAGGCAACCTCTCATCGTTTCAAGTTACCCTGGTTATAATAGGTAAATCCAATTTATATCGAAAGCCTCTCCATGGTAAGCAGTCAGAGGCTGGCAACATTTACAATTCACGCATATTACGTACAGGTCAATAATCTACTGATTTATTTTGGCTTCCAGAGCTAAAAAGCCAGATGTCAGCACTTATACAGGGTATCCTGTAAGTGCTAGCACGGCCTTTATCTCATTAACCGTCCGTCGTAGAATTATGATTCCGATTTCAAATCAAAAGTGCTCAACAGGCGTTCGAAAATCACCCTGTACCAGTTTTGGAAGTGAAAATACAGTGTGTAACAAAATGAAAAATCTAAATATTTATGTGGTCCCCTGTTCTCTAAATTCTAATTAGAAAGTAGTTGCCCTGACACCCAAAAAACTGTGTCCAAGTGCAATATCCGCAGAGATATTCCAATTCGATAAACGGAAGAAATTTGGGAAATAACAGCGTTAAATGCTGGTGAAACGGTTTTTCCGCATTTATATTGCTGTTGTTTCCCAAATTTCCTCCTTTCATCGAATTCGAATATCTCTGCGGATATTGCACTTGGAAACACGAATTGGAATCAGCAGAAACAGGGAAACAACTTTCTAATTGGAAGTTAGAGAAGGGGGGGGGACCACATAAATATTAGACTTTTTATTTTGTTACTGTATTTTCACTCGTAAAACTGGTACAGTGTGATTTTTTAACGCCTGTTGACCATTTTTTGAGAGAAAAATCAGTGTTATATACCATTTCTCAAGTTTTATAGATGGCAAAAAATAGCAATATGATTATCTAGTATCATTTCACACGTATATCCAAAATATGTAAATTTTGCAAGACATTCGAAATTACATACCATATAACAAAAAAAAAACTAGACGCGATGGCCATTTTTTGAGGTCAGATCTGGAATCAGCAATCAAACATTAAATAAGAACAGTCACATTTTTCCATGTTAAGAAAACCGTGTTGACTATATAGTGTGATTACACAAAATACAAAAACTTCACACAAAGATAATATTGCATACAACGTAACCGCAACACAAAAATCTTCTGAAGTCGGTAACAGGCGAAAGAAAAATATCCAGATGTCGAGGAAGCTCATGATACAATTTCAGAAAATCTGTTTACAGCACAGCATTTACCAATATGAGTATTGAATGACTTGACGGCAAATAAGCAATTGGATCTTGTATTTGGCACTTGATAGCAGGGCCGCAGCTAGGGGGGAGCAGGCGGGTCTCGGGCCCCAGGGCTCTAGACCCGAGGAGGCGCAAATTTCATTCTGAAACCTCTCCTTCAAGATTACAAGGGGGCGTCAAAATGCGTGCTTGCCCCGGGTGACCAAGCATCTAGTTGCGGCCCTGCTTGATAGTAAAACATATTTCGTTAAGAATGGATAAGCAATCCATAGTTACTCAACAATTTCTTCAAAAAAAAAAAAAAAAATAATAATAATAATGAGCAATAATCTCTGCGTTTTTGTAAACTAATGACATTGAAACTGTTGCAGATAAAATATTGTTATAAGGACCATGTTGTTTGGAACATAAATGTTCGGCAAATTGCCGAAGTTAAGAGAAAGCTTAATAATGGGCTGAGAAAAATAAACTATCTCACTCCCTCTCTCTCTACTGTACCACCGCCTGAGGGCAATTTGCTGAGGTTGAGGGAGGCTACCGATGCCTCTACTTCAGCGCCTCACGCCACAGTGCGTGAAGTAAAGAAGGTAGGCTCGTGGCTCCAGTGGTGTACACGGTAGCACACTTGCTGAGTTTGCGAGAGGACTGGGCTGGAGTCCCGGTGGTGACTAGATGACTTTTCTTTTTGAGTTCACCTCTGCATAATATTCAGAATATGATATATATGTCTATTTCCTCGATGCATTTGGATGAGAGAAGAAAGCTGTCTCTCTCTCTCTCTCTCTACCGTGACATCTGGTGGTAATTTTCTGAAGTTAAGGGAAGGCTACTAATGCCTCCACTTCAGCGCTTCACGCTACAGTGTGTGAAGCAAGGAAGACAGGGTCGTGTCTCCAGTGGTGTAGATGGTAGCATGCTTGCCCGGTTTGCAAGAGGGCCTGGGTCCATGTCCCGGCAAAGATCGGATGACCTTTCCCTTTGCGAGTTCACCTTGGCAATAATATCCAGAAAATGTGCATTTCTTCGATGTATTGGGCTGACGGAAAGAAAAGAGAAGCGGTTTCACTCTCATCTCAAATATCCATCTCGTCCCAGACACGGATATTCAGTGTCTACTTATTCGATAATCACCAAACACAATTTGAAGATGCTTATCTCTAAAAGCTGGTCTATGGTCGGACACTTTTGAATGTCATTTAATTTTCCTTTTAAAAAAAAGAAACGTCTGTACGAAAAAAAATAAATTGAAAAAATGTCCGCCAAATGTTTAATTTGGTGATCAAGGAGAAAAATGAACACGCGCGCGCGTGTGTGTGTGTGATATTTGATAGGTGTTCAGGGATGATCTCTACAGGAAAATACATAATTTAGTTCGCGCGACGTGGAGAGAACAATGGCCAATTATTACCCGGATGATGTGCGCATGTGATATGATAATGTGAATTTCATTACAGTATTTTTTTACGAGAGTGAAAAAATATTGTAATAATCGTAACATAGTCATCTTCAGCCTTATTAGGGATAACGTTAGCTCTTGTAAGGGATTTGGTTTTAGTTATTGAAGAGATCCCGTTGGACTTGTAAAAAGTGACGTGTTCAGAGCACGACATTGACTTGATGGATGTCTGACTTAGTTATACTGTTCAGAATATAAAGCCACACAGCGTTCGTTATAACGATCCTCGGCGTTCCACGGAAAATTGACGTTGTATCGAGAGCGTGAAAAGAAACTCATTAAATTTAGCTCGAAAATTTTTATCTTCGGACGGAATAAAGAAATTATACAGGGTGTCAGCAACGGGTATAATTGTAATTAAATTGTAAATTAAGGTATAATTTTTATTAAATTATACCATCCAATATTCACAAATTTCTATGAGGGATAGGGTACGCCTAAACTACTCGGAATCACGCAGCAATGCATGGTTGGAAACGCTTCCTTGATGTAGTAGGGTAACAGAAAACACCAGAAGTGAAAGGATACCACGTAAGTGAACATGCGTTTCAATAATAAATACGTAAAACGATTGTAAGTTGCCAGTCTCTGCAGATGCAGCTCCACATTTATCTGCTAGTGTTTATAATTTAACTTGATTTATTTGACTAAACCGATTGAATTATCTTAAATTGTGTTTCAGATAAGTGGCCACATTTAAAAATATTTGAATCAATATTTTGATCAAATTTTTCAACATGAGGAAACACAAGTCGATTCAACGATGACTAGTGATGATTTCTAAAATTACCGATTAAAAATAGCATAATCATCCCCCCCTTATGCCAGAAACATGAATGTGCAAATTTTCACTTTTTGGTTTATCGGCTGGTTGGATCTCTTATTTTGCTAAGTTCTGCCAGAAACGCAAATGCGTATCCCCTATTGAAAATCATTTTACAAAACATTTTAGGACAACAGCTTTCGTAGAGTAACATTCAAAAGTCGTTTTCCAAGTTCATGAAATTTGCACATTCATGTTTCTCTCAAAGGAGGTCGATATTAAAATAGCTTCACACAAGCGCGGATGGCCTTTATTTCTTAATCCATTTCTAAATTTGTTTAAGCCCATTCAGTGAATAGATGCGTGAAATGAATAGAATGCATTTTTATAACATCAATTGATATTTTATAGTTAACACTACGTTTGCTATGAATGAATAGCATTTGAAACACCTCGATCAAAATTCAATTAATCGGTCGATTAATCGATTAAAATGTTTTGATTAACCAGTTAAAAACTTTAATCGATTCCCAGCCCTACAAAAAATGTATAAACATTTACTGAAAAATTCAAGTGAAATACAAGAGATTAATTCAGCTTTCATGAATGAAGTGTTTATGGAATAGGTGACGAAAAATGAATAACCTTCAATTCTTCTTACTTCATACATGTATACAAACCCCCATTTTTCAGAATTTTATTTCATAAAACGCATCTTATCTAGTATTGTATCCGCATAGAGATTTCCAATTATCTATCACTATTAGCGTGATTACATATTCGCATTGCAATCTTCGCATCCAGCTGTTAAAGACTTTAAAAGAGAAGGAAAAAGGAAAAATTCCTTGCCGAAATTATTTTAGAAGCATTTCTCTCCATGAGGGAGAGCGAAAAATGAGGAGGTGTAATCATGAATTTTCATGAGATGTTCCCATCTTTTCTATGCATTGTTCCCGAGATGAAAATTGCCGGTTACATTTTAAGGCTTAGAAGAAAATCCAACATTAGGCCTTTCCAAGCAACTTAATTTCCATTTACAAGCGGTTTAACAATGACTGTATCCACTGAATCAGATGCCAGCTGGATACTTACAATCCACTCACCAGCGGGATGTCTGACTCGTTAATGTTCAGCACAGTTTACTTTTTTGTTTTCGATGTCCTTCCCGTTGAGGTATATGGGGAAGGTTCTTTGGACATGCAATCCTCAGCCGTGATATTTCAACTATGATCCTAAGCCACAACTATGGTCCAAACACCCGTGCTCACTAAAACATCGATAATCGAAATGCTAACAATATCTAGTGAACTATTTAATTACTAAAGCAAAGAGCATAGATAGTGTAATATGGAGATGTGGTTAAGACGCCCTCTCTCTCTCCGATACTTTCCCGCGAATCAGCGCTGTTAGCTGAGGGTTATGTTTTTCACGTTATCTTCTTTCGGAATCCCAGGCTGCGGTCTCCGGCCCTTATGTACGCACGTGCCTCCCTAGTCATTGGATTCAGTCGCCCATTTTTGTCAAATGGCTTGTATGTTGCATTGAGTTGATGGCTATCTTCATGAGGAGAACGACGCGAGTGATTCGAAACTTGCGAGCAAGGGGAGAAGCCACCACTATAAATCTTTGCTAATTTTTCCGACACAACTCTGCATCTTTTGAGGTAACGGAAGTAAGGTGCTTTGCATCCGTCCGGGGTTGTGAGCGGTTCTATCTATCCAAGTTACAATACAAAAATACCGACCAAATTTAATACGACCCCCTAACCTTACTGAACCCCTCCCCCATGACCCCCCTTAGTAGTCGAATTTAGACAAATCCTCTCATAGTCATGAAATGAAACTTCTAACCAAATTTCATGATGAGCTTCAGCAGTTTTGGTTCGGCGTGATTTATCTGTAACATCCCCCCCCCCCCTAGAGGTCTCCGAATTTAGAAAAACCCTTTCCTCATCTTCTTGTAGTAAAGAAGATAAACATTGATATATGATATAGTTGAAGTAGATTCTTTCAAGTATGGTTCGTAAGCGATTTATAGCACGAAATATATGATGGACTATAGTTGGGACTTCACACAAGTATGGTCCAAAATTTAATTTTTAAAAAATCCATGTTTGAACTGTATAAGGAATAAAAAATGCTTAATATTAATGCTTGATCTTTCTTCAGGCAATATCAGCAAAAACAATTTTTTTTTAATACCTTGAATAGAGAAGTTATGATGATTAATCTAGAAAATGGTATTATTTTGGACCATATTTGTGTGAAATTACGGTACTTGATCTATCTCTCGTAGAAGCTCATTGAATTTAGATATAGCCTACTCTCCCAAAACTGCAGTGAATGGCTGCTGCATCTATTCAGATCAAGGATGGACAATCTCCGGCCAGCAGGCCAAATGCGTCCCATCAAGGGGTCCCATCCCGCCCGTGAAAAATCTTCGGGCAGAAAAGCATCAATACATACCATATATGCGAAACACGATAAATAAGTAGGTTGATTTATAACACAAAAAATATACAATATTGATACAGGAAATCGCCAAAATTATACCCATAAATTTGTCAAAATCAAGTAAAATCACTAATTACAGCCAAAATATTGTCGAATTCAAATAAAGTTCAGTGATAGCAACAAAATTGAAAAAGGAAAGTGAAGTTCTCAATTACAGCCAAAAAATGATTAAATGCACGTAATTTTGCCAATTACAGTTTAAAAAAATATTTCGAACGCAAGTAAAGTTGCCAATGATGGAAAAAAAATTGTCAAAGTCGAATCAAGTTGCCAATGATGAAAATAAATTTTAAGGCTAGTAAAGCTGTCAATTATAGTAAATGAATGTCTAAGGTACAAGTAAAAGTGACAATTTTTGCCAGAAAATTGTCAAAGGCAAGCGAAGTTGATAATCTTATTCAGAAAATTGGCAAAGGCAAGTAATTCACAAAAGAAGTATATGTTTGACAAATATATGCAGTGTACTTTGTAGAGTGTTCCTAGTACTTTTGTAACCAAAAGTATGTAAATAGTCCTTGTTTATCATGACTATGTCATTTTTAGCCTGCAAATAGTCATCAACGGATTTCTCTGTAAATCTCGCCGAATTAACAACAAACTTGATGACAGCTCCGATGATTTGGCGAAGTCATAGCGCCAAGAGAAATGTAATGATCTCGCGAGAATCGCGGAGAATGTTCTGGAAGGTTCCTCTAATTAAAAGCGCCGCCAAGGCGAAATTGAAGAGAGAGACGGCGAAAAATTGAGTTAAGGTAGAAGACCTCTCTTCTTGCGTGCGCCTGAGAAGCCGTATATTAGATGCTTTCCGTTTAGCGCGTTGTCAAATCACTGCTTGTAAATGCGTGTAAGTAGCTGTTCCGTTCTAAATAAATCTGTGTTGCCGTTCAAATTGCTTTGTGTTTTGCCATCTCGAGTACTCGTGAGAGACATTATCCGGAACAATATGCGACTGTAATTAATTTTATTATAGAGTCATAATTAAATAGTTTATGTCGTCATGAAAATAAACCTAATTCTTGATTTCAAAAATTCAACGAAGTCTTGTTGGAAATGTGCGAGTGAAAAAAAACGGAACATTTTATGAAAAAGTTGGGACGGCCAAAATTATACGCGCATGTCTCGTAAAATACAGGTGCTATCCCGCAAGTTTCTGACCCCCGAGAGGTAGAAATACCTCATATCCGGCCCGCGCACTGAAAAGGTTGTGCAGTGCATCCCTGATGGAGACACACACACACTACTGTATTATTTCTTTCGTAACGCTGTGACCTTAACCCTTTTTGTGAACTGTTTTTAAAATTTCAACCAAGTATTCAGTGATTCAGCTTCATAGCTCATACAGAGGAAATCACTGAATCCTCTGTAAAATGCCACACTTTTTTTCTCGAGGAGAATTTTTTTCTCCGATTTTGAACAGCTGATAGTGCTTCCCCCCCCCCTCCCCGAATTCCGAGAATAATAAGAAAAAAACGACCGAGGAAGAGAGAGATACTCTATCTTTACTTATAATTTATACTACATATGCGTATTCCTATACCACCCCGAAAGGATCTGTCTCACTCTCTCTCCTTTTATTTTTAAACTTTGTACGGAAGCTGATTCCGCCCACTTGCAGTTGATCTAACAGGCTTGGGGGGGGGGGGGGATCAGGGGATGGAAAACATGTTTGCAAAAAAAAAAATCCCGTTTCACTTAATTTCTTAAAGTGAAGCTGATTCCGCGGGGCATGCATAGCCACCCTTCAAATGCGTAGAGGCTTGCATTGCCAGGTATGTTAAAGAAGTATACACAGAGCGGCATACGCGCGTCGAAATGCGTATCCATTGGAATGCGTACCCACAATGTGAAGAATCTTGCGTATCCTCCGGAAATGCGTTAAAGCATTAGAGTTACCATAAACAATGTTCCTTGAAGTATGTGGGAGGCTCCCGTATTCCAAGAAATGCACATGAAGCTTATGTACCCCAGAAAATTCTCAGGAGACCTGCTCACCTCTTGAAATGCGTTGGTAGCTTGCGTATTCCTAAAAATGCGTCGCAGACTTTCTTATTCCTACATAATATGCGTATGATACTTAGTGAACCCTCTACAGGCCAGCGGTGCACAACCTGTGGTTCATGGATTAAATGTAGGCCGCAAAGGGTCCCATCCAGCTAACGAAACAAGAAAAAAGGTGTTACAAAATCTATGATTCACCGAAACACAGAAGTACAGGGCATCCATAATTAAAAGACCCTATTTTAAAGTAGCCTACAGGCGAAAACAGTCATTAGAAAAGTGTGAAATTTTGTGGAGGACTTCATGAAGAGGGGGAGGGGAATTTGTTTCAGGGGGAAAACTTAGTTGCACATTTCGCCACTAGAGGACGTTTCACTTTGGATACCTGTAGTAAACATGTAAATTTATGTGATGTCACGCAGCAGCTGTTATAAAACCTAGAAACATTCGCGGAGATCTCGTTCCTCAATGTGTTTGCAGCTCACAATTACAATAAGTTTACGAGATCGCGCTTGGATCGCTGTTTTGGTCAAATTGTTTTACCAAAACCGCAATTCCGCAGTAACTGCTCTTCGGCAATATTGGACTTGGAAGAGGATTCGAAAAGGTCCAATGAATGTTAAACACAATCGGAGTATGATAACGAAATTCGCGGAACCACAAGATCGTTGGCTTTTCTTTCCGGAAGAGAAAGAAAACCTGTTTCTATAGACGCAGTACAGGTGGTTTCGCTCCAGGTGGAAGAGGACAGAGCTTCGAATTCTCGTGGCACTATAGTGTCGGGCGTGTAGTACAGGCGTCCAATAGGTCACGTTCATGAGATCATGCGGTCCATGCATGTCTATAAGATCATGCGGAATATCCTCCGTTGTTATCTGTACAAACTTTCACTTGTGCAGAAGTTGCTTCTACATGATTACGACGACTCGATTCCGGTTCTCACTGCAGTTTCTACCTCGCGTTGAGATCGATTCAGAATGGCCTTGGATTACCTCCTGGACAGACGAAGCGCATTTTCACTTGGATGGTGCATTCAATGCTCAAACTGCCGAATTCGGGAACCAGAAAATCCGCACGCTATCTCAGATGTTCCGTTGCATTCACCGAAAGGAAGCGATATGCATTGCTGTTACTGAACGAAATTATTCCGGCTCTGCAAGCACGTCACTGTCTTGCAGACACAATCTTTATGCAAGACGGAGCTCCTCTACACATTGCAGTGTGTGTTAAGAATGTTCTTAAAACACATTTTACAGAAGAACGCGTGTCATCAGCCAGCACTTCCCTAATCTATGACCTTCTCGATCCCCGGACTTTAACCCATTGGCTGCAACGATCCCTATTTGGGGAATTGGAATTTTACGTGCAACATATTTTACAACATTTTGTGCGCATATACATATAATTATAATATATTATTATAATTATATATAATTATATAATCCGGCCAAAAAATTTCAAAAAAAAAAAATTCAGTTAATGGGTTAATCCATGCGATTTTTCGCTTTGGGGGCATTTGAAACGTCTGGGTAAGTCGTGACAATCCAAGATCTTCACCTGACCTTAAAAGCATCATTTCACGCCATTTCCATTTCATACCGTGCACCGCCCATGCTCTATCGACCATTGTCAATTTTAGCCATTGCCCCGGATGAGGGGGCTGGGCGGTGTCGGCAGCTTTATTATGCATATAAAAATATAAAATACATGAACATTGAATAAAAAACACATTATATTAAAAAAAAAAGGATATACAGATTTAAATATTTTTATTACGCAATATACAATTTATTCCGATGAGCTCTTCTGATGTCTTTTTAGCTCTATTGGGCTTGAGCTCTTTGTTTTTCTCTGTGGCCAAACGCCAGGTCCTGGACCACTTCTCTCGTTAGCATTTCACGCTACGTGCTGAGTATTTCTCCACGCACACTTAGGTCAGTTGTGGAGCATGCCATCTTGCGATTTCACATGGTATCTGAAAATGATGGCCATCATGTGGAACATGTTTTGTTGCAGTAACAATTGTTAAAATTCTAACCGTTTGCTTAAATGCGTCATTTCTTAATAAAACGCCCTCTGGTGGTGACATGTGAAACTAACACCCCCCCCCCGCAACAAATTCCTATCACTTCATGAAGTCATCCAAAAAATTTCACAATTTTTTGATGACACCGCCAACGGCCATACCATGCTGAAAACACCGGTTCTCGTCAGCACCTCCTAGAGATAGAAGGCCTCCGCAGTCTGCTTGTGACGTCAGTAAGTAGTCCATTTTCCCCTCAGAATATTCAGGGAAAATATATTCCATGCTCATGCCAGTATCATTTTTGTGCGGAAAAGAAATGATCAGGCTCAGAATTGGCGATTTCTGTGCCCCACATCCAATCACTACGCGGTATTTGTGAGCCAGTCATGATGCTTTTACGCCAAAATAAGAAGAAACGAAATAGGATGCTGTGTTTCAAAATGTGGCAAACTTTCTAGGTAGTCTGAATGACGTTTATGGCAACCCGTGCGAAGGCCTATCTTTAGGAGGTGTTGTTCTAGTCCGATCACCGAAGTTAAGCTGCATCGTGTGCTGATTCGTTCAGTTTACTTTAACGTGATTTCCAGTTGGATGAAGATAAATGTTTAACAATTAATCTAATTAATTGTTAAACATTGATCTAATCTAATCTTAATCTAGTCTTAATCTAATCTAATTAACATTGTTTAACAATGTTAAAATTGTAAACGTTTGCCTAAATGTGTCATTTCTTAATAAAATGTCCTCTGGTGGATATATGTGCAACAAATTCCCCACTTCATGAAGTAATCCCCAAAATTTCACAATTTTCTGATGACTGGTTTCGCCTATAGGCTACTGTAAAGTAGGAATTTTTAATTAATGGAAATGTGTAGGATGCGTGAGCACTCTCTTGTACACAGTTCCATAATCTGATGGTGTGTGTGTTTGCGCTTTTTTTTATTACTTCACCCATATTTGCCGCCGTTGCTGATAATTTATCACGCATCATAGAATTACTTGTCGCGTACAACCAGGGATTTGATTTATACCACTGGTTGGAAACCATTGACTACAAAAAGCAAAGCTTTATCGTCAATTGCAGAGGTCTCGAGGGGATCGGGGCAGATTAATGGCGGGGATTGCGTACCTATTGAAATGTGCATGAAACGTGTATTCCCACAAATGCGTAGAAATATTGGTGCTATATATTATAAACATGCGTAGCCTTTGAAATGTATGGGAAGCTCCTATATCATAAGAAAAGCGTAGACCACTTGCTTACCTCTAGAAATGCTCAGGAGAGTTTCCCACCCCTTGAAAGGTGTGGGTATCTTGTGCATCCTAATGAATGTGTGGGAAGCTTTCTTATCTCTATCTTATCTATTACAGAGCTAAGATGTTTATTCTTGTTAATCTTTCTACAAAGCCAGGATGTTAATCTTTCTGCAGGATATTGATCTTTCTACAGATAATTAGCTCACCCAGGACCTTACAAAGCTCGGGGCTCCGAGGAATCATTACGGTCACCCTTTGGTCTCACGGAGAACTCTGAAAATAAATATTTACGACCTTGATAGGGCTATAACAATATATCTACAAATATACGCTCTGAATAATCGGGATTAAACACAGGTGTTGTCAATATTTCATCCAGCGTGTAATTAATTACCAATATAACAATGTTTGAAAATTGTGACGCATAATAACCGTTATATGTCAATGAAAGAATTTACGTCAGGTATACGAGCAAAGGGTCGCAGGGGGTCAGTCGTTATTGCGAACCTTGAAGAAGAAGATTTACACCAAATAAAAAACCAAGGCTGCGTGTGTGTTTCCACTGGAACAACACAGAAGCCCTTTTCATAATGTTCACTCGATATATCATAAATCGAACAAAAGAAGGAAACAAACGGAAAAAGTAACGTGACTTGCCTTGACCTTAGTTTGGTGGCCACAGCGGGAATGTGGGCTAACAGCACTCTCGTGCCGGTGGACTCACGCTACGTTTGTTTCCATTGACGTAATAGGTGATGGATATCTTCGGTGTGTTATAATGGCCAATTAGGACAATGAAACGTTGTTTATACCCACAATAAAGGGCCTCGAGTCAATTATCTGGCCAATCGATTAGTCTTAGGCATAGTTTTGATCAGTTGTAACGTAAAGTGACTAGAGCACACACATGATTGTTTTAGACAAAGTTTTACCGTCGAGAGTGAAACAGTTACATCATCAACTGGACGAAGAGAAATTACGCCTCCATTGGAAGTAATAATCTACAAGTGTCGGCGGGAATTATCCTATCTATATAGATCAGTGTTCTTCAATCTTCTCAGCTGCGGACGGGTGAAAATGGTTGAAAAATTTCACGGACGGGAGATTAGGCGGTGTCCATTCTATGGGAGAACTTAATTTGCGGACCAGCCTAAAATGAATGAATGAAAGAAGTTATTGGAGGACCAAAGGAACTAAATATATGAGAGAAATATTTTTTTTCTCTTCTCAGCTTCGGAACATTTAGAAAGCCTGTGTTACAATGCCATCTAGCAATATAAATGTGTAACGAACATATATTTTAAATTACCATACTTATATTCGCGCAGCTGTCAAAAATTCATGACCCATATAGAAAACCATCAACACTATTTTAAATATAGGTTTATAATAGCAAATATTAAAAAAAAAAGTTAAAATGATAAGTATTGATGCTGTTCCGAGTCGTAGATGTACATATATTAAAATAATTAATCAATTATTGTTGGATGTTTTGTTGATATCGAAATTACTTAATATTCGTCATTGTACGATGATTCGGCGGATCTAGTCATAACGAAGGAAAAAAAGTACGTATTAAACCAATATCCAAAGATGAGAAAGAAATTCGGTTTACGTTATCAATTTTTTTTTTCATGGAAAACGTTTTTGCATATCTTCAAGCTGAAGTTGAACCATTCATACCGTAAACCAAGGTTCTTAACCTACGAGTAGTAATGTAACATAATTTATTTGTCCCCAGTCAATTACGACAATACTATACAAATTAGAATTTACAATTAAATTACATATTTTACAATATTTGAAAGAAAATGCAAAGAGAAAGAAAAAAAAAGTTTGAACGAACACGGTCGAACAGTTAATTCATAATGCGATGAAGAAAGCTGGGACAGGGAAGAGAGCATTAGCTAAAAGCTAGTAAAATGCTCTCGACCCTATAACACATCTCTGTATTTGGGATACACATATAAATCTTATTTCTTTTGACCTGAAACAAAGAACGAAGTATATCGGCCCACAATAGGTGTAAATATATTTATTAATTAAATTAAAGAGTGAACCCCAAACTCATGAACATTGCTATTTGTTATGAAATTATTTCTTTCATATTTGATAAATTTTCATCAAATCTTAAATTATACATTTCACCTATACGGAATTGCAGTCGACGTTCGTTATAACGACCCTATCCACTCGTTGCACGGAAAAAGGACGTTATCTTAGAAGGTCGTTATCTGGAACGTTTGAAAAATGATTTAGAGGAGTTTTCTCAGTTTTTTTAAGAGAATTTATGTTTAGACGCGAAATAAAAAAATTTCCATTTTGTAATTATAACATTGTAATAATAACATACGAGTACATAGATAGATAGATAGGAAACCACTCACAACCCCGGACTGATGCAAAACACATTACTTCGTTACCTCAAAAGAGGCAGAGTTGTGTCGGGAAAGTTAGCAAACATTTATAGTGGTGCTCCCCCTTGCCCAGTGCACGCAAGTTTCGAATCACTCGCGTCGTTCTCCCCATGAAGACAGCCATCAACTCGATGCAACGTACAAGACATTTGACTTTTAACATACGAGTAATTAGTTGCAGTGAAAATTGTGTGCATCAAGTTGTAAAATTTAAACACATGAAGAGAGAGAGAGAGAGAGCCTATGTACCGAGTTTCATTAATATCAATGTCAAACACAATTTTTGGTAAACGAAAAACACGGTTTTATATCTATATTTCCTTGCGGGGCAAAATTGATTTCGGACGTTATATTGGGTTGAATGGTCTTTGTAGATCATTATATTTTATGAAAAATAACATGGAAATATTTTAAAAAATATAAATCTTACTGTATCGGTCGTTATATTGAAATGGTTACAATAAAACGCATCGTCTTTATGACGAAAGCTGATCGTATTGCATCAAAAATTGTAGATGATCAATTAACTGCATAACGAGTTAAACATCATCAATGAAACGGATCATCGATTTTAAATTGATATATAAATTTTAACTAAATCGATAAATAATATTATCTAAATAGTAACTTTTTCTTTTCTCTCAAAACAATACCTCTGAAGAAAATGAGAATTGCAGTACCATGTAACTGTATAAATCCGTAATACACATTCATAAATGATCACGCGTATATACAAGTTGTTAGAAAATATTGTAACTTCACTGTTTGATGCTGCCAGGTCACTCATCTTGCCCTGAATAATGCACTTAATCGGCAGAGCAGGGATCTTCACCCTTTCACAGGGGCATGTGGCTTAAATTATAACTAAGTCCAAAGACAACCAACTCACACCACAGAACACACAGTCGGCTTTCATTCTAACCGCCATGCGTTATCATAACCGTTTCGTTATAACGATCGAGCACGGTGAGTCCTAATTTTTTCTCAATCGATCCCATGCTATTTTTATCCAAAATAAAACGACCTACATAATATTACATTCTTATCTGAAGGCTAAGAACTCAAAATATCTTTTTAATGAAATTAATTGCGACCCACCCTCTAAAGGGCGGCATTCACCAACACGGTTTAAACAATAGTCGCAATTTTTTGATAAGAGATCGACACGGATTGGTTAAATTGAGGTTTTTAACCAATCTATGTTGATCTGCTATCCAAAAATTGTGACTACAGTTTAAAACATGTCGGTGAATACGGCTCTAAGTGACGTGGCACAGTTTACAGTTTTAGGGCACTTAAGAGAGGCACGCGAAGCATTTTTCAAACACTATAGCGGATCGGGCATTTTTCCAGATCACTTGAAAGATCCGTGGTTCACTAATGTGGCTTTATAGAAGAGAACCGCTGATCTACATCAATGACTTCCCTGCTCCCCAAATGGGCATACTGGGACTCTTTGCGGATGATGCAATTATTATCACCAACAATAGAAAATCTGACAAATGCAGAGAAAATCTTCAGGAGACTCTCTAGAGGAGGTTGGTGTGAGGATAATGCTGTCGAGCTTAATCATGTCAAGTGTCAGTTCATCTGGCTAACAAGAAGAACCAAATTCACTAGAGCACCAATCTACCTGGGCAGAGAAGCCATAAGACCTGAGAAGGAAGTGAAATATTTGGGATGTATTCTAAACCAATCATTATCCTTCGTTCCGCAAATAAATCACGTAAGAACTAAGGCTACCCAAACCATGGGAATGATGTCACGCATTACATTTCCAAGTGCAAGACTAACTCTTAAAAACAAAGTCATATTGTTTAAATCAATCATTAGACCTATCATGACCTACGCCGCCCCAGTATGGGCTCATGTTTCAAAAACCAACATGCAGCGTCTGCAAAGTCAACAGAATAAAATACTGAGAACTCTTGTGCGTGCACCAAAGTACATCAGAGGGGCTGACATTAGAAAAGACCTGAAGATTCCAACCATCCTCAGCTACATCCAACAAATCTCAGAGGATCACTTTGAAAGGATGAGGAACTCAGAATTTTTTTTTTTTAAAACCGAGCACAACTCAGGTCTATTGCCATAGGCAATTTACTACCTAGTGAGTTGCGCCGGAAGTGTAAGTGCGTGTACCTAACAGTCTGAGTGCGTATCTAGTGTTGTGTATGATTTTTCAGTGCTGCCATCTATATCTCAGAAGTGAAGTGAGTGATGTGTAGTGACTGAATATTTATACTGTTTGTAGGACTGTTGCTCTCTGTGGCGAGACTTTTTAACGGGGAGATCGGCTCGCATTTGCGCCTTGAAGTTGGGAACCACAGAAAACCAACTTTAGCCGACCACCACTGTAGTGACGGTGGGGCTCGAACCCGGGTCCCCGCGATGCGAGTCCGTCATTATGACCACTCGACCACCACAGCAGCGAGGAACTCAGAATACGAGCATGTGAGAGAGCTGGTCGATTGCAACCCACGTCAAAGGCTAAAATTTCTCAGGCCTCAAAACGTTTTGCACGTGCCACGGCCGGTGCGTTAGAGTCGGAATTTCTGAACTGTATAATCTTTGTCTATCTTCTATCTATATAAAATTGATTTTCTGTGTGTCTGTGTGTGTGTGTGTGTGTGTGTGTGTGTGTGTGTGTGTGTGTGTGTGTGTGTGTGTGTGTATGTTCTCTATACAAATCTACAATTTTAGATCGATCGTCGCCAAATTTTGCATATATACCAAATGGGACCCGATTTGAACGATAGGCTACTTTAAAATTTCGTCAGACCAGGGCAAATGCCCCAAATGGGCAAAAAACTGTCGGGCAACAATGGTTTTTGGGCCTCAACAATCACTTTCCGAACGTTTACTTTGGTTACCGTGGTTCCCTAGCAATGCGTTTCAGACGTGTATATGCCTTTACAACGGTTTGTCACTTCTTTAATCCTGTTAGTATATGTATAATAGTTTATGCCTTTATAATGGTTCGCCACATTTTCAATATACTCTCAGTAATGAGGCTTTTAGAATAGACGTCATAATCATCATCAGCATCGCTTTGAGAGTCAGGAAAAGGGTGATCCTCATAGAAATCAGTGCTAAAATTGTCGATTTTACTGCAGAAATGCGGAAATTAGTGGGATTTTCCGCCCCATCAATAATTTTAAAAATTGTATTGAATTCTCGATTTTTGAAATATTCAGTTCGCTTAGAGATATACGAGGCCCAGGAGATTAAATATGAAGTAATTAGCCGGACCTACTTTTGAGTTAGACATTCATGCAATAACATTGATTTCAACTTTTTATTTACATCTTCTCAAGCATGAAAAAATAATGTCTCCGTATTGTCTTTTGATATTCAACTGCATTAATTCATAGTTTAGGATGTTTTAAAATGAATTATGGGCCCGTAAAGTACATCGAAGAAATTCAACAGCTTCGATTAAGCATTTTTGAAAGCTGAAACAGGCAGATGGATAAATTAAAGTTCAGGGGGGGGGGGGTCGAAATACCTAGCGCCCCTTAAAAAAAGGAAAAAAAATATATTCGTTTCTATGTTTCTTTAAATCTAGATTTGTTTATTTCATGAAGTCGCTCAGGAAGTCGTCATATTGGTTAACTTAGACACGGTTTGCATGTCCCTCAAAGAAAGAGAGAGGGAGATATCACGTGATCCAAACAGCCTCATTGAAGAAAACCCGGGCAGCGCCGGGTATTTTTTGTACTTTTATCTTGCTACAGAATTTATTGATCAACTCTATTGCATAGAGTAACATTGTGGTTTAATGTACATGACTGATCTTGCACTGCACCAATTTGTATAATTTCGGCTAACACACTTGTTTTTCTATTACTTCTTTTGTATGTTAGATTTGTTATTTATTATTATTAGTTTCTCATTAATGCATTATGTAGCATTTTGGTGAATTGTACATAAGTGATTTCATTTTTGTATCCATTATAATACTTGTATTTTGTTTACTATTGATTTTGCTGATCAACTCTATTGCATAGAGTAACATTTTGGTGATGCTTACATGGCTGATCTTTGTGTATTGTAGTATTCTGATGGTAGCATTTATCGGACTGTATGTTTGTGGTTTTTTTTTCTTCCATTAACTTACAAGCACTTCACATCTACATAAACACGCACAATCTTGTCTTTAACCCCCTTCATAGCTAGCAAGAGCAGTCTGTAAGTCGCCAGGCAGCCCCTTCGGGCTAGGCAGCGACGAGAATAATTAAAATTCTGTCTGTCTGTGAGTAAGCATTTGCACTTATTTTTGTTGACATCTCTATGTAGTTCTCGTTCGCAAGCATGAGGACGCTGAAACAGCAAGTACGACGCTATGCCGTAGTCAATTATAATTAATAAGAAGTGCTATCTAAATCGCATTAATGGATAATGTTAGCTGTGCAATGAACTTAGCCATATATATAGAAACGTCCTCTCCACTTGTCAATACAAGATTCATCGAAAGCCCCCCAATACAAAATTCATCACTGCCACGGGGACCCCGTGTCCCCGTGGCAGTGATGAATTTTCTTCCTTGTAATCTTCATCTCCACAAATAACCAGTCTTTCGATGAATCTTGAACTTAGCCATGTGCTTAGAATTTAATATTTTACAACTGTGTTTCAATGAAAAAATTTGAATTTTTTGTGAAAATATTCGCGTATTTTTTCACGAAAACTGCCACATCGCAGAAAATATTAGCACTTTTAGTTCATTGCACAGATAACAGTCATAGCAACATACAGTATCATAACTATTCAACTAAGTTGTGTGGTTTTCTGTGTACCAATGTCTGGCGTAAGTATTGAAAATGACGCAATTTTTTTTGAGTACATAATTTAGAATATCTCAAAGAGTTTTAGAGATATTTCAGAAATTTCAATGGATTTCCTTATTCTATACAGTATTTCGATTCAAACCCCACTTGTTTTGTGAAGATCACAAGGGTTTTCAAAAAAGTGCCCCGTACATACTTACCTTAAAATTCAAATTTCAAAGTAAAACTTTTGCAGTGACATCTAACGGTTCAAATTCGTGATTTGAAAGCATGAGTAATATTACGTACACATGCACAAATGATCGTTGCATTAGTAGCAAAAGTGCTCGTGCAATTAGTTTTTCAAAAATTTATTACAATTACGGAAAATGAACAAAATTCTTATCGATGACGTTATCAAAAGGTATAACAGTACATTTGCAAAGTCTATTAAAAATATTTTGTATATTAAGCTGGCACCGTCAAAATTTGGTAATCTTCATCCAATTGAAGATCGCGTTAAAGTATGCTGAGTGGAACAGCACCCGAAACTGCTTAACTTCTGTGATCGGACGTGTAATTTTGTGGATGACTTCATGAAGTGGAGGGGAATTAGTTGCACATGTTGCCATCAGAAAGCGTTTTATTAAGAAATGGCGCGTTTAGGCAAACGTTTTAAATTTGTTACTGCAACAAAACATGTTCAACATGATGGCCATCATTTTCAGATAATATGTGAAATCGCAATATGGCATGTTCCACAACTGACCGAAGTGTGTGCGGGGAAATGTTCAGCACGTGGCGTGAAATGCTGCCTTTTGCGTCAGGTAAAGTTCTTGGATTGTCATGACACTTACCAGACGTTTCAAATGCCCCTAAAGCCAAAAATCGCATGGATTAAGGTCCGGGGAGGCCATAGATTAGGGAAGCGCCGGCTGATGACATGCTCTTTGGTATGAAATGCATTTTAAGAACATTCTTAACACACACTGCAATGTGTGGAGGAGCTCCGTCTTGCATAATTTCTTTATAACAGCTGCTGCGTGATATCACATAAATTTACATGTTTACTACAGTAATTTAGTATTGCCGCCCTGTGGTGGCGACATGTACAACTAATCCCCCGAAAAAAATTCCCATCCACTTCATGAAAGTCGTTCACAAGTTTTCACAATTTTCTGATGACTGGTTTCGCCCGTAGGCTACTTTAAAATAGGGTCTTTTAATTATGGACGCCCTGTAGTTCCGGTAAGAAAGTCTCAATCAAAGTTGTGTTAAAGATCTTAAACCGCTTTGTGTGTGTGTGTGGTCTCAATACACACTGACTTATTTGAATTGACTTATAATTACTGGGTTGGCCATGTTTCTTTATTTAAATACGGGAAATCAGAATCTATTATTTCCTCCTTGAAGATAATGGATCTACATACGGGATATTACAAATTGTCGCCAAAAAATTACCAAATGCAAATTAAGTTGTCAATTACAGTCAGAACAAATTTCAAAACAAGAAAAGTTGCTGAAAAATCCGTAACAGCAACAGATGAACAGCAGCATATGGGGAGTCGCAAATTTCGACTCGCAATAGGTTTGAATGTAATTCACTTAAAAGAAAAAGGGACACCCTGTACAGGTATGAAGGCTCGGGTATTTCCGAATGATACGAAAGGATAAAAGCTTAGCTTCACTTTGGAACACCCGCTTGCATTTACACCTAAAAAAAGAAGGTGTAACAGTCTGTTAAAAAGCCTCGCCACGGAGAGCAACAAGCCTACACCGGTACAATTATTCAATCATTACATTTCACTATGTGTGAATCTTTCATAACGCGACAAACCTCTAATCAAGTTCATTCCACACATTTTACAATTTTATACTGTCAATGGCCAGCATGTGGACATGTGAATAAGGGTAAATCATCGTTACCCACAATCCAGCGTTGTGGGCAGTGACGTATTTACAGGGAGGGGGAGGGGCTTAGGGGGCTATATACCGGGCGGCAAGTTTGAGAAATGCGTGGTCAAGGAGGTGAAGGGTGGCCGAATTTGTATAACCCTAAATAAATCCGCCTCTCCAGAGACAGTAAGTGGCTATGTCCATGAGTGACCGAAGGAGTGACCTAGAGAGTTGTCAAGCCCGCGAGTAAACAAAAGAGAGACTTGTAGCGTAAGAAAGCGTGAGAGTGGACAAAAGAGCGACCTACTGAGTTAGAGACCAGGCCAGTGAGTGATCTAGGGTGCGGGCAAACACGTGAATAACCAAAAAAAAAAAAAAATGGCATAGAGTGTAAGCGTGGGAATGATCAAAAGAGTGATCTATAAATCAAGGAACCATGTCATTGAGCAACCAAAAGAGTGGCCTGGGGAGTGTGCAAGTATGTGAGTGACGTAGAGAGTATGCAAGCATGTGAGTGAACAAAACAGTTCGCAAGCATGTGAGTGGCCAAAGCAGCGTGCAAGCATGTGAGCGACTAAAACAGCGTGTGAGTGACCAGAACAATGTGGAAGCATGGTGAGTGACCAGAACAGTGTGCAAGCATATGAATGACCAAAAGAGGGATTTAGGAAGTGTATGGGCATGGAAGTGACCGAAAGAGTGACTATATAAGAACGGTATTCATCGACATGGTTTAAACTAGTCATAATTTTTTGATAAGAGATCGACACGGATTGGTTTAAAACCTAAATGTAACCAATCCGTGTCGATCTCTTATCAAAAAATTATGACCATAGTTTAAACCATTTCGATGAATACCGCCCTTAGAATCACGAGTGCCCTTGCAGGAGAGGAGGGAGGCCAAGCTGGCGATAGCACAGGATGGCGAATCCGAGGAAAGAGTAGTCAAAACAGTTAGGCGAAATTTGTGTAGTCCACGGCGGCTAAACCACAAATGCACTTCTGGTTGTGGACACTCCTCGTTCGAAGTAACAACGAACAACCAAAGCTCAGTGGGCCAAAAAGAAACCTGGAATGTTCTTTATTTCCATCTATTAGAATCGCCGGCTTAGCGGCAGATGCCAACAAGTCCAGTTTGGAGATTTTGAGAATTTTAAACATTTTTGAGTCGTTACGAAAAATAGTAAAAATTATTTTGAAGGTTTCTAACTCCTACAGTAGATCCACTGATGTTTAGGTAACTGGTTCATAGTTCATAACTTCTCATATCATGAAACAATCAATTAGACATTCTAATCAATTGCAGTTGGTGCGTAATAAAATGTTGTGGACTTTTGCTTTAACGCCAACGATATTATGTGCAATAGTTTTGAAATGATAAATTTTTAAAATTGGGTGTGATTCATTTATTTCAACCCAGTATACTTTTAAATTTGGTCCTTCAATAAAATAATGAAAAGGAGCCCCCAAAAAATGTTTGGCCTAGGCCCCGTAACTCGCTGAGACGGCTTTTCGAGCAGTGAGAGAAAGCGAGTCGTGTCGGCTTTTTGGTTGTCATCACGTGACGCTCGACAGACGAGGCGAATATGCAAAGCCTCATATAAACGAGTGCTCATATAAGAGTGTTGGAGAGAATCGCACGTTTATTCAAAAAAATCAGAATGTTCGAGACATTTATGAGTGCGAGTTTTATGAAATTCTCAAGTTGGAAGCCCAAATTTACAGCGTAGCGATTTACTGTAATTTGAGATTTCATTTTCAAAGAGGTTATTCTGAAGCATATAACGGGGTGGCAAAGCATCTGCATAAAGTAATGTAAAGAAATGTATGTGGATTCCATTTGCCTGAGAGATTTCGCTTACGCGTGCATCGTTACATCTTCTTGGAAATGGGTAAAATCTAGGTGTGTGTGTGTGAAGCGAAATTTTTCCAGCTCTTCATACATTTTTTCAACTTCTGGAAGCGAGATCGAGCTAGCTCTAGTGACAGGCCGGCTCTCTTCACTCATTCATTCATTCACACACTCGTTCATTCACTCATGACAATCTGATGTAGGTGAATTTTTCCGGCAATGAATTGTTGGGCGGTGAATTTTCCGACAACAGTGTCCGCGGAGCATTCACTATTACATGCTCCGTGATTGGTAGATTCATCCAGCTACTGATTTTTGATTGGATGATATATGTATTAGTTTTGATTACCTACAATCAATTAACCATTCGATGTATAAACTTTAATTCGATATCACATTCAATATCGATTGAAAGCGTGGAATGCTCTCGCTATTTTGAAGCATTCCCTGCTTTGCCCCCGCCTTTTCTTGCACCCTTCACCCTGGACGAGCTCGGAGAAGCCATTAAAAGCCTCAAAACTAACAAGGCCCCCGGGCATGATCAAATTTCAAACCAAGTTCTGAAAAAACTTCCCGATGCTTTCCTAAATTCCATGCTTCTTCTTTTTAACTCTATTCTTGCCTCTACCTTCTTCCCTACATCTTGGAAGGAGGCAACCATTAAGGCGATTCACAAGCCAGGTAAAGACCCTCTTTTCCCCCAAAATTACAGACCCATTAGTCTTCTGAGTACCCAGAGTAAACTTTTTGAAAAATTGTTTCATAACAATCTGATTGCCTACTCAGATGAAAATAATCTTATTAGAACAGAACAACATGGTTTTCGTAAAAACATGGTTGTGTTACACAACTCCTCACAGATGCAATCATGCCATCCTCCTTGCCAAACTGATCGACAAAAATCTACCCCCCCCCCCAATTTGTTTTCTTCTTTCGCAATTACCTTTCAAATCGAACTTTTCACGTTAAGATCAACACAGCCCGCTCTTCTACCAGGCCCATAAGGGCTTCGGTCCCCCAGGGGTCGATTCTGGGCCCATGGCTCTTTAATTTCTATATTAATGACTTCCCGTCACCACAGAAAGGCATTTTGGCTCTATATTGCGACGACAGTCTAATTATCACTGATGACAGAAACCCAGCGAAAGCTCTTTCGAATCTTCAGGAAACAACCAATCAAATTGAGTCTTGGTGTAGATCAAATGACGTCACCCTCAACTATGATAAATCTAACTTCATGTGGTTTACTAGCAGACATTCCCTCTGGAATCAACTTCAGACTGCAACTTGGTCAGTTTGAGCTCGAGGCGGTAGAAGAGACCGACCAAATATCTTGGCGTAGTACTTGACAAAAGGCTTTTCTTCAAGAATCACATCAAAAAAGCCAAAATCAAGGCCTTCATAACGCTCAATTCACTCAGCAAAATCACTTTCCCAGAGGCAAAACTCTCTCTAAAAAACAAGCTTCTCCTTTACAAGACCATTCTCCGCCCCGTCGTCACATATGCAGCCCCGGTCTGGGCCTCGGCCCACAAAATCACCAGAAAGGGACTGCTCTCATTTGAAAACAAAACGCTTAGAAGATTTGCAAATGATTTGAAAAGAATGAAATTGATTCTCAAAATAAAGATGTTACTTTGCGTGTTTTCTGTAGCTGTACACGGCCAGCCACAGTGGCATCTCATCAATGACAGCTTCCATTGCTTATACGAATACTGTACTTTCAAGAGAAAGGTGTAAAATTTCGTTTATAGAAACTGTGCTGTGCGTTGATTGGGGGCCTTTCCAGTATTTCGCAAGCGGAATTTCGGCTATTCTAGACCTTCCCCGTTTCCGTCAGCAGAAGTAAGCAAAACCCTGATCCCCCTTCCCTTCTTTGTCAGAAAAAGTGAACTGGTCAAAAGCCTCTTAGACTTGTACTACCCCCCCCCCGCCCCCATCTAAGAGACTTCATTGGCCTGCATGGGAGACCCATGTGCACAGGGGTCCTTGCCTCTAGTACCAGAGAAATTAAAATATTGTTCTAAAAAAATAAAATAATTTATGAATAAAAAACACCTTTATACCTGTTGTCCTGTAAGTCCTATTGCAACCTTTATCTCTTCAACCTAAGAGTAGAGGTATGGTTCCACATTAAAAAAAATGCTCAAAATGTGTTCATGAGTCAATCTGTACTAGTTCCGACATTGACAAGTATAGGGCATCATTTTCTCAGCCACCTCGTTGGGCATTTTGCCTGTTGTGGCGTTGTATTTGTAAAATAAAAATCCAAATTTTTATACGTTCCCCCCCCCCTGCCCTCTAACTTCCAATTAAAAGTTTTTATAATGTCTCCCCTGAAACAAACGAAAAATCTCCTCTTCCAAGAGCCAGGCCCGTCATTTAGGGGGGGGGGGGGGAGGCCGTTGCCCTACCTGACTTTTGAAAATACACTTTGTTCTTTGCCCCTCCCCGGAAAAAGTTGAAATGACGGCCCTGACAAGAGCGACATTTGCTGAGATATTTGAATTCAAAACCGGAAAATAATTAACGGACAATGCTCCTTTCCCTCATTTATGACGATCTTTCCCAACTTTCATCCAAATTTGCATTTCAAATATCTCAGAGCGAATATTGCGCCTAAAAAAAATGGAATATTTTTGTAGGGCTGAGAAGAGGTATAACTGAGAAGGGTAATAATTTCTAATTGGAAGTTAAAGGACGAGAGGGAAGACCTTATAACAGCTTAGAATATTTTGTGACATTATTTTGCATTTTCACTTTCGAAACTGGTACGGAGGGATTCATGAACACATTTTGAACATTCTTTAAATTGGAACACCTACCATACGAAACATCAAACCTAACATCATAAAGGCCGCGTTAGAACTTACAGGACACCCTATATATATTCTTATAATCCAGAGGTTCCCAGACTATCTGATCTACCTTCTCCTAGCTCAGAAATTTTTTTTGTTCTTAACGCATAGGATATATATTATACTAAGAGCTTGTACTGTCTTCCTGGAGCACTTGGGGGCGACATTGCCCATTTTGGGAAACTTTCCTTTAATTTCTGTTAATTTAAAATTATTTATAAATAATAGTAATTTAAAACTTGAAAGATTTACTCACTCTCCATCAAAGACGCTTGAAAAATAACTCTTAATGCAGCTGTGCTCCCCACCAAACCTTCGATCCACCAATGTGCTCCCCTCCCCACAAAAGAGAAAACTCGAAAACAATCCCACGTCCGTAAAATTAGCCGTCTCCTCAAGATTGCTAGGCACGGCATGTATCCCCCGTCTAGCCCTTATATCTTGCTATAACCCATGTCCGTAAAACTTCAGCATCATGCGGCCTACGCGCCAAGCCTTGTTCTGGGGACCCCCAACCTGATTGCAAGTGCAGGGAGGATTCGAATTCACATAACATACTTTTCAGCATGGGCGGAGATACGGAAGGGGGGGGGGCATGGGAGGACAATGCCCCCCCCCCCCAGCATCAAAGGTGAAATCGACTCATCTAATGCACATTTGTATAGAGGAATTGACATCATCATAATCGTGGCCCCCCCCCAAAATAATGATCGTGCCCCCCCAGACTTCCAAGTCTATCTCCGCCTACGCTTTTCAGGCATCATATCATTTCCCAATTTCATACCCGTTTTGCTTACGTAACAATCATTCAAACCTTTCCACCCTTCTTAAATGGTTTCCGAAATGTGGGTCGCACTTGCAGCCAGGGATTCTTGAGCCTCTTGAGCTTTGGTTCCCGACCTGAACTTGGTTCACAGGGGCTTGCTTGAGGGTCGTACAAATCCACTTATTTTTCTACTAACTTCGTAAAACAGTCCCATGGAATGGATCGCGAGGCTGATCTTGTTGATTATGGGTCGCGTCGAAAAAAATATTAAGAACCCTCGGTGTGTAGAATGACCATATCGAGGCAGAAACGGTAGGTCATCAACTAATTGGATCGATTCAAATCATCATCATCTAAACGAGACGTCGATTCGAATTTGCTGTAAATTTTATCTAAATCGAAATCACGTACTAACTTTATTTTTTCAAAGTTATCTCTAGCCATAGAACCAGTGATGGTAACCTCGTCAAGCAAAATTTCCCTTTCAACTAAACTTCCCCCACACATTCTGAAAATTGTGCTGCCATCTATTGGTCGAAATATGAAGTCAAGTATTTTACATCGGAAAAGCATTTTATTTTGCATTTATATTTGTTTTTCAATAAAAATTCTTTTGTTTGAACTCTCAAAATTTCCCACAAAAGCCAAGAAATTTCCCATGTGAATCAATTTTGGCCCATTTTTCCCACGAATATGGGAAATTTCTCACGAGTTACCATCACGGCATAGAACATTGGGAGAAGTAAATACAGCACTGCCATCTACCGATGAAATTTTTTAATGATAATATTTCCAATTATCTTACTTGTTTAAACATAACTGTTGAAATTGCATGACTCGTATGGAAAACTGTTAATGAAATTATTTAAAACGAATGCAAAGATGTAAAAATTATCACTGTTGATCATGTCTGAAGACTTAAAAGCTTATATAAAAATAAATTTCAAAAATTTTATTAATTAACAGCGAAATTAAATTTGGTAGTTCGGATCACCTTCATTGTCAATTGATGGTGTCCGGTTGACTAATTTCTAGAGCTTCGTGGATTTCGCCAAGAAATAAGAATTTTAAATTTCGAATTTTTCATTAAAATTTGCAAAAAAATGATAAAAAGTTCTGCTGATCAACGCTTTCGCACGTCAAGATAAATTGATTGTTCGAATCAAAAATTTTACATTCATTGGCAAAAAAAAGTTTCAAGTCGATAATCCTGCAAAAATATTTTGCCCGCAAAAGAATGCGGGCAAAATGGTTTTTCCACATTTAACGCTGTTCTTTGACAACTTTCCTCCGTTTTTCGAATTCGAATATCTCTGCACTTTGAAACATGGAATTTTTTTTTTTTTTGTTGCCATCAGGGGAAACAGTGAAACAACTTTCTAATTGGAAGTTGGAGCACAGAATTTTTTAATTTTGTTACACGCTGTGTTTTGACTCTCAAAACTGGTACAGGGTAATTTTTGAACGCCTGTTGAGCATTTTTAAAATGGAATCATACCTCTACGACGGAAGGTTGATGAAATAATGGCCGCACTTACGGGACATCCTGTATATATACAAAAATCCAAGTACGTTTGATCGTTCCGTATATCAGGGGTCATTCAAGTATTACGTCAGCATCGGGGAGGAGAGGGCTTCGGATTTGCTGACTTTTGATGACGGGGGGGGGGAAGGGTGTTTGAAGGTTGCTTACGTCATCAACCACCCCTTTTTGAAGATATGAAATATTCTAAGCTGCTGACGGGGGGGGGGGTGTCAGTTTTTTGCTGACAAGGGGGGGGGGGGTCAAAAATGGCTGAAAATCTGCTTACGTAATACTTGAATGGCCCCCTTACGGGACTGACAAATTTTCCCATATTATTCAACTTTTGGGAGGGGCAGTTGTGCCTATCACCCCGCTTCCTCTGAATCCGCGCCTGTGCGAAGACATGCATCTTCATCTGCGAATGAGGCGAGACAGAAATTCATTATTCGCGGGGACTTTCGGAACTTGAATCCCACGAATACCGGGGGCCGAATATTTGACATGATGTCATTCTGCACTTGTTTATACAGAAAACTGGATGTTGTGGAAGATGCCTTTTTCTTTTTGTGGACATCCACTTCACGCATCGTCCGGTTCTCTGTCCAACTTGTGCAATTGTATTCTTTTCCTTCGGCCTTTGCTTTCTTTCAGGTAATAACGACAACTTAGATCAAGGTTACTCAACCTTTTAAAGAGTACCGCGTCACTTCATTGTCTTGAAACCACGTCGCGGGCCACTAAAGTGATTTGGAAATGTTTCGCTTGTCACTTGAGTGGTCTGTGAATGCGCCTCTCTGGTCAATTAAGCGATCTGGAAATAAGCGGCGTTGCGCTTGAATGATTTGGAAATGTGCCGCGGGCCACTTGTAATTTTTCAGAGAAGTGTGGTATGCCAGTCCCTCGCACTTGAAAATATGTTTCTTGAAAGATGTGATAAGAGATTTTGATACCAGTAAAAGATGTTCCGTATTTTACTCGATGCTGATGAATTCGATTGTTTGAAACAAATTATAGAATGCACATTGGACTTGGAGAACCGAGAATTTTTGTCGCGTAATGGAGAAAAAGCACCTTTTTCTCGCGTCGTGAGCATAATTTTCGTTTCATTCGCCTTAAATGACTTGAACAGCATCGACAAGTTTGTCAAAGCAACTCTGAAATCGGAAAGTGACGTCTCTACGTATAAAACGACGATAAAAGATTTCCTCAAACTGCCCAGGGTAAGTCAGATTCTCCGTTCGTCGGACACGAAAAGAACTGGAGAGTTTCTAAAGTGGTGTTTCGACTCCAAAGATGAACTGAATCAGTTACAAGAATTCATCGATTTCGAATCGATTGAAAAATAGACATTCTAACCTTCGGTTAGTGCACCATATATAACTGTGGAGTGTTCTCGTATTGACATTAGCAATCAAGTGTGATGGGGTGAAGTCACAGTAATAAAAGAGTATAAGAGTATTGAACTTCACAATGCATTTGGCATGTTGAACATGAAGTTAATGAGGAAATGTTGGATTTTCTCGTTTTGTCTGTACAAATTCAGAAGAAACTATCAAATTTTTCTTTCATTCTCAGAAAACTGCATATTGGTTTTAAGTCGAATACAATAAATGTCTTAATTGAGTGCAGCACTTTTTCTATTCTGGATGCAAAAGCTTCTAACATTACCATCTCACAGTGATTAATCCTTTCAAATAATACTCTTCTAACATTTTCGGGAGTGGTGGGTGGTAGTTTGCAGAATGAAAGACTGTATCTAGTTTTGAAATAATGTGACATACCTAAATTAGTTTTCTAAAGCACCAGATAGAAGTGGAAAACATCCAGGACATGACAAAGGGTGTAGTATATTGGATTGCTCCAAGCCGGACGGTCTGAATTGACCACGAACATCCCTTGAAAAGACTTCCAACCATTCGCAACGAGGTGTTTAGGAAAGAACACAACTAACACCTATCACAGGGCCACGCGAGCACAAGAATTCCAGCGCATCTCAACACGCGCATCAGCCTCACCAATTTATAGCCAGAAATCAGACAAATGTGTTACCATCGCTTATTCAAAGATAGATTTTGAAGATTTTTTATTTACTAATTTTAATAAATCCCTTAAATTTCACAGAAGTACCATGAGGTCTATGAGTGAGACGTAATGTTAGTTGAATGCTTTAGTTGACTCCCTGCCCCAATGATGAGAGTATTTCCAAAGTAAATGGGTCAATTTTGACATGTAAAAAGAAAAAAACCTAATAAACGACACAAATATGGAAATATTTTACTGGAATCTATTCCAAAATAGTGTGCGCAGAAAATCTTAAAATCCATGCAGAGGAAAACATTCAAAGACAGCAACATTTCAGCTGACGTCCCTTGTCTTGGATATTATCCAATTGCCTTTAATTAATAAACCAAATATGGTATAATTTATATTGAAATACTTATTTTTGCAAATAAAATCTTACCTCTGACTCTACAGGGTCTTGAACCCACGACTCTTCTTTTCGTATTTCGGACAGGTACGCTATAAAAGCAGATAAGGCAGTGGTTGCTTGCAGCGTGTATTTGCTGAACGGTACCGTGCAATGGACGGCGACAGCAATCACTTAATGGCTCGTAAATGAGGCCACCAGATAGCGACATATAGGCCTCTTGGCGAATTTTTCTTTCAAAAAAAATTCTCTTCTCTACATAAAAGCTAGTTTGTTACATATCTTGCATTAAAAATTTACGAATTATTTCCCTTACATTACTCCCTAATAAGCTCATCATTCCCAACCACGTCGATCCACATCAGGTAAATTAGCCAAATTTGCTCTCTTTTACACTTGAATATCAAAATGAACGCCATAAAACTTTGCCGTCAGGACAAGCCACAAAAACTATTAGAGCAAAGAGAAACTGCAGCTGAGAAAAATGCTATGGTGGTAGAGTCGGGTTCAAACCCCACCGTCGCCATAGTGGTGGTCGGCTGAAGTTGGTTTTCTGTGGTTCCCAACTTCAATGCGCGAATGCGAGCCGATCCCCCCGTTAAAAAGTCTCGCCACAGAGAGCAACCGACCTACAAACTGCATAAATTCAATCATAACACATCACTTACTTCACTTCTGAAATATAGATACCAGCACTGAAAAGCTGGTCAAACACAATATTACATATGCACTCAGACTGTTAGGTACATACACAGTTACACCTCCGGCACAACTCACTAAGTAGCAAATCGCCCATAAGTGGTGATAGACCTGAGTTGTGCTCGGTTTGAAATGAAAGAAAGAAGGCTGATGAATGAGTCACCATCGAGAATCATTTCTCGATTTTCCGAAACTGTACTGTACTTACGGCGCTAAACAGACACGTGGCTTAAGTCGAGAGACATCCTTGACCATTCTGTGCAAGAAAGTATCAAGTTTATTTTATAATGAACTTCATTCCAATCATTTATTCAACGACGATTTCCGAGAAACCAAGTTTAATCGCATTATCAGCTGTAGTTCAAATCGAAGGCATATGAAGGATTTAATTCTCGCATAAAGTAGGAGCGACTCTTTACTCTAGCATCGAAACCAGCAGACCTTTTACTCGTTAAAGTAGATGCGGCCAAGACACGGCATTGTACCAGGTATGACACATCAATGTTTTCTCACTTTTTTTGCTTTTTCAAGTCTCAGAACATATACCAGATAGCAAAGCAATAGAACAATTTTCGAACAAACAAAAAATATTGTTGCAATTGTTTGATTCGAATAAAACTGTCGAGGACACGTGGAGGTCTCTATTTCAAATATGTGACAATCTTCTCAAAAAGTAATAGAGAGATACCAGGAAATGTGAGGTCTTATGCTCAGCCGCACTATCGTAATTCGTTGCAGATTTAGTTACACCGAGAAAACATGCAATCGTATAGGCAACCATAATCGTTATAAGACAACCATAAGTATTCTTTATGTGTGTGTGGGCATTGTATAATATTTTATCATGTGTATATATATATTGATTATAATTTTTGTTAATTGCATTTTTAATTGGGTTGCTATATTTGTGAAATATATGACGTCCATATTTTTATGGGAATCTTTTTCTCAGCCACCTCGTTGGGCATTTCGCCTGTTGTGGCGTTGTATTTGTATTAGTAGACCGTGGATTCAAAATTTTATACACTGATAATGAAATTTTAAAGAATCGAACGGTTTGTTTGTCGAATTTTCTGTAAAAGAATGCGTTTTCTAGTCGCGTTCATGAAACTTTGTAAATGTTTTTAGATTTAAAATTAAATTGTGTGTGCTGAAAGCAGAGCACCATGTCACAAATGGGAAATTTTGCGGGGAACGGTTTAGATATTTCTCAGGATGTTTTTCCGTAGAGTTCGTTTGTTTTATAAAGTGAATATCGCTGTTATTTTTTTTTATTGTAATAATAATAAAGTGTCATTACCTACGTGTAGTGTAACAAAAGTACTGCAATAGCATCATCCCAGTATTGAAAATGGACGTGGCACCCTTTACCTCTGGCTTCATGCACATTTCTGTATCAGACACATCATCGAAAGCAACGCGTGAGAATTTTATGCAAGATGAAGAAAAAACACACAATTTATACCGGTAATATTTTATTCATATGCTTTTTGATAATGGAATTGTAGAAAATCATGCATTGGAGAGGGTCATGGAGTTTTCCAGTTTTTGCACCGCCTAAAGTTCAGTCTGCCTAAAAGTTTGCCTAAAGCCGGCCTAAAGTTTTAATACAGTAAAAACCCTCTCAACGGACAGATGCGGTCACCCCTCTTTTACGGCCAAATAATAACTTCCCCGTGTATAATGAAAGCATGCTTTTTTAAACCCCTGATTAACGGTCACCTCTATCTTACTGACAAGTTTTTTTATGTCCCATCGGTGTCCGTAAAAGAGAGGTTTTACTGTATTATAGTCCGAAGACAACCTTGTAATTTTTTTATTCATCTCAGTGTGTCATATTTGAAAAAAACCGTTAAAGTTTATTGAATTCAAATAATTTTCATGGACGCGAGAAGATTCCACCAAAATATGGGAGAACTCTATGTACGAATACAAAGGCCACAACAAAGCCCAACGAGGTAGCTGAAAAGGCGATTGTATAATAAATATGGCTTTCGAAATATATTTAAACTATATCAAAAATACAGCAGCCCAATAAGGGGCCGTGCAAGTATTACGTCATCATCGATGGGGGGGGTTTCCGATTTGCTGACTTTTGATGACGGGGGGGGGGGGGTTGAATAATGCTTACGTCATCAACTACCCTTTATGAAAATGTGAGTTAGGATTCAGAGGGGGCAGAGCTGATGACGGAATTTTGCTGACGGGGGGGGGGAGGGGGGTCAAAAATGGCTAAAAATTTGCCTACGTAATACTTGAACGGCCCCTAAGAGCAATAAAAAACCAATAATTATCATAAAATATAAATATACTGCCCGTGGAGAATTATGGTTGCCTCGTCTAATTATCGATATAGCTTCTCGATTTATCCTAATATCATTATCTTTTTTCTTTTTTAACCGTGAAAATTGTGTTAAAATTTGCTACCTCGGGGTAAACATTTCCACTTATTCACAACCCTATTAGAGGAAAAACTCCTTGCGGCACCACAACCTGCAATTGTTCTTTACCAATCGATACTGGCGTCCCCAGTTCATTTATAATGTATAAATAACTCATGGTCCATTGTATCCATCCCGTTGAAATTTTTTAACACTTCAATCATATCCCCCTGACATCACGTTCAGTAGAACGCGAAGAGACGTTTTTGAGAATGAGACCGGGGCGCGATAGCCCAGGTCAATAACATACCCGCCTAAAGTACCAAAGGATGTTTAGAGGTGTCGCGAGTTCGATACCCGGTTCGTCCTTGTCAGAAAACTTTCCTGACACAGGGGTATAACAGAAACGGCGACATGACCGCAGCAAAAAATTGCTTCCGCAGGGAGTCTCCCCATCGAGGGGTTAGCGCACCAACCTCTCGATGAATATAAAAAACAAGCCTGCGGTTCGGAATCGGCAATAAATTGTAGGTCTCGGTCTAATTAACCCTCTTGTGCAGAAAATGACAGTGGTGCGACAAAAATGGTCAAATAAGGATGAGACCACCGAGCATTCTACTCGATTTTTTTTGACCCCCGCTGAACAATGTTCAGAAAAAATAAGCCGCTCATCAATAACAACACCCATATCGGCGATCCGAATCGCTTCCGAAATAATAACACTATTCAACTCGTGAGTTGCTCGAACCAAAATGAGCGACCATGCACTTGTCAACGATAAAGGACTCCATTCATTTTCCCGCGCTGTGATCCTCTTCAGGTTGGTCTGGAGCAACCTACATGTATTCATATAAAAGCAATTGATTGCACAAGTTAGGATATGCTTGGTCACTGCCTACTTTGGTTCAATCCAGGGGAGGCCAACCCGTGGAAAGCCATGCTATCAGGAATAGCACGCCAATGCTTTTCGAAGTTTAGAGAAATTTTATTCCATTTTTGTCAATCAAAGGAATTCCCAATTTTTAAGCAATCCTTTTCTCATGAATGATGAACTTGTAGGCTGCCAAACCTGCATTCAGTGTAGTAGGCACTCTAAAATTTTGTGATGACTATCTATTCAATGCGTTTTTGTTCGGTCTTCTATCGTTGGGCATAGTTGCTGGACATCTCATGTGTAAGAGATTCAGGATCGTCCGCGCGAGGGGCATGCATTGTACAATACATACAAGGGATATGCATGATTTCTTGGGAGTGGGGGAGGGGGGCTAAACTCTCTTAACAATTTTATTAGAGGAGGTGCACCCACACACAAGCAACCTGAGTCCCCAGGTTCCAGTGTGTGTACTCAACATGGCCTAGGTAAGATGAACTTCTACCGATATACGTACATACACAATCAATATTACGATAATCAAATTTATGACTCAAAATAAAAACAATTTAGAACTCGAAAAAGTAACAAAATGAAACTTCTTTTACGAAAAAAAGCGGACATCCAAACGGAGAAGGGTGATCCTCTGGAGGAAACAGAATGGTCGTGTCCCGTAAAACGGGAAGTATGGTCTTGTTAGAAGTGTCACAATCAAATTATTTCCGATGCGGAAATAATCTTGATTGTGGCACGACTTGTAAAAAGGGTTGTTGTGGCCACCCCCGATTTAAACTCTAATTTTTTCTATATATATGGGGGGGGGGGAGGGAACCCGATTAAATCTTTGAAAATATATTTTTCTCCAATTATATGTCAAAGCATTCTTCTCTACTCCAACCTCACGGAGAAAAAAGGCGGCTTCAAATAACACGCAATGTTATCTGAATCATATAATGCGACTTAGCAAATAGGTATTATTTGCTAGCAAATATGATATTGTAGTATTAGATCGTTTGCCTTCGATAACAGGAAAATAATATTCTTCCATGAAAATAATTGTCTTTAGTTAACATCAACAGTCAATTTTCCACCACAATTTTGAAATTAAATTCTTATTAAATATTTGCAAATGTATCTGTTGTGCAAAAAGTATTTTAATGAATGAATTGCCGTTGCCAGTTGGTGCGAAGTACCGAGCACTGAGCTCTCTCTCGTCTTCGTCTTGGTTTCTCTTCTTAGGTACAGACACTGATCAGTCAATGGCTTTAATGAATGAAGTCTAATATTTTCAAATACGCATCTGATATTCTGGGAATTCATGCGTTGGAGTTTCTTTATATTGATGCAAATACAGGGTGGGCAAAAAGTCCGCGGAAACTTTAAAAATTCATAAAAACCAGGAAAAAAACCGACGGTTTGCAGGGTTAAAATCGCTAGGTCACGGGAATTGTTTTGACAGAAAAATAACTAAAAAAAAGTCGATATGTGGCGCTGCCATACACAAGCCAAAGAAAAGATACGCAAATAACGAACAGAATGCCTCCAAATCGTTTATTACAGCAGTGTATGTTCCACATGACCACCACCAACACAGGGGGATCACACATTGCAGGCGAATCAAAAATCCAGCAACTGCAGAGTGCGGCAGATCCACGCACATGGCTTACAACGGTGAACTGATTGTGGATTAGGAGCGCAAGTTCTTATAACAGTATCATTTGCATATTTCCACCGAAGTCGCTCGTACCAGCGTCACCTATCGGCTGTTTTTTAGTTATTTTTTCTCAGTCAAAAAAAATCCCGTGACCTACCGATGCTAACCCTGCAAACCGTTTTTTTTTCGGTTATTTTTCCGTTTTTTATTCATTTTCAAAGATTCTACGAACTTTTTGCCCACCCTGCACATAGGCAACAACAACCAAAAAGCCCAACGAGTTGACTCCTCCTCCTCCTAACCAGATCATGGCCGCCGTTCTGAATGAAAACATTTTAGCAAAAGGTCGAAGAACACATAAGCCCTAATGGAAGCTGTGCGTGTATGTGTTGTGAAACAAACGTCAATTCTGTTTCTGTGTAGTGCTTCTCACGTGTACTGTGTTGCCCGTCTGCCGTCATTTTTTCTAATTATGAGTGAAGTGTAATTATTGAATAATAGTATCATTGTAGACCCGTTGCTCTCTTTGGCGAGACTTTTCAATGAGAAGACCAGCATTCGCACCTCGGAGTTGGGAACCACAGGAAAACCACTTCAGCCAACCACCACTGTGGCAACAGTTGGGTCCGAGCCCGGGTCTCCGTGATGCGAGTCCGGCACTGTGGCCACTCGACTACCACGGCAACGAGTTGACTGACGAGTTTCCTACAAGATATATAGTTCGCAAAAAGTAACTAAAATACAGCAACTCAAAAGAAGTTCTAATACTAATAAACTATGGCGAAATACTTTGCCCATAAAAAATTATCGTTGTCTTATCTAAGAATGGGTAGCTTCTGGATTTATCCCAGCATGAATAGCATATTTGTTGTACTTAAAACTTTTAACAGGCAAGTTAATTAGTTTTAAATGAGTCTACTCTGACGACATCTGGGGGCAAGTTATTGCACTTATTCGTAACCCTGTTAGTGAAAATTTCTCTGCGACACCAATTAAAAAGGATAGCAGTTTTTTTTTCAAAGTAGACATAGTGAATCCCTCCAACATGGAGCATGTGCATACAACCGACTTTCGTTATAGATAGATATAATAGATAGTACCACTCACAACAAATCCGGATTGATGCGAAGCAACGAGTCAGCAATTCTGTTACCTCAAAAGATGCAGGGTTGTGTCGCAAAAATGAGCAAAGATTGATAGTTGTGCCCCCCCCCTTGCCCTCAAGTAGCAAATTACTCGCGTCGTTCTCTCCATGAAGACAGCTATCACGTCGATGTAACATAATAGCCATTTGGCTATAATTGATAGTTGAACCCTCGGTCGGTTTACAAACTCGATTTTCAACTTGGAGTCTGTCCGTGAACCGAATTGTTTGCAAATTGAAACAGTTTCCTCTCATAAAAATGAAGATGAATTAATTCGTTCTCGGGACCCCAAATATTTCTACTGTGAATTTTTACAACTTATGTAAAAAAATCACGTGGGCAGTAGGTGCTAGGTAGAAAAGTTTTCACTTAGAAAATTGAGGGAATAACACGCCCACAACAAAAGTTAAACACAACACGAATTAATTCTTCGTTTCAATGCTCAGCCTGGCATGTGTTAACAAACACATCTGAAACGCCGAAGAAAAATGAGCCGAGAGGAAGGAGTTCCCGAATTCCGATCATAGGTTGGGCGCGGGCGGGAGGAGGGAAGGCCGAACCTTCCAGCGGACGCAGCCCCTCTGTTATAGAAGATTTTATTGATAGGGAAGTCAAAATATATTGCAACTGACAATATTAGTAAAAACCTCTCTACCTACTTTTCAAAACTCTTCTTAATCTTTTTTAACACTTTCAGATGGGTGGCCGCCATTACCTTAAGCCGGGTTTTCCTAGGAGCAGGTTTCCTGTGCCGCGCGCAACGTGATTCACCCAGCGCGATACGCCGTCCACTCACCAGTAAGAAAAGCAGCATGACCGTTTTCCTACAGAGCGCAATATGCCTGACGACAGCGCTTTACGTCGGGCGTGATTGGCCGACTGCTTCTGGAGGAGTCAAATGCGTCGTGCGCCGCGGTTTTGCCGATATTCTCGTCACTCTTGTGTGTTTTCTTTCCCTTCCCTTCAAACCGGAACATGCAGACGACAGAGTAGCTGATGCCAAGGCCATATACTATAATATAGCCACCCTGATCTGATGCGCCTCACTAGGAAAACACGAACGCGTAGCGTGATTATCTAACACGTTTCTGTCGGCGCGAAATAGTCTAATTCGTTTCACGCTGCGCAACAAACCCATTCCTAGGAAAACCCGGTTTTAAGGAAAGTTTAAGTATACTTATAGCTCAGTGCCGTACATACAGCCAGTTTTCCGAAAATCTTGCAAAGAAAGATTTTCGGAAAAGGAAAACCCGGCTCAAGTACGGGAAAAGGATCTAACGGCCTCTCACGTACCACAGGGGGTTAAGTGCATCCCTGGTTGGGAACCACTGCTCTACGGTGCCGTCTTAACGAATGATCTCACCCGGGCGTGGCCCAGGGGCCTCAAGAGAAGAGGGCCTCACAAAAATGAGATTTGGTTGAAAATTTCTAGAATTTACCTGATAGGGCATCCGAAAAACCACTTGGCCCGGGGGCCCCATGATGCTCGTGGGGGACCCAGACTGGATTTATCTTGGGCTTCCGCTGTTGTAAATTCTACAATGTTAAACAACAGAAAAGAATGAGATTCATTAAGGGGCCCCAAAATGAAACCTGCAAACATGGGGGCCCCCGACTTGGAAGCTTGTCGATCATGCCCCGCTGCGAGAGCCATGAAAGAAAATCATTTGTATTATCTCATTAATCATTTTATTTACCAACGAATAAAATCCAGGGCTCTCAATCAATTACCCGGGACACCAGTTCGCATACTTTTAGTGGGGCCCCAGACTGGCTTTATTTCTAGCTACCGATGTCGCAAATTTTACAATGATAAAAAATAAAAATCAATGACATACATCCAGGGGCCCCGAATTGGAACCTGTCAACTTTTCCATGGGACCCCGACCTGGAGGCTTGTCGGACATCCCGTCCTGTGAGGGGGACACGAAAACTTTTCATTTTTATCAATTTCACAACGAATAAAATCCAGGGCCCCGCATCCAGTAGCGGGGACCAAATACGCAGATTTTTAGTGGAACCTAGACTGGATTTATCTTGGGCTTCCGCTGTTGCAAATTCTACAATGTTAAACAACAGAAAATAATGAGATTCATTCAGGGCCCCCAAAATAAAACCTGTAAATTTTCACATGAGGCCCCCAACTTTGTCATCTTGGACCCCCGACCCTGTGTGTTGGGAGCACTGGTGATATATGTATATTATACATATACATACCTCTCGGCATGACCCCCACAAGGGCAGAGCTGACAGGGGCCGGAACGATGTAATCACTTTTTGATTTTTTACCCTAAAATAACCACAGAGTGACCTGTGGAAAAGCTGGTTTGGGGGCTCGTCTTCTATTCCAGCCTAGGGGCCCTGCAGTAGAATATGGGAGCCTCTCGGTACATGCACTTAACTTGGTCCCGATATATATGCAAGAGTTGAATGAAAACTTGACCCAAAATCGTCACTAATTTCCGTTACATAGATACAAGCCCTTTTCGAGTTTGTGATTTTATATTATAGAGTACATATATATATAATTTTTAGTATATTTTCAAAAACCAGGGGGGCGGGCGTTGCCCCCGATTCTCTCAAAATGACGGGCCTGCTAGGCGTCCTCCTTTTTCAGTTTTGAATCTGGTAACCCTATCTGAAGACCACATGATCCGTGTTTTCACTTATTTGTGAGATCATCCATATTGTCCGAATTTCTTTTGTGGAAAGAAATAATTATTTTTTCTACATAAAAAGAATCGATTATTGCAAATGAACGAATTTTGTTATCAAAATTTTTGTCTCAAAAAAATTTTATGCTAAAAAATAACAAAGAACTCTCTCACTCTTTATTTTTTCATCATCGCATGAGTTGCCTGAAATTTCAAGATTAGATGGCAGCACCAACAGTATATAAATCAAGCCTCAGAATCTCTGTCGTCTGCTTCACTCAGGTTCCTTGTTTTGGACGTCTCCTTGTGCCCTGAAAAAATAACTGAACTGGCAGTTTGAACTTCCAGTTCTGTTTGTGAGCTTAGCTTGTAGGGAACCGACTTCTTGTCTGTCGTCTGCTCATTCAGAGGTTATTTGTTTCGAACGTCTCCTTATGCTCAAATAAAATAACCGAACTTTGAGTTTAAACTTTCAGTTCAGTTTATGAGTTTTGTTTATAAGGAACTGAGCGGAATAAAGAATATAGTTTTTTTAATTTAAACTTCATCATCACCACATGAGTCACTTTTAAATTTGAGATTAGATGGCAGCACATTACTATAAAGTTGGAGTGTGAAAATTCACGTCTTACCTGTCGTCTGCTTGTGTGGAGGTCCTTTGTTTTAAATGTCTCCTTGGCATCGAGCTTATATTACTGGAGGGAGCTTCCAGCCGCCGCGACGGCAGCAACATCAAATGCAAGGAAATCACGTGATTCGATGAAAACGAAGTTCCCGCCTGGCAATTTGCCCATACAAATGTTCGGTCTCTAAATATTGGGTTTTAAAGATTATAAAATGGAGAGAGAACTCATCTAAAGGTGAAAAAAAACTAAATTATTTATTTCATTGATACTGCAATCATTTCTTTCTTCAATTCTTGAATTTTCCTTTATTAATTATTATTTCTTTCATTACTTCTGGAGTAATTGCTTTCATCAATACTGGATTTGTTTCTTTCATTAATGCTGAAATTATTTCTTTTATTAATGCTGGAGTTATTTCTTTCATTGATTCTGAAATTATGTCTCATTAATTCTGGATCATGGATCATTTTTGTCGCACCACGGTCATTTTCTGCACACGAGGGCTAATTCGACCGGGACCTACAATTTATTGCCGATTCCAAACGGCAGGCTTGTTTTTTATACTCATCGAGATGTTTGTGCGCTAAGCCGGGGTTAAGGGGTTAAGCCGGGTTTTCCTAGGAGCAGGCTTTCTGCAGCGCGTCCAGCGTGAAAACTGTGATTGCTAAAAAAACCTGAATTTCAGGTTTTTAACCAATCAGCGTTTTCACGCTGCACACAACGCAGAAATTCTACTCCTAGGAAAACCCGGCTTAACCCTCGATGGGGACTCAAGGACGAACCGGGTATCGAACTCGCGACACCTCCAAACATCCTTTGGGGCTTTAGGCGAGTATCTTATCGACCTGGGTTACCGCGCCCCATTAATTCAGGAATTATTTCTTTCATTAGTGTTGGAATTATCACTTTCATTAATGCTGAAATTATTTCTTTCATTAATGTTGAAATTATTTTTTTTATTAATGCTGGAAATATTTCTTTCATTGATTCTGAAATTATATCTCATTAATTCTGAAATTATCTCTTTCATTAATTCTGGAATTATTATCTCTTTCATCAATGCTAAAATTATTTCTTTCATTAATTTTGGAATTATCTCTTACTTCAATTCTGGAATTATTGCTTTCATTGATTTTGGAATTATCACTTTCATCAATCTGAAATTATCTTTCATTAATGCTGGAATTATCACTTCATTAATGCTGCAATTACATCTTTCATTGATCTTGGAATTATCTCTTCCATTAATTCTATAATTGTTTTTTCATTTTAATTTGGAATTATATCTTTAATTAATTCTAGAATTTTTTCTTTCATTAATTTTGGAATTATACCTTTTTGTTAATTGTGGAATTATCTCTTTCCTTAATTCTATAAAGAAGAGAAACCATAATCGGTGCTCTTAACCAGGGACTGTTCGAAGCTAATTGTGTAAGTTCGTTGGATCGTCCCATATTTTACGTGACAGGAAAATTTTCCAATATTATTCGCTTCTTACCTATCGTCATTCAATTATTACACCTCACTCATGGTTAAAAAATTGACGTCAGATGGCAACACTACACACAAACACTGCACATAAACAGACTTCACGTTAGCTTCACAAGACATACATGCACAGCTTCCAGCATGGCCCCGGTCTTCTTTGGCGACCCTGCTAAAATCTTCATTGAGACAGAGCGGCGGGAGATGATCAGGTTAGGAGAAAGATGAGGCGCCCTCCTAAAGTTGGACATGCCTTAATTTTTTATGCCATTTCAAGCGTCCGTCTACACGTTACGTGAAATTTATCCTTTTGTCTCCCTTCTCAAGTTTCCGTAATTATTTCTTGTTTTTTTAGGGATTTGTTTTCCACTTTTTGATCTTTTTTTCTGTTTCTTTTTTTTTAGGGGTTCTGTTTTTTAGTTGGGGAAAATTATATAATTTCCGGAGTGTTATTGGTCAGAATAGTCGTGCCATCTGTTGTGGAAATCGACAAAAACGACGTTACTTGGGGTCGCGCAGTCGTCCTCCTTTCTCAGTTTTTCAACCTGGTAACCCTACATCACTGAGCTATAAAGCCGGGTTTTCCTAGGAGTAGAATTTCTGCGTTGTGCGCAGCGTGAAAACGCTGATTGGTTAAAAACCTGAAATTCAGGTTTTTTGAGCAATCACAGTTTTCACGCTGGACGCGCAGCAGGTTTCCTGTGCCTCGCGCAACGTGATTCCCCCAGCGCGACACGCCTTCTACTAACCAGTAAGAAAAGCGGCATGACTGTTTTCCTACAGAGCGGAATACGCCTGACGACAGCGCTTTACGTCGGGCGTGATTGGCCGACTGCTTCTGGAGGAGTCAAATGCGTCGTGCGCCGCGGTTTTGCCGCTATTCTCGTCACTCTTGTGTGTTTTCTTTCCCTTCCCTTCAAACCGGAGCATGCAGACGACAGAGTAGCTGATGCCAGGGCCATATACTTTATATCGCCGCCCTGATCTGATGCGCCTCGCTAGGAAAAACACAAACGCGTAGCGTGATTATGTAACACGTTTCTGTCGGCGCGAAATAGTCTAATTCGGTTCACGCTGCGCAACAAACCTATTCCTAGGAAAACCCGGCTTTAAGGAAAGTTTAAGTTTACTTATAGCTCAGTGCCGTACATATAGCCAGTTTTCCGAAAATCTTGCAAAAAATGATTTTCGTTTGGTTTCGTTTCTTCGAATGACGTAACACTTCGGGTTTGTTTTTTTTTTTTTTTTCTATTTTGAAGTCCAGTTGAAATTTTTCTTTTTTTTAGTTTTTTGTAGAATATATTTATAAAATATTTAAAAAAACTGAAACAAATAAAAATTTATCATTGCTTTCAAGAAAAAATAACTCAAATGGATTCAGAAGAGAAAAAAAAGTAGAAAAAACGCTGATGCAATCGTAATTTTTTTTATCGAAGAAAGAAGATAACAACTCTTACCGCATAAGGACTTTATTTCCGAGAAAAATATAAAACAAAGATGGCGGTGGCTAAGGGCTTGATTGATAACTTGGCTGATGCCGTTGGAGCTTCGGAGCCGGCTTTGAGATTATTAATATCCATTTTATTAGGTGAGACAAATAATTTAAAGCTCTGCATTTCCATATGTATGTGGATTATCTTTTAATAATTCATTCCTCTTGTTATTATCAATTGAATATAATATATGCACATCATGGCCATTGAGGAAATGATCAATTATTTATAATCTTCATAAGCATGCTTTGGTCTTTATATATATTAAAATTGATTCAACTGGACGTTCTTTTAAATGCGTTTGTTTAGCCCACCACGTGTTTCTTTATTATAATTATGGGGGATTCTAGTTGGCCTAGAAATGCCTTGATTTATATAAGAAAAACCCAATGAGGAAGTAAGACGATTTAACGAATCTAATGGTGTCTTACTCCACTACGTTTACAGCTGATGGTCTCTTCCCCCTCTCAATTCGAAGCTGAATATGTCTGCCTTCGCTTCATTTGCAGCTGATATTGTCTGCACGATTTCATTCACAACTAACACCTTCCTTCTCCCCATTCGCTGCTGGAAATGTCTACCTCTGCTCCATTTGAAGCTGAAGATGTCTTCCTCCACTCAGTTTGAAGCTGAAGATGTCTTCCTCCACTCAATTTGAAGCTGAAGATGTCTTCCTCCACTAAATTTGAAGCTGAAGATGTCTTCCTCCACTCAATTTGAAGCTGAATATGTCTGCCTTTGCTTCATTTGCAGCTGATGTCCGCTCAATTTCCTTCGCAGCTAATATTGTCTGCACGATTTTATTCACAACTCACACCTTCCTTCGCCCCATTCGCTGCTGGAAATGTCTGCCTCTGCTCCATTTGAAGCTGAAGATGTCTTCCTCCACTCAATTCGAAGCTGAACATGTCTGCCTTCACTTCATTTGCAGCTGATATTGCCCACTCAATTTCCTTCGCAGCTAATATTGTCTGCACGATTTTATTCACAACTGACACCTTCCTTCGCCCCATTCACTGCTGGAAATGTCTGCCTCTGCTCCATTTGAAGCTGAAGATGTCTGCCTTTGCTTTATTCGCAGCTAATATTGTCTGGGTGATTTCATTCATAACTGAGTGTCTACTTGATTTAATTTGCTGCTGACATTGTCTGCGTGAGATAGATGGCTTTTTTCTTGTCCCAAAATATCAAGGAAAAAGTTATTTTCCGGATATTATGCTGAGGTGAACTCGGAAAGAAAAAGTCCCGGCGGAGATGTGATGACTTTTCTTTCTGAGTTCACCTCAGCATAATATCCGGAAAATAACTGTTTCCTTGATAGTCTGCATGATTTCATTTGCAACTGATAGTGTCTACTTGATTTAATTAAAAGCCCCAAAGCAGAATGTGCCGACATCTCCTCCAACGTACGTGCAAAATAATCAGTGCTACTTCAGCACAATCTGGAAGAAATTTAAGTAAAAATATAGAAAACACTGATTTTTACTACTACTAAACCGAACATGCACCTCATACACATTCCTCTACAGAATTTTTAATGAATCTGCACATGCTGGAATGTGTGTTCTGAGTGTATGTTTGGCCCTAATGTATTTATGTTGTCGAGTTGAGCTTGTTTCGAGTTTGTGCTGCCATCTGTCTTCCATTTTCTAAAGTAAAGATGGGAATGCTTGAACTTTCATGTTATGTCGGTATCGTTATAGGTCTACATCACCCTGTTGTCTGCAAGAGACTTTTTCTAATAGAAGACTGCTCACATTCAGGCTTCAAAGCTGGAAAACTGCAGAAAACCAACTTCAGCCCCGTTGACTGTGTGTCAACAAATGTGTCCCCACTGTGCTGTCAACAGGGTTCGAACCTGGATCCTCAGGACGACAATCCAGCACGATGCTCACGCGAACGCACAGCAGCGGTGATTTTTACTGCAGAACATCTCCATTCAGCAGAGGACTCGTTGCAGACAATTCAAAACATTCTGCTTTGGGGATTAACACCTAACATCTGGCTCCGTCCCATTCGCAGCTGGAAATATTTGTTTCAGCTTTATTCACAGCTGAAGATGTCTACTTTCACTTTTATTGTCTGCTCGATTTCATTCACAGCTGAAGACATCTGTCTCTGCTCCATTCACAGCTAAAGATATTTGTCTTGGATACATTTGCAGCTGGAGATGACTGACTCAGCTTCATTCTGAGCTGGAGATGACTGACTCAGCTTCATTCTGAGCTGGAGATGTCTACCTCTACTCCATTCACTGCTGAAAATGTCTGTCTACGCTTCATTTGTAACTGGAGATATCACATCTGCTTTATCTTTATTAGTCACTGATGGTGTGTGTCTTGGCTCCATTCCTAGCTGAAAATATCTGCGTTGGCTTTAGTCACAGCTAAAGATGTCTGCCTCTGCTGATGCATGAATCCGGGGGGGGGGGGGCAATTGTCCTTCTTAAGAGCCAAAAATGGGACAGGAATGCATTTGTCCTGTAAATTACAGGGTGATTCAACAAGCCTGAACAATAAATTGCCTACTTTAAGATGATTTTCAAATGACCCTTCAATAGTTTTATGCTGAGTTTAAGAGGTTGGTATGATGTGCTTTAAGCGACTACGGAAAGAAGCAAAGGCTTTTAAAAAAATTTTCCCCTTTGGCAGTGAAGCATTTTTTGTATTGTAGTTCCCATTAGATTTTTGATTATCACTTTGTCTATGCGTATGCATCTTTGTGAATGAATTGGATTTTCTCAATACATTTCTCATTTGTTTACTAGCTAGAAATAAATACACTTACATCTTCAATATCTATTCAAGTGCGAAGAATTATCATGAGCCGGTTTTCCTTGTGCAGGCAGTGTAGTATTTAGGATCAGGGGGGCTGAGCAGACTTAAGCCCAGGGTGGCAAATTTAAGGAATGAGTGGCCAAGAAAATTAGTTTAATGGTTAGAAAGGCAAAAAAATTTGTATAACTCTCATTAAATCAGCCTCTGCACAGACAGCAGTGAATAACCAAACGAGTGACCCAGAGAGTTTGCAAGGACCTGAGTGAACAAAAGAGTGATTTAGAGTGTAAACAAGCCAATGACCAAAAGTGTGACCTATAGAGCAAGGGATCAGGTCACTGAGTGACCTAGATCATGTGCTAGCATGTGAATGACAAAAAGAGGGATCTAGTCATGTATAAACATGTAAACGATCAAAAGAGTGAACTATGGGGCAAGGAACTATGTCAGTTATCGATCAATAGAATGACTTGGAGAGTATGTGAGCATGGGTGTCCCAAAGAGTGAGTTAAAGCTGTGGTATAGTTTCAGGAGTTGGGGGGGGGGGGACCATTTTGGTTATAACACAGTGTGGGGAATTTGAAGAAAGACTAGTCAAGCAAATTAGACTACAATGGGAGAAGGGCAGCGAGATCATCCCCCCCCCCCCATAGGCTAGACAGGTTACATCTTAGGGAGTTCAAGGACTCAACGAGGCCTTGAACATCTCGAGCTCTTAGCTGTTAGTTTTTGGAAAAATTGCTAAAAGAGATAAAATTTTAACATATTGAGAGGTTTTGTGTTGCTGCTGTGTAGACACGCAATAACAGTGCCAGTGTGTCGTTGACAAAGGACAGCTGGAGTTGGATATGTGATGGGTCCCCCAGGGCTTTGAATACAAGCCTGTCTTGATGGGTGCGAAAAAAAGACAATATTCAAATAGTCCCAAAATAAACGCAACCCAAAATACTTACAAAAGAAGGTGACACCAAGAAACAATCAAACCTTTTTTACTCAATGTGCTGTATTTACTTCAAAATATAAAAAAAAACAATATTGATTTATTTGCATTTCTTATTATAAAACAGGTATTTTCTTTCAAAATTCCAGGCTATCCTTTTGCTTTCGCTTACCGCAAATTATTACTGGGCAAGTCTTCCACTTTGCAGCACCTGTATTTTGTGGGATGTGGCCTGTTTCTAGGATATTTCAATTATGGTAAGTTGGTTTTTCAGTTGGTCAATCTTCCACTTGTATTTTTTTTTTCCTTGTTTAATGTTTTCCACGCAATTTGTGAATGTTTCAGTTGAATATTTTTCGTGAGAATGCTTATAGGTTGGTATATGGTCACCACTGTGTGTGTATGTATAAATGATTTTTGTGGCTTGATATGGTTTTCGTTATTTCTCTGTGTAGTTCTATATGTGATTGATTTAGGCCCAGGGCTTGACAAATCGGTAAAATATTTAGGTGCCAGAAATTTTTCATAGGCAGTAAGAATCCCCTCCCTTCGACGAAATTGATCCAAGATAGTGTAGGACAGTGTTTCCTCCCGAAGGGGGCAATATCGCCCCCTGAGGAGGGGGGTAAGTAAAAGCTCAGGGTTTGGTATAGGATCCTATGGGTTAACTCTTGAGTTGGGCAGTGATGAGAAGAAATTTTTGAAGAAGAGGGCGATGGGAACAAAAATTTTGGGAAACTGGTGTAGGGGAGGGTAGGAACAGTGGACCACTTTTGAAGTTTTTTTCCTTACCCTGAAATTCAAATATCAGTCTACCTGAAAAAATTCTGAATATACAGTAAAACCTCCCAGTGGCCGAGTGGGTGAACACCTGAGTGGCGTGGTGGTAAGATGCTTGTCTACCACCTTGAAGGTTGCTGTCACGGTCTTGGGTTCAAATCCGAGGGAGGATATAGATAAGATATTTTCCCTAACCAACTTGGGGCAACCACTAATAGACGCTGCCTTCATTTCCAACCCATCTCATTAATGGTAGTAAATTGCAATATAGAGATATGGCCAGAGTTGCTGTTTGGTGAAGTAGTGTCCTAGTGGCGCAGTGGTAAGATGCTTGTCTTTGGTAACTGTGAAGGTTACCGTTAAGGTCCACAGGTTCAAATCCGGGCATAGAACATTAGAAATAAGTTCTTTATCACGCATAGATGTCTCCTTCATTTCCCCCAGTTCCACTGGTTGGAAATTACCATATGGCGATATATGACCGGAGTTGGTGTGCAATAAAGTAGTGGTAAAACCTTCCAATAGTGGCCACGAAAAGACCCTGAAAATGTGACCGCTATTGGGAATGACAATTTGTTTTTTGGGAAAAAAGAAAACAAATTTCCTATCTATATAACATGAAAAATAATAATCCGTTCTGTAATTGATTATGATAATTATATAATTTATTATATTATAAAATACATGATTATATTAAAATTCACGATTATATTGATTCTGTAATATTAAAACGATTGATTAATCAACAGGGCCACTATCAGGTCTGGTGCCCCTCTGGTGCAAATTTCACCCATCAAACTATTATTCAAAATTACAAAGGGGTACCGAAATGCATGCCAGATACGCAAACCACACAGTAGTCAGGTGACAAACTAAAAGCTAGTCTTTAGAATCACTAGTCTAAATCAGGGCTAGACAAGCGCTAAGTCGTCATGGTGACTAAAAAATTGAGATTGGCGCATAGTTTTTTAATGTTTTATAACTGTATCAAAGTCTGTGTGGGGGGGGGGGGGGCAGAAATTATGTCAGCCAGTGGGTAAAGGGATCTCTAATTCCCGTAGAGGTCAAATAATAGGTGGGACATATTTTCCATGTTCAGAAAATATTTTTCATAAAAAAAACTACTGAGACTATGCTTTGGAAAAAAAATCACAGGAATATGAATAATCAGAGTACAGTTAAAACTCTTCTAACGGCCTCTTCAGAACAATGGCCACATTTTGTTGGAAATGGATGTGTCCCATAGATTTAACAGCACAGGTAATCCCCGAACAATGGCCACTTTGGACATTGACCACTTTGGAGTTGAAAAAAATATATCACTTTGAGAAAAATCATTTTCAAGCTGATTTCCAAGGGAGTTTTTCTCTTTGTCCTAGAACTCTATGAAAGGGGTGGGGAGAGGGGATTACATATGCTTTCTTTTGATGGGTACTTATTACATATCCACAAAAGGTTTGTTTAAAAAAACAAAACAGGGGGGGGGGGCTATGGAACAAAATGGTTGGGAACCTCTGATCTAGAGGTATGTGCCTGAACAGTAGTCATGTCCCTGTATCCTAGAGCAGAGCCCCTAGGCTGGAATCTTTGGTTTGTTTCTTGGGCCAGAATTTTCAAGGACCCCTCTATAGTGGATTTATAGCATGGGGGAAAATGGTGCGAATCATTCTGGATCCTTGCAGTGGGGGGGGGGGAAGACATGAAAATAGTACAATAGTGGTAAAAGTACTGTTACATTTATTAGACTGACTCAGTCTACATTGACAACGAACGATAAGTAAGGACAAATATATGCTATAGGCTAGATGTTTAAACTTATTTAAAATTTTAGAAATTAAAATATGCAGTTAAAATTAGTTTTTTTTTTTTTGGTTTTACATTCAAAACATAATCTCACCTGAAAGTCCCTCCCCACTTTTGTACTCTAGTGGTAATTGGAAGTGTAACAGCAGAAAAAAATTTTGGATATAAAAATTGACCGCTTATAAGAATCACAATGGCTGAACCAAATGTGATTTTTTATAAGCAGCAGTTACTGTACTGTGAGAATTAATATTTTTATACTGAGAGGAAAAAACTCATGATTTATCTGAAAGCGCCATCAGGAAAATGAGTTTTGAACGTGTTAAACTGGAGATTTAGAGTGTCTTCACAAATCAAGAAAAAAAATTATTCAGCAATAAGAATTTCTTGATAGCCAGGCATATATATATTTAAGGGTTAAAAAACCCTTTCACTACCACATTATGAAAAATGAAACAATTATCATGTAAATTTTCCGGTAGGTCATTTTAGTTCTGATTAAAGCCTAAAAATTTTTTATCAAGAATTTAGTACAAAAGGAATTGCAACATAAAAGTCTGATTGTGTGGTTTATAACAAAAATCTCGTTATAACGGGTGACTTGCTAGTGATTATCAATAGCTAATGTTAAAGATGTAAAAAAATATTTGGTTATATAGTGAGTTCAACATTAGGATACATTCTTTCCAACCAAACACAACTGTGGTCTATTGCCATGAGATATTTACTAAAGACGTGTCAGAAGTGTGGGGGGAGGGATACCTAACAGTCTGAGTGCATATCTAGTATTGTGTGTGAATTTTTAGTGCTGTGATATACATTTCAAACTGTTTGAAGTGTAATGATTGAACATTTGTACCTTTGTAGGCTTTTTGCTCTCTGTGCGAGTCTTTTTAACAGGGCGATCGACTTGCATTAGTGCTTAAGTTGGGAACCACAGAAAACCAACTTTAGCTGACCACCATTGTGATTCGAACCTGAGTCCTTGGTGCGAGCCATCACTATGACCACTCCACCACCGCAGCGGCTTAGGAAGCATTCGCTGTAATGTCAAAAAAATATTCTCACAAATGCTATTTTTTCTTTTCTCTTCAAGAATTGGACATGATAATTCTTATCATGGGTCATACTCAGCCTTGTAAAAAAATTACTCCCCAAAGTACAGTAGGCCTACTTCTAACAGAGGATAAACACAGAAAAATCACATTTCTTAATCCCCTCTCCCTATATTTTTGGGTTTTTCCACTATACACATGGGATATGTGAGATTATTTTATTTGATTTTTGTCTCTTCCCCAGGGACCAGAACTTACAGTTCAAAGTGTCGTTTCCAAATGACTGAAACAAATTGTGCTAAAAAAACCTATTTTTCCGATTATCGGAAAAATGTTGAGTCCATACAGCCATGGAAGTGAGCATTGATATAATTGAGAATTTTAATTGTTTGATTAATCAATGAAACAGCTTTGATAATACAAAAGTCTATGTGAAAGTCTCGCAGAATCAACTGCTGAGTTACTGAAATCAGCTTGATGACTACTACTTCTAATTACTACTGAACCATGCATGAACCTCATCTATATTCTGCTGCATAATTTCTAATGAATTGGTACATGTTGGAATGTGCGTGTACGTGTTATGAACCTAACGTGAAGTTTGTGTATAATGCTTGTTAAGTGTAATGTGCTGCCATCAATTTTTCTAACTATGACTGAAGTGTGATGATTGAATTGTATTCAATTATTGTCAATTTTATGACTGCAGTTCTGATGTTACGGGGATTAGAACACTATTGGCACTTTAAAATACCGTCTGTAGTGAAAGGGTTAAAAACTTTTGCTTGGTGACCGTCTTTCTATGTAGGCTGACACCCTAATTATGACTTTAAAAAAATTTTGTTTTCTTTCGACTCCATACAATTTTAGACATCAGTGCCAATTTTTAGTTGCTTTGGCAAGTTGGTGCTTGGGATTTGTAGAGCCCTGATTAATAGACTTTTCTCTATATAAATCAATGTAATAAATTGAATGCATTTCGTTTGGTTCAGAAGATTGACAAGTTTTAATCCCAGATGGTGAAAGATTTGGGTGAAACGTCTGATTTGTTATTGTTAAGTTTGCAAGATCAACAATTTCATTTTTTTTCATCTTTCCAGAACATTTTTTTATTTTTAGTGTTCTTCATATATATTTTTTATACTTTCAGGTGCCGACATTATTCATTCAGTTGCATGTGTACTTATCATGTATGCAATCCTTGTAACGATTGGCGGAACATTTTTATCTGTGGTCATCTCATTCACATTTTTCATGGTTTGTATATATATGTTTGTTTTGTATGTTTGAAAATGTGATTTTTATTACCAAATTTCTGTTACACCTTTTTAGTTATACCTTTCTCTGGTCCCATTTGTGCTGGTGTATTGTCTAAATTGGAACATATACTCACACCGAAATCATGGCTGCTTTATGACGTGCCAGAGTCAGTACCAGCTGATGTCATTGCCCTGACAGAACTGGTTTATAGCTATTGGCTACCCTGCTATTTCAAGGTCACTTTAGTTAAAACGTATTAGAGCAGTAATGTCACGCACCTGATCCGAGACCATGCCCACTGAGCCAAGGCGGCAAGAGCAACTTCGAAGGGATGAAACAACCCCTTACCATGTAGCCCTGACCTAAATGACTTTATTTGCAGTGTACAATAGTGCTCAAGTCTTTTGACAAGTACAATAATGCAATGCTAGTAGAGTGAGCTTTCGCATAATGATGACCTTGACGTATATAAAGTAGAAGTCGGGAATTTATGGTCTCTTGTCGATTAAATTTGTTTGTAGTTAGTGAGCTTTTATATTGACTCATTTTTGTTTTGAAATGGATCAAAACTGGTTTTTTATGAAATAAACTTAGAAATATATTTTCATTTGATAACCTAACCAAAGTCCTGCCCATTTGATAACCTAGACCCAAATGAGATCAACACAACAGTTGGTGTTACATATCCTCTGAAGACGACACTGTTAGTTTGAGAAATTTATTGTTTCCCCCCATATTATTGGTTGGTTTCTTATTTATCCTATCTTGTCAGTATTGGGCGTACTTGTTGGCTGTTGGGATGACTGTTGGCCCACTTTTTCAAATTGACGTGATTTAGAGCTCTTTTGATGGTACCCTGGCATCCTTATTTGTGCTTGTGATCTAAGCTGTGAATTTTTTTTACACCATAAAACCCTCACATAAGGCTTTTTTGCCATTTCACTGCTATCCTGATATCTGTCCAGCACCATATGGATTATTAGTCCTTCACACATATTTTTACTGGAGATGAGGGGGATATTGATGTCAACTAATGGTCATAACACTGTGCGCTAACAGAATTCTGACAAAACTCACATTTTCTGTGGTGAAACAGTAGTAGCCAGAAATGTGATACACTGGGGTTGCAGACAGGAGGGGAGCCTGCGCTGAATAAGATTCTGAACATAGGTGGCATTAATGTTCAGCCGCTGTGGCATTCAAGAATCATACAGCTTGTCCAGATTTCATGAATTTTGCCTTCAATGTTTCACACGTTATTACATTATTCAAGATAATTTAATAAGATTTCACATCAGCAGTTGGATTTGATGATATTGCAGACCATGCTTTGGCATAATCCCTGTCTATCACCATAAGCCAATTTTTGTTTTTATGCTGTCTTAAAGTACACATTTCTAAAGATGTATGCGAGTAGGTGCTCTCTTTTAAATCTCTTTCAAATTGACAATGAATGTAATGTTAAAATAATTTTTTAATTTTTGTTTATGCTGATCATTGCAGGGAAACTTTTTTTTTTCTAACAAGTGCACCAGACTCTTATCTCTGAATTACAAACATAGTTTAAAATAATTTTTATTTCAACGATAATTTTTTCACCATTTTGAATAGTATCATTCTTGTTTCGTACTTCATCAACTTTGCTTCAGTTACTTTGAGAGAATTTCACCATCAATTATTCCCCACAGCCATGAAAAGTTTTCCAAGACATCTTACCTTGAGCAGTTACAATTTTTATTTACTGTAAAGTGAATTCAAGTGTTGAAGGTAATACAATTACAATTGATGTGAGAACTTTGTGGAGACCGGCTTTGCTTCAATGTGAAATATTATTATTTAAGAAGTAACTATATATATAATCTAACTATAGATGCAGGTATGGGAAGTTAGATTTGATCATTTTTTGCTGTATTTGTGTCGTAACTTTATTCTCAAATATGTATATCTTCACAAATTTTTAGGGTTACCTGATATATTGCTATTACTCAACTGGAACAGATGATTATGATATCAAATGGAGTATGCCACAGTGCGTTTTAACACTCAGACTTATAGGTAAAGGGCATCATGTGTCCAAATTTATCTATGTACATATTGTACATACCTTATAATAAAAACCTTGTACATCAATTTTTTAAATGACGTTTTGACTGTTTTAGATTTTAATAGGCGAGATATGATGTCAGTTTTTAAAAGAAAAAAAAAAGATTTGCAACCATCTGCTCTTTATACATAAAGAAATGAGTCCCTTTTGTGTGTTGTTCAATGGGACGTCCAATCCTTTTTTTTTTCTCTTCTTGTGAAGTTTAATTTTTTTTTATGTACGAGGTTTTCATTGTAAGGTGAAGATATGTATATGGCATAGCATTACATTGCACACGGTTTGAATTCTTTTATTTACTATGGTTATAACCAAGGGCTGGATATTGATGACATTTACATTTTTCAGCGCTTTTTCATTTTAAAAGTATTTTTTCCTAGTTTTAGGGCATTTTTAGGATATTTTTTTTACTTTAAAATTTTTTTCAGAATGAAAAAAGTTAAAACATTGTATGTAAGCCAATTGCATGGGTTAATTATGAAAAACTGGGCTACAATTTCTTTTTTCTTTCCTTGCTAAAAAAATTCACTTTCACCACTTCATTTGTATCTTTATAGATAACAGGCAAAGCTTAGTACCAATTCCAAGTAAAAATTTTAAGAGGTGGCCTCTTCACAGAACAATAAATGAAAGTGAATTCAAGGAATTCTGATGCTATATGAAAGGTTGAGGGGAGACTTATTTTTTCCGGTGGAATTTTTACACCTTAACTTTACATTTGAAAGAATTAATTGGGAACATTAAAATTACTTGCATGCACAACAGGGATAATTTTCAAATATTCCAATTCACGTTAAATGATTTTGTTATATATGTTGCATGCATTAAGATTTTGCAAGCTTTGTTGCCAGGAGAATATTGAAGGGCAGATGGCATCAGGGCTGTTAAGAATATCATGGGCCTCTGAGCCAAGTGATTTTTCTGCAGCCTTACCTGGTAAATTCTCGAAAAATTTAACTACTTCTAATTTTCCTGGGGTCCCCCCTGGCCATGCCATTAAGATGACACTGGATGTCATATAACATTTTTGTTTCCACCATTCAGCCCTTACAGAGAGAAGGCATGGAGCATATTAGTTCTTAAAACTAAGTGTGCTAAAGTTGAGGTAGGCCAATTTGCTTCTTTGAAATTTGCTAAAAAAAAAGAAGTGGACTTGTTAATAATCTAGTCTCAGTTCGATGACTGAATAGTCAAAGACAGTGGGTCTCAATTTTTTTTTTTTTTGACATGCAGAGCCTTTTCTTAATCAATAATTTTTTATGGTGGGTCTCTTTTTTTTAAATTTATTCTTAAAATTCATTGTTTTATTGTCCTGGAATGGCCGTGGAGTTCTTGGGAAGTATATACAGAGTCCTAAGGTCTCTGCAAAGCACAGGTTGAGAAACCGTGGTCCAAGACATAATGAACTTACAGTTACTAGATGCTGAGCTCTTCTATCATGAGATATCAGCAGATCAAAGATAATCATATTCATGGGGGAACTCTGAGCGGGACTCTAGGTGAGCTAGATGTGCCTTGAGTTCTGAACCACACATATCCAAGAAAATTATTTCATTAGATAAAAGACAAATTTCACCAAGATCATGTGAATCAGTGTTTCTAAACCTTTTTTCCTTCATGGTCCTCCTTTGAACCATGTTTTTTTCTTGCGCTTCAGTTTGAGAAACACACTGGTATGAATTATATCACACACTGGTCATTCTTATCAAGAGAGATTTATTTCTCTCTCTTTTTTAATGTTTATTTAGCATGTTTATACTTTAATATGATCAAGGAGTCTTTTTTGAGCGCAATCAAAAATGTTTAAAATTTTGCCTACTTCAGATTTTAAATTTCACTGATTGATTTTCCTAATTTTTCAGGACTTGCCTTTGATGTTTATGATGGGCAGAAAAATCCGGTGAGACACTTTATAAATCAATTTTTTTTAAAAATTGAAAAATAAAGTTAACTAAATTTGTGAAGCTCATTCCTGGGTATTAATCCCTGATAGGATGAATTGCCTCGTGATCAAAAGAAAACAGCGCTAGCAAAATGCCCTTCTCTGTTAGAAGTCGCAGGTCATACATATTTCTTTGGAGGCTTTATGGTTGGACCTCAGGTATATAAGCATTACTTCCTCATTTAGTAGAAATTGTTATTAAAGTTATTTTGCCTTCTATTTATAATTTTCTTATGAAAGTGTGCTTTTCAGATACACATTCATGTCATTTGATTGTTAAGGTTTTTTAAGCTGTTACACAAATGAAATCTTTATAGCAGGGGACTTTCTCTCTACCTTTGCTGAGCCGAGCCTTTGGGGCTCCATGTACAGTTCCTTGAGGCTGTGTGGCCACTGCAGGAAAACAATAAATCTGTAAATTTGATGAATAAATAAATTAAAAAGAGGCATGTGGGGCTCCTATAGTAATTATAGATTAAACAGATAATGACAGTGTTTTATCAAACACTGTAGTCTATATTTGGCAAACGTATATCTCACAAATTTTGTCAGAATGCTCACATTTTTGTAAGTTTGTTCTTTATTGAAAACCATTTCCCTAAAAAAATAGTCAACATTGTTTGATTATTTTATCATTGTTGATTATTTATTGTCAATTTTTTTAAGCAATTGCTTGACTCTGGAAACATGAAATAGCAACAGCAATCATGGTGCAATATTTTTTCAACACTGTTGACTGGGCATCTCTCTGCAATGATGTTTACCCATTGCACTGGATAGACGTATGACTCAAGATCATCAGACATGATGCAGTACGTCTATCCGGTGCGGCGGGTAAACAACACAGAGAAATGCCTAGTTAACTGTGTTTAAGTTGAGACAACATGGTGGCAAGATTGCTCGGGAGTGAAGTTGGAAATCCATAATATATGGAAATGCGTCATACGGTTAGCAGTGATTAGCCATTTCTCCAGTAGCTGGCTATATATATAGCAGCAATGATATTGTCTCAAGGACTCGCATTCAGCTACATTCTGTTTCACTGTGTTGCTCACTGGTTGTTTTCCAACTCCACCTGGGAAGACATGAGCTCCGAGTCATGATATAGCTGTCTTGTCATCTACATTCCCAAATTCCACTCACGGCCACGTAATAAAGTTCCAGTAGGTGAAGGCTGTCAACATAAACTGATGAGCTGACATCAGATAGAGATAGGAATGATAGAAGTTCCACAGAGGAATGCGGATGAGGTGCATGTCTGGTTTAGTTGTAGTAGAAATAGGAACGAGCAACATGGTGACTTGTGGTAAAAATTCATTCTGTAAAATAAAGTAATATATTGTAGGCTCGCATTTTGAATCCTTGTTGTTTTGGATTGTGTCATGATGCTCGCTTGAACCAGAAGTGTGATGACCACCCATTCGACACAATTTCAGTTCTTTGCAAAAGCAGTCACAGTTGCTCTGACTACATACAAGTCTAACTTCTGGGTTCTCTTGTGATCGAAACAAAAAATTATCCAGTTCAAATTCTCTAATTATGATTATGTTTCTACAGATTTTCTAACTCATCTGAATGCTTTCCTATTTTTTTATATGATTTTCTATCATTCTCTGTATCTTTTCCATTGTTTCAGAGGTTCATGAAATGTTTATTTAAATGTATCAGTATACCTTTCTAAATTTTTATAGTAATGCAGTTTGTTTTCATAAATTTCTAATAAATTGATTACTTTACTGTGTATCGCTTAATGCGAGTCCTCTTTTGTCGTGCGGGATGTTTTACAATAGTAATTTGATTTCAGTTTCCTATGAAGAGGTATATCGATTTTATTGAAGGGAAATTTCCAGCTGCTATACACGGTGGAAATCCATCATGGTAAGCAATGCCTGAGATTCATTTCTTGTTCTAAAATTATAATTTACACAAGAATCTAGAAATTTCAACTGAAGAGTTCCCATTCAGTTAGAATTTTATTCAATCAATCAAATCAAATTTATTGTTATCATATAACAGTACACACAAAAAAAAGAGAAAAATTTACTCGAGGAGTCAATCAAAAAATGACCCATTCTGGTAAATGCTAGTAAAAATTAGTATGGAAAACAAAATAGTCAACTAAAAAAAGAAATCAAAATTATTCAAATTAAAATAAAAATTCATGGCAACAGAGGAGTGCAATTTAAAAACAGTTCTACATGCTGCAACTAAAAATATAAATTTTTTAGATGTTGGAATAGAAGCAAAAACGACTAGATGCAGCATGTAATTAAATTAAACTTATGTTATTTAAGGATTATATGAGCAAGAGAAAAAGCATTAAAACAAATTCTCTATACCATCAAGTGAGAACATGTACTGCTTGACACATTTTTTAATGGATGATAAATTAGTATTGTGAGTAATGTATTGTAGAATTTTGGGATAAGGTAAGTAAAATGTTTCTTCAACAGTGTTTTATGAGGCAATGGAAGTGAATATATATTAGTATAGTCTATTATATAGTCTATTTGAAGATCGAGATGTATTTAAAGGCAAGGAGAATTGACCTTTGAATAGGAGGAGAATAGATTTATAGAAATATAATTGACATAATGTAAGTATTCCAAGATGTTGATGAAGTTGTATTGATGGTGTGGTAAAATTATTTGTGATGATTCTAATTATTCTCTTATGGAGGCTGATTATAGGGTAAAGGGTTGAAAGGTAGTCAGAACCCCAGACAGTTAGACCATATAGTAGGAGTGAGTGAAACAAGGAGTTATAAAGAGTTAGTAAAAATGACTGATTCAAGTAGGGTTTGAGATAGTAAAATTTATAAATTGCCAGCCATAATCTTTTTTGCAAGTACTTCACATGACTCTTCCATTTAAGATTGTGATCAATGTATACGCCAAGGTATTTAATTGTAGTAACTTGTTCGAGACATGAACAATTACAATCAGAATTAATAATAAAATTGTGATTATGGAAAATTAAATTAGGGTGAAAGTGAATGTTAGATTGGGAAGAGAAATTTATAAATTTAGTTTTTGATGTATTTATCTGAAGATTGTTAGCAACAAACCACTTTCGGGTTCTAATTAAATCAGTATTGATTAGGTTAGTTAGAGATTGGAAATCATCAGATGAGTAAAGTAATACTGTGTCATCGTTAATGTAAAAGTTATGATATTACCATTTATGTTTAAGTTATATAAATCATTTATGAATATTAAAAATAATAATGGTCCCAAGACAGATCCTTGAGGAACGCCTTTCTCTATTTCCAATGGGGTGCTAAGGCTATTGTGGATTTTGACTGATTGTGTTCTATGGGTTAAAAAAGAAGCAAATAGATTCAAAGCATTATATCTGATTCCGATATATGACAACTTATTGAGTAATATATGATGATTCACGCTATCAAATGCTTTTCTTATATCAAGAAATATTGCAATGGTTGTTTTAGATTTATCAATATTTTAGTAAATGTTAGTAGAGCATTTTCTGTGTTTTTATTAGGAAGGAATCCAAACTGATTGTTAGAGAAGAAACTGAAATGTGACAAGAAGGAAAAAATTATATTTTTGATAATTGTTTCAAATATTTTTGAGATAAAGGGTAAAACTGAGATTGGTCTGAAGTTGTTAAAATCATTGGGATCTCCAGATTTATAAATGGGTGTTACGATAGCTGATTTTAAAAACCTCGGGAATTTACCACTAGCCATATATATATTTATTAAATCTGAGAGAGTATTCAAAATATTATAGGGTAGAATTTTCAAGACCTTGGTATTGTTTCTGCAAGGGATCCAGAAGTGGGTAATTTTTTAATAATTGTCTAGATTTCATCAGCAGTTGTTGGAAAAAGGTATATTGAGTGACAATTCGATTTCATGTATTGCTTAAAATCATCATTTATGGTTCATATTTAGTGGGGAAATGTTAACAAAATGGGAATTAAAGTTTTGGGCCAGAGAAATAGGATCTGAATCGGAGAAAAACAATTTATTATGACCATCAGTTTTTATTAATTATACCATCAATGAATCATGTTTTGTGGGAGTGTTACATTTTGAAAATTGGTAGGAAAAATATTCAAGTTTAGCAGATTTTATTTTGGATTTGACCAGTTTGATATCATTTTTATAGGCTATATTTAATTTTTTTGTTTTTTTTTGTTTATGTCAATGCGTGGCAAATCACAAGAAAAACTAGGTGCCAGTATAAATTTTTAGGAGCCAAACATTTTTTCAAAGAAATCCAAAATATTTGTTGTCTTGACCCGAATTTAGCAGCAGTCTATGTTAGAAAATATCTGATGATTGTGCAGACGTACTTAAGTACTTTAAACAGAGTAAGAGCTTGGTGACACAGGGACTGCGAGCATTTTTTGAATCTCAGAAAATACAAACTGAAATTTTAGAGGCGACTTAGAACAAATTTTGTAATTATACTATAAATTTCACCATTAAAAAGAATGTTAATGATTTCATTTCATAATGCTGTTTCAGATTTCAATAAATAAATCTTTTTATACATAAGGCTATGTGGAGTGTTTTTGTGTTAAAGTCGAAATTTCCATTTTATGTCTGTTGTACAAAATGTTAGATATGTAATGGATATTTGGTTCTATTATTCTTGCCTTTTGTTATGATTGTGTTTGACTGTATAAATTTATAAAAAGGACATTACATTATGCTGCCTTAACCCTTTCTAACTAAGAACTCTTGAAACTTGTCCCTCTGAGTTGTCTGCTCCTGCATTCGGAAGACAGATGGCAGCACTACTTGAATAAACACACATAATAAGCATTCTTAAGAAACAAAATTCGTAAGTTTGTAACACATACACACACATTCAGCCATATGTTCAATTGTTAGAAATTCCACAGAGGAACATGGACGAGAAAGGTGCATGTGTGGTTTAGGTGTAGCAGCTTAACCCTTTGGCTCTATAGATGCTGATATATTGCTTTCCCTGTTTGAGCATGGAAGCGAAAGGGTTAAAAGCTTTTGTTGATCATCATAGTAGTGAAATTTCTTGCTAGTTGACCAGAAGCAGATTTTTTTCTGAGTTAAAAAGGGAACAAAAGCTTTATCTACCAAAAAAATAATCAGAGGGTTCCAAAACTAGGTTCCGCACAGATTGAGATTTTTTCTCAAGCTGCTCCTGTAGTTAACTCTTACAGATCGCAACCTGAAGACTTTGTTCTCCCCACCCCCACATTCATTAGTTATTTTCAGCGAAGAATTTATTCGGTTGAAGTTTGAATTTTTTCGCATAATTTTTTTCTTTGTCCATATTGCGAAGAGATTATTGTGGCTAAATGTTCTTTTATACGGTTTTTGATTATTTTATGCATTGTACATATTGCTTTCTGCTATTAAAATCAGAAATAACTGTTAATTAATCATTCTTAAAATAATGGTATATCCAAGTGTATAAACAAATTTTTGTTCATTCTTATAACATGTTTTTTGAAAATAAATAATTGGTATTAATACTTTATATTTGTATACTTTGTTTTTTTTTAGTCTATGATGTATAGTTTTTCAAAAATATTGATTATTTTTTCTAAAATTGGTTGATTCACATTTTTCTCTTTAGCGTGCTTGCCTCCATGCGTAGACTTGGTCTTGGAATGTCAGTTCTGGCAACGTTCCAACTTGGTAGCATGTTTTTGCCGGATAGATTTCTTTTGTCTGAAGAATTTCTGGTATGCATTGTTATATCTATAAATTGTTTATGGATTGTCCTTAGCCAAGAGGCTTGCTTTTCCTGTTATATTCTTTTAGCTAGAAAATTCTGTAGTCCAGCCTTATTTATTCTTTTTTTTTTTTTTAGCTTGCAATTTTTCTTCCATGCACCAAAAGTTACTCATCCAATTAGCTTCTTGCAGTGTATTTGTACTATGTGATGCATAATATGCATCTTCAAGGATGATTTTGCATATATAAAGTTATTTCAATTTATACTTTTTTTTGTGCATGCATTTTGTGTTCAATTTGTTACCATTAATTATGCTATCGTTTAATTAAAATCTTTTTATTATTAATATTTTAGTCGTATTCCTTTTTGAAGAAACTGATATTGATTGGCATCTGGGGAAAAATTACTCTTCACAAGTATATCTCCTGTTGGCTCATATCAGTAAGTTATTTTTTTGCTCAACTCATTTTTTCATTCCATTTTTTATTCAAGGTTTTTACCATTTCTTTCTTCTGCTTGTTTTCAAAAAGTAATTTTGGGGACTGGAAGATATAACCAATCTCCAAAAATCATTTAAATTCACAGACATTTATTGAAATAGCATATAAAGGTATTGTCTTTCAAAAAAAATTTCCCATTTAATATTTGAAAATATTCTTAATTTTTGTCTTGGTGAGGGAGACACAGACCTCCTTTGCCACTCTTCCCCCTGCATATCATTCTGGAATCTATAGCCTGCATTTTATTGGTACAAAGGGTCTGTGGAACACAATCGGTAAACACCCCTGATTTGATGCAAGCAGCCAATAAATATTTTTAGAATATGAGAAAACCATAATTATATACATGGATGTTAAGGTATCTGACTACGTTGAAAACGTCATTTTGGAAGAAAATGTGGATTTTCATTTTTTTTATTTTTTATAAAAGCCCTATTTGTTGTGATTCCAAAACAGGCCTTGTTTTGTTTATATGATACTTAGAATCAAAGATACGTTCACTTTAGTGTTGCGTTTTTACATACAAGTAATACACGAATAAAGACTTTAACCGACTGACGGTTTGAGGGTGTTGAGAAAATCTACTTGAAAAAGGTTCAGGTAATTGTCACAAAACCTCTTCGAAAAAAAACCAACGATTTTTCCTTCCCCCCGTACAAACAGCGGGACATCGGATTTAGTGTTGTGTGGTTTAAAATTTTCGTTCCGCCCACTGTTGAATGCTTCTTTGTAGGAGAGGAAAAGAAAAGGTGTGTTCTCTCGTAAAAGGATTCAAACTAAGTACAATACTTGGCTTTTTGTGGGCTCGTCTTTTTTCCCATTCCCCTGCGAACGCATTTTTTACTTTTCAAGTAAATATCTGGGCAAAATGGAAGTGATTACACGAGCGCTGATTTGAACAACTACCAAATTATTTTACACAAAAATTTCAATAAACTTACCGTATTCCCACGCATTGGCCGGCATGCCGTAAAACACGAGGGGCACCAGCTTCTTGTATGTTGCGGTCTTGGCCACTTTCGGCATGCCGGAAAAAGTGAGGTTATAATAGGATCACAGCATGCATTCAGCTGAATCAGTGGATTTTCCGAATAAAGTTGATATATGTGTGTATATTTTTCTAAATCACACTTCCTCATTTTCAAAAAAATCAGTTTTCTTTAAATATTAATTTGTCTCGTTCTTCCTCAGGAATAAATTGAATCTATGCATTATCTTGTGTTCATAAAACTTTGAAAAGAAAGTATTTTACTTACATAGTTCCTGAATTTTATAACTCAGCCTAATTTTATAACTGTCAGCCTTCATTCATACACAGGGCCGCAACTATGGGGAGCAGACGGGTCTCGTACCCCGGGCGCTGAACCCGAGGGGGTGCAAATTTCATTCTGAAACCTCTCCTTTACCATTACAAGGGGGCGTAAAAATGTGCGCTTGCCCCGGGTGACCAAGCATCTAGTTGCGGCCCTGTTCATACACATGCATAGAAGACTAATCAAATTTTACCTTCTTTCAATTACAGTACCGACATTGAACAACATTTCTGATTCTCTATGAAATGTTTCATATCCTTCTTCCTCCCATTCAGTTATTCATTCTAATATTAAATATTCAACTGTTTCTTTTCACTAACATCCAGTAAGAGCCATCATTGTTGGCTCCGTGGATATGTATAATCTATTTTCCTGATAAGAAATTTATTTTTTATTAAGATATTCAAGAATTTTCCAGAATCCGTGAATCAAATTTATTGGCATTCCGGAAAATACGGATATTTTCAGCATGCTGGTCTGCCTCACTGTTTCCCAGCATGCCAGCTAATGTGGGGGAGTACGGTAATTATTTTACTAAGAAATTAGTTTTTCTCACTAATTGAATTCAATTGCTGTGGCCCGTTTTACATCCAGGAGATGAACTGTTTTTGATCGTTAAATTTCTTCCTAAAAACATTATTGTGCAAATAAATGTTATGTTAGGTTGTTTGACCTCAAGACCTGAAAGACCTTTCTATTATGTGGACAATGGTGCCATTGGAAGAGCCGTAGTCAAGATTCCATAATATATAAGTAAAATTCTGGCATTTAGGGCGATGACTGGCAGTGGGGGTGGAGCCAGAGGGTGCAGTGAGTGCTCGAGTACCTACAGTATTCTGTACCACTGATCTGAGCACCCCCAAAATTCATTCAGGGATCAATAGTTTCCATGTAAAGCTCAAGTCAAGCACCCACGGTTTCGTAACTCTTCCGACGTATCTAATGGCTGGCCCACCAGATCACTATCTTAGATAGAAAAAAAAAGAAGTCAGTCAACCATTTGGATGTTTCGTTTGTACAATAAGCACACATTTTATAAGAAGTGTGATAAATGACCAAAAGATACAATAAAAAAATTGTATTTTATTTTTAAATTTAAATATACTTTTTTTTCGTTCAATGTTGAGGCATTGTGCTTGATGAGCACGTACAAGCTTATTCATGTCCTGTCACATAAGTGTGAGGAATTGATAGACGAGCTGCACATTGTTTTTTTTTTTTGTACGGAATGCTTAATCATAAGCCGTGGCTCAGCTTTTACAGCACAATACTTTTTTACTGGATTTTCACCCGTGGCCACTTAGTATATTCTAGAGCTACTGTGTCGGCGCGTGGACATCATTCTGGGATCTCATCACGAGCATCCGGGTTTGTACCTTACTGGCGGCAGAGTGGTGGTCCACCGAAGTTCGTTTTCTGTGGTTTTTCCACTTAATGAACGGTTACAGCAGCGGTTCTCATCCTTTTTGGGCTCGCCCTTTCCAGTATATAATTTCTATGGCGGAGCCCTGTTTCACTCGAGGAGCACTTTTTGCATATAATTTTTATGGTAGAACCTTGTAGGCCTCTTATTTTTTATTTATCTATCAAAGTTACTGATTTGTTTTATTTTCCTCGAGTCACCGGGGAGCACCGGTTGAGAATCGCTGGGTTACAGGTTAATCCTGCTTGAAAGTTCGAATTTACTCATGACCGGTCAACAATGTGATAACATGCTTATATTTATTTAAACTTCCAACTGTTTTTTTTTTTTAAAATTCTTATTATAATCGATTAAATTACAAAAACAAGCCACACATGAGTGCCCTTGCCTTATTTATTTATTTAGAGCATTGCTCAACGAAGAGATGAACAATGATATAAAAATGTATATATTTGTATAAGTACTGGTACTCGCTGAAAATTATCAACTAAGCAATAAAATATTGCAGAGATTGAATACATGCGGGAATTTAGGTATTGCAAATAAGCCGCATTCTCGATTTCACTGAACATTAGCATGGCATAGTTTGCAAAGCTAATAGAATTTCATACATGTTATGTATGGCTTACCACAAATGTGATGCGCATACGTTCCCATATGCTTTCTCTGTGTACGTTCGCCCAACTCTGGTTCACAAGTATGGGCTGATCCAGGCATAGTCCGGGGGTATAACGTCTTCATGGGGCCTACATGATAAAATTCTGGCACACTATAATTTTCGAAAGTATGTAAATATGTAGGCTGTTACTTCCATCGAAATACTGAACCCCCTTCCCGAATATCACTTTGCACGCGGGAGAGGGTGGGTTGGCGCGATCTTGGCATCACTGCCCAGCGTAGGGAAGAGGGAAGCTCGCTGGACTCTAGAGACATGACAGTCTTGACAGACACTATGACATTCTTTGTTTATAAAATTTTCGCTTTCACTATAAATTTTTTCAAAAAGAAAACAGTTTGTATACTTAGAAATGGTTTAGTCTGCTGGGTGAGGTTAGGGGCCCAGGCAAAGGTGGGGGCCAAGAAAAGAAGTGAGAAGAAAACATGGTCCAAAGAGGGTTACAGGGGGTAGGGTAAAGGAGTTAAGAAACACTGGTATTAATTACGCTCTGCGTAAATAAACATGATACTGTATTTTTTGATTTTCTGATGTAGGGCTTTCCAATCACATCGGATAATTGAGGTTCTGCCGTATCGTACTTGAGTAGTGATAAAGAGGTAAAGATAAACAAATGAAAAATAAAATTATAAAATTTCGCCTATACTGTAAAAAAATTAAAATCACTGGAAAGCCAGGATGTCACAATTCGGGGGGGGGGGAATCCTGTTTATCTCTATCTTGCATTCAGTGTTTCGCAGTAGTTTTAATACAATGTAATTTTTTTCATGCCAAAATAAAAGTGAATGCCAGTACATATCCTACAATCAAGCGATAAGAATTTCTATAATAAGATAAAGACGTGCCTTTTAGGTGGGGCATTTCTTGCTGAAGAGCAGCCTTTTTTATACTTTCTCAAAATTCCTCTTCGTTAACAAAAGGATTAAGGCTTCTTTGAACTGACTATTCGAGAGCTGCTTGTCAAACGTCTATCTGCTAAGTTAATTGAGAACTGTCCCCTCCCGCCGAAGAGGCAGAAGCCATTTTGTCGTTTTCAACGCCCAGCGCTGTTGCGAGTACAATGGTCATTTTGTGGAGAAAGGAGAGGGGCGTATGCTAAGCCAGCTTAGTGATTCTTTATGGGGGGAAAGCAAGGCAGTATATTTACGGCCAGAACCATTTGGAAGTCAAAAAGTTCACACTTAAAAATACGGCCTGGACCGTTTGGAAGACATAAACTTCACACGTACATATACGTGCAGGACCGTCAGTCGGTTAAACGTGTTTTACGAAGAATGCTATTTTTGACATTTTACTTGACTTTGTGACATGATTTGTAAAAATTGGTGCATTGCATCCTTACGAAATTTTAATGTGATATTTTGCTATATATTGTTGAGGTTATGAACCAAAATCTAAGATCTGTCACATATTTTTTGAATTACAGTGTTTTACAGACAAAATGTGGGATGAAATTTCAAAAAATTCACACGTACTTAAACATATTTTGGTGTAACTTATGAACATATCATGCAATTCTTTAAATTTTGGTTCATAACCTGCAACATTACTAGCTAAATGCACTGTGAAAATCACAAAGCATTTCATTGATAAAATTTTTTGCAATCGTGTTTCGAATATCACATGAATTTTGTCTAAAATTTCACATAAAAACGACTTTTTCATAGAAAATATAATAGACCAAAATTTGTCACTGTTTTCACCATTTCGAGACACTTTCTATCAAAAAATGTATTTGAAGTTCACTCGAAAACCATTTTAAAGAAAAGTGACAAGAAAGGTAGTCGGATACCTTAAATACTAAAAAACAAATATGAATTTCTGACTTGTATGTGTTAGTAGAATACCAGAAAACTGTTATTATATAAAACTTGAATTGCATCCTGGAAAAGTGCTAAAAGGGTAGATAGGATGATAAAGGGTTTTCATCAATATCACACAAATATTTTTTAAAATGTTTTCCACATTAGTTTGCCGATGCAACACTCCTCCAAGAAACAATAGTTATTTTTAAACTTCAATGAAAAAAAAGTTGAAACCTGAATAATACAACTTAATATTTTAGCAGAACTTTCAGATGTAAAAATAGACGTCCTTCCATTTTTGAAAATACAGTGGATTTGCTCAGTAATAGATATATGCACAAGACAGATAATTTTACCCGCTGTCAGGAAAGTATGTTAAACTACATTTTCAATACATTCTTTATGCAGTTTCTTCATAACACATGGGCCCATCCAGGCACCTCACAAAAATTAGATCCAGATATCTTTGAGAGTAAGCATATAAATTTGCCAAGTAGGACCTCTGGAAAATCACTTGGCCCATGATACTCATAAGACGGCCCTGCCTTTATGTTCCAACAAACTTTCAACCAAATCATTTTAAACTGAAGAATTTTGTATTTTTCTCTCTGTGTAGATGTGTTGGTGGTTGTTCCGAAAATCTATGTTTAGTCACGTGCTGAATGTGACTGTAACTAGTGTGATCCTATAATCGTGCCATTCTCCTTGTATTTTAGGAAGGTAGCTGTATTCTTACAGGAATGACTTATAATGGTCAAGATCAAAACAAAAATGACCTATGGGACGGGTGTGCAAATGTAGACTTCTGGGCATTTTCAAAGGTAAAGACTTTCGATGGAGTCATCAGGACATTCAACATCAACACTAATCTATGGGTTGCTCAGTGAGTTTTTCGAAACTATATTTTATATTTGCAAATATTTCTTTGTGATAAAAACTTATCCTTTCATTTCCCCCCCCCCCATAAAATTTTGAATGTTTTATTTTTTAATTGAAATATTCATTTTCTTCTGTTGAATTGTTTCTGAATATGTAATAAAATGATAGACTTTAGGTAATGCATGGATTATCTGACCTACTCCCCATGGGTATACAGAAAGACGAGTTAATATTAAATTTGTCTTTTCTCTTTTTTTCAGGTATGTATTTAAAAGACTGAAATTCCTCGGCAACAAGTTGATTTCTCAAGGGTCCACTTTAGGTTTCTTAGCCCTTTGGCATGGTTTACACTCTGGTTACTATGTCTGCTTTTCCAATGAATTCCTCATCATGTATACTGAGAAAGATGTAAGCATTGATCGTTTGCTTCTCATTCTGTCACTTATAGAAGTGTTTCTTTTTTTACAAAAATAATAAAATTTGAACAAATTATTATGAAAAGTAAACATATATCATAGAAAAACACTCTGGTTACTATGTCTGCTTTTCCAATGAATTCCTCATCATGTATACTGAGAAAGATGTAAGCATTGATCGTTTGCTTCTCATTCTGTCACTTATAGAAGTGTTTCTTTTTTTACAAAAATAATAAAATTTGAACAAATTATTATGAAAAGTAAACATATATCATAGAAAAACAATTGGCGTGGGTTTGATGTGAATACTAGAACCTGTGAGTGGGATATATATATAAGTAAAAGAGGAGTCTGCTCCTATCTGTGATGCCCTTTTAAGGGTAAAAAGGAGCATATCTCTCTCCCGAATATAGCCAGAAACTGAACGTGAAGTTATTGAAAAATAACATAGAATTTGAATCAGAGCAGAGAATTGATGCTCACCTTTAATTCAGGTGTTTAGTATAATTAAGAAAATTTACCAAGTTGTAAATGCTGGCTGCATTTACTACTTCACTTAGCGTCACCTATTTATCACCAAGGTTATATGTTATCACCAGGTTAGCATTTAGCATGACCAGGGATGATTTGCATAAACTCAAATCTGTTTCCTATTTAGTTGGAAAAGCTTCTTGAATAAATCAGACATCAAAATGAAATGAAAATTATATTGAATTAAAACTATCGTGATACCTAAGATTTTTACTTTTCATTGTGAAAGTTGGCTTCCTCTATCTGCTCAACAGAGAACAAGAATAAAATAATTAAATGTATGTATTAAAGACAACTTAGATACTTCAAAAAAACCTAGACTGGCATTGAAGTCTTAACTTGGCAACATATTATGCCACTGATTCCAAATGTTTTGATACATGTTTCCAAAAGAGAACAATGTTTCCAACAAAAATATTACATACAATATAGTGATTGATTTACATTAATAATTTTCATGCGAATCACAATTTTTGATTGAGCAGGAGAAAGTTGATGAACTTATTCAGCTAAGCTGGCAACTTTAATTAACATTGTCTCTGTATAAAAAATTCAGAAGAGAACTATCAATTTTCATTCAAAAATAAATTTCTATTGTTAATGTTCAATTATTAATATTTTACAGGTTGAAGGAGTGTTAGATCGATTACCTAAAGTAAAGCAAGTATTGACAAGTAGTGCCTTGAAGATACCCTTGTTTATATTTATGAAAATTTATGTTGACATCTTCATGGGTTATTCCCTTGTACCATTTGCATTGCTGTCCTTTGACCGTTACTCACAGGTATGATTTTTTTATGTACTAGTTTCTGTTATTGGGATCTTGTGTTGGTCTAAACCAAGGGTTCACAACCTCCTGCCTGTCAAGAGGATCTATCTGCCCCGCGAAAGTTGTTCTTGTTAAAAGTATTAGTACACAACATGATAAATACCTGGTCTGACCATATAGTAGCACCAAAAACGTTTCCAAGGCAAGTACAGTTGTCAGTTATAGCCAAAGGAAAAATTGTCAAGGCACATAAAGTAGCTAATAACAGTTTAAAAAATTGTCAAAGCAAGTAAAGTTGCCATTTACAACTGAAATTGTCAAAGGCCTGTTACAGCCAAAAAAAGTTGTGATACAAGTCAAGTTGCATCCAAAAACATTGTGAAAAGCAAGTAAACTTATACCTCAAATTGCTGAAAAGTCGCCAATCCAAAAAATGTGTCAAATATTTAAGATAAATATATTTATTTCAATGAAATTATTTATGATGGGTTTGTAATTATCACAGTATAATTTATGTCATGAACATAATTCATTTCAAGAATTCAACGAAGCTTTGTACACTGGTGAAATAAATTAAGAGAATTTGCATATTTTATCAAATTTCATGAAAAGAACTGAACTGAATGTAAAACCACTGCTTCTAGACAAAAATTCAGCCTAAGCACCGATTCTCGCCGCATGTTCAAATGGAGAGAACCAGGGACCCGCTACCTACCCTCCAATGTCCACGAAATTGACCATTATGGCGGAGGAGGTTTAATGGTCTGGGCAAGCATCATTTTGGATGGCCGCACACCTCTCCATGTCTTTGAAAGAGACACTGTGACTGGTGTGAGGTATAGGGTAGCCCTATGTTCGCCTTTTCAGGGGTGCAGTTGGACCTGAGTTCATTTTAATGGACGATAACGTGAGGCCACATAGAGCTCTTTTGCTCGACGATTTTCTACAGAGTGAGGATATTCGCCGGATGGATTGGCCAGCCAGATCTCCAGACCTTAATCCTATAGAGCATGTCTGGGACACTCTAGGGAGGGCAATTGCAACTCGCAACCCCCCTCCGCTGCTTTAAATTCTGGTTTTATTTAAACAAAAAGACTAGCAAAAAAAGCAGTACTAGCATGCTTACTGTATTTTCATACTTAAATAAGATATAGATCCAGGGAATGAAAACAGCGTTGCTGAACGGGTGGGACCAATTGCCACAGGAAATGATAGACTGCCTTATTTCAAGTATGAAATCACGCTGCGAGACCTGTATATCTGTAAGAGGGGACCATACCCCCTATTAACCCATTTTTTTGTTTAATCTGCAACCGCTGTTTCATACCTTCCAACTCCAACGAGTGTTACGCATGATCATGCGTGTGTATTACAATTATTGAATGGTTATTTGTTTTGTATTGTATCAATGTATGTACATATCAAATGTCATTAAAATCAGTACAGTAGTTCTAGAGATAATCGACCAAGTCTGCAAATTCTCTTAATTTCTTACACCAGTGTATATGGGGAAAATATGGGACATTTTATAAAAAAGTTGGGATGATCAAACTTACCCCTTAAATTACAGGTCATTTGGTCACTTTTATATGCAAGTTTCTGGAAAGAGGCAGAAATACTATGTATCTATCCCGCACCCCGAAAAGGTTGCTGCACCCCTGGTTTAAACCATTGATGTCTGAAATGTCTCAGTTGATGCTAGTTTTAACATTTCTGAAAATTCATTCAAATTAATAAAATAAGTGTCATTATTATTACAAATAAATTGTCATTACAGTTGAGTCTCGATAATCCTAGGAGGATGGTACAGAGGTCACCTCAGATTTTGGAAAATTCGAGTTTTTCAATAAACAATAATAAATGCTTTAAATTCTGGTTTTATTTAAACAAAAAGACTAGCAAAAAAAAGCAGTACTAGCATGCTTACTGTATTTTCATACTTAAATAAGATATAGATGCCATACAATGTGTTTCAAAAAATGAAGAATGGGAAAGGGTGCGAAGATGAGTGATATGATTGTGTGTGTGAAGAGTTGGAGGAAAGGATTGATGTGTGGCGGAAGACGCAGCACTGATGGGTTTCAACTGCCTTTCCACAGTGAGCAATTAGGGGACGTGAGCAAGGGGACATTCACATGAGAAATTAGGGGACCAATGCTCCACCATTGTAAAGGAAATGACCAAGCTTGTCCCTCTTTCTCTATGACCCCTTCAAAAGTTAAAATGGTCTACGTCCATTCAAGGGGGACTAATATTTTTTACACCAATTATTCCCATTATAGGCTGCCTAGTCCCTTTCTAACTGCATAATTACTGTAAAATACATACATGGTATGAAGTACTGCTGGAAAAAAAAATGAAGTTGGGTTCTTAGAGAAAAAAAAAGAGAAGAGGGTTACAAGAGAGAGAAGGAAATTCAAAAATTTTCTGGTTCCTTGGATGATTTGAAAACTTGAACTTATGGAACTCAGATTTTTTGAGGCTGTACTGTAGTCTTCAGCTTTATTATTGAAGCATGTGTAATGTTGAAACTGTTGGTGTGAATTTCTTTGGAAGTGCACTATGCACTTTTTTCTTTTGTACTATTGCACGATGCTGATTAGTATGTGTCAATATTGTCTATGTGTCAAATTTTTTAGCTGAATGGAATATTTGCTGCGTATAAGCAATTTATTTCTATGGGCAGTAGATTAAAAGACTATTCCAAATTGTTTGCACCACAGATATCTCTACACCTGCCAACTTTAGAAATGACTTCAGAATCTCGATAAATATTGCATTTAAAAATATGAAATTTTTTGCAAATGACTTTTTTTTTTCGAGGGGGGAGGGTATTGCAGCACATGAGGGTGGTATAAAAGGTTAATTTCTTTTTTTTATGATTACAGTCCCTCGAGCAAATTTTGAGATTTTAAGTAACTGCACGTCATATTTGAAAACTTATTGTAATTAAAAGTATGTTTCTCTCTAACGTCAAAGGTTTCAGAAATATCTGCTGTGAAAATAAATTGGGATAGCCTGTGTACTGTAGATCAGCGCTTCTCAACCTTTTCTGACTCGCTGAGCCCTTTTCAGTGTATAATTTCTATGGTGGAGCCCTTTTTAGTATATTTATATTAGCCATATTTATATGGCGGTACCCTTTAGGCCTCTTTTTTATTTATCAAATTTATTGATTTATTTTACTATCTTCAAGTGGCAGCGGAGCCCCTGGGAAGTGTACATGGATCCTCAAGGGTTCCGCGGAGCACTGGTTGCCAACTGTGTGCTGTACATAGAATACCCACTCTGTAATCAGTTGTAGGAATAAACCTTTCTCTGGGAGGGGGGGGGGATTTCTATGGAATTGTTACATGCTGGATGTTATAATTGTATGACCAGTACAGCTATCATTTTATTACATGTTATGTAATACAGAGATTGTTGTACCACAAGGAATTTAGCATCAGACTGAAAAATTCCTAACAAGACTTGACAAAATGTTGCAGAGTGGCATTGTTATATCAAATATGATTGTACAGGGTTCGTACAGTCCTTGAAAGTCCTTGAAAAAAAAAAGTTCATTTTCAAGTTTTTAAAAGTCCTTGAAAAAAAAATAATGGTTTTGAAGTGCTTGAAAAAAATTATTTTGTGTGAATTTCTTCCATAAATTTTTGTCCCTCTTCAACTCAACCTCCTTATAACCATAAACCGTATGATTATGTGACAATGTTCAAAGCAGGGCATATGGTCACACATACCTGAGGTATTTCTATGTTTAAAAAGATGTTGCCTAAAATATGCAGCAAAACATTGCGCTTAAGATATATTGCTTCAAAATATTTTAAACTATTGAATTAATGAATGTTAGTTTAATATATGTGGGCTGACCATATTTCCTTGATAAAAATAAGGGAAAATTGCCAGTTGTCACCAAAAATGTTAAGAAAGGTAAGTAAAGTCGCCAATTATTGCTAAAATTGCCAAAAAAATTAGAAAATGAAGCACCATTGCATTGAACCAGTAGATTTAAATGGATTCTATGTGGGGAAATGTTAGCATGACAATATTTAGTCATAATTATCATAATATTAGGATTAGGAAAATAATTTTAATACTTAATTTCAGTAAAGAAAAAAAATAGGCTTTGTTGAAAATATATGGAAAATAATGGGATATTTTCATGAAAAAATTTGGATGGCCAAAATTACATGAAAATATGGGAATGTCCCAGGAAATACAGGTCATATAGTCACCCTAGATATATGATTACATGCTTTCTAATTTTTTTTCATAGAAGGCAAAGTTCAATACTGTTTCAAACATAAAATGATTTCTGCTTAAATGTCATTTGCGTACTAAACTACAGTGGCTTTTTTCAAAAGCAAGACCTTTAGAACTTGGCATGGTCTACAAGTTGAAATGAGAATTATAATTGTTTTAAAAAATTATATAGTTTTAAATGATTGGCATTTCAAATTAAAAATGAGTAAATGTTGAATATAAATTTAAAAAAATTTATATACATATATATTTTCCACGTAATTTAATTTTTGTAAAAAATCACTGTTTTTATCAATCGTGATATGAATGTCCTTGAATTTTAAAATTTTGCCTAGAAAAGTGCTTGAATAGTCCTTGATTTTTTTTTTTTTTTACTTTCAAAGAGTATGAACCTTGTTGCAGTAAGGTCCATTCTATTTCTAATTATCATCTCTAATTAACATTCTGGTCTTAGTTTCTAGTATTTGGAACTCTTTTGAAAAGTCTCTCCACAGACAGGAGGCAGTCCTTTAGCATGCTACTTAGCCGCTGTGGTTGTCGAGTGGTCATAGTGACGGACTCACATCGTGAAGTCCTGGGTTCGAACCACTCCATTGCCGTAGTGGTGGTCGGCTGAAGTTTATTTTCTGTGGTTCCCAACTTCAAGGTGGGAATGCAAATCGATCTCCCCATTAAAAAGTCTCGTCGCAGAGAGCAACAGGCCCACAACGGTAAAATCATCAAACATTACACTTCACTCATAGTTCAAAAAATATGTGGTAGATGGCAGCACAATAACAAGCATTACACAGAAACAAGCTTCACAACATGGACATGTACATTCCAACATGTATCAATTTGTTAGAAGTTCCACAGAAGAACATGGACGAGGTACATGTGTGGTTTAGTATCATGCTACTTACATAACATAAAAAATGCGAGCATGTACCCTCTTCGCTTCAAAAGACGTAATGCAGAGGGCAGCACCACGCTGCAACATGAAAAGCTCAAATCTGACAACATATGAGGGAAGGGAGGAACATATAGGGAAAAATACAACACGTTCCTGCATGTACTGATCCATTGGGAATTTCGCTCAGAAATGTATACAAGGTGCATGTACAGTTAAATAGTAGTATGTAGAATAAAAATATGAATATTGAATACATTTGAATGTTTTTGGTTTACTTAACTCTTTTTATTATCGTCCTCCAAGCACAAGATGAGACTTTGCTACATAACATCGGACTATGCTATTCTTTTTGGTAAAGCATTTGTGCTTTGAGTATATCGCTCATCAGCATTCAAGCTTAACTGTTTAACTTATTCTAGGAAATATCATTCGTGATAAATCATCTTGCATCACATTACTTACCCAAGTCTAATGTTGTTGCTTGGTGGACTATAGTTTTTTTTAAATAACACTTCAACCAGTGAGTTTCTAATGATATATTTCTCTGTGATTTCTTGTCTTTATAGGTTTATGGCTCTGTGTATTATATAGGACACATAATTTACTTAGGATGGCCAGCCATTGCACCATTGGTCAAATCCTTGCTACCGAGTAAGGAGAAGACCAAAGCACATTAACTTGTTAGCTTGTCTCCGTTAGCTCAACTTTGAATGAACTGATCAGAGAAGGAATAAAATCCACAATCTTTGCCATTTACCCCTATAATTCCATTACAGGAATCAATGCCACTGTAATATTTTATAGAGCAATTTATTTCGTCCTCTTGTCAAATTCCCCACTTCTTCTAATTATGGAATATATTTTTGCACTGTTATTTTCAGACATATTGTCAAACAATCAATGACGGAATGATCAGGTTTTTTTTTTTAAACTTACAATTTATTTAAGTTTCTTCATTTATATATGTTACGGTAAATATGACATATTCAGGTATTATATGTATAATCACAGACAATATTTGTGAATTTGATAAAGTTTATTCATGTAAATGTGTAATATCATCCTATTCCCCCCAAAGCAGAATGTTTCGCATTGTTCTGCAACAAGTGATAAAAATTCCCTTAATAATGTTTTCTACACTTTTCTAAAGTCATTCATGATTGTTCTTCGACGTAATTTGCAGATTTTGGCACATTTGTTTTGGAAATCCTATCTAGCAGTTGTGTAATCAATCTTCAGTTTGGATCAGTAAATATGATCAATCCTCAATAAACTAATTTCAACTCCATCTCCCAACCTCGTGATTGTGAAAAATCCCTGCTTTGGGGAAAAGGTTATTCCCATAAAATTTGCCTGGAAAAAAGACTGTTGCTTTAGTTTTTAATACCTGAAATGACGTCACAAGAATAAATGACGTCAAAAAGATATTTTCAGGGGGGATGAAATTAGTCAAACAGCTAGCATCAGTTCAGCCTTTCAACATCTGAAATGAGCTGGGTGGCTTGTATCTGCTTGGAACATATGTCCTGTTAAGTTTGTATGACCCGTTTTGGGCCCTGGTGGTGTTTATATTTTGTTGTGATTTGATTTGAGACCATAACGGCAGGAATTTAACCTGGTTGTAGATGGCTTGCATGATGTAATATTTTTGCAAAGGGGACAAATTCCTACATTTCTACTTTTATTTACGAATAATCCTTGCATTAAAAAAAAATCTCTTTTATATATTTATTTTTTTACAGAAGTTTAATCAATGCCTAAACCTCCCAAATTATATTCTCCAGAGTTGGCAGCTATGGTCTCTGATAATTATTAATTTGATTAGTAATGTTGGATATATTTGCACATGTTGATAAATGTGAAGGAAGCCGACTTTAAAAGACATAAAATTTTTTGTTTTTCTGTCTTCACACTCGATTTAATTTTTACAGAAAAATGCACATAGTGCATGTATCAATTATGAAAAATACTGATGAGTGGTTGAATCAAAATGTTTCCATAAAGTTACCAATTTTGTTTATTGCAAAATTGCAAGTGAAAGTGATAAATGTAATTAAGTTCGTCGAACTTACTGAGATGACTGTTCATTATGCATAATTACTGATTTATCACATTTGTCGTAACATATATATCTAGATTCATTCAGTATTGTTATAAATATCTCTAGCATTGTTCTCAATAAATTTTTGTTTACATCAAAGATATTCATAATATTTGTATAATTGATTTCGAGAGAATTGAAAAAAATCACTGCAGTTTTTGTTGAAATGTAACTCGTGGAAAGTATTTTTCAAGTAACTGTATCTTGTTATTTGGCAAAATTCCAAATATGCTGAAGCCAAAAAGGAAATAAGGTTAATGGATGAATTGATTGAGACCTGTATCAGTTCTGTTATTCATTCAAAGAAGGTATTCTGAAGCATTTATTGAGTAAATTGTCTGGGTTATGTACAAAAAAAGATATGACCATAGCTGGACCTCTGTCTTGGAGAACTACCTTTCATTCTCCAGTATGTAAATCAGCTATTTCATGAAGTGGACTAATTCAAAGGGAAATTGTGGACCTCAAAAACTTGACTATAAAAAAAAAAGGCTACTCTTCAGGAAGCTTTTACTATACAATGATACCTCTGCTGACAAAGATTTTTTTTATGGTTTGACAGCATCAGCTAAGGAACGTTTTAATTGATTCACTCGCTGACTTGACATACATAGCTTCAGTGTGTTGTGTACTGAATTGTTCTTCCAGTCCTTATCAGCCAGCCAAATTTCATGAATTTCACTTTCTTGCAGCTCTGTACCCTATGGCATTTTTTTCTACTGATGTTGCAAAGAGGGAATATTTTTATTGATTTTTTTATCCAGCGACATAAAAAAGTTTTGCAGGAAGTAATGCAGTGCTACACTACTGTAAAATGACAGAAATGGGTCTTATATTTCTGCCCTAATTTCTTACTAGAGTCCACAAAAATATTAAATTATCAAAAACTATTTCTCACACGTCCTTGTAATTTCACTCAAAATTGTAAAAAACATGTCCAATATATATACTTAAGTTTCATTTTTGTGGAAATATTCTTTCCATTTTTATTCATGAAGCCGTATAATTATGTCTTGCACTGTATCTATAGTTGAACAATTCTATTCCATCATCTATAAATTAGCAAAAACATTTATCTGCAATTATCTATGAAAAGTTTCAGAATAATCACAAATTCTGGTGAAGAAAAACATTACCTGTATCGAAGTATCCATCATTTGCGAATGAGCAGTGCAACTGCAAAAGTTGGGAAAACTTTAAATTTTTTGCATTTAAAAAAAAAAAATCTAAAAAAACAGAATTTTTTAGCTTATTCAGCCATCTCTAGCTCAAAAACTTCAGATTTCATCTGCGCTTACCTGTAACTTTTGTAGTCCACGGGTCGAGTTTCAAGACTCCAAAAAGTGGAAAGTGGCCTTTTCCCCAAAATGTGAAGTATTTTCAAGCAACTAATGACAAAAACAATGAAACTAAGAATTGTTGAAATATACGAGATAAATGTAAAAATTTATTAACTGACCAATCCACAGGCAATTTTGAAAAATTAGTTGTGATAGATAACGCAACGTGGATGGATTGTAGTCGATTTAAGCTAGTTTGTGTCAAGTTGAAGAAGTTTCTCCCCATTTAAATTTAGTATTATCCCAACCATAAGAGTAATAAATGTTGAGTTATCTGTATGGTTGAGTTATCTGCATTTCGAGTTATTGAGATGCTGCTCTATTAGTGTTTTATCAAACTTGTCTTCAAATTTCTTTGCATTACCTAGGGTGAATTAAACTATTTTTCATGGAAATCTGTAAGAAATTGAGTTTTGGCTAATGAATAAGAACCTGGAACGAATTATCTTTGTTAGCTAAGGTATCATTGTAGTAACACTTTTCATATCCAGAGCAATCAAAATAATTTTTTACATGTATACATTGAGAGAATGTGTAGGCTGAGAGGGTGCATTTGTTGTCAGTGACCAAATAAAGGGTGCAAATAATTTGTGTGCTACTTCCGTTAGGTTTATGTAAATTGGAGCTTCTATTTCCATTATTTCTAGCACTATGGAGATGTTTGTTCGTATTTTAAATGGACTTAGCTCCATCTCTCAGATGGGAGGTTCTATTACATTTTTTCTGTTTCAAACTTGAAATGAACCATCCAATATCATTCACTCTCTATGAAGATTTGTAATGTAGTTTATCACCCTGTTGCTTCATTTAACATTTGATATCATTTTGAAAACTTAATGATCCGATTATATCATTCTGTGGAATATAATAAAAAAAACATGCTTTGCTAATAGTAGGCTGGTATCGATTGAATGATTTTTGTTGAGAGAGAAACGCTGATCAGAAAAGTTATGTATTATAAATGTCTGAATGATGTTTGGAAGTTTGATTTCACTGTAGCTATTTGTTAATTGTTGAGCGATCAAGATTTCACTTGTGTTTTGTTTTGGATCATAAAACGATATGTGGTGATTTTGTTATTTTTCTTATTCATATTCATGTACTCTTGGTACAATGGGATTTGAGTATAGAAGGCAGAACGTAATTGCCCTTCCATTGATACATTTTACTTTTTAATGGTATATCAAATGTTTGTTTAGTTGAATTTTTTAAAACAAGTACATCAGTGCGAAAAATAAGGTTGTGTTTTTATTATGATATTAAATATGTGTGTGTCAGTAGTTAGAGATTCATTTGCAGATTTTTAGAAAATTAATTGATGTTTAGTTTTGTTTCCATCGCAAACGTTCATTTCTTCATTTAAATACTTTTTTTTTTACTGGAAAAAAGTCAAGTTCACTTTTGTCAATTGTGCATCATTCATCTGGATAAGAGAAATATTTTTAACTGAAATATGAAAGCATGCAAAATTGCATCTGAAGGGAACTGTTTAAGCAAAGGTATACTAACATGGTCCAAACCAAGTTACAGAAACCATATTAACCCTTTAGCTACACAAATAGTTTTTCCTCTATGCTCAAGGGGGAAGAAATCCATTTTTCCCGCTGAATCATGATTCATCTGAAAGCTATTTCAGCAGACTACTATGCTTATCATCTATAGATGATGGGAGCAGTTCAAATCGTTGAGCTATCTATACTCTAATGAATTGTGATGGAGTGAAATGATACTTAGATTACCAATTGATCAGGGAGGATGATTCATACCAATATTTTTCTGCCGACATCTAGATATTTATTATTTTGTATGCCTTCCTTTCTCGTGTTATGCTATTACACAGTATAATATTACTGTACGAAGGTTTTAAATAACTGATTGATGCGAAGAGATGAATTTAGAAAATAAAAAAAATTCAATTGTCGTAGTGGGGAATCGAACCCACACCTCTCGACTTACTGGGTGAGCGCATTAGACTACAAAGACAGCAGATTTCAAACTTTTCTTAGAGCTCTTGTGCACTGAAAGGTCAGACCGTCCATGTACAGTCCCAAACTCAGGCCAAGCTCACAATTGCTGACACTAGCTCCAGATGGCGACTTATCCTAGGATGTCTCACTCTGCTTTCCACACGAAGGTTCTTAGCAGCTTGTTGATGCGAAGAGTTTTGGAAAGAAATAAAATTCATGTAGGTTTGATTCCCTGCAAAGGCAGTTGAATATTCTGTCTTTTCCTAAATGCATCTTCGCATCAACCAGTTGTTAAAAACCTTTGTATGGAAAGCATAGAGTTACGTCATCCTGGATAATATTTTTCTCTCTTGAAATGGATTCGAATCAGAACAATGAACAGTGCTGTATAGGGATAATAGAATAGCATACATCATATGAAATGTGCTTGAAACAATAATTAAAGTGTGAGTCTTTAGTAGTTGAGACAGGGTAAACTGGTGGTAAGATGTTCATCTACCACAATGAAGACTGTCAGATCTGCGGGTTCAATCCTGGGGAAGTAAGTTTTTCCCCCACCAAGCTTGGGGCAACCACTGATAGATAATGCCTCAATATGCTCTTGCCGGAAATCCCCTCTATGCAAGAAGACAAAGGTATTTGAGAAAAATTATTCAAAAAATATATTGAGAAAAAAACGGGTGCACCACAATTTCAGTCCATGACCAGATATGTGGTATTTCTGCTGCTTGCGGGCTAGAAACTAGAATATATAAGGTGACCATATGAACTGTGTATTTTACAGGGCATTCCTGTAAAATTGACCGTTCTAAGTTCTCTATAGCATGTCCCATTTTTCCAGATTTTTAACCTGTGTCTTGCCTAAAATACCAAAGGATGCTTAGAGGTGTTGCGAGTTCGATGTCCGGATCTGCCTTGTCAGAAAGTTTCCTGAAGTGGGGTCTAACACAAATGGCATCATGACCACAGAAAAGGTGTCCCACACCGAGGGGTTAGCGCACCAACCTCTAGGGGAGTATAAAAAAGGCTTGCCGTTTCGGATTTGGCAATAAATTGTAGGTCCTGGTCTAATTAGCCCTCGTATGCAGAAACTGACGCTGGTGCAACAGAAATTATCAATATATCTAGCAACTTTATTTCCTCTTCACAATTTTTTTTTTGGCTATAATTGACAACTTTAGTTACCTTTGGTGATGGCCTGCATGACTCCTGGTTTCCCATGCTTCCTTTTCATGAATGAAATATATGATCATTTGTTTACCAACTGATACTTTTTTTATCATAACACCTTTTGCGGCCCACATTTGGCCAGCTGGCTGGAAGTTGTGCACCCCTGCTTTTAAACATCTGTTAAGGGAATCACCAACTAGTTGCGACTAAAAATTTTGTGCAGAAGAATATGTATGAGGTGCATGCATAGTTTAGTAGTAGTTGCGGCTGTCACTGATGACATGCTGACTGACTTTTAAGCGATTGTACAATCCCCCTCTCATCGTAAAACGGAAAAGTGAGTTTGATCAGACCGATAAACTATAAGTAGTTTTTTTTAAACAATCAATTTTGGTGGTGAGAGCAGTGCTGTATTAATGCATGGGGCCTACCTGGGCACCTCGAGAAGAGGGGGGCCCAGAGAAAAATGGGAATTAGTGGAATTTTTTGAGAATTTGCCAGGTAGGGCCTCGGCCTGAGTGACGCAGTTGTAAGATGCTTGTCTTCCACTATTAAGGTTACCGTCAAGGTCCACTGGTTTGAAGTTGGCCAAAGAACATCAGCGATTCAAGTTCTTTGCTTACCAAGCCTGGGGCAACCACTAATAGATGTCACCTTCATTTCCCACCCAACTCCACTGGATAGAAATTGCAGTATGGCTAGAGTTGGTGTGCGGTAAAGTAGGTGGGGCCTGAGAAAAATCACTTGGCCGATATGCACATGATCTTAAGATGGTTCTGGGTGAGAGGAGGGCCATGATCCCTTTTCAAAAGACTGTCTCTTCAGTAAAGTATATCTGTGAGAGATAGCCGGTTCTAACATTGCTTTGATGTATCCCACTGATTTTTTTTTTTTTTATGAGATGAGAACATGAATGGGATGAAACTGTATCTCAGATCATTATGCTTGGAATGGGATCCTCGATTGTTGAAATTTGTACATCCTTCTATATGGGTTTTTCCCATGTTATTTGCATAGACAATGTAATGAACTTTTTTGTTTTTTTAATAATGTTATTTGATAAAGATAGTAACTATTGTAACTATTAGCATTTTATATACAATGGTTGCCTGACAGTTCGACAAGTTTAAGCAATTATGTTCTCAAGATTGTGCTTGCTTGTGCATGATGTTGACAGATAGATTATATTATATGAGGGAGATATTGTCAAGCAATTCAGTATTGCTGTAATATCCTGATTATAATGTTCAGCGGCATATAATTCAAAATGGAATTTCACTCCACTGAAGGGAAAAAAAGGTGATCATATTATCCCGCATATGTAAATTTTCAATACAAAATATAATTTAAAGAATTTATTCTTCACCGATAATTTGATCTTGGAAGTAAAAGGGCTATGGGTGGAGTTTTTGTTTAAAAGCATTTTTTTTCTTATGCCATCTATAAGATGCTGAAAAATTATTTTTATTTAAATATTGCTATTTTCGAACCTCTCTAAAGAAAATGCCGTAGATATTATCCACCAATGTGTATGGTCCATATTAAGAAATTCGGATGTTTTAACGTGTAATCTGTCGATTTTATGCAGAGGGAAAAGGGTAGTTTGAGGATAGATCAGCATCGAGTTGCAAGGCACCACTTTATGTAATCGTATATTATATTTTATGTTTACAGAAATTTATATATATTTTTTGTTGTATTTCGACTTTTTTTCGAAGTTGATTGTCTGTAATATGCTCATTTCAAAATGTTGGGCGTATAAATAATATATTTTGTTATTTCTTTATTGTGTTTAATTTTATAAGTAATTACAATCGGAACCAATGTTTTATGTGAATTTTGTTTTTATTACTAGTCATGAATTTTATGGAATTTCGAAATTACAAAGGAAAAAAGGGGTACAGATTTCATCTGCTTGCTTAGTACTGACGGGGGAAAAAATCATTTCATATCAGTTCATAGCTTAAGCATACATTTTACGAAGAGAAATTTGGCACGGACTAATCAGATTTGCCTAAACAATGAAACGATACCATGTAATTTAGTGTGCCGTGGTTTTAAGTAAGAGTTGCAAGAGTTTGTGCAAGCTGGAAAATATTCCATGTTGATTCTACTTATATCGATTACACAAACGAGCGTGAAAATTTAGATTGTTGTTTACTGGTGATGCAGTCTAATAAGAAGGTTAAGGCCGCTTCTCACTATGACTGGGTCCTGACAATTAAGGTAAAAGATAATAAGTCTTTGGTGGACATAAACCGCTAAATGCTATCAGCAACCACAATCAGCGTCACTTTTTCGTCTACTTTTGTGGAATGTAAGCATTACAATATTTTAAGCATGTTTACACATTCCACCTAGGCCTTTTTTTGGTGAATCAAAAACGTATACACGTTTTATCGTAAATATACACACAGGGCATAGCTAACGGCACACACCGCAAATTACTGTCGAACCGTTGATCCTAGAGGCATACTTCTAATGAGAAAAGCATCCAAATAATATTTTGACCTCGGATACTTCATTCATATTACAAGGGGTTGTATTGTTATTGAAATGGAAAAAAAATTATTTGGTCACCCTTGTCCTAAAAACAGTCTCTCCTAATGCCAACAAAAATATCTCATGTTTCTGAATGCAATATTCGCCAAGATATTAGAATTCAAATTCCGGAGAATAGAAGAAGAATAAGCAGGATAAAGCATTTCTTACTCGCATTTTTATGCTGTTTTTCGAATTCAAATCTGTGAATACTGCACTTTGAGAAACGTGGAATTTTTTTTAGCCTTAGAAAAAAAGAAGAGAACAACTCTGTATTGGGTTTTTCAGGATGGGTGATCAAATAAAAAGTTTATATTTTTTGATATTTTAATAACTATACCTTGCACTATGAATGACTTGACTTTCTTTCTGAGCACAACTCTGGTCTATCGCCATTTACCACCGAGTGAGTTGTTCCAGAAGTGTGAGTACCTACCAGTCTGAGTGTTTATCTACCATTGTGTCTGATATTTCAGTGCTACCAAATATATTTCAAATTGTGAGTGAAGTGTAACGATTAAATATTGGTACTGTTTGTTGCCCTATTGCTCTCTGTGGCGAAACTTTTTAATGGAGAGATCGGATTGCATTCCCGCCTTGAAGTTGGGAACCACAAAAAACAAACTTCAGCTGACCACCCCTGTGGCACCGCTAGGGTTCGAACCCAGGTCCTCGAGATGCAAGTCGATCACTGCATGACCTCTCAGTCGTCATAGCTGCTGAATAACTTATCTGATGTTCACACGTTATTTGGATATTTTTTCTAACTGATCAATTCTAAGGACCAACAGTTCACCAGTAATTTGCGATGTGTGCTGTTAACTATGCACCCTGTATGTATATAACCTTGGCTTTTTTTTTGTTTCTAAAGTGATTTTTCCATGAATGTACGTTACAGGTGAGGGAAAACAGGTATTCTCTGGATTTTATGCCGAGGTGAACTCAGAAAGAAAAGTCACCTGGTCTCTGCCAGAACTCGAATCTAGGCCCTCTGGCATTCCAGGCAAGCATGCTACCATTTACACCACTAGAGGCATCAGGGGTGGATCTATGGGGGAGGGGTTAATGAACCCCCACCCTCCAAGCGAAATGCAATAATTCATGAAATTTTCTGAACTTCTATATAATGATATTGGAAAACTAATTGAACAAAAAATTTAAGAAAACTTCGGGTAAAACCGTGGCTTTTTCAAAAAAAAAAAAAAAAATCGGATGGAGAAAAAACTGGATTGTCACAGAAAATGCAGGAAACTAATTTTTTCAGCGATTTCTAAAATCGCCCCTCCCAATGGCATGCTCTAAGATCCGCCCCTGGGGGAGATAGCTATGCTTTCCTTATTTCACGCAGTGTGGCATGGGGTGCTGAAGTAGAGGCATTAGTAGCCTCTTAACTTCAGCAAATAGCCCACAGGTGGGACGGTGGAGATAGACAGTCTTTCCTCAGCCCAATTATATGAAGGAAATAGATACTTTTTAGATTTTTACCAAGGTGAACTCAGAAAAAAAGAGTAAGAGTTGTTTGAGACGTGGATTATCGCTGGATGTGGAAATAATAGAAAGGGAGGGCAAGAGGCATCTCTTAATAACTATGAGGCCTCAGCCCTGATTTTATATTTTGTGGAGGAGGGGAAATTTCGGCATCAAAGAAAAAAAGTTGATACATTATCTCAAAATATACAGGAAAAAACACTGGGAAATATCCGTACAAAAGTATAGACACGGTTAAATGTAAATTAACAATTAATGATTCTAAAATTGAAGAAATTTTAAAGTTTACGAAGGAAATAATTCCAAAACCAATTAAAATTAGAACCAAATTGAACACTAATGAAAATTCCGAAAGTAATCAAAAATAAGAAAAATTACCATAAGTGTAGGGTTCCCAATAATACAGGGTTTGATATGATTGAATCTACCCCCCTAAGGGTGGGTCCAATCAGTGGTGGTGGTTTTATCTCGTTTTCTCTGTTTACCTAATCTTTGTGCAAATTATTATTTTCGCCCTGGAAATTTGAGTTTCGTTATTTTTAATCCAGCATGTTTGTTTTACGAGGTTAATATTTGAAGTTATTTGCTGCTTGCTAATTTTCCCCATGGTTGTGGATTTGAATTGGTTTTGCTATGGCTACCACATACGCTGCTTTCTTCATAGCCAGCATCCACAATTGAAAACCAGAAGTTTCTCGTTCCAAGTTTCGTGATTATTATTTTTTTATGTCCTGTGGCATTTGTGGCTGTACATCTGTGGACAAACGTTTCGATTTCAACATTTATCCTAACTACATTCAATACTCCTTTGTACTAATTTGAATGATTAGTTCATAAATTAAAAAGACATTCAAAGAAATTTCATATTTTTTGTGAACCAGACAACTAGTTCGAGTGGAAACGTGTTGATTTCTAAGTTGGAGGTTTGTAAAATAACTTAGCGGTGACTATGTAAACACTTTCTATTATGTGTAGAAACTTGAATTTCGATGCATGAAATTTATCCACCGTTCATAAAGTCTGCTGCTCAATTGCGGTTACTGGGATTTCTATCCTTCATTTTTCTCTTCTCGCTACAATCATTGAGGTCTGTTTTTAGTTATTTTGGACAATGTTGGAAAAACATCGGATGGAGAAAATAAATCTTTGTTTTCTCCTCAAATTTACCTCATCGAAGAATAATTGTGTTTGCACTGTACATAGGTTCAACTTTTTTCACTTTATCATTGAGGGAAATATGAAATGAAGGTGTTTTCGAGGGTAAAACCATTTTACAACCAAAATTAGATTTTGAGAAAAATGAATCTGAATGTGTTAAGTATATGTGAAGTGGTTTTTCTCAGGATACATAGAAACTTGATCCTTTTTCTTTATTTTTACGGCTTTAAAGTCGTTCTACATCAAAATGCAAATGAACGTTGTGATAGTGCTCCTTGAATGTTACCAGATGGCTTTGCTAGCTTATTTTTGAAAAAATTGCAGTGAAGTGGTTTTTACCCCTGAAAATCCTTGAAAATATATACCACATAATTTATTCAGTAACGCGTGACATCATTCAGCTTTTATACATCATGTCCTGAACATTTGCATACTGAACCTCGTAAAATATCACTCATGGGTTTCAACAGTGGCACAATTCAAATATATAATTTTTCGAAGAAACAAAAAAAAGTTTCTGTTTCCATTGATTGTAGGACATTAGAAAATGGTGGACGTTCACGAACAAACTATTTTGGGTCTAAAATGTACAATGTAACGAAGAATAATAAGGTAATGAAGGACGTGTCTCAAAAATAACACTTTTGTTTTTGTAATTGCATGCCACTATTGTGGACCATGAGAGATATACCTGCATACTTTGTGTGTTTTGTAACTTTTCTTCGCTTTTGATAGCTCTGAAAGCTAGTTTGTGCATATTTTTAAAGCACCTCAAGATCATGATGTATTTGCTATATTGCGGTATTTTGTATGCGCTGTAGAATGTTTGATATATTTTCCATTTCTAATTATCTTAACTCAGCAAAATTTTTTCTTTCGTCAATTGCTCAGCGAGAAAATATCCAATGTATTCAGTATTTGAAGGTCATCATTGGCTTTGTCCACCCGCTCTTTAAATTTTCCTCGCGAACCAAATGTATTACTGTGATAGAATTGAAGTTGTAATGATGACTTTAAAGTAGTCTGCGAGACTCTTTTCTTTTTTAATGATGGTTAGAGACACAATGTGGCATCTTTTCTTGTACGGTAAAACTTTTTTTGGTTATTTATTTGCTATATGAACACCAAGGCGGTTGTTGGTTTTAATGTGTATGTAATATAAAATAATGTGAAGAAATGTAACGACATTATGGTGTGAATACTACTGCGACAGATTTATTATGCAATTTTACACATCCATTGAATGATTTTGTATATGCGTGTTTCTAATACACGTCATTGTAAATGTGTAAACGCCTTGTAACCGAGAAACCAGTCCGTTCTCCCGTGATATTCAGTGTACTATTATATAATTTCACCAATGTATTAGATTAGTGTTCATTTGTTTGTTAGAGGTACTTATATTTTAATGTTTACGGAAAGACGCATCCCCATGAAGGGATATGTGGCGAACATACTCGTTCAAGACAAATTTCAGTATTGCAATTAGATATGTAATTTGATATGTTTACATGCCAAAAGTACAAGCTTAAATTAACTTATTGCACGAATTACACTCATGAGGAAATGTGTGTATTTAGGTTTGTTTTTTCCTCATTCGAGAAATTTGTGGGGATTTTCTTGGCTAATTAAAAAATGATTAAAGCACACTGACCTAGGACCGATTATTTCACTGTCCATTTCTGAGTAAGAAATGGAATAGAACCATATTTTTCCCCCCATTGAAAGCAATAGTATTATGTTTTAGAGTGTACGTTGATATTGTAGTATCCGATTGTGTGCTTTTTGTTTCATGTAGATTATATATAGTGTGGTATATTTTCCCAGTTTCATAGGGACTTCGATGTTTGTTTGTCCCCAAATGCCCGAATGTTATCTTTTGTATGGCATAGGTTAAACAAGCATTAATTCCATTTATTTTTTTGTAAATATTTAACATTTATTAGCAATTTTGTTTATGAATCGTGAAATGGAGTGGAGTAAAAGTGATTACCATTATATTCTATTGTGTCAGTTTGTTATTGGATAATGTAATTAATTTCTTTGAAATAAAAACATTGGTTCACATAATCGATTTTCTCTTGTGATATTGATTTATTTATTGGTGTTATTACAACATTATACAGCGTGTCCTCCTAACCGTCTGAGGTCTGACGATCCAACGAATCTAAAATAAATCGAAGCTGCCGACTCATCACCCCGGATTCGCACTTACAGCGGCCCCCACATCCTGGAGAAGAACGCTGGTGAGCCCTCTATGCAGTGAATTTATAGCGTGGGAAAAAATTGAGAGAAGCATCCCGGGCCCCCACGGCTGAAACCCTGTCAGTTTTAACTCTTGTGGGGGCCATGGGCTAGGACCACCTACCCTGGGCTAGTAGAGTTCTTTGAGCTTGTTTATAAGAAGGAATGAATCTATCAATGTAAAAAAAACAAACATTGAATGAAACTTTGTATTTCATAAGTAACTAATCTAAGACCAGCCGTGGATCCAGGAGTCCCCCAAAATCCGGATAATACAGTCGAACCCCGCTTTAACGAATACCATTATAGCGAAAATCTCGTTTTAACGAACACTTTTCTAATCCCCCCAAATAAGTTTACATAGGAACAATGCTAGGTAATCTGCAATTCCTTTATAACGAAATTTCGTTTTAAGGAAGTGATTCCTCCGGTCTCTTGACGTTCGTTATAACGGGATTCGACTGTATGGTGAAACTGTCTGCATGTCCCGTAAAATACATGACAATCCTACAATCATACACAGTTAGCCAACCCTCCTGACTCACCGCTGTGGATCCGTGACTGTGTCTAAGGTTGAATATAGATCTGGATATTTCTGAGTAGTCACTTTTTATTTATCTAAAAGCTACGTGATCCAAGACCTGGCCTGGCCGCGGCGGAGGGCTAACTCGAGCCAACAAGCCAACGAGGGAAGACGTGATCCTGGCCTGGCCACAACGGATGGCTCACCAGAGCCAACAAGCCTAGGAGGGAAGTTGCATGGTCCAGGACCTGGCGCCCGGCCACAGAGAACAACAAAGGGCTCCATAGAGCAGTGGTTCTCAACCTTTGGAAGCCCGCGGCCCGGTTTCATTTATTTTTGTAAGTGGAAGGCTCAGTCAAACACGTGATTAACGGAACGTGAATGGGGGAAAAAGAAACGGCAGATCAGTCGCGGTCCGGTATGAATGATGTCACGGCCCAATACCGGGCCGCGGCCCGGCGGTTGAGAAACACTGCCATAGAACTACCGACATCATAAGAGCTCATCGATATAAATTTGTACAATAGAAATATTCAAATCTGTACATACTTTTTTTAATAATGTGTTTATATTTACGTAATGTATTTTATATGCATAATAAAGCCCCCGACACCGCCCAGCACCCTCATCCGGGGCAATGGCTAAAATTGACAATGGTCGATAGAGCCTGGGCGGTGCACGGTATGAAATGAAATGAAAATTATCTAAAAGCTTCGCATTTGATCTCTCTATACTTTCCTTGATTAAAAATTCTTATGAAAAATTTGTTAAAAGATTAATTTTTAAATTATGCAAGATAGAGACATGCATGTCAATTTTACATGAATTGCCAAAATGTTTTTTGAATTGCCAAAATGCACGTTTTCGAACTTTTTTTCATTTTTTAGATAGACCATGGATTTACTATATACAGTAGGGTGGCCTCTGTTAATACGCTCTTCATCTCATCAAGTATTTGTCGTAGAGGTATGGTTCCCATTTGAAAGTGCCGCGCAGGTCGAACGGTTCCATTGCCGCGCAGGTCGCACGGCCAAAGAACAGTCCCTGGTTCTTTGGCCATGATAATCACCGATTATGATTTTTTCTTCTTTATAGAATTAAGAAAAAGAGATAATTCCAAAATTAATGAAAAAAAAATTCTATAATTAATTAAAGAAATAATTCCAAATTAATGAAAGAGATAATAATTCCAGAATTAATGAGATATAATTTCAGAATCAATTAAAGATATAATTTCAGCATTAATGAAAGAAATAATTTCAGCATTAATGAAAGTGATAATTCCAAAACGAATGAAAAAAATAATTTCAGCATTAATGAAAAAAATAATTTCAGCATTAATGAAAGAAATAATTTCAGCATTAATGAAAGTGATAATTCCAAAACTAATGAAAGAAGTAATTCCTGAATTAATGGGGCGCGGTAGCCCAGGTCGATAAGATACTCGCCTGAATCACCAAAGGATGTTTGGAGGTGTCGCGAGTTCGATACCCGGTTCGTCCTTGTCAGAAAACTTTCCTGACACAGGGGTACAATAGAAATCGGCGACTTGACAAAAAATAGCTACCGCAGGGAGTCCTCATCGAGGGTTTGCGCACCAACCTCTCGATGCATATAAAAAACTAGCCTGCCTAAGGAATCGGCAATAAATTGTAGGTCCCGGTCTATATAATTAGCCTTCGTGTGCAGAAAATGACCGCGGTGCGACAAAAATGATAAATGATCCAGAATTAATGAGATATAATTTCAGAATCAATGAAAGAATTTCAGCATTGATGAAAGTGATAATTTCAGCATTGATGAAAGTGATAATTTCAGCAGTAATGAAAGTGATAATTTCAGCAGTAATGAAAGTGATAATTTCAGCATTAATGAAATTGATAATTCCAGAATTAAAGAGACATAATTTCAGAATCAATGAAAGAAATAATTTCAGCATTAATGAAAGAAACAAATTCAGAATTGATGAAAGCAATTATTCCAGAAGTAATGATAGAAATAATAATTAATGAAGGAAAATTTCAGAATTGATGAAAGAAATTTTTTAGCATTGAAGAAAGAAATGATTCCAGTATTAATGAAATAAATAATTTAATTTTTTTTCACCTTTAGATGAGTTCTCTCTCCATTTTTTAATCTTTAAAACCCAATATTTAGAGACCGAACATTTGTATCGGCAAATTGCCAGGCGGGAACTTAGTTTTAATCGAATCACGTGATTTCCTTGCATTTGATGTCGCTGCCGTCGCGGCGGCTGGAAGCTCCCCCCAGTAATATAAGCTCGATGCCAAGGAGACAAAGGACCTCCACACAAGCAGACGGCAGGTAAGATGTGAATTTTCACACTCCAACTTTACAGTAATGTGCTGCCATCTAATCTCAAATTTAAAAGTGACTCATGTGGTGATGATGAAGGTTAAATTAAAAAAACTATATTCTTTATTCCGCTCAGTTCCTTATAAACAAGACTCATAAACTGAACTGGAAATTTAAACTGAAAGTTCGGTTATTTTATTTGAGCGTAAGGAGACGTCCAAAACAAAGAACCTCTTAATGAGCAGACGACAGAGAAGAAGTCGGTTCCCTAGAAGCTAAGCGCACAAACAGAACTGGAAGTTTGAACTGCCAGTTCAGCAATTTTTTCAGGGCACAAGGAGACGTCCAAAACAAGGAACCTGAGTGAAGCAGACGACAGAGATTCTGAGGCTTGATTTATATACTGTTGGTGCTGCCATCTAATCTTCAAATTTCAGGCAACTCATGCGATGATGAAAAAATAAAGAGTGAGAGAGTTCTTTGTTATTTTTTAGCATAAAATTTTTTTGAGACAAAAATTTCGGTAACAAAATTCGTTCATTTGCAATAATCGATTTTTTTTACGTAGAAAAAATAATTATTTCTTTCCACAAAAACATACGGACAATATGGATGATCGAACAAATAAGTGAAAACACGGATTATGTGGTCTTCAGATAGGGTTACCAGATTCAAAACTGAAAAAAGAGGACGCCTGGCAGGCCCGTCATTTTGAGGGAATCGGGGGCAACGCCCGCCCCCCTGGTTTTTGAAAATATACTAAAAATGATATATATCTACTCTATAATATAAAATCACAAACTCGAAAAGGGCTTGTTTCTATGTAACGGAAATTAGTGACGTTTTTGTGTTACGGAAATCGGTTACGATTTTGGGTCAAGTTTTCATTTAACTCTTGCATATATATCGGGACCAAGTTAAGTGCATGTACCGAAAGGCTCCCACAGTCTACTGCAGGGCCCCTAGACTGACGAGCCCCCAAACCAGCTTTTTCACGGGCCACTCTGTGGTTATTTTAGTGAGGAAAATCTAAAAGTGATTATATCGTTCCGGCCCCTGTCAGCTCTGCCCTTGTGGGGGGGGGGGGGCATGCCGAGAGGTATGTATACGTATAATATACATATATCACCAGTGCTCCCAACACACAGGGTCGGGGTACCCAGGGCATGGCATTTCACATATACCTTCATGGGGAAAGTAAAAAGTTTCATTTCCAGGGGCCCTTGACGGATCTCATTGTTGTCTTGCTGCTTTAACATTGAAAAATTTGCGATAGCGGATGCCCGAGATATATCGAGTCTGGGGGCCCCCCATAAAATTTGCGAATTCGGTCACGGGTAATCCATGGGGGGGGGGGGGCTCTACTTTATTCGTTTATAAAATGAATACCAATGAACATTTGCCGTGACCCTTACAGGAGGGATGCCCGACAAGCTTACGAGTCAGGGCCGCGTTCGTTTTGGGGGCCTTGGATGAATCTCATTCTTTTCTGTTGTTGTAGAATTTGCAACGGCGGAAACCCGAGATAAATCCAGTCTGGGTTCCACTAAACATCTTCGTATTGGGTCCCCACTACTGGATTTTATTCGTTCTAAAATTAATAAAAATTAAAAAATTTCGTGAGCCCCTCACAGGGGGGGGGGGAATGTCAGACAAGCTACGTGGTCGGGGCCCCATGGAAAAGTTGACAGGTTCCAATTCGGGGCCCCCTGGATGAATCTCATTGATTATTTTTGTTTAACATTGTAAAATTTGTAACATCGGTGGGCCGAAATAAAGCCAGTTTGGGGCCCACTAAAAGTATGCGAATTGGTGCCCCGGGTAATTGGTTGGGGGTCCTGGATTTTATTCGTTGGTAAAATGAATACAAATGAAAATTTTTCATGGCACTCGCAGTGGGGGATGACCTACAAGCTTCCAAGTCGGGGGCCCCATATTTGCAGGTTTCATTTTGAGGCCCCTGAATGAATCTCATTCTTTTCTGTTGTTTAACATTGTAGAATTTGCAACAGCGGAAGCCCAGATAAACCCAGTCTGAGTCCCCTACTAAAAATCTGTGCATTGGGTCCCCACTACTGGATGTGGGCCCGTGAATTTTTTTTTATTCGTTGTGAAATTGATAAAAATGAAAAATTTCCGTAGCCTCTCACAGGACGAGATGTCCGACAAGAGTCCAGTTCGGGGCCACATGGAAAAGTTTATGCCACGGATCACTTAAGCAATCTGGGAATGTTCCGACGGTATTGAGTGATGTAGAACCGCACTGAAGGGGGAGGGGTCTTAAGTTTTCTAAAATTGTGCCACATGCCATTCAAGGGATTTCTAAATGTGCCACGGATCGTTTATGTGTTCTGGAACTGTCGCGGGTTACTTAAGCGATCTTTGAATGTGACACGGATCGTTTAAGTGTTCTGGAACTGTCGCGGGTTACTTAAGCGATCTTTGAATGTGACACGGATCGTTTAAGTGTTCTGGAACTGTCGCGGGTTACTTAAGCGATCTTTGAATGTGACACGGATCGTTTAAGTGTTCTGGAACTGTCGCGGGTTACTTAAGCGATCTTTGAATGTGACACGGATCGTTTAAGTGTTCTGGAACTGTCGCGGGTTACTTAAGCGATCTTTGAATGTGACACGGATCGTTTAAGTGTTCTGGAACTGTCGCGGGTTACTTAAGCGATCTTTGAATGTGACACGGATCGTTTAAGTGTTCTGGAACTGTCGCGGGTTACTTAAGCGATCTTTGAATGTGACACGGATCGTTTAAGTGTTCTGGAACTGTCGCGGGTTACTTAAGCGATCTTTGAATGTGACACGGATCGTTTAAGTGTTCTGGAACTGTCGCGGGTTACTTAAGCGATCTTTGAATGTGACACGGATCGTTTAAGTGTTCTGGAACTGTCACGGGTTACATAAGTGATCTTTGAATGTGACACGGACTTACTTCAGTGATCTGAAAATGTGCCATGGGCCTACTTCAGTGATCTGAAAATGTGCCACGGGCCTCTTAAATACTCTGGAATTGTGCCACGGGCCTCTTAAATACTCTGGAATTGTGCCACGGGTCATTTAAGTGGTCTTTAAAAAAAATATGCCACTTAGTTCATTTTTACAAAATTGGATTTGAAGGGGCAAGCTACATCAGATAACCTTCAGGGCCACATTTGGTCCGCGGGTCAAAGGTTTACCATATATGGCTTAAAGGGTGGGTCGCAATGAATTTCTTAAAGAGAAATTATGAGTTCTTAGCATTCAAATAGCATTGAAAAATTAACAGAAATCTTTTATAATAAATCTACTCTATAACATAAGATCACAAACTCGAAAAGGGCCCGTTTCTATGCAACAGAAATTAGTGACGTTTTATGAGTGACGGAAATCGGTTACGGTTTTGGGTGAAGTTTTCATTTAACTCTTGCATATCAAGACCCATTTGACCCCTCGGGACTAAGTTATGTGTGTGTATGTACCGAGAGGCTCCCACATCCTACAGCAGGGCCATTAGGATGGGAAAGATGGCGAGCAACCAAACCAGCTTTTTCAAGGGGGCGCCCTCTGTGGTTTATTTATTGTGTGAAAAATAAAAATTGATAAGAATCGTTCCGGCCCCTGTCAGCCCTGCACTTGTGGGGCTAGGCCGAGAGGTATGTATATGTATGATATCACCAGTGCTCCCAACACACAGGGTTGGGGGTACGCAGCATTGCACATATACCTTCACGGGAAAGTTAAAAAGTTTCGTTTCCAGGGACCCTTGATGGACCTCATTGTTTTCTTGCTGCTTTAAAATTGAAAAATATCCGATAGCGGAAGCCCATATATCCAGTCTGGGGCACCCCGTAAAAATTTGCGAATTCGGTCCCGAGTAATTGCGTGGGTCCGCTGGATTATATTCGTTGGTAAAATGAATACTAATGAACATTTGCCGGGGCCCTCATTGGGGGGATGCCCGATAAGCTTCCGAGTCGGGGACCCCGTTTCATTTTGGGGCCCTGGATGAATCATTCTTTTCTGGGTGCGGGGTAATTTGTTCGGGGGCCCTGGGTTTTATTCGTTAGTAAAATGAATGCAAATTAAAATTTTTCGTGGCACTCTAGCGGGGGATGCCCAACACGCTTCCAAGTCGGGGGCCAATGTCAATGTGTAAATTGACAGGTTTCATTTTGGGGGCCCTGGATGAATCTCATTGTTTTCTGTTGTTTAACAAGTAGAATTTGCAGTCTCGGTCCCCTGCTAAAAATCTACGTATTGGGTATCCGCTACTGGATGTGGGGCCCTGGATTATATTCATTGTAAAATTAATAAAAATTAAAAATTTCCGTGGCCCCTCACAGGGGGAATGTGCGATAAGCCTTGAGGTCAGAGCTCCCATGAAAAATTTGAAAGGTTCCATTTCGGGGGCCCTGGATGAATCTCATATATTTTTATTTTTTAACATTGTAAAATTTGCAACATCGGTAGCCCGAAATAAAGCCAGTCTGGGGCCCACTAAAAGTACGCGAATTGGTGTCCCGGGTAATTGGTTGGGAGCCCTGGATTTTATTCGTTGATAAAATGAATACAAATGAACATTTTTCGTGGCACTCGCAGCGGGGTGCATAAAAAAACTTGTCAGTAAGAGAGAGGTGACCGTTAATCAGGGGTTTAAAAAAGCATGCTTTCATTATACGCGGGGAAGTTATTATTTTGCCGTAAAAGAAGGGTGACCGCATCTGAGAGATGTCCGTTGAGAGGGTTTTTACTGTATTAAAGAACTTTGCAAAAACTGGAAAACTCCATGACCCTCTCCAATGCATGATTTTCTACGATTCCATTATCAAAAAGCATATGAATAAAATATTACCGGTGTAAATTGTTTTCTCTTCACCTTGCATAAATTTCTCACGCGTTGCTTTCGACCACAGAGTTATGTAGAATTTATATCTTTAGTCTATGCTTTCGACTTACGAAGTATAAACAAATGAAATATTGATAAATGAGCATGGAATTGAGAATTTAGATGAGTTAAATTAATTAATGATGGTGAAAATTCGTTTACTACAGCGTTTTGCCATCATTGCTTATGTGTGTATGAGCTTTGTCCTCATCAGTTTTTTGGGATCATCATATTCAAAGGCGGAGATAGACTTGGAAGTCTGGGGGGCACGGTAATTATTGCTAGGGGGCCACGATGATGATGATGTCAATTCATATATACATTTGATCAGCCGACTCCACCTTTGACGCTGCCCCCCGCACTCCCCTCCCCCCGTATCTCCACCCATGATCACATTAGAAGGATTCGTGTCAACTTTTAGAATAAATAATTCTGCTGCCATCTGTGATCATTATTTACAAAGAAAATTAAAACATAAATTCTGAAGAAAATATCAGATATTTATGAAAATGTTGAATATGAGGGAGACTGAAAACAGATTTTTTCGCATGATATATATCTGTATATTTTTCAGTGGATAAATGATTCAAAAATGTCTTCATAAAATTCACTATTGATAGCAACTAAAGTTAATAATTTGTATCAACAACGTTTTCGCACAGAAAAGTCTAAACTTTCCTGGAATGTGGAACGTTTAATAAAGTAATCATACACTTACTGTAGGGTGGTCTTTAAAGCAACAGATGTGTTTGATATAGAAATGTGCATGCCAAAAATTCTGTACTCCAGAGGTTAAAGGCGCCACGTCCATTTTCAATACTGGGATGATGCTATTGTAGTACTTTTGTTACACTACGCACAGGTAATGATACTTAACAGCGATATTCACTTTATAAAACAAACGAACTCTACGGAAAAATATCCTGAAAAATTTCTAAACCGTTCCCCGCAAAATATCCCATTTGTGACATGGTGCTCTGCTTCCAGCACACACAATTTAGTTTTAAAACTAAAAACATTTATAAAGTTTCATGAACGCGAGTAGAAAACGCATTATTTTACAGAAAATTCGACAAACAAACCGTTCGATTCTTTAAAATTTCATTATCAGTGAATAAAATTTTGAATCCACGGTCTACTAATACAAATACAACGCCACAACAGGCAAAATGCTCAACGAGGTGGCTGAGAAAAAGATTCCCATAAAAATATGGACGACATATATTTCACAAATATAGCAACCCAATTAAAAATGCAATTAATAAAAATGATAATACACATGATAAAATATTATACAATGTCCACACACACACACACATAAAGAATACTTATGGTTGTCTTATAACGATTACGGTTGTCTATACGATTGCATGTTTTCTCGGTGTAACTAAATCTGCAACGAATTACAATAGTGTTTATACCACATATGTTTTCCCATACAAAATACTTATTGGACTTGAACTGCATAAAATGTATATGATAAAAAAAAAAGTCCCTTGTGATCTGAAATTGTATTCACATAAATATTTCTAATTTTCCCCATTTAATCCTGATGCACTGAGTAGAAACAGAACTCTTTTACCGTCGCTTTTTGATGCTCTTGCTGGGGGTTTTTGGCGTCACGATCCCCATATGATGTTTTTTCCCCCCTTTTCCACTTTGAACAGATGTTGCTTTGCTGACTGAAGACGTGTGCCCTGCTTCTGTGGTTGTGGTGGCTTTTGCCTGCTTCTGTGGTTGTGGTGGCTTTTGCCTACTTCGTTCGATCATGACTATTTTGACCAATTTTAACCAGTTCTTTTAACATTCACTACACTTACATGCCGCACCTATCTATCTACAAACATTACCACATTTCACTCTTCATAGGACTTCTTGGCCAGTTTTTATGCCGGCAGTTGGCCCCATGGGCTAGGAATCGGCTAAAAAGTTTAATTCTGGTCTGGACATTAAGAATACTTATGGTTGTCTTATAACGATTATGGTTGTCTATACGATTGCATGTTTTCTCGGCGTAACTAAATCTGCAACGAATTACGATAGTGCGGCTGAGCATAAGACCTCACATTTCCTGGTATCTCTCTATTACTTTTTGAGAAGATTGTCTCATATTTAAAATAGAGACCTCCATGTGTCCTCGACAGTTTTATTCGAATCAAACAATTGCAACAATATTTTTTGTTTGTTCGAAAATTTTTCTATTGCTTTGCTATCTGGTATATGTTCTGAGACTTGAAAACTTGAAAAAGCAACCGCATCTTGGCCGCATCTACTTTAATGAGTAAAAGGTCTGCTATAACCAGCAGACCTTTTACTCGTTTTTCCGATGATAGAGTAAAGAGTTGCTCCTGCTTTATGCGAAAATTAAATCGTTCATATGCCTTCGATTTGAAATACAGGTCTTAATGCGATTAAACTTGGTTTTTTAGAAATCGTCGTTGAATAAATAATTGGAATGAAGTTCATTATAAAATAAACTGGATACTTTCTTGCACAGGATGTCTATATCATATTGGTTTATTAATTAAAGACAATTGGATAATATACAAGACAAGTGACGTCAGCTGAAATGTTGCTGCCTTTGAATGTTTTTCTCTGCATGGATTTTACAATTTTCAGCGCACACTATTTTGGAAAAGATTCCAGTAAAATATTTCCATATTTGTGTCGTTTATTTGGTTTTTCTTTTTACATGTCAAAATTGATTCAATGAGAGTTGGGGCTGGGAGTCAACTAAAGCATTTAACTAACACTACATCTCACACATAGACCACATGATATTTCTCTGCAAAATTTACGACATTTATTCAAATTTGTAAATAAACAATCTTCAATTGACTAAGCGATGGTAACACATTTGTCTGATTTCTGGCCATAAATGGGTGAGGCTGATGCGCGTGTTGAGCTGCACTGGAATTCTTGTGCTCGCGTGGCCCTGTGATAGGTATTAGTTGTGTTCTTTCCTAAACATCTCGTTGCGAATGGTTGGAAGTCTTTTCAAGGGATGTTCCTGGTCAATTCAGACAGTCCGGCTTGGAGCAATCCAATATACTACACCATTTGTCATGTCCTGGATGTTTTCCACTTCTGTATGGTGCTTTAGAAAACTAATTTAGGTTTGTTGCATGATTTCAAAACTAGATACAGTCTTTCATTCTGCAAACTACCTCTCACCACTCCCGAAAATGTTAGAAGAGTATTATTTGAAAGGATTAATCACTGTGAGATGGTATTGTTAAAAGCTTTTGCTTCCAGAATAGCAAAAGTGCTTAGCTCAACTAGAGCAATGAAGTCCAAGGTATTCGACTTAAAAACCACCATGCAGTTTTCTATGAATGAAAGAAAGATATGATAGTGTCTTCTGAATTTGTACAGACAAAACGAGAAAATCCTACATTTCCTATATTCATTAACTTCAGGTTTGACATACCAAATGGATTGTCAAGTTTAACACTCTTATACTCTTTCATTACTTTGACTTCACCTCATACGAAAACACTTCACAAAATATGTATGTGCACTAACCGAAGGTTAGAACGTCTATTTTTCAATCGATTCGAATCCGATGAATTCTTGTAACTGATTTAGTTCATCTTTGGAATCGAAACACCACTTTAGAAACTCTCCTGTTCTTTTCGTGTCCGACGAACGGAGAATCTGACTTACCCTGGGCAGTTTCAGGAAATCTTTTATCGTCATTTTATACGTAGAGACGTCACTTTCCGATTTCAGAGTTGCTTTGACAAACTTGTCGATGCTGTTCAAGTCATTTAAGGCGAATGAAACGAAAATTATGCTCACGACACGAGAAAAAGGTGCTTTTTCTCCATTACGTGACAAAAATTCTGTGTTCTCCAAGTCCAATGCGCATTCTATAATTTGTTTCAAACAATCGAATTCAGCAGCATCGAGTAAAATACGAAACATCTTTTTACTGGTATCAAAATCTCTTATCACATCTTTCAAGAAACATATTTTCAAGTGCGAGGGACTGGCATACCACACTTCCCTGAAAAATTCCCCTGTTATTCTACGAATTTCAACGTGGAAGACACAGTCCTTCATAACCTGTATGTATTTCGTTATGGACATGAACGCGAACATTTCAGAAATTGTTTGTAAAAAGTATTTCTGCCGCTGTCTATCACAAAGTAGAATCAACAGAATCTGATAGTGGTAATTTTGAAAAACTTCTCTCTGCTGGTCACAGTCTTTCATCTGACCCAGCAGAAAAAACAATATTTCCAGAAGCTCGTTATTTCCTATGCAAAGCACACCATTACCGCGTCCTAGAATTTGCATCAAACGATGAATCCAAGCCATCATATTCGAGTTCTTTTCTTCTTCCGTTAGTTTCGGAAAGAAGTATTTTGCTGCGAGGTCATTTCCGGTCTGAACCGACAAACAAAACATGTTCACGTACACACTGGATTCTGCGTCATATATATCATTAACATCGGTTTTTTTAATTATTCTAATCAATCTGGGAAGTTCACCTCCGAAAAAGCAGAGCCAGAACATGGAAAGGTGATAAAGGTACCCGTGTTCCTGGCATAGTTGATCGTTCTGAATGCTATCGATGTCCCTGGAGAGTTGTGGCATCCTATACCATGCCTCCTCGACGAGATCTTCCAAACACGCGTTCGCGATCGGCATTAAGAAAGTCTGGTCTTCCTTGTGACGGTCGAAGGTGGATCTGATCGTTCTCGAAACATCGACTTTTCCATCGACAGTCCAGCAAACGCGATCTATTTTTCTTAGGCCTAGTCTTAAATTCTTCTTTGTATCCAGCCAATTATACAAGTTCTTCCCGATGGGAATGACAAGTTTCATGATTTCTTTCTTCAGCAGTTCGTGCAGTGGCAGGGCAGACAACTTATTCAGCACTTTCTCTTCCGTAACTGGAAAACTAGGAAGACGAAGTGTCTCTTCGGCATTCTCAATATCGGTGTCATCATCACCGCCGCCATTATCAACTTCCAGGAGCGTATCATCGACAGTATTCCGAAAACACTGAATCTCCCACAATTTGATGACAATTCCGGTCATGGCAATAGTTTCCAATGATGGTACAAATGGCGCAGAAACAAAGCTAATGAAATCTTTGCCTTTATCCATGTTCTAGCACCAAAGGCAATCTCTTGTCTTTCTTCTAAAAAACAATAGGAAGAAATCAAGCCTTGATAGTTTAGTTTGTTGCACAACTATTCTCTCTATTTCAGATCCACTCACAATTTCGATTCAGTTTTCCGCAAGACTCACCTAAAAGAAAGGGGAAAAGAAACATAATCTGATTGAATTGGAAATAGATAATTTATGCAAAAAAAGAAGAAAAGAAAACAGATCGATAACAAAGCCGAAGGTTTAGACGTGACATAGACATATTTTATTGTGTACTTGAAAAAACCGATTACAATCACAGAGGGGTAGGAAAAAATTCACCGTAATGAAACTAAGATTCATGTCGTAATAATTCAGTTCTAACAATTGCAGAAAGCGAAAAACTTTCTTTACAATATATTTACAGAATGTATTAATCTTGAGAATTTCATGTAAAAGTCTCCCGAAACAATTACTGCGAGTTATTTCCATCCACTGAATTCATATGTTGGGCAACAAAGAATAATATTCAAATTAGGGCTGGGAATCGATTAATACTTTTAACTGGTTAATCCAAAATTTTTAATCGATTAATCGAGTATTTTTGTACTTGTATAATATTAATTGATGATATAAAATGTGATTTATTTATTTCACGCACCTATTCGCTAGATGTAAAGTATAGGAATAGACTAAAGGCTGCCCCAACACACTTGGAGTATTTTAATATTCGTATGCTGAACGTATCAGCCACCTCGTTGGGCATTTTGCCTGTTGTGGCGTTGCATTTGTATTTTGTTCTTCCTATTACATTGACGTATCAAGTCCTGGAATTTCTTCATTTGGATCTAGTGTTTTGTTTTACTAAATTTATTATTTTGGTTGGTGACTGATTTCGAAACTACTATTGGTCATGCTGTTACTTGTTTTCCTTTAAACTCCTCCCAAATGTTGCTTGTGAGGAGTCGAATTGATGCTTACAAGAATACGAACAACTACTGCTCATAGTGGAGACAATAAATTTTGGTGTTGCATTTTCAAACTCAATTTGAAACTAAAACGACCACAATTTTTCGTTGAATGGACTTGCATTTCCCGATTCCGAAAAATTTCATCAAAATATCGATTCAAATATTTCTAAACATGACCACTTGTGGAAAATGTTGTACCCTGGTATACAATAATTCAGGACATTTAATGAGTATCGTTAAATAAATCAAGTCAGATTACTAACTTTTTACTCAAATTTTAATCGTATTGATCGAGTCGATTAATTCGACTAAAATTTTTAACAGCGATTGACAATTAATCGATTAATCCATAAATCGGAACACACACAGCCCTAATTTAAATAATAATAATTTCCCTTCTCCTCCTAACGAGTTCATGGCCCACCATGCTCTGACTCTATGCAGAGATTATAGCAGGGTGATATAGATATGGTGAGCGAACCCATAAACGCATTCAGCGATCAACTGACATTCACCTTTCGTCTCTTCTGGACTCAGATCCTGCATCGCGATTTCCAGCCTCTCAACGTGGTTTGCGACACCATGTTCCATTACAATTTTTGTTCCTCTTCATGGATACAAACAACCCTCTCAGTTTGTCGGTCCATCAACAGCATACAAGTATATCAGTATATAGCACCCTGCATACAAGTATATTTTAGGTATTTTCTAGGGGTGGTTCTACGTCTCAATAGCCCGACGTCCATGATCAATGATGTCAGGGGAAAGTAGGAGCTGACAGGGCCATGGGAACCATATTGTTTTGATTTTATTTATTTTTTACTCCATAATTAAATGGACTGCAAGTTATTTTGGAAATGCAAAAAATCATCTCCAGAATTTCAGATACCTTTTTTACAAATGGATCCAAACCAACCGAATACAAAGTCCAATGTTTGAAAATTTTGAGAAAAATATGTCGTTATAAAAAAAAATGCTTTATTTCAAATAATTTCATATTGTTATACCGTACATAGTTAAAAAAAAAAATTATTCTGTAATTTCAGCTAGCTCTATTGTGCATGTCAGAAAATTACATATCGAATATTCCATTAAATCAGACTCTGACAACCTTGAAGAACCACACAATTGTTTTTTTCGTCATAATAATATCAACTTTGATAATAGCGCAGTCATCATAATCTGCTATTGAAACAGTAGATTGAGGAAGTGCAGTCCATTTTCATCTGACCCTAAATATCGCAGGATTTTTGTGATGCATGCGGTATGTCAGAGATTCGGAATCACCGCCTTAAAATCACTGAAATATATTCGAGAACACGTTCAGTGTTCAGCAGAGTTATATTTTAATTTTTGATCGGTGGAAGACGATAAGACAAATAGTTTGATGAACTCTACTTTTGATTCAGCACCAAATCGAAGAGAGACAAAATTATAAAAAAGTTACACTACAATATATACAAAACCCGCAACTTTCCGATTACATTAATCATTCGAATTTCATTAATACGGGAATGTGAAAACAAAAATTACCCTGTCTTTCTTTCGTAAGTCGAACGAAGTATACTAAAAAGATCGGTGGAGAAATTTCTGTATCACGCAACACACACAAAAAGTATACGTGTATACCGCAGCTAACGAGACGCTAGACTGAGGCTGGTCGAGTGTAACTCTTGCAACCTTGCGCCAGACTGAAAATAAAACGAACCTGTCTGGTTTTTCCAGACTTGCGAGAGACGACAAATTAGGAATTTCACTGCCCTCTCGTTTACATGAAAGAAACTAAACACTCTTTTTTTTTACTTGAGTTTTTCAATAAAGTTGTATGGGTACGGAATAAACGAATCCTCTTTTTCCAGTGGCGATGAAAGCTTTTCTAATTAAACATCTACGCTTGTGACTTCAGTAAGATACAGAAATCTCTATCGAAACTCAATGCATATTGCGTATTTATTCACAACTATAACAATAAAATGAATAAATTGGGGTATTATGAGGTCAACGCGAGACACGGATTTCGACGTGAAGCACGACTACGGAGATTGAATTTTTTACATGAGACAACATTTTTGAAACAAACATGACGTAAGAGTATTTCATAAACTTCGAGACATCCGATAGCCACTTATTATATAGAGTGTTGGAGAAATTTGCGTTTGACCCTGGACAACGGCTGGGCAATAAAGAAAGCAACAGCAACCTATATGAAATCGACCTATTGGAAGCAGTGAACAATCCACTAGTGATTCGGAAGTAGTATCTGAAACAAATGCAGATTCAATATAGAGGGGCGCACTTAGGCTCCTAAACCATAATATTTAATTAATACACCCTGTATTATTTATGAACGTTTTTGTATGTACACTTTCATAGTATGATGGTGGTTTAGTAACCTTGAATATTTGTATGAGCTCATTATGGCATTTGTTTCCAATATATGTGTCGTGAATAGTAATGGTCATGTGTAACAACAATTATATAAAAAGGGAAATTTATATTATGTTTTGTGTGTGTGGTTTGGTTTTTGGTCTCAACCTGACCGCTTGTGTTCGATTGAACGAGATATCCAAGAACGTCAAACTCTGAGAACTTCCTAACTTAACATGATTTATTTAAACTTGAACAAAATTATTAGTTAACCAAACATAATGTTAAAACATACTGCAGTAAAAATATTATAGCATTGATTGAAATGTGCGGCTTTCTTATATAGTGGATGAGGGCGTGGCAATAGATGACTGGAAACGATCACATCACTTTGCATATGGAATGCAAAGTGATGTGATCGTTTCCAGTCATCTATTGCCACCATCATATGAAATGCAAAGTGATTGATTATTCCCGTCGCAGTGCAGGCTCTGCGCGTTTTCTGTGTGTGTATATTGCATAGTCTGTAAAAGGAAAGGGAAACAAGAGACACTAAAACAAAACTGCCCAGCATTGTGGACGGAGGCTTTGTTTCTTCGTTTCCCGTCGCAGTGGAGGCGCTGTATATATGTAATTTGTATACATTGTGTATTTAGACCATACTCAAATCTCTCCCACTTCAACATGCCAGCTTTTCCTTCTTCTTTCTTGCCCATAAGTCTTTTCCACATTTCTTTCGAAATCCCTGGCTGCGGTCTCCGGCCCTTATGTGCCACTGGGCGCTCGTGCAATTTTTCTCCCTAATCATTTGGCTCAGCTGTCCATTTCAGTCAAATGTCTTGTACGTTCCATCGAGTTGATGGGTGTCTCCATGGGGAGAACGACGCGAGTGATTCGATACTTGCGAGCACGGGGAAAGGGGAGCCGCCACTGTAAATCTTTGCTAACTTTTCCGACTCTGCCTCTTTTGAGGTAACGGAAGTAAGGTGCTTTGCATCAGTCCGAGGTTGTGAGCGGTTCTATCTGAAATCGAGTCGTAAACGGTATAACAGAAAGTGTTCTGCAAGTCCAGGAAAAAGACGACCATGTCGTTGATAAGGAATCGACGTGGACTGTGTTAATACTTTTCATTTAAAAGCTAGCGCCCAGAGGGCTTAAGAGAAAAATTTTGAACTACTCATTTCGTCAATCACTAATTCAATCATTAATTCGCAGGGATAGTGTAGAACGCGGACTGCCTTCTTTCCGATCGTAGTTTCTTTTGCCACTTTACTAGTTTCAATCGATTGCCTGGAGCTGAGCTTTATGTGGGGGGGTGGGGGGAGGAAGCGAGCCCAGGGAGTGAAGGAAGAGGGGGGGGGAGTGTCAAAACGGAATCTTCTAAGGGCCGTCAGCATATATTTATAGCCGCTATGGTTGTCGAGTGGTCATACGGGTTTGAGCCCCACCGTCGCCATAGTGGTGGTCGGCTGAAGTTGGCTTTCTGTGGTTCCTAACTTCGAGGCGTAAATTCGAGCCGATCTCCCCGTTAAAAAGTCTCGCCACAGAGAGCAACAGTCCTACAAACAGTACAAATATTCAGTCACTACACTTCACTCACTTCACTTCTGAGATATAGATGACAGCACTAAAAATCATACACAACACTAGATACGCACTCAGACTGTTAGGTACACACACACTTACACTTCCGGCACAACTCACTAGGTAGTAAATTGCCCATGGCGATAGACCTGAGTTGTGTTCGCCTTGAAGAAGAAGCATGTATTTATGCTGAAGTCATGTGCATATAAATTCAAAATTCAAGTAATCTGTACAAGAATAGTTATATATATATATATATATATATCACCACCAAAGAAAGAAAGAAAGGAAAGGGGGAGGGGGGGGGGAGTAGGGGATTATTTACAATTGTACATCCTATTTACATCATCCGCTGTGTGTTGCTAGGCAACGCTCTCATTTGTTACCATCTCTTTTCCTTCGCCTGCGTTACCATGGTAACCTGCTGTTATCTATTTTTCCTCCTCTTTTCCTATCGTGAAGAGAGGGCTATTGTTGCTTTGCTCTCTCTTGGAAGGGGGAGAAGATTTCCAGGGGCGTAGCCAGAAATTTCGTTCGAGGGGGGGACCACTTTCATTTCGTGGGGGGGGACCAAACCCCCCAAGTCCCCCCCCCTCGCTACGCCCTTGAAGATTTCTCCTTCTCCCCTATTGTCTGGGTTGACGTCTAATCTTTCTTTTCCTCCACTGATTTCAGGCGAGGGACTGTGTTAAATAAGTTTAATAGGGAGAACAAAGATAATATTTAACAGACATTACTCCGTTCGATTTTAGTCTCCTGTAGTTAACTCTAAGTAATTAGCAAAAGCGTTATAGAGAGCGAGGAAAAAAACACTAGCCAAGAATCAGAACAGTGTGACACATGCTTAGACTTCAACATGCCTTGTTAACAAAGAAGAACTAACGTTCTGGAGTTTGAACGAAAGCTAAACTATTATATGATGTATACATATGATTTCCTACGTGATAAAATGTCATACCTACGGGGTGTTTATAATTGAAGTTTCTGCCGTCTGAGTAGTTTTTCTCAAAAACTAAAATTCATTCGAATGCCTCTAAATTTTCGGGATACCATGGGACAGAGATTTATGCAAAAAAAAAAAAAAAAAATCAATTCTCGACCACCCGGTTAAAAAGTAGCGCTTTGTTTTTGCCTCTTGACATGGTTCATATAGCTTGTATACTAAATTTCAATGGGACACGCCCACCAGAACGGGCGCCTCACAGGTCAACACAGGTCCAAGTAATCTCAGTATACTGACGGGTGCTAAAATGGTGAGAACAAACAGTGCGAAATTTTACTTATCTTTTCTAACACTTACTTTTCGCAAATTTTCAAAACATTTTTAGCACCTTGCGTGCATGATAAAATAGCATGACATCAGTGTAATTGGATAAAAATCGATTCAAACTGCCAAGTTTATCAAATGATGAAAGAAAGTAAGATTCCATCGCAGCCAACAGCAACCAGTTTCGACACAAGCGTAATCTATAGTTTCTCAAACTTTTTGGTCCATCGTCCACTTTCTTCAAAAACATTTTCTTCTCATCGCCCCCAACCCACATCAACGCATAGGACCTTTCTATCGGCCCCGCGGGGGCGATATTGCCCACTTTGGGAAACACTGGTGTATAATCCCTGTCTGTCTGTAATGAAGTTCGCGATGGTACGTATGATATCTGCACTAAACCCAGAATCAGGATTCGCATGTCCTATATAGGAACCAGTGTACTAAATTTGAAATAAATCAATGATAAAATAATATTTTTCATGATATTTCCACTAGAGCATAGTTTTTCACTAAGCAAAAAGAGAGAGGACCCCATATAGTAAATATTCACTTCAGATGTGAAGCCTCAAAATGGCAATATTTTGGACTAAAATTTTGGGGCAATTTATTTCAGTCAGTTTCTGAAACTGTTCCATGACTCAGGCAATATGAAAAACAAAAATGTTTTTCACTCCACCCCCCTCCCCCTTCCCTAATCTAAAGGCGGAACTTGCTAAGACAAATGGAACCGCATTTTACTTAATGTGATGGGGTCTAAATTGCGCTAATTTTTTTTTTCTGTGTGACAAACAATTTTTGAATATCATGTTCGCAAACATTATTGGGTGATACAAATACATTATAGCTTTTTCTTTCAGCCTATTGTTATTAAATATACTGAATCCTTCTCTTAGGAACGATGAATTGAAACTGTCTTAGTATATGTTGCGTGTCAGGGCCGCTACTGCTATTTTACCGCACACCAACTCCGATCATATAGGCATACAGCAATTTACTACGATCGAATTGGGTCAAAAATGAAAGCACCATCTATCGACGATCACGTCAGGTTAGGGGAGAGGAAGAATTACGTCCTATCACAGAATCGAACCTGCAATCCAGACGCAAGGAACGAAAATTCATTCTGCAGCCCGGGGGCTCTGGTATGCATTTTTGTGCCCACAGTTCCCATAATTTTAACTCATCGCCTCCTGGATCCCCCACCACCTTAGTTGCGACCTTATATGTTGTCTGGATACTGATAGAACATCATACCCGGAAATTTGAGTTCAACGTTCGTAATTATTTTTAAAAATTATAAATTTTGTTCATTTAAAAATCACAAATTACAATTTTTGATAAAAATTTCCACGAAATTTTCCATATTGATTCTTCATAAGTCTTTTAATCAAAAAATACAACGTGTTGATTGATTGTTTCCGGAAAATTGAAACGATGATACAAATTGAATTATTCAATTCTTAAAAAAAAAAAAACTAAATTATTCGGCATTTTGACATTTTGGCACCTTATTTTTCAACTTTCGCTTGTAGAAATGTGTCACATGAAATTCGTGTTGCAAAAATTTCTTCAAAAATTAGTTGTAGTTTTTCAAAAAAACTCCAACGCATGAATTTCCAGAACATCAGATGTGTAAATGGAAAATATATATTAAAAGAATTCATTCATTAAAATACTTTTTACAACAGATACATTTGCATATGCTTATGTTTAATAAGAAATTAATTTCAAAATTGTGGTGGAAAATTGACTGTTGATGTTAACTAAAGACAATTAATTTCATGAAAGAATTTTTTTTCCTGGTATCCGGGATAACCTGGTGCTAAAACATTACATTTGTTAGCAAGTAATTCGTATTTGCTAAATCTCATTGTGTGATTCAGCCTACATTACGTGTTACTTGAAGCCGCCTTTTTTTTCTCGGAGAGGATGGAGCAGAAAATAATTGGGGAAAAATATATTTTCAAAGATTTAATGAGATGTTTTTTGATGAAAGTAGGAAAATCGGATTTTTTCACCCGCGTAAAACGTAACAAACAGCCCCTTCCATCCCTTAGTATTTGAACATCGATGAATGAAATTTGCATTTGTGGATTGTACGTCGCAGTGTTACTTAGGGAAAATTAGAGTGTAAATCAGGGGGGAGGGGGCAACCCCTTTCTACAAGTCGTGCCACAAGATTATTTCCGATGTGGAAATAATCTTGATTGTGACACTCTAACACCTTCAACAGCATGACCATACGTCCCGTTTTGCGAGGGACACGAACATTCTGTTTCTTCCAGAAGGATCAAACTCCTCCGTTCGGCTTGTCCGCTTTTTTCCGTAAAAAAAATTCTAAATTGTTTATATTATGAGTCATAAATCTGATTATCGTGATGTTGATTGTGTATGTACTACGTATATCGGTAGAAGTTCATTTTACTTACACCATGTCGAGTACAGACACCGGAACCTGAGGACTCATGTGCTTGTGTGGGTGCACATCCTCTAATAAACTTGTTAAGAGAGTTTAGCCTACCCCTCCCCCCCCACTCCCAAGAATTCAGACATATGCCTTGCAATCGTATTCTACAATGCATGCTCCTCATGCAGACATCTTACACATGAGATGTCCAGCAACTATACCCAAAGATAGAAGACCGAACAAAAACGCATTGAGTAGAGAGTCATCACAAAATTTTAGAGTGCCCACTATACCGAATGCAGGTTTGGCAGCCTACAAGTTCGTCATTCATAAGAAAAGAATTGCTCAAAAATTGGGAATTTCTGGGATTGAGAAAAATGGAATAAAATTTATCTATATTTTGAAGCTAATTCGTGCTACTCCTGATAGCATGGCTCGTCACGGGTTGGCCACCCCTGGATTGAACCAAAGTAGGTAGTGACCAAGCATATCCTAAATTGTGCAATCAATAGCTTTTATATGAATACGTGTAGGTTGCTCCAGACCAACTTGATCAGGATCACAGCGCGGGCAAATGAATGGAGTCTTTTATCGTTGACAAGTGCATGGTCGCTCATTTTGGTTCAAATAACTTAGGATGCGATTCGTATCACCGATCTGGGTGTTGTAATTGATGAGCGGCTCAGTTTTTCTGAACATTGTTCAGCCGTGGTATGGAATGTCAGTCTCATATTCTCAAAAAAGGTCTCTTCGCGTTCTCCTACAGTGATCCTTCCACTTTTATGGGCTTGTCAGTCAAGGGGGCGCAGAGAAGAGCCACGCGTGCTCTTGATGGCACACACACACGGAGCTTAAGCTATGCAAACACCAAACATGGCCCCCGCTCTGTCCCTTGTGGGATATAAGCAGGCTACCTTGCGGCTGGGCCATGCTGGAAAAAAGAAAATGCCCCGCTAGCCACCAAGACCACTGTCCGACCTCCAACCCACGGAAAGGAATACAGACACCAACACCAAACATGGCCCAGCTCTGAGGCAGATTACCCAGCGGCTGGGACATGCTGGAAAAACTATCTTGATGTTCGGGCCCGGCAGGCATCCCCGGCCCGTAAGCCACAGGACCCAATCCCGCCGAGGCCCCCCATCGCCCCCGACTCCTGGCAACTACACCCCCAAAGTCCCCGGAAACCCCCGCCAAGGAGCCCGGGCGAATCGCCCGCAAGAGGCCAACAAAAACATCTCGAGCCATCCGCCATCATCACTGTACTCTGTCCCCAACCATCAGCCAATCTGCAACACCAACTTCACTCATCTTGTCTTTTGTTGGAAGGGTTTTTTCATAGGTCCGAATCTGCAAATAGAACATGAAAAACAGGATACATGTACAAATTCAGGTCCAATGAACTATAAATATGTAAGTGGGAATTATCGATATTGATCAATTGCTGGTGTTAATAATATCACAAGACTGAAGGAGCCGGGGGGGGACTTTTCATTGCCAGTTAGAGACATGTTTAGATTTGGTTATTATAGTCCTAATGATGAGATCAAGTCCGAAGAAATTACAAAGTTCACTTGAACATACAAAGTTCAGCTGCGCACTAGTGGATTCACCGGTGGTATACATTGGAACACATGAATATATTGATGAATAACAAAAATTATGGCGTTTCATAGCAGTTGAGAAAGTATATAAAATGTGCTTATAAGCAGGTGTCCGGGTACAACGTCAGAGTTTTTATAACAGATGGGCTGTGGGAATGATCTAGACAAACAGCGATGCCACGAAACGTAAGATATATAGCGTACATGATGATATTATGTAAGCATTAAATAGTATATAACATGCATAGTAAATATACATGAAATGAGATAAAATTTAATTATGCTTACAGGACAACATCTGCAAACTACGCATGATTCAATAATAAAAATTTAATGAACAATTCAATCAAAAAAAAAAATTAAAATTCAATCGACAATGCAAGTAATAATAAAATTCAATCAAAATTCAATCACAATCAATAATTCAATCAAAAATAAAATTCAATCAATAATTCAATCAAAAAAAAAAATTCAATCAATAATTCAATCAAAAAAAATTCAATCAATAATTCAATCAACAATTGCGCTCAGCCCATCAAAGCAGAGCAGAAAAATTCAAACAGGATATTATTAAACATTGAATCTGAAGTAGATACTTTGGATACAAAAAATATATATGAACATGGAAAGAATACATATTGGCATCACTGACAATGATAAATTTCATTAAAATATCACTATACATATTTTATAGCACATGGGGTTAGGAAAGACGTCGCAATTATGGTACATAGTCTGAGTCCGAATCAGAGTCCAAGGGATCTTCTCTGTCTTGATATGCCATAGGTCTCGGGAAGATGTATAACTCTTGATTATTTTCCATAAAGTTGATAAGATTTTTAATCTTATTATAACTGCCAGGATTTTGGAAGACCTTCAACTTCCAAGACTGTGTATCAGCAACAGGGATTTGTAAGTGGAAGTCTTTGGTGAACGGGCAGGCTGTAGAGTAGTGGATGACCGTGCCCTCCCCGCCACATTTGCATTTCTCAGTCTGTCGATGAAATCTCGCCAGATATGCTGGGAAAGGACCATGTTCGGAAAAGAATATAACCATTTCCCTGGTCCATTTCCTATATCTGTATCTTGCTGTGGGGAGGAGAGCATATATTTTCCTGCCAACTTTGCGTTCTGTCTGCCATCGATTTTGCCACTTCTGCATCATTTCCTCAGATAAGATGTTCTTTGCCCATGACTTAGGGAAGAGCAGCGAAAAGTCAGACGTCACTCTTGCAGTCGCAGCTTTTGCAAGTTGGTCTGCCTGTTCATTCCCATATGTTCCTGCATGAGCTTTCACCCAATTGAGACTGATTTGAGGATTGGCACACAGAACCTTTCTGATTTGCCTAGCGATGATGTGTTGAGACAGGGGATCCCTGATTGAGTGGAGTGATGAAAGTGAATCTGTGAAGATAGATGTTCTCTTCTGGAGTTCTTCCGCTTTCTTAATAGCCATAAGTAAAGCAAAAAGTTCGGCTTGGAATACTGTGTTATTGGTATTCAATTTACAAGACCATCTGTAGAAGATGTCATCTTTCTGAAGGATAGTAAAAGCTGCTGCAACTCCATTTTCCGTCTTTGAACCATCGGTATAGATGTCGAAATAGGGTTTTTTAAACAGTTCAGTGTCAGTCGGATCTGCAGACATTTGTCTATCATCAGGATATTCTGCCGGGTGTCTCGTCCATCCGGTGATTTTCCTTTGGATTTGAGTGTGACTGATGTGAGTTGCATCTTGTAGTTGGATATTGCGTTTGTTCCGAAGTGCCCCCATTTTAGCTTCGTACTCCACGATATATCTTAGTGGAGGCAGACCAGCCAAGATTTGCAGGGCGTTTGTTGGTGATGTCGAGTAAGCTTTGAGGATGTACAATAAGCAACCACGTTGGATAGAATCAAGACGTCTACCCTGTTCCTCCGTTAATGTGATACCCCAGGCTGGGGCACCATATGCGATGATCCTCTCAGTCACTGTCATATATAGGATTCTTCGCATTGACGTGGTAATGCCCCATTCCTTTCCAGTAGAGCACCATAATCTTGGCATGAGGGCATTAATTTTGGTCGAAATTGTAGCGATATGGCTGTACCAATTCAGTTGGTCATCAAATGTCACCCCGAGAATCTTAATATTAGATCGTTTCTTAATGAAATTGTCGCCAATTTTTACCGATGGTGGTCTTTTGGAAGAGAGCCATAAAAAGTTGGTTTTATCCATTGCGATGCTGAGTCCGTGTTGGTCTAACCAATGATGGATTTCATTTAGCACATATGTGGCTAGTCTACCTGTGCCTTCTACTGTAGGGCCCGAGGCTATTACCGTAATGTCATCTGCGTAGGCCTGAACCCTGACATTCTTCGGCCACCTCTTAAGGAGGAGATCATTAAGGAATAAGTTCCAAAGTAGTGGCCCGGAACACGATCCTTGAGGACATCCCCTTGCCATTCTATGTCGAACTGTTCCTAATGGTGTCCGCATCTGTACCACCCTGTGTTGGAGCATGCTTATCAGAATATTGGCTAGATTAGATGGTATAGGCAGATTAAGCAACTTTTCCCTGATAATATTATGATTGATGTGATCGAAAGCCCCCTGGATGTCCAGGGTAATTATTATGACGTTATGTTTTTTAATTCTTTGATTTTTGATCTCTGTGACAATGTCCATGAGAGCTTGTTCTGCCGAACTCCCATGGCGAAATCCATATTGAAGGGGGCTGATGACATTAGATTTTTCCAAGAAGAAGATAACTCTCTGGCAAATGACTTTTTCGAACAATTTACCCAGTGTTGATAACAAATGTATGGGTCTATATGATTTAGTTGATGTTGGATCTTTGTCTTTTTTGAGGAAGAAGAGGACATTGCTAATCTTGAAATGTCGTGGAAAATGTTCAAGTTGAAAGCATTTATTAAATAATGCGGAGAACACCTCGGGAAAGCTTTGCAGTAGAGCTTGAAGGGTTACATTATTAATTGCGTCTTCGCCAGGAGCTTTTTTCTTATTTAAATGACTTGCAATGTACCACAGTTCTTGGCGTGAGATTTTCTTATTATCCGGCTCGTGAGACACCAAGCTAGCCGTTGAAAAGTTTATTTGATGATTGGTTGGATAGTTAGCCTCAGGGAAAAATTCTTGAAGTTGCTTTTGGGCTTGTTCTAGGACAGTCAAATTCTCGTCTGTATCAGTTTGGAAAAAAAGTTGTGGGGACAGAGAAGATTGTTTCACCGTTGCTTTGTAAAATATACCGTACGGATTTGTAGCTGAGTTACACAATTCCCTCCAGGAGCTTCTTTTTGTCTTCCTGATTAATTTTGAATATAAGGCCCTGTTACGATGGTAAATGATTCTCAATACCTCCTTATTATCTAGGTTTGCCGCTAGATACCTTCTCTTACTAGTCCTGCATTTCCGTCTAGCGACCTCTAAATCTTTGGTCCACCACCCGTCGAAATATCGTGTCTTTTGCTTTGATATTAGGAGATACTTGTTACCCTGCGTTTTCAAGAGATTGAAGAGATCATTCGTGCATTCTTCCAATTGTTCAGTGGATGTAGCTAAGTTGATATTTTGTACATGGAGAGGAATTTGATCAACCATTGATCTCGTGAACTTCTCAATTCGGCGTCTCGAGTTGGAGAATTTGACCGTCTTAATGATTGATGGTTGAACAGAAATAGAAATTTCTATATGTGAATGCGGGCTATGTGTAACATCGAGATGCCTGACCTTCCAAGTTACATTATCAAGCGGTGGAACAAAATTTGACAATGTAACGTCTGGAGCGCCTGTGGCCCCGAAGTATTCGTATGTGTTCGAGCCATCATTGTGAAATATCAGATGATTGGCATTAGCGAAATCCAGCAGCGACCATCCTCTGTTGTTATTATCCTTATATTCCCAGCTTTGGTGGTGGGCGTTCATATCTGCAGATATTAAAATTGGAGAGTTACCAGCTTTCCCACAAATAAGGTTCAGTTCTTGAATGGTATTTTCAATTTTCTGGTATGGGGATGAATATGCCGAGACTATAATTATTTCTCCAGAAATGGTGCAAATTTTAATTGCCACACAATTTGTCATGATGGAAAAAGTGGCACCGGAGAGATGTTGACTAGCAAGGACTATCGCTGCTTTTTTATTTAGAGAGGTCCATTTCGGCCAAGACGCTGGAAGTTCGAGTAGTTTACCTTTACCAATCAGAGGTTCTTGTAACATCAATATACCCCAAGAGTTTTTGGTGGCTTGCAACGGAAGAAGCGCAGTCGCATTTCTGCATTTGTTGGCATTAAATTGTAATATTTTGATGCCATTTGTGGAAGATGTTGGAACAGACACTGAACGTTGATGATCAGGAGAAGACATAATCCTATATAATGACAAATAAGGTGTTCTCTTAAGGGATGTTACACAAGAATTTAGAACCACGAAAAGAAGAAAAGTCTTTTGATCCAACGATAAGCCTGAGGATTAGATGACGCGTAGGTGAAGTTTGAGTTTAAAATTGTTATTGATCTCTCTCCTGATCGCTGCTTGTCCATACAAGGAGGAGCAATCTATAAAAAGACCATTCGGGCATTGAGAAGTACGCCGAACTAGATGTTGGAATCCGGCATATTTGAGCTGTTCCTCCAGGTTTTTCATTGTGAGAGTTGGATTTCTACTGCTACAGTAGGTCATGTGAATTGGAAATTTCTCCTGTTCCTGATATTGCCTGTTATCGGAGGGGGTCGAAGATTGTGTTTGGTTCCATCGGTCACTCTTTTTACTAGGCATTCGAGATTTGATAAAGGCAATAGCATGATGATTTAGATAGTCATTATTCTCCAGGGAACTCTTAATATTGTAGCAAATTTCCCTGGATTTACATTGAATAGCCAGCCCATTTCTAACTGGACGAGTACAAATAATTTCTGAGTCGAATTCATCAAGAAATTCAATGAGGCTGATTGTTTCTTGACCTGTTGACTCTCTTCTCCTGTAAATTAAAACCGTCCCTGCCTGTGATGTCTTCTCCCGCTCTAGGTAAATATTTGATCGAGATTCAGCATTTTTACTAGATGATAATGTATTCCCAAGAACTCGATTAATTTTTGACGATTGTTGGCTGTTTCTATCCCCCATTTGGGAGTTGTTCGTGGGGATGGCATAGATATTGTCTCTTGTCACTTTTCTAGAGAGGACAGCTGTTTTTATTTCTTGACATGTTTTATTTTGGTAGCAATCAAGTGCATATCCTCTGCTTATTTTTCTGATTCTGCCTATGCCATTATGAAATTGGTTTAAAATTATTCGAAACTCATTAAAAATATATTTTTTTGTAGAGTTATTGTTTTTCAAAAGAAGAATTGTAAAAAATTCATCTGGATTTCTTCGTTCCTGTGAGATTCCTCTTTCCTGTACCTTTCGCTTATTCTTTTTCTTCTTGCGCACCTCTTGAAATTGTTCTTGTATTGTTTTGTCTTCCTGTTCTACGATCAGCTCTTCTACAATCTCAAATTGCCCCAATTCTTCTGACGCCGTTGCTTTTTCAGAAGCAGATTCTATTGGAGGCGGAATGGTTAGATTATCAATCTCGGTCTTCTCTTTATCCTCCGTATTGTTTTCCTGGGTCTGTGAAGAAGAGGGATTTTTGAGACTCACCTTCTTCACCTTTTTCTTCCTCTGCGGAAGGGGGGGAGGAAGCCCGAGAATTTTAGTAGAATTTCCCTTCGTTATCTTTGCACCGTCCTCTACAACTGAAGGATTTTTCAAAATTGTATTTCCTCCAATTACCTGTTTCTCTTGTGCTGTTTTGGACAATTTCTCATTTTCTCCACAACTTTCTTCTATCCAATCTTCCACGAGTTTGATTAATTTATCTGCTCTTTTGCGGGCGGCTCGAGGGATGTTGTGTCTAATCTTGTTCTCTACAATTGTAGAAGAATGTACAATGTCCGTGATACAGGTCATCATTTGCAGAATATTTGTGCATTTATCAAATCGTCCATATTCCTTGAATTGTATTTTTTTGCGATCAGGCTGAAGTCGGAACGCCAAGTCTTCCGCTTCTCGGACTCTGTTTTCATAGTACTCCTCCAAATTGCTGTTTTCTTCAGTACAATATAGACCTTCTAGTCTCTCCAATAGTTTTTTAGTCGCTAAATCTCTAAAAGATGCCTTACAGTGTCCACAAACTGGTTCAATACTCTTCTCGACGTCCGAGTCTGTAATATTTTGTGGATTACTGTCCAAGAGATTAAATTCTTTCGAAATACAATTTAATTGATTTGTTTCTGTACCTTTTTCATCTCGACGATTGTTGGGTGTATTCTTATCCCTGATATTCCGATCATCATGTTTTTTTCCCTTCTTAGTTGAGGATATACTTTGATGTTTTTTTGTTTTCTTGAAACTTTTTCTTCTTGTATTCACCTCGTCCATCAAAGCAGTATCGTCCTCTTGCGAAGAATCACTTAAGTTAGGGCTCCTGAAGTATAGAGATTTTTTGCTAACCTCTTTTTCCGTTTGCTGGGATGAAGACAAGTCGTTCGATGCATCGTAGGGTTCGTCGTCTCCCTCCTCGAAGGTGGTAGCCATTGAAGAAGAGTCCAAATTGAGGGACTGATTCTCGAAAAAAGACGAGTTCACGATATTTGAAGTGGCAAATCCGAATCTGGCCTGTGTGGCAGGGATAGGTGGTGTTGCTTGTCGTTGAAGATCTCCAGCTTGATGCGCTGAATCCAACGATATAGATGAGACACCTGATGAATTGTGCATCTCCGACATTGAGGTGACAGACAAATTAAAATCCAATGATGTTTGCGTCGGTCCTTTGGCAGTGGAACACATGGATTGCAGTCGTTGGCTTCGTCTGGGCGGATGAGGAGAGGTAAACCGGAAAAAAGATGGGCCTCTATCACACATTATTGGAGAATATACTGTACTGTTCGGAGAAGCCCGTGAATCGTCAGTTAGCGTCTCTTCCTGATTGGTGATTTTACTAACATTTTCAAGATTCTCAAAAACAGTTGCAAGTTTTTCTGTTGATTTCTCGTTTGCTAACACGTTTTTCAGCAATTTATAGTGCCCGGAGTATGTGCGACTCATTTTACACTGTTTTTACACAATAAGGGACAAAAAGCAACAAAAACAGGACAAAGAATGGGAACGTGACGTATGGTTCAGATTTCACCAATTAGCGCTAAATTTAGGAAGAAACATTTGATTCAACAATGCCAAGAATGACGAAAGACTTAATCCCGTATTCAAACATTTAACAAAAAATTCCCATACAAAATATAGTGATACAAACACACAATGGTATGCAGTTAAGGCTATTCTCAAATATATTGATGATATAATGCAATAAAATGTCTCAATCTCAGAAAATAAACACATTATGTGTAACATAGGGCCATCATACCACAAAATGCATAATGGATATTGTCAAACTAAAACTTTATCATTCTATAATTGAGACAGTCCAGGATCATGTGAGAGGCTATGGTATGATATATAGATGCGTACAATAGACACAGAATGCTAAATAAAACAATGTCTCGCAAAATTTAAAAGTAATATGGTCACCAACCTATTACGGGACTGCGTAATAATCAATAGTTAAATTATCCACGGGGTACACGACGCTATTAATTACATATATCCATACTATCAGCATATGATGCAAATATACAATGTTCAGATTCTCAATTCAAATTATGGTCCGTCTTCAAATACGGGACTATAGAGTCCAGCTTGCGTTCAATTTATAACCTCCAAGTTTTAACCCTGTATAATTTTTTGCACGCTTCTGTCCCTGGCCACGTTGCTTCGATAATGGCGACCAAATGTCAAAACCAATGTTATAATAAGCATTCAAAAACATATATCTTGAATAATAATCATCTCAGAATTTAAATAATGACAGATTCTGAATAAAAAAAAAAAAAAAAAAAAAAAAAAAAATATATATATATATATATATATATATAAACGCCCCAGTTGGATACAAACAATGACATCCTACAAAACATATTACCTAATGGGTAATCATCTTTGTCTAACAGAGGGGCCGCAGCATTCAACTTCCAGAAACGTTTGGTTCCAAACATTTTGGGCCAATTAACATGATTTTTTTTTCCCTTTTTTTTCCCTTTTTTTTTTTTTTTTTTTCCTTTCCCTTTTTTTTTTTTTTTTTTTTTAAAGATTTTTCAAAGTTTCCCGTACTTACAGCTCCCGAACATTACACACGACTGTGTTAGCCCCAACACCTCGCAACGGCGTGGCTTTTCCAATATCCACAGAACTTTCTCTCACTTCACTCGATTGCACAATTTTATAAAAACACTGTTTCTCCTACACTAACGGCCGTATTCACCACTCACGGTCCTGAAACGCGGATCAGTTGAAACCCGTTTCAGTTTTAGAACGAATTTGGCATTCACCAGTGAGTCTCGAGTGCGTATCAAGTGAAACTCGGTTCAGTTGGCGAGTATTTGGCGTATATTAGCTTGGCGAGAGTAGATCCGACGCTGATTGGATGAAGGGTTTTTGATCTTCTAATGAAGTAGAAAACTCAACGGTAGGATTCTTGTGTTTACGTTTTTCAACAATTTTTTTTCGATAAGCAAAATATGGTTTTATCATCCCCTTTTTAATGGAAATTCCATTTCATTCCAGCTACGGTTTTCTTTCCTACTTCCGCTATATCTATAATGATGGTTTTTCATTACGCTACGGAATTGCTAATATTCTCAGATTAGATAAATTATGTATCACACACACAATCAGCTTAAATGCGCTTTTCATTGCTTTGAAAAAAAAAAAAATGTATCAGCACATTCAAATTTTATTAATCGTGAAGGAAAAAAGGACGGTCGCAATTGTGTAAAATTTATATTACACAATTATTATACAGTATTATTTTAAAAAATACTAATAAATTTGGAAATTTTTCAAAAAATAATTTTTATCTGAATATTTTTTAAATTATGATTGTTTTGTACCTGAAATCAAATTTTTAAATACACATATTAAAATGAAAAAGTACAAAATTCAGTGAATTTGATTTCCAAAAATTTTTTTTATGCTAATAGTAATTCTTGTGATGCACATTGAATATTAAATTACTGAACATTAATAGCTATATTTCCTATTAGCCAAATAAGTTAATATCTGAGACTGATTTTTTGTAATTTGTTGAAACTTGTATGATAGTTGCATGCAATCCTTCCTACACACAAGATGTGCCCCCTCTCAATGTATAAAATGCTAAACCCAACAGTTTTTTTTTCAACAAAAAACTGTTCCAACATGTGTACTAGTTTTTTGATTAGCTTACATAAAAAGTTAGATTCAGTTAAAAACAGTTCATTATATTATTAAATATAAGGTGAAAGGACGTCCTTGAAGCTGAAAGATTCTTAAAAATAAAAAAATCTGTAAACAAAGTTTCAAATCTGACAGTCAATACAAGCATTAGTGTATGGACAATTTTTTTTTTATGTGTAAAATGCATTGTTTTTGAATCATGTTTAACTAAAGGGTAAACTAATAGTCAAGACTAAAAATTAAAAAAAACTTGACATATATCGATAGATTCAACGTCATTATTCATCAACAAAATCATTTTCCATCCCTCTTTTTACTAGCAGGATTGGTAGTTAAATCTGGATTTTTTTTAAATATATACTGTATTTACATGATAATCACAATCTAGTAATTCGTTACTTTCAAAATTTACACTGTAACTTAAACATAATTAAGGCACGAATTCAAACTACATAAAAAAAAGCTAACATTTTCCTCACTTAAGAAATAACGACAAATCAATTATCAAAAATAATTTATTCATATTTATATGGAAGTATTTGAGATTGCTAAAAAAAAATAATGGTACGTATAACACACACACAAACATTGTAAATAAATAGAGATTTTCTTCCGTGATGGAGTCTCGTCTTCAGTGGCCACATTTTATCATACATGTGTTTTTACCCTACTTTTGCTCCCAAATACTTGTTTCATCTGAAAAATTAAAAACATAGTTTTCATGAAAAAAAATTTCCCTAAAGAATGAAGCAAATCATACTGCATAATACGAATAAAGCACATGTAATCAGCAATCATGTGGTACTAGTTATGTAATGATAGATTACTTAAATATTATAAATTTCACTCAATCATTGCCCAATGCTGGCATGAACTGCACATAAATAAGGTTCCAAAAAGTAATTTCATGAATTTTTGAATTGGTGTTTTGAGCACGAAAGGTATGATCACACACTAAAATCTCAATAAAATGATATTCTGCAAATCAAGAAAAAATATCATTGTAGAGGGATGGCTGTTGTATTAAGATTAGAGATGTAAAATTCTTGAGAATATTGTAACGAAGGACTCTGGAAGGACTACTATTGTAAATAACTTGAGAATATTCTTATTATTCTTAATAAGAATATTCTCCAGTTATTTATAATATTATATATAATATCCTAGAGAATATTCTTTGGAAAGAATACTTTTATAAATTACTGGGGAATATTCTTATCAAAAATAATAAGAATTATTTTCAAGTTATTTCTCATATTAATATTCTCATCTCTAATCGAGTTGGCAGCAGTTTAACATTATACTATAGGAATTTCCAAACAAGACTTTCAAAATATTGATGTAGAGGGATTTATTTTTATATCAAGTATCATTGTAGTGAGGTTTAACTGTAAATAATAAATGAATGAACTGTTTTGGATAATGAGAGTGCATCACAGAAAATATTTTTTGTTGTGCACATGCTTTCATTTGTGCAAATACTGTGGATTCTGCTTATAAAGGTTTTTTTTTTTCAAAAAGTTACCATAAAAAATGTAAGCTGGAAAAATGCTTTAAACAGGAAATCTTAATAAAAAATTAATTAGAGTACTAAGCAGGAAAATATTATACATGGGAATGTTATAAGCGAGATCGACTGAATATAGAAGGAAAATGTCATGTTTACACACAGCAGCAAAGTATCAAATAAATATATTATTGCCCAGAGGTAAAAGCTAAAAAAAGGTAATATATTTTGCTTGGCATTAATATGAATATTTTCATATTAGAGACGAAACATTTCATACACAAATCTATATTTTAGAGTGTTGGTGAATATTGTATTGTTTAGGAATTAAAATGCACTACTGTAATGATCGCTTTTGCCTAGTACATTTTGCGAGTTCTTAATGTACGAGGCTCCTCAAGAGAAAAAGGGGCCCCACAAAAATGAGATCTGGTTGAAATTTTCTAGAATTTACCAGGTAGGACCACAGAAAAATTTCTCCTCTCGGGGGGGGGGGCCCTTCCCATCATGCTCTTAAGATGGTCCTGGTTAGGGGAATTTTTTTTTTTTTGTATACAAGTAATACAAAAAAAAAATTTTTGTATGCACTGCATACAAGTGACTATTCCTGCAATTCAAGAGAGATATTCATGACTTCTTTTCAGACCAATGATACATTATTATCAGAGAGGAAAAAACTTCAAAAGCGTGACACTATACCCTGCCATTTTAACCTTTAGGTCAGGACCGTAAATAAGCTGGGGCAACTGGAGCACTTCCCAAGGGCTGAGAGAATGGGGGCCCTCACAAAAATCTACACTTTATTTTACATAATAATACTTTCAGGGGCCCCCACTCAAGAAAAAAGTCTGCATCGAGAGAGCCCACTACCAGTGCTGTCTTAACGGATGGACCTACCCGGGCACGGCCCGGGGGCCTCGAGAGAAGAGGGCCTCACAAAAATGAGATTTGGTTGAAATTTTCTGTAATTTACCTGGTACGTCCTTACAAGTCACTTGGCCCGGGGGCCCATGGTGTTCTTAAGACGGCCCTGTTTCAGGTACCATAAAGACGAATTTGTCATTAATATCAATACATGAGTATATTACACATACAATTCTATCATTATTTGATAATGATCATTTTGTTAGCGAATGAAGTTCAGATTTGAAGGAAATCATAGAAAAGTATCATTACTCACCTTCTTTCGTCACTTGTTGATGGCTTCAAGAAGTAGTTGAAAGCTTTCATTGATCGGGGATAATTACTTAACATATATTTAATACCTAAACGCGGTTACTCATCACCCTATAATTAATAAATTATTCTAAATTCCCTATTTCATTCCGGGTCATCGTAAAAACAATTCAGTGCGACCGCCATTACTATGTCGATGTTTGTGTTTGCAGCGATGATAATGTTCACTGCGCATGCGCTGAAACTCGATCCACCCTGCTGGATCGCCGATATCGGAGGTTCAGTTTCAGGCTCGAAAAGCTGGTCCGTGGATCTCGATTCAGGGGTGGTGAATACCAATTTTGAGGTGAAACGCGGTTTAGAACCTGGATCGCGTTCTGAACCTTGACGGTGAATACGGCCGTTAATGAATACCTATAACACATATAGTACCCGTCATGTTCTAATATACACATAAAAAATGTAATTTTTATTCGAGCACGAAAATAAACAATCCCACTCCATTATGACTTGACTGGAGAACACAGACTTGTTTTTTTTTCCATGTTTACATTGGATGAACGTAGATGTCGGGGGATATGATTGAAGTGTTTATAATTTTCAACGGGACGGATAAAATGGACTATGAGTTATTTATATATTGTAAATCAATTATTGACACCCGTATCGATTGGAAAGGAACAATTCTAGGCTGTGGTGTGGCAAGGAGTTTTTCCTCTTATAGGGTTGTGAATAAGTGGAAATGTTTACCCCCGGGGGTAGCAAATGTTAACACAATTTTCACTGTTAAAAAGAAATACCATAAATATATTAGGGTAAATCGAGAATCTATATCCGTAATTAGATGAGACAACCATAATTCTCCACGGGCAGTATATTTATATTTTATGATAATTATTGGTATTTTATTGCTCTTATTCGGTTGCTGTATTTTTTAATATAGTTTAGATATTTGTTCGACATCCATATTTCCCATACAATCACCTTTTCAGCTACCTCGTTGAGATTTACCTCTGTTGTGGCCTTTGTATTCGTACATAGAGTTCTCCCATATTTTGATGGAATCTTCTCCCGTCAATGAAAATTATTTGAATTCAATAAACTTTAAAGTTTTTTTTTAAGCATGACGCGCTAAGATGAATCAAAAATCACAATGTTGTGTGTTCAGACTACAATACAATAAAACCTCTCTTTTATGGACACCGATGGGGCATAAAAAAAAAAACTTGTCAGTAAGATAGAGGTGATCGTTAATCAGGGGTTCAAAAAAACATACTTTTACATTATACACGAAGAAGTTATTATACACGAAGAAGTTATTATTTGGCCGTAAAAGAGAGGTGACCGTATCTAAGAGATGGCATTTGAGAGGGGTTTTTACTGCATTAAAGAACTTTGCAACAACTGGAGAACCTCATGACCCTCTTCAATGCATGATTTTCTACGATTCCATTATTAAAAAGCATATGAATAAAAATTGTTTTTTCTTCACCTTGCATAAAATGCTCACGCGTTGCTTTCGACTGACGAAGTGTAAAAAAAAAGAAATATTGATAAATGATCAATATTGAGAATTTAGATCAGTTAAATTAATTAATTATTGGAAAAAAACATTAGAGGAATAAAGTGAATATAGAGATAAGTTTTTAATTTTCTCCATCAGCAAAAATGGTAAAAGATAGCCTCCGCTTCTTATTGTTTAAAGCCACGCTTGAGTTAAAAAGCTGTGTGAAGTTATCTAGTTTTAAACTTACAACTCTTGCACATAATCCTCTCTTGGGGCTCATGAAACAGCTTCGAAAAACGAAATCTTAAAATAGTACTTTTTTGGGCAATGTTACAGGAGATATAATTTTCGACAAACTTTTCATTACATATTTAATTTGTATAATTTTCATTCAAAACATGAATTACTTAATTAATAATTTTCATTGCTTACATATTTATAATTTAAGCGTTTCTCACTCGCTCACGGACTCGGTAGCTCGCTCGAAATGTCCTCAATCACCCACTCGTCCATTCACTCGCTCTCTCCCTCACCCACTCTCGAACTCAGTAGCTCGTTCGCCCACCCACTTGCCGACAAACACGATCGATCACTCGCACGTTCATTCACTCACTCGCACAAACCTGCCCACTCATTTGCTCACTCATTCTACCACTCGCCCACTCGTCCAAACATTCACCGAACAGCCGAACCAACCATTCGCTTCGTCACACCCGCTGATGGACTCACCCACTCGCCCACTTGTTCACCCACTCGCTCGTTCACTCATCCACTCACGGACTGAGTTGTTCGCTCGTCCATTCATTTGCTCCCTCACTCACCCGCTCGAGAACTCAGTAGCTCGTTTGCCCACACACTCGCCCAATCACTCTCACACTCTTCCGCTGACGGACTCAGTATCTCGCTCTCCCACCCACTCACTCGCCCTATCACTCAATTCCTCACTATCACGCTGACAGATTCAGTAGCTCGCTCGCCCCCTCACTTGCTCCCCCCAATCGCCTCTTCACTCGCTCTCTCACACACTCACTCCCTCACTCAACTGTTCACGGACTCAGCAGCTCGCTCGCCGACCGACTTACCCAAACACTCGCTCAAAACTATTCACCCATTCACTCGCTCAAAACTATTCACCCACTCACTCGCTCAAAACTATTCACCCATTCAGTCGCTCTGTCACTCCCCCACTGATGGACGCAGTACCTCGCTTGCCCACCCACTTGTTCACCCACTTACCCGTTCACTCGCTGACTCATCCGCTCAAGGACGCAGAAGCTAGTTCACCCACCCACCCAAATACTCACCTAATCACTCGTTTCTCACTATTCCACTGACGGATTCAGTAGCTCGCTCGACCACTCACTTGCTCACCCAATCGCCCGTTCACACGCTCGGTCACTCCCCCACTGATGGACCCAGTACCTCGCTTGCCCACCCACTTGTTCACCCACTTACCCGTTCACTCGCTGACTCATCCGCTCACGGACGCAGATGCAAGCTCGCCCACCCAGTCACCCACCCACTCACTCACCCAAATACTCGCCTAATCACTCGTTTCTCACTATTCCGCTGACGGATTCAGTAGCTCGCTCGACCACTCACTTGCTCACCCGATTGCCCGTTCACACACTCGCTCACTCACTCTTCCACTCGCTTCCACACTCACACGTTCACGGTGTGAGTAGCTCGCTCTCCCACACACTCGACCGTTCACTCACTCGCACCCACTTGTCCACTCATTTGCTCACTCACTCGCCCACTCACGCACTGAGTGGCTCACATTTCGTCCATTCACTCACTCCGTCAATCTCCCACCGATGGACTCATTAGTTCGCTCGACCACCAACTTGTTCACCCACTCACCCCCACTATCCAGCTGCGGACTCGGTAGCTCATTCTCCCACGAACTTGCTCACCCAATCGCCCGTTCACTAGCTCACTCACGTACCCAGTAGCTCGCCTGCTCACCCATTCACCGGTTCTTTCGCTCGTTTACTCACTCACTCGCCCAACAACTCTTCCACTCACTCCCTTCCTCAATCACCCGCTCACGGACTCAGTAAGTCACTTGCCCACTCGCTCGCTCACCCACTGACTATTTGATTGGCTCACGGGCTCATTAGCTCGCTCGATCACAACCTAATTCACCCACTCGCCATCTCACTCGCTTGTTCACTCACCTGCATTCGTCCGCTCACTCTTCCACTCACCCACGCACTCACTCGCCCAATCGTTCGACCATTAACTCTATTCTTTATTCACCTGTTGACGGATTCAGTAGCTCGCTCGCCCTACCACTTGCTCACGCACTCGCCCGTTCACTCACTCGCTCCCTCACTCTTTCACTCACCTGCTCACAGAATCAGTAGCTCGCTCGCCCACTCACTCGCTTCTTGAATCACCCGCTCATGGGCTCTGTAGCTCGCCCACACGTTCACTCACCCATTCCAGTTCATTCACTCGCTCACTCAACCTTTAACTCGCCTACTCATCCGTTCACTCACCCCCACGGACTCAGAACCTCGCTCGCCCACTCACACGTTCATGAACTCAATAGCTCGCTTGCCCACCCACTCGCCGTTCACTCACTCACTTATTCACGAGCGAGCAGCTTGCTCCCTTATTTGCCCAACCACTTTTTCACACACTCGCTCCCCCACTCACCCGTTCACGGATTTATTATTGATCGTTCATTGGATTTATTGCTCGCTGGGCTCGCTCATTCGCGCTTTCACTTCCTCTCTCACGGACTCATATCCGCACATTGGCCTCTTTTGTGAGATTCTAGCACAAGTTGGCAACTTAACTCGCTTTTGGAATCATCTTTAGTGATAATTAGCTATATCTCGTATTTTCCCGTATTTATAAATCTGATTTACCGTATTTTTCAAGCAAATATGGTCAGCTTAATAAAAATGATATACAAGTTAGACCCCATAGATGTCGCAGCAAATACCATGTAGTCTACAACAAATGTAATTAAACAAACACAATCTGCTACCAATGCCTATAATGTAATAAAAGCCCAATACACTTTTCTCATTACTGATGGTGGCTTAGCATATAAAGACCCCATAGATGTCGCAGCAAGTAACATGTAGTCTGTAACAAATGTAAATAAACAAACTCAATCTGCTACTAATGCCTACAAGGTAGTAACAGCCCAATACACTTCTCTCAGAACTTATGATGTGTCAGCACATAAAGATTCATCAGATGTCGCTGCAAATTTGTTGTCTGCGACAAATATAATTAAACAAATTTCACCTAACAGAATTAAGCAGAGTTTTCCCAGGAATAGGTATTTTGCGCCGCGTGAACCGAACAGTATAATTTCGCGTCGGCAACAACGTGTTACATAATCGCGCTACGCGTTTGTGTTTTCCTAGCGTGGCGCATCGGATCAGACGGCTATATTATGGTATATGGCCTCGCATCAGCTACTCTGTCGTCTGCATGCCCCGGTTTGAAGAGAAGGGAAAGAAAACACACAAGAGCGAAGAGAACATCGGCAAAACCGCGGCGCACGACGCATTTGACTCCTCCAGAAGCAGTCGGCCAATCACGCCCGACGTAAAGCGCTGTCGTGAGCCGTATTGCGCTCTGTAGGAAAACAGTCATGCTGCTTTTCTGATTGGTGAGTGGACGGCGTGTCGCGTCGGGTGAATCACGTTGCGTGCGGCACATGAAACCTGCTCCTAGGAAAACCCGGCTTAATGTAGTAAAAGCTCAATACACTTTTCTTAGCTTATGATGAGGTCATAGACTTTATAGTCTTTATTTATAGTCGCCTTAGTCTTTATAGATTCACGAGATGTCGCAAAAAATTGTTTGTTGTCTGTCACAATCGATCTTTTTTCATTGCCTGAAATGTAGTAAAAGCTCAATACACTTCTTTCAGCTCACGATGATGTCATAGCATGCAAAGACTCACTAGATGTCGCTGGGAATAGTATGCTGTCTATCTGTACTGCTTTTTGTGGTGTACTACATATAATGGTAAATTGCTCATTGTTGTGCACTGCATATTGGGGAGCATTGCTTATTGTGCTTCATTGACCACAGTAGTGTATTACTCTATTGCCTATTGTGGTGCACTGCATATATTGTGCCTTGCGTATTGTGCTGTATTGCTTATTGTGGTGGAATGTGTATTATGGTGCAATGCGTATTGTGGTGAACTGCATATTTTGGTGCAATGCGTATTGTGGAGCATTGCTTATTGTACTTTATCTCCAATAGTAGTGCATTGCATATTGGGCTGTATTGCTTTTTGTGGTGCACTGCATATATTGCACATTGCATATTGAGTTGTATCGCTCATTGGAGTGCACTGCATATTGTGGAGCATTGCTTATTGTGCTTTATTGCCGACAGTGGTTCATTCCGTACTGTGTTGTATTGCGTATTGGGATGCACTGCATATAGTGCGTATTGCGTTATGCTGTAATGCTTATTGTGGTGGAATGCTATTGTGCGCTGCATATTGTGGAGCATTGCTTATTATGCTTTGTTGCCGATGGTAGTGCATTGCGTATTGCTCTGTATTGCTTAGTGTGGTGCATTGCATATATTGGTGTATTGCTTATATTGTGATGCACTACATATAGTGGTGTATTGCTTATTGTGATGTACTGTATATACTGGTGCATTTCGTAGTGTGCTGTATTGCTTATATTGTCATGCACTGCATATACTGTTGTATTGCTTATTGTGATGTACTGTATATACTGGTGTATTGCTTATAGTGATTTATTGCCGACGGTGGTTCATTGCAAATTGTAATGCATCGCGTGCTGCATTGCTTATTGTAATGCAGTGCACATTGCGTACCGTAGTGCATTGTGTATTAATGGTGCTTACATTGCCTATTGTGGTGCAGTGCTTATTGTGATGTATTGCGGCTAATTGTGGATTATGTTGCTTTGTTTATTGCTAAGCATCGTGTATTGTGCTGTATAAGCGTATTGTGGTGCATTACGTATACTGGTGTAGAGTTCTAATTGCTTATTGTGTTGTATTGCCGATGGTGGTGCATTGCTTATTGTGCTGTATTGCCGATATAGATTCATTAATTATGGTGAAAATTCGTTTACTGCAGCGTTTTGCCATCATTATTTAGGTGTGTGTGTTAGGGGATTTAGGATATAATATGCAATATTGTCGGTGAAATAGACTTCGTTTAAAAAAAGTACCGTACACTTATTGTATTGGTGGTCTTAGAGCGCTGATGTCATGTGCTGCCTCTTATTCTCTCAGAGTAAAGGACGCCACGTCCATTTTCAATACTGGGATGATGCTATTAATTTGCAATACTACACATTTGTTATACTACACATAGGCAATGACTAGGGCTTGGATTTTTATGCCCTGAAACTGAAACATCGTTGCTGATAGGTTGAAGAACCTGGTTTTACCGATTCTTTCACGGAAGGCATTCTTTTACAGAAAATTCGACAAACAAACCGTTCGATTCTTACAGTTTCGACAAATCGAGAAATGGTTCTCGACGGTGAGTGATTCATCAGCTGCAGTTTGTCTTCGCTGTAATAATTTTTGTGAATTAAATGTTTGTGGGTTGTCCTGACGGCAAAGTTTTATGGCGTTAATTTTGATATTCACGCGTAAAAGAGAAAGCAAAGTTTGCTAATTTATCAGATGTAAATCGTCGTGAAACATACGCGGTTAGGAATGATGAGCTTATTAGGGAGCAATATAAAAGATACAATCCGTAATAATACAAGATATGTAGGAAATTTATATTTCATTAAGAGACGCTGATTTTTGGAAAGAAAAATTCACCAAGAGGCATAAATGTCACTATCTGGTGGCCTTGACCTCATTGACGAGCCATTAAGTGATTGCTGTTGCTGTCCAGATTTTCAGCCATTTTTGACCCTCCCCCCCCCCGTCAGCAAAATTTCGTCAGCAGCTTAGAATATTTCATATCTTCAAAAAGGGGTGGTTGATGACGTAAGCAACTTTCAAATCCCCCCTCCCCCCCCCCTTGTCATCAAAAGTCAGTGAATCCGAAACCCGTATCCCCCCCCCCCCCGATGCTGACGTTATACTTGAACGACCCCTTACGGCCGTATTCACCAACACAGTTTAAACTGCAATCGCGGGTTAAACGATTAGCGATCGACACGGATTGGTTAAAATCCTCAATTTAACCAATCCGTTTCGATCTTCAATCCTTTCACTTGCGATTGCAGTTTAAACTGTGTTGGTCAGAGTTGCCAGGTCCTTAAAAAATTTCCAGCCAAAATCCTTTTCAAAAGTAGCCAAAAAGTAGCCCAAAATATTTGAACTTGTGCTGCCATCTATGAAGCAACATGCGAGCTACAGTTTGACGATATTCTAGTCTGGAAAGGTGTGGTTTATAGCCTTTCTTGTTATAGTCCCTCCCCCCCCCCCTCTTTTCCGTAAAAATATGTGGTTTTTTTTACCGAATAAATTGATTTCTTTGAAAAGTTGCGAAAGTCAGGGCTACACATTCTCTCTCCTTGAAAAACGGCCCAGAGATAGCCTGGAGTGGAGGCCGTCTTAAAAGCATCATGGGACTTGGCAATGCCCGGGCAAATTGATTTTGCTCAGCCCTCTATCCAGACTGCAAATGCGTACTTACCAATTCACATGATTAAATTCGCAAATCTTAACCATATCTCATTATTCCCCCCTCCGCCGCCGCTCTTCATTCAAGGCCTTGTGCATAGGTGCCTACGAAATTTGGTACAATGATTTTAAAAATTATGTATGGGCTTTAAATCCCAGACCAGATTTTTCACTGTCTAGTAAACAAAAAATTTAAGAAGAGGGTTCTCTTCTTGTCTACTCTTCTGGGTTCGTTTTAAGAGCATCCTGGGCCCCGAGAGCCAAGTGATTTTTCTGATTCCCTACATGGAAAATCCCCGAAAAATACAACCACCTCTCGTTTTTCTGAGGCCCCCGGGCCATGCCCTGGTGGGCCCATGCGTCAAGACAGAACTGGTTCCTGGGCTTGAGCCCTGTCAGCTCCACGCTTGTGGAGGCTACGGTTTCTTTCACAGGCTTCTGTGGTCTAGATACTGTGTTTCACAACCGTCGGGTCAGAGCAACACCTTCTATAGCAGAAGGCCTCCGTGCGAAGCTCGCGACGTCACTGAAGTCTCCCATTTCCCTTAAGGCGACTGCCCTATTGTAGTGGCTATAATTTCCCTTATAGTCATTGGATATACAACATACTACTTCCCTTATACTACATTGGATATATAATAACCGACCGGCCGCGGTATCATAAAGGTTGAAAACCACTATCTAGAGCCTAGAACAGTTCCCAAGTTTTTGTTTTACGGTCCCTTGAATTATTGGGTGGCAAAGGCATTGTGGTTGAAAGTTCTGGCTTTCCATAGTTGGGTGAGATGCCCCCCCCCCATCCATTCTGCCTTGTCAGGAAGAAAACACAACATGAGGTGGGGACTGAAGTGAAAAAGAAAAACTTCTTTGCTCGCAAGCAAAGAAAAATAGGGAGAAATTCGCCATGAATACAATTTTGGAAAAACCGCCACCCGCTAAAGCCAAAAATTTCCCGCCGAACCGTTTTCAAACCAGCCCAATTTGGCGGGAAAACCGCCAATCTGGCAACTCTGGTGTTGGTGAATACAGCCGTTAGGATTCGTGTCAACTTTTAGAATAAAGAGTTCTACTGCCATCTCTGGTCGTTATTTACAAAGAGAATTAGAACGCATATGAATTCTGAAGAAAATATCAGATACTTATGAAAATGTTGGATATAAGTGAATCTAAAAAGAGATTTTTTCGCATGATATATATATATAATTGTACATTTTTAAGTAAATAAATGATTCAAAAGGTCTTAAAAAAATTCACAATTGACAGTAACTAAAGTTAATAATTTATATTAACAATGCCTTTTATAACTATTATTATTATTATGAGGTGAACTTTCTCTTTAAAAAAAAAAGTACCGTACTATCCTCTGAGAGTACTTTTGCTACACTACGCATGGGCTATGAGTAGAGCTCAGATTTTTATGAACTAAAGATGAAACGTCGTTGCTGATAGGTTTAAAAATCTGAATTGACCGATTCTTTTACAGAAAATTCGACAAACAAACCGTTCGATTCTTTAAAATTTCACTGTCGGTGAATAAAAATTTGCATTCGCGGACTTTTATACGGGATTGCATGTTTTCACGGTGTAGCCAAATCTGCATCTGCGAATTGTGCAAAGCAATTTGAATTACGATAGTTTTTATACCAATTTTGTAGCTGATCATAAGACTTCATTTGCTGGTATGCCCCCCCCCCCCATTGTTCTTTTACAAGATTTTCTCACATTTGAAAGAGATCTACACGTGGCTTCGAATATTTTATTCGAATCAAAAAATTGCAACAATATATTTTGTTTGTTCGAAAATTGCTCCATTTTCTTTGCTATCTGGTATATGTTCTGAGACTTGAGAAAAGCAAAAAATTGTGAAAACATTCATGTGCCATACCTGGTACGATGCCGCGTCTACTTTAACCAGTAGAAAGTTTACTGGTTTCGATGTTAGAGTAAAGAGTCGCTCCTGCTTTATGAGAAAATTAAATCCTTCATATGCCTTCGATTTGAACTACAGCTGATAATGCGATTGAACTTGGTTTCTCGAAAATCGTCGTTGAATTAAATGATTGGAATGAAGTTCATTTTTATAAAATAAGCTGGGTACTTTCTTGCACAGAATGGTCAGGGACGTCTCTCTACTTCAGCCACGTGTCTGTTTTGCGCTGTAAGTACAGTTTCGGCAAATCGAGAAATGATTCTCGATGGTTGACTCATTCATCAGCTGCAGTTTTTTTCCGCTCTAATAATTTTCTGTGAATGAAATTTTTGCGTCACGTGTAAAAGAGAGCGAAGTTGGCTAATTTATCTGATGTAAATCGTCGTAAAACATACGTGGTCGGGAATGATGAGCTTATTAGGGAGTAAATAAAGGATATAATTTTCGTAAATTTTTAATGCAAGATGTATAGGAAACTAGCTTTTATGTAGAGACGCTGATTTTTGGAAAGAAAAATTCACTAAGAGGCATATACTTTATATCGCTATCTAGTGACATTGATTTCATTTACAAGACACTAAGCGATTGCTGTCGCCGTCCATCGCATGGTACCATCCAGCAAATACACGCTGCAAGCAAGAACTATCTTATCTGCTTTTATAGCGTACTTGTCCGAAATGCAAAAAGAAGAGGTGAGGTTTTCTTTCCCAAAGTTTTCAATATAAATTATATATTGGTTTATCAATTAAAGACAATTGGACAATATTCAAGACAAGTGACGTCAGCTGAAATGTTGCTGCCTTTGAATGTTTTCCCTCTGCATGGATTTTAATATTTTCAGCGCACACTTTGGGAATAGATACTAGCGAAATATTTCCATGTGGGTTCATTACGTTTTTTTCCCCTTGTTGGTGCTTGTCAAAATTGACCAATTTACTTTGAAAATACTCTCATTTTCAATAGATTTTAACATTACTACCTGCTCATCGCCCGTACAATCAATAGCTTCATCTACTAAACACGTGATAGTACCTTTCTCAAACACTATTCGTTAATGCAAGCAAATTGGAACTAGGAGTCACTAAAGCATTCAACTAACACTACTTCTTATACATAGACCTCATGATATTTCTCTGTGAAATTTAAGACATTTATTTAAAACAAAAACCTTGAATTGATTAAGCGACGGTCACAGATGGCCATGGATGGGTGAGGCTGATGCGCATGTTGAGCCGTGTTATGATCACCTGCCAAAGGCATCGCGTGACCCTGTGTTAGGTGTTTGCTATGTGTTTCCCTAACTTAATTTGAAACCCGTATCTGAATGCATATTCTCAAAGGGGGTCCCCGAACTAATTGTATAAGGGGCCGTTCAAGTATTACGTAAGCAGATTTTTAGCCATTTTTGACCCCCCATCCACTGACAGCAAAATTTGGTCAGCACTGCCCCCTACCTCCTAACACATGTTGGTAGGATCAGAAATGTACGCGAGAGGGAAGGAATGGGGGGGGACCGTGTGCTTCCCCCCAGACGAAAAAAATTAAAAAAAGAAATTAAAATTTCGAAAGAAAATACCCTTTATATGTTATTATAATCGATTTCTGTTAATTGCAATGCTATGCGAAAGGTAAGAACTCAAAATTTCTCTTCAAGAAATTCATTCCGACCCTACCTTTAAGCCATTTATGGTAAACCCTTGACCCGCGGACCAAACGTGGCCCTGAAGGTTATTTGATGTGGATTGCCCTCCCAAACACAATTTTGTAAAAAAGGAACCAAGCGGCACATTTACAGATCCCTTAAATGATCCGTGGCACAATTCCAGGTAATTTAAGTGGCCCGTGGCACATTTAAACATCGCGACACAGTTCCAGAATATTTAACGAATCCTTGGCACATTTACACTAGCATATGTTACTTTGAATCTAGGCCAGTAACTATGCCAAGACAACCGTGGCACTGCCCCCGGGCCCCAAGTTGAAGTGGGCCCAACAAAAAAATATAATCATTTTGCATAACAATAACCCTTTCAAGGAAAGCCCGAGAAGACACGCTACGGCCCTGTTTGAATCTCATATTTGAAAGCATATTGTGTAAGGGTCCTCTAAGGGTACCCCTAAAGTAGCCCCCCCCCCCGAACTCATTCTATAACATGATTCTCTTCGTTATATGTCTGACCTCGCACGTAGTTTTTGTAATTGTATATGAATGCACATATATAACTAGAGGTGATTTAGATCCGATGATAGGAACCCCCCATTATCATTGTGTATGCCATTTTTTTTATCTTTGTAACTCAGAACACGCCCTCCGGGGCAATGAGCTTATATCGCTTAAACGACAGAGCCTGGTCGTACACGATTCGTTCTGTTCTGTGTCTTCTTCTATGCAACTTGTGGGGGACGGTGTAACGTTGGAAGTCTTTTTAAGGGATGTGCGTGGTCAGTTCAGACCGTCCGGCTCGGAACGATTCAATATATTACTCTATTTGCCACGTCCTGGACATTTTCCAATTCCTGGATATTCTAATTCTGGTATGTTACATGATTTCGAAACTGTTTGAACAGTTATACAGTCTTCCGTACTGCAAACTACCGTCCCACTTACCCCCGAAAACTTTAGGAGAGTATGATCTAAAAGTATCTTACACTGTGAGATGGTATTTTTAGAAGCTGTTGCTTCCTGAATAGCAAAAGAACTGCACACAATCAACTCCAAAGAATTCGACTTAATGCAGTTTTTCATACATCAAAGGAAACATTGATGGTGTCTTCTGAATTGGTACAGACAAAACGAGAAAATTCTACATTTTCTATATCCATTAACTTCAGATTCAACATACCAAATGTATTGCCAAGTTTAATACTCTTTTATTACAGTGACTTGATCGCACGTTGCTAACAGTCCATTACAAGAAATACTCCACAAAATATATTTGTGCACTAACCTAAGGTTAGAATGGCCATTTTTCGAGTGACTCGAGCTCAAATGTTTTCTTCAAACCGATTCAGTTCACCTTCAGAATCGAAACACCATTTTAGAAACGCTCCAGTTCTTTTCCTGTCTGGCGAACGGAGAAGCTGACTTACCCTGGGCTGTTTGAAGAAATCTTTTATTGCCGCTTTATGCGTAGAGACTTCACTTTCCGATTTCAGAGTTGCTTTGATAAACTTGTCGATGCTGTTCAAGTCATTTAAGGTGAATGAAACGAAAATTATGCTCACGACGCGAGAAAAAAGCCCCCTTTCTCCGTTACGTGAGAAAAAATTTTGCCTCTCCAAGTGCAATGCACATTCGATAATTTGTTTGAAACAATCGAATTCGGCAGCATCCAGTAAAATACGAAACATCTTTTTACTGGTATCAAAATCTTTTATCACATCTTTCAGGAAACTCAGTTTTAAGAGCGAGGGACTGGCATACCATACGTCCCTGAATAATTCTTCCGTTATTCCGCCGCTTTCAACACTGGAGAGACAGCTCTGCATAATCCGTATATATTTCGTACTGGACATAGATGGGTACATCACGGAAATTGTTTGTAAAAGGTATTTCTGCCGCTGCCAATCACGAGTTAGAATCAATAGAATCTGATAGTGGTAATTTTGAAAAACTTCTCTCTGCTGGTCACAGTCTTTCATCTGACCCAGCAGGAAAAACAATATTTCCATTAGCCCCTTATATCCTTTCCAAAGAACACCATCACCACGTTCTATAATTTCCATCAAACTTTCGATCCAAGCCATCATATTCGAGTTCTTTTCTTCTTCCGTCAGTTTCGGAAAGAAGTATTTTGCTGCGAGGTCGTTACCGGTCTCAACTGACAAACAAAACATATTCAAATGCACACTGGCTTCTGGGTCATATATACCATTAACATCAGTCTTTCCTATTATTCCAATCAATCTCGACATTTCACCTCCGAAAAAGCAGAGCCAGAACATGACCAAGTGATAAAGGTACCCGTATTGCTGGCACAGTTCAACGTTCTCAATACCATCGATGTCTCTGGAGTGTTGCGGCATCCTGTGCCACGCCTCCTCCGCGAGATCTTCCAAACACGCGTTCATGATCGGTATCAACAAAGTCTCGTCTTCCTTGTGACGGTCGAAGGTGGATCTGATCGTTCTCGAGGCATCGACTTTTCCATCGACGGTCCAGCAAACGCGATCTGTTCTGCGTAAGCCAAGTCGTAAATTCTTCTTCGTATCCAGCCAATCATACAAGTTCCGGCCGATAGGAATCACAAGTGGCGCGATTTCTTTCTTCAGCTGTCCTGGCAGTGGCAAGGCCGACAACTTCGCCAGCACTTCCTCTTTTGTAACCGGAAAACTAGGAAGACGAAGTATCTCTTCGGCATTTTCAACATAGGTGGCAGTATCATCATCAATATCATTGTTACCACCATGAATATTATCATCGTAACCAATATAATCGTCACCATCATGAATATTGTCATCATAATCAATATTATCTTCTTCGTCATTCATATGGTCATCGTCATTCATATCTTCTTCGTCATTCATATCTTCTTCGTCATTCATATCTTCTTCGTCATTCATATCTTCTTCGTCGTCTTCATAAATATTTGCATCACCCCAATCCTCATCGTCAATATCAACTTCCACGAGTTTATAATCCGTAGCATTCCCAAAGCACTGAAGTTCCCACAATTTGATGACAATTCCGGTCATGGCAATAGTTTTCAATGTTGGTACAAATGGTGCAGAAGCATAGCTAATGAAATCTTTTCCTTTATCCATTTTCTTGTACTAATCTTAATCTGTTGTATTGTTTTCTAAAAAAATTCTTCTACTTTAGTATGTGTGTCACAACGGCTCCCTCTACTTCAGCAATAAGACTCACCTAAAAGAAGAACGAAAAGAAAAACAATCTCTGATTGAACTGAAAAAGTATATTTTATACATAAACAGCTCGAGAGATAACAATACTGAAGGTTTAGAAATGACAGACATATTTTATTGTGTTAGTTGAAAAATAAAACCAATTACAATTGCAGTGTTGAGCAAATTCATATGTAATAAAAGCTAAGATTCATCGAAAAAAGTTCTAACATTTACACAAGAAAAAAAAAAGCCAATTTCTGTACAATATCTTCCTTTGGTGTATTCATCATCTTAATATGTTTGCATTGTTTATATTAAACAACAATAAATTACTGTAAAGAATTTTTTCCTACAAAATTCAAAAATTGGGCAAAGAAACATAATGTGTTTCCCATTCGTTTAGGTTACAAAAACAGTAAATAAAATTTTGCGTACTTTTCAAAAGTCACAGTAATGAGGGAAAAACAAATTGTTCTGTAATTAGATCTCACATTATCAGGGTACGGTCATCAGGTATGACGAAACCAACAAAGCATCGATGAGATTCGATGGGTCACGGCTTGTGACCTGCTTGAACTAAAGACCAGTACATCAGAAGACTTCTCTGGATGTCCCTGTACGTACATTGCTCTACACTTTCTGATTCTAAAAAAGAAGACCACGTTTGAACATTTTTCTTCCTGTCAAAATTTCCGTGTCCGGAAAATTCACCGCTAGGAAAATTCTCCGCCGGAAAATTCACCGACAACAGTTCGATGCAAATCAGTTAGCGAGGGTTTTAGTCACAATTTTTTGATATTAGATTGACACGGGTTGGTAAAATTCAGGTTTTTAACCAATCTATGTTGATCTCTTATCCAAAAATTGTGACTACAATTTAAACCAGCGGTTCTCAACCTTTTTTTGACTCACGGAGCCCTATCCGATATATAATTTTTATTGCGAAGCCCTGTTTGACTCGAGGAATATATTTTTTTTGTACATAATTTTTATGGAAGAACCTGGAGGCCTCTTTTATTCATTTATATATCAAATTTACTGATTTATATTTTTTTCCTCGAGTCGCCACGGAGCACCGGTTGAGAACCCCTGGTTTAAACCATGTCGGTGAATACGGCCCTAAGTTACTGAGTCAATAAGTGAGTGACCTAGTGAGTATGTGAGTAAATGAGTGGCTTAGTGAGTGACCTAGTGAGTATGTGAGTAAATGAGTGGCTTAGTGAGTGACCTAGTGAGTATGTGAGTAAATGAGTGGCTTAGTGAGTGACCTAGTGAGTATGTGAGTAAATGAGTGGCTTAGTGAGTGACCTAGTGAGTGACCTAGTGAGTATGTGAGTAAATGAGTGGCTTAGTGAGTGACCTAGTGAGTATGTGAGTAAATGAGTGGCTTAGTGAGTGACCTAGTGAGTATGTGAGTAAATGAGTGGCTTAGTGAGTGACCTAGTGAGTATGTGAGTAAATGAGTGGCTTAGTGAGTGACCTAGTGAGTATGTGAGTAAATGAGTGGCTTAGTGAGTGACCTAGTGAGTATGTGAGTAAATGAGTGGCTTAGTGAGTGACCTAGTGAGTATGTGAGTAAATGAGTGGCTTAGTGAGTGACCTAGTGAGTATGTGAGTAAATGAGTGGCTTAGTGAGTCAATAAGCGAGTAAGTCAGTCCGTTAGTGAGCGAGTGACCCAGTGAGTGACTGATTGAGTAGTCACTCACTCGCACACTGATTCAGTAACTCAATCACTCACTCCCTCGCTAACTGACTCGCATTGAACTGTTGTCGGGGAATTTTCCTAGCGGTGAATTTTCCGGCGGTGAATTGTTGTCGGTGAATTTTTTGTGAACCAAAATATCGACTATGCGCGAATCGTATAAAAAAAAAAATCTCTAAGTTCACACAAGTGTCTACTATGTTTATGTCTTATGGCAACCCCCTCCCCCCCCCGTCCGCCTTTACACTTAAAACATGGTTGAAAATATGACTTAAACCAGTTTCCCAACCTTTATTGTACCATCGCCCCCTTCTTCAGAACTTTTTTCTCCCATCGCTCCCCCTCCCATGTCTCCCCCCTTTATTGCATTGAATATATGATTGCTAAATTTCAAGGACATTTTTTCAAACCGCTTTTTCGTTTTATTCTGCAATATTGTTCCTTTTTTGAAATTTCATCGTTGTGGTCTCTGCATGGCCCCCCACATCCTGAAGCAGGGACCCTAGGGTGGGATCTTCCACGGGGGCCCCTTAGTGATGAATTTATGGCGTGAAAAACAAAAAATGATTAAAATCCTCCCGGGCCCCAGGGCTGGAGCCTTGTCAGCCCACCCCTTGTGGGGGGCCATGGGTCTCTGCGTGTTAAAACGTAGAATTTATATAGTTATCAAAATGCGGTAAAATCTCGATAAGTCGTCACTAAAGTTATCGAGAAATTATGACGGCTTAAGCGGAGTGACGTCTTGAAGGAAGAGCCATCAGTTTCAATGTGTTTATAGATTTGAAATACAGTCGAACTCCCCGTTATAGTGAACCGTCTGCGGGAGCCAATAAAAAAATTCACTATAGCCCAATATTCACCATCAAACTTTTTGAAACATTGGAATTAGTTAAATAGATGTATCAGTTGGGACCAGAGGAAAAGCTCACTGTAACCGAGAGTTCGCTATAGCGGGGTTCGACTGTATTATTATAAATGTAAAATAATACACCATTTATCAAAATATGAATTAAAATTACAGTATCAATAAAATTTATACATAATAAAAGAAAACGAAATTTTGAACGTTGTAAGAGTTTTGGAATTCACCTAACCGTGTATTTTTTGTTAAACAAACTGGTAATTTCACGATTTTATACCAGTATTTTTTCCAAATTTACACGAATCAGAGCAAATTTTAGAATAGTTAGCATTTCTTTACAACACGATTCAATGCACATCAATTTTACATGTACATGACACATTTAATTTTTAGTGACTTGAATTTTTCATTAACAGTTCATGGTACACACAAATATGAAGTAATCTCCAACACAGCGCCAAATTTCAACTTCAGAGGTCCCTGGGCACAGGGCAAAACCTAGCCTGAGGCGAATAATATTTTGCCGCACTTAAGATCCGGCTAATCTGAAAAAAAGAGTTCTCTTTCTGCAACCTCTATTGTCTTGATACGGTGGTTCCCAAGGTATTGGTCACGACCCCCTTGCGGGGAAAGTTGATTGACGTTGATGATTTAAAATGTCGCGAGAGAATTTCCTAAATAAGAAAGTCCCGATGAGAGAGTAAGTGCATCAAATCAATATAATAACTCTTCTTTGAAGGGGGGATCGTGACGGCTGAAGTTGGTTTTCTGCGGTTCCCAACGTCAAGGTGCGAATGCGAGCCGATCTCACCCTTAAAAAGTCTCGCAACAGACCTACAAACAGTACAAATGCAATTCAATCAAAACACGTCACTCACTTCACTTCTGAAATATAGATGGCAGCACTGAAAAATCAAACACAGCACTACATACGCACTCAGACTGTTAGGTACACACGCAGTTACATTTCCGGCACAACTCACTAGGTAGCAAATCACCCATAAGATGGTAATAGACCTGTGCTGTGCCTGGTTTGAAAGCAAGAAAGAAAGTCCCTTAGTGGGTACACCTGTTTATATTTGTTCCTATAGGTCTCGAAAACATGCCTATCCTTCAAATGGTTAATTGAGCTATTTAGCACATATACCGTATTTCAACGTGTACAAAAGCCCTGGGCCGGAGCACTTGAATGGTTTTGGTGCCTTATGTGCCAAAACGGAACAGTTCAAGTAACGAAAGCTAGGCTGGGGATGTTCATTTGCCGGCTAAAGCTTTTGAAACATTAAGGACTGTTCGAGCAAGACCTGACTTCTGCATGGGGCCCCTCATTAATTTAGGGCTCTAAATTTAAACAAATTATCCTAGTTGAAAAGCCAGACATTTTTTCCCAAAGTGGAGATGCCCCTTGATATGTAGGTCACTCGTTTTGTCATTCGTATGCTTGCTCACGCTTCAAGTCACTTTTTTGCTCACTCAGGTGCTTGCAAACACTGTAGATCATTCATTGACCTAGTACCTTGCTGTTTAGGCAGAGGGTTATACAAATTTCGCTCCCGCCATTCTCCCATTCTACTAATTTTCTTGGTCACTCATTCCTCATATTTACCGTCTCTTTGAGCTTGCCACCTTTGTCTATATCCCGCTAAGCACCCCACCCCCAACCGTAAATACGCCACTGTCGGTGATTTAAAAGAAAGCCCAAAATAAAATTATCAAGTTTTCTCAATCAGCTTTACGTATTCAACATCAGTAATGCCAATGTTTTATTTAGAATAATATTGAACGTGTTTACTTCGTTTTGAACGGCTGTTACTCTCTGAGTAGCTCTTCTCAGATTCCAATGTCTATTTCTATAAGAACTTGACTTTAACTCATTGTCTTGATTATCTATCATGATTATTATTTTTTGAATTTTCATATTTCCGGAGGAAAATCTTGACTCTTCCTTCAATAGCTCAATTTGGGTTTCATCTCAAGCATGCGCACGCACGTATATTTCGTTCACACGGTATAATGATTATAATTATTCATACACCGTTTCTTGAAGACAAAGCCGACAAAGAAAAGACAGCTATCCATGCTCAAACATAATCATATTGTAATTATCGGAAAGGAGAATTCATGATTTTTGTAACTTGATCCAAGTCAACACAGTGCAATATTGTACTTACATCACCGTTTACCAACAAGCCGAATATATATCACTGGTTTCAAAAACTGATATTACATTTGCTGGATTGGCTCTAGTTTTTGAAATGATGCATATTCTTCACTATTAAAATGTAGCCACTCATTTATTCGGCTTTACGTATTTACATTTTATTCCCTTCATCTCGGAAATTGGAGCCAATCTCAGAACACCAATGCTAGATTCGGATTCAAAACTCCCAAACTTCACCCAAAATCTCCGAAATATCTTTAAGAACAAAATCAATGTCGAGCATTGTAATTATTTTGCGATAAGAATCTCATAAAACTTGAAACTCTACTGATTCAGCACCAAATCGAAGAGACACGAAATGATAAAATTTTACTACAATATATGAAAAATTCGCAATTTTCCGATTACAATAATCGTTCCAACTTCATTAATACGGGAATGTGATAACAAAAATTACCTTGTCTTTCTTCCGCAAGTCGAACAACGTGTATAAGATTGGTGGTGAAATTTCTGTATCACGGGCAAGAAGTGCACGTCTATACCGCAGCTAACGAGATGCTAGACTGAGGCTGGTCGAGTGTAACTCTAATGCAGCTTTGCGTCAGACTGAAAGTAAAACTGTAACTACTCTAGTCTGAAGGTGCTGTTCCAGACTAGACGGCGCCAGAAGGAAGGATTTTACTGCCCTCTCATTTACATGGAAGAAACTAAACGCTGTCTTTTCTTACCTGGGTTTTCAGTAAAGTTGTTGAGTACCAATAGTTTCTGTACCAGCAACGAAAGGGCTCTCAACAATACATCTACGCTCAACTTCAGTAAGGTACAGAAATTTAACCACAACTAGAATAATAAAAGGAATAAATTGCGGTGATATCAGGTCTATGCAACTCGAGTTTGGATGTGAAGCACAAGGGACAAAATTTTTGGAAGTTACATGACCTGAAAGTATTTGCGCAAAATGAGAATTTTTTGATTTTGTTAAATTCGCAGAACAGAACTTAATTTATTTCGTCGTTTTCCAGCCCAATGAGGCTGTCTGGCGACTTACAAATAGCCTTTCTGAGGTGCTGTGAAGAAGAAAGACGAGTTTTTGTGCACGAATGTGTAAAGCACATGTGTGTGTTTGTGTAAAATAAACAAAAAACAAGTCACGTCATGTTCAAGGTACAAATGCAGTTTGTGATCAGAAAAGTCACAACTAGGGGAAAAATTACATACAAAACGTATAATATGTAGAGATAACACATGCAACACATATATAAGACATATAATAACACATATAAATGCAAGAATGAGTACAATATACTAGTGGCAAAGTAGATAAAATAGGATATGAAAGGATGACTTATACATAACAATAGAAATAGAAATGCACAATGTATATATATATATATATATATATGTATTGTAATAACAAAAACAATAACAGTATACATAATCTATATATATAAAATTGATTTTCTGTGTGTGAGTGTTTATGTTCTCTGTACAAATCTACAATTTTACATCGATCGTCGACGTATTTTGCGTGTATAACAAACGGGACCAGACTTGAACGATAAGCTACATTAAAAGTTCGTCGGAGCAGGGCAAACGCCCGAAATGGGCAAAAGAACTATCGAGCAACAATGGTTTCTGGGCCTCAACAAAATCACTTTCGGAATGTTTACTTTGGTTACCGTGATTCCCAAGCAATGCATTTCAGACATGTATATGCCTTTACAATGGTTTGCCACTCCTTTAATGCTGCCAGTATTATGTATAATAGCTTATGCCTTTATAATGGTTTTTGTCATTTTTTCTCACTGAGCTATAAGGAAAGTGGAGTAAGGACTGTGCGAGAGCCGTCGCCTACGCGACCGCATCACACCCTTTTGGAGCGAGATAGGCAAAACATTTCCTGACCGTGTTAATGCATTGGGACAATTCCAGACCTGTAAATTCCGTTTTTTTTTACTTTTTGGCCAATAATTATGCATTCTTTATCTTAAATTTTTTTTATTAAAATGAATACTCACTTTCGTACAAGAAAAATACCTTTTTTCGAAAACTTAAGAGGAACTACTTTTTTTTAAATAAAAAAACAATATATATCTCTAACATTATGTTTAGCATTTTATTGAAAGCTTCCACTTCGAAAATTCGTATCAGTGAATATTTCCGCGAATTAACTGCTGAAAAAACAACTTTCAATGCAAGACATGAGATGAAAATTAAAGAGAAAAAAGTTCTAAATATTTTTTTTTCGAACATTATACATACAACAATGTACACATCTAAGTTTTTAAATAAACAATTTTCAAACAGGTCCACAGAGCATAATTTAGAATATTAAAATCGCAATTCACAAGAGCACTTATATGTTTGCTATGAAATAATTTACAATGCGAAACCGGAACAGCATCATCTTTCAAATAGCGTTGAGGAGTTGTAGAAGTTAGCTGTGAAATCCATAGCACAAAGAACAACAGATGCTTTAGTTGGATGTCAAGACTTTCTTTTCACAGCTTCCATGAATTGTTTAAGAACTTCTGGGTTTCGAAGAGACCTTTATTTAAAAAAAAAGTATGACATGAATGTCGCTCTCCACTTGTTAATACAAGATATACGGAAGACGGGATGTTGTGAAGATATTTATTATTTGAGATGTTAATTTTTTAAGGAAGGAAAAAACTAATCTCTGCCTCTACCGGGAGTCGAACCCGGGTCCCTCGATTGCCGGACGAGTGTGCTTTGACCACTAAGCTACAGAGGAGATAGAGATTTTCCTTCGCTAGAGCGTATATATGCCGAACAGAACCGTGCAATGGACGGTGAACCGATCAGCTAATAGCTCATGGACGTTCAGCTCATAGCCATCTGGTGGCTCGTCGTCCATGAGCTATTAGCTGATCGGTTCACCGTCCATTGCACGGTTCTGTTCGGCATATATACGCTCTAGCGAAGGAAAATCTCTATCTCCTCTGTAGCTTAGTGGTCAGAGCACTCGTCCGGCAATTGAGGGACCTGGGTTCGACTCGAGGCAGAGATGAGTTTTTTCCTTCCTTAAAAAAAAATTAACATCTCAAATAATAAATATCTTCACAACATCCAGTCTTCCGTATATCTTGTAAAAAAAAAAGTGTTCATTAACCAGGCTTCAAGAAAGCAATAGAAGCAATCAGTCATTGTTCATAAGAGTAGCTAGACAATGACAATTGTTGGATAATTATAATACATTGATAATGTAATTAGATATTATAAACATAATTATAACACTTTCACGATTATGATACATTTATGATTTTGCATATTTCGCTTTTAATATTTAAGCAAAAACTGATTACCGTATATACTCGTGTATAAGCCGACCCCCTCCCTTCCCCCGACTTCAGGACAACCAAAACCGCAATAAATTGAAAACCCGTGTATAAGCCGACCCCCCAAGAATCAGTGCATTTCAGATTTAAAAAAAATCTTATAATTTTCATGCAAAATGAAAAGCTTACGGAAATTTACAATGGAAAATGATTCAAAAACTTTTTAATATCCGTTTCTTCAAAGTCTCCAAGCTCATGGTAATCCATCAGATCATCATAGGGGGTGCGGCATCTTCGTTTTCATCCTCATCTGGGCTGTCATCGCCAATGTCACTTTCAAAGAGGATATCATCTTCAGTTCCGTCCATCGCATTGCTGATGCAACACTTTTTTAAGGATCGGATGATAATTTCGGCGGAAACAGAACTCCACGCCTCATGTACCCATTGGCACGCTAGGCCAATGCCAGGTTTTTTTCAAGGCACCACATTTTTCGTAGTTTCTTTATCATCGGAACTCATCCATTCGATCCACAAATTCCTCAAATAGTCTTTGAAAGGCTTGTTGATGCTCACATCTAAAGGTTGTACAATCTACTCGTTAGCCCACCTGGTATCAAAGTCAATGCTGTTTTCGATGTCTTTGCGTCGGCTTTGACATTATCGGTTCTGTGGGGTTTGAACATATCCCATACCAATAATGCCGGTTTCTCGAACACTGCTACAAAAATGACTACTGATTTCGGGGGTCAATATTTTCTCATCAAAAACTGACCCGAGTATAAGCCGACCCTCCACTTGAAAAACGAATTTTTCCACAAAAAAACTCGACTTATATACGAGTATATACGGTATATTAAATGAGCAAATGTGAATTCCAAATTATGCTACAGAATTCCAAACGTTTGCTGCTCATAAAATGATACACAAAGAGTGTATAACTAATGTTTATTACGGTTCTCGTTGCATAAAAATATGTTTTTAAATGGTATACGAACCCCTTTCACCTGTAAAGATGCAGCCCGAGACAGAAAGAGATTTGATTTCATTAAAAAGAATCTTCGAGGGAGACCGAACAGTCAATGAATGTTGTAGCATCCACATTTTTGAAAAAAAGAGGGGTTCCCCTTGGGAAAACAACTAATATAACAACAATGAGAACCGGTTAAAATTTTTGAGAATTCACCAGGTAGGGCCTCAGAAAAATCACTTGGCCCGGGGGCCCATGATTCTCTTAAGACGGCCCTGCCCATGATACTGTTAGCCCAATCCTGTTTTATGGGCTGGAGGGAATCAAATTTGCAAACCGCATTCGAAACAAAAAACCTGCCTTGAGAGTGGGGGCCTTCGAAAGATCACAGCATTTTCTATTGGCTATCCTCTCCCTGGTATTGACAAGATATCTCGCCTTCTTGAAGACAGGGGAAGGGGCACGTAGGTCTATGGCCTTTTTTTTTTTGGTTTTCAGTGAATAAATCTGTGACGTCCTGAAAATTGTTTCATCCTCTGATCATTTTAAGGACTAGTGATGCATTATCCGGAACATTATTATTCTAGGTTTAAATATAATCTTGAATGTATTCAACGGGATACGAAGCTTTGCCTCAGTGGTGATCCAGTGGCCATAGTAAGGGAGTTGCATCGGGAGTACCTGAAACCCACCATGACCCCGCTTTGCTCTCCCATAGGGGATATAAGCTGTTCACTTACTTTAGAGCAGTGTTTCTCAACCGCCGCGCCGGGCTCTTTCATACCGGAACGCGAGTTATTAGTTTCATTTTCTCTTATTCATTTTCCGTTGGTCATGTAGTTAACCGGGGCTTCGACTCACAAAAATGAACGAAACCGGGCCGTGGGCTCGAAAAGGTTGAGAACCACCGTTGGTTATCCTTACAATTTATTTGAGTGAGTAAATAATTGGATGTGGGGGGGGGGGGGGTATGAGTTTGATATTTCATTACCTGAGCACATGGCTCTATAAAATACGTATTTCCATATTAAGCACGTTTTCAATTATTAAGCATGAAACGATAATGTATCGAGTGACCATCAAATGACATGAAATTAATAATTTAATTTAGTTCGTGGCCGCAAAAAAGGGAGAAAAATTGACACTCAAGTCTCTACCTTGCATTCACGTGATATCCCGAATGAATTTGAAGTTATGACATAATAATAGAGAAATTTTTCATTGGTGGTTAATTAATTAATTAATATATTAAATCCAACGGAGTTTTCTCAGCGATTAATTATCGTTACAACTAATCGTTATTTAACAATGACATGATAACAGCGAAATCGTGAATCGATTGTTAATTTTACTTAACGATCTCGCTTTTGTTTTGTCTTGATGGCTCAATAGTCGAGCTCTTGGGCAGCTGGTTCTTTTTTAAATGAATGGTGCATCGACAGTTCCGCACGGTGCATTTCCGCACATGGGGAATTTGGAGACGATTCCGCACAGGCCATTTCCGCACTTGTGAAAACAAAGGTCCTTCTTGTCTTTCTTCTTTTTCTGTTTCTACTTTTCTTCCCTACCGTAAATGGACTGAAGTTATAAGGGGGATTGTATCTCCTCTTGAAATTGTGCCACTGAAATCATCTTTGACTCGTGCTTTTTTCACCTAATTTCTCGTAATTTTAAATAAATATGACAAATTGTATATAAGAAAACAACCTTTAATGGGTGAATACATCATCATTGTGTAGGTTAAAATATACATTCACTTTATTTTTTACCCTAGATCAGAACAACAGAAAAAAACTCCAAATCACAGCGCTTTTTTTTCTGAGGCTTGCACAGTTGGTGCAGTAAAATATCTCAATAAACTTGTAAATTGAGATTATATTCCAGAGACAATCAATCTTAATTAGTCTTGGCAATACTACGATTATTCAAATACTATAAGATGAGCGTGATCTGGCGGTTATAGCTTTCGGAGTTCTTTAATTTCTTCCTCCGTGTATTATGTATGATACGTCCATTGACGAACATTGATTATATGTGAATTCATATGTGCAATCTATATGTAATATTTTTATTTATTATTCTGAAGATATTTAATAAAAATTCCAGACACACCCATCCTCCGAGAACGCTTCGATATCTCAATGAGATGGGAAGCGGGGTGTGTTTGGTTTTTTTCAAAGGTCAAAGTAAAATACCTCTTACGACCTTTTTTTTTCTAGGCAGTGTATGTACTACGTGAAATAAATTCTTCAATAGGCAGAAGGGTGGAGGTGAATAATTCGCTTCCCCCGTGTTCACTATATGCCCCACCCCTTTCCCGTTCGAAGAGCCTTTATCCGCTTACTGCAATATCCATAGTATGTTTTCAAATTTGACGCATGGACACATCTCTCTTTAAATCGAGATGAGTTTTCTATTGTATGGCAGAAAACTTCAAACATTTCTAAATCTGAAACATTTACTATGTTAATCCGTACATGTAACTCTCAAACTGAAAACTCCACTGATATTTTAGGTGTTCCGATTTGTTAGCAAAATTTTTACAATAGACTCCGACGGTGCGCTAGTCCGGCCGGTCCAGTAATCCGGCGTTTTTTAGGCGTAGTTTCTTCGTGCACAGATGAGGAAATCACGTCACTGCATGTCTCATGCAAAGAATTTTACATCATTTAAATGCACTTTTTCAATCAACTTCCAGTATTCGGGCGATTTCGGTAATCCGGCACTATCCGGATTACAGGGGCTGTAAATAGTGTAATCCCAGCCTAAGGCCGGTATTACACTATAAAAGTTTTGTAAAAATTCTTTTATAAAACTTCAAAAATGGAACCAATGGTGCATCGGTTATATTCGAGCGAATATGACCAATAAACTTATTAGTTGTATTTTTCAAGTTTTATAAAAGAACTTTTATCAAACTTTCATAATGTAATCCCGGCCTAAGGCCGGTATTACACTATAAAATTTGGATGAAATCCATTTTATAAAACTTGAAAAATCTAACCAATAAGGTTATTGGTTACATTCTAGAATTCGGCATTCTTATCGGCTGCATTTTTCAAGTTTTATAATAGGACTTTTATCAAACTTTTATAGTGTAATACCGGCCTTAGACATACCAGGGTCCGGAAAGTTGCCCTAATACAAATTGTGGATGCTTCTTTCATCAATTTGCTAAAATTTAATAAAAAATTCTCAAACGATTTTAATGCTTCTATATTCAGCTGATTCACCCCTCCCCATCCACGTGACTTTCTCGCGTCTCTTTCTTTTCCTCTCCCCCCCCCCCTACTCTCCTCTCCCCCCCCCCCCTACTCTCCTCTCCTCTCACTCGCTAGCACAAAGTTTCAAAATCCCCGGATTTTCCAAGGAAAGCAAGCCCACCAATCATAAAGCTTATGAGTGAGGAGTTACGAAGAATGAGGGCAGACGACTTTTCCGCTCCTGTTTTGTCTATCGCAGCAGTATAAACAAATTAGTTAGAGCTCCCGGATGTGAAAGACGGCTCAATGACCAATGAGAAGGCTCGAAATTTCCCGCCAAATTCTGGAGAGAGCGCTGACGGGAGAGATTCTATTGCGTAGTTGAACTTCAGGCGTCATCAGAGGCGTCACTGCCACCCGCGCTGTTTTTTTTTCAAGAGTGGATTTATTCATAGGCAAAAATTAATTTAAAAATCGGATTTTGTTTTGTTCTTCGATTTCTGGTGAGTTTTACAGTTTATTTCCAAATTTATTTATTCCGTGAATCAGTGAAATTTATTGTAAACAGTGCCCTGCAATAGGAATGTTTACAGTTTCTCTCTGAAGTCGTAAAGAGTCTGCCACCTCATTGCTGACAAAACTGACTTGAGAACCGGCGTCGAGTAAAGCGCGTATTGGAAACACCCCACCAGCTGGCCTCTGAATGTAAACTATTGCTGTTGACAACAGAACACATCCCCTTTTTCTAGCAATTGCCAACACTGTATGATGCGGCACATGAGTCTGCCGTTTTCTCTTTCTTGGTCTCACAAACCCCGATTTCTTTTCTTTTTTTTTTCATTGGGGGACTCATTTTGTTTTGGTTTTTGTGGTTGTGCATCCTCTCTATGGATTAACGAATGATGCTTCTTCCCACACATACGACATCTCTTATCGCTGCCGCACTCAACTATATATGGGATTTCAGACACAGTTGAAACAGTTTTTTATTTTTTACTTCGTATATTCCCTCTTCAACAGAAAGGCTATGAAAAGTTCTACACTTTCCCGTTTCCACACTTCTCCGCAAATGGGGCAGGAATTTTGCTTTGCATTCGCTTTGGCTATCGGACATTTAGGTTGGCGGACTCGCTGAGTATTTTCAAGTACTTGACTCCTTCACAAAAAGTCAACAAATTCTTCCCATTTGGGAAATTCCGTGTTTTTCAGCGACATTTCGTACTGCTTGCGTGACTAACGGTCTAGCTTAGGCAAATACCATTAACAAACAGTATCTCCGCTTATCAAATCTCAAGGTTTACAAGTTTGAGCCCTCTGAGATGTCTCAGGATAGTATTCACCATTTTTCGAAGCTCTGCAGCTGACTCATGATGTATTTTCTCTAGGTTAAGAATAGCGTTGATATGTGTGTCAGCAATGAACCTTTTGTTCTCAAATCGCTTCTTTAATTCTCCGAAAAACGAGTCGAAGGTATCGTCGACCGTTTCCTCAAGTTTTGCTTCCCCTCCTAACGAGACTCGAAGATAGTGAAGTGATTGCATTCGAGCAAATGCAACCGATCAGCTTATTGGTTGCATTTTTAAAAGAATTATTATAACATTTTTATAGTGTGATCCAGGCTTATGGCCGGGATTACACTATAAAGTTTTATAAAATATATTTTATAAAAGTTGAAAAATTTAACCTGTAGGCGCATCGGTTGCATTCAAGCAAATGCAACCGGTGATCTTATTAGTTGAATTTTTCACGTTTTATCAAAGAGCTTTTACAGAACTTGTATAGTGTAATCCCGGCCTAAGATAGAAGAATTGTGATGTGAATAATGTGTATTCTAAGCACGAGCCTCCACCCTTCCCTTTTTTTCTACTTGCAGTCTTTGATATCTCCTGATTTTTTCTTTTTTTTTTGGAACATCATTGGATGTTTTTGTAATTTTTCTTTCATATTTTTCCGAAAAGATATTTTTTTTTTCAAAATCTTTTGAAAATATTTTAAGATATTTTCTCCCATCGACTACTTTTGAGGATCGGAATGAAGGCATCTTTATACCCATATTCTATGGGGCTCTAGATTAAACCACCAAAGAATGGCTCTAGGCTGCCTATGGGAACTGAATCAGGGGTGAAGGAGAAAAATAATTGCAAAAATTGCGAAAAAATAGTTTTTATGCACGAATTTCAAACTAAAAGCTGCGGGCTCGCATCCGCTCCGTGTGAAAGGGGCCTAAAAATTAGCGAGCCAGAAAAGAGAAGAAAGAAAGCACATCCTCGGTCTTACAGTGATTGACGCTACGCATAAGGGAGTGCGTTTTAGGTGAATTTTTAATTTGTATACAAAATTACTGTACACATAAACGATAATTAATTCCGAGTATGAAATATTATATATTTTTAAGTGTTCGTAGTATTGCGAGTATAAATTTGTAAGTATTTAATAATCAGCGGAATTTCTGGTTGTTTTTTATGGAAAATTTCATTCCGATTTAAAATGTTCAATCGGTAATCAAGCCCGCAAATCAGATTTTGTTTATTTTCACTGTTTATTTTTAATGTTTTGTGTTATAAGAGAATAATTTATTATTTTTTTTAACACATATTAAACTTCAATTAATTGTTCCACCCAAGTTTTCACGGCAATATTTTGTTTAGAATGAATAGAGCTTTGGTATTATTATTTTTTAAATATTATTCGTAGTAAATATGAGTGATGCATTATTTTGGAGACAGTCAATCAGAAAAGTAGGAAACATCAGTAAAAGCTTTAAAGATTAATTAGAAATAAGTAATTATTTCATTTAAATGAAAAGAGTATTGGTCACATCGGTAGCATTTAGGGTTTTTCGGCAAACCGCACCCCGTCCTTACGTCGCAGACACAATATAATGGCCATCGGATAACCTGGCATCTTTTTTCTGTTGAAAACGTGGACGTTGGGTGAATAATTAACCCCTCCTTCTTTTGTAGAAGGTTCAATTGTCACTTCTCTTCTCTTAAGCTACTACTACTACTACGAACTACCCAAATTCATACGGATTCCTTAAAACGAGCGTCGACAATATATCTATGGGAGGCACGGATAGGTGTCGGATAAACTTATGGTGGAGGAAAGACAACAGAGGTGTAAAATCTGGAGAGCTTTGTTACGTTTGTTTTTTATTTCCCCGCAGTCACAAGGAAGAAATCATAAATATGATTGCAGTCACTGTAAAATAGGAGAGGTCTTGTGTAACTCTTTCCCCCAGTTAGAACCCCTTTATACCCTACTGTATATGAGTAACAGCACGCAGACCTGCCAACTCTCCGGATTTAGGCAGGAGACTCCGGATTTTTCATCCTTCCTCCTGCTCTCCGGATTTTAGCAGAAAATTAGATTTTACGTGAGCTTTCACGTTGTCGTGACGTCAATGATTGCCGTCGTCCTTAACGGGAAAATACCCATAGAGGACAGCCGTGGTCATTCCCGTCGAGCAGCCGCAAAAAAAAAAATGCTTGGTGACCTCATTTAAGCAAAGACGGGACTTTGTTTACGTAGCGTTTATCGGCAATCATTTATCAGGGGGGGAAAGGCCTTGGTTGCCGAAATTCCTGTATAATCGTTATTGTATTTCCATTAACAGCCGTGCGGTATATTTAAACACAAGTTTTTTCCGTCAGCAGCTTTGTGTTTTGAAGTTTTTTAATTGTTTCCTCTGATTAAATATGTCTTCAGAAAGAAAATATAAAACTTTAAGCTATATAAAGCAAAATGGGGCGCGGTAGCCCAGGTCGATAAGATACTCGCCTAAAGTACCAGAGGCAAGGGCGTAGCCAGGGGGGGGGACTTGGGGGTCTGGTCCCCCCCCGAAATGTGAGAAAATGACCGAAAAAAGGGAAAAAGATGGCCAAATCCATTGTTCTGTCACTTTGGTCCCCCACCGAAATGAAAGTGGTCCCCCCCCCCGAACGAAATTTCTAGCTACGCCCCTGACCAGAGGATGTTTAGAGGTGTCGCGAGTTCGATACCCGGTTCGTCCTTGTCAGAAAACTTTCCTGACACAGGGGTACAACAAAAAACGGCGACTTGACCGCAGCAAAAAATTGCTACCGCAGGGAGTCCCCCATCGAGGGCTCATGGGCGGTGATACGGGGGAGGGGCGTGGGGGGGCATTGCCCCCCCCCCATATCATCACAGGTGGATTCGACTGATCTAATGTATATATGAATTGACATCATCGTGCCCCCCCCCCCCAGACTTCCCAAGTCAATCTCTGCCTATACGAGGGGTTAGCGCACCAACCTCTCGATGAGTATAAAAAACAAGCCTGAAGTTCGGAATCGGCAATAAATTGTAGGCCCCGGATTAATTAGCCCTCGTATGCAGGAAATGACCGTGGTGCGACAAAAATGATCAAATGATAAAGCAAAATATAAAGCTTTTAACAGTTCGTATACCTAAGATTGTCAATCACTGATACCATCCACGAAAGGAAACGCATGTTTTATGAACAGTATGTAGATGCGATTTCTCTATTCTGCATGGGAAGACTGACATGGAATTACATTCTGCTCAGTGGCAATGCAGAACCTCCCTTGGGGGAAGGAATGGAACTTTTTCTTAATTGATGGCGGAAATTTTTTTTTTGTGAATTTTTCTTCTTTTTTTGATCGAGTCTATGAGTTCCGGGGGGCACCCCCCCCCTCTGGATAATCTCCAGATTTCTAGATTCCAAAAGTTGGCACGTCTGAGCACGCACGACATTTCACTGGTAAACCGTTGATCCTTGAGCAGTGATTCCCCAAACCATCTCTAAAATTCTGATGCGCCCCCCCCCCCTTCCTCAACAGTAAAATTAAGTTTCTTTTCTTTTCTTAAGAGATGCAAGAGAACCATTATCTTTTGTTTTGCCTTTCTTAAATTTTAAAACCAGGGGTCCTTGCCTACTCTCCCCCATTTTTGTCTACTAGTTTTACTTGGTAAAAAGCCGTAGTTCTTAATCAGAGGTCCTCGAGAGACTTCAGAGGGGTCCGTGAGCTTGAATGAGTAAGCAATTAACCTTTTTTTTTTTACATTGTTATACACAGAATATTATTTTTTAAAAGCGTGGCCTCTTTCATTTGCATTCATTTTATTACTAGCAAAGGTGGGATCGGGGTGTCCGATGACTTGGTCTTACCTGGCACAAATTTTCCGTGGAGCACAAAACATTAAGAAAACTTAATCGTACCACTTTCACTGAAAGAAAAATCAAATTCAGGAAATTGTTTAAAATTTTGAACTGTTATAAAAAAAAAAAATGAAAGAAGATTTCAAGCCTTCATAGAAAAACTCGAATTGCCACCCTTAAAAATCAAATTGTTCCCTTGTGGAGCGACGGCCCAATGTTCGGAATCACCAGAGGCTTAGTTCCAATTAGAAAAAATATCCAAATAACACGTAGTATTCAGATAGGACATTAATATTGCAAGGGATTGTATAGTTAGTAAAATAAAAAAAGACTATACGGAGATCTATGTGTGCCGAAAAATCCAATTAGAAAGTTGTCCTGTCTCTCCTGAGATTAGGAAAAACAAATTCGCATAGCTGTGTGCGATATTCGTTGAGGTATTTGAAAACGGAGGAAATTGTGGAGGGGCGGGGGGGGGGGGAGATAGCATATGAATGCGGTAAAACGGGATAGGTCGGATTTATGCTGAAATGATATACATCGATTCATTTCCCACACAAAATATATAAAAATCCAGACAAGGGGGGGGGGGGTCCTAAACATTCTATTTTCCCAAAATTGTTGAGCATCTGGCCCTGCCTCTGGAATGAGTGGATCTGACACCGTCAAACCGAAAGACACCCAGGCAATATCGGCTCATTGTCCACGGACTGGATACCTCTGGCAATTGTAACACTGGTGATCTGACACCAAAGAAAGAAGATCTCCGCATATGGCGATTAGTAACAAGGCATGATATGCATGGAGTCATCCCGTAGTGGAGGAAGGAATATGTCCTTTTCTTTTTTTTTTGTTTATTACAATCGGATTGTTTAGTCCCTGGAAGGTGGTAAAGAGTCTGTTGACAAAGTTGGCTTGGGAGCCAGCATGGAAAAAACTGAAACACAACAACATTTCATTTCATTCCGTGCACCGCCCAGGCTCTATCGACCATTGTCAATTTTAGCCATTGCCCCGGATGAGGGGCTGGGCGATTTCGGGTGCTTTATTATGCATATAAAAATATAAAATAGGCCTACATGATTATTGAATATAAAAACACATTATTAAAAAAAAAAAGTATATACAGATTTAAATATTTCTATTATACAATATACAATTTATTCCGATGAGCTCTTCTGATGTCTTTTTTAGCTTTATTGAGCTTGAGCCCTTTGTTTTTCTCTGTGGCCAAGCGCCAGGTCCAGAACCACGTTTTCCCTCATTGGCTTGTTGGCTCGGGTGAGCCTCCGTCGTGGCCAGGCCAGGTCCTGGACCACGCGTCTTTTCTTGTTGGCTTGTTGGCTCGGGTGAGCCCTCCACCGTGGCCAGGCCAGGTCCTGGACCACGCGTCTTTTCTTGTTGGCTTGTTGGCTCGGGTGAGCCCTCCACCGTGGCCAGGCCAGGTCCTGGACCACGCGTCTTCCCTCGTTGACTTGTTGGCTCGGGTGAGCCCTCCGCTGTGGCCAGGCCAGGTCCTGGACCACGCGTGTTGGCTTGTTGGCTCGGATGAGCCCTCCTCCGTGGCCAGGCCAGGCCAGGTCCTGTACCACGCGTCTTCCCTCGTTGGCTTGTTGGCTCGGGTAAGCCCTCCGCCGTGGCCAGGCCAGGTCCTGTACCACGCGTCTTTCCTTGTTCGCTCGGGTGAGCCCTCAGCCGTGGCCAGGCCAAGTCCTGGACCACGCGTCTACCCTCGATGGCTTGTTGGCTCAGGTGAGCCTCCGCCGGGGCCAGGCCAGGTTCTGGACCACGCGTCTTTCTTTGTTGGCTCGAAACACAACAACAGCAAGCCTCTAGATTGTAAATAATTGCTGTAAACAGCAGAACACGTCCCTTCTTTTGGCTTGAATATAGGAAATTACAAACATGGCATCAGATCTAAGGATCAATGAATGTGGTTTTTGCCACTGGTTGGGTATCTTTTATTGCTGCTCCTGTGTGCTTCCTGACAGTCTATAATTCCTGACAGTACAAATATTCTGTTTTAGAACGGGAATGTTTAATTTTAATTTCAGTTATGGAATAGAAACCGGTGCGATTTTTTAAACGTTTTTGATCTGTTCACCAAATGGGACATATAATCGTAATTGCATTTCAGATTTAGTTATTCAGGAGTCCCTATGCGAGTCTTTTTGCCTGAGGCCGGAATAACACTATAAAAGTTTGATAAAAGTTCTTTTATAAAACTTAAAAATTCAGCCAAGAAGACTATACCTGTTGCATTTGCGCGAATGTAACCGGTACGATTATTGGTTGCATTTTTCTCAAGTTCTATAAAAGAACTTTCATCAAACTTTTATAGCGTAATCCCGGCCTTATACAAAGCTTGTATTTTTTATTATTATACATAGTTATCTGCACTTTTACCTTCCGTTCTCTAAGCATTTCTTTACTTTTCGTAACAATAGTAAAAATAGTGAACATATAAAAATCATATAGATCCCAAAGCAATGTATATTTCAAGTATGTATTGAAATTGAAGGAAACTACTTTTTTAACCTTTACAAAATTTGATACAACTTAGAAATCCAACAAACATCCAGTATACATTGTATATCCGGAAAAAATCTGTATATGGAAAGAGCATTGACAAATTGAGCTAGGGCTTCAATTAATTTCAAGAGAAATTATTTCTGAAACATACAACATTCATATGAGGCGCTTGCCTAGAAAAGATATTCATCTACCATGACAAAGGATGTTCAGGAGCGCAATGAGCTTGATACCATCATCAATCCTTTGAAGGATTCCCTTTAGTGGTTCCCAAACTTTTTGAATCACGGAACACTTCTTAGCAGAAAAGTTCATCGCGGAGCACGTTCGTTCACAGCGATGCCGGAAGTCACGCTCGAGATGTATGCAACTAAAATTTATACTGAATGTATGCCATGCCCATACGTCCCGATTTCAACAAAGGTATCCTCTTTTTCGAAAAGTAAAAAATAAGTAATTTGATTTCCAGTAACATGGATTCAACATCTATATTTTTTATGGGCAATTTTTCAGTCACTTTGTTGGGCATTTTTGTCTGTTGTGGCCTTTGTACTTGATTAAATACAGTAAGCCAGGGTAACTTTGGGATAGTGGGTTATTTTCAGTTTTCGAACTTCCCGCGTTTTATCGGTTTGCAGCAACTTGAACTACCAGACAGATACCCACGTTAATATAGTTTGCAGCTACTGATAAAACGCATGGCATTCGACAGCCGAAAATAATCCGCTGTCCCAAAGTTCCGAAGTTTATCCCGGTGTACAGTAGTTCTTTATTTATACAAATTGAACCACTCAGATGGATCGTGCATTATTATCGATGTCAGAATATTTTGATCACATTACCACCCAGCTGAATGAAGAATACAGTGGGGTAGCCTGTATATGGGAACCACACAATGCACACTTCACCGAATAGACTTCAGCATGGCCCCCACAAGGGGTGGGCTGACAAGGCTCCAGCCCTGGGGGCCCGGGAGGATTTTAATCATTTTTTTGTTTTTTCACGCTATAAATTCATCATAAAGGGGGGCCCCCGTGAAAGTCTGGTCGGGGGCCCGTAAAAGATACCCAGCCTAGGGGCCCTGCTTGAGGATGTGGGGGCCATGGACTTCAGGAGCAGAAAAATCATACCATTACTGAGAGCAAGTCATTGCACTGAACGTTTTCTGAGCCAGAGTAGCGTGTTTATAATGGGCATTTCTTTAGGAGCTGTAAGAGCTAGGAAACGTCAGTGGATTTATATGAAATTAAGAGCAAAGAGCGTGGAATGACTTGTCCCATTTCCAACTATACCAGGTTGTTACGAACCTGAAAATATCGTGGAGCTCGTATGAAACTACGATCCGGTATGCCAAATTGAAATCGTACAAGTTCATCGTGATTTGATGATAGCCATTGCCGTCTTAACGCATGGGCCCACCCGGGCACGGCCCGGGGGCCTCAAGAGGAGAGGGGCCTCACAAAAATGAGAAGTGGTTGAAATTTTCGAGAGTTAAAAGGCCTCAAAACATCACTTGGCCCGGGGGCCATGGTGATCTTAAGACGGCCCTGATGATAGCATATGGTGAGGGACCCTTAACCCTTTCCCTACTAATTGTTTTATTTCTGGGGGGAAAAATAAAATAAATACTTTAATACATAAATGAACTGGAATACACACACACACAAATATCATCGATTAACATGTTGAATTTTTTTCATATATAAATCATTGAGAGCTGGGATCAGAGCAGACATGTGTCTCAATCGTATTTTTTAGTGGAATCTATGTCACATTGGTATTGTAATAGTGATTATATAAAATGCAATGAACAGCTGAGTTATTTTTATTCAAATAATTTCGCGCGAAATATATTGATAGTATGTCACATGACATTTTATTATTTTATGTCGCAGTGGTAACGAAAGGGTAAACGCATGGATCCAAACACACCGAACATTTTTCACTTGCTGGTTTGCTCCGATACATTTTATCATATTAAAAACATTTGCTTTCGTTGATTGAAAAAGAAGATAGTCCCAGCTTTAACCTGGAATAAATGTTATGTTTTGAAATACTTTGGAAAATGAAACTTTTTTTTTCATTTTCCAATCTCTTTGCTGAGCCCCCAAGAAATCTTTATTGGAGCACAGTTTGGGAACCCCGGCGTTAAATAATCTGTGCTGACAAAGACGTAGAACAAAGAGTTGTGTTGTGAAAAGAGAAACTGCCCAGAATCAGTTGCATACCGTATTTTACATTCTAATTAGCCCTCCTATGCATCAAGTGACTACAACGTGACTCAGATGTGTGTGAGAGAGATTCAATGTATTTAGGATCTGTTGTAACACATATTTTATTTTCAGGTTTCTGAAATTCAAAATCCAGCTATGAATTGCCATCCAAAAGATGAGATATGTAAGTAGCCCTACTGCATATTGAATTTATGATCTTGTGTTATGTTTTGTGAAAGGCATAGTTATGTGTTGTCCTTGTTTTGTGATTTGTGTTTTTTGTGTTGTGATGTCTAGTGTTGTGTGAAAGGGATGAATGTGTGTGTTGTCCTTGTCTTGTGATTTGTGTTTTTTGTGTTGTGATGTTTAGTGTTGTGTGAAAGGGATGAATGTGTGTGTTGTCCTTGTCTTGTGATTTGTGTTTTTTGTGTTGTGATGTCTCATGTTGTGTGAAAGGGATGAATGTGTGTGTTGTCCTTGTCTTGTGATTTGTGTTTTTTGTGTTGTCCTTGTCTTGTGATTTGTGTTTTTTGTGTTGTGATGTTTAGTGTTGTGTGAAAGGGATGAATGCGTGTGTTGTCCTTGTCTTGTGATTTGTGTTTTTTGTGTTGTGATGTTTAGTGTTGTGTGAAAGGGATGAATGCGTGTGTTGTCCTTGTCTTGTGATTTGTGTTTTTTGTGTTGTGATGTCTCATGTTGTGTGAAAGGGATGAATGCGTGTGTGTTGTCTGTGCCTTGTGATTTGTGTTTTTTGTGTTGTGATGTCTCATGTTGTGTGAAAGGGATGAATGTGTGTGTTGTCCTTGTCTTGTGATTTGTGTTTTTTGTGTTGTGATGTCTCATGTTGTGTGAAAGGGATGAATGTGTGTGTTGTCCTTGTCTTGTGATTTGTGTTTTTTGTGTTGTGATGTCTCATGTTGTGTGAAAGGGATGAATGTGTGTGTTGTCCTTGTCTTGTGATTTGTGTTTTTTGTGTTGTGATGTCTCATGTTGTGTGAAAGGGATGAATGTGTGTGTTGTCCTTGTCTTGTGATTTGTGTTTTTTGTGTTGTGATGTCTCATGTTGTGTGAAAGGGATGAATGCGTGTGTGTTGTCCTTGTCTTGTGATTTGTGTTTTTTGTGTTGTGATGTCTCATGTTGTGTGAAAGGGATGAATGTGTGTGTTGACCTTGTCTTGTGATTTGTGTTTTTTGTGTTGTGATGTTTAGTGTTGTGTGAAAGGGATGAATGCGTGTGTTGTCCTTGTCTTGTGATTTGTGTTTTTTGTGTTGTGATGTTTAGTGTTGTGTGAAAGGGATGAATGCGTGTGTTGTCCTTGTCTTGTGATTTGTGTTTTTTGTGTTGTGATGTTTAGTGTTGTGTGAAAGGGATGAATGCGTGTGTTGTCCTTGTCTTGTGATTTGTGTTTTTTGTGTTGTGATGTCTCATGTTGTGTGAAAGGGATGAATGCGTGTGTGTTGTCTGTGTCTTGTGATTTGTGTTTTTTGTGTTGTGATGTCTAGTGTTGTGTGAATGGAATGAATGTGTGTGTTGTTTTTGTGTTGTGATTTGTGTATTTTGTTTTGTGTAAGAGGGAGGATGTCTGTGTCCTCTTACTCTTGGGATATACCGTATATACTTGTGTATAAGCCGACCCACCCCCACTTCAGGACCACCATACCCGCATCATTATTTTCATTTGGGCTGTCATCGCCATTGTCACTTTCAAAGAGGATATTATCTTCAGTTCCGTCCATCGCATTGCTGATTCAAGTTTTTGAAGGATCGGATGATAATTTTGGCGGAAACAGAATTCCGCGCCTCATGTACCCATTGGCACAATAGGCCAATGTCAGGTTTCTTTAAGGCACCACTTTTTGTAGTTTCTTTATCATCGGAACATGCATTCGTTCCACAAATTCCTCAAATAGTCTTTGAGAGGCTTGTTGATGCTCACATCTAAAGGCTGTACAATCGACGCGTTTGCCCACCTGGTATCAAAGCCAATGTTTTCGATTGCTTTGAAATTATTGGTTCTGTGAGATATGAACGTATCCCATACCAATAAGCTGGTTTCTGGAACACTGCTACAAAAACGACTACTGATTTCGGGGGGGGGGGGTCGATATTTTCTCATCGTCAACCGACCCCAGTATAAGCAGACACCCCCCCCTTCCCCCAATTTTTCCCACAAAAACTTTGCTTATACACGAGTATATTTATTTTTGTGTTGTGTTGTCAGCTATTCTGTGAAGGGGATGGATGAAAGTTTTCTTCTCATCTCTTTTTAATACATAAAATCTTTTTTACATAAAAAAATTATATATAATTTTTTTGTCATATCTCTCACATTGTTTACTTTTTCTTTCCTTCTATCGAATACCATTGAGTTGCTGAAGAAAAATTTTGGTATGAAAGTTCTCATCTGTCGCTCATGAAGGTTGGGAAAGTGTAATCATATCATTACAATTTCATCACTGGTTCTGCAATTTTCTCAGTTATTCGGGTATTTTGCAATGGCTGGGTAAGTATTTGCTGAATTTCATCATCATTATATTTTTGAATGCCTTCGTTTAATCAGTTTTTTCTCTCAAGATATTTGAAACTACAAAAAGCCAGAAAGTTTGTGGTTTATTTTTCTTAGTTATAAGCTGAAATATTCCCCAATCTTTCAAAAAGTGAACGCGATATGTTATACAATTCTGAATCTGAATTTCTAATCCTAGCGTTCCTCAGTTTTTGTGTATTGTTTGAGTAGGATATCTATTTTCAGCATTGGTAGGCGTTGGTATTTTCAAAATCCTGTCCGTACCATACTTGTTTTTAAATGAACGAAATGTCGAAACTTTTTCAAACATCTACACGGCATCCTATACATTAAAGAATGGTTTTAAAAAATTATTTAATTTGAAGGAATTGGGTAATTTTGCATGCAGTTTGCAAAATAGTTATTCTCATATACAGGGTTTTTTTTGCATAGATTATTTAGTTCAAATTTTTGCTGATAGAGTGAGCTACATGAAAGCAAATCACTGAAAATATGCGCATCAGAGTCCTATAGAATGCAGGGTGTACCATTAATAACTCATTTCTGAATTTTCTTGTTATTTGCCCTTACATAAATTTTTCGTTTTCATTGTGATGTTGACCATTGGTGGTTGAAACACAGTAGGTTAAGTTTTTTTTTGGCTCAGGCACAAGTAGCTGCCTGAAGCTATACATGTACGAATGTTTCGTACACAGAAGAGATTGAAGAAAGGTTCAGGTCCAGAGTTCTGCGATTTTCTTTCGAGCTTCAGCCTATCTCAACAAAAATCTGAACTAATTTTTTTCTGAACCCGAAAAATCCCCCCCCCCTATAAAAATAACTTCTTTGCAAACTGGGTTCAACTGTACCACTTCCTTCAATTTTCAAAAAATCTTAAACTGTTTCTAACTTATGGGGAGAAACTCTGTACGTATGACAATCGATTTAAAAAAAATATTTCGATTGTTAGAATTGTACTTTTTCTACTCGCTTTTATGGCAAGACAGGTTGAGAAAGTAGATATCTGAATCAATGGGAGAAACAAGAGACTATCACTAACCCAGACCAGGCGCTATCACACAGGTTGATTTAAGCACATTGTCCCATGGGAACTGGGTTATGAAGTGAGGAGATAACCTGCCTCCGAAGATTTATTGAATAATAAAATTACATCTCCGGTCATCACTGGCTACAAATACAATTTTTATATATAGGCAGGTGCAATCTTGCACATCGACACTGAGTTGCTGCTAATATAATCAAATCAAAATAAAATGTGTTAAGTAAAACCAATCATATGAATAAAATCAGTAATAAATCAATAAAAGTCGGCAATAAATCAGCAGTAAATCATAAATAAGTTTAGAGTTTATATTCTTCCAACAGGTCTCAAACTGTAACTATGCCGTGGAGATACATAAAGGAATTCGGTACCCTTACAAATTAGTAAAGGCTCGTCTACATACTCGCACATTGCATTGTTCTTGGACGATCTGCTGTGCTCTCGTATGATTAGAATCAGTTGCGTATCTACAGGGAGGCAAGTTCGGTGGAGCGTCAAATGTGAGGAATGGTTGGTCGAACAAATTATTACAACAGGAGAAAGACGTCAAAATTTGTGTACACCACCATAAATGCACTTCTGCCCTCAGAGCGAGGTGCCAGGTCACAGTGTGTGACCGAGATAGTTTGCAAGCGTGAGTGAGTAAAAGAGTGCTTAATACTTAAGTATGGTAATGACTCAAAGCGTGTGCAAACATGTGAATGGAACCGTCAACGGTCGGTGCATCAAAGAGACTAGCGTTGCGTTTCTTCTCTGTGGCGCTGCCATCGCAGCTGGTTTTTGTGTGAGTGTAAAAGAGGAGAGAGAAGGCTTATCGAATTTCTGGCGTATTTACTCATTTTCTTACAAGAAAACCGAATAAACCGAAATACCGAATAAGACGTGTGTGTCCTAAGAGGCACTCTAACAAATCTTCTTGAGTTCAATGCGGGCAAACCTTCCAGAACAGTGGTTCTCAAACCTTTGTCACGCGCGGTTCCCTTTTTCGAGTTATCCAGCCTATAGGAGAATTCTTATAATTTTCTTTTTTTTTCCACACTAAATTCAGAATGGACGGCCGGTGAGAGATCCCAGCCAGAATCCCTGCTGCAGCATGAGAGGACCATTCTTCCGATGCCCTTAAGCATGGCCCCCACATCTTGCAGCCGGGCTCTCAGATTGGGATCTTCGACGGGCCACTCTAAAATGAATTTATAGTTGTAAAAAATGATTAGAATCATCCAGTGCCGGATCCCTGTCAGTCCTGCCCTTGGGGGACATGCCCTTAAGGTGGCTATAGACGTAACTGCAAACTTGACAAGCAGGCATGTTAAATCTTTTTATTTGTCACCTATTTAAAAAGCCCATATGAGTAGCTTCTGTGGAGAAAGTAAAAAAGTAAAAAACACACGATGATAAAATGGCGATAAGAGAAGGTAAACAGAAGAAAAATGGCTAATTGCTAGCAGGTGGCATTCTCTTGCTGCGGTATAGAAATTAAACCGAAGAAAATGCCATATAATTTACAGTAGCAATAAATTATTATTATTCAATTAATAATACTCCTTTTGTATTAAATTATTAATCTAAAGTAATTTAACAATTAATTTATTATTTTAGGAATTTAATCATTAATTTAAAGTAATTTTACTCTCTTTATTACTAAATAATCACTACTCCCTTCTGTATCAAATATTTTAGTTCAAAATATTAAATTTAATAAAAATTCAAATTTTTTAAATTAAGAAATTTAATTTACTTCCAAAATTTATAACAGCAATTTTCAAGAACATCTTTTAACAAACGCCAACACAAAAAGCGCAGCTCACTCAAGCGTGAAGACTGACGGAGTTCATTGAAGCGAGAAGAGACAGAGAGAATCGATTTGCGGTCTTTACTGGCAACCCGGGATAATCTTTATCCTTTCCCCGCGCCGAAATGGACCCTCTCCAGAGATGGGGGGTTCGCGCAACTCTTCTCGTGATCTGAGGACTATACTTGACTATTCCATAGCTGCCAAGTCTCCCGAATTTTAGCTTCATCGCTCGACCTCCCGAAAAGTTCTTAAATCTCCCGAATTTTTATGAAAATCACAAAAATCCCTAATTGTCCCTAAAAATTCCCTACTTCATTAAAAAAAAATCCCCGCTTATGGAAACAATCCCTAAGGAATTTCTTGTGGGGCATGAAGCCTCTTTTTTTTCCCTTTCGAAATGACGTCACACGTCGTAAATGGGGAAATTCCCTTTTTAAGGAAGTTTTACAAACCCTCTGATGGTAACAAAGTTGTTTGTCTTATCCTGCAGGGAAATGGCTTAGCAGCCAATAGTTCTGGATAATAATTGAAGGTTCTAGTGACGCGCATATGGTCAAAATTTCTTTTGTTTAAGTTACGTACGTGCAATATAACAAAGCATGAATACTGATAAGCAAAAATATATTTAATCAATTTTAAAGATACTTATTCCGATGAATTTCCTTTCATCAAACGTTCCAGAAGAGGGCCGACTTTTCCTTTTTGTACAAGTTGTGTTACGGAGGACATAAACATCGGTCATGGAAAGACTGCCATCATCAGTCGTGAAGTGAAAAAAAAACAACATCAAGCAAGTGTCACAAAAAGTCAGTGTTCTTCAAAAATTGACGGTGTTTTCCTTCATCTTCCGATGATTTTGGGGTCATTCGCGCAGAATGTTTGTTTACAGCGTTTCTGATTGAACACGATATTTATTTTTACATCATTGAAGTTTTGGCCTCCAATTTCACTTGTTTTTTTGCGTAGGAATTTTATTCCCAAGGGTTTAACTTCCATGTGTGTGAAATGCTTATTTTAATTTGACTTCAGTAGGGATTTTATTCCCTACGCTTTAACTTTTATGTTTGGAAAAATCCCTATTGTATTTATTAGGGAGTGGTTTTAGCATAAAATACGGGTTTGCGCGAAAATCTCCCGAATTTTCATTTTCAAAAGTTGGCAGCTATGCTATTCTCTAAAGATGGGTAGGAGAGAGTTGCAGACCCCAGGGCCGCAACTAGATGCTTGGTCACCCGGGGCAAGCGCGCATTTTGACGCCCCATTGTAATGTTGAAGGACAGGTTTCAGAATGAAATTTGCGCCCCCTCGGGTCCAGCGCCCGGGGCACGAGATCCGCCTGCTCCCCCCCCCCCCTAGTTGCGGCCCTGGCAGACCCCAATGCGTACGCAGGGGGGAGAGGCACTACAGTGAAAAAGTTGTATTGATGGCATTAGGGGAAGGCAGAGTTGAACATCTCCCCACGAGGAGTTTGTATCCGTATACAACAATTGCGTAGGAGGCTAAAGCTTATCAGGAAAACACAGTATTTTCTCGGTGGGTTCAATTTTCTTTTTACTTGGGAGGGGGCGGCCATGTACGTTGTTTACTGCTAAATAACTCTAATATGGGCTTGAAGGGAAGGGTTTCTCATCCCTTGCTCAGGCCGATGGGCTAATGTACCTTCTGGAACATCAGCTCACACACAACATCTCTGATCAATCAATCTAGACCAGTGGTTCTCAACCTTTGAAAGAACGCGGCCCGGTTGGATTATTTTTTGTGAGATGGGGGGGGGGGCAGTTATGGATACGACTAATACAACTAAATTGGAGTAAATCATTTATAGCCCGGTTTGACTAATGTTAAGGACCGATACCGGGCTGCGGCACTGCCGTTGCGAAACACTGATCTAGGCAACTCGGAAATTAAATGGGACACTGGGACAGGATGTGCTGAAAATTCAACGACAATTCGATAATCTTAGTAAGTGATTGAGCTACTGAGTGAGCAGGAGAGAGCAATGAGCGAGTGAGTGATAGAGTGGTTAATGAGTGGCCTAGTGAATCAGTAAATGAGTAATAGAGCGAGTGACCTAGTGAATCAGTGATAGCATGAGCAACCTAGTAAATAAGTTAGTGAGAATGAGCAACCTAGTAAATAAGTTAGTGAGAATAAGCAACCTAGTAAATAAGTTAGTGAGAATGAGCAACCGAGTAAATGTATGACAGAATAAGCGACACAGTGAGTAAATGAGTGACCTAGTGATGAATTGATTCACTTGCTCAGCCACTGACTCATTTCATTTTTATCGCTCTGTTGCTCACTCACACGTATTAAACTTGAATTTTTCCAGCAATGAATTTTCATAGCGGTGAATTTTCCGGACACGCCGGAACAGCATAAGAGGATACCGGGGGGGGGGGGGGATCACCTCAGTTCCCCCTCCGTTCAGGGGAAAAAAATTGTATTATTGGCATAGTGCAAGGGCGGAGGTTGATATCCTCCGCCGCATCCCCCCCATTCGATAAGCCTTTATCCGCCTGTGCGGGATAGGCTGTTGAAAACAGACCCTCGTATTCAAACCGGGACGTATAATCACCCGGATTTCATATAGTTTTTCTTATTACAGTGAAACCCCTCTTAACAGACACCCCTCAGATGCGGTCACCCATCTTTTACAGCAAAATCATTTCCCCTTATATCATAAAAGTATGCATATCAATCCCCTGATTAACGGTCACCACTCTTTTACGGACGAATTTTTCTTTGTCTAGCCAGTGACCGCAAAAAAGAGGTTTTGCTACATTATACATAATAGTTTTTTTCTTATATTAATTATCTTTTTCTTGATCAGGAGCTGGATGGACATGACAAAAGTGGAAGACCATGCTGAATTTCGGTTCGTAGACTTAGGTTCAGAACATGTTTGAGGTCACAACAAATCTCTTGGAACAGCTGTTTGGAATCGAAACTCGAACTGGTAACAGTTTTGTGTGTCTGTTATCCGATTCAGGTTTCCTCGCCAGCGTTTTGAACATTGTATGATCTCGCGTTTCGGTTATCACCATCGGACAAGTTTGTGATCGAACAATAACCTTCTTTCGGGCATGTTTACATTTTGTGATGCCATCCCATCAACTGTGTAAATACCACTGTGATATATATATTCGATGATGTATGACATAAAGCCAAATCCGACCAGCCGCCAAGAAAATCGGGGGCATTGGTCGCTCTTTGTGTCTCGTGTTGTTTTGAGTTTAATTCATTAGTGTCCTATACACCAAACAGGATCCAAGATGAACGATGTTTGGTTGTGAAGACATTCTCTTGGAGGGGCCTGACTGGGCCAGGTATTAATGTTATCATTCATTTGCATTTGTCTTCACCTGCAAGACAGTAGGTAGTTAGGACTATAAGGTTTAATAATGAACATCAGCTGAATCTCTTTTTTTAAATATATAGTGTCTAATAATACAAGGATGATGGTGACTGTGGACCAGAAAATTAGGTGATTGAGAGAGATTCAAGTTGAATTCTTGATTACAGTCGAATACCGTTGTAGCGAAAATCTCGTTTTAACGAATACTTTTCTAATCCCCAAAATAAGTTTACACAAGAACAATGCTAGGTGACCTGGAATTCCTTTGTAACGAAATTTCGTTTGAACGAAGTGATTCCTCAGGTCTCTTGGCGTTCATTATAATGGGATTCGATTGTATATATATACGTATCTCGTATTGTGAGGTATTGTCATAATTATTAATTTTTATAACTCATTTTTTCTGCGATGATTGCTCTTATTTTGGGTTGTATTTTTGTTATATTTGACATCTACATTTTTTTTTCCGGCTATCACTTCGGGCATTTTGCCTGTTGTGACCTTCGTATTGGCGTCGCGGAATTTTTGTGGATCTCGTATTGCGTTTTATTACGTAATTTGGTGCACATTTTGGTGTAGCTCATGATTAAGCGGTTTTGTAAAACTTGCGCGTGGCGATTTATTTCGTATTGTCGTGGTTGGATATCGTTTGTCTTTCTGTGTAAATACACGGTAAGAGTTGGTAACAATTATCGTGTTGCATCTCGTATTGGGGCGGTACTGGGGAATTTTTGTGCATCGCGTAGTACGCTTTATTACGTTCTTTCTTCGGTGTGTTGTATCTGGTATTGGGGCGGTACGCTTTATTACGTTCTCTTCGGTGTATTGTATTGGGACGGGACTGTGGAATTTTGTGCATCGTGCAGTACGCTTTATGCCTTCGGTGTGTTGTACCTCGTATTGGAGCGGTACTGGGAAATTTTTGTACATCGCGTAGTACGCTTTATTACGTTCTCTTCGGTGTATTGGGGTGGGACTGTGGAATTTTGTGCATCGCGTAGTACGCTTTATGCCTTCGGTGTGTTGTATCTCGTATTGGGGCGGGAGTGTGGAATTTTTGTGCATCTCTCGCATAGTAGGCTTAATTATGTATTGTATCGCTTTATTGAATTGTGATGTTACGCGTAATGGGATGTAATGTTTAATGCGGGTGTGTGTCGATAATTATGGCTCATTGCGTTGTTGGAGTATAAAGTGAATTTTTGCTTATCGTGTGTATATCGATTGCATGGTGAGATGTCCATGGTAATGCAAGTTATTTATTGTAAGTAAAGTATAATGCGCTTTGCAGTCATACGATTGTTCTTAATTTCTTATTGTATTTGCGTCCTGTTATTACCCATTCGTCCAGGGCAGATTTAGTTGGTTTTTTTTTTTAATTTTTAAAAGTGTATTTAGCAGTAATAAAAAGAAACACTCATTTGCATGGAAAAGTTTAGGTTCATCATGGGAAAGACTTGGATGTTGTTGGCCTGAAAAATTGCCCAAAAACTTACTTTGGAATTTTTAGGGCTTAAATATGCCCTAAAAATTCTAAATAATGCCTCAAGAAATAAAATTATTAAAATAACAAAACACTCGTATATAGAAACGGCACCAGTTAATATATTGACTGGAGGTAAAAGAAAAAGTATTCTTAGTTTTTGATGAAAATCAACACTCTTACATTAGGTTTCATCAACAATTGCCAATGCAATTTTTCAAATAAACAGTTCATAATTTATGAGTTGATTAAGAAATCTATATACAAGACAAAATAGAAATTTCTGAAAAGACAAACTTCTCTCAGCAGATGCCCCTCTCCAAATATACCAAATAGCATTTGATCTACTCAGTGTTAATTTCTCAATTTCAATACTTTAGACGTTCCCATAAAACATCAAAGAATTTTCTCCGGGCTACAAGTCCACTTTTTGCCCTCGAATTTCATGATAGCAAATACGTTTGCCCCACTTTTAGCGCACTGACTTTCTGCAAGAACTAAACGGTGGAAACCATAATGCTGAAGATTGATCCTATGTTCGTCATCAATATTCCCAAGGTAAAAAAAATAAAGCTTAGGAAGTCCTGCTGTATTCTTATAGATGCAAATCATTCAACGTGAACTTGCAGATTTCCGAATTCTCCCTGTAGGTACTATATCGGCTACCTTTTATGCACTAATAATTCCTCTCCCCCAACATCCCATATAGGATCATATTTTCATGAATTCACATTCATTTATTGTCTGATTTAATGTGGCTTGTTCTTGGGATTTTACTGTTATACTGAATTAACTTGGAATTGATTCTAAAATTTGTCATCTAAAAAGGCAGTAATGAAATGTAGGGTGACCATACGTCCCGTATATCCCGGGACAGTCCCGGTATTTTCTGTTTTTTTGGCTGTCCCGGTTTTTCCCGTATTTTGCACGAAGCCTACTTGAATTTTTATTCTTTATTGAAGTCGAAGATTGAAATTATTTTCAACTTATAAATTATATTATGATAACTGCAACTATAAATGAGTATATGAATCTCCCACATTTGTCTTAGTGAAATTTTTTTTTCGTGGAATTCATTTTAACCCACTGCAATTAGCAGTTTATTTCAACAATATTTGGCGACTTTGTTCGGTTTTGGCGTCATTTTTGGCAATAATTGGCGATGTCCCGTATTTCTCTCGAGGAAGTATGGTCAGCCTAGTCTTTTTTTCTTCGTCAAAAAGATTTTAACGTTTTTTTAATTTTTAAATAAAAATTCAAAAGTGAGAATGTCCTAAAACCTGAAAAAATGCAAATTTTTAATCAACATCCGGGACACATGGTCATGAGTGTTCGTATTTCGTCCCCGAAAAGGGTAATGATTCTTCACAAATGGTGATAGACCAGAGTTGTGCTATTTGAAGTGTTTGCATTTCTTCGCAGTTTAGTATAAATGAAGGAAGTTATACTCGTGGCACTTTGCGTCGTGTCACATATGTCGAGTTGACCAATGACATGAATGATGAATTACAAGCCTTGAATCAATTCAGACGAAATATAGTCATCTTTTCTCTTCCTCCTTTCTTAAAAACTTAACGATGCGATTCCATATAAATCATTCATTTCCTCAAATTTTAGTAGGGTGATTCCATATACAAACTGACTTGGTTATAACTAGGCCGACCATATCTGATCTTTGAAATACGGGATATTGCCAATTATGGCAGAAAAAGATGCCAACTCGTGCTAAAATGCCAGAAAAGTCGCGGGAAATGAAAAAAATGATAAACATGTCTGATGAATATTCTTGTTTGTATTCGTATTTATAGTAATGTAATTTCTGAGTTTGGAAGATGATGTAAATCGTTGATTTGAAGAACGAATTGAAGGATAAAAAGACAAGTTTGCGTCGTTGAAAATACGGGACAGACAAAAAACTGCGATTGTCCAACACCCACTAGAAATAATGCCTACTTAACCGATACGATTGGATATTATGTGTAACAACCGGTTAAGTTATGCATCTTATATATAAATGTGAAAGTACGTATGTTTGTCCTCTCAGACAAATCTACTTTCAGACCGATCGTCGCACAAATTTTGCGTATATACAAAGCAGGACCGGAATTGAACGATAGGCTACTTTAAAAGTTTCTCAGAGCTGGGAAAATGGGCAAAAATGTTCGGACAACAATGGTTTCGGAATGTATACTTTGGTTACCGCGGCTCTCAAACAATGCGTTTCAGACATGCATATGCCTTCACAATGGTTTGTCATCTTTAATGCTGCCAATATTATGTATAGTAGTTCATTCCTTTATAATGGTTTCCTCCTGGTAATTGAAGAAAACCCGGGCATATTGCTGGGAATTACGGCTAGCTGTATAACCGATTTATATCTGTTTATTATGAAGAGGGAAACAGAAATCTTCGACATTCGTTTTACTATACACTTCCATATACGTATATAATTACCGCATTTTAACATGTATTTTGCCAAACACACCTTTGCCAAAACTTGGGTTACAAAAATAGGGTCTCCTATACGTGGAGGTGATTGCATTATATATTTTTTCCAAATTTTAAGCCCAAAACATCGGTGTTCCTTATACACGTTAAAATACGGTACTTGTCTCGGAACGTTTTATTATTTCCCGAATTCCTCCCTTTTCTTTGTTGCACTAATAAAATTTCTATTCTTTCAACTATATCGATATTTTTCATCTTGATATTAGTTGAAAAACTTTCATTGAAGTTCGTGTGCTTCAATACTCATAAGTTGAAGCTAATATAATCAAAACTATTACTTTGTTGAAAATATTTTAACACACGAGACAACATCCAAGTGTTTTTACGATAATTACATATAATATCAGTAACGAGACAACTTTTAAATTTTCCGAGTGTTTGTTTATTCAAATCGATTTTTATATCTGGATTCGAGTTTCTTCACGAAAAAGTCTGGGAATCCCGTTCAGGCTACTACCGATGTCTCCTTGACTAGGGTCCTGAGGCAGCAACAAGTCTTCTGGAACTGCAAGGAAGAAAATAGAATCTGCAGAGTATCACGCAAAAAAAATATTTGGAAACATAGACACGGAATAGCGAAAATTTAATTAAAATTATCAGGAGTTTTTTAATCATGTAAAAGGTTAGATGTCGAAGTTTTTACCATCTTAAATGATTTTGAGTGATTAATGAGTGATTTAGCTTCCAAAATTAGATTTTAGTATTATTAGCATCTTAGTTATTTTAGAGTTTCCAAACGAGATTTTCCTCCTAAAAATTTTTTCGTTTAAAATAGTGTGATTATGACATTTTAACGATAGTTTTGGAACCGTTAAAATAATTTGAATTAGTTTTTTTACTTGATATTACTGGTTTTACGAGGAAAGTTATTTTTAATTCTTTGTTGCATCTTATGGTGTATACAGTTATTTCGCTTTTTCTGCACTTTGGCGTCCACACACATGCTGCCAACGCATTCCAAAGGCAAAGTTTCCAGCAACGCTCACCTACTCGCTTGCCAGTGGAATAATGCTTCCTGAAATCTGTGTGTGAGAAGCCTGTACAACATGGCCAAGACCCATACCCTGTTCGTAAAGTTTTCTGCAACGCTCGCCTACTCGTTTACCAACAAGGTAGACGCCGTGCCTCACATGGGTTACATTAGTGTTAAGCCTGAATGATACTATGAATAAATTGTTAGAAATTTAATTTCTTCTAATGAGAGGTTAATCTATATCGAAAGAAGATTTTAGCGATTTTGTATCAGTGTTTCCCAAAGTGGGCAATATCCCCCGGGGGGCCCGATGGTAGTTGCAGGGGGGTGGTAGAAGCTGTTGGTTTAACATGGGATCCTATGGTTTGAATTGGGGGAATCGGGCATTTTTTTTTTCATGAATATACATGGAACAAAAATTTTGGTACGATTTAATTTTTCGATTGAGATTTGTTATTTGCCGGATAAAAATTTACCATTTATATTTGGGATTACTGTAAGGATCAAGCTGTACTTTCTCCTTGGGTCATTTGTACGTTTTTCACAAACTTTTGTATTGGATTTTTTTGTGTATTCTTATAATTATAATTTTATTGTATTTTAATTCACGTCTATAAATTATGTGTTGATCAAATTAGCAATACTTTGAATTGGTCATCCCGAGGACGAATGAAATATAATTTTCTACAATAACCACTTTTATTTTATACGAAAATGTTGATTCATTTTTTCCTTTTTATAATGTAATTTTTAGTTAAAATTAAGCTCAATTTATAAAGTTGGGAATAGTTCGTAATGTATTTTTTATACATTTTTAGATTCAAATATGTATAGTTCCACATTAATTTATTCTGAAAAATAACTCTAGTATTACATTTATAGTTAGTTTTTAGTCATTGATCTTATTTTCTGCACTTTAGCGTTCAAAGGCAAACTGTTCAGCAACGCTCACCTACTAGTTTGCCAGTGAAATGACGCTTCCAGAAATCTATGTGTGAGAGGATACACGACTCCAAGAGCTACCTACACATGTGACCTCACCATACCCTTTTGGTAAAATTTTCTGCAACGGTCGCTTACTCATTTACCAATAGGGCAGACGCTGCGCCTTACTCAATAGGTTCTGAACTCGATTATTAAAGTCCTAAATTCTATCATTACAAATTAGTAGTAATTAGTGCGACATTATTACATCTTCCACAATTTTTGTTATATATTTTTATTTTATTATGATCGTGGATTTCGAATTCTTCCATCACCTAATGTTTAATTTTTAATTAAAATATTACAATTATTGCTGTCGCATCTGAACTAGTCCTACGGGATTGTGGGCATGTATTGGAAAACATTTACGCCGGTGTGTGTGTGGAAATTAACTCTAACTCGGCAAATTATTTATTCTGATATAGAAAGGCATCCTCAAGATCTGCAGGCAATTTTTGAATTGATAATTTAATCCGATTACACGGCCTATTGATGGTGACTTTTCACGTGAATGCTGAAGAGTTTTGTTTATCACACAACCGATTTCCATCATTTATTAAACCTATTAATTAGGATAACACCAAAACGTTATCTTCCTACTAGATATTCTGGGTGCTAATCATCTATGCAATTTAATATAAATATTAAAATACTCTCTTCAGTTTATCCACTTATAAACTTCTATTTAAATTAGTCTTCTTATAATGAGCTATTTTGTTTCTCAAGTAATAAAAATATATTTACTTTCTGTTGAAATATTAAACTTATATTCGGCGTATTCTTTGGATCATATTTCTGCACTTTGGCGCTCACGCAAACGCTGTCGGCGCATTCCAGAGGCAAATTTTTCAGCACGTTCACCTACTTGTTTGCCAGTGTAATGAGACCACAGGACATCTACGTGTGAGAGGAATGTATATGGCTGAATACGCACATACGGATTCGTCATACCCTCTTGATAAAGCTTTCTGCAACGCTCACTTACTCATTTTACCAACAGGGTAGACGCCATGCCTTATTTGATCGGAAACCCTTTTAGTTTTCAATTTATGTTTGATTATTCCATCTTATTTTGTTATTCGATATGTTTCACCGTTAGAAGACAATTTAAGTAAGTTGGAAATGCCCTCGCAACTGGTTGATTCACTCATTAAGGCGGCCCTGTTTGTATTATTTTTCTGTCTTATAGCGTCCGCACAGATGCTGTAAACATATTTCGAAGGCAAGTTTTCAGCAACGCTCACCTACTAATTTGCCTGACGCTTCCAGACATCTGTGCGTCTGAGGATTACATTGTCCGTCAGACAATGTGAACACTCAAGATGCTACCCTCTTGGTAAAGTTTTCTGCAACGCTCGCTTACTCATCTACCAACAAGGTAGACGCCATGATTTATACTTGATAACACTTTAGATCCCTTCGGGGTAGATTTACGTCATATGAAATGTGATTTCAACTTATGAAACTTTTTTGAAAAATATTTCCTTAAATTTAAGTCTTATTTCGTTTTATGTTGAATCAATTCTATTCTTTTGGCATATTTATTTACAAGGAAAATTTTCTCTCTCGAAATATTTATAATTATCTGAAGATTAATTTGCTCTAATTTACAGTTTATGGGTATTTTGTTTTATAAATTATATTTCTTAGACGTTACGCGGATCCTCAAGTTCACATTAGTTATTAAGTTTTATATAAAATTATTTTGTTTCATAAAATTTCTCAGTTATGTGTAATCTGTGGAAAAATAGTTTATAATTTTCTCATCTCTAATTTGTATCCAATGAGAATTATAGAATCAAAGGAATTTATGAGAAAATCTTTGAAGAAAATGCTTATTTTTGGATATTTAAGTCATTAATAATTAAGTAATTTTCTAATATGTTGTGCGATAAATATTTAATTATAAATATATATTAGAAAAAATAATTGAACTTACGTGATTCGTCGAAAAGATTAACATTATAATTATTTATACAGGATTAAAATGCGTTATATTAACTGTGATTGTCAATAAGCATTTTATCTTTAGTAATTCATGTTAATAATCGGAGTTTTATCAATATAATTGGTGATTTAATGGATTTTTTTTCTTATTTTCACACATCACTTATGTAATATTACAATTACAAATCTTATCGTGAATTCCATACTATTTATACTTTAGTCACATTATCTTTCGTTGGAAACATTATATTGTACTATTTGTTCTTTACATTTGAATATGTACTCCTAATTTTAAATCTATCGATTATGTATATTATATATGACTATTCGCGGTGGGATTGTGTTTGACGTAATAATGATGTAGTTCACCATTTAGATAGCTAAATATGTTTTATAATTTGTAACCTGATATTTAATATTATTTGTTTCCTTGAAATATTAAATAAATTAGATGTGAAGATGAAAGTGTGTTTACCTTCCATCGTATTTTTTACCTTTATTAATTTGACCGAAATGTTCATTATGGAATAGTTTAAAGTTATCCGTTACAGTAATTAAATTATTTTGTCTTTTTTTTAAGTTTATGTATGCATGATAATTATGGTTTTTTACGCCTATTTATTTCGAATCAGTTGATATCGTTCTACATTGTTTGTAAATTGCAGACTTTTTTGTTGATTCAGTGTAGTTCCAGATTGGGGTAAATGTCCGGATTATTCAATTATTTCACTTTTATCTTGAATTTTCAACAAAATTATCCATCTATTACTGTATTACAGATTCTTATCCACCATTGGGACTCTTCAGCACTCGTGTGACTTATTATCCTAGCAATTTTTTTTTTTTACTTTTGTCTATGGAGTTTGTATCTTAACCTACTCGCGCGAATTCGTGAGTATTACAATTCACATTTTTCTTATTGAACGTAATAGAATGTGGCACTTGTTAAACCTATTGAACTGTCCCTCTTTTTTACTGATTGATATTAATAATCTGATTTAAGAAAAATCAAGTTGACTCAAACCCCGAATCAGTAATTGGTAAATTTATTGGGAGAATATTAGTCTATGGTAGAGTTTCCCAGATTTCTCGTTACATCACCCATTTCTTCAGAAATTATTTTCTGTTATCGGCTCCAACTCAACCTAACCCACCTCCACCCACCTGTCATTCCATCGCCTCCCAGAGGGCGGCATTGCCCACTTTTGAAAACACTGATTTATACCTACAATTTTTTTTTTTTAAATATCGCTACACCATATTATAAATAGTGGTAATGTAAATATAAATGGATTGAGCTCACCCCGTTTGTAAAATATCCTAGCAAGATGGAGTCCCTTTTTCGATGTCATCCCTCAGCAAGATGGAGTCTGTCCTTAGATGTCATCCCTCAGCAAGGATGTCGCACAAGAAGACGATGATCCTCTTCAAGACAGCACAGGAAATCTATTGCAATATGATATATAACGATAAATACATTTTGATGATTCAATGCGATATAGAATCCAATTACCCACCCCCCAATGTTTTCAGAGCCAAAAAAATAATAAAAACTATTTGTTTTTATGTACAGTATATATATCCCATATATATATACTGTACATTCGAGACTTAGAGCAAGGGTTCTTGACCTTTTTTTTAAGTCGCGACCAAACATCCAACGGCATGATCAACTTCACGACGCATCGCTCTATTTTTAATTGAAACATTCTTATTATAAATTTTTCCTTTCAACAAAATTTTAGTTTCTGAAATGGAACCAGCCCGTGGCATCTAAACAGATGAATCAGAATCACCTGGACCCAAGGACCCGAATCAAACAAAGGAGGCCCCAATTTATTGAAAGATGTCTCTATTTCTGAAGAGTTATTTCTTTCACAAATTCTGGAACTTTTTTCCCACACAAGTTTCCACGGTTATTTTATTTTCCGTTAATCTCAGAATTATTCTTTGTTTGTTCCGAAATAATTTTCCATTAATCCTGAGCAATTATGTTGAATTATGAATTATGTTGCTCGTTCATTTCAAATTCTCTGTCAGGATTTTCGTTAATATTTGTTAAATGCGTTCATAATTTGACGCGTGCTATGACTGGAGGCGTTCATCGACCAATGTGTGGCCAGACGGATCGGGAAAGAAGGCGGCTTCTTTGACTTAGGTTGGGGGCTGGAAAATCCTGGTCGTCATTTGAAGGATGATTGCCAATGGTGGAGCGGCCAAACAACTAATAAAGTCGAATCCTCTTATTACGAACTCCAAGAGACCGGAGAAATCACTTTGTTATAACGAAATTTCGTTATAAAGGAATCCCAGGTTTTTACTTTGTTCCTGTGTAAACTTATCGGTGGGGGGGGGGGGGGATTTAAAAAGTTTTTCTTTGAAACGAGATTTTTGCTATAACGGTATTCGTTAAAACGGAAAAATCAACTGTACTAGTGCCGACATCAACCCAGACCCATAGCTCAGGTGATTTACTCCGTGTTACTCCAGAGGGGGGTGGGTTGAAGAAGAAACTCAGAAAACACCCGCTTCCCGACCGTTACAAGATCAGCCCGGTCCATATACCCAGGGCGAGCCTGGCACAATCATACTCGGGCCCCAAGCAGACATTGCTGATCTGCAACCATACAAAGTCGGCAGGGGGGGGGGGGGGCAAGACGAAGTCACATCGTTCATCCTACCAGACCAGCGTACAGCCCCCCCCCCTTTCCACTGAGCGCAAGCAAGCCCGGAGAAAACACCCGAAGGGGGAAATTCATTCGACTGGTAAACATTGTTACGGACAGAAATGTCCCGTTGTACACGGGACTATAATGTATACAGCAATTTTTGCTGCTGCGCGAGTGACATACGACCCACAATTCGTAGCCCAGCCCAAAAGCTCATAGGCCTCGCAAGCTCTTGCTCGTGCTGCGCAACGCACAGTGCACTCACCCATGACGGACTGAAACGCGAATGCAGCCTCGGCTTATTCCAAGGATCTCCAGCACATCGGCTACCATTACACTCATACGATATATAATTCCGGAACGTTTGTCAAATGGCCACGAAATATTAGACGATATATAAGACAGAGATATCAACCTCTAGTATTATGTGCGACAGAACTCATTAAAGTCTAATACATTCAAGCAAGTTACGCTGGTAGCATGTGATTTACAGGCCGATCCATTAAAACGCAATGAAAGACCATAGCTTGCAACCATCTCCAAAAAAAAAATTCTAATTTACTTGAGTAATTTCAATTCAGATGGTCAACCAAAGGCCTAGAATTATATTCAAGCTCACAGAATCTGAACGGACAATCTCATCCTATAATGCAGACTACAATACTGAATGAATCGATTACGCGAAAGAGAATTGGGAAAATAATATCAACTCTTACCTGAGGAATATACTCGAAAAAATTCCATTTCCGATCACAACACACGGTGAAGGAACCGGGTAGAGTCTTTATACAAAGGAGCTCCGGAGAAAGACGTCCTATCCGGCGGGCCGACAATCCAAAACTGAAGAAATATTGACTGTTGCGCTTTCAAATATTTTTTTTACAAGAATGCATTCGATTTAAACAGTCAAATGCAAAATATTGTTTCAAAATTGCATATATTTTTTTTTCTTCTATTCCTCTCAATCCATGAATTGAATACATGTTACGAAATTAATACATTTCTATGGTAATATCAATACTGTAGCTATATATAGCCTAACTGGAGATATAAGTGGCTCATAATTCAATTTATTAGATCAAAAAAACCCTCAACCTGTTGCTTGTATGTACCTAGGTCTCTACTCACTGGCATACCCAAGAGCGACCCATACCTATGCTCGTTTTCAGTCGTCGCGAAATAGACTATGAATAAAGTCTGGTCACTTCAGAAGACAATTTTTCTTTCAGAACACGGCCCATTGCCAACTTATTTAAAACGCTTCGGACTCTCCAATAACAAATTCTGTAAGGGGTCATTCAAGTATTACGTCAGCATCGAAGGGGGCGGGGTTGAAGGTTGCTTACGTCATCAACCACCCTTTTTTAAGATATGAAATATTCTAAGCTGCTGACGAAATTTTGCTGACAAGGGGGGGGGGGCTAAAAAATGGCTAAAAATCTGCTTACGTAATACTTGAATGGCCCCTAACTGTGGCGGTAAAGGAGACCTACTGCACTATTTCACGCAGTGCCCGTACACCAGCGATGCTCATTTTCCACAAGTAAATCCATCTTACATATACATGTGGAAGAAACAAATCATTAAATGGCAAGTCCTCACTAAAAAAGATGGAAAACCTTATAAATTCCATGGAGACCCATATGCATATATGGCACACCACGACTAGGCCTTCTGCTAGCCTACCTCCAGACTTGGGCACATCCACGACTTCAATCCTATCACATTACTCGAAGCAAATCCCTGCTACGGAATAGACTAACAATGTGATCAGAATTCGATAATCTCTATATTATAGTATACGCTCTGGTAGCGTATTGCATCTCTGACGACTAGCCATATGTGATTGGGTTATCTGATATGCACACATTTTTGTTTGCATTTCTGTCTCTGAAATGTTTGGAAATTGTGGAATGTGTATAGGACTAGCATATGTATTTTGCATATTAATCATACTGAAAATATGTTTCCCGGTGATGGCTTTTTGGTTATAAGTCCCGTAGGATATGGACCGAGCCACCACACGGTTAGTTAGTCATCGCAAAATATTCATGAATTAAATCTTTTATGCATATGGTACAATTAATTTTAAGCATACGTTTGTGTGTGTGTATGAATATCTGAATGAATGAACGCCAGGGTCTCGGCCACCGGACTTACCCCGTTGCTCTTCCAGCCCAGCTTCGTGGCAGAGTCTGGAACAAAGTGAGTGTGTGCACCTAACAGTCTGAGTGTGTAGCTAGTATTATGTATGATATTTCAGTGCTACCATCTATACTTCAAAATGTGAGTGAAGTGTAATGATTGAATATTTGTAACGTTGTAGGCCTGTTGCTCTCTGTGGCGAGACTTTTATAGGCTCTGTGGCGAGACCTCGTATGACCCGTCCAGGGAATTTGTTAGTGTTAGTAAACATCCATGCCCGAACCCAGACCTGCACAGTGAGAAGCCAGTTCCCTAACCACTCGACTGCCAGGCGGCGATATCCAGGCGTTAATAAGATATTATTGTTTACTTGAATTTTAGATAAAAAAACTGTTCGAGAAAGTTTTTTATTTGGGTTTTTAACTTTAAATGCAAATTCTAAAATATTTAATAGATGTGAAGAACAATTTAATGCATGGAATGAATAAAGTAAATACTACTGTAAATAATGTGTATCCATATATGCATATAATTATTATTATTTTTCTGTCTCTGTGTGTGTGTGTGTGTGTGGTGTTTTTTATTTGGACTATAACATATCCACCAAATTGTTTTGTATCTACCAAACAGGAACTTGCAAGAGCTATAGAATCTTAGAGCTATACAGAGTAAAAAGAGAGATGCCCAGGCCGGGTGCTATTTGACTGTGTATAAACTGAAGAGCCAAAAAAAACTAGTACAGGCATGCGTATGCAAATAAAGACATATGGAACCAATCAGAGTACGGCGCTGCAGTCGGCAACGCCTATATAACATAACAAATGTCTGGCAGAGTTGTTAGATCGGTTACTGCTGCTACAATTGCAGGTTAACGAGATTTCATTGAGTTTGAACGTGGTGTTATAGTCGGCGCACGAGAGATGGGACATAGCATGCCCGAGGTAGCGATGAAATTTGGATTTTCACGTACGACCATTTCACGAGTGTACCGTGAATATCGGGAATCCGGTAAAAAATTAAATCTACGACATCGCGGCGGCCGGAAAAAGATCATGCAAGAACGGGACAGACGAGAATCATTTAATGTGACAGACGTGCAACCCTTCCGCAAATTGCTGCAGATTTCAATGCTGGGCCATCAACAAGTTTCAACGTGCGAACCATTCAACGAAACATCATCGATATGGGCTTTCGGAGCCGAAGACCCACTCGTGTACCCTTGATGACTGCACGACACAAAGCTTTAAGCCTCGCCTGGGCCCGACAACACCGACATTGGACTGTTGAGGACTGGAAACACGTTGCCTGGTCTGACGAGTCTCGGTTCCAATTGCTTCGAGCTGATGGACGTGTACGGGTATGGAGACAACCTCATGAATCCATGGACCCTACATGTCAACGGGGGACTGTTCAAGTTGGTGGAGGCTCTGTGATGGTATGGGGCGTGCAGTTGGCGTGATATGGGACCCCCGATACGTCTAGATACGACTCTGACAGGTACGTAAGCATCCTGTCTGATCACCTGCACCCATTCATGTCCATTGTACATTCCGACGGACTTGGACAATTTCAGCAGGACAATGCGACACCCCACACGTCCAGAATTGCTACAAAGTGTCTCCAGGAACACTCTTCTGACTTTAAACACTTCCGATGGCCACCTAAATCTCCAGACATGAACATTATTGAACATATCTGGGATGCCTTGCAACGTGCTGTTCAGAAGAGATCTCCACCCACTCTTACTCCTACGGATTTATGGATAGCCCTGCAGGATTCATGGTGTCAGTTACCTCCAGCACTACTTCAGACATTAGTCGAGTCCATGGCACGTCGTGTTGCGACACTTCAGCGGGTTCGCGGGGGTCCTACACGATGTTAGGCAGGTGTACCAGCTTTTTTGGCTCTTCAGTGTGTATATATTTTTGTTTATATGCCATTGGCAGAGAGGAAATAATTTCCTGGACAGATATATTGAGAAAAAAAGTCACTAAAAAGAGTAAAAAATACCTGCGGAGAGAGTAAGTACTCTTCCTCTCACACATTCATTTTCTTTATTTTTCATAATCAACAGTCATCTGTTGGGGCAGATGGTGTCAAATTGCGATAAGACCCCAGCTGTGTGTGGGTGTATACTACCCTTCCTCACAATTACATACAAACAGCATATCCCACTTTGGGTATGTATGTATGTAGAATCTCTTCTAACCCAGAATTCGCCCCACTGCACATTGCGATTGGTGACAAATAAAGTGGAAATCGTTGGAAGTGTTTAGTCTCCCAGGGCATTTTTTTCCGCTTACATAATAGTATTCGATAATTTATTGCTCAAGTCCCAGTCTCTTCAACAGCAATGTCGGATGCCATGGCCTTCACAAGGGTGGAGATGGCAGAGCGCGTTCAGCGGAGGAGGTGATGACAGAGCACCAGCCCCGGGAACTACGACGATTATTATCTCTTTTTTTTTTCATTTTTTCACTCCATAAATTTACTATACAGGATCCCCATAAAAAAGCCCGATCTGGAAACCCACCACAAAGATCCCAGCCCAAGGGGTCCTGTTGCAGAATGTGGGGGGCATGTCGGATATAGCGAAGCTGCGTGTTCTGATCATAGGCGGAGATAGACTTGGACGTCTAGGGGGGGGCACGGTCATTATTTCTAGGGGGGCACGATGATGATGATGTCAATTCATATATGCATATATACATTAGATCAATCACCTTCACCTTTGACGCTGGGGGGGCGTCGTGATAAATATCATCATCTGTCGGGGCAGATGGTGTCGAATTCCGAGAGAATAATATCTTACTCTGTGTGTGTAAGTGGAGTCTTCTAAACCCAAAATTGGTCCCTCTGCAGATAGATGGCAAATGGAGACAAAATCAATAAACATGGGGAGGGGGGGGGGAGTGTTTAGTCTGAAAGGGCATATTTTTAAGCTCATGTGAAAGCCATGAAACTTGTATTAAATGTCGAAACTTCGGCAGTATTACGATAGTAATTTCAAATCACTCATTCTCAATGTCCCAGTTAGCGCAGAGAAATATCCGTACAAAAAAAAAAATAATTAAACACACAATTAAATGTTAATTAACACAAAAATTGATGGAGATAATTTTAAACTAATGTGAGAAACCGTTTCCGAAACTAATGAAAAATTTAGAATCGAGGGTGATTATAAAAAAACTATCCCGACATATGGGCCCCTAACTATCATACCATTCACAGAAACTGAATGAAATTTTGGCATAAGGTATTTTGAGGTATGCGCTCAAGAATGATATGGAAAACAACAGCGTCACTCTAACAGTTATGGTTGTTACAGTGAGAAAATTTCGAAAATATCAAATGGCAACACCAAGTTTTTTGTATTGGAATGTGATCTGCATTGTGAAAAACCCTAAATAGCGTTCGAACGGCAACTGTAGCATGAAAATCACCGGCGGTAGATAGGCTAAAAGTGAGGACAACCAATAAGGACAGAGAAGCAGCATAAAATAAAGCATTTTATTGTGTTTTCCACATGACCTTGTGGAGGACTAATCAGGCTGGGATCTCGGTGTGACGAATGAAACGAACATTAATGCTCTGGTAAAGTCACGGCAAAGTCCTTTTTCCTTGCCTAGCTCCGGGGATTTTCGTGCTACAGGTGCCATTCCAACGCTATTTAGTGTTTTTCAGTATGGAGATCGCATTCCAATACAAAAAACTTGGTGTTGCCATTTGATATTTTCGAAATTTTCTCACTGTAACCGTAACTGTTAGAGTGACGCTGTTGTTTTCCATATCATTCTTGAGCGCATACCTCAAAATACCTTATGCCAAAATTTCATTCAGTTTCTGTGAATGGTATGATAGTTAGGGGCCCATATGTCGGGATAGTTTTTTTATAATCACCCCGTATATATATATATATATAATAGAAATAATTTCGGAATAGATTAAAATTCAGAATTAATAAAAGTAATAATGCCTAAATTGATTAAAATGAAGAAATAAATGGAATTATAATAATTCAGCAATTGATGAAAATTGAGAAGCGACATGAAATAAATGAGCTCTCTCTCTCTCTCCTCTTTTATAAAAAAATCTGCGCTCTCTCCCGAGACTGCACAGTGACGGTGCGGAGATGTGTGAACGGCTACATTGCTTAGCAAAGAATTATTGTGATGACCGTGTGATGACCAACCCTCGGCCGACGCACGGTGCGGATATGTGTGTCCAGGCCTTTACGTGGGGTAGTTACAAAGCCTCCTAGAAGTACGGCAGTATCTAGGAGGCTTTGGTAGTTATGACGACCGTCGATTGTGTAACCAGACCAGAATTGAACGTTTTCGTCGGTTCCTAGCCTTTGCAGGCCGTCTTCCGACCTACAAATTGCCTGGGATCGGCATATGAAGGGAAAAAGACATGTTTGTGTTTACGTGTCAGTAGTGCAGTGAGCGCATGTGCAGAGAAATAAATTTTAATGTGTCAATCCAAGTGGGTAATTTACAGATCTTTGAATTCAGAGCACTCACTCATCGCGAGAAATATTTACTATATTCTAAAGGAAAATTTGTCATTAAGGGCGGAGGGGGAGGGGTAGCTAACGTTGTGTTACCCAAAAACCCCCACGGATAATGTGACATAATGTAGAGATGTCGGCTGTATAAAAAATACCAAAATTATATGTTTGTAGTTTTGAAAACTACAGAACAATCAATATTTTTCAATTAGATCACATTTATGACACACACACTGGAATTGAAATTAATCATTTATAGTTTAGTAACAAACTCCCGATGTTTTGTGAAGCAATTTATTAAAATCTTGTTCTCACATAAGTATTTATTGTGCTCATCTTATTTCGAAATAATTCAATGAATAACAATGTGTTGAAAACGAAACTTCAATCGCGTATTAGTTGGGACCATTCATTCACAGCAGCATGACACGTTTATTGTAAACCGCACTAGAAACTTGCCTTCTTGGGGCTTTGCGGCCACTATCCAGCAGCAGCGGCGTTCATAAAAGCAGAAGATTACAAAATTTTTAAAAGTATAGTAGTTCATATGGAATATATACAGTCGAATTCCGTTATAACTAGGCTGACCATATTTCCTCGAGAGAAATACGGGACATTGGGATTCCAAATACGGGAAAATACGGGACATCGCTAATTATCGCCAAAAATGACGCCAAAACCGAACAAAGTCGCCAAATATTGTTGAAATAATGGAGAAATCACAATGGCGGGAAATGCAGCATTACTGCTAATTGCAGTGGATTAAAATGAATTCCACGAAAAAAAAAAATTTCATTAAGGCAAATGTGGGAGATTCATATACTCATTTATAGTTGTAGTTATCATAATATAATTTATAAGTTGAAAATAATTTCAATCTTTGACTTTAATAAAGAATAAAAATTCAAGTAGGCTTCGTGCAAAATACGGGAAAAACCGGGACACTTTTGCTAAAAATTCGGGACAGCCAAAAAAACAGAAAATACCGGGACTGTCCCGGGAAATACGGGACGTATGGTCACCCTAGTTATAACGAACTCCAAGTGACCGGAGAAATCAGGAATTCGAGGTATTTGCATTTTTGCTACGTAAACTTATTCGGGGGATTAGAAAAGTGTTCGTTATATAAAACGAGATTTTCGCTGTAACGGTATTCGTTAAAACGGGATTCGACTGTAGATGCAATAAAATGGGAATATAAAAACTAACAGTTTCCTCGGTCTTTTACTTCTAAAAAAAACTAAAGATCTAAAAGTAAAGCTCCGGTATTTCTTTCTCGAGATAATTGTCACAAAATTGTGTTTGCCTGCTTTGAAGTCATTTATTGTACCACAATTGTAAATAAAATTTGCATATGCGTAATTTATATTTCTTTTTGACGTGTGTGATCGAAGTCATATACGTACATATTTTTCATTTTCAAGATAAGCTCTGACAAAATCGGTGCTTAATTCGACGTAACATCAAGAAAAATTTGTTCAAAATATGTCAAAATGTTTACACTCGTCTCGTTCACTGCGATATTTATTCGATTATTCACTTTTTAGAAAAATCTGACGATATATTTGCTTGTTCGGATGAAAGGAAATAGAAATTTTCTTATTTTATAAATTCCCAAGTGTTGCCATGTGTGTTTTCTCAAACACTGTTTGGATATTTCATTGAATCAGTTTGTTTCACTTGTGTTTCATAAACGTTCTTATAAAACTTGAAAACGTAACCACACACAATACTCATTCTCTCAATTTTAAAATCAGATACTTATTTGTTTTTAACCTACTAAACTGTCAATATTTTATCAAATATGAATCACATTCATTTCATCATTAAAAACTCGCATAAATATTTATACTTCTGTAATTATACATTATTATGGTGCTTTTGTTATGATTGTCTACATAACATCCTGTTTTCACATTTTATCGTGCTTTTGTTTTCAACAACAGAGGACGCTGTTCACACCACAGAATACCATAATGGAGGAGAGCGTGAGCGTACGAACATACACTGCTCAAAACAATTAGGGGAGCACATGGTTTTAACAAAATTACGCAAAGATGCATACCGATAAGTAACATAAAATGAATCAGCCATAATTTAAAGCCTAGCAGGAAACGGAAGAAGAAAACTTCATATGCAAATCAAAGTTCATGACGTCAAAAACCAGCAAAAGGAGATAAGGGCAGAAATCGGGATGTTGCAGAAACGTCTGTTTTACTGCCGTAACTGTGAAATTCGATTTTTGAGACAAGGTGACTTGAGGATGTCTCAACAACGTGATTTACCGGAATCCATAGCATGGCGTGTTATAGGCAGACTGGAATGCGGGCAAACTTCGACCAGGGCAAGGTCGGCCACGCGCCACTACAGCAACTGATGACCGGTATGTACGGTTAACAGCCCGTCGAAACAGAACAGAGAATGCTACGCAGCTGCAAAGACGGTTGCTCTTGGCAACAGGACGAAGGGTGTCCAGCCAAACAGGACGTAATCGGCTTCATGAGGCAGGGCTCTATGCACGTAGGCCAATGGTCTGCATTCCGTTGACCCCACGCCCCCGTGCGGCCCGAAGAAGATGGGCTGCTGAACATCGAGATTGGGAGCAACATGATTGGAGCCAAGTGCTGTTTACAGACGAGTCCCGATTCAGTCTGGAGTGTGACACCCGACGTGTTCTGGTATGGAGGGACAGGGGCACTCGAAATAACCCCGCATTCGTTCGTGAAAAGTCACAATACAGACGAGCTGGTTGGATGGTATGGGGTGGAATCAGCATAGGCGGACGTACGGACCCGCATATCATTCGGAATGGCACTTTGACGGCCCGAAAGTATGCAGACGAGATACTGCGACCTCATGTCATCCCTTACGCTGGAGCCATTGGAGATTCCTTTGTTTTCCAGGATGATAATGCCCGACCGCATAGAGCTCGTCTGGTGGAGAACATGCTTGAAGCTGAAACAATACAGCGTATGGGATGGCCAGCGTACTCTCCTGACCTGAATCCAATCGAGCATGTTTGGGACATGCTCGGACGACGCATTGCTGCGCGACCAAGGCCGCCTGATACTGTCCGAGACTTGCAGATTGCACTTCTTGAGGAGTGGAACAGTATTCCCCAAAGTCTGATCGATAACCTCATCGCATCCATGGCATACAGCAGTCTTAGCTGTTCGAGGAGACCACACGCCCTATTAAAACTCATGCATCATGTCTAAACAGTACTTTTTTTATCGTTTACATGTAACCAAATTGTTGCCCTAAATCATCTTTTCATGTTTTTTTCCATATTTTCAAAGAATTAAAGCTAAATTCCAAATTTTTTTTACGTCTTTTTTCTGTATTGCGCATTGATACGCGTGTACTATGTACATTGTATGCCAATACGTGGCTGTCTCGCACGGTTTTCTTCACTTTTTTGCTTGCTCTCCTACTTGTTTTGAGCAGTGTATATATTAACGGAAGTTAAATCAATTTCGTTAAAAATATCATTCATTCATAAAAGTCGAAAACGTATCGTATATAATTATGTATAAATATGATAAAAATCATGTAAAATGTGGTGTATAAAAGTCTATAGAAGCGGTTTTCATTCTGAAGGGCCTTGCGAGGTCCTGGGATATTTAGGAGGGGGATGAATATCAAGTGAAAGGGGTGCCAAGAAAGAATGCCGATAGAACCTGACCTACCACCATCTCTACTTTGTGCAGATCCGAAGATGACTCGTAGGCATATTTTCTACAGCGGGAATACAAAATGAAAATGTTAGCACTATTTTGGAGAGTAAAATACCGTACGTAACCCGTTTCCAGGTAACCTACTTCACCAAAAGCGAACTCCGGCCATATTGTCATTAATGAGATAGGTTGGAAATGAAGGCGATGTCTATCGGTAGTCGTATGAAGTTCGTTAGGGAAAATACCTTATCTATATCCTTCGTCGGGTTCGAAACCGGGACCGTGACAGCAACCTTCACGGAGGCAGACGAGCAGCTTACCACCACGCTACACGGGCTTTGCATGACCCCTTAACAAGAAGGAAGCCCACTGGAGAAAAAAACTATACAAAAATGAGTGAATGCTCAAAAAAGTTCCCGTAAATGCATTAAGCCAACACCACTTATAGAACAAGGCCTCCGCACGAAGATCGTGACGTCACTGAAGAAGGCCATTTCACCTATTGCCATTGGATAATGCGCATGCGATATCTTTATCGTTTTTTTGCAGTATGTCCAATGGCAATAGGAGAAATGCGCTTCTTCACTGACGTCACAAGCTTCGTGCGGAAGCCTTGTTGTATAGGTGGTGTTGATTAAGCCCAAAGTCTTGTGATTTTTTTACCCGTAAGAAAGCGGTATTTGACGTAGAAACAAGTTTGATGGTGATATCAACCACGTTTCTTCGATTCGCAAATTCATCATGTTGTACATCATTAGTTGGAGAGCATATTATTTTGTTAACAGTTACTCGGCACCTTGGTTCCAGCGATGCGCAGTGTCATCACAGTAAATCTTGAAGCAAAGCTGTATGTTGTTCGGACTGATTTATCCCAGGGTCAATCGAAATTTCCAGTGAAGTTTAGGATTCGAAAATCAGGTCAGAAATTTTGCGATTATTCACAAAAAACAAAAGATGCGTAAAGCATTGTTTTCACACAGAACACCTACAGATGAACCCGCTTATAACGTTCCCGCCATAAACGTATACATGCTTCTCGAACGGGGAGGGGTGGGGGGAAGGTTCGAATCACTGAGGCTATGAAAAGTGAACAGGAAGGAGCGAATGTATCCATCTTTGCCCTCCTGGCTATGCCAATACATAATACAAAGCGTCCATAATTAAAAGACCCTATTTTAAAGTAGCCTACAGGCGAAACCAGTCATCAGAAAATTGCGAAATTTTGTGGAAGAGTTCACGAAGTGATGGGAATTTGCTACAGGGGGGGGGGGGGAATTTGTTGCACATGTCGCCACATTTATGTGATGTCACGCCGCAGCTGTTATAAAGTCGAGAAACATTCGCGGAGATCTTGTTTCTCAATGTGTTTGCCGCTCACAATGACGATTAGTTTACGAGATTGCGCTTTTTCTCGGTCAAATGGTTTCACCAAAACAGCACACAATTCCGCAGCACTTTTCTCATATTTTTCAATTCGCTCGGAATTTCACTTGTAAAAGGACGATAAGATTCGAAAATAAGGTTAGGCTATTCCTTCAGCTCACTTCTAAAAATACGATAAGAAATGTAATAAGGGGCCGTTCAAGTATGGCCATATGCAAATTTTTAGCCATTTCTGAGCCCCTTCTCAGCTAAAGACAGCAAAGCTCTGACTCCCTTCTCCCCCCCCCCGTCAGCAAAATTTCGTCAGCGCTGCCCCCTACCTCCTAACGGTGGGATCAGAAACGTACGTAGGAGGGGGGCATAGGGGGCTCGTGCGCTCCCCCCAGACGACCAAAAATTAAATTTTTTTTAATGTAAAAAAATACTTTAAATTTCGAAAGAAAATACCTTTATAAGTTATTCTAATCGATTTCTGTTCATTTCAATGCTATTTGAAGGGCAAGAACTGAAAATTTATCTTATAAGAAATTCATTGCGACCCACTTTCTAAGCCATATTATGCTAAACCCATGATTCATATGAACCATGGTGTGGCCCGTCAACCCAAACCTAATTTTGTGAAAGTGAACTAAGAGTCATGTTTACATATCACAAGTGACCATTGGCACAATTCCACAGCGTTTAAGCGACCCGTGGAATATTTTCAGATCACTCAAGTAGGGACCGGATAGTTTTTGAACGCATTTTTATCATTTTTGAAATGGAAATTATACTTCCATGAAAAACGGTTGGTGAGATAAAGGCTGCATTAGCATTTACAGGACATCCTGTGTGTGTGTGTGTGTGTGTACTTACTGTGTCGGACTTTCGCTGGGCTTTGGCCGGCTTTCTTCACGTCGATTCCATATCTATGGACAGCTAAAATATCGATATTAAGATTCCTTTGATCACTAGGGATGCCATTGCTAAATATAATACTTACGGTTAGTTATGACTAATTATAAATGGGCATGATTATCATAAACAAAAATAAGCCCCGAAATCATTGGGATCGACATATAGGGATATATATAGAGGCCGGCCAAAGCTCGGATTGCGGGTGTTGGCCTTGCCAACTGGCCATGTTTGGGCTTTGGCGATAACATATTTTTAATATATTGAAACATTAAAAAAATATATATTACTTTTTTCCCAATTTTAAGAGCAAAAAATGTGGGATTCTTTATACGCGGTGAAATATGGAATAACTTATGCTTTAGAAACACACGACGGTTTGTCTTTATTTATCACGTGATGTTTCCTCTGATGGAAACAGTTTGTTATTTAGACCAGTCTACAATCTCCCTTATAACTATAACCTCATTTTACTTCTGTTCATGAAAATAAATATCTTTTTGACATTTCAATACAATTCATTTTAATTACTTAAATTTTGTTTAATTACTTATTCTTAATTAGTTTGTTTTTTTTTACCGTAATTTTGTCCGTATTAACACTTTCCAAGATGACTTTTGCAGAGTCCTGTACTAAAAAACAATTTACATAAAATATTAATGCAATAGATAGCGCTTTACGAATTTCAGATTTGCTTTGAAGGAGCATGGATGGTAATTTTTTTTTTTTATAGCTATAATACCCAGCGCTTCCCGGGTTTTCTTCAATGAGGCTTTATTTGGATCACGTGATATCTCCCTCTTTCTTTGAGGGACATGCGAACCGTGTCTAAGTTAACCAATATGGCGACTTCCTGCGCGAATCATGAAATAAAGAAATCTAGATTTAAAGAAACATAGAAATTAATACTTTTTTTTCCTTTTTTAAGGAGCGCCAAGTATTTCGATCCCCCCCCCGCCCCCTTCAGGTTATCGAGATCTGCCCGTTTCAGCTTCCAAAAATGCTTAGTTAAAGCCGTGGAATTACTTCGATGTACTTTACGGGCCCATGATTTATTTTAAAACAACCTAAAATATATCCATTTATGCAGTTGAATATTAAAAGACAATACAGACAACATTTTCATGTTTGAGAAGATACAAATAAAAAGTTTAAATCAATGTTATTGCATGGATATCAAAAATAGGTCCGACTAATTACTTCATATTTAATCTCCTGGGCTTCGTATATCTCTAAGCGAACGCAATATTTCAGAAATCGAGCATTCAATACAATTTTTAAAATTATTGATGTGGTGGAAAATCCACTAAATTTCTACAGTAAAATCGGCAATTTTAACACTGATTTCTATGGGGATCATCCTTTGCCTAACCCTGAAAGTGAACAAACCTCTCAAGTGGTCTCAAGCACATTTCGAAATCACTTGAACGACTAGCGGCACACCTCCAGTTCACTTAAATGGATCGTGAGTGATACATTCGCAGATTATCCTACTGAGTGGTTAGTGGCACATTTTCAGATCTCTCGAGCGGCACGCTTGCAGATCACTTAAGTGGCACGTGCCACTTCTTTTTAGATCATTTTGGAGGATCGAGGCTCATTTCTGGATAACTTAAGAAGTCCGCGAAATATTTCAAAACAATGAAGTCCAAAAAGTCGAGCACCTTTGTGCTAAATATCTGACAAAGGTGTTTCAGCGACTGGGACTTTGGCAATGAGTGCTTTAAATTATTATCGAATACTGGTGAGGTAGTATCATTGAATCAAGCCCCGGCAGAACTAAACACCCCAATCGTTATTGATTTTAATAACCGTTTGCCATCTGCAGAGGAGCCAATTTTCAGTTTAGAAGATTCCGCGAACACACACACACACACACACAGAGTAAAAGATATGCTCGCTCTTTCGTACAATATGCTCCTACTGAGCTGAGATACACTTCTCCGAGGTGTTATCGGAATTTGACACCACCTGCCCCTACAGATGATTATATTTATGATGGCCGTTGACTCTGAATAAAAACGAGTGTGTACGTGAGGAAGAGAATATCGTTCTCCCCCATAGATTGTTTTAATTTCTATATGACTCTTTTCTTCTCTCCCATTTTATCACTCCGTAAAATAATCTCCTCTCTCCGAACTATAAACAAGAATGTATGCAGTCAAACTAAGCAAATGGCCGTCCTTTCATTTCCAGCTGCATTTAAAGATCCTATCCTTTTCTGCTGGTTTGTCACATACAAAAGATCTATCGGAGATCAATCCAAAATAAAAATTTCTATAAAAAAACACACGCACACACAGACAGTTAAGAAATTTATATACATGTATTATTTACAGAAATGTTTGGAACAATTAATTATAGTTAATTTACGCTAGGGCTATTATATCCAAATCACTCTTGTTAATTAATTTACTGAACATTTTGATTACACCGAACCGGCTGCGTTTGAAGCAATCGACACAGCTTCGTAGTCAGCATACGGCAGCGACACGGGCAACACACGGAAAGGTGTGGTCTGAAGAGGAACGAGCCGAGTCACGGTCCTGGCACGGTGCGGATATGTGTGTCCAGACCTTAAGACGGAATAATGTACGCGGAGGGATGAAAAAAGTTGACGCGCGTGCTGGAAACGACATGGGGTTACTTGGAGGTTGATAAAAAGGTTTTCGCGGCCATCATTTGATGAAAATTGTTTGTCCGTAGACCGTCATCCGTTACTTCTCAACATTTCCCCAACGCTAGTGGAATCATCATCAGGAGAATCGATAAAACTAGCTTAAGGTACTGTTTAATGATTATTACAGGTTCAGTCCAATTCAGACCACCCCGTTACAAAAAAAATTGGATTGACGGCCATTTTACGTTCATGGAAATATTACAGTGCATTATAAAACTGGTATGAGATTATTGATACAAGTGAGAGCATTAAACAATATAATAAAAAATTGTACATGTACAGTCGAACCAAGAAGAAAAGGGCCCATAGACGCTTCACAAAAGCATGACACGTTTATTGTAAAGCGGACTTGATTGATAAAAACTTGCCTTCTTGGGCTTTGCAGCCACTATCCAGCAGCAGCGGCGTTCATAAAAGCAGAAGACTACAAAATTTTTAAAAGTATAGTAGTTCATATGGAATATATACAGTCGAATCCCGTTATAACGGACTCCAAGAGACCGGAGAAATCAGGAATTCGAAGTATAAGTACGTAAACTTATTCGGGGGGGGATTAGAAAAGTGTTCGTTATAAAACGAGATTTTTCGCTATAACGGGATTCGACTGTAGATGCAATAAAATGGGGAATAGAAACTCTAACAGTTCCGTCTTTCACTTCTAAAAAAAACTGAAGATCTAAAAGTAAAGCTACGGTATTTCTCTCTCGAGATGATTGTCACAAAATAACAATTTTCCTGCTTTAAAATCATTTATTGCACTGCAATTATAAATAAAATTTGCATGTGCGTTAAGTAAATATGTCTTTTTGACATGTGGGATCGAAGTCGTTTACGTATTTTTCATTTTCAAGATAAGCTCCGACCAAATCGGTATTTTACTCGACGTAACATCAAGAAAATTTGTTCAAATTTTACGCAGTCGTCTCGTTCGTTCACTGCGCGATATTTATTCGATTATTCACTTTTTAGAGAAATCTGAGGATATTTTTGCTTGTTCGGATGAAAGGAAATAGAAATTTTCTTGTTTTATAAATTCCCAAGTGTTGCCACGTGTGTTTTCTCAAACACTGTTTGGATATTTCATTGAATCAATTGCTTTCCCTTGTGCTTCATTTTAATGCCTTAGGCCGGTGTTATATAAACGTTCTTATACAACTTAATATTGAATGAATACTCATTCTCACGTGAGCTGCCGATACACTTGCAGACTCTTATGACTTATTGGTTACTATCAGCAGCAAAAGTCTACTGATGAACTTTAAATTCAGATACTTATTTGTTTCTAACCTACCGAACTGTCAATACTTTATCGAATGAGAATCACATTCATTTTATCATTAAAAACTCACATAAATACTTATACTTCTGTAATTATACATTATTATAGCGCTTTTGTTATGATTATCTACATCATTTCCTGTTTTCACATTTTATCGTGCTTTTGTTTTGAACAACAGAGGACGCTGTTTACACATGCCACAGGATACCATAATGGAGGAGAGCGTACGTAGTAATGGAAATTAAATCAATTTTGTTAAAAATATCATTCATTCCTAAAAGTCGAAACCCGGGTGACAAGATATTTAGTTGCGGCCCTGATAGCGGGCATTTAAAATGAAAAGGCAAGCACTATTTTGGAGAGTAAATACTGTATATGTAAACCCGTCTTCCAAGTAACCTACTTCACCAAGAACGAACTCCGGCCATATTGCAATTCACTGCCATTGATGAGATGGGTTGGAAATGAAGGCGCTGTATATTGGTGGTCGCCTGAAGTTCGTAAGGAAAAATACCTTATCTATATCCTCCCTCGGGTTTGAACCCGGGACCGCGACAGCAACCTTCAGGGTGGTAGACGAGCATTTCACCACCACGCAAGTAAGTTTACGAGATCGCGCTTTCTTGGTCAAATTCTTTTACCAAAACAGCAATTCTGCAGTAACTGCTCTACGGAATTTGGAAGAGGATTCGAAAAGGGCCAATGAATGTTAAAAACCTTCGGAGTATGATGATAACGAAATTCGCTCGAAACCACAGGATCGTTGGTTGTTCGACCTGGAATAGGAAGAAAACCCGTTTCTATAGACGCAGTACAGGAGGTTTTGCTTCAGGTGGAAGAGGACAGGGCTTCAAATTCTCACGGTAGCAAGAGAATTTGGACCTGACTAGCGTCAGGCGTGTAGCACAGGCGTTGGATAGGCCACGTTCAAATGTCCATCAGATCATGCAGATATTATCCGTACAAACTTTCACTTGTGCAGCGGTTGCTTCCACATGATTATGACTCTCGACTACGGTTCTCACTGCAATTTCTCGCTTGCGTTGAGGTCGATTCAGAACGGCCTTGGAATATCCTCTGGACTGACGGAGCGCATTTACACTTGGATGGTGCAGTCAATACCCACAACCGCCGAATTTGGAAACTGGAAAATCCGTTAGAGGTTCCGTTGCATTCATCAAAAGTGACGGTATGGTGTGGATTTCCGGCATAATTTATTCTCGGTCCCTACTTCTACGAGGAGTTTTGTTCTACAGGTCCAGTGACATGTTTGATGACCGGGAAGCGATATGCATTGCTGTTACAGAACGAAATTGTTCCGGCTCTGCAAGCACGTCACTGCCTTGCAGACACAATCTTTATGAAAGACGGAGCTCCTCCCCCTACATTGCAGTGTGTGTTAAGAATGTCTTTGAAACCCATTTTACAGAAGAACATCAGCCGGCACTTCACGTAATGTACGGCCTCCCCGGACCTTAATCGACGCGATTTTTGCCTGGGGGGGGGGCTTTGAAACGTCTTGTAAGTCGTGACAATCCAAGAACTTTACCTGACCTTAAAGGCAGCAGCATTCCACGCCACGTGCTGAACATTTCCCCGCACACACTTCTGTCAGTTGTGGAACATCCCATATTGCGATTTCACATGGTATCTGAAAATGATGGTCATCATGTAGAACATGTTTTGTTGCAGTAACAATTGTGAAGATATTTAACAATTGTTAAAAATTGTAAACGCTTTTCATTTTTTAATAAATTTCACAATTTTCACAAATTCCACAATTTTCTGATGACTGGTTTCACCTGTAGGCTACTTCAAAAAAGGGTCTTTTAATTATGGACGCCCTGTATGTATATACAGTCAAACCTCGTTAGTAAGTCACCCGGTTAACACGCCACTCCGCTTACCGGGTCACCCGATTGTCCTCAGGCAGGAATTGGCACAGCTACGGCTTACTCCGTTTAACGAGTCACTCCGTTCACTAAGTCATATTTGTGCTCTCCCAAGAGTGACTCATTAACGAGGTTTGACTGTATATATACAGTATATGTTTAATCGATACCCCATTTTCACAATGCTTTTAAATTATTCACCTTGATCATCGTATAATAACCTACACTTTTTATTTTGCATAACCTGTGATATTATTCCCAGCCGTCTAAATGAATTCTGCTGGATCCGTTGTATTTTTCTAGCCAAAAAAAGGCCGCCAGAGAATTTAAAGTAATTTGCTTACCGCGCGCACTAATGTTATAGAATCGGCATAGACATGATGAATAGGCTATCAGAGAGGGCCCTCGTTCCACCATTCAAGATTTCCAGGCATAGTTTGACCAAAGCAGAATAGCTTATAAATTTCTATGGCATTCGTTAGTTGAGAGAAACGGGGTAAAATTGGAAAAAAAAACCATCCGTGGTCACGCAATACTCGCTAATCATTAATGAACTCTACAATTCATTCATTCTTTAATTCGGCCTTTTAGGTCAAAATAAACGACTCATTTTCCGGAAAGAAGAAAGTGGTACAACGCATTTGCAGCCGATTTACAGATCACTTAAGTGGCCTGCGAAACGTTTTAAAACCAGTGAAGCGGCCAGCACTCTTCTAGAAGTCCAGGGCCCCTTGTGCTAGCCGCTAAACTGTAGATTTCTTGAACACAGAACCTGTCTACAAATACAGAATCATAACCAACGAGTTATTTGAAAGGAATGCTTTTATTAATATATGATCAAACAATACAAAATTTAAAAAAGGATGATTCAACATGCACATATTAAAGCAAAAAATTTGTATCTGAAACAACAAATTCTCAATTGTAAATCAGTATATATTTACCGTCAACCCAACTTGAATAATAAATGAAACAATCACTACATGGAAAAACGAAAGAAAAATACGTAACAAATAATCGAGGTTAAATATTGACTACAAGAATCATTACTCGTATAAAAAAAATAAAAAGAGTACAAATCAATCAAAATGAAAAACATACTTGAGCAAATAAATGAATGACTGACACATGAACATTGCCACGAAAGATCGCTCATGAAACCATTTGGTCTGAATTAGTTTGCTCGGAAAATTTGTGTAAATCGACAATACAACCAACACACTCACTGCTATAAGCACTTCGCCAGCAAAATGCAAACGGTAAGTGAGAGTTGCAATTGAATACAACAATTTGGGATTTTTTTAAACCAATATTATATCACAGCTGCATGCATGTTGGCTATTGAAGCCACGTTGAATTACACAATCTAATTATCTAACGATGACTTTGGTTTTTTTTCTCTTTTTATACGGTCAAATAAGCAATACGAAAAAAATACACTAAAAATTGTTCAGTATATCAGTCTTGAAAAACTTCAACATCTTGATCACGGGTGCACAACCTCTGGCCTGTGGGACAAATCCAGCCCCCAAAAGATGTTCAAGTCAAGAATTATTGGTAGTAACTGATTATTCTTCCATATCAATTAAATACGGGAAATCACAGGATCCATACAGTTCATTACCAATTATAGCCAAAAAATATTGTCGAAGGAAGTAAAGTTGTTAATTATAGCCAAAGAAATTATCAAGGGGAAGTAAAGTTGCTAATTTTTGGAAAAGAAAAAAAAAAGCTAATTATAGCCAAAAAAAAAAAAAATGAAGTTAGTGAAGTTGCTGAAAAATCACAAATGAAGGGATCTACCAAAACTCACTTTGCAATTCGCCAAAAAAATATATATATATACGCAGTAGGCGTTTGATAATCCAGCCTGTCTAGTAATCCGACGATTTTAGGTGGGGTTTCCTTCTGGCATGGAAGAGTCTGCATGCAAAAGTTTGTTATTTAAATGGGATTTTCCAGTATTCCGACTCACCCAGGTCTGATATGTGCTGGATTAGCGACAGTCTACTGTATATATGTTTAACAAATATCTGAAATGAATATACTTATATGACAATTGTTAATCATACATAATGATCGCAATTTCAATCTTTGATTTCAGTAAAAAAATATAAATTTATGTAAAACTCGTTGAAAATCGGAAAAAATAGGAAATTTCATAAAATTAATTGGAACAGACAAAAGGTTACATGCTCACTATATATGTTCCAATTTCGGGCCCTGGCAAAAATACTACATATCTGGTCCGCAGACTGAAAAGGCTGTGCACCCTTAATATTGGTTACATACAATTTCGAAAAAAAAAACTTAATAATCAAGAAAAATATCGTTGAATTTGATTAAGGCACCATCAGCATTCAAATTATCAATCGCAAGGTACAAAGGTAACCCTCCTTTTTCAAAAGTTATATTCAATACGAAATATTTTCAATAACTTTATATTGAGAAAATTAATACATTCTGACAGTCTATTAGAACGAGACGAAAAACAATTTCGAAATGTCGCTATTCCACCCACACACACAAAAAAAAATTCTCAAAATTTGACTAATCTAATGCGAAAAAAACCGGCCGATTCACGAAGACAGTGAAAAATTATCTCGACATACTTCAACTCATTCACTCACATAAATTTAAACCATCAATTTAACCACTGGATATGTTCAGCAATACAGAAGTTACATAAAAAGCTACCAAAAGGTGATACCACAGTTGATTCCGCCCACACTGACCAGCAGCACAGGCACCGTGGTATCATCTATTGGAAGCCTCGAATGGATTTCGGGAAACTTATGTATACTTCTGGATTTACTGATGGAAAATCCAAGACCTCAAATTAAGATACAGACTAAATTCCAGACTCAAAAATTACTTTTGACTAGATCTAATTTTGTTTTGTTGAACAATAATATTTGGCCTCAGGTATTTCAGTGCTGTCGTGGTTTTTGCATTGCCAACAAGTAAATGAATGGGTCATTTGTAATCAAATATAATGGATTACGATGTATACTCAAACACCCATTGGTTCTTTAGCTTTCGTTGATAGAAGAAAACAGGCCTCACAGACTCAACTACAATGGCTTCCAACAGTTAAGTACATGGCAGATCATAAAACATAACGACATCACTTTAATCTTGCTGCTCTCGATTGGACGATTAGTGGAACACTAACGTATGATACTCAGGCATGCAGTTAATTTATGTGGATCCTTCGGCACACAGAACTGGCAGATATTGTCTTACCAAATAAAGGTGCAACCATGGAATGAAGAAGTTGTGGAGGTCGCTTGTTGATTCTGCTTGTCTACTACAGCAATATACCAATTATGGAAATGAGTCGAACAGTTTATCAGACCTAACCCAATTACCAAGGGTTACCACCCCTTCTGATGATTGGTGTGGGTGTGTACATTGCTATAATGACCAAGTGAAATCACGAGATATGTTCACAGCTTTTAGATCCATGGTCGCAGTATCACTTCGTAAAGCAATATTTGCCAGTACTGTGCGCCGAAAGCTCCACATGAACCAGACTGTATGCCAGAGTACCACTTGCTTGTGTACCACAAGCCATTCACCTAGAGGGGCAAGATTAGAGAACATGTTGTCATTATACATTATGTTATATAAGCCATTGCATGCTTAACTTTTGGAAGCCAGTGTAGATAGAAATGGAGGGAAAACGCTACAATAATCTTACACAGGGTGAGACCAATGGTTTCTCGAATACCAGAATTATATCTCCCGAATTTGAATTTTCAGTCTTCTTGATACAAAGAACAAAATTTCTTAGTCTCTCAAATCTGTAGTTGCCAAAAAAAGACTACCACCATCTAAAAATACTATTGCGCATCATCCGGAAAAAATTACACCTTGACTTAATTGCAACGATTAATTTCATACATTAATCTTTATGAAATTCAATTTAAATACAATAGATTTGGCTTGTAAGGAGGCCTTGATGCAATGAAGGATGAAATGATGCATGATATGCATGTAATGGAGTTACGTCTGCATCAGTGAAAAACTACAATTCATATAACTTTTGTTCTGATGGCCAGCCAATGAGATATGTAGATCAGAAGCCACCAACTGATAGGATCAGTAAAATTTTAAAAAAATTACGGTGGTGTGTCCACAGGATTCAGAATCAAATTTGGGGGTAAACAAGGTATGAAGAGTTGGCGATCACTATGATGCACAGGTGACATGGACATCCAATTGAAGGATGAAAGAAAAAAAAAATGGCTCGTAAAATACTGAGAACTTTTTCAATTACTGAAATTATCTTACTCTTCAGTGACAGTCGTAATGTTGAACAGTCACGAGCCTATGACTACACTCAAAATGGTTTTACTATTGACATGACAAAAAATGAGGTAGAAGGCCAAGAAGTTCTGGACAAATCAACCAATTGAAATAAAAATGTGCGTTTTGTTCTAAAATACTTATAACCTAGGTTTTTTTTTGGTACATTTAAAAAAAAGTTTAAATTTCACCACAGGTGGCGCTGTAAAACAAAAAACTTAACATAACACATAGAATACAACACAAGCCTCGCATAATTAATGTTTATGACACAAAGTTTGTTACATAAAACTATAACATTCTAATATGAATGCCCATTTTACCTTGTGTGAAAAACTGCTCGTGTGTTGAAATATAGAAATTTTAACGCAATTCGTGATATGCACAGTTTGATTTTATATGTTGCCATTATTTGTTTTACAGCACCACCTGTGAGTGAAATTTGAAATTTTAGAATTGATCAAAATATAAATAAATAAAATTCAATGCCATGATAATTAATTTAGTGCAAACCACCTCTTTTTATGTCAATTGGTTGATTTATTATTCTTACAATGTGTCCAGCACTCCTTGTCCAACCTGTACATTGACTGGTCGCTACCTAAACTCCTAACTCAGGGGGGCCTGCCCCAGGATCTGAGAGGGGGCAACATTTTTCAGACATTTTAAATGCGTAATTACTCTGAAAAAAAAAACAAAGAAATCAATTTCATGTTACAACCATTAGGCTAAAATCCAGGTAAAGAAACGATAGTACTATATACTACCAAGGCTTTTGAATACTTTGAAATCCAGCACACGAAAGATCGTAAATCAGAAGAATTCCTATCAGAGGGTAAAACTATGACTGGATTTATTTGAAATAAGACGGTTTCTTTTAATATAACAGCGTAATCTTTACTTTGAAAAACTCTCCTGAAAATATTTGTTCAAATTTCAGTCTTTGATTTGTAAAGTGGTTGATAAAAATTACAAATTCGAGCTCCAATTGTATAAATGCATAGAAAAATCTCACACAAACTAATGTTCGTTAAATGGTAAGTACAAAAAAAGTTTTAAATTATCTCATACAAAAGATGGTAAACATATAAAGTTCCTGCCTGCGCAAAACAAATTAAATACATCAATTAAAGTAAAATTTCTTTCTGAATAACTACTCCAGTGCAAAACATCATTTCAGAAAGCAGCATTTTCATTTCAAGTCAACTTCAGATACACCAAAAAATTAAAAATGCAAACTACCAATAGACTATTCCGAAAAATCGGTTCATTGAGCCACAATTTAAGTACTCCGAATTTACCACTGACAATATTTCGGCAGATACAACAAATGTCTTCTCTTTGAAAGAAAATTAACAGATATCTCTCACTTTTTCAAAGTAATCGTTACAACAACATTCAAATATATAATAAACAAAAATCAACATTAATTTTTTTAATATAATCAGCATATCATTCCGACAAATCAACAAATTTCACAGACACTGAAATGTCAGAACAAGATATCACAGTATTTACTCGAACCTAATGTGCACTTCATGTCTCGGCTGCCGCAACTGAACATATTTCAGATTCAACGAATACAATTTTGCAAATTATTTCATTTTACTTCTAAAAAAAATATTGTGGTAGTGAGCCATTGTTGTTTTTGGGATAATGGCAGCACAGATATTTTCTGGATATTTTGAGCACAACTTAAAATTGAATGGAGAGGGAGCCATGACAGGCTGTTAAGAGAGGACAGCCTACAGAGAGACAGATTTGTGGTTTTGATGCTTGCAAACTATGCCTATTTTGCGCTATCCTATTTTTGCGAATGATACAAATGGGTTAAGTGCTCTAAAACTGTGCCACATGTCACTCAAGGGATCTATAAATATGCCACGGATCATTTAAGTGTTCTGAAACTGTCAAGGGTTACTTAAGTGATCTTTGAGGCCTACTTCAGTGATATGAAAATGCCACGGGCCACTTAAATGTTCTGGAATTGTGCCACAGTCAATTAAGCGGCAATTTGCGAATGTGCCGCTTAGTTCATTTTTAAAAAATTAGGTTTGTGGGGACAAGCCACATCAGATAACCTTCAGGGCCACATTTTGCTAGCGGGTCAACGGTTTACCATATATGGCTTAAAGGGTGGGTCACAATGAACTCCTTAGAGAGAAATTTTGCGTCCTTACCCAACAAAAAGCATTGAAATTAACAGAAATTGGTTATAATAGCATATACAGGTAATTTCATTTGAAATTTCAATAACAAAAATTTTGCCTTAAAAAAATAATTTTTGTCTTTCGGGGGGGGGGGGGGGGGGGAAGTGCATGAGCATCCTATGCCCCCACTCCTGCGTACGTTTTTGATCGATCCCACCAATAACCCTTAGGAGGTAGAGGGCAGTGCTGACAAGGGGGGGGGGTCAAAAATATCTACAAATTTACTGACGTAATACTTGAATGGCCCCAGAACAGACTGCCTGTATAAAAAGTTAATTTCTTTATTTTAATAACTATACAACCCCTTCCAATACGAATGACAGATCTGAAGTCCACACACGTTATCTGAATACTTTTTCTAATTGGAAGCATGTCTCTAGGATCAATGGTCTGCCAGTAAATTGTGATACGAGCTGTTAGATATGCATCCAGTACAAACTGTCAACTCTAGCTTAGTATGGATACCAGAGAACACCACTTTGGCCTTAGGCCAATGATGTTCAGACTACCCTGTATAGAGCCCTCAGTAGAGAGAAAGTTAACCAACTCTAGCCTGGGGGGAGGGGGTGGGGTCTGGAGAGAGAGACCACCATTACTAAAAAATTTTTTTATTATAAACTTACTAAAAAAAATCTAATCAATAGGGTCTCCCAACTGGATGATGGGGGAGTAGTTTTGAAGAGGATTGGGGGGAATGAGAAGAAAATATGATTGGGGGGGGGGGGACATGGACAAAAAGTTTATAAATCGCTGATCCAAGTTATGAAATTCTAAGACAGGAACAGGTGGCAGGAAGTATTCTGCAGGAAGAAGGCAATTTTGTTTGAACAGCATAGTCATAGCTTGCGATAAAACCATATAGATGATGTATCTCATATAACAGCCTCTTACTAGAATGTCATAGACATTTCGGGCAGATTCATTGAATAGTTTCGGACAAATAGCATGTGAGTGGGAGAAAACTGGAAACTATTTTCTGCTCTTTAATCTTACTAAAAATATGGCGTGCAAATATTGCAGATGTTTGAAACTGTGTGTGGCACCACAAGGCTAAGTACAGGATAATCATCTTGATCACAGATATTGTGTTGAACTCGTCAAAAATTAACATGAACAGCGTCCAGGCGGAGACGCGATGACTTTTCTTTCCGAGCTCACCTCAGCATAATATCCAGAAAATAACTGTTTCCTTAACATGAACAGTTCATAAATATAAAAATAACATAAATCATTAAGTTATTTCATTATTACAGGGCCAATAGCGACAAATTTTGCAATAAAACCATTTTTGATATTATATTTAAAAAAAAATACAATTTAACGACTATTCCCTTCACCCATATTAGCCTGTTAAAATTCAAGGGTTTACTAAATTGCATTTTCGCTCATAACACATTATTACCCTTTTGTATCCGAGCATGATGGTATTGAATTTTTAAAATGTTCTTCCTTTTATAGGAGGTGGAAACAATATCTAAATGTTCCTTCTCATAATCAGCACAGTTTTCAGCAGCAAGAGAAGCTCAGTTTAAAATCCTTGCGACTATTTGTGCTTGACTCTGACGAACACCCAGTTAAAACAGGGGGAGAAAAATTCAGATTTTTAGAGGAAAGGATAAAAAAGTGCATTAGATTCGAGTAAATATGGCGTTAGTCTCAAAATTAACAAGAAAAAAAAAGACTCGACATCATTACTTATCACAGCAAAACCAATGTCAAGTTCTTTTTTCTTTGAGATCAAGTTATTTTTTTTCCCTACAAAAATTCATTGGACTACACTTACATCGTTTTTCAAACAAAATTGTTCGATGGAGTTAATCAAGTATTGGCACATCAAATTACCCTGAACACGTTGCTTATAATTAACAGTGACATGGAAGACAAATCATCCACAATTCCAAACATGAACAAAAAAGAAATTACATTCTTGATGTGTGTGTGTATTTGTTCTAACAAATGCATGGGGGAAATAAACCAAGTCCATTGAAGAGAATTATCACGTTGACAAATGATTACACGAGAAACCTTTTCGCAGGATGAGAAAAACCTGATGAAAGCTCATAATATGAAAAATATATATGTATATAATAACTTGCTACACTTCATGGGGATAAGTATATAAACTTCACTCAGTTTCTTCAGTACTATCGGACTGGTCTGTTTCTCTTCGATTTCTAAAAAAAAATTGTATACAGTTGAGTCTATATAACAAAGTCACTTGTTCAACATAAGTTTTCCTGCATTAAAAATTTGTTAAACAGGATTTCATGTAAGTCTTAATGTGGCCTTTATCTCATCAACTGTTGTCGTAAAAGCATGGTTCCAATTTAAAAAATGCTCGAAATTCCCCGTACTGGTTTTGGGATTGAAAATACATTGTGTCGCAAAATAAAAATATCTCCATTTTTATACAGCCCGTCTCCTAAATTCAAATCAGGAAGTTGTTGCCCTGTCTCTCCTGAGGCCAAATATATAAATAAAATCCAAATTTCTTAAGAGCAATATTTGCTTAGATATTTGAATACTTTTAATTTTGTATTTTCAAATTCAAAATTTAAACGGGAGATTGGCAAACATCCCAAATATTATGAAATTTGAGCTTTTTTTTTTAAAAACTGGAACCATACCTTTAAAGCAAACGACTGATGAGTTTGAGTTGATTGACCACATTAAAATTTACAGCACACCCTGTATGGTGCTGTAGTGGTGGGTTGGTAAGATGCGGAGTTAGAGATGGGAAGAGTTCAGGGTGTATGAGTTCAAACCCACCCACCTCCAGAAAATTACACTTTTGCCGCTGTGGTGGTCGAGTGGTTATAGTGCCGGACTCGTGATGCGAGGATCCGGGTTCGAACCCCACAGTGGTGGTCGGCTGAAGTTGGTTTTCTGTGGTTCCCAACTTCAAGGCGCAAATGCGAGCCGATCTCCCCGTTAAAAAGTCTCGCCACAGAGAGCAACAGTCCTACAACGGTAAATCATTCAACCATAACACTTCACTCATAGTTAGTAAAACTGGGGGCAGATGACAGCACTACACATAACAAGCATTACACAGAAACAAACTTTACGTCAGGTTGCACTACACGTACACGCACATTACCGCATGTACCGATTCGTTGGGGGGTTCCGCGGTTCCGCGGGGGGAGGGTGCATGTGTGCTAGCAGTAGTAGGTAGGGGCTCGGGGATCCATGATGTTCTTAAGTCAGCCACCTCGTTGGGCAATTTGCCTGTTGTGGCGTTGTATTTGTATTTGTATTTGTGTGATTTTCCTTTTTTTATTAAAGTCTTTGATCCTCAGAAAAGTGTATATTGCTGAACATTAACAAATTGACACTGAATTCAAAAGAAGTTTTTTCTTTTGCTACATAAACATAAAATTGTCTTCTTTGAGGACAGTGACGACTAGGGCTTGCATTTCTATATTTTTGCATATATTTATCATATTGCACTATTTTTCCATGATGGGGCATATTTTGCATATATGATTTTCAATAAAAAGTATATTTTCTCCTCGCTATTCTAATCCCACTTCACACTCCTAGGGCTAGGATTTTTGTGCACTAAAAATGGAACCTCGTTGCTGATTGGTGAAAAATCCCGAAATTCCGGTTTTTCAGTCAATCAGCAATGACAAAATACTAGGCCTTCAACGACACTGGTGTGTGTGTGGCTGTAAATAGATTATTCATTTGAGTGTGTGTCTGTGATGGTAGCTCGTGGCTAAAATTGGTAAACGGGGAAATTTTTAGCATTTGAAGGAAATTTCAAGAGTTTTTATCAAATAACAGGATTATTATTTTTATTTTTCAACTTCGTGTTTTTCTAGAGCTAAATACACTACTTGGCTAGGTATTTTCAACTCCACTTTGCCACTAACTCAAGGGTTCTCAAACTACTGTGTGCTGTAGCACCCTGGAGAGCCACCAACTTTTGTCAGGAGCACAGCACCCCTTTACAAAGGTTTTTCAAAGATACTCTTTGTTAAACTGCTCTGGGGAGCTATGGATAAGCGTTGATTGAGAAAAGAGGCACAACACGGGTAGAAAAGGTTTGAGAACCCCCCCCCCCTCACTAATTGAAGGGGGGAAATGGTAAATGCTGTAAGTCCCTAAAAAAACCAATTCAAACAGCGTTTTTTCATGAAGTGTCAAATAAGCAATGTTTTATAATGTTGTCAATTTGAAAAGTGCCTACGGTCGGAATTCGCCAACATGTTTTAAACTATAGTCACAATTTTTGGACAGGAGACTGACGCAGATTGGTTAAATTCAGGCTGTTAACTAATCAGTGTCGATCTTCTATCCAAAAGTTGCAACCATAGTTTAAACCATGTCAGTGAATTCCACCCTGAGTGGTTCAAAAGAGCATGTAAAGAGGTTGCAAATGTGAACGTCCCTACAGGCTGCAAAAATAAGTTTTTTTTTGGTTTTTTTTCCAACATTTTTCCCTTCGACACATACAGCATTTACCTTCCAATTTTCATTCTGTACTTTACTTTTGGGGGTGTATACCTATTGGAAACAATAGGTAAAACATCACTAAATCTTATTTATCACATGATTGTTCATATCAGTGGATGCACTGATGCATTCAAAAAAATATTGACACGAAATGCTTACTGTCTTTTGTCATTCACCTTATCCTGGAAACGTAACTGATTGTAAAATTTAGCCATATTCATGAGAAATTCTTTCTCCTCTCTATCTGCTACCTGTAGAAGTACAAAATACATCATTACCAAAAGAAAACTGTACATGGATTTTTTTTTTTAACCATTGCATTCAGACATGAGTCAATATGTTAGCAGAGAAATATTTACAAGGTGCATGTGCGGTTTAGTAGTAGTAGTAGTACAGTAGAACCTAGATAACTCAACGTTTATTATTCTCATGTGTGGTTGGCATATACTAAATTTAAATAGGCAGAAACTTTTTTAACTTAGCACAAGAAGATAGCTTAACCACACTATGCGCACTGCGATCTTCATTTCACTATGGAAACAAATCTTTTGAAATTATCCATGGATTGGCCACTTAATAAATTTATGATATTTCTCTCGTATGTTTCAACAATTTTTTTTTTTTTTTTTGTCGTTTCTTGGTCAAAGATACTTTCTCATACCTAGGGCCATTTTCCACGTTTTTGGAGCCTGGAAACTCGACCTGCAGACTACAAGTAAAAAGTCATAGATAAGCGTGGGTGATATCTGAAATTTTCAAGCGAGAGATGAGCTAAAAAATAGTTATTTTTAAATTTTTAAGTAAAAAAAAAAAAAAAGGAAGTTTTCCTAACGTTCGGCGATCGCACTGCTCATTTGCAAATAACATATTTCGATAAATTTATACTTTATTCACCACAATTCAAGATTATCTTGAAACTTTTTGTAGAAATTACAGAAGATGATTATTTTGTTAATTCAATGGAATGGAATAGTTCAACTATGTACAGGATGTCCTGTAAGTGCTAATGCTGTCTTTAACTCATTAACCATTCGCCGTTGACATATGATACCAGTTTAAAAAATACTCAAAAGGCATTCAAAACTTACCCTGTCCCAGTCTTGAGAGTGAGAATACAGTGTGTAACAAAATAAAAAGGTCTAAATTGCTATACAGTCACTCCTGTCCTCTAACTTCTGATTAGAAAAAAATCATGTTTTTCACTGAGATATTTGAATTCAAAAATTGAAGTAAAAAAAACCCCCAGCAAAGACTAATGAGCAATGCCTTTTTCCATCATTTTTGCTGCCTTTTCCCAATTTTTTCTCCCATTTTTGAATTTGATTATCTCAGCAAATATCACACTCAGAAACTTAGAATTTTTTCTATTGGGCTAGGACAAGGAGACCGTATAAAAATTTGGAATTTTTTTAAATTTTGTTACACAGTATTTCCACTCTCAAAACTGGTAGAAGGTAATCTTTTGAATTGAAACCATACCTCTACAATGGATGGTTGATGAGATACAAGTTGCATTAACACTTGCAGGACACCCTGCATCTAAATACATGTAAAGGCATAAATGATGTTTAAAAATTGGGAGGGTAAGATCAAATGAAACCTTGCTAACTTCACATCTGCTTAAGTCCACATGTTCATCGATACTTTTGAGGTGCCAAGTTAGAGGTTCCACCAGTTACAATTTTCACCTTAGTATGTCACTTTGGAAATGGCAATAAATGTAAGCATTATAATAAACCTTTCACTTAAAATAACTTACAGTTATAATATAATAACCGTTCTTCTTCTTCACATTTTTCGGCAACTTGCCTTCCACATTGCTGTTCCGACAACAAGTTCTCATTATGTCCATAAGACGAGCTGCAAAAGAGGAAAAAATAAATAAAACTGGTTGAGCCATTTCTGCTCAACTGAGTGAACAAAGCTCAAAATTTTAGCTGATAATGCAAATCGTTGTGCATTTATTGAGTAACAATTTGTTCAAAACGTTTGCTAATCTTGCGAATCATTCATAACCTTAAGTTCCATGGTACTTCCATACATTTATGGCATAAGAATTTAAAAAAAAAAACGTTGATGGGAGAATGGGTGTGTGGATTGTTGAAAATAGGGATTGTAAACTGCTGGTCGATTACAACAAATCACTGCAATATTGTAAATAAAATATAATGAAAAACTCACAGCACAAGTTCTCTTGAACTTCCGGACATCCTGCACTGATGTTCTCGTTGATCAACAAAGACTTCTCATGCTGTTTCATCAACACCTTCTTGCTTTTTCCTGAGGTGGTCTGAGCATTATCATCATTTCGACAATCACGAACTGGACACGAACAGATTTTGATAGCGAGTGAACGCTGTCCAACTACATCAGTTCTTTGAATTAAATGAAAATCCATCAGTATCAGAAAACTAAAACATTAAAACACAAGAAATAAACTAAACAAGAACCAATAAAGATAAAATTATCAACTCCTACATAAACTGTCAGGACCATGTGTTGCATCTCTTACTTACCCTGGGAGACAATTATATACAGTCAAATCCCAGTTTAATAACTTAGATTGGACCTATATTCAATACTTTTATTGAATGAAATCTGGATCAAGATGAATAGAAATATACATACAGAGACTTCAAAAAAATTGATTTCATCAGAGTATAATTGTACTATAGTCTTGGTAATTTGAGTTTCGAAAGTTTGAGGTTCCAGATAATTTTAGGTTTTGGAATTTTTCACAATTCCTTCCCCCAAACCTATGCCTATGTTAGTTTGCTAAGAACATACTTTATTTCATTTTGTTCGATTGCCCCAACTAATTTGAGCTATTTCAGTGTTAAGAATCTTGATCTCTGGACACAGTGGGTCTTCCAGGATTTCCCCACACCAAAATTTTTACAGACCTCCCTATAGTAGCTTGGGTTGGGTTTCTTCCTGGACAGTGTAAGAAATGGAAGAAACCAGATGAAAATAAAAATGTGCATTAATTATCATTTAATCGAAGTACATACAATTAATGCTTGTTATTCCACCACATTGGTTGTGAAATAATAACAAATAAGTTTTAAAAACAATATTTTTTAGCATAATTATAAATATATATATATCTTACCAGGATGTGCAATATATATTTTTCCAATGAAGTGTTCATATTAAAACAAATTATTTCAATTGCTACCCAAAATGTTAATCTGGATATAAAAAATATCATACAGTGAACCTGTACGAGACAGAACGTGAAGAGACTGAAATATTCCGTTTTAGACAGATTTCCATTTTATAAAGGTGCAAATCAAAGCACTAATCATTGAACAGACTATATTTTAATTCAGTTTAAGACCGGTTTCCGTCTCATACAGTGTCAGTCTTAGACAGGTTTCACTGTACATCTTAACCTTTTACCGGCCGAATTCAGATTCCAACTGATTTTCATTATTTTTTTTGTTAATTTCTCCTTCTGATTTTTTAGTTAAGAGATATCAATCGAGAAATTGAAGAAAAAAAATTTCCCTATGCGTTTTCTTGAATGTTCCCAATTGGGAACATTGGCCGGATCTGACTAAACATAATTTTCGCAGTGAAGCCATCTTACAGGGTGATGCAAAATTCGTCATCATTTAATAAATTTATTTTAAAAATTAAAGAATATACATACAGAATTTTAAAAATGATAGAAATAAATTTCTCTCGAATACACTCAAAAGGCATGTATATCTGGATTATAATAAAGAGCTTATGATGAGCTGAAATGCTGGTCTAAAATTCACAAAAGAATACATACATACGGATTTAGGTTTTTGTATGGATCCCTTGGTAAGTTAAAAGATATTATTTAAAAATATAAAGAGAGAGAAAATATTATTTACAACTCTGGTACCTAAAAGCACAAGCTCCGATGACTGCTCACTAGCATATACTTCCATTTTATATGGGAAACCACACTGTTTGAGCAAATCATCCAAATTTTAAATCCAAAGCGAATCGGTTTTCCCCATATAAACATCTTACTTGAATGATGAGCGTAATACGGTACTATTGATTCATCGATGCTTAGTTTATCATGGAACAACCCAAACCGAACGTGTGTAAATTTTTCATTTAATTCATCATAGATAGCCAACTTATCACCGGGTTGTAAGAAAGAGTTATCCATCAAATGGAAGTTATTTTTTATGTCTCTAAAGTTATTTCTCGGCATAACAGTGGGGACGATCGGTACTGCTGTGTCTACTGAAAGTACCCCAGTAATCATTTTCACTTGGTATTCTGTGATACCCACTTAGCAAAACAAATCCAAAAAACTTTGCGATTTTTTTCCACTCAATTTTTCAAATTCAATCCATGTTGTGCGACATAAATATTTGTCATCTCAGCCAAGTAACTGAGGTACTCTTGCGGTAAAAATTTGAAAAAATATCAATCGAGTCGGCTTGCACTTAGCTCAGGAAACTTATGACTGATTGCTTCAGTAGGTTCACTTATATTTTTGTCGAATTTCCACTTCGGTTGCATGAATTTTAGTCTTTTGGCACTTGACACATGATGTTTTCTTATTTTTTGACTGGGTAATTATCTGATCTTTGAAAGGCAATTTTGATGTAGAAGGCATGTTGATAGGATCTACAAATTCACCCACAAATGAACTACGTGGTGATCTTAAAACACAGATATACACAAACATCTGCAGGAACGACCGGGCCAAGCATGTTGTCATCGATATCTTCCTCATCTGTAGTCCGCTCATTTTCATCAGGCAGTAGCTGGCACATTTCGAATTCTTCATCAGAGAGATGTGATATATCAGAATCTCTCAAACTCAGTCTAATAAGCTACTAGTATAACAAAAAAGATGGGAAAAAGAAGTGTAGAAAGTCACAAGACCAGATATCAACTGAGAACTGAAAGACCAGCGTACCAACAAAATTACTCAAAACGTAGAGGGAAGGTTGAAGGGGCGGGCGGGGGAGGGCAAAGTCAGTCACAGAAAAAAGGGGGTGCTGCATGTAAAAATGTGAAAAATGATACTTTTCCTTCCTTTTGAGACACACCAGAGAGAAGGAAAAAGCAATAAATTGTTTTTTCGGAATGCCACTCCTCTGCATTGCATTTTAGAATAGTCAGTAGTGGCCAATGTTCCCAATTGGGAACAATCGTAGGAAAAGTTCCCTGGAATTCAAACAAATTTTTTTTCTCTCTCATTGAGCATTTCTTATTCTTGGCAATATTCTACAATTGAAAAAAAATTGAGATGCATGTATGTTTACAAAAACTATTTTAATAATTAAAACATAAACTTACAGATAATTTCCCTTGAAAATGGGTGATTTTAGAATAATAAATTGATATGATAAAAGCTGAATCGAATAACTTTTGTCTTTTCTAAATTAAGTTCAGAACCTTATATGTTCAGGGAAAAAAAATCAGCTATTTTCGTTAAAGAGAAATATTTTTTTTGAATTAATCAAAAGTATGTTCCCAATTGGGAACATTGGCCGTTAAAAGGTTAAAGTGTAATTAATAGATACATGTTTATGCAAAATAATTGTATTGCATAATATTTTTTATGGTAAAAATGTGTTAAGAACTTGAAAAAGCTTTTCATAGGCTTCATACACAATAATGCAATAACACCAAAGCTGCTGGGAGACATCAGATATAACAGCCAATTAAAATGCTTAGAAAACTTTTTAATTATGTTTTTTAATCGTGGTGAATGACTATCTGCATTTTTATTTTCTTCCGGGTGGTTAGAAGCATACTTGACATAATTAGAAATTTTAAGTTGCATGGAAAGTTCAAAGATTTAATGGAGCAACTATAAGTACTATAACTGATTTTTATAGCACTCGATATAACAGTGACAGAAAGATTGTGTAAATAGTGCTTATTCTTGTCACGAATGAATGGGGCTCCAGTCATAGTGCAAGAAAATAGTACTTTTCATAAAAACTCAAGGCATGCACGCATAAGTATTGACAACAGAGCCTCGATCCACTGGAAGCCTTTTTCTGCTATACCAGATGCCTGTGGATTAGTCTATAGCATATGTTTTCTAACTCCACCAGTCCGCAAAACATTTCACCCAATTCATGTAGCTGTTATATAATTTTAAACTTAATAAATCAAACATCTCTATTTCAGTTTTTGTCTCAGCTGTCAAAAGCTTTATGAATTATTTCTCTAGTTTCTGCCGGTATGTGAAATCGTTCAACTATTTTCGCCAGCTCGCAGGCATGAAGAAGAATACTGCTATGGAAGATTTCATTATGAGAATTAACTTCTATGCAGACAAAATCATAGCCACTAACTATATGTAATCCACTAACACTGTGTAATGAATTATGTGAAGATCCTTTGATTGCCAGTGTGAGATTGTACTGACGCACTCAGATGTTATTATGGGAAGTTATGTGATATTCCTGTGATACTAATAAAATTGTGCAGCTCAGAAACTGCATCCACCTGAAAAAAAGTTAAATCAATTATTCCTCACGTAAGGGAGTTTGACAAAGCAACCCAGGTTGAATGCTATGATTTTTGTTTTCTTAAACTGTAAATTTACAATGAAAGAGCCTAATATGAAATTCAACAATTGCAGCTTCTTCTTAACCTTACATGCACTTCATATACGCTCATCTATGGAGTTTCTAATAAATCGGTACATGCTGGAAAGTGTGGCCCTAATTTGTGCTAGTTTAAAAACACTTAGTCACTTATGTAACCAAAAATAACGATTGTAACTGGAACATAAATTATAGTTAAATCAAATCAAGGATGCTGAAAAAAGTTTGTGAATCCATCAAAAATGCTCATATTTCTAGTATTTTATTTCTAATATTTTATCAACAAGCCCTATATTTTTGGAAAAGAAGGCTGAGATTTGGTGATTTATACCTCCCTTATGGCCGTATTCACCAACACAGTTTAAACAGCAATCGTAGGTGAAAGGATTGAAGATCGAAACGGATTGGTTAAATTGAGGATTTTAACCAATCCGTGTCGATCGCTAATCCTTTAACCTGCGATTGTAGTTTAAACTCTGTCGGTGAATACGACCATTTGTTACCAAATTATAATTTGCAAATTGATAAATTTCAACTAAATAATTTGAACTTCATATAAATCAGGAGTTCTCAAACTCTGCATCAAAAGAGCTAGGGGAAGTCTCCAACTATTATCAAGGGTGACGCAACAAGCTGGCAACATTGATGTGCACCTGCACAGAACTTTGAAGTTCTTTTCTTGACCATTTTAGGAAGCAATGGATAAATGACGACGGGGAGCCATGAAAAGCAAAAAATTTTGAGGCTGTATTGTTATAGTGATTTGAGTCCAACATTTAAAAAAAAAGCCTGAGCACAAACCAAACGTGTTGACCAACATTCAACATCAATCCATATTACAATTTGAAAATATAGTGCATGTGCAACTGAAAATAGTAGAACTAAAAAAAAACTTACCCCCTTTCAAGCCTAAACACAACTTTTATAGGTTTCCTGTCCAAACCTTTGCATGAACTGAAGCATTTGAACTTGAAAACATAAACAGAGGACTGCTCGCCTTCAAAAAATAGGGGAAAAAACAAACATGCTTCTGAGACACATTCAGACAATTTCTGGTTATTTTGCTATAAATGTTGGAAAACTTGTAAGAAGTAAATTTAACAAATAGAAGGAAAAAAAAAAATCAATGTTCTCACCCATAAAACCTAATATGAAAAATTCTCAGCCATTTTCATTCATGCAAGAATTCAAAACTATTATACCTTATTTCTTGAAAGCAAAGATGTGCTTTCCCCATTATTATTGTACAAAAAATAGTGGATAGTAATTTAGCAGTTGATTAGTACTCGATTAAACAGATATAGATGCTACCTGGGGGATTCTGGAGAGGTACCAGCACACTCAATCGACCAGTTTGCCTATCGACATCATAGATCGCCAAATCAGATTCGCAACGAATAAAGTGTTCTGGGAGAGAAACACCTATGACGAAAAAGTTTTAAAAAATGCATTAGTAATAATTTTGAAAAATTTCCAAAAAAAAAGGGAATTCAATCATGTCAAAAGACAGTCGTTAAGAATTTTTCAAGAATACCATGAACACCAGATAATATAGATGCTTCATTTGTCTTGACGTTGCTTTTTTTTTTTCTCCCTCTTTTGCAATGGATTTAGCTCATTATTGGGTTTCTAGATGTAGTCGAACCACATTAATTTAAAGACTTTTGCCAGCATAGACCAGTAGTGGACAAAAATGGACTAGGTGTGTTGTTTCATTTAAGTGATCATTAAAAAAAGAAGTTTGATTGGCAGTTGGAGAGCTCTTACCATTTTAGTTGAAGTGGATGTGAAGTGTCTATAAGCAGTGCTTGAGTGATTAAACACTTCACCATGATGAAACTGTCCACAGGAACATTACATCATGCACACACTGCCCTCATTAATATTTAAAAATTGAGCCAGTTACGTGAAGTTATTCCTGAAAAGAGATTATATAAACCAAATTCCGACCCTAGCAAGACAAAAATAACAAAAACTTTTAGGATACAGCCACTCCCCAACTTTGAAACACATTCTTTTCCGAACATATTCATATCATTTCATTGAGACAGAAACATCCAGACAATTATCTCAACCATATTCCTTAGGACATCGTAACATCTTCCAGGTGTACTACGAGACATTCTGGAAATAAAATTATACAGGTAGGAAGTAGCAACAGCGATTCCTATGTTACCGAGTTCCTCAATATTGAACGGGGTTGCCATAAAGAACCAAAAACTATAATCTAATTACCAAAGGTACAACAAAACCTAAAAATTTCAATATCTCGGAAATCAACTGTATTAATAATCCGAGGAGGAAATTAAAACTTATGGCAGTGACTATCAAAACTACTTCAGCAAACTTTGTCAGAAAGCAACGCAAAATAAAATAATTACAGTCAATTAGTGATAAGTTGAATATCTAGTTCAGCCGAAATTTTCTTGTGGCCTCAGATCCAGGGCACGTGCTTAAGGCCCTGAGATTGGCTGCCATTTGTATATATAGGAACAAGCCCCACTTCCATCCTTCACAGATCAAAGAACCACTATATTCCAGCCCAAAAATTTGTATTTCCCAGGGCTTGAACATATGGGAAACAGACTCTGCTCAAATCCTTTGACATTATATGAGTAGAAGTTTTTTGTAGGCCAGTGCATTTTCAACTAATCAAGATTTGACTGTATGTGCATCACATATATTCATTCGCATTATAATTTCTTGATTACATACCATTATTACTCACAAAATTGTATCATAGTACAGCTGATACACATTTTTATGAACTTAAACAGATGTGAAAAATTAGGTTGTAAATGGGAAAAAATGTTCAAAGAAATGGCATACTGTTGAGGACCAGAGAACTAGTTCCTAGAAACGTGTCTGTTCATAAAACCAAGAGGGTACTTACTTGTACTTTAATTAAAACTTATCATCACATTTTTTACATTAATTTAGCAAAATATAGTTCAAGATGATGCCTTTTATAGCACAATTTTGCTGGTGGCATAATCACAAAGAAGTTTTTTAAATCTGAATTCATTGCACATCTCTATCATATATCAATATAGTGATACACAGAAAAATGCAGATACGTTACTGCCAACCAGTTCACGAAGTGGCCGGAGGCCCCTGGCCGAAGTCTGATAACAAAAGTCATAACTCAGAGTGTCGTCACCATATTTTTATCATAATTATATCAATGTTAGCTATGACAACCCATTAAACGGCAATATTCATTTTTTTTATCTCAAAATTTGACAGAAAAAGTATGTCAATAGTTATATTTCTCCTCAAATTTTTTTTTTATTTCTTTTCACGGCCTGAACAAGTACATCAAACATTAGTCAGGAATCTCCAGCCAATTCGTGAATTGGCCAGCCAAAGCCCGAATCGTTTCTGCAAATCAGACTTTAGCCAAAACTCTCAGCCAATTCGCAAATTAGCTTCACTTCGGGCTTTAGCAGTAACAGATCTATATATATATAAATATATTATAGCACATATTAATCTACCTTCATAATGAGGCTTCTTAGGAGCCAAGAATATTCCTCCACCCCCCCCCCCCCAAAATAATATTCCTCCCCAACTTTTCCACGACTTGCTAAGCACCTTTGATTTGTCAATGTGTTTTATAACACTGATTAATATGTTTTATAACACTGTGTGTGACAATTTTATTACCATCAAATTTTATCAGATATAAATTTAATCATAATATTGCCAAATTATTTTTGTTCGTAAGTCAAGGAGTGGCAGTATTTCTGATTCATATCACAGAGTGATAAGGTTTCAATGAAACTAAAAGTCATCTAATTCAAATAGAAAAATAATACGGAGAGGAAACTCCATACCCTTCTCAAAATCTTCCTGTATGTGATTCGAGCATCGTTCAACGACGTGAGAAGCACATTCCTTCTTAGCAAAAACTGCACAGACTCTGATTCTCATCCCTTCAGGAACAGGTTTATTAGTTTTGAACCCTATGGCGCAGGGAGAATCTATCGTCGCATACAGCTTGTCTCTTTCCTCTGAATACTGCACACATAAAAAAAAATGGAATAATAATGACAGCAATATGGATATTTACTTTATCACAAAAAACTGATTAAAATGGAAATAATGAATGAAGAGCACATCAGGACTTCAGGTTTCTGGTAACAATAACTTATTGATAACTATGTCCAAAAAATATCCTGGTTGTAAGTACGATTACTAGGGCTCAGTTATTTTTAATCGAAAAATCTCGAAAATATGCACACGTTTATGACCTAAAAAATGTGAAAATATTACTTTAAAATGAAAAAAATATGACCTTAAAATTTCCTAATTGTTACTTCTCTTTTTTTTCTGTTATTGCTTCTTATCTTACTGAGTTAAAAAAATAAACAAAAAATTCATCAATTTACCTTTTTAATATTTAAATTCTCTCGTCAGATTCAAATGAAAAACCGTGCCTACCTTATGAACAATAATTGTTCTTCAGCGCATTTTAGAATAGCACTGAATTTTATGAGGTGTAGTTTCGAATGTTTTAAAAAAGCTGCTATTGTTTAGTTTCAACTTAGAAATATTTGAGGGAACTTTTTAAATTCAATAAAAATCACCAGATGGAGCAATATTTGAAGAAGGCTCGTCATATAGCAGATGTCTAGTTTCTGCTTCTCGTTGATTGTTTCTCAAGTTGAATCGAAATGTTGCTGCATACAAAATTAGAGTTTTGTGTTGGAACTATTAACATATTTAACAAAACAAAAAATACAGTGATACCATTTGTCGTTTTGTGAGTTGTGCTAAAAGTGTGTATATGTTCTGTACCTAACTGATACCTGATGTACCTAACTGCCTGCATGCATATCCAGTGTTGCAGTTAAGTTAATGCTGCCAGCTGTATTTCAAATTGTGAGTGAAGTGAACTATTTGAATATTTGTACAGGCAGGACTACAACTATTGCCCTGTGAGCTGGCCAAAGAAGGGTGCCAAGTTTGCTTTTTGCAACACTCATCTTTAGACAGCCCCAGAATCAGAGGGATGGGGGCAACTACCGAGATTGAGGAAGTGGCAATCTTAACAATGGAAAAATTGAAAAAATATATATATTCGTGCTTCACAATGTGTAAAAAAAACATTGTTACAGAGTTTTGGAGTTTTACAACGACAGGGAGTGCTGCCAAAACCAAGTCTGCCTCTCCTGACAAAAAACTGTGTTTATGCACAGTTAAAATGCACTAAACAGGGAGATTTCGTGTGTCAAATGAACAAGATCTTAGACACATACTTTGCATGTCATTCAGTTTCCCTTAAGAAATATAGCAAGAGGATCCTCCTAGAATAAAGAAATGGCTATCGAGAATGCAAAACATCCCCCCCAAAAAAGGAAGTAAAAGACAATAATTCATTGTTAGTGCATACTATACACTGAAAAAATAACCACAGATCAAAATTTTTGCCGATAAAATGATCTAGTATTTGAAAATTTCTAAAACATGACCGATTGCTCAAAAATGCTCAACATATAACCAATAGCTCCAAAATGACCAAAATATTACTTATCATTTTAAAAACTGACATCATAAAAATCAGAGCCATGATGATGACCATGTGTTCCATTTGGTCAAACAGGACGATGCTGCTTTCCTTTCCAACACAATGGGTTCCAAAATGTTAAATTATATATGTTTTTTTATATGTACTCCCAACCAGATTATAGCCTGCCACTCTGTCCCAATGAAAAGGTTTTAGCAGGTGCTCAAAAAAGACCCGTGCCATGCTGGACGATGTGCGTGTATGTGTTGTGAACCTAACAGAAGTTTATTTCTGTGTCATGCTTGGTATAGTGCTGCCATCTATATTTCAAACTATGAGTGAAATGCGATGACTGAATATTTGTACCGTTGTAGGCCTATTGCTCTCTGTGGCGAGACTTTTCAACAGGGACACTGGCTCTCATTTGTGGCTCAAAGTTGGGGAACCACAGATAACCAACTGTAGTGCCAGTGAGGTTCGAGCCCGGGCCCCTCAGGATGTGAATCTGTGACTAATTGTTCTAAAACCAGACACCACCCTTTAAGCTAAACTTTCCCCTAGAAATTACGAGGAATTACAATGGAACTTTCTCATGTGTATTAAGAATCATGATAGCTTTTTATAATGTACAGTACATTCCCTTGCAAAAGTTTCCCAGCTGAGAAACTGTGAATGTGGTCAGAATTGAAAACCCTGATCATGAACTGAAGAAAGAGAAAAGAATATTTTTTTATTTTTCATATCCCTTCACTATAGGAAAGGAATCGCGAAAGAAGTGTCATGTACACAACAGATCATAACGGTCTGATTAGGACATTGTGAATCGAGTACAGAAATTTTTGTCAACTCCTACTTAGTCAAGAAGATAACGATAAATTATAGAGAAAAAATAAATCTGGTTAAACCTTAGCTTCAAAATATGCAAGACCCGAATGATAACATTATCCATGATTCTAATGAGTGGCATCTACTGTATTTCCATTTTTGTCTGAACATCAGCATATTTCATTCCATTCACCACATCAAACCTCTATCACAGAAACACAATGATATCATTAGGGTATCGGAAACAGGTCAGAAATCTTTAGGCGCCCGATATTGTGAAAATTTATTCACTCAATAAATGCCAAATATTCTTTTTTCTCTGAAATTGTCTTGCTCTCATTTTTACAGTTTTTCATTTTGAAAGAGAATCACTCATACGATAATTAGTCTCTTTTGAAATAATCCAATTTTTCATACATCAGAACATCAAAATAGCCATTTAGAAAGACAGAAAACAACGTCCACCCTCCCCATCAGCGATTGTCAACAATGAAGACCGCAATTTTGAAAGATGGAAATGCATGCATGCATGCATAGCATAATTACAAGCCGCAAACCCGTGGGATTTCTGTGTTTTTCTTTACATTGACAAATGTATGCCTTATTTACATCAAACAATATCGGTAAACGACATTGAACTGTACCAAAATTTTAATGCCGTTCTATATCGATGTGCTACTAGAGCGGTTCACGATAGGTTCAATTTCGATGAGTCAAATATGCATCCTTTCCAGTCAGTTTTCTCTTGAATCCAAACAGCAGCATTTAATATCTTGTTTCATTGATATACCTCGCACATGATAAGGTGAGCTCACCCTTCAAAGAAGGGGTGCGGGGACTTCCTGCAGTAGCAATGTATGCGGTAACAATGCTGTGATAATTTTATTGTTGTTTCTAATGCTTTGCTGTATAATAAATCTCCTCATTATAAATACTTCAGCGTCAAGCATACACACATTTCCCAGTATGAGCAAATTCTCCTAGAGGGATTTTTTACAAGGTGCATGTACCATGCAGTAAAGTACTCATTGCTAATTAAGTCACTTTGGAACTTGTGCTGAAACCAACAAGTACAAAACTCCGCCGTACAACTAGTTGGCCTAACAGGCCATTGGAGAATGAACATAAGCATTATTAACAACTAACAAAGCTTTCAGAGGCAAGCCGTTTTCTCCTGAATGCGTTGATGAGTTCCAGGAATGCATGAATACTTTTATTTTCATCAAAATATGATGAGCACAGTTTGATTTTGGAAATAATTCCTAAAAAAAATTTGTTCCAAAGAGGACATTGTGTGTGTACATTTCTATAATATAACACTACAAACATATAAACATCAAGTTTTCTCACAATAAAATTTGGTCCTCTTGATTTTTCATTCAGGAATTCAATGTTGAAGTCGAATTCGCCAGTAAAGTTGTTACTTTGAAAAGGAAAGAAATTATACAGAATATAATAACATATCAAAAAAGAAGTTAGGCAATTGAAAAAATATATATATTCACCAGCTTACTTACAGGGGAAGAAAAAAAAGCAATGAAATATGTGCAAAACCCAAATGTGGGAAATCAAATGACTCCATATGACTTGGCATCAACATCATTCTCTCATCCGATAACCCTACAAAATAATACAACAACAACTACCCTACAAAGTAATACAATACTGTGAAACAGTAACTTCCTAAACTACATGTTTTCAGACATTGAAAAAAAAATTCCATGAAGCTCCAAGGCCAACAAGTCGTATTGATTCAAGTCATATCTTAATTCACACAGTGGCATCTTAATAGGTGAGTCCATTAAGTTACATACGTATAGCCTAATTTTATTATTTTGCAAATAAGGTACAATGCTGCCTCAGCTAACGAATGGCTCGGTTTACAAATTTTTCAAGCAAAGATTTTTTTTCAACATTTTTCTGCCTCTGCTAACAAACATTTCAGCTGATATGGATGCACATGCTAACATAAAATAGCTGTGTTGTCAACGAATAAAAATTAATCCAATGAGCGACAGAATACCAGACACCTCTATTTCTGTTTCAGAAAGATTTAGAGTCATTTTATGTGAAATGAATGATTTAGCTAAGGGAAAATGCATTTAAATACAAGAATTTTTTTAAAAATCCATAGCCCAGGATTACATTATAAAAGTTTGATAAAAGATCTTTTACAAAACTTGAAAAAAACCAACCAATAAACCTATTGATTGCATTCACTCTAATGTAAATGATGCACTTATCACTGGTTGCATTGTCAAAGTTTTGCAAAAGATCTTTTATCCAACTGTTATAGTGTAATTTCAGCCTTGAGACTTTTTCAATGGCTTCAGTGGATATGGTAAAAACTTGATATAACATAGCATACCCCCTCACACACACATTTTTTTGTCACCATGGCTCACAAACCCTACTGTATAGCATACGTTCGTGGTTTAAAATAAAAAAAAATGTGTTCAGTATCCTTTTCTTTTAATTCTCCTTCATCCAATTGTGAATTTGTTTATCTTAGCAATCAGTCAGCATTTGTCTTTTCTACAGTGCTTCTTAGTGTTTTATGAAACTCATCTTCAAATTTCAGGCCATTTCTGAAACAAATCAAACAATTTTTCACGAAGACCAATGGAAGATTGCGTTCGGGCTAACAAATATGATTCTGGAATGAATTATCTTTTTTAGCTGAGGTATCACTGTACACATTTACCCTAATAAGCGGTAATTAACTTGTGCTGTTGCAATTATTATTTCTCAGATGTACTGAGTGATCTCAACTAATGTCTTAACTTTGGCAGTAATATACAGGGGGGGGGGGAAGAAAGGACATTAACAAAAACTGTAGGGACAGCTGAAATTACAGGAAAATACAGAAATGTATGTTTGCCTAAATTATCGCATATCAGGCTCACAAACTATAAAAAGGTTTTACAACTCTGATATTGACTCTTGATTTCCCATTTTTCTATAAATCCATTAACCCTCTTCTTTAAATTTATTAAGGCAAAATTAAAAATAGCTTTGTGGTGTATCCGACAGAAAAAGACCAGATGCATCCCCATTTTACATTCTTTGGAGATTTTAATGAATCTAACAGATAGATTGCATCCGAGTGAGAATTAAGACTGTTTCAAAGAAGAAAAGGCTGTTACTTACTTCAATGAATGGGTAAGAACAGGTGGATTATTAAGTATTGGAAGCTCCATGGGCAGCTGATATCCTGAAATGGCAGGTGGTGTAGCAATGGGAGCAATCGGGGGTCTCATGATCATCTGAGAAAAAGTTATTTTGATATTTCAAAATCATATCAATACCAAATACAAGAATAAAATACTGCTCACAGGCAGAAGAAGATAAATTAGTCTGATCCACTTATAATCAAGTGAAAAAAAATAATGTCAGAAAAAAATATTTGTTATATGCTCACTTTGCAATAGTTGTACCATCTTGATAAATATAGATAAGCGATACAAAATTCATGCAAAAACAGTTGGCAATATCCATCTTAATTATAAGCAAGTCTGAATACATTACAAATAATAACATGCTATGGTACAGAATATGACACGAGTCACATTAATGCGTTTCAACGAGCCTCACCCTTATATTTTGTTTCTCTTATTTTCACTTTTCCAGATGCAGCAACATTTGGTCATAATACATTGATTATCGGGATATTATTTATTAAAATAGTTATAAACATAAAAGTTTGTTTGAGAAACATTTTTTACTTTTCATTTAATGATATTGTCTCATTTTAACACATGATTAGGAATTTTTTTTTTTCAAAGCGACGTGAAATGCAGTGGAAGGCCCAGCCCTTCATACATAAGAAAATCTATTCTTAAGAGAGGTGGCTACTGAAGATTGAATGCAAGAGAACTATTGTTCAAAGGAAAAATTTCAGACCTGAAAAAGTGGCACTTCAAGGAAATTTTGTTTTTTAAATTTTAACGGATCTCAGAAAAAAATTTCTTTTGAGTATATAACCTCACTAGAACATACACCAAGAGAATAAAAAAAGTTTGTGATGTAATTACTGCACGTTACTCAAAACATTTTGAAACTTCATGTGGAATATGATTCTTTTTTCGCACTTTGGGAACTTTAAATGTTTGGATAACTAATTTTTATTCATTTTATTTTTTGCTACACCAGTGTTTGTTGTAATGAACTAACTACTGTAAGTTTCAATCATATCCAACTTATCCGAGGATGATCTCAGTCTCCACTATCCATATACAAAGGTTTTTAACAGCTGGCTGATGCAAAGATATACAGTAAAACCTTGTTAAGTCGTCACCCTAATAAGTCATCACTCTGGTTAAGTCACCATTTTTCTTCAAGCCCTTCCACCTCTCATAGACAACAATGTTATTAAACCCTCGTTTACTCGTCACTATGAAAAAATTTGAGAAAGTGGAACAGACTATTTTTATGGCTCCCATTAAAAAAAGAGCTTGATAACAGCATTGCCATATGCTTAGAAGTCACCATAAAATCCTATATATCCAAACGGAACAGTTTAAGTAACGAAAGTTACACTGTGGAAGTTCATTTGCCGACTAAGGTTTTTGGAACGTTGGGGACTGTTCAAGCTAGATCTCATTTCTGCATGGGCTCCATTGGAGAAACTGGAAAAACCGTGAGATACCCAAGCTCTGTCGCAAGAAGCTACGTAAGCACTTCGCCCCCCCCCCCCCCAGGGCATCTCCGGCAAAACCAAAATTTATTGATACGTCAAAGATTACACATAGTGCAAGGAAATCAAACATGATGTAAATCGAAGAATCAAATTAATCAAGTTAAAGTCAAAGTGCAAGGCGGCTAAGGATAAAAAATTATCATAGAAAGCATGGACTTTACCAGCCCTTGGGATGCGGCCCTCGCGCTGGGAACGACCCCCTGCGGGTGGGGATCGCAACTTTCGTTGCAACGGCAGCGCCCCCTAGTGATGCGAACGGGGAGTCACGAGGTGTGGAAAAACGGAAAATTCCTATGGGATTTAACATTGGAACGAGCGAAAAACACCACTTGCAGGGGTGACCTTAAAACCGATCGTTGGGGATCGACGCCGCCGTGTTTTATATGTACCCGTGGCGCCTTCTAGCGACGCGAAAGTCTCGTAAGACGTATAAAAAAACCGTGGTACGACGACGATCGTTTTCGGACGGTGATGCTGCCATCTGGGGAACGAGAAACGAACGGAAGGAAAACTTGTGTTTGTTTCGAGCGCAAGAGATGGCAGCATCATCGCCGTTCGTCTTTCGGAGAAAATGGGTGTGTTTGTAATAATCACTCTCGCGGATTATCAAATTAAGCACGGAATAGTTATTCACTCGCTTTGTCTGTGACCAGGGCTCGGACACCAGCAGAGAAACGAGCGAACGCACAACTCTCTTGCATTACTGATGTGACGAGTACGTTCCAGGCATCCACTTGTGGTCTTGGCTGCTCGTTTTAATATCGCGCACATCACGATCCCACCAGGAGAAACTGCGAGAAAACAGGACTTGCGCTGGGAGAAACGGGAAAAACCACTGTGAAATCGTGTCAATCTGCAAAGGTCACGTCGTAAAGGTTTCGGTACTTGTTTTTCCGGGGGGGAGCGAGTGTCGATGCTGCTGCCATCTACAAAACGCGTTAGTGAAACCGAAATACAACCGAGGGCGCCGTGTCTCCGGAGTATTGACAATACGGGGTGAGGCTCTGACAACGCGGTCATTCGCTAGAGGTCGCGCAATGGCCGTTCATCTCTTGCCTATTGGAATCGATTAACGGGACGTCAGACTCTGCTCCCGGGTGGGTGCTGCCATCTGGGAAAACGTTTTGGCAAGACCCCGAAAGTTGTCTCCTCGGTAGTATTTTGAAAACGTGGACACCACGTATAAGACACCCGCTAGACGCGCGATCATCATCATCATCATCACCACCAATAACCCAAGAGAGGCGGCTTTTTTGTCTGGTTCGAATTTGGCGGTCATTTCGCTTCCCGAATCCATCCCGGTAGGACGTACGCGAGCGTCTCCTCCCGTTATAACGGTTGTTCTTCGTTCCGCCGTTTTTTGGATTTCGTCGCGGGATCATCTGATAGAGGGTGAGTCTTTCATTTTTTCTTTCGGTTCGTCAGATTTACGCGCGGACACTTTTAAATTACAAATTCGTGCGAATGCGTAGTACGTCATAATTATCATATTACGAGACGTTAATGGGAACCGAGACACGAACCCGGTTATTATAGGTTCGTGAATTGCATTATTTTGAAACGTTATTGTGAAGCAAAAAAATAATAATAAGAGAGAAAGTTGGCAGTTACAGTAAAAATACATTAGAATCCCGTTATAACGAACTCCCAAGAGAAATCGCTTCGTTATTAACGAAATTTCGTTATAAAGGTATTCCAGGTTTATACATTGTTCCTACGTTAACTTGTCTGGGGGATTAGAAAGGTGTCAGTTACAACGAGATTTTCGCTATAACGGGATTCAAATGTAGAACGGATAATTAAAGGACGTCGTTATTAATGCTCGAGTCGATTCCGGAGAAGAACAACGAAACGCCGGTAATTATTCCCAGCGACTGTTGGATAACGATAATTATTACTCCTCGCAGTTTGGCCGATATAATATCCGCGAGGGAGGTTAGTTTCTTCATTCAAAAGGTACCTTTATTCGTCACTTTTCTTTGAAATGGTTCTGGAGTGAACTTTAAATACATGTTTCGGTAGAAATGGTCAAAACAGTGACAAACTTTGGTCTATGTGTTTTCTATGGAAAAAGTCGTTTTTATGTCAGATTTCACGTGACATTCGAAACACGATTGCAAACAATTTTATGATTTTCACGGTGCATTTAGCTAGTAATGTTGCGGGTTGTGAACCTAAATTTAAAGGATTGCGTGATATGTTCGTAAGTTACACCAAAATACTCATCGTCCTATTCGATTCAAACACAATTTCGTCTATAAAACACTGCAATTCAAAAAATATATGCGATAGACCTTAGATTTTGGTTCGTAACCTCAACAATTTATAGCAAAATATCACGTTAAAATTCCGTAAGGACGCAATGAATAGATTTTTACAAATCGTGTCACGTCACAAAGTCAAGTAGAATTCGTAAAACACGTTTAAAGTCTTTATTGCTTGCATGTAAACACGCGGCACTAAAGTGAACGTAACTTTGATTCTAAGCAACGTATAAACAAAACAAGGCCCGTTTTGGAATCGCCACAAATAGGGCTTTTGTAAAAAAAAATGAAAATTTTCTTGACAAAATGACGTTTTCAACGTAGCTAGTCGGATACCTTAAGCGAACAAACAGCAAATAACGAGATACGTATTGAAATATGCAAACATAAGTTACGCAAAAGCACACGCACTATGTGTAACCCCAAGGTATGGTCTCCTCCCAGCACGATTTTCTTTTAGTTTTCTCATGTAATTGATACGCGTCGGCATTTATTTAGCAATTAATATCCGTGTTGTCGATCGTATTAAAGATATTGTAATTTGTATTTTGTGTAATTACTAGAGTGGACATTATTTTTGGTGGCGGTGTAGCGAAAACTTGTTCGAAATGGCGTTTCGTTACTTGTAAATATTTTTATTATTTTTCACCGACCGTTCTTCGTTTTTGACGACGAATTCATAAGTTGTGTGGCACTGTATTCTTTTATTGCATTTATTAGTTCGTTCGTTGTTGTCATTGAGGTTAATTTGTTATACGCGTGGCGAGGTTTTGAGCTCGTCTTCTTCTTTTCTGTTCATTTTTCAGCGAAGAAAATTATTTTTGCGCGTCGATTCGATTTGTTAATAACGAACGGGACGTGACGAGTTGTTTGTGTTCTTCGTTTCATTCTCATCGTTTCATTTTCCCCCAACGAAAACTGCTCCTCTTCAGCGTTTGTTCAAAAATCGGGTGAAACGTTTCGTATATCGATCATTCGTCGGATGTACACGTACGTGGCCGTTGTTTTTCACCAATTACGGGAATTGTATTTTGTTTCCCATTTGCAGATTTCGTGTCTGCAACTCGTCCGCTGGTTTCGCGATCCGTCGCTCTGAAGTGTTTCACATTCCGTGTTTCCGAACGTTTTTTTGCCGCGAAAACCTCAGTTTCCGCAGTAAGCGCGATATATTGTTTTTTGCGTGTCATCGAATTGTGTGCCCAGCGTCGCGACGCGCCTTCACTATTTTGCATTTATACGTTTCATTATTATTTTCTTTTCAGCGAATGATCAAGCCTGTAGTAGTGACCACTGGTCGAAGCGTTTAGTTATTGTTTATCTGTTATGTTATACGTACGACACTTACTCGTTTCGTTTGCAGAGATTTATTTATGTTTATTCGGAAAGAGTATCGTTTGCTTCCTTTTTTTTGTATTACGTGTTCGGGTTTTGTTACCGATTGCAGTGGAACCTCCCCGTTCGTTAGACAATGCTCGTTAGCGTACGAGATTTTCGGTCCGAAGTTATCGAACTTGTTTTTGCTCGATTTGATATTTACTCGATGTTATTATTCCGAACTCCGTGCCAAAAAAGGACGCTTTTTCTTTTTCAGCCGGAATAAAGACGCTTATTTTGTTCGCGGAGATGAAATTATTGCGTCATACGTACTTGTGTGCATTTGACGAGATTATCTTCACGCACGTTTGTTTCTTTACGGGTCAGGTTTTGTTATCGGATTTCTCGATGCCGTGGGAACCTCCCACAACGGACAGTTTTTTTAGATTTTGTCGACGACTATCGAATAAATTTTCGGTCCCATTGTGTCCGTTATCGCGAGGTTTCGCCGCACCAAGTTTGTTTTTTTGCTCGATTATTGTGGAAGGTATGTTACGTTTACTCCGTGTGCGCAAGGACTCGCCCTCTTCTTTTTTTCAGCGGACGCATAAAGGCGCTTCGGGATGGTTGTTTGTATTTACAGAATTTTTTTTCGGTTTTGTTCCCCACATGCGCGCGCAGATTTCATTTTTATTGGTTTTATCGAATGAATAATATATATGATATTTCCGTGGGGACTTTCTTTCATCATCGAATTGTCCGATCGGTTTCGGTCACGAGAATTTATTTATACCCGGCGGGGCATTTTTGTGTTTCGTTTTCAGCGGAGCCGGGAACGAAGACGACGCGAGTTGCCAACGTGTTGACGGAATCAGTGGGACGATCGATGATTGATTGATTGATTGGTGGTTTCTTTTCTCGACAACGATCGCTGTTCCGAAGAAACGTAAGTACCATTTTATTTGTTTCGCAGAGATAAAATTACTGTGTTTATTCGAGATGATTTCTGAGGGTTTCGTCGGAACTTTTTGAAGGTAAATTGTTGGGGGGTGGGTGGACACCGAACTCCGTGCCAAGGACGCGTCCTCGCTTTTCTTTTTATTTTCAGCGGAGGAATAAAGACGTTATTTGACAGGTTGTCGTGTGTTTGATGTTTGGTTGTGAACTCTTTATTCAAGCGGGGACGCGTCGTTGGCACGGAGTATTTTTTAATTGCTCTTACGCGACGACATTTCAAGTCACGTCAGAGATACATTTTGAATTCCGATGTACCTCTGACGTGACTTGAAATGTCGTCGCGTTTCAGGACTATGAAAATGGGGGGCCTGTTTTTTCTTTTTTTCCGGCCGATTTTCGGGACTTTTTTTTTTAATTCTTTTTTTTAATTCTTTTTTTTAATTCTTTTTTTTAATTCTTTCGTCTGCGGCACATGGATTTTTAGTGTTTTTCGAGCGCGACACGATCAGCGATAACTATGATCGATAGACATGGTAAAACATCGATATTACTTTGCCGGTCAATCGATAGATTGGGCAGGCCATCGATGCCTCCGAATGGAATCATCGATTAAATTAGCCGAACAATCTCCTCCGTTGTCTCGATGCAGCGTGGTGCCAACTACGCGTTCGTCTGGTGGCGCCCTCTGTCGCCTAAACATCGAGGGAATAACGCGGACACGTCGCCGACCACATTTCCTCTAGAGAAATACAGCAAATTACGATTCCAAATGCGGGACGTCGCGAAAAAGTAAACAAAGTCGCTAGATAATAACGGAAAAATCGCAATGGCGGGAAACGAAGCACTACTGCAAATTGCAGCGGATTAAAACGAATTCCACGTTCGCCAAGACAAATATGGGAAATCAATTTTCTTATTATGAGTTGAATAATTTCAATCTGACTTCTTCATTCAATAAAAATGCAAGTGGGCGTCACGTGAAAAAACGGGACACATCTTGCCAAAAAGTCCGGGACGGTCATAAATGGGAAAAACGGGACGTATGGTCACCATACTAATCCAATCGCTCGAATTACACAAATAGCACCCCGAGTCTCGGCGGTGTGTAGTGCCCTCTATACTGCAGTTTATTCCCGGTGTCGCATTGGAGCGGCAGCCTGTTATCTCTGCTCCTTCGTAGGTGACTCGGGCAACGCAAAGCGCCGTCAAGCTCGACTGGAGAGACCGAAATTTCTTTTTAATACTTTTCGGTTCTCGCCAGACTGGCCTGAAAGCCACGTTTCGTACCTCGAGTCACTGCGGGGAATTCTCCCTCGACACTCTTTTCCTCATCGCGCGACATCCCATGCGTACGTAAGTCCGCGCAAGAAGCGTGTTTGCAGGGGAGCCCAGGTCGGCAAAATTCGTATAGCCCACGGATTCTCCGATGATAAATCCTCAGCGCATACAACGAGTTCAGTGAGTGCAATTCTATTGCCGATTCCGAACGGAGTCATTTTTTTTCATACTCACCGAAAGGAGCCCCTCGATGTGGGCAAGCAATTTTCTCCTGTGTCGCCGTTACTGTTAAACCACGGCCGTCATTTCAATTTTTTCCCGGGGGGGGGGGGCAAATAACATGTACTCAATTTATTGAGGGGGGCGCTACCCCCCCCCCCCAAAGGCAGGTTCTGCGTTGCCCCTGAGCAGAATATAATTCCATGTCAGCCTTTTCATGCAGAATAGAGAAATCACATCATGAGTGTTTCCTTTCGTGGATGCTATCAGTGATTGATAATCTTGGATGTACGAACTCTTAAAAGCTTTATATAGCTCTTAAAGTTTTATATTTTCTTTCTGAAGATGTTTAAAAAAATTCGAATTACAAAGCTGCCGACGAAAAAACGCGTTTACCGCACGGCTGTTAATGGAATACAATAACGATTATACAGGGATTTCGGCAACCGAGGTCATGCCCCTGATAAAAATGATTGCCGATAAACGCTACGAAAACGAAGTCGCGTCTTTGCCAGTTGCTTAAATGCGGTCACAGACTTTTTTTTTAAGGCTGCTCGATGGGAATGACCGCGGCTGTCCTCCCTAACGACGACGGTAATCATTGACCCCACGACGTGAAAGCTCGCGTAAAATCTAATTTTCTGCAAAAATCCGGAGAAAGGACGAAAAATAGGCAGAGTTGGCAGGTCTGCTATATCTGCTATTTTTAGCGTATTCTCAGAAGCCGGGGAGAGGGCAACGGGGCCCCCAAATGACGGGCCTGTCGCGACACCTCTAAACGTCCTCTGGTACTTTAAGCGAGTATCTTATCGACCGGGGCTACCGTGTCCACCCAAAACAAAGAATATTTCCAACTGAAATATTCGCCGAGATATTTAAATTTACACTCATGTCCATAAATTAAGGATAATTCAGAATCGCACGGAAATCGAAATCTAAAGTAAAAATTTCACCTGTAGGATTATCACACACATCTGCAAGAATGATATGCAAATTTCAGGAAGCCACCAGATGATGCCGATAGTACGTCACAATGACGAGAGTGTAAGAGGGGGGTATATAAGGAATGGTGGCAAAGAAGCAAAATTGTTCACAAGAGTTCTGTAAGGCGCTCAGTGCCATAAGCGAATAGTTATGACACAGAGGACGCATGTGGATGATTTTTTACGTGGTAGAATCAGCGGCCGCCTGGAATGTGGGCGTACTCAGATGGAAGTATCCGAGGAACTTGGAATTGCCCAAAGTGTCATCTCTAGGCTTTGGCAACGATTCCAAGATACGGAAATGTCGGTAGACGTTACAGTACAGGTCGCCCCCGAGATACAACGCCGCATGGAGAACAGGTATTTGGCCAACTGTATAACTACCAAACAAAAGCAGACGGAGCACAGCATCCGACCTGTCTCGGCAGCTATCTGCAGCCACGGGTACCACAGTTTCAAGGCAAACCGTGTACAGACGTTTGGGAGATATTGGTCTATATGCTCGCAGGCCTGTCAGATGTGTTCCGCTCACGGCAACTCACTGTCGGCAGCGATTAGCCTGGAGTAGAGAACATGCAATGTGGACATCGTCACAGTGGGCTTGTGTGATGTTTTCCGACGAGTCCAGGTTTAGCTTGCAGTCAGATTCCCGTCGGACTTTCATATGGAGAACGCCAGGTACCCGTTACCACCAAGACAACATCATTGAACGACACCGTTACGGTGGTGCAGCATTGCTCGTTTGGGGTGGAATTATACTGGGTTCCAGAACAGATCTGCATGTTCAAACCGGAACCATGAAAGCACGAATTTATCGGGACATCATTCTGGAACAACATGTACGTTTGTTTAGGGGTGCCATGGGCGCAGAATTTGTGTTTATGGATGACAAAGCCCGTCCTCACCGAGCAAAAATCGTAAACGAATGCCTTGAATCTGAGGATATAACCCGTATGGAATGGCCAGCATTCTCACCGGACTTGAATCCGATAGAGCATGTGTGGGACATGGTTGGCCGACGAGTTGCAGCCCGTCAACCACCTCCTACATGTGTACCGGAACTTCGGAGAGCATTGCTTGCTGAGTGGAGTGATCTTCCCCAAGATCAGATCGATAATTTGATACTCAGCATGCCTAGGCGTTGTACGGACTGTATTTCATCGCATGGGAGACATACAATGTATTAACCATCATACCAACCATGTAATAGTAAGTTTTTGTAAAGAAGATATTTTTTACAATTGCTCCAGGGAGCAAAAATAGTAGTTTTTGTGAATGGTATCATACATACACCATCGTTCTTGTTCTTTATCTTTTGTTTAATAAATGGGCTTTATGAATAAGTAACGTTTGTTTTGTTTTTGAACCTTTATTTGCCGGAGCTGGCATTATCCTCAATTTATGGACATGAGTGTAAAAAATGGACAAAGTTGGGGGAAACGGCAACTAACGTGGTGTTTCCCAAAGTGGGCAATAATCCCCGCAATAGAAGCTACGGGCACAAAGTACGATCCTAAGCGTTCGCTTGAAATGGGGGCGATGAGAGGAAATTCTCATGAAGTGGGCGGTTTAACAAAAATTTTAGGAACTACGAACGGGAAAAATGCTTCCCCCCCCCCCATTATGCTAGGTTCTTTCTCTCCGTTTTTTGGAGTCGAATATCTAGGTGGATGCTGCACTTGGAAACGTCGGAGTCTCCTTTGTTGGCCTCGGGGGTGGGAAGGCAACAACTTTCTAATAGGGCTTTTGGACGAAGGGTTTGTCCGTACAAAAGTTTCATTTGTTTTTAATTTTAATAACTGAGCTGTACGTACGAGGTCCCTGCGTTTATTTATATGGATACTTCTAATTGGAAGTAGGCTTCTAGGATCGACAGTAAATTGCGGTGCCAGCTGTTATCTCATGCACCCCGTTTAGAGCTCGGGGTGGCAGATTTGGGGAATGATCGATCCGGAAAATTCGGCTAGAATGGGTGGAAAGTCGGCCACGAATCTGCATCGCATCCAAAATACGGACGGTGGTCCTTATCGCAGCACGGGGTCGTGCCTTCCGGGGTTTGTAAGTAATAATTATTCTCGGCCGGATGATAAACGCGGGACGAAAAGGGGAGCCGAATCGACGACGTTCGATTCTCGTGTTCACATGCAGTGATCGCGTTGGGAAAACTGGGTTGTGGGCTGGTTTCTATCGGGGACGCAATATATATCTTTTATCACTATTCATCTGTAAATATGAATCCCTTCTGCGTGTACGGCCTTTTTTTTTTTTTTTTTATTTGTGTAACATCTGAACGACTTGTAATTGGAGTAGCGGCGATGAATCTCCGAAACGGGTACCTTTATCCGATATTCAAGAAATTAATGGGGAAAAAAAGATGAGGAGCGTATCTTTCGTGCCCTTCCCAGTCACCCATGTCTGTACTCGTTAAACCGAATGCGTTTTTTTTCCCACCGTCCGCTCTGAGCTGAGATGTCTCGCTCTTGTACGCAGTATTTCACAGAGTTAAAAAGTTACGCGAGGAAAATCATCAGCTTCTTACCTTTTTAGAAATTAAAGTTTCGATGAACGAGAGGGAAAAGCAGACGTTTTATGCGATTCGCAGTTCAAAATGCAAATCGAAGAAAAATTTTCGGAACGAAAATTGGGCGGTCGGTGTGCGCGTTCCAAGACGACTGGAAAATGAGTATCGGCGCCCTAAAATTTTACTTGCGCTGTTGCTAAACTCAAGTGCAAATTTTTCGATTTCGTAATAACGTGTCTTTCAACGTGGGAAACGGTAACATAGTTAAAAAAAAAAACATTATTCAAGACCTTTTCCCTTAAGAGGGAAAAAACATGCTTGGCTCTAAAGAAATTTGCTGGCGCCTAAATGTTTTTTTTCTTCTTCTTTTACGTTTGTCCGGCATTGCTTTATATCAATTATCGTCTTTATATTATCATCATCTCGTCGAATAGGATTGTTCGAAGCCCGTTGATCCGTGAAGACGAAATCCTATACCCATTCCAGATGCGTTAAATACAGGGTCCGCAGCTAGAGAAGGGTTCCTCCTTTTTCCGTTGAAAATTACGGGGAAGGGGGCGCCAAAACGTAAACTAGCCCCGGGCGACAGAGTTAATTTTCGTTTACAAAATTACGAGAAGCAAATCTCAACTGGGAGAAGCCTATAATGCCACGGCACCCAAAAGGTGTGGGGGACGATACGATTCTTCTTAGTTTTTCCTCGACGTAAACTAATTACCTACGGACAGGGCCTGTGAAAAATCTGGGTACAGGCTCCCCGTATTGTACATCGTTAAAAAGAAAAGCAATCCAGAAACTTATGCCGACTCTAGCCTAAGCCTGAAGGTACCTCCTAATGACGCACGTACAAATTATAAGATCCATTCTCACGTGTGCTACACCAACGTGGGCCTACGCTACCAAACACAAATATGCTTACACGTATATATTACATATATGTAATACGTATGCACACCAAACATTTTGAGCAGAATTACCCGGCTCTCCACGTAGTTACGATATGATGGATTGACTGGGTGCACCGCGGAGCTGGGCAATCGACAAAATATTTAGGCGCCAGCCGAATTTTTTTAAGGAGCAGAGCATGGTTTTTGTGTGCTCACGAAAAACGGTCTCAAATAATGTTCTTTTCAAGGACATTCCGATACCTTCTCATGTTGAAAGACCCGGGTTGGACGGTGGCAAAAAGTGAGAGGGGGAGGGAGGAGAAACGGTGAAAAACATTGCTGCATTTCAGTCAAAAAAATAAAAAAAAAAACATCGACACACACACACCCGATGCGCGCCAGCAATTGCTACTTACAACAGCCACATTCCTCCTACAACTACTGATAAGGAAAGAGAGCTTCCTCCCCCTTCTGTAACCAAGACTAAAGTCCCCCCATCGAAATGGGTTCTGCATTCCAGACAACATACATGTACGTGAATAAAGAGACTCAGTTGCAAATACTGCCGCAATATTTCGTATGGGACATATTTGAATGAAAATAAAATATAAATGTTTTGTTACATAAAATCCAGACAAATCGCACAAACAATACAATTTAATTAAAAATAAAATCCACACACAACAGAACTTTCACTGGCCCTTATCGAAACGCAAAACGAGAAGGAATCGTTCCCCACATTTCGGCTTCTGTTCACGCTCTTTCTTTTCTTACGGTGGCGTTTGAAATGGTCGTTTTAGCATCGGAATGAAAATTTAAGCACCTGCGACGTGCTCGGAATGGGAACTTACCGGGCTGTTGGGCAGTGATCTGCTATCATCTTCCTGTCGTTTAGCCCGCAGCTATGGCGGGCATCTTCAGAGGCGAGTCTGGTACCACTGACGAAGTCTCATTCTTGTCAACTTTTCGGCACTCGGTAGCACCAGACTCAACTCGGAAGATGCCCGCCACAGCTGCGGGCGAAACGTCGGAAAGACCACGGCCCAGCAGCCCGGTAAGTTCTCCTCTATTAGACGATGGCCGTGGAAGCCTACGCAACTATGGCATAGTCCCGATTCGTGGTTCCCTCTGTTTGACCACGCGGTTTTCGGTTAAGGGAGATTTTTTTTTTCCCACATGCCGATCCTCTGAGAGACACTCTGCAATGAAACTGCATAATCGAAGGGGACGACGATGAAAAAATTTCCTATCTGGCAATCGCATGCAGAGAATGTTTGTTCGGCGACCTGGCACTTGTCAAGCCCCGGTGCACCATCATCAATAGAAAAATTGCATGGGCCACGACCGGCCAAACGTCGCGAGTGCTAGAAAAACGAAAATGCAAGAATATTTTCTTGCGCATTTATTTCAGAAAAAGAAATTTATACTAATGTTTTAGTCTCTTCCAGGCTCTGGTCATTTTTTTCCCGTGTTGGTGAATTCCGAAAATTTAGCGTTGTTTTCAACGATTCCCGTTTTGTCATTCGACACAGAGATCTTTGCGCACCGACGCCAGAACTTTGGTCGGCACGGCGAACTGGCGCCTTGGATTTGTCGATCGCTGTTACGTGATGGGGGAAAGCAGCATCGAGCGACAACTTGCGCGACTGATTCTCACAATAAAATAAAAGTCCATAGAAACGAATCGGTACATGCGGGAATGTGCGTGTACGTGTAGTGAAACCTGACCAAGTTTTTTTTTTTGTTTCTCTGTAATGCTTGTTATGTGTAGTGCTACCATCTGCCACCAGTTTTTCTAACTATGAGTGAGTGAAGTGTTATGATTGAATGATTTATCGTTGTAGGACTGTTGCTTTTTAACGGGGAGATCGGCTCGCATTTGCGTCTTGAAGTTGGGAACCACAGAAAACCAACTTCAGCCGACCACCACTGTAGGGTTCGAACCCGGATCCTCGCATCGCGAGTCCGTCACTATAACCACTCGACCACCACAGCGGTCGATGGCACAAAGTGATTAAAGAAATAAAGTAATACGTGCTTTTCGTCCGTCCGCCTATTTCCGAACGGGGAAAGAAATACAAAAACCGTTTTGAGAAACCTCGTATCAACGACTTCGCGTGGGAAGCTGAAGACAACCCCCTACGTTTCTCGATGCCGACAACCCTTTTTCTCGTGGCACGCACCTCTGCCTGCTAACATGCGCAGGGTGGAGGGACACGATAGGCTTTTTAACGTTGGAAACTCGATTTCTTTGCCCTCCCCCGGAACGTGGATGCTACGAACCAGGACCGCCGCAACTAGGCGGATCTGGTGACAAACCAGAAATGGCGCGAATTCCTACTCCTCCTTCAACATTTCAAGGTGACGGATCTTCCTGACGAAGTCGTTAATACTAGTACTTAACTGTACATGCACCTCGTACACATTTCCTCTGGGGAATTTATAACGAATCGCCACCTGCTGGAACACGAGACACAAAAAACGTAGTCATTTTTGCACCTTTTCAAGGCGGGGATACTAAGAAAAAGTCTGCCCACAGCCCGCTACGCCCTTGGGGAGAGGGTTCTGATAAAATATATATCTGCTTTTTGTAGGATAGATTACCGTGAAATTGTAGTTTTTATGTCCCTTCCTAGATGGCAGCGCAAGCTCGAATAATTTTGAGCTACTTTTTAGGATGATTTTGAATGGACATTTTTTAAGGATTTGGCAACTCAGATGGAGCACTACCCACGCACATCCGTTCTCTACGGCTGTAACGAAGAAGTATGGAAGAAAAAAAAGGGCTTGGTCTAACGCGCGTATCTATTTTCATAGTAATGACATTAAACATTTTAAAACGGAAAAATAACACGTTATGTGAAGCTAAGAAATAAATTGTCAAAATTGTTTGAATTCATTTACAACGTAAGAAATATTCATAGATTAACTGCAGATTAATGAACATTTTATTCAAAGTATTTCAAGTGTGCTACTTTGCCCAATTGAAATTCCAACCTGCCTCCGTTATTAATTGCTCAAACGACAAACGTTAATGTGTCCTATGACCGATCACGTTCTTTCCGTCCGGGCAATTAGGCTAGCATTTCCTGGTTTTGAGCATGCAATAGACTCTCGCTAATAAGGCACATATCTGACCAGGGTGTGCCGGATTACCGAAATCACCGGATTACTGGAAGTCAATTGAAAAAGCCCGTTCAAATAATATAAACTTCTGCGCCCAGACATGCAGTGGCATGTTTTCATCTATGTTCGAACAAAACCCCGCCTTAAAAAACGAATTATCGAGTCTACTGTATTTTACGGCAGCAGCTCTCAACATTTTTCAATCCAACGCGGTGGCGTCGGAGCTCGAGCACCCACAGCAATTTGTGACGTGGGTCTGAACACCGTGAGGAAAGATTCGTGAATAAAACTTTTGTACGTAAAGGCTCAATACGAGCACCGATACACTTGCTTATATGAATGAGCAAAAGAAGTAACTCGGGGACAGTGGCGTCGAGGCCAACCTCGGTAAAGATCGACACGAGCACCCACAATCTCCAAACACTTCCAACGCGCCCCCGAGTTTTCGATAATACGTTTTCGTAATTAAGCACAGCAAGGAGAGGTTAGAGCAGCGTTTCCCAAAGTGGGCAATAGAATGGTGCAGGGGAGCGATAGAAGCTTCGGGTATAACGTACGATCTAATGAGTTGAGGGGAACGATGAGAGAAAAAAAATTCTCCGAAGGAAGGGTGATGGAACAAAAAGTTTAAGAAACTATCGGTTAGAGGGTGAAATTCGCGCCCCCTCTGGTCCACTGCCCCGGGGCAGTAGACCAGAGGGGCACGGTTTCGAGAAACCATGCTGTATTAGTTAGTGGGGCGACATTTAATTTCTATAATAATAATGAGTCTACAAACAAACCAACAAAAAGGCTCTTGTCATACTGTATTAAATTATGTTCCTTCGGAATGTGTTCGAGTAGATTAACGATAGATTAGTTGTGGCTCCACCTGTGGGTCGTGGTCTAATCAGACCTCGCCGATCCTGAATGCCCGAAGTGCATCCCACGTGCCCTCAATTGTTCAGACATTCACTCTCGCATACCAATGCTAAACTCAGTTTTAGATGCCATTCAGAATTGCAAACGACGTGTTTTTTTTTTATCCTCATCTGTCGTCTGGTTTTCGTTGCAAAAAAAAGTATTTTCAGAAATTCCAGATACGCTTGCTTTTTTTTTTCCTTCTTCGGTCCGTACAAAACAGCCTCGTTTAAGTCGTTCCTATGTTATCTCGTATCGTTTTGAGAAGAACCATCCTTTTAGGGGAGTTTACACACCCAACATTCCAGTGTTGGATGACAGTTGTTTATTGCTTCCGACCGAAATTCCTGTGGTTCGTAACGGAAAATTCCCTACTGAAGTTGCTGCGTACATACGTCTACATACACGTGTTTTTCGAATGGCGTCAATGACTTTGATGATTGACGCAAGATTCTCCTCGTTTTCTGAGCCCCGTTTCCCAACTTATTTTTTTTCTCTCTCTTGTTGGACAGAGAACTTCTAGGAATAGTAATAGAATCTTTTATTGAATCCCATTAATGAATAAAATTAGGCGGTACGTATATCATAGTAATAGGTTTACGTGAATACGCTTCCACACACACACACACAAGGAAACGCGGACGTTCTCTGTATTTATGAATTATCTTTTTTTTTTATTTCCGTTAACACTGAGGCGTACGCGGGGCGGGGAGTCCTCAAGAGGGTTCCCGACAAAAAATTAGAAAGAAATTCAGTATTCCGGTGAAAAAAAAATTGAAATATAGTCGAATATCGTTTTAACGAATACCGTTATAGCGAAAACTTTTCTTATCCCCTCCCGATGAGTTTACGTAGGAACAGTGTCGTCTAACACATGGACCCACCAGGGCACTGCCTCAGAAAATCTTTACACAGCCCTGCATAGTAACAATGCAAAATTCTTGAATTCCTTCATAACGAAATTTGGTTATAACGAAGTGATTTCTGTGCTCTCTTGAAGTTCGTTATAACACGATTTTTCCGATTGTGCCCTGTATCTACTCTTAATATAAAATTACAAAATCGAAAAAGGGCCTGTTTCTATGCAACGGAAATCGTGCGACGATTTTGCGTCAACATTTCATTTTCAGCCTGAATATATCGAGAACCGTTGACCCATCGGGACCAAGTTATGTGTATGTATCACCAGTGCTTCTAACACACAGGTTCCGGGTACCCAGGGCGGGGGATTGTACTCGTGCCTTCAAGGGGAAGTTGAGAGATTTCGCGCTCGATGAATCTCAGTTTTCTTGTTGCTTTAACATTCAAAAATTTGCAACAGCGGAAGCCCGAGATAAATCCAGGCTGGGGCCCCCACTAAAAACATGCGGAGTGGGTCCCCGGTCCTTGTTTAAGGGGCCCTGAATTTCAGTTGTTAGTAAAATAAATGCAAGCGAACATTTTTCGTGTACCTCAAAGGGGTGATGTCCGACAGGAATCCAGGTCGGAGGCCCACGTGGAAGTTGACAAGTTTTAACAACAGGCAAGGCAGTCTTAAGAGCATCATGGGCTTCAGGCCAAGTAATTTTTCTGAGGCCCTAACTGGCCAATTGTCCAAAATTTCAACCGGTTCTCGTTTTGTGAGGCTCAGGTGGGCCCATACGTTAAGACGACACTGAGTGGGGGTGACTCGTCCGCTTCTCTCCCCCATCTTACAACCGGGGCCCCATCTAGTGAATTTATAGCGTGAAAAAATACCTTGAGCTAATTTCATTTGTAGTTTTACTAAATTCTACTTGTCTGTACAATAATCTATATACCAAGTTAATACTTGTACAGGGCGACTCAGAAAATCATCCGATTTCAAAATGGCATTACAAATTGAAAGCACAGAATATGTAAAAAATTTGAGTATAGGGGGGAAAATGTGTAAGTTTCGGGAACAGTTTCTGTGACTGGTCGATTTCAAGTGCAGAATCATTTTGAAATCACAAGATTCTTTCTTAATCACCCTGTACCCAAAAATCAAGCACCTCGCTGCACTTCTGTCTTGTATACCGGTGTGAAATTCTCGAGAATAACTTTTAGGGAGAATATTCTCTGGAAACACTATTATTATAAATAACTTGAGAATATTCTTATAAATTCTTGATGAGAATATTCTCCCGTTATTTATAATATAGTTATACTTTATATGATATCCTTGAGAATATTCTCCCGTTATTTATAATATAGTTATACTTTATATGATATCCTTGAGAATATTCTCCCGTTATTTATTATATAGTTATACTTTATATGATATCCTTGAGAATATTCTCCCGTTATTTATAATATAGTTATACTTTATATGATATCCTTGAGAATATTCTCTGGTATGACTACTTTTATAAATTACTGGGGAATATTCTTATCGAAAATAGGAAGAATTATTCTCATGTCAATATTATTCTCAAGTATTAATAATAGTCCTTCCACGGAATATTCTCCTCAATCAGAATATTCTTCAGTTTTATAAGTCCTTACAGAGAGTAATCAAGAATATTTGTAATAACATGTAGTATAATCCGAGGATATTCTCACCTCACATCTCCAATCTTGCATTAAGAACACCAAGTACATCAAAAAACAAATATATATGCTTATCTCCACCTATATATGTAATATTTAAAAAACAAACGTTAAACATCATTAAAAGTCAATATTGCCTGATCAAAACCGAAACATTCCACTGGGAACAAACAGTATGGGAACCTCATTATAACAGACTAATAAGGGCTATAGGTTATCCGTTTCAATGAAAGTGCATTTATAACGAACAATTCTCACACATGGGGGTGTTACACAACAATGTGTATGTCAATGAAACGTGTCTGGCTACGAAGTGTTTAAAAAAAAAAAACCAGCTTTCAACATAGGTTCAATTGAAAAACGGGTATACGAAAATACTGTTTTGATCTTAATTTTTCTGGCTGGCAAGCATATGGAGATCATGACGCACACAGCACATCCATCTCCAAAACAGCACGATGATCAACGATATGTGAACATAATGGAAATGTGAAGCTGGTCAAAATGAAAGGCCTTTATTATTACAATTTTTTCACCTGTCCGTTATAATGAGGTTCTACTGAATGCCAGAACTTTGCCACTGGACTTACCCCGTTGCCGAGATCTCTTCCAGACCAGCTTCGTGGCAGAGTCTGGAACACTTTATAGTGTCGAAAAAGAACACACACAACACACAAAATTTTCACAACATACTTTCCCTGGACAATTGGGTACTGTCACGATTCACAAATTTTAGATGAGGTTCTACTATATTTGCACAAAAACAAAAAGTGATTCTCAATTTTTTCATCTTCAATGTAAATTTTCATTAAGCTTATTTGTTATTTAGTCACCATGGTTCACGGTGTAATTAATTTTTTTTCCAGTTCTCAGAAGTAACTAACTGTATGAGTTATATTATTGATATTAAGTGATAGACATTAAATTAGACTTCTCCCGGATCGAACCCGTAAACCCTGGCAGTAACTTGCACGGTGGAAGACGAACATCTTACCACTGCAACACCAGGGTCCCAGCCTGGAATCTTTGCTAGGGCCCCTCTGTAATGAATTTATATCATTGAAGAAACAGAATTATGAGAATCGTCCAGAGGGAAGGGGGGGGGCGGAGCTTCTGCAGCCTCCCCCCCCCTTAAATACGTTTCACAGAAAATATATATACATACAGCAAAACCTCGATAAGTCTCTCTCTACAAGGATATTCTTCGAGGCTTTTTAAAAAATGCCTGTACTCTAATATTAAACTCTCATTAAAACGAAAGTCCCTCTTCTGCGATATTTTGTCTTGGTCTCTGAGCAGAGTATCATTATATCGAGGTTTCACTGTATCTGTTTATATCATTCATTATCCATGACATCGCAAACACTGATTCGCGAATAATTTACTCACAGGTTTAGGTGATTTCGCCAACGACAGTCACTATGTGAGAGAAACTTGAACATCAGAGGCACAAGTTGGTCACCTCACAAAACTACATGTTACCAACGTTGTTACGATTGCATCTTACACACACACTCTTACCCTCTCGTCTTCTCATAGAGAAACCACACATACATACATACATGGGATGCAACACGTGTGCTCTCCTTTCCCTCACCAGGTATTTCTAAGACGCACTTGAGCACCGAATAAGTACGTATTACATAACATCATCACAACTCTGCAGACAGACATTGTGCCTCTGGGCCAATGAAACCCCTCACAGAAATCAGGCGATTGCCTTTGACCAATAGCAGTGGTCTTCACCAACTTGGTTTGGGAACACACGAGGCTTAGTCGGAGAGAGAGACAGAGAGAGTATTGCTGGAGGTTGGACGACCAACATGTCGCGCTTGAAGAGTCGTGAATTTATCCTAACCCCCCGGGTCGAGATCCCTCAATGTAGGGGACGCAAGAAACCTTGCCCCGAGTGAGGAAAAACTCGTTTTTTTCCCCGATTTTTTTCCTTCCTCGTTGTCTCCTCCCTCGCAACTCATGTCATGTCTCCGGTGGAAAATTTTATTCGTGTTTCGTTTTGGTTGTGTTGTTTCGTGATCACTGTTTAGCCGATTAGTTTCCCAGTCAGATTTTTTTTTAATATACACATAGGGATAATTTCACACAGACTTGCACAATTCACAAACATTGAGGTACATTTTGGATTTGAGAGGACCACTAAATATTTGACGTGTGATCCTCCTCTTTCTCGTCCCCTCTATCGTTCTTAAAACGGTAAAGGCTGCCGCCTGTACACTTCTCCAGGCGAGATACCTGACACAATTTTTCTTTTTTTATATTTTTTTACACACATTTGCCCCTTACGTGTTTATTGAGAGTCGGCTAAAATTTTTTTTTCTTTCTTTCTTTTCACACTACATCATGGCTCACGAGGAAGCCCAAGCTCAGAATGTCCAGCAGTTTAACATGTTTCCAATCATAGTGGGCACTTACAATTCCATACCCGTATTTGATGGAACAAATTCAGGATTGACAGTGACTGATTTTTTTTCAAGAATTGATCGTGCATCAGCCTTGGCGAATTGGGATGCTCACACTAAGAAAGAGATTGCATTACAGAAATGTTCTGGAGCTGTACTTGCTCACATTCAGTCAAGCTCTCACTTGATAGACCCTATGACCTATGAACAATTTCGTGCTCATGTAATAGACAGATTTTCTTCACCTGACAGACCTGAGATAGTGTTGTCTCAACTGACAACAACACAATCAGATTCTGAGAAAGTCAGAGATTTTGCTGATCGTCTTGAGTCACTGGCTCGACGTGTGCTATTCAGGCACAAGTTGGTCACCTCACAAAACTACATGTTATCAACGTTGAGGGACCTGCTGCTGAACTACATTTACGGAACCAATTCATATATCGATGAATATCATCGCCCCTAAATTGAATGGTTCAACTGAGAATTTGAAATTGCGTCTCTCGAAAACTTCAAATGACCCTAAAAATCACATTCATTTAAAACCTCCATTTGGAGCGACTTCTAGTGTTGTTTTTGCTCGGACTGGCCACCCACAAAAAACCATCGAAATAACAGAAGCCCGAGATTACTACTAAAGAATATTTTATACCTTAACACAATCACACGTTGAAAAAGAATCAAATACCTTAATGACAGGAAGAGAACAAAGACCTCAGCTTCAACGCGGCAGACGACGGTATTGATGCGATGCTTTGTTTAGACTTGGCGGCGAAATTATTCAATTTTCTGATGAGGCACACGGGGAATGATGGATCTCTGGCGTGTTTTTTTACTCATTTTTCAATTTCGTTGCGAAATTTTGATTTCTTTTTAACGAACGAGCCCATATTTTAAACCCACGAACTTCGAATGCACCATATTCGTTAAATAATATTAAAATAACCGAATTTTTGCCGGAATGATTCATCGAACATCGTGCTGGAATTCAGATCTTTCATTTGTTGTCACTGAATAAGACATTAGAAATAATGAGGCTTTTTTGAGGCATCACTGAGGGACAGGCACGAGATGATCCCCATAGAAATCAACGTTAAAACTGCCGATTTTAGCGTGCGGAAATTCAGTGGGGTTTTCCGCAACATCAATAATTTCAAAAATAAGCGCGAACACCACTGCACTCTTGGTCGACTGCGCTGGTAGCATTGTTATGATTTGACAAAAATGGTATATGAGAGGGGGTGACGTCTCTCGATGGGAATATGAAATTTTTTTATTCTTTTGCCGTTAAGTAGATTACGCTGCCATCAAATCACGTTTACCAGTACTCTATAGAATACCCTCCATTGTTCGAGAACATTCTCTCCTAGTACAATATCTACTGAGATGTACAAATTCCAAGATCGGAGAAAAGTTTGGAAAGAAGAGCACAGACTAATGGAAAACGCTCCTTTCCCTCATTTATGCTCTGTCCTTCCTAAACTTCTCTCCGATTTTTGAGTTCGTACATCTCAGCAGATATTTTACTTAGTAACATGATGGAACTTTCACTTGCCGTTGCCCTCAAGAGAAAAAAGCGCAACAGCATTACTACATTTGGACCTACTTTACATTTTAAATTAACTTTCTTCCCCCCCCCCCTTTTTTTCTACAATCGAAATATTATCACCACATGCCTGCGGCCACCATGACCTATCAAGTTTTATATATATATTGTGTTTAGTTCTTTTTTGTTTTCTTTTTATTTTCTGTTCACTCATGTTCTGTCAATTATGTTTTATTTATTTTTATGTTTATAAGTTTCATATCAAATTATAAATTGTGATTGCCAGTAAGGGCCATTTGGCTCCTTGGAAATTTTGTTTCTCCCCTTTTTTTCGGTATCCCTCATTTCTCACTAATAAAGTACATATTGTATTTGTGAGTCTAAAAAAAACTTTCTAATTGGAAGTTAAAAAATGGGGAGGGGAAGTGTGTGCGTAAAAAAATTGATTTCTTTTGTGTGTGCGCGTTTAGAAGCATTGTAGAACCATACCTCTACAGCGAACGGTTGATGAATTACGTACAATTAGAATCACGCGATGCAATGCAGAAAGTACCTCTCAGCACTAATAAAAACATGCTCGCGTTATTTTTTATACGTTCATTTACCGGTTTTTTGGTTGATACAAAATATTAACGATCCGAATAAGTACGAAGGCTGAACGTGCTCCCTCCCACGAACCGAAAATTTTGTGCACCTGTTGCATTCTTGCCGCTCGACAGAACATCATACAGAAACCCTCTTCGTAATGAAGGAACGGTGACTTGCGAAAGGTAAACCTGACAGGTTGCAAATCGAAATAAGACGGCCCGAAAAATAAAAAACACTAGTGGAATGAGGAAGATGATCTGACGAGATCTGTCTTCAAATCAGGGCGTGACAAATCCCAGGCGCCAGGTCGACTACAAATTTGACATCGGCGTCTAATTCTTGTCATGTTAACGTAATTCACGTCTGAAGATAGCAGACATTATCGTAAATTACGTAAGCATTTCTGCTAGCATGGAAAGAGGTGTAAAAAATACACTGTTCTGCACAGATTTCTTCGGTAAAAAAATGCTTGGTGCCTAAACCCCCCCCCCCCGATTTCTCAAGCCCTGGCAGGCTGAAAAAAATATTCTACAATCCCAGATGTTTAAAATACAGGCCCTCAACTAGAGGGGAGGTCTTGTGCTCCTGGCGCTATTTTTACAGGGCGTTTTTTCCATTTTAACAAAAACTTGCCAACCCTGTAAGAGGCATTCTGCAATGAGACCGGAATGAGAGGACAAAAAAATTTCCCATGCATAAGCGAGATGGCACACGGGATCCCCAACTGTATATATTCCTCCGCACGATATTTTTTATTTTGTATCTTTTCATCAGATCCACCAGAGCGAGTGGACCGAACACAATAAAACTGGTGCTGGCTCCTAGCCCTCACGTTAACAACGCTAATCAAACCCATTTGCTCACCAACAAGGTGTTAAGCGAGTTGACTCTCTCCGATGGATATTTTTTTAGGATACAACAAACATCTTATTGTATATTATGCATATAATATGGCAAGTGTAGCAGATGAGATGGCATGAGCGCGCCCCCCCCCCTCCAATTGCTTCTAAAATATGCCTTCACTCCCCCTCGTCGGTATATTGTAGAAATTTTGTATGTTTGTTAATTTCTGTTTTCCTCTTTTCAATTCAAAAAATAAAGTGTTCCCGACTCTGCCACGAAGCTGGGCTTGAAGAGATCTCGGCAACGGGATAAGCCCAGTGGCAAAGTTCTGCCGTTCGTTCATTCAGCTATCACATGCAGGGAACGTTTGGCACCAGTATCGATTTTCTAATTGCCATGGCGACCTGATAATTGTCAAGCCCTGGTGCACCATCTATTTCTTTTGGCATAAATCGCATGGATGGCAAAACAGTACTCGAAAACCAAAAATATAAGAATGTTTTCGATTGGAAAAACAATTACAATCGCATTTAATCCATGACAAACACAAGTACGATAAGAAAGGGAACGAATGCTAGGAGCACGTGATATATAACCCTGTTTAATTTCATTCCAATCTGACTGCCGGCAACTGCATATGATAAGTCACCACATTTAATACATAAAAATGATCAAAAATTCAAGAAACAAAAAAAAGAATCGCTATAAAAATTTTGAAATCGTCACCCACAAATTTGTTTCGTTTTATATAGATTCCAGTTTTTCTTTTGTTTTAAAGTGTGAGTAATAGTGCTAATCATTGACGGAAATGTATAGATTCCCATTCAAGACAGGATTCTAGAGTGCCCGTCTCAAAGTGCACACCACTCCGTCATGTAGTGTGACTGACCTGCATTTAGACAGGTTTCACTGTATGAAGAATGCTTTGTTCCCAAGAAATTTAGCTTGCCACAAGAAATAAGAATTTCTAACTTCGATTTCTCAAAGCTCAACTTGATGTTACGTAACTGAAAAGCGATTGTAAAAAAATATTTCCTAGTTTTTCCAATAAGCACCTTTGGAGACAAATCCAATCAAATGTATATAAGCACTGAGAAAATAAAAGCAAGGTGCCGGATTTCCGTTTAGCCTGTGGCCTGCAGAGGGTTATTTTACCGTAGGTCCATAAATTCCTATATAATCAACACGAAACACACTGACAAATATTCGTTGACCAGGTCCAACTGGAGTTGGACATATAATGGACCGCCTTACCTTCAATAGCCTGGGGCTCGTCGAACCTAAATCGTGCCCTGGCCATGCCACACGTACTACAAAATTGGTTGAAAAAAACCACAAGCAAACGAATAAAAGAGTGCTGAAATTCGATTGCTGTCAAGAGAGTTCGAGAAAGCAGTGCAAATTCTTGGCTGAAGCTCGAGCCCAATCAAAAGTTACCCTGAATCAGTTTGTTTTGAGAGTGAAAATACAGTGTGTCACAATAAAAAATCTAAATTTTTCTACGGCGCCCTTGTCATCCAACTTTCCAAGTTGTTGCCCTGTACCTCCTGACACGAACAGCAAAAATTCCACGTTTCTAGGTTTCGATATCCGCCGAGGCATTTGAATTCCAAACCCAACAAAAGTTATGAAAGAACAAACAAAACTAAGGTACAACGCCCCTTTCCCTCACTTACGCTGCCTTTTTACTTTCGGCACAACTCAATCGGTAGTAAATCGCCTAGGGCGATAGACCGGAGTTGTGTTCGGTGAACGAATGCCCTCTGACAACTTTTCTCCAATTTTTCGATACAAACAATGTATCTCACCGAATATTGCATTTAGAAACTTGGAATTATTTATTTTAATTTCTTTTGCCCCCAGGAGATGCAGGGAAACAACTTTCTAATTGGAAGTTGGAGGAGAGCGGAACCGTACGAAAATTTATATTTTTTTTTGTTTGGTGTTACACACCGCATTTTCATTGTCAAAACTGGTGCAGGGTAATTTCTGAACGCCTTTTGAACATTTTTTTTTAAATGCAACTATGCCTACGACGCACGTGCGGCGTGAAACGATTATTTTGCGTAATTCGGAAACCTTTTAACAAATGTTAGTATTTTCAATCTGTGTTTACCTGCTTGACAGAACCTCTCGATAATTGAATCAGCCGTTCACAGAGCTTATTATTCCGAAAATGATTCGTGCAGGAAACCGAAAACAAAAATATATACCAGGTGCTCAGAGATCATACGAGACGCTTTGACAACGGCCGGCATATAAGGATTTACCTAGAGAATAACGATTTATTGGGCTGTTAGGTTATGGTCTGCAATTTCTTTCAAAAGTTTCGCCAGCAGCTGAGGCGAGCATCTTCGGAGGTCAGTCTAGTACTACCGAGTGCAGACAATGGCATGGGCGGAGATATAGGGGGGAAGCCCCTTCTTTCTCCTCCCTCCCCACCCCAGCGTCAAAGTTAAAGCAGTATGTATATTGGCATATTTATGAATTGACATCATCATGCCTTCCCAGACGTTCTAGTCTTATCTCCCCGTCTATGATACAGGGTGTCCTGTAAGTGCTAACGCGGCCTTTATCTCATCAACCGTCCGTCGTAAAGGAACGATTACAGTTTGAAAAGTGCTCAAAGAGCATTCAAAAATTACCCTGTACCAGTTTTGCGAGGGAAAATAGAAAATACAGTGTGTCGCAATATAAAAAAATCTCATTTCTATACGGTCTGTTTGTCCTCTAACTTCCAATTAGAAAGTTGTTGCACTGCTTCTCCTGAGGCCAACAGAAAAAAATTTCATGTTCCGCAGCGGTATATTCGCCGAGATACTTGAATTCAAATAAGTTATGAAAGAACAGCATAAACACTAACGGACACAACTCTCCTTTCCCAATTTTTTTTAATTAATATCTCAGCAAATATTTCCCTTAGAGATTTGGATTTTTTTTTTTTTTTTTGGGGTTAGCCTTAGGAGAGACAGGGCAACACCTTACTTATAGGTTAGAGGACAGGGGACCGTATAAAAATTTTTTTTTTTTTTTATGCTGTATTTTTACTCTCGAAACTGGTATCGGATAATTTTTGAACGCTTTTTGGGCATTCTTTTAAATTGAAACTATTCCTCTACTGCGGACAGTCGATGAGATAAAGGCCGCATTAGCACTTACAGGACACCCTGTATAGCAAGTGAAGCAGGAAAAGTTGATAAGAAAGGCATTCCGGTAGTACGAGACTCACCTCTGAAGATGCCAACCACAGCTGCGTTGCAAAGCATCGGAGAAAAATAGCAGACCACGGCCTAACAGCCCGGTAATTCATTATTCTCAATTAGTTCATTGTTTGTACATTGCTATATACAGAATATCATTTTGTAAAGGAGTTCGTGGGTTTCATTTTTAGTCAAACCTCTGCCATTGAAAGAGAAATATACAAGTAAGAAATCATCAAGAAATTGTAAAAAAATAAAAAATTTGAACTGATGCAGAAAATAAAGGGAGTTTGGGAAAACGTCCAAGCCGTCATAGAAAAAAATCAAATTCTCCCACGTTCGGAATCACGCGGTTAGCCGAAAGAGAAAGACATCCCAGAATTTTGTCACTTTCTAAACTAATAAGGCGTACGAGACTGGAATGCGAGAAACTCAATACTTTTGGAAAAACTGATATATAACATTTTTCCAACTGAGCACACAAATAAGAGTGCAGACGTGACAACTTTTGCAATCCGGAGATTCTCCCGAGGGGGACCCCCCCCCCCACCACCCCCGGCACTCACAGACTACAAACAAAAAAATTTCGAAAAAAAAAAATCAATTAAGGAAAAGTTACATTTCCCCCCCAAGGCAGGTTCTGCATTGACCCTAAGCAGAATATAATTCCATGTCAGTCTTTCCGTGCAGAATAGAGAAATCACATCTACATACTGTTCATAAAATGTGCGTTTCCTTTCGTGAATGCTATCAGTGATTCTATCTTGGGTATATGAACTCTTAAAAGCTTTATTATAGCTTAAAGTTTTATATTTTCTTTCTGAACACGTTTAATCGGAAGAAACAATTAACAAAAACTCAAATTACAACGCTGCAGACGAAAAAACGTGTTTACCGCACGGCTCTTAATGGAATACAATAACGATTATACAGGAATTTCGGCAACCAAGGTGGTCATGCCCCGATTGCCGATAAACGCTACGAAAACGAAGTCGCGTCTTTGCTTAAATGCTGTCACAGAGACTTTTTTTAAGGCTGCTCGATGGAAATGACCACGGCTGTCCTCTAAGGTTTTTTCATTGCGCCACGGCAACGTGAAAGCTCCCGTAAAATCTAATTTTCTGAAAAAATCCGGAGAGCGGGAGGAAAAATCCGGAATCTCCCGCCTAAATCGGGAGAACTGGCAGGTCTGAAAGTGTGCTCAGACTCTCCAGGGTAGGATTGAAACATTTGGGGGGGGGGGGGGGAGTAGCCGAAGCACCCACGATCGTTATAGACGTTTCGTACAAACGAGATTCAATAGCATACGCAGGCCAGAGGTAACGGGAGTTCTTTGGATCGAATATATACTTCAATTAATGGTGAATACCAATAAGAGTTCTTCTCGAGGCCCCAAGTTCTAATAGATCATTTAGAGAGGAGGGGTGTAATAAGCAGGGCTCTCACTCACTAATTTGAAGAAACAGGAAAGGGTGGGACGGAGGGGACCCCCCCCCCCCCCCGCAAACAACATAATCATAGCATAGTAATAAAAAAATCCCTTAAAAAATTTATTTTTAATTAAAAAATCACCTGGAAATCAATTACACGAATTTCGTTGATGCTATTTGGTAGAAAAAAGTAGGACACTTTACCAAGAAGTAGAACAAGTGAGAGCCCTGAATAAGCAAAGAAACATAAAAATCGCAAAAACAATTGAATCGAAAACCTACCTGATAAAAATACGGAAGAGAAAGAATTAATCAGCTCTACAGCATCAATACTGCACGAAAATAATTTGTAAAATGACACATACCTTCCAAATTCGCTCTGCAAGTGTCCGTGTGCTCTTTGTTCAAAAAAAAAGAATATCCGTCACGTCGTCGACCGTTGGGAGAGAATTTACGACTTCCCCTGTGGGTGGGAAGAACCAATGGTTCTAGTTCCACATGTGTGTACAGTATGTTGCCAACTTATTATTGCTGTTTTCCGACTGGATGTGGTCTTCTTTTCGGCCGTTTAGTTCGAAAGAAATACCCGTCTATAGTTGCTAGTTGTTTTGCTAGCCCCTTTTCAAAAAATTTTCTCAATTATTCCATTTAATTATTCCATTATTAAAATTACGAGAATGTCCCGCACATACAAGATGTATGGTCATTACATTCGAATAATGACAATAACAAACTTACGTAGCAGATTGTTTATGAATAGACTGAACATATTTGCTAAACAAAATACGGAAAATCGGGCTTCCAAATACGAGACAATGCTAATTATCGCGAAAAATGATACTAAGGTAAGCAAAGTTGCCAACTCGTGCTAAAATCTCAAAAAAGTCGTAATTGAATCGTCACTTCACATTGCAGTGAATAGGGGGGGGGGGGGAACAAATATGTGAGATGAATATTCTTATTTGTAGTTCTGATTACAGTAATGTAATTTCTGAGCGGGGAAGAATTTTAATCATCGATTTGAAGAATAAAAAGTGAAGTTGGCTTAGTTGAAAACACGTAATAAACCAGGAAATTTTTCCAAAAAAGTCGGGACAGCCAGAAAAACAGGGACTGTCCCGAGATATACGGGACGTTTGGTCACACTAATACTGAGGAATCCAGTTGGACAATTTTGGGACTGTTGGCAACAAAGCTGCATTAAGAGCTGAAACTTTCAAGAGGCTTTGGTTCAAGGGCGTATCGGGGGAAGGGGGGGCTTGGGCCAGAAATGTGGGAAAATGACCGTAAAAATTGAAAACGATGGCTAAATCTATTGTTCTATCACTTTGGTCCGTCCGTCCCCAGAACGAAATTTCTGGCTACGCCCCTGCTTTGGTTAGCAACACTGTCTTCTAAATCTTATCACACACCCTCCTAATCCCAACTATCGAAGGACACGTGATCAGGAGGGAGAAAAAACTCAGTCATGGCCCCCACAAACGTGGGGCTGATTTAGGACAGGGGGGGGGCGGCGGCGTAGTCTTCAATATGTCTTCACATAATTTGCTATACAAGTGGCCATGAGAAGAACTGGCCTAGATTTGATAAAACTCTCTACCTCAGGGCATTGCTGCAAAATGTAGATAGGTCCTTGTCAAATTATGGAAAAAAGGCAGGGAGAGGCCTACACCCAGGGCGGTAACTACATGTTCGATCAGCTGGGGCGAGAATGCAAATTTCGGCACCCCCTTGTGGTAAAGAAGTTAGAGAAAGAAATTTGATCCCCTTTGGTCCAGCGCCCTCAGCACTATACCCCAGTTCTCACCTTGCTTATAGACATTTGTACAAAAATCACAGGACGAACACAAACAAGCATTATTTTCACACACACTCTCTCTCAACACAATGAATATGACACTAACATTAAAGTAACGGATACCACAGCACAAACACAGAACATGTATCACTTTCTCTCTCACACACACAATGAACACTAAACAAAAATCACAGGATGAACACTAAACAAAAAATCACAGGACGAACACTAAACAAAAAATCACAGCACGAACACAAACAAGCATTTCTTTCACACTCTCTCTCTCTCTCGCAACACAATGAATATGACACTAAAATGAAAGTAATGGACATCACAGCACAAACACAGAACATGTATCACTTTCTCTCTCACACACACAATGAACACTAAACAAAAATCACAGGACGAACACAAACAAGCATTTCTTTCACTCTCTCTCACAACACAATGAATATGACACTAAAATGAAAGTAATGGACATCACAGCACAAACACAGAACATGTATCATTTTCTCTCACACACACACAGCGGACACTGAACAAAAATCACAGGGGCGAACACAAACATTACTATCTAAAAATGCAGAGAACATAATAAACATAACAAAAAATTAAGGGGAGAGAGGGTGCCGAAATGGACACTACCCCTGTGCAACATCATCTTGCCTTCCACAAAACATTAAACACACACACTCCGAGACACGGGTTGTCTGTGTAAAGGGAAATCCCCTGGCCGTACCCACATGTGAGATGAAAATGTAGAGCCCATCCAACAGAGTTTTGCACGTAGTCCACAGAAATCCACTCACAGTGGATGCAAACATGCTCGCAAAAGTTTGGGACAAATTTGACTACCATATAGACATATGCCATGCATCCCAAGGTGGACATATTGAGAACCTTTAATTTGGTTTTTAAAAAACTTTTGATTAGCCATGTAATATAAAATTAATCTAAAGTGTCTATGTCCAATATTTTTCATAATATGCGCATTTCGAATCAGGCGATTCTTTTACAAACACCCTGTATTTTAACTGTCCATTATAACGAAGCTTTACGTTAATTGAACGAGAACAAAAAGCGAGTCTGAATTTCAAGTTCAATAAGGTAATTCATATACAGTCGTATCTCTGAGAACTGAAGAAAAAAAAAAGACATCACCAACAATGGTGAATAAATAACAAATGAGCATAATCGTATTACCAGCAGTCCGTGACAACTGACATACAGTGGAACCCTGATTTAATGCCACCATTTACTTTGCAGAATTTTGACGCTATGAGTTTCGCATTACATCTAATCACATTTTAACATGCATCATTCCTAAAAATGGGAAAATTTGTTCACTGAAAATTTCTGGTGCCAAATGGGAGTCTACGCTATCACAGGGTTTGGCTGTACAAGTGATATCATGGTGAAAATGATAGGCGTTACTACGGTATGAATATTTCAGCGCTTCTCACACAATAAAGCCCCCCACTAGAACATGTGCCTTAGGCTAGAATCTTTGCTTGAGGGCTCCTCTATAGGGAATTTATAGCATTGAAGAAGCAGAATTATGAGAATCGTCCAAGAGTGGAAGGACAGAGCCTCGTCAGCTCCATTCTTGTGGGGACCATGCACGCAATTTCTCGTCCCTGCTTTGGAAACGGTGATGAACGGAATTTGACAGGGGAAAGAAAGCAATTATTTTAGCTCCATAAATACATGTCACAAAAAAAAAATATGTATATATACACACACAGCAAAACTTCAATACAATGATATTCTTCAAGGCTTTTTAGGAAATGCCTGTACTCTAACGTTAAACTCTCGTTAAAACGATAGTCCCTCTCCTGCAATATTTTGTCTTGGTCTCTCTCTTAGCAGAGTACCATTATATCGAAGTTTCCACAGTATTTGTTTATGTCATCTATTCACTCGTTGTCCAAGACATCGGGAACACTGATTCGCGAATTATGTACTCACAGGTTCAGGTGATTTCATCAATGACAATCACTATGTGGGACAAACTTGAACATCAGAGGCACAAGTTGGTCACCTCACAAAACTACATATTATCAACGTTGAGGGACCTGCTGCTGAAGCATTTATACGGAAACCATTCATAATATATGGATGAATATCATCCCCATTAAATTGAATGGTTCGACTGAATTTGAAACTGCGTCTCTTGAAAACGTAAAATGACCATAAAAATCACTTAACCTCCATTTGGAGTCACTTTCTGGTATTGTTTTTGTTCAGACTAGCCACCCACCCACCAAAATAACACAATCCTGAGATTTACTAAAGAACATTTTATACCTTAAAACAATGACACGTTTTGAAAAAGGATCAAATACCTTATTAATGACAGCAAGAGAACAAAGACCATTTCTCAGCTTCAAAGCAGCAACACAATCAGAGGACGACGATATTGACAGGATGCTTTGTTTTGTGCGGCGAAAAAAGTTAATTTTCTGATGAGGCACACGGGGAATAATGGACCTATTTTGTTCATTTCTCAATTTCGTCCTTGCGAAATTCATTTCTTTTTAGCGAACGCGAGCCCATATTTTAAACTCACGAACTTCGTGTATAACCGGGGCATTTTTCAAAAAAAGTCCGGATGGAGAAAGAAAACCGCAAAACGGGAGAGTTACGAAAAAAATACGAGACATATGGCCACGCCACGCAAAGACTTACTTTTTTGTGATCTGTAAAATCACCGCTCCCAACAGCGAAACGTAGAGCCGCCCCGGTGCACACCGGAGTGTTTTTCTGAGCGTATGTGTCACCCTAACATATTTACGTTGTTTAATATGTGGTGGTCGAGTGGTTATAGTGACGGACTCGCGATGCGAGGATCCGGGTTCGAACCCCACAGTGGTGGTCGGCTGAAGTTGGTTTTCTGTGGTCCCCAACTTCAAGGCGCAAATGCGAGCCGATCTCCCCGTTAAAAAGTCTCGCCACAGAGAGCAACAATCGTACAACGATAAATCATTCAATCGTAACATTTCACTCATAGTTAGAAAAACTGGTGGCAGACAGATGGCAGCACTACATATAACAAGCATTACAGGTAAACAAAAAAAACTTCACGTCAGGTTTCACTACACGTACACACACATTCCCGCATGTACCGATTCGTTGGGGGTTCCGCGGGGGGGGGGGGGGGTGTGGGCGTAGTAGAGCCTCCAAAAAATGGCTCGGGGATCCACGATGTTCTTAAGTCAGCCACCTCGTTGGGCAATTTGCCTGTTGTGGCGTTGTATTTGTATTTAGAATCGTGCTTGTTTCGTGTTCTTGCATCTTTCCTCCATATTTTGAAAAGATGGTAAGCACTTGAATTTTCCACGCTTTAGGTCTGCTTGCTCTCTACAGAGGCTATTTTTCAAATGAAAGACCTGATCGCATTCACGCCTTGAAGTTGGAATACCACAGAGAACCAACTTCAACCGACCACCTCAAGATGGCAGTCCCGCACCGTCTGATATGCAGTGGCTGGCAGTCCTTTTTCTTTTCATCGGGGGGAAGGGAGAGACTTGAAGCACAGAAGGTTTTGGCGACCACTGATCTGAACAAAACACACCTCGCATTAGATTATTTTTCGGTGCTCATTCTAAATTAATATCACCGTTTTCTGTTTCGAATCAAGAGCGTAGGCTAGTGATTCTCAAAGTGTGCACCACTCCCTGGGACGCCACCAATAGGGAATGCGGACACGTGTCCTACTTAACCACACATGCACATTGTTCTTATATTCCTCTGCGGAAGTTCTAACGAATTGGTAAATGTTGGAATGTGCGTTTAAGTTTGGTTTTCTGTAATGCTTGTTATGTGTAGAGTGCAGCCATTTGCCATCAAATTTTCTAACTATATATGAGCGAAGTGGAACGATTGAATAATTGTACTGTTGAAGGCCTGTTGCTCTCTGTGGTGAGACTAAACCGGGAGATCGGCTCGTATTTGCGACTCCAAGATGGGAACCACAGAAAACAAACTTCAGTCGACCACCACTGTGGCGATGGTGGGGTTTCCAACCCGATATGGGCGGCGAGTCCGCCACCATGAGTGCTCGACCACCACAGCGGGTGGATACATGTCCATTATGGCAAGGGAGCCGTGGAAGACATATTCGAGAACCACCGGCGAAGAGGGTATGAAGCAGAGGGCAATCGTCACCATGGGCCACACTTATGTAGGGCAACAAGTCCAGATGAGACGATGAATTTAACTTTTAACTGCTTCTTCTACATTGCCCGGTTGACAAAGTATTTAAAGCCGGGTTTTCCTAGGAGTAAAACTTTTGCGCTGTGAAGAGCGTGAAATCACTGATTGGTTAAAAACCTGAAATTCAGGTTTTTTGACCAATCACAGTTTTCACGCTGGACGCGCAGCAGAAAGCCTGCTCCTAGGAAAACCCGGCTTAAAAGAAGCATTTTGACTAACAGAATTGTAAGCGTGAAAGGTTTTTTTTTTAATATTTTAATTTCTTCAATATATATATATGTTTGCTTTCAGTTAGCTTGGGTGGGGAGGAGTACGCTTTCCTTGCCCCCCCCCCCCTTCGCGCACGCTCCTGGTCACTTGAGAACGAGGGTGGACAAATGCGTTAAGACGGCACTACTACTACTTATACTACTATTTTACCGAACATGCACCTCGTACATCCTCTACGAAATTTCTAATGAATCGACACATGACGGAATGTGTGTTCTGAGTGTATGTGTGGCCCTAACATATTTATGTTGTCGAGTTGCGCTTGTTTCGTGTTCGTGCTACCATCTATCTTCCATTATCTGAAGTACAGATGAAAATACTTGAATTTTCATGTTTTGCCAGTACTGTGTTGTAGGTCTGCCTGATTTCTGCGGAGAGACTTTATCAACAAGGAGACCGGCTCGCATTCGCGCCCCGAAGCTGGGAAACCATAGAAAATTAACTTCAGCCGACCACCATTGCGCCGTCAATGGGGTTCGAACCTGGATCCTTAGGACGAGTCGAGACGGCACTGCTTCGAACCAGATAAAGAGACCCAGATGTGTGATCCCCACATCCTTCACCAGATACCCAAAGCTCTCGAGTGGCGTGGTGTTAAGATGCTCGTCAATCACCGTGATGATTGCCCTCATGTCCTAGGTACAAAGCCAGAGGAGAATATAGATAAGATATTTTCCTAACGAGCTTGAGACGACCACCGATGAATGGTTCCTTCATTTCCAACCCAACTCATTAATGGCAGTAAATTGCAACATAGCGATATGGCCAGAGTTGGTGTTTGGTAAAGTAGAGACCCAAAGCTGGTAACTTTGGCGAACCCCCAGGATAGACTTTTCACGTGCCCCATACAGTGAATTTATAATGCGGAAAAACAAAATGAAACGTTAGGACTGCCTTGGAACCCAGGGTTGGAGCTGTCAGCCACACCTTTGGAGGGTCACAGACTCGGGATGTTTCGAGTTTTGCTACCCCCCCCCGCGTCTTAAAAGCATTATGGGCCCCGGAACAGTGATTTTTCTGAGACCTCATCTGGTGAATTCCCGAAAATTTCAACCAAATGTCATTTTTGCGAGGCCCTTCTCTTAAGGCCCCCGGGCACGGGCCCGTGTGTAAAGACAGGGCTGGGAATGCCCTATGATACTGCTAAGACGGACCCGGACTTCGCGTGCCCCCACATCCTGGAGCAGGGCCCCTCTGTAATTAATTTATATAACGTGAAAAAACAAAATGGTGACAATCGTTCCGGGCCCTGTCAGCCCCACCCTTCTTCTTCTTCACACATCCAGGTGTGAAAAAAGCCTTTTTATAGTAAACAAAACAGAATTTTATTAGGCTAATTCGATAATCGCCGTGGATAATTTCGCGGCTTTTAATTATAAAAGGAACCAAGCGCCATTTTTGAGATATACCGACATCTGAACTATTGAAAAAGTGGGAGTTCTTTATCTAAATAGAACCAAGTGACATTATAGGTTGCGATGCCGGCTGTGTGCACTTGAACCAACTACCAAACTGAATGAAGATAACTTTTTCTCAGTTTGGATTCAATGGCGCTTCGTTCTTTTTACGTAACAGCCGTCCAATTAAAATGGACATCCACTGTAGTGTTTCTCTCTCTTCGCAGCAAAGGCCATCAAGATTCCAAAAAGAAAAAAAGAAGACGGGCTCGCATACCCCCCACCCCCGACACCCACATACACTTTTTCCAGCATTCTAGAAACCTTGTAAGGAGATAATGGTCGAGTTCGGGGGAAGAGTACATTTGATTTTTTAGGGAGAGGGTAGATGACCCCATCCTCTCTCTCTTTCTCGGAAAAAAAATAAATACTTTTCCTACAATTTTTCTTGTTTTTTTTAAATGAAACGAAGAAATAGATTTTTTTTCAACGCAAACAAGGTTTGATTAAATTGTTCGCCATTTCATGAGTGAATAAATAACCCTTCAGAAACTTTAAATATATAATATACAGCAGTGATTCCCAACGTGGGCGTTACTGCCCCCTTGGGGGCGATGGAATGTTCCAGGGGGCGGTAGAAGCTACGGGTATAACATAGAATCCTATGGGTTTCGATTCCGTTGGGGGGGGGGGGGGGAATGGGGAGGGAAAAAAATTTCTGAAGATGGGAGCGATGGGACAGAAAAGGTTGGGAAACTGCTATACAGTATAATGTACGAGTATTCCCACAAGGGTGATTCAAGAAAACTGAAACCTACCGATGGTCCCAGACTCAGCAATGTGGAAATAACTGCAGTTCGGAATCAACTCTAAATTGTACATCCCAGTCTTAGGTGCCGCAACTAAAGGAAAGCTGGCGAGTCTGGTGCCACGGGCGCTCGACAAGAGGGGGGCACCAATTTCACCCTTTAACCTCTCCTTCAACATTACAAGGGGCGACAAAATGAGCAATTGTCCCGTTTGACAAATCATCTATTTACGGCCCTGCTGATTACCCTTGGTTGAAAGTATTGGACTCTGGGCAAAAACGAATTTTTGGGGGCCCAATTGTATATATTATTGAGACAGAGGCATGCCCGTCCCCCAGTCAGATCTTTGGTGGGCGCCCGGCTTTTCCATATATGACTATAGTAAATGAAAATATTTAAAACAATCTTGAACTTGCGCATAAATAATTTGAGGGTCCTTATTTGACTTTCAATTTCGAATTATTTTTCCTCCACTTTACTGTTGCGGGGGGGGGGGCGGCGCAGAGAAATTTTTTCTTCATCTTCCGGGAGAAAAAATGGGACGATTTCAAAACTTTACATTTATGGCATTAAATTCTGAAAACTGAAAAAATCCCGCGATGGATCCTCAGAGCAAAATTATATTTTGGGGCCAGCTCGAATTGACTGCTTACACTGGGGGGGAGGGGTCTTCGGCGCATGGCCTACGGACCACATTTGCCTCTCGGAGCTATTTGTTGTAGTCCGCCCAAGTAGATTCTAGAAAATGGTTGAAAACATTAAAAGACGCTTAATTCTAGAATCAATGAACAAACAAATCAAGAAACAAATAATATCGGAATTAATGAAAGTGGAAATTCTAGAAATTTCCGAACAAGTTATTTCATAATTAGTGAAGAAAATTACCACAATCCATAGCAAATGATAATAAATAAAATGAATAATTTCAGAATAAATAAACGTCTTCAATTATTTACATGCCGCGTCCGACTACAATTAGGATGTCATTATACATTACATGAGAAGCCCTTGTAAATATGGGGGATTCTATCTCACAATTCTGTACTCAGGTGGCAAAATGTTATGCTATTTTCCCCAAAAAATATAGTTGTTTGAATTGCGGAGTAACGTTTGTTAAAATTTTGAAGCGTGGCAAAATTTCGTCTTTTTCTTTCTGTTTATGAGGAAACAACTGAGACATCATGTAATAAGTCAGAAACCCACCGTACTGCATGTTGACAAAATATTTACAAATTTGCTATCGTAAAATTTTGAAAGAAGTGACACATAACATTTCGCCATCTGAGCGCCATGATTACATCAGTATGAGTTGGTGGCCCGCGATATCTAAAAGAACGACAGCCCCTGGCCTACCAGTGTTAGGAAAATCATACTAGCAAACCTCATTATAACGACCCCACCTTCGGGCCATGGTCTGGTTGGTCCCCGCGTTGATGTGGTACGGATATCCATCTAATAATTCAGGGCTTGACAAATCAAAAAACTAAGCACCAGCCGAATTTCTCAGGAGCCAGGTATGAGTTTCTGCTCAAGGAAAACAATCCTTGATGGGTTTTTCTCCCCTCCCCCGACTTTTCTGGAACTTCCATCATCGAACCCCTTAAATGACACACTGCCGTGGAATGTGGAATTTTGTGCAATCAGATTCCAATTCAATCACATACAGAAAATTTTTGGATAACTCCAGAATTTAGAGATAATTCCAGAATTAATGTAAATGAGATTAGATTAGATCAGCATTAATAAGAGATAATCGTAAAATTAATGAAAGATAATTCCGAATTATAGCATTAATTATAAAGATAATTCCAGAATTAAGGAAAAGAAATAATTCCAAAATTAATGAAGGAAAAATTCTAGAATTAATGGCAGAGAATTTACCCAGAAACGATAATCCACAGCAAGTTATTTTGTCATTTTGAGCACACGTCCAGATTCTGCTGTGCAGAGAGCAAAATCTTCATGCAAATTTTCAAGTCATTCTGACCAGTGGTTTTTATTTTAGTGCTTTGAAATCTGAACTTTAGTTATAATCACCCTGCATATTGGGAATCATTGCTAATTAAATTGCAATATTCATTGAACACACTGTAATTTCTTAGTTTTTATCACACACAGTTTTTGCAAAATAGAGTCCTAATTATTAACCATATTGAAAGAGTAACTAGGGAAAAAACATCTTTATTATATATGGTTAATAATAACATTAAGACAATTCTCAAACGCAAAATATTTCCTCGAGTTAAGCTGTAAAATAACTAAATTGCAAAAGCTGGTATTTATTAAAATATAAGAAATATTTAGATTAATTGGTATCGGAATTGTGTTTAATTACATTAATAAACATTTAATTTCAATTAATTATTAGAAGACTGAATGATTTTCCAGAAATTTTATTGTTTTTAGTGTTAATGTTATTAAAACCAAAAAAACCCGTTTGTTTTTTTTCAAAAAAGTCCGTATGTATTTTCACAATGTGTGTTTCGCAACTGAATATCTATGGACTTTCGCCATATATATTGAGAAGCACCTCACATGCACAGCGAATATGTTTGATTTTCTTTTGTAATTTCATGCGAGAAGATGAAATCTACGATTTTTCTGTTTGCTCGTAACTGGATAAGTCCTTATACAGTAGAACCTCATTATAACAGACTAATAGGAGCTATAAGTTGTCCATTTCAATGAAAGCATGTTTCTAACAAATAATTCTCATAGGGATGTTATGCAACAAGATGTACGTCGATGAAAGTACAGTGGTCAGCTATGAAGAGTGTTTGAAAAACCAGCTTTCAACATAGGTTGAATTGAGAGATGTATTTGAAAACAATGTATTGATTGTAATTTTTCTGGCTGGCATGAAGAAGTAGGGGGGTCATGCAGTGCATCCACGTTGACACAAAGCAACACAATTGATCAACATACATTTAATCGTTCACAACCAAATCGTTTGAACCAAAAAAAAAATGACACCTTGAACAATTATGACTAAATAACAAATAAGCCTAATGAAATCTGGCATACCAGTGATAGACATTATACTACGGATTTCAGTGCCTCTCACACCATATAATGCCCCCCCCCCCCCCGGCTACTTTACCGCACACCAACTGCAGTCACATCGCCATATTAATTTCCTACCTTTCGAGATCAGTGGGAAATGAAGGTGTCATCTATCTGTGATTGCCCGGGCTCGGTAGATGAAGAAATTGTTATCCGTGTTCCCGGAATTGTTACCCGGAAGCCCTGGCAGTAACCTTCATGGTGGAAGACAAGCATTACCATTGCACCGCCAGGGCAACTAGGCTGGAATCTTTGTTTGGGCCCCTCTATAAGGAATTTATAGTATTGAAGAGACATAGAATAATGAGGATCGTGCAGAAAGCGGGGGGGGGGGGCGCGCCAGAGCCTCATCAGCCCCATTCTTGTGAGAGGCCATGCATACAATATCTCCTCGGCTCCCGAAGGTGTGATAAGCAAAATTTGACGGGGGGGAAAGAAATCATTTTACCTTCTTAAACATAAGTCGTACAAAAGATTAAAAAAAAATTTACATATATTCAACAAAACCTCCATACAACAATAGTTCCCTCTCTTGCGATATTTCATCTTGGTATAGCAGAGTATCGTTGTATGGAGGTTTCACTGTATTTATTTTTCTTCCGCGTTTCTCATCTATCCAATCATTACCCAAGACATTGTAAACACTGCTTGATTTGAACAAAATAATGCTTTTGATTTGCGAATAACTTACTCACAGTTAACATTACATTCATTTCACCAATGGGAGACCTGTACACATGTTGGTTAGGCTAACTTACAAAACCACATGATGAGCTGTTATCATCAATGTTAAGGGACCTGTTGAAACATGCCGCTGAACCATTCAATTCATGCATTGACGAATATCATCCCCCCCCCCCGAATTTGCTTCTCTCAAAGACAAAGGACAGTGCGGGAAATTGCATTAAAAATTATTTATAAAAAACCTGCATTTGGAGTGGCTTTCAGTGTTGATTTAGTTCAGAACTAGCCGCTCCCAACACCATTGAAATAACAGAAGAATATTTCACCTCATCACACGTTGTAATCGCAATAGAAAAAAAGAGCAGCAATTACCTTATTAATGACAGGAAGAGACCATTTCTCCAGCAGACGATGCTTTGTTTTGACTTGGCGGCGAAATGATTTCTATGTTTTCTGATGAGGAATGCAGGGAATGATGATCCGGTGTTTTTATTTTTATCTTTCGTTTGTAAAATCTTGATTTCTCTTTTCACGAACGAGCCCATATTTTAAACCCACGAACTTCGAATGCACAATATTTGATAAAGAACATTAAAATAACCGAATTTTTGCGCGAATAAGCAAAAGCATCATCGAACATCGTGCTGGAATTCAGATCTCTCACTGAATGCGAAATTATAAAAAAACTGATTTGTTTCATTTCTAAACTGATGCGATATTTTTGATGAAGCATCAGACGAAAAAGCAGGATATATTTATATATACACAGAGTAGCTTCTCTTCCTTAACCGTACATGCGCCACGTATTGATGCACGTTTAAGCGCGCAACGATGTGGGGAGGGGGAGATCGCCCTCTTCAAGCAAAATGTTATAATTCATGAAATTTTAGCAACTTCTATATGAAAACATTGCAACAACATTCAAGAAAACTAACGGGTCGAATGGCTTCATGCGTGGTCGGGAGTAGCGCGCCGATTGGGGCCCCCTGTCGCGAGGCGTTCCGTGTTTTCCTTGGCAAGGGGTGCTGTTCCCGTCCTGTGGCGGGTTCTTCCTCGTGTCCGCAATGGAAGTTCGTGGTGGGGGAGGGGGATCTCCCTTCGCGGGGCGCTGTGGGCCGCACCGGCGGGGCCTTGTCGGGACGGGGGGGGGGTCGCGGTGCTGTCCTGACTTTGTCGAGTGGTGGTGTGCCCTGGGATTGGGGGTTGTGGTGGGTTGTGCTGCTTGGAGGATTGGCGGGATGTTGGTCCGAACCGGGTGTGCTTTCCCGGCACGCTCACGATCAATGAGCTTATATCGCAAAAGCGACAGAGCCTGGGCGTGCTCGGTTCTAAACTAAACTATTCAAGAAAACGGGTAAGATGGGGCTGTCACGGAGAAATGCGGAACGTATGGCCACACTATGCAGAGACTTGATTTTTTAGTGATTTGTAAAAACACCCCTCCCAACAGAGCTGTAAATTTGCCCCTGTACACACCGGAATGTTTTTTCGAGTACGGGAATGCTGAAAAATATCTATTAGAATACCGTATATAAAAACACAAAAAATAATAATAAACCAGGATTGATGACAATTCGAAATTAGTAAATATTTAAAAAACTATTGAAAATTTCCGGTTTTTTCCGATAAATTATTCCTTGATTGATGAAATATCATAATTAAATTCAGAAGCAAAGGAAAATTATTCCGTAATTAAAAACAACTAAAGGTGGATTTACATAAATTAATGAAAATTCGGGATTTATGAATAACGAATGAAAAATTGGAACTTGTGAAAAGTCAAAACAGCAGAAAGGATTAATTTAAGTAATTTCAAAACTGAAAACTCATATTTAATGAAAAATAACTAGATTATAATGAAGCACCAGAATTAGTGAAAAGTTTCAGGTTTGATGAAAAATAATTCTTCCATCGATACATGAAATATCATAATAAACGAATATTCGGAATTAAAGCCGAATTCAGAAATTTAATGAAAATTATTTCGTCGGCTAATTAAAAAAATAAAATTGGATTTTATTTTTCTCCTCAAAATTCAGAATTTTTAAAGTCACAATTATTGAAAAATTGCTGTATCAATGAAAATTCCGAAATTAATGAATCCCACGATGAATTCCGAAATGAAAAATAACCCCATGATGAACGAAAATTTAGAGCTAATGAAAAGTCGAAACTAATGAAAGAACAATATTTAATACAAATTCAGAAAGAAATAAAATAATTCGGGAATTAAAGAAATAATTGAATTAACCGTGTTTATATAAATGACATTGATACGCAGGGCCGCAACTAGAGGGGGGCACCCCGGGCGCTGAACCAGATGGGGGCGCCGAATTCACCCTTTAACTGCTTCTTCTACATTACAAGGGGCGCCAAAATGCCGGTTTGATAAAGTATCTTGTTGCGGCCCTGCCTACGAACGATCTAGGCATGAAGGCCATGGCCCGCACAAGGGCGGGGCTGGTAGGGCCCGGGACGATTACCATCATTTTTTTGTTGTTCCACGCATAAAATTCACTGTAGAAGGGCCCCGTGAAAAAGTCTGCCTTGGGGGCCCTACTGCAGCATGTGGGGGAGGGCACTTATATTAATAACTAACTATTAGCACCAAATTGTCACGCGAGCGCATTTCTCTTCCCCCAAAAAAATGCATCAAGACAATCATATAAATACAAAATTCCATTAATTGCAACAACACATGTACACAATTGAGTAAGTAAATAAATAAATGGATAATTTTGATTCACTCACGTGTTTGAAGATTTCATCAACAAAAGATCCGGAGAGAAAAGAACGTACAGGCGAAAGGCAGCCAAAAAGTAACAATGCAGACGAGGAGAGGCATTTGATTGACCGCGTGTGGGATGGCGACATTGGCGAGAAAAATCATTTCGTTATTACAACCCTCACGGTAGGTCACAGTATAGAAATCTCGGATGTCGTTTAAGGTGTTCGATTCATTATGAGGCCCGCTTTCCTCAGTTTGGCTGTTCTTTTTGGCGTCAGTAGGCGAAGGGGGAGAAACGAGCAGTGATGGAAGGGTGGGTGTGCAGAGGAGAAGGCGGGTTCCTTGTATCAATAAAAACAAAAAGGCGCGCATTTCATGACACTTTTTAAAGTAATTTTTTATTCCGACATTTAATTGCGCAAACGAGAGACGTTAGTTTTCCTAGAAGCGAGTGCGTTCTTTCCAGCCGGGCCATTAGTCTAGCATTTTCCTGGTTTTCAGAACATTCGGTAGACTCTCGCTAATTCGGCACATATCTCACCAGGGTGTTCCGGATTATCGAAATCACCGGATTACTGGAAAGTCCATTAAACAATCCCATTCAAATAACATAAACTTCTGCGCACAGACAGACGTACACAGTGACGTGTTTTCTTCTTCTATATCCGAACAAAACCGCCGAATTATCGATTCTACTGTATTTTACGGCAGCCGCTCTCAACATTTTTTAATTCAACTATCTTTTTTATTAATGAAATGAAAGCCACGAACCCCCCACGTTTACAATATAATCAGCTTAATTTAAGTCACGTGATTTATATCTGATACTTTTGATATCTCAAACAATTTTGAATAATTTTTCAACTATTTGTACGTCCAGGATATGGGCGGAGATACGGGGGGGCATTGACTTCCAAGTCAATCTCCGCCTATGGTCCAGGACCGTAACTAGTATTTTTGCCGCCCGGATCAAGCATGATTCAGCCGCCCGTGGAAAACATTATTTTGCAAACCCTCACAACTTTAAAATTCGATAATTCTATAACGGTGTTCATTGTTCCCATCTAAAATTGCTCCTTCCCCCCTTAAATTTTGCCGCCAGGGGCAGTTGCCCCCCCCCCTAGTTCCGGTCCCGTACACGTCAATTAATAATATTTAAACAAATTTGATGAAAGTATTTGTTTTTTGGGTGAAAAGTCAGGTCATGGCCGAATTAATTCAGTTTTTCTCGGAATGTTAGAAGGGGATTGTGGAGAAAGGCATTTGTAGAGATCTCTTACAAGAACTCACGTGGGCGCGGTAGCCCAGATCGATAAGATACTTGCATAAAGTACCACAGGATGTTTAGAGGTGTCGCGAGTTCGATACCCGGTTTGTCCTTGTCAGAGAAATTTCCTGACACAGGGGTACAACAGAAACGGCGACATGACCGCAGAAAAAATTGCTACGGCAGAAATCCCCCCCATCGAAGGGTTAGCGCACCAACCTCTCGATGAGTTTAGAAGCAATCCTGCCGTTCGGAATCGGCGATAAATTGTAGGTCCCAGTCTAAAATTAGCCCCCGTGAAAATGCAGAAAATGACCGTGATGCGGCAAAAATGATCAAAGAACTTACTTTTCCATGGAGAAAATGAATTTGTTAACGATGGTTTCAACTGTATAGACAGATTCTGTACATGGAATGGAATGTACTACGGGGGCTTTGAAGAACTAGGGCAATACACCATCAATGAGAATAATGTTCATTGGTGAAAAATACGTTTCTTCTCAAAACGAATAATAAAACCTTTACAACTGTAATTCTCCCCTCGCCCCATTTTTTTCGTTATGCTACAAAATAGAGCAATTTTCCATAGCTTTTAATGAACGGGTTTTTGTTTTTTTTTCGATCACACTGTGGTTCTTTTTTTCAGGGAAGTTATTTTACCCGAAAAATAACATTTCTTTCGATCACTTTTCCTGGTAAAATATATGCTACGCTCCGGGCCGTCATTTCAACTTCCCAAATGACGGGCTCCAAAGGAATTCGGCTGAATTTGCCTAATTTTTTTTTATTCAATTAATCAAGCCCGGTTGTACATGAAATTCTGGTTCCCATCCAAGTTGAAGCAGTTGAACGTAAATTCAACAATTCTCCAAAATATACCTATTATCGCAGCCTACATTGAGGGGCTGACAGTTGAGGAAAGGCTCAAATAGGTTCAAGTCTCCCCCCCCCCCCCCCACAGGTTTCAGTGCTTGTGGTCAGGGTCGTCTTAACAGCACTGTTGACCCCAGTAGAAGTGATATTCTGGGTCCCCCGATTAGCTGCATTCGTACTTGCCTACAGATTGCTATACTTTCTCTCGAGAATCATATCACCAGATCTCATCATCAAACTCACTCCCTTTTAAAAAAATGCACTAGAAATGATAATTACAGCAAAACCACTCTTTTGTGGAAACCAGTGGGACAAGGACAAGTGCTCATTTCTATTATATAAAGGGAAGTTATATCTGGCAGTAAAAGAGGGGTGGCCGCATCTGAGGGGTATCCGTTAATAGAGGTTTTACTGTATATATATACACACACACACTGCTTCTTATAAGCATTATCTGAGATTCAATGCCATAAACTCAAAAAACAACGCAATACAATGGAAACTATAGTTTAAAGCAAATTTTTCTTAGTTGAAGGATTTTGTAGGTTTAAATTGAATTTAGTAAATTATCTATTTGATTTAAACCCTTTACCGTATTCCCCCCATCTCGTTATTTTTTCAGCTAAATACGAAAGTAAAGTACTAGTAAGGGTCGGTAAAATCGCGCCCAGACACAGATCCAGGGAGTTGTGTCATAACGGGCATTTCAGTACGAGTAAAGGTCGTTATATGACAATACATTTTGTATTTTATGGGACGGAACCATTGTTTTTGTTTCCAGGCACCCCCCGGTCTACTCTGGATCACTAATGGGAGAGGCATAAACGCGAGATTTATATCAACATCAAATTACTATTCAATTTCAACAAAAAACTTTGAAATAAAAGAAAAATCATCCTAATAATACAATATACAGTTGAGCGAGACCTCAGTGTCCACTTTGACCGGATTTTAAAAATTTCACCAAACCAAAATTCAAACTACGAAGCGGGGGGGGGGGGGTTTAATTTATTCATGGAGTGGGCCTTTTTCAAAGGCTGGGTCACCTATCACGTTTTGTATACAATTTTTGAGAATATTACATGACCCCCCCCCCCTATTGACAAGTGCCCTACGGAGCACTTTAGTGATCTCTAGATTTTTCACGGATCCAAGTGATCTGGAAATTTGTCCGGGCCGCTTAAGTGCTCTGGAACTGCGCCACGCATCACTCAAGTGATCCGTAGTTATATGCCGCGGATCACTTAAATAATCTCAGAATGTGCCGCGGGTAACTTGACTGATGTAGAACCACACTGGGGGCCACTTAAGTGCTCTAAAACTACGTCACATGTCACTCGAGGGATCTCTAAATGTGTCACGGATCGCTTAAATGTTCTGGAGCTGTGTGTTCCGTGTCATTTAAGTGATCTGAAAATGTGCTACGGGCCGCTTAAATTTTCTGGAATATTACTACGGGACACAACCAATGTGCCGCTTAGTTCATTTTTACAAAATTAGGTTTCAGGAGGTCAGCTGCATCAGATAACCCTCAGGGCCATATTTGGTCCGCGGCCAAGGGCCTTTATGCGAGTTATCATTATATGGCTTAGAGGGTGGGTCGCAATGAATTTATTTAAGATAAATTTTGAGTTCATAGCTTTCAAATAACATTGAAATTAACAGAAATTGATTTTTTGTAATAACATAAGGCATTGTACGTCTCTGATCCCACCAATATGCGTTATTATTCGGAGGTGCAGAGCCGATGACGACATTTTGCTGACAAGGGGGAGAGGGGGTCAGAAATGGCTAAAAATTTGCTCACTTAATACTTGAACGGGCCCCAAGACCCAAAAAATAAAATATTGTTACTAAATAAAAGTGCAAAAATATTTATGAAACATTAAACTTCCGGCCATTTTGGCTATAATTTTAGATTAATTTTATTTTGAAAATCAACTTTGAATTTTTTCATTTAAAAAATGTGGAATGTGCACTTTGTTTGGGAACGACCTTAAGTTTATGTTCCGAGTTAATATGCGACTGAGTAGTATATGTTTTTTACCCATTTTGACAGGGTTCCAGGGACGATTTTCATCATTTATTGTCTATTTCACACTATACAGAGGTCGTTGAACGGCGATTCCGGGAGGGGGGGGGGGAATACCGAAGATCGCAGCCTACGGGCCATGCCCCCCCCCCTTCCGATAAAGTTGGCCTGGTTATAACGAAATTTCGTTGTAAAGGAATTCCCGATTTTACTAATTTGAATATTCGTTTTAAAAAAAAAAAAATCCGTTGTAGCGGAATTAAATTCTAAGCAAAGAATTACTGATTTATACGTCCTAGGCGATAAGAAATGAAGTTAAATTTCATAAATAGCTCAAAGCAACTCGGATCAATTTAGGCATTGAAAATATTGTTGTGGATAAGCTTTACTTACTTCACATCTTTGAGGCAAATAATCGGTAATTTCTTTTTTGGACGAAAACACAAATTGCACGCGTGCAATTTTTGACTGGTTGGGGATTTCATTTGTTTCTTCACGCACTCACCGCATTGGTTAAAACTTCTCTTTACAAGCCACAGAAAAAACAAGCCTTCTTTCCCAACAATTTAAGCTACTCGATTTCCTGAATTCGGTAAATATCGGAATTCAAAATTCCTACGTAAGCTTATTTAAAGGTTAGAAAGAGTTTTCCGTTACGACGGTATTCGTTAAAACGGGATTCGACTGTAGCAGAAAATAAATATGAACTGAAAAATGAATAATTTTCGATTGTACATAATTTCTTCATGTAAAGATGGTTTTTATTCTTTTTCTCAGTACGTGGATAACCTCCCCTCCCCCCATTTTCTTGTAATGGTTTCAACTGAAACAGCTCCAGGAGGTGGAAGAGAGTCCGTTTGTGCCCCTTTGGTATGCCCACGCTCCACCACCCCTCCTACACATAATAGAATGTGTCTAATGTGTTTTTCTGCATTCCACAATCTTCTTATCATCAATGCATGAACGCCAGGGTAGGGTGGGGTGGGGGAGGCATGGTACCCCCAGAGAAAAAGACATTCTCCTGATGTTGGGGTGGGGGAAGACATACACCCACACGTGTACGTTGCTGGTGGTTTCAGTTCTCCAACGGACGGAAGGAAGTCGTAAATACCTCCTGATAAGAGTCCACTGCATGGTGTGCACATTCTTCTGTTTTGTTTTGTTTCTTACTTGTTTTTTTACAGAGAAATACATACACCAGTGGTTCCCAACGTTTTTTAGACCATGCCCAACTATAAAGCATCTCTGAAATCCTGATGTCCCCACCCCCCGTACGTGGCAGTGGCGTACCTTTGCGGGGCCCCGGACACACATTTTGTTGGGCCCCCCCCCCCTTAAAAAAGAGGAAAATATGCAAAATAAGTGTCATTTTCTGTGAGACTCATTTGGATCTGGGCCCTGGTTGCCCTAACCTAGTTACGGTTTTGCCATGGCCCCCCACATTAGGGAGCAGGGGCTCCTAGGCTGGGATCTTTTGCGGGCTCCCTGTTCGACTTTTCACGGGCCCTTCTACAGTTAATTTTTTGCGTGAAAAAACAAAAACTGACGAGAATTGTCACGGGCCCAAGGGCTAGAGCCCTGTCAGACCCACCCTTGTGGGGGCCATGGGCTCTGGCCCCTTACTTTTGTCATAGAATACCCCCCGCCAGGAAAGTTCATAGATAGCAAAGATTTTTTTTTTCAAATGAAGAGCCATTATTTTTGCTTTGCCTGCTTAGATGTGAAAACGGGGGTCTTTGCCAGGGCCGCAACTGGGAGCGGGGGGGGGGGGAGCAGGCGGTTCTGCCTCCTCGGACACTAGACCAGAAGGGCAGCAAATTTCACACTTTTACCTCACTTTCAACATTACAAGGGGGCGCTAAAATGCCGTCAGGGGTCCTCGAAGAGACCTCAGGGGGTCAGTTAGTGGGGATGAGAAAAGAATTAGCTCATTGTTTTTGCATTGCTATACACAGAATATTGTTTTTCAAGGGAGTTTTGAAATTCATTTTTCTTCCTTTTATTCTCACAGGGGGTCCGTGGACTTTCTCTTACTGGCACGAATTTTCCGTGAAATACAAAGCATTTTAAGAACCCCTTCCACTGGAAGAGAAAAATAATAAAAAAAAACCATCAAGAAATTGTTTGAAAATTTGAACGGATATAAAAAATTGAAGGGATTTCTTAAGATTCCAAGTCTTCATAGAAAAACTCAAATCACCCGGTTGGGAATCACCGACATAGACATAGTAAAGAAACTTGTCCCACACATCGCCCCCTTCGTCAGAAATTTTTTTTTCCCCATCGCCCCCTCCCCAATGCAATCTAACCCATAGGATATTATGTTATACACGTAGCTTCTACCGCTCCCCTGGAACATTCCATCGCCCCCAAGGGGGCGTTAACGCCCACTTTGGGAATCACTGGTTTAGATGAGATGATATGTTTTCAGATGTGATTGTAGTGGTCCATCTGCAAATGTCACAGAATCAGGCGGTACGTCGAGTTCCAGCTACTAAGTATATATTCCAGCGCTATAGGTGCCGGAACCTAGAGGCTGAGGCCATTTGAGCCCCCCCCCCTCCCCGTCCAATAAATTTTGTAAGAGGGTCGAACCCCCAATAATTTCTGGGGGGAAAAATGCAATGTACCCTCCTTCTCCTGCGTATACGCTCGAGTCCCGTATATACGGGACGACTAGAAACTTTCAGGCGCTCCCCCTTCCTCCCAAATGTTTTGTTAATGTCGGCGCCTCTGTCCAGTGCAACAGGGATCACGATTTCAATCTCCTACGTGATTGTCGGTGTTGCCATTGCAGGGACTTTCACCACCGCAACACAACCGGACGAGGAGCATCAAACAAAAGGTACGTTTTTACGTTTGTTAACGATTTTTGTAGTTTTTTACACGACGTTCATTTCCGTTTTTCAATTTACAGCAAGTGTGTCTATATTACAAATACTCACAGTGACGCCGGTCCCAGCATTTCTCCCCCCCCCCCTCGAACACTGATGATTCGGGCTTTGAGAGCGATTAAAGACTATGTGGATCATGGCCCCCACATGGGCGGAGCTGATAGGGGCTCTAGTCCTGGGGGCCCGGGACACTTCTCATTACTTTGAGCGCGTTGAACGTCTGACTGAGGGCCCATAAAGGATCCCAGCCTAGGGCCCTGCTTCAGGATGTGGGGGCCATGTTGTAATTATTGTATTAGGGCCCTTCTATAGTGAATTTATAGCATGAAAAAATAGATCGTGGTAGATCGGTGGTATTTTTCCTGGGCCCCTGTGCTGCCGCCCTGTCAACCCCACCCTTTTGGGGGGCCATGTGTGCTGTATAGACATTGTCGGTTTTAACATGGTATACTCATTCACCAAGCTTACGGACGCTTTGTTGACTGATTGGAATATTATAGTCGCGAAGCAGTTATCATCGTCTTACAGCCGGGTTTTTTTTTTCGACGGTTCCAAGAGGATCCGCTGTGCATTTCCATCTCCGGGCTGTTATCTCGGTGAATGTCCCGGATTCGTATCACTGATATGTGGTCAACGGGTAATATCTCAATTTTTGCTTGTTCGATGAATAACGTCGGAGCCGGGGATGATCGATCATTGACGGTAATTGAGGGGATACATTAGATCAGTCGACTCCACCTCTGACGCTGGGAGGGCATCGCCCCCCCCCCTGCCCCTCCTCCCGTATCTCCGCCCATGATACCCTTGCATATGAATGATCAAAAGAAGTAACCTGGGAGCAGTGAATTCGAGGCCGGAGTGCTGCATCCATGGTAATTAATGGCACGGGTCTGAGCAACCCTGAATTGATTCAGAAATCAAATTTCTTATATAAAAATCAAGACGAGCACCCACAAGTTCCAAACATGTGCGACGCCCCTGCGTTCGATAATACGTTTCCGATATTTCGTCATCAATTTCAGGTCAGGAACGAGAGGTTACAGTGTGAACCCCGCTCTGGGTTCGAACATGACGGGAAACTATGCTGTATTAGTTGGGACGAGGGGGAAGGCATTTAATCTATCAATGTCCCCCACAAGGGCTCTAGCCCTGAGGATTGAGAAATGTCCCATCATTTTTTTTTTTTTGCTTTCTCACGCTATAAATTAACTATGGAAGGGACCGTAAAAAGTCTGACCGGGGCCCCGCAAAAGATCCCAGCCTAGGGGTCCTGCTCCAGCATGTAGGGACCATGGGTTCTCTATAATAATGAGTCAATTTACAAACTAACCAACGAAAAGGCTCATGTCATACTGTATTAAATTGTGTGTTTTCGGAATGTTCGAGTGAATAAACTACTAGGGGACCATTCAAGTATTACGTAAGCAGATTTTCAGCCATTTTTGACCCCCCCGTCAGCAGCTTAGAATATTTCATATCTTGAAAAAGAGGGTGGTTGATGACATAAGCAAATTTCAAATCCCCCTCGATGCTGACGTAATACTTGAATGACCCCCTAGAATTTCGTTTTCATTTGTCTTTGGCCAGCTTCGCACGGAGTACGGGAAAATGTTCTCTTTCTTCCTCACGCCACTGCGTTTCAAAACAACACAGCAATGTAGGAAATGGCTTTGGGATCATGAAAGGAAGGGACATTTGCTTACTATTCGCTCGATTCCACGAAAAAGAAAGATGAGCGCATGCGCTCAAATCATGTTGTGCCTTTTGTATAATGTATTTAAAATAAATTCCGCGTGTTTTAATTTAGAGTCGGAAGAGAAACCGTTTCTTGTACCAAAGAAAAATTTTAACGCGAATAAATGTTTTTCTCTCTCCTCATACTTATTGCAAATCATCAAATTTTTAAGATTGGAATCAAATCTTTTATTTGAAGACAGATGATGATGACGTCAGTCAAGGGCGACGAGGAGCAGAGAGAGATGCTGATGATAGTTACACACTTTTGAGGGAACGCCACTTAAATTTCCCATTATCTCTCTGAGGGGCCTGGCCCGTCTCGGGACAATTCACTTATTACTGGTTGTGGGGATCAATGCCCTATTTTTTGCATTGAATATTTCGTTCGCGGAAACTTTGCCCCGAAATTTCGTCCCCGGTACATTTGGCGCCCGGAAATTTCGTCCGCAATGACCGTATGAGTGATGAAGTGAGTAATCCTATCAGTGATCAAGTGAGTTGGACATTTACCCACAACATTTCACTTGCCCTGACCGTGTGAGTGACCGTATGAATGATCAAGTAAACTGGACATTTAGCCCCTCACATTTTGCCAGACCTGACTATGAGTGATGAAGTGAGTTGAACATTCACCCCATTGACATTTCAACTTACTTTGTCACTCATACGGTCGCTCATTCGATCACGTACTTGGTAGCTCACTCGACCGTTCACCTGGTCATTCACTCAATCATGCAATTGTTTACGTTCACATACTCTCACACTCACTCACTTAGTCATTTATATGGTCACTCACTCATACAGTCAATTTCATACTCACTTGGTAAGTTAAATTTGTGCACTTGGTATATTAATTTCACCCACTTATATGGTCACTCATACGTTCAGGGAAATCGAAACGTACAAGGGAAAAGTCAGTGGGCGAAATGTTACGGGGTAGAAACATTCCAGGGGCGAAATGTCGAAAGACGCTATTTTTGCTAGAAAGTGAAATTCGAGAGAAAATATAGAAAATGAATAAAGAACCGAAATGTAAAATGGAAAAAAATTCCATACATGTACACAGAATTTGTAAAGATGGCGCCCACGCGCGATTATTGGTTTGTTTTTCCCATCATGCCTTTACCCTCTTATCGCGATCAGTTATGTGTTGCGTCTTTCTTCAGAGGAGGGGGCGATGGAACGGTTCCAGCGACCAATATATAGGCAGGCGGCTATAATAAAGATTCTGAACAAGATCGACCTAAAAGTTTGGGTAGAAACCGTGGGTGTGTAGATTTTGTAATTATATGTTAGAATTTTCCGAACTATTTGCGTCCGTCTCAAAGAGCCTCGACAACCAGGTTGGGGAGAGACTCTCATGTCCGCAACACCATTTATAATTAATTCATATGCTCGAAACAGTAGGTGATTGTGTCGGAATTTCTGGCATTTCGCGTGTTTTTTTAGCTTCGACCCTTCCTTCACCTATGACATTATGAAAAGTTGAATTAATAGTTATTACGTACGTTATTTAAGTTCCAATTAGAAACAAAAAGATAATGTTTTTCGAACAATTAATTGGTGCATAACTAATTATTTAACATATAGTACGTTAAAACACCGTCAGTAGATAAAGGGTTAAATGAAATTAAAAAAAAATAAACAAAATATTTATTGCACGGAGGAGCCGTTCAAGTATCATCACATCAGCAGAATTTTAGCCATTTTTGACCATCCTCAGCTCTGTATCAGAGGCGTCGCAGGGGGAGGGACTCGTAGGTGCCCCCACCTCGAAGATCCTATTTTTTTTTTGTAAATTGAAATTTCGGAAGAACTAGAGATTGTGAGGAGAGAATATTCTCCGGAGAGAGAACGAGGATTTTGTGAGAATATTCTCCTGGATGGAATTGGAGAATAATCGAGAATATATTCATGTTTCTTTTAAATAAATAAAAAATTACCGATTTTATTTATATTATGAATTGCCATTCAGTTTACACATTGCCTGAAACACTTGAAACAAAGCAATTTTTGGCATAATCACCCCCAATGACAACTTTTAGTTCGAGAATATTCTCCTGGTCATGACGAGAGGTTATAAAAGTTTGATTATGAAAATTTTAGAAACCTCGAGATTAAAACCTTAAACGATTATTATTTCAAAATTAGATAAATTTTCAGAAATAAGTTCAAAACAAAAACTCAAACCAAAGTTGATTGATGAAGGAGAAGCTATTCTCTTACATAATCACCTTCATTCCAAGAAGAACCGTTGTTTCCTTCAATGTACATACACTTAAATTCCGCATCGCTCGTATTTCTTTGAAAGTTGTGCCCTGTTTTGTGTTCAATTTTCTTGCTTTCAAAATTCAATATTGTGGGCTACAAACTTCGATATTTCCGCCTTCTTGACAAGGAGAGAGAGACGGGGACAGAATATTCCCTCAATCTAACCCATAGAATCCTATGCTATACCCGCAGCTACCACCGCCCTCCTGGAACATCCCATCACCCCCAGGGGGCGTTAACGCCCACGTTGCGAATCACTGGTCTAGTTCAAGTGCCCACAAACTAGCAAAAGGTTTTTGGCACAACGAGTAAGATGCCATTAAGGATGTTTCATATTTTTATGAAGGGTGGTTGACGACATAGTATAATTCAAACGAAACACCGGCAAAACTGAAGCCCCTCCCATCATAATACTTAAATGACCCCCAAAGTTGAAAAACGCCAACACGAATAAATACATTTTTCACACCTACGTTGAATAAGAACATGCTTCAGATGAGCATTCTGAAATTAAAAATTCAACATGGGGAAATCTTTCACACGGGTGACATGAAGAAGACAGGTGATGACAACGCCACGCACAGCTAGAAGAGCGACGGTGATGATAGCGCGTCGGGGCTAACGAGAAAGAGTATTTCTCTCGTAGAAACAGTATTTTACAAAGGTTTTTAACAGCTGGTTGATGCGAAAATACATTGCAAAGAAAGTGAAAGGACGTGGGTTCGATTCCCCGCAGGGGCAGTGGAATTCCTTCCAATATATCTAAAAACCTTTGTGTGGATGGCGTAGATCCTCGGAAAGAGTGCTTCTCTTTCTCGTTAGCCCCGTGACGTCACCCAGAAATAAATCAGAGGGAATTGTGGGAAGAAAGGAAGAGAAATTATACACCTACTTATGGCAACGTTTTTTAAGACAATTGGTGACGTCCCGTATTTTGCAGTAATCAGATCATTTGAATGTTTTTCACCGTTTTTGTTCACGGTGATTTGTAGCAACCTTTTATTTCTCCACCCTTCACCCTCCTTTTTGCAGTAATTAGCAAATTTGTCGCAAATAGCATTTTTGGGCTCCAAGTTAGAGATATCCCGCAATTTCCCGCATTTTCCTTGATGACAATTTTCACTTGTGAATCCATACGGATATTAATTACTATAATATCAATTACAACAATTGATTAACTTTCCATCCAGTTACAATTGAATTATCTGGGACCTGCGAACCACCTACGCCATCGTCGCGGACCATAGGTTGCGGACCAAACGCTGCACTAAACTATTATCACGGCCCCTCCCCAATTTCGGCTATAGAGATGGTTCCCGGTCTGAGGAACCTCGAGATAGACATTTTTAATTTTTACATTTGGATTTTACACGGAAACAAATGTCTGGGGCCCCTTTCCCCCGAGAAGTCTTGGCCTTATTTCTAAGACGTGAAGGACCCTGGGGATGTTATAATGCGTTCGATAGTTATCGCCCGTTTCTTTATTGAGATAATAACGCTATAAAATAAAGAGGAAACTGAAATCATGTATGAACCAATCAAGGCTGCCTTTGCCTTTCTTGCATTTTTCTACAATTTCTTTTCTTTCTTTTCGTTCCGGGTGGGGGAAACAGCACAGATATTCTCGAGGTTTCCCTTTTCCAATGAATTCGGGAAAACTGGATCTCAAGTACGGGAAATCCCAGTTGCCACCAAAAATGATACCAAAGAAAAGAAAAATTTGCAAGATATTGCTGAAATAATGGAAAACTCAACAATGGCAGGACATGAAGGAAAAAAAAACCGGCTATTTTTATAACAGAAAAAAAGTCGGAGAAAAACGGACAAAATCACGTGATAATACAGGAACGTCCCGGAAAATATGGGTGATATGTTCACCGTAAGTAAAATGTTAGGACGTTCAGCGGAAGAATGAATGAATGAATAAAAATTCACCTCTGGAATACGGATCCCTCTGCGTCGATACACCACTGGAAAATATAGTACAGGGTGGACAAAAAGTCCGTAGAAACTTTGAGAATGAATAAGAACCGGAAAAATAACCGAAATAAAAAACGGCTTGCGGGGTTAGCATCGCTAGGTCACGTGAATTTTTTTAAGGCGGGGGGGGGGGAAACTCAAAAAACAGTCGATAGGTGGCACTGGTACGAACGACGGCGGTGGAAATATGCAAATTAGACGGTTATACGAACTTGCGCTCCTAATGCACGACCGGTTCACCGTTGTAAACCGTGTATGTGAACCTGCTGCACTCTGTCGTTGCTGGATTTGTGACTCGCCTGCAATGTGTTATCCCCCGTGTTGGTGGTCATGTGAAATGCATACTGTTGTGATAAACGATTTGGGGCATTCTGTTCGTTATTTGCGGACCTTTTCTTTGACTTGTGTACGTCACCTATCGGTTGTTTTTTGATTTATTTCTTTCTTTCCTGCCTTAAAAAAGTTCCCGTGACCTGGCGATGCTAATTTTTATGCATTCTTAAAGTTCCTACGGACTTTTCGCCCACCCTGTATCATAATTACCACTATCAATTTTAGCCCCATCGCACGCACATATTGTCATGTTAAAAGTAGTTTCCTTTTTTTGTTTTCGTAGAATTCATCTTAATTCAGTGCGATTTGAACAGAGCTTTATTTTCCTCCATTTCGATGGTTTTTAGCAATACTTTGCAAATTTGTTTGCTTTTGACATTTTTTTCTTTTTTTGGAGATAATTTTCGGTTTCCCGTTTTTTCCAGTATTTGGTATTCGTATGTCTTTCCTCGAGCAAATAAGTTCGGCTTGAGTGTGGATCAGTTATTTGTATCCTGCAATAATTTGCGAGTTGCAAGTTTACAAGTTGAATTTACACGTTTTAAACAGGATTAATTAAACTAGAAGGCAAATATTGTGTGAATTGAAGCTATAGCGGGTTATTTTCATCTTTTAAAAACGGGTTTTCTCTGCCTCTTTGAACATGGCGGCGTCTGGTTTCGATACTTTCTCCCGAAATTCAAGCGATTTTTCCTGTTGACGATTCGACAGTTTTCTTTGCTCAGAACGTGTTCAAGAAAAAGAAAATTTCAGTTTGTTCTTTTGGGGCCGTTCAAGTATTACGTCAGCAAATTTTTAGCCATTTTTGACCCCCTCCCCTTGAATGACCCCTTCGAGCGGAAAAAATGGCTGGCTTTGAAATATTTCACCGAAGGAGAAGACGCCATCTTTTTACGCAATTAATAATCACTTTTTATGTTTCTTTACATGAAAAAGAAAAAAAATGCCGATGAGCTGAAAACCGCATTTGCCCCAGAATTGCGCGATTTCCGTGAAATGGCAGAAAATTTGAACGTCTCACATCGAAGAAAACTCGACGTTATCGATACGAGAAGTGGGGGGGGGACGTGACCACGAAAATAAGTTGCACCAAGGGAGAAAACTTGCCAAGAGGGAACGTTGGTCCGAGAAGAGCCACCGTGTATTCCGGGCTGTTATCCTGGCCGTCGTCCCGGATATTTACGGCCTAACGTTTCGACGATAGCTGTGGCCTACATCTTCGGAGGTTCAATAGTGAGGCTGAAGAGAGTTCAAAATACGGGACATTTTCATAAAAAAGTCGGGATGGCTGTCTTGAGAAATACTGGACATGTGATCGCTCTAGGTATAACGAGATACGACTGTTGTGCGGTGGGGTAACTTCCTCGTGGAAAATTGCCGAATGGCAAACTTTGCGAGGGGGGGGGGGGGAAGGACAAAAATAATTTGCGAAATTGCCAAATCTTAGAGATGAGAGCGGAAAAATTCCAGATTCAACACCCCTTCCCCGTAAAAAAATCAGAATTACTGCCCTGGCGCCTTACGTAATACTTGGATGGTCCCAGGGTCTCTACTGGATAATAAATATGTCAACACGCATTTTGGACCCAATGTAATGTAAAAGCACGGGTAGTTAAAGGGTGAATTCGGCCCCTCCCCCCTTGTCCAGTATCTGGGGCACCAGACCTGTATGCTACCCCCAGTTGTGGGTACCGGTGAAATCAATCTTTGCCAATCCTGAATGGCTTCGGTGCGTCTCTTTTCAGTGCATCCCACGTACCTTCAATTGTTAAGGCATTGAATGCAAGGGTAACTTGCATTCAAACGCTAAACATACAATCGAATGCCGTTTTAACGAATGCCGTTATAGCGAAAATCTCGTTTGAACGAACACTTTTCTAATCCCACAGATAAGTTTACATAGTAACGTGGAATTAATTTTGTAACGAAATTCAGTTTTAACGTAGTGATTTCTCCGGTCTCTCGAAGTTCGTTATAACGGGATTGGACTGTAATTGAATTTTAGATGCCATTCAGATTCGCTAACCGCATTTCTTTTCAATCGCATATATATTTTTTATTTATGGAGATGATACCACGGGGATGGGGGGGGGGGGGGTCCAGCGCTCTCTTCTTCCGTCGAAAGGAAATACCCTGCATACCATCGTTGTAAAGATAATACAGATATGGTTTCACAATCCCATTAAGGGGTTGGTTGCTTGTTGGCGATGACTCATTTAGCCGTTCGTACGTTAACACGAACGTTATACCGAAGTAGAAAAACTATCCTTTCATTCCAAATCACAAGCACGTGGTTTCGGTGCGTGACAGGTATATATGCGTTCTAATATAGCAAGAGCCGAATAAACTTGGCACGTGTGGGTGACCCTGGAATGTTTATTGCTTCCGACTGAAATTCCAGCGATTCCTTTGTGCGAAATTCCCTACTGAAGTTGCTGCTGCGTACACGTGCCGTGAATGTCACGTTGAAGGGGATGATGCAAGATTCCTCCCCTCTTGCGCCATTTTCTTTTTGTTGTGTTTGTTGGCAACGTCTTTCTTTTTCGGTGGATAAAGTAGTTCTTGCAATAGTAATGAAATATTTCTTTCGTTCTTTCTTTTTTGTAACCCATGAATGAATGCAATTAGCCGGTACGTATCGTACTAATGGGGGGTTTACGTGAATTCACATCAGTTAAGATTTCAGTTCCCCCACACTTTTTTGTTTCGTCGCCACCCCCCCCCCTTCTTTCTTCTGGACTCTTTTTTTTCTCTCATCGCCCCCAAACTCAAGTGAATCCATAGGATCCTATGTTAAATCCGTTGGTTCTTTCGCCCCCCTCCCCATGACCATTCCATCGCCCACCAAGGGAAGATATTGCCCACTGGTTGGGAGCCCTGGATTTTTTTGCCGATAAAATGAATGCAAGTGAAAATTTTTCGTGGCCCTCCAAGGGGGCGATGTCCGACAAGCGTCCAAGTTGGAGGGGGAATTTGGAAGTTTACGGGTTTCATTTCGGCGGTTCCTTGATGGGTCTCATTATTTTTTGTTGCTTAAGTAGTAAAACGTTTGCAAAAGCGGAAGCCCTGTACAAATCCACTTACGGGGGTCCACCGAAAATCTTCGTATTGGGTGCTCGCTCCTAGGTTAGGCCCTTGGATTTCAATCACTGGTGAAATGAATAAAAATGAAAATTTCTCGTGGCCCTCACGGAAGGGAGGTGCTACAGGGCTCCAGACTGGGGACCGCATGGGGTACTTGACTTATTTGTTGATGAATCACATTGGGGTTTTTTGTTGCTTCAATATTGTACAATTCGTCAACAAGCTGGTTCTGTCACTTGCCACTTTTCATAGCACTTTGACAAAATGGGACAAAATAAGCGAGATATGACGCCAGCCCCACTAGTATGCCATATGAGTCTTTGATTAGCTGAAACGGCTTATTAAGGCCGAAATAAATATTTTGCCTTCATATTCCACCGTTATCTACATCCAGATGAAATCCTGCTAGCAAAGTCGAATGCAGTGAAACCACGCGCAACCATACGCGCCATAACGATAAATCCCTCTATAACGATACATATTTTATACTTCGTCACTGGTTTTCGCTTCGAATGCGAAGGTGTCTAATACAGTCGAATGCCGTTTCAACGAATACCGTTATAGCGAAAATCTCGTTTTAGCGAACACTTTTCTAACCCCCGCAGATAAGTTAACATAGGCACAATATGCAAAAACCTGGAATTCCTTTATCACGAAATTTAGTCATAACGAAATGATTTCTCCGGTCTCTTGGAGTTCGTTATAACGGGATTCGACTGTAACATGGGTTATTTTGCAAAACGATCTGAAATTAAAAACACTATTAAATGTAATTTTAAAGTGAACTAAAAACTGTACGGAGAGAAAAATCTCAATCGATATTTCTGTTGATTGGCTTGAAAACGTTCGTAAGTGGAGATTCCCTAATAATAGAAATCCGTCGCGAAGGTCGATTTCTCCCCCGGACGCAGGCACATTAATTAGAAGCGAAGTACACTTTGATGTGCTACAAATGGAAGCATTCGTTTTAAGGAACTTGGAGATTCGATTCTTCCCGCGATTATCGTTTCTATCGACATCGAGCGCGAAGAAAAGCAAAGCGTCGTTTCATCCTTAGCACGTCGTCGTCAAACTTTGCATTCACAAAACACGGGGGGCGGCGGCTCGAGAACAAAAATCTCTACCATTGCGAGATCTATTTCTTTTTGGCACCCTGTCCATGTTTTTTTTTTCTCTCTTTCATTTATTTTTTTGATCGAAAATTTTTCGCCCTTTCAACTCTGATTTTGCGCCCATCTTAGAGCGGTGCCCGTGCGACCACACGGGTTGCATGGCCCAAGAGATGGCCCATCCCCCGATCTCCTCTTTTAAAAAGCAACAGGCCTGCAACGATGTAATTATGCAATTATCACACTTCACTCACAGTTTGAAGAATAGATGGCGTATAGCAGCACTAGAACAAACATTACGCAGAAAAAAAACTTGGCGACAGGTTCGCACACACACGTTCCAACACGCACCGATTCGTTATAAGTTCCGCAGAGGAATATGGACGAGGTGCGTGCGGGGTTCGGCAGGACTTTTGGGAAGTAGAGCGTTTCCCATCACAAATCTCTCCTGTGCACACGAATTCGGAGAAAAATACATAAATCTTTCCACTGATTATTTTCTTATGGGGGGGGGGGGGCGAAGGCGAAAATATTTTCGGGGGTGCCCTTTTCATCTTCAGCAAAAGTAGGCTGACCATATTTCTCAAGGAGAAATTCGTGAAATTTGGACATCAAATACGGGAGAAATCCCCTAGTTGCCGCAAAAAATGGCAGCAAATAAAAGTAAAATTTGCAAGTAATTGCTGACAATTTTTTGCCAATGACGAAAAATGCTGGGAGTAACGGGTCAGTTAAAAAAAAATTGGAAAAACGGCCAAAATCATGGGATGATACGGGAATGTCCCGGGAAATGGAAGTACGGGTGATATGGTCACCCTAGGTGAAATTTTATTACGTGAAAATTAAGGATTCCGGTCGGTAGCAAGAACGAATGAAAATTCCAACTCGAAGACAGGGACCTCGTGCTCACCACCACTCAGCAATTCACTACCTAGTGAGTTGTGCCGCATGTGTGCCTAATAGATTTGCATATCTAAGGGTTATGTGTGATTTTTCAGTGCTGCCATCTCTATTTCGGAAGTGCCGTGAGGGAATTGTAATGGCTGAATGTTTGTATAAGCGTCTTGGGAGAGCTTTGGCGAGACTTTTTAACAGGGAGATCGGCTCGCATTCACGCCTCGAAGTTGGGAACCACAGAAAACAAACTTCAGCCGACCACCACTGTGGTTCGAACCAGGGCCATCGCGATGCGAGCCCGTCACTATGACCACTCGACCACCACAGCGGAAACGCCACTGGAAAATAAAAAGGTAAAATACCCCGACCGGATGAAACGGGATTTCGTTCAATGAAATACTGCGCATCCCGCTTATAACGTTTTTTCACTTTCCAAAAAACATGTGACATTACAGAACGTTGTAAGAGGGGAAAATTCTGTTTAAACGAGAAATTTAGACGAATATCATGAGACCCCTTTTTTCTTAGGTTTCCTTATGCAGTTTTTTTTCCCCTTTCTTTTTCCCGAACGCTACGAAGTACTGATGCAATATGAATGGAGTGACCATATGACCAGATCATGTTCCAGGGACACACACATTCCCGTATTTTCACACGTAATTTCTCCCGTCCTGAGTGTCCCGTTTTTTTCCCACGAAGCTTTCTTAAATTTTCGTTCTTACCGAAATCATGTAGGAAAGAAAATGAAACGCAGTCAGCAGAAAAAATGACTGGCTTTGAATCAAAGGAAAAAGCGCCATCTCTGGGTGTTTTCATACGATTGATAATCACTGATAATCACCATTTTCGTTTCTTCGCATGAAAAAGAAGAAGAAAAAATTCCGACTGTGTTGTGCAGTGGCGTAACTTCCTCGTGGAAAATTTCCGAATAGCAACCTTTGGACAAAAAGCACTTGCGAAATTGCCAAATCTTGAAATGTAATTCAGGCGTGTAGCACAGGCGTTGGATGGGCCACGTTCAAATGTCCATAAGATCATGCAGAATATCCTCCGATATTATCCGTACAAACTTTCACTTGTGCAGCGGTTGCTTCCACATGATTATGACTCTCGACTACGGTTGTCACTGCAATTTCTCGCTTGCGTTGAGGTCGATTCAGAATAGCCTTGGAATATCCTCTGGACTGACGGAGCGCATTTTCACTTGGATGGTGCAGTCAATACCCACAACCGCCGAATTTGGAAACTGGAAAATCCGTTAGAGGTTCCGTTGCATTCATCAAAAGTGACGGTATGGTGTGGATTTCCGGCATCATTTATTCTCGGTCCCTACTTCTACGAGGAGTTTTGTTTTGTTCTATAGGTCCAGCGACATGTTTGATCACCGGGAAGCGATATGCATTGCTGTTGCAGAACGAAATTGTTCCGGCTCTGCAAGCACGTCACTGCCTTGCAGACACAATCTTTATGAAAGACGGAGCTCCTCCCCCCACATTGCAGTGCGTGTTAAGAATGTCCTTGAAACCCATTTTACAGAAGAACATCAGCCGGCACTTCACCTAATGTACGGCCTCCCCGGACCTTAATCCACCCGATTTTTGCCTGGGGGGGGGGGGGGCACTTGAAACGTCTTGTAAGTCGTGACAATCCAAGAACTTTACCCGACCTTAAAGGCAGCAGCATTCCACGCCACGTGCTGAACATTTCCCCGCACACACTTCTGTCAGTTGTGGAACATCCCATCTTGCGATTTCACATGGTATCTGAAAATGATGGTCATCATGTAGAACATGTTTTGTTGCAGTAACAATTGTGAAGATATTTAACAATTGTTAAAAATTGTAAACGCTTTTCATTTTTTAATAAAACGCCCTCTGGTGACGACATGTGCAATAACCCCTCCCCCCCGAAACAAATTCCCATCCACTTCACACGAAGTCCTCCACAAAATTTCAATTTTCTGATGACTGGTTTCACCTGTAGGCTACTTCAAAAAAGGGTCTTTTAATTATGGACGCCCTGTATGTATATGCAGTCAAACCTCGTTAGTAAGTCACCCGGTTAACACGCCACTCCGCTTACCGGGTCACCCGATTGTCCTCAGGCAGGAATTGGCACAGCTATGGCTCACTCCGTTTAACGAGTCACTCCGTTTACTAAGTCATATTTGTGCTCTCCCAAGAGTGACTCATTAACGAGGTTTGACTGTATATATACAGTATATGTTTAATCGATACCCCATTTTCACAATATTTTTAATATATTATTCACCTTGATCATCATATAATAACCTAAACTTTTTATTTTGCATAACCTTTGATGATATTATTCCCAGCCGTCTAAATGAATTCTGCTGGATCCGTTGTATTTTTCTAGCCAAAAAAGGCCGCCAGAGAATTTAAAGTCATTTGCTTATAGCGCGCACTAATGTTATAGAATCGGCACAGATATGATGAATAGGCTATCAGAGAGGGCCCTCGTCCCACCATTCAAGATTTCCAGGCATAGTTTGACCAAAGCAGAATAGCTTATAAATTTCTATGGCATTCGTTAGTTGAGAGAAACGGGGTAAAATTGGAAAAAAAAACAACATCCCTGGTCACGCAATACTCGCTAATCATTAATGAACTCTACAATTCATTCATTCTTTAATTGGGCCTTTTAGGTCAAAATAAACGACTCATTTTCCGGAAAGAAGAAAGTGGTGCAACGCATTTGCAGCCGATTTACAGATCACTTAAGTGGCCTGCGAAACGTTTTAAAACCAGTGAAGCGGCCAGCACTCTTCTAGAAGTCGAGGGCCCCCTTGTGCTAGCCGCTAAACTGTAGATTTCTCGAACACAGAACCTGTCTACAAATACAGAATCATAACCAACGAGTTATTTGAAAGGAATGCTTTTATTAATATATGATCAAACAATACAAAATTTAAAAAAGAAAAAAAGGATGATTCAACATGCACATATTAAAGCAAAAAAATTTGTATCTGAAACAACAAATTCTCAATTGTAAATCAGTATATATTTACCGTCAACCCAACTTGAATAATAAATGAAACAATCACTACGTGGAAAAACGAAAGAAAAATACGTAACAAATAATCGAGGTTAAATATTGACTACAAGAATCATTACTCGTATAAAAAAGTAAAAAGAGTACAAATCAATCAAAATGAAAAACATACTTGAGCAAATAAATGAATGACTGACACATGAACATTGCCACGAAAGATCGCTCATGAAACCATTTGGTCTGAATTTAGTTTGCTCGGAAAATTTGTGTAAATCGACAATACAACCAACACACTCACTGCTATAAGCACTTCGCCAGCAAAATGCAAACGGTAAGTGAGAGTTGCGATTGAATACAACAATTTGGGATTTTTTAAACCAATATTATATCACAGCTGCATGCATGTTGGCTATTGAAGCCACGTTGAATTACACAATCTAATTATCTAACGATGACTTTGGTTTTTTTTCTTTTCTTCTTTTATACGGTCAAATAAGCAATAGGAAAAAAATACACAAAAAATTGTTCAGTATATCAGTCTCGAAAAACTTCAACATCTTGATCACGGGTGCACAACCTCTGGCCCGTGGGACAAATCCAGCCCACGAAAGATGTTCAAGTCAAGAATTATTGGTAGTAACTGATTATTCTTCCATATCAATTAAATACGGGAAATCACAGGATCCATACAGTTCATTACCAATTATAGCCAAAAAATATTGTCGAAGGAAGTAAAGTTGTTTAATTATAGCCAAAGAAATTATCAAGGGGAAGTAAAGTTGCTAATTTTTGGAGAAGAAAAAAAAAAGCTAATTATAGCCAAAAAAAAAAATGAAATGAGTGAAGTTGCTGAAAAATCACAAATGAAGGGATATAAGAGATCTACCAAAACTCACTTTGCAATTCACCAAAAAAAATATATATATACAGTAGGCGTTTGATAATCCAGCCTGTCTAGTAATCCGACGATTTTAGGTGGGGTTTCCTTCTGGCGTGGAAGAGTCTGCATGCAAAAGTTTGTTATTTAAATGGGATTTTTCCAGTAATCCGACTCACCCAGGTCTGATATGTGCTGGATTAGCGACAGTCTACTGTATATATGTTTGACAAATATCTGAAATGAATATACTTATATGACAATTGTTAATCATAAATAATGATCGCAATTTCTAATCTTTGATTTCAGTAAAAAAATATAAATTTAAGTATAACTCGTTGAAAATCGGAAAAAATAGGAAATTTCATAAAATTAATTGGAACAGACAAAAGGTTACATGCTCACTATATATGTTCTGATTTCGGGCCCTGGCAAAAATACTACATATCTGGTCCGCAGACTGAAAAGGCTGTGCACCCTTAATATTGGTTACATACAATTTCGAAAAAAAACAACAACAACTTAATAATCAAGAAAAATATCGTTGAATTTGATTAAGGCACCATCAGCATTCAAATTATCAATCGCAGGGTACAAAGGTAACTTTCCTTTTTCAAAAGTTATATTCAATACGAAATATTTTCAATAACTTTATATTGAGAAAATTAATACATTCTGACAGTCTATTAGAACGAGACCAAGAACAATTTCGAAATGTCGCTATTCCAACCACACACAAAAAAAAATTCTCAAAATTTGACTAATCTAATGTGAAAAAAACTGGCCGATTCACGAAGACAGTGAAAAATTATCTCGACATACTTCAACTCATTCACTCACATAAATTTAACCACTGGATATGTTCAGCAATACAGAAGTTACATAAAAAGCTACCAAAAGGTGATACCACAGTTGATTCCGCCCACACTGACCAGCTGCACAGGCACCGTGGTATCATCTACTGGAAGCTTCGAATGGATTTCGGGAAACTTATGTATACTTCTGGATTTACTGATGGAAAATCCAAGACTTCTAATTAAGATACAGACTAAATTTCAGACTCAAAAATTACTTTTGACTAGATCTAATTTTGTTTCGTTGAACAATAATATTTGGCCTTGGGTTTTTCAGTGCTGTCGTGGTTTTTGCATTGCCAACAACTAAATGAATGGGTCATTTGTAATCAAATATAATGGATTACGATGTATACTCAAACACCCATTGGTTCTTTAGCTTTCGTTGATAGAAGAAAACAGGCCTCACAGACTCAACTACACTGGCTTCCAACAGTTAAGTACATGGCAGATCATAAAACATAACGACATCACTTTAATCTTGCTGCTCTCGATTGGACGATTAGCGGAACACTAACGTATGATACTCAGGCATGCAGTTCCTTTATGTGGAGCCTTCGGCACACAGAACTGGCAGATATTGTCTTACCAAATAAAGGTGCAATCATGGAATGAAGAAGTTGTGGAGGTCGCTTGTTGATTCTGCTTGTCTACTACAGCAATATACCAATTATGGAAACGAGTCAAACAGTTTATCAGACCTAAACCAATTACCAAGGGTTACCAACCCTTCTGATGATTGGTGTGGGTGTGTACATTGCTATAATGACCAAGTGAAATCACGAGATATGTTCACAGCTTTTAGATCCATGGTCGCAGTATCACTTCGTAAAGCAATATTTGCCAGTACTGTGTGCCGAAAACTCCACATGAACCAGACTGTATGCCAGAGTACCACTTGTTTGTGTACCACAAGCCATTCACCTAGAGGGGCAAGATTAACATGTTGTCATTATACATTATGTTATATAAGCCATTGCATGCTTAACTTTTGGAAGCCAGTGTAGATAGAAATGGAGGGAAAACGCTACAATAATCTTACACAGGGTGAGACCAATGGTTTCTCGAATACCAGAATTATATCTCCCGAATTTGAATTTTCAGTCTTCTTGATACAAAGAACAAAATTTCTTAGTCTCTCAAATCTGTAGTTGCCAAAAAAAAGACTACCACCATCTAAAAATACTATTGCGCAGCATCCGGAAAAAATTACACCTTGACTTAATTGCAACGATTAATTTCATACATTAATCTTTATGAAATTCAATTTAAATACAATAGATTTGGCTTGTAAGGAGGCCTTGATGCAATGAAGGATGAAATGATGATGATATGCATGTAATCGAGTTACGTCTGCATCAGTGAAAAACTACAATTCATATAACTTTTTTTCTGATGGCCAGCCAATGAGATATGTAGATCAGAAGTCACCAACCGATAGGATCAGTGAAATTTAAAAAAATTACGGTGGTGTGTCCACAGGATTCAGAATCAAATTTGGGGGTGAACAAGGTATGAAGAGTTGGCGATCACTATGATGCACAGGTGACATGGACATCCAATTGGAGGATGAAAGAAAAAAAAATGGCTCGTAAAATACTGAGAACTTTTTCAATTACTGAAATTATCTTACTCTTCAGTGACAGTCGTAATGTTGAACAGTCACGAGCCTATGACTACACTCAAAATGGTTTTACTATTGACATGACAAAAAATGAGGTAGAAGGCCAAGAAGTTCTGGACATATAAAGTCCTGGACAAATCAACCAATTGACATAAAAATGTGAGTTTTGTTCTAAAATACTTATAACCTAGGTTTTTTTTGGTACATTTAAAAAAAAGTTTAAATTTCACCACAGGTGGCGCTGTAAAACAAAAAACTTAACATAACACATAGAATACAACACAAGCCTCGCATAATTAATGTTTATGACACAAAGTTTGTTACATAAAACTATAGCATTCTAATATGAATGCCCATTTTACCTTGCGTGAAAAACTGTTCGTGTGTTGAAATATAGAAATTTTAACGCAATTCGTGATATGCACAGTTTGATTTTATATGTTGCCATTATTTGTTCTACAGCACCACCTGTGAGTGAAATTTGAAATTTTAGAATTGATCAAAATATAAATAAATAAAATTCAATGCCATGATAATTAATTTAGTGCAAACCACCTCTTTTTATGTCAATTGGTTGATTTATTATTCTTACAATGTGTCCAGCACTCCTTGTCCAACCTGTACATTGACTGATCGCTACCTAAACTCCTAACTCAGGGGGGGGGGGGCCTGCCCCAGGATCTGAGAGGGGCAACATTTTTCAGACGTTTTAAATGCGTAATTACTCTGATAAAAAAACAAAGAAATCAATTTCATGTTACAACCATGGTGCTAAATCCAGGTAAAGAAACGAGAGTACTATATACTACCAAGGCTTTTGAATACTTTGAAATCCAGTACACGAAAGATCGTAAATCAGAAGAATTCCTATCAGAGGGTAAAACTATGACTGGATTTATTTGAAATAAGACGGTTTCTTTTAATATAACACCGTAATCTTTACTTTGAAAAACTCTCCTGAAAATATTTGTTCAAATTTCAGTCTTTGATTTGTAAAGTGGTTGATAAAAATTACAAATTCGAGCTCCTACTGTATAAATGCATACAAAAATCTCACACAAACTAATGTTCATTAAATGGTAAGTACAAAAAAAGTTTTAAATTATCTCATACAAAAGATGGCAAACAAGTTCCTGCCTGCGCAAAACAAATTAAATACATCAATTAAAGTAAAATTTCTTTGCAGACTAATTTTTCTCGTGCGAACAACGTTTTCTTTCTGAATAACTATTCCATCCAGTGCAAAACATCATTTCAGAAAGCAGCATTTTCATTTCAAGTCAACTTCAGATACACCAAAAAATTAAAAAAACAAAAATGCAAACTACCAATAGACTATTCCGAAAAATCGGTTCATTGAGCCACAATTTAAGTACTCCGAATTTACCACTGACAATAATTCGGCAGATACAACAAATGTCTTCTCTTTGAAAGAAAATTAACAGATATCTCTCACTTTTTCAAAGTAATCGTTACAACAACATTCAAATATATAATAAACAAAAATCAACATTAATTTTTTTAATATAATCAGCATATCATTCCGACAAATCAACAAATTTCACAGACACTGAAATGTCAGAACAAGATATCACAGTATTTACTCGAGCCTAATGTGCACTTCATGTCTCGGCTGCCGCAACTGAACATATTTCAGATTCAACGAATAAAATTTTGCAAATTATTTCCTTTTACTTCTAAAAAAAGTATTGTGGTAGTGAGCCATTCTTGTTTTTGGGATAATGGCAGCACAGATATTTTCTGGATATTTTGAGCACAACTTAAAATTGAATGGAGAGGGAGCCATGACAGGCTGTTAAGAGAGGACAGCCTACAGAGAGACAGATTTGTGGTTTTGATGCTTGCGAACTATGCCTATTTTTGCGAATGATGCAAATGGGTTAAGTGCTCTAAAACTGTGCCACATGTCACTCAAGGGATCTATAAATATGCCACGGATCATTTAAGTGTTCTGAAACTGTCAAGGGTTACTTGAGTGATCTATGAATGTGAAAGTGATCTTTGAGGCCTACTTCAGTGATATGAAAATGCCACGGGCCACTTAAATGTTCTGGAATTGTGCCACAGTCATTTAAGCGGCAATTTGCGAATGTGCCGCTTAGTTCATTTTTAAAAAATTAGGTTTGTCGGGGCAAGCCACATCAGATAACCTTCAGGGCCACATTTGGCCTGCGGGTCAACGGTTTACCATATATGGCTTAAAGGGTGGGTCACAATGAACTCCTTAGAGAGAAATTTTGCATCTTTACCCAACAAAAAGCATTGAAATTAACAGAAATTGGTTATAATAGCATATACAGGTAATTTCTTTTGAAATTTCAATTACAAAAATTTTGCCTTAAAAAAATAATTTTTGTCTTTGGGGGGGGGGGGGGGAGTGCATGAGCATCCTATGCCCCCACTCCTGCGTACGTTTTTGATCGATCCCACCAATAACCCTTAGGAGGTAGAGGGCAGTGCTGACGGGGGGTTAAAAATGGCTAAAAATTTACTGACGTAATACTTGAATGGCCTTCGAACAGACTGCCTGTATAAAAAGTTAATTTTTTATTTTAATAACTATACAACCCCTTCCAATACGAATGACAGATCTGAAGTCCACACACGTTATCTGAATACTTTTTCTAATTGGAAGCATGTCTCTAGGATCAATGGTCTGCCAGTAAATTGTGATACGAGCTGTTAGATATGCACCCAGTACAAACTGTCAACTCTAGCTTAGTATGGATACTAGAGAACACCACTTTGGCCTTAGGCCAATGATGTTCAGACTACCCTGTATAGAGCCCTCAGTAGAGAGAAAGTTAACCAACTCTAGCCTGGGGGGGGGAGAGGGGTCTGGAAAGAGAGACCACCATTACTAAAAAAAATTTTTTATTATAAACTTACTAAAAAAATCTAATCAATAGGGTCTCCCACCTGGATGATGGGGGAGTAGTTTCGAAGAGGATTGGGGGGATGAGAAGAAAATATGATGGGGGGGGGGGGACATGGACAAAAAGTTTATAAATCGCTGATCCAAGTTATGAAATTCTAAGACAGGAACAGGTGGCAGGAAGAAGACAATTTTGTTTGAACAGCATAGTCATAGCTTGCGATAAAACCATATAGATGATGTATCTCATATAACAGCCTCTTACTAGAATGTCATAGACATTTCGGGCAGATTCATTGAATAGTTTCGGACAAATAGCATGTGAGTGGGAGAAAACTGGAAACTTTTTTTTCTGCTCTTTAATCTTACGAAAAATATGGCGTGCAAATATTGCAGATGTTTGAAACTGTGTGTGGCACCACAAGGCTAAGTACAGGATAATCATCTTGATCACAGATGTTGTGTTGAACTCGTCAAAAATTAACATGAACAGTTCATAAATATAAAAATAACATAAATCAGTAAGTTATTTCATTATTACAGGGCCAATAGCGATAAATTTTGCAATAAAACCATTTTTGATATTATATTTAAAAAAAAATACAATTTAACGACTATTCCCTTCACCCATATTAGCCTGTTAAAATTCAAGGGTTTACTAAATTGCATTTTCGCTCATAACACATTATTACCCTTTTGTATCCGAGCATGATGGTATTGAATTTTTAAAATGTTCTTCCTTTTATAGGAGGTGGAAACAATACCTAAATGTTCCTTCTCATAATCAGCACAGTTCTCAGCAGCAAGAGAAGCTCAGTTTAAAATCCTTGCGACTATTTGTGCTTGACTCTGACGAACACCCAGTTAAAAGAGGGGGAGAAAAATTCAGATTTTTAGAGGAAAGGATAAAAAAGTGCATTAGATTCGAGTAAATATAGTAAATATGGCGTTAGTCTCGCAATTAACAAGAAAAAAAAAAGACTCGACATCATTACTTATCACAGCAAAACCAATGTCAAGTTGTTTTTTTTGAGATCAAGTTATTTTTTTTCCCTACAAAAATTCATTGGACTACACTTACATCGTTTTTCAAACAAAATTGTTCGATGGAGTTAATCAAGTATTGGCACATCAAATTACCCTGAACACGTTGCTTATAATTAACAGTGACATGGAAGACAAATCATCCACAATTCCAAACATGAACAAAAAAGAAATTACATTCTTGATGTGTGTGTATTTGTTCTAACAAATGCATGGGGGAAATAAACCAAGTCCATTGCAGAGAATTATCACGTTGACAAATGATTACACGAGAAACCTTTTCGCAGGATGAGAAAAACCTGATGAAAGCTCATAATATGAAAAATATATATGTATATAATAACTTGCTACACTTCATGGGGATAAGTATATAAACTTCACTCAGTTTCTTCAGTACTATCGGACTGGTCTGTTTCTCTTCGATTTCTAAAAAAAAATTGTATACAGTTGAGTCTATATAACAAAGTCACTTGTTCAACATAAGTTTTCCTGCATTAAAAATTTGTTAAACAGGATTTCACGTAAGTCTTAATGTGGCCTTTATCTCATCAACTGTTGTCGTAAAAGCATGGTTCCAATTTAAAAAATGCTCAAAATTCCTCGTACTGGTTTTGGGATTGAAAATACATTGTGTCGCAAAATAAAAATATCTCCATTTTTATACAGCCCGTCTCCTAAATTCAAATCAGGAAGTTGTTGCCCTGTCTCTCCCGAGGCCAAATATATAAATAAAATCCAAATTTCTAAGAGCAATATTTGCTTAGATATTTGAATTCAAAAATTGGAAAAAAAAAGTTGGGAAAGAACAGCATAAACTAACAGACAACGCTTCTCTTTCCCTCATTTATCCTATTTATTTTTTCCCTTTTCCTCTCTGAATTGAGTTTTGAATTCAAATATCTAAGCAAATATTGCACATAGAAACATGGAATTTCTTTTGCTGGGCTCAGGAAACCGAGAAACAACTTTCTAATTGGAAGTTAAGGGACAGTTTAAAATTTTTTTTTTTTAATTTTGTGATGCACTTTTAATTTTGTATTTTCAAATTCAAAATTTATACGGGAGATTGGCAAACATCCCAAATATTATGAAATTTGAGCATTTTTTTTTTAAAAACTGGAACCATACCTTTAAAGCAAACGACTGATGAGTTGATTGACCACATTAAAATTTACAGGACACCCTGTATGGTGTGATTTTCCTTTTTTATTAAAGTCTTTGATCCTCAGAAAAGTGTATATTGCTGAACATTAACAAACTGACACTGAATTCAAAAGAAGTTTTTTCTTTTGCTACATAAACATAAAATTTTCTTCTTTGAGGACAGTCACGACTAGGACTTGCATTTCTATATTCATTTCTATATTGCATATATTTATCATATTTCACTATTTTTCCATGATAGGGCATATTTTGCATATATGATTTTCAATAAAAAGTATATTTTCCCCTCGCTATTCTAATCCCACTTCAGACTCCTAGGGCTAGGATTTTTGTGCACTAAAAATGGAACGTCGTTGCTGATTGGTGAAAAATCCCGAAATTCCGGTTTTTCAGTCAATCAGCAATGCAAATAATACAAATAAATACAACGCCACAACAGGTAAATTGCCCAACGAGGTGGCTGACTTAAGAACATCATGAATCCCCGAACCATTTTTTGTACTGCTACACCACACATGCACCCCATCCACACCCCCCCCCCCCCGCGGAACACCCAACGAATCGGTACATGCGGGAATATGCGTGTACGTGTAGTGAAACCTGACGTGAAGTTTTTTTTGTTTCTCTGTAATGCTTGTTATGTGTAGTGCTGCCATCTGCCCCCAGTTTTTCTAACTATGAGTGAAGTGTTATGATTGAATGATTTATCGTTGTAGGACTGTCGCTCTCTGTGGCGAGACTTTTTAACGGGGAGATCGGCTCGCATTTGCGCCTTGAAGTTGGGAACCACAGAAAACCAACTTCAGCCGACCACCACTGTGGGGTTCGAACCCGGATCCTCGCATCGCGAGTCCGTCACTATAACCACTCGACCACCACAGCGGCCATCTACAAAATACTAGGCCTTCAACGACACTGGTGTGTGTGTGGCTGTAAATAGATTATTCATTAGAGTCTGTGTCTGTGATGGTAGCTCGTGGCTAAAATTGGTAAACGGGGAAATTTTTAGCATTTGAAGGAAATTTCAAGAGTTTTTACCAAATAACAGGATTATTTTTTTTATTTTTTAACTTTGTGTTTTTCTAGAGCTAAATACACTAGTTGGCTAGGTATTTTTTAACTCAACTTTGCCACTAACTCAAGGGTTCTCAAACTATTGTGTGCCGTAGCACCCTGGAGAGCCACCAACTTTTGTCAGGAGCACAGCACTCCTTTACAAAGGTTTTTCAAAGATACTCTTTGTTAAACTGCTCTGGGGAGCTATGGATAAGCGTTGATTGAGAAAAGAGGCACAACACGGGTAGAAAAGGTTTGAGAATTCCCCCCCCCCCCCCTCACTAATTGAAGGGGGGAAATGGTAAATGCTGTAAGTCCATAAAAAAACCAATTCAAACAGCGTTTTTTCATGAAGTGTCAAATAAACAATGTTTTATAATGTTGTCAATTTGAAAAGTGCCTACGGTCGGTATTCGCCAACATGTTTTAAACTATAGTCACAATTTTTGGACAGGAGATTGAAGCAGATTGGTTAAATTCAGGCTTTTAACTAATCAGTGTCGATCTTCCATCCAAAAATTGCAACCATAGTTTAAACCATGTCAGTGAATTCCACCCTGAGTGGTTCAAAAGAGCATGTAAAGAGGTTGCAAATGTGAACGTCCCTACAGGCTGCAAAAATAGGTTTGTTTTTTGATTTTTTTTTTATTTCCAACATTTTCCCCTTCGACACACACATTTACCTTCCAATTTTAATTCTGTACTTTACTTTTGGGGGTGCATACCTATTGGAAACAACAGGTAAAACATCACTAATTCTTATTTATCACATGATTATTTATATCAGTGGATGCATTGATGTATTCAAAAAAATATTGACACGAAATGCTTACTGTCTTTTGTCATTCACCTTATCCTGGAAACGTAACTGATTGTAAAATTTAGCCATATTCATGAGAAATTCTTTCTCCTCTCTATCTGCTACCTGTAGAAGTACAAAATACATCATTACCAAAAGAAAACTGTACATGGATTTTTTTTTTAACCATTGCATTCAGACATGAGTCAATATGTTAGCAGAGAAATATTTACAAGGTGCATTTAGTAGTAGTACAGTAGAACCTAGATAACTCAACGTTTATTATTCTCATGTGTGGTTGGCATATACTAAATTTAAATAGGCAGAAACTTTTTTAACTTAGCACAAGAAGATAAGCTTAACCACACTATGCGCACTGCGATCTCTATTTCGCCATGAAAACAAATCTTTTGAAATTATTCATGGATTGGCCACTTAATAAATTTATGATATTTCTCTCGTATGTTTCAACAATTTTTTTTTTTTGTCGTTTCTTGGTCAAAGATACTTTCTCATACCTAGGGCCATTTTCCACGTTTTTGGAGCCTGGAAACTCGACCTGCAGACTACAAGTAAAAAGTCATAGATAAGCATGGGTGATACCTGAAATTTTTAAGCGAGAGATGAGCTAAAAAATAGTTATTTTTAAATTTTTAAGTAAAAAAAAAAGAAGTTTTCCTAATGTTCTGCTCATTTGCAAATAACATATTTCGATAAATTTATACTTTATTCACCACAATTCAAGATTATTTTGAAACTTTTTGTAGAAATTGCAGAAGATTATTATTTTGTTAATTCGATGGAATGGAATAGTTCAACTATGTACAGGATGTCCTGTAAGTGCTAATGCTGTCTTTAACTCATTAACCATTCGCCGTTGACATATGATACCAGTTTAAAAAATACTCAAAAGGCATTCAAAATTTACCCTGTCCCAGTCTTGAGAGTGAGAATACAGTGTGTAACAAAATAAAAAGGTCTAAATTGCTATACAGTCACTCCTGTCCTCTAACTTCTGATTAGAAAAAATCATGTTTTTCACTGGAGATATTTGAATTCAAAAATTAAAGCTTGAAAAAAAAAAAAAAAAAACAGCAAAGACTAACGAGCAATGCTTCTTTCCATCATTTGTGCTGCCCTTTCCCCAATTTTTTCTCCCATTTTTGAATTTGATTATCTCAGCAAATATCACACTCAGAAACTTGGAATTTTTTCTATTGGGCTAGGACAAGGAGACCGTATAAAAATTTAGAATTTTTTTTATTTATTTTGTTACACATTATTTCCACTCTCAAAACTGGTAGAAGGTAATCTTTTGAATTGAAACTATACCTCTGCAATGGATGGTTGATGAGATACAAGTTGCATTAACATTTGCAGGACACCCTGCATCTAAATACATGTAAAGCCATAAATGATGTTTAAAAATTGGGAGGGTAAGATCAAATGAAACCATGCTAACTTGACATCTGCTGAAGTCCACATGTTCATAGATACTTTTGAGGTGCCAAGTTAGAGGTTCCACCAGTTACAATTTTCACCTTAGTATGTCACTTTGGAAATGGCAATAAATGTAAGCATTATAATAAATCTTTCACTTAAAATAACTTACAGTTATAATATAATAACCGTTCTTCTTCTTCACATTTTTCGGCAACTTGCCTTCCACATTGCTGTTCCGACAACAAGTTCTCATTATGTCCATAAGACGAGCTGCAAAAGAGGAAAAAATAAATAAAACTGGTTGAGCCATTTCTGCTCAACTGAGTGAACAAAGCTCAAAATTTTAGCTGATAATGCAAATCATTGTGCATTTATTGAGTCACAATTTGTTCAAAACGTTTGCTAATCTTGCGAATCATTCATAACCTTAAGTTCCATGGTACTTCCATACATTTATGTCATAAGAATTTTAAAAAAAAACGTTGATGGGAGAATGGGCGTGTGGATTGATGAAAATAGGGATTGTAAACTACTGGTCGATTGCAACAAATCACTGCAATATAGTAAATAAAATATAATGAAAAACTCACAGCACAAGTTTTCTTGAACTTCCGGACATCCTGCACTGATGTTCTCGCTGATCAACAAAGACTTCTCATGCTGTTTCATCAACACCTTCTTGCTTTTTCCTGAGGTGGTCTGAGCATTATCATCATTTCGACAATCACGAACTGGACACGAACAGATTTTGATAGCGAGTGAACGCTGTCCAACTACATCAGTTCTTTGAATCAAATGAAAATCCATCAGTATCAGAAAACTAAAACATTAAAACACAAGAAATAAACTAAACGAGAACCAATAAAGATACAATTATCAACTCCTACATAAACTGTCAGGGCCATGTGTTGCATCTCTTACTTACCCTGGGAGACAATTATATACAGTCAAATCCCAGTTTAATAACTTAGATTGGACCTATATTCAATACTTTTATTGAATGAAATCTGGATCAAGATGAATAGAAATATACATACAGAGACTTCAAAAAAATTGATTTCATCAGAGTATAATTGTACTATAGTCTTGGTAATTTGAGTTTCGAAAGTTTGAGGTTCCAGATAATTTTAGGTTTTGGAATTTTTAAAAATTCCTTCCCCCAAACCTATGCCTTCGTTATTTTGCTAAGAACATACTTTATTTCATTTTGTTCGATTGCCCCAACTAATTTGAGCTATTTCAGTGTTAAGGATCTTGATCTCTGGACACCGTGGGTCTTCCAGGATTCCCCCACACCAAAATTTTTACAGACCTCCCTATAGTAACTTGGGTTGGGTTTCTTCCTGGACAGTGGAAGAAACCAGATGAAAATAAAAATGTGCATTAATTATCATTTAATTGAAGTACATAGAATTAATGCTTGTTATTCTACCACATTGGTTGTGAAATAATAACAAATAAGTTTTAAAAACAATATTTTTTAGCATAATTATTAATATATATATATCTTACCAGGATGTGCAATATATATTTTTCCAATGAAGTGTTCATATCAAAACAAATTATTTCAATTGCTACCCAAAATGTTAATCTGGATATAAAAAATATTATACAGTGAACCTGTACGAGACGGAACGTGAAGAGACTGAAATATTCCGTTTTAGACAGATTTCCATTTTATAAAGGTGCAAATCAAAGCACTAATCATTGAACAGACTATATTTTAATTCAGTTTAAGACCGGTTTCCGTCTCATACAGTGTCAGTCTTAGGCAGGTTTCACTGTACATCTTAAAGTGTAATTAATAGATACATGTTTATGCAAAATAATTGTATTGCATAATATTTTTTATGGTAAAAATGTGTTAAGAACTTGAAAAAGCTTTTCATAGGCTTCATACACAATAATGCAATAACACCAAAGCTGCTGGGAGACATCAGATATAACAGCCAATTAAAATGCTTGGAAAACTTTTTAATTATGTTCTTAATCATGGTGAATGACTATCTGCATTTTTATTTTCTTCCGGGTGGTTAGAAGCATACTTGACATAATTAGAAATTTTAAGTTGCATGGAAAGTTCAAAGATTTAATGGAGCAACTATAAGTACTATAACTGATTTTTATAGCACTCAATGTAACAGTGACAGAAAGATTGTGTAAGTAGTGCTTATTCTTGTCATGAATGAATGGGGCTCCAGTCATAGTGCAAGAAAATAGTACTTTTCATAAAAACTCAAGGCATGCACGCATAAGTATTGACAACAGAGCCTCGATCCACTGGAAGCCTTTTTCTGCTATACCAGATGCCTGTGGATTAGTCTATAGCATATGTTTTCTAACCCCACCAGTCCGCAAAACATTTCACCCAATTCATGTAGCTGTTATATAATTTTAAACTTAATAAATCAAATATCTCTATTACAGTTTTTGTCTCAGCTGCCAAAAGCTTCATGAATTATTTCTCTAGTTTCTGCCGGTATGTGAAATTGTTCAACTATTTTCGCCAGCTCTAAGGCATGAAGAAGAATACTGCTATGGAAGATTTCATTATGAGAATTAACTTCTATGCAGACAAAATCATAGCCACTAACTATATGTAATCCACTAACACTGTGTAATGAATTATGTGAAGATCCTTTGATTGCCAGTGTGAGATTGTACCGACACACTCAGATGTTATTATGAGAAGTTATGTGATATTCCCGTGATACTAATAAAATTGTGCAGCTCAGAAACTGCATCCACCTGAAAAAAAGTTAAATCAATTATTCCTCACGTAAGGGAGTTTGACAAAGCAACCCAGGTTGAATGCTATGATTTTTGTTTTCTTAAACTGTAAATTTACAATGAAAGAGCCTAATATGAAATTCAACAATTGCAGCTTTTTCTTAACCTTACATGCACTTCATATACGCTCATCTATGGAGTTTCTAATAAATCGGCACATGCTGGAAAGTGTGGCCCTAATGTATTTATATTGTTAAAGTTGTGCTAGTTTAAAAACACTTAGTCACTTATGTAACCAAAAATAACGATTGTAACTGGAACATAAATTATAGTTAAATCAAATCAAGGATGCTGAAAAAAGTTTGTGAATCCATCAAAAATGCTCATATTTCTAATATTTTATCAACATTCCCTATATTTTTGGAAAAGAAGGCTGAGATTTGGTGATTTATACCTCCCTTATGGCCGTATTCACCAACACAGTTTAAACAGCAATCATAGGTGAAAGGATTGAAGATCGAAACGGATTGATTAAATTGAGGATTTTAACCAATCCGCGTCGATCGCTAATCCTTTAACCTGCGATTGTAGTTTAAACTCTGTCAGTGAATACGGCCATTTGTTACCAAATTATAATTTGCAAATTGATAAATTTCAACTAAATAATTTTAACTTCATATACAAATACAAATACAACGCCACAACAGGCAAATTGCCCAACGAGGTGGCTGACATCATGGATCCCCGAGCCCCTACCTACTACTGCTACACCACACATGCAACCCCCCCGGAACCCCCCAACGAATCGGTACATGCGGGAATGTGCGCGTACGTGTAGTGCAACCTGACGTAAAGTTTTGTTTCTGTGTAATGCTTGTTATGTGTAGTGCTGTCATCTGCCCCCAGTTTTACTAACTATGAGTGAAGTGTTATGCTTGAATGATTTATCGTTGTAGGACTGTTGCTCTCTGTGGCGAGACTTTTTAACGGGGAGATCGGCTCGCATTTGCGCTTTGAAGTTGGGAACCACAGAAAACCAACTTCAGCCGACCACCACTGTGGGGTTCGAACCCGGATCCTCGCATCACGAGTCCGGCATTATAACCACTCGACCACCACAGCGAGTTAATCAGGAGTTCTCAAACTCTGCATCAAAAGAACTAGGGGAAGTCTCCACCTATTATCAAGGGTGATGCAACAAGCTGGCAACATTGATGTGCACCTGCACAGAACTTTGAAGTTCTTTTCTTGACCATTTTAGGAAGCAATGGATAAATGACGATGGGGAGCCATGAAAAGCAAAAAATTTTGAGGCTGTATTGTTATAGTGATTTGAGTCCAACATTTAAAAAAAAGCCTGAGCACAAACCAAACGTGTTGACCAACATTCAACATCAATCCATATTACAATTTGAAAATAGTAAAACTAAAAAAAAAAACTTACCCCCTTTCAAGCCTAAACACAACTTTAATAGGTTTCCTGTCCAAACCTTTGCATGAACTGTAGCATTTGAACTTGAAAACATAAACAGAGGACTGCTCGCCTTCAAAAAATAAAGGGAAAAACAAACATGCTTCTGAGACACATTCAGACAATTTCTGGTTATTTTGCTATAAATGTTGGAAAACTTGTAAGAAGTAAATTTAACAAATAGAAGAAGAAAAAAAAAAATAAATAAAAAAATCAACGTTCTCAACCATAAAACCTAATATGAAAAATTCTCAGCCATTTTCATTCATGCAAGAATTCAAAACTATTATACCTTATTTCTTGAAAGCAAAGATGTGCTTTCCCCATTATTATTGTACAAAAAATAGTGGATAGTAATTTAGCAGTTGATTAGTACTCGATTAAACAGATATAGATGCTACCTGGGGGATTCTGGAGAGGTACCAGCACACTCAATCGACCAGTTTGCCTATCGACATCATAGATCGCCAAATCAGATTCGCAACGAATAAAGTGTTCTGGGAGAGAAACACCTATGACAAAAAAGTTTTAAAAAATGCATTAGTAATAATTTTGAAAAATTTCCAAATTAAGGGAATTCAATCATGTCAAAAGACAGTTGTTAAGAATTTTTCAAGAATACCATGAACACCAGATAATATAGATGCTTCATTTGTCTTGACGTTGCTTTTTTTTTTTTCTCCCTCTTTTGCAATGGATTTAGCTCATTATTGGGTTTCTAGATGTAGTCGAACCACATTAATTTAAAGACTTTTGCCAGCATAGACCAGTAGTGGACAAAAAATGGACTAGGTGTGTTGTTTCATTTAAGTGATCATTAAAAAAAGAAGTTTGATTGGCAGTTGGAGAGCTCTTACCATTTTAGTTGAAGTGGATGTGAAGTGTCTATAAGCAGTGCTTGAGTGATTAAACACTTCACCATGATGAAACTGTCCACAGGAACATTACATCATGCACACACTGCCCTCATTAATATTTAAAAATTGAGCCAGTTACGTGAAGTTATTCCTGAAAAGAGATTATATAAACCAAATTCCGACCCTAGCAAGACAAAAATAACAAAAACTTTTAGGATACAGCCACTCCCCAACTTTGAAACACATTCGATTCCTTGATATCCTCAATATCCTTTCACAAATATTCTTGGCTTTCAAGAACATTGTTCATGGATTTGTCTAACTTGTAGATCATTTCATTCCTAAACATATTCATATCATTTCATTGAGATAGAAACATCCAGACAATTATCTCAACCATATTCCTTAGGACATCGTAACATCTTCCAGGTGTACTACAAGACATTCTGGAAATAAAATTATACAGGTAGGAAGTAGCAACAGCGATTCCTATGTTACTGAGTTCCTCAATATTGAACAGGGTTGCCATAAAGAACCAAAAACTATAATCTAATTACCAAAGGTACTACGAAACCTAAGAATTTCAATATCTTGGAAATCAACTGTATTAATAATCCGAGGAGGATATTAAAACTTATGGCAATGACTATCAAAACTACTTCAGCAAACTTTGTCAGAAAGCAACGCAAAATAAAATAATTACAGTCAATTAGTGATAAGTTGAATATCTAGTTCAGCCGAAATTTTCTTGTGGCCTCAGATCCAGGGCGCGTGCTTAAGGCCCTGAGATTGGCTGCCATTTGTATATATAGGAACAAGCCCCACTTCCATCCTTCACAGATCAAAGAACCACTATATTCCAGCCCAAAAATTTGTATTTCCCAGAGCTTGAACATATGGGAAACAGACTCTGCTCAAATCCTTTGCCGCTGTGGTGGTCGAGTGGTTATAGTGCCGGACTCGTGATGCGAGGATCCGGGTTCGAACCCCACAGTGGTGGTCGGCTGAAGTTGGTTTTCTGTGGTTCCCAACTTCAAGGCGCAAATGCGAGCCGGTCTCCCCGTTAAAAAGTCTCGCCACAGAGAGCAACAGTCCTACAACGGTAAATCATTCAACCATAACACTTCACTCATGGTTAGTAAAAACTGGGGGCAGATGACAGCATTACACATAACAAGCATTACACAGAAAACACAACTTTACGTCAGGTTGCACTACACGTACACGCACATTCCCGCATGTAACGATTCGTTGGGGGGTTCCGCGGGGGGGGGGGGGGGGTGTAGCAGTAGTAGGTAGGGGCTCGGGGATGCAGCCACCTCGTTGGGCAATTTGCCTGTTGTGGCGTTGTATTTGTATTTGTATTATATGAGTAGAAGTTTTTTGTAGGCCAGTGCATTTTCAACTAATCAAGATTTGACTGCATGTGCATCACATACATTCATTCACATTATAATTTCTTGATTGCATACCATTATTACTTGCAAAATTGTATCATAGTACAGCTGATACACATTTTTATGAACTTAAACAGATGGGAAAAATTAGGTTGTAAATGGGAAAAGATGCTCAAAGAAATGGCATACTGTTCAGGACCAGAGAACTAGTTCCTAGAAACTTGTCTGTTCATAAAACCAAGAGGGTACTTACTTGTACTTTAATTAAAACTTATCATCACATTGTTTACATTAATTTAGCAAAATATAGTTCAAGATGATGCCTTTTATAGCACAATTTTGCTGGTGGCATAATCACAAAGAAGTTTTTTAAATCTGAATTCATTGCACATCTCTATCATATATCAATATAGTGATACACAGAAAAATACCGATACGTTACTGCCAGCCAGTTCACGAAGAGGCCGGAGACCCCTGCCCGAAGTCTGATAACAAAAGTCATAACTCAGAGTGTCGTCACCATATTTTTATCATAATTATACCCATGTTAGCTATGACAACCCATTAAACGGCAATATTCATTTTTTTATCTCAAAATTTGACAGAAAAAGTACGTCAATATTATTATATAGTTTTTTCTCAAATTTTTTTATTTATTTATTTCTTTTCACGGCCTGAACAAGTACATCAAACATTAGTCAGGGATCTCCAGCCAATTCGTGAATTGGCCAGCCAAAGCCCGAATCGTTTCTGCAAATCAGACTTTAGCCAAAACTCTCGGCCAATTCGCAAATTAGCTTCACTTCGGGCTTTAGCAGTAACAGATCTATATATATATAAATATATTATAGCACATATTAATCTACCTTCATAAGGAGGCTTAGCAAATTGGAAAAAAATTTGATTACCAGCTGGATTTCTTAGGAGCCAAGAATATTCTACCCCCCCCCCCCAAAATAATATTCCTCCCCAACTTTTCCACGACTTGCTAAGCACCTTTGATTTGTCAATGTGTTTTATAACACTGATAAATTTGAGTGTGTGTGACAATTTTATTACCATCAAATTTTATCAGATATAAATTTAATCATAATATTGCCAAATTATTTTTGTTCGTAAGTCAAGGAGTGGCAGTATTTCTGATTCGTATCACAGAGTGATAAGGTTTCAATGAAACTAAAAGTCATCTATTTCAAATAGAAAAATAATGCGGAGAGGAAACTCCATACCCTTCTCAAAATCTTCCTGTATGTGATTCGAGCATCGTTCAACGACGTGAGAAGCACATTCCTTCTTAGCAAAAACTGCACAGACTCTGATTCTCATCCCTTCAGGAACAGGTTTATTAGTTTTGAACCCTATGGCGCAGGGAGAATCTATCATCGCATACAGCTTGTCTCTTTCCTCTGAATACTGCACAAATAAAAAAAATGGAATAATAATAACAGCAATATGGATATTTACTTTATCACAAAAAACAGATTAAAATGAAAATAATGAATTACAGCGCACGCTGCTTAATAAGAGCACATCAGGACTCCAGGTTTCTGGTAACAATAACTTATTGATAACCATGTCCAAAAAATATCCTGGTTGTAAGTACGATTACTAGGGCTCAGTTATTTTTAATCGAAAAATCTCGAAAATATGCACACATTTATGACCTAAAAAATGTGAAAATATTACTTTAAAATGAAAAAAATATGACCTCATAATTTCCTAATTATTACTTCTCTTTTTTTTTTCCGTTATTGCTTCTTATCTTACTGAGTTAAAAAAATAAACAAAAAAATTCATCAATTTACCTTTTTAATATTTAAATTCTCTCGCCAGATTCAAATGAAAAACCGTGCCTACCTTATGAACAATAATTGTTCTTCAGCGTATTTTAGAATAGCACTGAATTTTATGAGGTGTAGTTTCAAATGTTTTAAAAAGGCTGCTATTGTTTAGTTTCAACTTAGAAATATTTGAGGGAACTTTTTAAATTCAATAAAAATCACCAGATGGAGCAATATTTGAAGAAGGCTCGTCATATAGCAGATGTCTAGTTTCTGATTCTCTCTGATTGTTTCTCAAGTTGAATAGAAATGTTGCTGCATACAAAATTAGAGTTTTGTGTTGGAACTATTAACATATTTAACAAAACAAAAAAATACAGTGATACCATTTGTCGTTTTGTGAGTCGTGCCAAAAGTGTGTATATGTTCTGTACCTAACTGATACCTAATGTACCTAACTGCCTTCATGCATATCCAGTGTTGCAGTTAAGTTAATGCTGCCATCTGTATTTCAAATTGTGAGTGAAGTGAACTATTGAATATTTGTACAGGCAGGACTACAACTATCGCCCTGTGAGCTGGCCAAAGAAGGGTGCCAAGTTTGCTTTTTGCAACACTCATCTTTAGACAGCCCCAGAATCAGAGGGATGGGGGCAACTACCGAGATTGAGGAAGTGGCAATCTTAACAATGGAAAAATTGAAAAATATATATATTCATGCTTCAAAACATGTGTAAAAAAAACATTGTTACAGAGTTTTGGAGTTTTACAATGACAGGGAGTGCTGCCAAAACCAAGTCTGCCTCTCCTGACAAAAAACTGTGTTTATGCACAGTTAAAATGCACTAAACAGGGAGATTTCGTGTGTCAAATAAACAAGATCTTACACACATACTTTGCATGTCATTCAGTTTCCCTTAAATATAGCAAGAGGATCCTCCTAGAATAAAGAAATGGCTATCGAGAATGCAAAACATCCCCCCAAAAAAGGAAGTAAAAGACAATAATTCATTGTTAGTGCATACTATATCACTGAAAAAATAACCACAGATCAAAATTTTTGCCGATAAAATGATCTAATATTTGAAAATTTCTAAAACATGACAGATTGCTCAAAAACGCTTAACATATAACCGATAGCTCCAAAATGACCAAAATATTACTTATCATTTTAAAAACTGACACGTCATAAAAATCAGAGCCATAATGATGACCATGCGTTCCATTTGGTCAAACAGGACGATGCTGCTTTCCTTTCCAACACAATGGGTTCCAAAATGTTAAATTCTATATGTTTTTTTATACGTACTCCTAACCAGATCATAGCCTGCCACTCTGTCCTAATGAAGAGGTTTTAGCAGGAGCTCAAAAAAGACCCGTGTTATGCTGGACAATGTGCGTGTATGTATTGTGAACCTAACAGAAGTTTATTTTTGTGTCATGCTTGGTATAGTGCTGCCATCTATATTTCAAACTATGAGTGAAATGCAATGACTGAATATTTGTACCGTTGTAGGCTTATTGCAGGGGTGGGAAAGTGACTAAGTCCATTTCAGAGCAGCAAAATTCAGGATTTGGAGCAGTTTAGGAGCAGCAAATTCAGGATTTGGAGCAATTTTGGAGCAGCAAAATATGGGATTCGGAGCAGATATTTATAAAGTGGAGCAGTGAAATTAACAAGAATATTTTCGTTAACCCTCAACCCTTTCAAAATAAAACTGCACTGTTTTTTGTTATCAAACATCTTTTCGTCAGCTTGATTTTTGTTTTTGGTGTTTTAGGCTTTTGACACCTTGTTTGAAAGAGCGGCTGTCGTAAAATTTTTTGCTTTGCACCTGTCTATTTAAGATGATTTTTGCTTACTGAGGGCACTATTTGCTGCCTCGAACAGCAGCACTTCAAATGAGCTAAAAAAAGTTTTTAATTTTTTTATACTTGGAAAGAAATTGTTGAAAAATGGGAGAGAATTTCGGAAGAATCAACTCGATGTTTGGCGATTCAGCACTCATTATCTGGTGAGATTGGCGATCTGACACTCGCTATTTGGCGAGATCGACGATTTAACGCTAGTTATTCGGCAACATTGGCGATTTAACGCTCGTTATTTGGCAACATTGGCGATTTAACGCTAGTTATTCGGCAACATTGGCGATTTAACGCTCGTTATTCGGCAAAGTTTCTAAACTAACATTCGTAATTCGGCGGACATGCGCTTTTTACTCCCGGAATGAAAAATTTTTTCACGAAACACCAGGATTTAACACAATCGACTACAGTAATTTCTGCTGCTTCCAGTGACGAATTTTTTTTTAAAACGGAAACACTTGAATTTGCACTTTAAAAGCTGAAAGGCATTGCAAACCATCTTCAGTTCCACGATCACGGACAATATCGGGGTTTCGCAATGGAAAGCCCGATCAGGGACCGATAGTTTAAGGCGATAGTTTAAGTATAGTGGAATAAAACACGCTCTTCTCGTAAAGAAACGTTTCGTGGCTAGCAGGAACAACAATTTTTTGGCGTCCTTTCCGAAATTCCAGGCATACTGAAGCAAAATTCGTTATTTGATGCAGAAAAATGCGAAAATACGCTATTGGAGCAGGCTGGCGCAAGATATTAGTTTTGGCGCAGTGCGGCGCAGAGTTCCCACCCCTGCTATTGCTCTCTGTGGCGAGACTTTTCAACAGGGACATTGGCTCTCATTTGTGGCTCAAAGTTAGGGAACCACAGATAACCAACTGTAGTGCCAGTGAGGTTCGAGCCCGGGCCCCTCAGGATGTGAATCTGTGATTAATTGTTCTAAAACCAGACACCACCCTTTAAGCTAAACTTTCTCCTAGAAATTATGAGGAATTACAATGGAACTTTCTAATGTGTATTAAGAATCATGATAGCTTTTTATAATGTACAGTACATTCCCTTGCAAAAGTTTCCCAGCTGAGAAACTGTGAATGTGGTCAGAATTGAAAACCCTGATCATGAACTGAAGAAAGAGAAAATAATATTTTTTTATTTTTCATATTCCTTCACTATAGGAAAGGAATCGCGAAAGAAGTGTCATGTACACAATAGATCATAACTGTCTGATTAGGACATTGTGAAGAGTACAGAAATTTTTCTCAACTCCTACTTAGTCAAGAAGATAACGATAAATTATAGAGAAAAAATAAATCTGGTTAAACCTTAGCTTCAAAATATGCAAGACCCGAATGATAACATTATCCATGATTCTAATGAGTGGCATCTACTGTATTTCCATTTTTGTCTGAACATCAGCATATTTCATTCCATTCACCACATCAAACCTCTATCACACAAACACAATGATATCATTAGGGCATCGGAAACAGGTCAGAAATTTTTACGTGCCCGATATTGTAAAAATTTATTCACTCAATAAATGCCAAATATTATTTTTTCTCTGAAATTGTGTTGCTCTTATTTTTACAGTTTTTCATTTCGAAAGAGAATCACTCATACGATAATTAGTCTCTTTTGAAATAATCCAATTTTTCATACATCAGAACGTCAAAATAGCCATTTAGAACGACAGAAAACAACGTCCACCCCCCTATCAGCGAGTGTCAACAATGAAGACCGCAATTTTGAAAGATGGAAATGCATGCGTGCATAGCATCATTACAAGCCGCAAACCCGTGGGATTTCTGTGTTTTTCTTTACATTGACAAATGTATGCCTTATTTACATCAAACAATATCGGTAAACGACATTGAACTGTACCAAAATTTTAATGCTGTTCTATATCGATGTGCTGCTAGAGCGGTTCACGATAGGTTCAATTTCGATGAATCAAATATGCATCCTTTCCAGTCAGTTTTCTCTTGAATCCAAACAGCAGCATTTAATATCTTGTTTCACTGATATACCTCGTACATGGATAGGTGAGCTCACCCTTCAAAGAAGGGGTGCGGGGACTTCCTGCAGTAGCAATGTATGTGGTAACAATGCCGTGATAATTTTATTGTTGTTTCTAATGCTTTGCTGTATAATAAATCTCCTCATTATAAATACTTCAGCGTCAAGCATACACACATTTCCCAGCATGAGCAAATTCTTCTAGAGGGATTTTTTACAAGGTGCATGTACCGTGCAGTAAAGTACTCATTGCTAATTAAGTCACTTTGGAACTTGTGCTGAAACCAACAAGTACAAAACTCCGCCGTACAACTAGTTGGCCTAACAGGCCATTGGAGAATGAACATAAGCATTATTAACAACTAACAAAGCTTTCAGAGGCAAGCCGTTTTCTCCTGAATGGGTTGATGAGTTCCAGGAATGCATGAATACTTTTATTTTCATCAAAATATGATGAGCACAGTTTGATTTTGGAAATAATTCTTAAATAAAATTTGTTCCAAAGAGGACATTGTGTGTGTACATTTCTATAATATAACACTACAAACATATAAACACCAAGTTTTCTCACAATAAAATTTGGTCCTCTTGATTTTTCATTCAGGAATTCAATGTTGAAGTCGAATTCGCCAGTAAAGTTGTTACTTTGAAAAGGAAAGAAATTATACAGAATATAATAACATATCAAATAAGAAGTTAGGCAATTGAAAATATATATATATTCACCAGCTTACTTACAGGGGAAGAAAAAAAAGCAATGAAACATGTGCAAAACCCAAATGTGGGAATCAAATGACTCCATATGACTTGGCATCAACATCATTCTCTCATCCGATAACCCTACAAAATAATACAACAACAACTACCCTACAAAGTAATACAATACTGTGAAACAGTAACTTCCTAAACTACATGTTTTCAGACATTGAAAAAAAAAATTCCATGAAGCTCCAAGGCCAACAAGTCGTATTGATTCAAGTCATATCTTAATTCACACAGTGGCATCTTAATAGGTGAGTCCATTAAGTTACATACGTATAGTCTAATTTTATTATTTTGCAAATAAGGTACAATGCTACCTCAGCTAAGGAATGGCTCGGTTTACAAATTTTTCAAGCAAAGATTTTTTTTCAACATTTTTCTGCCTCTGCTAACAAACATTTCAGCTGATATGGATGTACATGCTAACATAAAATAGCTGTGTTGTCAACAAATAAAAATTAATCCAATGAGCGACAGAATACCAGACACCTCTATTTCTGTTTCAGAAAGATTTAGAGTCATTTTATGTGAAATGAATGATTTAGCTAAGGGAAAATGCTAAGAATTTTTTTAAAATCCATAGCCCAGGATTACATTATAAAAGTTTGATAAAAGATCTTTCACAAAACTTCAAAAAAAACCAACCAATAAACCTATTGATTGCATTCACTCTAATGTAAATGATGCACTACTCACTGATTGCATTGTCAAAGTTTTGCAAAAGATCTTTTATCCAACTGTTATAGTGTAATTTCAGCCTTAAGACTTTTTCAATGGTTTCAGTGGATATGGTAAAAACTTGATATAACATAGCATACCCCCTCACACACACATTTTTTTTTCACCATGGCTCACAAACCCTACTGTATAGCATACGTTTGTAGTTTAAAATAAAAAAATGTGTCCAGTATCCTTTTCTTTTAATTCTCCTTCGTCCAATTGTGAATTTGTTTATCTTAGCAATCAGTCAGTATTTGTCTTTACTACAGTGCTTCTTAGTGTTTTATGAAACTCATCTTCAAATTTCAGGCCATTTCTGAAACAAATCAAACAATTTTTCATGAAGACCAATGGAAGATTGCGTTCGGGCTAACAAATATTTTGGCTCACAAATATGATTCTGGAATGAATTATCTTTTTTAGCTGAGGTATCACTGTACACATTTACCCTAATAAGCAGTAATTGACTTGTGCTGTTGCAATTATTATTTCTCAGATGTACTGAGTGATCTCAACTAATGTCTTAACTTTGGTGGCGTAATATACGGGGGAGGGGGGGGGGAAAGGATATTAACAAAAACTGTAGGGACAGCTGAAATTACAGGAAAATACAGAAATGTATGTTTGCCTAAATTATCCCATATCAGGCTCACAAACTAAAAAGGTTTTGCAACTCTGATATTGACTCTTGATTTCCCATTTTTCTATAAATCCATTAACTCTCTTCTTTAAATTTATTAAGGCAAAATTAAAAATAGCTTTGTGGTGTATCCGACAGGAAAAGACCAGATGCATCCCCATTTTACATTCTTTGGAGATTTTAATGAATCTAACAGATAGATTGCATCCGAGTGAGAATTAAGACTTTTTCAAAGAAGAAAAGGCTGTTACTTACTTCAATGAATGGGTAAGAACAGGTGGATTATTAAGTATTGGAAGCTCCATGGGCAGCTGATATCCTGAAATGGCAGGTGGTGTAGCAATGGGAGCAATCGGGGGTCTCATGATCATCTGAGAAAAAGTTATTTTGATATTTCAAAATCATATCAATACCAAATACAAGAATAAAATACTGCTCACAGGCAAAAGAAGATAAATTAGTCTGATCCACTTATAATCAAGTGAAAAAAAATAATGTCAGAAAAAAATATTTGTTATATGCTCACTTTGCAATACTCGTACCAATAGATAAGCGATACAAAATTCATGAGAAATGCAAAAACTAGGCCTATGTGACAGTTGGCAATATCCATCTTAATTATAAGCAAGTCTGAATACATTACAAATAATAACATGCTATGGTACAGAATATGACACGTCACATTAATGCGTTTCAACGAGCCTCACCCTTATATTTTGTTTCTCTTATTTTCACTTTTCCAGATACAGAAACATTTGGTCATAATACATTGATTATCGGGATATTATTTATTAAAATTATAAACATAAAAGTTTGTTTGAGAAACATTTTTTACTTTTCATTTAATGATATTGTCTCATTTTAACACGTGATTAAGATTTTTTTTTTTTTTCTAAGAGAGGTGAAATACAGTGGAAGGCCCAGCCCTTCATACATAAGAAAATCTATTCTTAAGAGAGGTGGCTACAAAAGATTGAATGCAAGAGAATTATTGTTCAAAGGAAAAATTTCAGACCTGAAAAAGTGGCACTTCAAGGAAATTTTGTTTTTTAAATTTTAACGGATCAAAGAAAAAAATTTCTTTTGAGTATATAACCTCAACCTCACTAGAACATACACCAAAAGAATAAAAAAAGTTTGTGATGTAATTACTGCACGTTACTCAAAACATTTTGAAACTTCATGTGGAATATGATTCTTTTTTTGCACTTTGGAAACTTGAAATGTTTAGATAACTAATTTTTATTCATTTTATTTTTTGCTACACCAGTGTTTGTTGTAATGAATGAACTAACTACTGTAAGTTTCAATCATATCCAACTTATCCGAGGATGATCTCAGTCTCCACTATCCATATACAAAGGTTTTTAACAGCTGGCTGATGCAAAGATATACAGTAAAACCTCGTTAAGTCGTCACCCTAATAAGTCGTCACTCCAGTTAAGTCGTCATTTTTCTTCAAGCCCTTCCACCTCTCATAGACAACAATGTTATTAAACCCTCGTTTACTCGTCACTAATTTTGGTTAACTCGTCACTATGAAAAAATTTGAGAAAGTGGAACAGACTATTTTTATGGCTCCCATTAAAAAAAGAGCTTGATAACAGCATTGTCATATGCTTAGAAGTCACCATAAAATCCTATATATCCAAACGGAACAGTTTAAGTAACGAAAGTTACACTGTGGAAGTTCATTTGCCGACTAAGGTTTTTGGAACGTTGGGGACTGTTCAAGCTAGATCTCATTTCTGCATGGGCTCCATTGGAGAAACTGGAAAAACCGTGAGATACCCAAGCTCTGTCGCAAGAAGCTACGTAAGCACTTCGGCCCCCCCAGGGCATCTCCGGCAAAACCAAAATTTATTGATACGTCAAAGATTACACATAGTGCAAGGAAATCAAACATGATGTAAATCGAAGAATCAAATTAATCAAGTTAAAGTCAAAGTGCAAGGCGGCTAAGGATAATAAATTATCATAGAAAGCATGGACTTTACTAATTTAGGGCTTGAAATTTGAACAAAATATCTTTGTTGAAAAAAATTAAACATTCTTTTCCAAGTTGAGGTCTTCTGTTTACTTTTCCCTGCCCAGGGCCCCTCCACCAAGTCAAAAGTGTTTGAAATTACTTTGTAGTTGCATCATGAACTACTGATGAAGAATTCAAACACTAAAATTAAATTTGATGTCTATGTAAAAATTAATGTGCAACATATTTATGATGTGCAGAGTTTTATTATGAAGAAAAGCTATTCATAGCTTTAGCAGGGGTGGAAAGTGACCAAGTCCATTTTGGAGCAGCAAAATTCAGGATTCGGAGCAGTTTTGGAGCAGCAAATTGAGGATTTGGACCAATTTTGGAGCAGCAAAATATGGGATTCGGAGCAGATATTTATAAATTGGAGCAGTGAAATTAACAAGAATATTTTCGTTAATCCTCAACCCTTTTCAAAATAAAACTGCACTGTCTTTTGTTATCAAACATCTTTTCGTCAGCTTGATTTTTGCTTTTGGTGTTTTAGGCTTTTGACACCTTGTTTGAAAGAACGGCTGTCATAAAATTTTTTGCACCCGTCTATTTAAGATGATTTTTGCTTACTGAGGGCACTATTTGCTGCCTCAGCAGCACTTCAAATGAGCTAAAAAAATTTTATAATTTTTCAATTTTTTTATACTTGGAAAGAAATTGTTGCTAAATGGGAGAGAATTTCGGAAGAATCAAAACGATGTTTGGCGATTCAGCACTCATTATCTGGCGAAATTGGCGATCTGACACTCGCTATTTGGCGATATTGACGATTTAACGCTCGTTATTCGGCAACATTGGCGATTTAACGCTCGGTATTCGGCAAAGTTTCTAAACTAACATTCGTAATTCGGCGGACGTGCGCTTTTTACTCCCGGAATGAAAATTTTTTTCACGAAACATCGGGATTTAAAACAATGACAATCGACTACAGTAATTTCTGCTGCTTCCAGTGACTTTTTTTTTTAAACGGAAACACTCGAATTTGCACTTTAAAGCTGAAACGCATTGCAAACCATCTTCAGTTCCACGATCACGGACAGTATCGGGTTTCGCGATGGAAAGCCCGATCAGGGGCCCATAGTTTAAGTATAGTGGAATAAAACACGCTCTTCTCGTAAAGAAACGTTTCGTGGCTAGCAGGAACAAAAATTTTTTGCCGTCCTTTCCGAAATTCCGGGCATACTGAAGCAAAATTCGCTATTTGTCACAGAAAAATGTGAAAATACGCTATTGGAGCAGGATGGCGCAAGATATTAGTTTTGGCGCAGTGCGGTGCAATTGGCGCAGAGTTCCCACCCCTGCTTTAGACTAACAGTTGCTCTGTTAGTCAAACATATCTTCGCATCAGCTCGCTATATTAAAACCATTCATTCCTCCAATTCATTTCAGTCTGGTTTAAGTCAATTGATCATCTAAAAGGCCTTGCTCCAAAAGAGATCTACAGTGCCTGTTTTGAAATATATGTCTATGGCTGAACGACTGAAAACAGTGGTGAATAGCATCCTTAGATACAGGCAAGCCATGTGAAATTTGATGCCCAGACAGTTTCCGGCTAGATGCTGAATACAAAGCAAAATATCCCTCCAAGTTGTGGTCACTACGTCTCCCAACTCACAATTTCACTTTTAGTTCTAATATTTTATGTATGTCTGATCTGCGGCACCCTGTTATATTTGCAATATCTTTGTCAGTCAAACCCTTTAGATTTTAGCCCCATCTGTTACGGTGTAATGAAAGTTACAAGACATAATAAAACTACTTGCAATACAAGTTTTCGAATGAGCATTTATACTCTTTCAAAGATTACGTCATAGCAGCCACGTCAAAATATGCAAATATCATGATCTCTTGCTTTGAAAGTTTTCTCACGTCTATATACTTTTGCAACAGGCTGTATTTCATTTTTTGTTAATTCATTTTTCAAGAAAAAATCTATTCAACTACAGTCGGCCCCCTGCATTTGTAGTTTTCTTCCTTTATTGGATTTTTTTTTTGGGCAATACTCAGCAATCATCATTCACGTGTTTTGTTCACAAAGTTTGAGTTGTGAATGTTTAGGATGGCTCATTTTTCTAGTGCTATTGAAAATGCTTTGCGATCATGACATGGGTATAGAAGTTGTCAAACAGTTTATTAGGGGCCGTTCAAATCAAGTATTACGTAAGCAAATTTTCAGCCATTTTTGAACCCCTCCCCCCCCCCCTTGTCAGCAAAATTTCAGAATCAGCTCTGCCCCCTCTGAATCCTAACTCATATTTTCATAAAGGGTGGTTGATGACGTAAGCATTATCCAAACCCCCCCTCCTCCTTGCCATCAAAAATCAGCAAATCGAACCCCCCCCCCCATCGATGATGACGTAATACTTGAACGGCCCCTTATAGCAACTGAGCAGCATTGATCGAGCAGGAATTAATGTAGCTGACTGCTCATGGAACTGAAGTGGTACCAGATGAAGAAGATTAAGGTAAGAAGTGGAAGACAAGTTCACCGTGAGTAACATAGCGGAAGGGGTTCAAATAAGCAACAGATAATTTTTGTGACATAGATCTCCCTATGATCTTCACATGTAGAAAAATTGGTAGAGAAAGCCTTGTCAACATATTTGATATGAAAAAGAAAAGGCAAACAGAAATCACAACAATCTTTCAGAAAGCATCACCAACAATCGCTGCATCTTCTTTTACCTGTGCATCACACTCTTCTCATGATGTTCAATAAACGAGACATACAAAAAACTTATGGTTTTGGTTATTTCAGAGTCACCCCCGGAACATAAGCCCTGTAAATATGGGGGGGGGGGGGCTGTATTGTGAAATGATTCTACCATCATGGGGTTAAGGTATAACACATTTGAGACCAAAATGTGTGAAACGGATGATTTCTTATTAAAAAAGAAACAAAAAAAGATTGCCTATATACTTTCATGACAGACAGACAGTTTATCAATGCCATGATACACTCATTTTATATACATAAATTAAAATTAATATTTTTCTGGCTGCTGAATAAAAGCCACAACCGACAGTTAACAAAAAAAATTCTTATCAATTTGTGGCAATGTTACCATTCTTTGCCTGTGAAGGCCGATTGGACCAGCTATTATATTTTAAAAACTTTACAAATAGCTATTCTTCTATTACATTTATTTAATGTATCATGGTGATATAAGCCAATCACACATGACAGCAATCATCAAATATTTAGAGTATTGAGATAAATATTATCATAACTGTAGATGTTCACTGGTTGCTATTTATACTTACTTCAGTGGCCAATGAAATCTCATCTTTCAAAGAAATTTCACTCTTTTTCTTCAATCTCTTTTTCGGGTTCATGTTCACGAAATTCACTGGAAATAAAAAAAATATGCGATTTAACAAAAACTTCCTCTTCCGCTACATCTCAATGAGATTGCATCTGACATGAAATTATAAAATTCCGAATGGCTTTGGACTGCTGAGCATGAATATCATCATGAAAAAGTTTTATTGGCTCTAGTTTCCAACATACTGCTCTGTTAAAATTAAAAAGTGCTTTGCGAGCATTATTGTGTGGCGGGAAAAAAAATTATGGCCTGCAGATCGTTACCAGATAAATGGTCAACCTAGATGTTCGATTACTACTGTTGAATAATTGTAAGAGATGCTCTGTATGCCTAATACAAGCATAATGCAAAACAAAGCATGTATCCGATTCTGATAAATAAAGTATTATGCATAATAATGTTGTGCCACTACTTACATATTGGTGAAGTTTCTATACAGACTTGTGTTGTTTTTTCCTGTAAAGTTATTTTGTTTGTTGTGGTTCAATGCATTTTATTGTGTTATCATATGTGTATAAAATAAGAAAAAGGAAAGGATATGTATATCCTCAAAGCAAGTCATGTGAAAAAGTAATGACATACATTCTTTGCTTCTTTTTTTCTTCTTTCCTGTTGAACGATTTTGAAACAAAACACTGTCCTTACACCCAGTATCATCTTTCATCTGCTTATCATCATCATTACGACAATCCCTTGATGGGCAAGCACAGATCTTGACATCCAAACATCTTCGCCCAATTTGCTCAGAGCTAAATAATGAGCAAAATTGTATTTGACTATATCAGAATAATGACAAATATATTCAATGCACAAATTGAATGACATTTAAAAGTTCAGTGAACAAGAAATATCTTAGAGACAGCCACTTACCCAACTTCTAGGGAGAAAACTATCTTTATTGGACATTTGAGGCACGATGAAAAACAAAAAAACTTGAACACATAAGGTATGTAAAAAATGTCACCTAAAGATATAAAGATAACAAAGAAAAAAAAAAAGATCACTAGTTAACTTAATTTTGACAAACAACGTACAGAAGAAAGCTTAAAACACTAAGGAAGTCAATAGGCCTAGATTATGAAATAGTTAGGAAAAAAATTTAGCTTTACTAGCAAGTAATTTCTTGAGAAGATTTTCTGTGGGGGGGGGGGGGGGAATTATAACATTCCAATAAAAGATTCCCTTCATTCTCCTGGACATCTTTCTTTCAACTGAGCGCAATTCTGGTTTATCGCCACAGGCAATTTACTACTTAATGAGTTGTGCCAGAAGTGTGTGTACATGTATGTAAATGGGTTATACAAATCAACTCGGTCTCTTTTCCATGAATCATGAAATCATGAGATACTAATTGAGTCAACATTTTGCCCTGGCTGGACAAGCTACCATTTCCATTTTGCGTGCAAAGTTCCCAGGTGTTGGATAAGTAGAGTGTTGTGTATATTTTACATTTCTAAGTATTTTTTCGCCCTTCGCCATACAAAATTCTGTTTCAGGAATATTCATGCAAATTTTCAAGTCATTCTGGTTAGTGGTTCTTATTTTAGTGTTTTGAAATTGGAACTTTAGTTATAATCACCCTGAATATTGTAAATCACTGCTAATTAATCTGCATTAATTATACTCCATTGTATTTACGTAGTTTTTATCAGTTTTTTTTTTTTTTCAAAATATCTTTCTAATTAAGCATATTGAAAGTAACTGGAGAAAACATCTCTTTTATTTTAACTGCAACGTCTGTTATATGCTTAATTATATTAAAAATTTTCAAACATAAAATAATTGTTAGAGTAAAACCAACATTTAAAATTATTTATGATCTGCTGGTGCGAGACCTATGATTAAACAATCGGACAGAGAAAAAAATTGTGGTGGTCCGCGTGACCTGCAGCAGAAAACTTTAGAGTGTCCCTCCCTGCGGTGACACACTGATCGCGGAAGAATTTCCTCCGGGAGAATTACCAAACCCCAGTGGATTTTTCATGGCTTTTTGCCCATTCCCTGATGGTATATCACTCTTCTAAATGCTAATGTATTTGGGAAAGGAAAAAGGATTTTTTTTTTTTGGAATTATGCCAAGGGGAACTTGGAAAGAAAATTCCTCTGGTCTCTGCTGTTACTAGAACCCATGACTTCTTGCATACAGGGTAAGCATGCAGGAGACATGACTCTGCCTTCCTTATTTCATGCATTGTGGCCTGTGAGGTGATGAAGTAGAAGCATTACTAGTCTCTCTTAACTTCAGCAAATGACCGGCTCATCCTTCAGCATGCTTACCTGGAATGCACACAAGCCTGGGTTTGAGTCCTGATGGAGACCAGGAGACTTTTTTTTCCCCGATTTAACCTCAGCATAAAATCTAGAAAATATTTGTTTCCTTGATGTACTCAGCTGAGGAAAAAGCTGAACTATCTCTATAGTTGGGAAAATTAATTACTATTATTTAGAACAGACTTTGTTTAACGGACAAATAATGATATCCGCAGACCAGTGGGTTCTCGTATTCATTGGTCCCATGGACCAGTGACTTTAATTTTCCAATTCTAACGCTGTAAACTATAAACTAGTTTAAAATTTCAAAAGTTTGTTTTTGTTAAAAAGCGAGAATTTATTTATAAATTAATATGGAGATAGTGTTAATTGCGTCAAAAATATTTATTTTGATCTATTGTTAGAAGTTTGAGTGATTTTTCAGAAATTTTATTGTTTTTACTGCAAATGCTATTTAAACAAAAAAAAAACTAAACTTTAAATTTTTATCAGCCCTGTGCTGCTCTTTTTCTCTAGAATGAATCTGGGAATGAACAAAACCAGGGTTATTGATAGCTGGAAAATTGCAATCTATCTATAAGTGACTAACAGAACAACCCCTAGTCTTCCTTGGAATGGTTCAGTAGTACAACAGATTTTTTGCTAATGCAGCACATTAATCAGACCAGGGTGTGTCGGATTACTGGAAGTCAATTGAGAAAGCCCATTTACATAATATAAAGTTCTACAAAAAAATATGCAATGGCATGTTTTCTTCTTCTTCTATGCTCAAAGAAAACTCACCAAAAAAAACAAAAAAAAAACAAATAGCTGGATTATCAAGAAACTACTATACTTTACATTTGGACTTTGTTTCAAAAAGAGAACTTTTGATTTTATAGACTTTTATCCAATAAAAAAAAAATCAGTTCTTTTTGAAAAATTTGTTTAGCAATAACTTAGAATGAAAAGTTTTTTGTACAAAACATTTGTTATGTAGAGATTCTGCTGTATTCAAATCCCTAAGATTTTATAAACACTAATTATTCAACGTACTGTACGAGTAGACAGTTTTACAATGATTGACTCTTTAAAAAAATTACATTAGAACCCAGATAATCTGAAAACCTGCTTAATCCAAATGGCTCTTAAAAAAAAAAGATGATTTGAGAGAGAAATTTGAATCAGCAAGGGGAAAAAAAAGCTCATAAATTCTGCATTGTAACACGTCACATTTTACATGTGGACAATGAATACATGATCATACCTCATAATGATGAATTACATAGTTGTCTTGAACCCCAAAGCATGTGGCGAAATCTGCGACATACGTCGCAGAACAATTCGGAAGAATTTTAAGAAAAAGTGCAAAAAACACTCTTACATGTGTGGGGATTTTTACCGCAGAACATTTCCAGTCAGCCGAGGGCTCGTCCAAGAACAATGCTAAACATTCTGCTTGGGGGGGGGGGGCTTGAAAAAAATCTGTTTTCATTTGAAAAAGCAACATATACCTAGCAGATGCAGTTCGTAGCCATCGTCTCAGAAACATGTCTGCAGGGGTTGCATTATCCTGCTGCTCCACATATTGAAGGGCAGGTGCAAAAGCAGTCACAGCTTCTGAACGAGTCTCTAGTGGTGGGACCCAGACGTTCTCAAACTCTTGCCATCTGTGGCTGCCTTGCTATGACAACATTTATCCGCAACACCCCAGAATATTCTAAGAAAGAACCACTCTAATGCACTGAATAAGCAATCACCAATGTTAACAGCTCACAAAGACACCCTTGACTAAAGTTGACAAAGTCTGTAGAAGCAATGGTGCACATTTTGAGAACTACTGATCTAACCTATCGCTTGACGAAGAGCTATTGCCTATTGAAACTTCAGAGACGATTTCTGCATCCATGAAAATTTGATGGTTGTTACAGTCTGATAATAACATTTCACCCACATCTTTTTCCCATGCATCCACGCACCCAGAGATTTCTTTTAAAAGCTGGAGGATTTTGGATTACTTTGCTGTTTTTTGATTATCATCTAAAGCAAGTCTAGGCTATAATTTTCCTTCAGGTTTTCTTTAGCAAGGTTTCCGTCACATTTTCCCATGCTTCTGCAGGCCAGTTTTCACTGAATTCTTTACCATTTTATGGAGAATGAAAAGGTCATCTTCAATGAAATATTGTATCAACATTTTTTTGACACTTGTTTTGATGTTTTGTAACATCCTTTGGTCCATCGGCTGAAGCAAATATACAAGATTGGAAGGTACAAAAAAAAAATTCACTTCAATTTCCCCCGCAATAGTTTCAGTAATTGTTAAACCGAATTATCTGGATCTGTAACTCTTTTCCTACCCATATAGGAATACTCATTATTGTTGCAGTTTTAAGAAAAAGCCATATTTAAAAGACAAACCCCGGTCCCTGTAAGTTCAGATTGTTATGACGTCATCTAACGTAACCCTTGTATTTATTAGCATTCCGCGTATGTCGCTACTGTTTGTGACGTCACCGATCGAGATTGTATATAAACCTGTGCACAGTATTAGCACCACTACTGTTGTCTAACCGTTATCATGTTTAACAAATAAATAGTTGTGTTTACATTCAGCCTCTAAGCCTCCTTTTTAACATTGGCGACGAGGATGTTAACGTACCTGCCGGGATAGCGACTCTTCGCATCGGAAAAAATGCCTCTGAATATTCGTATGGATTAGCTGGTGTGTGTGACCGACTGTGCACGTGTCAAGGTCATGAACCGTGCTTTTTCGGGCACCGGTGTTCCTCCTCTGTTTCTATTCCCGAGAATTGTACATGGGTATGTTATTTTAGTTAAATCTTGTTTTCCCCCGATTGTTTAGGAAAACTTAGGGTTTCCTTGCGTTTTATGTATGCCGTTCTCGTTTGTGCGTTGTTGCTTATTATTTTTTTTCTCTCTCTCTCGTTCGGTTGCGTGCGACTTCATTGATCATGGCTACTATAGGGTCGATTTCGGAGTTCGATACTTCAAATCCGAGTTCATTCGAATTATATGCGGAACAGTTAAAATTTTTTTTAGAAGCAAATGAAATCGACGATGAAAATAAAAAACGTGCAACCCTTCTAGCAGTTTGCGGAATAAAGACTTTGTCGATAATTCGTACCCTTGTTTCGCCCAAAAATGTTACGGAATATAAGTTTGGAGACTTACTAAAATTATTACAGCAGCATTTCTGTCCTAAGTCCTCCGAGATATTCCGGCGATTTAAATTTCATAAAAGGGTACAAGGCAAGCATGAAGGTGTGAACTCGTACGTGACCGAACTGAGAAAGCTTGCGGAAGATTGTAATTTCGGCGATTCTTTGGCTGAACGCTTGCGGGATCAACTAGTTTGTGGGATGAGAGATGAGGAGGTTCAGAAGAGGCTATTAGCCGAACCTGGTCTCACGTTGGAAACTGCGATTTCAATGGCTGTGGCATCGGAGATCGCGGCCTCGCAGTCTAAACATATCCATCTACAAAATACTTCCTCATCGAGTCCTGAAAATTTCGATTCTGTTGATCTCGTACGCAATCGGAGGGTTGGTAAATCACCGCAGCCCGATCCTCGTTCGCGTTGTTCTGGAAAATCCAGGGACAACAAGGTAGTTTCTCAAAATTCAAAAAATAGTGGATTTGCTTGCTTTGGATGCGGTGGAAATCATGATCGCTCATTATGCAAGTTTAGAAATTCAGTGTGTCATGGCTCCACGTATGGAAATTTTGTCTCCACGTATGCTTCGATGGTCCCTGATCTTAAATGCATATGATTTTACTTTAGTACACAAGCCGGGTAGAAAAATTCAAAATGCAGATTCATTGAGTAGGCTTCCATCAAAAATTGAAAATTTTGAGGTACCCCCGCCTTTGGAGGTTTTCTTTACTGAAGAATTACAGGACCCACCTCTGTGTGCCACGGAGATTTCTAGGCTTACACTACGTGATCCTATTCTTTCTAGGGTTCTTAATTGGGTTTTGCGGGGTTGGCCCTCAGAGAAGCCTGACCTAAAATTTCAAACATACTTTTCAAAAAGAAATGAATTATCAACTCATAAAAATTGCCTATTATGGGGAAACAGAGTCGTGATACCGGTGTCCGGGAGACCACGTGTTTTACAAGCCTTACATCTTGCCCATCCAGGCATTGAAAGGATGAAGGCATTAGCGCGTTCATACGTGTGGTGGCCATGCATCGATTCCGACATTGAGTGTCAAGTGAAATCCTGCCGAGCGTGTCAACAGACACGTCATGCACCTCCTAGGGCTCCGGTGCACCCATGGGAAGTTCCGAGTAAGCCTTGGTCACGCATACATATTGATTTTGCCGGTCCATTCCAAGGTCAAGAATTCCTGGTGGTCGTTGATGCTTTCTCAAAGTGGGTCGAAGTACGTCGCATGAGTTCTACATCTGCGTGTGCAACGGTTGATGTTCTCAGAGACTTGTTTGCCATCCATGGTATACCAGATGTCATGGTTTCCGACAATGGAGGTCAATTCATCTCAATGGAGTACCGTTTGTTTCTGGAACGCAATCTGATTCGCAGAGTCTTAATCGCTCCTAGAAGACCATGTGCTAACGGGCAGGCTGAAAGAACTGTACAAACGGTTAAAGATGCCTTACGTCGAATTGTACATGGCTCCTGGCGGAAAAGATTGGCAAATTTCTTGTTGCAGCAGCATTGTACTCCAACATCCACAACTTGTGCCAGCCCAGCGGAATTGTTGATGGGGAGGAGGTTGCGTACTATTCTAGATAATCTTCATCCGGATCTAACAGCCGAAAGGAGAGAAAAGCAGGAGCTGGATTTCTATCAGAAGAATGACAATCGTAGTACACGATATTTCAGCGAAAATGATCCAGTCTTCATTAGAAACTATGGTCAAGGTTCAACGTGGCTTCCCGCTACCATAGTCCAGCCAACAGGTCCAGTGTCCTACAAAGCTGTTACTGAAAATGGTGATGTTGTACGCCGACATGTCGACCAATTGTTGAAACGACTTCCTCACAATCCTGAGTCAACAGTTAACATTAAAGAATCATTTGAATCTCTAGTATCGCAGTCACCTGAGCCAACGGTTGCAGAATCACAAGTGAAAGTAGTTCCTAAGGACAGTCCGAGACTGATGGCGAAACCGGAAATTGTTCCAGAAGAATCGTCCATACAGAGTCAGCGTCCTAGACGGACAGTCACTCTGCCTCGCCATTTTAAGGACTTTGTTCTATCTTAGGGGAAGGGGTGTTATGACGTCATCTAACGTAACCCTTGTATTTATTAGCATTCCGCGTATGTCGCTACTGTTTGTGACGTCACCGATCGAGATTGTATATAAACCTGTGCACAGTATTAGCACCACTACTGTTGTCTAACCGTTATCATGTTTAACAAATAAATAGTTGTGTTTACATTCAGCCTCTAAGCCTCCTTTTTAACACAGATAAGCAGGGTTCTGGTGCGTTTGAAAGACATAAAACACAAATATTGCTAAAACAACAAGAGAAAAAAATATTGAACTCACATGATGGGGATTCATAAGGCACGAGCACACTCAGATGCTTAGAATTATTGTCATACAGAGCCTTATTTGAATCACAGTGGATTAAATGGTATTGAGAATCAACGTTATCTGAAACGACAAGGAATTATTGAAATCAAGTGCTGAAAAAAATAACCACTGGTGCAATGTGACATAGATATCTTGAATATAAGGTACTAATGAAGATGAAAAATGAAAAAGTTTTGCAAATTATGTGACACAATATGTCAAAACCTTAATATATAATTAAGTTGAAACTACGCTTTGAAAGTACTTAATTTATTTTTTATTTCTAAATTGGGTGCACAATCTCTAGATCAGGAGTACCAAATGTGGCCCGTAAAAGGTGTAGCGGTAGAAAAGTATCATGTATCAAAACACTCAACACGATAAATGCCTAGGCTGGCCATATTTACTTTATAAAAATCTTCAGATATACAGAGTTATAATTACAGCTAAAAACTGTCAAAAGCAAATTTGTCAATCACAGCCATAAATATTGTCAAAAGCTAGAAAGTTTCTTCTAATCACAGTCAAAACAAATCTGTCAAAGGCAATATTTTATAAGCCATGAAAACAATCTAAGTTCAAGTGAGCCTTGTCAGAAATAAAGAAAAACACAGGACATTTTGCAAAAAAATTTGGGACAACTAAAATTTAATGTCCCATAAAATACAGGTGATATGGCTATTCTTTATATACAAATTTGTTCTGCAAGTGGCAGAATTGCCATACATCTGACCCACAGACAAAAAAAAGGTTGTTCACCCGTGCTCTAGACACATATCATATGCAAGATAAAGCACTATTGTTGAAACAATAAAACACTAAATAAAATAAATAAAACACTATTCTTGCCTTTTGAATCAGTTTGATTGAATATGTGATTGTAGCATCGCCTGACAGAATCATTAACATGTTCAAGATCTTTGTAGACAGCGGTGACTCTAATCACAGCTCCTTGTGGAGGAGACGGCTTAGTTATGAAATTGATGCAGCATGGAGCATCTTTGGCAACGTACAACTTGTCCCTTTCACTGGAATACTGACGATGAAAAAAAAAAAATTAAACATGTTGCCACGTGAAAAAGAATACATATTCATGAGAACTAGGTAGATTATTTCAATTATGAGGACTCAATTAGAACAAACAATACGTACAATCCAAGTCAGTCCTTTTGTTTTTTCTTGCTTTTCGAAATAGATGTTGAAGCTATATTCCCCAAGCCAACTTTTACTGAAATTAACAGAGATTATTTATAAAATTGTGATTTTATGATATTTCAAAAGACATAACACACAATCAAAAATTACAGAACGAGACAATTTTTTTAGGTAAATGGTACACTTGTTTTAATGAATTTTCACAGACTTTGATTAGTTCTTAAAATTGAAAGTTCATTAATGGGAAAGAGAAAAAAAAAATTGTTTGAAACCAGAAGAATAGCTCGTAAAATTGTGTTAGTTCCTAAAATTGGTACAGATGAGTCTCCATTTAGAGCCATCTTAACAAATGGGTCTACCAGCCGTGGATCCAGGATGATGTACTGAAAAGGACAAATGGTGTACGTTTATTGGATCATCTGATATTTTATGGGATGCACAAATTTCCTATATTATTTTGTTCTTGGGAGGAGAGATCATTTCTGTCCCCCAATCTCTGGGCACTGGACCAATGCTTGAGTGAAGACACACATTTTCAGCTGCAAATGAAGATGAGACAGACATCTTCAGTTGCAAAAGATAATGAGACCGATATCTTCAGGGGCGAATGGAGCAGGGACAGGCATCTTAAGCTTCAAGTAGAGCCGAGGCTGGCGTATTCAGAGTCATCCATCCTGTGTATGAAAAGTGACTTATTGTGTAGGTGCATTGGATCATCCCATATTTCTTCCATATTATTTGGTTCTTGGTACGGGTTAATGCCCCCCCCCCTCCCAATGCATCTGCACTTAGGGTCCACTTAAGCATGGCCCTAAATATGTAAAAAAGACTGTGTGATAATGAGATCTATAGCAATATTCTCATTTTAATGAGTACGCTATGTAAGTTGGTATTTCCAGCTGAGTCAGCTGCCTTGGAATTGGAGATGGGTTGGAAGTGAAGGTGCTGTCTATCGGTGGTCGCCTCGAGTTCGTTAGGGAAAATATTTTATCTATAGCCTCCTTTGGGTTTGAATCCAGGACCCTGACACCAACCTTCACGATGGTAGACGAGCATCTTACCACCATGCCACTTGGGCACTAGCATGCATACTCTGTCACATGCATTGCATCTTTTTCTAAATGGGAGACCGGCTCACATTCACAACTCTCTACACTGGTAAATTAATTTTTTTTTTTTAAATCAAGTTTTAAAAATATCAAGCAATACAGTCACAACAATTTCACATTGATCGACTCCATTACCAAAACACCAAAATATAGCGTTAGAGAATGCACAAGCTAATGATACATTTCAGAACTTTTCTAAAACTTACCTAACAGGAGGACATTGCAAAGTATGGCCATAAGACACTACTGGTGAAACTCCAGGGAAAGATTGATCAGACGGAACTGATGGATCAACATAGAGGTCATTTTGGTTGATGGTGCTCTGAAATATATTAAAGAATGAACACAACTTTGTCATCCACAAATCAAAAAGTTTAAGACTACATTTCTACTGTCTGTACAGGGTGTCTGGGCTAAAAGTATTCAAAAATAATGGCCTATACCAGTGGTTCTAAAACTTTTGTCTTCCGTGGCTCCCTTTGTCCTAGTGGACATGTATCAGTGGCTATCCAGAATTGTCTAACAAAGAACCACTTCATGGTATTGAATAGGCACACATTAATAAGGGCAGCTCATGGTGGCGCAAACTTTGAGAACTACATATCCTACGTCATGAAAGTGTTTGGCCGTCAAAAGTAGATTGCTCTAAGTTTCTTACCAAGGCCAAGGCTTTAGAAATATAAAAAAATTTAGGGGAGAATTTATAAATTTAGGTGCAAGAATTTGTTTCCCAACAAAATCAGTCCAAATTAGTGGGTTTTACTTGCCCGAAACTTAGGGACACCTTACCCATGCTAGCAGACACACTGACATAATTTCCAATATTTTTCTGCTGCCCTCAGGCTTTAAATCAGTTATCACACATCATAACTGAACAACTAACTGCTTTAATTTGGCCCCACATTAGTCTGGGTTGAGGTATGTGAAAGTGTCTTTTTCAGATGGTGAAGTAGATTGTAGATTCGCTCAAGGTTTGAGCAAGACAATGACTGGTCACCGTAATCAGCAGATGGGGATGGTGGATTGATAGCCATGGCAAAAGCTGATGGGTGAAAGAAAGAGGGGTGGAACCTACCCTTGAATTTGACTATGCACTGAACTTGACTTTGCCTGCACTTGATTTGGTAATCTATTTTTTGTTTTGCCTTGTCTAAGAATGTGATAAGCAGGATGGTGGCGTCAATTATACAAGCCAACTGTGCATCCCTCGGGATAGGTCAAGGGTGCATCAATGATGATTATCATACAAGAAAAAAAATCTGACGCCAATATACATTTTCTAGTTCCCATGGTGACTTGGATGTGGCAAGCCCTGCTCTTTCATGAAATCAGAAAATTTTGTGTCATCCTTACACCATCTTTTTACACACGCACATACAGGAATTTTTAGGCACTGATAAAGATTTTTTAGTTGCTGTGGCGATCTGAGGTTCGTGTTGTGTAAGCTCTGACAAAGGTAATGCATGTGCACTGTTGAAAGTTGTTTTGAAATGCTTTTCACAACAGTCACACAATGACTGTCAATTAATGTATGAATGCCGCAAAATTAGATACATGCTGAAGATAGCTCAATTTAAATCAATGAAGCGAGTTGAATGTCATATATGAATGGCATAGCTGCCAACTTTGGAGAATGGGAATCAGGGAGGTTTTCACCAGAATTCAAATTTATGTACAAAAATAAATATAAAAGGATTTTTGAAAAAACAATGCAGGGAGCAAAATTCATGAAGCAAAACAATATTGTAAGAAATTTTCCCCTTTGCAGAAACTTGACATTGTGCAAGCCATCACTGATTAATGCCAAGTCGTCAATCACCGCCAAGCAGTGTTATATTAACTGACATTACTACTCTGAGAAATCAAAGTTCGCCAACATATTTTTCCCGAGAAAACGTGGTCAACCTGGAATTGTAAGGACTACAATAGTAATTTCTTTAGGGATTTTCCATTCAAACAAAGCACAATTTGACGACTCTTAGGAATTTTTCTATGAAGATACAAACAATTGGAAGAATCCAATTCCAGACCGGAAGATTTCAATAAGGCTGAAAAATCGTAAGCATTAGCGCCTATGTGAGAGGCAGCAGTTTAACATTATGGTATAGACCAGTGTTTCCCAAAGTGGGCAATATTGCCACCAGTGGGCGATGAAATGGTCCAAGGGGGATAAAAGCTACGGATTTAGCATAGGATCCTATGAGTTCACTTGAGTTGGGGAGGGGGTTCTGATGAAGGGGGCGATGGAACAAGAAGTTTGGGAAGCTATGGTATAGACATTTCCAAACCAAGACTTGAAAAAAATATTGTTGTAAAGGGACTTATCGTAATATCAGGGTGGGAAGTGACTAAGTCTATTTCGGAGCAGCTTTGGAGCAGCAAAATTCAGGATTCGGAGCAGTTTTGGAGCAGCAAATTCAGGATTTGGAGCAGCAAATTCGAGATTTGGAGCAGCAAAATATGGGATTCGGAGCAGCAAAATATGGGATTCGGAGCAGCAAAATATGGGATTCGGAGCAGCAAAATATGGGATTCGGAGCAGCAAAATATGGGATTCAGAGCAGATATTTATAAATGGGAGCAGTGAAATTAACAAGAATATTTTCGTTAACCCTCAACCCTTTTCAAAATAAAACTGCAGCATGTCTTTTGTTATCAAACATCTTTTCGTCAGCTTGATTTTTGTTTTTGGTGCTTTAGGCATTTGACACCTTGTTTGAAAGAGCGGCTGTCATAAAATTTTTTGTACCTGTCTATTTAAGATGATTTTTGCTTACTGACGACACTATTTGCTGCCTTGAACAGCAGCACTTCAAATGAGCTAAAAAAAATTTATAAGTTTTCAATTTTTTTATACTTGGAAAGAAATTGTTGCAAAATGGGAGAGAATTTCGGTAGAATCAACTCGATGTTTGGCGATTCAGAACTCAGATTGGCGATCTGACACTCGCTATTTGGCGATATTGATGATTTAACGCTCGTTATTCGGCAACATTGGCGATTTAACGCTCGTTATTCGGCAAAGTTTCTAAACTAACATTCGTAATTCGGCGGACATGCGCTTTTTAAATGGAAAGCTCCCGGAATGAAAAATTTTTTCACGAAACATCGGGATTTAACACAATGACAATCGACTACAGTAATTTCTGCTGCTTCCAGTGACGACTTTTTTTTTTTAACGGAAACACTCGAATTTGCACTTTAAAGCTGAAAGGCATTGCAAGCCATCTTCAGTTCCACGATCACGGACAATATCGGGGTTTCGCGATGGAAAGCCCGATCAGGGGCCGATAGTTTAAGTATAGTGGAATAAAACACGCTCTTTTCGTAAAGAAACGTTTCGTGGCTAGCAGGAACAAAAATTTTTTGGCGTCCTTTCCGAAATTCCGGGCATACTGAAGCAAAATTCGCTATTTGGCGCAGAAAAATGTGAAAATACGCTATTGGAGCAGGATGGCGCAAGATATTAGTTTTGGCGCAGTGCGGCGCAATTGGCGCAGAGTTCCCACCCCTGTAATATTGAGTGTCATTGTAGCAAGAGTTCCCTGCATATAAAAAAAAATTTATATGTAATTAGAACATGTGCAAAAATATATAGGCATTGCGTGAAACTATAGTACGAGATATTATTCAAGTCACGCAAGTTACTTTATTGTGATGGTCTACTCTAGAACCAATTCATTGTAACTGCTCAACCAAGTGTTTCATTCACATAAATGAGCATTCACAACTAGGGAATTAGGTGTTGAAGGTGTCAATCAAGATACAATAGGGCAAGGAGGAAGGAAGAGATCCTCCTTGACAAAAATCTTTGTCACTGCTACTTTCGCATTGGAAACAGCTTGACGAAAATTTTCGTCATCCCCACTTAAGAGATAGACAACACATGATGAATATCTTCATTATTTCCTCTCGATCGGTTAAAGAATCTTGTCATGAAACTTTTTGTGAATGTTCCTAGTATCGTCAGGCGATGGCATATAAAAGATGTATTCATGTTAAAAAATGAAAAAGACAATCTTTTTCCGGATAAATTATTTGGGAACAATTCCACCCAAGAGTAATTTTTTTGCAATCACTCTCGAAATTAAGGAGACATAAGACCATTTTGAGAGTCTGGAAGATGGAGTAAAAATTCAGGAGCCGAAAACAGGGAGACTTGGCTTCTATGCAATGCAATGGAAAGCCTCCCCCATATACCTCTAATAGTGTATCTCTGCAGCACACATCTTGAGATCAAATACCATTTCTACATCTTCGTAAAGCTAAAAATGGTGCTTATACTGAATTTAATTAACCCTGCAAATAAACTTCAGGGGTTGTTTTATATATAATGAAAAACGAATACTTATGAACAATTGTGTGTGTGTGTGTGTAGTTCTCCCACTATAATCAATTACTTTTGAAGCTCAAAAAACCTGTGTATATATATATGTGTGTGTGTGTTAAAAGTATCTAACATGCATCAAAAAATATATTAGGAAATTCAGTCTTACCAGAGAATTAGATCCAATAGCATTTTTTTCCTCGATTTCTCTCTGAATATCAGCCAAAAAATCATCAGTCAATTGTCTGAAAAGGGAAAAAAATGTTTTCATGGAGTTAAATTTAGTGGGGAATATATGTTACCATCCCCCAAAGCAGAATGTTTCGCATTGTTCTATAATGACCCCTCAGCTGACTGGAAATGTTTAGAAGTAATAATTCTCATAATACTGTTTTTTACACTTTTCTTAAAATCCTTCTATACTGCTCTGCAGTAGCACTGATTATTCTGTGACATCTGTCACAGAATAATCAGTGCATATTCGGCATATTCTGCATATGCATATAATTCGGCATATTCTGTATTGGAGGATTACAATAGTACAATAATAAATTTCAAGGAAATTACTGCGAAAGACAATTTGCGAGTTTACCCTATGGAGCTTGTAAAGTATCCTTCGAAATCTTCTTGCGAAAGGGGTAAGGAGCAATCAGAAACTTCCTGCGAACTCTTAATTTCCTCTTGCATTTCTCCAAGCCTGCAATGAGAGATTATGTTATTGCAAAACTCTTTTCATAAGTGATGTAAGAGCGTCAACCAGTAAAAATAGCAATGATATTTCCAACAACTCAGTCACAAAATTCACAGCCGTTATTCAAAGCACCAAGAATTTGGTGCCCTTATCTTTCTAAACCATAGCCTTTTCACTGGGTATCCAGTGAAATCTCCTCGATCATTTTCCTGAAAGAAAACGTAAAAATTTTCCCTAGTAATACCCAGGAAGAAATAAATAAATCTGCAAAATCCTTACCCAGGTGTAGGGTTTTAAGCACAGAAAGTTGAGCTCATTTAAAAAACATAAAAAATTCAATAACCGCCAATTAAAAGGTGGCAGAGTTGCAGCTTCTCAAGACATGACATCTCATCGCCCACACGCACTGACAAAAACAGAAGACAACAATGTACACTCAGTTCTGTCTTAACGCATGGGCCTACCCAGGCACGGCCCGGGGGCCTCAAGAGGAGAGGGCCTCACAAAAATCAGAAGGGGTTGAAATTTTTTAGATAGGCCCTCAAAAAAATCACTTGGCCCGGGGGCCCACCATGCTCTTAAGATGGCCCTGCATACACTGACAAAGAGCAGGCAACGTCACCAGAATATCACCTGCAATAAAATGTAAATGGGTAATGTAATGGCTTGAGATTATGTGTTTCATTGCAGATGAGCAGCAGACAAGATGGATAGTTTTCTCTATTACAACTTCTTTTTTTTCCTCTGATAATGTTCTAAGTATGCTCTAATATACACCCACCCATGAACCCTCTGGTTCATCGCACTTGTATCAATCCACTGGAAATGAAAGCATATCTTGAATACATCAAAGATATGCTAACTATAGGGATACAAGCCTTTTGAAAGCACTCAACGAAGTGTGTACAGACTACAGACAAAGCTCGAACTCTTCCCGTGTATGTTTCCATAATCCTGGCTAACTTCCATTGCAGTGGAGACTCCAATTCATTCCTTATGAGCACAAGATCTCCTACTTGTACATCCTTGGTCGCACACCACCACTTGCGCCTCTATTGGAGTCTGGATAATAATTCAGAACTCCACCTAATCCACAAATTTTAGCAGCCTTTTAGAAGTAGTTGCCATCGATCTAGACAAGGCAAAATGTAACATTATGGGGGGGGGGGGGGAAGTTGCAATCTATCCATCTTCTCTGTTTGAGAGAGTACCTGTTTCATTGCAGATGATATTCTTGTGACGTTGTCGCCTGTTTTCATAACTGCGAGTGTGTGTGGTCATGCCTTAAGGAGCTGTAAGTCCCTTCATTTTGTGTTTATTAAAAGTTTATTATTATTTTGAGTTTGACTCCCTGTGCTTATTAAAAACCCTTGTTTATTCACATCAGACACAAACTCCCAGAATTTTTTCAAACACTTATCAGTATTAGACTCGATGCAATTAACTGAATGAGTACAGCCGATTCTAATTTCCATTTATCTGAGGACACTGCTCCCGTGATGATCCAACCAAGTTTTGAATGCACAACAAACACTGAATCTGTAACGGAAAACCTTCGTTTGCCCTGCAACAATATGAGACATTTACACCAAGTGAAATCTATTGATGCTTGCTACAATGACCCCCATTGTTTCATTGAAAGCCAAGGCTATACTGAAAGAAAGACATATAAATAGGCCTCAGAGGCGCATTTATAGTTTTGCAGCACTTCTAGTAATTTTCTTGATAACTCTTATCTCGAATATGCTACCCTGTGTTATATATATATAACCTCTGCTTGGTTTCCCTCCACTCCTGCAAGTACACCTGTGCCTTTAAATCACTTTTTTTTTGGTCACGCATGCTTACATGCTTTATAAGTTACTCTTTTAGTCATTCACATGTTTGCACACTGTTTTGGTGATCACTCACATGCTTGCACATTGTTAGTCATTCACATACTTGCGCATGCTCTAGATCATTCTTTTAGTTGCTCGCTGACATAGTTCTTTGGTTACTCTTACGATCGTTTACACATGCTCTTTGTTATCTTTTGGTCATTCACATACTTGCAACATGTTCTAGGTCACTCACTGACCTGGTCCCTGGCTCTGTAGGTCACTCTTTAAGTCATTCACATGCTTGATCATGCTCTAAGTCACCCTTTCGCTCACTCGTGCTTTCAAACTCTCAAGGTCACTCTTTTGACCACTCACTGAGCTAGTCTCTTACTGTCTCAGCAGAGGATTTATTTACAGTAAAACAAATTTTGCCACCCTTCTCTCATTCTACTAATTTTTTTGGCCACCCATTCTTCAAATCTGCTGCACCCTCTAAAATTGCTGCCGAGGCCTCTATTCTTTCAAGCTGCCCTGCAAATATGCCACTGAGACTACATAATTATAGGAAAATATTTGAAACTTATCCTGCCAGTTACATTAATGGAATGATCACTATAACATGAGTCATTATAACATGTGTTGACTGAATAATTCAAATCATAATCTTACAAATGTTTTGTTTGTTTTTTCCCGTCACAGAATTTTTTTCTGACTTCAAATATCATCATATTTTGTGGACTATTTTTTTATTTCCCAGACTTTCCAAGGAGCTGGAAACCCTACTTCATTATAAAACGCTGCATTTGAAAAATGACAAGATCTGTCACTTAAAAATGATTAATCAATACAAGATTCAGATATCACACAGGGCGACTCAAAAAGAATCGGGTAAAAAAAAATATAACAGGGAAATCTGTCTAAGACGATCCCTGTGTGAGATGGAAGCCTGTCTTAAAAGGAATCAAAATATAGTCTGTTCAATGATTAGTGCTTTTATTTGCACCTTTATAAAATGGAAATCTGTCAAAGCAGAATATTATTTCAGTCTGTTGATGTTCCGTTTTATGCAGGTTTCACTGTAACTTAAAACATATAAATTGTACCATTTAATAATAAACAGGATATGAAGAAACAAAAAGGTTGACTTTCCATTCCCGCACATTCAATAAGTGCAATGAGCGTACCAAAGAAAATATAAAGTACAGTCGCCGTCCCATCTATGGAGCCTATGAGGCAGTGGTTCTGGAACTTCCATAGTATTTCTTCGTGTTTCCATCTGTCTATCTTGAATGATGAGGTGACCACACATTGGATTGAACTTTTATTTGATTGCCAGTCCACCTTCCCCCCATAATCTTCCTTGATCGGAATGTGTGTAATATAAATTTATAGGCAGTGCTGTAACTAGCTATTCCTATACCCTGTGCAAGAATTTGCATTTAGGCCCATTCTGGGCTCCCTCCAAGTGGGCCCTGTGCGGGTGTGCTGGTTGCATCTGCCTAGTAGTTATGGAACTGAACATAGATTCCATGAATAATTCCATTCTCCCCCCCCCCCAGGATAAACAGAAAAAATTTCCCTCTCAGTACTGTAGCAATATGGTCCACTATTATCGAAATAAAGCTCCTTCATCTTATAGAACTACCACTTGCTTGAAATAATGGATATTTACAACGTGTGTGTGTGTGAATTTGACTTATCTGAAGGATTGTTATTATGCAGTCACTCATCAGGACTCGCAGATAATCAGCTGATTTATTAATTGCTGGTAAGTCTTTCCTAATTCTGTAGAATGCAAGGAATTTTATTCCTGTTGGCCGTAATGAATAATGCACGATGAACGTTATTTTCAATGCATGGATGTACCCATGGCTCAGTCCCGGGACAATTACCATCATTTTTTTTTCATGTTATAAATTCACTATAGACGAGCCAGTGAAAAGTCTGGTTTGTGGATCTGCTAAAGATAGGGACCTTGAACCCGAGTGGTGCATTGGTAAGATGCTCATCTTCCACTATGAAGGTTACTGTCAAGGTCCACAGGTTCAAATCCAGGCAAAGAACATCAGAAATAAGTTATTTATCCACTGGGCTTGGGGTGATCACCAATATATGGTGCCTTAATTTCCCACCCAACTCCACTGGTTGGATATTTCCATATGACAGAATATGACCGTCAGACCAGACGGGACCCAGGCTCTGTCCCTCCCGGGATGCAAGCCTTTTATCCTTGTGGTTTGGGCCGTGCTGAATGGTATATGACCATCAGACCAGACCACGACCCAGGCTCTGTCCCTTCCGGGATATGAAATGGTATATGACCGGAGTTGATGTGATAAAGTAGCCTAGAGACACTGCTCAAGGATGTGTGGGAACTATGGATGTACCATACTTTTTCTCTATTTATCCCCCTTTCTGGCATAAATAATAATGTATAACTATTTACAATTATAATAAGAGATCAACTTCTTTGCTGCTAAGAATTGCTAAAAATCTATTTCTTCCCCCCCCCCTTCTACCCTGGGTTTACAGAGATAAAGTGAACTAAACACTGCATTGTTTTTTCACTCAGGCTTTGAGTTTTTTTTTTTTTTTGAGTTAGTGCTGTGTGAGGGGAGAATGGGCAACTCAACTCAACTTTCCCAACTTGCATTTAATTATCAGGCATATAACACAAGCACATTCAGGCTTCCTAGGACAAAGCACAGGATACCAAGATCAAAAATGTATGTTAAATCAATGGGGAGGGGAGACAATGAAATCATCCCCAAGCATCTAGCACAATGCATCATCATAATAATAGAGATGACAAATAATATTTGAGTATTAAAAAATGATGCACAATTTAACAAACTTAATGGTGGCCCTGGACAAAGCATGCATTAATGTCCACCATGATCAAAGATGTACTTTGCAAAGTTAAATTAAGAAGTGTGGGGGGGGGGGGGGGAAGGCTAAACAATGGGGGGGGGGGAGGCACCTAGCGAAATTGCTCCATTTTCCCACGCAGAAATAAAGCTAACCAAAACAAATACAAAAGAAAAAACAATTAAAATAGTATTTTTATGTTTATAGGAAGTAAGCAGCTGCATTGAAGCCACAAACAAACACAATGGACAATCAACACAACTGTTGCATCAGCCCGGTGTCTAACCACAAAGAGATGTCGAAATGTGTCTCGAAATAGAGAGAAACCGCAAAGAGGGAAAAGTAAACAAACAAAACGATAAAGTAATAAAACTTACGGTGATCGGGGACGAAATCCCCTGATTGAGAGTAAAAACGATAAAGTTGTCGTTGATCAAACATAAGATGACTCATAAAGCGAGGACTCTTCACTCGTCTGTGGCTAAAGTACGGAAAAACTCCAACTCACCGCGCTGGTGATGATGATGGTAGTTTGAATTTCATGTCCAAACACGATCGCCGGTGGGTTGTCTGGAAATTAAAGAGTCGACTCCGGTGTTGCCAAAACATTTGTACTAAAATTCGTGTTTGTTTATGGATTTTAAAAGTTTTTTTTTTTTGTGCTTTCTGTGTTTACAGAAAAATAAATTAATAATTCCATGCTTATTAAAGTTGACGGTTTTGGGTTTGTTTATGAAAATTTTCTCCTGTGGAGTTGCAGAAGATGGACTTGAGGATGAGAGCCAGATGGGATCTCATTTTTTTATTTTATTTCAGTGATTTCCAACCTGTTGTCCGTGGGGGAGGGGGGGGGGGTCAGGATTTACGGATAATTCACCAACTATTCAACGCTACGCAATTCATTTACATAAAAATTGACCGTAGGAAAAGTTCATTGACGTGAAAATTCACCGCAGGAAAAGTTCACCGACGAAAAATCACCGCTGGGCAAATTCACCGACAACAGTTCGTCGCCATATAAGTGAACGACCGATCGATTTAGCATATGAGTGGATGTGTGAGCAGTGCAGTCTCCACGCGCGGGCCCATCCGGGCACGGCCCGGGAGCCTCACAAAAATGAGATGTAGTTGAATTGTTGAGGAGTATGCACAGGGCCGCAACTAGGAGGGCGGGGGGGGGGGGAGCAGGCGGATCTACTTCCCCGGGCGCTCCACCAAAAGAGGCGCAAATTTCACACTTTTACCTCCCTTTTAACATTACGAGGAGGCGCCAAAATGCATGTTTGCCCCTGCTATCCAAGCTTCTAGTTGCGGCTCTGAGTATGCATGTAAGGACTGGTCTAGGCTTCAAAAAACAAAATCACTTGGCCCGAGTCACCACCCCCTAAAGAAGAGTTCTTTCTTTCACTCTCTTCTTTATGGGGTCTTGCCCGGGTGCCCATGGTGCCCTCTTAATATGCCTCTGTGTGTGATCGAATGAGAAATATGACTGACTGGGTGAATGCGTGAGTGACCGTATGAGTGATTCAAATCACTCACTGACTTGCTTTGCTCATCCACTCATTCCGTATATCACTTTGTCTGTGAATTTTTCCAGCTGTAAGTTTTCCTTTCAGTGAATTGCATGGCGATGAATCGAACGGTGCGGAATTTCATGGCAATAAATTGCGTGATGATGAATTGCATGGCGGTAAATTGCGTGGCGGTGAATTAGTTGTGTAACGATGAATTGCGTAATGGTGAATTGCGTAATGGTGAATTGCGTGGCGGTGAATTTATGTCTTAGGACTACTAAACCAGACATGCACCTCGTTCATATTCCTTTGCGGAACTTCTAACGAATGGATACATGTTGGAGTGTGTGTGTTACGTATAGTGAACCTTCCGTGAAGTTTGTTTTTCTGTGTAATGCTTGCTATGTGTAGTGCTGTCATCTGCAATCATGAATTCTGTGACTATGAATTATGGTCGGTCAATTGCGTGGTGATGAATTGCTGGCGATGAATTTCCCGTATATGGGGGGGGGGGGGGGGGTGCGCGGTCGGTGAGCACTTATTCCATGGTGGTCCATGAGATTATGTTCATTCACTATTCATTGCATCCACGTTGTATTTCACAGTTTCGCGTATATTTCTTCGGTGTTGCAAAACTTTCCTTACAGGGCACCAGGGCCGAATTAAGATGTTTGAAGGCCCTAAGCACTTAAATGGTTTTGGTGCCCCCCCCCCCCCTTTATACGTATATTTTACACAATGTCGAATCTATCAATGGAAAAAAAAATTAATGGAACAATTGTATTTCAGAAGTAGGGTGGGGAGTAATCACCCCTCCCATTATCCGGATAGAATGATAAAACTTGGACTGTCCCGTAAAATACGGGACAATCCTACAATCTTACACAATTAGCCACCCCTCCTGACTCTTCGCTGTGGATCCGTGACTGTGTCTAAGGTTGAATATATGATCTGTATATTTCTCTGAGCACTCACTTTATTCATTTAAAAGCTTTCTCCAACTTTTTCGAGTTCAAAGTCTTTGATAACATCTTTAAAACTAATGCTACGTACCAAATTTGTGTCTATACTTAGTAGAGATGAGCTCATGTCACCACTTTAATCGAGGGGAGAGAGAGAGAGAAAGAAATGGACCCTCAATCAAAAAGGTTTCTTTTCCCCACATTATTTGCTTCTTAACTCAACGCGTCTTAAATTTTCCTTTCAGTGTTTTGATTCTAGATTTGAAATTACAATGTTAAATATTAATGGTTTTTCCATCCCCAAATACAGCTTGATCTCTGTACTTTTCTTGATTAAAAATTCTTATGAAAAATTTGTTAAAAGATTAATATTTCTGCCTCTGCTCAATTCGCAGCTGAAGATATTCACCTCTGCTTCATTCATAGCAGCTAAAGATGTCTGCCTTAGCTCAGGGACGGATCCAGGGGTGGGGGCGAACGAATAATATTGGAAAGTTTTCCTGTCCCGTAAAATGCGGGACGATCCAACGAACACAATTCGCTTCTCCCGACACATCGACCTAGATCCGCACCTGATCCGGTGCCCCATACAACCGCGCAGGTCACACGGCCAAAAAACCGTCCCTAGTTAAGAATACCGATTATGGTTTCTTTTCTGAATTATTTCCAACTCTATTTCAACATTACAAGATTGTGCCAAAATGCTTGCTTGACACAGCGGACCAAACCTCTAGTTGTCCCTTCTATTTATTCTATTTTAGAGCACAATATAGATAGATACATCAGTGTAGTAGCACAAAACCATTCAAATTATTTGGACATGGGGTGGTCTCCACATCCGAACAGAGGGGAAACGAAGAAAAAAAAAATACAGTAGAGAGAGAGAGAGAGAACCCCCCTCCCCCTCCCCCCCCCGTTTATACGACTTTCGACAGACGGAATCACAGCATAGTTTTTATTTAGCCGCGATTCTCCCATAATTTTTATTTAACTTTCACATTATTCTTAAAAGTTATCTGAATATGAACAAAACAAAGAAAGGTCGTGAGACTAAGGTAAAGGTAAAGCCCAATACTACTACTATATGCAGCGGACAACAATGAGAAATTCAGCGCAAAACGCAATGCATCACCATCGGCAATACAGCCAAATAAGTAATGCATTGCCATCATAAATACAGCATAATACTCGTTGCACCGCAATAGATACGTTATACACAACGATAGGCAATACACAATATACAATGAGTAATGCACCACTATATGCAATGCATCACAATAAGGAATGCACCACTATATACAAATACAAATACAACACCACAACAGGCAAAATGCCCAACGAGGTAGCTGAGAAAAAGATGCCCATAAAAATATGGATGTCATATATTAAAAAAAAATAGCAACCCAATTAAAAATGCAATTAACAAAAATTATAATCAATATATACACATGATAAAATATTATACAATGTCATTATAAAATATGCGGTGAATCTCAACATGCAAACACTATCATCGGCAATAAAGCACAATACTACCACTATATGCAGTGCACCACAAAACGCAAGGCACCACCATCGGCAATACAGCAAAATAAGTAGTGCACCATGATAAGGAATGCACCAAAATAAGCGATGCATCGCAATAAGCAAAGAATGCAGTGTTCATTATTATGTATTGTGGTGCATTGCATATTATGGCAATAATATGCAATGCACCACAATACATAATAATGAACACTGCATTGCGATAAGCAAAACAGCGCAATATGCAATGTGCCAGAGTACGCAATGTATCGCATTAAGCAAAGCACAATAATTAGCAATGCACCACAATACGCAATAAGTACTGCGTTGCTATTAGAAATTACAGCATGCGATGCACTACAATATGGAAGACACCACTATTTGCAGTACGCCGCAATAAGCAATACACCCTCAATACGCAATAAGCACTGATTAAATTAAGCAATGCAGCACGCGATGCCCTACAATACGCAATGCATTACAACCAGTAATGCACCACTGTTTGCAAAGCACCACAATAAGCAATACAGTATAATATGCAATCCATCACAATACGCAATACGCGATGTATCGCATTAAGCAAAGCACAATAAAGCATTAAGCAAAGCACAATAAAGCATTAAGCAAAGCACAATAAAGCATTAAGCAAAGCACAATAAAGCATTAAGCAAAGCACAATAAAGCATTAAGCAAAGCACAATAAAGCATTAAGCAAAGCACAATAAAGCATTAAGCAATGTACCACAATACGCCATAAGCAATACAGCACGCATGCACTACAATACGTAACGTATAACAGTACGCAACCTCAAAAATCAGCAATGCGCTACAATCAGCGAAGCATCGCAATAAGCAATTCACAATACGCAATACAGCAAAATACGCAATACGGACTGCATTATAATAAGCAGCAATACAGCATGTGATGCACTAAAAGCAGCATTGTACCACTATTTGCAGTGCACTGCAATATGCAATACAGCACAATAGCAATAACTACTGCGTTATATTAAGCAATACAGCACGCGGTGCACTCGATTCATCAACACGCGATGAATACGTCATGCATAACAATAGCAATGCACCACAATCAGCGATGCACCACAATACACCATAATACATAATGCACCACAATACGCAATACGAACTGCATTATAATAAGCAATAAAGCACGCGATGCACTGCAACACGTAATGCATAAACAATACGCAGAACACACCACAATACAGCTCAATACGCAATATAGTATATACAGTATATACAGTATACAGTACATTGCAATAAGCTCCACAATACACCATAACCACTGAAATACGATAAGAAAGCGATGCACTATAATCGGCGATGCACAACTATTTGCAGTGCACCACAATAAGCAATGCAGCCCAATGCGCAATGCACCACAATACGCAATAAGCACTGCATTTCAATGAGAAATACAGCACGCGATGCACTATAATGCATAATGAATGCATAATGAATGCATAATGCATAACAATACGCAACGCACCCCAATCAGCAATGCACCATAATAAGCAATGCATTAGAATAAGCAATACAGCACTCGATGCGTTACAATACGCAATGCATCCAAAATAGCAGTGCACCATTATTTACAGTGCATCGCAGTACAGCATAAAATGTAATTCACCGCAATACGCGATGTATCGCAATAAGCGAAGCACCATGATATATGCAAAAAGCACTGCATTACAATGAGCAATACATCCCGTAATGCGCTGCAATGCGCAATGCATCATTATTTGCAATGCACTACAATAAGAAATATGGCACATAAAACATGCAATGCACCACCATCGGCGATTCAGTACAATAAGCAATGCACCAACCATCATAGGCAATACAGCACAATAAGTAGTGCACCCTATCTATTCAGGAAACCGCAAAAAGCAATGCACCACTTTATTCAGGGCACCACATTAAGCAATACAGCACTTAATGCACCACCATCGGCAATACAGCACAATAATTAGCTCCTCACCACCATCACCATATTCAAAGCACCGCAATAAGCAATCCACCACTATCTATATTCAGTGCACCACAATACGCAATGAACCCGCAATACACCATAAGCACTGCATTAGAGTAAGCAATATGGCACGTGATGCACTCAAATAAGTAATGCATAACAATGAGCAATTGACTAATATTATATTTACAGTGCACCAAAATAGTCATTAAAGTGCCAGGTTTCCCACCCTGATTTCTATAAGTAATACACTGCCATCATAAATACAGCATAACACTCGATGCACCGCAATACATACGTTATACACAAGGATAGGCAATACACAATAAGGGACGCATCACTTTATGCAGTGAATCACACTAAGAAATGTACCACTATACGGGGTGAATTTCAACACACAAAGCACCATCATCGGCAATAAAGCGCAATACTACCACTATGCAGTACACCACAATGAGAAATACATCACAAAACGCAATACACCATCATTGGCAATACAGCAAAATAAGTAATGCACACAATACGCAATGCAGCCTAATACGCGATGCATCGCAATAGGTAAAGCACAACAATACATAATAATAAGCACTGCATTACGATAAGCAAAAGCACCAATACACTACACACACTAATCACAAAATAAGCAATGCAGCACCGAAATACAGCACAATACGCGATATATCGTAACAAGTAAAGCACCATAATACGCAACGAGCCATAATATACCATAAGCATTGCATTACAATAAGTAATTTAATTAATTAAGTAATTTTTATATGTTGTAGGCACTGGTAGAAGGTCAATTTGTTTACTTATATTTGTTACAGACAACTAACTGTTTTCAGTGACATCTAACGAGTCCTTATATACTAAAAAATCATCATAAGCTGAAAAAAGTGTATTGGGCTTTTTATATGTTGTAGGCACTGATAAAAGGTCAATTTGTTTACTTATATTTGTTACAGACAGCTAACTGTTTACATGACATCTATTGAATCTATTGAGACTTTATGTGTTAATAGGATGACCATACGTCCCGTATTTCCCGGGACAGTCCCGGTATTTTCTGTTTTTTTTTGGCTGTCCCGACTTTTTAGCAAAAGTGTCCCGGTTTTTCCCGTATTTTGCACGAAGCCTACTTGAATTTTTATTCTTTATTTAAGTCAAAGATTGAAATTATTTTCAACTTATAAATTATATTATGATAACTGCAACTATAAATGAGTATATGAATCTCCCACATTTGTCTTGGACGAAAATTTTTTTTCGTGGAATTCATTTTTATCCACTGCAATTAGCAGTAATGCTGCATTTCCCGCCATTGTGATTTCTCCGTTATTTCAACAATATTTGGCGACTTTCTTCGGTTTCGGCGATAATTGGCGATGTCCCGTATTTTCCCGTATTTGGAATTCCAATGCCCCGTATTTCTCTCGAGGAAATATGGTCAGCCTATGTGTTAAAGTGTCATCATTACTTAACTGACCATATTTGCTCGAGAAAAATACGATAAATTAGCTCCCCACTAAAAATTTGCGTATTGGGTCGCCGCTACTGGATGTGGGGGCCCCCAATTTTATTCGTTGTGAAATTGATAAAAACGAAAAATCTTCGTCGCCTCTCACAGGGGGGGGGGGATGCCCGACAAACCTCCAGATCGGGGGCCCCTGCGGAAAAGTTGACAGGTTCCATTTCGGGCCGCCTGGACGAATCTCATTGATTTTTATTGCTTAAAATTGCAAAATTTGCAACATCGGTAGCCCGAGATAAAGCCAGTCTGAGGCCAGACTGGGAAATTGGCCCTAAAGTATGCGAATTGGTGCCCAGGTTGGGGCCCTTGATTTTATTCGTTGGTAAAATGAATAGAAATGAAAATTTTTCATAGTAATCGCAGCGGGGAATGACCAACAAGCTTCCAAATCGGGGAGCCCCTTGTTTACAGGTTTCATTTTGGGGCCCTGGATGAATCTCATTCTTTTCTGTTGTTTAACATTGTAGAATTTGCAACAGTGGAAGCCCGAAATAAATCCAGTCTGGGTCCCCCACTAAAAATCTGCGTAATGGGTCCCCGCTACTGGATGTGGGGCCCTGGATTTTATTCGTTGTAAAATTAATAAAAATTAAAAATTTTCGGGACCGTCATAGGGGGTTGTCCGACAAGCCTCCAGGTCAGGGTCCCATGGAAATGTTGACAGGTTCCATTTCGGAACCCCTGTAAGAATCTCATTGATTTTAATTGCTTAAAATTTTAAAATTTGCCCCACTAAAAGTATGCAGATTGGTGTCACGGGTAATTGGTTGGGGACCCTGGGTTTTATTCATTGGTAAAATAAATAAAAATGATAATTTTTCATTGAACTCGCAGCGGATGATGCCCGACAAGCTTCCAAGTCATGCCCCATGTTTACAGGTTTCATTTTGGGGGCCCTGAATAAATCTCATTCTTTTCTATTGTTTAACGTTATAGAATTTGCAACAGTGGAAGCCCGAGATAAATCCAGTCTGGGTCCCCTACTAAAAATGTGCGTATTGGTTCCCCGCTACTATATGTGGGGCCCCCGATTTTATTCGTTATAAAAGTAATAAAAATGAAAAATTTTCGTGGTCAGATAAAGCCTGTACGGGGCCCCGCTAAAAGTATGCGAGTTGGGTCCCATATAATTAGTTGGGGCCCTGGATTTTATTCGTTGGTAAAATGAATCTAAGTGAAAATTTTTCGCGACGATCGCAGCGGGGGATGTCCGACAAGCCTGCAGGTTGTGCCCCCCTATGGAGAAGTTGACAAGTTTCATTTCGGGTGTCCCTGGATGAATCTCATTCATTTTTGTTGTTTAATATTGTAAAATTTGCACCACGTCGGTAGCCCGAGATAAATCCAGTCTGGGACTCCTCTAAAATTCAACGAAATTGAGTGTGGGGACCCCCATGGGGAAGTTTTCTGTGGGTACTTGATGAATCACATTTGTTTTTTGTTGCTTTATTATTGTAAAATTCGCTTCTTCAGTAAGCTGGTGCTTTCACACGTCCCTTTTCATAGCACTCTGATGAAGTTGGACGAAATAAACAAGATATGTTGTGAAGAGAAGGGGGGGGGGGGGGGGTTGTGCTCTCACAACACACACGGTTGGGGTACCCAGGTCGTGGCATTACCGTCATGAAGAAACTGAAAGGTTTCATTTACAAGGGCCTTTGATGGATCTAAAAATGGTTTCTTGCTGCTTTAACATTGAAATATTTGAAATAGCGGAAGCCCAAGATATATCCAGTCTCTGGGCACCCATAAAAATCTGCGAATTGGGGTCCCGGCTTCTTGATTGGGCGGACCTGGATTTTGTTGATTGGTAAAATGAATACAAATAAAAAATTTTCGTGGCCCTCACGGGGGGATGTCTGAGAAGTCTCCAGGTCGCCCCCCCCCCCCCCCCCATGGAAAAGTTGACAGGTTTCATTTCTGGAGCCTTGGATGAATGTAAATGATTTTTGTTGTTTAACATTATAAAATTTGCAACAGCGGTAGCCCGAGATAAATCGAGTTTGGCACTCCCACTAAAAATCTGCGGATTGGATCCCGGGTAATTGGTTGGGACCCTGGATTTTATTTGTTGTTAAAATGAATATAAATGAAAATTTATCCTGGCCCTCACAGAGGGAATGTCCGACAAGCTTCCAGGTCGGAGGCCCCATGTGAAAGTTGATAGGCTTCATTTTGGGGCCCTGGACGAATTGCATTCTAAAATTCTGTTAATTGGGTCCAGGGTCCTTGATTGAGGCCCTGGAATTTATTTGTTGGTAAACTGAATACAAGTGAAAATTTTTCGTGGCCCTCACAGAGGGGATGTCCAACAAGCTTCCTGGTCAGGGACCCCATGCGGTAGTTGACAGGTTTCATTTTGGGAGCCTTGGATGAATCGCATTGTTTTTTTGTAAAATTTCCAACAGAGGAAGACCGTGATAAATCCAGTCTGGGCTTCGCTAAAATTTGCGAATCGAGTGACGGGCCCTCGATTGGGAGCCCTAGAATTTATTTATATGTTGGTGAAATGAATACAAGTGAAAATGTATCTTGTTTCAAGTGTCCAAGAGTTCCTTCAGTCTGGGGAACCCTCATTCAGAAGTTTTCTGGGTGTACTTGATGAATCAGATTTGTGCGTTTTTTCCGTTTAATTATTTTAAAATTTGTCAGTAAGCTGGGGTGCTTTGACATGTCGCTTTTCATAGCACTCTGATAAGGTGAGACGTAATAAGCAAGATATGTTGTGAAGAGAAAATAGGGGGGGGGGGGAGGGTGGCGGTGACAGGTTGGAGAGCCCCTGAGTAATTAAATGAAATCAAAATGCTTCTGCTGCTATCTGTTGACGAAAATTAAAACCCGGGTTCAATGGCTGTGAAGATGTTTGATTTAATATCACACATTTATGAGACCCTGGGCCTTTAACTAGTCTGGGTCAACCGGGACTCTGCCCCGAGCCGAATGATTTACGGAATTTCACCGACGGAAAATTCACCGACAACAATTCACTGACAACATTTCGTCGCGAAGCTACCGAGTCCGTGAGCGAGTGAAATATTAAGTGAGGCAGGGAGTGAGTGAGCTACTGAGTCCGTGAGTGAGGGGCGAACGAGTGAGCGAGTGACTGAATGAGTGACGAGTGAACGGGCGAGTTTGTGGGCAAATGAGTGGTAGAGCAGAGTGCGAGTGAGTGGGCGAGTGGGTAAATGAGCGAGTGAGGAATGGGCGAGTGAGTTAGTTAACGGGTGAGTGAGTGGGCGAATGATCTACTGAGTCCGTGAGCAGGTGAGAGAGGGGACAAGTGGAAGAGTGAACGAGCGAGTGAGTAGACAAAAGGGCGGGTGGGTGAGTGAGGGAGTGACTGAGCGAGTTACTGAGTCCGTGAGTGATTGAAATAGTGAATGGGTGAGCAGGCGAGCGAGTGAGTGGGCGAGCGATCTACTGAGTCCGTGAGCAGGTGAGAGAGGGGACAAGTGGAAGAGTGAACGAGCGAGTGAGTAGACAAGTGGGCGGTTGGGTGAGTGAGGGAGTGACTGAGCGAGCTACTGAGTCCGCGAGCGATTGAAATAGTGAATGGGTGAACAGGCGAGTGAGCGAGTGGGTGGGCGAGCGAGTTACTGAGTCCCTGAGTGGGTGAGTGAGGGAGCGAGTGAATGATCGCGTGATCGAGCAAGCTACTGAGTCCGTGAGCGAGTGAGCAAACTGTTGAGTGAGGGAGCGAGTGAATGGGCGAGAGGGTGAGTGCGGGATTCATCGAGCGAGCTACTGAGTCCGTTAGTGAGTGAGTGGGTGGGTGAATGAGTGGGCGAGTGAGCGAAATAGTAAGGGAATGGGTGAGCGAGAAACGCTTTAATTATAAATATGTAAGGAATGGGAATTATGTCGAAAATTATTCATTAAATACTGTATGTTTTTGAATGGATATCACCAATTAAACACGTAATGTAAAGTTATCGAAAGGATCGAAAATTATATCTCCTCTTTACATTTCTCACAATATGGTGAATGTATAAAAAAACATACATTCTCATAATACAGTCGAATCCCGTTATAACGAACGCCAAGAGACCGGAGGAATCACTTCGTTAAAACGAAATTTCATTATAAAGGAATTCCAGGTTACCTAGCATTGTTCCTATGTAAACTTATTTGGGGGGGATTAGAAAAGTGTTCGTTAAAACGAGATTTTCGCTATAACGGGATTCGACTGTATTATTTTTTTTCCGAAGAGTTTTCAGTTTTTAGCATTTCTGAGCCAAGCTTCTGTTATGTCGTTGTGGTTTTGAAACTTTTCGTTATATTTCCTTTTATGTAATATTATATACCTCTTTTAAAATTTGAAATTTTTGTCTGCCCTGTCATTTGTACGGAACACACTGGAACTTACTCCGCTTCGAGTGCCCTTTTTTTCTACTGCCCCACCAGTTTAAATTTCTTATAAAATGGCCCGGAAGCTCATGTATAAAAACGAAATTCTTCTCATCCAGCTTTGCTCCTTATAAACAAAGTAAAGCTTATAAACTGACCTGCGAGATCAAACTTCCAGTTCAGTAATTTTTTCAAGACCCAAGGAGATATCCAAAACAAAGTACATACCTCCAAACAAGAAGACGACAGGTGAGATCGTAAAAAGTGAATTTTTCCACACTCCACTTTATAGTGCTGCCATCTAATTTCAAATTTAAAAGTGACTCATGTGGTGATGAGGAAGTTTGAAGTAAAAAACTATATTCTTTATTCCGCTCAGGTCCTTATAAACAAAGTTTATAAACTGAACTGGAAATTTAAACTAAAGGTTCGGTTATTTTATTTGAGCATAAGGAGGCGTCCAAAACGAAAAATCTCTTAATGAGCAGACGACAGCCAAGAAGTCGGTTTGTTCGGTTCCCTACAAGCTAAGCTCACAAACAGAACTGGAAGTTCGAACTATCAGTTCAGTAATTTTCTAAGGACACAAGGAGGCGTCCAAAACAAGTAACCTGGAGAGAAGCAGACGACAGATTCTGAGGCTTGCATGTAGCTTATATTACTGAAGGGAGCCATTGAGGAGAAAAATGTAAGTTTATAAATAAAACTTTATTTCTTCTCTAAAGCCGGGTTTTCCTAGGAATAGGTTTGTTGCGCAGCGTGAACCGAATTAGACTATTTCGCGCCGACAGAAACGTGTTACATAATCACGCTACGCGTTCGTGTTTTCCTAGGGAGGCGGATCAGATCAGGGCGGCTATATAAAGTATATGGCTTTGGCATCAGCTACTCTGTCGTCTGCATGCTCCGGTTTGAAGGGAAGGAAAAGAAAACACGCAAGAGTGAAGAGAATATCGGCAAAACCGCGCGGTGCACGATACGTTTGATTCCTCCAGAAGGAGTGGGCCAATCACGCCCGACGTAAAGCGCTGTCGTCAGGCGTATTGCGCTCTGTAGGAACAGTCATGCTGCTTTTCTTACTGGTGAGTGGACGGCGTGTCGCGCTGGACGAATGACGTTGCGCGCGGCACAGGGAACCTGCTCCTAGGAAAACCCGGCTTTAAGGAGGGAGCATCCAGCCACCGTGACGGCAGCGACATCACATGCAAGGAAACCACGTGACTCGGTGAAAACAAAGTTCCCGCCTGGCAACTTGCCCATAGAAATGTACAGTTCGGTCTCTAAATATTGGGTTTTAAAGAAAAAAAAAGAGGATAGAGAACTCATCTATATATAACAAAAGGTGAAAAATATTAAATTATTTCTTTCATTACTTCTGGAATAATTGCTTTCATCAATTCCGGATTTGTTTCTTTCATTAATGCTGGAATTATTTCTTTTATTAATGCTGGAATTATATCTCATTGTTTCTGGAATCATCTCTTTTCCATTAATTTTGGAATTATATCTTTTTCATTAATTTTGGAATTATCTCTTTTTCATTAATTTTGGAATTATCTCTTTTTCATTAATTTTGTAATTATCTCTTTTTCATTAATTTTGTAATTATCTCTTTTTCATTAATTTTGGAATTATCTCTTTTCCATTAATTTTGGAATTATCTCTTTTCCATTAATTTTGGAATTATCTCTTTTTCATTAATTTTGGAATTATATCTTTTCTTCATTCTGGAATTCTCTTTCCTAAGAATTCGGACAATATGGATGACTTAGGCGGAGATAGACTGGGAAGTCTGAGAGAGGCACGATGATGATGATGTCAATTCATATATACATTTATACATTTGATCAGTCGACGGCACCTTGACGCATACGGGGGGGGGGGGCCCTTATCTCCGCCCATAATGGATGATCGAACAAATAAGTGAAAATACGGATTATGTGGTCTTCAGATAGGGTTGCCAGATTCAAAACTGAAAAAGGAGGACGCCTGGTGCGAACTTTAGGCAGTGCCGTCTTAGCGCATGCTTTCCGGGCCATGCCCGAAGGGCCTCAAGAGAAGAGGTGCCTCAGAAAAACAAGACGTAGTTGAATTTTTCAGGTGGTGCCTCCAAAAAATCCCTTGGCTCGGGGGCCCATGATGCTCTAAAGACGATTCTGCCTGTCAGCCCCACCCTTGTGGGGGTCATGGAATTCCAGTACTTGATTCGTTTGCTTCTATTAATTTACATTAATTAAACAAAAATAGCAATAAAAAATTCGAAAAATGATCAAAGTTATCGAATTGCAACGTATATTTGATAAAGAGGTCATGAACGCTTTAAAAGTATGACAGAAATTTGTGTCTGTTCAATATGATTCGAGCCACGATGAAGTGTCAGGTCAGCAGGTGGACCACGCTAATTATTATAAGTAATTTATGAATTTTGTAAAATTAATTCAAATGCCATTCCCTCTCAATGGATCGTGTTTGATTACGATCCAGACCATCAACGCGTTCCTGAAATAATGAAAAAATGAATGTAATAAAATGCGTTCTTTCTCTCTGAAAAAAATTTCCCCTTCAAGATTTATGTTCGTAACTCGAAAAGTTTGTAAGTCGGGGAGCAGCTACATGAAAGTTTTTTAGAGCGGGGCCGCAATTTTTTTTTTTTTTTTTTGCATTGGGCCACGGATTGTCTCCGATTTTTGAATTTAAATATCTCAGGGAATAATGCAGTTAAAAATACGTAGTTTGTTTGTTAGGCTCAGAAGAGAAAGAGCAATAACTGTCTAATTGAAAGTTAGAGGATGTTGGGAGAGGGGGGGGGGATATCATATAAAAATTTAAATTTTTTATTTTGTGTACACTGTATTTTCATCCTAAAAACTCGTACAAGGTCATTTCTGGTCACATTTTGAGAATTTTTAAAATTAGAACCATACTCACTACGACGAACGGTTCACGAGATGAAGGCTGTAACAACACTCCAAGGAGAAACCGTTGAATGTTAGAATGGCCATAATATTACCAAGAAGCAAGGGTAACCCCCCCCCCACACTAGTTGCAGGGGGGGGGGGAGAGCAGGCAGATCGCAAAAGGGGGGGGGCACAAATTTACCCTATCCTTCAGCATTACGAGAGGGGTGCCTAAATGAGCAGTTGCCCCGGCTAACCAAGTATCCAATTGCGACCCTGCCAATAGGTATCTTATTTCTGATGAATCACCGTTATATTGGGTATTTTTTCTTTTAGATACATTCTCAAGTTTGTAGTTTACACCTGGTAGCATTTCTTTTACTTCTATGGATGAAACTACACAGTTCATCCACTAATGTAGATCCAAAAAAATCATATCCTTCTTCTGTAGAACTTGGCTTACTGCATGGGCCGATCTCGGCACTTCTGGCACCGGGGTGTCAAATGACAATGAGATCCGATTTTCAAGAATAAATATGCAAATAAGTAGGCCATCTGCTCTGTCTGATCTGCAGTACCGCTATTGTCCCCTACTAACGACATCATTGAAGATTGTAAGGTGTGCAGCTGATTATCACCGTCTGCTACTACACTTCTCTTCAGTGCTCTAAAAGTCTTCATTCCTATGTATAAACCAGTGCTCAGATACCTATTTTAAATGGTCTTATCCCGCATACCAGTCATTATAGAGGTACGTCGTTGTTCTTTCCGATTGCCAAGAGCGTTAGTAATGAAAAAGTCACACGTCTTATAAAAGGCAGCAATGTCTCGAGTCACGTTCCGACAGTGAGACGCAAGGGAACACACTGATGAGAGAGGCCTTTAGAAAACAAAGAATAAGCATTGCCTTGGTAGCAATGTTGAAGCGGCCATAGAAAATGGGACAGATTCTATACTAAGCCTAATTCGGTCAGAAAAATTGCAAAACTCCTGTGAGTTTGACATGAATCAGCACAATTTAGCGTATAGATGATTCGGAATATGAAATCAGAAATCGACACACACATGATTATATTTCTAAATCAATATATAAATCACTAGCGATCGCGCAAAGTTCACTCGAAGTCGTTTCGCCGATTCACACTATGGCCGCTGTCGGAGTCCAGCTTCCATCGGCGGGATGATGGCGATATTTCAGGAACTGCTCCTGGTAGAATCTTGAGACTAGTCTCATCGGAGACCTCACGATGTAGGCGAAAGCGGGAACTAGTGAGCGCTGCTAAAACAAACAGGAAAATGCCTCCTTTTGGAAGTTGAAGAGGAGCTCCGTAAAAAAAAGCGTCTGAACAGTTCTGCAGCCATTGTTTCTAGCCTTGTACTGATGCCCTAAGCACGTGCTTATTTTGCTTAATGGTTAATCCGGCCCTGATGGTGGTCCATGGGATTATTTTCACTCCCCATTTACTGCATCCCCGGCGTTGCAAAGCTTTCCCTACTGGGCATGAGGCCCATGGCTCATATATCCCGGATCCAGGCCCCTAGGCTGAGATCTCTGACGACCTCCCCTTCCTTTAAAGTGAATTTATAACAGAGAAAAAAAAAAGATTTGGTCCAGGCTGGAGCCCAACCAGCCCTACCCTTGTGGGGCATGACGTAGCAAGGTAAGAAAATAATAGTGGGGTCAAAGCTTTTCAATGATTCCGTGGGACCTTTTGTCCTATACAAGCATTTTTGAGGGTCCCTCGATTCCAGGCGCGGATCCAGAAGATTAGGCAATGGGATTGATCAGGGCTGCAACTATAGACGAAAAGATTTACTCTTTTTCTTTCTTTCTTCCAAACCGAGCACAAATCAGGTCTATCGCCATCTATGTGCAATTTACTACGTAGTGAGTTGTACCGGAAGTATAAGTGTGCGTGTACCTAACAGTCTGAGTGAGTGCGTATCTAGTGTTGTGTCTGACTTTTCAGTGTTGCCGTCTGTATTTCAGAAGTGAAGTGAGCGAAGTGTAATGTTTGAATTACATTTGTACCATTTGTAGATCTCTGTTGCTCTCTGTGGCGAGACTTTTTAAAGGGAAAGAAAGATCGGCTCGCATTCGCGCCTTGAAGTTGCGAACCACAGAAAACCAATTTTAAAAGATTTACTCTGTTGAGCGGGGAGTCCATTTTTGTGCTTCCCTGCTCGTAATTTTCGAACGAAAAAAAACAGCATCAGTGCCCTACCTCATGGTCCCCACATGGGGGGGGGGGGGCTGACAGGGCTTTAGCCCTGGGGCCCGGGACGGTTATCATAATTTTTTTGCTTTTTCACGCTATAAATTAACTACAGAAGGGGGCCCGTTAAATGTCTGACCGAGGGGCCCACAAAGGAATCCCAGGCTAGGGGCCCCGCTACAGGATGTGGGGGGCCATGCCTTACCTGATCCAACGACCAGGGCACCAGACCACTACCTCCAATATAGGCTACATATGAGTTAGTGACCAGACCCCCGCACCTTCTGCTCGCCCCCCTAGTTGCGGAAATGGGGGGAGGGTGACATCTCCCCCAAAACCCGATAATATGGGGGAAATTAATCTCGTTACAGGACCAGAGTAACAATTCCAGCTAAAATTGGTTTGTGCTGGAATCGTGCTCTCCCCTCCGTTCAGTAGAAAAAATTTACTATTAGCAGAGGTGGCAGAACGCACCCAGACACCACCTCCATTCAGGGGGGGGGGGGGTGATCTTGTATGCTACATGAAGCCTATCTATGCATAGACATAGACGGATTTATGGTTTTTCAGCGTGGGGCTCCATAAATTTTGCCGACCTTTAATAATGGGAAACATTATTGTCTAATTTTCTTGATCACTCATTATTAGAATTCTCTAGGATACAGCCCGCTTAGTCATTTCCCCCCCCCCCCCCCCCCAATAAAAATAGTTATGTATTTGTATAATGTATATCGGTTTCGTGATTGATGTTTTTAGTTTTTAAGCATATGTATTTAGTGTTTTGGGTGTTTAGTTTTGATTTGTTTTTATTTAACCAAGTGTTAATCTTGTAAGAGTAAGGCTTCTTTTCAACCTTTTTTTTTTTTTTTTTCAAGACAAGATCTACCATTTCAGTTTTACCCTTAAGTTCTGAATAACCCTGCATTTGCCTTAATGATGAAAAATCTGGATGTTGATCGATGCAGAAGACAACGACGATAGGGATTTTAGCTATGAGGTGCATTTTAGAGGCACAATGCGCTTTTCGTATATCTATTTTTGGACTGAAAGCTTTACCAGAAAGACTTTCCCAATCGCCCTCTTGGAGCGCTGTTGATCCGATCACAAATTTACAACTGAATATCTCCTAAAATCATGAAACGAAAAGCCAAAGTGTTTTAAATTTTTTATTACTTCTGTGCATAATAATTAACCCCGATACAAATGCCAAAAAACAACGCCACAACAGGCAAAATGCCCAACGAGGGTGGCTGTCGTCGACACAACTAGAGACTCTTCAAATATCAATTTATTACATTCAACAGTATATATGTATTTTCTTGCACGTAGAATTTTCCTGCTAATGCGTTAAACTCATTACAGCGAGAAATTTATATACAAAGCATCTTCTATGATTTTACATTATCGTTCAGTTCTCTCGTTGAAAAGCTTGTGTATCATTTACGTTTTCTTATTGGATTTCTTTTTATTGATCAAACACGGTGAGCAACCGGCGTTCCGAGTCTTGTCATAAATGAAGTCCAAAAAGTTTGTTATATTGACATAAACAGCGGGCATCGGCAATCCACAGCTTCTACCATAAGACACGATTCCGACAATTGTGTATTTGCCATATATAGGCAGAAATATTCCACTTCCAGAGTCTCCCTAGAAGAAAAGATGAAGTCAGTAAATGTAAGGATTATTGAGAGCTAGGGCCATTTTGATAGCATTATTGGTTATTCGGGCAAAACTATGAATTGGGTGGGGGGGGGGGAGGAGGTCATGCGAACCTGCCATGATTGATACGTTTGCAATGAAAGATCATCATCATCATCATGGGGGGGGGGGACTCCCTTCATAGAGGGCTCTTAGAGAGGCCCATACATTAGTGCCATGATCCGTATAGAGGCGGAGATTTGTGGTATTGTCATTTGTGGGTTATATAAATGTTTCCGGTGTAACGAAAGTTCACCGACAACAATTCCATACGAGTCAGCGAGGAATGACAAAGTGAATGAGTCAGTAAATGATACAGTAGTTAGTGAGTGAGTGACAGAGTCGTTGTTGGTGAGTGACAGAGTGAAAGAAGCAGCGACCTAGAGATAGAGTAAATGATCTGGCGAGTGAGTGTCCTAGTGAACGACCCAGTGGTAGAGTGAGTGAGTGAGTGAGTGAGTGACAGAGTGAATGGTCAGGCGATTGAGTTTGTAACTCAGTGAGCAACCTAGTGAGTAAATGAAAGAATGAGTGACCCAGTGAGAAAGTGAGCAACCTAGTGAGCAAATAAGAGAGAGATAAAGTGAGTGACTGACCTAATGAGATGGTGATCGAGTGGAATAGTGAGTGACATTTTGAACGAGTGACCTATTGAGTAAATGAGTGACCTCATTCATTCATTCACTTGCTCACTTTATCATTTATTCACTCATGTCGAATTGCTTGTTGCTGAATTTTTGCCACCGATGGATTTTCCATTCGGAGAATTGCTGGTCGGTGAATTTTCCGGACACGGATTTTTCCGCCCTTCTCTCATTCCATTCTAAATTTTTTGACCACTCATTTCTTGAACACGCTCGCTTAGCTCCTTCTCTTTGCAAATACGCATCTGTCTCACTCTTATGGCTACTCACGTGATTGCGCAATCTATTGGTCACATTTTTAGTGCCGCACTGACCTGGTCCTTCGCTCTCTAAGTCACGCTTTTGGTCATTCACATGCTTCTTCACTCACTAGGTCACTCATTGGTCATTCACATGCTTCTTCACTCACTAGGTCACTCATTGGTCATTAACATCACTGACCCGGTCCCCCGCTCTCCAAGCCAATTGTTTGGTGGCTCACTGACCTGGTCTCCACTCTGTACGTCATTAGCTTGGTTACTCACATGTTTGCACCTCTACTAGTCTACTCTTTTTTTTTTTTTTGTCTCTTATACTTTTTTCCCCCCACTCTCTTGGTTATTCACTCTGACTCGGTCCTTCGCTCTCTACTTCACTCTTTTAATGGCTCACTGATCTGGCTTTCCGCCGTCTAGGTCACTTTAGATTGCTCAGTGACCTGGTCCTTCGATCTATAGCATACTCTTTTGATGGCTCACTGACCTGATCCCTTGCTCTCTAGCTTAGAAATTCCAGACCACTGTTTTGTAAATCACATGCTTGCACACTGTCTAGGTAACTGTTTTGTAGATCACATGTTTCCTTACACACTGTCTAGGTCACTGTTATGGTCGTTCACACACCTGGTCACTTTTATTTGCTCACTCACGTACTTCTATTCTCTCTCTTTCTCTCTCGTAATTCGCTTCGATCTCTAGACAGAAGCGGATTCATTGTTTTGCAGCTCTTCCCTCATTCTGCACTAGTTTTCGTGACCAATCATTCCCCTCCATACTTGCCATCCTAGGCTATAGCTTCTTTATCTCCCCTCCCCCTCTCCCTGTAAATACGCCTCTGGATCTGCAGGTGAATGGGTACTCTCTGTATGGTGATCTTGAATCAAAATCAACATGTGACAGGCTGTTAGAAACCTCATGTTAAAGGACATTAACAACTGTATCTATGAAGATGGCCCTGTTGAAGACGTAAAGTTGGAAAACAAAATATTCATGTATATGTTAGGGTAAATGTGATAAATTGGTTATTATATATATATATATATATATATATATATATATATATATAATAACCTGTTATTATGCGTACTTACCAATCGTCTTGGTAAGTTTGATAAATTTATCACTTTTTCACCGGAGAATAAGCGCAATACACAAGCGTCGTTATTAAATTTGATAAATACTGAAAACATCACTTTTACCAGAAATTATGCATAATAACCAGGTGTCTCATTGGTAAATTTGATAAATACTTGAAATTTATCTCCTTTATCTGTAATTATGTATGGTACCCTGGTGTAACTGGTGAATTTGATAAATATGAAGAAAATTCCAAATGAGTCTAGAGTATGTGTCATGAATATATTCGGACCCCGGTGTAATGATAACAAATTTCGCAATAGTTCCCTGATATAATGATACAATTCATGTACAAATTATGTATAGTATATCATTCAGTGCGATTTATGTTTACTAACACGGGTACTGTGCATTATTGGGTACTAAGCACAATCGCCGGTTTAAGTGATTAATTTAGGGAAATTTAAACTTACCAGAATGCCTGGTAAGTATGTATGATAACTGATTATTATGTATAATAACCGCATTTATCACTTTTACATTAACATATACAGGAACGAATAATTGTATAACGGGTAATCACTTGGCACGCATCGTGGTCAGGAAGTCCTCCTGCACAGAACTTCAACTTTCTGGGCATTGGCTGTCCCCATAGATGTTCGCAAAACGTGTAGGATGCCAACGGGATTCGCACAGATTTGAGTTTGGTCGGCTCGTCTTCCTCTGGAAAAATAATTAGGAAAACATTAAACAAATTGAATTCATTGAATTTTGATTCATCTCAAACAAAAACAGTTCATCCATGAATGTTATTGAATGATCTACGTCCAGGTGCAGATCCAGGACGAAGTGACGGGAGGGTCGAATCGCGTGAGTTTGTTTCAGTATCCCGTTTTTTACGGGACAGAAAAAGTTTTTTCTTATATTATTCGGCTCTTGGATCCCCCCCCCCCGATCCACGTATTAGTGAAAACAGACATTTTCAGCTACGAATGGACCGGAGGTAGGCATCTTCAGCTACGAATGAAGCCGAGGCACAAATATTCTGATGTGACCAAAGCGGAAATATGAATCTTCAACTGAGAATGAAACGAAACCAGACGTCTTCAGCGGCAAATGCAGCCGAGGCAGATGTCTTCAGTTGCGGATGGAACGGAGGCACGCATCTTCGTATTCGAATGGATCGAAGGTAGACATCTTCAGCTGCGAATGGAGTGAGGTAGGTGACTTCATGCTTAGCTTAAGACATCTGCCTCGGCTCTCATTCGCAGTTACCTTGATCCATTCGAATATGAAGAAATAAATTCTAATGTCTAATTATATAATTCTAAATGTTTACCTTTGATCCACACCGAATATGACGATGTCTGCCTCCTTTCCATCAGCAGCTGCAGATTGTGTATAATAAATATGTAAGATACATATTTTATGTAAGATATCTACCTCTCTCTCGGCTGCATCCGCAGCTGAATATGCCTACCTCCACTCCATTGGTAGCTGAAGATGTCTGCTTTCACTAATCCGTAATCCGGGGGGGGGGGGGGATGTGAACGATCGCCTTACCCAAGAGTCGAATAATATGAGAAAACTTTTCTGTTCCGTAAAAAACAGAACAATCAAATGAACTTCACCCGCGAATGGACCGGACATAGGCATCTTCAGCTACGAATGAAGCCGAGGCAGATGTCGTTACCTGCGAATAATGAAGTCGAGGCACATAACTTCAGCTGCGAATGAAGTGGAGATTGACATCTTCGAATGGAGAGAAGGAAGGAGGACTCAGGGCGATGTGTCGGAGAAACGAATAATTGTGTAGGTGCATCGGATCATCCCGTACTTTTACAGGACAGACAAATTTTCTCCATATTTATTCGGCTCTAGGGAGGAATCATGGCCCCCACAACTTAGAGCAGGGCCCCCTAGGCTGGGATCTTTCGTGGGCCCCCGGTCAAACTTTTCATGGGCCCTTCTATAGTTAATTTATAGTGTGAAAAGGCCAAAAAAATGATTAGAATTGTCCCGGGCCCCAGGGCTAGAGCTCTGCCAGCCCCAGCCCTTGTGGGGGGCGATGGGAGGAATGATCGCCCTCCTTTGGATCCGCGCTTGTCCAAGTCTCAAATTTATTATGTTCAGGGCCGCAGCTAGACACTTCATCTCTCTTGGGAAAGCTGCGAATGTATTTGAGGGGGGGGGGGGTGTTATTGAAGAGATTTTTCACCGTAAATATTTTTGGACCGTAAAAGAGAGGTGACCGTTAAGATGGTTTTCATTGTAATTATTGTTGAAATTTACAAGGCCTGTATGAGAAAATGGATATGTTGAAATGAAAATGAATTACTCGTTTAAGAAGTCGTTAGGTCGTCTCTGTAGGTCGTTCTGTTGGTCGTTCACTGACCTGAGAGAGCGGAGACGTACATTTTCCCCCACTCACTATTCATAATCATGCTGATCACCCCATCCTTGTTCGAGGGGCCTGCATCCACTTACGGATCCCTCGCTCTACAGCAAGGGTGCTTGCTCAATCTTTTGAAGAGTGCGAGCCACTTCATTTGGTTTGAAAACGTGTCGCAGGCCGCATAAGTTATCTGTAAATGTGCCGTGAGTCCCTAAAGTTTTACAAATACAAATACTACGCCACAAAAGGCAAAATTGTCATTCATAAAACATAACAAATAACATAACATAAACAAATCCATAAAACATTCCCAACGAGTTGGGAATGTTTATGGGAATGTGTGCGTGCGGGATACTTAACCTGTCTTGGAATATGCCACGGGTCACTTAAGTGACCCGAAACTGTACCACGAGACACATAAGTGGTAATGTACCGCGGATCACATAAGTGGTCTGGGAATATGTGAGTGTGGGGGACCCCCCTTAAGGGGGTCTTGGATTATGCCACGGGTCACTTGTGCCGTAGGTCCGGGAATGTGCAGCGGGATACTTAAGGGGTCTACGAATTTGTTGCGGAAAACTTGAATAATCTGAGAATGTGTTGCGGGCCACTTAAGGTCTGGGAAATATGTCGCGGGTAACTAAAGTGGCCTGGGAATGCGCCGCGAGTGGTCTGGGAATATGTCGCGGGTCAATAAGGTGATCTGGAAAGGTGGCGTGGGTCACGTTAGTGGAGCAAGAATGTGCCGCGAGTCATTTAAGTGGTCTGAAAACATGCCGAAGGTCACTTAAAGAATCTGGTTACGGAATCGTTCTTTTGGCGATCCACCTACTCTCTCGCTCTATACGTCAACCAGTCTCTCGTAGGTAGCAGCAGCTACATGAATCGAGCGAAATATTTTGAGTACCGGCGGAAAATTCCCACGGGCCCAGCGGTTGGAGAGGAACACTGTTTCAGCGCATGTGTGTGTCGTTAGTGTGTCTTACCTTCGGGCGCGACGTGACCCCACCCGATGACAGTGAGGTTGGTCCCTTCCTTCATCATGAAGTTTCGATACGGTAAATAGGCAGCTCTGATGTCCATCTTGGTCGTCGAGTTGTAACCGAGATGCACCGGTTTATCCAATTCGACGATCGCCACGTCGTACTCGTCTCCATGTTTGCTGTATTTCGGATGAACGTAGTGGCGGGCGCTTTTCCTCTTCTCCTTCTTCTTCCGATTTTTGTGGTCGTATTCGCCGACGTCCAACGTGATTTGATTATCACGTTTGATTCTGTCAAAAAAAACAAAGAATTTGCAATTTGGTTTGCTATTATCAGCTGGGGTTGAAAAGCATTTTTGACACAAAGTTGGAATGGTCACTGAAAAGCAACTACCACCGACAACTACCGTGCAGTCACTAGAATTGAATAGTAACGTACAGGTATTTACAAGGGGGTCTTAGCAACACCTGTTTCCCATTTACTGTTGTTTTTGTATATTTTATATCCAGGAACATTATTATGCCTTCTTTTGTGCTTTCCTTCAGACAATTGTGGTTCTCTTCAGGATAGATGTTGGGGAAAATGCTGTTAAAATTGCATTTGTTGAAAATGATAAGATCATCAATGAAACGAAAGCCAACAAAGTTGTATTGCAATCTGGATTTTTGTCCACAGAAGTGGAGAAAAATTTTGGCAAGGGCACTCGAGTATCAGGCCCCCATTGGTATTCCTTTAATCTGCTTGTGGATATGTATTCCACTCCTTTTTCTCCACATCTATGAACAAAAATCCAAATTGCAATACAACTTTGTTGGCTTTCGTTTCATTGATGATCTTATCATTTTCAACCAATGCAATTTTAACAGCATTTTACCCAACATCTATCCTGAAGAGCCTTCTCTGAAGGAAACCACAAAAGAAGGCATAATAATGTTCCTGGATATAAAATATACAAAAACAACAGTAAATGGGAAACAGGTGTTTATGACAAAAGAAAAGACTTCGATTTTTCTGTTAACAAGTTTAAGCCACTGGCATTCAAACATCAACACCAAAATATTCAGAGAAACACTCATTTCGCAGATTTGTAGATGCGGACACATTTGTAATAATAAACAGGAATTCAATACAGAACTCCTCAATCTTTTCAAAACTGCATCTGGCAACAGTATTCCAACCGCCTTCTTCTCAACGACATTTCCAGAAAAATCAACAAACAACAGTCTCTCCATTCTTGAGGTATGTCCGGTGATTTTTAGACTACATTTTTGTAATTTTTGACATTTTAATTTATTTTGGCTTTTTTCATATAATATAATAAAATATTCACTGTAATTACTTTATTCCTGTAACTTTGTATATGTATTTTCTCATGCTTGTTTGAGCTTATAATCTGGAAGCTCTGTACATATTTTTCTATTATTGTATTTTTTAACATTTTTTCATTAGGGGCCGTTCAAGTATGACGTCATCATCGATGGGCGGGGTGGTTTCCGATTCGCTGACTTTTGATGACAAGGGGGGGGGGTTTGGATAATGCTTACGTCATCAACCACCCTTTATGAAAATATGAGTTAGGATTCAGGGGGGCAGCGCTGATGACGAAGTTTTGCTGACGGGGGGGGGGGGGGGTCAAAAACGGCTAAAAATTTGCTTACGTAATACTTGAACGGCCCCTTATCTTTTTTTTCGTTCAACATGTTTTTGAGAAGGCAGGCTTCGGGGAACAAGGGTTGGCATTTTTGATGTAATTAGGCATAGCCACCCTTCAGAAACGCCTACACACGCGCACACACACGCACGCACGCTTCAGCTATAGTAAAATTTGTGGCTGCTCCTGGCTAAACGACTACAGCTATACGACTATGACAAATATGCAAAGCAATATTCAAGCACTGATCCATAATTATCAATGGCTAACTGATAAAAACTTTCCATAAGGCATTAATATAACTGTTCAAAGCTGTTTCCGAAATTGTGACAAGTTACTGTAACAAAAACTATTTTCGAAAAATTGAAGCGTGAGTGCAGAAAGCAAAGCAACTGCGTCGCTTTCTTTCTCTCTTCGAGCCCAACACAACACAGGTCTATCGCCATGGGCAATTTACTATCTAGTGCCGGAAGTTTGTGTGTGTACCTAACAGTCGTAACTAAGTGCGTATCTAGTGTTGTGTCTGATTTTTTAGACAACACTACTTGGGGCACAGTAGCCAAGGTCGATAAAATACTCGCCTAAAAGTACCAAAAGGTGTTTAGAGGTGTCGCGAGTTCGATACCCGGTTCGTCCTTGCCAGAAAACTTTCCTGACACAGGGGTACAACAGAAAACGGCGACTTGACCGCGGCAAAAAATTGCTACCGCAGGGAGTCGCCCATCGAGGGGTTTGCTGAACAGTTTTGAACCGGCTACGTCAAAATCTTAAAGCAAACTGACACGGTTCGATGGCCAGCATGCGGCGACGGCACGGGCTACACGCGGAAAGGGGCCGTTCAAGTATTACGTCATCATCGATGGGAGGGGGGTTTGGATGAGGCTTACGTCATCAACCACCCTTTATGCAAAATATGAAATATTCTTAATGGCATCTCATTCGGTGCGCGAAAAACGGAAAAAAAAACCCCATTTCGAAAGTTATTGGGCACCTGAACTAACATTCTACGTATCGATAAGTCCCCTACAGAGCCCCTTTAATCATCTCTAAATGTGCCACGGATCGTTTAAGTGTTCTGTAACTGTGTCGGAGGTTACTTAAGTGATCTTTGAATGTGAAAGTGATCTTTGAGGCCTACTTCAGTGACATGAAAATGTGCCACTGGCCGCTTAAATGCTCCGGAATTGTGCCACGGGTCATATAATGTCCCACTCAGTTCATTTTTACAAGATTAGGTTTAAGAGGGACAAGCCACATCAGATAACCTTCAGGGCCACATTTGGTCTGCGGGTCAAGGGTTTACCATATATGGCTTAAAGGGTGGGTCGGAATGAATTTTTTGAAGAGAAATTTTGAGTTCTTACCCTTTAAATAGCATTGAAATTAACAGAAATCGATTATAATAACATATAGAGGAATTTTCTTTCGAAATTTTAATTTTTTAAAATATTTTTGCATTAAAAAAATATATTTTTTCGTGTGTGGTGGGGGGGGGGGAGGCGCATGAGCCCTCTATGCCCCCTGTACGTTTCTGATCCCACCAATATGCGTTTGTAGGTAGGGGGCAGTGATGAAATTTTGTTGACCGGGGGGGGGGGGGTAACAGTTGTGCTGCCTTTGTCTGACAAGGGGGGAGTCAAAACGGCAAAAACTTGCTTACGTAATACTTGAACGGCCCCAAAGTGTTAAAGTACTTGGTTGAAATATCACATCGTAGTAAGGGGTCATTCAAGTATTACGTCAGCATCGGGAGGGGGGGGGGAGTCTGGATTTGCTGACTTTTGATGACAAGAGGGGGGGAGGGGATTTGAAGGTTGCTTACGTCATCAACCACCCGTTTTTGAAGATATGAAATATTCTAAGCTGCTGATGAAATTTTGCTGACGGGGGGGGGGGGGGGGGGGTCAAAAATGGCTAAAAATAAGCTGACGTAATTGAATGGCCCCTAATATATCTGTATTTTACGAAATTCCAAAAAGTTGCACATACAGGCGGGTACACTTATAACATAATCCTGATATAACATTGACCGTGAATATAAGATGCCCATAACAAATATGGATGTCATACATTTCAAAAATACAGCAATCCAATTAAAAATGCAATTGCTCTGTGGATATAACAACAAACCAAAAGAATGGTCTTAACTAATAAAATAATCCGGTTATAACGTACTGCAAAAAAAAAACGTTAGAAAACAAGTAAAAAAGCAGACTGTTTTTAATGTTTTGTTGTATGCGGGTGATATCTTGAAGTTTTCTCACAAAAAAGACCTGCATTTTTAGTAATTTTTTCATTGCCGCAATAGTTATATTTTCTCAATTTTTAAATTGTGCAATACTGTCAACTTCAAAAGGGAAAAATCGTTTGCATCAACTCAAAAAAAATCATTAACGTTTCCACAAAAATACATATAGAAACGTCCTCTCCACTTGTCAATACAAGATTCATTGAAAGATTGGTTATTTGTGGAGATGAAGATTACAAGGAAGAAAATTCATCACTGCCCCCCACGTGGATACGAACCCCGGTCTCTCGCTTGCCGGACGAGTGCTCTACCATCTAAGCTATGAAAGTAGATAGAATATTTCAACCTTGGAGCGTATATATATGTTGAAAGGCACCGTACTTTTCAAAAAAATGTCTGCATGTTGTTGTATATCTGGTGCTTTCTAATAATTTTTCAGATATCAATCAAAAACTACATTCATGCTATATTATTTATTATAATATTATTTCAATTATGTGTCGCATAAGCTTGTTTTGTTCACGACAATCTCAAAAAAGCCTATATACTGCTGCTGCGTAAGCTAATTCCAACGCCTCGCTTATAGTGCACACGTTTGCAATGCCCTCAGAGTAAGGAAAAAAAAAAAAAATTTATCACAAAACTCGCGAGCTATGCACGGGAAACTACGCAGCAAGATATTATAATACAAGGTATGTATGTACTGTGTGTTCTGTAATAGTAGGCAACAAGGCTGAGAATTCGAACTTACTTGTTGAAACAATGAGCAGCTGTAAGCACGTGCTTGTTTGTGATCAACGTCCCACCGCAAGTAAGAAACTCTTTTTCATCGATGGTTTCTCGTATAAGAGCTTCAATCGAAACCTGGAAATCAAAGGAGACAGGAAACATGATAGCATTCGGGAACTCTGCATATACAGACAGGGTGATTCAGAAAAGATGGGAAAAGCTTTGCGTCACAGTGAATAAAAGGCGAGGACGCCCAGCTCTGTGAAGCTATTCCAGCGTGTAACCGCGTTCCAACAGTTGTAACGTACGGGATGGGGACCGCACCCTTTATTCACTGTTACGCAGATTTGCATACGGTTTCTTCTTCTTCCTCAGGTTACATTTGCATGCATGGGTTTTCTTTTTCTCCCGATAAATTTCAACATTTTGCATCGTTTGCATTTCATGTTAGACCATGCATTCTTTTACGACCATTGTTTGTGTTGATGTGTGCTATCAACTCTTAAAGTTTCTCCCATCTTTTCTGAATCACCCTGTATTTCATCTTAAGCTAGGATCACGCTCGTGTCCAGCCTGGACCAATAAGGGTGGTATTCACCGACTTGGTTTAAGCTATAGTCACAACTTTTTGATAAGAGATTAACACGGATTGGTTAAATTCAGGGTTTTAACCAATCTATGTTGATCTATGTTTAAACCATGTCGGTGAATACCGTTCTTAGTCATTCGTAAGTAATTACTTCCAATGCTTGCTCCCCCTTCCCTTCTGCAAAAAAACACCAGCAACATAGGTTGGCTGCACGCTGACCCAATGTTCTTTGGCGAATATTTGCTCTAAGTTGCAATCATACGCCAACGTGCGTGTTGTGGCTGCTGAAGTTCTTCGACCAATATGTGACCAATTGCATTGGAAGATCGGGAAGGAAGGCGGCTTTTCTCTTTGACTTTGGGTTGGGAGGTCCTGGCCGCTCTCTTCGACCAGCCTTCCAATACCTTCCAGAGTCCAACATTTCATGATCATTGATGGAGCGTCCATACTACTACTACTGCATCAAACATATCATTCATTGCAATTTACTGTCATTAATGAGATGAAACCAAGGCGCTGTGTATCGGTGGTTACCTCAAGCTCGTTAGGGAAAATATCTTATCTATATCGACCCTCGGGTTTGAACGCGGGACCGTGACAGCAACCTTTACGGTAGTAGACGAGCATCTTTCCACCGCGCCACTCGGGCGCCCCGTCCACACTACTCGGCCATGACCAAAATTAAAACGCATTAGGCCATAATACACACGAGTGTGGCCTTATAGCTTTTAATAGAACGTAAACTTACTGCGAATGGAAACTCTCCTTCGACGGCGTCCTCTCCACCAACTATCCTTGGCTGCATCAAGCTGTCGCATTTGCAAACAGGTCCTGCAAAGTGTGCAGAGATGTATCGTGAATGTTTAATATGTATAATTCTCTTCTCTCAGATGGTAAAATTTAATAAGTCACTTGCCCCAAGAAACTGAGTTGTTCGCATTCCGGGGAGTCTCATTCGTTAAAGCTTTGGAAGGTGGCAAAATTTCGCCTTTTTGATTCAGTTAATGAGGAAACAACGTAGTCAAATTGTAATAAGTCAAAAACCACATTGGCGAAACATCCTTTATAAATTTGCCATCCATCGTGAAATTTAAAAAAAGTGGGAGATATAGCATTTTGCCATCTGAGCGCAGAATTTCGATATCGACATGGCTAGTTCACTTATTACGGTGTGGCAATAAGACATATGGAGGATTTGGGGTGGACGAAAATATCATACTTACGTATGTTCTTTTTTGAGACTACTGCATGAGATCCGTGAAGATTTGAGTTATCCATCGTTTCGGTTAAATTCTCCGGTCCATCCCTGTCCTGTTTCAAATACAAATGAAAGATTTTTATTTTGGTGTAAGTAGGGAAAAGATTTAAAAAACACACACACACCATAGCTTTGTCTAAATGTAATTGTCCAATATTATTTTTTACTTTTAAATTAAGAATCGAATTAATTATACATGGTATCCCGTAAGGGGCTGTTCAAGTATTATGTCAGCAGATTTTTATAGCCCCCCCCCCCCGTCCCTTAACCCCCTCGTCAGCAAAATTTCGTCAGCTCTGCCTCCACCTCCTAATGCATATTAGGATCAGAGACGTACGTAGGGAGGGGAGGGGGGGGGGAAGTCACCCCTCCCAGTGTGTCACCAAATTAAGAAACCTTAATTTTTATACGGTCCACCTTTGCTCTATTTTCCAGAGTGTTTCTGTTGTGTCGATAATGTTTTGTTTTGTTCATACTTTTTGTCCGACGTTAAGAACTTGTGTATTTCTAAATTCGTGTTTTTTCTTAATGGTTTGTTTATTTTGTGTTTTTGTATCTGACATTAAGTCGAGAAGTTCGTCTTTATTTTCGTGTCCAGAAAATTCACCGATCGACAATTCACCGAATGGAAAAATTCATCGATAAACAATTCACCGACAACAATTCGACATGAGTGAATTAATGAACGCGCGAATGAATGATCGAGTGAGTGATAAAATGAGTTGACGAGTGACTGAATGATCCAATGAGTGAGGGAATGGAGTTTTTCCCAAAATTTTGGTCGCAATCAAACATTTATGTATGCGAAATCAAATCCCGACCTACGCGAATTCGACCTACGCGGTTATCATCAGTTCCACCTGTCGCGTAACTTACGGTTATTAGAATATATCCACTTACAATCAGTAAAATTAATTGATGGCGTAAGAAAAAGTACTCACGTATATGTTTTCTAATTCACAGAGTGAATACACGATTAGTCCGCACAGGAGCCGGAGTCTGAGTGAAAAAATTAGATTCATTCCGACGTTCACACAGAGCAACAGCAGTAATAATCGGTAACTTGAGTATGAGAGAGAGTCCCTTTCCTTGAAATGTAAGATTGCTACACTGAAAACCTGCGAGGCACTTGCGAGTCTGAATTCCGAAGTATGGAACGCGCATTGTAAGTTATTAATCTCTATTCACCGACGAATCATTACGCAACTTGCGCACAATGCAATATTTTTATTACACAGACATTATTTCGTCACGTATTTCTAGGAAAAGCTTTCACAAATACCCAACGGATACAATGCTTATTGATGGGGATAGTTTCGCAAGGAGGTATAACGCAACATTTAAGTAGCAAGTGTTTCGAAGTAAAACTCAGCTGAATATAAAGGAGAAATAATTGAAATATTCAAATTGTGTGGGATGAAGAACTATTGTGAATATTCAAGTTGAAGAATCGAGTGGCGATTGGTCGACTGACGTTGTCGTGTCTTAAGAATGTCGATGTTTAATGAGAGACACATCGATCGGGTACGAAAACAGTTCAATTCGACGGTTTATCGAATTATGATTGATAAACACAGGGTAGAAGAAAATGGCGGAATAAAATGAAAGCTATGAGTTCTCTTGATTTTAAAAGAAAAATTGCTGATTCATTTTGTTTAAAACTATTTTATATTATATTAAATAAAAACCGTGCCCGGAAAATTCACCGACCAGCAATTTTCATCAACGGAAAATTCACCGACAACAGTTCGACACGGAGCTACTAAGTCCACGAGCGTGTGAGCGAGCTAATGAGTCCGTGAGGGAGTGATTGAGCGAGCTACTGAGTCTGTGAGCGAGCTACCGAGTCCGTGAGCCCACTCAATCACTCGCTCGCTTACCCACTCTTTCACGGACTCAGTGTAATTCGCTCCGTCACCCAATATTTTGCTCGCTCACGGACTCGGCAACTTTATGACGAACTGTTGTCGGTGAATTTTCCTAGCGGTGAATTGCTGGTCGGTGAATTTCCCTGACTGAATTATTGACTGTCGGTGAATTATTGTCGGTGAATTTTCCGTAAACCGTGAAAAGCTGCCGGTAAATAGCATATGATTATATGTTTTATTTGGTTTACGGAAAATTCACCGACAACAATTCATCGCCCTGCAATTAATACGTATAATATAAACTCAAACACATAATCACATGATATTTACCATAACACCAAACATGGCCCCCGCTCTGTCCCTTGCGGGATATAAGCGGATTACCTTGCGGCTGGGCCATGCTGGAAGAACTCTCCTGACATCCGGGCCCGGCGAACATTCCCCCGACTCGCAAGCCACCGGGTCCGTCCCGCCGGGACCCCACTCCATCCCAAGCAGCCACACTCCTGGAAGCTCCCGGAAACCTCCGATGGTCAAGAAGGAGTGCAGGTGGACTGCCCGCCAGATCTCCGACCCAGCAAAAACATTCCGAGGCACTCGGCTCCCCTAGTCCACGAACATGATATTTACCGGCACCTTTTAACATAACATTAAGTGTCATTTACGTAAAGGTGGCAGCAATAACATATCTTCCATATATATAGTAAAACCTCTTCTAACGGCTACCTCCGAACAATGGCTACGTGTAGTTGGAACCGAACGCGTCGCATAGACTTAACATCACGGGTAACCTCCAAACAACGGCCACTTTGGTAATGGAGTCGGGGGAAAAAAAATACGCAAAATATTGCTATACACGTAATAAAGGATCACTTTTAAGTGATCTGTAAATGTGCCACGGGCCACTTAATTGGAGTGGAAATGTGCCGGGGGCTACTTAAGTGATCTAGAACAGCACCCATGGTCACTTAAGTAGATTTGAGATCGCGGGCTATAGAAGATGATTCCGAGGGCCACGTGCGGCCCTCGCGTCATGGGCTGAGCGGCATCTATAGTCTAGTTCAGAGGTCTTCAAACTTTTTGCGGTCGCGAGCACTGCCTGTACTCATCATCAAAAGACGATACGGCAAGTCTGACATACGAATGCATGCACAATCAGGATGTTTCAATCCTTGAATGCTATTTGTACAATTGGAACGTTGATCAAGTGCTCGCGAGCACGAAATCGGACAAGAGCATTCTTTGGGTATTTTAGGGAGCACTAGAAGTAACATTCTCCCTGTTGATAAATCCCATACAGAGCCACTTTAGTGATCTCTAAATGTTTCACGGATCTTGCAAGTGCTCAAGAAATGTGTCCGGGCTGCTTAAGTGCTCTGGAATTGTGCCACGCATCACTGAAATGATCCGTAATTATGCCACAGATCAATTAAGTAATCTGGAAATGTTCCGCGGGTAACTTCAGTGATGTAGAACCGCACTGGGGGCCGCTTAAGTGCTCTAAAACTGTGCCACATGTCACTTTAAGTGTTCTGTAACTGTGTCGCGGGTTACTTAGGTGATCTTTGAATGTGAAAGTGATCTTTGAGGCCTATTTCAGTGATCTGAAAATGTACCACGGGCCACTTAAATGCTATGGAATTGTGCCATGCGTCATTTAAGTGATTTGTAAATGTGTGTGTGCCGCTTAGTTCATTCTTACAAAATTAGATTTGAGGGGAGCGAGCCTCACCAGATAACCTTCAGGACCACATTTGGTCTGCGGGTCGAGGGTTTACCATAATATGGCTTAAAGGGTGGGTCGCAATGAATATCTTAAAGACAAATTTAGAGTTCTTAGCATTCAAATAGCATTGAAATTAACAGTAATTCATTATAATAACATATAAAGGTATTTTCTTTCGAAATTTAAATTTTTTGAAAAATATTTTTTTTTCGTCTGGGGGTTGGAGAAGGCGCACGAGTCCCCTATGCCCCCCCCCCCTCCCGCGTACGATTCTGATCCCCCAAATATGCGTTACGAGGTAGAGGGCAGTGCTGATGACGAAATTTTTCTGAGAAGGGGGGGGGGGAATCAAAAATGGCTAAAAATTTGCTGACGTAATACTTGAACGGCCCCTTACTGTCACGTTCTACACAACACTAGTTGCAACAGGGGGGAAACTAGCATAATAAGTGATTGATAGCATTCGCTACATTTTTTTGATAATTATTAAAAGTTTTTGAAATTCTTTATGAATATGCTTGAAGCATATTCTATATTGACGAATTTGATAATTCGAACTTTTCCGCTGTTCCCCCTTTGACACTCGAACTAAGCAAGTTCTACTGTATATTCAAAAAACAAACCGTAGAGAGTTAAGTGAAGAAACTAAAGAAATCAACACCCGATCAGTTTGAAACGTAGAAAGTAATTATTACAGTGAAATTATTCACAATAATGTGTGCATTGTTCCGAAAACATGCCGTTTTACAAAACCGAAATAACTCAATGAAAACGAGCTCTAAGCTATATAAACGCGAGTATCTGCTATCCGTATTCGAAGAGTATTTTGATCGAATAACCGGGAATTAACATAAAACCGCCGACGATGTTTCAACGCGTCGCCCCGAAACCACACCCATTTCATAAAATTTTCTAAAAGCTCTTACGAAATTTATTTCGAGATCTCATTTGAAAAACATACCCCGGCGAGAAAACACAAAAAGTGAGTTATCGACTGATTTCGTGCGAAATTCCAGCTCCAAAGGCGAGGAAACTTCGTTTTCGACGGGAGAAAAGTTCTTAAACACGAAATGTGCTGGTCTCGAACCTTCTCTCTCTCTCTAACTCGCATACATACATACATACCCTCCTTATGCAAACGGCGCATCAGTCTAGCATTACAGGGTATAAAACCCCGGGAGCTCCTCCAAGCCAATTTCAACGGCCAATTTAAATCGCACCGTTTCGCAAATTCACCCAAATTTTCCAAGGTGCTCACAGCCGCCGGCTCAGCTTCTGGAAAATTCGCTCAAACAACTCCAAATAAAGCTTCTGGTATGTGTGTGTGTGTGAAAGAGAGTGAGATGCGTGCGTGTGTGCGCGGGGCAATTGGAAGTCATGGGTCCGTCTAGTGAATAAATATATAAAGAGGCTTGGGGGGTGGGGGCGTTAAAGCTCGTGTTCATTAACTTCAAATTGCTTGGCTGCCAGTCTCAAAACAATTTCGTATTTGGAGAGGGTCGAGGAGCATAAGCGATGACTAAGGCATTAGGTTGATTTGCATGTATTTACTTATCCTCTCTCTGCCGCCGCCGCCGAAGCCATGTACGTACTCCATGTTGTTTGGGGTTGCCGTAAATTATCCTTGCTGCTTAAGGTTCGATGGTGTCTTTCGCGTGGGGGCTCCTTTCTGATAGGATTGTTTGGCGGGATCTAGGTATCGTGTTCATAATACAGTACAACCTCTCGATAACGGACACCGATGGGACCAAAAATTTTGTCTACTAACTGGGAGTGTCCGTTTTCTGAGGAGGGGCCATTCAAGTATTACGTAAGCAGATTTTTAGCCATTTTTGACCCCCCCCCCCGTCAGCAAAAGTCAGTAAAACACTGACCCCCCCCCCCGCATCAGCAAAATTTCGTCAGCAGCTTAGAATATTTCATATCTTCAAAAAGGGTGGTTGATGACGTAAGCAACGTTCAAACCCCCCTTCCTCCCCTTGTCATCAAAAGTCAGCAAATCCAAGACCCCCCCCCCCCCCGCCGATGCTGACGTAATACTTGAATGACCCCGGAAATACGATATACAGTGGAACCTCGTTTATACGACGTCTGGCTTCGGTCGCAATCGGTTCCTTTATACATATAGTACACGTTTTATTTGGAAAATACGTTTTATAAAAGAGCTATTATCAAACTCTTATAGTGTAATCCCGGCCTAAGATACGTGAAACTAATAGAGACTTTCTTTGAGGATTGATTTCATGTATCTTAACCGAGCAAAAAATATCATATACATCTCTACTGCCACCGCCTGGAGGTCATTAGCTGAAGTTAAAAGCTGCCGCAGTATTTCTACTCAGCAAGTGACAGTACTGTGCGTGTTTTAAGGGGAAAAAGGATCGTCTCTTTCTATGGCATTTGATGGTACATAATGGTAAGTGCGTTTGTCCGGTATGCGGTATAAGAGGTCTTGGGTTCGAATCCCAGTGGAGAGAAGTTAATCTTTTTTTTCCTGTTCACCTCGGTATAATATACCGAAAACCTATTGATTTCATATTTCGTGGTTTGTTTACATTGGTACTTCGTGTTATTATCATGTCGTGTGCTTCGAATTTATTTTGTCTTGGACACGAGCCAGGGAAAACGTCAAAAAATTGAGTAAAGTATCCATGAAACATTAATGTATACAGTGTGTTCTGTTAATGGACCGAAAAACTCATGGGGGTTGTTAGTAGACATCAAGAGGAACAAAAATTGCGGTGGGACATGGTCTCGCTAACCACGTTGAGAAGGTGAAAATCACGATAAACGCGTGCAGGTTTCGACTTCACGGCTGAACGACAAAAAGTGCAATAATAACTATAAAAATATTTATTTGATTAATTATTACAAGAGTTGTTGGAAATGGCGGCCGCTGACGTCATTGCACAGTCTACAACGACGTAAAAACATTCCACGGACGCGATTCCAGACCGCCGAGTGCAGAACATCGAGTTCAGCTGCAACCGCTCATGTATTTGTCGACGGGGAATCGGCAAACCACTGCAGCGCGGTTTCTTCCATTTGAGGAGTGCGTACATTGTGAGGTCTAGAGTGGAAGGTTCCCGTCTCCGTTAGTAGCCGATCGATCGTAGCGAATGTGGTATGGTGCGGGCAACACCTCACCGGCTATTGCTGTAGGTACATCCACTGTGCTAAGCACCCATTGCCATCTGCTCGACCGCAAATCAGATGCGTATCAGCGCATTCCTCGGTCGTGTAGTCGCGGGGGCCATGGTCGGTTTCGGGTCGTGTAGTCAGCCATCACGATACTCATTTGAAACAGACAACACTAACTGCTACGCGTGCTTACTACCGCAATAGCGCTAATTTACGTCGTGAGCAGCGCGTGATCTTACCCCAGCGCATGCGTTTCGCGACGCTGCTTACATCAGATATGGTGAGCGAACCCACGAACGCATTCAGCGATCAACTGGCATTAATCTTTCGTCTCCCCTGGACTCGAGCCTGCGTGCGTTTTTCGCGATTTTCACCCTCTCAACGTGGTTTGCGACAAGATGTTCCATTGCAATTTTTGTTCCTCTTGATGTCTACCAACAACCCTCTGAGATCGGTCCATTAACAGAACACCCTGTAGTTTTTTCGGTTGGAATCAGTACGTGAAGCAACTATTGAATGAATTTTTTTTTTTTTTTTCAAATGTCAAAAGATAGTTTTTTCATTAGTTTATTTATTTTTTAATTAATTTTCAAAAAAAATAAATAATTAATGTAATTAGTTACAGAAAAAAAACCAACAGAATTTCCCGACAGATAAAGAACGCATTATCCAAGGAAGTGCGAGAAGGAAAAAATGTTAAGAACCACTGCGTTAGATGCCGGTCGTGTCCATTGGAAGCTACAACGAGCGGAAACAAGCCACGAGTATGGATGAAACCTCTTGAGTAATCTCGCTCATACACTTGCTTTCTCTCGTTGTAGCTTCCAGTGGACGATCGGCCAAAAGTCGGATCGACGCTACTGGTTCGAACTCGTGTAGATTGCATGGGGATCTTGAATTGTACGTCTTTGGGATTATGAGCAATACGATTCCAGTGATTTGTGTTGGTACAAAGACATTCCGTCTTGCCATGACGCCATAAATCTTGATAGGCATTTCATGTACGTCCGGGTGCCAAGATGCTCTTCTACCGCCGTGAGGGTTGCCGTCCCAGGTTCAAACCAGGGGAATAATGCAGAATCATGAATGTGTCTTTACATGGTATGGGAAAAAAATACTGATATTTGAAAAAAAAATGCGGGATGTTGCCAACATTACCAAAATAAGAAAAAGTAAAAATAAGAATTCAAGTTATATTCAAGTACCCTTTTTATAGTGAAACATGAAACGCTCTGAAATGTGATAGAGTTGATTCAGTTCCGTATATCACAGCTGCTACCTCTCTTTGGCCACAAAACAAAATCATTTTACATTTTGTGCAACACACTTTTCATAACACTTTTCTGCAAAATCAGCATTGTTCTATATTTAGACCAATTGGTCGTAAGAATTATATCCAGCATCCCGCGTAAGAAATGGTATCTTCTTAGATTGTGATTCCAGGTCCAAACATTGTGCAAATATATTTTTAATCAACATTCATAAGAAATTTTCTGCTATAACTCGTTGGAAATTTTTTGCACACGTGTCGATAGACAAGCCACGCATTTTGCAGTTGCATAAATCTACCGATTGCACAGAATATAACAGGCATATCATATAGGCTATACTATTCCATATACGAGATTCACGTCAAAATACTTTGAAAGGAGTCAAGCCTATACCGTCACGACTTGTCCTGTTATTTGTAACGTGGATGCGCTAAAAATAATGGAAGTGCAAAAAAACAACTTTGTTTTGGTTTTATAATTTATTGATTTTATTTCTGTTTGGCTGTTGCCACTAAATTTTAAATTTAATTTCTGGATTTTTTTTAAATATTTAGTTGTACTTCTGGGTGGTCTAGGAGTCTGGACCTATTTTGAACAAAGTATAAAAAAATTGCTGAAGATAATAGACAAATCGCTTAAAGAATTTGAAAGAGAATGTTTCAAAGTTCATTTTCTTTTACCATCCATTTTACTTCCATTCTTTGTAACATCCATGTTACAAATAACATGGCAAAGTCATGCTATGTAGAATAGACACCCTGCGCGTCACTGAAGCTGCGCATGTAGAAAGTTTGTACTACAGAGAAACCTTTTTCGATTGCTTCAAGTCGTTTGCTTCCATCTTTTGATAGCCTTTTCAACCCATCTGATGTTTTTGACGTAATATTTCGTCGGAAGTTCTATGGGAGAAATGCAAAACACCTTTCTTTCGCTTGTCAAAATTTTTTTTTTCCTTTTTTCTCTCTGTTTGTCTTTGCCTGAGGGCTTGCATATCAGAATAATTTCGTAGAGAGAGATGATGTGAAATTGACTAATGCGTTATCGAATTAGAAATAATATCAAGAACAATATGCAAAGGCGCGAAGTTATTGAAAATATTGGGAGGGCTCAAAAACATTGGGGGGAGGGGAAAGTTTCAAGTCAATATTTTCATAAGTATTACCGAGATAGAGAGGCTAATATTGAGACGGCTCGGGCTTGACCCGTTTACAAGTTCATACCTATTTTGATTCGGCATTATACAGTTCGCTAGCCGTTCATTTGGCATTATATAGTTATTTGCCCATTATACAGTATGTAACTCATGTTTAGGGGGAAAAAAGCGTTAACTGATACCACAGTATCGAGTAAAACGGTTTTCCCTGCATTTAACGCTGTTCTTTCCCAAATATTCTCTTTCGCATATCGCGAATATATCATCTTTCGCCCAAATATTCGTTTTCGAATATCTTTGTGAACATTGCAATAACTTTCTAATTGTGTTTTTGGGCACATGGGTAATGTATAAAGAGTCAATTTTTTTGTAATAACTATACAACCCCTTGAAACATGAATTACGTATCTGAATACTACAAGTTATTTGGAAACGTTTTCTAATTGGAAAGGTTCAAAGGTTCGCTATTAGAACGCCATACACCGTTTGCTATGCACCCTGTACATATTGCCGAAATACAGGGTGGGGGAAAAGTCCGTAGAAACTTTAAAAACTCCTAAAAACCGGAAAAATAACCGAAATAAAAACGGTTTGCAGGGTTAGCATCGCTAAGGTCACGGGAATTTTTTTAAGACAGGGAAAAATAACTCAAAAACAGCCGATAGGTAGCGGTAACGTACACAAGTCAAAGAAAAGACGCAAATAACGAACAGAATGTCTCCAAATCGTTTATTACCGCAGTATGTGTATTCATGTTCCACATGACCACCACAGGGGATAACACATTGCAGTCGAGTCACAAATCCAGCAACGGTCGAGTTGCAGCAGCTCCTCATACACGGTTTACGAGGGTGAACTGATTGTGGATTAGGAGCGCAAGTTACAACCATCTCATTTGCATATTTCCACCGAAGTCGCTCGTACTTGCGCCACCTATTGGCTATTTTTCCTGTTAAAAAAAAAATTCCGTGCCCTAGCGATACTAACCCTGCAAACGGTTTCTTATCTCGGTTATTTTTCTGGTTTTTAGAGTTTCTACGGACTTTTTTCACACCCTGTATTGGTAGGGTACATATTTTTTTTTTTTAAGAATTGAAAAATAGGATTACCACCATCTGAATTTCCCTAATTAATCTATTGTCCATGTCGTACGTCAGACGATTACTATGACGAAACATTACAACTAAGTAGGAATGCACAATGAAACCTTAATCATGATGCAGAGAAATAAAATAATGAAAAAAATTACCTTACTTATAAAAAATTTATTAAAAGTTTCATTGTAAAATTCATTTTTTAATTAAAATGATTAAATTTAATTTTCCAATTATTTCAAAAATACATTAATAATACCATAATTAATAACATTTTGAAGGGTCTCATGTTTAAATAAAACCGTAGGTAGATGGCGATCTACGATCATCACGTCACAGGGTTTTTCAGGTATTGCGGGCCAAAAAGTTGTTTCTATAAATATGTTGTTGTTTCCAAACTTGCTGTTGTTGCCAAAATAATCGGGCCAAACAAGTGTAATATGTTGTTGTTTCCAAAAATGCATATACTATGGTATCTAGATTCACATAGTGGCGTCTTAAACGGTGGGCCCACCGTTGGGACAATTAAAACACTGGACAATTATTGTCTGTTCCGAGTCGGGTGGGGAGGGAGGGGTGCCATCGGTATTCAATTTATTGTTAAATATGAGTTTTCGTTGATTCTGGAATATATATTTTTTTCATTAAGCATAAATTTACATCAATTCTGGAAGTATTTTTAGAAATATTTTCGATTCAGTTATGAATTTTCAAGAGAAATGCCAAATACTTCCATGTTTCCCAATTTTGAAATATATTTTTTTAAATAATAAAAAAATATTCCTCCCAATTTCCTTCCTGAGAACTAATGCAAATTTAAAACTAATGTACGTATTCCAGAATAAGAAAAGAAAGTAATTCGAGGATTAAAGAAAATTCGTAACTAATGTAAAAGTTTTAGAGTTAATGAATATTGGTAATAAATGTAAGGATTCCGGAACTAATGAGAAAGTAATAATTCTAGAGCTTATGAGAAAGTAATAATTCGAGAACTAATGAGAAAGTATTAATTCGAGAACTAATGAGAAAGTAATAATTCCAGAACTAATGAGAAAGTAATAATTCCAGAACTAATGAGAAAATAATAATTCCAGAACTAATGAGAAAGTAATAATTCCAGAACTATGAAAGTTTGAAACTGATAGAAGAAATTAATTCAAGAACTAATATTTTCCATAAGTTTAAAATTTTTATTAATTCGAGAACTAACGAAAATTTGAAACTGATGGAAAAAAATTGATTCGAGAACTAATGGAAGAAATTAATTCGAAAACTAATGAAAATTTCAAATGAATGAAGAAATAAGTTCGAAAACTAATAAAAATTTGAAACGAATGGAATAAATTAAAACTACTCTCAAACTGGCAACCATGCTCTTTTTCCTGCTTAGCCCCCGCTCTGCAAATACGTCTCAAAGTCACTCTTTTGGTGACTACCATAACTGACTGCTCTTTTAGTCACTCCCATGATCGGACACTTTTTGGTCACTCCCACGATTGAACACTTTTTTCCAACCATTTCAGTAGTTATCCCAGAATTGTACAATTTTACAAATACAAATACAAATACAACGCCACAACAGGCAAATTGCCCAACGAGGTGGCTGATCCCCGAGCCCCTACCTACTACTGCTACACCACACATGCAACCCCCCCCCCCGCGGAAGCCCCCAACGAATCGGTACGTGCGGGAATGTGCGTGTACGTGTAGTGCAACCTGACGTAAAGTTTTGTTTCTGTGTAATGCTTGTTATGTGTAGTGCTGTCATCTGCCCCCAGTTTTACTAACTATGAGTGAAGTGTTATGGTTGAATGATTTACCGTTGTAGGACTGTTGCTCTCTGTGGCGAGACTTTTTAACGGGGAGATCGGCTCGCATTTGCGCCTTGAAGTTGGGAACCACAGAAAACCAACTTCAGCCGACCACCACTGTGGGGTTCGAACCCGGATCCTCGCATCACGAGTCCGGCACTATAACCACTCGACCACCACAGCGGCCATAGGGACCATTTTGTCACTATTTAGTAGTTATTCCAAAACTGACCACTTTTTTTTTTGTCACTCCCATGACTGAACAGTTATTTGGTGACTCCCATGATTGAGCACTTTTGTTCACTCCCGTAATTGATCCCTATTTTGGTCACTCCCGTGATTGAACACTTTTTTGGTCATTGTTTTGCGCTTTCACTGACCTGGTCCCTATGGCCCCACATCTCAGGTCTGTTTCCATAGGCTGAGATTTTTTCGACAGGTAAATTCATTTTATATATTTCTTTCATCAGTTATAAATTATTATCAATTCTGGAAATATTTTAGAAATTCTGAATTTTCCTCAATTCTGGAATTTTTTCTTTAACTGGTTTTACATTTTTTCTTTAATTAGTTCTGAATTTCTATCAACTCTAGAGTTATTTCTCTCATTTGATTTTAATTCTCGTTAGATGATATCCCCCCCCCCCCGAAAAAAAATATATAAAGCCCTCCCACACCCCACCCTAAACATATTTTGAACCCCGAAATTGTCAAGATGCTCTCAGTCCCGCTATTAATGTCTCACGGAACCCTGACACAAGAATGGTCCCGATTCAGTTCGGTTCAGTTTAAATCCAGCAATTATCCAGAAATTGGACAATAACTATACGTTTGAATCGCTCGTTTAACGGACTTGGAAAAGGTATAAGCAGCCAAAATTGGCGTTCGAACCTCACGGAAACTGATGAACTTGCTGCGCCGGATTGGAGAGGGCGCGAACCTCATCTTGGATAGAGACGGGTCGAATGAATGAAAATGTGTATATGTGTGAATCTCTCTCTCTCTAAGGGCGGCATTCGTCGTCGACGCCCCTCTCTCTCTAACCTCCCCTTTACTTTCCAAGGCAAACATCCTCCAGGCATGTTATCCATCTCCCGCAGAACCCTCTATCTACCCTAGAAAATCCTACCAACGAGCCATTGAACATGTATTAACTCTGGCTACGAGGACGGTAATAGAGAGGCACGTTCTCTCTCTCTCTCTCTCGGAGAGAATCTCATCCCTCTCTCACTCTATCTCCAGCCTCCAAACAACATCTCCAGTGTGGATGGTGGTGAGACTTCTCCACACCATCCACATAGAGGGAGAGCCGCCTTTTACCCATTAGGAATGCCGGAGAATTTCGACGGGTTCCGCTTTTATTAGAGGAAGGCAATTGACGCCTTTTCCAAAACATCGTTAAAGCGCAGACCAAAAGTAATCGAGTCAATTTCCTAGATTCGCCGTCTCCGCTCTCGAAAAAGCCCTCTCTATCTCTCTCTCTACGAAGCCCAAACTAACTCTCGCTCACACACACACATGCCATACACACGTGTGCCCATGTGTATGTATACACATATACATTTACTCAGCTCTTACATTATTTATCGGGAGCTTTTACAGAATATTTATGCTGTTAAACACAATCTTTTTGGCAGAAATCAGTGGCGGTTTTGGGCGTTGTTACGGTTGTTCCGGGTGATGTGGAGGCGCCTTTGAAGTTTTAAAATTTCTTATGAAATAACAGTTTTATAAAAGAGCTCGTTTTATGTTACGTGTGAGTAAATACTTTTAAGTATCAATTTTCGAAAAGCTTTTCCGATTTATACGATGATTTTTGTAATAGTTTTCCTGAATTTGTTTCCAATTGGAAAAGCTGTTGTTTTCGTCGTGTTGTTGTTGCGCGTTTCTTTTTTTTTTGCGTGTGTTTTCGCATTTCTGGCTCCCGGAAACGTTTTGCGGAAGCTTCAGTTTCTTCCCTTATATCCGTATTTTTGAAGTGTTTAATATCCGGTTGGTTATTGTATTTTCTAGAAAATTGTTTGCAGAAAATATATGGATTTTTTTTTTTCTTTTTTAGCCCGAGAGTTTAAAATTAGATGAGAAGTGAAAATATGTGCGATTAATTTTCGATTTAGAAACTCATGTCTTCAATTAGAGAATAACTAGTTTGATGGTGTTTTTTTAGCAATTTGCCGAAAAATTTAAAGAAAGAAAAATCGATGAAAAAGAGTCAGAACCAAATTAAAGGGGAAAAAAAATCCTGAATTTAAAAAAATTCGCAATGAATGAAGAAAAAAAAAATCTCTCGAGAATTGAGATGATAGTTCAGAATAGATGAAATCTAAAATTCCCGAATTTATAAGAAAATTTAGAGTTAACGAATGAAATAATTCAAGAATTGGTCGGAGCCTTCGATAATAACTGTAGTGTTTGGTCAGAACATGATAACTCCAAAATCACATTTTCATTTATAAATCAAAAATGAAGCATAAGCTACACACATATACAAATGAAAATGTCATACATCAGCATGTTGTAGTGATGTATGTGATGATGTACACAGCCGGTATGGCATCAAAGGTCATACCGGCCCGCATTCGCACCTCGTAGTTGGAAAACCACAGGGAACCAACTTCAGTAGACCACCGCAGCGCCACCAACGGGGTAATAACTACGCAAGATTGACTACTACTTAACCTTTATATATGCGTACTGAGGTCGTACCCTGCGTAGACGTTTCATGAAACGGGTCAAAATTTCAATGTACCTTGCAGCATTCATCGTCGTTTCCTCAGGTAGAAATTCCTTGTGGATTTTCCTGTTCTCAGTTAAGAACCAACGCTCTAAACAAGCACTTTGTAAATCAAGTCTTTCACGGAACACAAACGACGCTCAACTGAACAACGGTGAAGGCAGATGGTCAACACCTGCCGCTAAGCATGTGCAGCGTTTTGCTTCGCCAGTGTTGCCAGATCGGCCGTTCTGACTTCATTCACCGAACTTTATTGTCAGAGGTTGTGTATATATATGCATCCCGTGCACATTCTCTTCGGGGTTTTTAACGAATCGGTACATGCCGGAATGTGTGCTGTAAATCTACTTGTGTACCCCCCTCCCCTCCTAACGCGGTTATTTTATCAGAGAACTAACATCGTGTTTATGCTGGTGCGGCCATCTGACTTCCATGCGTTAGATGTAAGATGGTAGACCTACATGTGTGCTTGAATATTCATGTTGTGTAAGAATCATTTTGAAGGACTGCTTGATCTTTGCGGACGCAAGAATGACTGCCTATCTCGAGATTCGTGATACTGTGGGCATATTAAATAACCTATTGAAAGCAGTGACAGCTGTATTGTCAATGCGCTAGGAGCAGGGCCCATAAACCAGAAATGACATTATAGGAGAGCTTTTTTGCTAGAGATAAGAGATTAAGGTCATTGGTTGTCAATAAATGGAGGCGTAAGAAATCCAAGCCAGAATTAAAAGATATTCTGTATATAACGGTGAAACTGCGCCCGACATGAAAGTATAAAATTCCGATTGGTTTGACCTGCTGAACAGGAATATCAACATGAAAAATGTCGGTCTATATTGGCTGTGGTTTCAGAGATATTAATTGCGCTGTTAAGAGCCAATAAGTTCTTCGCGAGCGTTGCTGCATGTTGAAAGAGTGCTGGTAAAAGGACCAGAGGAAAATGGTCAACTTCGATGCTGGCTGACTCCTTTTACCATAACATTTGTTTGAAGATATTCCATTTGAAGGGCAGCAGTTTTTTTTTACGCAAACGTCCGTAGCACAGTCGAATCCCATTATAACGAACTCCAACAGACCAGAGAAATCACTTCCGTTATAAAGGAATTCCATCATTTAGGCATTGTTCCCATGCAAACTTATCCGGGGATTAGGAAAGAGGGGCGTCTTCACACAGAAGTGCGTTCTGCATTATGACAGTGAGGCTATTTTGGATTCTAATTTCATACACCAGCGTACTTTTTCAAAATGTAGGACTAGTTTTTATTTTTTTTAAAGCGCCATAAAGTTCATAATAATCACGCTAAAGTCGGGTTTTCCTAGGAATAGGTTTGTTGCGCAGCGTGAACCGAATTAGACTATTTCGCGCCGACAGAAACGTGTTACATAATCACGCTACGCGCGTCAGATCAGGGCGGCTATATAAAGTTTTGAAGGGAAGGAAAAGAGAAATCACACAACAGTGAAGAGAATATCGGCAAAACCCAGTCGGCCAATCACGCCCGACGTAAAGCGCTGTCGTCAGGCGTATTGCGCTCTGTAGAAAAACAGTCATGCTGCTTTTCTTACTGGTTAGTGGACGGCGTGTCGCGCTGGATGAACCACGTTGCGAGCGGCACAGGAAACCTGCTCCTAGGAAAACTCGGCTTAAGGGTAATTTTGTAGAATTTAGATACAGTATATTTGCGTACCTTATAAACTCGGGTAACTTTGGGCCAAGGTTCCGACTACGTGCCATTCACGGATTTTAGGACTCAAGCGCTTCCTGGTAGCGTATGGATGAACTGTCGGTTTCAAGATATTTCTGGCCGATTCAGGAGCTGTAGGTGACTCACCGACAGCATTTACTGCCTCATCTCTTGTCAGATGTTGTCTGGAGAATTTCTCCGGCTGTGTATTATGTTTTACACGAAATTTTTCAATTGCATGTGAACCTTTCGTAGTGCAGGCAGCGTGTGTTTCTTGCAAACTAGGTAAGTTAATACTTGTATGTGGAAGTTACTTACGATTAGAAATACCTATTTGAATTGTAAAAATATGACGCAAAAAAGGGGGAGGGTGGACTTTGTGCCTGTTTTTTTTTAGTGTTTTGCCATTTTTTTCACTAGTTTGTTATTTTTTTATTGTTCCAGCGATGGTTCGCAAGTGCGTGCGGAAGCTGGGTGGTCGACCCTACTGCAATTACTCAAATGAAACACTTGAAGAGGCTTTTTCGTGCGATAAGAAACAAACACATTAGCTTTTGAGATGTTAGTCGAAAGTTAGTTCGAGTAGAAATTTTTAATTTTTATTCGGCCTGACCCAGTAAGGCCTAACCCAGCCTGATGCAATATGGCATCCGAGGAGCCAAATGATAATGAAAATCAAGAAACCTCTACCAATCGGCAGTGACAACAAGTTTGTAGTAGATTTGAAGGAATGAATGTTATATTTTTAGTTTTTTTTTAAAGTTTTATATATTTTCAAGTTTTGAGTCTTCTCTATTCTTGTTTATGTTCCAGCAAATTGAAATATTTCAGAAAAAAAATAAATGTTTTGTTTAAAGTTTTGGAGACCTTTATTTCATTAAAAAATTCAAAAATGATCTTATTTTAGGAAGAAATAACTTTTTGAAAGGATTCCTAGTAAAGTTATATAACTAACACCCGGAATTCAATAAAACTGGGTGCAACAATGTGGCACGGGGAGTTATAGGCGAGAGAAAGTGATGCCACATGGTCGCCACAACCCAGCAGGTAACTATGTGCCACGCGAAAACAATTCCCTGTCCCTTCCTTTTCATCGTAAACCTTTGTTTGAAATCGAAAGCTGAGATGTGAGGCTGCCTTTAGTGAAATCCCTAGCAGCCTAGGCAAAGTATAAAGGAAAAAAAAAATTAAGTTAAAACCTCAAAAAGTGGCACAAAGTCAATCCAATTTACAGTACGCTTAGAAATTTTGCAAGAGTCTTGCTTATACAGTAATTTGCGGACACTTGCAGGGGAGAAAAAATTTCTACCGTAAAAGAGGGGAGGGGGGGTGTCCGTATCAGAGGGGGGTTTCCTGTTGAAACTGTAAAGTACAGTACTGAAAATTACTGAAATGGCTCTTTGTTTGCAAATGAACGAGATTCTGGCAATGTAAGATGCGTTTAAAGTCGTGCAATTACATGTTTATTGCGCAGGTACAGAATTAAAAGTACAAAAGAAATATTTTACAAAGTTCATAATACTGAAATTTCATCTTTTCGAAGAAAACTAATCAATCGATGTTCTGTTGGTTTTGTGCCGAGTATTCCAATTCCTTTTAATATTGGCTGCATGCGACCCGTGACCCAGCTGTTGGCCACAGGGCCGTCTTTAGAGCATCATGGACCCCCCGGGCCAAGTAATTTTTCCTGAGGCCTTACCTGGCCAATTGTCGAAAAATTCAACTGGTTCTTGTTTTTGTAAGGCCCCCGGGCCGAGCCCGAATTGGCCCATGCGTTAAGACGGCACTGGTTGGCCACCCCTAATTGGCTGTACATCCCTCGATAATTTTTGGTAACTTTTTACTCCATTCCTCGCACACTTCACCATTGAAACCAGCGGATTCACCGCACAATTTCCTAAATGCAATCTCGTGACGCACAATTTCCAACCAGTCATTTGAATCTCTGAAGTTGATGAGTTCGAATTCTTCTTCACTGATTGGGTCGGAAACAGGTAAATTGTTGCTTACTTGCAGAAACAGACCAGTCGTACACAACTGCGTCCATGACAAGCTAATCAGAGAGCTAACAACTCTCTCGTAAAGTTTAAACACAACTGACTGTTCATCGAATCTCCCTATTCTAGCTTTCTTGAGCCTGCCATCTTGTGAGCGCCGCATTATTTATATCCCCGAATAGAAACTTCGAGAAAAAGAACATTCCACAAAATTCCTTTTTTACAGTTTTCTAGTCGGCGGCGCCACCGTACGGAGGGGGTTGAACCAATGTCTGGAGGGGCGGGACTTTCTGGAATGTTCTCACCATTAGCATCTTCCTCCGATGAGCCGAAACCGGCATCAACCGATTTCGACATTTCTGAGATCCATCGAACAAATCGCGGCTACAGATCGTAACAATATATTTCCTCCTTCGAACGAAATTTCTGGCTACGGCCATGCTCAAAACTGAATGTTGTTTCAGCTGTGTTTTTTTGTTGTTGTCTTGAGAATCGTGCGAGTATTAAGCGGAAACCTGTCTTTAACGGAACCCGTATTTAACCGAACCTTTATTAAGCGGAAACATGTCTTTAACGGAACCTGTATTAAGCGGAAACCTGTCTTTAACGGAACCAGTATTAAGCGGAAACCTGTCTCTAACGGAACCTGTATTAAGCCAGAAACCTGTCCTTAATGGAACCTGTATTAAGCGGAAACCTGTCTTTAACGGAACCAGTATTAAGCGGAAACCTGTCTCTAACGGAACCTGTATTAAGCCAGAAACCTGTCCTTAATGGAACCTGTATTAAGCGGAAACCTGTCTTCAACGGAACCTGTATTAAGCAGAAACCTGTCTTTAACGGAACCCGTATTTAACCGAACCTTTATTAAGCGGAAACATGTCTTTAACGGAACCTGTATTAAGCGGAAACCTGTCTTTAACGGAACCCGTATTAAGCGTAAACCTGTCTTTAACGGCACCTGTATTAAGCGGAAACCCGTAACGGAACCTGTATTAAGCGGAAACCTGTCTTTAACGGAACCTGTATTAAGCGGAAACCCGTAACGGAACCTGTATTAAGCGGAAACCTGTCTTTAACGGAACCTGTATTAAGCAGAAACCTGTCTTTAACGGAACCGTATTTAACCGAACCTTTATTAAGCGGAAACATGTCTTTAACGGAACCTGTATTAAGCGTAAACCTGTCTTTAACGGCACCTGTATTAAGCGGAAACCCGTAACGGAACCAGTGTTAAGCGGAAACCTGTCTTCAACGGAAGAAAATCTTGGTCCCGTGGTTTCAATGCTAAAATATATATTAAAAAACCTGGATTGAACGGAACCTTCTAACGCGGAAATGGAAAGGAAAATTATATGCTCTTAACGGCAAATTTCATACAAACGCTATGAATGTTTCCCAAACCAATAACGGCCAAGGGAATCGCACAAAATGTTAAAGTTGCTCTACCGAAATTTTTCTTTTATGCAATATCTGCTTGCCAATGTGAGTTCTGCATCATCCGCCCCCTACATTAGCAAAAACTGTTTCCGTGCTTGATGCTGACTTTAATAAGCCACAGTAAGGAATTTGCTCCCTTTGCAAGTGTTACAAAATCTTTCGGAAAAGGGGTCATTCAAGTATTACGTCAGCATCGACGTAAATAAAGCGGGGGGGGGGGGGAACGGGTTTCGGATTTGCTGACTTTTGATGACAAGGGGGGAGGGGGGATTTGAAGGTTGCTTACGTCATCAACCACCCTTTTTGAAGATATGAAATATTCTAAGCTGCTGACGAAATTTTGCTGACGGGGGGGGGGGGGAGGGAGATCAAAATGGCTAAAAATCTTCTTACGCAATACTTGAATGGCCCCAAAGCAGTTTTTTCTGCGGGAAAAATCAGTGCAAAAAGGTTAAATTTCTCAATGATATTGTTACGATCTATACACGATAGATGGTGCGATTTGTTCGATGGCTCTCAGAAATATCGAAATCTGTTGATACGGGTCTCGGTATTGCGCAAAGGCGTGCGATTGGCGAAGAACTGGTGGAGGGCTGGAAAGAATCTTCTAGAAGGTTACGCCCATCCCAGACAGTGGCGCCACAAACCTGGTACTATGAAATAGAAATTTGTGGAATGTTCTTTTTCTCGAAGTTTCGACCGGAGCTATAAATAATGACGCGATCACAAGAGGAGAGTTGCTAGATGAAAAGTCAGTAGTGATTGAACTTTGCGAGAAAGTTGTTAGCTCTCTGATTAGGTTGTAAATACGGGTAAATTGGTGTTCTGTAAATAAATCTGTATTTGTCCGTCGAATCGCTTCTTGTTTTGCAATCGCGAAGTCTTGTGAAAAATTATCCGGAACACTATATATGCAAGACTTACAAAATTGCATGCAAGCAGCTCTCCGTGATCGTATAGCTGTATTCAGAACATGTTTGGGAAGAGTGAGTGTTCTTTGAAATAAGCAGAGCGCTTGCTGTTACCTCAGATGTGCGTGGGAAGCGTACGTAGCGTATTCTTTGACCGGGGGGGGGGGGGGGGGTTGCACAATCTCCGGCCCACGTGACAAATTCGGCCCGTCAAAGGGGTTCCATCCGGCTAGCGGAACATGTACCGGTAGAAAAGTACACGTAAAACGGCTAGGCTGACCATATTTCGTTCTAAAACACGGATTAAAATTGGGATCTATAATGGATATCGCTAGTTTTTGCAGAAAACTGTCGAATGCGAGTGACGTTGCCCAATTAGAGCTTAAAAATTTTTTTAAAGCAAGTAGAGCTGCCAATTCTAACCCAAAATGGTCAAAGGCAGGTAAAGTTGTCAATTACAGGCAAAAAAATTGCCAAAAGCAAGTAAAGTTTCCACGTATATCGTTAAAGTTTGCTGAAAAATCGCCAACGGTGGAAAATAAAGGGCAAATTGCGGTGAGTAAAAATGCTATTCACCAAAAAAAAAAGTAGGCCTATATATTTGACAAATATATGAGATGAATATACATATATGATTATTATTAATTACGATAGAGTTCTAATTAATAAAATAAAGAATTGTAATTCCTCGTAATATAATTCGTAAGTCATGAAAATAATCCCAATTCTTAATATCAAAAATTCAAGTAAGCCTTGTTGCAGATAATAGAAAAATAAGACACTTTATAAAAGAGCTTTGAGACGGCCAAAACTCCGCGAATGTCCCGTAAAATACAGTTCATATGGTTCACTATGACGTGGAACCCCCCCCCCCTCCCCTCACGCGAGCGACAGAAACACCGCATAGCTGGCCCACGAACAGAAAAGGTCCCTACCTTAGATACTCGCACTACTAATGTCAAAGGAATGCGGAGACCAATACTTCATTGACACAAATACGGGAAACTGTGACCTGAAATACGGCAAACTAGGAGAAATAGCCAACTGTCGCCAAAAAAAAATGTCGTCATAAGTCAGCAAAATCACCAATTGTGGCTGTAACGGCTGAAAACTACCAATGAGAGTGAGAATGTAGGGTTGATGAGAGACTCGCAGTAAATTGAAATGCAGTGCACGGACAAAATGACAAGCACGCGAGATGATTATCTATATTTTAACCTTAATTATAGTAACATAATCTATAAGTTATGAAAGTTATTTTCATTAACGATTTTAGTAAAAATTAAGAAATTTCAAAATAAACTTCTTTCAACTTCAATAACTATACCAATGGTACACTGGTGTGCAAAAATTAAAGACGAAGCTGAAAAATTGAGGTCGAGTCAACACCCCCTATAGATAAGACACTCCCTTAGCTATAGGGGGTGTTAGGCTAAGAACATAGTGGAAGCGGCGAGCAACGCGACGAATTAAGATAAGCGAAATGAGAATACGGGGTGATTATAAAAAAACTATCCCGACATATGGGCCCCTAACTATCATACCATTCACAGAAACTGAATGAAATTTTGGCATAAGGTATTTTGAGGTATGCGCTCAAGAATGATATGGAAAACAAGTGTCACTCTAACAGTTACGGTTACAGTGAGAAAATTTCGAAAATATCAAATGGCAACACCAAGTTTTTTGTATTGGAACGCGATCTCCATACTGAAAAACACTAAATAGCGTTGGAATGGCACCTGTAGCACGAAAATCCCCGAAGCTAGGCAAGGAAAAAGGAAAAAGGACTTTGCCGTGCACCTGAGCATTAATGTTCGTTTCATTCGTCACACCGAGATCCCAGCAGCCTGATTAGTCCTCCACAAGGTCATATGGAAAACACAATCAAATGCTTTATTTTATACTGCTTCTCTGTCCTTATTGGTTGTCCTCACTTTTAGCCTATCTACCGCCGGTGATTTTCATGCTACAGTTGCCGTTCGAACGCTATTTAGGGTTTTTCACAATGGACATCACATTCCAATACAAAAAACTTGGTGTTGCCATTTGATATTTTCGAAATTTTCTCACTGTAACCGTAACTGTTAGTGACACTGTTGTTTTCCATATCATTCTTGAGCGCATACATCAAAATACCTTATGCCAAAATTTCATTCAGTTTCTGTGAATGGTATGATAGTTAGGGGCCCATATGTCGGGATAGTTTTTTTAGAAACTCGCAACCAGCTTGGTTTTTTTAAATTAAAAAATGCTTAAAAATTTCATAATTATAAAAATCATTGCTCAGACAAAAATTTAGAAATAATAATGTTATGCGAATATCACTATTTTTAAATATAAACTACGGAAATATTCCTCATATTTTGGTCGCTTTCCTCCCTACACATCTTTTCCCGCGGTACTTGAGGTGCGATTTTTCACTTCTCGAAAGATCAATAACATTTTCTACTAAATTTAGGAGTAAAAAATTGAGAAAAATATCAAGTGTTATCAAAGCTCCCCACAGTTTAAATTTGTATTATTAGCATAGGCGGGAGAGTAGAAGGGGAAATTATTAGCAAGAATATTTGTATAAATATTTGTTGGTTTCATTTTTTTTGCACTAGAAACGTAATTATTGACACCCAAAAAATCCAGCATAAAAAACATTCGGTACGCTTCTCCAGTATGGAAATATTGACGGTACACGGAAAATAAACAAACAAATAAAAAGCATACATGATTTTTAATTCAGACTACTCAAATACATTTTCCCACGCACGGTGCATGATAAATTAGCTTAAAACTCGAAATGTAAATCATTTTCGGTTCGGTTAAGCACGTGCACACGAAAAACGTTTGACGGGAAATATATGAAAATTATATTCGGTACTTGCTGTTTTCATTTGATCGTCCACACCTTTTTGAAGTACGTCGAGAACTTGACATCAACGATTCTGGTGACATTTTTGACTTCACTACCGCTTTTTAACAGCGAAAACAAGCCCTTCGACGGCCATCTTTAAGCTACACACAAAATATCAACAAAATATCTTGAATGCGCTGCTCTTATCGCTTGTGGCGGAATTCCCGCTCTGCTGCGGTGCGCGCCACTATACGCAATCGCATTGGAATCAGTGTGTTTGATTTCGCTGCTCTGATCTCTTCTCTCATCGTTGCTTTGCTCTCCGTCCCACTATGTGTTCAGCCTTAGGGGGTGTTGGTCGAGTAGTCTTTAGGGATGAAAGCGGATTTAGTTTGACTAGAGATTTCGGACGCATACACATCTGGAGAGAGAGCGGGGAACATGCAATAACCCCCCTCCAACATGATCGAAAGGGACCGTACTTAGAATTGGTGGATTTCTCGTTTGGGGTGCAGCATGCTTGGTGCCCGTACACCTTCCCAGGTGATTCAGTCACTGGTGCCCGCTATTGTACCGAGGTTCTCCTTCCTCACGTGCGTCTTTTTAGAGGTGCTATAGAGGAGCGAGCCAGTAAGTAATTTACGAGTGATCAAGAGAGTGGGTGAATGACTGAGTCAGTGAGTAATCGGAGCCGATATTGCCATATGTCAATGTGGCCTGGGTATCTTTCGGTATGACTGTGAGTAACCGAGCAAGTGAGCAATCGAGTAAGCAAGTGACCATATGAGTGAATCAGTGGCAGTATAAGTGACCAAGTGAGTGACAGAAATGAAGGAATTGCCTTAGTAGTTAGTCTGAATTTTCGAATGAGTGACTAGCTCACCCTCACTGATTTGCTCACCTGCTCATGTATTTTAATCTGGTCATTCACTCGATTATTTTCCGTCCGTCCTATAGGAATAGTTTCGGTCAGTAAAATGCTCAAGAGGCGTTCAAAAATTTCCGTGCATCGATTTTGAGAGGGGAAATAAAGTGCATCGCAAAATAAAAAAAAATCTAAATTTTTGTACGGTTCCCCTGTTGGCTGCCTTCCGATTAAAAAGATGTTACCCTGTCTCTCCCGAGGCAAACAAAAAAAATTCCAAGTTTATAAGTGCAATATTCGCCGAGATATTCTAATTCAAAAACAGAAGAAAAAATTGGAGATGCGTGAATGAGGGGAAAGGAACGTTTTCCGTTGTTTTTTGCTGTTATTTCAAAACTTTTCTCTCAGCTTTTTTTTACTCAAATATCTTGGCGAATATTACCCTTTTTAATCCACGGAATTCTTTTCTGTTGGCCTCAGGAGACACAGGGAAACAACTTTTTAATTGGAAGATAAAAGACAAGAGGGAACCGTATAAAAATTTAGATTTCTATTTTTTATTTTGTCACATACTGAATGAATTCTCACTCTCAAAACTGGTTCAGGGTAATTTTTGAATGCCTTTTGAGCATTTTTTAAATTGAAATCATACTTCTACGACGGACGGTCCGCATCAGCACTTACAGGACACCCTGTATAGCTATCTATATATATAAAATTGATTTTCTGTGTGTGTGTGTTCTCTATACAAATCTAAAATTTTAAATCGATCGTCGCCAAATTTTGCATATATACCAAATGGGACCCGACTTAAACGATAGGCTACTTTAAAATTTCGTCAGAGCAGGGCAAATGCCCCAAATGGGCAAAATACCGTAGGGCAACAATGGTTTTTGGACCTCAACAATCACTTTCCGAACGTTTACTTTGGTTGCCGTGGTTCCCTAGCAATGCGTTTAAGACGTGTATATGCCTTTACAATGCTTTGTCATTTCTTCAACGCTGTCAGTATATGTATAATATTTATGCCTTATGGTTTGCCACATTTTCAATACTCCCAGTAATAAGGCTTTTTGAATAGACGTCATAATCATCATCAGCATCACTTTGAGGGTCAGGAAAAGGGTGATCCTCATAGAAATCAGTGTTAAAATTGCCGATTTTAATGTAGAAATGCGGAAATTCGGTGGGGTTTTCTGTCATATCAATAGTTTTAAAAATTGTATTAAATACTCCATTTTTGAAATATTGAGTTCGCTTAGAGATATACGAAGCCCAGGAGATTAAATATGAAGTAATTAGCCGGACCTACTTTTGAGTTGGATATCCATGCAATAACAATGATTTCAACTTTTTATTTATATCTTCTCAAGCATGAAAATTAATGACTCCGTATTGTCTTTTGATATTCGACTGCATAAATTCTCATATAGTTTAGGTTGTTTTAAAATTAATTATGGGCCCATAAAGTACATCGAAGAAATTCCACAGCTTTAACTAAGCATTTTTTGAAGCAGAAATAGGTAGAGATGGATAACTTCAAAGTTGGAAGTTCAAAGGGGGGAAATCGAAATAATTAGCACCCTATAAAAAAAAGAAAACAAATATATTCATTTCTGCGTTTCTTTAAATCTAAATTTGTTTCTTTCATGAGTCGCCAAATCGGTGAACTTAGACACGGTTTGTATGTTTCTCAAAGAAAGAGGGAGATATCACGTGATCCAAAAAAGCCTCATCGAAGAAAACCCGGGCAACGCCGGGTATTATAGCTAGTCTTATATATAAATGTGATAGTGTGTATGTCTGCATGTATGTATGTTCTTCATACAAATCTACAGTTTTAGACCGATCGTTCCCAAATTTTGCACATATACCAAACAGGTCCGGGATTGAACCGTAGGCTACTTTATAAATTCATCATATCTGGGCAAATGCCCGAAATGGGTGAAAAACCGTCGGGCAACAATGGTTCCTGGGCCGCAACGGTCACTTTCGGAATATTTACTTTGGTTACCGTGGTTCCCTAACAATGAGTATTAGACATGCGTATGCCTTTACAATGGTTTGTCACTTCTTTAATGTTGCCAGTATAACAGTGTATACTTTTATAATGGTTTGTCATTTTCCCAATCCTCCCAGTAACTGAAGAAAACCCGGGGAGCACCGGGTATTTTTTGCTAGTCATCTATATTTCCAGTTAACAGCTATGTTAGAAATACAGTATGCGTCCCCTATTTTTACACTCGATACCTAGTATTGTTAAGCAAGAAGAAAAAAAACAAAACTTTTGCATCAGTGTATGGACAGCTAGAGCTGTGTAACCCACGCTAGCGTGAATTCGGTCATCTGAAAATTGTTCTGCAATGATTTCCCTCATATAACATTTGCACCCCGTTGGGGTTTAAATTTTCAGAAATCCCGTTGCACACAGAAAGTAATTCTCTGTATTATAAAATATAACATGCACCAAATTTCATATTTATAGCTTCTGTTGTTTGGACTCAACGATGATTGCGCCATATAACCTTCGAACCCCCCCCCCCCTCTCCCACACAATATGACCCCCCCCCCTTAGATGTTGAACTTTTAAATGAACTTTTAAACACACACACATACTTTTTAGTATGTGTGTGTGTGTGTGTGTATGTGTGTGTGGCTTTTCAGCGGTTTCGGCTCTGCGTGATTTCTCTATGTAACCTTTGAACCACCCTCAGGGGTTTTTTTTTCGAATATTTCGAAAACCCCCTTCTTACTTGGTCCTTACATGATGAAATGAAAGTATCGACTATATATAAATTACATATTTAAAGTTTCAGCGGTTCCGGCTCGGCATGATTTCTCTAGATAATCTTTGAACCCTCTTATGGGTCGAATTTCAAAATCCCCCTTCTTACTTAGCTTACTTCTTACGTAGTTTTATTTTATGACGTAAAAACGTCATAAAATAAAACTACTGACCAAGTTTCATAATTTCAGCTCCAGCGGTTTCAGTTAGGCGTGATTTCTTCATGTAATTTTTGAACCCCCGCCCCTTAGGGGGGTCAAATTTCGAAAAAAAACCTTCCTTAGTGGGTCTATACTTTATAGAACGAAACTACTGTCCAAATTTCATATTCATAATTTTAGTGGTTTCGGCTCGGTGATGATGAACCAGTGAATCAGTGAGTCAGGACGCCATTATCTAGTATATACATTATGATTAGCCTTTACATGAGAGGAGAATAAAATTAATCAAAAAAATTTTAAATCAGTGCCGCAAAATTTATACTTATAGGCCGGGATTTACACTATAAAAGTTTGATAAAAAGTCATTTTTAAAAACTTGAAAAATGCCACTAATTAGTTACATTCTAGAAAATGCAACCGATGATCTTATTGGTAGCATTTTCCAAGTTTTATAAAAGAACTCTTAACAAACTTCAATAGTGTAATCCCAGAATTAAACCAGTTCAATCGCAATGAAAGAAATATATAAGACTTTCACATTCAATACACACCCAATTCCACGTAGCGATTCCAATTCCCACGAATCTACAGAAAAATTCAATTCAAACAAAAAAAAAAAAAATTTTTCTAAATCAAAGAATTTCTATTGAAAAATGCATTTTTTTTTCTATTCTCTCTCTCTATTTCAAATAAAAATTTATTTACTAGAAATTTCTTATCGAATATAATTAGCTGTTTTCACCGTTGTTGATACGTTTTGTTTTACCCGGATCACAGAAAACGCACACTCGAATGAATATTAACTGGAGCGTGGATCGAGTGCAGTGAAAAATTTTTTATTCTTTAATTTTTACGGGAAAAGGAAAGAAAAAAAAAATTAAATTTTCTCCAATTTTTTTTTCTTCTTCTAGCTCCGAGCGGATATTAAGAGAAAAGAATCGGCGGGTTTTTTTCCGGTTTTTTTTTCCCACTGAAAAGATGGATATTATGTGTGTATAAGATGAGAAGCGTGCTATTCGACTAACACACACACACACATTTGTATGATATTACTCCCCTGAATTTTCGTTCCGACCTCCCTTCCCATGCTCTCTGTGTACTTATTCCATACATAATACACATGGGCATACATACACATATGTATGTATTGGCTATTGTCTGTGTGTTGTTCATCGTTAGGCTTATTCTGGTTCAAGGACCTGCTCTTTCTGGGGGAATTGTTTGTGACGCTTGAGCACAGCTATAAAGTTAAAGGGAGTCACGAACTCCGTTGGGTTCCCATCCCGTGGCTGTTTGTCGCCAAAAACGTGTCGGTCGCGAGACTTGGTTCGAGAAAAATATGTGCGTTTTTTTGAATAATTTAATTTGATAAATTTCATTTAATTAAAAAACAATAACAAATTTTAAGAAAATAAAAACATTGCTGGTTGCTTTTTAAAAGGGGGAATAGATATATCACTTAAATATTTCTAACACAGAAACGGACGCTTCGAAAACTTAGATCCAAGAGGATTTGAAATTGAGTCTTATCTAGTCTCGTACTAGAGAAATAATAATAATGTTTTGAAGAAATATTTAATCAAGGAGGATTCAATTTGATTCTGGTTTTCGCACTTGTGGAAAATGAAATCAGCAAGAATTCAAAAGTGAGCCTGTTTCTTGCACATCAGCAATTATATTTTAAACATATATTCAATCAGGTTGGATTCAAAATTGAGTCTGATTCTCGACTTTTACAAAACGTTTAATCAGTTGAGTCCGATTCTCTACTGTTAGAAACGTTTAATCAGAAATGATTCAAAATTGAGTCCGATTCTCGACTTTCAGAAATGATTCAAAATTGAGTCCGATTCTCGACTTTCAGAAACGATTCAAAATTGAGTCCGATTCTCGACTTTCAGAAATGATTCAAAATTGAGTCCGATTCTCTACTGTTAGAAACGTTTAATCAGAAATGATTCAAAATTGAGTCCGATTCTCGACTTTCAGAAATGATTCAAAATTGAGTCCGATTCTCGACTTTCAGAAATGATTGAAAATTGAGTCCGATTCTCGACTTTCAGAAACGATTCAAAATTGAGTCCGATTCTCGACTTTCAGAAATGATTCAAAATTGAGTCCGATTCTCTACTGTTAGAAACGTTTAATCAGAAATGATTCAAAATTGAGTCCGATTCTCGACTTTCAGAAATGATTCAAAATTGAGTCCGATTCTCGACTTTCAGAAACGATTCAAAATTGAGTCCGATTCTCGACTTTCAGAAATGATTCAAAATTGAGTCCGATTCTTGACTTTTAAAAACGTTTAATCAGTTGAGTCCGATTCTCTACTGTTAGAAACGTTTAATCAGAAATGATTCAAAATTGAGTCCGATTCTCGATTTTCAGAAATGATTCAAAATTGAGTCCGATTCTCGACTTTTAAAAACGTTGAATCAGTTGAGTCCGATTCTCTACTGTTAGAAACGTTTAATCAGAACCGATTCAAAATTGAGTTTGATTCACGCACATGGAAAAAACAATATTTCAAAGAAAAATCTAATCAAGTAGGATTCGAAATATCAATTTTTGTTCTCGCATATGAAAATTAATACTTTCTGTAGGAATTTAATCAGCAAGGATTCAATATTGATTCCGATTCTCTCACATCTCAGGGCCGTCATTTCAACTTTTTCCATGGGAGGGGAGCAAAGAACATGTACTCAATGTATTTATAATTTCATATATATATAATTTGTACATATATATATATACCATTTTTAGTGTATTTTCAAAAGCCAGGGTGGGGGAGCAAGGGCCCCCCATGCCCCCCCCCCTCGGGAAAAAAATTAATCAGCAGAGATTCAAAATCGTGTCTACTACAATAGACAAAATTGTATTCCTGTATTCGAGTTTGATTTACAATAATAACAGCTGAGGTCGTTTATCTTAACTGTCGATAATTCGTGAAAGCGCTTCGACAAGTAATTGCTAGTTTTTTTACTAGCCCTTTCACCGGCGTTGACGAGATATCTCGCCTTCTTAAGGAGCCTCATATCTTTTATTGAACATTTTCAAAAAAAAACTTTAGAATCTATGCTGTAGTACAGATATAATTTAAATTAACTTGCAAACGGTTTCCGGGCTAATTAGGCCATGTTCTAAGAGATTTCCTTCCTGACGTTTCGCCCACATCTGTGGCAGGGATCATTGAGATTATTCGGATGTACAAAAGATGATGCCTGCCACAGATGTGGGCGAAACGTCAGGAAGGAAATCTCTCTTCCTTATAAATGCAATATAGAGGGATCTTTGAAAAGTCTGGCTTTGGGGGCCCAGAAAAAGTCCTAGCGTAGGGGGCCATACTTCCGGATGAGAGGCATAGTTTGCAATTAAGTAGGACGATGGGGATGAAAAATTTGTTCAGGGTGGAACGGAAAGGGATAAACTTAGAGTACTCCACACCAAACATTACTGAATGTTGGCTTTGTTGCATGTATTCAAATTTCGCAGTTAAACCAGCAAATAGGAAAATGCTTTAATTCTTGAAGAAAAAAAGGTAAATATATTTTCCCACTATATATCAACCTTGTTCGATTGAAAGTATTGAGTTCTCAATGTACGATTGGATAAGAATTATCTTGATATAAGATGATCTCGATAAGACATAATTCAACATTCACGTAACGTCTATTGAGGAAGCCTCCCACTGAATAGGGATATCTGATTTTCACATTTAAGAAATAGATGGCGACAAATGCAAAATTTTCAATTTTTGAATGCGAAAATTTTATATGATTTTAGTGAACGAACGTTTTTGTTTTTTGCGATTCAAAATGCAAAATGTTTGATTAAAAAAAATATGTTTAAGGATGAAAATGTAAAATATTTTATTTGCTTTTTTTGCGGTTTTTATAAATTTGATTGGAAGAATATTTTTTTTTGTTTCATTTGAATTTTAATGAATTTTAATTTAAGAATGAATGCAAAATTTTTGATTTGAAATTTTTTTTGCAAATTAATGCATTATTTTTTATTTGAGGTTTTTTTTTTTTTTTGTGAAATGAATGCAAAATTTTCCATAAAAAATATTTTCGATTCGAATTTTTGTTTTTTTGCAAATGAACATAAAATATTTAATCGCAAAAAAATAATATATTTTGCGAATAAATGCGGAATTCTTAACTTGAAAAATGTCTTTCTATTTCTTTTCCTTTTATTTTTGCGAATAAATGAGAAACTTTCAATTTCAACATTTTTTGACAAAATTTGGATTTTTATATTTACGAAATTTACCAAAAATATCGATTAGAAAGAAAAGAAAAACAATATCTATAAAATCGATAGAGAAATGAATAAAACTTTCAAAGAAACGATCCGATCCAAAAAATTTGGCGACAATTTTTGGCAGCATCCAAATGAATCCACACGAACGGCAACCTTGGTATGTGTGTGGTTCGATCCTCCTCCTCCGACAAGCGAGACTCGTGGAGAGGGTCGCCAAATACCCCCTAGGCAAGAACATACCTCGTGGTTGGAAGCAAAGAGCGTGGATTGTGATATCGGAGTAAGTAGGTGGTATTCCTTCCACGGTGGTGCCACACACACACAAACACACGTATATAGGAACCACCTTCCGTTTCCCAGGTCCTTAAAAAGAACCCCCATCCATCCCATTCTCTAGCCTTGCGGAACCAATAGGGATCTCAATTAATGGTCCATACATGCATCCCTATTATCGGGCAAAAGACATTGTTCGTTCAACCATAATATTTGGGCTGATTAAAGATGAAAACAGCGAAATAGAGAGAATTCCCTATATTCCCTTTTTTTTCTCTCTATTTTTCCGGAAAATTCGTCGTAGAGAGAAAATATTTATCCTGGAATTATTTTCTCTGGAAAAATATCCTTTTTTTCCCTTCTTCTTTTATTTGTTCTTCGATCCAGGAAAATGTTTTCGATTCCGAAAATCTTTGATGTTCCTCCGTTTTTGAATGCGGGAAAGATTTAGATTTTTGTTAAATAAAAATCCCCGATTTTTAAAAGAGGATCAAATGCGATGTTCCTTGAATATATAAATATTTGTGTAAATGTATTTATTTGGAATTTATCCTGAAAGCAGTTCTTCCGATATATTGTCGTTTTCAAAGTTAATATTCTAATAATGGTTACGTAATATGCGATTTTCATCAATGCTTGGATCATTCAAGTGTGTTTTCATTTGAGTTTTTGTTATTTAGTTCTTATAATGGATTTTTTTCGGATATTATTATAATTGTTTCTCGTATTATTGTAATCATAAATCGTTTTATTTTTCGTTTCATTATAAATTATAATCGTTTAATTTGATTTTTATTTCGTAACATGTTATGTACATGCTGCGGTAAACGCGATAGATCGGTTATTATACATAATTACCGGTTAATACGTGTACTTACCAATCGTCTTGGTAAATTTGACGAATTTATAATTTTTACCGGTGAATATACATAATATTTATATGTGATTTTGATTTTACCATCGTCTCAAATTTACCAGCTAGGATACCATGCATGCACGCCGGTGAAAGTCATAAATTTAGGGAAATTTATCAAACTTACCGAAATGTTTGGTAAGTGTGCATAATAACCGTATTTATCACACTTATTGTAACATATATATACAGAGTGATCCTGAATTAACTTTGCCGATGTACGAACCCTTAGCAAATTCGAGATATTCAAGATGTCCCCAATCAATACGAGAATGGTTTGAAAAGTCGTAAAAATTGAAGGAATTTTCACATTTGAATGAGGTTTGCTCAAAAATTGTTCTAATGAAGGGTGTTTTTCTTTGGCATAGAAAAATTGTTCCGGAGATCCGGAACTTCCTTCAATCTTTTCTGTGTCCGAAACGTTCGTAAAGCTTCAGTAGGCGATTCCTGGCTGAGGTAACGCAAATTCACTAATATTATTTTAACCACCAATGTCAACATCACAATGAATAACTTATGTAAGCCGCTGTAACAGAAAAATTCATAAATGAGCAGTTAATCGCACATCCTGAACTTAATAGGGGGCTCTTTATAGGTTTTGCAGTGTTTTCAGTGATTTGTTTCCGTGCATCGTCCTCTATCGACATAAATTTTAAATAATTTAGTTTTTTTTTTCTAAAAGAAATTCCCCCTTCATGAAAATTAGTTATTCGAAGACCGCATTTTCAAATATACCGATTCCTTCAAATTGAACTATTTACGAATACCCTGTAAGTGATTCTGAGCTTGCGCTAGAGATGAGTGAGCGCTGCTGTGTGATCGTAATCACCAGAACTACGGTTTTGCTTTTTCCCCTTCACTCTCCGAAACACCTATATCTCAAATTTCATTCGTATTCGTGGATTTTTGTGGCTGCTAGCGGCTCGTATATCGTCAAAGCTATTTTATGACCACCCTGTACATACCATGCCATCAGGGATAGATAGGAATGGGATATTTCTGGCGAGTGACGTAACTAGGCAGGTGCAACAGGTGCACATGCACAGGGCCCACTTGGGAGAGGGGCATAATGGACATAAATGGGCCAGAAGGGGCCTAAATGCAAATTCTTGCACAGGGCACAGGAATGGTTAGTTACGACGCTGTTTCTGGGAGTAAAATTATATCGTACGTTGTAATTCAGTTGGGTTTCTCAAACAGCATGTCACGGCACTTTATGCTACAACCGAGGTACCTCGAGATTTTACATGGATGTTGCAAGATTATAGAAATTCTATAATTACACAGGTTCATTACTTAATTTCCCTTGCCGCATTTTACTGGTGAACCGTTGATCCTAGAGGCATACTTCCACTTGGAAAAAGTATCCGAATAACCTGTGGAACTCAGACACGTCATTCATGTCGCAAGGGGTTGTATAGTTATTAAAATGAAAAAAAAATTAGCTTCTATACAGACACTATAACGCTTCTTTCCATGTTATTTGCGCTCTTCTTTCCCAACTTTCCTCCACTTTATAAATTCGAATATATCTGCGAATGTTGCGCCTAAAAACGTGGAATTTTTTTGTTGGCCTCAAGAGACACAGGGCAACAACTTTTTAATCACGTAATTGAGCACTGAGTGACCATATAGAAAGTTAATTTTTATTTTATTAAAATGCCCCTCGTTGGGCATTGTGCCTGTTGTGGCGTTGTATTTGTATAACAAATATTGTAATGGAAAATGGTGCCGCAAACCCCGTTGAGAAGGTGAAAATCGCGAAAAACGCATGCAGGCTGCGAATCCAGAGGAGACGAAAAGTGGATGCCAGTTGGTCGCTGAATGCGTTCGTTGGTTCTCTCACCATATCTGACGTAAGCAGCGTCGCGAAACGCATGAGCTGCGGATGACATAAATTAACCTTATTGCGGTAGTAAGCACGTGTAGCAGTTAGTTTCTATTTCAATGAGTATCGTGATGGCTGACAACACGAACGCGGAATACGCTAACATGCATCTCATTTACAGTCGAGCAGATGGCAATGGGCGCTTAGCACAGCGGATGTGCCAACAGCAATGTCCGATGAGGCGTTGTCCGCACCACGGCTGACATCAAAAGCATACCCGGTATCTTCGAGCGCGTCCGGGAAACGTTTTTACGTCGTGGTAGACTGTGCAATGACGTCAGGGCCTTCACTTCCTACAACTCTTGTAATAATTAATCGAATAAATCTTTTTCTAGTTATTATTGCACTTTTTGTCGTTCCAACGTGACATCGAAAAACTGCATGCGTTTTTCGCGATTTTCACCCTCTCAACGTGGTTTGCGTGAGAGGGTGAAAATCGCGAGGGTGAAAAAAAATTATCTCTACCGGTACTACTATTACTGAACCACACACGCACCTCGTCCATGTTCATCTGCGGAACCTCTAACGAATTGGTACATGCGGGGATGTGCGTGTACGTATACTGAAACCTGAAGTGAAGTTTGTTCCATTGCAATTTTTGTTCCTCTTGATGAATTGCTTAACTTGCAGAACACCCTGTATATATTACACATCTCAAAAATAGGGGACCGTCGCGCAAAATATTTGTTCGGGGTTCAGGCAGGCGAAAAGTCCGCCGAACAGACCTATTACTAATTGCCACAGAAAACTCTACAATTTGAAAAAGATCGCAGTCGTCACATTACGTTATTGACAATTTCATACAAAAATCGAATTTAACTTCTTCTTCGCTATTGTTATTCGCCATTATTCTAATGATTGAAAATGAAAACACAAAAATGTCGCACTTCAGTAGTACTCATGTGATTAATGTAAACGTGGAAGTGCCTGTAAAACATGTATCGCAGAAATCTGTTCTGGACTCGTTCTAGCATCAGTGAGTATAGATTGTTGTGTGGACTACATATAAAGCGCAATATTCCTCTGTTTGGGGAGCACATAAATCCTGAAAAGTGTTGCAATTGATTTGAAATTGTTGCTGCTCCTCACAACAAACCCTAACAGTTTTAAGCATTTATTGGTGAGAGATCTTATGTATGTGATCGGCGAATGTAAGCTTGGAGTCAAAGAAAACACCAAGGTCTTTGGTAACAGAAACATGGCCGATTGGGACTCCATCAATAGTGCAGTCAAATTAGGTGGATGCCAATTTTCTTGTATAGCTGACGACGTGGCATTTACGAATATTATGCTGGAAGAAATTGACACCACAACAATCACTCTAGGTCTCTTTGGAGATAGCAATGCAATCTTCCAGACTCACAACCTCGCGATAAATTTTCACGTCATCAGCATATATCAGACACTTATATGCACTGAGGAAGGTCATTAAGTAATCATCCTGTAAACATTCTAAGGTGTGAATGTAAAATGTTTAGAATTTTCAAGGCATCACATTTCACAGATAACACACAGAATACTTCAGTGTAGTAAAAACTGTAAAGCCACGTAAAAAAATAGCGATAAAAAATAGTAACGCTCAGAATTTTCCAAAATTTTTCTCACTTGAAACACATACGGTAATATCTCGGTTTTCTTTGACTTCGGGTATCGTCGGTTTCGGTTTCCGTGGATTTTTTTTCGTAAGGGGCCATTCAAGTATTACGTAAGCAAATTTTCAGCCATTTTGACCCCCCCCCCTTGTCAGCAAAAGTCAGCAAAACACTGACCCCCACCCCCCGTCAGCAAAATTTCGTCAGCAGCTTAGAATATTTCATATCTTCAAAAAGGGGTGGTTGATGACGTAAGCAACCTTCAAACCCTCCCCCGCTCTCCCCTCGATGCTGACGTAATACTTGAATGAACCCCTAAAAAACTTGTGTCTTGGTTTTCGTCGGTGGCGTTGCTTCTCGTTGTCTGAGCATCACCCCCAGCGCGTCCAGCCAAACAATTTCATGGGACTAAAGATAGCTTCTAGAGCCATCAGTCCTTCGAAGAAGTTTGGTTAATGATAATTTCTTGCCTCATTTTATGCGAATCTTAAAGAGGCGGCAGAAACGGACCCTCTTTGGACAGCTTTCTTGTGCGACACGCGTCCACTGACTCAGAAGCTGGTCCTAGTGCCAAAAGACTAAAGGGAAGAAACTCTAACAAGTGGCACCACAGGTAGTGCCTTGATAAGCCATTATGAAGGGGAAAGGGGGGTAATTCCTCTTCCAAACAATACTAACTGCAACTCCCGCCCCCCTTCCCTCCTCACCGTCTTCCATACGCCAAGAAGAATCCTCAGAAAGGTACAGAAATGTAAATCCCATATTAATTGTTTTTAGTATTAAACACTATTTATTCTCTATAAGTTGTGTTTTTCGTATCATTCTGGAATTTATAGAACCAATTATTTGGATTTACATTGAGATTCGTATGGAAATAATTATCCCGGTTTTCGTCGCTTTCGGATTCCGCCGATTGTTTTCGAACGGATTATCGACGAAAGCCGAGGTATCGCTGCATTGCCGTTTTAAAAGAAAGTCACGTAATCTGATAGAACATCTTAAATCGAGTTGTTTGTTCTGTCATCTAACGAGAGAATATATTTATGGATTGTTCTATTCCGATATTGTTGATGAGTGAAGACCAATATTCTATGCATTAAGATTTTCAAAAATAAATCACCTACATAAAAACATAATCTTTTCACAATTATAAATTTTTTATAGAATTTTTGCTGAAATATTGAGGCAGCAGAAACGGATCCCTCTTTGGACAGCTTTCTTGTGCGACATGGGTCCACTGACTCTGAAGCTGGTCCTAGTGCCAAAAGACCAAGAATGGAAGTAACTCCAGATAGTGCCTTGGTACCTAAGGTCCTTAAGAAGGAGGATTCCTCTTCCAAACAATACTATCTGCACTTCTCCTCCCCCCCCCCCTCCTCGCCGTTTTCCATACGCCAAGAAGAGTCTTCAGAAATGTGTAAAAATGTAAGTGTCATATTAAATGTACATTTATCCTTTACATTATTAAATTTTTTTCAGTCTTTTATATTCATTTTATATTAATTTATTATTGTTTTTTCAGTATTAAACACTATATTTATTCTCTATAAAATGGGGTCTAGGTCAATTTGTCGCCGGACAATTCGTCGCAGCGTCAATTCGTCGTGATACAAACTCGTCGCGGAACAAATTTGTCGCAGGCTCATTTCGTCGCTGTATTACCAATTCGTCGCGACAAATTTCAATTGCTTTAAAATTCATGTGTTTGTTGTGATCTTATAAATAGGGTAGTTGCTTTAGGCGTAAAAAATGGAACTAATTTTTTTTCTCATTTATTGGAAATGTTCCACCTTCCCATCTGTTTTAATTTTTAACAAATGAAGGAAAGTATTCATTGAAGTCATCGAGGGACATTGAAACGTACAACAAGATAATAAATTGGGATCCAGTAAATTTTGAAAATTTAATTTCCATCTTATAGGCCGCGCTTCCCGCTTTCTGTAGGAATTTCCATTTCTTGCAGCGAGGGGCGTTGGGGGTGCACATCGAGATAATAAATTGTGATCAATGTGAGCCCCCCAGTACGATTTCCGTAATTCACTATTAAATGTATCCATGCAGAGAATATGTCTTTAAGGAATTTTTTTTATGACAATATATCTAAGTTTTATGTATAACAGCTGCGAAAAGTCTTATTTTCAAATTATTTTTTTTGCAATGCAATGTACATTTCAAATCACTTTGTATTATCACACCGAAATAATATTCAAACACTCCGACCATAGGCACCAGAAACTAGGGGCTGATGCCATTTCAGCCCCCCCCCCCAACTCCAATAACTCATGAATATACAATGCAATGCACCATTTCGCCTGCCGAGTACGGGTTTGAGTCCTTTATATACGAAATGAATGGTGATTTTCAGTCCCCCCCCCCTCAATGTTTCCTTCGTGTCGGCACCTTTGACTGGCCAAGGATGCCAGAAGTTTTGGAACTTGTGGGTTCTTGTCTTGATCTTGGAGTAGGAAATTTTGATTTCTGGATCATTTCTCTGGGTGCTCATACCCATTCCATAAAGTATCCTGGGCACCAACAGCATGTCTGTCTCTGACACCACTGCAAATGTCAATCGATTTTTGATTTTTTTTTTCAAGTCTAAAGTAACAACTCTCGAGTGAAAAGAATGAAATCAGACTTTCAATTAGCCCATTGTATGTAACTTCATGTACATGACACTCATACGGCTCCAGTCAACGATTAGTAAAAATTTCTTCTTACAACACAAGTGAATTAACATTAACAGACAATGTAAGATTATATTCAGAGGTATATTTCCTGGGTGGGAAGGGGGTATGCGGGCTTTATCCCAAGATGACAAGTTCAAGTGAAAGGGCGTAACCAGAATTGAGTAATTGGTGATCAAGAACAAGAATTAGAAAGGAAGAAGGAAAAGGCAAGGTTTGAATAGCCCACAGGTGGGAAAACTATAAATGCGCCTCTGATTATAGCCTACATTTATTAGGATAATTTTAAAAACGATTCGTATCGTACATATATAAATACTCCACAATATCTAAACCTTTATTTATTTTCAGTGCCTTTTTTTGAGTAACATTTTATATAAACACTTATCTAACGTGAATATCGCAATAAAAAGCCAGATGATGATTAATAGAATAACAAGTGATGCTGTTTGAAACTATCATATTTTTTTCTTTTTTTTAACAATACGTAGGAGAAGATTTCAATTCATTGCAATTTCAATTGAATTCAAGCAACTCAATTTAAAAAGTACTACATTATTTTTTGTCATCCGTATAATCTGTATATTTTATGATACAACAAAAAACTCAAATAAAGAAAATTAATAATAGGCTAATTCATTCAATTGCATGAAAAGTTTTCGGAACACGAATTATAGGGGAAAACTTTTAAACATACACGCAAACCAACATATCATTTTCACGTTCGGTTTTGCAATATTTTATGTTTTTGCCAACAGAAATATGTAGACCAAGCACACCAACCTTGTACCAAAAGCTTAGACGCTAATGAAAACTATGTGAAAATATTAAAACTAGCCAGCCAAAGATATGCGACTGATTATAAACAAGATTAATGGTTGTATTATATCTATGCGACTGACTCATAATCATCTTTCTTATTGGTGATTACATTGCCTTTGTCGGTGCTGATCCTGTGGGCATTATGAAAACTTCATCGAATCGTCATTCATAAGCACTGTACATTTCTACCCTTGATCTGCGCCCAACTCCCTTTGCTGTGAGAAATAGAAATCCCAACAAAAGCGGGAAGTGCAGCTTTTACGGTGAAAATTAAATATTAGTTTATAATTGAATTATTAATTAATTAAATATTTTAAGTTCTTATGGAGATACTGTAATGGTAAATGTTGGTTACTCTAGAAGGGGAGGGGGGTGGGGAGAAATTACCGTTTGATATGGGGCAGATAGAAATTTACCGTTGGAAGGTTCACTGTAATTTGGGGAAATCATACAAACCGAAATTTCTCCACATGATATTGAAATTTTATCACAGCAAAAATCAATTATTTAACATTTCAAATTTTTATAACTGAATTTTCAAATATAATTAAGCTTTTATATGCAGTTAAATTTTTAAATGTAATTGATATTGTAATTTTAATTTCGATGGCCTCTTTTTGCATTGACAAAAAATAATTATTTTCAGTTAATTGCGTGTACACTTTCGTTCATGTTTTTATTTCACGTGTAAGACAAAAACCTACATACAAGCTCGCGTGGAACATGTACAGTGAAGAATCGACGGTTCGACGAATTGATTCTGCGCTGTAATATATAAATTGACGTCACGGCAAACTTGTACAGCTACGAATTGGAGCTGCGACGAATTTGTATCGCAACGAATTGACAATGCGACAAACTTGTACCGCGACGAATTGAGACGCGACGAGTTGAGCGCGACAAGTTGAGTGCGACAAATTGACCGGCTACGGTTGTTTTCCGTGGATTCGTGAAGATGGGACGAGGCAAGAGGCTATATATATCTTATAGAAAAAGTTTTAAAAAAAGTTTTGTACTTTTTTTGAGAAAGCCAATATTCCTGTACTTTTTTGAGAAAGCCAATACTCCTGTATTTTTTTTTTTGGAAAAGCCAAAAAAAAAAAAAAAAAAATACAGGAGCGGGGAGAGGGAAGGGTGAAAAATGTGACCTTTCCTTTTTGTCCATTCTTTGCTAGATGTACCTCAGAGTAATGTTTACGAGCAGCATGTGCGATGACAAATGATAACAATCCATCCATTTATTCCACTTCTTCAAAGTAGAGAATGAAAAAAACAGGTGTTTTTAGGAGAATTTCATAGATGTTATTAGCGAAAGCTTCATATGCAGTATATAATTTTCAACTCGATTTTACTGTATATTTTTTTTATACCTTTACCATTAACTACAGAGGAACTTGGTTAAACCAAATTTTGAATAATTCGAAATTTTACAAACTGCCATTGAGTTTTCTATCTAATTTAATGTTAAAAATTTCTTGTTATATTCAAAGTTTTTTCGAATATTCTGGATCATTCAATGTTGGGGGGGGGGGGGCGACAGGAAATCATGGTTTTAGTAAGAAAAAATTATTTAGTATGATAGTTGGGAAGCAGTCAGACGTTGCAATTTGCTGTCGAAAATTTTGTTCAATCTTCATTATCCAGAGCTATTGGCTGTGCTGACAAGTTAATTAAACGGTAAATTTTTTAAAAGGTAGTGTACAGTCATAGAGTATTAAATAGAATTTTTTTTGTCTATAAATTTGGTCAGATACATATTTGGCCTGTCTTGAACATAGATGACTCGTTGCTTCATAATGTAATTTTCAAAATGGATCCAGTTTTGGATGTTATTGGTTTTATTGTTGTAGCCATCGCAACAGATAATTGCATTAATAACAAAATAGTGGGTTTGTCCATAAGTAACCATATACATTTCCAAGTCCATCCTCGTCCTTCAATATATAGGTCCAGACCATTTTTTTTCCAGATAGTGCATCTGATTAAAAATATCTGGCTGTATCAAAAAATGGTGTTTTTTCCCAAATAGAATCTTACCCCTGCCTATAAATTTCATCAGGTTCATGTTTTGCCCTTCTCACGTTGCTTCATAAATATAATTCTCAAAATTAATATACGTTTGTCAATGACGGGTACAGAAGGTGCGTTTTTCGAAATAGACTCGCAATGCGTTATGATAAACAACTTCGGGTTCATTAGAAATTGCCAAATACTGTGTTGATGAATTGAGTTTTCCATGTTTTAACTGGAAAGTATATATAAATACTAATTTAATAATTTTGAATGGCCAGGTTTCGGAAATATATAGACAGGCACTAACAATATTTCTTTGAGGTAAGTTTTTTAAAAGTTGAAAAAATTCCGGTGTTTCTGAATTTAGGCGCACAATGGGTACCGGTTCTGGCTCGGACAGTGATGCTAACATCCTGTCCACTGAGAAACGTGTAAGGAATTGTGGGGCCCATTCCTAAAGATAACCCCAAGTTTTATGACAATTTGTATGTAATAAAAGACGAGCACTTCTTTGAATGTCAAAATGTATATCAGAATTTAATTTGTTTTTCACGTTGGATTTATTCTTAACAATTCCGCTCGGAAAAAAATTTGCCCGTTTTGGTGATCGGAAACCGGCAAAACCACGTGATCCGAATTCGTTCAAAGGTTATCCACTCTGAATTGATCCGCCAAAATTGTTTGGATGGTTAGTGAGTAATTTCAGAAACGATTATCCGTATAGAAAGAATCCAAAATGATAATTTGTAAATTTTTTTCCCAAATAATTTAATGCCTATTTTAACATTGCGCAGCTAGAATGCACCAAAATTTTGTACCACTTGATATGAATTGTGTTGTTCACCCTCTGGAAACAGATTTCTTCGAAGCAGTTTCTTTTAACAAATTCTAATGAAAATAAATATACCTAAAACCATACAAATGGTGAAGAATTTGGCATTTTCTGGGAAACCATAACTAATAATATCACTAACTGTTTCCGTGAATCAGGCTTTTCAGCATGGTCAAGAAATTCTACGGTGATGCTTATTCCAGAAACGGTGGAACAATGTAGCTACAAGATCAATTATTAATCGTATGTGATTAATCGGATAATTCGAACTTTTTCGGGCTTCGAATTAACCAAGTTCGACTGTATTTGACAGCCATTCTTATATTTATTGCTACAGCGAGATTTTCACGTTATAAGCTGAACTCGTTATATCGGAGTTTTACTATATTTTTTAGCAAATTATCTATGAATCTTTAGGAGAATTTCTTCAGGCGTTTGTTTTTTTTAAATGACCGTAGATTATTTCGATACTAATATTAATGGTTTCGAATCCATAACTATCATTTGCCTACAAAACAGCGGTTTCCAAATGCACTTTCGTCATGGACTCCCCACAGAAAATATTAATGTCTGCCACGCAACCCTAACTCATAGCAGCAGAAACGACAGTCATCCATCTACGAGAATATTCTCGAACAATGGAGGACACCCCCCCCCCCTATTCCGTACCTTCTAGTAAATGTGATGCGCGATAGCAATCTCAGGACTGCTGGAATTAAAACGTTTCATACTCCTATCGAGAGATGTCACCGTATAGAAAGGTCCTCTCCACTTGTCAATACAAGATTCATCGAAAGACTGGTTATTTGTGGAGATGAAGATTACAAGGAAGAAAATTCATCACTGCCCCCACGGGGACTCGAACCCCGGTCTCTCGCTTGCCAGACGAGTGCTCTACCATCTAAGCTATGGAAGCAGATAGAATATTTCAACCATGGAGGGTATATATATGTTGAAAGGCACCATACATGGACGGCGTCAACAATCAACTAATAGCTCGTGAATGACATAGGCCAACCGGAGTTCAGTCCCCGTGCGGGGCAGTGATGAATTTTCTTCCCTGTAATCTTCATCTCCACAAATAACTAGTCTTTCGATGAATCTTGTACAAGTACAGTTTTTGACAAATCATAATAAACTGAAGAGGCAAAAAAACTGGTACAGGCATGCGTATGCAAATAAAGAGATACGGAACCAATCAGAGTACGGCGCTGCGGTCGGCAACGCCTATATAACACAACAAGTGTCTGGCATAGTTATTAGATCGGTTACTGCTGCTACAATGACAGGTTATCGAGATTTAAGTGAGTTTAACGTGGTGTTATAGTCGGCGCACGAGAGATGGGACATAGCATGTCCGAGGTAGCGATGAAACTTGGATTTTCACGTACGACCATTTCACGAGTGTACCGTGAATATCGAGAATCCAGTAAAAAAATTAAATCTACGACATCGCTGCGACCGGAAAAAGATCATGCAAGAACGGGACGACTGACGAGAATCATTAAACGTGACAGACGTGCAACCCTTCAGCAAATTGCTGCAGATTTCAATGCTGGGCCATGAACAAGTGTCAGCATGCGAACCATTCAACGAAACATCATCGACATGGGCTTTCGGAGCCGAAGGCCCACTCGTGTACCCTTGATGACTGCACGACACAAAGCTTTACGCCTCGCCTGGGCCCGACAACACCGACATTGGACTGCTGAGGACTGGAAACACGTTGCCTGGTCTGACGAGTCTCGGTTCCAATTGCTTCGAGCTGATGGACGTGTACGGGTATGGAGACAACCTCATGAATCCATGGACCCTGCATGTCAACAGGGGACTGTTCAAGCTGGTGGAGGCTCTGTGATGGTATGGGGCGTGTGCAGTTGGCGTGATATGGGACCCCTGATACATCTAGATACGACTCTGACAGGTGACAGGTACGTAAGCATCCTGTCTGATCCCCTGCACCCATTCATGTCCATTGTGCATTCCGACGGACTTGGGCAATTTCAGCAGGACAATGCGACACCCCACACGTCCAGAATTGCTACAAAGTGGCTCCAGGAACACTCTTCTGACTTTAGACACTTCTGCTGGCCACCAAAATCCCCTGACATGAACATTATTGAACATATCTGGGATGCCTTGCAACGTGCTGTTCAGAAGATATCTCCACCCCCTCTTACTCCTACGGATTTATGGACAGCCCTGCAGGATTCATGGTGTCAATTACCTCCAGCACTACTTCAGACATTAGTCGAGTCCATGCCACGTCGTGTCGCGGCACTTCTGCGGGCTCTAGACGATATTAGGCAGGTGAACAGGTTTTTTGGCTCTTCAGTGTACTATTACAAATATGTAAAGAAAGAAACAAATGAATCGGACACAATTGAAAGAAACAATTACAAATGAAATAAAGAAACTGATATTAAACTCAGAACAATATACATTTTGTATCACAACGTCTTACAAACAACAAAGAGAACTTACTAGCCTAGTTTTACAAGTTCACAATGGCCACTAAAGTAAGCCTACAGTTTAGGAAAAGACGTCCAAAATGAGTCCTAAACCTCGCAAACATTTTAAAGAGAGAAATTGGGCAACATGGCATTCTTGCTGTTTTAATCACTTCATAGCCGTCTCAAAGCAGTGAATTGGACGACTAGAACACTTTCGGTTAACCAATTCGGTTGATCGGTATTACGATAATCGATGCTCTACTGTAGTCTGCAGTCTGCCAGAGGTGTTTTATGCACGTTAATTTCATTTAAACTGTCCTTTTTTAAGTGTGTAAATTTATACAGAAAGGCTCTATATATATATAAGTAAACTGACACTACTCAGATGTATGTAGCGTCCATTCTGATGGAGGTTATTCGGATGAGACTTTGCATATAGGGTTATACGGACCATGGGGGATAAAGATTCAATAATAAAAATTCAATTTTCGACCACCAGGTGAGAAAGTGTCGCTCTTCCATCGCAGTTATCTTTTTCCCTGGTGCAAATAACGTATATGACAAGTTTCAATGAAATATGTCCACCCGCAACGGGCACTGCATAGGTCGAGGTAGTGTCAGTTTATTTATAACCTTCCTGTATTATTACGTATCTTTTTTTTTTTTCTCAAATCAGCTTTATGTTTTTAAATACATAATTATAGAATTGGACCGCGGACCCCAGGGGGAGGGGGTCAAGGCACTCCCAATCGGCAACCACTGGTCTAAAAGATAAGAAAAGCGAAAGCTTTTATTGTTGTTCGTTTGCTTTTTTTCATCATAAAACATACGAATACATTGTGTGAATTTCAAATTTCAACACTTAATAGCTCAAGACAAAGCGGGTAAACAAAAAAAAAACATTCCGAAAATTTCTCGCTTTTTCTTCCAAAAACACACTTTTCGCTTCCAAAACAAAAACATTTCATACATTTTCGTACTTTCGTTCAACCCTTTTCTACATATAAAATATGAAACTCGGGCAACGAAAACTTTGTGCGTAGAGAAATTTCGAAACAAAAAAAAAACACCACCTTCGGAAATTTTTCAACGTAGTTCTTTCTCTCCTCGAACCAATGAATATGCTTTCTTCGAGTTGGAAAAAAGAGGAAAAAGCCTCTGACGCATCTGTACAGATGTACGGAGAGAGAGAGAGAGAGAGAGAGAAAATGGACGGGAAAGGTTCGGTTTTTCTGCCGATTTACCACCTAAAGCGGTGGCTACAAATTCAATTTGCAAGCTCGCCGATTCCCGCAGATGTGTCGATTTGGGTTGGTTGGTCTCTGGAAGAAACCTCTCCAATACACACATAGATAGATGATGATGGTGAGGGGTAAATATAAGGTACGAGGGCCGATTACCGGAGGTGGGAAAAATGTTGTGTGTGTGTGTGTGTGTATTTGTGGCCCTTACCCTCTCCCGTTATATATATATTATATCTTTGAGAGCCGCCGTTTCGCCCAATTACTGGCCCTGTTTGTAAGGCTTGTTATCGGGTTTTATTGGAAGAGATGGGGTGCAGAGAGAGAGCGGCTTGTTAAAGATTTTTCGGCTTTATGAGGAGAGAAAGCACCGGCTATTTTCTTGGTTATGAACGTATGAGAGTTGGATGAAACACGGCCAAAACGCTTCGAGGTACACTGGAGAGAGAGAGAGAGGTTTCTTTTTGTTTTCTCCTATCAGATTTCCTGCTCGTCTTCGGCCGAGATTTATCCATCAACTAATGTTTCGATGCAATTTACTTGCTGCGCTCGTTACGATTTCGAGATTTAATTACTTCGTTCAATTTACAGCAAAATTGTGTCGTTTCCTCGTGTATAATCGAGGTTGAGGTTTTCAAGAACACTGACATGAACTACAGTCGAGTGCATTTGAAACAATAGGGGCCTACTCTGGATATAACATTTCCCTCTCTGTCACTTACATACCGTACTTAAAACATGCATTGTGAATATAACATACCTAAAGAGTAATCTCCTAACCTAGAAAATAATTCGGATATAGCGTAGGTACTGCAAACAAAAACCTGGAAAAACCAGAACTGACTTATTGAGTAACATGTATTGGGGAATTTTTGTAATTAATGACACGGAAATTTTTATAATAAGAAAAGATTTATTGCCGAAATAATTAGTACATTTACACTGTAATGGTCCACAGATAAAAAGTATTACCTGTTAGTAAAAAAATGTATTTTTTTTTTTATAAAATTCTGTGTTGTGTTTAAAGAATGCATATAATACAGTCAAACCTCGTTAGTGCGTCACCCGGTTAACACGTCACTCCGCTTACCGGGTCACTTTTTGGAAGTCCCAATTGTGCTCAGGCAGGAATTGGCACAGCTATGGCTTACTCCGTTTAACGAGTCACTCCGCTTATTTAGTCATATTTTTGCTCTCACAAGAGTGACTCAATAACGAGTTTTGACTGTATATGCTCTTCAATTATATTGAAAAATGTTTACTTTTCTGTAACTTTTAGATCACCTGGTAGATGGCAGTGATGAACGAATGTTGTGATCGGTAAAAGCAGAAAAATATGCACTGTTTCAATAGCATCAAAAATGCCTACCTATTCAAAGACTTTTCAAAAGCATGTTGATTGATGACAAGTAAAATTCACATGAACAATGTGTTGCATGCTTTATATATCCCGTATGTACCGCAGGTATGTGAGTTCTGTACGTACTTCACAGCTCCAATTAGTTTTCAAAATTTCGCAGGAGATATCAACCAAAAACCATACACATTCTATATTAAATTTAATTAAATATATGTGTGCTGCAAAAGCTTGTTTTGTCTGGGGCAGTCTCAGTAATGCACTTTATGCATACATACATGCAACTGCTATGTAAGCTAATTTCAAGATCTTGCTTATAACATATCACGCCGATTATGACAAACTTCTCAAATCACCAAGGGTGTATGTTATAAGCGAACTCGACTTTATATAATCAGATACTGCCTTGAAAGGGGATACGCAACTTGAGTTTGAATCATGCCTGAAGATGGCGCAACCTCTAGGTGAGGACTTTGTTCGAGTATACAGCGGTCCAGATCTTGACAATTGTGTTAGCTAGCTATACAGTGGTGACATATTTAAAATTTGTATTGACGATAAAATGCACAAATATGTGCTTTTGGTCTTGACGCACACCTTCAAGTAGGTTCTGGAATGAATCCTAAATCCCCCTTGAATGAATAAGAACAAAAAATGACTAAGATTTACAAGTAATTTTCTGATTTCCCTATTTCTCCAGAATTCATCCAAATCGAACATATTTGGATCATAACGATTACATTTTTCCTATAGATAAAGTGTTCCAAACCTCCTCTCTCATTGCCCCGTTCACATATTTTCTTTTCCCATAGGCTCCCGTGTTATTTCTGTAATTTGTACCGACCAACCTAGTCCATTCCACCGCCTCCAGAGGGGGCGGGGGATGTCGCCTTCCTTGGGAAGTACTGATGTAGATCTTCCACTGTGCAATTTCCAACCGCTATTGAATATTCTGCAGTCTGCTTGAATTTGGATCAGTGTTTCATAACCTTTTTTTTGCCCGTGGCCCTTATTGGACCTTTTTTTATGGGACTCCCCGGCTTTACCTGGGTTTTCCCACTCTTATTCAGGATCTTTTTTTCGTCTTGATATTATTTTCCAGCAAATTTGTATTAAAAAAACAAATTGTAATTAAGATCTGCATACAGACCACCGGCCAAGAGTTCAGAGAGCTTCCCTTTTGTCCTAAATCTATTTAGGGCCGTCTCAACATCGTGCCGCCCCCCCCCCCCGAACATAGCGAGGTTCTGTAACTCGCATACTTATCTGGAAATGACAGCTTACATGTTTATTACTTCTTCTTCTCTCTCGAAGCCTATTACTACCAAATCTCATCAGTTATTAATCAGGTCCTTATGGACATGAGACCCCCCCCCCCCGGGTATTATCGGATTTACTCATGAGCTAAACGGCCTGGTTTTTATGGACGGCCTAGTCGATTCCTATACTAGCCACATACACTAACGCACACACTTTTTCCTTTCATATTTCATTTAAAACTTCATTTTTTCACATCCAGATTTCTTTTTCTTTGCTCCCTGTAGCGCCTTCAAAATTCCCAATTTTCTCATCATTGCTTAATCCTGTGGACCCTTTAACATTTTTTTTTAATCGGAGCACATTCTGATCGGAAAAGTTTGGCAAGATTTTTCAGTGTTAGGAAACGGCTTCAAACTGAGTTCCGTTCAAATAAGACTCGGCTGCGATCATGGTCTCTTGGAAAGACGAAATTCGAATTGAATCGTTACACGCTCCGTGTTTAATGCGGGAAAGCCAAGAAATAGGAAGAAGTGGTAAAAAGTGGACGACTCATTTTGTGTCCATCTCATGTCAAAGGTACCTCAGAGAAATATTCACAAAGAGAATGAACAAAGACAAGTGGTTGTAATCCATCCACTGTTCAATTCTTGAAGCGAGAGAGAAGGGTATAACTGATGTTCTCGAAAATTTTGTTGACACTGTAAACTCGCAGTAAATTCGAATATTTTTTTGTGTATCTTATCATTATACCTTCGGAATAAGAAATTAACTTTCACTGTATTAATATCGTTCAAATAAAATCTTGAAGTATCAATATAAGAATGATGATTTTGCTTTTGGGTTGAGCTGTGATGGCAGGAATCATCATTATCAAGATAAATAAAAGATCAATAGAGTGCAGTAACAACATGTAGAAATGTGTAGGCCTACACCATGGCCGATGTTCGAAGTCTGGCGAAGTTAATGAAGTACCCAGACGTCTTACTTCACACAGCCAAAAAAAGGAATTCAATGCTAATAGATTCACGGGGATGTCCGCAGTATTGACAAGGTTGATTATTCCTTCAAAGATTTTTTTTGTGGCTATGAATAATTCATCTCGGACCTTTCTTCTCAGGGTGGAAGATCCTCCGTCAGAGGAGAACACTTTACAAAAGATAACGTTAGTTTTAAACTCGTTTACGCAGAAAAGTCTATTCTTTTTTTACCTTTTTCCACAAAAATTCACGCATATAACCCCTCTCTTTTTGTCGGTACATCGCCCTAAACATATTGAAAAGATTAAATTAAAATATGTATGTATAAAATATATTGGGGGACTGCATGTGGTCTTCGCTGGCAGATGTTCTGGTGGCCGCGCGAGAAAAGCTTTATTAGCACCGCACACAGATGCCATTTTTTTCCATTTAATATACTGTATTAAGGGCACTTCATTTTGGGTTTTCCCATTGAAATACTTTATAAAAGGATTTTTTTTTTAAATGGAATAAAATGCATACGGAATTGGAGGGTCCTTCATTTAGTCCCACAAACGTCTTTGTGGCACATCAGGAAAATTTTTTCCCCGCTTATTTTAAGTGACACATTTTTTGACCCTGTGAAGTCTGGAGTTCCCATGACGGAGGATTCGCTTATCATGACAGGTAGCCTACTTATCTCTTTCCTTCATTGAAGGCAGTGATGAAAACTCACTAAATTCATTCAATTTCACTGATTGGCTATCGTGAACTACCAATTTTGGTAGGAGCTGAAATGCAAGCCGGTCCCCACTGCATTAAAATCAGGTCCTTAATCGGGTGGGGGGGGGGGGGGTAGGCAAAAAAAAACAACTGCCCTGGGCAACAAACTTTAGGGTGCAAAATATTAGGAAAGAACAAAATTTAACGTTTTAACTCTATAAAATTTACCATTGGGGGGGGGGGGGAGCTGCAAAATCCATGTTTGTTACCACCATGGCCCTCACAAGGGTACGGCTGACAGGGCTGTAGCCCTGGGGACTGGGAGAACTATCATAATTTTTTGCTTTCTCACGCTAGAAATTAATTATAGAATATCCCATGAAAAGTCTGACCGGGAAGGATGGGGGGTCCGAAGAAGATCATAGCCTAGGAGCCCTACTCCACGATGTGGAAGCCATAGTTCCCACCTCACAGAAATCCCAGTTACGGGCCCTGTTAAAATTCACTTCCCGTGCATTCCTTTGTATTTCGCGTATTTTTCCGTGTATTTAGTTCCTCACTTCCGTAAAATCAATGGAGGCCTACACATCGCTGTGGGACTTATGCTGATCATAAGTACCTCATCGATATACAGAACATTAATAATTGTCACCGAAAAATTACTAATTCATTGTTGAATGAAACTGCAAACACCCGGGAAATTAAGGAAATGCACGGCATTAATTGTCACAATGAGCTGAAATAAATGTATATAGCTAAAAAAAACTGACAATTTCTAAAAAAAAGTCTGGATCAGAGAAAAGACAAGAATATTTCATAAAAGACGGGCCATTACCTACCATTAGACCATAGTTCCTCAAACTTTTTGTTCCATCGTTCCCTTCTTCAGAAATGTTTTTCTCTCACCCCCCCCCCCCTCCGACGCAAGGGGACCCATAGGATCCCATATTATAGGCTACTGGTAGCTTATATCGTCCCCCTGGAAATTTCATCGCCCATCAGGGGTCAATATCGCCCACTTCCATTGAGTTAGACAGAAAATTCAGTCCGCAAAGAGGAGAGTCAGCCATCACAGATTTGAATACTGTACATTTTTGGCCTATTCTACGGATTCAGAACAGTGTCCGTTAACGGGCATTGTCCGCTACGGGGATGATGATGTCCGTGATGGGAAGTTTCACTGCATGCAGTTATTGGAGAAAATAATTTTAATCCCTCAATGGACCACGTGATTACTTACCACAAGGCAATTCCAAAAAAAGAAAAGAAATCCTTGTAGAGAGAGTTCTGGCCATTGAAATCTGTATTAAAACTGTGGGATAGGTACTTTCCATATTAAATAGTGATGCTGAGCGTTTGATAACTTAAAAGGGCCGTTCACAACGATTTCGAGCCGAAACTGTTTTTGAGGCCCATGATTTCATACAGGCTACATATTTTGAGAGGCCAAACCCGGCATCCAAAAGGTAAACAAAATTACAGATTTTAAAGAAATGCTAAAAACTATCACTTCAATGAAAGAAATAATTTTAGAATTATTTTTAATAAAATAGAATTGAGAAAAATAATTTCATAATTGATGAAAATGTAAAAATAATGAGGAAATGATTGTACGCAGAAATATTGATAGAAATAATTTCAGAATTGTCGAGAATAATTTCACAACTGTTAAAAGTAATAATTCATGAGGGAAAAATATAATTTTTAAAGAAATAATTTCATAATTAATGGGAAAAATTCAAAATCGATGAAAAAACAAACAAACAAACAATTTCAGAATCATCGGAACAACTTTCAGATTTTATAAAAGAAATAATTGATTAGAAATAATTAATGAATTAATTAATGAAAGGGAGTAGGCGTTTGAAAATAAACAAAAATTGAAATTCAATAAAAGAAATGAATGCAGAGTAAATAAAAGTGATCATTTTGGAGAAAAATGTTTTAATAACCAAGAATATATAACCGTGGCCCGTGGTGGACTTCGTGGGTAGTTCAGTTTGGCCCCGGCCAGGGGCGTAGCCAGAAATTTCGTTCGGGGGGGGGGGACTAAAGTGACAGAACAATGGATTTGGCCATCTTTTTCCCTTTTTTCGGTCATTTTCTCACATTTCGGGGGGGGGGGACCAGACCCCCAAGTCCCCCCCCCCCCCGCTACGCCCTTGGCCCCGGCAATGTCTGAAAGGTTGAAGACCCCGAAGGATCGAAAATCATGCAATGAATCCAGTCAGTTAATATCAACAGGGAGAGACATTTTATCATACGGTTGAACGGAAATTCAGAATTTTTCTTAAGAAAAACACTACAAAAGTGAAAAATGCAAGAATTTTTAAAAAATGCTAAAAAAAAAAGAGTCTACGCATCCACAAACTCGGTTATAATGATCTCTGATGCAACAAAAATTTGATAATATCCAAAGTGCCGTTATAACACTAATTCCGACATCTTCAACTCCGTTGCTCGCGAGCACCACGGTGCTCTCTGAAGCATCCAGAGTGCTCGATGACAGTTTACGATTTCGTGCTCACGAGCACTTGATCAACAAGTCAAGCTCGCAATTCATTCAAGGATTGAAATTATGCTAATTTCATGCGTAACTTGTCGTAAGGGTGCTTTTTTTCGAAATTGGGTACAGGCAGTGCTCGCGATAAGAAAAAGGTTGAAGACCTCTGCACTAATTATTGACGTTATAGAGTCAATAATTAGTGGTCCGGGATTATGACAGAATGTCTTCAGTGTGACAAAATAATTCACGACAACATGGACATGACGTATTTTTTCCCTGTGAAATGTTTATCTTTTACAATTGGTCGCATTTTTTCATTGGGACTTGAAACATTAAGACAAAAGAATTTGCCAGAATCTCTGGATCGAAGCTAGTTTCGTTTTAGCCACTTTTCCCTCTAGAAGAAAACTCCCCAGATATTGCGTGATGCTCACCGTAATTGTCACTTTTCCTCTCAGGAAAACGGAGAAAATACAGAAAACTGCAAAAAAATATATATTTTATTATTTTCCTTTATTGTTATTATTATTTTCCCTTCCACGAGGGACAAGTGGTGCCCCTCGTTAGTTTTAACAACTTTTTCCAATCACAACGCAGATGGGTGCCACCTGGGGGCATCCATTTTTTCCGCTCTGATAATCCAATTGCCGTTCAAAATCCAAACAGCCAATCACGCGACACTCGCCATCACGGGGGAGAGGTCGGACTGGATGCGCGTTCGGAATGCATCGGGTCCCCGCCCACCGACACGCCCATCGTTCATGACGTCACGTAAGATCTTTCCACCAATCGTCGCTGATAGCGGCTCTCCGGAAAATGATGGTGAGAGGAAAAGACTGTGAAATGATCCCCAAAAAACAATTTTTTCCCTTTGAATACGGAGTCTTTTTAAACGATTGGGCTTTTAAGACTCCCTTAACAAGAAGAAAGTACTGTTAGAGAGAGAGAGATAAAGAGAGGAGAGATAATTTTGAAAAAAAATATATTATTTCCATGTTGGATTCAGCGGTGGTAGAGTAATTATTGTTATATACTAATTGCTCTCTCTCTCTCTCTCGCTCACTCTCTTTCTCTTGCGCTCTCTTTTGTCATTAATTATCGCTTAATGAGCTAAAGGCTTGAAGCTCAGCCATCCCTTAATCGAGCGATTAGATGTTAAAGAGGAAAAATTATCTCGAAATACATTCAGAGAAGCGTCGTTTATCACCGTTTTTTTTTGAGCCAGAGCCTAATATCTTAGTTCCAGATGCATCCTGAACAATACCGATGGCTGAAAATTGAAGCACTTTGAAGGAAATAAGTAATTTTTTCAGAGAAAATATTCAAGAGAATCGAAATATTCTCTCGGACTAAATGATTATGGACTATTGTGGAGTGACAATGACTTCCAGAATGCGGACATTCCTGATCAGAGATATCCTTGGGCCCGGTGACTCGGACAAGACGAGCGAAACATCTGCGTCGAGACCTATTGGGACTCCTCCTCCGGGCTATAACACAGGTAATAATCATTTTATGGAATCGTGTGTTACTTAATTAAATGTATGTGGTTAGTGTGGTAAAGCGGATATCACTCATAATAACCGGTTTTTATGTGCATACTTACTAATCGTCTTGGTAAGTTTGATAAATTCATCACGTTTAACGGCGATAGTGCATAATATCTAAGTTGGTGAATGTCCGAGGATGTGTCCAAATGAGTCTAGTGTGTGATAAATTTAGTCGGACCTCTATAAAATGACAGTGAATTTTACGGTCGCATGAATGAATTATGAATTACCATGTACACGATTTGTCATGTTTACCAACGACGCGACGCTTGGGTTTTATGCATAATCGCAGATAATAGTGGTAATTTTTATACTTATTAAATTTACCAACAACGTTTGGGTTCCTACTATGCATTATCACCAGTAAAAGTGATTAATTTATGGAAATCTATCAAACTTACCAAAATGCTCATTAATTATGCATAGTAACCGGTTATTGTGTACAATAAACGGATTTATCACATATTCCTACAGTATGCTTAATACTCACAAATTATTTTCCTTTCATCGCCTGTAATGAATGCAAATCTGCCAAAGGCTATGTTCGGTCCTTATCTATATATGCATGAATGCAATGCAGTAATTTAATTTCCTAATAGTCCAGAAAAGGGCTTTTCGATCCTGGCTTTGCTGCTTCCGATGATTCAGTATCATTCCCGAATTTCCTGAAAATTCGATTTATCAATTTTCAAACATCGATGTATCTATTCACTGCTGTATCGCGGTCTTACCCTCGGGATATTGTGATGGCTTTCAAAAGTTGGCCCGTAGGACCTATGTTAAAGGGGGTTTGTAGAATGTGTTCAAGAATTTTGCGAAAATCGGAACAAAATTATCAAAAATCTATGAATCTATACGATTAACGAGCGGCAAACATACTTCAGAGGGGACAAAAAGTTAACTGTAAGAGAGACACGTGCCCTGGGCCCATAAGCTTTCGGGGCACAAAAAGTTTCTGACGTATTTACCCCACATCTTGTTGAATTTTTGGTGGTATTGAATGGCATTTCTTCAAAATTTATGGGCCTACATACACTGATGAATTGCAAATTTAGTGGTAAAAACTTATTTCCGAACTCATTTTTGAATTATTTATGAATAATTGTCACATAATAATTCCTCAGATAGACTAATGCCGAATGGGACTGTAAAATAAAATTAATAAATATATTTCGATAATATACAGTTCCGTGTAAAAAATAAATGAAATCTTAGATACCAGTAGTATAAATTCTAAAGTATTCTAAGTGGAAGTGCGTTTTCATGATAAATGGGAGAAAAGAGCTAAATCTTTACCACCTTGCGTATTCAATCAACAGATGGCATTCTAGGGTGTTAGATAAAACTTAAATTATTACTACTTGTGTGTTTCGTAACATATTACAGGGTAAATGAATATATATATCATTTACATTATATAATCTTTACCATTATTTCATTAATTCTTGCATGCACCAACTCCGGACTATACACTGATCCGGCCAGGGCCGTAGCTTGCCTTTTCGGGGCTCATGGGACAGACTTTTTCATTGGGGTCCCTCGAAAGAGTTATTATTATGCAAAATAAGGGCATATTTTTGTGGGGGGGGGGAAGAAGAGAGAGAGGCCAGCGCCCGGTTGCCCAGTCAAGTTACGGTCCTGGATCCGGCCCTTTGGGGAAAAAAAGCTTTAACCCCTTTACTGTGGAATATGTTTCGGAAGAATTCATCAAAACATGAATATATATCTTATCTGTTTAATTTCGTGCGGTATATCTATAAAAAAAAAGATAAACAAATTCAATTTGGCCTTCAATGTGTAAAGGAAAAACCAATTTTTCTCGTTACAAAAAACATCGTCTAATCACAAACATTGCAGCCTACTTTCTTGTAGGTGCGACACCGGTAAGGCGTTAAAAAAGCATTGTTTTTTCTACTCAGATATGTAAATTTAGTTCTCTCATCAAACAATGTTTTGTATTTGCGGGGAAAGTGCAGGGAGATCTCAACAAGTTCGGGAACCCAATGTCTGGAAAAATTTTGGAGCTCCGATTGTGAGCCTTTGTGTTTATGTTAGGGGGTGGGGCATCGACGAAATTATACAGAAACACTGGAAGACATTAGTTCGGAAAGTTAAAGAAATTTTCAGAAATTAAAGAAAAATATAATTCTAGATATTATGAATTGAATAACTCTGGAATAACTCTAGATTTAATGAAAGAAATAATTTAAAATTTAATGAAAGAAATTATAAAGAAATAGTTTAAAATTTAAAGAAAGAAATCATTTTAGACTTAATGAAAGGAATAATTTTAGATTTAATTTTAGATGTAATTTTAGAAATAAATAATTTTAGACTTAATGAAAGAATTTTAAGTTTAACGGAAGAAATGATTAAGAAAAAATTTAGATTTAATGGAAGGATTGATAAAGAAATAATTTTAAATTTAATGAGATGAAAAATTTTAAATTAAATGAGATGAAAAATTTTAAATTTAATGAAATAAAAAATTTTAGCTTTAATGAAAGAAATAATATAGGACTGAACAAATCTTCAAAAATTTATCACTGGAATTACGAAAAAGAAAATTAATTTGCATAAAAATCATTGAAAATGATAGTAAATGGTTGAAAAATAATCAAATTTTTCAAAGAAGTATAAAAATTCCAAAAGGCACGTTGTCACCAATTAAGTTTGAAATCAGTCAAACTGCTATTTAAAATTTCCCGCGCTATTGGCATCGCAAAATAAGTCGGTAAGTGCTGTTCACTTCGGCTCTGGTGATAGACGATTTACTGAACGGAACCGGACTTAGTCAGATGCGAAGGGTTCAGCCGGACCCTTTAGCCCAAGCACCTAAGGTGAATTTATGGTCCCCAGATCCTGCAGCAAGGCCCCCGGGCTGGGACATTCTGTGAGGCCTCAGTCCGGACTATTTGCGGGAACATCTCTAGTGGATTTTCAGTATGAAAACACAGAAAAAATTATGAAAATCGCCCAGAGCCACAGGGCTGGAGCCATGTCTGCCCTACCATTGTGGGGGCCATGGATAAATACCTTTATTATTTTAACCTATATATTTACCTATGCATTCTTACCTGAAGTATAAAGAAGTAGGCTATAGTAAAAATCCTAGCCTTTTGACCCGCCAAAGATTCCAGCCCATGGACCCAGTTGCAGGATGTGAGCAACAGGGGCTTACGCATTTGGAGGGGGCACAGAAGACTTGGATTGGGGGGGGGGGGGCGGCTGGAAAATTTTCTTCCCGAGAAATTTTGAGTTACTACCATTCAAAAAGCGTTTAAATTAACGGAAATTTGTTGATACGGCATATGAAGGGTGTTTTCTTTTGATATTTTCAATTTTTCACCGAAATATTATTATTTTTTCCCCTAATTTTTGGTTGGCTTGGGGTAGGAGGACAAGGGTTTACCTGTGCCCGCCCCTCCCGCCGAGTACGCCTTCGGATGTGAGCGGCTCATGACCTCACGGGGCCCGTGAAAATAGATCAAAATACGTTACTTACATTTGGTGTCATAACTACCTACGGAAGTCTTTCTGTGGCATTTTAGACTTACTATATCCATAGCAAGGACAACAGGGATGTTTTTGATCAACATTTTAACGACACGATTGTAATGTTTTCCAGTGTTAACTATGCTTCGATATAACGTATTGATGTGTAGTTATGTTACTATATTTGTCTGTTGTCCAATTGCCATGTAACAATGCCATGTTTTAGGACCTGTGAAGTGCCCTATTCGGCTCCCACAGCCGAGTCCTGCCTGTATTAGTTTCTCTAGCACAACATATGATGCTTTGGTTGGTGGGTGCTCGTGGTCGCATTGGGGGTATGTGCTAGCGGGCCTTTTTTTGCCCGTGTTGCTGATCTTGGGACCCCGTGGAGAAAGTTGGTATCATAAACCGGCGGTGACCTTCCAGTTGGAAATTCCTTGGAATATTGACTGCGTTACATTTCGGTTAGGATGACGTGGTATTTTAGACATGTGGTAGGAACATTTGCAGCATTACTGATGGCGAAATTAATTTTATTAATTTTAATTTTCGGGGATGTGGACGAAAAAAATACACTCCCAGTTGACAAATTTCTACGTGCCCAGGGCATGTCGGACAATAGAGCTTAATCCAGCCGTAGATCATATTACACTTATCTTGATATTACAGGATTCATCTCGAGCCCCAAAACTGAAACCCATGCCTATATTCCACAAAATACACCAACCAATATCATGAAAAAAATAAAGGAAAAGAGAACCATGTTCGTTTTTGCGTTTATTGCGCACCAAACCCTTCCATCCATATCGGTTCTTTATATAGTCATAGATAAAATGGTGGATTGGGTCTATCCATATTATGCAATGACTCTATCACGCAACATGAGTTCCCACAAACCACTTCACGAACCAACTCATCGGGAAAATGCTTTAAAAAAAAAAAAAACCGAGTAAACCCCCTACAATATTTTTCCCGTCAGTAGATTCCCACAGAAAGTTTACGTACTACACACGGGGGTTAAGTCGAGTTTGACCACGCGGCAAACTCGAGTGGGAGAAACGTGGACAGAATAGAACTATATTTAAAAAAAAAATAAATAGAGACCCTCCTTGACGAACCCATGATCACGAAGAACCCCCCCACCCCTTCTCTTCAGTGGGTCCGAACCCGGTACATTCATTGAAAAAAAAAATCCTTTGCATCAATGATCGTGAATAGAAATCGAGGGCTTCTTTTAAAAGCCCTACAACAAACCACTCTTTAGATTTTTGTTGAAGTGTTGTTCTTTGTTGCGGTGCTGCTCCAGAAGAAGTAAAAAACGGTACGTACCAAGTATTATAGGGTGCATATGTGTACTTCGATACTTCAGACAGAATTAGGATTATAAAAAGTTTACTTTTCCCCTCACTCTTATTGAACAACTAATACTTTGTATTGAGAGAGAGAGATTAGCCGCTATTCCCGTTTCCGTATACTATTCGTACCAAGTACCTACAGTAACGTAAGTGACTATTCTATCTTTTATACCCCCCCCCCTTCTTATTGTATGTAAAGTGATGCTTTTTTAAACTTTATATAGAAACGTTTTAACGATAGTTTATGGATCAAAGACGGGAAAACTTCAGGGGTTAGTTATTCATGGGAATGAAATATTAGGGTTGGCTAAATGGAACGTGTTTCGGTTACATCAAGACCTTTGCCACTGGACTTATCCCGTTTCCGAGATCTCTTCCAGCCCAGCTTCGTGGGAGAGTTTGGAACGCTTTATTTTGTGGCAAAGTAAGAAAGAGGGGGGGGGGGAAAGAATAAACAAAAATTTTTACAACATATTTTCCCCGGACGTTCTGTCGCGATTAGCAAATTTTATGGTGATTACAGATGAGATGGGATTGGAGAAAAGTTTCTGGGTTTCGTTCGTTCGTAGTATGGAGGTATATTTTAAAAGCAATTGGAGGGGGCCGCCCCCCCCCCCCATGCCATCTCATCTGTTATCTTACACTTGCCATATTACATGAAAAACAAACAAAATGAGAATCTTATTGTGAAGTATAAAACATCCATCGGGGAGCGAGTCATCTCGCTTAACAGCTTATTGGCGACCAAATGGGTTTGATAACTTGTGTGGGACTAGAAGCCAGCATCCCTTTAATTGGGTTGAATTCACTCGCTCCGGTGGATTCAATGAAAATATACAAAATAGAAATATTGTGTGGTGGAATATATACAAATAGGGAGATCACCCGTGGCATCTCGCTCAGCACCTTATTCGGTGAGCAACATGAATACGACAATATGAATACGCACGTGTGTTGTGGACATGAAATGCATCAAGAACTTGAATAGAGGAAAGAGAAATACACATATACGCACATTTATATACATATACATAACTGCCAGGTCGAGTCGTCTAGCCCTAAACCTATTTTGGTGAGCAATGAGGGCTTGGTTTTAATGGGGAATTGTCTGGTGAGAGCTTTAGCTAAGGATCAGCTTCGGTCTTGGTGTTTTGGTTGACTCGCTCTGGCTGGTTGTATTTATATTAAAAATAAAAGAATATATATAAAATATATAAACTACATGCAATGGTTATTATGAAACCATTCGTGTCCTCCCGCCTAGCACTCCCGCTAGAATAGCGGCATGAAGGACACTTGTGGTTATCACATTTACATCATTTTGTAACGGGAATGTCATAAAAATTCTTCTTCGGGTCCCGTCAGTACATGCTATATCTTCCACATGTAATGGTTATGTATTAGGTTACATCAAGACAGTGTTTCTCAACCACCGGGCCACGGCTTGGTGATATTAGTCGCATTGGCCCGCAGTGTTTTATTCTAGTCATTTTTCCATTGAATAATTAACCCTTACAGCGGCAGTCCCGATATAACTATAGTTCTCAAAACGGCAACCCCCGAACCCAGATACCGTTGTAAGTTTTCTTCTGCCGATAACATGCTTTCCTTCCCCTCCCCGTCCTGTCAATAGGTTCCAGTGGGCGGAGTCAGCTTCTGTTCAAAGTCTGATAAGAGAAGGTGGAGAGAGAAAAGATCTTTTTCCTTTCCCTTGGAGATATTATACGATTATGCTTGCGGCATGAATAACAGAAAACGACAGTTTCTTTTCTCTTCCTTGCATTTTGTTGTTATTATTATTTTGTGCGCTGATGGAAGAAGAGCAGTTATCAGCACACGAGATTGGGGGGGGGGGGATTTTTGAAAGGAGGTTGAAATTTCTAGAAGGATTTGCGATTTTTTTCCACTGTCGCAGGTAAAATGCGTATCAGGAAAATTTTAAAAACCACTTACAGGGTAAAATGATTTCTCGCTACATAGCAGGCGCTGCTTATTAGTATCACGGATATTTTTATCATTTGAGTATTGTTATCACTAGAGCAAGGGCCGGAACTGGGGGGAGGGGGGGGGGCGAGGTAGAGGGAGGGATGCAATATTTCATTAAAATAAAATACATGCCTTAAAAATTCTTCAATATGCCCTATAGGGCATTTACACTGAAAAATACACCTGAAATGAAAAAAATATAAATATGCATTTAAAAATGCTGAAGTTTCCCTAAAAATGAAAAATATGCACAAAAATGCAAAAAAAAAGAGAAAAATATGCAAAAAAAAAAAAAATTCCAAAAAGAAACGAAAAATATGCACAAAAATGCAAAAAAAGAAAAATTCATATTAAAAGCACGGAAGTATGGAAGCCTAACCTAAAAAAATACACAATAAAACTAAAAAATATATGAGCAAAAAATGCATTCACGCATGCATTCAAAAATGCAAAAACGCATTCAAAAATCACTAAAATATGCCCTAAAATGAACAATAGCCAATAGCGAAATATTTTCTTAAAAAGAAAACTGAAGAAATTTAATGAAATTCGGAAAACGAAAGGCTAGAAATGATCTCGAAAACAACAATACAGTGCGATTAATAGAAAAAAAACCTGGTAAAAATATGGACTTATTACAAAATTTTGATGATTTTATGCATTTATATGCACAAACTATGGAAAGTGCTAAAACACGCAGTTGTGTAGGCACTTATGCCGAATTTACATATAATCCGGGCTCTAGTTATCACTTTTGCAAATTAGGAAACGGACCAATGTCATAACATGTGAAAAGATTTGTAAGAAGTTATCACGGCTTCGGTTTATGCTACCGCTAGATCACGTTTTTGGTCTCTCACATGCTCACAAAGTCACTAGTTGAATCTTTTGGTCACTCCACCGACCTCATCCTTGCTCTCTAGGTTAACTCACTAAACTTTGCTACTTGGGTGACTTGTTGGGTCAAACACGTGAATTGAAACTCACTAGGTAATGTTTTAATAGTTCACTCACCTGATCCGTTGTTCTCTAGGTCGCACGCTTGGTAACCCGCTGAACTGGTCCTTTGCTCGCTCCTTAGGTCACTCGTTTGATCACTCACTGACATAGTCCCTCGCTGTCTAGGTAGAGGTGGATTTGTGCCTTTATGGCCCGTGGGCAGGAGTGGCTCGAGAAAAAAATCTCTACCCGGGAGGGACCTATTTTTGAGGCTTCCGGTCACTTTTTTTTTTCGCTCTTTCAACTGAAATTTCGCGTCGCTCCTAGAGCGACACGGGCTGCATAGTCTAAGCGCCTCCTCTGCATGTGAGCTACACTAATTTTACCGCTCTTTTCTCCCATCCCACTTTGAGCACTCACTGTTAGGGGAATTTTCAATGAATTTCTTTGAGCACTCACTCCAAAAAAATTTCCGCTCCTTCAAATTTCTCGCCCTGGCCTATAACCGGCTAGCCCTCCCTGTTACACCGCAGATGTGTGGAAATGGACAGTAGCGTTCATTTCCACACACATCCCTTTCAATGGGGTGGCATACGTACATCGTATACTTAACACTTAATTTTTTTCCAGATACAGTTATTGCTGTCAGGAAACCTAGAGTCCCGACTGATCACATTAAGCGGCGTGCACTGCGTTTTGAAAATAGCAGATTGAAACTCGATTAATCTATTGAAAATTTTTTCTAATAACTAGTTTTTGACGATAAAAAATGAAGATGATCGTAATCGATTGATGGACACTGAATTGATTTAGAACCTGTAACCTGTGACTGAAATAGAATTTATATTTCCCCTCAATTCAATGTAAACGGCCTGTAAATGTTCTTACAGACAATAATATTCTCAAACTTATGGCAATGAAGTCCTCCCTAGAGGTCCGTAATTTTCCCATATTTTCTTTCAATGTCCCGTTTCTAGAAGCTGAACTAAGTATAGAGGCCGGGACAAAACGAAAAATAACAGGCCATGCCTCCTGGTGATCATTCCAAAGGGTTTCTCACCCACCACCCACAACTCGGAGAAAAAAAATACCAATAGAATGGTGAAAAACACTCTTCCCACGCAATTCCAAAAAAAGAAACCTTTACAACGAGTATTTTTTCCATATAAGTACACCGCTTATTACGTATAATAAAGCATATTCAGTTGCAAATTTTCTCCATTCTGGACATGTTTTTCTTTCTGCGACATTCTTTTAGTAAAGTCGCGTGAGAAAGACGTGTCATGGAAAGAAGAAGTCGAGAAATTGCCAATTTCTTTCCTATGGAAAGGACACCCCGCAGTTGCATGTAAGGTGGGAAGTCCCGGCTGGCCGGCCGCCCCATACACTGAGGCGGCTAACAATGACCATGTGAGCACAAGAGGTGATATTGTTGCGACCCTTGAAGACTTGTTGCTTCTTGAAAGGTGACATGTTTACACCGAAGAGAGGAAAAACATTTTCACTTTACCCCTAACAATGAATCTGCGGAAACTCTCCTTAGGAGTGACTCTTGAATGTTGAGAGAAATTACATGATATCGAGGGTATTTTGTGTGTTTTTTTAAGCTTTTCCGGTTTTGGTAGCAGAATGCGATTTTTATCAACGCTAGAGCAATATGTATTATCAATTTTATGCCCATGGGTCCCCTTTTGATTTGAGCAGTATTTTGTTCTCGTGCCCCCCGTCCCCCCTGCTTTATCCAGGGCACCCTGGAAGTCGTGTCCGGAAAGGCCATCGCCATGCAATTCACCGACCAATGATTCACCGTAAGGAAAACTAATCGCTGGGAAAAATCATCTACAAACAATTCACCGCCAATAGTTGGACATGAGTGAATGAACGATAGAGTGAGCAAGTGGGCGAATGAATAAGCGAGTGAATGAGTGAATAAATGAAAGATTGAATAAATGAATGAGTGAATGAATGAGCTAGTGAATGAATGAGCTAGTGAATGAACGAGTGTCACCAGGACAATTACTCACCCTATGTCACTCGATCACTATCTCAGTAGGTCGCTCATTTACTCCGTAGGTCACTCAATTACTCACTAGGTTTCTCGCTTACTTCCTAGGTAACTCACTTTACTCACTAGGTCGCTCACTTTGTCATTCACCCACTAGGACGTTCACTCCCTAGGTCATTCATTCTATTATCAACCTCCCTGGGTTGCTCACTCTGTTACACACTCAACTATCTGGTCGCTTACTCTCCTCCGCTTACAAAGGAAATAGGTCGGTCACTCTGTTACTTCCTGACTAGGTTCTCTCACTCTGCCACACACTAAACGACCAGGTCACGCACTTACTCACTAGGTCACTCACTAGTTTGCTCACCACCAACAATAACCACTCTGCCACTCACTCACTAACTACTGTATCATTTACTAACTCGCGCTCACTTGGTCATCCCTCGCTCACTCACTCGTGCCGAACTGTTGTAAGTGAATTTTTCGTAAAAACCCCTAAAAGTAATAGCTTCACGAGACACTTTCTATTTATTGAATTGGATTTGTTCGAATAACTTTGAATAAATTCAAAAAGTTGGGGGGAAAAACAGCGTTAAATGCGGGTGAAATGGTTTTCTTTTTTCGCATTCAGAGCTCGTTTCCCAACTTTCCACCGTTTTCCGAATATCTCAGTGAATATTGCAGTGAAAGTGGTCGATGCAAAAGCCCAGGAGAGCAGTAGAAGCTTTGAATTTGGTATAGGCCCTATACTATAGGGCATCCTATGGGCTGGTTTGAGCCCGAAGCGACGGGAATGAAAAACAAATTCAAGAGAGGGGCGATGAAACAAAAAGTTTGAGAAACTGCGCTAGAGCCAAGGTGCTCAACCATTTCGGCCACTTTATTGGTTTGAAAAAGCGTCGCGGGCCACTTGAGTGATTTAGAACTATGCCGCGGATCTCATAAGGGATCTGTAAATGCGCTGAGGGTCGATAAAGTGACCAGAAAATAAGCCGTTTTAGTGGTTTGGGATTAAGCCGCGGGTCGCTTAAGTGCTCTGGAACTGTTGCTTGCCTGGTGACCTGTGAATATACCACGGCTCAATTAAGTTATCTACGAAAGTGCTGCGGGACACTTGAGTAATCTGGAAACTGTGCCGTAGTCAAGTGATCTGGGAACGTGCCGCAAGATACTTGAGTGATGTGTAACTGCACCGCGGGTGACTTCAATGATCCGAAAACCCGCCGCGAACTGATTGAGTAATCGATTGAGTGCGTCGTAATGTTGAATTCCTATATAAAATTGCTTCAAAGAAATTGCAACAATATTTCGTTTCAGCAAAAATTTTACAAAACTTTATAATTCTGACTAAGACGGCGAGGAGGGGTAAGAGAGAGGTGCAGATAGTATTGTAAGGAGAATCCCCCCACTTCCTCCATAAGGGCCTTAGGTATCAAGGCACTATCTGGAGTTAATTTCCTTCTTGGTCTTTTGGCACTAGGACCAGCGAGTCAGTGGACGCATGTCGCACAAGAAAGCTGTCCGTTTCTGCCTTCCTCTTTAAGATTTGCCTAAAATAAGGCAAGACATCAACATTAAACCGGTTGCAGCCTCCTTCGAAGGACTGCTGGCTCTGGAAACTTTCTTTAGTCCCATGGAGCTGTTTGGCTAGACGCGCGGGGGTGATGCCCAGACAACGAGGAAACAACGCCACACTGAACAGGAGAACGGAAATTAGAAGCGAGGTCACGTGAGCACGCCGACGAAATCCGAGGCGAAAACCCAATACAAATGTTTCAGGAAAAAAATATACGAAAACCGAAACCCCGACGATACCCGAAGTCAACGAAAACCGAGGTACAGTAGAGTCTCGCTTATCTCCGACATAAACGGACCGGCAGAACGTCGGATAAACGGAAACGTCGGATAAAGCCTATTAATCGCCATTAAGTTTACACATTATGAACCTAGTAATCATGTTTTATAACTTTCTTTCTTTCTTTCCGTCGCCATGCTTCTTGAGTAAATTTCAACTTTCAAAAACAACACAGCGTTTGTCAAATTAACACGCAGACACATACGCATTTAACAGACGATAAACAGCATACAATGATAAACTGCACTACACTGAATCAACACCATCTGTAGCGGAAGGCCTCAGCGCGAAGCTTGCGACGTCACTGAAGAAGGTCATCTCACCTATATAGCCATTGGATATACTACAGAATAGGGTAAAGATGGCTGCCTGCTATATCCAATGGCTATAGGTGAGATGACCTTCTTCAGTGACCCCACGAGCTTGGTGTGGAGGCCTTCTACTATAGATGATGTTGATTGATTCGTGAGTTGTGACAAGGAGTGAGTGAGTATTTGCCCGAGTGGCACCGTGGTAAGATGCTCGTCTTCCACTATGAAGGTTACAATCGAGGTCCATGAGCTCGAGTCCGGGCATAGAACGTCAGAAGCAACTTCTTTACCAACCGAGCCTGGGACGACCACCGATGGATGGAACCTTCATTTCCCACCCAACTCCTCTGGTTGGAAATTGCCGTATATGACCTGGAGTTGGTATGCGGAGTAAATTAGTGAGGGTGGACGGGGCGAATGACAGACCCTTGAGGCATAGCTTAGACGGGCGTGCCACTGTACAGTCGGGCGCAACAAAAAATAGACTACGCTCACAACTTGCAGTTCTTGTTGCCGATCTATGCGTCTTTTTATTTTCCTCTGCGGTGGGCATAGGCGTAAACTTCTATAGGGCCCATGGGCCCGAGCCCCCCCAACATTTTTGAAGACGCGGCTCAGCCCCCCCAAAAATTCGTATGAATATGGCTTATTCATTTTGCAATGATGAAAAATTTTTTTTTAACCAAAAGTTGTCCTGATTATGAATTAGTTAATGGAAACAATCTGCTCAAAATTTTAGTTCTTTTAAAAAATCTGGATGGTCTTTGGCTTTCTTGTTCCATGACAATACGTTTATCTCATTTCTTCCCTGCCGTTCAATCCCCAATTGCAACCTCCATCAGTTCCAATCCTTACTGCCAGAAGGCACGGCTGAGAGGAAGATTCTTTGAGGTGTTGAGGGGGCTCTTTCTTCTTTGCCTGTGGCAAAAACTGAGTGTCTCTTCTTTTGTTCACTGCGACCGGAGGACGGCCATGGCGCCGACATGAAAATAAGCCCAAAGATGCATGGTGGGGGGGAGGGGGGAGGTTGAAAATTGGGAAGCAATGATATTGAAACCGAAATAAATTACACTCTATAAATAATAGGTGCCAGAACCTAGAGGCTGAGGCCATTTGAGCACACCCCCCCCCCCCGCAATAAATTTTGTAAGGGGACTGAGCCTCCCAGTAATTACTGAAAAAAACCATTGTGCAATGCATTCTCCCTCTCCTTTGTACACGCTTGAGTCCCGTATATGCGGGAGGACCAATAACTTTTTGGCCCCCCCCCCCCAATGTTTTTTTGAAAAATATTGGGGAAAAAAGCACATTCTAAATGCCCATTCATAACAGATCTTGAGGACCGATGCCGAAATATTTTTCAGGGGGGGGGGGGGGGGCTCAACCGCCTTACAAAATTTTTTGGGCTCAAATATCCTCCACTCCTAGGTTCCGGTGCCTTTGAGGGGAATCAAATAAATAATAGTAAAATAAAATTAACACACAAAAAAAAAAGAAAATAAGAAATGAATGGAAAATTTCAAAGCCCCCTGAGCCGGGTACCATTGCATTCTAATACTAGGAATATGAAATTTCCTCCTTATAAATCAGGGATTCTCAAACTATCTACGTTAGCAGCATTCTTATATAGAAATTTTAAATACGGTATTTCAATAAATGTTGAAGAGAGGTTAAAAGGTGAAATTTGCGTTCCCCCCCCCCCCTCTGGTCCGGCACCCTAGACATTTGACCCCTCCCCCCAGCCCTGTTTCCAGTACTCCAACACTTAGGTAGCCAGGGCCGGAACTAGGGAAGAAGGCAGTTTTCACAGGCGGAATTCTTGTGGGGACTGCTAATTCTGGGGGGGGGGGGGTGGAAGAACGAAAAATATCGTTTCGATCGTTTTTTTAGTGGGGAGAGGGTGAAAAAATTACATACTCTTCCCTCCCTCCACGACTAAAATGATCCTGTCTCCGTTGGACCGGGCTTTTGGACAGATCTTTCGCGAGGACCCCGATTTTTTACAGGGAAGTGCTTGGACCTGTCGTAAGCGTAACTTGTATTAAGTGTTAAGTGCATTAAGTCGTAACTTGTATTACCTGTCGTAACTTGTTTTAAGCCAATGGGATCGAGACTCTCCCCCCCCCTTATTAATTTCGGAGAGCTGGCTCAATCTTCCCCTCTTCCCCCCCCCCCCCCAAAAAATCGCATGGACACGTTTTCCACACCTAGACTCGGAATAATCACGTCACGTCAGTACAGTGAGTTTCGGCCTTTATACGAAGCTGTGACATGTTAAAAAAAAAGTGGCGATTTTTCCACAAACACTTTTTCCGGCCATTTTACAGGATGCGACCTCTATTTATCGGAAAATACTGTAATTTTTTCTATGTTCCATTGCAAATTAAATTGGGGAATTTTTCTAAAAAGGATGTAGTATTTCTTACTTATGTTATTCAAAAAATTGTGTTTATTTCAAAATGAAGAATTATTCTCAATGTTTTAATAGGGTTCCTCCTTTCCCGATCAATTATTTTTTACGGACGAATTTCTATTTGTCCAGCCGGTGACCGCAAAGAGGGGGTTTTACATACCCTGTTTACGTTCGCAGCACTGTTAGAAATTTTAAATATCTTGCGGCATCACAGTCGATCTCAAGGAGGCATTTCGATGCTTCCCCCCCCCTTTCCCGACAATAAAATGATCTTCACTCCTCGTTACAGCCCGTCCGTGGCATCTAGTGGCGTGTTTCCCGGGGGGGGGGGGCACTCAGCGAGCTATAAGCACGGCCATGGACTCCCACATACTGGAGAAGGGCTTCTAGCCTGGGATCTTTGGCGGACTTTTAATTCCATGTATTTTTTTTTTTTTCATGATAAAGGGGCCGCACCTTCTGCAGCTGACAAAGAGCATTTCAATAGGGTTCAGTTTCGGCTGCTTCAATGCAGGTTTACTGAATACAATCACCATTTCCTAATTAGAAGGACGGGGAGTGTATAGCGTGTCGCTTTTATGTGGGGAATATGTCACCTGGAGGCATCCGTCCATATGGGGACCTCCCTTCTGATCCTGAAAACTACATTCTTCTTGACGCCGCCGGTCAAGGCTTTAAAAGCTTTTGTGCTTAATGGATGGCCATCCGTGAAGGACGCCGACATAGATGATCCTAATTGGAATATAAAGAAATTACGGTGGTGAAGAAAAATCTAGACGAGGTTTGTGATTCTGCAAAATAAGAATAGCTGTGTTTGGAGCCACTTGAAGTAAACTCCTTGTTTTTCCACTGAAACCCCCCCCCCCACCCCCCACAAATGTTGAGATAGACAGTTCCACAGTATTTTATGGTTTGTGTGGACCACATTCGGTTGTGCACGTACAGTATAAACCTTCTGTTAGTAAAACATGTTGTATTACAAGAAAACGGAAAAGTTCCTCGTGATTCCGCACAGTTTCCTGACAGAAAAAGTAAGCAATATTAAATATAGTTACACATTTTTGATAAATTCCTGCATTTTAAGCATTTTCTTTAATGATAATTTATTCAGAATCTTCAAAAACAATCTAGATTTTGCAGCCCTCTAATACTTATAATCAAAAAAGCGTAGTATAAAATAATTTTTTTTCTGTTAGACACATCAATAAATTAATAAAACTTACTATATGTCTTATTTTTTTCAATCATATTTAAAATTTATTTAAGAAAAATTTAAACTCCATTTGGCTTGCGTACTTGTAAAAGTGACAATATTTGAATCGAGTTTTTAATAAGAAATTTATGCAACTAAAAAAATTATTATTTTTCTAATTTAAAACCTGATATATGACTCAATATATGAGAGTAAAATAAATCTTAAATAAGTGACATGTAATTTGATTTTGGGGGAAATATACACTGTATCATAAAATATAAATAAATAAATACAGGGCTTGACAAAAATCATTAAAAAATTTAGGCACCAGCCAAATTTTGTAAGAGCCAAGCATGGTTTTTTCACGAGAAAAGTATCTTAAATAATCTTTTTTCAACCTTTCTGGGAATTGATGACCCCTTCCCAGGGCCGCAACTAGATACTTTGTCATCTGGGGCAATTCGGAATTTTGGCGCCCCTTGTATGTAGAAGAAGCAGTTAAAGGGTGAATTCGACTCACATTCTGGTCCAGCGTCCGGAGCACCAGACCTACCTGCTTTCTCTAGTTGTGGCTCTGCTCCTTTCCATGTTGGAAGACAATTATGAAATCGGAAAATTTTGAGCCATCACTAGATTCTGATTTAGCAATCACATATACAAAATTTTAGGCGCGAATACAGATTTTCCAGTCACCATGGTGACCTGGCACTTGGGGTTTGTCCAACCCTGGAATAAATAAAGATGCATATACTGTTCTAAATATATTTTTTGTATATAGTCATTTTCATGACCCCGCCCAGGGGATTTCGGGATTCATGAGATCTGGGGGATCCTGGGAGGATATACTCAGATTTACGGCATGACTAGATCTGAATAAATTGCCTATGGCGATAGACCGGAGTTGTGCTCGTTTCAATGAGAGAGAGAGAATGAAAGTATATTTTTACTTGGACCGTGATCAAACTAGAATGGGGCTCAAGGGCAAAGGCTACGCCCCCAACAATCAAATAAATTTTTGTTAATTAAATGCTTTTGGAAAATTGGCACCAACTCAAAAATTCTCTGGAAGAAATTCCGTGTCCCCCCCCCCCCAATAGATTGGTTTTCTTGGGTAGCTCATGCTCAGGGGTATCCCATTCCAAGGGCGTAGCGAAGAGGAAGACTTGGGGGTCTGGTCCCCTCGTCCGAAATGTGAGAAAATGACCGAAAAAAGGGAAAAAGATGACCAAATCTATTGTTCTATCACTTTGGTCCCCCCTGCCGAACGAAATTTCTGGCTACGCCCTTGTCCCATTCACTTTGGTAACAATACATTAAATGATTGTTATACAGTCGAATATCCTGTTATAACGAAGTCCAAGAAACCGGAGAAAACACTTCGTTATAAAGAAATGTCAGATTGTTTGCATTGTTCCTATGTATACTTATTAGAGGGATTAGAAAACCATTCGTTAAAATGATATTTTCGCTGTAACGGTATTCGTTAAAACGGGATTCGCCTGTAATTAGAGCCCGAATTTTCCACTTAAAAAAATGGCTAAATATGAACTAAAACTGAGAAAATATGTGCTAAAGAACAAATAACCAAGCAAAAAACGCAAATGCGTTTTTAAATGCATCTTTTCTATTTATCTCGGTGCATATTCATTTGCAAAAACATTCTCATGCAAATGATTTCTACATGTATTTTATTTAGGAATTTCTAGTTATTAGTACAAACAACATACATTCACTGACCAATTAACATCTTTGACTCTTGTCGCAAGAGCCTCCTAATTCCTGCTTTACCCAGGGCCCTGCCTGTATACACTTCAATTAATCGACGTTTTCACTTCGATTCGAACTCCCAAGTCTTTGGAAACACCTTTTCTATCAATCGAATCACATAATTTTTCAATTGGTGAAAACGTGTCACTGAAATACAGTGTTTTACGGTTTTCAAAAACCCATCATGAAGAAACGTTGTAAGCGGAAAAACTAAGCGGGACCGACTGTAGTTTCTCATGCATATTTTTTACTGAAAAAGTAATAAAATTTAAGATGATTGACTGGTTCAATCAGGGCTGCAACTAGATGCTTGGTTACCCGGGGCAAGCGCGCATTTTGACGCCCCCCTTGTAATGTTGAAGGAGAGGTTTTAGAATGAAATTTGCACCCCATCCGGTCTAGCGCCCGGGGCACGAGACCCGCCTGCTCCTCCCTAGTTGTGGCCCTGTGTGCAATGGCTTTTGACAGGTACTGAAATAATTATTGAACGGGCTACGGTATGCTGATAGCCAGGGCTGTAACTGGGATTTTTGTCGCCCCCACATTCGATAATTTTGTAACGGTGTTCTCTGTCAAGTAAAGGACGTTTTACATAAGGTTTAAATAACACTTTTTTTTCTGTTGAATCTTGAAATGAATACCGTAAAAGTGCTTGAGACTTTAGCAACAGTAATGTTATGATAGTATTATAAGTATATTTCTTCTCAAGCATAAGATTTTGAATCAAAACGACAGATTTTCACAAAATTTTTTTTCGGAAACGTCTGTAAAAAAAAGGTGGGGGGGGGGGTAATTTTCGGAAAAAGTTCGTTTTGCAGTACTGCTTTCGCATTTATACGACGCGTCGTATAAACGAGGTTCTATTAGAGCCGGAGCCCCCCCAACATTTTCAATAAGTTTACGCCTATGGCGGTGGGACGTCGAGTAATACGGCATGTCGGATAAACGAGACTCTACTATATTAATTATCTTCTTTAAAAGATATTCCATTCAGAAAATGGCAGTGGTGCGACAAAAATGACCAAATAAGCAATAAAAGTGGTTGTTGGTCCTGCTTTACTAAGAAAAAATATCAATTTTTGAATTTTTCCTTCTATTCGTTAATTTTCTCCTAGCATCAGAATACAGAATGAACCGGGCACGTCCATGCTCTATCGCTATTGCAATTTAAGCACAGTGGTCATAAGACCGCGGACGTACCGGGAAAACCTACTGGTGTATCAGCCAAGCGAAGCCACCCCAAGCCAACGGAACCCCCCAGGACTCCCCTCACCGAATCTGTCGTCACCCCGCCTCCTTCATATTTCCAACCCAACGATAACCCGGCCCCACCAGGACGTTCGCGCCCCCAACTAAAGCCCATCCTCAGCCAAGTCCCACAACAGCCGCCATCCGACCACCCAAAAAGCCCACATCACTCCCCACGACCGAATTCTCCCGCCCCTTCCGGAGCTTCATTGTAAGCCAAAACAATAAATAGTTACACACAAAACATATTTGCAGATATCTGGATGCTTCACGACACTGGCCTTAACGGCGCATCCGTTTCGTTGTAATGTCAATTCTCAACAGTTCCTCAGATATTCATTGCATTGCGTGTAGGGCCCTTATGGCCTGGCTACACAGTTATCCGTCTTCTTCACGTACAGGGCCCCTGTGGCCAGTCCACACGAGACTCTTTCTCCTTCACGTGCAGGGCCCCATTGGCCTGACTACACGGGTATCCAACTTCTCCACTTGTAGGGTCCTCATCCTAATAAATCCTCGAATAGAAACCGGTGGGCTTATGGGCCTTTTTCCCTTACTGGGTCGGCCGAGCTAAATATCTTCTTTTCTCTCTCGTTCATCGTCAAGGTAAGTCTCCTAGCATCAAATCGCCATCTAGACAAGAATACGAGCTTCTGCCGAATGGAACCTTCAATGAAGGACACTTTTCGTCAGCGGACGTCTCCAGTTACGGGAAATGTTTGTGAATCCCGCCGACGGGTCTCATTTGTATTTTACTATCCATCAACGAACAGATTCTTCGGTCTTACGGGTGTCCGTTATCGAGAGGTTCCTACTGCATTTATTTCGAACTTTGGAAATTTCACGTCATGTATTACATTTGATATGTTACGGTAAATGTGAAGAATCGGTTATTATACATTAATAACCGGTTATTGAATCGCCATAATTACCAATCGTCTTGGTAAGTTTGATAAATTTCACTTTTTTACGAGCGAATATGTATGATATCCAAGCGTCGTTGGTGAATTCGATAAATACTGAGACTATTATCATTTTTTACCGGCGGTTATGCTTTATAACCGTATAGTAATAGTGATAGGAACCGAGAGACACCCAGGCTCTGTCACATTCGATGATATAAGCACATTGTCCCAGGGGACTCGGGTGCCTCCGGGGAACCTAACCATTTATTGGGCTTGAGAAAGATATGTTACATACATGGGCAGGTGCCAGTGAACAAGTTCAAAATTTATGATCGAAAAAATGGTGATTCATGTAAATAAATCACAATTATGTAAATCAGAGGTTATAAATCATAATCGGGAATAGTTCTAGATAAAATTTTTGATTTGATTCTCTTCCAGGGATTTTCATTGAATCAGTAACTATCACATCAATGAAAGCTATCAATCTGCTGCTGGGTTGATCTAATCGCTGCACCGTGTGGTTTGATTTGGTCCAAAGGCATTCGCCAGCAAGTGGTGCCTGCATCCTGCTTCTCGATAAGCCCGCGTGGATCATATTATATTCTCGACTACTCAGGCTCCTCTTCTCTAAACAGATGTACGAGATCGCTGTCTGGGTGTAGTTGACGTCTATTCTAGTGGATCTCCTAACAGGCATAGGTGGCTCTCTATCTGGTTCTGGCCCCGGGGCTGTAGTACTGATATCCTCAGGGTGCTACTCTAGAAAGCGGACCAGGTCTACGTATTTTACTTTTCGAATCTTCCCGCTGCCAAGGTATTTGCACATGTTCAGCTGTGGCTCTCTGAAGTGGAAGGCCGTTGTCGTGGGGCACAGAGTTGCGTTGTGAAGAAGTCTGCCTATGGCCGAACATGCATATTTATCACTAGGGATCGATTTGAACCTATGAAGGTCAGCCGGAAACGGACCATGGCCCGTAACGAACATTATCATCTCACGTGACTATTTATGGTTCCGAGGTATTACACGTCGCAGGATCCTGTAGGTTGATCGACCGGGCTGTGTGTTGAAATCCATTAGTGATGCGCATCCAGAATGCTACAGGAAGGGTTGGACGGCAAGCACGTCAACAGACGAAGGGTTAGGGACAAGGTGTAGTGAGTAAGGCGGATGGGACATGTGCTGCTGGATAAGGACGGACATTTGGTTCGGTTCTGTTACTCCTTTGCGTGGGGAGCGGCGGATGGCAACGTTAGTTTATAGGCCGTGTGTAGGTTGTGTGGCTGTCATTATTTTTTTTGTTCCCCCCACGGTCGATTCTGAGTATTTTCTCTATTTAGAGAAAGATGTTAATACAAGATTTTTGTATTAACAACTCCATTTGTTAATACAAAATATACACAGAAAAACTGGCTAATTTTTTACAGGTACTGACGTTTGGAAAAAATTCATTTCTGCCCCTACCGGGACTCGAACACGGGCAGTACCACACGCTGCTCGTGACATCAGCAAGTAGTCCATTTTCTCTCAGAATATTCGGGGGGGGGGGGAATTCCCTGCTCGTGCCAGTATGATCGTTGTGTGCAAGCGCCCGAGTGGAGCAGTGGTAAGATGCACGTCTTCCACTAAAAACGCCCTCTGCTGGTGACATGAGCAACTAATTTTTTATTCCCCCGAAACAAATTCCCAAGTCCTCCTTCACAAAATTTCACAATTTTCTGATGAATGGTTTCACCTGTAGGCTATTTTAAAATAGGGTTTTTTAATTATGGACGACCTGTATTTGTCTAATAACAGTGCTTTATAGACGAAATGTAGAACCAAATTTCCAAAAAATTCGCACGTGTATCACGAGATTTAAGCGTAACTTATGAGCATAACATATGCGCAATCCTATAAATTTTAGTTTATTACCTCCACCATGACTAGCTGAATTTGTACTGTGAAAACAACAAAACTTTATACAAATACAAATACAACGCCACAACAGGCAAAATGAGGTGGCTGAGAAAAAGATGCCCATAAAAGTATGGATGTCATATATTTCAAAAATACAGCAACCCAATTAAAAATGCAATTAACAAAAATTGTAAACAATATATACACGTGATAAAATATTATACAATGCCCATAAAGAATACTTATGGTTGTCTTATTCTAAGAGTGGATAGTTTCTCGATTTACCACCAACATGTTTATCATACTTCTTTTTGAACGTGTCAATTGTGTTACAATTTACTACCTCCGGGGGTAAGTTATTCCATTTATTAACAACCCTATTAGAGAAAAATTCCCTGCGACACCATAGCCTTGCATTGTCCCTCACCAATCGATACTGGTGTCCCCTTGTAAAAGCAGTCGATTGGCGGTGTACTAAAAGTTCATGGTCCATCCTATCCATCCCATTGAAAATTTTGAACACTTCGATCATATCTCCTCGACGCCCGCGTTCATCCAATGTAAACATATTCAAAAAATCAAGTCCCTCTTCATAACTCAAGCCCCGTGTGCCAATAAGGATACGCGTAGCTCTTCTCTGCACCCCCTCAACAAAGCCTAGATCCCTCTGTAGGTATGGTCTCCAAAACCTTACAGCATACTCCAGTCCAGGACGAATTAAGCCTCGAAAAAGCGGAAAAATGACTTAAGGAGAACGCGAAGAGACCTTTTTGAAAATGAGACCAAGCATTCTAGTCGATTTTTTGACCACCTTATTCCATTTTTTTCCATTTATAGAAGTTTTTGCAATATCGCATGAATTGTGCTTAAAATTTGGTCAGTTTCATAGAAAATAACGCGGGTAGTCACCGAAATTGATTACCGTTTTCGTCATTTTCGGGCACTTTCTATTACGGGTATAACATAGGACCCTATTGGTTATATTGCGTTGGGGGGGCGATGAGAGAAAAAAAATTTCTGAAGAAGGGGGGCGATGGGACAAAAAAGGTGTTAATGCCATCTGGATGGGGGGCGATGGAATGTTCCAGGGGACGATAGAAGCTACAGGTATAACATAGGAACCTATTGGTTATATTGCGTTGGGGGGCGATGAGAGAAAAAAAATTTCTGAAGAAGGGTGCGAGTGGACAAAAATGGGCGTTAATGCCCTCTGGGGGCGATGGATTATTCCAGGGGGGCGGTAGAAGCTACGGGTGTAACCTAGAATCCTATGGGTTAGACTGCGTTGGGGGGCAATGGGAGAGAAAAATTTCTGAAGAAGGGGGCGATGGGACAAAAAAGGTTGGGAACCTATGCTCTAACATAAAGGATCGTGTGTTTTGAGTTGGAAATATGGTGGACATGGACTTAACACAAGCTCTCATCAGAGGGCAGCTCTTAAAAATAGATTTTCAGGGTTTCTTTAATGGCATCTAAGAGAAAGTACGCTACCTCTGGGAAAAGTGCGGGGGGGGGGGGCGATGGCGGGGAATTGGCAATGAATTTCTGGAAAAAAAATTGTATGTGAAGATTTGTGTATATCCAGTATCCCCTCTTGGCTGATAACAAGTTTCAACATTTGCTGATACATGTTTTCTATGCATTTCTTGAATATCAAAAATGAGGAAACATTTACAAAATTCCAAAATAATAATAATAATAATGCTTTGTGGTTTAGAGTTAGTAATGAGCAGAGGCGGATTTAACGGCGGGCGCATCGGTCGAGCGCCCAGGGCCCCGACTTCTGAAGGGGGGCCTCAAGAAACCCAAACTTTACACTTTTTCTAATTCAAGGGGCCCAATGTTTTCCTCTTACACGCGTCCGGGCCTTATCCGACTAAAATCCGCTTCAGGTAATGAGACAAGTTAGCAAATATTCAAATAAAGTAAATATCAAATAAATAATTTTAAAAATAATCATAATAATAATTAAATAATCATAAAATAATAATCGGATCCGTAAAATGTTAAGAAGACACCAACGAATAAGGGAAATACATGAAAAAAAACACAAAAAATCCTAATGCAATTTCGGCACCAATGGGTGTCGTCTTCAGAGGAAGAATATTTAACCACTAGTCACGTTGACCGTGTTTCCCACTCTGGTTGATGGATTAACGGCCTTACTCACCATCAGCGATTAATCGGTAGGTAGTTGTAAAAATGACGGTTATTTGAAAAACTGTATTCTCCGTACGTTTAACCGACGAGTTACCACTCCTTTTCCGCTTTAACTTTTACCGCTGCTTTTGGGTGGTTAGCATTACCGGTGCTGAATGAATGAATGAACGCCAGGGTCTCTGCCACCGGACTTATCCCGTTGCCGAGATCTCTTCCAGCCCAGCTTCGTGAGCATTACCGGTGCTGGTAAACGCATTCGCGCTAGTATTATTTACTTCTTGAAACATGGCTTCCTATCGTAAATATTTGCCGTATCTTCAAGCTCTGGAAGAAATTGAAAATGTAGAAAGAAGATCGCGGAAACTATTTAACAATCTATTTGATCTTCGGTGAGGAATTTGCCCACTAAAACCTTTGGTTTCATGCCCCCCCCCCTAAAGATGCTTATACAGTATAAACAATGGGGCATTTATTACATTCCATGTGGTGATTGCCCTCTCGGTTATGTAGGGCAGACAAGGAGACCCATAAAAGCAAGATTAAATTAACACGCTCGCTGTGTTAAGAATCAGGAATGTGAAAAATCGATCACATCGCCCCTCACTGTTGACAAGAGGGCCATAGATTTAAATTTCAGGAAGCGAGAGTTTTTCACAAAGTCAAGTCCACAGTTGATTTGGATTTCTATTGAGGCACATATATTCGGGCCTTCAAAAATACACTAGTAAACGATAATAAATCTACATCACCGACCGCAACGCCATGGCTTAGATTCATTTCGAGCGGGAACTCTGAGAAAATTCGAATAGACCAATCAGGTAGCATCATCCCGCAAACGTCCAATCGGGAAGCATCTTTGCAAAACGAGGGCTCATCGAGATAAAATGCAAAACAACACAGTCGAAAGAATTATAAGTCATAAAAGGGGATGATGTTATGCAACATTATAAAATGTTACACTATCAAGATACACTAATTAGAGATCTTTGATCAATACAAGATGAGTTCGTGCCAAAATTTGATGTAAGCAAGTTCAGTCGGCGCTACAGATTCTGTTGGACTGGCATCAGTCGCATAACTACATACATTCGAACGTAAAGACATAAGAACGTCAGAGAAAAAGTTATAATGAAGACATAATACACACTATTTCTACGTATATCTCTAATTACTGTAATTGCAATATCACACGGATTTGAAGCATTATTTGTTCATAACAAAAAAGAAACAATAATAATCAAGAATACGAAAAATAACCATATTTGCTGAAATCGCAAAAATAAGGAGAAAATACATTTGCAAGCAATGTATAAATATGATAATGCAAGAGTCAATTATAAGAGCAACATGAATAAATGGAATAAATGCGATTTACTGAGCAAAAAACGAGAGACAAAACTGGTTCTGAACTGTGATCGAAGCATTTGCAATATCACAAATGAAATTGATGCATTTTTTGGCAATAAAAATAATTAAGAATAAGAAATAAAACTATATTGCTGGCATTGTGAAAAATAAGGGGGGGGGAAATACAATTTCAAGCTAAAAATTATATAATACAAGAGTAAGACATGAGTTGTTTTTTTTCCTAATTTCCTAAACCAATCCACGCTCAGCACATCTATTGGTCTAGTTGTAGTTCTCTATACACACACACACTCTAACGCACACACACAGTTTTTATTTAGAACACATAGGAATTATCCGAGGATGATGTCACTCTCCGCTATCCATACAAAGGTTTTTAACAGTTGGCTGATGTAAAGGTATAGTTTGGAAAGAGAGAAAAATTCAACTGCCCCTGTGCGGGGAATCGAACCCACGTCCATCTGGTGGCATTGTCAGCAATTGCTAGCTTTAGCCTGAGTTAGGTCCGACCGTCCGCGATTGCCAGTGACAAATGTTCTTGTCTTGAACCTGGTACGCCACATGCTGTCCAGAAACGACGCCCTCTCACTTCCGTTCGCGGGCTGCCCATCTACACAGACCGTGGATGCTTGGTATACTACGTCGAGAGGAATCAAAAGGAAATACAAGAAAAATGGTGAAATTCCTTGAGGAACATCCTGGGAAGATAAAGGATCCGTCTCTCCTCCAGCTCCTGTAACTTCGGTACCAGCGCCATTAAGGAGATCGCCGCGTCTTCACCTCACAGCGCGCTGGTAGCAAGCACTGTTTGCAAGCGAGGATCACAATGAATCCCAAATGTAATGAAGTCCCGGAGAACTTTTAAAAGATCTTCAACAGTGCGAATTAGACTGAGTGTATTGAACTGCAATGGGGATGCTCTGCCCTGTCATACAATCCTTGATGAACCAAACTTCTGATTGCGCCTTTTGCGATAAGACCTTATACTACTTTTTATGATTATTTAAGTATTATCCGTGCCCGTTGCACTTTGACTTGACTCATATAATTTTTGTTTTCCTTGCACTATATGTAATATTTGACGTATCAATAAATTTCGGTTTTGCCGGAGATGACCTGGACCCCCCGAACTCCGGGGGGCCAAAGAGCTCACGTTGCTTCTCGAGACAGAGTCTGGGTGGCTCTAGGTTTCTCCAGTGCTGCCATCGATATTTCAGAAGTGAAATGAACGATGTGTTATGATTGAATTACATTTGTACGGTCTGTTTGTCTTTTTGGCTAGAGGGGTGAAATCGACTCGCATTCGCGCCTTGAAGTGGAGAATCACAGAAAACCAACTCCAGTCGACCGCCACTGTGGCGACGGTGAGGTTCGAATCCGGGACCTCGCGACGCGAGTTCGTCACCATTACCACTCGACCACCACAGCGACGATATATAGAGAGTCAACTCTATGATAGGATTTCTGTAAATTTAAACCCCGACGGGGTGAAACTATTATGTGATGGAAATCATTTCAGAACAATTCTCAGATGGCCAAATTCACGAGAGCGGCGAAGTCGCGGGTTACAGCAAAAGTACAATTCATAACTTATCTGAAGGATCAAATCTCATCAGAGACATTTTCTTTGATGTTCTACAATTTTCCCCGAAACCCGGCCAGTGAGGCTATGATTGGACCCTTTTTTCGGCTCGCGGATCTAAAAATATCCCATTACTTAAAATTATGATATAAAAATGGCTTCGAATAAGAATCGTTCATATTGCAAATAGTTACGGGGCACATTCGTGGGTGTGTATACAAATGAAATGCAACTTCCAAAAAGATTCAGCCTAGACACCTCTGAATTAAGAGAGTAACTCGTTAACATTCAAAGGTGCTTTTCAAAGGCAGTGTTTCTGCAAAATTAGTGTCAGTGTGTAAATAATTGTGGTGCAGGTTTTTTAGCCAATACTTGATCTCTATAAGACCATGTTCTTTATCTAATACATCCTATATGTTTCCGATCCCAGTTCAATTGCCTCCGAGAAATCAAACTCGTTTGGACGGCGTTGAGACGACCGATAAAAACCATCCAACTACCAAACTGTTGAAGAAGCACTGGGAGAGGGTTACCCTTCGAATATGGACCTTTTTTAAGTTAGAACAGAGAACAAGAGTTCAGATTAATAGCTAAGTGACCCGCTCCATGAAGTTGCAGATCTTCATCGTCATCTGACTTTTCACACAACTATTACTGATGTCGTGTGTGAAATGGTGGTTCCTTATATACTCGTTTTGCTCCTTTTGCTAACAATAGGTTTCCTATTTATTGTTGTTTCAAATGAACTACTTCCTTTTCGTCAACAGTATAGATGAGGCTGTTAAATAATCGAAAGGATAGCATTGTTGAGGGAATAAACCGTAAACAATGAAAGTTATTTTTGAAGCTTTGGAGCGCTCAATTCATTTTGGAGTGTTTTTATTTTTATTTTTTTTAAGACTTCGGAATATTTTCAATTTCTCAATGCCTTGTTTTGTTTGATGTCGCTCAAAACCAGTTTAATCAAACGTTATACATTGGTTTTCACACCAGCTGAGACGCGCAGAATTCTGCACGGCACAAACCGGTTTTGGGGTGTGGCTGTGCGCAGAATCGGCCATAAAAATCACCCACTCCTACGCAGCTGAACTTGTGTGGACCTGAATATAGGGTATGTGCAAGTTGGTTTCCGATCTGTGAACCGGCGCCGTTGCGGATTGGTTCAAAACTTGAATTTCATGTTTTTCAACCAATGCAGAATCAGAAACCAGCGCGCAATTTGTTCGCACCCTTAGACATGAGTTAAAAACCCGAATTTCATGTATTTTAAACAATCCGTAACGGTACCGACTCAAAAAGGAGTCCAAACATGTGAGTGACCAAAACAGTGTCCAAGCATGTTAGCGACCAAAAATGTGACCTAGAAACACATGCATATTCACAGAGTGGGGCAGAGCGGTCCCACTCAGGGCTGCAAATTTGAGAAAGAGATGATACAGAAAACGGAACAAGGATAAGAGCGATAAAATTAACTCTAGGGCGGCTTTTGTCGGCAACAGGCGGATATCATGAAAAATTTACCTTGGAAGGTGGGGGGAGGGCTCAACAGTAGTTTTTCATGCTTCATCAGTACTACCTACTGCTCATCTTAAGGGGTATCTCTTCAAATCCTGAAGGAAATTTTGAATTTCACGTTTTTTATACGCATATTTTTGATTGTGAAACTGCCGAAAATCAATTTCCGTCGGCACATGAAAATTATGAATTATTTGCTACGAAATTTTTAGAAACTCTAGAATTAATATTGTGATCTCACACACATTATCTAGGTGGCATTTCTAGTCAGCGGTGTATTTAGAGAAGGGGTAGGTGCTTAGTGGCCCAGGGTGGCGAGTTCAGAGGGACGGAAAATTTGAGGAATGTTTGTATAAGAAAATTAGTAGAATGTTGGAAGGGCGGGAAATTTTGTATAATTCTAGATGAATCCATTCCATGTCTACCGAGACAGTAAGGACTGGGTCAGTGAGTGACCCAAAAGAGTTAGCTAGATCGCGTGCAAGCATGTGAATGACCAAAAAAGCGACCTAGAGGGTTTTCAAGCACGTGAGTGAGCAAATGATTGACATGGTCATTTGCATTTGCGATTTTGCAAGATTGATTTGCTCACGCAAGGGAGCAAGCACGTGAATGACCAAAATAAGGACACTTTCACGAAATCAGGCAGCAAGTCTATCCTAACACATTAAACCTTAAAAAAAAAAAAAACTAATCACAACAATAATCAAACTGATTTCCTCGACTTAGAAATAAACATTGCTAACAATATGGTATCCACGACAAAATAAAATACTTCAATTTCAAAGTTAATTTTCTAACCGATCACAATTCAAATATCAGCAAAAAAGTTTTTCAAAAATATTGTGTTTTAATCATTTTTCTCGCATCAAACATATCTGTAATAATGCCAACGATTTTCAAAATGCATTTAACAATCTCAAAAACATCTTAATATACAGTCTTAATACATATATATACACTACTTACACCTTGGACTTTCTTCCTCCTCGTACCAATAACTATTCACTTTGAACACAACCCGCCACACCACACGTAGGACTGACACATAGTATGTACTTGCACCTTCGCATCTATTTTACATATTTTTATATTGACTGCCACTTTGCCTTTTTTTTCAAATTGACAAAAAAACATGTGTTTTGCTTCTATTTTGATTTTTGAATTCAATGGTACTTCGGCAGAACGTCGGGGGAATAGAGCATATATTTTGGCTATGAATGCCAGGAAAAATGCTCTCAGAAACGTTCTGTGTTAAGCCACTGTAAGGGTGCCCCCCCCCCGCCCCCTGATGAGAGTCCTAGACATTGGCTGTAACTTTTTTTGGATTCCTATTTGAAATTTTCATTTCTTTTTGAATTTTCATATTTTTGCTATAATATCTTTCTAGTTCACTTAACTTGTTCTCATTTAAAATATGAAACTTTTTGCCCACCCTGTATATATATATATATACATATGCCTGTAAGGTGTTATACATACTGCTGTAAATGAACGATTTGGAGGCATTCTGTTCGTTATTTGCGTATCCTTTCTTTGACTTGTGTACGTCAGTGCCAAGGACGTAGCGAGGGGGGGGGGCTTGGGGGTCTGGTCCCCCCCCCCCCCGAAATGTGAGAAAATGACCGAAAAAAGGAAAAAAGATGGCCAAATCCATTGTTCTGTCACTTTGGTCCCCCCTCCCAAAATGAAAGTGCCCCCTCCCACGAACGAAATTTCTGGCTACGCCCCTGGTCAGTGCCCCCTGTCCGCTGTTTTTGAGGGGTTTTTTTCCTGTCTTAAAAAAATCCCCCTGACCTAGCGATGCTAACCCTTTTTTTATTTCGGTTATTATTTTTCCGGTTTTTATGAATTTATAAAGTTTCTACGGACTTTTTGCACACCCTGTATGTGAAATATCCTTAATGACATCTTACGCGTTGTGCCAAAAACGGGGATACACATTTCGCTAGTTTGTGGTCACCCGAAATGCATTCTACATATTGATAAGTTCTCTATTGAGCCACCTCAGTGATCCTTAAACGTTCCGCCGACCCTTCAAGTGATCTGAAAATGTGTCTGGACCGCTCTAGTGCTCCGGGACTGTGCTGTGCGTCAATCAAGCGATCCGTAATTATGCCGCGGATCACCTAAGCAAATCTGGGAATGCGCCACGGATCACTTTAGTAATCTGGGAATGTGCCACGGGTAACGTGAGTGATATAGAACTGCACTGGGGATCACTTAAGTGCTCTAAAACCATGGAACATATCATTCAAGGGATGTCTAAATGTGCGACGGACCACTTGAGTGTTCTGTAACAGCGTTGCAGGTCACTTAAGTGATGTGTGAATGTGTCACGGGTAACTTAAATGCTCTGGAATTGTGCCACGGGCCACTTAAGCGATTTGTAAATGTGCCTCTTAGTTCACTTTTACAAAATTAGGTTTAATGTGGCGGGCCACATCAACTAACCAGCCATGGGTTTAGCATATATGGCTTGGAGGGTGAGGTCTCAATGAATTTCTTAAAAAGAAATTTTAACTTCTTAGCCTTCAATTTAACAGAAATTAATTATAATAACATAATAAAACATTTTCTTCCGAAATTTTTTTTTGTTTTAAATATTCTTTGCACAAACATATTTGATCATCTGGGAAGGGGGGGGGGGAAGGGCATGAGCTACCCTATGCCCCCCTCCCCGCGTACGTCCCTGATTACAATAACGAAATTTCGCTGGCCGCACTACGGAGGGCGGGAGCGGGGATACGGGGTCAAACAAGGCTAAAAATCTGCTGACGTAACACTTGAAAGGTCTCCTAATCCCTCTACAACAATATTTTTTCCTTGTCCAAAGACTATCGTTGTATCGAAATTTCACTGATTGGCGACAGAGCCTCTCCCCAAAACATCAGCCCTCTTCACAGTTCGCCATTTGGCGATAAAAGTTTGTATTTATGCATTATAACCATTTTCTACTGACGCTTTGGTCGAGAAATATTTTTAATAAATTTTTTCATTCCAAAAATTAATATGGATTAATTATGGATGAAATTAATATTTTTTTGAAGTTAAAAAGTCTAAAATAAATTTGACAAGTTGCTTTTTAAAATTTGTTTACCATGAAATTCATTTTTTTAAATAATAAATTTCTTGGTAATTTATTATTAACAATGAATATAATGCATTTCTTGGTAATAATGAAATTTTTGGAAATTTTGTGCTGCTTTTCGATCTGGATTTTTGAATTTTTGAATTTCTTTTTTCATGATTATGAACAGAAATAAATTTTTCAAAAATAGAAACAAATTGTTTTTTCTGTAATTTTTTGTTACATGGGATATGAAGGTTCCCAAAACCATAATACCTCTAATTATTTTAATTAAATTGAGTAAATTAAGAGGAAATTTACAATAATTACGACGAAAAACATGCCCATAATATGAATTAGTGTCCAATTCTTTTGAAACTTCTCAAATATGTTATTCAATCAGTAGCGTATTGACTGGAGGGGGGGGGGGACTCCTCTTAGCGGGCTATAGTTTGTTCATAGGGGCGGAAAATTTGTGGAATGATTGGCGAAGAAATTTTTTTTAGAATGGGAGAAGGGTGCAGCAAAATTTGCATAACCCTCAATAAATCCTCCTATGTCTGGACAGCTCAAGGAAAGGTCAGTGAGTGACCAAAAAGAGTTTGCAAGCATGTGAGTGACCAAAAAAATTATCTAGAGTAGTGATTCCCAACTTGGGCTGTAACGCCCCCGGAGGCGATGGGATTCCAGGGGGAGGGGCGTAGAAGATACGGGTATAACATAGGATACTATGGGTTAGATTGCGTTGGGTGGGGGGATGGAAGAAAAAAATTTCTGAAGAAAAAAAGGGGCGATGCAGTGCCGTCTTAACACTTGGGCCCACCCGGGCGGGGCCTCAAGAAAGAAAGGCCTCACAAAAATCAAAACCGGGTGAAATTTTCGAGAATTTGCCAGGTAAAGGGCCTCAGAAAAATCACTTGACCCGGGGGCCCATGATGCTCTTAAGACGACCGTGGGGATGTGACAAAAAAAGGTTGGGAAACTGATCTAGAGCGTGTGCAAACTTGTAAATGACCAAAATAGTGACCTAGAGTTTGTGAAAGCATATTAATGACCAAAATAGTGACCTAGAGTTTGTGAAAGCATATTAATGACCAAAATAGTGACCTAGAGTTTGTGAAAGCATATTAATGACCAAAATAGTGACCTAGAGTTTGTGAAAGCATATTAATGACCAAAACAGTGACCAAAAGCGTGTATGAACATAGAAGTGACCTAGAGTAGCGTTTCTCCACCTATGGTCCGCGGACCAGAGGTGGGTCCGTGACGATGGCATAGGTGTTCAACAGGTAGACTTGATAATGCGATTCTTACTGAATGAAAAATTATTCAATTGTTTTAATTCATATATCACTAATACCCATGTAAGTTCAAGTAAATATAATACTTTCATACTTACGTTCACCATCAAGGAAAATGCTTTAAATGACGAACCTAAATACGGGATATCAGTGATTGCAGCCAAAAATTGGAATTTATGGCAACTTTGCCAAATGCAAAAATAAAGGAAGGGTGGGAATAAAGGGCTGCTACAAATCGCAGTAAAGAAAAAAATATTTGACGAGAAAAAACCATTCAAATAAATAGATGACCATATTTCATTGAGAAAAATACAGGAGGGGGAACTGGGATCTTATAGTAAAATACGGGGCGTCACCAACTGTCATCCGAAAAGTTGCCATAAGTCGGAAAAATCCCTAATTGTAATTAAAATCGCCAGAAAAGTTGAGGGAAAGGCATTAAACTTGACAAATGCGTGAGATGAATATTAGTATTCATAGCCATAATTACCATAATAATTATTAAAAACGCTGTTTATTCTCAAGATTTTAGTAAACATCAAAAATTCGAACAAACATCGTTAAAAAAACTGAACAAAATTCGGGACAACTGAAAATGCTGGCATGTCCCATAATACGGGACACAAGTGATCCGTCGAATTGTTTCAGATATTTTATTGGTCCTTGGGTTTAGAAAGGTTAAGAAACGCTGATGTAAAGAATGCGTGAGATTGGAGTGAGACCAAAAGATTACGCAAGATTGTGAGTAACCAAAAGAGTGACTTAGCGGGGACACAGGTCAATTTATAGGTATAGGGGCCAAGAGAGCATAGGACGGCGAATTCGAGGAATGAATGGGTCAAGAAAATTAGACCAGAATGCGGGAAAGGCGACAAAGTTTGTGTTGTAATCCACGCGGCAAATCCGCTGCCGTATTTTTCTCGAGGAAATATAATCAGCCTAGGGATATCCAAAGATTCACCCTACAACGAGTGGGGGGAGGGAGGATACAAGAATTTTAACGACCTTATTAACCGAATAAAATATGGTAATACACAGCCCCAATAATAAAATTGTATCGGGCAGGGGGGGACTGTGCATGCATGCAAATATGTCGGCGAAAGTGAAAAAGACGTAAGGGGGGTCGAGGAAGGAAAAAGTTAACAATCGAGGCAATTGCTTTTGTGATTCCCCTCAACATAGCAGCGTTGGCACAGCAGCGCCCTCTGTCGGTGGGCTCAGGTGTTACGCGAGAGGGGATGTACAAGAAAGACCTCGACGGAACTAAGCGTGTCAAAAGTTGAGGATCTACGTGTCCTAATCCGACATTATACACGTATTCACTATAAAAAAAAAAACTTAATGGTCTGATTATACACATATAACTCCCCATCATCACTTTCTTCCATGGTATTGTATCATCTCCCCACTCTCCGTCGGTACTTCCTCTATCCTCCTCATGCCTAATTTAAAAGCAACTTACGTAAAACTCCAGTTTTTTCAAGTGGTCGGGATGGGAAAGAAGTGGATTATACAACACTAAAAAAATTTTTTTATGTATTTATTTAATACACGCGGGGTATTCCCCTGATCCCTATAATAAGCTGTATATAAAGTACGTACAAGTGAGGTCGACCTCTTGTGTGTGTGTGTGGGGCGGCTTATCACGCGTTGACTGTCGATTACAATTGGGAATGAGACGGTCGGGTAGTCAAAAGAGGTTGTGTGTTTTGTAGGCAGGGAGGGGGCCGGGGGAATAGAATTTCCATTGTCACGGTCCCGCGGTAGTTGGGGTCGGAAACAACAATTGCTTATCTTTCCCACCCTCTTTTTATTTGTCGGAAACCTCCCGTAAAATAAGCTGTGATTCTTTTCGAACCCCCCCCCCCCAAGTCTCCGAGCATTTCTACGGGAAATGCGAAGCCAGCGCGTTTTCCAAATGCGCTTTCGTATGTAAAAAGTGAAACTTTTCCTACTTTTCTCTTTTATCCTGCCATTTTGAGGTCTGTCGTGTATTTCAATCGTGAGTGTAAGGAGGAAACTGTTGTACCTTGACTATAAAGTAAACACACTTGAAATGGATTGAGCAGTATCGTGCCCCCCCCCCCCACCCACAAGGGTAGTGCTGACAGGGCTCCGGCCCTGGGAGAATTTGTCAATTTTTGTTCTTTCCTGATATAAAGCCACTACAGAAGCACCTGTGAAAAGTGTAGTTTGAAGGCTAGCTAAAGATTTCATCCTAGGGATCCTGCTAATGGTGCCATTAACAGTGTACATAACCTCACAACCAAACTCGTAGCGAGAGCGGGGGGGGGGGAGGAACTTCGGGGTCTGGTCCCCCTCCGAAATGTGAGAAAATGGATAAAAAAAAGGAAAAAAGATGGCCAAATCTATTGTTCTGTTACCTTGGTCCCCCAGAACGAAAGTTCTGTCTACGGGCCTGCTCACAGCTGAATGTTGTTTCAGCTCTTTGTCTGTGATCTTGAGAATTGTACGAGTAGGTACGTTTTAGTACCAAAATTCAGCGATCTTGCTTTTGTCGTGTTTCTTCCAAACTTTGCAAATGTAGTTTATTTTCAGAAATTACAATCTATGCAAGCACTTTTATGTCAAAAACTAATACATTTTTATACCGAAAATATTAAGATCAAATTTTTTATCTGTTGATGTTTCATCACAATAATATGTTATAAGTATTACGTCATTATAAATTATTGTCTGATTATGTCATGGCTTTTTCTGTGTTAATATTAATTCTTGGCCTATTGGACGAGGGTTTTCCAATCATGTATAGCTTTCTATACTATATCTGTACCGTTTTTTATACAAATACAAATACAACGCCACAACAGGCAAATTGCCCAACGAGGTGGCTGACTTAAGAACATCATGGACCCCCGAGCCCCTACCTACTACTGCTACACCACACATGCACCCCCCCCCCCCCGCGGAACCCCCCAACGAATCGGTACATGCGGGAATGTGCGTGTACGTGTAGTGCAACCTGACGTAAAGTTTGTTTCTGTGTAATGCTTGTTATGTGTAGTGCTGTCATCTGCCCCCAGTTTTTACTAACTATGAGTGAAGTGTTATGGTTGAATGATTTACCGTTGTAGGACTGTTGCTCTCTGTGGCGAGACTTTTTAACGGGGAGATCGGCTCGCATTTGCGCCTTGAAGTTGGGAACCACAGAAAACCAACTTCAGCCGACCACCACTGTGGGGTTCGAACCCGGATCCTCGCATCACGAGTCCGGCACTATAACCACTCGACCACCACAGCGGCAAATGATATGTTCCCCAAATTCATGCAAATATCAGTTTTGTGTTTAATATCAGTTTTTTTGTTTCATATTATTCCTATAAACACTGGTAAATTTTTTTCCGCGAATATTCGGTTATCCGAAAAATCAGTTATCCGACGACCCCCAGACGGGAATTGTTTGGATTAATTGTTTCGGATAATCGAAACTCTACTGTATTCTCATTATAATTTACGAAATATGGAAGAAGCTGTCAAAAGAACGAGAAAATAGTAAAAAAAATATACACCGAAGTGCCAAAAGAGTCATGGGATACCTCTTAATATTACCGCACTTCGCCGGGTAAAGGGAGGTCCCACACGATATTAAGAGGTGTCCCATGACTTCAGTGCTGAAGGGCCAAAAGTCATGGGATACCTCTTAATATCGTATGGGACTTCCTTTTACCCCGCGCAGTGCTGCAATATTAAGAGGTGTCCCATGACTTTTGGCACTTCAGTGTATATATTTGATGAAATGGTCTTTTTAATGAAAAGTAAATTTATGATAACAAAAAAAAATACAGAACAAGAGAAAAAAATTGCTTCTCTTTGTATTTGGCCAGCCGAGTTGAGTGTGGTGTGAAATTTGGCATACACCATTCTAAACCGAAATGTAGAAAGAGTGATCCAAGGAAGAGAAAGAGTGAATTCGCCTACCCCGCCCCCGCTGGTCCAGTGCGTCAAACCAACACCAGCTAGAGTAAAAAACGAAGCGAATAATTCCAACTCGAGCAAAAAAATGAAGTGAAAGGACGGCCAGTTTTAGAAATCGTGACCATGTGGGTTCCCCCCCCCCCCGGAACATGCTAAATCTTTTCTTGCCAGGTAATGTTATATGATCAGTCTTGCCAGGCAATGTTACATGATCAGTCTTGCCAGGTAGTGTTACATGATCAGTCTTGCCAGGTAGTGTTACATGATCAGTCTTGCCAGGCAATGTTACATGATCAGTCTTGCCAGGTAGTGTTACATGATCAGTCTTGCCAGGTAGTGTTACATGATCAGTCTTGCCAGGCAATGTTACATGATCAGTCTTGACAGGTAGTGTTGCATGATCAGCACTGATTGGACACTGAGAGCCATTATGTGTTACAGGTGTGTAGAATCTTGAAATGTTCGGTGAACTCACCCCTCATACAACGATGGGCACTTGTGGGAAATTTCCCTCAAGCTTTTCATTGAACGTTAACCACATGTTTTTTCACTCTTTACCTTTTTTTGAAGTTGATAAAAAATTAAAAAGCTCTTATAATGAATTTTTTTTTGTATGGAATATAAATAACCTAGTTTTTAGATACATTATGCAACTGAACTAGATATTATGTATCTAGATATCGTTATATATTGCATGAAACCACATATCGTTTGTGTAGATTTAGTTGAATGTCTACTTTCCGTTAGCGCCCTCTAGGAGCAATGATTAGGATACCCGTGCTAGGCCAGCACCTCCTAGAAATAGAAGGCCTGCACGGGGTTTGCCATAAACGTCATTCAGACTACCTAGCAAGTTTGCTACATTTTAAAACACAGCATCCTATTTCGTTTCTTCTTACTTTGGCGTAGAATCTTCCTGACTGGCTCAAAAATACTGCATAGTGATTGGATGTGGGGCATAGAAATCGCCAATTTCTGAGCCAGAGATCATTTCTTTTCCGCACATCGATGATACTGGCACGAGCAGCGAATTTTTTTTTCCCTGAATATTCTGAGGGAAAATGGACTACTTACTGACGTCACAAGCAGACTGCGGAGGCCTTCTATCTCTAGGAGATGGCTAAGCACGGGTAAATCAGTTTCGCGAAGAAGCGGATGCTCGCGTCTGACACGAGCAAGTCAGGCAAGTGGTTAAACAAAACAACGAGCCCATGTTAGGGGTCATTCAAGTATTACGTCAGCATCGAGGGGGGGGGGAGGGGTTTCCGATTTGCTGACTTTTTATGACAAGGGGGGAGGGTGGTCAAAAATGGCTAAAAATGTGCTTATGTAATACTTGAAAGGCCCTTTACCTGAAATTTTCACACAAGAAAACAGGCAGAATAAATTAAAATAAATTAAAGCTGCCGAATTGTTTGCTTCTGAAATCAGAAGACAGCACTCTATGAAACGCATAACATGCATTCCACAGAAACAAACTTCACGTTACTGGCACAACACATTCCAACATGCACCAATTCGTTAAAACTTGAAAAGTTTCTAGGTGGAATGCTTACGAGGGCAATGTTGCGATAAAATGGTAGTACCCCCCCCCCCGTCACTGTAAAACTCCAAAACTCTATAACAGCGTTTTTTTCATCATGTTTTGAAGTGAATGCGTACTATTTTTCTCTCTCTCTAAAAATTTTTCACCCCCTTCAAGATTGCCGTTTCATCTAGGGTAGTTGCTTTCCTCTCCAGTTCCGGCCCTGCCCAAATTCAAGTGCTCAAAGAGAAAATAGTTAAAGAGATTTATTCCATCAGGAATTGAATGAGAATGTTTTCAGTACCGAGATGATAGTAGTAGTGAAATGTGCGTTTCTGGGCCGTAGAAGCCTCTATGAGAGAGTAATAGTGAAATGTGACAGTTCTCTCCCCCATAGAAGCTTCTACTGTGCAGAAACGCACATTTCACTGTTACCGATGATGCAATTTTATTTTTAAAAATACAGTAAAACCTGTCTTTAACGGAAACTCAAGGAACCGAGATTTTTTTCCCGTTGAACACAGGTTTGCGCTAAATACGGGTTCGATTGCCATAATGTGTGAAATTACGTAACGACCGATGCATGTGTAATTGCATAAAAAATAAACAAATACTATATAAAAATGAAGTAAATTACAGAACGCAGGTGTCGAGGAGATATGATCGAAGTGTTCAAAATTTTCAATGGGATGGATAGGATGGACCATGAACTTTTAGTACACCGCCAATCGAATGCTTTTACAAGGGGACACCAGTATCGATTGGTGAGGGACAATGCAAGGCTATGGTGTCGCAGGGAATTTTTCTCCAATAGGGTTGTTAATAAATGGAATAGCTTACCCCCGGAGGTAGTAAATTGTAACACAATTGACACGTTCAAAAAGAAATACGATAAACACGTTGGGGTAAATCGAGAAGCTCTGTCCATACTTAGAATAAGACAACCATAAGTATTCTTTATGGGCGTTGTATAATATTTTATCACGTGTATATATTGTTTATAATTTGTGTCAATTGCATTTTTAATTGGGTTGCTGTATTTTTGAAATATATGACAATCATATTTTTATGGGCATCTTTTTCTCAGCCACTTCGTTGGGCATTTTGCTTGTTGTGGCGTTGTATTTGTATTGTATTAAAAATAAATATGAAAATGTACATTTTCTACGTACAATTACTAAATAGTTATCAATGAATATGATACATTATTTATTAAAAATACAAGCGCATTTACTATAACATTACAGTATATACAGTACATTACATACATACGAGTAGGGAATGAAAAGTAAAAAACAATAGCCTCTGTTAATGAATAAATACAGGTGGTGGGCAAAAAGTCCGTGTAGAAACTTTAAAAATTCATAAAAACCGAAATCAAAAACGGTTTTCAGGGTTAGCATCGCTAGGTCACGGGAATTTTTTTAAGACAGGAAAAAAAAAAAGAAACTCATATCATTCAGGTGTTGTTATAACTTTTTGGAAAGAACGGAACGGGACAATATCACAACACGGGAAAATTCATTTATACAGTCGAATCCCGCTATAACGAACTCCAAGAGACCGAAGAAATCACTTCGCTATAACGAAATTTCGTTATAAAGGAATTCCAGATTTATGCATTGTTCCTATGTAAGCTTATCTGGGGGATTAGAAAAGTGTTCGTTAAAACGAGATTTTCGCTATATCGGTATTCGTTAAAACGGGATTCGACTGTGATTATCAAGACTTTGGATAATGTTTTCAATTTTTTTTTACAATCGATAGTTTTTTTTCGGTATTTCTGAAGCTAAACATTCCATAATTTTTTTTTCCCTGTAAGTTATCGTTATCGGTCTAAGAGACCATGTAGGAGACTAGAAGATAATCTCTGGCCCCGCCCTTGTTGACAAGCATCTCTGTACTTTATGTTGTAATCAGTCAACACCACCATCCCCACCTATAGAAGAAGGCCACAGCACGAAAGTTCGTGACGTCACTGAAGAAGGTCATCTCACCTATAGCCATTGGATATGCTACAAAAAAAAGGGTAAAGATGGCACATGCGTCGGCATGCTATATCCAATATCTATAGGTGAGATGGATTTCTTCAGTGATGTCAAGAGCTTCGTGCTGAAGGCCTTCTTCAATAGGTGGTGTTGAATCAGTCCGTAGAATTCGCTGTTATACATGCACGTGTGGCCTTCCTGTAGGGAAGGCAAATGTATGATGAAAAATGAAATCCCTTTCTTCCAGTTCTTGATCAGTTTCTTTCAGTTGGCCGGGTTCAGATTTCCTTTTTCCGATGAAATTTCTCAAGGAAACTATGAAACTTATTGTACATTTATATACGGGGTGATTATAAAAAAACTATCCCGACATATGGGCCCCTAACTATCATACCATTCACAGAAACTGAATGAAATTTTGGCATAAGGTATTTTGAGGTATGCGCTCAAGAATGATATGGAAAACAACAGTGTCACTCTAACAGTTACGGTTACAGTGAGAAAATTTCGAAAATATCAAATGGCAACACCAAGTTTTTTGTATTGGAATGCGATCTCCATACTGAAAAACACTAAATAGCGTTGGAATGGCACCTGTAGCACGAAAATGCCCGGAGCTAGGCAAGGAAAAAGGACTTTGCCGTGCACCAGAGCATTAATGTTCGTTTCATTCGTCACACCGTTTGAGATCCCAGCCTGATTAGCCCTCCACAAGGTCATGTGGAAAACACAATAAAATGCTTTATTTTATGCTGCTTCTCTGTCCTCATTGGTTGTCCTCACTTTTGGCCTATCTACCGCCGGTGATTTTCATGCTACAGTTGCCGTTCGAACGCTATTTGGGGTTTTTGACAATGGAGATCACATTCCAATACAAAAAACTTGGTGTTGCCATTTGATATTTTCGCAATTTTCTCACTGTAACCGTAACTGTTAGAGTGACGCTGTTGTTTTCCATATCATTCTTGAGCGCATGCATCAAAATACCTTATGCCAAAATTTCATTCAGTTTCTGTGAATGGTATGATAGTTAGGGGCCCATATGTCGGGATAGTTTTTTTATAATCACCCTGTATATATATATATATAGGATATCGTAATTCATGATATAATATGACAGTTTTAGTCTAACGTCTCAAAATGGGTGAATAACAAAAATGCAGGATTTTAGCTTATGGGGGGAAAGTCGCGTTTTGGAATCGAATGAAAAAAAAAATGAAACGATTGAACATTCTGCATGTGGGAAAGAAAAACAGTTGTCCCATTTTGCCAATAACCGTTTACCATGTGTCCCGTTCCGCCAAATGGGATTTAGGCACCGTTCAAGTATTACGTAAGCAAATTTTTAGCCATTTTTGACCCCCTCCCCCTTGTCAACAAAATTTCGTCAGCCTTGCCCCCCCCTACCTCCTAACACATATTGGTGGGATCAGAAACGTACGCGGGAGGGAGGTGGCATATGGGGCTTGGTGTGCCTCCCCTGCCACAGACGAAAAAAAAATTTTATATAAAAAACATTAAACAAAAATTAAAATTTCGAAAGAAAATCCCTTTATATATGTTATTGTAATCGATTTCGGTTAATTTCAATGCTATTTGAAGGCTAAGAACTCAAAATTACTCTTTAAGAAATTCATTGCGACCATCCTTTAAGCCATATATGGTAAACCCTTGACCCGCGGACCAAATGTGGCCCTGAAGGTTATCTGATGTGGCTTGCCCAACCCCCACCACCAAACCTAATTTTGTGAAAATGAACTAAGCGGCACATTTGCATATCGCTTAAATGACCCGTGGCGCAATGACCCGGACTGTATGGTCACCCTTATTTTCCAGAGCATTCTCTAAAGAAATATTTGCTTTTCAAGAATGCGCGATAACACTTGGAAGTTAAAATCTATAAGAATTTTCCGCGGAGATACGCAAATGCGTCACTTACGTTGAATATAATTTTGCTTATTTTTTTCATCCTCACATTGAGAATTTCTTAAATGTACAGGGTGTTTCTAAAAGAATCACCCGATTTAAAATGAGTATGTTACGAAAAATATTGAACACATAGACACTTAAGATCAATTTTATATTCCATGACTAATCACAAAGTTTTTTTACAAACCAAATTAAAAGGTGCTCAATATGTCCATTTTGGGATGCGTGGCATATGTCTATATGGTAATCAAATCCGTCCCAAGCTTTTGCGGGCATGTTTGCATCCACGGCTGCTATTATAGTCTCTTTATAAACCCCAACAAGAAGAAATCACACACTGTGAGTCCGGTGATCTTGGAGGTCAGTGATGTTTAACTGAATCGTACGGTCGATCCATCGTTTAGGAATGCGATTGTTCAAAAATTATCGAACGTCCAAGCTCCAGTGTGGCGATGCCCCGTCCTGCTGGAAAATGAAGTCATCCGAATCGGGTTTCCAACTGTGGGAAAAGCCAGTCTTGACAAACACTGAAGTGGCTGCCAAAGGAAGAGCGTTAGCGCTACCTGCCGGCAACTGCGTGAAACTCGAGATTTTCCTCTTTCTACCTATACATTATTCGATCAAAACAGATTAAAAGCTAAATAGTTATGATATTTTTTTTAATCGAATGATTCTTTTTGAAACACCCTGTATATTAACGGTTAATATTTCTTTAAAGTATTGAGTTATAGAAATAATCTTAATGTAAATATAGTTAGTTAGATCCGGTAGAGGAAAATATCATAAATTCCCTAAAATTAATCACGTTTATCGGTGATTATGCTTTATGCCTAAGTGTGGCGTCGTTGATAAACATAAAAATTGTACTATATGATATTCTGTACACGATATGTCATATATAAGCTTATTGTTATATCATTATATCGGGGTACGATCGTAAAATTTGTTCTCATTATATCGCGTCCCGACTATATTCTTCACACATACCAGACTCATTTGGAATTATTTTTTTAAATTTATTAAATTCGTCAATTATAGTAGGATATTGTGCATAATCACAGATAAAGACGATAAATTTCAAGTTTTCATCAATGGTTATTATGTATAATCACCTATAAAAGTGGTAAATTTATCAAACTTACCAAGACGATTGTGGTGAGTAACATAATTTCACAGCCTAAACAGCTTTCCAGGGAAACGCCTTTCTTTCATCAATTTCAGGGGAAAGAATTAATTTCAAATAATTTAAAACTTTATTCAATTATCCTTTATTCCAAAATGTATCAATTAATCTCCTAAGAAAATTGCAATCACGATGAAATTAGTAAAGTGATTATGATGATTCTGCTGCTATACAGGGTAAAAGCCATGAAAACCTATGTAGACCCACTCATATCAATATGTACGTAGAATAGATGAACTATACAGGGTGGTACATAGGTAACACTACGCGTGGCATTTTATTGGTGAACCGTTGATCCTAGAGGCATATTTCCAATTAGAAAAAATTTCCAAATAACGCGCTTATTACTCAGATACGTCATTCATGTTGAAAGGGGTTGTATAGATATCAAAATAATAAAAAAATTAAAAAAAACTTTTTATATACTGACACCTTGTGCCCAAAGACCCAATTAGAAAGTTGTTGCCGTGTCTCTCCTGATGCCAAAAAAACAAAACTTTCCACGTTTCTGAGTGCAATATTCATTCAATAATATCTCATTGAATATTGCACATAAAAACATGTATATTATTTTGTTGGCATCAATAGAGACAGGGTTACAACTTTCTAATTGGGTTTTTGGGCACAAGGTGTCAGTATAATATATTTTTTTTAATATTTTGATAACCATAACATGTTACAACCCGTTGCAGCACGAACGACGTATCTGAGTTCTACACGTTATATGAATTGTCATGGAGGTGAATTTTGCGCACACGCATCAGCAGAGCGCTGCGAGGTACGTGAAATTTTTAGTCTCATTTCTCCAATGTTAACGCGAAAATGAAAATTTTGAAAAGTCTTAATATAGTGATTCCTGATTGTGTGGAGCGTTGAGGCACTGTGAGGTATCTTGAAAATACATTTATATTGAAGTAAGTAATAAGGTTATTACTCCTGAAAATTTTCTCTCGGCACTTTAGAATGCATCAAACAAGAGTGCTGCTAGGTATTTCAAATTTAAGAGTGTGGTAAACCTGAAAAATTTGGGAATCCCTGCCTTATAGGCAGAGATTACACTTCAGAAGATCTTTCATTTAACTTGCATAGTGTAATCGTGGGCCTTAGAATCCGGTTCTTTTTGTATGCCCCCCCCCCCCCTCCTCAAAAGTGGCCCATCACAGTTTAAAATAAAATGATCTAGCACATATTATTCAGAAACACTTTCTATCTCTCAAGCCGGTCCCACACCAGCAGAATTCCGCAGCGCAAAAAACCGGTTTTGTGATGTAACCACGCAAAATCGACCATTTAAATCGCCCACGCAATGCCACCAACTTCCAAAACCGGTTTTCGCGCTACAGAATTCTGCATTGTTCTACTGGTGTGGATCCAGCTTCAAAGATGTGAAGCGGGTAGTGTCAAAGACTCCTAGATACTACAAGTCTGAAGCATATCTTGGTGTGACGTCAGAGACTCGGCGGAGTGATACATTACGACTTGTCTCTTCAGGATGTTTCGGATATGGCCTGTCATTGGATATCCAATTGTATGTGTTATATGTCGTGACATATTTCGTTTTTCTCTATCATTTAGGATACGACTTGTTGGACAGGACCCCTTCTCCGCAGTCGCTGTACATTTTGGATTCCAACCACGGATACGGTGAAGTCGAAAAAGGTTCCGTAGGAAGAGACGGCGAGTTTTCAACCAACAGCAGCAACGACGAAGCAGCCTATCAGCACCATCAGCACAACCACTACCACAGGAACCTATCGAACCAGCAGAAACACCGGAGCGAAGGTCCCTCGTCAGCGAATGGACATTGCACGTCTACGAAGGCAGACCATCTGTTGCAGCAGGACAGCAGCAAGTCCAAGAAGCCCCGACGGAGGAGGACGGCATTTACCCAGGCCCAACTGGCCTTCCTCGAGAGGAAGTTCAGGTGTCAGAAGTATTTGAGCGTCGCCGACAGGGGCAACGTGGCCGAAGCTCTGAGTCTCACCGAAACCCAAGTCAAAACGTGGTACCAGAATCGTAGGTGAGTTTCGAATCCATAACCATTTTTAAATACAAATACAAAAGCCACAATAAAGCAAATGAAAAAAAAAGTTCAATTTTCGACAACCAGGTGAAAAAAATGGGCTTTTTTTTTTATTACATTCTACATTTTCCCACGGTCCACTACTACGTAATGTCGCCAGTGACTCCGTCGCTAATACGTCAATATTTTCGTGTGAAGAGCTCCGTAGAAATATAGCCTACTTGTTTGATTCCCTGGATACCGAGTCTCCTATTAAGCAGCTATTTACGGGGGAAGGGGGGGGGGCTTAGCTGGCTGTTGACCAGAGCGGCAAATTTCAGGAATGAGTGGTCAAGAAAATCAGTAAGAAGAGCGGCAACATTTGTCCCATCCCGAGACCAACAAAAGCAATTTCAAAGTTTCTACAAGTACAATATTCGCTGAAGATATTCGAATTCAAAATTGAAGAAAAGTTGGCAATGGACAGCATGAATGAGAGTCGCCGCAGAGAGCAACAGGCCTACAACGGTATAGTAGTACTTCGTGCATAATTAGAGAAAATTAATGGTAGATGGTACTAACACACACATTACGCAGATACAAACTTCATGGAAGGTTCACTGCACGCACACATTCCAACTTAAATGAGAGAAAGGAGTGCTGTCCTTTTAATTAGAAGTTATATATATAGAAGGCAGGGCAGAGGGACCGTATAAAAATTTATATTTCCTATTTTGTGACAAAGGGGCCGTTCAAATATTACGTCAGCAAATTTTTAGCCATTTTTGACCCCCCCTCCCCCCCCCCCCCCGTCAGCAAAATTTCGTCAGCTCTGCTCCCTACCACCTAGCGCATATTGGTGGGATCAGAGACGTACGTGGAGGAGGGGGGGGGGCATGAGGGGTCGTGCATCCCACTAACCAAACGATCAAAAAATCATTTTTTTAATGCAAAAATATGTTTTAAATTAAAATTTAGTTTAGGGTACATGTCATTATAATCAATTTCTGTTCATTTCAGCGCTATTTGAAGGCCAAGAACTAAATATTTCACTTTAAGGAATTTTTTTTTAAGCCAGTGTTTCTCAACCGCCGGGCCGCGGCCCGATATTGGGTCGTGACATCATTCATACCGGGCCGCGACTGACCTGCCGTTTCATTTTCCCCCATTCATTTTCCATTAGTCGTGTATTTGACCGGGCCTTCCACTTACATAAATAAATGATACCGGGCCGTGGCTTCCAAAGGTTGAGAACCGCTGCTCTAAAGCCATATATGCTGAACCCATGGTCCGCAGACCAAATGTGCCCCCCCCCCAAACCTAATTTTCTGAAAATGCACTAGGCGGCACATTTTTAGATCGCTTAAGTGACCCGTGGCACAATTTCAGAGCATTTAAGCGGCCGGTGACACATTTCCAGATAACTCAGTCCGTGGCACATTCGCACATCACTTAAGTAGCCCATGACACAGTTCCAGAACACTTAAATGATCCGTGGTGCATTTAGAGATCCCTTGAGTGACACATGTCACAGTTTTAGAGCACTCAAGCGGCCCTACATCACTCAAGTTACCTGCGGGAAATTCTCAGATTACTTGAGTGATGCGCGGCGCAGCTTCAGAGCACTTGGATCCGCGAGACATTTAGTGATTACTAAAGTGGCTCTGTAGGGGAATATCAATAGGTAGAACGTTAGTTAAAGTCCACGTTAACACTTTCAGGACATTGTATAGGTTTGTCAGACCAAACACGTCTAGCAACCTGAAGAATTTTCAAGATCGCGTGGACAAACATATAGCAATAGCTTGGCGCCTTAACAAATTATAATACATAATTATAATGAAAATAAATACTTTAAATATGTTTTAAACATAATTGTTTTTCTTCTATTTATCTAACAAACATCATAGTGAATATAATCATAGAAAAATGCTGTCTTCAAATTTATTTTCTGACAATTTGTTTTGACCGCATAGAACCCAACAACCTGAAAACAAAAATGTACATCCTCATGATATATACAATACAATACAAATACAAATACAACGCCACAACAGGCAAATTGCCCAACGAGGTGGCTGACTTAAGAACATCATGGATCCCGAGCCATTTTTTGGAGGCCCCACCTACTACTGCTACACCACACAAGCATATGTATAGATGGCAGCACAAAAAAAGAGCTCTGCCTTGATTTACCGATGTCTAATCTCACGTTTTCTTCGCTTCCAGAACCAAATGGAAACGACAGAACAGCCAGCGCCTGGAACAGCTCCGCCAGCAGGCCCAGGGCCAGACGAAGGACCAGGGCTCGTCGTTGAGTCACCCTCACCATCCTCTCGATCCATCGCCGCTCGTCTCGGCCACGTACTACGGGGCCTGCGTCGTACCTGCTGGTGCCGTGACTTCCAACGCCACGTGCCTGTTGCCACCGGGACTTCTAAGAAATGTATATGTGCCAAGTTTCCAGATGTGAGGAACCAAAGATACGATTATATGAACGTTTTAATTCCCGGACGATATAAACTATATATTATTATATAAACATCATATACTACACATGTACACATCTAACAAAATGAAGGCCTAATAAATAAGGTTTATCTGAAAGTTGGAGATATCGAGAGTATGCGAGTTGACAAGAAGCGATATTATTGAGTACTGTCAAATTCGGTTATAACGACATTGAAAATTTCTTGAAATCTTGTCGTTGTACAGAGAATTCAGCGCCGGAAAATTCACTGCCACGCAATTCACGATATGAAAATTCACCGACAAACAATTCACCACCAAGCAACTCGTCTCGATACGACAATTCACCGATAAAAATTTCATCGACGAAAAAGCTACAGCTGAGAAAATTGACCAAACAAAAACTCCGGCCATATCGCTGTATTGCAATTTACACTGTCATTAATTAGATTAAATACATCAGGGCCGTAACTAGAGGGGGACGGCGGGGGGGGGGGGGAAGAAAGAGGGGGGCAACTGTCCCGGGAGGCAATTTTATAGGAGGGAACAAAGAACACCGTTATAAAATTATCGAATTTTAATGTTGTGGGGCGATAAAATAATGTTTGCCCCTGGCGGCAAAAATCATAGTTACGGTTGGAAATGAAGGAGCTGTGTATCGGTGGTCGCCTCGAGCTTGTTAGGGAACATATCTTACCTGTACCCTTCCTCGGATTTGAACTTGGGACCGTGACAGCATCTCACCACCACGCCACTCGGGCGTGGTGATGAGCAGGTGAGTGAGCAAGTGATCATTCCCTTGCTCACTCACCTGCTCATCCACTCACTCAATACATCACTTTGTCTATGACTTGTTTGTCGGTGAATTGTGTAGTGGCGAAATGATTTATCCCCACACGAAAAGTTATCTTCATCTCTGTTATAAGTATTTGGATTAGAACAAACTCTATATATGTCCGAAAAACCGGACATTTCTTTGAGAATTTTTTAGGAATTTCTTCAGAAACGGAATGAAAGTGACAAAAAATGCGTCATTAAATACGAGTTGTTACATTTTAATCAGCGTTATAAGCAGGGTTCATTAATATTATCCCCCGTTGGAATCAACCACCATCGCCGAATATTGGCGATCAGCTGATGTGTCGTTATAACCGAGTTCGACTGTATATTAATTGATTCACCCAGTGAGATCATGATGGTGTGATCGTTCGAATCGTCTAGAGAAGATCTACCTCGGCATCACTAAATCTTGGATAATTTGCAGATAAATCATCTTAAATTCTGCAATATCGTAAGGACCTCATGTTCATACGTCTTTAGTCCTTGGAATCGGCTTTCTTTTTAACTGGGGAGGATTAAAGAAGTTTTCATCAAAACGAGATTTTCGCTATAACGGTATATTCGACTGTATTTTATAGCAAATGCTTGACGTCATGAAAACCAACCGTGAAATACTCTAAGATGCTATCAACATAGCCATTCTGGCAGTTAAACCACTGGCTATATAATTTATACCTAATTGCAGTAATTTACAACTCGAATGTTCAACTTACAACTTGGAATTCTGATAAAATCTAAATTTGAAATATTTTCAACGGTAACATCATATTTGTTTTATTAACTGCGGAATTATTTTTTTTATGCATTTTAATCGTTTTTCAACAATCTAGTCATAGCGTCTTCACACAGAAGTGCGTCCTGCATTATGACAGAGTGAGGCCATTTTCAATCCTTTAATTTCATCCACCAGTGTACTTTGTTCAGAATGTAAGACGTTTTTATTTTTTTAATGCGCCATGAGTTCACAATAATCACGCTAAGGGGAATTTTGGAGAATTTAGGTAAATTATACTTGCGTACCGTAAACTGGGGTAACTTTGTGCCAAGGTTCTGACTATGTGCCATTCACGGATTTTAGGACGCAAGCGCTTCCTGGGAGCGTATGGATGAACTATCGGTTTTAAGATTTTTCATGCCGATTCAGGAGCTGTAGGTGACCTACTGACATCATTTACTGCCTCATCTCCTGTCAGCTGTTGTTAGGAGAATTTTGTAGGTTATATTGTGTTTTTACAAGAAATTTTTCCGGTATGAAAGGGAACCCGGGTTCGATTCCCTGAGGAGACAAATCGCTTCTCTTCCCAGCTGACTTCCTCGCAAAGCTCGCCACCAAGGAAGGACCCCCATCCCCCCCCCCATACTCTACCAATCTCTCAATCAGTAATACTAAAGAAAGTGGATGCAAGAATCATTACGTCAATGGCAAGAAAGATGGGACACTGAATGTGCAGGGCATAAGATCCACGAAATTCTATCCAAAGTCAGTATACACCACTTGCCATGGCCCAGAAACATCACCATCTTCTTCACAGAACACGGGCCATTCCCGGTCTATCTAGACAGATTCAAGATTCAAAATAGTAGCCTCAGGCCTATGCGAAAAAGAGGGAAACAATTTTGATTTCATCTCAGAGTGCCCCAAAAACCAGAGTTCCATTATGAATTGCCAGACCGGGACAAGCTGACACTCTGGAAACGACGCATCATCAGAAGTCCAATGAATGCAAATCGCATATTAAAACTTGTTAAGCATCTTGAAAAACATACTAAACTACCAGGGTTTCAACGACTCCGAATGTACCGCTTCAGAACCAAGACCGAAAATTCCTAGCCAGCATTTGATGGATCGATCACAAGACTCAGGAGTAAAGAAGAATCAATCCAGGCAGCCCTTCCATCCCTCGGAGACACCCTCTACATCCCAATTACAGGATCTAGATGTAAATGTACATCGTTAATCTGTATAAATTAGCGTGGTTTTTTTGTGTATTTTATTATTATTCCATTTTTGTCTTGATTGTTTCCATAGATTGTATATATTTCTTGCATTTGTTGAATAAATAGAAGATTCTCTCCGACACGACCCAGTCTCCTAGGAGGAAGTTGTTCTTGCACAAGAGGTCTGGGCGTGAGCGGTCATCAATCGGTCAATCCCTTTCCAAATATTAGTTTCGGCATAACATCCAGAAAATTCAATTTCTCATTATATTTCGGCTGAAAAAATACCATATCTTAATAGGTAACTTAAGGTTTCTGTGTAGAAGTTACTTAGTTCAGAAATACCTATTTGAACTGTAAAAATACTGCGTTTTTTGGCAGAAATATGAAGCATAAACAAAAAAATGGGGGATTCGGGTGTTGACTTTGTGCCGCCTGTGTTTTTTCAGCGTTTTGGCTATATTTTCTCACTAGTTTGTTATTTTTTTTATTGTTCCAACAATGGTTCGCAAGTGCGGGAGGAAGCCGGTGGCCGACCCTACCGCAAATATTCAAATGAAACACTTGAAGAGGCTCTTCGTGCGATAAGGTACAAGCAGATGCTCACCAATTTTGATCATAATGGGGAACCGTGTGTAAGGGCCATGAAGAAAGTTGGCAAATTTTTCATTTATGGCCAGACCCAGCCGATGAAATTTGGTATCCGAGGAGCTAAATCACAATGAGAATCAAGAAACTTCGACCAATTGGCAGTGACAACAAGCTTGTAGTGGGTTCGAAGAAATGAATGTCGACGTCTTAAGCAAAGTGCCATCAGTTTTACTGTGCAGTATTGTAAAAATCGTATAAATTTTAAGTAATATAACGTTTACTGAAATATGAATTAAAAATTCAATATTAAGAAAAGTTACAGATTGCAGAAAGGAAAAAAAAGAATTTTTTACCTTTTAAGAGCTCTTATTACTTGACTTATTGTGTTAAAATACACTTTTACACTTTGATTTGTACCAGCGATTTTTAATTTAGACTAATCAGAGCAATTGTTAGAATAGTTGGCTTTTCTTAACAACAGAACTACTGCACATCAATTTTACATATACACTGCTCAAACCAATTAGGGGAGCAAGCAACAAAGTGAAGAAAACCGTGCGAGACAGCCACGTATTGGCATACAATCATAGACTTAAGATATAAATATAGTATTATTACTCTGTGCATACAATGGATAGTACACGCGTATCAATGCGCAATACAGAAAAACGACGTAAAAAAATTTGGAATTAAGCTTTAATTCTTTGAAAATATGGAAAAAACATGAAAAGATGATTTAGGGCAACAATTTGGTTACATGTAAACGATAAAAAAAAGTACTGTTTAGACATGATACATGAGTTTTAACAGGGCGCGTGGTCTCCTCGAACAGCTAAGACTGCTGCACACCTGTTTGCCATGGATGCGATGAGGTTATCGATCAGACTTTGGGGAATACTGTTCCACTCCTCAAGAAGTGCAATCTGCAAGTCTCGGACAGTAACAGGCGGCCTTGGTCGCGCAGCAATGCGTCGTCCGAGCATTCGATGGATTCAGGTCAGGAGAGCACGCTGGCCATTCCATACGCTGTATTGTTTCAGCTTCAAGCATGTTCTCCACCAGACGAGCTCTATGCGGTCGGGCATTATCATCCTGGAAAACAAAGGAATCTCCAATGGCTCCAGCGTAAGGGATGACATGAGGTCGCAGTATCTCGTCTGCATACCTTCGGGCCGTCAAAGTGCCATTCTGAATGATATGCAGGTCCGTACGTCCGCCTATGCTGATTCCACCCCATACCATCCAACCAGCTCGTCTGTATTGTGACCTTCCACGAACGAATGCGGGGTTATTTCGAGTGCCCCCGTCCCTCCTGTCGCAGAAGGAATAAGGCGATTGACGACAAACACTTCCCTCTACGATTCAGAGATATTATTAAACATTTATTAAACGATTAAACATAAATAAACAGAATCTACAAGAACGAGTGAACCGCGTGACTGTCTCGTTTGAGCGGCAAAGTCCAAGTCCCATTCCACCATCGCGCAGGCGCGCTCTTAGTGGTGGACGCTGTCGCCACAGTACCCCTCCTCTAAGTGACGGAGTCACATCGTCGAGTAATTTAGTCTATCCGGAGCTCGGACTATTCTGCCAGACCGGGTACGTTGAGTCGTAGTGGGCGCAAATGACACATATCGGGGGGTTGGAATAGTCGTTGTCATCTGCTGTTCTGGTGTTGATGGAACTTCGATGTCTGGCCCATTCAGGTACTGGTCGTTGAGGAGATATGCCGGTTTGATTCGGTCGATCGAGATGACGGATTCCCTGTTCTTGACACGTACACGGAAAAATTTTCCGGATCGCGACAGCACTTCGAAGGGACCTTCGTAGGTCGGTTGTAGAGGGCGGCGGACTGCGTCGGTGCGAACGAAAATGTGTGTACAGGTCGTCAAGGCTTGTGGAACGTAGACATTACGTGTGATGCCATGTCTCGAAGTCGGGATCGGCTTGAGTGTGTCCATGGTGCGTTTCAATTTGTCGAGATAGGTGATTGCTGGCTCCGGAACATGTTGTTCGACGAAAATCTCTCCAGGCAATCTCAGCGTTTGACCGAAGACCATTTCGGCAGTGGTGGCGTTGAGGTCTGGTCGAAAGCATGTTCGGAAAGCCGAGGAGAGCCGAAGGAAGACTGTCAACCCAATCACTTGTCATGCTAGCCTTCAGTGCTTGTTTGAGCTGACGATGTTGGCGTTCGATGAGCCCGTTTGCTTTGGGGTTGTAAGCAGTCGTATGGATGTGATTTATTCCGAACAAGCTGTTGAATTTGTGGAATAGGTGCGATTCGAATTGCGAACCTTGGTCCGTCGTGATGGTCTTCGGAATTCCATATCGTGAAAACCAGTTGGAGTATAATGCTCGGGCACAAGTCTCTGCGGACGTATCTCGGATTGGGATTGCTTCGATCCATCTTGAGAATCGGCAGATAACGGTTAGAAGATATTCGTAACCTTGGGAATTCGGGAGTCTGCCCACAATGTCGATGTTCAGATGAGCGAATTTTTCCGACGGCACAGGAAAAACTCGGAGAGGCGATTGGGTGTGTTTGTGCACTTTGGTTCGTTGGCAGGCGATACAAGCACGGGCGAAGTTAGTGACGTCTCGTTTTATGTTTGGCCAGACGAAACGTTCGGTGAGAAGTTTCACAGATGCTTTGACCCCTGGATGGCATAGAGAATGAAATTTTTCAAACACTTGTTTGCGAAATGCTAGGGGAACAAATATTCGCGGGACTTTTTGCGAATGATCAGCATAGAGGTTCATTCTGTATTCGGGGAGAAAAGTTCGCTGAATTTTTAGTGAATTTTGATTGTTTGTCGAACTAGAGTCGAGAAGTTTGGCAAGTTCTGGATCGGTCTGTTGGGCGTCGGCCAGAAGAGCGTAGTCGATTTCGTCGAGATGGAGTGCGTCAGCTTCTAACCGAGACAGAGCGTCTGCTGGAGTGTTGAGAATGCCAGGCAGATATCGGATGTCGGTAGTGTACTCGCTGATGTAACACAACTGTCGTTGGACGATCGGAGACGCTGATTCGAGCTTCTGGTGGAATGCATGGGAAATTGGTTTATGGTCTGTCACGATGGTAAGGTGACGACCTTGTAATTGATGGCGAAAATATTTTACTGCGAGGTAAATAGACAGTAGTTCGCGTTCGTAAGTACTCTTAGATTTCTGAGTAGAATTGAACGAGGTACTGAAGAAAGCTAAGGGTTTCAAGCGATCGAGTAAGTCGACGGGATCCTTATTTGAGGCGGTTGTGTTTGGGAGCTGCCAAGATGAGCCTTGCCGATTGGCTACGAGCGTGGACAGCCGCCGGTCGTGTGTAGAGCAGTCTGTCGAGAATCCGGAGGACGCGTTGGTGTGGTTGTCATGAGCCGAAGGAACATCTGAAGAAAGTTCGCAGAGAGCGGCCCCAGCATGCGTACCACTGGCATCGGTAAGCAGAAAAAGTCGAGAGTTCGGATGCGGATGAGCAAGTAGAGTTGCGTCGGCGAGCGCTTGCTTGATGTCGGTGAAAGCTTCCAGCTGGTCATTCGTGAGTTCGAGCGCACGTGTTGGCTTGTATTTACCTTTAAGGCAACGTTGGAGCGGATCGATGATTTGAGAACATAGTGGGATGAATCTTTTGTAGAATGCGATCATACCAATGAAACGTTTCAGCTGTTTTAACGTTTTAGGCGGTGGATAGTCTTTGATGATCGCGACTTTGTCGGTGAGCGGGTTGAGACCGTGAGCGTTGATGGTATAGCCCAAGAAAGTCAATTCAGAGACAGCCAGAACTGATTTGTTCGCGTTGAGCACGAGACCGTAGGCATCAAGACGTCGGAAACGTCTTCCAGGTGACGTTTGTGGTCATCGGGTGAGGCACTGTACACCAAGATGTCGTCGAGATAGCAGAATGTGAAGGGTAGACCACGTAGCACCGTGTCCATAAACATCTGGTACGATGATGCGGCACCTTGCATCCCAAAGTTCAAGCGGGTAAATTCGTATTTGCCTAAGGGGCACACAATTGCAGTTTTGTGTTGATGAGGGCCGTATATCGGGATTTGAAAATAAGCCCGAGTCATATCCAATTTGGAAAAAATTGTGCAGCCGGCTATCTGGTTGTTTACGTCCTGAATGTGCGGTACGGGGTACAGTTGCGGTGTCGTGTTGCGATTCAGCATGCGATAGTCACAGGTGAGACGAAAAGAGTTGTTATCTTTCTTTTTCACAACATGGATCGGTGACGCATACTGCGAGTTGCTGGGTCGAATGATACCAAGATCGAGCCATGTTGCCAGCTCGTTTTTGACGAACGCATATTGTTCAGGAGTGAGCCGTCTGGACTTGCATTGCACTGGGGGATTTTCCTGGGTGTCGATATAATGAAGGACATCATGTTTAGGTGGATCAACTTTCGGGTTGAACGGCCGGGTAAGCGACGGGAATTTTTTTCAGAAGCGAATGAATTTCGGAATTCCCGGAAACGCACAAGACAGGCGAGATTTGTATATCTACTTGCTTACCTTTCGTTGACAGTCCTGTCGTCGAGTCGATCAACTGATTGTTGCCGATATCCACCGTCAGTTTGTAGTGGTTCAGGAAATCCGCGCCGATAATGGCGTGCGACGTTTTGGCAAAGATGAAACGCCAGCTGAAGTCTCTACGAAGACCTAGATTCAGCGAAACGACTCGCGTACCACCGTTTGGTATGATTACGCCCAGGCGCGGATCCAGGGTGATGTGTTGGGGGGGGGCGATTTTTCACAATGAAGATGTCGATCGGTGAGACCCAAACTAGTGTCCGCAGGTGCCAAACGTACTTAAAATAAAAAAACTAATAAAAAATTAATTAAGAATTAAAATTATTTAAAACTTTCAATTAATTTTCATTTAAAAAATTAATTAACATTAAAATTAATTACGATTACATTTTAATTGAAAATAAAAATTAATTAAAAATTGAAGGCAGTTAAAAATTAAATCTAAATTAAAATTTATATTTATAAAAATTATATTTTTTCAATATGCAGCATACTTATTTAAAAACTTGCTTGCAGCAACTGGTGTTACAATTAATGAATAAGCTGTTTTTGATAATAAATTTGAACGTTTGTGCCGGCTACCCTCGCAAAAAATACCGTACGAAAAAAAAGTTTGAGGTGCAGACTGAATAATGTGTGTTATATTTATAAACATTGTAAGGAATTCTGATGCACATTACCAGTTAAAAATGTTTTTTATTAACAGTATCATGAGCAATTGTACAAATAAATAAAAACTTTGCAGATGAAAAGAGAGCAGAATATCAAAAGCGTATGAAGAATTGGTATTTTAAAATGTTCCTAGAATACTATTTCTTCCTCCTTCGCTTGATAAAAATTAAGGCTCACAGTTAACCGGACAAAACAATGCGCACAAATAAAAATTCATCCGAATGTATTCGATAAATGCTTTTTTCCAGCTTTTCAAGTCAAAGTAGAGAGATACTTTCCGTTTAAATTTAATTTTTTTTATCCCTGTGAAAGTATTAAACGTTTCTCTTTGTGACGTTATGATAACAATTAGGCAAATTAATATGAATAAAATAAGGATCTCGGTTAACCAGAGGAAATGAATTCTAAGCTAACTCGGATACAAGAAACCTCGTTTAAGAGAGACGATCCTTGAACATTTGAAGGAAAAAAAATTATCTAAAGCCCTGACCATGGCCTCCACATCCTAGAGCGGGCCCCTAGGCTAAAGCCTCTAGTGGGCCCCCCAGACCAGACTTTTCACGGGCCCTTTTATAGTTAATTTATAGCTTAAAAAAACAAAAAAAATGATGAGAATCGTCCCCGGCCCTGTCAGCTACACCCTTGGGAGCATGAACTTTACGCACAACAACAAAGTAGTTATCAAATAAATAGATAGGCTACTACGCGCACACCGACAGCCTCCTTACCCGTAACGAGTCGCACTGAGCTTGCGAAAAATTCTTGTGACCGCTCAAACTTTAAATGACTTCATGGCTTCAGATAAAAAGCTGAACCTATGCGGCGCAGCTTTTGTCCTCTCATATGTAGGGTCCGTGATAAGGCAGTTTCGGTTTCAGTACAGCACAGGGTAGATGTTTTCCCTGTTCAGATTTTGAATGCCGGTGATGGGATCGGCCAAATGAGCTTTGTTTACATCAGTGATTCCAGGTGAGCCCTCTGTGGTCTGTCTCGTTCGATAGAGAATTCCATCTATTTGCCGGCAGATCCATGTGGGGCCCTCAACTGGCTCTGCTTGTCTCGTACTAATTCATATCAGCTCAGTACTCCCCACTCGGCACTGGACCCGACCAAAGGGACTTTGTTTCCATCCATGGGGTCCCTAAGGTGGTCCCTCTTGTTTCGCTCAATACCTTGTTTAGCATTTACTCATGATCTGCTTGGCGTATGCACTGAAAAGGTTCGGAACCGCTGCTGGAAAATCAAGCATCCAAAGCCGAGCTACACTCACTCCAGCAACTTTTCGTGTTTACGTATACGCTTCGAGGACTTGGCGATTGATGTAAAGAACATTAAGCAGTCTTCTTTCAGTTACTCACGTTCTAGACAGTTAATTTTTCTTTCTGTGAACAATTTTATAGCACACCAAACTTGTATCCTTTCTTAAAATGAAAATAAGTACTACACACAATAAAACACCCATTTATGACATGTCTGTATTTACAAATAATACCTTTAACTTTCTCATTTATCACTTATAATTTTCAAACGAGACGATAAAATTTAAAAAATTACAAATTTCCAGCTTTGTATACCCGATTTATGAAAATATTTTGCGTCTGAAACCCATTTTTGTCTTCAAATAAAGTTTCCCATCCTACTACGTATAGAGTCAGACTTTCAATAATCCCTCCAGTAATCCGGTGTTTTTAGGCCGGTTTTCTCCGAGCATAGAAGAGGAAAACAGTGCGCACATGTTTATGAGCAGAAGTTTGTTATTTAAATGGACTTTTTCAATCAATCTGCAGTAATTCGGCGATTTCGTTAACCCAGTACACCCTGGTGTGATATGTGCCAGATTAGCGAGTCTACTGTACTAATAATTCATATCTCTATTAATTCTAGAAAAATTGAATTCCATCAGCCTTTTTTTTTTTGCTGGTAATTTTTCAGTTTTTCCCCTCAATTTTTTTTTTTTGTAACACTGATTTTAAACATCCTCATGCCCCGTTACTGAAGACAATGTCCTATTTACAGAACTAAATGGGCTATAGCCCAGGGCGGCAAGTTCAGAAGGTCGGCAAATTTGAGGATTGAGTGGCCAAGAAAATTAGCAAAATGGTAGAAGGGCGGTGAAATTTTTATAACCGTCAAATAAACCCACCTCTTCCCAGACAGCAAGTGACCGTGTCAGTGAGTGACCTAGAGAGTTTGCAAGCACGTGAATGAGCAAAAGCGTGACTTAGAGCGGGAGTAATGAATGATCAAATGAGTGACATAAAGAGTGAGGGACCAGTTCAGTGAGTGGCCTAGAGTCAGCCGTCAGAAGCGTATACTGGGCCCTCGGAAAAAGTAATTTTTCTGAGCCCCCTACCTGGCGAGACACGTTTACTTTTAAAATTTTAAACCAGAGGTCCCTCTGCATTTGAGGCCCCCGCCCGCGGGGAATGCGTTAAGACGGTATTGTCTAGAGCGCGTGTAAGTAACGAAACAATTACCAAAACCAGCGTCAAACACGTGTGTGACCAAACAGGGTGCAAACATGTAAATGACTAAAAGGTCCATCCCACGAGAGTTTGCTAGGGGACGCTGGGTAAGATAATTAAAGTTAATAAAAGTCTTTGTCGGACATAAACCGCAAAAATAACAGCCGGCGTGAAGTAAACCGTGCTTGTTCGGTCATTCACAAAGGAAGACGCTCGTTCCTCTGCCTTTGTATTGAAAGCCTTAAAAATTATTGCTTCCCCGAGGCCCGAGACGACCGCGGATCCTGACAAAGACTTTTATTATCTTTAACTTTAATTATCTTATCCAGCGTCACCTAGCAAACTCTCGTGGGACGGACCTTTAAAAGAGTGACTTTAATACAGGTGTACTTGCAGGAGTGGGGGGGGGGGCTATAACATGGGATGGAAAATTCGGGGATAGAGTAGTCGAGAAAATTAGACTAGAGTGGAAGGGCGGTGAAATTTGAATAGCCTTCAAATCGGCAAAACCGTAAATGCGCTTCTGACTGAACATCAAAATTACTCTCAATCTCCTAACCTGAATCTCTGGTTCGGTTTCAAATAAACAACTCATAAAGGATGAAAACTTTAATTTGGAACCACCTTAGCAGGAGTTTCAGAGAATTACTAATCAGGAAATATAAAATCTTGGAAACACAAATACACGAAATACTAAATGGTAAATCTTGCTTATTCGAATAGGACGTCAAGATAAAATATGAAAATGTTTTTAAATATGAAAATATAGCATTGAAAAGTTATTGAAACAAGTATAGACTGTTTTCGATAACAAGAAATAATTGACGCATATTTCAATAAAATATGTGGGTACTAATTTGTCTGCAAAATTAAGAAAAATTTAAGAGTAAAAAAACTTCCTAATGAAATTCTAATATTGCGCGATTTAAAATAATAAATTTCTTATTCAATTTTGTGCAGACTATATGGTTGTCAAAAACCTATTCAAAAACAGTTTTTCGCCACAGATACGTTAAATAGCAAAAGCTTACTTTCATGCAAATTGAAATGATTTTCATTATTATTTAATTATGATTATCAAGTGCACAATATTAATTTTCAGATTTTTTGTCTGAAAAGATGGTGGTTAAATTTAATTCCCGCAGAACATCCGACTCCACACAATCAATTTTATATAGTGGATTCCACTTATAACGTTCCTCAAGGCCGAAACATGGGAAGAGGAGATAGGTTTGGTGCCCCGGGCGCTGGACCGGAGGGGGGGGGGGCGTGAATTTCCACATTTTACCTGCCCTTTAACATTACAAGGGACACCAAGATGATGACCAAGCATCTGGTTGCGGCACTGCTCTTAGAACCCTTTCCCGCTTAGTGCGATTCATTTTCGTGGTTCCATCTTCAACTAATGCTCAGACCATAGAGACGCTTTAAACGGGAAATATTAATATTTCCCGTTTAAAGCGTTTTTCCGCTTAAAACGATTTTATGGCGGTTTTTGGAAAAGCATTATACGCGCGATCCACTTATAATGTTTAATCCAGGTACTTATTTCAAATTACAAAGGCTTTAATTATTAGATGGGGCAGAGGCCTATATTTTCATAGATATTATAGAGAAGCTATGTGTGTTCAAATGCTCACCTGCTGGCGCAGGGCTTTTGAGCTACGTTTTCGAGGAGGGGGGGGGGGGCTTTGCTGAGATTTTTCATACTTTTAGGCCCCACTATAGTGAATTTGTAGAGTGAAAATCAAAAATTGATAAGAATCGTCCTGAGCCCTGTTAGCCTCACCCTGTGGGGGAACCCCCCGTTAATGTCATCATCAGTGAATCCGTAAGCGAATGCAGCTTTATTCTCTGGGAAAACCCCAGATGTGCTACAAAAAGTAATAGAATTAATTTTCTTAATATCCATTTATTTCAAAATTTAAAAATTTTTGCTTACTGAAAACAGTTTTTTTCGAAGACATGGTCATTTTTTGATTCACGTCAAGCTTGCGGGTTTCAGGACTGAATTTAAAAAAAAAGAGATAACAAAGGCTAGAAAACGATGATTCATCTTATTGGATGGCTTGTGCTTTATTGCGCGTTACCAAGAAAACTGAAGGGTGTACATTTTTTTGCCTCTCTACACGAGCCCTTAGGCGCTAGGGGGTAAGCGAAAAGGCAGCGTGACAGCCGAATCGTATGGAATCCCTGTAGAACCTTGGTGGGAATACAATTGACCCTCCTCCGGCTATGACTTCTTTATTTTTTCGACCTTACCAGCAGAAGAAATCTCAAGGTGAAACTTGGGGAACAAATTTTAGGGAAAGGAACTTTGAGAAAAAAAGGTAATTAATTAAAAAAATTAAGGATTAATAAAGAAAAAAAGTGAGGTAACTGGAGTTATGTTTGCTTGAAGGCTCTTGGGAGGGGCGATCGCCCCTTCACCTATTGTTTAAAGGCTCTTGGGGGGGGGGCGATCGCCCCCATCGCCCCCCCCTGGATCCGCCACTGATTACGCCGTTCGTGGCGTATAAACTAAACTCGGCTGAAGAGTTGAGCGACGTGGGCGAAGGATGAGGAATAATGCTGACTTGACTGCCAGTGTCGACCAAAAACACCCGGTTGTCGTTGATATTACGGACGAAAAGGCGACTTGCTGGTTTGAAAATAAGGGAGGAGTGCGCCTCATTTCCCTCCCCGCTCACAAGTTTTTTTTGTGCGCGTGGGCGGCGGCGTTGGACGAAACGCAAAAAAACGAACACGGTGACCTACATTTGCGCGCTTTCTCTTTGAAACACGAATGGTAGTAACACATACCTGCGTTATCTCGCGGTGGCGATCGGCTCTCGCGTCGAACCGGTACATCATTGTGCTGTTGTTGAGACCTGGAAATCCTGTCGACTTTTTCGGTGAGCACTGAAACTTTCTCCGTGAGTTCTGCGATAGCACGAGCGGTTGATGTTTCCGATGAGACAGTTGCGCTTTCGGCGTTGGTCGGAGTCATTGCAAGGATTTGGTCGGCTTGTTTCGCTAAGGCGTCGAGAGGCTGTTCCGAAATAGACAAGATACTCTGCACGTGCGGTGGGAGTAGGTTCAGGAACAGTGATTTCAGGAAATCGTCGGCGAGTGAATTTTCAGAAAGTTCTCGCATGCTTCGTAGAAGGGCTGTAGGACGTTGACTTCCGAGAGAGAGTTGTAGCAGGAGCCTGGTTTTGACTTCGATTGGCCGTATTCGGAAAGTAAGGTATCCTTGAGGTTCTTGTAGGTGCGTTCTGTTGCGTCCGCGGATTGAAGTAGCGGTTTCGCAAGCTTCAGTTCATCTGGGCCAAGCGCGCTGATGATGAGTTGGAACTTCGTGAGATCATCTTCGATCTTCTGAATGAAGAACAATGCCTCTGCGCTGCTGAAGAAAAGTTCAGGTTCGCGGCTCCAGAAGGGTGGCAGTTTCACATTCGTCGCCATGACAGTAGGTAACGGTGGAGGCGGAATGGAAATTGAGCAGAAGAGCGTTCGAGATCAGTCGGGTCACCACTTGTCGCAGAAGGAATAAGGCGATTGACGACAAACACTTCCCTCTACGATTCAGAGATATTATTAAACATTTATTAAACGATTAAACATAAATAAACAGAATCTACAAGAACGAGTGAACCGCGTGACTGTCTCGTTTGAGCGGCAAAGTCCAAGTCCCATTCCACCATCGCGCAGGCGCGCTCTTTTTCCTATTAGGCGGACAGCGCCATCCAGTGGTGGACGCTGTCGCCACACTCCATACCAGAACACGTCGGGTGTCACACTCCAGACTGAATCGGGACTCGTCTGTAAACAGCACTTGGCTCCAATCATGTTGATCCCAATCTCGATGTTCAGCAGCCCATCTTCTTCGGGCCGCACGGTGGCGTGGGGTCAACGGAATGCAGACCATTGGCCTACGTGCATAGAGCCCTCCCTCATCAAGCCGATTACGTACTGTTTGGCTGGACACCCTTTGTCCTGTTGCCAAGAGCAACCGTCTTTGCAACTGCGTAGCATTCCCTGTTCTGTTTCGACGGGCTGTTAACCGTATATACCGGTCATCAGTTGCTGTAGTGGCGCGTGGCCGACCTTGCCCTGGTCGACGTCTAACATTTCCTGTTTCTTGGAATCGATTCCACAGCCTTGCAACAACACTTCTGGCGACTCCAACAGCGTCCGCGACACTACGTTGTGTTTGCCCGGATTCCAGTCTGCCTATAACACGCCATGCCATGGAATCCGGTAAATCACGTTGTTGAGACATCCTCAAGTCACCTCGTCTCAAAAAACAATACTGCGCAATCGAATTTCCCAGTTACGGCAGTAAAACAGACGTTTCTGCAACATCCCGATTTCTGCCCTTATCTCTCTTTTCTGGTTTTTGACGTCATGAACTTTGATTTGCATATGAAGTTTTCTTCTTCCGTTTCCTGCTAGGCTTTAAATTATGGATGATTCATTTTATGTTACTTATCGGTATACATCTTTGCGTAATTTTGTTAAAACCATGTGCTCCCCTAATTGTTTTGAGCAGTGTAGATGAAATTTAATTTTAGTGTTTTAATTCTTTATCAGTAGTTCATGAAACAAATTCATCAAGGTAATCTTTCACATACTAACTAGAAGGTGATCTCGAGCACAGGGTCCACTTTGAGGGACGTGTAGAGGGCCCGGGGTAGGGAAAAACTCACATTAGAAGACCTCAGCTTTAGAAAAAACTATCTGGTTTTTCAACAGGGATAATTTGCTTAAATTTTGAGCCCTAAATTGGTGGAGCCCATGCAGAAATCAGGTCTTGCTCGAACAGTCTTTAATGTTTCAAAAACTTCAGTCGGTAAATGAACTTCCCCAGCGTTAACTTTCGTTACTTGAACTGTTCCGTTTCGGTACATAAGGCTTTTATGGTGACTTTTAAGCATATGAAAATGCTGTTAACAAGCTGTTTTTCTAAAGGAAGCCATAGAAAATTCCTCTCTATCAAACTTTTTCATGGTGGCGAGTTAACCGAAATTAGCGACGAATAAACGAGGGTTTAATAACATTGTTGACTATGAAAGCTGGACACAGGCCTGAAGGAAAACGACAACTTAACCGGAGTGACGACTTATTAGCGGGACGACTTACCGAGGTTTTACTGTATTATTAAATCATATTTTTACTGGGTGTACCAAAACCGAGAAAAGCCTTTCCCTAGTTTCTGGGCACTTGAAATAATATTTCCCCTATTGATAAGTCCTCTATGAAGCCACTTTGGTTATCTCTAGATTTTCAGCGGATACTATAAGTGATTTGAGAATGTGCATGGGCCACTTAAGTTCTCTAGGAATGTACCACGTATCACTCAAATGGTCCGTTAATATGCGTCGGATCACTTAAGTAATCTGGGAATGTGCCGAGGGTAACGAGTGATGTACACCCAAATATCAAAACTTACTTCCAATTCCAGAAATTTCTGTCGAAGAAATTCATTGCGCCCCACCCTGCCCCGCGACCCGCTCAAGTGCTCTAAAACTGTGCCACATTGTCACTAAAATGTGCCACGGACCGATTAAGTATTCTGGAACTGTGCGTCATGTCAGTTAGGAGATTTGTGAATGTGCCACGGCCTACTTCAGTGATCTGAAAATGTGTCACGGGCCGCTTAAATGCTCTGCACCTGTGCCACAGGTCACTTGAGCGATCTGTATAAATGTACCGCTTGAATCTTCATTTTCACAAAGTTGGGATTGAGGTGCGGGTCACATCAGGTAACCCCAAGAGCCACGTTTGGTCCACGGGCCATCAGTTCAGCATACATGGCTTAGAGGGTTGAGCCGCACTGAATTTCTTGAGGAGAAATTTTGAATTCTTATCCTTCAAATATAGCATTGAAATTAACAAAAATTTCTTATAATAACACATAAGGCCCGCATCAAAAAAAAAAAAAAATTTGGATCGTCTGGGGATGGGGGCATAGGGTGCTCGTAGCTCCTCCCCCACCCAGGCCCGTCATTTGGAGGGGGGGGTCAGGGGGGCCGTTGCTCCCCTGGCTTTTGAAAATACACTAAAAATGGTATATATATGTATGTATAAAAAAAAAAATATATATATGCATACATTGAGTACATGTTCTTTGCCCCCCCCCCCTGGAAAAACTTGAAATGACGGCCCTGAGACCCCACCCCCTGCGTAAGTCTCTGATCTCAATGTGCGTGAGTGGGGCATAGCTGACGAAATTTTGCTGACACGAGGGTAGGGGGTCAGTGCTGATAACTATGAAAAGCAATTCATGCCAAACAGTCTGCAATCTCGAAGTATTGCTTCAGCTCATCATGGAAAAGTTCAAGAATTCCTGGATAGAGTTCGCTCGGATGCCTTGCGCGGAATGGGTGCTGCCGGTTTGACCAATGTTGACGAAATCAGGGGCATGATTAACAAACTCAAAACTAAAAAAGCTTCTGGTCATGATGAAATTTCAAATCTCGCTCTTAAAAATCTTCCTCTTTCTATCCTCAAATCATTCACTAATATATTTAATAGCATGCTTCAGACAAGCTATTTTCCTAATGTCTGGAAACTTTCTATTGTCAAACCTCTTCATAAATCTGGAACTGACCCACTTTTCTCTCAAAACTTCAGACCTATCAGCTTACTCAGTAACATTTCTAAAGTCTTTGAACGTATCTATATTTCACGTCTTGACGCTTTCCTGTCCTTCAACAGCATTCTTCGAAGTGAGCAGCACGGATTCAGGCGGGGGCATTCTTGCGTTACTCAGCTGCACAGAGTTACCGAGTTCGTGATGACTGCGTTCAACTACAAGGAACATGTCTGTGCTCTCTGTCTGGATATATGTAAGGCCTTCGACAAAACGAATCACACGACCTTATTATCCAAACTAATTGACCTGGGTTTGCCTGACTATTTCATCATCTTTTTAAACAGTTACCTTTCCAATCGAAGATTCCAAGTCAAAAATGGCAACTGTCTCTCAACTGTCAGACCAATAAGAGCGTCTGTCCCGCAGGGTTCTTGTTTGGGACCACTGCTCTTTGCGCTATACATCAATGACTTCCCAGCTCCTCAGCGCGGAATGCTTGGTCTATTTGCTGACGATGCCATCCTGTTGACCAATCACAAAAAAGGTAAAAAATGTATTGAAAATTTACAAGAATCAACTGAAGACGTTGAGGACTGGTGCCAAGACAACGATATAAAGTTGAATCATCAAAAATGTCAATATATTCTCTTCACAAGACGGTACAAGTTTCCAAGAACTCCCATATACATCGGCAATACGGTGTTGACAAGAAAACGCCAAGTCAAATATCTAGGTTGTATACTAGATAAGTCGCTCTCATTTTCTCCTCAGGTGATGTACGTAAGAAATAAGGCCTCACAAGCAGTTGGGATGCTATCCAGAATCACATTCCCACAGGCCAGGCTAACGTTGAGGAATAAAGTAATTCTTTTTAAAACTATTATTCGTCCTATTCTGACATATGCTGCCCCAGTGTGGGCTCATGCCAGTCTTGCAAATATGAAACGTTTACAGACACAGCAGAACATCATTCTTCGTCAGTTTACCAGAACCCCCTGGTATGTGAGAGGAAAAAACGTCCGTAAAGATCTTGACTTACCACTAATCTTGGACTATATCAAGGAGCTTGCCAATGCTCATTTTGACAGGCTACGATCTTCTGAACACCCGCATCTTAGAGAAATTGTCTGTTATGACCCTAGAATACCCACAGTACACTCTAGGCCAATGGACTTGCTGAGCGTGGGTTGGGTGACGAATTGATGTAATTTTCAGAACATTTTGATGATTTTGATTATTTTTTTTTTCAAAACAATTTATCAATTTAATATCAGTTTTGTTTGATATTGCGGATGCTGTGATCGCAATTCAGAGGCATTTATATGTGTTTTTTTTTTCGCAATTAATAATTTTTCTCATTTATTCATAATTTGCGCTTGCATAAAATGGTGCATTGGGTTCGTGTCGTGTTGAAACTGATGTTATTACAATACAGAGATGGTATGTGTCATGTCTTCATTATAACTTTTTCTTTGACGTTCTTGATTATGGTTATATGACTGATGACGGTTCAACAGTACCTCAGACATCTCTGGTTAGTGTCTCTCGATTATGTAAATATTTATAATGTTGGGGTTTTTGGGTAGCATATCATCAGCTGCTTCCCTTAAGGCATTTCCCCCTTGTTCTTCGATTGTGTTGTGTTTTATCTCGATGAGCATTCATTTCGCGAAGATTTGTAAACAATACTCTCCTGGCTCATTCATTCTCTACACACACACATACACTACATACCTTACACACATGCACAAACTTGTCTTTTTCCTTCTCATACCACCCCTGGTGATCTGTAAGTCACCAGACAGCCTGCAAAGGCTGGGCAGCGACAGAAACGTTCAGTTCTGGTGGTCTGGTCGCATCTTGCCTCCGACCGGTGAATACAGGGTGGTGATAAAATGAATTTGCCGATACACGAGCCCTTCGTTCTTGGTGATGTCATTTGCAGCAGGTACTACACACAGAGGCGCATCTACAGGTTTTGCCGCCTGTGGGCTATGTACAGAGTGATTATAATTAAAGTTAGTTTTTTGAAAAGGCTGTAAAAAAGAACAACTGGTGAGAATTATACCTGATATTTCACCTAAATATACATGAAGCAATCGGATTTTGTCTGGAAAAAAAGAAAAAAAATTCAAAAATTGACCGATAGGTGGTGCTGTACTCGTCATGAGATGCAAATTAAAAGACGTGACATGCGCACCGCACATTGTAATTGTGATAAAAGGCGGGGAACATGCAGTTCCTCTTGTTCTCTGCGTCCGAGAAGGTCGTCGTGATGTTGTTATTGAAGGATCGGGCTCTACTTTTGAAACTTTATACAAGTACGTTGATTGTGCGGAATCTGTATTAAAAGGGTATTATAGAAGCGGCTCAGGTCCAATGTCTGCAAACGGTTTAAAGTAGATGATTTGCTAAATTCGGAGAGACGGGTTCGCTTGACGTGCAATGTGGCAGAGGGAGGAAAACAATTACTGCAACGTCAGTAGAGCAAGTGGCTACAGCATTGCAGGAAGCGTCAAGCAGTGCTTTGGGAACGTGCAGTGCTCGGGGAATTGACCGAACATGCCTGTCAGCACGGTTCGTAAAATTTTACGAAACATCCTGTGCAATTCTATCCATGCAAAATTATGCATGTTCAAGAGTTGTTTCCTGTGGACCTGCCAATACGAGAACATTTCGCCCTGCAATTTCTTGCTCGGATAAAAGTGAACCATGCATGGCCATGGAATATTTTGTTGACAGACAAAGCCCATTTCCATCTCTAAGGTTCTGTCAATACACAAAACCGCAGGATATGGGCAAGAGAGAATCTGTTCCAAATGCAACCATTTGCCTCTTCATTCTCCAAAGGTCACTGTGTGGTGCGGGTTTACTGCAGCGTTTATCTTTGGCCCTTTCTTTTTCGAGGAGATAGGTCCTTCGGGCCCTATAACCTGTACCGTCAATGGGACACGGTATGAATCTTTTTTTGCGCATCCAGCTCATTCAAGCACTGCAACAGCGCGGATGTGTGGATAGCACAATTTCATGCACGATGGCACTCCTTCGCAAATTGCAACACCTGTGAAGCTACTGTCGAATCTCCATTTTGGCAATGGCAGAGTTATCAGTCGCTATTTTCCTACAGTTTGGCCACCACGATCACCTGACCTGAACTCTTGTGACTTCTGGCTGTGGGGCCATCTAAAAAAAATGTTATGTACAGTGGTCCGATTGCGAACTTAGCTGAGTTGAAAAACCGCATTATGCAACACATCACCCCTGGTACACTTCGATCTGTTGTGGAACATGCTTATTGTTTTGAACAAGTATTCTTATTGTAACGAACATGCTTACTGATTATCTGTGGATGATGCTATGATCACAATTTTCACTCCAGATTCTTTATTGCATATTTATCGTTGTTTGTTATTTTCACATAAATTAATAAAAATTTCCGGATACACCCATCCCCCGCATGTTCAGTGCGGAACATGCTGTTGTGCGCTTTCGGCTCATCGGAGAAAACGATGGACAGCATATTGAACGTTTCTAGAGTAGCAGCTAATTTACCACATCCTTTTCCCGTGACTCCATCACTGCTTTTCTACGATTTTTCTTACGGTCACGTCTTTTAATTTGCATCTTATGACGAGTACAGTGTCATCTATCGGTCAATTTTTTTAACTTTTTTTTTTCTTTTGCTACACAAAATCACATTGCTTCATGTATATTCAGGTGAAGTATCAGGTAATTCTGAATAGTGGTTCTTTATATATACACACACACTATCCATAATACCCAGCGTATCCCGGGTTTTCTTCAATTATACTGGGAGTATTGGAAAAGTGACAAACCATGATAAAGGAATAAACTATCACATCATTAAAGAAGAGACAAACCGAAAGTGACTGTTGGGGCCCCAGGAACCACTGTTGCCCGACGGTTTTTCGCCCATTTCGGGCATTTTACCAACTCTGGCGAACTTTTAAAGAAGCCAATCCCGATCGTGTTTGGTATACATATGCAAAATTTGGCGACGATCTGTTTTTTTATTGTAGATTTGTATAAAGAAAAACATACATACTTTCACATTTGTATATAAGATACACGAATTTGTCGGCCTTCTCCCATTCTAATATAATTTTCTTGACTACTCTCTTTCCTTGAATACGCTGCTCTATTCTATAACCCACTTGGCCTCTCCTGAAAGTACACAGGTGTCACTTCATGCTCACACACTCTCTTAAATCACTATTTTAGTCATTCACATGCTTTCTCACGTTGTAAAGATTTATTTAGGGTTATACAATTTTTTCCGCTCTTTTCTCCAATTTTTTCTTGAATACTCATTCCTCAAATTTTCCGTACCTCTGAACTTGCCACCCTGGGCTTTCGCCCGCTAGGCCCTCTCCGTGAATACGCCACTGACTAGACACCCCTTCCATAAAATGTAGCCTAGTTAATGAGATCCTAAAATGAATTCTATTCAAAATAGTCAAAAATATTTCGTAGCAAATTATTCATAATATGCCGATGGAAATTTCACAGTCAAAAATATACGTATAAAAAAAATTGAAAATTTCTTTCAAGATTTGAAGAGGTCAAAGATACGAGCAGTTGGTAGTATTGGTGACGCATTGAAAATGTATTAGGCCTCCACTCCCAAGGTAAATTTTTTCATGACCAAAGCCACCTGTATAGGCTACAAAAGCCTCCCTGAAGTTAAATTTTAAAGCCCTTCTCTCATCCAAGTTTCTTTTTCTGTATCATTTGTTTCTCAAATTCGCCGCCCTAGTTTATACCCCGCTCCACCCCACCCCGTGAATGTGCATCTGTTTCTAAGTCACTATTTTTGATCACTCACATGCTTGGACCCAAGGTTTTCATCACTCACAGGCTTGCAAACTAACTACATCGCTCTCCGACCCGTTCCTTTGATCTCTACGTCACTAAAAGACAGGAAGTCAACGATCTTGTCCACGTGATTTTTTATTGTTCCAATGCCGAAATATTTCCGCCTAAAACGTGTCTCACAATATATTAATCCCCCCAGAATCCAGTCTCTCATTAATGGCAGTAAATTTTGATATGGCCAGAGTTGGTGTTTGGTGAAATAGTCCCTCACATACGCCTACTGGATAACCATGTTTCTGACGGATAATTTAATTTCTTTCAATTATTCTTGGATTTGTTGGAAAAATTTATGAATTAAGTTTATTGTGATGTTAACATTTTTGTGATTTTTTAAAAATTCATCTTGTGGATTGTTATTCGTACTTAATTTTCTCTCACCGACGATCTTTATGTATTAAAGATCGTCGATGCAAATGTAATTTGTGTAAATGTATAGATGCAAATGTAATTTTTTTTGTCATTATACCACCTGTTGTAATTGGGCCGACGGCCTTTAACACAGTTAATAAATTCTAATTTATAGTGCAGATGTTATGGAAATAAAACTGCTATAATTTTGAAAATATATTACGCATATTTTTTTTGTAACTGAATATAATTTCGGTACTTCGGGCAATAATTTCACAAGTCATCATCTGAATGAATGCATGTAGCAATGTTCGTATTGATATGTGTAATGATTCGAGAGATGTCCCATTACTTCATCGGAATTTTTTAGTTAAAAAGGTGGCAATTATTGCTTTTTAAACGGCAGATGTGACTAACTTGGGAACAGGTATGAGTTGCTGTATATTTCTATAATCTTGTTATTCCGTCCCGACACACACTAAGTGGATAATGCTTGAACAATTTTGTTCAACTCATTCTAAGGATATGGGAAACAGTCTGTACCTCCCGTTTTCTCCAAGTTTTAAACGTCCATGGTAAGCTATTTTGCCATTTTTCATAAAAGCTATCATCTACTAATTACTTCAGAAACTTTTAAAAATTAATTTATCTGAATAAAAAAAAATAATTAATTAATTTCAAAATTATATTTATCTAATAAACTAAATGCATTTCTTTTTCTCAAATCAACCTCAATCCAAAAAATGTATTAATATACTAGAAAAAATGGCCCTATAAAGGGTTAACAAATGATGAAGACCTGTCAGTTTACATGGACGATTATAAAAAGCGTCTTTCGCTTCTTCAATCTAATATGATTGTAACGCAAAATTGAAATTCGAAGGTGACAAAAATTATCTGTTCAGAGCATACGCATTTTCGCGAAAGGAATTTCAGAAATATGCCCGACTTTGAGCCGCAGTCAGCAATTAAACACTTATTCGGCACATTTCTCAGTATTTTCTAGTTTCAACACTAAAGGGTATGAAAACACTACACGTTGGTCTCCAATTTTGCGAGTCGGTGCCGTTGCGGCTTGGTTGAAAAACTAGAAATTCAGGTTTTCAACTAATGTGTAAGGGTACGAACATAGTGCAAGCGGATTTCTGATTCACAGAACCGGGTACCTGCGTGCACTCTGTTCATACCTTATATCCAGGTCCATACCAGCGCAACTGCTTAGAATTCTGCAGCGTAAAACCTGTTTTTTTAGGCGTGGGTAGCAGCACAGCACGGATGATTTGAATGGTCGATTTTGCACAGCTACACAATTCTGCGCGGCTCAGCTGGCATGGAACAAACGTTTAATTAAATTTGTTTTGAGTGGCATCGAAAAAAAAAACAACCAAGTCATTTTCTCCAGAGAAAGCGAAAATATTCAGAAGTCTTAAAAAAAACACTCTAGCATTTGGATGAATTCGAACACTCATACGGATGAGTTCTCCAAAGCCTCAAATATCTGATCGTTTTCGGTTGATTCACTCAACAATGCTATACTTTTGATTGTTTAACAGCTTCATCTATTGTGTTGTCGAAACGGAAGTAATTCATTTGAAACAACAAGACAGAGAAACCTATTGTTATCAAGGAAAGCAAAACGAGTATATAAGGAACCGGCATTTCACACACGACATCAGTAATAATTGTGTGAATAATCCGCTGACGATGAAGCTCTGCAACTTTATCCGCAGAATGGGTTACTTAGCTTTTATACCGAGCTCCTGTTCTATCTTCTGGCTTAAAAAGGTCCATATTCGAAGGGTACTCCTCTCCCAGTGCTTCTTCAAGAGTTTGGCAGTTGGATGATTTTTATCGGTCGTCTCAATTGTCGAAACGAGTTTGATTTCTCGGGGGCATTTTATAACTGGGATCGGCGAAATATAGGATGCATTGGAAAAGAACACGTCGTAAGTATTCGCTAAAAAACCTGCACCACAATTATTTACATACTGAGACTACATTGCAGAAACACTGCCTTTGAAAGGCACCTCTGAATGAGAGCGATCTACTCTCTTTAGAGGTGTTAAGGCCTGTCTATTTTCGAAAGTTGCCTTTGATTACACACCCAGGAAAAGTGTCTCACACTTATATTCAATATGAATGATTCTTATTCCAAGCCATTTATGTATCATAATTTTAAGTAATGGGATATTTTTAGATTCGCGAGTCGAAAACAGTTCCAATGATAGCCTCACTGGCCGGGTTTTGGGGAAAATTGCAGATCATCAAAGAAAATGTCTCATGAGATTTGATCCTTCAGATAAGTATTACTGTATTAAAAATATTTTAAAAAATGACGGATGTGTTTGTGAAGCATAGATACACACACAGATATCTTTAGGTATACGTTGATGATTATCTCACATCACGGCATCAAAAAATAATAATCGTTATAATTATATCAAATAATAGTTTGCAATCGTGGGTTCCCGAAATATAACTGTACATACAAGTGGTTGCTGAAAATGTATATAATCGATTTGCGGTTTTTAAACATGTCTGCGGCATTGCGAAATACCTCGGCTTCTTATTTTAATGTTTTAACAAGCCCAGTTATTATTTAAAGCACATATCTAAATGTAGAACACGTTTCTCTTGATCTGCTTACGTTTCACCTGCTGAGAAATTGGTAGAGAAAGCCTACTCTTTTGAAAAATGTGACATTTTAGTGGTTTCTACTATGTCGTGAAAAGATGTTGAAATGCAATACAACGTTTTTCTGAGGACCTTATACACATGAAAAGGAAAATTCTATACCGGCCCCGTGTGTTGCGTTCCCAAACAGGGAAATATACAACCTGTGCCGTGAGAAGTCATTTACGGATGAAATCTATATTTTTGGTTGTTATATTTTCTGAGATACCGAAAGATGACTTACCGCTTTATTGAGAGTTTGTACCTTGAAATCACTTTCTTTTCATCTCTCACTGCGCGTGCGCGTTAGATATTTTTAATTCTCTTACTTGAAGTTATTTCGAATTGTAGAAAAAGTGAATATTTAAACTATAGCGTCAATGTTGGGATTGCTGTTGACCAAGCACCGGTTACCGTCTTGGTCTAAGGTTACAGTCACACCTATTAGTAGTCCGGGTCCAAGCACCCAAGCTTTTGACGCGACATGACCTTTTGTCCTTCTGTCTTGATCCACATTTCATGGATACGTATACTCGACGCCATTTTAAAGTTTTAAGCCCGTATCTGCAACCTTTTGTTCACTCAACAACGTTTTCCTTTGCAATATCTAACAGCTTTATCTGTAGTGTTTCAAAAAACAAGAGAGAAAATTATTGTTATCAAAAAAAAAAAAAAAAATCAACATCTCACTTAACAATAATGTTTGTGTAAAAATCTGTGACGAGGAAGTCTGCAAATTTTATCCGCAAGAGCGGGTTGCTTGGTCTTTGAACGCAGCATGCGTTTCATTCTTTGTCTTGAATTGAGTCCATACTGGAAGGGGGTACACCCTGAAGCGGATTTAACGGCGCGCCCGGGGCCCCGACATCTAAAGAGCCCCGAAAAACCAAAACTTCACATTTTTTTTTCTAATTTAAGGGCTCAATATCTTCTTTTGCGCCCGAGGCCTCGCGCTACTTTAATCCGCCACTGGGTGCACCTCTCTCAGAGCTTCTCCCAGTGATCTGAAGCTTGGATGATCGTTATCGTCACCATGCTGTCCATGTCATTTCATTTTTTTTTTGGAGGCATTTCAAAAATGGGATCAGAAAATATCGGAGTCATGAGTAATCGGAACGTGTCAAATAAACAAAGCCAACCTGCACCAGATTTACTTACATATTGATAATAAATTGTATAAATGTTGTCTTAATGAGAAAAATATCTAATTTCTTAATTTAGGGTGGTGAGGCTGTCTTTCATTTTTTTAGGAAGCTACTTTTGTTTACGCATCCAGGAAAGAATATCACAGTTATTTGTAATTTGCATAACTTTAAAAGTGATGGAATATTTTTCAAATATAAAATTTTATCTTGTCTCCTATTGAAAGGTGCCCCTGTTCAGACTTCCTGTTTAAAGGGGATCTCGCAGTAATTTGGACTTGATTTGTATAATTCTTGTCCCAAGTCTTATGTCATACTTTTAAAGAATGGAATCGTTTCAGAATAGCTTTGACAGTCGGAAAATTCGAATGTGCTGGACAGGCTCGCCGGTCGGGATTTGTGGAAAATTCCGGATCATGAAATAAAATAACTCTAAATGAGATTTGGTCGTTACATAGGTATTTCATTGTATTAAAAAAAATAATTTCAAAATGTAATAGATATATCGGAAGCAGCGCTATCTTAAGGCAAACATTAGAAATTCGTTGATTAATGATCTCAAAAAAATTCTTGGGAGATATCTATTAGTTAATATGAATGTCAACTCAAATGTTATTTAAAATAATTAATGAAATATTTTATAACTTAATTTTTTGAATCAATTTTTATTTGTGGCTGCAGTTTTAAAATAAATTTTTATGATAAATAATAACTTCTTTACTTATAGATACATAGCATGTGTTACGAAGTTTGTAAGTTGACTTACCCGACTTGATGTCAGGGATATGCAGCTGATTTCGCTTATTACGTTTTCAAGAAATCTTCATGAAAAACGTTGTTATCGAGAAAACACTTTAAACGGGAAGACTTATAAACTTACCTTAGGTGATTATCTTATCGGTCTGGAATTCCACGTCCCAGGGGCTATTACAAAGAATGAATTGTCACTAAAGGAAAATGCTAATTGGTAAATTTTAAGTGCCTTTTCTCTGTTTGATATTTTTAAATTTAAATTCATTATTTATTGTTCAGCTAGTGGGCACGGTAGCCCAGGTCGATAAGATACTTGCATGCTCTAGCGAGATTCACATTAGAGATCAACAATTCGAACCTCATGGGTGAAAGCCTACCAAGGTACCTTAGGAAATGAAGCTGCCAAAACAACAGCGGAGCTCGAAGAGCTTACTGATGCCCAACTACTGTTACCAACTACATACTGTTGGTACCTGTAAGCTACCGATCGGTTGCGCAAATGCTACTGATAGGCTTATTGGTTGTATTTTTCAAGTTTTGTAAAAGATCTTTTATCAAAGATTTAGAGTGTAATCCCGGCCTTACATGCTTTTCCGTGTCAAACACACAAGCTCGAAATATTTATAATTTTTTATTTATTTTTACCGGTGACACTTTTTTTGCAAAATTTGATTCGGGTCAAGACGTCACTGGAGAAAAAGAAGTGAAGAGGTAAAGAGGAGGAATGAGCATTTTAATTGCTCATTCACTCACTCATTTACTCATTGATCACTGACTCAATAACAGCTCATTAGCTCATTCAAATACTCAATCGCTCGATCAATAATCCATTCATTCACTCACTTATTCGCTTATTACTCTGTCGTGTCGAACTGTTGTCGATGAATTTTCCACGGTGATGAGTTTGCCTTTCGGTGAATTATCTGGATATGCTAAATAGCTAGCAGCATGCCTTCTCACAGAGCCGTAACTGCCCCGGCCGGCAAAATTCAGGGGGCGCAAAATTTTATGTGGGAACAAAGAACACCGTTATAATGTTATCGAATTTTAAAGTTGTGGGGGCGGTCGAATCACGTTTGCCCCGGGTGGCAAAAATCCCAGTTACGGCCCTGCTTTTTACATGACGACAGTTCAGTCTCGTTTAATGTTCTCATCGGTTAATGAATAGACCTACGATTTTCAAACAAAAGCGTCCGGAAGCGCATAATATAGGTGGGCAGAATAGAAAGTGCTAATGGTTGGTAAAAATGGTGAAAAATGAATTTTCTCGTCACGTCAACGTCTATTTTATACGTCCTCGAAAAAATTCATAACTTCTGATACTCACACCACTACAATATAATTATGAAGATCAATATGAATCTAATATAACGTATGGCGACGAGCTTCGTGAAAGATGCAGCATTCCGGGTCAGGTAAACTCACCGCCATGCAAATCACCGCTAGGAAAATTCGCCGACCAACAATTCACCGAATGGAAAATTCATCAAGCTGAGAAATTTCACCCACAAACAATTCTCGACGGGAGTGAACGAACAAGCGAATAAATGATCGAGTGAGCAAATGAATGAGTGAGTCAATGAATGAATGAGTGAGTCAATGAATGAGCGAAACCGGCCTGTCAATAAAGCTAGCTCGCTCCGCTCATTCACCAGGTCACTCAATCAATCACTAGGTTGCTCATTCTCTCACTCACTAACAGAGTCGGCTCGATCTCTCTCTCTCTGTCACTCCCTCGCTAGGCCGCGCATCATATCACTCGCTCACTAGGACGCTCACTCACAATGTCACTCGATCTCTCTCAGTAGGCCGGTCACTCACTTGATCTCCAGTTCTCTCAATTACTTCCTATGTCACTCACGTACTCACTAGGCTGTCCAATCAGTAACACACTCAATCAGCTGGTCACTCATTCCGTCATTCGCTCACTCACCAACACTAACCACTCTGTCACTCAATAACTACTGTACCAATTACTAACTCACTCCATCGGTCATTTCTCCTTCACTGGCTCACTGAAGCGAGTCGAGCTATCGTCGGCGGATTGTTAGCTGTCGACGCATTTTCCATCCATGAACTACTAGTCAATGATTTTTCCATAAAGCTTTTAACTCCATACCGCAGTCTGTTTATATTTCCGAAGAAAAAATAATTTATCATTAAAAGCACATTTTTCTCTGTGACGAGACGTAGAATTGAAAGCTCCATGAATTTAATAGAAAACTTGAAAGGACAAATACCTGCAAAAGTTATTTTCGAATAAATTATGTGTGCTGTAGTTTATTATAATTTCTTACTTTCGATAACTTCTCCAAGGCGATTATATGAATCATGTCATTTAATGCGAAAGTTAGAATAACGCTTAAGCACAGCCAGCGGCCGGCCCACAACACTACAAAAACACATTAATTCACATTTGGAAACGAAAGTCACTAGTTTACTTGCACTACGGTTTGCACCAGAAAATACACTACACAAGGAATTCGTAGTACATCTAGGAATCAAAAATTATTTTAAGGGAATTATCTCACCCATGACCATTTACCTAGATCGTGAATTCCTGAAGTTCATAACTTCGCATTACTTCATACACTTGATAGAAATTATGAGTTCAAATATACTAAAAACTAGCCGAATTCTATGATCGTTTCTTATCTTTCTCGATCGACCAAAATACATTACGATCACGATCGACGAGTAGCCGATCGCTTCTCCTAATCTCGCGTATTAAGAGAAAACTCTGGAAGGAGTGATCGGTATGCCTGCCGTTCACTCAGCCCACTCAGAAAAAAGCCAAGAAATGAATCCAGACAGATTCTAAGGGCAAGCCCGAAACCTCCGCACACTGTCATACTAACGATTTCGATAGGCTGACACGAACCTAATTCGTTTTAGGCCTTTCGTGGAAGAAGGAGTCCTTCTCACCCAGACATCGCATACAAAGAATTCGCACCACAACAACCCTTTTTATAATGTCTGAACCCATCACATCCATTGTTAAAGAATGATAGAGAGTGCCCGCCCATTGTTGACAGTTTAGAAATATACTTCAACAATGAAGTTGGAATATATTTGTTTATCATATTGTTGAAATTGTCTCCCATTCTTAAAAGTGAAGCTTTTGTAGATAATTCCATTACGTTTCATCCCCGAACAGGTGAGTTGCATCGGAATATTTATTTCTGGGATAGGGTTACCAGACGTACTAGTGTCTGATACCATTTCAAAAAGCCTCTCATGTCTTTTTTATGTTTTAGTTTCTCCCTTTCTCCTGTATTATCAGAGTTGCGGAATTAATTCTGTTTTTCTCTTTTCAGGAAAAATAAACCGAACCATAGAATAAAAGAAATTTGTTTTCTTATTTGAGTTTCTTTTTTTCTTTGCTCGCATATTTGAATGCTATTACCAATTACCAACAAAATTCGCAGAAAAAGACTATTTCGCTCCTACATTGGGCATGCTATTTCACTTCATGGTACCGCTTGCTCCATTGCGTCAACAGCTCTGGAAGGAGGAAATCGCAAAAACACACACACTCATCTTCAGAACACAACTTATCTCTTAACAACAGCTGATGTCGTGTTAGAGAAGATTAGACGAGCCGTCTCAAGAGCATCGGGGGCTTCTGGGAAAAATCGAATTCCCGCTCACCTTGTACCAGGTTAGAAATACAATAGCAGCATACTAGATTACATAGTTTGCAAAATTATAGCGGCAGATCTCATTATGATGGAATCCATTTATACAATTGGCGCTCTCGGACAATGTCCGTGTGGGGCCCGATATGCTCAGACGGTCTTGGCTCTTACATTGCGAAATAAATAAACATCGTGAAGAAACACCCAATATCTCTGATTAATTAACAAGTACTCCCCATAGAGATTGTTTTAATTGCAAAATTATTGTTGCTTTTTGTTTGCGCCATACGCGGGAGCCACCTAGTGCGAACATAACTGATTCTGACGATTAATAAATAAATTTATTAATTAAATTAAAAAGTGAATTATGGCAACCAAATCATCTTATATCAGCTTTTGGTTGCCGTAATTCTTTTTAAATTTAATTAATAAATGTTTTTGCACCTTTGGGCCGATATATTTCGTTCTTTTATTCCTTCTTTCAGGAGAAAAGAAAGATGATTTTTGTATATCGCAAGTACATAGATATCAGGATCGAAAGCATTTCACTAGCCTTTAGCTACTGCTATCTACAATGTCCAAGCGTTCCTCATCACATTATGAATAAACTGTTCTACCCTGTTCATTCAAATACTTTTTCTTTCTCATTGCATTTTCAAAGTTAGATGGAGACAAATTAGAGTTTTAATTGTAAACTCTTATTTGTATAGTATTCTCGTAATTGACTGTGGACAAATAAATTATATAATGTTGCCAAGCATGCGCGCGCATTCGTTCTGATTTGTCAGTTGCGTAATCCGGAAACCCAATTAAGGAAGGTGGGAGGATGTAACCCCATATGCCCCGGAAAAGATAAATGTTATTATTGTTGTATAAATACAAAAATAATGTTTTATTTTTGAAACATATGACAACCATATTTTTATGGGCATCTTTTTATCAGCCACCTCGTTGGGCATTTTGCCTGTTGTGGCGTTGTATTTGTATTTGTATTTGTATTTGTTGCTTCCTTCGCTATTCCAGTGAGATAGTGAGAAATTGGCGAATTGTTAGGTAATGTATAGGGTCTCCGAGAATGATCTATACTAGTCTACGCGTTCATAACAAAAATATGAAAAGATGAAAAGAAAGCCAATTTGTGGCAAAAAAATGACGGAATATAACATTTTTGTAAATATCAATTGCCTGAGGTAGACGGCGCTAGTTGATCGGCAGCTGCAGTAAGAAAATGACAAAAGCGCAGTGTGTATGGCAGTCAGTGCAAACAAAATCACTGAAAACCTGTTAAATAAAATTTCGTCTGATGAACCATAAAAAACCATCAAATATGCCTTCAATTTATGCATAGATGCAGAAAATTAAAGACTTGGAAAATGTTGAGCACGTGAAAAATTACGGCCCACCATCGACATCAGAAGAAAGTGTCGAGCGAATGAAAGACGCGTTGCAGTCGAACATGAACGAGACGGCCTCAAATAAAATCTTTGGTGCGGTATTTTATACGACGCCCTAATTGACACTTGGTGCGAAATCGAGAAATTCACATGCTCAATACTTCCTGTGTCTTGCATCCATGCATGAATTGCAGGCATAATTGGTGAATTTCTTTGGCACATCAGGCGAAACTTTCTTTGCACGGTATTCGGTGATCTCGTTTCCATACACATTTCACTTGCTGCTGCGCGGTCGCCATTTTCGTTTCTAATTACAACTGCTGAGCAACTAGCTCAGTCTACCACAAGAAATTTCTACAAAAAAATGTTAGATTTCTTAATTCTTTTGTCGCAAACGGCACTTCATTTCACCCTTTCGTATTTTAATTATTAGTTTTTAGAATATATAAAGATATTTCTCGGACACCCTATAGTTTTGTAGTGCAATGTCCATAGCTGTTCTTTTATTTCCTTTGCGATTCATTTTCAATATTGTTTCTGATACTTAAATATGATTGATTTCCTCGTTTAAGAATTTAGTTGGCATGCAGAACTCTCACCGAATAAATGATAAATTAACACGTCGTTTATGAAATTAAAAGTTCCAGAAAAATCTCAACCAAAGAAACGTATTCAAATTTCTGAAATACCAAAATAAAATTAAAATCTGGCTTTAATTCCCGAAGAAGAAGGAAAAATCTCGAAGGAGAATAAGTTAGAAATCTCCAAAAAAAAAAAATCAAGAAACAAACATAAAATAAATAATCTGGGTCGAAAGCGAATTCCGTTATAGGTTTGGTTTCTGTTAAATTTTTCCGCATAAAATCACTTTTGTTGACGGCAAATATTTGTTCTTGGATTTTTTGTTTGTTTTATTCCATATGAATCGCCTCCATGGTATGAAGAACACCATTATTATTTTTTCTGTATTTCAAGCATTTATTATTATAGACTGCCTGTTTAAATTCTTTTCTGAAAAAAATTATTATTATGAACATAAGACAAAGATGATTGGAGTAAGTATCTTAAGAAACCAATTGTGATCGAAGAGAAAACAACAGGAGATCGAACGTTTCACTTTTTCTCATTATTACTTCTGTTTTCATTGAAAGCACACTTTTTTCAGCAGCAGAATGTAGAATTGAAAGCTCCATGAATTTAATAGAAAACTTGAAAGGACAAATATGTGCAAAAGAAAAAGTTATTTCCAAATGAAGTTATATATATGCTGTAGTTTATTATAATTTTCTGAATTTCGATGCCTTCTCCAATGCGATTATATGAATCATGTCATTTAATGCGAAAGTTAGAAACATGCTTAAGCACAGCCAGCGGCCGGCCCACAACACTACAAAAACACATTAATTCACATTTGGAATCGAAAGTCACTAGTTTACTTGCACTACGGTTTGCACCGGAAAATAAATACACTACACAAGGAATTCGTATTACATCTAGGAATCAAAAATTATTTTAAGGGAATTATCTCACCCATGACCATTTACCTAGTTCGTGAATTCCTGAAGTTCATAACTTCGCATTACTTCATACACTTGATAGAAATTATGAGTTCAAATATACTAAAAACTATAAAGTCGAATTCTATGATTGTTTCTTATCTTTTTCGATCGACCAAAATCCATTACGATCACGATCGACGAGTAGCCGATCGCTTCTCCTAATCTCGCGTATTAAGAGAAAACTCTGGAAGGAGTGATCGGTATGCCTGTCGTTCACTCAGCCCACTCAGAAAAAAGCCAAGAAATGAATCCAGCCAGATTCTAAGGGCAAGCCCGAAACCTCCGCACACTGTCATACTAACGATTTCGATAGGCTGACACGAACCTAATTCGTTTTAGGCCTTTCGTGGAAGAAGGAGTCCTTCTCACCCAGACATCGCATACAAAGAATTCGCACCACAACAACCCTTTTTATAATGTCTGAACCCATCACATCCATTGTTAAAGAATGATAGAGAGTGCCCGCCCATTGTTGTGTGTGTGTGTGTGTGTGTGACAGTTTAGAAATGTACTTCAACAATGTAGTTGGAATTTATTTCTCTATCATATTATTGCAATTTACATTACAAGTTCATTGCACTTATTCAAATTTTTATTCATGAAAGAAGCAGAGTATATTTGTAGTGAGATACAAGCCATTTAGAATAAAACTCAGTATTAAAAGAAACATGCATATATGTCTGAACAGTGTATTTAATTTTTTTACAGTCACGTTTATTTACACGCTTTGACCAATCACCGCTAAATTCACAAAAACAACGATCTAATTTGCATGTTTTACTACTTCATGATACCGCTTGCTTCATTGCATGAACAGCTCAGGAAGGAGAAAATGAAAACACATCCATCTTTTCAGACCTGCTCAACAACAGCTGATGGCGTGCTCCATAAGATTACACGAACTGTCTCAGCAGCTTCCAGACTAAGATTTCCGCGCTTCTTGTACTTGGTTAGAAACACAATGGCAACCTTTTAGTTTACATTTTTTTCGAAATTAAAGTGTTAGATGCCATTATGATGGAATCTTCCTATACAATTGAGGCTCTCAGGCAGTGTCTGGATTGACCCGACATGTTAAGATGGTCCTTACATTCAGACATATATAGAGTGATTCAGAAAATATAGAAAAAACTTTAAGAGGTGATAGTACACACCAATACATACAATTGTCGTAGAAAAATGCATGGTCTAACATGCAATGTAAACTCGCCAGCGCTTTTCGAAACGGTCGGTCCGCAAACGTTAAAACGGCATTCCTGTTGAAATTTATCGGGAGAAAAATTTATCGTAGTTGAGCGATGAAAATAGACCTGTTGTTTTTAGCAAACTTTTGTCGTGGAATTTTCAAAGTGTATTTTAGAATATTGGCTCAGAATCAATTACTGGTCCTTGTGAAGACGAATTGCGATGTTGAAAAGCCATTTTAAGAAAGGTTTTAAACAACTTTCTGATGCGGACATGTATTTAAGAAAGAGGGAAATTCGACTGCCCTTGCGGGGAATCGAACCCATGTCTTCTCACTAGCCGGATGAGCGCCGAAGACCCACTCGACTACGATGGCAACGAATACCTCAATCTTTCCTTGGAGCTCGTGTGCACTGAACGGGACCGTCCATGTACACTCTAAGCGAAGACTGTGGTAGTCGTTGCCTTTGCAGTGTAGGGGTCTATAACACTCACCCGGCAAGTGACAGGACGTGCGTACGATTCCCCGCAAGGGAAGTTGACTTTTCGATCTTTCCTAAATTCATCTTCGCATCAGCCAGCTGTTAAAAACTTTCGCATGGGTAGCGGGAAGTGGCATCAAACCCGGAAAAGAAATTTTGGCTGCAAAAATCATGTGTGATAGCTATGAAAAATGATTCAGGTCTTTTCGAAGATAACGCTATAATAATTGAAGTATTTTCCAGTGGCCATGACAATGGCTCGGAATTTATAATGGTTAGAACAGCAGCTGAAGAGAGCGAAGGACACAATCTAACCCTTAAATACGAGCTTTGCATGTGTGGTTAAACATTCATTGCTGCAGCCAGCTTGAACATAAACATTCAGAACCGTCTTCGCACATAAGATGAGGTCATATTCTTTCCATTTTATAATTTTAATTTGCTGATAGATGTCTCAATTAATTAACGCCAACAGCTCTTCGTTTGTTGCAAATCATGTGCAGCTGGCATTTTGCTAATTTATAAAAATGGTTTTAATTGCATTCCTTTCTTTTTTTTACCTCGAAGTTTTCCAACCCGCGCGAATTTTTTTTCTTACTATAGTTTGAATCACAAAGAAGGTAGTTATGTATTTGGAAATTTAGTATATATAACATTAATACATTTATTTCATATGCGATTTTTGAGGCTTTTTACGTCCTCTTTGAGCCCTGTATAAGCAGTACGATTCAAAATACACTTTTAATAAGACTTTTCGGCTTTTTTTAAGTGACTATGAAAAAAAATTATCAACTCAAAAGAAAAATCTCGCTTTTGTGGGGTTATTTATTAATTATTTATATTATTATTAATTATTATTATTGGGGGGGTTAATTATTTTCGAAATGTGTTCCCGAATAGAATTGGTTCAGAATCATTTACTGGTCACTGTGAAGACGAAATGCGGTGGCGAAATGCCATTTCGACCGCAAAAAATGATGCTGGCAAGGAATTTTTCGCAGATAACACCAAAGTAGGCGTTGAAGTATTTTTCAGTGACCGCGACAATCGTTCGAATTTTAGAATGCGACATAACAGCTGAGAAGAGAGTGAAAAACGCAATTTATAAACGAAGAAAACTGATAAAATTAACTGCCTACGAATTAACTGCTTATGACTGCCTTAATAAAATGAGGACAGCCATAATTTTTGTAATGTCCTGTATCTGAGCATACAAATTGACAAATTGAAAGAATACTCCTAAATATTACTCATACAGTACATGGTTTTGTATAAATATATAGTGGAAGTTAGACCTTACAATTATTATTTACATTATTATGTAATATATGCAAACCGCTTGTATAATCAACAGAGGGCCTCAGTATATATATCATTCATTCTTGAATCTCAAAAGATATTATTTTTAAAAAAATGCCAGTTTCTAAGGAAAAATTTTTACTTTTCTTTTCTTTTCAAATCTATTTTATTTTAACTTTCACTTAATTTTCCCTTAAAAGAAAAGGGAAATTTTTAAAATATTCCCAGTTTCCTTATTTCAAAAGAAATATTTTCGAAAAAGGATGAACTTGATTAAAGTAACAATGGGACCGCGGAAAAACACAAAAAAAAAAAAAAAAATAGAAAAATATTTTCCCTTTATTTCTAAATTTTTTATCCCCAAAGTTAATTGGAACTTCATTTTTTTTCCCCCTGTTATAACACAAATAAAGAAATCCAATTTTCAAAAGGAATTCTTTTGTCTTTACATAAAAGCAAAAAAATATATATGTTTTTTGAATACATTATGTCAATACATAAATTGCTCGCTTCCCTAACATAGGGGAAAAAAATATACAACAATAAATTTCTTCCCTTTCATAAAATCTAATATTCCCCCCCACATGCAAAAAAAATTGTTTTTTTTTGGTTTTCCTGCGTCCTCTCACGGAGAAAATGCAATAAAAATTCCTGTGGAATCCCCTCTTTCTCATTTGCATAATTTTCATATACGTCTGAGATGCCGATTTTTCATCGTTATCATCGATAGATGGCGTTTTTTTGTTTTTTTTTCTATCTCATGTGATTAGATCTTAGTTTTTTTATATTAAGGGAATCCAATTTATAAAATATTCCTTTATTTTCTTTTTTATGAATTGATTATCTTTCGGATGTTACCGAGATGTTCTAAATGCGTTCACCCGTGTAATATTAATGTATAGGAAGAGAAGCTTTAATGAGAGCACCGAAGGATTTTATTTGATTTTCGTTTTTTACGAGTTATGTTGAACTTAACAATTCGTAAATACGTTTTTTCCTATCTTGATATTTTTCTTGTAATTTTTTTTAGGGTTTGGAAAAAGGGGGGAATGAGATGATAATAATGATATGCACAGATTTGTGTTGATGAATTGTGAGCACCTTCTCGGACGAAAACAAAAATTATTTTTTATTTGCAAAAAATTCTGGTCTTTTTTATTATATTAGAATCCAACACGTTGTTGATTACTCCTGTTCGTATTCTTAATAATTAGCTTACTCGGGGGGAATAAATGTGTTTTATTTCACATTTTTTGTTCCCATGCTCATTTGCATTATTTCGCGTGTTGCATTGTGGGTTTTTCTTTCTCAAGACAGAAACTAAGCTGAAAATAGATTTCAGCCTATTTTTGTGACAAAAAAGGGTGCAAGAAGCCAAACGTCTCTCCAGTTTCCTAAATTATTCAGGATGGACAAAACACAACTTAAAAAAATACTTAATGTTTTTTTTAAAACTTATCAATTTCGGGTAGAGCATCAACTAATAATACCTTCCTCTAGCGCAGACTAGTTTGAAAGGTAATTTCACCCTTTTGCATGGGTTTTTCTTTATTGAGGGGGAAAACAAGAATGGAGCCGTCTGGTTTTTTCCACCATACACTTGAATTTTGTCGCCAGGTTTACCAATAAAATTCTAGTAGATGTCCAAAAGCCCTTTATTAACGCACTAGCTGTTTGCCGCGGCTTGGCTCGCGTGGATTTGGTAATCTGAAAATTGCTTGGCGATGATTACTTCCAATAACATTTGAATACCTCATGAACTCCCCGTGGGTGTTGCATTTCCAGTAATCCCACAGAGTTAGAATAATATCTTTAGTCCATGAGTAATCCCGTCTAGGCGAGTCTCTATATTATAAAAATATAATACGTCATGAGTCTCCGTGCCGTGTTGAATTTTTTCACCATGAAAAAAATGGTGCCTTTCTTAAGCACTTTTGTTCATAGCCAATGAACGGGTAAAATAAAATTTAATCAGCAAAAATATGCCTTCTAGAAAACATTAAAATCAATTATACAGTACAGTATTTTATTGCATATGAGAAACATTTCAATGAACTAGAACTTCCTCCGCCATCAATTAAATAAAACTGTTATAATTCTTTGATTAAAATTAGCAACTGGATTTCAATTAATATGCCGCATGAAAAAAAACAATGCAAAATGACAATAATTGATATTTTTTAACAAAAATATTAGCTGCATCATCAAATTTGCTCCGAAATTTTAACACTTATTATTTGTGTACAGTAAGTTAATATAAGTAAAACGCGCAGAAAGTTACGAATAGTTGGCTTTGTTTACGAAGTTAAACAATGTAATAGCCTAGAATATTCTTTTGGGTTGCAATCAAGGAATGTTTAAGATGAGACGGTAATCAATATCCGGTTCCATTTGATAGGTGCCGCAAGGGGCTCCATGCATGTGATACAGGATGATTCTCTGAACTCATGGGGCAAACTTTAGTAGGTGATATAAGACACTTAACAAGCATTTTTTATCATAGAATTTGCAGCCGAATCGCAATAGCGAAGGCGGTAAAAGACGTGGGGGAGGTTGTTTTTAGATAATGCACAACAACAGTACTTCACCAGAAACAAATATATTTTTCAGAGGGATTTTCTATGATGCGTGCCGTCAACCATTCGAGAATGCATTTACATCTTCGGATGGCATTGGAGTTTTTTTTGTTTAGTGCAAGTACCATCAAGGTTTCGTTGCGCCAAGCAGTTATCAAGCGGTATAATGACTTGTGATAGAATTTGCGTTATCCTGGTTGCACCACGAGAAGACCTACCACATTATAATACCCTGGTCACGAGCATTGGTCTACGCAAGATTGACCTTTAGAGTTGGGGTACATTTTGGGTTTGGGGGAGCACAAAGAATCTCTCTCATGGAAATTTTTAGCTACTAACCTTCAAAAAGCATTGTAAATTAACAGAAAGAGATAAAGATAACGTACGGTATAAAGGGTATTCTTTCGATATTTTAATTTTTTACTAAAATATTTGAAGATATTTATTAATTTTTTATCGTCTTGGAGAGGGCACGGACCCCCTATGTTCTCTCCTGCGTACCACGCCTCTGGTCACAAACTTATGAACTCAGGGCTGTTACTTCTCTAGAAAATTTCACAGCAGCAACGTTTAAGTAAAAAAGTATAGGAAAAACTTACATGCTACGCGTGTATAGGCAACACAACGCGGAGAATCACGATTTTAAAAACAAGGAAATGAGAGCGATTCTTCGACCAATAAATACATTTTGCCTTTGGATTTCAGAAAATAAATATTACTTTATTGATTCTCATATTTTTTCGTAAAAGTGCGCAAAAGCGCATTTGTGATAATACTTGATTGAATATGATTTTTTTTATTATTATTTTCAGTAAATTTTACGCAGAATTTTAATGCGTTATATGTGTGTTCTAAATAGCTCAATTAATCCTTTGAAGGGCAGACATTTTTCCAATTCCCACAGGAAAATATGTAAACAGGTGCACGCTCACATTGGGACCACACTCCCCCCTTCTAAGAAGCGTTATTGCATTGATTCGATATATTTACTCTCATCAGGACGTTTTTATTTAGTAAATTCTCTCCCGATATCTCAAATCATCAACGTTATCCCCCACCAAGTGAGTCGTGACCAACACTTTGGGAACCACTGTATCAAGGCAATAGAAGTGACGAAAGAAAACTCTTTTGAGGTAGTCGTATATTAATTAAGGTCGGCAAAATATTATTCGCTTCAGTTGGCAGAATTTCTAGGACCGGCCCTGCTTGCACATTCTCTAAGACATTCTTTTGTTTGCCCACTGACCTGGTCCCTTGCTCTCTATGACACTGTTTAGGCCAATCGCGAGCTTGCATATTATGTCACGCTTTTGGTCGCTCAGTAGCTAGTCGTTCGAGTGTGTATGTGTGTGTGGGGGTGGGGGGAGATCAAAGTGATAGAACATTGTACTTAACCATGTTATTCAATATAAATCAAACATTTTCTCTCATTTCGGGGAAGGTCGGGACCCCCCCCCCCTCCCCTCTCTTCGTACCGTCTTGTAATCCGCGGATTACAGCCAAAAACCATCAAAATTTCTTCGTGAGGATGTTTCTGCATCTTATCTTCGAATTTTTCTTAGAGGTTGGACTAGAAACAAATTTTCAAAAGTACTTCATTAACCACTTCGCGTGCAGGCTTTTCGCAAAAGATTTGGATTCTCTATTTGGAGAATCTGATAACCTCATCCAAAGCTTACCGCGCGTTAGGAAATGGAAAATATATAAAAGTAAAAAGTAAAATAGAGATAAGCTTGTTATAAGAGAGTTCATGGTGTGTGTGTGGGGGAAATATCTTTTAACCGCGGTATAGAAAGAAAGAAAGGAGGGGAAAGGAAAGCAACTTCAGTTCATAGGGTACTATAAAGCAGCGGTTCTTAACCTTTTAAAAACACGACCCGAACCAACAATAAGATTCGCTCTCTTCTAGCGACCCATGGAACTGTTTATGTTCCGAAATTAGTGAAACCACTGACGTAACAAATGCAATTATTATCAATAATGTAAGTGGATTTGTACGACTCATCTAGGAAGCCCCTAAAAATCAAGTTGGAGTCGTGACGACCACCAGGAGCGTCTTAAGCGAGGGTGCAAGTGGTGCGGTGCACCGGGTTCGGCAGCGTTGACTTTAGTTAGACACCGAAATTACTGAAAATTTCACACAGTAAAAATTCACATGACATCACACTTTTGAGTCATACCTTCACAACATTGTTGAGAAAACTTGAGGGAGTAGACTGTACCTGTGACCGTGATACTAGAAACAAGAATGTAAGCTACCAGGAGTGGCTCGAGACAGAATATCTATCCCTGCCGGACTTGTTTTTTGAGCTTTCTGCTTAGTGGCCATTCAGGTATTACGTTAGCATCGATGGGGTGGGGGGTTTCCAATTTGCTGACTTTTGGTGACGGGGTGGGGGGAGGGGGGTGTTTGCATGATGCTTGCGTCATCAACCACCCTTTATAAAGATATGAAATATTCATAATGGCATCTTATTCGGTGCGACAAAAACGGGAAAAAATCCTTTCACAGTTATTAGGCACCTGAACTAACATTCTACCTATTGATAAATCCCTAACAGAGCAACATTTCTAAATGTTTCACGGATTCTTCAAGTGCTCTGGAAATGTTTCCGGGCCTCTTAAGTGCTCTGGAACTGTGCACGCATCACTCAAGTGATCCGTAATTATGCCACGGATCACTTAAGTAATCTGGAAAATGTTCCGCGAGTAACTTGAGTGATGTAGAACCGCACTGGGGGACACTTAATTGCTCTAAAACCGTGCCACATGTCACTCAAGGGATCTCTAAATGTGCCGCGGATCGTTTAAGTGTTCTGTAACTGTGTCGGAGGTTACTTAAGTGATCTTTGAATGTGAAAGTAATCTTTGAGGCCTACTTCAGTGATATGAAAATGTGCCCCGGGCCACTTAAATGCTCTGGAATTGTGGCATGGGTCATTTAAGCTATTTGTAAATGTGCCGCTTAGTTCATTTTTAGAAGATTAGGTTTGAGAGGGACAAGAATCATCAGATAACCTTCAGGGCCATATTTGGTCCGCTGGTAAAGGGTTTACCATATATGGCTTAAAGGGTGGGTCGCAATGAATTTCTTAAAGAGAAATTTTGAGGTCTTACCCTTCAAATAGCATTGAAATTAACAGAAATCGATTATAATAACATATAAAGATATTTTCTTTCGAAATTTCAATTTTTCAAAAATATTTTTTGCATTAAAAAAAAATTGTTTTTTCTGGGGGGGAGGGAAGGTGCATGAGCCCCTATTGCCCCCCTCTCCCGCGTACATTTATGATCCCACCAATATGCGGTAGGGGGTAGTGATAACGAAATTTTGCTGAGAAGGGGGAGGGGTTAGAGTTTTGTTGACTTTTACTGACACGGGGGGGGTCAAAAATGGCTAAAAATTTGCTTACGTAATACTCCAACGGCCCCTTATCCCCTCCCCATGGCCATCTTATCATGTGTCAGGCTGGATCAGGTATCACCCTTAGACTGGAATCTTTCGCGGGCCCCCAAGCCAGATTTTTCATGGGGGGGGAAGGCTTCTACAGTTAATTTATAGTGTGAAAAATGATAAGAATGGTCCTGGGCCCCCGGGCTGGAGCCCTGTCAGCCCCACCCTCACGATTTTCCCAACAATACCTAGCAAAAAAACATTTTTTTAAATTAGTTTTTTTCACGTTTCATCTCGGATTTGGCGGACAGAAATCATTTTATTTGATTTTTTAAAGTCAAAGTAAACTTTTGTCACCCATTTACTTCGGATTTAGCGCCCCTCTAACGGTGCGGCCGCAATGGGTCGCATGGCCTAAGAACCACTCCTGTACTCTATCACAAAGGGGAAGTGTGCATTCTGCTACCCTCACCTAGTATTTTCCATAGAACGGTCAAACGAAGACAAAGGAAAAATTCGGCCTCTCAGTTGTCCGGTCCGTGGAGCACCAAAAACACTTTTGAAATAGATGCATCAGTAAAAATCAGCTTCGTGTAACGCATCATCTTTAAAGGGCAAGTGCACGGGTGATGATGGCTCACCAATAAGTGCTCTTTTGAGGACCAAGTTATCTAGCATTATTAAGAACGATAAAATAATACTAGATTAAAAAGCAGACAAATCTACTTAAAAGCGGGACGTATGGTCATGAACATTCTTCACGCTGAACAATGGTGTGTGGTTATCTTCTAGAAAAAAAAGCAGGGTTATTTTGAGGTCCCCTAGACACGGAAGCTCCGTCAGCTTCCCTTCAGGAGCAGCACATGAGGCTTCGCACACGGATGGCAGGTAAGCTCCAGCCGCCCCTGCTGACGATGGCCCCATCATAAATTTATAAAAAATGTAATTATAAAAAAACCAAAATGCAATGAAAATCGTCTCGGGCAGCCGGCAGGGACGTGCAACCTTATCATCCCGCACATCATAGAGCGGGGGCCCCCAGGCAGTGCCGTCTTAACGCATGTGGCCCACCCGGTCAAAGCCCGGGAGCCTCAAGAGAAGAGGGGCCTCAGCAAAATGAGAAGTAATTAATTTTTCGAGAATTTGTCAATTACGGCCTCAGAAAAATCACTTAGCTCGGGCCCATGCTGCTCTTAAGACGGCCCTGGCCCTAGGCTGAAACCTCTGGTGGGCCCCAGGCAAGACTTTTCACGTGCCCCTTTATACTTAATCTATAGCGTGAAAAACAAAAAAAATGATGCGAATAGTCCCGGGTCAGCCCCGCCCTTGGGGGCCATGAGCTTCGCACCAGGGCCGTAATTTCAACTTTTCCGGGGGGGGGGCAAAAAACATATACTCAATGTAGGTGTATATATACACACACCATTTCTAGTGTATTTTCTAAAGCCGAGCCAAGGGGGGCGGGATAACGGCTAATATTTGGTCATGGCTGAAAAAGAAGTTAAGAGCGGGACAGAAAAGAAGAGAAGAAGAAAAAGAAGGAGAGAGAGAGAGAGAACGAGTTGTTCTAAAGCAGTGGTTCCCAACGTAGGTGTTAACGCCCTCTGGGGGACGATGGAATGTTCCAGGGGGGCGGTAGAAGCTATAACATAGAATCCTATGGGTTGGATTGCGGGGCGATGGGAGAAAAAAAAATTCTGAAGAAGAGAGCGGTGAGACAAAAAAGGTTGGGAAACTGTGTTCTGAAGCAGCGGTTCTCAACCACCTTTTTTGACTCGCGGAGCCCTTTTTAGTAAAAACATTATGAGGCGGAGCCTCGTAAGCCCATTTCTTAATTATTAATCAAAGTTACTGATTCATTTTTACTATTTGAAAATATTTATATATATTATTACTGTTTTTTTTTATTTTCCTCAAGTGGCCGTGGAGCCCCTGGAGAGTGCACAAGGAGCCCTAACGGCTCCGCAGAGGATCGGTTGAGAACCGCTGTATCTAAAGCACAGTTTCCCAACCTCTTTTGTCCCATCGCTCCGTTCTTCACATATTTTTTTTGTCTCATCGTCCCCTAATGCAATCTAACGCATAGGATAGTATGTTGAGCCAGGTTTTCCTAGGAGCAGGTTTTCTGTGTCGCACGCAGCGTGATCCGCCCAACTTGACACGCCGTCCACTCACCCAATACGAAAATCAGTATGACTGTTTTCCTACAGAGCGCAGTGCGGCTCACGACAGCGCTTTACGTCGGGCGTTATTGGCGGGAGTGCGCCGCGCGTTGCACCGATCTCTCCTTCATTTTTGTTGTGTTTTCTTTCCCTTGCCTTCAAACCGTAGCATTCAGACGACAGAGTAGCCACCCTGAGCTGATGCGCCACGGTAGGAAAACACAAACGCGTAGCGTGATTATGTAACACGTTTCTTCCGAAGCGAAATGATCCAGTTCGGTTCACGAGGTGCAAGAAGCCTATTTCTAGGAAAACCCGGCTTTAGAACTGTAGCTTCAACCGCCCGCCCCCTGGAACATTCCATCGCCCTCCAGGGGAATGTTAACGCACACGTTGGGAATCATGGTTCCAAAGCAACTATTCTACATCATTCGAATAACTTTAATTGTGCTCGTCAGGGAGCAGCACAAACAGGAGACAGGCGGGAACCTCGATGCAGAATTAGTTCACCATAGTTGGCAACGGTAAATGTTTGTTTGCAAACATTTCAGCAGTCTTGGCAGCTTGAAAGTCCGACCGAAAGTGGTCGCGGCGATGCTTTATTACTTGTAGTCGCTCGAACACAAGGTAATTTGTCCGCGATGGGGAGCAAGAACTACGTGGATTGCGACGAGGTGGAGCCGGGACTGTTCCTGGGAAACATAAACGCTGCGACGGACGTGGATTTCTTGAAGCAGCGCGGCATCACCCACGTCGTGACCGCCTACATCTATCCCGTGGTGACGTACGACAAGGTGACCACGATGTTCATCGAAGTCGAAGATTCCTTCGAGGCCAACATCGTCGAACACTTCGAAGAGGCCTGCGCCTTCATCGAGAACGCTCAACGCGTCGGAGCTTGTTTGGTTCATTGGTAAGTGCGTAAGTCCCTCCCTTGGAGCTAATTGCGATTGGAGCACAGGGCCGTCTTAAGAGCATCGTGGGCTTCCGGGCCAAGTGGTTTCCTTTGAGGCCCTGCCAGGTTAATTCTAGAAAATTTCAACCAAATCTCATTTATGTGGGGGGGGGGGGGGCTCTCCTCTTCAGGTGCCTAGGTGGACCCATGCGTTAAAGACGCCACTGTTGGAGCATGCACGGGTCCATATATAGTGGCCTTTATAGTATTACGTCAGCAGACTTTCAGCAATATTTGACTCCCCCCCCCCCTGCCCAATTCTCAGTAATGTTTCGTCAGCTCTGTGTCCTCCCTCCTTACTCACTTTGGGATCAGACACGAGACATCGCTCGGTATAATTTTTGAACCCCTAACTTAACGGGGTTGAATTTTGAAAAATTCATTGTCAGTGAGTCTCTACATTACTATATGAAAATGCTGACCAAATTTCATATTTATGGCTTCAGCCGTTTCGGCTCGGCATTATTTCTCCATATGACCCCCCCCCCCATCTTTATTGAACCCACTTAGGGGTCAAATTTCGAAAAACCACTTCTCAGTTAGTCGATGAATATAAAATGTCGATGTCATGAAATAAAAGTACTGATCAAATTTCATGAATAATAACTTTGAACCCCCCCTTAGGGATTGGATTTTGAAAAACCTCTGCTTAGTTAGACTTATGACCAAATTTCACGAATTTCAGCTAGCTCGGCATGATTTCAATGTTAACTTCAGACCCCACCCCCCTCTATGACACGTTAGAAGTGAAATTTCAAAATATCCCCGTTCTTACTTAGTCTTTACATCATGAAACAAAAGTTTGTGAATGCAGCTTCAGAGGTTTCGGCTTGGTGTGATTTCTTTATGTTATTTTTTTCGTTCCCCCTTATGGCTATGATAGGGGTCGAATTTCAAAAACTCCATCTGAGTTTGATATTTATAGCATATGCTGTTTTGGCTCGGCCATGATAAATCCATCAGGACATGTTATTTTACACATGTCCATTATGGGGATCACATATCCCCAAGAGATTCTTACAATCTGCCCGGGGACTTTGTGTTAGGGTTAGTCAATATCCATGCTCAAACCAGGATTCGAACCCAGACCTGCACAGTGAGAAGCTAGCTCCCTAACCACTCGACTGTCAGGCGGCAATTGATTTTATATATATAATCAATGTCTGTTATGATCATATCCCCCAACGTATTGGTCACTCACACAATTGACGCTGGGACCTCCCCCAGCGTCAAAGACGGAGCCGACTGATCTAATATATGTGGGTATATATGAACAAATATGCGGAGTGGAGATCGTAAAGAAATTTTGGATGCGAAATTTCTTTATCCCAGTTTCCTCCAACATATTCCTGCTTTTTAATTGCTGCATTGTCCAAAGTTGACCATCAGTGATGGAACCCAAGCTGAATCTAGTTTCGATGAAAGAAAGATGATTCCGTGCATGTTCAACAGTTGACTGAAACATTCGAACAAACAAATCTAAAATGGTTCTCCAATATGTAATAATTGATTCTCATGAAATCAAGAATGATTTTTTTATTAAGATATTTCGTTGTTTCTCGTTTCAGTTATGCCGGACAGTCTCGAAGTGCTGCCATCGTCACTGCTTACCTGATGAAGAAATATCAGCTGGGTTTCACGGAAGCGCTAGCCAGACTCAGACAGAAAAGATATCATGCTTAGTATGTAGCTCGAACTTGTTATGTCGTCTGGTGCTAGTCGTCCACTAGAAGCTACTAGGAGTGAAAACAAGTCAAGTGTGTAAGACAAAACCGTTATAGCACTCGTACTTGTACAACAACTTGGTTTTTGTACCTAGTAGTTTCCAATGGACAACCAGCCTAAAAGCGAAATGTATGTTTGAATCAGAACACATTCAGGCATCTTCCAAAATTTCACTTTTATCTCTCTCTCTCTGGCATAGATGGCAGCACTTTTAACACATAATACACGCACATATGCTTAGACAACATTTTCCTGCAAGCACCAATTCATTGCAAATTTCTTTGAAGAATTTTTACAAGGTGGAAGGGCAATTTAGGTAGTACATTTTAATTTCTCGAAATTGCACGTACACAAAATTGCGGGATAGACTTATATGGAAAATATTGTCCCACAATTTTACACCACCTGTATGGTAACTGATTAGTATTGAATCATTAGGCAACTACTGTAATAGTATATTTTCAATTGAAATCATAAATGGAAGCTAATCAGCCTAAGGCAAGGGTGCTCAACATTTGGGAGAATGCGGGCCGCTTCTTTGGTTTGAAAATATGTTGTGGGCTACTTAATTATGTCATCTGGAACAATGTTGCGGGTCACTTAAAGTGATCTGCAAATGTGCTGCGGGCCAGTTGAGTGAACTGTGCTGTGGGTCGCTCAAGTGATCTGCAAATGTGTTGCGGGCCAGTTGAGTGAACTGTGCTGTGGGTCGCTCAAGTGATCTGTAGAAAGGCAGTGAATTTAAGTGATCTGAAAAAGTGTTGCGGGTCATTTAAGTGATCTGGAAATGTACCGTGTACCACTTAATTGTACTCTAGAGCTGTATATCACTCAAATGAATTGCAAATGTGCCACGTTTAATATAAGTGATCTGTAAATGTGCCATGGTTTACTTCAGATCCTCTGCGGTGGTCATAGTGATGGACCCACATTGCGAGGTCTCAGGTTCAAACCCCACTGCCCCACGGCGATGGTCGGGTGAAGGATTTCTTTGGTTCCCAACTTTGAGCTGCAAATACGAGCCAATTTGCCTGTTAAAAAGTCTCACCACAGACAGAAACAGGCCTACAAACATTACAAATATTCAATCATTACATTTGATTCTGAAATATAGATGGCAGCACTGAAAAGTCAAGACACAACACTAGATATGTACCCAGACTGTTAGGTACACCACATACTTCTGACGCAACTCACTGGGTAGTAAATTGCCCATGGCGATAGACCTGAGTTGTGCTCAGTTTGAAAAAAAGGGTCACTTGAGTGATCTGTAAGTGTGCCGCAGGTTATACTTAAGTGATGTATTGTGTTCTAATTGGTTCATTTTTACAAAATTAGGTTTGGGAAGGGTCGCAGCCACATCAAAGAAATCTAAGGGCCACATTAGACCTGCAGGCCATGGGTTGAGCATATATGGCCTAAGGCACTAAAAGGCCTTTACTCATTGTTCGTAGCGGATTCCATGTAGCAGTATTCTAAAACATTTTCCACGTTTCTTACAGAGAGGTTGGTGGTCCGTCCTCATTGTTCATTAATCTGGCTCCTGCCACTATAAGACATGGGCAATATTGCTCCCTGGTGGTTCAGGAGAGAACTTTTATCTGTTATGAAAAGCAGTCTATATGCTTTTACATCCTCTTTATTGCTATTTTCTTTGTGGTATTTCTACTGTGGCTGAACGATCATATAAAATAACATGTGAACATGCACGCCATACCGCCATCTTAACACGTGAGTGTGCATTTGAGCACTGTCTGAGCACCCCAGCTGCATGGGAGGGAGAGGGCTGCTCCATCATAACTTTGTATAAGCTATACTACTAAACCACACATGCACTTCGTCCATATTCCTCTTTGGATCGGAACTTCTAACAAATCGGTACATGTTGGAATGTGCGTGCAAGTGTTGCGAGAACCTACCGTGAAGTTCGTTTCTGTGTAATGCTTGTTATGTGTAGTGCTACCATCGATTTCTCTAACCATGAGTGAAGTGTAATGATTGAATAATTGTACCATTATAGGCTTGTTGCTTTCTGTGGCGAGACTTAACTTCGTATAGGCTAGCAATTTGATGTGAATGGTAATTGTTTTAGGATTTTTGACGGGGCTCTGCATTTTAGTTTGCCCAAAGACCTATGATGATGCTGTTTAACACAATGCCTTTATGCATATAAACCATTTAGTTACTCAAGCAAAATGTGTAATGACAATGAAATCATGGTAAACTTCTCACGGCCGGATTCGATGGAAGCCAAAGTCCCCATGGTTGAGAAAACATAGTTTTATGAGTTTCAAATTGTTTTGCGATGTCTCTCATTTTCTTTTATTTCATTATTGATAGCCCAAACGGCAATTTCGAGCACCAGTTGAAGATTTTCGAAGAGATGGGGTGCAAGCTCAACAAGCAATATCCGAAGTACAAACTCTTCCAGATGGAACAATTATCCAATCAGATGATGATAAGTGAGTGAGTGATTGTTATTTTTCTTTTAAATATTTCGAACGATGGTATTTGTATGTTTTCATTGCTGATTTTGATTCAATGAGGATCACGGAATACATTCATAAGAATGATAGAGCAATATAGGCCTACAAGGTGGGCAAAAAGACCACAACACATTAAAAATTAATAAAAAATCAACCGATCTACAATGAAGAAAAAGAAGTTTGCACTAAAATACAGTCGGGCCTGCTTAATCGGTTATCAACAGTTCCAGCACACAATGACCAATTAAGTTAGATATCCGATTATGCAGGAAACAATTCAGTTGCCATTTTACAACGTTAGTGTAGTTTGTGTATATATAAAAAACTGATGGAGGATCAATATTAATAAAGCTTCTCGAATAAATCAGACATCAAAAATGAAATTTTTATTTAATTTACAATGATCGCAATACCTAAGATTTTTACTTTTCATTAAGAAAGCTTGCGCCCTCTACTGGCACAGCAAAGAATGAAAATAAAGTAATTAATTGTACGTATTGAAGACGGTTTGAGTACTTGGAGGCCAGCACCTTTTCTCGAATATGCATATATTTTTACCTTAACCTAGTATTCTCCATTAATTCTGCAGGTTTCATTCAATAAGAACATTATACGTATAGTGGTTGCAGGCCCATCTTAAGAGCATCATGAGCCCCGGGCCAAGATATTTTTCTGAGGCCCCACCTAACAAATGTGAAGCGATGGTGTAGTAGTATAGCAGTAAGCGATATTACTTATACCGTGTGTTAAACGATACCGCACGCCGAAGATGTAAACAAACTAGTTTCTTTTGCGTGACACATTATATAATACAAGGAAATTATGAACAGGACATTGCGAAAATAATGCTAGACTTTCACTTGGAGAATTACAAGTTAATTTTATTTATTCATGGTAATCCTTCGACACCGGCATTACACTAAACTCAATACAAATTATAATCAAACAAGAACACTCTCACCCATTCCACAAATTATACAGAAAAAGGTCACACGATAATTATTTATAGTTTGAATCACTCACCGTCATCTCAGTGTAAGATCCTAACCTGTGCCTACAGTTGAGGGATCTCGACCCTGGGTTAGGGGGGGGGAGAGAGAGAGTTAAGCAATCTTCAACCGCGCCATGTTGGTCGACTAACTCTCAGAATCTCTCCAGCAAAAAGCCTTGTGGGTTCACAAACCAAGTTGGTGAAGACTCCTCCTATTGGACGAAAGCAATCGCTTGACTTCTGTATGTGATTTTCATTGGCTCAGAGGCACAATGTCGTCTCAGGCGAGTTGTGGTTATGTTGTGTAATAAGTACTTATTTGGGTACTCAAGTGTGTTGTGGAAATCCCTGGTGAGGGAAAGATGAACACGTGTTGCTTCCCATGTATGTATTGATGTGTGGTTCGTGGTTTCTCAATGGGAAGGAGAGAGGGGGAGATTAAGTGTAGGTGCACTCGTGACAGGTGGGTCGATTCCTGGCATGTGGATTTTCTTTCCGAAATTTATTTCTGGTATCCAGTCTTTCTTATTTTGTATGAGTAAGGGAGAATGTCATTTTTCCTCTCTGTATCTGAACACAGTTCGTAAAACATAAAGGATCCTAAAATGCAGAAAACTGAGAAGGTTCACATCAGCCAATTCGATCATTTCTTAGAATGCAGCCATTTTATAATAACACAGAATCTGTGATTGAAATTTCCAGGCGTTCTGTTCTCCCAACATGGTGGCTAGTGTGGGGGGGGGGGGGAATACTGTAATTGCATTTTTCTACTATTCCACCATATAATATCGTAATCACCATAATAATGCCCTCCGTTTTGAATTTTTCCAGGAGATGTTTATGAAAGTTCAAGAAGTTTCGTTGCTAGTCCAGATACGAGTATCAGTATCGATAAGTTTAAAGGTAAGTAAATAGCGTTTTAATTTCATAGTATTTTTTCTCATTGCCATTTTACTTCATGACTTTACTTCCAATTAACAGTTTCTGGTTCACTTCCATCATTAGTATTTCTTCTTTCGTGGTCACTTGGCTTATACCATAATTTTTTTCTGATCCACAAGGATGTTAATTTAATGAGGCTTCGCCGTAGCAGCTTACACAAATACTGCAAAGTCTTGCAACTTAAAAAATCTTTCTCACTCTCTCAAAGTCATACAATGATGCCAGCTTGAACTTCTGTGAAGTATCCAAGCTTTTATGCATCAGATGAGTTTTCCCCCCTTATGCATTTCAAGCTCATAAGATACCGCAGTCAGACCGCTGTCCACAGAAAGCAGGCAAATCTTCACCATGATACTTACATAACATGAAAATTCAAGCATTTACCATCTGCAATTCATGATGTGAAAAGACAGATAGCAGCTTCAGTGGAACACAAAGTATAATTCTGAAACATAAATATGTTAGGGCCACACATCAAATTCCGGCACATTCCTTACCCACACAACACATTGTTTTGGCATCAATAAAGAGAGTTTAATTGCATTCCAACACAAAGATACCCCAGGCTTATGTAATAATGATGTAAGTTGAGCTGCAATTTTTTTCACACTGAGGATGCTCTCTTTATATTTTCTTATCTTTCCTATATGCGACTACAGCGGGTGAAAATTTTCCATAAGACATCAAAAAACCTTCAAGATTTGAAGTGCATTTAATTGAATTGGAGACAAAATAATAATTTTCAGGCAGACACAACGTAAATTTGGTTCAACATAAATCAAGGACGACTTAAATTGTGGTATTGTTGTTATGTTTTTGTCTTATCTTGGTACATTTGTATGAGGGAAATGGGATTAGCAGGTATTAATTTGGCTGAAAAAAGCTATATTTGAATAATGTTCGAACATTATGAATCTTTTTTAAAGTAAAACAACACAGATACTTACACAGTATTTTAATTACTAATTATTAAAAATTCTCCATATGTATTATTTCTTCAGCTGATCTTATTATATCACAATATTTTTGTTAAATTGTTTTCATCTGAACAGGAGATGTTTATGAAGCTGCCAAATTGTACGCAACTAGTCAAGAAACAAGTATAAGTGGCGATAGGTTCAAGTGCAAGTATTGCAGGTAAATGTTAATGCCTGAAATTTGGTTATTTAAAACCATACATTAATTGATGAAAAGAGAAGTATTTACAGGAGGGCGTAGTGGGCGGCAAATTTTAGGAATGAGTGGCTAAGAAAATTAGTGCATAATGTGGGAAGGGAGATAAAATTTTTTATGACCATGAATCTCGCTCTACCTAAAGAGCAAGAGATCAGGTCAATGAGTGACCTATATAGTTCGCAAACATGTGAAAAAACAAGAGAAAGAGGACAAGCATGTGAGTGAACAAAAGAGTGACCTAGAGCGTGCACAAAGAATTACATGAATGACCCAATGTGCAAGCATGTAAATGACAGAAAGAGTGATGCAAAGCATGTGAATGCATGTATGAGTGACCTAGAATATATTCAAGCATCTTGTGAGTGGATGAAACAGTGCGCAAACATGATGACTGAAACAGTGTGCAAGCATGTGAATAGCCAAAGTGTGTGCAAACATGTAAATAACCAAAAGAGTGACACAAAGCATTTTCAAGCATGTGAATCCCTGCCAACCCTTGTTTCCCCACCAGGGGTTGGCATTTTTAATGCAATTAGGCATAGCCTCCTTTCAGAAATGCCTACACTTTTCGAACCATGCATGGGGTTCCCCCCTGATGACGGCCCACTGCATAGGTTCTATTTCACTCTCCTAAAATTTCCTTTTTCTTAAAATAATTCCTTTTTTTTTAACACATATGTATCCCCCAATATACAGTTGGGGGGGGGGATAAGCAGGTTATAGCATAGGGCGATGAATTCGAGGAAGGAGTGATCAAGAAAATTAGACTAGAATGAGAGGTGTTACGGCAAACCGTAAATCCACCTCTCTGTCTATTGGTTGTTTTTCCCATCAATATTAAAATATTTCACAATTTTTAGAAAGAATTAATTTTTGTTTTTAACCGAATTCGGGTTCTAATCATTTGCTTCATGAAATCTTGTAATTTACAATTATGTTAAAACCTTAATTTTAAGAATTCTAAGGCGAAAATTTTGTCAATTTTGAGTCTCTTGATACATGTCCACTAAAAATGTTTTTTTTTTCCTGTCTACAGGAAGTTTTTATTTTCTGAGGCCAATATTTTCCCTCATTCCTTGCTCAGAACAGACAAGTGTGAAAAATCTGACACATGTAATGATGTGTATTTCGTTGATGTGCTGCCTTGGATGAGTGACGCTTTCAAGGACAAAGATGGTAAAGTAAGTTTCAGTATTATATATATATGTTATAGTAAATGTAGTAAATCTGGTTATTGTGCGCAATCACAGACTGTTTTGACTGTTATTATGCATCATGACATAAAAATCTAGCAATATCCATCATAACATAATAGTAAATTTATCACATCCACCTTAACATATACATCAGTAGTACATTTTTTTTTGTATAGGGTTGGGAAGAAGATAGCTTTAATGATTCATTCGCATATAGGCCACAAGGTACACAATATTGTTAGTGGGGAAGAAATATACAGTAGAACTTTGATTATTTGAACACATTGGGACCGAAGGGTGTTCAGGAAAGTGAAAAACTCGGTACATTGATTTCCAAACTAATTCGATAACACAAAGGAATAAATTTAAATTCAGACCAATGATACCCCTGCCCCCGGCCAAACCATGATAAGAACTTTTTTTTATGTCAAGAAGATGCACTCCTCCCTCTCATTAAGGCATACCCATAGGATTAAGATGAATTTGTAAGACAAAAAATAAAGATGAAAGCCAAATCTGCTCCTATTCATGCTTTTTTTTGCTTATCAATCGTTTATAACTATATAAATTATACCCGGATCCGCCCCTACTTACATCTATAGCTTATAGGAACAGTATGTACGATTGTTTAGAAGTGGATTATTTTACATTAGAGTTGGGAGATAAGTGGATTTCCAAGTTCGGGGGAAACACCAATTGTTGAGCATCATTGATTGTAGAAAACAGAAAATGAGAGTTTGGAAAGGTGTTCGGTTGACCGAGTTGTTCGGAAAATTGGTGTTCGTATAAATGAGGTCCTACTGTATTCTTATTGTATATAAATACACATTCCAATTGCTATCATAATTATAGATATTATATTAGTTTTATTTCAACGTTTCATCAATTTTTGGCTCGTCCTCTGTACCTAGAATTTTATATAATCAACTTTTGCTCTCACATTACTTCTTTTATCTTGACTCACTTGATGCGTTATTTGTTTTTAATATCTCAAATTTTTTTTCAGATTCTTTGCAAGCATTGCCACAGTAAATTGGGAACATTTGCCTGGCAAAGTGAGTATCTAAAAATTGTAAATTGAGTACTAATCTAATACACAATAATATTGAGTATTTCACATTATTCATTCGTTAGATTAGGTTAGTTCACATGTTTTCTTTTTCAATTTTCAGGGAGAAACTGCAAGTCTTGCGGAGCCTCAATGGATCCAAGTTTCGTAATCGTACCGAGTAATGTTGACCGAGAAAATTTTCCCTTGTAAATTCTAAAAAGAAAAAAAAAATACTTTGCATCATTGTTATTTATTTCATCATTTCAAAATACGTATTGACTGTTTTTTAAATGTACAATTGCTGTATTGTAGTTGTTTTGTATTGTTGTTACTGCTTTCAATTGTGTTCATTTATCGCATGACATCGATGCATGAAAATTAAAATGATGGCATGATATGTCCGGTGTTTGTTATTTCATTATGGGAAGTGAATTATTCAAATTTTCATTAACTTCATTTCCCAACTTTTCTTAATTATGATTGGTCATCATCGATTTAAGTTACGACTTTTTTCTTATATATCTTATTGATATGATTATTTTTCCTGCTGAAATTGCTCATCAATGGAAGCAAAAGAACTGAAACATCGAAACAAGAGTATTCACAGCAAAGGCAGATTTGCCGCCTATGGACTACACAAATTTTGCGACTTTCTTCCATTGTAGTCTGATTTTCTGGACCATTCATTCCTCGAATTTGCCACCCTCGGCTATAGCCCTCTTAGCAGGACCGGATTAACCACTAAGCAAAATAAGCACATGCTTAGGGCATCAGTACTAAAGGGCACCACAAAAATATGTCAAATGATATTTTTTTTAATGTACAATTTTTTTTCAACATCGATCATCTGATAGAAGATTCTAAAATTTTAAGAACACTTGATTGTATAGTTGATAATCATTATCACAAAGGATGGCACAAAAGATGAGAAACTAATAATATTGCAAACTAGACTTCACACATTATTGCTGAGTTTTTTGATTAGCTTTTCACAATTTTCATAAAGTACGCCCAGGGCTGTCTTAACATTATCATACACCCACATACAAAGCGATTTTTCTGAGAGAGGCACTACTACCTATTTGCATATTTACTCTTGAAAATCGGAACCAGATCTAATTGTCACTTGACACCCCGGAGCCACAAGTGCCCATGCAGTAAACCAAGTTATACAGAATAAGGATATATGATATTTGTGTGGATCACAAAACTGTGTAGTTTGATCTGTAGAAGTAAAAGAAATGCTAACAGGTGTAAATTACAAACTTGAGAATGTATCTAAAAGAAAAAATACCCAATATATAACGGTGATTCGTCAGAAATAAGATACCTATTGGCAGGGCCACAACTCATTTAGGCACCCTCTCATAATGCTGAAGAATAGGTTGGTTTTCGGTTGAATGGTTAAATTTGCAGCCCCTTTTATGATGCGCCGGGCACCAGACCCGCCTGCTCCCAGCCCCCCTAGTTGAGCCCCTGATTATTGCTAATATTATGGCCATTCTAACATTCAATGGTTTCTCCTTAGAATGTTGTTACAGCCTTTACCTCATCAACCTTTTGTCATAGTGGTATGGTTCTAATTGTAAAAATTCTCAAAATGTGACCAGAAATTGCCCTGTACTAGTTTTGAGGATGAAAATACAGTGTACACAAAATGAAATATGTAAATTTTTATATGATCCTCCCATCCTTTAACTTCCAATTAGACAGTTGTTGCTTTTTCTCCTCTGAGCCTAACAAACTACATGTTTTTAACTGCATTATACCCTGAGATATTTAAATTCCAAAATAAGAAACAGGTCTGGGCTTAGGAGATTGTCGCGGCCCAATACAAAAAAAAAAATTTCATGTAGTTGCTCCCCGACTTACAAACTTTTCGAGTCACAAACATAAATCTTGAAGGGGAATTTTTTTTAGAAAGAACGCATTTTATTACTCATTCTCTTGATTGTTTCAGGAACGCGTTGATAGTATGGATCGTAATCAAACACGGTCCATTGAGAGGGAATGGCATTTGAATTAATTTTACAAAATTCATAAATTATTAATAATAATTAGCGTGGTTCACCTGCTGACACTTCATCATGGCTCGAACCATATTGAACAGACATACATTTTTGTCATACTTTTAAAGCGCTTCATATAAATCAAGCCTCAATCGAGCTTATATTACTGGAGAGAGTATGACATCAGTGGTCATCGCCTTGGCAGTGCTGAGAACGATGTCTCCCCCCACCCCCCAACATCTTTCGTTGGAAGATCATGTGTGAGTCTGTGAAACACACACAACACAATCCCCATTATTTTCTTATGGCATCCACAGGAATTTAAAACAATAAATGGAAAAATATTTTCAGCATCGATGAGACAATTCCAGAATTAATGAAAGAGATAATAATGGAATTAATGAAAGATGATTCCAGAATGAAAGAGATAATAAAATCAATGAAAGAGATAATAAAATTAATGAAAAAGAATTCCAGAATTAATTAAAGATAATTAATAATAATTTTAAATTAATTAAAGAAAAATTATAGAATTAATTAAAGATAATTAATAATAATTTTAAATTAATTAAAGAAAAATTATAGAATTAATGGAAGAGATAATTTAAAAATCAATGAAAGAGGTAATTTCAGCATTAGTGAAGTGATAATTCCAAAATAATTGAAAGGGATAACTCCAGAATTAATGGGAGATTATTTGAGAATAAATGGGAGATTATTTGAGAATAAATGGAAGATAATATTCCAGAATTAAGGAAAGCGATAATTTCAGCATTAATAAAAGATAATTTCAGCATTAATAAAAGATAATTTCAGATTGATGAATGTGATAATTTCAAAATTAATGAAAGCGTAATTCCAAAATTAAAGTAAGAGATAAGTGCAAAATTAATGAAAGAAAAAATTCCAGCATTAATAAAGGAAATAATTTCAGCATTAATGAAAGAAGCAAATCCAGAATTGATGAAAGAAAATTCAAGAAATAATGAAGGAAAATCCAAGGGTTGATGAAAGAAATTATTCCGTATCAATGAAATAAATAATTTAATTTTTTTTCACCTTTAGATGAGTTCTCTCTCCATTTTATAATCTTTAAAACCCAATATTTAGAGACAGAACATTTGTGTGGGCAAATTGCCAGGCGGGAACTTAGTTTTCATCGAATCACGTGATTTCCTTGCATTTGATGTCGCTGCCGTCGCGAAGGCTAGATGCTCCCTCCAGTGATAAATATTTATTATAGCCCGATGTAAGCACTGAGCTATTAAGTAAACTTTCCTTATAAGTGGATGCAAGCCTCTGTCGTCTGCTCCTCTCCAGGTTACTTGTTTCGGACGTCTCCTTGTGTCTTGAGAAAATTACTGAACTGATAGTTCGAACTTCCAGTTCTGTTTGTGAGCTTAGCTTGTGGGAACCGAACAAACCGACTTCTTGTCTGTCGTCTGCTCATTAAGAGGTTATTTGTTTTGGACGTCTCCTTATGCTCATATAAAATAACCGAACTTTCAGTTTGAATTCCCAGTTCAGTTTATAAGCTTTGTTTACAAGGAACTTAGCGGAATAAAAAGTATAGTTTTTTTACTTTTAACTTCATTATCACCACATGAGTCACTTTTAAATTTGAAATTAGATGGCAGCACATTACTATAAAGTGGAGTGTGGAAAAATTCACTTTTAACGATCTTACCTGTCCTCTGCTTGTGTGGAGAGTGTTTTCTCCTTTGTTCTGGATGTCTCCTTGGGGTCTTGAAAAAATTATTGAACTGGAAGTTTGATCTTTCAGGTCAGTTTATAAACTTTGTTTATAAGGAGCAGAGCTGAATGAAGAATTTAGTTTTTTATACCTGAGCGAGCTTCGTTATCGCCGCATTAGGCACTTCTGATTTTGAAAGTAGATGGCAGCACGAACAAAATTTTAGAAATGAATGTCTTAAAGTATTCTAGATTATTAAATTAATTTTAATTTCCTTAAAATTGTTAGTACTATTGTGAATTTGCGGCAAATGCTACAATGCAAAAAAACAAACAAACTGTTATTGGTGGACGGCGTAACGTTTCGAGTTTCACCCGGTATATACGTGGCTCATTACTTCCTAGATACAATATCTATAGGTAGGGTGACCATACGTCCCGTATTTCCCGGGACAGTCCAACACCTTCTAGAGCAAGCACCTTCTGCTTTAGAAGGTATTGGACAGTCCCGGTATTTTTTGTTTTTTTGGCCGTCCCGACTTTTTGGCAAAAGTGTCCCGGTTTTTCCCGTATATTACACGAAACCTACTTGAATTTTTATTCTTTATTGAAGTCAAAGATTGACATTATTTTTCAACTCATAAATTATTTTACGATAATTACAACTATATATGAGAATATTAATCTCCCAAATTTGTCTTGAACGTTTGTTTTTCGTGGAATACATTTTAATCCACTGCAATTTGCAGCGATGCATCATTTCCTGCCATTGTGATTTTTCCTTAATTTCAACTATATTTGGCAACTTTGTTTGGTTTTGGCGTTGTTTTTCGCGATAATTGGCGATGTCCCGTATTTTCCCGTATTTGGAATCGCAATGTCCCGTATTTCTCTCGAGGAAATATGGTCAGCCTATCTATAGGACGTACGTTGCCTAGTCGGGAAGACTGGATGCATTTATCGCACCCACGCCTGCAGCAGGGGTCGCTAGGCTGTTTCTTCTCTTGTCCATCTCTGTAACTGGGCAATCCTTGCCTGTTGAGACGTGAATAAATAAATAAACACACATTAGGAGACCCGGGTTCGATTCCCGGAGGAGACAAATCACTTCTTTCCAAATATTAGTTTCGGAATAGCATCCAGAAAATTCAGTTTCTCTGTTAATTTCAGGCCGAAAACATACCATCTCTTAATAGCCAATTATATTTTGCTGCGCTGTCATAACGTTGTACACCCAGAGCTTTTCTCTCCCTCTTTCTTCAGTCCCGTACTTGACTTCAGCCCCGATAAAGAGCCCCCCCCCCTTTCTGATTTGAAATGTCGATTCAACAACAACGATTATCGGCAGAAATTTTTAGTGAAAAAAATCTACCACACAAGGGAATTTAAAATTGGGATTGTGTTACAGGACATTTAATCAAGTTTGAAATGTCCAAGTTCAATTATAAGTAATGAAGTTTCATTCACATGTGAAACCTAGAAGTTTCACTTCAACCGCAGATGCTTTTTTTAGCTTGAAGTTTGCAACCCAATTCGTTTTTCTTCGTATAGTTTTGAATCACAAAGAAAGTCATACACATTTTTTCACATGCTTATTTATATTATATACATATATTTTTATATTTATTAATATTATATATAATTTATATAGATATATGCTACGGTAAAAGCCCGAAAAACGCTTGTAAACGAATACATTTCGGACTTTCACCAAGCACTTCGGTAAATGCTGACATTTAGCAACTTTCATGAAAATTAGTAAAATTGTGAATTTTCTAATTTTCATAAATTTGAAAGCTTGCCATTTATTAATCATAACGATCCTTCTTCTTTATACTTTCGCTCTACCTCTACACAAAATTGTCATCTCACTCATACAGTAATAAACCAACGTTCTGTTGATCCACCCATATATCAATGCTGCTGAGTTTTATTATTGCCCATATACGGAACTATGGTCACATAGATTTGAGTTATTGACCCGCGAACGGCAGAAATACTACTCATCTGACCCGCGGACTGCACACGTCGTGCACTCCTGGCTTAGACACTTATATCAATGCAGCTTAGTTTTATTGTTGCCCCTCCAGTTCTTTTACTTGTTTATTAAATTCACGTAATTAATAAATAACCACTTAACGATTAAAGGACGCAATATTGCGTCCAATTTTCTCTTTCTCTCTCTGCGAAGTTTTTCTAATTGGGAATCTCGATACGGTTACGCGGAAAGGAAGAAAAAATAAATTTTGATCCCAAAACAACAAATTGCCACAACTACCAAAAATAATTTAATTACAAACTTTGATTTCACAATGTAATACATCAAATTCCAGTCAAACTCGTTTGAAATGCGGCCATTTGCAGGTACGATATATCTTAGGTATGCGTACAATACAAATAAGATATTAGTCATTCTTTAATTGCGCTACACGAAAGACCTGTTTCCTGAATGTCCTGATCAGCTGTTGTTTTTTTGGCTTCCGTGCTCTTCGTGTCGTCGACTGGTCCATTCCACGGCTGGACATCAGCGGAACCAAAGAACTGAAAGACGGCCGCACTTGAAAGAGCCACCGCAATGTTTATGAGAAACACGTTCCGCCATTCCGACAACAATTGCTGTAAATGAATATTTTGTCATTAAAAAAAGAACTGCATCGATGTTTCATTCAAAACACGCGAACGAGGATTCGATTATTTTTCGAATTTGATGACGCTGAAAAACGTCACAGATGTGAGCAGCGCCACTATGTCAGATTCAGTGACACTTGCGTACATTATTCACAGCAATAAAATTGACAATTTCTCGCTGAATTCATAATAAACTAGTAGAAAACAGACCAGATTGTATGAAAAATTTACACTAGTTGGTAATTTGCTTATGCATTCATGTGATGGAATCTATTGCTAATTGTTGATAGTGACAACTTGACAACTATGACGGGGCCTCAACTAGTAATATATTTTCCATGATCTTCAAACGTTTCATCTATAATAAAATAATATGTACATAGTGGTTGATATACATTTACAGTTACCGTGTGAATCGTATTACTCGATTAAGAAAGAAAAGTCGATATGAACATTGTCTCTATGGGAGTAATTATGGCTTCAGAGAATCCGTTGAAGAAAGGCATCCATTTATTCATTACCTGAGTACTACTGTTTCATTCGATCTTTGATTGCGCAAAGAAAAACCGAGACAAGTACGAATCCCAAAAGCCTTTTTCGGGATAGTATTAGCGAAAAACCGGGACATCTGGCCACCCTACTTAGGAGCTCATTGTCTTTTCATTGGGAAGCGGGCACTATCCAATTATAAAAACACCAAAAACAATTTTCTAAGTTGTAAAAAAATTACTGAACAATAAAGTGCAATCCATTATAAGCAAATTTTTAACCACCGATATGTTTCAGAAATATAGAAACACAAATTACAACAACTATACTGTATATATATCGGCTCTTCCGAACTTTGAGCATTTCATGAACTGCGCTCGCGAGTTTTTGGGATGTTCTAATATTTTGAAACAAACGAGTATAGAGCTTATGAATTGTAGCACATTCTAATAATCCTACGCATATTCACCTCCGTGTCCAATATGTGGAGAAGTTGAAACTTCTATTCACTTTGTATGGCCTTGCCCAAAGCCACGCTAACAAATTCTAAATTTAAATATGAAATGATGCAAAAAAGTGTCGTTTTTTTCACCCTCACCTCTTTAGTCGTTAAATATCCGGCAACTAGAGCTACGAGAAATGGGGCTAATCCCGAAATTGTGTTGTTCACTCCCGACAAAGTTCCTGGAAAATAAAATACATCTGTTAGATTATTTAATAAATAATCTTAATTTACAGTTTTTGACTTTGAAACAGTACAGAAGAACTTCCCTTAACGGACACTCCCCGTCAGAGGACACTTTTCGGATCCCCGCTCCCGTGGAATAGGACTTTAATGCATTTCACTCCCCGTTAGCGGACACTCCCGATAGCGGACAGTAAAATTAGACAAACTAATTTTTTTTTCCGACCTCTAATTTGTCAATTTTTGTCCATAAACCAAGAATTTATCATACTCAAAGCTGATTATGTATAATCCCAGTCTATGGTAAATATGATAATCCGTCAATTACTCGATTAAATGAACATGACTATGGTGCAGGATGCTGATTTCGAATGGTAATGTTGGTATTGTTTGCCCATGTCGATACATGTGAAGAAAGGCAACATAACTAACTGATAATGTTTATTTCTTCTTCACACTTATTTTAGTTCAATTTGATTTTTATTGCAAAATATGTGTATTGCACGTACCATGTACGGATAAAAATAATAAATGGGTTTAATGAAGAGAAAAAAGGTTATAATTGTTCCATATTTATCAGACTGTTTGGGTTATTACGCATAATCGCCGGTAAAATCGATAAATGCACAGTGGAATTCAATCAAAATATCCTTATAGAGATGATTGATGATTATGCATAACCACCGGTGTATCATTTTTACACACGATAACATATACATTGGAACCAATTGCGACCGAAGTCAGGGGTCGTATAAATGTGAAAGTCGTGTGAACGAGGTTATAATAGGTATCGGACCTCCGCAATAGCGGACACTCTCCGTTAGCGGACAAAAGTTTTGGTCCCACGGGTGTCCGTTATCGAGAGATTCTACTCTAGTATGGAACAGAGGAAGTTGTGGATCCTTAAAGTATGTGTAGCAGGGCTGGACAAATTAAAAAAAAAAAGTTATATGTCCGGTGGGGCATAATAACTCGAAATGCACATCAATTTGATGACCACCTGTGTTTCCTGTATGGTGAGAACAAAAGTTTTAGGTGAGGTCCAGAAAAGAGGTTTAAAGAGGTCCAGAAAAGGCTGATGAACTTTGGTATAGGACGGGGGGGGGGCAAATTATTAATAAAATATCTGCTCCCAAGAAAAAAGGGAACGCAGAAGTTTCCTTTTGTCATCCCCTAATGTCATCCCACTCATGGGACAAGATTCTGCCGCAGATAAAGTAAATACCCCAACTACTCCGAAATGAAAAGCTGAGATGCCCTTATCTATCTTTCTGCACCAATTTCAACCAATGGTAAATAAAGAAATGGCTTGAAAAATACCTCAAATCCTGGCATAATCTCAACCGATTTTTACGGTGTATAATTTGAAGAATTGTATGCGCGTGTGTGAACTGCATAATTTCTTAAAAATGTCGTACCAGCAAAATTCGGGGTCATTTCCACTGGAGCGGTGATCGATCCAGGAACTCCGAATCCTAAAAGACTCATCGCAGCTATACAGCAGATCACGTTCACTGTCTTATCATAGCCGACAAAGTAGATTACTAGCAGAAACGCTGAAAACAGCACACAACCTTGGAGGAAAATAAAACCGTGAATGGATATTTCAGATTTCAATAATGAACAATATTATGTTCATTATTGAGCATAATATTGTTACAACAATATTATAACAAATTGTTATATAATTTCTTTGGTTAAAGAAATCATTAAGCTCCAAGAGAGCCCATATTTATGGATCTACTTACTTACTTATAGTGTTGTTTCCTTTCCTGATTGTATTCAAATTGATGTTCTTTGTCCTGTGCAATGCATCCGATGCGTAACTTGCGATACAAGTGATTATACCTTTGAGAAGAGCACCCACCGCAAATAAAGAGCCATTCTGTGAAATAATATTAAAAAAGCGATATTACACCGATTTCATCGGAGATGTGTTTCAGTTCATCACATACTACGTCAAGTCATGATTATGATGATCAATAACCAAGATTGATCAAATGGGAAAGGTCACGAATGCATGCGGCATGGGAAGAACCGTCAACCGGGACAACTTTGCCAGTTTTTTCAACAGATGATGTTTTGTTCCCTACCGACTTCTTAAATCAATTGATAGAGACGCTGATGTTTTCATCGCACAGAGAAGTCATTATTGAATGATGACTTTTTCACACGTTTTCAGCCTCTGACCAGTTGTTTACAGGTCTTTTATCTGCGTTTTTGTTTTCACCTTGTAGAATAGGAATTATTGGTAGTCTGCAAAAGTGTCTCGTCTTGAATATTCATTCAAAAGTAAGTATAAACTACACTGCTCAAAACAATTAGGGGAGCACATGGTTTTAACAAAATTACGCAAAGATGTATACCGATAAGTAACATAAAATAAATCATCCATAATTTAAAGCCTAGCAGGAAACGGAAGAAGAAAACTTCATATGCAAATCAAAGTTCATGACGTCAAAAACCAGAAAAGAGAGATAAGGGCAGAAATCGGGATGTTGCAGAAACGTCTGTTTTACTGCCGTAACTGTGAAATTCGATTTTTGAGACAAGGTGACTTGAGGATGTCTCAACAACGTGATTTACCGGAATCCATGGCATGACATTTTATAGGCAGACTGGAATCCGGGCAAACACAACGTAGTGTCGCGGACGCTGTTGGAGTCGCCAGAAGTGTTGTTGCAAGGCTGTGGAATCGATTCCAAGAAACAAGAAATGTTAGACGTCGACCAGGGCAAGGTCGGCCACGCGCCACTACAGCAACTGATGACCGGTATGTACGGTTAACAGCCCGTCGAAACAGAACAGAGAATGCTACGCAGCTGCAAAGACGGTTGCTCTTGGCAACAGGACGAAGGGTGTCCAGCCAAACAGTACGTAATCGGCTTCATGAGGGAGGGCTCTATGCACGTAGGCCAATGGTCTGCATTCTGTTGACCCCACGCCACCGTGCGGCCCGAAGAAGATGGGCTGCTGAACATCGAGATTGGGAGCAACATGATTGGAGCCAAGTGCTGTTTACAGACGAGTCCCGATTCAGTCTGGAGTGTGACACCCGACGTGTTCTGGTATGGAGGGACAGGGGCACTCGAAATAACCCCGCATTCGTTCGTGAAAGGTCACAATGCAGACGAGCTGGTTGGATGGTATGGGGTGGAATCAGCATAGGCGGACGTACGGACCTGCATATCATTCGGAATGGCACTTTGACGGCCCGAAGGTATGCAGACGAGATACTGCGACCTCATGTCATCCCTTACGCTGGAGCCATTGGAGATTCCTTTGTTTTCCAGGATGATAATGTCCAACCGCATAGAGCTCGTCTGGTGGAGAACATGCTTGAAGCTGAAACAATACAGCGTATGGAATGGCCACCCTGACCTGAATGCTTGGACGACGCATTGCTGCGCGACCAAGGCCGCCTGTTACTGTCCGAGACTTGCAGATTGCACTTCTTGAGGAGTGGAACAGTATTCCCCAAAGTCTGATCGATAACCTCATCGCATCCATGGCAAACAGCAGTCTTAGCTGTTCGAGGAGACCACGCGCCCTATTAAAACTCCTGCATCATGTCTAAACAGTACTTTTTTTTATCGTTTACATGTAACCAAATTGTTGCCCTAAATCATCTTTTCATGTTTTTCCCATATTTTCAAAGGATTAAAGCTTAATTCCAAATGTTTTTACGTCTTTTTTCTGTATTGCGCATTGATACGCGTGTACTATCCATTGTATGCCAATACGTGGCTGTCTCGCACGGTTTTCTTCACTTTTTTGCTTGCTCCCCTAATTGTTTTGAGCAGTGTACTTGTTTTGCTTGATATGACATATACTGCATAATTCGCTTTCATAATCACTTTTAAATGCAAATTTTATGTTAAATTCACGTTTAATGATATATCTTGGCAATGTTGCAACCAGAAAGCGTGGTGAAAATGGTATTACTTTGCCAACCAAAAATTTCACAAAATTCTCGTATTCTTACATACTTTTTTGGAAATCGGCCATATTCACTTCCTCTCTGCTAGGCTATGTGTCTCGGCTGAGCCCTCTACCGTGGCCAGGCATTTTCGGGACAATGAATTTAATAGCTGAAAACCGCGAAATCTGGTCACCCTTCCTAGGGGAATCATTGTCTTTTCATTCGGTGGGGGGAAGTACACGGCCCAATTATAGAAGCAAGCATGAAAAAAAATTTGCTAAGTTGTAAAAATACTACTCCACAATAAATTACAATCCACTATACGCAAATTTAAAAGTTACGAATGCAGTCACGAATATCGTGCACTTTTCGTGTTTGTTTTAGAGGCCATTAAGATGCCAAGGCGCGTTAGTATCAAGTTCGGAGGCCGGAGGTGGTCCAAATTATAATGATACTACGCTGCAGCCAGGGCCCACAGAAGAAGACGGAGAACTGAAGCGGCACCAGGAGAAGCCGTTGGTGAACCACACTTGATAGAGAAGGACCAATCCCTTCCGAGTACCTCTACAACGAATCAGATGGGACGGAATCGTAGAAGAAAGAACTATAAGAAGAACGTCCATCCAAGCAGTGATGAATCTGATTGCGTTTTTTTTAGCCGACAAGTCTGAATCTCAGAAACCGAGTAAGATGCAGAACCTACTGAAGGGATAGGACAGGAAATAGTCACTCCTGCTTTTCTCGCTTATTCAACCATAGACGAACATGGAACGGTAAATGTCCACGTGGATGCCGGTACCGGAGTTGGTTTGCATAAAGTAGTCAGGTCCAGCCTAGCCCCCTACGCATGGGCGGAGATATGGGAGGAGGCCAGCATCACGTTTGTCACGTTTACCCACTCCCCTATTTACAAGACTCATTTGAATTTTTTAAATCAAGAATACGATTATTTTCATGACTTATAAGTTATATTATCATAATTATGACTATCTCATAATTAATTATAGTCAAATAAATATATTCATCCCACATACAGTATTCGTCAAACACAAGCGACTTTTTTGGTGAATTAAATTTTGACCTCTCATTTCTTGACAATCATTTTGTTGGCTGTTGGTGATTTTGCAGAAATTTTAGTGATTAGTAGCAACTTCTCACTTGCCTTTGAAAATTATTTCCGTATGTGGCAACTTTACTTGCCTCAACAATTTCTTTTGGCGATATCCCGTATTTTCCATGAAAGAAATATGGTCAAGCCAGGTTATTGAGCGTGATTTGCCAGCACATCCTAGAGATAGAAGGCCTCCGCACGGGTTGCCAAGTTAATCTGTAACGTCATCTAGACTACCTAGCAAGTTTGCCATATATCGAAACACAGACTCCTATTTCGTTTCTTCTTATTTTGGGGTACAATCTTCCTGATTGGCTCACAAATACCGCATAGTGATTGGATGTGGGGAATAGAAATCGCCAATTCTGAGCTCTATCATTTCTTTTCCGCACAACGATGATACTGGCACGAGCAGGGAATTTTTTCCCCTCAATATTCTGAGGGAAAATGAACTACTTACTGACGTCACAAGCAGCGTCAAGAGGCCTTCTATCTCTAGTAAGTGCTGGGTTTACTCGGCACTAATCACGTTTGTAATTTCGAGATAGCCAATTGGCTTTGATTGTTTATATAGTATTTTATTTATCCGTTATACGATTCCAAATTCACGATTGCTGATGTTCCAAGAGGATATTTATTTATTTATTTTATATTTTTCTGCCTTTGTCTCAGGTGACCACGTTTCTTTGATTTTGACAAAACTTTCCGGATACACCCATCCTTCGGGAACGCTTCGATATATCTCCTAGATGGGAAGCGGGGTGTGTACGGTCTTCAAAGCTCATGCTAGGTGTTTATCGTGTTGTGCTGTGCATTGATAATTTTCAACTGGAACTCATTGTCGGGCCGCAGGTTGTGCATCCCCTGATCTATACAATTTTGTTGCTTATAACGAAATGAAGACGTCGAAACACAGAAAGTTATTATTACTTCAGAGATGGAAAACTTCACTACGTTCCCGAGATAAAGGTTATGTACACCGATGAAGTAAAACGATATCCAGAACTGGCCGAAACTGCCGTAGAAAACTGCCAAACATGGTCCGGAGAAAAGGATCTTCCTCCAGGGCACGGGGAGTTTCTGAAACAAAAAACAAACGGAATCAAGTTCATACATTTAATTTTTTTTTTCATACATCCTTATTCAAGCAAACAAGGGGGTATAATATAATTATATTACAGTGATATATGCATTACAGCTAACGAAGATAATTCGTTTGGGAATCACGTTTGTTACCCGAAATGCGATTTCTCATAGATTTTTTATGAAGAATCGTAAAATTCGTTCCAGGAACTGCTCAAAATTCAAAGACAGATTTTTTACCTCTTTATGATCACGGACGAAACATTGCGTCCAAATGCAAGTGGAATCTATTCAAACAAGTTCTCTGTGTGTTTTCTTTCCTATCTCTTCACCATCGCGAGGCTTTGTATAGTAACCCTATCTCCACGGAAGTTGCTTTTTCTTTCCCTCCTTTCTTTCTTCACTGTTAATAATTTCTTCCCTTTGTTAATGTTTTTTTCCCTCACGTATCACACTGTCCCACAATCAACACTTCTTTGACGGTCCTCACTTCTTTCTGGCGATTTTCGAAATGGGATAGCAAGCAAACGGTGACAGACATTAAAGTAATTCATGCGGAATATGAATGTGCGAATTCCGGAATTTCACCTACGTCATTCATGATGCAAGGGGTTGTACAGTTGCTGTAATAAAAATAAAAAACTTTTTATGTGGACACTCCGTGCCCAAAAAACCAATTACAAAATTGTCGCCCTGTCTCTCCTGATGCCAACAAAAGTAATTCCACGTTTCGAAGTGCAATATTCGCAGAGATATTCGAATTCAAAAATCGGAGAAAAGTTTGGATAGATGCATTGCCCGTTAGTTTTTGATGTTCTTACCCACCTTCCCCCCAATTTTTGAATTCAAATTTCTTTGCAAATATTGCACTTGGAAACGTGGAAATTTTTTGTTGGCATCAGGAGAGACAGGGCAACAACTTTTTAATTCGGGTATTGGGCATAGCGTATAGATATAAAAACATTCTTTTTTATTTTGATAACTGTACAACCCCTTGAAACATGAATGTCGTAGGTGAAATTCTCGACTTCGCACATTCATATTCCACAAGAATGACTAATATCTGACACCATTTTCTTGCTATCCCTATTTCGAAAACCATCAGTCGACTGTGCGACACTGTGTATGCATGTAAGAATGAAAGAGAACAAGTAGGCTGAGGGTGTTGAAAGACCCTCTGAAAAGGACTCTTACCTTTACCTTATTTCATCATAATTTTCCCCTTTTCTATGAATTTTTTCCCTTTCCCTTTTCTTTCTCTAATGTGCGGATAGGTTAGGACGAGGTTACCAGATTCATCGCCGATTCGTCAAATAGGAATAATATAAATTTGTTGCCAAAAGCTTATGCGTGAAATGGTAAAAACACCAAAAACAAAACGCTATAAAAAAGGTGAAAACTGACCGAAGGCACAAATGCACAGCTTCAAAATTGGATAAATTCGAAGGAGAATGTGATAATGAAGATCTCTTTATTTTACACTCAAATGTGTCCAACCGATTCCATCTTTAGTTTAATGAAGCTGGTGTTGACACAACCCAGTCGAGTTCGTAGGTGTCCCCCATTTATTTGTGAGTTGATCAGCTTATTTCTCTGTCTGATGCGTGCAGATGGGAAAGATAATGTCCTAGGACAGGGGTGGCCCACCCGCGGCATGCGTGCCCCAAGTGCCAGCCATGGTACGCTTTGAAAAATTAAAGAAATTCTGTGTGTGTGTGTTTTGTTGTTTAAACCCAAAATAAATTCTTTCCAACTTCAAAACACTCCCCTTATGAACGATGGTCTTGTATCGGTTGCCAAACCTACATTTCGTATAGCACAGGCTCTCTTAAAATAATAAGTATGTGATGACTTTGTATTCAATGCGTTTCTGTTCGGTTTTTCATTTTTGGGCGTACTAGTTGCTGGACGTTCCATGTGTACGCGATTCAGGATCTTTCGCATGGGGAACATGCATTGTATAATGCAATTACTTTGCATATACATGAATTATTAGGGGGGGGGGTTAAGTCCTCTTACGAAGTTTATTGGGAGCCCAAGCACCCTGAGTCGCACCTCGAATCCTCAGGTTCCGTTGTCTATGCTTACCATGGTGTTGATAAGATGAACTTTCCGACCGGTCTAAGGAAATACACAATCTGTGTAGAGATGATCGAATTTATAATTCAAAAATAGAAACAATTTAGATCTTAAAAGAGCGAAAATTTTCAAGGAAAATTATAGAATATTTTGCAGGAACGGAGAGAATGACCATGTCCCGTAAAAACGGGACGTATGTAGTCTGCATGTTAAAATTCATAGAGTGGCACTCGCATCGACAACAATCTTGATTATGGCACGACTTGAAAAAAAACTTGGCACCTCTGTCCTAGAATGTTCAAACTGTTCAGTTTGATGCTAAGAGTTTTGCACCGAAAGAACGCATGTATGATAACATGAGCTCATTTTATTTCTAATGAATATCTAGCTGAATCTATTAGCTGAATCTTTCCCTCACATGAAATAATTCAAAACTTTTCCGAAAGGAAGTTGAGGTTCATCTGGTATAAAAGATTCCGCGGTAGGCATGAGTTAATCAGGCTCAAGTGCAGTGCCGTCTTAATGCATGGGCCCACCCGTGCACGGCCCGGGGGTCTCAAGAGAAGAGGGACCGCAGAAAAGGTGGGGTCTCAGTGAAATCACTTGGCCCGGGGGCCCATGATGCTCTTAAGACGGCCCTGCTCAAGTGACAGTAATTCTTATTATGATTGGTGCGAAAATTCAGCTCACAACGTGGCTGTGTTAGGTTAGCGTGTTCATCGATGTCGACAAAAACGTTCGTTAGCCGCATATGTATTCGTTAGCAGATTCAGAAAAACCACGAAAAAAAGGTCTTCGTTAGCCGAAAAATTCGTAAGTTGAGGTGTTCGTTAGCTGAGGTATCGCTAATCAAAAAAAATAGTGAATAAAGTATTTTGATAAGTCAATGGGAAATAGAATTTGGTCTCACGTGGGAAGAACTTGATTTCATTCTTCCGTCGAGTATGAATTTCACTTCGGATTCACTTATGGATGGATGCAATTCCGGATCTTGGTACATGAACAGGAACAGCAACACGGTCAGCACCATACCAAATGCTCCTGAAAAAACATTACAGTCACTCGAGAGTCAAACATTGCCCTTTTATAGCGATTCTTTACCACCAAACCTTCTTTTTGGGGGATGCCCGAGATGGAGCAAAGAAATTCTAACGTGGCGACTGTGATTATTCACAAAAAATTGAAATGGTGCAAACACTTTAATTTTTCGATCGGAAAAAAATATGAATCACATCTACACTTTGGCACGAAAATTTGTTGTAGTTTTCGCTCGGGAAAAAATGTGCAAAATGTGAAAATATGAATGTCAAATATAAACCATAATACGACAGCCCAATATAAAGCATGACGTCACTCTCCGCTATCCATACAAAGGTTTTAACAACTGGCTGTTGAGAAGATGAATTTTCGGAAAGAGAAAATTCAATTGTCCTTGCGGCAAATCGAACCCACGTCCTTTCACTTTCCGGGTGTGAACGCCCTAGAGCACTAGACCAACTAAACTACAAAGGCAACGAATATCTCAATCTTTCTTTGGAGCTCGCTTGCACTGAAAGGGAGTGTACATGAATGGCCAGGCATGACCAGCTCACAACTGCTGCCGCCAGTGATGTTAACCTCTTCCAGCAAAATTTCCCTTTTGACTAAATTTTTCCCATGCATTCCGAAAAATGTGCTGCCATCTAGAGGGGAAAATACGTAATCAAGTATTTTACAATAGAAAAGTATTGCACTGCATTAATTTCTTTTTTTTCAAAAAATTCTTTTGTTTGACGAACTCTCAAAATTTCGCACAAATGCTAAGGAATTTCCCACTTGGGCAAATTTTGGCCAATTTTTCCCACGAATATGGGAAATTTCCCACGAGTTACCATCACTAGCTGACGCTGCCACCGAGCGGTGCAAACCAGTTCCAAGGAAAGGATCGAGAGATTCATTGCCTTTGTAATATAGAACGAGCCGATCTCCCCTTTTAGAAAGTCTCGCCACAGAGAGCAACAGACCTACAAACAGTATAAATGGATGACAGCATTAAAATAATCAAACACAACACTACATACGCACTCAGACTGTTAGGTACACACACACAGTTGCACTTCCGGCACAACTCACCAGGTAGTAAATCGCCCATAGATGTTGATGGATCTGAATTGTGCTCGGTTTGAAAGAAAGAAAAGTGGTCTAGGGGGCGTTCACCCGGAAAGTGAAATGACGTGGGTTCGATTAGCCGCAAAGACAGTTGAATTTTCTCTCTTTCCAAAAATTCATCTTCGCAACAGCCAGTTGTTAAAACCTACCTTTTAAAAACGTATCACGAAAGAAAAATCTAATAAGTAACACTAAGGGTATCCTGTAAGCGCTAATGCGGCCTTTATCTCATCAACTGTCCATCGTAAACAGACCAAACAGACCAAAATTACCCTGTACCAGTTTTGACATTGAAAATACAGTGTGTCACAAAATAAAAAAAATCCAAGTTTTTATGCGGTCCCCACCCCCGTATTCTTCTAACTTCCAATTAAAAAATTAGCGTCCTGAGGCGGCACCTCCTAGAGATAGAAGGCCTCCGAACTCTGCTTGTGACGTGAGTAAGTAGTCCATTTTCCCTCAGAATAATCAAGGGAAAAAAATTCCCTGCTCGGTGCCAAGTATCGTCGTTGTGAGAAAAAGAAATGATCGGGCTCGGAATTGGTGATTTCTATGCCCCCACATGCAATCACTATGAGGCATTTGTGGGCCAATCAGAAAGATTCTACTCCAAAATAAGAAGAAACGAAATAGGATTCTGTGGTTCAGACGTTTATGGCAAACACTGCAGAGTCCTTCTATCTCTAGGAGGTGCTGCCTGAGGCCAACACGAAGAAAATTCCACGTTTCAAATTCACAGATCACTTAAGTGACCCGCGACACAGTTCCAGAACACTTAAACGATAATGGGATTCGACTGTATATAAAAACAATAATAGAATAATTTTTTCCTCTTTTTTCACAAATATACTACACATAACGACGCACTCCAACATGTAGGCCTACTCATTCGTTAAAAGTTCCATAGAGAAATGTGGGCAAAACATATATGTGGTTTCGTGGTGTATTAGTAAAGATCCAGATCGCTCAAGTGACCCGCGGCACAAAAAAAAACCGATGTTGTTAACTACCGAAAAACGAGATTTTCGCTATATCGGTATTCGTTGAAACGGGATTCGACTGCAATTTTCACATGGTGATAGGCCGGAGTAGCTCTCGGTTTTTAGGGGTGGGGGGCGGGGAAAGAAGGAAGAAATTCAGTCAGAATACGAAACAGCTCACAAAAATCGCCGAAAGCGTGATCCCAACAAAGTAAAAAAAAATATCGTTTATGAGAGTAAAGGCGCACCAGACGTGAAAATCACCAACTTACCGAAGCCGTAGAAAACTAGTGGCCATCCTCCCAAGACAGATAACTCGCATAGGAAGCCAGAGAGAGTCCCACCGACGAACGAACCGAACAACGTACCGGAATACACAAACGAGTACACGAAACGTCTCTCCTGCCTGGGGAACCAACTTGCGATCATGCACGAAACACCCGGCGTCACGACACCCTGCAAAGATCGATGAAAACAATATGAAGGCAAACAACATACGCAGTAAACGCAACTAGCTTTTAGTCAGTGGATACTGACATACTGCTATCGCAAGTACATTTACATTTGTGTTCTTTTGCGTGTTCGAAAAATTCTTCTGCTACAAGTTCACCGCCTGGTTATTCGCCGAAGTAAAAGCCACCGCTGGGAAAATTCACCGACAAACGACTCATCGGCTACAGCTATTGGCCTAGCGAGGGGGTGAGAAAATGAGCATGCAGTAAGCACGAATGTGAGAGAGTAAGTGAGCAAGAGATAGGTTGGGTGGATAAGTGAGTGAGTGGGTGGATAAGCGGTGGAATGAATTAGAAAGAGAGTGAGTATATTTTGGTGAATGAGCAAGTGGATAGGTGAGTGAGCAAGCTAATGAGCAAATGGGTGAGTGAGCAAGCTAATGATCAAATGGGTGAGTGAGCAAGCTAATGGACAAATGGGTGAGTGAGCACGCTAATGATCAAATGGGTGAGTGAGCAAGCTAATGAGCAAATGGGTGAGTGAGAAAGCTAATGAGCAAATGGGTGAGTGAGCAAGCTGATGATAAAATGGGTGAGTGAGCAAGCTAATGATCAAATGGGTGAGTGAGCAAGCTAATGAGCAAATGGATGAGTGAGCAAGCTAATGATCAAATGGATGAGTGAGCAAGCTAATGGGCAAATGGGTGAGTGAGCAAGCTAATGATCAAATGGGTGAGTGAGCAAGCTAATGAGCAAATGGGTGAGTGAGAAAGCTAATGAGCAAATGGGTGAGTGAGCAAGCTGATGATAAAATGGGTGAGTGAGCAAGATAATGATCAAATGGGTGAGTGAGCAAGCTAATGATCAAATGGGTGAGTGAGCAAGCTAATGAGCAAATGGATGAGTGAGCAAGCTAATGAGCAAATGGGTGAGTGAGCAAGTGATATTAAGAGTGAGTGAATTAGCAAGAGGGCGAGTATGTGAATATGAACAAGTGGGTAGGTAATAACCGATTTATCACATTTACCGTAATATATATAAGCTTCCCTGTGAATTAAATGGCACATCCAAGATCTGGCTGCCATTTAATATATTCTGCAATTGCAATTACTATTCTACGATAGATGGTTTAAAAGCTTAAGGAGATGTGAAAAGATATTTTTTTTCATATATAGCTGGCACCTTCCTGATCATTTCTTTAGAATAACTAAGCGAATGCTGTCTTGAGAAATTTCAATTTTAATATGCACAGGGTGCCCCATAAATTCGTAGTTAAAAATTCATAAGGATTGAATAAAGTGGTATATATGTGCATTCTGTTTGCGGAAAAGTTGATCTCACGAAGTGGGGTTTTTTTCAATACAGAAAAAAAAAAGTTCAAAGTTTTTGTCGACAGAGGGTGCTGGAAACCTGTTCGGCAGGAGTGATTGGACCTGAACCTTTTTTCCAATCTCTCCTATATCCGAAACGTCGTAAAGTTTTATCCGGCGATTCGTGAGTGAGGTGAAAGATCTTCGCTTTATCCACCAATAGTCAACATCATAATGAAAACCCTATGCAAGTGCCAGTAACAGAAAAATTCAGAAATCAACTATTAATCTTACACCCTGTATTTTGCAGAACTCTGATTTGCATACTTCCAGTGATTTGCTTCGTATAGTTGAAACAACCCTCTATTGACAGAAATGAGAAGTAATTTTTTTGACTGTACCAAAACAAAACAAAAAAAATCCCCTTTCGTGAGAATAACATTTTCGCAAACCACATTCGAATACACTTCAATTTTCATGAATTTCAAACTATTCACGAATTTATGGGGCACCCTGTATACATAAGCTGTTTACAAATAATATAACAGCCGCATTAACTATGTATATAAAATTGATTTTTGCGTGTATGTTCTCCGTTAAAATCTACAATTTTAGACATCATCATAAAATTTTGCATATATACCAAACAGGGCCCGATTCAAACGATAGGCTCCTAAAAGGTTCGTCAGAGCTGAGCAAATGCTCGAAATGGGCGAAAATCTGTCTGGCAACAATGATTTCTGTGCCTCAACAATGACGTTTACAATGTTTACTTTGGTTACCCAGGATTCGTAGCAATGTGTTTCAGACATGCATATGCCTTTACCATAGTTTGTCACTTCTTGAACGCTGCCAGTGTGTAACAGTTCATTTCTTTATAATGGTTTGCCACCACACAGTAATTCAAGAAAACCCTTACAGCGCAGGGTATTATAGCTAGTAATCAATGAAATTGCATATAAATCACCATTCCGAACCCTTTGATAAGCTGAACGACGATTAGGCATATTGGACCGACGCTAGCCGCATATGGTGACAACACATTGGCCAATGAAGAGCAAGCTAACCCGGAGAGCATCAGAATTTTAGAGCCGAATCTTTCCGCCAATCGTCCTGCCGGAAGCTGCAGAAACACATATCCCAAGTGCCCAGCTGCCAAGACGTGCCCTTGAGTCTCTGGGCTCCAATCAAAGTACTCGGCACCCTGAAAAATATTGATACAATCCTCACTTGCATGTAAATATTTATCAATCATGTCGCCATAATGAACATTTTCGACTTACGTATATTTAAAGGTCGCACAGTGGGATAATTGCCCCGAAAACCTGGGCAAAATTATTTTTACTCTGCAGTGCACTATTTTGCGCGGAAATATTATCTAATTCACTAGTAAAATATTAAAAAATAATGTTATGTGATACACAGTCGAATCCCGTCATAGCGAACACGAATAGACCGGAGAAATCAGTTCGCTGTAACGAAATTTCGTTATAAAGGAATTCCAGGTATTTGCATTATTCCTACGCAAACTTATCTAGGGGATTAGAATAATGTTCGTTATAAAACGAGATTTTCGTTATAACGATATTCGTTAAAACGGGATTCGACTATATTATATAAATTATTAGCATACAGCGATATACAGGGTGGATCACGACCGACTAGACATACAATTAACTTGAATGACTGAATTGTTTAGTGTCCTATGGGCAGGGCCGCAACTATATGTTTGGTCAGCCGGGGCAAGCACGCATTTCGGTGTCCCCTCATAATGTTGAAGGAGAGGTTAAAGAGTGAAATTTGCGCCCCCACTAGCCCTGCGCCCGGTGCACCAGACCCGCCTGCACCTCCCTAGTTGCGGCCCTGGCTATGGGTGGAGGCTATTATCGACCACCCAATAATTACACCAATAATTACAGTCGAATCCATCGAACGTGCACCAAACGTATAATGTGGCGTTTTTAAACTGATACCAATGCTGTAACCTTGAGTGTGATCAATAAAGCTGAAGCTGTGCAAACCAGTTTCCTTTCCTTGCACTTTCCCCCTCAAAAAATGTTACTTCACAGCAAAGTAAAAACAAAACAAAAAAACAACCCACATTTTGGCCAAAAAAAAGTTTTCTATAGTCCGTTTCAGGTTAACTTTGCAGTGCAGAGAAAGGTAGAGAGTGTATTCCTTCGCCGCAAAATATAGTTCCCATATATCGGAGGCTTACGATGATCATTTATGCAGAATATTTCAATTTTTTGAATGATTGAAAATGAATACTGGAAAAATAGTGTTCTGAATCGATCTTTATTCGTTTAAGAATTTTAAAATAGAAAAAAAAATTATCACCATTATGCATAAAAAAAAAGATTTTTCCTCAGTGAGATTGGCGAGAATCAGCTATATCTTACCGCGACTGCGCATCGATACATTGGTTGAAAGGCTTTCGTTGTCATAGCAACGTGTGATGCGGTTCCCTCGTAGCTTCCCTTTCACTGCAAAGTTAACCTGAAACGAACTATAATAGATTTCGTTCGGCTCTAAAGCTTTTCAAACCTGATGATAAATTTGCCAATATAGTGGGGGAAGGTAAGGCATAATAACAAGGTTAACATCGTTCTACACGAAGAAGAAAAAGCGCCAATCGTGGAAGAAAATAACGGAACTTGGCTTCTAACGGGGTTGTGAATACTTCACTTAATTTTCAATTAGAGGCAACCCATGGATTACTTTTTGTTTGGTGTTTGGCACGTAACTGACACTTGCCAAACAGACACGTCACAAAATTTCAAAACGTTATAACTCCCTTAATATTCGTCCGATCTTAAAACGGAAAACACTTTTCTATATTGATTATTCGCAAGGAATCACGTGTGTTATTATTGGGTGGTCGATAGTATCTACCCTGAATATTACCTAACCACCTGAATGTTGAGGAAAATTCCTACGAGATGAAAAAGAAAAAATCCAATTAACGTGAGAGAAGTCAGCGTAAATTATCGAACTCTCGAACCTTGCGGAGATCATTTTATGCTTATTGGATGATTGCTTTGCATTTGGTGCCAATTGCAAGCCTTATGCTTATGTATTTGTTAATATTATAATGTCGACACGATTTTTTTCTCCTACATTTTCCACTGTTTCTGCTGACTTTAAAAATAATTTGAAATACCATTGAGATTACCATTCTCAAAATAGTTTGTGTGTGTTTTTCAACTTGAATGTTTACTTCCGTGAATGCGATAATACTAGATAGATGTAGTACATTGTTTCTCCGCTGTTTGCAAGATAGTGTTTAGAGGGGGGGGGGGGTTGAGTTTTCTTTATTTATCTTTATGTGTAGGCTACACATCCGAGATTCATCGGATAATCTGGAAATTATTCAAGGCCTACAAGAGCTCTTGAATGATTTCCAGATAATGAAGCTTCAACAAACAATCAATGAAGAATCTAATGGGCGTCAACTGCCGTGTTTTTCTTTTTGTTTTGTTTTACACGTCATTGTTGAATATTAATATACTCTTTCTCTGAGATTATCTCTATCTTATCCGTGACTAAATCTTTCAATGATTTTGGAACTTGTAATCTGCTCGCGACGTCATTCCCGTACGTAGCAGAAATTACTCATTTTGAATGTTCGGTATTATTTCCGAGATGTTCCGGAAATAATACCGAATTTTTTTCCTGCTTTTCCGCTTGAAACAATAAATGACTTTTTTCGACGCCCGATCAAGCTGTTAAAGGTGCCCCTTGATGCCACCAAATCTCTTATCAATTTCTTGTGCATTTGAGTTTTTTTTAATTACAACACTCATATATATACTTTCACAATCTATATTTACTTCTTTATCAGCATCACTTTTTATTGCGATAAAGTTTACTTAAGGATTTTTACTAATTTTCATTAATTTTCTTCACTCGTTTCAACGAACTAAACCAACACATTACCATTCGAATTCACCATCTTGGACCATAGCTATGTTCAGTTGATCATACTAAAATAATCAGTAAAATCAATTGACGATTTACGATAGTTACCAATACGAACTCGGAATGAAACATAATCTTACTTGAATTGTTAGTGTTCGCCTTATTTTACTGTCCGCTAACGGGGAGTGAAATACATTAAATCCGGGAGGGGGGGGGAGGCAAAGAACATGTACTCAATGTATGCATATAGGTATATAAAAAGCCGGGGGTGGCAACGCCCTTCCCCCCCGAATGACGGGCCTGATTAAATCCCTATTCCACCTGATCGGGGGAATCAGAAAAGGGTCCGTTAACGGGGAGTGTCCGTTCAAGGGGGAGATTTCACTGTATTTTTATAGCGATAGTGATATCGTTGGGTGCACCTTTGTCATGTGCATGTGACGATATATCACTGCATCTAACTCGCGTTTGGTACTTCCTGAATATATGAGCGTTTAAAGAATTCTGTCACGAAAATTCACGCGAACGCTCCCAATATCGTCACGTGATTTAAAAGACGTATTCACGTCAAAAAATTAAACTTTCGAATCTTCACAAACGAATTAAACTGATAAACGGGCGATTACCTGATCGTCGTAATCTGTTTCATTCCATCGCTCCTCGCCTGTGGAATTCTTTGTCATCTTGAGTAAGGCTATGCCGATATTCACTCGATAGAAATTCAACATGAACAGCAACGCGAAGCCGTAAGCCGCTGTGAAATAGCGGTATCGTAAGCCCATCTTCTTGTCCTTAAAAACGAATCCCAGTCCCAATCACGCAAAGTATGTGAATACTCAGGCCAGAGAAACCAGATTATATTCTAACCATCATTTTCGAAGTTACCATTTTCATTACCGGTCTACGTAGGAATATATTTGGAATTGTTTCTCACACACAATAACAGATTTGAGAGCCTCTTTTCCCCTCTTCACCAATTAAACCGATAGCGGATAATCTTCAGTGAACTTTGACCCCCCGATAGTTTAGGCAACAAATAATATAGCTTTTCCCGCCACTAGCTTTCATCTTGACCCAATTTATAAGGAGGCAAATTCAAAAGCATCACGTTCTTTCCTCATTTTGTCATGTATATATAAGCTGGGTAAATAGTAAGTAAGTGCCTAGGCAGTGGCTTATTTTCGTTTGGGTGGGGGGCCATAGCCCAGGGCGGCAAGTTTAGAGGTGGTGGCAAATTTGGGGAAGGAGTGGCCGCAATAATTAGTAGAATGGAAGAGAGGCGGAAAAATTTATTTAACAATAAATCAATAAATAAATCCGCCTTTGCCGAGCAATGCCGTCCTAACACACGGGCATACCCGAGCCGGTTACTATGTATACGTGCCAATCGTCTTGGTAAATTTGATAAATTTATCACTTTTACCGGCGAATATGCATAATAACCAAGTGTCGCTGGTAAATTCGATAAATAGTTGAAATTTATCGCATTTACCTGTGATTATGCATAACACCCTAGTGTAATTGGTGAATTTGATAAAGATGGAAAAAATTCCAAATGAGTGTAGTAAGTGAGATGAAATACAGTTGGACCCCTATATAAAGATAACAAATTTCACTATCATACCCCCGATATAATGATATAATATATGCGTGAATTACCATCGGATAGTACGATTTAACATGTTTACCAACGATGCGAAGCTTGGGTATTATGCTTATAATCGCCAGTAAAATTATAATTTTTTTAGTACTTATTAAATTTATCAACGACGCTTGGATAATATGCATAATCACCGGTAAAAGAGATAAATTTAACTAACTTACTAAAATGCTTGGTAAGTATGGCATGATAACCAGTTATTATGTATTACTCATTTATCACATTTTTCGTAACGTATACATCTGGGCACATATCTAGAACTCCCCCCCCCCCAAGAAATTTCATTTTGCGCAAGCTGCTGCCATCTATCGTCCACATTCAACCAAAAGTTGAAAACCACAGATGATCAATCACTATTCCCCTTCTGCGGATAAAGTTGCAGACCTCCATGTTCGCAGATTTTTTACGCAATCACTAATATTACGAGAATTGCTGGTCCCATATGCTGTTGTTTCACTTTTTTTTCGATAACAATGCGTTTCCCTCTATTGTTGCTAAAACGCATTACTTCCGCTAAATTTGGCAACCATATGGATGAAGTTGTCACAAACTCTAAAAAGGAAAGCGTTGTCGAGTGAAAATTTCTCTCCGCAGACAGCAAAACATGACCTACAACATCTAAAATTCACGCATGGTACGCTTACATGCTCCGGAGCTGTGCCGCGTTCACTCAAGTGATCTGAAAATATGCCGCGGGTCACTAAAGTGATCTAAGAATGTGTCACGGGTAACTTAAGTTATTTTTGAAATATACCGCGTGCGAGGTGAGTGATTTGAATCGTCATCGCGGGTCGCTTAAGTGTTCTAGCAATGTACCGCTTAAGTCATCATTACAAAATGTAGGTTTAGGGCCACGGTCCACATCAGATGACACATTTGTCCCGCGGGCCATCGGTTGAGCATGTGTGATGTAAGGCACGCATAATTTTATTAAGTGTGTCGGTGTACGACGTACAATGGATTCTCAATACTGCTGCCTCCTTATTCGAAGAGTTTTCCCGTTCGCAAACCACACAATTCTAAAAATATTCTATCCCTTAAAAGTGGGATATAGGACTTTTTTGTGATTCCAGAGTCATTATAGTATGGTGATCTCTTTGGACGCTGCTCACAATATTTTTATCGAAACTTCATCAATGTTATCAACATTAGGAAATGAGAACACGTCTGTTTCACCCATGTAAATTCTCTAAAACGGATTGTGAACATGGACACTATGCGCACATTAATGCACCTAACGTGGGACAGCGTCCCAAGTTTACACAAACTTGACTTCTTTCTACGCAAGCCAAACTATAACTAACAATATTAGTGAAAAATAGAAGATTGGACCGGAATTTTATAGGGGGAGACATTACCTGACATTTGCTCTGAATCAGAGAAACTTCCATGTCTAAACGTAACTGTGGTGCGAACCTTACATTAACTAAGGCCGCGATTACACTATAAAAGTTTGATAAAAGTTCTTTTATAGAATTTGAAAAATGCAACCAACATTCGTACCAGTTACATTCGCGCAAATGCAATCGATTGTCTTATTAGCTGCGTTTTTTATGTTTTATAAAGTAAGTTTTATCAAACTTTTATAGTGTAATTCCGGCCTAAGAGATATAGACGGCTTTTTCTCAGCCCAAGATATCAAGGAAACAGATATTTTTGGATATTATACTGAGGTGAAATCGGAAAGAAAAGTCATGCCTGGTATGCAAGAGGGCCTGGGCAACACCCACTGAAAACTCTCTAGTAGGTGTTGGCCTGGGTCCGTGTCCCGGCGGAGACAGGGTGACTTTTCTATCCGAGTTCACCTCAGTATAATATCTAGAAAAAAATATGTTTCCTTACAATTAGTAGTCCATTAACCGTTTCGTTTTCGCAAGTTATTGGCAAGGTCCGAATGTGATAGCATTAAACGGTGTGTGTGGACTATATTAGACAATCAGATTTATGGAGTTGGAATCGATATTTCAATTCAAAACACGGAAGTTCTGTGTTTATGTTGTTACGGCATGCGAGTGTAATGGTCATTTCCAATCCATTCATACATTATTCATAACGGCGGATGGAAAACAATTGATTTTTGTTGACGTTACGCCGCCATTTTCCTTGTCGTACTTGGCGTTAGGACTCACCTGAAGTCATCCCGATCTCATTAAAATATGGGCGGAAGATTACCAATACTTATTTTATTTTTCCGTATACGAAGTAAAAATGTTAATATCAATAATGTTTCGAAGACATTATTCTCGCTCCAATGGGATTTGTGTGTAGTTAGTCTCTTGAGCAAACATCGCTTTGTGCAATATTGTGAACACGAGCATGAAATGGCCCACCCTGTTATGGACATTCTATGCTGAAACAAACAAAAGTGACCTCGTGAAAAAAGTGACATCAAAACCAGTGGCGTATTTAGAGGGCGGCTTAGCGGGCTACGGCCAAGGCGGTAAGTTCGGAGAAGCGGCTAATTTGGAGAATGAGTGGTCAAGAAAAGTAGTAGAATGGGAAAAGGAGGACAAAATTTGCATAGCCCACTGGTAGTAACGTGTGAGCCACACTTAAAACTAGCTGCGGCTCGCAGATTTCCAAAAATATACCGCCGTCTATCAGTGATGATATGTAGTGAAGTACATGCAGGGCCGTAACTAGGATTTTTGCCACCCGAGGCAAACATGATTTTTCCGCCTCCACCAATTTAAAATCCGATAATTTTATATAATGGCGTCTTTGTTTCCCCCTAAATGTTTCCGCCCGGAGCAATGGCCCTCTCTGCCCCCCCCCCCCCAATCCCGGCCCTGAGTACATGTACTATTTACAATTAGTAAAGTATTGCACTGCATTGAAAACATCCATTTTTGTTTACCTAATTATTTTTTCACATTATCTGTATACCTATGCACTACAAAAATAACAGCGCTCTATCAACGCAACATTTACGTAAAAAAAAGTTTGCGTAGTGAGCTTAAGCGGTGTCTTGTCTTAACAACGTTGAAAATCATCGGCAATGATTTCTGCAAATTCATATTCTTCTTCCAGTATCAGGAATTAGAGCCCAGACACAATTTGGCCCGTTTTCTGGACCTTTCGCAAAATTCTGGATTTAAGAAACGGACCCTTCCCGAAATTCTAAAAACTAATGAAACCATAAATTTGGAATTTCATTTCTTTTCTTTCTATCAACTAGATTAGTTTGCTTAACGCAAAATTACTTATTTTTAAAAAAAAAATGTAATAATCCTTTACACAAAAAAAGACGCCCGAATATTATACTCTAATTTAAAAAGTGTACCACTTCCTACGATAAAGTTATAAAATATTATATATTATTTATTCAAATATATTCTAAGTTAGAAGATACAACAGATTTAAAAGAAAATGATGGCAGCATGAGTATTTGCAGCGCCTTTTATTGGCGTGCCCAAAATAATCATAATATCCTTGTAAACTGAAGAGCCAAAAAAAAAAACTGGTACAGGCATGCGTATGCAAATAAAGAGATATGGAACCAATCAGAGTACGGCGCTGCGGTCGGCAACGCCTATATAACACAACAAGTGTCTGGCATAGTTGTTAGATCGGTTACTGCTGATACAATGGCAGGTTATCGAGATTTAAGTGAGTTTGAACGTGGTGTTATAGTCGGCGCACGAGAGATGGGACATCGCATCTCCGAGGTAGCGATGAAATTTGGATTTTCGCGTACGACCATTTCACGAGTGTACCGTGAATATCGGGAATCCGGTAAAAAATTAAATCTACGACATCGCTGCGGCCGGAAAAAGATCATGCAAGAACGGGACTGACGAGAATCATTAAACGTGACAGACGTGCAACCCTTCCGCAAATTGCTGCAGATTTCAATGCTGGGCCATCAACAAGTGTCAGCGTGCGAACCATTCAACGAAACATCATCGATATGGGCTTTCGGAGCCGAAGGCCCACTCGTGTACCCTTGATGACTGCACGACACAAAGCTTTACGCCTCGCCTGGGCCCAACAACACCGACATTGGACTGTTGAGGATTGGAAACACGTTGCCTGGTCTGACGAGTCTCGGTTCCAATTGTTTCGAGCTGATGGACATGTACGGGTATGGAGACAACCTCATGGACCCTATATGTCAACAGGGGACTGTTCAAGCTGGTGGAGGCTCTGTGATGGTATGGGGCGTGTGCAGTTGGTGCGATATGGGACCCCTGATACGTCTAGATACGACTCTGACAGGTGACAGGTACGTAAGCATCCTGTCTGATCACCTGCACCCATTCATGTGCATTGTGCATTCCGACGGACTTGGACAGTTTCAGCAGGACAATGCGACACCCCACACGTCCAGAATTGCTACAAAGTGGCTCCAGGAACACTCTTCTGACTTTAGACACTTCCGCTGGCCACCTAAATCCCCAGACATGAACATTATTGAACATATCTGGGATGCCTTGCAACGTGCTGTTCAGAAGAGATCTCCACCCCCCTCTTACTCCTACGGATTTATGGACAGCCCTGCAGGATTCATGGTGTCAATTACCTCCAGCACTACTTCAGACATTAGTCGAGTCGATGCCACGTCGTGTCGCGGCACTTCTGCGGGGGCCCTACACTATATTAGGCACGTTAACCAGTTTTTTTGGCTTTTCAGTGTACTATAACCACCTTCCCCCCCTTCCCCTTCCTCCGGCTTTTATACTATCAAAGGGGTATCTCATAAGGCGCGCGACGGAAAGCGACCAAAGAGGAAAGAAGAATACAGAGCTCTCTCCATGGAAAGCGCTGCCGAACCTTTACCATATGACCCGTATTTTACGGGACTTTTTTTTATTAATGGTTTTAAAAAAATTGTTCTTTTTTAATTTATTTAACTCATTTTAAAAATTAAAAAAAAAATTCAATTCTATTAAGTTGAATTCATTTAAATAATTAAATTAATAACAATTTTCCGTGGGGTGCGTGCCTACACGGTTCCTTCACGAGCCGCCTTGCTTAAAACCATAACTTCGCCTCTGCCTGGAGAGTGAAGAACTAAGTCAGTGAGTGATGAAACAGGTGACCGTATAGAAACAGATCAGTGAGCAACCAAAAGAGAGACCTAGAGAGCGATGGACCAGATCAGTTAGCAACCAAAAGAATGACCTAGAGAGCGCGGGATCAGAAGTGACCTAGAGAGTGAAGATACTAACGAGTGAAGGACCAAAAGAATGGCTTAGAGAGCGAGGGACCAGATCAGTGACCGACCTAAGAGTGACCTTGAGCGTGTGTAAGCATGTGAATGACTACAATAGTGACTTAGAGCGTGTGAAAGCATGTGAACACCGAAAGAGTTACCTAGAGAGCAAGAACCACGTCAGTGAGAGACGAAAAGTGTGACCTAAAGTGTGTGTGCGCATGGGGTGGAGGATCGAATAAAGAGCCTGGGACCAGGTCAGTGGGAGACAAAAAATTGACCTAGACAGTGTGTGTGAGCATGGGAGCACGAGGAAGGCTACGAGGACCAGGTGAGTGAGAGACCAAAAGAGTGACCTAGAGTGTGTGCAATCATGTAAGGGCCCAAAACAGTCAGCAAGCATGCGAGTAACCAAAAGAGTGACCTAGATAGTGTCTGAACATAGAAATGACAAAAAGAGTGAGTTAGAGACATGGGTGAAGTTGCACGAGTGGAAAGAGAAAGCGCGTTATATATAGCGGGGGCAGGCGAATTCGAGGAAAGAATAGTCAAGAAAATCGGAGTGGGAGAAGGGCGGCAAAATCCGTGTAGGCCAATAGGTGGCATAACCATAAATCCGTCTCTGATGAAAACTTGTACACGTGTCACTCAAATTTATTTTTTCCTTAATTCATTCAATCCTTTCTAGTAGCTCTTAACCTTGCATGCTTCAAGACCATGGCATGCATACCTCCTAAATAGTTATACAGTGGCGAAGGCATTGAATGTTTAAAATTGTTTTTGGCTGTGGTTGGCAAAATTACTTGCCTTTGAAATTTTCTTGGTTGTAATTAACAACTTTTCTTGAACTTTGCCAATATTTTGTGCTGTGACTTTAATTGCTTTTGATAATTTTTTGCACTGTGATTGGCGACTTTACTTGCCGTTATCAATCCGCGGATCTTTCAGCATAGTGGGCCAAAAAAATTTAAAAAAATGTATGAACCTCGAGGGCCACACAACAAGTCATTCTGCGGTATCTACATTCCCACATTGGCGTCTTAATGGATAGGCCCGACGGAGCCCTGGGCTTCAAATCAAACAGGTGACCTGAAATTATTACCTTCTAACGGAAAATCTCGTGACTGCCGCAGCTGGGAGGGGGGGCAGTTGGGCGGGGCATAGGTGGCGGTACCCTAAGGGTTCAGGTCACTCGATCCCCAAGAATTTTTGTGACACGTGCTCCGAATAATCCATGAACATACAAAGCAATGCACGTATCGCCCTAAGCGCGCGTTTTATCGAATTTCTTATATACGAAAATTATGGCAGCCCTAGTGACCCTTTGCCTTATTGGATGGGGTCACTTGATTGTTGTGGAGCAACTTACATTCCGAAATTTTGAAATCAAAGAATAATACGAGCAGTGTAAATTCGGAAAAATATGAAAACATCATATTTTGTGAACGAGATCGGGGGGCCCCCGTTACCCTCCTGAAAAACCCTCATACACTACAATATTTCAAGACAGGCAACCTTAGTTCTCATGGCACTTGGTTTAATCTAAAAATATATCAACATTTACAGCGGAGTCACGAATTTTTGCAATATAGCGGTCACAAAGACCGCACCGGTAAGTTCTAGTGCCGCGGCATTGACGAGATTCCTCGCCTCCTTAAACGTCCCTTACCTAGGCTGACCATATTTCCTCGAGAGAAATACGGGACATTGCGTTTCCAAATACGGGAAAATACGGGACATCGCCAATTATCGCCAAAAACAACGCCAAAACCAAACAAAGTTGCCAAATATTGTTGAAATTACGGAAATATCCCAATGGCGGGAAATGATGCAAATTGCAGTGGATTACAATGTATTCCACGAAAGACAAACGTTCAATCAAATGTGGGAGATTAATATTCTCATATATAGTTGTAATTATCGTAAAATAATTTATGAATTGAAAAATAATGTCAATCTTTGACTTCAATAAAGAATAAAAATTCAAGTTGGCTTCGTGTAAAATACGGGAAAAACCGGGACACTTTTGCCAAAAAGTCGGGACGGCCAAAAAAACAGAAAATACCGGGACTGTCCCGGGAAATACGGGACGTATGGTCACCCTACTTATGCTCAAATGAAACAACCGAACTTTTAGTTTGAATTTCCAGTTCAGTTTATGAGCTTTGCTTACAAGGAGCAGAGTGGAATAAAGAATATAGTTTTTTTACTTTAAATTTCATCATCACCACACAAGTCACTTTTAAATTTAAGTTTAGATGGCAGCACATTACTATACAGTAGAATGTGGAAAAATTCACTTTTTATGTGATCTTACCTGCCGTCTGCTTGTGTGGAGGTTCTTTGTTTTGGATGTCTCCTTGGGACTTGAAAAAATTAATGCACTGGAAGTTTGATCTTTCAGGTCAGTATATAAGCTTTGTTTATAAGGAGCAGAGCGGAATGAAGAATATAATTTTCAATAACTGAGTAAACTGACCATATTTCCTCGAAAGAAATACGGGAAATTGTGATTCAATATACGGGACATTGCCAAGAACGACGCTAAAAGTGAACAATGTTGCCAAATATCGCTGAAATTACGGGAAAATCGCAATAGCGGGAAACGAAGCATAAAGCCGGGTTTTCCTAGGAGTAGACGTGATTCGCCCAGCGCGACACGCCGTCCACTCACCAATAAGAAAAGCAGCATGACTGTTTTCCTACAGATCGCAATACACCTCACGGCAGCGCTTTACGTTGGGCGTGATTGGCCGACTGCTTCTGGAGGAGTCAAATGCATCGTGCGCCGCGGATTTGCCAATATTCTGTTCACTCGTGTGTTTTCTTTCCCTTCCAACCGGATCATGCAGACGACAGAGTAGTTGATGCCAAGGCCATATATTATAATATAGCCGCCCTCTGATCTGATGCGTCATGCTAGGAAAAAACAAACGCGTAGCGTAATTGTGTAACACGTTTCTGCCGGCGCGAAATTCGGTTCACGCGGCGCAAGAAACCTATTCCTAGGAAAACCCGGCTTTACTGCAAATTGCAGTGGATTCCACGAAATAAAACGTTCACCAAGCCAAATGTGGGAGATTAACGTTGTTATTTGTAGTTGTGATTATCATATAATTTATGAGTTTATAAAAATAAATTCAATAATAATTGAAAAAAATTTCAATCTTTGACTTAGATTAAAAATTCAAGTAGGCGTCATGTAAAAACCAAGAAACTTTTGCCAAAAAGTCGGGACATTTGGAAAAAGGAAGAAAACTGGGAATGTCCCGGGAAATACGGGATGTATGGTCATTCTATCGCTGTCATCACCACATTAGGCACTTCTGAATTTGAAAGTAGATAGCAGCACCAACAATATTTTTAAAAATGAATGTCAAAGTATTCTAGAGTATTAAATTAATTTTAATTCCCTTAAAATTGTTAGTGCTATTGTGAATTCGCGGCAAATGCTACAAGGCAAAAAAAAAACTGCTATTGGTGGACGGCGTAACATTTCGTGTTACCCAGTACATACGGGACTCATTACTTCCTAGATACAATCTCTTGGACGTACTGGCTTAGCGGGAAGCATGGGCGGAGATACGGGGGAGTCGACTGACCTATTGTATATATGAGCTGACATCATCATCATCTTGCCCCCCCAGACTTCCAAGTCAATCACCGCCTATGACGGGAAGACTGGATGCATTTATCGCACCCACGTCCCACAGCAGGGGTCGTTAGGCTGGGATCTTTGTTGGGGGCCTTAGAGGCCAGATTTTTCATTGGTCCCTCGATAAAGAATTTATAGTATGAAAAAAACAAAAATTATAAGAAACTAAGCTGAAACCTTTCAGCCCCCACAGAGGCCGTGCGATTTGTGCAGCCACATGGGGCACCTCTCTAGGAAAGGGTGCCAAATCCGAGTTGGAAGGTAAAAAAACTTTAGCTGAGAAACATCATAGGGGGCACCAAAAATAGATCCCACACGCGGGCAGAGATTCCTTTCTGTCCCTACCCATTTGTACATCAAGGCCACCTTAAGACCCGGGCCACAACTAGAGGTTCGATCAGTTGTGTTAAGCAAGCATTTTGGCACCCTCTTGTAATGTTGAAGCAGAGTTGGAAACAATTCAGAAAAGAAATCATAATCGGTGTTCTTAACTGAGGACGGTTCTTTGACCGTGCGACTTGCGCGGCTGTATGGGGCACCGCCAGGTGCAGATCCAGGTCGATGTGTCGAGAGAAGCGAATTGTGCAAGTTCGTCGGATCGTCCCGTATTTTACGGGACAAGAAAATTTTCCAATATTACTCGGTTCTTACCTATCGCCCCCAGCCCTGGATCCGTTCCTGAGCGAAGGTAGACATCTTCAGCTGCTGCGAATGGAGTAGAGGTGAATATCTTCAGCTGCTGCGAATGGAGTAGAGGTGAATATCTTCAGCTGCGAATGGAACAGAGGCAGAAATATTCAGCTGCGAAAGAAGCTGAGACAGGCATCTTAAACTACGAAATGAGTGGAGGCAGAAATATTCAGCTCGGAGGTACAGGCATCTTCAGCTGCGAATAGAGCCTAGGCAGAGATCTTCAGCTGCGAATGGAACGAAGGCAGGTATGTTCAGCTGTTAATGAAGCCGAGACATATTTTTAGCTGCGATTAAAGCCGTGGCAGACATCTTCAGCTTCGAATGGAGTGAAGGCAGGCGGATACAGGGTGATGTGTCGGGGAAGCGACTTTGTTTGTAGGTGCAGTGGATCATCCGTATTTCATGAGACTGACAAATTTCTCCCATATTATTCGGCTCTTGGGAGGGGCGAGCGCCTGGATCCGCACTTGGGCACTGTTCTAAGGAGTGCGAAATTCGAGTTGTGAAAAAGTGAGCTTTGTCGACAGAAAACAAAAAAAACGTGGGCAGGGGACACCAAAAATAGGTTCCGCACAAGTAGATTTCTTCTCGAGTCACTCTTTTTTAACGCATATTGGTGCATCAGGGTCCCTCCTTCACCCTCTCGAAGCAGGGTCGCTGTGTCAGACTTTTTTACCGGATATTCATTAGTCTATGAATTTATAAAAACCATGGCTCCTGGGCTGGAATCTCTGGTACGCCTCCAGGTCAAACTTTTCATGCCTTCCCCCCCCCCCCCCCCAGTAAGTTTATAATGTGGAAAAATACACAAAATAAATGATTATCGTCTCGTGTCTGCTCCCCTTTAGTTTCCGCCTTCGGAAGCAGCGTGTCTTGTGACCCGGGCGTCGAATCAGAGGGGCATCAAAATGCGTCCTTGCCCCGGTTGACTAAGCATCTAGTTGCAGTCCTGCCTACTCTTGCGGGAAAGGGCCGCAAATAATGGGGGTGGGCAAGCGGGTCCAGTGCTGCCACCAAACATTACAAAGGGCGCCAAAATGTGATCTTGCTCGGCTGACCAAGCATCGACCCTGTTACGGGAAGGAGCCTACGGGGGGGTCCACCCAGGGACGTATCGTGCCTTCTCGAGCCCCGGGGCAGACTTGATTGGAACCTCTTGAAAAGATTTATCATGCAAAATGAGTATATTATTTTGTAAGCTTATATATATATTATTTATATATATTATTTTGTAAGCTTTTGCAAGCTTAGGGCCCGTTAATGATCTCAGTCTAGGCGCGGGGCTCTGCTTCAGGATGTGGGGAGGGGGATGTGGAATTCACAAAAATAAAGAAAAACATTCTGAAACACGTTAGTACATTTGAGAGAGAAAAAAAATGTAGATTAATTTAAAATTACTACAGCATATATATTCCGCTTAACGGTCCCATTTAAAAAGTTTTTTCGCTCATAGTACGACTTATTTTCGTGATCTCCTAACTTTCACTAACACTTATTGAAATCTCCCGTTTAAAACGTTTTCCAACCAACAACGTTTTTCATGAGTTTTTGGAAAGCGCTATAAGTGGGATTCACTGTATATGAGCTCTTCGATGTTATTACTTGTTTGAACCATTTCTTGCCACAAACAAAATGCAAGATTGCAATCTCAATATTTGAATATTCAAATTCGAAATTCAAAAAGACGCTTTGGAATAGGTTGCGTCGAATATTAACAACACTAGCTGCAATCAGCCCAAACTTCGGATATAATTTATTTAATAGTAGGCAATGAACTACCGGGGGCTGTAAGCAACGTAGCCTACTTCCTAAATGTTCGGAAATTTATGCTCTTAAATGTTTTCGTGCATGAAATCTCTATTCATGAACAGGATCGGTTCTGGACATTTTTCAAGTGTAAGCGAATGATGTTTTGGTGATAAAAAAAATCACCCTTTTCAGTTGGCGCCTTGTGTGGCCGCGTAGTTCGCAGGACTCAAGATCCGGCTCTGTTCATGAAACAAAATGTCTCTAATGTTGGTACTGTACTAGGTGAATAATTAGATTGAGAAAAAAAATCAGAGAGAAACATCTTACTTTTTTCAGAAGCTCAGTAGTTGTCAAAATTTAGAATTTACACATTGTATATCCGTCTTCCGGAATATGAGCGAATGATTCAGATGTTAATGTTTAAAACTGAAAAATTCTCAAGCCTCCTTAGGGAAACATGACAGTTCAGAGGTTTCCAGGAAGGCATGCAATTAACACTCCAGAGGACAGTCGAAGCTGCCTCGCTCCGGGTCAATCATCTAGGGATATCCATGCTACAGTCTACTATGGAACATCAATACTGGAAGCATCGCCGAATGAAACTATAAACATTCACCTTGTGCGTACTATTGGTACCTCCATACCAGATGGTAACTCTGAGAGGGGAGGTTTTCAAGGGGAAAAAAGTACTAGATATCTTCTCTAGTTTCCATTTTTGTTTGATGCTCTAAGCATGTTTTTCTTTGGTTAATATAGCCGTTATTCTTTAACGGCAGAAAGGCCAGACCTTTTCAAGGGATAAGGAATGCGACCACCTGCATAAAACTTTTTTTTTCTTTTAGAAATAAGCTACTGCCATACCTAATACCACTAAAAATATTGTTGGGACTTTGAACTGAAAACCCCTCCTTTCACAGTCAATAATAATTTAATGGGAAATAAATTAAATTTTAATCAAAAATTTCCAAAGCATCTGCCGAGAAAGGAAGAGGTTTCTTTTGAAGAAATTGCGGCCCGGTGCGACCGCACCCCTCCTCTAAGTCCGGAGGTCAAGTTGGGAAAGAGCAGCATAAATGAGGGAAAGAGGCCTGTCCTTTAGTTTACGATGTTCTTTCCCAACTTTTCGCAGATTTCTGTATTTGCAACAACTTTGTAATTGGGTTTTTTAGGACGGTGTCCATGTAAACTCAATTTTTATTTTTGTGACACTGTATTTTCATTCTCAAAACTGAAACAGTAGTTTCTGGACATATTTTTGGCATTTTTCCAATTGGAACCATACCTCTGCGACAAATAGTTGATGAGCTGAAGGGCGAATTAACAGAGGCCACCCTATATAGTAAACCCATGGTCTATCTGAAAAAAAAAAAAAAAAAAAAGTTCGAAAACGTGCATTTTGGCAATTAAAAAAAAAATGCAAAATTGACATGCATGTCTCTATCTTGCATAATTTTAAAAATTAATCTTTTAACAAATTTTTCATAAGAAGTTTTAATCAAGAAAAGTATAGAGATCAAGCTGAATTTGGGGATGGAAAAACCAATAAAGTTTAACATTGTAATTTCAAAGCTAGAATCAAAACACTGAAATGAAAATTTAAGATGCGTTGAATTAAGAAGCAAATAATGTGGAAAAAATACCTTTTTGATTGAGGGTCTATTTTTCCTCGATTAAAGTGGTATAAATATATGATGGCTCATCTCTACTAAATATAGACACAAATGTGGTAAGTAGCATTAGTTCTAAAGATGCTATCAAAGACTTTGAGCTTTCAAATGAATAAAGTGAGTGCTCAGAAATATCCAGATCATATATTCAACCTTAGACACAGTCACGGATCTACAGCAATGAGTCAGGAGGGGTGGCTAATTGCGTAAGATTGTAGGATTGTCCTGTATTTTACGGGACAGGCCAAGTTTTACCATATTATCTGGATTTTGGAAGGGGTGATTACTCTCCACCCTATTTCTGGATCCACTGCTGGTCTTAGATTAGTTAGTTATGAAATAAAAGTTTCATTAGATGTTTTTCCCCCATTCATAGATTCAACATTGTGTAAAATATACATATAGAGGGGGCACCAAAATCATTTAAGTGCTTAGGGCCTTCCAACATCTTAATCTACCCTGTCTAGGATTAACAATTTGCCCATAAAATGCCCCTATCTTCGAGTGAATGTAGCCAAATACAAGGCCACAACAAACAAAATGCCCAATGAGGTGGCTGAGAAAAATATGGGCTTATTGGCATATTTTTAAAAAAGATCTCTTATCAAACTATTATAGTGTAATCTGAGCCTCTGGATTATGTAAAAAAAAACATCTCACTCATTCAACTACTACTTTTCACTCTTCTATTAACAAGCAGCGATTGACGAAACACTGAATATTTGAGTGGTCTCTCACCATTCTCTGCCAAATTCGATTTCAAACTTCAAGGCATGAATGCAAGTTGATCTCTCATTACAAAAAATGCTTTCCTGGTTGCTTTCTGTCTTTCCACAGAAAGCGCAACCAGGCCTACAACATTTAAAATTCACAAATAACACAACAGCGGAGATATTTACAGAATTATATCAACAAACTTACAACTGATTTGAGCCTCAGATTTTATTTCGGCAACCATAAGCTATACATACATCAAAAAATCGCTGAACAAAATTTATGAAATACTCACACAAAATAGTGGTACTACTCGAAATTTGGCGATGTGTCACCAACATGACCCCAGCCCAGGACGATTTTAATTTTTTTAACACTTTAAGTTCACAATTGAAGGACTCATTAAAAAAGGTCTAGCTCCTGGAACTCTGCTGCTTCTTCTTAACCGTACACATCCTCATACGCATTCCCCTACAGAATTTCTAACAAATCGGCACATGTCGGAGAGAGAGAATGAGTGTTCTGAATGTACAGCTGTAATGTATTTATATTGCTGAGATGTGCTTGTTTCATGTTGGTGCGGCCACCTGTCTTCCATATTCTGAAGTAAAGATGGAAATGCTTAAATTTTCACGTTATGTCAGTATCATGTTGCAGGTCTGCCTGCTCTCTGCAGAGACTTTCTCAAATGGGAGACCTGTTCATGCTGGAACTCTGCTGCAGTATGTGGAGGGCCATTGCCACCAACAGCCATACGTGAATGTAGGCACCTTCCCCACACCAGTGGAAAAAATATTATTGCTGTAGGTTGGAGGTGGACATTTGCAGCTGCCCCCATTCACTATATACACCCCTCCATGATTCTCCAGATCAAGGAGTCTGTATCCCCTTATGTCAACAGCTAGGATTTTGTGGAGAGTGCATTATTTTACTTAATATGGTCTCATCAATTTGTCTTGTCTTTCGCTTGAAAATGACTCAAAATTAATATATTACATGACTGAGAATTTTTCATCAAGATCTTGGTCAGAAAAGATCAAGCCTTGGAATTGAAAGAATGATACAGCGTCAGAATTTCCACCTTTTCTTTTAAGGTAAGAGATAAGACAAAAAAATATGCATAGGCATGAAACACTAGAATGGTTTCAGAAGTTTAGTCTTGATATGATTTATTGTGTGTTCATAGTAAATGTGTAGGCAAATTTTGACTACTTCACCAAACACCAACTCTGGCCATATCGCTATATTGCAATTTACTGCCATTAGTGAGATGGGTTGGAAGTGAAGGTGCTGTCTATCGGTGATCGCCTCGAGTTCGTTTGGGAAAATATCTTATTTATATCCTCCCTTGGGTTTGAACCCGGGACCCTGACAACAACCTTCACGATGGTAGACGAGCATCTTACCACCATGCCACTTGGGCACGGGAAATTTTGACTTCATTAGGACAATGAGAAAATAAAAGGATTCTCCCCCCCCCCCTTTCCCAAAGCAACTGTCCTGTTCTCAAACTTTCGTCAACCGTAGTTCCCTTGCCCAATTCATGGTTCATCTGCGACTTCCCACAATAGTTAGATATTTTCCTGCATAAAAGAACTAATAATAGGCAGCATAAATAGGCAACACAAACCACAACACTAGGAATGGGACGAATAGTGATTTGGCCAAATACTTGGTTGATGTCTCAGCGAATATCAATTTTCTTAAAATTCATCAAAATTATAAATAAAATTATTTTTAACTGAAAATAAAATTATTGGCAATTTCAAATGATATTGAATTTTAATTAATTTTATTATATTATTTAGTTATTAAAAACTAGTAACCAAAATATTTTTGTTGCCGTGATACTGACGATCAAATTTAACGATGATATATTTCATTTTAATATTACAGTGATACCTCGGCTAACGAAGATGGTTCGTTCTAGAATCACATTTGTTTGCAGAAATGTGATTTCCGGCAGGTTTGTATGGGAAAATCGTTTGATTCTTTCTAGCTTCTGCCGAAAATTTAAAGATGAGTTTTTAAAACACAAAGGAGATGCTGAAGATCTTTTTATTTTCACAACCAACACCAGTTTTAGTCTACTAAAGCTCGTGTTGACACAACCCAATCGAGTTGATAAGTGTCCCCATCCATTTGTGATTTGGCCAGCTCATTTCTGATTCTGATACATATATATGGGAAATATAATCTAGACTGTTCAGCTCGATGAGTCTTGCACTGAAAGAACGCATGCTCTAAAACATAGACCACCTTTTTTTCAACGCATTTTCTATTTTTGCTGAATCTGCCATTTTATATGAAATGGTTCAAAGAATTTCAGAAACAGAAGTGTAGGTACATCTGAAAAAAGAGTATGAGTTGGACATGAGATAATCAGGCTGAAGTGACGTTAATTCTGATGATTGGTGCAAAAATTCAGCTCACAACAAGGATATTTTATGTTAGTGCGTGCATTCATATCATTGAAAAAATGTTTGTTAGCCAAGGCAGAAAAATCACGAAAAATCATTGTTAGCCGGAAAGTTTGCAAGCCAAGGTGTTCGTTAGCAGAGGTGTCACTGTACTTACAGACATGGCTCCCCCCCCCCCCAAGGGCGGGGCTGACAGGGCTCCAGCCAAGGGACCCAGGACAATTCTCATCATTCTTTGCTTTTTCATGCCATAAATTAACTATAGAAAGGCCCGTGAAATGTCTGACTGGGGGGGGGGGGGCTGCGAAAGATCCCAGCCCAGTGGCCCTGCTCCAGGATGTGGGGGCCATGCTCAGGCCTACAGAATCAATTTTTTTTTTCAACACTTGTTACAATTTTTCATCTAATTAAGAAAATGTCAACCATTATTTACTCTCAAGTATTAATGTATTATGTTATGTATGTTTTAATGTATCATAACATTCACGATTTACTTATAACCTTTCTAGATGTTCTTTACCCCTTCCAGTAGCTCAATATGTTTCTTGTCTAGGTACATTCTTCAGTTAGTGAATTTTGCACAATTCATGCTCACTTCCACATTATTGCGGTAGGATTCTATTTTCAGCTTCCTATTTTACTTATATTAGAAATTCGCCTTGATATAACCTCTTGCACAGAAATGGATAGGTATGCATCACACAATAAAATATAATCAGTAAATTGTTAATTTATGTGAAAAAACCCCAATATAAATTTTTTTAATTAGTTTGTTGTGCTCAGATTTACGCAGATATTCCGCTGAACCGAATATTTGGCAAAAGGGCCAAATAGGTTGAATAGCAGCCAAATATTCGTCCCATCTCTACACAACACCCCTGAGAAAGGTTGGTGAAATCCCTCGGAACCACGACACACACTATGAGAAACACTGTCTCAAAGAAGGCCTGCTAAAGAAAAGAAATTTTTCCTAAATGAAATCACAGTCCCCCCCCACCCCGGAAGAAAATCCCAAATAAACATTACGCCAACAAGAAACTGCCATCTGGCTCCAATACGAAACAGAGTGATACAAAATAGGAAAAAAAAGTTATCTTGCTGAATTGATTCGGGCTGTTTACAAAATTTGTCTCTTCAACAAAATAACACATTTATTTAAGTTTTGGCAGAATGAAGACAATCTACACACTACACATCACATCATTTTGGTGTTGGTGGAGGGAAGGTCATCATTTGGGAATATTGTTCCCCAAAAGTAGGAGTCCAGGAGATGGAGTAGAAATTTGGGAGCGTTCCAAAATATCCTGGAGGCAGTATGAATCAAAGAATATCTAGACAACTCAACAAACCCATAAACAGCTGTTGGTGGGAATAATTATTGGCATTGACAATAATGGTATTAGCTCAAATATATTACCAGATTCGGGTCAGCAAGAATGTAATTGTTCAAATATATAACCAAATTGCAAGTGGTATCACCATTCTGTGAGAGCTCTTAATTCCTGCACAAATACAAAATAGTTAAACTGAAACTATATGGAAAATCAAGCAAAATTTACATCCACACCACACAAGAAGCGCGCCCTCAAAACTTAACATACACATACGGAGGAGACACTGATATTTTAAAAGAACCAAATTAAAATGCTAAAAACAACATAAATAATACCAACATCATTCATAGAATATTTAATAGTCGATAGGAGATTTGAATGTGGTAATAAAATTTGGATGATGGTTGTTAAAACTCCAGAGAACTTGAGAAATTCATAATAGATGGCACACATATAATCATGATAACATTGAACTTCTTACCCATGTTAACATGAATTTTTAATTTGAGAACACGAAAAAAGCAGATATTTTGACGGATTAAAACTCAGATTCTCTACAAGGCTGCCTACTTCACTACATCAAGATAACACAGGCTGTGATGGCAACATTGAATTCAAAACATCAATAAATATCTTTTTTTATATACTTCAACTACATTTAAAATCGGTGTCCAACAATATTTCTAACATTTTTTTAAACTGAGCTCGGCTAAAAACAATAACATGTCGTGCGATACATTTTGGATAACAGGGTGAGGCAGCACTTGAATGATGCACGCAACACTTGCTCGAATAAATATTTATTATTGCATGTCGTATCGCAGATAGAATTCCAATAATTTCAGAACAATAAGTCTGCAGAACAAATTGTACTCAACGGTGACATTGAAGTCCTTTCAAACAATTAACAATTATTTTTGCTCTATGCGTTTCAATGTTAAATACATTTAGTCTTGTATCTGAATTTGGTACGTATCGGATATGGGGGGCCCCCTATAAATGTTTAGAGACTTTTCACTTGAATACTAACGAGCTTTAGCAAAATTTCAAATTTGTAGTTCACATTACATGAAATCTAATGTATTGCACAACCTGTTATACATCTGTTGGCTATTTTATCATTTTCAGTTAACATCTAGTTAACGCTTCCACAATAAAAGTCATGAGATGATATTACAGTTAGGTGAAAAAGCTATGATGCAGACATAATAGCTGGGATTTTCACCGTCCAGTGGTCTGGGCGTTGGCAATTATTTTTCTGGTTCCTGAATCCTGTTTATTTGATTCTGGATAGAAGAAAATGTAGCCAGCACTGATTTGGATGATAGAAAGGTTTGTTAAAACTCTCAATATCCGAGTTGGCAACAAGTGACATAAAAGTCACTGAAAATTTGTGGGCTTTGCAACCAATGAGTACCATAAATTCTAGGCCACTGAGAAACTCTAAACAAAATGTTTTTTCATTAACAGCACGAAGCCTTAAAACAAAATTTATCATAACATATTTATATAAATATGAGAAAATAAGATTTACGGAGCACTTCCTTTATATAAAGAATCTAACAAATGCCACTACCAGATAATTTACAGAACAGATGGAGCTACAGAGGCAGAAAAATAACCCTCAAGAACTTAATGCTGTCTGAATTCTCGAAGTCATTTTTAGACATCTTAAAATCATTCACACTACCACCACAGAAAGTCAGGAACATCTGTTTTTTGCTGAACAGGGGATTTTTTCTCACCCAGCAAAATTAAAAAAAAACTTTCAGGATATTCAAACAACCACATTTCCCTGCATTAGCCAGCAAATAGCAAGGGAGATCAGTATGCCTAGAATATCTGTATTTTCGGTAAAATTTGAGTCACAGATTCCAGAAAATTCTTGAATTGGTTGATTTAAACCTTGTATGATTTCTGCATTTTAGGGTTTTCTGATGAAGATAATTTGAATTTCACATTTGCTTTCGCTATACTACAGTCAACACTCAATTTGATGAACCTCAGATTTATGAACACTCTATTTTTTATAAACTGGTCCTCTGAACGGAACAAATATAAGTGATTTTTTTGGAAAATGTCAACAATAGAGGTGAGTGACTCGAGATGTCTACAGACTAATCTCACATGACATGGGACCACATTGTAATGATGTGTCACGTCAGCACAGTGGAAACATACCTACAGAAGACTCATAGGTGGAACTTCACATCACACACATTACCATGTGGTCCAACATCACATCAGAGTAGTCTGTAGGCACCATAATTTGTTTTTCCATTGTCTCTCCCATTTACAAACTTTCAATTTTAGGAACTATTTATCAAGCCTGTGCAGGTTCGTAAAAATGAGAGTCAACTGTATAAATCTTGGTTTTTATAGCAAATGTTGGATACTAAGCATATTCATTACTTGTAGACTACAAATTATTTTTGTATTCTTTGATTAGCAAAAAAACTAATGAATTTCACTGCAAAGCATAATATTGTAATACAAGAGAGACTGAATATTTCATCAATCTCTGAACGTGCAAAACACAGCATGTGTATTTTGTATTAGGATGGCAATAATTAGGTCAGAAAATAAGTAAATGCTTAATTTTTTTTAAATTGTTATCAAATGCTTAGACACACATTTGCTACAGTGAAAGCTATTGTTTCACTCCAATTTGATAAAGATTGGTATCAGTTTTTTAAATGTATCATATGATCCTTATTGAACCTCACTTTTCACGGCATGGATCAGATTCTTACATTCAAAAAACTGGTGTCCCCTGATTTTTTATGTCATTCCAGCTAATGCAAGGGAATATGGTAAATAGATCAATAGTGAAATCATATTTCCAGCAGAAATCAGAAGAAGCGTATTTTCCAGATGCTAAAGCCAGGGTTGGGTTTTTGACGCCAAAAATACAAGCGTTAAAAAACTGTAATCAATGTATTAAAATAATTTCTTATTAGATACGTTGAAAAACAAACACACATTTTTCAAGCAGAATACAATGTTTTACAGTTCAAAATATTAATTTGTTACAGTAATTAAGGCGGAATATTAGTTTTTATGCTCTAAATTTTATCGTCTGCACACGATTCTATTCCGTAGCAAAAGTAAGTTACAGCATAGTTTCTAATATCAACAATACATATAACTGGGTTTACTCATTTATTCCCATTCATAAGATTTCTTAGTACAAATACAAAGTTTGAAAATATTCTTTTGATTGAAGGTTAGCTAGCAGGACTCGTTAGCCAAAGTATCGCAAGTTGGGATACAGCATCAATTGAAAAAACAATTCCCTTCCACTAAATCACAGGGTTAGACATTGTTACTCTTTGCACTAAGAAGGTGGGGAGTTTCTTCAGACCATATCTCATAGACACTGAGAAGCATCTGCTAATTTCTTCTGGTGTCTAATTTAGAGTCGAATCATTTTGCACATTAGTCAGTTCTTCAATTTTATGTTTGGTTGAAAGAAATTTGCTACTGCTATGCCCAGTAAGAACATTGTTTCCAGTACATTTAGTTTTCTATACTATTTAGCAATAACAAAAATTCACCTTTGCATATTTATAGCATGAAAGCATTTTTGGGCAATTATTTGTTGGAAAAAGAAGAGTGTAGATGATTATAATTATATTGCTTAAGATAATTCTAGAGTGGAAAAGTTATTTGAATATCATATTGAGCTGTATTGATTTTCTTAGATTCTATAGAAGGAATTAATTCTATAGCGTCTTAACTAATATATTACAGGAGTGATCCCATTTTAGACATTACATGCACATTTAACATATTTATTTTCAATTGGAATTTTTACATTGAAATGTAATATTTGAGGTTTTTCATGTGGCAGTTTAAACCAGTGGTTCTCAACCGGCTTTGGGGGTGCGAGATGAAAAGAAAAATTACATGTTGACTGATCATTCATGAAAATTAAAATGATAAAAATATGAATTATAACAATATTTTCACGCTTTATCTTCTGCACACATAGAAATGTCATACGAATTTTGCATAGTAAAAGTTTCTTTTTTTCTTTTCGATTAGCGATCATACTTGTTTTAAATTTCGGTCGAGAGAAAATACCATTATTTACTTACGCTATTTCATGGTTTGCTTACATTTGGTACCTCATGTTATAAGCATGTTGAGCTTAGATTTGATACTGTCATGAGCACGACTCAGGAAAAACATCAAATGTGTCAAAGAAATATTATAGTTTTTGCAACTGCAATCAATAAGTGAACTATTCAGTAAAGTTGACCAGAGTTCTTCACTTAATGATTTAAATAGTGGAATAATTTTTCACTTATTAATCTTGTTTTCCAAACCTAAAAAAAAAAGTTAAAAAAATAGTGTTTTTTACTTTTGTTTTTGAGTTAATTTTTTGAACAATGACGCCAAAATAAAATATTTGTCATAGCCGAAAAAGACATTGAACAACAAGTAAAGGAATTCATAGAAATCAATTATTGGATAATTAATGTAGTCAATTGCAGAAAAAAACCCTGAATTTTAACAGATAAGACATTATACAAGGGGGGGGGGAAAGGTTGGGAACCATGAGGACCGTCATTTCGACTGTTTCGGGGGGGGGGGACACTAGTTTAAACTTCCAGGTGTCAAAAAAACTGCCAACCCTGGCTACAGCTATATATGTGTAAGAGATACAATTACATAGATAAAAGGTCTGCAACTAACACAATAAAATTCAACATTGCTTTGAAACTTAGCTTGATTCAAATATATTTGGTCAGTTTTACAGAAAAATTTTAAAAAAAACCATAATTATTTGAATACGTATGAAATTGATAAATTATGTTCATTTTTACTATATTTGTATGTCTCTCTCTCTCTCTCTCTAAAATCATACATAAAATAGACTACCCGATTTCATGCATTTGCCATTTCCGACACAGTTAATACAACTTTACTAACAATAATCAGTCTTAAATTGAAAAGAGCGAAACTTGTATATGCCGATCTCTTCTTTGAAGTCTTCTACAATCTATTCAATATATATTGATAAACACATATGAAGTAGCAGCGATGTAAACTCAACTATATCTTTAACAAACTTCATAATTGGTTAAAATGTATGTGGGACGAACTATGTATAAAGCTCTGACAATAACAATTTATTAACCACACTATAAATACCTGCATCCAACATTCAGCAAGAAGTTTCAATAATCTAGCGAACGAATCATCTAAAGGCATGCTTGAGAAAATTATTCTCCTTCTTCAAGTTCACGACTTCAGACAAAAGATCGGCATCAACGGAATACTTCTTGAAAAGCTGTTCAAGATCTTCTTTCTGCTTCTCCAACTGCCTGGACATCTGAACATGATAAGCATGGAAATCTCGCCGCATGCTGTCGGTGTGCTCCTCCATGGCATCCATGATGAGCTGACGCATGTATTCGGTCTGAAAAGCTTGAGGAGTGAGCGGAGTATTCTGGACACTTGTACCTTTGCCCTCGTCTATGAAACCACCGTCGATATCCCCAGCGATAGTTTTGCTGGCACCATTGATTCTACTGTTGCTTATGTCGTTTTCGGACACATTCGCTTCAACTTGACCTACATCGCAGGCTTTGGTGTCATCCAGGGACGGTGGTGTCACAGTGACAGATTTTGCAGAGAGAGAATCATCAGGTGTTAATGTTGCGGCAGAGTTTTGGACCCCAGGTTGATTCGAATCTGGGGCACTTGTGGCATTTTTTGAAGAGCACATCCCTCTCAGAGTAAGGCAGGACAAATCAGGCATGCAGTTAGCAGATGTATTAAATGTAGGTTTCTCCGTGGGCCACTTATTAGGACTGAGATTTGAGGATGGGGATGTCACTTTAGTAGTGAAGGAAAGACCTGATGAATCTTTCTCTGGTTTACGCCACGTACGTGCCGTTAGAAGGCTATAGCTGTTGGGACTGGGTGATTCAGAAAAAGACAATCTTCCAATATGAGCTGGATCGTTTCCAGGTGACGTTTCTTTAGGACTCTTGTTTGATTCTTCCAATGGTGAGAATACGACAGCTAATGAATTTTCCCGTGGTAAGGATTTTCTGAACTGCTTCACTAATTTATTACTACTAGATGGAGCAGAACCTTCAGACGCTAAAGTAACATTGGGAGAAATACCAGAAAGATCTTTCAAGGGTGAAAATATCTCGGATGTCAAACTCACTCTGTCTTTATTGGTGGTGGTGGTACTAGCATTAGATTTATCGAGACTAATTACAACACTCTCGGCACCAGCTGACCAGCTTTTGCTCTCAACCTCATTAAAATTCAAAGTTTTTGATGACTTTGTATCAGACCTCATTGAACTGCCCTTTTTTAAGTTTTTCTCCTGTTCTGCAGCAGCAATAATATTAGTTTGATAGTATAAACTATTGACAGGACCCATATGAGCAGGAATTGTTTGGAAAGGATATACAAGGTTACGGAGGTCAAATATTAGAATAGTACCCCGCATAGTTCCCACTGCTAGAGTGAATCCATCTTCTTTGAAATCGATACAGGTCAAAGGAACCTCACACTCTAGAGTCCTCACTGGCTTCTTGCTCTCTGTGTCATAGCATATCAGATTCTTATCGAGTCCGACAGTAGTTAACAGCAAATTATTTGTGGGCGAGAAACATAAGCCAGTGGCACAAGCAACATGGGCAGAGTGGAAACTGGCAGTCAGCCGTTTGCCATTTGTATCCCATAGATACACCGAACCATCTTCAGTGGTGCACCCAACAAGGTACTTTTTTGCATAGCTGTATTGCAAGCTGTGTATCGACTGACCGGGAGCACATGGAAACGGTGCAGAAGTCTGCGTGGTTCCCAGGTTCATAAGAACGATGTTGCCATTTGCCATGCCAGCAGCCATAAACAAATCATTCCAGGAACACCGGAGGCTATTTACTTCACTCTTATCACAAAAGAATGTTTTGATGGGTTTCTTGTGCTTCACATCCCAGAGCGACACCTTACCGATCTTTGTTCCAATGCCGATGTGTCTACCCGTCACATTAGTAAAACAAGCGACTGTGTTATCATAACCTGTATCTATGTTGTAATGACTCAGAGCTGCTCCTTTGACAGACGTCAGCAATGAAAACTTAGCAGAACTAGGTGTGCTGATGATGTAATTAAACTCAGGACTCCAATGCACACTACGAAACGTTGTAGAAAGTTCACTGCCATAAGAATAGCACAAAGCATACTTTGAGCACTCCCACACTTTGACCTCTCGACCAGCAGAAACGAGCTTCAATCTTTCAGACATTTTGGTGCTTGAGCAAGGCAGTTTTTAGACAGAAAATAAAACTTTCAGTGAAATAAAAAACTTTTTTTTCCTTTCCAGATTGCGAAGTTTATTGAATTACAGTATTTTTCATTTACTAATTTGATCAATGATTGGAAAGTGAATGCAGAAACTTTATCCTCCATGCAGCGTGGATATGAAGAGGATGTTATCATCGGCACAGATTTCATAATCTAGTTCTCCCTGAAAGTACAATAAAATAAATAGACATTTTAGAGCAACCACATAAAGGATTGGTGACAGGCCATAAACTTACACCCCAAAAATAAAAATGTATAAAACTGCGTGTTTGAAATGCAAAGAAAACCTAAAGTTGTTCATTTATTTGGAGAGCGTTACATATGTGGATCGGGTTTTTCAAAGAGAAATTTTGTAAATAGCTCATTCAACTGTTCTGTGATAAATTCACAGCTCCAAGTCCTATGCAGCATGAACCTGTAGTTGCTGTAAATACCAGCATACTTTTGGTTTCAGTCATATCTGGTAAGACAAGGCGCTCAATTTATCATCACTGAAGGTGTCTACCATAATGGCCTATTTACGTCAAGTTGAGTAATTTAGTAGTCAACTAAATTTTAATTTGAATCCAAGTAGTCAAGCATTTTAGCCACCACCTCCTAGAGATAGAAGGCCTCCGCAGTCTGCTTGTGACGTCAGTAAGTAGTCCATTTTCCCTCAGAATATTCAGGGGAAAATAATTCCCTGCTCGTTCCGATATCATCGCTGTGAAAAATGGAAATGATCAGGCTTAGAATCGGTGATTTCTATGCCCCACATCCAATTACTGACGTATTTGTGAGCCAATCAGGAAAATTCTATGCCAAAATAAGAAGAAACGAAATAGGATGCTGTGTTTCAAAATGTGGCAAACTTGCTAGGTAGTCTAAATGACGTTTATGGCTGGCAAACAGTGCAGAGGCCTTCTATCTCTAGGAGGTGCTGATTTAGCTCTTAAGTATTTTAGTTGAGTATATAACCAGGAAAAAAAGGTTTATGAGACCATGCACATAGTGCCTATTTAACAAAGACTGGGGATTCCATTCTACTCGTCAACTTAACAGCTATATCACCAGCTTGATAACTTGAAGCACTGTTTACCCACTCCAAAGTCACTGAAGCCAGTCTACCTTCGAATGGATACTTACATAACATGAAAATCCAGGCACCTGTCATTTTCAATTTGAAATGCACAAAAACTAACTAACTCTGGCAACATGTAGATTAAACATTAAGAAAAAGACCATTCAGAACACATGTTCAAGCTTGCACCAACTCGTTAGAAATTCACCAGAGCAGGGGTTCCCAAACTGTGTGCTGTCAACCTTTGTCATGGGTGCCGTGAAGTAGCAGCCCAGACAAAGGTTTTTCGAAGAGATTCATTGTTAAATTGCTCTAGAGGGAGCCACAAATAAGCATTGATTAGGGAAACGGGTGTCATGGGTGCAAAAAAATTGAGAACCCCTGCCTCAGAGGAATGTTTTGAGGTACATGTATGCTACACAATACTGAAAAATATTCTGGTAAAAATCTTGTCAGAAATGTCGTGGGATAGGGAGAGAGAACGATTTGAATTTTTATGCATCAATTTCAAAGAGACAAGCAACAATTTTAACAAAATAACATGACAAAACTGTTCAACCAGTGAGTGGTTCGACAAAATGACACAGACGCCTATGTGGTGGCCATCAATCAACTTACCATTAATTCCCAGTCTGAATCATTAACCAAAACTAGAATACCAGGTCTCCTGGGGAAGAGAGAAAAAACACATATATAAAATGAAAGAAATAATCTTAATAAAAAAATTGCATTTACAAAATGATAAATGCTGTAAGCGCTAAAAAAAAGAAAAGAAAAAGAGTCAAACACTGCTTTTCATGCTGAATTGTCGAATGAGCAATACTTCATAATGCCGTCAGTGTGAAAAGTTCCTGGTAGTTCTCTAAGTGGTTCAAAAGTGTAAGTGAAAAGATTGCAAATGTGAACGTCTCTACAGGCTACAAAACCAGTTTTTCACGATTTCCCCCTTTGGCATTTACAATGTGTTTACCACTTTTACCCTTCAAATATCAATCAAAACCTCCAAATAGATTCGAAAACATATGGAACAAAAAATTGTCTTGCAAACATGAAATTCCTTCTGGAACAGCATCTTATTACGGCAACCGATAACATTCTTTTCTTTGATCAAAAGGCTTATTTCAGTTTCTAGCCTAATAAACACAGGGTTCAAACAATGTTTTGGGCTTGAAGCCATCCAAGATCCAATTTAAAAAAAGCAGCAACATAGGTGTAGGTTTTTTTTAAGAAGCTTTGAGTGCCAAAAATAACCATGATGAGACTAAACAGAACAGCAGAGAAAGGTATTTTGTTAAGAAAAATTATTTTATTATATTATTACAGTAAATTTTAAAAATTTGTGGAAAAAATGATAGAAGACAGGCAAAGATGTAATAATTTGAGATCTATATAGGAGCAGGAAATAAAAAGTTGCAAAACGAAATATAATTTGTATAAAAAATTTCTGGTGACACAACATTATGTGTTCAGAATAACCCAACTAACTGTTAATGAATAACAGTCAAACATAACTTAGATATTAAGAAATTACATAGAGAAGCTGTCCGTTAGTTAAGACAATGTGTGAGTGCACATAATTTTTTAAAAAATAAAGATATATGGATGAAAATATGATATTGAACAGTTTAACTATAATGGCCGAAGATGGCTCAGATAGGAAGTATGGGTATGTTTTGGATTTATGAAGAAAATGAAAAATCTCGTCAAAGGCAGAAACCTGAAAAACAAGTCTAGGTCTCATAGAAAATAGAGTAGAAAATGGGAGAAAAGCACAAAATATTGTTCAAAACTAAAATTTCAGAAAGTTTGATCTTCTTACACACTATTGCCTTGAATGAAAAACTCAGGTCTCTCCTTCAGTAGGTTTTCCTTCAACCACGTGATTAGCAATCGGATGGTCCCTGAAACGCAATCAGTAATTGATACCCAATTTATGCATCGAAATACAGACATCTATACAGACTTTGATATCATGGCAATTGATTTTGAAATATTGATCAAAACACAAAATGAGGATAACAGTTACTTTGCCTTGAGGAAATTAAGTAAAATTATAACATTCACTGATAATTTATTTTTGCAATCAAAAACGTTAAGTATTCGTTTTCATCTCTTATAAATCAGGGTTGGCAAGTTTTTGCAGCAGTGGGAAAAGCCACGGTAAAAATAGTTTTTGCCACATTTTTGCCAGTGGCAAAAATTCATAGAATTAAAAAATTGGATTTATCTGATTCAGTTCTATAAAGAGTCTTTTACATATGAATTTTTTTTAAATAAAAAATCTGGATGATGCATATTTTACTTGGATAAAGCAAGTAGCCTATTTTTGTCAGATAAAAATTTTTCATTTTTCAAATTCAAAGAATAAACAAATTGGATTTGTTTTCAATTCAATAAATAAATAGTCTTTTCACATGTTTTTTAAGTTTTTATATTGAAAAGAATATTTCATAATTGAAAAACTAAGCTTGAGTAAAAAAAAAAAATAATTTTTATCAATTTTTGCCTGGTTTTTTTCCGCTTTTTGGGTTTTTACCGGCACCCAACCCTACTTTATTATAAACATTAAAGTAAAAAAAAAAAATTTCAGATGTTTGGAATGTTTCCAATCACAATATAATTTCAACTGACAGGGTTTTCAGAATTATATTCTCAGTATTCTCACGAATGAGAACCATAAAGTTTGTCAGAGACGGGCATGCTATGCATTGCCCTTGAATCGGGGTTCCCCCTGACTTTTTATCAACTGTAGCAATTTGGGAAATCAGATGGAAAAAGTGGTAGGGCTACAACTTTGATTTATTTTTCCATCTTGATATAAGTTGTTTTAGAATCCACATTTTTATGGTGTGTCAATTTGGCTAAGGTTCTCTTTCATTTGGAGCCAAATGAAAGAGAACATTCTGGTGGAAAAAAAAAATTATTTTGGAAGATTAAAACTGAAAATAATGGAAAAAAAAAATTAATGTCAGAATAAATACAAGCCTTCAACAATTCCGAGCCCCTGTTAAACTCAGAGCCCTCTTGACCCTTCTGTGAAGACATCAATGTAAATTACGTTAAGCACTTGAGTCTGATTTTCATCTTATAATTTTTATGAGTTATATGGCCCACTATGTCAGAAAGATTGACGACCCCTGCTATACACAGTGAAATCCCCTATTTTACAGCCACTTGCGGGGGGAGGGGGGAAATGTCTGTAAAAGAGGAGAAGAGGAGGTAACTACATTTGGGGGGGGGGGGGGAGGTTGTTATTTACGAGCTTTGAAACAAAAAAAAAAATACAATTATATTTTCCGGCCGTAAAAGAGGGATAACCATGAAGAGGGGTTTCATTGTAGATGTGTTTCAACTGTCACATATGTACAGAAAAATCAAACATATGCATAGTTTTTACATTTGAAACACCACACAAGTAACTTTACCAATAAGTAGTAAACTTTTAAAAGTTTGAAAAAAAATATTAAATTTTAAACACAACATATACAGCAATTTTTCCAGATGCGCAGAATAACTCACATTTTTCATCTGATGCCGGGAGCTTGACTTCATGTTTTTTCTTTTTTTCAAACAAGAGTTCCAAGCCTCCACTGTATAGAACAAAAATATTCTGATTATAATCATTATAGCATATATGCTTAGTGGACCAAAAAAATTACGAAGAAAAATACAAAGTAGGGAAATAAGAAGGGAATAGCATAGGTCACATAAGAATATTTTGTTTTCTAAAAAGTTATATAGCTGACTGAGCAAGTAAGCATACACAGCAAGTTATTCTGATTTTCCCTTCACTGCTAGACTTTACTACTATGGCTCTAGTGAATGAGCGTCAGAGAAACATAGCATAATTTCCTCTGTATTATCCGCAAGCTGTAAAAAAAAACAAAAAACACTTTTTTCCATGTGAACAATCAAACATTGTGGTCTCATTATTATCGCATTAGGCTCCTATTCTGGTAAAAACTCTATCCTGGTTATCATTAATCACACATATTCAGTAGATTGCATTAAAGCAAAACAAATGAACTCTAAAAAGTACGCCTAACAGTAATAATTTTCTTCTCATGGGAGTTCAATGCTAGGCCTGATTTATTTCATGGACAAGAGACGAAGAACTTGATTGACCAAACCAAACAACTTCGACCCCCCCCTCCAGAGATCCTTTTCCTGAAATGGGCAATATCAACCCTAGGCAAAGGACAATGGGACAGGGAGGGAGTGCAGACACCACATAAAACATGGGATACTACGGGTTGGCTAAAGCCAGGGCCTGTCTAGCCCCAATATATTCCAAGGTTGGTGATGGGCGAGTAGCATGGCCATAACTAAGATTTTTGCCACCCGGGACAAACATTCTTTTGCTGTCCCTATACTTTTAAAATTATATAATTTTGTAACGTGTTCTTTGTTCCCACCTAAATTTTGCTGCCCGGGGCAGTTACTCCCTTCTACTTACGACCCTGGCGAGTAGCGTGGCTATTCCACCATTGGGCAATGATAGTCAAATGTTGGAGGCTGAAAGGCATTGGAAGGATATTATTTTACAGGATAGGCCTAAAGTTTATCCCACACTAACTCTGACCATATCACCTTACGGCAATTCACTATCAATCAAGTCAGGTAAAAAATGAAGGCACCATCTATTGGTGGTCGTTCAGATTAGTTTAGGAGAAATAACTTGTTTTATCTATATTTTATCTCCAGGATTCAACCTGTGAACTGGATGGCAACCTTCATGGTGGTAGACAGTATCTTACCACTCAGGCGTTGAGTATTGGAAGGCTGGTTGAAGAGAACCACCAGGACCTTCCATCTCCCCACCCAGTCAATGAACCATCTTCCTTCCCACTCTTCCAATCGTTTGCGCCACACATTGGTCGAACAACAATAATCACAACATGCATTGGCATATTATGTTCTGGAAGCAAATGTTATGTTCTGAACATGCCAAGGAAAAATAATTTATTTTTATTTAAGAAAATTTATTAAAAATATATTTTTTTGCTTGTCTATTGATTTCCAAATGTTACTGATGTCATGTATAATTTCCATACATTATTTTTGTTATACCACATTTCTTATATATTTTCTCTCTCTTGCACCATATCTCATATATATATTGTTTGCGCTGTACCTCTTTTATCGCATTGTATACATCTGATATTTGTACTGCATCAATATTTCTCTTAATCTCAACTAAATTACGGGGGAGGGGGATGCTCTATAGCAGTGATTCCAAACATGGATGTTAACTCCCCGGGGGCAATGGAATGTTCCAGAGGAGGGGCAGTAGAAGCTATGAGTATAACATAGGATTCTATGGGTTAGATTGCACTGGGGAGCGATGGGAGAAATTTCTGAAGGGGGGGGGGGGGTGATGGGACAAAAAAGGTTTGGAAATTGTGCTTTATAGCCAAAGCTGCTCATACTTGACAAGATTTTGACCTCGCTTGGCGAGAAACCCCCAAGAGAAACACTTCCGCTTGCCGTGTCACAACAGATAGCAAATGTGCTCAATTTTTGTCAAATTATGCATAGCATTCATTTTAATAAATAGTTATTTCTAATGCACAATAATCAATCTATTACTCATCATCAGGACAGAACATTGGGCCAGTGTGTAGAAAACCTATGCCGCTTCATCCCAGGAGGGGGGCAAGCTTCACGAATGCCAGGCTGAACATGAGTGTGGCCCTAGCTTGTAGCAAGGTGAAAGACCCTGTTTTAGATCACCTTCCACCTTTAACCCCCCCCCCCCCAATTAGCCTCTTGGCCAGAACCTCTTCAAACCAGAATTTCGCCTAAATTCAACAGATCAAGAACTTTAAAAGCATCCATTAATCACTGTGCTCATTTCATTGCAACTTTGATGAAACGAGCTACCTTCACACTAATCACAGTGTAAGTTACAGATATAAAACTCATGAATGAAAAAAATAGTGATTACAAGGTAAAAAATGTAATTATTTTTAGTTGAAATGTTGATTCTTTTACTGCATAACGAGTATTTGATTTTAATAAGGACTGTTTGAAACCTAATGTTTGCGTATATCATATAAACAAAATACTTTAAATGAAAATAAACATCAAATAATCAACAAATTTTACAAAATAATAGTAAAATATATTGCATTTTAACGCACAAAATAAACCTCTTTTTATGGATTCACGTGAATTTTAAATTTGAATCGAAATTTAGACGCACCCAAATTCAATAATTACTGGCAATGAACTATTGTTTTTATTCATCTTCGATAAGGCTTGACTTCCATATTTTTTGAATTTCTCATCATCGTAGTTGTTGTCTTCTTTAAATGCTGGTAATTCTTATTACAGAAAATTTTCGACATTTTTACATGAAATCTTCAATATAAATCAAAATTAGATTCTCTAGTTTTTCAATTTTCAAAATTCGTAATTTTATAAATATTTAAAATTTAAAATAAAAAGAGTAAAATTTTTCAATTTCGTTTACGAATCTCCTCTTAAAAGTTACGATAATTATCGTGGAGTTCAGTAGCTAAGCTCGACGCTGCCGCGATATTTACTTCTTGTGAAAGATTGTGAAGGTGGTGAAGGTGAGAGAAAACACAATATTAATTACTATAATTAACTAATTTTATTAATTATATTGCAATCCTTAAAATGCTTCGAAGTTATATTGATTATTTAAACGTGATTGGATGTTCAAATATGCCGCGGTTGGCTAAGCTTTGAATTTTTTTCCCCCCACTTGCCAATATCCGCTATTTATAACGGTTTTCCCTGAGATCACTTTTTTTCGTATAAAAACCTAAATAAAATTGTTTAATGTGCACATAATTGGATGCGTTTGAAACGTATGGTTTTAAAACTTCCTATAAAGAATAATCTATCAATTTTAAACATCATAATTCAGCTTAATATTCCCGGATAACTCACGAGGGGAAGGGTGGTCCTTCCCCCTCTTGAAAACAAACCCATCAAAGTGGAGGTGGGACCCCCCCCCCCCCTCAAATATAGGGGAAGGGGACTTTCCGAGTGGAAAAAATTCCAAGATGGTATGGAGGGAGGCCCCCTTCCACAAAGGTTCCATTCCAAGAGCTATTACTGTTATGATTATTCATTCTGTGATTGGAAATGGGCAAAAAATGACCATAACCTTGATCGAATAAGCCAATAGGCTATGAAATTTTACTTATTATATTCAGTGTGATGTGTAGGGGGGGATATATCAATTGGGGGAGGGAGGCTAAGCAGGCTACAGTGAGGGTGGTAAATTTGAAGAATGTGAGTGGTCAAGAAAATTCATAGAACGGAAGTAGAAGCAAAATTTCTTTAGTTCATAGGCTATAAAAGCATAAATTCGCGTCTGCCTAGAGAGGGAGGGACTAGGTCAATGAGTGATAGAGAGTTTGATATAGAGAGTTTGCAAGCATGTGAATGATCCAAAGCGTGAACCAGAAAGCAAGGGATGAGGTTAGTGAGCGACCAGAAGAGTGATCTATAGAGTTTTGCTAGCCTGTGAGTGGGTTCAGAAAGTGACAGAGCAAAGGACTTGGTCACAGGGGAGTGATCAAAACAGTGAGCAAGCATGTGAATCAACAAAAAGAGTTATCCAGGGAGTTTGCAAGCATGTAAGTGATCGATAAGTCAACGAGAGAGCAAGGGATCAGGTGAGTGAGCAACCAAAAGAGTGATCTAGACAGTTTTCAAATGTCTGAGTAGGTCCAAAAAGTGACCTAGAACAGTGAGGGACCTAGTCAGTGAGTGATCAAAACACTGTTTTAGCATGTGAATGACCAAAAGAGTGATCAAAACAGTGTGCAAGTATGTGGATAACCAAAAAAAAAAGTGAGCTATGTAGTTTGCAAGCATGTGGGTGATCTAAAGAATGATCTAGGGAGTTAGCAAGCATGTGAGTGATCCAAAGAGTGATCTAGAGAGCAAAAGCCCAGGTCAATGAGTGATCAAAACAGTGTGAATAAATAAATTTTGTTTTGGCAAAACAAAGAATTCTGAATATCCCTCTCTAAAGTTACAAATCTAATCTCATCAGTATCACACATTTTCATTGATTTAACATCTGATAGTATTTTCGATGTGTTACCAAAAGATGTTCATTAATCTATCTCGTCTATCTCAGCCCATAATGTTTACCTATATCAAAAAATTGTTTAATTTATGCTAAAAATGTGTTATTACAGTGGACCCACCTTATAATGTTTTGTGAAAAAAACTGTCATGAATAAATGTTGTGAACAGGAAATCTCTATGAGCATTGCTGGACAAATTGCAAAAAACTAGGCTCCAAAAAAATGTTTACCTAAAGAAAAAAGGTTCAAAATGATGCTTCTTTTGACTTTTTTAGGGCATGGGGACCCGCATCCATATGTTGGTATATATGCTGCTATAAATTCCAAACATTTTGTGCTGTTCTCAGCCTGTAACTTAGTAACTACACAAAGAAAATTTTAGGCTCTAATAGCAATTTTTTATTTTCCCATGGTGACATGGCAACTTGGATTTGCCCAGCCCTGTCTATGAGTATTAGTAAGAGTTGGGACCACGAAATGAGTCGTACAAAGCAGGAAGTTAGGAATATTATAAGCGTGATCCACTGTATTATTAATATATTTTAGTTTAATGTGTTTTCACTGTTGTTTTTAGCTGCTTGTATTTGGCGCAAGATAATTGCCGTACGTTTCTGGTTGAAGTGATATCCTCATTCTTGTGATTATTTGTTATTGCCTTTATTCTAGTAAGTAGCGATGATCAATCAGTAAGTTAGCAACTTTCTTTTTTTCTTGTTTTCTCTTTAAAAACCTTTATTAAAGGTTAAAATTTTTCCATTTTTATATTTAACTCAATGCAGGGCTTGACAAATCCTAGGTGTCAAGTCACGTCGCGTCAGGAAAGTTGGTATTGGTCCCTAAAATTCTCTTAATGTGATTGCTGAATCAGAGTCGAAGGATGACAATGTTTCTGATTTTATTATTTCTGTGTTTCTTCCAAAAACAAGCAACGCAGCAGAAGGGAAACTGATTTAAAGTCAAGTTTTCTTAATTAAAAAGTATTGAAGGTTTAAGTTAAATTTAATAAGTTATCTATTCAATTTAAACCCTTTACCATATTCTACATTCATGCTATTTTTTCCATTAAATACGGAGTTAAAGTAGTACAGATTTTTAAAATCACGGTCTGACACAGATCCAGGGAGATGTGTCATAAGGGGCATTGTAGTATGAATAAAGGTCTTTCCAGACCAACCGTGACCCCTGTTCTATGAGTAAAGGTCGTTATATGACAATACATTCTGCATTTTCTGTGACAGAACCATTATCTTTCTATATTTGTTTAAAGATTTTCTATTCTTTCCCCATTTCACTCTGGATCACTAATGTGAGAGGCATAAACATGAGATTTATACTAACATCAAATTAGTATTCAATTTCAGAAGATAAAAAAACTTTAAAATAAAGAAAAATCAGCCTGTTAATATATAATAAATAGCTGAGAGCAAGTCCACTGCCCATTTTGGCCAGATTTTAACAATTTTACCAGACTATAATTCAAACTATGTGTGTGTGTGGGGGGGGGGATGTGTTTTTAGAATTTGCTTATGTGGCAGACATTTTTCAAATGTTACAGAGGAGAGTCTCTGGGTCACCTATCACATTTTGTTTTTGTGTATAATGTTTTGAGAAAATAAGTGTATTTGCATGGCCTATTTAGAATATTTGAAACATCTTTCTCTGAGTTAAACATTTTTGTGCACTCTGTTACAATGATGTCCACTCTGTTACAAGAAGCATTTCTGCCGTTCACTGACAAAAAAATTTGAGAACACTTCAAACTAAGATGTTAAATTAATAATTAGCAACCTATTGTCTGTCAGAAATAAAAAGTTTTGATTTTAAGTTGCTAAATATATGGGACCATTCAAGTATTACATAAGCAGATTTTCAGCCATTTTTTACCCCCCACCCCCGTCAGCAAAATTTTGTCAGCAGCTTAGAATATTTCATATCTTTAAAAAGGGGTGGTTGATGATGTAAGCAACCTTCAAACCCCCCTCCCCCATCATCAAAAGTCAGCAAATCCAACCCCCCTCCCGCGATGCTGACGTAATACTTGAATGACCCCTATGAAAAAAAAAAACTTTTCCATGTGCTATTTTGAAAAAAATCATAAAAAACCACCAAAACAACAGAAAAAAAAAAAGCATTTTTTTAGCATGTGTGTGAGAAATAAGTTGATTTCATTATTTTAAGAGATAAAACAGCAGAAATAATAATATTTATTTTTTTACAGGGATATTTGTTTTCGTAACAGAGTGGACCAAATCCATGCCTTTCAGTTACAAAACCCAAAAAATAAAATATTTTTACAAAACAAAAGTGAAAAATATTTATGAATATTAAACTTCAAATCATTGGCTATAATATGAGATCAATTTTATTTTGAATTTTTCATTTCAAAAATGTGGAATGTACACTTTTTTCTGGAATGACCCACATGCATCAATTGCTCAAGAAAATATCTTGTCAATGCAATGAGTTTTTTCCCATTTAGTTAATGTTGAATGACCTGTGTTTGTACATTGAGTGAATTGAGAAACCTTGCACACTATGTGATACTGAATCACCACTAGGCATTCACTTTAAAGGGGGAGGGGATAAAAGCGATTTTCACTACGAGAGAAATGTTAGTCCATTAAGTTTATTTGGGCTTAACAATTTTTCATGTTGTGTAATCACAGAATTTGGTATTCATATTTTTTACTTATAGCTCATTTGTAGTTTATTCATTAATGTTGAATTAAATTTGAGAGATTAGGTGAAAAAAAGGTGAGAGAGTAAGTGACATGAAAATATGCATTCTTAATGACTAACAAGATTTGTTTTAATTAATAAGCTGTAAGTTAATTTTATTTTTATGTGTAAACAGATTTTTTTTTTAAATCATAATTTTTTTCATACCCTGGATATATTTATTATTATTTTTTTATTATTAATCAGAATGAGATGTCCACCAACTTCAAGGATATTGAATCCAGGACCATCAACTATTTGAAGAACACACAAGATGATTATTGGCATTTTTCAAGGAAAGACTCGAAAGACATTCTATTATACACAGAGAAGTCATCAATTTATGAAGCACCAACAAAGGAAAAGTTCCGTGAAGGTTCGGACGTCTTGGTTCGGTGGACTGATGGACTTCTGTATTTGGGAAATATCATCAAGGTGTGTAATTATATTGCTTCACATGTTATCGAACCCGGCTTATAACAAATGAAACTTTTGGTTCCTCAAAGCTGTTGTTTATTTATTATTGTTAAGGTGGTATATTCTTGCGAATACAAATACAAGCCCACAATGGGCAAAAAGCCCAATGAGGTGGCTCACAAAAAGATGCCATAGCAAAATATGGATGTCATATATTTCTTAAAATACAGCAACCCAATCAAAAAATGCACTCATATGTCACTGGGATCTTTGTTCTCCTACATTTTGTAATTTGTGATTGCATAGTCTGTTGAATATAATTATAAAATATCTATTCATTCAATTCCATTCAATATGACTATTAATGTCATTTGAATTTTCTAGGTTGAGGATGAATATAGCCGCTGTGCAGTGAAGTTTGAAGATGGTTCGAAATACTGGGCATTGTATAAAGACATACACAAAGGTAATTAGCTGCCACTAAAACTATACTGTACTGTAAAAAAAGTACTAATCTAATGCTTTGAAATTATTTTTCACAATGTATTATTAGCTCCACAGAATTTTTTTCAGCCAAGAGCATTTTATTTATTTCTTTCAAGTAAGTATAGGTCTGCTGTTGATCCATGCCTGAAAAAAGTGTGACCACAGAGAGAAGGCAGACTTCAACATGATACTTACTTAGTTATTTATTACAATATGATACATGATACTCAATGTCTGAATAAGAAAATTTATTATTCACCACCTTCATTTTCAGTATAGACGGTAGATGACGGCATAAATGCATTAGAGCCACACATAATAAATACACACACACAGACTTTCCAGCTTGCACCAATTCAGTGTTCACCAATATGCACCAAAATTCAATTTTACTCCAAATTTCATTGCGGAATGATAATACTCCGAAATTAAACCTCCTAAATTTGAGATTTTTCAAATTATTTTAGTTATTTCTCAATAATTAAAAAAAATACCACTCATTTTACAAAAATATTTCTCATAATGTTGAAGCAGATTGAAATTACTCTTCAAGAAATATCTTTTTACGGATAATGCATTGCACCAATTCATTTGAAATTCTCCAGAGGAATGTTTAGAAGGTGCCTATTCTTTGTTGTAGTCTCCTCTTGTTTACATTCGTTTGTTTTTTATGTTTTGTCAAACTACAGGGTGGGTAAAAAGTCCGTAGAAACTTCAAAAATTCATAAAAACCAGAAAAATAACTGAAATAAACGGTTTGCAGGGTTAGCATCGCTAGGTCACTGGAATTTTTATAAGACGGGGAAAAACTAAAAAAACAGCTGATAGGTAGCGCTAACGTACACAAGTAAAAAAAAAGCAAATAACGAAGAGAATGCCTCCAAATCGTTTGTTACAGCAGTATATGTTCCACGTGACCACCACCACAGGGAATAACACATTGCAGGCGAGCCAAAAATCCAGCAATGGCAGAATGCAGCCTCCACATACACGATTTACAATGGTAAACTGGTTGGGGATTAGGAGTGCAAATTCTTAATTGAACCGTCTCATTTGCATATTTTCACCAAAGTTGCTTGTACCAGCGCCACCTATCAGCTGTTTCTATAGTTATTTTCCTGTATAAAAAAACTCAAGTGACCTAGTGATACTAACTCTGCAAACCATTTGTTATTTCGGTTATTTTTCCGGTTTTTATTCATTTTTAAAGTTTATGCTGACTTTGCCCACCCTGTATTCTATTCTTTATGCTTTTTCTTCAGTATATGCATTTATTCAGTATATATGTATAGTTAGGATGTTTTAAAACCATTAAGTTTCATGGTTTTCCTCTTTTATTTATTCAGGTGCTCCTACAAGTTATGAGGTAATATGCACTATTTGTGATACATCCACATCTGAACATCCTGATGAAATTGTAGTGTGCAGTAAATGTTCTATCGGTATGCAAATGAGTTATTAATATTTATACTTCATACAATTGTTTTGAGTTTTTGTAATAGTAATGGTAGAAATATTTACATAATATCAGATATACAGGGTGTATAGCTAACTCAGTGCAAATTACTGGCGAAATGCGGATCCTAAAGGCATACTTTCAATTAGAAAAAGTATCTGAGAGAATAACATGTAGAACTCAGATACATAATTTATATTGCAATGGGTTGTTCAGTTACCAAAATAAAAAAAAATAATTTTATATATGGACACCCTGTCATCCAAAACTCAATTAGAAAGTTGCCCTGTCTCTGCTGAAGCTAACCAAAAGTTCCACGTGTTTCAAAGTGCAATATTCGCTCAGATATTTGAATTCAAAAAACAAAGAAAAGTTGTGAAAAAACAGTATAAAAACTAACAGACAACACTTATTTCACTCGTTTATGCTGTTCTTGCCCAAATTATCTCAAATTTTTGTATTCAAATATCTTAGTGAATATTGCGCTTGAAGACGCATAATTTTTTTTGTTTACTTCAGGAGAGACAGGGCAACAACTTTCTAATTGTGTTTTTGAGGACAGGATTTTCCCAATGGAAATTTAGATTTTTCATTTCAAAAACTATACAACCCCTTGCAGTATTGACAATGTATCTGAGGTCTACACATTGTTTGGATGCTTTTTCTAATGAGAAATATGGCTCGTGTGTCAACGGTTTGCCAATAATTTCGGCAAGAAAAGTTAGCTATGCACCCTGTATATATCACACATGAAAATGTTTTGAAGGTTTTACATTTACAGATGCTATTAAATTGTATTTGAGCAATTACTATAAGAACACCTTGCTTGAAAGGTCACATTTTGATTCAATACAATTTACTATTTTTTACTACTACACTTTTTTGATAAACACAGTCGAATCCAGTTTTAATGAATACTGTTATAGATTCCTTTATAACGAAATTTCGTTAAAACGAAGTGGTTCCTCCAGTCTGTTGGAGTTCGTTATAATTAGATTCAACTGTACATTAAAATGTCTATATAATGATACTCAAGGAGCCAAACAAACATGTTATACAGGAGTTATCAATATCAATGGAATATATCAACACTGAAAAGATCATTGGGACTAGAGACTGATAGTTATATAGGAAATTATTATCACAGAGGTCAACATCATGTAGGATTTTTCTATATATATATATGTATTTTTAAGAACTTGATTGATTTCAATAAACTAATTTGAAGAAATCAAATGAAAATTTTTAATGCAGTTATTTATCATATATTTAGGGTACAGTGTTTGATGTATGTTTTCTTTTGACTGTTAAGGTTATCATCAGTTTTGTCATGTTCCCAAAATTGAATCAAGTGCTCTAAGGCCAAATTCTGGATGGACATGTCGGACATGTGTATTTGCCAGTGTAACCAAAGTAAGTTACATAGAAACCTAGTGGCTACTTTCTACTTGAGTGATAAAGATAAATCTGCTCACATGTTTTTCAAATGAATGAATTTTTTTTTCTCAAACTTTGAATGTTACCTTTCATAAAAAAAGTAATCCCAAACATAAAACTTGAACACAGTTATGCTGTAAAATTTTTAAACTTTAGATGTGTAAGCCTAATAGAATCAAACCTTGTTAATAAGTCACTTTTGGGAGACAAAAAATACGACCTCGTAAGCAGAGTGACTCGTTAAACGGAGTATGCCGTGGCTGCACTGATTCCTGTCTCCCCATTGATGCATTCATGCAAAAAAAACAAATTTTAGTTATTGAAATAAGTTCCATCATGAAAATTTATTACTCATGTTTTTCTTAATCAAATGTTTATTTGCTACATAATTACGTATTTGAATAATGCAAAAATATTACCTTTTTCAAAATTCTCAAATTTTTCCACATGCTTATGGAAACCAAAGTATTGTCATCTTGTATGGAAGTTTAATTCTTCACATCATAAATGAAAATAAAATATTCTTTACGAGTTCAAAAAAATAAGTATTCATTTTTCACTGAAAAAACACTGGTGAGTTTTGTTTGTGTGGAATTGGTAGTTGAAGTGATCTTTTTTTCAAAAAAAGATAGAAATTGGAAGCATGTCTGTTGTGCTTTTCAGTCCCGATAAAAATTTTTTTAATAGGTCAATCTTTCATATTCCTTCTCTACAACACTGCTTTGTTTTTTGAACATGAGCGAACTTTTTTTTAAATTTGAAGAACATTCTGACAGTACTGTGAACACACAGGGTTACAGATATTCAGCTGCATTACAATCGTCCATCTAAAATTTGTTTAATCTTTTTACAGCCAATGTTCCCAATTAGGAACATCAGTCAGTTTTAATTAATTAGAAAAAATATTTTCCTTATATGAAAGCACTTGATTTTTTTCCCCGTGAATGCGTTATATTCAAAACTTATTTTATGAAACAAAAATTTCATTCATTTCAGCTCTTACGCCTCAAGTTAGATTTTTTTTTTTAAATAGCCTATTTTCAAGAAAAATAATTTTGTTTTTAATTTCAATATTGTTTCTATGGACATGCTCAAGTCCAGAAAACGTATAGGAAAATTTTTTTTCATGAATTTTATGTTGATATCTCTAAACTAAAGGATCAGAAGGGAAAATAATATTTAAAAAATCAATTCAAACCTTAATTGGGCCGGTAAAAGATTGAAACCTCAAAAAGCAGATACAAATATTTAGCGACTTAAACTAAACATTTTAATTTCTGCCATGGACACTTTCCTTGCTAAAGCTGATCAAGAACCACAACTTGCTGAGAGAAAAATATTCCAGTTTGAAACGAGAAATACGAGAAATATCCCAATATTGAAAGAATCTGTCAACAAGCAGTGACAGAAGATTGGGGGAGGGGGGGGGCCTTCAGTGGCTTCTGCTTGAAATACTAGGTAAGTCTTTGAGGTGATAAGAGTGAAATGGCAATTTTCCATTGAAACTGAAAATAGAATCCTACTGCAATAAGAAAGAAGTGAGCATGAATTATATATACAAGTTCAATTACTGAAGGATCTATCTAGGACAAGATACGCATTGAGCTACTGAGAGAGGCAAAAGAAGCAAAAAACATTTAAAGAGGAAAAATAAGAAAATAAGTCACGAATTTTATGATGCATTTACTATTTGAGAATTAATAATGGTTGAGAGACATTTATTTTCCTTGATAAGATATAAAATTATAACAAGAGCGTTGAAAAAAAAATTGAGTCTGAAAGCAATATTTAGCATTATAATGTATCGTCAATAAATTTGGTTGTCAGTATTGAGGCAATAAAAATCAGTTACCAGTTTTTAAATATTTATTTAAATATTGAATTGCATAATTGAAATTCAATAGCATTCGAAATTACCAATAATTTTATTTGTAATTAAAAACACCAATTTTATTTATAATTGTGATGAATTTTAAGAAAATTGGTATTCGGTATTGGTATTTTTTTTTCAAATATTCAGTATTCATATATATGGTATATTCTGTTATATTGTGCCAAATCACTATTCGTCCCATCCCTAAAATTAAAAAAACACATATTAAGTGTTAACATTTTAAACCAAACCAATTAAAAATTATGCATAATTTACAGAACATGGCATTTATTTACAGACGTTTATTATAAATCTTATTAACATGATTGTGGTCAAATTGGGAAACCTGAATTGGTGAATTAAATAACTGTATTTTTCTTATTTTTTTTACAAATTCATTTGAATTCATTCAAGTCAAAGCTAATACAAAGTTATCATGAAACATGAATTAATTTTTTTATTGCTGTCATGTTCAAGACTGTCCTAATATTTTCTGAGCTGTTTTTTTATTGCCTTTTTTTTAGAAAGGTGGTGCAGTGAAGAAAGGCCCCAAGGGTAAGTCCATTTTGGAAATCTTTTAATGTTTCAATGTGTAGAGGATTGTTTATTCCTTATGCACTTCCTTTCATTGACTATGAAACTGATTTGTGTGATCAAATGTCTGAATTGAATTTTTTTTTAAAACACTCAAAAGTTAATTTGAACTATTAGAACAATGATGTTACTCTACTTTTAACTGTCCTGGAACCCATGTTTTTGAAGAACTTTACTGAGTAAAAGTCTACTGTAGAATTTCTTAATTAAATTTTTATACATGATGTTCAAGTATTTTGGGTATTTGATGTGCTATAGTGTGTCAGTGAAATCACTGATTAGAAAAAAGTCACGAATGAAATAAAAATGCAAGCTGTAAAACTTTCCCCTAGAACCTGTAAAATATTTCAATATTTGTATAATTATTCGTTATTAATTGTGGTTTTTCTCCCTTCTTTATATAGCTTACCTGATGATGGCCATGAAACAAACATTACCATATGATGTAAGTAAAGAAGTATTCTGTATTACTTCATACATTCAGTTATGATGAACATGGATATAATGAAGTTCTTCCAGTTTCCTTGGATTTTGCATTGCTTTCCCATGTCATTTTGATCACTTGTAATGAAATAAATGCACAAAAAAAAAAAAAAAAGTAATAAAAATAAATATAACACAAATTTTTCAACTAATTTCTAATCAAACATCTTCATTATATAGAAGAGTTGATCAACTTTGCCCAAGAATATTGAGAAGACACGAACGAATAAGGCAAATACACAAAAAATAATAAAAGTCCTAATGCATTTCAATACCAATGGGTACCGTCTTCAGAGGAAAAATTTAACCACTAGTCTCGCTGACCGAGTTTCCCACTTGGGTTGAATGCCAAATCTTAACGCTCGGTTGCTCAGCGGAAGAAGTACGTCTGTTCACTTCAAACGTCGTGGTCAGAATGAAGCTGTGAGCCTGCGTGAGATACTAATGCATTGTCCTGATTGGACGTTTGCGGAATAGAGCTATCCGATTGGTGCATTCAAATTTTCTTGTAATTCCCGCTCGAAATGAATTTAAGCCATGGTGTTGCGATCGGGGGTGTAGATTTATTATCGTTCACTAGTATATTTTTGAAGGCCCGAATATATGTGCCTTCGTAGAAATCTAGATCAACTGTGGACTTGACTTTGTGAAAAACTCTCGCTTCTTGAAATTTGAATTTATGGCCTTCTTGCCAACAGTGGAGCGGTGATGGTCGATTTTTCACATTCCTGATTCTTAACACAGGGAGCGTGTTCATTTAATCTTGCTTTTATGGGTCTCCTTGTCTGTCCTATATAACCAAGAGAGCAATCACCACATGGAATGTAATAGATGCCCCATTGTTTATTCTGCGGTATAGCATCTTTAGGGGGTATGAAACCAAAGTTGTGTGTGTGTGTGTGTTTTTTTTTTTTTAGATGTGCCCACTAAAAACTTTGGTTTCATGCCCCCCTAAAGATGCTATAACTGCAGAATAAACAATGGGGCATCTATTACATTCCATGTGGTGATTGCTCTCTTGTTTATATAGGACAGACAAGGAGACCCATAAAAGCAAGATTAAATGAACACGCTCCCTGTGTTAAGAATCAGGAATGTGAAAAATCGACCATCACTGCTCCACTGTTGGCAAAAAGGCCATAAATTCAAATTTCAAGAAGCGAGAGTTTTTCACAAAGTCAAGTCCACAGTTGATCTAGATTTCTACGAAGGCACATATATTCGGGCCTTCAAAAATATACTAGTGAACGATAATAAATCTACAACCCCGATCGCAACACCATGGCTTAGATTCATGGCAGAGTTGCTAACTGCTACAGATTGTCTGTAGTTTATACGGACGGCTGCAACACGGGAAGTGCCGCAGGAGCTCTGACACAAAGAAAACGGGGATGGAGAGAGGGGTCTGAGGTTTCTAGACGTCCGTATATATGGCCCACAAGGGTGTATGCAGGTCGTGATTGGATTGAATATTCATGAGTTATTAAGGGACTCAGTGACCTCGGAAATGGCTTCAGGAGAGGGGGGGGGGCTCTCATGGCCTGAGCTCTCTAATGCCAATGAGGTGCTTTAATAAAATAAACTTTCAATTAAAATTAAAAAAAATAAATTTTTGAGTGATTATTTTTTATTGTACTATGATTATGTTGTACTAGAGGGGTACCAGCCCCCTCCCCCCCATGGCAAAGCTGAATATTCATAATTATTGAGCAAGCTTCAAGCCAATGTTGGCATGTCTGCCTATAGCACTAAATACAGTGGAACCTCAATAACTCGACACCCCAAAACTATCTATGAAAATGTTAACTTTAAGTGGATGTCAAATTAGCAAGGTTTCATTTAATCTCACTTGTCACAGTTTTCAAATATTTGTGCATGTCATCATCATCACCAATGGTACATCAGTCCTAAGACTTGTTCACCCCATGTTGAGCAGCTGCCACTCATCTTTGTCTTGGGCTTTGCTCTTTGGTTGGTTATAACTGGTCCATTGTGTAGAGTTGAGAACCAGGTGACTCTGGACCTTCTCCCTTCAATTCTGTGTTCCATCACGTCTCACAGCAATCCCCTGTGCCAGAAAACATTATGGCGATTTTCTCCAACCTGTGTTGCTACTTGTGAAGCTGACCTTGTTAATGTCCAGCTTATTTGCTTCCAGCACCACATCTCCAGTGCTTCGAATCATTTTGTATCTCTCTTTTTTATGGTCCAGGTCTCTGATCTACTGTATATAGTGCAATAGACCACACGTATACTTTAATCAGGTGTTTCTATTTAATCAGTAAGTTTTTGTTTGTTAATAATCCTTGGTTAGTGCAGAATTCTTGCATTCTTATATGTAGTTGAACAATTCTATTTCATTATCTGTTAATTAGCAAAAAAAAAAACAAGAAAACAAAAAAAAAAACAGTTATTTGCAGTTTTTTATGAGATCTTTCCAAATAATCTCAGGAGTGAAAAAAGTATAATGTGTTGAAATATCTGATACTCTCTCTCTTTTGAATGAGCAGTGCATTTTTCGAAAATAAGGGAAATTTTTTTTGAACTTGAAAATTTCAATCTAGCTCACTCAACCATCCCTCAATCAAAAATTGCAGATATCATTCACGCAGATTCATGTACAGCTATCTGTGATTTTTTTGTAGTCCTCGGGTCGAATTTTCTGATTCCAAAACATTGAGAAGTGACCCTATCCCAATGTGTAAAGGAGAATCTTCAACCAATGGAAAGATGTTGAAATAAAAGTCATCATAGAATAATGTGATGAAAATTTATTGACAGGCCAACGCATGAACAATTTTTTAAAAATTAGTTGTGATGATGCAGTAAGAATCATAGTCAACTTAAGTGGGGAATACCTATCTTGTGTCAAGCTAAAAAAGTTTTCTTCCCCATTGAATTGAGTATTCTGCCAACCATGGGAATAATAAATGTTCAGTTACAAAGGTTCTACTGTAAATGAAATTTTAAATTTCATTTACAGTAGAACCTTTGTAAACTTTGTCAAACTTTTTAAATTATTTAAAAAGTTCGGGTCAGTGACAAAAAAAAAGTGAAGTCAAGATATTTGATTTCAAGTGTACATTGCTTCTTTTGTCATATACGTGTAGTAATTTATATGAATAGCATGCTTGTTTGTGCAATGGATGTTCATTGTAATTAAGAATAATTAGTTTTATTTACAAATGTTTCATTTGTTCATTAGATGCAGTCCTTGACATGGGATACTCAGCACAGAGTGAACTATCAGCAGACATATTGTTATTGTGGAGGTCCCGGAGAGTAAGTAGGGAGAAAATTAAAAAAAAAAGTTGTGGGGGGAAAAATGATTATACTCCTCTCACATTAGCTACTAGCTAGTATGTAACTATAATACTTATGTATCCCATAAGCGCAAAATTGTCTTCAATTGAGGCTGATTCTCCACCCCCATGCATTATTTTCTATCTCTTTACACCTATCGATATATCCTTATATGAGGGTTTAATTTTAACTGTGCTCGTCTTTGTGTGTTGTAAGCATTGCAAAAATTGTTTGTTTCTTTATTTTAATTTTAGGTGGCATTCAAAAATGCTGCAATGTCTGAGGTGTAAGCAATGGTTCCACGAAGGTGAGTAGGTTTTGTAATATAGTGTAGTTTATCCTTCATGTATTATGAATTAAGTGTTATGAGTTTGTACAGTATCTCATTTTTCATCTGTTGCCTTTCTCAAACTCTTTCTTATAAAGTGTACTTCGAAAGTTTTGAAGGCAGAAAACAAATTTCCTGCAAAGTACAGTAGACTTGCTAATCTGGCACGTAACAGGTCAGGGTGTGCTGAATTATTGAAATCGCCTGATTACTTGAAGTCAGTTGAGAAAGCCCATTCACACAGTATAAACTTCTGCGCACAGACATACAATGACATGTTTCCCTCTTCTATACTCGAAGAAAATCTGCCTAAAAAATACCAGATGGGCGGATTAACACATGATCAGATTATCAAAAGTTTACTGTAATACAAATATCATGAAGTGTGATACTTGATGTTTGTTTTCCATGAACCCAAGCAGACTTGAACCTGCTTCAAATGAAAATTCTGTAAGTGTGAAAGGTGTTGCCAAAGAAATGGCATATTGTTTAGGACTGAAGACTAATTAGTAAAAATGTGTTGGATCATAAAATTGGACTACGACTGTACCATGAAAAACAATAAGTAACATTGTGCAAATTGGAAACACATCATGAAGCCTTGAAATCATCATCTTCTGATTGTATATGGAATTATACTACAGTATAAAATTTTTTCATAGATTATTGCTGGGCTGGGCAAATTCCAGGCGCCAGGTTGTCATGGTTGCTAGAAAATTGGTATTTGGAGGCGCCTAAAATTTTCTTTGTGTTGTTACTTATTACTAAATTGCAGGCTGAGAGTGGCACAAAATATTTGGAATTTCTAGCAGCATATATCTGCCAACATGAAAGAGGGTTACTATGCCCCAAAGCAGAATATGCTGAAATCTGCAGAGATGTTGCAGAACAATCAGTGCTATTACTACTAAAGCACACATTCTAACAAATTGGTACATGTTGGAAATCATTACTACTGTGCAGAACAGTCTGGAAAAGTGTAGAAAACACTATTATGGTGATTTTTACTGCAGAGCATTTCCAGTCAGCCGAGAGCTCATTGCAGAAAAATGCAAAACATTCTGCTTTGGGGTGCTATGTCCTGAAAAAAGTCAAAACAAGCATTATTTTGGATCTTTGGGTAAAAATTTTTTTTGGTGCCTAAAATATTGTTCTGACACTTAGCTTTTGTGATTTGTTCAGCACTGGATTACAGCATTTATAGTAATTGGTTCTTATTTTTTTGTTGATTCTTCAGGTTGTTTGCAATGTCTCGATGAGCCACTTCTTTATGGTGACAGGTTTTACGTTTTTGTCTGTGCTATCTGTAATAAAGGAACTGAGTTTATTAGGCGCCTTCCGCTTCGTTGGTATGTCAATATTTTTTTTTATCATACAGTTATATATACATTTAATATATTGCAGAGATACTACAGTAAAACATCTCTTTTGCGGACACCAGCGAGACAGAAAAACTCTTCTGTAAAAGAAGGGGGTTACTATTGAGAAAATTTAAAAAAGGTATTATTATTATTTGGCTATAAAAGAGGTGTTCTACTTGTATATTGAAAATTTTCAAAATTTAAGAAAAAAACCAAATTTTTATTTCACACAAATATCTGCATATATTTTTTAGTCCCAAAGTGGTCAGCAATTACGGTATACACCAAATTGTTTGCGCCAGCAGATGGCTCTGCAACAGTTGACTTTAGAAACATGCTTTCCATTACAAAAAGTTTTCAAATCACATGCAGTTATTCAAAATGTCCAATGTATCAATGTTTAAAATTTTCCAATGTGCCGTATACATGAAGAAATAGAAAAATCAACTTTTTATGCAGAGCCTGTGTGCTAAAACGTCCAGTTAGTGAAATATAAATGCAGTTCAAGAAAGTCATTTAAAAAAAAATTACATATTTTTAAATGCAATATTTACAGAAATATTCGAGTTTGAAGTTTTCAGCATTTTTCACAATAGTTGAAACAGATTGTTGTTCACAAATTGGTAAACATTAATTTTGAATTCAAAGTTGTAAATCTGCAATTATCAAAACAGATAATTACTTACCATCACAGTGATAAGTTGCCAAAACATTAGTGATTTTATGTTTGATATCTCAATAAATAATGCATTTAAAACATGAATTTTTATTTTTTTATGTATATGACCCCTAAGGAGGTTTGAGGAAAATATAGTTCCTCAAACAAATTTTGAGATTTTAAGTAACTGTACCTCATTTAAAAACTTTTTGTAATTGAAAGTATGTTTCTGAAGTCACCAGTTGCAGAGATATCTGCTGCGCAAATGATTTGGGAAGGCTTGTATAATTTGTGCTGTTTGTCATATCATCTGTTTTGATGGATTGGCTTGCATTGAGAAAAGAAAAAGTTTTTTTTCAAGTGTGTTGTGATGTAATGTAATAAAATATATTTGGCTCTCCTCTTTCTTATATCTTAACTTTTATCATTTAGGCAAGATGTTGCACATTTGGTGCTTTTCAATCTGACTATTATTCACAATAAGAAGTATTTTGAGTTGGATTCGACAATCATGAATTTCTTGAAAGACAAGTGGTCTCAGTTGCAAGTGAAAGGAGAGGTATAATCACCCTTTAATAGTCTTTCTTTTTGTTCAGTGCTCAAAATTATTTGAATTCATAAGTATTCATTCAATTCAATTGAAGTACAGTGATACCTTGGCTAAAAAAAATAATTTGTGAGTCACATTTATTAACTAAAGCATAATTTTCCAGCTTAATTTGTTCCAGTGACAGCTTAAAAATTGAAGATAAGTTTCATGAAACATTAAAAAATTCTGCAAAATATACAACTACTGACTGAAGGCCTTGATAAACCACTCCACACTATTTTGTGAAGGAGAATTTAAAGGGAGATGAAAAACGTAACGCCTTTTTATCTGACATGTATGCTATGCATTTGGGTTCGCTTAGCCATAGTGGAAAAAAAAGTGTGTGAGGTGATGTGCTGTGCGATATAGTCAGCTCATTTCTCTCCCACAAACACACAGATGAAAAATATAAGTTCTTAGAATCCACATTCTTCAGTTTGGTATTAAGAGTCATACAGAATCCACTAAAATTATTCAAGTCTGAGGCTATTTTTTTAATGCATTTTCTCTAAGCTTGATCATTCATCTTACATGAAATGGCTCGATATCTTTGAAAGTGAAAAACAGGTATATCTGGAGAGTGATTCTGATGTAAAAATAAAGTAATGCGACAAACCCACACAGTTACTCATTGGATTAATTTTGATTGGCATGGAAATTTATCTTGCGGCGCTGCTGTTTTATGCCAGTGCATGCATCCATATATATGAAGTAAAACATTTGTTAGCCGAGGTAGAAAACATCTGTGAAAGAAAATCTTTGTCACTCAAAAAGTTTGTAGGCTGAGCCATTCATTAGTAGAGGTATCACTGTACTCATTGGAATTAAATGTGATGAAAGGTAAAAATTAGAGGGAACTTTGTATGTATAAATAATGTTTGCAGAATCGGGGAAAAGTTTTGAACTATAAATATGATTAATGAATTTTTATTTAGCTACTAACTGGTATTTTTCAGGAGTTGACACGATCATCAATAGATGAGAAGAAACAAAAAATGCTAGAAATATTACAAGGCAGCAAAAGTCGGTGCGTGATTTAAGTTATTTGAAAAAGACTTACCGTATATACTCGTGTATAAGCCGACTCCCACCACTTCAGGACCACCAAAACCGCAATAAATTGAAAACCCGTGCATAAGCCAACCCCAAAAAAATCCATGCATTTCAGTGAAAAAAAATCATAGGGGGTGCGGCATCTTCGTTTTTATCCTTATTTGGGCTGTCATCGCCATTGTCTCTTTCAAAGAGGATATCATCTTCAGTTCCGTCCATCGCATTGCTGATGCAACACTTTTTGAAGGATCGGATGATAATTTTGGTGGAAACAGAATTGCACGGCGCTTGTACCCATTGGCACACTAGGCCAATATGAGGTTTCTTCAAGGCACCACTTTTTGTAGTTTCTTTATCATCGGAACTCATCCATTCAATCCACAAATTCCTCAAATAGTCTTTGAGAGGCTTGTTGATGCTCATATCTAAAGGCCGCACATTCAACGTTAGCCCACCTGGTATCAAAGCCAATGATGTTTTCAATTTCTTTGCCTCGGCTTTGACATTATCGGTTCTGTGGGGTTTGAACATATCCCATACCAATAATGCCAGTTTCTCGATCACTTTTACAACAATGGCTACTGATTGTGGGGTCGATATTTTCTCATCAATAACTGACCCAAGTATAAGCTGACCCCCCCCCCCCCCCACTTGAGGAACAAATTTTTCCAGAAAAAAACTCGGCTCTTATACACGATTATATACGGTAATTTCTTTCAATGATGTTTGAATCAACTTTGGCAATTTGGGTTTTTTTGTGTTGAAAATATGCTGCATGGTTTTCTCCACCAACTGCAAAAACTTTTCAATGCATTAAAATTTAATTCAGTGTTCATAATAGTATGTTCTCTTTCTCTCTCTAATTCATAATAATTTTATTAACTACATTAATTAAATTGATTGAATAATTATTTAATTATCCAGAAAGAAACTGCCTGGTTATAATTAAAAAATATTTTAATACATTTTATAGACAAGTGAAAATTTTTTTTCCCCTTCCACTTATCGTTCATCACGCACCAAAACTTTGCAGTGATGCAGTCTCTCCCCAGAACGAGCTGAATATCCTTTGCGACCAGGCCCATCATGTCAACTGTTTCTGGGGTGGGGGGGGGGGGCAAAGAACATATACTCAATATATGTATGTATTCATATATATCATTTTTAGTGATTTTTTTTAAAGCTGGGGGGTGGGGGATGGGCATAATCTTCAGAAAAATTACCACCAACTTGCTTCAAGCTGACTCAAAAAAGTTCCTCAACATTGTTGTTCTTCCTTTTCATTCTTTGAGTTTCAAGCTTCTCATCCATTTTAAAGAAATTTGACCTCCATGTCCAACTAGTTCATAAACTCACCTTTCCCAATTCAAAGATCCTATCCTCGCCAGCCAAAGACTCTTGATATATACTTGTATTTCATCCCATGCAAAACTGGTCATATAGGTCAAACGAGGAGGAACCTCAATGTGCGGATTGCCAACACAGAAAATATGTCAAATAAGGACTTACAAATGGTTCTGTCATTGTCCAACATTGTTGGCAACCATCACATAATTTTGATTCGGAGGAAGCTTCCATTCTCAAAAAAAGCAACATACTATTCTAATCTGAATTTTCTTGAGAGGTATTTCACCAGAACGTGCCACAAGATTTTCTTATTAACGATAGGAGAAATACGCCACCTATATATCACCAACTTGGGCAAACTTTATCGATCACAGCAGAGACAAGGTTCTGAACACAACAGATGGCACACCAATCAGACTCAATTAATACAAATGCAAACTTTCCAGACGACCAATAGTAAACAGTTGTCATCAACAGTCCTCCATCTGACGGTTTTATTTGTTTGTAGGTTTTAACTGCAGTGTCCTGAGATGTCCCCCCCCCCCCATTGTAGAGCAGAAATGTGTGTAAACTATTGATAAGAGGAAAAAAAATTATTTGTCTTTAAATTTATAACATGTTTAAATATCTTTGAATTACTTAATGTCAATTTATATTTGATTGGAGGGGGAGAATTCCAGTTCGTGTTTCATTCAAACTTACATTTCGTTTCCTCATTGCTTTTGCTCCAGTTTCAAGTGTGGCAAAGAAGTGAAGAAGAAAACTTTCATCTGGGGTCTAATTTCACGAGTTCCTCCACCAGTTCCTGCCATTTCTGTTCCGGAAACAGGCCCATTGACAGATCAAGTCTTAGACGATTTCCTCAGCAGAAAGAAAAAGAAAGACAAGTGCAAAGTCAAAGACAAAATTCCAAAGTACTTCTTGATGTTTTTATCTAATTTTTTAGTCATACAAACATTTACATATTTTGAGAAGTCTATTTTATTTATTCATTTTTAAATAAAAATTATACTGGGGACACACGTTTTTCTTGACATCTATTTTAGATAGAATACACCAGATTGCATACACATCTTGCATCAAATTTTATACTGAATTTTTATTTATTTATTTATACAATATTGGTTGGCTGAAGCCTATACATGGGTATGCGGAGGTGAAGTTAGACAGAAACGATTGATGTTGCAAAGAAAATCAGATACTGTTGTACAATCAATAATGTTTGGCGGGAGGTTGTTCCAGTCCGTTATTGTACGAGAAAAAAAACTAAATTTGAAACAATCTGTGGATGCAAAGATGGGTTTCAATTTTTGTGAATGGTTAATTCTTTTTGAAAAGTATGAAGTTGGAATCAGAAAATTTGAATTATCAATATGAAAATGGCATTGGCGAATTTTAAAAAGGAAAGATAGTCGAGAGACATATCTACGGGTAAGAAGCGGTTGCATATTGAGTTGGCGCTTGAGTTCAGTGATGGAGGCAGAGGATAACCAACAGTTAAGAATGAAACGGGCAGATTTATTTTGAATAGATTCTAATTTGTCTATGAACCTCTCTTTCAATCAAAAACACTGTCCATAGGTTTCTGTAATCATGTAGCTATATCAACAAAATCAAGTTGATCTCCAGAGTTGTTTGTTTCATCGATTTGTTTCTACGACAAGAATTTTCTTCAAAGTAGTTTAAGAAATGATTCAAGTCAATGTTCAATCATTAGTGGTCCGCTGGTTCAAGCCCACTGATTAAACAATTGGACCACAGAGAAAAAAGAATTGTGGTGGTCTGCGGGACCATTAGCGAAAGCTTTTGCCACCTCCCCTTCCAGGATGATACATCAATCTCAGAAGAATCTCATGTGGGAGAATCACTGATACGCCAAACGATTGACTGCATTTCCAATTGTTTTTTTATGGCTTTTTGCATCCTTTGGTAGTATATCACTCACACATTCTTCGTTCTTCGAAATAATACAAGTAATATATTTCTTGTAATGTATTTAGGAGTAATACTTTTAATATATTAATAATACTATTATTATGTTTAGGAGAAAATGAATTATTATTCAGAGCAGATTTTGTTTAGCGGATCAGTAGGTTTTTGTATGATTCTAAAGCTGAAATTAGTTGAGAGTTCATCAAGCACTTGTTCACATGAACTCATGCCTTTGTGTCTCATGAATGGCATTTAGATGATTCCTTTACTTATCATGAATGGTTTTTCTTAAAGGGTACAAAAACCATTGAAGAAAGCACGAAAAATGCCACCTCATATTCCTGTGGAAAATTGTGACACTTCTGGACAGAACAGCATAAGGGAGAGTGATAAAAAGAAGAAGATAGATGAGCAGCATCAGCAACAAAAATCCAAGTCTGGCACGGTATGCATAAGAAATGCAGTGTGAACTGCTACATAAATTAAGTGTTTCGCTAATATCAAACAGCATTTTTTAATTTCATCACAGGCTGATTTTAAATTCAGGATTTTTATTTTGTTATAAGATTTGATTGTCTCTCATTATGATATATATATTGTCTTTTATACGATTAACCATCGTATATAAAATAAGCCTCTTTACCTCAGCGTTCAAAAAACTAGTTCTGGTTTTAAAATAGCTTATTAACCCTAGATAACTAAACTTAAATTAGTGTTATTTTGTAGCTGATCTATTAGGTAGTCTATTAGACGAATGCTTAGTTATCTAGGGTTTAATGTTCTTGCAATCCCTCAATCATTTTTCATCGTTTTACATTGTGTGTTTTTGTTGTGGTTTTGCTACAATTTTTACAGATTTTCTCTTGTTTCAGATGACCAGAGCATTTGTTATGGTAATTTTATCTAAAAATACGTGGGTTTATGTAATAAATTTTTATCTGATTTTTCATTTCACACCATCTTTATCTGCCTTTCACAATGGCTCACAGTTTGTGCGGAACATATGACTTACACAATGGCCTCAGGAAGTGTTTGGAACTTGCAGGTGCTCAGTCTTTCTTTACGTAGGAAATTTTGATTTCTCTGAATGAATTTAGTGGGTGCTTAGACACCTGTCCCATGAATTACAGTGGGTGCTCGAGCATTCACAGCATCCCCGGCTCCGCCGCCGTTAGACTTACAGTAATCCTTGATGTATTAAACACAAAATCACTAATATTCCAGTGTGATGTGTCATCTCCTTCACACATTTCAACATACTGATGTTGCTCAACATACAGGGTGAAAACTTGTTAGTTTAAGCTTGAATATTTGTTAACCATTGGTTATGAAAGCGCACTCTCAACTAGGAAATGTATTCAAATAGTGTGCCCATTTTAGATATGTCGATGTCATTTCTTCTTCTAGGGCCTGTATATGTACTGAGATACAAAATGTAATTTTTTTAAATTTCCTCCTTCCCCATCCCTTTCCTTTAACTTCCAATTAGAAAGAAGTTGTTGCTTCCCCCCCTCCCCCACCACCAAAAAAAACAAACAAACATATGTTTCTAAATGCAATACTAGCTGAGAATAATATAATAATAAAATAAGAATTCATAAGAACAGCATATGCTAAGGGTCAAGCTAAGCTTGTGCTATGCTGTTCATATGCTTCAGATGCAGCTCTTTCCCTCATTTTCAGCAATTTTTTAAATTCAAATATATTCAGTTGATATCGCATGTAAAAAGACCAGCAACTCTTTAATTGGGAGTTTGATGACAGGGACATGTAGAAAATTACATTTTGTATCTCTGTACACACACACATCCCCTAGTAGGAGAAATGCAAAATGGACACATTATTTCAATAACTTTTCTATTTAAAAAGTATGTTCCTATCACCTATGGTTCACTAGTTATTTGAACTGAAACACTCAAATATCCACCATTTATGTGATTATGCAAATGGAGTCTACCAAACCCCATTACATCTGTGAGAGAATGAAAATGTGTAAACTATAAGCAACTTAAGCAACATCATGCAAGTTGGCAAACACACGTATTAATTGTGCATGAAACAATCTTGCCAATAAAATTTGTTTTATTTATTTGATGCAGAATGGCCCATTGGATGTGCATCGAGTGAATTGAGTTGTCTGCACCATATATGTGATATTGAGTTGCCACCACTAATTCTCTTTAATATGGGGGGAGGGGCTCTTGGATAAAAGAACTCTATGATGTTAACCTATGAAGTTAATTTGGGCTCAGTGACCTTTCATGTTACATAAACACAGCTCTTTGGTGTTTGTATTTTTTGCTTGTAGTTTGTTTGTAGATTATTCATTAATGCTTAATTAAATTTGAGCGATTAGGAGAAAAAAGCTGCTAGGTGATACTGAAAATATGCATTCTTAATGATTAACAAGATTTGTTTTAATTAATAAGCAGCCAGTTAATTTTAATAGAAAAAAATCTGATTTTTTTTAAAATATTATGAATTTTGCATACCCTGGTCATTTCACTTTGGCTCGCTGATTCCTCAAAGTGGCCGCACTTCAGACTTTAGCCGTAACATATACATGTAGGTGAATAGCCACATATTGTTTGCTCATAAGTCACTGAATTTTATTCTTGATTACAAAGATCTCAAGTTAAGAAGTTAACTTAAATTGTGAATTCATATGTATTTGTGCCACAGAAATGCATTTAAATGTTTTATCAGATTCAGGCTACTTTTCTAATATTGTCTTTGTTTAATAGGAGCAACAAAGCAGAAAGCTTCATCACAGAAGACTTCGACCAAGAGCATCAAAAACAATCACTAGAGAGTCCCCAACTGCAAATGTAGATCTCTCGGACAGTGAAGATGTTTCCTTATCTCGTGTCAGCCTGAACACCATCATTCCCCAGCCCTCCAGTTTTGATGGGCCGAATAACCCATTTTTGATGGACGACTCTTCTGTGTCTTCAAACAGTAAGTCATCAACATCTTGTTCAGCATCAGTGACCTCGTCAGGTGAGGAGTCTTCGAACAAAATTTCTAGAAAGAGAACTAGAAAGTCTGAACTCCAACAAAATCAACGCGTCACACGAAGTAGTAGCAAGCATTTCTCATTGAATGGGGTTATTAATGGTGATTTTTGTCCGAGCGGTGCACAGGATTCCAAGTTCCTTATGAACCAAAATATCAGTGTATCGTCAAAGACGAGAAGGGACCAAAACTCACGCACGTCAGATTCCACGTCGAAAAACGGTTTCATTGTTCCCAGTCGTATCGTGAAGTGTGAAAATTTTGATGTTGTAGCAAAGCGTATAGATTCCTGTGGCAAAGTACAATATCTAATCCAATGGGAACCTTTGTCATGAATTTTACCCATGCCGTTTATAGTTTGTACAGGATTTTTTTTCTTTGTTTCATACTAAGGGAAAAAAAACGTAAATAATCACCCGGATGATTTTCTTTCTTTGGCATGAAACTGCCATTGTTGTTGTGTGTATGATATTACTGTGATCTGTTACGTGAATTTGATTTTCTTAAAACTTTCCCTGTAATCACTAACAATTTCATTGCCCTAACTCTCGTTTCACAAAAAAAGGTCAGTCTGGCTCAAGTTGTGAATCGCCTGAAACTATATAACTGCCAAAATAGTTAACTGAATGTGTACTGTGTATAGAATAAGGGAAGAGCATATTTTGTCTTTTATTGATCGTTCTTCAAAAAATATATATAATATATTTTGATACAAATAAAATGGAGCAATCATTTAAGTTTTTATTCCACACGCATATTGAGACTGAAAATTCTAAAAGTTTCTTGGGCTGTGTTTGGCTATTTAGTTTTTCAACGATTAAACTTCAAAACATGATGGTAAACTGCCCAGGAAACTTTTATCTTGTTAAAGATTAAGACCACAAGTGTCTTTATATGTTTCATTGAAATCTTTGTTTACTGAGCCAGTTCAAAAATTGCCCGCTGAATGCCACAGCCTTCTTCACTTTGTAAGTTTTTACAAATACAACGCACATACTCTATGTTAATTCGAATGATAAATTTTGTGTACGCTACCTTTACTTTGAATATTGCCCCACACAGCTGCAACCATATTTCAAAAGTCTGTGTTCTTTTTGGAGTTTTGACATTTTCTCGAATTTCTAGAAAAATACTGGGCAAATCGTTCTGAAATCTTCGTCATGTGAACCCTATGCTTGTATTCACAATTCCCAGTGAAAATTTAGTCATGGGTGCATTTAGGGGACTGACAAAAAATTACATCAGAAGAAAAGGTTTTCGATCAGCCTTGTATGCTAAAAAAACTGTAAATGGTTTTCACTTTCACAAAATATTATACTAACTTAGTGCATTTTCGTGAGGATAGCACACATATTCACAAAGATATAAATATTTCCTATAAAAAAAATCAAACTTCCATCACGTTTTTTTTGCTGATAACATGCAGAGTTTTCAAAAAATTTTTGTGTATTTCACAGAAAATCTGGCACTATACATGAGATACCATGTGCAGAAATTCAGAATTTGATAATTCTTTATTGAACGAAATATGATTCTTTTCAGTAAGTAACTTTTAATTGGGCATACACAGGAAATACCTACTTCAATTTCCATAGTTTGCTTGCCAGATATATATATATATATATAAATATAAAATGCAACTTATATGAAAATTCCAGTTGAATGTCGTGAAAATTCAGAAAGATATATGCGCGATATTGTGAGCTGTAATTTATTTATGTTACTGGATGATAAGGGATTTTCCACAAATTAGTATTTTGATTATTTTATGTTATTTGATTACTTCAAAAATAAGCTCACAACTTATTTAGCGAAGACATGTATCTAACGTTATATAAGAGAAATGCTTGAACATAACACATGTGTATGATGTCAAAATGAAGAAACAATGAAATAACCATGCGACAGAAAATAATCAAAATACATATTTGTTAAAAAATTTTTATCCATATACTCTCAGACAGTAACTGAAATTACAGCTCACAATACCGTGTATATGTTTCTGAATTTTCATGACATTCAACTGAAATTTTTATATAAGTCGTATTATATGGTCGCATTTTATTCTGGTACCTAAATTGTGAAAAAAACAAAATAAAACACACTCGTGATTAAATTTTCACTAGAAATCGTGAGTACAAGCATAGAGTTCATGTGACAGAAATTTCCGAATGGTTTGCTGGGTATTCTTCTCTAAATCTAAGAAAATGTCCAAACTTTGAAAAGGACACTTTTAGAAATATATAGTTCACTAAAAATACCATATTTCTTAAAACGTGAAATATATATATCTGTGAGCTTGATGTTAACGATGCATCTCTCACATCCATGCCTTTATAGAATAAAATATAAATTCCATGAGAAAAATAAAGTCTTCTTAAATTCCATAAATAAACATTCATTAGAAAATACTTGTGATTGTAAAAGCGAGATCCTTTGAACCAATGCTGAATAATTTGAATAAAATTTTATTTGTTCACACTTGAATGTTATACCATAATGTTCATAGACAATTTCTCGAAACAAAAATTAATATGGATGTTGCATCAGTGTGTAAGTGACATAAGTCTCCAGTTTTATATTTTTAAGAGTGTAATTGCCACAGTGGATAAACCAAAAGATATGGTACCAACAACATAAGTGAACAATGTGAAATTGGTAACATCAGGTGAAATGGCTACTGTCAATTCCAGGGTTTGACATGTGCTAGGTCATCCACAAGGACTAAAAGGTATTGGTGCCTAAAATTTTCTATGTCTGATCACTAAATTTAAAGTCTGAGGACAATACAAAATTTTCAAAATTCATGTCAGCCTGTACTTCAACATGGGAAGCTCCCCCAATACAAAATCAGGGGAGAAAACAGATTTTGGATAATTTTTCTTAGGAAAAACCTAGGATTATTCCCCAAGCAAGTTTACTAATATCTAAATTTCTTTCGTCACTTTGTCAAGCCCTGTTCAGTATATTGCTTATCTGTTCCTTGTAAAAATTTCAGCATGATGTGACTACTGATTACATGAACCAGTAAATTTATCCCATGCTAAAAAAAATTACATATAATTTTTAATGAATGCTGCTGATCAGTGATCCTTAACCTTATTGCCATAGTCTTGTATCAGGACCACAAATGAGTCCTCGTTCTCATTGTGCTCATCTTCAGCAATTGAACCCTTTTTTGATTGGTGCAGAAACTTTTTGTTATGAAATATGGCATCCATGGATGCAGAAAGAATTATTAGGATCTAATTTTACTTTGCTACTATTTGCTATTTAATTGAGTTGTAGAAAGATGTGGATGTACACATACTTGTGTGAATAAATTGTTTGACTTGATATAATACCATATTGAACTAAGATATCAAGTATAGTTGCGATACAACTTTACACAAACTCCTACAGCTGCATTGGTATTGTAATTTTTTGTATCGTAGTCAAAATATCTGTTAATTAACATAAGTTTCACTTGCGAAACCTGTGCTATTTTCAATTTGTCAGTTGTTTGTCAGGTCTGGTGCTATTCTGCCTTTTACACTGTTATGTATTGGGTGTATTCATTATTTATCCAACATGAATAAGTATTGTATTCAATATATTTATTCATATTATTTATTTATTTATTACTGGATGTATCCCCACATTATTTACCTACAGCTATGTAGTGAGTTACATAAAGGTAGATTTTCTTAATTAAATAACCTAGCAGCAGGAATAAGGGTGCCACAATAGGCTTTATAACATTCAAAAGTATATTGAGTTTTAGCATAATCAGGAGAATTCGTAGTGCAATATATAAGTGCATCTCATTAGTATATAGAGCAGTGTTTTTTTTCTAGATTTACATGTACCAGAGGGCTTCTTGATCAAATACAGAGGGAACCCGGGACATTCTGCAGATTCTATAGCAGGGGTTCTTAACCCCTTTTCAGCTACAATCCAAAATTAACAAGATCAGTTTCACAACTCATGAGACTGTTTGTTTCTCAAAATCAGTGCATTTATAACAGGACTGTAAGTGGATTTCTACGACTCATCTCGGAGGCCCCTTGAAACATGTTTGGATTGAAACCCATAGTTTGGAAATTCCTATCTGTAAGTGGATTTGTACGACCCATCTTGGAAGCCCCTGGTCATGACCCATAGATTAAGAACCCCTTCCTATAGCAACCTCTTGCAGACACTGGGGTCTCTAGACCACCTTTCTAAAAATACTGTTATAAAAAATAAGCATGAGATATGAATGGAAGCAGCAGTCAAAGAAGTTTCAACACACAATCATATAACCAACAAATGCCTGTGTAATAATTTTGACTTTCATAATATGTATAATGTAATACCTTCACAAATTTTAAAGCTAAGTCCTGTCTCAAAAAAGTATAGCATCATTTTTTTTCTTCCAAAAAAAATTGTGATTAAAAATAGTCCATTCGTTTTTAAGAATAATTTTCTAAATTCTAACAAGCGTACATCATACAGAAATTGATCAGGAGCATTACTAAACGAATACCTGGCATGAGCGGTCTATCTTATTGCCAGAGACTTCAATTTCTGGGTTTACACTCGCTGGAATGGCGTAGAATCGCTGCGGATCTGAAGATGTGCTACAAACTAGTTCACCAAAATGTTTATCTACCATCGAGAGAGCCTTTCTTTGAGATCATAGACAGGCGAGTTAACCTACGTAGGCATCGCTTCCAAATAAGAGTACCAATGGCTAGAAGGGATTGTTTTTTCCACGGATATAGATGCCGTGTGGCAAGAATATGGAACAGTCTTCCATCAGAACTTGTATGTGCCTCCTACGCAAGATTTGCTTCCAATATTGGGGATTTCGACCTGGCTCCGTATGCGAAGTGCTTCCCGTACTGACTATTATTATTATTATTATTTATTTATTTTATTTTATTTTTTTCCTTTTCTTCCAGTATAAGTGCATTTCATGCCTTCTGGGGTTATTATTATTATTATTGTAAATAAATAAACACACTTGAAAAGGCGAATTTTAAAGGTTACTTTGTTTGAAGGTTGCTGTTACAAATTATTTCTGATTGTAATCGAAAGGAAAAAACACACATAAACCAAAATAATGTCCAGATGCATGAAATAATTGCTTGATAGAAGTTTGTTTGATACGTATAACATTTTTATCAAATTCTGTCGAAATTGTCATTTTTTCACTAAGTGACAATGCCTTCTCTTCAAATGACCTGCCATTCTTTGCGGGTTACTTCAGTTACTTCAAGTTTGCATTCTATTTCTTTATTTCAATCTAAACATGCAGATAGCACAATGTTTTATGTGGTATTAGCTGATACCCGGCGATGTTGCCCGCCCCGTAAAAAATTTATATATGTATAGCTTATTAATTATATCTTAATCAAAAAATTTCTGCATCAAGTAAGAAAAAATTACTTTTATTTTTAAATATTTTAATTAAAAACTTGAGGCAATCGCACAATAGTTTTTGTTTTTCCATCTAGTGTGTAGATGTATGCATTTTTGGAATTATTAACACGCGAACAGGCGACGAAAAGCTGTCAGTGTGAAAAACAGGGCTCAAGTAGGTTGATACCTGCCACTGCGAAGGATATACTTTTTATGATTTTTTCGTTGATCTTGTTCACACTCATTTTTCGGTGCCAGAATCGCTCTCTCACAAAACCACTCATGGTTTCTGTGATTTTGTTGATTACTTGGGAAGACTTTGTCTGCAAGTTCTTGAACTCAGTTTAACAACTGGCAATATCCATTTGGGAACATAATCAGTCCAGTTCATGGGTCTACGGGAATTCCTCCATAGCCAAGTTTGATCAACTGATGTGAAAATAATAGCAGCGCTGAATCATTTCGCAGTTGAACTCGCATGTTGGTAGATAATGATAATTTTTTAACTTTGTGCCAGAGTGTTGATGATGTGAGGCAAGCAATCAGTTCATCAGCTGGCGTTGAACATTTTTATTCTCAGTTTTGCCATCGTAGTTGTTGTTCTCTATTGTTAGTGACGTGATATGTCTAGCTTGCACATCGAATATTATTTAAACGCTTTTTAAGCATTTTTGAAATTGAAGCTGTACCTCTACGATCGGCGGTTGATAAGATAAAGGCTGCATTAGCACTTACAGGACACCCTGTATATAGGCTAGCCATAATACCCGGCGCTTCCCGGGTTTTCTTCAATTAGTGGGTGGATTGGAAAAGTTACAAACCGTTATAAAGGAATAAACTGTTATAATAACAGAATTAAAGGTGTGAGAAACCATTGTAAAGGCATATATACACACGTCTGAAACGCATTGTTGGAAACCACGGTAACCAAAGTAAACGTTCTGGAAGTGATTGTTGAAGCCCCAAAATCATTGTTGCCCAAAAGTTTTTCGGGCATTTGCCTAGCTCTGACGAGCTTTTAAAGTAGCCTATGGCTCGATCACGGTCCTGTTTGGTATATATGCAAAATCTGGCGATGGTCGGTCTAAAACTGTAGATTTGTATAAAGAACAGACATACTTTCACATTTATATATAAGATTGGTGTTATACCAATTGCTGAAACCTTCCCACGTACATTCGGAATTTGTTTTTCTGTCTCAACACTAAAAAACAACATATTTCTGTCCCTTTTTTCTTTTCTTTTTTTCATTTGTCTCTAAAGAAGGACTAAAGGTCAATTTCTGAGAAGTCAAATCTTTGGATTGTGGTTTTGGGTGACAAGAAATGAGAAGAAAAAGAAATTGGATAGTTTAAAAATTGAGGCTTTTTCATTCATTAAATAAGGATTTAGTCTTAATTTTTGCCAGAATTTCAGAAAAATTAATTAAAAATCAAGGAATTTTTCAAATCACAGTTTGTTAAATCGGGTTCAGACTGTAATTGGATGTTAAACATTTTTGGATGTTGCTTCCGTCTGATACTGTCTGTACACTTATGAGATGCTCTTGTATTACTTAATTCCCATTGAAATTGTTAAGTTGTTGAAACTGCAGAGTGTATGATTTTGTATAGAATTATTATTTTGCTGGTTCTTTATTATTATTATTTTATTATTGCTTCATTGCTGTTATGTGCTGGTAGAGCGTGTGGATTATTGGTGTATTGGAATAGTATGTTCGGTGTCATGTCCTAGCTTGTCATAAAGTCGTGGTTGTGGAAATATGTTTAAAACAATTCATATATCCAAAAAAATGTACAAAAGACGTTTTTTATAGCGAGACTGAGTTGGACATTGTATAGGCCATTTTTAAATAGAAGCAATTCGGATAAAAAAAAATATTTTTTCACTATCGAATATCTTTGTATGTGTCTCCTGGCAAATGTCAGTTCGCTCATCAAAATTTAAAAATATGATAAATATTTTTTGTACCCATTTGTGTATATATATGACTTGTACCCTGTCCATTGTTTATGTTTTCATCATAATGCGATTTGATATATCTACCAAAGTTTTGAATTTGTGTTTTTATTTTTTTTCCACGTGATGTCTTTTCGAGAAAACATATAAAATATTCTTTTTGTTTCTTATTATGTATATTGATATGGCGCAGTCTTTTTTGGTTAAAGTAAGTTATAATTGTGAGTACATGGTTTATTCTAAAATTAATGGGTAATATGAAGAATTGAAATGAAAGGGGAAAAGGAAAAAAGATTAAATTGTTTAAGTGACTTAGAGTTGGTTGAACAGTGGTTGAGAAAAAATTAATTGGAACGATTGAATCAGTTGTTTATAGAAGAGAGGAGTCCATGCTGTTAATCATAGGACTGATGCCCTTTTCTAAGGTCTGTGTACAGTCCTTGAAAAAAAAAAAAATTCATTTTTGAGTCTTTAAAAGTCCTTGAAAAAATAATAGTCATTTTCTAATAATAGTCAGTGCTTTATAAGTGCTTGAAAAAAAATGGTGTGAATTTTGTTCATAGATTTTTGTCCCTCAACTAAATTTCCCTGAACCATGTGCCGCTGGAGCGGAAATGAGTAGAGCAAAAAACATTGAGCTATGAACCAATGTTCAAAACATGACATATGATCACACGTCATGGGCGGAGATACGGGGGGCGTGGGGGGCCCCCACCCCAGCATCAAAGGTGAAGTTGACTGATCTAATTTATACATGCATATATGAATTGACATCATCATCGTGCCCCCCCCCCAGACTTCCAAGTCTATCTCCGCCTGTCACACATACCTGAGGAATCCCTGTGCTTAAAAAAAAAACCCCTTAAAATTTGGCAAATTGGGGGGGGGGGGGCAAAAGTTGCTGATCATCCCATATATACTGAACTCAAGTGCATCCGTATAAGAGGGAGGGTACATTCCATTGTTTTCCCCCCAGAAATTATTGGGGAGGGTGACTCTTAGTCCCCATTACAAAATTTATTGGAAGGGGGGCCTCAAATGGCCTCAGACCCTATGTTCCGGCACCTATGCGCTTAAGATATTGCTTCAAAATATTTTAAACCATTGAATTAATGAATGTCAGTTGCATATATGTAGGCTGACCATATTTCCTGTACGGGAAAATTGCTAATTGTCAAAAGAAAAGCAAAGCTACTAATTATTGCTAAAATTGCAAAAAAAAACCATCAAAGGCAGAAATGAAGCACCATTGCGTTGAAGCAGTAGATTTAAATGAATTCTATGGAAAATAACATCAAGACAAATGGGTAAATGATAAGATGAATATTCATATTTTAAGTCAATCAGGGCCACAGCTAGGGGGGGGGGGGGAGCAGCGCTAGACCCGAGGGAGCGCAAATTTCATTCTGAAACCTCTCTTTCAACATTACAAGGGGGCATCAAAACGCGCGCTTGCCCCGGGTGACCAAGCATCTAGTTGCGGCCCTGGTCATAATTACCATAATATAGTTTATAGGGTTGGGAAAACAATTTCTGTAAAGAGTAGAAATTCAAATAAACTTTGTTGAAAATACAAGGGATATATATCAGGCCACTTTTATGAAAAAGTCGGGATGGCCAAAATTACATGAAAATACAGGAATTTCCTGTGAAATATGGGCCATATGGTCACCCTACGAATATGACTAAATGCTTTCTGATTTTTTTTATCGAAGGCAAGTTTCAATACTGTTTCCAAAATGATTTCTGCTAAAATGTGATTTGTACACTAAATTATAATAGTATTTTTTAAGCAAGACCTTTAGAACTTATCATTTCATTTTTTGAAAAAATCATGAGTTATATCAACTATGAATGTCCTTGAATTTTTAAATTTTACCTGGAAAAGTGTTTGAACAATCCTCGAACTTTCGTTTTTTTTACTTTCAAACCCATGTTTTCAAAACCACTGATTCAATTGACATAAATGTTATAATTTTGATATGGTATTCAATGCTTTAAGTGGATAATAGTGTAATGAAGTAATCTTGAACTGAATCAAAAGATCGCTCTGTTGATTACTTCTTCAGTGTGAACCTTTATAAAATGTAATGTTATTTCAGTCTCTTGATGTTTCATGCAGTCTCACCAGTGATGGTAACTCGTGGGAAATTTCTCATATTCGAGGGAAAAAGTGGCCATAATTTGTCCGAGTGGGAAGTTTCTTAGCATTTGTGGGAAATTTTGAGAGTTCATTGAACAAAAGAATTTTTTGGAAAAAATATGAAGAAATTAATAGTGTAATACTTTTTTACTGTAAAATACTTGATTAGGTATTTTTGCCACTAGATGGCAGCACATTTTTCGGAATGCATGGGAATAAATTTAGTCAAGAGGGATATTTTGCTGGAAGATGTTACCATCACTGAGTGTCACTGTACAAAAATGGTAGACTGTGAACTTCTTTTTTTGAGGAGAGAGGAAACTTATGGGTGATTCTCACGAAATAGTGTCAAATGAAGTTTTCATTTAATATTTATATTTGGTGCAGATTTATTACTTTTTTTGTCACATTTTATTTATATTTCTATTTCTGATAAGTGTCGCCCACTCTATTTATAGTTTTTTCGTCAACAGATTTTTTTAGTTTGTTAAGGAAACATCTTTCTCGTGGCTGTCCCCAGCCCCCATTTTTCAAATTTTAAAATAAATTTCTATCTTAAAAATATATTCTTTTTTTTTCAACAGTATTGGGATTGGTATACTTTCTCATAATTTTTAATATTTTTTATCGATGGTTTATAGTCGAATGAAAATTTCCTATAGCATCCCCCTCCTCATTTGTGACATTTGGAAAACATTGTCCTACAACACCTGTTGTTACCTATCAGATTTTGTATTGAGAAGGTTGAAAAGGAAGTAGCCATCACTTGAACGTCCTTCAAATCAATTAGAATTATGAATTACTTTCGCAAATTAGATTTATTAAGGGGGAAAAAAGAGGCGAGTGTCTTCATCAAATGTTCTTCTTCTGGCTACTTTTTTTGTGTGAGAAATATATAACTGAAAATTATTTCCAGTATTTACTTCATATTTCAGTTTAGACAAACTTCTGTTATTTCTGAAAAGCGCATGTTTTCAACATTCTTATTTAAAAAAAAAAATTGTGCAGATTATCAGTGCTTGTCCACAAGTTGAAAACCAGTTACCAAAATATATGGAACATGTTATGAGTGGCAAGCATAAATATCAAATATTGAAATCAAGTCCCGAAATAGGCAAATCCGACCTGGCATTTTGCCTATCTCTTAACATGGCTAAACTTGAAAGAATTTTTTCACCATTAATGCCAAATAAACTACGCTGCTGACTATATTTTATTTATCACCAAACAAAGAAGTGTCCGTAAGAGTTTTTTTTTTTTTTTTGGTTGAAATTTGTTTTTGATTTTTTTTCTCGTTTTTTTGTCCAATTTCGTCAGAATGACCCATATGTAATTGCGGACCAGCAAAAAAGAAATTAATAGGGATAGGACAAATAATTTGCTGACTGATCAAAGATAAATGATGAAAGATAATTTGTGGACTGGCAGAAGGTAAATAAATGGGGAAAAATATTTTGCGGAGCAGCTAAGGATAAATAAATGCAGAGAGAAAAAATTATTTGCTGACAGCAAGAAATAAAAAGCAAATTTAGACATATCAAGGAAACAGATATTTTCTGGACGTTATGCCAATGTGAACTTGAAAAGAAAAGTCACCCAGTCTCTGCCCGCTGGGACGTAGTTTCATATTTTTTTAAATCTTTAATCATGTAGCAGCTGCAATGTTTCAGTGAAATTTTTTCATGGACCGGCAGATAATTTCCACTGGTCTGTGGACCAGCAGTTAAGGAACACTGATCTACATCATTGTTATTGTCAGCGTCTGAATCAGTATAGAAGTCTAGAGGGTATCTTGGTATAGCATGGCTGCCTTTTTGTCCTGAATCAAAATATTTACCTGTCAGAGCCATTTCAAGACAGAAAAAGTCATGTGCAATGTTAATGTTCAGTAAATAAGACAGGTATACAGACTGAAATGTTTTACTTTTGTTTCCAACAAACTTTTCTTTGAATCGAGGGATTTCTGCATGTAAGCCGAGGTGAACTTGGGACAAGAAAGCTTGTTTTCTTCACCCAGGATCTCTTGCAATCAGGGCAAGTGCACTAAACATTATATTAGCGACATGACTTTTCCTCCCTTAAAACACAGACGGTAGTGAAATCCTGAATAGAGGCATTGCAGCCTCTCTTAACTTCAGCGGTTGGCCATAATTGTCAGGTTGCTTGACCAGAATTTCGAGACGTCCTGGGTTTGATTCATAGTGGAGACAGCAAACCTGTCCTGAGTTCAAATTCGCATAATATCCTGGAAGTCTCTTATCCTGACGTGTTACTTGTGTGTAGCGCTAAGTTCATGTTTTATCACAGGTCGCGCTGCAAAGTGAAAACTTAACGTCTGGACTTCTCGTCCACCGTGTGTATTAGTTTTTAAAGAAAAATCACTAAAAGTAATCTTTTTTTGTGGACTTACCAATCTTTTTCTCAAAAATTAAGTGCTATCGTCTCAGGGTCTAACCACTTATCCAAATTTTTAAGCACCCGTAACCAGGGTTAAGTAACTAGGATTTTTGCTGCCCCGAGCAAACATAATTTTGCTGCACCCAAAACTCTGAAATTTGGTAATTTTATAATGGTGTTCACTGCCATCCTGGGCAGTTTTCGCTGCCCCACTAGTTTCTGCGCTGCCCGCACCAACGTTTTAGACCTAATGATGACCTGTCGTGTGGGATTAGTTCAGATAGTCACATATTTGTGTAAGGTATGTTACCCGACACTAATCTGCAAATTTTTTGACAAAAATCTATTGTAAATTTGATTTAGGACATCAAGGCATCTTGGTGATAGACTTCCATAACTGCTTCAAATACAGGCAAAAATGATGGTATAGAGTGGTATTTCGCTGCTGCAAAAACTATAATTTTTTAGACATTTTCTCAAAACTTGTTCATCATTTTGATATTGTTGAATTTATTATTATTATTTTGTATGTCTTTTTAATTTTCGATTTCATCATCACCAATAAACTCATTTGTTTTTTTTAATTGAATTTTATTATTGGAAATGAGTTGACACACACATTGTGATTCAGACACATGAAAACGCCATAGACACGTGGTTGTATCATAAAACTTCCAAGACATTATACAAACCAATGAATTGTCAAATCAGAGGCGCCACCATGAAGAAAACGGGGGGGGGGGGGTGTGGTGGTGAAAATTGCCTATTGCTCCTGTATATAGATCAGATCAAAAATTTTGAATTTGACTTTTCAAAAACAATAAGATTCGTGTTATGTCTTTAGTACCAGATTTTTCACTGGAATGTCCACATTCTGTTACCTGGAAAAATGCGACCAGTCAGCGTATCGGTTACATTCGAGTGAATGCAACCAACAGGCCTATTGGTTGTTTTTTTTTCTTCAAGTTTTGTAAAAGATCTTATAATAAACTTCTATACCGTAATCCTTACACTATAAACGTTTTAGAAAATTTATTTTTATAAAACTTGAAAAATCCATCCAATAAGGTTATCGGCTACATTCGAGCATATTCGGTTTCATTCCAACGGTTACGTTCACTCAACCAATAATTTTAGTGGTTGCATTTTTCAAGTTTTATAAAAGAACTTTTATCAGACTTTTATAGTGGAATGTCGGCATTAAATAAAGTAAATTTGAATTGTAAATAAAGTCATTGGCCGATCTTTTGTATCTCAGCCGGGGTTACTGTTGCCTAAGCATCGGCTACCGTCTTAAAGCAAGGGGGTTTTTAACCCATGGCTCGCTACCAAAACTTGGGTCGCAGGGGCTTCTGAGATGGGCCGTATTAGCCCATTTACTGCCGAGTAGTCTTGAGCTATATGTCACGACGGAAACTTTATTCGCAATGTCTTTCCAAAATGAATCGTACAAACATAATTTCCGTCAGAGATTCTTTAGCTATGGGTCATGACCGAAAATTGATTCGTAATTTGACTTCTTAAATGGGTCGTACAAAGCCTCTTACAGCCCGGGGTTCTCAAGCTGTAGGTAACGATCCAAACTTGACTAGCAATGGATTCCAGAAAAGGTCGTACAAACCCTTTTATAGCCAGGGATTCTTGAGCTAAAAATCACGACCCAGCCCTGATCCGCATATGAGTCATTCGAATCCGCTTACAGCCTGTTATAAGTGTACTTATTGCGTCACAGGATTCATTCATTTCGAAAAAACAGTCCCATGGGTCGCGAAGTTGATCTTGTTGATTTTGGGTCGCTGCTGAGAGAGTTTAAGAACCCCTGGATTAGAGCATCCATGCTCAACCAATGAGCCGGGGGAAGCACCCTTGGATTACAGATAATTTCAAGCATTTCGATATGTGACGTGGATGTCCATATAGCGTTATGATAGAGATTATCATCCGCCTTACAATTTACCGATAGGAAAATTCACTCTCACATTCGAGCGAGTGTAATAATATAAAATAATTATTGCAAATTGATTGCAGTGAGTGACCATATAGTGATAAAGTAAGTGACAGAATCAGTGGATAACCGTATGAGTGATCGAGAGAGCGGAAGAATGAGTGAGTGACCATGTGGGTGACAAAGTCAGTGAGTAGGAGGGCGATTGAGCGACCGTATGCGCGAATAGATGAATGTTTGAGAAGCGATTCTAGGAGACAGTGATTGTATGAGTGAGCGAGCGGGTCAGTGACCGTATGAATGGCCAAGTGAGGAGGTGAGTTACAGAACGAGTGAGTAACGTATGAATTGCGGAGTGAGAAAAAGAAGTGATTTTTATGACAGACCGTATGAGTGAAGTGCTGACCTGCTCACTCACTCATGCATCTGCTTACTCATTCGTGAATTTTCTCACCTGCTCACTCACTCATGCATCTGCTTACTCATTCGTGAATTTTCTCACCTGCTCACTTACTCGTGTGTTTGCTTACCCGCTCCTTCACTCATGTATTTGCTCATCTGCTCACTAAACTTGCCCAATGACCAACTACCTCACACAGTCGCTAATTCGCTCAGACGGTCACTCACAGGCTCATTTGCTCACGCACAATGCTCATGTACTCATTCAGCAAAACCCTGACTTGATCATTCACTCACTTACTATGTAACTTTATCGATGAATCGTCATATCGGTGAATTGCGTGACGGCGAATTGATGAATTTTTTTTGTCCGTGGGTCTGAAGATATCTGATGCTGAGTGATCAGTATGACACCCTGTACATGATTATTTACCCATTTTTTCAAAAATTAGCGAGTGCTAAATCATGGAAATTACAGTATTTCTTGATAGAAAAAAAAAAGCGCCATCTTAAAAGACATCATTGTTTTACTTTTTGAAGTAAAAAAACCGAATCAGTGAGTGATAAGAAAATATAATTCACGAACAAAATTTTTTTTCAAAAAATATTAATTTCAAAATATTAATATTACAGATATCTGATTTATTAATATTATCAGCATTTGATACGTCAAAAGGGAATTTTTATATATACATGTAATAAAATATTAGAAATTGTAATCCAAGTAAGATTCTTCTCTCGAACGTATGTGAAGGTAACTCAACTTGTTGGGTTACAGTGTTTTAGATGCGATTAAATGATGAGGTGTTCGTAATTTTCAAATTATATTAAAAAAATTATATACAGTCAAACTCGGTTGTAACGACATTGAATTACATATGGAATTTTGCCATTAAAACCACGGTGTTGTTACAACCGGGTTGACGTTTTTAATGATCTGTGAATGTGCTTTGGGTCATTTTAGTGATCTGTAAATGTGCTTCGGGTTATTTTAGTGATCTATAAATGTGCTTCGGGTTATTTTAGTGATCTGTAAATGTGCCGTGTCCGTTAAGAGAGTTTCCACTGCACCAATATATAGCATTTTCGATAAGTGGTCGTATTTGAAAACGTATCATCCAGTGCAAAACAGAAGTTTTTTGCTAGTTTTATAAAAGGTGGCCAGACGTCCCGGTTTTTAACTGATCACTGTCACGACATCTGTATGTGTTGGTTCTTCTCATCGCCTAATCAAACATTTAATGAAATACAATTATTTCAAAATATTGACACGTTCAATTTTGACATTTCCAGCTACTAACTACAAATCACAGAAAAAAAATCGCTCATCACGGCATGATGATCATATTTCGTTAAAAAAATATGGAAAATTAAAATGTTATGAAGAAAAATACGGGACATCACTGAGAATGTTAGCAAAATTACACACTGTGTTAAAATTTCTGAAAAATTAACGGGGGTGAGAAATGACGGGATACTGGAAATCGCGGTGGATTGAACTGTAATTAACCGAAAAATAGCTGAGCATGGCAAACACGCGGGATGAGAATTCAATAATTATAGTCATAATTATCAAAATATTTTATGATTTATAAAAATCACCTTCATTTACGATTTGAGTAAAATTTTTAAATTCAAATCAGCTTCGTTGTAATAAACATGAAAATTGCATAAATGAAGTCGGGACAGTCAACTTTACGTGAAAGCACGAGAATGTCCTATAAAATACGGGACATATGGTTACCCTACTGATAACATGCTGTGAATTTTGGTGGTCAGTCGAATTGTTTCAAACATTTTACTTTTCCTGAGAAGTTGAAAAAAACGCTGATTTATATTTTTGATAACATTTCCATGGTTGTTATTAAGTGGCCTTCAACACATTTATTGCACTTTTAAAATTATTTTTCAATTAATACTACTATGCTATTATGTGTGTGTGTATATAAATATATATATAAATAAAATATAAATATATATATCAATAAACTTTAACGTTGAGACACTGCAACTGCAACTTGTTGCAGTGTAACAGCTTCGGCCCTCTTTGTGGTCTTGACTTGCCTTGACTTTATTATTCAGGGTTTCCAGCATTTAAGGCTATTCCCTGTAGCGAAGATGATGCTTTATTAGGGTGACCATACGTCCCGTATTTCCCGGGACAGTCCCGGTTTTTTTCCTTTTTCTGGCCGTCCCGACTTTTTTGCAAAACTGTCCCGGTTTTTCCCGTTTTTTGCATGACGCCTACTTGGATTTTTATCCTTCATTGAAGTCAACGATTGAAATTATTTTTCATCTCATAAATTATATTATGATAATTACAACTATAAATAAGAACATTAATCTCCCTCATTTGTCTTATTCAACGTTTTATTTCGTGGAATTCATTTTAACACACTGCAATTCGCAGTAACACTTCGTTTCCCGCCATTTCGATTTTTCTGTAATTTCAGCTATAGTTGGCAACTTTGTGCACTTTTGGCGTCATTCTTGGCGATAATTGGCAATGTCCCGTATTTGGAATTCCAATGTCCCGTATTTCTGTGGAGGAAATATGGTCAGCCTATGCTTTATTGTGAAACACGATTAGCGATGTGGACGGCTTTGACGGTGAAAGTTATAAGTGATAAGAAATGTGCATGCTATTTTCCATTATAATTTTGTCGGAAATACGACACAAAATTTCCACTTCTCGCCAGCATCGCAAATTTTTGTCAAACAAATTGCAAATTGTTCGTCAAAAGTTTTGATGAACCATCGCCAAATACTTCTGTCACCAAAAAGTTACCAACCAAAAGTTACCGACGCGAAATGATCCAGTTCGATTCAACGCGGCGCAAAAAGCCTAAGAAAACCCGGCTTTAATTACGTTTTTATATGATTTTCACCGTCAGTCGCGTGTGGCGCCATCTGTTTCCAAAACTAGGGAAATTAGCGTTATCTAAGGTGAGTGCCACGTGTCGTCCTTGTTCAGTTTTGAATCTGGTAACAGTATCGGAAGACCACATAATCCGTATTTTCACATATGTGTTCGATCATGCATACTGTCTGAATTTTTTTATGGAAAGAAATAATTACATTCTTTCTACAAAAAACAATTTTTTTTGTAGTTAAAATATAATTATTTATTAAAAATTATTTATTGCCGAAATTTTCGTCTCATAAAAAAGTTCATGATAATTTACATTTTACTTAAGAGTAAGTAAATTATCGTAAAAGCTTTTTTGTCCCTATTATGATCAATGATTATTTTTGGTTCAGATTTATTACGAAGTGAATGATGTTAATATATAAAAAACAAAAACTCTCTGCTCTTTGTTCCATCATCATTTGAGTTGTTGAAAATATTGTGATTAGATGGCAGCACAAACAGTGTTTGAATTCAGCCTCAGCGTCTCTGTCGTCTGCTCTTCCAAGGTTGGTTGTTTTGGATGTCTCCTTTTATTTTGAAAAAATAACCGAACTTTCAATTCCAATAGCCAGCTCAGTTGATGAGCTTAGCTTGTAAGGAACCAAACAAAGCGACTTTCTCCCTGTCGTCTGCTCGAGGTACTTTGTTTTGAATGTCTCCTTATGCCCAGATAAAATAACCGAACTTTTAGTTTAAACATCCAGCTCAGTTTATGAGCTTTGATTATAAGGAACTGGATGGAATGAAGAATATAGTTTTTTTCATTAAACTTCAGCTTCACAACATGTATTACATTTAAATCTGCTATTAGATGGCAGCACCTATGCTATTAAATTTTTTATTTAATTAAATTTGGGTTTTAAAAATTTAAAAAAAAGGATAGAGAACTCATCTAAAAATGAAAACAAATTAAATTACTTCTTTCGTTAATGCTGAAAAATTTCTTTCATCAATTCTTGAATTTTCCTTCATTATTTCTGGAATTATTTCCTTCATTATTTCTGGAATTATTTCCTTCATTATTTCTGGAATTATTTCCTTCATTAATTCTGGAATTATTTCCTTTATTAATTATTATTTCTTTCATTACTTGTGGAATAATTTCTTTCATTAATGCTGAAATTATTTCTTTCATTAATACTGAAGTTATTTCTTTCATTAATGCTGGAATTATGTTTTTCATTGATTCTGAAATTATATCTCAATAATTCTGGAATTATCTCTTTCATTAATTCTGGAATTATCTCTCATTAATTCTGAAATTATCTCTTTCATTAATTCTGAAATTATCGCTCATTAATTCTGAATATATCTCTTTCATTAATTTTGAAATTATTTCTTTCATTAATTCTAGAATTTTTTCTTTCATTAATTTTGGAAATATCACTTATTAATTCTGGAATTATCTTCCAATAATATTCAAATTATCTCTTTCATTAATTCTGGAATTATCTTTTATTGTTTTTAGAATTATATCTTTCATTGATTTTGAAATTATCTCTCTCATTAATTTTAGAATTATCACTTTCATCAATGCTGAAATTATCTCGTTCATTAATGCTGTAATTATCGCTTGCATTTATTTTGGAATTATCACTTCATCAATGCTGAAATTATCTCGTTCATTAATGCTGTAATTATCGCTTGCATTTATTTTGGAATTATCACTTCATCAATACTGAAACTCTCTTTGATTAATTGTAGAATTTTTTCTTTCATTAATTCTAGAATTTTTCTTTCATTAATTCTAGAATTTTTCTTTCATTAATTCTAGAATTTTTCTTTCATTAATTCTAGAATTTTTCTTTCATTAATTCTAGAATTTTTCTTTCATTAATTCTATAGTTTTTATTCCATTAATTTTGAAATTATCTCTTTCCTTAATTCTAGAATTATCGCTTTGTCATTCATTTTGGAATTATCATATTCATCAATCTGGAATTATCTTTCATAAATGCTGGAATTATCATTTTCATCAATTTTGGAATCATCTTCATTAATTTTTTATTAATCGTTTTTCATTAATTCTGGAATTTTCTTTATTAATTCTGGAATTATCACTTTCATAGAGAATAACAAAACGATTCATTCGTGGAATTTTTTGCAATCATGTTTGGAATATTACATGAATTTTGCTTTCAATTTGACATAAATATGACACTTCGATTAAAAACGGCGTTTAGGTAGTCCGAAATTTATTACTGTTTTCAAGATATCGAGAGGTTGGTGTGCTAACCCACGACCTCCCATATAACAGGAGGTTATTTATAGGAGGTAAAAGTCGAGTTGGTGAAAGCCCGAAAAACGCTTGTAAACGTATGCATTTCGGGCTTTCACCAAGCAACTTCCCTAAATGCTGACATTTAGCAACTTTCATGAAAATTAGTAAAAATGCGAATCTCCTAATTTTCATAAATCTGAAAGCTTGTCATTTATTCATCACAACGATCCTGATGCTAATTAAGATCATAATTAATTAAATAATTAGTCATTCAAATTCGTAAAAATTCATATAAAACAATTTCAGAATTAATGAAAATTTATATTTTTGAAACCATTTTCAATTTTATAATGAAAATTCGCATTTAATGGACAAAAACAATTTCTCACAATTTATACAAATTTCATATTTAATGAAAAAATATAATTTCAGAAAATAACTAAAATTCTCCAGTGATACAGGACGGAATCGGAGCGTTGGGCCTACTCGCCAAGACAACAACACACTGTGCGAATTTAGATACCGTAGTATGACACATGCTTGTTGGTCGATCACCAGGTTTCATCCAGCGATTATGCGTAATCATCTGTCAAAAGGGTCAGTGATTACGCATAATCGTCGGATTTATCACATTTACAATTTACGTAATAGTTTCAGAGAATTTACAAGTTTTTTTCTTTTTTTTTTTTAATCTCATGTTTTCAGAACTTGGTATGATTCTCCGATGATGGCCGATCTTCTCAGACTTCATCAGTTTGTCCGACTCAGTCGAGCTCACGTCCCTTAGTTTTGTACCTTTCACCTAGGCTTGTAGGTTTGCCTCTCCTCCTCATCATTTCGTGTAGGGCTACGACAGGTCCTTCAAAAGCAACGTAGCAAATACACGCCACTGTAAACGTAGGGATCAGATATTTGGTGGAGAGGTAAATCTGAAACATGATGAAGATGAAAGATGTAAATTGATTAAACCACATATAAATTATTAAATCGATGAGAGGCAAAGACATTTTCATTACGAGCATAAATTTTGGAGTTAAAGAGCAAAAATTCTTAACAAATTGTTGGACTCGGTTAACGAGCAATGACTCGCATTGCCGCGAAAAATACTCTAAGCTCCTTCGTCAGCCATCTTGAACCAACCACTTCCGTTCAACGTACGTAACCAGTGACGACTTCCGGAAAGAACAGGGGGAATACCGGCATAAACTTAACGCCATGTAAACGGGTTGTAGCGAGAATCCCTGTTACGGATAACTTCCCGGGATATTTTATTGCACATGTAAACGGGGCTGATATGCGACCTTTGAACACCCCCCCCCCTTTTGATCCCCCTTGGCGGTGGAAATTCAAAGAAACCCTTCTTAGGGAGTCTTCACGTCATGAAACAAAACTATTGACCAAATTTGATAGTGATAGCTTCAGTAGTTCCGGCTCGGTGATGATGAATCAGTCAGTGAGGACATGTTATTATATATGTCTAAATAAAGTGACTCGCGATACACATTTCCGGATCACTCACGCGGCCCGCGGCAAGTTTCGAGTTCACTGATGTGACTCGCGGCACAGTTTCACATCAGCTACGGGACCCGTGACACATTTCCAAATTAATGAAGTGGCCTGCCGTGCAGTTCCCACACCTTCAAAGTGGACAGAGGAGCGTTTCCTGATCACTTGAGGGACCAGCGGCACAGTTCCAGATAACTCAACTGCGCCACGACATGTTACCAGCGATCTTGAATGATCCGCGTCGCATATTTACAGATAACTTTAGCGACTTGCGATATAGTTGAAAACCACTTAAATGGCCCGCGACACTTATACAAAGACAAATACAAGGCCGCACAAAATGCTCAACGAGGTGACGGAGAAAACTCGTCATATCAATGGAGTGGCCCGCACTTTGCGAGAGGTTGGGGGGCATGCGCAAAAGAGAAAATATTGGGTCCTCTTCAAAGTGTAAAGTTGGGGTTTAGCGGGGTCTTTCAGGAGTTCGAGGCTCAGGGCGCGCTCCCGGTGTCCCCGCGGTTAGATCCGTCTCCGCTCCTCTCTTTCATTACGGGGCTGCCCCCTAGTTTGATCAGAAAGATGGTTTAAAAAAACGTAATCATGTGTCAAAAGTAAAAGAAAAATCCAAGTAAAATATTAATGTTCATTTCCAAATGATGTAATGCGAGTTACTTACAACTTGGAAATGATCGGCGTTGATTTGAGTCTTCTGGAAAGCACTTATCAAGATTATCACGACTGGATTGAAGAGCAAGGCCATGAACATCAAGCGGCAAATCCCTGGAAAAACTCGCCAACCTAAAACGCTGTTGACCATACCTTTGACACAAGATACAATTTCAGGGTTAGATCAAAATACACACACAAAATTCATTAAGCAAATAATTGAGGTTTTTCATATCGAGAATTTCGTGTAACTAATTTGTCTTACACAGTTAACGCTCGATATAACGACTCTTTTTCGTTCCGTCGAAAACGGACGTTATATTGGGAGGGTCGTCGTATCGAAAGAAAAACATATAGGATAGTCGTTATATGAAAACGTATGGGAATTATCCTACCGGTCGTTGTAATGGAATGGTCACTATAACGTGGATGGGTGTTATAACGAGCGTCGACTGTATAAGGCACCGTGACGCGTATGATACAGGGCGTGTCATAAATTCGCAAATAGTTTAGAAATTCATAAAAACTGAAGGAATTGGTATTTATATTTGAATGCGGTTTACGGTAAAGTTTTTCTTTTAAAGGAAAAAAAAAATAATTCAAGGTTTTGTCGATAGGAGGCGCTGCACGAAAGCAAATCACTAGATATATGCAAATCAGAATCGTATAAAACGCAGGTTCTACAATTAACAGCTCATTTCTCTGAATTTCCCTGTTGCTAGCACTCATATAATGTTTTCATTGTGATGTTGATTGACATTGGTCGTCATAAAGCACTATTGTTGAAGTTGTTTCACTTCAGCCACAAATAGCCGGCTGAAGCGTCACAAACGTTTCAGACGCAGAAGAGATTGAAGAAAGGTTCACAGGGCCAATCACTTTCATGCTGCGTCCTCTGTCGACAGAAATTTGTACTAAACAGCACCTCGATGTAAGATATTATTGATGGAAAAACAAGAGCACACACATTGTTTGTGGAACGAGCTTACCTCCCTTGCCCGTGCAGCAGATGTATCCCGTCCATGAAAGCGAAACAGACACCGCCGCCTTGCTGAAGGCAGCGTAAAGAGCTGCTCCGAGCGGATTGGACACGTATTCGCCCATGCGCCAGTGATGCACCGAAAGCAGAACAGCGAGAAAACCGAGAGCCAGGACCGTCCATACCAGAAGACTCGTTTTCTATACAATTCAAGGAAATAAACGATGACAATATGATTCATTCATTCATTCATTCAGCTTACATAAACAGAACAAGTGTTGATATTGGAGGTGCATAATTTTCTAGGTGGCGCTTTTTCTTCGAACAATTTTCAGGAATGGCATCTTGATCACGATTATAAAGCAACATTATTTTTTTTAGGTCGCTATTGCATTAGATATAATTGTTAATTGATCGCTACTGACATTTCAATGCCAGAACCCATATCAAGTGTGATCAACCGTTTACGAAAGGGGCCACTTCATTGGTCTGAAAACAGATCACCGGCCATTTAATTAAGTGATTTGAGACTGCGCCGCCAGTCACTTGAATGATCTGTAAATACAGGGTGTTCTCTGTTAATGGACCGACAAACTCAGAGGGTTGTTAGTAGACATCAAGAGGAACAAAAATTTGCAGTGGAACATGGTGTCGCAAACTACGTTGAGAGGGTGAAAATCGCATGCAGGTTCTGAGTCCAGAGGAGACGAAAGGTAGATGCCACCAGTTGATCAATGCACGCGTTCGTGGGTTCACTCACTACATCTGACGTAAGCAGCGTCGCAAAACGCATGCGCTGGGGTAGGATCATGCGCTGCGGACGACGTAAATTAGCACCATTGTGGTATTAAGTTAGTTTTGTCTGTTTCAATAAGTATTGTGATGGCTGAATACACGAACGAGGAATACGCCGATATGCATCTGATTTACGGTCGAGCAGATGGCAATGGACGCTTAACACAGCGGATGTACCAACAGCAATATCCGATGAGGCGTGTTTGCTCCATACTACTTTCGCTTCCCCGTTCGCCGGATCTGAATCCGTGTGACTTTTTCTTATGGAGTCACCTTAAATTATTCGTTTATGTGACGCCTGTGGATCTCGTAGCGCGGATTGTCGTCGCTGCGGCAGACATCAATAGCATACCCGGTATCTTCGAGCGCGTCCGGAAATCGTTAATTACGTCGTTGTAGACCGCGCAATGACGTCAACGGTTGCCACTTCCAACAGCTCTTGTAATAATTAATCAAATAAATCTTTTTGTAGTTGTTATTGTACTTTTTGTCGTTCCAGCGCGACGTCGAAACCTGCATGCGTATTTCGCAATTTTCACCCTCTTAACCGTGGTTTGCGATCCGATGTTCCATTGCAATTGCTGTTCCTACTAACAACCCTCTGAGTTTGTCGTTCCATTATTAACAGAACACCCTGTGACACAACCTCGGGCCGCTTAAGTGAACTGGAACTGTGCCGCGGGTTACTTGGGATATCTGAAAATGCGCCGTTGGGTAATTCAGTAATCTAGTAGAGGGCCGCAAAGTGACTGGCCGCTTGAAGGAACTGTGCCGGGGGTACTTAAGTGATTCGGAAATGTGATGTGAGACACTCTTAGGTGATTTGGAACAGCGTCTCAGGTTACTTAAGTAATTTGTAAATATGCCGCGTGCGGCTTAAGTGATGTCGAAATGGGCCGAATCACTTAAGTCATCTGTAAATAAGCCACGCGTCGCTTGATGCGTCTGAAACCGTGTCGCGGATCATTTAAGTGATCAAGAAATGTGCTGCGGGTCACTTCAGTGATATGTCGCGGGGTACTTAAGCGATATGGACCAGCATTGTAGGTCATTTAAGTGATACGGAACAGCATCGTGAGTCGTTTAGGTGATGTGGAACTACACCGCGAATCACTTAAGTGATGTGGAACTGTATCGCTGGTCACTCGTGTGTGATTTTGAACTGCACCGCTGGTCACCTAAGACATCTGTTTATGCACCACAAAATTCATTTTTACAAGTTTAAGTTTGAGCTCGTGGGCCACAACAGATGACTCCAAGGACCACATGGATCCACGGGCCATGAGCTGAGCATTCACGTGTCTTACCTACATAGAAATTATTTTGCCACTGAAACTTACCTTAGATATGTTCATGTAAGGCTTTTTGACAACGAGGTACCCGACGATGATACCAGAACAGTACGTGCATAAGTGCGTATACACCCTGTTTGAGAAATGGCTCGAGTAATAGGCTCGATCCCTATAAGTTGATAATCAATATTATATATCATTATAATTTTCATATATCACATAATTTTATGTCTAAAAGAGAATGACTGGGAACTCAGTCATGGTATGCAAATGTGCGTGTGCAGGTTCGCGTCCGGAAAATGCACCTCTGTGCGTCTGTAAATATACCCCGGGCCACTTATTCATCTGGAAACAAGCCGCGGGTTACTAGAGATATCTGAAAATGCGCGCGAGTCGCTTAAGTGGTCCGTAAATATGTCGCGGGCCGCTTGAAGGAACTGGAACTGCGACACTCTTCAGTGATTTTGAACAGTGCTGCAGTTTACTTAAGTGATTTGTATGTATGGCTCGTGCGGTGGAGACGTGGAAATGGCCGCGGGTCACTTAAGTAGCATGCTAATGCATCGCGGGTCACTTTAGTCCAGTGGAAATGTACCGCGCGTCACTTATGCGATCTTGTAAATTTGCCGCGGGCCGCTTGATGCATATACATAGAACTGTGCGTCGCAGATCACTAGAGTGAACAGGGAATGTGCCACGCGTTACTTTAGTGATCAAGGAATTACTGTACGTTGAAAATATTAAAATTACGATAACCCATAGTATTATCACGAAGAAACGATTCACGCTGAAATAACATGAAGTTGTGCAAGGGGTGGAGCCTATCAGAGCAATAGCTGAACAACATTTACAGTAAAATAAGGGATATGATGATATAGACAGTGAAAATAGCAGCAATATCCAGTGTCATGCTCTAAATATTCGTCAGCTATACAGGGTGTGCCCCTGTGAGCGATGATGCGGTCTTTATATCATCAACCGTCATCAACGTAAGGGGTATGATTCCAGTTTGAATAATGCTCAAGAAAGCATTCAAAAATTAGATTGCGCCAGTCTCGATAGCGGAAATACAGTGTGTCCCAAAATAATAAATCTAAATTTTTTTTTATAGGTCTCCTTATATTTTAACTTCCAATTAGAAAAAAGCTTGTGCCGTGTACGTGAGGACTACATTCGCTGAGATGTCCTTTCCCACCTTATGTCCGTTTTTTGAATTCGAATATCTCGGAGAATAGTGCACTTCAGAAACTTTTATTTTTTATGTTATTGTTGGCCCTCGGGAGAGACAGCAACATCTTTCTAAATGGAAGTTAGTTGACGAGGGGACCGTTTAAAAATTTAGATCCTTTATCTTGTCACGCACTGTATTTCCCCTCTACAAAAGTGGTGACTTTTGAAAGCCTCTTGAGTATTTTTTAAACTGAAACTATATACCTATACGACGTACGGTTAATGAGATGAAGCACTTATAGGACACCCTGTATGTTTATGAAATAATTAACACCGACTGGTTATCTTTGAAAACAAGCAGAACAGCGATTGAACATGTTTTTGAAGTGCCAAGAACGAATGAATATCTATTTCAAAAGAGTTTTTACCCTTTAGAGCCCTCCCAAATTAATGAATAAATTTCAATTGAAACCTCAGGTGACAAATAATCCCTTCAATAAAATCCAAGCGTACGATTATGTAGAAAGTATTTTAAATTATGTACGTGTTTATTATTATGTTTATTATTAAAATATGTACGTGTTCAACATTACTATACAAAATTGAATGTTTTTGTGAATGATATATTTGTACCTCTCACTGTTATGTGTATGTACGGGGATTATGAGAATGTTTTTTTTCTTCTTAAAAACGTGTTTCTAAGGCACAAGTTATGGAATTGATAATTGTTATTAGAGCCCGGATTCTATGCACTTGAAATGTGACAAAATATGCACTAAAACGCTCAAATATTCAATAAAACCTTCAAATATTCAATAAAACGCTCAAATGGATACCAAAAAAAAACAAAAAAACACAGCTGAAATGTGCAATAAAAACCCTCAAATATTCATCAAAATGCTCAAATATTCAATAAAACGTTCAAATATTCAATAAAACATTCAAATATTCAATAAAACGTTCAAATGGATACCAAAAAACCGCTGAATCTATCTTATCTTATCTTCTATATATATAAAATTGATTTTCTGTGTGTCTGTGTGTCTGTGTGTGTGTATGTTCTCTATACAAATCTACAATTTTAGATCGATCGTCGCCAAATTTTGCATATATACCAAATGGGACCCGACTTGAACGATAGGCTACTTTAAAATTTCGTCAGACCAGGGCAAGTGCCCCAAATGGGCAAAAAACTGTCCGGCAACAATGGTTTTTGGGCCTCAACAATCACTTTCCGAACGTTTACTTTGGTTACCGTGGTTCCCTAGCAATGCGTTTCAGACGTGTATATGCCTTTACAACGGTTTGTCACTTCTTTAATCCTGTTAGTATATGTATAACAGTTTATGCCTTTATAATGGTTTGCCATATTTTCAATATACTCTCAGTAATGAGACTTTTTGAATAGACGTCATAATCATCACCATCATCGCTTTGAGGGTCAGGAAAAGGGTGATCCTCACAGAAATCACTATTAAAATTGCCGATTTAACTGCATAAATACGGAAATTTAGTGGTGGGGGGGGGGGGTTTCCTGCCACATCAATAATTTTAAAAATTAAATTTAATTCTCGATTTTTGAAATATTGAATTCACTTGGAGATACGAAGCCCAGAAAATTAAAAATATGAATAACTTGCCGGATCTACTTTTGAGTTTGATATCCATGTAATAACATTGATTTCACCTTTTTATTTATATCTTCTCAAGCATGAAAATTAATGTCTCCGTATTGTCTTTTGATATTTATTTGCATAAATTCATATAGTTTAGGATGTTTTTAAAATTAGTTATGGGCCCCGTAAAGTGCATCGAAAAAATTCCTTTAATAATTAATTTAAAATTAATTTAGCATTTTTGGAAGCTCAAACAGGCAGAAATAGATAACTTGAAGTTCAGGGGGGAGGGAATCGAAATACCTAACACCCATAAAAAAAAGGGGGGGGGACTATTCATTTCTACGTTTCTTTAGATTTGTTTATTTCATGAGTCGCGCAGGACGTCGCCATATTGGTTAACTTGGACACGGTTTGTTTGTCCCTCAAGAAAAAGAGAGGGAGATATCACGTGATCCAAAAAAGCCTCATTGAAGAAAACCCGGGCAGCGCCGGGTATTATAGCTAGTGTGCAATAAAAACGCTCAAATATTCATTAAAACGTAATTTAACAGCAGATACACACCCAGCCATACCGCAAAATTCATCCGTTCCATCGTATACAAATATTAAAACAACAGCTGTATATAAACTCACGTTGGATGAATGTAAGCGGTCAACGCTGTCGGCGGCAAGTCGTAGTACACATTAGTCAATGCGACGGCCAATAGACTTGCTCCGATGACTCCGAAACACAAGATCAATCCTAGTTTCGGTTTCCTAATCAGGAAAAAAAAAATATATATATGATGTAATAAATCACATTTTTCCCGGAGGCATTTTCTCCTGGAATCCATCTTAAAAACTCCCTGAATGTTCAACTTTAAGTGCTGCCCTCTGATGAAAGCTCCCCCCCACTCCTAAAGTCCATATTCACCATATCCCTAACTCCCACAATCCTTTAAATCAGGGCCCTAGACCACTAGACTACAAAAGCAACGAAAATATCTCAATGTGAACTTTGACTTGAGTTAGGTCCGACCGTCCGTGAACGGTCCCGTTCAGTGCACACGAGCTCCAAGGAAAGATTGAGATATCCGTTGCCTCTGTAGTCTAGTGATCTAGGGTGTTCACCCGGCACGTGAAAAGACGTGGTATCTTCGCATCAGCCGGCTGTTGAAAACCGTTGCATGGATAGCGAAGAGTGAGATCACTCTCATATGCAATGCTGCTCAATCACTGAGCGAGACACATCATGGGAAGCATGTGCGGAAAAACAAACTTCTAATTTTTCTCTGCTTTTCTAACATAAACTGCGTTCATCTGAAAACACCACGTCTAACCAGCACCTCCTAGAGATAGAGGACCTCCGCACGTGTTGCCATGAACGTCATTCAGACTGAATGACGTTCATGGCAACCTAACAAGTTTGCCACATTTTGAAACACAGCATCCTATTTCGCTTCTTCTTGTTTTGGCGTGAAATTTTCCTGATTGGCTCACAAATACCGCATTGTGATTGGACGTGAGGCATAGAAATCGCCAATTTTGAGCCCGATCATTTCTTTTTTACACAACGATGATACTGGCACGAGCAGGGAGTGCGGAGGAGGAGGAGGTGATCTCTAGGTGATCTTTAGGAGGTGCTAAGAAGACCTCCGCACGCTGCTTGTGACGTCAGTAAGCTGTCCATTTTCCTTCAGAATATTCAGGGAAAAAAATTCCCTGCTTATCCACCCTCTTTGTGAGGAAAAGAAATGATCGGGCTCAGAATTGGCGATTTCTATGCCCCACATCCAATCACTATGCGGTATTTGCGAGCCAATCAAGAAGATTCTACGCCAAAGTAAGAAGAAACGAAATAGGTGTTTCAAAATGGCGTGTGCAGTGGCCTTCAGTCTCCATTATGAGGTGCTGGTCTAACACCATCCGGTCAAAGCAAAGTTAACTCTCATGGCAACACACCAGGTTCCCTATCTCTCTGATCACTTATTCGCGTTTAAATGGAGCTGGAAGCGAACTTTCTGATGAAGATTAATACTGGGAGTTTTAAATTTTCATTTAAAAAAGCATCTCTTTTGTTCTGAATGCTCAAAATATCAAAGTCTTTCTCATTCATTGACTCGCTCATATTCTCATTCACATTATCACTCACTCGCATCCTCATTCATTGACACGGATTCTAATTCATTGACTCATTCGCATTCTCATTCATTCACTCACCCACTCGTTCATTCACTCACTTAATTGCATGGCGGTGAATTTCCTATAAACCTTCCCGGTATACACATCATGTAATTTTTTAGAATAAACGCAACTCGAAGTGAACAGAACTTGTAACGTTTACCTCTTCAAAGGTATCAGCACCAACAAACCCAGCACGTGCAATTGGGCGTCGACGGCGAAAAACCACGTGTTATCCAAACACTACGGAGTAAAAACAGGAAAACAATTGGCGTATTGTCATATTCAATGAAATACAGGGTGTCCCATAAATTCGCAAATAGTTTAAAAACTCATAAAAATTGCGTGCAGGAGTTAGTATATTTGAGTGAGGTTTTTGCAGAAAAAATGTTCTCACGATAATATGGATTTTTTTTTTTTTTGGAACAGGAAAAGAGGAAATTTAGTCGAAATTTCTCGACAGAGGGCGCTGCCCGCCAGTCCGACAGTAGTGATTGGCCCTGAACTTTCCTTCAATCTCTTCTCTCTGTCCGAAACGCTCGTAAAGATTCAATCGGTGATTCGTGGCTGAGGTGGAAAAAACTTCAGCGATGGTGCTTTATCTGTCATAACAATGAAAACCTTATGTAAGTAACAAGAAAACCTCAAAAATGAACTATTTACCGTACACCCTGAATTTTATAGGACTGATTTGCATATTTGCAATGATTTGCTGTCGTGCGTCGCCTTCTATCGACAAAACTTTGAACTAATTTTCTTTTTCCTGTACAGAAATAATCCACCTTCGTGAGAATAACTGTTTTCAAATATACCGATTCCTTCAATCCTTATGCATTTTTGAACTGTTTACGAATTCAGTGAGAATACCAGGTACAATGTAAATATCTGTCTATAACAAGGGTGCTTTTGGAAAGTGCTTACCACTTCATTGGTATGAGAGGACCGTGGGTCACTCATGTCCCCTTGAATGATTTGAAACTGTGCTGCGGGTCATTGAAAGGATCTACTAATATGCCGAGGGTCACTTAAATGATCTATTCATATGCTGCGGGTCACATAAATTACCTGGGAATGTGACGCGTGCCACCTAAGTGATGTGAAACTGCACCGCGGTTCACGTCAGTGAAGTTGAAATATGCTGTGGTGCGCTTGAATGATTTGGAACTGTGCTGCGGATCATTGAAAGGATCTACTAATATGCCGAGGATCACTGAAAGGATCTACTAATATGCCGAGGATCACTTTTAAATGATCTACTAATATGCTGAAGGTCACTTAAATGATCTATTCATATGCTGCGGGTCACTGAACGGCACATTCCTAAATAATTTAAAAGTCATCTGAGAATGTGCCGTGGGCAACCTAAGTGATGTGAAACTGCACCGCGGTTCACTTCAGTGATGTGGAAATATGCTGCGGGTGGATTGAGTGATCTGGGACTGTGCCGCGGTCCGCTTGAATAATCTGTAAGTGTGCTGCGGGTTCCTCTAATGATCTAATAATAGGCTGAGGCGTCACTTAAACGATCTATTAATATTCTGTGGCCATTGAAGTTATCTGGGAATATGCCGTGGACTACCTAAGTGATGTTGAACCCCCTCGCGGGGCACATAAGTGATCTGTAAATGTGCAGCAGTCACGTAAGTGCTCTGGGACTGTGCCGCGTGCCGCTCAATCGATTTGTAAAAAAAGACCGCGGACCACTTAAGTTACGTGGGACTGCATCGCATGTCATTTAAATGATTTGATAATGTGGAACTTATTTCATTTCTACAAATTCAGGTCTGAGGTCACGGGCCACATCAGGTGACTCCGAGGGCCACATTTGGCCCAAAGGCCACTGGTTGAGCATGTGTATGATCTATAATATTATCATCAATAATAATTCTAGAATAAAGCTGATACTCACAGATGTTTCAGGGTCGATGAAGTTGTTTACGTAGAAGACATTCGCCCACCACGAATCTCTACATTTGGTGTACATCGGAAGAACGTAATCGGCCCACGTGGGACCGGAGCCGAATATGGGTGTCAACATCACCATCGCTATTGCCATTATATAAGCCGGCGTGTACCTGTAGAAATTCCATATAACAGAAATTTACTGAAATCCCGGGCCCCGGTATTTTACGCAGTGTGGGTACCAGGTGTTTCAGAAATAACTCCCTTAACTTGGAAACAGTGATAGATAGAAAGACTAATTTCCTCATTTCATACCGTGCACCGCCCAGGCCCTATCGGCAATTGCCAATTTTAGCTATTGCCCCTGATGAAGGGCTGGGTGGCGTCGAGTGCTTTATATTGCAAAAAAGGGTAAAGATATTGCATTCACCGGACTGCTATATCCAATGGCTGCAGGTGAAATGAACTTCTTCAGTGACGTCAGGAGCTTCGCGCGGAGGCCATCGATATAGATGGCGTTGGCTCTGTCCCTTCCGGGTTCTTTACCCGTGTGGGTTTGGCCATGCTGGCAAGAAAAAGTATGGCATGTGGGAGGGATCGAACCCACCATCTTCGCGTTATCAGTGCGATGCTACAATCGAATGTGAGCTAATGATCCATTAGTTGGGCCACATCTCCTCTCTTGGCTTGTTGGCTCTAGTGAGCCCTCTCCCGTGTCAGGTCCTTTATCACATCTACTCTTCTCAGCTTGGTGGCTTGGGTTGAACCCTCTGTTTCGCTGTGGCGAGCCGAGGTGCTGTGCCACGTCTCCTCTCTCGAGATAAAAAGATGAACAATATGGTACGTTTGATGGGAAGAGACCTGGAGATTCAAATACACCGGCTTAAAAAAATATTAACAATTTTAGCTCACAGATGGCGTCACAGTCGTTTCATTTCACGACTTCTTTAGTGGGTGCCAGTTGAAGGTCATTGTTTACATTACGAGTCCTAAAACGTAAAGGCGACTCGACATAGAATACTCTACTATATACTCTACTATACACTCTACTCGTGTGGGACCTTTTTTTGGCACACCCTACTTTCTCCCGATTCCAAAAAACAAAGAAAACAACGTTTTTTGTTTTTCATCTGGAATCTGGCGCCTTTCCTACAGTTGCGCACCTTGTCGCGGCACGGGTCCCGAAAGTCGCCCGACTCAAACACTGTATCATCTCGAACAATTCGTCAGTAAGGCATTGCATCCACTGCAGTAGAGGCATTGCGGTTCCGGGTACGAACACCACCGTCGCCATAGTGGTGGTCGGCTGAAGTTGGTTTTCTGTGGTTCCCAACTTCAAAGAGCGAATGCGAGCCGATCTTCCCGTTAAAAAGTCTCTCCACAGACAGCAACAGACCTACAAAGTGTACAAATGTAATTCAATCATAACACATCACTCACTTCGCTTCTAGATGTCAGCACTGAAAAATCAAACACAATACTACACACGCACTCAGACTGTTAGATGCACACGCACAGTTACACTTCCTGCACAACTCACGAGGTAGTAAATCGCCCATAGATGGTGATAGACCTGAGTTGTGCTCGGTTTGAAAGAAAAGACAAAGTAGAGGCATTGGCCGTTGTGGTGGTCGGCTGAAGTTAGTTTGCTGTGGTTCCCAACGTGGAGGCACGAATGCGAGTCGATCTCCCGTTAAAAAGTCTCGCCAGAGAAAGCAACGGGCCTATAACGGTCAAAAATAAATCTACAATCATTACACTTCACGCATAGTTAGAAAAATTCGTGACAGATGGCAGCAGTATACACAACAATCATTACACGGAAACAAAACTTCACTTACTCACTATTACGAGGGAAAATTATCATTTTCTCTCTTCTTATGGAACCAATCCAATACAGCTACTATATATAGACATGTAATCAGACATTGGCGATTAAGCAAAGGAATTTGGCAAATGCCGGGCCGTCTTAAGTCAGTTTGGCCAGGTACCCGCGGCCACTTTGCGGATTGACCCTCTAAAGTTCGAATCATTACTGAAAATCGGACTTTGGCCACTCTCGGCCACATCGTGAATTGGCCGCGCTTAGAGGCTTTGGAAGTAACATATACAAGTACTACATGTCAAACACCGGGGGATATGGTCTGGACATATCAAGAAAAATTTTTATGCTTTTAAGTCTAAAATTATGGATGTTATTATAATTGGAGATTTCACGAAGATGTTCATAGTCAGAGTTGTGTGGAGAACAGTTTCTGGAGAGCCTCTTGTACCATCTCTGCGTAATGCCTATTTCTGATGAACCGGCGGGGGAGGGGGGGGGGAGGGACCTGGTAAAACTTCGAAGTGTTTTGGAAAGTTCAAGATCAATAACATTAGGAATGTCCAGGCAGGAGCTGCGTAATGTAGGACGTATGCTCACAGGTTATACATTAATATAATTTCCAGAAATACCATTTTTTCAATTGCTAAGAAAACTTTTTCCCCTCTTTCTTTTCTTTGGGCAAATTATGGATGTTAATGCTCTAACCAGAGTGGAGAACATCACTTTGGGAAACGTTTATCGAGCAAAAAAAAAAGAGTTTACTATTATGAATTTCGTGCAATGCTTTGCAGGTTTGCTTTTCTTACTTTTACTGAATGCTTTTACCAATAGACGGCAGCACATCTGTTATGAATTTTTATGGGAGAACTTGAAAAAAGAGAATTTTTTGAGAAATTTTGCTCGTTGATATTACCATCCCTGGCCTCAGATAATTTCGCAAGAAAATCTGCCGCTGTTACTTCCATGACTTCCACAGTAGGTTTCGAAATCAGTCGCGTGACCTGTGCGTTTAAAGAGGTTTCGTGTTCGTGTGTTGAAAACAAAAATTGTTTTTGTCTCAAATCGGGAATTTTTTTTCCCCTACATTAACCGAAATTTCGTGAATTGGAATTATTTTTCATCTTGCCGCAGGTCACACAAATCACCGGCTGTTGGCCAGCCCTGGGATAAACGAACCGCAACAACTTGTTTCATCTTTCTATCTATTACCGTTTCCAAGTTAAGTCATTCCAGAGTCTGTAGTGAAACACCCTGTATGTAAATGAAAATCTTAAACAGGAAATCTCCATCAACGTACCTCAAAAAGCGGTAAAATATGTATTTCCAAACACAAATAGCTTCGTCGGTTTTAATGACTCTGTACGAACTGATGAGCCCACTGAAAAGAAAGAAAAGAATACATTGAAAAGAAAAATGGAAACCAATCTACGAACCCACAAGAATAATTTTTTGATAGTGGCAACACTAAACTGAGAATGCCATGCAACGGAGTCCGAAGACGTATTTTATACCGCAGGAGAGGGAAGGGGGGCAAATTAAAATATTCCTAATACAATAAAAGAAGAGTTTCCACGAACAGGTTTGCCGCTCCAAGTGATGTCTCTGACATCGTTGGAAAAAAAAACCAGGCATGATGGGAAACAGCGATTGGCTATAACGATAAGATGGCCAACGAATCAGCCTGGTATTTCAAGGAGCCCCACCACATGTTATCTACATACTTACCCTGCTACACAACGAACGGAATTTAAATTTCCACTGTCGAGAATAGCAATGAGCAAGGTTGTTCTAACGTAGTCGATAACGACGTTTTCCCAAACAGACGCAGTGATGGGGATGCAAACTGATTGCCTTAGAGATTGTGCAGACACCATAGACACCAACAGGGTTACGGGACATCTCCATTACCTTATAAACCAATCGCATGATGGTAAAATTCTTCAACTTTCTCATCAGAAAGAACGCTCATGAATATCCGGGCACATGCAGCACAAACTGCATCTGATTTCGCGTGGATTGGAAAGCGCTCTGCCATTCCCCCATCCTACTATTCGACTGTAATAATAAATGAGAACTTTTCTCGCTTTTGGCAACTTTTTTTGGCTGCATGCGACGATGCCGCGCATTTTGGACACGAATTCTTGAGGAAATATACTCTCGGCATATAACCATTGTACTCGTAAATTTTGGAGATTACCATCAAAAGAAAATTGGTTAAGTGGATAGACGAGAAGGATGTATTGTAGGAAAACCAGCATGGGTTCTGGAAGGATAAGTCATGCAATCAACCTTCTTTGCTTCTTGATCACGTGATTAAGGTTTTGGGTGAAGGCAGAAACGTCGACATTGTTTATCTTGATTTCCAGAAAGAATTCGATCGTGTCTAACATCATAAACTCTTCACGTGTTTGCATGAGATGGACATTTCAGGAAACTTGTTGAACTGGATAGAATCGTAGTTAAGAAAAAGGTTACAGTGGGTTTGGTGAACGGGGAGTTTTTTGATTGGACAGCTGTGAAGAGCGGAGTTCCTCAAGGAAGTGTCCTTGGGCTCATAATTCTTCATTTCTCATCGATAAACTTGATCAGAGTATAGATGGGATTGTCAGCGAATTCGAAGATTACGTGAAACTAATGGGGGGGGGGTAGTCAGGAATCCAAGCGATTGAGAGATGCTCCAGAAGAACTTGAATATGATTGCACCAAGTGCTAATGAAGGGAGCATGACTTTTTAACGTTGACAAATGCATGGTTGCTCATTTTGGTTCGAACAACCTACGGTTCACTTAAGAGTTGAATGCTAAAACTATTCTGGATGCAAACTAGGACCCGATACGGGATTCTCATTGGTTGAAATTTCCTGAACAACGTCCAGCGGTGGTGAAAAAATCGATTATAGAGTACTCCGTTTCATTCTTAAAAAGGTGTCTTCGCGTTCTGGTAAAGTCATTCTTTGGCTCGATGGGGATATGATTGAAATTTTCAAAATTTTAAACGGAATGGATAGGATGGATTATAAGTGATTAATACACCGACAATCGACTACTTCGACAAGGGGTGAGGGGGCAGACTACTGTTTGGTGAGGGACAACTCTAGGTTGGTGTAGCAGGGGATCTTTCTCCAATAGGGTTGTAAAAAAATGGAATAACTTACCTACGCGGGTCGTTAATTCTAAGGCAACTGACACATTTAAAAAGAAATACGATGTTTTTACAATAGAATGAATCGATAATCAAGCTATCATCCATACTTGGACTAGATAACCACGATTATTTATGGGCAGTTTAATATCATAACTGCCCATAATAATTGTGTATAAACTCATAATTTTTAGTTGTTTTTTTAGTAATGATTGCTCTTATTTTGGGTTGTATTTTTCTATATTTCACATCCATATTTTTTATAGGTATCTTTTATGAGCCACCTCGTCGGGGAATTTGCCTGTTGTGGTCTTTGTATTTGTAAGTGGAAGTGCATTTAATCTGAAGAAGGGTAGGAATATAATTAACCAACCAGTCGTACATATAATACTTTTTGCATGGCATGTATAAATTTATTCCATAATTGTTAAAACAACATCCCTTTTATATACACAGTATATACAGTCGATGCTCGTTATAATGACTCTCCGTCTTCCTTTGAAAACGGATGTTATATCGAAAGGAAAAGATGTAAGGTACTCTTTATGAGGTGCTTCTACCACACTGGTAACTAAGTAAGGCACTCCTACCGGTCATTACAGTGAAATGGCCACTATGCTGTAACGTGGGGGCGTTATAACGAGCATCCACTATATATATACTGAGTGTCCCATAAACTCGCCGTTTGAAAATTCATAAAAATTGAAGTAATCGGTATATTCGAATGCAAAAAAGTTATTCTCACGGTGGGTGGTTTTTTTTCAAGGAACATGAAAAAATAGTTCAAATTTTTGCCTATAAGGGAGCAACGCACGAGATTTCCAGTGATTTGCTTTCGTGCAGCGAAAGCAAATCACTGGAAATGTGCAAATCATAGTGTCCTATAAAATGCAGGTTGTACGAGTAACATCTCATTTCTGAGTTTTCCTATTACTGGCGCTTACATAATGAAAGTTCTTTCATCATGATGCCAGCACCGCTGGATAGAGCTCTTTCTGTGAAGTTGTTCTTCTACCTCAGGCACGAGACGCCGGCTGAAGCTGTACGAATGTCACAGACCCAGAGCAGATTGAAGAAAGGTTCGGATATTTAATCAGATCGATATGTATGCCGTCTACCGAAAAATTTCAACTAAATTTCTTTTTTCTGTGCCGTAAGAACCTCTCCCTCCACCACTTCGTGAAAATACCTTTTGCGCGAATGGCATTCCCGTATACCAATTCCTTCAATTGTGAATTTTTAAACTATTTACGAATGCATGGAACACCCTGTATATATATATATATATATGCACAATAAATATGTATATTGCATTATGTGTGAATAAACTTGAAAGCGTACCTGACGAAAAACAGATTCTGTATCGCAGCGGGTGCGTTCGACACCACCTCGTAGAAATACATCTTCAGGAAGCTTATGGATTTAAACGTGCTTGCTGAAATTGAACAGAGTCAGAGAGAAAAAATCAGCTTTAACCCCTTTTCAGGCAACAAATTCGGATGATATACAGCTGAAGCACCAGCGCACAATCTCTAAGACCAGTATTACTGTTAACATATACAGTCGACTATTTTACATGAATTTTATTCCCCCCCCCCAACTTTTCCCGGATATAACGCTTAAATTTTTTTCCACAATTCCCGCTTACAACGTTTCCTAAAATGGACATACTTTTTTTTTGCCTTTTTTTTCGTGTAAAGAAACGAAAATGGTGATTATGTGTAAAAAATATCTTCTTTACAAAAACTTGCTATTACATGGTTGGTATGATGGTTAATACATTGTATGTCTCCCATGCGATGAAATACAGTCCGTACAACGCCTAGGCATGCTGAGTATCAAATTATCGGTCTGATCTTGGGGAAGATCACTCCACTCAGCAAGCAATGCTCTCCGAAGTTCCGGTACACATGTAGGAGCTGATTGACGGGCTGCAACTCGTCGGCCAAGCATGTCCCACACATGCTCTATCGGATTCAAGTCGGGTGAGAATGCTGGCCATTCCATACGGGTTATACCCTCAGATTCAAGGCATTCGTTTACGATGTTTGCTCGGTGAGGACGGGCTTTGTCATCCATAAACATAAATTCTGCGCCCATGGCACCCCTAAACAAACGTACATGTTGTTCCAAAATGATGTCCCGATAAATTTGGGCTTTCATGGTTCCGGTTTGAACATGCAGATCTGTTCTGCCAAATATCGGTCTTCATTCGGCGTTGTAACTCGGGGGCGACCTGTACTGTAACGTCTACTGACATTTCCGTTATCTTGGAATCGTTGCCAAAGCCTAGAGATGACACTTTGGGCAATTCCAAGTCCCTCGGATACTTCCATCTGAGTACGCCCACATTCCAGGCGGCCGATAATTCTACCACGTAAAAAATCATCCACATGCGTCCTCTGTGTCATAACTATTCGCTTATGGCACTGAGCGCCTTACAGAACTGTTGTGAACAATTTTACTTCTTTGCCTCCATTCCTTATATACCCCCCCCCCTCTTACACTCTCGTCATTGTGACGTACTGTCGGCATCACCTGGTGGCTTCCTGAAATTTGCATATCATTCTTGCAGATGTGTGTGATAATTCTACAGGTGAAATTTTGACTTTAGATTTCGATTTCCGTGTGATTCTGAATTATTCTTAATTTATGGACATGAGTGTATAATGCCTGCCAGCAGTTTATATTAAAATATTTTAAAAGTATTTTTAGTACTGGTAGAACAAAAACAGTTAGACGCAGGAAATTTCACAGTATTTAAAAATTGAAAAATTGCAAAATGCGTTTTTTGTAAAATTTGCGTGCACCAACATTTGTATCACATTTATCAGAGATTATGCATAGTATCCAAGCGTCGTTGGGAAATTTGATTAATCGTGCTATATGGTATACTATGCATGTTAATTTATACATGCATTGCATCATTATATCGGAGTCCGACTGTATTCATCACACATAGTAAACTCATTTGGAACTTATTCCATAGGTTATTCCTCCTTTTATTCTTTTTGCATTCCCGGCGCTTTGTCCAATCAACGTTTATCCGCGGCGCCCCAAAACACTTTAACAATGACTCTCTTCAAAAAACGGCACCCCCTGACAAAAATTGGCGGCGCACAGTTTGAGAACACTTGCACTAGGGCGTTATGCATAACCACAGAAAAATTTCCAAGGTGTTTATCAAATTTACTAGCTTCACTTGGTTCTTATGCATAATTGTCAGTGGTAATGAATTTACCAAGTATTTATCAAATTTACCAAAACATAGGCATTATGCATATTCGCCGGTAAAAGTGATAAATTTATCGAGCTTAAAAATGATGAACGGTTATTATGCATAATAATAAAAAGGTCATTATGTATAATAACCAATTTATCCCATTTACCGTAACACATATATTTTTTTTACTCGTCCAACCGTAGCGGGGGTGGAGTAATGCCAAGTTAAAGGGGGAAAAAATCGTTTCTTGTTCTCAGTGTTGCGAGTTGAGAGTTTTGGGACAAGGATGTCTTTCTTCGATCCACGCTGCACCCAGATGTCTCGCCCCTGTACGTAAAGAGGTCCAAACTTGTGTTTGGATATACGCGTACAAGAAATAAAAGAATATTTGAATCGGTGATGCACTCTTCACACTCACCCAAGACGTCATAATTAATGTAGTACAGGGTGTTCGCGCAGTTGATCCAAAAGAAAGAAAGGAATACGATGCCGTAGACGAACCTCGTCGTGTCATCCGGAGCCTCGTAGGTGAACAATTTCTCGATCGTCGAGGTAATCGAGAAACATCGCAGTGCCTGAACGACGGTTCCTTTCAAAAAAAAGAACGATAATTGTGATTAATTATCGGTGACATCATCGACATAATTACGACGGAGATCGGAAACTGGATGGTGATCATTACCATTTCCGTCATTGGTGCATTCCTTGGACCACATGCCAACGGCGGTCCCCAGAACGAGAAGGAAACCTACGACGCCGAAGGTGATCCTTGGAACAAAGATAAAAACATAGGACATGTTAACAGATTAACATGAATCTCAACATACATTGAACATTGAAGGACCGGACACACCCCGCTTCCAATCTGAAGGAGATATCGAAGCGTTCCCGAAAGATGGGTGCATCCGGAATTTTATTAAATATTCATATGTATATATATAAATTTGTATAACAGAATAACAAGTCCAATTACAGGAGTATAAATCAACGGAATAATTATGATAAATCATGGTCTAAGAATCGAAGTCTAAATTGATATTATAGCGTCCTTGCCACGTCTGGACTCGATATTCAAAGTTCCGTTGGTGGCGGTCCGTCCGCGTTCGTTATAGTCGTGTAGGCCGTACAACGACGAATCGATGTCGTGTTACATGTCCTGGTCCAAGTGTCCAAGTCAGCCGATGTTCGGACACCCAGGTGTTTTAGCTCATTCTAGGCGCACATTCCTGTTCCATAAGTATTCTACATCTTAATTCTCCTGGGCAATTAGGAGATTTTCATCATTCCCGAAGCTACCTCGGCTGACTAGCTGGATTACGGGTGGCATTGATTCACCACGTTCACATGTTAAGTGTTTATAGTATCTCCGATAAGGTTCGCCGTTCAACAACGTATCAGTTTCGTGAATTTCCAGTACCCTTACGTGGCCGCAAGTTGTAGACTCTCCCTGGTATCAGCTTTACTGGTCTGGAAGGCTGAAATTCATCCTGCTTCTTCCGTAGTCCATCCTTCTTGTCGTGCAGCAAATATAGGTTGCGGTCTAAAAATTGAATCAAATTTTGAATGCGCGAGAAGTTCATCGGACTTTTTAGTATTCTTCTTTTGAATGTCGTCATCTGACTTTGTGACATCTGACCGAAATGAAACGCTGATGTGTGTGGACATTGGCAGACGTAGCACCACACTTCTGTGCATTGTGAGATGATCGTCCAAAGCGCTGCAAGTATGTCGGAAATGGTCCATGCTCAGTTTAAAGGATCGTTTCTGTTCGCGGCCATACACACTTGCGCACAACAGTGGAAAGCACAATCTCAACATACAGTGGAACCTCCCTTAACGGATACTTTTCCCCCCTTCGATACCGTGGAATAGAGCTTTATAATGCGTTTCACTCCCCCGTTGGCGGCCACTTTCGTTATCATATTCTCAACTAAGATTAAATGCTTAATCGTAAGTTCGTGTTAGTAAATACACTGAAGTGCCAAAAAGTGTCATGGGATACCTCTTAATATCGTGTGGGTCCTCCTTTTACCCGGTGAAGTGCAGCGATATTAAGAGGCATCCCATGACTTTTGGCACAGCCGCTGTGGTGGTCGAGTGGTCATAGTGACGGACTCGCATCGCGGGGACCCGGGTTTGGGCCCCACCGTCGCCACAGTGGTGGTCGGCTGAAGTTGTTTTTCTGTTGTTCCCAACTTTGAGGCAAACGCGAGCCGATCTCCCCGTTAAAAAGTCTCGCCACAGAGAGCAACAGCCCTACAAACAGTACAAATATTCAGTCACTACACATCACTCACTTCACTTCTGGGATATAGATGGCAGCACTGAAAAATCATACACAACACTAGATACGCACACTAGACTATTAGGTACACACGCTTACACTTCCGGCACAACTCACTTGGTAGTAAATTGCCTATGGCGATAGACCTGAGTTGTGCTCGGTTTAAAAAAAAAAGACTTTTGGCACTTCAGTGTATGATAGATGTTTCGAGGACCTATCAGATCCCCCATTCATATCACCTTTCCAAAATTACACGGAATTGAGCACTTACAAGATGGCTTTCTGGATATCTGTCAGGACAGTCCCGGTTTTGACTTCGCACCTTTTGACAGTGAAATCCACCTCTAATCCTGTTCGCTGAGGAACTAAGAGATACAAAAAGAAACTGTAAGATGGGATTTTATAAGATGTGTAAAGCACTGGAAGTGATCTCCGAAGTATCATCTTCCCGATAGCAGCAAAACTAATTTGTTAACTTTCTTTGAATGCATGCAAGTTACGGCATTAAGTTTCTTGTTGACTGCTTCATTCCTCTTGCCGCATTTTACTGTCCAATCGCTGATCCAAGAGGCACACTTCCAGTTAGACAAAAAGTATTCAAATAACATCCAGAACTGAGGTACGGTGCGTCAAAAAGTTGAGTGGACAGATCTAATGTTATATATATGAATTGACATCGCTTTCATCATCGTGCCCCCCCCCCCCAGCAATAATGACTGCGCCCTCCCAGACTTCCAAGTCTATCTCCGCCTATGGATACGGCATTCATGCTGCAAGGGGCTGCGCAGTTATGAAAAAAAAAAACACTACTTTTTATTATATGCAACCTTGCGTGTGCTTGGAAACCCAATTATGGAGTTGTTGCCCTGTGTCTCCTCAGGCGAACGAAAAAAATCGATGTTTCCAAGTGCAATATTCCCTGGGATATCTTTTAAATGGAAAAATCTCCGATACAAGTTACAAAATAAAAGCATACAATTTGGAAAAGAAGCTTGTCCGTCCGATTTTCGCTGTTCTTTCCCGATTTTTTAAATTAAATATCTCAGTGAATATTGCAGTCGGAAACGTGGAATTTTGTTTTTGTTGGCTTCAGAAGAGACAGGGCACAAAATTTCTACTTGGGTTTTTAAGGACCGGGTGTCCGTATAGAAAGTTTTATTTCAGTTACCACAAAACTCTTGCAACATGAGTGACGTATCACGGTCTACACTCTATTTCACGCATCTTCAACCCGTTGCTCTCGAGCACCGCGGTGCTCCCTGAAGCACCCAGAGTGCTCGATGCACCTGTCCGATTCCGTGCTCGTGAGCAATTGATCAATGTCCCAAATGTACAAATTGTGTGTATCGAGGGATTGCAATCATCCTGATTCCATGCATTCGTATGTCAAACTCGCAGTAAGGGTGCTCTTCTTTTGATGGTGGGTACAGGCAGTGCTCGCGGCTAAAAAAAAAAAGTTCGGAGACCTCTGCTCTATTTGGATACTTTTTCTTATTGGAAATTGGCTTCTAGGATCATCGGTTGGCAGTAAAATGCGGCAAGAGTAATTAACACTTTCGGGTCTAAGCCAGAGCTTGACACGGGATGCCATTTTTCTTCAAGGGGACTAGGCCCGAGTCAAACTCGGGCTTAACTTTTAACTCTAGTAGCTATAAAAAATGGCTGAAAATATATGTTCCCAGTGTTTTTAAACATAATCTATGAAATGTATTAGAGCCAAAAAAACTGGTACAGGCATGCGTATGTAAATAAAGAGATATGGAACCAATCAGAGTACGGCGCTGCGGTCGGCAACGCCTATATAACACAACAAGTGTCTGGCATAGTTGTTAGATCGGTTACTGCTGCTACAATGGCAGGTTATCGAGATTTAAGTGAGTTTGAACGTGGTGTTATAGTCGGCGCACGAGAGATGGGACATCTCCGAAATAGCGATGAAATTTGGATTTTCACGTACGACCATTTCACGAGTGTACCGTGAATATCGAGAATCCGGTAAAAAAATTAAATCTACGACATCGCTGCTGCCGGGAAAAGATCATGCAAGAACGGGACTGACGCGAACCATTAAACGTGACAGACGTGCAACCCTTCCGCAAATTGCTGCACATTTCAATGCTGGGCCATCAACAAGTGTCAGCGTCCGAACCATTCAACGAAACATCATCGGTATGGGCTTTCGGAGCAGAAGGCCCACTCGTGTACCCTTGATGACTGCACGACACAAAGCTTTACGCCTCGCCTGGGCCCGACAACACCGACATTGGACTGTTCAGGACTGGAAACACGTTTCCTGGTCTGACGAGTCTCGGTTCCGATTGCTTCGAGCTGATGGACGTGTACGGGTATGGAGACAACCTCATGAATCCATGGACCCTACATGTCAACAGGGGACTGTTCAAGCTGGTGGCGGCTCTGTGATGGTATGGTGCGTGTGCAGTTGGCGTGATATGGGACCCCTGATACGTCTAGATATTACTCTGACAGGTGACAGGTACGTAAGCATCCTGTCTGATCACCTGCACCCATTAATGTCCATTGTGCATTCCGACGGACTTGGACAATTTCAGCAGGACAATGCGACACCCCACACGTCCAGAATTGCTACAAAGTGGCTCCAGGAACACTCTTCTGACTTTAGACACTTCCGCTGGCTACCTAAATCCCCAGACATGAACATTATTGAACATGTCTGGGATGCCTTGCAACGTGCTGTTCAGAAGAGATCTCCACCCCCTCTTACTCCTACGGATTTATGGACAGCCCTGCAGGATTCGTGGTGTCAATTACCTCCAGCACTACTTCAGACATTAGTCGAGTCCATGCCACGTCGTGTTGCGGCACTTCTGCGTGCTCGTGGGGGCCCTACACGATATTAGGCAGGTGTACAAGTTTTTCTGGCTCTTCAGTGTATATATATAATGTATAGATATATATACTTATAGATGGCAGCACCAAACGGATGTAGCTTTATGAAATGATGTAAAAATAAGCATAATTGAAACACATTTGTCTAGGTAAGGCAGCCATGTTTGTTGATGACAAGATGATTTTTTTTTTAATAAAAACCATTTTTAGATATTTGTACAACATTCAGAGAAGTTTTTATTCAGAATTGTTTGAAATTTTATGTCAAAAAAATGATGTTTTCTTAAGCGGAACTTTTTTTTAAAACTCTAAAACATACTTTATTTAATTATTTCTCATTGAAAATTAATCATTAGTACCTTTAAATAATTACTATATTATGAAAGAAAAGAGTTTGAAATTTCTAGTTAAAAAAAACTGTTGAGATGCATATATTCTAAGTTATTTAAAAAAACAAATCATGAAAACTGCCAAAAACCCTCAGTTCACAGGGAGGACAAACAGTCAGACCCGAAAGTGTTAAGTATGATCACCCTGTACAAATCGAAATTCCAAACTACTTATTGTTTTGTGACACACTCCATTCTTCCCCCCCCCCCCTCTCATAGACAAAACATTTGTATTTAACTTTGTTTCATGCAATTTCTACTTTAAATATGTAGGTATCTAAACGAAACCCCGATTGTTGAGCGCAATTTTGATTACTTTAAACGACAACCTGTCGGAGATAATGATCTAAAACGAGGAAAAAAGATTCACGAAATAACGCGGAATCCGAAAGACGACGGAGAAACATGATTAGCGCATTTAATCTTTGTTTTGAAGTTTTACATGCGTCTGGCGGCCGAAAGTACAGGGTGATCCGAGAGTAAGGGTTTTCTTTCTTTTTTTTTAAATATATGCTGTTGATTCAACAACCCTACATGGAAGTGATTCGACGAACATTCCGCTGTAGTACGCTGACCGCTGATGAAATATTGCTGACTAAGTGATGTTAACGAGATTTTACATTTCCTCTGGTTTTGGGACCTAATTGCTGGAGCCTGATTGCGTCCCACCGATTCTTGTTTGGGAAGCGGTCTGGGAGATGAGCTGGTTAAGGAAGTGCCTGGACACTCTGCAAAGGCTACTACTTAACTGTACGTGCACGTGGTACACATTCCTCTGGAGAATTTCCAACAAATCTGTGTGTGTGGAGCCCATAACGTACTTAATGTGTATAGAGTTGTACTTGAGAGAAAGGATAGCGATAGAGACAAGAGGACACCAGTCTCGATTGCTAAGGGACAACTCCAAGTTGTGGTGTCGCGGGGAATTTTTCTCCAATACGGTTGTTAATAAATGGAATAGCTTACCCCCGGGAATGGTAAATGTTAACACAATTGACGCGCTTAAAAAACAAAAAAAGGAACGATAAACATGTTGGGGTAAATCGAAAAGCTATCCATACTTAGAATAAGATAACCATAAATATTTTTTACTAGCTATAATACCCGGCGTTGCCCGGGTTTTCTTCAATGAGGCTTTGTGGATCACGTGATATCTCCTTCTTTCTTTGAGGGACATACAAACCGTGTCTTAAGTTTACCAATATGGCGACTTCCTGCGCGACTCATGAAATAAACAAATCTAGATTTGAAGAAACGTGGAAATGAATAGTCCCCCCACCCTTTTATTGATGGGTATTTCGATTCCCTCCCCCTGAACTTCAAGTTATCCATCTCTGCCTGTTTCAGCCAAAAAGGCTTAATTAAAGCTGTGGAATTTTTTCGATGCACTTTTTACGGGCTCATAATTAATTTTAAACTATCCTAACCTACATGGATTTATGCAGTTGAATATCAAAAGACACAAAACGGAGACATTAATTTTCATGCTTGAGAAGATATAAATAAAAAGTTGAAATCAATGTTATTGCATGAATGTCCAACTCAAAAGCAGGTCCAACGGGATAAGTCCAGTGGCAAAGTTCTGGCGTTCATTCATTCATTCATTCATTGGGGCCACGATGACCAGGCTGCTGGCAGAGCTCACTCTGGAACATGCGACATAAAACTGTCCATGAGAGAAACAATCCTCTCTCACAGGGCCGCAACTAGTTGCTTGGTCACCAGGGGCAAGCGCGCATTTTGACGCCCCCTTTGTAATGTTTGTAATGTTGAAGGAGAGATTTTAGAATGAAATTTGCGCCTCTCGGGTCCAGCGCGCGGGGCACGAGACCCGCATGCCCCCCCCCACTAGTTGCGGCCCTGCTCTTTCAAGTCGATGCCGGACATTTCCAGAGATCTCTTCTCGGGCACACCAAGTGATCACTGCTGCTTCTACGATGTTTTTATGCAGAGCTTTTTACTTGTTTTATGTAAATAGGTAATACTGACCGAATTTCCTATTTATAGCTTCCAGTGGTTTGGTTTCAGCGATGATTGCCCCATATAACATTTGAACCCCCCATCCCATATTCCCCTTACGGTATGAATTTTTACGAATCCATCGTTAGTGAGTTTTAACAATACAAACTAAAACTACTGTCGAAATTTTATATTTTGAAGCTTCGGCGATTACGGCTCAGCAATTGTTGCCTCATATAACCTTTGAGCCCCTCTCATGACCACTTTAGGGGCCGAATTTCTAAAAAAAAACCCCTGTTGGTGAGTCATTACGCCATCAAATAAAACTAGCGGCCAAATTTCATAAATATAAATAGCTCCAGCGGTTTTGGCTCTGCATGATTTCTCTGTAGAACCCCCTTATGACCCCTTTAGATTCGAATTTTGAAAAACTCCTTCTGAGTGAGTTTTTACGTCATGAAACAAAACGTCTGATCCAATTTCATGAATAGCTTCCGTGGTTTTGACTCGGCGTGATATCTCAGTATAACCTTTGAACACCCTATGACCCTTTTGGGGGGGGGGGGGGGGATCGAGTTTTGGAAAGACCTTTGCTCAGCGAGTTTTTACGCCATGAAACGATTTCGACTCGGCAAGATTTCTGAGTAACCTTTGAACCCCCCCCCCCTTTATGACCTCCTTAAAGGGGGTCAAATTTCAAAAAACCCTTTCTTAGTGGGTCTTTACTTCATAAAATAAAACTACTGACCAAATTTCATGCATATATCTCCAGCAATTTCAGCTTTGCGGGATTTCTCTATGTTACCATTGAACCCCCTTTTGACCGCCTTAGACGTCGAATTTCAAAAAAAAAAATCCCCGTCTTAGTTTGTTTTTACGTAATCAAATTTGGCCGAATTTCATTATTACAGGTCCAGCAGTTTCGGCTCAGCGTGATTTTTCTATGTAACATTTGAACCCCCTAATGACCCTCTTAAGAATTTCGAAAACCCGCTTCTTCTTGGCTTTTTTTTACGTCATGATATAACACTTCTGGAAAAATTTCATGATAATAGTGCTTTTGGCTCGGATATTTCAATATGTTACTTTTGAACCACCCCTTTCGACACCCCTTAGTGGTCTAATTTCAGAAAAAACCCTTCGTAGTGAGTTTTTACGTCATGAAACAAAGCTATTGACCAAATTTGATATTTATAGCTTCAGTGGTCCCGGCTCGGTGATGATGAATCAGTCAGTCAGGATATGTTATTATAATATGCATAGATGTATGATTGTGTCTTGCTAATAGTTTTTATGTATACTCACTGATCTGTACGAGCTTCTGTAGATCGTCAACCGTACACAGGGATGGTATGCAAACTCCCATCCTGGGTGGAACAACGTGCCCATTGTGAATAACGTTCAAGAGAAAATCAATGACCTATTGAGTTGATATGAAAACATTTTACATTCAAAATAGAAATTTACAGAAAATTTCGTTCAAATTATTGATGTGTAAATTATATAGGGTGCATAGCAAACGGGGTATGGCATTTTACTGGCGAACCGTGGATCCTAGTAGTATACTTTTAAAATAGAAAAAGTTTCCAAATACCGTGTGGTACTCACTCATGTTGCAAGGGGTTGTATCACGGCCCCCCACAACCTGGAACAGGGCCCCTACGCTGGGATTTTAAGCGTTCCTCACGGGTCCTTTTATAGCGTGAAAAATGATGAGAATAGTTCCGGTCCCCAAAGCTAGAGCCCTGTCAGCCCCGCCCTTGTGGGGGGGGGGGAGAGGCATGGGTTGTATAGTTATCAAAATAAAATAAAAATAACTTTTTATACAGTTCACGTGTACCCCAAAACCCCTCTAGAAAGTTGTTGCCGTAAAAAAATTGTATATTTATAGTTGTAGTATTTATTAAGATATCTCAATTCGTAAAAGGGGGAAATTTGGGGGAAAAAACAGTGAAGGAAAATGCGGATAAACCGTTTTACCCGCATTTAACACTGTTTTTTTCCCAAGTTTTCCGAATATCTCAGTGAATATTGCACTTAGAACATGGAATTTTTTTGTTGGCATCAGAAGATACACGGCAATAGCTTTCTAATTGAGTTTCAGCGAACACGGGAACTGTATAAAAAGTTAATTTTCTATTTTATTTTAATAACTAAACAAACATTTGAAACATTAATGGCATATCTGACTACTATACGTTACCTGGAAGCTTTTTCCAATTCGAATTAGACCTCTACGATCGACAGTTCCTCAGTAATATGCCATACACCCCCTGTTTGCTATGCACCCCCTTTATGTTGAAAATATAAAAGTTGCGTTTTCTAGGGGATATGATTAGGTCGGTCGTCCATTGGAAGCGACATCATGCAGCAGGCTACTCGAGTGGCAACCGCCCACATCGAGTCGAGGCGACAAAGGGTGTCTGACGTCGTCCACTGTCAGCGACTTGCTACTGAATTCGCGACTACACTTCATGCAGACGAGTGTTAAATAATCTAGAAAGACTAGCCGCACAATCGTACATGGACGGCCGGACCAGACTCTTGACGACACGATTGCTGACATTGTCATTTGCGGTCCCGTTCAGTGCACACGAGCTCTAAGGAAAGATTGAGAACCGTTTTCTTTGTAGCCTAGTGCGGTGTTTCTTAACATTTTTTTCTCCGTGACCCCCTTTGAAATATATTTGTTTTTCTCGCGGCTCCCCTGTCTTATCCAGAGTCTTCGACCCTCATCTTCAGAAGGAAGATCTTATATACGTATTGAATTGATTTTTTTCAGTGAATTTATACTGAACTAAAATTTTGCAAAGAAGATTGGCTTCCGGACCACTGGCCTAGAATTTATTGAGCTCCTCCAATAGTCTGAGTTTTATTCAGGACCGTCTCAACATCATGGGGCCCCTTAGGCAAAGTGATGCTATGGTAGTCCCATACTTAGCTGGAAATAAACAGTCTACATATTTCCTACTTATTTTCAAAATTTATTATACTATACAAAATATCATAAGCTTATGGACATGAGACCCCCCGTGCATGCCCCCTCATAAGAGTGGGACTGACAGAGATGCAGCCCTTCGCTTGATATGGTTTTTATAATTTTTTGTTTTTCACACTATAAATTTTATATAGAGGAGGGGATCTCTGTGAAAAATCTAGCTAGGACCTGCGAAAAACCCCATCCTAGGGAACATGCTGCAAAATGCAGGCGGTGAGGCCAGAGTAGGTCCTTGCCCTAAGACAGCCTTGATTTTATGGATGGTTTTGTTGGATTCTGTAATTGTATAGTCACTAACATAAAAGCTTTATTTCTTCACACCTTAATTTTTTCTTCTCAGCTCTCTGCAGCCCTCCAAACCACCTATCATAGTCCCCTTTCACCATTTTCTTCCGTGGTCCCCTTCAAATATCCCAGTACCACTGGGGGGCCCTATGGCCCCCGGTTGAGAACCACTGGTCGAGTGGTCTCGCAAACCGTAGGTCGCTCCACAGGGGGTTGCGTCAATAAACGAATTTTTTTTCTACGGGCCTGTACGAAGAGAGACTCGCCGAAGGAGAGGAAAAGAACCGGTGCGATATGGCGCGAAAAATTTAAACAACCATACTGCGCATGCGCAGGTAATACAAGACACGTATATTCCCAATCTAGCCGAAGTCATCGCGGTTCCTCATTCGTCTGCTGATGTCGCTTACTCAAGACCGTTTGCAGTGGATGACGTTTTCTCTTACTTTCTGTTCAATGGAATCAGGTCTTGTGAATACGGACAACTGCGCGCGACTGGTTTATCGCCTCAAATCGCTGCCAGCGGACGACCAGCCTTAGGGCCACATGATTTGTGAGTCCCCGTGTGCCCGAAACCCAATTGAAAAGCTGTTGCCCTATCTCTCTCTCTTGAGGCAAACAGACAAAATTCCATATTTCCAAGTGAAATATTCACTGAGATATTGGAATTGGAAAAACAGACGAAATTCGGGGAAAAAAGCGGTGTTTCTGCATTTAGAACTGTTTTTTTCTTCCCAAGTTTCCTGCGTTTTTCGAATATCTCAGTGAATTAGAAACTTAAAAATTGGTTTCAGGGCACAAGGGATAAAAAGGCAGTTTTTTTTAAAATTTTAATAAATATAAAACCCCTTGAAATACGAATGACATATCTGAGCACTACACATTATTCGGAAACTTTTTCTAATTGGACGTAGATCTCTAGGATCAACGGTCCACCAATAAAATGTCATTATACCCCCTATTTGTTATGCATCCATATATGTTGAAAATACATGTAGGAAATTTCATAGTACAGTGGAACTTCGGTTAGCGAGCGGTTCGGTTAACGAGCAAGAATTTTGAACAAATTTTGACATTAATACTTTATTTATTTTCACGTTATCACAACTGAGCTGACGGCTTTTGCTTTCGCCGACGCACGTTATGGAATTGTGGGTAATATTAGCCCCTAAAGTCTCCGGTAAGCGTGCCTCACTCGGAAAATCAACACGCGTGCGAATGTGAATATTTGCGACACGAAACTACATGTAGCATAGCAGCCATGCGTATGTGCGCTTGAAGGTTCTTTTTTTAATTCTGCTTTGAGAAAACTGGGGACTGATTGCCTTATTGAACGTGACTTTGAGGGGGTAGCTCACGAACAGGAGCCACTACTTGTCGAAGAGATAGTGTGCTTGGGGAAGATCAGGGACTGAAGGTGCATGAGGATGGCATTCAAGAACTAGTGGTGAGAAATGATAAATTCTGTATTACCAACGGTAAAGCATTAAATAGTTTAGGAGCAACGTAGTAAACATGTTTGCGAAATATTTCTTTTCTAATTGAGGGTATGCAGTAAATTTCGCTTGGTCTTCTCAGTGATATGGACTCTCTTTGGGTGTGCATATTGATTTATTACGATATATGTAGAGTATGATTCGGTAGATGGCGTTATGTCGTAGATGGGAAGTAGATTTACAATTATATAAATTGAGATTCGAGAGCGAGCACTGTAAATAGATTTGAAACATCTGTTTTGAATAGAACAAATAGGCTGTAGATTTGTCTTGTAATCACCTCCTCCCCAGATGACGATACCATAATTGACAATTGAAGAAAATCACGCATAGTAAATTTCTCTCAGAAATTCTGCCGTTACCTTTTGTTTCAGATAATAGAATTTATATTCGATAAAACGTAGTTTTTTAGCTACCCTTATACTCGGGTCAGTTTTTGATGAGAAAATATTGACCCCAGAAATCAGTAGTCACTTTTGTAGCAGAGTTCGAGAAACCGGCATTATATTGGCGTGGGATATGTTCAAACCCCACAGAACCGATAATTTAAAAGCCCAGGCAAAGAAATCGAAAATATCATTGGCTTTAGTACCAGGTGGGCTAATACCGATTTTAAAGCCTTATGTGAGTATCAACAAGCCTTTCGAAGACTATTTGAGGATTTTTGGATCGGTGGGCTTATATACGAGTCGGCTTATACACGGGTATTGTATATACGGTATTTCCAGTGTATGAAGTTTCCATTTCAAATTGCTACTAATATAAAGTCCGAGACATTTGATATTTTGTACCTGCTGAAATTTTTTTGGCAGGGGCTGTCGAGGTTCATCAGACAGACATATTGGGCTATGGAATTTTAGATTAAAATCAATTTCGGAGTAAATTAAGTTGAAATGAATGACTTTAGTCTTTGAAAGATTTAGGGTCAATCATTACACCTAGAAACCATTTTCTGATTAAGCGCAGGTCTTGATTTAATTCAGTTGTTAATGTATTTAAATCGTTGGAAAAGAAAATAACAGTACTGAATTTCCGTATTGTATGTTTATTTACGGCGTTATTTACATTATATATATATACGGGGTGATTATAAAAAAAACTATCCCGACATATGGGCCCCTAACTATCATACCATTCACAGAAACTGAATGAAATTTTGGCATAAGGTATTTTGAGGTATGCGCTCAAGAATGATATGGGAAACAACAGTGTCACTCTAACAGTTACGGTTACAGTGAGAAAATTTCGAAAATATCAAAGGGCAACATCAAGTTTTTTGTATTGGAATGCGATCTCCATACTGAAAAACACTAAATAGCGTTGGAATGGCACCTGTAGCACGAAAATCCCCGGAGCTAGGCAAGGAAAAAGGACTTTGCCGTGCACCAGAGCATTAATGTTCGTTTCATTCGTCACACCGTTTCTTCGGCTGTGATCCCAGACTGATCAGTCCTCCACAAGGTCATGTGGAAACACAATAAAATGCTTTATTTTATGCTGCTTCTCTGTCCTTATTGGTTGTCCTCACTTTTAGATTATCTACCGCCGGTGATTTTCATGCTACAGTTGCCGTTCGAACGCTATTTAGGGTTTTTCACAATGGAGATCACATTCCAATACAAAAAACTTGGTGTTGCCATTTGATATTTTCGAAATTTTCTAACTGTAACCGTAACTGTTAGAGTGACACTGTTGTTTTCCATATCATTCTTGAGCGCATACATCAAAATACCTTATGCCAAAATTTCATTCAGTTTCTGTGAATGGTATAATAGTTAGGGGCCCATATGTCGGGATAGTTTTTTTATAATCACCCTGTATATATTTTGTATTATATACTATTATTATTGCGTTTAATTATAGATTGAATGCCGTTTTTATTAGTCATCTTTATGTGAATAAATAATTGTGGAACGAATTATCCGAGTTTCCATCATTTCCTATGGGGAAGTTTAACTCGAATAACCGAGCACGTCGGTGGAACGAATTACGTTCGTTACGAAGTTCCACCGTATATGAGAATATTGAAAAATTCGAAAATGTATTTTTTGGAAAATTTGCGTGCACCTCATATCGCACTTGAATAAGCTGAAGATGATGATCTGGAATTGGCAAATTATATCTGTGCTCAGATGGCAAAATGTAATAAGTCACTTTTTCAAAATTTCAGGAGCGCAAATTTAGAAACAATATTTTGCAAAAATGTGATTCCTTGTAGATTTTTGTGACTTATTGCAATTTGCCTCCGTTGGTTCTTCATGAACCGAAAGAGCTGGACGAAGTTTTTCCACCTTCCAAAATTTTGACGAACGAGACACCAGAATGCGAACAACTCAATTTTTTTTGGGAAAAAGTGACTTTTGTGACATTTTGCCACCTGACGAACTCAACATGTTACGTTCAGTTGAATATTGCTTTTGATTTTGTAAATTCTAACAATAAGAAAAATAGCAGTGTTGTGTCAAAACTCACCGTCCCGCTCTCGGTTACGTTGAACAGTTCGGGCCTCCTTATGTGAGCGGACATGAACCGATTCTTCTCCGGCAGTGGAACGGTCACGACGACTGTGCAGTATTGACCCTGGATCCGCATTCTGCCTTCGACAACGTCTACGCCCAGACACTCTTCGTAGTCACCCAACACACTCAGGGTTCCAGACAGAAATCCTTCCGGGATCTTTGCCGATGCATCGAGTACTAGGAAAATGGATACGATTTTCTTAAATATGGTATTTAATGTACAGAGAAATGCAATGAGAAAACATTATTTCCTTTTAGGGGCGAGGGGTTCTCAACTTTTTGCGTTCCGTGGACGGTTTGTAACAAAAAGATGAAGACCACGTACTCTTCTTTCTGTTCAGGGCAGTGGGTTCTTAACCCATGGGCCGTAGGAGCTTCCGAGATAGGTCGTTCGAAACAGGGTCTCTTGAGCTATGGCTCGCGACTGAAACTGGATTAACGGGGGCTTCTTAGACACGAGTACAAAAAAACGCTTACAGCTAAGAATTCTTTAGCTATGGGCCTCGGTATACCGTTTTTACCCGCATTTAACGCTGCTCTTTCCCAACTTCCCTCCGTTGTTTGAATTCGAATATCTCTGTGGATATCGTACTTAGAAACATGGAATTTTTTTTTTCAGTTGGCATCAGGAAAAATGGGGCAACAACTTTCTAAGTGGAAGTTAGAGCACAGGGGGACCGTATAGCAATTTAGACTTTTTTTGTTTTGTTAAACACTCTATTTCCATTCTGGAAACTGGTACAGGGTAATTTTTGAACGCCCGTTGAGAATTTTTTAAATTGGAATCATACATCTACGACGGACGGTTGATGAGATAAAGGCTGTTTTAACACTTAGAGAACACCCTGTATACTGTGATTATGCGCATACTTACCAATAGTCCTGGAAAATTTAATAAATTTATCACTTTTAAAGTGGCAAATATGCATAATTGCATTACCCAAGCGTCGTTGGTAAATTTGATAAATAGTTGAAATTTATCGCCTTCATCTGTGATTATGCATAATACCCTAGTGCAGCGGTTCTCGACCTTTTTTTGATTCGCGGAGCCCTTTTAAGTATATAATTTCTATGGCGGAGCTCTGTTTGATTCGTGGAGCCGTTTTTTGTACGTAATTTTTATGGCAGAACCCTGTAGACCTCTCTTATTTATTTATCTATCAAATTTACTGATTCATTTTTATTTTCCTCGAGCCGCAGGAAAGCGGCACAGAGGTGCACACGGAGTCCTTGGGGCTCCGTGTGAGCACCGGTTGAGAACCGCTGCCCTAGTATAACTGGTGAATTTGATAAATATGAAGAAAATTCTAAATAAGTCTAGTAAGTGCAATGAATACAGTCGGAACCCGTATGATGATAACGAATTTAACGATCGTGCCTCGATATAATGACTCAATACAGGTATGAATTATCATGTGTACTACGATCTATTATATTTAACCGTTATATATAGCCATTATCATATGGTACGATTTATTATATTTTATCAACGACGCGACGCTTGGGTACTATGCATAATCACTGGTAAAAGTGATAATTAAAGGTAAAAGGGTAATTTATCAAAGTTACCAAAACGCTCGGTGATTATGCATGTAACAACCAGTTTGCTATGCATAATATATAACCGGATTTATAACATTTACAGTAACATATATATACAAGTGAAATCGATTGTTGGTCACACAAGGTGATTGATTGGTTGGTTGCACTGGTGTGCAGTATGAAAATAAACAGAAAAAAAAAGTGATAAATATGTGGTTAAAACGATTTTTCCGCATTTAAGCCCCGTTCACACGTGCAAATATTGCGGTAGCATTAGGAGTTCTAGCACCCGCTTTTGACTTTTTTTTCCTTCGTAAACAGTAAAGAAACAAATGGAGAGCAGTCGTTGGTGAAAATTCTTGAAGAGGGATTTAAACCCGCTTTTTCTATTTCCCAGGTGAACGGGGCTTGTTAGGGCCCCCCCCCCCCCTCCTCAACTTCCCTCCGTTTTTCGCATTCGAATATCTCAGTCAATATTGCAACTTTGAAACATGGATTTTTTTAGCATCAATATTATCATTTTATTTTAATAACTATACAAACCTTTGAAATATGAATGACATATCTGACTACTAAACGTTATTTGGAAACTTTTTCCAATTGCAATCACATCTCTAGGATCGACGGTTCCCCGTCATCCGTGCTATGCACCCTGTACATAAAAGACGTTCTGTTAATGGACCGACAAACTCAGAGGGTTGTTAGTAGGCATCAAGTGCGTAGCACATAGCCGCAGGTACAGTATTTTTGATCCACAATGCCAAGCATGCGCACTGGCAACATCACTACTTGCTCCTATTTTGTGCGCATGCGCACTACTTGGTTCATTACCTCTATTACCTCATTATTGGAACCGCGCCGAACGGATTTCGCCCTACAGGTGTATTTACTAATAAAGTAGTCCTTTTTTTGCATTGAAAAAAGCAATGCAAAAAACGATTTTTTTTTTGCATTGCGGTATTACATATTATTATTATGATCATTATGTTAAATTACTATTAAATTATATATCATGGTAATGTTGTCGCGCGAGTAGTCACTACAAAATAAAAGCGAAATCGTTAATGCATCCTGGTGTTTGGCGATAAGTTGCCGCACGTAACAGCCGGGGGCACACTTTAAACTCGAAGCAAAGTAACTCTCTCGTATTGCGCACGCGCGTGCACCTGGATCAAAACAACTGTATCTGCGGCTAAAGTCTTGTGACATCAAGAGGAGCAAGGAACATGGTGTAGCAAACCACGTTCGGAGGGTAAATATTGCGAAAAACGCGTGCAGGTTCTGAGTCCAGAGGAGACGAAAGGTGGATGTCAGTTGATCACTGAATGCATTCGTGGGTTCGTTCACCATATCTGACGTAACAGCGTTGCGAAACGCATGCGCTGGGGTAGGATCACACGGTACGGACAACGTAAATTAGCGCTATTGCTGTAGTAAGCACGCGTAGCAGTTAGTTGTCTGTTTTAATGAGTATCGTGATGGCTGACTACACCAACGAGGAATACGTTGATATGCATCTGATTTACGGTCGAGCAGATGGCAATGGGCGCTTAGTACTGCGACGCCTGTGTTGGCAAACCGAAGGATCTCATAGTGTGGATTTTCGTCGCTGCGACAGACATCAAAAGCATGCCTGCAAGCGTTTTTCGCGATTTTCACTCTCTCAACCGTGGTTTGCGACACGATGTTCCATTGCAATTTTTGTTGCTTTTGATGCCTACTAACAACCCTCTGAGTTTGTCGGTCCATTTAAACAGAACATCCTGTATACATATTTAAATCTTCACCCCCAATCTCAGCTGAAGGTAATTAATTTTTCTACTGGTTTTCGGATAATCCGAAACTTGTATTAGTCCCGTCAATATGTCGGAGATTATCGAGACTCCACTGCAATATTAATCCATGATAAGTTTGTATTTCCTGGTGCTACATGATATCGATTGTATTCGAACGTTTTCGAAACAGTTTTTTTCCTCATTTTTTTAAGCCACAATCGATTTGGTGAACCATTAACATAATTTCCTACGTTCAAGAGTAATTTTATCAGTCCATCAGCGCCAATTTACATCTTACTTTACTCGTAGGTAAACGAGTTTGATTTTCCAACGAGGTTTTCGATTCGATAATAAGATAACATCGGCTAAATCGTCCGACGGTTAAGAGAACAATGGAATTGGGAATTAGTTGAAAGATATCAATAAGGAAAAATTCTGATTTCTTAGTTTTTTTCCCGCTCAAAGTTATAGAATTTAAATTGAATGCATTTTTCCTCCATTGATGGAGAGAGAAAAGAGAAGCGCAATGCAATTCTCAATTGAAATGCGTAACACGTGAACGAGAGATATTTGGAATAAGTTGTTTCTTCAGAAGATTCAACACAACGCATTTGTCGGAATATGATCTCTGCCCGAGGACAAAAACATCTATAGCATAAAGGGGTCATTCAAGTATTACGTCAGCATCGATGAGAAGAGAGGTTCGGGTTTGTTGACTTGTTTGATGACAAGGGGGAGGGGGGTTGAATGATGCCTACGTCATCAGCCACCCTTTAAAAAAATACGAAATATTTTTAATGACATCTTACTCGGCGTGCCAAAATCGAGAAAAACCTTTCAAGGCCGTTCGAGTATTACGTCAGCAAATTTTCAGCCATTTTTGACCCCCGCCCTCCCTGTCAGCAAAATTTCGTCATCACTGCCCTCTACCTCCTAACGTATATTGGTGGGATCAGAAACGTACGCGGGTGGAGGAGGGGGGGGCATAGGGGGCTCGTGCGCCTCCCTTCCTCAGAAGAAATATTTTTTTAATGTAACAAACACTTAAAAAAAATTGAAATTTCGAAAAAAATGCATTTATATTTTATTATAATCGATTTCTGTTAACTTCAATGCTATTTGAACGGTGGTTAGAACTCAGAATTTCTCTTTAAGAAATTCATTGCGACCCACCCTTTAAGCCATATATAGTAAACCGTTGACCCGCAGACCAAATGTGGCCCTGAAGGTTATCTGATGTGGCTTGCCCCTCTCAAACCGAATTTTGTAAAAATTCACTACGGCACATTTACAAATTGCTTAAATGACCCGCGGCACAATTCCAGAGCATTTAAGTGGCCCGTGGCACATTTTCAGATCACTGAAGTAGGCCTCAAAGATCACTTTCACAGAACACGTAAACGATTCGTGGCACATTTAGAGATCCCTTGAGTGACATGCGACACTGTTTTAGAGCACTTAAGTGGCCCCCAGTGCGGTTCTACATCACTCAAGTTACCCGCGGAACATTTCCCAGATTACTTAAGTGATCCGCGGCATAATTACGAATCACTTGAGTGATGCGTGGCACAATTCCAGAACACTTAAGCGGCCCGGAAACATTTCCAGAGCACTTGAAGGATCTGTGAAACATTTACAGATAATTAAAGTGGCTGTGTAGGGGACTTACCAATAGGTGGAATGTTAGTTCAGGTGCCCAATAACTATCGAAAGTTTTTTTTCCGTTTTTGGCTCACCAAATAAGATGCCATTAAGAATATTTCATATCTTCATAAAGGATGGTTGATGACGTAAGCATCATCCAAACCCCCCCCCCCCTTGTCATCAAAAGTCAGCAAATCGGAAACCCCCTCCTCCCCACCCCCATCGATGCTGACGTAATACTTGAATAACCCCTAGTTTGTGGAGTACCACTTGCCAACTAAAGCCGTGTAAACGGCCCTTATCGTCTGCATACATTGTATCGTACTTGGCAACTAAAAATTAAGTTACCAACTAAAACGCTTGCCTCGTGTAAACGGGCCTTAACATTCTCCTCTATAGAACCGCGTTAGTGATCTCTAAATGTTCAAGGAATCCTTCAAGTGATCTGGATATGTGTTTCTGGACATTTAAGTGCACTAGAAAGGAGTCAAGTGTGCTCTGGAACTGTGCCTTGCGTCACTTAAAGATCTCCAAATGTGCAGTAGGATGCGTATAATCATAGGAAATTATCGGGAACCTCAAGAAAATTGCTCTTGCTACCTGTCGGTAAATGAGAGAAAATACATGTCCATGGGTCTCACAGACCAAACCCACTCGAGGGTTAACAATTTTTTGAGGGTTTTGATAAACTAATTGGGAAACAGAAGAAAACTTTCCGAAAGCTTTTCCTTTAATGACTTAAAAGTCAAATGTTTAACAATAGTGACGTTATTGTTGTTCGGTCACATATAATTCCAGTCTTTTAAACTATTATCGCAACCATGGCTTCAATGCATTTAATTGGCCAAGCGATCACGAGCTAAAACGAACATGGGGGGTATGAGGTGTTAAAGTATCACCTACGGCACCAAGATATACGAGTGAAGCTTTAAAGGTCTCTCAAATGTGACGTGTTTGAAATGGTTTACTTCTATTGCAGCAAGTGCGGTGTCCTTCCTCCACCTGTCGTACACCCCTAAGGGCGACTGTGAGCCGGAGCAAAGTAAGAGGTATAAGGAAATGTGCTCTACTTGAGTAAAACCAGCTCTATACAAAATATCTGGGCTTATCATTGCTAAAGAAAGACTTTTATTGCTCTTGAAGCGGCATTGACGATATCTCACCGCTTGCAGGCCGCTTATGTTATGTTTGATCATTTGATCATTTTTGTCGTACCACGGTCATTTTCTGCACGCGAGAGCTAATTAGACCGGAACCTACAATTTATTGCCGATTCCGAACGGCAGGCTCGTTTTTTAATACTCATCGAGAGGTTGGTGCGCTAACTCCTCGATGGGGGAAACTCCCTGCGGTAGCAATTATTTTGCTGCGGTCAAGCAACACCTCCTAGAGATAGAAGGCCTCCGCAGTCTGCTTGTGACGTCAGTAAGTAGTCCATTTTACCTCATAATATTCAGGGGAAAAAAACTCCCTGCTCGTGCCAGTATCATCGTTGCGAGGAAAAGGAATGATCGGGCTCAGAATTGGCGATTTCAAAGCCCCACATACAATCACTATGCGGCATTTGTCAGCCAATCAGGAAGATTGTACGCCAAAATAAGAAGAAACGAAATAGGAGTCTGTGTTTCAAAATGTGGCAAACTTGCTAGGCGATCTGAATGACGTTTATGGAAAACACTGCAGAGGCCTTCTATCTCTAGGAGGTGCTGGGTCAAGTCGCCGTTTTTTGTCATACCCCTGTGTCAGGAAAGTTTTCTGACAAGGGACGAACCGGGTATCGAACTCGCGACACCTCTAAACGTCCTTTGGTACTTTAGGCGAGCATCTTATCGCCCTGGGCTACCGCGCCCCTATGTTTGAAAAGCACAAAGATATTTTGTAAAGTTCATTTCTCAATGGAACCCTTTTCCATACACCCCTTACTTTGAAATTCGGGAGGAAGCCTACTCGATTAAAAAAAAGATGCGTCATTTTGTGCAGGGTTTATTGATTTCCGCTTTGCCGCTAAAAGGGTTAAAAAGGAAAGGCATGTTTCGTCAATGCTGCTGAGAAGTTTATGTATCTCTTTTATACATAAGTTTATGTATACCCACTGATTATCATCGGGTACACTGTTGCATAAGATATGGAAATACTGTACTAGAAGATATGGAAATACTGTACTAGAAGATATGGAAATACTGTACTAGAAGATATGGAAATACTGTACTAGAAGTTATAAAAAAACATGATTATATATTTCTCAGAACACACAATATTCTTACTCACTGGACAGGGCCCAAGTTTTGAGCTTTTTAATCCCCGAAACGGTTTTAAGAAGACCGTTGAGGCAATCGACTGACAGATCGGCCCTGTACACTTCGTCCATCACGACCGGCATCAATTTCCGGACTACTTTCTTCAACAGATCCTTCGCTTCCTTGTCCAAGATTTGGTAATTGTGTGCTACATCGGCGATACCCGTGGCCACGTAAGGTACTGCCGTTGGGTGTCCTCCGTCGGGCGTGTCCACATTCTCATCCGAAGTCACGACGGACGCACAACACAAAAGCACGAAAACACCGAACACGAACGTACGGGACATTAGAAATGATGGTGATATATAACTGTTAATCCGGTCACATATGTTCAAGTCTCTCAAAAAGCGACGCGTTTGAAATGCTTCTAAAAAATATTCAGCATTGGATGACTGTTGACTTTGCGAACTGGTGACCCTGTCGAAAGTGACAAAATGAACCCATTCCTACATAAATGTAAAGTTTTCCGGGTTATTATCACATCGATCAAGACGTCTCAACAACAAAAAGAACATTAAGCGACTGCCCAATCAGCAAGGCAATCAAAGCCTAGACTGCACGATGCCAATCGTCCACAGAAAAGACCTTGAAAATCTATAAGTCAATGTGAGGTTCTCATTTCATATTCAACTGAAGAGTAGGGGAAAAAAGTTAAAAGGAAGAAAAAAGTAATAATATATAATAAAATGGTCATGTCACGATACATTGGACATGTTCAATTTTCACACATTTTTATGAGTCATAGGAAAGAAAACTGCTGGAAATGATGGGAAATGAGTATTTCCAAGTATCACATTTCTAATGTCGATGACATCTGATATTTCTCGTAAAATTATCACACAGAACATGAGTAGAAGTAATTAGCAGTAATTTCTTTTTTTTTTGAAAAAAGAATAATAATTTGAGCCCCGCAGGTTGGGATAAAGCAACCCTCCCCCCGCCCCCATCACAGTGATTTTTTAACAGTTTAAACAACAATTAGAAATCACTAAATCTCCCTTGAAAAAAAATGCCATATATATATTGTTTAATGAAGTAAGCTTTCTTCCCATTTTCAGCAGGAGCAAACTAAGGGTTATAGGTAGGGTGACCATACGTCCCGTATTTCCCGGGACAGTCCCGGTATTTTCTGTTTTTTTGGCTGTCCCGACTTTTTAGCAAAAGTGTCCCGGTTTTTACCGTATTTTACACGAAGCCTACTTGAATTTTTATTCTTTATTGAAGTCAAAGATTGAAATTATTTTCAAGTTATAAATTATATTATGATAACTACAACTATAAATGAGTATATGAATCTCCCACATTTGTCTTAGTGAAATTTTTTTCTCGTGGAATTCATTTTAATCCACTGCAATTAGCAGTAATGCTGCATTTCCCGTCGTTGTAATTTCTCCATTATTTCAACAATATTTGGCGACTTTGTTCGGTTTTGGCGTCATTTTTGGCAATAATTGGCGATGTCCCGTATTTTCCCGTATTTTGAATCCCAATGTCCCGTATTTCTCTTGAGGAAATATGGTCAGCCTAAGCATAAGGAGACGTCGAGAACGAAGAACCCTCAATGAGCAGACGACAGAGAAGAAGTCGGTTTGTTCGGTTCCCTACAAGCTAAGCTTACAAACAGAACTGGAAGTTTGAACTGCCAGTTCAGTAATTTTCTTAGAACATAAGGAGACGTCCAAAATAAGTAACCTGAGAGAAGCAGACGACAGATTCTGAGGCTTGCATCGAGCTTATATTACTGACTAGCGGCTAAAAATCCGACATTCTTAAGTGAACTCGGCCAATCACAGAGGAGCGGGAATGAGTTACTCTCGAACCGTGAATTAAGCGATGTAAACACTGTAAGAGAAGTGTAAACAAGAGATTGAAACCTACAGAGCTGGAGAAAATTTAAAATAGTTCTAAAAGGAAGCGGTTGGGCCGTAACTATAGACCGTTCAAGTATTACTTTAAGCAAAATTATGGGTTTTTTTACCTCTTCCCCCAACCCCACTTGTCAGCAAAATTAAGTAAACTGGGCCAAAACATTTTAGATTAGTACCGTTATTAACCAAAGGGGCTTCGGCTGCCCTCCCCGTTCTCGAGAGATACGCGGGTGGGGGAATATAATAATATAATTGCATAATGTATAAACCCCCCCCCCCTCGTGGCCTCCAAGAGATAAAAATTTAAATTCAAATAATTTTTTTTAAAATGAAATATCATAGAAAAATATATACTGTTTTCATTAATTTGTGTAAATTTAAAATGTTTTTTGAAACCTTGTGTTGAGAGGAAATATTTTAACCTGTGCCCCCCCCCCCTTTAAAGGTAGGTCCTGTGTAAGTCCCCGGGCCCTCGTTACTTCTCTTGTTGATCTGAAGCAACCTAGGAGAATAGATCGGGATTTCAGGACATTGCACTGCTGAGGTGAGCACCTCTACGAATCAACCATCAATTGCCATTGTGCTTTATAATATTTTACTAACATCGTGCCAGCAAAACTAAAAAAATCTTTTTGATTCCATAATAGTGCATGTACATTTTGAATGCCCAGAAGAGCATCGATCAAGTTGGTTTCAAAACCCCTTTCATCTAAACAATAATCTTCAATGCATGGTTTACTGAGCTGTTCACTAATATGTGTAGCATATCTTAGTGCCCTGTGAGTTTCATTAAAATGTCAAATGTGGCTATCACCTTGATCTGGTCCACTTACTGACGCATCATTTTCCAAAATAACGTATCAATGCTTTGATTAAAAGGGTGAAGAATGATTCTATTACAAATCTATATCAGTGCGATGAATGCTCAATTAAAAGGAAATTTTTGATAATTATGTCTAGTTGTATGAGATACTGTATTAGATTTGGTTGGAAATGAGGACAGGGCTGCAACTGGGGGGCAGGCGGGTATGGTGCTGAACCAGAAGGGGCGCCGAATTCACCCTTAACTGCTTCCTCTGCATGCAAGGGGCGCCAAAATTCTGGCTTGCCTTGGGTGACAAAGTATCTAGCTGCGGCTCTGAATGAGGATACAGTACTGTAAGAAGAAATTCGCTCCAGAATCACTTTTGTTTGTTGAAACACAATTTCCCATAAGTTTCTACGGAATATTGTTTAATTTATTCCAGGTATGGCTCAAAATTTAAAGAAAAGTTTTTTAAAATACCAAGGAATGTTATATGTAAAGACGATAAAAACTGACCAAACGCTAAAATGAATAGCTTTGAAATTGGAATGGATGAGAACTTATAGGAGTATGAGATAGATCTTTTTATTTTAAACTATGCACACAAACACCAGCTTTATTCTGCTTAAGCCAGTGTTAACACAGTCGAGTGTGTAGGTGTCCCTCATCCGTTTGTGTTTTGGTACATCTGGAGAAAAGATTACAAAAATGGGATGCGACAGGGCCATCATTTCAACTTTTTCCAGGGGGGGGGGGGCAAAGCACATGTACTCAATGTGTGTATATATATATATATATATACCATTTTTAGTGTATTTTCAAAAGCTGGGCTTGGGATGCGAGTAAATCAATACTCGAGTGACATTCTGACAATGATTAGCTTAAATTCAACTCATGATGCAGCTGATTTGTGTCGTTGCTTGCATTTGTATCAAAGAAAATGTTCATTAATTGCATCCGTTAGCCAAGGCAGAAAAACTATGAAAAAAAAAAATGTTAGCTAAGGTAATGTAGTTATATGTCCTCAATAAACTGATAATATATTCGATTTTGTCTTCAAACCCGATTTGAATAAAGCCATGCCAATATGTTCTTATCCAAATGCTTAGATAATCTTCATTACAATCCCGCCCTTCCTAGCTATTAAAAGCAAATACAAAACCCTATTTTTCCCTATTGGTGCTTACGTAATATTTGAGCGGTTGTGAGAATAATAGAAATGTACAAATAATTATACACAGTGAGAGGGAAAAAATTTTTGAACACAAAATTTTTTATTAAGTCATATGTTATTGAATGACGTTTAACATAAATAAACAAAGTTGCACACACTATGTCATAGTCCCAAAGGCAATTAGAAATAAACATGATTTTATATATTTTGAAATTTAAATTTTCTTTTTAATTGCTGCTTGTATTTCCATAGGTTGAAAATGCTATTTTTCATAGTATTCTGTAATACTGTGCAGATGTACGTGGTGTTTTGAATTTTTATACATTATAGAATAAGCAATTTCCTGATATAGCAGAGAGGATCAGACCATCAAAATCAATATGATATCAGACATTCTATAACATTGAAGATAAACATATATATACAGTAGATGAACAGATATAAACTGTAGAATAAACAATTATTCTAACAGCCGAGAGGATAAGGCCATCAATAAGACATTGCAGACACGATTCTACAATATTAAAAATAAACCTGATCATGCATTAAATTTTTAATATTATAGACCATGTTGCTCTGCCCAAAGATACCTTTTTTACCCTTTCAGCGGCAATCCGGAGATATCTTGTCAAACCTGATCTGCTTTATTTCTGTCACCCCGAAATATTTTGTCTTCTATGAAAATGCAGTGAAACTGTTTTCCATTCCCCTCCAACCAATCAACTGTCAGTGGGTGGAGTTAGCTATTGTTCTAGGTTAGATAAGAAGAAGAATATGCTCAATACAAATAATACAAAAAGATTTCTCTTCATACAAAGCCACACATGTAATGGCAAGGTTTTGCAATTTCAAATGTGGCAATTACAATGTTAATCAGGAAAATTTTGAGCCACTTAAAGGGTTAAATGGGAGTTTGGCTTAGATTTGCACCTTAAAATTGAAAAACCAACTTGAGCTGACCATCCCAAACAGTGGGGCTAAAACAACTTTCAATAACTTACCACTAATCATGAGCTAATCCCAAAGTATCGGTCTGAGGATGTGTTGTATCCATAGTACCAAGTCAAGAAAAACCTTAAGGGTTTTGGAAATTAGAGTTTTTCCTAAATTCAAAAGTAATAAGATTGTCACAAAAGTTCAGCGATACAAGCAGAAATTGTAGTAAACCACTTTGAAAGTGCTCGAATGTTAATGAATTTAGACAGCTTTATTTATTTATTTTTTTGGTTCTTTTTTTTTTCCCCACATTGAATAAATGTGGAAACATGGAACCGGCATGCGTGAAGAGACTTAGACATTGTAAATGCTATTTTATTTCATCCCAAAGATTTCTTTAATTCTATTGATTCATATTTAAAAGGGGTTGACAGAAATTAAACATAATTACAAGAAAGCATGGGCATACGTAGAATTTTTTCGAGGAAGGGGGGGGGGGTGTGTTTCAGATTTTTTATCTTTCTTTGCAGGAAAGTATACTTACTGCAGAAAATATAATTACAAGAAAATGTACTTGATATGAAGGAAAAATAAAAACAGAAAAGTACATGTAATGTAGGAAAATTAATTACAGGAAAATACACAATGTAGGAAAAATTACAGGAAAATGTACTTAATGTAGGAAAAATAAAAAAGAAATTATAGTGTAGGAAAAATAAAAAAAATATACGTAATGTAGAAAAAATAAAAAAAATATACGTAATGTAGAAAAAATAATAACAGGAAAATGTATTTAATGCAGGAAAAATAAAAACAGAATAATACACAATGTAGGAAAAATAATTATAAAAGAAAATTCAATTAACCTCAAATACATAAACACAAACCAACAGGAAATTAATTAAAAAAAGAGAACTGTATAGAAAATATTGATGGAAAAAAATATAGATGAGAGCCAGAAAAAAAATGAGAAAAGAGAGTGCAGAATATATTACAAAATTACGAGAACGCGCTCTCATTCGCATTGTAAGTTCCGACTTCCGTACAGTTTCTGAAGTCTTCCACACGAAGTAACTCACTCCCGCTCCTCTGTGATTGGTCAAGTTCACCAGGGAATGTCGGATTTTTAGCCGCTAGTTATTACTAGGGAACATCCAGCCACCGCGACGGCAGGGACATCAAATGCACGGAAATCACGTGACTCGGTGAAAACAAAGTTCCCGGCTGGCAATTTGCCCATCAGTTCGTTCTCTAATATTGGGTTTTAAAGATTCAAAAAAAAGAGAACTCATCTAAAGGTGAAAAAAGATAAAATTATTTATTTCATTTATACTTGAATAACTTCTTTCATTAATGTGGAATAATTTCTTTCATCAATCCTTGAATTTTCCTTCATTATTTCTTGAATTTTCTTTCATTAATTCTGGAATTATTTCCTTTATTATTTCTTTCATTACTTCTGGAATAATTGCTTTCATCAATTCTGGATTTGTTTCTTTTATTAATGCTGAAATAATTTCTTTTATTAATGCTGAAATAATTTCTTTTATTAATGCTGGAATTATTTCTTTCCTTCATTCTGGAATTATCTTTCATTAATTTTATTATTATCTTTCATTAATTTTATTATTATCTTTCATTAATTTTATTATTATCTTTCATTAATTTTATTATTATCTTTCATTAATTTTATTATTATCTCATCGATGCTGAAATTATTTCTTTCATTTATTTTTTTAAATTCCTATGGATGCCATAAGGAAATAACCGAGGATTGTGTTTGTTTTCACCCAGTCACGTGATGTCCCGACGAAAGATGTTGGGGGACACAGTTCTCAGCACTGCCAAGGCGGAGACCGCTGACGTTATACTCTCTCCAGTAATATTAAGACGCCTTCATATACGTGTATAAAGGGGTTCTAGTAATATAGGCTGGATGTAGGCTTGATTTACATAGAACCCCTTTATACACTTATATGATGGCGTCTTAGATTTATATACTGTTGGTGCTGCCATCTTTCAGGCAACTCATGTGATGACGAAAAAGAGTTATTTTTTAGCATAAAATTTTTTTGAGACGAAAATTTCGGTAACAAAATTCGTGCATTTGCAATAATTGATTTTATGTAGAAAAAATAATTATTTCTTTCCACAAAAAAATTCGGACAATATGAACGATCGAACAAATAAGTGAAAATACGGATTATGAGGTCTTCAGATATGGTTACCAGATTCAAAACTGAAAAAGGAGGACGCCTAGTGCGAACTTTAGGCAGTGCCGTCTTAGCGCATACCTCTCCCCCAAACGAGTTGAATTTTTCAGGTAGGCCCTCTCTCCAAAAAATCCCTTGGCTCGGGGGCCCATGATGCTTTTAAGACGATCCTGTCTGTCAGCCCCACCCTTTTCGGGGGTGATGGGATTTCAGTACTTGATTCCTTTACTTCTATTAATTTACATTAATTCAACATAAAACGCAATAAAAAAATTCGAAAAATGATCAAAGTTATCGAATTGCAACGTATATTCGATAAAGAGATGATGAAGCGCTTTAAAAGTATGACAAAAATTTGTGTGTGTTCAATATGATTCGAGCCACGATGAAGTGTCAGGTCAGCAGGTGGACCACGCTAATTATTATTAATAATTTATGAATTTTTTAAAATTAATTAAAATGTCACTCTCTCTCAATGGATCGTGTTTGATTACAATCCAGACTATCAACGCGTTCCTGAAATAATGAAAAAAAAATTAGTATAATAAAATTCGTTCTTTCTGAAAGAAAATTCCCCTTCAAGATTCATGTCCGTAACTCGAAAAGTTTGTAAGTCGGGGAGCAACTACATAAAAAAATTTTAGAGGGGGCCGCGAAATTCTCCTAAGACCGGACCTGTCTCTGATTCTTGAATTTAAATATCTCAGGGAATAATGCAGTAAAAAACATAATTTGTTCGTTGGGCTCAGAAGAGAAAGAGCAACAACTGTCTAATTGGAAGTTAGAGGACGGGGGAATCGTATAAAAATTTACATTTTTATTTTGTGCACATTGTGGAAAGCTAATAGAAAAACTCAGCAATAATGTGTCTAGTGTACACAATACCGTTATAGCGAAAATTCCATTGTAACGAACACTTTCTAATCCCCCAGATAAGTTTACATGGGAACAATAGAATTCCTTTATAGCGAAATTTCATTATAACGAAGTGATTTCTCGGGTCACTTGGCGTTCGTTATAACGGGATTCGACTGTATTATTAGTTTCTCATCTTTTGTGCCATCCTTGTGTGATAATGGTCTTCAACTATACAATCCGGCCCTGATCCTAAAGGTAGATTACACTTCCAATTAGAAAAAGTTTCGAAATAAGGTGTAGTATTCAGATATGTCACTCATGTTTCAAAGGGGTTGTATAGTTATTAAAATAAAAAGAATTAACTTAATATGTAGTCCCCGTGTGCCCCAAAACCCAATTACAAAGTTGTTGCCCTTTCACTCCTGATGTCAACAGAAAAAATTCCACATTTCTAAGTGTGCAATATTCACCGATATATTCAAATTCAGAAAACAGGAAATTCGGTTGGAGGATATTAAATGCAGGTAAAACGGTTTTTCCGCATTTTTATAGCTGTTTTTTTCCCAACTTCTCTCCATTTTTCGAATTTGAATATCTTAGTGAATATATTGCACTTAGAAACACTGATTTTTTTTGGGAGGAGGCATCAGGAGAGACAGGGCAATGACTTCGACTGTATAAAAAAGTTTTTTGTTTCATTTAATTAACTATACAACCCCTTGAAACACGAATGATATATCTGAGTACTACACGTTATTTGGAAACTTCTTTTAATTGGAAGTATACCTCTAGGATCAACGGGATTCGCCAGTAAAATGTCATATACCTCAGCTTGACATTGCAAACAGCATATTCAGAAAAACCTGGGTTTTAGCCAACTCTGCGAGGAAATACCCCCCATTTTCTCAAGCAATGTGTTCAGTACCAATCTGGTTTGGGACCATTCAAGTGTTACGTCAGCAGATTTTTAACCCCCCCCCCCCCCGTTGTCAGCAAAATTTCGTCAGCTTCCCCCCTCCTGCCACATATTGGGATCAGAGGGGCTCGCCCCCCAAGACTATATAAAAAATTATTTTTGATGCAGAAAGATATTTTTCAAGAAAAATTAAAAAAAAAATTACAAGGAAATACCTTGATACGTTGTTATAGTTAATCCAGGTTAATTTCAATGCAATTTGAAGGCATGTGTCCCTTCCCCCCGCAAAGGTCGATCCTGTGTACTCCCATGATTGGGATTGCCCTTCGAGAATACACATAGTGAGCCCAACCACCACTCTACTGTCTGACACTCTGTAGAGAACTTAATGAATGAACAGGGATAATTTTTCACATAACAAACTGACAGTGACCACACTAAAATTTTGAGCATTAATTAATGGAGTTGTATAGATTGCCATTGCTAGTTGATGCGAATTACAAAGCATCTTCATCATGGTTTCCTCCAAATTCCAGAAATGTTAGGGTGGGGGGGGGGGGTCATTCAAGTATTACGTCACCATTGATAGGACGTATCGAATTTATTCACTTTTGATGAGACAACAGAAGGGGGTTTGAATGATGTTTACGACATCAACCACCCTTTATAAAAATATGAAATATTCTTAATGACACCTTTACTCTGGTTGTGCCAAAAAAAGAGAACCTTTCTCTAGTTTGTGGGCAACTGCACTTACATTCGCCCTATTGATAATTCCTCTATAGAGACACTTTAGTGATCTCTAAATGTTCCGTGCATCCTTCAAGTAATCTGGAAATGTATCTGGCCGCTTAAGTGCTCTAGAAATGTATGGTTGGCAGAATAAGTGCTCTGTAACTGTGCCGCTCGTCACTCAAGTGATGCATTATTATGTCGTGGATAAATGTGTCCTTTACAAAATTTGGTTTGCCCCCCCCCCCCGGGGTCATGCACTGAGCATATATGGCTTAGAAGGTGAGTAGCAACAAATTTCTTAAAGAGAAATTTTAAGTTCTTAGCCTTAAATAGCATTGAAATTGGTTATAACAACATATAAAGATATTGTCTTCAAATGCATTTTTTTAAAAATATCTTTGTACAAAAAAATAGATGTCAGGCTTTCCCCACCCTGCTACATCCCTCTGATCACAATATGAGGTGGGGGGCAGAGCTGGCGGCATTTTTTTGACAGGAAGATATCACGAATGGCTAAAATTCTGCTGACGCAAGACTTGAATGGCCACAAGTCAATCAGTAAATATCAAGATAGCTGCTTAAAACAACTATTTGAGTAATTTGAGGTAATTCCTATATAGCTATCGACACAAGTTGATGCAAACATTTGGGGATGTGTCTGGTCTTGACTATAGCGCAAGTTAGGCTGGGTCCACACCCCGTGTGGTCAAGTTTTTCAGGGGAATAGTAAAGTAATACACATATTAAAGATCTCATTAAGAATATTTCATATTTTCATAAAGGGTGGTTGATCAAGTAATCATCATTCAAACACCCTCCCCTCCCCGATGCTGAGATAATACTTGAGAATGATCCCTTTCTGGTGTACTACGGTGTAAGGAAAGATTTCAATAAAAGGAGTAGTTGTGTTTTAAACTTGCGCCATCTCTGAAAAGCTTTTTTGGCACAGTAGAACTCTTACCTTATTTTGACCTGGGCTACCGTGCTCTAGGTCCAAAGCTGATCAAAAAAAAAAAGTTTAGCATTTCACAAGATGACTTGATTCAGACTGGGTATGTCCAGTACATTTAATTTTCGTAATTAATGGGAGCGGGTGAAAAAAAACCATTGACATTGAGATCAAAAAGTTGTCAAAGTTGAATGTTCGTAACAATTTCAGATAGAAGATAATAGGACAAGCATTGAAAAACCAAACATCGCAAACAAAAGATTTAATGAGCGTATCCTAATGAAAATGATTTCGTTAACAAAGCCTGATGCCTATTCAAGTCTTTCTGTTTCAGAACAACTTTTTCCAGGACAGCGATTGCGGCAAATGATTCAGAACCAATGTTTTCGGATGATTCCAGAAAAGTACGCAACGTATCGATCGCCTTTTCCGCTTCTTTCACAGTCACTCTCTGGCATTCTCTTCGTTGCTGGTCGTCTTCGCTATCGTCCAAGTCATTTGGGGTGCCACATGTTTGAAGGGACGCGTCGACGTTTACGAAATCCTGGAACGAAATACAAAGATTTTGTTTCCGTTGGATTTCCACCCACTGTTCCGCAGTTTCACTATCTTCACACTCGACTAAACTTGTATCTGCAATCTGCCCCTCTTCATCAACAAAACTGATTGTTTTGTCTAATCCGGCTTTGATGAAGCAATTTTTGATGGTTTCCTTAGTGACATTTCGCCATGCGAAATCGGCCATCCTCATTGCGTCCAAGACGTTGATGGTCTGGAAAGATTTTCGCTTATCGATAGTGTCTATAAGCTTCCTAACAACCTGTTTCCTGTACTCGACTTTGAAACTCTTGATGATTCCTTGATCTAGAGGTCGCAACTTTGATGCCGAAGTAGGAGGGAAGAACTTAATAGTGATATTTTCCAGCTTCGGGAGATTAGAATGAGCGTTACAATCCTCGATGAAAAGAACGATTTTTCTTTCCTTTACAGCCATAGATTTGTTGACACCGTTCAGCCAATCGACAAATATTTCTCGAGTCATCCAGGCTTTGCTATTCGCTTTGTAATCCATAGGTGAAGATTTAACATGAGACAGACATTTGGGATACGTCTCTCGCCCGATCAACAGCGGTGGAAATTTCGTATTACCACTCTGATTGGCCGCTAACAGCACAGTCAGGCGTGATTCGCTTCTTTCACCGCCGCAGCACTTCTGTCCCTTGAACGAAGCGGTTTCGGTTGGCAAACAACGGAAAAACAACCCGGTTTCACTGGCACTGAACACGTCGTCAGGATCGTAACTTTCTAAAATATAATACAGTTCTCTGAACCATTCTTCATCAACGTTCCGGCTTAACAAAACGTTTACACCGCGAAGTTTCTCGAAGACAATGTTCTGCCTGTTTTTGAAGCTCTCCAACCATCCATTGCTAGCTTTGAAGTCGCTGCAGCCAAGCTGTTTGGCAAAATCTTCGGCTTTGTGTTTCAACATCGGTCCACTGACGAGAAATCCATTGTCACAGCTTTGCACGAACCATTCCCTCAGACACTCTTCCAGTTCCGGGTACGCAGCTCTCCGAATCTTCTTCACTTTTCCTTTGTTGTTGTAATAGTTTCTTTCTATGTACTCTCTTTTCTTTAATATGGTCGAGAGCGTACTGGAAGGTATTCCAAACTTATTGGCGACATCGCTTTTTCTTATTGTTGGATTTTCGTCCAAAAATTGTAAAACCTCCATTTTTTTTCCAATGGTAAGCGCATTTAGTTTCCGTTTGGATCCTTCCATTGTGACGCTGTTAACACACACAATGTAGGCCTATAGACTCCATCCACTGGAAACACCTTATATGGTTGCGTCTGTATGTCTGATGTGCCTGTAGCTTTGTCAAATGATTTCTGTGGAGACTATTGAAGGAAAATGTCTTTGTCAGTCATTGGTTGAACCTAATTGCCCCTGGTCTACGAAAATCCTAGAAAATAAGAGGATTAAACATTGCAGAGATAAGATTCATCCATGGGGCTAAACGGGATCAAGAAATTTCGCCCTGACCTTTCACCTACTCCGAATGTATGAGTGACCATGAGTCACCATATAAGTGGGTGAGTGTATGAGTAACCACGTGAGTGTCTGTATGAGTGTATGATCATGTGCATGTGACCGTATGAGTAGCCCAAGTGAGTATGCGATTGATAGTATATCGTGACCATTTTTGTGATCAAGTGCATGACCGTGTGAGTGACCATTTCCGCGATCAAGTTAGTGACCACGCTCACTTAGTCTCTCATACAGACACATGCTGTCACTCACTCATACAGTGACCTATTCACTCACTTGTTCATTTATATGATCACTCACCCACCCACTTGGTCAGTCTTACGATCACGCACACAGTCAGGACAGGCGAAGCATTCCAGGGACGAAATGTCAGAGGCGAAACTTCCGTAAACCGAGCTAAATGATATAATACTTTAGAAAATATTGTACGCAATTTTACAAAAGAAGGTGATGGTTCGGTTGTCAGGACATCTGATTGGCGATGAAAAAATACCAGCCAAGTCTTTCAGGAGATGGTTTTGATAGTTGAAAGGGAAAAAAAGCTGGCTCTCGAATCATATATAAAGAATACAATTTCCAAAAGTGTGTGAATGCCCTGAAAGCGAAGGGATTTGTGGCGGAGGTAAATGGTCCATATTCAATGCATTATTAAAGAGATGCCCTCATGCAACAAAATTTTATCCACTATTCTTATTTGGGTGGACTTGGTCTTTTTGAAGCCCAGCAGGAAAAGTTTGCTGCTTTCTATAAAAAGTGTAGACCTATATATATATATGCCTCTGCTTTGTGCCAAAGGAAGTGAGGGGTTCGGCCTAGATGCCCGAGGATTATCTTATTTTTGTTCTATACACCTACCAAAATCATTTTGGGGACAATACACAAAAAGTCTTGATTTGGTATCCATCACAAGCCCTGAGCCAGGACGGGTCCTTACATGTTAGAAAGGGTAGGTAGGATAGGAGGCTTCATGATAACGAGACAATATTACAAAATGAAGTATTCTGTTCTGAAGACACGTTCACGATGCCGCCTGTTTATCTGGTCAATAACAGAACACTATAATCAGAAGTGTCGTAATGTGCATGTGGCCTGCTGCCAAAGTTGATACACAGATCAGCTGCTGGCAACCGAAATCAGTCCAGGGAGTAGCGTGCAGGGTCAGCACTGCAAGGATCGCTGGTTCTAATCCAATTTGGGAACTTTTTAATTTGTGAATTTTTTTTTTTAATTTCCATTTTTCGATGATCTTTGATTCATTTTTCTTCACAATGGGTTTTCCCATTATGTGGTCGACCATTTTCAAGTTCTTACCTGTCCCATGCAAACCAGCGGAAATGTGGCTAAGCCACTTAACTGCCGACAAAATCTTACACAATCAGTTTCCAAGTGCCACTTTTTTTTCGCTCACATGCTGTAATGATATGTAAATATGCCAGTGGCAGTTCATTTGATCATTTTTATCACAGACCGGGACCTACAATTTATTCCCGATTCTGAACGGCAGACTCTTTTTATACTCATCAAGAGGTTGGTGCGCTAACCCCTCGATGTGGGACTCCCTGTGGTAGCTATATTTTTTTGTGGTCGCTGTCTCTGTTGTAGCCATGTCAAGAAAGTTTCGGAAAGGCCGAACCGTGTATCAAACTTGTGACACCTCTAAACATCCTTTGGTACTTTAGGCGAGTATCTTATCGATCTGCTACTGTGCCCTCGTGGCAGATGGGGGGGGGGGGGGGGGTTTAAATATATGTGGACACTTAACACTACTACTAAACCACACATGTGCCTCGTCCATATTCCTCTGCGGAATTTCTAACGAATTGGTACATGTTGGGATGTGCATGTCTGTGTTATGAACCTAATGTGAAGCTTGTTGCTGTGTAATGCTTGTTATAGTGCTGCCATCTACCACATATTTTTTGAACTACGAGCGAAGTGTAATGTTTGAAGATTTGATCGTTGTAGGCCTGTTGCTCTCTGAGGCGAGACTTTTTAACGGGGAAGATTGGATTGCATTCGCACCTCAAAGTTGGGAACTACAAAAAACCAACTTCAGCCAACCACCACTGCAGCGACGGTCGGGTTCGAACCCGGGACCTCATGATGCGAGTCCATCACTATGACCACTCGACTACCACAGCGGCGGACACTTAAGACTTAAAGGCCAGTCGTAGTCCAGGCTCTGTCCCTGATGGGAGGACACTTAACACTGGTACACACACACACAGCTATGTTTACATGAGCTGTAAGCCTGATAGGCGGAGATTGACTTGGAAGTCTGGGGGGCAAGGTCATTATTGCTGGGGGGGGGGGCATGATGATGATGATGTCAGCTCATATATACATATATACATTAGATCAGTCGACTCCCCCTGTGATATGGGGGGGGGGGGGCAATGCCCCGCATCTCCGCCCATGGTAAGCCTACACCAAATGAGCGCAATTAAAAGATACAACAATCCAATAGCCGCTGTATGCTTAATATATATAAATACACTGTGTACTTCGTTAATAAGAGAAGCGACCAGGCAGCCACCCAGGACCACAACAAGATGCTTGGTCAGCCGAGGCAAGCCTCATTTCAGCATCTTGTAATGTCGAAGGAGCATTTAAACGGTGAAATTTGCACTCCCTCTGTTCTGGTGCCCCGGTCAGCAGACCACCTGCTCCCCTCTAGTTGTGGCCTCTGCACACCGAAAGAATGCATGGCAGAGTGTATGATATCCTCAGCCAGATTTAATGCCTAATTAAAAAATTTTTAATCGGAATGAGCAAGTGTGTCTGATAGGATATCTCAACGCTGAGAATTTCTTTACCTAGTGACTCTATGGTGCCACTAGGTGAAAAAATATATATACCAGAGCACTTCCCACTGTTCAGTAGCATGGATCTATAAATTAACCACGTTAGCAGCAGAGCCTAGTTGTGCTCAGTTCAAACTGTAACTGTATTATGGGTCTGAGCATCCCCATAATTAATTTGGAAATTAAAATTTCCTATATAAAACTCAAGACAAGCACTCCATGGGTAGAGCCGTCTTAACTACATCGCATGTCCAAGGCAAAGTGATTTTTTCTGGAAGGCCCCTCTATCTGGCCAGAAACGTCTGCTTCCCCCTTTTTATATACTCTCAAAAATTTGATCAGATCTCACAAGGCGCTCTCTGCACTCGAGCATGTTGAGTAGAACCATGCGTTGAGATGGCACTGCCCCTGTCTTAACCAGAGGGCAAAGCTTTCCCTTTTTTCACTAAGACAGCTTCGCCTGAAGGTATTGTAATGTTGACCACTCCACAGTTCCCAGGTAGGATAGGCTAATTAAGCTCTTATCATTGGAGGCACATTTACAAAAGGACTTAGGGGACTATAGCCCAGAGCGGCGAATTTGAGAAATGTGAGAAAAGCAGCAAAATTTGTGTAGCTCACACGCAGCAAAACCAGTGGTGTATTTACAGAGGACTATTCCAGGGGGCAAGTTCATAGGGGCAGCAAATTCAAGGAATGATTAGCTAAGAAAATTGGTAGAATGGCAGCAAAATTTACATAACACTCAATAAATCCGTCACTGCCTAAACAGCTGTAGGCTAGGTCAGTGAGTGATGAAAAAGTGACCTAGAGAGTGCAAAAGCATGTCAGTGCCCTATAGCTTGTGAATGACCACAAGAATGGAGCATGTGAAAACGTGTAAATGATCAAAAGAGTGCTCAGCGAGGAACAATGTCAGTGAGCAATCAAAAGAGCAGCATGTGCAAGAATTAGAATGACTAAAACAGTGAGCGAGCATGTGAATGACTTAAAGAGTGTGTGTGATCATGGAAGGGACCAAAAGTGTGAAACACAGGTGTACACTTGCAGGAGTGACTAAGTGAGTTATTGCAGAGGGTGGCGAATTCGAGGAAAGAGTAGTCAAGAAAATATTGACTGGAATGGTGGCAAAATTTGGTAGTCTGCAAGCAGCAAAGCTATAAATTTGCCTCTACTGGAGAGCGAGGGATTATGTCAGTGAGTGACCTAGAAAGTTTGGAGGCATGTGAGTGACCTACAAGAGATGTAGAGGGCAAGGGGCCACATCGGTTCACAGCAAAAACAGTGACGCAGAGAGCTTACAATGAGCTTGTGAATGATCTAATACTACTACAACCTAACCGTACATGTACCTCGTACACATTCCTCTACAGAATTGCTAATGAATCTGCACATGCCGGAATGCGTGTTCTGAGTGTATGTGTGGCCCTAACGTATTTATGTTGTCGAGTTGCGCTTGTTTCATCTTCATGCTGCCATCTGTCTTCCATTTTCTGAAGTAAAGATGGAAATTCTTGAATTTTATGTTACGTGAATATCGTGTTGTAGGTCTGCCTGCTCTCTGCGGAGAGACTTTTTCAAATAGGAGACTGGCTTGCATTCGTGCCTTGAAGCTGAAAACTGCAGAAAACCACCTTCAGCCGACCACAACTGTGCAGTCAATGCGGTTCAAACCTGGATCCTCATGACGAGAGTCCAGCAGGATGCCCACACTAATACTGCAATAGTGATGTAATACTGCAAGCAACAAGGTCAATGAGCAACCATTAAAGTGGGGTCTATGGAGCAAGGTGCTATGCCAGTGAACGGCCAAAACCATATATATAGAGAGCTTGGAAGTACGAGAGTGACCAAAAGCAGTGTTCAAGCATGTGAATGACGAAAAAAAAGACCCAGAGAGCAAGCAACCGAGTCAGTGACTGATTGAAAAAGTGACCAGAAAAGTAGCATGGGAGTGGTCAAAACTGGATCAAGAGGCAGACGAAACAGTTACATAGAGAGCTTGCAAGCATATGAGTGTGCAAGCATGCAAATGATGAAAAGAGCAACCCAGAAAACAAGTCAGTGACCTGGAGAGCATGTGAATGACTGAAAACATTGCGCAAACATATGTGAGTGGCATGGAGAGTTTGCAAACATGTGAGTGTCCTAAAGATCGACCTACAGAGCAAGTCGATCAGTGACCTAAAGCTTATGCAAGCATGTAGGTGGCCAAAATAGTATGCAAGCATGTAAGTGGCCAAAATAGTATGCAAGCATGTAGGTGGCCAAAATAGCATGCAAGCATGTAGGTGGCCAAAATAGTATGCAAGCATGTAAGTGGCCAAAATAGTATGCAAGCATGTAGGTGGCCAAAATAGCATGCAAGCATGTAGGTGGCCAAAATAGTATGCAAGCATGTAAGTGACCAAAATAGTATGCAAGCATGTAAGTGACCAAAATAGTATGCAAGCATGTAAGTGACCTCGAAAGCGAGGGATTAGGTCAGTGAACCAAATGTGTGACCAAGGTGATTTTCAAGCATGTGAGTGATGGAAAGTGTGATTTCGAGGCAGTGGCTGAGAAGGTTTTAACCCAGGGCAGCTAATTTGAGTAATGAATGGTGGGAACATAGACTATGAATGGGGTAAAGGGGTGGCAAAATTTGTGGGGCCCACGGGCTGCGTGAATCATAAATCACACGACCTCTCCGGGATCAATCTTATATAATTATATGTTAAATTATTTTTTTTTTAATTATAACCGTTCTTGTCAAGCAATACCTGCATAAAGAGCTGCTGAAAATCTGTCCCCCTCCATTTCAAAGATGCGAGGGGGGCCCGTGTCCTTGTGTGTGACCGTGAACACGGCTCGAGATAAATTAGTAAAGTAAAAATAAAATACTGGAAATATAATTGAATAAATTACATTTCTCGACATCAATTGAGCACGTGTTCTTGCTTCTTCCTCGAAATATACAGGGCTCCGGCTCAAACGAGCCGTCCACTGTTTTGCGATAGAAAAAAAAAAATTAAGATAAGTTTTTTATTTATGTTTACATGATCAGGTGTATGAGATTGCCTTTACATCGGCTGGTCACGTTTCATTTGTGGTTATTATTATGTTGATCGTAGGTACTTTTGCTGTCATCTATCGACATACTGGAAAAACATCGTTTAAAAATGAAACTAAAATGCATATGTAGGATCATCCTTGTAAACTAGATGGCAGTGAATCAGAAATATTTTTCATACGGTCATAACCAAAGCTGTATTAATAAAGATCTTGAACCGCTTTGGTCATAACCGTACAGATTTCGTAAAAAAACAATAGTGTGTCGATACAGACCAAAGCGTACGCTTTGATACCGGCCATATTTAAGCCGGGTTTTCCTAGGAATAGGTTTGTTGCGCAGCCAGCGTGAACCGAATTAGACTATTTCGCGCCGACAGAAACGTGTTACATAACCACGCTACGCGTTCGTGTTTTCCTAGCGAGGCGCATCAGATCAGGGCGGCTATATAAAGTATATGGCTTTGGCATCAGCTACTCTGTCGTCTGCATGCTCCGGTTTGAAGGGAAATAAAACACACAAGAGTGAAGAGAATATCGTCAAAACCGCGGCGCACGACGCATCTGACTCCTCCAGAAGCAGTCGGCTAATCACGCCCGACGTAAAGCGCTGTCGTCAGGCGTATTGCGCTCTGTAGGAAAACAGTCATGCTGCTTTTCTTACTGGTGAGTGGACGGCGTGTCGCGCTGGGTGAATCACGTTGCGCGCGGCACAGGAAACCTGCTCCTAGGAAAACCCGGCTTTACATCAGTGCGGCAAGTCGGTAAAACCTGTCTATAACGGTCATGGAGGAAAGAATACAAGGAGGTGACATCAGGCACGAAAATTGAAGCCGTTGTGGCAACCCTATGGGACAAACCGCTCTTTTCCCTATACTTAACATGTGTTTTTCCGGATCGAATTCTCTTAAAATATTAATATCTAAATGAATTTAAGCACCATGACTGTTTAATGCGTCTTCAGGTAATCTACATGATCCAATAAAGGGGAAAGATAAAACTTTATCCCTGTATAAGGGATTTTTATATTTTTAATTTATTTTTGAAAGGGGAAGATCATTTTTCACTCTCAACTCGTCATAAGTTTTTAGTTCCGTGCCTTCAATTTATTTAACAAATTCGATGTATCCCATTAATGTCTATGGGAATTTGATTGATTAAAATAATATGGAGCTCCAATAAAATGCAATTTTCATAATTTTTTCTTTCAACTGTTTATTTTGCCTTTTTGTTTCGTTCGTCATTATCATAGATCCGGGACATTCCGAAAGTGTTTGAGGCCCGTGGGCGCTCGCCTTAAGCTTTACGTGAGGAATTTGGATTTCTGAATCAATTCTGAGGTGCTCGAGCACCTTTTGACAGGGCCGTAGCTAGGATTTTTGCCACCCGGGGCAAACATGATTCAGCCGTCCGGGGCAAACAGAATTTTTCCGCCCCCGTGCCTCAAAGTACTGGAAGTGCTCGAGCGTCCTCCGCCACTGCGTATTTGTGGTTTTGCTGCTTGCAGGCTGTACAAATTTCGCCACCCTTCTTCCGTTCCACTCTCATATTCTTGAATATGTATGATTGAAATATATGCCGCTCATCCGAACCTTCCGCTATGTAGATGTAGTATTGAGAAAAAAAATATTAAAAATTTAAAACTTTCTTTTACGAGCCGCGATAAGTCATCTCTGGCCTATAGTATTTAGGAAAATAATCACTTTGGCTGTTTTTTTCCCTCTCTTCATTTTGTACCTATTACTTTGCTTTTAAAGTGGTATGTGTACGAAAATTTAACAAAAAACACAGTTTCGAATTAAATTTGAAACCTAAAATTGTCTGTGTTCGAGTTTTTGTTCAACGTGGACTGGAAATATTTCTACAATATTTTAATATAAACAGCTGAAAGGCATTATGTATGCTAATGTTTTGCATATATAATGTTTTTCGCAGAAAAAAAAGTCATGCTTTTTTTTCAAACACCGCTCGTTGAAGTGTCTTTAAACATTGTCTCTCTCTTAGCACTGAGATGTTACATGCTTTTGCAGAATTTTTAACAAATTAAAATGCTGAGAAGAATTTTGTGGCACAAGATATGGGTAAATTTTGGTTATTTTTTGCAAAAGGTTCCATGTTGTTGAAATTAATATTCGAAAACAAATGACTACTAAAATTGTAAAAGCTCTCGCTCAATTGTATAAATACAATACACAGAATTTGAGGGGGGGGGGGGAATCGAGTTCCTGAAGTGAAAAGAAAATTTTTAAATGATTTTTAAAAACTGGGATGTTTCTCATAGGAAAGCATGGGAAGCCACGGTTTGTTTGGGCTTACTTGATACCTTTAATAGAGCGATCACTGGCTCCATCTGGCAACTCAGATTTCCCATACTTTCTCAATGGACTCGCTTGTCGCGTCACCTCCTGTTATTCTTTCCTCCATGTATAACGGTAGACTGAAGGAACCTGGAAAAAGTATTGCTGCAGGCAGATTATCGTTGTAGACCATAAGTCACTGGCCAAATGTGATCCTTGGAGTCATCTGATGTGGCCCAACAACAAACCTAATGTAAAAGTTAACTTAGTGGAATGGCCCCCACATCTTGGAGCAGGGACCCCTGGGCGGAGACCTTTGGCGGGCCCCCAGACCAGACTTTTCACTGGACCTTTCATAGTGAGTTTGTGACATGAAAAAAAAAAAAAAAAAAAATGATGAGAATCGTCTCGGACCCCAGTGCTGGAGCCCTGTCAGCCCCCCCCCCCCTCTCCACCTGTGGCGGCCATGCTTAGCGGCACATTTTCATATCACTTTAATGATCTGCAGGTGCAGTTCCACATCGTGTGGAACTTGCGTTGCTCTTGGCAGATACCCAGATAACTAAGTCTGCCGCACATTTCAGATAACTCAAGTGACCCGTGGCACATTTCAGATCACTCAAGTGACCCGTGGCACATTTCAAATCACTCAAGGGGACCCGAGTGGTGCAATGTTAAGATGCTCGCCAATCACCATTTAGGTTTCTGTCAGGTTCGCGAATCCAATTCAGGGAAAGAGCAAGCTTTTTTTCCTATCAAGGATGAGGCGATCACCGAAAGATGCAAGGGCGTAGCGAGGGGGGGGGGGACTTGGGGGTCTGGTCCCCCCCCGAAATGTGAGAAAATGACCGAAAAAAGGGAAAAAGATGGCCAAATCCATTGTTCTGTCACTTTGGTCCCCCCCAAAAATGAAAGTGGTCCCCCCCCCCGAACGAAATTTCTGGCTACGCCCCTGGAAAGATGGCACCTTCGTTTCCGACCCAACGTGATATTGGTAGTAAATTATTAAATATGAAAGGAGTTGGTGGGTGGAAAAGTAGTATTAGAGATCAGTCAAGCGGCCCGTGACACATTTACAGATTACTTAAGTGACCCGCGATGAAGTTCTGGATCACTCAAGTGACCTGCTGCTCAGTTCTGGATAACTCAAGTGACCTGCTGCTCAGTTCCGGATCACATAGTTAAGCAGCCCACGATGCGTTTCGAAATCAATGAGGTGGTCCGGGCTCTCCTTAAGGTTGGACACGACACCTGTCGTTATACACAGGTTTCACTGTATATAAAACGGTGTTTATGAATTATTTTGCACTTGTCGGTTATCTAGACAACCTTCGGAACTTTTTCCCCCCCCAATCAGCACTTTTTTAGGAACGTTTGTTGCATCGAAGATATAGCCTGTATAAGCAATATCGTCAGGGCTTGGCTGGAAATTCAACACGTGAGCCCCACCGTGTTAGTTGACGTATAGAAAATGTGTACGGCTTTGCCCAGCGGTAAAAAAAGTCCAACATTATGATTTCACTGTCAAATATTGTTAAGAAATTGTACTGACAGCAAGTTACATTGCTGCTTCTGCGGTTTAAAAGTCTTCAATAGCTAGGTCATATAGCAGAGTGCAGGCAACCTGTTCATCATAAGACCCCATATTTCACGCATGCGGTGAGATACGCTCCCCCTCCTCAGAAGGCGGATTTATTGTTTTGCCGGCTGCTCCCCAAATTTTCCCACACTCTCTTTCCCCATTTTAGTGTAATGTTCTTGACCACTTATTCGACAAATTCTCCGCCCTGGGCTATAGCCTACCCCCCCCCCCACCCACCCACTAATGCTTCTGTGCCTCATACATATCTTTCCCGATCACTTTTTTTTGTCTTTCGCTAACCTGGTCCCTCATTTTGTAGGCCACTCACATTGGCAAGTCTGGCGACAGCTCCGATGGTTTGGCAATGTCGTAACGGCAAAAGATCTCGCGAGAATCGTGGAGATTGATCTCTCTGGAACGTTTTTCTTTTTTCTTTATAGTAGTAGTGCTTGCTACCAGGGTGGAACTAAGGGCAGTTTTTGTTTTTATAATAAGAGATCTCTCGTATGGGGTGAGAGAAGCAGCTCCTTGTTTAGCGCGTTTCGTCAAATCGCTGCTTGTAAATACGTGTAAATAGCTTTTCTGTGAAATAAATCTGTGTTGTCCTTGTTAACTGATTCTGACTTTGTCATCTCGAGTGCTTGTGAGAGACATTATCTGGAACAATACGCTCTGATACTCTCTTTGGGTCATTCACTGACCTGGTCCCTCACTCCCTAGGTAACTTTTTTGGTCACTGATGCTTGTAAACGACCTCTCTAGGTCATACATGCTTAGCCCATAGCCTGAGGACCCTATGGTCCTCTGAGTCATTTCATCTGGCCCGCGATCTCAAACCTAAAAATGAACTACGTGGCACATTTTCAGATCACTTGAGTGACCCGCGCTTCAATATATCTACTAAACCCAGTGGATCAATATATCTACTAACCCAAACTTTTATAGAAAAAAACACGGCTTCTTGACCCTATTCCTGGTTCGTCTGAGGCTCCTCAGAATAGTTTAGTAGATATTGTACATTCAATGAAGAAAAACTTCACGCATCATAAGGCACACACACATATCAATTTCTGTAGCTCACCGCGACGCCCCTAACAAAAGTTGGCGACGCTCACTTTTAGAAACACTGCACTAAACTATTCTGGGGAGCCGCAGGCAACAAAAGTTTGGGAACCACTAGTGTAAAATAATAGATAAGCTTATTTTGCTGTTTTCTTCCAATTTCTGAATTCAAATATCTCAACGGTTCACTAGTAAATATGCGGCCATATTTACATGAGCCCCCATTTTATGAGAAGCAGCTCCAACTTTACTTACTTTCCCTGAATAACTTCTATTCTTTCTTTAAGCTCCGGATCCCCTGTACCGACCTCAAAGAAACCCGGTTCATTAACATTAGTGAAGACAGGTAGGATTTCTCAACAGTGGTTATGCTTAAAAATTTGCCGATAGATGGCACTGTATGCGAGTGGCAAGGGAAAAATTTGCTCGCAGGACGGAAACAGGGCCATACGGTATTTTACCATTAGACGAAGTCCCCAATTTTCTATCTGTGAGGTGCTATCAGTGCGCAAACCTGCGGAATTAGGATAAACGAGAGAAAAGTATGTTTCCCGCTGCAACCATTACCTCTTCAATCTGCAAAAAATTCACTGTCTCGTGTGGTGAGTGTTTACGACATGTTTTATCGTTGACCCATTCTTTTTGAGGAGATCACTAGCAATACCTTCTATAGCAGAAAGCCTCCGCACGAAGCTTTGACGTCACTGAAGTCGTCCATTTCACCTGTAGCCATTGGATACAGCAGTCCGACGTATACGAAATCTTTACTTTGTATGCAGTACAGGTGTCCCCCCCTCCCATATTCGCGGTCACCCCCGGAACGTAACCTCCGCGAATGAATACGGGGGGCCGACTGTATGCCCAATGTCGTCAATACCACATCATTTCGTCACTTCAAATGTCAGGGCTATCTTGCAAGCATCATGTGGCCTCGCGCAAAATGATTTTTCTGAGACCCCACATGGCCAGAAATGAAAGCCTAGCAATCAACAAGCTTACCCTCGAAAATTTGAACCAGGTCTCATTTTTATGAGGGTCCTCCCTTGCACTTGAGCCCCCTCTCACGAACCGTGCCCGGACGTGCTCATGCGTACGACACTGATGTCAATGATGTAAATCACATAATTTTTTTTGTCAAATTGCATGATTGCACATTGCAATACCGGTGAAGCAGCTGCTGAAGAACCCTTTCGGGAATGACAGGGTGACGCGACACGTGCCACCCTCTCCCATGTTTCAGGCAGAGCCATTCTAAGAGCATCATGGGCTCTAGGTGAATCGATTTTTTTGAGGCCCTATCTGTCTAGAAATGCGTCTGCCTACCAATTTACGTGCTTATTCTCGAAATTCTTAACCAAATCCCATGATCATAATCATTTCAAGATATAATGAGCCCCCCCCCCACCCCCCACTGCTCTTGAGGTCCCCGGGTCCATGCGTTAAGAGGGTTACATTAATCTATCGTTAAATTTTCAAGTGTTTTTCAATTTTCCTTTGCATCTGTGGCATGCCCCCCCCCCAAACAACATCCTGCAGCAGAGTCCCTACACTGGGATTTTTGTGCGGGGGGGGGGGGGCAAGTCTGAGTTTCCAAGAGTTCCACGGGGAAAGTTTTGTGAAAAACAAAAATAGTTAAGAATCGTCCCGGATCCCCACGCTCCAGCCCAGTCAACCATTTTTGTCAACCCACCCATGTTCAACTGTATTCATGCAAATTTTTGAAGTCATTCTTACCAGCGAGTGTTTCTCACTTTATACCAGTGTTTTTCAACCTGTGTAAAGAATGGGGGTACTTGTAAGGAGTCCGCGGGATCATTTACTGTCATTGCATGAATTGCAGTGCTGTTAAAATCATAATTTATTACTTCATTTTTCAATGACATGCGAAATTACAAAAAACCCTGTATATTTTGGATTTTATGGGGACGGGAGAGGACTAGAAATTGACCTCCACTGCAGGGGGGATCCGCGACATCAGAAAGGTTGGGAAATACTATTTTACAATCGTTTTGAAATCGGAACTTTAACTGTAATCACAAGCATGTATATTTGACATTTTTATGATAATCATGTTTGAAATCATCACAAATTCTAATTATTATCGATTAATTAATTTTTTAAGAATTTTTTTAAATGATATTTTAAACGTTCTTCATGGCTCTTCAGCTTTTTCTTTTGGACGGTTTTTATGCGTAGCTTTGCATGTTTGTGTGCGAAGGGTCCTTTAACCACTTTATGATCAAGGACGTAATATTTCGTCCCCACGCCGGTGGAATAAATTCAAACAAGTTCACTCTATGTTTTCTTTCCTCTCTCCTCCTCATCATCGCTAAGCTTTGGGGCAACCCTATAACTTTTTTCTTGGTTTCTTGTACACCCTGATAGTGATCCCCCCCCCGTATGTATCTTTCTTATGAGAGTGAAAGATAGAGCTGGTAGGGTGAGGGTGAAAAGAGAAATCTACTTCGTACCTGCATTCTTATCAACTTATCTATTACACTGTTTTACTTTTTTTTTAAATTGTTTTTTTTCTCCCTTCCTTTTCTCTTCTACTTTTTTTTTTCTAACGTACGGTTATTAGGTTTGGACAAGGTTAACATATTTATCGCCGATTCGTCAAATAGAGAGCATCCGAATTCCTTGCCAATCGCTTGTAAGCGTAGGGTTTGAACATGCATCATTGCTGCCTTTGAAGATAAAAATTCAGAATCCCCTTTTTGCACATGGGGAGGGGGGGGGGGGAGGTAATTTTCTTTCAGTTTTGCATTTTGAATTTACTGGTAGATGTTCCAATTAACGACAACCAGTGTCGTATTTACAGGGAGCTTAGCGGCCCAGTGCGGCAAGTTTAGAGGGGGGGTGGAAAATTTGATGAATGAGTGTTCAAGAAAGTCAGTAGAATGGGAGAAGGGCGGTAAAATTTGTATACCCCTAAATAAATCCGCTTTTACCAAGACAGTAAAGAACTGCTAGGTCAGTGAGTCACCAAAAGAGCTACCTAAAGAGTGCGAAAGCATGTAAATGACCAAAAGAGTGATCTAGAGCGTGTATAAACTTGTGAATAACCAAAATAGTGATTTGTGCAACATGTGAATCACCAAAAGAGTGACCTAGAAAGTGTGAAGAAAAAAGCATGTCACCATAAGATGATCTACAACTTGTATAAACTTGTGAATGACAAAAAGTGTGACTTGGACAGTGTGAAATCACGTCAATGACTGACCAAAAGAGTGACCTAGAACGTGTGCAAAGATGTGTGTGTGAGCAAAACGATGTGCTAAACTATAAATTCGCCTCTGACGACAGAAACTCTTTGCTTGTTGTGGAGCGTGTGTGCAGCGTTAGAATTGAAAAATAAAAGTCGCTGGTCCGTGGGACCAGTGAATGAATACGAGAACCTACTGTGCAGAGGTTTTTAACAGCTGGCTGACACGAAGATATATTTTGGGAAGAGAGAAAATTCAACTGCCCCTGCGGAGAATCGAACCCACGTCCTTTCAATTTCCGGGTGAACGCCCTAGACCACAGTCTCCCAAACTTTTTGTTCCATCGCCCCCTTCATGAGAAAATTTTCCCTCTCATCGATTCTCATCTCAAAACGATTCGGAATTCGTGTCGAAGTGAAAACGTCGAATAATTGAGGTTTTACGTTGCATAAACGGAATGATTCTAACATTAAAAAACGTATAGGAATTAATGGCGACCGAATCCAAACGTCGTATAAATGCGAAAGTCGTCAGATTGAGCGACGTATAAACGAGGTTCCACTGTATATAACTACAGTGGAACCTCCCCTAACAGACACCTCCCATTAACGGACACTTTTCTGATCCCCGGTCCGGAGGCTTTAATGTATTTTTCACTTTCCGTTAGCGGACAGTAAAATCAGGCAAACTTTCAAATTTTTTGTTCGGAAAACGGGAATTAATCATATTCAACGAAGATTATGCATAATCTGAAGCTCGTGTTGGTAAATCGTCACTTAATTAATTGAACGTGGTCCATGATGGTAAATTCTGATGATAATGTTGGTTTTGCTTGCTTATAACGTGTGAAGAACGCCAACATTACAAGACTGATAATGTTGTTATATAAATGTTTCTGTATTTTTCACACTTATTTTAATTTAATTTTTATTACAAAATATGTGTAGTGCACGTATCATGTACGGGTAAATATAATTATTTGGTTCAGTGAAGAGAAGAGTTGTTATAAAACAATTTCATATTTATCAGACTTTCCAACTTTATTTCGGAATTATGCATAATTGCCTCTAAAAGTGATAAATGCAATGAAGTACTTAAGAAAACATTCTTTATCGAGATGATTGGTGATTATGCATAACTACCGGTGTGTATCAATTTTTTCAGTAATATATATAGTAAAATGTATAGGAATTAATTGCGACCAAAACACGAGCTTCGTATAAATGCGAAACTCATATGAACGAAGTTCCACTGTATATCGTATCGCCCCATTACCGGGCACTCCCTGCTAGGGGACACAATTTTTGGTCCCCATGGGTGTCTGTTATCGAGAGATTCTACCGTATTCGAAATGTACTATTTAGAACTCGGATTATATGCACTAAAAAAGTGGTAAAATATGCTCTAAAACTATGCAATTATGCACTTAAAAATGCAAAAATATGCACTTAATAATGCAAAAATAAGCACTGAATAATGCAAAAATAAGCACTGAATAATGCAAAAATAAGCACTGAATAATGCAAAAATAAGCACTAAAAATGCAAAAATAAGCACTTAATAATGAAAAATAAGCACTTAATAATGCGAAAATAAGCACCTAATAATGCAAAAATAAGCACTTAGAATACAAATAGTGCACTTAAAATACAAATAGTGCACTTGAAATGCCAAAATATGCACTTAAAATCCCCATATATGCAATAAACACCCCAGAACATGCACTAGAAATCTTAAAAAAGCCAAAAATTCCGAACTATGTACAAAAAATGAGAAAATATGCATTACAAAAATTACCATGCAAAAAAAAGCAAATGTGTTTCTAAAATGCATCTTTTCTATTTCTTAGTGCACATGCATTTCATTTTTACAAAAAAATATCCCCTCATATATATACCACATATGCAAATATCTTCTACATATTTTTATTCAGGCATTTTTCAATTTTCAGTTTGTTGTAGCGAAACTTCGTAGAAACATTGTAGCGAATGTTTCTCAATTACGAAAATACTAGTAACAAAAGAATTTCGACACTATTTTCTAAAAACAATTTAACACTTTGACATATCTCTAGAAATAGCCTTACAATAAAACGGTTAATATTCCTAAAATACTTGTATTTAGGGGGCCATTCAAGTATTATGTAAGCAGATTTTCAGCGATTTTTGATCCCTCCCCCCTTGTCAGCAAAACACTGAACCCCCCCCCCTTCCTCCTGTCAGCAAACTTTCGTCAGCAGCTTAAAAATATTTCATATCTTCAAAAAGGGGTGGTTGATGACGTAAGCAACCTTCAACCCCACCCCCCACCGTTGTCATCAAATCCGAAACACCCCCGTCCCCCGATGCTGACTGCAATCTGAGAAAATCGCGCTCGAATTGTTTTTATTTCTTGTCTATGTTACTGCCAAAGCCCGAAGTAGGCCCCGTAGCGAACTGGCCAGCCCAGTTCACCCGACCAATGCCCGCAATTTCACCGGGATTTGTCTGGCCCCCTATATGTCGCTAGGGATGTAGCCTATGTATATCATTTGATCATTTTTGTCGCACCATGGTCATTTTCTGCATACGAGGGCTAATTAGACCGGGACCTACAATTTATTACCGATTCCGAACGGCACAGGCTTGTTTTTTTATACTCATCGAGAGGTTGGTGCGCTAACCCCTCGATTGGGGACTCCCTCGCGGTAGCAGTTTTTTTCTGTTGTCAAGTCGCCGTTTCTGTTGTACCCCTGCGTCAGGAAAGTTTTCTGACGAGGACGAACCGGGTATCGAACTCGCGACACCTCTAAACATCCTTTGGTACTTTAAGCGAGTATCTTATCGACCTGGGCTACCACGCCCAATATACATATCCGTATACATCCCTATATATGGATCACTACGATATCGATATTCAGATTTCTTTGGTTGTTAGGGTTGCAATCGCTGACCATATTAACTATGGTTAGCTATGGCTAATTATAAATGGTCATAATCATCACACAAAAATTACGCCAACGCGGCGATGACCCCGAATCATGTGGGGGCCGGCGAGGGCCCGAATTTCGGACACTGGTCGAATCAATTGGTTTGGCCACTTCGCGAAGTGGCCAACTTCGGGCTTTGGCAGAAACATATACATTTACACTCTATAATTCTTTCTCTTATTTCAAAAGAACAAATCAACCGATTGATACGAAATTTTTTACGTTTGATTCGCAATTGAATGAAATATTTTTATAAAGACATTTTTGAAAAAACCAATTCCGGTTGTCGCGATATACCTGTTGAGCTTTGCTGTTTAAGACGATTTTCAGCTTTGGTTTTTTAAAGTTACAATATTGAGAAAAATAGTAAAGTTCTCCAAAACGATGGTAGAAAGTCGCCAAATATTGTAGACTTCTATGGAAACAACTGTTGTTGTTTTTTTTTTTTTGTAGGGAAGGCGAAATGTCCCGCGTAGGCGAGAGTTGTCTTCCTCCATCTTTTTTCCATCTTTCAAGACGATGACGTAATGTCCGTAAGAAAGACCAACTTGTTACGTCCTTCGTGCTTTCTTTTTTGGTTTTTTTCGAGAAAACAAGATGCACAGTAAAGTAAAATATATTGTTTCAAGAAGATAGCTCTTCCTTGTAAATATGGGCGCAGTCCATGCCAGCTAAAAGAAAGTCCGCGCTTTAAAAAAAACCTTGATTATGCAAATGAACGACAAGGCTCCAGCCCTGAGGCCCGGGATGATTTTCATCATTTTTTTTGTTTTTTCATGCTATAAATTCATCATAAAGGGGCCCGTGAAAGTGTGGTCGGGGAGACCGTAAAAGATCCCAGCCTATGGGGGCCCTGCTTCAGGATGTGGGGGCCCCGATGAACCCTCCCTTTCTCCTATCTCAGTGTTTCTCAACCACCGGGCCGCGGCATCAGTCAAACCGGGCAGTGAGAAATTGATTGTCTCTCATCTGTCTCCATTCCATATTTTCCCATTCACTTCACATTAGTCGTGGTTACCATAGTTTCCCAACCTTTTTTGCCCCATCGCCCCCTTCTTCAGAAATTTTTTTCTCCAATCGCCCCCCAACGCAATCTAACCCATAGGATAATATGTTATACCCGTAGCTTCTACCGCCCCCCCCGGAACTTCCCATCGCCCCCAAGGGGGCGTTAACGCCCACGTATAAAATTTCAAGTATAAAATTTGTGTCTAAAAATGCGTGCAAACGTAATTACAAGCTTGACAAGCATGCACGTGCAATATTTTTGCACAAAGATGACTGAGCGTCTGTTTGAGAAAATTTTGCGCAAGCATCGTGATTGTGCAAGCGGCTTGAGCGAATTTGGTAATGCATGCCGCGTTTGCGCAAGCTTAACCGTGCGGGTACCTGTATCAGTCTACACGCTTCAGGGAGCTCTGCTTGTGAATGAGCGATTGAGACAGTCAGAAGGGGAAATGAGTGAGTGAATGATCAATTGAGTAGGTCAGTGCGCAAATGAGTGACCAAGTAAGCAAATGAGTGAGTGAATGATCAATTGGGAAGGTCAGTGTGTCAATGAGTGACCAAGTAAGCAAATGAGTGAGTGAATGAGCAATTGAGAAGGTCAGTGTGTCAATGAGTAACCAAGTAAGCAACTAAGTGACCAAGTGAGTAAATGAGTAGTGACCAAGTGAGTAAATGAGTAGTGACCAAGTGAGTAAATGAGTAGTGACCAAGTGAGTAAATGAGTGTCCTAGGGACACTCACTTGCCGAATTGTTTGTAGGTTAAGTTTCCGTAAATAGCTTTAGTGTACAAACCGGTGCTTGCGCATCAGGACCGTAACTAGGATTTTTGCTACCCGGGGCAAACATTATTTTGCCACCCCCACAGTTTTAAAATTCGATAATTTTGGAATGGTGTTTTTGTTCCCACCTAAAACTGTCGCCCCCAAAAATTTTTGCCGCCCGGGGCAGTTGCCCCCCCCCCCCATCTAGTTACAGCCCTGTTCCGCATGTATGCCCGTGCGTGTGGAGACGGGCAAAGGGAAGTTGTGCATGCTCGTGAGAAAAGATTGCACACGCATGCTTGTCAAGTTTGCAATTACGTCCTGTAGCCGCCTTCATACGGATCTCATACGTATCCGTACCAATACTATAATTTAATTTCATTCAAATTTACCAGTCAATCGATATAAAGTGTCCGCTAGATCCATGGAATGTGGGACCCCGCTGAAGAAAACTGAAGCCCATAGATGTACCCTCCTTCTTCGCCAGATCTAAAGGCTGCTACACACTACTCTGACGTGACGTGGGGTCAGAATAGCGTGCAGCAGCCTTGAGTCAGTTATTTTCGTTATGACGTTTATGCCATGCACACGAAAGCTAATTAAACTAATATGTTATGTCCAGAAAAATAATTGGCTTAATGTGGTACATGCTGAGCCCCCACTTGAGGGGGGGGGGTGTTTCTCATGAATACATGTGTAAAAAAAATTGATTGGCTACCGCCGAATAATATCTTTGTTTCGATTCTGCACACCGTTTGGAGAAAACGAGGCCTAAAAATATTTTAAACATTTATCATAATAATAATAATAAAAATAATTAAAGAATAATCATAATTAATGAAAGAAATGATTTCACAGGTTTATTAAAATTCACGATTGATGCCAACAGTAATTTGAAAAGACCAATGACAGAAATTATTTCAAGATTAATGAAAACAATCATTTCAAGCCATTGAAAGTAATAGTTCCAAAACAATGAGAGCAATTATTTCAATATTTAGGAAAGCAATGATTTCAATGAAAGCAATATATTTTTGTATTTAGCAACCATTTTAAGAATAATGTAAGCAATAACTTCAAAGCTATGAAAGAAATAATTTCAAGATTAATGAAAGCACAATAATTTTAGAAATGATAAAAAAATAGTGTAATTTCGCGCATTCCATAAAAGAAATGAACGCATGGTTAATGAGTCGGGATCCTGTCAGTATCTGTTTCCTCCCGGGGGCGAACGGGTCACGTGCACGGGACTCGCCAATTTCCAGGGTGCCCCCTAAATTGGCTGATCTTTGCATTATACACTAAACCCCCCTCCCCCGTCCCATCCGCAAAAGTCAGCAAAACTCCGACCCCCTCCCCCTTGTCGGTACAATTTCGTCATCGGCTCTGCTCCTCTGAATCCTGACGCATATTGCTGGGATCAGAGACGTACACGGGGGAGCGGGGGCATAGAGGGGCTCGTGCCACCCCCCCTTCCCCCCGACGATCAAAAATTTATTTTTTTTTTATGCAAAAAAATATTTTTCAAAATTTAAATTTCGGAAGAAAATACCTTTACATGTTATTATAATCAATTTCTGTTAATTTCAATGTTATTTGAAGGCTATGAAGTCAAAATTTATCTTTTATAAATTCATCGCGACCCACCCTCTAAGCCATACAATGATAAATCGCATAAAGGCCCGCGGACCAAATATGGCCCTATGGGTTATCTGATGCGGCCTGCCCTCCCCAAACCTAATTTTGTAAAAATCAACTAAGCGGCACATTTACAGATTGCTTAAGTGTCCCGTGGTACAATTCCAGAGCATTTAAGCGGCCCGTGGCACATTTTCAGGTCACTTAAATGGCCTGGGACACAGTTCCAGAACACTTAAGCGATCCGTGACACATTTAGAGATCCCTCGAGTGGCATGTGACGTAGTTTTAGAGCATTAGAGCACTTAAGCGGCCCCCAGTGCGGTTCTACACACAGGACCGTCATTTCAACTTTTTCGAGGGGAGGTGCGGGCAAAGCACATGTACTCAAAGTATGTATATATATATTTGTATATATATACCATTTTTAGTGTATTTTCAAAAGCCAGGTGGGGCAACGGTCCTCCCCTGCCCCCCTCAAATGACGGGCCTGATTCTACATCACTCAAGTTACCCGCGGCACATTCTCAGATTATTTAAGTGCTCCACGGCATATAATAACGGATCACTTGAGTGATGTGTGGCACAGTTCCAGAGCACTTAAGCTGCCCGGACTCATTTACAGAGCACTTAAGCGGCCCGGACGCATTTCCAGATCAATTGGATCCACGAAACATTTAGAGATCACTAAAATGGTTCTGTAGGGCACTTATCAATGGGGGGTGGGGGGGGGATAATGTTACTTCAAGTGAACACAAACTATCGAAAGGTTTTTCTCGCGCACCGAGTAAGATGCCATTAAGAATATTTCATATTGTCATAAAGGGCGGTTGATGACGTAAGCATCATCCGAACCCCACCCCCCCGTCATCAAAAGTCAGCAAATCGGCCACCCCCCCCCCCATCGATGCTGACGTAATACTTGAATATCCGCACACACACACACACACACAAGTTAAATATTTTCAAAATTTTCAAAATAGAGTTCCATTTGCAAAATTGAAAAAACAATAACATGCTGCCATCTAGTAAATTTAAATTATAAAAACTGATAATACAATTATATAAAGCCTGAAATTATATGCTTTGGGAATAAATTAAACCATATTACAATAATTCTAGCGTTAAGGGGTACCTAATTTTTGAATATTTTAAAATTTTTGTTTGATTTTAAAAACTTTTAAAAGTAATTTAAATAAAATTTCAATGTTAAATAAAATTGCATTGAAACAATGTTATCAAACAAAACATGACTCTTTGGGGGTCTAGCATGGATTTCGACGCATCCGTACCGATATTATGATTATATTAATTCGAAGTTTACCAGATAATCGATATGTTACGGTACTTATACATCGATTATTATGCACAATCGCCAACCGCCTCTCAAACAAAGTGACTTTGATAAATTTGTCACTTTTAATTGGTTATTATGATCATGCATAATAACCAAGAGGAGTCGTTGGAAAATTGAATAACTACTAAGAAAAATTATCACTTTTACCAGTGATTATACATATGAATAATTCTGAATTAATGAAAGAAATACGTCCAGAATTTATAGAAATTCCGAAAAAACAAATAATTCTAGAACTAGTAAATATTCAGAAAAAACGAAAGAAATAATTTCCAGAATTATTCAAATAAATAATCCTAATCAACAGAAATTCTGATTCTAAGAAAATTTGGAAGTTAATTCAATGAATACATTAATTCCAGAATTAATGGAAATACTTAATTAGTAAAAGAAATAATTCCATAGTTATTAAAATTGGGGAATTAATTAAATATATAATTTCTGAATTAATGAAAGAAAATAATTCTAGAATGAATAAAAATACAGAATTTAAAATTCAATACTAATTTAATAAATAATTTCAGAATTATAGGAAATGCAGAATTGATGAAAGACATAATTAAAGAAATGATTCCAGCATTAAATAAATAATTTTATAATTGATAAAAATTCTGAATTTATGAGAATTCGAAATTAAAAAATAAATAATTACAAAATTAATAAAGATACATAATTAATTAAGAAAATTCCAGAATTATTGAAAATTCGTAATTCATGAAAGAAATAATTTCATAATTATTAAAAATTGTGAAAATTCATGAAAATTCGAAATAGATTTAATAAATAATTCCTGAATTATTGGAAATACGGAATTTTTTTGAGAACAAAAATCCTGAATTAATAAAATAAATAATTTCTAGAAAATTAAATGAAAGAAGTAATTTCTAGAAAATTAATGAAAGAAGTAATTTCCAGAAAATTAAATGAAAGAAGTAATTTCTAGAAAATTAATGAAAGAAGTAATTTCCAGAAAATTAATGAAAGAAGTAATTTCCAGAAAATTAATGAAAGAAGTAATTTCCGGAGAATTAATGGAAGAAGTAATTTCCAGAAAATTAATGAAAGAAGTAATTTCCAGAAAATTAATGGAAGAAGTAATTTCTAGAAAATTAATGGAAGAAGCAATTTCCGGAAAATTAATGAAAGAAGTAATTTCCAGAAAATTAATGGTAGAAGTAATTTCCAGAAAATTAATGAAAGAAGTAATTTCCAGAAAATTAATGAAAGAAGTAATTTCCAGAAAATTAATGAAAGAAGTAATTTCCAGAAAATTAATGAAAGAAGTAATTTCCAGAAAATTAATGAAAGAAGTAATTTCCAGAAAATTAATGAAAGAAGTAATTTCCAGAAAATTAATGAAAGAAGTAATTTCCAGAAAATTAATGAAAGAAATAATTCCAGAACTGATGAAAATTCAAAAAAAGATGAAATAAATAATTTCAAATTTATTGAGAATGTGGGATTAATGAAAAAAAAAATAACTTCTCAATTAATGAAAGAAATAATTCTAAAATCACTGAAAATCGTGAATTCATGAAAGAAACAACTTCTGAATCAAGAAAATAATTCCTGAATTATTGAAATGAGGAATTTATAAAAGAAATAATTCTAGAGTTAATGAAAGTTCAGAATATTTAAAGAAATAAGAATGTAATACATATACGCTCAACCTATGACCTGCGGGCCAAATGTGGCCCTCAGAGTTATCTGATGTGGCCCGCGACCTCAAACCTAAAATTTGCAGAAATAAACCAAGCGGCCACTTTCCCAGATCACTCGAGTGACTAACAGCAGAATTAAAGATCACTCAAGACACCTGGAGCACACTTCCCAGATCACTTAAGCAGGGACGTCATTTCAACTTTTTCCGGGGGGGCAAAGCACATGTACTCAATGTATGTATATATTTGTTTATATATATATACACACCATTTTTAGTGTATGCCCCCCCCCCCGCCTCCCCCCTAAATGACGGGCCTGCACTTGAGAGAAACACGGCTTATGTACAGATTACTTAAGCAGCCCCCCCCCCTAATATATCTCAGTACTCCATAAATAAAAAGTGTAAAATAAAAATGTAGCCAAGAAAGAATTTTGGCGCTGATTGTTATCGCCAAGAAAGTTCCAAACGCACGGCAACCATGTAATGATGCTCCACTAAAACGTCAAGATTAAAAAAAAAAAGACGGAGGAGGAGGAATTTTCTGGGTGTTGGCGAGAGACGACGAGTTTTTTTTTTTTCTCGCGAGGCAATTTTCTTTCGCGGTGTCTTTTAATAATTTACTGGTAAATAAATACCGATTGGAAGATGGACAAATCGCTGCTGCTGACCGTTTCGGTCAGTATCATCTTGGTATGTACGTGCCTGGCGAAATCCGACGACGATTGCGGCGAATGCGACGAGAAGAGTTGCCGACCTCCTGACAACTGCTTGGCGGGAATGGTCAAAGACAGATGCGGCTGCTGTTACATCTGCGGCCGCCGGGAGAACGAACCCTGCGATGACGAAGAGCTTCCACTGCCTTACAGGTACTTATTATTGTTATTTTTTCTTTGGTCATGATCGAACCAGGGCCACCCATGGCCGGAATTCTGGGGGCTTCACAGGGCTCCAGCCCTGGGACCCGGAGCAGTTAACATAATTTTTTTGTTTTATCATGCTATAAATTCAGTATAAAAGGACTCTTGGAAAGTTTTGGCTTTGCGGGACCCCGTCAAAGATCTCAAGCCTATGGGACGTGCTCCAAGATGTGGAGGCCATGGGACCGCACTAACCAGACGTCTTAAGAAGTGGCGTATTTACAGGAGGGGGGAAGGGAGGGCTTGGTGGGCTACAGCCCAGGGCGGCAAATCTGGGGAGTGACTGGCCAAGAAAATGAGTAGAATGGGAAAAGTGTGGCAAAAATTTGTATAACCCTCAATAAATCCACCTCTGCCCAGACAGCTAGGGACTAGGTCAGTGAGTGATCAAAAAAGTGACCTAGAGAATTTGCAAGCACTTGAGCGAGCAAAAAAAATGACGTACAAAGCGATGAACCAGGTCAGTGAGTGACGTAGAGCGTGTGTATGCAAGCATGTGAATACCCAAAAAGAGTGATCTAGGAGCACGTGTAAATGTGTACATGATCAAATGAGTGACCAAAAGCAAGGAACCATGTCAGTGAGCAACCAAAACAGTTACCTACAGCATATGCAAGCATGTGAGTGACCAAAAACTGAGCAAGCACGTGAGCGACCGAAACAGTGAGCAAGCACGTGAATCACCAAAACATTGTGCACGCATGCGAATACCCAAAGGAGTGATCAAGTTTATGCAAGCTTGTAAATTACCAAAAGAATGGCCAAGAGCATGTGTAGAGTGTGAATGATGAGTCACTCTATGGGTCTTTTTTTTGATACCCGGTTTTTTTTTAAACTTCTCAAATATGTTATTTAAGTAACCAGTTATCATATATATTAGGGGTGGCCAAAAGCTGCCCCGTTAAGTGATTTTACGCGGCCCGCAACAAAGTAGAAGTACCGTGAAAAAATTAAATTTGTGATCATTATTTGAACTATCGGTTCCTACAGCAGATCACTTGATTAACAAACTTCTTATGTCTAGTTAAGAAATTAATTTAATAACTAACTAATTAATTCAATTAATAATGGAGCGGCTTATACACCGAAGTTGCACCACTGATGCGGCCCGCGACGCTATGGCTGACCATTATGTTGGCCCGCGAACAGAAAGAAGTCGGCCGCCCCTGATATATACATACAGTATCATCATCAAAAGAGTGACCGATAAAGCAACGAAACATGTCAGTGAGCAACCATGTCAGTGATCTAGAGCGTGTGCATGCATGTGAGTGACCAATACAGTGGGCAAGTATGTGAATGACTGAAAGAGTGACTTAAAAATTGTCTGAGCATGAGAGTGACCAAAAATGAGTGACAGAACGAGTGTCTGAGCATGGGAGTGACCAAAAAAGAGTGACATAAAGAGTGTCTGAGTATGGGAGGGACCTAAAGAGAGTGACATAAAGAGTGTCTGAGCATGGGAGTGATCAAAAAAGAGTGATAGAAAGAGTATCTGAGCAGGGGAGTGACATAAAGAGTGTTTAAGCATGGGAGGAACCAAAAAAGAGTGACATAAAGAGTGTCTGAGTATGGGAGTGACCAAAAGAGAGTGACATAAAGAGTGTCTGAGTATGGGAGTGACCAAAAAAGAGTGACATAAAGAGTGTCTGAGTATGGGAGGGACCAAAAAAGAGTGACATAAGGAGTGTCTGAGCATGGGAGGAACCAAAAAAGAGTGACATAAAGAGTGTCTGAGCAGGGGAGTGACCAAAAATGAGTGACAGAACGAGTGTCTGAGCATGGGAGTGACCAAAAAAGAGTGACATAAAGAGTGTCTGAGTATGGGAGGGACCAAAAGAGAGTGACATAAAGAGTGTCTGAGCATGGGAGTGATCAAAAAAGAGTGATAGAAAGAGTATCTGAGCAGGGGAGTGATAATAAAGAGTGTTTAAGCATGGGAGGAACCAAAAAAGAGTGACATAAAGAGTGTCTGAGTATGGGAGGGACCAAAAAAGAGTGACATAAGGAGTGTCTGAGCATGGGAGGAACCAAAAAAGAGTGACATAAAGAGTGTCTGAGCAGGGGAGTGACCAAAAATGAGTGACAGAACGAGTGTCTGAGCATGGGAGTGACCAAAAAAGAGTGACATAAAGAGTGTCTGAGTATGGCAGGGACCAAAAGAGAGTGACATAAAGAGTGTCTGAGCATGGGAGTGATCAAAAAAGAGTGATAGAAAGAGTATCTGAGCAGGGGAGTGATAATAAAGAGTGTTTAAGCATGGGAGGAACCAAAAAAGAGTGACATAAAGAGTGTCTGAGTATGGGAGTGACCAAAAGAGAGTGACATAAAGAGTGTCTGAGTATGGGAGTGACCAAAAAAGAGTGACATAAGGAGTGTCTGAGCATGGGAGGAACCAAAAAAGAGTGACATAAAGAGTGTCTGAGCAGGGGAGTGACCAAAAAAAGAGTGACAGAGACGCAGGAGTGGGGAGAGGCCGAGGCCAAACGAGGTTATATCGCAGGGTGGCGAATTCGATTAAAGAGTAGTCAAGAAAGTTTGATTAAAGTGGGAGAAATTAAAGCGGGCAAAATTCGTATAGCCCGCGGGCGGCAAAACCATAAATACCGCTGTGGCTCTCCTACCTTCTAATTCATTTACGACTGACGTTGCATTTGCGCAACCCTTTGCTTCAAATTTCTTTTTTTCAATCAATTTTCATAAATAAATTTTGTACGTGAAATCAACATTTTTTTTTTTTGAATTAACAGATCTAAAGACAGTGGCGTAGTATTTTTAAAACATTGTTAAATTTTTTATGACTGTTCAAAAATGGAAATTTCTGGAAATTTTATCGATTTTCGATCTGGAATTTTTCGTTTTTTTTGCGTGACCATCTCAACGAAAAAGTAAATTTTCTAAAAAATATGGGGGAAAAAATTTTTTTGTACTTAAATTTCTTTTGTCACGTGATGATTAAGGTTTTCCAAAAAAAAATCATAATTACTTTAATTTAACTCATTTTTGACCTCTCCTCAAATTCATGACCAAATTGCACAATTTTTTTCTATATATATGATAACTGGTTACACTTGAATAACATATTTGAGAAATTTCAAAAAAAAAAAAAATTGAATATCAGTTTAGCATGTGTTTCTTTGTAATTAATGTAAATTTACAATTAGTAAACCTTCTAATTAATATAAATTAATCAACTTAATTCAATTAAAATAATTGGTGATTATGATATTGGGAAATCTTGTGTATTATGTGACAAAAAAAAGAAATTAAGAAAAATATTTTATTTCTGTTCATAGTCTAGTCACGGGGGGGGGGGGGGAATTTCCAGATCACAAATCAGGTTAAAATTTCCCAAAAATTTCATTTTTTAAAACAGAAATAAAAAATTGAACTTCTTTGTAAACAAATTTTAAAAAAATACTGCGGAACCAAATACAGTCAAACCTCGATAATGAGCCACTCTTGGGAGAGCAAAAATATGACTTGATAAGCGGAGTGACTCGTTAAACGGAGTAGGCCATAGCTGTGCCAGTTCCTGCCTGAGGATAATTGGGACTTCCAAAGAGTGATCCGGTAAGCGGAGTGACGTGTTAACCGGGTGACGCATTAACGAGGTTTAACTGTACTCATTGACCTCTTTTAATTTCTAAAAAATGTTGATAAGGAATTGATTCAAAATAAGGGAAAAATCGCTTAGTTCATAAAATGACGTAAAAGATTCGAGATCCATTCGTAAATACCGGGGGTTATAAGTTTTAAATGATATTAAATTTTCATATTAAATTTGTAAAACTTAAATTTGAATAAGATTAAGCCGATAAAAATCTCTTTTTTTCATAATTTTATAAACTGAGCATTTCTCTTTATATCTTGAATCATTTTTTTTATTCATTAAATACATTCATTTCATGCAATTTTACCATGAGTGCAAGCTGCTTTTAATGTTTTTTAATTTTTGGAAATTTACAAAAAATTAAGTGTTGGTGGTACGTGAAATTTTGTGCTGGCATAGGATAGTGTATGCAATTGAATATACGTGGTAAAAATGTGAAATAAATCAATGGATGAATGATAATTTTAATGATATTTCCATATAAGAAAGTGTTTCCATAATTTCGTTTGCGCGACACTGTAAATTCGAGTAATTTTCATGCAAATTTTTGTATGAAATGAATATTTTCGGGAATTAAAAGGTTTAATGACTTTTGAAAATGAAATTTTCTGAAATTTTATCCCAAAAGTGTTTTGTTTTTCCCAAATCTTTTTCTCGCAAGTTGCATGACACATTTCCCAAAATCATAATTTTACTAATTATATTTATTAAATTAAGTTAATGTAATTGGGAAGTTACATTAAAATTGCAAAGAAAAACCCTGCTCGTATTTTCCCGAAACCTCTCAAATATGTTATTCAATTGACCAGCCGGGATTTAAAAAACTGCTCAATTTTTTCAAGAATTAGTTAAGTGGTCAAAAACGGGTAAATACGTTATTTCGGGGGCCCCCCCTTAACACCGATTTTATATATTCTGTGGGAGATGGGAATCGGACATCCAGAAATTCATGTATTATTACAGAATGTACAGGAATGCTGAAAAATAGCCATACCAAAAAAAAAATTGAGACACAATTACATGTAAATTAACAGAAACACCAACAAATATCCTGGAAGGCTCATGCTGATCCCTTGGGAATACGTGAGGATCATGTTGTAACAAAAATGATAATGGAAAATTTCGACCGCATTACGACCGAATGGAAGGAATTGTATGAGAAATACGGTCACACACACACACACACATACACATACAAAAATCCCGTTTTAACGAATGCCGTTACAACAAAAATCTCGTTTTAACGAACACTTTTCGAATCCCTATAGATACGTTTGCATAGGAACAATGCAATACCCTAGAATTACTTAATAATGAATTTCGTTATGAAGAAGTGATTTCTCCGGTCTCCTGGAATTCGTTATAACGGGGTTCGACTGTGTTCGAAATTCAGAAAAAATTTACGAAAGAAATGATTTTTTAAAATTGGTGTAAGAAGTAATTATCAAAAGAAATAATTCCCGAATCGGTGAAGTAAATTATGTATTCCAGTCATCGAAGTCATCGAAGAAATAATTTCAGAATCGGTGAAAGCTTTCAACAATTTTAAGGCTTCTCTTTTTTTCATTTGGGGCTCTGGGCTTTTTTTGCCCAACCATTGATATGCCGTTGACCAGGGCCACAACTAGAAACAAAAATCCATTTCTTCATCCGGGCCGAAAAATCGATGCTTATACTGCTGCCTCCTGTGATTTTGAATTCCGACGCCCGTCAGAGATTTCATCCCGGCTCCAATATGTGGAGGCCATGCTGTAACGACATTTCCCCCACACACAATGGATAAGACGGTTTTTTACAGGGCCTTTGTGTGCATGGCAATGTGAAAATGTGCAATTTATGATGAGACTTCTAATCATCGCCCCCACATCATGGCTTCTAGGCTAGGTACTTTGGTGGCCCCCACTATAGGGAATTTATAGTATGAAAAACAAAAAATGTGATAAGAGATTACCGTCCTAGGCTGGAGCCCTGTCATCCCTTGTGGGGAAGGGGGGACGACATGCTTCTAATGTCTTTTTTGAAGGCACCTTTGTTGTCGCGGTCCTTTAAAATTCTAACTAAATATTTATAATGAAATTTTGGTAATTAGTTTTTCCCAAGTTCTGTAATTACGCTTTTTATAATTATTTCTTCTTTATTAAGTTTACGTATTCTTGAATCACCTTCTTAACCCAGGGCCGTCCCAACAGCATCATGGGCCCTCGGCAAAGCGGCGCGATCGTACGGTGGTGCGGAACCACTGTCTGGAGGCGGGGGGGGGGAACCTTCTAGAATGTTCCCACCAATCACATCCTTTTCCGATAAACCGAAACCGGTATCAACTCTCGTTACCAACAGGAGATTGCGATAAAGAATTGCGCCATCTATCATCTATAGTTCGTAACAATACCCGCGCGTTAAGACGACACTGTTTGTATCATTTACGAATGCAATTTTTTTTTTTTAATTCAACGCAGGAACAAAAATGGTCGCTGTGGTGAGAATCTCAGATGCGAACCGAGGACAGATTTGGCTCCCGGGGACCCGACATCGAGTTCGACCCAATGCGTTTGCCTCAGAAAAGATGCCCTGTGTGGAAGCGACGGCGTCACCTACGACAACGAGTGCCAGTTGACGGAGGCGAGATACAAGAGACGAGATGGGCTCGCAGCGATGCACAGGGGGCCCTGCAAATCAGGTAGACTAAAATTATCTCACTGAACTGAAATAATCTTTCTATTGATTTTTCTTACGTAAACTTCATGTAATCAACTTTCGTTGACCCTTCCTTTCTACACCCCGCTCCCAGTTTTGTAGTATGTTATGGCCGATCGAATAAGCAGTAACGTCGCCTAACTAGGCCACAGTTCTGTGATATGCTATAGCCTATCGAATAAGTAGTTACAGCACTTGATAGGTCGTTATTCCGTAGTATGCTAGAGCCGATCGAGAATAAGCATTTACAGCGCCTAAATAGGTCGAAGTTCTGTAGTATAATAGAGCCTATCGAATAAGCAATAACGTAGCCTAACCAGGCCACTACTTGTTCTGTAGTATGCTAGAGCCCACAAGCATAAGCAGTTACAGCGCTTAATAGGTTGCTGTTCCGTAGTATGCTCGAGTCCATCGAATAAGCATTCATTCATGCTCAACCTATTTTTTTCCATGCTGAACCTATGGCCTGGGGGCCAAATGTGGCCCCCGGTGTCCTCGGATGTAGCGATTAATAACAAAACCCCTCAACTGGACCACGAATGTTTACCAAATTCCTTCGTTGGCTCGCGGCACACCTCCAGTCCACGCAAGTGGCACTTGGTACATTTGAAATTACTTATTGGCTGCCGGCCCGTTTCCAGATCATTCGAGTGGCTCGCGACACAGTTAGGGATCACTCAAGCGGTCTGCGACACAATTACACTTCACTTAAGCGGCCCTTCTGCATTTTTATAGATCACTTAAGTGGCTCTTGGCACGTTCCCAGATCACTTAAATTGGCCACGACATTATTTCCAGATCACTCAAGCGGTCCATGGCACACTTTCAGATCACCTGAGCGACTCGCGGCACATTTCCAGGTGGGCCACGGTACACTTTCAGATCGCATAAATGACTTGCGGCACATTTCTGGATGACTTGAGTGACCCCAGGCACTCCTTCATATCACCTGAGTGGCTCGAGGAGCATTTCCAGTTTATTCAAGTGGCCCATGGCACGTTTACAAACCAATGAAGTGTCCCGCACTTTCCAAAAGGTTGAGCACACTTGATTTAAGCGGCATAGACGAGGTATCTAGTCTCTATAAAAACCTCTTATTTTAGCATTGACAAGCTAAGATATTTTGTCCAGTTGATTTCTTTCTCAATGGATCACTTTTTCCCCATACTCCAGGGGTGCACAACCTTTTAAGTCCGCGGGCCAGATATGCAGTGATTCTGCCTCTCGTGGACCAGAAACTTGCATATGTATGGGGTGACCTTATGACCCGTATTTTACGGGACATTCCCCTATATAATTTTGGTCGTCCCAACTTTTTCATAAAATGTCTCGTTTTTTCTCTCATTTTCAACGAGGCTCAGTTAAATTTTTGAAATCAAGAATAGAGATTATCGGTTTTTGACAATTTTTTTTTGGCAGTAATTGGCAATTTCAAAGAAAAGAGAAAACTTAAAAAAAAGAAAAATTTTCACTCTCGCATAGAGATAAATTTTTTTTCCGATTTTTTGCGGTATCCAGTATGGATCCGGATTTACCCCATTTATATGAAGGAATTATGGTCAGCCCGGGTGTTTATCGCTTTGTACGCATTGACACTTTTGTACGGGAACACCTTTCGCGGGCCGGATGGAACCACTAGGCGGGCCCAGGCCGAAGATTGTGCAGCCGCGTGCTATTCACCTTTAGTTTGCATTAGCTGGAAATCGGAAGAAAGCCCACTTCGTTAAAATAGATATGGCATTTCGAAGGTGATTCAGTAGTTTCTGTTGTGCCGCTCCTAAAGGGTTGAAGAATAGATTCTCGTCTAAACCAAAGCTGAAGAGTTTCCCCCGCCATTTCTTTATTTTTAGCCGCGGCTTCTTCACGTCGTTGGCGAGAGCGGCCATTAAAAGAAATGACGCTTCTCGGGAAAAGTATATACAAACATTTCTTCTCTTTTTCCCTAAGCCCCAGATAGAGAAGGGAAGAAGAGAGACCATGTTTTTTGATCTTCCCGTTCTACTTGAGAAGATGGACTCTGAGACAAGATCTTGAAGGACGGAACTGAAATACAAGATCTTCCTGAGCTTTGACCTCAAGGGCTCTGAGAAAGGAACTCTCCTTGCTCTTATTTTCTTATTATTTTCCTTTCATGAATGAATAAATAAGCAAGAAAAAGATCGCGTTGCTGATTCAACATGGCGGAAAGAAAAGCCATGTTTATGTATATACACTCATTGCCATTAAAATTTGCGCACCAAGAAATAATTGTGGGATCGAAACGAAAGTTGGCCTGAAGGTACATGTCGGGCAGATATGCAAATGATTAGAAATGCAGAGTGATTGCGCATTGCGTAATGCCACTAGAGGGCGATGAACTTCGTTCTCCTTGGAGTATAAAACAGGTAAGCAGAGCTTGCTGGAGTGTATTTAATCGTTTGCAAAGGAAATGCTGAGGTAGACATGCCGTTACGCCGCCGTCGAAGACCATATGAGCAGTTGTCAGAGTTCGATAGGGGAAGAATCATCGGGATGATGGAAGCTGGGTGGTCAGCTCGGCGAGTAGCTCGTCAACTAGGCCGTTCTGATTTTACTGTGAGGAGGTGTTGGAACCAGTGGACAGAAGAGACGTCATTTACACGGCGACCAGGTTCAGGACTCCCTCGACAGACCAGTCGTCGAGAAGACCGTCACATCATCCGAAACGCACGCGTAGAGCCAACTGCCTCATTGGCCGCTATCCAGACACAGGCAGCAGCTTCACTACGGGCCCCTGTGTCTTCCCGAACCATCGCAAGGCGCCTGGCTGAAGGACATCTGGTATCGCGGCGCCCATTACTTGTGCTGCCAATGACACCCACCCACCAACGCCTCCGTTTGGAGTGGTGTCGAGCACGACGGGATTGGACTGCAACGGAATGGAACCAGGTCGTCTTCAGCGACGAATCGAGATTCAACTTGAGCAGTGACGACAATCGTGTTCGTGTGTGGAGGCCCCGTGGTGAACGCTTCAATCTTGCCTTCGCTTTACAGCGACACACCGCTCCCACTGCTGGTGTCATGGTATGGGGTGCCATTGCTTACGATACACGGTCACCCCTAATATTGATCCACGGCACAATGACAGCCCAGCGGTACGTCCATAACATCCTTCAGCCACATGTGTTGCCACTCATGGCAGGGCTCCCAGGAGCCAATTTTCAACAAGACAATGCTAGGCCACGCACAGCAAGGATGTCACAAGACTGCCTCCGCCACATTACCACCCTTCCCTGGCCTGCTCTATTCCCAGATTTGTCACCAATCGAGTATATCTGGGATCATTTGGGACGGCAAGTTGGACACCCTACGAGGTTGGTCGAACTAGAGGCGCATTTACAGCAACTGTGGAACGAGATGTCTCAGGACATCATACGGAACTTGTATGCCTCAATGCCCGCTCGTATCGCATCGAGCATTCGCGCTAGAGGGGGTCCAACAGAGTACTAAAACTTCTTTTTCTGCAATAAATGATCCTTTTTCTTGTATTTTCTAATCACTTACTTATATCAACGTAGTACTTACATGTGTAAAATTTCGTTTCATTTTGACGACTTCTTCTGGGTGATGAAATTTTTATGGCAATGAGTGTACATATATACTCGTATTTTGATCAAAAAATACTATTCGATTTTGAAGCCTCTCTATTACGTAGATATAAGTTTGCTTGTTTAGAGCAGCTTTTCTTAAGCTTTTTGCCCGTGGCCCCCTTTGAAGCATATTTTTTTCCCCGTGGCTCCCCTGTCTTACCCAGAGTCTTCGACCCTCATCTAGAAACAAGATCCTTTATACGTATTGAATTGATTTTTTTCAGTGAATTTATACTGAATGAAAATTTTGCAAAGAGGATTGGTCCCCACAGACCCACTGGCCTAGAATTTATTGAGCTCCCCGCTAATCCGAGTTCTATTAAGGACCGTCTAAACATCATGGGGCCCCCTAGGCAAAGTGATGCTATGGTAGTCCCATACTTAGCCGGAAATAAACAGCCTACATATTTCCTACTTATTTTCAAAATTTATTGTACTATACAAAATATCATAAGGAGGGGTCACTTATGGACATGAGACCCCCCCGGGCATGACCCCCTCACGAGAGTGAGACTGACAGAGCTGCAGCCCAGGGTCTGATATGGTTTTCATGATTTTTTGTTTTTAACACTAAATTTAATATAGAGGAGGGGTCTGTGAAAAATCTAGCCGGGTGGCCTGCGAAAAACCCCATCCTAGGGAACCTACTGCAAAATTTAGGCGGTGAGGCCCGGGTGGGTCCATGCCCTAAGACGGCCCTGGTTTTGTTGGATTCTTTAAGTGTATAGTCACTAATATAAAAGCATTATTTCTTCACACCTTAATTTTTCTTCTCAGCTCTCTGCAGCTCTCAAAACCACCTGTCATGGCCCCTTTCTAAATATTCTTCCGTGGCCCCCTTGAAGTATCCCAGTAATACTGGGGGGCATGGCCCCCGGTTGAGAACCACTGGTTTAGAGCATAGTTTCCCAAACTTTCTGTTCCATCGCCCCCCTTCTTCAGAAAATTCTCTCTCTCATCGCCTCCCAAGTCAAGCGAACCTATAGAATCCCGTTACACCCGTGGCTTCTACCGTCCCCCTGGACCAATCTATCGCCCCCCCAGGGGGCGATATTGCCCACGTTGGGAAACACTGGTTTAGAGCATTCTCTGGGGGGATGGTGCCAGAATTCGTGCACGTGACGTGTTATACAGAGAAGACTCAACTATTCTGTGATAAACTTATCGTTGTTGGGGACGGGGGGGGGGGGGCACACACTATACTTATTTTGGTAGATGCTCATCATTTATTAAGAGATCCATATTATTTTCCAAGAAATTGTTGCAATTTGGTACCATGATGTTCTCCAGAAGTTTGTGGTACCTCAGCTGCAACAAACACGGTACATAGAGGCTCACTTGCACATTGAGCCCAGTTCCATTCTACTGCAGGATACCAGGTTAGGAGTCGTTTAAGTATTACTTCAGCATCGGGGGGGGGGGGGGGTTTCGGATTTGCTGACTTTCGATGACAAGGGGGGGGGAGGGGGGTTTGAAGGTTGTTTATGTCATCAACTACCCCCTTTTGAAGATATGAAATATTCTAAGCTGCTGACAGGGGGGGGGGATCAGTGTTTTGCTGACTTTTGATGACGGGGGGGGGGGGTCAAAAATGGCTGAAAATCTGCTTACGTAATACTTGAATGGCCCCTTACTGCCGTTGAGTGATATGGTCAAATTCAACCAGGTTCCACCTGAGGGGCCCCCGTTAATCTGAACACCCCAGGAAAAACTGTATGGGAAAAGAAAGGGGGGGGGGTGATGGGAAACACTCTGATATCAAGCTCCGTCAGCACTCGCCGTACTACGCGATGCCGAGCCGCTCAAAAAAATGTGTTTTTTTTCATGGAAATCACCTCAGTCACACTTCAAAAACAGGCGACTCGGAGAGGCGTAGCGCTAGGGGTGTGGAATGGCTAGAAACCATGAGGAACCCCCCCCCCCCAGGCCCTACATAAGCTTGCAATTTATGTTGATTGCATTGAAATCATATTCTTGCGTTCCTTCGAACGAAGTAACTCAAGTTTTGCCGATACTTCCAAACGGCCCTGACCCATGCGTGTTTACACCCGCCCGGTTCAGAACGTATCTGCTTTCGATGCTTGTTAAAAGCAGCGACGTCCTAACGTTGGGAGCCAAGACGCGAAGGCCTTGACATGCTTGCACATGTCTGTCTCTATTTTTGTTGCACATTGACCTGGTCCCTTGTTCTCTTGGTCCCTCTTTTCGTGGTTACACACTCTCTAGATTCCTGATTTGGTCATTCACATGCTACCACACGTTACTCGTGCAGCCCCCAGAAAATCAAAAAATGGGAACATTAATTAAAAATAATTTTGTAAAAAAAAAAGTTAAATACCTTTTTAAATGCTATTTTAACCAATTTGCGTTAATTTAGATGCTTTTTGAAGGTTAGTAACTCAAAACTCCCCCCCCTCTATAGTCCCCCCCTTTCCCTCCAAACCTTTTGTGCCCACTCGAACGGTCGTTCTTGCGTACGCCCTGGATCAGTCACTCTTTTGGTCGCTTATACCGAGCTGCTCTCGCGCTCACTGAATCACTTTTTTTTTCACTCGAAATGATTGAAAACTCCCTGTGTCAGTCACTCGTCTAGTCTTTCCCTCTCTAGGCAGAATTGAATCTATGGTTTTAAAGCCTGTTGTAAAAATTCCGCCCTTCCAATGAAACTGTTTTCTTGATCACAAATCCTCAAATTTTTCATTGAAACACAGTCCTCAAATTTGTCACCCTAGACTGTAGCCCGCCAATAGCCCCCCCCCCCCCGTAAATATGCCTCCGCTTGCGAAGACTACCCTAGTTGCAAGAAATTATTAGATCTCTAACTCTCGCAACACTAACAACGATCGGTAACTAACTGAAAACACATGCTGTAAATTATTTTCTATTTTATAATTTTGCCAGCTCCGAAAATCGTCAGCCCACCAGAAGACGTATCCAACAAGACTGGTGGTCACGTGGCGATGTCGTGCGAGGCCGTGGGATGGCCGATACCTACCATCGAGTGGAGGATGGACAGAGGAAGTGGGGACAGCATCCCTCTCCCAAGTAAGTTTTTGAACTTTTAAGCATAGAAAATTGATTACGGAAACAAAGACCACATCAGAATAATGGCTGTTTAAGTCATGGCTTCCCAAACTTTTTTGTTCCATCGCCTCCCTTCATCAGCAATTTTTTTCCTCTCATTGCCCCCAACTCAAGTGAACTCATAGGATCCTGTGTTAAGCCCGTAGCTACTATCGCCCCCCTCCCTCCCTGGACCATTCTATAGGCCACCAGGTGGGCGATATTGGGCACTTTGGGAAACACTGGTTTAAGTTGTCATTGTGTGTTCTCGAGTGTTAAGTCCCTTTTCAGACAATAGGTCTTTTGTTTCTCTTATCAGGTGATGACGACAAGATTGCTGTACAAGCCCGTGGTGGCCCAGGTAAATACGAGGTGACAGGTTGGCTGCAGTTGCTGTCACTGTCCAGAGAGGACGAAGCCATCTACTACTGCATCGCCAGAAACGAAGAAGGGGAAGCCTCGGCTTCTGCGAGGGTTTACATCGTGGGAAGTCTAGGTGAGGATCAAATTCATTAACACCTCGAATCGATTTTTCCATTTTTATTTATCAAATTCTAATTTAATGACTAATTTTCTTCCGTTCCAGACATACACAGCAATGACCTGTAAAACGTTGGTGAGTCATCAATGTTTAACTAGCAGCAATAAAAAAAAAAAGCTTCTAATATGTATGGTCCACGGAAGAAATTTTTGACACTTCTCAGATACGTGATAACTTTGCAACAGAGTTATGTAAGCGCGTGGACTGCTTGATGTTGCCTTATAATGTTCTCAAACATGATATGATGTGCCAAATTATTTGTGGGAAACTCTGAATACTTTTCTGTGCTGACAATCTTTTTTTTCATTTGCATTTATGTGTATGGTTCTTTTGAAATTGCCAAAATGTGACAGTCGGAGAGGCATTTTGCTAGATAAATATTATCTGAGTCAATATGTAAATGAGGAGCGATTTTATTGCAAAAGAATGTTTCTATCGCAGATGTTACTTGTTTGATCGCAATAAATTATTGTTTGAAGTTGTTTCGTTCTCTTCATTTGCTTGATAAATACGGGGCTGGACAAATCTTCAAAAATTTACATGCTCGGTCGGGCATGTAATTATTATTATTATTTCATAATTATAATATTAGTTATGATTTTCCGCGTCGGAAGTCACCAAGCCACGATTTACCTTGCTTATACAGTGAAACCTGTCTAAGACAGACACTGTATGAGACGGAAACCTGTTTTAGGGTATGGAAACCCGCGTCGTCTTCGATTGGTTAAAAACCCGAATTTCAAGCTAAAAGAAGTTTAAATTCGGGTTTTTAACCAATCGGAGACGACGCGGGTTTCCAGAATCGGGAACCACGCGTGCACTATAATCGCACCCTAAAACGGAAGCAAAATATAGTCTGTTTGATGATTAATGCTTTTATTCGCACTTTTACATAAAACGGAAATCTATCTAAAACGGAATATTATTTCAGCCTGTTGACATTCCGTTTCGTGCAGATTTCGCTGTAGATTCATAATTTACGGTACGGGATCGCGCTTAGACATACGCAGGCCCAGGAAAGGGTGACCAGATCATTCGACTGAGAAAACATGATCGAAACCGGAACATCTTTAAAAAAAAAACAACTTTCTGAGGGAATGGTTTTTCTCGCATTATAAGTGTGGAATTGTTAAGCTATGGATAAAATTATCAGTGGTGCTGAAGCCAGGACCTTGTGCGGTTTAGTTCACAGTTTTTCCACCTTTTTTTTCATCGCAGACCGCTGAAATAAAGCGAACATTTTCTGGATACGGCATGAATGGGAGAAATAATTTGCCATGTTCTGGTTAGGAGAGAAAATTTATGAACCAGTGAAAAAAAATATTCGGAAGGAAAATTTCCTTAGCCTTCGGACAGTGGCGTCGGAGCCGGGGGTGCTCGAGCACCCACGGAAGGTTGTAGAACGGGTTCGAGCACCCACAGAATTGATTCAAAAATCGAAATTTCCTGCATGAATCTCAATAAATATTTAATACTTTTAATCACGAAAATTGCGTCCAAAAATATATAATTTAACATTTTCTTTCAAAAGTCACACGTTCCCTCCATTTCTTTTGAATGTGTGTCTCTGAATGGAAGATCATTTTTGAGAAAATAATTAAATAAAAATTATTCAGTGAATCCATTAATAGATGAATGAAGTCATGTAAAAAAATATCCATAGCTTTCATGAAAATTTCTTTTGTTGATTTTTTTTTAAATGCATCAATACTTGTTGGGGTCAAAATGGCACCACGACGCCAGTTACACACAGAATTTTCAAAACGACAGTTAAGGGTTTAGTTCTAAAGTTCTTCCGTCGCAACATGGATTATGCAATGCAGCGTCATCTTTGAGAGATTTTCTATACCATAAATATATGTGATAAAAATCGTAGAAGTCATTTTGTATGAAAAAAAGGGGGGAAAAATTTAATACATACTTTACTGGAGTTCAAGTTCCAAAGGTTTACGTTCGGAACTTGAACTCCAGTAAATTCAACAGAAATGACAAGTCGCATTTTTGTATCGGTTACACATGCTCTTCACACGAAAACCGAATTCTTAGGGTGGGCGCTCACCGGTTAGACGCGACAAGGCAGTTTTAAGCCGGGCTTTTCTGTGCAACATGTGTGAATCTCCCAGTGCGACACGACGTCCACTCAACAATAGGAAAAGCGGTACGACTGTTTTCCCACAAAGCGCAACACGCCTCTAGATAGCGCTTTACAACAAGCTTAGTCGTAGTTGTTCACATTGCATTGACTAAAGCCCCGTTTTCCTAGCCGTAGAATTTCAGCGCCGGGTGCAGCGCGAAAACGCTGATTAATTAAAACCCTGAAATTCAGGTTTTTTGACCAATCACAGCGTTTTCACGCTGCACGTACCATAGAAAACCTGCTCCTAGGAAAACCCGGCTTTAGCTTGCGTAAAACCAAAGCCGCTTGAACTCTTAATGCAGCTTTGCGTAAAACTGTCTTGTCTTGTGTCAAACTGGCAGGGAAGCCTTAAGCGAGGGTGTTTAACTCATTACAATTTGCCTTCGTCGTTTCCTCATAAACTGAAAGAGGAAAGACTTTCCACAATTTTCACGAACAAGGCTCAGGAATGCGATCAACTCAATTTTTTAGGAAAAGTGACACTCGCATAACCTTTTGCTATCTGAGCACAGAATTGTTGTAGTGGAGGGGTTTTTTTTTTTTTTTTTTTGCTAGTGAAGCCATTTGTTGTGTAAATTGAAATGACGTCATCAAGAGCGCGCGCGCAGGTGTCCTCCATGGGCGGAGATACGGGGAGGGCCGTGGGGAGCATTGCCCCTCCCCCAGTTTCAAAGGTGGATTCGACTGATCTTATGTATATATGTATATAAGAATTGGCATCATCATCATCGTGCCCCCCCCCCCAGACATCCAAGTCTATCTCCACCTATGGCGTCCTCCTTTCTCAGTTTTCAAATATGTTAACCCTAGACATGTCCTCCCGAAGGAGGATGGTTAGTAACCCGTTCCTGTTATTCTGTGCGTTCGAGAAGGTCGTCATGACGTTGTTATTGAAGGATCGGGCTCTGCTTTTGAAACTTTTTTACAAGAACTGTGAATGTGTGTGTGGAATCTGCATTAAAGAAATTCCGGACATTAAAGGGTATTAGAAGCGGCTCTGGTCTCCAATGTCTGCAAACGGTCTAAAGAAGGCTAAATTCGGAGAGACGGGTTCGTTCGACGTGCAATGTGGTAGAGGGAGGAAAGCAATTGCTTCAACGTCAGTGGAGCAAGTGGCTACAGCATTGCAGGAAGCGTCAAGCAGTGATTTGGGAACGTGCAGTGCTCGGGGAATCGACCGAACATGCCTGTCAGCACGGTTCGTAAAATTTTACGAAACATCCTGCAATGCTATCCCTACAAAATTACGCATGTTCAAGAGTTGTTTCCTGCGGACCTGCCAATACGAGAACATTTCGCCATGCAATTTCTTGCTCGGATAAAAGTGGACCATGCATGGCCATGGAATATTTTGTGGACAGACGTTCTGTCAATACACAAAATTTCAGGATATGGGCAAGAGATAATCCGTTTCAAATGCAACCATTGCCTCTTCACAGGGCTGTCTTAAGAGCATCATGGGCCAAGTGGTTTTTCCGAGGCCCTACCTTGTAAATTCTAGAAAATTTCAACCGGATCTCATTTTTACGAGGCCCCTCTTCCCCTGAGGCGCCCGGGTGGACCCATGCGTTAAGACGGCACTGCCTCTTCATTCTCCAAAGATCACATTGTGTGGTGCGGGTTTACGGCAGTGTTTATCGCTGGCCCTTTCTTTTTCACGGAGATAGGTCCTGTTCTGGTCCTGTAACCTGTGCCGTCCATGGGACACGGTATGAATCTCTTTTGTGCAACTAAGCTCATTCTAGCACTGCAACAGCGTGGATGTGTGGATAGCACAATTTTCATGAACGATGGCGCTCCTCCGCATATTGCAACACCAATGAAGCAACTGTTGAATCTACATTTTGGCAATGACAGAATTATAAGTCGCCATTTCCCAATAGTTTGGCAGCCACCATCACCTGACCTGAACCCTATAATAATAAATTACCAGAGATTATTCTAATAGAAAATAATAAGAATTATTCTCGTTATTTATAGAGATAATTTATTATAATACATGTTATTACTAATGCTCTTGGAGAAGGACTACTATAATAAATAGCTGAAGAATATTCGCATATAAAGGTTTTTAACAGCTGGCAGATGCGAAGATATATTTTTGAAAGAGAAAATTTTCAGCTTCCCCTGCGGGGAATCGAACCCACGTCCTTTCACTTTCCGGGTGAACGCACTAGACTACAGAAGCAATGAATATCTCAATCTTTCATAGGAGCTCGTGTGCACTGAGCTGCGGGGCCGTTTTAAGAGCATCATGGGGCCCCCCGGGCTAAGTGATTTTTCTGAGGCCCTACTTGGCGAATTCTCAAAAATTTGAACTGGTTCTCATTTTTGAGGGGCCCCCTGGCCGTGCCCGGGTGGGCGCATGCGTTAAGACGGCATTGCTGAAAGGGACCGTACATGGACGGTCGGACCTGACTCAGGCCAAAGCTCACAATTGCTGACAATGCCACAAGATGGCCTCTGTACTCTAGTGGCGTTCTTCCGGAAAGTGAAAGGACGTGGATTCGATTCCCCGCAGCAGCAGTTGAATTTTCTCTCTTTCCAGAAATATATCTTCGCATCAGTCGTATATCATACCACTTGTCGAATTTCGCCTTCGTTTCGACGGTGAAAGCTTCCGGATTAAAGAAGTTCATGGAAGGGAGGGATCCATTGTAGTCTTGGTTTTCCGGTCGGTTGAAGAGATGAGGAAAAAAACCACTTCTAAACCGAATGTTTTCGGCAGTTTGGACAGAGCCATCGGGAGAAAGTTAAGGCTGTCGATAACCCGGATGTTGATGGTGTTTAGCCGCAAGGCCATTATTTTGGATCCACACGGCACAACAGAAGGCTTTATTCCTTGCTCTAGGAGATATCTATAAAGAAAAAATAACACAAGTATTTATACATGCATAATAAAAATAAAACAAGCATGCGAACATTTTCGAAAAAAACTTACTTGAGCAGGAATTGGCCAACAAAGGACTTGAAAAATGCAAATTCATTGGGCAGATGACGGGGAAGATCTGCCACGATCTCATTGGCTATCCTCCATTCCCCCATCTTTACCAAATCCTAAAGTCCGCTGTTTCAAACACTTCCCCATTGCGCACTGATCAAGGCCGTCAAATACGGTATGTATATACGAGAAAGAGGTTTCGACTGTCAGTGACGATCAAGATGTCTAGGTATGCGCAACGAAATTTAGAGACTCTTAAAGAGTTCACCTGTTGTTGAGGCAAGAAGCGTACTGATCTGATAAAGAAAAGTAGCAACAGTGTCATACGGGCTCTATGTGAAGTGTGTCTCAACGTGTTAAAAGGCAACGTTCCCGTCACGAAATCTCAGAATGCTAAGCTCAGTCGTCATAAGAGGAGTCTGAGAAATTTGTCCAAGAACAATCTCCCACTATATAACAAACGGCGTATTTTAGTCCAGAGAGGTGACGGTTTTCTCAGCCTACTTTTACCAGCCGCAATATCCGTTATCTCCTCCCTCATAAATGGAGCACGCTAAAAAATACGTCATCGTTCCGGCAGATAGACATTTGAACGCTGTTGAACAACAGCTAAGCAAGTTAGATGGTAATGTCAACATTGTCCTCAAGAGAAAAGGTCTGAGAGACGACGAAAAAAGGCGAAACAGTATTTGCAGGTATTGCAAAGGTACCTAGCGCTCACAGAAAATGTGAATAATGGAAAAAATATCGAAATTTTGAAGATAAACACTGGCGACAGGAAGTCTGGTTCGAGAGGTGCGAAATCCGGCTAAAAAAGGAAGTCGGTCAAAAACGCGCGAAAAATCGAAAACATTTCCGGTGGCGCCATCTAGTGGCGGAATTGGGCGTAAAAGTACCTCAAGCGACGCCAAGACTACTAGCGTGATATGGAAAGGGACATGTGAAAGCACCAGCTTACTGAAGAAGCGAATTTTACAATAATAAAGCAATAAAAAACAAATGTGATTCATCAAGTAACCCCCAAAAAACTTCCCCCATTGGGGTTCCCAGACTCCACTTCGCCGAATTTTAGTGGGGCCCCAGATTGGATTTATCTCGAGCTACCGATGTGTTGTAAATTTTACAATGTTAAACAACAAAAAATTAATGCGATTCATCCAGGACACCCAAAATAAACCTGTAAACATGGGGTCCCCGATTTGGAAGCTTGTCGGACATTCCCCCCTTCGAGTGTCATGAAAAATTTTAATTTGTATTCATTTTACTAACGAATAAAATCCAGGGCCCTCAACCAATTACCCGGGACACCAATTCGAATACTTTTAGTGAGGCCCCTCAGATTGGCTTTATCACGGGCTTGCGCTGTTGCAAATTCTAATATGTTAAATAACAGAAAAGAATGAGATTCATTCATTCGGGTCCCCCCGAAATGGAACCTGTTAACTTTTCCATGGACCTGGAGGATTGTCGGACACCCCCCCCCCCTTCGTGAGAGGCCATGAAATTTTTCTTTTTTATCAATTTTACATCGAATAAAATCGAGGGCCCCATATCCAGTAGCGGGGACCCAATACGCAGATTTTTAGTGGGGGACCCAGACTGGATTTATCTCGGGCTTCCGCTGTTGCAAATTCTACAATGTTAAACAACAAAAAAGAATGAGATTCATCCAGGCCCCCAAAATGAAATGAGGCCCCTGACTCGGAAGCTTATCGGGCATTTCCCCCCCCCCCCGTGAGGGCCACGGAAAATGTTCATTTGTAATCATTTTACCAACGAATAAAAATCCAGCCCCCTCCCACAATTGCCCGTGACCGAATTCGCAAATTTCATGGGGCCCCCCAGACTGGGTATATCTGGGGCTTCCGCTATAGCAAGTTTTTCAATGTAAAAGCAGCAAGAAAACAATGAGATCCACCAAGGGCCCCTGGAAATGAAATCTTTTGACTTTCCCCATGAAGGTATATGTGCAATCCACCGGGTACCCGGACCCTGTGTGCTGGGAGCACTGGTGATATATACGTATATTATAAATATACATACCTCTCGGCATGACCTCCCCGCAAGGGCAGGGCTGACAGGGGCCGGAACGATTCTTATCACTTTTTGATTTTTCACACTATAAATTAACCATAGAGGGTTCCGTGAAAAAGTTGGTTTGGGCGCTCGCCATCTATTCCAGCCTAGGGGCCCTGCTGTAGGATGTGGGAGCCTCTCGGTGCATGCACATAACTTGGTCCCGATGGTTCAAACGGGTCCCGATATATGCTAAAGTTAAATGAAAACTTGACCCAAAATCGTAACCGACTTCCGTTACATAAAATCGTCACTAATTTCCATTGCATAGAAACGGATCCTTCCCGAGTTTGTGATTTTGTATGATAGAGCAGATATTGCGTTTATAGTTATCTAGCTTCAACGCATTTTTCATAGTTTTAATGAGTGAAACCCCCCCCCCCTCATAACGGCACTCCTCAGATGCGGTCACACCTCTTTTACGGCCAAATAATAATTTCACAGTGCGTAATAACACGATGCTTTACAAACCCCTGATTAACGGTCACCCTTCTTTTACGGACAAATCAGCGTGCTATTTGGAAAGGGACATGCGAAAACATGTAGATGAAAACATGATCCAGAGTAGGATCTCATTTCGATTATCGGGAGTTTTAGCACACGGGGATTGTGGACACAAGTTTATTCCTTTATCTATTTATCTATATGATAAGTGTATTTCTAAAGTCAATGGTTGCCGAGATATCTGCTGTATAAACAATTTTCAGACAGCCGATATAGGCATTTCACTGTAACAGCTGTTAATTAATATTGTTTATATTAGTGTATTGCATTATACACTAGCCACATAGATTGAAAATCTGTGCCAGTTTCGCCAAACTGCTATAATTTAGGAAAAAAGTGTTACGTTCTGCCACAAAAATGCTGAAATTCAATTCTGCGCCATCTTTTTTCCCCTTAAGAAACTTTGAAACTGCATTAAAACAGAATTGGACTTTCCGATGATGTCATTTGTCTTTCCCGCAATTTTATTTCTTGGAGCCACAAGTGGAATTAGAAAAATGCGAAATATTCTGCTTTAGGGCATTTCATGATTATCTGTTACGAAACTGTTTCCTAATTTCACTTATCATTCTTATGCTATCAAGAAAAAATATACTTTCATTTGCTCATTACAATTTGTATTTCCCGTGCCGAATGACAAAAAAAGATTCAGATTCTGAATAATACACCTTGATCCACAGGTTGAACAACATGATCGATATCAAGTGGTAAACATTCTCGATACACTCCAGCTGAACAATTTTAAAATGGGCATTTTGAATTATTCAAAAAATAAGAGCAGAGGAAAAACAGAATTTTCAAACTTTAATTTGTCTTTAAAGATTTGTTGTTTAACAACTTGATAGAAAAAAAAGCAAAGTCTCTTGTAGAATTTTTAAACTGAATTTGTTCACACGTTCAAAAAACCATGATTTTCAAAAAAAAAATTATCCAAGAAATTCGAAAAATATTCGAACTAAACTAGAAATTTTAAACAACAAATTAAATAGAAAACTACAAGGGGAGTTCGTAAAAGTTCGAATTATGCAAAATTCGAGTTGACCAAGTTCGACTGTAATTAACTGATAGTACAATAGTGTGTGTAAAATACAAATCTATAGCACGATTGGTTAAAAGTAGATTCATTTGCGATTGATATTAAAGTACTTCATGAAATTTTTAAACTAGTTTCCGGATAATAAGGCTTTCAAACTTCGTGAAGTTTGTTCATCTGTAAAGTACAGACGTGATGGGCATTGGGACGGCGTTATATCCCAATCAAAAATCCCTGCCTTGAACCTCCACCATCACATCTTTGACACTACTCATTTTCCCGCCCGTCCTCCCTTGGTGTCGATCCAATCGCATTTTCCTAGTTATGGGGAGTTATAAACTCTTCCTCAATCCTCGTCCTTTCACCTCACCCTCAAACTCATCACGATAATAGACTGTTTGTTTCCCATTTTGAAACAAACTGGCGTCGTCGGTGGCAAGAGGGGTGAGGGGAAAATCACCCTCTCGAGAATCGCCGTCCAAGTACCACATCAACACCTAATTCGCCGAATCTACGAAATAAATCCCACCAACCTGTACACCAAAGTGCCATACTGCTGCCACCGAGAGATTTACAAGATTTACTTACTCAGTCCGCCGTGACCCCTATCAACTGACTCGCATTCGCTCTATGGACCAGGTTTGATTTCGGGGTTTATTCGGTCGTTTCGATTTGGTTTTAATTTTTTTTCTTTTAGTTAACAGTTACCGGATATTTAAAAAAAGAAATTTAAATTTAGTTTTATGATTTACTTATTTGGTTTATCAATTTAAAGTTAATCAAACCCGTAAACGAGGTAACGCCGAGAAATATTTCTCAAATACATCTTGACATCCATGAGCTACCCACCCTATCGTTTGAAAATTGCGATGGATAAAAACTATGGTGAGAACCAAGTTCACTTCCTCTTTTATATAAAAACATACACCATTGTTTGAAGCCAACAATTGAATCAACAAATCATGAATAAGCCAAGTTTCTCTACAACAATCAGACATTGTTTCGATTTTGTGTACGTTATACTGTTGAAACCAAAAATACATGCTGAACTCGGCCCGAGGGCCAAATTTGGTTCTCGGATGTCATTCGGCCGTTCTTGAAAGTCGGTTAGAAAAAAAATCAAATTGAATTTCCGACATACGTTCCTCATCAGTTTCTTGAAAAAAGATGTAGATGTCTTTTTTAGAATCTCGTTGTGGCTACACCTTGCCAAGGTCTCCTAGACAGAGACGCTGTCTAGAAGTCTCATAGGAACCTTAACCGTTACTCACCGGGTATCTGGAACAAGATCCATGAAACTCCGCAAAGATGTTCAGCTGTGTATATGTACGGTTTGTTAAAATTTTCCACACACACGCACAGACGTTGCACTCAGGGTCGGCTCGAGACAAAATCTCTACCTGAGTGGGACCTATATTTGGGCCCCTGACCTCCCTAATTAAAAAAAAAACTTTTGTTTCAATCGCTTCAAAGCGTTCAAAAGAACAGCGATATTTTATGTCAAAACATATGTCGAATTTCTTTTTGTCTTTTACCTTGGATTTGGCGCTCCTCCTAGAGCGGGAAGAAATCATTTTCCCAGTTTTTTCGCCCTTTTACCCCGAACTTAACGCCCCTCCTAGAGAGGGCGCAAAAAAGTTTTCCTAATTTTTTTGCGTTTCCACTTCGGATATAACGACCCTCCTAAAGCGAGCAGAAATAATTTTCTGTAATTTCTTTTACCCTTTTACGCCGGATTTGGCGCTCCTACTACAGGGGGGCAGAAATCATTTCCCCTAACTTTTTCCCACTCTGTCTACCTCAGACTTGGCGCCCCTTCTACAGCGGGCACAAATAATTTTTCCAAATTTTTTTTGCCCTTTCACTTCGGAATTTGACGCCCTTCTAGAGCATACCCAGTGCCACCGAGCTGCCCCTGGTTGGTTTTTTTCATAAATACGTATCTTAAAGATAATTTTTCTAGTAATGTATATTTAACGCGTTTCGGCGCCCGGTGCAATTGCACCGGTCGCACTGCCTTGAAACCACTCCCTGATTAGCATTGTAAAATTTGCAACACATCGGTAGCCCGAGATAAATCCAGTCTGGGCCTCACTAAAATTCAGCGAATTGGAGTCTGGGGACCCCATGGGCAAGTTTTGTGGGGATACTTGATGAATCACATTTGTTTTTTGTTGTTTTATTATTGTAAAATTCGCTTCCTCAGTAAGCTGGTGCTTTCACATGTCCCTTTCCATAGTACGCTAATGAAGTGGGACGAAATAAACGAGATATGTTGTGATGAGAAAAGGGGGGGGGGCGGGGTTGGCCGCCAAAGGTGGCAGGGGCAGAGCCCTCTAGTATATATATATTTGTATGTATGAACAAATGATGTTCTTAAGTCAGCCACCTCGTTGGGCAATTTGCCTGTTGTGGCGTTGTATTTGTATATTGCCAGACAAATCGAACAGGGGAAGGATTATGATTATTACCAGCATCGATCAGACAGGGTTCCTCTAAATCAGGAGGCCTTTAACGCGTGGCTCGCAGGCCACAACTCGGAGCTCTATTGGCCCCCTTCGATACTAGCCCCTTCTACGATGTCATTGTTAATTGCACGATTAATTCATTGTAAAAAAAAAGAAAGCTCTGTGTGTGTGTGGTTTCTTCTTTCAATTGTAAATACGGTAAAACCTGTCAGTTTGGGCACTTCTATATCTTGGATATAGATAAAAAAAATTGTCCTAGGTTCCCAGGCTAGAGTCCCACTAACTTATGGGGTGGGGGGGGGGATGATTATTACCTAAGTAGTGCGTTTTAATATTCTTACTTATATAATGTTCAAAAATCTGAACATGAACGATCAAGGTATTATTCCGCAAATACAGACTGTTCCTACCAAATTGATAAAACTGTTACGATTGAAGCTAATAATCCATGTTCTAAAACTGTATATATAAACTGAAGAGCCAAAAAAACTGGTAAAGGCATGCGTATGCAAATAAAGAGATATGGAACCAATCAGAGTACGGCGCTGCGGTCGGCAACGCCTATATAACACAAAAAGTGTCTGGCATAGTTGTTAGATCGGTTACTGCTGCTACAATGGCAGGTTATCGAGATTTAAGTGAGTTTGAACGTGGTGTTATAGTCGGCGCACGAGAGATGGGACATAGCATCTCCGAGGTAGCGATGAAATTTGGATTTTCACGTACGACCATTTCACGAGTGTACCGTGAATATCGGGAATCCGGTAAAAAATTAAATCTACGACATCGCTGCGGCCAGAAAAAGATCATGCAAGAACGGGACTAACGACGAGAATCATTAAACGTGACAGACGAGCAACCCTTCCGCAAATTGCTGCAGATTTCAATGCTGGGCCATCAACAAGTGTCAGCATTCAACGAAACATCATCGATATGGGCTTTCGGAGCCGAAGGCCCACTCGTGTACCCTTGATGACTGCACGACACAAAGCTTTACGCTTCGCCTGGGCCCGACAACACCGACATTGGACTGTTGAGGACTGGAAACACGTTGCCTGGTCTGACGAGTCTCGCTTCCAATTGCTTCGAGCTGATGGACGTGTACGGGTATGGAGACAACCTCATGAATCCATGGACCCTACATGTCAACAGGGGACTGTTCAAGCTGGTGGAGGCTCTGTGATGGTATGGGGCGTGTGCAGTTGGCGTGATATGGGACCCCTGATACGTCTAGATACGACTCTGACAGGTACGTAAGCATCCTGTCTGATCACCTGCACCCATTCATGTCCATTGTGCATTCCGACGGACTTGGACAATTTCAGCAGGACAATGCGACACCCCACACGTCCAGAATTGCTACAAAGTGGCTCCAGGAACACTCTTTTGACTTTAGACACTTCCGCATATCTGGGATGCCTTGCAACGTGCTGTTCAGAATAGATTTCCACCCCTTCTCACTCCTACGGATTTATGAACAGCCCTGCAGGATTCATGGTGTCAATTACCTCCAGTACTACTTCAGACATTAGTCGAGTCCATGCCACGTCGTGTTGCGGCACTTCTGCGTGCTCGCGGGGGACCTACACGATATTAGGCAGGTGTACCAGTTTTTTTTGGCTCTTCTAAGTACTAAATGAAAGTGTTAATAATAAAAGCACTCAAATACGTCAAAAAATACATCACAATTTATTGTAATACTCCTGTCGCTATACACACGTCACGAACAAATTGTTCCTTCCACGGTAGGCTACATTCCACTGCTTACCATCGACAAGGAGATGAGGTCTAATAAGAATCACTGCTGCTGTACCAGAGAGCCGCAATCAATCACGGATGATCACCTAGTTTCTGGGATAGGGGGGCCTCAAGTTCAGGATGAAGCACTCCTCTTCGACGTGGGTAGGTCCTCCAGATTGTCTCCTCGGAGTTTCTCGCAAGCCAGGTGCATAGGAAGAAAGGGAATAAGAAAATATTGAGAAAAAAATCCAAACTCTCGAAATGCATCGATTAATTCAGTTACTTCCTATATAAGACCATTCCCACTATTTAATTGCTATATTTGCGTTAATAATGCATAATTAGAAAAATTATCTTGAAGTAATTATTATTTGCATGTATATAGTTTAAGTTTTAGCTAATAAATTTCGTAGGCTCAAATTTAAAGAGCTTTTTGCCTCTCCCCATTGAAATAACACGTAATTCAGAAAATTGTTAAGGAAAATAATAATTAATATACTCCCCTCACTTATATATCAGAGAGTCCACATTGAAAAGCTCGACCCACCTGATGTCTTCTGACGTGTGTTATAGTAAAAGCTGTCAACTTGGACACCTCCCTATATTGAACTGTTTTGAGTGTAACCGTCATTATAACGAATGACAAGCATTATACACAGAAACAAGCTTCACGTTAGGTTCACAACACGGACACGCATATTCCAACATGTATCAATTCGTTAGAAGTTCCGCAGAGGAATATGGACGATGTACATGTGTGGTTTAGTAGTTATTATAATAATGATCCTCCAGTGTCATCGGGTACCCTGGGACCCGCCAGGTTTACATTTACACCCGAGAACGACTATCCAACTATGTTACTATGGTAATATAAAAGCCATTCGGCAAAAATTTTGTCAATATTACCCACGGCTCAGCGAGAAAAAAATGTGAATGTGCCTCCAAAGGCCGCCGAGAAACACTGCTCTGAATATAATCATGCCTCCCCCACTCCCAAAAAACAATTATTGTGTTATTGTCCTGGTGTCCAGAGTAGCAACTAGATACTTCGTCACCCGGGGCACACCAGCATTTTTGCGCCCCTTGCCACGTAGAAGAAGCGGTTAAAGGGTGAATTTGGCACTCCTTCCGGTCCAGCGCCCGGGGCAAAGGAGCCGCCTGCTACCCACCTTGTTGGGGTCTACCAAAGATCACAGCCAGCGGCCCGTGAAAAGTCTGTCTTGGGGGCTCACCAAAGAACCCTTCTGTAAGATTCGCGGGGCCATGTCTACAACATCATGCCACAATGGCAGAACTATCAGTGCTAAACGACTGATCATCTACCCAGAGATGCAACTGAGCACTTTTTCAGCCGATCCAAGCACGCATTTTGTCAACCTTCCCCCCCCCCCATGTAGTTTTAAATACTTCATTAATGGTAGGATATTCAGCGCTCTATCTAGTTCAGCGCCCGGGGCACCAAACCCGCGTTAAATATCGACTTAGGGGGTTCTGTCGAACCTGGGCCTGTGCTTCCCTGTCTTGTGTAGAATTTTAAGTTACGAAGTCCAAATGTAACTCAATGTAATGAAATTTTTATCCCGTTTTTTTCCGGTAGCCTAAAATATATCTTCGTGCCCATTTCCGGCCCTGCTTTTTATTCCTGAACTCGAGAGACAGCCTATAGGACCCTATATTATAACCATTGGCTCTACTCCCGTTGGACCATTCCATCGCCCCCCTGAACCAATCCACCATCCCAAGAGGTTATATATTGTCCACTTTGGGAAACTCTGCTCTATATCTTTTGCTGATACCTCTCTAACTTGGATAGACTTTGAATGGAACTGTAGGTGTCCAACTTTGACAGGTTTTACCGTATCATGTTATGACATGCGTGTTGTGTTGGTGATGATGACTCTGGGTTTCGCGAACTACTCTGGGAAGTTTTACGTACTGTCGACGTTCACTCGACCTCGGCTTATAAAGTACTTAAGACTTGTCCGGGTGTGACCATAGAGTGACGAATTAATGCCCTGCCAATTCCCATGGAACTACGCCAAGTAAGTGAGTCTGCAACTTGACCCTTTCGTCCGCTACTCCCCTTAACATCCCGCACAGGACAGAGATAACCACCGGGCGGTACCGCTGCAGCGATAGTCGAACCCATAATGGTGGCTACTTCGAGTTTTGCGGACTACTCCGAGAAGATTTACGCAATGAGCGACGTTCACTCGACCCCGGCTTATAAGGCTTAATATGACATTCCGGTGTGTCCGAGTGTAATAACGATCTAATGGGTATAAATAGTAAAATTTCACACTACGCCAAGTAAGTGAGTCTGCCACTGTCCCTTTTTTCGTTCGCTACTCCCCTGTGCAGGACTATCCTGGAAGTCCTGATAGTGGTTATCAGTGGGTTGCAAGTGATTGTTTGATGATCACTATTTAGTTTAGAGAGTGCCGAAAAGGAAAAAGGCACCATAACCTCACGATAACGGACATCCATACGACCGAAATTGTTCGTTAACGGGTAGTGTCCGCTGGTGAGAACTGAAATACGTTAAAGTCCTGTCACGCGGTACTCGGAAAAAAATGTCAACGTACGTGTGACAGAGGTGTCCGCTAACATGAATGTCCTTTATTGGAAGTATCCACTGTATTTATTCTCTTTACTAGATACCCAATGTTTATTTAATGTTCTTTTATGATGTCGATTACAACTCCCTCTTCCCGAGGTGATCCGTTATCGCGAGGTTCTATTCCGTTATACAGTCAGACCTCGGTATAACGCCATTCTTGGGAACCGATTAAAAAAAAAAAAGAGATTTTAAATAACGAGTAAACCAGATTTGTTGATCATTCTGCAAGGACCTTTAACAAAATGACGTTATAACTGGGATGACGTTAAAAGCGATTGACGTTGTACTGAGGTCTTATTGTAATTGTGTTATGGCTTTGTCTGCTACTGATGTTTCTAACCCATTTTTTTTGGCTATTATTCCTGTACGACTCTTTCCACCATAAATTTGGCCTGAAAATTGGCTGAGAATTTGTTAATCCCTAGGATATAGCATAGTCCGTAGCTCCTGTTTGGATCATACTTTTTCCTCATGGCCACCACGTCTTAAAGAGAACTTGATGCCAGTACCTACTAATGGTTGCAAGAAAAGACCATGATAACCCCCCAATTCGAGGTTGATAGCATGAGTGCCAAAACCTCGGAGCTCAGGCTGTCTGAGCTCCCGACGAATTCTATGAGGGAGCACAGCCCCCAAATAACTATGACTATGCACCCCACTCCCTCCTCCTGCATGTGATATCGAGTCCCGTATATACGGGAAGACTGACAACCTTGAGCTCTCCCCCAATGATTCCTTCATGTGGTAGGGCTCTAACCTAGAAGCCCGATGATTGAAAAATTCCCGGCCATCGTGGACTCGTGAAGAATTCTTTCCTGAGAATGCCCCGCAAAACTCCCGGCCTTTATGGGCGCCGCTTTTCATTCTTTCCTGAGGAGGCCCGTGACATTCCCGGTCTTTATGGGGCCTGTGAAACATCCTTTCCTAAGAAGGCCCCGAAAAACTTCCACTCTTCATAATCCCGTGAAAAATCTTTTTCTACAGAGGGCCCGGGCTTTAGAATGTGGAGACTCAAGACATGGTAACGAGTATAAACCATGAACTAGCCCGCTTCAAATAAATATAGTTAATTTCTTCAATCATCACGTGAACATTTCAAATTGAACCCAATAATTGACACCCCCCCCCCACTATGGATTATTATTTTTTATACAATCAAAATTGCTCGACTGTATTATTTAGATTTCGCTCTAATGATTATTTACTGATAGCTCTTAATGCTATTTGGTGGACTTCATGTTGAAATTGTGAGAGACTACGCGCTCTCTCTCTCTCTTCCTATGGTTGAATAATTTAATAAGAGATCCTCCCCCTTACGAATTTAAATAATATATAACCTAATAATCAGAATTATTTTAACGAATAAAGAAGACAAGTTGGAGGAACTGTCGGAATTAAGTTAAATGTTATTTAAAATAATTATGTAATGGTAAATCGAAATTGGAAACAGACCTTTTCCTTCGGATGGGTCCTCCTCGATCATCAATGGGTGTCAGTCCGGACGAAGACAGGGGGATGGAACACTGAACAAAGGCTTTGTCGAATTCCATGTTTTAAGCTGATTCAACAATGGCTCCGAATAATGAATCTCGCAACAATGCGTGCATCTCTTGACTTGTTTTTGAAGGAAATGCAACAAAAACAAACGTCGTTTTCTTCGCGTCTTGCGTAAAAGTTGTTGTTTCTGTGTTTTCTTGAATAAATCGTGAAAATGATGATGATTATTCTCCCCACTCCGAAACTTTGCTTTCGTAGTAAGGAGATCGGTGTTTGTGAATTGGTCATTTATCATTGGCTGATTGGGTGACTCTGGAATTTTAAATTCAACTCTCGCGCTGATAATCATTTTAAAAACTGCAAATAATTTTCAGAATTTTTGTGTCGTGCCTCGACGTTTCACAGAAAATGAAATTACTGTTAAAATATAAGTAACTTAAAATATGAAAACACTGTGGGACATTTTCCTTGTTCTCATAAGCACTTCGATTTTCACGGTTCACGCCACCGAAAATAATCTCCATGATATTTTCGATGTGTTCTCCTTGATATAGATGTTCTACTCGGGAGTTCCTTCGTGTGAGCGTGTTCTACCAACACCATCTATAGCAGAAGGCCTCCGCGCAAGGCCGGATTAAGATTTTTGAAGGCACTAAGCACTGAAATAATTTTGGTGCCCCCCCCCCCCATACGTATATTTTACACAATGTTGAATCTATCAATAGAAAAAAAAACATTGAAGGAAACTTTGTATTTCAGAAGTAACTAATCGAAGACCAGCAGTGGGTCCAGAGGGGGGGAGTAATCACCCCTCCCAAAATCCGGATAATACGGTAAAACTTGGCCTGCCCCGTAAAATACAGGACAATCCTACAATCTTACACAATTAGCCACCGCTCATGACTCATCGCTGTGGATCCGGGACTGTGTCTAAGGTTGAATATATGATCTGGATATTTCTGAGCACTCACTTTATTTATCTAAAAGCTTTCTCCAGCTCAAAGTCTTTGATAACATCTTTAAAACTAATACTACTTACCACATGTGTGTCTATACTTAGTAGAAATATGAGCGATTGTATATACAGTAAAACCTCGATAAGTCGTCACCTTAAGTAATCAAAAAATTATGACGGCTTAAGCGGAGTTCCATCAGTTTTAATGTGCAATGTTACGAAAATCGTATAAATTTAAAGTAATATGACATTTATTAAAGTATGAATCAAAATAACAAAATTAATAAAGTTTATATTATAAATTAATATTAAATAAATTTCTTAATCTCAATATTAAGAAAAAATAATAGCAATTTTTTTATCTTTTTATCTCTTATTACTTAAATTATTGTGGTGAAATGTACTGTACACTTTGATTTATACTAGTAATTTTACTAGTAGTTTTCTTCATAACAGAACTCTCTATTGCACATTAATTTTACATATACATCAAACTTAATTTTAGTGTTTCAAACACTTCATGATTCTTCATTCATGATGCAATTACAAAATAATCTCGAACACTTTTGACTCGGTGGAGCAGGGCCCCTCCACCTCAACTTGGGAAAGAATGTCTAATTTTTTTCAACAAAGATATTTTGTTTAAATTTCAAGCCCTAAATTAGTAGAGCCCATGCTTTCTATGATTATTATCCGTGCCCGTTGAACTTTGACTTTAACTTCATTAACTTGATTCTTCGATTTACATAATTTTTGATTTCCTTGCACTATATGTAATTTTTGACATATCAATAAATTTTGGTTTTTCGGAGATGCCCTGCCCCGGGGGGGGGGGGGGCGAAGTTACTTACTTACTTTACATTGCCTCTTGCGACAGAGCTTGAGTGTCTCGCGGTTTCTCCAATGGAGCCCAGGCAGAAATGAGATCTAGCTTGAACAGTCCCCAACGTTCCAAAAACCTTATTCGGCAAATGAACTTCGCCAGCGTAACTTTTGTCACTTAAACTGTTCCGTTTGGGTATATAGGATTTTATGGTGACTTTTAATCATATGACAATGCTGTTAACAAGCTCTTTTTTTAATGGGAGCCATAAAAATAGTCTGTTCCTCTTTCTCATACTTTTTCATAGTGATGACTTAACCGAAGATTTTCCATTCAAACAAAGCTCAATTTGAAGACTTTTATGGATTTTTCTATGAAGATACAAAAACTCGGAAAAATCGGATTTCCGACCGGAAGATTTTAATAAGGCTGAAAAATCGGAAGCGTTGATACCTATGTAAAAGACTTCTCAAAGCCACATTCAGATTTCACTAATTGAAAGTTTTAGCATACAGATCTACATAAAAAGTTGATTTTTCCTTTTAATTCAAGGATATTTTGAGCAACCGCATGTCATTTGAGAACTTTTTGTAATTAAAAGTATGTCTCTAAAATTAATGGTTGCAGAGATTTCTGCTGTGCAAACAATTTGGAGCAGCCCTTTTATAATGGTCCTTTTCAAAGGACAGGAGAAACATATCATTACAGGAATATACAGGGTAACCAGTACCAGTTTTGAGTGTGAAAATACAGTGTCACAAAATAAGAAATCTAAATTTTTATACAATCTCCCCTGTCCTCCAACTTCCAATTAGAAAGGTATTGTAAACCTTTATCTCCTGAGGGCAACAGAAAAAGTTCCATGTTTCTAAGTGCAATATTCATTGAAATATTCAAATTCAAAAATCGGAGAAAAGTGATGAAGGATCAGCAAAAACAAACGGGCAACACTCCTTTTCTCTCATTTTTATGCTGTTCTTCCTTAACCTTTCCCTGATTTTGAATATCTCAACGAATAGTGCATTTAGAAACTTTTTTTTTGGTGACCTAAGGAGATATAGGGCAACAACTTTTTAATTGGAAGTTAGAGGACAGGGAACTGTATAAAAATTGTGATTTGTTATTTTTTGACACATACTTTGAATGCCTTTCAAACATTTCTTAAATTGAAACTACACCTCTATGGCAGATGGTTGGTGAAATAAAGGCTGCATCAACATTTAAAGGACACCCCCTATAGTAATGCTATGAAAAATACATTGGAACCAGGGAGTAATATAGTGTTGTATGAAAGTAGAGAAGGTTAGCACTCCCCTTGACAAGGGAGTAATATAGCTATAAGTAAGTCTATAATAGAGCATGAATGAATGAACACCAGGGGCTCTGCCACCGGACTTATATGACGAGATCTCTTCCAGCCCAGCTTCGTGGCAGAGTCTGGAACAAAGTGAGTGCACCTAACAGTCTGAGTGTGTAGCTAGTGTTGTACTCGATATTTCAGTGCTGCCGTCTATACTTCAAATTGTGAGTGAAGTGTAATGATTGAATATTTGTTACGTTGTAGGCCTGTTGCTCTGTGTGGCGAGACTTTTTAACGGGGAGATCGGCTCGCATTTACGCCTTGAAGTTGGAAACCACTCTATAATAGACCAGTGTTTCCCATGGGAGAAGGCGATGGTAGGGTCCAGGGAGGCAATAGAAGGTTTGGGTTTAATATAGGATCCTATGGGTTAGCTTGAATTAGGGAGCGATGCTGTAAGGGTACAAAACCACGGTAGGTAGAGAGGGACCACACCACAGTACTTGAAAGTAAATTTTTGTTATTGATTGAATAATAATCTCCTAAATATCACAAGTCATTCGATATCATCAAGTCGTCTCTTCATATCTCCATTCACCAAGAGTCAGTTCATTGTAGCAAACACCTTGGTAGGTCTTACATGAGGAAGAAACAGCCTTATACGAGTTCAGGAATGTGGAGGACTGCAGAGACATTCCAAACTAGACATCCTAAGGTGGAGTTAACCAGAATGGGGTGAAGTATGGCAGAATACGAATGAAGCAGAATTAGAAGTGTGAAGAGATGCCATTATTGCTGTCTTTTATACTGAAGAGGCGACCAATCACCATCGATTGCATCGCAGATTCGTATATGTTCCAGATTTCTTTCATCACTGGAATCATGATGCAGTAGCAGCTGGGATGATGTCATTTCACCACAAACAGTGAGATGAGCTTCTCAGGAGCAATGTTTACCAACTGCACCGAATCACATGCACAACAATGTCCAATGACCTTGGCCTGACACCAAAAAATGATCCAATTTGTAACATTTAGGTGAAAATTATTCAATTAATAACAAAACTTTACTTTAAAGCACTTATTTAAATGAGGTGGTCCCTCGCCACGGCTTCGCACTGTTTCAATGTAAAGGAAAAGGAAAAATTTGAAACGCGGGGGGGGGGGGGGAAACGATGAAACAAATGTTTTGGCAAACTATGCTATAGCGGTTCACAAACTTTCATCACCTGCGGCTCCCTTGCCCAATTCATGGTTTATCTGCAGTTCCTCAGAATAGTGTATGGTAGATATTTTCACTAATAAAAGAACCACTTCTAAGCATAAATAGGCACACAAATCAATATCTCCAACTCATCGTGACGCCCCTGGCAGCCACGACGCACACTTAAAGGAAACACTGTTACAGTGGTGGGTATCGTTATAAAGGATTTTCAACTGCCAAAAGATTTCCAACAATTACTTTCATTATACACAGATTCAGTGAATTACAAGAAATAAAAACGCTGAATCGCACATTAAATGAACTAGTACTTCATTCAAAATCACTTACTTGCAAACACAGATAAATTAAGCAACAAAATTAAAATTCACACAAAAATATTTCATGTTAATTTTTACCGGACTTTTTGTTTTTCAGAAACATCATCAGGCGAGATGGAAAGAAAAAACCTGATCTTTGAGAAACTTTGAATTTGAGTAAATCGAGAAAATAAATCTTATTTGTATTTTATAAAGCGGAATTCGTAAAATAAAATAAAGTCAGCAAAATTAGAGCCAATGTTACTTTCTTGTGTCTGAGAAGTTTTTTAAACACTATTTTTCTTTAAATTTTGCCACACGTATAATGATATCCGAAATGTTTCCGAGATGAGAATTATTTGCTCCGAGTACAGGAAGGGAAAACAAAAATTATCATCATCACAAAGTTCAACTTTGTTTCTTCAGCTCTTCTCGAGGAAAACGACACAAATTCCCATTTGTGCTTTTGGAAAAAAAAATGTCATCACTTTGGAGGAATCACTTTCCCAGAGTCTTCTTTCCCTCTGTACTTGGTTTTACCCGTTGTCCATGGCAAGTATCTGTACTTGATCATGTGCTGCAATATATATAAAGAATATAGATAAGTAAAATGGTTGAAAATAGCTGATGCATAGAATACGGAAAAAAAAGTATATTTTTTAGGTGTCCAGACTTGGTTTGAAAGAAAGAAAGAGGTTAGATTACTTATCATCACTACAAGAAAATTAAAATCATGGCAAATAATCGGCATAAAGGACATGGAATCGACATAAAAATAAGGATAACCAAATCAGGGAACATACAAGCAAGTAGCACAAAAATAAATACAACACACACATACTTTGATTTGCCTTTTCATCGTGATACCAAACAGCGTGATAAAATAAAGCAGGAGAATCGGCCAGAAAACTGGGACGTTGAACATTTGGAAAAATGTACACAATATCGCAATGACTGTCGCTTTTGTTGCCGAGTACCTGTTATGCAAAAATAGAATGAAAACCACATCACAATTCACATTAATTTTTAGATACTAATTTATAAGTCTATTTTCACAAATCACAATGAAATGCATCAGAACTGGCACGTCACAAAGGGAACATTTTCAAAGGGACATATATAAAAGGTGGATTTCAGCTAATCTGTCAAACAAAAGTGGGTGATAGATGAGAACGAGAGAAGCATAAAATTCTACAGCAACTCTGTCCCATCTCTAACCATTTTTGAGTTATGGTGGATAGAAGGGAAATGTGTAAAATCTGAAAAAATACCAAATTTGTGAAGTTGCTGAAAGATCTAAATGCAAATTAAGCACATCTTTTGAACGAGCGGAAAAAGTCCTATAAGGCTACACCATTTCCATTAGAATATCTGGATTTAATGGCAAGTAATAAGTGCTGAAAGATTGGCAAAGAGCAAAATCAAATTTCATCAAAATTGATAACCGCCAATTCCGCTAACACCCTTCCAGCTACAAATTTACCAAAAACTTTTCCTATTACACCAGCTTTCAAAAGACTTACCATAAACCATATCATTGTTCTAATTCAGGAGCCCTTTTTGCAATACATCACTGAAATCAGTGTTTGACAAGCATTGTTGCAGATTCTGGCAACAATTTGATTTTGACTTTGCCAATCTCAGAGCTAATCTCACCAAATTAAATCTATAGCCTGATAGAGTGGTGTGACCCCTTATAGAATTTTTTCTGAAAAATCGAATCATCTGCCAATCCTGAATGTTTGTCGAATATATACTTCTATAAACACTGATTTCAATGATGTATTTGCAAAGCAAATGGCTGAATTTCCCGATACGATTGACACTAGGCTCTTTCAAAAGCTAGTGCAAGCTATGCTAGGACAAGATTTTGGTAAATTCGACGAATTATAGCTAGAAGGGTGTTGGCAGAATTTGCTGTTATAGGGGGATTTTGGCAAAATTCACTTTCACACTTTTTTAATCTCTCAGTAAGTGTGTATCTCACCATTAAATACATATATTCTGATGGAAATGTTATCACATTATAAGAATACCTCTGCTATTTCCAAATATGGGCTTAATTAGCATGTAGATCTTTCAAGAACTTCACAAATTTAGGTTGTAAGGATTGACATGCTTCACTTCCATCCCCCATAACTCAAAAACAGTTTAGATAGGACAGAATTTCTACTTCGTGGGCATTTACTTTACACTTTTTTACTTACCAGAATTTAAACTCTGGTAGTCGTCGAATGAAAGGCCGAAATTCTTCATTCACCTTTGTTGGTAATGTTGGACCATCTTCTGCTCGGAAAGAGGGGAAAAAGTTTTTCACACACATTATCATTTCAACTAAAGTATTACAGTCAGCACTCAATTTTAACGAGTAAAAATGATGTGAAAACATTTTACATTGCAATAAAACTAAGGAAATTGTTTACCAAATATTTTGACAAAATTTTCACAATAATACAATATGCTCAACACAATTGAGGACGTAACAGGTATTTCTGGTAATAGAGTAAAAAATCAATAGCTCTGAAGCAGAGGTGAACATTCCTCCAGCCCACGAAGCCTACCAAAGGGTTCTATCCGGTCTGAAAAGGGTGTTCCGGAAGAAAATTTTCAATACGCAGAACACAATATGTACTCGTACCTAGGCTGAAAATATTTCCTCAAGAAAAATATGGGAAACAGAGGCACTGACCAGGAAAAAATGTGTCATCACAGTTTATTGCCAAAAAAATTGCCAAAATTTGGCAGATTTCATCAATTAAGTTATCATAACATAAAAAATATTAGGCACTAATTCCAATTTTTTAGTCGCCATGGCATCCTGATCCATCCCTCTCTCTCTCTCCGTCATATTTTTCAGCATATAGACAGTGCAATGAATCAATGAATGTCATGACTGTGCCACCAGATTTATCCCATTGCCGAGATCTCTTCCAGCCCAGCTTCATAACAGATTCTGGAACAAAGTGTGTGTACCTAGCAGTCTCAGTGCATGTGTAGTGTTGTGTGGGAATGAAGTGAAATGATAGGATATTTGTACCATTGTAGGCTTGTTGCTATCTGAGGTGAGGCTTTTTAACTACTTTTACAGAACACCAACTCCGGTCATACATCAATTTCCAACCAGTGGAGTTAGGTGGGAAACGAAGGGCCCTTTATTAGTGGTCATCCTAGGCTCAGTAGGTAAAGAATATGTTCCTAATGTTCTTTCCTGGATTTGAACCTGCGAACCTGGACGATAATCTTCATGGTGAAAGACGAGAGACTTTTTAACAGGGGAAATTACCTCGAAGTTGAGATCCACAGATAGATAATGCAATCACAGGACCAAAATCTTTTTCTGTGCCCATTGGATAACAGCTTACAGGGTGTGAAAGCTCCCTGTGGTGGAGTATGTACCTGTAGATTGTTTAATTCTAGAAGTTGACAGAAAGATGTTCAGCAAAGACCAGCATTGTATTTATTAGATGTATCCACAACAATAAAGTTGGGAAATTGTCCAGAAGATTTTTGAATTACAGATCTTACTTCACCAAACACCAACTCTGGCCCTATCGCTATATTGCAATTTACTGCCATTAATGAGATAGGTTGGAAATGAACGTGTTGTCTATCGGTAGCCTCAAGTTCGTTATGGAAAATATCTATATACTCCCTTGGATTCAAACTCGGGACCGTGACAGCAACCTTTGCGGTGGTAGGCAAGCATCTTACCACCATGCCACTCGGGCTAATAAGAAATTCTGATCTGTCACTTTCTAGATGGCTAAATGCGGCCAGAGTTACAGTTGCAGGACTACATAAGTTAGCCTAATACTCCTGAGAACTTGAAGTTCTCTTCGTCTTGAAATCGTACATGCCCATGTGGTCCCACATGAAAAACACAAGTATTTTTGTGACGCGCTAAACATGTTTTTCCGGCAGTTCAAACATTGCAGTATTTATCTGAAGACTTACTTAAAGTTGTTAATGCAGTAATTGAACGCAATGCACATTCTTTGCACACCCTGAAAATTTACTGCTGGTTATGGTCATTGATGACCAAGAATACATTTGAAACAGCTTGGATATAGAACTTTAAAAACAAACAATTTGCCTCTAAAGGAAAAAACTATAAAACACTTCATGCTGCCTATGATATACTTTCAGGCTACCAATTACACTGAAATTATTTACTGGAATATTTCCCTATTATATTCTCCCCCAATGCTGCAGGAAGTACATGATGATGATATTATATCATTCATCAATTCCAACACTAACCACATCAGAAGCATCAAAAAGTTTCCTGCCACACTCAGACAGTCAAACTTGTTATGAAGGCCTGAACTAAAGTATGTAGACATGAAGCTAGAGATGTATATCATATCTATGCTATTATCAAGATCAATGATGCCTGATTTCTCCTAAAAGTCAGATATTGAATTGTAAATTTCTGGCGACTAGTTTTGAAATATAATGTGAATTACACACCCATGCCTACTTTGGATGGTTGATTGGGTAGGACGTGGGTGGAACTCGACGTGCAGCTGCCTCATTGTGATGAATTTTGGATCGTTTTGCTTTGGCAAAATGGGCGAAGAGCTGCACAGCGAAACTTGCAAAAATTTGGTAAATTCCTGTTTTTCGAACATGTTGTGCAACCAATAAACATCGAAATATTAATGGTGTTTTTACTTTATTGAACTATAAAATAAGCAGGACAAACTTTTTCTTATCGATTGAGGAGTTTTAAGTAATATTAAAAAATTGAAGAAAAATGTTCCATATCATTAGTTTCCATAAACTTCAAGTATGATGCGCGACTAGAAGATACCAACCAATTTCAAAATTTTCACGTCATTTTTCTTATTAAAGGAGGCAACTCTTCCGCACTATGGGGATTTGAAAATAAAAAGTATTAGGTACCCACCCTATTGTGCACCCCCTGCTTTAAGCAATTCTAAAAAATACTACTACTGAAAATCAGTGCTAATTTGAGTCGAAGATTTTAAATTTGAATAAAAATATTACATGGGAGATATAAATTAAAACTTCGAGACATCTGAAATTGGTTTTATAGAAGTTTTGCAGTGGGTTTTTTTTAGTGTTTCTAAAAGGGCTGGGGTACAATGTGGTTTTTTAAAAATCAGGCATAACATTTTAAAACAATGTTTTGTTTCTGAACTATGATACACATTTTCACGCACATCATAATGAAATGGAAAGACAACGATTCTTAGTGAGATCCACTTACCATCAGATATTGCAGGATCAATCTTTGGTGAGAGGAAGGCAATAAAAAGATTTAAATGATATATTCCTAAAGCGTAAGTTATGATATACCATCCCTGAAATAAGATTAAAATAGAAAAATATAAGTTAATGTCAACGAATATGTTCTAGAGCCACATAGAAAAATAACCATAACACTTACACATACATGTCAACATTTGCATGAAGCCTCTCAGTACTGATGGGTGGGGCTGACGGGGCTTCAGGCCCGGGACGATTCTCAATATTTTTTGTTGGTTTACATTATAAATTCGTAACAAAGGAACCCATGAGAGTCTGGTCTGGAGGGCTGGCAAAAGATTCCAGCATAGGGGCTCTGCTCCAGTATGTGGGAAGCCATTTCTTAACCCACACTGGTAACGGGCTAATATATGAAAAAAGAAAGAGCCCGGGCCTTGTCTAGTTTGATAGCATGTGGGGGGGCCATGACTGGACCCGAGAGGCTCAGGCAACATGAACCCCACTCCCTTTCCCAAGCAACTTTCTGAAGTTGTAGAGTTCTTTTGTAATTTGTGATTATTCAACATGATTCCACCCTGCATGCGCCCTGGTGGGTTGTATATAGACATCTAGAAACCCTAAAAATCTTACCCCCCCCCCCCATTTTGTTTGTATCAGGGCACCTATGACAAAACATCCTTTCTGAAACAAGTTCTGCGAGCTCGACCATGCAGTATAGCGAAAAAGAGGTCGGTTCCAGCTCCGCGATGCTGAACAGTTCAAGAACACGTTTTCAGCCGATAGAGTGGACAATTGACAGGTTTTTGCACAAACGGACATCAAGTAGAGCCCCAGGTCTGGACCTGACTTTACAGATTGCCTTAGCAGGAACCTCCTGTTAACGGACACTTTTTCGAATTCTGCATTGTCATGCTCTGGGATTGGCCACGATCATGAACTTGCCACAGTATTCCTTTCGATTCCTCCCAAATATTCTGTGGCAAAATTCTTACTATTGGCTAACAATTTCAACATGGCAAACATCTGAAATTTAAAAAAAAATTAGTAAAATACCGCAAGGAACTCGAAGATGCAAATGTTTTTGGGAAAAAGTAAAAGGCATATACACATATATTTGAAGAAAACATTATTTCCGTAGTGGTGAGAGTATCTTCTGAGCTCCACAGTTGAGTGCGGCCGCACATAAAAACTAGACAATTCACAGCAGTTGGCAATTATGCTTATATGAATAATCAAGATTAGTATCCTCAGAGTTATTGAATTCAATTTTTTTACTGAAAACTCCATTAGAACAGTTGCATGATTATTTCTGAATATCCCACCCCCTCACTGAAACAAAAACGCTAGCTTTGCTACTGCTTTTCCTCCTCCTCAATAGGCCTATAATTTTACAGCCCTGAATAGATGTCTATGTATAGCTGAGCTTGAAAAAATCCCAGGTGTAGGTCACTATGGCAACTAAAAAATTGGGATTGGCATCTAAAACTTTTCATACGTGGTAACTTCATCTAAGTCAGGACATCACAAAATTTTTGGAATTCATATAGCTATCCAACAACATGAAATAGGGGTTGCTGTTTTAAAATAAAAAAATGTTTGGCTCCTGAAAAAATTTTCTGGCACCTAGATTTTTTTTTAGATTTGTCAAGCACTGTTAAAACAGTTTTCCTGCATTCAATGCTGTTTTTTCACCCCCCACCCACCCCACAACTTTCATCCATTTTCTGAATTCAGATATCTCAGTGAATAATGCCCACTTAGAAACATGAATTTTTTTAGTTGCCAGCAGTATAAAAAGTTAACATTTTTAATTTAAATAAAACTATACAACCCTTTGCAACATGAATGACATATCTGAGTACTACAGGTTATTTGGATACTTTTTCTAATTTGGAGTATGACTCTAGGACGAACAGTTCACCAGTAAACGGCCATATGCCCTGTTACCTATGCACCCTGTATATTTTTCCAATTGCTTCCTTTTTACCAATGCATCCTGTTGATTTCTCCAATTGTTGTCAGAAATAAGTTGTAACGGCAATCCCAAAGCAAGTAGCTTTTAAAATTTGCTGTTTCGAGTGTGTTTATGTTCCTGATAAATTTTTTTCCTGATTCTCGATTTAACGCACACAAAGTTGTCAGTTTTTTCCAATTCGTTAAATTGGGGTTTAACTGTATGAGGTAAAAAGCAAAAAAACCTGGCATTCAACTATCGAAATGATCATTTTCTCAAAACAAGATATAATAAAATGACTTTTAAAAAAAATTTTGGTAATAATTTAAATCAGCGGTTATCTATCCCTGGGGTATTCTAGTTGGAGGCCACGGGTGAAAATCTGGTGAAAGGGGTATAATAATCTTAATACATGGGCTCATCCAGATATCACTCAAGGGCCTCATGCCCATAGACGGCCTACATGATGAGATCACATACTTCTCAAGTAAATTGGGCACAAAAACCAACTGCTATTACCAGTCAAGTATGGTCTCCAGAGCACCAGTGTGCACGAAAATTCAGTGTTGTTGAGACAGCCCTACTTAGAACTCCCTGTCTTTTTCAGAAGGAAGCTCACCGAACTCTGGCTTAGGATAGGCACAAATCCGGGGCTATTTATTGTGTACATTCTCTCATTAGATCGTCCCATATTTTACGGGACAAACAAATTTTTCACACTTAATTCGGCTCTTGGAAAGGATAATCATCCTCTCTTATTGGATTCGAGCCTGACCCACAGGTCCAGATCAATTTTTATTTATATATCATAGCTGCCAACTTTTGAAAATGAAAATTCGGGAGATTTTCGCGCAAACCCTTATTTTATGCTAAAACCACTCCCTAATAAATACAATAGGGATTTTTCTGAATAAAATAGGGATTTTCCAAACATAAAAGTTAAAGCGTAGGGAATAAAATCCCTACTGAAGTCAAATTAAAATAGGGATTTTACACACATGGAAGTTAAACCCTTGGGAATAAAATTCCTACGCAAAAAACAAGTGAAATTGGAGGCCAAAACTTCAATGATGTAAAAATAAATATTGTGTTCAATCAGAAACACTGCGAACAAACATTCGGCGTGAATGACCCCAAAATCATCGGAAGATGAAGGAAAACACAGTCAATTTTTCAAAGTCGGCCCTCTTCTGGAACGTTTGATGAAAGGAAATTCATCGGAATAGGTATCTTTAAAATTAATTAAATATGTTTCTGCTTATCATTATTCATGCTTTGTTATATCTCACGTACGTAACTTCAACAAAAGAAATTTTGACCATATGCGCGTCACTAGAATCTTCAATTATTATCCAGGACTATTGGTTGCTAAGCCATTTCACTGCACGATAACACAAACAACTTTCTTGTTACCATCAGAGGGTTTGTAAAACTTCCTTAAAAAGGGAATTTCCCCATTTACGACGTGTGACGTCACTTCGAAAGGGAAAAAAAAGAGGCTTCGTGCCCCACAAGAAATTCCTTAGGGATTGTTTTCATAAGCTGGGATTTTTTTTCATGAAGTAGGGAATTTTTAGGGACAATTAGGGATTTTTGTGATTTTTGTAAAAATTCGGGAGATTTAAGAACTTTTCGGGAGGTCGAGCGATGAAGCTAAAATTCGGGAGATTCCCGAAAAATTCGGGAGACTTGGCAGCTATTATAACTTTACAGGGGTTAATAATTAGACAGGGGGCCATAAGCTAGAAAACTTTAAGAAACACTGCTTTAAACCATAGTTTTCTGACATTTTTTGTTCCATCGCCCCCCCCCTAAAAAAAATATTCTTTTCATTGCCTACCCCCTGCTCAAGCCAACATAGTTTCCTATAACTAAACCATAAACCTTTACCCCCCCCCCCCCCCTGGACCTTACCATCATTTCAGGGGAGCAATTGCCCATTTTCGGAAACACTGATTTAAACTATTTGAAGATAATAAATGTTTAGACTCACCTGCAACAAAAATACTCGAGCTAAAAACATTAACAGCAGGACTGCAGATCCAACCCACCTAGATATGGTATAAGGTGTCCACACATCCAGCATATGTTGATACAACTGTGTCATAAAATTTGAAGAAAAAAAATTAATATAGATGGTATACCAATAACGTTGTGTTTACAAAGCAATATAAAATCTAATCAAACCTAAAAATAACAATCACTTTCCCCAACAGGCGCAAGCCTTGAAGTAAAATTGACTTTAAAATAAACTACAGGAGTCAAGTATTTTAAAACCGCTTCTCTTACAGTTATTTCAGTATCTTTCACGCTTGTGTAACATTATCACCCTCACCCACCTCTCCCCAAATGGTGCGCCATCCCATTCCCATTGTGATGCTGATGAATTCTCAAATGCATAGCTGCCAACTTTGGAGAATGATAATTAGTGGAGATTTTAAGGCAGATCTGAATTACCTATAAAAAAACCCCATACACACACATATAAAAGATTCTTTTAAAAAAGTAACAATTTTTCATTAATGAAAGTGTAGGATATAAAGCATGGCCAGTCAAACTCAATTGAAAATAATAATATACATAAAAAACTTTAATAAACACTAAATAAAAATTGATGGACTAAGCTCTTCGAGACCCGTCTATCTTGTTATGCTCTCACATTCACGGGAAAACAGGCGATGATAATGTACACTGACGAAAAGTAGACGACAACAGCACAACAACATTGTCTGCAATGAACCACATCCATCACGGACGAGATGAATATTTTTCTCTAACATAACTTCTTTCTTCTCTGATGTTTCATGTACACTCTAACAGAAAGTAAAATCATGTCGATTTTGTTGTTTGGGAAAATGTGGCATCGTGCTAGTCATTGCCAATTAGTACAAAGTCGCTAATTTTTGCTAAAAAGTACAATAAATTAGCCTACTTGGTCACAACTACATTAGAGAAAAATGAAGTCAAAACAAAATCCAGAATGCATATGATCTCTGGAATTACACTATAGGGAGGCACAACTGGTGCTGGTTGCCTGACAAATGTTGTCCTTTTCTCTAAAAAGTTAAAACATTTCTTCACGATTTGTCGCAATGGCAACAATATAGGCTACTAAACGCATGACATCATTTGGGGGCATGGGCAAATGCAAAAGGGGGGGGGGGGGTTTGGGGTCTCTCCCTTAAGCCAAGATTATAGTGTTATTTTGCAGGAAAAATTTAAATCCCCCCATAGAAGGGAAAAAAATCTGAAACCCCCCCCTCGAGAAAATTCTGCGTACATCTATGTTTGGGGGAAACACAGACATCAGACATTTTCCGGGTAATTTCTTCTGGAATAATCCTCCCCACCCACTTCAAAAATAGAATTTTTTTCTATAACAGTCGTGTGTGATTCGGGCAATCAAAATTTTTTTTGTTGCTGGAGGAATAAAGTTGAAATTTAGGAGACTTGGCAACTACGTGAATGGCACATTACAAAAACATTGGAATTCTCAACATGCATCTTGCAACTTTCCCCCCCCCCCCTTTTAAGTCAATGCACAGGTTCATTGTGCACTGTGCCTTACTCGAGAGTTCATTGTACGTATCTTGGGGAGAGGTCGGAAAAAACAAGAGCAGGCCTAAGTGAATGAATTCAAAAGAGGGGAATGCACTGACCTGGCTTATTTTATGAGTTGTGCATGAAAAAGCAGAAGGCCGAGGCCTGATTGAATCCTCACTTTCCATCATGGTTTTACCTTATGCAGAGATCGATCGCAACGATAATCTGAAAGAAGAAAAATTATAAAGAAAATTAAAATATATTAGAGTATAATATCATGAAAAAAATATTCAAGAACTAATACCACTTGCAAACGTAGTTTGTGACACCATGACTATTTATAGGAAATTCAATATTCTCATGTTAACTAATCGGTACTTATCAGTCATGGGACCCAAGGCGCTGTGATGGTCAAGTGGTCATGGTGACGGATTCAAATTGCGGGGACCCAGGTTCAAACTCCACCATTGACACGGTGGTGGTCGGCTGAAGTTGGTTTTCTGTGATTCCCAACTTCGAGGTGCAAATGTGATTTTTTTAACTGTGAGTAAAGTGTAATGATTGAATAATTGTATCGTTGTAAGTCTGTTGCTCTCTGTGAGAGATTTTTTAACGTGGAGATAGGCTCACATTTGCACCCTGAAGTTGGGAACCATAGAAAACACCAACTTCAGCTGACTAACTCTGGCGAAGGTCGGGTTGGAACCCAGGATTTTGTGATGCGAGTCTGTCACTATGAACACTCGACCACCACCGCCGCATAGAGCCAGACCAGTTGCTCATGTTTCGTCTTATAGTCACTCAGATGTTGCTGTAGTTACCTCACCTGAAAGCATATATGTATATCTTCCACTCATATGCACAAAGTTATTGATTATGACTGGGACATATGTGTGGGTCACCCAACACCACTTGGTGAAAAAAATCCCAAACACAGAGTTTGTTATATTTGACCTACTTTGTTTATTTTCATAGAAATGAGGTCAAGTACGAAAGATAGTCAAGTAGTCAAAGGGTTAAGCAGTTCATAAATTCATAAATGCAGCGAGCATCACTTACGGAAACTGGTTACGTGCTGTTCAGTTGTTCCTGAGAACTAAAGAAGCCAGTTGATGGGTCTCAAACAATATGCTGTTTAGTTCATTTTTACAAAATCAAGTTTCACATCAGGGGCCCACATTTCTCCCACTGGCCATGGGTTGAGCATTGTATGGATTAGGTCACTGCATTAATTAAACCACTAGAATAAATTCTAGGCAAGACCCATTTTTTGTTAGACCCATTATAATGGCTGGAGAGAAAGGAGGATGTAAACAAAGCAATTAAGAAATCGCCGGTAAGAAGAGATGACAAGTCACTTTTTTTAGGTTACACAAACACACCCAATGGGGTCCTAACTAATTAATAAATTCCACATTTAACATTTTGAAAAAGCAATAAGAGTTTATCAGTATGTATAAAGAGTAATGAAAACTTTTTAAATTACCAAGAATATGAAGTCGCTCCAATTAAAAACTGATCAGATACAGGGTAGACTGATAAAGAAATATTCACGCTATTGACTCCATGATTTTCTTTCCGGCAGCTTGAGACGGTCGGGACTGCACCTGGTGACAAATAAAAGCAAAATTACGCATTTGTTTCAATTATTTTTTTTCAATATGATGGACATTTCAGTGCCACGTTGATTACCAACCAACGAGGGGAAAGTAAATAGTAGTCATCAAGAAATTTATTATACGCTACCGCTGCGCTTGTGTGGAGAAAGTAAATAAGACCTTCCCTTTCTCACTTCTCTTCACTTCTTTTTTTTTTCTTGGGTGGCGCCAATCAGTGAAATTTTTTTTTCTTCTCGCAGGGGGGGGGGGGGGGGAATAAAAATATTGGGAGCACATGCGAAATGCAAAATATAATAATTATCGGAAAGAAAATACGAATGAATAAATTGAAATGAGCGAAAACTTGTTTCGAAATATTCCCAATCCCATGTCATCAGAGGAACTGACCATACTTGCTCAAAAAACGGGACATTGCCAATCTCGATGACTTTGACTAGGTTTAGAAATAATTGGTTGGCCAGTGAATGTACTTTATTTAAATTAAGCGGGGAGGGGAAAGCCCCAAAAAAATTGAGAGGAAATTGGACCCTGAGTAATGAATGTTTTCAATGGGGATCGGAATTGCCTGACACTTTTTTTTTCTGACTGAAATATGGTCATGCATATAGAAATGTCCTCCCCACTTGTCAATACGTTGTCAATATCCACTGAGCTATAAGTAAAATTTACTTATAGCTCAATGTCAATACCTTAGAGGGGAAATAAAGTTTTTTTTATCTTAGAGGAGAAAAAAACTTTATTTCTCCTCGATGGTCAATACAGTCATTTAAGTTGAATAATTGTTTTTAAAATGAAACGTTCAAATTACACGCAATTCTGAATATTAAAAAATACTGCTATAACTTGAAGAAAAATTGATTGTTTTTTTTATAAATAATTAAATTATTTATAATTATTTCAAATTATATAATTATAGTAATATAATAATTACTATAGTAATATATTACTATAATAATATAAATTCCGAGCGTGCTCTGCATCGCACGTCGCGACTACATCACCCATAGAAATTTCGAGCGCGTCATCTATAGCAGTGGTTCTCAACTTTTGGTAGCCCGTGGCCCGGTCTTTTATTTTTGTCACTGAAAGACCCCGTCAAAACAAAGACTAACGGAAAAACAAGTGAGGAAAACGTAAACGGCCAATCACTCGCGACCCGGTATGAATGATGTCAGGACCCAGTACAGGGCCGCGGCCCTGCGGTTGAGCGTGGCGGGGGCTGGGGTGGAAGAAAAGCTACCCCACGTGAAAATGGAGGCGCGCGCTGGAACCCACGCCATTGAGGGGCCACCACGGCATATCACTAGTGAAAGCGCTCGCTTCGCAGGTACTTTGTGGCATCAGAATGCAACTGAAAAGATGTCCCATAACAATGTCAAAAACCCAATTTAAAAAAATTATAAGCGCATGATAAAATGCCCGTAAAGAATATCCTAAGTATGGACAACTTCTCGATTTACCCCCCCCCCCCCCAACATGCTTATCGTATTTCTTTTTTTTAAACGTGTTACAACCTCCGGGGGTAAGCAATTCCATTTATCGACAACCCTATTAGAGAAAAAAATTCACTCGTATTGGCGGCGTTCGACACCATCCAATCACAAAAAAAATGAAGTCAGATTCGGGCCGGGAGCGGGCCGGACATCGAGAGAATTTTTTTCCAGCATGAACCAGCCGCTGCTTCGGAGTTGTGCTTGTAGTCCCTTTGCGTGGGGCTTTTTTCCAGTATGCCTGCTTATATCCCGGGAGGGCCACGTTTGTACAACCCGCGTGCAGGGCCGTCTTAATCTTTTTCCGGCGCGGTGTCCCCATAGCGAAACCACCTTTTCAAAATTCCATTAAAAAATAACTAATTTTCGCATAGTAATCATTTAAATCCTATTAAATAGCTTAAGATTTAGATTTTCTATCAGAGATGGCAGCATCATACCGGTTTTGTTTTTGCGAGTGGTAAAAAAATCCGCCATTTTCTCTATTTTTATGGTATTTGTTTTTAAAATGTATTTCCTAATAAAAAAAAATTTTTTTTCTCAAAAATTGATGATGGTTTTTTAAAGATTTTGCCCTATTTTGTTGAAATTAAGCCATTCAATAAACTTAAGGCGGCCTATACCTACGTTAAAACGGCCATTTTTTTTTAAATTAGCAATTTTTTTTTAATTCGCTCATTCGAAAGTATATTTATTCAGGAATCTAAAAATGGTTTGTTTTTGTTTCTACGTTTATTAGAACCGAAGTTATAGCTCATTTAGTTAACCGGAAGTGCCAATTTCCAGCACCGGAAGTACTATTTAAAGGGCCTAAAATATGTAAACAATGAGGTTTCTGCTGTAATAAATACTTATTTCGCATAGAAATAACCTTGAATCACATATTTTTTACTTATGGATTAGTTGGAAATATTTCTGTGTAATGTTTATAAATAGATATTAATGTTAAATTCACATAATCATGCGAGTGGCAACACAATTGAAAGCACTGTTTGGTGACGTTGTATACCAAACAACTGTTATTTTAACTGGTATTTCTTCCAGTTTTTGGTTTTGAAGTTCTATATAATTTTTTGTAACGCTTTTTGATGATTTTTTTTTTTCTCGGCGTCCGTAGTGTCTGACGGCCTTGGCGGCGAGTCGCCAAGGCCGTCAGACATGTTCGGCGCCAAAAATCGCCAAGTGGCGGACCATACGACAGCTGTTCCGAATTAGAAAAAAAAAAAACCTAAGCCGCTCGTCAAAAATCGGTGGGGACACTCGTAAGAAAATGTTTGAACCAAAACTCATCAACGTCATGCTCTATTTATTTCCTGTCTGTGGCTTCCTTTTGCGTGCGAAGCGGTGGATGGCGGCGCGTTTGGGCCGTGTGTGGGCGGGGGGGGGGGGGGCTGGATACCGGTAGGATTATTTCCAACATGGCCTCAGCCGAACCACTTATATCTCGCAAGGGCCATGTTTGGCGGTGTCTGAAGCAACGCTTTGATCAAACCCACACGTCATCTGCTAGTAATCCCATCGATCGAGGGTATATATGTGTATAATAATTTTATAGATATATTTTTATGCGTCATTCAAGTACGTCTGTATGCGTGTGGGTGGTCACATGATTATCCCTTCAAAATAAAAACTATTCCGATGACCGATTTTACAATCAGTTAATAGGCTTTTCTTTTCAGATTGCTCAAGTGGCACATTTTCAAATTGCTTAAGTGGCACATTTCGAAATTGCTTGAGGGACCTGCGGTACATTTACAGATCACACAAATAATCTGTGGCGTGTCCGGGACACGTTTCCACATCAGTGAAGTGCTTCACATTCTTAAAAAAAGGTTGAGTTAAGTTGTAATGTACCGCGGAGTTGTAATGACACGGGTCACTTTATAGCGCGTGTATGCCTCTACAACTAAGCCCATTGGAGTGTTTTTTCGCTCAAGTGATCTGGAAATGTACTTGGATAACGATACGTCATTGATAGCATGTACCTCTACAACTGAGCCCATTGAAGTGTTTTTTCGCTCAAGTGATCTGGAAATGTACTTGGGTAACGATACGTCATTGATAACGTGTACCTCTACAACTGAGCCCATTGAAGTGTTTTTTCGCTCAAGTGATCTGGAAATGTACTTGGGTACGTTCTTGGGCACTGGGTCGTGTCAAAATATTCATGCCCGAAGATGTAATGGTGTGATGGGGGGGGGGGCATACATGTATAACTGATTGTAAAATCGGCCATTGGAATAGTTTTTATTTTGAAGGAATAATCATGTGACCACCCACACGCATACAGACGTATTTCCTCTTCCCGGTAGCAGTGTACGTAGACGCGACTATAACAATGCTCGATACCAATGACGTCTGTCGCTCCCCGAGAATAGGGATTGAATCCCGCTTCCCACGATATTCCATGGACTTTTTCCACATAATAGCTGACGTATCGATAGTCTCTGTTAGATATAAAATTTTTCTTCATACGGTGGCTCGTACACACTGTGGTATACGCTACCGCTTTGGAGATCTACCAGACAAAGCACCTTCACTATCCACACATCTGTTCTATTCGGAAGGAAAAAAAAAACTTAATGTCTAATACGGCTTCCATGGTGATTTTTTCCCTCCGGTACCAAAAGATGTAGTTATTTATATATGCGTTCCTTTGTGTTTACGTTTAATTTAATCTATTTTTCTAGTTATTATGCCTTTATGGTCTTTCAAACGTAATCTATTTTTCAGGGAAATAATTTTGCATCCTCTATGCAAAGTTATTTACCCGTCCCGACTGTATTTTTTTTTTATTATTATATATTTTGTTCAGCACATCTTTTCAAGTCTTCATTGAAATTCCTTTCCAGACTAGGAAAGAGTTCCACCAAAAATTCACCACTTTACAATACGTGGCGGACAGGAATACGGCGGTGGTGATGCGTTAACGGCGGCGAATGCGTAAACATGAAACGAAAGTGAAGGAGTTCCTAGGTCGCGCGTTACGTAATTATGAAAGAAAGAAAGCTCTCTCTAGGAAGTCGTTTAAGAGCGCCATAAAGGAATCCCAGAGGGGCTCGAACATTACTTTCTACAATATGAGAAACTGGCGGCGACTGTAAGAGCCATGAAGACAATAAAGATGTTACCACTGTACATCTACGTGGGAACGGCGAATTCGCCGCAAATCGCTGGAAAGGAATACGGTGGTGACAGTCGATCCTGGAGAGGAATACTTCTTCAGGACTAATTACGTTACTATTCTACAGCGGGTGATAACGCCGTCTGCCGATCCCCCTTCCATCGATTTGATAGTAGAAACACCTTGCCGTCGCACAGTCGTTCATGGGCGAGCAATGAGGATGATGATGATGAATCTGAAGCCGAAGTGGTACCGCCCAATGGACTTCCACTTAGGAAATAAATGAAACCGGGCCGCGGGCTTCCAAAGGTTGAGAACAACTGCTCTAGAAGGTATCACGGCACACCTCATCAGGAATCACTTGCTCCAGAAGAGTACGCAGGGAAAGGACAACGGGGCCGTTGCTGTTTTCCAGGTGAACACGCAGACACAGATGGTTTTAAAAAAAATCGAAGAGAAAATATTTATATAATATTTTAATTAAATTCTTTCATCTCTTAAAATGATCATTTTTTTAAGGTCAGTAACGCAAAATTTTACGGGAGATATTCCCTGCACCCCCATGGCCTCCCAAATGCTGCAGGACCCCACAAACAGACATCATTTCAACTTTTTCCAAGGAGGGGCAAAGAACATGTACTCAATGTATGTATATACAATTTTTAGTGTATTTCAAAAGCCGGGGGGGGGGGGCGTTGCCCCGCGATCTCCCAAATGACGGGCCTGCCCGCAGACCAGACTTTCCTGGACCATTGCATAGTGAATTTGTAAGGTGAAAAACTGGCTTCCGGGTTGGTTCCCTGCCAGTCCCAAATTTTCTGGGGAGGGGCATCATTCTTTAAACTCTCCGAGTGAATTCAAATAAACAAGTAAATTGCATGTTATTGTGATCAGCTCTGAGCATCTAGCAATCACTTTCTAACAAATATTTTTTTGCATGATACAATCGAAAAGGCTTGTATGATAAATTTTCTTTTAATGTGTAAGGTGCAGTAGAGAGAGTAATACGTTAGAGTTTATGACGTGGCGCTTGTTCCAAAGAATAGGAAACTTAGTTTTTAATTTTGCACTAAACACAGTATTTACATTTGGAGAAGGTAGGAGGTGCAAAAACTCCAGGTCTAGGATTCAGTGAAAGAAGCTAGCCTGGAGCGGGGTAGACCAAGATGTGGGGTCCCTGCATCAAGGGAGACTTCTTGACAAAATTGTCGACAGTGTGGCACATGGTTTCGGCGCTCCTCTGGCTTATAAGCTCTGTAAAATGATCCTGAGAAGCCGCCGCTGTATTATTTCTCTGCTAGACACACACAAAATGCACAAAAAAATTTTTTTTCCTGCAAATCATTTATAGCTTGAATTTTACTGATAGGCCCTGCCTATGTATCAGAGGGAACTATGAAACTATAGGGAGGCATGGGGTATGTCTGCCCCAGGCGGGAAAAATTTAGGGGGCGGCAGTTTTCTGTGGGGACAAAGAACACCGTTACAAAATTATCGAATTTCAAAGTTGTGGGTGCGGCAAAATAGTGTAGCTGAGTCTATTTCAGCCCCACCCCCAATAAATTCTGTAGGGGGCTGAGCGCCCCTAATAATTAATGAATAAAAAATGCAACGCAACGTTCGCCTGCCCCACCCACAGAGTACAGGCTCGAGTCCCATATATACGGGACGATTGACTACTTTCAATCCCCTCAATGTTTTCTTCATGTTGGTGCCTCTGACAGACAAAACATTTTTTCTAAGTTTTTCTGCTATAATTCTCTTTCTTCTTGATTTAGCACCCAAGCTGCCCCTGCCCAGCAGGGAACCTTTCGCTATATATTAATATAATGACGTTTTTTACATAAAGAATTTTAAATATCAGGGGTTCTCAAAGTGTGCGTCGCAGCTCCTAGGGCTGTCGCTGTGAGTTTACAACATTAATCTGTATCAGTTCCGTGCTCTATTTTTTTTTTCTTTTTTCTGAACTGTTCTAGAAGGCAGCGAAGAAACGATGGCTAGAACAAAGAGGGTTGGCAAATCTTCGAGAACCACTTGATATTGTATAAATGGAATTATTGCTTACCTAGTTGCTTCAAAAAGAAGGTCCAAGCACGCAGAAGTAGTCTTATCTAGATGAACAGTTTAAAGAAAATGAACGGCATAAATGGCCAAGCTGCTCTGTCAAGATCATATAAGCATTACCCCATATATTTGTCGGTATCAGTCAGACAAATTTTTCTAAAAAAAATCCTGCATTCTCTTGGGGCATTCAAATGGTCATTTAACGTGTCTGGATCGCCCCATCCATGCAGTTTCATTTATTGTAAAACACGCTTTTACCCTGAGGCAAAGGAGGGGACGCTTGCCCAGACACAATCGAGGAAATAAAAGAGAAGTGTGTGCTCCCTGATCTCTACAAAAATACCCTTCGTAGATGCTTGACAGTGCAAATAACTACTGGACACGTGTATAGGTAAAACAAGCCGACAGAACAAGACGTACAGGGTGGAATTTTTTTTTTTTTGTAAGCAACCAATAAAAGGTTTCCGTTTAAGTGGGTGATCAAGCAATCACAGCACCACCGGGTTCCAATGCCCCTGCAAAAACATATGGTGTTTGGATACCCTCCATCCCTTAGGCAAAAACCTGGAATCTTTGACACAAGCAAAAATTGTGAGAAAGAAGGGTGCTCCTTTATCAGCACCTAAAGATTATATCAATGTGTTTTGAAACCAGAGGCTGTAGCAAGATTCAAGACGCATAAGAGAGAAACAAGCAGTTTTTCTTTTCATGTTCGATATTTGCGAAAAAAAATGAGAAATCTATGTAGGAGATTTTTATTTCTGAGTCAATTGTGTGGGTGCTCCGCCCCGTGCTACGAAGTACTGTGGGTGAGCACCCACAGCACCCCCCGGCTCCGACGCCACTGGTTTACACTATAATTCATTATTTCTTTCTTTTATTATGAAAGAACAATTAATAATTATAAAACATTAATGAATGATAATGAACTAATAATTATAAAATGTTAATAAATAATTAATATAATATAATTAATGAAGTGGCCCGCGACATTTACAGATAATTCGTCGCTCAGCTCTGGAGCTGCTCCACGGCACATTTATAGATTACTCGAGTGGCACGTTCTTTTCAAATTAATGAGGTGACCATTTACAGATCACTCAGTTCTGGATCAAGCATGTTTAACGAAAGCGTAAAGAGAGAGTTTCGAATCGATAATCTCGTTCAGTTATTATTGGAACAGACTGTACATGACACCTACTTGGATTTTAATTCTTTATTGAAGTCAAAGATTGAAATTATTTTTCAACTCATAAATTATGTTATGATAATTACAGCTACAAATAAGAACTTTAATTCCCCACATTTGTGTTGTTGAATGTTTTATTTTGTCGAATTCATTTTAATCCACTGCAATTTGCAGTAACGCTCCATTTCCCGCCATTGCAATTTTTCGGTGATTTCAGCAATATTTAGCAACTTGTTGAACTTTTGGCGTTGTTCTTGGCGATAATTAGAGATGTCCCGTTTTTGGAATCCCAATTTCCCGTATTTCTCTCGAAGAAATATGGTCAGCTTAAGGATGAGGGATTTTGGGTGTCAGCCGTGATCGGGATGAATTTTTTTTTTGGATCATTACATATTCAAAAACCGGAACCGTGTTTGTTTCAAAAAATGTAAACAAACAAACATGGTGCGCTACATGTTGATGTTCAGCTATTTAGGGACACGATACCGGTATAATTTTCGTTTTCAATCCGATTTGTACTATTGTATTCATTAATTTCGACTTTATTACTGAACTTTATACCAGTGGTTCTCAACCGGTGATCCGCAAGGGCTTCGCGGCCGCTCAAAGGAAAAAAAAAAACCCAGTAAATTTGAAAAAAATAATTATAAGTATTTTTGAGAAATAAAAATAAGTCAGTAACTTTAATGAATAAATAAATAAGCTGACGGGGCTCCGCCATAGAAATTTTTCCAGAAAGGGGGGCTCCGTGGGTCAGAGTCGTCTTAAAAGCATCATGGGCCCCCAGGCCAAGTGATTTTTCCGAGGCCCTACCTGATAGATTATCGAAAATTTCAACAGGTTTTAATTCCTGTGAGGCCCCTCTTCCCTTGACGCGCCCGGATGGGCCCATGCGTTAAGACGGCACTGCCGTGAATCAATAAAAGGTTGAGAACTGCTGCTCTATACAAAGGTTTTTAACAACTGGCTAATGCGAAGATGAATTTAGGAAAGAGGGGGAAATTCTCAACTGCACTTGCAGAGAAGTGGATAATCGAATCCCCGTCCTCTCACTTGCTCAGTGAGCGCACTAGACTACAAAAACTTAGCCATGGATGATGTCACTCTTGAGATAGACATCACCTTTGGATGAGTCGAGTCGCCATCAGGTGCCAGTGTCAGTGGTTGTGAGCTTTGGCCTGAATTAGGTCCGACTGTCCATGTATGTTGCCCGTTTAGTGCATACAAGGTCTAAGGAAAGATTGATTCATTGTCTTTGTAGTCTAGTGGTCTACTGTAGTTTTCAACTTTAAGGCACAAATGTGAGCCGATCTTCCCGTTAAAAAGTCTCGTCACAGAGAGCAACAGGCCTATAACGGTATATTATTCAATCATTACACTTCATGCATCGTTAGAAAAATTTATGGCAGATGGTAGCGCTACGCGCAACAAACAAACAAACATTGCACAAAGAAACAAACTTCACAGAAGGTTCACTACGCGCGCACACACATTCCCACATGTACCAATTCGTTAGCAGTTCCGCAGAGGAATATGGATGAGGTGGATGTCTGGTTCAATGGTAGTCTCCAGCAAGTGAGAGGAGTTGTGGGTTCGATTCCCCCACAAGGGCAGTTGAATTTTCAATCTTTCCTAAACTCATTTTTGCATCAGCCAGCTGTGAAAAAACTTTATATGGATAGTGGACAGTGACATCATCCTTGGTTTTATTATTCTAGTTCAAACTTCCAAAACTTGCAATTATTGAAATAAGCCTGAGCTTTATAAACTGTTATTTTTTTTCTGTATAAATGTTTCCAGGGGTATTCAGAAGCAGCCTTGCTGTGTTGGTGAAACTGTTCAAGGTGTTTTAGAGGTAAGTATATATGTTATGGTCCAAGTCTAGCATCTTTGAGAAATGCCCATTTTGGGACATTGGTTTGACTTTAGACACTGGCCACTTTGCATAGTGACTGATTATTTGCTGGCCATTTTGCGAAGACACTAGACACTGTTACACAATACATTTTTTTTTCAACTCCTTGCCATCAGTCAAGTTACCCACAGGTGAGACTTCACTAATAGGTAACTTAAAGACTTCTGAGAATTCTGTTTTTCGACTAGCTTACTTGTTCATTTAAATAAATTGAAATGTTCAGCCAAACAACGGTCTATGTGGTTTTTAAACTTTTGAGGAGGCACAATGAAAGTCATGGCTGAATTGTGGAAATACCTTTTTTTGCATAGATTGTAGCTGCGTAAAGGTGCATAGAAACTACATCTGTTGGGTCTAAATCTGTTCGTAGGAACTTGCTTTAGTAACGTGTAATGGAAGCTTCATGGGACGTTATTCAGTCAAAAAAAAGATTTTGCAAAATTTAACATAGACGATTTATTCGGCCAAATGCTTCAAGTTGATTATTTTGTATTTGTTAACATCTTCAGGTCTTTATCTCATTCTGTCAAGTTAGGGCTTCGTGCATTGGGACCAAAGAATGATCCAGAGACTGTCACCTGCAGTAGAACGGATAGAGGAGTCCATGCCCTCATGAACGTCATCCATGTCGACCTAGAGCATAAAATTCAAGGTGAAACATTTCAACCTCATTTCATCACAGAAAACATGAATGAATTCCTTAAGTCATCGGAACATAGCATAATGTGAGTTGACTTTTATGCGTGGATTTTAACAAAACACCAAGAAGTCTGGTACTTTTTGTACCATTGATTGCATTTCTTCCGCATTCAAATATTTTTTTGTTTCACCAAATGTGCTTTTGTATTACTCATGTGATATTTCTATTACTTCATTTTTACTTCACACAGTGTGACAAAAACTTGTGTTGTTCCCGATTCATTCCATGTTAGAAAGTTTGCTGCTTGGCGAAGCTACATATATCGAACTGCTCTTCTTAAGCCTCATCTCAAGCCATTTAATTATAGATCCATAGGCTATGATGCATTCCTTCCAATTTTCGAAAAAGATCGGTGTCACATAGTTCAGTGAGTATTGATCAGAGGTGTATTTATGATTTCGCCACACGTGCGCTATACAGATTTCACAGCCCTTCATTTTTTGACCACTCATTCCTCAAATTTTAATTCTCTTGACCCCACCCTTGTCACGTCTACCTCTAAATCACTCTTTTGGTCATTTGCATAATTGCGTACTCTCTAGGTCACTCATTCTCACAAATTCTTTAGACTGTTCTCATACACACTCTCTAGGTCACTCTTTTGATCAATTGCATGCTTGCACACACTCTAAGTTACTCTTTTTGTCACTCACTGACCTGGTCCCTCACTTTCTAAGTCACTCTTTTGATCATTCAGGTACGTACTATTTGGCTCACTCTTTTGATCAATCACATGAGTGCACATGCTCTGGGTTACTCTTTTCATCACTCAATCACAGGGCCGTAATGTACCTCTGTTTCAATTCCAGTTTAACTTAGGAAAAATGCAGTTACGAATAGATTTCATGTCAAAAATTAAGTGTTTGTAGACCCTCAGAACCTTCTCAATTTTATACACTGTTGCCAGATCTGAAGCCCATGAAGACAATGATTGAGGGAGATTCCTTAGTGTTATAAATAATTTTAGTTTATTTATTGCATTATTTGGAATATTCTGTATCATTTTTCAAATAAAATACAGCTACCTTGTTTTATTGTTGTAAAAACATTTAACTCTGTTCTCCCATTTGTAATTGTTTAATCACATGCCGGGCTCCTTCAAAACATAAGGCACAGTGTGACTGCACCTACTGCATATCTCAGGGGGGGGGGGGGGGCTCTTGTGAAAATTGATGATGGCAAAATAACATGCCTCTTTCTCCCAGTGAATGAACACAACTCCACTTATCTGGTCTATGGACAAGGGCATAATTGAAAATATGAAGTGATTTTACAGAAAAGCTTTTATCGAAGGCTTGCTTTCATCTGATGATGTCGTGACTGTCAAAGAATTTCAGAAGAGATACAATATAAAGGACATTTTTTTCAATACCACCACTGTCTGGGCTTTAGTTATGAGTCTGTCATTACTGTGGTGTAGATTTTATTCAAAATGTCTTGCATAGCTTCATTTTGTATTCGTAATGTCTCCTTATTTATTAATAAATCTTTTTTTTAATGTAGTGGCTCGTTGAATCCAGACAGAATCAATGAAGCTGCTAGGCATTTTGTAGGCACTCATGACTTCACCACATTTGGGAAGTACATCAAAAGAGAGAATAAAGATCCGACGAGGACCATACATGAGTTCAAGTTTTTGCCATCTCAAGATCATGCTAATACAAGGTTTGATCCACTTTATGGCAATATCAACATGTGGGAATTTCATGTCAGAGGGAATTCATACCTGTATCATCAGGTAAATGGATAGTGAATGTTCAACTTTTGTTTCATTTTCACCACTGCTTATCACATGGAAATTTTTGATCCTGATTGATTTTCAAATACAATGAAACTTCAATATAATGATACTCTGCGAACCAAGGAAAAATGTAGTAGAGAAGTTTACCAACCAAATTTATTCTGTTGTTGGCATCTCTTCTGAATTGGCATTGTTAATATCACCAAAAAATGCATTTATGAGTGTTTTATACAAACGAAAAGGCCACAACAGACAAAATGCCCAACAACTAAAAAAAAGGTGCCCATAAAAAATATGGATGTTGAATATATATCTAAACTAGGGGGTATCCCAGTTTGATAAGATACTTGTCTAAAATACCAAAGGATGTTTAGAAGTGTCACAAGTTCGATACCTGGTTTGTTCTTGTCAGAAAACTTTCCTGATACAGGGGTACAACAAAAAACAGCGTCATGACCACAGAAAAAATTGCTACCGCAGTGAGTCCCCCATCAAGGAGGTTAGCGCACCAACCTCTTAATGAGTATAGAAAACAAGCCTGCCATTCGGAATCTGCAATAAATTGTAGGTCCCAGTGTAATTAGCCCTCGGGTGCAGAAAATGACTGTGGTATGACAGAAATGATCAATGAGATATCTTTTTCTTTTTCTTTAACCGAACACAACTCAGGTCTATCGCCATAGGCAATTTACTACCTAGTGAGTTGTGCCGGAAGTGTAAGTGCGTGTACCTAACAGTCTGAGTGCGTATCTAGTGTTGTGTATGATTTTTCAGTGCTGCCATCTATATCTAAGAAGTGAAGTGAGTGATGTGTAGTGACTGAATATTTGTACTGTTTGTAGGACTGTTGCTCTCTGTGGCGAGACTTTTTAACGGGGAGATCGGCTCGCATTCGCGCCTCGAAGTTGGGAACCACAGAAAACCAACTTCAGCCGACCACCACTGTGGTGACGGTGGGGCTCGAACCCGGGTCCTCGCGATGCGAGTCCGTCACTATGACCACTCGACCACTACAGCGGCCAATGAGATATCTAGACTATATCAATAATACAGCAATCCAATAAGAGCAATGGAAAAATGATAATGATGATAAAATAAATTGCCCATAAAAACTTATGGTTGTTTCATTTAACTATGGATAACTTCTCCATTCATTCCAATATGTTTATCATATTTCATTTTAAATGTGTCAATTGTGTTAGAATTTACTACCCCTGGGGGTAAGCTATTCTATTTATTCACAACCCTATTAGAGAAAAAATTCCCTGTGCACTAAAACATTGAGTTGTCCCCTTACCAATCTATACTGATGTCCCCCTTGTCGGGGCAATGGTCCATTCTATCCCCATCCCGTTGAAAATTTTAAACATTTTGATAACCCAACACCTGCATTCTTCCAATGTAAACATATTCAAGAAATCAAGTCTCTCTCTTCATAGCTCAAGCCTTGTGTACCAACCAGAGTATGCGCATAGCTCTTCTCTGCACCCAGGGCCGCAACTAGGGGGGGGGGGAGCAGGTGGTCTGATGCCCTCTGGGATACCAGAAGGGGACACAGAATTTACCCTTTAACTGCTTCTTCTACATTGCAAGGGGCACCAAAATGCCGGCTTGTCCGGGTGACGAAATATCTAGTTGCGGCTCTGTCTGCAGCCCCTTCAACCAAGTCTGTATCTGAAGACCATAGTGTGCCTTCTTGGGACCGCTGGCTAGGCTTTTCCTTGGAGCCTCCCTCTTGAAAGGGTTACTATTATGCAAAACGAATTTAAACTTTCTGTTGGACCCCTCCATTTGGCTCGGGGCCCAGGGGTAGTGCCCTGGTTGCCCCGGCCTAGTTACGATCCTGCTGTGTCTCTCTGTAGGCATGGTCTTCAAAACATTATAGCATACTCCAGTCCAAAACGAGCTAAGCCTCGTAAAAGTGTAATAATGGCGTTAGGAGAATGCGAAGAGACCTTTTTAAGGCAGGCATCACACTATAAAAGGTCGATAAAAGTACTTTTATAAAAGTTTAAAAATGTAACCAATAAGAGCATTAGTAACATTCTAGCAAATGCAATCGATTACCTTACTGGTTGTATTTTTGGAATTTTATGAATGAACTTTTATGAATTATAGTGTAATCCTAGCCTAAGAATGAAATCAAGCATTCCATCTGATTTTTTGATCACTGCTGAATAATGTTCAGAAAACCTGAGCCGCTCATCAATAAGAATACCCAGATCGGTGATGTTAATTACATCTGGAATAATAACACCATTCAAACAGCAAAAAATGGTAATTGATTAGTTGATGGACAAAATTCAGTTAGTTGTTTCACCCTGTACGATAGTTTACCGCACAACACTTTTGTGTACTACACGAAAAGTATATTCATGACGATTTCATTAGCACTTCAAAAGGTGGATAGTGTAAGATACTGATGTTGTTGAACACTTTCTAAAGAAGAAAAACTGGTGAGGAATTAAAAAATATGTTGAAAATGATTTTGAGCGAAATACAAAAGATATTATTACAGCAGTTTTGAAATCGCCTAAAAATATCGTTATAGAGGTATTTATCATAGTAAAGGATATCTTGTATCGAGAAGAGTTTAACATTAGGCTATAGGCAATTACAAATATGATTTGAAAAATATTATTGTAGAGGGATTAGTTGTTGTATTGTTATAGCAAGGTTTCACTGTATTTGTGTTCTATTACTCATTGAGCGTCTTCCTGCTTCTCAATTCTATTGGTATATTTTTTGAATCCTAGGTCCGAAAGATGGTGGGAACCCTTTTAGCTGTTGGCTATGGCTTCTTGTGCCCTGAGGATATCAAGCATATGTTAGATGACCCAAGTCCCCATAAATGGAAGAAATCTCTCCTACCACCAGCGGAAGGATTATACCTCTCAGAAATCCATTTTGAGAAAGAAGGTGTGTTTGATTTACCATTAAAATATTTAGGCGTGTTTTTTTATAGGTAATTTAAATTTAATTTTTGAACAGCTCTAGATTTAACAGACGAATGGAGGCTAAACATGATCCTTTAAGTCATGAATTTTTTTCAATAAAAATTGCCCGGTGCAAGTTTCTCACTGATTTTCTTTGTAAAAATTTGGCTGGTCAGCCAAATCAGAGAAAAGACTACACATGCACCGGAACTTGACAAAAAATAACAAATAGGCACAAGTTAAATTTCTTATTAACCAAGTGGTGCCCCTTCCCCCGGAGGAAGCCATCCAAAATAATCCATGTTGATAGACATGCTTTTCTTTCTGGTCTATTGCCACAGAGGATACAGTTTCACTTCTAAAGAGGTGTCTGAACAGGCTCATAACTATGCTCGAGGAACCTGTACAGTCGTTTAGGGTCCCACAATCAAATTAACACTTAGTTTGCATGATGATAACCCCTTCAAGGGGAGATAAGAAAAAGTTTGCCCCCCCTCCCCACCTCCCAAGAAGGTATGCTATGGCTCTGTCTATCATTCTCGCATTCGATCACAATCAGTTTTTTTTTTGTACCTTGTGTATATAGTACGGCAAGTGTAAAACAACAGGTGAGATGGCATGCCCCCCCCCCTCCCATTGCTTTTAAAATATACCTCTATCCTAATATACGTACATTCATCCATCTTAACGAAACCCAGAAATTTTTTTTCAACTCCCAACCCCATCTCATCTGTAATCACCTCAAAATTTGTGAATTGCAACAGTACCCAATTGTCCGGGGAAAATATGTTGTAAAACTTTTGTGTTTTTTTTCTTTTTGACATAAAATAAAGTGTTCCAGACTGTGTCACAAAGCTGGGCTGGAAGATATCTTGGCAACAGGATTAGTCTAGTGGCGAAGTCCTGGCGCTCATTCACTAGGCATTCAATCAGTCCTTCAATTCAGTCTCGCCATAGAGTGCAACAGTCCAAATATTCAATCATCATGCTTCACTCCTAGTTTGAGAAATAGGTGGCAGCACTAAAAATTCATAGACCAGACTGTTCACTGCACATGCACACTTCCAGCACAACTTATTCAGTATTAAATTGCCTGTGGTGATAGACTGATATACTCTGCAAAAAAGAAAGAGAAAGCTCTTCAACTTGCCCAAGAAATGTTACAATAAGTTTGTATTAGGGGTCATTCAAGTATTACGTCAGCATTGAGCGGGGGGGGGGGGAGGGGTTCGGATTTGCTGACTTTTGATGACAGGAAGGGGTGTGAAGGTTGCTTACGTCATCAACCACCCCTTTTTGAAGATATGAAATATTCTAAGCTGCTGACGAAATTTTGCTGACAGGGGGAAGGGGGGGGTCAGTGTTTTGCTAACAAGGGGGAAGGGGGGGGGTCAAAAATGGCTGAAAATCTGCTAACGTAATACTTGAATGACCCCTTAGGCTTAGAGCTGCCCAGTTGAGTTCATTCACTCGTATTTCGTCAAACCACACACACACTCTATCTCTCTCTCTCTCTGTTCGAAAGAGACGAGAATTGCCACATTAAATGGAAAGGGCCAGTTCCCAGACCATGTTGCTGCCACAGAGTTCCTAGCCCAGATTTGGTCAATATTTCCTTATATGCTCTGACAGGGAAAAAAGATTGTCTACACCAGCAGTTCCCAACATTTGTGACTCACAGAGCCTTTTTAAGTATTTTATTTCTATGGCAGAAACCAGCAGACATATTTTTTGTATATATATATCAACTTACTGATTTAATTTATTGTTCTTGAGTGGCCATGTAGAGGCACATAGTTCCATGGTGCATTGGTTGAGAACCACTGCTCTACACCATAAATCCATTTCTGCCAAATTTGGCAGTAGAAGAAATGCACTCCCCTTTAGTTTTGTGAACATCATCTTATGGACTGCATTTCTGTCATGAAATCTAAGTGCAAAAACTCTGAACACATGGCAGCGTTATTCCAATGTGACAATAGAAAGTGTGTTGTCATAGTTTGTAATAAAGTTTACTCCTTCGAGGCATCAGCAGTTCCTATTTGTCAATTCTTTTGGCTTTCTTGGCCGGGGTTGGGGTTTTATAACTTCATCTTATTTTCATTTGATCACTTTATTGTTCAGGTTTGCGGGAGCTATCTGCAATCTTATAGATGAAATAGCCAAATCAGTACACCAGACAATTACTGCCTTTTCAGCCCTCATCATATATGTCCATTTTGATATCTGTGGTTAGTATACTAAGCCTTTAGTTCTCGTTTCGTTTTTAAATTTCAGCATTCAAGTGGACAGAGCAAGGAGATGATGGTGCAAGCAATGAAAAAGAGGAAATCGCTGAAACTGATGATGCAGATGCCCGGACTGTGTGCATTCAGTAACTGTGATAGTTTTTGTATTTATATTCTGTACAATTTTAATGTCAATTTAAAAAAATCATATCTTAAGTTTCTGCGCTCTTATTTTTGTTTTATTTTTTCAATGAATTCATCACCCCCATTGAGTACAACTTTATCTTCATTTTGATCCCAGTTTATCAAGCAATAGACAATCAAGCCACACCCCCCCCCCCCCCCAGTTTGATCGAATGCATTAACCACTGATACTTTCCATCCCACAGAGCAGGGATTCCCAACAAAATTTCTTGCGAAACCTTTGATAGTTATAAGGCTGTTCTACAGAACTCTGAACAAATTTTGAATATTTATAGAAAAATAAGTGTCCGAGGATGATGACACTCTTTGCTATCCATAATGTAATCTTTTTAACAGCTGGCTGATGCGAAGATATATTTAGGAAAGAGAAAAACATTCAAAATGCTCTTGCAGGGAATTGAACTCATGTAATCTCACTTGCTGGGTGAGTGCACTATACTACAAGGCAACTAATATCTCAGTCTTTCAAGATTGAAATATTTGTTGCCTTTGAAGTCTAGTGGTGTATGGCACTCACTCGCCAAGTTAGAGAACGAGGGTTCGATTCCCCCGCAAGGACAGTTGAATTTTTCCCCTGGATTTATCTTCTCATCAGCCAGCTGGGTAGTAATAGAGGAAAGTGACATCATCTTTGGATAACTCTGATACATGCTTTTACTGAGATTATCATGATCCTAATCATTGAATCATAGGGTGTTCATCTGAGTTGTTTGAGTTGTACAAAATAAAGCATCCATCCTCAATGGTTTAATTAAGTACCATGATCCCCGAGTTCGATACCCAGTTCGTCCTTGTCAGAAAACTTTCCTGACGCAGGGGTACAACAAAAAATGGCGACTTGACCACAGCAAAAATTGCTACCGCAGGGAGTCCCCCATCAAGGGGTTAGTGCACCAACCTCTCGATGAGTATGAAAAAACAAGCCTGCCGTTCGGAATCGGCAATTAATTGTAGGTCCTGGTCTAATTAGCCCTCGTGCGCAGAAAATGACAGTGGTGCGACAAAAATGATCAAATGAGCATTCGCAGTCATTCCCGGTCTCTAAACGTCTGTGTTCTGTAAACTTTTTCGCCATGAAAAAATGGTGCCTTTTCTAGTTACGTATGTCCAAAACCAATAAATGAGTAAAAATAAAATGTTTTATCAGCAAAAATATGATTTCTAGAAAGTATCGAAAATAACTATACAGTACCGGGGCCGTAACTAGGGGGATCGGGGAGCAGGAGGGTCTGCTGCCTGGGCGCTGGACCAGAAGGGCCACCAAATTCATCCTTTAACTTATTCTCCAGGCAAGGGGTGCCAAAATTTCAGCTTGCCCCGGGTGACAAACTATCTAGTGGCGGCCCTGTGCAGTACAGTATTATATTATACACATGTAAAAAAATTAATTAACCAGAACCTCTGCCGTCACCTATCAAATAAAAAAACACAACTTATAATTTTTTGATTGAAATTTGTGACCAGTTTTCAATAATTATTGCATAAAGAAAAAAACATGGTTTAATATTAATGAAAAAAATTAAGAACACAATAATAGTGGTTAAGTTATTAAGTTTACCTTGAAATTTTAACAGTTGTTGTAAATTTGCTGTAAAATACAATAAATAAAATCCACATAGGAAAGGGATCCAAACCAGAATTAACAATAAGTCATCTTTGGCTTCTGCTCTGCCATCTTCGGCCTTCTGCAAACTTGATAAGCTCATATTGCTCATGAAATATCTGTTAATATCATACTGTATTGATTTTTTCTATGCAAAACATTTTAAGCAGGCAGACGTTTGATGATTTTTTATATTTAATAGATGGCAGCAGTTTTTTTCCCAATGTAACAATAGTATTGACATTAATTATAATGACATTCTACTGGCGAAAAGCTGGTCCTAGATGCATACTTCCAGTTGGGATAAGTATCAAATAATGTGTAGTACTCAGATTAATGTGTAGTACTCATTTATGTTGAAGGGGAGGGGGGGGGGGTTGTATAGTTATTGAAATAAAGATATTTCTACCCTGTGCTCAAAAACCCAATTAATAAGTTGTTACCATGTCTCTCCTGATGCAAACAAAAAAGTTCCATGTTGCTAAGTGCAATATTTACTGAGATATTCAAATTTGAAAAATGGAGGAAAGTTTGGGGAAAAAAACAGCAATAATGTGTGGGTAAACTGTTTTACCCATCACTTTGTCATGAGGATGCATGTACACGCATCTTCGACAATGTTCCTTATGTATGTTTACAACAGATGACGCCACTACGACAAAAATGAACAATTGTTTTCCAACCAAAACTGAACGGCTTGTAACATGTATACATTTTTGTAACGGTGCTATTCAACGGAGGATGCTTATTAGCATCCGAGTGTTGTTTCACCCATTTTTGTTTATTTTTGAATTGAAGAAATAAATTTTTCTTATTCTGTAATATGTATATATACATATATATAAATTACCGCAGGGCATCTCTTGACGCATGGGGGCCCACCATGTACTGCAGGAATGGGCAGGGCCGCAACTAGATGCTTGGTCACCCGGGGCAAGCGCAGATTTTAATGCCCCCCTTGTAATGTTGAAGGAGAGGTTTCAGAATGCAATTTGCGCCCCCCTCGGGTATGAGACGTGCCTGCTCCCCCCTAGTTGTGGCCTTGGGAATGGGGGGGTCTTCTCGGGTGCATAGGGGTACTCTACGATAATGGGATCATGTGCATAAATAGCAGGTGACACTTTGTCAAATGCCTTATTTTTTCAAGTGGGAAATTCGACAACAATTTCAGGGCCCTAAAATTGAAGCTTTGCAAGACGTGTCCCTTCGGTGGCAGATTTATGGTTTTGTTGGCTGTGGGCTTTTCGAATTTTGCCGGCCTTCACCCATTTTAATCTAGTTTTCTTTTTTTTTTGACTACTCATTCCTCCAAATTTTCGTCTTGGTTTATAGCCCGCTTGCCCTCACCCATACTGTAAATATGTCTCTGCGCTATTCTATGGGACTGAAACAAATTTTGAATATTTATCTACAAAAACGTCTCTTGCCTTCTCCTTCATTGAAAACTGACAATCGTCACCAACATTTATTTGCTCCGGACAAACTGACAGTATCATAGCTCCAGGGCCAAATGAAAGAGGGCTTAGACACCAAATCTTAATTTACTTATTTATTGTTACACAAATCATTGAGCCAGATCTTATCGTGGAGCTTCCTGTGCCATGCGCTGGAGGGAATCTTGTTCAGATGACCATGAGTGTCCCGTAAAATACATGTAAATTCTGCGCCAAGAAGAATCCTCACCAAGGGCGTGAGTAGGTACAATGAATTTCTTCCATTGTATTCCCGGTTACGAACTTTTTCAAAAAGCATTTCAAGAAACAAGAAAGTTTTCTTCCTTGAAAGCTTTCCGGGTTTCGTGCATAGGCGGAGATGGAACCCGAAATCTGGGGGCATGATGATGATGATGCCAATTCATATATATATATATATATATATATATATATACATTAGATCAGTCGACTTCACCTTTGACACTGGGGAGGGGGGGATGCACCCCTATGCTCCCTCGTATCTCCACCCATGGTTCCGTGACATTTGATCTTGGGGGACCCAAAAAAAACACTCTCATGGAACTACAGTTGGAAATCGCTCGGACGAGGGTCATTTGCACTGCTCGTAAAACCTGTCAATCAAATCCGAGGGTCAATTGCACTAAACTCCCCTCTTATCAGATGGGTTAGTTGCACGGAAGGGGGGGGGGGCAGATTAGATTCACTGAACCTTATCTATAGTAGATGGTGTTGGAAGAAGTATGTATTACTCTCTGAACCAGTTTCTCTTAACCAGGAGTGCCCCCTGGGAAAGCCTTTTTAAGGAGAAGGGGTGCGAGATGTAGTATAAAAATGTAGCATCGTGGGGCTGATTATATTCCTGAAAATTAAAATTATACAAAATATTGGATTTTTTTATTTCAAATTCAATGTACGAATCATACCTTTCACTTTTGGAAATGTGTTGCGCGAAATTTGAATGCCCCAATATTTATATACAGTATGCAGGCCCGTAGCCAGAAATTTCGTTTGGGGGGGGGGGGGGGAACCAAGTGATAGAACAATAGATTTGGCCATCTTTTTCCCTTTTTTCCTCACATATCGGGGGGAGGGGACCGGACAGATGGCAGAACTGAAAAATCAAACACAACAACACTACATATGCACTCAGTTACAGTTACGCATACAGTTACACTTCCGGCACAATCGCCCATAAATGGTGATAGACCTGAGTTGTGCTCAATTTGAAAGGAAGACCCCTAAGTCCACCCCCCCCCCCCGCTAATTCTCGAAAGGATTTACGAAATCATATGCAGGGCGAATTGAGGTCGGTTTAGGCTCCGAGTGCAGAAGAAAATACCGTATTGGGCCCCCCCCCCCCAAAAAAAAAAATAAAAATTAGGTGCAAGTTAAATTTCTTATTAACCAAGTGGTGCCCCTTTCCCCAGAGGAAGCCATCCTAAATAATCCATATTGATAGAAAGTTTACACTTAGAAAAAGTGTAAAGTTTAGGTTTTGCGAACTCCTTCAGAAGTCGGAGTCTAGTGCGCACATCCGTCGTTGAATACGCCTCTATTTATAGACAGTTTTCAGAAATTTTTGTAGCGATTAAGAATTGAATAATTAACTAATTAGAAAAATCTAAATTTTCACGCCAGTGAATATATGGCTGTGACTATATACACTGCCTCCCCTAAGCATAGACGAAGTGTGAAGGAAGAATAATGTGCGGGGGGGAGGGAAGGAGTTATCTTTCAATAATCGGTATCAGCTGGAAAGTGGGGGAGGGGGAAGTCCAGTGAATATTTCGGGCATAGATAACAAGAGTGAAGCAGTGAAATGCGATAACCACGCCTACCTACCAGTGCAACTAACCCATCTCCAATCATCCGTGGAGATAGACCGGAGTTGTGCTCGGTTTGAAAGAAAGCAGAATGCATTATACTTGGCAACGGTGATTAATGCTTGAACCAACTGAGCCCGGGTGCAGAGCCAATCAGCGAAAGCACCGAAATCAGTGGAAATTTTTTATTCGCTTCGAGAATTTTCTCTTTTTTTTTTTCAGTGCGTATGTCTTTATGTGTTGGTGGTTTTTTTTTTTTTTAACATTTCTGCATATTCCAAGTGTATGCATGGTTCATGTCGATCCTTCCCTAAAAATATATGAAACTGGGGCCCAAAAAAAAGGGGAGGCCAGAAAAAGTATTTTTTTGGGCATTGGGCCGCGTGAAATTTCTTGAGACGACGTGTGTGTTTTTTGAACCAGACGCTAATGCAAAAAATGACGAAGAAGCGGGACGGGGGTGGGTATGCAGTGGCGCATTTATATGGTTTTGTCGCCCTTCTGCCATCCTAGTCTAAATTTCTCGACCCTGCAAGTACACCTGTGTTTCTAAAATCACTCTTTTAGTTATTTACATGCTTTCACACTGTTTTGGTGTCACTCACATACTTGCACACGCTCTAGGTCACTCGCTCTGCAGATCATTCGTTTGATCATTCACATGCTTTCTCACTAAATCACTTTTCTGGTCACTCACTGACCTTTCCTTGCTGCCTGGGCAGAAGAAAAATTTTTGAGGGTTATTCTTAAAGTTTCGTTCAAACGATTCTGTAATTGCTTATTTCGGTAATTCTGAAAAATTATTTTCCTTCCCAATATATCTTGAAGTCTTCCTTTCAATAATTATGCAATTATTCTTTTATTGATTGTGAAATAATTTCTATCGAAAATCCCGAAATTATTTCTTTCATTGGTTTATGTTATTTTTTCACCAATTCTGAATTTGTTTCAAAAATTAAAAAAAAATTCACTAATTTCAGTTCTAGTAATTCTGAATTTTCATCAATTGTGGAATTATTTCTTTCACTTATTCTAGAATTACTTCTTTCATTTATTCTCGAATTATTTTTTTCATTTATTTTGTGGAAATTTTTTTATTTATTCTATATAGGTATATAATTATTTCTTTCATTCATTCTAAAGTTATTTTTCTTTCATTTATTTAAAATTATTTTTCTTTCATTTATTTTAGAATTGGCATTTCTTTCATGAATTTCGAAATCATTTCTTTAATTGATGCCAGAATAAATCGTTTTTCAATGTTTTCAACCATTTTCTGAAAATGATCGGCGAGCCATGACAAAAAGCTCCGAGGGCCAAATGCGGTCCGCTGTCCATACGTTGAAGATCCTTGACCTAGAGTTCCCAGTGGATATAACTTCTTCTCTTATCACTAGAAATTTTGAAGCTTCGCCTTTCAAACGAACTATTGGACTTTCACAGTGTTGTCCAGCAATTATTTGGATTCACAGCTTGATCCTAGTTTCGTGACACTGAAACATCGTGCGTATTCATAAGACGTGTTTACGTCAACAGGACAACCTACAAAAATGTGTAGCTCTAGAACAGTGGTTCTCAACCGGAGCTCCGCAGAGCCCTTGGGGCTCCGTGTGCATTCCTCAGAGACTTCGGCTGCTCGAAGAAAAAAAAAAAAACCACTAAATTTGAAAAAAAAATTATAAATGTTTTAAATAAAAATAAATCAGTAACTTCGATGTATAAATAAAAAAAAGGCCTACGAAGCTCCGCCATAGAAATTATATACTGAAAAGTGCTCCCCGAGTTAAAAAAAGGTTGAGAACCGCTGCGCTAGACCATAGTTTCCCAAACTTTTTGTTCCATCGACCCCTTCTTCAGAATTTTTTTTCTCTCATCGTCCCCAACTAAAGTAAACCCACAGGATTCTATATTATGCCCGTAGATTCTATCGCCCCTGGATCATTCCATCGCCAACCAGGGGGCGATATTGCCCACTTTGGGAACACTGCTCTAGACAGATCCCTGTAGAGTGTTAGGTCTTTTGAGGTGAAATCTATCAACAATGAAATCTCTGCCTCCACACCAAATTTCTTTCATTATTGAATTTCATAATAGCCAGATAAATTCAGATGGCCTAACTCAAAGAAGTGGTCTGTGACTGATCCCTTCCAGGAAACAGTTCTCTATTATTTTGAGGGCTTTCGGGTTGATTTTCAAGTCCAATATTCTGGCACGTTACCATGTCCACTAACGAGGAGGAAAAATCTGGCGTGGAAGCGAAAGCCGAAATTGTGGACGACCCGCCCTCCCCCATGGAACCGAAAGCAAGTATCGACACTGGGCATCCGGAACCACATGCCAACGAGCCCAATAGCGGAATCGATTGGGATCCAGAGAAACCAAGTACCGTAATCCAAAACATGGCTAGGCTTTCCATCGTGAAGGACGCAGTCCCCTTGACGGATTTGCAGTTTGTAGCTATCAACGACCACTACAAGAAGGTGTTGGAAACCGCGGAGAAAGACGAGAATTTGATGGAGATGTACGTCGAATTGTCCAATCTCCTCTTGAAGTTCCGAATAATTTTCACGGCGCAGCAGAGGTTGATGCACAAGGTGAGAGAAATGACCACGGTCATGGAAGTGAGAGACGCTGAGAAGGAGGGAGAAGCCGACGTAGTGCAAGAACTAGAGGCGAAGCTCGAAGAAATCAACAGGGAATGCAATAACTTGAAAGAGAACCTTGAGCTGGCCAACATGAGGAGGGACGAAGCCGTACGTCAGGTCGAGGCCGCGAGACGTGAGATGATGGAACAGTTCAAGTCGCAGGAGGAGAAATTCGCCGCCGACTTGAAGGCAGAATCGTCTTCATCACTTAAGAAAGAAATCGCGAGATTACGGGAGGAAGCGATTCAGTACAGGAACTCCTTTGACCGCGAGATCGAAGACCTCAAATCGAAGCTCCATTCGAAAGAGGCCGAAAACGCATTACTGCATCACCAGCTTAACGAGGCCAAGGCCCATTCTGAAAAGGACCACAGTGAGGTTTTGCTCCTCAAAAGTGAATTGCAATCTGAATCAAAGCGACTAGGTAAGTCCATCAAAGATGGTTTGGAAATGAAAAAAGATATTCGACATAAAAACGACCGTATAAAGTTTCTGGAAGCTGACGTGTCGCAACTCCACTCCGATCTGGAGCTGTCGCGTCAGAAATACATAACCAAAGACGAAGAGGCTAAGAAGTACCAAACGGAGGCGCACACTCTAGTCTCGACTCTAGACAAGCTCAAGATAGATTTCAACGGTCAAAGTCTGAAATTGACCGACGCGGTGAGAGAGCGGAATGAACTTCGCACTGAAGTGAAACGAATGGATGCCCAATTTCGTGAAACAAAGTTAGAAATTTCCGTCCTGAACAAGGAGAAACACGTCACCGCCAAGCACGTGGCTGCCCTGGAAGAGTTCAAGTCCCAGACCGAAACGAAACTTCAGGTACTGAGAAATGAAAAGAATAGCCTCGAAAAAGAATTAGAAGCGACCGTGAAAGATAACGCCGATGTGCGAAAAGAAATTGAGCGTATTTGTAAAGAGAACCACCAACTCGGCAGCACATTGCACAAGTTCGAGAACAAGATCAACAACCTCAATGCTGACATGAAGGCTCAAGAGGAAGAAAAGTACTTCCTTGGTTTGGAACTTGACAGAACCGTAAGCCAACTGAATCAAGTCAGGAAGCACGAATATGCGATGGAAGTGGAAAAGAGTAAGCTTTCCGACGTGGCAGGAACCCTTCGCGTCAACCTCCAGGAACAAAAAGCTCTAGCAGGCTCACTGGCTACCAGAGTCGCCGAAAAACAACGCCACTCAGAGAAAATACAAATGCTCCTCGAGGAACAGCAGGAGGTGACGATACAGCAGCAAGAGTCACTTTACCTCAAGACGCAGAAGCTTTCTGAGACCACTGACGACCTTCGGACAGCCAAGGATCGTATCGAGGGATTGAACAACTACGTGAGCAATCTCAAGGACGGCATCAAAAATCAGGAAATGCGACTTTCGTCCCTCGGGCAGGAACTGAACAAGTTGCGGATCGAGAACGAATCACTCAGGAACAAGCTGACGAAACAGAAGGAAGGTACCGCTGAAGCCAAAACGGAAATTCGAAAGAAAGACAGACAAATAAGACACCTAGAAAAGAGTATACCGGATATGGAAAAAATCACGGAACGTCTCAAAGTAGAAGCAAAACAACTGCATGAAGAGAAGGGCGCCATTTATTCCATCTTAGCCAACAAAAAGCAGGTCATAGCCCTGTACGTGCAGAAGATGAACCTGTACGATACTGTTCTGCGTAGGGGTGAGCAGGAGTACAACAATCGGGTCAGCGACATCAAGGTCCTCAAGTGCGAACTTTCGACGGTAACCAAGAAACTGACCTTCACAAGCAACCAGATTTCTATCTTCGAGCCTCTGAGGGATCAGGTCGTTCGAACGGAGCAAGAACTCATCAGCGAGAAAATGAGGAACAAGGCGATGGAAGTGGACCTGAAGCGCACGGACAACGTCCACAGGTGGCGGTTCCTACAGGGAACGGATCCCGATAGGTACGAGCTCATCCAGAAGAACCGAATGCTGCAGAAGAAATTGCTGATGCGCGGTACCGAGCTTCAAAATAGAATCGCCGAGATCGAACAGAGTCGGGTGACGATCAAGAAACTCGAAGATGTCCTGGAGAGGCAACCTGCGAAGGACGTGCAAGAGAAAATGAGGCACTTCCAGAGGCTATACCAGGAATACAAGGACAAGTACGACAGCCTGAACGTCCAAGTGAACATGTACCACTCGTATTTCAACGAATACAAGACAGAGATCGAAAAACTGAAAGAGCAGCTCACGGTCTACAAGGGCAAAGTGTACGAGATGGAAGTTAAAGCTAGACCCAAACACAGACCCGCGATAATAACCTAATACCACCAATAAAATTCAGATTTAATTATCAGATGGAAGTCTGTCCATCCAGGCTGAGCTAATTACATGTTGAAGACAGCGGGGCCATTCTTAGGGGGTGTGCGACCCTAAAAATTTCACAACCTCTGAAAATTTCTGAATTTTCACCCATTCTAAAATTCTGCATTTTTATCTACATAGAAAGAAATAATTTAGTAATTCTACATTTTCATTTTTGAAGGGATAATTCTGGAGGTCTGCATTTCCATCTAGAAAGAAGTTATTCTGGAATTCTGCATTTTCATGTATAAAGAAATAATTCTGGAATTTCCTAATTTCCATCTAGAAAGAAATGATTCATAAATTTTCTGCATTTTCATCTTTCTAGAAATAATTCTGGAATTTTCTGAAAAAATGTTCGTCTCGAAAGAATTATTTCTTCCATAAATTCTAAATTTTTATCAATTTTGGAATTATTTCTTTAATTATTATTCTGAATTTTTTCACGGGTGCTGGTATTATGTGTCATTTATTCTGAATTTTCATCAATTCCGGAATTATTTTCTTCCGTGTATTCGGAATTTTCATGGGAGCTAAAATAATTTCTTTTACTTATTCTGAATTTCCATTGGTGCTGGAACTATTTCTGCCATTTATTGTGAATTTTCATCAATTCCTGAATAATTTTCTTCCATCTACTCCGAATTTTCATAAGCGCTGGAATTATTCCTTTTTATTCATTCTGAATTTTCATATAGGTTGTGGAATTATCTCTGTCAATTATTTTTCTCATTTGAATTCAGGGACTCTGAATGTTCATTAGTTGCCAGATAATCAGATAATTCCTTCTATTATAGTTAGTGGTTTAGGGCACGGGAAGGAGCGACTGCCCGCCGTTCGAAGAGCCTGTATACGCTTAAGGCCACAGGTCGCACTAACCGAGGCGGATTCATGGTGTTACCGACTATGGTTACAATTTGGCGGCCTTTCTCACATTCCGCTAATTTTCTGAACCAATCATTCGTAAAGTTCGCCGCGCAGGGATAGAGCCCACAGTCATTCGTTAAATTCGGCACCCTTCGAACTCGTCTGCGGCAGAGCCCACTGTGGATACTTGTTTTGTGCCTCGCCTCTACATCTTTGTAACTCTATTGGACACTTACATTCTGCGAAGGTTTTAACAACTGGCTGTTGCGAAGATATATTTTTTTGGAAAGAGAGAAAATTCAACTGCCACTGCGGGGAATCGAACCCACGTGCTTTCACTTTCCGGGTGAACGCCCTAGCCACTAGACTACAGAGGCACCGAATCTCTCAATATTTCCTTGGAGCTCGTGTACAGGAACCGTACATGGACGGCCGGACCAAACTCAGGCCAAGCTTACATTCTGATCGCACACTGACCTGGTCCCTCGCTCTACTGATCAATCTTTTGGTCCATCAAACACTCGCACACTTATTTTTGCGGTCACTCCTACGTTTACTCCTCTGGTCACTCACTGAACTAGTACCTCGCTTTCTAGGTTACTCTTTTGGTCATTCACATGCTTGCAAACTGTTTTGGTCGCTCACATGCTTGTTTACGCTCTATGTCACACTTTCGGTTACTCACATGCTAGAAAACTCTCTAGTTGACCCACATACTCGCAAACTCTCTAGGTTTTCACTCACTCACATGCTTGCAAATTCTCTAGGTCACTTACGAGCTTGCAAATTCTACTCTCTTGGTCATTCCAGTGCCGTTTTAACACATGGGGCCCCACCGGGAATGGTCAAGGGGAGGGGCGAGGGAAAGACTCACAAAGATTTGAAAAATGTCTCTGTCCTGGGCCACTCACTCCTACGTCACAGGTGGTAAAACCGCAAATCTGCCTCTGACCAGCACTCACAGTCGAGTCACAAATTCTCACTCAACACGCGATCTAAACAAACGTTACACAAGCAAACATTGCTTTATTTATTATTACGGGACTCTCTTGCGGAGGCGTGAAGCCAAGGCCAATCGTATAATATATTCCTCCCGTCACTCGATGTCTTTCCGATAGGTGACGTCATTGAACCATTTTTTTCCCCCTATTTAGATGCACTTTTACATTCAGCAGCGCTTTTTATTTCGATGACTCACCCTAGAAGACGTAATTACCCATCATAAATCCCTTAGTTTACACTCTTGCAATGAATACTTGATTAGCAAATGGATATACGTTTGTTTATGAGAGGGAAGACCATTTGTATCGTCGATGATGATGTCATATCTGTCCTGTGACTTTGAATACGAACCAGTCTCCATAACATCATTAGAAATGGAAATATAATACAGTAAAACCTCGATAAGTCGTCACTCACGTTATCGAAAGCCAAGTGCCGTCTCAGCGTCCCTTCTTCAGAAATTTTTTCTCTCATCGCCCCTTTTCCATTCAAGCGAACCCATAGGATCCAGACCCGTCATTTAGGGAGGGGGGGGGGGGCAACGGCCCCCGCCCGGCTTTTGAAAATACAGTACAAATGGTATATATATATATATATATTCGTACCTTTAGTACATGCTCTTTGCCCCCCCCCCCCTGGAAAAAGTTGAAATGACGGTCTTGATAGGATCCCATGTTATACTCGTAGCTTCTATCGCCCCCCCCCCCCGGGACAATTTCATCACCCACCAGGGGGCGATATTGCCCACTTCGGGAAACTCACTCCGTTATCACGAAAAACTTCGTTATAAAGGAATTCCAGGTTTTTGCATTGTTCCTAGGTAAACTTATCTGGGAGGTTAGAAATTGAAATTCATTAAAACGAGATTTTCGCTGTAACAGTATTCGTTAAAACGGGATTCGGCTGTATGACAATAAAGTAATGTTGAACACAGTGCCCACTTTTGCCTTGACCTTGGGCAGGGAAAACAGACATGTCACTTGAGTGATCTAGAGCTGTACCACACGTCACTCTTTAAATGATCTGTAAATATATCGCAGGTAACGTGAGTGATTTGTAAATGTGTAGCAGGTCACGCAAGTGGTGGGGGAAATGTGTTGAGGGACACTTAAGTGCTCTGGGACCGCGTCACGTGTCGCTTCAGTGCTCTGGATCTGCGTCATGGATCACTTAATGATCTGTAAATATGCCACGACTTCCTTAAATGACCTTATGATGATGACTGCCTAATGTTATTTGAAGGCTAAGAACTCAAAATTTATCTTTAATAAATTCATTGAGACCCACCCACCAAGCCATATAGTGATAAATCACATAAAGGCCCCTGGCCCGCAGACCAAATACGGCCCTGGGGTTATCTGATGCGGCCTGCCCTCTTCAAACCTAATTTTGTAAAAATGAACTAAGCGGCGCATTTACAGATCGCTTGGTACAATTCCAGAGAATTTAAGCGGCCAGTTGCGCATTTTCAGATCACTTAAATGACCCGGGACGCAGTTCCAGAACACTTAAGCGATCCGTGACACATTTAGAGATCCCTTGAGTGACATGTGATGTAGTTTTAAAGCACTTAAGCGGCCCCCAATGCGGTTCTACATCACTCATGTTACCCGCGGCACATTCTCAGATTATTCAAGTGATCCGCGGCAAATAATTACGGATCACTTGAGTGATGCGTGGCACAGTTCCAGAGCACTTAAGCTACCCGGACATATTTTCAGATCACTAAAATGACATTTATCAATAAGGGGGGAATGCTACTTCAAGTGCCCCAAACTATTGAAAGGTTTTTCTCGTTTTTGGCGCACCGAGTAGGATACCATTAAATATATTTCATATTTTCATAAAGAGTGGTTGATGACGTAAGCATTATCCAAACCCCCCCTCCCCCTTGTCATCAAAAGTCAGCAAATGGGAAACCCCCTCCCTCCATCGATGCTGACGTCATACTTGAATGGCCCCAGCTAAAAATTCCTACCTACCTATTTGCATATTTACTCTTGAAAATCGGAACCAGATCTAATTGTCACTTGACACCCCGGTGTCAGAAGTGCCCAGATGGGCCCATGCAGTAAACCAAGTTCTACAGAATAAGGACATGATTTTTGTAGGTCATAAGTAGGTCAACTGTGAAGTTTGATCTATAGAAGTAAAATAAATGCTACCAGTTGTAAATTACAAACTTGATAATGTAACGTTATCTATAAAAGAAAAAATACCCAATATAACGGCGATTCGTCAGAAATAAGATACCTATGGCAGGGCCGCAACTGGATACTTGGTTAGCCGGGGCAACTACTCATTTAGGCACCCCCATCGTAATACTGAAGGATAGGTTAAATTTGCGCCCCCTTTTGTGATGCTCCCGGGTCACCAGACCCGCCTAGTTGCGGCTCCGCCTATTGGTAATATTATGGCCACTCTAAGATTCAATGGTTTCTCCTTGGAGTGTTGTTACAGCCTTTATCATCCGTTTGTCGTAGTGGTATGTTTCTAACTTTAAAAATTCTGAAAATGTGACCAGAAATCACCCTGTGGGAGTTTTGAAGATGAAAATACAGTGTACACAAAATAAAAAATGTAAATTTTTATACGATAACCCCCCCCCCCTCCCCGTCTTCTAACTTCCAATTAGACAGTTGCTGGTCTTTCTCTTCTGAACCCAACAAACAAATTGCATGTTTTTAACTGTATTATTCCCTGAGATATTTAAATTAAAAATCGGAGACAGGTCCGGGCTTAGGAGAATTTCGCGGCCCCCCAATGCAAAAAATTTTTGCGGCCCCTCTAAAAAAATTCTGTAATTGATCCCATATTTACAAACTTTTCGAGTTACGAACAGTTGTTGTTTTTGTTTAATTAATGTAAATGAATAAAAGTAAAGGAATCAAGTACTGGAATTCCATGACCCCCGCAAGGGTGGGGCTGACAGACCCCCGCTGAGCCAAGGGATTTTTTGGAGGGCACCTCTTCTCTTGAAGCTCTTCGGGCACGGCCCTGGGGGGGGGGGGGATGTGTTAAGACGGCACTGCCTAAGGTTAGCACCAGGCGTCCTCCCTTTTTTCAGTTTTGAATCTGGTAACCCTATCTGAAGACCACATAATCCGTATTTTCACTTATTTGTTCGATCGTCCATATTGTCTGGATATTTTTGTGGAAAGAAATAATTATTTTTTCTACATAAAATCGATTATTGCAAATTTACGAATTTTGTTACCGCAATTTCCGTCCCATAAAAAAAAAATTATGCTAAAAAATAACAAAAGAACTCTCTCTCCCTCTTTTTTTTCATCATCGCATGAGTAGTCTAAAATTTCGAGATTAGATGGCAGCACTAACAGTATATAAATCAAGCCTCAGAATCTCTGTCGTCTGCTTTTATCCAGGTTCCTTGTTTTGGACGTCTCCTTGTGTCCTGAAAAAATTACTGAACTGGAAGTTCGAACTTCCAGTTCTGTTTGTGAGCTAAGCTTGTAGGGAACCGAACAAACCGACTTCTTGTCTGTCGTCTGCTCAATAATAGAGGTGTTTTGTTTTGGACTCCTCCTTATGCTCAAATAAAATAACCGAACTCTCAGTTTGAATTTCCAGTTCAGTTTATGAGCTTCGTTTATAAGGAACTAAGCGGAATAAAGAATATAGTTTTTTATTTTTAACTTCATCACCACGTGAGTCACTTCTAAATTTGAAATTAGATGGCAGCACATTACTATAAAGTGGAGTGTGGAAAAATTTACTTTTCACGATCTTACCTGTCGTCTTCTTGTTTGGAGGTATGTACTTTGTTTTGGATATCTCCTTGGGTCTTGAAAAAATAACTGAACTGGAAGTTTGATCTTTTAGTTCAGTTTATAAGGAGCAAAGGTGAATGAAGAATTTAGTTTTTTATACCTGAGCTTCGTCATCACCACATAAGACACTTCTGATTTTGAAAGTAGATAGCAGCATAAACAATATTTTTAAAAAATGAATGTCTTTAAGCAGCGGTTCTCAACCAGTGCTCCGCGGAGCCCTTGGGGTTTCGTACGCACTCCCCAGGGGCCAGTCAATCTCAGAAAAATAATAATTCTGAATACTTTTAAATAATGGAAATAAATCAGCAACTCTTTGATGAATAAGTAAAAAAATATGCCTATGGGGCTCCGCCATAGAAATTATGTGCCAAAAAGGGCTCCGCGAGTCAAAAAACCATGAATCCCATACCCTACAGCATGGCTCCTAGACTGGGATCTCTGATACGCCTCCAGGCCAAACTTTTTATGCTCCCCCCCCCCTCTAGAGTAAGTTTATAATGCGGGAAAACACACAATAAAAATGATAATTATCGTCCCGTGTCTGCTCCCTTCTAGTTGCGGCCCTCGGAAGCACGCGGGGTCTTGTGACCCAGGCGTCGAATCAGAGGAGGATGGGTACCAAATGCGTGTTTGCCCCGGCTGACTAAGGATCTAGTTGCAGTCGTTGCAGTCCTGCCCCGGCTGACAAAGCATCTAGTTGCAGTCGTTGTGGTCCTGTCTACTCTTGTGGGAAGGGCCGCAACTAGTGGGGGGGGGGGGGGGAAGAGTGCAAGCGAGTCCACTGCCCCTGGCACCGGACCAGAGAGGGCACCAATTTCAAGTTTTAACCCTCCTTCAACATTACAAAGGGCGCCAAAATGTGATCTTGCCCGGCTGACCAAGCATCGACCCTGTTGCGACTCTGCTTGTGGGAAGGAGCCTATGGGAATCCATTCAGGGACATAGAGTGCCTTCTCGGGGCCCTGGGGCAGACTTTCTTGGGGCTCTTGAAAATATTTATTAGAATGCAAAATAAGTATATATTGTTTTTTTAAGCCCCCCATTTGCAGTACTCTGGTCACCTCAGCCATTTTACGGGCCAGGGTCCACCCGGGGTCTCAGAATAATAGGATTTGGTGAACTTTTTTTCGGAGCATTTTTCATGCAAATTATTAAGTGAGCACTTCCAGCCAGAAGTTGGGTTGGGGGGGGGGGGAAGGTCAGATACATCACTTTGTTCGGGTGCCAGGGTTGTCTTAAGAGCACAATGGGCCCCCTCTGGCCAAGTGATTTTTCTGAGGCCCTACCAGGCAAATTTACATGTATGTTCCTCGAAAATTACAACTATATCTCATTTTTGTGAGGCCCCACGGGTGGGTCCATACGTTAAGACGGCACTGCTGACAGGGCTCCAACCCTGGGATCCGGGACAATAACCTTCACTGTATATGAACTCTTCAATGTCAGACATTTTTAGTGCCCTTTTTTGCCTGCCTATTTTCAGCATCTTTAGTGCCTAAACGTCCGTGCTCTAATCATAATTAATGAAAATCTAAAATTAATAAACAAAATAATTTCGGAATCATTAGCACAAAATTTCGAAACAACAATTACCAAATGAAAATTCAAATTTAATTAATTTCATATAAATAATAATAACAATACAATAATTTGGGAAAACCCTGGTTTAATAACGAGGTTTGAAGGTTCTTCGTGGGTGAATTAAGTGATCTTTTTAATGTGCTGCTTGAGTGATCCGTTGAAATTCCACGAGTGCTTGAGTGCCCCCGGAGATGTGCCACTCACACACAGTTCATTTTTACAAAGTTAGGTTTGAGGTCGCAGGCCACATAGGTGAACAGGGGCCCAGCCAACGCCCCCTATGGATAGGATTTTCTTATCTATACACTGGTCCGTCTCAAAAGCATCATTGCCCCCCGGGCCAAATGATTTTTCTGAGGACCTACCAGACAAATTTATATGCTTCTCTCGAAAATTTCATCCTGATCTAATTTTTGTGAGGCCCCTCTTCTCTTGATGTCTCCATGCCGCGCTAGGGTGGGCCCATGCGTTAAGACGGCACTGCTGCATTTCTGGTCGCTTAAGTGCTCTGTTACTGTGCCGTAGGTCACTTAAGTGATCTGTACCGTGGGTGAATTAAGTGATCTTTTTAATGTGCTGCGGGTCACTTGAGTGATCCGTTAAAATTCCACGAGTGCTTGAGTGCCCCCGGAGATGTGCCACTCACACACAGTTCATTTTTACAAAGTTAGGTTTGAGGTCGGAGGCCACATTAGAGGATTCAGGTGGGGGGGGGGGGAGGCACTTGAGTGCACTTTTTGCCGCGGAATATGGGTTGAGCATCTATGGAATATATGATAATGTTGCCAGGATAAAATCGTCATCGAACAATGAAATCCCCCAATTTGGTTTGGACCCTACACTCGGAAAATTTCGGGACGGCCAAAATCGCAGAAAATACTGGTCTTGAGACGAAAGCCACGATTTCATTCTTTACAGTCATTTTGAATTAGGGGTATTCAAGTATTAACTCAGCATCGAGGGGGGGGGGGGGTAGGGGTTTCGGATTTGCTGACTTTTGATGACAAGGGGGGGGGGGGAAGGCTACTTACGTCATCAACCACCCCTTTTGAAGATATGAAATATTCTAAGCTGCTGCCGAAATTTTGCTGACAGGGGGGTCAGTGTTTTGCTGACAAGGGGGGGGGGGAGTCAAAAATGGCTGAGAATCTGCTTACGTAATACTTGAATGGCCCCTTATGCAAAAAAAATTTGATTGTTTATTACGTTTTGATTGTTTAATATCGTGCGTACCCTGCTAGCTGTAGAGATGTAGTTGTAGTACATCTGTGTGTATTAAATGCATAGGTGATGAAGTACAAACTTTCCACAGGTACTGTGGGAACAGAAAGAGTTGGAGACACGCAGGAGACCGTCTTAAGAGCATCGTGGAGCCCCGGGCCAAGCGAATTTTTCTGAGGCCCGCCGAATTCTCGGAAATTTGAACCGGTTCTCATTTTGGTGAGCCCAGCTTTTCTTGAGGTGCCCGGGTAGAGGGGCCCATGCGTTAAGATGGCACCGAAGACGCGTAACACAGCTATGATGTATTTGTAAAGTTTGTGTTTCGCTACTGCGGGAATTGGCGTGGGCCATGGGTGGAGATACGGGGGGGGGGGGGAGGGTGAGGCACATTTTTCAGAATCACGTTAGTGTTCCGCGGCACATTTTCAAATTATTTCCAGATCAATTAAGTATCCTGCTCAACATTTCTAATCACTAAAGTATCCTGCGGAACATTTCCAGGTCACTTAAGTGTCCCACGGCACATTTCCAGGTAATTCAAGCTGAGCTTGACGCTATTCGACCATCACTTAAAACCCGTGACGCTGGTCCAGAACACAATTGAGTGGCCCGCTGCACGTTTTCAAATCAATCAAGCGGCCCACACTACCTGCAGGAGGTGGTCTTCAACCTTTCTCGAGTCGCGCGCACTGCCTATACTTATCATTAAACAAAGAGCATCCCTTAAGCCAAGGATGCTCAACCTTTAGGAGAGTGTGGCCACTTTATCTGTTTGAAAACGTTTCACGGGCCAATTAAGTACTCGACAGTCACTTAAATGATCTGTGAATGTACCTCGGGCCACTTTAATAATCCGGAACTGTGCGGTGGGCCACCCAAGTGATCTGCGAATGTGCCGTGAATATTTTAAGTAAATGTGCTGCGAGCCACTAAAGTGGTCTGAAATTGTTTTCTGGGCCGCTTGAGTGATCTGTTAATATGCTGCGGTTCACTCAAGTGATATGTAAATGTGCTGCGGGTCGCGCTTGAGGGATCTGTAAATTTTCCGCGGGGCACTGAAATGATACTTAAATATATTTAAGTGAAGAATTGATCAAGCGCTCGCGAGCAACAGGTTGAAGATGGCTGCTCTACAGGTTGGACACCCTTGGTCTCTTAACAGCACGGAGGTGGGGGAAGGGCAGCAAAACCTCTACCAACCAACCTAGCAGTATAACAGCCTACACATTTACATAATTACTCTTTAACCAGTCATATAATCATATAGTACAAGATCTCGTTACCGTATGGGGTTGGTCACTATGGACTTGAGGAGCCCGGGCTGCACCAAAGTTCTTAACTTCTTTCAGTCGCGACCCCCCAAAACTAATGACACTATCACTTCAGTAACCCATCGGTCTATTTTGAATTTGAAAATTCTCATCAAATACACCTCATTAACAAAATTTTTGGTTTTTAAAAATTAGTGAAGCCGGGCCATGGCTTGTTAACAGGTGAACCTACAGGGCCGGAGCCTAAGGGCCTTCGAATACAACACGGGCTCCAAAGTTATTGGAAGTTTTCACTAATTTTGATATTATTATTTTTTCATAAATTCCGAATTCTCATTGTTTTGGGAATTATTTGTTTCATTAATTCTCGAATGATTTCTCTCATCAATTTTTGCTTAGTGCGTTTCATATTTTTGTGCGGCAAAAAGTAATTTTCAGCATTCCTGCGGGCATTCAACAATAATGTTATGTCTATTTCGGTGCCGAATTCTTCCCCCCCCCCCTAAAAAATCATGGCGCAAGAGTACCGTTAAAAATATCTGGGTCCCAGACCAGGGGGTCACCGAAATGGCTAAGACGCCACTGAGACCAGTGACGACACTGATTGATGTCTAACCGAATTGTAAAGTATATTTGAACGACCCATCTCAAGAGCCCCGGTGACCAGTGGCGTATTTACAGAGGGGCTTACCGGACTATAGCTCAGGGCGGGGGGCGAATTCGAGTAATGAGTGGCCAAGAAAAATGGTAGAATGGGAGGAGAAGGGTGGCGAAATTTGATATTACACTTATAAATCCGTCTCTGCCGGGACAGTAAAAAGCTAGGTCAATCTCAGTGATCAAACGAGTGACCTACAGAGGGAGGAACCAGGTCAGTGAGTGGCCTAGAGCGCAGGAAAGCATGTGAATGCCCAAAAGAGTGATCTAGAGCTTAAACGTGTAAATGATCAAAAGAGTTGACCTGACACTTTAAGTGTACGGCCAAAAGAGTGACCTAGAGCGTCTGCAAGTATGCGATTTATCAAAAGTGTGCAAGCAGGCGAATGACTAGAAAAGTGACTTAGAGGGTGTGTGAGCATGGGAGTGACCTTGTGGGGGGGGGGAGGGGGGGGGGTAGGCAAAGCAAGTTATAGCCCAGGATGGCGACGAGTTCGCGGGAAAATAAATAGTGGAGAAAATTCGATTGGAATGGGAGAAGGGCAGCAAACTTCATGTAGCCCACAAGTGGGAAAACCATAAATGCTCCTTTGCCGGCGACCAAAGTTTGGGTCGCGACCCATAATTTAAGAACTAATAGTCTAGGGTAAAGATGGCCTACGTGAGACGAAAATGTTCATACTCAAAGCTGTCAGGTTATTGCAGTGTTGAAGGAAAAAAAACCCAAACTGAGTTATTATTACTTATAATAACGTCGAGCAAATTCGCTTCAGCATCGCCTTGTCATAGTAATAAAACATAAATTTCGACGCAACCGCAGACAACTTTATCATTGGAGGAGACAACTGCCTTCATTTTCTATCTCCCGGACTCCTCCTCGATCCATCTCCATAAATTACCAACTACACTTAGAGATTGAAGGAAGGGAAACTAAATAAAACCTTTCAAGAAAAGAATTTGGAACGAAATTCATTCTAAAAGATAAGACGCGAAATAGTCTTGTTGATCGAAACGGTCGTTGGTGGAATATAGAGACTTTTAAAAATAGAGTCCGATTGTTGTTGAGTCTTTGTTGCAATTGCAGAGTGTTCCCCGTGGAACAAAATAACGATCCATCAGCACTGAAATATCCCGGAAGAAATACCAAAGCGTAAAACAAAAAATTTTCAAGGTTCAGCTTGGGAAAACTTTCGAAGAAAAGATTGTTGGAAACTGCAATCCCCCTCCATTTCTTTATTGGAATTGCGATTTTACCACGAGGTCGACTGGTTCTGTACTGCCTACATATTAGTTGTTTTGACTAACTCTTCACAGCGATGTGATGATAACAATAATTATTATTTTTAGGAGACTATGGGCCGGAAACCAATTTAGAGTTTTTTTCTCGATAGAAATTCAATTTATTAAATAAAGTTTTTATCTCCAAAATTGTGTTGTTTGTGTTTTGCTTTCGGAGAGTTGTTATAAGCTTTTTCCCATGGCGAACGGAACCTTGACCTATTCTTAGGATTTCTGGGTAAATCTCTGTTGGTTATTATTACAATGTGGGCATCACTATGGCATCGCCAAATTAGGGTTTGATCCCTGTGACTGCTGCACAGTGGTTAGATGAGGTTTGGTCTCTTTTCATTTCCGCCTCGAGGAAGAATGCGAGCTGGCTTTGCGTTGCAATGGAGTGTGCTATCGATACGGCCCAAATTTAGATGTAAATATGTCGTTTACACGCCCATACTGTACACAAATGCATGACTTCAGTCTGATATCCATATATGAAGATCTATTCGCATCAACTGGGTACCACTGTCTTTGCAGGATTCGTCTATAAGCACGTTTACCTATACTGTAAATTTTCCGATATTTCTGCAACAGTATAATACAGTCGATGAATATACTATATTCCTTAGTTTATAATGCATTTTTTTAATGTACGTAATTCATATTCTCAATGAGCAGTGATGTTGAGGATTTCTGATATATTGTTATCTGCTATATTGTTCTGCTATATTATTCGCGGTAGTCCGGTCGATAAGATGCTCGTCTAAAGTACCAAAAGGATGTTTAGAGGTGTCGCGAGTTCGATACCCGTTTCGTCCTTGTCAGATAACTTTCCTGACACAGGGGTAAAAAAAAAAAACGGCGACTTGACCGCAGCAAAAATTGCTACCGCAGGGAATCCCCCATCGAGGGGTTAGCGCACCAACCTCTCGAGTCTTGAAAGTATGAAAAACAAGTCTGCCGTTCGGAATCGGCAATAAATTGTAGGTCCCGGTCTAATTAGCCCTCGTGTGCAGAAAATGACCGTGGTGCGACAAAAATGATCGGGAATATGCTATATTGTTGGTAGTTTAAGCTGAATATCAGCAATATCACAATCATATATCCACACAATGCTACGCTATATGGTATGAAATAATACTATGAAATAAATACTAATTTCTATGATTTGAAATTCCTAGAACCGATTGCTTTTATAAATTGTTATATTCTCAATTCTTTCCTATTCATTCTATATTGCATATTCGATGCGAACAGTGAAGTTTATACGATTTCCACACAATTGCTATGCTTCAACTCTACGATGAACAGTAATGTTCTTTAGATTCTAAGTATTACAGATAAGAGAGAGAGAGAGAGAGAAAGTGTGTAGTTTCTTATACTTGTCTATTATACTATTTTCCTTTCATTTCTTCTTTTTTTTATTTTCCTACTTTTTTTCCCCTTCCTTGTTCAAACATGCGATTAGGCTAGGACAGGGTTACCATATTTATCGCCGATTCGTCAAACAGAGATCCTCCAAATGTCTTGTAAGATCTTCCTCCAATCACTTGTAAGCGAAGAGGTTAATAGTGGGACACCTTCTTATCGACTATCTGTATCATGCCTTTGAATTTCGCGTCTTTTTCTGTGTTTTTAACAGGTTTTGTTTTCCAGATTTCCCCGCTGAATTCAGTTCCTCGAGTCGTACTGTCGTTGCCTGCGGGAATTCTTGGCCGGATTGACGGTGAGAAAATTTCTCCCAGCGCAGGGTCAATCCAACTGCTCAAGTCCCCTTGGGGGGTGGGGGGACAGACCGGAGACCATGTTATGATCTGGTGGTTGTTGATGAATACGCCACTGACGTTCTCACACCACCACCAAACCAGAACATGACACCCACTCTGTCCCCAAAGGGTATATAAGTGGTTATGACGTTCTCACAGAATTACAACGGTACCTCGGCTAGACGAGGCTATTACTTTACCGTACTCGAACTCCGGTCATATCACTATACAACAATTTACTACCGGTTGAGTTGGGTCGAAAATGAAGGCACAATCTATCGGTTGTCACCTCAATTTCAATATGGAAAGAACTTGTTATCCTTTGCCTGCTGAATGTTCCACGTGCTGTCCTGGATCGAACCCGTGAACCCGATGGACACTTACGACCGACTCTATTGAAAGGCATGGTAACGTTGTATAACTTGTTGTGTGTGTGTGTATCCCACGCAGGGACAGGCTCAAGTATTTTGCTGCCCGGTGCAAAAAAAATTGCGGCCCCTCTGAACAGGGGTTTTTCAATACCCTAGGGTGTCCATGGATACTCTGGTAACGACTTTAAAACTCCTTCGCAGTCATAAAAAATGCCATTTGGTAATAAATATGGACAAAAGTGCCCGCTTCCCAGTGAAAAAATTGAAAGTGGGGCCCCGGGCACTCGAAGATTTGGGGCTTTCAGGGCTAGAAAACCTATTATCTACCCAGGCTCTCAACTTTAGAGGTTCTCCATATTGGACTGAATTGTTGACTGAGTTGAAGTCAAAATGAATCAAATATTTTTTATCCCTTTTGCGGCCCCAAAAACTTAGCGGCCCGGTGCGGCCGCATCCTTCGCACCTGCCTAAGTCCGGCCCTGATCCCACGAGTAGCATTTCGTATCACATTTGACACTGCACTGATCGGATTCAAATATGAAAGATGTCAAATATCAGAATGGGAACCTACTTTCATGTGCTATTGAATAATTCATTTACCAGACTAGAAAGAACAAAATGAAAGCGAGGGAGATTTTTATGCCCGCCATAATTCATCGGTGATGTGACTCACATCAGTAGTGATGATGGGCGACTTCAAATATCTTGGTGACGTCACGGATCTAGAAAAGACATCAGGTGACATGCGGTAGACCTTGGCTCCCCGCCTACGCGGATTCCCGCTGTTACAGTTTGGTTTATTTATGTGCATCGCGTACATCCCATGTTACAACTTCGACCGCAATAAGTTGGTACAACTACGCAACTGAACACACACACACACATGATGGCATCATATTTACTTCCATTTTCTTACTTCAGTAAGAGTAATTATATATTTACGAATATCTCCATATTTCCCTCCTTAAAAAAGACCCAAAGATATCATCTGAATTTGGTTATACAGGGTGGGCGAAAAGTCCTGGTCACATTCTAAAAATTAATTTAAAAAAAAAAATCCAATGAATTGGCATAAAAAAAAAATGCAGTTTGCAGCGAAATACGTATGAATACGAGTTTTTTTTTGTTTTTTTATGAATAATAAAAAAGTTCAAACTTCATCTCCCAGATGGCGCTGCTTAAAAAGCTCGACATAACATTTGAGTGCTTTATCAATGTTTATTTGGATTAGAGTTACGTAAAATTGCCATATTTCAATACGAGCACTTCACTCATTTATATGTAAGCCCGAGCTACTAAACGTGCTCTGTTAGAATAAAAAAAAAGTTCAAAATTTCACTCATAGATGGCTCTGTATCCCAAAAATGTCAATATAACACACAAAATGCGATACAAACAGTGAATAATTGGACGGCTTTTGTATAAGAGGAACCAAACGCCATCAAATCCAAACTGAGAAAAATTGTTTAAAGTTATCTTTTTCTACTTTCACAGTTATCTCTTCAATTCGGTTGTTGGTTCACACAGACTGCATCACAGCCTATGTGTGCCATTGGGTTCTATATTTATATACAAAATCCCACCTCTTTCCCCACCGTTCAGATGTCGGTATATCTCAAAAATGTTAAAAATGGCGCTTGGTTTCTTTTATATGAAAGCCGTCCAATACATAAAAATACCATTTTTTTTTCAATTCGAGCACCTTTTCACCCGTTTAGACGTATCCCGAGCTAGTAAAAATGCTCGAAACATAATCGACATGTGGTATTTTTTTGTAATGCAAATCCTAATAAACATTAATTATGTGCACTGTTTGTGTCGCATTTTATGTGGTCTGTAGATATTCTAAGGATACAGCACCGTGTGAGTGAGATCTGTGTGAGTGAAATTTTAAACTTTTGCTTTTGAACATTGAACGGAAATAAAGAAAAACTTCGATGCTTCCATAAATATTTTGGTGTAGAGGTGCCGACATGCAAGAAGGGGGCCAAAAACCATTATCCGTCCCGTATGAGTTACTCACCCCGGCCCCGTTCCTCCCGAGTTCCCCAGAGGGAACGTTTATTTTGTCGATGTAAAAAAAAGAAAGAAAAATATTTACAATCCCCGCTACCCCAGGGGAACATTAACATCTCGCGAGCAGCGATTTGGTGCCCTTGGGGCTTACAATGAATATTTTACATTAAAGAAAAACATTAGCGTACATTATTACATTAGCATGCTATTACAAATGAATGAAATATGTATGTAGTTATGAATTACGTGTGTGGCGTTCAATGTTTTTTGTTAAAACTTTTTTGTACCGTCCCGTGTATACGGGACACAAGCCTGTTCGCAGGAGGTGGAATGCTGCATTGCATTGTATATTCATTAGCTATTTGCCCCCCCCCCTATCACAAAATTTATAGCCCCTAATTTACAGCCCCTACGCCAAGGGTTCTTGACCTTTTACACTCGTGACCCAAAATCAGCCTCGCGACCAATGACTATTTTTCGAAATTATATTGTTATTAGTGGCACACACCAGTGACGCAATAAGTGCATTTATAGAAGGACTTTAAGTGGTTTTGTGCGACTCATCTAGGAAGCCCCTCCGAATCAAGTGTCGGTCGTGAATTCCTGGCTGCAAGTGCGCGCGCGATTCCGCTGAACTTGTGCTAGTTAGAGTCGGGGTGCCCAGCAAGAAGGAGCTGTTCCCCCTCGCCAGGGTCTTTCCCGATCGCCTAGGCCAGTGTTTCCCGAAGTGGACAAATTCGCCCCCGGTGGGAGATGGAAGGGTCCGGGGCCGATAGAAGCTACAACGTAGGATCCTATGGGTTCGCTTGAGTCGGGGGCGATGAGGGAAAAATTTTCTGTGGAAGGGGGCGATGGAAAAAAAAGTTTGGGAAACTATGGTCTAGGCCAGGAGTTCTTAAAAAATGTGCCCTTCAACCCTTTCTCGGGGGCGCCGCGAAGCGGTCACCCTGACAAAGGTTTTTCGAAAATATTCTTTGTTAAACAAGCTTTGGGGGAGCCGGTGGAGCTCGCGGATAAGCATCGAATAGAAATTAGGGTGTCGTTGGTGCAAAAGGTTCGAGAACCCCTGGTCTGGACCGTAGTTTCCCAAAGGTTTTGTTCCGTCACCGCTCCTTCTTCAGAAATTTTTTTCTCTCATCGCCTAAAATCATCCCAATTCAAGCAAATCCTTAGGATCATATGTTATACGTTAGTTTCTATCACCCTCCTTCCGGACCATTCCACCCCCCGGGGGAGGGGGGGGGGGGTTATCGCTCACTTTGTGAAACACTGGTCTAAACTCTACTGGAATGGTGCTGGGCTCCTCTTCGACTAGGTCCGGTTCGATCATCTTTGCTTTCTCTCGGGGAATCATTTTCTGTAAATTTCACCTGTCTTATGGAGTCGCTTTTGGATGTTTATAATTCATTCCCTCTATGGAGCCTCTGAGAGAGTATCTTAGAGAGTATCTGAGCCATATAAAGAGTATCACTGACCCCTGGGCACATTGATCTTTCTGAGGCCCTACGGGACAAGTTTCAAGCAAATTTCAACCACATCTTATTTTCGTGAGGGGCCCATGTGTTCAGACGGCACTGTCTGATGAGGCCTGGTAGTGAAATTCCTTTGTATGCTGGTATGAGGTGACAATGTAGCTTGGTTCCGATCTTGGTCCACAGCTGCAGCGGTTGTTGGGAATTGATTTAAACCTTCTCAGGTTGGCTGAGAACGGGCCAGTTGCTGTTTAGGGTCAACCTTAAAACCAAACATGGCCCCCGCTCTGTCCCTTGCGGGATATAAGCGGATTACCTTGCGGCTGGGCCATGCTGCAAGAACTCTCATGGCATCCGGGACCGGCGAACATCCCCCGACTTGCAAGCCACCCGGTCCTTCCCCCACCGGGACTCCATTCCATTCCAAGCAGCAGCAGCCACACTCCGGGAAGCTCCTGGAAACCCCCATCGGCTAAGAAGGAGCACAGGTGGACCGCCAGCCAGCATCGCACCACCAGAATCAGCAGAAACATCCCGGCGGTCCTCGGCTCCACCAGCTCACAAAAGAACACCCCCGTCCGCTACTCATCGCCCGAAGGAGCAACAGAATGGAACCAAACGTCCGTCCCGTTCCAGCAGCTCGTGTCCGTCTATGCAATCATTACACTCTGTCCCCACAAATCCATCTGTAGATGGACTCGTGGCATCTCGACTGCCAATCACTCGCTTCAGATCTTCTGCCACCTGAAAGAAAACATACATACATGGCACAAGCAAGCACTGAACAGAAATGACAGCAAATGTTTAACATAGAGTGGAAATTGTCAGGAAAGAACAACATGACAAACATCACAGTTCTGTTAAATGGGTGGGACGAAGCAAAAAAAAAAAAAATTACAGTGATATGGTGAAAAATATTCCCAATGAAACATCACAGTCCATTCGATGAATATCCAGGATTACAAAGCAGTGGGAATTCGAGAGACTAGACACAAAATAGTCTCACACAACATCAGTCCAAAATGCATTCCAGAACAAAACCAGCGTTGTGGTAATTCATGGTTCACCACAGCAGAGCGTAGAACTTACAAATATATACGGATACATATGTGAGTAAATGCAAATACATAGAAAAAGATTACAAAGATATACATGAAAAAATATATAAATAAAAAGCAACGGAAAAATCTGAAGAACATCATCGCCCTAATTTCACTAAGAGCTGACTGTGGGAATTCATGTGAAACATCATTGTTCGATGATAGAATGAAAAGTTTATGGCTCGAAATCGGTGTTTAGAGTCAACCGGGCTTTTCTACAGATTGATAAACATTTGTCTAAACAATATCACGGGCCCCCGGGCAAAATTATTCTGGTCCATTAAGCGGATCGTAATCGGCCTCTACTACGGCAGTGTTTCTCAACCGCCTGACCGTGAGTGGTTCACTGTTTCATTTTTACCCATTTATTTCCCATTCTAGTCTTGTTTCCCATAGTCTTGCGTATGACCGGGCCTTCCACTCACAAAAAAGAAATCGACCGGGCCGCGGGCTTTTAAAGGGTGAGAACCACTGGGCTACGGGATCCTGTATTTTAAATGTGTATGCACATTTGCGTACAATTTGGAATCAAATGATTTTGAGCTCAGCTCTTTGGGTCAGTAAGCCCACCACCTCAAAACCCGGCACCCAAGTGGCACAGTGACTAGAAGACACTAGCCCGCGTTACCATTGCCACGACGATGTTAAGTGTAAGTGGCTGAGCGACTGACCTCCAATGATGCGAGAGATGCTCGAGAACACAAAGGGTTCTCGACTCAACCAGCCAGGAGGTCAAGAAACTCGGTACCTCGCTGATCCGCTGAGCTGAGCCCCATCTAACCGGGAGGACAACGAGCCACAAAAACGTCACAACGAAAACATTGGGAAATCCTCCCAAAGCTACTTAACCATGTCAATCCCCCCCAAAGCACAAGAAACTGTTATACTCACTTCAGTCTAGGTTAGACCTCAAAGAGAGGTCCTTCCTTGGAGAGCAGACGCAAACACGTCTTACCGGACTGAAATCTGCAATTCTAATGACCTTCAACAGGCTTTTCAATACTACAGAAGCGCATTGTAAGATTTCACTCAAGATTAAGAATGGGATATCCATTTGTTGAATAACATTGTTGCTGTCGCGTATTCGCAGGAGGAGGGCTTAGCAGGATATAGCCCAGGGCGGAAAGTTCCGAGGGGTGAAAAATTTTCACTAAAGTGTGGTCAAGAAAATTAGTAGAAAGGGCGGCAAACTTTGTTTTGCTCACAGGTGGTAAAACCATACTAGAGAGCTAGGTAAGTGAGTGAGCAAACGAGTTACCTAGAGGATTTGCAAGCGTGCAAGAAACCAAAAGATAGACCGAGAGAGCAAGGGACCACTTCAGCGAGTGACTGAAAGAGTGACCGAGAATGCTTGCGACCAAAATAATGTGCAAGCATGTGAATTAAAAAAACAGTTTGTAATCATATGAGTGCCTTTGAGAACGTGAGATCAAATTTTTGGGGTGACCGTTAGAGTGACCTAGAGTGTATGTAAGCATGTGAGCCATCGAAACAGAGTGCAAGCATGTGAGCCATCGAAACAGAGTGCAAGCATGTGAGCCATCGAAACAGAGTGCAAGCATGTGAGCCATCGAAACAGAGTGCAAGCATGTGATCGACCAAAAGAATGGCCTAGAGAGCGTGTAAGTATAGGAGTGACCGAAAGAGTGACCTTGAGAGTGTGTAAGGAGTAAGGAAAGGAATGACCCAACGAGTGAGGAACCAAGTCAGTGAACAACCAAAAGAAAAACCAAACGAAGTGACTAAGAAAGTGTGCAAGCATGTGAGTGACGAAAAGAGGGACTTAGAGGCGTATTAACGGTGTGGGGTGGGTTCTGAGCGGGCCTAGTGCGATACATTTGAGGAATGAGTGGTCGAGAAAATTAGACTAGAATAAGAGAAGGGTGGAAAAATTTGTGTAATCACACGTGGAAACATCGTAAATACGCCTCTGGTTGTCACCCGGTAGATGGGTGATTGGCACTCAAACCCGAGCTTTATCTGTTTTTTCATTCACTGTGCTGAGCTAATTCCGGGTTCTTAACCTTTTTGGGTCACGACCCAAAATCAACAAGATAATCTTTGCGACCCATGCGACTGTTTGTTCTTCGAAATCAATGAAACCCGTAACGCACACACACAGTGCATTTATAATGGACTGTAAAATGGATTTGTACGACTATACGAAGCCCTTGCGAATCAAGTTTGGGCCGTGACACGCATGGCTCAAGATTCCCTGGTTGTACATGGATTTATACGACCCATCTGAGAAGACCCCCCTATACACAGGGCCATGAAGTCAGAGCATCATAGGACCTCTGTCCAAGTGATTTTTCTGAGGTCATATCAGGCAAATTTGCATACTAACTCTCGAGAATTTCAACTGCTTCTCGTTTCTGTAAGGCCCTACATCTTATTTTGTGCCCCCCCCCCCATCTCCCACGGGCCGTGCCCGGATGTATCCACGCGCTGAAGCGGATTTTAGTCGGATGAGGGCCCCGGGCGCAAGAGAAAACATTGGGGGCTCTTAAGTTAGAAAAAGTGTAAAGTTTGTGTTTTTCGGGGCCCTTCAGAAGTCGGGGCCCAGGGCGCGTGCCGGGTGAGCCTACCGCTAAATCCGCCTCTGCCCATGCGTTAAGACGGCACCGCCTGTGAATCAAGTTTCGGTCATGACCCGTAGTGAATAACTGGCTGTAATAAGAATTTTTACGACCCATCTCGGAAGCCCTTGTGACCCAAGTTTGAGTCGTGGCACATAAGAACCCCTGCCCTAGGCTGAGACAAGGCATAAACATAGACCCCTTCCGGAGTCTATGTTATGATGCGAATTGCACTTCTTTTTTTTATGTCAACACTGATTGACTTTTTATTAATTTTTAAAATGCGTTCAGGATTTCATCCACCCTCTATATTAGAAAAGCCCACCTACAATGTTTCAGAACCTTCTGGAGATAGTCACGATGTTTGGGAGTGGAGGCAACTGGGTAAAGAAATCCAAGATGGCGGTCGAAATTATGTGCCTGCAATGACGGCACAAAGAAATATATACGCTAAGATAGAGGAAACTCATATATTTATTCCGTTTAGTACCACACAAGTTGTATTTCTCCGCCTATAACGATAGAACAGTTGTTCTTCTTTTAGCCATGTATTTTCTGAATGAGAGGCCCCAGTGAAAGCAGGTGGCCCGGCCTGGGAGGTCTCCATTCCCCAGAGGTGTCAAAGAGATTTTTCACTCCCTATCTCTCGTCTTCCATGATTGCTGAATCACGCCATGTAGTATTTGGGAGCGTATTTAGATCATATCGCACTGCACGTGTATTTTACCAAGCGTTTATTAAAGAACTGACGTCATGGATTCCTTATAGGCGGAGGCTGACATGGTTCCAGGGGTTCTGTTATGTATGAACCTCATTAATTTACCCTGACTTGAGGGCTGAGTGTGCACAAAGATCCAGATCGAAGGATGTGGTGAGTCCTGGCTGCAGTGCCTTAATGCACGGCCCCAACCGGGCACGGCCCAGGGGCCCCATAAAAATGGGATTTGGTTAAAATTTTCGAGAGTATATAGTATTAATTTTCGAATGAAATATATCATGTATTGAGAGGAGTTTAACATCAGAATGTAGGCCAATATTCAAACTTTTGTTGAGTGCGTGTCATTCATTGGTTTGAAAACATGTCACGGGCCGCTTAAGTTATATGTACATATGCCGCGAACCACTTACATGACGTGGAACTGCACTGCTGGTCACTTAAATGATTTGCAAGTGTGCCGAAGGTCACTTAAGTGACCAGGAACTGTTCGGCGAGTAATTAAAGTGATTTGAAAATGTTTCGCGGCCGCTTAAGTGCTCTGCAACTGTGCCGCGTCTCAAGTAATCTGTGAATTCACTGTGGGTCACGTAAGTGACCAACGAAAAGAACGCATGTGTATTGTTCCGAGAATCATCACCTGTGATTGCCACACCCTTTCCCTGAATCGATGTTGCACATGCCTCTTCCATTTCTAATTTGTGATCAGCCTGGTTTATCACCTCGGAAAATATTGCAAGATCCATCGTTGCAAGTCCTTCCCGGGTCTTCGTAGAGGTCACAGGTGATACCACAGTGGGCTCTTCCCTCGGTAAGACGATGCTCGGAAACTGCTCCTGGCAGTTGAGCGATTGTCCCAATTGGTGAAATTGTATGCGCAATTCTTCCTGGGCGTATAAGAGCACAAATCGCTTGTGCTTTCCTACCGAGTTTCTGCGGGGAGCAATTAGCTATTCCCATTATCTTCGTACACGCTCATTAGAGAAGACGCCTTCGTAATCTGTCTCGGACAGTGTCCAAGCGCCTGTATCTATCTGCGCTGCAGTACCGCTATTGTCCACTACTAACGATAAAAGTCTTCATTTCTATGTTTAAAGACACCGTCACGTTGAAGGTGACGTCACTATGTTACACTCACCGCTGACGACTAAGTACCGCTAGGGAGGCGGCATAGAAACCTCCCAGCGAAGAAACTAAAATGCACAAAGGCAGGCACAGGAACCGTTCCCCATGGGGGAAAATAGACAAACGTGCTGACCCTCAATATCTGTGGACACAGTGAATAACAAACACACATGAACTGTGCTGGCTACGTTGAAAAACTGTGTCAACGCCAGAATAAAATGTGCTTGGACCGAGACCACCTCCCGAAACTGAAAAAAAAAAAACCACCTCTCTTCCCCAAATCAGCCCAACAAATGACGCTGACACCTACCTTCTCTGAGGAAAAACATGACCATTTATAGTGCATAATTATAGTAACTCATGATAATTCTCTTTCAGTTGTGGATATGGCATTTTGCCTGAAATAATCTGTTACACGAGCTTAGAGTCCCGATTTTGACTTGAATTTCTACACATACAGCTACACACACTTTTACACAACAAACTAGGCCAAGTACTTCTTGTGCCCACTGCTAAGACCGGTAGAACGGCCATCAAAAATTGTGTCGCGGGACCGGCGAATCAAGTTCCATTCAGCTCAGCTCAGCTTTGCAATAGTGGGAAATAGAAATGCGACTTCGAAAAAGCGTATTTGAAAAATGTGCCGTTTGGGAAAAAAAACTTTTGATACTAATAAGGACAATTTCGCCTCGTGAGGTCCCGGGTTCGAACCCCACCGTCTCCACAGTAGTAGTAGTCGGCTGAAGTTGGTTTTCTTCGGTTCCAAACTTCGCGGCGTCAATGCTAGCCGATCCCCCCGGTTAAAAAGTCTGGAATTCTGCGTACGCCTATTCACACACTTACACTTCCGGCACAACTTGCTAGGTAGTAAATTGCTCATAGATGGCTATAGACCTGAGTTGCGAAAGAAAGAAAGTAGGACAACCGCTTTAATGTGTACAATTTTGAATGACGAATAACGAAATGAATGGATATGTTTCCTTTCGGTAGAAACGACCAAAAGGGGACAACACATTGTACTTTGCACTAAAAATATTAACGTTTGAATAAACCGTGTTGCATAATCCTCAAAGATTCAGAAACCATTAAAAAGTGCATTTCGGAAGAAAAAAATGGAAATATTCACTTTTTTGAAAATAAGCTAACATGTGAATTCAAGCATTTGATTACTGTAGAGGGGTAGGCAGCCAGCCCCTGGTAATCATTTTGAAAGAAAGGACAAATTTTAATCAAATTCCTGCCAAATTTTATCAAAAAAGCCCGACTAAAAGGGTTGCAACTGAATAATCCGCATATTTTTGAGATTTTTCAAGACTTATTTGATAACCTTAACGAGCTCCGATGCACTGTTTCCGTGCTCTGCTTTGAAACCGAATTGTGATATTCTGGCCAAAAGCGAATTTATCGGTAAATCTGATTAATCTAGAAGTAAATGTCCTCTCGACATTTTTATACAGTGAAGCCTCGCCACAACGAAAAATCTCTCTACAACGTTATTAATTCGAATCTTTTTTGCAATTGCCTATAGCATATAAGCTCAACCCGTGACCCGCGGAGTCATCTGATGTTGCCTGTGATCCGAAACCCATTTGTTTAGAAATGAACTGAGCCAGTGTTTCTCAACCGCCGGGCCGCGGCCCGGTACTGGGCCCTGACAACAGTCAATGCGGGCCGTGAATAGCTCACCGATTCATTTTTACCCATTTATACCCCCATTAGGAGTGCGTATGACCGGGCCTTCCACTCACATAGAATAAATCAACCGGGCCGCGGGCTTTCAAATGTTGAGGACCACCGAACTAAGCGGCACAATTATAGCTCACTTAAGAAAGCCGCGGTGCAGTTCCACATCACTCAAGTAACTCTCAGTGCAGTTCCACATCACTCAAGTAACTCTCAGTGCAGTTCCATATCACTCGAGTGTTCTGTCGCACATTCCCAGATCACTCCAGATGACACGCGGTGTATTTACAAATCACTTAAGTGACCAACGGCACAGTTCCAGAACACTTAAGTGATCAGCGGCACAGTTCCAGAACACTTAAGTGACCAGCGGTACTTTTACAAATCACTTAAGTGACCAGTAGTGCAGTTCCATGTCACGTAAGTGGCTCGCGGCACATACCCAAGTTACTTAAGTGACTCGCAGCATATGCACAGATCACTTAAGTGACTCGCGGCATATGCACAGATCAATTAAGTGGCCCGCGACGTGTTTTCAAACCAATGAATGAATGACAGTTGAGTAACCTTGGCCTATATTCTAATGTTAAACTTCTGATCAATCTAGAAGTAAATATCCTCTCGATATTTATACAGTGAAACCTCGCTACAACGACAAATTTCTCTGTACAACGATACTTTTTTCGAATTTTGTTTGGAATTACATACAGTGCACCTTCGGTTTATGAGCTCATTTCGTTTCTGAAATCCGTTCGTAAATGGAAATGTTCGCAAATCAAAATAATTTTTCCCATAGGAATCAATGTGAAATGTCCGTTCCAGGGACTCCGAGGATTTCCGGCGTGAACTTTTGCGCCAGCTCCCGAGCATAACCAAAGACAATCATTGAACCAGTGTTTCCCAAAGTGGGCATTATCGCTTCCTGGGGGGAAGATGAAATGGTCCAGGAAGCGGGTAGAAGTTAGGGGTTTGGTATAGAATCCTATGGGTTGACTCTTGAGTTGGGGGACGATGGTATCCTACTGAATCTCGGAAATTATATCCGACATCAACAAGCTGAAGGTGCCAATAGATAGACCTCTCTAAGTGGATGTCCATGGCATCCTGAATATGTAGCTGCCGGAAGTGAATTTTACACCAGACCACGCGGCACCCTTCATATGGAATTTTGTGGGTCTATGCGTTAAGTCGGGACTGCTAAAAAATGTAAAAGCACGTGAATGTGCATAAGAGTGGCTTAGAGCGTGTGTATGCAAGTGAATGACCAAAAGAGTGACCCAGAGTGGGGGGGGGGGGGATGGAGCAAAAAGTTTGGGAAACTATGCATTAAACCAACACTGAAATGAGCTTGATCTCTTTGTTTTTCTCTGTGGCCAAGCGCCAGGTCCTGAACCACGTTTTCCCTCATTGGCTTGTTGGCTCGGGTGAGCCCTCCGCCGTGACCAGGCGAGGTCCTGGACTACGTTTTCCCTCATTGGCTTGTTGGCTCGAGTGAGCCTCCGCCGTGACCAGGCCAGGTCCTGGACCACGCGTCTTTTCTTGTTGGCTCGGGTGAGCCCTCCGCCGTGTCCAGGCGAAGTTCTGGACCACGTTTTCCCTCATTGGCTTGTTGGCTCAGGTGAGCCTCCGCCATGGCCAGGCCAGGTCCTGGACCACTCGTCTATCCTTGTTGGCTTGTTGGCTCTGAAAACGAAGCCACAGAGCAAAGTCTGGTTTCGTGAACATGTACCATCTTAATCTCAGTGTCAAAGCCCTCAAAATCTGCGCTTGCAGCTCTATCTGGCCACAAAATATAATATAAGCCGAATTGATGGTTCTCTGTGAAAAACTCGCAGTCTCTTCAGAGCTTCATAAAGTCTGAAATGACCTGCTGATCCATGGTCTGGATGAGAGGGGGGTCCGTATTTGGTGGCAGGAGTTTTACTCTGATGAAATATAATTCCCCTATTCTCCTGGACAAGTAGGAGAATTTCCATCTCTCCTACTAACAGTTAAAATACCTCACATTACAGCAACCTACGGTTACCCAGCGCCCAGAGCCGCATTTACGGTTTTGCCGCCTGTGGGATACATGAATATTTTGCCACCTTTTCCCATTCTAATCTAATTTTCTTGACTACTTTTTCCTCAAATACTCCACCCTTCGCCATAACCAGCTTGGCCTCTGCCCCCCTCCCCTCTTGCAAGTACATCTGTGTCTCTAAATCACTCTTTTGATCACTCCCATGCTCTCACACTCTCGAAGTCACTCTTTTAGCCATTCACATGCTTGCACACTATTTTGGTCACTCGCATGTTTGCACGCGCTCTATTTCACTCTTTCGTTAGCGCACTGACAGGTTTTCTTGCTTTATAGGTCACTCTTATGATTATTTACACTTTTACACATGTTCTAGGTCTGTTTTTTTTTTTGGTCATTCACATGCTTGTAGACTTTTGGTCACTCACATGCTTTCACACTGTTTTTGTCACACACATACTTGCACACGCTCTAGGTCACTTTCTCGGCCGCTCACTGACATGGTTCCACGCATTATAAGGCACTATTTGGATCATTTACACATACTTTAGGTCACTTTTTTTGGTCATTCACATTCTTGTACGAGCTGTAGGTCATTTTTTGTCATTTACATGCTTGGACGAGCAGAGCAAGTGTATATCACTCTTTAGGCCAATTGGCACGCTTTCATACTCTCTAAGTCACTCGTTTGGGGATTCACGTGATTGCGTACGCTCTAGGTTGGCTACTAACCCTCGCTTTGTAGGTCACTCTTTTGGTCATCCACATGCATTCTCCTTCTCTAAGCCACTCTTTTTCTCACTCACGTGCTTGCAAACACTCTAGGTCCCTGATTGACCTAGACCCTTACTGTCTCCGCAGAGGCGGATTTATTTAGTAATGCACAAATTTTGCCGCCTTCCTCCCATTCTATTAACTTTCTTGGCCACTCATTCCGCCTTTCTGAACTTTTCGCCCAGGGCTATAGCCCGCTAAGCCTACTTGTAAATTCGCCACTGTCAACACCTTTTACATCCAATTCAAACCCTTAGTTCAGTCTTTACCACCGATATAACGATAACAATCCCAGTCTAAAAAAAAAAACGAATCGTTAACCGAAAGCCAAGGTACAAACCCATGTTTCACAACATCGGATAAGACGACAGGAAACCTCTACAAACAACCAATTTCTTTATTGCCTCATTACAGAACCTTAAAAAACAAAAAAAAGTTGCCCCCACGTCCAAACGGAACATAACGGAGGGAAAACCTAAAGAAAATCAATCCCCTTAAACCGGGTGAAAATGTAACGATAACAGTTAAAACGATACATGAAAAAAGAAATAAGAGACGAAATTTATAATAGGTAATCCAATAATCAATAAACGTCGACGTTACGGGCGTTGAGTACTGTACTGTACTGTTAAGGCCTTCTGAAGGGAAAAGTCTTCTTGTATTGCTTACTGAGGCGGACGAAAGCTCTCAAGAAAGACGAGGATCGTCGATTTTAGTTTCAGCCCCGGATAACAATTATCTTTGGTTCCACGAACTTCTAAGAAATGCCTTCGACCGACAAAATGGAGACTTTATGTACTTCACAAGTACAACAGAAAAAACCCAATTCTATATAGACAGCTGTTGAAAGGGAACAAAAACTTCCAACAGCTGATTTCATAAAAAAAAACCAGGTTCAAAAGAAGTGTTATTATTATTATCATCGCTATAAACGAAATATACTGCAGTATTTTCTAAAACGTGTTCTCTAAACTTGTTTTATAGCATCGTTTGTTATTGTCCTTATATATTTGCTATCATTATTGTTGGCATTATGTTAGAAAGTTCGGTAAATAGCTTTGGAAAAAGGAAATTGTTTCCGTGTTTATGTAAATACGTTGTTGATTTTCTAAACCTGTTGAGTGCAAAGGTCATCGGATGTTTTCTATAGTTATAAATCATGTTAAAAAACATCATTTTATAACCCCTTTCAGAGTCTGCATGGACAAATGTGAAGGGTTGCTTTTCCTCACTGTAGAAATTTATTCATTTTTTAACCTGAGGGCATTAAGGGAGGGTCTGAAGAATCTGAATAAATGATTTGGCCACTCAAGTGATTTGGAAATGTGCCGCTTAGTTCACTTTACAAAATTAGGTTTGAGGTCGCGGGCCACATGAGATACCTCCGAGGGCCACATATGGCACGATGGCCATAGGTTGAGCATGTATGTACTAAACTATTCTGGGGAGAACGCAGGGAACCGCGAGTGAAAAAATTTTTCAGAACTACTATATCTACTGACGGTACTTTAAATTATCAGATTAGATAATTTATTTACCGACTAATTGTTTAAAAAACCTCGGCTGCTGTGGTTCTACCAAAGCTGCATTAAGAGTTACCTTTCAAGCGGCTTTGGGTTCTACCATCCAGGTGGTTGTAGAACCACAGCAGCGGAGGAGGAATGAGCGACTCAGTACGCATAGCTGAGCAGAGCGTGTCGGAAAGGAAAGAGGAAGGAGAACGGGAATATATAGTAGGATTTGCCATGCCTATAAGGGCTCTACTGGGAACACAGCACCCAAAAACCTATTGGCTGGCCTCAATCGCAAGACAGCAAGGGCTCAACCGAGCGCTGGGGCTCATTTGGGAGCCCACCACTCAACTGCCCACAAGATCTGCGAACGTTACTCGAAGGAGGGCAAAGGTTGTGCCGTATGGGCAACTGTCGCGAGGCAGCGCAATGAAAACAACGCCAATTGGGCAACTGCTCACGAAGAGGCTGGGTCACGACTGGCCAAATGTCATGAAGCATCTTAGTACATTATGTGTGATGTATATATGGTGTATAATCGTATTGTGTGTGTATTTGGTGTGATGTATACATATATATATATATGTATATAATCGTTTACGCGGCCCGGGGGGACGCAGGAGATTTGGAGGGTGGGCACTCATACTTCCGGCATAACTCAATCACCCTAGACAATTTACGGTAGTAAATTGTAGAGGGGAAGTGGGATCAAAAACGGCTAAAAAAAAAATCTTCTGACTTAATACTAGAACGGTCCCTAAGGACCCCGAAATTATTTAGACACCTCAGGCCCGGCAAGCAGTTTCGCACCGGGCCCAGCGTCTGGTAAGGGTGGCCGCGCCAAAAATAATAGTTTTTATCTGAGGTCCTGTCCTGCGGAGGCCGTTGAAACCTTCAACCACTACTTTGTTGAAATAGTTTTCGTCGTAGAATCGTCGGTATATTTTTGTTTGTTAGTTCTCTTGCAACGTTTTAAAAACTCGTATATAACGTTTTCCTCTTTCTTGTAGCCGGTTCGTATAACAAAGATCATTTGTTACGAGCCGTTTTTTTTTCTCTCTCGTTCTGAAGGTAAAAAACACAAAATTAACGAGACCAAGACTGAAACAAAAACATCCGAAACTCTGATGGATGATGTTTTGGAATGTTACTGAGACTCGTCGACGAAACATCAAAATACTGTTCCCCTCCCCCCCTTTTTTTTAAGTTTCCCCTCGTGTGAGCATGTTTGGAGATCAATCACAGAATGGCGGGTAACGGGGAAAAAGAATCACAAGATGGAATTTTTCCACGTGTTTTCTTTGTTTGGCGAAAGGGATTTACAGAATCGACACTCAACTCGGAATTCAAGAAACCTTTCAATTTCTACTTTCGTTCGGTACAGTGGTTTCTCCCCCCCCCCCCCACAACCTGTAATATGTGTGCCCATGGGGTACGAAGTTGTGCTCGGTTTGAAAGATAGCAGGGGGGGGGGGGTACCCCTACGCAAAATATGGGATGAGGAGACATTTCGCTCCCGACGTTTCGTCCCCGGTACTTTTCGAGCCCAATATTTCAACCCGAACATTCCGCCGTATGAATGACCGAGTGACTGACACTGACTGTGTGAGGGGCTAAGTGATTAAATGAATGACCATATAAGTGAGTGAGTGACCGTACGAGTCGATGAGTGACCGTATGAGTAACCAAGTGAGTGGGCTGTTGACTCAATGGTTGAGTAAATGGCCATATGAATGATCAAGTGAGTGACTGTAGGAGTGAGTGATCATATGAGTAACTATGTGTGAGTGAACGTCACTCATTTGGTCTGGTCACTCATACGGTCACTCACATCGTCACTCAAAAGTTCAGGGAAGCGATGTACCGGGGGGGGGCGAAATGTATCGGCGACGAAACGTGTTAGGGGCGAAATATCGGAAGCAAAGTTTCCGTAAATACAAAAGATAAGGAGCCATTGAAGTATTACGTAAGCAGATTTTCAGCCATTTTTGACCCCCCCCCTTGTCAGCAGAAGTCAGAAAAACACTGTTCCTCCTCTCCCCCTCCCCCCCAGCAAAATTTCGTCAGCAGCTTAGAATATTTCATATCTTCAAAAAGGGATTGTTGATGACGTAAGCAACCTTCAAACCCCCCTCCCCCTCTTGTCACCAAAAGTCAGCAAATCCGAAACCTCTCCCCCCCCCCACCCGATGCTGACGTAATACTTGAATGTCCCCTAACCAGCAATGACAGAAAAATTAGTCATGGAAAGCGCGAAGCTCTAGTTATGGTAAAAGTTGAAGAATTGCAATGTATCTGGAAGTGCGGGCATCGCTAGATATGCATTCATACGGTGCTTGCGTAGCCCTACAAATGGGTATGATGGGTAAGAGACGTGCATTGTGTAACCATTTGAAATGCGTGGTAAGCTTGGGCATCTCCCATAAATACGTAGGAGGCTTGCATATTCTTAGACGTGTACGCAGAGGCGTAGCCAGAAATTTCGTTCGGGGGGGGGGGGGGACCACTTTCATTTTGGGGGGGGGGACCAAACTGACAAAACAATGGATTTGGCCATCTTTTAACCTTTTTTCGGTCATTTTCTCACATTTCGTGGGGTGGGATGGGGACCAGACCCCCAAGTCCCCCCCCCCCTCGCTACGCCCTTGCGTGTACGCGTATGAAGCTGGTGTACCTCGCTGGAAGTGCGTAGGAAGCTTGCGTAGCCCCGCAAGTACGAAGAATGTTTCAGATCTGTAGACATGCATGCGTACTAGGCTTGCGTAGCCTCACAAGTGCGTAGAACGCTTACATATCTCTAGACATGTATGCGTAGGAACCTTGTTTAGTCCCGTAAATGCTTACATTTCTGTAGACATGCATGTCTGAGAAGCTTGGGTATCTGCCAGATATCTGGTCATACATACGTAGCCCCATAAATGCGTAGGATGCTTACATTTTTCTTCTCGTGCATGCGTAGGACGCTTACATTTCTTTTCTCATGCATGCGTTAGAAGTTTTGTATCTCCATAAATGCAAATACATGTATATCTTGACATTCGTAAAAGCGTTGGAAGCTTTCATTTTTCTTCTAATCCATGCGTAGCAAGCTTGCGTAGCTCCATAAATGCGTAGGATGCTTACATTTTTCTTCTCGTGCATGCGTGGGACGCTTACATTTCTTTTCTCATGCATGCGTTAGAAGTTTTGTATCTCCATAAATGCAAATACATGTATATCTTGACATTCGTAAAAGCGTTGGAAGCTTTCATTTTTCTTCTAATCCATGCGTAGCAAGCTTGCGTAGCTCCATAAATGCGTAGGATGCTTACATTTTTCTTCTCGTGCATGCGTAGGACGCTTACATTTCTTTTCTCATGCATGCGTTAGAAGTTTTGTATCTCCATAAATGCAAATACATGTATATCTTGACATTCGTAAAAGCGTTGGAAGCTTTAATTTTTCTTCTAATCCATGCGTAGCAAGCTTGCGTAGCTCCATAAATGCGTAGGGAGCTTAATTATCTCTCTGGACAAGCATGTATGCATACCTCCTCATACACAAGGTACATACTCCATTACTCTGGGTACGTCATCCTCTTACGAATCCCCAGGGGATACTCTGAGTCATGAAAGGTTGGAAATTAATGTCTTACATGAATTAAAAGGCATTATTCGAGCCGTGTCCTAAAAAGATCAAGTAAAATACAGTTCATGCTTCATTTAAATGATCCTGAAAAAAAATGTTGAAAATTCCGTTTCTTCATGTTAAGGTACGTTGAAAACGTCATTTTGGAAGAAAATATAGATTATTATTTTATTTTTTATAAAAGCCCTCTTTGTTGTGATTCCAAAACAGGCCTCGTTTTGTTTATATGATGCTCAGAATCAAAGTTACGTTCACTTTAGTGTTGCGTTTTTACATACAAGTAATACGCGAATAAAGACTTTAAACGTTGTTCATGAAGAATTCTATTTTTGAAATTTTACTTGAGTTTGTGACATGATTTGTAAAAATTGATTCATTGCATCCTTACAAAATTTTAATGTGATATTTTGCTATACATTATTGAGGTTATGAACCAAAAGGGTCTATCACATATATTTTTTGAATTACAGTGTTTTATAGACAAATGAGCATATTATGCAATCCTTTAAGTTTTGGTTCATAACCTGCAACATTACTAGCTAAATGCACTGTGAAAATCACAAAGCATTTCATTAACAATATTTTTTGCAATCGTGTTTCGAATATCACATGAATTTTGCCTAAAATTTGACATAAAAACGGGTAGACCAAAATTTCTCACTGTTTTCACCATTTTGAGACACTTTCTATCAAAAAATGTTATTAAAGTTCACTCCAGTACCAATTTAAAGAAAAGTGACAAGAAAGGTAGTCGGATACCTTAAAGAAAGATTTTAACAGAAATTTTCAGACATAGATGAACCAACTCTCTATATAGGAGATGGCTAATAAATGAATATTTTCACACTTAATGCTTTATAACTGAAGACAGCACAATAAACTATTTTAATATGCACATGGTGAACGGATATTATCGATAGAAAATTCAGTATGAGATAAAATAATCGTGAGAGAAATCGATATCTATGGATACAGCTGAGTATGCGATTTCGGTTTTTTTTTTCCCCGTTTTGTGAATCCCGTATTTTTTTCTTTTGGTCTTTCTTTGGAGTTCATTTGGTCCTCTAGAAGAGGATTAGGAAAGTCCTTAACTCCCACTCCCTCCTGAATTCCATCTGATTCCCGAGAACCGGGCTTCACAAGCACTCGGACTTTTATTTTCTCTTCAAAGGAACCTTTTTGATGAGCTTACGAAGTCGATTCCCGTCCGAGATTAACTAAAACGCAAGTAAAAAAATATATATATGATCGATTCAAAGAAAAATTTCTATAAATAGGATTTTTTTTTATCCGATAATATTGTTTTTTTAGGCATTATGGGGGAAAAAAAACATCTCGGAGTATCGACCGGAGAAAATGGCTATTGATCGCACTTTTTTTGGAAATATGGGCTGGTTGGAAACTCTACGTATAGAAGATTTGAGTGTATATAGAGCATTAAAATTACTCATACGAGTATTTTTATATGAGGAAGAAAGGCCTGAAACCATCACCTTACCATTTTACGGTGGAGTTTCTGACCTTTCTTCCTCGTATAAAAATATGGGGGGTGGGGTGGGGGCATTATTCGTACTCGTTCCTGTTGGGACATTGAAATTTTAAAAGCCGTAGTGTGAACGAGAAGCCCGTTGCCTCTTGGGACGGCCCTGGCGACGTGACTTGTCATCGCATTTATTAGCAGTGATTTATGTGGGGGAACTAGTTATGAGTGCGTGACGCGCGCGATGCAGTGAGGTATATGTGACTTCTGTGATGGATGCGGGACATAGAGGATACTGTGACTCGTGTGTGGTACCGGCGATGTAGCCATGCAAAAAGCTCAACGGTGACACTGGGATGCATGACGCGCACTTGCGATGCGGTGATCATTGAAACTCGTTGCCTATGCAGTGGTATATGTTTGGCACTGGTGACGTAAGGATGCGTGGAGCTCACCGGCAATGTAATGGTGCTTGAATCTTATCTTTGATGCAGTGAAGCATCAAACTCATCTGTAATGTGGTTTAACATGAAGCTCACCGGTGCCGCAGTCATGCATGAAACTCATCTGTGATGTAATTTAACAGGAAGCTCACCGGTGCCGCAGTCATGCATGGAATGCACAACGGTAACGCAGGAAGCTCACCGGTGATGTGGTTTAACATCAAGCTCACTGATGATGTGGTTTAACATCAAGCTCACTGATGATGTGGTTTAACATCAAGCTCACTGATGATGTGGTTTAACATCAAGCTCACTGATGATGTGGTTTAACATCAAGCTCACTGATGATGTGGTTTAACATCAAGCTCACTGATGATGTGGTTTAACATCAAGCTCACTGATGATGTGGTTTAACATCAAGCTCACTGATGATGTGGTTTAACATCAAGCTCACTGATGATGTGGTTTAACATCAAGCTCACTGATGATGTGGTTCAACATGGAGGTCACCAACGATGCAATGGTGCTTGAGTCTCATCTTTGACGCAATGATGCTTGAATCTCATCTTTGACGCAATGGTGCTTGAATCTCATCTTTGGCGCAATGATGCTTGAATCTCATGCATAGAACTCATCTGTGGCGGGGTTTAACATGACGCTCACATGCAGCTATGCATGAAATGCAACGGTGACACAGCGGAGCATGAAGCTCCCCTGCGATGCGGTGATCCATGCTGTCTATGCAGTGGTATATGCTTGATAACAGTGATGCAGGAAGCTCATAGGTGAAGTGATGCAACGGTGATGCTGATTCTTGCCGCGAGACTCATTTCATTGGCAACGGACGTTTCAACCGTACTATCTCTGAAGGTCTCTTACAGAAAGGGAGTCTGAATCTTACGCCTAGAGCAAACAACGCCTCTCTTCTGATGACACTTCCAGTCTTTTTTTCCTAAGTGAATATGATTCATGTAGATGCTATTTTTACTAGGCGTTTTGAAGCAAACTGAATTCATCCGCTTGCATTATATTGGGAATATAATGCGGAAGGGAACCTCAAGACATGATGAGATGAATCTATATATTGAACCAAGACATAACCGAATTCGATTTAAAACTCTTTTCTCCCGTCTACATTACTTTCGTAAAGTAAATAAAATAAGTAAATCCGGAAATGAAACAACTTTCAATATTTCTTGGAAAATAACATACATGCGAACGTATTTCTCGCCGCAAAAGACTGAATTTACCCGGAAACACATCTGTTCGAAGGGGAAAGAAAAATCTGGATTTTATTTTCTGTTCCCTTCAAGTATAGCCATAAATCTTTTTATTTTGCATCACCCCCTTCAATTCCTTCAAGTGGGATCTAAAAATAAGGGATAAGGAAAAAGAGCACCTCCACAACGTAAAGAGGTCTTATTTTTTATGTTTTTTCCTTTTGAGCGACCGTGAGCTACTAACGGGACAAGGACAAGGCAACAACTAAAAAATAAAATGCTGAGGTAGCCAAAGTGCATCGTGGTATCTTTTTTCGGTATAAGGTCACGGACAAGATGGAGCGAAAACATCATCCACCGCCTTCAACTTTCCTTCTAATGCTATCGACGTTAACCATGGAATAACGAGGTTTCTTTTTGAAGCGGGAGATGCTAAAAACTTCCGATGAGTGCGGGCCGATTGAGCGATCTGGTAGCTGACTTTTTCCGCGGGCCAGAATAAAATTCATGGATCTAATTCTATGATTCATAATTTCTAATTGAATAGCATAATTCAAACACTTAGACCAGGGGGGTGCACAACGTTTTCAGTCCGCCAGTGCCGTCTTAATTCATAAACCCACCCTCAAGAGAAGAGGGGCTTCACAAAAAACGAGATCTGGGGAAATCTGACCGAGAGTTTGCCTGTTAGGGCCTCAGGAAAATCACTTGGCTCGGACAGATGCGTCGACATGAAGAAAACATTCTGGCAGGGGCTGAAAGTTGCTGGTCGTCCAGTATATACGGAGAGGAAGGGTTCATTGCGTTTTTTTTTTTCTTTCAGAAATTACTGGGGAGGGGGGAGGAGGCTCAGCCCTCTTACAAAATTTATTTGGGGATCAAATGACCTCAGCCCCTATGTTCCTGTGCCTATGGGCCCGGTGTCCCCCGGGTCAACCCGCGGTCCTACAGTCCGCGGGTCATATATGCGGTATTTCCCCCGCTAAAACATTACCGTTTTCCGCCTGTGGGCGCTACACGAATTTCCCTACCCTTCCCCCCATCCTGGTTTGATTTTCTCAACTGCTCTTTCCTCGAATTCGCCACCCAGTGATTTTGCTCGTTTTTTCTTATCCCCTTTGCAAGTACACCCGTGTCTCTAAATCACTCTTTTGGTCACTCCCATGCTCGCACTCTTTTACTCATTTACATGCTTGCGCACTGTTTTGGTCACTCACATACTTGCACACACTCTAGGTAACTTTTTCGGTCGCTCACTGATATGGTTCCTTGCTTTATAGGCCACTATTTTGTTCATTTTACACATAGTTTATACATGCTCTAGGTCAAGGGTACTCTTCCTTTAGTACAGTGCCGGCCACTTCATTGGTTTGAAAACGCTACGTTTGAAAGGGCCACTTAATTAAGTAATCTGGACCAGGTTACTGAAGTGATCTTTTAGTACGCAGCGGGTCATATAAATGATCTAGAACTGTGCCGTGAGCCACTCAAGTGATTTAGAACGCATAGGGTCCGTCCGTATCTCCGCCCATGTTAGAACTACATCGCGAGTTACCTACGTGACACAGACATACAGAATTTAATTTTTCTTGTCGCCACCCAGCCCGAGGGGATTGCCTGGCGACTTACGGACTGCCCTTGCCGGCTATGACGGGGGTTATACACAAGTTCGTGCGTGTTTGTGTAGATGTGAAGTGCTTGTAAGTTTAAAAGCGAGAAAAAGAAATTAAAAACACAAAAATACGATCCGGTAAATGCTACCGTCAGAATAATACAATACACAAAGATCAGCCATGTATATTTCATCAAAATGCCACTCTATGCAATAGAGTTGATCAGCAAAATCTATAGTAAGAAAAGAAATATTATGCGATAAATGAGAGTATAATAATGGATACAAAAATGAAATCACTTATGTTCAATCCACCAAAAATGTTACATAATGCATTAATGAAGGAAAAAAATAAGTAATAATAATAAATCTAACATGCAAAAGAAGTAATAGAAAAACAAGTGTGTTAGCCGAGAGTTTACTAATTGGTACAATGCAAGATCAGCCATGTACATTTAAACACAATGTTACTCTATGCAATAGAGTTGATCGATAAATTCGATGGCAAGATAAAAGTAGTACAAAAATATTACAATACATAGACAAAGCTGAGTAATTCAGGCCCCAACGCACCGACCATGGCACGTGCAGCAGCTTTTGAGGCCTGAGAAATTTTAGCCTTTGACGTGGGTTGCAATCGACCAGCTCTTTCACATGCTCGTATTCTGAGTTCCTCATCCTTTCAAAGTGATCCTCTGAGATTTGTTGGATGTAGCTGAGGATGGTTGGAATATTCAGGTCTTTTCTAATGTCAGTCCCCCCCCCCCACCTGATGTACTTTGGGGTACTCACAAGGGTTCTCAATATTTTATTCTGTTTATTATTTAACACACTTTTATTTTTGTAACCCGTTTTATTTTTTAACACACTATTTTGCATCTCAGATCAGAAGTCAGATTTACACTCAGCATCACTCAAGATATTATTGACATTAGCATCAGAATTTTTAGGAGCGCCCACCAGGTCATCATCGTTCTCCGTAGCATTCATGGAATCAGAAGTACTCAAATGAGCATAAACATTAGAAATTCTAATACCAAAGGTTAAACAGTCTAACTAAATCACAATCACTGCTCAGGGAATCAGAACCATTAAAGTCATTAGATACATTGAGAACGTCCATGACAGAGTGGTCAACCTTTTTCGCAGTAGCTAACCTGCCATTAGAGTGCGTATTCTCGTTCAAGAAACGGGGCCCTGTCAATGGGATTGGAATAGGATACAGCAGAGTGGCATGACGCAGTTGAAAAAGTCGAGAACGTATCACCTTGACGAGCCACGTCTATGGTCAGGTTTTTACCCTGGGCAAGACCGTGCGATCGAAACAAACCCCGGGAAAGCTTTCAGAAACTCGAAGACAACCGCTGTCCGTTGAAGTAACAAGACCGTTGATCCGTAACTACGTATTAGGTGAGAACGCACGCCATTATACTGACAATTCAAAATAACACTATTCACAAAGCACAAACCGTTGCGACTAGTCGATCCCTTACACATTCCAGTTTAGGAGGAAATTCACTTACGGTAGCAATGAAACCTTTTTAACTTTGATTATTGTACCTAAATTTCAAGTGATCTGTAAATGTGTCGTAAGCCACCGAATTGATCTGGACGTGTGACGCGGGTTACTCAAGTGATTTGGAAATTGCGGTTTATTAGTTTAACGGAATCAGGTTTGAGGTCGTGGACCGCATTAGATGGTTCCGAGGGCTATATTTGGCCCGCGGCGATGTGTTGAGCACGTATGTCATTAAGGCTTGATAAGGAGGGGAGCATACTACACTGACGTGACGCGATTATCACGTCATGCCAGCGTGTTTCGGCCTGGCTCAGTGCGTACGGTGACTTTTCCCAACGAATGAAAATGCATTATGACTTCCGTATAGCTTTCCTCGCTTAATTCTTTAAAAAAATAAATCTGAGAGAATTCACTTCTCGGAATCACAGATAATGTTGTCACTTCAGCAAAAAAGTACGAACCGGATCAATATCACAACATGGAAAAAGACAAAACAAAAGTTCGTTGTTGAATGCAGGAGCAGCACGATTGAACATTTTGCATAAAAAATTGACCATACTTCCTGTACACCGGTAACCATGAGACCTAGAATTTTATCCGCTAATATACAGGGTGTCCTGTAAGTGGTAATGTGTCGTTTGGGGGCGTTCAAGTAATACGTCAGACAATTTGTTAGCCATTTTTGACCCTCTCCCCCTTTTCAGCAAAAGTCAGCAAAACTCTGACCCCTATGCCACCACCCTGTCAGTAAAATTTCGTCTGCTCTGTCCCCCTACCTCCGAACGTATATTGGTGGAACCAGACGCGTGTGTGCGCGGGCATGGCCCCCCAGACGATCAAAAATGCATTTTCTTAATGTAAAAAGTCTTGAAAAATGTTTGAAAAGTTCTCCTTCAAAAACATTGAAGGAGAGACAGGGCAACAAATTTCTAATTGGAAGCTGGAAGACAAGAGGACAGTGAAAAAATTTAGATTTTGTTATTTTGTTACATACTGTATTTTGACTCTCAAACCTGGTACAGGGTAACTTTTGAGCATTTCTTAAACTGGAACCACGCCTCTACGATAGGCGGTTGGTGAGATAAACGTCGTATTAGCACTTACAGGACACCTTGCATGATATTTTTAAAATTTATTTTTTTCTGTTAATGGGAGGTGCCCGCTACTGGAAGGTTCCGTTATGGGAGGTTCCCCTGTATTCGTTTGGTTTTGCTTCGGGTAGAGTTGTTTTATATCGGTTATTGTATCAGAAACGACGTGAGTCACGTTGTGATCACATTAAGTGGCGTGTACTGTGCACAGTGGAACCCCTCGAACAAGGACACCCATGGGAACGAGAATTTTGTCCCGAAGTGGGGGAATGTCTGTTATTAGGTATTGAAATACATTGAAGCCCGTTGACGGAATTCAATAGTGTCCGTTCTCTCCACGTGTCCGTTATGGGAGGTTCTACTGCAGTGGAAGGGCTTATGGAAATTTCGCCTAAGACATTTCGCTTGTCCCGTCAGTGTGAGTAACGAAGTGAGTGGGTGCGTGGCTGTATGAGTGAGTCCTCGTATGAGCTACCAAGTGAGTGACCATATTAGTGATCAAGTTAGTGACCGATGAGCAACCAAATGCGTGACCGAGTGCACTTGATCGCTCATATGGTGTTCACTCAACTATACAGTCACTTCAGTCACTCACACTCACTCATATGATCATACACTGTGTCACTCATACCGTCATTCATTCGCTCATACAGTCACTCACTTGGTCACTCACTTGATCACTCATACTGTTTCTCACTCATGCGATCACTCTCTTTGCCACCAATACGATTACTCCCTTGGACATTCATACTGTTTCTCACTCATGCGATCACTCCCTTGGACGCCCATACGATCACTCACTTGGTCACTTATACGGTCACTCGATCACTCATTCATTCACACATGCAGTCACCAATCACATTTACTTACTCATACGTTCACTCACGTACTCATATGTTCACGAATACAGCCAAATTTTTAGAATATCTTAATGAGACCATCGAGGAGAGATTTATGAAATAAAAAAAGTTCAAATTTTGACCACCAGGTGAAAAAGTGACGCTTTTTAACTTCATTTTACACTTTCCCATGGTGCATGTAGCGTATTTATATGGTGATTTGTTTTGGCGCAGTTTGACCTAATTTGCCCTTGCGTCAATAAAACCAAAATCCAATCCAATCCACATAGCGTATATACCAGGTGTAAATGGAATACGTCCTCCACAGAACTTGTGTTATATAGGTCTGAGTAGTTTCAGTATACTGACACTGCTGACACCGGTGTAGCGCCCGTCAGTGTACTGCCACTACTCCGACCCATATAGCGCCCGTTCTGGATGACGTATTCCATTGAAACTCGGTATATACGCTATATGGTCTATGGGAGAAAATTCAATAAAAAGCGGTTCTTTTCCACCTGGTGGTCGAAAATTCAACTTTTTTTATTATTATTTCATAAATCTCTCACTGACATGGTCTCATTAAGATATCCTAAAAATTTGGCTGTATTCAGATAAACTAAAAACTGCTCAGAGAACTTTAATTATAATCAGTAGGGCTAGGATTTTATGTTCTAAAAACTTCTAAAAAATTCCTCCATAAAATATACATTTATGCTCTTAAAAAAGCTGTAAATATGCCCTATAAAACGAGAAACATGTCCTACATTTTTTTTTATTCCTATCTCAAATAACACTAGTTTAGCAAAATAGTTTGATAATGAGAAGTGTGTTTATGCTATCAACTATTTTGAACCATTACTTATTATTATGAACAGAAATTCTTAGTTTTACTAATCTCATCGAGCCAAAATTTCCCTTTTGAGTAAGTTTTATAAATTCAGAATTAATGTGCCGCCATCTATAGGTAAAAATACCTAGTCAAGTAGTGTATTTAGCGTTAAAAAAAGCACAAAATAAAAAAAAATGGAATAAAATAAATAATTCTCTTCATTTTTGATAAAAACTCTCAAAATTTCCCACAAACGCTAAAAAAATTCCCCCATTTACCAATTTTAGTCAATTTTCCCCACGAATTGCCACCACCGATTCAGATGATTAATCTATTTACAGCCAGACACACACACCAGTGTCGTTGAAAGGCTAGCATTTTTATGCTCCAACAATTCAATGCCATTGCTGATTGGTTGAAAAACCTGAATTTCAGGATCTTTTACAAATCAGCAACGATGTTGCATTTTAAGTGCATAAAAATCCTAGCCCCCCTACAGCTCTCGTCAGAGGCGGGAACCGCAAAAAACCAGTCTTGAATAGCGAGGAAAAAATTTACTCTTCATCGAAAATCGTGAAGTATGCAAAAAAAATGTGCTTTAAAATTTAAAAAAAATATGCTCTATCACGTAAAAATAGCGAAATATGCAAAAAAATAGCTAAAAAAATATGCAAAGATAGAAATCCGAGCCCTAATAATCACCCTGTACTACATATTAATATGGATCAAACTGAATCATTCCCTTCATACATTTAAAAAGAAAATGAAAAACGAATTACAATGCTCAATTGATGGCAGCATCAAAAAGAAAATCCCAGCTTAAATATTCATTCCTTGTTAATATCTCACAAATACCGTAAATGTAGGAGCGCAGATTCCATTCCATTGTAAAAGGACATTCCGGAAAAATCCTATTGAATTCTTCTTGTTTCGCCCTTGTTGGGAGGGGGAAAAGCCGATTATCTTGATAATTAAGCTAATTAGCTCTTACTCTCTCTCACGAACACACACGTAAACCTTCAGCAACAGAATTTACGCCCAATTTAATGAAATTTCGCGATAAATATGTTTCACGTGCACTCACACACGACAAAGTATCTGATACAGCATCGGGAGAAAAAAGAGAGAATAATGCATATTTCATGAAGATAATTAATTCATAAGCTTAATAATTTATATCAGTTATCATTATCAGAAGTGGGGGGGGGGGGAGGAGGAATTCTTTATGGCTTGCCTCGAGATAATTGGAGAATAATCCAATAATTAAAATTCTACTCGAAATTGAAGACAAGAATTTTTCGACGTATTTCCCGTCCACTCGAAGTGAGATTGATAATATGTGATAAATCTAAATATACAGTGTGTTATGAATTCCCGCTACTAAAATATCTCTACGCATCGATCCTCTCGATGGAAAAATAAGGAATAGTTTTGAAGTATGAAATTCGAAGGATATCGCAAAAATTACATTATGTGACTTTTTCGGATCATTTTTGGTAATTACGTCCAACTGGGTGTTTATAGATACGGAATGAATGAGAAATTTAGAGAAGAAAGGGATAACACACGGGATGGGGGGGGGGGGATGGGCAGGAGAAAAAAATTCGAATCAGAAAGAAGGAAGTGTGTAGAAGAGAAAAATGAAGAGGAAGAAAAGGCATGGAAAATGACGATAGAAAAAGTGACGTTAAGTGAGAATAATATGAGCTGGAAGAGCGAAGAGGAAGCGAATCAGTCTGAAAGAAAGAATGATAGGGGAATCATAAGACAATCGTGAAGAGATAGAGAGAAAGAATCAATCTTAAAGAGATGGAGAGAAAGAGAATGAATCTTAGAGATAGATAGATAGATAGAGAGAGAGAGAATGAATCTTAGAGATAGATAGATAGATAGAGAGAGAGAGAGAGAATGAATCTTAGAGATAGAGAATCATTCTTAAAGATATATAAAGATAGGAGAGTCATAAGACAATCGTGAAGAGATAGAGAGAAAGAATCAATCTTAAAGAGATGGAGAGAGAGAATGAATCTTAGAGATAGAGAGAGAATCATTCTTAAAGATATATAAAGATAGGAGAGTCATAAGACAATCATGAAGAGATAGAAATATGAAAGAAAGATAATCATTAAGAGATAGAAATATGAAAGAAAGATCATCAAGAGACGGAAGAGAGAGAAAATCATAAAGAGAGATAGAAGATAAAAAATCGTGAAGACAGAGCTAGGAGGAAGAGAATCGTAAAGAGAGATAGAAGATAAAAAATCGTAAAGACAGAGCTAGGAGGAAGAGAATCATAAAGACAGAGCTAGGAGGAAGAGAATCATAAAGACAGAAGGAAAGGAGAGAGGAATTTTTAAAGGCATAGAAAGATAAGAGAGAGAATCATCAAGAGATAGAAAGAAAAAAAAAATAATGAGAATCAAGAGATAGAAAGAAAAAAAATAATGAGAATCAAGAGATAGAAAGAAAAAAAAATAATGAGAATCATCAAGAGATAGAAAGGAAAAAAGAATGAGAATCATTAACAGGTGGAAATATAGGAAGTAGGGAATCATCAAGAGGTAGAAAGATAGGAGAGAGAGAGAAAAATAAACAGATGGAAAGATAGGGGAGAGAGAGAGAAAAATAAACAGATGGAAAGATAGGAGAGAGACAATCATGAAGAGATACAAAGATAGGAAAGAAATAAAAGAGGACAGAAAAAGGATAGAGTCAGAAAGAATAAGAGAGGAGTATTACTGAAAACTAGGACGGGAAGGGTGGGGGGGGGGGGCAGAAGAAGGAGGAGAGAGAGAGAGAAAAAGAAGAGCGTACCCGAGCGTACCGTTCTATACTTTAGAAAGCGCCAACACCTTCTAAAACAGAGAAGGCTAAAGCATCCTAACAGAGAAGAGCATCCTGGCAGAGCTGAGAGAAGAAATAAATAATATTAAAAAAAAGAAAAGAAGATAGAGAATCCAGAGAGAGATAGGAGAGAGACGGGGAAAGATAAATTAAGACAGAAGCGGGATATAGAAAGAGAGCGAACAGAAAATACAGAGATAGAACAGGAAAAGACGGAAAGAAGAGAAAGAGGAGTGGAAAGAAGTGGAAGAAAAAGCGTCTTTTTCTCTCCCCCCTATTTTCAAAGGAAAGAGAGAAGATAGAGTGAGTGCAGAGCAAAGAAGGAAAAGGAAGAAATTATGTAGAGAACGAAAGAGGGCAGATGAGATATAGAAAGGAGAAAGAAGAAAGAAAGGCTGAGAAAGAAGAAAATGGGATACAGAATGAACTGAAGGGAAGGGGAAAGATAACAAACAGCAAGGAGGGAGAGATCTACTTCACCAAACACCAACTCTGGCCATATCGCTATTTGCAATTTACTGCCGTTAATGAGACGGGTTGGAAATGAAAGTACTGTCTATTGGTGGTCGCCTCAAGTTCGCTAGGGAAAAGACATAATTTATATCCTCCCTCGGGTTCGAACCCAGGACGGTGACATCATCTTACCACCTCGCCACTCGGGAGGAAGAGAAATATCCCAGATGGTATTAAATACCCGTGGTATAAAACAGTGGTTTCCAAATACTTTCATTCGTGGACCCCAGAAATCTTGGCCTAGTGTAGAAGATTGATGGCAGCACAAGCAAGAACACGGAACAAGCACAATTGCGAAGACATAAATACGTTAGTGCCACACATATACTCAGAACACACATTTAGGTATGTACCAAAGCGTTAGAAATATTGTAGAGGAATGCCCACGAGATGCATGCACGGTTAAGTAGTAGAACTCCTGCTGTCTGCTGTGTACCCCCCATTCACAGCTGAGAAACTACAGCCATCTTTCGGCGAGAATCGTCAATAGCCGATATTCTATCCAGTACTAGTAAACGTGATTTGATAGCAATGCCATCTACTGAACTGCAGAAGAACTAAAACAATATTTCGTAACTCTTATCGAGAGAAGTCGCTACAACTGCGATTTTTGTAAAATCTCATAACAATTTCAGTACTGAAGCCTACCAACACTGCAGAGGTGCTCTTGCCCGTTAATTTTATTAAAACTTTTATTTTTAAGCAATATATTCATATACAGTCGATCCCGCTTATAACATTCCCACTTATAACGTTTTCCCGCTTAGTACGACTTATTTTCATGGTCCCACCTCTACCTGATTCTCATTAGGACTTCCCGTTTAAAGCGTTCTATCCCGTTTCCAACGTTTTTTCATAGCGGTTTTCTTGGAAAACGGTATAAGCGGGATCTGCTGTATATTTTCAACTTGGTATCAATCTTATTTTTTTATAATTCTACAATTACACCGTGGACTCTTCCCCCCAACTGGGAACCCCCCCCCCGGTATTAAAAATTAAATGACCATATAACCATTGTCCTCACAAGGGCGGGACTAACAGGGCTCTAGTCCTGGGGCCAGGGACAATTCTCATCTTTTTTTGCTTTTTCACGCTGTAAATTAACCACAGCAGGGCCCGTGGAAAATCTGACTGGAGGGCCCGAAAAAGATCCCAGCCTGGAGGACCTGCTCCAGGATGTGGGGAGGGGGGGGGGCATGCATATAATCCTTATTTTTTGTAACAAGTCTTACTTGAATTTGCAAAAAAAAAATTCATAGCCTCACAAAAACAAGAACCGGTCGAAATTTTTGACAATTGGGCAGGAAAGGGCGTCAGAAAAATTACTTGGCCCGGGGGCCCATGATGCTCTACAGACGGCCCCAAACCGTTTATTACAGCAGCATGTGTTCCACGTGACCACCACCACCTCAGGGGGGATAACACACTGTAGGTGAGTCACAAATCCAGCAACGACAGAGTGCAGCAGGTCCACGCACGGTTTACAACGGTGAACTGGTTGGGGATTAGGATCACGAAGTTTTAATAACCGTCCTCTGTTTGATTATTCCCGTCGCAGTGCAGGCTCTGTGTGTATTCTGCGTGTGTATATATTGCATATTCTGTGATAGGAAAGGCAAACAAAAGTGCTCAGCACTGTGGACGGAGGCTTTGTTTCTTCGTTTCCCGTCACAGTCGAGGCGCTGTATATATGTAATTTGTATACATTGTGTATATAGAGCATTCTCAAATCTCTCCCACTTCAACATGCAGCTTCTTCTTCTTTCTTGCCCACAAGCCTTTTCCACACTTCTTTCGAAATGCCAGGCTGTGGTCTCCGGCCCTTATGTGCCACTGGGCACACGTGCAATTTTTCTCCCTAGTCATTGGATTCAGTCACCCATTTTTTTCAAATGGCTTGTATGTTGCATTGAGTTGATGGCTGTCTTCATGGGGAGAACGACGCGAGTGATTCGATACTTGCGAGCATGGGGGAGCCATCACTATAAATGTTTGCTAACTTTTCCGACACAACTCTGCGTCTTTTGAGGTAACGGAAGTAAGGTGCTTTGCATCAGTCTGGGGTTGTGAGCGGTTCTACTTGTATCTATCTATCTTTCTAACAACCGTCTCGTTTGCATATTTCCACCGAAGTCGCTCGTATCAGTGCCACCTATCAGCTTTACCCACCCTGTACATAGATTTCTACTAAAAGCACTCCCGTTTGAATAATCCCGGTTGCATAATTTGACGGAGCTCATCCTAATGATTCATATACCATTAAAAAGTGCATTTCGGAAAAAAAGTGGGAGTGCTCCCCTTTTTAAAATAAGCTCCTCTCTCAAATGCTTTCACATCTCAGATCTCACAAAAGCAGACCTTCCTGAGACGGCGCAGATGATTGGACATACACTTTGCATTTTCTTTTTTTCTTTCGAAGGAACGGTTTGGAATTTATTTTACTCGAGTGCAAAAAGGTGGCACTAAAACACTCAAGACTTCTTATAGATCCAATAGAATCGGAAGATGTCGGGAGGGGGGGGGGGTGTTACAACACACAAGAGAAGCTGTTAGAGCACAGTTTCCTAAATTTTCTGTTCTATCGCCGCCTTCTTCCGAAATTTATTTTCTTTCATCGCCTCCGACTCATGCCATCCCATAGGATCCTGTGTTATACTCGTAGCTTCTATCAGCGATATTGCCCACTTTGGGAAAACTGTGTTAGAGCAAGGGTTCTCAAACTTTAGAGTGCAGGCCACTTCATTGAACTACTTTGGAACCACGTCGCGGGCCACTTAAGTGATCTGTCTGTTAGACGTTAGAGCAACGCGGATCACGTAAGTTATCTAGAAATATTTCTCGGGCCGATTGAGTGTTCTGAAACTGTCAAGTGGGCCACTAAAGTGATCTGGAACTGTGCCGTGGGTCACTAAAGTGATGTGGAAATGCCGCGGGCTGCTTTGGTGATGAGGAAACGCCGCGGGCTGCTTTAGTGATGAGGAACTGCACCGAGGATCAATTAAGTGATCTATAATGTGCTGATAATGTACCGCTTAGTTCAATTCTGCAAAATCAGGCTTGCAGTTACGAGGGCCACATTTGTCCCGCGGTTCATGTGTTGATCATGGAGAGTAGGGAAACAATGAAAAAAAAAAAAAACCACAGAACGTACATTCGTACACCATACCATACGTCATTATAATCTACGCTCTTCCATTACATCGGACGAGTGCAGATGTCGCAAGGATAAGATTAAAGTGTTTAAAATTTTCAACGGGTTTTATAAAATGGACCCATGAGTTATTAACTCATCGTCAATTGACTGCTTCGACGAGGGGACAGACACCACTACCGATTGATGAGGGGGCAATTCTAGGTTGTGGTGTCGCAGAGAGTTTTTCCCTCTTATAGGGGGGGGGGGTGAATAAATGGAATAGCTTACCCCCCGGGGGTAGTAAATGGTAGTTATTGGGATAAATCGAGAAGCTCTCCATACTTTGATGAGACAACCATAACTTTTTATGAGCAGTATTTTATTATAATTGTTAGTTTTTTATTGCTCTTATTGGGCTGCTGTATTTTTGATATAGTTAAGGCCGGGATTACACTATAAAAGTTTGATAAAAGTCATTTTATAAAACTGCTAAAAATGCTACCAATGAGATCACCGGTTGGATTTTCTAGAATGTAACCAATAATCTCATTGGTGACATTTTTCAAGTTTTATAGAAGTACTTTTATAAAACTTGTACAGCGTAATCCCGGCCTTTGATATATAGCGTCTTTACAATTAAAGTTCCACTTTGAAATGGCCATAAAAGGAAAACTACTGGACAAAATGTTATCACAGTTGGTAAAAGTTTAGGGGCCGTTCAAGTATTACGTCATCATCGATGGGAGGGACGGTTTTCCGATTTGCTGACTTTTGATGACAAGGGGGGGGGGGGGGGGTTTGGATAATGCTTACGTCATCAGCCGCCCTTTATGAAAATATGAAATATTCTTAATGGCATCTTACCCGGTGCTCCAAAAACCAGAAAAACCTTTCGATAGTCTGTGGGCACTTGAAGTAACATCCCCCCATTGATAAGTGCCCTACAGAACCACTTTGGTGATCCCTAAATGTTTCGCGGATCCAAGTGATCTGGAAATGTGTCCGGACCGCTTAAGTGCTCTGGAACTGTGCCACGCATCACTAAAGTGATCCGTAATTATATGCCGCGGATCACTTAAATAAGCTGAGAATGTGTCGCGTGTAACTTGAGTGATGTCGAACCGTACTTGGGGCCACTCAAGTGCTCTAAAACTACGTCACATGTCACTCAAGGGATCTCTAAATGTGTCACGGATCGCTTAAGTGTTCTGGAACTGTGTCCCGGGTCATTTAAGTGTTGACGTGATCATTGTTCACATCTGAAAATGTGCCACAGGCCGCTTAAATGTTCTGGAATTGTACCACAGGATACTTAAGCGATCTGTAAATGTGCCGCTTAGTTCATTTTTACAAAATTAGGTTTGAGGAGGGCAGGCAACATCAGATAACCCCAAGGCCATATTTGGCCCATGGACCTTTATGCGATTTATCATTATGTGGCTTAGAGGGTGGGTCGCAATGAATTTATTAAAGATAAATTTTGGGTTCATAGCCTTCAAATGACATTGAAATTAACAGAAATTGATTATAACATCATGTAAAGGTATTTTCTTCCGAAATTTCAATTTAAGAAAAGAATTTTTTGTTTCATTAAAAAATGAATTTTTGATCGTAGGGGAGGGGGCACACAATCTCCCTATGCCCCCCTCCCCCCGTGTACGTCTCTGATCCCACCAATATGCGTTAGGAATCAGAGGGGCAGAGCTGATGACGAAATTTTGCTGACAGGAGGAGGGGGGGGGGGTCAAAAATGGTTAAAAATTTGCTTACGTAATACTTGAACGGCCCCTTACAGAAGGTCATGGGATTCAATTTTCCTCGAAAAAAATAAAATAAAATGAAGTTCAGAAACTCACCACCAGCGGGGAATGGCGCTGTATGCATTATTGTTGAACGAAATAAGACATGAAGGTATCGGTTTAAAATGTTTTTAATCGTTTCTAAAACGTGGGGGGCTTGACCTCACATTGGTACATGAGTGAAACCGTTACTTCAGCGCCATTTCACGGATGACCGGATTATAAGCCGACACTTTCCCATTTCTTGGCAACCGCTGTGGCTTCTGGCCACATGGTGATAACATAAACAATTCAGCGGAATTGAAAAAATGCGATTAACCGACATGTCCGTAACATTCTTCCTGATATACTAAGAGCTACTGTTGAGAAAACGCAGTAGTGCGTTTTAACTTGCTTTCAGAAAAATGGTGGACGCCACATTGAATATGCTTTGTAACACGTTTTAGACACGATTAAAAAACATTTTAAACCGATGCCTTCGTGTCTTATTTCGTCTAACAATATTGCATACAGCGCCTTTTTTGCATACAGTTTTTGAACTTTTTTTATTGCGGAAAATTGAATCCCATGACCTCCTGTAAACCTATCACCAAGTGTGATAACATTTGTACAGTAGTTATCCTTTTATGTGGCCATTTCAAACTGGAACTTTAATTACATACAAAGACTCGCGTATATTTCGAAATCCGTATTTTTTATGAGCATCTTTTTTTCAGCCACCTCGTTGGGCATTTTGCCTGTTGCGGCCTTTGCATGAGAATTTCACCAGATGTCATTAATTCAAATCATCAGGAGATGATCGTGCAGGCCACTTAAGTCGCCACCTGGAAGCGACGGGAGCAGCTTAAGGGATCAGAATGACAGGGGAAAATGGAAATGTGTCAATCCAGGCATATAAAACAGGGAAGTCTCTAAACCTTTCCCTTTAAACCAACCCCCATACGTATAAATTACGCAAATATCCGAAATATTAAAATACATACACATAGAGTAAGGAGATTTCTCCAGCGTATAAATGGATGCGATGCAGTCCTAAATTACATCCAGACGAAAGGAAAAAAAACGGAACCAATTCCTTCGAAGATTCTCTGGGTAAACACGTGAAGCGCAAACAAGACGTGAAGTCGACAAGAGGTTGTCAAAATATAAAGCGAGTCAATGTCCCGCGGGAAATAGTGAAGAGCTCGTGTGGATGGATGGATATTCCTGCTACATAAATAGTATCTTCCGTCCCCTTTTTTTCTTTTCCGGGAGAAGTTGATCTCATGTTCGTACATTTGCGAAATTGGACAAAAATTTCATGTAAATTCAATGTATCGTTTCCCATGTCCCGTGATAACAGGAACACGAGCACGTGACTTCCACTCAAGAGAAATAAATTCCTTCTCCAGAAGAAAATCATTATTATTATCATAAAAAAACAACAACAAGAATTTTATCGCGGGCTATTTGCATACGAAATTACAATGGCCTAGCCATATACATAGTCCCGCGGATCCAATTTATTTATTCATTTTGCTACGTATTTATGAAAACAGGAGATTTTTTTTCCCCGAGGCCAATTTGACCCAAGAAGCATTCGGGGGGAAAAATATATCTGAAAAAGTGACGGCCTGGAATAATGGGAAAAAGTGGAGGAAATTGGTATTGGAGAGGGTTTGAGTTGAGGGTCACCAGTCCAGACGGCGTCCAAACTGGATCAATGATTCGGACGCCTCTGGGAACTGTCTCACGATTCACCATCTCCCCCCCTGGTACACGCCGATTCTGATAGCGGGATTCGCTTGAAAGTCTGTCTGTCTGTCTTTGTCTGTCTCACTGAATGTATCCATTTTTGTTTTACCCTGTTTTGTCCCGGAGAGACGAATATATTATTAAATAAAAATAGAAATCTCTGGGAATGTGTGTGTCGTCGCTTTTTGGAATTTGTGGAGGATTTCTCGTTTTTCGGAGCGGTACTAATCGATGTTTTTTGTGCATTACTCGTGTACTCGGTTATAATGATATTCGATTCAAGGAACCGGGAAAATATGTCACTATAACAGAGGTGTAAGCTTTGGAGATATTAGTATGTAGTACATACAGGGTGTCCTGTAAGTGCTTATGCTGCTTTTATCTCATCAACCTTCAGTCGTAGAGGTATGGTTTGAATGCAAAAAATGCTCACAGAAAGAGTTTAAAAGTTACCCTGCACCAGTTTTCAGAGTCAAAATACAGTTTGTAACAAAATAAGAAAGCTCCTGAGCATTTTTAAAACAAACTGTACCTCTACGGCAGACAGTTGATGAGATAAAGGAGGCACACACATAAGCACTTACACCCAGTATAATGAATATATCTTTTCACGATGTTGTTGTTGTTGGGGATGTCGTCCTTCCAGGCGCGGCTTAAGCGAGGGTGCGAGGAGATGCGGTGCTCCTGGGTGGCAAGTTGTAATGGGTGGCTTTTTGTGTAGACTTACGGATTTTTAAAATTTTGGAATAATGAAAATTCACACGACACCACACGCCATCACTCTTTTGAGTCATACCTTGACAACTAAAATGCTGAGAAAACTTGAGGGGACATACAGGGGCGTCTTACCAGAAACAAAAATGAACTCACACGGGTAATCAATATGATTCGAAAGTTGGTTAGTAATTTCAATCGGAAAATTATAACAGTTTTATTCGATAGGTGACAGTAAAAGTTTCAGGGAAAAGGTTTTTCTTTGCATGTTATATAATACTGCAGTAGTTCGCATTCTGATGCCACGTGGTTCGTTGAGATTGCCTGTTGAGATTGAGGAAAGGTCCATGCAGGGCTAAACTAACATGTTGATAACATAAATAATTGATCTGATATATCTGCTGCCACCTAACGAATAAAACTAATACAATTTTTTAAATTGACATTGATAAAAGGTTTTCCAATTGGTGAACTATATTGAAAAAGTAATATAATATGATACAATAAAATATTTTTAGAAACAGTAATAATTTATAAATTACTTAATTTGCTTCAAAAATTTTAACGGTTAATGTTTTAGTAAAGTAAAATAATATGAGTAATTGTACAAAGTAGAGCCGTCCCTGGTTATGAGACGTCTGTTTCACCTTTAGTTATTCATAGACGGCCTCACTTGATGAAATTTTTCATTATTATATTACTTTACACAAATATCAACTGATAAAATTTTTTTAGTAATTTTATGTATATTATTACTTCTTAAAATGTAATCAATATGATACAATATATACTTTTCATTACGCTATTAAAAAGTTGGTTAGTAATTTCAATCGGAAAATTATAACAGTTTTATTCGATAGGTGACAGTAAAAGTTTCAGTGAAATGATTTTTCTTTGCATGTTATATAATACTGCAGTAGTTCGCATTCTGATGCAACGTGGCTCGTTTGTGGCCCTGGGATCAGGGCCGTATTTATGTTTTTGCCACCTGCGGGCTATACAAATGTTGCCGCCCCTTCCTATTTCAATCTAACTTTTTTACCCCTCCCCATGCCATTACTAATAAATCATAGGGGGCCGTTCAAGTATTACGTAAGCAAATTTTTAGCCATTTTTGAACCCCTTCCCCCCGTGTATACAAAATTTCGTCATCAGATCTGCCCCTCTGAATACTAACGCATATTGGTGGGATCAGAGACGTACACGGGGAAAGGGCATAAAGGGGCTCGTGCCTTCTTCCCCCCCCCCCCCCCCGATGATCAAAAAATTATTTTTTTAAGGCAAAAAATATTGTTTGAATCAAAATTTCGGAAGAAAATGATTTTGTGATATTATAATCAATTTCTGTTAATTTCAATGTTATTTGAAGGCTATGAACATAAAATTTATCTTTAGTAAATTGATTGCGAGACCCACCCTCTAAGCCATATAATGATAAATCGCATAAAGGCCCGCGGGCCGGGCCACATTTGGTTAGGGTTATCTGATGCGGCCTGTCCTCCTCAAACCTAATTTTGTAAAAATCGACTAAGCGGTACATTTACAGATCGCTTAGGTGTCCCGTGGTACATTTCCAGAGCATTTAAGCGGCCCGTGGCCCATTTTCAGATCACTTAAATGACCTGGGACACAGTTCCAGAACACTTAAGCGATCCGTGACACATTTAGAGATCCCTTGAGTGACATGCGACGTAGTTTTAGTGGCCCCAGTGCCATAGGCGGAGATAGACTTGGAAGTCTGGGGGGGGGGCATGGTCATTATTGCTGGGGGGGGCAAGATGATGATGATGTCGATTCACCTATACATATATGCATTAGATCAGTCGACTTCACCTTTGATGCTGGGGGGGGGGGCAATGCCCCTCACGCCCCCCCCCCGTATCTCCGCCCATACCCAGTGCGGTTCTACAGCACTCAAACTATCCGTGGCACATTCTCAGATTATTTAAGTAATCCACGGCATATAATTACGGATCACTTGAGTGATGCGTGGCACAGTTCCAGAGCATATTCGAATGTATGGTGCATACATTCGAATATGAAAGTATCTCAGTACCATTGATTAGTTGTAGTCTAGCAACAAAATCTCTCTCAACAATGTATTACATAATATCTATACATATATTATATTTGACTGCACGTGCTAAAGTGTATTTTGTAATAGTGAAATACACTTTTTCAAAATTGTTTGGTGGACCGATTGAAATTCTAGACAGGCTCCGCCAGCGGTTTGTGCATTCGTGATTTAAATGCTTACACTATTTGAATATACAGAGTGTCCCATAATCACCTGACGCTTTTCAAAATGGGAATAGCAAGAAAACGGTGACAGATATTAAAGTCATTTTTGCGGAATGTAAATGTGCGAAGTCAGGAATTGCAGCTTCATGTTTCAATGTTATTCATGTTTCATGTGATTGTATAGTTATTAAAAAAAATTAACTTTTTATACGTAGAACCTGTGCTCAAAAAACGAATTAAAAAATGTTACCTTGTCTCTTCTGATGCCAACGAAGAAATTTCCACGTTTCTAAGTGCAATATTCACAGAGATATCTAAATTCAAAAATCGGAGAAAAGTAGGAAAGGAAGCGTTGTCCATTAGTTTTCACTGCTTTTTTTTTTTCCAACTTTCCTCTTATTTTTGAATTCAAATATCTCAGTAAATACTTAGAAACAAGGAAATTCTTATAAATTAAACTGCTTTTGTTCTTTTCTCTATGCTACTTTTATACTGAAAGCGACATATTAAAAAAATATATATATATATATAACAATACATACAAAGATTATGTACAAAATTCTAAGACCAGGATGTGAGTCAACTTCGTGTGGTTTTGCAACCAAACGCCTTATTAAATACAAGTATTACAGAGGATTCCAAATTAGCTAAGATTGAATTGTGGCGATTGCTCATAAATTACCATTAAAGAAAACTCTTACAAAATGTATGAACTTATCAGAAATGAGTAGCTATATTTGATATTTACTTACTTTGTTTTCGGCAGGAAAGTAGAAAGAGGAGCTTTTCTCCGTTTTGTTGGTAATCCGGCGTTTATAACTGAGTGCAGTGTGTGTTTTGTAATACTGTATACAATTCATAAAAATGTGGGTTCTGCCAAGCTCCACACACACACATTTGTCCTCCCCCAGTTTTTTTCAGGGAAACGTTACATGGGGAGAGCTGTACGCCTACCATGACCAGTCCGCTTACCACATTCTGTACCATGTGATTTCTTTATATTCCAATTAGTGACTGCAAACGGATGTTGTTCTGGATTGACCAGCTTCATCCTATTTGAGTACTCAAACAAGTTTAAAAAATCATATTGTAATCGAATTCATCCATTCGATTTATAGCCACTACATCCATTCGATTATAGCCGCAGTCAGTTCTCGGTCTTATTAGGCTAACTACACACTGTTTCTATCCCCCAGATCATAGGCGTACGAAGAATTTTCTCGAGGGGGGGAAGGGGGTTTCAGATTTTTTTCCTTCTGATGAGAAAGGGGTTACTTCTTTTCTGCAAAATAACACTATAATCTTGACTCGGGGGGGGGGGGGGGGGAATAGAACCCCAAAACCCCCCTTGCGTACGCCAATGAACCAGATGGTCGACCATAGACACTCTCAAACCGTGTCCGGAAAATTCACCGCCAGCAATTCACCGATAATAATTCACCGCTAGGAAAATTCACCGCTATGCATTACGAAACATGTATTGAAAAAGTTTTTTTTCCCCCTCCAGAGCAGACAGAAGACTTTTTTTTTGCCCATTCATTTCGACTTAGTACCCCTCTTGCGCGGCACCCGGAGCGGCCTCAATGAGTCGCAAGGCCAAGCGCCGCCCCCGTACTCTATCACAAGGGGGGCAAGTGTGCATTTTGGTTCCTCTCTTCCAGAATTTGTTCCAGAATAGTCAAATGAAAACAAAGGAAAAATTCGGCTTCTTACTTGTCCGGTTCCTGGAGTACAAGGAACACCTTCGCAAAAATTTTCTCAAGGATTTTCTTAAGTGATGGTGGCTCACAAAAATAAGTGCTGTTTCAAGGATTTAGTTATTTGGCATTATTAAGAATGGAAAAATAATTCTGGAACACACACACAAAGAAAAAAAAAACCTACTTCAAAAGCGAGACGTATGGTCACGCACATTTTGCACGGTACACAATGGTGTGTGGCTTTCTTCTGTAACAAATCAGGTTTATCTCGTGGTCCCTTTCACTGAACCCCTGCCAGCCTCCTGCCAGGGTCGCCCTCCAGACTCTGCCCCGAAGCTGGGCTGGAAGAGATCTCGGCAACGGGATAAGTCCGGTGGCAGAGACCCTGGCGTTCATTCATTCATTGCCAGGGTCACCATGGGACGGCATATGAGGCTTTGCACCCGGGCGGCAGGTAAGCTCAAGCCGCCCCTCGCGCTGCGTGAAAGAAATGAATTTGACCCTCTGCTCTATTGCATGACCACGATTTCATAAGATTTGTACCAATATTCGAATGTGGTTTGCGGAAAAGCTATTCTTAGTTACTTTTTACCAAAAAATACAAATACAACGCCACAACAGGCAAATTGCCCAACGAGGTGGCTGACTTAAGAACATCATGAATCCCCAAGCCATTTTTTGGAGGCCCTACCTACTACTGCTACACCACACATGCACCCCGCTCACAACCCCCCCCCCCCGGCGGAACCCCCCAACGAAATGCTTGTTATGTGTAGTGCCATCTGCCACCAGTTTTTCTAACTATGAGTGAAGTGTTATGATTGAATAATTTATTGTTGTAGGACTGTTGCTCTCTGTGGCGAGACTTTTTAACGGGGAGATCGGCTCGCATTTGCGCCTTGAAGTTGGGAACCACAGAAAACCAACTTCAGCCGACCACCACTGTAGGGTTCGAACCCGGATCCTCGCATCGCGAGTCCGTCACTATAACCACTCGACCACCAAAGCGGCAAATACCACCTTTACGATGAGTACTTTTTCGCACACAGCATTCAACCCTTAGGTGCAGGGTGGTTTTTCTTCCCCACTAACGCATAAATTGGGTCACCCACGACCCATATTGAAATAGCATTGACTGACGAGATCCGAAAAGTGGCTGGAGTCAACTGGTTGGCAAAATCATCAGACAGAGTGAAATGGAAAAATTTTTAGAGGAGACCTTCATTCGGCAGTGTACTGAAAATGGTTGATGATGATGACTTTAACGTTCAGTGGCAGAAAATGTGAAGAAAAGATCTATTGGAGATGTCATGAAGGGGCATGGAGTGCGAAAAAAAAAAATTCTTTCTCTACGAAAAGTTATAGCTTAAAAGGAGATTCATCGGACAGAAACGACCCGGTTTATGCATCTAAGACTAAATGTTGGATAAAAATATCCAGTGTATACGAACTCTTTAAATTTTTATGAATTTTTAAACTATTAACGAATTTATGGGACACCCTACGTATAAAATCAATGCTCAAGATAAGACTGAAAAAACGTTTTGGCTCCGGTCGGGCAGCCAAACTCATTAAGACCACGTGATTCGTGAACATTCTGAAAAAGTTCCATCAGCGATCCTCCATTGTGAGCGCATTTTATGAATGGTGTTGGTATAATCAAAATCATAATAAGTTCAGGATAATGATACACAGGTGAGCAAAACGCTCCAGGGCGCGTTTTATCAAAAATCTGGAGAATCTCTCTTTTTCGATTAAAAGGAATAAACTCAATTATTTGGAAACATCATTAAAGCCGCCCCCCCCCCCCCATCAAGTAGCAGATAAAGCGTTACACACAAGACCCACGTTTAACAACATGGTTGGTTGAGGGTGATTCCTCTTATTATCTCCGTCCGGTTCTCTTTGTTGTCGGTCCTTTTAGCTGTTACGTAAGGAGATGGTAAGGAAGAGGCTTTTGTTGGGAAATATAGGATTTTGTTCGGTACACACTCACTTAACTCTCTTTGCAAACAGTGTGTTGTTCCCATCCATCCTTGCTACTTCAACAACTCATGTTGCTGCTGCCTGAAGAAGAAAGAAGAGTGATCGGAGAGGATGGATTCAAGTTGCGGTGGAGGAGAAGGACTTGTTTGTACGCCACTGAAAGAGATTATGTTCCCGACAGCGATCGATGGACAAATTGAATTTCCACTTCCCGTTACTCATTAATCTTCTTAGTGAACGCCGGGAAATTCATTTTTCCCCTGCCTTTAGATTGCATGTGAACCTGCCTCCTCTTTCCATCGTCGCGTGTCCTTCGCCACTGCTGGCACGCCACTGGAAAGAACTAAAGTACGCCGGAAAGCATCATTTTTCCATCATTTTATATATTTTTTAAATATTCCGATAGGGTTTAAAGAGGCAATAAACCAACAAGTTTCAAGATTTGAGCAGGGATTACAGAAGAATTATCGGTAATTAAATTTTGATTAGTTTTCTGGCTGCTAATACCACTACTAAACCACACAATCCACTACCCCCCCCCCCCCCATAAACAGAGGTGGATTTTAGGGTTTTGCAGCCTGTGAGCGCTACACTGATTTTCCTGCCCTTCTCCTATTCCAATATAATTTTTCTGACCAGTCATTCCTTGGAAATGCCCGCTTACCCCCCCCCCCCCCAAAATACACTTTTGTGTCCTCCCACGCTTACACACTCTCCAAGTTACTCTTTTGGTCACTATACTGACCTCGTCCCTCGCTCTCTGTCATTCTTTTGGTCATTCACATGCTTGAACTCTATTTTGGACATTCACATGTTTATTTCCGCTTCAGTCACTCACTGACCTAATCCCTTGATCTCTAGGCAGAGAGAGATGTGGATTTATATTTCTGCCACCCTTCTCCCATTCTGGGTGCAATTTTCTTAATGAGTCATTTCTCAAATTTGCCTGTCTGGGCTATCCCCCCCCCCCCCAGTCGTAATATCCAGATAGTTCAGATAAAATTATATCTTCATGCTTAGGTGGGCGCTGTAGCCCATGTCGATAAGATACTCGCCTAAAGTACCAAAGGATGTTTAGTGGTGTCGCGAGTTCAATACCCGGTTCGTCCTTGTCAGAAAACTTTCCTGACACAGGGGTACAACAGAAACGGTGACATGACCGCAGAAAAAATTGCTACCGCAGGGAGTCCCCCCCATCGAGGGGTTAGCGCACCAACTTCTCGATGAGTATAAAAAACAAGCCTGCCGTTCGGAATCGGCAATAAATTGTAGGGCCCGGTCTAATTAGCCCTCGTGTTCAGAAAATGACCGCGGTGCGACAAAAATGATCAAATTATGATCATACTTTGGTTCACCATGTATCATCGAGAAGAATGCTAGAAATTGTGACCCTGAATACGGGATATCGCTAAGTTTTGCGAAACATTGCTATTTATTGCTTTAAAATGTAATTTGATAATTACTGCTAAAACTGCTGAAGGGTGTGGAAATGAAGGGCTGCTACAAATCACAGTAAACAAAAATGTATTTTCACGAAAGAAACATTCAAATGATTTGATGACCATATTTCTTTGCGAAAAATACGGTAAACTGGAATCTCACAGATAATAGTCCGTAAAATAAAGGACGTTGCCAATTGTCATAAAAAAATATGGTCAGAAGTAAGCACAATCACCCCCAATCGTAATTAAAATTCCCCCAAGAAATTGCGAACAAAACGTTAAAACTGACAAATATATGAGATCAGTATTTATATAATTTTGCCATACAATATAATTTATATTATGAAAAATGTGTGTGTGTGTATTCATGATGATAGTAAATATTAAAAATTCAAATAAAATATCGGTACAAAAAACGGGACAAATGTATAAGAAAAATCGGAACAACGACAATTACAAGAATGTCCCGTAATACTGGGTGAAAGTGGTCCGTCGATTGCGTTTCAGACATTTTACCGGTCCTTGTTTTCAGAAAAGTTCAGAAACACTGGTATATTATATCCGTTTATTACTCCCTCCCCTCTGATACGCTCGATCCCCCACAGTAGGCGATATTATTTACTTATTACACACTTTAAGACCAGTCATGGCCAAAGCTGTCCCTTAGGGCTATATATTTCTACTTATTACACACTGGTCTAATTCCACTGTGCCGGTGCAGTTGACTCTGTATAACGCCCCTGACGAAGTTCGGTGACGTCCCTAGAACACTTTCCAACAGCTGCTCTTATATGTTTTGTTGTTCCTCTAAATAAAAAAAAAAAAAGTTCAGAGAGTTGACGATGGATGGCACTGACATACACATTAATGAAGTGGATAATGCAAATCAAGTTGCTAGGTTCGAATGAAAAATGCACGAGCATCCATTCAAATTTACTGACGGTCTAATTTGGGTAATTCTACTTTGAATATTGTACGTTAGAGCGCCATCCACTTTTGATGACTAGAACTAATTTTTCATTTTATTTGAACTAATTTTAAATTTTTTATTTTATTAGAACTAATTGAAATTTTTTATATTCAGAGAAACATCAACGTTTTTGTTAGCCCATTTATACAAATCAAAATTTTTCAACATCATTTTTTTTTATTGATTTTTAAACTTTTAACAAACTTTTAAGACATTTTTTTTTGTACTAAAAAATAAGAAATTAGCGTTATTAATTCAGCGACCTCTAATTAAATATGTGGCCTGTTCTTTCTGTTCGAGGGCCATCATAATGCCGCTGTGGTGGTCGAGTGGTTATAGTGCCGGACTCGTGATGCGAGGATCCGGGTTCGAACCCCACAGTGGTGGTCGGCTGAAGTTGGTTTTCTGTGGTTCCCAACTTCAAGGCGCAAATGCGAGCCGATCTCCCCGTTAAAAAGTCTCGCCACAGAGAGCAACAGTCCTACAACGGTAAATCATTCAACCATAACACTTCACTCATAGTTAGTAAAACTGGGGGCAGATGGCAGCACTACACATAACAAGCATTACACAGAAACAAACTTTACGTCAGGTTGCACTACACGTACACGCACATTACCGCATGTACCGATTCGTCGGTGGGGGGGGGGGGTTCCGCGGGGGGGTGCATGTGTGGTGTAGCAGTAGTAGGTAGGGGCTCGGGGATCCATGATGTTCTTAAGTCAGCCACCTCGTTGGGCAATTTGCCTGTTGTGGCGTTGTATTTGTATTTGTATAACTGCAGTGACGTGCGCCGCATTAGGGTGGCCCAGAAATCTCGCCAATTTGTGAGTAGGGATAGGATTTTTAAGACCTAAAAACATCCATAAAAAAAAAATTATTATTCATTTATACCCCGACAACTTAAAATGTGCTGTAAAAACCTTAATAGACTTAAAAATAGGCCTTTTCCTCGAGGGAATTACGGGATATCGCCAATCATTTTCCAAAATGATGCCAAAGGCACACAAACAAAATTGCCAATTGTTGCTAATATCAGTAGGAAATCGTCAATTATTGCCAAAAAAGAGTCCCAAAGTTAACTAAAATTTCCATTTTCTGCTAATATCGTCGAAAAATCGACAATTGCGGGATCTGTTGAAATATGCAAAATAATGTTCAGAAAAATGAAGATATATCCCTTGCATTCTGAAAATCATGAAAAGAAATGCTTTATCGCGTAGAAATTGCAAAATTTGCAGTCATAGGAGTCGGAGCCTTTTGGTCATGAGTAGTAAGGTGAAACACTGGTAAATTTAGTCGCTAAACTCCTTACCCTGTGTGTTTTGCATTCCTACATTTCCTTCATAAACCAACGCTTATCCATTGTTTATTTGGTTGTGTTCTCAGCCAAATGCAATTCATCAAAAATTGCAGTTCCTCCGCTGAGTTTTCATTCAAGAAACGTTTGATAAAAAAATAATAATAATTTTTTTTGTCCACGTCCACATACAGGCAACAGGCCCACAACGATACAAATTATTCAGTCATAGTGAGAAGAGGTGTTGGCATACACATATAACAAGCAAGGTTCACAACACGTACACACCCATTCCAACACATATCAGTTCGTTCCGCAAAGGAATATGGACGACGTGCATAAGTGGTTTAGTAGCACTACACATACCGTCGCTGTAGCGGTCTAGTGGTCATAGTGACGGACTCGCATCGCGAAGACCCGGGTTTGAACCCCACCGGCGCCACAGTGGTGACGCTGAGGTTAGTTTTTTGTGGTTCCCAACTTCGAGGCACAAATATGAGCCGATATCCCCGTTGAAAAGTCTCGCCACAGAGAGCAACAGACCTACAAACGGTACAAATGTAGTTCAGTCATTGCACTTTACTTCTGAAGTATAAACGCACAACACTAGATACGCACTCAGACTGTTAGGTACACACACACTTGCACTTCCGCCACAACTCAGAAGGTAGTAAATTGCCGTTAGATGGCGATAGGCCTCAGTTGTGCTTGATTTGAGAGAAAGAAAAAAAAGCACTACACATAACAAGTGCACTGTGTAGTAACAAGCACTACACAGAAACAGACTTCACGTTAGGTTCACAACACGTTCACGTACATTCCAACATGTACTAGTTCGTTAGAAGTTACGCAGAGGTATATGGACGAGGTGCACATGTGATTTAGAAGTAGTAGTAGTAGTAGTCGATAGCTCCTAGAAATTTCCATTATAAGTCACCTTGTCCGGACCTGGAGGAGACTAATAGACTTTTCTTTCTGATTTCACCTCGACATAATATCCAGAAAAGAGTCTTTCCCTGCTCCAGAAAGACTTTCTTTCGAGATTTCTTGTGTTCAACAAATCTTGTGAGATCCTTCCTTCCCCTCCTCTCCCGAGTTTTGGATGATCGTTGGTCTCTCGCCACCGACGGTTTCATCGTCCAGAATTTGCTTGTGTGCGGACAGGTGGGCGGGCGGGCAGTTACGTAATGAAGTGAGATGTGCGTAATGAAGCCTGCATAGGTATTTTCCGTGAGTTGTCTTTTTAAACTGCCGCAGGTATGTCGGGAACGGAAAACGATGTGAGAAAAAATATAATTTTACCTCTGGCCCATTCCACTGGTTTCAGATAAACTGGGATTATGTTATGTTATGTATGTTAAGGTGAATGGGGCTCTATCCTTGGTCTCCTGATCGAATCCCAGAACCTCTGTCACCTTGTCCACGTCCTACCACATAAAGTTGCAGAAACCCTCAGAGATATGAAGTAACTTTTGAAAAAAGAGCAGAGCAGGTAAAATTATCTAGGGCTCCGTGGAGCACCGGTTGAGAATCACTGCTTTAGACCATAGTTTCTCAACCGTTTTTGTCCTATATATCGCCCCCTTTTTCAGAAATTTTTTTCTCCCATCGCTTCCCAACGCACTCGAATCCATAGGATCCTATGCTATACCCGTAGCTTCTACCGCCCCGATCTCATTATCATCAAGGGTTCCGCAAGTATTTTTTAGTTGAAAATCATGATTTAGAGAACAGACAATTTTATTAGATGTAGCTATGCAAATGATTTGCATATTGCAAAAGTATTATTCAAATTTTTCCCCAGCCAGAGGGCGTGAAAGTGTTCCCGATTTGCTCTTCAAAATGACCCCAAAGACTGCTTGCGCGAATTGTACCTTTGGTTTCACTCGATAAACTAATGTTGATTGATGAAGATGCCTCTGAGACGCATGCAAGGACTGCAGGTCTTTGAATGAGGCCGCATCATTGGATTGAGCAAAGCAAGATAACAAATCGACCTTTTGCTCTCAACTTCGCCGTTCTGGTCAAGCTGTTAGGAGATGTTGAGAGCAGTGGATGTGTAAAGGTGCGCACAGGCGTCAAACAGGCTCCGGGCTCCTTAGGTCGCTTGAACAGTAGAGGATCGTTTCATATATAGGCCAGTTGGAGCAACACCAATGATGACTGCACCCACCCATCAAATCGCAGATGCCGTATTTGTCAAAGAAGCCTGTGCCACACCGGACCATTTCAGACAGAAGAAGGAGGTTTGTGTTTTCATAGCACCAGTTCAGTTTATGTTATTCACAGCCCGATATGGTCGACTTCGTTTGCAGTGGCGTCAAGAATGATGAATCTGGAAAGCTGTGGATTGGTACCGTATCGTTTTTTTTTTCAGGGATGAATGGCGATTCTGCTTGGCGTCCAATGATGGTTGTGCTCGTCACCAAAGGTCAGCTGGCGAATAGTGTGCTTATCCTTCGGAAAAGCATAAGGCTTAAATGCAGGTGTGGTGGCATGGAAAGCCATCCCTTGTGAAAGACAGTCTCTAGCCGTAATGTGAGAACCGTAACAGCACGACGATATCCTCCCAGGAAATCTTGATACCACGTATTTTACCACTTTTGGTAGCGCTTCCAGCAGTAATTTTTCATATGATGATGCTCACCTGCAGTTTATCTACCATGTCTAAGTCTGGTTGAAACCCTTTCTTGCCGGCTTACTCGCCTGACTTGCCACCAATCGAGCAGATACGGGACCAGCTGGGACGACGACTTCGCTAACCTGCGAGCTTGCAAGTAGTAGATGTCATGCCAACAAACATGGCGACAAACAAATCTGCCCCAGAACAACATATATAAATCAACATAATCACCAATCAACATAAATCAATGACAGACCGTTTCTTTTGTATCAATGACAGACCGTTTCTTTTCTTGTATCCGCCCTAGAGGCGACTCAGAAAGGTACTATTCTTTTTAGAGTAAATGTGTTGTTGTCCAATATAAATGATCGTTTTGTTCTGATATTGTGATCATTAAACATTTTACTATGACAATTACACATGCCAATTTCCGTTCAAATCCGAAATTTTCTTCTTGGTGCGTTATTTTATTTGACCGGGAGGATAATGAATAAAAATGTTACATTGAAGAGCTTCTCCTGGCATCTATTAAGTATAGAAAATCAGCAAGCATTAGTCCGCTTAAAATGTGCTGCATAAAAAAACCAATATATGGTATGATAATGACGAATTAAAAAAAAACAATGATTTAATTTAAATTATCAAGTTTGTCTTGAAATTCTAACAGTTGTTATATGTATGTTGCAAAGTGAAAAAAGTATATTTTGTCAAAGTAAATCAGCCTTCATTTTCCGTTTGGGAAGTCTTACTGGATTGAAAACACCAAGAAGTGTTGACTCCTTTTTTTGTGCGAGTTTAATTTAAATTATTTTACGACGCACAAAGAAGCACTGTTTAAATTTCGAAGCAAACTTAATAATTTAACTAATATTATTGCCTTCAAAATATAGTCGGTACATTATTCGAGAATGGTCATCAATTTTCAATTTCATTAATATATTAGACGAATGATAGCAATACATTAGGTCAGGGGTCGGCAACCTGCGGCTCGCGAGCCACATGCGGCTCTTTGGATGTGAAGCTGCGGCTCTTTAGTTCCATACGCAAATATTATTTATTTTATCAAAAAAAAAAAAAAAAAACATTTAAAAATCGTTCTGAATCGATTAGCGAGGATTAGGCACCGATTCCATCTCTCAGCCACTTGTACTCGCTCTTCACCGCACCCCTCCCCCGTGACACGCGTCGTCACTGCCGTCAGTCCATCGGAAGCTCTCGAATGACGCCGTCGTCGGATGTTTCTATGTAGGTTTTAATTCGCTTTCGACGCAAGACAAGTTGGCGTCTTCACCAGTGCTTTGGCTGCGACGTATAGTTTGTTGTTTCAAGTAAAAGAGTTAGAAGCGAATTATCTTCTCAAAGTTATGTATGTATGTATATATATATATATATATATAATATATATATAATAATAATAAAAAAACCGAAGTAAAGGTAGGTAACATAATAAGTATTATTTAGTATATAAGTATTATCATAATAAGCTTTTATTATTTTATTATTTAAAAATTAGCGTTAAAATAATAATTATAAGTGTAAGTACCTATAAATTGTTATTTAATAAATCTATTTTCGAACTCTGAGGATCAAAGTAGGTAGGTATTTGCAGTTTTAGATTGTTTATATGTTTGGCAATTTTCATTGATTTCGGCATAGCTGGGCATAACACCTTCACTCGTAAACTAAGTATCTAATATTTGCCAAAATTAAAAAAAAAGCAACTAAAATGTGCAGACTGCGCCGTGATAAACACGTTCTGACAAGTCCGTTCGTGCCAGTCGGCAAACACCGCACACGGGAGACGACCACAGATGCGACGAAACTATGTACTTATAGTCAATCAGTACGTGAGAGAGTGAGACAAACAGTGTTTCGTGTCTAAATTATTTATTTTAATAATTAAATTATTAGAGAATTATTTATTTTATTTAGGTAAGTATTTTTAATTGGGAAATATCGTTGTAAAATGTTTTTTGATAAATTATATTTCATTATGCCCAGCTTCTCGTATGTATTTACTTAGGTATACGTTGACATAGTAAATAATTGCAAAACTTGTCATCTGCTATTTTGGATACCTAAATAATAATTTTAAAAATGCTTTATTACAGCTTCACCGCAAGCATGGCATCTACAAAAAAAAAAAAAAGAGAAGAACTGAAGAAGAGCATCGAGAATTCAATCGGGATTGGACGGAGTCGTTCGCTTTCATATGCAACTCAGATGGCCTTCCGACTTGTCTCATTTGCCACGAAAAACTCGCACACAATAAGAAATCAAATTTAGACAGACACTTCACTAAAAAACATACTCAGTTTGCTAGTAAATATCCGGCCGGCGAAGAACGAAAAAAAGCTGTCGACGAGCTCCAAAAACAAAAACAGCAATCAAGTTCCATGTTAAGTAACTGGACGCAATCTACAAGTAATGTTAATCTGGCAAGCTTCGCGGTATCACTAGAAATTGCAAAAAAAGGCAAACCATTCGCAGATGGTGAGTATGCCAAGGATTGCTTCATACGTGCATCTGAAGAACTGTTTCGTAATTTCAAAAACAAACCAGAAATCTTGAAAAAAATCAAAGATATGCCACTATCCGCTAAACAGTACAAGATAGAATAGCTAAAATGTCTTCAAATGTAACATATTTGCAGGTGGAAGATATTCAACTTTCTTCTGCCTTATCACTTGCTATAGATGAGTCTTGCGACATAAAAGACACGGCACAAGTTGCCCTTTTTGTCAGGTATATGTCTTCCCAAGGTCCAAAAGAAGAACTTCTAGGATTGCTACCACTCTCGGGACAAACTAGAGGGGAAGATATAGCGAATGCCGTGCAAAAATGCCTTGAAGACAATAAGATCGATTTAAATAAAATCGTTTCAATAGCAACTGATGGAGCCAGAAGTATGACAGGAAAAAATAAAGGGGCAACAACGATTCTTCAGAGCAAAATAAACCACGAAATTCTTACGTTTCACTGCATAATACACCAAGAAGCGCTTTGTGCCCAAACATTTCCGGCCGAAATAGTTGAGGTCATGAATTTGGTAATCAAGATTGTTAACAGCATCTTGTCAAAGCACTCTACCATCGTCAGTTTAAAGAATTCTTAAACGAAATGGAGATTCAGTATTCCGACCTCCTTCTTCACAATAAAGTGCGATGGCTTTCCAAAGGTAAGGTGTTGAAACGTTTTGCTTTGTGCTTGAATGAAATAAATACATTCTTAAATGAAAAAGGCATTAATCACCCTGAATTAGAGAACGACAAATGGTTGCAAAAATTTTACTTTATGGTGGATATCACATCGAAATTAAATGAGCTGAACCTAAAACTGCAAGGATAGGGAAACCCAGCCTATGTTTTGGTAGAAGAATTGGTTTGTTTTGAAGAAAAATTAATTATTTTTGCAGAAGATATTCAGAGCGGTAAATTACTTCATTTTCAATTTCTAAAGCAATATCGCGATAAAACCAGTGCAACTGTTGACACGAATTACTTCAGCACAGTTATAAAAAAAATTAAAGATGAATTTGCTGACAGATTCGAGCAATTCAAAACCAACAAAACCACTCTAGCATTCATAGTAAATCCTCTCAACACAAATAGCAACGAAATCCACATTGAGCCATTTGGAATTGATACTGGATCTCTAGAAATACAATTGATCGATTTAAAAAGTAAAGCTTTGTGGAGTGGAAAATTTACAGAGTTGAAAAGCAAGTTGGAAGAGTTGGAGGTCCAGAAATGTATGTACGTAACGCAACAAAAGTGGGCAGCTTTAAAAGAAATGCCGCGAGTTGAGGCACTTATATTCGACGCATGGAATAGTCTTCCAGATTGCTACAGTGAGGTGAAGAAGTTGGCATTTGGAGTGCTGACTATCTTCGGATCGACATATTCGTGCGAGCAAGCGTTCTCTTGCATGAATATAATTAAAAGTAAAGTAAGAAGCCAACTAACAAATGAAAATTTAGAGTCGTGTTTGAAACTTAAAACAATAAGTTATGAGCCAAATTTATCCAAACTTTCTAAAACCATGCAAAGCCAACGCTCCCATTGAATTTGTTTGCTCAAATGTATGTTATTGTTTTTTTTTATTTTAAGTGCAAGTTACATTGTTTAGTTAAGTTTAAATTTTCTACTTGAATAACCATGCAAAGCCATCGCTCCCATTGAATTTGTTTGCTCAATTGTTTGTTATTGAAGTACGTACTTATAGTGACGGACTCACGATGCGAGGATCCGGGTTCGAACCCCACAGTGGTGGTCAGCTGAAGTTGGTTTTTTGTGGTTCCCAACTTCCAGGCGCAAATGCGAGCCGATCTCTCCGTTAAAAAGTCTCGCCACAGAGAGCAACAGTCCTACAACGATAAATAATTCAATCATAACACTTCACTCATAGTTAGAAAAACGGGTGGCAGGTGGCAGCACTACACATAACAAGCATTACAGAGAAACAAAAAAAACTTCACGTCATGTTTCACTACACGTACACGCACATTCCCGCATGTACCGATTCGTTGGGGGGTGGGTGTGGGCGGGGTGCATGTGTGGTGTAGCAGTAGTAGGTAGGGCCTCCAAAAAATTGCTCGGGGATCCATGATGTTCTTAAGTCAGCCACCTCGTTGGGCAATTTGCCTGTTGTGGCGTTGTATTTGTATTTGTACAAGTTAGTGTTGTAAGTAAATGTTAATTGTTTTAATTTTTTACTTAAATAATAAGTAATTATCTAATAATGCCATATATATATATTATCTAATTTGTTGTGAAAAAACACTACTTGTATATGAATAAATAGATATTTTTTCTTATGAATAAATAGATTAGGTTTTTTTTTTATCAAAATACTTTATTTATGCGAGTGCTATTTATTGTTGGCAAGAAAAAATTTTGTGGCTCTTTAAAAACTTTGAAATTTTGTAAATTGTAATTTTTGACTCTTCCGACTCAAAAGGTTGCCGACCCCTGCATTAGGTTAATGAAAACCCCCAAGGAGACACCAAGGTCCCATACTGGTTGTTACATGAAGTTAATTCAATAATACTTAATTATCATACAGTATAAAATAAAGAGTCACTATGTAATGATTTTTGAGATTGAAAACAAAAAATTATGAAAAAACATCAAAATAAGAAGGAGGGGGGAATGCGATTACACAAACATATATAATACAAATATATATAAATAATGCAATAATACAACGGTCACAGAGGGGTACTTTAGTGATCATAAAAAGACTATAAGGGGCCGTTCAAGTATTACGTAAGCAAATTTTTAGCCATTTTTGACTCCCCCCCCCCCTTGTCAGCAAAATTTCGTCATCAGCTCGGCCCCTCTGAATCCAACTCATATTTTCATAAAGGGTGGTTGATGACGTAATCATTATCCAAACCCCCCCCCCCTATCGATGATGACGTAATACTTGAACGGCCCCTAAATCAACATACAGTTATGAGAACAACAGTGGAGAGCAAGGTTATTTTAATGAATAATTCGACCGCGGGAGGTGAAAAGACAGTAACACACACACAACAGGGAATGATTGAGAATCTGAGGATGAAATCAGAAATAATTTTCAATATTGAAAATTTGTAGCAAGTGTTTTTTGATTGTGTTATTTTTCACTTGTGTTTTTATACAGGGTGATTCAAAACTCAACGTACAAACTTTTAAGGGGAGGTAGAAAACACAAAAACACACCAGAGTCACTTAGTAATGTATGACCGGGAACCTCAACGCGATCAGCTGAAGGATAAATGAAGATGTAGAAATGAAAAGCCAATAATGGGTGGAAAAACTCTTTATTTAGCGATACCTTACACGAGGACGGTAAGTATACACTTTAAGTTTCGAAAGAAGGGGCATGTCCGCCATTTCAGCGTTCGTAAATTGTTGCATGCTCTCCGTACACAATCGGAATTTTAAATGGCTATTGCGGCATTCCAACTACAGCTGGCGAACAGCCCGCCCCCAAGCGCACATAACTGTGGATGGTAATAACTTTTACCTGCATCATAACATTTACATACCTGGCATCATAACATTACATAACATACATACCTGGCATCATAACATTACATAACATACATACCTGGCATCATAACATTACATAACATACATACCTGGCATCATAACATTACATAACATACATACCTGGTAATAACATTTCTGCATCTTTGTTTATCCTCCAGCTGATCAGGTGGGGTTTCCATATAGGTCATACATTCCTATGTGATTCTGTTTTGTTTTAGCGTTTTCTACCTCCCCCAACAGTTTGTATGTTGAAGTTTTGAATCACCCTGTATACTGATAAGTAACCACAGGAGTTGATAGACGTTTCTTACATGCAATGTAATATACTGTACTCTGTATAGTTATTTTCAATATTTTCTAGAAGGCATATTTTGCCGATAAAATTTGATTTATACCCGTTTAATTGGTTTTGGACAAAAGTAACAAACCATGGCATCACTTTTCCATGACGAATAAGGTTTCAAAATGTGGAAATCTGGGAATGATTAAGAATGCTTCCGTGTACGCAGAGTTTTTAGCTGCGCAGAAAAAAAAATTCCCACATGATATTTTGTATGAAGAGATAGTATTTTTTGGCAGGAAATATACTGGAAAATTGAATTTTCTGGATGTTAAAAATGCCGAAATTGATATTTGGAAAGAAAAGTGATTTGTCTCCTCTGGGTATTGAACCCGGGTACCCCCCTCCCCCGCATACCGGGCAAGATCGTTAACCAATACACCAGAAATACACTTTTCAATGTGTCACTTGTTATAAGGAATTGAAAAGTGTATCTCTGGTGTATTAGTTAGCGCACTTACCGGTATGCATACGAGGAGACCCGAGTTCGATTCCCGAAGGAGACAAATCACTTTCCAAATATCGATTTCGCCCGAGTTCGATTCCCGAAGGAGACAAATCACTTTCCAAATATCGATTTCGCCCGAGTTCGATTCCCGAAGGAGACAAATCACTTTCCAAATATCGATTTCGCCCGAGTTCGATTCCCGAAGGAGACAAATCACTTTCGAAATATCGATAGAATATAGAAAATACAATTTCTCAGTATATTTTCGGGCAGAAGGAATACCATCTCTCCATACATAAACGCCAACTGGGGCGAAAATTGCTGTAGTTAAGGGAGGCTGCTATGTCCCTACTTAGCGCTTCACGGTACTAATGTGTGTTATAAGAAATTGAAAATTGTGTATTGGTTAGCGAACTTGCCCGGTATGCAAGGGGACCCAGGTTCGTTTCTCGGAGGAGGCAAATTGCGTTTTTTTTCCAAATATCAGTTTCAGCATTTTTAACATCCAGAAAATACAAGTTCTCAGTGTGATATTTTGTCATTTCGCGCATATATCGAAATTCTGTGCGCAGAGAAACAACAGGTCTGTGCAGGTGAAATAAAAGAGAATGTGCACCGTATCTAAAAAAAAAATAGAGTACATTTCAACTAGGAATAAAATTTTTCCTTTCCACGTGGGAATCTCGGTAGCCACCATGCCTCCCTCTCCATACAGATCTTTGGCGGGCTTCCTCTATAGTGAATTTGTAGAGTAAACAAAAATATATAATAAAATTTTTCCCGGGCCTTCGTGCTAGAGCTCTGCCAGCTCTGACCTTGTGCGGGGGTCATGGAGCTCATTAAAACTACTGAGAATAGGTGCTTGATTTCGTACTCAGGAGATATTAACAACTCAGATATTCAATACCCAATGATTCAATGATTATAATTTTTCACTTATAGCAGAGTTCAAGTAAAGTCAGAGTTCTTGTGCTGGAGTTATTCTTATATATAAAAGGTGTTCTGTGTTAATGGACCGACAAACTGAGAGGGTTGTCAGTAGACATCAAGAAGAACAAAAATTGCAGTAGAACATGGTGTCACAAACCACGTTGAGAGGGTGATAATTGCGAAAAGCGCATGCAGGCTGTGAGTCCAGAAGAGACAAAAGGTGGATGTCAGTTGATCGCTGAATGCGTTCGTGGGTTCGCTCACCATATCTGACGTAAGCAGCGTCGCGAAACGCATGCGCTGGGGTAGGGTCATGCTGACTATATGCGGAGGATGAGGTGCGGACAACCCCTCATCGGATATTGCTGTTGGTACATCCGCCGTGCTAAGCGCCCATTGCCATCTGCTCGACCGTGAATCAGATGCATATCAGCGAATGCCTTGTTCGTGTAGTCAGCCATCACCATTCTGATTGAAACAGACAACACTGCTACACGTGATTATTACCGCAACAGCGCTAATTTACGTTATCCGCAGCGCGTGATCCTACCCAAGCGCATGCGTTTTGCGACACTGCTTACGTCAGATACGGTGAGCGCATGCGTTTTTCGCGGTTTTTACCCTCTCACCGTGGTTTGTGACACCGTGTTCCACTGCAATTTTTGTTCCTCTTGAAGTCTACTAAAAACTCTCTGAGTTTGTCGGTCCGTGGGTATAACAGGATATATATATGTTATAATAAAAGCTCTTGATTCGTGAATATGCCTTCAAATAGGCAGTCAGGACTCCAACCTTGTGCCAACGCATCGACTTAAGGGGCCGTCTTAAGAGCATCATGGTATCCCCTATCTGTTGGTTGAAATTCGCCACTTACCAGTTCACACACTTTCCTCCTGAAAATCATATTGCCAAATCTCAAATGATCATGACTCGCTTATGCATCTAAGGCTCCAGGGTGGAGGGCCCCATGCGTTAAGAAGAGCACTGAGAGTCCCCGCAAAATGGTGAATATTGATCATTCTACAAGATGTTGAAAACAACAGCTTTCAAAGATCGAAGGAAAAACCCAATTAGAATAGTTCATTTGAATCCCTACAGATTAAAAAACACCACCAAACTTTAATCGCAAATGTCCAATTAAATCTGTTATTTTTAAATGTGAATAAAAATTAGTTCTGTGGCGCTGCTTTCTACAACATTTTTTTGAAAATGATTATTATGTTTTGCAAAATTTTCTTTCTTCAATTTTCTTATATGTCTATTATCTATTCTAGTAATCGTTTTTGCATACACATACATTTACTAACATTACATACATTTACTAACATTACATACATTTACTAACATTACATACATTTATACATTTACTAACATTACATACATTTATACATTTACTAACATTACATACATTTATACATTTACTAACATTACATACATTTATACATTTACTAACATTACATACATTTATACATTTACTAACATTACATACATTTATACATTTGTAATTTATTTTTTGCTCGACTATTAATTGCGCATATGAATGAATATTTCATTACTTTTGAAAAAAATTTTCGTATTGCGTTAATTTTTCGAACAAATTTTTTTGCACATGACAATGCTATATTAGTTGCCGTAACTATATTATCTTTTTTTTTGTTTTGTTTGCATTGTGCCATATGCCGTCCTTCAGACTCGTGGGGGAGTACTGTGGCGCTGCTTGTCTTGCACAATTTTTATATTTTTATTATGTTTTTTATTCCACTCACTAGCTAGGCATTATCTAGTGTGTTCTTGTATTGGAGTTCAGTCTGGTTCCAACTGTCGACCGAACATGCCGTAAAAATATCTCTCTCTTCTATTAAATAACTAAAAAAAGAAAAGGAGTTATGACTCTTTATGTTTCCGAAATAACAACCAGACATCCACCAGCACCAGCATCACAAAAGTTCTGATTTTTTTAATCAAAACTTTTTTATCTATTTCATGGTTTTTATATAAATCAGAATTTCAATTAATTCTGAATTTCTCTTTGTTTCAAAATTTCTTTAAATCTGAAGTTTTTTTGTGTGGAAAATCTGAATTCACCCTAGTACGCATAACAATGATCAAATAACGATCCATATAGCCTATGGAATATTTCTGATTCGTTACTTGCGCGAATGTTCACACATTAAAACGAAGATGCAGGCCCTAATTAATAGTAGCGATATTTCGTCAGACAAGTTTCTGGTTCGTCTCAAAGCGATGACCAGAACATACCACGCCATACCAGACAGTCTCTGTACAGTGTCGTAAGCAAACCGACACTTCATTACAAGTTTCTTCTTCAATAATTATCACTTCCAGTCATTATTTTTCTCCTCTCTAAAGCAAGACAGTTCCTTAACCCGTTATTTATTTTAAATCATCATCGCTCCGGTCCAAGTCTCTTCAGAAACACTTGAACGCCTATGAGAAAGTGTTCTATCTATATATAAGAGAGAGAGAGAGAGAGAAGAGATATGAGATTTCTTTCTATTCAGGATAAACTTTCAGAGACGTTATTCTTATTTAAAATGTTATCAGACCTCTTGAGATGTGAAACAAAATACGAGAACAACGATAAGACATTCGAATGAACTTAATACAGGCGTAAAATGAGGAACGCGTGCGTTGAAAGACAAACTGTTTCCAAATGTCTATGTCCTTTTTGGAGATATTTCCTTGAATTTGTAGAAAAGTACTGGGCGAATCGTTCTGAAATTTCGGTCATATATACCTTATATCGGTACTCGTCATTTCCAGTAAAAATTTAGTCACGAGTGCATTTAGGGGACCGACAAAAAATTAAATAAGAAAAATAAAACAAGTTTTTGATCAATCTTGTGTCAAAAAAATTGCAAATGACTTGCAACTTTAACAAATATTGTACTAACTTTGTGCATTACTTTTGCGCAATTCCGTGATCATAGAACGTATATTCACGAAAATATAAATTTTTTCTGTAAAAGTTCTAATCTTCATAGCATGATTTCTGCTTCTAACGTGCCGAGTTTTCAATCAATTTTTACAAAATTCGCGGAAAACATGACGCTACAGATAAGACATACTATATTGAAAATAAAAGTATGGCAAATCATTATTGAATGAGCATTTTTAGTAAATGATTATTGATTGCGCATGCGTAAGAAATATAAATTTTATTCTCCACAAGTTGATTTCCAGATATACAGGGTGCTCTGTTAATGGACAGACAAACTCAGAGGGTTGCTTGTAGTCATCAAGAGGAACAAAAATTGCAATGGAACATGGTGTCGCCAGTCACGTTGAAAGGGTGGAAATCGCGAAAAACGCATGCAGGTTTCCACGTCACGCTGGAACGACAAAAAGTACAAAAATAACTACAAAAAGATTTATTTGATTAATTATTACAAGAGTTGTTGGAAGTGGCAGCCGCTGACGTCATTGCACAGTCTGCAATGACGTAAAAACGATTCCATGATGCGCTCGAAGATACCAGGTATGCTTTTGATGTCTGCCGCAGCGACGACAATCCGCGCTGTGAGATCATCATCGGATATTGCTGTTGGTATATTCTAGATTGGATAAACTCACTTCCAGATTATATCACATACAAGACAAAAATTATTCTTTGATTATATAAGGACTATTACGATTACTGATTATCTGTGGATGATGATATATGATCATAATTTTTACTCCAGATTTTTTATTGTATATATGTATACCATTGTTATTTTCACATAAATTAATAAATTTGCGGATACACCCATCCTCCGGGAAACCTTCGATATCTCTCTGAGATGGGAAGCGGGGTGTGTCCGGTCCTTCAATGTTCAATGTTGGTACATCCGCTGTGCCAAGCACCCATTGCCATCTGCTCGACCGTAAATCAGATGCCTATAAGAGTATGTCACGTTCGTGTAGTCAGCCATCACGATACTCATTGAAACAGACAACACTAACAGCTACACGTGCTTACTAGCGCTAATTTACGTCATCCGCACCGCGTGATCCTGCCCAACGCATGCGTTTCGCGACGCTGCTTACGTCAGATATGGTGAGTGAACCCACGAACGCATTCAACTGGCATCCACCTTTCGTCTCCTCTGGACTCAGAACCTGCATGCGTTTTTCGCGATATTCACTCTCTCAGTGTGGTTTGCGACATTATGTTCCACTTCGAAATGTTCATACGGTCGAAGCCGCTTATTAAAATCATGGATAATATTATCATTCGGGTTTTGTTATCACTTTTTCAAAACACGGAACACACCAATATCATCACACTGGAAGAAAATTCGTTTTTAGTTACTGAGACTTCGGATATAATGTTCTTAATTCTCTTTTTCCCCGTCGAAAGTTTTTTTTGTGGCACATTCTGAAGCAGCTAATGTTTCACTAAATTTATCCCCCCCCCCCCCCCCCAGTAAGGTATCAGGCTGCAAGACTATAAAGAGTGCTAGAAGATTTTCACTCCTCTCTCCCTCGTTGACAAACATTTCCATACTCCGTAATCTGTCCGTACTATTTATTCACTGTGATTCATGTACTGTACGCGTGGAGCTGCTTTTGCAATTCCTTTACTGATGGCACATATATGATGAAAAAAAAAGCCCTTTCCTTCAGTTCTTGATCAGTTTCTTTCAGTTGTGACCAGATTCAAATTTATTTTTCCTCGAGGCTTTCTCAACGGATCTATGAAGCGAACTGTAGATTAAAAAACGTAATTCATGATACACATCAGACAGTTTAGTTCTAACACCTCACAATGGCTGAATAAAAGAAATGCAGGATTTTAGCAGGAAGTAACCACGTTAAAGGGCTTGCACTGTATTTTCAACATAGTAGAGTATGCGTGTCTTGAATGCCTTTCCAGGGATGCAGAACGACTGCCTCTTAACCCAGGAGTACGCTAGAATCCTACTCATAAGCAGGACTATGATTCCAGGGGATGCGCGAGACTCCTACGCATTGATTCCGCGAGCACATTTGCGCCCTCTTTAGTGTAGCACCATGGGCACCAGACCCGCCTGCTTCCCACTGGGTTTGGCTTTACATGTTGGTGACGCGTTATAGCACATGTTGTTTTCCACAAGATTAACCCACTTCACGAACAGGCTTTAGGCAACAAATTTCGATGATCTGTATTGGATGCATAGGCGATAAAGAGTGCAGTAGATTTCGGTCTCCCTTTCCCTGTGTGCCGCTCTCCAATAACATATTTTACATTATATTTACAATAGATACATTATATGTTGGAAGGGAATCACCAAACATAAGTATGGAAAGAACGGTAAGGAAACAACTTTCGTTCAAAGGCTTACGATGAAGCTTCAGGATGATGAGAAAAGAAAGGGTAAAAAAATACAAATACAAATACGCAAATACAACGCCACAACAGGCAAATTGCCCAACGAGGTGGCTGACTTAAGAACATCATGGATCCCCGAGCCATTTTTTGGAAGCCCTCCCTACTACTGCTACACCACACATGCACCCCCCCCGCGAAACCCCCCCCAACGAACCGGTACATGCGGGAATGTGCGTGTATGTGTAGTGCAACCTAACGTAAAGTTTTTTTTTTTTTTTTTGTTTCTGTGTAATGCTTGTTATGTGTAGTGCTGTCATCTGCCCCCAGTTTTTTTTTCTAACTATGAGTGAAGTGTTATGGTTGAATGATTTACCGTTGTAGGACTGTTGCTCTCTGTGGCGAGACTTTTTAACGGGGAGATCGGCTCGCATTTGCGCCTTGAAGTTGGGAACCACAGAAAACCAACTTCAGCCGACCACCACTGTGGGGTTCGAACCCGGATCCTCGCATCACGAGTCCGGCACTATAACCACTCGACCACCACAGCGGCCACATGGAAGGACTGAAATGAATTTCTCCTATGTGCGTTAGGACGAGCTATCTCGTCCTTGACCGATAGGAGGTTAAGCGCGCATTCACTCGCAGCAACTGCAGTAGGTAATTTCAAGACCCACAGACACTCTTCCTTAGTCAGCATGACTTTTCTGGAACCCTCTTTCCAACGAGAAACTGTGAGACAAAACTGGACATTGATTGAATGCTTTTCTCTGCCTACCAAACGAGTAGACCTAAGAACAGAGGCGTACGCAGGGAGGGAGGGAGGGTTCCCCCCCAAAAAGCCTTTGAAAAATTAGAAAAAAAATTAATATACAGAAAGAGAAATACCCTTTTTTTTATTAACCATTTTTCTGTTGATAAGAATGCTTTCTGAAGGGTAGTAACTCATAATTTCTCGAAAAGAAGCCTTTTGTGTCCCTTCTAAATTGGAATCCTGTCATTACCGCATGGTCAGCATTGACTTCCAAGATTTTGGAGCAGCGATATCAAGATTAATGATGTATAAATTTAAATACATTATTTACTATATAAATTTATACTCTTTTTGCAAATCAACTAGTTTTCTAAAGCTATTTTGACTTCGCAATTTTTCTTTAAGAAACAGTTTTAGTCGTTGATGTCCACCCTCAGGGTTAAGAAAAATCTGAACCCTGTGTACTGTGTTTATACAATCCAATTATGCAATTTTTTTTTTATCACAGATGGCAGCAGCTACTGAACGCATATCATCTCACAATATTGGGCACACGCACCCACAATGCCATATCCTCCCCTCCCCAGGCAAAAATATTCGGACAAATCACTACATGGTCGCGAAACTAGTGAATTGTAGATAGCAGAGAATCAAGTGAGGGGTAAGAAATATACCGCGGGTCAAATCAAGCAATCTGTAAACATGCCGTGATCTGCCCTACCGGTCTGAGAATGTGCCGCAGGTCACTTAAATAATGTTGCAACGGCACCGTACTACACTTGAGCGATCTGGAAATGTTCCGCTTGGTTCATTTTACAAAATTAAGTTTGACTTCGATTGCCACATTTGGATGACGGGCCATGGGTTGAGCATGTAGGATGTTCGGTTTAGTACTAGTAATCCTCCTCCTCCTCTCAACGATATCATCACCCGCCGCTCTGTCTCAGTGAAGAGATTTTAGCAGGTGGTCGAAGAAGACCTGTGCCGCGCTGGAAAATGTGAACGTACGTGTTGTGAACCTAACGTGAAGTTTGTTTCTGTGTAATGCTTGTATTGAAAAATTTACAGGAGACCCTTCATCCAGAATTTAAATGGTTGATGATGACGATGAATGTTTGTCGTAGTGCTATCATCTGCCATGAATTTTCTAAACTGTGAGTGAAGTGTAATGATTGAATAAATGTACCGTTGTAGAGCACTAGTAACCCGGATGCGTTGGAGGGGAATCCTATTCATACATATTTTTTACGCAATACATTTTCTACAAGGGGAGTGAAAATATCCGCCCACAAAGACCGGGGCAATGATCTCGGCCTTTGGGCGCAAATATACGCAAGTATGCACAGTGTATAATGCTACGCATTGCATAGACTCCTGCAGGCAAGAACCTATCGAGGCAGAATACATGTGGATAACACAATTGATATAACAACATTATTCCCGAACCCTATACCCAACAGGGGGAAAAAAAAAAAACCAAAACAGAAATAATCCCATCACATATTCTCCCAAGAGAGCTCTTCTTCTTTCAACGGAAAACTCTCTCCGAGACATTTCTTCAAGAACACACCAGGAAGTTTCCGAGGAATATTCATGGACGACCTTGACTCTGAGAAAAAATATCTCTTAGGTTTTTTTTTTTTAAAGGTATTTTTTTATTTTTTTCCCTTGGAAAGATATTAAAACAATTCCAAGCGATATACAAACTAAAAAAAAAATTATTATAGGGAAAACTCATCTCTCCCAGTTGGGTCCCATGAAAGTTGTGGAATATTTTGGTAGAAGAACTTGGAAGGAAAGAAAAAAACAACAGCTAAAAGAAGAGAAATCCACCCTCATAAAGAAACTCCTACGCAAGGGCTAACATCTGGTTTATGAGCCACACACACACAGTAAAAGGATAGATATACTAGTTACAAAGTATCTTTTCTCTTCTATTTTTTTTTTTAATATGTTTTCTTCATCCAAAAGTACAACTTCAAGAAGAAGACAGAATTTAAGATGACTCATAAGACTCTTAGCCCTTCTTCCAAAACCTCCCCCCTCCTCTTCTTACGGTTTTCGTGGACTTGGTTGATATCTCTAGAAAGGGTTTGGCTTTATTTAGCAAGCTATTATAATTGCCGGAGTTTTTTCCTATTCTCATTATCATTTCTTATTCTCGGACGAGGAATTGCCACTAATGAAATAGCAACTGTTTTCTACGAAAATGTAATTTTTTTGTTTTTATTGTTATTGATGTTGGTCGTTAATGTCCGTAACAATAATTGCGTGACGAAGAAATTTCGTATGTGCCATGACGTTTCATGTTAGGGGGGCCTCGATCAATGGGTCCCTATGCGAACTGGATGGGTCGTTCAAAATCCACTAACAACTTGGAGCTCTTTTGAGCTTTTTTTTTCAAACCAATCTATCTTTTTTTCAACTCCGGTCTATCGCCCTAGGCAATTCACTACCGAGTGAGTTGTGCCAGAAGTGTGAGTGTGTGTAACTAACAATCTGAGTGCGTCCATAGTGTTTTGTCTGATTTTGAGCGCTGTCATCTATATTTCAGAAGCTAAATGACTAAAGTGTAATGGTTGAACATATTTGTACCATTTGCAGTGGCGAGACTTCTTCTACGAGGAGGCGGCTCGCATTCGTGCCTGGAAGTTGGGAATCAGAGAAAACCAACTTTAAGATATTCGACTACGTTGAAAACGCAATTTTGGAACACAATATGAATTTTTATTTCTAAATTTTACGAAAGTCCTGTTTGCAGTGATTCCAAAACAGGCCTTGTTTTCTTTATATTACGCTTAGAATCGAAGTTACGCCCACTTTATCGCTGATTTTTTTTTACGCATAAGTAATCCGTAAATAAAATTTTCAACGCGTTTTACGAAGAATGCTATTTTTGGTCCCTTTTACTGGAGTTTGAAATATGATTTCGAAACATCTATTAATTGTATCATTACGAAATTTTAATACAATATTGTGCTATATATTGTTTAGGTTATGAACCGAAATCTAAGGTCTATCACATGTATGTGTTGATTTACATTGCTTTAGAGACGCAATATGGAATGAATTAAAAAAAAAAAGAAAAAAAAGAAATACGCTAATAGAGTTGAGTGTAACTTATGAGCATATCACACAATCGTTTAAATATTGATTCATAACCTGAACCGTCACTGGCTGAATGTACTGTGTAAATAACAAAACATTCCATTCATAGAATTTTTCGCAATCGTGTTTAGAATATTGCATGAATTTTGTTTAAAATTTGACACAAAAATGACTTCTCCACAGAAAATGACAGAAGTAGTTCAAAATTTATTATTGTTTTCACCATTTTGAAACGCTTTCTACCAAAAAAACGTTATTGAAGTTCACTCCATTACCATTTTATAGAGAAGTGCTTTCGAACTCAACTGGATACTTTAAGCCGACTACCACTGTGGCACAGGTGGGGTCCGAGAACGGTCCCGCGTGAGGCATCTTTGGCTATGGGTCGCGAACCAGACTAAGCTTCCGAGATGGGTCATACAAATTCACTTACAGCCAAGAACTCTCTAGCTATGGATCCCGACCCAAACTTGATTCGCAATGGCTTCCCAGAAGGGTCTTACGAATCTTCTTATATCCAGGAACTCTTGAGCTATGGATCCCGACTTAAACTTGATTCGCAGAGTACCGTTGTAACTCGGGGGCCTCACAAAAATTAGATCTGGACATTTTCGAGAGTGAACATATAAATTAGCCGGGAGGGGGGGGGGGGAGAGACATGATACTATCAAGACTGAATCATGCACTAAAAATCATGCATAAACGGTGTCATCAATGAGGTTGTATCGGACCTACCTCTTTTGAACTAACGGAAGCAAGTTGCTTTGCGTCAGTCCGGAGTTGTGAGTAGTTCTATCTATCTTAAGACTGCCCTGGGTTCGCAGGGTCTTCAGAGAGAGTCCTCAATGATGATAACTATATTATGCATAATCTTTTATTTTTGTAATTCACAGAACCAGAATTTTAATGCCGATGCCTGGCCCCCATAAAGCGGGCATATAAGTCGACTTAAGGGCTGGACCTCTTTGTAGGGGGGGGGGGGGAACCCGTGTGAAGAGAAAGACAAGAGAGTATGTGGTGGTATGAATGCATGTTGTGTAGAGAAATAAAAATTTTGTCATGGCTTCAGATTTTTCCACAATTTTGTAATTTCTGCAAAAAAAAAAACAAGAAAAGGGTGTCAAGGAGCACAGGGACATCGTTGTTTCTACTTGATAGGGTTAAATTATGCGACATATAGAAGAATATGATAATAGAACACCAGACTAGACCAGTATCAAAGTTTGCCCCCATTCCCAGCGCCTAAGGATTGATTGTGGGATTAAAGACGGGCCCAGGTAGGCTTATGAAGATAGGAAGAGAAAGTGTAAGTCAGTATGATGTGTGTATGTATGTGGAGAAAAGAAGAAAAGTCAATTCGGGGAGTCAGTCGATGCTACATTTATTTAAGCCTGGCTTTTTTGCAAGTTGGTAAAAATGCCGCCACTTTTTCAGGTATGGTATTTCTGAAATGTAAGCTGATTATACATGATGAAATGCAACATAAGTGAATCCGCACAAGCAACATAATGCGAGCTTTGAAAACTGACACTTATTTGTATACACAAATCATGTTAGCATCTAAATTTAAAAAAAAAAAAAATAGTTAAATTTATTTTCAATTACAGCAGTCACATTCAAAATTTCTAAACTTGTAGTTTTTTCTTATATTAAGATTTTTTTATTACTAAAAACTTAAGTTGACAGGTACGGGCAATTTTTTTTTATCTTTTTCTATATAAATTATTCTAAAACTTATGATACTCATTGAGATGGTGAATAGCACCGTTGGAGGGCGCGCGAGTCGTCTTAAGAGAGAGGCGAAGGAGATCTTTAGGGAAGCTGTGTGTGGAGAAATTTTCAGAAGATTATTATTACGAGAGTTTCTCTCGTCTGCTCGACCGGCAGCCAGTCAAGGCCCACCCAATCTCTCTGTCGTCTTCTTTTTCCTCCTGCCTCAAGCGTGTGTTTGTGTTGTTGGTTAGTGGAGTGAGTGCATGTGAAGTGACAACGGCGCGGGGATTTTTCGCTCTCGGAAACAAAAAAATAAATTACTGACAACGTTTTCGGTCGGATCAAAAATCCAAAAATAAAATAAATAAATTATTGTGTGGAATTTCCTCAAAGAAGATTTTTCGAGATAAAATCCAAATAAAGACGGCCAACGTTTTTTGTGAAAACTTCTCATAAAAAAATATACGTAAAATATAGATACACATAGTTCAACCGGTGCCACGGGACCCGTAAAGCCGGCGGTAAAAAACCGGCAAATGGCGTGCGTCGCCTTAGCAATTATCAGTATTTTACTGTGGACGCAATCAACATCTAGTATACAGGTAATATTTATTGCGAACATTTATTAGCTGTAATTATATCCTATATATGTTTCCCCCCCTCCTTATTTATATTCTATTTTGAGCATGCCGTGGAGATATCAAATTACAAAAATATGGTAATATCTAGAACTACCGGTGTATATTAATATTTTATAAATTACATGTGTTTTATGAATTATGTGCATATTTTTCGTCATGTTTTCAAACATGTTTTACATTCATTTCTGTCATGTTTTCGTCAAAGTCTTCATGTAAGTTCGCATGTCAGTAGAGTGGGTTGGGCCTCTTGAAGAATTCGTCTAACCATGGTGGAACACTTCTTGAATTTTATAAAATTTGTGTTTCGAACTATATTAATTTTTTGTGATAATTGATAATTTTTTTTTGAATTATCATGGACGCCGACTCGGAAGTCTACAGTACAGAGGACATATTCGAGAAATTGCACGTTGCTAATATGTGTATTTCTCTGCTTTATTAATTTAATTTTAGAATGAAACATATTTGAGAAAAAGTAAAGTGATAACTCGGTATTTTAATGGGAGGGCCAACGAGGCCTGGACTCGGTCAGGCTTTCGCCGGCCAAAGCATTGTTGCAATGAAATCCAAATACTGATCCACCGCCTTACAATATTCTTGAAGATTTTTATTAATTCTGAATATTTATTATTTTCAGTTTGAGCTCATTTTTGTTATTTTACGCAATTTCTGTACATTGCAAGTATTTTAAAACTGTTTTTGTTATTGTTTCTGTAAGGAACACGGGACAGAAGCTCAAAAAGTTTTTTTTAGCCCTGGCGCCTAGAACTTATTGAGACGGCCCTAACTGTACTCAAAACAGCCAGTATGATTATTCCTTGAACATTATCGAATTTATGGGGCTAACACGGTATGACTTCAGCTCTAATAACAGCTCTGTCTTGAACGTTGTAAACCTTTAATCACCTGTAAAGAAAGTCTGTACGGTATTTATCGATATTTAACCCTTAATAAATTTTCTGATCGATGTTAGATAAATATTAGCTGATAAGTTCCGAAGAATTAACTCAGTATTTCTAGTATTTTTCAAAGTTTATGAATCATTCTAAACAGTTTCCCCCGAACTTATGAATCCTATTCTCTAGGGATGGGACGAATATTCGGCTGCTATTCGGCATTGGATCTCTTGCCGAACATTAGGTTAGGCCGAATGTCTGTGCTTATTAATCTGAACACCACAAACTAATTTTAGAAAAACTATATTTATTGTAATTTTTCGCATATATTAAAAATTTACTGATTATATTTTATTGTATCGTGTGTATCCCTTTTTGTGCAAGAGGTTATGTCTCGGTGAATTTCTAGAATGAGTAAAACATGAAACTGAAAAATAGAATCCTGCTGCAATTATGTGGAAGTGAGCATAAATTACAAAAGTTCACTAACTGAAGGATATGTACCTAGACAAGAAACGCGCATTGAGCTAATGAAAGGGAGCAAAGAACATTTAGAGAGGAAAAATGAGTTGAGTTTTATGAAGCATTTGTACTTGAGAATAAATAGTGACTGATCTGTTCTTAATTGGATGTGAAATTGTAACAAGTATTGAAAAAAAAAATTGTTCCGTAAGTGCAGTGATACCTCGGATGACGAATGCCGCGGCTGACAAATACTTATTCAGCTGACTAACATTTTCGATGATATAAATGCACACACTAACATAAAATATCCCTGTCGCGAGCTGAATTTTTGCATCAATCATCGGAATTACTGTCAATTTAGTCCGATTAACACATGTCTACATCGGAATCTTTTTCCAGATGCATGTACACTTCTCTTTTCAAAATTCTTTGAACCATTCCACACAAAATGAACGATCCAGCCCAAATAGAAAATGCTTTGGAGGGGAAAAAAAGGAGCCTATATGTTTTCACAGTGCAAGCCGGGATAAAAATTTCATGAATAGCATATAGTAAAGTAATATAATAGTATACAAGTTTTATGAAAGTTCTGTTATAAAACTTGAAAAATGTAACCAGTAAGCGTATCGTTACATTCGAGTACATTAAAAACGTATCAAAAATTTTTTGGCAGAAGCTGGAACGAATCAAACAATTTCCCATAGAAACCTATGATAAATCAGGAATTTTCACTGGTCCTCCAATTGTAGTGTAAATAAAAAATTCATTCTATGCTGAAGGCCTTTCGACCTTTCCCATGTGTTGCGCATGAGTACAGTGCCGTCATAACGCATGGATCCACCCGGTAATGGCCCGGAGGCTTCAAGAGAAAAGGGACCTCACAAAAATTAGATATATTTGAAATTATCAATGAATGTGCATATAAGTTTACTTGGTGAGGCTTCAGAAAAATCACTTGGCCCGAAGGCCAATGGTGCTCTTAAAACGGCCCTCCATTCTCTAGAGTCAATGAAGTTTAGTTTGTCAGTAAAAATGAGTTTTTGATAATGGGGGGAACCCTCAATTATTTGGTCTTAGGAAAATACCCATTTTCCTGCAGAAATCTGACCCAGTCTGTCATTCTAATTTATAGATCCATACCGTTGATGATAGTAGCATCAGGGGACATGATTATGACTTGTTTAGACTAAGAGAATAGTAGTTACTATTGTTATTATAATAAGTAATAATTAGTCTAAGGCAATGTTTTTCAACCTGTGGTCCGCAGGCATTTCTTGTTTCTTAAACAAATCTCAATTTTTTTGCTTTTTTTCCACTATAAATTCATTATACCTGTACAGCCCCCTTTCAAAGATTCCAGCACAGGGGCCTTACTGCTGAGTGTGGGAGGCCATTGCTACGGGGGGGGGGGGTCCGTGGTGCCTTGACCTTCACTAGGGGGAGAGGGGTCCGTGACATCAATAAGTTTGGGAAACACTGGTCCAGGGTGACTTGAGTTGACAGAGGAGGTATTTAGGGGTTTCTCTCCAAATTCGGGCTAATCTTTCGCCTTTAAGGTCCCCTCGACCAGTCGAGAAAAATGTAATAAATTCTTATGAAAAAAATCCTTTTTTGTTTTAGGAGTGGACCATGTTTGTAGGGGACAAAAATGTTTAATAAAACTTGTCGCGATATACAACCTGCAACTCGATACGGATTGGTTAAACCCGTGTCGAGTTACAGGTTGTATCCCTTATCCTATCGGTTCAGTTTTGAGATGCCTTATTCAGTAGCATCTCAAAAGGATCCCTTCAAGTGAATGAATACCTTTTTAAACTTTCATGCCTCGCAGAATATGTAGGATTGAAGTGAAAAATCGCCCAGACGTTTGAGAGAGCGTTTTAACTCGAATGCCTAAAACTTCTGAGGCTGTGCTAAAAAGGGCCCCACTGGCACGTGCGGAAATAATGTCTAAGTTCATCTAATATTTTATGAAAATTCGACGAGGTTCGGGGCCACTATTCGATTCATTACATGGACCTAAGAAATTCGACCCAAAATAACCTCATAATTATGCGATGAGGAACTTCGAATCTCCTTGTTTCAATGATTCCATCATTAAAAATCACTTTTTAACTTTCGGATGTGATTCATCATCGTTTTAAATAAATAAATGAATGAAATGATATGAAAATATGAAGTCACTCATTCCTCTCTAATGAGCGAATTAATAAATAATAAAACATACATTAGAAATGGAGAAAGAAAGAGGGTAGGGAGACTTGAATGAAGTGATTATAATGATAATGATGGATGTTTATCAGATCATAATTAAGGACGCTGAGGAAAAGCATCTTGTTAGCAAGCCCGACGGCCTTGTCCTCCATAAACCTCCCTCTTTCCCCCGTCCGCATCACGATGAGTTTCAAGATTCTCTGGCATGATTCTCCGAGGGAGGTAATTTTGTGGGCAGGCCGCCAAGACGCATGCACAGACCGGCGGAATTATACACGAGATGGAGCCCCTGAAATGATTGACACGATTCCATGTAGTGCCAGGACCTCGAACCTCTATCTCTTAAGAACACGCCGCCCTTGTCTACTCTCGTTGCCCCCCCCCCTTCCTTGAAGAGCTCTGTGTCTGTTCTGTTTTAAGAGAGCTATAGAGTGAGTTGCTTTCCGAAGCCGAAAGAATTTGCATATCTTCCATCTCCACGAAAATGTGTAAGGGGGAAGAGGCGAACCCTCTACCCCCCGTCCTCTCGAAAAGATCTTTTAAGGGCTTTTAATAACAAGGTCTTCGGAGGAAGAGTTTTAACTCGACCGTCTCGTTTTCCGGGAAAAGTTCTCAAAAGTTTCCGGATGGAATTATGGAAGTTCCGAGAGGATGGCTCGCGATATGCAAAGCTGTGTGAGATTGTCGTTATTAAAGTAACTACAGTATGTGGAGAGCACTTATTATAGATAGTGGGCTTATATTTATTAACATAATGATCGATAGCTAAAATTGCAGATCTAGAATTCAACTTTATTTTTCCTTTTTCTTTAAAACGACGTTGTTGATTAGGTGTCTTTTTGTTTTGCAGTAGATATAGCGGATCCCACTTACAACGTTTGTATAAAAAGTCATCAAAAGACATTGCAAGCATGAAAACGCTTTAAACGAGAAATCTCGATGAATATCAGTAAAAGTTGGAATCGCAAAATAATTCGTACTAAACAGGAAAATCCAAGTGGGAACGTTATAAGCGGGGTATAAATACAAAATACTTGCGAGGTCGCATAACAAAGAGATTCTGGCTATACACAATGAGTTCTAGGGACGACGACTTATTTTAAGGTACGTAGAGCATCCTTGATAAGCCCTTTTAAAAGCCTTTTAAAGCCTACATTTAAAAGCCCTTAGGTACAGAACCAGAGAAGTCGCTCGCACTTTCCTCCAGAGCGAGAAATGATGATTCTGCCCCCATGGCTCCTATTCTTGGATCTATGACCACCACCCCCGCTAGAACAGATTTTTCACAGGATCTCTATAGTAAATTTATGTCAAACAAGAATAGTCTGGGACCCCTAGGCTGGAGTCCTATTTTCCTTCTGGGGTGCCATGTTTTGTCCCGTAAAATACGCGACGTACATTCACTATGCGACCTTTAATCCTACTAATTAACTCGCTCCGACATATAGCCTTGGACATATAGCTCATGCTAAAAGACCCCCCTTCCAGTTGCGACCATGATTGAAGTGATCTGCTCCATGATAGGCAAGATGTACAAGATTTTAAATAGATGTTATAGCTGGCGTCAAATCGAATCATCATTCAACTACATTACAATATCCGTATAGAACAGTGGTTCTCAAACTCCTGTCACCCGCGGCTCCCTTACTAAATTCATGGTACATCTGTGGCTCCCTAGAATAGTTTAGTAAATATTTCCACTTGTAAAACAATCACTTTAAGGCCGGTATTACACTATAAAAGTTTGATAAAAGTCCTATTATAAAACTTGAAAAATCCAACCAATGAGGTTATTCGTTACATTCTAGAAAATGTAACAGGTGACCTTACTGGCTGCCCTTTTCTAGTTTTATAAAAGGACTTTAACCAAACTTTTATAGTCTAATCCCGGCCTAAGGCATAAATAGGCACGCAAATGGAAATCTCTAGCTCGCCGCGACGCACACTTTGAGAAACACTGGTATATAAAATCTATTCACTGAAAATTTGTGGTACTAAATCAGGGCGTGCTGTATTGGGATCGTAACCCTCGAAAACTGAGATTTTATCTTAGTTTTCGAGGGTTAGTTTACGATTGGGATTCGACTGTATTTATCGACTTGGACCACAACCTCATTTCTTTACAAAACTTGAAGTGCATTCTATTGTGTAGCTAGATGTCTCGAGTTACAAAAGACCGCGTAAACTAGTAGTCACTGGATGCTTTCTCCCTGCCTATCCCTCTTCACCGTGACCAATGCAAGAGCAACATAATAAGAGCCGAACTCTGTTAAATAATAGTCGTCCGACCTCCCTGGACTACTGTGAAAGCATGATTTATAGCCTTGTGGTCTATTCATGAACGCCCATGTCTTTATTCCCTTTTTACACACCCCGAAAGTGTAGTTGAGATATACCGGCTTGACATAAGGGAGAAGTACATCACCTGTGACACCCTTCCCATTTCATACTCTGCCCATATTTTGGTAACTGGGGAAAGGGAACGTTCTTTCTTATGGCTCATTTATAGGGCTCATAGGTGTCATTTGTGTAATCACTGTAGAAGTATACTAAGACTGATCTTTAAATGGTTCCAAAATTCCTTTTTCGTGAGGGACTAGTGAATTCTGAACTCCCTTGTAATTTCACAATACAGGCCCTGCATTGAATTTTTTTTTTTTTCATCTGAGAATCTACGGATCTTGGGTGCGCCCTCCATGGGCAACCATTAACATTTTTTTTTACCCTCTTTTCCATGGAAGAGTCTCCAAGTGGAAGTTAATAGTGTGCTTGTGATACGACTCCGGGTTCGTTCTCATTGTATGATAAACAGTCGCCCACCCTCGCAAACATATCTTGAAGGTTTATCTTTAATGTTCACAAAACTCAGGTTGATCCACTCTTTCTCCCTTACCCCCGTATATTCCCATTCCATTATCTCTCTTCCTATATTCAGCCGTCGACTGATATCTTTTCTTATGACGTCAGTGGCGGAGCATGATAGTCATATTTAAAGCCTCTTAAAGAAACTTTGTAGTAGTTGAGAAAGTCTTTATCATGCGTTGGAATGTCTCCACTGATATGGAAACTGATTATTTCATGATTTTTAAACTAGAATAAGCTCGTCCAGAATGTACGTTATTAATGAGCAGATTCTCTCAATAGAACCGAGATTTTGGTGGGTTTTTTTTTTTGCAGTAACTTCACGCTTATAGAGGGGAGGGAGAGTTCATCTTTACTGGGAAAAAAAATCTACTCCCTCTCTGCGTATCTTAACATTACAATAAGCAACAAGCTTTCTATAAACTTATAGATAGTATCAGTTTATGGAAACGTAGTGTAACTAGCCCCTGATTAGGATCCCGTTTCTTGAAACGCGCCCTCAGACAAAGTTTTTTTGCAGAACCCCCCCCCCCCTTCCAAATACAGTGATACCTCAGTAAACGAAGACGATTCGTTCCGAAAACGCGTTCGTTAACCGAAATTTTCGTTAGCCGAAGCGTGATTTCCCATTGGTTTCTATGGGATATCGTTTAATTCGTTCCAATAGCAGTCCAAAACTAAACGATAATTTTCTTTAAAACACCGAAGAGCGCTATATCTTTTTCCCCAGCTTCAAAATCGCATGAATGAGAACTAATAGCATGATGAGATACTGAAGATCTTTTATTTCGCACCAGCTTCAGTCTACTTAAAGCTGATGTTGGCAAATCCCAGTCGAGTTTGTGGTTGTTCCCATCCATAGGCGTGCGCAGAATTTTCTTGGGGTTTCAGATTTTTTTTCCTTCTGAGGGGGGTTTACGTTTTCCCTGCAAAATAACACTATAATATTGGCTCAAGGGGGGGGAGGCTAACCCCCCCCCCCCTTTACATATGCCAATATTCCAATCTAATCTATAGTGATTTGGCCAGCTCCTTTCTGTGTCTGATACAAATAGATAGAAAATATAAGCTCCTAGAATAGAGTGTAAAGACTTTTCAGTTCGATGCCTACAAAAATGTTCGTTAGCCGAATCCGTATTCGTTATCCGATTCAGAAATATCACAAAAAAAATCTCAAGTTGAAAATTCGTAAGCCGAGGTATCACTGTATTCCCTTGTAAATTTCACAAGGTCGATCCCCAGACTAGAGAAATAGAAGTCCGCATAGAAGCCAGTTGCTGAAAAACCTTCCTACATGAATTTTGCCGCCTTTCTCCCATTCTAATTTTCGACCACTCATTCCTCGAATTTGCAACTCTGCTAGGGAATCCGCTTACCCTCTCCTGTAAATATGCTTGTCTCTTAGTCACTCTTTTGGTTACTCGCATGTTTGCGTATTCTTTTGGTTACACGCATGTTTGCGTACTCTTTTGGTTACTCGCATGTTTGCGTACTCTTTTCAGTCACTCCCATACTCACACAATCTCTCGGTCACTTGTTTTCGGTCTCCCACATGCTTGGAAGAGTTGATCAAGATGGCCGATTTTTCACACAGCGAGCGTATTCATTTAATCTTGCTTTTATGGTTCTCCTTGTCTGTCCTGTATAACCAAGGGGGCAATCACCACATGGAATGTAATAGATGTCCCCATTGTTTATTCTGTGGTATAGCATCTTTGGGGGGGGGGGGGGCATGAAACCAAAGTTTTTAGTGGGCACATCTATGGTTATTTAGAAGACACCAACGAATAAGGCAAATACATAAAAAAATAATAAAAGTCCTAATGCATTTCAACACCAATGGGTGCCGTCTTCAGAGGAAAATTTTTTTTTTTTTTTTTTTTTTTTTCCTCTGAAGACGGCACCCATTGGTGTTGAAATGCATTAGGACTTTTATTATTTTTTTGTGTATTTGCCTTATTCGTTGGTGTCTTCTAAATATTCTTGGGCAAAGTGGATCAACTCTTCTACATCTATGGTTGTTAGATTAAACTTTTTAAGGAATCGGTTTGATCTTCAGTGAGAGTATTGGATCGTAGGGTATGACTACTTTCTTTGAGTGGCCTTGGTACCAATCAGGACACTGCATTAGTATCTCACGCAGGCTCAGTTTCATTCTGACCACGATGGTTGAAATGAACAGGCGTACTTTTTCCGCTCAGCAAACCGATAAGATTCAACCCAACTGGGGAACTCGGTCAGCGTGACTAGTAGTTAAACATTTTTCCTCTGAAGACTACACCCATTGGTGTCGAGATGCATTAGGACTCACATGTTTGTTCACATTTTTTTTTTATCACTGACGTGCTTGTACACTCTCTGCATCGCTCGTGTGGTCACTCACTCTCTAGACAGAGGTGGATTTATGGTTTCGACGTTCGTCTTTCCATTACACTAATTTTTTCTGCCACTTATTCCTCAAATCTGTCACCCCTCCGAATTTTATCATCACCTTCCCGCTTCGCCCCCCTTCAAATACGCCACTGGTTCCCGCCTCATAATATCGGTTGTCTTCCGCTGAAAAATATTTCAGGCTACGGCTCTGTATTTTTGTTCACAAAAAAAAAGTGGCCCCCATGTAAGTACAGATGAATTTGCGACCCCTGCCATTAGACTTTAAAAAATTATGCCCCCTCCGCGCAATGTATTACAAAATTAACCGTTGAGTTTCCCATGCCCGTGATCTTTGTATCCGTAGGGAACGAGAGGCATCTCCTGGTCTATTTAAAGATAATTTAGGACGGAAATTTTATTTATTGATTACTTTCAGGCCAACTCACGTGTCTCTTTTTCTCTTGAAATAAATGCTTTTTGGCATTTGTTTTGGCGTCGCCATTGTCTTTTCGACCCGCCAGACACACACAGAAGAGGATAAAAAAAAGCCGAAGTCAAATTCAGGTGATCTAGTTGTGTTAATGTTCTGTCTGGTAATTAATTTACTCTCGGTGTCTGGTCCCGCCTGCCATTGTTTGTTTACGCTCCGTTCCGGATCTCGGTATATAATCAAGACCCTTGTCTAAACACTTTATAACCTGTCGCGTTAAATTTAGAATCATTGATTTGCTACGAGCGCTCTAGTCCAGTTCCGCACAGCTCTGTGGTTTTCGGATTTGATCTTGACGCGGGGGGGAGGAGGAGATATTGTACTAGCACGAACGGTAGCCCGTATAGCACTGTTTACTTTGCCTCTTCCTTTGATTTTTCCCCTTAGACGGGGCCGAATCAGCTGTGCAAACAGATTCCATCAAGTCATTTCATGGGTCCCCACTTCTCACCATGTAGTTTCCGATTGTTCTGCACGCTCCAACTTGTTGTACGCTTAACCGTTCGGATTACGTGACTGGTCATTTAAGGGTTACGTAGGTGTCCCTCAGTACGACCATGTTCCCCAGTCTCTCTATTATGTGGGAGATATTAAGTAGTATGCGTAGGTGTTCGAAAGTGTGTCCGGAAAATTCACCGAAAGAAAAAATCATCGAATAGAAAATGCACCGACAGCAGCTCGCCACCGATAGATTGAGTGAGTGACCGAATCAGTGCGTGAGAGAGGATAAGCGAGTGGGTGACCGAGAAAAGTCAGTGAGCGAGTAGGCGCGTCGCGGTCAAATCACTCAATAACTTGCTCAATTCTTCGTTTACTTGTGGATTCATTCGATCTCTCACTTAGTCACTCGCCCTCTCTCTTTGGAAAACTGTCGATGAATTGTTAGTGAATTTTGCTGTCTATGAATTTTCCTGCCGATGAATTTGCCTTTCGATGTATTCTTAGCGATGAATTTTCTGTTCTGTGGCTTTTACTTTCCGGAGATTTATCTTTCTGTGAATTTTTCTTTTAGTATGTTCTTGACGGTGAATTTCACTCTCGATGAATTTTATTTTCGGTGGATTTTTCTGTCAATGAATTCTCGGTGAATTTTCCTCTCGATTAATCTTTCTGTCGGTGAACGTTCCAAAAGAACTTCACGAGTCATTTATGAGCGTTTATAGGATATCCCAAGATATGTCCATATATCTTGAACGCCATGAGGGTTCCGTTCGCTGATCCGAAAAGGCCAATATACCAGATTGTGACCCTAGAATGTCACCTTCTCTCTCGTCCCGACGGATTTCTGACGCGCATTACATGTATTCTCTCTGAATCTGCCTGTCAGATTAGGGTGCATAAACTGTTATTCTAATCTCTCGCTGAGGGCGTTGGTCGAACTTCGCGGAGGCGTTAAAACTATTATATATCAAAGGTCAAGATTTCACTTTTTCAAGCAAAACATTTTTATGTTATCAAGCTGTCAAGAGCTATTTCAAGCGCGAGAAATATCCGATTATAACAACTTTTCACAACCAGAAAAACAGAGGATTATAACGTAGAAAAAATATATATGTATATTTTTTCATTTTAGCTGGAAGACCACGTGTTACATAGGAATTTCATTTTTCTCGTCTAAAAACTGGTTGGAGAGTTTTTTTCCTTCTGCGAAGTGGCAACACTTTTAGAGATGGGGGATATTAAGGGAGAAATAATTCTTTGGATTCCCTCCTTTTTTGTATTCAAGTTTTCTATTGCAGAAGAAATAACATAAATGTGTCTAGCCTAGTAAATATACATGAATCAAAAGACGATACCACCTTGTTGCTAGTTCTCTTGGATCACGCTGACATGGGATTCGGTCAACGGGCCCATTGTAAGGGACTGAAAATTCAACTTACGTGGGCGTTACACGTCACGAAAAAGTTTCCTCAGTAGTGATGTGTGCGTATGATGGATACCAACTACTCTGCGGAAGTAGCTGGTGGTATTGGTATTCAACCTTGTATACCAGCCGGAAGAAAAGAAAAAAATCTTATATAATATTCTTGCATTCATTTCATGTCTTGTGCTTTGGGATGAAGCAGCCTTAAAAAAGAAATAAGGGTCTAGTTGAGGCAAAAATATTTAGAAAACCAGACAAAGGATAGTGGTTTAATACAGGGTTTCTCCCCCATTAGACTACATTTTCTTCTCGTGGGCCCTTCCTGACAAATCCAAGACCCTTATTTCCCATTTGAGACCTTTTCTGCTTAATTGAATTCATTTTTTGAAGTAAATTTACAAAGGACAATGTTTTTATAAAATCTATCTCCAGATGCCTGAGCTGGAGTTCAGAGAGCATACTTCTTTTGGCCGGGGGTATGCAGGGCTCTCTCTGACTCATGGATCTCCGGGCAACAGTGGCGTGTCCGGCATGCGCGCCGGGTCCCGACTTCTGAAGGGCCCTCGCAAAGCTCCAACTTTACATTTTTTCAAATTTTAGAGGCCCAATATGCCTCTGCCGGACAAATAGGGCCGCCTCAAGACCATCAGGGACCCCCGAGCCAAGCGATTTTTCTTAGGCCCTCCCTGACAAATATACACGCTCATTCTCAAAAATTCAAAAATTTCAACAAGATCTCATTTTTATGAGGCCCCTCATTTCTTGAGTTAAGACGGCACTGCGGACAAAAATTATGTTCCGTGTTCCTACGCTAAGCTGGAAGTAACAGCTTACATACAAGGTGCTCTTTAATTTTGTCAATAGTTTAAAAATTCATAAAAATTGACGGGATTTGAAATTGAAAAAAATGGCAGATATATTTGAATGCGGTGTATCACATCACGGGTCCTCAAAATCAGAATTTGTATTGATTTACTTATAAACAAGCAACATTGTTCATATACGTACAAACATGGTCATTTATCTCAACCACAAATCGCCAGCTTAAGTTTGCTTTACTAGCATTTTGGACACAGAAGAGGTTCAAATGCCATCAATAATTATTTTTTGAGGCAATGAAAATACTATCACAAAATCAATAAATTTTGTAATGGTGGGGGCTGCAAAATCATGTTTACAATCCTCTTTCCCCCTAAAAATATCCTAGTTACGACTTTGGTTAAGATGATTGGTTCTATGGGCAGTTCTGCCTGATTAAAGTATTCACAATTCAACCTACCATATTTTCGCTCAGAAACAAAAAGCTTCATGAATGTTTTTTAAAACTCTGTGATCCCTTCTACTTCATGTTCATCTGTGCCTCGCCTTCCTTAGAATATCCCAGTGCGCAAGGGTTTGAAAAAAATTGGTTTAATATACATGCATAATCATCATCATACAATCATCAGTCAAGTAAATTAACTTCACAATGGAAGAGCCATCCCGAATCTTAAGTCTACGTTACACACCTTATTCTTTAATCCATTATGATGTAGCTTCTGGTAGATGTCAGAGATGTAAACGGGCGTTCTTTGACAAAGGTGCGGCCATACCGGTAGTCCTATCTCGCGCTTCTGTATAATGATGTTGGGAAGTTGCTCAATAGAACGTTTGCTTGTGTTAAATGGATCACGTAAAATTGGGATCGGCGAGTTAGTTAACTCATTGAACATTCCTGATTTCAGCGATACAGTCAGCTGTTCATTTTATTTTTTTATACTGCCATCTTAATGCATGTTTGTATTACACCAGCATATACCACGATCCTTTCGAGACTGTTACGAGGGGCTAAACTTATTCATCATAAGCTAATTCAAGTTGCTGTCAAATGTTCCATTATAGTTTGATCCTGGTTTCTATGCATTCATCAGTGCATTCCGCCTTGATGTATGTCTTCCTTATTGGATTTTTTTTTTGTTTATCCCGAATAGAATCATCGTTATCAAATTGAAGCTTGGGGAAAAATATAATTATGCGAAATTATTTTGTTGTATGAGGTACGAGTTTTGGTCGTTGAAATAAGGTGTAATCTTGATTAATATCTGAACCGGATCTGATCGCAGTTACTGGAAATCTTGAATCTGATTATTTGAGTCGAAATAACTGCTAACAAGAAATGATTCCTGTTAAAGTACTCGTTAAAAAAGCTGGCTCAATTAATCATGTTGATAATAGATAATTATTTGATTTCATCAAATTTCATTGGGGTTGTTCTGATTTTGACCACCTTCAAATTGAAATTTTTCTTTCCTAACCAATTCTTTTTTCGGATCATCTTAAAGTTCGAGCTATAAGTTTATCAACCCCTTGTTTATATGATTCATTAGAGATGGGACGAATATTCGGCCCGGCAAAGCAATGCTTCGGTATTCGGCCGAATGTCTGAGTAAGTCTGAGCACAACAAACTGATTAAAAAAAGTTATATTAATTGGGGTTTTTCGCATAAGGGGTCATTCAAGTATTACGTCAGCATCTATGTGGGAGGGGGTTTCCGATTTGCTGACTTTTGATGGGAAGGTGGGGGGGTTGATGATGCTTACGTCATCAACCTCTCATTATGAAGATATGAAATATTCTTAATGTGGCATTTTATTCGGTGCTCCAAAAATGGAAAAACCTTTCGATAGTTATTAGGCACCTGACTAACATTCTCCCTATTGATAAGTCCCTTACAGAGCCACTTTAGTGATCTCTAAATGTTTAACGAATCCTTCAAGTGCTCTGATCTAGTTTTGCTGACTTTTGCTGGGAGGGGGGGGGGGGGTCAAAAATGGCTAAAAATTTGCTTACGTAATACTTGAACGGCCCCTAAATTAAAAATTTACTGATTACATTTTACTGTGTCACGTGTATCTCTTTCTGTGAAAGTGGTGGTCAGACAATGTCTAGGGTAACGGAAACATGAAACTGAAATTCTACCGCAATAATGTGGAAGTGAGCATGAATTACACAAAATTCACTAACTGCAGGATGTTCCTAGACAAGAAACGAATTGAGCTACTGAAAGGGGCAAATAACATCTAGAGAGGTTTATAAATAAGTCGTTAATGTTATGATGGATTAATACTTGAGAATAAATGATGGTTGCTATTTTCTTAATTAGGTGTAAAATTGTACCAAGTGTTGAAAAAAAAAATTGATTCCTTAAGTACCGTGATTACCTCGATAAACAAACGCCTCAGCTTACGAATTTTTTCGGCTAACGAAGATTTTTTTCGTGATTTTTCTGCCTCTGCTATTGAATACGGATTCAGCTAACGAACATTTTCGATGATATGAATTCACGCACTAACATAAAATAGCCCCGTCATGAGCTGAATTTTCGCACCAATCATCAGAATTACTGTCAATAGAGAACGATCATGTCTACCTCGGAATCTTTTTCAGATGTACCTACATTTTTTTCCCTGAAATTCTTTGAACCATTTCATATAAAATGAAGATTCAGCCAAAATAGAAAATGCATTAAAAAACCAAAAAAAAAAAAAACGAACCCTTGTTTTCAGAGCATGCATTCTTTCAGTGCAAGACTTTGCATCAAGCTGAATAGTCTGGACCCTCTAGGAGCTTATCTTTTCCATCTGTAAGTATCAGACACAGAACTAATCGACCAAAACACAAATTACAAACACCATCTCCAGCCACTTCGCGAATTAGCCAAGAGTTTTTGTCTTAGTCCGAATTGAAGAAATGATTAGGACTTTGGCCGGCCATTCCGTGAAGTGGCCGGAGATCCCTGGACAAAGCATGATGTGCCGATGTAAGACTGCTCGGTAGGAGCCAATTTTTGTTTTAATCGACAACGTGTGCTACATGTCTATATATAGCAGCTGTATTGGATTAGCTCCATGTGACGAGAAAAAAAAAACTGCAAAAATAATCATGTAAACAGTTTTTTTTCTGCCTTATTTTGCAGAGAAAGAAAATGATTACCGCATCGTGGCTGTGGTTTGATGGATTACCATGACTAATGTGGAGTTAATTATCACGAAAAATATGCCAACTTGATGATCCCGAATCATGTCTTTTATTATCGGACTTTGGCCGGGGATCACCGGCCACTTCGCGAACTGTCCGACCAATGTTCGAAATTAGGCCGGGTCAATATTTAATGCAACTGGAGTGGCCGTCCACGTCGCGAATTGGCAGTAACACATGACTACAACTGCCAATTCAGCCGATCCCAAGACCGCCTATAACATACACGTCGGTTAATATCATAACCTTCTCGGATCAGCCAGGATGTATGTTATAACCGAACTCGACTTTATCAATACATTCTTTTTAAATTGTCTCTGAATGTCAGGTCCACTGCCTTAGTTTTTTGAGGTTCATTTTGTCTGAGAATTTACATGACTCAAATAATTTGGTTTTTTGGAATCAGATTTCTGAAGTTTTTATATAAAACACATTCTTTGTTTCTCCGTTATAGCAATGTTACTTTTATATCCTTTATGGATTCAGGTTATTTTTTTTCTTTTTGCAATCTACGAGAATATTATTATATTTTGTAATTGTCTAACTATACAATTTTTTTTCAGATTATTCAAGAATGTTTTTAATTACCCATTTCCCATTAAAATTTCTTTCTATCGTCTAAGAATCATAATTTTTTATTTGTCCGAGAATTCAATTTTCGTTTTGTCTTGGTTGTCCGCACTTGTCTGAGTGTTTTTAGTTTTTTTGATTTATTTTCATTTCGCAATTTTTCATTATCGTTTTTCTTTGATGGTTCAGATTCATTATTAAAACTGGAAAAGACTTCAGCTTTTTAGAATCGGATTTCTCATTTGCTTATAAGACCATTTGTTCCTTTCTTGAACAATGAGACTTAATATTCTCAATAGATTTAGATCATTTCTTCATCTACGAAAATATTAATATACAGGGTACTTATAATTAAGAGACCCTATTTTAAAGTAGCCTACAGGCCAAATCAGTCATCAGAAAATTGTGAAATTTTGTGGAGGACTTCATGACGCGATGAGAATTTGTTTAAGAGGGAAAAATTAGTTGCACATGTCGCCACCAGATGGCCTTTTATTAAGAAATGGCACATCTGGCCAAACGTTTACAAGTTTACAATTGTCACTGCACCAAAACATGTTCCACATGATGGCCTTCATTTTCAGATACCATGTGAAATCGCAAGATGGCGTGCTCCACAACTGACCGAAGTGTGTGCGGGGAGATGTTCAGCACGTGGCGTGAAATGCTGCCTTTAAGAACAGGTAAAGTTCTTGGATTGTCACGAATTACCACACGTTTCAAGTGCCCCCAAAGACAAAAATCGCATGGATTAAGGTCCGGGGAGGCCATAGGTTAGGGAAGTGCCGGCTGATGATCTTCTGGAAAATGTGATTTAAGAACATTCTTAACACACACTGCAATGTGTGGATGAGCTCCGTCTTGCATAAAGATTGTGTCTGCAAGGCAGTGACGTTCTTGCAGAGCCGGAACAATTTCGTTCTGTAACAGCAATGGATATCGCTTTCCGGTGATCAAACATGTCACTGTACCTGTAGAACGCAACTCCTCGTAGAAGTAGGGACCGAGAATAAATGACGCAGTAAATCCACACCATACCGTCACTTTTGGTGAATGCAACGGAACCTCTAAGATAGCGTGCGGATTTTCTGGTTCCCAAATTCCGCAGTTGTGAGTATTAACTGCACCATCCAAGTGAAAATGCGCTTCGTCTGTCCAGAGGATATTCCAAGGCCGTTCTGAATAGACCTCAACGCGAGCTAGAAATTGCAGTGAGCCCCGGAGTCGAGCGCATAATCATGTGGAAGCAACCGCTGCACAAGTGAAAGTTTGTACGGATGTAATAATCGGAGGATATTCCGCATGATCTTATGGACAGTTGAACGTGGCCTATCCAACGCCTGACACTAGTGCTACCACGAGAATTTGAAGCTCTGTCCTCTTCCACCTGAAGCAAAACCTCCTGCACTGCGTCTATAGAAACGGGTTTTCATCATCTTCCAGGACGAACAGCCGACGATCCTGTGGTTTCAAATTTTGTTATCATACTTCGAAGGTTTTTAACATTCATTACACCTTTTCGAATCCTCTTCCAAGTCCGATATTTCCGTAGAGCAGTTACTGCGGAATTACTGTTTTGGTAAAACAATTTGACCAGAAAACGCAATCTCGTAAACTTATCATTGTGACCAGCAACCACATTGAGAAAAAGATCTCCGCGTATGTTTCTAGGTTTTATAACAGCTGCTGCGTTACATCACATAAATTGACATGTTTACTACTGGTATTCAAAGTGAAACATCCTCTGGTGGCGACACGTGCAACTAATTTTTTCCCCATAAACGAATTCCCATCACTACATGAAGTCCTCCACAAAATTTCACACTTCTCTGATGACTGGTTTCGCCTGTAGGCTACTTTAAAATGGAGTCTTTTAATTATGCACGCCCTGTATTTTGTTTATAACTGTCCAAGAATTCTTTTTTTCTTTAATTCTCCAATTTAAATTTTTTTTAACTTGTCCACGAATTTTTTTCAATAGCTGTTTTCAACTGTCTGAGTGTTTCGTTAGTTTTTTTGCGATTAATTTTTAATTACATAATATTCACGTATTCCCACGAGATCTGTATGATCTGTTCAGGGAATTTGTTAGTGTTAGTAAACATCCATGCGCGAACCCGGATTCAAACCACACATGCGGTCAGAAGCTAGCTCCCTAACAACTGGATTGTCGGGCGGCAAATTATATATTTTATTGTGGGATTTTTCATGTTCATTTCAATTGAGATTCTTAGAATAATTTTTCTTGCCCGTAAATTCAGACTCGTCATTAAAGAATTCAGCATTTTGAAATCAGATTTTTCATGTTTTTGTACAATACATATTATTTTCTTCTTCACTTAAGCATAGAAGCATTCATACTATCTGTGTGTGTGTGAACTCAGATTTTTTCCTCTACCATCCAGGAGTGTGGGATTTTTAATCTTAGAATTTCAATAATTTTCAATCTTAATTTCGACTGTTATCTATTATAAACAAGAATATTAAATTTTCAAAATCAAAATTTTCACTTGATTAGGTGTCCGACTTCAATAACTTGTTTTTTGTTTCAAATTCCAAAATTCTGATCTCGCCAAAGGAAAATGTTAATCAAATTTCAGTTCTTATGAACATTCAAATCCTCTTGGAAACATCAAGTTTTTTCCTATTATCTCAAAAATTTGATTATCATTTTTATTAATATCTCTCATGAAATCTAATTTTCTCAGCAATGAAATTCAATTCTTTGATGATCTTTTTCTTTGTCATGAAATTGCTCGTTAACATTTAATAAAACTTCCAAGAAGTGCTTTTTTTTTTCTCTTCTAAAATCACAAAATTAGCTGTGGAACTCTCTAAGATGTGGGGGGAAAAAACCTCATAAAAATTACTATTTTATATTGTCTAATAACAAAAAATAATCTCGCTATTGATGTGTGTATATATTCTTATCTTGCATGAATAATGAGAAAACATTTTTTTTTTCATAACAAAAAAAAAAGATCGTTATAAATTGTATTTTAATTTTCCGCCTCACAAAACTTCGGATTTTGATTGCGCGCTTGAATGAACGGCAATTTATTTCCGCTTTCTTAATTTTTCTTTAGTTGATCCACAATGGTTTCATTTTTTTTTTAAACTCTTCTCAAAATGGTTTCTCACATTTTCTCTGATCTGTAACGAAATTTACATTAAAAGAAGAAAAAAAACTTGATTTCTCTTTTTTTTCCCCCTCTTAATTTAAAGAAGATTTTCTCTTTGTGAATCGTATCGTAAATAGAATGTAATGAGCAATCAATGATCATCTCAATTTCCTTTTTTTTTTTTTTGGTTTTATTTCTTTTGGCCAATGGGCTATTTTCTCGGTACCTGCAGATTGTTCTGTTCCGAGTGAATCGCCTTGTTTGGTTTTGACGGGAAGTAACATATGCCAGCCAATTAGCGTCGGTCATTTCCTATTATAGGATATTGCTTTAGGGGATTGAAGATGAATTATTAGTGTACATTTGATATTATAATGGGATTCGGTCATTAACGGTTTCGTATTTACGTTTGAGTGTATCGAACCCGCACCGGAAATCGGATTATGCATCCTCCGTTTGACCATATACAATCACGGACAATCGCTTTAGTGAGAGGAGGATAAGAATTTATCAAATATTAAATCCGTGACTGTTGAAAGTGATGAATACTGAACCAGGGATGTCTGCAGTCGGCACAATGACAGATTCGATAGGCATATGGAATGGATTTATGATAAATAACGTGACTGTTAAAGTGTCTTGTGTATTAAATATACGGGATGTGCGTGAAATATTGGTTGACACTCTACAGCAGTGTTTTTCAGAATGTGGTTTGTAGGCATGACTGTATGGGAGGTCCGTGGACACGGGTGGCTCTTAGGCCATGTGGTCATATGGGGTGCCACTTTGAGAGGGGTGCCTAATCCGAATTGAAAGGTGGAAGCTTTGTCAACTAAAATGATGAATGTTGTCACGAGGTGCCAAAAATAGTCCCGCACGAGTTGAGATTTTCACTCGAGCAGCCCCGTCCACGGAGTGTTGACTTTTACGACAGGGGTCAGCGGTGCATTCACCTTCACTACAGGGGGGGGGGGAGAGTCCGTGACGTCAAACAGTTTTTGAAACCACTGTTTTTCAGCTTTAACCTGGTGTCCAATACTCGTGTTGATTTCGTACTATCGATCTTAGCTCGAGAAACCTCGAAGCACATTTATGCTGCCGCAAGAAATATTTACTCCGAGAGGTTAGAGCATTGGTTCGTGGTTACGTGACACTACAAAGTAGTAAAAAGTGCAGAAAAGTAATTGATACAAATATGTGGGAGAATATACATGCTTCTCTCGAACGCATAACAAGGTTTAAACAGACCTCTTATGCACTTCTATGGGGTTTTACGTGCCCCCCCCACACACCCCCCACATTTCTAGTAACACGCATTGCTACTAGTAAGAATGCCACTCATACATTTCTAGGCATTACGCAAACCTACATATTCAGGTAGCATATCTTTATAGCTGTAAGCAATACTTACTACACATTTCTATGGGGATGAACTGAGCAGTCCTGTGACAAATTTCACTGGGGGGGGGGGGGGGCGGCATAAGATTGCCTTTTAGGGATAAGCTGGACGATCTACACATTTCTAGTGAACAAGCCCTCCGACGCATTCCTGGAGATATGGAATTTTTTCACGCATCTCTAAGATTTTGCGCATCGATTGGGGTAAGCAATCCTACTGTCTCCACGGATAAGCAAGCCTCTTGTGCATTTCAAGGGGTATGCACTTCACCTACGCATTTCCAAGGACGGGTACACACTCGACCGATATAATAAGATATGCAGCCCGTAACGAGATAAGGATTGGTTAAGAAAACAATGTTTTAACCACTCCCTTTTCATTGCGGGCTGCATCGCTTATCCTAACAGTCCAGTGTGCCTAACGTCCGGTCCCACGTTCGAACCGGGGAAGAATTTAGGTAATTCCCCTAACGAACCTGAGGTGATCACTGATAGATGGCGTCTTCATTTCCACCCAACTAGTTAACTGATTAAATTGCAGTTTAGCGATATTTCCGGAGTTGGTGTGTGGTGAAATAGTGTGCACTCTGCCTAAGAGTGAGCAAGAACTGCCACACGTTTGAATGAGCAAGCATCTTGCATATTTTCAAGCACATGGAGGGGCTTTCTATGGATTTTGAATGGGTTGCACTCGCATCCTACTTGTGTAAAGTTAGGAACCACTGAGTTAAATTATCAGCTTTTTGATTAGAGACGTTTGAGGAAAACCATTCGGAATTAGCTGTAAACCGTGAGTTCCCGTCTAATTAGCACTTCGGTGCTGGAAAATTTCTGTGGTGCGACAAAAATGATCACAGAGCAATAGAAAGATTTCCGACCGACAGGACAGTTTTAGAGAGGATACTAATACTCCGTGACGTCGCCATCGTATTCAAATTGGTTTATTTCAGAATTCGTCTGGGTGTGTTGGAGATTGAGGAGTACAAGCTCGGCTGACTGTTTCATTAGTCAATGTCAGGATGTCATCAAACCACAGGCGAGAGTTGTTTGCAGTTCACTTCAGGTCTGTGAGATAACTGATGAGTAACGGCTGAAAGAAAAAAGACGGGCGCCAGGAAGTGATCACACTTCGACTAGCATCACCATAATCATTATCGTCTATAGCTTTTACTACTTACTGAAGGAAAGCTTATCCTCTCGGTATTTTTTTTTATCCTCTTTCTGTGTATCTATTGCGCGGGTGCTGAGATGACAGAAAAGTTCCCGATGTGGCTCTTCACCCCTCTTATTCTTGTCTGCATCTAACTTCGTTGTTATGGATTTCATTTATTTATTTCATTGAAATTGATCTTCCACTTGGCAATGTGCTGGTAGAGCCGTCGCCGCCGTCGTTCTCTGGCCTTGACCTTCTCCTATCATGTCTTAACCTTGCTATTGGATGTCTTTTTTTAAATTTTTCTTTCTGTATTACATCCCTTGTATTCATTGAGACCATTCCGAGATGTCTTCATGTAGTCTGAGTATAAACAGGAGAACTTCCGCGAATGATATTCATTGGTATAAAGGAGTAATATCTACGCATCAATAACGAACGGGTATACTGTGCTGTGTTATTTAGTGTCCACGCAACTGTGCGGTGGTGTAATCGTATTGGAGTCTTATCGGGGATCCGGATAGGGCCGAGTGAGTAGGTGAATGACCGTATGAGTGACCTAGTGAGTAGGTGAATGACCGTATGAGTGACCTAGTGAGTAGGTGAATGACCGTATGAGTGACCTAGTGAGTAGGTGAATGACAGTATGAGTGACCAAGTGAGTCGGTGAGTGACCGTATGAGTGACCTAGTGAGTAGGTGAATGACAGTATGAGTGAACAAGTGAGTCGGTGAGTGAGCGAGTTGGGGTCTTTCATACCTTGGTCGACCATGTGAGTGGTTGAATGGCAGAGTGAATGATCGAGCGAGTATGCGATTGTGTGCACGTTTCGCTCTCGGACATTTCGGTGGGTGAGTGATCGAGTGAGTATGCGATTGAGTGACCACGTTAGTGGGTGAGTTACGGACTGAGTGAGATACTTAAATGATCTAGTGCTGCGTGGCGCGGATCACTTAAGTGTCTTCCAGATCACTCCAGTACGGATCGCTTTAGTAGACTGCAACGCTTTTCTAGACCACTTCATAGTCGTCGAGCGTTTAACATATAGGATCTATAAGTTGATATTTTTTCCTCTCCAACCTCAACCCGCTCTAGTTGAGCAGAAGGTGGCAAGCAAACAGGCTTGCTGTAAATTGCTTCCAGTGATTTGGCGGAGTTGTCGTTTAAAAACCATTGCGATTCTCTATTATGGTGCAGATTAATATGTAGAGCTTACTAGGCACCCAAATAATTCCATTATGAATTATGGTTCATTTCTTTCAGTGAAACATTTAGTAAAAACCAGCGTCAACCATGTGGATTTTAGTTACATGTCGCAGCAATAGTCCCCGTTTATACCCGAAACGTCAGTGCCGCGTTAACGTTTTACGATACGGATCAATATTAACATAAATTTGACGATATAAAACGCGCCGATCAGGAAAGTGTCATTAAATATTCTACTGGATACGGATCGAAATTATTCTGAAAACAAAGGCGTGAAAAGCACCTGCTATATCCATTCCTCACCGAGTTAACTATACGCTGGGAATGATTGATCGTCGATGAGTTACCCCCCCCTTTGAGACATTTTTTTTCCGTTGGGAAAGGTTATTATTATGTCTCCTGGAGCTGTTAAAATGCATCCGATTATTACCGCCCTTTCAAATGCTTTAAAAGAGGGATTGCGACATTTCTTCTCTCTCACGTTTACCGGAATGATATTCTTTCGTGCGATTAATGACACGCATTTACATTTTCCGGGCATTTTTGAATATATCCGACATTTGAATATTTTCTTAGTTTGAAGAGAAATACAGTGTGTCTCTGTATTTTTCTTGTGAAACCATGGAATTCATATCTTATTTAACATCTCGAATGTCAAAAATTTCCTCCTTTAAAAATTTTAAATATTTATATGAATTCATTTTAAGGAAATTCCTTGTATCTGATTATTATTTCCATCTGAATATCGTTGCTCGAAGCCTACTCTATTATTATCCTCACGCATTTCCATGAAGTATCGTTCCTTCCCACCGAATATATTTCCACAGAATCGAACAGTATGCCGTTTCTTACTAGAGTTCCATCGGATATCGTTCCACGAGAAATAAACTGAATATAGTCCACGCTCGCCGCAGTACAGAAATGGTGTCGCCCTGCACTGTTCACTCAAAGTACGGTCCGGTAAACGTATTTCTTTTACCTGTCTATAGTTCTGCAAAACTTTTCGACCAAAATGATATCCCGTAGGTTTAATATCGAATGCATGTATCCCCTTGTCAAACTTGGTGCAATTATTCCACAGATTTGTGCAAAGCATAGATGGATACAGAGGAAGGCTGTGCAAAACCCTGAAACAAATTGAAATCCATTCCCAAAAAAAAAATTCTGTATTAGTATAGGCGCGAGGGAGGACAGTTGCCCTCCCCACTTTCGAAGATCCTGTATCCCCTTATGTGTGCAATTTTATAATATACGTATTTTATAACAATGGGAAAATGTATGCAAAATGTAGATATATAGGCTATAGATGAGAAATAATATAATTTATAATACACATGCAAGCTTTTTCTGAAATTCTGCTGTAAATAACGTGTTGGAATAATTGTTTGTGAGAGACAATATATGAAGCAATATATACAAATATAATGATCAGCAATATTCGTTGTGTATTAGTGGGGGTTGATCTGGATCAGATTTACTCGGTGAATGACAATCCAAGTATCTGAACATGGTAGCTGATGCTTTTCAACTAATTCTTCATAGATTTAGACAAATATACTTTGACATTGTCACAGGAATCACATTTTCGTCTTCAAGGAAGAAAACACCTTTTCATAGATGAATAAATCATTATATATGTATGCTGAAATATTCACTTAATTTCTTATAGTAGGAAAAACCCCAGATGAAACGCTTCTTCCTGACGCTTGCACAGTATCTGCTGTAAAATTTGTTACTTTTTTTTCTAGGCAGTGTACAGCATAATTTTTCATTAAAGCAATCGATCTTAATAATGGCTTTATTTGAATATAATTATATGTGAGAAGAAAAACTTTCAACTCTTTTTATTTAACTTTAATGCCAAAATGCGTGTCGCGGACGTATCGCAAACTAATAAACTGATTAAATGAAGAAAACAGAGGTGATAATTTTCTTTTATATTTATCAAATTTACCGACTTCAATTAGAAATTATGAACAATCGACAGTTAAAGTGATAAACACATTAAAATCCATCAAATTCCATCCACTTTTCCCGTAACATTTACCGGTAAAAAATAATTTGGTGTGAAGTATTCCAAAAGCATTCGACATTCTAGTGATAAAAAAAAAGTAGTTAAACTTTAACAATGTAATAGAACAGAAAGTGGGGGCGTGGAAAGAAAAAAAAGAAATTTAAGAAAGAGCTTGGGTGTGCTGAAAAGTCACTTCTCCATGTGCCTATACACCCTATCATGGAATCCAAATGACGCCTAATCATGTATGCGCATTCATATTGACAATATACATTCAAAATACGAGATTCAAATTAACGTGTATACACACAAATATGATACGAAAACGTAGAAATGTGTGCAACATACAAGGAGGGGAAAAAAACAATTGGGGGGGGGGGAGGGGGTGTCTCTATCATGGAATAACACACACACAGCATTTTCCTTCATGTACAAATTCATTCGGACTTCTTCAAAGAAATTCTTATGAGGTGTACGTGCAGTCTAGTAGTAACCCCTCCATGACAGACATCACGAGACCGAAACTTTTGTCCGCTGATGGGGAGTGTTTCCTGTTCATATAAATCGAAATACATTGAGACACTTTTCCAGTGTTTTCAAATGTGTCCGTTGACCGCAGGTATCCGTTAACGGGGAGTATCGGTTACAGAGGGCCACACTATCCTACTGACTTTTGCAAGGATCCGCTACTCTCCCTCAGGATAGTCCGATTCCTTCAAAGGTCTAAGTCAGTGGTTCCCAATCGGGGATGCGGAGAGCATTTTTGGGGGGTGCTAGATGATGAAAAAAATACGTCATGTTGACTGATTATTCAGGAAAATAAAAATGATAAAAATTGAATTTTTCAATTCCTAAAAGAATACGAATCGTACCAATATTTAGATTCCCCCCCCCCCCCATCCCTCCAATCTTCTGACTTCTGCTCACATAAATGTGTGATACGAATTTTGCGTCGTAAGCTGAGAAAAAATACCATTAATTGCTTAAACTTTTTCGTAGTTTGTTTACATTGGTACCTCAACCCATAGGATCCCATGCTATACCCGTAGCTTCTACCGCTTCCCTAGAACGCTATCGCTCCCAGGGGGCGTTAACGTCCGCGTTGGGAATCACTGCATTAAACAATAAGTAAAAGAATTCATAGAAATTAACAGAGCTCCCACTCGTCCTACTTTTCCTATTTTTTGGTAAAATTTCCTACTTTTCTACCAAATCCTATCAACGAAATTCGTGTAATTGATTTTAATTGAGCAGGGAATCATCGATATATTGCCAAATATTACAAATGTTATAGATTGCAATTAAAATTTCGCAAAAACAGAAATTGCATCGTTTTTAAGGTCATTTTGTGGAGGGGGGGGAAGTGTATGTGGATAATTTGGCTTAATTAATTTTCCATTTGCTTAGTTTGAGGGTTCAACGAGTAGAGCAGCAGTCATTAAAAACTCCAGTCTGGATGAAAAATATAATATTCTATTTACTACTTTTCATGGTCTTGGACAGTAACTAACATTCATCGTTCAAAATTATAGTCCACATGCTGTGTACAGGTGAAATAACAGTTTGCATTACAAAGCAGTTGGATTCATACGCCAATTCTACGTTTGATGATTCTGATGCTTCCCAATAGCATTCAATTGTCTTCTGTATTTTTAAGGCATGAGGAAGCATAAATAATATTTTCAATGATCAGCAAAGAGCTAGAAATGAATCAATTGCAGAAAAAAAAACCCCTGAATTTTCTGACAAGAAACGTATTATCCAAGGGGATGTGGGAAGGTAAGTCGCATTGTTCTGAGGGAGCGGAAAGGAAAAAAGTTGGAAACCATACATTGGTCTAAAATCAGGGACTGGATCATATGTGACTCGTGTTTTACGGTATGTTTTCGGCTGTACTACAGACTACATTGGAAATTTGTCCCATGTTTTCCCCCATATTTTTAACGCAGGCTTTGCTTGAATTTTCATTCTTTACTGAAACCAAGGATATCGTTATACAAATACAACGCCACAACAGGCAAAATGCCCAACGACGTGGCTGAGAAAAAGATGCCCATAATAAAGATGGATGTCACTGTATATTATCGTTATTGTGTATTATTATCTTTTCATTCACCTCTTGAATTATATTATAATTATGCAATATTTTTATAATTATTGAATTATTAATGTTTGTCTGACTAAACGATTTCCCTTCTCCTCCCTCCCCTTCCTGAATTACATTTTAATCCATTGTGATTTGTGAGTACTTCGTTTCCCACCATTGACGGTTTTTCGGTGATTTCAGTGATGAATTGACAACTTTTTTTTTCTTCCCGCTGACGATAGATCATTGGCCAAGTACCGTGAGGATCCTGATTTCCCGTATTTTTATCGAATAGAGTCGATTATAACGTTTTCCAAAAACCGTCATTTAAAAACGTTGTAAACGGGAAAACGCTTTAAACGAGAAATCTTAACGAGAATTAGAGTTGAGACTATGAAAATAAATCTCACTAAGCGGGGAAACGTTATAACCGGGATCGACTGTATATTTGTTCAACCTTGGTATATAGGATATTACATAAATTCGTGAATTGTTTAAAAACTCATAAAAAAATTGAAGAAATTGGTATATTTGAATGCTATTTTCGAAAAAGGTATTCTCCCGAAGGGCGATTTTTTTTGTTCATGAAAAAAAGGTATTTGAAATTTTTATCCATAGGGGACGCTGCGTGAAAACAAATCACCGGTGATCGGACCTAAGTCTTTCTTCAGTCTCTTCTGTGTGTCCGAAAAATTCATAAACCTTCAGCCGCTTATTCGTGCAGCTGGGGTAAAATAACTTTCACCAAAAGCGCTTCATCCACCAATGTCATCATCGCAATGAAAATCTTATAAGCGCCAGTAAAGGGGAGAATTTAGAAATGCGCTGCTAAAAATTTTATAGAGCTCTAATTTGCATATTTCTAGTGATTGGCTTTCTACAGCGCACGCACTCTAGCTTGAACTAATTTCTCTTTTTTCTGTACAAGAAAAGAAAACTCCGCTTCGTTAGAATTACTTTCGTAAACCAAAATTCAATTTTTAAACTATTCACGAATTGATGGGACACTGTATACCTTGTTGTATGTATTAGCAGGGCAGCAACTAGATACTTTGACCATGGCCCCCACATAGGCGGGGCTGACAGGGCTCCGATATGACTATCATCATTTTTTTACTTTTTTACGCTATAAATTAACTACAGAAAGGGCCCGTTAAAAGTCTGACCGAGGGGCCCGCAAAAGATCCCAGCTTAGGGGCCCCGCTACAGGATGTGGGGGCCATGACTTTGACTACCGGGCCAAGCCAGAATTTTGGCGGGCCCCTTGCATGTAGTAGAAGTACTTAAAAGGTGAATTCGGAGGCCCCTAATGATCCGGGGCACCAGCTACGCCTTCTGGCCCGTAGTTGCGGCCCTGTGTATTGGTACTATACTTTCCTATCGCAATCTATCTGATCTATTTTGCCGCTGTGGTGGTCGAGTGGTTATAGTGCGGACTCGTGATGCGAGGATCCGGGTTCGAACCCCACAGTGGTGGTCGGCTGAAGTTGGTTTTCTGTGGTTCCCAACTTCAAGGCGCAAATGCGAGCCGATCTCCCCGTTAAAAAGTCTCGCCACAGAGAGCAACAGTCCTACAACGGTAAATCATTCACCCATAACACTTCACTCATAGTTAGAAAAACTGGGGACAGCACTACACTTAACAAGCATTACACAGAAACAAAAAACTTTACGTCAGGTTGCACTACACGTACACGCACATTCCCGCATGTACCGATTCGTTGGGGGTTCGTTGGGGGGTTCCGCGGGGGGGGGGTGCATTTGGGGTGTAGCAGTAGTAGGTAGGGACTCCAAAAAAATGGCTCGGGGATCCATGATGTTCTTAAGTCAGCCACCTCGTTGGGCAATTTGCCTGTTGTGGCGTTGTATTTGTAAAAACTTTCGTGGCCGGATAGGCCCCATTTGGCTACTCGGACCGGGGGTTTTGCACCCCCAAAAAACATTCCCTACCGTTAGAACCATGGGTGGTCGGCTAGCATGCACGCCTCATCAGATGTCTCTAAAATGGGTTACCGCACCAAATATTCCAAGTGTTCCTGGAAACGGCGAAATGCTATGATAACGCTAGAGATTAGCAGTTTCGCATTTCTGTTGCGACGTGAGTGTAGGTGGATATTTTTTCCCTCCTATCTCTCTCAAGTTTGCTTTAATCAGCAGTTTGACACCAAAAATATCACCGTCATTCGGAAATGAAGCACTGAAAAAGCGGTTTGTTTAATCAATTACTCTGAACTCCAGTTCAAAAATACACGGTTTCTTCATAGTTTTCCATTCGTATATACAGGGTATCCCGTAAATAGTTTGAACATTCACAAAAATTGATGGGATCGGTACATTTGGATGCGGTTTACGAAAAAGTTATTCTCACTCAGAGGGATTTTTCTTTTGGTAAAGAAGAAAAATAAACGCAGTTCAAATATTTGTCGATAGAGGACGCTGCAAGTATGCCAACACTGCAAATATGGGAATCAGAGTCCTATAAAGTGCAGGGTATACAATTAACAGCTCATTTCTGAATTTTCCTGTCACTGGCACTTACATAGGGTTTCCATTGTGATGTTGACATTGGTGTATAAAGCACTATTGGTGAAGTTGTTTTACCTGAGCCACACGAATGACCGGTTGAAGCCTTGCGAATGTGTCGGATACAGAAGGGACTGAAGAAAGGTTCAAATTTCATCAACAATTATTTTCATTCGTGCACTGACCTCTACTGACAAAAAATTCAACCTTTTTTAATGCCATTTCTTCATGAGAAATACGTTATTTTCTCTCAATTCGTATTTTCAGAGTGTCCCATGATTTTATAAATAGTTTGAAAATTCATAAAAATTAATGGAATCGTTGTATTTGAACGCGGTTTACCAAAAGGTAATTAAAAACAAAAAGTCCCTCATCGTGAGATTAACCCTTTTTGGAAACCGCATTCAAATGTACCAGTTCCTTTAATTTTTAAACTGTTTGCGAATTTATGGGACACCCTAGATAGGAGCTTTTAATTACATATTTTACTCGCAAATAATTTTCATTTCTAATGTAAGAAAACAATAACCCACATTCTAGTCACGAAAACGTCTTGCGTTGCGCGGTACCGGCCACGGAATGTCGTAAAAGTTTGTATTTAAACGGAAGGGGGTTTTTTCTGTATGGTTCTTTTCCATGTCCTTAATGCTTGCTAATGACCGCTTTATTTGCCTAACAAAAATCTCCCGATTCATTAGTTTCTTTCTTCTCTCCCAACCCTCTGTCATTTCTCTACTTTCCCATAAAAAGAGCATTCGCCCCCCCCTTTTTTTTTTCCTCGAGACTTAACATTGACCTGAGTAGCCTTAATGAGGTTCCACTGCTGGATGCTCGTTTTCGTGAAATTCGATTCTAATTATCCCGTAATAAGGTCCCGAGATTTTTTCCTCATTTCGATATAATACAGCAAAAAAGGGTCTGCCTTATAAAAAAAACATCCAGATTCTGATTTCCTGTCAATATACGATTCAATGTGAGAATATTATCAGCAATTCTGAAAACGGGAGCAATTCTTACGGGAAATAGCAATGGGAAGAGCAGGGTTAAAAAAAAATTATAGAAAATATACACTGCAAATATTGAAGCAAAAAGGCTGATCAAAGTAATCAATTGCACTATTTCACCAGAAGTAGTTGCATACATTTGAAGAAACATTCGTCGAGATTGCAATTCTTGATTTATTTTTGCCGCTTGTTTACGTATGACTTCCAGGGTTGGGTAGGGGTAGAGTTCCTTGAAACCTCGGGCTGATACCACTACCATTTTTGAGCGAAATATTATCATGGAAGCCAATCAATCGCTGTTCCCTATCCTGCTTCTTTTAACGTCAAGCGGCAAAACCATTTTTATTTTCCTTCAAAGATGGAGTTCGATGAGTTCGCTTCCCCCTCTCTTTAGAGAGCTTTTTTTATTGCTAAAATGAAAACTCTGGAGATCGCTTGTAGGAAGTCAGATATTTTCTGCATCGCAAACGTTGATATCGTTAGTTTTTTTTAAATGTTGCGGAATTAATTTCTTTCGGTATAAAAAATCGAGGGCAGATGAAAACTTAGTGTTCGGAATTTTTGATTAAGGGGCCGTTCAAGTATTACGTCATCGTTGATGGAGGGGGGGGGGTTTCCCGATTTGCTGACTTTTGATGACCGGGGGGGGGGTTTGGATAATGCTTACGTCATCAACCACTCTTTATGAAGATATGAGTTAGGATTCAGAGGGGAGAGCTGATGACGAAATTTTGCTGACAAGTGGGGGGGAGGTGGGGGGGTCAAAAATTTCTAAAAATTTGCTTACGTACACTATTACTTGAACGGCCCGTAAGTGGAGGGGAAAAAAAAAATTCCATTTGCTTTGGTTCATTCACATCCCTTCCTACCCTGTTTGATGCAACATCATTGCGCGCAGTGACTTGACAACAGAGGTCTTCAACCTTTTACCATTCACGAGCACTGTCTGTACCCATCATCAAATGAAGAGCACCCTTCCGGTAAGTTTAACATACATATTCATGAAATCGGGATGATTTCAATCCTAGAATGCATTTTGTACCACGTGATTAATTCGAGCGTTGATCAAGTGCTCGCAAGCACGAAATCGGACACGAGCAGAGAGCACTTTCAGTACTTCAGAGAGCACTGGGTCGAAGATGCCTGCTTCACAACCTCGCTATCTATAAGGCCGAACACATAGTGAAGGCGACCACGAGGTACGGGAATGGATAATAGAGGCTAGCGACGAAAACCATTGTATTATTTTGTTCTACAAAGCACATGCTCGAGGAGCGAGACAAAGACGAGAAGAGCCTCGTTCGCTTGGGAAATAGAAAAGCGGGTTCGAACTGCCCTCCATTTTTTTTCCTTACGAAGGAAAAAAGTCTTCAAGCGGATTCTAGATCGCGTGTCCCACGATTCTTGGTCGGCGACGCAGGGTAAGGTAATCAAAGTAAAAGGTAATAAAAAGTCTTTGTTGGACATAAAACCGCAAAAACCACAGCCGGCGTGTGTTTGTTCCGAACAACTACGGGATTTCCTTCACGCCGGCTGTGGTTTTTTGCGGTTTATGTCCAACAAAGACTTTTTATCTTTTACTTTAATTATTTTACCCTGCGTCGTCGACCAAGGATCGTGGGACACGCTCTTCGAACTCCCAATGCTACCTACCGCAGTATTTACACATGTGAACGGGACAAAAAGAGGCCGCTCAACGAGGTGCGTCACTTAACAATCCTGTTTGTTTTCACCTCGATGTGCTGATTGGTCCGTTCCCCCCCCCCTCCCCTTTTTTTTCTTTCCTCCTTCTGCGGAGAGATCATCATCGACGCAATCGTCTACGTTCTGACACTGAACTGTGCTGCAAAATTTCAATCCAACACCCTGTGTTGATATATAACATAGCTAAATCCTAATGAAATACGTTGGATTTGATGATATATAAAAAGCTCAGACAAATTCTCGGATATAACCAGCACCTCCTAGAGATAGGCCTCTGCAGTCTGCTTGTGACGTCAGTAAGTAGTCCATTTCCCTCAGAATATTCAGGGGAAAAAATTCCCTGCTCGTGCAAGTATCACGTTGTGCCCGAGTGGCGTGGTGGTAAGATGCTCGTCTACCACCGTGAAGGTTGCTGCCACGGTCCCGGGTTCGAACCCGAGGGAGGATATTGATATTTTCCCTAACGAACTCGAGGCAACCACCGACAGACAGTGCCTTCATTTCCAACCCATCTCATTAATGGCAGTAAATTGCGATATAGCGATATAGCCAGAGTTGGTGTTTGAAGTAGTATCATCGTTGTGAGGAAAAGAAATGATCGGCTCAGAATTGGCGATTTCTATGCCCCACATCCGATCACTACGCGGTATTTGTGAGCCAACCAGGAAGATTCTACGCCACAATACGAAAAAACAAAATAGGATACTGTGTTTGAAAATGTGACAAACTTGCTAGTCAGTCTGAATGACGTTTATGGCGAACACTGCAGAGGCCTTCTATCTCTAGGAGGTGCTGATACAACTTACCAGATCTCACTGATGAACAACGTTTGGTATCACATTGGCAATGAGATGAGAAAATTTAATCCAAAAAAAATGGTTCCAGTGAAACTAGAATTTTCATATTTGCGAGAAATACGTGTTCTCTGGCTATTGCTGCCAAAGTTTTTATAAGGAGACGAAAAATGCTGCTTGTCAGCCGAATCTTGACCGTTTTATTAAAAAGAGTTGTCATCAATTATACCAGGCTCTTCAGGAAAGAAGAAAATCCACTCTCTCTAAAACAGTGGTTCTCAACCTTTTCAAGCCCGTGGCCCCGTTTCATTCATTTTTGGGAGTCGAAGGCCCCCCCATCAAACACGACCAACGGAAAATGAATGAAGGAAAATGAAATGGCTAATCACTCGCGGCCCGGTATGAATGATATCAGGGTCCGGCGGTTGAGAAACACTGCTCTAGAATCAATCGGAAGTAGTGAAGACAAAAAAAGTATTGATTTAATTCATTCAGTTTGCCTAAAGTCACGGGATTTAATAAGTTTGAATAATTATTTCACTTTTTGAAAAAAGGTCCTTTTTGCTGTTGGGTTCAATTTTTTTAAATCCTTCCTATGAAACCAATGCCGTATCTTTCCCATGTTAAATTCAACTCACTTTACGCGATTTCGTCTTGCGCGACAATTTAGCGGAACCAATTAGTCGCTTTAAGCGAGGGACGCTCGCAATATGACCAACGTGAAATGCGTTTGTTTTAGTCGAGATTTGAAAAACGGTGTTATCTTTATTTTCGTTGGAAAAATTATGTGCATGAAACGTTATCGCGTGTCCCGAGCGGAAAATGATGGGTCGCCGGGGTTCGTATTCAGGTTATCGTGGTGTTATCTTGTAAACTTCTAGTCGCAGATGTTCTGCGTCTCATCCACCGGTAAACGATTCTTAACAAGTCAGGCGCTTTAAAGCGCTTAGTGTGACAACATCACGTGTAGTTAACTGTTCTCTTTATATCTTTATGGGAATTTCGGGTCCCAGCCATTAAAAAAGTACGACGCACCCTGTGGCTCTGTTGATATATATTTTTTGATGTCATTTTACAAAAGCCTTTTCCTCCATTTTTCTTTTTTTATTTCTTGTATCTAATGACAAAATAGGCCTTCGAAGAAATATTTCCTAATTCTTTAGCGAAAGACAGCCGCACGCGTTAACATTTGAGGCACCACATCAGGGTAGAGAAGAACGTTTCCTGCGAATCACTCTAATATCTCGAGCGAATGTCGCAAGTTTTCCCAATGTCCCTTTCTCCTACGCCTCAAACAAAGGAGGGCAGAAAAGCATTTTGTATCTTCTGTAGTGCCATTAACGTAGACAAGGAACATAGACAATAATGTCTTTTTCTGGACGGAACCGGCCTCTCGGCTTGCCAAAGGGAGAATAGTTGTTCATTTAGTAATAAATTGATCGTTATCTCCTCTATAGGTTCTGCTCAATTATCTCTTTATATGGGGGGGGGGGGGAGCATCATTTAACTGCCGTAAAAAATCCGTCTCTTTAACCGCATCGAATGAATTCCTGTGATAGTTCTGTGACTTTTTGATCCACGCTTGCAATTGGGAGGGGAGGAAATGCCAACCCTATTATTTCCCATTTTCTATAAATACTGCTGCGGGTTAAGAAGGTCAAATGCAACATCACGGCGGTATTTACTATCGCACGAATAATTTTGGCGGAAGCTAGGCCCACCCACACCTTTGTCCACAATGGTCCAATAGTCATTTACAAATATTTTCTGCCAATGTCCCCCCCCCCCCCCGCTGCTGCAATGAAGCACCAGCGGTATAAGCTGGTAACGCATTAACCTAATGTTCCTTGGTAAATATTTGTTTCCAGAACACTCGGTGTTGTGACTGATGGCTTTCTTCGACCAATGCGTGGCCAGGTGGATTGGAGGACAGGCGGTTTCTTTGACTTGGGGGTAAGGGCTCCTTCTGCTGACCAGATCATGGCCCCACCGCTCTGTTTCAATGAAGAGATTTTAGTTGTTCATATGTGTTGTGAACCTAACGTGAAGTCTGTATGAAATGTATAACGTATGAATAACAAAGTCCATAATGCCGTCATTACACATTTCGTTGTAATGCTTGCTTGTTATGTATAGCGTTGTGGTGAGGGCTGGAAGGTTCTCCCAAACTTTGGTCCTTCTCTTCACCCAGCCTTCCAATACCTTCCAGCATCCAACATTTGACGATCCACTTCAAGTGACGTCTAATCGGTGAAAAAACTGTATAGAAAACAGTGATTTTAGCTATAGAGATAATACTGACGTGACGCTTCTCTCAGAGATGGCCGGATAAGTCACCCTGAGCTTTCCAGGAGCTCTATACTGTCCTTTTTTTAACGATCAGACATCAATTCGAGCTGCGAAACCTGTTTTTGTTCAAAGATGAGGGATGACGAGTTCGCGCTTCTTTCTACTGTTTTCTTACATAACCATCATCATTATCACAGTGTGGAAACCTTTCTGAGAGGGCCTTCCTGCGTTTCTCCGAAAAATCTCCCTCTCTGGAGACATGATTCTTTCTTAAAAGTTGATCATTGTGTAATAAAATATTTCAGACAAGGGAGGATTCACCGAAAATTATATTTGTAATCGCTCTGGTTGGAATAACATTGTAATCATGTCTAAATTACATTATTCAAGGTGCCTATGAAAGAGTTGCCTCATCATCCCTCTATCTCAGAACAAAAAACTGGTATGCCGTTCCAAGGGACGTCAAAAAGATGGGAAACAACGATCGACTATAGCGATAATACTGACATCACACTCTGGCTCAAAGATGGCGGATAAGTCTGCCTGGGGTTTCGAGAAGTTCAAGTAAAATGAATTTCGCAGCCTGCGCCCAAAATAATCAATATATACAGTGAAACCTGGATATAATGATATTCTCCTGACCAAAAAAAAAATATATCGTTGTCGTCGGGATTATCTTTCGTTTTATTGAGAGGCAACATTGTCATCACGTACCACCATCTGCTAACTAAATCTGCATTGTTAGTAGCATTGGAAAACACGCTTTAAGTATTTATTGTCACAAAAAGCTAATTAATTAATTAGTTGATTACTGAAATTCATTCCAGATGAATTGCCCCTATAAAATAGTTTACCGTATTGCTTGTGTCTTACAGATAAAGTGACATCATCACCAGCTATATCATCATTTTCGGTGATCATGTTGTGCAAAACGCCGATGTTATTGAACGCTTTCAAAAAAAATGAAAACAATGACAAAGTTAACATTAAATTCGAGACGGTTTTGAGCAGAATAATAAAATATCGTTGTAGTAGTTTCAAACTCTCTTAAAAATATCGTTATAAAGGGATTCATCGTAGTAGAAGATATCGTTGTATCAAGAGGTGTTTAACATCAGACTATAGGCCAGGCATCTTCAACCCGTTGCTCACAGAGAGCACCTGGAGTGCTCGATGCTCGCGTCCGATTTCGTTCTCTCGAGCACCCGATCAACGTTTCGATTAAACACCTTGGAGACATTGCGTTCAAGGATTGAAATCATCATTTGATGCATTCGCATATTAAACTTGCCGTAAGAGTGCTCTTCTTTTTATGATGGGTACATTGCAGTGCTCGCCACTGGGAAAAGTTTGAAGACCTCTGGTATAGGTGATTCTAAACAAGATTTGAAAAAATATCGTTGTAGAGGAATATATATAGTTTTCTCGAATATAGCGAGATTTCACTGTATATATATATAGCTGAGAATACATTTTTCTACAAGAAAGACATCCCACAGTGTATCTTTCTCGTCTTGTCACATTAGAGGAAAAGAAATTAACGTCGTTCTCTTGTGAGTACTGTCTGCAGTACGGAAAAAAAAACCCACCGCGCCTTCATCGCATTATTCTTTCCTTTCGGGTTCCGTCATCGTTCATATTACATTATATCAATCTTATCAGAGGAAAATGCCGGGGAAGAGGAGAAGAAACGATAACCAAATTACAGGCTGAAGGCGTAGGAGTCGAGAACTCATCAAAGAGATTGACGTGTCTTATCTTGTGAAGGCCATTCACTGTCTTCTCGGATTAGGAGAAAGACGTTTAATTCTCTCTCTCTCTCTCTCTCTAATGTCTTCGCTTTGTTTAGCTAGAAATTCCGTTGATTACGGCTTGTACCATGTTGTAGCAGTGGCCAATTTGTCCCGCCGATATTCGTTGAAACTTACCTAATACTTATTCGTTTATTTGTTATACCTTATTCATTCTTAATAAAATATTTGTGAAAACAGTGCGAGCTACGCATTGGTTAATTTTATTTAAATCTATTTATATATATTAAAATACTAATATTAGCATAAATGAGCTGTCAAAAGAATCCGAAGTTGATAGCGTCGTGGTTTGAAAGTATTAATTGCGTTCAGTAAAATACAACGGAACCTCGATATAACGATATTCGGTTGACCAAGAAAGAGTATCGAGATGTAGCATTATCATATCAGGCCCCACCAAATTTATGCTGTTGTTGGCGTCTATTCTGAATTCAAGCTGTTAGTGTCACCATCAAATGCATTTACGAGTGGTTAACCAGAGCAAAAAAATTTGAATTGCTTAGTTGATGAATAAAATTCACTTGGTTGTTTAAACCCTGTAAAGCAGTTTTCACGGCAACTTACTTTAGACTCAAATACCGATGTGTTATTAAACACCATCGAAAGATCAAAAACTGGTGAGGTATTTAAAAATATATTGAAAGTGATTTTGAGCAAACTATGAAAAGTATCATTGCAGCAGAGTTTAGAACTATTCTAAAAATATATCGTTATAGAGGGATTTATCGTAATAAAGAATATCGTTGTATCGAGAGCAGTTCAACTTTTATAGTGTAATCCCGGCATTATGCTATAGAAGTTTTGTAAAAGCTCAAAATTTTCAATGGAAAGACTGGCTCACATTTGTGCCTTGACGTGGCAAAACTGTTAGAAAGACTACTACTTAAACGTACATTCACCTTGTAAACATTCCATTGGCGAATTTCTAAAGAATTGAAACACGCTGAAATGTATCGTGTGGGTATATGGTATCCGAATTACGCTTGTTTTATATTATACAGATGCTGTCACCTGCCTTCATATTTTGGAGTGAAAATGACAAATGCCCAAATCTTCATGTCGCACGTGTTGACGGTATCGCTGCTTTCTTCGAAGACTGCTTTCTCAGATTTCTTCGCTTCCAGGAGAGATTGCCATATCTCTTGGACGCACTGGCGTATGCGAGGAGGGGGAGGGGCTGAGCCAAGATTATAGCTCCATTTCTTTGACGGTGAATGAAACCTCCCTCCGTTTGGGAAGGAAGAAAAAGGTTACCCCTTTTTTCTGTGTATTAAGGACATCTTGCTTACGCTACTGCTTGGAAGTATGGATACTACTCAAAAAAAGAGCTTTGCGATTTACGCAGTCATATCACTGTGAAATCTTCATTCAACTATTCGGTTTGAGTTCCCCATTTTAAACTCTGGCTGCGCGAACAGTCTGAGAAATTCTTCACTCTCAGCGGGAACAATTTGTTTTTTCGGTTTCTTTTAGGAAAATAAGGATGTTAATCATTAGGGCTAGGATTTTTATGCTCTAAAAACTTCTGAAAAATGCACTATAAAATATGCATTTATGCTCTTAAAAAAACTGCAAATATGCCCTACAAAACGAAAAATGTCCTAAAATATATTTTTCATTCTTATCTCAAATAACATTAGTTTTAGCAAAATAATGATAATGGGAAGTGTTCATACAGTCTAAACTATTTTGAACCATTACTTATTGTATGAACAGAAATTCATTTTCTCATTGAGCCAAAATTTCCCCAAAAATTTCCGTTTTAGCGTTTTTACCTCCAAATTCAGAATTAATATGCTGCCATCTATAGGTGAAAATACCTAGCCAAGTACAGTATTTAGTTTCATGAAAGCATCCCACAAAATTAAAATAAATAATTCTTTTTATTAGATAAAAACTCCCAAAAATTTCCACAAACGCTAAAAAATTCCCCCGTCTGAGTATGATTACTATGGCCCGGATATCTATGTCTTTGCATATTTTTTATTTTTTGCATATTTCAATATTTTTACGTGATAGAGCGTATTTTCAAAATTTTAAAGTCGAAAATTTTGAAAATACGTTCTATCACGTAAAAATATTGAAATATGCAAAGACATAGATATCCGGGCCATAGTAATCATATTCAGACGTTGCAAGTCCAATCCAATGAAAAAAAGGTGTGGGGGGGGGGAAAGTGATACTGTTACCGATACACTGATTATTGGAAGACACTCTACCACCACACCATTCCATATGCACCCACTCCCATCAGTACAATCGAACTTGACAGAGAATGGAGAAGTAGCAAAAGAAAAACCTAGAACATGTATGCGTGTGAGATCAAAGCGGCATTTTAAAGACTATCTTGGGGAGGGGGGATTAAAATCGTCTGACAATATTATACAGGATATTACGCTCACCATCTATAGATGAAGTAACTGGTAATTAACCATCTTACAAAGTTTTTAGAAATATTCTATATAATATAATACTTTAAATAAAATTAATAGATTTTTTTTTCCTGCTCGTATGAAAAAAAATTTCGAAAAATTCTAACTATTGCATTTTTCTGAATGCAGGTATTGCGGGGCATCGATTTCATCAAATACTATGAATTATTATTTATGTTCAATAGATGGCGCAACAAAAGACTATCATAAATCTTATCGGGAAGTTTTTGCATGTAGCTTCATGACACACAACTGAGACAATATCTACGATTTTTCTTGTTCTTGTCCACTGTTTTTTGCTTCAGTTTGCAGTAATTCATGTCGAAACTGATCAAATCTCGTGATCGTGACTTTACTCTAAGGGGAAGGGCCGAAATCTTTTTTTTTTTTCTGAAAGGATGTTTTTTTATTCTGCTGTAATCAGATATGCTTTATCAGAAAGCTATTAAACTTGTTCCGTTTCTCCTTTTTCTTTCAATGAAAGAACCAAAGATTTTTTTCTTCACGATCGTGAGTTCCATTCAACAAAAAGGTTCTTTCCTTTTAATAATCATTAAAGATCACGTAGAAGATGGTTCATATCCTCTACCTGATAACAGATTCTACTACGGGGGAAAAAATAAAATAGATAATAATAAAAGAAAAACTTCTTTTCATTTTTTCATAGTTGTATGGGAGGGCAAATGAGATGGAACCGCGCTGGTGGTAATAATTCATTACGTGAGATTTCTTATCAGCAGACTTATAAAATAAGACAAAGATGCTGTTCGTTCATGTTGAATAGGTCACCGAAAAAAACCCCTTTTTTAATATAATTAATAAAATTTTATTTCCTCTTTCATGTATTTTTTTTTTTTTCTCCACGTATAATCGCAGCATCGAAGTCAGTGGTCCTCAACTTTTTCCACCCGCTTCTCCCTTGGTATTATATTCGTTTATCTGCGGCTCCCCATAATAGGTTGGAGAAGAAACTTCAAATTACTGAGTAGGCACAAATTACTACAAAAACGTCTCGCGACACCCGACACTAAAGTTCTGATTTCAAAACACTGTAAAATAAAAACCACTGGTCAGACTTGGAAATTTGCATGAATGTTCCTGAGGCAATGGAATTTAGTATAGCGAAGGGGGAAAAATACTTAAAATTGTAAAATAAATGACACTGTACTCATCCCGCACATGGGAAATTTGCTTGCAGAATGGATATTATAGCCAGTCAAGGCAAAACGATAACTTAGTTGGCGTTGCACGATTTCATAATTCCTGGAAACATCACAGAAATGAAGTCATTTAAACAAACAACTACAACATACACAAGAAATGCTAAACATGTTGCTCACCGTGTTCTGGCTGTGAGGTGGAAATGCAAAAATGCTCGTTTAAAAACAGATCACAGTATATCGTGGTAATGATGTGGATGTGCTTTCAATTTACCAAAGTTTATAATCCGACCACTGCACATAACATTTTGGGGTATTCCCAAACCCAAAATATGCAAGGGTTACATGTAGAAGTTTTCGCCTGTCACGTGAACATGGCGGCCAGGTGTCATGGGATCTTGTTATTATCAAAATGGTTCTTCAGCAGCTGCTTCGCTGGTGTTGCAATGTGCATCTTGATGAAAGCTATCCACCAGGGCTGGACAAATCGAACAAAAAATTTAGGTACCAGCCAAATTCGTTAAGAGCGAAGCATGTTTTTCGCTAAGAAAAACAGTCCGGAGTATTTTGTTTTTTACTTTTCCGGGACTTTATGACCCATTCTCGTGTTGGAAGACACATTATAACGAAATAAAAAATATGTCTCATACTTACACTTTATTTTAGTAATGATGCATATAAAGTTTTAGGTGCCAAAACCGATTTTCTAGTCACCCCGGCATCCGGGATTTGTCCAGCCCTGCTATTCACATACTGATGCTGTTAAAGTGCCAAAATGATGTGGTTGCGCAAAATATATTATACCGCTGGCCAAGTACAGCATCATCATCTTGTACATTTTAAAGCATTTCTTTTTTCCTTTCGCCAAAGAAAATTCCATTGCTTCATGCAATAGATCCATACAAATAATCAAGCCATTCTGACGAGCAGTTACTCGCGCTTTGGAATCAGAACTTTTTAATTATAATCACCCTCTATATAACTGATTATTTTTCATAAATCACTCACTACTGTACATCCTAATCACTGACCCAGTGCATATTTCAAGGAATTTCTAACTGAAAATTATTTGGACAAGGATCACCGGCCACTTCACGAACTGGCCAATCTTGGGCTTTTACTACTGTACAGTAGAACCTTGATTAACTGGTTGTAATGCTGAAAATATGAAGCATATACAATACGAGATGTGCTGCTTCCTATGGAAAGAAAATGAAAATGTCTGTGAGGTAAATGTAACTGGTACACTGGTCTTTGTCCTTTAAGAGCTGCTGGTGTCTTTTTGGATTATAAGACTACTTGCCCTTAGCATAACGATTAAGTCTGCTGTTGTTGCGTCTTTGTGAAAGGGGGGGGGGGGAGAGATAATACACCACCATAATACACATATGCGTGAAGCAATCTTCATTGCAATGCAATTCATGCATTCGTGATGCAATTCATGAGTTTGCGCTACATCTTGATGCTCCATCTTAAGCAGAGTTCGAAAATGCAGTAAGAATGAGAATCTTTGGCATATAACTTTACTGTATATAACTTACTGTAGAAACTTTACTGTATATAACTTTATATATATAAGCAACTGAGATACTTAATATGAAAGAAAATTTATATTCAGGCATTTTTGAGATATTTTTTTTAATTAAAAAAAAACACTTATCATTTAGATATACCATCAGAATGTACCCCAAGAATACAAAATGTGGTAAGAATGAAAAATTTTTTTTTGGCTAACAATGAACGATGATATTTTTCAAGGGAAAAAAATATGTTTAGGCCACTTTTATGTGTTTTTTTATTTTAAAAACCACTTGGTTAAAACCAGGGTTGGCAGGTTTTTTACACATGGCAGTTTTCGACGGGTTAAACCGTCACGTCAAAAACCTCAAATATTGGTTTTGAATATAGAAATTCTCATTGGAAATGCACACGTTAATTGCATGTAATGTTTAAAGTGACTATGTTATACAAATAATAAATATTTAATGATTCTAAAATAATTTTACACACTCTACAGAATTATTTTGGGCAAAAATATATATATTGGTTTTTTCTTATAAAATATACAATTGAATAAAGCATAGCATAAACACCGGAAGGAAAACTATGGAATGATTTGACATTCTCTGATTCAAGGTGATTCTTGACCTCCCAAAATTTCTTCAACTGCTTATATATGGGTGCACTGATATAAACCATCTGCTGTACTCTTTTTACAACAGATAAGTATTTAAAAAAGTATTACATCGTATATGTAATGTTGATTTCTGTTGTTATCAAATTATCTAGATAATCACTGAGATACTCTCTTATTGTGCATAACATTGAAATATATCTAGCGATCAAAATACACTAAATTGTACAACTAAAATGTCATTTAATTTGGTAATGCTAGCTTGTACATGAAGCTTAAGAAACTCCTGTAACTTATCCTTACTGAAACTTAGTTATTCTTACTTCAGCACTGTGATATGGTATATTTACTAGCATTTAAAATGCAATGGTTTTCCAGCTGTATTTAAACGTGTAAAACAAATGCTTTGGGTATCAAGTCCTGTTGGTTCTTCTTTGGTTGAAAATACTCTTTAAAACTCTGTGAATTTATACACCCTGAGCTCTAAGAAATTTTTAGATGAAAATAAATTAGTTTAATTAGTGTATTAACAGATGCTGCATGAGAGTTTTTATATGGAATAAAATTTTGGGCAGATCAGAAAATTTAAAATATAAAAATAAGATTCGCAGTAATTACAATTCCGAATATAAAACGCTTTAATTTATACAAAAAGTGAGTGTTTTTTTATTTAGCATATCTATCAGGTTAAAAAAACTATTCGACAAAATTGACAATAAGTTTTTTACTGTTTTAATACTGATTTATAGTTTGTGAAGTCTAAAACCTAACTTGATGTGATGTCCCTATCATACATATTTTGAATAAGCAGCTCTATTCTACTTGACAAATTGAATGCAGGTAATCAGTAGCTTAGATTAAAATGAACCCCAAAACTATATTTTATATGTTCTACTCTCTTATGTTGAAAAAAAAAAAATCAAAATTGCAAATTATAATTAATATTTTGTTTTAATTATTGTAATAAATGAATATTTAAAAATAAAACAAATATATAAAAAAGTAAGTTTTTCATCATGTTATATACCGAGTGTGTTCAAAACATTATCAAAAAGCATTCATTTAGGTTTTCGACGGTTTAAACCAGTTTTTGACAGTTTAAACTTGTTTCTGACGCTTGTCATGTCAAAAACCCAACCCTGGTTAAAACCAAACAACCCTGGCGCGGTCAAAAGTAATAGTTCATTATTTTGGACCGATTTTGTCGGGGAATTAGATGCCTATGAAATTTTTACTGGTGCCTAAATTTTCTTTTTGAATTAGTCAAGCCTTGCTATACCTGAGATGCCAAATTCGAAGCTCAGTTGTCGATGAATCGAAAACAACATGGTGAAACTTTCTATGCACTGAGACCACCGTGGGAAAATCATTATTTGATCAGATACTGTATAACCTCTCCTCAGTGCCTGGCGAAAAGAATCTCAAAATCCACAACAAGATTCAATCTTATCCCAGCCCCGAACATTATTATTACTTATGGTTCCTAAAATGCCTAATCTTCATAGCAATCGGATGGAATAGCTGACAGACCTCTACTGCAGACAGAGCAGGACATATTAAATATTGCCTTTCGCACGCACAATTACGTTGAGGAAATATCGCGATTGATCCCGGAAGCATTCCACCAACAACACGAAGACAGAGACTTGTTGCTGTGGGAATAAAAAAATTGAACCGAAGTTACGCTCGCCGTTCAATCACGTCAGGTTTTGAATAGCAAGAGAGAGCGTGCGGTTCCGGCAGTGGCGTAAGTTTTGCAATGGAGAGGGGCGTGCGAGCACAAAAATAGTGTACCTCTTCGTCTTTATGATAAATTATCTCTCTTATCTCTGGACTCCGGTTAAAAATAACTCGGGCTTGTCGGGAGCGCAAATTAAATACCGATATAATGGGATAATTTTTAATATTTTTTTACGGCGTAACAAGTTTCGAGTTATAATCTCAAAGGGGCACGTAAGTCTCAGGCTCACAACGTTCAATTAATCAAACTTTTAAGATTATTCTATAGGAGAGAAAATGTAATTTGCATCGTGAAGCTAAATTCTTTTTTCCCCCCTTTGGTGGCCGTTTTTAATTATTGGATAGAAATTTTTGATGAAATTTTAAATTAATCATTGGTCGAATTTTCTTTTTTCTATGACGTGTCGAGGTTCGAAGATGAATTGAGTAAGGTTCCCTTCTGATACGCTGGCTGTATCAGTTTATATAATAAGGAAAAATCTTGTTAAGATGGATTATCATTAACTATAAACTGTCAGTGGGAGAAATATCTTTTTTTTTTCTTTTACCCAATCTAATAATTTATTACATTGATAAAATTTACATTTTTATAAGTATGTAAATGATCAGGTGGTCATTGGGGGAATCGGTTAATGATTTCAGAGGAAGTTGCGGTTGCTTAGGAGTAGGACCGTACATGCTCTTTCTTAATGAATATTGGAAAGTGTTTTAGCGATTTTGAATAGTTTATGTAAGAGGGTGCGCATTCGTATGTCTTCCGAATTGAAAGAGTACCGGCCACTTCATTGAAAACGTGTCGCGGGTCACTTGAGTGATCTAGATTTGTAACTGTGCCACGTCTTTTAAGTGATCTGTGAGTATGCCTTGCGTCACTTGAATGATCAGGGAATGTGTCTCGGGACACTTGAGTGATCGGGCCGCTGAGTTTTGTGCACCGCAGGTCACATAAGTGAGTTTTTTTCATAATGATCGCATATGTGACCTGCGGTGCACTTCCACAAAACTCAGCGGGCCGAGGCGCATTTCTAGATCATTCAAATTTGTTTAAGACCAGACTCGTCCCTGGCCGATCGTTATAAAAAAAATCTGCCAGGGACAACGAGTCTGGTCTTGAACAAGCAAACTTAATTGATCTGGTCATGTACCACGAAATACTCAAGTGATATGGAACTGCACCACAGGTTACTAAAGTTATCTGGAGAAATGCACCGCTCATTTCATTCTCAAAAAATTAGTTTTGAAGTCGCTGTCTACAGCAGTTGATTCAGAGGGCCACATTTGACCAAGGGGTTGAGTATTTGTGGTGTAAATGAGTGGGGTGGGGGTCACTAGGGAATCGGTTAGTGATGTGTGATTAAAGCCGCGATTACACTATAAAAGTTTCGTGAAATCCTTTTAATAAAACTTGAAAAATCCTACCAATAGATCTCATGGGTAACATTCGAGAAAATGCAACCGATGACCTTATTGGTTGAATTTTTCAAATTTTATAAAAGAGGACTTTTAGAAAAATTATTTTATAATGTAATACCAGCCTAAGTCATGGTTGCTTATCGAACACGTCCGTACATGCCCCTTGTTAACGAGTAGTGGAAAGTGATATTTTGATGACTAGTCTGTCTGAGAGTGCCTTCATGTATCGTCTGAATTGAGACATGTTAGATGCGTACAGTTTTTTGGTCTTGAAATAGCGTGTCAAGTTTGCTTTACGAGTACTATAAGTCCTGTTCTCCGTTGTGAGAGTAATCAGGCTTGCGATACGGTAAAAGTCCGTTAAAGCGACAGTTCAAAATCACGAGGGAAATGATCGTTATAACGGACTTCTGGCTTTAAGCGAATTTCCACTTCTTTGCTTCGTCAGGTTACGACATTGTAGAAAATTGGTATTTTATCTGCATTGAAACGTCTTTTGGATCGTTTCGTTCTGGTATTTCGGTAGTTGAGTCTCTAAGATATTTTTGTCAGGATTAATTTCGTATTATCAAACCAATCATTACCAACTGAAAAATTTTGTCAAAATTCATAATCACATCCATAGCTGTAGGGACATTTTCCCACTAATCGGAAAGTTTTGTCAACATGATTTTTCCAGTCATTTTTTCGGAAACGACTTTGAACTACAAGTTCTGATCCTGGTCTGGTCTCTTGGTCACTAGGACTTGAGTCGAGTAATAGCACATAACTTATGTGTACTACCGGAACTCCTTAATTCGGAAACTCCTTATTTCCGGATTTCCCCAGTAGGGAAATCCGGAAATAAGGAGTTAAAGCAATTAGATTTTTCTGCGTCGATCCTTTGTTCGAAGAACCTCAAAGTAATTCAAGGAGTATGGGGAAACCCCCCTCCCCGTCATCGCATTTTCTGTCGAAAATGTCCTGAGGGCACTGTCTATTGGATTTTAAGGTATGAGTAACTTACCCCCGGCCCGGTGAATATAATTCAACATACGGGGGTTCCCCGAAGGGAGCATTTATTTTCTCAATGTGCAAAAAAAAAATTATATACATCTCCTACATCAGGGAGCACCATTTACATCTCGCGAGCAGCAATTTGGTGCCTTGGGACTTACAATAAGTTTTTTACATTAAAGAAAAAGATTAGCACATTATTGCATTGGCATATTATCAGCATATCGATTTTGAGGTATAGATTCTTAATATGCCTTCCTTATCTTTGAAAACCCATCGTTCCACTCTTCAAAGTAAGGTTGAGTATTTACTGATTTTTGCCGCCTTTTAAATTGCGTTTTTCTAACAAACCATGATTGAGTTTCCCCTACCGTACCCTTCAGTTTTTCTGCAAAGTATGTACCGCGATCACAATAATTTTCAAAAACGATGTTCTCCCCCCCGCCCCGTTTTTCTTCATTGTTCTCATTCACTTCATTCTGGTACTACCAGAATCGATACACTGCCTGTGTCATTGCAGGAAACCTCATTTAAAACATAGCATATTATATTCTACATTTTATCTCAAAATTAATTTTTAATTATTTTTCAGCACTTTGTATATCTTATGGCATCATCATATAGCATTAATCGCATCACTATTAACATGTTATACCTTCAGCATCATATCATGCTATCATATTGACGCATATTATTAGTTAGCATCAGATATTATCAATGTATGTGGTCCATGAATTCCTGTGGAGGTGGCTCGTAACTCCTGTGGTGAAGATGAGCTTTCCAGCCACATTTCTCTTCTAATATTCCAGCCATCTTAATGGTGGTATGAGATGACTCTTGAATTGTTATCTCTGTTCCCTTATACCAACCATGGCTTCAATGCATTTAATTCGCAGAGCGATAATGGAGCGGCTATGAACCGTTAGTCTCATAGTCTCTTAGGAATATTAACGTTGAGCCACGTCTGGTTTTCATGTTAGTCTCATATACGATTGAAAATTCAAGGTTATGTCTAATTCTTGAAGAAAAAAAATTTGCAGTTTTGTGAGAATAGTTTTGATGTTCTAACGAATGCTTCCGGATTTTTAACTCGCTATAATCGAATATTTTTTTGTATCTTTGCCATTAGCTATTTGACAATCACTCGTTATAACGGTCTTCCGCTGCATTTAAATCACATCCATAGTAAGATTAATTTATCTCCAGTTTCTCATTTCTAACTTGGAAGATAGATTCCTGAACGGTTTGGTTCATAAAATATAAAAGAAAGAAAAACTGTATAACATCAAAGAAAGTGTACTTCCTGGATATTAGTGCCGAGATGAACTTTGAAAAAAAAAAAAGTAGTTTTTCTAGATCGGAAATCGAACCTAGATCCTCTTGCAGTCCGAGCAAGTACGCCATCCAATACATCAGTTCTCAAAGTGTGCATCACAGCATTCAGGAGCGTCGATAAAAACTATCAAGAATGCTGTCAGTTGCTGTAGTGGTTTGTGCTAGATCATAGCGTTGGAGTGATCGATCTCTATACTATTCTGGAGAGCCGCGGACGAATGATAAAGCCGAGGGAGGAGCAGCGGATGGAAAAATGTTTTTGAACCACTGCATTACAGCCGAGATCCATCTGCTCTTCCGTTAATTTGATGGCGCTCTTCCCCGGACAGCAAGAGAGACCGGGTTCGATTCCCTGGTGGAACAAACTGGCATCCTTTACCAACTTTATCTATGCACTGATATTCAGAATGTGTCTGTTGTTAGGTTGGAAAAATATATTTTCAGTAAAATGGTCAGGAACTGCCCTATGTCGATTAAATGGGTTTGTGAACGGTAACACGTGAAGGGAAAGTTTAAGAACCATGAACTGATCACCCATGTAGTGGATATGAATAACTTGCCCTTAATAATTAGGCTTGATCTTAGGCTTTAATGACGGGGGTTCAATGAAACGTGCAGCTTTCAGATTAAGCCATGGTCCAAACAAAAAAAAAAATTTTTGGAATTTTCGCTCGAATCTGTGGAAACCCTATTCGGAGGTTTATTAACGCATAGGTCTTGGTGACAAACGGCAAAAGCATCGTATTGCCGTTTGTCACAGTTCCAGTTGCTGGTGATCCGTTTGTCGAGTTGACTCGGTGCCATCACACTTGGGACATATTGAAAGAATGACTCCTTAGTTTTAGCGTGATCTAGTGATAAATTGCAATATTCATTGCTTAAAAAAACTTCTAACTTGACGCCATTATAAATTTGTTTTTCTTTCTTCAATTTTTCTGATTTATTTTTAATAAAAACCAATTGTATTGAACTAATTCCAAGTTACTCTCATTTCTTCAACTTGAAGTTTCGTTAATTAATACAATATAATTATTCATAGGCTTTCCCCATCTTTGTCAAGTAATATTCTAGTTAAGTTGATTGCAATACGCAGTCAGATTTTCCCCCTTCTGCATTTACACAACGTAATCGAGAAGATATTTACATCAACACCGAGTGGAGTGCCGACGAATTCAACTTAAATTGAATGGAACAGTTTGGTTTCAAAGCAAAGCACGGTACAGTGAATCCGCTCGTTGGGGTGACCGAATGCCTACAAGCGGATTAAAATGATTATTACATTATTCAGTTGCGGTCCTTTCAGATTAGGGGTCATTCAAGTATTACGTCATCATCGGGGCTTTCCGATTTGATGACGGGGGGGGGGGAGAGATTTGGATGATGCTTACGTCACCAACCACCTTTTATAAAAAATATCAAATATTCTAATGACATTTTGAACTGTTGTTTGTGGGCACCTGAATTAACAATTTCCCTATTGATTTCCTTAGAGAACCACTTTAGTGATCTCTAAATGCTTCGTGGATACTTCAAGTGATATAGAAATGTGTTTGGGCCACTTAAGTACTCTCGAATTGTGCCAGGCATCATTCAAGTGATCCGTAATTATGCCGCGGATCACTTAAATAATCTGGGAATGTGCCGGGGGGTAACTTCAGTGATGTAGAGATGCACTGGGGGTCGCTTAAGTACTGTAAAACAGTTCCAACTGTCACTAAAGGGATTTCTAAATGTGTCACGGATCTCTTAAGTGTTCTGGAACTGTGTCGCGGGTCACTTTAGTGATCTGTGAATGTGCCATGGGCCGCTTAAATGCTCTGAAATTGTGCCATGGGTGACCTACGCGATCTATAAATGTGCCGCTTAGTTCATTTTTACAAAACTACGTTTGAGGGAGCAGGCCACATCAGATAACCTCTCGGGCCACATTTGGTCCACAAGCCAGGGGATTTATCATTATATGGCTTAGCGGGTGGATCACAATGAATTTCCTAAAAGGAAATTTTGGGTTCTTAGCCTTCGAATAGCATTGAAATTAACAGAAATTGATTATAATAACATATAAAGGTATTTTCTTTCGCAACTTTTTTAATGTAAAAAATATTTTTTTTAATCATTGTTTTTTTGATCGTTTGGGGGGGGGGGTTGGGGCATGTGCTCCCATGTCCCCCTCCCCGCGAAGTCTCTGATCTCACCAATGTGATAAGAAGATGGGGGGCAGAGATGACAAAATATTGCTTACTGGGGGAGGCAGTTTTGCTGACGGGGGAGGGGTCAAAAATGGCTGAAAAAGTGCTGACGTAATACTTGAACGACCCCTTACACATTACTTCAAATTACAGTCGGGCTTTTGATAAAATTTGGCTAGAAGGGCTTTTTTTTCCAAATGATAAACTGAGGCTACCTCTCTACAATAATAAAATTATGAGTCCATATTCATCTTTTCGGACCTTTCAGGTCAAGAAAACGACTTTACTTTCCTCTTAGTGTAAGGTCGCTAATTACGAATTGGACGTAAATCGGGGAGTGAGATGTTCAGCTGTTGATGGCGAGAAAAAACATTCAGAACCGGAAATACCCCCGGAGCGTCCTGAGAAGACATGTAAATTAACAAAAGGCCGTGATGATGCATAGAGACGCGCACACATCTTCCGGTCTCCAGCGGAGCTTTGTCGTTGTCGCCCAAAGCTGCATTAAGCTATTTTGTTGTCGCCTCATCAGTGGAGAAAATTGTCTCGGCGATAAACGAATTGATACAGGTTATTCCTTTCGCCTTTTCTATCAAACGGTCATTTCCTTGATGGTTCCGCCTCAGAGTGAGGCAGTGACTCACAAGCGCACTTATTCAATTCCCAAGGCTGGAGTAGACATATTTCATTCCATCCTCGCAGTGTCAGTAATGAATGTCATGGCCGTCCGCACATACACACGATAGAAGACGATAAAAAGAGTGTGTTTAACAAACTTTAAAGAGACTATTTTGCAATGATATTGCAATATCTTGTTTTCCCCCCGCCCCCCTCTATGTATTTAACGTCCGCTCGTTCATGTCTGTCGCCATAAGTTAAACAGAGACCTTGGATACAATGTTTGATGTTGATGATGATTGAAGATGTTCAACGCTTAATGAAAGATGCCACAAGTGGGTCAACTTAAGATATACTTCTCCGCACCCCCCCCCTTCCCCCAATCATCTGCCCGTGGCGGGAAAGTTATCAAGAAGAATAAGCTTGAATACTCTTATGAGTTATCGACTTCCGCTTGTTTATTTTTCTTAGCTAATCCCTCTGTATCTTGATCACGTGACACTAATTAACACTTCGATGTTGTGTTTATTATTTTCGAAAATGTTCCAAAAATTTTGTTATTATTATCCATTATGAATGATTGATATGGATGTATCTTGAGAAATGATTGATACCTTGAACTTGGGTGGCAGGCATTCCAATGCCCTGATATTGAAAATACTTATTCAAACTAAGTTAATACTTAATTTGAAAGAAACGTACGCAAATCTACTATTTCCACAAGTAGAGGAGGGTTCCTTCTGGCGAGAAAAATTCAGGGTAAAACTGAACTGATTAATGACACCCACTCATTCGGATACTCACATGGTCACCCACACGGTCACTTAATCAATCGTGCACTTGTTCACTCATACGGTTACTCACTCAGTCATTCATTGAGTCACTCGCTCATTATACTTACCAACGAATAACTTCTGCTCATTGTCATATGCGAAGGGGGAAGTTGGGGGGCGTGTTCCCCCTCCAAGCCGAGATTATAGCGTTATTTTGCAGGAAAAAACGTAAACCTCCCCCTTCAGAAAGGATAAAAATTGAACCCTCCCCCCCCCCCCTACTTTAGAAAATTCTGCGTACGGATATCACCGAGGTCAATCTAGAATTCCCTAAAAGACCACAGAGTATTTCGGTTCGCAACTCGAGAAATCCATAAGTCGAACACTCTGAGTGTGGGAAAGTGGCTGTGCACACTACGAAAAAAAGAAAAAAAAACCGTAAAACTGTCGGTTTTTCATTAACTTCCTACTACTGGAAAAAATAGATTCGCGAGCTATTACCATGTCGCGGTAGTTTTGGTAATTTGTCAGTTACATTTACAAATCCAAGCTAATCCAATTATTGAAAAAAAATTAAATTTATTGCTAATGTACTGTGTGTAAATTTGAAACTATACAAAAAATAGGTGTCGAATCATTTTATTGAAAGTTAATTTTTTTCCAATAGATTATAATTATATAAATTGTGTAAACTGAATAATAATTAAAATTTTGGGAATTGCAGGGGTGTACTTAGAAGGTGCCCGTCACAACAAAAAGTTCAAAGTCAGTCAGTGACGTAGTGCAACTTCACTGGGGCATATTTCTACTGCTGATCCCCTGAGTGGTTCTTATTGTAGGTCAAGGATTGTCAACCGTTATGCTGCGCTACGCTGGTGCGCCATGGAAGACCGTACAATGATAAAAAATTGACTACACTAAATAATTCTAAACGGAGTCGGAACATTTCATAACTTATAGTTTCAGGAATGTTAATTGTCATTTCAATTTAGCTATAAATTGTCTAGGTTAGTAATTCAACATCATTAAAACTGTGTACTGTTTAAAATCCCGATTCGAGTGTGCCGCAACAGTTCAATCGTAGCTTCAAGTGTCCGAGAAATTAAAAAAGATGAAAAACACAGGCTTAGGTGATCGTAGTTATCCAGGCTAATTATATGATGTCTAAATTATCACATACCGGGAGTTCAGCCATGCTTCTAGATGAAACTGTGTCTAGGATCGTAGTCCATCACCAAATTTCTGTTGAGTCTTATAGAAATTAGTCGGTTGTCAATGGGTGGCAACCAGTTCAAATCAATGCAGTGGGAATTAATGTTGAAAAATTTATAGATTTTTTTCAAACTATATCTTAGATTGGGGGGGGGGGTGTCTTTGCATTTCCTTTAAATGTAACGCTTCAATTCAAGAGCGTAGCGGGGGGACTTGGGAGGTCTGCCCCCCCCCCCCCCCCGAAATGTGAGAAAACGATTGAAGAAAGGGAAAAAGGTGGCCAAATCTATTCTATCACTTTATTTCCCCCCGAACGAAATTTCTGGCTACGCCCCTGCACCAATTCACTCGAAAATAAGTTTTATTGCTTTTGATGATCCTATTAACATAGTCTGCACAAGCAAACATTCTTAGGCCTGAATTACACTATAAAAAGTTTTGTAAAAGGGCTTGTATATAAAACTCGAAAAATACAACGAATAAGCTGATCGGTTACATTCGAGCCAATGCAACCGATCAGTTTATTGGTTGTATTTTTCAAGTTTTATAAAAGCGCTTTTACAAAACTTTTAAAGTGTAACACCACAAAAGTTTTAGAAAAATTCTTTTGTAAAACTTGAAAAAATGCAGCCAATATAAGTGTATCAGTTATATTAGAGCGAATGGTTTTTTCAAATTTTGTAACAGATCTTTTATTAAACTTTTAAAGAGTAACACTGGGTTCAGGCCGATATTACACTATAAAAGTTTTATAAAAGTTCATTTATCAAACTTGAAAAATGTGACCGATAAGTGCCGATGCACTTATTGGTTGAATTTTCCAAGTTTTATAAATGGATTTTTCTCAAATTTTTATAGTGTACTTCCAGTCTTAGGCCGGTATTACACTATAAAAGTTTGATAAAATCCCTTGTATAAAACTCAAAAAATTCAACCAATAAAGCTCATAGGTTACATTCGAGCAAATGAAACTGATAATCTTATTGGTGGCGTTTTTCAAGTTTTATAGAATTACTTTTATCAAACTTTTATAGTGTAATCCCGGCCTAAGACAGTAACTTAAGCTAGATATTTCTCTCATACTTGCTTTTAATCCTCTCGATTAGTCTTCGACGTCAGACCCTTTCCGGAAAAACATACATTCTGGAGAATTCATTTTTCAGATGTCTGGTAACAAAATACAGACAAATCTCGACCGCTATCACTTCCAGTTTTTATTTCTGGAAACAAAAATTGTCTGCAGGTGACAAGATTGATGGATAGTACTCGCAAGGTATCAAACCGATGTTTGGCATGCAACGATGAATGCGCTAGAGCTAGCCTAGCCCCAAAATTTGGCATCGTTTTTCCCCCTTTCGCAGAGAATATCAGTGATTATGTGGAGGTGGACGTTCGCCCTCTCCCGTTCAAGAAACCTGTATCTGCTTATGATGCGATTCAAATAGCTGTGTGAGAGACAATCATCTTCGTAGTCTACATTTATCGACCATAAGTATTCGATGCGAAAATTTCCATTTTGGAAGATAATTTGATAACAACTTTGTTTCCGCTTATCCCAGAAGAAATAAACACCAAACAATTCGCCACCATTGAGCATTGAAGGACCGGACACACCCCGCTTCACCAATTTCAAAAATTTATCGAACTCCATTACTCCAGCAAAATGCATAAATCAGTGTTTTTCAGTCATTTTTCGTACGTAACCCTCTTTCTTCCATTATTTTGTTGTGGAACCCCCGTGTTCCTCCCCTTCCACCCAGGAGTGAGACACTATCTACTAATTCAATTTTTGGGTGAAACATTCAATTTTTCTTCGGATCCCTGGAGTTCAGTGAGCTCTGCTATGGGGAACCCATATGCTGAGCCGACTCAGTTTTATAAGATGCCGAGAAAAGCGATGCTCTGGGTTCCTGTACTTGGCCGTTAGTAAAAGTTTACATATTTACTGTCGAAAATCACAGACCCTTTACTGTATGAAGCCCCTGGGCCATGTCGTTAATAGGCCCATGCGTTAACATCACTGGTTCTAAGAGTCAGTTCTACTGGATTTTTTTTATGTAATAGGCACATTTTTCTTCCATATTTCACAAGCTTTACGTTCTTGCATCACTTCTCTCGGGGACTTCCCTTTCACCTGATTTTCATCCGTGGCTCCCTTACATTATCTCGTAACCAGTAGCCGCAAGGAGAACCATACGGCTCCAGGTTGAGAATCACCGGGGGCCTGAATGACATTTCATATTATTCATTCATATTGACACCAAGAACATTCACAAATTACCAGCGTGGGAACCCTTTTGTGTGCACGGTGTAGACAAGGATGTACACTGTACAGTAAAACTCGGTTATAACGACATCGAAGATTCCGTGAAATTTCGTTGTTATAACCGAGTTGACGTTACAACAGAGGTTTTTTCAAGACTTCTTAAGTATAAAAAATATGATGACGCGCAATCATATAGTGTGTATGAAGTTGTAATTACAGTGAATATTTGAGTGATCAGGGAAAATACCAGAAAATGTTTGATATGATAAATACTGTACATGACAGTTCTCGCTTAAAATTTTGCCAGTTGTCGGCCAAATCGACAATTATTCCTTAAAAAATAAGCCTTGGCGAGAATTGCAGTTTCATAGCAATTTCATAGGGATTTAAAACGCATTTCACGGGAAAATGCCGTTATTAAGACCTTACGACGAAAAATATAATCGGAGGAAATCAAATACTTTGCATGAAGTTTTTATTTCGTTATGATTTAGGGTGATAAATTTTATCTGGAAAAATAAGGGACATTGATATAACAGAAACGAGTTAACGGAGTAAAGGGTAAAGATGGCCGACGCATGTGCCATCTTTACCCTTTTTTATAGTATATCCAATGACTATAGGTGAGATGACTTTCAGTGACGTCACAAGATTCGCACGAATGCCTGCTATAGATGGTGTTGGAAAAGCACACTGAGTCCCAAGGAGTCCACGGAGCATCGGTTGAGAACCGCTGGTCTATATATTTACCATCTGGTTAATTATGCCAGTGATGAATCGTATCAAAGCAAAGAAACATTTCAAAACCGATATCCATCGTCATTAGAGGCACGAATCATAAGGGACGAACCACATGACAAATGGTGGACCTTTTGCTTCACTTGCGTTACCATAACTTGATGTTAGTGATCAATATTTACGTTGACTCATCACTTGCGTACGAAACGAAATTGGACAGCCCTGTCCGCTCGTAGCCATAACCAAATTCCCCTTTCTCCATGTGGAAACAAGCTTGAGCAATTCTCAGAAAATTACCAAGAGTGAAATAGAAATCGTATGTTTCGCTGTCGGTGCTGATGTTAATTAAGACTTCGGTGACGTTTTCCTCGTGGTAGTGGAAGGGGGGGGGGGGGTTGAGAAAGAACGAGTCACTTGTCAATTGCCACGGGTTATAAATTAGTGACGATTGCTTTCACGCACTCTTTAACCCTATCGACGGCTCAGGGTCGAACACAAAACCTCTTCAAAAAAAGCTACTTATTTTCACGAAATCTTTTCAAAATGACCACAGGGTCACGTGATTCTAGAATGCTTTCCCCCCAATATGTGACAATGGGTAATTGGCATGCATGATAAGCCGTCGAGAGGGGGCTGAACCGAAGTGACAGGCTGGTAACGCCCGGTGATTGACCCTTTCTTCCCAGAAATGTACTTTCTCCTTTCATTCTCCAAAGTTTTTATATTTTCCGAACTAAATAAAAAACACATAAAGGCGGGATATACGCAAAATTTTGAACGAAATTATTGTAGCGTGTTTATAGATGCTCAGCATTCTATGGTAAATAACTCTACCAATATAGATTAGCTTTAACAGGCAATAAAATTTACATGCTTTCGCTTGTGAAATATTGATATGATTAACTTAGTAACGGAATGTCAGAACGTACTAAGAAGAAATTACTAACCCATCCACTAGGTATTTAAAAATGTCCCAATATGTTCAAGTTGAACACTCTAAGTATTCTGAATCTCGAGAAGCATTCTATATATATGCCGCTTAATATTTTAATTGTATTTTTTAAATTTGCAAGTGTTGCAGTATGTTCTCGCGATTTTGAGGTTCACCTAAAATGTAAATTTTTTTTGAAAATCGCAAAGCTTTTTCGTAAATAATGAGCGTTGATTAAATCAGTGTTGTTGGAATTACTCCTATTCGAGGCAAGGCATTGTAACAACTGATATTTATCAGTTGATACAAATCTATTCGAGCAAAACTACAGCTACTTCCCAACCTTGGAACATCATTAAATAATTAATTTATCAAAACTTTCGGGTATAAAACTGCTTCTCAATGCTTTACTCACATTCTTTTTGAATATTCATTTATTTTTTTCATGATATCTTATGATCGTGGAGTTAATTTCAATAATGAGCGTAGGTTTAGTGAGATTGAATACGCATATTAGATATACAGTCATTTGCATCGGATTATAATGAAAGAATTCTCTCTGAAATATATAAATTTGGTGCATTAAATCATGTTACAAAAAAAAAATACATGAAAACAAGTAACATACTGAGAAAATGTTTAAATACGCAAATACTAGAAGTAAATAAAGTCTCTGGAATTCAAAACGGGAAAGAAAGTTGTAACTAGAGCCCGGATTAGACGCTAAAACATGCACTAAAAATAAAGTTTAATCTGCATTTTTAAAAATGTCGAAATATACCATGAAATAAAAACATCCGATCTTTTTCAAAAAATTAGAACACCCTAGAAATTTACGAGAGCAGTTCATAAAGAGCTCAAGTTGGAAAGCTCAAATTAAGGGTATGGTTGTAATTTACATTTTCATCTTTCCACCTATGTGACTTGCTGCAGCAATTAAGTAATAGCTTAGAAAGAGTCAAAATCACGATAGAAAATGCAATTTCTTTCTCCATACCATACGTCTTCAACTTCTGGAATCAAAAGGTAGAGAGCCTAACGTTCACACCTCTATCAAGAAATGTCTTCTAATCCATTGGCCTCTATTTTTTGTTTCCTCTGAAGACTTCGTTTGAAGATGAAAAACGCAGATAGTATCAAGAATTCGCCAATGTGTATCAAACCTCATCGATATTTCGATGGTTTCGTGATATCTGATGATTGTACCTGATACTAGTCTTTTCAAGAGATTGCGGACTCGAGCTAAAATAAATAAATTAATAAAAACTGATCAATTGCAAACCGCTATCGGGGAGCCGATAGCGAAGATGGGATTTATAGCTGAGGCCCGATTCGGGTCTGTGCCGGACACTCATAAATTGAATGTCTTGATGCATAAAGTCCATGGCCAAGACCAAAGATGGCCACAGCACAATGTATTCGTACGATATCAGCACGCGTCCCCCCCCCCCCCACAGTCCTAGCAAATACATTCGTAATTTTCTGCGTTTTTCAGAAATTTCCCGTTTTTCTACCCGTATTGCGAACATTGAATGCTTGTAGGTTTGCATACATAACGAGGAAAGACATGAAACTATTATTCGATCAAGTTGATGTAAATTTGCATGAAAAAATTCATGTAATACAGTAATAGGTTTTAAGACAAATGTTCTAATTTTCTCAAACAGCATTCGGAGTGTTCCAATTTTTTGAAACAAAGAGGAAAAAATTAATTTGGTATTTTACGACGCGTTTAATCTACTTTATGCAAATTTTTTGACACCGATATGCTCAAGATATGAATGCTCATATGATATGATCATGATAGAAAAGGAAAATGCAAATTAAACTGTACTGCTACAACCTTGAACTGCGCTTTCCAACTTGAATATTTCATGAACTGCTCTCGTAAATTTCTGGGTGTTCTAATTTTTTTGGAAAGGATGTATATATGCGAAAAATTGAAACCATCGTTGAATATTCCCGAATTATGGCATCAAAAATGAAAAAAAAAATGCACGCAAAATTGAAAAAAAAATTATATATGCATTTGAAAGAGATAAAAAATGAATTGGAATGTTCCAACTGGACTTGGAAGCTTATCGGGTATACCCCTGTGAGGGCCATGGCAAATTTTCATTTGTATTCATTTTACCAACGAATAAAATCCAGCGCCCCACGCAATCACTCTGGACCGAATTCGCAGATTTTTATGAGGTGGGGGGGGGGGGGGGCTGGACTGGAAATATCTTGGGCTTCCGCTATCGGAAATTTTTCAGTTTTAAAGCAGCAAGAAAACAATGAGGTCCATCGAGGGCCTCTGGAAATTAAGCTTTTTAACTTCCCCATGAAGATATATGTGCAATGCCACCCCCAGGTACCAAGATCCCGTGTGTTGGGAGCACCGGTGATTTATGTATATTATACAATGTCGGCATGACCCCCACAAGGGCAGGGCTGACAGGGGCTGGAACGATTCTTATCACTTTTTGATTTTTCACACTATAAATTAACCACAGAGGGGCCCGTGAAAAAGCTGGTTTGGGGCCCGCTATCTCTCCCATCCTAGGGGCCCCTACTGTAGGAAGTAGGAGCCTCTCGGTACTTACACATAACTTAGTCCCGATGGGGGATATGCAAGAGTTGGTCCCAATATGCAAGAGTTAAATGAAAATTTGAACCAAAATTGTAACCGTAAATGCATACGGAGCACCGGTTGAGAACCGCTGCCCTAACCAAGCTACTAACGAGTGAATTAGCTCAAATATAATTAGTAATAACTGGAGAAAGAACTAATAACTAGTTCTCTTAGCACAAGCTGTAGCTTTCTGCGTGGATGATGAATGAATTATTGGATTTGGAATAAACCTCAGAACAGTGGTTAAATTTCATAGGTTTGAATATATATTCAAACGAATATTCAGATACGAATAATAAATATTTTTGTCAAATAAATTAACAATCTCTAATTTACTGGTAAAAACTTTCCTTTTCTTTCTTTCTTTTTTTCAACTACAACGTGGGTATTTGTGCCCTTTTCAAACCAAGTAATCCTTCTTTTCTCAATAAGCTATTCTTCTTTTCAAACATTGATGAGTTTGGGGAGGAGAGGACTGTATTGTTGCAGGAAGGGGCAGTTTGACGACACTGTGTACCTGTCACTTACCGTACAATGAGACGGGGGAAGGAACTGGTTCTTGGCGAACGCATTTATGAGTTCGAGCCGAAATGACGGTAGTTGTCTTCGGACTCATATATGAGTTCAGGCCGAAATGACGGTAGTTGTCTTCGAACTCATATATGAGTCTTCACCGTTTAGAAGGTTAATAGAATATACACGTGTATGGGGGGGGGGGGGTTTGCCGTGTGTGGATAAATAGGGACGGCATCTATCAGCTTTTCCGGTCCGAGAAAAGGTTTATTGGAGGGGAAATGGTGGGTGGTTGGAATTAGATTGAATTACGGGCTTTTCCTTGGTGGCAAGCTGAAAATTGGCTTAATTGATTTTTGCGCTTCATTGCCCTGTTACTGGCCGCAGTTGAGTCCCGGTTCATTACCCGATGTAATTCGGCGATATTTGTCCGATTGGTGGATGGAGGGAGAGAACGGGATGAGCTGTGGCTACATCTTCGGTACATTCGTATATCATGACGTATTCGCCAATTAACGTGCATCGAGGGTCATTAACAGACTATGGAAATTGATACTCGGAGGAAGTGGGGAGGTCGCTTCGTCGCATCCTCATTGAGCGGGAATTTCATCGCCAAGGCATTTCTAGTGATTATTATTTATTAATAGCGCGAATTTGAATCGTCGTATATTACTCATAAGACCGGGGTGAACATTATTTTTTTTTGGCGGGGGGTGGGGGTGTGAATGTGTGTATGAACGTCCGATGATACATTGCGATACGGTGATATTTGGTGAATTGTTATTTATCCGACATCATTCAGAAATCCAGTGGTGGTTTTGCCTTTCTGATGACTTGCCAAATTCCTTGGAGATGAAGGAAAGGGTTTCTTGGCATCTTGCGACTTCTTGAAGCGATTCCTTGGTCTCGAAGGTATCTTGTGCCAGAAGTCAAATCTCGCCGCAAGTGGGTCACGTGCTTTTTTAAACAACTTATTTGTTGGTCAAGGACGATGAGATTTAACGTCAATGGGGGAGAAGAGAAAATTTTGTATTTAAATTTGTGTGTTTTCAGTTCAGAGATTTGTCACATCTGTAAAATTGAATTTACATCAACACTCAATTGCTGTGAAAATCCGATAAAACGACAGTTCACGAGGAAATTTTTCAATGTATCGGACTTCTCATTATCAACGAATTTCCATTTTTTTGCTCTGTCAGGTTACAAAATTATAGAAAATTGCAGCTTTTTATCTACATTAAAGCAACTTTTAGAAAATTTCTTTCCAAGATTGATAAATGAATTAGTAATACTAACGAATGAACATGTTTTCACAGCAGTCTCAAAGCGATTTAGGTAACCAACTGAGCAATTAAAATTCTCCATTGTCATATTGCTGTTCACTTCTGTGGCTATATGGACTCGTTGACATTTTTACACTAATCGAAAAGTTTTTTAGCACTATTTTTTTTGTCATTAGGAAACGAGTTTAAACTGTCAGTTCTGGTCTCTAAGTTACTGGAAACGACTGAAGTCGAATAAAATCACATGTTATATGTTAGATATGTGTGGCGAAAATATTCTTTGAGAACGAAAATATTCGGAGGAAATTGTCCTGGATATAAAAATTTGAAAATAATCGACAAGTCTTTTCTCAAATTATGAAATATAATTGTCTTCATTGCCTGAAACATTTGAAACAAAACAGTTTTCAGCACAATCGCCTCATAATGACATTTAGTTCGAGAATATTCTCTCGATAATGGTGAGAGTTATCAAAAGTTTTTGTTATGACGATTTTTATAATCTTATAACCGTATTTTATAATCTTTAAAGATTATAAAAATTAATTTACAATTAGATAAATTTTCAGAAGTCCAGACCAAAAAATATAAAACCGAAGTTGATTGACCAAGAACGCTATTCTCATGATCACTTTCATTCTTAAAAGATTCGGAAAACTGTTTATTTTCTTCGTTTAACGTTCACTAAAATCTGTAATCGCTAGTATTTCTTTGCAAGTTGTTCAATTGAGCCACGTTGGTTTTGTTTTATATTTTTTTTTACGTACAGCTTCAAGAATTATTTTCTCTTCATTTTTCAGGACTGAAGTTAATAAAAACTCTTCAAGCTTCTGTTGATTAAAAAAAAATGCTTCGACAACCATACTGTAATTGTCAGTTTGGAAAATTCCGATATATTTTACAATCAGACAGCAAATCATGAATGGCATATATTTTTGCTTCATGTCTAAAACAGTCTAGAATACAAAATTAATTTGCTACTGTGAATAATTAGAGTCTGAGTGGCCAAGCAGAACCATTAGGAATAGCAATGTTCAACTTAAATGTTTTGTACAATCACTTTTTCTTGTGCTAAAGATCAAACAAGATATAGTTCCTTTTCTATAATAATGCAATCCTATCACACCTTCCGTCACCTTAGAAAATTGTTTGCTATTTAAATTTACTCCCAAACTTTGTTTTGGGGGGGGGGGGGGAGGAGCGCTTTAAAAATACGAATTGTGCCAACGAAGTGCCGAGAAAAACCTCTGGAACTCCGAGAGTTAAAACTTACGTGGACAAAATAAACTTTATAACTCGTTAGGTATCCTTCAGAAAGACGGAGATCGACAAATCTCATGCCTGGTCCGATAAATACAAATATACTTATTCAATTTACTACGACAACTTTCCAATTTTTCTCCATCAATGCCGATACTAATTCCCATTCCCAATAAAATCTGGCGCTTTTATTTGCTGTAGGAGAAGAATTGTGTATCCTTATGCGCTATCTTATAATGTAGTTCGTGCTGGCTTATCTAACTCAATTTCCGATTTTCATTTCATTGAAATTAATCTAATTTATTGTTTGCGTGCCAGATTCGATGAGAAGACGCTCCCGTGAACAATTTTATGATTTCCTCGCTAATTATTAACGTCATCACTGCTGTCAAATTTAATTGAATTTTGTGACACAAAGCTCTGAAACTTCAAAAGCCTAGGAAATTTTATCTTGTGATGTTCGAAGCATGTGTTTCTAGTATCCATCTAGCGTTTTCCTATAGTTTCGGGCGATTTCTCCGTTTTTGAGACTTTGGGAACTTCAGAACGTTGTATCATCTGGAAATGACAGCTAACGATGCCTTTTTCCCGAATAAATATTATACACGTACATACTGCTTATTTTTGTTTTTTCTTCGAGAAAAATTTTGGAAAATATGCCGTTTTTAAGCGATGAAAGTCAAAGGTGTTCATCTCTAAAATGTAAATTACTGTAAGTGGTAGTAAGATCAGTTTTTTTTTTTTGCTCTGGTGTTCAAGAATTTGTTTCCGAATTAAAAGCGCATATTTTATGCTTCAAAAAGCTGTCTAATTTACGACCGGGGGAACTTTATAAATGCTTCCTTCTCTCTGTGTGTGACAGGTTGTAAGTGCCTTGTTTGTTCTCACCACATACTCAACCTATCAGTTTCTTTGAGCAAGGAAAGTATTATAATAACGAATTACAGCTATTTTATTGACAAAGAGACTTTGACAACATTAATTTTTATCTGTAGCTAGTGCACTTTAAGTAATTAACGATTGTTTTTGATGAAATCAGTTCTTTTTGAGAAAATTTGTGTTTCAACCAGAACCGAAGATTCAGAAAGTTCAACATTAGAATTTGAATTAATCGATTTGCAGTAAAGACCTGTCTGAGGGGAAGAGGCCACCCTCCATTCTTTGAAGATTTTTCCCCAGGAAGTTGTATTGAAGGCCTTTTAAGGACGTTTTATTTAAGGAGTAAAATTTTCCACACGGAGCTGCCTTTATTCCTCTGAGCACGTGATGGACATAGAATGATGTGATTTTTTAAAACGTATGATAACGTTGATTAAAACGCTCTGATTTATCTGAGCACATGATGGACGTTGAACGAAATGATATGATTGCTTGGAACACGTGATGGATGTTGAATGAAATATGATTGCTTGGAACACGTGTTAGTCATTGAATGATGCGACTTGCTTGGGGTATGACTGACGGACATTAAATGTGATAGCTCGAAATTTGGATAGACGTTGAATAGTGTGATCGCTTGGAATATGTGATGAAAGTTGACTGCTCTGAGTATGTGATGGACGTTGATCGCTCTGAGCACGTAATGGACGTTGAATAATGTGATTTTTTTTTTTTTTTTAAACATGTGGAGGACGTGTTGAATGATTTGATTGCTTGGAATATGTGATGGACGTTGATCACTCTGATTTTTCTAGGCACGTGATGGATGTTGAATGGTGTGATTGTTTGTAATGCGTAATGGAAGTTTTTTGAATGGTAAATGATTCTTTGGAACATGTGATCGGATTTCATATAGGTCTCATGAAGCGTGTTATTTGCTATCTGAAAGATCTCCAGCAATTCATTGATATGATGCAGAATAAATCATTGAGAAAGTTCTACTTTTATATTCATTTTCAATACCATGCTCGTTCAGCGGTGCATAATTCAATCGCTGTGTTTGAGCTCTAAGTGTTTAAATTTTCAATGTTCAGAAAATATTATAGTATTTCTAAAAATTGTAGGTATTGATGTCAACATGCTTATATGAAAGTTTCAGTATTTATTTCAGTCATCCGACTGAAGCCGAGAAGTAAAAAGCGGATTCCCGCTAATGGCTACTAGCTTTATGGGGGGAAAAAAACCCACGCAAAAATTCATCGAGGTTAATTGACCCAACGGTATCTGCTTTGAACCCCAGTAATGGTGATAGTAGTTTGTGAAGAGAAGAGAGAGAGAGCGCGCATATTTAAAACCACTTATTTGGTTGATGATGGCATGGTTTGCCGAAGGAGAAAATTTCTTTCTCTTTGTTTTGGCAAGAGTCCATCTTTTCAAAAGAGAAGTTAGTTGCTCATCACGCATCTCTTTCCTATGGGCGTGCGGCAGGCGTCGAAGAGGGGGGGGGGAAGGGGATGGATGCGAAAAGCTTCATCGGCCTTCCGGGTTAATTTGAACGTGTTAACTAGGCCAAGAAAAGAGAGAGGTGGCCTCTCTTTCCCAAAGCCTTTGGAGCAGTTTTTTTTGTCTGGTATGCAATTAAGATTTTAATCCTAACGGTGTTAAGAATCGACATTGATGCATGAGTGCTAACCACTTGTATGGTAGTGATCCAGACTCATGAGAAGGGGGGAAAAAAAAAGAAATGGAGGAGGTCGTCTTGTTGAAAAGACCCTGTCTCGGTGACAAAACATTGAAGTGGGTGATTTGATATGCGCTCTAGTGAGAAGTCCGGTTGAGGTTATGTCCCAGAACACGTCCGTAGCTGCATTTCGGGAGGCGAGAAAGCGCTGGGATTAAAGCTTGTAATTAAGGAAAGATGTAAACGGAAAATTAAGAGAATATTAAACTCGAATAACCCAGAGAATCCACGGAATCTCCATACAGCATTTTTTTTTTCTTTGTGAAGACGGCAGAATGTATTTTTTCCCTTATGCCAGAAACATGAATGTGCACATTTCAAGAACTTGGAAAACGACGTTTCAATGTTTACTCTATACCCATGTTACTTTATGGTAGTTGTCCTAAAATGTTTTGTGAAATGTGTTTCAATGGAGGATACACACATCCGCTTTTCTGGCGGCAAAACTTAGATAGCAAAATAAGGGATATAATTAGCTAATGAATACAAAAGTGAAAATTCGCACATTCGTGTCTCTGGAGTAAGGGGAGGGACGATATATAGAAATTTTCCATTGCTGTTGCATTGTCGCGAGATGAGGTGCTTTGGAATTGTGTTCTGTGCAGGGCCGCGCCAGCGGAAACGTCAGTCCTGGGGACCGAATAAAAATGAATTCATCAGCGAGATTATTTAATCACGAGTAATTCCAATCCACTAATTATGCTGGAGAGACCATCAGTGTCACCCAGGCTCTGCCAAAAGACGCAACTTAAGCTTACCTTATAGCAACTTATCTATCTCTGGCAACACCAAAATTTATGGATAGGGCAAAGATTACATATAGTGCATCGTAATAAAAATTAAAATACTTTTCATTACGATGCTATCATTAATTATGCTTACAGGGACCAATAAAAAGTAACGATACATTCCTTTCGTCGTTGATATTACACCGAGGTCTTGCTATATTTTGTCACTCGGGGGCAAGCATAAATTTAACCATCCTTTCCCCTTAATGCTGAGCAAGCGGTCAAAGAAAAGTAAATTAGGGATTCGCACAGCACCAACCTCTTTAATTTTCCTCACACCAACTGCAGTTCATCTATCGCATTACGGCAATTTCCAAACATATCTATCAGTAGTCGCTCCAGGTTCGGTAGGTAAAGAATTTATTTCTGATGTTCTTGCCCGGATTCGAACTGTGGAACTTGACGGTAACCTTCATAGTGGAAGACGAGCATCTTGCCACTCGGGCACACTGCTAGAACCTGGGTTTCCCCAATTAAGACTTTAGTTTTGCATGTTATGCGTTCAACTAGTATCACCAAACTCTGAATGCCGGCTTGCAAAGCGATGTAATAATGATAACCGTAGTGGTGGTTTCCGATAACGATGCCGCGACATTTTAAGGTGAGGTTCCTTCACATTGAGCAGTATGTGCAAAATATTTCAAATTCAAATCTCATTTTAGAGGATGCCGCAAACGTGAAGATTTAGGGAATCGCCCTTCAAACTCATGGGATCGTATATTGTACCCTATCGCCCTTTGACCATTCCATCGTCGCCCCAGTGGGCGATATCGTTCACTTTAATGAGCACTACTGCTTCAAATCGTATTGTTTTTTTTTTCATTGGAATTAATTTTTCTTGAAAGTGGAACAGTCATAACTCACGGGATCAACCGATCACTACCCTGGGGCTACTTGGCTCACCGGGAAGTCGGTTGTTGATTTTGCATAACGATTCACATTAGTTTTGCTGGAGTTGTAGATGATTAAGGTGTTGTTCATGATTTGGGCTCTGTTTTGAAGATCGTTGTTTAAAATCAGCAATTAGTATTTTTGTATATTGTTTTTCTGACACTCAAGTTTTCAGTGAAGAACGTTCGTAAGTTGCATATTTGTATTTGGATCCGGAAATTTCGCTCCCGACATTCCGTCTTCCCTGACCGTATGAGTGATGAAGAGTAATTGACTGACTGTGTGGGTGATCGGGTGAGTATGAGTGACCAAGTGAATGTGTGATTGACTGCATGAGTGACGACTGACTGTGAGTGACCAAGTGGGTTTGTGATTGATTGTTAGTGAGTGATCAAGTGAGTTTGCGATTGGCTATGAGTGAGTGATCAAGTGAGTTTGCGATTGACTATGAGTGAGTGATTAAATTAGTGATCATATGAGTGACCACACTTACTTGGTCTATCATACGGTCACCCACCCACTCACTTCACTCATACGGTCACTCACCCACTCACTTCACTCATACGGTCACTCACCCACTCACTTCACTCATACGGTCACTCACCCACTCACTTCTTCACTCTCATACGGTCATTCACCCACTCACTTCACTTAGTCACTCATATGATCACTTACCCCATCAATTGGTCACTCATACGATCGCTCACTTCATCACTCATACAGTCACTAATACGATCACTCATACAGTCACTAATACGATCACTCATACATCTCTGCCCCACGGTCACTCAAACATTCACGCACTTCGTCGCTCATATCGTCACTAACTTGATCACTAATAACATGGTCACTCACTTGTCAACTCACCCCTCCACTCACTTCGCCGCTCACCCGGTCAGGTCAGGGGAAATGGCCGTTGTTGAAACGTCGGGGGCGAAATTTCCCGAAAGCATTTGTATTGATAACAAGCAACTTTTTATAAAAGAAAAACAGTTACCTGTATCTGAGGGAGTCGCTCCATTTGCATATAATCCCTATCCATGTCGTACACGCAATAAATAACTTTTAATCTTGGAACGTTATAAGCCCAGGAGGAAAAGAGGAATAAAGGGGGAAAAAAATGTATATTAAATATGTTATTTTCTTTCTTGTCGTTTTTTCCGTGTTTGACATTTGGGAAACTAAAACTTTAAATACAACTTTTAAAAAGCTCTGGAAATCGGAATTTACGAGCTTTTTTTTTCCTCTTCGGGGAATTAAATTCCTCCTGGAGAAAGAAATTATAATATTATTTCTGAAAAGAAAAGAGAATTTTTTTCTCCCTCTCGGTATTTTGCTTTAAGGTTTCAAAACTCAATTTCGACGACGTGTAAAAGAAAAAAAAAATACTCGTAAAAGCCAGAGTAAGTGAAAAAATTAGTTTTTTTGCAATTTTTTTTCTGATTTTTATATGAATTTTTATTTAACTGCCTCAAGGCAATGTAAAGTGAAAATGAAAGGCACTGAAGATAAATATCTCGGACAAAGAAGAAAAATTCCGCGCATTTTTCTGCTTTATGGCATGTATTACGACGTACGTTAAAAATTTATTTTCTGATACATACATGGTTTTTTTTTTAGATTTTTCTTAAACAAGAATATTTGCTATTTTTCTTAATATTTCCATTTTATTTTAGTTATTTTTCTCAATATTTCTATTTACTCTCTTAAGGGGCATTGTACTAATTTTGCATGTTTATCTATAAAAAATATTCACAATTAGGAAAGTGATTCCGTTAATTGTAGGAATTTACGTATCTTAAAAAATTCTGTTCTAAAAATATTTTAGAAGCCAATTCTTTTTTGAGAATAGGTCCAGATTAATGTTTCCTGGACTATCTTCTTTGTTGGTGAGACACAAATTCCAAAAATTTTGTTTTGTTTTTGAAACACATGAAAAATTTTGGTTCATGCACTCATACTTGCTTACGTCTTATTTATTATATTCTATATCGTATACAGAACTTCATTCAGACCTCTCTAACAAGGAAAGGGTTCCGAGGTGACGTCTTCAAGAAGTTTTGAAAAAAAAATTACCGCTGAGGTTACTTATTTTAAATGTGCGCACACAAGAATATAAAAAAAATCCGTCGGAATCATAGGCGGAATCTGTGGGAGTGTCATGATGATGAGGGTTATCATTCATATATATATATATATATATGCATGTACGGTAGATAAGTCAGCTTCACCTTTGGCGCTAGGGGGGACAATGCCGCCTCCCCCCCCCCCGTATCTCCGCCCATGGGCGGATTATTATGGGTCACTCAAAAACAAAAATGTAAATATTAATATTTTGAATACCATTAAAGGCCAAGAACGAATTTGAAAATCCCGCGAATAGGGGCGTAAGTAGGACCTACTTTCTTTTTTTTTTTGGAGTGGGGAGGGTAGAAGCGCACACACAGGCTGATTCGAGGTTTGAGGGGAAGCACAGAGAATCTCTCCAACACAAAAAATGTCGAGTTTTTTACCTTAAAAAAAAAGCGTTTCAAATTCACAAAAAATTGATTGAATAAAAATTCTTTAAATGCTTTTTCAATGTTTTAACTTTAAAAATGTTTCATCAATTTTCGATCGTCTCTCCCCCCCCCCCCCCGCTTGTCTTCTGAAGCCGGGGAGGGTGCATCAGGATTTTACGAAATGCTTTGCTGGGGCATGGTAAAATAAAAAGATTAGGAACCATCGCCATAGATGAAAAATTGACTTTATTACTTATTCAGTTTCTTTCATAATTTTTACTCTTATGCCAATGTATTAACTACGTATTTCTGAAATCCCTCTCTTCAAGACAGTTATGGCCGTTTTCATTTTGCTTGGTCTAAACGTGCATTGGCACAATTTTATAATATTTTAATTTCAATTTTATTCCACAATCGATTCAACGAACATAATTCCATTATCCACTTTTAGAAAAGGTTGTCACTGCGATTGAAATTCCTTCCCTTATTCCGAGACAAAGAGAAGATTAAGAAAAATTGTCATTCCTTTTTTAAAATTTGAGAGGATGAGAACTTTTTTCTTAATCTCAATTTTATTGGGAAGAAAAATCAGATGTTTAAAAATGTTTTATAAATGAAAAACAAAAAGCATCCAGACAAAACATTAGCTGATCATGAAGATTCGCTTAAAACTCCTCTCCAGAGATTATTTTTAGGTCTTTTTCCCCCCTCCTCTCTTTCTCTGTTGTCATCCAAACACACTCTTCCTTATGTCTTCTCCACTGAGTGTGTCTGGATAAGGTGGAATAAATACGGTCTGACATCAAGGATATCAAATCTGACGTGTCACTTCTAGCCTTCCTCATAGCGATGGTATCTGCTTAACGCGCGGAAATCCGAGCCGCTTCTCCTTTTCGGTTTCAGTACATATGCCCTAATACTAAATACTATTTTTCTTTTCCAGTTCATGCTTTTAAACCTCTCTGAGGATTTCTGAGCGTTGAGAAAGATAGCATTCTTTTCGTTTTCGCTTTTAATAGTTTCATTGTCTTACGGGTCCCGTGAGTGATCGGGGCTCACATTTTTCGGAATCCTCGCTTCAGTCTTATTCGCTGAGATAAGTCGGATATATAACATTATTTAAGGAAGGAAGTGGATTAAAATTTATATAAATACAGTGATGGTGATACGAGAATAAAAAAAAAAAAACACGGACGTTTCGCTTCAAATTAGAAAATTGTTCACTATATTATAAAGATTTCTTTTAAAAATACTTAAAAAAATCGGAATAGTTGCTGATGAGTCTCCTCTGTTATTTTGAGTTTTTTTTCTTCGACTCGACAGTATCATGACGGGTGCTTTCACTTAATAGTTACAAGATTTTGCTTATCACGGATCAACGGTCTTGTTGCTTCAAAGGCCAGTGGTTGTCTTCAAGTTACCGACAGCTTTTCCCAGTGTTTGTTTTGGTCGTAGGGTCTTGGCCAGGGTAAAAACCTGGCCCTGGAGCGTCTGACAAAAAAAAATCTGAACTGATATTCTGATGGTGTCATTTACTGGACCGTTCACCTTTCTATTTAATTTACAAGCACTTCACATCTACACAAATACGCACAAACTTGTCTATAAACCATTTCATAGTCATCAAGGGCAGTCGGTAAGTCGCCAAGCAATTCCCCTCGGACTAGGCACCGACGAGAAAAATTAAATTCGGTCGGTCGGACAGCTGCTGATGTTTTATAATGTCGATGGCAGATTCGCCTCCATTTCATACGACTATGATAATCGTTCTCGAACTATTGACATCCGGCGGCTCCCTTACACAATAAACTCGTGGCTCTCTTATTCTAGTGATCATTTGCACCCGTTTCCCTAATAGTCATAAGCCAGCGTGTTTGTTACCCTAGCCTTCATTTATTTTCCCTTGCTATAACAGTCATGCACCCACGGGTCCATTAGTATACTTCCCATAATTTACCAAGGACTCCCTTGCTGCTAACGGTCATATATAACTAATCATTATCCTAGCGAACATGTGTTTTCTTACCTTATCCTGGATTTTTTTACTTTTCCTATGCACCAGGTTTTCTCAAAGTGTGCGTCACGGCTGCTCGGGGAGTCGACAACTTCTTTCGGAGGCGTCATGGGTAGTAGGTTTATTGATGTGTCCCCGTTGAGTGATTTGAAATGATTCGTTTCTTGACCATTCTGGGGAGCCGCGGATAAACGATGACTGAGCCAAAGGAGTCACGAGAGTAAAAAAATTAATTTCAAGAACCCTGGAGAATGCTTATTTTCTTTTTTCCTCCATTTCTCTCCACTGAAGAATGACCCTTTCTTTTGGTCGTGAAGTTCATATGTTTCCGTGGTCACACTATACCCGTGACTCTCTCAAAACAGTAAAAAATGTGTTCAAATAGTCGGGAAAAGTACATGGAAAGACCAATGTCCGTCGGAGCCACATAGATACAATTTTTTTCTTTTTTTGTCTGTGCACTAAATTTGTATTATCTGCGTTTCTTCGCGTGTGTGTCTTTGCCTTATGTTTTCTGTTCGTATACCTTCGTGGGCGTGCGATAATTAAAAGTTTCTAATAATGTAGGTGCACATCAAAATCTTCGACTTCACGAGCCTTCCCCCCGAAAGCCGTGAAGCGTACTTTGAGAATGATTGCACTATGAGATCACCTATATTGGACATGGTTTACGTGTTGAAGGAACTACCTGTGGTGTTTTTATAATCATATCTAATTATTAATGACAGCCTTGGGATGACTTATGTTTTTAATTGCTGTAAATGATCTCCGTCGAATAAATGGAGATTTTCATTATTCGAATCACTCGGTTTATGGGCTTCGATTACGTTGAAGAGTTTCGAAATAAAGCAATCCCTTTCAAAGTTTTTAATTACCTTTTGAAACAAATGATCTCCGCAACGTTGTTTACCTTTGCCTTAATTAGTTTTTCCTCCAATGATTCCCGTGATAGCGGCTAATTAAAGCGAAATTATTATTTTCTCTCTCTCTTGATGTTTGTAAACTAGTTAGGTTATCTCGCAAGAAAAAAGAAATGACAATGTAAATATGAGAAATAGATGGGAAACGTCCCTTGCGGGTAACATTCAACTCAAATATACGATATGTAGAAAAACGGCCATTAACTGTATACCGTCTTATATTCATTAACAAAGATCTGTTCGTTCAAACATAAATTGATCGTTAAGAGCTCTTCAACAACCTTGCAACATGTTTGAAACAAAGTATGCTCTAATCGGGTGAAAAATTTAAATGCATTTGAATTTGATTGTTTTATTCCTTATGTCAAATATATTAAGATTTTCTCGTCTTTCCCGATGCCAAGACTTTCCACGTTTTCTTGATAGAAGAAACCAAGACTTACTATGTTTCTCTTGATAGCTGAAACCGAAAATTTTGTCGTCTTTCCTGAAACCACGACTTTTCGAGTCTCTCTTGAAAACCAAACTTCTGGCGTCTTTTCTGGTAACGAGACTTTCCGCGTCTTTGAAAACACGACTTCTGGCGTATTTCCTGATACCACTACCAAGAATTCTAACGTCTTTTTTAAAAACACGACTTCCTTTTCTGATACAGAGACTTTCCGCATCTTGTCTGATACCAAGACTTCTAGTGTCTTTCCTGATACCAAGACTTCTAGTGTCTTTCCAAGTGTCTTTACCAAGACTTCTAGTGTCTTTCCAAGTGTCTTTACCAAGACTTCTAGTGTCTTTCCAAGTGTCTTTACCAAGACTTCTAGTGTCTTTCCAAGTGTCTTTACCAAGACTTCTAGTGTCTTTCCAAGTGTCTTTACCAAGACTTCTAGTGTCTTTCCAAGTGTCTTTACCAAGACTTCTAGTGTCTTTCCAAGTGTCTTTACCAAGACTTATAGTGTCTTTACCAAGACTTATAGTGTCTTTCCAAGTGTCTTTACCAAGACTTCTAGTGTCTTTCCAAGTGTCTTTACCAAGACTTATAGTGTCTTTCCAAGTGTCTTTACCAAGACTTCTAGTGTCTTTACCAAGACTTCTAGTGTCTTTCCAAGTGTCTTTACCAAGACTTCTAGTGTCTTTCCAAGTGTCTTTACCAAGACTTCTAGTGTCTTTCCTGATACCAAGAATTTTAGCGTCTTTTTTGAAAACGCCTTCTGGCGTATTTCCTGGTACGAATACCGAGAATTCTGGCGTCTTTTTTTTTGTTGAAATCATGACTTCCGGGGGGGGGGGGCGTATTTCCCGATACTATTAAGGCTATTCGCTTCTTTCCTGATACCATCTATCATCTTTTTTGACACCAAGGCGCTTTTCGTAATTTTCTTGAAACCCAAAGTTCGAGCGTCTTTATGAAGCCACGACTTTCCGCGTTCCTCTTGAGAGCAATAGAAATTCTCAAATACTTGATTTTGAAAGAGGGTTGACTATATTCAGAGCAAAAACAAAAAACAAAAAAAAACAAATGTAAAGAGTTATCGCACAGTGGATCCCGCTTATAACGTCCCCCCTTAGAACGTTTTCTCGCTTACTACGGCACATTGCCGTCGTCCCAACTCTTACTAATACTCATCGAGATTTCCCGTTTAAAGCGTTTTCTCACTTACAACGTTTATCATGACGGTTGTTTTTGAAAAATGTTATAGACGTAAACGGGATCCACTGTCTTTTTAGTTTCATGTCTCTGAGCCATCAAATATTCAATGCAAATAAAGGGTGCCTTTAATGGAAGTCGGCGTGATCTGAGCTGTCGGTAGCTGTTCTTGAACTTTGGCGATCTGACACACCCCATCTGGGAGAGATATCGAAGCGTTCTCGAAGGATGGGTGTATCTGGAAAGTTTTATTATAATCAACAAAACATTTTCACCTCAAACGAAGGCAATAAAAAATAAAATAGGTATATAAACGATCGTCAATCTGAAATCATATAACAAATAATTAAAATCTAAACAACAAACGCGCCAATGGGCAATCCAAATTGTACACAGGATTATAAGATGGTGGTGTATATTCCATCCCATAAATAGTCTGGCAAGCTGTTCTTGCCCGTCAGAAAGCTATGAAACTTTACGAACGTCACAATGAATGGATGGAAAAGTAAATATCTACAATTTCATCACACTAGGATGTGTTTTCTATGCAAACTGCAGTGACTATATTGCCTGATCAAAAGTCCGTTCTTTTTTGGAGTTTCGACATTTTCTTGAATTTCTAGAAAAATACTGGGAAAATCGTTCTGAAATTTCGGTCACGCAAACCTTATGAGTGTACTCGCAATTTCCTTAAACCTAAATACAAAAAAGGTTTTTGATCAACCCTATATGATAAATTGCAAACGATAGTAAAATATGTTATTAAAGTTACGTAACTTCGTGCAATACGTGTACGCATTTTCGTGAGAATAACACCCATGTTCACGGAGATATAAATGTTTTATGTAAGAACCTCCAATTTTTTTCATCGCATGTTCTTTTTTTTTGCTTATAACATGCGGAGTTTTCAACCGATTTTTTTTTATGAAATTCACAGAAAATCTGATGCCATACTTGAGGTGCCATTTGTAGAAATTTAGAATTTGGTAATTTTTTATTGAATGAGATACGAGTATTTTTTGTGAATAATTTTTAATTGCGCATGCGCAGGGAATATCTATTTCCTTTTTCTTTCATAATTTGGTTGCCAGATATATAATGCGACTTACATGAAAATTCAGAAACATATACGTGATATCGTGAGCTGTAATCTAAGTTATCGGATGATAAGGGATTTTCCACAAAGGGGCCATTTAAGTATTACGTCAGCATCGATGGGGGGGGGGGAGTTTCCGATTTGCTGACTTTTGATGACAAGGGGGGGGGGGAAGGAGGTGTTTGGATAATGCTTACGTCATCAACCACTCTTTATGAAAATATGAAATATTTTTAATGGCATCTTACTCGGTGCGCCAAAAACTAGAAAAACCTTCCGATAGTTTGTGGGCACTTGAAGTAACATCCCCCATTGATAAGTGCCCTACAGAACCACTTTAGTGATATCTAAATGTTTCGCGGATCCAAGTGGTCTGGGAATGTGTCCGGCCCGCTTAAGTGCTCTGGAACTGTGCCACGCATCACTGAAGTGATCCGTAATTATACATTGTGGATCACTTAAATAATCTGAGAGTGTGCCGCGGGTAACTTGAGTGAAGTAGAACCGCACTGGGGGGGGGCACTCTAAAACTACGTCACATGTCACTCAAGGGATCTCTAAATGTGTCACTAATCGCGTAAGTGTTCTGGAACTGTCCCGGGTCATTTAAGTAATCCGAAAATATGCCACGGGCCGCTAAAATGCTCTGGAATTGTACCACGGGACACTGAAGCAATCTGTAAATTTGTCGCTTAGTTCATTTTTGCAAAATTAGGTTTGAAGAGGGCAAGCCGCATCAGCTTACCCCAGGGCCATATTTGGTCTGCGGGCCAAGAGCCTTTGTGATTTATCATTATATGGCTTACAGGGTGGATCGCAATGAATTTATTAAAGATAAATTTTGACTTCATAGCCTTCAAATAACATTGAAATTAACAGAAATTGATTATAACAGCATGTAAAGGTATTTTCTTCCGAAATTTCAATTAAAAAAATAATGTTTTGCATTAAAAAATTAATTTTTGATCTTGGGGGGGGGGGGGGTTATTCGTGCCCCCTATTCCCCCCCCCCCCCTGATCCCACCAATATGCATTAGGATTCAGAGGGGCAGAGCTGATGACAAAATTTTGCTGACGAGGGTTGAGGGGGGGGCCAGAGTTTTGCTGACTTTTGCTGGCGGGGGGGGGGGGGTCAAAATGGCTAAAAATTTGCTCACGTAATACTTGGACGACCTCAAATTGGTATTTCAATTATTTTATACTATTTGATAATTTCAAAATTGAGCGCAAAACTTCATACGAATGAATGAAGACGTGTATGGTGCTATATAAAAGAAAATTCCTTATCATCGAGTAACTTGAACTACAGCTCACGATATCACGTATATGTTTCTGAAGTTTCAGACATTCAACTGGAATTTTCGAATATATTGCATCATACACCTGGCAACCAAATTATGAAAAAATGAAATGTAAATTTCATGCGCAATTAAAAATTACTTACCAGAACTTATACAGATATTTTCGGTTCTCAAATCCGAGAATCCTCTCTATGCTTTCATCATGACGTTACTGAAATTTCGTAAATTTTCTAATGGATAATTGACATTGTAAGCAGCTATATATGTATAAAAACACGCTTCAATTATTATAGACACCCTGTAAAAGGCTTTCAGGAGTGGAAGTACGTGCAGATAGATCTCGAATGTTACCGTTTCTGAATATAGAGCATTAGAACATAACGACTTTGTTCTTCCTTGAAAAAGATGGGAAATGTCTTCCCATTATAAATAATACGTGTATACGAAACATTTATTGTTAATGATCTCTAAATGACACCCCTTCCTCGACAAACTTCACTGTGATAATGTGAGAAGTCGCGTGTTTCATCTAAAGCGCGCATACCCTACCGAGCTAATACGTTCGGATGCTCCATTTATCAGTGACGCTTCTCTTCATTATGATGATGATGATCCGTTGATTTGCAGGCTCTCAAGCTGTGATAACGGCCGGTCATTAAAACTAATGTCATACTGACGCCGGAATATTTCAACTAAGAGGATTATAATCAATGATTTAGTTCACTGGGCCATAATGCGCCTATTCAATTGGGAGGGGGGGGGGCTACCCTACTTCTCTTTAGTGATAGGATATTCAGTCATCTCACACATGTGAACTTAATCAACAGATCATGATGAAAACCTCTTGTTTTTCAAACTTGTTTATTTCTGATTCAAAAGTTGATATCCGTAACGAGTTGGGAATTATTGCTATCAGCGGATATCGAATAAACAAACTTAATTGAGAAAATTCCTTGCATTTTCTATGAAAATACGTTTTTTTGTACAGTAGTTATTCTCCAGGAAAAAAAGCATCTACCAAAAATACAAGGTGTCTATAATTGATGTTGCCCATGTTCAGAGCAGTCTTCAGCCTGTAACTGCCCACCAAAAAGTGCACGGAACTGAGAACGTCGTAATGAAATGGGTGGGAAAAGAATTCATTTTTGTAAATTCCAAAATTCGTTATCACCGATTCTTATTTAGAATTCGATGAGTTTGTCTTTTCTTTTCTGTGGTTCCGATCTCTTTGAGGTGCGAATGCAAAAAACTTCTCCAGTGTTACACATTCTCGTGAATTCAACGTCAGTGTTCGGTAAAGAATTTAAATATGAAAAAAAATACCCGTTTCAACTGAAATGCTCTACACACACAAAATGTGAGAGCGGACTGTGATTACCGTGACGTGACTATGGACCATCACTACTAGAACTACATGCACCTCGTAAACATACTTCTGTCGTTTTTGTCATACATAACTTCCGCATCCTCTTGTATAAGCCTCGGCCAAACAAAAATGAATAAATAAATATTGTAGGTGAAAAAGTGGCAGATGTGCCTGAATTAAAGTTTTTTGTGGTTCTTTTTGAACCACAAAGTCTTATTGGTCTGTCTAGTCTCTAGAGGTGAGTTTTTGTTTGGAAAAGTGACTCGCATTCACTTCTCGAAATTGTAGAAGGGCCAACACTGCGAAAATTGGCATGTGCGCTAATATAAGCTAAAGGATTAGTAAAATCTCCCTTTGAAAGTGAATTTCGAAACATTTTCTCCATTTCTGACTGGTTTTTTATTAGGACTCGCAGCTTTCTGATAAACTGCCACTAGTGTTCGGTAAGTCAGTCACTCCTGCATGAAACAGTAGTTAATCGCGTCAGTGGCGACAGACCTACTATTAAATCATGCATGCACCTCATTCGTAGTTCTCTGCGGAACTTCTAACAAATTAGTACATGTTGGAATGTACGTGTTCTACGAAGTTTCTTTCTATGTAGGGTTACCAGGTCCGAAGACTGAGAAAGGAAGACGTCTGCGCATGCATCTTTCGTGACGTCACTTATCAGAATTTCCTCAATAGATGACGCCACTATTCCGACGAATGAAACCGGCCAAAACAATAACTTTCCCCTACTCTAAAACGGAACCGCTAAATAAAAGCAAAAAAAAAAAAAAGGAATTCCGACTACTATTGTGAATGCGCGTGAGGGAAAACCACATAACACAACACTCATATCAATGAAGGAATATGTGTTTCAAAGCGGAGAAAAAAAATTTCTCCAGGAAAAATGAAAAATAATTCCGGGAACCTGAAAAGGTGGACAAAAAGGCTAATTTTCAGAAATGTAGGAGGACACTTGAAATGACATCAAAACGTATAACGGTTGGTAACCCAATTTCTATGTAATGCTTGTTATTGTGCTGCCATCTATTTTTCACACTATGAAGTGTAATGACTGAAAATCTGTACCCCTGTAAATGGCAACAGATCTGGGTTGTGCACGGTTTGAAAGAAAGGGTCACTTCTATAGACAGCTCTTTGCAGGAGAACTTTAATTATGTATCTATAGTTTCTTTATTATCTTCGATCTTTAATTGCATCACCCTGTATCATGCCCCTCCCCCCCACTAAGAGATGCGTCCCCGCATCACACACATTAGTTTGAGGGATGTGGAGCTAAAGGCAATTCTTGACTATTTTTTTTCCACGCTATGAATTCATTATATACATGAATGAATGAAAGCACAGGAACTCTAAAACCGGACACATTCACTATAAAGTGGCCCGTGAAATATCTGGGCTGGGATTCGACGAACATCAAGCCAAGAGATCTGGTGCAGGATATGGGAAGGGGGGAGCGTGTCACGTTGAAACTTAATGGAAAGCGTTTTCATTCGATGCAAAATAAATGGCATATCTGAAAAGAACTTCGATCCATGACAGTATATTGAAAAATAAAAGTCACGTGTCACATACAAAGATTGCACTTTGTCCACCACCTGATGATCCTGAAATATTAGGAATGTCTTTCCTTCTCCTCGCATTCTTGATAGAAGTAGAACTGATTCCTCCCCCCCCCCCCCACTAATGGTGGATTACATCCAATGTACCGTGGACATGACATCATCCTATAAAGAACTTCGCTGCCTGAATACAAACGCACCTGGTTGTCCTTCAAAAAATAGAGAAAAAGAGAGATCATCAGAGCATTTTCATGTCCTTCCTCGGTTTTACTTTGGCCTTTGACCCTGATGAAGATCGAAAGAGAAGCCCTTTGCTGATCCTCTCGTGTGCTGGAAAAAAAAAAAAAAAGAAAACCCTTACCTGAATGTGGACTCATCTGGTAATGACTATTATAGCTCTTGGAGGTCAAGATTACGGTTCTTGCTGACTTCTCCCCTTCTCTTAACGCACCTTGGAAATGTTTATAAGACATTTCCTTTATTTTTTATTTTTTTTTAAGAGCTGATAAATCGAATTCAATCGCGTTGGGTTTTTTTGTTTTCTTCCTTTCTCTGCCTTGGGCATTCAAAAGGGTTTGTCGAGGTCATATTGATTTGTGTGTTGGGGGAAGAAATTCTTTTGTGGATTTTTTTTTCCTCCATCTCATGTAATGAGGGGATACAATCACGTAATTTCTTCGCTCAATGAAAATCTTTTAATTACGTTGCCGAAGCTTCATGAAAAATTTCTACCTTGCTTTCGGGATCGCAATCTTTAAAATAGAAATGGGTCATTCTCACGAAATTGGACAAAAAAAATGCCAACGAAAAAATACAAAACTCTTAAGGGACACTTCTTTACCTGCTAATAAATGAAGTATACTCAGCAATGTCGTTAAAAATTCATGATGAAAAAATTTAAATTTAACGATGTTAAGGGATAGGCAAATAAAATGGGCCTAAATCGTGCCTGGAGGGGCGTTGTGTCCCTTGGGACCCAATATGATTATTATGTGTGCTTTTCCTTTCTATGTGGTTTTGTTTTGTCTTTGAAAATGTGTTTTGTGTTAGTTTTACTGCAAATGAAATAAAGATCCCACGAGGCATTTTGTCTTTCAGCACTTGACTTGATATTTATCCTTAACAATCGCAACACGTCCCATCTATTTCAGTAGCTCATTTTCAGCTTGTACAAGCACTGATATTTTCAACATTTTTTTTTTTGTCAATTTTATCTTTTTTTGTGTTTCTCGTTCTTTTTTTATCAAGTTTATGGGGGGGACAACAGATTTATAGAATCATTTGATCAAGTCAGTTGAAGTGTGTAATGGAACAATAATTCCACACTCTAACTAGTTATTCAATGAAATAACTAATGATAGACAGTTAAAGTGTAAAATAAGCGATTTAACGGAATTACACAGCATACAAAATTTTAATTCAATTATTAAAATCATTATTAAGGTGGAAAGTTAAAAGGGTCAACGAAAAATTCACTGGCAACAATTAAACCCAAGAAAATAAGGCTTCTATCAAAATTTGGCTACGCAACTGCCAGCGCTGACCACGTGCATATCAGCTGGAAAGAAATAGTTTTAGAGAAAAAAAATTATGGAAATATATATATATATTCGTTTCTCAAAGAAAATAATTATTTTTACATCAAATACTCTCAAAGATTGCCAGATTATCTATCGAAAAAGTATCGTGCCCCTTCTGTCAAGTACTTTTCTGTTTAAAAAAAATTACATTGAAGAAAAACAAATCACAAGATCGTCAAAAAACGAAGATGGAGAAGGGAGGAAAGAAAAGTAATTAAAGCGAATTGAACGGAATTCGAACCTGCGACCTTCATCAGAGTCCTATAGTCTACGACAGAGTTGTTCAACCTTTTTATAGTCGCGAGCACTGCCTGTGCCCATCATCAGAAGAAGAGCAACCTTACGGCAAGTTTGGCATACGAATTTGCATTCAAACCTTGAATGCAATTCGCACAAGGTGTTTATCTAAGCACGATTACATATATAAGTGCTCCGCGAGCACGAAATCTGGTCTACAAACTACACCACAGCAGACACATATTTTCAACTGTAATTAAATAAATAAATAAAAAAACACTACATTCAACTTTGCCAAGCACTTTTCTACAAGTTACGTATTGGCTCATTGCGACCTATCATGAGACGCTAAATTGCTCTATTAGACCTGGTACACGTTGGAATGTAAACTTTATTTATACGCTTCCCCATCCTAGAAGCTATAAATAAGGATGTTCCGGTTAACAGAAAACAACTATTACAAAAAAACCCTTAAACTCCCCCCCCCTCCCCGGAGCCCAGGTATAACCCCAAACCACCTTTTCCGTACGTCAGTGAGTAGAACGATATCGATATGCTAACTTGTAATTATCGTTAGTTATTAAAAGTGGAAGCTGACCCAGACAATTTATTGCAACATCACAGCTAATTTCAGATTATTTTGATCGATGTAGAGAGCAAATAAATTAGCCTATAGGAAATGTCACAGCAGCTAGGGACCATCGAAAGTCGGTAGAGATGTTGCGATTTAAAAAAGAAAGAAAATTGTCATTCTTTATGAACTCATAATAGACACAAGTTGTAAAACAACGAAGTGTTAGTTCATGTCCTCTAACTCAGAAATAAAGACAGAGTAAAAACAATACCAGCATCATACAAGGTGTCTTGTCATTGCCTCAAAACAAATGGGAGACATTCTTTGACATTTTTTTTCTTTTCCCACCACATCCTCCTTTTACATCCCCGACGAAGACGTCAGCCAAAAAAATTAAAACGAAAAAAAAAGTAAGTTCGGTCGTCAGCCTCGAGGGATTTTTTTTTTTTTTTTTTCAAAGTCGACGACGATGTCAATGGCGGCTCGTCATTCGGACGAGATGAAGAGCTTTATTTCAGTTTTTCTTCTTTTTTAAATGGCGGCAATGACTGGCTTAGCTTTTTGCACATGATTACGTAATCATCAGCGGCGAAGATCAATCATGAAAGCCCATGATTTTTTTTTTTTCGTTTCGCTACTCTCTTGGTAATTTTCAAAAGGGTTATGATGACTGGGATATAAGCGTGCGGAATTCTCGACCCAGTTCACGCCCGAGACTCCTAATTGATGCCACACTCACAATGACTCCCAGAGAAGAGGAAACCGAGAAAGATTCGAGTCTTCTCCCTCTCTCGGGGGTGTGGAAGTACGCCTGTGGTTGGTGTTGAATGTATTGTGTTCTTCCCGGTTCGTCGTGGTCCATTTAACCAGTGAAGTACCAGATACTTTCACCACTCGCAACGCCGAGAGGAAAAATGAAATGTGTTTGAATACCCCCCCTTATGAACAGCCTTCTGTTTTTTTGAAAACTGAAACAAGCTTCTTCAAGCACTTGGATGATGCATGTGTACCTCATTCATTTCCCCCCCCCCTCCTCCCTATACATGAATTCCCCCTTGAGATATTGGCACAAAAGAAGGGTTTGTGTGAGCGGTGCTCAAAACTTGACAGCATGTGTGTTCACTTTTGGAGTAACAAGATCCATTCTTTATGATCTTGAACAAACAGTTTTTCTTTCTTGGGAAGACCACAAGATGATCAGTAGCCACTTGTTAATCTTGATGCAGACATTTGGCACAAATTAGCCATTTTTGCATGGTAGTGCTAATCTTTCAGTATTTTGGGACTAGGGTGTTATACACACACACACACACACACACACACACACAGTGTTCTTTAATGGATTGACGAACTCAGAGGGTTGTTAATAGACATCAAGAGGAACAAAAATCGCAATGGAACATGGTGTCGCAAACAACGTTGAGAGGATGAAAATCGCGAAAAACGCATGCAGGTTTCGGCGTCACACTGGAACGACAAAAAGTGCAATAACTACAAAAAAAATAAATTTGATTAATTATTACAAGAGTTATTTGAAGTGGTGGCCGCTGACGTCATTGAACAGTCTACAACGACGTAAAAACGATTCCCGGACGCGCACTCGAAGATACCAGGTATGCTTTTGATGTCCGTTTCGTCGTCCGTAGTGCGTGATCCCACCCCAGCGAATGCGCTTCGCGACGCTGCTTACGTCAGATATGGTGAGCGAACGCATTCAGCGATCAACTGACATCCACCTTTCGTCTCTCTTGGACTCAGAGCCCGCATGCGTTTTCCGCGATTTTGAACCCTGTTTGCGACACCATGTTCCATTGCAATTTTTGTTCCTCTTAATGCCTACTAACAATCCTCTGAGTTTGTCGGTCCATTAACAGAACACCCTGTGTGTGTGTATATATACATCTGTTTTTGTGAAGCGGTTAAATTACTTTGGAGAATGAAGTTTTATGTTTTTACAGAATGAATCGTATTTATGGATATAAATTGACAACCTTGTCAGAATTAGTGGCGTATTTACTGGAGGGGGAGGTGCTTAGCGGGTCATACCTCAGGTATATAAGCTCCGGGAACGGGTGGCATATCTGAGGAATGAGTGACCAAGAAAATTAGTGGAATGGGAAAAGGGCGGCAAAATTTGTATAACCCACCATAAACACACTTCCGTCCAGGGACCGATGGACTAGGTCAGTGAGTGACCAAATAAATGACTTAGAGATTCCGCAAGCACGCGAGTGAGCAAACGAGTGACCTAGAGAGTGTGCAAGCATGTGAATGATCAAAAGAGTGACTTAGAAAGAGAGGGACCACGTCCATGAGTGATCAGAAGAGTGACATACAGAATGTCAGTATGGGGGACTGACCAAAATAGTGGCCTAGAGCGTGTGCAAGTATTTGAATGACCAAAAGAGTGACTTAAAAGACACAGGTGGATTTACAGGATTTGACCTAGTGCGTTACAACTCATTGCGATGAATTGAAGGAATGAGTGATCAAGGAAATTATCGTGGAATGAGAGAAAGGTGGAAACATTCGTGTAGCCCACAGACGATTTGCAAAAATCCTAAATCCGCCTCTGGTCAGAATGCGTATGCGCGATACTCTTACATCCGTCGGGTATGTAGGAGTATCACGCATATGGAAGTTTCAATCTGATATACACCTACCATGAATTTGCAGCCGGTATAGTCGTGGATTGTGTGGAAATCTTTGACTGTTATATAGGGTCGTCACATTGATCTAATTTAATGCGACAGGCACAATGTCGAGAGTGCTTATGAAAACTTTGTGGCTGTGGAATAAAATCGCACCAGAAAGTAAAATATATAATCTCTTTGAAATCAATAGGCTTTCTGGATATTATGCCGAGGTGAACAGGAGAAAAAAAGTTTCTCTCCGCAGAGAATCGAACCCAGGACCTCTGGCATCCTGGGTTCGATTCTCGGTGGAGAGAAACAACAACTTTTTCCTGTTCACCTCGATATAATATCCAAAATTATGGCAAATTATTCAAATTATTAATAGCAAAAATATTGATATAAAATTAATGGGCGGTGAGATTCTGGCTTGATGTTTGATATATCAGCTCCTTCATGAAGGTAGTGTTAAGGGACAAAGCTAGAAATTCCATTCCTTAGATGACAAGTGCTATTCAAGTGAGGAGGGTTGTTGCAGACTTACTTTGATTCAACATAAGTGATACCTCGATATAACAATACTCTAGGGACAAAGAAATATTATAATAGAGAGGTTATCGTTATATATCGAGAGGTAACATAATCACATAAAGCGCCATCAAATTTATGCTGTTGTTTGCATGTACCATGGACAGGCGTTGCAAGTACCACCATAAAATGCATTTATACACAAGAATTTATTCGCAACAAAAAAAATTCAATGTATCCAGTTGATGAATAAAATTCAAGCAAGTTTTTATCCTCTGTAAAGTAGTTTCTTGCTCACCATTTTTGTGTACTACACAGAAAGTAGCTCCCTGGCATCTTCATTAACCGCCGACAATCACGATTTTGCACTTTTATAATATATTATAAAACACCCTCGAAAGAATATGCATTGGGGAGGAATTTAAAAATGCATTGAGTGTGCCTTTTTTTTTCAATGAAATACAAAAAATATCGTTGTAGAAAGGTTTCAAGATATCGTCACAAAATATCGTTACAGAAGGATTTATTGTATTAAACGATATTTTGTATCGAGAGGATTTGAGCATCCACCGTCAGGGTCTGATTTTACAGATTAATTTAGCCCTCAGGGCAGCCAGACCCACCTGCTACCCCTCCCCCACTCCTCAAAATCCCGTTCTGATTGAGTCAACTCTTATTGAACCAAGCCCTCGATTTCCATCTCACTTCGGATAAAGGTATGCTAAAATGTGCATTTGTCAACGGTTTGCCGATTGAAATTGGCCTATATGTACGATCCACCATGCGTATTATTCGAGGTATCAGTGTACGTCTAACATCGAGCGGTGTGAAATAACAACGGTAAAAAAAAAAAAATCAACAGCGTCGTCTATTGCTTATCGCAGGTATTAATATTTTAGCGCTCTCTTACATTTTAGATATTTTGGAATCAACTCGAAACAAATTCATCGATAATTTTTTTTGTATATAGTAAGAATAAAATAAATGCAAATAAAAGCATTTGATACTTTTTTTTAAATCAATACATAGATATTTAAAAATATTCTATATCAAAATTATCTGTGTCTACAATGTTTCTTTCTCAAGTTTTGAAGTATCGGGTCCTCCATAGAAGGAGTTATTAGTGACACAGCTAGAAATTACATTCAAGGACAAGTGGTATTTCTGGTGGGGATGGAGGGCTCGTGGACTTCCCTGTGTCGATATTTTCTCCTATTTAAGGGGAGGGGACTGGGGAAACCCCAGGCTTCAGGTCGCCATGATGACTAAAAAATGGGTATTGGCTCCTAAAATTTTCTTTATGCAATTACTAAATTGCAGGCTGAGCGAAGCAAAAATGTTTTGAATTTATAGCTGCATATCTCTGTCAACATGAATGAGGGTCGCTATGCCCTGAAAAAGTCAGAAGAAGCCTTGGTGCTTATTCAGACTAAAATTTACTGCAAGCATACGTATAAAATCTTCAGTATGTGTTGAACTTGAGTGTGACACAAATTTTCTGATCTGGTTGTGTTTTAGCCGGATAAAATTGGCTGCGTGCGTAGGGATTCTACTTCCCAAGGGTATATATCTTTCCCCTGCAGATTACTTCTTTTCTCATTATCCTTTTTCCCCCATGTATATCCATTCATACATGACTATTCATCTTCAGTTTCTTGGGTCCTAACCCCCTGACCATCAGGATAATAGTCAGAGGACATGAAAATCCAGGACAGAAACATTTTCTTTTCTTGTCATCCGTTCCGGAGACTACTCCTTTCCTGTCGTCGCGCTATCCTTCTCCCCCTCCCCCCCCCCTTTTATCCCTCAGCGTCCCTTTTTATCTGATGTACAATAATTCTTTGTGTCCAGCAGTTCCATTTCTTATTATGGTCCCTAATGCTTTCCGACCATGTTCCCATTGACCATTTTTCTCCCCCATCTGTCCTCATGTAAACTCTTTCATCTTCATGAACGGGATTTTTTTTTCCCCTCCCACGTCCATTTAAGAAATCCGTAAATGTTTCATCCCCTTATTTGTCCTCTTCAATTTTAAAATGAATCCAAAGGATTACTGAGTCTGGACCGATTGGAATTCAGGGGATGGGAGGCGTATCTAGAACTAAAATGTTTGCTTTACGACATAAAAATTCTTTTCTTCGTCTTCCTTGAATATAGAGGAAAAGGATCTCGCAAATTGAATTAATGGTACAAACAAAATTAATGGGTGCTTTCCTTGGTCGAATGGATGGTGAATTTTCTTTTTCCTTCTTCATGCGATAGATGGCCTTCGTCTAGAATGAAAAGAGACTTGAGAATGTTTTCGAGCCCCTAAAGACAAACCTCTTATATTTTTCTGCTATTTATTTTCCCGATTCAGGGAAATTTTTTTTGTTGCCATAGGGATCAGGAAGGGATTTCCTGTATTAATATTTCATAAGTGACAAAAGGTTTTTGTGTGTATTAGAAGTAATACGAGGAGCGTCTACAATTTTTTTTTCCCCCGAAGATAGTTAGTAGTAATATCTTAATTTTTTTTTTTGGCCATAATGGTTCTCAAAATACAAGCATCTTCTGAAAAGGGTACGAAGTTGAATACAGTGAAGCCTTACTACATACATGCTCAACCCATACCCCGCTAGCTAAATATGGCCCTCGAAGTCATCTGATGTATCCCACGACCTCAAACCTAATTTTGTAAAAATGAACTAAGGGGCGTATTTCCAGATCACTTAAATGACGTAAGTGCCCGCAGCATATTTTCAGATCACTCAGCGGCCCGCGGATTCGCAGATCACTTGGATAACCTGTGGCACAGTTCCATGGCAATTAAGCGTCCCTCACTGCAGATTCACATCGCTAAAGTCGCCCGCAGCACATTTCTAGATCACTGAAGTGACCAGCCGCAGAGCTAAATCGGTAAAGCGATCCGCGGAACATGTAGATGATTCGAGTGACCTGCGACATATTCACAGATCACTTGCATAACCCACGACACAGTTCCAGATCTCTCAAGCGGTCCACGCACAGTTCCAGATCATTCAAGTGGACCGCGACACATTTACAGATCATTTAAGTGACCCGTGGCATATTTTTACAGATCAGTTAAGTGACCAACGGTGCAGTTTCAAATCACTTGAGTGCATCGCGGCACATTTACAAGTAACTTAGGTGACCTGTAGCTCAGTCACAAATCACTCAAGCTGTCCGCATCACATTTGCAGATCACTGAAGTGACTTGCGGCTCAGTTACAGATATCTCAAGCTGTCCGCGGCACAATTGCAGACACGCTGTTCCAGATTACTTACGTAGCCCGCGACACGTTTTCAAACCAATGAAATGACCAGCTAATAAGTAGAGGTTGAAGTAAGCACCCTTGACTTATTACAACGATAAATCCTTCTACAACGATATTTTTTCGTAATTCGCAGTGTCTCGATTAGTTGAAATTTTACTGTATAGTGATACTTCGGCTTACGAATTTTTTCGGCTTTTTTCGCCTCGACTAACGTATTTGGCTGACAAACATCTTTGTCGAAATGAATGCATGAATGCGCTAAAGCAGTGTTTCCCAAAGTGGGCCATGTCGTTGCTTGGGGGATCTGAAGCTATGGGTCAGGATCTAATGGCTTGGCTTAAGTTGGGGGGGGGGGGAGCGATGAGAACCAAAAAATTGTTAAAAGGGGCGATAGCGCATAGTTTGAAAAACTTTGCTCCAAGATAGAGCATTCACACCGTGAGCTGAATTTTCGTGCCATTTGAAATGAATCTCCAATGAGTAGCTATGGCATGAGCCAGGTAAATTTGTTTCGACCTCAGAATTTCTTTTCTCTTTCAGAAAGATTTGTGAAATATTAGATCATTAATCACACGAATCATCATTAGATCTCTCACGAATTATCATTACATCTCACATGAATTATCATTAGAGCTCACATGAATAATCCTCAGAAAGATTATTTCATATGAAATGAATGAGCTAAGAGAAAAGCATTAAATGAAAAAGTCCTCCGACTTTTGTGTGAATGGTTTCAGTGCATGCTATAAGAAATTTATTACAAAACTGAACAGTCTGGACATTCCAATAATGTATCTTTTTCATCGGCTTATGTGTGGGAGAGAGGACATGAGCTGACTATATCACATAGAGCACACCGTCTCACGCACTTTTATTTTTCGCTATGGCTCACGAACCCGACTGCATAGCGTACTTAGTGTAAAATAAAAGATATGTTCAGTGTTTCATCTTTTAGAATCTCCTTCATACAGTTGGGAAGTTGTTTATTTCAGCCTTCGGTCAATATTTGTCTTTTCTATAGTGGGTGAATCTTAGTGTTTTATGTAAGTTACTTTCAAATTTCGGGCAGTTCATCGAACGAATTAAACGATTTTCCATAGAAACCTATGAGAAATCACGTCATAGCTAACGAATGTGATTTCGGAATGAATTATCTTCGTTATAGCGGAGGTGTCACTGTAATTTAATGAAAATTTTTTTTGATTGAAGAACAACAGCACACATTCAATTGCAAATGTGGACTATGTTGCATAGCCATTGATTCCAGAGGAGGGGGGGGGGGAAGTAATGGGAGAGATCGCTCCAAGAGCCGGATAATACTGTATGGGAAAATTATCTGTCCACAGTAAAACACGTGGCGATCGAACCCTACACATCTAGTCGCCCATGCTGAGACATCGCCTGAGAAAGAGCTTCTATAGCTCTTTCAGACCCTGGTGCCACAAACGTGTGGATTGTTTTTCTCGCTAGTTTTTTTTTCTACCTCACGATGTTGAGCCCTCACTTAAAGGATTGTGTTCGTTTTGAGTTAGAAATATGAACTTCTGGGCCTATTCGTCAGAGGGCAGCACTTAAAATTGAACTTTCAGGGTTTTTTTTAAGATGACTTCCCGAACAGAACGTACCTCCAGGTAAAGTTTGCTAAATTACGTAAAATTTAGCAATAAAATTCTGGAAAAAAAATTGCAGGGCATATTCATCTTTACATACATCATCTTGACTGGAAAAATTTGAACGAAGTAAATTATTCTTCACAAAAAAAGAGAAGAAAAAAAGATTTGCTGAGTTCTTTTTAATCAAAAATGAAAAAACGCTTTCAAAATTGCAAAAAACTAATGCTTTGGTCTGAAAGGGATGAAAGAATTGGGATTATGTTTACGGTTACAAATTTCCAAGATCTAAAAAAAAATAAAGCTTTTCTTCCAATTCGAGATAATTATCAAGCTTTCCAAAATTGAATTTATGAAATCATTTACGATTTTCTTTTTCTAAATAGGATTTCATTTACGGATATTCAAACTTGTGGCTAACATCGGCTTCCCATAAATATGGACGACGGAGTTTCTTCACCAAAAAATAAAAATATCTCTACTTGCATTCCTTGGATTTCTTTTTTTTTTTTTAAGAGGGGGGGAAATCCAAGTAATTTTACGACTGCATTATAACAAAGAAATACGGTTGGAAAGAAAATAAAAAAGAATATTGAATCTCTTATTTTTCTCCCTCTTTCAGACATAGTTATTATTTTAAAATCTTCTCTTTAACACGGGAAGATGATTTTCATCGCAGATTCTTTTTCTTTATGGTCGTGAGGATCTTGTCGCATTGGCTTTATTTCTTATTTTTCAGGAAAAGAACAGCAAAAAGAAAGGCTCTTGAATAGCTTCGAACATCTTTTGGAGGAGAACATTTTTCTTTTTGCTCATTAGTGTTCAATAGTACAAAAATTTCTTTTTTTTTATAATACTCTCGAGTTTCTTCTTGATGCGGATTTCTTTCATTGTCTTTTGTCCTCCTATTGAAGTGAATCTGGAGAAAGAGGGAGAGAGAGAGAAAGAAAAAAATCCCTTTTTTATTTCAAGAAACAGAACAATAGTGAAGAGTGAAGGGATTTTTCTTGTACGGTATATAACCAACACACAAAAATTCTTTTTTCGTCGATAAAATATTAAAGTTTTGTATCTAAACAACTAAAAGTATATTGACTTTTGTTTTGACGTCACGGACGTATGGATTCAATGTAACGAGGAATTTGTCATTTTGTTTTGTCTTGAAGTAAATACAGTTCCAATTTCATTCTTTTCCTGTAATTTTATTTTATTTTTTATTTCAAGAACTTTTTTTTCCTTTCTCTAAATTTTTAAGATTATACAAAATGAAATGAATATCGACATGAAATATTGAAAACACAGCGGATTTTTGATCGAAAAGAATTTCATAGATACTGAGTTTTTTCATCAGTTTTCAAGTTTTTTATATACTCATTAAAACTTTGTGTGGATTGGTTTGACAGACTTGAAAAAAATGTAAAAACCTGAATCCTCAGACTTGTGTAAATGGTTTCAGTGCATATGGTAAGACTATTATTGCCAAACTGAACGGTCTGGGCCTTTTAGAAATTGATCTTTTCCATCTACGTGTGTGAGAGAAATGAGCTAGCTTACTATATTACATGAAGCACACCACCTCACACATTTTTTTCCCACTCTGGCTCACGACTGTATAGTGTATATAGTATAAAATAAAAGAGATACGGTAAGTTTTTCATCTTCTTTTAGAACCTCCTTCATCCAATTGTGAAGTTGTTTATCTCAGCCTTCGGTCAGTACTTGTCTTTATTGCAGTGCTTCTTGGTATTTTATGTGAATCACTTTGAAATTTTGGGTAGTTCCTAGAACGAATCAAACGATTTTCCATAGAAACCTATAGGAAATCACGTTTTGACAAACGAATGTGATTCCGGAATGAATTACCTTCGTTAGTCGAGTTATCACTTGTAATTTAATGAAAAGAAAAATTTCAGTCAAAAACACTTTCATTTGTAAATGTTGAAAATGGTGCATAAGGGGCCATTCAAGTATTACGTAACCAGATTTTTAGCCATTTTTGACTCCCCCACCCCCCCTTGTCAGCAAAATTTCGTCAGCAGTTTAGAATATTTCATACCTTCCAAAAAGGGTGGTTGATGACATAAGCAACCTTCAAACCCCCCTCCCCCCTCGTCATCAAAAGTCAGCAAATCCGAAACCCCCCTCCCCCACTCGACACTGACGTAATACTTTAATGACCCCTAACCATTTTATGCGGGAAGGCGGGGGGGGGGGTAATGTTAGCGATCGCTTCCTAATCAGATCATGGCCCGCCACTCTGAGTCCATGGATAAATATAAGCAGGTGGTCGAAGATGACCTGGGCCTATGCTGGAAGCTGTGCGTGTATGTGTTGTGAATCTAGTGTGAAGTTTGTTTCTGTATATTGCTTGTTCGTGGGTAATGCTACCATCTGCCATCAATTTTTTAAATTAATATCAATTTTATTGAGTCAAGCGATGTGGGAGCGATCGCCCTTCTGAAGCGCCGGATTGATGCAACTGAGCAGTTGCTTCAATCTTCCCTCATTGGTCCACCACCTTCTGCTACAGGAGTTGTTGGATCGGCCCCCACACGCACCTCACAGTTCAAAACCACAGAAAACCAACTTCAGCCGACTACCGCTGTGGTGATAGTGGGGATTGAACCAGAGTCCGCACGATTTTTGTCTTCTTGCCCGCTGGTGGTCTTTCGGTGCATAGTGCTCCGGACGTTGCATCACTATTCCACTATGGCCTAAACCCTCTGGGTTACCAGCTTATATCCTCAGACAGAGCGGGGGGGTCATGGTTAGTTTCGGGTCCTCGCGATGCGAGTCCGTGGTCAGGGGTGGGGGAAAGAGAACATAGCCTCATACATAGTCTTGCTGCCTGTTAACGATAATTTGCAGTGGGGGGGGGGGGTGTTTTGATAAACCTTAATGCTCAAAAACCAATTTTGAAGGAAAAGGAAGATAACATTAACCTAAGTCCCAATAAAAAAATAAAAAAAATATTCTCCCATGTTATAATATTGGTCTGTTCCGTTTTTACCAAAATGATAACAATACCCGAATGATAACATTATCCGTGATTGTAATAAGCGGCGTCTTCTGCATCGAAGAAAACTGATTTCTTCCCAATTCCTATTCCGTAGCGCTTCCCATTGGAGCTTCTGTAAATTACGCATGAGGATCACTCCTCACTATGGATACATATTATGCTGTATATTGTCCCAGCAGCCAGTTTTCATGACAAGACAAGAGAGCTGTAATATTTGAAGGAAAAAAAAATTGAGTAAGAAAAAAAATTCCATCAATGTTGACAAGTTCCGGTGTGAATATCCGTTCGGGAGAAAGAAAGAAAAAGGAGTAGGCAGAGAGATAACTCCCTTAAAAATAATAATAAGAGAGGAGGAGGGAAAGTGTGTGTTGATGATGAAAAGCCTTTTCCCTCCTTAATCATAGGTTTTTTGTCTCCCAGATGTTCTTCGTTGTAATAATACATGTCTCGGGTTAGCTTTTGTTTTTTTTTCCCCCTCTTCCCCGCCTCCATCTGATGTCTGACCACAAAATAGGGAAAAAAGACAATAATGTCGCACAGTCTGACAAGTCATCTATTTCTTTTTCTTTGGAGCTCGACATCCGGCCGGCTTTTTGTCTCCGGCTTTATAGCATCCGTTAATTACCAGAGTTAATTAATTTCTGTTAAAGGGCTACGGCGCTGTGCTTTTAACAGCAATAAAAACGGATACAACGCAGCTGTCCCCGTATTGGATCGCAGACGCTTCATTTTTTTCTTGTTTACTTTACTCACTATATGTATCGGGATTATGGTATTAGAAAATGTGAATAAATTAATTACATGCCGTAGTTTTTTTTTTTTCGATGAGCTGTTTTTTATTCCCTCTTGTGGAATGGGTTTAATGCCCCCCTTTTCTTGAAGTCATTGTGATTCAAGATTATGGATGATTAATGGAGGAAGCTATTACCATCACACAATTGAGATGTATTGAGGGTTGAAAAAAAAAGTGGAAATGCACTATCTAAAAACATTGTAATACATGTACATATGTTATTAATGGTTATTTGGGATGTATTTAAATTGAGACTAACAAAAGACAATTTTTCAAGTTTTTTCCCTCTCAGCCGTGGTATGACCCGTTGTTCATGTGCATCCTAGCTTCACGCTGTGACTTCATTGGCACCCGGTTGGTTGAGATGATTTTATCGAGTTAATATCATAGCTAGGAATGAAGAGGGGGGTTTTTTTTTGGAAAAATTTCAACAATTATGTCCCCGCTGCCCAGAGAATAAATTACATGTCCACCACTAATACGTAAATTTTCGTGGGCGTTTTGTGGCATATTTCACCACATGCTCAACCCACAGCCCGCAAATCAAACGTGGAGTAATGTTGTTCGCGACCTCAAACATAATTTTTTAAAAATGAACTAAGTTGCACATTTTTAAAAATCACTCAAGTCACTGGCGTTGCAGTTCTACATCACTCAAGTGACAGGCGCGAGGATTTGTGAATTTTTTTCTGGGCTCCGAGCGGTAGTTATATCGTATATCTAGCCCTCGCACTGAAAAGGTCTTGGAAACGCTCTTATGCAGCATCATATATTTGATTGTTCTATATAAACTATTGCACTATCGTGGCCATAATTTACCGGGAACCACTAAAATTATAAGACAAGTTTAGCGCCACTCACTCTAGTACAGCAGCAGTTATTTTCTCGAGTTTCGTGATGGAAGGGTTCGTCTCTTACGGTGCGGGCATTGGATTATTGATTTCACGCGTTGATATATTCATGCGGAATCTGATACTGACTAGAATTATCAAAAAATATTCTGATTATTGATACTTTCAATCAGAAAAATGGCAAGTTATTTCTCTTTGAACTTAAAATACGGTATATATATTTCATCTCTCCCTAAACTATAACGTATTCTTATTGCCCATAACTTAGATGATTTTTATCCTAGACCTAGAAAAAAGAAATTACCTCCGTAGTGTAAAGAAATGATAAAAATCTCGGAGACTTTATCGCTTTGGAAGCGGGACATTTTATGTCGATGATGAAGTACGGATCGAATCAATATTTTTTCTCCTTTCTCTTATTCGAAGCAGAAAACCCCGTAATATCATTTCCCGACAATCCCCACGAAACATATATATATATTTTTATTAATATTTCGTAGCATCCGGGAAGTTCTCTACGTATATCGACAGGCCAATGTCATCTGCTCTGCTAGAAAATATCGCTCTCCGGGAAACAGTTTTCAATTTTGTCATGAATGAGTTCTATCGGTTTTGAAAGGACTGTGGAATCGTTCGTGCACAACATGACCGGTATAGATGGGTACCGATTGATTCGCGTTGATGACCTATCATCAAGATAGGTTCCTTGGAGGGGAGGAGAAATCGGTCCTGGATGTCTCGTGTTACATGCTTGTATCCATGCGCTGGTATGTGTCACGATATTTCTCAGTGGAGCTTATGGTAATATAGCTTCACTGGTGAATTTGAATGAGATGCGGCAGGATTCTTAGTGTTCGTTGTCCACGAAGCTGCCTGCCCATGGGTTGCGGTTTACATCCATTCGTGAATGATTACGAGAAAAAAAAACCCCGCTCTGGAAGATTTTTCGTGTGATATTGATTAGTTTCGATCATCGTTTCATTTGAACCTACCGAGTGTGTCTAAAATCTTTGCAACTTTCAAAATTAACGCTTCACGTACAGGCTTTTGGCAACAAATTTGAATGATTTCTATTAGAGGTATCGGCGATAATTCTAAAAAGAAACTAATTTTTGTTGGCATCTCAAAAAAGGGAAAAGAATGAAAGAAAATATAGACGAGGAGGGGGGAGAACAGTACAGTAGTTTTCGCTTTCACCCTCACCTTTCCCTACATGTTCCCTTTCTCTTAGTGGGAAGATACATTATTAGCGGTGGAAAAAATCATTAATTAGAGGTATAGTAGAAATAATGGGAAGGAAAAAAAGTCACACAATGTGTGTGTGTGATGCCTCGTTGTGTTAAAAAGATGTAAAAATCGAGGAAGAGCCTGGAAGCCTGGAATGAACAACCATTTGCGTTTTCGGACGAGATATCTCGTTCGTTATCGATATGGAGTTAATAAAGATGAAACAAGTGAAAACTTTTTGGTTTGCACGAATGTGATCAGAGGGAAATCAGATGTTTTATTTTAAATACTGTAAGCGGAAAAATTATTTTTGAAGTTGGTGAGATAGATAACGCTGACCTGTAGAATTTGATGCAAATGTATGCAAATCAGGCCACCAAAAAAGAAGTGATGGATGCATGTAGATTCTTCATCCGATGCCGATATTACTGAAATAAATGCAGTCTACGCGAATGTTTTCCTATTCTTCGCAAGTTATTTTCATCCAATGTAACGACCATTCAATACAACGCCCGGATTCTGATCGGCGTCAACTATTGTTTTTGCAAAGAAGTAAACAAAATCCGTGTTCTTGGTTTCTTAAAATTGTGTTTGACCTCTAATCCTTTGATATTGGAGAATTCGGTAATTTCGTAAGTGTGTACATGCAATTAATTTTTACAATTTCGTTATTTTCTAACGTGATGCATTTTCACAGCAGCATTATAGCAACTTATTATATGAATAATGAAAATATTTTTGATGTAAAAGTTTTTGTAAACGTTCACTATAACTACCATTAAATGTAACATCCATTTTTAGTGGAAGAAGAATGGGGAGGGGGGACATTTTATAACGAATATTGTCTGTATATGGAATGCAGAATTGTCCTGTTGTTTCTTATTGACGGCCTGATTTGCATAAAAATCTACATATATTACATATCGGTGCAGGCGTGGATCCAGAGGGAGGCGATCGCCCCTTCCAACAGTAGAATAATATAGTACAAATTTGTCTGTCCCTTGAAGTACGGAGTGATTTGAAGAAAATACACTGTTTGTCACCCATTCTGACACGTCACCCCGGATCCGTGCTTACACAACATCCCCTATAGATAAGATATCTTATCTATAGGGGGGGGTGTTGGCTTATATGATTGCATTTTAAATTTAAAATCTCTTTTTTTAATCTTATTTAAAAACATCTAATTTCCTCTGATCCCATTCGTGCAAACCAATATATTTTATTTGTTTTTGTTAATTTCTGAGTTTTTAAGATCTAACACACCCACTACTTATTATTACCCACTCTGTTTTCCCGAACGTCTATTGATGTGAATATCGGGGAAACAGGCATCCCGCCTTGATAAGCACCCGTTATTCTCTCAATCCGAACCATGCGTAAAATATTCCGAACACCCTGGCAAGCTTAACTCGTACGTACAAGGATTTCTAATTAGGACCTCATCGCCTCGGTTGCTGCTAATTAGTTTCAAGCAGAGACTAAAGGATTAATGGCCGACCTTCGCCTGTATGACCAACAAAACGAGCCGATACTGACTTCGAACAAACGCGGGGCGTACGGTCGGTAGGGTGGTCAGGGTTCCCGCGTGGGCAGTGATTAAGTCAGAGTGGGTTTAATTAGTCGAATCCGCTGGCTGATGAGGACACGTCCACCATCATGTCCATATAACAACAAACAACTTATAAAAAAAAGTAGCTTTGAGAACACTCTCTCTCAAACGGGGAATGAAATTCCCTTCCGGGTCGTAGATATTGCCTTAGTAGGTAAACTGCTGCGAACGTGCGGTTTTAATAATAAATTTAATACCGGAGCAGAGATAAAACTAATGAAGGAGTGTCCGACCGTCCAACCTCTTCGTGTCCCCCGACGCCCTCTCATTTGATGAAGGCCGTTCTTCAATTTCGAACACAAAACTCTTCACGATAGGGTTCGGCTTGTGTAGTTCTAAGGAATTCTTCCTAAGTAGGTGTTGAACGAAACAATGATCCTTTTCACCGAATCTGAAGGATTATTCAACGTGAGCGTGGCCGATGCTTCAGTAAGGGAGAGGGAGGACACATTCCTGTTGCATTAATTAATTCGGTTCTCAATTAACTCCGTTATACCCGACGTATATCGGTAGGGCGTGTTCTCTAAAAACAATTTCGAACTTCCAGATGCGGTTCAAATATCTTCCACATTACTTTAAGATCCCTATGTTTATTATATGTTTGTTTAAACAAATGCCATTTTTCCGGGAATAAGATTTTACAAGTGTATTGAATACAAATTATAGATTAACGGGAACTACAAGAATGCAAAGACAAACTGGATTTTATTTTTTGTCTCTTTGATTCGAAATTTTTTGAACTAACGTATAAAAATGCGTAGTTATTAATTTTAATGAAATATTGAAAAGAGTTCGAGATGCGTGAAGCCACATCGCTCCTGTAAACACATGGGGCCGTTCAAGTATTACGTCATCATCGATGGGGTGGGGTTTCCGATTTGCTTACGTCATCAACCACCCTTTTTGAAAATATGAGTTAGGATTCACAGGGGCAGAGCTGATGACGAAATTTTGCTGACAAGGGAGGGGGGTCAAAAATGGCTAAAAATTTGCTTACGTAATACTTGAACGTCCCCCATGGATTGCTCAGTGAAATTCTGTGTGTGGGAATTTCGTTTCACTCATACACTAGAAGCTTTACACGGCATTGACGAGATTTCTCGTCTCCTCCTTTTAGTATCGACAAGCCTTAGTATAAAAAAAATATTTTGTGATGGCGATTTCTCTCAATGGAACACGTTTCCCTTTATACCCTCTTAGTTTGCACCTGCTGAAAATCGGAAGAAAGCTTACTTCCTTGACAGTGATTTTTGCTCTGCTGCTGAAAGGGTAGAGAGAATCGTCACTACAACTTCTATAAACTGCACTCTTGCAGTAGAGCATGCAACCATTGTGTAATAAAAACTTAGTAGAAACCAAAAACCGTAATTGGTGGAACGGGGTTCCAATGGATAGTTATAATCCATCAAACCCCTTCATCATGACTCTGCCAATTCCTGTGCAGTAGTGCGCTTTGCAATGATAGATTCTAATAAGGTGGGTGAAGACGTAGGTTCACCGGAGACCCAAGGGTTTTTTTTTCGTCTATAATTACGTAGCTATAATTTCGAGCTATAATTTCGTAGTTTTCAAATGTTCGTAGACCTGGCAACACAGGTCGAGGCATGTGTAGAAAATTTTTTGGTCTTTTTAATCGTGCTTTGGGTCTACTGTCGTATGATGAAATCTCCGCAAGGTGGGGAAATTCAGAATCGTTCAATTTATCAAATACGTTCTTTGCCAGTTTCTTTGAATATGACGTTACATCAGCTACTCCGGAATCACGTCTGATATTAACGTTTCTAACGTACCAAGGTAGTCTTGTGTATCTCCTCAGAGTCTTGTTCTGAAATCTTTTCAGAGCGATGATATTAATAACTTATTAGAAATTTAGGAATAAATTATTCAATTAATTTTACTTTTTACACATATCAAACACTGTCTATTAGAACTATTCCCAAGTTTAAAAATGACTTTCAAGAAATTATGGTTTTTTTTTTTGTTACTCATACAAAAACTTGATTGATACATTTTATCTACGCAAAAAAAACGTATGGCATTACGTTATTAGCTATCACTACAAACCTAGATGGCACTAACACGGAACTCTGGAATTAAAAAAAAATTCAGTACGTTATTATGGTCAAAACTTTTTTTAAAAAAAAAGAGAGAAATGTAATTTTGATCATGATTTTAATTATCTCTTCGATACATCTCACAGTTATAATTATAATTCCTGGAGGAAAAAAAATCGTGTTGCTATGTTGTTATTCTTTGCGAAGTAAAATTACCGTGATTTCCTGCCTCCTATGATTTACGAAAAACTAATTTTTTCGTATAACAGTCGACTTGACGAAAGTTTAAAGACTTGCCCCCCTGGGCTTTATCCAATGATAAAAATTAGGGTATGTTGTGTGTCATAGACCTGCACCTCCTAGAGGTAGAAGACCTCCGCACTCTGCTTGTGACGTCAGTAAATAGTCCATTTCCCTCAGAATATTAAGGGAAAAAAATTCCCTGCTCGTGCCAGTATCAGCGTTGTGAGAAAGAGAAATGATCGGGCTCAGAATTGGCGATTTCTATTCCCCACATCCAATCACTATGCGGTATTTGTGAGCCAATCAGGAAGATTCTACGCCAAAATAAGAAACGAAATAGGATGCTGTGTTTCAAAATGTGGCAAACTTGCTAGGTAGTCTGAATGACGTTTATGGCAAACACTGCAAGGGCCTTCTGTCTCAAGTTTTGATGTGAATACGTTCTTTGCGACTTCAATCGCGTGGTAGGTGCTGACGTAAAGAAATTAGTATCGTCGGATTTGCCCTCGGAATAACTAACAGACGATACCAATGTCTTCTATTTACGTTGCGGACTTCTCGAGATATAGCGTAAAACACTTCCGTTACTAATGCGGGCCGTGGGTCTGGTGCCCAGTTCGGAAGAGGTATTCAAACCAGAGTGGGGTATATATGATTTGATTTGTGTTAACGAGATCTACCCGCAGACATCAAAAACACGCCGCCGTGGTGGTCGAGTGATCATGGTGACGGACTCGCGTCGCCAGGTCCCGGGTTCGAACCCCACCGTCGCCACAGTGGTGGTCGGCTGAAGTTACTGGTTTTCTGTGGTCCCCAACTTCAAGGCGCGAATGTGAGCCGATCTCCCCTTCGGAAAGTCTCGCCACAGAGAGCAACAGACTTACAAACAGTACAAATTTAATTCAATCATAACACATCACTCACTTCACTTGTGAAATATAGATGGCGGCACTGAAAAATCAAACGCAACACTGCATACACACTCAGACTGTTAGGTACACACACAGCTACACTTCCGGCACAACTCACTAGGTAGTAAATCGCCCATAGATGGTGATAGACCTTAGTTGCGCTCGGTTTGAAAGAAAGAAAAACATCAAAAACATATACAGCGCCTCCACTGTGACGGGAAACGAAGCCTGGGCAGTGCTTCCACATCACTCAAGCAGTCTCCACAGCACATTTCCAGACCACTTAAGTGTCCCGCGGCACAGTAGCGGATCACTAAATCAAGTGACCCGTTTCCAAATCAATGAATGTGGCCCGCACTCCCCTAAAGGTTGACCACCGTTGCCTCATATTGATTGGCCCGCCAGATGCCGTCAATGATTTCATGAACCAGTTTTCAAGTGAATCTGAAAATTTATTTCAATTTGATTTCCAGTTGTATTCGTTACCATCATTCCCATGCATAATGGGCTACAGTGTGATTTGCATTCGCTGCAAATGCGTTTCGGGGGCCCATCCGTCTTAATTTCTCATGAATCAACTTCTAGTACATAGATTTGGTTTCAGCATCAATTAGCCACTCACGGTTCGTATTAATACCGGGACGACGATCAAAATAACTGGATTGACCCGTTTTGTCGTGTTTTCGAAAAGCACTCTCACGACACGTTATTTGCGCGTTTCAAGTAATGATCAGAATTTCATGAGAAACACACACACGTTCTGGCATTGGTCACGTTATAGCGAGTGTCTGTGTGTGTGTGTGTGCCAGTTTCACAGGACCACGATAATTCGACAACTCCTAGAATTTGTGAAATTCGCTCGCTTTATTAATGCGATTCTCTCTGTGTCCTGTCAGTTGTTGGTGGAGAGCTCGGAACCTCTCGTCGGGACGTGGGGGGGGGGGGGAAGGGAGTAATCGTTAGCAGTTACGCCACGTCTATTTACGTCTGTTGCTGTGGAGTCATCTTCGTTTTGAATATGTCCGGGACCCGCCCTGTCATTGTATGGACAGCCGTCATCATCATATCCGATTGTACGTTGCGTCTCTGTTGTCAAGGCGCTTGTGATAAGGGAAGAGTCTTTTCCAATTTAAATAACATTCGCATGACATTATTGTTGGCCACCTACTCGCGACCTTATGTGATGTCCGGAATGGGTCTTGGAATTTCTTTACGGAAAAGCGTCCGTTATTGTTTCTTGTTTGTGGGATAGTCAAGGTTGTCGTGGTAGACAGATAGTCGTATTTATATGCACAATAGGGAATTGAATTTCCCCATATGAGTTGCGAAACATCAACTGATGCTGGTGATTGAACGGCATCAAACGCACTGCTGGATCAGATAATTAATATTTTCTTGTCAGTACCATCAGTCTTTTAAGTCTGTTATTATTTTAAGAGCGAGGGAGCACAACCCCGGCCCGCATGTCAAATGTGGCCCGCTATGAGGATCCATCCGGCCCATGAAAGATGTTCCGATAAAAAAAAAAAGTATAAATACACTCAAGATAAATGCCTAGGCTGACCATATTTCCTTTTATAAAAATACGTGAAATCGCGACCCATAAGGGTTACCACCAACTATCTCCAAGGGATTGTCAAATGCGAGTAGTTTTTCCAATTTTACAGCCAAAAGAAAGTATTAAAGGCAAGTAAGGTCGCCAATTACAGCCCGAAAATTGTCAAATGAAAGTGAAAGGGTTATTCAGTCTATGAAACAAAGTTTTTCGTTAAAAATCTGGTTTAATTACCATGTTAGAAACTTTATTTTATAAACTAAAACTTTAAACTTAAAGCTTTAATTTTATATCGTGGGATGTGATGTATAAAACGCAATCCAATCATTTCTAAAAAGCAAATAGAAAGGTTGTATAAAAGATCTTTTTTCTTGGCTTCCCCCCAAGTATGTAGTTTGAACAGAATTCTGAAACCGAACACACACACACACACACACACATTGCACAAAATTCGAATAATTATGATATTTGATCATGATATGATGAATTAAGTTGAAAGTAGACAAAAATTTATTGGTGGTTAGTGCAGAAAAATATTGTGCAAAAAAAAAAAAGTTTATTATCCTTAGTCATCATGGTCGAGTGTATATTCCAAGTATACGTCATCATGCCACGTCAAGTTGTAAAAGCTCTTAAAGATTGCAGGTCGTTGTACTTCGTACGGGAGACTGGGATTGGGTCCTCGTTCAAACTTTGTCCAATTCTTCGATAGGCATGTCCTCCTTTTGTTGATTGTCCTTTCTTCCTTTTCGGTTGTTTTCAACAGTAACTTCATGGCTGGTGTGACTACCAAAGAAACTGGAACGGTGGTACACTAAACGTGTGGTGTAGAACTAACAACCTGTCCAAGCTATCAAAATTTCTTGTTTACAACCAATCGCTACCGAAAGGAGATGGTTTTACTAGACCGCTTCTTATAACCATCTATTCTTCTGGAATCTCGACAGAGGGCGTTTGTGCTAAGGACACAACGTAAATCTATACTCAGTGATACTTTTGATGCACGAACTAACCTCAAATTCACGAGCACGAACTACACGGAAGACAAATACGCAGATGGTGGAAAAACGATCAAAATCATTGTTCCCCCCTTATACAGTATCTTTCTTCCTTTATTACAGCGGACTGAAGCTTTTTTGCCGCTGATGTTCTACGTGGTTAAAATAGACGATACTCAGCTATACAAGAACGTAAAAACATTAATTTCAATTTTTTTTTTGGACTGAAAAATCATTCCCCCGACCCTTCAAGTGAAGTTGCAAATTGTCAATGGCAATAATTTATAAGTCAATAAAAATGATCCCCATGATCAACAATTCTTGATCTCAAAGTAAACCCGTTGACAGCACAGTGGTGGTCTGCTGAAGTTGGTTTTCTGCGGTTATCCTGCTTCGCGAGGTGCGAATGCAATCCGGTCCCCCCAATTTGAAAAAGTCTCTCCGCAGAGAACGAGCAGACCTACAACACGATACTGACATAACATGAAAATTCAAGCATTTCCATCCTCACTTCATAAAATGGAAGACAGGTGGTAGCATGATTGCCCGACTGGCGCCGTGGTAAGATGCTCGTCTTCCACTATGAAGGTTACCATCAAGGTCCATGGATTCGAATCCGGGCATAAAACGTTAGAAGCAAGTTCTTTACCTACCGAAAATGGGGCGATGGGTGGAGCCTTCATTTCCCCCCCCCAACTCCTCTGGTTGGAAATTGCCGTATGGCGATATATGACCGGAGTTGGTGTGCGGTAAAGCAGATGGTAGCATGAATACTAAACAAGCGCAAGTCAATAACAAACACGTTAGGGCCACACATACACTCAGAGCATACATTCCGGCATTCGTTAGAAATTCTGTAGAGGAATGACTGCGAGGTACATGTACGGTCAAGTAGTAGTTGGTATCGGAAGAGACATAAGAAACAACCTTCTAATTGAGTTTTGGAGCACACGGGGACCGTATAAAAAGTCAATTTTTATATGTTAATATCTATATATATCTACACAACCCCTTGAAACACGAAGGGCATATCTGAGTACTACACGTCATTTGGAAACTTCTTCTAACTGGAAGTATGTCTCTAGGATCAACGGTTCGCCAGTAAAATGCCGTACGCCCTGTTTGCTATGCACCCTGTAGTATATTCGTCAATCATACTTTTTTATGGGTAGATTTTTTTTCAGTCACCTCGTATTTTGTCTGTTGTGGCCTTTGTATTTGTTATAATCATTCAGTTGTCTCATTCCCTTTATTTATGCTTTGCATATTGGAAGGTTAACAGCGCCATCCACCGTCGGACCTGTACCTTGGGGATTTCTAAATGTTGAATGCATTTGAGCGTTCAGTATTGTTTTCTAATTACCACCTGCTGACGGAAATTTAAAAAAGGGGTGTTTACTCAAAAGACTCCAATTAATCACTTTTTACCTATTACTAACGAGGCTTTCGTTGCTTTTCCGCCCTATGTGTGTGACACGTGGGAAGCGTAATTTGCATAAACGGGAAGTTGAAATCGCACGCAAAATATGAAAAAAAACAACTTTTTAACGTGTTTTTGGGCGCCACGTTGGTGTGAAATTTTTAAAAATAGATGATGAACGAATTCATTTGTTCGGAGTAGTCAGGCCGTAGCCAGGAATTTCTTTTGGAGGGATGGGGAGGACACTGGTATTTCGGAGATGGCGCTAAAATGATTTGACCTAACCTGGTGATCCCATACACAGTAGCCGGCGCGAATGAGAATCGCGTTCAGTCAACCCAATAGTGATGCTATAAACTTTTTGATTTTTTAAAACCAGTGATTCTTACAAGCAGTGGCTAATGTATACTGTATTTGTAATTTTCTTTCATTTCGGAATGTTTGGGAACGTAATCTGTCCCTTGCAATCCTTAATGTCGATATTTTCTAAATAACTGTGTAATATAATCAGCAGCCATACATTCTGATTTAGATATCGCTATAGACCACAGCCTTTCAATGTCCAGCTATATATGAAAAATCACAGGCAAAAGTGACCCAGTTGCTTATAAGACAAGACGATGCTGTTCGAAATGCGACAGAGCGACGTTGATGTGTGCCTTGAACACTTTAGTTCGACAGATTCTCGAGAACGCATCGCTATGGAACCCTCATTTGATTGGTGACATGCGAAGTAATTGAAGAATCCTAAAACAGTTTCACGAAGTCTGTGTGATCTTTAATATCCTGAACGACTCTGCAACTCTTGAAGTAGCAGACTTATCGATGACTCGGAACTGCTGTACAAAATTATCTATGGTGTAACCTACATTTCGACTGTTTCATCGCACCTTCATGAATTCTCGCACCAGAATTCACCATCTGTGCATTTTTTCGCATTCCATTTGCGAAAAAGCATTAATTAAAGCATTCATGTATTTGGCGGGCTTGCAATGCAATGCTTATAAATAGCTTTCCATCCGACCTGGTTAGTACCCGGATGTACGCGTTTTTGTAAAAGACTATCAAGCTTTGACTAGTCGATATCCATTTTAATTTAATTCACCCTTGTATGTACAGTATGTCATTATTTGCTCCGCCCGCAATGTATAAGTGCAACCACCCTTTTGTGGATGTGAAGAGATTTAATAAATGAGCATCGTGATAGGTGATAAGCGGGATCATTACACTTCACTCATAATTAGAAAAACTGATGGCAGATGGCATCACTGCAAATAAAAAAAAAACAGCATTGCACAGAAACAAACTTCACGTTAGGTCCACAACACGTGCATGCACATTCCGGCAGTTACAATTCGTTAGAACTTCCGGTGAAAAATGTATACGAGGTGCATGCACAACCGTACAGACACAAGTAGTAGTTAGCCTTGTACGCAACTTCAGACGCAATTATAAAAATCTGTCTTATATAGACAGCTTTCATTTTGTATCAAGATGCCAGCTTTTAAACCGCTCTGAGAACTTCCAGTCAATTCAAATGCAGTATTTAATTTTTACCTCATTCACACCTGACCCTGCATGGCTTTTTTGTTTCTCTGAATGGGTGATTCCCAATAGAGGCGCCGACATGAAGAAAATATTGAGGAGGGCCGAAAGTTGCTGGTCTTCTCGCATTATACAGGACTCAAGTGCGTACATAGGAGAGAGAAGATGTATTGCGTTGTTTTTCTAGAAATTATTGAGGGGAGCTCAGTCCCTTAAAAAATTATTGGGGGGGGGGGCGTTCAAATGACTTCAGCCCCTAGGTTTCGGCACCTATGATTCTCAACCTGTCATTTTCATGCCTATTCGGGTACGTCACGAAATGCGCAATATATACAAGGCGGCTCCAAAGCAGAATACGCCGAAATCTGGAATTTTAAGAAAAGTGTTAAAAACATTATTAAAGTCCCTATAATATTGTTTTTCCTACTATTATAAGGAATTTAATAGTGTGTTTACTATTAAAATTAAATTATTATTTAAATTAAACTTACAATTTAATTTTCTACATAAGCAGAAGCTACCTCCGCAGAACATTTCCGCTCAGATTCCTTGCAGAGCAATGCAAAATATTCTGCTTTGATGCAAGAAGGTAGGCAAACCTATTTTGTATTTCTGGCTGTGCGACGTTTTCCTACGCATTTTAAGGAATATGCAAGCATGACATGCATTTCTGAAGTCCTTAAAGCAGGGTTTTTCAACCCGTAGTGCCAATCGTCAGTGCGCCACGAAGAGTTTCGAAGCAAAGTGGCTAAATTATTTCTGAAGTCCAAACATTATTTTGCAATTTTTTTTAAAGTTTTCTTTCAGGAATGCCCTTCAGGAATTCTCTTTAAGTAATTAAGTCATCAAAACTGTTTTTTTAATCCCAACTCAAGTGTGCAACGTTGAAATAACATTATAAAAGTTTTACAGAAGTTCATTTATAAAACTTTAAAAGCATATTGGTTGAATTTTTCCATTCCCTAAAATGCAACCGATACGCTGATTGATTGCATATTTTCAAGCTTCATAAAATAAATTTTATCAGTTTTATAGTGTAATCCCGGCCTTAGAGTACGAAAAGTTTTGGAAATGCGGTTACTGCTGCTACAATGGCAGGTTATCGAGATTTAAGTGAGTTTAATGTGGTGTTATAGTCGGCGCACGAGAGATGGGACATAGCACCTCCGAGGTAGCGATGAAATTTGGATTTCCACGTACGACCATTTCACGAGTGTACCGTGAATATCGGAAATCCGGTAAAAAATTAAATCTACGACATCGCTGCGGCCGGAAAAAGATCACGCAAGAACGGGACCAACGACGACTGACGAGAATCAGTAAACGTGACAGACGTGCAACCCTTCCGCAAATTGCTGCAGATTTCAATGCTGGGCCATAAACAAGTGTCAGCGTGCGAACCATTCAACGAAACATCGGTATGGGCTTTCGGAGCCGAAGGCCCACTCGTGTACCCTTGATGACTGCACGACACAAAGCTTTACGCCTCGCCTGGGCCCGACAACACCGACATTGGACTGTTGAGGACTTGAAACACGTTGCCTGGTCTGACGAGTTTCGGTTCCAATTGCTTCGAGCTGATGGACGTGTGCGGGTATGGAGACAACCCCATGGACCCTACATGTCAACAGGGGACTGTTCAAGCTGGTGGAGGCTCTGTGATGGTATGGGGCGTGTGCAGTTGGCGTGATATGGGACCCCTGATACGTCTAGATACGACTCTGACAGGTGACAGGTACGTAAGCATCCTGTCCGATCACCTGCACCCATTCATGTCCATTGTGTATTCCGACGGACTTGGACAATTTCAGCAGGACAATGCGACACCCCACACGTCCAGAATTGCTACAAAGTGGCTCCAGGAACACACTTCTGGCTTTAGACACTTCCGCTGGCTACCTAAACCCCCAGACATGAACATCATTGAACATATCTGGGATGCCTTGCAACGTGCTGTTCAGAAGAGATCTCCACCCCCTCTTACTCCTACGGATTTATGGACAGCCCTGCAGGATTCATGGTTTCAATTACCTCCAGCACTACTTCAGACATTAGTCGAGTCCATGCCACGTCGTGTTGCGGCACTTCTGCGTGCTCGTGGGGGCCCTACACGATATTAAGCAGGTGGACCAGTTTTTTTTGCTCTTCAGTATATATGACTGTTGATAGGGAACCACTGCCTTTTAACCATTAAGAAACCTACTAGGCAAGTGATTTACAGAGCCAAAATTAGCGCTTAATGGAACAAGTGACATTTTGAACAGACCTATCAGTTTTGGAAATGAATCGTTTTAGGGAATATGTTAAAAGGCTACGAAAGTGTATCAATACTTTCGGGGAGCAGCGATCAGTTTCTTTATCGTAATTTGTCCAGAGGAAAGAAAACCGAAACTTATTCGTATGCAAAATTCCGATGGCGAGGGAAAAGTTTGTTTTAACCAATTCACACACACACAGCTTCCTACCGCATCGCTTGGTATCAGATTCACCCGCCTTCCTCCTCTCCTCCTCCTCCTCCTCTCTCGGTTTCTGATAGAACTGTGTACGCCCCGAATTCCCAAGACACTTTGCTCATAATGATGATGGCTTGCTAGTGTTCGGAGTTTAATTACTGAGAAGTCTGTATGTTATACATCAGGAAGTAATCATTCCGTCAATCACTCTCATATGTTCGTAGGTTCAAGCTTTGACTCGTTTCAAACACAAACGTGATCCACTAGTTCCCCTTCTTTTTGGAGAACATCGAATTTTGATTGATATATTGATACGGGTTCTGTTATATTTCAAACGCGCTTCTCTGCTCTCCAATACAGTTATTCTCCATCAAACTTATCTCATGATTTTTACGTGATATAATAAAGGCAGGTATACATTAGCGCGCGGATCATGCAATGAAAGCATTCGCAATTGGTCTTTCAGTAATTTGTACGGTGTTGTGAAGGATTCTTGAGCTGTTTTAAAACTGGACCCACCTGGAATCGGTTTTTTTTTAACGAACACAAAGGAAGTTTGTTTTCCCATGAGCGGATTAGAACCGCTGCAGGGGGTCGTGCGCTACAAGATCGGCGCGCTAATGTATACGTGCCTTTACATGCACCTCGTGAACATTCCTCTGGGGGATTTCTTAATGAATTGGTACATGCAGGAACGTATTGGGTGTGAGTGCATGCATACCCTTAACACATTTATATCGGTTTAAATTTTGCTTGTTTAGTATCTCACTAGTGCTGCCACCGGCTTCCATATTTTGAAGTGAAAATGTCAAATTAACCAATTTTCATATGTGATGTAAACATATTGTTGAAAATCTGCCTGCTCTCTCCAAATAGGACACCGGCTCAAATTCAACTTTTTTTTTGTACTGATTAATCGAAAATTTTTGATCGATTAAATCAATTTAATTTTTAATTGGTAATTTTTACGTGACGAACGTTTGAAATTATATTTAAAAAAAGAACATTTTATAAGAATTTTCTTCATTCATACAACGCACTTGTTAGCTTATAAAAAGAAAAATAAATTCCCGAATGGAAAAAGAAATTGAAATTGTCTGGTGAAAGCAATAAACTGCGCTGAACTAATTTTCAAGTCCTTTTCGGTTTAATCGCGTTGTTCCAATTTGCTATAACCGTGACGTTGAGTATTTCCTTGATGCCATCAACACAATCGCATAGTTCAAAATAAATGAGGTATGCAAATGAAATTCAATATGCACAAGTATATTGTGAGCCATCACACGGCACGTTTACAGATGCAGTCATTTTATGGCAAGCCCGCGTGTCAGTGGCTCTTGAAGTTTAGTCAACCGCGACTCCCGAAAAAAGGTGGTTAGATATTTTCCCATATAAAAGAAAAACTTCGAAACATAAATAGGCACACAAATCAGTATCTCCAGCTTGTCGCGACCCAGGTTAGCGATGCCCATGGGGGCCTCGACGCACACTTTGAGAAACACTGCTGCATGCGGAAACAAAGGAATTAGTATCTTTTATTCACACCGTTTTTTTGAGAAATTTTTTTTACATGCTACGCGTGCCATCAGTTTATCCCTTCTTTTGTTCAAGTTTATAGTAATATAATTTAAATGATCTAACCTGTTTTTTTTGTCGAATGAACAGTTAATTTATGAAGTCCTATTAGGAAAATATCAATCGGACCATAATGAAACTTAATCGAATTGATTGAGCCGATTACCAACTAAGAATTTCTAATCGCGATCAATAGCGTAAACATGTATCTGGCCAATGGACGCGAGAGCCCTCCCCCCCCCCTCAACATTTGTCACCATCTACATAGTAACCTATGGGAAATATTAGGAATGAGGTCCCCCAATAATTCTGAGCCCTCCCAATATTTCCAATAAATTTACGACTATGATCGCGATTGAAAATTTGTTGAAACAGCCCTAATAATACCATATTTTTCCAATCGCTGCTCTGCGAGAACTTTCCCTGGATTCCCACGTTGTCAAATTGTAAAACATTTCATTTACGTTGTAATTAAAATATATTTAGTAGAGAAGTGTTCGTGTTTGTTTGGGTTCCATGGAAGTGCCGTAACCATCTAGAATTTCATACACACTTGAACATTTGGAATCTTTGAGATAAAAACCACCGCTTTATTTCACGATTAAAAAAAATCCCAGAAAAATTATGCACTAAACTCAGCTAATTCCAAAACCTATTCAAGGCGTCATTTCTGAAGAAAAGATATTTCCTGTGTTATTTTTGTTACTATTTGTACAAGCCATAACTACTCGTGCTTAAGTCTGAAAATTATAGTTCACCCAATTTCTCAATATTTCGTGCAATCGATTGGCGTACGCTAGGGGGAAGGGGTTCTAACCCCCCTTCTTGAGCCAAGATTATAGTGTTATTTTACAGGAGAAACGTAAAACACCCCTCGAGAAAATTCTGCCTACGCCTAGGCGCAGGGGCGTCGGATGTGTTTCGAAACTGTGGGTGCTCGTCTTTAGTTTTATATCGGAAATTTTTAATTTCTGTATCAATTCTTGGGGGTGCTGTGGATGCTCCAGCACCCACAGCACCCCCGGCTCCGACGCCACTGCCTATGCGTGCGATAATGCATTTCTGTTCATTGATTGTTTTGTCGTTTACAACACCTCGTGCTACTTTTTTTTAATTCCCTTGTCTCACATATTGTGGTTTGACAGATACGCCACCTTACCTTTGATTATCACGTGAAGTGTGAGTTCTGAAACGCAACAGGTCCTTAATTACTATTAATATTTTTCTTAGAATGGTGCATTATTTCGTGTTTTTTTTTAGTGTCATCGAAACTCCTAGCTCTCAACATACCGTTTACGGTTAGAAATTCCGTAGGATATGGATCGAGCCATCACACACGGTTAGTCAATTATCTCACAACAGAATGTTGTAAATAATTCAAGGTTGAAACCAATCAGTTTCCTGATACAAAAAGATTCTGTGAATCTCAATCTTGGAAACTGATTGAATTTCGGGATTCATTACGTGAAATTTTGATCAAGGAATATATTATGAAATTTGGAGTTTCTGTAAGTTGTCTTTTTTGGGAGGAAGGGGATGCGGAATTTTGTATTCAGATAGGTTTCCTATCCAATTAAACAAGCATGAAAAAAGTAGTATTGAGAATCTTACAAATTTATTTTCTAAGGGGGGTGGCGACGGAGAAAAATGTCTGCCTGAACGGCATCATAAACGAAATTTCGCTATAGAAGGAGGACTAAAAACTCGTCGGACGAGTGTAATATTTCATAAGAACTCGCATCATTCATCAACGCGTATTTTCAGGTCGAAGACCTAAGACTTTATTATTTATTTTTTGTTTTTTTTTTCCTCTATTGCATTATTCACGTAGCAGACATGCGATTACTAGACGCTTTTTTTTTAATAATAATAGTATATAAAAACTCACGACCACACGGTTCACACAACATGAATTACCCCATAATTGACGATGTTTTCTCTCTTACGTATTCTTATTTATTTCCAAATATATATATATATATAAATACAAAGGCACCTGTCCATAGAGTCGAACGATTTCTAAGCGTAGCATGTACTAGACATATTATATGAATAGTCGAACAAGAAACTCGATTGGTGTTTTCTGGAGGAAACGAACAAAAGGTTCTGTTGTTCGGATTCCCGCTCAATTACTTGGCTTTTCTTTTGGCTTCTTTTTATGTATGTAATTGTGGGTTTCCCCTTGTTTGGTTATCTTTTCTTTACCCTATTGGAAAGAGTTTGTGATATTGCTGCTGCTGCTCATCTTTTTTTTATTTATTTTTTGGGGAATCGTTTTCTTTCGAGTTCCTCTTTTTTCATTCTGAATATCCCAGAAAATTACGCAATACGCTCGAGTCGTATCACGTACGTAATATAAATATTTTCGGCAATGAATTCGTTGGGAATTGATGTTACCCAAATATAATATAGCGGTGCAATTATTATTTTTATTTTGGGGTCTAATACTGGGCTATTTATAATAGCTCATCTATATCAGAGTAATGTTTCCTGGATGGTTTTCGAAGAAATGAATGAAAGATATAGCGTAAGATGCTGCCATTAATTGTTATTTTTCAATTTTTCGTGACTATAAATAATATTTGGTGAAATTCTATCATTTTTTTTACGATAGTAGTCGTAAGACGATTGTGATCAATTCAATATGGGGACAGTAGCTGATTGAAAAGCGCCAATGATGCAAGGGCCCCGACTTTTTTACTCCTTTTTAGTATTTCACTGCGGTAAAAACAGATCAAGTTCCTAGCTTTTATTTTCATGTTCTGAATTAGGAAAATGATCTCCAGAAAATAGGTGAGGAATAATAGTTTAGTTTTGGCTTGCGTAATGTATAGTTAAACTTCGCCACAACGATACTCCATATAACGATTTATCCCTCTTCAACGGTATTTTTTTCTATCTTGTCTGGAATTTCTTGTAGTCTAATGTTAAACTCCTCGATACAACGATGTCTTTTACTACGCTAAATCCCCTCTATAACGATATTTTTGAAGATATTTGGAAACCGCCGCAACGATATATTTTTTTTACATCGCTCAAAATTACCTTCAATATATTTTTCAAATTTCTCACCAGAGTTCATTCTACCGGAAATTTCTAATAACATATTTCATTATCTACCTTTTGAAAGTGGTATTGAAGTTACCGTGAAGATATTTTCTGCTTAGCACACAAGTTTTATGCCCGAAACTACTTTGCAGGGTGGAAAAACGAACTGAATTTTCACAATGGGGTCAGGTCCCAACTAATAAGGATAATTGGAGTTCTACAGTACCTGATGATAATGTTACCACTTTATTTCAAAATAACCTTTGTAAAACGATACTTTTCTTGGTTCGCAGAGTTTCGTTATATAGAGGTGTCTGGAGAAACTGGTCTTAGCATACCTTAACTGGTCATTTTATACTCCATTTAAGCTGAAAACTAGTGCTTACGAGTAATCTAACTTTGTTATACGTTTAAAAATACTTTGTCTATCCATTAATGTAGCCAGAATTTCCTCGTTAATGATGGAAGAAACACGCTACCTATTTCGTCAGCTTGGACAGGTTTTATTAATTTCAGTCGAGACAAAATTTTCAACCAGTTCGCATCCAAAGACCACTCGGTCTCGGACCATCAAATACAAAGGCGAACTCTCCGGACGACCAGACGTAAACATCACCCTCCACGACTAATTCGTGTGAATTCTGACCACGAGGTCCTGATGACGTCTCTCCATTGAAGAGCCGAAACGCGTCGACCATTCGACCAATTAAATTTTATTTGTCTTGAAAACGTGGCAATTTTTGTATAAATTAAAACCAGGCAAAGTTCCTGGAATGGAATTACTCGAGTGTATTGAATTCCGCACATCGCGATCCCCAGGTTTTCTGACAGTCCCCTCAAAAGTCAAGTAACATTGTGAAAAACAAAGTAATAAAAGGATCTCTCATCATTCTCATGCCTGGAGCCCTATCAGCCCTTTTCCCGCTATGCATGAACTATGATGACCGTAGCCTATGAATAATCGCCCAGTTCTCCAGGAGAAAGCCTAAACAATGGTGTAAAATGAGTTTCCAACTTACGGATAATTTATTTTTTGTTCGGAAACAATTCGTCTGGACTATGTTCCATTTTTCGAGCCACAATCACAGCTACGTATCAAATAAGCAATGTTTCATATTTCATTATATAAGTAGTATCAGAAATCAATATATACGTCGATTACTAATATGAAGTTTTCCGAATTTATCATACTCTTCGTATACATTGTCCAAAAATATAAGGAAATTTATCGCGGAATACTTCATAAATCATGCGAAACTCATTCAAATAAAATACAGACCATATGATTGGTCGTTTGTTTCAAAAATTTCACAGATTAAATCGTTTTGAGTATTATCAGTCATTTATGTTTTGAGAGAAAATATTTTTATAATAGATCCCTAATGTGTGTTTTTCGTGTAGTTTACTGAAATAGTCTATTTATCTGCGCTATTCCTCATATATATATAAGGAATGCTCTTATTTCTGATATATTAGCAAAAGGAATTTTCTTTGTATGCTATGTACGTACTGTACGTTTATTTATTGCATGCAATAAAATATTTCTCTGGTTACAAGTCCCCTGTCGGGAAACACACACATATAAAGTTACGTTTATTGCATGGCATAGGATAGGGGGGGGTTCTTAACTTTTTTTTAGACGCTACTCGAAATCGACAACGCGGTCAACTTCGCGTCCCACGAGTCTATTTCGTATTCAAAAATGCTCATTGAATATTCCTGAATAACGAAATTTTCGATTTTTCGAAATTTGTGAAACCAGTCAGCGTCCTCTTAATGGATAGGCCCAGTGGTTCCCAAATTTTTTTTTTAGGAAATGCCCCACCGAAGAATCTCTGAAATCTCCTGATGTCCCCCGTCAGAGCCGTAACTAGAACTCTCGTCAGGATTGGGTAACTTCCCCCAGCCGTGTGAAAGCATTTTTTTGCGTCCTTAAATTCCCTTCCCCCCCCCCCTCAAGTTGTGTCACTTTCCCCTTTGTCATTTTTGTTGTTCAAAAAGTAAACTCCTGTTCACGATGAAGGAGTCTAAAGGTCATTTACTTAGTCAAACGCAGTGGTTCTTGACCATGGGTCCTTGGACAGACTCCAGGAGGTCCGTGATCTTGCATGGGAAGACAACTTATTGTTTTTACATTGTTATATATATAGAATATTTTTCGAAGGGTCCTTCATTTTATTAGCGCGGGAGGGGGGGGCGGACGACGTCTTACTGGCATAATTTGTTCGGGGAACACATAACGTACACCTGACGTATAAGTGCATAGCATTATTTACATAAATCTTTGACTGGGAGTCGAGAATTAATGCGAAATTCTAGGACTAATAAGAATTCATCTTTCATGGATTAAAAAATTTCAGAGTTAGTGAAAGCTTTCAATAATTTAGGGACCCTGTTCAATTTAAGGTCCTGAACTCAGAACCTGTTGGCCTATCCCAGTGATTCACAGCGTCGGGGCCCACGACCCACAAGGGAGCAATCAGACAATTGTTTTTTGTTTTTTTCTTCACTTGGAACGCCTAATTTTTCATATCAGTTTAAATTTATACGTTCCATCTTTCAGTGTTTTCTTTGGAAGGGGGTTTGAAAGGAGGTGTTTTACGGTGTGTCAAGCTGGGCGGATCACGTTGCGTGCTGCACAGAAAACCTGCTCCTAGGAAAACCCGGCTTAAACATCCTTTGGTACTTCAGGCAAGTATCTTATCCACTTGGGCTACCGCGCCTCACCATTTTACAGATCTTCATAATTAGTCGGATTATGTTTCAATATAATGACATCCAGTGAAATAACACCTATTCTCGTCCCAACGTGCAGCATGATTGAATATGTTCTTTTGTGAGACAACTAAAAAAATTCGCTGCCTCCAAACCGGGACGCCTGGTCACAATACTTTTGATTGTCTCAGATACGCTATTAAATTCTGTTATTGTTTATGAATTTGAATTCAACACGTAATTGAATTCGCGCAATAGAACTTAACCATTCAACGATCGTGAACGAGATATCTCGTCCAAACCAAAATTCATTCCAGCTCTCACTGGTTTTATTTTGGCACTTTTCTCTTCACGAAGCTTCATTGCCACCCTATGAAAGGAAGTTGTTTTTTAAGGTGACTTTGAAATAGCTAGCATACTCGTCGTCCTCCATTTTTGTGTAGAAAATCCGGTTTTCTGTTCAAAGTTACGTCTGATCGGTAGAAAAAATTACATAGGGGAACAGAGCTATATTGGCTGTAGCGATAATATTGGCTTCACACTTTTCACAAAAATAGTGGATAAGGCGGCCCAGGTGCTCTAGTAACTGCAGTTTTTTTTCCAACCCGTTCTTTCTATACTACTGTTTAGTTATTTTATTTCTCCCCCACATAAGTATCTTATATAAGAGGAAGAGGCTTTGGCGGATACGAAGGGGGGGGGAGCGGATTTTACCCTATCTCCCCCCCCCCCAGAGAAATTTAATAATAGCATAGGCGAGAGGCAGAAAATCCCAGCCCTGTTCACTATACCTACCGTCGGTGGTTCGCCCCTCCCCATTCGGAGAGCCTGTATCCGTTTATGCGTAGAAGAGAGTGAGAGCGAAAGAGAAATTTACTGTGCTCTTTTTTTTCCCCCTTTTATTTCGAGCATGCGAACCAGTTTTTTTTTTTTAGATTTATTGTCTGCTCTTCAAATACATTTCGAACAAATTTGTTGCCATAAACCTGTACGTGAAGGGGTTGATTTCATCCAATCCCGTCAAATATTGCCAAGCCGACACCATCTATAGCAGAAACCCTCTTCGCGAAGCTGACGTCTCACTGAAATTATTTCACCTATAATCATTGGATATAGCGGGCCGACGGATGCGATATGTCTACCTTTTTTACAGCTTATCCAATGACTATAGGTGAAATAACTTCTTCAGTGACGTCACGAGCTTCAGGTGGAGGCTTTCTACTATAGATAGTGTTGGTCAAGCTTGCAAAATAATTTCTCTTGGGCCGGTATTGCACTATAAAAATTTGATAAAATCCCTTTTATAAAACACAAAAAATCCAACCAATAAAGCCCATAGGTTACATTCGAGCAAATGCATCCGATGTCCTTATTGGTTGCATTTTTCAAGTTTTATCAATGAAATTTTATGAAACTTTCATAGTGTAATCCCAGCCTTAGGCCCATATTACACTATAAAAGTTTGATAAAAGTCCTTTTATAAAACTCGAAAAATGCAGTCAATAATGTCACAGGTTGCATTTTCTAGAATGTAGCCAATAACCTTATTGGTTAGATTTTTCAAGTTTTATAAAAGGGGATTTTATCAAACTTCCATAGTGTAATACGGGCCTCAGTAACATAAAGAGTGTCTGTACATAATTTAAAATGTTCGGTAGGTGACGCACAAATGCTGTACAAGCATCGGTGTTTTACATCCGAATGTAAACTAATATCCTCACATAATAAAATTTACATTTAACAAATATAAAGCTTCAAATTCGCAGTATTAACATCGGAATAGAGAAGAAAAGTTGTTTCTATTTCTCGGAATTTCTCTTCAATTGGAAACTAAATTGGAGAAATTTATTGTTTTATTTATTTCTTCTTCCTTTTTTTTGTGCTAAAAGTTATTTGCATTGCATTTCAACGTGATGGAAATTTCTTTCGAATTTTATCTCTGCATTCTAGCGAACACGCACACACATATATTTTTTTTTTCTTCGGGAATTTCTTCATGCATTCAACTTATGTTCAGAATTGTTGTTTTCTAAATAAAATAGTCCATTTTTATCGATTTTTTTCCCTATTCAAGTGTTTTGTTTTTTTTGTCTTAGGGGTGAATATATTTTTTTTTCCCCTATTTTCTTTACGATTCGAATTTATCAGAGAATATGTTTCTGAAGAAATTGAGTTATTCCAGAAGATATTTTTTCCCTCCATCTTCTATGATGATGTGCAGTTCAGATAGTACTTCTCCATTTGTTTCTTTTCTAAATAAATGGAATGAGTTGAAGGAAATTGCGACGAGTTACGTTTTGTGTGTGGGGGGAATTCGAAGAGGAAATGATGCGATGAGTTGGAATTTTTGTGTATCGAAATTCTGGTCTGAAAATATATCCCAACATTCATGATGAAACGTTCCCTGAAGATGGATATTTTTCTTCGAATATAATACACCAAATATATATATTTTTTGTTGTTGTTTCGTATGACGTTTGATGGAACCTCAATGAAAAGCGAACCAGAAATCCGATGTTGAAGGTGGTTATACAGCGAGTTTCAAAATAAAATTTCTAATACGATAAGTTAAATGTCCAGCTCTAGAACTTGTCAATCCAATATATCAATTAGAATATATGAAATGTTTAAATCGGTTAGGTTCTTCACCTTTTTTTAATGGGGCACAGATGACCCATGTCCCTCCCAAGACGATCTAAAATTTAAAACTTTTTAGAAAAAAAATTTAAATATCTAACGGAACACTTCTATAAGCAATATTAATGAATTTCCATTAACTTAAACTTTTTTTAAATGTTAGTGTACCAAAATTTGCATCGAAGAGATTACTTTCGCCCCCTCCCCTTCCCGCAAATCCTGTGTACCATTTCCAAAAGCCGATTTCGCATACACCCCTGCTTCTTACGTGTATAAAACGAAGCCCATATACTGTTTTATGCCTACTTGTACTCAACTTTCTTTCAAATCGAGCACAACTCGTGTCTATCGCCATGGGCAATTTTAGTACCTAGTGGGTTGTGCCGGAAGTGTAAGTACCTAACAGTCTGAGTACGTATCTAGTATTGTTTGATTTTTCAGTTCTGCGATCTATATTTCTTTAGTGAAGTAAGTGAAGTGTAATGACTGAATACTTGTACTGTCTGTAGGCCTGTTGCTCTCTGCGGCGAGACTTTTTAACGGGGAGATCGGCTCGCATTTGCGTCTCGAAATTGAGAACCACGGAAAACCAATTTCAGCCGACCACTTGTACTCAACTATACAAGCATCTCGTAAACATTCCTTTGTGTGATTTTTAAAGAATACATGCAGGGCTGTACATGCAGGAACGTGTTGTATGTATATGGCCCTAACGTAATTATATTGTCAGATATATGCTTGTCTTTTATGGTGTGCCACCTGTCTACTATATTTTGAAGGGAAAATGGCAACACTGCTTCAATTTTCATGTTATTTTAGTATCGTGTCTAACGTCTGCCTGCTCTCTGCAGAGCTTTTCTTTTAAATCCTGATGTCTATAATCTATAAACATGAGATGGCCCCAGATTTCCTTACAAGAAAAACAAAAACTTATGGAAGGCTAATATGAACAGCTTCAAAATGGAATAAATAAGAATTTAAAGGAGGATGTGGTAGCCTCTACTGAAAATTTTTTCACGTATATCGCGTTCAGCTGTATTTAACTTCCATATTTTTCACAGCTGTTTAAGAACTTTCCTTATTTGCAATTTGTGTTCGACATTGTGTTCTTGATTTTAACTGATAAATTTGTTTTAGTGTTTTCCAATTGAATGTTATTTCAGTTTCTTGACGTTCCGTTTGGTACAGGTTTCACTGTATAATACAATCGAGGAAAAAAAATGCAAGCAAAGAATTCGAGTTCAAGCCCACAATAACCTACAAGATAGTGCTTGATGGCAGACAATCTGTCACTACTGAACAATATACCTCCATACTATTTAGTACAAGCAAATCTGTTAGAAATTGGGGGAAATAATAAAAAAACAAAGAAAAATATATTTCGCTTACGCCATCTAAACGTCATTTTGATAACTTCATCACAAAAAGGGAAAAATTTCACATCATCACAGGATGATTGAGCAGGCTATTACGCTGATCATCTGTGAATGATGGGAGCATTCTGAGGGTTAAACTAACTCGCATCATTCAAAAAATACAAATACCAACCATTCAGCATTTTGAATGCTAATATCTGACTACCTTGTTCATCTTCAATGATTCAAACAACAAATTTGAAAAAAGAAATTGAACTGAACGTTATTTATATATATATATATAATTCAATTCAGTGTGCTTATTAAGATTTGATTAATTCAATCTCGTTAGTTAACAAATTAAAATCGTATAAAATGTGTAAAAAACGTATAAAATGAGTATATATAAATCGTATTAAATGAGTTCTTTGGTTTCGATTTTTTCAAAAATCATAATTATAATTAAATGGATTATATTATTGAGAACTAATTCATTTATCATTCGAAAAATGGAAATACCAATAATCTCATTCAATAACTTTATGCATTTCAGCAATAAATATTGTACTAATACAGCATTTTGAATACTTATATCAGAACAGTTGGTAACCTTCTCATATTTTTTTTTTCCCCATGATTCAATTAAGAACTTTGAAAAAAAAAAGATTGAACATCATTTAATGTTCAATTCAGTGCGCTATTATGATTCGATTAATTTAATCTGGTTAGTTACAAAAAGTAAAAAAGAAAACGAATTGAATAGGTTTTTTTTTTTTTTTTGATTTATTCAAAAATCATAAGAAGCTTCTTCCGTTCTTGGATGAATCGTGACCAAAACTCCGTGAATATTTGAAAAAAAAAAAGTTTTTTTCCCCAACACATGTTATTAAAGAAGAAAATGAAAACGCTACTGAATGTCTTTTTCTTTTAACCTTTTCCTCAAAGAAATTCATTAATTTGACAAGAAATTCCACTGAGAAAAATCTCATTAAATAATATAATAAAACACAAACTCCTAAAAAAATGATATATATATATATAAATTAAGGTGAGTTTCGTTTTATTTATTTTTCATCTTCCGCATAGTTTATTACAAGGTTTCTTTTCGAGAAATAATGAGGTGTTTTTTTTTTTATTCTCTTTTCCTTCACTATCCAGACAATATTCACATGTTGTCTCTGATATTATAAACGCGCTTCTTCCATGAATAGAAAAATTCATCATTATCCGAGACATTCTACATCCTTCAGGTTTGTTTACTGCAAGGATAATAAAATGGAACAAGATATTTTGCGTCTTCATGATTCAGTTGGATTATGACCTCAATTTTAGTGTTCATTTCATTTTCCTTTATGCGATGCGAACTTTCAATTACATAATGAGAAAAATTATTTTTCTTTTCCTTTCTGTGTACAGTATTTTCTATTAGAATTCGCTATCCATGATTCTAAATTGTGTACCATTAATATCTTAAAAGCACAATAAGATTATGAATTATATTATTTATTGAACGTATAAAAAGAATCATATTTAATGATGTATGATCGAATAAATTACAGGCAACGTTTGTTATAACGACCCCACTCGTTCCACGGTCAATGGACGTTGTACACTGAGTGGAAACTTTATTATTACCACCAAAAGGTTTAAGCAAATGATTGGTGCCGTTTGAGGGCTAGATTAGTATTACAGAAGGAAATCTTAGTTCCTGAGGTATAGGTGAATTGTTTGTGAAGATAAATCACACATTCCCTTCCCCTCATTTAACATTTTTTTGAACGTAGAATGATTGTGGAAGTTCGGAGCCACACAGTAGAATCTCGATTATCCGACCTAGTTAAAAATCTAACATCATAATTCTCCGTGATTCCAAGCTGCACAAAAACCGGTTTTGGGGTGTGGCTACGCAAAATTTACCATTTAAAATTTCCCGCGCTGTACTAGCCACGCCTTATAACCGGGCCGGTTTTTGCACGGGTTAGAGCGTAAAGCCGGGTTTTCCTAGGAGCAGGTTTCTATAACATTTGCAGCATAAAAACGATGATCGGTAAAAAAAATCGGAATTTCAAGTTTTTAACCAATCAGCATTTTCACGCTGCACACGGAGCAGAAATTCTGATCCTAGGAAAAATCGGCTTCGCAATGAAGAGTGAAATAAATTTAAATGATATTTGCAAGAATATTATACAACCTCTGACAATAAAGTTCGGTGAATAGTCCTGTAACATTAACGTAGATGAAATGTTGAAGAAAGTTACCTTACTGTCCTTCGAAATAGTCACCTCCTATTACTATGCACCGCTGAGATCTCTATACATGTCCTGGAAATTTTGCAAGAAGTCTTCTTTTGGGATGGAGTTCAAAAGCCTCGTCACGTTTCGTTGAATGTCAGGAATATCGTCAAATCTCTTTCCTTTCAAAGCGAGTTTGAGTCGTGGGAATAGGAAGAAGTCTGGAGGATTGAGGTCTGGCGAGTATGGTGGATGTTCAATTTGCACCACCCCCTTTTTTGCCTGGAACTGTTTGACGATATTGGCTGTGTGAGGGCGAGCATTGTCGTGAACAAGAAACCATAAACCTTGTTGTGCGTACTGAGGTCGTACCCTGCGTAGACGTTTCATGAAACGGGTCAAAATTTCAATGTACCTTGCAGCATTCATCGTCGTTCCCTCGGATAGAAATTCCTTATGGATAATGCTTTGACTATCAAAAAAGGTGATTAGCATCGTTTTGATGCGTGATTTTTCTGCTCTGACCTTTTTCCGACGAGGTGATGCAGGAGAACGTCATTCCATGCTTTGCCGTTTCGTTTCAGGGTCGTACCCGAGACACCAGGACTCATCCTCAGTGATCTTTTGTTCGTTCATTTTCCTGTTCTCAGTTAAGAACCAACGCACTAAACAAGCACTTTGTAAAACAAGTCTTTCACGGAACACAAACGACGCTCAACTGAACAACGGCGGCGGCAGATGGTCAAAATCTGCCGCTACGCATGTGCAGCGTTTTGCTTCGCCAGTGTTGCCAGATCGTCCATTCTGACTTCATTCACCGAACTTTGTCAGAGGTTGTATTACTTAGCGTAAAACCTAAGGTTTTGTTTATTTGAAAGTGTACGGTATGTGTTCATACTGTACAGTGCACATGATATTATGTTCCTCCAATCAAGATTGACATGAAAGAATTTATCCTAATATCTAAAATATGTCCAATGTTTTTTATTCTTGGACCATTAATTCTGTAATTTTTAAAATACACTTAGTTCAGCTCATTTTTGTCACACCACGGTCATTTACTGCATACGAGGGCTAATTAGACCGGGACCGACAATTTATTGCCGATTCCAAACGGCAGGCTTGTTTTTTATACTCGTCGAGAGGTTGGTGCGCTAACCCCTCGATGGGGGACTCCCTGCGGTAGCAATTTTTTGCTGCGGTGAAGTCGCCGTTTTTTGTTGTACCCGTGTGTCAGGAAAGTTTTCTGACAAGGACGAATCAGGTATCGAACTCGCGACATCTCTAAACATCCTTTGGTACTTTAGGCGAGTATCTTATCGACCGGGCTACCGCGCCCAGTTAGTTCAGTTCATAACGTTTATCGAGTACTCACCTGTACTTAAGGTCTGGAAATATGAATAGGAGCAGTTTTTGGTATAAAAACGCTGTTTTTGATGGTATGGGTGGAAGTAGGAGAAATGAGCATTTAAGGAACTCCGGCCTATCCAGCTTTTCTGTTATCCGGCCCGCCCTTCCGCCACATTTGGCCGAACAGTCTAGAGCAGCGGTTCTCATCCTTTTTTTGACTCGTGGAGCCCCTTTTGGTATATACTTTCTATGCGGAGCCCCGTAGGCCTATTTTTTTTATTATTAAAAAACTATATAATTTTTTTTCAAATTTACTGTTTTTTATTTTTATTTTCCTCGAGTGGTCACGAAGCCCATGGAAGTGCTCATGGAGCCCCGGTTGAGAACCCACTGGTCTAGAGTCTACTGTATCAGTGAAACCACCTCATTTGTGAAATTTTTAAGAACAGCCGTGCATCTAACGTGCAACTTGTGGTCGTCACCGACTGGGGAATGGTCGAGTGGAACGGGGAGAGTCCAGACTTCTGAAAGTCAGACTTTCTATGTCTTCTGACATCGAGCTCCCTTAAATAACTCGTATAGCACCATGGTGCCCAGAAAAAAAAATTCTGTCACTTTCTGGCTTAGCCATCCTATAAGATCGATTCCATGTTGTATCTTTAGCTTGTACAACGTTCCCGGTAAGTTTTCCTTTTCTTCAATAGGGTTGTTAATAAATGGTATAGAGCTTACTACCGAGGTAGTAAATTCTAATACAATTGATACGTTTAAAAAAAAGAAATACCATAAACACGTTGGGGGTAAATCGAGAAGCTATCCATACTTAGAATAAGACAAACATAAATACATTTTATGTGCATTGTATAACATTTTGTTATGTAGTATAGTTTTTATGATTGCATTTGTAATTGGGTTGCTGTATTTTTGAAATATGACTTCCATATTTGTTATAGCCACCTCATTGGGCATTTTACCTGTTGTAGCCTTGTATTTGTATTTAATCCCTCTACGCAGGCGAAGATTTAGGGCAATGTGTCGGGAGGAACGATTTATTGTGTAGGACCAGTCGGATTGTTTATTACGGGACAGACAAAATTTTCCTATATTTTTCTGCTCTTGTAAGGGTGATCGCCCCATCTCTGGATTTGCGTCTGTCCCCCTCGAAGCGATATTGCCTATTTTGGGAAACGCTAGCCCACACAACCAGTGGTGAAAAACGCTCAAAAAATATAATAGACATTCATGTCAGCGCCATCTACATTGTATGTTATCTTGATCAGTTTAATTACAATAAACTTCCATTTTATTTGTCTTCATGTTTTTTACTCAAAAAAATAAACTTTTTCTAAATATAAATTTATAATAAATATGAATAAAAATTTATGTTAACAAAATTTATACATATATATTTTTATATAAGTGCTATACTTTAATGTAATGCGTATAGTCCAAAGTGACGTTTATATTTCGACTGGGCGTATTAAGCCTTTCAAAAATTATGGGATCCCTGAGGAGTTTAAGTGTTAAATTAATTTCATAAATCGACTCCGAAGACGAGTACAGTGTACGAGAGAACCCAATCTCCGTAACATGCTGAACTGTATATCCAGACAAATAAGAAACAGCCTCAAGGAATATCACTCTCAGGAGTGGAATGATTTTCTTGATGAGGATGATGTATCTGATGGGTCTCTCTCTGGAAATTAATTACAATTTGCAAGCCTAGAGCCATCAACAGAATACATGGTACAAATGGTCTTGTATACACTGATGAGAAGAGATAGCGGAGTCATTCGCTAATACATATGAAGACCAGTTTTCACCAAATAGTAACCAACTGGCTATTGTAGAAGCACACTTTGAACAGGTGGTTAATAACTTTCTACAAAACAACCAGCCACATAACATCTTGACGGCTGGTCCCACTGATCGTGAGGAGATAATTGAAGGACTAAAAGATAAAAAGGCCCCTAGGTATGATAATATTACAAACACAGCTTTGACGATACTTCCATCTAATATTACCACCACATTAGTAAACATCTTTAATGGTATGTTAAAAATTTGTCATTTCTCGTGTTGCTGGAAACATGCCATAATTAAAGTCATTCCAAAAACTAGGGAGATAAGTCTATTTGCGAATGATTTTCGCCCGAGCAGTTTGCTTCCGGGATTGTCCAAGATTTTTGAACGAGTCTTTAAGGCGAGATTATCTTTGTATCTCGAGGATAACAGCTTTATCCGAGAACAACATGCTTTTCGTAGCAGACATTATTGTGTAACACAACTGTGTGGTCCGTGTTGTTGAATACATACAAGATGCTTTCATCCACAAGGATTATGTAGCATGTTTTGATTCAGACATACAGAAGGCCTTCGCTAAGGTGAAGTACTCAACACTGATTGCCATTATGATACTTGGAAGGTTTCCCTCCACTTTATACATATGGTTCACTGCTACCTCAGGAATAGGACATTTCAGGTCCGTATCAAAAACGCCCTATCTACTCGACGCCCACTTAAGGCATCTATTTGTCAAGGGTCAGTAATTGGCCCAATACTCTTCAATATTTTTATTAACGATTTTCCTGCTCCACAAAGAGTAATCTTAGCTTCTTATGCTGACGACTCCAAAATCCTTAAGGCATCCAGGGACCCTCAGCAAGCTCTGAGGAACTTGCAAGAAATGGTCCGAAGGGTCGGGATCTAGTGTCAGCTACATGCAGTGGTCTTAAACGAGAGCCAATGTAACTATGTGGTTTGCAAGAAGGCAACTCCCGCCGAACACCACTATCACAGTGGGGCAGACCATATTACAACCCAAGTCTCAGACAAAATATCTTGGTGTTATTTTGGATAGAAAGCTCAGTTTCAAAGCTTACATTCATGAGGCGAAAGTTCGAGCCGCTAAGACTGCAGGACTTCTAAACAGTCTGTTACACACGCTCTGCACTTAGCCTCAAAAACAAAACCATTATGCACAAGTCTGTCATTAGACCAATTATGTGCTATGCAGCACCGTGCTTTTCCACAGTGAAACCCTCTGTCATCAAACAATTACAAGTGCAACAAAATAAAATGCTTCGGTGATATACCGGGGCACAATGGTATATCAGAAATCTCTCGACATAATGAAAGATTTGAACATTGAAACCATACATGACTATTTAGTCAACTATGTAGAGGATATCAGAAACATCAAAATATCAGCTCATAAGTGACATCTCGCCTTATCCTGCGGGAGAGATATTGAAGTTTCTTTCAGTCTTATGAACATACTAGAACCTAATCAGGGGTCAATGAATTGGTTTAGTTTTGTAAAAAGTGTAAATAGTTCTAATTCTCTCTTCATTGATTCGAGGCATAGTGTTGCCTATATACTGAACGCTTACCCATATTTATCGCATTTAATCTGGTACCCACATGTAATCATATATATTGTATTTAATCCCGCAATTAAATTTTCACGCATTAGAATGAACATGCAGTCGCCCCCCCCCCGTATTCGTGGTTTTTTCCCCTTCATTGGATTTTTTTATTTTTTGCAACACAAATCGTCATTCATGTGTTTTGTTTACAAAATTTGAATTGTGCATGTTTAGGATGGCTCGCTAATGACATTACTGTCATCACTAGAGCCGTGACAGCTCCCAAGAGAGAAAGTCACCTCGGGGTGGTCACTCTTTGGCCACAATGTGTGCTAAAGGACACAACAATTTCTACAGAGCCAACTGAAGAGACTATAAAAGACACTCACTTTAGCGAAACAGGTGGAGAAAGGTTCAATGATATTTATATAGAAGTCAAACTATTAATTAATACCAATGCAGAGGTATTGACTGTGGAGGAATTGACTGTTCCTGAAACTGAAGTGGTACCAGATGAAAAAGATCAAGATAAAGAAGTAGAAGACACACACACAAGTTCACCATGTGTAACACAGCGGAAGGGCTTCGCATGTTCAAATTTGCAATTGATTGTTTTCATGACATAGATCCCTCTATGATATGCTCTTCACATGTAGAAAAATTGGCAAAGGAAGCCTTGTCATTCATCATATTCCAACATACTTGATGATATGAAGAAACAGCCAACAGATATCACAATATTCTTTCAGAAAACATCGCCAACAATCGTTGCATCCTCTTTTACATTCCTTTATACCTCTGCGTTTTTCTGCTCTTCTTATGTTGTTCAATAAACGAGATATACAGGAAAAAAAACTATGGTTTCGGTTATTCGCGGATTTCCCGTATTCGCGGTCACCCCCGGAACGTAACCCCCGCGAATACGGGGGGCCGACTGTATATATATACTCTGTTGTAACCATTAGGTGTAGAATTCCACGCTCTTTTGTCAATTTTTCTGTTGAGATAATTGACAGATTTTGTAATTGCATATGAAATGTGTTCTTAAGTTTTGATACTTCACCTCCTTCAGATATAGCTCTACACATTCCAAATTTCTGTGATAAGTAAGCCACAACTTATCGAATTCATTTTTTCTAATATGATCTCAATTAATTTGACATACTGACTCTCTGAATGCAGCATAGGCTGTGAATTTTATTACCTTTTATATATTGACACGTCTATATTATACACGTACACTCAACTATCACATACAGTTTTTTAACTCCTTCATCCAACTCGTACGGAGCAGCATCGAACAGGGAAGCTTATGGGAGTCTTAAAGACTCGGTACGCCCTAAGAAAATGTATCTACCTCAGTCAGTATGGTATGCATAGTTATAGAAATCTTCACTACTTTATACGTTGTTCTGAGACGGTTGTCTTGGTTCTCGGACGTGGTTGCGGAGGTTTATCTCGATTAGGAGTATTTCTTACTGTAGTAATCAAAGCAGTCTTTGAAGGAGCTTTAGCGCGTAACTCAGGTTTGTGCTCTTCCACAAACTAGGTGTTGGCTTTTCCACAATCTTGTGCGAATTGCGACGTCAGTTTTATCACTACAGGTAATCTCTGTCCCCCTATCCTTTTTTTTAACGATTAGACGCCACTTTAACAAAATAAGTGCAAAATAACTGCTCTCTTGTTTTTTTTAATGATCAGATATTAAGACGCCTTCATATACATATGGGTATATAGGGGTTCTATCAGATATCATTTGGAGCGTCAAAACGAGTTTCTTTTTCAAAGATGTAGGATGATGAGCCTGCACCCATTTCTAGGCGCCTAGCCAAAGTCGATAATATTCTCGCGCAACGTTCTAAGAAATTGAAAAGTGCCGCGAGCTCGACACCTGCTTTGTCCTTGTCAGTGTGTTTCCTTCGGAAATGCGAAGGAAACACAAGATTGCCACAAAACACATTGATACCTCACGAAGCTTCCCCCACCTGGGAATTATTGTTCCAATGTCTCGGCGTAGGTGAAACTGGGTAGGTAGAGACTACCTTCTGGTCTTAGCTGGTCAAAGTCTCTTCTTCAAAAGGTTCGTCGAAAGCGGTTCGTTCACTCTAGATTCTAATGTGATAACATAGCGATCATTGTCACGAAAAGAAAAACACCTTCTACAATATCTCATATAGGCTTAATAATGATTATTTGATGTTCACTAAGTTAAACGCTGTGCCATGGTAGTTGATTCAAAACGGATCAGACACCGATAAGAAAACACTTTTTCCAGCTTGGTCCAGGTCTTTGGCCGCCTGCTTATATCTCTTCGTTGAGACAAAGCGGTGGGCCATGCTGTGGTTAGGAGAAAGGCAGAAAACACAGATATGAAGCATTCAAATAAAATATGTGCGCGATCAAAATATAAACGCGCAAAAGTGGCTTTTGTATGTTCAGCTTTTTATAGTATGTCTCTCCATATCTCTGATGGGAAGCTCTAGATTATGGCTCTCGAAATTACTGTATATATTTAATTCAAAACCGCAAATTCATATCTATTCATTAATCTTTATACTCCTTGTGCATTGTACATTTTACTTCATATTTAGGTTTGTACTCAATCATAATCACAGTAATCTCGAATACTGTTATCACGAAGGAGGAGAAGGGCAAGTATAGAATATATGACGGGGTGGCCAACTTCTCTTTGTTCGTAGGCCAATAAAATGGCCAGACGCAGTGTCACGGCCCGCACCAGGGATAAAACTCCAGTACAGGAGCTGCATGCACAAGGGGGAAAGAACTCCGTCATATAAATCGCACCCAGTATGATTGCTTACTATGGCATCGTGGGGCCACAAACATTTTGACGGGATATATTAATTAACTAATTAACTAAACGCTTCATTTAATTAACTGTTAATTATAAATATTTATTAATGAATTATTGAATGAAATATTCTCATTTTGTTGGAAAAGCGTATTGATATGTGCTTTCATAGACAGACAGTGAAATCAGCGAAGAAGGAAACTGCGTAAATAGCTGCAGCGTGAACTAGAATTTCTTACCTGACCGGACTCGAATGTTTGTCCCCATGCCCAGCTCTCGGGGCTGATGGTGAGATTACAGATAGGCTAGTAAACAGCCTAGAAAGGTGTATTTCATGTACTCAGTAGGACCGGGCTTCTCACTGGATAACATTTTTCCGCAGTTTTTGTCAAAGTCGGGAGATGCACTCCGTAAGTCCACAATACTTTTAAGGTTGACACGTGATTTTTTTTTCTCCGAGTTTCTCATCAGATTCAACGAAGTTATTAGATACTTTACGTCCAGTCTCGGAAAAATTTTCACCGATGGCTGGATTTTGAACTTTGCTTTCTTCGTGGTTGCTGAACTTTTCCCAAGCACTTCACGATAGAAATGTGGTGTTGGTGTATCTTTTCTCCAATTTTTCAAACTTAATGGAATTAATCTCCGCCTGAGATTTTTTTTGGTTGGGGTTTTTTAGCTCTCGAGTTGATGTCAGTTGCACGCAGCTCGGCCAATTCTTTTTTTGGTGTCTTGCGTGTTTCTTTTAGTTTTACTTACTTAAAAAGAAATTTCCGGAAGAAAATTGTTCTCGTCGAAATTACTATCACTGAACTTCGATTGATTGAGCAACAAAATCCGCTACTGTTACTTCCATAACTCAAACAGTATGTTTTTGAAATCAATCAAGTGACCTGTTTGTTTAAAGAAGTTTTTGTGTTTGTGTGTAGAAAACACTAATTGCTTTTGTGAAATCAAATAAATTTGTCCCTACATTAACCGCGATTTTTGTCAACCGAAACTAAAATCAAAATTATAATAGTTTTTCATCTTGTCGTGGACGGACTGTACAAAATCACCTCGGGGGTCAGCTGTTCGCCACGTCTAGAATATGACATTCAGTTGTAGAGTAGATATGAGCATAATATTACATTGTTACATTTTTTACATGAAAGCTCAATCTCAGGAAGTATGTATTTATTACAGCTAGGTGAATTTAATCGGGAAAAAATAGAAGATTTTATTCCCGTGAAATTCTATTTAATTTATTCACTATTTGTTCCTGAAAACTAAACTCATTATAACTACAATTAAATGAATCTAATTTTTCTTCCAGGTAAGTCCAGACTCAGTTATTTGGAAAAATAGTATTTGCATATGGAATTTCTATATAATGTTGATATGGATATTCGCAGGTATGTGGATTCTCCCTCTATAGTTTGATCATTTTTTGAGAAATTATTTTTTGTGAACAATGAAACAATTGAAATATGTTGCGAACTTGCATAATTACACAAATGCGGGAGAGAACATGTAGCAAACTTGCATAATTACAAAAATTGAGGCGGAAACATGTTGCGACTTTGCATATTTACAAAATGGGAGAATAAACCAGTTACGTACTTGTTTACTCTCCTATTTTGTAATTATGCATGTTGCGAACTTGCATGATCACAACATGTTTTCTCTCAAATTTTTGTAATCTTGCATAGTTACAGAAAGTAAAAAAAACATGTTGCGATACTTTTTTGAACTGATTATCATTGTTTGTTGACTTAGCTTGAAGCACATGCATTTTTGAGAGTTGAAATGTAATAATATTTTTTAAATAATTCTTCTCTTGATATTTACCTAAAACATTTATAATAGGAGTTCCTATAACAATATGAAATTTCAATAGCAGTTATACAGGCATCCTATATATTTTTATTTTTCGAATGGCCGGGATTACACTATAAAAGTTTGAGGAAATCCCTTTTATAAAACTTTAAAAATCCAGTCATAAAGCTAACAGGTTACATTCGAGCAAATGCAACCCATAATCTTACTGGTTGAATTCTTCAAATTTTGTAAAAGAACGTTTAGAAAACTTTTATAGTGTAATCCCGGCCAAACAGTAAAATAAGTTCTGTTTTTATCTGCTTTTGAAACATGGAGCAACAAGGAAAAAATAGGATCGCGTTGATCAAAATACGTAGTTATAATAATTATAACTAACGGCGCGTATACGTTAGTGAGCGGATCGTGTAATGTATACGTGCATTCGGTATGTGGATCCTCTGTAATGTGTTCGGCAATTAGTTGTACAATTTTGTGAACGACAAACTAATCTTTTTTGAGCCGTTCGAGCCGGACCACCTGGAGTCAGTTAACTCAACGAACACAAAGCAAGTTCGTGTACCCAAGAACGGATTAGAACCTCTCCGGATGGAGGGTCTTAGCGTACATGTTCTGCTCGATAATGCGTACGCACCTTAACGCAGTTCTGAGCTGCGCAAAACCGGTTTTAGAAGGGTGGGCACACAAAATCTACCATTAGAATAAAATAGCCCGCACTATGCTAGCTAGACTCAAAATCGATTTTTCCGCGGTTTGAAGCTTCGTAGCACTGTGGTTGTAGATCCGGATTGGGATTTCATTTTGAAATCCTCACACGGGTGAGACGGTCTTTCATGGGCTTGTGTTAAAAACGTCACTCGTAGTTGGTGGTGTCTTAACGAATAGGCATGAAGTCAAACAATATTGTGTTCCTTAACTACTGAAGTTCTTTAATACGCAGATGCAACGGGTTTTCAACTTTTTCCAGACATTGCGGATCAAATTGAAATTTTCCTAAAGCCCGCAGTCCAAGTCATGATGCTGAGGTAATTAGAATTGTAAGATGATATAAAGATTCACAAAGACTTAATACGCCACTGAGCATTTGGGGCCGTTCAAGTATTACGTCATCATCGATGGGGGGGGGGGGAAGGGGGTTTCCGATTTGCTGACTTTTGATAACAAGGGGGGGGGGTTCGGATAATGCTTACGTCATCAACCGCCCTTTATGAAAATATGAGTTAGGATTCAGAGGGTTTAGGATCAGGGCAGAGCTGATGACGAAATTTTGCTGGGGAGGGGGGAGGGGATCAGCGATTTGCTGACTTTTGCTGACAGGGGGGGGAGGGCGTCAAAAATGACTAAAAATTTGCTTGGGGGGGCTCGGGCCCCCCCCCCCCCTCAACTCCCGAATTTTTTAAGACGATGCGCTTTGAGTATCAAAAGCATTTCGCAGTTATCAATGCCTAAGTGCAACACTCGGTGGTAAATGGACTAAAAACTTTTTTATTATTATTTAATCTCTTTTCAATGTATATACTTTCTCAAAATGATCGGCGGGCCATGCCAAAAACCTCTAATGACCACATTTGACTCGCGGACCATGCGTTGGAGACCATGCGTTTGCATGTTGTGCATACACTATACTATACTTGGTTTTTGAATTTGCTCTTTAATTGAAGCAATAAAAAGTGCCCCACAAAATACATTTCAACAAGAGCAAAAAAAATTGCTTTAATGAGATTCAATCCCTGAACTTGTTATGACGGCGTTGAACTCAGCGAATGAAAGATAGTGACGGACTCGCATCGCCCGGGTTCGAACACCAGCGACGCCACAGTAGTGGTGGGCTTAAGTTGGTTTCTGTGGTTCCAAAACTTCGAGTGACGAATGGAAGCCGATCTCCCCATTAAAAAAAAAGTCTCGCCGCAGAGAGCGACAAGCAAACACCGGTAAAAATCTTTTCATTTAAGATTAGTACACAACCATTGCAAATAGATGGCAGAACTATAACAAGCATTACAGAGAAACAAATTTCACGTCAGGTTCACAGCACCTACACGCACATCCCACCATGTACCAATTCGCTAGAAGTTCCGCAGAGGAATATGGACGAGGTGCATGTGTGGTTTAGTAGTAATGAAAGAAAGAGAACTGTCGGTTTTTAGCTGCTATTACGCGAGGCTCAACATATAACGCGAGTACGCAAATCATGTTATTGGCTAGTTCTCATCTCAGATTCCTTGGTATACGTACAACTTGTATTGCGAGAAATCTCTACATCGTGACAAAATCTGTTAAAAGCGTTCGAAATTTTTGCTCCATTTGCAAGAAATTGCTCATTCATCGAGTCTATCTTTCGTGAAAGATGAATGACAACGGAACACAAACGCTGCATAGCTTCGATAGAGTATGTGAAAGGGGGGAGGAATACGGAACACAAGAAACCCTGTCAAAGAATTGGGAGATTGAAAAAATTTATATATTTATATCTACGAAAGATAGCCCATTCGTTCGCCATCTATATGTCATTCCAAGAATTTCATCTTAAATCATCTACTGATGCAGGCCATCAAGTCCATCATTTAAAATCGATGAAAGCATTTTAATGGTTAAAAGGAGTGACTATTGGGAACTTCCTCAATGAATACATAGTTTTGGTTTCCCAAAACGTCTGAGCGATCGAAAAATAGTCAAATAAGATTTCGGGAGCAATTTCACGTTTCTTGGATTTACTTGAAAAAAATTCTTAGAGAAGAATTTCTTTCTTGCACTGTACACAGAAGATTCCCACGAAAAGGAAGCAGAGAATAGAAAAGTCTTGTGCAAGAAATATTTGGTCACAGCTTCGAAAAGGAGGAGGGGAAAAAAGAACCTTTGCTGACGTAATCTAAAATCAATCGGACGTTGTTTTCGCTGTGACAAGTGACAAGCCACTGGAGAAAGGCGGAGACAGGTTTGGAAAGAAATGTCCACAGACTTGCATTGACCTTGATTTCTCTTTTAAAACGCCTCTCAAAACTACACACACACACGCAGATCTAATTACCATTAGAAATTTCTTATATTAAGGAACACAAACTGCGCCCATGTTGTTTTGTTAACTCCAATTTATCAATCGCTGGAATTTTTACATGCAGTCATCTACAGCTTCAGTACTTGTCTTTTCTTCGTGCGAATGGGATTTATAATTCAGTCAAACTCGGTTATAACGATTAAAGGGACCGAGAAATTTCATCGTTTCATATGAAGTTAAAATAGAGAAATAGACAACAAACTTGTTCACTAATAATGAATTCAAAAGGCCTAAACACACTGACATTCAGGGTAGTCATAAAAAAACTTTGCGGATATACGAGCCCCTAGCGGCCGAAAAAAAAAATCAACGAATGCAAATTAAATTTAAGATATAGGTGTTGCAGAGCATGCGCATGAATGCTCTGCAACACCGTTTCTCAACGAATGAATTGAGAAACGAAAACTTAGGTGTTGCGGTCAGGGTTTTAGCAACAAAATTTCGAAAAATTCAAATGACAACACTCACTTTCATGCATTGCAAAGTTTTCGAAGCAGTAAAAAACCATAAATGGCGTTGAAACGGTAACTGAAGCACCATAAACGCTGGCGCTAGACGCAGGCATTGAATATTGAAGGACCGGACACACCCTGCTTCCCATCTCGGAGAGATGTCGAAGCGTTCCCGGAGGATGGGTGTATCCAGAAGTTTATTAATTTATGTGAAAATAACAGAGCAATATACAATAAAGAATCTAGAATAAAAATCAATCCGTCCGTAATCGCACCATTGTACTTATGTAGGTAATCGCACAATAATCGCGCGTGTCTTGTGTATGATAGAATCTGGAATTGAATTTATCCGTGTCCGGAAAATTCACCGACAACAGTTCGATGCGAGTCAGTTATCGTGGGAGTGAGCTACTGAGTCAGTGAGAGGAGTGAGTGAGTGACCTAGTAATTGAATGAGTGAGTGAGTGAATTAGTTAGTTTTAACCTAGTAGTGTCACAAATGATTAAAAAAATCTGATTGTTCTATGTTATATTGTATATATTACAATATCGACCTAATGGCATATTTATAGCTTCAGCGGTTTTGGCTCGGTGATGATGAATAAGTCAGGACATGTTATTTTATATACAGTATATAGATGTAGACACGCACTAAAACGGGATTTCTGAAAGTTCATCACCCATGGGGGATCATGAGGTGTTCAAGTGGTATGGGAGGAAATCATCGCTGAGTACATTTGAAGATTGCAGAATCCACACCAATAAAGTCGCTGGTAACAGCTAGTTCATCATAAAAAATAATCCATTGCTTACTGATGATCAACAATGTTTTTTATAATATCAAAGTGATAACAGGAGATGATTTTAAGCATTTTAGGAAGTTAATTCATCGCGTGTCCACTTACTTTATTATCTTTTAATTCTCTGTTATTATTCCTTATTATCATTAAGTCATTATTAAAACTTTCCGCCGTATCTTTAGGATCACTGACTAGGTCACTCACTAACTTATTCGCTGGGTCACACTCACTCACGAGATCATTCACTTACTCACGAGATCATTCACTTACTCACGAGATCATTCACTTACTCACTAGATCATTCATTCACTTACTCACTAGATCATTCATTCACTTACTCACTAGATCATTCATTCACTTACTCACTAGATCATTCATTCACTTACTCACTAGATCATTCATTCACTTACTCACTAGATCATTCATTCACTTACTCACTAGATCATTCATTCACTTACTCACTAGATCACTCACTCACTAGAACAGTCATCCACTCAGTAGCTCACTCACTCACGGATTGTGTAGCTCGGTGACTCACACATTCGCTCAATCCCTCGCTCACTGACTCGCATCGAACTGTTGTCGGTGAATTTTCCTAGCTGTGAATTTTCCGGCGATGAATTTTCCTCGCAGTGAATGGCATGGCGGTGAATTGTTGTCGATGAATTTTCCGGCGGTGAATTGTTGGTGGTGGATTTTCCGTAAACCGAATTTATCCAATCTAGAATATACCAATCTCACTGATTTTCAGTATAAGCAATCACGCCGTAATAGGATATAGATTGCCGTCTATATGGCTGGTGCCTCCATTTCACACCGCCAGTAGTGGATGAAACAACTGCCGCTTGTCTTCTTGGGCGTAAATTATATTTTTTGATAGGTATCCGCATTACCTCTCTTGTTGTCTCATAAGACGGGTCCTCTGAGCTAGACGCAGACAAAGAAACATGTAGAAAATACCTATGCAGATCCATATTTCTGCCGCTTGGAAGTTCCTCTCGGAGGGGGGGTTAGAGCGCCAATCCCTTGGTGAGATCTTTCCTTTTCTCCTAAGCAGCGGCGTCGGAGCCAAGAAGCTCTGGCTGCTCGTCTTCAGCAGTATCGTATAAGATAGGAACTTGTGGTTGCTCGTCCTCACCCGTTGCGTCCAAGAAGGGCACATTCTCAACAGCGGCATATGAGCCCTGGGAGCGGTGAGTGCTTCACCTATGTGTCACTGCTGAGGAAGCAGTGACACATGAGCTGCTGGCTTTGAATGCTTTTCCTCATCAGTATACCCTTCTATATCCACGTGGATGTTCATCAATGTCCTCTGCAATGGTGTAGGAGTTTGGGACTGCCGCACAGCAATACCCTTATATAGCCATACCTCAATTTACAGCCGATCGAGTTGGGTCGAGAATGAATTCGCCATCTATCGGTGGTTGTCTCGGTTTCCGTTGGGAAAGAACTTGCTATCCATGCCCTTTCGCAAAAGCAAAGACAGCCTGCATGGTGATAATTGACGAGCATCTTACCATTGCGTTGCTCGGGCAGGACTGTAGTTGCTCGTTCGCAGCAGTGTATTAGTAGCCGATGAGGAAGAGTGGTGAGCGTGGAACTCAACGTATGAGACATTCAAGTTTGCCAAATATCATGTTTTGAACATATATCACCATCCCCTATCGGCAATTGGGGCTGAGCATAGGGGGCAACAATTTGACTATGGTCTGGTCGGTCACGCGGAACGTATTCTACTCTCTTAAAACGTGCGGCCGTGACCCCGTTAGATTACGTTCTCAAAGTATCGGAATTCGCATCTATGAATCTGTACGCAGTGACGAATAATTACCATAATTTCTTATCTCTTCGATATTTTAGTCGTTATTCTATTGTTTGAAAATTACTCGAATTTTATGTAATTTCTAGGGAAAATTATCCATATCTTTTTCCACCGTCATATCTATTCTATTCAAAGTCAATAATGTATAGTGGACATAATCGCGTTCAAATTAACAATCGAAATATGATTAAAATCGCACACTTATATTCAGAGATCATTAATCATTTGTTGGATCATTTAGTAGCGTATTATTTAAGGGATACTTTAATTTAATTTATGGTTGCCCGTATCATGGCGGTTTTTTTTCGCAATGATCATCAAATTTATGTCTTGTAATTTCTGTTTAATATTATTTACCGAGGAATTAGAGTCCGACATGGAACTTTTCCAAATAAAAACGAAGCCAAAATAAAAAGGCAAAAATATGAATAATCTTCGAAAACTACACAATGCACACAAATATATGTTCGTATATCCTTTGAACTCCCCCAGAAGATATAGCCTTTTAAAATATCCCTTCAAAAAAAATTCCAAAAGTATAAATTATGTCTATATATATATATATATATTTTTGTATTCTCTGTCGTCTTTCATATATAAATGGTGTCTCGTCGTAGACGATACTCCGGAAGTGGTGCGGCGCCATTCATTCCTCCAGAACAGTTGTCTGGACCCATCCCTTTTTTTAAAAGTGGGAGATTTTGGAGCTGGTCCAGGACCGAAAAGACAGGGAAGCGTGTCTCCTTCGCCTTTTTGGCTTGCATCTTCTCTTCACTGTGTTTCTTTTTTGGAGTCTATGTCAACGTCTAATTTATTCACACTAGTTATAGGCTTTGCGTTTCCTCCTCCTCTTTCTCTCAAATGTTTTCGTCGCTCATGTTTGTGATGACATCTTTGTCATAGGGAAGGTTCAGCCTGTTTTGTTGTTTCCCCTCATCAATATATATTCGGTGTCTTTGTTTCCTAGTCGACGTTTCAATTGATGAAATTTGTATTCGGCGAGGTTTAAGATCTAAATAAGTTCGATTGCTTTCGGCCGGGGGGGGGGGGGGGTTATTCCTTTGCATTCCCAACGCCATTGCGATAAAACAAAGGATGGACCGAGTGGGGGGAAAAGAGGGTATTGTGATATTTCTGTGCATAATTTATGATGTAAGTACGTATATCTCGTTTGTAAAATGGCACGATTCAGTAATAGGTCCTATTTTCTAATGGCCATGTGTATGTGTTTTAGAACATGGCTAGTAAAAAAAAAATGTATTCGGCGCCAACCCAAATTTCTAAGGAGTCGAACATTTTACCGAGAAAAAAGATGCGAAATAACTTTTTCCCGACTTTTCTGGGACCCTGTGGTCTCTTTCTATGTTGGTAGACATACTAGCTTCGATGGGAAAAATTTTGTTGTCAAGTAATAACACAGATAGGAAACTTCAGGTGTCGGCAACAATTTTTTAGAAATAACGACGTAATGTGGTTTTGTGCGCTCAATTTCAATATGTAATCGCACAAATATTATTATATAATAACACAGATTATTTCAGGCATGTGATGACCCGGTGAATTTTTCTCCTAACCAGAACATGGCCCCACTGCTTTATCTCAACGAAAAGATATAAGCAGGTGGCCAAAGACTTGGGTCATGCTGGAAAAATGACCTGGGGTCTGGGGTTTGTCACCAGGAATTTGTCTCAGACTCTTTGGACACCATAGAACCCCCAAGAACTTTTTTGACCCCCACCCATCTCGATAGAAATTCCTGCCAACCAATCAATATATTTTACTCCCAAAAATTATAACTAGATTACATCATCCTGGGGCTTTTTTTTCTGCATTGGAGGTTTTCCAGCCATGCCAGTGTGGAGGGGTATGCAGAAGCTCTGATTTGTCAAGCCCCGATAGTCTCATTTCGACAAGTGGTTCTCAAACTTTAGTCACCCGTGGCAACCTTGCCCGATTCGTGGGTCGTCTGCGGCTTCCCATAACAGTTTGTGATAATAACAGATATTTTCACCTATTCCACCACCTTCAAAGCACAAATACGCACACAAATCAATATCTCCAGCTCGCTGTGACGCACACTTTGAGAAACACTAATTTAAACGATTTCCAACAAGTAATCGATGAAACTAACCTCGAATTCAGTTGGTCGTTGACTGGAACCCATGGCCCTCGGAGACATCTGATGTGGCCCGTGACCTCAAACTTGATTTTGTAAAAATGAGCAAAGCAACACATAAACAGATTCCTTAAGTACACGCAGCATATTCTTATACCAATTGAATTACCTGCAGCACATTTAAATATCACTTAAGTGACCTGGAGTACTATTTCAGATCACTTAAGTGACCTGGAGTACTATTTCAGATCACTTAAGTGACCTGGAGTACTATTTCAGCTCACTTGAGTGGCCTGCGACACATTCCCAAACCATTTAATTGAACCGTGGCATATTTAAAAATCAATCAAGGGACCCACGGCACTGTTTTAGATCACCTGATTGAGTGGCGGAACATTCGCGGTGCATTTACATGCTCATTTTTTTTTCACTTAAGTGACTCGGGGCTCTGTTTCAAATAACTTGAGTGGCCCGCGGCACTTCCCCAGATCACTGGAGTTGCCAGCGACACGTTTTCAAACCACTGAAGTGGCCCCGCACTCTTCAAAAGGTTGAGCAGCCCTGGTATAAACAATGATTTAGTTCGGCTACTCCTGGCCATTCTCACGGCACAACCTGCAGAAATCGCGGATTTCCACAGGCCTATTTACCATTTTAATTGTTTTTAGATTAGAAGAGCTCGAAAACCGAATCGTGTCCGCTTTTAGATTCGAAACTTCCCATTTTATATGTTGTCGACACATGAATAGTTGGCATTGGGATGAAAGGCACTCAGTCAGTCATTCGTTTTAGACCGAAGACACGAAACATTTGTTCGCCGTTGAGGTATCAGTTTCATGAAGTTCAATGGCTCTGTACCGGGACCCATTTTTTTTCTTCTTCTGAATATGCTCCTACGCGTCCGGTCGCCTACTCCGTAGACCTTTTTTTCCTCTCGTTTCTTTTGTTTCTCTGAAGCTTCATCGCTCATTTCTTGTTTTTTTTTTAAAAAATTGGAAGATAGAAAATATCATCTCGGGATCCGTTAACATCTTTGTAAAACGAGCTTCTTCAGACTCGTATACTAAGATTGAGATGTTGGTATCGGAGCCGGATATTATGATGGATCCACGTCAACTGAGACCCCCCCCCCCTCCATTCATTGAGTAAATACTGGATGAAACATCTGTGAAACGAATCTGTTTGAATTGAAGCCATGGGTGTAGCTAATATTTGAATGCTGTCCTTGTTATTATATTCAGTCGCGGCGCTCATTAAGGACTCGTGACCGTTCGTGGATAGTGAATGAATTATTTTGTTACCATATCGCATGGCATTATGTAAGAGCTGCGTACGCACTGGACAGCGAGTTGCGGGTTGTATCACTTATCGCAAGGATGCTCAAGCTTTAGGAGAGTGCGGGTTGTATCACTTATCGCAAGGATGCTCAAGCTTTAGTAGAGTGCGGGCCACTTCATTGGTTTGAAAACATGTCACGGGCCAACGTAGTGATCTGTAAATGTGCCACAGACCACTTAAAGTGGTCTAGAAATGGGCCGTTCAAGTGATGTACTACTTTACCGGACAGCAACTCCGGTCATATCGGCGTGCACCAATTTGTCACCAATCGAGTAGGGTAGGAAATGAAAGCGCAGGTGGTTGCCTCTGGTTCAGTGGGCAAAGAATTAGTTATCTATTTTATTCGCCTGGATCAAACCTGCGGACCTGAAGGTAACCTTCATGGTAGCAGACGGGCCACACGGGCGCTGCTTAAATGATCTGAAAATATACCGTGGGTCACTCACGTGATCTGCAAATGTGTTGCGGGTCACTCCCGTGATCTGTAAACATGTTGCGGGTCATTAAAATGATCTGCAAATTTACGAATTAGTTCTTTTTTTCTTATAAAATTACATTTAAGTTTTCACGTCACATCAGATGATTTCGAGGGTCACATTTGGCACGCAGCCATTTGTTGAGCATGTATGACTTATCGTATCGGTCCACTTTGTACCTGACCCAAGTCCGGGTTCATTCCCGCTAAACCTGGTCTTAAGATGTCCGATGAACACTAATCACTTGAAGAGATTACTCTGATACTACACTGCTGTAAGAAATTAAGAGAATTTGCAGACTTGGTCGAATATCTCTAGAACTACTGTACCGATTTTAATGAAATTTGATATGTACACACATTGATGCAATACAAAACAAATAACCATTCAATAATTGTAATACACACGCATGATCGTGCGTAACACTCGTTGGAGTCGGAAGGTATGAAACAGTGGTTGCAGAATAAACAAAAAAATGGGTTAATAGGGGGGGTATGGTCCCCTCTCACAGATATACAGGTCTCGCAGCGTGATTTCATACTTGAAATAAGGCAGTTTATCATTTCCTTGGCAATTGGTCCCACTCGTTCAGCAACGCTGTTTTCATTCCCTGGATGGTTCCCGGAGGGGGGTTGCGAGTTGCAATTGCCCTCCCCAGACATGCTCTATAGGGTTAAGGTCTGGAGATCTGGCTAGCCAATCCATCCGGCGAATATCCTCACTCTAGAAAATCGTCAAGCAGAAGAGCTCTATGTGGCCTCGCGTTATCGTCCATCAAAATGAACTCAGGGCCAACTGCACCCCTGAAAAGGCGAACATAGGGCTCCAAGACCTCACACCAGTCACAGTGCCTCTTTCAAAGACATGGAGAGGTGTGCGGCCATCCAACATGATGCCTGCCCAGACCATTAAACCTCCTCCGTTATAATGGTCGATTTCGCGAACATTGGAGGGTAGGTAGCGAGTCCCTGGTTCTCTCCATATGAACGTACGGTGAGAATCGGAGCTTAGGCTGAACCGGGACTGTTACAATTTGAAATTAACCGATTGCTGCAAAATAACACCAAGAAATTCGCCGAGGTGTACTAGCGAACGAAATGCGTCTTAACTTACGCGCGCTTATAAAGCCTGTTTCTCTACTGGCTCCGCCTACACACACGTGTACGCTTACGTATTTGACGTACAAGATTTGCATTTTTGTCTAGAAGCAGTGGTTTTATATTCAGTTCATGAAATTCGATAAAATATGCAAATTCTCTTAATTTATTTCACCAGTGTAGGTCCGAATACATCTCTATGTATAGTCATCATCCATTTGATGAATAATGCTCATTTTGGATTGTTTTACGATTGGCGAGATGTACTAATTGTAAATCAATGGTAACTGGATACTAAATTTATTTTAAATGCATATTAACACATTGAGTCTGGAGAAAAATTAATTTCGAATCAAGTGTTAATGTGTGAAAGCTACAGACTTGAAACGAGGCTCCTGTTTGCTATCGAATTAGCCAATGAACTGGAATCTTTCTTCCTTATTTAAAAAAAAAATTCTGTCACCAGAGTGCAGGCGAACCTTTAAAATTCGGATATTTGCCACTTTCACTTCCGATGTGAAAGACAGAGGACACCACTCTTCCAACATTAAAAAAAAAACTCATTGCCAAAATAGGACACCGCAAAAAATTGTAAATTTTCTTTGAGGACCCTCTAATAGGGGTACACATTCTTTCAATTCCTAGGACCAAAAACCTGAACATATAAGGTGACCATATGACCCGCTCGCGTATTTTACAGAACATTCCCGTAAGTTTGAACTCCCAACTTTTTTATGAAATACTCCGATTATCAACGAATTCTACTCGAATTTCTATTTTTTTTTACTGAAATCAGCGTTGAGATTTTTAAAATTATATGTGATAACTATTACTCTAGTTATATTCAGATTTATTTCACATACTTGTCAAACGTAATTTTTTTTGAGAAATAAATTGCAATCAATTGTGGGTTGCGGCAGATCTCTATTTTCCCCACCATTGGTTATTTTTTTAGCAATTTTAACGAAAGTTGACTACTTTACTCACTTTGCCAATTTCTTTCGGCTGCAGTTGGCAATTTCACTTCCACTTAACAATTTCTTTTGGCTGTAATTAGCAATTTTACTTCCTTTTGACAATTTATTTTCGCTACAATTGGCAACGTTCCTTCCACAATTGCCTATGGCTATATCGTGATGAGCCACTTTACCTTTGCCAATTTTTTTGGCTATAATTGACAGCTTTACTTCCCTTTGGCAATCTCTTTGGCTATGATTAGCAATTTCACTTCCATCTGACAATTTTTTTTGTCGGTAATAAGCAACTTTGCTTCCCTTTTGACAATCTCTTCGACCATAATTAGCAGCTTTACTTCCCTTTGAAAAATTTTTTTGTCTATTATTAGCATTTTTACTTCCCTTTGACAACTTTTGCTGGCTATAATTGACAACTTTACTTAAATTTGAAGTTATTTTAGAGGTAATTGGCGATTGCCCGTATGGATACCAATTTCACGAAGGAAATATGGTCGGCCTTTTTACTACTGATACTGTTTTACTGGAACACCTTTCGTGAGGTGAGCCGCATTTGACCCACGGGCCGGATGTTGTGCACCCCCCCCCCTCTCCCAACGCTCTAACAGTAAATTCGCTCTCTATAAAAAGTGCTACATCCCGGGCTCTTTGCAGCAACACAATACATTGCTTCTGCTCGAATTTCTAGCTAATCCCGCCATAATCCTTCAAAAGTCGGAATTGACTTATGGGATCTATTAATCTTGAACAGAGCTTTAATCTCTACGGGTTTCCTTTCCCACTGTGTCGTATTTTTATTTTTTTCTGTTGTCCCTTCTTTTGACATTTAACTCTGATGGATTATGGTCGTCGTCGCCTTCTTATACTTAGTCTTGTTCTCGGCGTGTTTATTTGATATAAATCAGGGCCGGGTTCAAGTGAAAGTGAGAAGAATGAGAGGAGGTGGGCGAAGAAACACCGAGCTATAATCTGGATCGATTTGTTTTTGCCACCGTAGAACTCGATCCAGCAATATTCATAAGTCGAGATAAGCCCCCGGTTTTCTTCTCAGTTCTTTGTTTGGCATTCGGATATAACCCAGATTTACATGGAAGACGATGCGGGGATAGTTTTCCTGTGTTTTGGCGTTTTCTCGCCCTCGTTTGCTCCTTGGTCTACAGAGCCGCCCTTAGGAGTGTGTGACATGTGCGGTCGCACAGACACTGGGGTTTTGCTGCCCCCCTCCCCAATATTTACAGTAATAGAAGTGGAAAAATATACCACTTTGTATGTATCAAATACATTTTTCCGTACTAAACAAGGTATCTGAGCTTCGATTGATTTGATTCTGGAATTTTTCTTGATTCTGGGGCTACACCTTTCGTCAATTCTGGAAATATTTTTCTCATTAATTCTGAATTTCAATCGATTCTGGAATTATTTCTCACCAATTCTGAATTATAATCAATTTTTGAAATATATTTATCATCAGTCCTGAATTTTCATCAATTCTGATTTTTTTCCTTCATCAATTCTGATTTTTTTCCTTCATCAATTCTGATTTTTTTCCTTCATCAATTCTGATTTTTTTCCTTCATCAATTCTGATTTTTTTCCTTCATCAATTCTGATTTTTTTCCTTCATCAATTCTGATTTTTCTTTCATTAATTCTGAATTTTTCTAGGTTAGTAGATATTTTTCAGCATTCCTGTATTTTCTCTGATAATGCATGAATCTTCTGATGCCCGATTTCCCTTCCCCTCGAAGTATATAAAATCGGGGCTAAAGTGCCCCGAAATTATTTTCGCGCCGGACAACGCGTGTTATAAAAGTGGCCCTGTTTGTCGATAGCAGTGTTGCTCAACCTTTTTCTGTCCATGCCACCTCCCTTTCGATTTGAACCATATTTTCCTTTTCTTGGCCTCCTTTCTACGAGATTTCTTTTATCAATCGAATTTATTTTTGACTAAATTAAAAGAAGAAAAAAATTTAAGAGAAACAAAGCAAGTTTCTATATGATTCAATTAAGAGTTACATTTAAGTGAGGTTCCCTCTCGTGGGCTTCCAAGTATGCAGGACCATGGGCCCGGGAAAAGTGATGTTGTGGGGGCGCCATACTTATCTGGAATCTTACATATTTGCACACTTGGTCCCAAAAAAGTAATACATCAGATGTCGCATAATGCAAACCACCATGATTCGTAAAAATGCCCTAAAAAGATCATGTCAGTCAATTTTCGTGATTGTGATCGAATCTGTTGTATTCCGTTAAGAGGGTTTTACTGTAGTTTAAAACATGTGCAGATGTTATGGGCCGTTTACAACCAGTTCGTATGAAGTAGCATCCATGGGGAAAGCACAGCGAGCTTATTAGCCCACGCCTTGAGATGATGCATCTATCTCAGTCAGGGCCAGTTAAACGCCGTTAAGTTGGATTCAATCTGGTTTATTTTCGTGGTTTAGTAAACTCTATGCTCATGCACCAGAGGGCGCGGCTTCGTGTTATGCATTGAGCATTGACTACTTCAGAGGTGCGCAAACTTTTTAATCCGCTGGGCAGATATGCGGTATTTCTGTTGCTCGCGGGCCAGAAAGCCGAATTTTCATGAAGGAAATACGATCAGCTTTGATATTTATTGTGTTACGTGAATTGGTACTTTTCTAGTAGAACACGTTTAGCTGGGCGGATGGAACCCCTTGGCGGTGGCATTTGGCCCGCGGGCCGTTTGCCCATCACTAGACTAGTTGATTACGTTGGGACAGTGTTTTGAGAACTCATGAGACTTAAAGTTTTATTTATTATGTTATTATAATCATAGGCGTACGCAGAATTTTCTCGAGCGGGAGGGGGTTTAGGATTTTTCCCTTCTGAGTGGGGGGGGGGGGGTGTTACGTTTTTTCCTGTAAAATAACACTATAATCTTGGCTCGGGGGAGGGGGGGGTTAGAACCCCAAACCCTCCCCTTTGCGTACGCCAATGATTATAATACTACTACTTGACACGTGTATATAGGATTAGTCGAAGTCAGTCTTTTTTCACAAATCCCCCAACTAAATTTCACGTCATACCTTGGAGCTTGGTGCTATATGTCAGCTTGATAATGACTACTCTTTATACGCCGAGCCTGAAAGCCTTCGTGCATTGTATTTTCTGCAACTGGTATCTTCAACCTGTTGCTTGGGAGCTCCCGTAGTGAACAATGTTAATGAGCCTTGTATATAATGTCAATAAAATTCAATCACCTCTGGTAAAACTATATATTTTCCCCATGCCTTTGCTTCCGTTTTCGTAAGAAGTTCCTAGAACTATAGCTGATCACATTTAATGTGCTCTTTGCTTTGGAATATTTGTCTGTTGTTTCAATTGATGTGTTGTAACGATGAAAAAAAGATTTATTGCATGTTTAACGCTGCGACTTGCTCACTAACATGACCCTTACGGGTCATTTCCGTAATTTTGTCCATCCCCCTTTTTTTAATGAAAATGTCCCAGTTATTTATTTTTTGTGGTTTTAATGAAACTTATAAGTTATAATCTTTTACTAAAATCTGGTGAAGTTATATGAAAACACATATGCCTATGTATAAATACTAAAAACTCATATGCACCATGTTCAACACTAATCTTTTTCGAACACAATTTAATATGCTTATAATATGACAAATAAAATATGTTATATAGTACTTCGTCATTCCGCCAAATGCTGTTTACAAGCAATAATTGACAACTTCGCTCACAATAGGCAACATTTTTGGTGAGCATTGGCAATGTCCAGTGTTCGCTATCTCATTTTCCTTCATTTTTCGCGATAAAATATGGTCACCCAAATTGGGAAGGAATTCCAACTTCATATAATACAAGTTTTTGATTACATCTGATTATATTTTTCATATCTGAGAAACCTTGAAAATGCCAACTATAACGTCACCTCGATTACAGCGACAGAATTTCACGGAATCTTCGACGTCGTTATACCTGAGTTTTACTGTTAATGAACCGGTTCTTTCCTTCGAGAAAAATTTTTTCTCTTGAGCTATTCTGCCGATTCCCAAGATTATATCACGTCGGCATTTAAAACGGAAAAAGTATGAATTAAAGATCGTCACGCCGAGATGAAATATTCACCGGAAGGACCTTTCCGGTCAGTCGTTGGTAACGATCATCAGGTGCAGTCGATGAGAGAGATCCGAAATGGATTGTGGGAGGAAAAGAAAAAACTATTAATGCAGATGATTCCTTCATCGTAAGTTTCTACAAATGGCGAAGGGTTGAGCGAAAAAGGTCGAGGAGGTCGCCGCGGAAATGATACGCTATTAAAGCGGAATCACGTTAACCTAGAGATGCACCTGTGTGATAGGCAACGGTTCATCATCCGTCTCTACAGACGTAAGATGGTGACGGGGAAAGTTTTTATTGCCTATTAACGTATTTCAGAAATTCTGAAAATAAAAACGCATATTCGCTGCCAATATTTTACATTTACAGAGCGTCCTCTTTTATCGTTTTTCAGTATCTAATTCCGTAATATTTGATCACATAGAAAATTTTCAAGTGCATTTCGAATATTGGACATCATCCTAAGGCTGGGACTACACTATAACAGTTACATTAAAGTTCTTTTATAAATCTTGGAGAAAAAAACACAACCAATAAGTCTTTGATTACATTCGCTCGAATCTAACCGATAGGCTTATTGGCTGTATTTTTCAAGTTCTGTCAGAGAGCTTTCACAAAATTTCTATAGCGTAATGCCGGCCTAAAGCGGGGATTACAGTATAAACGTTTCATGGAAGATCTTTTACAAAACTTGAAACATACAACCAATAAGCCGATCGGTTAGATTCGAGCGAATGTTAATCGAATGAAATGTTACTAATAGGCTTATTGTTCCTTTTTTTTACATTTGCTCGAATGCAACCGGGGATCCGAAAATTTCGTCCCCAGTACATTTCCCCTTCTCTGACCGTTATGAATAACTGAGTGAGAGACTGACTGTTAGTGAACAAGTGATTGGATGAGTGAAGAAGTGAGTTGGTGACCTTATGAATGGCCAAGTGATTGACAGCATGAGTGATCAAGTGGGGACCGTATGAGTGAATGACAAGATACAAGCTGTTTATGAAATAGTTCACCGATAGATCAAGCCTGTTTCTTGGATTCATATTGCAGATAAGCTCTGCGGTCTAGAGGATTTTTCGGCATTTCGTTGGTACGGTTCGCACTTTATAGCACTTCTCCCACGATGAGGAAGGTCTTTGGAAGTTTGTCCTTTTGCAGCTTTTGTTTAAGTTATGAGAGGTCTGCTAAAAAGCTGAATTCACAGGGCCTTCCTATTATAACGAGGGGCTGTTGTAACAATGAAATACCGGTTTTTTTTCTGATGCGTACCTATGTCCACCTCGACATAGAGCCGTTAAAGGTTTAAGAACGCATTCGTTAGCAGTTTTCTGATCATATATTGGTCATTTTCTCAGATTGAGTTGTTGAATGAGAAATCCTAATTTTTTTTTTTTTTTCGGAAGAAAAACAAATTGAGCTGATAGTTTCAAAATTAAACCAAATAGAAATTTTAAGAGAAATTAGTGAACTTTTCTTTCATTTATAATATTTCACCCACACTTTAGTTACGATAGAAATGCTTGGGATTTCGACTTAAAACTTGACTATTAGATCCAACTGTGGGAGTCATATTAGACCAGGTGTCTTCAATCTTTCAGACACCGTGGGCCAGATTGAAACTTACCACAAAGCCGCGGGTCAATTAATACTGAGGTATTTAAAGTTGTAAGATAGATTTTTTTTCCTGTAATACGGAATATAGGGCTTACATATATGTTAGGATCACACATATTACAAGGGCTTCTCATATAATTCATGGTCACATCTCAATAGAAGGGGCCAATGGGGGCCCAACAAGAACAGGGACAAAAATAATTGAAGTATTTTTATTTCTTTACTTTAGTTTCTTTTATTAAAGAAAGGTTAAAAAACCTTAAAGCTTTTTATTAGTGAAACTTCCTGCTATATCTGTTATCAAGTTAAAAAAGTAACATGTTATAGTACTAAACTCCGGTTTTTATTGGAGCTTATGTCTCTAACGTTTCTAACTCTGATAATGCGGATCTTACACTGTGAAAAGATTATACTGAATCGTGAGGGAAAACGAAAAATTTGGCTACGAGACTTTTACTACTAGAGTGTTTTTTAGGCAAATGAAAGTGCAGCTACTGATCTGCTCGATCTTCATAAAAGGGGGGTACACAAACAATCTTAAGAATAGTTTTCATTCTCATTTCTTCGCTAATTAGTATGGTTTTGAGTCTAAAAATGTGCTTAGCTGGCGAGCCTGAAGGTTTGCGGAAATTCTTTTCCTCGAAGGAGAGGATTTGAAAATTCTTCCCATATCTTCGTTAAGACATCTCTAAAATTCCGTGGCTTTAATGATGAATAATTCCAGCTGTAGGCAGCTCAGAACCGGTAAACTAGGAAGATACGCATCCTTTATAATAAAATTTCATAAACGTGAATTAGGCCGGGATCACACTATAAAAGTTTGGTAAGTCCTTTTATGAAACTTGAAAAATGCAACCAATGAGGTCACCGTTCGCATTTTCTAAAATGTAACCTATAACCTTATTGGTTGGATTTTTCAAGTTTTTATGAAAGGACTTTTATCGAACTTATATAATGTAATCCCGGCCTAAGTTATATCGGGGTACGGTAGTAAAATTTGTTAAATGAAAGAGAACATTGTATAGATTTTATAATTCATTCATTCAAACCGAGCACAACTCCGGTCTATCGCCCTAGGTAATTTACTACCGATTGAGTTGTGCCGGAAGCATGAGTGCCCCCCTCCGAATCTCATGCGTCCCCCGGGCCGCGAAACCGAATATATACAATATATACATCACAAATAATACACAAAGCTGCCTCGCGACATTTGGCCAGTCGTGGCCCAGCTTCAAAGTTCAGCCGCTTCGCGTGCAGTTGCCTAATTGGCGTAGTTTTCATTGCTCTGCCTCGCGATAGAAGCCCATACGACGTAGCTTTTGCCCTCCTTCGAGTAACGTTCGCAGATCTTGTGGGCAGTTGGGTGGCGGGGTCCTAAGTGAGCGATAGCGTTCGGTTGAGCCCCTGCTGCCTGCCGGCATTGAGGCCAGCCAATGGGTCTTTGGGTGGTGTGCTCCCAGGTGAGCTCACATTGCTCAGTTGGGCCCAAAGCTGCATTAAGAGGTCAACTTTCAAGCGGCTTTGGTTGGGCCCTTACAGGCGTGGTAAATCTTACTGTTCCCACTTTCCTTCCTGTCTTCTTTTTGACTCGCTCTGCTCAGCTATGTGCACCGTCTCTGCCCTGTTCCTAAGTCCTCACTCCTCGGCTGCTGTGGTCTTGTTATGAAGCTCTCTATTATTGTCGAGGAAAATCAACATTAGTTTTTTTTTTTTTGGAGGAATTTAAGATGTCAAATAATAGTTAATTACAAGAGCTATTTCCGAATGTTCCGAAAAATTCGTTTAATCGGAGTTCATAATATCCGGTTCAGACTCTGGCTCACAATTGCGGTCATCTAAATAATGAATTTCATCATGACAATGGAACCAATTTGTTATAGTTACCAATACGAAGTATTTGTTACGCATGATATAACCTGCTAATGTGATGAATTTAGTGTAATTTTATATGTTTACCAACGACGCTTGGGTATTATGCACAATCGCGTGTGTGAAAATGATAAATTTATACAAATACACCACCACAACAGGCAAAATGCCCAGCGAGGTGGCTGAGAAAAAGATGCCCATAACAAATATGGATGAACTTAGTGGAATTTATATCAAACTTGCCAAAAGTGTCGGTTATTATGCATAATAAACGGATTTATCACGTTTACCGTAACTTATTTTGTGTATTTTAATCTCTTTCATGGATACTATTTTAGTATTTGATCAGATTCGCATCATGTTTCAATGGCAACATCCGGAATCATCTTCTCGTCCATACATTTTTTTTCTTTTATTTCATTCTGTTCAGTATCATTCCATTCTCCGCATCAGCTAAGGGAACAGCTGTTCACATGCAAATTTCCTATCTCCAGTTGTTTGAAGAACAGCCCCGCTCTCGGCCCTGGTTTGTTTATTCAACTGTGTGTGTGTGTGGGGGCTATGTATGCATGGCGATGGTATATGGGTTTTGTTTTTTTTTTCTTTTATTTGTGTGTTTGGACTATAAACAAAGACCTATTGTTTTTTACCCTTTTTTTTTTGCTACCACTCTTCCATTTCGGCTGTTCAGCAGTGCTCCAGTGTTTTATTCAATTTGTGGATGTTGGAAAAACGGGTGTATATATATTCATACACACAAAGACGTCGGTGTTTGCCGAAGCTCGCAACTGGGGGATAGTTTCAGCAGCTGTAGCTTCTGTGCACAATTTAGAATTTATTATTTTTTGTCAATGCTTTTATACGAGGGAATCGTAATTAATTTTTGGTTTATAATAACCTTGGATGCCTTTTTTTTTCTATTATTCCTAGTTTATGAATAATATTTCCGGAATCTGATAAAAAGGCTTTGAATTCATGAATAATAATTATTTGTTCTTTACACGCTCTCTCTCTCTAGTGAATGAATTCATGGGAATCACATATAATTTTTGTATTTTTTGTCGGAAAGAATACAAAAACCCTCTCTAATTTGTTTTCTTATTTTTTTCTGAGCGATGTTTTTGCACGTAATTGAATTAATTTGAACGAGTCAATCAAAGTGACCATATGCCGCGTTGCTTCTGCTCTGATTTCCACCCCCGGAGTGATCACGTTGATAAACTGGAGGAGGAGGGGGGGGGGAAGAAGAGAATTTTCAAATGAAAACGTCTTGATCAATAATAATTTATTTCCATCCGTGAATAATATTGTATGAAACCACACACACACACATAATATACAGTAATATACATGGAAAGTCGCGCTGGAAAGAAGGTTTGGGAACCACTACGCTATACAACGGAAAATTTTGTATTCGTAACTTAGTTATTAATGCTGATACGTAAAATTCTAAAACTTTTATTATTATTATTATCATCATCATATTTAATTATATATCATTCAATCGACGTAAATTACTGTTTTTCCTCACTTTTTATTTATTTTGAATATTTTTGTGAAATGTTCCTTTTACTTAAAAAAAATCCGATCACTGAACTAACGAAGGTCATGCATTACGGGGAGTAACCTTTTTTCTCTAATTTATAAATCCAGATGGCACTAAATGATTTTATATATATATATTATTTTTTTGGAGTTACTGTAATTCAAATATATTAGACATCCAAATTTTCCTTTTAAGGCAATCTTTCCCCCCCCCCCCCCCCGCAGCCCCTGCTGGTGGCCTTTGTACTTGTATAAATCTGAAATAACCTAAATAATTAATACAAGACACCTCATTTCCTTCTGAGATCATATTGTTTGAAATACAGTTCAATGGAAAAAACACAATTCATTAAAAAAAATGTGTTTCTCCAGTCTTTAATGATGATTAGTTTTTTTTTTGTAGCGCAATTTCCATTCCTGATTGAATAAACTTCCCTCTCCAATTTTCTGCTATTGGCGGGAAAGAATAAAGTGATATTCCACACTTTTTTCATATACAGGGTCGGACTGAGTGACTGAAAATTAGACTGGAATTAAGGAGTATGCTGGAGCCTTTAGAATATTCGTACTAGTATCACTATAATAGCTAGAGATAATCTTGTTGGTCGTCGTCATAGTACGTGTGATTTAGTATATGTGTGTAGAAGAAGGGATAGAAATTTTTTTTTACCGAAGCAAACAGTCAGCGAGTGTCGGCCTTATATCTTAAATTAGCAATTTCAATGCCTTGACAATCTTGGACGAGATGTCTCGTCCAAACGCAAGTGGAAGAAATTCATTGCAGCTCTCTTTGATTTTTCTTTGATTCTTTTCTCATCACCGATGAAGCTCTACTGCAACCCTATGAAAGCGAATTGTTTTGCCTTCCTTTCTATACGTTTAGTGATCCTCTCAACGACATATAATGTATCTTCCTACTATATTGTACAGAAAGAAAATACGATACGTAGGGAAGGGTGAGAGAGAGAGGGTAAGGGGTGAAACAGGATTAATGTATTCTCTTATATACTGTAATGTTTTTCCCTTTATTTTTCTTATATTTCTTCCTATCCCCTTTCTTTTTCTAATCTGCTAACAAGGGAAACAGTTTTTTTTTTTTTTCAGAATTATTATTTGCCATTAAACTTCAATTATAGATCCACATTTGTTTTCAAAAACCTTTACGCGAAGGGGTTAAACCAGCGTTTCTCAAACTTGTCACCCGCGGCTCCCTTGTCCGAATCGGGGTTCATCTGCGGCTTTCCAGAAAAGTTTAATGGATATTTTCGTTTTTAAAACAAGCACTTCAAAGCATAAATAGGCAGACAAATCTGTATCTGCTGCTTGCCACAACGGTAAGTTGTGGCTTTGGCGAAAAAGTGAAATTTCGTGGGCAAGTCCCACCGGCGTTGCACAATTATCTTAGAGCGTTTCCACTTCAGCTTTGGCTGAGGTGGTCATCAAGCCGTCCCGAAGAGGTGGTATAGAGAGATATTAATCCCAGAGATAAAGTAAGAGACGAAAGAAAATTTATTTTCAAGGTTTATTCCTTTCACCGATTTAAGGATAGAAATTATTCGTCTTATTAATCGTTTATTGCTAACGAAATGTTCTTTAAGCCCAAATGAAAGGCAGGGGACACCAAGATCAGGAACGTACGCAGGATCGGCCTTTGGAGGAGGTACGAAAGGTTTGGCTGAGGGCACAAGGATTTTTTTCCTAGAGAAAATTTCAGTTACTATCCTTCAAAAAGCATTCAAATTAACAGAAATATCTTAAATTATCATATAAAAGGTATTTCTACTCGGTATTCCATTGTTTTTTTCTACGAAAATACATTTTTGTTTTAATTTTTTGGGCGGCTTAGGGACTCGTGTATCTCGCCCCACCCCATGTCCCCTTCCCTTACATACGCCTCTGACCAAAATCCATATAAAACCTATGAGGGGAAGCTAGAGAGGATCAAAATGAAACGTCATGTCAGGAAAGCTTGACTGGAAACGTCACCCCAAAGCTTTTCTATTGCGCGGCAAGAAATCGCGGCTGCACCGCTATTCAATAGTGATACTTTGCCTGCCATACATTTTCAAGAAAACCTGGAGTTTCCCGAAGAGTACAATCAAGGCACTAAAAACCGCGCACATGAAAAAGTCTTCGCAATTTGTAGTTTTTCACTCGCGATTAGGAGGGTAGAGGGCAGCACTAGAAACACAAGATCACGACCATGCTTTTATAGCGCAGGTTTTCTGACATAAAATTTCTCGCGGAACTCTTTCTGTTATGGTTCAATGGAACTGAAACAAATTTTAAAATATTTATCCAAAACAAAAAAAGTGCGTCCCCTACTGTCTTCTGAACGGCATCATAGTCCCAGGGCAAAATGAGAGAGTGGAGAGTTGGGCAGCACTTCTTGATGTGCATATTTATTTTCATATAAATCAGTGCTGGATCTTATCCAGAATTATTGAGACGATATTGGAGTTGGTGGGAACAAAATTCGTAATAAATAAAAAATGTTTCCAAAAATTATGGAGAAAATATTTCCTGAATTGATGGAGATTCATATTTAATAAACTAATAATTTCAGGATTGATGGAAATCCATATTTGAAGTGGGGGAAAAATCGGAATTAACTCTTTGCGGTCTCGTCGAAATGAAATCGGCATCAAGAAAAAACGGTGCTTCATTGTTCTAACGCCCATCCCCCCCGATTACAGGAAGGCTCCATGAAATTCGGCTCCTGAGCTATTCAAAAACCGCAGAAACTAGCATCCAGGGGGCCCTTCCCGTAGTTGTGACTGAACGAATGAACGCCAGGACTCTGCCACCGGAATTATCCGGTTGCCGAGATCTCTTCCAGCCCAGCTTCATTGCAGAGTCTGGAGCAAAGTGCTCCTACCTGCAAGCATCACACGCTTGCACCAAAAAAGAAAACTTAGACGTATGGGAGCAAAATTTCCAACCTCGGCTTTTAGCCCAAGGAAAATTTGAGGAACGATTGGCCAAGAAAATTAGACTGAAATGAGAGAAGGGCGGTGAAATTTGTTTGTATATATATAGCCTACTGTAGGTAAAATCCACCTCTGAGTATTTTGCTATTGATTTTAGAGAATCGGCTTGTGAGGCTTCATTTTAGTTTCATTGAAGTCTGGTCATCCATACTTATCCCGGGAAACTCTCCTCCTATTGACGATGAGCGCGGAAGAATGACCACCTATACAATCAGAATGGTGCATGGTTTGTTTCATCATAGGAAATGCGTAAGAATGACTAGTGTGTGTATTGCAATTTTTAATCACGAATGAAATATCTTGTTGCTGTTTGAATCAGGTAATGCGAAATGCAATGAGACAAAACGGTGCACGGAAACCAAGGAAAATGGCATTATCTTCTGTAACCAAATCAGCTGCTTTCGGAACCGAGCGTCCGAATTTTCTCCATCCTCGCGACAAGTTCCGCGTAAATTACGTATCGCGTGCGCTGATCCCATTTCCAGTTGGCTTTCCGTTGAGGATTTTGCCATTTTTGAGTGGAGAGACAGAGAACTCGCCCATTTTCACCGAATACGAACATGCCGTGAATATTCAAGTTTATTAAATTTCTAGATTGAATTCTGCTGTTCTCCGCCCTCCACCACTTCTTCAAAGTCAAATGAAATTTTTTTTCGTGAGAGAAATCTATTATAAACTGAATTAATGATTTTTTTTTTTATTTTACTAACGCTCCGAAAAATTCCTGGAAAATTATAATGCGGCTAGATATGGGCAGGATCGTTCCATATCTACGGATACGATGTTTCTGGTCCAATCGCCGCTGAAATTATCTGCCGTAATTTGGTGGTGAACTCAACCGAAATGTATGTATTGGGGCTGTCCGGATCGGCTGAAATTGAAAATTTTACGTGTGACGGAACTGTCAGGAAATTAGATTGATCGGAGTTGTGTCCGTTGTCTCTCTCTTCTATATCGATCGGTACCGGAGGGTCCAACACGGTTGATATCAATCTACTCGTCACTGATATTAAAAAAAACACACTACTTTTTTCCCCATAGCGTAGTGGTTATATCCCGTCACTGTCTAGAAATTCAGTGGCGTCTATATAACGGCGGAGGTCCAATTTAAGTGATTTAAGACTCTTCCGAACAACGAGTATCGCATCCCGAACATTTATTCATGGCTCCTTTTTTTTTTTTGAATTATGAGTGTGGTGTAGGCTGGTTGTGAAAGAGATAGGTTATAGGGTGGATGGATGAGAAGGAAGTGTTATGTATTATCGGCAATTCGTTCACACAGGAAGTGATCGATGATGGTTGCGTGCAGAGAATATTATTTTTTCTTCTAGTTTCTGTTCGAGACAGGAGCCTCAATTTCGTCCATTAGGAATTCTGTCTACAGGTTCAAGGAGGAAAAGGAGCTCCTGGATCACAATGTACTTGTAGAGTTTGGTTTAATAAATTGCTGGGTTGGAAAATTTTGGCACGACAATGGGGTAGGGTTGATTTAATTTCTCGTTCTCTATGGAATTTTCTGCTCTTTAAACAGGCGTTTTCGTCAAGTGGGTGGTATCACTTTGTGGAAGGCGCTGGGAACGGACCAGGGTAGCACGATATTAGCTACCGATGCAATGTGGGATTCCGCGAATTTACTGAAAGAAAAAGGTGACGTTAATGTTTTTTTTTTCTTGGTACGGTTGGATAGTTGGACGAATATGGTCAGTGATAGTGACTGCTGACCTGATCCAGATCCAGAACTGCAGGAGGGTGGGGGGGAGAGCAATTACTCCGGACGGAAAATTTTGTGGGGAACAAAAAAACTAAAATAAAATTATCGAATTTTATTCTGGAGTGAGTGGCAAAACCACGTTTGCTACCCCTCCCCCTGCAAAAATCCTAGTTATTTCTCGGTACTTACCTTTCAGATATAAGTTAGTAGTTCCCAAACGTTTTAGCCACGAAGCACTAATGTTCATATAGCACTGTTCTACACCAAGATTTTTATATTGTTATCTGTCGTTGTCTGCGCGTGTTTATATCACTGATTCTTACATAGCTTCAACTTCGTCACCAATACCAATCCTCCCGGAACATATGTCCTAGGAATGCTCTAAAATTCCCGAAAGAGCATTTAATACATTAATTTCCTAAATGCTGTCCATAAACTTTCAGGAGGGGTGGTGTCTGCTATAGATCTGCCTCTCTCTGACACAGCTCCCACCTACTCTAATTAGGTCAAGAGTTTTGTTGGGTCTTCAGGTCAGGACGATCTCTTACATTGACGCAGATATACATATATTGTAGAGTGATGGTTCTGATCCCGAGACCCATATGGCTTCCTAGTGATCCTGGGATATTCTAAGGGGGCAACGGATGAAAATCAGATGAAAGGGGAGCCACGACGAGTGGTGAAAGGGGCCAGAGAGAGCTATGAAGAATTAAAGCTTTCAAGTGAAATATGGTGGGGGAAAAAATGAACTATTTCTCAGGATGCAAAAGCAGAGCTGTCCGTAGTATCAAGGCTATCTTAACCGATGAGCCTATGTTGGCAGGATCCGGGGCCTCATATTCGTTGAGGTCTACACGATGAGATCTAGTACTATGATTTTTAAATGTAAGTATGTAAACTGTTACTTATAGTCATGGAACATAGAAGGTTGAGAACCTCTACCTTAGGCCGGGATTACACTATAAAAATTCAATAAAAGTTATTTTACAAAACTTGGAAAAAAATCAATAAGCCTGTTGGTTACGTTCGAGCAAATGTAACCGATACGTTTATTGGTTGAATTTTTCAAGTTTTATAAAAGAACTTTCATAAAACTTTCATAGTGTAATACCGGCTTTATTGTTTGTCCAAGAACCTCAGACTTCGGATGAAACAATTAGCACAAAAAATTTATTGATGACACCAGATCAGTCTTCTCGGGAACTAAATTGAAAGCATGGAATAATGAAAATGCAGATATAGGTGCTACATGAATAAAATGCCAATGTCAAAATGATAAATCATGTTGCTTAAAATATTGATAAATGAGTTCGAATTTTTTTCGCTTTCCCGTTCCGATATTTTTGCGCAGAAAAGAAATGCGTACAAATATTGATGGAAAGAGAGAAACTTTGCGATGGGGACTCCTTTTGCCACCTATCGAATAAAAAAAGAACTGTTTATTGTAAATTATCCAAGTAAAATTGACTGTTGGTTTCATACTAGTGTGCAGCATGAGAATTATCAGTGCATCATATGACTATAAAATTATTTTTCTGCATACCGGTGTAAATCTTATGTACCACAAATACCGGTAAAAAGGTTTGTGAGTTGTCACAAAACATAAAAAATATAATAATTAATATTATAGAATTCGCCATATTTGACCCAATATGTGATATATGGGACATTGGCCAAAAGTGGCTGGAAATCCCTAAGATATCGATATTCCGGTTCCTTTCATAGCTAGAGTTGCCATAGCTAACCATAATTATAAATGCCCATAATTACTACAAAAAATACGCCAACTTGGCGATGACCTCGAATCGTGTCTTTTTTCTGGTTATGGAGCTCCAGTCACTTCGCGAACAGGCTGGCCAAAGCCCGAAATTCGAACATTGACCGTGTCCACCGGCCGATTTCGGACTTTGACCGTAACACATGTACAGCATATATATTTTTTTCAGAGCATAAATGCATTTCCACAATGAAAAATTAAAACTTGAAATTTAATCATGCCATGAGTTTTGAATGATCACCGTCTGGGTGTCTCTAGTAGTACAATTTATAATCCGTTTGAATGACGGAAATGTAATGCAATCCTTAAAAACATATATATATACACGTACATTTATCTCTCTCTCAGTAATATTAATTAGCATTCATTATTCAAATCCTGGGATTTTATCTCGACGATCTACTGAGAACAGGACGCGAAGAGTATCATTTACGTAATATGCAAACTAGTAATACGTGAGAAATTCTGGAGTGTCGTATTTCAGGTGACGAGATGGTTATCGTCTCTTCCTAGACATCACATTAGTGTAGTCTTTTTTTGTTTTTTTTAACTCAGTGATCTCACGTGAGAAACGTCGACATCGTGATTTCTTTTCCAAGTAGGAAAGGTTGGTTTCGTTTTCCTTGGCGTAGAAGAAAAAAACCTTCCATTGAATCAAAAAGTCGCTGAAGATAGAAATGTCCTACTAGTCTTTCTGCTCATTTCTCTGAATAACGTTGAAAAAAAAAAAAAAAAAAATATGGATTGCACACACGCCACCTACTTTTCTGTCTCAGACGCGACTCTTGTTCATTCAATTTCTGAGGGTCCCCTCCTAACTTTTCTCCTAGTGATGGTGGTCGTCGCTAATTTTAGTCTTTAAAAAGATGACTTCTTGTTTGTTTGGTTTTTTTTTCCTGGCAACACACCCTTCTTTTTTATCACACGACTGTTAGCAGACTTTTTTTTTCGCAAGACGTGATTTCTATCGCGCTCCTTTGTGGTGACATGTCCGAGGAAAAAAAAAACTCCAGACAGTGATCGATTCGTCGTTTTCTGAGTAATTTCCTCAAGTTATTACCTCCTTAAGGGCAATGACGTGCGCTAAAACTGATACAATGTGAAGTTCTCACTTGGGAAATTATTCCCCTCTCCCCACTTCGTTTAAAATGAGACTGGATATGAGCTTTTAAACGGCATGAGAGCGTTGCAGCTGTTAAATAGCCGGTTGGTGATTTGATTTTTTTCCCCCCTTGCTCTTTAGTAAGGGTCGACATCACGTGATTTCTTTTCCAAATAGGAAAGGTGGGTGTCGCTTTCTTTGGCATTTATAAAAAAAAAACCTTCCGTTGAGTCGAAAAGTCGAGGAATGTCCTACCATATAGTCTTGCTGCTGTTTTCTCTGGATACTGAAATGGATTACACACCAACTACTTTTTCTGTCTCAGGCGCGACTCGTGTTGATTCAATTTCCAAGGGTTCCCCCCCCCCCTACCTCTCTTCGCTCCTTGTCGTGGTGGTCGTCGCTAATTTTAGTCTTTAAAAAAGATGGCTTCTTGGGTTTTTTTTTTCTTCTCTGGCAGCACATCCTTCCTTTTTTATCACACAGCTGTTAGCAGACTTTTTACAAAACTAACTCCTTCCGTGATTTCTATCGCGCTCCTTTGTGGTAAATGTCCAAATGAAAAACTCCAGACAGTGATCGATTCGCCGTTTTCTGAGTAATTTCCTCAAGTCATTATCTCCTCAAGGCCAATGACGTGCGCTAAAACTGATACTATGTGAAGTTCTCACTTGGAAATGATTGATTTCACTTTGGAATTGATTCCTTTTTAAAATGAGATTGAATGTTTAAACAGCATGAGCCGCAGCAGGCTGTTGAATAGCCTATTGATGATTTATGACATGAATGTCATATATATAGCCCTCTGGTGGCTCGTTGTCCATGAGTTATTAGCTGATCGGTTTCACCGTCCATTGCACGGTTCCGTTCGGCATATATACGCTCTAGCGAAGGAAAATCTCTATCTCCTCTGTAGCTTAGTGGTCAGAGCACTCGTCCGGCAATCGAGGGACCCGGGTTCGACTCCCGGTAGAGGCAGAGATGAGTTTTTTCCTTCCTCAAAAAATTAACATCTCAAATAATAAATATCTTCACAACATCCAGTCTTCTGTATATCTTGTATTGATGATTTGAATTTATATTTTGGTGTTTTCAAGTTCTTAAAATGACATATAGGTGGCAGGGGGAGGGCAGAACTATATTACACATTTTTTTTTTTTTTTTTTTCAGCTAACTCAGAGGTTCTTAATTTATGGGTTGCGACCCAAACTTAGGCCACAGGAATTTCGAGATCGGTCGTACAAATCCAGTTGCATCCAGGGATTCTTAATCTATGGATCACGACTCAACTTTGATTTGAGGGTTTGCGAGATGGGTCGTACAAAGGCCACTTTTATTAATGCAATTATTGAATCACTGGTTTAACTGATCTCGAAAAGATGATCCCACTGGTCGTGATATTTAAGTGGCACCACTAAAATGGAACTATAGTCCCTTTCAGGTTAACTTTGCAGTGGAGAGAAAGGTAGAGAGTGTATTCCTTCGCCGCAAAATAAAGTTCCCATAAATCGTAGTTTTATAATGATCATTTATACAGAATATTTCAATTTTTTTTTAATTATTTTGAAAAAATAATGAGAAAATATCGTTTTGAACCGATGTTTCTTCGTTTAAAATTTTTAAATTAGAAAAAAATATTTTTTACCATTATCCAAAAATCTATAGCAACCACAACGACATTTTGGTGCGGATACCCTAGAAATCGTCCATACCTTACAGAGGCCGCGCATCGATACATTGGTTAAAAGGCTTTTGTTGCCATAGCAACGAGTGATGAGGTTCCCTCGTAGCTTCCTCTTCACTGCTAAGTTAACTTGGAACGGACTATAGGCCCAGTTGTTTGTCGCAGCACCTGGGCTGGCCACCACGGATACTCCGGGAGCTCACTAGAGTCAATCAGCCGCTACGACAGTGGCCCAGCACTTGGGCTTTCCACCACAGAGACACTTCCGTTGACATTAAACTGCGCCCGAAATGGCATGTCCCGCGTGGCAGAATCATAATTCGAATAAAAACCGCGCCCAATAGAGGCAATTGTCGCGCCTTCCAGCGGTAACAAATCTGATTGAAAGTGCTACTGAATGTAAAATTTGTAAATAAGTTTGATATTGACAAATAAAGCATCCTGGGGAATGGCGGACACGGGTTGCTGGGAGTGTGACCGGGGTGCCTGCGGCGATTGTTTGGGTTTGTGGGCCCCCTCCTGGACTTGCCCCGGGGCTGCAAATTGCTCTGGACGATCGAGGTAGGGTGCCCGGCTGTAGCCCCAATCATAGGGATCGAGGGCTAGGGGCAACGCATCGGGGGGCTTGGCATCCAAGCCTTCTGGCACGGCGCACTCAGCTCTCTCCAGCGTAGCCCAACCCCTCGGAGTAAGGGGCTTATATCTCTCATAGGACAGAGCCTGGGTCATGTCTGATTCTACAGTTGTTGAAATTGTATCGGGAAGATGAGACTTTGTTTGGTCGATTGAATTCTATTTGTAGGTCGCGTTCCGTCAAGGTCTCTGCATGTAAATGGTGGTTGTACTCTGAAATAAATCTGATGTCTTGCATTTTGTTTCATCTTCTGCCCATTTCAAGGGCTTGTGAGAGATATTATCTGGAACAATATAATATATCTCAAAGTGCAATGGGATAAGTCCGCATTCAATATCTTTAATTCATCAAAATATGTTCTCGAAAATTAGCTTATTCGTAGTTATGCTAGACATAGTACACTTCCCTGTATATTTTCAAAAGAAAAATCTATTATATGGTTGCAATATCAGTTGTTGTGCAATGGGACAAATAAGGCTTCAATATGCTCAAATATTCTTTGAAATACGTCAATTTTCGAAAAACAACACGTGAATTCCGACAAAAAAGTCCTATACAGGTTTACATTCGAAAATCCGGTTCTTTCCGGTTTCCGGCATGAGTGAGGTTATTTCAAAGTCGTCCTACTCCCTCGGGGGTAAACATTCATTAGAGAGCCTCTTGGGATGGCCAGTGGTGATTATTCTATTCTCTGGATGATTTCTCCGGCCGCGACCCATCAGCTAAAAGTTCCTCGACACGGAACCGTAGCGAAGAACTTGAGTGAACTGGAGGCAGGGGCGGATCTAGAGCTCACTGTTGGGAGAGTTGACTTCCCAAATTGTCGTAAATAAGGTGACCATACATCCTGTATTTTCCGGAACAGTCCGTATTTTTCAGTTCTTTTTCTCCGTTCCGATTTTTTCCGTTTTTTATATGAAATTTTCTTGAATTAATTATCTAATCGAAAACCTAGATACGAGTAATTTTTAACGGATTGATTGAATGCAATATTATCATATAAAATTTATAAAAGTTTCATAACTTATCGCTTTGAGAGCAATAGTTCATGTTTCGCTTGGGGGGAGGGGTTCACCCTCGCTCCTCCGCAGGTCCGCGCCTTACTGGAGGCGCACCGTTGGTCGCTCAAGTGGTTTGGAAATGTGCTTGGGATCAATTAAGTTATCCCGATCACTTAATATGTGCCTTTGGTGGCATAAATGATCTGGAAATGTGCCGCGTGCCGCTGAAATAATCTAGAAATGTGCCACGGGCCACTTATGTGAATTCTGGACCATTTGAGTAGAGTTTGGTTATTTGTCACTGATCACATCAGATGACAAATGGACCATGGGTTGAGCATGTATGCCTTATCCCGTATTTAGACCCGTTTACTCTCTGTGTTTTTATAATCGACGTACAAGACTAACAAACTATGTAAACGTTGCTAAGTACTGATGTGTATTGCAAACAGAGCATTTAACATTTTCGGTGACCGGGTTTTGACTATAATTAAACTTCATTCATGCATCGAGATACAAATTATAAGAAATAAGTCATAGCAATAATGTGGAAGAATTTTGATAATTTATATTTACAATATGATAATTATTATGTAAAATATAATAGGTATACTTATTATAATAAGTATGTGAAATAATTATTTTAAACCTCGGGCACTAAATTGCTGCTCGCGAGTTGTTAATGATGCTCCCTGGAGTAGGATGTAAAGTTTCCTCTTTTTTGGAGAAAATGAATGCTCGTATGGCGAATTATATTTGCCAGGGCGGGGGCAGGGCCGGTCTTAGGCCTAGTGACGTCCGGTGCAAAAACTGTAGTCACTGCCCCCCCTCCCCCACCCAGGCGAAAATCCAGAGTGATGTGCCAGAGGAGGCAATTTTTGCTAGTCATTAGGGACAGGTTCACTCTACCATATTATCAGACTCTTGGTGTGGTGACCCCCCCCCCCCCGCACACCGCTATTTAACTTGTAAAAAAGCATAAAAACCCAACTCGTTTGATTTAATTAAGGGATTTAAAAACACTTGATGTAAAACACTTATGTGATTCGTAAGAAATGTTGTTCGATGTGTAAATAACTTTTTTTCTTGTTTTGTTTTTGCAGTTTGACTCTGATCTGGATTTCGATGATCTTAGCAACCTATACGAAGAAAGCAGCAGCAGCACGACCAGGAGTGGCAATGCCTCCTCCCTATCGTCCATCATCCATCCACTCTCTAGTCCCTTCCTGGTCGAGCCCGGCCGCCAAAAGAAGCCCGTCCACAAGCGGTCTGTGACCCCGTCATTGCTGGACGACGAAGACTTCTACAGGCACTCGGGTGACGGACCTTCCGGTGAAGAGATCCTCGAAGAGAGTGGTGAAGGATCCCTCGAAACCCCGGTCACTCCTGATTCCAGGACAGAAACCCGCTTACCTGGTCCCTGTAAGTTGACCTTCAAAAAATATATATATACTTGGCTATCGCCATATTCTTTCTGCAGGAAACCTAAACATTTACAGGACATTTTTAATAAATTCAGGGGACCCAAGACTCTTTGTGGGTTTGGGGGGCCTTCTTACTTCTGCAAAAAGTCTAAAACTCTTAGTCGAGATTAACAGAATAGGATGAAATATTGGGTAAAATAAATTCACAGTAAAATAAAGATATTTGAAGATTCCCCCTTTAGATCGGAGGTTTCTATCCGGGGCTTCTATAGGCCCCGCTTTTTGAGACACCACTATGTTTGCTGTTTTCGTTGCGAATGTATTGAGTACCACGCTGTGAAGACATACCGAAATTTCATGACCTAAATAAATTGCAACGATTCAATGTAATGAAGGGGTTCTCAACCAGGAGTCTATGGAAATATTTCAAGGAGGTCCGCGAGCTTGAATAGGTGAAACAATTGACTTGCTTTTAACTTTTTTCCCTTCAAAATTTTTGTTCGTGGCTATTAAATTTTATTGGCGAAGGAGGTCAGTTTCTTTTATTTTATTGTCACAAGGGTTCCAAGGAACATAGAAGCTTACAACATAGAACATTAGAAGACTCCCTGATTTAAAGGAGAAAACCGAAACCACATCAGTTACTATGAAAGTAAATTAGGTGGTAGGGGTTTGATTTAGCTCCTCACTTGTGGCCGGGCTTGGGCGTTATCCGAAAGGAGACTCTCCCTGTCTGTTAGCAAGACGTAAGGTTCAAATTACTGATGAGAGATGTTTTTGTAATTTATTTAAAAATGTTACTTATTTTCTAAGCAATTAAGTTAAAATAAATCGGTTATATACAGTGGATACCGCTTGTACCGTTTCAACTATAGGCGTACATAGAGGGGGGGGGACCCGTGCCCCCCCCCCCCCCCAATAAGACCAAAAAGTTAAGAAAAGTTTAATTTTTCGGTAGAAAAAAAAATTAAAATATCAAAAGAAAACACACCCTTTACAATGCTTCTCAACCAATTTCTGTTGATTTAAATGTTTCTTGAAGCGTGAAAGGGAAAAACTCAAACTTTCTCTGATGAAAATTTTCGTACCCCCTCCAAAAGCCCGTTTGTGCCCCCTTCAAACATCGTCCATCCTGCATACTCTCCTAGTTCTGGCTTAGAATGTTTCCCCGCATAGTACGACGTATTTTCGTGGTCCCCCCCCCAACTCTTAATAATGCTCATCAAGATTTCCTGTTTTCCCTCTTGCATAGTTTTTAGTGGCAGTTTTTGAGAACGTTATAAACAGGATCCACTGTATTTTAACCTATTGCACAACAGGGTCGTTTCAGGGCTTCAAGGAAAAAACTGCCTTTGTGTTCTCCTTGCAGCACTGGAGTACCAGTCAAACGAAATTTTAACTCCTATATATCGTATTAATTTTTTTCATTCATATCTCATTTAATGAGACTCCTATGCACTTATTAGGGCCAGGGTCGGTTTTTGAGCCGTGTGACCACGTGGGATGACGCTCTATGAAGGGCACTGAATTCGAGTTGAGAGGGGAAAGAAAAAGCTTGAGTGACCAAAAAGAAAACGTGATTAGAAGGGGGGGGGGGCACCAAAAATAACTACCACACGGGTAGAGAGCTCCTGAGGAGCCCCCCCCCCCACTATCGCTGAACCCATAGTCCAGTATTGCGGCCCCTCGTGTTATGTGTAACAATGTGATTGCATCTGTCTGCAATCAGTCCGGTGCACGTCTTTGCATCTGTTTTTGTCTTGATCCAGAGCCGCTGTTAGGGATGTGTGTGCAACAGTTTCAGTCGCAACGGGCCCCGCTCTTCCTGAGGGCCCCCTCACTCCCTGTAAATTATTGGAAGGCTTTCACCAATTTTTCAGTTATTCTATGAATTAATTCGGGCGCGGTAGCCCAGTTCGATAAGATACTCACCTAAAGTGCCAAAGGATGTTTATATAGGTGTCGCGAGTTCGATAACCGTTTTGTCCTCATCATAAAACTTTCTTGACAGAGGAGTACAACAGAAACGGCGACATGACCGCAGAAAAAATTGCTACCGCAGGGAGTCCCCCCATCGAGGGGTTGCCGCACCAACCTACCGATGAGTATAAAAACAAGCCTGCCGTTCGGAATCGGCAATAAATTGTAGGTCACGGTCTAATTAGCCCTCGTGTGCAGAAAATGACCGTGGTGCGACTCAAATGAATTAATTCTGAATTTCCATCAATACTGAAATTATTTCTCTCGTCAGTTTTGGAATTATTTGTCAAATTCGTTCTTAAAATTTCAATTACCTTTCATTTTTTCTTTCCCTTGTCATTGGTTTTGAATTTTTTATAAATTCTGAAGTTATTTCTTTCAGTAATTCTGAATTTTCTGGAGTTTTTTTTTCTTTTAATTCTGAATTTTCATTGGTGCTGGAATTATTTCTTTCAATTATTTCTAATTCGTCAAATGCAATGTTTCCATTAGTTTCGCGCGAGTTGTTCCTTTCACTAGTTTAATTTCTGTGTTTTCCCCGAAAATAAGCCCTAGCCCCCAAAGCAGAATGTTTAGTACTGTTCTGCGACGAGATATCAGCTGACGAAATGTTCGGCGGTAAAAATCCCCCATACGTGTAATAGTGCATTTTTGCACTTTTTTTTTAAATTCTCCCGAATTGTTATGCAGTAGCACTAATTGTTCTGCGAAGTACGTCGCAGATTTTGGCACATTCTGCTTTGGGGCGGCCCTAGCGTCATTTTTCAGGATACTCCTAATATAAGCCCTACACCGAAAATAAGCCCGAGCTGAAATCGTCAATCTGACGCATTTAGCATCTCGTTGCAACACATTGCGGATGTACTGAACTATATAAAATGAGATAATGGTTTTATTATTATTCATTATCAAATAAAAATTTTAAATTAATAAATTATATCATTGAAATTTATACTTGAAATAAGTTGTAAACGAAAATTTAATTTCTCTAAGACCCAAGCAGGCCTCCTTGGCCGAGAGATGAACGCCTACGTAAACAGATAAATTTGAGACTTTGACTTTTATCAAAGAAAACGAAGAAAATTACTACTCGCAGTGTTTCTGATGATAAATAAAGCAGCATATGACTCATTTTACACTATAAACGTTTTGGTAAAGTTCTTTTATAAAACTTGAAAAATGCATCCAGTAAGCGTATTGGTTACATTAGCAATACGTTTTTTTCAAAGAACCAATAAGTTAAACGTTATAAAAAAAAACTTTTCTAGATCTTTTATAGTGTAATCCTGTCGTATGAAACATTCCGGGATTACATCTTAAAAGTTTCGTAAAAGCTCTTTGATAAAACTTTGATTTTTAAAAGAAATGCAACCAATAAGCGTATCGGTAGCGTTCGAGCGAATGTAACAAAGTTTTTCCAAGTTTTGTAAAAGATCTTTTGTCAAACTTTATAGTGCGATTCCAGCCATAACAACCGATACAGTTTAACACTGGTGACCCAATGAAGCGACAAGTATTTCCGGCGGGCACGGGCGCATGACCACCTCGTTTGCTCCTGGAAATCTGAACCGAACTTCTTGTTTACTTTAAACTACGGCACCGGCACCCAAAAGAAATGTTTTATGTAGTTCAGCATTTGCGACTTTTTGTCGATCTTTGCATAACCATCATTCAGAAATGTCTTCAAAAAGATGCTTATTTTTGGTAAAATAACTGTTAGCTTAATTTTTCGTGGTGCTCCTAATATAAACGATGCCCTGAAAACAATCCCTAGTGCATTTTTTGAGGCAAAAATTAACATAACACCGGGTGCTATTTTCGGGGAAACACGGTATATAAAGTGCGGAATTTCCACCAATTTTTGTGTTAATTTATATTTAATTGTGAAATCTTTTGTATGGATAATTCTCAGCATTCCTGCGTATTCTGAAATAATATAGGCCCGATTTCAAATCCCCTCCCCAAACAAAATATATATAAACTCTAGCTTGGGGGCAGCATCCTAAACACATTTTTGGTGTCCCCACTATTATTTCACACCGGGCCCCACGTCTAGCAAGAGCAGCCCCGATCTGATAGTAAAAGATTTCCCAAGGGGAAAAAAAAATTTCAACCTGATCAAGTTGACTATTTTTCTTTTAAATTGCGTGCCAAATCTAGCCAAATGAAGAGGGTGGATAGTGCTGCCATCTCTTGAGCTTCGTATCATCTACAGAAATGATGAGCAATCTTTTTCTTAAGCTACAATACTGTACGTAAATGAATTCGATATCGCATTCATGAAGAATAATAATTACAATTAAACAAATAGGATACATGTGAAGCCTTAGCCATGAAAGAATCCTGGACAAGAACATGGCATCAAATATCACATTTGGATTCGTAATAATTGAATTTTTTTCCCCAATGGTATATCATCACTCTGATGACCATACGTCCCGTATTCGCCGTTATAGGCCCGGTTTTCACACATACATCATATATTATACATTTCACATTATAGAAATCTGCCAAGGGCGTAGCCAGGGGGGGGGGGACTTGGGGGTCTGCCCCCCCCCCCGAAATGTGAGAAAATTACCGAAAAAAGGGAAAAAGATGGCCAAATCTATTGTTCTGTCACTTTGGTCCCCCCCCGAAATGAAAGTGGTCCCCCCCCCCGAACGAAATTTCTGGCTACGCCCCTGAAATCTGCACATCGTGTCTTAAAAAAAGACAAATATCCAACTGTTGCGAAGTACACACCAAAGCAATTTTTTGCTGTCTTTGAGAGTTTTTGAAATAAAAAAAAAAATACACAAAGATTTTTCAAACAATTTCACTGATTGCCTTTTTTCTTGTGGTTTAATAATATCCGGACTTCCAACTGTGAATGATAGATAGATAGAACCGCACACAACCCCGGACTGATGCAAGGTACCTTACTTCCGTTATCTCAAAAGAGGCAGAGTTGCGTCGGAAAAGTTAGCAATGATTCATAGTGATGGCTCCCCGTGCTCGCAAGTATCGAATCAGTCGCGTCGATCTCCCCCTGAAGACAGCCATCAATTCGATGCAATATACAAGCCATTTGACTAAAATGTATAGCTGAATCCAATGACTAGGGAGAAAAATTGCACGTGCGCCCAGTGGCACATATGGGCCGGAGATCGCAGCCTGGCATTTCGAAAGAAGTATGGAAAAGACTTGTGGCCAAGAAAGAAGCTGGCATGTTGAAGTGGGAGAGATTTGAGAATGGTGTAAATACACAATATATGCAAAATACATATACACAGCGCCTCCACTGTAACGGGAAACGAAGAAACAAAGCCACTGTCCACAGTGCTGGGCAGTTTTGTTTCCCTTTCCTTTTACGGAATATGCAATATATAAACTGAAGAGCCAAAAAAACTGGTCCACCTGCCTAATATCGTGTAGGGCCCCCGCGAGCCCGCAGAAGTGCCTCAACACGACGTGGCATGGACTCGACTAATGTCTGAAGTAGTGCTGGAGGTAATTGACAACATGAATCCTGCAGGGCTGTCCATAAATCCGTAGGAGTAAGAGGGCGGGGTGGAGATCTCTTCTGAACAGCACGTTGCAAAGCATTCCAGATATGTTCAATAATGTTCATGTCTGGGGATTTAGGTGGCCAGCGGAAGTGTCTAAAGTCAGAAGAGTGTTCCTGGAGCTACTTTGTAGCAATTCTGGACGTGTGGGGTGTCGCATTGTCCTGCTGAAATTGTCCAAGTCCGTCGGAATGCACAATGGACATGAATGGGTGCAGGTGATCAGACAGGATGCTCACGTACCTGTCAGAGTCGTATCTAGGCGTATCAGGGGTCCCATATCACGCCAACTGCACACGCCCCATACCATCACAGAGCCTCCACCAGCTTGAACAGTCCCCTGTTGACATGTAGGGTCCATGGATTCATGAGGTTGTCTCCATACCCGTACACGTCCATCAGCTCGAAGCAATTGAACCGAGACTCGTCAGACCAGGCAACGTGTTTCCAGTCCTCAACAGCCCAATGTCGGTGTTGGCGGACCCAGGCGAGGCGTAAAGCTTTGTGGCGTGCAGTCACCAAGGGTACACGAGTGGGCCTTCGGCTCCGAAAGCCCATATCGATGATGTTTCGTTGAATGGTTCGCACGCTGACACTTGTTGATGGCCCAGCATTGAAATGTGCAGCAATTTGCGGAAGGGTTGCACGTCTGTCACGTTTAATGATTCTCGTCAGTCCCGTTCTTGCATGATCTTTTTCCGACCACAGCGATGCCGTAGATTTAATTTTTTACCGGATTCCCGATATTCACGGTACACTCGTGAAATGGTCGTACGTGAAAATCCAAATTTCATCGCTACCTCGGAGGTGCTATGTCCCATCTCTCGTGCGCCGACTATAACACCACGTTCAAACTCACTTAAATCTCGATAACCTGTCATTGTAGCAGCAGTAACCGATCTAACAACTATGCCAGACACTTGTTGTGTTATATAGGCATTGCCGACCGCAGCGCCGTACTCTGATTGGTTCCGTATCTCTTTATTTGCATACGCATGCCTTTGCCAGTGTTTTTTGGCTCTTCAGTTTATATACACACACACAGAGCCTCTGCGATGGGAATAGTCAAACAGCCTCGACGGGAATAATCAAAAATTTCCATTTTTTATACAATTGAGAATGTACATAAACATTACTATAAATGTAATGCATATTACAAAAAGAAAAAACATCATCATGAGCTCATACAAATATTCAAGGTTACAAAATTATTATTTATACTATGAAAGTTCGACGGGAATTAATGAAACACGGTCTCCGTTCACAGTGCTGGGCGGCAGCGATCACATTTGAATTACTCACATATATTTACATAATATATTATGCGTTATTTACATAATATAAATTTCCCTTTTTATAAATTGGTGATGCACATAAAAATTACTGTGTACAATGCATATTGGGAACAAATGTCATTATGAGCTCATACAAATATTCAAGGTTATAGAATTATTATCATACTATGAAAGGGTATATACAAAAACATTTGTTTATTCTTCCATTTGTTTAGGACAGGGTCACGGAGAGTGTCACCTTGTGAGGATACTAATTATTTACTTTCAAAAATAAAGCTCACACATTAAAAAAACACATCTTTTCCCAATCATAAATTATAGTGTGTATTACTTAAGTATTATGGTATAGGAGTCTAGGTGCGCCCTCTATATTGAATCTGCAGCTCTTTCAGATTCTACTCCGAATCACTAGTGGAATGTTTACTGTGCTTTCGGTTATTATCAAAATAGTTTCTTTATATCAGATAGCTCAAGACTTGTAGTTTTCTCGTTGCAGATCTTTGTAAAATAATTTTTCGTTTCCGTAAGATCTCCCGTCCGTTTGCTGGTGCTTCTAAGTGATATTCCTTTGTGTACTCACACTGTGTCACATAGTTTATCCCGCTTCCCGGATGGCCGCATCTACACGTGCTGGTCTGGCTGATTTTGAACCTTTGCATGTATTCACCGAATGGACCGTGTTCTGTGTGAGGAACATTACCCCATTTCTCTTGGCATCACTTCTTTCACTTTACCCACTTTTGGAATTACGAACTCTGAAATGATGTTGATTTGGTTCCCATGCGTTCTGACAGGTTCATCAATTCGAATCGGTAGATACACTATTAAAATCGGTTATTGGAATGCTCTCTTATTTGATATTTTAATGAAGCCCACCGGCCACCTAGCAAAATTGAACTCGTTACCGTAGATCTCGGCTCTCGGCGGGACAATGCGTTGAATGTCACTCACTTTAATCTTCATACCTCATCTTTGCGGAAATTCAAGTATAGGCTTTCTCCCCCTCAAAGAAATTGTGTGGTAACATATTGGAAGTTTTCGAGCTTAATCTATGGAATGCTCAAGTTGGAGAGCCCAGTTACATGTATTGTCAGTGATACTGCATTACGATCTTCTTGAAGAGGTTTTTGAGCATGCTCATCGCACGGAAATTTAAATTTAGTGCATTAAATGCCTCCTGAAATATTTTTAACTTTTCACTTCTCAAAAGAGGACATTATTCTGCAATAGTAAGATGACGTATGAAGTTGGTGGCGCTCCAGCAACGTATAACGGATCTGAGTACCTCCAGAAATTGATTTCAGAAATAAAAGTTTCCTACATGAAACTCTAGACGAGCATCCACAGATTCGGAATACCTCCGACGTCTCTGTATACACTTCAGGACGTTTAGATTCTATACCCAAGGCCAAGCCTATACAAAAGCGAAGATACCTGTACTATATCCAGTCTGTCTATATCCACCTGTACTAGTCCATTGCCTATTCCCGGTAGCCAAAGCACGCTCCACTCCTTTCCTTTAGATCCGGGAATGACTTACAAGTTGCTGTGAGAAAATGTAAATAACTGTTACGGGGGGGATAAAGTAACCATTTTTGACAAAGTTGTGATGCTGCTCATCAAGGTTGCTGTTTTAGTCATTCGCAAGAGAGCCGTACCGTAGGCTGGGGTGATAATCAATTTTTATAGTTTTTCATTTTGAAGTACAAGTGAATTTTGTATTAAAATTCTTTAAAAAATGATTTACACTCTCCAGCGTTTTACGAACAATTTACTGCATCAAAATTGGAAATTTGAACTCTTATAGGTGCATATCTTTTAAATTAAAAATTATCAGTACCACCTTCGTACCTGGGGGTGATAATTAGCACCCTCTAAAATCGCTATAAATCATTCTCGGCGTCTTTCTGGGATGATACCGATCACTTTGAAGCTAAAAATTTATACCTATTTAAGGTAATTAAAAAAAAATTTATCTCCAACAACTTTTATTAAATTTTTTTTTTCAACTGAATATGAATGGTTTAAAGACTTAAATTCCAAATGTAACATCAAATAAATGCAATATTAAAATTGAATGAGAAAACAACGCTGGAAACCGAAAATCATTCAACACGGTCGATGCTGCTGAAAATAATCTTGTCTCTTATTTTTCTCTAGAACATATTGTCTATCGACCTGTTCATCCACGACACGTGGAAAAACGAAACTTGTCATCTTTATACCGATATAGAAAGTTGATGGTTAATTTATCAGCTCCTATCTCTGTAATGACTCCGGTAAACATCCTGGATGACTTAAAATTTACCAGCACATAATCTCCAATGGCATCCTCGTCATTTTCCATAGTTATATCATGAATAATTGAGGGTCCCGTGTTGCTTTCATGACCTTCCAACTCAATCCCTGATCGCCGCCATAGTTCTTCCAACTGCTGCAATTGAACAATTCGTCCAGGACCAACAAGTTTTTTTTTTTTTTGTAATTTCGCGGCATGTTGGCCTGATCAGTATCAGCCCTGGAAAAAACCAAATTTTCTGTGATTAGCGACAGCAAATTGTGATAACACTAAAACAAAAAGAAATTTGGCAACATCATCCTTAAATGTTGTAGAATTTAAAAAAAAACTACCTGGAATGCATAAATTTTAATAGCGATTGTGTACAGTAGAAGTTATATTGAAGTAACACATTCACCTGATCGATCTGGCGGGAACCGAAACCATCATTGCAAAGAGATTCTCGTATTAAAAACATTCCGCTACCTATTTCACTCATTCTGACTGTTGTAGAGTGCAGCACTGACCATTTATCGCGAAAAGGTCATGTTGATCACAATCACCCCGATTTATCAATATCACCCCGATTGACGGTACTTCATTAATGAACATGTATTTTCTAAATTAAGGAAGCAGATATATTTTCTGGATATTATGTTGAGGTGAACTCGGAAAGAAAAGTCGTCTTGTCTCCACCAGGACTTGAACCCAGGCCCTCTTGCAAACCGGGTAAGCGTGCTACCATCTACATCACTGGAGTACTACCCTGACTTCCCCATTTCGCGCAGTCTATTGTGGGGCACCGAAGTAGAGGCCTTAGTAACTTCAGCATAACTAACAACAAATAGCCCCTCAGGTGGGACGGTAGAGGAAGAGATAGACTGATTTTTCTCAGCCCAATATATCAAGGAAACATATATTTTCTGGATATAAATATTGGGCCGAGAAAAAGCTACATATTTTCTAAATTGTTTATGCTAATTTCCGTTTCGTACTGAAACACATCCCTGCGACGCCTTCGCACACTTTTGAATATATTTCGAAATTCAATATTGCTTTATGCCCAATGTTTCTCAAAGTATGCGTCACCAATGTTTATCAACTGCGTCGCGACTAGCTGCACATAGTGATCTGTGCGCCTGTTTATGCTTTGACATGGTTCTTTTACAAATGAAAATATCTGCTAAACTATTCTGGATATTCGCTCCGCAGTTATACCATAAATTTATGCCAACAGTAATGTGTGAATAGACCATATATTCGAAAACTGAGAAAGGAGGACGCCTGCGTCTGCACCCTTCGTGACGTCACTTATTCCAATTTCCACAATAGATGACGCCACAATTCCACCAATAAAACCGGCTACAACAATAATTTCCCCAACTCTGAAACAGGAACCGCTAAAAAAGAGCGGGGACAGAAAAATTCTGGGAATTTCAATGGCTGTTGGTGAGTGCGTGTAGGGGAAAAAAAAAAAACACGAAAACAGTCATACAAAATAAAGAAATTTATGTTTCAAAGTGGAAAAAGAAATTTGACCAGAAAAAAGAAAAATAATTCCGGATACCTGAAGAGGAGGACAAAGGGGCGAATTTTCCATTTCCGAAACATAGGAGGACGTGTGAAATGACATCAAAAAGGAGGACGGTTGGTAACCCTATGATGAAACGTGGTTGCTGATCGGTAAATTCAGGTTTTCAAATCTATCGGCAACGACGTTTCATCTTTGGGGCATAAAAATCAGAGACCTAATAATTAATTATGTGAAAAAAATGCTTTTACGGGTGATGGTTATTAAATTATCATCGCTACTACCGTTACTTAACTCAAAAACCATGACTTTAATGCGCTTCCGGTCTTCATTCGCAGAGCGAGCACGAGCATTGGCAGAGCGAGTGGAGGTGGCACGAGTTGCTATAGTCTCATCTGCGGCACCTCGATATAAGAATAAAGGTTCACGTTTTGTTTTTATCTCTTTGGAGATGTTCGGATGATGGGAAAGTGCTCTGCAGAAATCGATGCTCTGAAATACAGTGAATTTCGGTTACAACGAAATCGAAGATTCCATGAAGTTTTACCGTTTAAACTTGGTTGTCGTTTCACGGTCGTGGTAATTCACTTGGCTGCGAGTCAGTTGGATGTTGTGACATGTTTAAGCATTATGACCGAGTGACAATGGCCGCTTGTCACAATTTTGAATATCCATGCCTTGTATGATTATTTTTTCTTTCTCGTTATTGACCATCAACAGCCGTGTCTGGAAAGTTCACTGACAGGAAAATTCACAGACAAAAAAATTCATTAACAACAGTGACCAAAATGTGTATGTGAGCAAGTCAGTGAAAACGTATGTCAGGGAGTGAGGCGCTTATTCGGTCACTTGTTCAATCACTCGCTCACCCACTTTGCTCAGTCAGTCACTCGGTCGCCCACTTTTCAGTCCCTCACTTGTACTCAGTCACTCGCTCACCTACTCATTTGCTTAGTCAGTTACTCAACTACTTTTTCAGTAATTCATTCACTTGCTCAGTCAATAAGTCGCTCACTCATTCCGTCACTCACCCATTTGATAACGTACTCATCCACGCTCTCGCTCATTCACTCCCTCTCTCACTCGTTAGTCCCGTTTATATGGGAAATAGACAAAACGGGTTTAAAACCCTCTTCAAGAATTTTCACCAATGACTGACTGCTCTCTATTTCTTTCCTTACGAATGAAAAAGTTGTCAAGCGGGTGCTATAGAACTCCAATACTACTGCAATATTGCGCATGTAAACGGGGCTATTGGGTGGCTTGCTTACTCGTTCGTTCAGTCACTCGCAACTTCACGAGCTCGTTCATTCCCTCCTGGTCACTCACTCACCAGTTCCCTTTCCGCAGTTCTTAATCAGCACCCTCGTATACCGAACATAAAATAATCGGATGAACTACAGCAGATATTTTCTTGTTTTTTTTTTCCTTTCGTCGCAATTTTTTTGCAGGAAATCTTCGTTGATATCAAGCTCTCGCTGAAAACTCAAGAACAGTTTGTGCAAAGGAAAGAAATCCTCTGGTTATTTTTAAAATCATCAGACGGCACTTGTCATCTTAAAACATGTGGTTTGTGAGGAGGACTCGGTGCAAAAAAGAAAAAAGAATCGACTGAGTCTGCGTTTTTAGAGTGCGAAAGGGTACAACGTTCGTTTTCGTACGGGGGCGATTTCTAAAGTGGCCTTTTCCACTGTTTATTCTTCTGACTCAAGTACCTTGTAAATTGAATGTTTAAAGGGTGGTCTCGTGAAGGTTCAATGTCTGCTCGCTTATTGAAACGCGCTACTCTTTAACGGACATGCGAAATGGGAGCTTATCTTTCAGTGGAACCATATTATTATTATTTTTTCATCATCTCGAGAGAAAATTAATAAGCAGGGCAGTTTTTCCGCTTGTTAATTTTTGACAGTAGAATCATTATTGGACGTTGAGGAAATCCAGCGCAATAACAGGTTCTGGTTTTTGAATACATTGAGTTGGAGTCGTTAGAACTCGGACGGATTTACAGTTTTGCAGCCTTGGGACTATATGAATTTTTTCACCCTTTCTCCCATTTTAATTTCCTTGACCACTCTTTCCTCGGATTCGACACTTTGTGCTGCAACCCGCTTGCCCCTTCCCAATGCGCCTGTATATCTAAGTCACTCTTTTGATCGCTTACTCATCTCGTGCTCACTCTTTTTTTAGGCCATTCTTTTGGTCCTTAACATGCTTGCACACGCTCAGGGTCTCGCTGACCTAGTTTTTTGCTCTCTAGGTCACGCTTTTGGCCACTCCCATGCTCAAAAACTCCCTAGTCATGCTTTTGGTCATTTACATGCGTGCACATGCTCTAGGTCACTATTTGTCTCACTCACGTGCTTTAAAATTCTCTAGGTTACTTGTTCTGTCACACGTTGATTCAGTCTGGTTTTCTGGGCAAAGGCGGGTGAGCTATACCATGGCTGCCCTTCATTCATTCTACTTATTTTCATAGCCGTTGATTCCCCAAAAATGCCACTATGGGCATTGAGCCAGTTGAGCTCCCCTCCCTCCCACCTTCCTCCTTTCGTAGATACGCCATTGTCAAATGTGACAGTTCAACCACTGTCAGAACTCTGACAGTTTTATCAATTCTCACTCAAATTTTCCAAAAATTTAAACATTTGCTATCTGGAATAGTGTGTTGTTTTAATTTCTCTCATTTCCAATTAATATAATGAATTCAGACTAAAAATTTTCACAGCAAGGAAAAGTAATTGTAAGTAAAGTAATCCATCACCTCTCAAATGAGTCTTTCTCTATGGGCACCGTGCGGCTGCATCTGCGTCGTGCTGATCCGGGTTCGATTCCCGTTTACGGCACAGTGATAGTCGGTTGAAGTTGGTATACTGCGGTTCACCAACTCTTTCTCAGCCAAAATTGTTTCCGCTGAGAGCAGGCAGACCTTCTACACGGTACTTGCATGACATGAAAAATTCAGGCATTCGTTATTTTCCTTTCAAAACAGTAAGACCGATTGTAGCACCATCTAAAACTAGAGTGCGAATGGCAAGATGCTCGTGTCCGATCCTGGGGAAGGACATGGATGGTAAATTCTTTCCCTACGGAGCCTGAAGGATACCACCGAGGACAAAAGTATGGGTAACACCACACGGCTTTCTCTGGGAAGAAAGCTTTCCGACCGTACTCGATCAGTTGTGAATTGTTGTACAGCGATATGTTCGTAGTGCGGGTGCGGTCAAGTTATGGTGGCACCACCAGAACACGAAAAATGTACAACTCTGATGACATAAATACGTTAGGACTACATACACTCAGCACACATTTCGCCATGTACCGATGTGCTAGGAATTCCGTAGGGGAAGTTTCATGTACGGTTAAGTAAGTATATTACGGCTCAACGTGTCGTCTATATGTGTCGTCTAGTGTAATCTGCATCATGAAGAAAACTCTCTTAGCTCGGTCGTCCCGTAATCCTACGTAGCAGAGATTGGATATCCGCTCATGAACCGATCAAGTGAGCGACGGTTCTAGAAAAAGAACTTCCATCGTTTCTGAGAAACTCCCTAGCTTTTGCAAACGTCTGGTTTAAAGAACCATGAACGGAATGAGCGGAATAGCTGCCTTTTCAAAAGATCTTCTTTCTAGATGCCTCCCCTGTTATCTGTAAATGACTCCATGGTTTTTAAGAGTGGAAACACCCTCTGCTCTCAAAATGACCGTTCCCATGAATGCGCTCTCAATGTGAGCGGAAACACAGTCCTGTCATTTTGAGAACGTTTTTATATGCCTACACCAAGGGTGCTCAATATTGAGGAAAATGTGGGTCACTTCATTGGTTTGGTTACGTGTCGCGGGCCACTTAAATAATATGTAAATGAGCCAGGGGACACTTAATTGTTCTTTAAATGTGCCGTGAGCAAATTTAGTGACCCGTGAATGTGCCGCAGGACACTAAAGTGATCTGAAAACATGCCGTGAGCCACTTTTGTAATCTGTAACCATGCCATGGGTCACTCAAGTGATCTATAAATCTACCGCGGGTCGCTTAAGTCATCTGTAAGTATTCCGTTAGTTATTCAAGTGATCTCGGAATGTGCAGCGGGACACTCAAAAGGAAGCACTGTCCTACTTATTTTTTCTAGAAACGCACTTTGTGACGATTTCTGTGTCTTTGGGATGAGTCCTGTTGGATTTATTCGAACGGGAATTTTTTGATACAAATTACAATATAAAATTAGTCGTTTCTACCGAAAGAGAAAATTTTCAACTTGTTCATTCAGTTCGGTATTTTTTTTATTCAAAAGGAAACATAACAAAACGGTTATGGGAGGTTCCGCTATAGAATGATCGTGTTTCTTATGTTACTCACGCGATAGCAGTAAGGATAGTTTCCGTGGCTTGGTGAAACCAGTAAACCCCCCTGGAATCAACAGGTGGCGTAGAGATTTCCAATTTTTCAGACTTAACCGGCTCCAATTTTAATCAGAGTGTAACATTTCCACTAAAACGGAGCATTTCCACTGAGTTCGTAGAGTCCTTGAAAATCCTTAAAAGTCCCTGAATAAAGAAAAGGTTATTTTGAAGTCTTTAAAAGTCCTTGAAAATCATTGCAGTCCTGGGAAAAAATAATAATAATTTTCAAGTGCTTGAAAAATAATTTGTGTGTGAATTTCTTCCATAAATTTTTGTCCCCCCTTCAACTAAATCCCCCTCTTAACCATATTCCACTGGGACCAAAATGTGTAGAGCAACAATGATACAATGATTACGAGACAATGTTAAAAACCGGACATATGGTCACCCTAGATATATAATTACATACAAATACAACAGGCAAAATGCCCAACGAGGTGGCTGAGAAAAAGGTACCCATAAAAATATGGATGTCATGTATTTCAAAAAATTATATTCTACATTCTACACACATACATTACATAATTCACGTACACATACCACATACATAAATTACATAAGCGTATATTTATTTTGTTCAAGAAAGTTTGAGTTCGAATTTCAAATGTGTTATTTCATTTCGTCTTCCGTAAGCTGAAGCATCAGAGTCTTTAACAGTTATGGAAAAGGTACTTAGAGATATATTTGTGAAGAAAAAATTGTTGAAATCACAAGTCGTGAATTTTTTACAGTTTACTGAATTATGTATGGGAGAAAGAAATTAGCATTTTTCTATCCCCTTCCCATAAAAGAATTGAGTCGAAAAACATACTGACCATATCTATAACAATCTACTCAATAGTTAACTGTAAATTGATAATTGAGTAGAAAAATCTGAAGACCAATCGCGTGAAGATGTCACGTCTGTTTGTTTCTTTGCAATACATGGTTTTCGGCAGTGAAGTTGAACGGAAGTACGAGTTAATCTTTGAATTGTTAATTCTGACTGTTCCCTCGCGCTCTGGAACGCTCTCCGGGCATTAACATTGCCGGGTTCTTCCAGCATACTCGCACCCCTTAGGGTACCCAGCTTTTATCTCCCATGGAGACAGAGCGGGAGTATGTTTGGTGATGAAGTGAAGTTCATTTGACCACCTGCTCGCTCGCTCACTCATTCATTTGACCACCTGCTCGCTCGCTCACTCATTCATTTGACCACCTGCTCGCTCGCTCACTCATTCATTTGCTCACCTGCTCAGTCAGCAAGTCCCTGACTCACTTGATCATTCACTCACTCACCGTGTTACTTTATCGATTAATTATTTGTCGGTGATTTTTTACCTCGTGGTGAATTGCGTGGCGATGAATTTCCTGCACACACTAGATCCCCATTCATGAAGCTCAAAATGACGTACTGCAGAAAACTCTGTGGAAGAGTCACGGATACTTTCTTAAAGGAGTTAACACTACGTGATTAAGGGTTGGGTTGCTCAGTCAAATTTTTCAATCCCTCGAATTTCAAACTCTTCTAAGTTCATTTCCGTACGTTATATATTTTCATTACGATATAAAAGCTGACGTAATCGCCTAGAAATCGTCGATGACGTTCGAAAGAGAGCAGTGTTCCCAAGAGAAAAAAAAGAGTGGCTCCATCTGACGGATCACCTTCAACGGTACTCCCCACAAACGTCATGGATTTTTATATCCTGTTATCTCTCACCCTTGCATCGCTTTCGTATCCTCGTGCATAGCAAATGCAACCTTGGTCGTGACAAGCCACCTGAGGCACCCAATTAGAGCCCATGAAAAAATTAGATCAAGGAAAAGATAATCCTTCATCACGATGGGTCCCGGAATTGGTACGTTACGGCTTCGCACTTGCGTAGGTTTTTTCTTTCCTCTGTTTAATGTATTCATCATGCCATTGGAGTGGTGGACAGGCTATAGAACCTATACACATTATTCTAATACATCACCATTACGTCATTCGCATAATGACGTCAACACACGTTTGAGAAAGTGGAATTAAAAAAAAAAAAGACTGAATCCATTTGTATATAAGTGTAGGAGCGGCCAGAATTCCTTGTTTCTTACAATCATCGTTTCAAAAACGAAAATAATAAGAAAATAGCCTTATAGGCATTTCTTCTCTCCCTCCCTTCCTTCCTTTCCCCCAGATCTTTCCAATGTGTGTTCCCATTTAACGCCTGTACTTCTCTCTAAAAGGGCGTAGGTGGAGATCCAAGACTCTTAGAAGATGTTAATGAAGCACTGTGTGTTCGGGAGTTCGTTGCGGTAATTGCGATTATCAGAAAGCCTTGCTTGTACGTGTCGAACGCTTTGTTATTTTCTTTTTGGCGGCCGGAACGTAAGAAGCTGCCGCCGACACATTTAATAATGTAGGGGGATGGGTTTTGTGCTTAATGTAACTGGGGCTCTCCAACGAGAAATGTAACTGTTTTTTGGAGCGACATCATCACGGAAGGTTAACGTTCTTTCTGTCTGAAAGAAAAAAATTCGAGACTCAAAAATGTCAAGGTTGAAACTGTGATTTACAAAGGATAAGCCTCCTTTGGGCCACTCTACTTTTCTGTGGGCCCCGTCTCAACCAGTTCCCACATTGAAGAGAGTGATACCCGTCCTACATAAATTTATAATTTACAAAAACTTTATGAACAGAGTAGATCTCCGGACCCTCGGGCTAGGTACCGTTGGTGCGATATCAGCATCCCTCTTATATGGGTGGGGAGATGAATCTACGAGAGTAGTTCTACGGGATTCTAGAATTAATCGCACTTTTTCCCAAAATGGGCAATATCGCACCCCACCCCTCCGGTGGGTGATAGAACTGTCCGGGTGCTATAGAAGCTGCGAGTATAATATAGGATCCTATGGGTTCGCTTGAGTCAGGAGCGATGAGAGAAAAAATTCGGAAGGGGATGATGTCGAACGAAAAGTTTGGGGAACTATGCAGCACTAGAACTGACTTTTATTTCTACGGAGCAGGGTGGATTCATTATTTACCAGAATTTCTAAAATAGTTTGTTTCGTGGTAAAATTAAATTTCTTTTGTGCATTTGATTTCTCTACGTGATAACTTGCCATTTTCACTTCTCATCTGTCCAAATGGAAATTACCCGTAGCATTATCAAATTATTATCGATCTTTTACCATCGATCACTGGGACAAGTAGCACGATTCTCGATGTGGGGCGTTTCTCTCTTTTGTCAACTTGAAAAACGATGTACGAATCATTCGAGTGGCTTCAACGCTTGTCTCCAATTGGAACAGATGGGGCCCGGTGACTGTGCGAATTGCCATCATCATCGTTCAGCGGTGTAAAGTATCTACTAGACTTCAATCAAAATGATGCGTCTTGAAAGGAGTCCGTTTGACGCGACGAGTTGGAGCGGAAGAACGATCTTTTGCTATTATTTATTTCTGTAATTGCGAAGGACGTCGATGTATCGTTGTCCTTTATTGCTTTCATTCATTACAAAAGTTCTTTTTATCCCTTGAGTCATTGCAGACAGCTCTTAGGGAATGAAATCTATTTTTCTTTTTTGCATATCGCTGCAATTAGAGCTCTTAATTTCGTCCCTTTTTTATATGTATGTATGTTATACATTTTACCGTCAGCATTTTGCTAAAGACAATTGGCTTCGTAGACATAATCTTTTGTTTGTGTTTCTTTACCACGAAGCGAATGGTTTCCTCTTGCGCTTTGGTCGGTCCTCTTCCGTCTGGATGTTAGTCTGGACGGCGAATTTAGACTAGTACTTATCAATTAAAAAAAATAGAGGATGTGAAAGATATACGTGAAGAGAGAAGTTCGAGCCAAAAAAATTCCAGCAATGATGTCTTCGTATAAAATGCGTGAGTGATTACATAAGTTTTCTTCTCCCTATTCCCCTTCATAGTGTTTAGAGTTCCGCCTTAGAGCAATGATGTGTTTTTTGGGTTGTCTGATCTTTGCCGATAAGCAGTCTGAAAAACAAAAGATAAGCGTATCTCTGCAAGTTCTTCGAGGATTCCTGAGTGCGTCTAAACAGTTCTGTTTTGTCTGGATTCTGCATAAGTGGATTCTAAACGTCATTCCTGGACTTGATTTGGGTAAAAAAAAGTATCGGACCTTTTTTTCAGCCTTACGAATTTCCTATTAACATCTCTTTAGTTTTTAATGAGTTCGTCTTCAACTTAGTGTTCGGCCATACAAAATGTACGGTGGGAAATTTTTCATTAATTGAATTGGATCATGAGGCACAACCAATTTAGCAAGAATTATAAGAAAAATTTCCGAGATGTTTTTTTCAAAATGAAACTAGAGATGCGGACCAGGACTTCACATCTTTTCAAACGTGTCATTTCACACATTTACCGTAACGTGATTTGTTCAAATTGAGATTTTTAAATTTGTGCGTAAATATATAAAAAAAACTGCAGCACCAAGATTGGTGAAAATTTTGTACGTATATTTTACATGGTGTCGGTAAAATGAACCTCAAAAGTGTATATCTGATCATTTGTTAGAATTTTGAAAACGAAAAGATAAATTTAAAAAATATGAATTAAACATTTTTTAAAATACTTCCCATTGGTCTAGTCAATAACTAAATCGGAGGTAGATTTGTCTTTAAATGTCAACTTAAGAATTTTGGGTGCAGTAGTAATAGTTTTTTTTTTTTAAATCTAACGCATGAGTTGCGAAAACTTCCGAAATTCGATCGGAGAAAAACATGTTCAAAGTTTGAGACGACGACTTCTCAGCTCAGTACATGAAGGAAACAGATTTTTTCTGGATATTATGAGTAGGTGAACTCACAAAGACAAGTCATCTGGTCTCCTCCGGGAATGGAACTGTATTCCGTCTTCAAACCGGTAGAATTTTCTCCTTTACGAACACATCCCCCGGAGCAGTGAAGCAACGTTCCTAGGTCGCCGAGTCCCTTAATAATTCATGAATATCCAATGCAATCCCAACATGCATACGCCCTTGTGGGCCATATATACGGATATATAGCAACCGTAGACCCAAAGCCTCCTAGAGAGACTGTGACGTAGTATCTAAGAAGCTTTGGTAGACCCCCCCCCCATCCTCGTTCGTTTTCTTCGTATCGGAGCTCCTATGACGAAACATTCTTTCCCATAACTAGTTCCGCGAGCTCGATCATGCACTAAGCAAATGAACCCAGGTCCGGACTCGCCGCGCCGAACCATTCAAAAACCGGTTTTTAGCCCACAGCGTGGTGTGGTTTTGACGGAAAACATGTTTTTGGGCATCGAATCGAGTTAGAGCGGCGGGTATAGACGCGGCTTTAGAAATTGCCTTCCGCACACAGACAAAACAGTTCGGCTCCGAGTTAAGTTCAAGTATTACGTAAGCAAATTTTTAGCCATTTTTGACCCCCCCCCCCCTTGTCAGCAAAATTTCGTCATCAGCTCTTCCCCTCTGAATCCTAAATCATATTTTCGTAAAGGGTGGTTGATGACGTAAGCATTATCCAAACTCCCCTTGCCATCAAACGACAGTAAATCGGAAACACCCTCCTACCCCCCCCCATCGATAATGACGTAATACTTGAACGGTCCCTAAGGCCGAAACACACTACACCGACGTGATGTGATTTCACGTCATATCAGAGACGTGGTGAACTCTGATTCGTGGAAATTGTTTGAAACCGCAAGAAACTCGGACCCGATTTTTTTTAAACCGATATCCCTAGTATATTCCGTTGCTCCGTAGTTTATTCGGCAGTCCATAGAAACTACGAACAACCCGTAGCATTTGGCAACTCTTCATAAGCTACCATAAAATATAATGGGAATAAGAGAGAAGTTATATTCTGTAACAATCCCTCGAGTGGGAAGTTTAAATTCTCTTTCAGGTCAAGGACAGCCTCAAGTGTTCAACCCCCATGACACCTTTGAAAGTCATTAAAGTTTTGTGAAAGCAATTAAAGTAAAAAAAAAAAAAAACCCAGATGTCTTCATTGTGATCTTTTCCTCTCAGGTAGAGAAAGGGGTGGAAAAAAAGAACTCGGATTTTGCGATAAATCCGATTTGTTTTACGTTGGTCTGTCTGTCATAAAAGTAATCCAGGTGTTTAAAACTTGTCATTCTTTATCCAGCAGGAATTTACGATTCTTCTTCCTGTCGAGTTTAAGAGCTGGTGTTGTAGCGTGGCTGTAGAGATACTTCCCGTCGCCGACACGGTTTATTTTCCTTTGTCTCTTTTATTGTACCTGACTTTAGTTGAAATTTTACATAAAGTTCTTTCTCCCTCGGCAGAATTCGTGATGTACTGTGACCCCATAAAAGACACGTGTATCCATCACTGAAGTCTCTATCAACCGACGCTCGTGGCCTGACCAAGGATGACTGGAATCACGGTTTTAGGTTAGTTCGGTGACGAATTCGAGCTGCTTCTCATCGTAGCAACACGCTCGGTGTCGCGTCATTGCTCGTCACGTCGACTCATTAGAAATAGGTGCGGATGCATCCTTGCGTTTTGAAAGTGTTATATTATGATGAGTTCGTTCTTTATATTCTAATTGCCACAAGTAGTACGAAGTTTGAAGGAAATGGTTATTCTATGAATGAGCGTCTTCTCTCACCCATCGGAAGAATGTCTCGGTAGATACAAGGGTCTTGTATTTTGGCCACTAAATGTAAAAGTATACATTCCCCTAATAGGACATCTTTTCTATCAATTAACTGAGGTTCCCAGTATCAGAAATTGCTTTGAATTCATTTTTACTCCGGTTAATCAGCGCACAACTATTTCGGTAGTAAATTGCCTATGGCCATAAACCGGAGTTGTGCTCGGTTTGAGAGAAAGAAAACTTATCGGTTGAATCCCAGTGAATAAGCATGAACTCAAAGCCCTTCGAAAATCTGCTTTGACTACTTCTGTACTTAACCGTACATGCAACCCATCAAACATTTCTCTGAGGAATTTCCAATATTTTAGTACGTGCCGTGACGTGTGTTTTTGAGTGTATTGTGTGTCCCTAATGTATTCACGTTTGCCAGTTATTGGTGTTTTGTGTTCTTAGTTGTACTGCTACCTGGCTTCCATATTTTGATGTAAAAATGGTGGATGCTTGAGTCTTCGGGTTTTATAAGTATCGCGTTGAAAGTCTTTCTGCTCTCTGCGTAGAGACTTTTTCTAATGGGATACCGGCTTGTATTTGTGCCTGAAGTTAAAAAATCGCAGAAAACAAACTTCACAACCGACTACCTGATTTGAATGGTGTTCCCTTTGTTACTAATTCTTGCACGCATGAAATGTCCGTGGTACGTAAACAAATAATGAGCTAAACTGGAATTCCCTTATTAATATAATTTCGTGAATTTCACCGGCTTGGAATAATTAATATTTTTAATCTATTCCCTGGCCAAAAAAATAATTGCACCTGCTGTGCAAGCCTCAAACGAAGTGCTCTAATCTGGAAATGTTCCTATTGTTCTGGACAAAGTTAAACGACTAACGACTATCCATTATGTTTTTCTTTTCGATACAACGACCACTCGATATAACGTACGTTTTTAACACAACAATGATAGTCGTTATAACGAGTGTTGAACGTATGTTATGACGTTGCTGTAACATTTTATATGCGTCGCAATGTAAAAGTGATTGAAAGAGCACGACTCGTCGTTCGCACACTTGGATTATTATCTACCAAGTTTTCTCCTAAATCCAATCGAAAGCACTCAATGGAACATCGTACTCAATGCATCGTTCCATAGTGCTCAGACGAGCACTAAGGAACTTACCATAGAGGTGTCTGAGGAATAATTTGACTCTTTCTGCTTCCACCAAAGGAAACTGATGCAATATAGATTCAAATTTGCCTTAAAATAATTTTTGAGATGTACTTCATGACCTCATGAAACTAATTCCATGACTAATTCGTGTTTAATTTTTGTTTAGAGTCTTCCAATGAAGTGTTTAAGTATGGCTTTCTAATTTGCCAGGCAGTGTGTGAAAATTAGATTATAATCATCTTTGCAAACACGCTGAAAACTAAATTTTTATATAACCAAGGGAAAGCGACCAAAGAAAAGACTTTTCCTATAAGGAATATAAGACCTTCATTTTTTATAAGAAAAATCTCATCTACCTCTTACTGACGCATCAACAAAAATATTTTTAATAAATTACAGTAATGAAGTTTCAAATTTCTCATCGAGTGATTTAAATTATGAATTCATCAAATGCGTCTTTGTTATCTGTAACGCAAGCGCCGCGAATAGCATTCTAATGAAATCCGAAGGAGTCTACAAACATCAGTGAATTAAAAAAGAAATCTCAAACGGCGATAGAGCTACGTAGCTATATGCAAAATAATAATAATAATAATAAAAGTTTAAAGTCTAGAAAAATCTAATTGCAATAGTGAAGTGTAGGTCTTGCCATAACAAATGTCGAACCAGCTGTGAAAGGGTGTGGTCGAATGATTCGGACAAGAGAAATTAGACCTCAACTCCGAAATCAATGTTTCGCCCACTGGTACATATTGTATTGTTCTCTTATCCTTCTTAGGATAGACTTGGAAAATAAATTTCGCGTCTTTTTTATGTGGAACCAAAACTGTAGGCTTGAGGTTATCGCATTTATCAAGGCTATTTGTTTCCGAAACGTTATTCATTTTCTCCTCGTGTGATTTTCCTCACTTTTCTTTTATCGATGGTTCGAAAAGGATCACGCTTTGAAATTAATAGCTTGAAAATTCCATATATTTCATTCTCGTATGATAATATGTCAAAACCATTTACATATACGCGGTGAACTGTGAGAATTTCTTTTTTTCTTATCCGAATAGGTGGCATAGCTCCTTATCTCTTGAAAAATTATTGATGATAGAATGTATCGACCCTACAGTGTTTGGGGTCGTTGACAATTTTACAAGTACACTTTGAAGGATATGAAAATTAATTAATCGGATACCTTGATACGGGGGGTGCGCAACCTCCGGCCCACGGGCTAAATGTGGCCCGCCAAGGGGTTCCATCCGGCCGCGAAAGTTGTACGGGTAGAAAAGTATCAATGTATAAAACACGATAAAATAACTTACCATACTCCCTTCATAAAAATACGATATATCGCTTAAAGAATTGTCAAATGCAAGTTGCCAGTTACAGACAAAAAAAATTATCAAAGGCAAGTAAAGAATGTCAACTTCATCCGTGAAACTGTCAACTACAGGCAAAACAAAATTGTTAGAGGCAAGTAAAGTCTATTACACTCAGAATTACTGTCAATTACTGGCGAAAGAAATTGTCAATGGCAAGTAAGTTTGTCAATTACAGCGACAAAAATGATCAAAGGCTCTAATGAGGTTGCCAATCATTGCCAGAAATAGTCATGAAGGCAAATAAGAGTGCAATTACTGTGCATCCAAAAATATAGCCAAAGGCATTAATTTCTAAGTCATAAGAACAATTTCAGTTCTTGATTTCTAAAATTCAAATACGTTTCATTGAAAATGAGGGAAGAACAGGTACTTTCTTAAAGATGGCGGGATGACCAAAATTAAGCAAACGTCCCGTAAAATACGGGACATAGTCACCTTTCATATACAAATTTCTGTCCCGCGAGCAACAGAAATACCACATATCTGTCCCGAAGACTGAAAGGGTTGTGTACCTCCTGATTTGCATGTATGCGATAACCTATGAGAATTTCTCTTTTCTTACAAGATATACAGAAGAAAGTGGAATACACTATATTAACAAGTGGAGAGCGACATTCATGTCATTCTCTTTTCTTGTCTGAATATAGATACCATAACTCAACCTCCTGAGAATTATTGATGTAGAACGTATCCTCTACAGCGCTTGGAATCGTTGTCAATTTTATAACAATTCAATAGGGATTTAAAATAAATTTTCTGGATATTTCAATACAATCAAAATCTCTGGAAAATTTCAACGAATTAAAAATCAATGCAGAGCTCTATGTAAATCAACGTATAAATGAAGTTAGTTTTAAAACTACCGGTTTTTTTTTGTAATACTCGAAAAATTAAATTTATCGCTTTATTAGCTGGAAGATGGCGCTGAAAACTTGCTCATATAATTACAATCAAATATCGATTAGTCGAATATGCAGTGAAAAACCGATTTTTTTATAACAGTGCAATTTACGAATATCGTATCAATAAAAAATATCAAATTTCTGGGCATAAATAAATTGGCAATATTTAATTATTGTAATGCCTAAAGAATAAATTCAATTAAAGGAGAATGTTTAACAAAAAATGGACGTACGTATTATGGGAGCAAAATATTTGTACAAATTAAGCTTATGCGAGATAAGACGTTGAAGGAAACTTTTTTCTCATTTTTCTTTTAAGTCTAAAACTTTCATCTTTCGTTTCGACATTTTTGAAGAAAAAGAAAGCAAGATTATTACTCCGTAAAATATTTAGCAATTTTTTTTTATTGCCTCTCGTTTCATTCACGTTTGAAGAGAGTCTTGTACGAATAATGTCCGTAGTTTTTTTTCTATTTCATCGATAAGTTTTTCTCCTTTTTCTTTTAAGCCTAAAACTTTCAACTGTCATTTCGACATTTTTGTAAAATGTACGCACGACCAAGAATTACACGAACGTTAATACGATTGACACTTTTAAAAAGAAATAATAAGTAAAATAATTTGATAATTCAAATTCATATTTTATTGCTCTGGTCTTAAAACCAATTGTTAAAAAGAAATACGATATTCACATATTGGGATGTTGGGATGAATCGAGAAGCTATCAATACTTTGGTACAGTCATAATTTTTTAAGTGTGGTGTGTATTATATTTCATCATATTAATGAATTTTTTTTAGTGGTAATTGCTCTTATTTTGGGTTGCTGTATTCTAGATATACAGTATTTGACATCCCCATATTCTTTATGGGCATCCTTTTTCATCCACTTCGTTGGGCATTTTGCCTGTGTTGGCCTAAGTAACTGTATGCTTTTTCACCGTTAAAATATATAATTCAGTTATTTCATAAAATAAAAGTTTGGAATTATTAGGTTTTTTACACACTTTTTAACTGACTTTAACTCATCAGTTATTTCGTGAAATAACTAGGTACTCTATGAAATAACTGAATAACACTTTAACGGTAGCGTATATTCACAATCGCTTTCACTCGGAACTGAAGGAAAGCAAACGATGAAAATATGGTAAATGCTTGAATTTTCATGTTATGCAAGTATCGTGTTGAAGGTCTCTATATATGTGGAGAAACTTCTTCAAATATCTCGAATTGACTGCATAAAAATGTTATAGTTGTGTTTCCAGAATTTTTTACCTGTCATCTTTCACAGCAGCCAAACTTATTCCGTTCGCGGCACACATGCGAATATTAAATATCTCGAAGAGCTTTAGTAGCACCTTAAATTGCCAGGACGCACTGGTCGGGAACGCAACAAAACACACACACAAAAATAATCTATATAATTTCACCCTCAAAATATCTCGCTGCATTTTTTTCTTTTTTATCGATTTCACTCACCTCGTTTAGAAAATACTATTTTACGTTCACATTGAAAATAAAAGATTTAGTTCTCACACCCATAACCGATAACCTCATGAAAATTACAATATCAATATATATCGTTCCTTCCCCCCCACCCCCTATTATTATTAACCGTTCCACCATCGGAAATTAACACACATTTTGTTTTTTCGAGTGTCATGGATCACGAAGTGTGACATTGAAATTCAAGAATATATGAACTATAAAAAAAAAAGGAATACATGATTAATTGCATGTATTTTCTTCTCAGCATCCATAATTTCGATCGCTGTGTATGATACTGTGGTGGGATAAAGAAAACTATATACACCCCCTATTTTCAAATCTCGCTACCCTTCCTCAACTTTTTCACTAGGAAACGACTTCGCTATATTTTTTGATATAATCGGTTACAGCACTGCCCACGTACATAAATATTAATGATCAAGTATCCCATTAAAGTTGACCGGATTGATGTAAAAGCTGCAACGATAGGCCTGTAGTTTGTGAGTGATCCATTTCTCATAGGTTGAAGCGAATATAAACCTTTGCTAAATCTCAAGCCTGTAATTATAGATATAATGCAGGATCTTTGATTTTGCAGTTGAGGCATCAAGCTGGTGGGCGCAGTGGTTAACAGTTAACCCGATTAAACAGTTCTTAAACTGTTCTAGCATATAGTATCCGATTAAGTGGGGTATTCGGTTATACGGGGAACAAGTCAATTGGTGTTTATCACCGTTAGTATAGTTTGCATATTAAAAACTGATGAAGGATCAATGTTAATGAAGCTGGAATGAATCGGGCATCAAACTGAAATGAAAATTACATTGGATTACAACGGTCGCAATACCAACAGTTCACGCTCTTAAGTCTAGGATTTTTCCAAGTCTTAACTTGACAACATATTTGTCATTAATTTCAAATGTTTTGTCCAATAAAAATATTATACACATAGGGGTTGATGTGTATCAACAATTGCCGTGAAATCGTAATGCTGTATTAGATTAAGCAGAGAAAAGTTGCTGAACTTATTCAATTAAGCGGGGGAACTGTAGTGTGAACATTGCGTCTGTAGGAGAAATTCTGTTCGAGAGGATTCTCTATCCGCATAAGCGAACGGACTTTCTATGTATGAGATTCAAATAGTGACACACTAAGCTTTTAGCAATTATGATCCAAATAGATAGACACTTATTTTTTTATAATAATGCATAAGCCAGGGGTTCTTAACCTTTTCAGCCGCGACCCGTTTTCAACCAGTGACGCAATAAGTGCATTTATAACAGGACTGTAAGTGGACTTGTACGACTCATCTCTGAAACCCCAATTCCCTGAATCGAACCCCTTTTCGGGAAATTTTACTTTTACCTTAAATGAGCGGGAATCCAGGTGTAATTTTGATCGTCAGAACTCCAGCGTATGCCCCGAGGGGCGGGACGCTAGGACTTTAAGCAATCATCCAAGTTTGGGTCGTTACCCATGGGATAAGAACCCGTTTTAAGCTGAGGTCTGTTAATTAATCTTCAAAAGGAAATGGCTGGCGTGACATGTACTGACAGTGACATTAACACTCTTAAATGTGTTTCCGTACACAATTTATGCTCAGTTAAACCATCATAAAATGTAAATTAATAATACTCAAGCGGCTTGATAAACTTCAATTGCTCTTGAAAAGTGTTGATCACAACCTTGACCAAAAATAAAAATTATCGAGTTCATGACGCCATGCAAATAATCCCCCTTTCCTTCCCGTTGATGAATGGTAAATGCTCGGCAAACGGTATTAAAAGAAATTAGTCTGCATGACAATTTTCATCGACAGTGATGCTGCGATGTTAAAATGATTCATGGTCTCGGAAACCGTGTCGTAATCCCGGAAATTTGACGAAGCTTACGTCAGCGTCTTATTAGAAAGTGACAAAAGTCGTCCGTATTTGAAGAGAAAAGAAGCTTAAAAAAACACGCGCAGCGCACATAACGTCCATGGCCACGCTAAATGTACGCGCGCATTTAGTAAAGGCTAAGAATAGATGCGATACCCGTGACTGTGAATTAGCAAAATGCATGTGGGCCGCAAAAAAAGGGGGGGGGGGGAGAAGAGAGAGAGAAGAAGGAACCACCCTTGTGTTTGTGTGACGGAAGTAATGGACGACGACTTCATGTGTTTATGCACGTAGAATGCAAATCAGCAATTTTACATCAATGACACTATTTCTAAAGTTGGTTTATTTAACCACAAAGATTTATTACCAACTCTCAGCACCGTAAACAAATTTTCTTTTTCCTACCTTTTCCCCTTCACTGTCATGTTTCTAATTAACCGAAGGTTTCACTTTTCATTCAGTTATTTACTTATTTTTTTCTGTTATGAACGTCAAGAATTTCATTAAATACTTGATGTGTTTTGGAAGAAAAACCCGTATATTTAAATATCAAATATGAATTATTATGCAAAACATCTCATTAAATTGACGTGAAGAGAAATTGGTGGAGCCCATCATGTGAATTTTTTTTTTCTTTCCATTAACTTAAAATTAAAAAATCATTTTTCATTTTTAGTTATATTCAATGTATAATTTTTTTTAAAAAATTCGCTGCATTATATTATCATCATGAATAATTCGATCTTCACTCAAATATAAATTGCTTAAGAAATTTCTTTTTAAAAAAGAGGGAACAATTTGATTGCAGATACTTTTTCAGAAAACGAAAATTCTCTGGAGGATATCATTAACGACCCTAAGGGTACGTTGGGCGGGTCCCATCCTGCCTGCCTGCTCGCGAAAGCTGTTCCGATATAAAAGTATCAATATACACAACACGATAAATACCTGGGCTGGCCATATTTCTTTCATAAAAGTACAGGGTATCGCCAGAAAAACTTCACAAGGCAATTAAAATTTGCAGTAACAGGCAAAAAAAAAAATTTCAAAGGCAAGTTAAATTCCCAATTAGGGGCCGTTCAAGTATTACGTAAGCAAACTTTTAGCCATTTTTGACCCCTACCCCCCTTGTCAGCAAAATTTCGTCATCAGCTCTGCCCCTCTGAATCCTAACTCATATTTTCATAAAGGGTGGTTGATGACGTAAGCATTATCCAATCCCCCTCCCCCCTTGTCATGAAAAGTCAGCAAATCGGAAACCTTCCCCCCCCCCCCCATTGATGATGACGTAATACTTGAACGGCACCTTACAACCAAAAAATGTTTTCAAAAGCCAGTAAAGTCATCATTTATACAGCCAAAATCTTTGTCCAAAGCAAGGCGAGTAAAGTTGTCATTTCAAGCCGGAAATATCTGAAGCAAGGCAAACAAAGTTGCTACTTACAGTAAAAAAAGATTGTCAGATGCTTGTAAAGTTGCCAGTTACAGCCGAAAAAGTTACCAAAGGCAAGTAAAGTTGCCATTGGTAGCCGGAAAAACTATCAAAAGCAAATAAAGTTCCCAGTTTCGATCAAAAGCAAAGTTGCTAGTCACAGCCTAAAAAACTTGTCAGAGGCAAATGAGTTGCAAGTTATCGCTAAAATTTCTGAAAAATCGCCAATCGCGTGGAAGATTATGTATGTATACAGAAAATCAAAATTTAATTCGAAAAAAAACCGTGAGTACGTGAGATGAATATATTTATATCACTATAATAATGATTAATTAGTCATAATTATAATACAATTTATAACTCATGTGAAAATAATCCGAATTCTTAATTTCAAAAAGTCAACAAAGACTTGTTGAAAATATGGGGAAAACGAGACGTTTTTTTATGAAAATGTTGAAGGCCAAAATTTTATGGGAATGTGTCTTAAAATACGGGTCACCCTATACGTAAGTTTTCATCCGTTTAGTCAGCGCCGTCTTAACGCATGGGCCCACCTGGGCACCTCAAGAGAAGTAGGGCCTCAGAAAAACCACTTGGCCCTGGGGCCCATGATGTTCTTAAGACAGCCCTGCGTCGAGTGGCAGAATCGCCTCATATCTGTCCTGCAGAATGAAAAGCATGTGAACCCCTGATCTATAGCAAAGCATTGTTTGCAAATTTAGCATCCTTTTTAATGATCTTAAATTGTTTAAAAAATAACCCGAAATCGAAGTTGTCGAAAACCATTCAGCACTACTACCGTACCGCACATATACCGCGCAAACATTCATCCAAAGAACTTCTAACGAATTAGTGCATGTCGGAATGTGCCATGTATCTAACGTGAAGTTTGTTTTTGGAGAATGCTTGCTATGCTTTGAAGTGCCGCCATCTCGTTTTTTTTCCAAATAGGAGATCGGCTCTATACACCACCACCTATAGAACAAGGCCTTCGCACGAAGCTTGTGTGTCAATGAAGGCGGCCATTTCTCCTATTGCCATTGGATACACTGCAAAAAAGGGTAAAGATATCGCATGCGTCGACCTGCTATATCCAATGGCAATAAGTGATATGGCCGCCTTTAGTGACGTCCCTTGCTTCGTGCGGATGCCTGTTCTATAGGTGGTATTCCTCTATAGCGTTGGTTCTTTACCTGGAAACTTTTGAATATGATTAAAGTAATCTACCAAATTTGTCGTGCTTAATATTTCTATTCTTTTCGAGAAATACATTTTATAGCCTTCGTGTGCAGAAAATGACCGTGGTGCAACAAAAATGATCAAAATCTTAGCAGACTTTTTGTGTACAATGTATATCCCGTCAAGGAAAATTTATAAGCAATATTTGACAATTCCGGCTACATTTTTAGCGAAAATTGACGATGGCCCGTATTTTCCTCGATTAAATATGGCCATCCTTATCACAATAAATAAATAAATACACCTTCACACACAGCATTTGATTGTATCTGATTAAATTTTTCTTCAATAACCTCACGTCTTCGTCTTGACAACGTCAACCTCTGTTAATAGAGACGAAATTTCGCGAAATCTGTGATGTCATAAAAACAGTGTGATGGTATAGGGTGGTGAATTTTTGTGTGACAGTTTTTTGAACTCAGTAGAACTTCACAAGATCAATACAAATAGCATAATTAATTTTGTTATAAAATCAGATATCGATCTAATAAGTCCTAATGGGACCCATTTTCAAAGCCTTCATTTTTCTTTGATCATCCAAAACACATTTCCTGAGACCGGTCGTCCGCTGAAGCTACTAGGAATGAAAACAAGTCGCATGTAGCACAATACAACGCGACTTGTTATTGCTCGTAATAGCTTCCAGTGGATGACCAAGTGTTTCATCATGTCTACTATACAAACGTTGTTCCCACCTCAAATTTATTTAATTTTAAAAGTGCTTGAAGTAGACTGAAAAAAGAAGTAAGTTATACTTCCAACGGTAGAAATACATTCAAACTCGATTATAACGACTCCTCGGCTGCAACATCATCAAATGGCGGTGCGGACTGATTCCCAACGAGAGTGGTACCGTTGGACGTGTTTTTAAATGAGATCTACCTCGCAGGGGACATCAAAAACAATGGTAGGTGCTGAATAGTTCCCGATATATGAGCCTTTAAGTTATTATTTCGTTGCGCAACTTTTTGCGAATGCATCTAGTATCGTCAGATCATTGAAAAGACGTATTCAGGTCAAAAGTTGTACAAATACAACACCACAACAGGCAAAATGCCCAGCGAGGTGGCTGAAAAAAAGATGCCCATAATAAATATGGATGTCATACATTTAAAAAATAAAGCAATCCAATTAAAAATGTAATTAAAAACATTATAAACAATATATACACATGATAAAATATTATACAATGCCCATAAAGAATACTTATGGTTGTCTTATTCTAAGAATGGATAGCTTCTCGATTTACCCCAACATGTTTATCATACTTTTTTTTAAACGTGTCAATTGTGTTACAATTTACTACCTCCGGGGGTAAGCTATTCCATTTATTGACAACCCTATTAGCGAAAAATTCCCCCCCCCCCTGCGACACCATAACCTTGCATTGTCCCTTACCAATCAATACTGGTGTCCCCTTGTAAAAGCAGTCGATTGGCGGTGTACTAAAAGTTCATGGTCCATTCTATCCATCCCATTGAAAATTTTGAACACTTCGATCATATCTCCTCGACACCTGCATTCATCCATTGTAGACATACTCAAAAAATGATGTCTCTCTTCATAACTCAAGCCCCGTGTTCCAATAAGGACACGTGTAGCTCTTCTCTGCACCCCTTCAACCAAGTCTATGTCTCTCTGTAGGTATGGTCTCCAAAACCTTACAGCATACTCCAGTCCAGGACGAACTAACCCTCGAAAAAGCGGAAGAATGACTTTAGGAGAACGCGAAGAGACCTTCTTGAAAATGAGACCAAGCATTCTATTCGCTTTTTTGACAGGATATTTTGTTGTACAGGATATCTCAATGAGTATTAAAAAGAGTTGGAAGAGAGGGAGAAAGACCCCCCAGGAAAATGAGTTGTGCGGCGGGAAAATGTTTCAAGTAGGAACGTTATATTAGACTGGACTTGAGTAGCTCAGTAATTTATGATAAATTTAACAGCATTAATTTATAATTGATTCTTTCCCCCCCCCCCCCCTCCAATATTATACAACTTTACCTTATTCGACAGACTTCACTCTCAAAATTTACCTTATTCAGCAATATTATTTACAGAAATCTTTCTTCATAAAGAAGCATATAATTTCTTGTAAACATCATTCCGAGGTGTTGAGAGAATATTTTCTTGAATATGCAATCAGTCATCATCTACTTGGAATGCAAAGTATATGTTGCGTAACGATTCATTTTCCGTCCTTGAATTTTTTAAGGAAAAAAAAAATTTATTTGTTTGGAGTTGGCGTTTATTTTTATACTAATATCCAGTAATAAGGTTTTTCTTTTGGATGAAAAGTTCGAGCGCGGGAAGACGCCGAGAAAGAAGCGAAAGGTTTCTTTTCTGTCCAAGAGAAAAAGTGTATATACCTCTTCTTTGTCATCATCCCACGCGCCATCTAATCTCTGCCAATCAGGAGAGAACTCTTCAAGCTTTTTCCTCTTCGCGCTCTCTTACCGCCCGGCGAAAACTTTTTCGAGTATTTTTTGCTGTTGCTTACATTTTTTTTTATATTGTTTTTACCACATTTTATTTTTATTTTATCAACGGTGCCATTCCGTTCTCTGTCGCGATCTTGTCCCTCGTGTCTGGTTGTTCGTGTATGTGTGTGTGTTACTATACTAGCTTTCGAATGTCCGTTCGTTGGGCGGTGGTTCTGTGATCGTGTTTTGGATAGCCACAGACTCTATCTAAGGATAAGATGATTCCCTCGTGCTCTTGATGATCTTTCGATAAGAAGCCGGGAGAATTAAAGGAAAAAAAAAATCCCCGTATTATTTTTAGCTGATAATGAATGCGACAACGGTTGTCTCTACAGTCGTCCCACCTCCCATTTATGGTGAGTTTTGGTGAATGGAATTATTTGAAGTGATAGAAATTTTTTTTTTTCTTATATTTCTTTCGATTCTTTTACATTGTGATAGAGGCTTGAATCACATTTTCAAATATTTTATCATTAAAATCTTATCGTAATTGATTTGATACCGAATAGAATTATGATTAAACGTGTTTAAACAGTTCATTACAATCGGACATATATTGTAATTTAATTGCGGAAATCCGATCAAAAAATCTGTTCTTGTTTCTCCCTTTTTCTCATTCAAAGTGATTACGGTATATCAGTCTGCGAAAATAAATATCCTATTTTCGTACATTAAACGGAATTATAGATGAGATTACATGTCTCTATGCCTATAAGAAGTATGATAATTATTTTCCATGAAATTATGATTTGTATCCATCTTACAACGAAAACCTCTCTAAAGGGCCACCTCGCCATAGGACCAATTTGTTCTGGTTAGTTTTTTATTTATATATTAGTTTGTCTCTGTATAGGCCAGTTTTCCTAGGAACCGGGTAACGCTATACGTATATCTCGGACTAGACACAATTTGTGCCCTCCCCATGCCCAGCTATAAGAGCTTATGGCAGTATTACAGGCGGGCTAGTAAACAGCCTAAGAAGGTGCTTTTGATTTACTCGGTTTATTTTGTGTGTTATGCGTGAGAAAGATATTGTTAAAATCGGGAAATTACAAATTTCTAGAGCTGCAATAAATATTAAGAAAAATTTCTGGAATAAAGTATGTATATCTCATGCTGAATTATCAATAACTTCTAACAAGGAAGCGTAAAAATCGACCGTCGGCACTGTTTTGGTGGGCTGAAGTTAGTTTTCTGCGGTTCCCAACTTCGAAGCGAGACTGATCTCCGTTGAAAAGTCCCTAAACATAGATCAAAGACTTACAACTGTACAATGCCTCGTTGGGCATTTTACCTGTTTTAGCCTTGTATTTAAATATTCAATCATTACACGCTTCCGTCATAGTTTGAAAGATAGATAGCAACGCTAAAAAAAAAAGTTCACGAACCACACTAGATACGCATTCAGGCGGTTATGTACACATGCGCATTTTCAGCACAACTCATTTCAGCAGTAAATTGCCCATGGTGATAGACCAGAGCTGTGCTTGGTCTATGCAACATTTTTTTTTAACCTCCTAAAATATAATTTCAAAACATATCCTTCTCTAGAATTTTAATGAGTGTTTTCATCCAGGTATCAGTAGTAACTTGGAAAATAAAAATTATCCATAATTTTTAGCAATTACTTGAAACTAAATTTTAAATGTGATAAATAATGTGAAAGATTTTTAAAAGTCTCTATTATAACGGATATTTGAAAGATATCCACATTTTATCTCTCTTCTTGGCAACAAACGCATTCATTGTGCAACAATGGTCTTTAGGATAAACTTTTTCGAATTGCAATAATTAAATATCTACGAAATTAAAATACCATAAAAACGAAATACAGTGAAACTTGTCTAAGACGGAAACCTGTCCTAAACGGAATCAAAATATAGCCCGTTCAATGATTAGTGCTTTGATTTACACCTTTATAAAACGGAAATCTGTCTGAAACGAAATATTATTTCAGTCCCTTGACGTTCCGTCTCGTACAGGTTTCACTGTAACTGTTTTATTGAACTATTCTTCATGTTAAAATAGTAGGTTATTTTTTTCATTTATTAGCTTACTTATCTGGAACGAAAAAATGAAATAACAACGGTTCATCCATGATTGAATGAATGGTCTGAAAATATTTGATAAAGCAATTATTGCGCGACTTGTACCCATTGCCCCGAGGAATTTAGAAAAGTATTATCCGAAAAACAAACTGGCCATTTTGAAATTTTCCACCATTACTGAAGTTATTCGAAGAATACCGAATTCCCATGGGATGGAAATGTTTTCTCTTTTGAAATGGGAAGAGACAAGAAACAACGAATTTTAAGTCTTCGGTGAGAACAACGCACTCCAAGATGAGGATGAGAAAAGGTATCATTTTCAGTACCGAAATCTGGTCGACACTACGAACCTAAAGCTATTTTTGAAGGTAATAAACTGGAACTGAAAGAGCGTAACCATGGATTTTACGGTGTCGGGAAAAAAAAAAACCGCTCCTTTTTTGTTTTTCCTTCCTCTTTTTCCCACAGTCAAAAAATATTTTTTCCTCCGAAAATATATCTACGCGAAATAGAGGGCGGGTGGCATGATAATCCATTATTCCCCGCTGACAAGAATGTAAATGATATACTGTATATACAAAGCAAAGATTTCCTGCAATGTTGGTTTAGTGCTTCAGTGATGCTCTTTGTCGTGGGCTCATTATCATTTGTATATAGTGTAAGGGACAGGAAATCGTTTTACATGATCCGTAGGAAATATTGCATTTTTTTTTTTCCGATGTTGTTCCCGTATTTTGTTTTTCGAACAATTTATGGGGAAGATCAAACAAGTATAAGAGCTGTTAATATGCTTCAGTAGGTCTAGGCTAAAATCACAGGACCCGACTCAAACCTGATTTGGACCTGGGCATAGTAAGCATTTACACTTTCTGCGTCATAGTAGGAATCACTAAACTGCTATTATGTTACATTTTTAATGAAGTAGACTTTTTTCGAATTTCAGCAGTTGCAAATCATAGGGCAGTGTTTTTCAACCTATAATCTGCTCAGGACTATAATCTCTCAAAGTACCTATAATCTCTGTATAAAAGGACCTATAATCTCTCAAAGTACTTTGTAAGTGGTCCGCGGAATCATTTTCATTCACTACCACTGCATGAATGGCACGTTTATATGTGAAATTGTAATTCATTAAATCAATTTTTGTTTATGATATGCCAAAATAATTACAAATAATAATAATAATACATTATCGGGGGGGGGGGGTTACTCCAAGTCAGTGGTTCTCAGGGTTCTTTTACTCCCAGATCCTTTTTTAGAAGGCGGGGGGGGGGTCTTTTTTTAAAGGAGGGTGGAAGCTTTTTTAACTCAAATTTACTGATCTATTTTATTGTACTGGAGCCTCTGGAAGTGCACACGGAGCTCTAACGTCCTCACGGAGCACAGATTGAGAACTCCCTGCTCTAAATTGACCTTCATTACAGAGGGGGTCCGTGATAGGAAGGGAAGGTAGAAAGCACTACTATAGGGAAGTGTTCCATTGAGAAATTAACTTTTACAAAATTTCTTGGCCTGTCAACGCTAAAATAAGAGGCTTTCAGAGGCAGTTCACTTAGAGGATCAAGCTTCCCCTTGTGAGACTAAGCTGAAAATTGTTTGGTTAGTCAGCGCATGTTGAAATTTGAGGCCGATGTTTGTGGAATATCAGGAATTTTGCAGTACGTCATTACTAAAACAGTTGCCTTTGTCCGAGTCGTACGACATCGGGTCTAAATTGTGAATCTTTAGCCCGCTGCGAAAATAAAAGAGAAATCAGGAGTTCCCAACCTATATGTGTTGTGACCAAAACTTGGGTTACAGCGGCTCCTGAAACGGGTCATACGAATCTATTCATGGGCGTCTTAACGATTTCGGTGGCCTAGGTTGGGACTCAGATATCCCCCCCCCCCTCCCTTTTAAGCCATGATTTTACAAATGGTATGTTTGAGAAGTGCGCGTCCAAAATGGCATACTACTGCAGAACGCACTCGAATACTGAAAATTATAATTTTATCATTTTTCTCGTACCACAGTCATTTTCTACACACGAGAGCTAATTAAACCGGGACCAATAATTTATTGCAAATTCCGAACGGCAGCATTCGACATTTTTGCTTTTTTTTAATACTCGCCGAGAGGTTGGAACGCTAACCCCTCGGTGTGGGACTCCCTGAGTTAGAAATCATTTACTGTGGTCATGCTATCACTATATATATTATAGCTGCTCGTCAGAAAAGTTTCCGACAAGGACGAGCCCCGTGTATCGAACTCGCGGCATCTCTAAACATCCTTTAGTACTGTAGGCGAGTACTATATCTTATTGACCTGGGCTCTGCGCTCATCAAACAAACACACATTACACAAATATTAATGAAAATTCAGAGATAGTGAGAATTTAAAATTAATCAAGGAACCACGTGATTTCTCAATTACGCATAATTTGTGAAACAACATAGTTTCAGAACTAGATGTTACCCGCGGCTTCGCTCGCGTGCGTTTCGTAATCTGAAAATTACTCGGCAGTGATTTCCCCATGCACCATTTGAACGCCTCACGACCCCCCCCCCCCCACCCCTGGGGATTGAATTTTCATAAATCCTGCCTTAGTGGGTATCTACATAATAAAATATGATACTGCAAATTTCATATTTATATCTTCAGTGGTTTGAGGCCATTCAAGTATTACGTAAGCAGATTTTCTGCCATTTTGACCCTCCTTCCCCCTTGTCAGCAAAACACTGGACCCCCCCCCCCCCCGTCAGCAAAATTTTGTCAGCAGCTTAGAATATTTCATATCTTCAAACAGGGGTGGTTGATGACGTAAGCAACCTTCAACCCCCCCCCCCCGGTCATCAAAAGTTAGCAAATCCGAAACCCATTCCCCCCCTCAATGCTGACGTAATACTTGAATGGCCCCTTTCATGCTCGGCCACGATTACCCCGTATAACCTTTAAACTGCCTTATGACCCCCCCCCCTACTTAGAGGTTTAAATTTGAAAAATCCTTTTTTAATGAGTCTTTCGATCATAAAATAATGCTACTAACTAAATTTCGTATTTGCAGCTTCAGCGGTTTGGGCTCGGCGTGATTTCTCTATTACCTTTGAACCCCCTTATGGATCGAATTTCAAAAAACCCTTTCTTAGCTACTTCATAGCACGCCAACTCCAGTTATAGTCATACGGCAATTTCCAACCAGTGGAGTTGGGTGAGAAATGAAGGCGTCATCTATCGGGTAGATCACCCAGACTCGATAGGAAAGAACTTGTTTTCAATGTTATCCCTCGTGATTCGAAACGGTGGACATTAACCGTCATTGTGAAAAACAAGCATCTTACCACTGCGCCATTTGGCGCCCCCTAACCATTCTTAACGTCATGAAATAAAACTACTGACTAAATTTTATAATTATAGCTTCAGCGGTTTCAGCTCGGCGATGACGAGTCAGTCAGTCAGGACATGTTATTTTATATGTATATATAAGTGAAAGCTTTCAATAATTTGCCCCCCCCCCCCGTTGGATTTGGAGCCATGTTCGCCCACCTGTTAAGACACTACATACTGATTTCACTGATTTCGAAAACTAAAAATGTTTTTAATCAGAAATATTTAATTTTTAAATTTAAAATAGATCAATGGGTCGCAACGTTGATTTCAGGTCGCGGCAGGTGAACGATAAAAACGTTCATTATAGCTTCACTTACACTGATGAAATGCGTTATTACCAAAGGTATTGCTAAAAACTGCCATATTTTTTGGAAAAACCATTATTTCCTCAATCTGTGACGAGGCTGAATAATCTGGCAAGCATGAGGATGAATTCTACAAGTTCATTTTCTCAGATGGGGGAAACTGCATCGGGATCGGAGATATTCGTAGTTAATGTCTCAAAAATTTAATCTGAATTAATACACACCAGAGTGTTAACAACGTAGTATCACGCATATTAGTTTTGTGTTCTGTCTGGAATGCTGTCACTTGACACCGCATTCCAGAATATCTCGTTATTAATCACCAGATTCTCTATGAATCCGAGTTTCCGGAAAACGGAAAGCACTCGGGGAAGATATCAGATATGTGTGTATGCATCCGGAGTGTCGCGGAAACTGTCCAGAGATTGTTTACGAAAAGGTCAAGTCCCACTGTTTCATTCCCAGGGTAGGGCCTATTATGCTCGCAGATACGCGTCTATTGACTATAAAGTTTGTTTTCGGGTAGATGTTACTGTAACTGATGCGTAAAATAATGTTCCGAAACAGCTTTTCTCAACCTTTCTGAGCCCAAAGACCAGTAAAAAATGTCTGAAACGATTTGACGGACCACTTGTGTCCTGCATTACGGGACATTCCTGTAATTTTGGTTGTTCCGATTCTTTTATTCATTTGTCCCGTTTTTCTTTTCCAACCAGGATTTCTTTTTTTTTTAAATATGTACATAGCGTTCTCACAATACAGTATACGTAGAAATTATATGATGATTATGGAACATTAGCTGTGTATTATATTAGCTATTATATTAGCTTATAATATTAGCTGTGACAAATACAGTGTATTCACTGTATTTGTCAGGCTCAACGTTTTTCCGCAATTTTTCAGCAATTTGAATAAAAATTGGTAATTGTGTCTATTTGCCTGGCAATGTTTTTGAAGACAATTGGTGATGTCCCGTATTTTACGATACTTAAGATACCAGTTTACTGCATTTTTCTCAATGCAATATGGTCATCTGATCCTTTTCTTTTTTTTTTTCGTGGAACACATTTTTGTTTAGTGCGGTTTGTAATGGGGGAAAAATTCGCTTCGATATCTCAATGAGATGTTAATCGGGGTGTGTTTGGTCTTCAAAGGTTTGTAATCGATTTTTATTTCCCTATCCTTTAGCAATTTTATTGGTAATTAGAAAATTGCATTTAATTCAAAAGTTGTGGTTTTTTGCCAAAAAAAAAAGTGATGGAAAGACTTTTTCTGAATATACTATGTAGAGGTGAATTCAGTACTGGTCTCCGCCAGGAATCGAACACAGTCCTCTTGCAAATCTGGAAAGTTGTCAATCTGTATATACGAAGTTTATTCTTTCCTTATTTACATACTACTACTTAACCGTACATGCATTCGTACACATTCCTCTACGGCACGTACTGGAATGTGTATTCTGAGTGTGTGTAGCCCTAAACGTATTTAGGTTGTTAAAGTTGCACTTGTTTCATGTTGCCATCAGTACTCCATTTTCTGAAGTAAACACGAAAATTCAAGCATTTTCATCTCAACTCAGTATGGTGGTGTAGATGTGCCTGCTCTCCGCGGAAAGACTTTTTTATATGGGAGACCGGCTCGCATTCGTTCCTCGGAACTGGGAAACCCCAGAAAACTTACTTCAGCCGACTACCACTGTGCCGTCAACGGGGTTCGAACTTGGATCCTCAGGACGAGAATCCAGTGCAATGCCCGCACGACCGCACAGTAGCCTTATTTGTGTACTGCAGTAGAGGCTCAATAGACTTCCTTAACTTTAGCAAATGGCCAATTTGCCCCACAGTGCGTAAATAAGGAAGTAATGTTTGTATCTCCTCTGGTGTATACGGGTAGCGCGCTTGCCCGCTATGCAAGAAGACTGAGTTTGATTCTCGGCAGAGACCAGTAGACTATTCTTTCTGAGTTCACCTCGGCATCAATGTTCTGAAAAAATGCTTTCCTTCATACATTAGACTGAGGAAAAAAACATGTCCCTCTCCTATAATTTAATGATATCCCGTATTTACGATAGCAATTTCCTTGGATAGAACGTCGCGCATATATTGTTTTTAGCAGGGGTGTACGCAGGATCGACATTTGGAGAGGGGGGCGGCACACCGGGGTTTTTTTTGGGGGGGGAGGCACAAGTAATTTTTCTCTCAGAGACTTTCGAGTTCGGACCTTTGAAAATCATTTCAAATTAACGGAAACTGATTAAGATAGCATATAACTGCATTTATTTCCGATGTTTTAATTTGTTTGCAAAGATATTTAAAAATCTTTTTAATGTTTCATCGTCTTGAGTAGGTACGGGCCCCTCTGTGCCCCTTCCTGCGGATGTATCTGTCCTCAGGACAAGAGAGGGGTTGTGGATAGTGATTACTAGAGAAAGAGACCCACGTAAAAAAAAAATAACGTTTTTATTGGTCGAATTTTTTTTTTTTAAATCCTTAAATTCCTCGAATATCCAAGCTTATGGCCACACTTGAATCTTGCATACGTAATGCGAATGGATAATCATTTTACGTGTTTCTATTTTTATCGGAAAGAAGCCCACCACCGAAGATATGAGGAACGGGTTCCGACGAGGCGCCTCCTTAAAACCCCTTTAGATACTAAGAAAAAAAAACGTGATTACAATCGACCTTAGACCGAATTTCACGGCTATGATGGAATACATGAATGAAGGTGTGCAACAAACCTTCCCGCGATCCTTTTTAGAACGATTTGTGTCGCGGTGAACCCGCAATTAAGGGAATACATTACCGCCCTAAACATTACGAAGTAGACACGATAATGACAGGGTTCCAGCATTTTTTTTTTTACTTCAACCGCTTCCAGCGCCGTGTATATTATTTCTACTTCATTGACTTTCTTCCACAATGAACATCTCATTCCTTAAAAGTAATTGCTTCTAAAGAGAGGGGAGGGTTAAAAGTAGAAAAGCAAAAGAAAAAAAGCCCTCAGGAGGGTCCTTCATCTTAAGCCAGTCGGGAGTCAAGTATCAATTCGTTAAGGAACACCTCGGTCATAAAGAGTAGCTTTATAAGTAAACGAACCGATAGTTCTGTGTTTTTGTTAGTGTATTTATTATCATTATTTCCCGCATCGCTGATGCATATCAACGACGGGCGAAATGAGAGACCCCCAAAGGGTCATTGAAAATCCTTCGTCTCAAGACGTGAGAGGATATATATGTACGAGAATCTTCACAAGTGTACATTTTTATTTACAAGTCAAGTTTCCCGATGCTGCGTGACCATTAGCAGATAATTAAGTAATTAGCTTGCTTGCGATACCATAATTAATGTCCCTTTTTTCCCCCTTAACTTTCTCTCTCTGAGTGCAGAACTGACTAGTTGGTGCTGCTCTACATAACTTCCATGGCATTATTTTGTGAGAAGAAAATTTTTTCTTCTCTATACTTTTGAAAGCCAGGGAAGTTATCTACCGCGGACCTCTTATTTTACGCGCAGTTAATTAAATGTTCAATAAGCTATAGGATTTTACTTTGAAAGAAAGACTCGAGTATAGTCAAGTGTATCTAATGATGAATCTTTAAGTGAAGTGAGAGTCGTTCAAACGTGTGTAAAATAGTTCAAATTACGATGAATTTTCATTTGAACTTCACAAATTAGATTAAAAGGGCTCCATAAATATTGTCATCTAAAAGAAGTGTGAAAGAGCTTAAAGAAAAGTAATTCGACAGTAATAAAGGGCTAAAAATCAATATTTGCTTGTAGTGTTGATAAAATCTTGAAGAAAAAAATATTTACATTATTCGTTTGTGTAATTGAGCTGGCGCAAGTCTGTTAGACCTCACATTTTTGAAAATTCACGTGCAATTGATTATTGTTTTGGTTGATCAAGGTACGAGAGGTTGTACTGTATAGCCTGGCTTTTCCAAGTTCGAGGACAAATTCTTTTCAAATTGCAAGCCGGTCTGCAATTTGAAAAGTCTCTCCGCAGAGATCAGGCAGATCTTCAGCAGAAAATTCAAACATTTACCGTCTTCACTTCTAAATATGGAAGCCAAGTGGTAACGAAGAACGTAAAACAAGAACAACTCTGGCAACATAAGTACGTTAGGGTCACGCACGCACACACACGTTCCGATTCGTTAAAGTTCCTCAAAGGGGTGTGTTTGAGGTGCATGTATGCTGAACTAGTAATTATATATTCGTGTATAAGCCGCGTTTTTTTGTGCAAAAATTCGTTTCTCAAGTAGTGGGGGGGGGGGGGGGGGTCGGCTTATATTCGGATTAGTTTTTGATGAGAAAATATGAACCCCTGCAATCAGTACTCATTTTTGAAGCAGTGTTCGAGAAACCGACATTATTTGTATGAGATATGTTCAAACCTCACAGAACCGATAATGTCAAAGCCGAGGCAAAGAAATCGAAAACATCATTGGTTGGTGGTGGCTTACGTTGATTGTACAGCCTTCAGATGTCAGCATCAACAAGCTTTTCAAAGACTATTTGAGGAATTTGTGGATCGAATGGATGATTCCGATGATAAAGAAACTACAAAAAAAGTGGTTCCTTGAAGAAACCTGACATTGGTCTATTGCCCCAATGGGTACATGAGGCGTAGAATTCTGTTTCCACCAACATTATCATACGATCCTGAGAAAAGTGATGCATCAGCAATGCGATGGACGGAACTGAAGATGATATCCTCTTTGAAAATGATGATGGCGATGACGATGGCCCAGATGAAGATAAAAACGAAGATGCCGCACCCTATGTGATGATCTGATGGATTACGATGAGCTTGGAGACTCGGAAGAAACGGATTAAAAAGTTTGAATCATTTTCTATTGTAAATTTCCGCAAGCTATTCATTTTGCATGGAAATGTAAGAATTTTTTTTCTCAGAAATGCACGGATTTTTTAGGATCGGGCTTTCCATTTATTGCGGTTTTGGTGGTCCTGAAGTGGGAAGAGTCAGCTTATATGCGAGTATATACGGTATACACTCTGTCGAAATAAGTAACGAAACCGAATTGAGCCAACACATCAGAAAAAGTTTTATAAACGTTAACCCCCTAACGATCAGGGATATCTCGACAATGTGTGAATAGAAGAAATACATTCGAGTGCACTTTTTTCTTTCGAGAATCTTCATTGGTAACCCCGGAAAAGAAAATTCTTTTTTTTTCTCTCTCTTTCATTGCATTATCTCTCACCTGCATTATCTTATCACCCGCATTATTTTTTTAATCTTTTCTCTAGCTACAGTTTGACGATTGAAAAAATAGATCATATAACGCATACATAAGGAAAGGTGAGAGAGAGAAAAAACAAACCTGATCTCTTCCCCCCCAGTTTTGTAAATAATGATACTGGTTTTCTAGATTTGTCTCTCCTTGGTAAACTGCATATCCAAATTTGTTGCCAAAAGTCTCTAAGTAAAGAGATTAATTTTCGAAGCCACGAGAGTGTACGAAACGCCTTTTCCCCAGTCTGAAATAGAAGCCGTGGCAAAAATCGTAACTGCTGGTTTTCCCCAGGTGTTTCCAAAACTTGATGGACAATTCCAGTGTTTAATATTTTTATGTCTGCTTACCAGTAAAAATGTTCATTCAATTTCACGCGGAAAAAATGAATTGGGGGATAAATGCAGTGAAACCTCTTTTGCAGACACTTGCGAGACAAAAAAAGCGTCCGCAAAAAAATACCGTTAATCAGGGCTTCGAAATGCATACTTTTATTATACACGGGGAAACTATTATTTGGCCGCAAAAGAGGGATGATCGCATCTAAGGGGTGTCCGGCAAGAGGGGTTTTACTGTAATTCGCAGACCAGCTGATGACCATGACAAATAAAAACAAATATGGTGACGGTATTTTATTTGTTAGATATAAAATTGTGCAGAGGTTGCATGAATTTGACGAAATGTTTCGTGAACCAGTGGTTGAAGAACGCTTGTATAATCAATGCATCGCTGGTGTCCTGCCTACATCAATGTTATCAGTGGCGATAGGAATTCTTGCCGCAAGATCATTTGAAAAAACAACGATTGTTTCGTTCACAGTGTCTTCGGAAGGCCAGATTGCCTAACTCAGACTAGTGTAAACAGTGTCATTAATTAATATTATCAATTGTTTTTGTATAGGGAAGACTGTTATAACTTGGAATATTATATTTCAAATTTTTTTTATAAGTCAGCTTACCGTAAAATTTCACTCAATTCATTTCTATTATCTGCATGCTGTATGAAACATAAGTGAATATTTGAATCCCCTTTCTGTTTTACTACTGAAAAGCCATGAAATATCGATTTAAGAGCGAGGTGAAATCAGGGCCACAACTAGGGGGAGCAGGCGAGTCTGGTGCCCCGGGCGCTGAACCAGAAGGGGGGCACCGAATTGTCCCCTTTAACTGCTTCTTCTGCATTACAAGGGGCACCAAAATGCCGGCTTGCCCCGGATGACAAAGAATCTAGTTGGGGACCCTGGGTAAAATGTTCCAAAGTACAACATTGTGTCACGTACCTCGGAACATGTAGGGTTGTACCTTGAAACAGGGCAAAATTAAAAAGACAAAAAGAATAAAAAATACTAGGAGGAAAACAATGAGTAGAGCCTGGAAGTTCAGGCAAAATGCCATTAACACCTTTGACTGTTTTCAAACTTTTCAGGTAAAAATGCCTTTTTTGTACTTTACCTGCCGTAAATACCTATTTCGATATTGTTTTATGTTTGTTCTTGAATTTTAGAGACCTTGTTCTGTAGAACTCAGATATTTTTAGCATTGAAAACTTCAAAAGAATTTTCATACTTAGAATCTTCAACCTTTAATACAAATTAAGGGGGTGGTCACAATTACTGTCGATTGCAACCAAAATGAAAGGGTTTCATGTTCCCGCCGACAGGTCGATTGCCCTCAGTCTGATTTTCAAAAATCATAGGCGATGTTAGGGGAGGGGAGGATTTTGTAACTTCAAATGTTATTTAAGTAATCATATGCGAAAAATACGTGCAATTTGGTTGAGCAATTTGAAAAATGATTAATGTGTTGATGCGTGTGCCGGAGAAATGTTTTTATTAGCATTCTCTTTTGCTGTTGACTTAAAACAATAATTTCTGAATTGACGCATATTTTAGTAATATATATATATATATATATTAGCTAGCCCGGATTTTCTTCAATGAGGCTGTTTGGATCACGTGATATCTCCCTCTTGCTTTGAGGGACACAAACCGTGTCCAAGTTAACCAATATGGCGAATCATGAAATAAACAAATTTAGATTTAAAGAAACATAGAAATGAATATATTTTTTTTCTTTTTTTACGGGGCGCTAAGTATTTTGATCCCCGCCCCTCCACTTTTGAACTTGCAAGTTATCCATCTGCCTGTTTCAGCTTCCAAAAATGCTTAGTTAAAGTCCAGTTATCGTTTTCGAAGTGAACATAATGATTATTTTGGAAACAAATTAGGACGAACCGAAAACGTTTTTATCAACGTCAGGCGACACTTCAGCTGCAACATCAAATAAACTGAAAAAGTCTTAGTTTCTCAAAACTGTTTTAGTGTCTAGATTTAGGAGCTCGCAATCAGAGGCGCTGAAATGAAGAAAGGGAATTTGTTAGTGTAAATAGAAATCCATGTCCAAACCGGGATGTGATCCCAGACCTGCACAATCAGTGGCCGGTTCCCTAACCACTTGACTGCCAGGCAGCATTCATTTACTAGTCTTCTTAAGGCACCCGATGCAACAAACTCTTGTCTTTCAACACCTGTTATAAAATTTTTCGCATTTCATAGTCAGTTTTGTCTAATGATAAGCAGTCCGGGGCAGGACCGTCTTAAGAGCATCATGGGCCCCCTGACCAAGGGGTTTTTCCGAGGCTCTACTGGCAAATTATAGAAAATTTCAACCAGATCTCACTTCTGCGAGGCTCCTTTTCTCTTGAGGCCCCCGGGCCGTGCCACGACCACCTAGATAACACCTAGGTTATATAGGAGGTCGTGGCCGTGCCTGGGTAGGCCCATGCGTTAAAACGGCACTGGTCTGGGGTTGTGAGCCGTTCTAAATGATGATAAGTAAAAGTCCTTATTGCATCCATACTAAATCTAATCTTTTCAACTAGAGACAAGTCTGACCATATTAATAAGTAAAAATATTCTCTCCTTCCTGGAGCTGTACTTCCACGAAGACAGAGAATGAATTCACGGATGTTACAAAAGGCCTAAAACTGAAGATGTTTTTAATGATTTTATAAAAAAATAAATAATTGAAGTTAAAATCAATTTATTTTAACTTCAAATTATTTAAGTTTGCTCTGTTGAAAAAAAAAAAATTGCAAAAAAATAAAACGGAAAAATGCTTGAATGTCTTGGGAAATACAGGACGTATGGTCAACAATTTGCATTCATATTTTTCTCCCGGAAATTATGGTTTTACTACTCCCCCAAGCAGGCTTATTAACACACATGGTTAAAGCCGTCCACATTGACAAAAAGAGGGTTTATAAACAAACCTTTCATTCACATCCTGTTTACTCTGTCTATGAATTATGTTTATCCTCTTTTTGTTCAAAACTGATCCAGTTTTATATTTTTAATTAAGGTAATAATTAAGGAATGGATCACTCTCAATAATATGTTAATACTGTAATCCAAGAACTCCGTGGTACTAATTTCTAACATATATTCAAAGTTTGCGTAGAATTTATTAACAAAAAATTCAATAACATTTGGTAATAAATTCTAGGCAAACTTTGTTGAGAGGTGTCGCGAGTTCGATACCCGATGCATCCTTGTGACACGGGTACAACAAAAACAACGACAAGACCGCAGGAAAAAATTGCTACTGCAAGGAGTCCCCCATCGAGGGGTTAGAGCACCAATCTCTCGATGAGTATAACCAAAACAAGCCTGCCGTTCGGAATCGGCAATAAATTGTAGGTCCTGGTCTAATTAGCCCTCGTATCAATATTTTAAAAACTGAAATATATCTATACTGTGCAGTTGCAAATTGTGTACGGAAATGTTTATCACACTATTGGAAGGACCCAATAGGTCCCTTAGAGCTACATAGTGCATGTTTTATTTTTGTATGTGTGGTGTTTTTGTAAATATGAATGAGTTACCAATTGTGATTTGGTGATTGTGAGGTATGAGGGAGAGAAACCTTCCCCGACCAGGGAAGGAGAGAGATTATTATGTACGGAACTGGATGGTGATGGAAGAAAAAAGAAAAGGGACCAGAGGAAAAATATAGTTGGTGTCAGGATCTGCCAGGGGGTGGACGGGGGGAAAAATAGAGAGAGGCGCCACTGAAAGTGGCGAAGGAAAACGAAATGTGATCGTTAAGGAAATGGTGGTAAAAATGAATTGCCGGTTTTTGTTCATACATGAGTTTTCTTTTGTTGTGTGTTGTCAGAGTTATTAAAATCTCGGAAAAGTACAGCGTGACGGTATGATGAAATAGAGTATTTTCTTTTTTTGAAGAATGGGTTTCGCTGACGAACAACAGTGAAACTTTACAGTCACCCCCTCCTAGAGAGAAACTTTGCTGAGGCTTGTTTCTTAAATACACCACACAAGGCGATAATGCCTATAGCTTTTCTGTTACCCTTCCGCTCTTCTTTTACAATTATAAACTGCATTGGAATTCAGACTTCACAAACCATTTTCCGTACCGAAAGATTATAGTATTGTTGAATATTAATAGGCTACATTTGAAATATAGCATACACAATACTATCAGATCATATTCAAAAACTATCATTTCACTTAGACATAATGGAGTATAAGACACAATACAAACATGAGAAAGTAATAACGACAATAAGTAAACACGACAATAAAAATAAATAAAACATGAATACAAAACACTCATAAAAAAATAACTTCCATGTCAATATGTCTGTCATCGCTTGAACTTAAAAGGGACACAGATTTCTGTGACCTTCAAAAATATTGTGTCCATGCCATCTAACATAACTCTGCCACTGCTTTCCCTCGGCCGTTGCATTATCCAGGGGCATGGCCCCCACATAGGGGGGGCTGACAGGGCTCTAGCCCTGGGGCCCGGGATAAATATCATTTTTTTGCTTTTTCACGCTATAATTTAGCTACAGAAGGGGCCCGTTGAAAGTCTGACCGAGGGGCCCGCAAAAGATCTCAGCCTAGGGGCCCCGCTACAGGATGTGGGGGCCATGTCCAGGGGTACCTCCTTTCTGGTTCTGCCTTCCCTTTCATGCCATTGACCCCTCCTAACCTCATTACATGACCTTTGGGCTTGTTCTATTTTTTCCGATCTAGGATGTTTCTAACGTTAAGGGGCAATAAAACCTCTTCCTCCAAAGTCTTGGCTATTGCACACAATACTTTCTGGTGTGCCATGTTTCATTTTCTCCCACCCACCAAGCCTAATGAAATGCTTACCACTGGACATTCCGCTATGGGGCCGAAAATTAATCTCAACAGAATGGTCAGTTTCCCTTTTATCGAAATTCCAGGAACTAAATCTTGTCTCACCACTGTAATTTCCGTGCAAGAATCTACAAACGCCTTGACAACTTTTCCGTCTACACTAACAGGTATCTTTTTTTACTTTCTGAGGTGCACTCGCTTAAAACTGAGAAATTCTGTTTCCGACCAAGCTAGCTCTCGCAACCAACGCTATTTCCTGTTCATCTACCTTGTTTTCTATGATCTGAGTGTGGTTTATGCCTATTCTCCTGTGACAATCTTTAAACTCAGGAGAGTTGCGCTTTGCAATGACCGGACAGTTGCTTCGAAAGTGAAATTTTGAGTTGCACTCAAAACAACTGGATTGCCTCTGCCCCATTTCACTTGTGTTCCCCTTTTATTACCTTCATATGATTTGTTCTCACTGCTGTGCAGCTGCCCTGGTCCCCGTTGATTTCATATATCCAGATGTTCATCCCTACAGTTTAACCCCCCATAGCTTCTTCCTTTAGGTGCAACAAATGTGTCGTATTCTCTCCAGAGGTCTTGGCCAACCTTCCCCTTGTCGAATACCAATGTGGAACACTGTCTCTGGATCCAACGTTTAGAACATTTTATCGGCCACCACTAACGCATTGATGCTTTCGACATCCTGAGCCCCCCTCAAACTAATGTAATGCTCCCATTGTGACATGAGTCTTGTCGCGAACTAAACAAACGTCTCTTTCTTGTTTTGCTTAGCTTTCCTGAAATTTTCCAGGCAGGTCTGAGGGTTAATATTCCCTTAGTACAATTGTTTTTAGTTCATCGTAATCATTGTGCTGATTGCTGCTCAAGTAGGTTAGCAGATTTGCTGCCTTTTCTTCCAACATGCAAATCAGAATTGTTGCCCTCTCTTCCTCGGGCACCTTCTCGCTAAGGAACGCTTTTTCTAGGCTGGTAAAAAATAGCTCTAGCCTTCAGGCTCTGAGGGGACTTTTTAGCATCTTTACTACCTTCAAAACTTCATCTAAGGCCCTAGTCCCCCTATTTCTCGTCTCGTTCCGATTAGCTGAGTCTGTGCAACTTCTCCATTGATAACCGCTCCTCGCTTTCCAGTCTAAACTGACGTTCATCTGCTCAATCCCCATCTGGATTTCCTCCCTCTCTACTCTTTCATTTTTTTGTTGTTTCTAAAAGCTCCCTAACCTCTTCCTCCTGGTATGCTGTGCTGTTCAAAATTATGTTCTGTAAATCTAACACATTTGCATCTGGTGCTACCTCTTCTCCTAGCTCTACGGCCAGCACCCTAAGCACTTCTTTTCGATACTTCCATAGGTAGGACATTTTGCTGTAGTATATGTGTGTGTATATATGCCTAAAACATTCATGAAAAAAAAAACACAAGAAAGGAAGGAAAGCAAAATCTTGATGGCCAAACAATAACAAACAAACGATTGAAATTATTCAAGGACACTGTGTATTTCTAATTACAACCAAGCTCAATCATTACAGTCAACCTTTGCACTCGCCAACAAAAAAAAAAATACTGCATCTCATTTCAAAGTGCTCGTTCTTGTGAAGCATTTTTCCTTCATTCACACTTTTCAAAAGCAGAAAAAAAACTCGTAGAAATTTTTGCATATATCTAATATCAATTCTATTATATCGTCTAAATTCCAACATCTAACTTATAAGGACAGAGAAAAGAACAGAAACATTGACTTACTCGACCATCGTTCTTCCACTGAAGTCGAGCGCCTATGTTTCCTTCAGGAACTCACTGCCGTACCGACCTACTGGACCAGCATTCATACCACTAGCTACTGCGAAGTTCACAAAGTTCAATGTCGAACCATGATCACACCACTCGATACTCCAAAGCTGATGCGCACAATCTCTTCAGATGTGTCACCGCTGCCACCACTGTAAAGTTTCACTGTTCATCAACAAAACCCTTTCTTAAAAAAAAGAAAATACTCTATTTCATCATACCAGCACGCTGTACTTTTCTTTGAGATTTTAATAATTTTGACAACACATAACAAAAAAAGCCCATGTGTGAACAAAAACTGCCAATTTATTTTTACCACAATTTCATTAACTATCGCCTTTCGTTTTTCCTCGCCACTTCCAGTAGCCTCTCTCTCTTTTTGCCACATCTGCCCCCCTCCCCCCCCCCCGGCAGATCCCAACACGAACTGTCCTTTTTCTCTGATCTCTTTTCTTTTTTCTTCCATCACCATCCATTGCCTTGCATAATCATCTCTCTACTTCCCCCCCCCCAGTCAAGGGAGAGAAACCTTCCCCTCTTACCTCACAGTGATTTTCTAAGCAAAAGTCATTCTTGCTAACATAAACTTGATAATGTACTTGACCAAGACTATTCTCAATGACCGAAACCACTTTAAAAATAAATAAAGCCCCTAAACAATCATTTTCGCTAAAAGTGATTAGGAAAATTATATTTATTGATAAATTTGCTTGTGCAGCCATGTACAATTTGTTAATTATATGCACAACAAAAAACTTGTAAAAACAAATGTACCTTTTATACTCACAGATCTGACTTGCATGTACATTTTTTTTCAAGTTATTGTAATTCAGATGAGTAAGGATAGGAACAGGCACATGTGATTCAGGTCAGTAAGTGTTGCATGTGTTTCTACAAGCTATTGGTTGTGCATAGCAAGGTTTTTGATTGTGTCTGTGATTAACGGATGGTATATGGCTGCACAGGCAAATTTATCATTACTATCAATGTAGCACAAAAATGAATTAGTAGTTGTTGATTTGGAGAAGTTCTGCAATATGAAGGCATCACAGGGTTAACCTTTTGCAGTCCAGATATTTTTCACTCTTTGTTGATGTAGTTCGTACTTTATAGCGCCTCCCCCACAATGTGTGAGGTCCCTTTCTATTTTTTGTATAGCTTGTAAGTTCTGCTAATAAGCCAAATTCATATTCCTTCCTTAATCTCAAGGAGTTATAACAATAAAGTACCAGTGTTTCCTGATTCAACATTGGACTGCAAAGGAATAAAGATGTGGAACTGTATATGCATGTGTGTGTTCGATTTTTTAGGTTTGTTTCTGTAACATCATCGGAACATGGAATAATTAAATTTATAATTCTTCTATAAATTTTTTTTTTTTTTAAATTGCATAAACATAAAATTTTCTCTTCCACGTTTTTACTCTGCATTAAGAATTAAATATTAGTTTTACTTGATCCCTATGCTTTGAAATGGTGTCTTATGCTATATTATTGTGTTTTATGCTGTAATACATCAAAATATGTCTTTGTTTCTCATGGGTTTTTTCCCCTACCAGTTTATTTCAGAGTAACTATCACATTAACCAATTTGCAATATAACCCGGAGTTGGAAGATAAGTCAAGTCTTGTATTTCATAATGTAGCAGAAGAAATTGTTTTACATTTAGAAAGATTATACCAATCTATTCCTGGTCAACAAGCTGTAACAGTTTTGTCATTTAGGTAAGCATGATTTTTTTTTTCATTAAATGAAAGTTTGTAGTCAAATGCTTCTTAATAGTAAACTTAAAACAGAGAAAAACCTGCTCTCAAAAAAGGGCAGAGTTATAATACATTCAACCACGCACCAAAAAAAAACGTATATTATTAAAGTGATAAGTTGATCTCATCTCAGTTCTTGCAAGTTGTGTTGTGAGATTAAATAAAATATCATACAGAGGATCCCACTTATAACATTAAAAAAAAACGTAAATCATGAAAAAATGTTGTGTGAAAACACTTTAAATGTAAAATCCTAATGTAAATCAGAGTTGGGACCACATGAAAATAAATATCACTAAGTGGGGAAAATGTTTCAAGTGGGAATGCTGTAAAACGGATTGACTGTATTTTATAGTTTTAAGGAAGTGACATTAGTACATAAGGAAGAAAACTGATTTTTATCTATGAATTTTGTTTCAGGCCTGTTCGGCATGCTGGTCGGGATGCAAATCTAGTCACATTTGATATCGGCTCTCTTGGCAACAGTGATGCGCAAACTGTGGAAAGTATAGTCAAAGGTGTTGTTAGTAGCAGGAGTTTAGCAAAGTACAGCGTTTCACCTGATGGATACTCTTTTAGAGCGTTTGGAGGTGAGTAACAACCATATTATACAATAAACTATAATCTGTAGTATTGTTGATTTTGATTGAGGTGAGAAATCAAACAATACTAACAGCTCTTCATGTTGAAAATAACTAGAGGGACCATTAATTTGTCTTCAATCATCATTAATTTTAACTGCATATTGCAAATATCAATGTTCAAGAACTATGCAAAATCCATTAAGTATTTTTATCTGCAGTGGGAGGATATAATAATGTAAAACTATCTATGAAATAATAATTTTTAGTTTTGGGATGAAAAAATTTTTAATAAGCAGTCAATTAAATTAGCACAACTTAATAAAATATGAACCTCATTTCTGTGTCATTGGCCAATTATAATTATGAACTATGTAGTGTAATTTGTATAGGTGGGGGCAGTAATTTTTGACATATTTTATTGTGATTGAAGAAAATTGTTTATATTTTTAAATGTAAAGGAGTATATGCATTGTATGGAATGCTTCTCCAATTTATTAATTTTCCAATTTAAAAATAGTACCTGGTGGTCATTCTCAACCTACCGCGCCACCAGAACCTTGTCGGCCTGATCAGTTGACATGTACTTCAGGAGAATGTGTTGATGCCCAAAAACGATGTGATGGACGCAATGACTGTAGAGATTCCTCTGATGAGCTTGGGTGCCGTAAGTACAAAACTTATGTGATATTTTTAATTTCTGATTGTTTCCTTGTATAATGAATTCTTTGGATAATCTCTTTCATTTACACCTAAAAAACAGGAAATGTGTAGTGCATATTTCTGAACACAATAATGCTTTGAATAACAACTCTTTACTCATTTCTTGAAAAACTTATCTCAAAGCAAACTTTCCAATTAAAAATTACATTACACCATTTATTACACTATCACACGCACACTCTCAAAAATTATATAAAAAATTAATTAGCATGGTTCAATACAGTGTATTCTATGCAGGATAGAAGTAATTTTATTTTTACAAGTCGCAACACATCTGACAATTTCTGCTTGCTTGAACTTGTTCAAAGCGCTGGAGTTTTTAGGTGTTTTTATAGGACAGCTTTTTCTTGTATGTTTCAAGCTCACTACTCAAATATTTGCTTGCAAGTTTGAAAGTTAGTTTTTTTGGTGGTGGTGGTGGTGTGTGTGTGTTTTTTTTTTTTTTTTTTTTGTAGATTACTCACCAATTAAAAAAACTTTCGACTCGAGAGCATTGCTGTATTTGTTAAAATTTCAGATTTCTATTAAATAAAGGAAAAGTTCAAATATTCTTGTAACCTATATGTAGCACTTTTTTATATTTAAATCAAATTTATAACTTTTTTTTCAAACCAAAAGCAAATTACATTGTTAATATATTTTTTTTAACTTGAAATAAACTCCAACTACTTCAGCATTTGTTCTGAAAAAGAATCAAATTATTCTTTTTATAATTATCTTGTTCAATCTGTTCACATATAAAATCCGTGTCCTTAGTTATGGTGGTTGTTGCTGTAGTCTGCTTTAAGTGATTGTTGCAATAGTATTTCAAAAATTTAAATTATGCTTCTATTAGCTTCTTTACATTACCAGCTTTTGTGTTCCCTTTTGTTGTGTTTAGATTGCATAATCTTCCATATAGTCTGTCCTCGGTTTGCTTGTCGTGTTGTGAATTCCAAGTGTTTCCAAGTGTCTATTTTACCCAGCTTTCTTCTAGATGTCTTTTCTGTTTCGGTATTCACATTTGTCTCATTCCTCGTGTGCTTTGTTGATAAGGCTTTCCAAGTTCACGTTGTCATAGTCATATTTTTATTTGTTTTTTTCTGAGGCGATCATTTTTTCTATTTGAGTGGTGCCCAGATTTGCATGAGTCTATTTCCTTTTTTGTACTCAGCTCGAAAAAATATAACCCAAAAACTAGCTTACTCTACTGGCTGCCGTAGCGATGACCAGATGATATGTTCTGATGGCAAATGCATAGACAGTGACCGGTTGTGTGATGGTGTTTTGGATTGCTCAGATGGGGGTGACGAAGTGGATTGTGGTATGTTTCCAACCATCTTATCAACTTTAAAATAACTTTGTTTGGTTTTCAATTCATAAATCTTGTTTCAACTCGAAGGGCACCTGATTGAAGCCAGTTTGATGTGTTATATATTTATCTTATATTTATCTATTCAATAGCATCTTAATTGACTTTCACAATGAAGAAAGCTTGAGTGTTGATGAATAAGACTGTGCCACCTAGGTGTATATGCCACCTGACACTTGAGTGGTTAGAATGTTAGTCTTAGGCTGTGCAGGTATAAGTTCAAATCTGGGAATTTGGGGGGACGGGGGAGAGAACAACTGCTTTTAGGCGAGAGCAAAAACACAGCTATATAAAATCTAATTTTACAGTGGGGGGTGGGGGTGCAGCAAAATCATATTTGCACTCCCTTGTAAAAAAAATCTTAATTATAGCCCTTCCTGAGCCTATGTGGTTTTGGGCATGGATGTAGTGACACTCTTAATTTCCCTGGACAGGTCATATGGGTCTCCTGAGAGAAGGCAAAGGTTACTTCAGTATTATTATGATTGGCATCATTGTATATCAATTCTAAGTCAAGGAGCCAGAATTGAAGGAAAATTTTTTTGTCAAGATGTCTCTTTCAAGGCTATCAGAAGCATTTTTAGTGAAATAAGAATGAAGTTAATGTTATTTTCTCAGGCTGTCTGGTGACAAATTACTATTGATTAGTGCAGCCTAGCTGAAAATCTATTCATAAATAAGTGTAAAATTCAGTATTTGTCAGTGAACAAGGCTTATTTCAAGAGAAGTCTTACTTTTCAGAGCCTATAAACTGTTTAGTCTCATTATGATTGTTAATTTAGGAAAATACTAGTTTTTTTCTGAAAAAAAAAAACAGCTCTTCAGTATAATAATTCATTTCCTACATTTACACAGGTCCAGCTGGCTGTCCTCCCGGTCAATTCCAGTGTGATGGAAATCGATGTGTAGATGAACGACAAAGGTGTGATGGTCGACCAGATTGCTCCGATAGAACTGATGAAATTGGATGTGTTGGTAAAGGCTTAAATTTTTTTTTTTTTTGGGAAACATAATTGAAATATTTTTTTTGTTGAAAATCATTATTTTTTGATTGTTGCTTTGAATTTTCTGCATACAATCCACAAATTATACATTAGTGGAAAATATAAATTTTGTAGTGTAGATTTTGTTCGTGCTGTGTTTTTTTTTATCTGCAGTTTTTCCCAGAGGTTGAAATAGACATAAATGTTTTCAAAATTAAATTGTAAAAAAATCATTTGCTGAAAATTTATAGAAAACTTATAGATATACCAGTAGAAAAAAAGTAATTTTCTCAATGTGACAAAAAACACCTTCTACCTCTTCAAGTTTCATTACTGATGAACAGAATTTTCACTCAGATTATTCACTGCTGAAGTTTATATAATGATATTCTTCCTCAAAGCAACGATATTGGCATTTGCAAATTTATATGCAGAAAATTACGGTAGTAATAAACAGAAATATTTCTTATACTTGAAAAACTTTGGAAGAGTATTTTTTTTTACTTTAACTCTATCAAAGAAGATATCCAGTTTCTATACTCTGAACAAAATCGATGCAATTTCTTACTCTCATGTAATTGTCAGTCAATGTTACTCAAGGTATTTTCATTAAAAGACAATAATTATTTTTCCCTTCTTCCCCCCCCCCCCTCTTATTACAAGGTACACCAGCTTGTAGGCCGAATGAATTCCAGTGTGATGGTAGTAGGTGTGTTGATGAGAGGAGAAGATGTGATGGTCGACGAGATTGTTCTGACTCAACTGATGAAATCGGATGTTCTGGTATATTGTTTTTGTTTTTTTAGGTTGCCAATTCATGCATAGTGATAGTTACCATTAGTATAAGCATATTTTTATAAAAATATAAATATTTAATTTGTATATATGTTGCGACTAAAGTCTGAAATCTGGCCAGTTTATAAATTGATGAGAATTTTTGACCAATCAGTTTTTTCAGCCAATTTGTGACATGGCCAAATTTGGGCTTTGACTGTAGTATGTATCATTTTAAGAATATAATTGCTACCTAAAATAAACTTTGAGGGAACACCAAACACACATTTTTCCCTCCCCCAAAGTTTTCTTGATAAACCAGTTCTTGTGAACCTTTGTTCATTAACATTATTCATTAACCTTTTATGATTGAAAATTTTTTCTTTCTAATCAAAAGTGTATAAATTAGAAAATTCCATTCTCACATTTCCATCAATCAACTTTAGTAAAGTTCATGTTATAATTTTCATTAAATTAGCAAGTTTTCTCCCTATATTTAATTGGTTTTATTGAATTTGGTTCCAGAACCAACACCTCCACCTCGACAACAGTGTCAGTCAAATGAATTCCAGTGTAACACAGGGGAATGTATAAAATTTTTCCAACGATGTGATATGATTGTTGACTGCCCAAATGGAGAAGATGAAAGTTTCTGCCGTGAGTTTTAAAGATAAAAAAATAGTCTTTCTTATTTAGATATTTCAAGTTTTTCAATTGTTGCCCAAATGTGTTCTTAAGTATGACTATTATGTTAAAAATATGATCAAATTTTGACTTTGGGATAATCATTTATCATTCTTCCATTGTGTTTGTCTTTTGGATTAAAATCAAAGTCTCCCTAGTGCTATTTTTCTATCTGCTTAGAGTTTATTTTCTTGAATGTTGTTTAAATTCACAATATTCTTTTCATATTAAAGCTGCAAAGCTGCATAATGTGTTGTTGCTTAAGTTTTGAGTTTCTTTGACTGTTTTTATCTTCTACATAATCAGTATGTCCATGAAATTTTTTTGATGCTTCATAATTTTTTTCATCAGTTTCTTCATTTAAAAAAAAGAGTTAAGAAAATTAAGTTTATGACCATAAATGAAATATTTATAAACAATATACAATAGCCACTCATTATAATGTACATTTCAATATTTCACACTTTCTATTAAACTGATGTAAAAAATGCATCATTAAAACTGAGGGTTATTCCTAATGACAGAATGTGTGTCTGCATTGCAGAGCCACAAATGTGTGTGTCTCACGTATCTGCCATCTTGCAGTGGAGACTTGCTACAATGCTTTCGATACAAAAAATGTTCTTTGTCTTCTGTGGCATATCAATATAATGAGGGATTACTATGATTTGGAATGACTAGGTTTTTTTAGATTTATATCTACTTCATATTCCTACATATAATCTGCAGATTATACTTTTAAAAAGAAAGTCACCAGAATTTGTTAAAGCAGAAATATATTGCTGAATTTTATAATGTTGTGTATCTACCGGTTTTGTTTTTTAAAGAGATTTCAATAAAAATGAATATTTTTTCAAAAATTAATTAGTAAAAATAAAAGTCTTCAAGATTTATGGTAGATTGTATATAGATGTGAATTTGAGAAGTGAAAATTAATATACAGTCGACACTTGTTATATATATGACCACTATCCATTATAACAAGAAGTCCCAAATATTTTCCTATTTTCACCATGTTATTTTCTATCCAATATAGGGACTAGTAAACGTCATTCAATCCATTACAATGACTGAACTCAGCTTGTCTTCCCCCCATTCCCCCGTTCATTGTTTTTTCCAAAGATATGGACAAAATCCTCATTCAGTGGATTTGGCATTGATGCTGTGTGGGAGAAGAAAGGATATGAAACATAAATGGTTTGAAGATAATAAAAATCCTATGGTTAACTTCGCCATCATTGTTCCCAAAGCAGTACTTGCCAAAATCTGCGACATACATCACAGAACAATTATTGCTACTGCAGAAGAATCTGGGAGAATTTTAAGAAAATAATAGTAGAATTGTGGAATTGTTTTGACCCAAAACGCTATTGTGTGGATTTTTACCACAGAAACATTTCCAGTCAGCCGAGGACTCGCAGAACAATGCAAAACATTCTGCTTTAGAGATAGATCATTGGAAAATTTGCTCTTATCTATGCCCTGTTCTATTTTCTCATATATGGTGGCTCACTCCCAATTCTCACGTGATTGAATTTTTTTCATCTTCTGCTAAATTTTATCTGCACGCTTTTACTTGATTTCTTTCATGGAAGAATATAGTAGATGCAAGTAAACTTATTTTGTTGCATGTAGTAAAAAATGAGTTTAGATTTTGGCATAACATGGAATTTTTGTAAGTGGAATGTATATACGGTACTGCACTATGAATTGAAATTGTGTTTTTTTACACATTTTTATTGCATTATTGTAACAGAATGAAAAGAATTTTATTTTATCAATACAATATATAATTTTCCGAAGAAGCTAAACTTCATCATTTTTTTAAAAATATTTTACATAACGACCTATAGGCATCTTCAACCCCTTACTTGTGAGCAACCCAGTGCTCCCTAAAGTGCCAAGAGTGTTTGTTGCTTGTGTCTGATTTTGCGCTCACGAGCACTGATCAAAGTTTCAATTAAACACCATTATATTCATAGGATTGAAATCTTGATTTCATTCATTCGTATGTTAAACTTGCCATAAGGGTGCTCTTCTTTTGATGATGGGTACAGGCAGTGCTCGCAACTGGAAAAAGGTTGAAGATCTCTGTTTCAATATAACGTTTGTTTTCTGTGGAACAAAGAGGGTTGTTCTAACGAGCATCGACTGTATATATAGCATTATATTTTAGTTATATAAAATAAAGACAAACAACCCTTCCATTCTATAAATTTAATTATTGATCAATGGAATTTTCACATGTGGATTATACGGCATTGCAGACCATACAATATTGTTTGTTTAATTTGTTTAAAAAGAGAAATTCATATCTACAGATTATATGCAGGAAGTTATGGTGTCTAAGGATGATGTCACTATCCATACGAAGGTTTTTAACAGCTGGCTGATGCGAAGATGAATTTAGGAGAGATAGAAAACTCAATAGGTATTCAATGCTCCCCCAGCAAGTGAGAGGACGTGGGTTTGATTCTTTGCAAGGGCAGTTGAATTGTCTGTTTTTCCTGAATTTATCTTCGCATTGACCAGCTGTTAAAAACCTGGTAGTTCAAGTTCAAGCTGTTAAAAACCTTTGTAAGTTATTGTGTGTGTGTTGCAACTTTTTTTTAGCATCAATTTTGCATTGAACAAAATTATTTCAAAATCTCATGGCATACATTATGGTCACAATTATTGCTGCTGCCGTTTTCATTTACAGACGCTTATCTTTATTTGCAATTTGTTTTTTTTTTTTTGTTTGTTTTTTTATTTCTTTAAATGCCAGGTGAAATGCATTGTTCACCTGATGAGTTCCGCTGCAATGATAAGACTTGCATTGAAAGCTTTCAGCATTGCGATGGAAAATATGATTGTCCCGATAGCTCTGATGAACTCAATTGCAGTAAGTTTGTTTTGCTTGCTTGTGCCTTTTTTTTATTTAGCTAAATTCATGGTTTTTCATCTATAAAGGTTTTATGATGTGATAAAATATACATTCTTTTTAAAACTTTTTGATTCATTCTATGCAACATGTTAGATACATGAGGTAAGTAAGTGCTTAGTACATAGAATGACAAATAAATCTCCCTGAACCATTAAGGTATAAATTATTTTGTCTTGTAGTATTTAAATCAGATGGTTTTACGAATCTGTCAAATCTCTTGACGTACTCCAATTATGCTCATTTATACTACATCTGTATTTTCACTTTGATATGATCAATTTTGCATTAGCATACAGGTTATGGTATGGGTATCCCTTGCTTTACGCGATCTCACTTTACGGGTTTTCACTTTGAAATGATTTTGAAAAATTAATAAGAAATTCTAACCTGTGCGCAGTTCACCTGGAGTTAAATTTGTAGGTCAATTTTCGGAATTAAAATCAAAGATTAAACATGATTGATTCTGTTGCAATAAAAAAAAATCTGTTTTATATTTGAGGATTTACATTATATGAGACAAATGTGGATAAACAAGCCCAACTCATCAGAACTTGCCAATGAATATCTTTTGGTAACACATTAGCAATGCAATCAGAATTTTAAGAGAATGATTAGAAAGATTGGCATATTTGCCAGTGATATTCAAGATTCTACAACAGTTTTTCTACAGATGAAGAACGTTACTTTTTTTCTGAATCTCAACTATTTTATTTGAAAGTTATCAGCGCTCATCGTGAGCTCTGAGTGTGGATAAAGATCCATAATCACCAGAACCAATTGATCAATTAAGAACAGTCAGAAGTAAAGATTAATTATGGCGTAAATTTGTGAGATTCATCTAAGTTTAAATAAGATTGATTCATTCAAGAAAATTAATTTTGCTTCAGGAGATAAGTTTATTTTTGACATTCTTCTTTGAAGAAACTCCCCCCCCCCCCCTCCTTGAATCCCGAGCTTACCCATGTTAAATTCAACTCACTTTACAGGATTTCATCTTGCACAATTATTTTGTTGAATGAATTGATTGTGTAAAGCTAGAGATGCCTGTACCTCCATCAAACCACCATATATTTACAGCCTTCAGATGTTCCAACAATTCATTGAATAATTTATAGTAGTATTATTCACACATTTTATTTTTCACTTTATTGATAATTTTTATTCTTCAGCTGGTCTTGTTTGCCCAACTGGGCAGTTTCGATGTGCTGATGGAACCTGTATCCCAATGTCTCGTCGATGTGATGGCAGGTCAGATTGCCCTGACAGATCTGGTGCTGATGAAAAAGGATGTCGTAAGTGGATATAACATTAAAATCAAAATTTAATTATAAATTTTTGAAAATAAAACAAAAAATTTTGTCTAAATTAAATTATGAACTTATATCTGATGACTATTTTATTCTTGGCATGTTGTTGTTTTTTTTAATTTAAAATAAGCATAAGCACTTTTTTTCATGTAGTATTTTAGCTAAATGTCACTTTTGGATTATTTTTTTCCCCAATTTATAAATCCAAGCTTGCAGCTCCTCAGAATGGCAGTGCGATTTTGGACAGTGCATTGACAGGAGACTTTTGTGTGATGGAAGAAATGACTGTCCAAATGACAATTCAGATGAAAGAGATTGTGGTAAGTTGAGCAAGTTTCAGTCATTCTTTCAAATATGTTGATGTTGATTTTGAGAAACTGTTCAGGTCATATCTTCTATACCATGCTCAATTTTTGTTAATCTTTCATCTAATAATGATGTCATCTCTAAGTTTTGAAAAAAAATTCTAAAATTAGTTTTATTCATTGATTATTGACAAACATTTCATTCCTAGAAGAGAAAGAAAATAGTCACTCTTAGGTATTTCTACATTGATTTAATTATTTCAGCAGTCGATTTTCAATTTTGTAAAACAACATGCATTTAGGAACTAGTTCTCTGGCCCCAAATAATTTGCCTTTTTTTTCAACATCTTTCCTCTCCAGGAACTTTCAAATTTACAAATTAATTGTTCAAGTCTAACTCTCTAGAAATGAAGGCTGAATTTATATGCGTAATTAACTAAACTAATGCTACTGTATTTCACTTTGAATAAATTGTTCTCTTTGAGACTCTTCACTGATTTTTTTCAGCTGTACCTCCTCCAGTATCTCGAGAATGTGCTCTAGATCAGTTCAGATGCAGTGATGGAACATGTATACCTTTGAGTTCAAAATGTAATGGACAGCGGGAATGTAGAGATGGTTCTGATGAAAGAAACTGTCGTAAGTACAATATTTGTAGAACTTATATGAACAGTAATAGCCCCAAAAAGTTATTTTTATTTTGTACAAACTGCAGGGTGCCCAGCTCAAATGTCCCTAATTTCTAATGATTAAAAATCAGTAACCTCATGTAGGATAAAGATATCAGAAAAATTTTGGCTGCCCAACTCTGCGAGTTTGGAAAATTTTCTAGAAGCATCATTATCTATGTTCTCATTGCTACCAGCAAATAAAGAGAAAATGACATTGCCAAAAGAGAAGTGTTCTGTGGAGAAATTGGCCCTTATCAATGGCGAACCTGATTTCCTCTTATGAGGATAATTTTTCAGATGACGCAACATTCTATGGGCTCACCATTGTAGGTAAGCACAATTGCCGAAATCAATGTGTGCTTTGCATTTTCCTGTGATATAGTCATTGGGTTATTTTTCACCTGGGCAATAAAAGGAATTCATGTGAAAGTGAACTGCTTTTTGAGCAATGCTTTCGATTTATACACTTTTCTTATTCTTTCCAACTTCTTGTAACATGAAAGAACTAATTAAAAATAAAGGTATTTGATCTGGACACCCTGTATATGATCAATTTTGGAAACGTAACTGCACACTTAACTTATTATAATTCAATTACAATATACTTCAATAATGCCTTCAATTTTTTTTAATGCTTTCTGAAGAAGGCAGGAGGCGACCAGGTAAATCTTTTCACATAATGGCAGTTATTTCTCACTATTTCAAACCAATTTTAATATTGTTTGAAAATAACTTACTTATATCACAATTAAAACAAACTGAAATAAAAATTTCTGTCTAAAATGCAACCAGGAAGGAGGCGGAGACCAAAACGTATGTTTACAAATTCTGACTTTCCTATTGCAAAAATTCTCATTTGATGGCACTATTTCTGATTCTGATACAAGCTTACAATGTTTATAAATTTTCTGTCAGTATCCAAAATCTTCATAGTGCGTCTCCTTTATAAAAACAGATGATAAATTATGTTTCCTCAATCTTTTTCTGTATAGATCACCTTGTTCAGTCTGTTCAGTGTGGTGTTAGATACTCTGACATAATCATATTATTCATCCAAACTACAGATAGTTAAGAGCAATTTGAGTGTTTTTTAATAGCTTCAGGTTTGTGAAATATTTTCTCTTTTTAATCTCCTTTTTTTTATTGCTCTTTTAGCATGCAGACCAGATCAGTTCATGTGCGAAAATGGTTTTTGTATTGGTGTCAGACGTAGATGTGATGGATACAATGATTGTCAAGATAGCTCAGATGAAAAGAACTGCCGTAAGTGATCTTGATTTTTCTTTTGAGTTCAGTCTTTGTTTTTCCAGACTATGCTTGAATTGGAAATGGAATTAAAAACAATATACCACTAGAGTGAATGTTGAATTTTTAACATTGACATAAGAGCACCCATGAGTGCCAAAAACTTTTCAATAGGAAAGACTTTTTATTGGCTACATAACATGAAACCTAGTTTTGTTTCCACTAGTCCTTTCAGACTTTTTTCTTCACAGTTCACTCAGCAATAATATCCTGAAAGTATTTGATGATCAAACATCTTTCCTTGATTTGTTGATGTTCGATGGAAAACCATCTCAGATCTCTGTTTTTCTACTATTTAACTACGTTGATTGGCAACCATGGTGACCATGTTGCAGTGTTTGACCAATTAAAAAAAATCAATAACTAAAAACTTTTTCAAAAAATCGAGACTTTACTGAGAAATTCAATTTAATTCATTTTAAATTAATTCAATTTAATGAGAAATTCAATTAAATTCAATAGAGAAACTCTTTTTACAAGTTATGTCTAATCAAAAAAACTTTGTTAGAAGGGACCCTGTACTATTATCATGCGGCTTTATAATATGTGAACATTTAAAATTTCTGGTATGTGAAAGTGACTTATTGATAGGATACATATTTTTAGGATATATTATTATAAGATATTTTTTTTTTCATACTCAGCTGGACAATGCAAGCCTGATGAGTTCAAGTGTTCAGATGGAAGAGCCTGCATTTCAGAATCTGCAAAATGTGATGGGAAATATGATTGTCCTGATGGATCAGATGAAATAGACTGCAGTGAGTTCTGATGAATCTAGTGATTTTATTTTTCTAGAATTGCTTCAATATTACTGTTTTTCCATAATATTAAAAAGTTTGTAATGAATATATTATACATGATAAACTTGGATTGTCAATTAAAATTAGGTCAAATTAGATTGTCAAAAAATTGAAAAATTATTAAAATTTATTTAAATATACCAAGCTAAAGAAAACAATCCAATTACAGCAAAGTAAGAAAGATATAAAAGAATATTGAAGGATCACACACAGGCTGCTTCCTACTTTAGGAACAATAAAAGAATAATAAATTCAAACTTAAGGAAATGAAAGAGACAGATATAAATAAATAAACAGATATGCAGATATACAATAATAAATAAACAGATATACAATAATAAACAGATATACAATAATAAACAGATATACAATAATAAACAGATATACAATAATAAACAGATATACAATAATAAACAGATATACAATAATAAACAGATATACAATAAATAAAGACAAACACAAATCAGTAAATAAAGACAAATACAAATCAGTAAATAAAGACAAACACAAATTAGTAAATAAAGACAAACACAAATCAGTAAATAAAGACAAACACAAATCAATAAAAAAAAAATTTAAATATAAATGAAAAGTAGGCGTATATAAAATCACCAATTTAAAATAAATATAGAAAAAAATTGAAGCACAACAAATCAAATACAGAAGAAAAAATCATTTGTCAATTGGAGAGAAGCTTTTTAATTTACCAACAGGTGATGTAAATATATCAAATTCCTCAGGTAAACTGTTATATAAAATAAAAAATCTGTTATCGCACAAGAAAGACCAATCGAGGTCCTAAAGTGATCAATATTAAATAATTTATTTGACCTGGTATTGTAGCGTGACCAAAAATCCTACTTTAAATAACAGAAAAAAAACAATTAATATTACCTTTAATCAACCACTAGAAAATTTTAAAAAGAACAAAATTTCTTCTTTTTTGGAGATTCATAATTGTAATATATGTCCTATATTTCTTAAAATACAAATATCACATAAATATAATTCCAATATACAAGTTTTTATTGTATTATAGAATTAAAAGAGCAATCATTGTATCTCTGAATTATTAAAATTGTTATTATTTTAAGCCAGCCAAGTTTGTGATATGTTACAAATGTTATTCATATGATCACGAAAGATAAAATCAGAGGTATAAATCACACCCAGCTCAGTAGCAGAATATCTTCTCTGTAAAATCTCGATGCCAATATGATAAGAGTGTGTTATAGGATGTTTCATGTGGGTAAAAGATGTAACAAAGCATTTGTTTACATTCACGTGTAGATTCGCGATACACACCAGTGATAAGTATAGAGAATAACTTATCTTGAATAGAAAAATAAGATTCAAAACTTACAACTAAGTCAAATATTTTAAAATCATCAGCAAATTATAAGCAATTATGAAAGGCAGCTGCAAAGGTCATTAATAAATATAAAAAATGTTCACAAGGACAGACCACCGGAGGGACTCCAGATGTTGCACAAAATCTGGCGCCGAGAAATGAGATACAAAAATCAGTCTGTTGGTTCTAAATGGTCTAGTTTCAGCTGTTTTCTTTTGCCAGAATTTTCAGACTTACACCAGTTCACACATTCAATGAAAACTTACATTAATATCTATTGGCTGTCTGACAAAAAACCACAGAAGATTAAAGAACAAGAAATGAATTTAAAGAAAAATTTTTTAATCAATTTAATTTAAGGTATTGAAAATACGAAACATATTCCATGTTAAAATTTGATATGTTCAGTAAAGGTTTCTGGCTTTTTGAAAATATTTGAGAATAAGAACTTATTTACAAATACAAATACAACGCCACAACAGGCAAATTGCCCAACGAGGTGGCTGACTTAAGAACATCATGGATCCCCGAGCCATTTTTTGGAGGCCCTACCTACTACTACTACTACTACACCACACATGCACTCCGCCCCCCCCCCAACGAATCGGTACATGCGGGAATGTGCGTGTACGTGTAGTGAAACCTGACGTGAAGTTTTTTGGTTCTCTGTAATGCTTGTTATGTGTAGTGCTGCCATCTGCCACCAGTTTTTCTAACTATGAGTGAAGTGTTATGATTGAATGATTTATCGTTGTAGGGCTGTTGCTCTCTGTGGCGAGACTTTTTAACGGGGAGATCGGCTCGCATTTGCGCCTTGAAGTTGGGAACCACAGAAAACCAACTTCAGCCGACCACCACTGTGGGGTTTGAACCCAGATCCTCGCATGGTGAGTCCGTCACTATAACCACTCGACCACCACAGCGGTTTAATCAGACTAGTGGTAGCCAAATTGTGTTCTAATGGGCATTATCTCATCAAGGGTGTTATAACCAAATAATATTCTTCATACTGTATATTACCAATTTTGTATGTGATTTTTTTTTAAATATGAACTATTGTCTTTTACTCACCAGATAACAGATATAAGTCTCATGCAATGGTTGTTTGAATACAGGATGTCCCATGAATAGTTTAAAAGTTCATAAAAATTAAAAGAATTGTATCTTTTATTTGAATACAATTTACAAAGAAAAAAAATATTCTCTCATTCTCCCACAAAGGATTTTTTTTGGTACAAAAATATTATTTCAAATTTTTGTCAATAGAAGGCACTGCATGAAAGTCGAGCCAGTGTGACTGGACCTGAACTTTTCTTCAAGCTATTCTGTGTCCAAGAAGTGAAGTTCACAAAGCTTCAGCTGGTGATTAGTGGCTGACGTCAGTGTCATCTTAATCCATGGGCCTACCTGGGCACGGCCTGGAGGCCTCAAGAGAAAAGGGGCCTCAGAAAAATAAGTAGTTGAATTTTTCAGGAATTTGCTAGGTAGGGCAGAAAAATCACTTGGCCCGAGGGCCTATGATGCACTTGAGATGGCCCTGCCTGAGGTAAAACAACTTCACAAGTGGTGCTTCATCCACCAATGTCAACATCAGGAGGAAAACCTTATGTAGGGGGAAGTGGGGTTATACTGAACAGCCGGGAATCCGAACACCATTGTTCTCCACCACTGTTTGAATCTAGAGGGGTTTGATTTGTGTTGCAGTCTGAGGTTGTCCTAAACTCATTGAGTGGGCAAACGTCTTTCTAGCTGTGTTATTGCGAGTGGTGTGTAAAAAACAGTTTTTGGCACTTTGGTTAGTAAATTAGTGCTAATTTGGATAAGAGATAAGTAAAATACGTTCACGTTTAGAGTAGTGAGCTTGGTGTCACTGGATTCTACATTTCTTTAGCTATTTGTTAAGTGGAAAGAAAGTGTGGTTGCTGCGTACATTTTGAGGTTAGATTGAGAAATTGTCACAAGGTGTCATTTGGGCCAATTCCGAACACTTTGTTCGGTGGATGCACTCAGCATGCAGTGGTGAAGAGACTGCAGAAAATTTAATTTGTGATTTTTGTAGGTAGCGTTAGGTTCTAAACCAGTTTAAAATCCGCTGTCTATGTTATTTTTGCTATTTTTTAAGAACATGGATGCAAATGTTACTTAAATTTTTAAAACATGAACGTATTCACATCAATTAAAAACAATTACTAGCTTTATGTTCACCTTAGTTGTATATTTTGACAGGAACAGTTGATTACATCATTTGTGCAATTAAATTAATTTCATAAAAACTACATAACAGAAGCTATATTCTTTACTTGGCTGACCCTGTTCGGTATTGTCCCGACTCCCTATGGGTATCTAACTATACTAAATTTTTTCATGAACTATTGCAAATACTTGAGTAATTAGATATTTCCCTTAAGTGTTTGGCATTACCTCACTCTCCCCAGTAGTCAGTAACAGGAATATTCAGAAATGAACTGTTAATCTTACACAGCGTCCTCTATATTATTTTTCTGTAAATCCTAATTTTTGTTCTGTAACAAAAAAAATCTCTCTTCATGAACTTTTGGAAGAAGAACCTTTTTCCCAAACTTCATTCAAATTTCTAGTTCCGTCAATTACTATGAATTTTTTATTTGTTTGCAAAATTTATATTAGACCTCTCTTGTATATTCTGAATTGGATGCTACAAAAAAAAAAAAATTACTTGAAGGGCACTGTGTACTGAAAAAGTTTGAGAGCCATTGAATTGAATAATATGTACCTCACAAAATAGTTTGACCATTGAATAGCCTAGGCTCAATGAAATAAAACAAATATCTGCAACATATGATGCAAAGTTTGCTTTGTATCTTACTTGTGAATTTGCTAATTAGTGATATGGAATGGACTGTAAATTTCAGCAGCTAATTTTTGTATAAATTACAATATTAGAGTGCTTACCCACATCATGTCAGTGTAGTGTGTAGCGGTTTCCTAACGTGAAAGGAAGATGAAGCTCTTGCTATATGAATCAAACACAATCATTTGTATGAGGATTTGAATAATTTATGACATCATTTACTCTAAGTGAAGTTTTTTTTTTGTTTACTTTTATTTTTTGCATTATTTTCAACTTTTTCTCTATTCATATTGTATGTTAATTCCACGTCTTATTGATTAACTCTTAATTCGTGATTCCTTCACATTATAGGAAGACCACCTACACAATGTCCATTCTACCAGTACAGATGTCAAGATGGTATGTGTTTGAATATTGGACAAAGATGTGATGGCAGCAGAGACTGTTCCAATGGAGAAGATGAAGTTGGCTGTAGTACGTTGCCAGTTTTTTTTTTTCCCCATTTTCTTAACACTAAGCAGCATTGAGGAGATATCTCGCTTAATTGAAAGCCTTTTATTTTAGCATTGACAAGCCCAGATATTTTGTAAAGTTAATTTCTCAATAAAACACTTTCCCATATATTTCACCAGTTTTCACCCATTGGAAAACAAACCTTGTTTCGTTAAGAGATATGGTATTTTGAACAGAGTTTAGTGACTTCTTGTGTGGATTAAAGGGTTAATAAAATTTTATGCTTTATGGTTGTACTCTAAAAATAAGTGACACATAAGTGTTTTACTTAACTATTCATTTTGTTATCTCTTTAATTTGTAAGTTTCACTCCTTGCAGCACATGCTTTTATGCTACACAATGCTCACTTTAATAAAACGTGTAATTAATCAAATTTCCAGTTAATATCATATTTAACCTCTTAACTGTGGAAAATGTTTCGGAAAAATGCATAAAAAATTGTCTCCTTTTTTTAGTTCAGTTTGGTGCATTATACCAATAAAAAAGATAAACTCAATGGTCTTTAAGGTGGGAAGAAAAACTAGTTTTTCTCATCACAAAAAAATAGTTTAATCGCAAATATTGCACTTACCAGTTGCTGAAGCCAGTTCAGGCAACAGGTAATGGGTTAAGGAAGTCAATTAGACACTTGATATTAGATCTGTTGCTTTCTCATCATTGGTATGGATCCACACACAAACTGCATCATGTAAAAAATAATGCCAATAGTTTTGATTTATTACATATGAAACACAAACTTTCTTATTTGTGAAGGCTATTATGGGCACATGTAGATAAAGTGAGAAGTTTGATATGTGTATGCACGTCTGCATAGGAAGAAGGGGAAGGAATCGGTGATAGTATCGTTTTTTTTAATGAAGTTCTTAACAAAATGGTGAATGAATCACGTTCACAATCATTTCTTTTTTTCTTCAATTATATCATTAGAATCAATTATTCAAAAACACTATCTCTAACAAGATCCTTTTTTTTCATCTTTGTTCTGCGCTTACCTGTGTTGTTTCCTGTATGCGTTGTGTAGTACAAAAGATGTTACCATCAAAAAATTTGAATTAACAATCCTTCCGTAGCAAGTAATCTTATTGCAGTAAAACTTTTTTCTAATTATGGACTCCTCAAGACCTAGGTGATTATATATCCAATTTCATTCATTTGTCAAGTTTTCATATTTAAAGCAGTAATACACCTCTTTGAGCATTTTGATTCATATTTTGGAAGGAAATTAATAAAGCAATATACTGTATATATGCATATATATAATAATTATTTAATTTCAAATCATAATTTCTAAATTACATGAAGTTTAGTAAAAAGATCCCTTTACTTATTCGTTAAACATATTTTGTAAAGGCATTGCACAGACCAGAAAAAAATCTCTATAGATTGTAAAAGGACAGCTACATATATTATCTATTTTCTTCACACAGCATTTGTTCTGGTATCCTACATTCAAGCTTTTTCAAAAGCTCAACTTTTCACTCGTATGCACTGTGCAAAGTGTTATTATGCACAAGTGTTAAGTTTCCCTTTGCAGCTTGTACCTGCCAGATCACTTGATGTTTTTGACTTGTTTGGAAAGTCACTTAGGTAATAGCAAAAAATAATATAGCCTCAGACAAGTTCTAAAACATTAAGGTTAACTGTGCAGCTGGGGGAAATGAAGAAAAAGTTCTGATCAGAACTAACTTGCTACTAATCACATTCATTGAGACATGCCATCATAGTCTCCCACTTTTCTAGAAGCTCTACAACTGCAGTAGACACCAAAAATACAGCGGGAAATTAAATTTAAAAAAAAATTAAATAATAACGTGATCCTCGTGTATTCCCAAGGGATCAGCATGATCCGTCCAGGGAAAATAGATCCATCCTGATATAATAGAAAAGAGCTGATACAGAGTTTTGGTAAAGAAAAACTTCTAAGTCCCAGTTGAGCATAAAAAAATTCCCAGTGGAGGTGTCTTGATTAGAAATGCTTTACTAGATTGTTTTTTATTCTGACAAAATAGTATCTCACACTTTTAACTTCATATTACTGCCAAGGTGAATGTCTCGGGACAAATGTGTGTCAGTAGGTTTCATGTTTCTTGCCAATTTTATGTACTTTAAATTATTCTTTGTTTTCAATTGTAGGCACGTGTCCAGAAAATCATTTCCGTTGTGGTGATGGTACTTGTATCAACTATCAGCTTCGTTGCAATGATGAGTTTGATTGTCGCGACTTGTCTGATGAAAGAAATTGTGGTAAGAAAACTTTTTTGGATGAGTTTTAAACTCGAGCAATGTTTTTGAATAAAAAACATTGATTATAGTTTAACTTTGATACAGTAAATTCTTTTTTGGATTTAGCAAGGAAATTTTTTAAGTTAACGGTATTTACTCTGATCTAAAGTGTCTTCAAATTCTGTATGCATCTTATTCTAGCTTTATTTTTACAGCTAAAAATTTTTTTACATCGTTTATATTAGAATTACAATTCTCTAATATTCACCCTCTTACTAAGTAGCTTCAATAGTAGAGAAAAAAAAGTGTTTTACATTTAAAAAAATCTAAATAAAATATAAATTTTTCTTTCCTATGTTTTTGTAGAAGTGAAACCCCAGTGTAAATTGACTGATTTTACTTGCGGAGATGGTACGTGCATAAATCAGACCATAAAATGTGATGGTAAAATTCATTGCTCGGATGGAACTGATGAGTCAATATGTGGTGAGAATTTCTTTGCATTTTCCCTCATTTTAAAAAATTTTCGATTCTAGCGATCGTAGAAAATTTTAATATAAATGAATTCATATACACAATCGAATTAATGTATCAACATTTCACTAGTTGAATGATTCATAAATTTTGTTTATACAATAACCCAGTGTTTCTCAAAGTGTGCGCCACGGCTCCTAGAGGTGTCACCAATCTATGTAAAGGGTATTGCAGTGAGCCGGAAATAATGATATTTTTGTGGTTGTTTATGCTTTGAAATGGTTCTTTTGTATTGGAAAATATTATACACCAAACTATTTTGGAGAGCAGCAGATGAATTATGAATTGGGCAAGGGAGCTGCGGGTGACAAAAGTTTGCAATGACTTTTTGTTAGATTGTGCATGAAAATTTCTATCTGATAAAAGACATAAAACATCTGAATATGGGTTACAATGAGGTACAGTGTAAGAAAGGGCTATTTTATTTGACTTTGGTTGACAGCCTCACTTTGGAAAACAAACTGATTATTTTTTCTGATGCAGAGGATTTAAAAAAAAAAACCAAATAGATCAATTTAAAAACATTCAGCTCTATTGATTAATTTTGCTCTCTTTGTTGTGATCTATAGGTCGTTGTGGCAGTAACGAGTATGTCTGTAACAATGGGCAATGCATTGACCTCCGATACAGATGTGATGGCAGGAGTCACTGTCCAAATGGAGAGGATGAAGCTGATTGTCCTGGTAAGCTTGAGCATCAAATGATTTTCATTTTCAAATCTTTTATCATGTTTTTGTAATCCAGCAAAACTTGTTAATGATCAACTGAACATTCAGATTCTGAAATTCTTTTCTTGCCCCGGCTGAATTTCTTGCATAAATTGGCTCCTACAATATCATGTTTTTTCCTCCGCACAGTTGATTGCGAAGCAGACCAGTTCAGATGTAAGAATGGCCAGTGTATAGATAAACGCAGACATTGTGATAGCAGACCAGATTGTGCGGATAGTACTGATGAACTGGAATGTGGTATGGATCTTGAACATCTAAATTTTAATGATACTGTTCAAATACATGGAATCATAATTCATGAATTTGAAACACTATTTGTTTTCAAATAAGTTGGGATTACATACAATATTATAATCTTAATATGGTTCCACATTACTTGTGCTCAAAGCTCTTGTTTTTTCCTGTATAAAATAATATACAGGGTGTCCTGTAAGTGCGAGCATGGCCTTTATCTCATCAATCGTCCGTCTTAAAGGAATGATTCCAATTTAAAAAATGCTCAATAGGCGTTCCAAAATTATCCTGCACCAGTTTTGAGAGTGAAAATACAGTGTGTAACAAAATAAAAAAATCTAAGTTTTTATATGATCCCATAGCTGCCAAGTCTCCCGAATTTTAGCTTCATCGCTTGACCTCCCGAAAAGTTATTAAATCTACCAAATTTTTATAAAAATCACAAAAATCCCTAATTGTCCCTAAAAATTCCCTACTTCATTAAAAAATCCCTGCTTATGAAAACAATCCCTAAGGAATTTCTTGTGGGGCATGAAGCCTTTTTTTTTCCCCCCTTTCGAAATTACGTCACACGTCGTAAATGGGGAAATTCTCTTTTTAAGGAAGTTTTACAAACCCTCTGATGGTGACAAGAAAGTTGTTTGTCTTATCGTGCAGGGAAATGGCTTAGCAGCCAATTGTCCTGGATAATAATCGAAGATTATAGCGACGTGCATATGGTCAAAATTTCTTTTGTTGAGGTTAAGTACATGCGATATAACAAAGCATGAATACTGATAAGCAAAAACATATTTAATCAATTTTAAAGATACTTATTCTGGTGAATTTCCTTTCATCAAACCTTCCAGAAGAGGGCTGACTTTTCCTTTTTGTACAAGTTGTGTTATGGACATAAACATCGGTCATGGAAAGACTGCCATCATCACTCGTGAAATGAAAAAAAAAACATCAAGCAAGTGTCACAAAAGTCAGTATTCTTCAAAAATTGACGGTGTTTTCATCTTCCGATGATTTTGGGGTCATTCGCGCAGAATGCAGCGTTTCTGATTGAACACAATATTTATTTTTACATCACTGAAGTTTTGGCCTCCAATTTCACTTGTTTTTTGCGTAGGAATTTTATTCCCAAGGGTTTAACTTCCATGTGTATAAAATCCCTATTTTAATTTGACTTCAGTTTTTGAGTAGGGATTTTATTCCCTGCACTTTAACTTTTATGTTTGGAAAATCCCTATTTTATTTGGAAAAATCCCTATTGTATTTATTAGGGAGTGGTTTTAGCATAAAATACAGGTTTGCGCGAAAATCTCCCGAATTTTCATTTTCAAAAGTTGGCAGCTATGTGATCCTGTCTTCTAGCTTTCAATCAGAAAGTTGTTGCCTTGTTTTTCTGATGCTAACAAAAAATTTTCATGTTTTGAAGTGCAATATTCAAATTCGAAAAACTGAAGCAATTTGGGGAAGAACTGTATTAAATGCAGGTAAAATGATTTTTCTGCATTTAACACTGTTCTTTCCCAAATATCCTATTTTTTGGTATCAAATAGCTTTGTGAATATTGCACTTGGAAACATAGAATGTTTTTGGTTGGCATCAGGAGAGACAAGGCAACAACTTCTTAATTTGAAGTTACAGCACAGGGGGACTGTATAAAACTTAAGATTTTTTATTTTGTTACACACTGGATTTTCACTCTCAAAACTGGTACAGGATAATTTCCGAACGCCTGTTGAGCATTTTTTAAATTGGAATCATTCCTCTAAGACGGACAGTTGATGTGAGATAAAGACTGTGTCTTTATATCCAATAATAAATTAAATGGGTTAATCACATCCAAATTTTCAAATTTTTCTGCATGCTCGGCTGTAATCTACCTAGACAAAGTTTCAATTGATCCTTTATATATGTGGTCTGAAGCCTAAAGGAATTCCTCTTTTGGTACTAGTCTGTTATATTGTGTAGTTATGGTCTTTTTTGATAAAATTTTTTCTCACTGTGTGTTGAAAATACAGTTGTCTGTTATAAAGAATACCTCTTCTAACAAGAATCTCACTGTAATGAATGATTTGCTAGAGATTGATAAAGAGCTAATGTTGCAAATAAAGAAAATATTTGGTAATAGTGTGTTTAAAATTAGAAAGTTTTTGTTATAACGTCAAAAAAATTCTAAGCGATGTGTTTTTCTTTATTTTTTTCTTTTTCTCCAAGAATGAAACTAAGGATGATATTTACTTTGCACATGCTTCTCTTAAACATTACTTTGATGTATTTCTAATAAAGAATGAACACAGAAAAGTCAGATTTCCACTTTCTATCGTAAGGGTAGAGAAGGCTTTTCTACTATATACACAGCATATGTGACGATTTTATTCAGATTTTTTTTATAAGTGACTGAATGACTACGGTCATTGCCACGGCTTATTTAACCAGAACTTAAAAGTTAGTCATTTAAAACAAATTGTGAAAAGGAAAGAGTCTCTACAGCCATAGAAGTGAGATTGGATGGCTAAATTGCTTTCATAATACAAAATTCTATGCAAAAACCTCTTACAATCCACTGCTGTGAGACCAAATTTATGACTGAAGCGAGACCAAATTTATGTTCATTCACTAATATAATTAGTACAAAAGATCTAGAAAAACATTGTAATACAGACAAAGCAACAATTTTCTACCTAACAGAGCAAAAAATTCAAATTTTATTATGATGTAAAATCTATTATAACGACAATTTTCCTTGTTATTGTGAGCTGTTATTATAACTGACTACTTCTGTATATTGTCCGAGCCATAATCATAAAGAGAGTCAAATGATCGGATTGTCCTGTCCACACAACTAGAGCAGCTTCATACAAGATAGTGAAAGTGTAGACCACAGCTGTTTATTAATATATCTTTAATGTACCAGCAGCAATTGTATCCTTGTAAGTCACAGCCTTGCATGTCCCATCACTTGTTATGCCATCTACATTATGTGAGGCCACAGAAAATTCCTTGAGCATGAGCCAGAGCACCAATAGTGTGAACCATCTTTTATAGGAAACTTTCCATTCTTCTTTTGACAGATATAAGTCATTAATGTACGGAGGACCCTTTTATGTTTTATATCCTGTATCTTATTACAATAATATGGTTTTCTTTTTGATCAGTAAGAATTTGATCTTCTGTTGGAAAATCTAGTCTTATTTTTTAAATGTGTTACATAAATTGAGAATTTTTCCTATTACTTTATACTTTATTGTGGCTATCTAGCAGTAGAAGTGGTTATCATGTCAACCCAGGTTCTGAATGTTCTGGGTCCAAATCCCAATAAGAAGCATAAGAACAAAGCTGTTTAATATTATCTTTAATGTAGGTTTGACACTAGTCCCTTTCTCAGTGAGAGTTTAATTAGCTCTCGTATGCATGAAATATATGGCCTTGATGCATTGAAATAATGATTCACATCTGAATAACTTGGTGTTTTCTCTGATTCACAATGCTCAAACAATTAACAATTCACTTTTATGTTTTACCAACAGTTCAATTTTAAGGCAATTCCAATGCGACACATCTGTTTGTGGTAAAGTTTATGATTTAAATATGTATGCGTTGTTTGAAAATTGATGTAGAAAATTTCACTGGCACAGTAGACTTCCAAATACCCAAGCCTTAGTTATTTTCAGGTTGCAAAGAAGATGAAATAACTTGCCTTGACGGCACTTGCATCAATGGCAGCAGGAGATGTGATGGCAAATTTGACTGCCTTGAGGGAACTGATGAAACTGACTGTGGTGAGTGATGTGCATGAGTAACATGTTGGCCAAGGGTCTACTCGTACAAATGCATGTCTCTCATTCATTTGTCAATGAATCTATGTGTTTTGAAATTGCATGTTGCATGATCGTTTGTTTACTTACTTAAAGGAAATGAAAACTTGTGTTGTGTGCACATTCACAGCTAGGGCAGTACAAGTGTTTCTAAATTTAGTCTCATTTTTTCAGGTTAGGGACATCTGTTTAAAAAAAATAAGATTTTCACATTTTAATTTGATATTTGAAAATGAATTTCTTCTTAATATTTTCTTGTGAACATCAGTATTGAATTCTTAGTAGTAACATAAATTTGATTAATAAGCTTGATCTTGTCACACTTATTTTAATTTTTACTACATATATATACAGAATACAGTCAGACTGTTTATAACAAACGTGAATATTACAAATTTTCACATAAAACAAAATTTTTCTCATGTCCCGTAAATTTCATCTTGCTTATCTATGCTATTTTTATTGTTTATAACTAACACTTTCAGCAAAGTACATCTATAATGAATTTTTGACAGATTTTCAAACTTGAGTGGTCACAAATTTCTTTGTAATAATTTTCTGATCCTTTTCTGTAAATTTACCTTTCTGTAACTGATAATATCTCCTTCCTTTCCACAGAAGACATTCTAGTAGGGCTGTTCTGGGTGCTGTAAAATCCCATTTTGCTTCACATTTTTTATGCTTTCCTGTGTTAAATCTCATTTTGCTTGTAAAAAATCCTATTACGAAGAATGGATTAGGGTTGTTTATTCCCAAGAGCCTGACCTCCAAAATACCTTCAGTGCAAAAACATTTTTCATTCTCTAACTACATTCAGATGTTAGCTGTGATGATTTTTTCATGTGAAAACCAATTTTGAGAATGTTCACATAAAGCCTTGTTCACACACATTGCTTCAAAAATTGTAGCTATACCAACTGACAGTCAAAATGGAAAAAAAGTAAGAATTTAAAAAAATTGGAATTATTTAGTTTTTTTTGCGAATGGTTCAAAGAAATTAGACAAAAAAAATTTCCAGTGTCTGAGCTTATAGTAAAATAATAGGCTTTTTGTGCATTTTGCATGCTTATTCAGCAAAAATAATTACAATGCAAACCGTTCCACTTCCACAATCATTTCAAGAAAAAAATAAAGAAGCAATGATTGACACATATTTTTTTTTATGTATTCAATTACGTAAGATTTTGCTACAATTTAAATTTAATGATTTAAATTTTTAATCTTTATTAAAATATATTATTTTTATCTATTCATTTTAAAGATTGCTCAGATTACAGAAAAATGTGTACCGTGCATGTAAAATGTTTTATCTTTCTTAAAGTCACAATTTTTAAAGTTGGTACGGATATAACAAAATCTGTGCGAACAAATAGATTCATTGTTTTTTTTACCTTGTTATAAGCAGGTCCAACTGTATCAATTCTAAAACCTAGTTTTTATAATTGCTATGCAATATAGTCTCTGTCTTGATTTAACTCTTGTAAACAGATTTCAAACTTATTTTCAGATTCATAGTAATGTTCTTTACATAGGTTGCCTATAAATAATCGTACGTTATTTTTTTTTCTCCAGTTTTTTGTGTAATGCCACAGTGGTAGTTGGCTAAAGTTGGTTTCTTCTAGTTCCCAACTTCGAGGCGTGAATATAAGCCGATCTCCCCCTTTAAAAGGTCTCGCCACAGGCAGCAACAGGCCTACAACAGTGCAATTATCAATCCTTGCACTTCACTCTTAATTAGGAAAATTTATAGCACATAACAAGCATTACACAGTAACAAACGTCACGTTAGGTTTCCAACATGCACATACACATTTCAACGTATCAGTTCGTTAGAAATTCTGCATGGGAATGTAGAAGTGGATGTATAGTTTAGTAGTAGTAGTAGTGTAATGCAATAAGATATGTATCAATAAAAGTACAGTAGTTAATTATAAAAAGTGTTCGTTATGTATCAAATATAAAACCACCTTCAACATAGGTTAAATTGAAAGAAAATTTATTTTATACTCTGCATTAATTTCAATTTTTCTGGCTAGTGATCAGTATGAGTCATGCAGCTCATTCATGTTTGCCCAAAAAAAAAACAACGATCAATGTTTAATTGCTCGCTTGAAAATGTGAAACTCATCAGATTAAAGTGAACGCCATTTATTATTATTACATTTTTTAACTGTCCATTATAAGTGAAGTCCTTGATAAGGACTGTTATTTTGAAGTTCTACTATATATGAATTGAGACCATCATACTCCTTTTCCCCAGCCTTTCAAGTCTATCTCCTCCTATGATAGAAAATGTCTTTGCATTCTTGGCATTATGTTCAACACTTGTCAAAGATCACATTTTTTCTGGAATGTTTTACATGTTCCTCTCTAGATAAAATAATTTAGTGAGAACAAGAAAAATAATCTGGTCCACCCATGATGCTTTTCATCATCAATCCATGATGTCCTATCATATTTGTATATACTTTCTTCAAGGGTATTGCAAACCTGAAATAAGTGTGGTGAGGATTCATAATGGGTTTTTTTTTTTCAATTAAATACAGTAGAGTGAAGGTAATCAAACTTAATTGGGACAGTAACTAATTTGAGCTATACTAAAAACTGGAAATATAAAGTCATGGTCCTTTTATAATTATTGTAAGTCAAATAATAAAATCCAAGAGACAAAACAAATTCAAATCTGGACAAAATTAGAAGCAGGGCACATACCACTCATTTTTTCACTTACAAATATGTAGTTCAATTTAAATAAGTGCACTCTTTTGTTACATTTATATTTATTGATTTATTCGCTCACAATAGACGGCAGCCCAATTACTGTGATGAACAAAAATAATGTGCAAGAGGAACAGAAATAAAAAAGAATCAATCAAAAAAAAACCATACAAACACAACATGCAAAAGATTGAAGAAAAAAAAAACTAAACATTAAAACACGCAAATATACGGAAACATAATACACGCAAATATAAACATGACCAGATTCATATACATGCTAGAAATCTACATTATTGTACATTATATATTTACATTATTGTACATTATATATTTACATTATTGTACATTATATATTTACATTATTGTACATTATATATTTACATTATTGTACATTATATATTTACATTATTGTACATTATATATTTACATTATTGTACATTATATATTTACATTATTGTACATTATATATTTACATTATTGTACATTATATATTTACATTATTGTACATTATATATTTACATTATTGTACATTATATATTTACATTATTGTACATTAAAAACGAAAAAGTGAGGAACCTCTTCATATATTTGTGCGATATAAAGGAATGTAGAATGATCAACAGTTTCTAAGTTTAATACGGGGAAGGGGAGGAATAAAAATGTAGGAGATAAACCTGCATGCCCATGACACAAAAGAAAATAGTCTGAAATGGCAGGAGAAGAGATAAAAATTCTAGGAATGACATTGGTGCCCCACAGTATCTTCTGTAAGGGGTGCTAGCCAGTGTAGCTGGAGGACAAGATGTTCACACCAGAGAAGAATGTGAATATTCTTAGCTACCTATGATCAAGCAGAACTTGTATCATCTGGGCTTTATGGTATTATTATTTGTAAAGATTGAGATTTTTGAATTGCATATACTGCGTGTGTGAGAGTTGACATAACTGGCATGATTTATCTTTCTTTTTTAATGGCATGTGCTTGAGACTTTACTTTTTTTGGTGAATTTTTATTTACTCACTAATCTGAATGATTTGTTGTATTTAAAGTAAAAAAAAAATCATGGCATATATGAAGTAGACATTTTTAAAAATATTTTTTCATAGAGTGCAATACTGGAGAATTTAGATGCTCGGACGGTGTATGTATAAACGAAAGAAGACGCTGCGATGGTTATCCTGACTGTAGAGACAGATCTGATGAAACTGGTTGCGGTATGTAATAAAATCAGTTTGAACTTTTTTCTCATTTAAATTAAATTTTACAAAAACATTAAATAATTATAAGAGTTGATAGAGTAAAATTATTTAACAAAATCTTAAAAATTTCTCTCTCCAAAGTTTTGGATATTGTTCATGAATTATTATTTGCGTTTATCCAAATTGTCTGAGGCTATCTTTTTAAAACTCATGAAGATGTAAATTTCATGGTACTTTCAACGTTCAATTTTTTGAACTAATACCCTGGTTTACAAAGGGTATGCCATTTCTTTGAGCATACATTACAACCTTTTGATTTTGATAATTTTTAGAATCTGTACAAGTTCATAAATGATAGTGTCAGCTGTAAATTATTAATCCTTGAAACCTTTCTTAGCAATACATTTCATGAATCATCAGTTAAATAATGTTGGAAAATCGATTAATGAAAGTATATACTTATGAAAAAATATACATTTGACATTATATGTATAATATGTATCTTGTATTTTTCTCAGATCAATGTTCCCAAGGAATGTTCCGTTGTTCAGATGGTACTTGCATTGATGAGCGAAGACGCTGTGATACAAGGCGGGATTGCTTTGACAATTCAGATGAAGAGAACTGTGGTAAGGATTCTGCAGCGAGAAAGAGCAAGACTGTCTTTCCAGTAAAATATCATCTGGGGAAAATTTTACAGAAATGCTAGTTTTTGATCATTTCTTGGGTTACTAATTCACATTTGTAAAAAATTTTCATTACCAGTTATTTTCACTTGCTCCTCTATAGATTGCTAAGTTCAAGTTTCTGAGGCTCAAGGTACTTCTTAAGCAGCTTTATTTCTTTGTACTTTCAGCTTGGTAGTCAATCCATGTTACATTTAACTACTAAGCAAAAGATTATTTTTTTATTTTGTGCACTTGCAAAGGGTCCTACAAACTAGACTAGGGTCAAAAAGCTTCCAGGACGATTTGGATACTCTAAAGATGATTCCTCATAAGCATAATGTAATTAATAATTCCTGCTTAAGTTCAAGCCTAATTTTAAAACTTTTGTTTTCCAAACTTGTAGTGTTTTTGTTTTTTTTTTTCCTTGCACGAATCTTTTTAGTTCAGTTTTGCATGTTCATTCTGCATGTTATTAGTTTCTCTGACTTGTGTACATTATATGTTAATCCAATAACAGAACCCAAGACTTGTCAACAAAATGAATTCCGATGCAACAACGGCCAATGTATAGAAAGTGTATTGAGATGTGACAGAAAATATGATTGTCCAGATGGATCTGATGAATTTAATTGTGGTATGTAGAAATATATTGGAGAGTAAAGGGATGGCCCTTAAAAGTAATAATGCATTAACAGACATTCACACAATGTCTTTACTATTTTGTATAATTGGTCTTGGTATAAATGTATAAAATATTATAAATAGTTAATTATACATATATATAAATTTGGTACTAATATTAGTAACGTTTTTGTAAACTTTTGTGTTCACAAAAATTAAATTATCATTCAATTCAAGGAATGATTGTTCTGAGAGAGTAGCTCTATTGATATGAGCGTTTAGAATGAAAGATTCCTCTATTAAATGATTATCACTATGAGTTATGTTAAAGCTTAATATATAGGGTGCATCGGGAAGTTGTTTCAACCTAAAATAACTTCTTAACAGAAAGCAGCTATGCAACTTTGGCTATACTTATTTTACTATGCCGTTCTCAATTAGATGAAACAAACAACAGCATTTAAAAATAATTTGGGTGAGGATATAAAAAATTTATGATTTCAGTCACTCATATAATATATTTCTGTGCATTTTTATGCTAATGCCAATAAGTAAATTTCGTTCATTATAATGTAGCAAAAGGCAAATTCTAGCAATTGAAATATTTTTAGTTTGGCGAGTTGATAAAAGTTTCTTGCATCTGAAAGTATGTTATTTTAGTACTTTATCATCTAAGTTATGTGATGTAGTTCTCTTTGTTAGTAAATCACTTCAAGTCAAAAACACTTGACTGTACACCCTGCATAATGTTCAGTTTGTGATTTGTTTTTTGTTGGTCTAATTTACTTATGTATTGAACAATTAGTATGAAAACCATCTCTGGATTTTATTTAAATGATATGTTATTAATCTTACACACTGTCAGGTTTAATAAGGTGGTGAGATTTTAGAAGTAGTATATGACATTTTATTCGAAATGCCAAAGTACAAGGATTTTAATTATTACAGTGAATTACTGTTTTTACAAAGACCACAACTGGCAAAACATATAATAAGGTGGCTTAAAATAAATGTCCATAAAAAAAGTATGGATGGACAGATAGATATAAAGGATGTCCATTAAATTTGGAAGTAGTTAAAAAAATTGAAGGAATCTGTATATTTGAATGGGAAAGGGTAATTCTCATGAAGGGGGGATTTTTTTGACACAGAAAAAAAATCAGTTCAGTTTTTTGTCACTTGAGGGGGCTGCATGAAAGTCTGGTCTGAGTGATTGGACCTAAGCCTTTCTTCAATCTCATCTGTGTCTGAAATATTTGTAAAGCTTCAGCCCGGGATTCGGGGCTGAAGTGAACAACTTCATGAATAGTGCTTTATCCACCAATATTGATGCCACAAAGGAAACCTTATGTAAGCACCAGTGGCAGAAAAATTTAGAAATGAGCAACTGCACTACTACTTAACTCTACATGCATCTCACATACATTCCTCTGAGAAATTTATAACGAATCGGTCCACACCAGAATGTTGTCAGAGTTGTGCCTGTTTTGTGTTCTGGCTGGTACTACCATCTGTCTTTTTATATTTTGAAGTGAAGATGGGAAGTGCTTGAATTTTCACGTTATTAGGAATGAGCTTTTAATCGTACGCTATGCATTTTATAAGGACTCTGTGTATTTCCAGTGATTTGCTTTCATGCAGTTGCTTCTATTAACAAAATTTTTTTTGTCGAAAAGTTGTTTTGACTAAAAAATAAACTACATTCAAACTGTTTGTTGAAACTGCATTCAGATATACCTATTCCTCAGATTTGTAAAATATTTACGGATTTATGGGACACCCTTTATCTAAAATATAGAAACCAAAAATAAGAGCAATTATCACCTTTCAAATGTGAGAAAAGTTCTACAGTATACATATCTCTAAATTAGGATTATCAACTTGCAATTTCCAGAGTTATTTATAAATAAGAGAAACGAATCTAAAAGATTAGAATAAATTGTAACTGATTATAGAAAAAGATGCAAACCTACAAACCGAGTAGTTTTTCATTATTCATTTTTTCCATGAACAGAATGTTAGCTCGCTTTGCAACTCCATTTTGTGTTGAAAGGCTGCTTTTTTGTGCATATTTATGATAGTCATGCTCTTTATTTGCTGTAGTTATTCATAACATTTGTACTAAAACATACTAAAACGCACTCTTCATAGCTATTTATTTGACACTTTTTTTTTTGTGTGAAGTTTTTGCGCTATTAATCTTTTTTATATTGGCCTTTTATTTTGATAATTTTTTCTCTGAGTTTGCCCTGTCTCGCTCAGTTCCAGAATCTTGCCAAAATGACGAATTCCGCTGTAACAATGGTCAATGCATTGAGAAAGCACATCGTTGTGATAGGCAATTCCATTGTGATGATCGTTCAGATGAAATTGATTGTGGTAGGTTCTTTTGCAAGAGAAAATATGATACCTAGCAGTTATATCGGAAGGCTTTGAAAATAGATTTTCTTGTTATTAGTATGAAATGATTTATAGATTAATTTTTAGAAATACCATGTTAAATCATATGTATAATAGATGAGCTAATATTCAATTCAAGCCCAATTCATTCCACTCATCATCCGGGAAGATTTAACACAGCTTATCAACTGAAAATTAATTTCAACATGAAGCGATGCTCTAAAAGTGTATAAAATATCTTGGTAATATTTTCCTCTGATTTGATATAGCTGCAATTAAAAAATTACTCAGCAGCAGCTAGGTAATTCAGTTAAATATATTGAAATAATTAATTTCTGATAATGAATTGCAGAGTATATGTATGGGCAAGATTTTTTTATTCACTGGGAAACTATTCCCCCCCCCCCCCCGGAATACATTTTTTTTTTAAGCTTTCACACATTATAAGTCCTGAAACATTACACTAATGCCAGAGCACCATAACATTTCGCAGTAGTTATAGTGTGCTTAACCTTTTTTGCTTCTGCTTGAATTTTCTTACCAATCAATGGCAGTTATCAAAAGTTTATATCAATATCCATTTTGCGAAAATAATTTATGAAATAATTCAGTTATTTTAAACAAAAATAGCTCTTCTTATCAATTTTTTTAAGTTAAAGATGAAAATAATCCTGGCCTTAATTTGTCAATATCACTATATTTCTTGGAATGATCATTGCGTTTCTCATATTTTTGGAACCATGATTTCAGAGGCTCAGAGTATTACTATGCAGGTTATACAGTGTCATACCTCGGCTAACAAAGTCGAATCACATTTTTTAGCTGAAATCTAATTTCAAATAGGTTTCTATGAAGAATCATTTTATTTGTTCCAGGTATTGTGCCCAAAATTTAAAGATCTATAAAACATTCAGAAGCACTATAAAAAAAGATAGAAACTAACCATAAGTCTGAATGAACAGTTTAAAAATTAGATAATTGAAATTTCACAAGGACACGTGACTCAGAAGATCTTTTATTAGACGTAATACATGATATGATTGTTGGTCTCTGCGGCACATCTCAGTTGGTTTCTAGGTTCCCTCCCCAACTATATGATATGTTGGTCATCTCAGACTTGCAGATTTGCCAGTAAACTGGCCAATCAATCTCTTTTTCCTCCTCCTTTCAAAAGTCTGGAGCTAATAAAGTAAATTTTCCTGATAAAATTTTTTATTAATGCAATGTGAAACCGACTTCATCATACAAATACAAGGCCGCAACACGCAAAATGCCCAATGAGGTGGCAGAAAAAAAGATGCCCATAACAAATATTGATGCCATATATATCTAAAATATACAGCAGCCCTATTAAAAATGCAGTCATAAGAACTAAAGACTGTTTAAGAGAACTAGAACAGAACTTTTTAAGTTATCCTCCTCCACTACAACCCCCAGAGCAAAATATACCGAAATCTGAAAGAATTTTTAAAAAAGTGTAGAAAACACTATTATGAGGATTTTTACTACAGAACATTTCCACTCACGGCTAAGGGCTCATTGCAGAAGTATTGTGTAGGAAATTTGAGTATTCGAAACGGAAATTAAAAATCAGTATGGGAGTTCTATTGATTCTATTCTTATCATGCTCTTTACTGTGTTTTTAAATCATCAACAAAAAAATTATAATTGAAAAAATTACAAATTTGTTTTCAAATGAAAATAATTAGAATGAAAATTGGCATGTCATCATATGCCGTCTTAGCCAGATGACTGGTTTACACAATGTTCTTGAATTTACAGACTGTTCCATTTGGTGCTAAAAATATCTTGCACTGAAAACATTCAAATCTAAACTCTCTTCATGAATTTTCTTTGAGCTCAATCTTTCATTTCACATGAAATGATGTAAAACTTTTCTAAAAGAGAAGTGAAGGTACATCTAGAAAGAGATTATGAGGTAGAAATAAATTAAAAGTATTTAAAGAGACAGTAATTCTCTGATTACGATTGGCATAAAATTTCAGCAGATAATGTGGCTGTGTTAGGTTAATGTGCATATCCATTCAGCAATAATGTTCATTAGCTGAATCTATATTCATTAGCGAGAGTTAGAATGCAAAAACAAAGCTTTGTTGGCCGATTTATCACTATACGTATTACATAAGGTTTTGTTTTCCTTAGAAAATCAGTATGATTTGACTCTGTTATACCTCAGGTGTCAGGGAACAAAATAGCAAAAATACCCTAGAGACTATCTGAATGAGTATTCAGTTTGTAGATATGTATTTAGGTATTAGATAATAGTTTGTTTTTATCTCAATTTTAATTTATAGCATGATTGTCTTTTTTTGAAATTATTTACTCAATTTATGTTTACTTTGTTATTGCGATATATTTGTTTTCTTTCTTCTGCTACTTGTGCCATAGTTTTGCATGTTTTGTAGATTTTTTGAATTTTGTATTTGTTGTTTTTTTTATGATCAGCGCCGGCAGCTTGTAGGTCTGATCAGTTCCAATGTACTGATGGTCAATGCATTGAGCTAACTCAAAAATGTGATAGGAAATATGATTGTAGAGATGGATCCGATGAATTGTCTTGTGGTATGGGTTTAAAATCTCAGCTTAACTAAATATTTGATTCATTTGATTTGAAAAAAAATTAACAATATATTCTTATTAAATGTGTTTCGGTTTGGCGATTTTTTTTTTTTTTTCTTGTCAGTGATAGTGTGCAACATTAAAGTACTTACCAGTTTTGAAAGTACAGTAGAGCATCGATTATTCGAATACAGATCAACTGAATTGGTTAATTGAAAGCATTCCAGTTGGTAAATTCAAAGAAATTTTTGGACTTTTCCTAAATTGTAGGCCTACTTCAATGGCTATTTTCTGAATTTGTCAAATTAGGTTAGTCAGTTTTCTGTGCTATTTTTAAGACGTGATACAAAATATGTGCAGTTTTGTGTTTAATATCTTTTTTTTTAATAGTTTAATAGTTTCTTTGTTTCATAATTGCTCCTGTGACATAGGCACAATTTTTTTTCATGAGTGATTGGTTATCATAAAAATCAGTTATCCCAACACTTCCAGTCCCCAATTGTTTCGGATAATCGATGCTCTACTGTAATGTTTTTTTTTCCCATATTGTTTGTTATTTTTCTTTGCATTAATTCTCATATATCAAAAAAATAATCTAACACAAATGCTTAATAGTAATTGATTGAATTTAATTAAAATATTCGAAAATATTTTTAATAGAATAGTTACACAATCAGGGTTCATTTATATATATATATCACAAATTTATTTTCTAAATAGCACGTGATATTTTCAATATTTTTAGTCGAAAATGGTTTGATATTTTCATGAGTACATGAATTTTTCAATCATAAATTAGTTTATCTGTAAACAAATTAATAAACAGATTTGTTCAGCAATAAAAATATACAGTCAAGAATGATCTGACAGTTTCAGTTGAAACTGGTTTTCAAATTTTTGAGAACGATCTGATATTTTCAATTAACAAAGGCCTGATATTTTTAAAAGTCAGAATGGTCTGATACTTTCAGTTGAAAAAGGGTTTGATATTTTCATTAAAAATCATTCAATATTTTCAATCCTGAATGGTTTGATATCTTTAGTCTCATATTTTTAGTCAAGACGTCTGATATTTTCATTCTAGAATGGGCTGATATTTTCATTCAGATGGAAATGTGCGGATATTGTTAGTTTCATATTTTTAGTCAAGAATGATTTGATATTTTCAATCGAGAATGGGTGTGATATTTTCATTCAAGATTGGTCTATTCTCAGTCACGAAAAGTATAGGATATTTTTAAGAATATTATATTTACAGAAACCTGCTTCTTCAGTTAAATATGAAAAAAGTATTTAAAATATCTTATTAATAAACATCAAATAGAAATATTGATGTCAAATTGGAAACATTCTGAATTTCAGTTTACATCTTTCGTGAAGACATTTATAATCAGCAATAGCTTGACTATTGTATCGAAAATATCAGGTTACAATTTTCATATTGGATACAAAAAATTATGTTAAAAACTTGATCATTAAAAAGTATCAGAAAAAGGTTTTTAGGTTAAGGATATATTCTAACTATCAGTTTACATCACACCTGGAAACGTTATAATTAATATATTGATTATAATATATAGAGATATGACTATTTTACTGAATATATAGAAGGTATAGATTGACTATTCTATTGAAAATATCAAATACGTTTCAAAATGTTGGATATTTTTGATATTTTCAAAAATATCTCAATATTTATGAACCCTTGTTACAAGACATTTTTTCCATGCTTTTAAAGTATAATGATAAAATGTTGCAAAATTTAAATGTTTCCCTCAAAAATGTTGTGCCTAAATACTTTTCATTAATTCAAAAGCCTTTTAATTTTTAACAGACTTTACTTTTAGCAATTATTTGTGGAATTTAATCTTCTCCCTTTCCATGTTAGTTGCATTAGCATGCATTAAAACAAAATGTATATAATTTCGAGAGATCATTTTATTACTTCAGTTTGCTTGTTTTATTTTTTTATTTTTTCTAGTTTGCTTCATTTTTTTTTCTTTCATAATTAGATAGTTTTATCTGTGTTTAGTTGCATGTACGTCATCCCAGTTTCGTTGTAAGGATGGACAATGCATTGACAGGGCCCTTAGATGTAATAGGAAATTTGATTGTAGAGACAGGTCTGATGAAGCAGATTGTGGTGGTATGTTCTACTATTTTCAGCTCTAAACTCAATCACATTTCTTTTCCCATTGTAAAAGAGTTCAGAAATGATCCCCCTCTCTTTTCTTTTAAATCTGTCTGGTTCATAAACTTGATCAAAATAATTTTACTGGAATTAAGTATTTAGATGTGTGTAAGCAAAGATGCTATATTTTCACTCATCTTATATCTTATTAAATTCATTAAAAAATAATTAATTCAAATATTTGTTTCCCATGTCTCTTGGATGTTGTATTGTTTACAGAAAAGATATACCAAATACATATTTTCCATTATAAAAGATTCAAGTAAAACTTTATTTCCTTAATTATTAAGTGTTTCATGAATTCAATATCTATTTGATTACAAATGCCCATATTAATGAAAATAGTGCATCCCACTTAAAAATTTTATACTATTTCAGTGTATTCAATCGTATCTTTTTTTTTAAGCTGGTACAGGTATAACATATATTTTCACTGCTTCCTTCGAATGTATTATAGTAGGTGTGTGTGTTTTTGACTGTTTTTTGGTGTCTGGCTTGATATTTGTTTTTTCTGCTAATCTAAAGCTATCTGTTTTATAAGTTGAAAATAATTGTGATGAATATTGATGTCAAAACAGCTGCTATGGTGGTCAAGTGATCATAGTGGCATTTCTATCACAAAGACCCAGGTTCGAACCCACCAGCGTCTCACTGGTGGTCAGCGGAAATTGGTTTTCTGTGGTTCCTAATTTCGAGACAAGAATGTTAGGCGATCTCTCCATTAAAAAGTCTCACCACAGAGAGCAGCAGGCCTACGATGGTACAAATATTAAATCATGACACTTCACTTATAATTTGAAATATAGGTGGCAGCACTGAAGATCAGAAACGCACTATAAACACTCAGATTGTTAGGCACCTACACACTTATTTCCAGACTCTGTCATGAAGCTGGGCTGGAAGAGATCTCAGCAATGGAATAAGTTTGGTGGCAGAGTTGTGCTGTTCATTTATTTATGATGTCGAAAACAAGTTTCTATGAGAAACAACATTTTTCTTTATAAACCAGTTACAGTTTTCCTTATATGTCCTACAATATTTTTGAAACCTGGTAAATGTGAAAAATATTTTACACTCATTTACATTTTCAGTAATTGCAGTAATATGAATGTCTACACATCTGTAGGGTAAACACTCTGCTTTAGTAACTTTTTTTTTTTGTGCACCTCTAGCACGTTGTGAACCAGGAGATTTCCAATGTGATGACGGGGGTTGTATTGATTCCAGACTTCGTTGTGATGGACGAAATGATTGTTCAGATAGATCAGATGAAAGAGATTGCGGTAACAAATATTTTTTACATTGTTTTGAATTTTAAAAATTTTCTGTAATACTTAAAGTCAGATGAATTTGTTTAGTACTCCTTGTTTCTTGACTTTAAAAAAAATTTTTAATGTTTACGCTCTATATGACGACTCCACATTATAATGATCATCCCATTACAATGACCGGTAAGAAAGTTGTAAGAAAGTCCCAAATGATTTCACATGCCATATGTGTTTTTGATATACTATTCATTTTTGATGGGACAATGGAGGTTGTTATAATGACTGTAATATTATGTCATTATAAGATAATGCTGTTAATATTGTCATTTGTATACCACATTTCGTGTGTGACTAAATATCCTAATTTTGATGAATGGTAGCTTCCTTTCAAAACTATTTTGATAATTTTTGCTTACTTTTAAAATATTTTTCACATTTCTACTTCTGATCAATCTGTTATTTTCTATTAGATTTTGTAATAAAAATCTAATAAAAAATACTAGAATTGGATTGATTAAAAGTAGGAATGTAAATTTTAGATGCAACTCCTACAGTATCATCTGCAGCAACCCAATGTGCAAATGAAGATCCAAGAATTATATTTTGCTTGAGTGGATCTAAAATTGTGTATCATTCTTAGAAATATGTTTTCTCTTGTAGGTTGTTCCCCATTCCAATTCCAATGCAACAGCGGGGAATGTCTGGATACAAGATTGCGTTGTAATAACTTTCCAGATTGCCAAGATGCGTCAGACGAAACAGACTGTCGTATGTTCATTTTATTATACCTTTTGTTACATTTTTGACTGTCTTATGACTGAGTTTATATTTATAGGACAAATAATTATTGTTGATAAGTGCAACTTTCTTCAAATTAAATTTCTTTATTTTTTGATTTGCAAAAATCTTGAAATTATTAGAGGAAAATAGGGATTTTTTTTTAATAATATGTCTTATGTAAGTTGGTTGAATGTACATAAATGCCGCCTGCTTCAAAATGAGTCTATTTTCTGTGAATCACTTCTTTTCTGTTCTAACTTCCTGCTTGCTTCTGAATTGTTCTATAACTTTTGAGCTTACTTACTCTTTGTTGTTCTCTAAATTAATTTTCACAATGCATGCTAACAATGCAGAAGAATGTGCTGCAGAAGAGTTTCAATGCAATGATGGAAAGTGCATTGATGATACTTTTCGATGTGATGGTTTATATGATTGTGCTGATTACTCAGATGAACAGAGCTGTGGTAAATATTTTTAAATTAATTGTTTCACTCAATATCTGTTTGTTGTTGTATTTGAGAAAATATTTGAATGCATTCTATAGGTATATATTCATAAACTAAAAAGATAGCTTTAGTGTTTTGATCGATAAATTAAAGATTAAATTTCTATATAAAACCTCTTTAGTTTCATAGGAGAACTATGTTTTCTAGTATTATATGGGTCATTCTCACGAAATTGGCCTAAATTGTGTCCCCAGCAGTTTACATTACATATATTGGACACAGAAATTTTTTTTTCGCCATTTTCAATTTATATTCCAGTTTCTGAAAAGTCGCCACTGTTTTTAATTTTTTCATCAATCTATTTTTAAAGTTTGCTTAAACGAATTTTCATTTGTTAGGGAAATGTCCTCCTGACTGTCCCCAGCCCATTTTCCAAATTTTCAAATGATAATTTTCTATCCTTACACAAAAATATATATATTTTTTTCAATACTTCATATTTCTAGAATTGGTATACTTTCGTATTTCATCTTTTTCATAATTTTAAATATTTTTTATTAATAGTTTATAGCCAAATGAAAATTTTCTCCAGCTTTTTTTTTCCATTCGTGACATTTGGAAAATATTGATTCAAATCCTAGACCAGTTGCCACCTATCAAATTTTGCATTGAGAATGTTAAGAATGTAGCTATTACTTGAACATCTTTTAAATCAATTAGAATTGTAAATTAATTCATAAATTATGTTTATTCAAGAAAAAAGAGGCGAGTGTCTATTAAATGTTTTACTCCTGGCTTCTTTTTTGTGATAAATATATAATTGATGATTATTTCTTACTTCACTGCAGGTTTACGTTCATTTCTGAAAAGCACATGTTTTCAACATGCTTAGTTTTTATTAGTGTTGCAAAACACATAAAAATGTCTTTCTCCTGGCATTAGGTAACCAGATGGAAGGTTCGACCATAATTTAATTGGAAAAAATAAAAAAAAATCAATTTCTTAGTTACAACATCAAGCTGTAGTAATGCCTCATCTAAACACTTTCCTTTGAGAATGCAACTCGTGCTCTAGCAAGTTAGAAATCAGTTGTCCCCATAAAATTGATGAAAAAGTGAGCGAGAAACACAAATTAAAAAAAAAATAAAAATTCAATTGGCAAAAAAATTGTTCAAAGTATATCAGTGCTCATCCAAGTTGAAACTGAGTTACCAAAACAGATGGAACATGTTGTGATTGTCAAGCATAAATATCAAGTTAAGTGCTCTAAACATGGTTAAATTTAAATTATTTTTTTTCAACATGAATTTTTAACAAACTTTGTTGTTAACTATATTTCATTTATTTAGCAGGTGAAGAAGTGTCCCTAAAAAAACATTTTTTTTTGGATTTTTGGTTGACATTTTTTTTTTTTTTTTTTGTAACGTTTTTTTTCCATTTTTGGTCCATTTTCGTGAAAATAATCCCTCCATATAAAAAAATATTGCATACTACATACTTATGAAGATTTTGGAATTCCAATTTTAAAAATTGTCACACTTGATCTATATCTTGGCAAACTTATGTCTTTGATGCCCGCACCTTGGTGGGGTTTGAATTACATTTTGTTATTGGGATATTTTGTTGAAATCACAACCAATTAAGAATATTCCAAGAAGTTTTTTGAATACATCAACAGAAAGTATGACTGGATGACAAGTGTCCTGTGTCCTCAATTGAGGACAGAAAATATAACATTGAAACAAAAAAATTGAAGTCAAACGGGATTGAATGGTATTTATTCACATTAAACTGTAGTCTAAATAATCAATTGCAAAAGAATCGCTTGCATGAAAATAATAATATAATGTCAATAATGTAAGCGGGGAAACAAAAGTACTCACAGAGATAATAAAATATACACACTTCAAGAGTTTGTTTCTAAACCAAAAACAACTTCTCGAGAAATTTTTCAATGTCAATCTCTGAGTAGGGATGTCATTTACACGTGCTAAAAATACAACATCTAGCTGCAAGGCTAAAATATTTTATAAAGCCAAATCCTCACTGTCCTCAAATGAGGAAGGACACACTGGGCAGAAACATGTTAAGATCACACAGGTTAATGGTTAGCGGATTCTAAATCACAAACTAAAAAATTATGATTTGTTTTTTGAGTATTCAGAGATAAATTTTTCATCAAAAAAATGCTATAAAAGGCACTTTATTTTTATTTGGTTTTAAAAGTTTTGCAAAGCAGTAAGTTCAGTTTACTAGAAATATAACAGTTGGATATATATATGTATATATAAAATTTCTTTATGAAACAGTTCTGTTGTTGGAGTGCAAATTGTATAACTCATGAAGATGTCTATGGGAAAATTAAAGAAACGAAATACTCTTTAATATCTTCCCCCATATGTGCATGTGTTTGTCTCTAACTTCCAAGATGCTTGCATTCTAACTGCACTAACATTCCTGCCTCTTTTCCTTTGTCCTTTGCTTACTGTTTTTTCACAGAAACTCGGTTGTGCAGGCCTTCTCAATTTCGCTGTATGAGTGGACTTTGTATCGACAGAGCTAAATATTGTGATGGTATGCCTGATTGCCCTGACCGATCTGATGATTTAGATTGCTGTATGTTTTCTCTCATTAATACTGATCATTGTTACATGTAGAGTGTGTCCGCTCTGAATTTTATCTCAGTCTTTTCTTTCAACAATGTATATCTTCAATAATTATTTATAAAATAAAAATGATTTGACTGATTTTGATGATTTGGGCATGCATAAAAAGATATTCCTGTTCATTTTTCTCTGTGAAGATTGAATTGATAGATGTGAACTAAAATCTATCATTGCAAATATCTAAATTAAAAATAGAGGGTCTAAGAGAACATAGAAGTGTGTGAAACATTTCCTCTGAAAATGGTGAATGAGCTTGATGAATATTTTTTCCGAAATTGCAGGGACATGTCAACCAGGACAGTATGTATGTGCAAATGGACAATGTATTGAAAGAAGGCAGAGGTGTGATGGAACATTTGATTGCAGTGATTATTCTGATGAATCGGATTGTGGTATGTAATTATTATTTTTAAATTCAATCATTACCAAATCTTGTTATAAATTGTTTAAAAATTTCAAAACCTTTGTTCAATAAAGTATTTGCCTAAAATTAGGATGTTAGCAGAAATACCAAGTATGTTTAAAATATTGTATGTGTTATGAGTATTTGTATGTAAAGGTGGGTCTGCACACACTGTATGTGCCCTGCCTATAATAAATAAGCCTGACTTTACTTTTGCTTTTCTCCCCCTTTTCTATCCATGCACATGTTGTGACTGCATTGTTACAATTGTATGTCCTACAAGATTTGCGAGGAATGGTCTCTTTGCACTAATGGCAATTAGATTCCCACAAACATTTTTTTTTTTTTTTTTTGATGTGGGTTGCTTGTCTTGCAATAAAATATATTGTGACATCTCCTGCCCAGGTTATGCAGGAGCTCAGCAAATAACACAAAAGACAATGCATACCAGTCCTAGTGTTGAACCCCTTACCCTAGCCAGTTATTTTTTCAACTCGGTGAAAATTTCTCGCAATCTGTATTCTACATAAAAAAATCTGTGATGAACTCTTTAATCACCCTTCAAAATACCTTATCTTTTTTTTAATGAAATAGGCTTTCTTCCGATTTTCATTAGGTGCAAAGTAAGGGGTGTAGTCAAAAGTGTTTCATTGAGAAATCAACTTTACAAACTGTCTGGGCTTGTCACACAATGCTAAAATAACATGCTTTTAAGTAGGCAAGATATCTTGTCCATGTCACTTAAAGGTTTTAAAGATTAGTTTTATTCTAATTTATTTTTATACAGTCGATTCCCGTTTTAACGAATACCGTTATAGTTAAAATCTTGTTTTAACAAAAAGTTTCCTAATCCCCTGCGTAATACTTTAACATTGGAACTGTAAAAATCTGAAATTCCTTTATAACAAAATTGCATTATAACGAAGTGATCTCTCCAGTCTCTTGGAGTTCATTATAATGGGATTCAGCTGTATAACAATGTTATAATACAATTTTTTTTATATATAATTATCTCATATTTTTCAAATAAAACAAGTTATTTTTGATAATAACTATAATTGCATTTGTTTTGGCTAGATTAGCATGCTTAATAACTTTGAAGATGTACCCATTTTTTTACTTCATTTGAAAGGAAAATCAGTTTATTTACTTTAATTTGAAACTTTTTCTTTATTAAAAGAAATTATATTTATATAATATTCAAATGTTCTTTTTTCTCTCTCAGCTCCTGAAGGGGAGATAAACATCAAAGTGTATCCGGAGAGACAAAGTATAAGGCAAGGTATGTTATATTGATGTTGTTGCATAAATAATGAATGATCACAATTTTAATGTTGTTATGAAGACTAATTGTTGAAAATTCAAAGCCATTTTCATTTCTTTTTTATCTGTGCATAATGAGGTAATATATTAAGAATAATTTATCTTTTTTTTTAATACCTTCTGTCATTATATTGCACATGTGGTTTTATGAATTTTATTTTGGTGAAAATGCACGTGGAGTCAACATCCTAACACAATGATAACAGGACATTTAATGTTAGCTAATTTAAGAAGTACAATTTGTTTTGTAAAAGATTAAGAAAATATATATATGGCTATAACAAATAGTCAATGTCTATGGAATAATTTTAAGTCTCTACCAAAAAAATAATGTGTTTATTCAGGCTTAATTTGTTGAATTTATTTGTAAAGTTTGAATTACTGCAAATGGGAAACATAATTTTTCTTTCAGGTCGTGAAGTTGTTTTCAGATGCAGAGATGAAGGTACTCGTCGATCGCCAGTTAAGTGGTCAAGAGCAGAAAACAAACCATTGCCGATCGGATCAACAGATGTGAGAGGACGATTGACTATGCCCAACATTCAACCAGAACATAGTGGAGTGTATATATGTTCATCGACAGATGCACCGGCTGGAGTCTCTGGAGCTCAGAAGGCGGCTTTCCTCACTGTTCAACCATGTAAATATGCAGATTATTGTGACCTTGCAAAAATTTGGGGCTTGAGGCGATTTCGTAAGAGAGCATTAATCAAGTAACATGTTCATAGCTGAGCATGTCTGCTTAACACTGCAACTTTATTAGCATGCTTTAAAAAAATTAGAAGAATTTTTATGTTGATTCACCCTAAAGTGTTCAGTGGTGTTTTTATTTTATTTTTTTCCCCTTTCCATGTTCCGTTTATAATTCAGTAAATATGAAAAGGATTTTTGATGCTTTCTATAGCAAAGCTTTTCCATTAATTTTCTACAATTTCAATCAGATTTAGTAGGTTTCACAAGATACTTTTTTTAATGGGGGAGAAATATATTAAGTATGTGTGAAATTACCTGTACATCTGAAAAAAAGTAGTTTATTTGTTAATTATAAATTCTCAAAAAAGAGTTGTGAAATGTCAACAAGCTTCAAAGTAGTGGCCCTGCTTTTTCTCATTGAGCATTTAAGCTATTTTGTGAAGCATATAACTAACTACGGATTATAGCGAATGAATCCCTTTTGAAAAATGTATGCAGCATGATTTCTTGGTTCAGTTTTCCATTTGTATTAGGGTTATATTGAAACTAACATTTGTGTTTTAATCCAAACCAAATATATCAGCTATAAGCAGGTATCATTCTTGTAGACACAAAATTCATGTATCATGGTGATGTCTGTGAGGATAAATTGTGTCTATTTACTCATAACTTTTGTCTTCATATTAATTTCGATCAAATTTAAAAATATTATTTTCATAATTTAAAGCGGTATTTTCTTTTATATTGGTAACTGATTATCTTCCTTAAAACTTGTGATAATTTTACCCAATTTTTTATGTTTGGATAAATCAGATCTTTCGGTATTAAAAATATTGTATTCCTTTTTAGTATTGCTCTTTACCTCTAAAATCATAAAATAACCAGTTTTTTTCATAATTTGTATTCATATTTTATATAATATAATGAACATGTGTTATATAGTCATACTTGCTAGATGGTATATTAATAGCACGTGATGATTTTTTTTCCTTTTGTGTAGTCTGTGATATATTATTGTTTCAATGCAGCTTTTCACTATACATTTCAAGATATTTTTATTGTCCTTATGCTATTTAAGTTCCTTGTGAATTGATGAGCTATGCCTAAGCAGATGCTTTAATATACGTATATTATCACTGTACATACATTTTTTTTATGTGAATGCCCAAGTTATTCTGAATAAGATTTTACTGTTCAGGCAAAAGTGGAGAATGTTTTTTAGGACTTTGAGGAAGTTCGTGTTTAAATTTAGAAACTTTCAATATTCAACAGGAGAAAACGTTGTTTTTTGATTGTTTTCATCAGTTACAAAAAATACTATATTGAGCGTTTTTAACCAAAAAAGTGTGATTAGAGATATACAGTTGTAGCCAGAGCTGCTCAAAACGTAACAAGCAGGACTGGACAAAGCTCCACGCATCTACATGCCCGACCAAGCTAAAACTATAGTCAAATCACTAATTATAGTTTTTAACACTGCTGACATCAGGTAAAGAAGTCGACAAGTTGTCGTTCACCTTCTGTGATAGTTAGTTTAGGGTAGGGACAGGGCTTATACATTTGTTAATGGTGCAGCTGCACTTTCCTGCCCAGGTACCTAGGATGGAAGTGATGATTACTTTTACCTATGTATTTACTATAGAGAAAGTATGGCAAGAAATATAGAGAATTATAGGTGAATAATGACCTGGCATCGAAATTAATACGTTCATTGGGCAATAGATTTGTCCAGCCCTTGTAACAAGTAGTAATAGATTCTGATTATACATTGAATATTAGTGTATTCTCCTAACATTAAATCCCTAAAGTGATTCTAGTGCTCAAAAGTAGTGAACGTTATGTATTTTATGAAAATAACTCGACAATCCTCAACGGCAAGATGGTTAACTAGAACTTGATGTGGAAAAATTTTAAAAATTATCTCTAAACATAAAATAGTGGAAGCTGAAAACATAACAGTTATCAAAATTTTATTGTCTTAAAGTTTTGGATTTTTCTAGTTATGTATTATGTACATACGTGTGCAGAAGTTCTGACTCAGTCAGCTAATTTAGAAAAATTCATTTTGGAAGCCATTTATATTGACTGTTGTAAAATAATGAAAATATGGTTAGAATTTATAACTTGTTTAAAAAATTATTTGTGAATTATTTGTGAAATGACACAAAATTTAATTAGAAGAAAGACATTTGCCATCTTGCATGAATTTTTTTAATGCCGACTTTTATATCTGAACTTGTGCCTTTTTTATTTTTTGGCTTTATAAGAAAATTTGTTATACAAAACTGTATACAAGTCTGCAAGTTTATGCAGTTTTCTTGCTTGGTTTGTATTTTTTGTGTGTGTTATTAACTGCACAATTGATCTCTAGCTGTTCCTCACTATCGACCTACTTTTCCACATGAAACTGGTAGTGCAGGAGGTATGCACCTTTTTCTCTGCATTTGTGCATGATTTTTTTTTGCATGATATATTACAGTAGTAGAGGAAATTATGCACTCTTTTCGCATGAGGTCATGTCACGTTTTACTAGCCATAGCTACATTGATCTGCTTATTTTTATATACATACATATATTAATAAAAGTTTTTTTCAGTTAATTTGTGTTTTGTCAATTACTTGTCTCATGTTCATATTAATATATTGGAATACTCATTGCCACATATAACTTTTTATTTTCCAATGAAACATGTTGTTGCCTCTGCAATGAAGCTTTGAGATAAAGACAATTTATTTTCATGCAACTTATGCTCAACATGAAAAGCAATTAATTGCTTCAATTTTTAATGGATGTGAAGCATGATTTGCCAATGGAAGCTTTACTGTACTTATACAGTGATGAATAAAATAATTCTTTTGTTAAAAATTTTCTTCTTCAAGAAAGTGTTTTATAACATCATAGAAGTGTTAACTTGATTGTAAAATTGACAGCTTATGGTAATTTTATTAAACTATTGTAAAAAAAAAGCATTACATGCTCCTCAATTTTTACCAAATTTACAGTTCATTCGCTCGACGCAGAAAGTTGCATTAATTATTTCCAAGTGTTTAGTTTTTTGGCATGTAGTGTACACAGTATATACATAAAGTTTCAGAAATTACCCTAGATTGAATATTTACTCGTATACTTTTTCAAAATATATAACATTGAAATGCTCAACTTATTTTGCTGGTGATGCAGAAACAATAAGAATGCATAGATTGTTATAGGAATAATTGAATTAATTTGTTTATTTCAATTTTGTTCTTTTTTGTGATATCTATGAAAAATCAATTTACCGTTAAAATTGTGTAATGTCATCTGCTTTTGAAAAAGCCAAGTTTTATATCATGGATTTGACTATTGCAAGTCTTCTGAAAGCCATCAGTATGGATCAAGGTGTAGTTTAATGAATACTGGATTTCAAGTTTACTGTATTAAATAATGATTTTTCATATATATATATATATATATACACAGTCGAATCCCGTACGAACGCCAAGAGAGTGGAGGAATCACTTCATTAAAACGAAATTTTGTTATAAAGGAATTCTAGGTTACCTAGTATTGTTCCTATGTAAACTTATTTGGGGGATTAGAAAAATGTTCATTAAAATGAGATTTTCTCTAACAGTATTCGTTAAAACAGGATTCGACTGTATTGATACTTTGTTCACACAAACATTATTTTATGATTTTTTGAAAGCATGCCATTTGCATTCACCTTGAAGTTTTTAAAATGTCAGTGCTTGCATGCAATGGAAATCCGCTTTGCATATTATCTTTTATAGTCTAGATTTCACTCTTTTGTGCTTGTTAAAGTGTTTTTGTATTAGGAAATAACTTCTGTGTTTAAAAAATACTTGTGAAACAATTGACTGTTTTTTCCTTTTGTTTTTTGCTTTCATCGGGCTGCTTTTCATGGTGAGTACATGTATAAAGAGATTTCGCATCCGATAGGAAAAACAGCCAGATATTATAATCTTATAAAATATAATCAGAAAATATATTAGAAGTACTTTTGTTCATTTATCTATTGTTTTCTTCCCCTAGACACACCACCTCCGGTACAACCAACTCGTCCACCAGGATCTTGTTCAAGATCGGAAGCCACATGTCAGAATGGAGAATGTATTCCTTGGGAATATGCTTGTGATGGTGACTTTGATTGTTCCGATGGATCAGACGAAAATAATTGTGGTGAGGGTATTGTGATTATTTTTTCTGATGTATGTGCCGAGAATGTGCATGCTCATTGAAATTTTATTTTAATTCATGTAACTAGTGTATTTATTATATAATCCATATGTAATGCACTGCTCAACACTGATTTTGTTTTTAAAGATATTTCAGTGATTTTAGGGTGTTGATTCAGAATCAAGTGTATGTTTTGTCAGATTTTGCTCTAGTTTTTGGGATAAAGAGAAAATTAAATTTTTCAATGCCAGTACATAAGCAGCATACAAATTACATTGAAACTGTGTGAAATGTAAATCATTAATAAACTTAATATCAATATATAAAAATCACTGATATCTAATAATGATATAAATCGGACAATGCATTGAATAAAATAGGAATATAAATTAAAAATTCCTAGCAAAAATTAGTGGCTGCAGACTTTATTGAAATGTTTAAATTATGCATTATCTAAGAAACTGGAGCCAATTTCAACAGAACCAACACAGTTTTGAAATCAGCAGCCTGTATACACCTTAAAACCATTAAAATTTCCTTGGGAACATGGTTTTTTTAGCAGTGATATTTATTATATTACTTTACAATAGAATCTGCAAATAAAATAACATTTCCTGACTAATTTATCATTGCCAAGCCGAAACTAATGAAACTGTATTTATGAAATTTAGTCAGTAATTTTAGTTAATGACGTAAAAACTAAATAAGAAGGGATTTTTCAAAATTTTAAGGGTGTTCATAAGATGGTTCAAAGGTTACATAAAGAAATACTGTGAAGCAGAAATTGCTAGAACTATAAATATGAAATTTCATTAGGTAAAAACGTATAAAAAGTTTGGCTGGGAAGGGTGTTCAAAGAAGGCAACGTAAAGAAATCATCCCGAGCCGAAACAGCTTAAGCTATAATTATGAAATGTGGTCAGTAATTTTATTTCATGATGCAAAAGTTCACTACAAAGGGGTTTTACTGAAATTTGACCCTTAATATGGTTCAAATGTTACATAAAGAAATCATACTGAGCAAAAACCGTTGAAGCTATGAATGAATTTGATCAGTATTTTCATTTTATAATGTAGGGACTCACTAAGAAAGGATTTTTCAAAATCTCTCTCTCCAACCTCTAAGGGGTGGGAGTCATAAGGCAGATCAAAAGTTATGGGAGCAATCATGGCCAAGCTGAAACCGCTGAAGCTATAAATATGAAATTCAGTCGGTATTATATTTTTTTATGTAGATACCCACTAAGAGGGTAATTTCTGAAAATTCAGTGATTGGGGGGGGGGGGTATCATCACAGAGTGATTCTCAGATTGCCAAATCCATAAATCAATGCAAGTGAAGCCGTGGGTAACAACTAATTACTTACAATATACTTTTACAATGGCATATATAATATGTGACTTGTAAAGTTAAATACCATGTGATGTCCAATCAGTGATAATGAGAGGACTAAGTAGTGAAAGAACTTCTATTCACAGTAATTTTAATACTTTCTATTCAAATTTGTGTAATGGTCATCCTTTGCAAGCTATACATTTTAAACTAGTATGTTTAACATTCTTCTACGTACATTTTTATAGAGTACCAGTTCCAGTGCCAACCAAATGAATTCCAGTGTGATAATAAAAAATGTGTGTTAAAAGTGTGGAGATGTGATGGAGATAATGACTGTGGCGATAACAGTGATGAAAAATCATGCAGTAAGTTCTCTCCTTGTTTAAGTGAATTGAACTACTGACTCATAATTTTTTGAATTTTTATAAATTTTTGCAAATTGTTATTGTTCTTCTATGCAACAAGTTTTATAATTTCAAGTCAAATCGCAATTTTTCATATTTTTTCCATCAGATCCAGGACCACCGGGTTCACCTTGTAGATATGATGAGTACCGTTGCCTCTCGGGTGATCAGTGCATTCCAAAGAGCTTCCAGTGCGATGGGGAACTGGATTGTCAAGACAAATCTGACGAGATTGGTTGTGGTATGTTGAATGTGTCTTTCTCTTGTAATATGATGTTTTCAGGAAATTAACCAGAAACAATTTGTTGAAATTGTAATTCTGTTTTGATTTTCCCAAAAAATAATTATTTAATTTAGATTTTTTATACATATAATTTGCTACTTTATACCAAAAACTATTTCTATGTATTTTATAGTGTAGCTGTACATTTTTTTAGGAGCTTCGCTTCATTTTTTAATCAATATTCTTATATTTACCCCAAATCGACATAATTTTTTAGTCAACATATTCATTTTTTATTCATGTGTAACATTTATGATGATTTCTTTCAAATGTCATTGGCTGTCGATTCAATAAAAGCCTACCGATTTCTAAATGACTATAAAATATTTTTTATTGACTATATCATATTATTGAACTACAGTATTGTAATCTGTTTTCAGCTTCTCCCACAATTACTCATCCACCACCTGAGACCATGACAGTGGAGGAAGGAGAGACAGTTACCATTTCTTGTACTGCTGTGGGAAATCCAACACCCATCATAAGTTGGCGTCTGAACTGGGGTAACATTCCATCTCCGCCTCGGGTTTTTGTGACATCAGAAAATGGAAGAGGATCAGTAACAATTCGTGATGCTCGACCTAGTGATCAAGGTGCATGGAGTTGTGAGGCTATAAACAGCAAGGACAGTGTTCTGGCTATTCCTGATACAGTACTTGTTGTAAAATGTAGGTAGCATGCTAATTTTATATATCTCCAGTTGAAATAATTGCATTTTTGTTTCATTTTTAAAATTTTTTAGTAATAAAATTTAAAAATTTAAAAAATAAAAAATGAAATTAATAATAATAAAAATTTTTAATTTTAATAATATGATCATCACGTATTCCCAAGAGATCTTTACGATCTGTCCAGGGATTTTGTTAGTGTTAGTAGACATCCATGCCTGAACCAGGATTCGAACCCAAACCTGCACAGTCAGAAGCTAGCTCCCTAACCACTTGATTGCCAGATGGCAAGAATCGTGGATTATAATCATTCTTTAAAAAACTTGTTATTTTTGAAGAATTCATAATGAAGGGGGGCAAGCCATTTATTAATCTTTTAATCAGTTTTATTAATTAGAAAAAAATGTTTTTGTTCACGAAAGCACTTGATTTATTTTTTCCTGAAGGTGTGAGATTCAGAACTTGATTTGAAATTTTTATTTTGTTACAAATTTTTTGATTGTTTCATTGAAACTGAAGGATCAGAAAAGATTAAAAAATTATAAAAATCAATCCAAACTTGAATTGAGCTGTTAAAAGGTTAATTTGGCTGGTAAAGCTAAATTCAAGACTTGAATGAGAGCTGATCTTCATTTGGAAAAGTCTCGTCACAGAAAGCAACAGACCTACAATGATGCAATTATTTAATCATTACACTTCACTCATAGTTAGAAAAATTGACAACAGAAACAGATTTCACATTGGGTTCACAGCACATACATGCACAGCTTCCAGCATGGCCCAGGTCTTCTTCGACCACTTGCGAAAATCTCTTTATTGAGACACAGCGACAGACCATGATCTGGTTAGGAGGAGGAGGTAGAAGATTAATAGCACTTTTTTTCTCTCTGCATGTTTATGTTCTCTGCAGTATTTTTAAAATCTGTTCTAAGACAATGTTCTTTGTAGTTAAACAGAGTGGATGAGGTGGATGAGGAAAGAGTTCTGAATACATTTCAAAAATTAATAGCAAATCAACCAATTTACATAATAAGGTGCAGTTTGCATTAAAGTACATATTGTGGCCTAGAGTTTGTTTTTTTTAAACAAATTAAACTGTCACTCGCAGGTGGTGCTGTGAAATTAAAAACTCTGCATAGCACATGAAATACAACACAAACACTGCATAATTAATTTTTATGACATTTTTGTCGCACAAAACTATCACATTTCAATATGAGCGCCCTTTTTAGTTCAGACTACACCTAAAAGTGTGGAATGATGCTCGTGTTGAAATATGGTAGTTTTGTGCAACACAAATTGTTATGAACAGTAAATATGCACTGTTTGTGAATTTTATGTTATGTCATTTTTTATTTATTTTTTGTTTTACAGTGCCACTTGTGGGTGAAATTTGAGTTTTATAAGTTATCAAAAAAAAAGCCTAGTCCATTATAAGTATTTTAGTGCAAACCATGCACACCTTTCTATGCCAATTAGGTTATTTGTTATTAACTTTTAAAATGTGTCCAGAATTTCTTGTCCACCCTGTATTTCTGTAAAGTAAACTGTATGCTTTCATTCATTAAAATGATACAGAAATGTGAAAAAATTAATTTGTGAATTCTCATTCCCACAGCAAAAGGAGGAGTTTGTCGCCCACCTTTGTTTAACGAGAAGGCTGAGGTGTCCTCAGAATGCTTGAGATGCTTCTGCTTTGGTGTGACAGAAACTTGTTACAGTAGTAACTTACACAGAGTAACAGTGAGTACTGTGTGATCATTCTAGTATAAAATTTTGAATTCAATTCTTTTTGTTGCTGGTGTATTGAATAATTTTTCTTTCTATTTTTGTCAAACTCTAGGTTCCTCTTCAAACAGAAATATCTATTGTAGCTTTACAGAAAGATCCAAGAGGCAGCTATTTGGATGCTGGAGACCGTTATCCTCCAAACCAGAATGCTGTCCAATATAATGCTGGTAACAGAGAGTATCGAGTTGATGCTAAAATCCGTGATGCAGCACCAATAGATGTTTATTACTACTGGAGCCTTCCACCAGAATTCTTAGGAAATCAGGTGATCATTAATCACCTCAGTGTTAAATATCAGTCTAAAAAGTAGCTAGTGAATGAGCATTTTACGTATTATAAAATGTGCGGTAGAAGTTAGAGCACCTTCATTTATCCAAGTGCTTCTTTCGTAAAATGTTTTTGAATATTTTTGTGCCTCTTAATTTGATGTGTTGGCTTAGGCTCTCATGGCTAGTCTAATTGCCCCCTGGCGTCTAATAATGTCCCTCTTAATTGAGAGAAAAAATTTAAAGAAACTATTTCAGGTTTCATTTTCAAGTTATAATTAATATAGGTGTGATGACTACTTTTTTAAATATTTAATTGTCATTAGGTATTTTGATTTGAATAAATAAGTTTTGCATAGACAAGTTTTAATCAGAAAAGGGGGGGTTGTAAATTTTCTGAATGAGTTATGGTATCTTATTTTATCTGCTATACACATACTGTAATTGGGTAAATAATCTTTTCAGCTTAACAGTTATGGCGGCTATATAAGATACATCTTCAGGTACAGAGCACCATTTGTTCCGAGGCCACCAAGAATTGCAGACTTGATTATAAAGGGTAACGGTATAACTCTCCACCATCTTCTCAAACAACCTTATGGACCTCAGAGAGACAACAATGTTGAAGTTCGTATCTGGGAAGTAAGTTCTACACTACGTTTTTCAATCTCTGAAATTTGTATGGAACTTTGTTGTACGTATCTTTGTTTCTGATGTCATTAAAATATGTTTTGTGTATGAAAATTTGAATCGTTATACTGTTCACTAATTGTTTTGTTTTCTTCTGTGAAGGGAGAATGGCATAAGGATGAAGCTCAGGGCAGAGGAGATGTACCTTTAGTTGATATTACCACAAGAGAAGATATCATGACTGTCCTACAAAATGTTGAGGCATTTTATCTGCGAGCAAGTTATGATGAAGATCTCATTGACTCCAGGTGAAAAATACAAATGCAAAAATCATATTTTTATTTTCATGAATTATATTTTTCATAAGTCTGAAAAGGATGTTTACATTTTAAAATTTATTATTAACCTATTTGCATTCGTAAGGAGATCATTATAAAGAATGAATCATTGATGCTCCTTATTACTCTCAACGAAAGATTGCAAAAATGGGGTGGAAAAAAGTGCGGCAAAGAAAGCTGATTTAAATGCTATTTGAGAATGGACTCAGCAAAAATTTTTCTATAAAAACTGTCTCTCTAAAATTTAATGCCAAATAATAGACTTTTGATATTAAATTTTTCGCAAACGTATTTTATCAAATTGCTTTTGTGTGTTATCTAGCTAATTTATAGCATTCAGCTTTGCTTCTTCATTTTCAGTATTCTCAGCTTCCAAATGGAATCAGCTTCTCTAGCAGATCCATCTGCACCTCAAGCTGTGTTTGTAGAGAAATGTTCGTGTCCTCAAGGTTACACAGGAAACTCTTGTGAAGTAAGATTCCATTATTTATTTTTTTTCTTTTCCTTGAATTTCTTTGAAAAATTTAAAAACAAATCCTTGCAACATAAAAAGTTTAGAAACACTATCATAATGGCCAGTATATTTATAAAAAATTTCAAGTAATTGTGTCACAACAATGTCTTTTGTCATTGTAGGAATGTGCTGAAGGTTATTCTAGAAGACGAGGTTCATCTGGAATAGGTGAATGTGTGCCCTCACGTTTACCATGCAATTGCCATGGTCATTCAAGCCTTTGTGATCCATCATCAGGAGAATGCTTGGTTTGTAGATTTGCATTTCTAATAATTTTGCAATTGTTGATCTCATTCATATAAATTGGTACCTAACATCTAGTACTTGATAGCTAAAAGTCTATTTTAAAAATGTCATTTTTTGGAAAACATCATTTTTGAAATTTATTTAACAGATACAAAATATTTATTGCATTCTAATTATTACACCCAAAGGATCACAAGATTTGTTCAGGGCTCCTTGGTTTGTATATACTCTTGGCAACAGACGGGTTTTTAAAACTGGCAAATGATCAAGTTATAATCATGAAATATAACTAACACACATACAGTCAAAAGAATAAATACACACATATTGGTTTGTTTCTTACTCAACAAATCAGGTTGATGTAATTAATTAGTAATCATTTCAATTTTTTATTACATTTTTCTGATTTTACTTCATTATTTAAATTATGTTCTTTAGGTGCAATGTAAAAACATTGTTGTATTATTGTTTTATTTTTATTTTTACTGAACGAGTAGTTTTCTATTGATGGTAAATTTTTATTCTACTAGGGAAATCATCTCCAAGTGACCATATTATTAAAAGAGAGCCACATTTTCTTTTTTCCTGCTGATAATTTTTTCTTTTTTAATATATGCATAGAATTGTCAGCACAACTCTGAAGGGAGACAATGTGAACGTTGTAAGCGTGGGTACTTTGGTGATGCAAGGAGAGGCACGCCGGATGATTGTCAGCCATGTCCATGCCCACTTATCACCACTGGCAATCAGTATGTATTGGTGTCTTATTATTTATTTGCATCTCTCATCTACCCTCAAACTGCTCAACCCATTTATGAGTGATTGACCCAATATTGTTAACCTGTATGAACATTTTATTTAGAAAAAGAACTTGACTTTTTACAAATTATGAATTTAACTCACTGTAAGATGTTTAAAACATATTTATTGAGGAATCACCATTTTTTCCCCTCAATTACAAAGATAAAAGCTGTACAATGAGACTAAAGAAAGAGTTGATAGTTTTGTGCACTCAGAGTTAAAAGATAGGTTACATAATAGTATAACAATATTTTCAATCTGAAAAGTTTTTAATTTGTATTTTTTTGAGTCATTCATGCAGGCTTTTGGGAGCCCGAAGAAGAAAAAACTTAATAAATATTTATATTTAATAAAAGAATTGTTGCAGTAATTGTGGACTTGTGTTACTTTTAGTTACTTGTGTTATTTATACACATATCTTGGTTATAATGTCAATATAATATATGCATACCCTAAATAATTGTCTATTTTTCTTGGCATTCAATACACAAATATAAGGTAATCTTATTGATTTAGTTTGTTTCTAATAATTCAGAGCATATAGTCAGTTTTTTAAATTAATAGTAAACACTACATTTTTTCTTCTACAATTTCGTCAAAATATTCTTTGAAAATTCATAATTTTATATTTTTTTTCTGGTTCTCTAATTAAATCAGTCTTCTGGATACATGGAGTGGTGCCCTCCCTTCAGAATGGTAAACACAAACTGCACAAATTTCTTGGTGGTGCATGCAAAGAAAAAAAAAATTTATATTACAAGTTATTTTTCAATGGAATCTGCATGCTGTGTTTAAGCATAAAATGTTTCTGCATTGAATTATAATTTTTATTAGTTCTTTTTTTAAATTTATTACTACTTTAAATTCAACTATGTGCACAAGATATGGACATCTTGAGCATGGTTTCCTTTGTTTAAGTTTGTTTATTTCATTTTTGAATTGTCACTATTGTTTTTGTTTGCTTTTTCTAGAAAAAGTCTTTTAAATTTCATTTTTTATCTAAACAGTTAATGCATTTCAATTTTAAAGATGGTATTGAAGCATGATATTAGTGTGTAGAATTGAAAAAAGATTCATGACTGAATCATGTTCATATGTCACAAAATATTAATTTATGGCTTTTAAGTTTTCATTCAATTTTTTTTATCATACTGATTACAAACTTTATGTTCAGTATTTTCATTTTTCCAGTTTTTAATTGTTTTCAACCAGTGTCTGTTATTTAGACCTTTGCTGTTCTTTGAAATAATATTTTTAAATACGAGCATTAGAATTTTTTTATCCTGAATGAGATGACATACATTACTTACATTAATACTTACTTACATTATTATGCGTTACCAAGTCACGAAGTGACTGAGAGGTTTGGTCAGTCTGATTTTCAGAAATGATTCAGGCTTTGGTCGACCAGTTCTTAAAGTGGCTGGAGATCCCTGGCCAAATTTTTATGTTCTGATGAAAGACTGTGTCCAGTGGGCACTAAATGTACTTTTTTAATTTCCAATGTGGGATACATGCCTATGTATAGTAGCTGTATTGGCCCCATGTGACAAAAGAAGAAAAAAAGAGAATTTTGGAAGACACAGCTATGTATATAATAATATGTAGCCATTATATATTTTTCTTTAAAATTTGACAGGAAAAACTATTACCACATCATGACTGTAGTTTCATGGACACAATTATTACCAAAAAGGTATCTCTTGTTATCAGACTTTTGCTAGGGATCTCCAACCACTTTGCAAACTGGCTGGCCAAAGCTTGAAATTTGGACATTGGCTGAGTAAATAGTCAATGAAAATTGATCAATTTTATGCTTTGGCAGTAACATACACACACTCTTAATTTGTATTTGTTAATACTCTTATTTTTCTTAATGTGCCATTTCACTGTTCTGGTAATATTTCTAGTAAGTTTTACAGAAACTTGATTCTTTAATGAAAATATTTTCTTCTATATGTAAACAGATTCAAAACTGATTCATCAGTTATCATTTTCCTCATTTCATGCAAAAAAACTGAATTTGTGAGAAATCGTAATTGAAAACATTATGCTCTATATATAGTGTGTAGTTTGTCTTTATTATTTCTTATTGGCCTTTAACTCATCTTCATGCCATTTTATATTTCACTTTCTTTCTAAATGTGTTTTGATTTTATTTTGCGAAGGTTCTCTCCCACATGTAAAATTGATACAGATGGCCAAGTAACTTGTGATGCTTGTCCTGTTGGATATCAGGGCCGCCGATGCGAAAGATGTGCACCTGGGTATGATGGAAATCCAAATGTTCCTGGTGGCAGTTGCAGAGTTCGAGGTGCATACAGAGTTGTTTTTTTCCTTTGATTATATATATATGTTCATATTCTGTTCTACTCATCTCTGAAAATAAATGTCATGCCTTTGATCTTTTAAAAAAAATCAAGAGCTTTGATTTTGTGAGAAAAATAAATTTTATTTTAAATATTTTTTGTTATTTGAACTATGAATATTGAAACTGATATTGTATTTATTTCCAGGTGGCCTTCAGTGTGATCCGATTGGAAGTCTAACTCCTGAACCAAGCAGAACAACAGGTCTTTGCCAGTGTAAGGTAAACAGGTCAAATTTATGATTTTTTATGACATGTTTTTCTATGCTTAAATATTGCTGTCAGTTTTTTTTTTTAACACAAGTACAAACTGATACAAAAGACAGACACACACAAAAAACATATAAATACATAAAGCGGAAACATTCACTCTGACTCTAAGGGACTAGGGTGTTCTTTCACAGTAGGTCTACAAAAAATAATCCGTTGTCTGTTGGCACATGGCAACAGTCATTATTTTTCAAGGATTTTTTTAATTTGTTATTAGTTATAATACCTGGCACTGCCCGTGTTTTCTTCAATTACTGGAAGGATTGAAAAATGACAAGACCATTATAAAGGCATAAAAACTATTATATACATATACTGACAGGATTAAAGAAATGCCAAACCATTGTAAAGGCATATGCATGTCTGAAACACATTGGTAGGGAACCAAAGTAAGCATTCCAAAAGTGATAGTTTAGGTCGAGAAACCATTGTTACCCGACAGTTTTCCGTCAATTTCGGGCATTGGCCCAAATCTAACAAACTTATAAAGTAGCCTATCATTTAAGTCTGGTCCCGTTAGGTATATATGCAAAATTTGGCAACAATAGATCTAAAATTGTGGATTTGTATAGAAAACACACACAGCCAGACAAAATCAATTTTATATTGTAAATGTAAAAAAAAAAATGTAAAAGATAATTTTAAAGTAGTAGTATCAATTATTTACTGGGAAGGGGTCATTCAAGTATTACTTCAGCATCAAGGGGGGGGAAGGGGGTTTTGGATTTGCTGACTTTTGATGACAAGTTGGGGGAGGTGGGTTTGAAGGTTGCTTACGTCATCAACCACCCCTTTTTGAAGATATGAGATATTCTAAGCTGCTGACGAATTTTTGCTGATAGGGGGGAGGGGGTCAGTGTTTTGCTGACTTTTGCTGATGGGGGGGGGGGTCAAAAATGGCTGAAAATCTGCTTACATAATACTTGAATGGCCCCCAAGTTATGTGAACATTTACATTCTGTCTTATTAGTGAATCAGTGTTAAATATAGATTTCCCTTCTCCCTTTTTTTTTTTCACAATATATAAATTTTGAAATATATTCATCCAAGAGCATACAAAAAAGGAAAAAACAGACATTTATATTTACACTGTGCAGTGATTGCAAAGATCAACTTCAGTATATATAAGTAAAATGGTCAGATTCCAAAAAGTCAATTCCTTGCAATATATAGTAACAAAAAAGAATCAGTAATATTTTAGAAAAAAACAAAACATTTTTGACAATAAAAAATATATTCATCAATGTTGTAAAAAAAAGTTACATCAGCTTTTGTTATGGTTATCAGTCATCTGTATTAATTGCATGATTTGTTCATAGTTTATATTTTTTGCAAAGGAATAAATTTTGAAATTTCAGCTCGCATCACTATTAGTATGGTTCACACATTGTATGGAAACGATTTAGCATTTTAAGTGCAATGTAACAGAAACTCTTTCTAAATAATGTTTTATTGACTCCTGGCACTTGATAAATATTCCTATATCGAATATATGTTCTATTGCTTTTCAATGTTAGCCCTGTATTATTTACTGTTACAAATTTTATATATTATATATATAGAGAGATTTGTCTTATGTTTAGTGTGTGACATTCTGTTCAGTTTTTTGAGTTAGTATTAGTTATTAGTGATCTTATTTTACTGTAAGTGCTATTAAATTCTTGTATGTTTGTATCATATGCCCCGCTCGAGGCGCATATTCCATATGTTGTTATTGAATAAATCCATGCATAAAAGATGTCCTTTAGAAAGGTTTTATCAATCGTGTTTTTAGTTTATATAGGACTGCTGCATAGATTCTAATTTTTTAAACTATTTTTTCATGCTGGAGATTTTTTTTTTACGCAAATGTAATTTAACGTAATGTAATTAAGCAAATATATTTTTTTCGAGTATTTAGTTTTAATTTATTATTTAGCCATATATTTATCCTAAATAGGTCCTTTTCAATTACTTTTTGAGACACATCATTTCTGTATCTTCAACATAAAGGATAGTGTCATCTGCAAATGAAATTAATTTACCATTTGAACTCATTTTACATAAATCATTAATATAAACAAGAAATAATGATGGTTTTAGGACCAGCCCTTGCGGGACTCTTTTCATTACCTTTTGGAATGTACTGATTTCACCATTTATTATAATAGCTTGTTGCCTATTATAATAGTATGTTTCAAACCAGTTTCGTACAGTTCCTCTTATGCCTGCTGAAAAGAGTTTGTTAAAATACCCAAAATCACCATAATCAAAGCATGGTTTAAATCTAAGAAAACTCTAATGGGGGAATATTTATTGTTATTAAATTCATTGTTTGAATAATTACTCAATTCGACCATAGCTATTTTAATACTTTTGTTTTTTCAAAGCTATATTGGTTAGACGCAAAAAAAAAATTGTTATTGAAAAAGCTGATTAGTTGTTTTTTAATACATTTCTCAGTTATTTTTGAAAAAACTGGAAGAATGTATATTAATATTGGTTTATATAGCTTACTAAATCATGAATATTTCCTTTTTTATAAATTAGGTTTACAATAGAATATTTTAACTCATTAATTTTCTATTCATTATCTTGTCTCATTTTCTGTTCATTATTTCAATATTGGAAATACAATATCTATCGATATTTATATATATTAATATTTAATACAATATCTGTCATTAGTTAGTACAGTATATGAAAACTTGATGCTAAACATTACATTCTCAGACATTATCTGTTGAAAACTGTCCAGAATGAATGAAAAAAAAATTGGTCTTATTTAAATTTATTTCTACGCTTTTCATCCAGTGGATGGGAAGACAGGTTTTCAGTGTAAATTAAGATAATTTTTTTCTAGTACAGTTTCATAAATTAAACATCTTTAGAAAAAATATTGAATTTAATTTTGAAAACTGTTAAGCCAGCATATTTATCTTTTTTTTTGGAACTTTCAATTCTGAGCTATTCTTTGCTCCTTGGTTGAGAATCACTAAACAAAGCAAATGAAAAAAATTCATGTTTTTATTCATTCAGCATAATTCAAATTACTTTTTGTCTCTGGACTCCCAATATGTAGTACTTTTAATAAATAAAATTATCTTCTATATACTAATGGGATTTTGCCAGTTTTTCTACTACCTCAATGTTTCTTCTACACTAGTAATTAGCATCGTTAGAAGATTTTGGATACAGATTACTTAATAATCCAATTTGATTTTAGTGTGTTAATTTAATTCTGTTCTGTTTGTCTGAGTCAGTTTCATCAAATATCTCTTCACCGTGTAGAGATGCCTACCAATGGTGTTTGAAAAATACAGAGTTGATACTTAAAATCATGACAGCCCCTTGAAATCGTATTTCATTTAATAACAGTTGCAAGAACCTAATCGGCTGTTTTCATCTTTAGTTCAGAATTCGCAAATATTCCTTCATTATTATTTGTCTTCTTTCAGCCATATGTGACTGGTGCAAGATGTGACCAATGCAAACCACATACATTCCAACTGAACCCTGCATCTCCATTCGGTTGTATTGACTGCTTCTGCATGGGAATAACAAAAGATTGTTTAAGTAGTACTTGGTACAGAGATACGGTATGTGTAAAACATGTTCATGTATGATATTCTGTAATTTATTTCCTTTTTTAATTTTTAGTTGATAATGTAAATAAATCTCAAATGGGTCAAAATTATGTTTTTCCTTTTCAAACCTGAGCCAAAACAAGCTATTAAAAACTTTTTTTTATTAATTTGTATTTATTGTATTTAAAAATGCCCTTTTAAAAATCATTTTTTCAGTTAATTGATTAATTTGTGTCAATGTTTACTGGAACCATGTGAGTTATAGGTCTTTATTAAAACCATTAAAAACAAAGGTACACATATATGTACCTCTAGAGCAAAGAGATCATTGATTATTTTTAACTATTAAATTCGATATTGTTTTCTGTTAGGTTTCATTGTCTTTCACCAGCAGTTCTCAGAACGTTGTGCTTACAAACATTCACCGCAGTTTTGATATCAGTCAAAATTTGCAAGTTGATGCTCGAAACAGGGAATTGCTGTTCAGGAGTTTCGCAACTCAACCACTTCAAACTTATTACTGGAAACTGCCACCATCATTTTTGGGGGATCAGGTGTGTAGTATGAAGGAATGTTTTTGTGAATAGTTATTGTGTGTGTGTGTGTGTGTAGAACTCACACTCATAATTTACATTTATATTTCTTGATATGATTTGATTTTGCATAGTGTTGCTGATAAGATATGATTATTGCATAATAACTTACTACACTTGATGAGCATATGAAGGAATTTGCAATTATTCACTTGCATTCTAGACCTTAGAAACTAATAATAAATTCTAAATTAGAAAAATTGTTGCCATAAAAACTTGGTTGAGCATGGTCAATTTTGAATTGCAAAAATAAAAATCCATGCATTGAATAGTCAACATTTACTTAAGTGTATATCTATTTGTGAGAAGACTGCAATATATGTCCATAATAAAGCTTCAATATTGATGCTTTATTATGAACATATTACAAAGAATATGTCCATTACATAAAACGAACACTTTCAGTATTTTTCTAACTTATATATTGTATAGGTTATTCTCTCCATTACTGTGTTGATTAAAAAAATATCAACAGTAGAGGGTTTATTTAAATGTTACTTGTCTGTTAAGATTTAGAGCACCAGCTGGAACTTAGTGTATGTGCAGTTCTTTTGACTACTACTTAACCGAACATGCAACTCATACACATTCTTCTGTGGAATTTATAACAAATTGGTGCATGCCAGATTGTGGGTTATAAGTGATTGTGAGGCTCTAACATATTTATGTTTCCAGTGTCATTTATTTCATGCTATGGTGGTGCTGCCATCTGTCTTCCGCGTTTTGAAGTGAATATGATAAATTCTTGAATTTTCGTATTATGTAACTTTCATGCTGAAAGTCTGCCTGCTCTGTGAAGAGAGCAAAAATTTATTGAAAAAATTAACGGAATTCAATCTACAAAAAACTCTTAATTCTGTTCACTATAAAATATTTCCAGAAGATAAATTAATACATTCATTTGTTACTTATGTGTCATTTATGCTTTTTCATTAATAGAAAAACATCAAGTATTTGAAAGTATAACTTGGATAAAAAAGACTTCTCACTTTGCACACCTTGTTTTCTTTTATCTTTGAAATGGTATAAAATTGATATAAAACATTTTCTGTTGAAATTTTCAAAATATTTTTCATAATATATTCAGGTTGTATTTGCTCCCAGTAATTTCCTTATAATTCAGACATGTTTAAATGCTCTTCTATCAAAAAACAGCAAAAACTTTTCAGAAATTTTCATATATTTTTTATGTGTATGATGCATATTGATTTTTTTTTGTTTTTATTCATGCAGGTAACAGCATATGGAGGTTCATTAAATTATACAGTGATGTATGTTCCAGGCAACAGAGCTGATCCAAATCTTGATCCAGATGTTGAGATCATGGTATGAATATTTGGCTTTTTGAGGTTTGAGAGAGAGATTTTTATTTGAAAAATTATGATTTCTTATGATTTCTTATATTGCATTATGTATTTTTCTCCCAATTTTTAGGGCAATGGAATTGTTTTGGTGTATCGACACTCAGAACTTATAAGACCTGGTGTGCAGCATGCCATTTCCATCCCAATGTATGAAGTAAGTCGATTTTTTTTTTACTGTAAAGTGCTTTTCAGTGGTAGCAATAATGACACTATGTGAAATATCAGATGGTTCTTAGAATAAATAAACAATGAATGTGAATAAATAAATTGAACTAACTGATCCTATTTGACAATTTTTGTTTTCATTATTACAACTACAGAAAAAAGTATCAGAATTTGATCTGCAAAAGACCCCTTAGCTATGTTCACTGTGCTGTGTCCACGCAAAAGTATCTGAAAGATGAGTCATACAAATATATTTATTTCAGACATCTTGGTTGAGAGCAGATGGCCAGCCGGCTACCCGTGAGCATTTATTGATGACTTTAGCAGATCTAGATGCAATCCTGATAAAAGCCACGTACACAGGAGAAACAACATCTACTAGGTAAGGGAATAGGAAATTTATTTTGCATAATGATTGAAATAAGTCTAGCAGGAATTAAATAGAGTCTGCTTCCTGTTTAACTAGTAAATACAAACACATCAATATCTTCAGCTTGACACAAAGTCATTTACAAAGTTTGGTGACACCCTTGGGAGCCACAATTCACACTTTGACAACAACTATTACGTACAATAGAATCTTGATTTATTGAATTTTTCTGTCTCTATTTGCAATCATGTTGATAAAGATTTATTGAACAAAATTGTCATCTTGTCTGATTTGTTAAATCAAAATTTTACTGTGCATCAAAATCTAACCTTTTTTTCCTGACAAATGAAATAACCATTAATTTTATCATGTAGACATAATTCTTATGAATGTCAAAGAAGCATTTTGATGAAGTGAAACCAAAAAGATCTTCTGCATGTATTTTACTATATATTTTTTACATTTATTACATAATTTTTTTTCCTGTGTGCAGTCTGTCTGAAGTGGCGTTAATGACCGCTGTAGATCGACCAACAGGAAGGGAAAGAGCATTATCTGTTGAACAGTGTCGTTGCCCCATTGGTTATACAGGACTTTCTTGTGAAGATTGTGATGCTGGATATACTCGTTCTGGTGCTGGTCTATATTTAGGACTTTGTGAACCATGTTTCTGTAACAGTCACTCTAGCGATTGTGATCCAGAATCTGGTATCTGCAGGGTGAGTTACCTAATGTGCATTTTCAAGTACAGAAGCACTAGCAGCTTCTAAAATTCGAAGCAAAGTAGAAATTACTCATATTCATTCAAATCATCCATAATTATAGTAGCGTCTCCATATAACCAAACCACTTTATTCCATCAAAAGAATAGTTGAAATGTTTTTTTTTTAATTTCAGCATTCCAGAAATGTGATATAAAAGCTGATTGTACAGAGAATTTGATGTACTCTATCTATATTAGAATCTTATTGATTATGTGGTCATGTGTTTTACATTTTCATTTGCAGAACTGCCAGCATAATACTGAAGGAGACTTCTGTGAAGAATGTGTTGCAGGTTTTGTTGGTGATGCCAGTGGAGGCACCCCTAATGATTGTCAACCAGCTATTGGTAAGCAGATTGTTTAGCTGTCATTTATAGTGACACAGCTTACTTATTTGTTATAAAAAGGATTTGGATTCTTTTCTATGCTTTAAGTATAATGTATTTTTTTTTCTTTTGTTATATTTTATGCAGAACCATCATGTCAATGTGATTCTAGAGGCAGTCTGGGATTAGAATGTGATTTCAGGAACAATTGTCCATGCAAAGTATGTATGTGTAAAAATTGTAATGTAACATTTTCACGTGAATGAATAATAAATTCTCTTAATACATACAGTAAAACTTGTACGAAATGAAACATCAAGAAGTCAAAATAATATTCTAATTTAGTGAGGCTTCCGTTCTATAAAATTGCACATTAAAGCAATGATAATTGATTTCAGGGCTGGACAAATAGCAAAAAAATCTAGCCGTCAGAACTATTTTTTTAGGTGCCAAATTTTTTTTATCCAAATAAAAAGATCCAAAATAATGCTTTGTTTGACTTTTTCAGGACATAGTGACCCTCTTTCATGTTGGCAGATATGCTGCAACAAATTCCAAACATTTTATGCTGCTCTCAGCCTGCAATTTAGTAACTACAAAAATAAAATTTTAGGCGCCAATTACGAAATACTAATTCTTTAGTTGCCATTTTGACCTAGTGCCTGGCCCTGGCCAATGGGATTATTTTATTTTGTTCAAGACGGGTTTCTGTCTCGTGGAATGTCTTAGACAGGCTTCACAGTATATATATTTTTCAAGAGGGTTATTCATTACCTGTAATCATTGTTTTGACATTTGTGTATAAAATTTATTCTATGAAAAGAAGCCCCTTTCACAACTTCCACTCATTATTTTAATTGCTTCAATGTATACTGCTACCTACTACTATGAAGTTCATAGTAGAAGGTATGAAATTTCTTGAAACATACATTAGTAGTTTTGAGGTCATTATACACCGGGAAAAGACGCTCATGTAATAAATGTAGTTTCATGAATTCTATTGTTAAATGTTATGTGCATGCATATAACTAAATGTGCATTCTTCAGCTAGTTGTATTTTTCAATTGTCAATTCTAAATGCCTTGAATTTTTTTTTTTTGGGGGGGGGGGGGTTGTTAAACTTCATTGTTTGCTACAATTGATATTTCTGCATTCCCCTTCCAGCCAAATGTGCAAAGAAGGAATTGCAATCAGTGTAAAGAAGGCTTTTTCAACCTGGAAGCAAGAAATCCTGAAGGCTGTTCCCCATGCTTCTGTTTCGGTGTGACACAGCAGTGTAGTAGCAGCTCTTATTACAGAAGTCAAGTATGCTCAGATTCTTATTACTGTGAATAAGTTTCTTTAATTTTTATTTCCCTTGTGATAAATGATGCGGGTGTTATATTTCCATATTTATTAGCTAAAATCAAACTGACTTTGGCTTTCTGTTATTTTCTCATTCAGACTGAAATGAGGCTACAAGATTTACCAGATCCTTATGCTCACAACTTCCAGTTGACTAGTCGTTTCCGAACAAGAACAATAACAGAAGGTATTATAGTAAATCCGAGCCAAAATGAAGTTAGTTTCACATCATTCCCACGTGAACCAGAACAAGCAGAAACATTGTTCTGGTCTCTTCCAGCTCAGTTCCTAGGAAATAAGGCAAGTTGTGAATTGTGAAACATCTTGAATATACCTCATGCATGTTTATCAAAGACTCTCTTATAAGTATATTCTTACTCTCTTATATTTTTCATATAAGTCTGTTTGATAGTTGCATGCATTTACAGCCCCAGTGAATTTGAACTCTGTATTGCAAGGCACTGCTGTACCTTGTTCACTTATTCATGACAATGTATGACTATTTTTAATTTTCAATGCTATTCTTGTTTTAGTTATGTGGTTTGAAAGATTTTTACTTTGATGAAACTGATATTCTATCCATTTGGTATTGTTCAAAAGAAAATTATATGTATTATCAAACATGTATTCCTAGCAGGAATATTTGTTTTACAAATGGGAGTTATCTCTAACCTAATTAATTTTGTCATATTTCCTGGGAATTTTATTTTATTTTTTGCAGAATCAAACTGATACTTCAGACACTCATTATTCATTTTTCATTTTTACAGCTGTCATCATATGGGGGAAAGCTTTATTACAGTCAGCAGTATACTGCTGGTGATGGAGGAGATCTGTATGCGGATGCAGATGTTGAAATGACTGTAAATAATGCATTTATTTATCCTGTTTCATTTCAAATCAATGTATATCTATGTGGATGTTTTTTTTTCTACATCATATTTTATACATTTGTTTTTAGGGCAATGGTATATCAGTGTTTTATGTCAATATTCCAACATTAAATCCTCAAGAAGTCAGAACATTTGAAATTGAATTGAGAGAGGTAAGCTGAGAATATATATATTTTTTTTTTATTCTTATTTACTTTACAGTACTTGGTTAGGTTTCTTCCGCCATTGTTCTTCCATATCTGAAGATTACAAATTAGATAAAGCATTGGTTTCATGGTTCGATGGTGAATGTAGAATTGGAACCAGTTTTTCTCTTACAGTGGGTTTCGTTCATAAAATTCCCTTTTAGAATACTTTCCTGGTTAGTACAACTTATTTTTGTGCTTCCAGCTTTTACTAATACTCATTGGGATTTCCCATTCAAAGCATTTTCCCACTTATAACATTTTTTAATGGATTTTTTTGAAAAGCATTATAAGCAAGATCCATTGCATTAAGAACAAGGCAAAACTCCTAGTGATACCTACTGTGCTCTTCCTATGAAAAATAGGAAGAAAATTTGCATTTATACATGTTTGCTTCTCATTCTAAGTAATATTTATTCGAATTCTGGAGCGGGGGGGGGGGGGGATTGCAATTTTTTCTTCTTTTAACATAAACTTTATTGATATACTGATAAGTTCTATTTTTTTACTAAAATCAAATACATGAATGCTTTCAGACAAACTGGCAAAGAGTTGATTCTAGGGGACCAACTTCAGCTACAAGAGAGGACTTCATGAAGATCTTAGCAAACGTTGAGGCTCTCCTTATCCGGGCATCTTTCCATAATAGAATGCAGCAGACAATATTACGAGATGTGAAGATGGATGTTGCTGTACCCCAGAGCACTGGTCAGAGGCTGGCAGTTGAAGTTGAGCAATGTGTCTGTCCTCCAGGTTATATTGGACTTTCATGTGAGGTTTGTGCAGATTTATCTATTATAAGTGCGTCAAATTTTACACTTAAATATTTTTAATAAGAATTTAATAACCTTTGTGTTACTTCTTATACTATTTATACTAAAACGTAGTATTAGGTAAACTAATACTGTATTATTTCCACATTAGTTATTAATGTAAATTCCTTTTCACTATTTCGAGATATTTCTTTTATAAGTTTAGGGCAGTGGTTCTCAACCTTTGATTCAGATCTTTTTTATAGCACATAATTTCTATGGTGATCTCCATAAGCCTCTTTTTTTTTTAATCAAATTTTCAGATTTACTTTATTTTCCTTGAGTAGTTTTGGATGCCCTGGGAAGTGCATACAAAGCACTGATTGAGACCCGCTGATTTATAATAATATATCAAGATAATTCCAGCATGTAGAATCGAAATCTATTTTAGCCATATTGTAACTTTCACCCTTTATATTCTCTATGTAGGAATGTGCCCCTGGTTACATACGAGATACAAGTGGTCCTGGACTTGGACGTTGCACAAGATGCAATTGCAATGGTCATTCTGAATCTTGCCATGCAGCAACTGGAACATGTGTGGTAAGAGTAATTTTTTTCTAGTTTATCTAACATAAGACTATTTTAATTGACTTTTTGTTATTTTATTAAACCTGGATAATATATATATATATATATATATACACATTTGTGTTATGTATGAGTTAGTAACGTATCAATCATTTTTCTCTTCAGAGGTGCCGTCATAATACAGTTGGTGAAAACTGTGAGCGTTGTGCGGATGGTTTTTACGGTGATGCAACAAGAGGAACGCCAGAAGATTGCAAGCCATGCCCATGTCCTCTGACTACTGCTCCCAATCAGTGAGTTTCCTGAACATAAATAGCATCTGACTTCAGCATAGCATGATCTCTGCTGGGGGAACTAAATAAAATTGACTTCATAAGCTAAGGGAATTAATAAATAAGTTTGCTCAATCAAGCTGGTAAAAAAAACCTTCAAAAATTGATGTTATTAGTGGGATGATATTAAAAGTGGTAGAAGTTATGCTCTTTAAACTTAACATATACCAGGCACTATTGCTCACGGCAATGTAAGTCATTTCTCTCCCTCCCGTTTGTAGGCTTGACATAGACATTATACTGTGAGGTTTGACTATATTTGAGTGACTTCATATCAAAAATGGACACCTGTCAAAAAAAATCAAAATTGAGTTAGCATTGGTTTCCTATAGGATTTTTCTCACTCTTTTGAATGGCAAAATCTGTGTCTATCAACAACAGATGCAAACACATTATTTCTGGCTTCAAAAGAAATCACCAGTATATAATTCAATGGAAGTTGCACAATGGAAAGTAGTTTTTTCTCTACTTAATGAAGGTTGCAAATGTCCATCTTTGATGTGAAGGCACTTATATATTTTCAAGTATGACTGAAAACAAAAGAGCATGGAATGATTTATGGCATAGTGTTTCAATATTGATTTGGTTGCATTGAAATTTCAATGAGCTCAAATAGTTGTATTACCTCTCAGGCCTTTTGTCTGAAGCATAACTTTAAATATTTTATGTATTTTTAAGCAATTGATGTACTTGGAAGGTTGATAGAACCATTGTGAAATCAGTATTGCTAATTTAAACGATTAGGTTTTATAATTAGAATTTTTTCCTTGTTGTATAGCCTGCATAACTTGTAAATTATTTATAACATGTTTAATTTGTATGATGGCTTCTGTTTGAATTTGAATAATAGGCTCTTTTGATTATCATTACTTATGTATGTATTTATTTAAGAATATGAATGATCAGTGTGCAGTATACATTGCATTGAACATGATCCATATATATTTATTTCTTCACAATTTTTTTTTTTGAACTTTCAGGTTTTCCCCAACATGTTTGAGTGATAATGATGGGCAGCCAACATGCAATGCTTGTCCACCCGGATACATCGGCAGAAATTGTGAGAAGTAAGTTCTGGAATGTTTTTGTGTGTGTGTGTGTGTGTGTGTGCATTTATTTTTTATACATATAAAAACAATGAACATTTATCTATACTTCTTGGTAATATTTATATCTGCATGAATATTCTTAGGTGTGCACCAGGATATAGAGGAACACCTGTTCAACCTGGAGGTAGATGTGAACCAACTGGAGGTAAAAAAAAATTTATTTTTAAATTTTCTGTGCATATGAATTAACAATGTTATTTTAATTAATTCCAAATGATATTGCTCAAAAATAGGTAATTACATAATGAAATAAAGAAAAAATTTTGTGAACTGATATACATCCTTATAATTTAATGTCTTGCCATCCTAAATGCAACCTAATATCACATGATGAAGTCCCAAAATACATTTTTCTTATTTATTTTATTCAATATTCATAGAATAATGTGCAGTTGATAGTTCTGTGAGTTGAGCTCAATAATTTGATTCTTTGTAACTTTCTTAAAAAACTGTATTTGTGATTGTATAAAATATTTTTCAACTCTCATTCAAAAATTCCTTCTTTTCATGAGAAAATGTTCCTTTTAACATTTAAATTATTAGATAAAAGTAAAATATTTCAGCCCATTTACTGTAAATTTCACATATTTTCAATGACTGCTGAAATAATAATTAACAAATATACTTTATGAGAAAATAAAAACTTGTGTATGAAATGATCTGTGAATTCATGTTGAAATATCTTCAAATTTAATTGTATGAATTAAACTGATAAATGAATCGTTTACCAATCGGTCTTGAGCAACTCCTTGTATTGATCTATTCAATGAAAAAAAAATTTTGCTGTACACTACTTCTCTTAGGCAATGATACTCTGCAGTTATCTGTGGTACCCACGACACTGGTAAAGAATATTGGTGAAAACGCCACTATAGAGTGTTTTGTCATCAGCGGTCAACCGTATCGAGTATATTGGCTTCATAATAACCACACTGTGAATCCACCCGATTTCTCGACTGCAGTGAAAAGTACATCTTCAGGCAGCATTCTGTCAATATATTCTGTTGACAGCCATCACCACGGGCTGTATACTTGTCGTGCAGTTTCCAAAAATCGGAGCATCCAGAAAGTCGCCAAGTTGGCCATTTTGGGTAAATTTTGGGGCAATTATTTCTCTTGTCAGCCATTTCGCTGTAGATGAAAAAGCTTTGTAGGAGCTCTATTTTCTATACTGAACTATGCCTCACACTCTTTACCTTCCTATCTTCAACGTTTATGTTCTCTATTCATGGTGTGGTTGTTTCTGACTCAGAAATTCTAAGTACGTACTTGTGTAGCAGAGATGCCTTTTAGAAAAAAGCAGTCAGTATACGTCTTTGTTTTTGTTGTCCTTTCTCTATGTTTTGTTCATATAAATGTGTCTATATATTCATATGTGTGCACATCTGTGACAGTCCAATGTTGTGTTGGAATCGCTTGAACTTAACTTACTTCTAAAGAAAAGCATTTTGCTTAGCTTTGTGCTAACTCTTGGTTTAAAATCATGCCAGATTTGTAGAATATAACTGACAAAAATCTAATGTAGAAGTAGTTTTACTAACGCATGAAAGAGGAAAAAAAAGTTTCACATGTATATTGAAAATTTTGGATACGTGTGTAAGAAAATTTGTGACATATTATCATGGCTAATCAATTTTCGATTCCAGGATGTTCCAACTGTTCAGAGTTGTGCTATTTAAAATTTTCAAGGGGATTATTAAATATTTTTGTAATGGTATTTTGCATTAGTCATTATGCAAATAATAACATATAATTCACATTTGAACAGCTTTTATATAAAAGGAATCAAGCGCCATTAAATCAAAACTGAGAAAAAGCTATTTAAACTTATCTTTGATTCAGTTTGGTAGTTGGTTCAAGTGCACACTTTTTGCATCACAGCCTATTTGTCACTTGGTTCTATTTAGATGAAAAATCCCACCTCTTTCAATAGTTCAGATGTCGGTATATCTCAAAAATATTTAAAATGACACTTGTGGTTTCTTTTATATAAAAGCCGTCCATTTTCTAATTCATGTACATTATAATCATGTAATGTTATGAGAATTTTCATGCATAATTTTTGGTGTTGTAAATTGTGCTTGAATATTGGCACATACACATTTTTAAAGTATCAAAAATAATCGAAATTAAGTTTGAGAAAATGTTTTCTCCTGTAAACATCCTAATTCTGAACCTATGACCTGCCACTAACTGTTTGAACTTCTGCATTAATAAATATTATTCTTTAAAAAAAAGTAGGGGGGGGGGAGGAAATGTGTGTTTTTTTTGTTTTTTTTTTTGACAGCTGCATATATAACTCAGACTTTTTTTTCTTAAACCAAATCTGAATTATTGTACCTTTTCTCAAACCTTACATATATAATATTGTGTGTATTGAATTTTACTTTTTGGAGATTGACAGTTATTTGTATAAAACTCATTTTTCATCCAAATGTGATCAAAAGAAGCAAAAAAACAAAACGGTGAAATTCTACTTATAAAGTTAAGTATTCGCTGTGTTATGATGCTTGGACAGAGGCATAAAAGTTACAAGTTTTTTTGCAATTTCTTGCTATATTATGTGAGTAAACATTCAATTTTTCTCTTTTTAAAAGGGAACAAAAGTCATTGTGCATTCATTGCAAACTTCTGTAGGATAAGTGCGTTTTCAGTAAAGCAGTTTTTGCTAACTTTAAGGATGCTTTTGATTAGAAGACTATAGCCTCTAGAACAGTGGTTCCCAAACACTTTTAGTGGTGGACCCCCACAAATATTGGTAACTGCCATTTATAGCAGCAGAAACTACAGCCATCTATCAGCAAGAATGCTTTCGAACAATGGAGGGCATTTTATCCAATACAAGTAAATGTGATACAATAACAATGTGACCTACAAAATAACAAAAACAACCTTTCACGTGAGAGTTCTCATCTCAAATACAATTTTTGTCAATTCATAACAATGTTACTGCTACAGCCTGTAAACTTTGCAGTAGTGCTTTTTTGCATTAATTTAATTGAAATCCTCCTTTTTAAGTAATTTATTATTTTTTTAACTTATCATTAATTTTTTTTTTTTGCATTTCTGCAATTGGGCCATAGACCCCTGGGGGAAGGAGGTATAGGCACCCCCGATTTGGGAGCCACTGTTCTAGAAATCTGAGTAGTAAAAAATACAAGCTATGATTTTTTTTTCTACATTTCTTGTTATGATATGATAATCTATATTTAGTTATCTGTTATAGTTATACATCTGTTTATTTGTGCATAGTTCTTCTGTTAAGAGTTCAGGAGTATTTATTGTAGTTTTAGAGTTTCAAAAAAAGTTTGAAAATTGTGCTTTGTCAAGCTTAATAATGATAATAATAAATAATAGTTTAATAGCATAATAAATAATTCTCTAGAGGAAAAAATATTGGTTTAATGTATTTTTTATATAGGAACTAGCCCTACAATCCGTGTGAGAGTTGAAGAGCCACGGACGCAGCGAGTGCCAGTTGGCGCAACTGTCACATTCAGGTGCACTGGGGTCAGCCAAGTCAGTGATGTAAGTGAAACCTCTATTGTTGTAGGCTTCTAATTCTAATATCTTTGAGTTTGAAAAATATATCAGCATGGATATCAAATTGAAAGTAACTTCTTATTCAGGCAAATTATTATTTTATTATATAACATTAGGTGACATATACTCTGGTTTGGACTAAAGAAGGTGCTGCAATGCCTGCCCAAGCCACAGAGACCAGTGGAGTTCTTTCCATTCCAAGTGTTCGTCCAGAAGACACTGGTACTTACATATGCACTGGATCAGACCTGACTAGTGTTGCACAGGACAGAGCAACTCTTTTAGTTGAAGGTATGCAAGTTATTTTAAAAATATTCTGATATGATTTTATATTTAACCTTCTGGATGTAATTTTGCGTATTGGAAATCAGCATTTGTCATGTTAACAGTGCATGGTTTTTTTTTTTTATTAATTCTGATAAAAATTCACAAACTTGTATTCCATTTTCAACTTATTTGGGCATTCATGCATGTTCAGAGGGACTCTTATTGTTACCCAATAGCTAATTCTCTCAACCAATTAGTTGTAGAAAAAAACTTCCAGTTTGTGTGCTCACAACTTGCAATTGCAAAGAAAAAGTTCAAATTTTGCCTTCCATCATCCTATAAACCAGTCATCTTCAACAAGTTAATACAGCACTGGCCACATTTCAGAAATATTACTGAGGCTGGCAGGTCAATCAGCTGTAATTCAAATGCTACCAAAGAGCTCCGCTTGCATTCAAGACCCCTGCTATAAGCCATTTAAGTTTAAAAAAGTTATTTCTGAAAAAAGTATTTGATTTAAATTTCTATATGGTCTCAGATTCCTACCAGTTACATTCAGTTAACATGCCAGTTCATGAGATATAAAGATCTGGTATAAGATTCTGTTCACATATCTTGATAAAGATATATGAACAGAATCTTATATAAATCTAATAATATATCAAATTAAAATATTCAAAATAAAATATGTGGACAGATTGATTAAAGATTATTCTTTTTATTTCTGTTTTAATTTTTTAGGTACTGGTCAACCAACTCCACCACGTCTCACAATTGAGCCTCATTACCAAGAAGTCAGTGTTGGAGATCCAGTGGAATTCCGATGTATTGCCGAGGGATTCCCAGAGCCACAGATACGTTGGACCGGTGGTCGAAACAACCAGATTAATCCACAGGCAACATTCATCGGAGGGTTTTTCAGAATACCATCTGCAAGAAAGAGTGATGAAGCAGAATATTTCTGTACAGCCACTAATGATGCTGGATTCGAAATGCTGAGGACAATACTTCTGGTCAGAGGTGGTAAGTAGCTCATGCTATATGAATAGCAAGCAATACCAGGCACATTGATTTATCATGTGTGGTTTCAGAACATACATGTTTTGATTTTATTTAAAATGTAATACAATTAAACCTTTATGAAACGGAACGTTAGTGGACTGAAATAGTAAGTTCAAGACTGGTTTCCGTCTCATAGTATCCATCTTAGGCAAGTTTCATTGTATTTCATTGAAGTAAATGGTGGTATGTTAATTTTTGCCTCTCAAATTTGTTAAAGTTTAGTGATATATTTACTTTATGAATTTTTATCCAGTCTTTAAAATGTTAATCTTATGGTTATAATTATATTAAAAAAAAGGTTGTGTTCATCTAACTATTTTGTATTTGTATTTTGAATCAAAGACGATAAAGATATATCAGAAGAACCACAGTTGACTATTTCTCCATCAACTTATGAAGCCCAAAGATTCGAAACAGTTAGATTTGAATGCAGAGTGACTGGGTCACCAACACCGTCTATATCTTGGGCATTCTCTGGAGGAGAATTGCCTTCCGACAGCAGCCAAATTGGTGGTGTTCTTACTTTGCCTCGTGTAACTGAAGCACATCAAGGAGTATATGTGTGTACAGCGAGTAATGTTCATGGTACTGCTCAAGCACAAGCTCGTCTTCTTTTTGGACGTAAGTGTTGGATGGAATCAGTTGTATAGTAATGTGCATGCTCACATTTTTGTTTTCTTTTATGAATAATGAAAACATTGCTTTAAATGTCATATTGATTATCCACCATTGTGATTCCTATAAATTTGCTCTTATTAAAAATGTTATGGTGAAATAAAATGCAAGGTGATTCATTGAATTCATTGATAGCGTCTCGTGGGCAAAGTTTCCATAAAATAATGAATCGTGCCATTAAGAGAGTTTTAAAAACTTTAAAAGCTCTCATTTTTGCTTATTCATGAACAGCAAGTGCATGTAAGGAGTATATTATTATTGTATTGATTTAATGGTTCTTTCCAATCCCTGATACGTGTACCCCCTGGGAGTATATAACAAGATACTCATGATTACATGAAAAAACAAACAGCAATGGCATAAGAATCGTATAAATAAAAAAATAGTTATGGTACAATATATGTAAGGAAAGGGGGGCGGGATATACGGAACTAAGATTAAGAAGATACTCCTATGCATTGCTCCTATCTATTTTTTTTTTTGTCTCCAATTTTATGGGTAAAATTAGGCCAAACAACTACAACTTATGCGATGTAAAAATTTTTAAATGTATGTAGAATTATATTCAAAGTATCAGTGTAAATTTTTCAGATTTTTACGCCACCAAAACATTTATAACTGCATTATGTGAATTTTGTTCTTTTATGAATGATCGATCCTAAGAAAAAATATTTTATTTTTTGTGGATATATAGATGTTTTGTCCCCAAATTCTTCATCTAGTTCTCTCTGTTACTTGTTATTTTTGAAACATGCTTACAAATACGAAATGTTTTTAAAATACGTTTGGAAATTTAATATGCTATAAATTTTTAAGAGGTTGCGTACATAAAAAATCAACCAACTTTTATGAAGATTCTGTATTTTATCTTCTAATATTTTTTTATTTATTTCACAAATACAGACATGTAATACACAAATTTAGACATGTGTTACACAAATACAAACATATAATACACAAAAATTACATACACACATATTACAAACACACTTTGTAGCCTCAAGCTACTGAAAAGTTCTTCTAGCAGGCCTAGTAATGTACAAGTCTTGCTCTGAGGAGTTATTTACAAAAAATTCTGTATTTTTATAAATGCAATATTTATCAAGATATTCAACTTGTTGATGTTCAAAGTTTGAACATTAATCTGCAATGATTGAATTCATGGTTAAAAAATTTAAATTAAACTAAAAATCTGAACAATGTATGAGGTTTGATTTTTTTTTTTTTTTTTTTAAATTTGATACAATTATCATTTCATAATATGAATTAATGTCGGGCGAAATTATGAGACCACAGCGATGAAGATGAAACAAAATTTGTGTGCGGTTTTTTAAAACAATTTTGAATTCTTTAAATATCATTGAGAACAAAGATGAAAATTAAAATAAAGAAAAAGCTTTATGCAGTAAAACCCGTCATAACAAATCTTCCTCATATGCAGTCATCCCTCTTTTATGGCCAAATAATAATTTCCCAGTGTATTATAAAAGTGTGCATTTCAAACTATTGATTCATTCCCTTTTGTGAGCGGACCTCTGGTCATTCCTCTGTTATTGACAATTGTTTTTTCCTGCTAGTATCCCAGAGATTTTACTGTACAAGTAAATTGTAAATAAACAAATTTCATTCAATACATTTCCTACAAATGTAAATAATCACATTACCAATATGAACTTGATAACAAATCAATAACTTTTATAGTTTTATGTATACAGCCCCACAGAACATTCAAAGTAAGCACACGCCATCTAAAAAAATTTTGGTAAATGGAAGCAGGCTATATATATTCCTGCAATCATCGGCTACAAAGATTGTTCATTTGACAAATGATTTGACAGCCGTCTTGAGCAGTCGTTTTCAAAACTTGTTATTAATGTAGATTTGTTTAATACAAAAAAATGGAATATAGGAAACAGTTTTGATTTAATTGCTTTCAGAAATAACTAATTTTTCCCATTTCCCCCCCCCCCCCTATTGAGGTCGAAGTCCCCCATCAGCAAAAGTTGAGCCAGAGCATCAAACTATCTCGCAAGGAGCCAATGGAGAAATACGCTGCATAGTGGGTGGCTCACCAGTACCAACGGTTACATGGACCAAAGTGGGAGCAGATTTGTCCAATAGACACAGGGTGAGAATGAAATTTATCTTTCTTATGATCTGGTCAGCAAGCGTAATTTTTTCATATTTTGCTAGTTTTGATTAGCAATATAGTGCCATTGATTGTAATATCTCAATGCGTAAGTATGATTAAAAAATTAATGGTGTTGTGGTGCAAATTTTTTTGTTCAAATGTACGGGGCATAGCAAACAGGGGATATGGCATTTTACTGGCGGGCTGTTGATCCTACAGGTATACTTCCAATTAAAAGAAGCTTCCAAATAATGTTGTAGTACTCAGATAAAAAAAATTTACTTTTTATACACTCCTAGTGTGCCTCAAAACCCAATTAGAAAGTTGTTGCCCTGTCTCTACTTATGTCAAAAGGAAAAAATTCCATGTTTATGAGTGCAATATTCACTGAGATATTCAAATTCAAAAAACAGTAAACTTGGAGGGGGGGGGGAAGCAGCTCTAAATGCAGAAAAACTGTTTTGCTTGCATTTATTTAAATTGTTAGTAAAATGGTTTTTCAGCATTTAGAGCTGCTTTTTCCACTTTTCCTCCATTTTTCTTATATGAATATATCAGTGAATATTGTACTTGGAAACATGGAAGTCTTTTAGCTAGTATCAGGAGAGACACCGCAACAACTTTCTTACTGGGTTTTGGGGCACTTGGGGACTGTATAAAAAGTTAATTTTTGTATTTTAAAGTATTTTAACAACTAAACAACCCCTTGAAACACGAATGACAATATCTAAGTACTACACTAAGTACTACTATATATTTTTTCTAATTGGAGGTATACCTCTAGGATCAATAGTTTGCCAGTAAAATGCCATACCCCTATTTGCATATATCTTCATCCAATCTGCGCCAGGGTTGGCAATTTACCAAGTTTTACAATTCAACTTAACTATGCTTTCAATTTATATCCCTGTATCACTTGACATATAAAGTAGCTCATTTCATTTTGTAATTTTTTTTTTTCTGCTTTGTTAGGTTGAAAATGGAAACCTGTACATTTCTGATGTGACTGTTGAAGACAGAGGCCTCTACATTTGTCAAGCAGAGAACAAAGTGGGAACTGCTCAAGCATCTGCTATAGTTGAAGTTGAAAGTAAAACACCTTATGATATGTATATGCATTAGTAGTGGACCCTCATTTAGACAATCTTGCTTAACATACAAATTAAATACTTTTCCTGTAGGGTGTACATTAGGAAATTATAATATCTTTTGTTCAGTACAAATGTGTGAGTTACGCATTTCTGGTTTAGATGAAATGACAAAAATAGCCTCAAATAAAATATGAAAGTGGTAAGGTCATAAAAAGTTAAATTTTTTTCATATAATGTTCATGCTGACTATCTTACATCATTTAGGAATAACAGATTTCACAATGAAAGCACAAAAACTATACTTAATAAAGTTGATGTATAATTTTCATAACCACTAACATAAATTCAGATTCAAACTGGATAGTATTATTATTAAATTAACGTTACTTATCTACACATCAGGAAATTATATTCCTTCTTCTTAACCCCATCTCCATAAGATGTGAACCAAAATTATTATAAGTTGCCTGCAACTGGGTATAGTTGTGGGTTACTGTAGTTATGTGCATATTATAGAATCTTCTGACTTTAGTACCATTAGTATTCTGTTTCAAATTTATATGTACAGGCTTCTACTCGCTTTATTTTTAATTCAAAGTTATTTTTCTAATATATTCAAGTCTTAATTGATAAATGATTCATAACTTCAAATCTTATTGAAGCATGCAATTCTTTCTCTCAGGGCGGGAAGTTCCATCAATAGAGCTCTATCCAGAAGCAACTCAGACCATTATCCGAGGTGGAAGCTGTTTGTTCCAGTGTCGCGTAACTGCTGGTGTACCATCACCTACTGTAGAATGGGTTAGAGCTGATGGCAGTCCATTTACTAGTAGCACAGAAATTCTGAATGGTGGTGTCATCAGGTAACACTTCTTGTCATTTATTTCTTCAAAGTAAAGTAACCTTTCTGAGAAATTATTCATATGCACTTTCACAAAAACAAAACTCTTGGCTTTTTTTATGTTATGTCTTGGTAATCTCATGCTAACATGATTTTTTTTTAATGAACATACATACATAACAATCCTAACAACAGTAAAATAATAAAATAGAAGTCAATTTGGATTTTCTGCACTTTCCATTTCACAGATTCAACAGAGTTACTGGCGATGAAGAAGGGACATACATTTGTACTGCTGAGAATCTGGGTGGACGAGTTACAGCAAGTGCAGTGCTCAGAATTCAAGGTAAAGTAACTTCATGAGAATATTTTAATTTGAATCATATATAACTTTTGTCATAACAAAGATGTAGTTTTTTTATATTATGCATTAAAATTCTTCTAATATGGCAGGATCTCCGGTTGTTCGAATTCTACAAGCAAATCCATATCGTGTAAGACCTGGAGAACTTGTGCGACTTGAGTGTACAGCTGAAGGTGATCCTCGCCCAAGTGTATCGTGGAGGAAACTAAGGCACCCACTGGTATCTTATGCACAACCAGGCAGGACTGAGGATGGAAAGGCCATTTTGGAAATCCGTAGAGTTTCTCAGAGTGATGCTGGTGTTTACATATGCTCTTCCAGAAGTGCATCTGGTGTTTCCGAAGAGCGTATACAGTTGATTGGTATGAATAATGTGGAACAATGAAATAATGGTTTATTATTTCCATTTTTTGTAGTTATAATCACAGATATCAAATAATTGCAAATAATGGTATATCACATAATCAAAAATTATTTTAATCTGGTTAACAAGTATATTATTGCATTTTAATGACCAATTGTGTTATGTTGTATTATGTGCTAAATATGCAATTTACAGTAAAACCTCCCAACAAGAGCCACTTACAGGGCCGTGAAAATGTGGTCGCTATAGGGAGGTGGCTGTTATTGGGAGTGGTAATTTTATTTCTGGAAAAAAGGTAAAATTTGTGATCTATGTGTATTTATAGCATGTGAAATGATAATCCATTCTGCAACTCATTACGGTAGTTATATAATTGATTATATTAAAATTATTATTATATTTTGATAATATTATAATAATGGATTAATCGATCTACAGCACTATTATAACATCCTAAAATTCATTCAGGCTTGCAGTGCTCAGATAGAACACCATAAGCGAGAAAAACTGATATGGACAAAGGTGGTTTGCAAGCAACCCCAGATGATAGTTCTCTGTTTGCATTTCACCTTCAACTAGACCTTCTTTCCAGGGCACCTTCAACTAGACCTTCTTTCCAGGGCATTTCTGAGTCCAATCCAATAGCTGAAGACATACATTCTTATTTTAAAAAAAGGGAAGAAAAAGATTGACACATTCCCAAAAAAAGATACCCTTTAAACGTCTATTCCTATTTGGAGCACCATTTTTTATTTATTTATTTTTTTTGCACCAAACCATTCCTTATGGTAGAGAGTGTCCAATAAACAAAGGCTTTCTAGTAATTGGATAATTTACATATCCCTCTAGTGCAGCATTTCTCAACATGTGGTCGATGGACGAGATTGGGTCCTCGACTATGAAAAAGGTGGTCTGCAGGCAGACTTGGTAATTTACTTCCAAGTGAATTGAAAAAATTGTACAATTGGTGTAATTGATATTGGTAATATCTCCTTTTGGATTCAAATAAAAATTGCAGCTTCATACTTGGCGTCACCATATCTCATCGAGGAAAATATGGGAAATTGCGACCTAAAGTACATGATATCAGTAATTGCAGCCAAAAAAAACTCAATTTATGACAAATCTGCTAAACATTGAAAAATTTGCTGAAATGATGGGCTGCTGCAAATTGCTGTTAGAAAAGATGTATTTCTTGAAAAAAAAATTCTGGTAACTATTTTCATTAAGTAAAATACGGGAAGCTAGGATCTGAAATACAGCATAATACAGGATATCATCGATTGTCACCAAAAACATTGCCATAGGTGTTACCAAAATGTGGCCATAAATCAACAATAGTTGCTAAAATTGCTGAAAAATTACAAATGCTTAAAGAATGAAGGACTACTGAATATCACTATTAATTTAAGTGCACCCATAACTGTCATATGATTTATAAGCTATAAAAGTTATCAGCATTCATGAATTTAAAAAACATTAAAAATTCAAATAAGGTTTGTTGAAAAAAAAACAAGACCAGCTTATAAAATAGTCGGAACAGCCAAAATTCTAATCATTCTGGCAGTCCCGTAAAATATGGGACACTCTCATGCTGTAAGTTTATGGTCCGTTGAATTGTTTCAGACTCTCACTGGTCCGTAGATTCAGAAAGGTTAAGAAACACTGCTCTAGTGATTAGAGTGCTGACAACAGGTCTCTTCTAATCTTCCCTATATTATCTCCAAATTTTTTTTCCTCTCCACTGCCTTCAATATACTCATCTAGCATTTGTACCCAGGAAAAGAGAAAGCATACATAATCTTTTTTCCTCATAATGTTCAAGGAGCAGGAAAATTCGCTTGAAAATTATTTTTCTCATTGTGATTTTCTCATATTTAGACTCCATGTCCAAATTGCCCATTGTTTGAAATTGTTTTTCCAGAGGTTTCTTGTAATGTTAATATGGGGATGCATTTGGTTCCAACACAATATGGCGGTTGTTTGGAGATTACCATTGTTCGGAGGTGGCCGTTAGAGGAGGTTTTACTGTATACACATTTCTCATACTCTTTCTCAGATTAATTTTTTTCTTTCAATATTTCTAAATATTAACATCCAAAGATATAATAGCAAAATTGACATGTATTATACTGTCTTAACTAGAACTTAGTCATAATATTATCTTCAAAATGTTTGTGATTTTTTCTCCCTCTACAGTTGAGGAAACTGATTCAGTTGTACCTGAAGTGATGGTGGAAGACAGAGTTACTACAGCTTCTGTAAATAGCAGTGTTGAGCTGAGATGCTTTGTTAGAGGTATAACTTTTTTCTCATTCACAGTAAAACTTTGAATCACTATAGTTTTTTGCAAAGTGTACAAAAGATTTGACTTGATCAATGAGCTACGTCTTATAATGCAAGGAAAAATGTTAAAGCTTTCGACCGATTTTGACTTGATAAACAAAAGTATCTCTTGCAATACGAGTAGTATGTGTACCAAAGCCTCATAGATAAGGCCAAGGCTTTGAGTATTCATATTGTTCATCAATCATATAGAGTATTCATATTGTTCATCAATCATATAGAGTATTCATATTGTTCATCAATCATATAGAGTATTCATATTGTTCATCAATCATATAGAGTATTCATATTGTTCATCAATCATATAGAGTATTCGTATTTTTCATCAATCATATCGAGTATTCATATTGTTTGCCACATGATCACAACTAAAGCAGACAGTTCTCCTTCTCTCACTGCAGGCAAGGTCATATTAATTGGCTCAGGGGCCTAAGCAGAGGTATTTTTTGGGTCTCCTTTTATTATTTTAATGAAAGGCAGAATTGTTTTAAATTTAAAAAAATACTGCACGAACATGCATATTAATGAAAACTTTCATTAGTTTAAAGATCTCTTTCTTGACTTGGTCTTTCCCTGGCCCATTTGTTAAGACATCACTATAAATATGAGATCAGCATTCATAAGCAGAAGTCCATGAATGACTCTTTTGTTGTGCGTTAATGCAAGCTGAGATCTCAAAATAAAGCCTTTGCTCTTTTGTACCTTTCTGAAAAAATAACTCTAGCTTTTTAAAAGTCAAATTTATTCATCTACATAGTCCTACAAAAATGTATATTCATATATGTACAAAAAAATAGATTGTGTATTAAAATCATATTGTATAATTATATTTAATAATTATCAATATAAAATAAGTGGAAAATATAATAACATAATAGAAATCAACCTGCTTTTTATTTGTCAGTCGTGGCTATTGTGAGGGAGGCTGTTATGGAATGAATTAAGTTTCCATCATTTCTCATGGGAAAATTTGCTTTGATATAACGAGTGTTTCGGATTATGAGTACATTTTTCAGAACGAATTATATTTGCAGACTGAAGTTCTCCTGTATTTTTAAGAACCAGTTAAATGCACTTCATTTATAAATCTTTTATAAATAATGCTGTTCACTCTCACTTACACATTTTTTCCCTTGTTCCTTTGTACAGACACTCAAATGATAGATCACTGTGCAGCTGAACAACTTAAACTGTCGTTTTTGAAGAGTTTTTTAATGGCTTTTGATCGTGCATTATGGATGTGGTTATATCTCATTATTTCAGAAAATGCCCACTTATATTCTTTCTCCTATCAAAAGGTACTGACAGGGATGTTTACCTTAAGTGGTCCCGCACAGATGGCAAACCCATGCCTGCAAGTCACCGATTAGAAAATGGTGTACTGTACATACAGAATGTGCAGAAAGATGATGCTGGAGAATACTCATGTTTAGGCATTGTTGATAATGATATAATCCTTTTCACTGCCAAAGCAAGGCTTGCTGTAGTTGGTAAGGCTTTATGTTCATTCGACTGTTTTAAAATTATGTTTCAATTTTTTTTATCCACAGAGAATGAAGTATATTCTTTATTCCGCTGAGAAAAACATTTAATTATCATAACATTTGAAAAAAGTTTTATTTTATTAAAATAAAGAATGGTTCTTACTTTTATTTTTTCATACTCGTAATAAAATAGTTGTGGGTTCATATGTTACACATTGTATTAACTCTTACAATACATGTGAGCCAAAATGATAAATGTTTGGTGTGTTTGGTGAAGTATGTACGACATTGCCAATGCTTTACTGGTTCGATATACTAATGATACAGTGTGCTACTGGGGAGTAGTGCTCAGTTTGGTAACCACTGTCAAAAGTTATGGATTACATATTGTTTTTTAAATTGTATAACTTATATAAAAGCCATGTAAATTTCACTATCTTGCACAATTTCGAAAGTATTGGCACAGTGTATCATAAGGGTTTGTACAACTTAAAGGTTATGCAAAACTCTCTTTTACTAATTTACTTTTCCTTATTCTCTTCTGCTGCTTGAAGGTGTATGGGCAAGAGGTAAAACTGTTAATTTTCATCCCTTTTGCAGTATAGTTTCATTTCAATTTCAATTCAGTCGAAATGTGTCATTCATCAATCAAGATCAGTGTTTCTCAACCCTATGGTCTGTGAAGGTGATCTACACACAACCTGAAAATTCAGTTCTAATCAACTAAAAATTATTTGATTGCTATTAGTATTCAAATAGGCTAAATGAAGAATTAGACCCACATACTGTAAGTTTGTGGTGTGTCAAAATTCTTGTCTTACTGATCTTTGGCTTCAAAACGGGTGAGAAATGCTGATCACAAGACTTTTATTTTTATTTCAAGTTTTTAGATATTTTCATATTAAGCTTTTAGATATTTTTATTTAAAGAAATAGAACAAGATTTTTATTTTACATTTGTAGGGTATTTTCCCCCTGAATATTTTATTACTGAAGAATATATGAGCTATATGAAGCTTAAATGAACTACATTCCTTATTTTTAGCTCCACCAAGGATTCAGCTTAGTCCACCAAGGCAAGTTGCACGTCCAGGTGATGTGATACAAATTCATTGTACAGCTACTGGTGATCAACCTATATCTATTGATTGGAGTAGAATTGGGGGAAACATGGCCCCAAGTGTCTTACAGAGTGGAGGAATCATCAGGTTCCAAGGAATAACAATCAATGATGCTGGACGTTACCTCTGCACTGCTGTGAATGCAGCTGGAAAAGCAGAAGGTGTCGGAGAAGTGATTGTGAGCGGTGAGTTTTAGCTTCATTAATTTTTTTTTTGTTGTAATTGTTTACTGAGATCAAAAAATCAAAAGAAGTTCAATTTTTTAAAAAATTTTCTTGTTGAAATATGATGATCTATTCAATTTTCATGAAAATTTTAATTGTGAAAGTTTAATTTTGTGATTTTAGAAAGACCACCAATAAGACCAGACCGAAAAGAAGAAACAGCATTTGTGGGTTCGAGTATTCAGTTGAAATGCTCTGTTGCTGGATCCCCATCACCTTCACTGGAATGGAGTAAAGATGGAGAGCCGCTTCCTGACAATGCTAGAGTTGTTAATAATGAGTTATGGTAAGTTACCCTGAAAATTTTTTGCATAAGTTCTATCAACTTTTGATACTTGTAACTTATATGCATACAGTATTTTTTTCATGCTATGAATTACAGTTCCCCCTATTGCCTTTAACACTTCTTTCCTGTAGGATACGTGATGTGAGGTTAGAAAATGCTGGCAGGTACATATGCACAGCTACAAACAATGCTGGACGCACAAGAGACTATATAATCCTCAATGTGAGAGGTAGGAATTTTCCACATAAACACAGATTATCAGAGCATTTTAGATAACTATTTGTATAGAACCAGTGTTATCCAAAAAATAATTTTGATGAATAATTTACTCTTCTCCACAATTTTGAGGGATAAAATTGTAAACTGATGGGTATTTCTTTTTATGAAAAACAAAGAAACAGCTTTATTGAAAAAAATTATCTGAAATTTAGAATACTTTCACTCAACAAAAGTTCTAAGAGTAAAATTGAATTTTAATTCGTGAATCTAAATGTGCATTGACAAACACTTCGGATAAAAAGGACTCTAATTTTTTTTTCATACTATGAAACCTTTTCATTCAAAATTGAGTTTATAGTATAGTTTTCATGTAGTTTTGTCAGAGATAAGAAATATTTAAAAAACATTTCATCTAATCGTTTTAGCATAAGTTGAAGCTTATTTTGTTATCAAATTATCTGCATACTGAATGCAATGTATTTTAAATACTGTTCATTCTACGAAATATACAGGGTTTCCCATAAATTCATAAATAGTTTATAAATTCATAAAAATTGAAGTAACTGGAACATTTGAATGTGGTTTGTTGTTATTATTATTAGTAGTAAAATTATCAGGCTTGTTAAGTTACTCTCATGAAGAGGGGATTTTTTTGGTACTGAAAAAAAATTGGTTGAAATTTCTGTTGATAGAGGGCACTGAAAATCAGTCCGGTAAGGGAGTGATTTTGAACACATGAACCTTTCTTCCCCTGAAGCAGACTATGCCGAAATCTGTGACGCACGTCACAGAACAATCAGTGCTACTGCAGAACAATCTGAAGGAATTTTAAGAAAAATTAAGAAAACTCTATTATGGGAATTTTTACTGGAGAACATTTCCACTCAATTGGGGGGGGGGGGGAGCTTGTTGCAGAGCAATGCAAAATGTTCTGCTTTGGGGCTTTTTTCCATCTCTTCTGTGTCAAAAACGTTTCTAAAGCTTCAGCCGTCGATTCGTGGCTGAGGTAAAACATTTTCACCAATAGTGCTTTATCCACCAATGTCAACATGTCAATGAAAACCTTATGCAAGCGCCTGTAACAGGTAAATTTAGAAATGAGCTGTTAATAGTACACCCTGTGTTTTATGAGGACTCTGATTTGTATATTTCTAATGATTTTCTTTCGGGCAGTGTCCTCTCTTGATAAAAATTTTAACCTTTTTTATATGCAGCTTTATGGGAACCCTGTAATATTTCAAACTTCATTTCCAGGTGTCTGGTTTTAATTTGTGAAAATGAAGTTGGTGATTGAAATTAAAATTATTTTTACGATTTTGATACATAATGCAAAGAGAAATATATAATCATATAAACTTTGAAGCTGGAAAAAAACAAATTGGTTTAGTGTAAATTGCTGGACATTTGAGTGAACTAGTGGGAAAGCCCAGCTTCTCTAGAACGCTTTGACTGTAGCATTAAAAACACAATGTAGTATTAAGAGCAAAATGCTGAGTAACTTTTAATGGTTTTCAATACTTTCTATGGAAAGTGTTGAAATTTAATTAAAATTGCTATTGAAGAAAAAGTTTTTGAAAAAGCATTTCCATTTAGTTTGTGCAAAGCATGTTAGTTCGTTGAATTAGTTTTACACATTGCATGTTAGAATAGTAAAAAAAGTTTAGTTATTGCAGCTTTACTTAATGGAATGAATACTAGGGTATCAACTTTCTCCTGTACATAATGAGATTTAATTTTTTTAATACTATAAAGTAGTATAATTCCTTAGAATCTACTACAGAAAAAAAAATTCTCACTTTTTAGCATTTGCATTGTGTTTGTGGATCTTTTCAAAAAAAAAAAAAAAGTAGAATGCATGTTTTATTAGATTTTTCATTCTGAGAGGTGCTTTCAAGTAAATATCATTCCTAATTGTAGTGTAAATCATTAATATTTTAACAAAGAGCTTGAATCTTTTGATTAACATTTCCTCTATTTTTCAGTTGTCAATTGCATGGCGAGAAAGTGTAAAGTTCTCAGTGGTCGCAAATTTAGTGCTTATAACCAAAAACGGGGTTTGTTTGCATGCTTGTTCCATTTCAGTGTTGTTTTTTAATTCAAAAATTTGCATCAATAATTTCGTTTTTGTCTGTTCACTCATTTTTTCACTAATACTAATGCATAACTATTATTAAAAATTGCTAATTTCACAAAATGCTAATAATGCCTTCTAACAAGTTATATTAATAAAGATATAAAGACAATACTCTGGACACAATGTATGATTCAGAACTTAATGACAAAGTGGTAATGAATTAGAATCATGTTGTAACTTATATTCCAATAGTAGATATAGAGGTGCATCATTTCTTAAAAATTTCATTTGAAATCCTGTTTTTGATGTATCTTTTTTAGAAATAGAATAGTTGGTTCTTGACAGAAATATTTCTCATACATTTAGAACTAACCATTTGCACACACACTGGCACCACACTCTTTTTCTTTTTCACTACACTCAACAGGGTCCAATTTTTTATTTATTTATATTTTATTTTTATTTTTGTGAGACCTTATTTTACATTTTGAGATGGTCTTTTTGTATGGAATTTCCTATCTTTTAATCTGAGAGTTACAAATGTGCACTGGATATCGTGTGATCTTACTTCTCAGCTAAATGAGCTATCCTATTTTGACTTGAACTTTGTATCTTCAAAAACATTCCATTTTTTCAAAAAACCACCCTTCTCTTTATGTTCCATGATTTCCACCTTGAGATTGACTTGACTAACATTTTTTTTAAATTGAAAACCCTCATGATTTATACGGATAGTGCGCTTGCCAGGTTTCCAAGAGGACTGGGTTTGATTCCTGGCAAAGACCAGTAGGCTTTTCTTTCTGAGGTCACTCCTCTGCATAATATGCAAAAAAGTCTTTCCTTCTTACATTGGGCTGAGAAAAAAAATCAAAGCATTTCACTCTTGCTACTGCCACCAGGGCTATTGGCTGCAGTTAAGGGAAGCTACTGGGCCGCTAATTCGGTGCATCACGTCACATTGCATAAATAATGAAGGAATAGTCATGCCTCCGGTGGTGCTTTTTTTTACCTGGTTTGCAAGAGGACCGGGTTTGATTCCCAATGGAAACCAGTAGACTTTTCTTTCTTAAACCACACTTCAGCATAATATCCAGAAAAAAGTCTTTCCTTCTTGTTACGATTTACTTTTGGGCAGTATTAGTCATACAGCACATTTTGGCAGAAAGAATTTCACAATAAAAGGAAATCCAAACTTTGTTATTTGATAAATTTAGCTTCATTGTACCAGATGGGATACAATGCATGTGTAAAAAATATCCTCAGATACCCATAGTATAAGAGGGTGTCTGCAGTACATTTTTAGGGAAAAAAAGCTATAAAATTTTTTTTCGACATTTCCAGATTCAAATTCTTGTGAGTACGCATAGGAAATGTGTAATGTTTGGAGTTGGCTTATAGACTCAGGGTCCTAGTCTGATATGTCTTGCTATACCAAAAATATATGTGGTGTATTCATACACTGATAAACATTGTTTACTAAGAACATATAACCAAACCTAGTTAAGACAAACTTAACACAGAACACATATTCTTCACATTGATTGGACATAATGAAATTCCTTTTTTGTCAGTTGATACCAAATCTATAAGTAGTTAGTAATAATTATTCTTTGTGTTTCTTCAAATTTGTCTTAAGGTTCGACTGCATTTTGATATGCAATATAAGTCTAGGAACAAATTATTTTATGTAATTGATGAGATTTTTGTGACTGTTGTCATTTTAAAAATATTGTCTATTTACTGACTATAATTTTGTTTTAACTTTGATTAGCTATACCAACACTTGAAGTTAAAATTGAGGCAAGCAAGGATATAGTTAGCATGGGTGACGTCTTGGACTTGAGGTGCAAAGTATCTGGAGATGCCTCTGCAAGAATTTCATGGTCTAAAGTTGCACAAGATGGTCCATTACCAGATAATGTAAGGATCAGGAACAGCCTTCTTGTTATCAATGGAGTTTCATCAGAAAATGGTGGTGTATATAGATGCAGTGTTGAAAGTTATGCTGGAACATTTAGCGACGACTATGTGCTGACTATACAAGGTCTGTATATTTTGAACAGGCTTTAAAATTTTATAAGCATATCAAAAACATAAATAGAGGTGACAGTAAAATTTTAGAATAAATTCTTAAAAACAAAGGAGTTAACTTACCACAAAAAGTGCAGTTTGTGTGAGAAATTCTCATCACTTTTGTATAGTGCACCTTAACTTCAATTCTCCCAAAAATTGAACATTTTAAAAAGTATAGAGCATTGTTATCACTTTTATGCTAACTTATTGAATTATCACTTAATAGCTTATGTACTATCATAGAAATTATTTTTCTTCTAAGTGTTCATGTTTATATCTGACACTTCCATTTAATTTTAATAATGAAATATTTCTCTCTTATTTTCCATTCAAATGGACATATCTATTGTAAGTATAATTCTTTTAGGAAAAAAGCTATTTTTTAAATCTTAAGTTATTTTATATACAGTCGACCCTGCTTAAATGTAGGTCAATTATTCCAGCACATTATATCATAAACCATGGTAACGTTAGGACATGCATTACTTTCATATTTGAAGTTATATGGCAGGTTGAGTTTTCATGCTATCATTACATTCTTGATCTAGAATTGTTCACAACAGTTATCAGAATATCACAATGTGCTGAGATGCTTAAATATATTCTGAATGATTCTTCTGATTGTTTTCCACCATGTTTTCTTTTAGTTAAAGATTATCATAACTTCGTCAAACCTCTTAAAAACTTTTATTAGTCAAAATCATACGTTAAGTGAAAATAAAAATGCAGGTAATTATTTAATTCATAATTTTATAGATAATTTGCTGTTTGAATTGTTTCTGTATGTTAATTACATAATTTTTTACGTAATATGTAAAGATGCTACATTTGCCAGAGTAACATTAGGACATAGTTCTCCAAATGTTGATAATTTAATTTTTTTTTTTGTCTTTCTGACCACCTTTGGTTTTTTAACCTTTGAATTCAAAGTTAATTTTATACAAATATCAAGAAAATATTGAAAATGGTCAAAAGAAGGGGGTAAACTTTGGTACTCTGCTACGAATTTAATAGAAAAGGAACTTTAATAAATAATAACTTTAATAAAAGCAGAGAACTTTTAACATTGTCTCTATGAGAGAAATTTTGGTTCCACACGATTTTATATCCATTTAAGTGGGAGTATCCACATTATCCATTTAAGTGGGAGTATCCACATTATCCATTTAAGTGGGAGTATCCACATTATCCATTTAAGTGGGAGTATCCACATTATCCATTTAAGTGGGAGTATCCACATTATCCATTTAAGTGGGAGTATCCACATTATCCATTTAAATAGGGTCGACTATTTGGGAAATCAAGTATCCCAACTAAAAAAATGTTTTATTGGCAACCGATTATGAGTAAACATGCAAAATCATTTATAAACCAATTTTATGTTCTCTTTTGACTCGCAGTTCCACCAACTATTCATCCCGATGAAGTTGAAAGGAGGACTGCACCATTCGGATCAACAGTTGTCATGGACTGCCAGACTAATCTTGATCCTCCAGTTGCTTACACATGGTACAAACAAGGTGGCATATTGCCATCTGATGCTACTGTTGTAGGTGGGCAACTTACCATACCTGATGTCAAAGGTGAAGATGCAGGAACCTATATTTGTACTTCTAAAAACCCTGTTGCTGTAATAGACATCCCTACAATCTTGGTTGTGACTGGTAAGCTAGATATTTCTACGTTTGAATCCAATTTTAAGCAGTTTAATTTTAAAGCAACATTATTTTATTTTTTTGTCATTGTGTTTGTAAATTATTTTTCTCATCAACCTCCCAATTGTTGATGATAACTATGCACGTTTTGAAGAAATATTGTCAAAGAATGAAAAGAATAGAATTAGAAAATGTCACTTTCATAGGCTATTTTCAGCCTTCTGTAATTTAAACCATAAGCAATATTTTCTATTAAATTTCCATAAAACCGAAATTTTGAGAAAGTTAAGTTCAAGTGAGAAAGAAAGTTAAGTTCAGACTATTGGAATTAAAATTTAAAATTAGTACAATTTAAATTAACCAAGTTAGTTTGCATATGCGTGCCCTAATATATTTATGTTTTCAGAGTTGTGCTTGTTTTGTGTTCTTACTGGTGCTGCCGTCCATCTGTTTTTTACATTTTGAAGCAAAGATGGTAAATACTTAAATTTTCATGTTATGTAAATGTCGTGTTGAAGGTCTGCCAATGGGGTTCAAACCTCAACCCTCACAACAGCAGCATTCCAGTAAAGTAACGGGACATCATTATACCATCAATATATCCGATTCAATAATATATAGTCAATGTCAGGAGCATTATTTATCCCTTTTTTTTAATGCATTAGTTGCTTGATATGTATTTTTGAATGTTTTCTTGTATTTGTCACAATTCTATTTTTTTTCTTTCAAAGGTGTTGTTCCTTATTTCTCACAATCACCTTTATCATACATGAAAATGCCCACTCTGTCAGATGCTTACCTGAATTTTGAAGTTGAAATTGCATTCAAGCCTGAAAGCATGAATGGTATCAATCTGTTTACAATAAATATAAACATTTTTTTCTCAATAATATTTGAAAACATTTTTATTTGTGATTTGATTTTTGTTAGAATATTATCTGGTATATAAGAATAATTTACTGTGGAAAAATTCATATAATTTGGAAAAAACAAAACTTGACGGATGCTGTGTCATCGACATGTTCACAATTTTGAATATGAATATATCTTTTACATATCCTGACAGTGCAATACTATTGATTTGGTACAGTAGCAAAAATAGAAGATGTATTCACATAAATAGAAGTATTGAGTTATTTTTCTAAGATAGAAGCCATTGGTGTCTGTGTATGGCTCTCTATTACTACACTGTGCATGCACCTCATAAACATTCCTCTGGGGAATTTCTAATGAATTAGTGTATGTCATAAAGTGTGGCGTGTTTGTGCGGGTATCATGTGTGGCCTGAACAAGTTCATATGATGTCAGTTTCTAAATCAGATACTCATTAGCATCTAGCCCAAACAATTAGACCACTACAAATAAATTAGATCAATAAACTGATTTTGCAGAATATTCATGCTAAACAAGCATCTAATTATAATCGTCAATATAAGATTGGAATCTTGAATTTGAATACGAACAGTCCTTCACGATCAGAAGCAGCCCTCTCTTATCAATATTTCTCTAACTCAATGGTTCTCAACCTTTTTTGTATATAATTTCCATGGCGGAGCCCCATAGGCATATTTTTAAATTAATTTATCAGTTAACTGATTTATTTTTATTATCTAAAAATAATTATAATTATTTTTTCAAATTTACTCTTTATTTTCGAGTGGCTGCGGAGCCCCCGGGAAGTGCACATGGAGCTCTAAGGGCACTGTGGAGCACCGGTTGAGAACCGCTGCTCTAACTATGTATGCTGGCACTGCATAGTTAGAGAGCACTCATGGAGAATAGTCAACTTGCTCCTAGGAAGCTGTTATCTTCAGTTGTAGCACACAAGTTTGCTGTTTATCTAGTATCTAGATAGAGTAAATATAGGGTGATCGTCTGGATGGAATCCTGTTGCCTTGGTTTGTTTTAGTATGAGGACTATAATCAGGATTTGTCTTATTCTGTTACCTTTGCAGTTTACTGGCCTGTTTATCATGCAGAGTACGTAAGTTCATTTCCAATGGCTTCTATCTGCATCTCATATTTTCTGGGATATAGTATTAAAATGGTTTTATTAAATTTTGCCTCACACCCAATACCCAAACCAAAAAACATTAACACCAGTAACATAGATTTTTTTTTTTTTTGTCATATAATTTTTGAGATACAGCATAAAACAATTCCAATATGAAAGTGTGCTGTAAGGGTAGTAGCCAAACCAGAAGTTGTATAAACATCAGCAAAAGATTTGGTCTTCATGAGATACATCTGTAGATGCAATAAAAACTTACCTCATACTCAGCCTTAACTAGGATTTTTGTCACCCAGGGCAAACATGATTCAGCCACCTAGGGTAAACATTATTTTGCCATCCCCCCCCCCCCCACAACTTTAAAATTCCATAATGTTGTAACTGGTGTTCTCTGTTCCCACCTAAAATTGCCCCTCTCTAGTTATGGCCCTGCCATATTTCTCCAGGTGTAAGAGCTTAAGGTATCTTTATTACATTAACTTTTCTGCAATGTAGCTGATACTTATATATATGAGATAGCTTATTTAAAAGACTTGTTCATATCAAGAAAAACACTTATAAACTTAAACGATAAAATTTATATATATTACATCTTGCTTTTCCTTCTTTAGGTCTCTTGTTGTATAATGGCCAGAAGGGTGATCAAGGTGATTTCATGGCTTTATCATTGATTGATGGATATATTGACTTCCGATTTGAACTCGGATCTGGACCAGCAGTTCTTACTAGTGCTACTCCTGTAGAAATTGGAAAATGGCATGTTGTAAAAATAACAAGAGATAGCAAAATTGGTAAGGATACCGTGTAATTTTTTTTATAATTTTCTCTATTTAATTTTTTGCAAACATGAGTTTTATGCTGAGATACATGTCTGAATAATTATATTCTGATAACGTAAAATCAGTTCACGTCACAACCAAGTGATTACCACACCAATCTTTCTGTTTGATAGGTCTGTGTGGGGATCTCAGTATTAGACATCAAAGTCTAATCATTTTTAATCTATATCAGATTGTAGCTCTTATTCTAATTAGCTCTTGTGTGTACAAAATGATGTGAGGAAATAATTGAGATGAATGATTTTCCTTCATTCGTTATGTGTTATGATACTTTTCCTTTTAAAACCTTCAATATTTGAATTTTTTAAATTAGACTCATAGATTATTTTAATTTGTTTGTTAACTGTGTTATCACTTCTAGGCATTCTTAAAGTTGATGACCAACCAGATGTGACTGGTTTTGCTCAAGGCAGGTTCCTTGGTCTCGATCTTGTTGAACCAATGTACATTGGGTCAGTTCCTGATTTCAATAGTGTTCCTCGAACTGTAGGAGCTGTGAAAGGATTTGTTGGTGAGTTTCAGAATTTTTATTTCTTAAATTTGTGAAGTTATTCCCAATCGTTCTCTTTATTTGTGTATAGGATAGTATTCTGTAACAATTCATTTTGTTTTAAAAATGGCTTCACATTTTCTTTTTTTAAAGGCTGCATTAGCCATTACAAGACTGGAACCATTGTTCATAACCTTCTAAAGGAAGCAGAAACTTATGGAATTGGCACATGTGATACTTGCGGTTCAAATCCATGTCTTCATGGTGGCGTCTGCCAAGAATCTTTAAACCTTGTGGGCTACAAGTGTATTTGTCCACCCGGATTCTCTGGTAGAGACTGCGAGAAGGTTGGTGAAGCTTGCTATCCTGGTGTTTGTGGGGAAGGTAAATGCATCAATCGCCCCAGTGGAGGATTTGATTGTTACTGTCCTCTTGGAAGAACTGGACTTCGTTGTGAGAAAGGTACAAAGTGTGTTTCATTATCAATGTAAATTAATACTAAGATTCTCCCACAAGTACAGTTAAGTCTAAAGGAATCACAAGGCTAATTTTTTTTGTGTGGTAACCAAATAGCCTGTCACGCAATCAATTAGAAGTGCTCAACCTTTCAATGAGCATGGACCATTATGACTGATTCGCAACAAGTAACACAGGCTACTTGAGTGTTTTTGTTTTCTAATTTTTCATGGGCACAGTAAAATTAAATTGTATGAAATTTGCAATTGATTACTACAATGAAAATTTCAAATAATAGATGTTTTTGATCATTATTTGACCTTGTCTAAATAATGATCAGTGGTGTCTGAACAGGCAGGCTAACATGTCATAGTCTCATAGTCCTAAGTTGAACAAGAGCTCCCAATTATTAAAGCTCTCTTTAAGTAATATCAAAGTTTGATTTCTTATGTTTTTTTGTTTTTGTAGACATTGTCATTGTCGAGCCAGCTTTCTCGGATGATGCTTACATCGCGTATCCAACACCAAAAGCTTTAAGGACATTGAAACTAAACATGAAGGTTAAACCAAGAACAACAGATGATTGTCTCATTGCTTATTGTGCACAATCTGAAGATGGAAGCGGTGACTTCACTTCTATTGCCATTAAAAATAAGAGTGTTGAATTCCGGTATGATATGGGATCTGGTGAGTAAATGTGTTTGCATTTTTATTTATGTTTTATTGATCATAGCATTATACATGGTGTATGGCAGTGGTGATATTCATGCTGCTTGTCTTTTGTTTCATTGTTATGCGGTCACAGGTCCAGCTATAATTCGCAGTCCGGAACCTATCCAAGCTGATAATTGGTTGAGCATTGTTGCAGAACGAGATATGAGAGAAGGCTCATTGATAGTGAATGATGGAATTGCAGCAAAGGGAATGTCTCCAGGTGTTACCAGAGGTCTCAATCTGAATACCCCATTCTACATAGGCTCTGTGGATAAGCATAGAGTGAATGTTTCTCCATATGCTGATGTAGAGCATGGCTTTGACGGATGTGTTGCCCATGTGAGTTTTTCTTAGCATCAACAGAATCTGAATCTCTTTTATGCTTTCACTATATTATTAAATTGTCCATTAGTGCACTGTACTTTGTAACGTGTTAATTTTGAGGTTAACATTTTAGCTGCAAAAGTTTATTGAACATTTAAAAAGCATATTCAATTCATAAGTAATATTTTTCATGACAGTCTTTATTATTTTGAGAGGACTAACATTAACAAACTTATGCAGTGGGAACTCAACACAAACAAAATTTTTTCATAATCAAATCATTTCTTTGTTGGATAAAATGAATTTTAATTAGCAGAAAATATTTTTTGATTTTTCAACTTCATCTTAATGAGGTTGGACTGCATGGGTTTATGGTGATATTGTTAATAGTTAGAATTTAATACATATGATTTTGAAAAATTTAAGTGGAAAAAAGAATATTTGAAACAAATCACTCTACAAACATTTCCAAAAAGAAATTGTAATCATATTTCAGGTCGAAGTTAATGATGTGAAAGTTGATCTCCTGAACTCTGTGATCGATTCTTCTAATGTTGATGATTGCGGAGGGCGGGCACCTTGCGAGAAGAATCCTTGTCTAAATGATGGGGTGTGCATTGAAGATCAAGCTGCATCCAGAAAATTTATCTGTGAATGTGGCGAAGGGTTTAGCGGTAATTTTGATTTTTCACATCTCTCTTACATTTTTCATCTGCATGAAACAAATGTTTGTAGCAATTTGGTACTTGTTATCTGTTATGAATATGTGATAGCTATTCAAAATTTTTATCAGTAAGTGGAAGGTTTATCTTCTGTAAGTAGAATTTGAGATATAGTCTAATCCTGTTATAACGAACTCCAAGCGACCAGAGAAATGTCTTTGCTGTAACAAAATTTTGCTGTAAAGGAATTCCAGATTTTTGCATTGCTTTTATGAAAACTTATCTGCGGGATAAGAGAAGTGTTCATTAAAATGAGATTTTCAGTGTAACAGTATTCGTTAAAACGGGATTTGACTGTAATACTTGGATGTCATATTCAATGAAGCTTCTTTTTTTTTTCAAAATTACTTAAAGAAAATAAAAAGATGTAACACCTCTTATGCGAGACGTCTATGAGCATAAGATAAGATGATGGCTAAATTTCTACTTTTATGCAAATTTCTTTGTTTTTCAGCAAAACACTATAGTGACTACAGCTTCACATGTTCTTTTCAATTTCAAGAACCTCTTGGAAAATATATCAAACTCTAGTTTGACATGAGTTCAAATCTTTGTGTGTGAGACTATTTTCTTTGTAGTTCTTTGGAATCAGCTTAAAACTATAAGCCAAGTTATAATTTGTCTTTTTATACTTAATCTTTTATTTGACAATGTTGCTCTCAAAAAGCATGGTTTTCTTGTAAACCCATTTTATATTTTTTGCTCATTTCACTTTTTTGGAACTGATGCTTCTAAGCAACTCTTAAACATTTGATTGCTATTTGTGAGTTTTTATGAAGTTTCTATAATTACTAGCAGAATGGCTCAAAGGTACACGCCTTATATTTCTTGACAATCCAAGGAAGAACAATTTTTAACCCTTGCATTTTTGTGGGAAATACCATGTGTGGAGGAGACATATTGCTATGCATTCTTTAACAATGATCTAAAAATAAGTTAGCAAATAATAAATGACATTTTTATGGTATTCAAATCTACGTAAATTATATAAATGCAGTGTGCTTTCTAAAGTGCATCATCCCATATTTTTTAATTATTAAAAAAATTTTTTTTTTTCATGTGATGCCATTTATGGTACCTAATTTGATTAATATAACCCATTGTTCCCCAAAATTGGTAATATCGCCCCCTGGTGGATGATGGTATTGTCCAGGAGGAATAGAAGCTACGGGGGTATAACATAAGATCCTATGGGTAGGCTTGAGTTGGGGGGCAATGACAGAAAAATTTCTGGAGAAGGGGACAATGGAGCAGAAAGTTTGGGAAACTATGATACCCTAAAGCAGAATGTTTAGTACTGTTCTGCGACGAGATATCAGCTGACGAAATGTTCTGCGGTAAAAATCCCCATACATGTAATAGTGCATTTTTGCACATTTTCTTAAAATTCTTCCAAATTGTTCTGCGACGTACGTCGCAGATTTTGGCACATTCTGCTTTGGGGCTATGATATAACCCCTCAAAAATCTTCTCCTAGATATTTCAGTGCTTGGCAATTAAAGGGTTCAAATGGCCGCAGTATGAATGAATGACCAATTTTTTTTTCACATTTGAGAAATCTGTATTAAGTTTTTATCCCTTTTCACAAAAGACACAAACAACTGTCTGTGTCATCGTTTAAGGGATTTTTAAAAATGGATGGATAGGAACTGTAGATATTTTTTCCCCCGTTTCTACCCCTAGCAATCAAGTTTTCAGATGGTCATGCAGGCGTCATATCGCTAGGAGCCAAGAATGAAACTGATTCAAGTGTTGGCTTAGTTATGAAACAGAATATTAAATGTATTTCATTAAATAATTATATTCTTTTTTTTTTTCAAGGGTCTCTGTGTGAAATAGAGGAAGATTTGTGTGATATAATCTACCCTTGCAAAAATGGCGGCACTTGTGTTGGCAAAGGAAGTTCTTATACTTGCAATTGTCCAATGGGATACATGGGTACCAATTGTGAAGAGAGTACGTAACAAACTCTTATTTTACATGCATAAATTGAAAAAAAATATGTATATTTAATGTATCCATTTGAGAAAATCCCTTTATTTTTCTTTTTTTTTTCAATTTTCAGTTACAATGTTTGATGAAAAGGTGTCGCTTCAAGGAGACGGCTACTTGTCGCTAGATAGGGAGCTGCTTCCACATACTTCAACTACAGTGGATGAAGAGATAAGCTTCCATTTCTATACAACTGAAGACCAAGGACTTATTTTGTTCCATGGGCAGAAACCAGAGAGCGATGGCAAGGGCCAAGATTACTTAGCAGTAGCTATTGCTAATGGTTATCTTGAATTCAGGTTATTATAATTCATGTATTATTTCATTACTCACTATGCATCCCGGTGCAAATCTTTTATAAAAAGTAGTTATTTTTACATGCTTTTACCACCAGAAAATTTTTGTAAGTTTAGAATTTAGTTCTGAATGTGTCTTGAACTTATGTTGAACCGAAATTTGCATAATTTTTGTAAGGCCATTTCCAATTATAATTATACGAATTGGTTTAGCTTTCATACTTATGAAATAATTATTTATATGGGGGAAAATAGGGAGAGAGAGCCAGTGAAATAGAATGAGGATAATTGTGTGCCTTTACTCATGAGCATAATTTGTTCCAAAACAAGTCTCATAACCCAAAGCATTTGTAAATCGATGTGAACTTCCCCATAAGAAATATCAGAAACTCAAATGATTTGTTCAAAAACAAATATTCTTTGTCCCTCACACCAGATATGATTCTTTTGAAAGATAAAATTCGGATTAATTTGTTTTATATTCTTGCAGTTTATATATTTTACTTTATAGGCTCAAGTATTTTTTTTTTTTAATGATAAAGAAGCTGGGGTCTCATTTTGATTTCTCACAAAAAAGGATTGTAGCCATTCATGGTGTTGTGCTAGGGATGCCACTTTCCTCAGTCAGCAGTGTTTTGATGAGTAGGCCTAGGAATAGGTCTCTGAGTCAAACAAGGGCTCCTCTATAATTGAAGGAATCCATTGATTTCCATATACATATAATTTTTTTAAATTGGCTATTACTAAATAATAATGAAAAGGGCCCCAAATTCGTGGCAATATAATGACCCCCTTTGTTCCATCAAAAACTGACGTTATATTTGGGAGGATTGTTATATCGAAAGTGAAACATGTGATAGTCGTTCTATGAAAACATTTGGGATTTATCCTACCGGTGGTCGTAACGTGGGGTTGTTACAACTAGGTGCCACCTGTAATAAGTTTGGGTTCTGTGTACCCTGAAACTCATTTCAATGGAGGAAGACATTGAGAAGAACAGTTGGCTCATTTACGCTCATGTGATGCTCTGCAGACAAAATGTATATATGGAGCTCGCAAGAGCTAGATTTATCCACGTTTAGAAGGCTTTTTTGGTTTATGTATCCATTATATTAAAAGACATCACTCGTTCATCTAGTCAAAATTTGTTTTTAATTTTTGTGTGTCTTTTAAAATTTTCTCAAGCCAGTTACTCACAAACCAAGGAGTTTAGTGTGTTGTCAAACATCCAATATGAATTGAGAGATTAAAAAAAAAATGTGAACAACCTTACAAGTTATTATGACTGAGACTATGGAAAATGCAAAATTGTTCATAATGCATAATTATACTTTCAAAATGCATTTAAGAATAGAGAAGGCAGATTTTCACGGCCAGAGGTGATAATAAAGTTAATATCTTTCGGGCTATTATGCCATGTTCCAGGCTTCTTTGAAGCAGACGTTTCATCCACTACTGTAGTGGACATCTTCAGCCGCTGTGGTGGTCGAGTGGTCATAGTGACGGACTCGCATCGCGGGGACCCGGGTTCGAGCCCCACCGTCACCACAGTGGTGGTCGGCTGAAGTTGGTTTCCTGTGGTTCCCACTTTCGAGGCGCAAATGCGAGCCGATCTCCCCGTTAAAAAGTCTCGTCACAGAGAGCAACAGTCCTACAAACAATACAAATATTCAGTTACTACACATCACTCACTTCACTTCTGAGATATAGATGGCAGCACTGAGAAATCATACACAACACTATATGCACACTCAGATTGTTAGGTACACGCACTTACACTTCCGGCACAACTCACTAGGTAGTAAATTGCCTATGGCAATTGACCTGAGTTGTGCTCGGTTTGAAAAAAAAAAATAGACATCTTCAGTGCAGTTTTTGACAAGCAAGAAGACAAAACGTTTTGTCTTCAGAACCACTCTAGTGGACAAAACGTCTGTCTCATAAAAAGAAGCCTGGAACACGACATAACAGTCCAAAGGTATGAACCTTATTATTATACATTTAAGAATGTCTGACATAATAAATATCTGAATCATTCTTTCAAATTTTATGATAAGAGGCAATTGGTTTTATTGGCTAGATTTTTAGTTATGTAATTTTTCCCTCAGTGATATTCAAGTTTTAGATTGTCTGATGCAAAATTCAATTCTGAATCATTGTGTGACTACATTATTGATGCTTGTAATTTATCTTTTAGCTACGAACTTGGCAGTGGGCCTGCATTGATAAGATCACCAATTCCAGTCAACGATGGGAAAGATCATTCTATAACTTTGAAAAGGTGAGATGTTATCTTGATGTACTTTTAAAAAAAAATTCAATTTAATTTCACTTTGTTTCATTTTGTTACATAAAATACAAGATGAGACAAAAAAAGTCAGCCAATGGGTCTAAAGACCATACTAGTTGATGCATTTTAAGTTTATAATGAATACTTACTTATTAGTGAATAATATCAACAGAGACTAAAATGAAAAAAACAAATAAAATAAAAACTCAAGGGGGATTTAAAAATTAATTTCCCTTTTCTCCCCTGATTTTTTTTTTTTTTTTGGTTAATATGAGGGAAAAAATCAAATATCAACAAACTTTTGCATGATTTGTAGTATGTTTGACAATAGCAAGTAGTGCAGCTATATGAAATATACATTGCATGGGGTTTTCTCAGATGAGTACAAATAAAAATCAATATAATGTTGCAATACATAAGATTGGATATATTCAGAATTTAATTGAGTAAGGAGCATATGACAGTTCAAAAAAAAACTTTCAATGTCACTGATTTAAAAAATATATTGCTTCATGTGTCTTTTGAAAGGTAATAAATTAGTAGTAATAAATATATCAGGTGGTAAAGAGATGCAAAATTTTGGGATGAGGTAAGTAAAATGCTTCTTTAGAAGAGTTTTGTGAAGCTTCTTAGAAGAGGGAATGCTTCTTTCGAAGAGTTTTGGTAGCGAGTATATATTTGTTCAATCTATTTGAGAAACTAGAATTGTTTAAACGCAAAGCAAATTGTCGTTTAAAAATAATTTTAGTAAATTTGTAGAAGTAAAAGTTTATGGTGCAAGTGAATACCCTATAGCAGAATTTTCATTATAAGTCATCACCAAGGTTATTAATTACATGCAAAATTATTTGGAACTTCGAAGTCCCGACAGGACTTTACGGAAGCATTATTTTTGTAATAATATATTATTTGGTAATGTTTGAAATTTTAATGGTAATTTGAAAGATTCAAAAAGTTAAACAAAAAATTGTAGGAAATAATTCTGTACATAATATAAAAAAATATAAAATAGGGGAAAAATATAGTCAATATTTATTTATTTATTACAATATCTTATATTCAGAAAGTGGATCACTTTTATCACTATACTATTTCTTATGGCATTCAAAAAAAACCAATATTTTTTCTCATTTACACACAGGGATATGTTATATTCTGAACACTTTGAATGCAGTTTTGACTCAACTTTCCTAGAAGCACACATTTCACATCTTCATGATGTGACAAATGTTGGCCAGTGGCACCCAGTGTTCTGGAAAAGGATGTCTATAGGCACAGATGCAGATTTCCTTCCATGAAATTCAACACACATATTATACGAATAAATATATATATCTGTAAATATAAAGCTAACCTCAATTCTTAAAATTTTCAATGAAGCCTAATATTGCACTCAGAAACATTATACATTCGAAACATTATACTTTGCAATAAATTTATCGATAAATAAATTTATTGCAAAGTAAAAATATAAATAACACCATAGTATATCAAAATACAGACTGCACACATTACCTATGCAAAGGTTTTTAACAGCTGGCTGATGTGAAGATATATTTTGGAAAGAGAAAATTCAACTGCTCCTGTGGGGAATCAAACATACGTCCTTTCACTTTCCAGGTGAACGCACTAGACTACAGAGGCAACGAACATCTCAATCTTTCCTTGTAGCTCATGTGCACTGAACAGCTCCAAGGAAAGATTGAGATATTCGTTGCCTCTGTAGTCTAGAGGTCTAGGGCATTCACCCAGAAAGTGAAAGGATGTAGGTTCAATTCCCCACAGGGGCAGTTGAGTTTTCTCTCTTTCCAAAATATATCTTTGCATCAGCCAGCTGTTAAAAACCTTTGTCTGGATAGCAGAGGGTGACATCATCTTCGAATACATTATCTAACCTCAAAACATATTTCCACACACTGGAAAGTCCCAACCATGAAATAGTATATTTTTTTATAATATGGGCTCATAAAGTTCATAACATATCAAATTTTACATTATATATAATTAATAATAACTAAAAATCATAACTTACCAAAATGCAAAACAAATAAGTACTTTATATATGCAAACACATGGACAATTTTCAATCTTCTAGGCATCCATCTTGGCCTTACGTCATCTTACATACTTGTCTCTATCAAGCTACCAAAGAGAAATAAGCTTGTTCTGCCATCCAGCAATTGAAAAACAAACTTTATACACTATCTACCAATAAGTATTTGGACACCTATGCAAATGACGATATCTGCGGTCCTGAAATACGTCACACCCTCCGCCGGTATATATCGTTTAGGAAACAACATCGGCATTAGTCGCATGCAAGATGCCGCGCAGTTCAGAGCTCTCTGATTTCGAGAAAGGTATAATTATCGGGTATCACAAAAATGACCGATCCTTAAGGGATATATCTAAAAGCTGAAGTATCCAAAATCGACAGTGGCCTATGTGATTAAGAAGTGGAAGGTGAGCTGTGATTGTCGGAATTTGCCCTGAGTCGGCAGACCAACGAAACTGGGAGATAGAGACCGACGGGTGCTGTCCAGAGAAATTCAGAAGAACCGCACCCAACCGATGGCCCTCATCCGCGAGGAGTTTCAACAGGCATCCGGGAGTATTGTTTCAATGAATACCATCCGTACGAAAGCACATCTGATTGGTTTTCATGGTCGTGCTGCTGCCCATAAGCCTTTGATCACAAAGTCCAACCGCATTGCTCGGTTAATGTGGTGCAAAGCACATAGAAATTGGACCGTAGATCAGAGGAAACGGGTTCTTTGGAGCGACGAATCAAGGTTCACCCTCTACCGTTCAGATGGCAGGGTCTGGGTCTGGCGTCTGCCTGGAGAACGTCTCCTGCCAGAATGCATTGTGCCTACAGTCAAGTTCGGCGGAGATGGAATTATGGTCTGTGGGTGTTTCTCCTGGTATGGACTGGGACCCTTAGTCCCCATTCATGGTAAGCTCAACGCCGATGCCTACTGCACTATTTTGGATGACAATGTGCTTCCTACGTTGTGGCAGTTTTACGGGGTGGACCCCTGTTACTTCCAGGACGACAATGCCAGCTGTCATACTGCGAGGTTAACCAAGGCTTGGTATGGTGCCAATGGGGTTCATCGAATGGACTGGCCTACCCAGAGCCCAGACCTGAACCCTATCGAGAACCTCTGGGACGAGTTGGATCCCCGAATTAGGGGTGCCCTACCCGTCCAAAATCGGTGAAGAAACTGACATGTCTTCTCCAAGCCGAGTGGAAGAAAATACCACTAGCCGTCACACAAGGACTTGTGGAAAGTATGCCCCGGAGGGTTCACGCTGTAATTGCCTCTCGTGGAGGCTCCCTACTAACTTGGAGGCTAACTTTTGAATAAAGTTAGTTTTTCTTTTCTATCACAGGTGTCCAAATACTTATTGGTAGATAGTGTATAAGTGGCCTTCAGAGTCCCAATGGGTCTCGAAGCGTTTAAATTAATACGGTACCATCAGAAAACTGACTGGACTCCCATCAGTAAATAAAGGGTTAATGAGACATCTAACAGAAACTCAGAGAAAGTCACTCACTGTGGCGATGGTGGGGTTTGAACCCGGGGTCCTTGCTATACAGTCGCTGCAATGATTTTAATATTCTGCTATTTTGTTGGTTTGAAACAGGACTGGAAGACATGGAAGCCTCGATCTTGATAACTTCCATCAGCAATTCGGTGAATCTCAGGGCATCTTGCAGATGCTGAACACTGATGGTGATATATTTATTGGTAAGAAATCTTCTGAAACATTTCCATATATTTATCTAGAAAAAACAGGCCTTTGGGCATATCTAATTTATTTGATACTTCAAAGTGTAATTGTATTGTTGATACCTGAAAGAGAAGAATTAGTTGCTTAAAAATAAAATTGTAATGTAACTCGTAATGATGGTGCTTATTTGAATCATGAATAATATTGTTATCACTTTCGCAATGTATGGAACAGACCAATAGCAAACCATAGGGGAAAAAATGCATTTATAGTTATCAGGACTTCGATTTATTCTTTTTTTTCTGTGGAAATTTTGTTTCAAAGTATGCAAGCAAAAAAAAAGGTTGAACCGGACTCATTTTCCCCCTATAAGTTATCATTACCAATCTGCAAGACCATTTGTAGAGGTGAGAAGGTTCCATTAATAACAAAAAAATTTCCATACTCAGCTCATTGTGTTCTTATTTTGCTGTAATATGTGCCATAAAATCCATCTAGCATTTCTTTGCCCACTTATGAAAGTAGCACTTCTTTTGCAATTTTTTTCTTAGAGTGAAGGCATGTCTAAGGAGTCCCTTTCTTCAGTTCATAGTCAGTTTCTTTCAACTGACCACTTTCGTAGTTCCTCAACTGGAAGATACAAGGGAATCTATAGAGTTTACCATACATTCTAAAAGTATCATAATTCGTAATGTACATTTGACAGTTCTATTCTATTTTCTCACAATTTCTGAATTAAAAAAGAAAGGATTTTAGCGTAAAAGGGGGAAGATTCTATTTTAGAACAGTTCAAGAATAAAATGTACCATTTAAAATTGTGAAACCTATGTGGGAAAGGAAAATGAAATTGTCCAGTTCTCCCCCATACATTCCGTTCCACTAAATGGGATATTGCTCATTGTACTTACAATCAGGATTCTTTTTTTGGATATAGTTATTAATCAGGTATTGTTATCAGAAACAGAGTCCTAATTTAATACCATTAAGCGCCATGCACTGTATTTGAATTCACAGATGTATCAACAAAAAATAGTGACTATTTTGATTATCAACCCAATTTACCTTGTATTTATTTACATTTTTGCAGGTGGGGTTCCCAATCATCAGCTGATGACTGCCGGGAAGTTTCCAAGGGGTTTTGCTGGTTGTTTATGGGACCTACAGATACAAGATTCAGGACCAATCAACTTTTTCACAAGTGCTAAATCTGGTGCAAATGCTGAAGCATGCGAAGAGTAAGCAAATATTTCATAGTCATTTTTTTATGCTGATTCAATTTTATATCTTTCAGTGGTCACATGGTCACTCAAAATACTTTTCCTATTACAGTGATGAGGCAAGCGGAGAAAACTTTTTAGAGGAACTGGACGGTAACTTTGTGCAGAAGTGAGAAATTCCAAAATCCTTGCCATTTCTTTCCTATCTGTCATAAAAGACATTTGTCTCGAGCATTTTCATGTAAAATATGGACATCAGAAAAAGAAGAAAAACACATTTTGCTACATAGAGAAAAGCTGTAGTTGATAGTGTCTTCCATGTGTCTAATTTTCTGTAAAGGTTTGCAAAGACATTTTTCCTGCGATTTGCTTTCTGTGACGCGGTTGTTTTGTCGTTATTTTAATTATTATATTTTTTTAACGTCAGCTCTATTTGATATTTTCTGCAGTAGCCACCAAGTGCCATGTAAAAATATTTATTTTAGAGAAAGTTTTTTTTATGCATCAGTTTTTTGATCTAAGTCATTACCGTTTCAAAAACAGTAGGCAAATTTTATTTGAAGAAGCGAATTGCTAATCAGTGCTGTACAAGTGAGAGAGACTTGGAATCCATAATGAATTAATTGAATTTACGTGATCCAAAGAATCCAATATCATCGAATCTGTTCAAACTTAATCAATTATGAAATAATACAATTTTTCCCCTTTTCAAGAGCTATTTCCCTGGGTTAAGCAATAAGTCTTGCATTTGTAAAAGCTCACAATGCATGTGAATAGCGAAATAGACATTATACCTATGTTCATCTAATTTTCTCCTTGTTTAAGAAAAAATTTTAGACACTCTGAATAAAGCTTCGTATGTCGTCCTCACACTTATGTTCAGTGACTTTTTTGGTTATTGCAAATGATGAACCACTTCACAATTTCTGCTTTGCCCATTTTACATCTTTCACTAATGCTTGTGAATGTTTTCACAATCATAAAATTCTCTAAATCAAAATCATTTTGGGGAAATATAAGCAAGAGCCTAAACTCTTTGAACAGACAGTTGTCATACAATAATCTGTGATCAAAGCGGGTTTTCTGGAAGTTCTAAAATGGTCCACAACGTCAAATAAAACTATATCATTTTATTTTGAGCAAAGTCAAGGGAGTTTGTTTGATTACTTTGTTATTTATTGTGTGAAATACTCGTAAGAGTTACTAGTGGCTACTGCATGAAAATTTCGCTCGCACACATACACATTACTTGACACCAAGCTTGCTTAGTTTGTTACGAAACTTGTTTTATTTTTTCTTCATAGTTACGTTTGTCTCGAAGAGTTGTGTTGTATTCATGTTTGTGTAATCTGTGATGTTACAGAGACTTATTTGTTAATTTTCCTCATTTATATGGATGAACACATTTTTTTACTTGCCGCATTTCAGTATTAACTGCAGTATTTTACTGGCTTAATAACAAATGTTTAAATGGATAAAAAAAATTGTTGATGTTTAAGCACATATAATGAATAAAATATGATTGTTATGGCACATGATAAAAGAAAAATGTTATTTTTCAACGGGCAAGGCATAATTATTATTTTGTTTAATTGTACGAGAATTCCTTTTTTACTGCCATAATTTTTGTCTCATCCAGACACTGCCATAATCGCATCGTTTTTCATTTCACTCAGTGTTTTTTTTTTTTCGTTCAGTCATTTGTTGATCAAAATTGAAGTTTCATTTCATGAAATAGTATATCAATATTTAATGTGCCATCATATTTGTTTTGACTATCACATTGAATTAATTTGCTCATGCTGCTCAAGATTTTGCCATGCATTTGAAGATTTTTTTTCATGCGCAAAACTCTTGAGTGATTTGATCAGCTGTTGAAAAAAAAAAATCGGAATTTTTTTTTCGTTTTTTGTCAATCTTTCATTTGTTACTGGAAATTTACCAGTTTTCGTGCCAATTTAAATAAAGGGGTTGGAAATTTTTCAGTCTGAAGTCTTATTGTTTGTTATTTTCATTTAATTGTATTTTAAATGAATTTATTAATTCAAATGTCCAACAATGAATTTATCTATTTCCAAACTAAACTAATTTATTTCATTGTTTTAAATTTGTTCAAATTTTTAACATTGTTTATTTCTGAGTTGGTCACCTGAAATAGACAATCTTTTGATCAAATAAGGTTTGCTCAAACTTGTAATACTTAAACGGCCCTAATGATTTTACAGAAGAAGATTCAAGTGCAGAAAATGTCTTGAAGGTGTGGAAGTAAGAGAGAAACGGTTAACTCGGGTTGGATTAACCTTTGCCCACAATGTGCTCTCCAGGACACAACCATTTCCACAGAGCCAACTGAAGAGATTATAAAAGACATTGTCACATTAGCGAAACAGGTGGGTGGAGAAAAGGGTTCAAGGATATGGATATAGATGAAGTCGAACTGCTAATTAATAGTAATCCAGAGGCATTGACCGAGGAGGAATTAATACAGTTGACTGCTCCTGAAACTGAAGAGGTACCAAATGAAGAAGATCTTGATAAAGAATTAGAAGGCAAGTTCACCACAAGTAACATAGTGAAAGGACTTCGCAAGTTCAAATCAGCAATTATTTTTATGATATAGATTCCTCGATGATATGTTCTTTACATGTAGAAAAATTGTTAGCAGAAATCTTGTCAAGATACTATAACATACTTGATATGAAGATGAAACGGCAAACAGAAATCGCAATGTTCTTCAGGAAAACATCGCTAACAATCGCTGCACCCTCTTTTACATTTCCTTATACCTCTGTGTTACCCTACTCTCCTCATGATGTTCAATAAACGAGATTTAAAAAAAACCACATGGTTTCGGTTATTTGTGGATTTCCCGCATTCGCGGCCATCCCCGGAACGTAACCCCCGCGAATACGAGGGACTGACTGTATAAGTCATAGGTAGGGGAGTGTCAAAATTTTCAACTAAAAATTTATCAAAAACTAAATAAGGGAGATGATAAAACGTTGCTGTTTGCAAGAATGGAATTGGAGGGATATTGTAACGACGGAGTGGGTGGGACCCACATTTCCGACTTAGACATGCATGGCTTAATCCAAGGGCGTAGCCAGGGGGGGGGGTCTGGTCCCCCCCCCCCCCCCCGAAATGTGAGAAAATGACCGAAAAAAGGGAAAAAGATGGCCAAATCTATTGTTCTGTCACTTTGGTCGTCGTCCCCCGAACGAAATTTCTGGCTACGCCCCTGGCTTAATCTTTGAGACAAGCATATGACTACTGGCAGGATCAACCAGGTATCGGTACTCGGAAAAATCCGATCCGAGGTCGAGACCTCCCCCGAGCGGCGCGCGATGGCCGCATCGTGTTCGGCACATCTCCCTCCGGTCTTCTCGTTCCGATCACCTTCAACCAAAATCGTCCGCCAGAACGGTCCGTGTTTCATTCTCTCCGGGGCTCCTAGGAACCCCGGGCTAGTTCGGTGGGGATGCCACGCAACCCGTCACTTCGGTCCGCCTTCGGCGCTTCGGTTACCCAAGCCGAGCGCCGCGGGACCAGGATACCTTAGCAGCGGGTGAACCCTAGAATCGACCCCGCTGCGAGAGGGGAGCCGTAGGCACTCCTGAGTCCCATACGATTGCCGGGGAACACATTTCCGACTAACGCATCGGTCACGTTGCCTATCTGTTGCAATTTTTTGAATAGCTCACGAATTGTTCTTCCATCTGGGCCTTTTGCGACTTGAAATCGCGTTTGAAAACTTCTCCTTGTGGCGGTAGGGCTGTGATTTAATCGGTGGTACTCCCCAACACAATACACACACTTTCCTCCATGGAATACATCACTTCCGGAATTTCTTTCATTATACGCTAATAGCGGTCACGTTTGAACGGCGAAATCTTCGACGACTGTTCCCGTTTTGGGATTTCTCCGGAGAAGTGGGAGGAGAGCTCTGGCTATTTACGTGGTTTTTACTCATCATTTGTGATGTTGATGATGCTTGCACTGTGGATCAGGCTGTTCCTGGAATTTGTTTCTGGGTATCCGGGATTTCTTTTGGGGGGGTTAGGCTGTATTCCCTTTCTTGGCCAAGTGGATCGGTGTAGCGGCGTCAGCTACTGGTATGTCTTCTGCCCTGTATTTGGGCTTCAGCTTGTTCTTTACTTTCTCGCAGATGCTTTTGCTGCTGCGATATGAAGTGGTTGTCGAATATTGGGATGAGGATTTTTTTCATCCTGTCTACATCTTCCGGAGTTGTCTGTTTCCGTATTCCTTCGTTGGTCCGGAAAATTTTCCGGAATAGAAGGTCGGCTTTGCAGACTTTTGATGCGGATGGAGTATTACCATCAGCATGAACTGGATTTGTACATTGAAGGACCGGACACACCCCGCTTCCCATCTCAGAGAGATATCCAAGTTTTCCCGGGGGATGGGTGTATCTGGAAATTTATTACTGTATGTGAAAAAAACAACGATATACATATATATAATAAAGAATCTGGAGCAAAAATTGTGATCATAGCACACGCATCATCCACAGATAATCTGTCCGTAATCGTAATAGTCCTTATGTAAATAATCAAAGAATAATTTTGTCTTGAATTTGTACAATGTACTTGTAGAATATGATGGAGTTCGTTTCTTCAGCATCGTCTATTCCATTGTCGACGGCCACCCGGCCCTATTTGTCAGCATGAGTTGGCAAAACGGCGACAGGAAGTAGCAGTCTTGAATAATATCGCTACTTTTCCCCATTTCGTTTGTGCTCATAATTGGTTAACACTTTTGGAAATTCGGAAATTCCATGACTGATCGTTCTCGGCCTCTGAGCTTTCATTACAGAGGTCTGTAATACAGACTACGCCGCCATCTATCGGCGCAATGTGTAACTAAAATTTTGAGGTTTCTGTATCAGATTCTTACGGGGTTGTATCACTGGTTTCATGCTTCTATCTATCACAGTTTCCGAGTTATTTATTTTCAAAGTGAGGGGTCCTTTGTGAAATACCCGGGTTAATGCTTAGTTTCAAGGTTCCAGCCTGAATGCACAGGGTGTCAAATTAAATAACTAATTTGTGAAATGTTAGTCTGAGAGGAAACTTCCAATTTCAAAAATGTTTCAATCTTTCACTTACTTATCAACTTAATTTGCCCTTCGAGTAGAAAACAATTTATAAAACAAACACTATTTTTACTTTCAGTCGCCAGGTCCTCCGAAAGTCATTTATAGTGAAGCACATTCGAAAAGGAAAAAGATTAATGTTGTAACAGCTCTTCACTGAGAATACAAAATGCACAGCCTCATAAAATGAGATATGGTTAAAATTTTCTAGAGTGATGCATGTAAATTGGAAGGCAGAAATGAGAAATACCTGCCTACCACTAATAGCAAGATAGTCTCTCAGAAAAATCGTTTTACCCCCTGATAATCTTTTCAAGACGGCCTTGATTTCAGATGCTAATAATTTTTATCAAATTTATTAATCTGCATCGATCTAACAATTCCTAATTTTATGTCAATGAAAAATATCACAAGAAAATCATATTAGATATAAATATATAATACAGGCGGTCTTTTAGACATGGGTGGAGATACGGGGGGGGGGGAAATTGCCCCCCCCCCTTCCCAGCGTCAAAGGTGGAGTCGACTGATCTAATGTACACTCATTGCCATAAAAATTTGCGCACCCAGAAGAAGTCAAAATGAAACGAAATTTTACACATGTAAGTACTACGTTGATATAAGTAAGTGATTAGAAAATCCAAGAAAAAGGATCATTTATTGCAGAAAAAAGTACAGATGAACAGAAGTTTTAGTACTCTGTTGGACCCCCCTCTAGCGTGAATGCACGATGCGATACGAGCGGGCATTGAGGCATACAAGTTCCGTATGATGTCGTGAGACATCTCGTTCCACAGTTGCTGTAAATGCGCCTCTAGTTCGACCAACCTCGTAGGGTGTCCAACTTGCCGTCCCAAATGATCCCAGATATGCTCGATTGGTGACAAATCTGGGGATAGAGCAGGCCAGGGAAGGGTGGTAATGTGGCGGAGGCAGCCTTGTGACATCCTTGCTGTGTGTGTGGCCTAGCATTGTCTTGAAAAATGGCTCCTGGGAGCCCTGCCATGAGTGGCAACACATGTGGTTGAAGGATGTTATGGACGTACCGCTGGGCTGTCATTGTGCCATGGATCAATATTAGGGGTGACCGTGTATCGTAAGCAATGGCACCCCATACCATGACACCAGCAGTGGGAGCGGTGTGTCGCTGTAAAGCGAAGGCAGGATTGAAGCGTTCACCACGGGGCCTCCACACACGAACACGATTGTCATCACTGCTCAAGTTGAATCTCGATTCGTCGCTGAAGACGACCTGGTTCCATTCCGTTGCAGTCCAGTCCCGTCGTGCTCGACACCACTCCAAACGGAGGCGTTGGTGGGTGTCATTGGCAGCACACGTAATGGGCGCCGCGATACCAGATGTCCTTCAGCCAGGCGCCTTGCGATGGTTCGGTAAGACACAGGGGCCCGTAGTGAAGCTGCTGCCTGTGTCTGGATAGCGGCCAATGAGGCAGTTGGCTCTACGCGTGCGTTTCGGATGATGTGACGGTCTTCTCGACGACTGGTCTGTCGAGGGCGTCCTGAACCTGGTCGCCGTGTAAATGACGTCTCTTCTGTCCACTGGTCCCAACACCTCCTCACAGTAAAATCAGAACGGCCTAGTTGACGAGCTACTCGCCGAGCTGACCACCCAGCTTCCATCATCCCTATCGAACTCTGACAACTGCTCATATGGTCTTCGACGGCGGCGTAACGGCATGTCTACCTCAGCATTTCCTTTGCAAACGATTAAATACACTCCAGCAAGCTCTGCTTACCTGTTTTATACTCCAAGGAGAACGAAGTTCAACGCCCTCTAGTGGCATTACGCAATGCGCAATCACGCTGCATTTCTAATCATTTGCATATCTGCCCGACATGTACCTTCAGGCCAACTTTCGTTTCGATCCCACAATTATTTCTTGGTGAGCAAATTTTTATGGCAATGAGTGTATATATGAGCTGACATCATCATCATCATCGTGCCCCCCCCAGACTTCCAAGTCAATCTCCGCCTATGCTTTTAGAGCTCCGGCTACAGTAAATCATTTTCAGATGAGAAAAACGCCTAAAATTCAATATTTTGTCATAAAAGAATTTTTTTATTGAATTCGTTTTATTGAAAATAGCTCGCTGGACATTTTTTTTTTAAACCAAAACGTAATTTAAACAAAAACTGATTCAACACGAAGACTATTCAGTCGATTAAATATGGCAAATGGCATTGTACTTACTCAATCTTATTTGAAATTAAATTTAAGACTCAAATTTTGGAAATTCCAAAAATAATTTTGTTTTTAAATCAAATATTCATGAATGGATCCCAAATATTTTGCCTCATTTGATAACCTAAACAGTTTATTTTATTCGGAATGAATTTTTATTTATTCAAAGCGTGAAAAATACATATTCAGGTGGAGGAATTATCATACCGAAGGAGCCAGGAAAGGCTCGTACTGGATATTCAATACACACACAAATCGAGAGATTTAAATCCGTATAAAAATTTACCATATTTTAATGCGTATAAAGGAAACGGGCCGTAGCCAGAAATATATTTTGGAGGGCGAACCAAAGTGCTTGAGCAATATAATTTACTATGGTTTTCCCATAAATTTCGGTCATTTTCTCACTTTTTAGGGGAGTGCCGGAACCCCTGGTCCACCCTCTCGTTTCGGCCTTTTAAAGAAATCCTTTTTGCTAAAAGTTGGGGGCGTTTCTTCAGGGCCATCTTAATATCATTATGCCCCCCCCCCCAACTTAGCTAAAAATCTTTCCGACTAGATTTCAGTTTCATGAGGCTACTCTGCACTTGAGAGCTCCCCCTGGGTCGTGCCCATAGAGTAATAATAGTAGTATATATCTTTAGTCTTATGATCGTACACGTTATGGCGGACCCCTGCGTTAAGGCGGCGCACTGGAAAGTACTTTTACATGGAAAGTATTATAAATATTAACAAATTACCCATTTTCTTGCAATTTACGATAAGTGTGACTGATAACAAACTAGTTACTACAGCTGATTGGAACGTATGAGATGAGAGTGATGAGGAATTTTTAGTGGTTTCTATTTTTTAATTAATAAAAAAACATCTTTTTTTTCATAAATCTTGAAATGGAAAATATCTTTGAAAACGTTTTTCCGAATTTTAAGCCTAAAAAAAAATCAAGGTGTTCTTTCCTTTAAGCATGTTAAAATACTGTAAAAATTCCGTAACTAATGTTTTTAAATTTTAGCGACAAAATGTAAAATATTTTTATAATTAAGTTACCTCTATTGCCGGATCCCCCACTAGCAGAATTCCGCAGCTCAAAAACTGTTTTCCAAGTGTAGGCTCGCGCAGCGCGGGTGATTTGACTAGTCGATTTTGCGTAGCCACCACCACAAAACGTTTTCCGCTGATGTGGAACCGGCTTTAGATTCATCGTTAAAGCCGGGTTTTCCTAAGAGTAGAATTTCTGCGACGTGTATTGCCAATGTAACCAATCATCGTGAAAACGTTGATTGGTTAAAAACCTGAAATTCAGGTTTTTTGACCAATCACAGTTTTCACGCTGGACGCGCAGAAGAAAGCCTGCTCCTAGGAAAACCCGGCTTTAGGCTTAGAGATTAGCTATCGAGAACATCGATAACACACCCTGTACGCATAACAAGAAGAATGACATGACACAATATTTTTTGTTTAAAAAGTGTAACAAATTTAATCTGTAACAGATTTGACAATCCGATGTTGGGACAGGATAAAAAAAAAAAAGTAGGAATCAATCTGGGGAGGGGGTTGCCACATACAATCATATAATGATCCGTATCTAACCGTTAGTATGTCAGTGTGTCCTCAGGCAATCGCGGTGAATCATAATTCATGGTACTGCCAGTGGCTTTTGAAGCGTTTTCAGACCTGTTTATCAGGGCTATATAGTATGTATATTATATAACCTTGCCTGTTTATACTGTTCTTGAATAAGTTTATGTAGAATATTTTTATTTCTGAATTATTTCGGGGTGGGGGGGACGCACTCGAGTATCCTAGGCTCCGACAACAACTGGATACTGCTTTTTTTTGTCTGGGAAATGCTGTTTCCAGGTATATCAGTAGTGATATATTTAGTGACCGTAGCAGTTGGTGATCTTATAACCACTGGAATGTACTCGCATGTCGCATCGTAGTGTCACGTGACCAGCGGTATCGGATCATAGGGTGTTATGCACCACCCACAGTGTTTAATTTCCCGCTTCAGAGCAACCCCGGAATTAATTCAGAAATCGAAATTTTCTACGTAAATCGAGCGCCCACTGGTTTAATCCGTTATTCGACCCTGTTTGCCCTCATGAAACACGCGAGTTCCTCATATTTTTCAAATAAAGGCATTGCATATTTTGAGCTCGTTTCGGCATTCATGCTTCCAAGCAACTTCTAAACATTTGATTTTTACTTGTGAGCTGCTTATGAAGTTTCCACAATCACCAGCAGAGTGGTTTAAAGGTACACGTCTCCTATTTGCTTGCCAAACAAACGACGATTGTTAACCTTGGCAATAAAGACAGAAAATCTTCGAATGACAGCAACACCGAAACGTGTCCGATACTTCTGTTTATCTTTCCTGGTTATCTGATAATCCAATCATCCGAAAATCCCCAAATCAAGAAACAACGGCTCGTCATAAAGTCAGGGGAATTTTGTTCTTGGGTTTCCTCTGTGGATAGATGAGTCGACAAGATGTCTTCTCTTTTGGGAACGGTTGTATCGACACCTGGGCAGGCATCGGCAGCGAATGGAACGGACTGGCTGCTGTCGAATTGTGGATTCCGTACAGCAAGTAGATGATGATTCCTGCAATTAAACAAAAACGGGCTTCAGTCAATAAATGCCTCAGATTAAGTATTACTTTCCCGAACCCGTCACAACAAGTTTAAACAAAAAAGAGCTCAGTTATTTATTTATTTACGTTGTTATAAGTTCGGGTTGTGGACAGGGCCGCAACTAGGGGGAGCAGGCGACTCTGGTGCCCTGGGCGTCGGACCAAAGGGGCGCAAATTTCACGTTATAACTTCTTTTTTAACATTACTAGGGGGGGGGGGTGCCAAGATGCATGCTTGCCCCGGTTGACCAAGCATCTTGTTGCGGCCCTGGTGGTAGCAGTTACTATGGAAATGGATAATAATATGTGCCTTTCTGCATTGAATTTTTTTTTAATCTAAAATATCTCCAGCAAAACGCGTCAAAACCAAGCAGCTTAGACTCCAAGCTGAATTGAATAAGTTCATGGGGACTTTGCACTATCATAAAAAGGCCATTTATTTGTGGATCAACGACTTTAAACTGGCCACACATCCAAGGAGAAGAGCGTCCTGGACTCCCGGTTTAGGCTACCACCATGAAAATAATTGAAAAAGTCCATAGTATCGCGTTGGAAGATCGCAGATTGAAAATGCTTCAGATAGCTGATGTTATGGGCATTTGAATGGAACGGGTTTACAATATTCTCCATGGGAAATGGAAAAACTTTTTTGCAAGATGGATGCCGCGATTACTGACGATTGATCAAAAGCGAACGCGGAAGGCATTTCAAAAGAAAATTTGCCGATATTAGTACCGATATGTGTCAATATAGACTTCATAATAATGAAGTTTTTCATCCAACTCATGATCAAAAATCGACGCCGAGAGCTTGAGGGATGAGAGAATTGAGTTCCCGTGGATTCGCCACCGTAAATCTAAACGAAAACAACAGTCAAAGCAGTGGATGTAGCATGGTGCAGGAAACACCACTCAAAAAAAAGGAAGGCTGTTTTGTTTACTTAAAAAGTGATGACTTTTTGGGATTCTTAACCCTTTAAGCGGCAAATTAGAAATCACTAAACTCTCTTGAAAATGTCTTATCTTTTTTAATTGAGCAGGCTTTCTGCCGATTTTCAGCAGCTGCAAACTAAGGAGTGTAGGAAAAATTTTCCATTGGGAAATCAACTCTGTAAAATATCTGGCCTTGTCAGTGCTAAAATAAGCGGCTTTTATGGAAGCGAGATATCTCCTCATTGCCGCTTAAAGGGTCAAGTCATTATAATACTCATAGGGCTTAAAGAAGGGCCAGAAATCAGACCAAGGGAATTGAAGAGAATATTATGTCGTACACTTCTGGGAGATTTGAAGGAATAGCTGCATATGAAACGACCAAAATTGGCTCTCAAAGAAAAGCTTTTCACTGCCCCATCTCACAAATCCACTATTGCTATGGCCAAATTGCATGAATTAGGCTTTGCACAAAGTGTGTCGCTTGATAGAAACAGTGGTGAGGAAAAAATTTTGAACATTTTTTTTTTTCACCTTTCTTATCAAACAACCCACGTACTTACCGACAGAAGTCCACGAGAGGAGAATCCGCCAAGTGTTGACGATGACGTGTACTAACAGCACGCTATTCAGTAGGATCGCGAATCCACCAGTCCAAGGCATCATCGGTGCTTGTAGGACGTGCTTCTTGCTTGCGGAACTGTTCTTGTTCTCCGGTAGGCGATGCAACATGCATAGCAGTAACAACGACAGTATCAAAGTGAACCCGATGGCAGAGACGAAGACCACATCAAAAGAAGTCCTGGTCCGGATCGCGACTGTCAATGTTATGCCAACGAGCAGGCAGTTCGCCAAGTAACACGACGCAAAAATCTTCGACTTGAACGATGTCGAACTCGTTGGTTCCTGCTGGAAGGCACTGGTACTCCGAGTTGTCGGACTAGAGTTCAACAGGTCCGGAACCTCTGTCAGACGCATCTTGTCTTTGTATTCTTGTACGACGGTGTCGATGTCGGTCTCCGATTCGCTGTTGGTGTCTTCGCCTTCTTCGGAATCTGAATTGTGACTACCGGTGGAATCGGAGTTCGTCGTTGGTGTAAATTCGGTGCCTGTTGTGCGGGACGGATGACGAGAGGTCGAACCATTTGGCAACATTGGCTCGTACCTCCATGAATCACGGAAATTGTACCTATAAGAGAAATAAGAGCAAGCAAATGGTGTGTCAAAAATATTTCTTCTCTATGTGATGTGCCAACTCTTACTGAAAATACACTGCCTGGCCAAAGAAAAGGTGTAGCTTATTTTATTTTATCTAACTGCGCAAGTGTTGTTCCTAATCTGGTGTTGTTTCTGTCGTCCTGGACTAGGGTCAGCAATGAAATGAAGTCTGCTAAATATTTTATCATGCTTAGTGGCCACTTTACACGAAGAGATGTATATTTTCTTCTCTGAAGACGATGTATACTTTTTTCTCATAAAATTATTGCCAAGGAAATGCGTGTGTTTGAATTTTGTGAAAGGTTATTCGACAAAATATTGAATGTCCGGCTTTTTTGAGTTTGACTGAGCAGTGCAATAATGAAATATATCATGGTGCGTCATTCTGGAACATGCAATCGTCATTTTAGCGCATGCCATCGTCGTCCTAAAAACCATGCCATCTTCATTCTGAAACATGGCATCGCCATTCTTGAATACACACTCGTCATTCCGCTTCAGAATGTCTGTCCAACGTCATTCTGGAGCTTGCTGTCCTCATTCTGGCGAATTGCATCATCATTCTGCTCCGAAATATTTGGTCATCGTCATTCTGGGGCATGTTATCGTTAATTCGAAACATGCCGTCGTTAATCTGAAACACGATTTTGCAATTCTGAAACATGGTATCGTCATTCTGGAACACACCTTCGTTAACTGGAAACATGCCATCTTCATTCTGGAGATGGCCATTGTAAGTTGAGAACATGCCACTGTCAGTTCGGAACATTTGGTTCCTGATTGGATTTAAGAGAGGAATGGATGAATAACAATCTGGATTGATAACCCAAAGCTCTCTTTAAACCACTTTCTAAAATTTGAGATGACTATATCATGAAATCTTCATTCTGGAACATGGCGTCATCATTTAGGAACATGAAATTGTCCTTTTGTAACATGGCATCGTCATTCTAAAACATGATATATTTATTTTGAAACATGTCATTGTCCTTCTGGGGCTCTCCATTGTAGGTTTGAAACATGTCATTGTGTGTTTGGAACATTTGGTTGCTGATTAGGGCCATTCAAGTATTACGTAAGCAGATTTTCAGCCATTTTTGACCCCCTGCCAGCAAAAGTCAGCAAAACACTGACACCCCTCCCCTTCCCCCCTTGTCAGCAAAATTTCGTCAGCATCTTAGATTATTTCATATCTTCAAAAAGTGGTGGTTGATGACGTAAGCAACCTTCAAACCCCCGCTCCCCCTCTTGTCATCAAAAGTCAGCAAATCAGAAACTCCCTCTCCCCTCCTCCCCCCCCTCGATGCTGACGTAATACTTGAATGGCCCCTTAGATATAGTAGGGGAATTGCAATCCAAGTATCTGAATCGATCACCGGATCCGGGTTCGAACCCCACAGTGGTGGTCGGCTGAAGTTGGTTTTCTGTGGTTCCCAACTTCAAGGCGCAAATGCGAGCCGATCTCCCCGTTAAAAAGTCTCGCCACAGAGAGCAACAGTCATACAACGGTAAATCATTCAACCATATCACTTCACTCATAGTTAGAAAAACTGGGGGCAGATGACAGCACTACACATAACAAGCATTACACCGAAACAAACTTTACGTCAGGTTGCACTACACGTACACGCACATTCCCGCATGTACCGATTCGTTGGGGGGTGCGTAGCAGTAGTAGGTAGGGACTCCAAAAAATGGCTCGGGGGTCCATGATGTTCTTAAATCAGCCACCTCGTTGGGCAATTTGCCTGTTGTGGCGTTGTATTTGTATTGTATTGTACATGACGTCATTATTCAGGAACATGAAAATTTCATTTTGAAACATTTCATTATCTTTTTTTGAACACGTCATTGTCATTCTGGAACACACCATTGCCAATTGGAAACATGCCATTGTCATTCTGAAACATGTCATCGTCTTCAGAGAAGAAAACAATCAACTAATGGGTGAAGATGGTATCGTAAACATGCTACTATATACTTGGGAAACTTCATTGTATTGCTGACCCAAGTAACGTCTCACAACACTTTTTACAGTAAGTGCAACAAAATGCATTGACACAATGCTCTACTGAAATGTGCAAATTCGAATATTCTCACCTCTGCATCAAAACTGCTACCGACACAATCAGGTTTATGGAGAGTATCCCAGCAGAAGCGATCGAAAGCACTTGCAGAACTGGGAGGAACATAGTCAGTAAAGCCACCAACGACGAAACTAAGATGCCGGTCCTGAAAGCGAGTATCCTGTGGAACAGCGGCTTCCATTGTCTCGACAGGCAGCGGAACAGCAAGCCATCGGTGGAGACATCCTGGACGATCAACAGAAGCGAATGGTAATACTCCACGGCCAGAAAGACGAGCGTTGCGATCTTCAGACCGATCTGGACCAGACGAAAGTACGCGTTGCCATCGACGAACTTCGTCGATCCCAACTGTCCTGGATTCTGGAAGACGATGAAGAATGACAGACAAAACGATGCGATGAGGAATACGTTGGCGATGTTCAACGGACCCAGCAGAACTCGGAGTTTCCTGCTGAATTTGAAACGGGGTAACCTGAGAGCGCTCTGGCATCCTATGAAGGCTGACGAACACAAGGCGGTTCCGAGCAAAACCTGTGATAAGAACCAATCTAGAATTATTCGTGAATACAAATCTAAAAAATTGGTTTTTACCATATCGCGGTCAAGTCCTCGCCTAATTTACGGAAAATTAAACGAAAACATCCCCCCGCCACGCAATGCCCCGATAGGAAATTCACCGACAACAGTTCGTCACCAGTGAGTGAGTGAGTGACTGAGCAAGTTAGTGAAAGTATGAGTGAGTGAGTGACTACTACTGTACCGGACACCAATGACGGTGCATATCGCCATACAGCAATTTACTACCGATGGAGTTGGGTCGGAAATGTAGGTGACATCTTTCGGTGGTCGCCTCAGGTTCGGTAAGGAAACGAGTAAGTTACTGAAAGAGAAGGTGATTGGTGAGCTAGTGAGTGAGTGACTTTGTGACTGACTAACCGCATGTGAGTGACCGAGTTGGGGGGTGAATGACCGTATGAATGACTGAATAAGTGACCATATGAATGACTGAATAAGTGACCATATGAATGACTGAATAAGTGACCATATGAATATTCAAGGGAATGAGTGAGTGACCGTATGAATGGCCAAGTGGTGAGGCTGTTACCATATGAGCAGAGGTGTGAAATGAAGAAAACATTGAGGGGACTGAAAGTTGACACTTATCCCGTATATACGGAAATCAAGGTCTCATGCAGGAGGAGGAGGAGTGGTGCGTAGCATTGTATAATTAAGTATTGGGGGAGTGCTCAGCTCACTCGTAACATTTATTAAAGGCACGCAAACAACCTTCTCTCAGGTTCCGGAGCCTAAGCGTATGATCAAATGAGTTACCGACTCATTGAATAGCTATACAAATGTTCGAGCGAGTAGGTGAATTACTAAATGATTGAATGAATGACCGTATGAAGTGGTGAATGATCTGCACCAGTGAATCAACGAGTAAGAGATTGAAAGAGCCAGTGATCGTATTAGTTACCGAGTGAGTGAGCGATTGAGCGAGTCAGTGACCGTACAAGCGACCAATTGAGCGAGTCAGTGACCGTACAAGCGACCAATTGAGTGTGTGAGTGACAGAATGAGTAAATGACCGAGTGAGTAAGAGATTGAATTAGTAACCGTATGAGGGACTCGTTCACGTGCTCACCAACTCACTGGCTCATCCGCTCACTCATTTGTTCACATGCTCACTCACTCATTTACTCGCCTACCAACTAACCCTTACCCACTCGATCATCCACTCGCTATGTCACTTTATCGATGAAAACACAGTTTGTCGGTGAATTTTTCTAAAGGTGAATCGCGTCACGTTTGTGAATTGCGTGGCGATGAATTGTTGCCGGCGAATTTTCCGGCGGTGAATTTTCTGTGCACCCGATCTCACCTTTTCTCGATCATACGATCGCGGTATCTCGATCCTCCAGCTGCCGTCGAAGACGTCGACGTAATTTAACGCGTACGCTCCGGCACAACACGTCAAAGCCAACGGCATCGACACCAACAGCCAAAGAGTTTTGTGGCTGATCCCAGTCACGGAAATCACCAGGACGGAGACGACGAACATCGTCGGCAACAAGTTCGGCCATCCAGCAGCCAATTTGGATCTGAAGAACTCGGAGAACTGGCCGCCTGTCAGCTCGTCCACACGACAGCTTAGGACGATGCATATGGACGCCAAACAAGAACCGACGGCTAACATCCAGGTCCATCCGACGACGTAGGCTAAGAACTCGCACACGCCATGGTAAGCTGAGCCGTATACTGAATATCCATTCTGGGCGTGGTTCGCAAGGAATTCGGCCGTGCAAAGACCTGTAAAGACAATACATAGAACCGACTGTGAGTTCGATCTGTTTCAATAATACCAAGATTTACCTCAGAATACTTTGAACTTGGTCCAGCGGTTTTCAATGCATGGCCCGTTGGCCACGTGTTCTCCCCCCCCCCCCGTAGCTTTCTGCATAGGCCTGCCAATAAAAAGGCTTACATCAGAAGTGCACAACCTCTGGCCCCGCGGGCCGAATGCGGCCTGCCAAGGAGTTCTATCCGACCCACGAAATTCCTGGGCTGATGATATTTCCTCCATAAATATATGGGAAATAGGGATCCATAGGTGAAATCACCAATTGGCACAAAATATTGTCTAATGTTACCAATTTCAGTAGCCAAAAATAATTGTCACAGGGAGGCTGACCATATTTGCTCGAGAAAAATACGTGAAATTGGGCTTCGAAATACGGGAAAATACGGGGCATTGCAAATAACTGCCGAAAAATGATGCCAAAAGTAAACAAAGTCACCAACTAATGCTAAAATCACAGAAAAGTCACTAATCGAGGAAACTGAAGCACCACGTCTCAAATTGCATGACAAATCGCAAAAAGCATGAGAAATATATGTGCAAATAAATATTCTTATTTGTAATCGTAATCATCGTAATGTAATTTCTGTGAGTTGGGAAAATAATTTTAATCGTTGATGTGAAGAACAAGTCATGTTGGCTTCGTTAAAAATACGTGAAGAACCCGGACAATCTTGCATATAAGTCGGGACGCACACACAGACACACAGCAAGGGAAAAAAAAACAAAAAACCGGGACTGTCCCGGCAAATACAGGAGACATGGTCACCCTAGTCACAGGTAAAAATTAATTCTATTTTCAATCACCGATAAAAATTGGCATCACTACCAATTACAATTCGGCGAATGTAAACTAGTGGTCTTAGAGGTCCTGACTGAAATTAACAAACAGTTCATACACCGAATCTCTCTCTCTGCCATTCCGAGGATAGTATTGCGAAGTACGCCATGGTTTGTAAAAATAAAGATTAATATGAATTATAACCTAAGTTGTAATAAGGAATAAAAAAACAATTATTGTCCACATGATTGGACTATAAAAAAAGGTATCAGGAAAGCTCAAGTGGTCACACAGAGGGTCGGTCAGAATAAAAAAGAAAAAAAGGCACTGAACAGGGCTGTGACCATGGCCCCCACATCCTATAGCGGGGCCCCTAGGTTGGAATCTTTTGCGGGCCCCTCGGTCAGACTTTTAACGGACCCCTTCTGTAGTTTATTTATAGCGTGAAAAAGCAAAAAAAATTATGATAACCGTCCCGGGGCTCAGGGCTAGAGCTCTGTCAGCCCCCCTATGTGGGGGCCATGGCTGTGACATATGTTATATCACAATTTGTCTAGTAAGACAAAGTTATTTATACTAAGTTGTATCAATGTGATGATCTAGTGAATCTGATCTTACAAATCAGTATGAAAATAAGCAGATTATAAAATAAATGCGATTAAATAAAATAAATATTGTAGGAAAAATTATGTACAAAAATTTACATATTTACAAACCCGGTAGAAACGGTCTAGGCATAATAAGAAAGTTTTTAGGCATTTTTAAAATACCGACCTCGGTGATAGAATATTACCTCTTTTGTGTAATTAAGATCCCTCTCTCGAAGATGTTGAGAATCTGATTCTTCACGTGATTTGAAGAAATTTTCACCAATTACTATTAACATTACCAATGCACCAGACTCATGTGTTGGTCGGAACTCGGAATTTTAAGATTAAGCATCGTTTTTTTTTTATATACTCACACTAATTGTTATTATTTTTCTCAAATAATGTAAGCTTAAATTTACAAACACTATGTTTCACAATTAATTTTAATAAATTTTAAAAAAAATAAAAATATGGATTTTAGTATTTTTCAGCAGTCGCCGCAGTGGTGGCTGTCGGCTGAAGTTGGGTTTTCTGCGGTCCTAGTCGCGATTACGAGCCGATCTCCCCGTTGAAAAGTCTCGCCGCAGAGAGAGCAACAGGCCTACACACAACGTTACAATTATTCATTCATTACACTTCACTCACTATGGGTTGGGGAAAAACTCATAGTTAAAAAAAAAAAATCGATTGCAGATGTCCGCAGTACACAGAAACAAACTTCACGGAAGGTGAAGTTCCAACATGTACAAATTCAAGATTCATTGGAAGACTGGTTATTTGTGAAGATTATAAGGAAGAAAATTCATCACTGCCCCCACGGGGACTCGAACCCCGGTCTCTCGCTTGCCGGACGAGTGCTCTACCATCTAAGCTACGGAAGCAGATAGAATATTTCAACCTTTGGAGCGTATATATGTGTTGAAAGGCACCGTACATGGACGGCGTCAACAATCAACTAATAGCTCGTGAATGACACATATATACGCTCAAAGGCTGAAACATTCTATCTGCTTCCATAGCTTAAATGGTAGAGCACTCGTCCGGCAAGCGCGAGACCGGGGTTCGAGTCCCCGTGTGGACAGTGATGAGTTTTCTTCCTTGCAATCTTCATCTCCACAAATAACCAGTCTTTCAATGAATCTTGTATTGATAAGTGGAGAGAACTTTTCTAAATGCATGTACAAAATCGTTGGAAGTTCCGCAGAGAAATATGGACGAGGTGCATGGCTGGTTTAGTAGTAGTATTTTTCATTAACAAAATACTGTTTATAGGATTGGATTTCGGATTTAATGGCACAAGGACCAATAAGGTCAAAATGCGCCAAAACAAGTAATTAAAAAAGGATGAACCTTATTCTCGTCATATGTCAAGAAAGTAATTAGTTAGTTGGTTAAATAAAACGAAATCCCCGTTCGGATTCATTGCCCCTGTAAAGCAGTTTACCGTATTGCACTCTCGTGTCTTACAGAGAAAGCGGCAACAGCTCTGTCAGCATTTCTGATGGTCACGTGGTGCAAAACACCGATATCATTAGACGCTCTTGGAGGAATGAAAACAAGCGACGAAGTTAAAATTAAATTCAAGATGATTTTGAGGGGAAATATATAAAAAATATATATCATCGTAGCTGTTTTAAAAAATCTCTTCAAAAATACCTTTATAGAGGGATTTATCGTAGTAGATGATGTCGTTGCATCGAGAGGTGTTTAACATTAGGCTATAGATAATTATAAACAAAATTTGAAAAAAATAGTGTTGTAGAGGGATTTATCGTTATACCGAGTATCATTGTAGCGAGGTTTCGCTCTAATTTAAAGAAAAAGGCATTTTGTGTGGTTGCTCAAAGAATACTCATGCACCTGTGTATCGACAAACGACGATCAACGAAACGTTTGAGTTTTTATGGATATAAGGGGTCATTAAAGTATTACAGTATTCAGTCATTATGAAAATTACGTCAGCATCGATGGACGGGCTTGCTGACTTTTGATTACAAGGGAGGGGGGTTTGGACGATGCTTACGTCATCAACCACCCTTTATGAAGATATGAAATATTCTTAATTGCATCTTATTCAGTGCGCCGAAAACGAGAAAAATAGTTATCGGGCACCTGAACTAGCATTCTCCCTGATGATAATTCCCTTACAGAACCACTTCAGTGATCTCTAAATGTTTCACGGATCCTTCAAGTGCTCTGGAAATGTATCTGGGTCACTTAAGTACTCTGGAAATGTCTCCGAGCCACTCAGGTGCTCTGAAACTGTGCCAAGCATCACTCAACTGATCCGTAAGGAAACATAGTCAGCCTAGGTATGTGTTGTTATCGTGTTATGTGTGCTATCGTGTTATGTGTGCTATCGTGTTATGTGTGCTATCGTGTTATGTGTGCTATCGTGTTGTTACTCTATCGCAATGTTTCTCGAACTTGGCAATATCGCCCCCGGTGAGATGGGGGGAGGAATGACAGAAGCTACGGATGATTAACATAGGATCCTATGGGTTCACTTGAGTTGGGGGCGATCATTTTCTGATGAAGAGTGCGATGGAATAAAAAGTTTGGGAAACTTTCGTGACAAATTTTCGTGGTCCGGATGGAAATCCTTCGCGGGCAGGAAGCTGTGCACCTTGCTCTAAAGCACTCAAGTCATTTTATAATGAGAAAATGACGTCCTAAAATATCATACCTACTTTTACAGCGTAAGAAAGACATGATTTTGTGACCTTTATATATTTAAGACATTGAAATACATTTTAAAACAAATTCCCGGCTGGTGTCATTCGTACAAGATAACCAAGTTTTTATGTCAAATTTCACGCCAGGCTACCACTTGGGTTTCACCGAGCATAACTCCGATTTACCACCGAATGAGTTGTGCCTGAAGTGTGCCTGTGTACGTAACGGGTCTGAGTGTTATGCATGAACTTGTGATGTCATTTACATTTTAAACTATAGGTGAAATGTAATGATTGAATGTTTGTACCGTGGCAGGTATGCTGCTCTTGGTGGCGGGAGTTTCGAACGGGGAGACAGATTCCCATTCGCTCCTTGAAATTGGAAACCACACAAAACCAACTTCAGCCAACGACCATTGTGCCTCCGGACCCATGTTCTCGTGATGCGAGTCTGTCACGATGTCCACATGATTCACACAGTGGCTATTGGACATCATTGTAATTTAGAATTTTGTCCACCCCGAATGTTTGGGTTTAACAAACAAAAATTTTCCTTTTTTTTGTGTATTGTGGACAAAAATTTTTGTGATAGTTGTCGATTTCTCGTATTTTTCCCGTACGATCCCGAGTGAATGCATTTTTCCAAAGAAATATACTCAGCTTGAGGTACATATCACGTGTGTAGTAATATTTGCCTTGAAACGCCATTCGCTGTTGGGGTGAAACCCTTCTTTACAGACCACATTTGGCCCGCGGGTCATGACCCCTGTTGTAGACATTCAAAACCAGAGAGAATTAAAGGTCAAAGAGATGTTTATATAATAACCATAAGCGTGTTTCTTTTTCTTCTGTCTACATCGAGCTTCAACTTCCTTTTCCGACATAATCCTCAACACGCGTCTACTCACACTATCACCATCTAAGAACCAACGGAAGCCATTATGCACATAATCTCCCGCTGAGATTAAGGACTCCGCCAAGGCCGTCTCATGGTTACCATATCGAGTGTAAAATTTCCCCTATTTTCCTTAAGCTCTGTTTTCCTAGGACAGGTTTTTTGCGTCGCGTACAACGTGAATCATCCACTCACCTATTTTTTTTCCTACCCATTGATTGAGGAAAATAGTCATAGTGTTTTCCTATTGGTAAGTGGACGATTTGTGTTGTACGCGGCGCAAAAAACCTGCTCCTAAGAAAACAGAGCTTATGGAAAATAGGGCGCATTTTAGACTCGACATGGTAACCATGAGACGGCCTTGGCGGAGTCCTCAATCTCTGTAGGAGATTATGCTCTCCCTACACAGCGCACCATGCGTCACGCCACCGTTTTACGTCGGGCGTGATTGGCCGACTGCTATACCGCACACCAACTACAGTCACATATCCCCATATGGCAATTTCCAACTAGTGGAGTTGAGTGGGAAATGAAGGCGCCATCTATCGGTGGTCGCCCCAGGCTCGATAGTAAAGAACTTTTTCTGATGTTCCTTTCGCTGGATTTTAAAACCCATGGACCTTGACAGCAACCTTCATTGATTGGCCGACTGGTTCTGGAGGAATGAAATGCGTCGCAAGCCGAGGATTTTAAGGATATTCTCGGTATTTTCTTTCTCCAAAAATACCGAAGTGCAATTTGTGCATTACTAGTAAAATTATCAAATATTACTAAAAATTAAAAAAAATCAAATATTAGACTTTTATTAGAATTTTATATTTTTTTAAAACGCAATAAATATTTCATGTGTTTAATTGTACTGTTAAAAAAAAATTCATGTTCTTTTTCCATGTTCATGGAAATTTTAATGGTTTTGGGGTATATATTTGCGGCTGCTGATTCCGAATCTGGCATTGGTTTTGTCAGATTGGATCTCCATTTTTTGAGATAAAGTGAAAATTAAATTTCAACGGTAATGCACAAGCATCATGCAAATCACATTTTGTTGAGTGCATGCATTACATACAAAACCAATGCGAGATTTGAAATCAGCGTGCCCCAAAATCATCCTAAACATACTAAAATATCTTTAAGGATAAAATTAGTGTTGAGCCGAGTAAACAGAATTGTTATTACAATAAAAAAAAAATTAATAATAACTAATAATTATTAAAAAAAAGTGATACCATTTTCTTTCTATTTTGCCCACAACAAAATTTTTCCTCAGAGATGAATTTCAAATTATCAAATATAGGGCGTCCACAATTAAAAAACCCTATTTTAAAGTAGCCTACTGGTGAAACCGATCATCAGAAAATTCTGAAATTTTGTGGAGGACTTCAGAAGTGATGGGAATTTGTTTCAGGAGGAAAAACATTAGTTGCACATGTCGCCACCAGAGGCCGTTTCACTTTGAATACCTGCAGTAAACATGTAAATTTATGTGATGTCACGCAGCAGCTGTTAGAAAACCTAGAAACATTCACGGAGATCTCATTGTGAGATCTCATGCTGTTTCTCAATGTGTTTGCTGCTCACAATGACGGTAAGTTTACGAGATCACGCTTTCTTGGTCAATTTGTTTTACCAGAACAGCAATTCTGCAGTAACTGCTCTACGGAAATATCGGACTTGGAAGTGGATTCCAAAAGGTCCAATGAATGTTAAAAAACTTCGGAGTATGATAACGAAATTTGAAACCCAGGATCGTTGACTGTTCGTCCTGGAACAGGAAGAAAACCTGTCTCTATAAACGCAGTACAGGTGGTTTCGCTTCAGGTGGAAGAAGACAGCTTCAAATTTTCGTGGTAGTTTCAAAAGTGTCGGGCGTGTAGCACGCGTTGAATAGGCCACGTTCAACTGTCCATAAGATCATGCGGAATATCCCGCACGCTTTCTTAGAGGTTCCGTTGCATTCACCAAAAGTGACGGTATGGCGTGGATTTACTGCATCATTTATTCTCGGTCCCTACTTCTACGAGGAGTTGCGTTCTACAGGTACAGTGACATGTTTGATCACCGGGAAGCGATATCCATTGCTGTTTTAGTACGAAATTATTCCGGTTATGCAAGCACGTCACTGCCTTGCAGACACGATCTTTATGAAAGACGGAGCTCCTCCCCCATATTGCAGTGTGTGTTAAGAAATGTTCTTAAATCACATTTTACAGAAGATCATCAGCCGGCGCTTCCCTAATCTATGGCCTCCCCGGACCTTAATCCATGCGATTTTCGGTTTTCGGGACATTTGAAACGTCTGGTAAATCATGACAATCCAAGAGCTTAACCTGACCTTAAAGGCAGTATTTCACGCCACGTGCTGACATTTCCACGCGAACACTTCGGTCAGTTGAGTTGTGGACCATGTCATCTTGCGATTTTCCATGGTATCTGAAAATGATGGCCATATCATGTGGAACATGCTTTGTTGCAGTAACAATTGTAAAAGTGTTTAACAATTCTTAAAATTGAAAACGTTTGCCTAAATGTGCCATTTCTTAATAAAACGCCCTGTGGGGCAACTAATCCCCCTCCCTCGAACGACTACCCATCACTTCATGAAGTCATCCACAAAATTTCACAATTTTCTGATGACTGGTTTCGCATTGCCACACCATAAAACCGGTTTTTTAGCTGTATTTTGCAGAGTTCTGCTGGTGTGGAACCGGCTTTAGGAAAAGACGAATGCGCGGTGTCATGAGGTTTTACGGTTTCTGTGGACGTGGAATAGTCCTTTATGTGGTTCACGTTGTGCAAATATCTGCTCCTTGCAAAACACAGCCTAGAGTCCATTACTATTGTATTGCCATCTATTGACAAAAAAAAAATTTTAAGTAATTTTGTTTCCATTATCGGATTCTGACTTCGGGAGAACAATTTCTTTTGTCAAAGACTTCATTGGCCACCCATAAATTTCTTCAATTTTTATGAATTTTCCAAGTAGAGTATATATATATATACATACTTTACTGCCCTTAATGCACCTAGAACATCAATTTTCGAAAGATTTTTTATCAAATAAAGTCATGAAAAATATACATACAGACACAGTATTTTTGATATTGTTTTTCGATGAGTAATACTGTAATATATTTTTATATGATAAATATTGATAAAAAAGCGCTAGAAAATAGCAATTGATTTTTATTTAAACTATTATATTCAATAAATAAAAAAATCCTATTATTTGGGTATGTAGACTTTTTCGTGCGCTGTTACCATTCAAACTGTACGTGGTCGGGTGTACTACGTACTGTTGGGAATGAATTGTTTTAGTGAGACTCCATGGCCCGTATTTTACGGGATATTCCAATTACAGTCAAATCTCGACAAGCCGACAGAAAAAAACTTATCGTTAGTTCGACTTTCAGAGAGGGAGAAGTGAAAGAAAAATTTGTCAAAGGGGCCGTTCAAGTATTACGTAAAATTTTTTTAAAACCATTTTTGGTCCCCTCCCCCCCCCCCCCCGTCAGCAAAATTTCGTCATCACTGCCCCCTACCTCCTAACGAATATTGGTGGGATCAGAAACGTACGCACCCAGACGAAAAAAACTATTTTTTAATGCAAAAAATATTTTTTAAAAATTTAAAATTTCGAAAAGAAACACTTTTTTATATGTCATTATAATCGATTTTTGTTAATTTCAATGCTATTTGAAGGGTGAGAACTCAAAATTTCTCTTTAAAAAATTTATTGCGACCCACCTTTTAAGCCATTTTTATATGGTAAGCCCTTGACCCGCAGACCAAATGTGGCCCTGAAGGTTATCTTGATGTGGTTTGCCCTCCCCAAACCTAATTTCGAGGGGGCATTAACCTTTGTAAAAATTAACTAAGCGGCACATTTACGATTCGCTTGAATGACCCGTGGCATAATTCACAGCATTTAAGTGGCCCGTGGCACATTTTTAGATTACTGAAGTAGGCCTCAAAGATCACGTAAGTAACCCGTGACACAGTTACGGAACATTTAAACGATCCGTGGAACATTTAGAGATCCCTTGAGTGACATGTGGCACAGTTTTAGAGCACTTAAGCGGCCCCCAGTGCGGTTCTACATCACTCAAGTTACCCGCGGAACATCCCCAGATTACTTAAGTTATCCGTGGCATAATTACGGATCACGTGATTCATGCGTGGCACAGTTCCAGAGCACTTAAGCGGCCCGAAAACATTTCCAGAAGACTTGAAGGATCCGTGAATCATTAAGAGATAACTAAAGTGGCTCTGTAGTTTCTAAGTGCAACATTCACTGTCATATTCAAATTCGAAAAACAGGAAATTCGGGAAAGAACAGTTTTAAACGCGGGAAAACCGTTTTACCCACATTCAATGCAGTTTTTTCCCCGATTTTCCTCAGTTTTTCTAATTCGAATATCTCAGTGAATATTGCACTTACACACGTGGAATTTTTTTCGTTGGCATCAGGAGAAACAGGGAAGCAACTTTCCAATCGGGTTCTCGGGCACACGTGGACTGTATAAAAAGTTAATTTTTCATTTTGATAACTATACAACCCCCTTAAAACATGAATGACATATCTGAGTGCCACACGTTATTTGGGAAATTTTTTTTTCTACTTTAGGATCAACGGGGTCCGCTAGTAAAATGCCATATCTCTGTTTGCTATGCACCACGTATAATGCCTGCTAGTTCAGGTGAAGCAAAAACTCAAACGCAGTTAGACGCAGAATATTTTATATTATTTGAAAATGGAAAAATTCGAGAAAATGTGTTTTTCAGAAAATTTTCGTGCACAAAAAAAATAGTGGGTGATCGTCCTTCCTAAGAGCCGAATTAAATGGGAAAAATAGGTCTGTGTGAAATATGAGACGATCCGCACAACAAACCTACAGTCGACGCTCCTGACGCATTACCATTGATCCGCATCTTCCCATTTCTACTACTACTCTACTGCTATACCAAACATACATTTACCCCGTTCTTTCAAAACGAGCACAACTAAGGTCTATCTCCATGGGCAATTTACTACCTGGTGAGTTGTGCTGGACTCACACTGGGCTAGAGTTCGGTGTTTCCTTCTTGGGGGGGGGGGGAATTATTCACGGCCGTCTCAATATCACGGGTCTCCGAGCAAAGTGATGTCCTGGGGCCCCATACTTAGCTCGAGAAGTAACAGCTTACATATTCACATACATACATTCGAAAAAAAAAATCATAATACCAGATCTCCTCATGCAGGCCCCCGGGCCCTGCCTACATGAGCCCGTGGTTTAAGATAGACCTGATTTACGCACAGCTATGCTGAGTTCTGAAAGTAATCACATCCTCCCCCCCCCCCCCCACAATATTTTACTTGAAAGCGCTAATTCTGGAGCTCCCAAGAAAAGAAAGTTCTAGAATTAGAGCTAAACCACATGAAATAATCTAGACGTACATGGTAATATCATAATCTAACAACTGTTATAAATAAACGAAATAAATGTCTTAAACTATTCTTGGGGAGCCGCAGGTGAACCGAGAATCGGGAACCGGGTACGACAGAAGTTTGAGAACCACTGTTGTAAGCCATTCCCGGAAAGATTATTTATTCACTATTAGTTTCCTCTTTCTGGACGACTTGAAGATTCATTTGACTCCAGTTCGATATACTTACACTATATTTCAGGATTGCAATAATTTGGCGACAACCAGATAATCCAAAATTTGGTTTTATGACAAATATTGAGAGTGCCACTGAGAGATACTTGAAAGATAAGCTACTGCAGAGTACTGATAAATGCTGCGCGTCATGTTCAGTGACTTATCCTCCATTTTATTCTTATTTCTCTGTTTTTGTGGAAAAATGAAACACCTGCATTGACTTTTCGTCTAGAAAATGACATTTTATCGCTGTTATTTTTGTCGACAGATGTTCCGTAATTATTCCCAGAATCGTCTCATGCCCACCATTTTTCTTTTCCTTTTTGATATCTAATGCAGGTGTTGGTTTAATAGACTCACGCGCGCTCGTGCGCTTATGTTACACTACCACGGAACACAAAAATATGCGTTGGATGCTTCATAAATACCCTTATCTCGTCTGTGGAAAGTGATAACGACCCTGGTACACTACGCATATAAAAACACTAGTAGCGGGCTTTTTAACCGTTTAAGTGAGATGAAGCTTGAAAAAACTAGCCAAGATGAAGAGCTTTTGGCTCAATAGGCAACAAACAGGAATTTTATTTCATTGGTGTTAAAATATAGTATCTGGAATTAGTTGGAAAATATTGATAAGATAAAAAGGACAATCGGTCGTCAACTGACCATGGACACTCTTAAAGCCGAATCCACACTACACCCGCAACGTTATGGTTTTAAGGTGTGGCTACCACACCACTCGCAATTTTTATAGACGATTCATCTCATCTGGAAGATGATAACGACTCTGGTGTACATCGCGTATAAACACACTGGTAGTGGGTTTCTTTAGCCATTTAAATAAGTTCTGGCTTGAGAACTCGCCAAGTTTGCGAGTTTTTGGCTCAATTAGCGACAAGCAAGAATTTTATTTCATTGGTATTGAAAAGCTAGAATTGGAAATGAAATATTGTTTAGAAACAAGGACGTCCCGTCATTAGAAACAAGACAACGCCCGTAAATTGACCATTGACCACGAATGAATGAGCTATAATATAGAACCATCTTCTAAATCTGAATCCGCACCCGTAACGCTACACAGCTTCAACCAGCTTCCCCGGAAAAACCGGTTTCATGGTCTAGCCAGCACAGCGCGTTCAGTTTTAATGGTCGATTCACCTGGATAATGATCGTCACCTGGAAAATAATAACAGCCCTGGTACATGCCGCATATAAAAACACTATAGTAGCGGATTTTTCAACCATTTAAGTGAAATCCGGCTTGAAAACTCGCCAAGTTCGTAAGTGTTTGGCTCAATTGGCAAAACACAAGAATTTTTTTTATTGCTGCTTGAATAGGTAAAACTGGTTAGAAAATATTGATTAGAAACAAGGGCATTCGCTTGTCAATCGACCACGGACACCAGTAAAGCCGGATCCACATCTGCAGAATTCCGCAATGCAAAAACTGGTTTTGAGTTGTGGCTAGAACAGCGCGGGTGATTTAAATGGTCGATTTTGTGTAGCTACACTACAAAACTAGTTTTTTGCGTTACGGAATTCTGCTAATGTGGTACTAATTTAAGAGGGGTAAGGGGGGGGTGGCAACTGAAAAACGAAAATTTACTCTGTCACCCGGGGCCAGTGCTCATTTGCCCCCCCCCCACTCCCACTACCCGTAAATTTGAACGGAAAACGGTAAACTCAGCGCTCTTTCTAATCCAGCGCCCGGGGCACCAGACTCCCCCCCCCCCAGCCAGGTTTTTTTTTTGGGAGTTCCGTATTATCGAACGCCACGCAACCCTTAAAAATCCCGAAACTCCGAGAGATTTCAAAGAAGAGATCTTACTTGATATTGATACTCGCAAATAACGTTCTTTATTTTGAATTTTAACGAGATTTTAACTGCGTACAGGCAAATACATTCTCAGACTCGAAACGTCTATATTTTGTAAACCTATCCACCATGAAAAAATGGTGCTTATTACTTTTGTACATGACCAATAACCGGATAAAAATAAAAAATTTCACCATTAAAAATGTGCCTTCTAGAAAATATCGAAAACTATTATCCAGTGCACAGTAACATGTAGAAAAACACACGAATGAAACTGAACTCTCTTCTGCCACCTATCAAATAAAACTGTTATAATTCTTTGATTGAAATTGATGACTGGTTTCTGATTAGTGTATTACATGAAAGAATTCAATATAGTGTGATATATATATATTAATACATATTTTATAATTAATAATATTAGTTGAACTGTCACATTAGTTTAAAAATTTTAACAGCTAATGTTTGTATGCGGTAAAAATTAATATCAATTAAATTAGTAAATTTTCTGTGCTAAGAGATGAGATTTTGCGTATCATCACGGATCAATGGACGGACAGCGGTGTTTGGTCTGGCCGTAGATGTGGCTCGTCCGGGGTTCTCGACTTTTTCAACTGCGTCATGCCGCTTTGCTGTATGTATTCCAATCCCATTGGCAGGGCCCAAATTTTGGGGCTTGCGGAAAATGCTCCCGATGACAAAGGAAGGGATCTCGAAACCTTTGAGGGAAATTTGTTTCCCTGGATTCGAGCAAAATTTTACCAATCTTTTACAGTATAAAATTTCTATTCAGAGAAAGGTGATATGTTTATATACATGAATACTACGGAGTTGCTCAAACACACAACTTTTCGATTACAAAAAAGTCATGTCAACTACCGCACACAAACACCTACTGTTAAAAATTTAAAGTGTACGTGACAATTAAACTGATATATTTATTGCTTATAAAATATTTTTTTAATATAATATGTATATTATATTGGTTTTTTTTTTTATGCGGCGCACTAATTAGCACCCGGCTATGAACTTCATTCGAAGAATTATAACGGATTTTTCGAGGATGATGTCACTCTCCGCTATCCATACGGAAGGTTTTTAACAGCTGGCTGATGCGAAGATATATTTTGGAAAGAGAGAAAAAATGCGACTGCGGGGAATCGAACCCACGTCCTTTCACTTGTTGAATATTTTCTCTCTTTCCAAAATATATCTTCGCATCATCCAGCTGTTCTGTAAAAACCTACGTATGGATGGCGGAGAGTGACATAGTTTGGTCCGACCATGTACGGAAAATTTTTTTTTCTACCCATTTATTGGTTATGGGTAAACGCAGCAAAGAAAGGCATCATTTTTTCACGGTGAATAAGTTTAGAAATCACAGACGCTTAGAGTCTAAAAATGAGAATGTTTCCGTGCACAGATAATTTTTTGCTGGGCAGAAAAATAATTCCTGATATTGTATAAGGTATCATGTTATTTTGTCATTGCGCGCAGAAATCGAGATATCAAACGCAGGGAAACAACAGGTCCGTGCTGATGGGAAATAGTGCTCTATTTGGGGAAAAAAAGTTTGAGGGCACATTTCATGTGTATATATATATATATATATAGGAATGAATTTTTTCCTTTTTCCCGCGAGCATCTCGGTGCATACCATGGCCCTCCCACAACCTAGACCCAGGCTCCCTAGACTGAGATATTTAGTGGGCCTCCTCTATACTGAATTTACAGGGAAATAATAAGCTTTAGGTGCATAATAAGCTTTGTCCCGTGCCCTGCCAGGTCTACCCATGAGGGTGGGGGTCATGGTGCTTACTTAAACTACGCATTGACGACAGATGCTAGATTTCGTGCTCAGATAACTCAGATGAACACCCTGTGATTCACTGATTCATATTGATTATTTCAGTTTCAGTCAAGAGTTCCTGTGAGGGTGCTTTTATTCTGGTGATGTTTGCAATCAAAGCTCTTGATTCGTGAGTATGCTTCCCAATAGGTGCATAGGGCTCCTACCTCGTGCTACGCATCGACTTTAGGAGCATCTAAGAGCATTATAGGCAAATCGTGAAAGTGATGTTCGGGTGATCCTGTCTGGCTGAAATTCACAGCCTACCAGTTTAGATACTTTCTCTTGAAAATTGTACCGCCGGATCTCAAATAATCATGAGACCCTCCTAGGAAGGCCCACGCTTTAAAAAAAGTACCAAGAGCCCTCGTTTATCAATTTACAAAATATTGAAAATTCCCACTCTCAAAGGTAAGGGAAAAAAATCTTAGAATAGTTCATTTGAGTTCTTACAGGTGGCAGATCATTACCAAATCTGTAATTTCTTAAACGCAAAAACGTTCAGTTAAACAAAAACAAAATAATAATAATAATTCTTTTTAAAATTCGAATTTTTGTCAGACTGTTCATGACTCCCTTTCTCTATTCTTGTGCCCCCATGATAGAGCCCTGTCAGCACCCCCCCCCCTCCGGTGGGGTAGAGGCGGAAACCTCAGTTTCACGGGGGTTTCTACGATAAGCTCTGATACAATGATTTATGGCAATAAGTATACAAATTAAGTGGTGGTGCTCCTCCTTCATTTTGCACTGAGGCTATGAAGCTGCTGAGTCAGCAGTACGCACACTTTTTTTGGACAGTTATTCAAAAAATTGTTTGAGTTCCGTGTAGAACAACTTCATTATCATCGAGGGTTCCACGGAACAGCCATAACTATAACTATCAAGGGTTCTGCGCGGAGCTTTACGTTGGAAACCCCTTCCCTAGGCTGACAATATTTCTCTCATATTAATAAGGGGAATCAGGATACATTCTGGATATCACCAATTGCCACAAAAAAATTATCAAGTGCAAAAAAATGTCTAATGCAACTGAAACATAATTTTAGCTAAAAAAATTGTCAATAGCATCGAGTCGAAAAAATTTGCAGAGACAAGTAAAGTGGCCAATTACAGCCAAAAGAAAATTGTTAACGACAAATAAAGTTGCCAATTATAGTCAAAAACATTATCAAAGGCAAGTAAAGTGCCCAGTTAAAGCTTCAAAAAATTAAGAAATCAAGTTAATTTGCCAATTACAGCTAAAAAATATATTTTGTGAGCATTGTATAATATTTTATCACTTTTTTACATCGTTCCTAGTTTTTGCAATTGCGTTTTTAATTGGATTGCTGTATTTTAGAATGGCAATAGGAGAAATGGCCATTGATCACAAGCTTCGTGTGGAGACCTTGCGCTATAGGTGGTGTTGGTTAAACCCAGTGTATGATTTCTTTACATGTGAGCCAACAGGGCCTGACCACAAGGGACCTGAATAAAACAGGAAGTACAGGTTATTCAAAGCCTTCAATATTCCTCAAAATTATTTCTGTCATGAATTCTGAATTTTCATCAATTCTGGAATTATTTTCCTTTAATTTGGAAATGTGCATTTATGAGTTTTTAGGGCTCACCTCGGGAGCCTTTGCGACCAAAGTTCGGGTCGCAACCCATATTTTAAGAACCCCTAGTATATATGAATTGACATATCATCATGCCCCCTTCCCCCACCAATCATCATCGTCCCCCCCCCCCAACAGACTTCCAATTCCATCTCCACCTATGATTTCCGCAGTGGGCCCTGCGTCAGGTAAGGGATGCCCTGCGGTATAAATGAATGTATATATTTTTTCTTCGCGACACAGCGGTGTAGATGCGTCGAGATTCAAAGTCCTTTCCGAGACACTGCATAGTCTTTTATGTTTTGGGAAAAATGCCGAACATCTACACCCATAAAATTGATAATGACTCAACACCGTGACACACGCGTGTAAGATTGAACACCTGCCCGTAGTGGGTGGCAACGAACTACTCGAAAGGAATTCCACTGTGATGTCACCGTCGTGTTTTGTTTCATATCTGCCTGCAGATCTTCACATTTCACGAATAAACAGAAACATGAATCATTGTCATGTCGCAAAATTAGATGCGCTGTAACTATTGGAGACGTTTTTGTCTAAATTTAACAGATGCGTATCTTGGTGTTTGTTTGATGTGGACACTGACTCCTCAAGATTTCATTCAAACAACTTGCGTCGACTTCTAGTTTCAGCGATTTTTGGTTTTTTAAAGCAAACGTGGAATTCGAAAATTTGGCTATTTCTAGAACACGCTCCACCATTTATAACAAATAAATAACGGGATCCCCATACTGGATATCGCCAACTGTCACAAAAAATTTTCAAGCGCAAGTAAAGTTGCTAATAATCCCAAAAAATCGTCAAATGCAACTAAAGTTGCCAATTACTGTCAGAAAATCGTCAAAGGCATCAGGGGTCACCCATTACAGCTAAAGCATTGTCAAAGCATCAAGTCCCCAATTATACCCAAAACTTTTCAGAGACGAGTAAAGTGGCCAATCACAGCCAAAATAAGAAATTGCCAAATGCAAGTAAAGTAGCCTGTTGCAGCCAAACAAATTGTCAGAGGTAAGTAAAATTGGCAGATTCTACCAATTTCGAGGCGCGAATGCGAGATGACATCCCAGTCAAAAAGTCTCGCCACAGAGAGCAATAGGCCTACAACGGTAAAATCTCCAATCATTGCTATTCACTCATAGTTAGAAAAAATGATGGGCAGATGGCAGCTCTCTACACATAACAAGCATTACACAGAATTAACTTTACGTTAGGTTCACGACACGGACACCAACATTCCAACATGTTAGAAGTTCCGCTGAGGATGTAGAACGAGGTAAGTGTGTGGTTTAGTAGTAGTAGTAAAATTGGTAGTTTGGCATGAGGGAAAGGAGCGTTGTACGTTAACTCTTACGATATGTTCTTTCCACTTTTATCTCCGATTTTTAAATTCAAATATCTCAGTGAATATTGCACTCGGTAACATAGAAACATTTTTTTGGCCTCAGGAGTGACAGGGCAACAACTTTCTAATTGGAAATTAGAGGACAGGGGGACCATATAAAAAAATTTAAATTTTATAACTTTTTTATTAATTCATATTTTTTTTCATTTGAACGGCATTTAAAATGATGGGCGACATTACTTTAAACATTTTCTCTAATTGAACGTTGTCTCTAAAACCAAAGGTTCAGGAAATAGTCATTGGACAACGATATCAGCGGACACCCTGTATATATCGCATTTACGTCAATTTTTAACGTGCAATTTATGTCTAGTTTTAGCGTATATTTATAGCGTATTTATTACTTTCAACGCCGAATTTATAACGTATTTTCAGCGTAAATTTATAGAGAACGTAAGATATTTATGTTCTTCCAGATTGAACGTTTAGCGTGTTTATACCCATTTTCAACGTGAAAATTTACATCCATTTCAGCATAAATTTTTACCGTATTTATATCTGTTACTAGCGTAAATTTATAGCTTATGTAAATTTATTTTTGGCGTGTTCATACGTATATGATCTATAAATCATTCTATATTAATGCAAAATAAACCATTTTCAATCAAATAAATTTAAAATGAGAAATTTGTAATACTATTTCTGAGTAAAATTTTTCAAAATAAATTTTTCTATAAATAATTTATTGTAATTAGTGTTTAAAAACTTCACAACTCACATCGAATGTCGTCAGTTCTAATAATACGTGATGACTTGGGCTAGGCTTTTAAGACCTAAACACCGGCGTCGGAATATGCTCTATGAAAAATGCATTAATGCCCTACCAAGACTAAAAACATGCCGTAAAAACCAGAAATATTTTTTATAAATAGAGGCTGACCATATTTCCTTCAGAAAAATGCGGGAAATCGCCAATCATTGTCAAAAATGATGCCAAAGGTACACAATTAAAATTGCCAATAGTTGCCGAAAACGATGTCAAAGGTATAAGTAAAATTGCCAATTATTGCTATAATTGCCAATTGAGGGAAATGCAGGTAGGGAACAGAGAGTGCTTGTGGGGGGGGGGGAATCTCCCTTCATTGTTGTGCTGAAATATGTAAAATAATTTCCATAAATATGTAATTATGCCTTAAATTTTGAAGGTTATGAAAAAATGTCCCAAAGCTACTGAAAATCATAAAAAATGCCTTAAAAATCATTTGAAAATCGTAAAAAATGCTCCATCTTGTAAAAATAGCAAAATATGCGAAGAATATGAAATCCTAGCTCTAGTGATGACTCAGTAATGTGAAAATAATAAATTTTACTTGATCGTATGATGAATTAATTAATCACTGGCACCCCCTTCCCTAAATTACCCTTATAAAAATCAGTGCTGTGATGTAATGAAAAGGAGTAGTGGCTGATTTTGACTAAACTGGGAGGGGGCATTGGAGGCAGGGTCGTCGTAAATAGTACGGGGGGCCCCGAATATTTCTGGGGACCCACCCCCCTCCCTTTGAGTCTCAATTAATTTTTTTTTTTGGAGAGTGAAAGTCGACATACAAAAGAACAGAATGTAAAATAAGGCTGAAAATACCGGAACTGCTGTGTAGCCAGAATAAAATTACTGAAAACTAGGACATTAAATAAATAAATAACTTCAGAATTGATGAAAGAATTGATTTATAAAGTAATGACAATTCAGAAAAATCATGAAAACAATTATTTCATAATTAATGAAAGAAATGATTTCTGAAATGATGAAAATTCAAAATTGAAGAAAGAAATTATTTCTCAGAAATAACGAGAATTCAATTGCAATGACACAAACAATTTCTCAGAAATGATGAAAACAATTTCAGAATGATAAATTTTAATTATAATGGTGGAAATAGTGGGAGAAACGAAATCAGAAATTGTGAAAATTCAGAGTTGATGAAGGAAATAATTTCGGAAGTAAGAAATGACACCAGAATTAATGGTAGAAACAATTTCTCAGAATTACTCACAGAAATTCAGATTACTGTAATTGAAAATCAGAAACTAAAGAATGAATGATAATTAATTGTTATCATAATTTTAATTAAATACTCTGGTTTGTCATAGACAGGGGTGTATGTGTTATGTTTTGATCAAAATATTTAAAACTTTGACATTTATCTACATTGGAATCATTTAATGAATAAACGTATAACCGAAACTATGAATCAATAAACTATTCTATATAAATTAATTCAATTAATCAATTAATTAATATCTCTCTCTGTCTCTCTCTCTTCGCCTCCTCCCCAGAATTACACTTATAAAAATCCGTGCCGTGAGATTATGAAAACGAGAAGGCGTGACTTTGACAAAGGGGGGGGGGGCATTGAATGCAGGGCCCTAGTAACTAGTACGGGGAGCGCGAATATTTCTGGGGCCCTCTTCGAGCTTCAATTGAATTTCTTTTTCGGAGAAAGTGGGGGGGGGGGAAGTCGACGTACAAAGAACAAACAGAACGTACAGAAATGCTGGAAATGCCAAATCAAATGTATAGATAGAGCAAAAATTAATGAGAATTCAGACACTAATGAGATAAATAATTTCAGAGTTGATAAAAGAAATGATTTCTGAAATTATGAAAATTAAGAATTAATGAAACCCTTTTTAAGATGATGAAATTTAAGAAATATGGAAACCATTTTTGAGATGCTGAAAATTAAGAATTAATGAAAAAATATTATTTCCGAAGTGATGAAAATTAGGAACTAATGAAAAGAATCCTTTCTGAAATGATGAGAATTCGGAAATAATGAAAAAAAATCTTTTCTGAAATGATGAGAATTAAGAATTAATAGAGTATGATTTTTTAAATGCGATGAAAATTAAGAATTATAATGACATATTATTTCTGAAATGATGACAATTCAGAATTGAGGAAAGAAATGTTTTCTCAGAAATAATGAAAGAAATGATTTTTTTAAAATAGTTGTAATTCATTATTAATGTTCGAAACAATTTCTCAAAAATAATGAAACAAGCGATTTCGGAAATGAGGGAAATTTTCAGAAATAATAAAGAAACTAATTTCTTTCAGAAGTAAAAAATGATAGAATAAATGGAAATTCAGAGTTATGATAGAAAAAAAATCCCTCCCAGAATTAATTGCAGAAATTTTTTCAGAATTATCGAAATTCAGAAAAGCTGAATATCCAAAATGAAAGAATAATAATGAATAATTAATTAATGATAACACAGTCTTCAATAATTTGGGGCCTCTGCGTACTTCGAGAATTGAGGCCAGGGGGGCCCCCGTTGGTTCACGTTAAGACTTCCCTGAAAACTCCCCACAACAATGGTCAAAGTTGTTTGGTTTGTAAATTACGCTCATGGTCCCAGAATGACAGGGTTGCAGTCCGGGAGCCCAAGACGATCCCTATAATTTTCACGCTGTAAGTTCCTATAGAGGTGGTCCATGAAGTCTGACATCGAGAAGGGGCACAGATTCCAGCCTAAGGCCCTACAGGATACCCTTTACGTTAGAGGTTCCGTAAGGAATATTAGCTTGGGTATTTGTCTGGTAGTTCAAGTTCAAGCCGAAGGCCCTTGATGCAAGATGTCGGAGGCAGTAATTTACGGTCCCTTCCCCTATTATTTGCACCCTACACAAATATTTCTAATTTGGACATAAGGCCCGTGAAAGTCATAAATTGAACTTCCAAATTCATACTCACCGGATAAAACCGCACATAATCCCGCTGCGGCAAGGCACACAACAAAGGACGCGTCGTGGAATTGTTCGGACACGACAGCGACACCGAATGACACCGAACAGCACAACAATGCAAAGTTCGTAAAACACGTCCCGTAATCAGTTCTCTTGGTGTTATTGTCCATCTTGATCGATGACGATGACAGTTTCGGACCGAGCGGAGGCAGTTGTGGGGCCTTGACCCTCATCATCATGACCATCAGATTCTTGAAGATTGGCATCGTGATTCGAAAAAAAGTTTCTATCCAATAATTAATGAATAATTAAATCAATTATACTTCTCGTATGCATCGCATATGGCTGTCCACGTTAGAAGCAAAAAAATTGAGTTAATTAATTAATTAATTAGATAAAACAATCAATTAGAATATTTTGGAGAATTAATAAAATTTCTGAAAATTAACGTATCAAAAAATAAAATTTGTTAATTCACGAATGTGAAAACACGTCCCGCGGACTACAAAAGTCGTTTCACATCTGAAACGGTTCCCATAAGAATATAATGATAACGGAAGTTGGCTGTATTTAGCGATATTTCGCCAATAATACCGCCAATTATGATGTTCCGTAATTGGATGAATTCAACAAAGAAAGAAGAATTATCTTTTTTATTATTAAAAACTGGAGATCTTTATTTAAAAAAATTGATTTTTGGAATTTAAATGACAAAAAGAAATAGAATTTTATCAAAAATTATTTATATATGGATTTGCACTGTTTTATTAAAGTAGATCAGTGATTCCCAACGTGGGCGTTAACGCACCCTTGGGGGCGATAGAAAGTTCCAGGGGGGCGGTAGAAGCTACGAGTATAACATAGGATCCTACGGGTTAGATTTCGTTGGGGGGGGGGGCGCTGGGAGAAAAAAATTTCTGAAGAAGGGGGCGATGGGACGAAAAAGGTTGGGAAACTATGCATTAGATCAGCGGTTCTCAACCGGTGCTCCGCGAAGTCTTAAGGGCTCCGTGTGCACCTCCAAGGGGCTCCGCGGCGAATCGAGGAAAATAAAATGAATCAGTAAATTTGATAGATAAGTAAATAAGAGAGGCCTACAAGATTCTGCCATTTAAAGTATGTACAAAAAAAGGCCTCCTCGAGTCAAACAGGGCTCCGCCGTAGCAATTATATACTGAAAAGGGCTCCGCGAGTCAAAAAAGGTTGAGAACCGCTGTATTAGATTAATTAATCAGATTCATTTTAGGACGTATCTAATTAAAACTTATGATTCGTCGAAGAATAATATAACTTTTGATAATAATCACGGTGAAATAATTTTTTGTGTTGAATATGTTTCATAGAATCCATCGAAATAATTTTTTCAGTAAATATCACATGCTTTTCATCAAATATTTTATCTCTGTCTCATTTGAATGTATGTTTTTTTATTAAATTCAGCACGGTGAATATTTAAACTTCATTAAAATATTCTATTGTTTTTATCAAAATTTATGTGATCTTTCACAATTTTCATTAAATATATATTATGTAATAATTTCATTGAATTCATCAAAATATTTCTCCATCAAATTCATCAAACACTGCATACATTTCACAAAATATTTTATCTTTATTTCATTAAATTTATTATGATGGTTATTTAATAAACGTCATTAAAACATTTTTTTCATAAACCTCGTTAGAAAACATTTATTAGCTTCTCATTGAACTCATCAAAATACTCTTGTTTAATTCTACTAGACATTTTTTCATGACGTTCATCAAAATATTTTCTTCATTTAATTCTACTATTTTTGATATTTTTTCATTTTATACTACTGAATACTGTTTTCCTGAAATTCCATAAATACTGCACACATTTCAACAAATGTTTTCTTCCTTTTATTAAATTCATCATAATGTCCATTTTGAACCAATTTCATTAAATATTCATTTCATTATCATCATTAAAATACGTGTATTAACTTCATCAAGTTCATAAAAATGTCTTCATTGAGTTCATAAAAATGTCTTCATTGAATTCATGAAAATGTTTTTATTCAATTCATCAAAATATTTTCATTGAATTCATCAAACTGTTCTTTGATTTTATTTTACACAAATTCTAATACTCTAGAAATATTTGTTTTCATAAAATTTGGAATCCACTTCCAATCCTTTTGGAATCCACTTCCAAGTCCGATATTTCCGTAGAGCAGTTACTGCGGAATTCCGGTCTTGGTAAATCAATTTGACCAAGATAACATGATCTCGTAAACTTATCGTCATTGTGAGCAGCAAACACATTGAGAAACAAGATCTCCGCGAATGTTTCTAGATTTTATAACTGCTGCTGCTGCGTGACATCACATAAATTTACATATGTTTACTGCGGGTATTTAAAGTGAAACGCCCTCTGGTGGCGATATGTGCAACTACCTCCCCCCCCCACCCACCCCGAAACCAATTCCAATCACTTCATGAATTCCTCCACAAAATTTCACAATTTCCTGAAGACTGGTTCCACCTGTAGGCTACTTTAAAATAGGGTATTTTAATTATGGAAGGCCTTGTATTTCAATTCCAAAATCTGAAACAGATCTAAACAGCTTTGTAATCAGCATGAAATTTGTTTTTTTGAATATCTTAGCCTTTGTGTGTGCGCGCGAATCCAGAGGGTGGGGGGGGGGGGGGCGATCGCTCCTCCCAAGAGCCGAATAATACAGGGAAAATTTATCTATCCGTAAAAATGTTTCTCTAACATTGTTGTGAATAAATGGAATAGATCATGGGGTCGGGAATTCTAACCTAACACAATTTAAAAATATAAATACGATAAACATATTGGGATAAGTCGAGAAGATATCCATACTTAGAATAAGACAACCATAAATTTTTTATATGGGCAGTATATGCAAGTATAGGGTGGGCAAAAAGTCCGTAAAAACATTAAAAATTCATGAAAACCGAAAAAATAACCGAAATAGAAAACGGTTTGCAGGGTTAGCATCACTAAATCACGGGAATTTTTTTAAGACAAGAAAAAAAATAACTAAAAAAACAGCCGATAGGTGGTGCTGTTACGCGCGACTTCAGTGGAAATATAAAAATGAGACGGTTATATGAACTTTCTCTCCTAATCTACAATCAGTTCACCGTTGTAAACCGTGTATGTGAACAAGGATGCGTAGTGCGAAGGATAAAGCTTTGTTGGTGAAGTGATTAAAGGAATCAGAGACCATTGCCTTGCATAAATTCTGAGTTGAGAAGAATGTGAGGACTAGAAAAGGGCCTTTAACAGCGACAGGCCTCATCAGCGGTTTGAGAAAACTGGAACGCTGGAGGATCGTGTAAGAGCCGGGCGACCATGTTTATGGAAGGCACGTTCGGCACGTGTTGTAGCCGAAATGGAAGCGTTAACGTCCGAATCAGCTTCAAGGACCAGCAGTGATCGTGAGGCTGCCAGACGCTTGGGCTTACTACCATCCTCGATACGCAATATTCTTCATGGAATCCTTGATCTGTACTCATACAGATTGGTCGTGCCATGAACTTTTACCAGCGGATACTGTACATAGGGAAGCATTTGATTTCTCCAGATTTGGCACTGGCAGACTTCTGGTTATGGGGATATTTGAAATCCCGGGTGTATCAAATTACATAACTAACTCCTTTTCTCAATACCTTAAAACTAACCCCTCAAAATTTTGGAATTTTCTTTGCTCTAAATCAGCTGGCCCTTCTTCCCTTAAAATTGATAACATTGACCTGACTTCCCACTTTTATAACGCTACAGAATTAGATCGGGCTTTTTCTTCTGGTACGCCCCAGGGTTAGGTTATCTTGCCATTATTATTTTTGATTTATATACGCGATCTTCCTAATTCCATCAATTACCATATCAGACACTTTGCAGACGATTGCATCATCTACCAAACAGTGCACAATGAATCCGACCAAGCATCTCTTCAAAACAATCTCAGCATTATTTCAGAATGGTGCTCGTCCTGGCAATTACCCCTTAATTCTTCAAAAACAGTTTTTATGAAACTTAATCTCAAAAGACTTCCTCTCGACTCCGTTGGAACCTCCACGTTGATTACGTCTTTCATTTAAGTGTCTCCAAAAAAGCCTTCTTTCTTCGTCGAAACCTTAAAAACTCCACCCTTCACATCAGACATCTCTGCTTTCAAACCTATATCCTTCCTGTATTCTCATATGCCTGTGAAATCTGGGACCTCCCCATACTCTCTCCAATTTAGACAAACTTGAATCTATTCAAATTAAATCCGCCCGCCTCATTTTAAACTGTTGGTCATCCTCCGTCTCCGTTACTGAACTGAAGCGCCAATTCAATATTAAACCGCTTTCCATCTTCCTGTTCAAAGTCCTTCATGGCCATTTTCGTATCGACACTTCCATTTTTTTAACTCCAGCTTCATATTTCTCCAATAGAATTAACCATTCTCATAATTTGAAACCCATCTTTGCATCCACTGATTGTTTCAGATTTAGTTTCTTTCCTCGAACAATAACCGATTGGAACAACCTCCCACCAAACATTTTTGATTGTACAACAGTTTCCGATTTCCTTTGTAACATCAACAGTCTCTTCTGTGAAAATTTACCATCGCATTCCCTTGTGCAGGCTTCGGCCAAGCAATATTGAATAAAATAAATATCGATCCGGTCCATCCAATCTGTCGGAAATGAAAGATGCGATCCGCCGAGAGGTGTCATCCGGACATGCTGCATTCTGCCGTTGCTGGATTTGTGACTCGCATGCAATGTGTTATCCCCTGTGGTCATGTGGAACACATGCTACTGTAATAAACGATTTGGAGGCATTCTGTCCGTAAATGGCGTATCTTTTCTTTGACTTGTGTACGTCAGCGCCACCTATCGGCTGTTTTTTGAGTTATTTGTTTTTCCCGTCAAAAAACATTCCCGTGACCTAGCGATGTCAACCTTGAGAGAAGTTTTTTATTTCGGTTATTTTTCCAGTTTTTATGAATTTTTTAAAGTTTCTACGGACTTTTTGCCCACTTTGTATTACAGATAAGAAAGAGAGTATAGTAATGTACTGTTCTCCTTTCATTTGTCTTTTTTCTTTTTACTTTTCTACTTGTTTTTTCCCCTTCCTTACTCGAACATACCATTACGTTAGACCAAGGTTATCATATTTATCATTGATTCGTCAGACAGAGATCATCAGAATTTCTTACCAATCGCTTGCAAGCGAAGCGGTTGAGAAACATTCATGTAATACACAAAACAAAAATGCAATAATTTCTGTGAAATGAAAATATTTTTTTTTATTTTCAAAGTAAATTCAGCTAATAATGATGCAGGTTTGGCACTAAGACTTAAAAAATTGCACGGTTATTCTCATAAGTGTGACTCCCGAATCTCTTCATGCATGTGTGAATTTTTTGAAATTTTACAGATCGTGTATGAAATTTCAAATTGTAATTAGACAAATACATGCGACAGACCTTAGATTTTGATTCAAAACCTTAAAAATATATGACAAAATATCATGTTAGCATTTTGTAAAGATACAATCAACAGACTTTTAGAAATCATGTTGGAACTCAAAATATCAAAAGTAGCATTCTTCGTAAAATGCGTTTGAAGTTTTAGTTCACAGATTACTTATATATGTAAAAATTCAACACAAAAGTGAACATAACTTTAATTCTAAGCGTCATATAAACGAAACAGGGCCCGTTTTGGAGCCACAAAAAATGGGTCTTTGAATAAAAATTTCAAAAAGCAAAATATATCGACATTTTCCTCCAAAATGACGTTTCAAATATAGTCTTATTTCTTAACAAAAATTACTCGCACTTCAGAATGCACGTGAGAGATAACTGATGAAAATTCAGATTGGATGTCTTTCAGATTTTTGGACCCTCTTTTACTTGATGCCCTAAAGCAGTGGTGCGCAAACTTTTTGAAGCGTGACCCCCTTTTAACCAAACAATTTATCGGTGATTTATATGAAAACTTACACGTATATAGGCTGGCCATATGTCCCGGTCTTCCGGGGCATTCCGTTTTTTCCCCCCAGTAAATGTACTGCCACGAAAGCACTTTTCGGAACTCTTCTTTCGATTTCAAGTTGGTGAAATTAACTTCCAAAGATATTCAATTTTTTTAATATCACACTAATATTTACTTTTTTTTTATGTACTTAGTGTCCCTTATGCAAGATGAAAGTGCAGCAAGGTGTATGGTCCTTGATTTGCGTATACAGGGTGATTAATTGATTAATGAAGAATCATCTGATTTCTCACAATGATTCTACACTTGAAATCGACCATTAACAAAAATTGTTCGTAAAACGTTTTTCCTCGTATATTTCACACATTGCTTATCATTCTATTCTGTTTTTAATTTTTAAGAAACATACAATTTTGAAATCGGAGGATTCTCTCTGTCACCCTGTAAAAGCACTAACTTGATATCGTCCACCGCATAACAGAAGCACGAATTGTACAAATTTTCCTTTTTTTTTATTTCATCAGCTGTTTGAATAACCTCGTTTTCCTATCTAAGTTGTGCCTGAAAGGCGAATGTTTATCCGTATCGAAACGCACATTACAAAACATTTCAGGAAAATAACTTACATAGAGTAATATGGGTAGAGTAAACATTCAAACGTCATTTCCCACGTTCTTTTTTGTTTTTTTGCATGGACATTGCACATTCATGATTCTGGCACGACGGTGTATTGAGCCGATATATTGATTATTGTACAAGTAGAATTTGATAAAATTGCATTGTATGATACATGGTAATCAACTCAGCTGTGTAAAGGCATTCTTTAGTTTTGACATATTTTTAAATAAAAATGAATTTCTTATTTGGATGTTTTTATTTTGGAGAATCTCTCGTGACTTCCCAGTTCATTGACGCGTTCCCACTGGGGATCGCGACTTATAGTTTGCGCACCACTGCCCTAGTACGAGGAAAGATACAGAAAGTGAAAAGTAGAAATTTTGCGGAATTATTTGTGAGTTTTTCAATAAAAACACAGTAAAATCACATTGACATATGGACTATCTTCATTCATAAAACCGGACAAAAAACTAACGTGCAGTGAAAAATTCCAGATCAACAAAGAGAACATTTGTCCTGTCGAGAGGTGGCCTTTGTATAGAGGTGAGGTATCTGTTGTCAAGAGAAGTTTCTCTATTTACTACTATCCTAAAAATTTTGATGATTATTCTAAAAATAAATTCTCATCAACTTTTTTAATGGCAGTTTAAAGGAATTACGTGGCGAAAATTCCTATCGCGGGGAGCGCAATAATGAAATCGTATACGGACAAGGAGATGAAGACACGGACATCAGCTTTTAATATTTCCTCCGGGAAAAAAAAAGGTTCCAAGGTCCTTTTCTGACCAAAAAAAAATCCAAGGATCAATAACAGCCCCCGACGAGGACTTGGGATTATCCAGGCCACTTCCATATATCCTCAGCCGGCCGATGACGGCGCCACGGTACTTTTATGGATGACGCAAGCGACATACATCCCAAGTGGAAAGTTGTCCTATCTGGAGTGTGTGTGTGTGTGTGTGTGAGAAAGTAGGATCTTCTCCCTCTCCTGGTCTCTCATTGGCTGGTTGATCCTCCAAATTAAGTAGGGTGATTTATATTCCCTTGATAGCCGAAGGAAATATCAGCTCCTTGTTTTATAGCCAACAATTTCTCCATCGCTGCCGGGAATTTTTGTTCTTTTTTTCAAAATACGGTATTTTTTTATTGGTTAATTATATTCCTTGGGGGGGAGGGGGGGTTCTTGATGATCCCTTGCTTGTAATGAGCCATGAATCGATTAGCCATTACCACTGGCTGGATCGAATTCTTGATTCGATTAAAGGTTGACGATCCAAGATGTTCGGCATCCTTATACGTTGAGAAAGGAAATGAGATTTTCGAGCGTGTTAAACGCATTTCATGTGTTTTAGTGATGTTATTAAACGAAATTAAATAAATCGGCGTTTCTCAACCTATGCTTCGTGACGATGGCGTAGGTCGTCCGCTGGCAGACTTGGTAATTTTATTCTAACTAAATGGAAAATATGTAGGAAGACGTCACTATCCCCTGTTAATACAACAGATACGGGAAAACTGGATGAATGAAGAGATATCGTTGTTTCAGGGAAGGAAAATTCATCTCTGCCCTCACGGGGACCCGAGCCCCGGTCTCTCGTTTGCCGGATGAGTGATCTACCAACTAAGCTATGAAGACAGACACTATCTTGAAACGTATGTATATGCTGGATGGCTCCGTGCAATGGACGGCGGACAACATTCTGCTAATAGCTCGCAAATAACATCAGGGCCAAGTTGGTAGAGCACTCGTTCGGCCAACGAGAGACTGGGTTTGAGTCCCCGTGAGGGCAGAGATGAATTTTCCTTCCCTGTGAAACAACGATATCTCTTCATTCATCCAGTTTTCCGTGTCTTTTGTAAATGAAAGATCATTTAGGTGATCATTAATTAAACATTGTTATATAATTAATATTATTAATAAATACATGGGTTCAAATAAAATTATACCTTTTCATATTTAGGTTGTCCAAAATGCAGGAAATTGTGGTGCGAAATATGGTAAATGAAAGAAACTAGCTGTGAAAAAATGAAATTTATGACAAATTTCTTAATTACTGCTAAAATTTCTATAGTGTAAGGAAATACAAGAGGCTACAAATCACAGAAAAGTAATTTATTTCACGGAAAAAACTATTCAAAGGACTCGGTGACCATATTTCACTGACAATATAAGTGAAACCTGGATCTCAAGTACGGAAAAATACGGGACATCACCAACTGTCATCATAAACATTTGGTTTTCTGCGGTTTCCAACTTCGAAGTGCCATATGATAAGATGCTGAAGATGCAACCTGTTAATAGTGATGTGGTTAACGCTATATGAATATAATAATGTAGACAAAAATAATAAATTGAGATGAATAGTATTTTACTTATGATAAATAGAGAAAATAATATGTGCAGTCATTAAGTATTTACAGTGTATCAAATCTGGCTGTACCAGAATGAAACGAATTAGTCATATATATGTTACGTTAAATGTGATAAATGGGTTAATATGTATAATAACTGGTTATTGTACCAATCGTCTTGGTAAGTTTGATATATATATCAATTTTACTGGTGAATATGAATAATATCCAAGCGTCGTTGGTAAATAAATTATCACTTTTACCGGAGATCATGCATGATACACAAGCGTCGTTGGCAAATTTGATAAATACTTGAAATTTATGGTCTTTGTCTGTGATTGTGCATTATAACCTAGTGTAATTGGTGAATTTGATAAATATGGAAAAAAAATTCTAAATGAGTCTAGTATATGCGATAAAGATATAGTTGGAACTCGATATAATGACAGCAAATTTTGCTATCGTACCCCGATATAGTGATACAATACATGTATCAATTATCAAGTATAGTATATCATATAGTACGATTTATCATGTTTACCAACGACGCGATGCTTGGGTATTACGCATAATTGTCGGTAAAAGTGATAATTTTTTAGTACTTATTAAACTTACCAACGACGCTGGGTAATGTGCATAATCGCTGGTGAAAGTGATAAATTTAGGAACATTTATCGAACTTACCAAAATTCTCGACGATCGAATTTATCATATTTACTATAACAAATACAAGTACATGTCAAAGTTCCGGATCATTGGGTCCGGAAATCTCAAAAAACGCTTTAGGCTTTTCAAATCTAAAATTATCATTATTATTATAATTGGAGATTTCACGAAGATGTTCATAGTCAGCGTTGAGAAGAGAATCATAGCAGTTTCTGGAGAGCTTTTTGGCATAATCCAACCTTGGTATCTCTGCGTATATGCTTATTTCTGATGAACCAGAGGGACCTGATAAAACGTCGGAGTGTTGCGTTTTGAAACTTCAAGAGCAATATAATGTTAGGGTTTCTAACATACACATCCAGGCAGGAGCTGCGTAAAGCAACGCCGGACGTATGATCAATTTGTACAAAATAAGTAATAAAATATTAAATAAATTTTAATTATATGGTATAGCAGTGTTTCTCAACATTTATGAAAACAAGGACCAGTATAATGTCTGAAAAAATTTGACGTGCCACTTGTGTCCCGTATTACTGGACATACCTGTAATTTTGGTTATCAAGATTTTTTTTATACATTTGTTCCGTTTTTTCAACGATATTTACTTGAATTTGTAATGTTTACTAAAGTCGTAAATACACACACCATTCTCACAATATAAATTATGTATATTATGATAATTATGGCAAAAATTATAGATATTCATCTCACATATTTGTCAGGTTTAATGTCTTTTTTATTCTCAATTTTTTTTTTGAATTTTAATTACGATTTTTGGCAATGTTTTTGATGAAAATTAGCGATGCCCCGTATTTTACGGATCACTATTGAAGATCTGAGTTAACCGAATTTTATTTTCCTCAATGAAATATGGTCAATAGATCATTTGAATATATTTTTCGTGAAATACATTTTTGTTTACTGCGATTTGTAGCAGCCCTTTATTTCCACATCCTCAGCAATTTTAGCAGTAATTAACAAATTACATTTAAAGCAATGAATTGAATTTTTCGCAAAGTTTATTGATATCCCGTACGTATTTAGGATCGCAATTTCCTCGATGATGTATGGTGTGAACCTAAGTATCAAAGTATAATTTTATTTGAACCCATATGCACATATTCCTACTATATATATCATAACGGATGAATAATTTTACCAAGTCTGCCTGCGGACCACCTGTGCCACGGGTCTTCAACCAACAGTGGGCCAAATTAGAATTTCCCATGATGCCCGCGGGCCATCAAATCAAATAATTTAGTGGCGTCTTAATATAAGGGACCAATGGGGCCTCGAGTTAAACAGAGACAAAAATAATTGAAGACATTATTCTGAAATTATTAATTGTCAATTTTTACTAGTTCTGAAATATTTGTTTTTCTCTAATTCCAAAAAGTTTTTGATTAATTACTGATTAAATTAATTAATTCTGAGATTAATTTTAATCCGAAATCACTTTAAATTCGGTAATTCTAAAAAAATTATTTTTCTTTCCATTATATCTTGAAAAATCATACCTTTCAATAATTATGCAATTATTCTTCCAGTGTTGTGAAATAATTTCTTCCAGAAATTACGAAATTGTTTCTCTCTTATTGATTTATGAGGTTTTTTTCACTAATTCTGAAATTTTTTCAAAAATTCTGAATTTTCATTAATTCTGGAATTATTTCTTTCATTTTTTCTGCAATTATTTCTTTCCTTATTCTACAATAATTCTTGCACTTATTTTAAAATCATTTCTTCCATTTGTTCTAAAATCATTTCTTTCATTTGTTTTAAAATCATTTATTTCACTTATTTCACTATTATTTCTTCCATTTATTCTTTAATTATTTCTTTCATTTATTCTGCAATAATTTCTTTCATTTATTCTGCAATAATTTCTTTTATTTATTCTGCAATAATTTCTTTCATTTATTCTGCAATAATTTCTTTCATTTATTCTGCAATAATTTCTTTCATTTATTCTGCAATAATTTCTTTCATTATTTCTAGAATTAATCCTTTTTCACAACCGCTTTCTAAAAATAATTGGCGGGCCACGACAAAAAGCTCCGACGGCCAAATATGGCCCGCGGATATGCGCTGAAGACCCCTGACCTATGCCATCGACGCGAACCATAGGTTGAGAAACACTGAGCCATAGTGGAACGTGATCCAAAATTTTATCAATTATCAACATCCCGGGCCCTAATCGTATTTGATTGAGCGAGTAAAGGAAGAACCGGAGAGAAAAAAAACCCCACACCTTTTCCCCCCTCTCCCACAGATATTTCAAATACACGCCACCAGGGCACGCTGAGATCGCGCCGCAATTTCTACGATTTTTCGGTGGATTCTTTCGCCTCCTCTCTCTCTGACCATGGATTTCTGAAGCCTAGAAGACACTGGGTGACCCTTCCCGCGCCTTGTATCGCGATACAGAGAATAATACTGTGGAGAGAAAGCGACCGCCCTACACACTGTCGGATATACGGGAAATAGATTTTTTTCGTTTAAACGAAAATTAGGGCCCAACCTTTACAACGAGGAAAGGGGCGAATAGCCCCACTGGAAGGTAAGTAAATAATATAATTGGAAACAATTTTCTCTCTCGGTGGATTTTTTTGTGATTGTAATTTTGATGCGGATTCTCTCGCATGATGGCGATGGACGAGAGAGAAAGAGAGAGATCGAGACATTGAAGAGAGACCTGAGATTGCACATAGCGTTCTGTGCAAGGCTATTTTGTAATGTTATGTAGAGGTCGTTCATGAAAGGTTACTCAAATCGCTGTTGGAAACCAATTATTTATTTTGTATATAATTATCATTAATAGAATCATCTTCCTTTTCAATGCTTGTTGCACGGAATTTTTGCAATTCAGAAAAAATTATGCGTGCTTGTAATATTTTAAGTGTGCTTCAATTTAGGTTATAATTTTCCTATATTTTACTATAGAAACCATAAAAACTCTAATTTTATATATTTTTTTAGTTCTGTAATGTCTACGTATTTTGTTTTTTTTCAAAAAAAGTGTTGATGAAATTTTTGGAAAATTATTTTAGAATCGTGAATTTTTCTTATATTAATATTTCATGTAGAATTAGTTTTTTACTTATTACCAAATGGATTTATTCTGTTCTTAGCTTTCTATATATTCTGTGAAATGACAATGCAAAATTATGCACTAAGGCATTGTATCTTATGCATAATTTAACGGTATACAGTGATAATTTAGTATTTTCCCCACAATGTTTTGATTGAAATTGTTCAAGATTCAAGGTCGTCTCAAATTTCAGAAATTTCGAACTATTTATGCTGAAGAAATTTTATGAAAATTCGTTTATTTTTTTCAGAAATGTAGTCAAACAATTCTTTTGTGTATATAAATTTTAATTTAATCTCGAAGCATGGACTTCGGCAGTTTAATCAGAGTAAATTACGTGTTTTTATGCTTATAATTTTCCTATATTTTAGTAAAAATCCTAAAAGTTTTTATTATTTTTTTTTTTAATTCTAAAATTTCTATGCATTTCCTAGTTCAAAATAAATGTAAATGAAATTTTAAAGAAATATGTTTCGCAATCATGAATTTTTCAATATTAATATTATATAAAATTAATTTATTATTCATTCTTTCATTATTATTATTATTATTATTTCTTATTAATTTCTTAATTATAATCAAAATTGCACATCAAACCGTTTTACCTTATGTATAATTTAATGATATACAGTGATTATTCAGTATTTTTTCAAAGTTTTTTGATTAAAATATTTTGAGATTTAAGGTCATTTCTAATTTCAGAAATTTCCGGCTATCAGTTCTTCAGAAATTTTATGAAAATTCATAAACGTATTTAAACAATTAATGCGTGCGTGTGTATGGATTTTAATTTGATCATGAAGCACGGACGTTTGCAATTTAGTCGGAGAAATTATGTATATATTATTTATAAGGCTTGTAATTTTTTTTATATTTTGCTAAAAATTTTGGTTTTGTAATTTTTTCAATAGTATATTGGCTATACGAATTTCCTAGATAAAAAACAAGGAAATGAAATTTATAAAAAGTTATTTTGGGACCGCGAGTAAAAAAATTAATTAATATTAATGTTATGTAATGAGAAATTAATTTCTTATTTAATATCAAAATTATGCATTGTATTTTCTGTATAATTTAACAAATAATAATTTAGTAGTTTTCCACAATGTTCCAAGTACAATTGTTTGAGGTTCATCTCATATTTCCGAAATTTCCGACTATTAATATTAATTTGATAATTTTTACAATTTTTTAATTGTTTACATTTAAGTAAATATTTGTTTCAGAATTTTTTGAATTTTAATTTGATAATTTTCCAGTTTTTTACAGTACATCTGATGTATAATTACATCAATCTTCGAGGCTTCAATCGTATTATTCTTTGTTCTAATTTTTAATCAATTTTTATAGAAATATTAATTTTTTTGGTTCTCGTTTTATTCTTCTAGTGAATATCTGCACAAAAAATTCCTAATAATTTAAATGGTAGATAGAAGCATTGTACTTGATACATCACAAAATAATCATTTATAAAATCAAATATAATTTATCATGTAAAGTATGCTTACGTGCAATTATACTAAACTTACACAAAAACAAACGTTACAGGCAAAGTTATTTTTAGCGCCTCCCTCTATGGTCCTATGTATATTTTTGAATACTACACTCATGTCCATAAATTAAGGATAATCCAGCTCCAGCAAATAAAGGTTCAGAAACAAAACAAATGTTACTTATTCATAAAGCCCCTTTATTAAACAATAGATAAAGAACAAAAACGATGGTGTATGTATGATACCATTCATAAAAACTACGATTTTTGCTCCCAGGAGCAATTGTAAAAAATATCTCCTTTACAAAAACTTACTATTACACGGTTGGTATGATGGTTAATACATTGTATGTCTCCCATGCGATGAAATACAGTCCGTACAACGCCTAGGCATGCTGAGTATCAAATTATCGATCTGATCTTGTGGAAGATCATTCCACTCAGGAAGCAATGCTCTCCGAAGTTCCGGTACACATGTAGGAGGAGGTTGACGGGCTGCAACTCGTCGGCCAAGCATGTCAAACACATGTTCTAACGGATTCAAGTCAGGTGAGAATGTTGGCCATTCCATACGGGTTATATCCTCAGATTCAAGGCATTCGTTTACGATGTTTGCTCGGTGAGGACGGGCGTTGCCATCCATAAACTTCTGCGCCCACGGCACCCCTAAACAAACGTACATGTTGTTCCAGAATGATGTCCCGATAAATTTGGGCTTTCATGGTTCCGGTTTGAACATGCAGATCTGTTCTGGAACCCAGTATAATTCCACCCCAAACGAGCGATGCTGCACCACCGTAACGGTGTCGTTCAATGATGTTGTCTTGGTGGTAACGGGTACCTGGCGTTCTCCATATGAAAATCCGACGTGAATCAGACTGCAAGCTAAACCTGGACTCGTCGGAAAACATCACACAAGCCCACTGCGACGATGTCCACATTACATGTTCTGTACTCCAGGCTAATCACTGCCGACAGTGAGTTGCCTTGAGCGGAAAACATCTAACAGGCCTGCGAGCATATAGACCAATATCTCCCAAACGCATGTACACGGTTTGCCTTGAAACTGTGGTACCCGTGGCTGCAGATAGCTGACGAGACAGGTCGGATGCTGTGCTCCGTCTGCTTCTTTTGGCAGTTACTGCCAAATACCGGTCCTCATTCGGCGTTGTAACTCGGGGGGCGACCTGTACTGTAACGTCTACTGACATTTCCGTTATCTTGGAATCGTTGCCAAAGCCTAAAGATGACACTTTGGGCAATTCCAAGTTCCTCGGATACTTCCATCTGAGTACGCCCACATTCCAGGCGGCCGATAATTCTACCACGTAAAAAATCATCCACATGCGTCCTCTGTGTCATAACTATTCGCTTATGGCACTGAGCGCCTTACAGAACTGTTGTGAACAATTTTACTTCTTTGCCACCATTCCTTATATACCCCCCCCCCCCTTACACTCTGGTCATTGTGACGTACTATCGGCATCATCTGGTGGCTTCCTGAAATTCGCGTATCATTCTTGCAGATGTGTGTGATAATTCTACAGGTGAAATTTTTACTTTAGATTTCGATTTCCGTGTGATTCTGAATTATCCTTAATTTATGGACATGAGTGTATATAGGCCCACAGTACATGGCAAATACATGGTCAAAAAACCAATTATACTAATTTTGTTTCCTAATTTATCTGGTATTTTCGAAATTACATCTTTAAGTGTCATTTCAATACAAAATACACGGCTATGTAAGCATAACACTTTTTGTCTAGAAAGTGTTGATTGCTTATTAGTGTAATTTTTTGAGAGCTGCTGAAATTTTACTTGTTCAGAGTTTTATAAAATCGCACCAAATTGAGGGAATTGGAAATAAAATTCGAGGTACAAACTATGAATCTTCAATAAGAAAGATTTTGGCTGTTTATAAATAACATTAAAATCAGGGCGAACTATATTTTACCCTTAATTAATCATTTCAGCTAATTAAGAAATAATGTCTAATTAATTGAATTTCTGTGCTGATGTATTGTTTCAATTAGAAATATGTACAAATTTACATCTGTTTTTACAGAAAAAAAATTTAATACATTTTGATTTGGTTAACCATTAGAGGGTTCACTTTTCTTATAATTTAAGTTGAGAATAAAAGTTCTTCAAGCACCAATACCTATATATATATATGTATGTATAGGTATTGGTGCTTGAAGAACTTTTATATATATATATATATATATCCTCGATTTTTGAATTCAAATATCCCAGCGAATATTGCACTTCGAAACGTATAATTCTTCATTTATTGATTTACTTTTTTTTTTTGGCTTCAAGAGAGATACAGTGCAGCAAGTTCCTAATTGTTTTTTTTAGGACAGGGTGTCCGTATAAAGAGGTAACTTTTATATTTTAATAACTATATGCCTCACGAATGACGTATCTGAGTCTTCAACGTTATTTAGATACTTTTTTAATTGGAAGTATGCCTCTAGAATCATCGGTTTTGCCAGTAAAATGCGGCAAGGGGGAGGAATAATTTAATCAACCTGCGTTGCTTATTTATGTACTGATCAGCTTGAATTTGTTCATATTAAAGGCACCGTGTATTCAAATACAGTTCAAAGGCATCTCCGTTTCAGCCAACCGGCCTATATAGGCGTTCTTTAAGATTTGTGAGCCTATTGCTGTTGTTTCGTTTCATAACACGCACTCTACATTAAATCCAGACCGTCCAATACCTTCATAGTGATTGCGATATGAGAAGGGATGGTCGCAGTGTTTCATCCAAGGAACCACCAATTATGAAAAACCATTCTTTCCGGTACACAAAATAAAATGAATTTTTTTATTATAATTTAAAATACTTCTAAAATATCTCAATATTATTCAAAATGCACATAAAAATTATTATTTTATTTTTTTTATAATTAATTAATTTATATCATAAATTAAAACATCGTGAAAACTCTCCTTATGGGTTTCTTACATTAGAGAGGTTTTCCAATTTTACTCACTGAACAAATTAACGGTTAAACATTTTGAATTTGTTATTTCAGAGTCAGAGCCGAAAGTTTACAATATTGGTGAGGAAAAAACAACAGTGTTTATTATGATTTACATCTTTTAATTCAAATTTTTGAAAAAAATAATTTGAATGAAAATAATTCAGTTAATTTAAAAGTGATAAATTCCATAATTTTAATCAAAATAATTGTACTTGTTATTGTCAATATATTTCTAGTTGAAAAATATTTCCTACCAATCAGTTTTAAATGGTTTGTTAAAGTCGTCTCATAGCTATACTATTCTTTGTACGTGAATTAGGTTATTTCTGAATTAGTCGACTTGAATTAGTTGATATCAAAGACACTGCGTATAAAATTCAGTTCAAAGACAGCTCCATTTCAGTCCACCGACATATTTTAGTGCTCCTTAATGAAGATTTACGAGTCTATATCTGTTTCTCATACTTCATAGTGTGTGATCCAAAGCTGTATAAAGACCTCGAGCCGCTTTGGTGTGATCCATTTTAGGAAACACCATTTCTTAGAATTGTGAGATTGGACAGGACGACTGACTTTAAATAATTTTGTGTTAAATATGATGAAAAGTACTTTTAAAGTTTTTCAATATTATTCAAAGATCACATAAAAAGTTATTATTATAGTTTTTAGTAATTAATTATTTTTATCATGAGTCAAAACATCGTGAAAATGTCTATTTAGAGTCTTTTTAAATCAGAGAGTTTTCGCGTTTCACCCAGATTCGTCATTAGATGTCATTTTAATTGATGGCTGAACATTTATTTGCATTAATTCGATCAAGATTCTAAGTGCAATATTCGAATTCAAAAATCTTGCAAAAGTTGGTTTTCGCCAATTTTTGAATAGAAATCTGTAAATATGCCGAAATGTGGGGCTTAATTCATTTTTTGTAAATATGCCGCATAAATGTAAGTGCCGGTGATTTGTAAATACAATATGCCACGGGTCACTCAATTTGGGAATGTGCCGCGCTGTGTTGGTTGTAAATATGCCACGGGTCTTCAAATGTGTCGCTTAGTTCAAAAATTAAGTTTGAGGTCTCGGGCTACATCAGGTGGCTCCAATGACCACATTTGACCCTCGGTCATAGGTTGGGCATTCATGTTATATTGTATCTTTAGCTTTCACCTCCCCTCGTCAGTTTCATCTCCTTAAGGGGTGATATCACCTATTTTGGTTTACACCGGTCTATCGAGTCTCTTAAGAAGCTCGCAAATAATTATCGTTAATCAATTTTGATAAATATAGAATCAATACATCATGTGAAAATAATGAAAAAATTATTAGTCCCGAGTTCCGGAGATTGAAATAGAAATTGTACTTACGGACAAGTACATGTACAGTATTCTATTCTAACGCTAAAAATACATAAAAAGGCAATGACTATTGCATTAGATACCGATAAATACAGACATTAACTTGATTATATCTCCAGGAAAGGAAGCAGCAACGATTATGTTATTATTGATTAACTGCAACCGGAAGGTTTTTGTCAAGCAATGTATGTGTATGGCTTCGAGGAAAAGCGGGATTATTATAGCATATATATTTCAGACGTATCATGCATTACATTGTATGACATCCCCATATTTTCGTTTTGTGTAAAATAATAATTTTATTATAAGTGCTCTTCAAATGATTGTGAGAGTCCCTGACGGAAAAAAGGTGTACTTTCCAGTTGAAAAGAAGCCCTATACGTAGTGATCCAAAAGTCAGTTGACAGTTTTAGGTTCAATAATTCCCCGAATAATGTATATAGAGGGTTGAAATTGACACGCATGCTGGAAACGGCACGGGGTTTTATGGAAACGTTTAAAAAGAATGGCTACAGATAGCGCTTCATGTAATAAAAAAAGCAAAAATCTGCATTTTTACAATGCATCTGTTAGCCAAAATTAATTAATATATTAATTAAACATGTCAACTGACATTTGAATCACCTTGTATGTAAGATACCATAATGACAAATAGAAAAAAAATATCTACACTCAACGTTATCTCTCCCCGATAACGTATATTTAAATGTACAGCAAATTTTTTGTATGGTTGTATTTTTCACCAAGGTTTGTATATAAACGATATTCAGTAAGTTTACTTCGATTGCTAGCGATTTTGGCCACATTTTTCGCAAGAATTGGCGTCGTCCCGTACTTGTAATCCCATATATAACTTACATAAAAATTCCAGTTGAATGTCGGGAAAATTCTGAAAGACATACGCGATATCGTCAACTGTAATTTAAGTTACTGATTGAGAGAGTACATGGATGATAAGGGAAGTACTTCCCGTACTTTTCTCGATCAAATATGGTCATCCTAATTTTATTGAAATAACAACTTTACACACAGTATTTGATTGCATCTGATTAATATTTTCCTTCGAAAAAGGTCTTGAAAAGTCAAAATCTCGTTTATGGTTGTACCAAAAAGATTTCGAAGAATCTTCAATGTCTTTATAACCGAGTTTGACTATTATTCATTATACAGCTGTTATGGATTTGCGACAGGTGTGGTCGTACTGGACCCCGCACTTTCGGTAACAATAATAATTTCTTTAGTAAATTCCGAACTGTCATATAAATTATGGAATTCCGATTTTTCATCAATTCTGTAAAAATCTGCATTTTCATTAATTCTGTAAAAATCTGTATTTTCATCAATTCTGTAAAAATCTGCATTTTCATCAATTCTGAATTTTTCTTCATTTTTTATCTTTTATTGAATTTTCCTTCTTTTTCATCAGTTATTGAATTTTCCTTCATTTTTTCATCAGTTATGAATTTTCCTTCATTTTTTCCATCAGTTATGAATTTTCCTTCATTTTTAGCACCGTCGTCTCTGGCACCGCTATTATTTTCGCACCTGCGTCTGGTAAAGACGGCCATTATGATATTAGTAAAATATCTTGAAATTCCATTTTCAATTTTCTTAAAAGTTGTATATTCAGTGTACCGTCTTCGTATATATACTGGAATTTTCCCAGTTATTTTCGAAAGCTGTTCATTTAATTCCTTAGTGAGCATCGCAATTAAACTAATGCCTGTGAGCCGAAAATACAATTTCTCCTGACTTATCCGGAAACATGCGCATTAAGGTCGTATTCTTCATCTTACGTTCGCTTTTTTTCTCATTCTGTTCCTTTTCTCCCCATAATTGGGAGATGACATTTGAAGTGAGCATTGGAAGAGCATTTGCTGACTCAGCCAGAACAAGACGTCTTTTGTTGTGTCGTTGTCGTAACGATTCAATCAAGAATAGAAATGGGTCAAGAAATTGATCCAATTAACGATATGTGCACACGACAACGATGAGAATTCGAAAAAAAGTCAGGTTTTCCAAGTATGTACGGATAAGTGAGTTTCGATTGAATCACGTCCATTAAAGAAATGAAATTGAATTTTATTTAAGGGGTCACATATGCCTTTTAACATGGTGAAAAACTATGCTCAAATAGTCATGTTATTAAAAATATATTCAACTGCAAAAATACATATTTTTGATTGTATTTTCTATCCTCTGCCAGTAAAAATTTTACACATCCCTATATAGTACTTGATTTTTTGTAAATTTTCAAACAAATGCACTAAAAACACTGCGTGTATGATAAACATCACATCAATGTAATTGAACAAAAATTGATTCAAAATAAAACGAACTGTTCAGCTCATGAAATGAAGCAAAAAGTTTGAGATTTGACCACCTCATTCAATTAAAATCGAATTTTAAATGAGATTGAGAGTCGATGAAATCGAAATCTTAAGAAGTCAAAAACCGGGACATCTGGTCATCCGACCTATACTTCCATCCGATTACCAAAAACCGTCTTTGTCGAAAGAAAGTGTTTACACCAAAGGTACTCAACCTTTCGGAGATCGTGGGCCACTTTATTAGTTTGAAAACGTATCGCGGGCCACTTAGGTAATCTCAAAAATGTGCCGCGATTCACTTGAATGATCCGCCGCGGCCAGGTTATCTGGGAATGCGGCCACTCAAGTGATGTGGAACTGCACCGCGAATCACTCAAGTGATGTAAAAGTGCACAGCGTGTCGTTTAAATGATCTCTGAATGTGCCACGAGTCACTTGAGTGATTTTTAAATGAGCCGCGAGTCACTTAAGTGATCTGGAGCTAGGCATCGAGTGCTTTGAAAATGTGCCACTCAAATGCTTTGAAAATGTGCCACTCAAGTGCTTTGAAAATGTGATATGAGGGTGTCACTCAAGTTATATCAAGGTCATTCAAGTGATCTGTAAATGGGCCGCGATTCACTTAAGTGGTTTGCGTGTAATGCTTGTTATGGGTAGTGCTGCCATCTGCAATCAATTTTTTAAACTATGAGTTTTTTCTCAACTCATAGAGCGTGAAGTGTAATGAATGAATAATTATAATGTTGTAGGTCTGAATTTGTAAGTGGCTGCCAAAGCTGCACATAGGCGTACGCAGAATTTTCTCGAGAGGGGGAGGTTTCAGTTTTTTTTCCTTCTGGGGGGGGGTTACGTTTTTTTCCTCCAAAATAACACTTTAATGTTGGCTCGGGGGGGTTAGAACCCCAAACCCCCCCCCCCTTTTTTTGCGTACACCAATGGAGCTGCATATTTGTCGCAATAGTGCAGAAAACTTTTGTTTGTATTTTCCACATATTGCAATTGCATATCATAGTTAAAAAAAATTGTATAAACAAATTTGTAATATTAAAAATTAATATAATAAAAAAAATAAAGGTATGATAATATCATTTGATATATTAAAAAATAAAAAATTTATAATATAAAAAAATTATACAAATATAATCATTACCTTTGATGATTCTGAACAGTCATGTATTACGTAAGGGGTAATGGTACAATCGTACCCGTACTGAGGCTGGACTTGAAGCGATAAACAAGTAGAGCGTAGTTGTCTGTGTTCGCAAGGTTGATCCCGTTGCATGGAAAGTATAGGGAAATGATTCTGAGCGGTAGCAGACGACCTGCGGGGATCTTAGCGACTTTTCCGACCCCGTGCAGGCGTAGTGCGGTTGTTTACTTTTTTTTCGCGCCTCTTACACTCCGTTCTTTCCAACGCCGTCTATAGCAGAAAGCCCCCGCAGCAGGGGAGCAAGACCATCAAGTGTCTAGCCAAAAACCAAGCCTCAATCAATGTTGATGAAGGATACTTACCTAAAATGCCCAGACCCCCGGGGTCGTCCTATGCTGCATGTTCAGTAGCATAGCCTAGAACAGACTGGGAAAAAATTAAGAGGGTGGCGCCTTTGTCGAATCGCTAAAAAAACCAGAGATCTTAAAACTTTTTTCTAGTCGCGAGCACCCATCATCAAAAGAAGAGCACTTTTACTCCAAGTTTGACATACAAATGCATGCGTGAAAAATCAGGATAATTTCAATCCTCGAATGCAACTTGTGCAAGATGTAAAATCGGGAAGAGTCGATTAAGTGCTCGCGAGCCCGAAATCCGATAAGGGCATAGAGCACTATGGGTGTTTAATGAAGCACCGTGGTGCACGCGAGTAAAAGGTTGAACGTACCTGCGCTATGCCATACATTCTCAACCCATAAGCTGCGGTTCAAATAAGACAGTATTCAATCATTAGACCTCTCTCATATAGTTTGAAAAATAGATGGCACCACTGGAAATATTCACGCACAACACTAGATACGCACTCAGACTCATTCAGGCACGCACATACACACTTCCGGCACAACTCATTCCGCAGTAAACTGCCCATGGCAATGGACCGGAGTTGTGCTCGGTTTGAAAGGAAGGAAAATCCAAATGTGTGGCCCTCGGAGTTATCTGATATGGCCCGTGACCTCAAACCAAGTTTGTAAAAATGAACTAAAAGCGGCATATTTTCACAAATCACTTGAATGACCCGCGGCGAAGTTCCATATCACCCAAGGCATCCGCGACATATTTACAGATCACTTAAGAGATCTGCGGTGTGGTTTCGTATCACTTGAGTGATCTGCGACACAATTTCAGATCACTCACGTGACCCCGCATGGAATATTTACATATCCCTTCAGTAACCCGCGTTACTGTTCTAGAGCACTTACGCGGCCCACGGAGTACGAACAGATCACTTAAGTGGCCCGTGGCACAATACCGATAACTTAAGTGACCCTCGGCATATGTACAGATAACTTACATGATCCGTGATGTGTTTTTTTCCAAACCAATTACATGGCCTACGACACGTTTTCAAACCAATCAAGTGGCCCGCACTCGAAAGGTTGAGCACCCTCGCGCGCTAAATATTGGCAATGCCGTAACTAGCCATTTCTGTGTCTCCTGTTCAAGAATTTGCATTTAGAAACCTTCTGGGCCCCTTCCAAGTGGGCCCTGTACGGGTGCACCTGTTGCACCTGCCTAGTTACGGGGCTGAATATTGGTATTCCATTCGGGGGTTCTGCCAACACCACCTTGTGATGTCACTGAGGGAGGCCTTATCACCTATAGCCATTTTTGAAATACTACAAAAAGCGTAAAGATGGCGCATGCGTCGGCTTGCTATATCCAATGGCTATATAGGTGAGACATGGCCCTCTTCAGTGACGTCACGAGCTTAATGTGGAGGCCTCCTTCTATAGGTGCTGTTGGTTCTGCCCATCGCCCTCTACCAGTGCTCTACTGGCAGGATCTGCAGAGTCCGGTTTTCTCTAAAATTGCGTATGGCGCTGGGTCAAACCTGCATCACCTACTTAGCCCCGCTGTAATCAGTAATAATATCATTTCTGTGTTTCGAGGCTCGGACGCGAGCCGATCTCCCCGTTAAAAAAAGTCTCGTCACAGGGAGCAACAGGCCCAGAATAGTAGTACAAATATTCAATCATTGCGCTTCACTCAGAAGTATAGATGGCAGCACTGGAAAATCAAACACAATACGCACTGGCGTCGGGTACGCGCGCGCGCACACACACTTCCGGCGTAACTCAATCGATAGTAAATTGTCCATGACGATAGACAGGAGTTGTGCTCGGTTTGAAAGAAAGTATTAATATCAAGAAACAGAAGAAGAGAGGAGGTGGGATTCTCTTATGAACTGTAAATGCAGATACCATCCTACCAGTCCCGGCAACAGTCCTCTCTCACAACATTCCCCCATATACATACGGTTCTGAAGTATCTAAACACCCCCCTCCTTAATATTCTGGAACAGGTCCCATATTCCGGGATTTATGGTGAGTTCCAAAGAGAGAGCCAACATTTTTCACGGGATCCTCTACAGTAATTTATGGTTTCACAAAAATTAATTCACAACATTGGAATTCCGGCTGCAGCTCTATCTGCACCCTCTAACCCAGTGTTTCCCAACCTTTTGATGTCCCGGACCCCTGTGCCGAAAGTCAAATCACTGCCGCTACACAACCTGGAATCCAAAACGTATCTTTGTATAATTTATGATGATTTTATAAATCATGATGAATCGTACTAAATTCACCACATTTGGCAGGTTATTATGCATAATCATCATTTCATATTAATATGGTAACTCGATTGCATTGTAATGATAAGATTTTTATTAAGATGGCAGTACTTGTGAGCCAGAGTCAAAACCGGATAGAATGAACTTTGATTTTGCGAATTTTTTCCAAACATCCTCGAAATCATTCCTATTTCATAAATTCTGAAATCGAACCTCGATATAACGAACTCTTATATAAAACAAATTTTACTATCCGGTTTTACGCACTGTAATTTAACAAATTCTTTTATTTAATGAATTTTTACAATTTTTTTTGCGTGCGTATACAATCAGACCGCAATATAACAAACTCCTATACAACGAATTCTAAAATCGGATCCCTATATAACGAACTTTTATTTAACAAATTTTACAATTGTACCCTGATATAATGTACCCTCATTTAACATGTTTCACGATCGTACCACGACATTACATATAATTTTTTTTAGCATTCCTCAAATTTACCGAAAATTGGAAATTTGGAAATTACGACGCTTGGGTATTATGCATATTCGCCAGGAAAGTACCGGGACGAGTGGAGATTATGCAAAATAACAAATCACACATTTACTATAACATATACATACATACATACCAAAGTACTTTTTCCATGACATCAAATAATTTAATTAAATTTCAGAAAAATTCATTTAAAAATTTTTTTCCAAAAACATAAATAAATCACTATGAATAAAAGTTGTAAATTTGTATTTGAATAATATTTGCAGGTCTCATATAATTTTTTTCCTCATACATTTCCTCTCATAAAAGATAAAAATTCATAAATTTTAGAAAAATAAGTTTCCGAAGGGGGAAGAAAATTCCATTGCTCTATCCGGAATCTTGCTTTTTTTCCCTTATTTCTTGGATTTTTCAAGAAATGTTTTTTTTCACACGTGTTTTTTTTTTCCCCCCATATCTGAACTATTTTCGATTTCCATGGAAAATGAAAGAAGAAAAAAAATTTCTGCGAAAAATTTTCTCTAGAAATTGCCCTTGTCAGTACCAGAAGAAAATTTTGTTTGCTTTTTTCCGGATCTCAATCTGTCTTATACTACCTGAACTTTTCTCACTTTATAGATCGTATTGTCCGGAGATCAATTCGAGATCTGGAGCTTCCGGTAAAAAGAAAAATTTCCCCCGTCTTTTAAATTCCAAATTCTATATTCCCTTTTTCCGAATTTTCCGAAATACCGATTCACATAGACATATATGTTTTTTTTTTAAATATTTTATTCAATTTTTTCACTTTTCCCTAAATTTTATTTTGAAAAATTATTGAAATGTTAAACAAATTTGAATTATACTTGAAATTTTATACGATGTGAAACTAATATTTTCATAATTTTCTTTCATCAAATTTGGAAATTAATTGATTTTTTCAGGTTTTTTTTGTATTAAGTAATGATAATTTGTTCATGCTTTTTTTTACCGTTTCACATGAGAGAAAATATTCGATTCAATTCGATTTGTATTGTTAAAGAGATATTAATTGCGTGGAAAATATAAATAATAACATGAAAGTTGAATTATTGAATTGATTACAATAATTATGTAATTGATAATATTATGATATATTGATTACTCTACCTACAGCGTTATTTTGGTATCCTAAAATTTCGGCTTGCAGTACTGAGAAAACACAACAGAAACGACTTGACGGGAAAATCTGATATGGACCAAGACGGTGTACTATATAAATCTCAAATAGTTATTTGTTCTCACCCACGACCAACTACACCACACACGCTCAACCCATGACGCGCGGGCCCAATGTGGCCCTCGGGATCATCTGATGTGGCCAGCGATCTAAAACCTGATTTTTATAAGAATGGACTAAGCGATACATTCTCAGATGACTTTAGTGATCCGCGGCTCATCTAAGTGGTCCGTGGCACATTTTCTTAGGTCACCTATAAATGCCCCACGGGTCACTCAAGTGGCCCGTGGCACAACTATAGATCATTTGAGTGGCTCTTTTCCCTTTCCGCTGCCTCCAATATGGCATTTGTACCCAGGAAAAGAAAGAGTACATATATTTTTATATTTTTTTTTCAATGGAATTCGTGGGGGCGAGGGAGAGGAGGGCGAGAAAACTCCCCCGAAAATCTTCTTGAAAAATATTTTTCTTTCTCATAGCTATAAGGGACACCATGTTCAAAGTGGCCGTCGTTCGTTAAGGGTAGCGTTAAGTCAAAGGGGACGCGTTGGATTCTAACAAAAAATGTGGCCGGTTATGCTGAGATTACCGTTGTTCGGAGGTGGCCATTACAAGTTTCACTGTACCTGAAAAAATTGCTACCCGAAAATTTAATGTCCTTAATTAACCAACGCATGTTGAACATGCCTAAATACACAGCTATGCAAATACCAATTGCTCCAAACACTGTGATGGCCCATCACAATCCAAACACCATCAGTGTCAATCGGTGTAAAAATCATACGTGTCCCCAATTACAGCTTATAACTCTTCTATAATTTATTATATTTAGCTTCTTTTATATAATAAAATAATGATATTATCATCATTAAATATTGATACAAATAATTACATAAATCATGAGCTTAATGGCTGGTCAATAGACCGTGGAGCTGTAATATCTATAAGTGATGAAGTAAGCGGTATAATATTGAAGTTTCGGCCATTTTCTGCCGGTCTATTTCCAAAGAAATATTCCGGGAATGATTTATCCTTTCAGCCTGGAAATACGTATTTTTAGGCGTTTTACGGGTGTTTTTATGGGAGCGTCATTTCCTTTGAAAAAAACGCTGACTTTTCATTTCTGGCAGTTTTCCAACGGATGTCGTGCTGCTGCTTCTGAACACGCGATGGACAGCGTTTTAAAAAACGCTCCTTTGCATTCTTTTCATTCATTTTTCTCTAATATTGAACTTTAAACTATTTCCCCCGCCCTTTAAAAAAACTTCTATTTAATACTTGTGGTAAAAACAAATTTTCTCCTTTTTAATACCATTTCAAAATTTTTATGTTATTTTTGTCATTTGGATGGCTATGTTTTCATATTTATGCCAATGAAATGGTTGGAATGCTTTTGAAATTGATTTTTATATAACTCATAAGAATGTCAATAGTATCAAGTGTTGAGAGCTATTCGGGATTAGATATAGGTCTAGACCAGTGTTTTCCAATCCCCTGGTCGAGCACCGACTTGGACCTATGTATCCATTAAAGACCCAAGTAGTCACCCGACGTCAAATATGAAGTGAAAACGCGGCCATTTTCTCTGAGTGACGTCAATCAAAAAAAAAAAAATCACACGATTTTAAGTCTTTTAATGAAAATGAACAATCAGGGTCATGAAATGACGATATATTTCCTGAATGGCATCAATATAAAAAAAATCCCGTCATTCAAAAGGCTTTCAATGACCTTGAACAATGAAGGTCATGAACTAATGATATTTTCTCCTAATAAAATCAATCAAAAAAATCACGTCATTTAAATTTCATTTAATGACTATGAACAATGAAGGTCATGAAATTATCATTTTTTGGTGCTATCTCGCAACGTCAAATTTGGTCATCCCCATGTTCTCACAGCCATTACTCGCGATCGTAAACGGACACTTCCACTCTTACGTAGTGCCTTACATACGACATTATCAAACGATCTGCTGCAAGTCCGATGTAAAAGCAGATGTAAATTATCGTAATCGACATCAATGGCTAATATTTTTTTAATGCACCGATCGACAATACATACATTTGAAGAATGAAACAAAAAATCCTATTGGATATAATGTATATTTAATACATTACACACATATCGATTATCATCACAACATGAAACCATTTAGGTAACCCCTCCACACACACATACACTTACAGATTGATGTATTTTTCATGAGACTCCTCGACGGGAATCGATCCGAGCTCTTCAGACCCATGTCTCGACGAAATAATCTCCTTTCGCTTTCTTCTCGAATTTAATAAATAAGAGGAAAAGAAAGGCCTAAATATGGGTGTGTGTGTTTAGAAAGCAAAACGATGCTAAGTTTAAGGTCTAAGTATGGTGACCATACATCCCGTATTTCCCGGGACAGTCCCGGTATTTTCTGTTTTTTAGCCGTCCCGACCTTTTGGCAAAAGTGTCCCGGTTTTTCCCGTATTTCACACGAAGCCGACTTGAATTTTTATTCTTTATTGAAGTCAAAGATTGACATTATTTTTCAACTCATAAATTATTTTATGATAATTACAACTACTGTATATATGAGAATATTAATCTCCCACATTTGCCTTGGTAAACTTTTTTTTTAGTGGAATACAATTTAATCCACTGCAATTTGCAGTTTTGCATCATTTCCCGCCATTGTGATTTTTCCGTAATTTCAACAATATTTGGCAACTTTGGTTTTGGCATCGTTTTTGGCGATAATTGGCGATGTCCCGTATTTCTCCGACACACCCCTCTTGTGAACTCACACGTCATGATGGCAAAATAAAAAAATGCCTCTTTCTCATGGGCGTACCCGGCGAGGGGCAGAGGGGGCGGGGGCAGTTGCCCCCCACCCCCAGAAGAGGGATTAAACTGTAGTAATTGACACAGCATAGACGTATCAATTTAGTACCAGTGAGTTACCCCCCCCCCCTACTTCAGATCCTGGGTACGCCCTTTCCTCTTTCTCCCAGTGAATACAACTCCACTCTCGAGAAAATATGGTCAGCCAAGGTCTAAGTCAATCAACCAGAGCACGTCTCGACGTCTGAGAAAGAAAACACAGGGTGAAAATTATGAAATAATGGGGGAGAAAACGTGGCGGCAAAGAAGAGGGACAAAGAACTAACAAAGAAAAGGTCACAAGGTGACGTCTTCAAAAAGTTTCGAAAAAATTACCATTGATTCTACTCATTTAAATATGCACAAAAGTACGAAAAAATCCCCCGGAATATTATTATGGGTCACTCGAAAGAAATGTATAAATACAGTAAAACTTCGATTAGCCGTCACTCGTTTAACTGTCAGTTTCTGTTATCCGTCATCGTCTTAAAAAAAATACGATGGAGAAAACAGTCCCCAAAAATCACTGCTATGGTATGTCCAAATGCCACCAGCAATCATGGATTGCCCCTGCTTGTAATTTGGTAAATCCAAAAATCCATGTGTTTTTCAAAAATTTAAATATGAACGCATTGCCCGTAAACTATCATACCCAAAAAAGTGCTTGGATGAATCAAAAAAAAAATTTTTTTTCAGAATAGTTCCACACGGTTTTCGTGCCTCTAGTTAGAGCTCGCATGGCCGAAAAACAGTTGCCGCAGGAAACACTGCTGTTAATGGGCAATGCCCCGACACACCTCTCTTGTGAACTCAGAAGTCATGATGGCAAAATAAAATGCCTCTTTCTCATGGGCGTACGCAGCGAGGGGCAACTGCCCCCCCCCACCCCCAAAAGAGAAATTAAACTGTAGTAATTGACACAGCATAGACGTATCAATTTAGTACCAGTGAGTTGCCCCCCTCTAGTTCAGATCCTGGGTACGCCCTTCCTTTTTCTCCCAGTGAATACAACTCCACTTATCCATACTATGGACCAGGCATAATTGAAAATATAAAGCGACGTTACAGAAAAGCCTCTCTCGAAGGCTTGCTTTCATAGGAGGATGTCATGACTGTCAAAGAATTTTGGACGAGATACAACAAAAAGGACGCTATTTTCAATATCACCACTGTCTGGGCTGACCTTATATTAAAGTTTATATATTGATCGTTTTGTGTGTAAAATTAAATACAATATGTATGTATTATTTACTTTTAAAGGATTTTATATTAATTTTCGTCCCAAGCCCGAAATGAAATCACGTTACTGTACGTATGTATTAAGAGATTTCGGTCATCCGTCACAGCTCTGGTCCGGATGGTGACGGTAAATCGAAGTTTTACAGTAATAATATTTTCAACGCCAATTGAGGCCAAGAATGAATTGAAAAATCCGGCAACCCTAGAGCTTCCTGAATGTCTCTCGGCAAACGCACTAATCAAACTGGCAGAGAGGCTCCATTGGCGCAAAGAGTCCATTGTTTTGATCTTGCTGCTGGAGGCCTTCGCTTTATTGGTACAAAGGGATTTGGGGTTTTCATTTGTCATTGAACATTGAAGGACCGGGCACACCCTACGTCTCATCTCAGAGAGATATCGAAGCGTTCCCAAAGGATGGTTGTATTCGGAAATTTATTAACGGCCGTATTCACCAACACAGTTTAAACTGCAATCGCAGGTGAAAGGATTGAAGATCGAAACGGATTGGTTAAATTGAGGATTTTAACCAATCCGTGTCGATCGCTAATCTTTTAACCTGCGATTGTAGTTTAAACTTTGTTGGTGAATACGGCCGTAATTCATGTGAAAATAGCAAACAACGATATTTCATGTATACACATATGCAATAAGGAATCTGGAATAAAAATTGTGATCGTAACGTCGTCCACAGTTAATCAGTCCGTAATCGTACCCATCGTCTTTATGTAGATAAGGCATCTTCAATTCGTCGCTCGCGAGCACCACGGTGCTCACTCAGAGTGCTCAATGCTCGTGTCCAATTTCGCGCTCGCGAGCACTTGATCACCGTCTTAAGCCACCGACTATTTATGGAATATGGATCCCTCAATAATCAATGCTTGTGTAGTGCAGAAAGTACGCCGCTGCAATTGACTGTCCTTGGACTACCTGATGCAACTTCGGATCGATAAATTCTACTGCGCGTTTTCAAGACTAATGGTCGTGTTCACCGTTAACTGGTATAAGGGAATTTTAAAACGATTGCAAATTAGTATTCTTCGCGACTAATACAGGCCGGTGAACTGCTGGTTTTTTTCACGTTACATTTTATATAACCTCTACTTTTATCCGCCAGTTAACTTATCAGTTACTGGTTAATTTTTTGGACTACAGATAATCTGCAGTGGTCTGTAATCCACACTAAGTAATCCAGATGTTTTTCTAGCAAACAATCCGCGGCAGAACATCACGGAACACACTGCACCATACCACGATTTCTTTTAGGACTTTGGATGTGGAAACGAATTATTAAGAAATCGTTATTATGAACGGAAAAGTTGTATTTTTTAAAGTTTTAATCGCATCAATTAAATTTTTTTTCTCTGAAATTTAGGTGTTAGCGCCATCTAGGTTTTGAATAGTAGCTAATAACGTTATGCGATGAATTTTTGTGCATTTGATATATTTCAAACAAATTTTTTTATTAGTAAAGGGATATTGTTCTTAGTAAACATTTTTTAAAATTTGTGATTAGTTAAACTTAGAAAAAGCTGTACATATGTGGTAAATATATACTTTAAAAAAGTAAAATTTGATAAATAATTACTTTTTAAAATACGTGTATCAAATGTTTCATATACAGTGGGTGTTTCATGCATGTTCTATGAAGAGTGTGCAATTCAATATCGTAGTGTATTGTTTAATGGAAGTGCTATAGTTCTATGATACTACGTAACCGTACTTGTGCAACTCGCAAACATTTCTGAGATGTCTAAAAAATCGGTACATGCAATAACGGTGAGGTTTCGCGAACGTAAAAGCTCTGGCGGAATCCTTGACAGTTACACAACCAGCGTTCCGTAATAATATTTCACCCCCTGAAATTCATTTTCACTTCTCGAAATTTTCTTAGCGAATCGAAATACTCCTCGAAATTTAGGTTGAATTTTTTTTTTTTTTTTTTTTGAAAAAAAAAAATGTACAAGACAATAAACATAAAGTGAATACTTTATGTGTACCTAGGTTTCCGACACGGTCCCGCCCCTTCACAGGCGCAAGGGCTAAAACCAATAGAGCCTGGGCGGTGTTCGGTTTGAAAGAAATTATGTATATACCTGGGTTTCTCAGAGAGAGGTAAGCCGTGTAGAAGCTCCAACTTGATTATACGGGCTTATTCGTAACTTTTAGCTCTGACCCCCGTATATAATGCCCGTCACCCACCTTTATTTTTAAAAAAGTGGGCTGACATCAAATCCTCCAGGCTTTTTTAAAGGCAGTATCTGAATTCAACTTAGTTGTAAGCATTTGTCTCTTAAAAGATGTTTTGGACTTGGTCGACAAATTATCTGTTGCTTTTCAATTAGACAACCTTAGTTTTTCGACTCCTATTGAGAGGTTGAAATTAACGAAATCCGGAATAGAAAAATTTCATAACAACCCTGGAATATGTTTGAAAGACTTCACAATTCGGAAAAGGAAAAGACTATTATAGACAAATAAAAATTAAAAATGTTCAATTTAATTAAAATCCCATCAAAAGCATTTCATGTAAAAAGTGAAGCCAGGTCTCGAGATTCTTTAGCCGTAAAAAGTTGTGATATCTGATGTAGAGCCAAGTCCAATGCTATTATTAACTGTGACGACTTTGATTCACAAATCACTCCCTAACTACACACTTGTAGTTGAAGAACATTTCGGGACTTCACAATTACGAAGCACATATTACACCTTACCATGTTATGTAAAATTAAGTCAACGCTGTAAATACAGATATCCTTATATAAACAATACTTAATTAATGGCGTGAATAATGAAACCTAACCATGGCCGACACATTCTCGTGCTGCGTAAGTCCCAAAAATGTTCTTCAACTAAAGGTTTGTAGCTTAAAAAGTCTCGCCGCAGAGAGCAACAGGCCTACAACGGTATAATAATTCATTCATTACACTTCACTCACTATGAGTTGAGAAAAACGAATAGTTTAAAAAAAACTGATTGCAGATGGCAGCACTACACACAACAAGCATTACACAGAAACAAACTTCACGAAAAGTTCATTATACGTACACACACATTCCAACATGTACCAATTCGTTAGAAGTTCCGCAGAAGAATATGGACGAGGTGCATGTCTAGTTTAGTAGTGGTCCAAGTATCCTTAGCGGATCGAAAATTTAATAACATACAGAGTGCACATCAAACAGGGTATATGGCGTTTTGCTGGCGAACGGTTGCTTCTAGAGGTATACTTCCAATTAGAAACAGCTTTCAAATAACACGTTGTACTCAGCTAATTCATTCATGTGGGCTCTTTACGGAGAGAAAACACAGCATCCATTTTTCAAACATTTATTGCGCGCTCAAACATAAATACGAGACGGCGACAGGAATGAAAAAACCATGGCGTTCCTCGCCAACGTCTTTCGATAACTACTCGTTGCAGGGATGGTATCCTCGTCAAGCAAAATAAATAATGTTTGTGTGTAATTCAAATATATGAATGTCCAGCACTGTCAACGGAGGTTCTGTTTGATTATTTCCGTCGCAGTGCAGGCTATGTGTGTTTTCTGTGTGTGTATATATTGCATATTCTGTGATAGGAAAGGCAAACAAAACTGCCCAGCACTGTGTAGACGGAGAACTTGTTTCTTCGTTTCCCGTAACAGTCGAGGATCTGTATATATATATATTTTGTATATGTTGTGTATTTAGACCATTCTCAAATCTCTCCCACTTCAACATGCCAGCTTCTTTCTTTTTTGCCCACAAGTCTTTTCCACACTTCTTTCGAAATCCTAGTCCCGGTTTTCTTTCTTTTTCTGGCCGTCCCGACTTTTTGGCAAAAGTGTCCTGGTTTTTCCCGTTTTTTACATGACACCTACTTGGATTTTTATTCTGTATTGAAGTCAAAGATTAACTTCATACATTCATTTCAACTCATAAATTATATTATGATAATTACAACTATAAATATGAACATTAATCTCCCACATTTGTCTTGGTGAGCGTTTTATTTCGTGGAATTCATCTCAATCCCCTGCAATTCGCATTAACGCTTCGTTTCCCGCCATTGCGATTTTCCCATAATTTAAGCAATATTTGGCAACTTTGTGCACTTTTAGCGTTATTCCTAGCGATAATTGGCGATGTCCCGTATTTGGAATCACAATTTCCCGTATTTCTCTCGAAGAAATGTGGTCAGCCTATGAATGACATATCTGAGTACTATACACTATTTGGATACTTTTACAACTGAAAGTATGCCTCTAGGTTCAATGATTCACCAAGAAAATGCTATACGCCCTGTTTACCTTTGCAGCCTGTATGATATAAAGCCCATTATTGCAAATTTGGGCTTTTATAACTTGAGTATTTCACGAACTGCGCTCGTAAATAGTTGGGCGTTCTAATTTTTTGGAACAAACATGAATACTTCCGGCTTAACTCATTTTCCCCCGAAAAGGGGTAGAACGGTAGTAAATTGTCCAATGGCAATAGGTATTGTGCTCGGTTTAGAAGGAAGAGGTGGTTCTCCCCAGCTCATCATTTTTCCCGTGGAATCATGGTGACGTGGAGAACACCTTTCATATTGGGGGAAATATTCGAGACTTGTTTGGGGGTCCCGTGGAACAGCTCTATAGCCATTAAGGGGTTTCCGCGAGAGCTTTTTCGTTGGAAACCTCTGGCTTAAGGTGTGGACGCTATTGATTTCAGGGTAGGGCAAAACAGCCCGGAAAAAAAACTGGAACACAGCTACGTAAGCTTAAGCTTCTTTGTCTGGAAGAAGACTGTATTGATCTGTTTCAGGAAATGTCGGCGTTTTTCTTTTGTGTTGTGTTGTGTGTGTGTGCGTGTGTATTTGTTTGTTAGCTTTTTACAGTTTCTTTTTCTCGGTAACGATGGATTTATACACGAGTAAACAAAGGCGGGCAGTTACGTACGTGGTCTCGACGCCATTACTAACGATTAGACGCCGTTCCCCGAGATTCAGTTGAACGGAAAAATCAATATTTTCCTTTTTGCAATTGAATGCTTTTACCGCGTTTCAAATTAATGGGGGCCCAAACAAGGGCTATATAATAAGGGCTGTTTCATGACGAGCAGGGGCAACACCATCTATAGATGGAACCGCTCACAGTCCTGGACCGATGCAAAGCAATTTAGGGGCCATTCAAGTATTACGTAAGCAGATTATCAGCCATTTTTGACCCCTTTCTCCCCCCCCCCCCTTGTCAGCAAAAGTCAGCAAAACACTACTTCACCAAACACCAACTCTGGCCATATCGCTATATTGCAATTTACTGCCATTAGTTAGATGGGTTGGAAATGAAGGCGCTGTCGATCGGTGGTCGCCTCGAGTTCGTTAGGGAAAATAACTTATCTATTTCCTCCCTTGGGTTCGAACCCGGGATCCTGACAACAACCTTTCACGATGGTAGACGAGCATCTTACCACAATGCCACTCGGGCACTAAGCAAAACACTGACCCCCCCCCCCGTCAGCAGCTCAGAGTATCTCATATCTTCAAAAAGGGGGTGGTTGATGACGTAAGCATCATCCAACCTTCCCCCCTCCCCCCTTGTCATCAAAAGTCAGCAAAGAAACCCCCTCCCCTCGGTGCTGACGTGTAATACTTGAATGACCCCCTTACTTCCGTTACCTCAAAAGAGGCAGAGTCGTGTCGGAAAAAGTCGAAGACCGAAGCATAGGGGCCGTTCAAGTATTATGTCATCATCGATGGGGGGGGGGGAAGGTAGTTTCCTATTTCCTGACTTTTGATGACAAGGGGGGGAGGGGGGTTTGAATAATGCTTACGTCAGCAACCACCCTTTATGAAAATATGAGTTAGGATTCAGAGGGGGGCAGAGCTGATGACGAAATTTTGCTGACAAGGGGGGCGGAGGGGGTCAGCGTTTTGCTGACTTTTGCTGACAAGGGTGGGAGGGGGTCAAAAATGGCTAAAAATTTGTTTACGTAATACTTGAACGGCCCCCTAGGATTTCGAAAGGAGTGTGGAAAAGACTTGTGGGCAAGAAAGAAGAAGAAGCTGGCATGTTGAAGTGGGAGAGATTTGAGAATGGTCTAAATACACAATGTATACAAAAAATATATATACAGCGCCTCCACTGTGACGGGAAACGAAGAAACAAAGCCTCCGTCCCCAGTGCTGGGCAGTTTTGTTTCCATTTCCTGTAACGGAATATGCAATATACAACACCATCTATAGCAGAAAGCCTCCGCGCGAAGCTCGTGATGTTACTGAAGAAGTGAGATGACCTTCTTCAGTGACGTCACACGAAGCTTCACGCCAACAAGTGTTGTGACTCTTGAACTGGAATAGAAAAATATTATCAATAGAAAAGTTACCTTAATGGTGTTGGCCAGGCTGGGCCAGTATGTCTTGCACATGTACGGTATTACGCATACACGTGACTTGTAGTATTTTGAAATACAGTCAAACCCCGTTATAACGAACTTCAAGAGACTTATGAAATCACTTCGCTGTAACGAAATTTCGTTGTAAAGGAATTCCAGGTTTATGCATTGTTCCTATGTAAGCTTATCTAAGGGATTAGAAAGTGTTCGTTGAAACGAGATTTTCGCTATATCGGTATTCGTTAAAACGGGATTCGACTGTATATCTATCTGTCTTGAGCAGGCAGACCAACAACATGATACTGACATAACATGAAAATTTAAGCAATTTCCATCTTTACTTCAGAAAATGGAAGACAGATGGCAGCACGAACACGGAACAAGCGCAACTGAACAACATAAATACGTTAGGGCCACACATACACTCAGAACACTCATTCCGGCATGTGCCGATTCGTTCGTGATTCCGTAGATGAATGTGTACGAGGTGCATGTACGGTTAACTAGTAGTTGTATCTTGAAATAGACGACCAGAATTAAGTGATCTATAAAAGTGGGTATTTAAATCATCTGAAAACATGCTGCGGCCACTCAAGTGCTCTCTGGAGCTGTGCCGCGAGTCATCACTCAAGTGATCCGTAAACATGTCGTGGGGGACTTGAGCGATCTGGAACAGCGCCGAAGGTCACTCGAATAAGTTACAAATGTGCCGCGGGTCACTCAAGTGATCTCAAAATTCACCGCAGGTCGCTAAATTGCTCTGGAGCTGTGTCGCACGTTACTCAAACGATATGCAAATGTCCCGCGGGCCAATTAAGTACTGGGGAACTGTACTGCGGGTCACTTAAATGATCTGTTTAAGTGCCACTTAGTTCAAAATTAAGTTCGAAGTCACGGGCTTCATCAAATAACTCCTAGGTGCCACATTTAGCACGTGGTCCATGGATTGAGCATATATGGTCTAGATCAGTTTCCCAAAGTGGGCGGTGGAATGGTCCAAGGGGGCGATAGAACCAACTGATTTAACATAGGATCTTATGGGTTTACTTGAGTTGGGGGGCGATGAGAGGAAAAAAATTCTGATGAAGGGGGCCGATGGAACAAAAAGTTTTTGAGACTATGGCCTAGATCATAGTTTCCCAAGCGTTTTTGTCCCATCGCCCCCTTCTTCAGAAATTTTTTCCTCCCATCGCCCCCAACGCAATCTAACCCATAGCATCCAATGTTATAGCTGTAGCTTCTACTGCCCCCAGGAACATTCCATCTTCCCCCCCCCCCCCAGGGGACGTTAACGCCCACGTTGGGAATCACTTTTCTAGATGCCTTAAATATTTTGATATGCCCTTATACAGTCGATCTCCGTCACTGCTCACCCGATTTAGCGCCAATCTCGCTTGGCACCAGAAACTTTCAGTGAACAAATATTTCTCACATAGGGATTCCACGGGTTCAACCGTCATTCAATAACAACGCCAAACTCGTAACAGTGCCAGAGTTTTGTGAAATTAATGATAACTATGAATCGTGGTTCGATTGCACTTTTTTTCGTCAGGTATCCAGTTACCCACGAAAGCTTTTGAATAGCGGCCAATATTGGAGTCGAGTCGCATTTTGTAGGAAACGATGCATTGATGGTTTTTTTCCCCCTCCCATCGTCTCCCTTTTTTTTGGCGGAAATCTTGTCTGGAACGATTCCAGACGAAATCCCGTGGATCATCTGATTGATCTTCCGGAATCGATATTTATATCAATCATGTGAGTTGAAAGCCAGTGTAATGCATATCGATCTTCCTTCCGGTGGGCTTCGAGATTATTGGATGTGCTACAAGTTGTCTGGGTCAGTCAATCTGCGAGAACGGAAGAACGGACTCGCCGACCAATCAAAATGCAGGTGTTCGATCCATATTAGGCCGGAAAACTAACGGGATTACAAGCAACAAAGACAAAATGATCAAAACTATTGAGAGGTTGCAATATTCCGTACTAGATCAAAGCCTCCTATAAGTTAAATGAGAAGCGTGTACGCGGTAGGACCCGGGTTGTGACGTCACGAAAACATGTTTCAGGCTTGTAGTATCTAGGAGGCTTTGAGTAGATACGGTAGGGTATTATCTAGCTAGATCTATATATATATATACGGGGTGATTATAAAAAAACTATCCCGACATATGGGCCCCTAACTATCATACCATTCACAGAAACTGAATGAAATTTTGGCATAAGGTATTTTGAGGTATGCGCTCAAGAATGATATGGAAAACAACAGTGTCACTCTAACAGTTACGGTTACAGTGAGAAAATTTAGAAAATATCAAATGGCAACACCAAGTTTTTTGTATTGGAATGCGATCTCCATACTGAAAAACACTAAACAGCGTTGGAATGGCACCTGTAGCACGAAAATCCCCGGAGCTAGGCAAGGAAAAAGTAAAAAGGACTTTGCCGTGCACCAGAGCATTAATGTTCGTTTCATTCGTCGCACCGTTTCTTCGGCTGAGATGGCAGCCTGATTAGTCCTCCACAAGGTCATGTGGAAACACAATAAAATGCTTTATTTTATGCTGCTTCTCTGTCCTTATTGTTTGTCCTCACTTTTAGCCTATCTACCGCCGGTGATTTTCATGCTACAGTTGCCGTTCGAACGCTATTTAGGGTTTTTCACAATGGAGATCACATTCCAATACAAAAAACTTGGTGTTGCCATTTGATATTTTCGAAATTTTCTCACTGTAACCGTAACTGTTAGAGTGACACTGTTGTTTTCCATATCATTCTTGAGCGCATACATCAAAATACCTTATGCCAAAATTTCATTCAGTTTCTGTGAATGGTATGATAGTTAGGGGCCCATATGTCGGGATAGTTTTTTTATAATCACCCTGTATATATATATCATTGACGAATTCTATTTAGGGCAAAAGTTTTCTGTGGGACCGACGCCCAGTGGTACGTTTTGCAAAATAAAAACGTGGTCGAAAATCTTTACTCGCCTTGAAATGCTTCGCGTAACATTGAGAAAACTGTTTTTGGAACAAGAAATATGCTTTTTGTAACGGCAGGGATTATTATGATTGAATGGATTTTAAGAAAGTGAAATGGGTAAAAAAATTACACGTTTGCATTATGGCTATTGAGAAAATTGCGAAAAAACATGGCATGAATTTGTTCATGATATCCCATCATCACATACATAATATTTGAGTTGAAGTAACATATATAGACCATTATACAGTGACGTGGCGTGGTCCCACGTCATATTAGAGTAGTGTGTAAGCACCTCTAGAATACTGCTAACATGTATTAAAAACATGCTTCATACAAAAGAATAGAATCTAGAATTCATAGAGAATTCTCATTCGAAAAACAAGTAAAAAGAGAACATTAAAATAAGCCTAAAGCGTACTATGAACACAGAAAATTATAATAAAAAGTTCGTAATGGATGGGAAAATATTTCTGGTCGAGTTCTGGGTGTAATATCTTATAGTCGTAACTATCAATGTACTATTATGATCGTAATTATGATTTATTAACAATATCGCTCCAAAAAAAAAACAATTTTGTGTTATCGACGACGTTTTGCGGTAATCTTTTAATGCTTTTCTTCGCTGTTTCTTAATGCTAAATATGAATTGGATCGGAAAAATTACTAATTGATGCATCACATATTGAAAATTTTTGCTAGAAACTTTTGAAATTTGTTTACGTTTTTAAGGTATTTGATGTTTCTTTAATGAATCAGTTATTTTAATACTTTCTCTTATTACTCTCGGCAAATTCTGATGTGGATTTCACCACCGATTCTTTGTGTGCTTCGCAGAAAATTAGAATGTTTATTGAGACCAGTAGAGATTTGTGTGTGCGCGCGTGCGCAATTTACTCTGTTTTCTTTTACGTTTTCGGTGCATTGCTTTCTTACATCGATGCATTGTTGACTAAAAATTTGAGCCACGATCCTTTATAAGGCCCCTTTCACACGGAGCGGATGCGGATGCGGGTCCGCATACCCTTTCAAACGAGCACTGAAGATTCGGACAAATCGACCGCATCTTTAGTTCGAAATTCGTGCATAAAAACTGTTTTTTCGCGATTTTTGTAATTATTTTTCTCCTTCACCCCTGATTCAGTGCCCATAGGCAGCCTAGAGGCATTCTTTGGTGGTTTTTATCATTGAGCCTAAAGATGCCTCCATTCCGATCCTCACAAGTAGTCGATGGGAGAAAATATCTTAAAATATTTTCAAAAAATTTTGAAAAAATACCTGTCTTTTCAGAAAAATATGAAGGAAAATTCCAAAAACACATCCAATGTTCGAAAAATCCAATCCAAAAACATCCAAAACATTCGATGTTCCCAAAAAAAAAAAAAAAAAATTCAGCAAATATCAAAGAATTTGCAAGTATAAAAAAAGGGAGGGGTTGGGACTTTCAAAATGTCTGTGCTTAGAAATATTCACATCACAATTCTGTCTTAGGCCGGGATTACAGTATAAAAGTTTTGTAAAAGCTCTTTGATAAAACGTGAAAAATTCAACCATTAAGATCACCGGTTGCATTTGCTTGAATGCAACCGATGCGCCTATTGGTTGAATTTTTCAACTTTTATAAAAGATCTTTTACAAAACCTTATAGTATAATCCCGGCCTCAAGTATGGATTACACTATAGAAATTTTATAATAATTCTTTTAAAAAAGCAACTAATATATTTATCGGTTGCACTTGCAATTTATTAGTTGCTTTTTTCAAGTTTTATAAAATAACTTTCATAAACCTTTTAGAGTGAAATCCCATCCTTAGATTAGTCACTTCTGAAATATAAAATTTCATTTTTTAAGTTTATAGACTGAATATTGAGTAAAATAAACTTGTAGGTATCGGGGGAACCACCAAAAATATTCAAGTGCTAGGGCCTTCAAACGTCTTAATCCGGCCCCGAGTGAACACCGTACGTGGATAACGTTGTTTAATAAAAGAATTTTTTTTTAAGTTTGAAAAAATTAAAAGATTAAAAATTAAAAAAAATAATAAATATTTAAAATAATATTTCAAATATTTATAATTTTAAAAATTTAAAAAGAAAAAAATTAAAATTTTTAAATTAAATTTGAAAGTTATTAAAGTATGTAGTCAATTAAATATTCATAATGAACAGAACGGCTTATAGTTTTGGTCCCGTCAGTGGCCGTTGTTGACAGGTTTTATTGTATAAAATTGTGAAATATGGACAAAAGGCAGTTAAAGTTGCTATATCTCAATCTCAGAACGAAACAAAGGGATAGACGTATGTGGGTACATCGTATTTGATGAACAGGGACCCTCATATGGTGTTTTTAAGGGTATTTATGGCAAATAATTAAAAAAATTCCGTGCAAAATCACCTTCAAAAAGTAGTCAAAGATGCGGACGAATTCGCTCCGCATCCGCATCGTCTGAATAGCTCCGAATAGACCTATTGTCAAAACTTCTATGTGCGGATGCGGAGCCCGCACTTAGGTTTTGACACATACGGACGACGTCCGGACCAGCATGAACATTTCGTAGGTGCGGAGATTTTCCGGCTCGTCTGAAAGGCGCAGTATATTCCAATTGTTAAAACTTCTTCCGGACCCGCATCCGCGTCCGCATCCGCTCCGTGTGAAAGGGCCCTAAGTATTCGGTCAAAGTTCCTGTTTTTTCTCAGAGTGAATCACTTTGAATTTGAAATTAAAAAGACAAAAAAAAACCTGAAACATATTTTGCAATTTTCAATTTGAAAGCTATGGCCAATAAATTGGCATTTCTAAAGAAATTTTCCTGAATCCAATTTTTTTTTTTCATTTCAATTACGCACAAAATTAGATGAAAATACAAAAAACACAGTAAACGTCAACATACAATGTAGACCAAAAAAAATTAACACACACTTTGTTGTGACCTGCACGGATTTTGCAATCTTTCCATCAGGTCTAAAAGAAATATACAACTTGGAGTTGTTAAAATGCAGCAGCGTTGGTTACTATGGTATTTTAGTTGGTTATTATAGTATTGCTCTCGTTGGTCTTATCTGAGTAAAATGAATCTCACTGTATCATATCTGCATAATTTAAGTTTTTTGCTATTGGCAGAATATCTTTTGCGGAATTTGTAACATTAATTATATTTTTAATGCCATGGAATAGTTCAGTATTTTTAGAGCTGTATAAAAGTAGCTTTTTTTAAAAAAAGTGTTTTATTTGTTTGTGGGACGTGATATATTTTTATTTGTCTAGCTTAATTCATATATTTCTGTTTCTTATTAACCAATTACATTTTAATAATGTAAATTTTACAATCCTCTACGTATAGTTTTGTCTAAGTGTCAATGTATGATATTGTATTTTATTTGGGTTAGAAATATTTATTATTTAGGATCTTATTCTATTGTACGTGTTGTTCAGTTGATATATGCTGCCATTGTTCCCTCCTCCAAATATCAGAATTTAATATATCATAAGCATAAAATACATCTTTATGGTATTTTTCAATTGCAATATATTTAAATTTATATAAAAGAGCTGTAAAAATTCTTATTTTTTAATTACTTCCTCGCAATGCAATGATCATTTCAAATCATCTTGTATTATATATAATTATGCCCGAAAACAATTATATTCAGATACTCCCTTTATTTCTTGACAGTTGCTCATGTTATTGACAGTGACGGGTTGTTATTTCACAGTGACAGTAGTTGTATATTTGAATTGCAGATTCCTTTGTTAGCTTTTTTCATCAGGATTTTAAACACATGTATTCAGTTTTTTGTATGTTTAATTTTAGTTTATGTTATACTAGCTTTAAATTAGTTTTAATCAAGTCCTCTTCTACATCTACGAGACCTTCTATTTCAGTGCCCTTGATGTATAGAACAGTACCCTGAGTAAAAGATTTCAATTTGTCATTTTACTTCAATTCGCAAAAATCATTGATATAAATTAAAAACAACAATGGTCCTAGAACAGATCCTTGTGATACGCCTTTTTGACTCCCTGAATTTCCTGCACATTCCACCTGCTTATTTTTTCATTAATTTTAACAGCCTGTTGACTATTATAGTAATTAGTTACAAACCATTTTAACATATTGCCTCTTATTCCCGATATTGATAATTTTCCAGTTAGTATATCCGAGTCTACAAAAGCAAAAGCTTAAGCCCAGAAAGACTGTTATAGAAGAACAACCATCAATTGTCGTTAAATCCTTTATTTAAGAGATCATTTAATTCAATTATTTTTGGCCATTTGTGTATTTTATTTTTTGAAAATCATATTGGTTAGGAGAAAGAAAAGTTGATGGTTGATTAACTGCTTTTCATACACTTTTCCATATTTTTGGAAATAAAACCGGAAGAATCGGAATGGGTCTGTGGTTTCCCAGATCATTCACATCATCCGTTTTAAAGATCGGATGCACAATGGAATATTTTGACTCAGGATAGAAAAATCCATGTAATATTGATGATTTGATAAAATTTTTTATTACGTGAAGATGATCTTTAGAAATTATTTTCAACATTTTAGGTGTTACCGTACCCAGTAGCCTTATTTTCTTTCATCTTAGAAACGACCACTTGTGAATGGTTTTCATTGAGCTCTGAGTAATACATTGAATTAATAGAATTATACGAACAGTTTCCTTGTTCTATACAACAAAAAAATGACCATTTTCGTCCATATCATCCAGATTTATTGTTATAAAATCCTCATTGAACCTGTGTGGGTTAAGTAAAAATATATATATATATATATTCTGCATTTGTTTAGGTAAGCTTCAGAAAAATTCGCTGCAGTCAGCGGAGTAGCAGATATATATAAGCAGCTAATTTCACTTTCTTCATAAACTAAACATGCTAAAGGAAATGAATTTTACGATGACACATCGGGACATTTTTTTAAAAAAAATGACTTGGTTGAAACAATAACTTATTTTTTGATAAACATACCAAAAACGAAATTCAAAATGCATTTTTAAATTGCTAACATACGTGAAGGAAACGAATTTAGCTGAATGAAATTCCCTGGAGAGCTACGAAATTTCTGGACGAGAGAGGTTTCGTAGAAGGTTTAGATTGATGTGTGGTATGCACACTCAGAGCCGTCACAAGGATTTTTGCCCCCCCCCCCCCCACACACACACAACTTTGAAATTCGATACTTTTATGACGGTGTTCTTTGTTTCCACATAAAATTGCCATCGCCAGCCCCCCCAGTTCTGACCCTGTGCACACACTGCTACATGAACCATCGCATTGGAGCCCCGTTTGGGCAAAAACTAAGAGTTGATGCTCGTAAAAAATAACATTTGTGTCGAGATGCTGGGGTTTATTTACTTTTCATATGCAAAAAAAAATCAGGGTTGAACGACAAAACTTTTCTTTTTTGGTGGGGTTTTGGCCATGATTTTCGCAAAACGCACCACTGTGTTACGCCTGAAATCTTTTTAGCATTGGGCGGAACTAAACTGCCCTCATATTAAGCCTAAAAAAAGTCAGATTCGCTGATATCTGACCTCTGTCGCTCCAAAGCTGGATATTCCAGGAGCAGACCTTTGACCTTTGAAGACCGGACACTCCCCGCTTCCCATCTCAGAGAGATATCGAAGCGTTCCCGAAGGATGGGTGTATCCGGAAAGTTTTATTATAAACAACTGAACATTGTCGCCCAGACGAAGGCAACAAAAATTAAAATATATATAAAAACAATCTTCAATCTGAAATGATATAACAGGTAATTAAAATCTAAGCATCAAACGCCAATGGGCAATCAAAATTATAAACAGGATTATAAGATACAAATACAAATACAACGCCACAACAGTCAAAATGCCCAACGAGGTGGCTGATAAAAAGATGCCCATAAAAATATGGTTGTCATATGTTTCAAAAATACAGCAACCCAATTAAAAATGCAATTAACACAAATTACAAACAATATATACACCTGATAAAATATTATACAATGCCCATAAAGAATACTTATGGTTGTCTTATTCTAAGAATGGATAGCTTCTCGATTTACCCCAACATGTTTATCGTATTTCTTTTTAAACGTGTCAATTGTGTTACAATTTACTACCTCCGGGGGTAAGCTATTCCATTTATTAACAACCCTATTGGAGAAAAATTCCCTGCGACACCATAACCTTGCATTGTCCCTCACCAATTGATACTGGTGTCCCCTTGTAAAAGCAGTCGATTGGCGGTGTACTAAAAGTTCATGGTCCATCCTATTCATCCCATTGAAAATTTTGAACACTTCGATCATATCTCCTCGACACCTGCGTTCATCCAATGTAAACATATTCAAAAAATGAAGTCTTTCTTCATAACTCAAGCCCTGTGTGCCAATAAGGACACGCGTAGCTCTTCTCTGCACCCCTTCAACCAAGTCTATGTCCCTCTGTAGGTATGGTCTCCAAAACCTTACAGCATACTCCAGTCCAGGACGAACTAAGCCTCGAAAAAGCGGAAGAATGACTTTAGGAGAACGCGAAGAGACCTTTTTGAAAATGAGACCAAGCATTCTATTCGATTTTTTGACAACCGCTGAACAATGTTCAGAAAACTTAAGTCGCTCGTCAATGAGAATTCCCAAATCGGTGACTCTAGTTGCATCCGGGATAGTGACACCATTCAACTCGTAAGAGAACCGTGGGTTGTTCGAACCAAAATGAGCGACCATGCACTTATCTACGCTAAACGTCATGCTCCATTCATTTGCCCATGCTGCAATCTTGTTTAAGTTGGTCTGGAGCAACTCCCTATCGCTTTCATTTCCGATTACCCCCATTAGCTTCACATCATCTGCGAATTTGCTAGTAATAAGTTAAGATGATGGCATATATTCCATCCCGTAAAGAATCTAGCAATCATCAGTTAATCGAATGATTGTTAATAATCTAAATCTAATGATTGCCAATAATGAATATAAAATTTCGCATCGCAGTGGATCAGCTAATCACAGTCATCCATGTTTTTACAGTTTTCCAACTTCCACGTATCAGTTCGATTGTCGGCATTGGTCTTCAGTAGTCATGGGTCCGCTGTCGTCTAGGCCGCAAGTTGTATATCCTCGCCTGACTGCTGTACTCTCGCCAGGAGCAGGCCATAGGGCTTAACATTATAGAAATTGATAACTCGTCCGAATCGCTTCTAAAATAGGGTGCTTGGGGATGAAGTTTTGGGCTCTACCTTCCCTACGAATATAAATACAAGCTAACTCAAAAATAATCATCAGATTTCAAAATAATATATTGCAAAAAAGTATTACAAGTAACAACCTGTGACCTTAGAGCAGGCACCACGGTGCACTCTGAAGCACTGAAAGCGTTCTATGCTCGTGCCAAATTTCCTGCTCGCGAACACTTGATCAGCGTCCTAATTGAACACCCTGTACAAATTGCATTCGAGGATTAAGATCATTCAGACGTGAATGCCGGCCGTGACGGTGCTATTCTTTCGATGCTGTGTACAGGCAGTGCCCGCGACAATAAAAAGGTTGAAGACCTCTGCATTACAGACTCGTCTGATAGGACGGTGTCCCATATTTTCTTCTGTACGCTTGTTACACTGAAACAAGCGATGAAGATGCCGCATATTACAAAACACAAAACATATTGAATGTACGGGAATAAAAATGTAACATTTGCTTCTTCAAGCCCCGTTTGCTATTAAACAGTACAACTTATATGTTTCAAGTTATATATTTTTTTAAAACCCGATGGTTATTTTTGAATCACTCTGTACATTCCTTACGTTCATCGCCAGCGCATCAGCCGGAATGTGCCGCGTGACCAAACACATCGAGTCAGCCATGCCCGAGATCGGGCGGGTAAAGTCACGTGATTTCGAGCTTCGTTGGCCATTGAAGCGGCCATGACTAGTACAAGCCTTGGTAGGACAAAAGTTTGAGAACCACTGCGCTACGCAAAAAAAGCTTCCCGCTGAACTCGTTCAGAGTGTTCTGTTCAAAATAAATACATACATTCACATTACCATAAAAATATCAAATTACATGTTTTTACAGTTCGTACTCGTAGTTTGTTGGTCTCAAGTTGAATCTACATGTTGTTTCTTCAGTAGGTGATTGCGGCAACCATTTGATAAGACTGCAGCCATGATGTTCATACCAGGAACCCAGAACCTGCGACAGAAGATATTGGTGGTGTTCAGCAAACTCATACGCACGAAGGATGCCGAAACTGCCGACCCTGCGGAAGCGCGAGCTCAGACGCAACTGAAAGTAAGAGTCCCCTGTGTAGTTATTTATATGTATTTTCATAGATGTAAAATAATCTTAATTTACAAAATGTATGATTATTGTAAAATAACTGATAAATTTTGGCAAGTGGCGTTATCCAGAAAATAGCATAGTATTATTTTCCTTAACTGCATTCCATATGACTATAAGAATTACCGCATATCTGATTGCCATTTTTATGATGATTTTTCTAGAAAGTTCTGACGACGCTCGACTTGACGTCACTGGGTATCGGCAGCTGCGTCGGCACCGGGATGTACCTCGTCGCTGGTATGGTAGCGCACAACATGGCGGGACCCGCCGTAGTCTTATCTTTCATAGTTGCCGCAGTGGCCTCCTTGTTTTCAGGTAAGTTCACTCATGCCGCTACTATTGAGGTACAATAACTTGACAATTCAATAAAACATCAACTGGCGTGGACGATTTATCTCGTCTTGACCTAGTTTCAGAGAATGCATTCTAGCGCACACATACTCAACAAATGGCCCGCGGACCAAATCTGGTGCTCTGAGTCATGTCATGTGGCCCGCGACCCAGGACCGTCTTAAGAGTATCATGGGCCCCCCCAAGCCGTGCCCAGGTGAGCCCATGCATTCAGACGGCACTGCCGCAACCTGATAGCCCAATTTTTAAAAATGAACTAAGCGGCACGTTTACAGATCGCTCGAGTGGCCCCCCAGAACAGTTCTATAGCACCTAAAAGACCCACTGTAAACATTTACAGATAGCTTAAGTGACTCGCAGTGCAGTTCCACATCACTTAAGTTGCCCGCAGTGTAGTTCCACATCGCTTAAGTTGCCCGCAGTGTAGTTCCACATCACTTAAGTGGCCCGCAGTATGTTTAAAGATCATTAAAATTACCCGCGTCACTCTTTCAGATCACTTAAGCGGCCCGCGGAATATTTATAGTTAAGTGACCCGCGGTACCTTTAAAGATCACTCAAGTATACCGCGGCACAATTTCAGATCACTTAAGTGATCTATAAATGTACCGCGGGCCGCTTGCGACACGTTTTCAAACCAATGAAGTGGCCCGCACTCTCGTAAAAGGTGTAGTACCCCTGTTCTAGCACGTCCCCTTTATGATAGGGGTGAAGCTTGAATAGAAAATTCATGCACTTCAGCATTTGAACCCCGACAAATTCAGATTCGTAGATAGAACTTAATTTGCAATTTACTTCTAAATTTATTGTCAAAAACTCATCAAGAAAAATGATCAGTAGAGTTCTCAAAGGTGCTAGCCCAGAGTGCTTAATGCAAACTCTAAATATATATAGTGTATATAGCACGATAGTAGATTCGGTAGACACAGTATACTGACACTACTCCGACCTATATAGCGCCCGTTCTGGTAGACCTATTCCATTGAAACTTGGTATATACGCTATATGGACCATCGCAAAATGTAAAATGCAATTAAAAAAGCTCCACTTTTTCACCTGGTGGTCGAAAAATGAACTTTTTTTTAAATTTCATAAATCTCTCTCTCATAGTCTCATTAAAATATCCTAAAAATTTGGCTGCACTCGGATGTGAGCAGTTTTTGAGGAAAAACTGCTCAGGGTACACGGAAACTTTAATTACATTCACCCTGTATTTTTGTGCGTCCTGTCTCATATCTAGAATTGCTAAAGATGCGTGCCCATTGAATGTTGGAGACACCCATACTCCGCATCACATCACAGAACCTCCACCCTCAGGACTATATGTCTACTGTAGTATGAGTACCGTAGCTTTTTCCTCAAATGGTGACAATACCTTGCACTGTATTTTTTGTCAAATTACTGTTAAGGTCGACACGTTGTACATATGTTTGCCTATCCTTTTTTATGCAAAAAAAAAATTCATGTAAAATGAGGGAAATTAAAATTATTATATTCTGTAGAGGTCACACATAATAGCACAAAAACAGGATTAACGGTGTATCAAAGTCTAAACACGAAATTCCAATGCAATTGACTCGATTTAAAATTGAGTCAAATTACCATTTTTGTCGATTTTTGCTCGTAAATGTGTTTTTCATCGAACAAAATATACCGTGTGCGTGTGATTTCTGGCTCGATTTTCGTGTCAAGTAATTTCAATGATCGCCATGCACCTACAGGTTCATCTACGGATCAATACCGTTGACTATTTCCGGAAACTTCACGTAATGCGCCAAAAATTCTCGGGGTTTTTTTTTTCTCCGGGTTGCATACTGACCAATCGATAAATTCAATGCCCACAAAATAATTTGCAAATCTTTTGTGATGGTTGTAGCATGAACAAAAGCATCTTATCTTGCTTAAATTCCCATTTAGAGCCAACTAAAAGTCTATGAAAGGTTTTGAGTTTCTCTTCTATGGTGAGAGATCCTTAATTATTTTCCACCTCCGTGGAATTTTTAAGATTTCGTTCTTTGTAGTATTCGAAAAGTAAGCGAAATCAAGAATTTCAATCACCGATATCTCGGTGAATTTTTATCTGAATGTTACAGTGTAAATTTCCTCCGGTTATAATACAATCGAGTCCCGTTTTATCGAACACTTTTCTAATCCCCCCAGATAAGTTTACATAGGAATAATTCAAAAAACCCGGAATTCCTTTATAACGAAATTTCATTGTAACGAAGTGATTTCTTCGGTCTCTTGGAGTTCGTTATAACGGGATTCGACTGTACAGGCTGTCTCAAATTGTTTTTACTCAGCGTATATCGCAGTAACCGTTGACTTTAGGTACATACTTTCATTCAAATTGCGGGTGGTTGCTCAAAATATCTTATATTTCTCAAAGGGTCGTATAAAAATATATATATATATAATTTATTTAAGGATATAAAAAAATGAATTTTTTATGTGCTCTCTTGTGTTAAAATTTCTAATTAGTGAAACATAAATGCGGCTTGAATATATGGAAATTTTTACAAAGAAATTTCATATCTTTAAATGCAATACTAATGAAAATAATTTTACTTTGAAGTTTCCAGTATTTATCGCTAATGATTGGGGATGTGATTCGCACAAATTTCAAAACGTAAATTTAATTCAAAAATGTAAAAAATGCTATAATTGTGAAAATAATTGTCGAAAAATGTCATTGATATTTACTGTGAATTAAAAGAAAGACGTGAAGTGGTTGCGTTCATTATAATTATGTAGTCCCTAAAAATGGCATTTTTGGATCAATAAAAACTTGCCAAAGCAAAGTGCTTTTATATATTCAATACCTCGATAAGGATTGCATTTAAAACAATTTTTTTTTTTTTTTTTTTTTTGCAAAATGGTCTATATTCCAATAATTCGAAGTTTTAGCACACGGGGAGTGTATAAAAAGTTAATTTCAAAACTGAAATTTTTTGAAAAACTGCACATCCAGAGCCGACCCTACGAATTCCGCCACCTGAGGCGGATAATATTTTCCCACCCTTAAGATACGACGATTGAAAATATTTTTCTTTCTTCACCTCTATTGTCTTGATGCAGTGGTTCCCGAAGTGTTGGTCACGACACCCCTTCGAGGGGGGATAAAGTTTATGATTTAAGATGTCGCGAGAGAATTTCCTAAACGAAAACGTCCTGATGAGAATAAATATACCAAATCTCTTCTTTGAATTGGGGGGATTCATAATGGGCGCACATGTTTGACTTTTTTCCTATGGTTTTGGAAAACATGTCTGACCTTCAAAATTATTAATTGAGCTATTTAGCACATATATATCATATAACGCATTCAAAAATTCTACAAAGTAAGAAACTCTACTATAGTTTATGCACAATATAAATATGTATTTTTCCCAATTTATCTTTTTTGCAATTTATTCATTTTTTCTATTTTTTAAATTTATTCTTTTTTTTTTTCGTATTCTTTTCTTTTTTCATTTTTCTCGAAAACATTTATGACAAAAATAATAATAGAATACATAATTTTCTTTATAAGATCACAGTAAAGTGTGCAGTCAGTCTGCAATACCCTTTCTAGCCTATGGTATATTGCTCTCTGCAATGGGTCGTAATCAGCTATCTCATTGAGATGGCCATATTCAGAGTTCTGTAGTTCGTCATGGTGGGTTGTAGATAGCTCCTTGATCAAGTCCACTGTAAGAAGGTGTATATCCAGGTCTTTCCTAATGTCAGCTCCACTTATAAATTTAGGTGCCGTCACAAGAGATCTTAGGATCTTGTTTTGCTGAGATTGTAGCTTTTGCATGTTGCCATGATGGCCCAGAACGGGACTGTATATGTCATAATTGGTCGAAGTATAGATTTATATAGTATGACTTTAAGGACAGACAAGCTTGAGGAAATGTCATTTTGGAGAGCATGCCCAGGGCTTGGGTGGCCTTGTTTCTGACATAGTCAATCTGCGGACCAAAAGTTATTAGCCGGTCCAGAATACAGCCTAGGTATTTCACTTTTCTTACTGGTTCCACGGCCCCGAAACCGATATAGATGGGAGCGTTTCCTGGGTCCGCTTTTCTCGTGAACCAAATAAATTGGCACTTGCTGTGGTTCAGCTCAATGGCCTCGACGATTTCTTGAAGATTTTCACGGCATTTATTACATTTCCTATGATTGGCGAATATGATGGCGTCGTCCGCAAAAAGTGTCATGATTCCTACCAGAGCTGCGAGCCTAAACAGGATCTTTGCGGAACTGAGGCTCTTGATGGATGCACGTTCGATAATGTTTTCCCATTTTTGACTCTGAAAGTTAGCCGTAGAAGAATATTAGAAAATGCAGCGGGAAGCCCATGTCAGCAAGTTTCCCGAGTAGTGAATCATTTTCAATATGCTGAATCTTTCAATTAATACATTTTACTTTATTTTATGTATAATTTAACTTTTTTTTTGTATTAACGGACAAAATATTCAATTTTATTTATTAAAATTATTATAATAAAATATATTTTACTTTGTTTTAATAAAATTTTTTAGGCCATAGCTCTGTATTGTCAAAAATGGCGAGGTTTGAATACCCAATAAATAAAAACACTAGATGACACTGTTAAATTTTGCATCTATTTCTCACTGTCGTATCGCAAATTAACTGAGATAAGATATTTTCAACCCACAAAAGAGTGGGGAAATAAATAGTAGACGAAAGTAGAAAATACAGCTATTCATCGCTAATTGACACCTATCAATATATCGCCATTATAAAATGTGAATAATTTGAAAATTATGGATACTAAGATCACAGAGTGAAATCAATATAATTCTGAAATTATTCGTAGTGCCTACTCGTAAGCCTATAACGACCTAGTTCTCATAAGATTATCGAAAAAGGGAGAGTGGGTAGTTTTTAGAATAGTTATCAATTTTTGCCTATAGATGGCAAAAATGGCCCGGTGGGCGGGTTGTTATTTAATTTCATTCACCACCCAGTCTCTATCGAAAATTGTCAATTTTAGTTATTGCCCCGGATGCGTTATTCCATCGGTACATGGGATTTTAACACGAGGTTACGTCACTAAAAGACGAGGCGGGTCTAAAGAGGCAAGAGGATCAAAATGCTTTACGGTAAATGTGATAAATCGGTTATCATGCATAATTTCAATCATCTCCGTAAGTTTGACAAATTTATCACTTTTACCGACACATTCATTTTTCCCGAGCATCGTTGGTAAATTTGATAAATACTAAAAAAAAATTCTTTTTTACTGGTGATTACACATATATTACACATTACACCACGCCTACCTGATTAATTCAATATATACGTGAAATTTATGGCTTTCACCGGTAATTATGCATAACCGACTTCAGGGAATGATGACAATTGACTTCATGTGGGGTCATGACAAGCTCTTAAATCGGGGTAGGTCAAACATACTAGACTAGTTTGGTAATTTTTTTCTCATATTTAAATTCATCAGTTAAACTATTTTACCGCACACCATCTCCGGTTATTTATACATCGCCATACACGGCCATTTCCAACCAGTGGAGTTGGTTATTGGAAATGAAGGCGTCATCTATCGGTGGTTTCCTCGGTAGGTGAAGAACTTGTTTCTGATGTTCTTGCCCATATTCAAACCCGTGGATTTTGAGAGTAACCTTCAATATAGTGGAAGACGAACATCTTACAACAGCATCACTCGAGCATCACTGCAACTCTTAGTTACTATGCGTAATCACTGGTAAAAATTATAAATTTAAACTATCAAATTAGCTAGGTATGCTGGGATATTATGTATAATGGCCAGTAAAAGTGATAATTCTTTTAGTATTTATCAAATTTACTACCAATGCTTGGGTGCTACGTATAATCACCGCCAAAAGTGATAAATTTATGAAACTTACGGAAACGATTGACAATTATGCAAAACACCAATTTATCGTATTTACCGTAACATATACTGTATACTAAAGCGTTTTTTCCTTAGCCCCGCCTCGTCTTCTAGTGACGCAATAGTGATCTTGGCCAATGAGTCTAACCCCCCCCCCCCATATTAAAATCCTATGTATAGGATGGAATAATGGAGCCCCCGGATGGGGGGGGGGGCTGTCGGTGTCGGGTGCTTTATTATGCATGTATTAATTGCTATGTGCATACACGACAATATAACACACATTAAGAAATTACAAATAGCAAAACATTTACAATAGCAATTAATTTACAAACATTTAAAAAACAGCTATCAAATATCACCACCACGCGAACAGATGCCTCATTCGGCGCGGTTGCTTGCTTTTCAGCCATGTCTTTGACGTTGCCGACCAGCCCAGGTGCCAGCCAAAGGGATTTTGTATTGCGAGTTCACAGTTGAAAGCGACCTGTTGAGCTTTTGCCGTCATATTTCGGAGTTTCCGACCGGCTACTAGTTGTGTACACTGATAATTATAATTAGTCAAAGGATTCTTTCTGGCCATAATTTGGATCTCCGTGATCCTGAAAACCGAAACCCACTTTCAGTGATGAGTATTTAAACGTCCATGACTCACGTGAATATTAATTAATTGCTCAATCAGGATGGCCGAGCAACCTAGAGGATTCTGACGAAAGTCTTTAAAATTAATTGGTACTCCATTAAAACTTCTCTAGACAAACGTTTCTAAGCACCCTTTCCACATCTCTAGTCGGATTCAGTCCCATTAACGTTACGATCATCAGAACAGGCCGTTCCGTGAAGATGCTCCAATTCATTTAACAATTAGTCAAGTGTACCAAAGGAAGGGTGGACTTTGAAATCATCACTGGAGTTTCCTACGACGGTTCTGTTGATTGAAACTTGAGGTGAATTCAAAATCTCCGAGACAAGACTTCCATCATAGTGATCGCTATCGTACAGTTGCGTGTCCAAAAGAGAAAGTACCTGTAGAGCCTAGTATTAAAATATAAGAATGAATGAAATTAAATCCGTTCTGTGAATCAGTATAAAGATAATGACTATAGTAAGAGCTGTGGCCAGTCGCGGTCTACGGGGGTGGGGGGGGGGAATTTACCTCCATCTCGTCAAATTCGTGGTTGGGGGAACGACCCCTCTAAACCCCTCCGATCAGTAGTTTAATAGTGATAGTACACATCTTAAAGAACGGCGTAAAAGAATTGATATTAAAATGTGATAACATGCGATCAGTTAATTATTAATGAATTATAGTTATATATATTCATCAGTAAGCTTCATGAACTAACATGTTCATGTTGGTTAATTGATTCATTAAAAACGGGTTTTTACAGTTTAGCGTAAGTTAAATAATTAATTATGGTGGTTAATGAATTCTTGAGCTAACTGATAAATTAATTAAATAATTAATTCATTAGTTGATTAATAAATTTTTGTTGTTAAATAATTATAAATATCGACTTAATTAAAATGAATTATACTAATTTATATTATTTCCTTAATTTTCTTTTCAATCTCGAGGAGTTTCACAAAAACCCAAGATAGGGCCATTATTTTGGCTGCTGTAGACTCTTTATAGCTTTATAATAAAAACTACTTCAGTAATAATAATAATAATACTAATGATAAATTTTTCAAGATCATCAAAGTATATTGAAAAATATAAAAATGCGTTTATTCTCTACCAGTAATTATTGATCGAAATTGCAATGGAAAACAAATATCGAGGTTCACTAAAAGACACACAAGTTCAAAGACTAATTTGCGTTACTTTTTCAAAGTTTTCCGAATTAAATAATTGTTTAGATGATGAAAGCATTATAGATTGCAATATCTACCGAAAAATTATCGATAATGTAACGTAATTAATATGAAAAATATCATTTTCATGACTTTCATGTGAACGCCTAATTCGCCATTTCAGTTTGATGCCAAATTATGTTTTCTTGCTCCTAGAATGCGTAGAGAATTTGATGTCATTATTAGGCAGCAACAATCATTTTATACGTGTAAGAAGGCAATAAAACTGGAAATAATAGATGTTGAGTTGTTCGTTTCATTTTTGGGTTAATGAATTTGTGAATTTTAAGGAGAAAAATATGTATGTTTGATGTAGAAAAATATGTCTGTAATGTTTCGTTTGCAATACATCAGAGTCTAGTATAACATATGAAAGCAATATATTTTGCGCGCGAGTTGCCTCTGCAGCTATTGTAGAATATACCTTTGAATGTTGCCAAGAAATTTTGTATATAATTCATTAGTTCGAAGCATTGAAGGTTATTTGTATTCCCTTGGATCAAAAAGTTTGTTCTGTCTATTGTGCTGTTCGTTTGAAAAAAACCCATGAAAATCTGATTTTGGCCATAGTTGCTGGATTATCTTAATGCATGAGGCTACTTAAGTATGACCTGGAGGCCAGGAACATTTAGAGACCTTGTATTAATAGACCCCATGCTCTACCGAACGGCAGGAAAACCTACAATAATTACTGATGGTATTACAAGTCCAGAGCTTAATTATAATTAAGCATTGGGTTTATCGTGCGCATTTAATGAAGACTTATTATCACAAAAGTAACTCCCTTAAGCGGAGTGTGGAGACGCATTATCAGGAGTTGAAAAACATAATAACGCCATTGATGAGCGATCAGTATTTCAAAAACGTGATCCGATAAGCGGAGTGGCACGTTATCCGGGTGACCCACTAACGTGGTGTTTCCCTGTACTTAACAATCATTTTAAAATTCGAAATGGTTCCGTACGTCACAAAACTGATCGTATCGTTAATTTTGGGTAGCGGATAAAGAAGGTTAAAAACCTCTGTCACATACGCCAAATATCGTGAGTGCCATCTGTGAATTATATTCTAGTACAAAGCTGTTAATAGTGTCCGTCCGTATTGATTTATACATACACACGCGAAGTTATTGATCTTGGAGGGAAATTAAGGCCTGGGTTTTCCTTTCAAGTCATCGCCCTATGAGCAACCAACACAAATATATATACCTTATTTTGTATTTATTTCTTTATGGAAGATTCGTCTCCCGGATGATGTTATTATTGACAATAGTCAATATCGCTGCAACTGTAGCAGATTTCGCGTTTCCAACATCATACAGAGGTTGAAATGAACTTTAATATAAAATATATACAGTCAAACCTCGTTAATGAGTCACTCTTGTGAGAGCCAAAAATATGACTTAGTAAGCGGAGTGACTCGTTAAACGGAGTAAGCCATAAATGTGCCGATTCCTGCCTGAAGACAATCGGGACTTCCAAAAAATGACCCGGTAAGCGGAGTGACTTGTTAACCGGGTGACGCACTAACGAGGTTTGACTGTATCTATAATTTTTCCCCAATTTGAATTTTTTTTATAATTGAATGAAAAAAATAACATTTTCTAGAAGGGATTTTCAGCTATGCAAAGAACTAACCAAAATTCTCTGAAAAGTCTGTGCAGGATATAAAAGGTCAAAATAATACATTTCAAACTATTGTAGTGTAAAAATAAGATCTATTTTTGTGTGTGTGTGGGGGGGGGGGATATATTAGGAATAGATAATACAATACAGACAATTCTCATTATTTGTAATTTTACAGCCTTTTATTGATGAACTATCAGTGCAAAGGTGCAAAATGGAAAAATTTAAGATGGAATAATATATATTAATGGAAGGTAACAAAAAATTTATGCACATCCTTTATGCATGATAGGGTTAAAGACTTCAAAAAATAGAGTAAATGCTTTCTCTTGGAAATGATGAAAAATTTCATAAATTTTACAAAAATAGCATTTTTTTGTACTCCTACGATTTCAAAAATGTAATTTTAAAGCAAAGGCTGGCACCTGCTTTGAAATAATCCCCAAATAATTCACATGAAATTTAAATATCAACTAATTAACGTATTTTTCGCTGTCTCAGAATTTATTCTAATCGTTTAGCTAATTCCTATAATACCCTAATTTCCTGCTTATAAACAAATTTCTCTACTTTGAGATGAAAAAATGACATCTTATAATCCATCCACATGGAAAAATCGTCTAGTTTTTACCTTTATCATTAGGATGACTATACAGGGTGTCCCGTACGTCTTTATTCGTCCTTTATCTCATTAACCGTTCATCGTAGACGTGTAGTGGAGAATGTTCAAAATGTGTTCACGAATCATTCTGTACCAGTTTCCCCAGGTGCATATGCGGGCCTCGTATTAATGGGACTGAATGAATTAAAAAAAATTAATGGTTTCATTTTATAACCGCGTATAAGATTTTAAACTATCGGGGACGGGCAATTGCAGTTCAGCAATCAGGCGGATGAAATACGTTGCCTTTCTACAAGGGTGTGGCTGACAGGGTTCCAGCCTGCGGGCCCGGGGCACAATTGAAATTAATTTTTTTTTTCACACTATAAATTCACACAGGGACTCGTGAAAAATCTGATTCCCGCTAAAGATCCCTGCCTAAAGACCCTGCTACAGGATGTTGGGGGAGGGGGGGCATGATGTTAACATAAAAATTTGGAGTCTCTGCCGCCGGGCTTCTTATCTCATGTCACGTCATGTTCAACGATTTTCAATGAAATGCGCGTTTCGATTCACTTCAGATTTCCTGTAGGCTTTGAAAACTAAACTGAAGAGCCAAAAAAACTGGTACAGGCATGCGTATGCAAATAAAGAGATATGGAACCAATCAGAGTACGGCGCTGCGGTCGGCAACGTCTATATAACACAACAAGTGTCTGACATAGTTGTTAGATCGGTTACTGCTGCTACAATGGCAGGTTATCGAGATTTAAGTGAGTTTGAACGCGGTGTTATAGTCGACGCACGAGGGATGGGACATCTCCGAGGTAGCGATGAAATTTGGATTTTCACGTACGACCATTTCACGAGTGTACCGTGAATATCGGGAATCCGGTAAAAAATTAAATCTACGACATCGCTGCGGCCGGAAAAAGATCATGCAAGAACGGGACTGACGAGAATCATTAAACGTGACAGACGTGCAACCCTTCCGCAGATTGCTGCACATTTCAATGCTGGGTCATCAACAAGTGTCAGCATTCAACGAAACATCATCGATATGGGCTTTCGGAGCCGAAGGCCCGCTCGTGTACCCCTGATGACTGCACGACACAAAGCTTTACGCCTCGCCTGGGCTCGACAACACCGACATTGGACTGTTGAGGACTGGAAACACGTTGCCTGGTCTGACGAGTCTCGGTTCCAATTGCTTCGAGCTGATGGACGTGCACGGGTATGGAGACAACCTCATGAATCCATGGACCCTACATGTCAACATGTTCAAGCTGATGGAGGCTCTGTGATGGTATGGGGCGTGTGCAGTTGGCGTGATATGGGACCTCTGATACGACTCTGACAGGTGACAGGTACGTAAGCATCCTGTCTGATCACCTGCACCCATTCATGTCCATTGTGCATTCCGACGGACTTGGACAATTTCAGCAGGACAATGCGACACTCCACACGTCCAGAATTGCTACAAAGTGGCTCCAGGAACACTCTCCTGACTTTAGACACTTCCGCTGGCCACCTAAATCCCCAGACATGAACATTATTGAACATATCTGGGATGCCTTGCAACGTGCTGTTCAGAAGAGATCTCCACCCCGTCTTACTCCTACGGATTTATGGACAGCCCTGCAGGATTCATGGTGCCTCCAGCACTACTTCAGACATTAGTCGAGTCCATGCCACGTCGTGTTGCGGCACTTCTGCGTGCTCGAGGGGGCCCTACACGATATTAGGCAGGTGTACCAGTTTTTTTGGCTCTTCAGTGTATAAGTAATTTCAACGGTTTGCTGATAAGAAGATATATTTTGGAAATAGAAGAAAAAATTCCTCGTATAACTAATTTTCCAGCGATTTCGTCAACAATTGGCATTTTCGACTTTTTTGGCCATAACCTGTATCTTCCGCCTGTTTCTCTACGTAATAAGATCAGCCGATTTATCACCAAAATGGAAATGAATAGAGTGATTGTTGGCCATATTTATTACCAGAAATGAAATCTCATTGAACCGAAAGGTGTTATTGGTCAGGTTGTTTTTTAGGGCGAAAATCTTTTGATTCTTTCATTCGTAACTATGCGCCATCTTTTATCTTTTAAGAAAACTATATGTTTGAAATTATTTATTTTAATTTGAGTCTCTTGGGTAGAAAAATACTGCAGATGATATCTTATGTTGGAAAAACTGGCACTAAAATTTTTTTCAATGTATAAATATCTGAAAATTACATCAGTTTACTTAGTTTTCAATAAGAATGATTTCCTCAGCTGTACTTATTGGCTGAGATTACAAACCGGCAAATCACCGTGTATTATTTCAATTATTTCAAATCGTTTGATTTTTTTCATCTTCTCTATCCCCGAACTGAGAATCACAAACTTCAAACCTGAATCTTTGTTGTGACTGAATACGGCCAAAGCCCGAAATTTCAGGCATTGTCCAGCCAGTTCGTGAATTGCCTGGAAATTCCTATCCAAAAAAAAAAAAAGGTATGATGCTGGGCCATCGCCAAGTTGACGTATTTTTTGTGATAATTATGTTTAGCTGTGGCAATCCTAACGATCACAAAGGAATCGGTTTATCCATATCTTAGTGCAGCGCTTCTCAAACTTTCGCCACCCGCGACTCCCTTGCCCGATTCGTGGCTTATTTGCGACTCCCCAGAATAGTACATATTTTCACACACACTTGTAAATGGAACCACTTCAAAGCATAAATAGGCACGTAAATCAGTATATCTAGCTCGCCGCGACGCACACTTTGTGAAACACGGTCTTTGGCGGATTGATATCGATATTAAGATAAGATAATTTATTCAACTGTTTGAAACACAGACACAAAATATTTCGGGGCTGAGCTAGCTTGTGAGCCCACAAAAACAATAATTGATGCATGTATGTAGGTAAAAATAAAAACGAGGTGAAACAAAAGCAATACTCACATATATTATGTTGCTGCCAAAGCCCGAAGTTGGCCACTTCGTGAAGTTGCTAGCCCAACTGACTCAGAAAATGTTTGAAATTCGGGCTTCCGCTGGTCCCTATACATCGATCCCTGTGATTCGGGGCCATGGCCGCGTTGGAGTATTTTTTTTTTTTTTTGTAATAGTTATGGCCATTTATAATTATCCATAGCTAACCATAATTATTGTAGTTAGCTATTGCGACCCTAAATCAAAACAATCTGAATATCGATATCCTAGCGATACATATATAGGGATGTAAAGGGATCCACTTATAGGGGCTGGTCAAAGCCCGACCAGAGCCCGAATTTGGAACCTGGCCGGGTAAACTGGGCTGGCCACTTCAAGAAGTGGCCAACTTGTGGCTTTGACAGTAAATCAAAAACATACATATGTAAAGGGATCCACTTATAGGGGTTGAAATATGTTCCACTTAAAGATTGCTGAAATATGTCCCCCCCCCCCCAACATATAGTATCATAATTCAAAAATATGTGGCATCTTGATACTACTACCACAAAATAAAGTAGTTTTGAAATGGATTGGAAACATTCCTAATGTTGCGATTTAATCTCTACACTCAAATGATTATTATGTGTTTTTTAAAGATAGTTTTGAATCGAAAAAATCCCCAAATTGCTTAAAGGTGTCTACTCTATTGACAACAGTGCACTTAACACAATTGACAACATTAGATGGATAGGTAGAAGCGCTCACAACCCCGGGCTGACGCAAAGCAACTTACTTCCGTTATCTCAAAGGAGGCAAGGTTGTGTTGGAAAAAGAAGATTAATAGCAGCGGCCCTCTTCGCCCAGTGCTCACGAGTATCAAATCGCTCGTGTCGTTCTCCCCATGAAGACAGCTATCATGTATATGAAACGTACAAGCCATTTGACTAAAAATGGATAGCCGCATACCAATATTACATGGATCTTCAGCCCCTTCCGGCGGAATTTCAGACATAGGCCGAATCAATTGGCCTATTTTACCGCACATCAACTCCGGCTATATATCGCCAAACGGCAATTTCCAACCGGTGGAGTTGGAAGGGAAATGAAAGCGCCTTCTATCGGTGGCCGCCCTAGGTTCGGTAGGTAAATAACGTATTGTTACGTACTATGAACGATAGATGGCGCAATCCTTCATCGCAACCTTCCGTTGGCAACGGGAGCTGATACCGGTTTCGGTTAAGCGCACGAATGCGCGATTGTGGAGAACTGGAAGGGCGTGTAGAGAAAAATCCAGAAAGTCCCGCCCCTCCAGACATTGGTTCAACCCCTCCGTACGGTGGCGCCTCCGACTAGGAAACTAAAATAGAATTTTGTGGAATGTTCTATTTCTCTCGAAGTTTCTATCCGGGTTATAAATACCGTGGCGCTCACAAGATGCAGGCTCAAAGAGACTCGAATAGAGAGATTCGATGAACAGTCAGTTGTGTTTAAACTTTGCGAGAAAGTTGTTAGCTCTCCGATTAGCTTGTAAATACGTGTAAATTGCTGTTCTGTAAATAAATTTGTGTTTGTCCATCGAACCGCTTCTGGTTTTGCAATCTCGAAGTCTTGTAAAAAATTATCCGCAACAGTATTTCTTATGTTCTTCCCCCGGATTCGAAACCGTGGACCTTGACGGTAACATTCATGGTAGAAGACGAGCATCTTAGCACTGCACCACTCGGGCGCTATGGGGTCAACTGGCTGGCAAGTTCACGAATTGGCCAATTTCGGGCTTTGTCCGTAAGATATTCATCAATTTCTTTTGATACCCATAAACATGTTCTTTGATCTTCTTCAACCGGGAATTTCTTCCACTAAAGAAGAACAACGTAAAAGTCATATAGAGCAAACAGTTTGAACCTTAGCCATAGTAAACCTTGAAACACTTGAAACAGTTTTGATAGTATTGCATTCTAGCTAATGTTTTTTGAGTGCAAGTGATCAGAAATGACCTAATCTCACAATTGAATGTTGTTTCAGCTCTTTGTCTGTGGCTTTAACACAGATTTTGCAAGTAGGCATGTTTTAAGTAGACAGTAATAAAATTGTGCGCTTGTTTTTGCCATGTTTCTTCTCAACATTGCAAGTTTAGTGAACTATATTTAGTAATTATAATATAAGCAGTCACTTGATAACCCATACCTAATGCTAAATCATACCAAGCAATGTGAATAACGTTATCAATGCATATAGAAAATATCCTTTCCACTTGTCAATACAAGATTCATTGAAAGACTGGTTATTTGTGGAGATGAAGATTACAAGGAAGAAAATTCATCATTGCCCCCACGGGGACTCAAACCCCGGTCTCTCGCTTGCCGCACGAGTGCTCTACCATCTAAGCTATGGAAGCAGAAAGAATGTTTCAACCTTGGAGCGTATATATATGTTGAAAGACACCGTACATGGACAGCGTCAACTAATAGCTCGTGAATGACATAGGGCCTATGTAGGGCCATTCTCGTGCTGCGTAAGTCCCAAAATGTTCTTCAACTAAAGATGTGTAGCTTAAAAAGTCTAGAACATAAGCCAACCAGATGGCCATCTGGTTGGCCTATGTCATTTACGAGCTATTAGTTGATTGTTGACGCCATCCATGTATGGTGCCTTTCAACATACATATATATACCCTCCAAGGTTGAAATATTCTATCTGCTTGATGATGGTAGAGCACTCGTCCGGCAAGCGAGAGACCGGGGTTCGAGTCCCCATGGGGGTAGTGATGAATTTTCTTCTTTGCTATTTTCATCTCCACAAATAACCAATGAATCTTGTATTAATGTAATCAATATTTTTTTACAAATTGTGGAAGATCGTGTACCTTGGAACAGTATAAAACTTGAAATTTTCTCAAGTCCACCTCGAAATGTTCAACTTACATTAACTTTTAATATTTTTTTTTATTTTGTGTTTAAAAATATATTTTATAAATTTTAGTTCCATACTTTTTCCCCCTCATACAAAAACTTCAGCTATTTTCATTTCATCTTTGGTTATTAGCCTCGTCAAATTTATTGGGTAAGAAACAAAGTTCACGGGGTGTGATGCGTCCAACATAAATTTTTAACAAGTGTTCCAAGCTCCTCTTAGGAGGAGAGGTGAGAAAATATTTTATTGTTCGTCATCGCCAGATATAGCAAATGTTGGCATCACGGATGCTGTATCTGTAATGCAATCATCCAGCATCAAAGGAACTGACAGAACTAAAGATTTAAAAACATTCAACTTTCCTTTCTGCTAGTATAATGTACAATAATTATGCATTTCATCTACACAAATACGTCCCTACCTCCATTATTGTTACTTTTGTGTATATCCAGGTCAGTAAGACAAGTCCCTCGGACACATTTTACTGGCGAACCGTTGATCCTAGAGGCATACATCCCATTCAAAACAACGTGTAGTCCCCAGATACGTCATTCATGTTGCAAGGAGTTTAGGAGTTAGTTTATGAGTTTTCCCCATTAGTATTTTCTTTTCTTTCCCAATTGTTCCCCAATTTTTTAATTCAAATATTTCAATGAATATTGCACTTACAAATGAGGATTTCTTTTTTACCTCAGAAGAGAGACACAGGGCAACAACTTTCTTATTGGGTTTTTAAGGACAGTGTCTGTATAAAATGTTAAATTTTATTATTTTAACGTTAAATAATAACGTTTAATAACTATACAACCCCCTTGTAATATGAATAACGTATCTGAGAGGTCCACACGTTATTTGAATACTCTTTGGAATTGGAAGTATGCCTCTAGGATCAACGATTTGGCAGTGAAATGCAACTTGGCGACTTTCTTTCCTCACTACTCCAATTTCCCTACAATCATATTTTGAGTCATTATTTTGATATTTTTTATTTAAAAATATATGATTTATATTTAAACAAATACTCATTATATTATTTTCGCAGTTTGTATAATTTCAAGATACAACAGTACATGTGTGTGTCAAGGTACGAACCCACCCCGCCCCACCTCCCAATTGTTGTACCTAGTAACATCATTACCTTTTCAAAAATCCATATTTCATGATAACAGTAAGAAAAAAAAAGTAAATTTTACCTAATGTTTCATACGGTATACAGATACCGAAAATGAATTTGTTGAAATTTTGCCGTAGAAATTGACTGGGAGAAAAAGTTTGAAAAATAATGTACCAAGGTACAACAGTCTCTCCTATACACCAAAAGATACGAAATTCCTAATTCATTTCGGCACACACTAGTACCCTGAAGTCCAGACAAGACCCTGAGTACCCCAGCACACTAGTACCCGTCTTCAGAGGAAAAATATAACCACTATCACGTTGACTGTGGGTACCACTTCGGTTGGTTACTCCAATCTTAACTCCCGGCTGCTCAACGGAAAAATTGCGTCTGTACAAGTCAAACGTCGTGGTAAGAATGAAACTGTGAGCCTGCATTTAAGTCCAGTCGTGCGACATTCGGATTGGTTACCGACGAAATGGAGCTATTTTAATAGTCTGTGATTATAACAGGCAAAAGATCATTTACTCTTCCGCATTTATTTCTATATATAGCATAGCTGATAAGTCTCTCGGATTTTCAGGGAGGCTCCCGAATCTCTACCCTATCTACCGAAAAATTCTTTTATGTCCCGAATTTCACTCGTGATTGTGAAAAATCCCTACATTTAGGGAAAAAAATTATTCCTCAAAAATTTACCCGGAAAAAAAAAACTGCTGCTTCATAAGCGTTCTGTAAATTGTTGCCATTTCGTCAAATCACAAAAAATATTTCATTTCTGAGGGGGAAAACACAATATTCGCCAATCAGCAAGCGTCAATCCGGCCTTTCGAAATTCAAAATCAACACGATCGCGTGTATATCTGCTTTATCCATATGTCCCGTTTCGGGCCAGCACCTTCTAGACATAGAAGGCCTCCGCAGTTGGCTTGTGACGTCAGTAAGTTAGTCCATTTTCCATCAGAATATTAAGGGGAAAAAATTCCCTACTCGTGCCAGGAAAAGAAATTATCGCGCTCAGAATTGGCGATTTCTATGCGCCACATCCAATCATTATGCGATATTTGTGAGCCAATCAGGAAGAGTCTACGCCAAAATAAGAAGAAACGGAATAAGATGATGTGTTTCAAAATGTGGCAAACTTGCTAGGTAGTCTGAATGACGTTTATGGCAAACAGAGCAGAGGCCTTCTATCTTCGGGCCAGACGGAGATTTTTTGGTTAGCGAGATTCGATTTTTGAAAGGTAATTTAACCCAAGGACTTATTAACCTACTGGTTGGCCATGATTGGCGATGACTTACACGATGTCACGTTTTTGGAACGGGAAAATATCCCTTTTATTATTGAAAAATCCCTAAAAAATGTTTCAAAAGATTCCTTTTACATTTATTTTTGTACAAAATTTGGATCCGCGCTAAAACCTCCCGGATTCTTATTCTCCAAAGTTGGCAGCTATAATATAGTATGCATATGGAAATTCCTTTATCTTGAAATAACTCGCGAACCGTCGTATTACGTAAGCAGATTTTCAACCATTTTTGATCCCCTCCCCCCCGTCAGCAAAAGTCAGCAAAACACTGACCCCCTTCGCCCCCCCCCCCCGTCAGCAAAATTTCGTCAACAGCTTAGAATATTTCTTCAATATATATTCAAAAAGGGGTGGTTGATGACGTAAGCAACCTTCAAACCCCCCCCCTTATCATCAAAAGTCAGAAAATCCGAACCCCCCCCCCAAACCCTCGATGCTGACGTAATACTTGAATGACCCTAAATATGCTTGTAGGATCAATGGTTCGTTAATTACTCCAGGATAAACATACTTTCCTATGCACTCCGTAAACGCCCTCTGTTATCTATAAAATATATATACAGTCGAATACCGTTATAGCGAAAATCCCGTTTTAACAAACACTTTTCTAATCCCCCAGATAAATTTATATAGGAACAATACAAAAAATCTGGAATTCCTTTATAACAAAATTTCGTTTTAACGAAGTGATTTCTGCGGTCTCTTGGTGATCGTTATAACGGGATTCGACTGTATATTTCCAAATAGTTATTTTGATTTCAAATTATCATACGCAACTTGATAATACGCAACAGTTCATAAAGAGCGCTAAAAAACCATTTTGACGTATAATCTGAGGATTATTTATAAAATATTACGGTTATTTATTTATCCATTAAAACAAAATTTATAATTAAAATAATCACTACGTTAATTTTTTGTCCAAACTTCCGCGCTGACGCGGAGAATTAAATCCACTGTATTCAGTGGCGGAGATTATATTCCGGCAAATCATCATGTTCTCTTTCGAATGCGTCCAATCGTCTTATTTCTTCTTCTCTAGCCTCATACTCAGAATCACAGATTTTGAACCTGAATCTTATAAAAGCTTCGTTGCGACGAATATACACGTCAATCTCTTGATTCCCATAAAAATGATCTTTGATCCTCTTCCTCAAACTTGCACCAGTCATTCCTATGTATTGCACTAAAAAAGAATTACAGTGCTTGAATTCATAAACACCAGGCAGCTCTGGTACTTCGTTGTAGTAGTCTTCTCTCAAAGGCTTCCATCCACTAATACGGTCTGTAATTAGTAATTAAAAATTAATAAGATACAATGTGGGTGATATCAGCGCCAAAAAACCACTTTCAGTTCAATAGATGGCAGCACCAGCAAAAACAACTCTGACAACGTAAATACGTTGTCGCGCTATGCATTTACTTACACTCGCACTACACGTACCGACGTGTACCCAGTGATGGTAACTCGTGGGAAAAATTGGCCAAAATTTGCGCAAATGGGAAATTTCGAGAGTTCATCAAACAAAAGAATTTTTACAAAAAATAAAGTAATTATACTTTTCTATTGTAAAATACTTGATTACGTGTTTTCCCCGCTAGATGGCAGCATATTTTTCTGAATGCGTGGGACAAATTTAGTCAAAAGGGAAATTTCGGTGGAAGAGGTTACCATCACTGGTTGCGACTCGTTTGACTTACAGCGCCAATGAACATTATCGCCAGTGATGGTAACTCGTGTGAAATTTCCCATATTCGTGGAAAAAATTGGGCAAAATTCACCCAAGTGGGAAATTTCATAGCATTTGTGGGAAATTTTGAAAGTTCATCAAATAAAAGAATTTTTGCAAAAAATAAAATTAATGCAGTGCAATACATTTCTATTGTAAAATTCTTGATTACGTATATCCCCCACTAGATGGCAGCACATTTTTCTGAATGAGTGGGAAAAATTTAGTCAAAAGGGAAATTTTTGAGGGAAATTTTGCTGGAAGAGGTTACCATCACTGCGTGTACCGATTCGTTAGAAATTCCGCAAAGGAATGTGTACGAGGTGCATGCACGGTCAAAAGTAGAAGAAAGTAGCGTGTGCGAAAAGTCCATAACACTTGTCGAAAATTGGTAAAAAGTCAATGCGGCACAAATACTCATCTTGGCGTAGAAATTTTTTTTTCGATAAATTTACGAAAATCATTCAAAATGACACTCACAGACGGCGCTGTGGCGTGATTATTCTTTGTGCATAAAAAGGGATACAAACATTGCAATTAATGTTTATTTTGATTTGCGGAACATAAAACTACCACATTTCAATACGAGCTCATGAGGGCACCACATCACACAGGATAAATGGGGTAAAAGTGGTTTTACCGGTATTTATCCTGTTTTTTCCAAGCTTTTCCTCAGTTTTTTTAATTTAAATTTCTCAGCAAATATTGCACTTAGAAACGTGGAATTTTTTTTGTTGGCCTCAGGAGAGACGGTGCAACAATTTTCTAATTGTGTTTTCGATCACAGGGTGTCAGTATAAAAAGTTAATTTTTTTTTATCTTAATAACTGTACAACATCTTGAAATGACGTATCTGAGGTCTACACGTTATTGGGATACTTTTTTTCTAATTGTAAGTATGCCTCTAGAATTAACGGCTCACCAGTAATTGGCGGTTTGTGCTGTTAGCTAGGATAATGGATCGATAATGTCTCTTGTCGGGAAAAATCAAAACCGTTTAGGGAATCTTGATTAGAATAGCCGCTAGGCAACGATGAATCTTTTTTCAGGATTGGTGCAAAGTTGCCGTTTTAGGTGCAAAGTAGCCCCGGATTACGAGATCTCGAATATATTGTACTTGGCTGCAACATGCTCTTGTAAAATAATCTGCCATACGCAGAGAAAGGCTTCAGAACTACCCTAGGGTTTGGGTCCCACGTGTTGTACAGATCCCTCTCTGTTTCTCTGCATCATTTAGAACTGTCTCATACGATAATGAGTGTCGCAAATAATCTCTGTACTGCATCAAGTCCTCTTCCTTGTTTTGCATCATGTTATATGCTACATAACATGATGTAATATATAACCCTCTATACAGCAATACCCTCTTGTTTTTAGGAATTTTGTACACCTGACGCCACATGTCTGTCATATTCTGTATACTGCACGGTCTCTTTGCCTTCTTATTGCCTGCACAGTACCATGAGCCCAACCCCGGATTGCATTTGTTGTTAATGAATATTTTCTGTTCTGATGCAACATATGCAACACTTCGCTATGTCATGTACATAAATCCCGATGTCAAAAATGCCATAAACATTTTTGTCATCGGGACAAAACACTCGACAAAAGACACGAGAGAGGCCCACCTAACAGAAAAGAGGCCAAGGGTTGAATAAATAGACTAAGGGCGGTATTCACCGACATGGTTTAAACTATAGTCACAATTTTTTGATGAGAGATCAACATGGATTGGTCAAATTCTGGTTTTTAACCAATATATGTTGATCTCTTATCCAAAAATTGTGACTACAGTTTAAACCATGTCGGTGAATACGGCCCCATGACGCCTACTCGTGATGGGTACAGTGCTACTCCCATGCAGCCCGGACGGGAGGCCCGGCATGTGAGCGGAAGGATATAATGGGAACCAGGCTGAATAGGGACTGAACCTGTGCAGCCAAGCCAGGTGGCCCTTAAGCCGACACGGGATACCAGCCGATATCTTACGAGCTCTCACGAACAACGGACTCGTGAATTTGATGTGGCTGGATTTAAGTACACAATTCATGCTGACCCCTGGACATGTGACCCCCCTCACAGGGGATGCCCTACAAAAGTGATATTGACTCTGCTACAGCTTCTTCCCCCATATTGTGTGCTCCCTCCGCGTTGCTGATATAATTTTGGCCTAGGCCTCGCAGGGCTCTGTGATGTTTTATGTGTATGTAGCTTAATTGTTATCATTGTCTGTTACTTTTTTTTCACTTTTCTATCTTTTCTCCTGTTCCGTTGATAAACCGGCCGGACTACGGACCGGAGTTTTTTCCGGCCTTACCGTGCCTCCCGGGGCACTGAGATTGCATCGCCAATGTAACAGAGTCTCTCGTGCTCGGTTTGTTCAGTTCAGTTTAGGCCCGGATTACGGTACATGATATTTTAAAGTAGTACGTACCCAAATACATAACGGTCTCCTTTAAGGCTTTCTGAGGCCGCCTGTGACAGCGGAGTCAACGATACGTAGAGTGAAAATTGATATCTGAAAAGATGAAGAGATTATTACACAAATGTATAAACTTAAAAAAAATTGGAATAACCCTTTAAGCGGCAATGACGAGATATCTCGCCTGCATGGAAAACCTCTTATTTTAGCATTGAAAAGCCCAGATCGTTTGTAAAAATGATTTCTCAATGGAAAACTTTTCCCTATACCCCTTGAGTTTGCGCTGGCTAAAAAATCGGTGTGGAAAGCCTACTTCATTAAAAAAGATACGGCATTTTGAAGAGGAGTTTAGCGGTTTCTAATTGCCGCTTAAAGAGTTAATCACTCGATTAAATATTCATTGAAAATTTCAATTCCCAGAATAAATAAATACACAAGCTTCTTTTACCTTATTTTAAAGCGATTCTTCGGAGAGTTTCTCTGACGTTGTCTCACATAGAAGCGTATCGTTTTCGAAGTAAAGGCTTATTTCAGTGTGTTCAATATGGAGAGGAAAAGAAATGCGTTCGATAAGATAACATATCGTCTATGAACGGAGCAAGGAAAAAAATTATGTTTCCCTGTTCGTAATAATAGCCCAAGTGTTTGGATAACGATGTCTCCAAAACGTGATAACATTTTGAAACCGAAATAGGGAAAGTGTATTTCGTCACCATCAGGAAGTAGCAAAACGCGAATATGCGCCAAGGGTTTCCAACCATTAGAAGACTGCGGGTAACTTACACTGAATTGAAAACGTGTCCCGGGGCAACTTAACGTAATCTGGAGCAAATCGCAAACTACTTGGGTTGATCTGTAACGCGGCGTGGGCAGTGCCGTCTTAAGGCATGAGGGCCACCTGGGTACGGCCCGGGGGGGCCTCTCAAAAATGAAATCTGGTAGAAATTTTCGAGAATTTGCCTGTTAGGGCCTCAGAAAAATCACTTGGCCCGGGGGCCCCTTGAAGCTCTTAAGACGGCCCTGGGCGTAGGCCGCTTGAGTGAACTGTGCCGCCGTGATCTAAGTGAGTAAGTGTGCAGATGGTCTCTTAAGTGTTCTGGAAAAGTGCCGCAGTGATCTGTAAGTATGCAGCGGATCACTCAAGGGATCTAGGAATGTGCCTCGGGCAACTCAAGTCAAGGTCATTCGAACGATCTATAAATATGCCGCGGGTCACCTAAGTGTCACTGTCGTGGTCGAGTGGTCATAGTAACGGACTCGCAACGCGAGACCGGGTTCCAGCCTCACCGCGCCACAGTGCTGATCGGCTAAAATTGGTTTTCTGTAGTTCCCAACTTCGAGGCGTGAATGTGAGAGCCGATCTCTCAGTTAAAAAGTCTCGCCACAGAGAGCAACGGGCCTACAACGGTACAAATATTCGGACATTACATTCCACTCACAGTTCGAGATATAGTTGGCAAGTAGCATTATAATAATGATTACACCGAAACAAACTTTACGTTAGGTTCACAACACATACACGCGCAGCTTCCAGCATGGCCTAGGTCTTCTTTTAAAGCCTGTTTATATCTCTTCACCCAGAAAGAGCGGCGGCCCATAATCTGGTAAGGAGAAGGTCACCCACACACATTATTCGGGAATGTGTCGTGGACCTATTAAGTGATCAGATGTGGAACTGGAACTTAAGTTATTTGGAAATGGGCCACGTGCCACTTAATTGATCTGGGAAAATTCCACGGCCCACTTAATAGATCCAGGAATATGCCACAGCCCACTCAAGTGATGCTGAGCTGCAACGCGGGTCACTATGAATGATCTGACAATGCGTTGTTTTCAGTTAATTTTCATAAATTTTCGATTTGGCGCCACGTGCTTCATAAGGGCCACATTTGGTCCGCGAACCATGAGTTGAGCATGTATCGTATACACCAGTGATTCCCAACATGGGCGTGGGGGCGATGGAATGTTCCAGTGGGGGCGGTAGAAGCTACGGGTATAACATAGAATCCTATGCGTTAGATTGCGTTGGGGGCGATGGGAGAAAAAAATTTCTGAAGAAGGGGGCGATGGGACAAAAAAGGTTTTGAAACTAAGGTATACAACATAGTTTTCCAAACTTTTTGTCCCATTCCTCTTCCTCAACATTTTTTTGTTCTTATCGCCCCCAACTCAAGCCAACACATAGGATACTATACTAAACCCATAGCTTCTACCACCCTCTTCGATCATTCCATCACCCCTCAGGGGGCGATATTTCCCACTTTGGGAAACACTGATACGCACCATGTATTGTTCGGTATACCTATATACATTGGCGTACACAAAGTGGGTTTTTGAATTCTAACCCTCCCCCATTGAACCAAGATTACAATGTTATTTTGCAGGGAAAAGTATACCCCTCCCCCTCGAGAAAATTCTGCTTACGCCTATGCCTATATAAAGCATATGTAGATTTTTTTTACTGACATGTCAAAAAAATGTCTTCAAAAGTCCCTACAATACAAATTTATCGGAAGCATAAATTGTAGAGGCGCTGTATTTGCAGTTGAACATCCCATAAAAGACGTTAAAAAGAAAATTTTTGTACGTCTATGATGTCACGGTAAATGTGATGAATCCGGTAACGGATAATAAAAGCTGATAATATAACGGATGCATAAAAACGCCTGTTGTTATGCGTAATAACCAACAATTTCGTTAGTTTGATAAATTTTGTGAACTTATCGCATTCACCGGTGATTATGCATTACACATTGTATTAGTAAATATGATAAAATCGTCAACCAATTACAAACTCGATTGTAACGGCACCTGGACGTGAATAATTGGCGGTCCGGACTGATTCCCATAGAGAATAATGTAAATGAACCTTGCTCTAACGTCGATGAAAAGCAACCACCTCGGATATAACGACAAATTTTCCGTCACTGTTGTTTCCGTTTCCAATAACGTTTTCCCTAAGAAATTCTTAAGATAAGAGTGAACCTTTTATAACAAACATTGAATGAAAAAAAGATTTATTGCATGTTTTTGATGTTTCGACTTGCTCATTGACATGACCACTGTAAAAAACACATGCCCGTATTTTACCCTTCCCAACTATTGTTTTATGAAAATGTCCCGTTTTTTCAACGGAGCTATTTTTTGATTCCCCTGTCTTTACGAGAATCAGGAATGATAGTACAATTTCCATAATTTATAAATTATATCACAATGAATTTGACTATAAATATTTCCCTCATATTTTTCAAGCTCAACCCCCCCCCCCCCTCTCCGTTGAATAGTCTACATTTTAGCAGACTTGCGTATCGCTGTATTTCTCTCCAAAGGTTATTTAAAAGCAATACTTGAAATTTCGAAATTTGGCAAAAATACGTGATGTCCCGTATTGTATTTACAAATTTTTCTCCGTCAGATATGGTCACCCTAAATCTTAAAGAAATAAGAAAATTCCATGCGCTGTATAATATTTGATTGCTTCTGATTAACTTTTTCGTCGAAAAATGTCTTAAAAACGTCACCCTCGGTTGTTACGACACCTCGGTTATAACAACAAAATTTCGCAGAATCTTTGATGTCGTTTTCCTGAGTTTGACAGTATTTGAATGCGTGCCTACTGATCATAAAAATCAAGTTCCTAGTCATGAATGTTGCCTGAATGGCTCTTTTCCCCCCGTCCCCACGCTCCTAGAGCCGTGTTATCAGTAAGCTTACTATATGTCCTCCGTGTAAAATAGTATTCTGGAGCCCCCTACACCAAGTTTGAAGTAACCACCTACCAATTCCCAAACAAATTTTTCGAAAAAATGGCAATATTACATTTCATATTCACCAACCTCCCCCCTCTCATGCACTTGGTGGTGGTTCCCATGGTTAAGACGGCCTTGCTCCTCAGAGTCTTTTTAGCAGCACCATGGGTTTCGGACCAAGGGATGTTCTATAGCAGGGGTGCACAACTTCCGGCGCGCGGAACAAATGCGTTTCAAAAATGTTCCATCTCCGGCTAGCAAAAAGTGTTCCGGCAGTAAAGTATCTACAGACGCAACACGATAAATGCCTAGGCTGACTGTATTTTCCTACTCAAAACAACGGAAAATCGCGATCCATACGAGTTGTGACCAATTTTTTGCCAAAAAATTATCGAATGCGAGTACCAATTTTTTTGCCAAAAAATTATCAAATGCGAGTAAAATTGCCAATTACATTCAAGAAATTTTCAAAAGCAAGTAAAGTTGCCAATTACATTCAAGAAATTTTCAAAAGCAAGTAAAGTTGCCAATTACATTCAAGAAATTTTCAAAAGCAAGTAAAGTTGCCAATCACAGCCAAAAAAAATTTGTAAATGGCAAAGGAAATCGCTGCCAATCACAGCCACAAAAATTGTCAGAGGCAAGTGGTTTCCAGTCACAGCCAAAAAAATTGTCAAAGTCAAGCTTGCCAATTCGGTCCAAAAAAATTGTCAAAATCAAATCAAGTTTGCCAATTTGAGCCAAAAAATTGTCAAATGCTAGTAAAGTAGCCAATTTGAACAAATTAATTTCACGACCTCAAAAATTCACGTTAACCTCGTTGAAAATAATGGGAAAAAATTTAACTTTTTTTTTTTAATGAAAAAATTAGGATGACCACAATTACGGGAATTTCCCATGAAATATAGGTCACCCTACATTTCTGGCCCGTGAGCCGCAGAACTACCGCATATCTGATCTGACCAGCGATTCGTGCACCCCCTGTTGTAGGGACTCCTACCCAGGTGGAAGTATCCAATCATCAATATTCGTACTTACTCTCGAAATCATAGTACCGAATCCCATTATCAAGGGCAGTGCTCGTGTTGTCCCATACATTACATGCTGCCCTCACCCCTCCAAGTCACCGTCGGGCTCTGTGTCTATGCAGTAATGCAAACTGGCTGCCCAAGTACGCTCACAATGGCTCTGTATCCAAACTCCAAGATAAACAGTTTGGTCTGTATTTCAAGAGACCGATTCTTATAGCCTTGGGTGAGAAAATTCATATTTTACAGGGTATATTTGGAGATGAAAAATTATGGGGCTGCTGGATTGAATGCCCCATTTTCCCCGTAATAAAGTCTCCTTCCTTATTAGTGAGAATCGACCAGAGGACTCATCACGCCATTAATTTACATGCTTTCCACGCGATGGACGCAATTTGCATTTTCAATCGATATTGCAGAGTGGGGGGGGGGAAATAAGCGGGGTTGGGGGAGAGGAAGGGTTATTATTTATCATGTTCACATGTTAACGTTTCCTTGATTCATTTCTTGCTTTCTCATAGGAGTATGCTACGCAGAATTCGGCGTTCGAGTACCGCACACGACGGGTTCGGCGTACATGTACAGTTACGTCACCGTAGGAGAGTTCATAGCCTTCGTCATAGGATGGAATATGGTACTGGAATATCTCATCGGTACGGCAGCTGGAGCCTGTGCGATAAGCGCCTGCATCGACGCCATGTCCGGTGGAACGATTGGAGCTACCATAAGGGGGAGCCTTGGAACTATATGGGGTAGGTTATTTCTCTAATGTAAATCCGGGTCCACACCCACGCCACGCTAAGTGATTGTGATCTGCGCGAAAACCGGTTTTTTTTTAGGGTGACTACTCACATTCGACCATTAAAATTGCCCTCGCTGTGCTAGCCATACTGGAAAACTTGTTTTTCCACTAGTTGAAGGATCGGATCCACATCCGCCGCTCTATGCAGCAGGTGTGGATCCAGTTAATATTTCGAAGTGGTGTCTTAGCCTATTCTTCTAAAAGACCGGGACCAGATGATATCTATCCCAGGGTCCTCAGGGAATTTACTAATGAATTGTTGGGGGCCAGTCGCACAGATTTACAGGAGTAGTGCTGCTGAGGGTATCGTCCCAAGAGATTGGATGCTTGCTAATGTTGCTCCGATATTTAAAAAGGGTAGTAGAGTGGCTGTGTCCAATCATCGTCCACTGAGTTTAACGAGCTCCCTGTCGAAAATTTTGGAAATTATTATCAAAAGGCAATTGGTGAAGTGGATAGACGAGAATATAATGTATTGTCGGATAATCAGCATGGGTTCAGAATAGGGAAATCATGTGTAACTAATCTCTTTCGCTCTTATGATCACGTGTATGGGGCTTTGTAAGGACAAAAATGTAGATGTTGTTTACCTTGATTTCCAGAAAGCATTCGATCGAGTCCGAATCTGGAGGCGTTTTTACACAAGATTGGGATTGGGGGCAACTTGCTGAGTTGGATAAAATCGTGGTTAAGAGATAAGTCACAACAAGTTATGGTGAACGGGGAATTCTATTATTGGACAGGCGTCAAGAGTGGAGTCCCCTCAAAGAAGCGTCCTTGGCCCCATACTTTTTTCACTTTTTATCGATAAATTCGATCAGGGTATTGATGGGATTGCTAGAAGATACGGGAAGCTAATGGGGGTAGTCGGGAATCAAAGCGATTGGAAGTTGCTCCAGATCAACTTAAACAGGATTGGAGCATGGACAAATGAATGGAGCATGACGTTTAGCGTTGACAAGTGCATGGTCGCTCATTTTGGCTCGAACAACCCATGTTTCTTTTACAGATTGAATGGTGTCACTATCCCGGATGCAACTAGGGTGACCGATTTGGGAATTCTCATTGACGAGCGGCTCAGGTTTTCTGAACATTGCTCAGCGGTGGTTAAAAAATTGAATAGAATGCTTGGTTTTATTGTGACGCAGGGAACTTTTCTCTAATCGGGTTGTTAATAAATGGAATATAGCTTACACCTGGGGGATTGTAAATTCTAACACAATTGACACGTTTAAAAAGAAATACGATAAACATGTTGGGGTAAATCGAGAAGCTATCCATTCTTAGAATAAGACAACCATAAGTATTCTTTAAGGTCAAAATTGTATATAATATTTTATCTTGTATATATACTGTTTCTAGTTTTTGTAATTGCCTTTTCAATAGGGTTGTTGTAATTTTGAAGTATATGATATCCATATTTGTTACGGGCAACTTTTTCCTCAGTCACCTCGTTGAGCATTTTGCCTGTTGTGGTGTTGTATTTGTATTTGTATAACTGACATGTCTTCATGATTTTGTCTGACATGTCTTTGATATGCCTTCAGGTTTTGTGTTTTCTTTTGTGCCTAAAACCAGGGCCACGCTCGTGTTAAGAAGGCCCTATACGTTCTAATATTCGTCATTGGCAAGTAGTGTTGCTGCTCTATTATTGGCAATGATCGCCAAATGTTGGAGGGTGAAAGGTATTGGAAAGCTGGTCGAACAGAACGACCAGTACCTTCTAGTTTCCAGCCCAAGTCAAAGTTGCTGCCTTCCTTCTCGCCTGAAAGCACATTGGTCGACAAAGACCGCCAGCAGTCACAACACCGAAAGTGTTCTCGAAGCAAATATTCGCCAAGGAAAATTGAGTCGAGCTGGTCCAGTATGAGGCTGCTTCTTCTTTGCATCGGGGAAGGCAAATATCGGAAGCAAATATTTGCGAATGACTGTTGGGCTTGGCTTGACACGAGTGTGGCCCTGGAATTACGCTGAGGGCTGGAAGGTCTAAAAAAGTTTAAAATCAATTCAAATCTCTTAATTCGGCAGGTAGAATTTATGGGACACCCAGTACTTCTGTGTGAACTTGGTCTAAAATACGACTGTCACGTGATATTTCAATTGTGTATATCGAATTCACTTCGACCGCTTTTTCTTTTGTCTACTACAGGACATACACCAGACATATTGGCAGCGTTGATAACGTTTCTGATGACACTTCTGATGGTAGCCGGGGTTAAGAAATCGCTGTTATTCACCAACATACTGAACGCCATCAATCTATCCATCTGGGTCTTCATCATGACGGCCGGTTTCTTCTACATCGATTCCAGCAACTGGACGAAACACGGCGGATTCATGCCGATGGGATGGTCGGGGGTAAATTTTTACGTGGCAATTGCTCAGACAAGTGACATTTTGCATGTTTGTTGAAATTCCAGTATCTTATTTTTGATCCCCGCTTCCTCAGGTTCTTTCAGGTGCGGCGACATGCTTTTACGCCTTCATCGGATTCGACATTATTGCGACGACCGGAGAAGAGGCTAAAAACCCGAAATGGTCCATCCCGATGGCTGTCATATTGAGTCTTGTGATAGTACTCACTGCCTACATCACGTCGAGCATGATGGTGAGTGTTTAGAAATCCAATTCAGGAATTTGTGAACGTGGTATTTCTTGCTGTATCATTACGAATCACCGTTTCTCAACCGCAGGTTTGTTTGCGGAGCCCCTAGGGTGTAGACATCTTCAACACGGTGCTCTTATATTGAGTGCCCGATAATCGTTGTATTTTTCCCGAATTTTGGATTTCGGCTCCTCTTTCTCTCCTCCCCCCTCCTTTCCCGAGATCGCTTAGTATTTCCGTTCTCCTGAAATATCATCAGGGCCTTTTTTTTTTCCCACACGGGGAAAAATTTAGCTCAGATTTTTGTCAATAGATGGCGCTCTACGAAAGCAAAGCAGAGTCCTGTAAAATGCAAGGTGTACGATTAACCGCTTATTTCTGAATTTCCCTGATACTAACATTCACATAACCCTTTCATTATGATGTTGCACTATTCGTAAAGTTGTTATACAGCCGCGAATCCCCATCTGAAGCTTCACGAACGTTTCGGACACAGAAGAGATTCAAAAAAAAGGTTCAAATCTCCAATCATGCCTGACGAGCTTGTCGTTATCGCTCTCTATCGACAAAAGTTTGAACTGATTTCTTTTCCCGTACCAAAATTAAAATTCCCCCGTCGTCGCACATCCAGACATACCAATTCCTTCATTTTTATGGAATTTTTTAAAGGCAGTGTGATGGAGTAATAATATATATATATATATATATACAGGGTGATTATAAAAAAACTATCCCGACATATGGGGCCCTTAACTATCATACCATTCACAGAAACTGAATGAAATTTTGGCATAAGGTATTTTGAGGTATGCGCTCAAGAATGATATGGAAAACAACAGTGTCACTCTAACAGTTACGGTTACAGTGAGAAAATTTCGAAAATATCAAATGGCAACACCAAGTTTTTTGTATTGGAATGTGATCTCCATACTGAAAAACACTAAATAGCGTTCGAACGGCAACTGTAGCATGAAAATCACCGGCGGTAGATAGGCTAAAAGTGAGGACAACCAATAAGGACAGATAAGCGGCATAAAATAAAGCATTTTATTGTGTTTTCCACATGACCTTGTGGAGGACTAATCAGGCTGGGATCTCAGCCGAAGAAACGACGGTGTGACGAATGAAACGAACATTAATGCTCTGGTGCACGGCAAAGTCCTTTTCCCTTGCCTAGCTCCGGGGATTTTTGTGCTACAGGTGCCATTCCAACACTATTTAGTGTTTTTTAGTATGGAGATCGCATTCCAATACAAAAAACTTGGTTTTGCCATTTGATATTTTCGAAATTTTCTCACTGTAACCGTAACTGTTAGAGTGACACTGTTGTTTTCCATATCATTCTTGAGCGCATACCTCAAAATACCTTATGCCAAAATTTTATTCAGTTTCTGTGAATGATATGATAGTTAGGGGCCCATATGTCGGGATAGTTTTTTTATAATCACCCCGTATATATATATATTAAGGGTACTCTTTCAGCAGGCCGTTAAGCCATTGAGACTTGAGAGTGAATTGCATTCTAATTAATTTGACGAACTGCCGTCCGCCTGTTCACACTTAGTTGTAGCTCGGACCATACTGAACAGAAATGCATTCCTAACATTATCGTGATAGAAAATTAATGATTCCATCTTTATCAAATGTTGATAACTTTGGTCATTTTATTGAATTTTTTACTGCCGTTGATATGAATTAAAAGTAATATAGAATTCACAAAAAAATAATATAAAAATATTTATTACGTCACTACTGCACAGGAATTGGCAGAGTCATGATGACGGGGGTTTGATGGATTATAACTATCCGTTGAAACCCCGTTCCACCAATTACGGTTTTAGGTATAACCCTTTTAGAGAAGTACAGAGGCCCAATTATGATGCGTCGTCTCATTTCGATTAAATTGAACGACCTGAATGGTTCGATACACTATTTGCAGCCTTCTGAACATCAAGCTGGAAATTTGAGTTGTAGGTTGAAAAAAATTGGACTTTTTTTAGCCGAAGGGGGATATTGGTTTCAGTTCAAAAGTGACCGTACAGATACTTTTATGTGTTTTTAAAAAAATTCAATATGTGCGTGTGTGATACGCGGTTATATAAAAAAAATGAGTGGATAATAAAAATGGGTTTACCCACAGCCGCTGCGGTGGTCATGGTGACGGACTCGCATATCATTACACTTCACTCGCAGTTAGAAAAATTGGCGGCATATGGCACCACTACACGTAACAAGCATTGCTCAGAAACGGACTTCCCGTTAGGTTCACGACACATACATGCACAGCTTCCAGCACGGTCCAGGTCTTCTTCGACCAACCCACTAGAACCTCTTCATGGGGACAGCGCCGCGGGCCATGATCTGTTGAGGAGGAGCGTGAGACTTATCAGCATGCTATTCCCTATAACTCGGTCTTTTCTAACATTTTTCGGGGGAGGGGGCAGGTCCTACCTCTTCCTCACCCCTTCCACCCGCGCGCATGCAATAAACATGAAAATGAACATGAATGCGTGATTATGCTACTACATGCAATCAAGCATAAAGGTCATTAATGGTAGATATGCTATTATTTCGGAAGTTATTGTTCTGGTTACAGGGTAGATTCTGCTAGAAAATGTTTCTGCTTTTTTGTCTATAAAGCATTCCCAATAAACACTACGAAGTGAAGGAGTGATCCGTGAGAACATCACATAACAGTTTGTGAGGAAATTTACTGTTTCCCTACTTTGTTTTTTGGGCCAAGGTAAAGTTATTTTGCCTCCACTTCATATCAAGTTGGGCCTAGTAATAAAAGCTCTTTATAAATTTCGTAAAAAGCTCTTTATAAAGAAGCAGGGCCATCTCAAGAGCATCATGGACCTCAGGCAAAGTGATTTTTCTGAATGCCTTATACTTAGCTAGAAATGTTTGTCTGTCAATTTACATGCTTACTGTTGAAAGTTTTGAACAGGTCTAATTTTCATAAGGCCCCCGATGGGCCTATGCGTTAAGACGGCACAGTAAAGAAGTTAATATTTCCGAAATGTTTCCCAAATTCGGTGAGAGAAAAAAGACGACATTTTTTGGAACTTAATCGTTTTTAATTAGAAAAATGTCGAAAGATCAAATTTTTGATTCCAAGCTGGGGAATCACGAATTAGTTGCTTCTGCTCTTGGTCCTTCTTCAATACGATTATCTGCGACTTTTTTGATAAAAGAAAAGGCAATAACTATGTTTCCATAATGATCGATTTACTGAACTACGAGAGCATGGGATGTAAAATGTCACTAAACATCCACTTTTTACGCATTCGCACTTTGATTTCTTTCCGAAAAATTTTAGTGCTTCTAGTGATGAACAAGGTGAACGAACGCTTTCATCAAGACATTCTCACTATGGAGCGTCTTTATCAAGGACATTGAAACCCTCGGATGATGGGAATCAGCGGTTTACTCAAACGTAGCACACATACTAAATTTTTTGAACTTTAAATTTTTTATTTCAAATTTTTTTTATGCAGTTAATGTTACAAAACATTTCAGATATTAGTACTGTACTGGGTGAATAATGAGAATGAAAAAAGAGGAAAAACCAGAAAGAAACGTCTACTCTTTTTTTTAAGACATTCAGTAGCAAATTGGTCATTAAGAATTTAAACTAAGAATTTATATAATCGATTTTTATCATCGATTTCCTCAGCTAGTAGGAATAAGACGACTACCGTATCTGTGAAGAAATAATTCGGGAATTCGGCATTTTCATCTCGGAAGAAATAATTCCGGCATAATTTCTTTCATTTATTCTCAGTTTTCATCATTTCTAGAATTATTTCTTTCATTTATTCTCAGTTTTCATCATTTCTAGAATTATTTCTTTCATTTATTCTGAATTTTCATCAATTCTGTATTTCTTTCATTTATTCTGAATTTTCATCAATTCTGTATTTCTTTCATTTATTCTGAATTTTCATCAATTCTGTATTTCTTTCATTTATTCTGAATTTTCATCAATTCTGTATTTCTTTCATTTATTCTGAATTCAATTCTGTATTTCTTTCATTTATTCTAAATTCACTTCTGTATTTCTTTCATTTATTCTAAATTCACTTCTGTATTTCTTTCATTTATTCTAAATTCACTTCTGTATTTCTTTCATTTATTCTGAATTCACTTCTGTATTTCTTTCATTTATTCTGAATTCACTTCTGTATTTCTTTCATTTATTCTGAGTTCACTTCTGTATTTCTTTCATTTATTCTGAATTCACTTCTGTATTTCTTTCATTTATTCTGAATTCACTTCTGTATTTCTTTCATTTATTCTGAATTCACTTCTGTATTTCTTTCATTTATTCTGAATTCACTTCTGTATTTCTTTCATTTATTCTGAATTCACTTCTGTATTTCTTTCATTTATTCTGAATTTTCACCATTTCTGGAATTATTTATTTCATTTATTCTGAATTCAATTCTATATTTCTTTCATTTATTCTGAATTCACTTCTGTATTTCTTTCATTTATTCTGTATTTCTTTCATTTATTCTGTATTTCTTTCATTTATTCTGAATTCACGTCTGTATTTCTTTCATTTATTCTGAATTCAATTCTGTATGTCTTTCATTTATTCTGAATTCACTTCTGTATTTCTTTCATTTATTCTGAATTCAATTCTGTATTTCTTTCATTTATTCTGAATTCAATTCTGTATTTCTTTCATTTATTCTGAATTCAATTCTATATTTCTTTCATTTATTCTGAATTCAATTCTATATTTCTTTCATTTATTCTGAATTCACTTCTGTATTTCTTTCATTTATTCTGTATTTATTTCATTTATTCTGAATTCACTTCTGTATTTCTTTCATTTATTCTGAATTCACTTCTGTATTTCTTTCATTTATTCTGAATTCACTTCTGTATTTCTTTCATTTATTCTGAATTCACTTCTGTATTTCTTTCATTTATTCTGAATTCAATTCTGTATTTCTTTCATTTATTCTGAATTCACTTCTGTATTTCTTTCATTTATTCTGAATTCAATTCTGTATTTCTTTCATTTATTCTGAATTCAATTCTATATTTCTTTCATTTATTCTGAATTTTCACCATTTCTGGAATTATTTATTTCATTTATTCTGAATTCAGTTCTATATTTCTTTCATTTATTCTGAATTTTCACCATTTCTGGAATTATTTATTTCATTTATTCTTAGTTTTCATCAATTCTATAATAATTTCTTCCATTCAATCTGAATTTTCATCAATTCTGGAATTATTTCTTTCGTTTATTTTCAGTTTTCAGCAATTCTAGAATTATTTCTTTCATTTATTCTGAATTTTTTTTCCATCTCAATTCCGAATTTTCATCTCTCTCTCTTCTCTCTCTCTCTCTCTCTCTCTCTCAATCCTAAGATTGTTTTCTTTCACTAATTCTGAATTTTCATCGATTCTGGGATTAACTCCGAATTTTCATTGTGGTGCTGGAATTCAAATTTTATACCTTTCAATTATTTCTCACTTTTTATTCATCAATTCTAAATTTTCATTAGTTCTCAGATCATCAGACCCTAATTTTTATGTTACCAAACTATTTCTTTCATCAATTTAAAATTTTCTTCAATTCTAAATTTTCATCGATTCAAAATTTACTGCAATTTTTGTGTTAATTTACATTTGATATCGTGTCTGTATTTTTTTAGTACATATTTTTCAGCATTCCCGTATATTCTGAGATAATGCATGAATCTTTTGATTCCCGATTCCCCTCCACCACAAAATATATAATTATAATCGGGACAATGAAGCCCCGAAATTATTATCGCACCAGCTTCCGCGTCTAATTAGGGCGGTCCTGCCTAGGAGGCAGAGACGCCGTAGGTTTCCAAGAATATGGCTATTACTTAAAGGGCTCTGCAAAAGAAAAACAGTTGAGAAATGATGATTTACAGGATGTCGTGCAAGTAGTCATGCGTCTTTTATCTCAACGGCAATTCATGGTAGAGTTGTAGTTCCAATTTAAAAAATTCTCAAAATGTGATCAAAAATCACCCTGTACCCAGGACCGTCTTAAGATCATCATGGGCCTCCTGGCCAAGTGATGTTTTTGAGGCCCTACCTGGAAAATTCTTGAAAATTTCAACCACTTCTCATTTTTGTGAGGCCCCTCTCCTTTCGAGGCCCCCGGGCCGTGTATATTTTTTATTTTGTGACTCACTGTATTTTTCACTCTTAAAACTGGTACAGGATAATTTCTGAATACGTTTCGAGCATATTTTTTTTTCAAATTGGTACCATACCTCTACGACGAATGGTTGATGAGATAAAGGCCGCATTAGGACTTACGGGACACCCTGTAGAGTACATACGGCCTATTTAACCAAGTTGAGTTGTTTTTTGAACGTATGTATAATTACTACTACATATAAAATATCGAAATTTACCAGGTTTTTCTTGCATGATTTAAAAAATGGATGATGTTATTTGTCGATTGATTTTTCATTCGATCGAAACCTGTATCCACAGCTCACGCTGATTATCCCATACGAGGAGATCGACGCGGAATCCGCTTTGGTGGAGATGTTCGCGCAGAAAGGAGCCTACAAGTCGAAGTACGTGGTGGCTCTCGGGGCCCTGGCTGGGCTTATTGTCAGCATGTTCGGGTCTATGTTCCCCATGCCCAGGATTGTATACGCCATGGCGAAGGACGGCCTCATTTTCAGGTCTCGTTAACGTTAATTCTTCAAAAATACATATCCGTTGATCTTTACTTCTAATTTGTATATTTAAATTCCTCCAATCTAAACCTTTTTCTTTCACTTTACAGGTCACTTTCACAGGTTTGGCCTATCACAGGCACCCCGGCATTTGCCACTTCGGTTTTAGGCGTAGCGACTGCGTTCGTCTCGTTGATTATGAGCCTGGATGTTCTAGTAGAAATGATGTCGATTGGTAAGAGGAAAATGTTTTTGACAAATTTTTAACATTTTTCTTTGTCTTTATTTCCCACAAACTCGATATTAATCATCACAAGTAACGGGAATCTTTGAGACCGTCCTAAAAAATCTGAAAACTTTTTATCAATATGCAATTTGCCTTGTTTTCTATCATGAGATATAAAGAGATATAAAGTGGAGGGGCGGGGGGGATTATATTATGTACACATACAATCAGTGATAATCAAAAAGGGGCTCATATTTTTATGACTTAAAAATGAAATTTCGTTGCTAATAGGTTCTTTTTAGACCTGAAATTCAGGTTTTTCTACCCCTCAGCAGGCCCGTCATTTAGGGGGGACAGGAAGGGGGCCGTTGCCCCTCCCCCCCCCCACCCACGGCTTTTGAAAATACACTAAAAATGGTATATATATGTATATGTATATATATATACATACATTGAGTACATGTGCTTTGCCCCCCCCCCCCCCCCGGAGAAAGTTGAAATGACGGCCCTGCCCGACGAAGTTTCATCTTTAGGTCATGAAAAATCCGAGCCCTAGTGATAATACAGTGTTGCGTAGTATTGATCTGTGATAATAATTCCGTCAATTTCATGCGATTCACATGAGCTGACCCTGAGTTCGAAAAGCGTAGCGCTCTATATTGTCTAAACAATGCATTTTTCAAGTATCTGCCGTACCTCTTTTAACATTGAAAAGTGTAGCGAATTGTCGAAAAAAACAAATTTTATTTGATATATATATGGTCTAGTAAAGCTACATATTGCACTTGAACTTTTGTAGCGTCATCTTGTGTCGAACGATAAAATAATAATCATTCAATCATTTTTATCATTATTGATCGACACATCTTACGCATAGATCAGTTTGGGGAAAAGATAACCTCCTCCTGATTCAACACCTTGTCAGCAAAATTTCGTCATCAGCTTAGAATATTTCATATCTTCAAAAAGGGGTGGTTGATGACGTAAGCAACCTTCAAACCCCCCTCCCCCCCCCCTGTCATCAAAAGTCAGCAAATCCAAACCCCCCCCCTCCTATATGCTGACGTAATACACTTGAATGACTCCTTAAACAAAAACGGCCTAGAGAACATTTATTGGCTGTATTGATAATACTGACGTCACACTGTGCATTAATGGTGGATGATCAGTCGGCTTGGATATTTTTTCCCAGTGGCTATAGCCACAGTATCTTGAAGATAAGAACAATCCTTCACATGAGCTTATACCATGTCAGCCAGAGGAACACGAAGGCGAATCGAAGTAGCGGGATGCGTAATCTTATCACAAGTGTGAAAACCGGTGATAAAATCATCAAATTTTCATTACCTTATTTGCCTTTGCCATATGTACAAGAGTGGTTATAAAATTAGTCGTCGTATCTTGCTCTTGGAGCGTTCTAGTGATCATCCTCTTTAACCGTGTCTTCCCCCCTCCAGGAATGTCTATCCCCAAAAACGTGGAAACATAAGTTTTGAAACTTTATTTCCAATGATTTTTATGAAGCAATGAATTAATATTAGCTTTGCATTCGATTGACTTTCATACATTTGTTTAATGAATCTAATTTTTTAAGAGAATCCCCATACCTTAAAAATTACAAGAAAGTCACCAGCAATCCCACGAAGACATCGTCAAAAATCACTTCGGCGTCCTCTTCCAGGTGCTACACCGAAATCACCAATTTCTTCAAGCTTCTTTAACATCGCTGCAATGTCTCATTTGTAATTATGATTTTAATAATCAAAACCACGGAGCTTACTTTCTTATAAAAATTTATAAGCACACAATAGACGGTTCGAATTTCCAATAATGATTCATCACTTTAAAAGCTTGAAGTCAGTGCCTTACAAATTTGCATGAATACACCCCATCTGGTGATGAAAATTTCTTTCAAAAATCCCTTCTCCCTGGCTTTAATAGCCTTAACACCAATTTTAAGAAGAATTCGGATGAATCAGTCTTAAAAGTTTTCCTGGGTGGCGAAGTGCTTACGTTGCTTCCTGCGACAGAGACTACGTTTCTGGTGGTTTCTCCGGTCCGTCCCTAGAGATCTCTGAGCAGGGGGAGGGGAACTTATTTTATAACCACCCTGTACATCGAATTCGAGTGATCCTTTAACCGTTTTGCTTTTTGCTCCAATCAGGCACATTGATGGCCTACACCCTGGTATCGACATGCGTCTTGCTGCTGCGGTACCAACCACCGAGGACGACCCTCGTGCAACTTCTGCCGGAGTCGATCCGATCAGCTTGCCCGACGCCATCGAAGGAGATGCCGCACCCGGTCTTTCCAGCCGCTACGACTACGACGGTCCACACGAAGCGTACGAATCGGTACGACTCATCGGACAGCGACGAATCACCGCGAGGCGAGATCGACCCGTACACGGGGCAGCCTCTGCCCCGCGGCGATCCTGCCCTAAGAGACGACGAGCTTCTGATGTCCGATGCGGCAAGGAAGACCGACGCGACTTACGGGTCTGTGCCACCGCCGAAACCACCGCCCCTGGCGGCAGTGTTTACTGTGCCTGAGAGGATCATCAGGAAGATATTGTATTTCCTACCGTACCACTGGCTCAACCCCGGCGAAGCCTCCAGTACCACCGGGATCTTCGTCATGAAGATGGTGGGGGTCCTCTACCTGCTGATATTCATTCTAGACCTGATCGTTGTGTGCGGTATATCTTCTCTAGAAAACAGGAGCGGGGCGGCCATATTCTTCCTGCTGCTGTTCCTGTTCGGCATCATGTTCTGCCTTTTCATCATCTCCAGGCAGCCTCAGACAAAGTAAGTTGGCATCTTGCGCTCCTCACTTCAGTACGTTCATAGAAAAAAAAAAACAAGAAGTTGCATTTAAATAAGCTAGTTAAAAATATAGAATGAGAATAATTTTAACATTCACAGTCTAAATTAGATTAGTCACAATCTTTAACCCTACAGTGCATAATGTTGCCGATTGGCAACGTCTACTTAAAATATATGTTTCTTTTCCCTTTGCCTACTTCATTGTTGAGACATTCATTATTCCTATTTTTCATTTTCGTTTGAATGCCATTCATAGATGGCAGTAAAACTCCTCAGTTAAGAAAAGAAATGTAAATCTTTTCTGTTATCTGTCAAAAAAGAAAATCATGCACTGTAGGATCGAAATGATTTATTTGCATATATTGTTTTTTACGTTGATGTTTGCAACCCAATTTTCCTCCTCTCTATAGTTAGAATCACAAAGAAAGTAGTTATGTATTTTTCGAAAGTACCTGACCATGCTCCCTGTGACTTAGGCTACCCCCTTTGAATGAAATCGAAGATGCTTGGACAGTTATTTTGCTCGTCATCGGTGGTTCGGAAATCGAGGTGATATTGAAAGACGGGTTCATCTGAAACGACGTAGTTCATATTGAAACGACTCATCAACGGTGGTTCTGAAAAAGATTGGGGCGATCTCAAGGGCATTGTCAAAAGATCAGCGTGTCTTCTTCTCATGACGGCTCTACAAAAGGTTGAGGTGATTTTCAAATGTCGGAAGAAAGGTTACAATGTGCCTTTCTCTCACCAGCGGGGGTTTTTGAAGAAGAAATACAAGTGATTTAAGAAACTATTTCAAACGTACTTTAACATGTCTTTCTCTTATAAATGATGGAAAAATTTGGAGGTAATTTTAATCACGATGTTGTCGAAAGACCGGTTCCCGCATTTCGTTTTTCTATCATCATTGATAGTTCTGGAAAAGTTCCTGGTCATCTCAAGAAGTGTTGTCAAGAGACGGGTTCCAGTAGGCAACGTCTAGCGCCCGAGTGGCGCAGTGGTAAAGATGCTCGTCTTCCACTATGAAGGTTACCATCAAGGTCCATGGGTTCGAATCCGGGCATAGAACATCAGAAGCAAGTTCTTTACCTACCGAACCTAGGGCGACCACCGATGGATGGAAAATTCGTGTCCGGAAAATTCACCGCTAGGAAAATTCACCGCCATGCAATTCATCGCTAGGAAAATTCACCGACCGACAATTCACCGCCATGCAATTCACCACTAGGAAAATTCACCGACAACAGTTCAATGCGAGGGAGTGAGTGACCGAGTGAGTAAGTGATTGAGCGGGTGAGTGATCCAGTAGTGACCGAGTGAGTAAGTGATTGAGCGAGCGAGTGAATTGGGGAGTGAGTGAATTGGTTAGTTAGTTAGTTTTTAACCTAGTAGTGTCACAAATGATTAAAAAATCCGATTGTTCCGAAAACGTATTTATGATGAAGTGTTGATTTGAAGACACTTGGATCGGGCGTCCTCTTCGTGGTGGTGGTCGTCGTCAGCCGCGCTTTGACATCGACATTTGAAACTGCTTTCAAGGAACGCGTAACGGTTTCCCTAATACCAACAATTCTACAGAAGGATGGCATCGAGTGTTCCAACAGCAATTATCTGCTCACCACCCAGATATATATCGGTGCCATAAAAAGAGAACAGAGTTTGAATGAAGTTTGGATGGAGCAAATTGTAAGTGGGCAAAACCATCACATTGATTAGGAGAAAGAAATACCGGAACTCTGCGCAGAGATTAAAGAATTTACCCTTCACCGAATTCGCAAATTTTATGGGGTCCCAGACTGGATATACCTTGGGCTTCCACTATCGCAAGGACCCCTGGAAATGAAACCTTTTAATTTCCCCATGAAGGTATATGTGCAATCCCCGGGTACCCCGACCCTGTATGTTGGGAGCACTGGTGATATATGTATATTTTACGTATACATACCTCTCGGCATGACCCCCACGAGGGCAGGGCTGACAGGGGCCGGAACGTTTCTTATCGCTTTTTGATATTTTCACACTATAAATTAAGCACAGAGGGGAACGTGAAAAAGCTAGTTTGGGGGCCCGCCATCCATTTCAGCTTAGGGGACCTGCTGTAGGATGTGGGAAACTCGGGGTACATGCACATTACTTGGTCCCGATGTGTCAAATGGGTCCCGATATATGCAAGAGTTAAATTAAAACTTGACTCAAAAATCGTAACCGATTCCCGTAATAAAAAAATCGTCACTAATTTCCGTTGCATAGGAAGTATATATATACGTATATAGTAAATATAGAGTACATATACTAGATACGCACTAAGGCGGCATTCCTGAAATTACATCACGTGAAATCGCGGGTAACAGCTAGTTCATCATAAAAAAATCCATTGGTTACTGATGATCAGCGATGTTTTTTATAACATCAAAGTGATAACAGGAGATGATTTTAAGCATTTTTAGGAAGTTAATTCATCGCGTATCCACTTACTTTATTATCTTTTAATTCTGTTATTATCCCTTTTAACATTTCATTAGAAGTTTCTGAGTAAAACAGAGTTAATGGAATTTTGTTGAATATACTATCTTGTATTGGGCAACAGCAATTTGTAATTTATACAAATACAAGGCCACAACAGGCAAAATGCCCAGCGAGGTGGCTGAGAAAAAGATGCCCACAATAAATATGGATGTCATATATTTCAAAAATACAGCAACCCGAACCCGTATCATCTGAATTTCTTCTCATAAAGTCATTATTTAAACTTTCCGCCATATCTTTAGGACACGGCACTTACTCACTCAATAGATCACTCACTCACTAGATCGCTCACTCACTCACGGACTGACTTACTCGCTCATTGAATCAGTAACCCACTCGCTCATTGAATCAGTAACCCACTCGCTCATTGAATCAGTAACCCACTCGCTCACTGAATCACTTACTCACTCGGTCACTCAGTCACTCACTGGGTCACTCACTCACTCAGTAACTCAATCGCTCATTCCCTCGCTAACTGACTCGCATCGAACTGTCGTCGGTGAATTGCATGGCGGTGAATTGTTGGTCGGTGAATTTTCCTAGCGGTGAATTGCATGGCGGTGAATTGTTGGTCGGTGAATTTTCCTAGTGGTGAATTGCATGGCGGTGAATTGTTGGTCGGTGAATTTTCCTAGTGGTGAATTGCATGGCGATGAATTGTTGGTCGGGGAATTGCATGGCGGTGAATTGTTGGTCGGTGAATTTTCCTAGCGGTGAATTGTTGGCGGTGAATTTTCCGTAAACCCCGATGGATGGAGCCTTCATTTCCCACCCTACTCCACTGGTTGGAAATTGCTATATGGCGATATATGACCGGAATTGGTGTGCGGTGAAGTAGTAGTAGGCAACGTCTTTCCCTCATCAACGACGGGTCTGTAAAAGGTGAAGACGATTTCAAGTGCGTTGTTGAAGGGCATGCCTTTCTCCCATTGATGCTGGTGCTAAAACAGATAGACGCGATTTCGAGAACGATGTCGAAAGACGGGTATTCTCATCAATGACGGGTCTAAAAGCATGGGGGCCCGGGACGATTTTCGGCATTCTTTTATTTTTTCCATAAATTTACTATAGAGAAAAGTCTGGGCTGGGGTTCCTGCTGCAGGATACGGGAGCCATGTCTCTGAAAGAGTCGGAGGTGATTTCAAAAACGATGTCGAAAGACAGGTTCCATCAAGTACTTCTAGAATAGTGCACGTGCTGGGTCAAATACCGTTCAGTCGGTAGAAACTATTTTAAAAAACCAATCGAGCTTGGATTCTATGCGATATGTTTTGTGGGTAATGAAACAAAATTATTGATTTTATTTTTTGCTTAATATTATAACCTCTGTACGTGAGATGTAAATTTTCATGATGGAATTTCTCTTACGAAAACGATTTCTTATTTGTCAAATAGGACTTTCTCCGTATTCTAATACTGATTATTTTTCAGGTGTGACCTAAAATTCAAAGCACCCTGCGTGCCATATGTTCCGACGATAGCAATCATCGTCAACATTTATCTCATATTCAAACTCTCGATTCTTACTTTAGTTCGTTTCACAATATGGATGATTTTAGGTGAGAGAGGAGATAAGCTTTTTCTTTCTATAATTTCTAAAAATTAATCAAATGAGAACGCGACGAGTTCTGACGATAAAATATATACAGGGTGCATAGCAAACAGGGGGTATTGCATTTTACTGGCGAACCGTTGATCCTGGAGTTATACTTCCGGTTATAAAAAGTTTCCAAATAACAAGTAGTATTGAAATATGTCAATCATGTTTCAAGTGGTTGTATAATTATTAAAATACAAAAATTAACTTTTTATACAGTTCCCGTGTGTCCCAAAACCCAGCTAGAAAGTTGTTGCCCTGACTTGCCTGATGCCAGCTAAAAAAAATTCCATGTTTCTAAGTGCAATATTCACTGAGATATTCGAAAAACGGAGCAGATTTGGGGGGGGGGGGGGAACAGCGTTAAATGCGGGTAAAATGGTTTTTCGGCATTTAGAGTTGTTTTTTTCACAAATTTCCTCCTTTCGAAGTCGAATATCTCAGTGAATGTTGCACTTACAAACATGGAATTTTTTTTATTAGCATCAAGAGAGACAGCGCAAAAAATTTCTAACTGGGTTTAGAAAGTTTGGCAAAACCATTGCTTTTGACCAAGTGAAAGTAGACAGAAATGGGGGGCAGGTGGAACAAAGTACGGGGTGGAGGGGCATTAGGATTTCAGAGATGCTTTGGTGGGACATGGCCTAAAAAAAGGTTGGGAACAACTGCTCTAGGATCGACGGTAGTAAAATGCCATACCCCCTGTTTGCTATGCATTCTGTGTGTGTATTATGTTACCGTTAAATTGTATGTGACGTATATAGAATCATAAGTCATTGCCAAAGCCCCCCCCCCCCGCCCTGCTGGCAAGAATCCCAGTGTTTCGCAGGTGCCTGTACGTTGTTCTTAAAGAAGTCTCTCAGGACTAGGGTTCTTAACCTTTTTCAGCCGCGGCCCAAAATCAACAACAAGATCAGTTTCGCTACCCATGGGCAGTGTCGTAACTAGGCAGGTACAACAGCTGCACCCGCACAGGGCCCACTTGGAGGGCTAAATGTAAATTCTTGCACTTAGCCCTCCCCCAGGAACAGGAATGGCTAGTTAGGTACTGCCCATGGAACGGTTTGTTTTTTTCGAAATTAATGAAACCAGTAGTTGCAATAAGTGCATTTATAACAGGACCGTATGTGTGGATTTGTCCGACTGATCTAGGAAGTCACTGTGAATCAGAGTCACTGCGGTCGTGACCCACAGCTCAAGAATTTCTATCTGACAAAACTCGGAAGCCCATGCGGAACAGGTTATGGTCATGATCCATAGCTTAAGAATTCCTGGCTGTGTAAGCGGGTTTGTGCGGCCCATCTCTACAGCCTATGCGAATCAAGTTTGGGTCATGACCGATAGCTCAAGAATCCCTGGCTGTAAGTGGATCGGTACGACCCATCTCGGGAGCCCCCTGTAAATCAAATTTGGGTCGTGATCCATAACTCGAAAATTCCTGACTGCTATCAGATTTGAACGACCCTTCTCGGAAGCCCCGGTGACCCATAGGTTGAGAACCACTGTCTTAGACTGTGAGGGCAGCCTATCCCTCTAGTCTTTTGGCTAAGCGTCTGAAATTCCTGGTTCTTTTTGATGATTTTCAGGAGGAGACGTAGACGGAAATACACTTGAATATCCTGGGTGCAAGATAATGATGGTGTCAATTCATATGTACACATATGCATTAGATAAGTCGGCTCCACCTTCTACGCTGGGGGGGGGGGGATGCCCCCAATCCCTCCCCTCCCCCCCCTGTATTTTCTCTCGCCCATGGGAGGAGGGAAACAAATGACTCACGTTGAAACAGAAGCGGATAACATTTAAGTTGGGTGTTGCAGTATTTTCCAGTGGAATTTAGCAAGAAGGGTGTTATCGTGCAAAGACACTGCAACCACACTCAACATACCGGATCAGTTTGTTCTTTGAAGCCTGGTGCAGACTTTTTTATGTCTACAGGAACCTGGCTGTTGGTAGTTGCTCTGCATCCCAGGGACTCAATCATGAGGGTCATACCATTGGTTATAGAAATTTTTGGACAAACTAATATCCACCCCCCCCCCCCTCCTCCTCCTCTCCTGGATGCTTGTCACCACCTTCGGTTCCTGCAGAACTTGTCACTTTTTCATTTCACCTAATATTGTGACCACTTTTATTTAAGCATAATTGTTGACATACGTCAATGGCTTGATACCTATAGCGTTATCTCTATCGGTTATCAGTGTTATCAATGCATACCCTAACATTCAGACACATCGATTCCTCACGAACTTTTTCTATTCTTCACAGGCCTTATAATGTATTTCAAGTACGGCATCAAAAACAGTTCCCTGGAGGCTTCACCGGATGGTCCGTTCGAGTTGACGATCCCCCAGGACCGGATCGTTCAGGTCAACCCGCCCCAAGAAGAACAACAGCAGCAGCAGCAGCCTTACGTCGCGGATGATCTCGGTTACGGGGTCACCAACATGACAGCGACGCAACCTTACGGTACATCAACTATGGGGTACGGGATGCAGCCTCAAACGGCTAATGGATACTTAGCAAGCACACAGCAACAACAACAACCACCACCACCGCAGCTGCAACATGATTATTATCCCGGAAAGGAATGGGATCTACAATAGATTGGGTTTTTTTTTTTTTGTGAGGGTGCGTGAGGTTTCTTTTTTCTGTTTAGAAACAAAATTTTGTTTCATTTTTTCTTCCTTTGGTTTCGATTTTTTAAAAAAAAAAATTTTTAGGTGGCAAGAAACGAAATTATTTTTCTTAATTTCTCTGAAGCCCGGGAAAGAAATTTATAGGAAGAAATTACCTTAAAAAAATAAATGTATATGGAAATTTTTTTCTAAATGATAATCCCAGAAGAAAACGTGCTTCTTTTCATGTTGCAGTTAACATGGAAAGGACATGTACATATAACAAAATGTAGAGTATAGGGTGTTACTTGGATAAAAAGAGAAAACAAAGTCGAGGAGTATATATTGAATATAATTATACTGATTGGTATCACGCACATAGGATATTGAATGTGGATGAATTTAGCATGGACTCGTATAACGACTCTGGAAGATCTACGTAAAAAAAGTAAATTGTAATTACAAAACGAATACCTACAACTGTATCTTGTGTTACATGAATCTACATGTGTAGCCTTAAGATGATAACTCCCTTTAAATTCATATTGATGTTCGGTGTTTCGTATTCTGTACTAATATGTCTTTTAAAAGTATTCTTGTTTACGTGTATATGCATACGGTGTACTTAGACTGTTGTATTATTATTTTTATTATCATTATTACGATCTACAATCGAGGCACTAAATTCAAATACAGTAAAACCCTGCTAGTTTGGACACCTCTGTATCCTGGAAGCCTCAATACATTGGACGGTTTCGAATAGAACCAACCATGATCGTATAACCTAGAATGTCCACAATACTGCACCTCTATATCTCGGACACCTTTCTAACTTGGACGGATTTTAATGGAACCTTAGGTGTCCAACTTAGGCAGGTTTTGCCGTACTGGAGAGAGATTGAATTGTCAGTGAAAACTTTCAATTTTGAGAGTTGTATCTTTGTTTTTTTCCTTAAAAAGTTTGAGAATTATTCGATATTTCATCTGTGTTTGACGTGAACAGCCAGAAATCTGAGCAAATTTGAAGACAATATTGTGTGAGATTGTAGTGGAGCGGTGTCTGAACATTTAGATTGTTTGACTTGTTTTGATTGGATGGACGTAGTTTTCAGGTTGAGATATGTTGTGTCTAGGCGGTGTTTCGGCTGTCGATAATATTTGTGGTTGCAGACGAGATATAATATTATTATTATTATTTCTTTCTTGTGTGTCACCAATTGTGATTTGACACTCCCCATGGTTATTTTTCATCTCCAGGACACATTAGAGACGCTATCATCCATTAAAGGCAGTTGAAAGATAAAGCAATGACGCTTAAAATACCGCATATTTTAGAGTTAAAGGAAAAAAACCGAACATTTGGAGAAAATTCTCGAACTAGGATGATTGATACTAAAAAAAGACAACTAAAACCCTAACTCCCAAAGACAGCCAAGCACCGACACTCAAAGACAGCCGGAATACACATCCACATGCAGTAGAAAAGGTGACAATTGAGGCAGTCTAAACACCGATTACTACTAAAAACAGTAGGACCACGCGCTCAAAGACAGCCGGAATACACATCCACAATCAGTAGAAAAGGTGACAATTGAGGCAGTCTAAACACCGATTACTACTAAAAACAGTAGGACCACCTGCTCAAAGACAGCCAGAAAACTAGCATGTGAAAATCACCAGCGAAAATCTTACAGATGAAACACTGAATTGTTTGACAGTCAGAACACCAACAATAAAGACAACCTCCTCTTCCTCCTAACCAAAACATGGCCCACCGCCCTGTCTCAACGAAGAGATATAAGCAGGTGGTTAAAGACCTGTGGCATGCTGGAAACAATAAATGCAACCAGAATAGGCACGGGAACACAGTCATAGCATTGACACCTAAAAGTAGTCACACGCTGATGATTCAAACTGTCGGAACACATACTCAAAGACAGTTGAAGCACTGGCTCTAAAAGAGAACCATGACACTCAAACACAGCCGGAGCATTGAAATCTAAAGGCAACTGGAACATTAGCACAAAGGTAGTATGAACAGACATACACACAAACATACCAAAAGACAATGCACCTAACGACAGCTGGAACACTGAAAGGCTAAAGACAGCTGAGAAATGGACACCTAAAAAGAATTGGAAAATTAACACCTCGCAACTATTGAAGAATGAACACCTAAAAACATTTAGAACACTAGCAAAAAAGCTGCCTGAACACGCATACATGAAGACAACTGGAACACAGACGCTTAAAGAAAGTCGGACATCTGAAAAATTAGCACAAAGATACCACACGCACCTAAAGACAGGTTGAAAATGATTTTTCAACTGTCACTTAAAAACGCTTTAACACTTAGAAATAATTGAAACACTGGCAAAAAAAAAACATGATGAACATATATACCTAAAGACAGCTGGTATACTGACCTCTGAAGACAACTGAAACCCTAACACCTAAAGACAACTGAAACCCTAACACCTAAAGACAACTAAAACACAGATGCCTCAAGACAGTCGGAACGTTGACGCTTAAAGACATGTGAAACATTATCACAAAGGTTGCTGGAACAACACACACACAACTGAAGACAGTTCGAAAACCAGCACATAAAGGCACAGCAGGAACAACACATATACCCAAAGACAATTAAAAAACACGCAACACATCTAAAAACAACAATAACACTATCCAACTGAAGATAGCCGGAATATCGACTAGACGTAGCACAGATTTCACAAAAAGTGAAACCTAACCTCATAACTCATTGTATCATTGAATAAGCCTGAAGTTACTCATTTTGTGAGTGCATGAATGCCAGTTGTGATTGTGATTGCTCCTATGATATTCAAATTAACCAACGTGTGAAATTTTGATGCTTAAAATCATAAATGTGATACAGCATATTAATATACATACATTTTACATCAGTGCCTCGATAATCCATTAACCATGCTCCAAATCGATGCCTACGCATGTTAACATTGATTTCACCAAGCTTGATTTTAAAAGAACAATAAAAATCTTCCAGAGAAAATGCCTCAAATGTTTCACTTTCGCAGTCCTTGTTTTTCTCCACGTGGACTGCATTTCAAGTCATATCATTAAAAAAAATCTTTAAAATAATATTTAAAAAAAAATGTGATATTTAGCTGGTCTTTCAATGATTTATTATTAACTATGGAAAAAAGATATTATTATTTAATTTAACTATGAAATGTATCAGGGGAGATTGTGAGAAAACTAGAGATTTTTCCATGTTGAAATTAGCATGTGAGGTCTGTATGATACACATTATTTATCTAATTCTGTATTATACACTATGATCGGAGTTTGTGATTTTTTGATGATTGATAATGTATTTTGTAAATATCATGATTTCTTTCGTCATCATAGCACTTATTATTAGTGTGGTTTTTTTTTTTTCTCCTTTAAATATCAAACGTGGGATTATGTATTCCAACCCCGTATGAGGTTGTTTCTCCCGGCATGCTCATGTGGTTACGCAATAACAACGACTGCTGATATTTTTAAGCAATACTTGAATGGTTAAAGGACATGTTATTTGGACATTCCTCTGTATTTGCATGCTAACGTTTCTCATTATCATTATTGTCATTGTATTTAGTGACTGTGAATTAATGTCTATGTGATGTGGTGTGCTAGAAATGTTTTCGAACACGCAGGGCCGTCTTAAGAGCATCATGGGCCCCGGGCCAAGTGATTTTTCTGAGGACCTACGAGGCAAATTTTCTGAAATTTCAACTAGATATCATTTTTGTGAGGCCCCTTTTCTCTTGAGTCCCCCGGGCCGTGCCCAGGTGAGCCCATGCCTTAAGACGGCACTGTGAACACGACGTCAACAAAGATTTACGAAGCAATGTGGGGACGTATGGACTGAGAATGGCTTCGAAAACTTTATATGACGTTAACATGATTACAATATTTGTGATTGCTAATTGTAACATATCGTTTTCTTTTTGTTCGAGTCATTTATATGTGTAATCGGTGTCGAGAAATAATAGTGAGAATGAATGTGCGTTGACTGGACCACCACGCCATGCGGGTGAAATCACTGAATAAATCAATGTTGCACATCGAACGCCATCCTGAGGAATTACTTCTGTCTGTGAATAATTACGAAGGAGCAAAATGTGTAAATATGTTTACACACCAAGCGTCACCAAATTGATGGTCAATGAGGTCATGTGAAGAAGGTTCTTATAGCATTAATGCACTGGTTTCCAAAAGTTAAGCACGTGATGGTTTATATGATATAACGGCACCACTTCAATCTTGTCCCTCAGGATTAAACGGTTAGTGAGACACAAACACTCGTTGTACTCGGGCGTACGATCAGTTCATGCGGAGCCTTTGGCACGTAGAACTGGCAGATATTGTATCACAAAGTGTCACCACCGTAATCATGGATGTAACAGTTGTGGAGGTCGCTCATCGATTCCGCTTGACTACTAAAGTAATATACTGATATTCAGAGGGTGGGTTGGTGGTCGACCGGGCACAGGTCTCCGGGCAACTGTTTGACTTATTTGGAATCGTTTCCATAATCGATATATTGCTATTATAGCCAAGTGGAATTGACGAGAGACCTTCCCAGCTGTTACATACATGGTTGCACCGTCACTTGATATCAATTTCTGCCAGTACCGTGCACTGAAGATTCCTAATGACGGGACTGCACACCCGAGTACCACGAGTTTGTGTTCAACTCACTCTCCAATCCAGAGGGGCAGATTAGAGTGTTGTCGTAATGTTATGAAAAATCTCGCGTACTTAACTTTTGGAAGCCAGTGTACAAAACAAGACGAGAAAGAGGAATTCATTAGGTGTGTTCAGAAAGACTTGAACTTGCTCTCTTGTTAATTTGAGGTCGATTCGACTTCTTTAATGAGTGATGAATTTGCGTTGATGCATCTTGAATGAGTATTAGTTTTTGATTCACCCCCTTTCTACGACGATATGGAGGTAAGTTAATGTATCATTTATCACCTCTAAGGTAACACGTAAACCACAGTTAGATATCAGTGCTTTAAAATTTCGCAGTCTTCTGAAGTCGAAGTCACAAATGAGACACGTTTGGGAATCGAACGGATTTCCTCATGCCCCCACCCCTTCTTTTTTTTCCCCGACTTTACAGACCCCTGCAAAATTATAGCCTTCGTGACCTTTCTTCCAGTTCGAGACAGAATCCTTGTTGGCATGTGGCCATCACTCTCTCTTGCGTTTGATTCAATAGAAATTATCGTTCGGAACATTATAGAATGTTTGTGGTTCCAGTCAAATTGTTCTGAGTGCGTGTGGGTGTGAACGTGTGATCAACATCTGCCTTAAATTATTATGCCTTCAAAAACAAACAAACCAAACCCCTTAACGTTCTTGTAAGCCTAAGCCTACGTATCACTGTGAAACAGAATTATCTTAATCTTCATTATACTAACTGCCTGTTGATCGATAACTGGCGAATCATTTACAATTACTGTCTGATAAATTTCTATGGGTTTCGAAACACCTGTAATTATTAAGCTTAGGCAGTAGGAGATAGGTCGAGAAACAAAGATAAGCAATGTTTCAACAAGAAAACTTCAACCATCGTCGCGAGAAAACTATGCAACTTATTAAAACCAATGAACCTAATTAATAAAGTATAATGCAATAAATACTTTATTAAATAAATTAAAAAATACCTATTTTAATAAATTACTTGAATTAATCTTTTTCTGACGTATTCCTTGAACTTTGGCGTTTTAATCCTTTTTTATGATTCTCAGCTCAGTTTCTCAAAAGGCTCGCACCGTAATGATGGCCTCCGTTAACAGACGTCATTTTTTATCACCTACATTCAACCAATCACGGGACTGTTCTGGAGCAGTCGCGTGACATTAAACGTACTTACAGTGACATCTAGTAGAAAGAAAAGAAACCACAAAAATATGCAGATTTTGGTTTGTCTCAAATGGTTTCTTTTCATTTTTTATAGGGATTATCGAAGCCGTGTTAAGGACATCATGGGCCCCCGGGCCGAGTGATTTTTCTGTGGCTTCACCTAGCAAATTTTCGAAAATTTCTCGTTTTCGCGAGGCCCCCGGGCCGTGCTCGGGTGGGCCCATGCGTTAAGACTTCACTGCGGATTATACAAATAATTCATAAACGATCATCGATATGGTTTCTGTTGGATTAAGCGTGTGATATTAAGTAACTAAATTGTTATTAATGAGGTTTGTATAACTTTAATGTAGCGCGATATGCAAGTGAAAAATTAGCTCGAAATCTTGTTTATCCTCCACAACTTTTGAACATTGTACAGAGGTTCTACGATGATCTATATTTTGATGTCGTTGTCTTTACTAATTATGTATATGCCTATTTAAATAGCAAATGTGGAAAAGATGAGAAAATTTTTTCAGTGTTTATGATTGAATTGATAATACGAGGGTAGTTTTTTTTAAATGGAGCAAACAATGCTATAGAGATGCCATGCAATGAGCCAGGTCGATCGTCCCTCCCAAGAACCGAAAAAAATTACCTGTCTCGTTTACGAGCTTTAAAACTTGGGACAGTTAATCGCTCCTTGATCCATTCCTGGGTGAAGCTGGGCAATAATTGGATTCGCGAGAAAGTATGCAGTCTTACTGTGTCAGCAAGGACTCCCCAGTGGCAGCTGCATCATCCCCACATAACAGCAGCAAGATCGGTGAAAACATAAGACGAAATGTACTCAATACGAAAGGCAACTGCAGTACTACGAAGGAAATGTCTGTTTTGAAATGAACGTCTGCAAATGTTCTGAAGAGAACAGTTAATTAATGTCTGTAACAGTTATAATGTCTGTAACTGTTATGAAACGAATGTCTCAATGTGATTCGTCTATCTTCGGTCGAAACTTATGAGTTAGTATTGGGAGGGCGCTTATATCTTTCCTAAGTAGTCAACAGGAACCCAAGTGTGGAAACTATGGACAATGTAGACAGGGCCGCAAATAGATACTTTTCCAGCCGGGGCAAGAACGCGTTTTGGCACCCATGTGTAATGCAGAAGAACTTAAAGAGTGCATTCGGCGCCTTATTCCATCCAGCGCCCGTGTCACAAGATCCGCCTACTCCCCGCAGTTGCGGCCCTGAATGTAGAACACTTTCCTGTTCGAGCACCAGAACAAAACAATTCACAAGTTTGTGTTGCATGCACTCGAGTATTCTTGAGTGTCCTTCGTGGAAAGTTTCTACTTGCTCCCACTGTTTTGTAAAGTAATGCAAATACCACACTAGCTATTTGGAGTCTTTGATGAAACTGCTATGCTATGCGATCGTTAACGCATTCAATTTTTATCAGGCTTCCCCAATTCTGTTTCGAAAAAGCCGTGGCCTGTACCACCTTAGATCGCCCGCTCACAGTAATCTTTATACTTATCATCATTGAACATACGCATATAGTGGGAAGGGAAAAATCCCTTTTCTCTCTAAGGCAACTTGCATGGCTCTGTGGCATGTCATTTTTACAGTGGTGTTGCCATGAGAAAAAAAACAACCCTCGTATAGATAATTTCTCAACTTTATTATCGCCCTTCCTGAGATGTTATTTCATATATATTTGAAAAAAAAAAAGGAAACATCTTTATGTCGTTGCGTGTGTGTAATTGTGTGTACGTGTTTGTGTGTGTGTATATCCACAGCTGTCCCGATATTTTCAGCATATGTATGATAATTACCCACATAACTAATCTGATGTTGATGAAGAAGAGAAAGATATTCAAATTATTATTGGCTCACTGTGTAATATGAGTATATATTTCGGTGTTTCTTTTTTGGAAGGAGACTATATACTATATAGAAATTCAATTATGGACACTTAAAACCGAGTGTTTTTTTCCGATGTGTTTCAATGACCTCCTGCCGACCAATGGTGGAACATTAAACTTCGTGGCCCGGATGTACATCACCAAAAAATATATATATACTATGTATGGGGTTTATATATTTTTTTCCTCTCCTTTTTCTTCCTGTGTAGCAATAATAAAAATCTGAATGCGATTATGTTGTGTGTGTTGTGATTTCAATGAGGTGTAACAAAATAACGTAATTGTTAATCGTGGAAACTTATTTACAAGGAAAGAGTCCCAAGGTGTCGTGCGTAAAAAATTATGAAAAAATTTAAGCACATGCTTCTCACTTTGAAACACGTAAAAACGAAAAAAATTAGCGGCGGAATGCAATTATTAAAGATGGGAAAAATGGTTAAAATGACACCACTTTAGTAGAATATTGACAACGTGATGAGGATAACTTGCAAAAGTAAATTGTTATTTGTCGTTAACACATTGTCAATATTCTTCTATAGTTTCGGGCAAAGTTATTATTTTTAATTATATAATGACAAAACTTGCCTACTCATCGTCTCTCGCACTTCTTAGCAATACCTACAAAAAATTTCTTTTCACTGTTTTTATACACTTTACAGCTCTCATTTTTCTTTTTCTTCCTTTTTTTTCTCCTCTTTCTTTTTCTGTGTACCTGATCTTGTGTTGTTTGAATTACGTCACACTAAGGCTAGGGTTGCGGGATTATTAAATTCATTCTTGGCCTCTATTGGCGTTCAAAATATTAAAGTTTATAAAAAAAAATTTGAGTGACTCCATAAAATAATTTCGCCGGATTTTTTTAATATTTCTGTATACTTTTAAATAAGTAGAATCAGTGGTAATTTTTTCAAAACTTTTCGAAGATGTCACCTTGGGACCTTTTCCTTGTTACACCAGGTTTGAGTATTATATCAATAATTTCGTCAATTTTATCTACTGAAGCTGAGTTTCTGTGCTAGGTAGCACTAAAAATTTTAATTGATAGCGGTTGCGAATGGTTCTAGGGTTGGGAAAAACCCATACCATATACTTTGCCTAGATAAGTATTCTTTAAAATATTTCTACTCACTGACCGATGCAACAAAATGAGAAATTTCGTGGACTGGCATAAATGGTAGAAATAGCCTTGCCAACTGGGGAAGAAAAAGGAGCCTAATAGGAAAATAAATTTCCTAACTTCTCTGACACATATTATACTATTTCCATATTTATACTCGATTGCTATACATGAAAGAAACCGCGTTGAGCTGGGTCCCTTTCTGTCACATATCAAATGAAAACAAAATTATCTGTTATAATTATTGAAGCAAATCTGTTCTGGCTTAAAATGAACAACAAATGGTACACAATACCAGTAAAAATTCTATAAGCCGTATTACTGGTTATGTTTTTACTCTTTCTTTTACAGGATTTCAGCAATTACTTTTTGGTGTGCGAATATGAATAGTGTTTAACAACGTAAAACTAGCGTGTAATAGGATTATATATGTAGGTGGCAGCACGAGTTATGGGCTCACCGCAGAAAGCAGGCAGACTTTCAATACGATACTTAACTGAGCAAAGTATCTTCAACCAAAATTTTGATGATAATTCAAGATGGTCTGCAATACGGGTCATATGTATGTTCACTATATTTCCGTGAAAATAATATGGTTTGAGATTCCCAATACAGGAAAATGTGGAAAATTGGCAAAGTTTCGCCAAAAATGATGCCAAAGGCAAGAAAAGTTGCCTAAAATCACTAAAAAATCGGTTTATTTCGTGGTTCCATCTCTAATTCCCATTAGGTTTAAAGCGCGTTTCTGATTACAACGTTTTTTCATGACGGTGTTTGAAAAACGCGATATAGCGATAAATCCCTCTACAATGATATTTTTCAAGCCTTGTTTGGAAATGCCTATATTCTAATGTTAAACTGCTGTCTCTCGATATAACGATAATACCTCTACAACGATCATTTTTCTTTCCCAGAATATTGTTATATAGAAATTTAACTGTATCATAATATAATTTATGAGTTGACAAATAATTTAAGTTCTTGATTTCCATAAAGAATAGAAATTCAACTTGACTCAATTAGAAATACGAGGGAAACTGGACATTTTTACAAAAAAAATAGTAGGGATTGCCAAAATTGCATGAAAACACGGTAATGTCCCGGGAAAATACAGATGTATGGTCAAATATCCGAAAATGGTCATTGTTTTTAGTATTTTAATAACAGTTTCTGTTTCATTTGACAGATGACAGCACATATACCATGTTTATTTTTAACACTTTATTCCCCCTTTCAAAGGAGTAAATAATTTTAAAATTTTTATCATATTTCAAATGTTTTGCATACTGCAAAAATCATAAATAAGTCAAATATTTTCAACAAAATCGGAAATAAAGTTATACCAAATTAAATCTGATAAACTGTCTGGAATCTCGACTCGACAGCGTTGTCGAATTGAACAGCAGTTGAGAATAGAAATTGATTCATTTTCGACAAGAAGTCGCTGCTGATTGGCTGTTTTTCGGAAGTGGGCGGTAAAGATAAAGTTATCCTTTTAGAATTTGGCAACGATATCAATGATCGTAACTGTAACCGGAACAAAGAGTGAATTGCGAGTTTTGATATTTTTGTTTGTGAAATCACTTATTTGCGAGTTTGCCGTTGGAAGTTACTCAATTCAAAATCCAAATCAGCCATGAGCAGTTCGAGGTACGACCGCGCTATAACTGTATTCTCTCCAGACGGCCATCTTTTCCAGGTCGAGTACGCCCAGGAGGCCGTCAAGAAAGGATCGACTGCCGTCGGCGTCCGAGGTAAGAAGATAGTCGTCTTGGCCGTCGAGAAGAAATCGGTCGCGAAGCTGCAGGAGGAGAGGACCGTCCGCAAGATATGCAGCTTGGACGACCACGTCGTGATGGCCTTCGCGGGCCTGACGGCCGACGCCCGCATCCTCATCGACAGGGCCCGGGTCGAGTGCCAGAGCTACAAGCTGACGGTCGAGGATCCCGTCAGCCTCGAATACATCACTAGGTTCATCTCTCAGCTGAAGCAGAAGTACACTCAGAGCAATGGCCGCAGGCCGTTCGGTATCTCTGCCCTGATCGCCGGCTTCGACGACGACGGCACCCCACGCCTGTTCCAGACGGATCCGTCCGGCGTCTACCACGAGTGGAAGGCCTGCGCCACGGGTCGCAGCGCCAGCACCGTCCGCGAGTACCTCGAGAAGAACTACAACGAGGCCAACATAGAAGGCGACGAGAAGACTGTCAAGTTGGCCATCAGGGCGCTGATGGAAGTCGTCCAGGGCAAGAACATGGAAGTCGCTGTCATGAGGCAAGGGTTCCCCATGGAGATGCTCGATCCGAAGGTCGTCGAGAAGCACGTCGCAGCCGTCGAGGAGGAGAAAGCCGAGGAGGCCGACAAAAAGAAACAGAAAAAATGACGATAATGTTAACGATAACTCCCTTTTAATAATTTTTTTCTATTTTTTTTTCTCAGTGTTAACGGGTGAACTTCATTATAATATTTTGTGGGAGGGGTTGTGAACATTTTCCCGTTGATGTCTTTGCTGTGTTGTATTTCGCGAGACGAGGGGGAAAAAATCGATGACAAGTTTAGCTTTGTTATTTTTTGAATGTCTGAGACGAAATGTTACGAGCAGTTCCTTCGTGAAAAAAAAAAAGAATAAATTTTTTGAGATTCTTATTTCTAGCGAATTATTGGTTCTTTTTCCATGTGTATGATCGAGTTTTAAGTATTGGTGTTGTATTACAATGTGTCGGGAGGAGGGGGGCGATTTACTATGTAAATCCATTGGATCGCCTGTTGGTTTACGTGACAAATTGACTTTCCTGCTGTTATTTGGCTCTTGAGAGGAATGTTTGCTTTTCTCTGGATCTGCGCATGATGAGAGCAAGAGGTAATTGGCTACGATTCCGTAAACAAAGTTGTGGCAACTTTGGCTTTTTCAAAAGTTGTCATTAGCAACAAGAATTGCTTTTCATGGCAACATGCTACTACTACTATGCCACTGAAGCCAACATGCTGTATTCATCTATTTTAACTTCATTTTCAAACAATATCACCAGTATGTGTCTAGTTATCATGAATTTTTCGATTTTTTCATTGACAAACATTCTTCAATAAGACAGAAAAAAAATTTTTGTCACCAATAGATAACCCTAGTTTCAAATTGTAATTAGCATTTAAGGTATTTTGCCTTTATTACCATCCACACATTTTTTTCAACACCAAATTGGTGCATTTTAGCTTGATTCTTTCTGTACGTCTGTGCCATGATACTAGGCTTTTTAACGCAATATTTAGCAAGAACGTTATGGTATAAAAATGAAATTTATCGGAATGTTAACCAGCACCACTGAAATTAAAGCTGTAATAAAGCAGGTGAAGATAATACACCTTTAGCTGACACTTCATCTCAACATCAATAATAGAACTTCATTGCATCAAGCAATTCAGTGTAGAGATAAGTTATGTTGTTAGGGAAAAAACTATCTCTGAGAAAATTTTCCAGTTGAATCATAGCCTACACTGCCGTGGCAATTTTTTGTCGCCTAGATTACTTTGGCTTTTTCAAAAGTTGTCATTGGGATCAGCAATGCTTTTCAAGTCAAAATGCTATGTTCGTCTATTTTATCAGCATTTTCAATTCCTATTTATCTACAGCGTTAGTCTTGTTATCATGAATTTTTTCGTTGAACATTCTTCAACCAGACTAGAAAACTTTTTTGTCGCCTGTGGATAACCTCAGTTTCTCTCACCCAAAGTGTGCCGCTAAAATGGTTTTAAACAGTGATCAGCGCGAAATATTCAGTTGCCATTATGCTTTAAAATTGAATTTTCATCAAAATCCATAAGGTGTCTGCTTTGACAAATGCTGATTTCAGTGATGCGTTACAAACCTAAGGCGAAATTTCTTTTGATCCAGAAAGCTATGATTTGTTGGGAGCTCTTTCAAAAACTGGTCCAATAGACAAGTTTACTGGTAAATTTTACTGATTGTAGCTAAAAGGGTGTTTGCGGAATTGGCAATTAAAAAATTTTTCAACAATTCGATTTTGAACTTCGCCAATCTTTCAGTGTTGGTAGTTCGCTGGTAAAAATCCATATGTTTCGATGCAAATGTTGTCATATTATAGGATTTTTTTTCTGCTCTTTCTAAATAGGAACTTGGTTTGTGCGTAAGTCTTCCAGAAATTATTCACAGATTCAGGGTTTTTCCCCACAATCAGTTATCCACCATAACTCGAAAGCGATTTGAAATAGGACAGGGCTGGTAGGGCATTTCATGATCAGCCTTTTTTCGCGTGGCGGAATAGGTCACATTCACCCTGTATAATAAATACGACTGTGAATGCTCATCTCGCATATTTGTTGTATGCTGAATGTTTTCGTTGTGAAATGCATTTTGAACAACTTTAGACTTTCTGTAGCATTGTGTTTCTCGCCAATGACCATATAGGCGTATAAGCAATACCAGACAGTTTCGACAACAATTAGCAACATTTTCGGTGAGCATTGGCAACATGGTAGAACCTCCTATAACGGACACTCCTCCCGTTAACAAACTTTTTTAGAATTATGTCAATAAGCCTTAATATATTTTACTTGTTATCGGTTACTCCCTGTAATGAATGGAATTTTCTGTCCCCATGCTTTCTGTTGTCGAGAGGTTTTACTGTATCTTTTATAGGCCTATTCATGGTCCCAATATTCCATTTTTTTTTCAATCAAATGTAGTCATCCTAATCCAGAGGCGTCATACGTGTTTCAGACCTGTGGGTGCTCAACTTGATCTTTATGCATGAGATTTTGATTTCTGAATCAATTCTGGAGGTGCTCAGACTGGTGCTACAAAATACTGTGGGTACTCAAGCATCTTGTAAATCCCCTGGCTCTGACGCCACTGTCCAAATCATAACGTGCAGTATTTGTTTGCATCTGATTATAATATTTTTTTTATCAAAAAAAGGCCTTGGAAATGTCACCCTCGGACAAAATATTGCATAACCTTTGATATAACCAAGTTTGACTGTTGCAAAACGGAATAATTTTGTTCATTGAGCATTTATAACAACTGTGAAAATGACTAATTCGGGCCCATATCCTCTAAATTCAGGAATCTGAAATGGACTGTGTTTTAAAAAAAAAATAATCAAGTGTGAAAATATTCCGAAAACGCTGAACAAAATGTTTTTGATTCAATGAATAACCAACCCTTCAATGATTGAATAATATTTGATTTTATTATACACGTATAATCAGGATTCCAAAACGAAAATATAATATATCTGAAAAATGATCAAGAATATTTATTAGTTGATACAAACGGGTTGCCAGTTTGCTGTTGATAAATTCACAGATTATTTCAGTACATCATGATGCAAAGATTCTTTTCCCTTTAAAATTAGTTCTACGGTTTTTGTCCGTTCACAGTCTTTTGATCCACTAAATACTGCTCGTCTGTTATGACGTCTATGAATGTGTGCATTGGCATATAATATGTATTCATTCATTTTTTATTTTCATTTCGTTGACCTTGTATGTCTTTCTTGAGTGTGAAACTCCAGCTATTAAAGACAAGTTGTCGGCACTTTAGTCCCGCCAATACCTCAGATCTATGTCGGGTAAATCTTCACATCTTCTGATTGGATTCCTAGAATATAAATGGAGAAATTATAGGAATTGATTGAAATCAGAACAAAGAAAGATGGCGGTTAATAAACAAATTTTTTTGTAACTGGTATTTCTCTCTTTGGAAAAGGACCCGTTTTTTTTTTTTCTTTTTTTGTAAGATTTTGGTGCTCATGTGCAGAGGTGGACTTGTGGCTTTGTTGCTTGTGGGCCACAAATAAATGCTTGGTCAGCAGAGGCAAGCACACATTTTGGTGTCCCCTTTGCCCGTTTCTTTCTGTAATGTTGAAGGAGCATTTAAAGTGGTGAAATTTGTTAAATTTGCTCTCTAAGTCACTCTCATGCTTACACACACCCTATGTCACTCTTTAGATCTCCTCCATGTTCCCACACTCCACACCACTGTTTTGGTTCATCACTGATCTGGTCAAACTCTAAAAAAGGTATTCTTTTGATCATTCACATGCCTACATACTTCTTTTGCACACTGTTTTAGTTTCTCACATGCTTTCACATTTTCTTAGTCACTCATTTGATTGTTCTGACTTAGTTCCTGACTCCCTAGGTAACTCCTATGCTTACACACTATTTTTGACACTCGTATGTTATCACATTCCCTTTAGCCAGGGCCAGATTAAGATGTTTGAACACCCTTCGATCCTAAGCAATTAAATGATTTTGGTGACGTATAAAGGGAGCCTCCCTTTATACGTATATTTTACACAATGTTGAATCTATCAATGGAAAAAAACATTTAATGAAACTTTGTATTTCAGAAGTAACTAATCTAAGACCAGCTGTGGATCCAGAAGTAGGGTTGGGAGTAATCACCCCTCCCAAAGTCTGGATAATATGGTAAAACTTGGCCTGTCCCGTAAAATACAGCACAATCCTACAATCTTACACAATCAGCCACCCCTCCTGACTCATTGCTGTGGATCCATGACTATGTCTAAGGTTGAATATACGAACTGGATATTTCTGAGCACTCTATTTATCTAAAAGCTTACTCCTACTTTTTTCTAGCTCAAAGTCTTTTATAACATCTTCAAAACTAATGCTACTTGCCACATTTGTGTCTATACTTAGTAGAGATGAGCCATCATATATTTTTACATACTTTAATCGAGGAAATGGGCCCTCAATCAAAAAGGATTGTTTTCCACATTATTTGCTTAACTCAACGCATCTTAAATTTTCCTTTCAGTGTTTCGATTCTGGCTTTTAAATTACATTGTTAAATTTTATTGGTTTTTCCATCCCCAAATTCAGCTTTTGATCTCTCTATACTTTTCTGGATTAAAAATTCTTATGAAAAATTTGTTAAAAGATTAATTTTTAAAATTATGCAAGATGAGACATGCATGTCAATTTTACCTTTTTTTTTTGAATTGCAAAAATGCAGGTTTTCGAACTTTCATTTTTTAGATAGACCATAGATTTACTATACGGTGGCCTCTGTTAATTCGCCCTTCATCTCATCAACTATTTGTCGTACACATATGGTTCCAATTTGAAAAATGCTAAGAATGTGTCCAGAAACCACTCTGTTTCAGTTTTGAGAATGAAAATACGATGTCACAAAAAATTGATTTTACATGGACACCCTGTCCTGAAAAACCGAATTAAAAAGTTGTTGCAAATACAAAAATCTGCGAAAAGTTGGGAAAGAACATGTAAACTAAGGGACAAGGCTCTTTCCCTCATTTATGCTGTTCTATCCCAACTTGTCTCACAAAATGAGATATAGTTGAAATTTTCGAGGAGCATACATGTAAATTTGCCTCGTAGGGCCTCAGAAAAATCACTTGGCCCGAGGCCCATTTTGCTCTTAAGACGGCCCTGGCACCCGAACAAAGGGATATATCTAAGCCCCCACCCCCTCCCTTCTGTCTGGAAATGCTCCGAAAAAAAGTTCACCAAATCCTATTATTCTGAGCCCACCCCCCCCCCCCCCTCGAGTCCTGCCTCAAGCAAATGAGGGGAGCTTACAAAAAAATATACACTTATTTTGCATGATAATAAATCTTTTCAAGAGGCTCCAAGAAAGTCTGCCCCGGGACCCTCGAGAAGGCACGCTACGTCCCTGGGTGGACATCCATAGGCTCCTTCCCACAAGCAGGGTCGATGCTTGGTCAGCCGAGCAAGATCACATTTTGGTACCCGCTTGCCCACCCCCACTAGTTGCGGCCCTTCCCACAGGAGTAGGCAGGACTGCAACTAAATGCTTAGTCAGCCGGGGCAAGGACGCATTTTGGTGACCAACCCCTCTGATCCGGGTCACAAGACACGCTGCTCCCGAGGGCCACAACTAAAGGGGAGCAGACACGGGACGATAATTCTCATTTTTTTGTGTATATTTTCCCACATTATAAACTTACTACAGAGAAGGAGCATGAAAAGTTTGGCCTGGAAGCGTACCAGAGATACCAGCCTAGGAGCCATGCTGTAGGATATGGGATCCATAATTTTTATAAATTCATATCCGGTAAAAAAACTGACACAGCGGCCCTGCTTCTGGAGGGGGGGGGGGCGGATGCACCAATATGCGTTAAGAACAAAGGTGACTGAAGAAGAAATCTGTACTTGTGAGGAACCTATTTTTGGTGTCCCCTGCCCACGTTTTTTTTTTTTTTTTTGTCGACAAAGCTCTTTTTTCAACTCGAATTTCGTACTCTTCTTAGAGCAGTGCCCAAATGCAGATCCAGTCGGGGAGCGATCGCCCTTCATAAGAACCGAATAAATATGGGAAAAATTTATCTGTCCCGTGAAATACGGATGATCCAATGCACTTAGACAGGAAGTCGTTTCTCCGACATCGCCCTGGATCTGCCTGCCTTCATTCCATTCGAAGCTGAAGATGTCTGCCATGACAGTGCCGTCTTAAGGCATCGGCCCACCCTGACACGGCCCGGGGGCCTCAAGACAGGAAGGGGCCCTCTCAAAAATGAGATCTGGTTGAAATTTTCAAGAATTTGCCTGGTAGGGCCTCGGAAAAATCACTTGGCCCGGGGGCGTATGATGCTCTTAAGACGGCCCTGCCACGACTGTATTCGCAACCAAAGATATGTCTCGGCTTCATTAGCAGCTGAAGATACCTGCCTTCGTTCCATTCACAGCTGAAGATCTCTGCCTCGGCTTTATTCGCACCTGAAGATGTCTGTACCTCCGCTCCATTCGGAGCTGAATATTTCTGCCTCCACTCATTTTGGAGCTGAATATTTCTACCTCCACACATTTCGCAGTTTAAGATGTCTGTCTCAGCTTCTTTCCCAAATCTGGCCTCTAAGGACCCAACCTAGCGACCCCTGCTGCAGGACGTGGGTGCGATAGATGCATCCCGTCTTCCCGCTAGGCCAGTACGTCCTATAGATATTGTATCTAGGAAGTAATGAGTCCCGTATATACCGGGTGACTCGAAACGTTACACCGTCCGCCAATAGCAGGTTTTTTTGTTTTGTTTTTTGCCTTGTAGCATTTACAGCGAATTCACAATGGCAATTTAAAGGGAATTAAAAATAATTTAATACTCTAGGATACTTCAAGACATTCATTTTTAAAAATATTGTTCGTGCTGTCATCTACTTTCAAAATCAGAAGTGCCTTATGTGGTGATGACGAAGCTCAGGTATAAAAAACTAAATTCTTCATTCAGCTTTGCTCCTTATAAACAAAGCTTATAATTTGACCTGAAAGATCAAACTTCCAGTTCAATAATTTTTTCAAGACCCAAGGAGACATCCAAAACCCGGCTTTAGATGGTAAAAAGAGAATTTTTCCAAAATCCACTTTATAGTAATGTGCTGCCATCTAATCTCAAATTTAAAAGTGACTCATGTGGTGACGATGAAGTTTAAAGTAAAAAAACTATATTCCTTATTCCGCTCAGTTCCTTATAAACAAAGCTCATAAACTGAACTGGGAATTTAAACTAAAGGTTCGGTTATTTTATTTGAGCACAAGGAGACGTCCAAAACAAAGAACCTCTTAATGAGCAGACGACAGAGAAGAAGTCAGTTCCCTACAAGCTAAGCTCACAAACAGAACTGAAAGTTCGAACTGCCAGTTCAGTAACTTTTTCAGGGCAAAAGGAGACGTCCAAAAAACGTACCTTGAGAGAAGCAGACGACAGCATCGAGGTTATATTACTGGAGGAAGCATCCAGCCGCCACGAAGGCAGCGACATCGAAAGCAAGGGAATCACGGGACTCGGCGAAAACAAAGTTCCCGCCGGGCAATTTGCCCATAAAAATGTACAGTTCGGTATCTATATATTGGGTTTTAAAGATAAAAAAAAATATGGAGAACTCATCTAAAGGTGAAAAAAGATTAAATTATTTATTACAGTAATACTGGAATCATTTCTTTCATTAATGTGCAATCATTTCTTTCATTAATGTGCAATCATTTCTTTCATTAATGTGCAATAATTTCTTTCATTAATGTGCAATAATTTCTTTCATTAATGTGCAATAATTTCTTTCATTAATGTGCAATAGTTTCTTTCATCAATTCTGAAATTATCTCTTTCATCAATTCTGAAATTATCTCCTTCATTAATTCTAGAATTATCTCTTTCATTAATTCTGGAATTATCTCATCGATGCTGAAATTGTTTCTTTCATTTATTGTTTTAAATTCCTGTGGGGATGCCATAAGAAAATAACGTGGGATTGTGTGTTGTCACCGAGAGCCACTGCCTTATAGTCACCTTAGTAATATAAGCTCCATGGAGGCTTAATTTATATACTGTTGGTGCTGCCATCTAATCTCGAAATTTCAGGCAACTCATGCGATTATGAAAAATAAGAGAGAGTTCTTGTGTGTTATTTTCTAGCGTAAATTTTTTGAGACGAAAATTTCAGTAACAAAATTCGCAATAATCGATACAACCAATACATTTGCAATAATCGATTTTATGTACAAAATATAATTATTTCTTTCCACAAAAGAAATTCGGACAATATGGATGAACGAACAAATAAGTGAAAATACGGATTATGTGGTCTTCAGATAGGGTTACCAGATTCAAAACTGAAAAAAGGGAGGACGCCTGGTGCGAACCTTAGGCAGTGTCGTCTTAATGCATGCCTCCCCGTGGCTGAAGGGCCTCAAGAGAGGAGGTGCCTCAGAAAAACGAGACGTAGTTGAATTTTTCAGGTAGGCCCTCCAAAAAATCCCTTGGCTCGGGGGCCCATGATGCCCTGAAGACAATCCTGCTGCCTGTCAGCCCCCCCCCCCTCCTTGTGGGGATCATGGAATTCCAGTATTCGATTCGTTTGCTTCTATTAATTTCCATTAATTAAACAAAAACAGCAATAAAAAAATTCGAAAAATGATCAAAGTTATCGAATTGCAACGTATATCTGATAAGGAGATGATGAAGCGCTTCAAAAGTATGACAAAAATTTATGTCTGTTCAATATATGATTCGAGCCACGATGAAGTGTCAGGTCAGCAGGTGGACGACGCGCTAATTATTATTAATAATTTACGAATTTTGTAAAATTAATTTAGATGCCGTTCCCTCTCAATGGATCGTGTTTGATTACGATCCATACTATCAACGCGTTCCTGAAATAAGGAAAAAAAATGAGTGTAATAGAAAATGCGTTTTTTGTGAAAAAAGATTTCCCCTTAAAGATTTATGTTCGTAACTCGAAAGGTTTGTAAGTTGGGGAGCAACTACATAAAAGTTTTTTAGAGAGGCCGCAAAATTCTCCTAAGCCCGGACCTGTTTTCGATTTATGATTTTAAATATCAGGGATTAATGCAGTGAGGGCCGTCTTAAGAGCATCATGGGCCCCCGGGCCAAGTGATTTTTCTGAGGCCCTACAAGGCAAATTCTTGAAAATTTCAACCAGATTTCATTTTTGTGAGGTGCCCGGGTAGGCCCATGCCTTAAGACGGCACTGAATGCAGTTAAAAACATGTAATTTGTTTGTTGGGCTCAGAAGAGAAAGAGCAATAACTGTCTAATTGGAAGTTATAGGACGGGGGAATCGTATAAAAATTAACATTTTTTTATTTTGTGTACACTGTATTTCCATCCTCAAAACTCGTACAGGGTAATTTCTGGTCACATTTTGAGAATTTTTACGATTAGAACCATACCACTACGACGAACGGTGGATGAGATAAAGGTTGTAACAACACTCCAAGGAGAAACCATTGAATCTTAGTATGGCCATAAAATTACCAATAGGCAGGGCCGCAACTAGTGGGCGAGCAGGCGGGTCTGGTGCCCGGCCTGCATGGGAGCATCACAAAAGGGGGCGCAAATTTCCCCATTCAACCTATCCTTCAGCATTATGAGGGGGGTTGCCTAAATGAGTGGTTGCCCCGGCTAACCAAGTATCCAGTTGCGGCCCTGCCAGTATGTATCTTATTTCTGACGAATCACCGTTATAAATTGAGTATTTTTTCTTTTAGATACATACAAATATCAAGTTTGTAATTTACACCTGGTAGCATTTCTTTTATAGATCAAACTACACAGTTGATCCACTAATGACCCACAAAAATCATGTCCTTATTCTGTAGAACTTGGTTTACTGCATGGGCCCATCTGGGCACTTCTGACACCGGGGTGTCAAGTGACAATTAGATCTGGTTCCGATTTTCAAGAGTAAATACACAAATAGGTAGGTAGGGATTTTTAGCTAGGTGAGTAATACCTCTCTCAGAAAAATCGCTTTGTGTGTGTGGGTGTATGATAATGTTAAGACAGCCCTGGGCGTACTTTATGAAAATTGTGGAAAGCTAATCAAAAAAACTCAGCAATAATGTGTGAAGTCTAGTTTGCAATGTTATTATTTTCTCATCTTTCGTGCCATTCTTGTGATAATGATCTTCAACTGTACAATCAAGTGTTCTTAAAATTTTAGGATCTTTTATCGGATGATCGATGTTGAAAAAAAATTTCACATTAGAAAAAAAAAAATGGCCTTTGATATCTTTTTGTGGTGCCCCTTTTGTACCGATGCCCATAGGCGGAGATAGACTTGGAAGTCTGGGGGACGTGGTCACTATTGCTGGGGGACACGATGACGATGATGTCAATTCATATATGCATGCATTTATCGATCAGTCGACTGTACTTTTGACGCTAGGGGTAATGCCCCCCCCCCCGTACCCCGCCCATGCTGATGCCCTAAGCACGTGCTTATTTTGCTTAATGGTTAATCCGGTCCTGCTTTTAGCCATTCCCAAGCTCTTTATCACTCTTTATGCCACTCTTTTGGTTCCTCACTGATCTGGTCAAACTCCAAAAAAGGCACTATTTTGATTATTCACATGCCTGCAAATGCACTTACATGCTTACAGATGCTCTAGGTCACTTTTTGTCATTCACGTGCTTTCTTGGTCACTCACTCTTTTGGTTGTCCTGTAAAATATGGGATGATTCAATGCACCTACACAATAAGTCTCACTTCTCTGACACATCATCCTAGATCCGCCCGCCTCCGCTCCATTCCCAGCTGAACATGTGTCTTTGTTTCATCAAAGCTGAAGATATCTGTCTCCACTCTATTCGTGGCTAAAGATATTTGCTTTGGCTTCATTCGCAGCTGAAGATGACTGCCTTTGCTCAAGCGCAGATCCATTGGGGGAACAATTGTAACAATTGTCCCTTCCAAGAACCGAGTAATATTTCAAATTTTCTGCCCCATAAAGTGTGGGACGATTCAAAGAATTCACACAATTTTCCCTCCCCATGGCCCCACAGACAGCCTGGAACAATTTTTTTCATGCTATAAATTCATTATAGAAGGGCACTCTAAAAATCCCAACATGGGAGGGTCCTTCTCCTCCCAACCCATCATTCCGGATACGTACCTTCTTGACATAATTATGTCGTTTTCGGTGTTCGCTTCAAAATGGTGGAATTCCCCCCCCCTTTTTTTTTGTCATTCCTGCTAAATTTATTTTATCCCCCCCCCCTTTCGGCTAACTGTAATTTTGATAGCCTTGAGGGTGGGGACGATGCATGAAAAGTTTGTTATTTGCAGAACTTATTTTGATGGGATGCAGGCTTTAGATTCCCATGACTTTGTTCCCTCTACTTCTCAGCTATATACGGATTCTAGCGCCTTGAGCAAACCAAACGTCACCAACTGAAGTTTTAGCATCAAGTTCACATCCAATAAAAACTCTAGCTTGAGTATCTGACAAGGGTCTCCATGTGATTTGTTCTTTGTTATCCTCAGAGCTGAAGAGTTGTTTGAATAGAACTTACCTATTATTAGGATACAGCATGACTGATCGTTGAATCTCACTCATATCTGTATTTTCACATATTATTTTGGCAAACGATATTCGCCTCAGCTGTTGCAGTTGTTCTGGAAGTATAAAATGGCAACTTAGAACCGTTTCTTATCAATTCACAATACCAAGAGTTGAAGCAAAATCTGTGTTTCATTTCTGTACAATTATGACAATAAAAGCAATGAAATGAGTGTATCACCTGGGGTGAAAGAGCCAGCTTGCCCTCCGTGCTCGAAATAAAATCTGTCGCCATACTTGAGGTGGTAGAACTGTATGCCAACGACGCAGGTGAAGGTCGGACCGATCACAGCTCCTTGGTTCGGTCTCTCTCCTAGTCCACCAGAGAAGAAATCTATGTCTTCAACAGACCTGAAAATAGTAAGAAAATTTGAAATGTTATTTCACCATCATGGACGCCGGAACATATATGCTCATGTTGTTAAGCAACGCCAATCATCATTCAAATATAGCTCATACTCCCCTCAGTTCAGGCGATGGGAGAATTACCAAAAACGGGACATTTTTGTTGAATGTGTGATGTATGGTAAAAAGTGAACATATATATCCAAATGAACATTATGTTCGTTACTCGAGCAATACCAAACATTTTTGACTTCCGGCTTTCCTATTCACCATGTGCAAATATTTATATTGGGCAAGTGTCCAATAGACAAAGATCATTGTTTCTGGTGGGTAGTTTTGCTATTTCCAATGTGTAACATACATTAGCATTTTTATAGAGGCTAATATGCCTTCCACTAGGAATTCTTAACCTTTTAAGATGAATTGCATGGACAGATAGGCGATAATTTGAAAAAGCAATGGCGGAGATGGCAACACTATAACAAGCATTACACAGAAACAAACTTCACATTAAGTTCACAACACATGCGTGCATATTTTCGAGCATGACCCAGGTCTCCTTCGACAACCTGATAAAAGCTGTTCATTAAGACGGAGTAGTGGGCAAAGATCTGGTTAGGAGGAGAAGGATATATGAGCGGATTCGAACGGTTTTGCTTTTTCCGGCTACATGAATTTTTCCACCCTTCTCCCATTCTAGACTGTGTCTCTAAGTCACTCTTTTGGTCACTCCCATGCTCATGCACTGTCAAGGTCACTCTTTTGATCACTTCCTTGCTCATACGATCTCTAGGTCACTATTTTGGTCATTCCTATATTTATGTACTTTTTTGGTCACTCATTCTCTCACACTCTCTGGTCACTTTTTGTAATTCACGTGCTTGCACACTGCTTTTGTTGCTCAGATGCTCACTCACACTCTCGAGGTCACTCTTTGGTTGCTCACTGACCTGATCCCTTGCTCTCTGGGTCATTCTTTTGTCTATTCCCATGCTTGTGCACACTGTAGGCAGAGGCGGATTTAACGGCGGGCGCTCCAAAAAACACAAACTTTAGAACAACCAATTTAGAACTACTGGTCCTGTCCAATCTCTGATCCTATTCGCGCAAACTACAATTTTCTTTGTCATTCTTTTTTTAATTAATTTTTAAAGTTTTAACATTCCTTGTTTTCAGTACAATCTCCCGATAATGGAACTTTTAGAGACCAAATTTTTTTGCGAAGTGTCCGTTATAATACTGTAGATAGGAATTTTCAATAGACCATTAACAGACATAATTCAGAAAAAAGTTTCTGTTAACCCCTTCGCTTACAAGGTATTGGCGAGAAATTCGGATGATCTCTATTTAGCGAATGAGCGATAAATATGGAAACCTTGTCCTAACCCAACCCTCATTGCACGTTAGAAAAAGAGAAAGAAGGTGAAGGGAGGAAAAAGTAGAAGAAAAGGGAAAAAAACAAATGAAAGGAAAACAGTATGATAGATAAGAGAAAGGATAGAGGTAAGAGTGCAAGTTTAACGAAGTAGATTTTTCTTTTCATCCATTTCCTGAGACCCCTGTTATCTTTCTCTCTTATATGTGCGTAGTAGAAGGATACATCAGATGTGGGGGAAAAAATCACTAATTATTGTACAGAAGTAAAAGGAAGGTAAAATGGAAACTTCGTAGGGTTACAACAAAGCCTCGTGATGATGAGGAGAGAGGAAAGAAAACAGAGAGCTTGTTTGAATTTATTCCTCAGGCATTTGGACGTAATATTACGTCCTTGATCGTAAAGTGGTTAATGGGGAAATGTCCGTTATGGGAGGTTCCTCTATGCACAAGGAATGTGCGCTTCACTTTAAATTTCATTCGTTCACGAAGCAAATGGCGTTACTATCTATGCAGAGGTGGATTTAACGGTTGGCGCACCGGTCCCCAAAAAACCCCAAGTTTAGACTTTTTTTCTCAATTTAAGAGTTTAAGAGGACCCAGTATTTTCTCAACCGACCTCTTAATCTGCTTCTATATCTATATATAATATCTTTCTGAAAGTAATGTCTGCATTGATAGGTAGTTCACAACTTACTCGTAAACTCTTTGGAATATTTGCCTGTAGCCTCTCTGGAAGAGTCTGTCCAAATCCCTGAATGTCCGGATATCCGGGCCGCCGCAGAACCTGACCATTTCCGTGTAGGGTGGAATTCCGTGGTCCCTTCCACGCTTGATGTTCAGTGAAGCCAAGTCGAGGCCGCTCTCGTTGCCCCGCAGTTGGTACAAGTGATTGGTGACGTCTCTTACCATCCACCTTGAAAAATGATAAAATTGAATACAAAGTCATTATTATTATTTGATGCAGAGACACGCACGCATGTTTCAAATTATAGTAAGTGTAGTATAAGTCTGTAATGGCTACCGTGAGAGCAATCATCTCGACTTTTTGTATGTCTCTTTTCTTAACAAGTCTTACCTGAATTCGGGATCTCCACTGAAATCGGGGAAATGTCACGTCAACTCTTTTTTTTCTCAATGTGTATAAATTTTAATTAACTGCAAATTTGATGATCCCCTTCCAAACAAAAGGCAATTTTTTTTTAGCAATAAATAGCAATTTTTTTCCACATTAGGCAAAGTTTACATGTTTTGCAAATGCTTCCATATTGTTATGGAATTAATAAAACTTAACACCAACCTGCCCACCAAGGTAATTTCCAATTGCAGTAAGAACTGTCAAAAAATGCCAATTGTCCCGATTCTAATTCCAATGAAGTATAAAAACGACGCAAGCGACAAATATGTGACTTAAATGACATGCAATAGAAGTTGGCTTCGAGGAAAATATGGGACATTTTTAACCCAACAAAAAAGTGTGAAAAATACGTGTTAACATGGTCACCGTATTGTAACTGACTGAAATACAATTTCAAAAGCCGAAATTATAATGAGAACTCTGCGCTGCCATCTGTTGGCAACATATCAAATTTTTAGTTTCGGTTTTCTTACTCTGCCGATAGATGGCGAGAATAGTTGTTCTCTTTTAATCAAGCATGAGGTGTAAAAATTCAAATTTTTTTTTTTATACTCGATGGCTATTTTTTGTTTCGAGATACATTTGTTGTGTAAGATGTTTTGATTATTCATTTCGATCGTCAGCGCAGACTATCATCAATTTTCAGCAATTATCGATAAAATCGATTGCCAGGGCCGTCTTAAGATCGGCATGGGATCCCGGACCAAGTGATTTTTAGCCGAGAGCCCTGTATAATTGTTATTGTATTGGACCAAGTGATTTCACTGAGGCCCTACCTGTTAAATTATCGACAAATTCAACTACTTCTAATTTTCCTGAAGCCCCCAGGTGGGCCCATGCGTTAAGACGGCACTGACCCTAGCTTGAAGTCGTAAAATGGGTATTTCCACTGTTTGATTTAAATTGTTGGTGCTACCATGTAGTCTCAAAATTAGAGATGACTAGAGCCCGGATGTTCAGGCAGTAAAAATGGTCGAAATAGGCAAGGCAAAAAAGGCACTAAAAGCATACTTTTTGGAAGGAAGAAAAAATAACTAAACATAATGGTATTAAGGGTCCAAAAACTAGCTGAAAAATCGATTGCGTTTAAGCCACCTATAGTTTTAATTATAGTTTATAATAACTGCATTATTATCCAAGTTACATTGATTTCAAGTCCAAAATAAAATTTTACTAGACTCTCAGCAATAGGCTAATTCCAGGGCCACCATTACCAGACGCGGAGTCGGTAGAGAAAATTATCTGTGGGGGGGCTCTCTCGAGTTGCGAATAATTCTCGTTTATTTGTTGTATTATTTGGAACAATCGTTATCATTTCTATAGTTGAAACATGGCTATGTTGTTATATTTTTTTCATATTACCACGCATCCGGGCAGGGCCACAACTAGATGCTTGGTCACCCGGGGCAAGCGAGCATTTTGACGCCCCCCTTGTAATGTTCAAGGAGAGGTTTCAGAATGAAATTTGCGCCCCCCCTCGGGTCCACCGCCCGGGGCACGAGACCCGCTTGCTCCCCCTAGTTGCGGCCCTGCATGCGGGACTTCTTCCAGCGAGGGGCCTTGTGTGGCCGCATCTGTCACACACCTCTGAGGACTACTCTTGTCAATTTAATCGAATACTAAATATGCATGTTTAATCATTAAATAGCCATGATTTTTTTCAGAGCATTTATGTGGTGCAAAAAATAAAATCAAAACAACCATGGGCCTCAGAACCTGTGTGCTCCTACCCCGCCTTGTGTGAGTTATGACATCAATTCAAAACCTCTTGGGACAATCATCGATCCACTATACACATATAGCGCAGTCCAGTGCCTGCTTGAGGCATATTATGTGCAGCCTGTGCGGAAACAAATTTATAATTTTCCTCTGCTTTTTTAACACAAGCTGCATTCATCTGGAACAAAATCACTCTCGTCTAACACCATCCGCTCAAAGCAAAGTTAATTCACGCGGTGAGTCGCGGTCCGAGTCACCGCGACTCACACTTTGAGAAAGGTTGCTTTAAAGGTTTTATACCAGGTTGACATAATACCATGCATATGCATGGAATGTCCCATGCTAATCTTAGAATAAGCTGTCAAAAGCCTCACTGCGTTATCATGACTGCCTTGATCGAAAAATAATTTCGTTTAAAGCCAATCTATTATGCTAAATAACATGATTGCGTCAGGTCTAAAGGAAAAAACGGCCTGACATGGCCGTCTTGAAGAATGGGGGCTCAACCGGTAGCCTCAAATGCATAATCCTTGTGATAATGATATTCGATGCTATGATTTTCGAAAATGAGCGTTCACAAAAGACTCTCACTAATCCGGCACATATCAGATTATGGTTATGCCGGAGTATATTATTAAAAAACCCAATTTTTTTAATAATATAAACTTCCGTTCATAGATACACACAGGGCCCCGATCTCCACATGGGCACGAGGTACATTTGCCCAAGGCACCATGATTTTGGAGGCCATAACTAAGGGAGGACAGGGGAGAGGGGTCTGGTGCAACGGGCACTGTATCAGAGAAAGCGCTGAGTTCACTTGAGGGACGCGCCAAAATGAATACTTTCCCTAGGTCACAGAATAAAGTCTCGTTCCTAGTTTCGGCCATAACAACATTTATTCATTTAGTATAGAAACATCTTTGACCTGAGCTGCAAAAACCTCCATAATTTCTCCTTTGCCGGAGCCGTTTTGTGTCAAAGCGGGCCCCTGGATGCACAGTGCATGTTTTCTTCTTCCCACAAATGAATTAAGCCAACCTATCAAAATCCGGATTACTGGACGGACCAGACTAGCACACGGCCGGATTATAGAGTCTATTACACATATTTTAGGCAGGCACTTTTAGCTAGGTAGGTGCACCACTTTGCCAGAACAGCACTTTTGCCCGGGATCCTGTCGCGGTAGAGAGAGAAGGGTGGTCGATGATGTTGAAAAATATATTTAAATCTCCCAAATAAATATTTTATTATGTTCATATATTGAACATAATAAAATATTTATTTGAACAATTACTACGACGAAGACAAAAAAGGTGGTTATACATCGCGAACATACGAGAGAGCTGCCGCTGGCCGTGTCAGCCACATGGCTCCATATGAAAACTCTCTAGCTCTATTATACAGGTCATTCGGCTCTCTTGGCCGAAACATGCTTTGTCCCTCCTGCGTATGAGCACGAGTCCCGTATATACGAGATGACTGACAACTTTCAGCTGCCCACCCCAATGTTTTACTCGTGTTGACGACTCTTGGAAGAAAGACGACACCTTTGACTTGTGCTATGGGCTGGAAGGTGGTCCTGGTCGTTCTCCTCGACCAGCCTTCTAAGCCTTCGTCAGAGTGATGCAAGTGGTAACATGCTCGTTTATCACCATGGATGTCGCCTTCATGTTCGATCCTGGGAAAGAACACAAATAAGGTCTTTTCCATAACGAGCCCGAGGCTATCACCGATAGATGGTGCATTCATTTCCAACCCTACTAGTTCAGTAATAGATTGCTTTATGGTGGTATAACCGGAGTTCGTGTGGGGCAAAGTAGAAGCTTTCCAAGCCGTTTCCCTTCAAGTTCTTTTCCGACGAACGTGAGGTAACCATCGATAGATAGTGTCGTTTTAACGCATGAGCCCACCCAGGGGCTCACAAAATTGAGAATTGGTTGGAATTTTCTAGAATTTACTAGGTAGGGCTTCGGAAAAACCAATTGGTCTGGGGGGGTCCATGATGCTCTTAAGACGGCTCGGCCGATGATAGATGGCGCCTTTATTTCCGACATAACTCTATCGGTAGTAAGTCGCTGTATGGCGATATGAGTTTTGTAGTTCTGTATGCGGTATAGAAGTAGTAGCCTTCCAGCCTCCGATATTTGACAATCATAGTCAATGGTGGAGCGGCAGCACTACTACTTTGGAACGTATTGGGCCAGGTTGGTTACGAATGCGGTCTCAGCTTAAGACGGTCTTGGTGCCTGGAGCATCATTCTATATCCTACTTATGTTATAATCACCATCATACATGGCTATGCCCACCTGCTTCATTAGGAGGAGCCTTACCTGTCAAACTTCTGAGAAGGCGACTGTGTCATCCCTCGCATTATACCATCGAGTTCACCGTTGTAGAGACCGAAAGGGAACAGGAAGATGTCTCTCAGCCTATTAACGGCGTCGGCCTCGTTACTGTCACCCAATTGAGGGAAGAACGAGTTGATCATGGAGTGCCCGAAACGGAAGGCTGCCGTCGAGAACTCGTTGACGAGCGTCGGCTGAGTAGTCGGGTCGTACGCAGTGTAACCGTTCCTCTGTATAGTCAGATCGAACCACTGCATCCTTTCGGGACCGATCACGAGTGGTAAGAACTCGTTGTACGTGATCATTTGCATCTGGGCTCCTACGATACGCCTACGAAAAAAAAAAATATCCGTGGTTACATTCAATGTGTAACGATATTCGTTTTTTCATCTTCTTTTCAGTTGTAAGTGTAAAATGATTACCTGACTTCCTCGAAAATCCTGTCGTCATTCCATCGGGGGTTCAAGGACCTGAGGCGACCAGCGAGACGATTGTGTTCTCGTAGGAATACAGTGTGGAATGATGTCAGCGCTGGGTGTTGATTTATCCTGGGATCACCTGCAACGAACAGCAGTTGGTAATAATTGTATAATAGTGGTAATTAATTTTTGGACGCTCAAGCGAATACAAAAATCACCATGCAGCCACCCGTACTTCGCTCTTACCTCCGAGGAAACACAGTTGATTGGGCACCTGGAAACTACAACCGTCATTCTGCGGATCGTTGCTGGGAGGGAGCAACTCTCCGGTATTTCGATTAGTGACGGACGTCATCCTGCCTGAAATGCGACATTGTAATTGGATTAGCATTATTTATCATACTAGTTCTATAAGTTTAACGATAGTGCCAAGATCAGATCGTCCGCCTCATTACCTGATCCATCCAATGCTCTTAGAGTCCTTGATTCGTTCGTGCTAATTCCGTACACCTGAGAAGCATCGATGAAAGACGTCAGTTGATCGGTTTGTTGTCTTGGACCTGCAAAAGATCATAATGCTATGAGAAATGATGAAATGTCAGCGAGCAATATCACCTGATCGCAGAAATGTATGAAATGATCGCAAGAAGTGCGCAGTGGCAATGGCAGCTCAGTGTGAGCTATAACCAAGCCCTATTGGCTGGACGAATGGCTATAATCTTTGAATCAACACAAAAACCTTTTTCCTGAACGAAATGAGGAAAAAGGCTATCGCCAACTTTCCTATTGGTATGTCATACGCGCAAGAAAAGCTTTCAACTTCACTGATTTTATTTCTGGGCTCCTTTTGCAAAAGCCAATGCTCGGGATCTCTGAATCGGCAGGGCATTAAATCCAAATTTGCATGCGCATACGTGCAAAAGAAATTTGCAAAGCCTTCAACCACACTGATCTTTCTTCGGCTCCCTTGACTAAAGACAATGGTCAGGATCTTCGAATCAGCCGAGGGAGCACTGAATCCAAATTTCCATGCGCATACGTGCAAGAAAATCCTTCACTTACACTAATCTTTCTTGAGGATTCCTCAGCTAAAGTTAATGCTAAGGATTTTTGAATCATCAGAGAGAGGGTTTAAGCGAAATTAACTTATTCATACGTGTGAAAGAAAGCCTTTTCAACCACGCAGATCTTCTTTGGGCTCCTTCGACTAAAGTCAGTGCGTCGCAGCAGCAGAAGGAGCGCCAAAGATAAATTATCATGTGCATACGTGCAAGAAAGCTTTCAACAGCACTAGTCTTACTTGCTTTCCCTCGGTTAAAGTCAATGCTCAGGATCTTCAAATCAACAGAGAGAGCACTGAATTCATGTTTCCATGACCATAGTTTGCGGAAAAACCTTCAACCACACTGGATCAGGCTTCCTTGGGCTCCCTCGATTAAAGTCAATGCTCAGGATTTTCGGATCATCAGAGAGAACTAAAGCCAAGTTAGCATGTTTATAATTCGAGAAGAGCCTACATCTATACTGGTTTTCAGGGGCTCCTTCGAGGAAATTCAATACTTAGGATTTCTGAATCAGCAGCAGAATAGGAGTACAGAAAGCCAAATCAGCATGTGAACGTACGCTAGAAAGTGCGTCTAAAAGTTACGGGTGCTAGAAATGTTGTGAAGAATATGATGCGCTTACCCATCGTGCATGTTGAACAGATCGTCGACCTGGCATTATTCAGGCAGGGGATGTTTAAAGCAGAGTAGAATGGGTCGTCAGCGTCGAGGAGGATCGGATCACACATCGGTGGATTATCAGTATCCTCTTCATCTTCGTCGGGACAGCAGTTGAGCGGTTCACCATTCGCTAATTAGGATCGAGATGCACATATAAGTCATGTGTTATATACTCAATAAAAACTTAACTTAAGAGTCGAGAAAATTTACGGTCTCGATAACAAGGCGATGAAAAAAAAAACCGTATTATTAATTGCACTTACGACCGGTGCTGATTGGTGTCAAAGATATGTCGTGATCCAAGAACTGTCCCCACTGCATAAACATGTGCGTAACATAATCCGTGGGATTATCCATGTGATTATGGATCTCGAGAGAGATTGTCCTGGGGCTAGGCAACGGTCTGCCAGAAGCAGCGACTCGTTGGGCCGAAACTCCTGCAAAAGAAGAGGCATTAAATGGATATCTTATGTTATACACTTTTTGGATCACAGCACCATCATGTCAAACAAAAGAGCGCTGTATCAAAAAAAAAGTCTGGCGGGGACCGTGGTTTTGAACCCGCAGAACATCTTCCTTGGACCTGTGATGTAGATCAAGATCCTCGTCAGGAACGGGCTCAAGTATTTGGCTGCCCAGTGCAGGAAAAGGCTTTGCGCCCCTCTAAAAAGATGTTCCGCAGTGATCATAAGCACCCTGAGGGAGTGGTAATGGAGGGGTTTGACAAAACCCTAGGTCAGAGGTTCAACGTCTGAATATGCTAGAGGTTCTCTATCTTGAACATAATTTTAAATTATTGCTTTTTTTAAGAAGTAAAAGTACTTTTATCCCTTGCAGCCTCTAAAATTTATCAGCCCGGTGTGGTCGCACCCTTCTCACCTGCCTAAGTCCGACCCTAATCCTCGGTTGTAAACCATAACCTTGCTGACAGGCTAATGGGTCTAGGACTCCCTCTGTGATGCACAGAGTTCCCTGTACCTTAAATGGTAGGCCGTACATTCTGATGGACTAAGGGGAATCAGTGCTATTGATTAGGACGGTTGATTTGTGATGTAGATTAAATGATTCTCAGTATGTTCGGTGACAGACAGCACTCTCATTTATAGACTAATAGCCTGTGAACTCTAGGCAGGGAACTCTTGACGCATGGTCTATCTCCGAGCATACTGAGAAACCCTACGGCAGACCATAAGGATTTCTCAGTACTCTCAGAGATAGATAGGCCGTGCCTCATTAATAAACAGAGTCGCAAATAAAAGCTTGGTCAGCAGGGGCGAGCATGCATTTTGGCACCCCCTTGTAATGTTAAAAGAGAGGTAAAAATTTGAAAATTGTGCTCCTTCTGGACCAGCGCCCGTAGTAGTAGACTCCCCCCCCCCCCCAGTTGTGGCCCTGTTAATAGACAAATGGATTTATGCGATATATATTATGCGATAAACCAAGGGTTCCCCCATAGGAATCCTTGGTCGTAGCGATAGGCTGTATCCTCTGATTGACCAAGGAATACTCTGTGATCTCTGATAGACAGTGGTTATGTACACCAAACGATTCTCAGTATCGTCGTTGAACAAATCGATACAGACTCTTGGAACGGGAACAATTGCCCACCTCCAGGTTGTCAATTAAGAAATATGGCTCAGTGTTAAATCGCACACTCTGCGATGTAGACGGAACGATTCTCAGTAACGATTATCTGGGAAAGACCGCAGCGCATTGATACCGAAATTTCTACCCTCTGTGATAGACCAAGGTTTCATCTGTACCCCCTTCAATGATAGGCCGTACCCTCTAATACTAACACTATTTAACGGTGCATGCACCTCGCAAACATTCCTCTGAGGAATTTCTAACGAATGCCGGAGTTATGAATGTTTCGTACTCTGCTGGTGCTGCCACCTGTTTTACAAATTTTAAAGTGAAATTAGCGGATGGCGGAATTTTTCATGTCATGTAAGTATTGAAATCCATTTGAGAATAAAATTATGCCAAAAAGTTTTAGATATGTGATTGTCAACCAAGTGTTTCGATGCACTTTTGGGCGCCACTGTAGGGACCGGTGATCGGGTGAAGGTTCTTCGATAAAAATCCTTATCTCATTATCACAGGCATGGCCCCCTGCAAGGGGTGGGCTGACAAGGCTCCGACCCGGGGACCTGGGAGGATTTTAATCTTTTTTTTTTTCACGCTGTAAATTCATCATAAAGGGGGGGGGGCGTGAAAGATCACAGGCCTAGGGGCCCTGTTTTAGGATGTGGGGGCCATGATCAAGGGTATCGCGAACATTAAAAGTTTCGAAATCCCTACCTTGAGTGAAACGGCAACTTTGTGTTAATTTGGTTCAGTTTATTAAAAATGTTTTGACGAGTCATGTCGCGATGTTTCAAAATGTATTTCGTATTTGAAACATTTTTTTCCTCACACTCATCACAAATTAACACTCATCACAAATTAACACTCATCACGTAACTTAAGTGATGACAATATAGCAATTTATAACTAATAACTATTTATGACTGTCATTGTCCTGATGGCATTCGCGAGAAAAAATGCGATTTTGATCACTGTCATGAAGACGTTGCCAATTGCAATGAACCATTGACGTCAATGGTCCCCAAGATGCATAATAACGAGAGCCCGAATTATATGCGTATGTGCATATGCAATTGCATACTTCAGCACTATTTATAATAAGGGGTCATTCAAGTATTACGTCAGCATCGGTGGGGGAGGGGGGGGGGTTTCCGATTTGCTGCTTTTGGATGACAAGGGGGAGGTTTGGATGATGCTTACGTCATCAACCACCCTGTGTGAAAATATGAAATATTCTTAATAGCATCTTATTCGGTGCCCCGAAAACGGAAAAAAAAACCCTTTGGATAGTTATTGGGCACCTGATCTAACATTCCCCCTATTGATAAGTCCCCTACAGAGCCACTATAGTGATCCCTAAATGTTTCACAGATCCTTCAAGTGCTCTGGAAATGTGTCCGAGCCGCTTAAGTGCTCTGTTTAACTGTGCCACGGATCACTTAAGTAATCTGGGAATGTTCCGCGGGTAACTTGAGTGATGTAGAACCGCACTGGGGGGCCGCTTCAGTGCTCTAAAACTGTGCCACATGTCACTCAGGGGATCTCTAAATGTGCCACGGATCGTTTAAGTGCTCTGGAACTGTGTCGCGGGTTACTTAAGTGATCTCTGACTGTGAAAGTGTTTTTGAAAGTTTTTGTCATTCACATGCTTGCAAAACTCTCCGGGTCGCTCGTTGGTCACTCACCGACCTAGTACCTCACTCTCTGAGCGGATCAATTGTGGGCCATACAGAAATTTTGCACACCATTCCATCATTCTACTAATTTTCTCGGCAATTGATTCCTCAAATTTTCTGTCACTTGGGTCATAGCCCGCTAACCCCCCCCCCTCCTGGAACTGTAAATACGCCACTGTATATAACTACGTGAGTTAATTTGCAAATGCGTGTAACTTTTTACGCTGTGGGTCTTATGACGTGCGTGGAGGTATTTGCAACTGAGCGAAAATAAAGAAAAATATAATATAAAGAAATGTACAAGGTGCATAGGTAACAGGGCGTATGGCATTTTACTGGTGAATCGTTTGTCCTAAAGCAGCGGTTCTCAACCGGTGCTCCGTGTGAACTTCCAGGGGCTCCGCGGCCCCTCGAGACGGTTCGCCAGTAGAACGTCACACGCCCCTTTTCTTATGCACCCTGTATAAGAGAGTAAAAAAAAAAGGGTTCAACGGCACCAGTAGCGTACCATCAGCATAATAAGCGTCTGCCAGCCTTTCGAAACAAGAAGACGCCATTCCCCAGGATGGGTTTTGCAGGTTGTTGCAGGTTCCGTCGTAAGTCCTGTAGCGACCGTTTCGGTTGCAGGTGAAATTGAACAGGTTCTGGCACTGCTGCACAGAGTTGTCTGCCAGGATGTTCTGGAGGTTCATCGAGCCCAAGCCGGTTTGCACTTGCTCGGGAGTCAGACCGAAACTGCGAGGAAACGGAAAAGCAAAATTAGAGAATCGACAACCAATCACAAAGTCTACTCATAAAAACATAAAACCTGCACGTTTCCAGTTCACTTACGTGACCTGCAGTGTCCTTCCACATCACTTTAATAGCCCGTGACATATTTTCACATCACTCAAGTATCCCGCGACAAATTCCCAGATCATTCAAGTGATCCTCGGTGATCACTCAAATGACCCACGGCACATTTCCTGATCACTTGAGTGACCTGAGGCACATTCATAGATCAATTGAGTGATCCGCGGCACATTTACAGATTCACCCAGCTACTTGCGGCACATTTAGAGATTTACACACATTTACACACTTGAGTGATCCCGGCACATTTGCAGTTCACTTAAGTGACCTGCAGTGCCCTTCCACATCACTTTAATAGCCCGTGACATATTTCCACATAACTCAAGTATCCCGCGACAAATTCCCAGATCATTTAAGTGATCCACAGTGATCACTCGAATGACCCGCGACACATTTACATTTCACTTGAGTGACCTACGGAAGTGACCCATGGCGCATTCACAGATAAATTTAGTGACCCATGGCGCATTCACAGATAAATTTAGTGACCCGCGGCACGTTCACAAATAAATTTAGTGACCCGCGGCACGTTCACAAATAAATTAAGTGACCCGCGGCATATTCACAGATCCACGACACATTTACATTTCACTTGAGTGACCCGCGGCATATTCACAGATCCGCGACACATTTACATTTCACTTGAGTGACCTACGGAAGTGACCCATGGCACATTCACAGATAAATTCAGTAACCCGTGGCACATTCATAGATAGTAACCCGCGGTACATTGGGCACATTCACAGATCACTCGAGTGAACCGCGGCACATTCACAGATCGCTTGAGTGATCTGCGACACATTCACAGATCAATTGAGTGACCTGCGACACATTCACAGATCAATTGAGTGATCCGCGACACATTTACATTTCACTTGAGTGACCTGTAGAAGTGATCCGCGGCACATTTGGAGATTTACACACGTTTACAGATCACTTAAGTAACCTGCTGTTCCATTGCAGATCACTTAACTGGCCCGCGACACGTTTTCAAATCAATGAAGTGACCCGCACTATCCTAAAGGGTGAAAACCTCTTGACCCACAGCGTAGCTGATGACCGCTGCACGTACTTCGTGCATCGTTTGAACACCTACTACAGTAAGTGCCGGTACCTGGCACTCCGCACACATTGAAATTTGAGCGAAAGACTGAATTTTTTTTCATTCAATGATTCTTGGATATGCAATCCGCTGTTTGTCGTAAGCGGATCTAATACCCCATGGTGAGCACCTAAATCCCTTATATACGGGACATACAGCAACCTTACCCCACTCACCAGCGATTGTTTTCTTCGCATGGGTACCCTCAGGACCGTCTTAAGATCATCATGCCCGCCACCCTCGAGCAAATGGATTTTTCTGAAGACCCAGCCTGGCTAGAAATGCCCGCCAAATGACCAATTTACATGCTCACTTTCTAACATTTACATCAGATCCCATTCCCATTGAGCTCCCCCCCCCCCCGTACTTGACGCCTTTCCGCCCCGGGCCCATGTGTTAAGACGGTGCTGGGCACCCTTCGCCACAAGCATTGCTTAGAAAACAAACTGTACCTTGGAGCATTGTTAATAAAACTCAGAAAATATACTATTTTTTTTAGAACGAATACATTATTTTAATAAGAAGGGGGGGGGCGGGGAATATTGTTTCGAAATAAACTCTTTTTCTTGAAGCATTGTTTATAAACTAAATTCTCTCTCTAGCATTGTTTGAATACCAATTCGTGCAGAGTACCTCCGTAATTACAATTTCAATCTGGTACTGTGTACAGGGTGTCACATAAATTCGTAAATAGTTAAAAAATCCATAAAATAGAAGGAAATTGGTTATTTTTGTATGTGGTTTGTGGAAAAATTATTTTGTAACTAAGTTAGTGTTGTTTGTTTGTTTTTGTGTGTGTGTGTGTTGTTGTGTGGTTTATTATATATATATATATACACAGTCAAACCTCGTTAATGAGTCACTCTTGGGAGAGCAAAAATATGACTTAGTAAGCGCAGTGACTCGTTAAATCGTTAAATGGAGTAAGCCATAGCTGTGTCAATTCCTGCCTGAAGCCAATTGGGACTTGCAAAAAGTGACCCGTTAAGCGGAGTGACGTGTTAACCGGGTGACGCACTATATATATATATATATATGTATATATATATATATTTTTTTTTTTTTTTTTTTTTTTTAAAATATGCAAATCAGTGTCCTATAAAATGCAAGGAGTACGATTAACAGCTCAGGGCGACCGGTTACAATGGCCATTGCTTGACAAGAGTAACAGCTCATTCCTGAATTTTCCTGTAGCAGTCCTCCAGCCAAATATGCGGTAGATCTGCCACTCGCGGGCCAGAAATTTGTGTAAAGTGACCATATGATCCGTCTTTTACGGGATATTGTAGAAATTTTGGCCGTCCTAACTTTTTTATAAAATGTCCCGTTTCCCCCCCCCCCCATTTTTAACAATGTTTTGTTAAATTTCTTGAACTAAGAATTAAGATTATTTTTGTGGCTTGTAAATTATATTTTGATAATTGCGACTATAATTAATTATAGTCACATACACACATTCATCTCCCACATTTGCCAGACATATACGTTTCTTTGGCGAATTGCATTTTGATTTGCAGTGATAGTTGGCAACTTTGAGAATTTTTCGTCAATGGTGATTGGCAACTTTATTTACCATTGACAATTTTTCGGCTGTAATTGTCAATTAACTTGCCTTTGACAATTTTTTGACTATTATTCTAAACTTTGCTTGCTTTAAAAGTAATTTTTGTGAATGCCAATTTTACTTGCCTTTGTTAAATTTTCCGGCCGTAAATGGCAACTTTACTTGCCTTTTATAATTTTTCCGACTGTAACCGTTAATTTTACCTGCATCCGAGAACTTTCTTTGGTGATATCTCGTATATTTACATGAAAGAAATATGGTCAGCGAGGGTATTCATCATTTTTCTACTGGAATAACTTTTCGCGGACCACATTTGGCCCGTGGACAGGAGGTAGTGCGTCTCTATGGTGTGAAGTGGATAAAGAACTATTGGTGATGTTGTTTTACCTTAGCCACGAATCGCCGGCAACCACATTCATAACCAATTTTACTCAATTTTTATGAATTTTTAACTTATTTAAGAGTTTATGGCATACCTTGTAAATTACAAGATTGTAAATTAAAGGTAGATAACATTTTGCTCAAGTATTTGTCGTAAATGTAGTTTTACGTTACGTTTTGGCTAAAACGAATGTGAGACGTACTCTTGCATGAGTATCCTTGTGGCTTCTTCGAACCTCTCCTGAGTTGTTTGCAGCATGGTGGACCTCGACCTGCTTCTCTGGAACACGTTGTGACGCACCGACGGTATGTTATTTCCGAAGGGACGTCTCCCTGTGGAATGGAAAATACAATACTATCAAGCGAAAAGGACAAAAAAAAATCTGAACTATCCCTTAATAATAACGCAATCCTCATTAGGGCCGTTATTGGCCCCCTCCGGACCGAGTGATTTTTCTGAAGCCCCTTGCCTGAAAAATACCTCCTACCCAACTTTTGGAATCCAGAAATCCGGAGATTCTCCCGAGGGGGGATCCCTCCCCCGGGGAACTTTTTTTAATCAATTAAGAGAAGTTCCATTATACCCGCCCCAGGCAGGTTCTGCATTGCTCCTGAGCAGAATATACAGTTGTAATTCCATGTCAGTCTTTCCATGCAGGATATAGAAATCACATCTACATTCTGTTCATAAAACATTAGTGTGTTTCCTTTCGCGGATGCTATCAGTGATTGATAATATTGGGTATATGCTTAGAGGAGAAATAGAGAAATATGCTTATATATTTTCTTCTCGATGGGTATATGAACTCTTAAAAGCTTTACATTGAGGGTGACCATACATCTAACACATTCGTGATTTTCTTTTAATTCACTTCAATTTGAAGTGGAGATTGATCTACGCGATTGGCGACTTTTCTTCGATTTCAGCATGTTGTGGCGACTTTGCTAGCTTTTGGCATCGTTTTTGGCGAGACTTGGCAATGTCCTGTATTTTCCAATATTTCGAGCTGAATTTCCCGTATTTTTCTCGAGCAAATACGGTCAGCCTATTTATATTCAGCTTTATTTTGCTTAAAGTTTTATATTTTCTTTCTGAAGACATATTTAATCGGAGCAAACAATTTAAAATCTTCAAAATACAAAGCTGCTGACGAAAAACCTTGCGTTTACCGCACGGCTGTTAATGGAATACAATAACGATTATACACAGGAATTTCGGCAACCAAGGGCTTACCCCTGATAAATGATTGCCGATAAACGCTACGTAAACAAAGTCACGTCTTTTGCCAGTTGCTTAAATGCGGTCACCAAGACTTTTTTTACGGCTGCTCGATGGAAATGACCACGGCTGTCCTCTATGGGTGTTTTCCCTAACGACGACGGCAGTCATTGACGTCACGACAACGTGAAAGCTCGCGTAAAATTAAAAATTCGGAGAGTTGACAGGTCTGTACTTTCCTACCAATAAAATTTACATACTTGCTGTCAAAAATTGCACGCACATCTCGTTTTCCTGAGCCCCCCTCTGCACTCGAGACTCTCGGGTGGGCCCATGCGTTAAGACGGCACTGATCCTCACGTATTCCCAAGAGATCTGAGTATGATCTATCCAAAGAATTTGTTAGTTGACATTCATGGCCGAACCTAGACCTACACAGCCAGAGGCTGCCCCTAAGCACTGGACTACCAAGCGGTGGGAATCTTCAAACTTTTATATAAACGTTGCGGGCCAAAATGTTTCCATGAAGCTCGAGGACCACAAATTCATACTGTGGTATGCGGTAGCTTGTAGTGTCTTGACGGATGAATCCAACGGGGCCCAAGGTTTCGAGCCAAAAACCGGGGCCCTATATTATTTTTTAATTTTATTTTTGCGAGACTTTTTTTCATTAAACATGAATTTTCGTTGATTCTGGCTTATTTTTCATTAAATATAAATTTCATTCAATTTTTAAATTATTTTTTTCATTAATTCTGAAAAATTATTTTTAAAGAAATAGTTCTAGAAGCAATGAAAGAAATAATTTTTGAAACAAATAATTTCAGAATTAGTGAAAAAAAAACATAAATTAATGAGAGAAAAATAATTTCGTAATTTCTGATAGAAATTGTTTTTCACAATTGAATTCCTTTCTTTCAATAACAATTGCATAATTATTGGAAGAAATGATTTCAAGATATATTATACAAAAACAACGCCACAACAGGCAAAATGCCCAACGAGGTGGCTGATAAAAAGATGCCCATAAAAATATGGATGTCATATGTTTCAAAAATACAGCAACCCCATTAAAAATGCAATTAACACAAATTATAAACAATATATACACATGATAAAATATTATACAATGCCCATAAAGAATATTTATGGTTGTCTTATTCTAAGAATGGATAACTTCTCGATTTACCCCAACATGTTTATCGTAGTTCTTTTTGAACGTGTCAATTGTGTTACAATTTATTACCTCCGGGGGTAAGCTATTCCATTTATTAACAACCCTATTAGAGAAAAATTCCCTGCGACACCATAACCTCGCATTGTCCCTCACCAATCGATACTGGTCTCCCCTTGTGAAAGCAGTCGATTGGCGGTGTACTAAAAGTTCATGGTCCATCCTATCCATCCCATTGAAAATTTTGAACACTTCGATCATATCTCCTCGACACCTGCGTTCATCCAATGTAAACATATTCAAAAAATGAAGTGTCTCTTCATAACTGAAGCCCTGTGTGCCAATAAGGACACGCATAGCTCTTCTCTGTACCCCTTCAACCAAGTCTATGTCCCTCTGTAGGTATGGTCTCCAAAACCTTACAGCATACTCCAGTCCAGGACAAACTAAGCCTCAAAAAGACGGAAGAATGACTTTAGGAGAACGCGAAGAGACCTTTTTGAAAATGAGACCAAGCATTCTATTCAATTTTTTGACCAAAGCTGAACAATGTTCAGAAAACCTAAGCTGCTCGTCAATGAGAATTCCCAAATCGGTGACCCTAGTTGCATCCGGGATAGTGACACCATTCAACTCGTAAGAGAACCGTGGGTTGTTCAAACCAAATTGAGCGACCATGCACTTTTCAATGCTAAACATCATGCTCCATTCATTTGCCCATGCTGTAATCATGTTTAAGTTGGTCTGGAGCAACTCCCTATCGCTTTGATTTCTGATTACCCTCATTAGCTTCACGTCATTTGCGAATTTGCTAGTAATCCCATCGATACTTTGATCAAGTTTATAGATAAAAAGTGAAATAAGTATGGGGGCCAAGAACATTTCCTTGAGGAACTCCACTTGTGAAGCCTGTCCAACCAGAGAATTCCCCGTTCACCATAACTCGTTGCGACCTATCCCTTAACCACAATTCTATCCAATTCAGCAAGTTGCTCCCAATTCCAATCGCGTGTACACGCTTCAAGAGTTTATAATGTTGGACCCGATCGAATGCCTTCTGGAAATCAAGGTAAACAACATCTACATTTTTGCTCTTACCCAAAGCCTTAGTCACGTGATCATAGAAGCAAAGGAGGTTAGTCACACATGACTTCCCCTTCCTGAACCCATGCTGATTATCCGACAATACATTATTCTCGTCTATCCACTTCACAAACTGCCTTTTGATGGTAATTTCCAAAATTTTCGAGAGGGAGCTCGTCAAACTCGAAAATTTTGGAAATTATCATCAAAAGGCAGTTTGTGGATAGACGAGATTAATGTATTGTCGGATAATCAGCACGGATTCAGGAAGGGAAAGTCATGTGTAACTAACCTCCTTTGCTTCTATGATCACGTGACTAAGGCTTTGGGTAAGAACAAAAATGTAGATGTTGTTTACCTTGATTTCCAGAAGGCATTCGATCGTGTCCAACATGGTAAACTCTTGAAGCGTTTACACTTGAGAAATGATTGATATATTGTGAAGGAAAATAATTTTTCAGAATTACCGAAATAAATAATTTTGTTATAAGAATTTCCTTTTGTTATAATGATGTCCCGTATTTCCGTAGAAACCTCGAACCCCATGTATAAACCCGATTTATTTCAGAAGAAAGCCGCACACTCTTTGACTTCTCGAACCACCTCTTGGTAGATTTTACAATCTTGTTTTTGGTATCACGGTCTTAGGCGTTGTCTATTCCCTCAAGATTTCTCACCATTTCCGTTATCGAGTGTAGAGCTCAAACCCATGATGTCATGTGAATTTTTACTGTGTGTGAAACCTTTAAAATTTTTGGAGTCTAACTAAAGTCTACGCTGTCGCCCCTTACAATCTGCCTCCCGGGTGCACCGCACCCCCCTTGCACCCTCGCTTAAGCAGCCCCTGCCAACTGGAAGATTTTAATAAGGCTGAAAAATCGGAAGTATTGGCACGTATGGGAATGTGACATTTCGCCATCTGAGCACAAAATTAATGTCAAATTGTCAATGACTTGTATAAAATGTATTTTGTAAAATACATAGTTGCTCATTATTAAATATACTATATTGAAATATCTTTGTCATTCTCCCTACCGAGTCTAATTACTCCATCTAATTGGCATGATGACAAATGAGCCATATCGCGTCATTTAAAGAAACGAGAGAAAAGACGACGTTTCAAAAGTCGATGGCTATTAAAATGTTTCCAACGACAAAAAACGACGTATCATTTTACAATGTCGTCATCATGTCATGGGGGGGGATTATGCAACCCCCAGTTCTTTTACTGCGACCTCATACGCATGCGTATAAGTGTTCAATCTCTTAATGTTACATTTTAACGAGAAGGGAAGTGATTGCGTATTTGACGTCCTCCTACTTTTTTTCATGACTGAATTTCACAGAAAGGGTGTGACCTATCTTTGAATAATAAGGTAATAAGGTAGCAGAGACAAAGAAAAGTAGGGCGTAGAAATCATGTAAAACAGTTAACTTTTTTTTAAGCATATGTCACGGTAAATGTGATAAATCCAGTTATTATTCACAATAACCGGTTATTATGCATAATGGCCGAGCATTTTGGTAAGTTTGATAAATTTCTCTAAACATTCAAAGGCATACATAAGCGCGTCGTTGGTAAAATTAAAAAACCATACTAAAAATATCGCTTTCACCGGTGATTATGCATAATACCCAAGCGTCGCGTCGTTTTTAAACGTGATAAATCGTACTGTATGATACTATACATGATAATTTATACATGTATTGTAAGTAAAATTTATCGTTATATCGTTATATCGATCACACTATATATGCACCACACATACCAGACTCATTTCGAATTTTTTCATATTTATCAAATTCACCAATTGCACTAGGGTATTATGCATAATCACAGCTAAAAGCGATAAATTTCAATTATTTATCAAATTTACCAACGACACTAGGTTTTATTATGCATAATTGCCGGTAAAAACGATAATGTTAAAAACATTATAATTTTTGTATTTATCAAAATTTCTACGATACTTGGAGTGTTATGCATAATGTCCGGTAAAAGAGATAATTTATTTACCAACGACACTTGGGTATTACGCATATGCTGGTAAAAGTGATAAATTTAGCAAACTTACCAAGACGATTGGTAAATATGCTTAATAACCGGTTATTATGTAAAATAATCGGTTTATCACATTTAACATAACATATACAGTATATACGTTATGTTATGGTAAATGAAGCCCAAAATCGGCCAGTTCGTGAATTAGCCAATTTTGTTGTGAATTGATCCGGCCAATTTCGGTCTTTGGCCAGCAAGTCAAGTTCGCAAAGTGGCTGGAGCTCCCTGGCCAAAGTCCGGAATGAAAAGGCATGATCCGGGAACATCACCAAGTGGCGTTTTCTTTCGTGATAATTATGGCCACGTTAGCTATGGCACCCCATCATATCCCGGTCACGATGCGGTAATCATTTTGTTTCCAAAATTTGACAGAAAAACTACATCTGTATTATTTTTAAGCAGTTTTCTCTCTCAAATTTCTCTTAATCGCTAATCCAATACAGCTACTATATACTATAGCCATTTATCACAAGTTGGCAACAGAAAAAAATGGATTTGGCTCCTACTGGTCTGTCTTACATTAGCACATCGAGCCAGGGATCTCCTCCAGCCACTTCGCGAATTGGCTGGCCAAAGCCCGAAAAATCACTAGTTATTTCTGAAAAGCGGACTTTGGCCAAAACTCTCGGCCACTTCGCGCGAGCGGGCCGCACTTCGGACTTTTGCCGCAGCATATGCAATGCCTGTTAGTGACTTACTTCTGCTTGAAATCCGTTGCCGAAGATCCCGTACGTTCTGGTCTGCGGCGGCGAAAGCGTCCGCCACTGCCTCTGCCGATAGCGTCCTCGGCATCGCCACTGTACGCCCCTGTACGCTCGGTCTTTGGTTGCGTGGTGTCGGGTTGAAAGACTGGCATATTGCGTAACCCAATAAGCACGATAAGAAGATCACAGATGTGCTGCAAAAGTCGAAAAAAAAGAAAATTTGAGAACTATATGGAGAAAGACTATTATACTTTAGTACATTATTTTTCAACAGAACTTTCTCAGCTTTTTGCCGTAAAATTTCACTAAATTGATTTTTAGTACCTGTTCATGTTGTATGAAACATCATATAACATTTAAATTACCTTTCTTTCTTACTGCAATCATAAAATATGGGTTTTTAGGATAAAATGTGTGTAGAAATGTGTTCCAAAGTACAACGGGGGTCTTGTACATGAACTAGGTGGCACATTGGCAGGTCACTTAAATAGCCTGTGACACACTAACAGATAACTCCAGTGACCAGCAGCATATTTACATATCCTTTGAGTGACCCGCGACAAAGTTCCAGAGCACTCAAGTGGCCACGGTGCAATTTCATATGATCGAAGTTACCCACATCCAGCACAGTTCTATATTCCGACCCACACCACATATCCAGATGACTTAAGTTGCCCGCGGTACATTCCTAGATCACTTAAGTGGATCTTACTAGATCACTTAACCCTCGATGGCTGCTTCGTCAGAGGAAGACTCAGACGAGGTGGAGGAATAAAGTGATAAAAGGACATCGCCAGTGAACCACCCTCTAACACATCCGAAGATACGTTTTCAACTCTCAGCTTAGATACGAAAGCAAACGACAAGCACCGACAACATCATCTGCCCCCGAAGTGGCACAATGTCGCGAGGCAGAAGATGAACTGCACACAGGAAACGCTGCGCCCCGAGGAGGCGAATGCTCGCGAAGCAGTTTCTGACATTTTTGTAAATAATTGTTAAATATGATATTTGATGATGAAGAAATTTTGGAGAGGTAGGGCTTCGCTGGGTGGTGCGCATGTGCAACATCGGGAGCCACAGCTTGGTAAGGAGCCAGATGGCAGGATTGCATCAAATCAGGGCGGAACGAGCGGCCCACAGGGACACCACTAATGCTAGGCTGCTTGATGGGGGGGACTGGATAGTGCCCTCATCATGGATAAAAAGAGGAAAGGGGGCTGGATGTGCCGGACCGGATGGCCTTCGAATGTATCTCGAGGGCTTCCCGGTCGGACACCTTCAGCACTCTCCAGCACGGACCAACTCAGCCGAGTAAATGGCTAATATCCCTAGCGGGACAGAGCCAGGTCCCTGCCTGGTAAGAAGAAGAAGATCACTTAAGTGACCCGCGGCATATACATATAGAGATAATCCAAGTGATCCACTGCATATTTACAGATAAGTTGAGTGCCCTGCGAAACAGTTCCAGTGCACTGAAGTGGCTTGCGATGCAGTTAAGCTATATCGCTTAAGTTACTCCACGCCACATTTCCCATATGACTTAAGTAGATCACTTGAATGACCCGCGGCATATTTACAGATAACTAAAGTGACCCTGCAGTGCATTTACAGATCACATTAGTGATCTGTGGTACAGTTCCAGAGCATTTAAGTAATGTACCAAAAATCAACCACCCCCATTCAATTGTGCATGTGCAACGGATTAACCACCATATGATGTCTGTCTGTTAATAAATCAACACATTTTTCATCAATAGTTCATTGGTCCCTGGCGCACAAAAGGACCTCGTCAATTATTCATAAATGAGACTAAAATTGAAAAGTTCAATTTTATTACAGCGTAGAAGATTCCGGCAATTGCACTTTAATGGGAGGGGATGCATGCATGAACATTGAATTTGGGGGGGTTGTCTGTTGCAGGGCCTCTTCCTATGCCGAATGCTTGGGCTGAGGTTGCCTTAAATGGCGGAAGGGGGGGGGGAAGCAATGCTCTATCGAACGGCAGGAAAACCACCAATAATTGACCATTGTGTGCGTGTGTGTGATCTAATCGTGTACATTGTATGAAAAGTTTTTGATTTCTATGAAAATTTCCGAAGTCATACTTTCACAAAAGTAATCCCCTTAAGCCAGTGGTCTTCAACAAATGCCATGGCCCGCTTGAATTGCTAGGTAAATCGTTGACGTGGTAAGAGTGAACGTTGAACTCATCGTGTAGAGTTTTGGGTTTGAATGGCAGTTTTCGAAAGAGTTGTTTCATTTAAGCGGAGTGGGGTGACGTATTATCAAGAGTTCAGTAACATTAGAAACCCATAGAGGGCAATTGGAATTTTCAAAAACTGACCCGATACGCGGAGGTACGTACAAACGAGGTTTGACTGTATTCCACCCACTCGTTACCTCCGCTGTTAGCACCACAAAGTACAGTATGGTATAGAATAGGAAACAACTTTCGGTACGAGCTCAATTTTTTTGGTTTTTGTTTCAGCGGTGGTGGTGGAAACTCGTTGCTCAACTGTCACCGATTCATCCGCTCGAACTTCCTTGGATGACGGGAAGAAGACTTTGCAAAGGCGGAAATTTGGTAAACCAAAAAAAAACACCGATGACAAACAGCGATAACATCATAACTATGGGAGTTATATTGGAACATCGAATCTCTCTCTCAAGAAACTAACAAAAAAAAATTAGGTTTGTCACGGAGAAGTTTGATCGATTTCTCATCGACAGACTGACACCATTTTCATTTGACCAAAGAGATTTGAGCTCATAAAACTCGACCAAAATAGGTGAAGGGCAACAACCGCTTCTCATTTAGTTCGAAAAAAAACACGATCGAACTCGGTTATAACGAAGATTCCGTAAACTACTGCTTATAACCGAAGTTGATTGGCCTTTTGAGGCAACATGGCAACTAAGGATAGTTTATACAAGGGTTTTTGACAATTGGCGTTATGCGAAGATGAATTCAGGAAAGGAAATTCAACTACTATCACTACTTAACAGTATATGCACCTCGTACACATTCCTCTGTAGAATTTCTAACGAATCGGTACATGTCGGAACGTGTTTTGCAAGCGTATGAATATGCATGGGACCCTGAAGTATTTCTGCCGTTAGTTGTGCTTGTTTCGTATTCTTCCTGATGCTGCTATCATCTGTTTTCCATATTTTAAAGTAAAGATGGTAAACGCTTGAATTTTCATCTAATGTAAACATTAATAATGAGTTATTACTCATTATTATGGGTAATCAGGGTATCAGGTAACTGTTAATTTAAAATTTACTGCAAAATATATTACAACGATGGTTAATTACATTTATTTCATGTTCATACTAGCTATAATACCCGGAGCTGCCCGGGTTTTCTTCAATGAGGCTTTATGAATCACGTGATATCTCCCTCTTTCTTTGAGGGACATACAAACCGTGTCCACGTTAACCAATATATGGCAACTTCCTGCGCGACTCATGAAAGAAACGGATCTGGATTTAAAGAAACGTAAAAATGGAAATATTTTTTTCCCCTTTTTTAAGGGGCGCTAGGTGTTTTGTTCCCCCCCCCCCACACCTTGAACTTCAAGTTATCCACATCTGTCTGTTTCAGCCTCCAAAAATGCTTAGTTAAAGCTGTGGAATTTCTTCGATGCACTTTATGGGCCCATAATAAATTTTAAAACAACCTAAACTACATGAAATTATGCAGTTGAATATTAAAAGACAATAAGAAGACATTAATTTTCATGCTTGAGAAGATGTAAATAAACGGTTTAAATCAATGTTATTGCATGAATATCCAACTCAAAAGTAGGTCCAGCTAATTACTTCATATTTAATCTCCCGGACTTCGTATATCTATAAAGCGAACTCAATATTTCAAAAATCGAGAATTCAATACAATTTTTAAAATTACTGATGTGTCAGAAAACCCCACTAAATTTTGCATTTCTACAGTAAAATCGGCAGTTTTAACACTGATTTCTATGGGTTTCATCCTTTGCCTGACACTCAAGGTGATGCTGGTGTTGATTATGACGTTTATTCAAAAAGCTCTTATTACTGGAAGGATTGAATTTAGGGCTTGAAATTTAAACAAAATATCTTTGTTGAAAAAAATTATAGACATTCTTTCCCAAGTTGAGGTCTTCTGTTTACTTTTTCCTGCCCAGGGCCCCTCCACCAAATCAAAAGTGTTCGAGATTACTTTGTAGTTGTATCATGAACTACTGATGAAGAATTAAAATACTAAAATATGTATTAAATTTGATGTCTATGTAAAATTAACGTGCAATAGAGAGTTCTATTATGAAGACAAGCTACTTATAGCTTTAGACTACTAGTTGCTCTGTTAGTCTAAATTAAAAATTACTAGTATAAATAAAAGTGTACAGTACATTTTACCACAATAATTTAAGTAATAAGAGATAATAAGGTAAAAAATTGCTATTTTTTTACTCTTTTTCGCGATCTATAAAATTTATTAATATCGTTATTTTGATTCATACTTTAATAAAAATTTCATATCACTTTAAATTTATACGATTTTCACAACATTGCACATTGAAACTGACGGCCCTCAGGTTAAGTCGTCACTCCGCTTAAGCCCCGTCATAATTTTCCGGTAACTTGAGGTGACGACTTATCGAGGTTTTACTGTATATCACAGAATAATTCCAAGAAAAGCGAAGTTGGAAATTTCCATCCATATCTCCATGTGTTTGTTCTCTTTCCATTCCACACGCACGGAACCGGATTTCCAGAGGAAAAGAAAGTGGAAAAAGAAAGGCTCTATGAAGATGTCAAGGTCATTTGTGAAACACAACAAAAAAATTCACAACTTTCATTTCTTTTTCCTCCGTTCTAAAAGCAAACACATTGTTATTCCAGGCACACCTTCACCATTTTTACAATTAAGGAAGAAAAATAAATGGATAAAAGAACCAACAACTGTGTATTTGATTGAGCGTTTGTCATCTGAAGACCTGGCACTGGGATTATTTATGCACGCAAACGTAGCCTATTCCAATAGATGGGTTTTGGATTTTCCAGCTGCTTCTGCAAATAAATCTAGAGCGCGACGGAGACGTGTCTTTCGAAACGAAAACAATTGGCGTATTTGGCTTTCGAGACCTTTTGTTTGTTTTTTTCATCAATTTTTCGATGGTCAATTCTTTTCGGCGAATGTTGTTGTTGTGTTTGACGAAGAGTCAGTTAGTTTTACAAAAACAAGAAATCGAATCCAACGCAAAACTTGAATTCGGACACCTTTCTATCACCAAGCAGCAGGACCGGACTTGATAATTTCGCGGCCCGGTGCAAAAAAAAAATTGCGGCCCCTTCTAAAAAAACTTTATATCATCACTCCCCGATTTCCGAACTTCCCGAGTGGCGAACTGAAATATTTTTGCAGTCTTGGTTTTGCAGCGTGCAACGAAAATTGTACAAGTAGTGTGATGGAGATCAAAATCAGGATTTTTTGAAGGGAAAGTAATTTGACAAAGAAGTCTTTTTCATTATTATTATATTCAGTGGCGGATTATAGTCGGTCGGGGCAACACCCGCCATAGCCCGGGCGCAAAATAAAATAACGGGCCTCTTAAATTAGAAAAAAGTGTGAAATTTGGGGTTTTCGGGCCCTTTAGAAGTCGGGGCAACTGGTGCGCGCGGTACGCCCGCCGTTAAATCCGCCTCTAATTACATTATTTTTCATTGTATACCGGAAACAAGGCCACCTGGGGGAGGGGGGGGAAGTTGGCGGATCTAGTGTCCCGGGTGCCAGACCAGGGAGACCCCAAATTTCCCCCTTTAACCCATAGTTTCCCAACCATCGCCCTCTTCTTCAGAAATTTTTTTCTCCCATCGCTCCTAACACAATCTAACCCATAGGATTCTATGTTATACCCGTAGCTTCTACCGCCCCCTGGAACTTTCCATCACCCCAAAGGGGCGTTCACGCCCACGTTGGGAATCACTGCTTTAACCTCTTCTCCAATATTAGAGAGGAGAGCCAAAATGCGTGCTTTCCCACAGCTGGCCAAACATCTGGTTGCGGCCCTCATTGGAAATATTGGAAGGGCTCAAAAAATATTGGTGAGGAAGGGACCTATAAAACCCAATGTTTCCATTAGTATTACAAATATTAGGGGGGGGGGGTGATCCCAATACAGGTTTACGCATATGCACATCGGACTTGCTCCACTAATTGGAATGCCTATCAGCGCTTTGATGTTATTGGGGTTGAACTGAAAGCTGCTTTTCCCACCAAATGTAAGTTTCAGGGAAAAAAATTGCAGCCCCATGAATTTTGCGGCCCGGTGCAACCGCACCCTTCGCACCTGCTTAAGTCCGGGCCTGACAAGCAGATTCCAGCTACAGTCAAACTCGGCTATAACGACGTCGAAAATTACACGAATTTTTTTTCATTTTTAGGTTGATGTTTCTAAGACCTTTTTTTGACAAAAATATAATCAGAGACAATCAAATACAACTGCATATGAACTTTTTATTTCTTTATGACTAGGGTGATCATATTTTATCGAGAAAAATGCGGGAAATTGGGATAATTCATACGGAGCATCGCGATTCTCGCCAAACATGTTAGCAAATGTCGGCGAAACTGAAAAATATTGCTTATAAATAACACAATTACTTTTTATGTTTACTTTGAAGTTTCATATGTTTTTATTGTTAACTTCTTTTAAGCTCAGTGTATTGTCGATAGAGTTTGCTTTTATCGCTGTGAAATTGTGATCGCTGCGTCGAATCCACCGTGCCGTATGCCTGTAAAGGCGAGACGGACGAACATCTATCTATATATATAAAATTGATTTTCTGTGTGTCTGTGTGTGTGTGTATGTTCTCTATACAAATCTACAATTTTAGATCGATCGTCGCCAAATTTTGCATATATACCAAATGGGACCCGACTTGAACGATAGGCTACTTTAAAATTTCGTCAGCCCAGGGCAAATGCCCCAAACGGGCGAAAAACTGTCCGGCAACAATGGTTTTTGGGTCTCAACAATCACTTTCCGAACGTTTACATTGGTTACCGTGGTTCCCTAGCAATGCGTTTCAGACGTGTTTATGCCTTTACAATGGCTTGCCACTTCTTCAACGCTGTCAATATATGTATAATATTTATGCCTTTATAATGGTTTGCCACATTTTCAATTCTCCCTGTAATGAGGTTTTTTGAATGACGTCATAATCATTATCAGCATTGCTTTGAGGGTCAGGAAAAGGGTGATCCTCATAGAAATTAGTGTTAAAATTGCCGATTTTACTGTAGAAATGCGGAAATTTAGTGGGGCTTTCCACTACATCAATAATTTTAGAAAAGTGTATTGAATTCTCAATTTTTGAAATATTGAGTTCGCTTAGAGATACGAAGCCCAGAAAATTAAATACGAAGTGATTAGGCGGACCTACTTTTGAGTTGGATATTCATGCAATAACATTGATTTTAACTTTCCATTTATATCTTCTCAAGCATGAAAATAAATGTTTCAATATTCAACTGCATAAATTGATATAGTTTATAGGTTATTTTAAAATTAATTATGGGCCCATAAAGTGCATCGAAGAAATTCCACAGCTTTAACTAAGCATTTTTGGAAGCTTAAACAGGCAGATGGATAACTTGAAGCTTAAAAAGGGAGGGGGGAGGGAAATCGAACCAACTACCTAGCGCCCTTTAAAAAAGGAAAAAAATGTTCACTTCTACGTTTGTTTAAATCTAGATTTGTTTATTTCATGAGTCGCGCGGGAAGTTGTCATATTGGTTAACTTGGACACAGTTTGCATGTCCCTCAAAGAAAGAGGGAGATATCACGTGATCCAAAAAGCCTCATTGAAGAAAACCCGGGCAACGCCGGGTAATATAGCTAGTATTTATATATAATAACCTTGGCGAGAAATACAGTGCTACAGCAAGTCTGCCAAAATATATTTCACGGGAAAAAACAACTTAGCAAATATGTGAGATGAATATTTATGTATTAATATTAATATTATGTATATTATCATATTCCCATTCTAATGCAATTTATAAGGTAATTTGCATAGTATATATGGAAATTATCTATTACATCTATCTAATATCTATTTACACGACAGATAAAGTTCTAGCCTCATCGAGCGTGAAGTCCAACACCTGACCACCCTCTCTATTCCTCACATCGTTTTTAAAAAGATACGGGGAATTTTCGAGAAAATCCTACCATATATAGTTCAGAAATAGTGGCGCCACCGTCTTGAGGTCATACGAGAGTTTCTAGATCAATCTAGAAGATTCGAGTATATCTTCACATTTCCGGTTTGGTATTGCTCCAACTTGACGGCATTTTGAGGGGTTTATACAAATTGCACTACCGATATTTACAGGTGGACAATGACATAATGGAAAACATAATTTTCGCAATAATATTGTGCCCCTTATACCAGAGACATCAATGTGCAAATTTTAACCTTTTGGTTTATCAGCTTCGGGTTGGGGATAATCTATTTTTGCTATCGAAGTTTTGCCAGAAACTAAACTGTATATCCCCCCTATTAAAAACACGATAAAAAAACATTTTAGTAAAATAACATTCATAGAGTAACGTGGTTAGAGTAAATATTCAAATATCACATTCCCCCAATTTTTGAAATTTGCTCATTCATGCATAAAGAAGAGGTGATATCTTTGATTTTCAAACATATTTTCAGAACTAAAAACAAACTAAGGTTTTTTAACAACTGGCTATTGCGAAGATGTATTTTGGAAAGAGAGAAAATTCAACTGCCCCTGCGGGGAATCGAACCCACGTCCTTTCACTTTCCGGGTGAACGCCCTTCACCCGGAAAGTGAAAGGAACCCGGAGTAGCGGAGAGTGACGTCATCCTTGTATAAAAACAAACTGGCTGAATTTTGCCGGTTCCGATTTCTTGCATTAACTTTTCGAAATCATGTTATAGCGAAAACGCATAAAGCGAAGGATACCTGTAATACCTTTCACCAAAGGTTGCGTTTTTTTTTGTTTTTTTTTCAAAGTTTTAGATTGTAAAAAAATGTATTTAAGCACTTGATTTTGTCTATATGTCCAGTTCCATAACTTCTATACACAGTGAGCTCAAAACAGACATACACCGTACTGTATTTGATATGAATTCTTTCTTTCTTTCAAATCGAAATAGGATTCTGTGTTTCAAAATGTGGCAAACTTGCTAGGTAGTCTGAATGACGTTTATGGCAACCGGAGGAGACATTGTATCTCTAGGAGGTGCTGGATCGACTCGCATTCCCGCCTGATATAAGAATGCTATTTCTTTCTTTCAAACCGAGCACAACTCACATCTATCGCCATGGGCAATTTACTACCTAGTGAGTTGTTGCTGGAACTGTGTGTGCCTCTCAGTCTCAGTGCGTATCTAGTGATGTGTTTGATTTTTCAGTTCTACCATCTATATTTCAGAAGTGACGTAAGTGGAGTGGAGTGACTGAATACTTGTACTGTTTGTAGGCCTGTTACTCTCATGGCGGGACTTTTTAACGGGGAGATCGGCTCGCATTCGCGCCTTGAAGTTGGGAACAACAGAAAACCAATTTCAGCCGACCATCACTGTGGCGACGGTGGAGCTCGAACCCGGGTTCCTGTGAAGTGAGACTGTAACTATGACCACTCGACCACCACAGTGACTGGTAGGAATGCTGCTAATACCCAGTGAATCAAGTAGAGAAGATTCTCAGAAGCTTCCTTTCATACGAAGCATTTCTTAAATTATCAAACTATTCACGGGCTTTCAAGCCGGCTATCATTCTTAATCTGTGACTAATTGAACACTCGAAAGGAATATTTAAAACCAACTCTTTACACAAGTGAATATTCATGCCAAATCTACAACTCGGAAAGGGATGCAAAGCGCATTCTCGGCAAATGAAGGATCTACGAGCAGGGCAGGACCGGAACTAGAGGGGGGCAGGGGAGGACAACTGTCCCGGGCGGCAAACTTTAGAGGGGTAGCAGTTTTACGTGAGAACAAAGAACATCGTTATAAAGTTATCGAATTTTAAAGTTGTGGGGGCGGCAGAAATCCTAGTTACAGCCCCGGAGAAGGGTATGAAAGAATCATGATTTTTTTTTTTTATTTAAATTAACTGACTGCTTATTAATTACAACAAATCCCGTTAATCATTAAAAACTCGCATTCTTAATCAATTTAATTCAGCATTAATGGACAAATTAATAAACGAGAACAAGAGATATGAACACCAAAAATCTGTGTTCAAGATGAAAGGTCGTTGAGACCAAATTAACTCCATGGATTCTCATTTTTCTTGCAGAGAATGAAATGCTTGTATTCACGAGGGTCGATTCACTCGATGTACAACCAAATGAATCATTTCCCATCAATTAAATGAAAAACATTCTTTTGACAAGATTGTTTCTTGTGCAAGGTGGAGCCGTTTATTATGATATGTTTTCCGACTTGCATGATGTTATACACATGATAATTTACACATTTTTATTCTTTCGCAGATTTCGCCTTTATCTCATCAACCACCTGTCGTAGAGGTATGGGTTCCAATTTATAAAAATGCTTAAATGGCACTCAAAAGTTACCCTTTACCAGTTTTAAGAGTGAAAATAAGGTGTGTCACAAAATAAAAAAATTCAAATTATTATACTATTCCCCTTGTCCTCTGACTTCCAATTAGAAAAGTTGCTGTCCTGTCTTTCCAGAGCCCAAAAAGAAATCCCAGGTTTTCAACTGCAGTATTCACTGAGATATTTTAACTCAAAATTTGGGAAATAACAGCAAAAACTAACGGATACACCGCTCCTTTCCCTCATTTATGCTGTCCTTTCCCAACTTTTCTCCAATTTTTCAATTCTAATAGCTCTGCAAATATTGCAGTTAAAAACATGGTATCTCTTTAGTTGGACTCAAAAAAGACAGAACAGTTTTCTAACTGGATGTTGGAAGACAGGGGGACCGTATACAAATTTAGATTTTCTGTTTTGTGACACACTGTATTTTCACTTTCCAAACTGGTGCAGGGTAATTTTTGACCACATTTTGAGCGTTTTTTAAATTGAAACCATACCTCTACGACAAACGGTTGATGAGATAGAGGCCGCATTAGCACTTACAGGGGACACCCTGTATGTAACGTTATATATGTTGGTGCAACTTCTATTATTATTTTAAATCAACAAACAGGGCATAGAATTCAATGCTTTGTGCAAAAACTAATTTCCCAGTTTTTTATTAGGGAAGTCCTAGTGCCCAATTACAATTGTATATTGGAAATACTTAGTGTAATTTTATCTAAGTTTAGCTCCCTATATTTTTCTGCGATTTTTTTTCCATCCACAAAACCTAGAAATAATAGAACAGTTATATTTCAGCACTGTATCGAAGGATTTTGGGTTCAAGTCTATTACGAGTGACCCAATGCTCAAAAAGAGACGCAGAGATGATTCTCAACAAATGAAGGATGTTCAGCACCTGGTTAATGTAAAGCAATAAAAGTTGATTGTTAGCTCATCCCAGTTAGTGCACGCGCAGATTCCCTAAAAACTTTCGGAGGACCACTGATCTAGTAACACTTTTATAGTATAATCCAGGTAAGTGTCTTCGTAAGGCAAGTTATCGTTTCCACACAGTGAGGTTCCATAATTATCCTCTTTTAAGGTGACTGCCTTGTCTTCCGTGATCTTTTTTAAGAGAAATGTTATTTTGTATAAAACGCACGTGGTTTTGGTTTGGAAATGGTATAAAATTTAGAAAATAAATGAATGCTTGCGTTGTGTGTGTCATTTCATGAATACTTTGGCAATTTAAAATTTATATTGCCAATTATATATGCAAAATTAGCATATTTTTTTAGTACTTCTGCTAGGCCATTATACACTAACACCTACTGCTTGTATCAACATTTTCTTCACACAGATGATTGCTAGGACATTTTTCTGTGCAATCAAATCTTTTTGAGATATGATTATACAGGGTAGTAAAAATTTCTAAGGGTAGTGTAGTTATTAAAATACTAAAACTAACTTTTTATACGGACTCCCTGTCCTCAAAAACCCAATTAGAAAGTTGTTGCTTTGTCTTTTCAGAAGCTAACAGAAAAGATTACACGTTTTCAAGAGCAATATTCGCTAAGATACAGTCGAATCCCGTTATAACGAATTCCAAGAGACCGTAGAAATCATTTCGTTATAACGAAATTTCGTTATAACGGAAAATTCCATGTTATTTAAAAATATCCCTATGTAAACTTATCCGCGGGATTAGAAAAGTGTTCGTTAAAACGAGAATTTCGTTATAACGTTATTCGTTAAAACGGGATTCGACTGTATTTAAATTCAGAAATTGGAAAAAGTTATGAAAGGACAGCAAAAACTAACGCGCGGACACAACGCTTCTTTACTTCATTTATGCTGTCCCTTCCCAACTTTTCTCGGTTTTATGAATTCAAATGTCTCTTTTTTTTGGTTGGCCTCAGAAGAGACAGGGCACAACTTTCTTATTGGGGTTTTTTTGCACAGGATGTCAGTATAAAAAAGTTTTTTTTTTTTAAATGTAATAAATATACCACCCCAAGCAATATGAATGACGTATCTGAGGTCTACGCGTTATTTGGATACTTTTTTCCAATTGAAAGTACGCCTCTAGGATCAAGGGTCCCCCAGTAAAATGTGACCCAGGGACTTTCCTTACTACCTGTATGTACGTGAGAAAACGTACACACATTTTTCGTTTAAAATATTTGATTTTCTTACTTCAAAATCATGTAAATCAAAAAGTTTCGAATATACTGCTTAGTTTTTAGTTCATTGCCTAGTCAGAACTGTTTAAAATACTGTGGGAAAGTTTCATAGAGGTATTTCGAAAAAATTCTTCAGGTATCAATTTTCCATGAAGTGAAAAAGCAAAAAAAACTTAAATCTTCATAAAACGAATTCAACGATTTTATTTTCAAACTAAGATTATTAGTCATTCTCTACTTAATTAGCAATAACTTCGCTTCTAGTTATCGCAGAGAGAAAATGAAACAATTTTTGGATTCCAGAATAATCGCCCTTTCCAATGAACAAATAAAAACAATTTTTAAAATTTTGACGGAATTCATCATTTGAAGAGGAGTGCGATCCCCTTAATATTAGTTCATCCGTTTTCAGATGTGAGAGTCAGATTTCCTAATCTTTTCTAGTCTCTAATGATGTTTACATCTATCTGATAAGTGTCAGCTTGATCTTTAGAGACTTCTAGATAACAAACGCACATGAAACGTGAAAGAGGTAGAGAGAATACGTGCATCACATAAACAAGGTAAGTATTCCATCTTGTCTAGACGGCTTAATTAATTGGTAATCAATAATAATTTTTCTTCATCACCGTTCGCGTGTGGATATAATAGTTTCTATGCAAAGAAACCGCGTGTTCGCGGATGTTGGGCATTCAGTAATTGTCCGAAGTCTGGCCATATCTACGAATTTTTATAATGATTAATGTCTAATAATTAACATACCTTGATGATGGCATCTTGACGATACTGAAATATCTAGAAACGGATGTTTGTTGTTTTGTTTTTTTCATGAACAACTAATATACGGAAAGGAGTCGTTTTTTTTGGTGCCCTGCATCAGTTACTGTCTGTCGACAGACTGACCTGAAACTTTCTCTCATCTTTTGTTTTTGTTTTTTTTCCTCTCACCTTCACTTTCTTTCATGTTTTTTTTTTTTTTGTTGTTGTTTTTTTTTATCTCCGAACAGCTTAAGATCTGATGAATTTCTACAGTGACGTCATCCGGAATGAACCAATGAGATGTTCAGGAAACAGCGACGATTTTCTTCTTTTCCTATAGAGACCTAATCACCCTTCCCCACGGGATCTCTATTTCGTAGAAGTCCTTTTCTCTTTTCATAAATCAACATCCGAGTATGGGGGAAAAAATGACTGCGAATTAGCATGCAATTAATCAAGGTGATTTGCTTCAAAAGTCGAAGTGTGACAGGATCATTTTGCTTTTATATATTCACTGAGTGGCTACTTTATTATGACCACCATACAGTTTTAAGCATATGAGCTATGGCGTCACACTAATCTCTAGTTCAGCGGTTCTCAACCTTTTTTTGACTCACGGAGCCCTTTTAAGTAAAAAATTCTATGACGGAGCCCCGTAGGCCAAATTTTTAATTATTCATCAAAGCTGCTAATTTATTTTTACTATTTAAAAATATTTATAATTTTTTTTTTTTTTTTCAATTTTACTGTTTTTTTAATATTTTTCTCGAGCGGCCCTGGAGAGTGCACAAGGAGCCCCAAGGGCTCCACGGAGCACCGGTTGAGAACCACTACTCTAATTGCGTTCGGTAATTTCGGTAATTTTATTTTTTTTTTCCCTAATTTGATTGCCAGGGATATATAGAGTGAATACTATCGACCGTTCAATGATTACACACGTGATTACTTGAGAAAAACTAATATGGAAAAATGTTTTTTTCCCGTTTTAGGATCTAACGAATATTTAGGGAGTTATAAGGATTTGAATTTTTGTAACGTGTCAGTTTTGTAACGGTCACAGGCGGAGATACGGGAGGCATTGGGGGGGGGGGGGAGAAGGGGGGTCTCCAACATTAATGGAGGAGCCGACTGATATAACGTATATTCATATTATACACGTATATTCATATATACGTTAATTGATATATCATCCTGCCCTCCCCACTCCCAGCTTTCATATCGTGCCTCACGAGCCTTTCAAGTTCATCTCCGCCTATGGTTAACGGTCAATTATGCACCAAACAATCAACGGAAGTAAATTTCTCCCCCAGCAACGGGTTGCCACTTTTTGAAAATGAACTGAAATACATTCAACCCCATCAGAAGCTAAGTTCGATCGTCTTCTTTCACGATTGGCACTTTTTCTCTTCATGTAGAAAGACATTAGAACCTTGTTATTAAGTATTGCTTTCGTTCGATATATTGAAAAAACTTTTCCACGTCAGTCTTTCCCAAGGAATAACGTGAGTGATTATTGGACGGTCCATATAGCATCCACCTTGTGTAAAATGTACTTTTATAATTGAATGTCGTGAAAATTCAGAAAGATATCAGCGTTATGTGCGGTGTGATATGAGCGAACATTCCCGTAACTTTTCGAAAGTAGCTGAATGATATAAGGGATTTAACACAAACTTTAGTATTTCGATTGTTTTCAGTCATTTGAATATCCCCTTCAGTTTGTTAATTTTGACATCATGCACAAGTGTTATGCTCAAGCACTACTCTCATATAGCATTAGATACGTATCTTCGCTCATTTGCACAATATTGGGGGAGACTCATTACAATATGTTCATAAGATAAACTCAACGATCTCTTCTAGCGATATCAAAATAATCACAGGAAGAGCGCTGAATTTATTGTTTCCTCGTTTTAAAATTACGGGGAAGGGAGCGCCAAAATGAACGAACACTAGTCCTGGTATAGGCAACTGTGTAAATTTTCGTTTCTAGTTTTTTACCGGAAATATATCGTCGACGTTTAAGCATAAGTCACTAAACCACTGCAGTTGATTAAAAATTCCAATCAATTTTTTCATTATATGAACAGTTCTAAAAACCACGAACCAGTTATCTGAATATCAGTAAATCTACTGTATAGGAGTTAGAAAAATCTTTAAAATAATTTTTACTATTTCTCATAACGACTCAAAAGTTGAAATTGACAAAATCTCAGAACTGGACATAGTGACTTTAGCTTGAACGCTGACGATATCTTGCTGAATAGCGCAACAACAATTTTGAAACAAATTGACAATCTTTCGAGAAAGTTCTTATCGAAATTTCACACAGCCCTACGCAGAACCGTATTAACAGCTCCATAGGCCACCGGGCAAAGTAACTATTCTGAGGTCCAGCGCAGCTGCAAGTATCTATCTACCAATTTATAGACTTACTCTCAAAACTCATAGCGCAAAATCTCATTATCGAGGCCTCCAATGCACTTGAGATCCCTGGGTCCTACATTCATTAAGACGGTCCTGGCCCTACATGAAATTCATTTTAATCCATCCCGAACATTATCTCCCTCTCCCAGCTCCCAAATAGAAGGCTCGCAGGGCTTTAGTTTAGGATCAGCACATTTTTTTTTACATAATACTGTATGCACTTTTACATACTATTGTGCACATAACGCAAAAATGTATGAAGGTGGGCTCGCTGTAGGACAGAGGGTTCTTCAACCCATGACCCGCGAACCAAACGTGGCCCTCCGAGCTTTTTTTTTTACTGTGGCCTGCTGACAATTTTTAGAAAATAGCTAATTTACATGGAAAAACGAATAAATCCAAAAGAAAATTCGTTAAAGAGCTCTGTGGGCAGCTGAAATCTGTACTGCTGTATTTAGAACTGCGAGATACTTTCCGGATTCGACAGTAGGGCTGCGCATTTGATGCATTTAAAAGGGCCGTCGTAATGAATTCGATGGACTCAACACAGATTTTCAGGCCTGTGATTTCATATAGGCTACGCATTTCGAGAGACAAAATTCGGCGTCCTGAAGGTATACATAATTATAGAAATTACAGAAATGCTAAAAAACACCTTAATGAAAGAAAAAATTTTAGAATTATTGAAAAACAATAATAATGTCATAATTTATGAAAATCTATAATTAATGAAAAAATAGTTACAGAATTAATGAAAGAGAGAAACAATTTCAGAATTGTCAAGACTAAAATTCAGAATTGTTAAGATTAATTTCATCAGAATCGTTAAAAGTAATAATTAATGAAAAAAATTACGAATTTTTGAAAGAAATAATTTCATAATTAATGAAAATTTAAAATTAATGAAAAACATGACTTCATAATTAATGAAAATTTAAAATTAATGAAAAACATAACTTCAGACTTATCGAGAAAATTTCTTATTAAATTCGATCGAAATAAGAAATAATCAGTAAAAGAAATAATTAAAGGAATTAATTAATTAATGAAAGGAAAAGGAATTAATTAATGAAAGGAAAAGGAATTAATTAATGAAAGGAAAGGGAATTAATTAATTAAAAGAAAAGGAATTAATTAATTAATTAATTAATTAGAAAAATTCAAATTTATGAAAGAAATGAATTCAGAGTAAACAAGAGTGTTCAATAAATTCGGGGAACCCTGTTTAATAACCGAGAATACCGCTTTATGACTTGATGGCCCGCGGACTTCATGGAAAATTTAATTTGGCCCGCAACGTCTGAAAAGTTGAAGACCCATTCTGTAGGAGATGACGAGGGCTCGATTTCCGAATCTTAATTTCTTGAGAGAGAATCTGATTTTATTACATAATTATAACATTTTTAAAATAAATATTTTGTTTTAAGCCGACGTTTTTTTACCATATTTATCTGTAAATATGTCTCAAATAACTGAAATACAAGTGAGAAGCGATCCATGCAAAAATATTTACATTGAAAAGTAAATAAGGTAAATAAATAAGTAGAAAAAATCAGCCTTGTAAAAGGACATTTTGTTACAATTGTTATTACGAGTATTGTAATAGTTATTATTACCACCGATTTCTTTTTCTCTTCCCCTTGACCTTATTACGGTATTTAGAATAATACGCAAGGGATTATATGAGACATTGTCGCCATTCACGCGTGGCTTATTATGAAACTCGCGTAACATCTGTTTGTGTTCACAGATGCAATAACGTATTTCCCATTTTCAGTACCATTTCTTTCTGTTGACAATAAAAGCCACAAGGAAATACGCATTAAAAATTGGAATATTTATTTCCGGAAAGGAGGAAATCTGATTCATCAACGGGCACATCTGGCGCTGCATTTTTGCATAAATTATGTTTCGAATTTGGTTCATTTGTTTTAAGACATTTAACAAGCTATTGTCTAATTCGTATTGAATTAACGAGACTTTTCTACAAAAAATCGACAAGTTTTTAAATTCTGTTCTCAAAAAGAACGCAAGTCAAAAGCAATGGTACTGTCGGATGCACGTGGTCTCTCTCTCTCTCTCTCTCAACGAGGAATGCCACCAAGTATTGAGTGTTTCTGTATCGTTTGTTTTGAAAAACCTATAATTTTTCTTTGAGGTTTGTTATAATTTTTTGAATCGAGTTCAAAAGTATTAAGAGGTAACCTAACTCAGAGTTAGGATTTGGTATCGAACCCTAGTGGGATCCTCGGTCACTCGATTGGTGGTTAAATATTTTTTCCTCTGAAGACCGCACCCACTGTGTATTGAAATGCATTCAGAGTTCTTGTATTTTTCGCCTTATTGGTTGGTAACTTCTTAATACTTATTGTGCAAAGTTGATCTACCCTTCCAAATTCAACAGTATTATAATTTTATGATTTTCCGGAAAATGCATTCCGTTTTTGTTTTTTTAATGTATAATTTTTCTTTTGTGATATATTCATCTACAAACTATGTAGAGTCTGTTGCACTTGTTTGAAATTTGTATTGTTTTGTATTGTATTTGTTTTTCATCGAAACATAATAAAAATCTGAAATAAAATTTGCGTTTTTCCCTACATTCTAATTTTTTGAATGGGAGTTGTATTGATAATCCCTATGAAGACATTCATTACACATAAGTAAAAACAGCTATTGTGAATGTCGATGACATTTCAAGTAAAACGTTAAAAACCCGACTTCCCGGAAAAAAAAAAATTGTCTAAAATGGCGGCGGAAAAGGAAATGACACACAAACGTTCTTTTCTAATAAAAAAGAGTCAATATTCTCTTTTTGCCCATTTTATTTTATCTCGTGTTGAAAGTTTCAGCATAGATTAACGTTAATTGATGTCGACTTGAGGATAATGGAGGACGGTCTCACTTGCGGCTTTCCAAAAAAACCTTGATTTTTGTTTTATTATTGCACTCCCCCTTTCTTTTGTAAAAGGTGATAAAACGCAATACAATGTTGTAAATGTTCGAGCAATATTTGAATAAGAATAAAAAGAGTGTCAAGTTTCATTAAAAATCGACTTTGGGTTTCTGACCGTGGACAAATAATTGTTAACAATGGTTTTATTGCGTTGCATGAGGGTCGTTTGATGAGGAAGATAAAAAAACGGTGTTTACTTTTTTTGCATTTTATTCGTATTTGTATTATTTTCTTCAACATAGTCTCCTTCAAGTTCCTCACACCCTTTTTCAATGATATACAAATTTCTTTATCCCGTCAGAAAGTTGCATTTTCTCTAACTATTCAAAAAAAAAAAGTAATTTGCTCTTCATTTGGTGAACAATTTTTTTCCACAAAGCGAAACTTTCATTATCGGGGAGCAGGAAAGGTCACGTGGGACCGAATCCGTAGAATTTGGTAGATAAGAGGTGGCTAATATTCATGCAATTTGACCATTGCAATGTAGCGTCTGTGAGATGGAGAATTGGCTTGATGAGATAAAGGCTTTCTTGTGCGTCAATCTCGTCCGTTTCACCTGTGCAACTGTTCTTTCAAATTTCCCAGAGGTATCGCATAATGCTCTCCAATTATTGTCTGGCCCTCCTGGAAGTTGTCCATATAGACTATTTCTTGAGAATCCAAAAAAAAAAACTAAAAAAAAACAGCCTTTGCCTTATTTGGTGTCATTTCACCACGCTTTTCCGCTGTTTTGACTTTGGTGTATATATTAGTGAATTCGTTTCCACCCAAGGCCGTAGGGTGCCTTCTCGGAGGCTTTAAAAATTTAAGCTCAGAAAAAGAGGGGTTTGGGCCCCCATTCTGCTCGGAGCCCAAAAGATTGCCTTGGTTGCCCGAGCCTAGTTATGGGCCCGGTTTCACCCAAGGTCAAAAATCGACGCCGGCACTCTTCGGGGTTATGAGCCAACATCATAAATTTTCTTTTGAAACATATTTTTCATTCTCTTTTGATCAATCGTCAACCATCGAGGCACCCATCTTGAACGAAGCTTTTCTATTTCCAATTTCTCATGGAGAATATTGTGAACCTGTTCTATTGAAATGCCACAACATCAGCTATCTCAAGCACATTCAATCTGCGATCGCCCGTGATGATACCGTGGACTTTTCAATGCTGCTGACATAAACCGATCGCCCTTCTTCTTCGTTGGATGCGTGGCCCGTTTAAATTCACTGATCCAAAAATAAATTATCTTTAATGATGTCGCAGAGTTCCCATGAGCACTCATTCCAATTCTTCTGTGATCTGGGCAGCTTTAAACTTTTTTGATTAAAAACAATTTTCACTACAAGGCACTTGTAATCACATTTACATAATTAATCGCTGAAACCCAAACTTGGAAAAACGCCAAAAAATAAACCACAAAGCTCTTTGTGCTCTACCTTGTTATATGGCAGGTTTTGAAAAGTCATAATATATACTTTATATGCCAGCTATATAGGCTCCCACGTATTTCTTTCTTCGGAACGAAACGGCCATTAAACTATGTTAGCAAACAAATAGGCGTAACGGTGATAAAGAATTTCACCCATATTGCATCAATCTTATGTCCATTACTCACCAGTCGATCATTAATTCATTAATTTTCCCCCCCTCTCTTTTTTCCATTCTAAATACAATGAGTCACCCATGGGCAACCTGGAAGCCATCACCAGTTTTGTGATACAAACTAATGCCTCTTGATAGGACTCGTTTATTTTTCTAATATTTATGACCCATGACCTATATGGAATGTCGCAACGATGGCCTAAAGCAACTAAGTTATTAAAGAATGACTTTGTCTAATGATGATTTTATTCTCGTCACCAGTATAAACACGTTTACACATGCAGATTCCAACATGATTACGTCAAAAATGTTTACTCAAACAGTGATTGTTTTACGAATTTCGTTATGACGAATTACCCTTTTGAAAAAGAGCGATAGGTTATCGTGGCATACGGACGATAGTCATTCATGTCACACATTGATGTCACACGTTTCAGTGTTTCGCCGTGTCGAGATTCTGGGGCATAGATCCTTGCTCTGCCGTTCGAATTCGACTCTACGTTATAAATCCCTGGTAGTGAAAGCAGAGGCGGCAGATTTATGGTTTGGCTTCCTGTGGGCTGCACTAATCTTAATGCCCTTCTCCCATAATAGTCTAATTTTATTGACCACTCGTTCCTGAAATTCGTTGCCCTGGACTATGGCCCGCTTGGCTCTGCTCCTGTAAATACATGACTGGAAGTCACTCATTCGGTCACTCACATGCTTCCACACTTTCTTGGTCACTCTTTTGGTCGATCACTGGCCTCGCTCTCAAGGTCAATCCCATGCAAAGGCGTAAACAAGATTTTCTCGAGATGGGAATCGTTTTTAACTGCGAAAAAAACACTAAAATATGCACCCTTGATAACCCTCCACGCATTCCTAATGCCCCCCCCCCCCAATACTCACTCTTTAGGTCATTTATGGTCATGAATCAATCTGCTCTGAATAAATCTTTTAGTCGCTCACTGACCTAGCTCCTAGCTCTGTAGGTCGCTCTCTACGTCACTATTTTTAATCACTCGCATTTTTGCAAACCATCAGGTCAGTGGTTCTCAACCTGGGGCCATATGGCCCCCTTGCGGTCCTGGGATATTCTAGGGGGGGGCCACGGGAGAAAATCAGAAGAAAGGTGATCCACGACAGGTGGTGAAGGGAGTCAGAGAACTGTGAAGAGAAAAAAGCTTTAAAAGTGAAACAGGGTCGAAAAATATTACTACTTTCAGAATTCATCAGATCCGTCCATAGAAATAGGGTCATCTTAACCCTTGGGTCTGTGTGGGCATGACCCGGGTCTTCATGTCTATAATGGAGGGGGGGGGGACTGCACTATGTGGAATCTGATACTATGATTTTCATATGTAAGCTGTTACTTTCAGCTAAGTGTTTAGGGCAGCCAGAGCTACGGTTGGTGTGTTAGGAGGGTCGATTTATCGTGCATGTTCGTTGGATCGTACCGTATTTTACACAGACCGTTTTTTAACATATAATTTGACTCCTGGGAGAGATGATAATCCGCCATTTGAGTCCGTGCCTAGCCAGGATTCCAGAGATTGATTTGATTTATTAAAATTCCTTTCATAATAAAAAAAAATAGAAAGTATCTCAATCTTGGGTGAGGGTAGGGAGGGCCCTGGATAGGACAGGGGGGGCCACGAGAAAAAATGTTATCCATAGGGGGCCACGAGCTGAAAAAAGGTTAAGAAACACTGATCTAGGTCACTCACTGACATAGTTCTCCCCTCTCTCTAGGTAAAGACAGATTTATGGTTTCGCACCCTTCTCAGTCTAGTCCAGTTTTTTTTATCACTCATTCCTCAAAATTGCCAACCCTCGAAACTTTCAGTGGAATGGAGACAATCCTGGTTAAAATGTCCCTTGAATTTTCAGAAAATTATAGAATCAACATGATTGAGACATCCAAGTATCCAAGTCCTTCTGTTGCCTCAATCAAGCGCATTTGACCTCTACTTGATGTTCCGCCACGCACTTTCCAGCAGCTATTGAATGAACTGCAATCTGCTTGGATTTAGAAAAGTGCAAAAAACATTCAAGCTCGCGTCACTTCTAGACCATCTTGTTGCGAAACATTTTTTTGTATTATTTTATTATTTTTATAATATAAAATATAGTTGACAAATAATTTTTAATTCAATTTGGGACAAATGTGTCATAGTTTTGACAATTTTTTTTTTGAAAAGTCAGTTGGCATGTCACACTTATCTCTTGAATTGGGGCAAGTGTGGCACCGATTTCCCCTCCCCCCCCTTTTACAAATGCCAGAGAATCTATGAGAGTGAGGGAGGGCCGTCTTAAGAGCGACCGGCGACAGCGTCCACCACTGGATGGCGCTGTCCGCGTAAAAGGGAAAAGAGCGCGCGTGTTCAACACCTTCTAGAGCAAGAAGCCTTCGCTCGCGATTTTTCGATGCTGTGACGTCATCACACTCCGGCCTGTTTTTTCCCCGTCGATAGCTTTTCTTCCCTCTTCCCTGACCGCCATATTGACAAGTGACAACAGTTTTATATATACAGTTTTTATATATAACATTAAGAAAAAATATAGCAACGTGGGTCGATGTGTTATAACACATCGGCGTTAGTGTGGTGCTGGAAAACGATCTTACAGGGAAGATGTGTTTCGTAGGACGGAATTCGATGACGTCACGAATCTCGGGGGCAGGCCTTCTGCTTTAGAAGGTATTGGCCTGTTGCGATGGTGGAACTTACGTTTTGCCGCTCAAACGAGATAGTCATGCGGCCGCTCGTTCTTGTAGGTTCTGTAAATTTAATTGTACAATAAATATTAACTATATTTTTGAATTGTAGAAGGAAGTGTTTGTCTTCAACCGCTACATTCCTTCAACAACAGACTCGCCTGTGTACCATAAGTGGATACAGGTACTTCGATGGGGACAGTTGTTTTCTGTGAATATGGAAGAGCAGATTTTTTTTTCCCACCTCCACCCTCCCACCTATGCTAGTGATAGAAATATTTTGGGGAACAGGGAGCCAATTCCACCCCTCCAATCCCCTGTAACTGCCTATGCCGTGTATATTGTGCATAATCAATAAACCCTTATAGACTGTGCAAATAGTCTGTGATTGTCTTCTATACGGGTAAATGAAAAAAATTTCCTTTTTCATTAGAAACATCCCATTCTCAAACCATTGATACGAGATTAAGCTACCCAGTAAGCCTGTCATCTATGTTTCCTGAAGTGGGAATGGAATGGTCCTGGAGGGGGGTTGTAGAAGCTAGTTAAGTATAAGCTCCTATAGATTGGCTTGAGTTGGTAGGGACGATGAGAAAATTTTTTTGAGTGGGGGGCAGTGGAACAAAACATTTGAAAAACTATGATCTAGCTGAATATAAAAAATATAATTCCATAAAAAAGAAAAAGTTTATTTACAAACAGAATGGAAACAAAAAAAAACCGCAGGCAATTTTCCATTAATAAGCAGCCAAATGAAATTCAACGCAGACATACAATTCTTACATTATAAGAAATACGGTTCAAACAGATACACAATGTAGAGAATGTGTTCAGCTAAACATGATTGTTCTACGTTCAACATTCAATAATCTCTGAATAATTAAAAATTGTTTCAATCAAAAAATACAGGATTTACAAATTAAAAAATTTTAAACTCATTTGTATGATATACAATTTTTTTTAAATTTCAGTATTGAATGATTATTATCTATCTCAGTGGTTCTTAACTGGGGGTGTGAGACGGGGGAAAAAAATTATAACCTGATCTGACTGATTTTTCAAGAAAATCGACATGTAATTTTTTAATGGTTTAAAAAATATGAATCATGCCGCAAAAGTTTCTTTTTTGGTTAATGATCCTACTCTTCTTTTTCATTTTGATTTTGGAAAAAATACCATTAATACCCAAAATATTTTGAGGGTTCGTTACATTAGCATATCGAATGTAATATCATCCATGCTGTGCTTGGATTTGATTCTGTCGAAAGCATGCCTCAGGGGAAATGTTACAAAATTTTATCAAGTGTCAAACAACATCTGTATATGGATGTTCTCAAATTTTGGAAAATCTTAAAAAATAATTTTCTTAGTTTATTTTTTGAATTATTTTTTTAAAAAAGAGCCAAAACTACCTATCAACTAGTCACACACAATAAATATATACACACAAATTTATAAATAGGTAATTAACATAATTAATTTAAAAAAATTAAATTTTATAACACAAAGGAAACATCATCCAAGGGAGTGCAAGAAGGTAAATCGTATTGCATTAGGGGTGCGGGATGGATGAAAGGTTAAGAACCACTGTTCTACCTCGATCTATGTAACCCATATCCCCACTGATATGAATATGAGAATTTAATGTTTCCTTATGTTCAACTGTGTGATATAAGCGAAATCCTGATTGATTAGTTACCCACAGAAAATGAAATCTACAAACACAATATTAAATCTGCACGGAAATAATCAAAATAATTTTTCTTTCAATACACAAGTAGATGATTAAAACAACAGCTTCCTTCTCCAATGTCATCAACAGATTTGGCAAGTTGTTCTTGTTTAATGCAAACTGGTTGAAGTACCATTCACAAGAGAACAAGTGTGCTTATGCGGAATAGCCACTCAAGGGCGTTGACATACCAGTGGAATTTCTCTTCATTTGCATAGTCTAGAGGCCTAAAGCATTAATTATGATTCTGTGTGTAGTGGAGGAAGGGAGGGTTTTTATATATATGGATAAAGAAACATGAATTTCTTCTCCCACTTTTGCATTAAATATTTGATCCAATATCACATATTCATAGTAAAACAACTGGAAGGAAAAACAAAGTAATGAAAATGTCATGTGAATTTCAAGTTTTGTCTCTAAATGTAGGAAGTTCTGTTTGGTTGAGTCATAGAATCTCAATTTGACACAAAATCGAATTCAAATATAGAATCGAGAGCAGCACGTGCAAACATGTGAATGGCACCACCTTTGCCTAACATTGTTTCTAATTAAGTCATCTTCATGTTTTTCCTGCCCAGCTGCGTTCTCTTAACCTATTTATAAATTGTTTAAGAAATTTTTGTACTGAGTGCCACAAATTTAATTTAAACCTTATAATTTTTCAACTAGAATTTTAAAGAAAAAAAAAACAATTTCCCATACATAATTTTTGTTGTAAAAACTAATAATAAATGCCAAGTAGAACTCTGAGAATGTCTCCAGCTTGTTTGGATAACTAGTTCATACCAAATGAAAACGTTTCAGACACAATACTTTTCAAACAGACCTTCAGTGTTCAATATAACCCATGTTGAAGCACCATAAATGCAAGGGATTAACAATAAAATTATAGAAGCTGTGTTATCTGTCATAAAAATACAGAAAATGTGTGTGTGTATAGCACCAATTTATACACTTACATAAGCATAAGATTTCGAAATCAGTTCTATACTGAACCAACAAATGGTAGAACGTATGAATGTTTACCTGTGCTTGGGAAGTGGGGATCATTGATACTCACTGTGCCAGAGACAGTGCTGTAAGAACAATGGAAAATTGTTCTTTTAAAAAAAATTCACAAATGTTTATTACCATATGTACCTCAACCTTGTGATTCCAATATGAAGATAAAACTGGAAAGCAAATGGCAAATAAAATTTTTCATAAAACTCTACAAATCTGTTACAGTCTTGGAATTATGCCCTCATACCCATAGATTCAACACTTATCCACAGTGACATTAAAGATAGATCACACAGCATCAATGACAATGTTCTTGACATTCTCAAGGTGCTTTACAGGCAGGGCCAGACCTTAGATTCTGTGAGCTGCACAGCCACAAAAGGCACCATGTGAGGGGACTGATGGGGCATTTTTTTATTACCAAAATATTTTTTGCTTACACCTGAAAAATGTCCAGAATCAACCCTGTTTACAAGTGCTCCTCAAGGTGCTTTTACTGCTCAGACCTCATCATACTGGATTCCCAATTGTGAAGGGGGCACATATGGTCACAATCATGCAGTACATTTCCAGTTTACAAAGTGGTGCCTTCCCCTTCCCATCTTCCCTAACATACTGAGCATCAATGATCAATCTTGCTTGATTAGCACAGCGTAAACATTCACATGCTGTCATTTATTGGCATGATATAGAACTGGTCTCGCCATATTCTGATATTACAAAAATGGAAAAAATTAGTTTTTTTGTAATCAATAACACAATTTAAATTCAATAGATTCTGAAGTTTAGAATCTAAACCATCAACAAATCCTCACACAGAACATTAAATTTCTATGTTGAAAAAGAATAAAACTGACTATTAACAAATGATTTTTTTAACAGTTACGCATTCAACAAGAAAGGGGAAATCAAAAATTTTCCCTCATATTTGCTCATTTTTTTTCATAAATGTGTATATATTTTTAATCCATAAATTAAAAAGCATATAGAAAATGACGAACATTTCAACATAACATCAGTTTAAAATGAACTGAAAAGAAATACAACGAAACTAAAAACAAACAAACAAAAAGGAGGCACAAGACCAGTTTCAAAATCTCAGATCAGACCTAGTACGTGCCAGAAGGTTGTTGGAATTCCTCGAAACAAGTTCACTGAAAGCTATAATGAAAATGTGTGAAGTCAAGAGAAATAGTTGATTCAAAATATCATAAAAAACATAATATTCTATCACAGCAATTGAAGGATAAATAACACCTGTGACAAATATATTTTGATGTTCATTAAAGATGTAATTTATTATTTCAATTATTCATTTACTAATTATAGTTAATATTACCAATTATTAATTCATTTTCTAATTAATCAATTTAATTGCGGTTTGTTTGTTTTTTTTAAACCTAGGAAAAAAAATAGTAGAGCTCCACTGATCCAAATAAATTTATCCCAGTGACTAGAGACTATCGTATGAGTGTGTTTGAGCAAAGGTGCACGGCTGGTATTAAAAAGTGTTTGATTAGCGAAGATGAGTATGAGTGCGCAATGTTTCCAACTCACAGGCTGTATTTCACTCAAGTTTAATTTGGTGAGAGGGGCGGTGTAAGAGCTAAATTCCTGCATTGTGTTTTTGTTTGCATTTTATTGTGCATTTGTCTAAACTGAATATAAATGAAAAATGCCTAAAAAATTAATTTGAAAATTATCCATTGGTACAAAGGTGTTTTTTGGTGTTTAACATATTGCATCCAAATTAAAAATGCATCATATATTCCAATTTTTTGAACATATGACTACATCAATATGCACATCCTAAAGATATTTTAGACAATATATTTTTTCAAAACTGCATCTCTCATGGGCTGGATAAAATTCTTGAATGGGCCAAATTGGCCCCAGGGCTGGAGTTTGTGTAGTCCCACACACACAGGTTAAAGTGATGACAGTAGATGATCCTGTATGTTGAACAAGAATTACATACACCTTTGATTCTGTTTAACAATGACAAAGAATAGATAGAAATCTGCATCTAAGTTTCTCAAAAATGCAGTTCAATGATGAATGAGCAAACAAAAAATGTATTTTTTAATCATTGATCAAGCAAGCAATATGTGATAAGGTAGCCATGCACTTAGAAGGACTATAACCAGAATGTTTGTGAAGAGTGGCCATGATTTTGCCCCCTCCACTCCAAAATTTGATGATTTTATCATGATATTTTTGTTCTTAAAATGGTATTTAATAATAATAATAATGTGATACTCACATATTCCCAAGGGTTCAGCATGATCTGTCCAGGGAATTTGTTAGTGTTAGTAAACATCCATGCCCGAACCAGGATTCAAACCCAGACCTGCACAGTGAGAGGCTAGCTCCCTAAATCACTCGACTGCCAAGCGGCAAAAATCTGCCATCCGGGGCAGCTACTTACTTTGTCCCCTTCCCCTCTAATTCTGGCTCTGCATTTAGTAGTATGTATGTAAAAATGTTTGTCTCTAACTTTCTCTTGTTCTCTCATGTGCAATTTTTAAGATTAATGAGGTTTGAACTGCTTCAGCTTTATTGAATTCAGAAATGTGTCTAAAAAACTTACAAGGAGAACTCAGATCATGTCCAAACGTTTTTGTCGTTTTGCTCATATGATACATCATCTGGCATCTTACAACTATGCAGAAAACTCCTGAGGACATAATTTACACAATTTAAAATTGTATTCACACAAAAACAATCACTGATTACATACATTTCACATTAATCAACAAAGTATTCACCATTACAAGTAAAACAATACAATATAAAGTGCATGCAAAAAATATGAAATTGTGAATTAGATATGTGTTTTGCATTTGTTTACCTAAAACGATAGATGAAGCATACAGAAAAACAGTAGGTACATCTCGAGAGCCATCACCTCGTGCAAGGCATAAAATCAGCAACACTTCCTTAACAGATGAAAAACATAAAACGTTAAATCTCAGAAAACATTAAAAACAATATAAAAGATGTGATCAAATCAAATTCAGAACATTGTTCAAACTTTAATTTCAATAATACATAGAAGCTAAATCTTCTGGGTTGTTGGGTCAGTTTGGGAAAAATACAGTGATGACTTGGCTAATAAAGAGAATTTGTTTCGAACCACATTCACATACGAGCCAAAATCTTTGTTAGCCAATACATAATTTTGCATAGATTTCTATGATGAAGCATTTAATTCCTTCCAGGTACTGTAAAGAATTTAAAGATAGGTTTTTAAAGCATAGGGGAGCGCTATAAAAAGACAAAAACTAACCGAAGGCTAAAATAAACAACTTCAAAATTGGACAAATCAGAATTTACAGGAAAATAAGATATTGAAAGTGTTATTTTACACCATGTACCTAGTCGAGTTCATAGATGTACCCCATCCATTTGTGATTTGATTAGCTCATTTCTGTGTGTCATACATGCAAATGGAAAAGATAAACTCCTAGAGGTTTGGACTGAAAGAATGTGTGTGCTCAGCAAACATATCTGTGGTCTACACGTTATTTGGATACTTTCTCTAATCAGAAGTATGCCTCTACTACAACTATTTAATCATACATGCACCTCGTACACACATTCCGATACAGAATTTCTAATGAATCAGCACATCCCGGAATGTGCGGCGTGAGGATCAAATGCAGTGATTCCCAACATGGGTGTTAACACCCCCTGGGGGGGAGATGGAATGTTCCAGGGGGCGGTAGAAGCTATGGGTATAACATAGGATCCTATGGGTTAGATTGCGTTGGGGGGCGGTGGGAGAAAAAATTTCTGAACAAGGGGGCGATGGGACAAAAAAGGTTGGGGAAACTATGCTCTAATGTATTTATATTGTAAAGTTGCACTTGTTTTGTGTTCATGCTGCCATCTGTCTTCCATTTTCTGAAGTAAAGATGGAAATACTTGAATTTCCGTGCTATGTCAGTATCGTATTGTACACAGGGCCATCTTAAGATTATCATGGGCCCCCGGGCCAAGTGATTTTTTTGAGGCCCTACCAGGCAAATTCTTGAAAATTTCAACCAGATCTCATTTTTGTGAGGCTCTTTTTCTCTTGAGGCCCGGGTGGGCCCATGCCTTAAGATGGCACTGGTTGTAGATCTGCCTGCTTTCTGCAGAAAGACTTTCAAATAGAAGACCAGATCCTATTTGAGCCTCATAAGCTGGAAAATCAAAGGACGAGAGTCCATCACGATTCCCACACAACTGCACAGAGGCTAGTATATCTCAAAGATCATCAGTTCACCAGTAATCAGGGTTGGTAAAAAAAGGTGGTTGGTTGGTTCGGTTTTTGTTTTAAACCGGTTTTTTGTTTTATTAACATTAAAAACAATGAAATTTCTGAAAAATCATTCAAACTTCCAATAATTAACTAAAATAAAATGTTTATTAATGTAATTAACACCATTCCCATGCTAATTAATCAATAAATATTACATTTTAACAAAAACCAACTTTTGCAATTTAATTATTTTTTGCTTAACTCAATGGATTACTGTGTGTTTGAAAATTCTTTTAATGTTATTATTAATCATATAATATATAAAGGTTTTTCTCCAGTTACTTTCAGTATACTTAATTAGGAAGCTATTTTGCAAAAAGTAAAAAAAATTAGGTGAATATAATGTATTTAATGAAGCATAAATAATGAAGATTAATTAGCAATGATTTACAATATACAGGGTGATTATAACTAAGATTCTGGTTTCAAAACACTGTAAAAAAAGAACGATTGTCAGAATGACTTGAAAATTGACATGAATATTCCTGAAAAAATTCAATTTTATTTGATAAAGGGGAAAAAATACTTAAAAATGTAAAATTAATGACATCATCCAACATGTGGGAAATTTGCTCGCAGAATGGAAACGATAGCCAGTCATGGCAGAATGATACCTTAATTATAGCATTTCATGATTTGATAATTCATGGAAACATCACAAAAAACGAATAAATTGAACAAATAACTACAACTTACTTAAGAAATGTTAAATATGTTGTCCACCGCATGGTCTGGCTATGAGGTTGAAGGCACAAAAATTCTTGTTCAACAACAGAATCGGAGTATGCCATGGTCATAATGTGGATGTGCTTGCAATTCAGCTTTATTAAACCAAACACGCCCCCTTTCCCCCATTCATATTTCTGAGGAATGAGGAACTTCTAACATATAGGGAATGTGCTGGAGATTGCAATTCACCAAAGTTTGCAATCTGACCACTGTTTATAACATTTTGAGGTACCCCCACAGCCAGAAGTTGCAAGGGTTAAGGTGCATCCTGTCAAAATGGGTCTTCAGCAACTGCTTTGCTGGTATTGCAATGTGCATCTTGATAGAAGTTCTATCCACACACTGATGCTGTAGAAGTGCCGAAATGATGTGGTTGCACAAAATAGATTATACTGCTGGCCAAGTACAGCATCATCTACTTGCACATTTTGCACTTTTTTCTTTTGCGAAAGAAACTTCCATTGCTTCAGGAGTATCCATGCAAATTTTCAAGTCATTCTGATCAGTACTCATTGTATAGTTTTGGAATCAAAACTTAAATTATAATCACGCTGTATATAGCTGATTATTTTTCATAAATTTGTTACTACTATACAGTAGAACCTTGATTAACTAGGCTTAACAGTGCGTGTGTGAAAGTATAAAAAAAACAACTATTGAATATTAAGACGGAGATATACAGTAGGAGATGTGCTACTTCTTATGGGAAAGAAAATGAAAATGTATGTGAGGTAATGTAACAACTAGTACACTAGTCTTTGTCCTTTAAGGACAGCTGGTGTCTTTATTGGATTATAGGACCACCTGCCCCTAGCATGATGGTGTCACTACTGTAGCTGCTTCTTCGTGAAGGGAAAAAGAAACCCTGTGAGATAATACACCACTACATTTAGATGTGTGATGCAATCCTTATTCATGAATTTGCTTAAGATAGAGAGAGCATTAGAATGTAGCCAAAGGTTAGAAAATGTTGTAAGAATGAGAAATTTTGGCTTTTATATATAACTTTAAATGACTAAGATACTTCATATGAAAAATATATATTCTGGCCACTTTTATGAGACTTTTTGAAAAAAACCACTTATAAAATCTTGTCATTTAAAGATATACCATCAGAATGTACCCCAAGGATATAAAATGTGGTAAAAATGAAACATTTTGGCTAATAATGAACAAATATGATATTTTTCAAGGAAAAAAAATTATATTTAGGCAACTTTTATCTGATTTTTAGAAAAAAACCAAAGATAAAACCAAGGTTTAAACCAATGTGATTTAAACCAAACAACCCTGCCAGTAATTTTGGGACTTGTGCGCCCCCCCCCCCCCACCTTAAAAGTATATCTCTGCTTAGGACCAGCCATGAAAATCTATCAGGAGAATATTTCATTGTAGATTAATTTTGTGGACAAAACTAAATTTAATGAAAAATAATAAATACTACTAACCTGGGCAACTAAATAAGCAGCATATGCCATGTTTAATACTTGAAATGATTTGCAAAGACACATGTCTTCTTTCATAACCTTTAAACAAAGAAGAAATCAACTACAGATACAACAGAATATAACATTCAGGAGACGTTAATTTCCCCCCGTCATAACATTTTAATTTCTCTGACACCTCTCTAATATTGAACACATTCTACTCTTCTGAAAGTTAAACAACATTCTCAATTTTTATCAAAGTTTAAATGAAACCAATGGCAAATGCAATATACCACGATTAGCATGTTTTTTACTGTAAAAAAAATCATGAAATAAGTATCATGATACTGATAAAGATGTTAAGAAACTTTTCAAACAATGATTGATCCTATAAGAACCTGCTGCAGAGATTAAAAAACTATTATCCACTTTGTAAAGTAACACACTCTCTTACTGTAAGTTTTCCTAATGTCCAACTAAGAAATGCGTAGGCAGTCATGGCAAACTGATAACCAAGCCACCAGCGCCACTTATCTGAATATACTGATTCTGGGAAGGCTGCTGTTACAGTGTGAACAGCAAATATGATCTGTAACAAAGAAAGAAAAGACCTACATTAAATTGAAACAAAAAATGATATTTTTAAATCACAAAATATAATGATAAATAGAGCAAGAATAAAGCTAGTTACTACTGTCTTGACAATATAGCCCATGGAAATGGCAAATAATAAGTTTATAATTTCAGCGCGCATTTTGACATATTTGGGTGCTGTGTTTTGAGAAAGAAGCAACTAACAATCAATCTTATGATCTCTGAAAACTGGATCCTAATCAGAACTCACCCGGCACTTCCCCTTGGGTTGTTCAGTGGACAGAATGATAACATTCCCAATCGTCAGACCTCAATGTCGAAACAATGGAGAGGTCCTGAATGAATGAATGCCAGGGTCTCTGCCACCGGACTTATCCCGTTGCAGAGATCTCTTCCAGCCCAGCTTCATGGCAGAGTCTGGAACAAAGTGAGTGCACCTAACAGTCTGAGTGTGTAGCTAGTGTTGTGTATGATATTTCAGTGTTGCCATCTATACTTTAAATTGTGAGTGAAGTGTAATGATTGAATATTTGTAACGTTGTAGGCCTGTTGCTAATGGAGGTCGTCCTGCATCCTGATAGAGAATGCATGTAAAAGGGGATAATATGGTCAATTGTGAGTCATCTCTACCTCTGATGACATCAACGTAGTGTGGAAATGTATGTAAGGATCAAAAAGGAATAAATGAAAGTGTTTTTTTCTGGATAAATTGTTTGGGAATTTTCTGGATAAATTGTTTGGGAATAATTATTTTTCTCTAAAAGTAAAGATTTTTTACAATCATGGTCAAAAATCAAGAGATATAAGAATTTTTCGGGAATCCAGGATATAGAGTAGAAACCTCACAGAAAATCCAGTAGACTTGGCAACTATGTAATACCTTCTGCTAATTATCACATAATATAATAAAACCTTCAATCAACTGTATGTTATATATGGAATAATTTCATGATCAACAACGTTTTACTTTCTGTGAGGTTTACAATTTTTTGGCAAAAAATCTCTTTTCTGTATAATAGGCACATGGACACAGTCAGGATTTCTACAGCATAATAATTTTTTTTTTCTTTTTTATGGAACAAAGCAGCCTTGTTATATTGGGATTCAAATGTACAAAAGACTCACTATGAAAGCTGAATCCAATTTCAAAAGCGCTAAGAAATAACAGACTTGCTTGTACATATCTATACAAAATATAAAAAAATTTATAAATATATACACAATCACAGAATACATAAAAATAAAGTTAATAAGCCTTCATTAAATACATACTAATTTTTAACAGTGGCCTGTTGGCTTGAGCATTATATTAAAGCATCTTCAACAGAACTTTTGAATTATTTCATTGGTGATGAAATAATTTTTCCAAATTCTTCACCATATGTCAACTCTGGCCATATTGTTATATTGCAATTCACTGCCATTAATTAGATGGGTTGGAAATGAAGGCGCTGTCTATCAGTGGTCGCCTTAAGCTTGTTAGGGAAAATATATTATCTATATCCTCCCCCTGGTTTGAATTTGAAACCATAACGGCAACATTCACGGTGGCAGGCGAGCATTTTGCCACCACACCACTCGGGCGAAATTGGTGATGACTAGGACATTAGATTGACTAGAATGTGCTTTACTGAAGAAATCCTTTCATCAAAAATTTCATTCCAAACCAGAAAGACTATTCTTTGCTATTGAACAATATTGATGATTGTGTTCTTTCATGCATAGTCAGTCATGTTAAATCAACTGCAAAGATATTATTTTCAGGTAAAAACATTCACAGCCGCCTGATGATCAGCAGTCCGCCTTATCAGAACTATCCTTACCTACATAATTTTTAGGCTTCTGCTGTGACAACAGTCATAACTATAGGGGTGGGAGGCAAACATATTTTGCCACCCCCCCCCCCCTTCTACTGCAAAAATTTGATGACTTTTTATAGTATTTTTGTTCTTTTCTAGAACTTGCCACCTTCACAGGTGGCAAATTTCTTTTGCGAACCAAGGCAGCTACCCCCACCCCCCACCTTGTGTTACAAGGTGGTTACACCTTGTGTTACAAACAATACTGTCAGTTTCTGAACAGGAAAATTCTGCCACGTCTTCTGGGGAAAATTTGGACTTCTTTTTTCCTTCAAATTTTTTTTCACTTCATTGAAACCTTTCCAAAATATTGTTGCAGAACAAGGGAACTTTATAGATACCAATCAACCTATGACCACTGACAGCCCCAGCAAATCACCCAGCCATGATCTAACTTTATATATGTTACGGTAAAAGTGATAAATCTGGTTATTATGCATAACTGCAAGCATTTTGGCAGGCCCGTCATTTAGGGGGGCCATTGCTCCTCCCCTGGCTTTTGAAAATACACTAAAAATAGTTATATATATAGTACATGTGCTTTGCCTGCCCCCACACCCCCTCCCCCCGGAAAAAGTTGAAATGACGGCCCTGCATTTTGGTAAGTTTGATCAAAGTTTCTCTAAATTAATCACTTTTATTGACGATTATGCATAGTAACCAAGTGTCATTGGTAAATTTGATAAATGTAACTAGATTAATCACTTTTACCAGTGATTATACATAATACACAAGTGTTGTAAACATGATAAATCATAGCATATGATATACTATACATGATAATTCATACATTAATTGTATCATTATACCGGGGTCCAACTAGATTCATCACACATACTAGACTCATTTGGAATTTTTTTCATATTTATAAAAAAATTTGCCAATTAAACTGAAGTACACTCAAACCTGTTTTTGTGCGGTGGATAGGGACCGCATAAAAAAACACGCATAAAAGAAATCGCACAAAACTTCGAGTAGCTATAAAAAATGTTTTTCGCAATACATTTAAAAAATATTTTTCTATATTTATTATACGGTGGATAGGGACCGCATAAAAAAAGTCTCACGTAGAAAATAACTCAAAATCTTAAGAAATAACTATAAATTGTTTTTTTAAACGAAATCAAGACACGAGGCTGGGCAGCTACTTGGAATCTCGCCAAACCTTTTGGAATCTGATTTAGAAAATACACATGCGAACATTTTTAAATATTTTATTTACATATGTACTTATTTTACACATACAAAACTGTTCAAAATGTATAACCATTATCCTTCGTAGTCTGACGATACGCGAATTTTCTTGTGGTAAACTGGTTCAAAATCACTTTCGTCACTTGAAGATTCTACCTCGCACTCGTTTAGAGTTGACTTTTTTTTTCAGTTACCCAATAGTCTGTGATCAGTTTTTGCGACGACTGTTGTTTCACTAGACGCTTGTATATGTCTCGGTAGCCAGATATACAAGATTGAAGCTCCTTTTGGAATTTTGAAGTTCTTTCAGAATTGGCATTGATTGCAAGAAAATTACCTTCTAATTTACTGCAAAGTTGGAGTCCTGCATAGATTTTATCTGCTGTCATATAATCGGTTTCTTCTTGCCCATCAGTAACATCTGTTACGTAATTTATAATATCATCCCTTACGGTTTCATCCTGAATCATTTCGACAAGATCATTTTCACTGAAAGTATTAAAACTTCCGCCGATGCCATGTGCTAACGTAACGATGTGATGAAATATCAAAAATCGAAAAAACTGAATGGCCGATCAAACCTACTAATTTTTTTTTATTGATAACTTCGTCAGTTATGTTCGAATTTGATTGAAATTTTCATAAACCGCACAAAAAAAAATCGCACTAAAAAAAATCTCACAAAAACAAGTTTGAGTGTATTACACATAACAACAGATAAAGACGATAAATTTCAAGTATTTATCAAATTTAGCAACAATTCTTGGGTACTATGCATAATCTCCGGTAAAAGTGATAAACTTATCAAACTTACCAAAGTGATTGGTAAATATGCATAATAACCAGTTACTATGTATAATAATCAATTTATCACATTTACTGTAACATATGTACCCTGTACATAAAAAGTTTATACAGGGATTGCATTATTTTTAAATCTAATCATTCCATACTCTAATCAAAACCTATATCTAAACATGATATAAAAAAATATATTGAGACAGTATATCAAAAACTTATTGTGTGCGTGCATAAAATAAATGCAAATCTACAATAAATCCAAAATACCTGTTAAAGCTTCAGAAACTCCAATTATCCAAAATTCAACCCAATCAGGTACGTGTGTTGCTTTCCATGCGAGCATGGAGCAAATGGATGATAATAACAATGTAATTGTATTACAAATCTAAAACAGTAATAACAAATTCAGTGAATTTATAGGAAAAAGAATCTCAAACAATGCAATTAACCAGGTTAAAAAAAAGTTATCATTTAAAAATCATATGAGAAATAAACTTACTATGTTGAAATTTTTCAAGCAAGATGGGTTCATTCCGAAACCGATCCACGAGAAGTACCCAGCAAAAGTGATCGTCACAGAATGCAGATACAAATGATATTGGTGTTCTGCGAATAATCCATACAGCGCAAAAATGATCGAAACACCTGCCAGTTAAATGGAATAAGTTGAATATAGATACACACACATATAAGCAGATGTAAAAGATAGGCCTAATTCAAACTATCATCATCTGAAAAACTGAACAAGATACACAAATTTCTTGTCAAAAACCTGATTTTAATGGTGGGTGGACTCATATTCGCAACTCAAAGTTAGGAACCACAAAAACCTAATTTCAGCGAACCACCACTGTAACACTGATTGGGTTCACTATGACCACACAGCACAGCTACAACATTTCAAAGATTACAAATACAAATACAACGCCACAACAGGCAAATTGCCCAACGAGGTGGCTGACTTGAGAACATCATGGATCCCCGAGTCATTTTTTGGAGGCCCTACCTACTACTTCTACACCACACATACACCCCCCCCCCCCCGCGGAACCCCCCAACTAACCCCCAACGAATCGGTACATGCAGGAATGTGCGTGTACGTGTAGTGCAACCTGACGTAAAGTTTGTTTCTGTGTAATGCTTGTTATGTGTAGTGCTGTCATCTGCCCCCAGTTTTTCTAACTATGAGTGAAGTGTTATGGTTGAATGATTTACCGTTGTAGGACTGTTGCTCTCTGTGGCGAGACTTTTTAACGGGGAGATCGGCTCGCATTTGCGCCTTGAAGTTGGGAACCACAGAAAACCAACTTCAGCCGACCACCACTGTGTGGTTCGAACCCGGATCCTCGCATCACGAGTCCGGCACTATAACCACTCGACCACCACAGCGGCCATTACTTTACAGACAGTACATTACAAAATGGTCTTTCAATTTTTTCCTTCATAAAGCACTCTTAAATGCTTGAGAGAGCAACACGGTGCTTGTGAGTGACAGGTTTAAGACATATTTGTCCAATATCCAGGGTCTTGCTGATTTAATTATCTTATCTGTTCCCATGCTGCAAAAATAATATATTCTATCAACACCCTTGTTAAATTAACACATATTTATATATATCACAGTTATATTCATATATCATGTTGAATGCATATATAATTTATACTGCCCTTCCACTCTAGTCTCCCCCCCCCCTTAAAGAGCGATATCGCCCTTATTCAGAACACTAATGTAGACTTTCTATGCATCAGTTTGGTGCACCTCAAGGTGTTTCGCAAATCAATTTACTGCAACCAATTTTTTAAATCAATTTGAGAAGAGTGTCTCGGATAATAACTTGGTAAATCAAGGCTCAGATATAATTGGGTTAGTACTGTAAAATGTATTCAATATCGTGTTTGAGTCATCAGTTTTGCTTGACTTTAATCAGTGAAAAATAGTAGACTTAAAAAATAAATGAATGCTTTCTTTCCCCCTCACCAGCTATGATGCACGTCAACACTTCTGTTCGCAAATATGGATTCTGATTCAAAGAGTAATCATCTATGCAATGTCTTTGGCTGATGGCCCCAGCTGAGAGGCAAATAAGAACCACTGCATTCGGCACACAAAGCAAGAGATATATCCACTCGTACTTGTTGTGACCTCCAACCAGAGGCATCTGTTTGGAAAAAATAACATACTTAATCTATAGTTTCTTTTTTTTCCATATTAATAACAATAAGAAATAAAATATCAGTGCCTAATGGAAAATAATTATTATTCATGCAGCTGACATTTAACTGTGGATATTCACGGCTGAATATATTACACCATTGGTCATGATAATTAATCACAGATGCAGACAGGGCCTCATAATTTCAGGGTCCCCCAAAATTAAAACTTCACAGATAAACCGAACAACTCTTGGATGTAGACGAGAGAAAACACAACAGCTAAATCTGCTTCTATTCCCGCGTTTGTTTGCTTGTCAATCGTTTATAACTACATACACTGTACTCTGCACACTGCCATTGTTTACATCTATAGCTCACAGGTACGGTATGTACAATTGTTTGGAAGTGAATTATTGTACAATAGAACGAGGCTATCGAGTTGGGAGATGAGAGGATTCAAGTTCCCAGAAAATACTGTATTTAGCATCATTGACTATAGAAAACTGAAAAAGTGTTCGATTGACCGAGTTGTTCGGAAAATTGATGTTCGAATAATCGATGTTCTACTGTACTTATATTTGGGGAGGGGTGAAGAGTCATTATGTATGCCGTGCCCTTGCTGGATGAGATGTGAGATCAGCGAGCAAAGCATGCCCACTGGCCACGATGATAAAATAAAAGCAATAACACCTATAAAGCATCATGCTTATTATAATTTAGATGTGATAATTATTTGTCTTATTATCATCGAACGATAAGGCAAGCCAGTGATGCAACTCAATCAAATCTGTGAATAAATGTCCATGTCATGTGTCTCTAAAATATCCAACAAGGAGCATGACATTACTTCTGGCAAGGCTTCTGCTGTACACCAAATAAACATCCGGCTCCATATAGGCCTACGTATCTTTTGCCTTTCTTTACTGTTTTGTGTTATGATTTTCAATTGACAAAATGCATTGGAATGTGTAATGAGAATAAATACACATATGTTCAAGAATTCAAAACAACTAATTAACCTTAAATATAAAAATGAGGAGAGACACCTACAGGTTGATTCATAGACGTTTCACAATTATTGGATGCTTCTCTTGCAGCAGCTGAACCAGCGCTGCTCACAGATAGGGTATCTTCTTCCATCATTCTGATTACAAAGTATTCATAATAAAACCTGTAAAGGTAAGGAAAAACAACTTTATTCATAAGGAATGAAATGAGATTTCCATGGAATTTGTCAAATTATTATTCAAATTCATATTTCAATATATTTTTTCCTCTCAACATACACTGTTGATAAACAGGACTTGTTTCTCATAAGTTTTTGACCATGGGCAAATATGAATTTTTTTTGGGAGGCTGCCTTATCCAGTTGACACTCGATATAACACCACCCTCCCCCCCCCCTCCATCCCATGGAAAATGGAAATTGTATTGGTAGGATCGTTATATCAAAAGTAAAACATATATAATAGTCGTTCTATTCAAACATTTAGGTCATCCTACCAGTAGTTGTAATTTAATGGGTGCTATAACGCAGGGTCATTATAACAAGTGTTGATGTATATACAAAGAAACCTTGATATAACGATACTCCATGAACCAAGAATAAATATTATTGCAGACAGATTATCGTTACGAAGGTTATCAACAGCTGGCTGACAAGATGAATTCTGGAGAAAAAGGAAATTTAACAGCCCTTGCGGGAGGGGAATCAAACACCCCCGTCCTCTCACTTGCTGGGTGAGCATGTCCTAGACCACTAGGCTACAAAGGCAACGAATCCTAATCTTTCCTTAGAGCTTGTGTGTGCTGAAAGGGGACTGTACATGGACAGGCAGATCTAACTCAGGCCAGAGCTCACAACTGTTGACATTGCCACCAGATAGCGACTTATCCAAGGATCATGTCACTTTCCACATGAACGTTTTCAACAGCTGGCTAATGCGAAGATGAACTCAGGGAAGAAAGCAAATTCAACAGCTCTTGAAAATAATCGAACCCACATTCTCTCACTAGCCAGGGCGAGCGCTCTAGACTATAGTTTATAATTTGTGTTAATTGCATTTTTAATGGGGTTGCTGTATTTTTGAAACATATGACATCCATATTTTTATGGGCATCTTTTTATCAGCCACCTCGTTGGGCATTTTGCCTGTTGTGGCGTTGTATTTGTATTTGTATTTGTACTGAAGTTATCGTTATATCAAATTTTCGTCAGCACTTCCCCCCCCCCTCTTAATGCATATTGGGATCAGAGACAGGGAGCAGAGTGCGGGGAGCACGAACCCTGCTATATGCCCTTCCCCCATTATAAAAAAAACCTTTTTTTAAGCAAATATTTTAAAACATTCAAATTTCGTAAGAAAATACCTCTGTATGCTATAATCCATTTCTGTTAATTTCACTGCTATTTGAAGGCTAAGAATACAAAATTTCTCTTTAAGAAACTCATTGCAACCCACCCTCCAAGTCATATGCCTAAACCTATAGCCAGAGGCAAACGTGACCCTCAAGTTATATGATGTCGCCAGCTACCTCAAACCTAATTTTGTAGAAATGAACTAAGCAATGCATTTATAGATAGCTTAAGTGACCCGTGGCACAATTGCAGAGCATTTAAGCGGCCAGCGACACATTTTCAGATCACTTAAGTTTCTGAAAATGAATTAACAGGAAAACGGGGGCACATTTCAGGAAAGGATGTCTTTGTAGCAAGGCTTCGCTGTAGTGTTCTTTAAGACAGAATGGAGGATGGAAAAGGGGCTTGTGCCATAGGCGAAGCCGAAGATAGACTTGAAAGTTTGGGGAGGGGGCCCCACGATGTAGATGTCAATTCACATATACACTGGATCAGTGCTATCTTAATGCATGAGCCAACCGGTCCGGGCAAGGCCGCAACTAGGGGCGAGCAGGCGGGTCTCGTGCCCCGGGGCTCAAACTTCATTCTGAAATCTCTCCTTCAACATTACACGGGGGGCGTCAAAATGCACGCTTGCCCTGGGTGACCAAGCATGTAGTTGCGGCCCTGGGTCCGGGGCTTCAGAAAAACTAGTAGTCGAATTTTTCTAATTCTCCAGGTATGGCCTCAGAAAAATAACTTGGTCCGGGGACCCGTGATGCCCTTACGATGGCACAGCATTAGATCAGTCGGTTCCACCTTTGATGTGATGTTTCTTCCCCCCCCCCCCCTCATGCCTATAATACAAAAGGCAGACAATTTGGGGGCCCTGAAAATTTATGGGGCCCAGAACAGGTGCTTTCCCCCCCCCCTGTTTGCTTACTCAACAAATGGGCCCTGTGTTGATAAATGTCACCAATAACATCACAAACAAGTTTCAGGTTAATAATAAATGTACCTCTACCTTTTACTGGAAATTATATGATATTTTTCAGTTGCTACAAAAAGAATACAACCAACGAAAAATACTTAAACAAATACAGTATTCAACTGTAGAGTGGAAATTAAACAGTACCGGGTACAATAACAATGGTTATTTCAGTAACGGAAAAAATCTTCAAAAATGCACTCAACGTCAATCTAGTCACGAGGGCTATTTCCCTGCGACTGAGAATTTGTAAACAATCAACGAGTGAGATGGGTTCAGTGGCGTCATCTATGTTTCTAATAAAGAGTATGTAACTATTGCGTCCCTTATATTAGGCTGTGTCACCCCCACCTAGTATTTCATTAATTGATTGATTAATTACATTTAGTTTAATCTTTAGTTTGGGGGTTATTTATATTTGGGGGGTTTTTTTCCACCCCAATCGACATAAATTTTCATGTTTTGTTTGTTTGATTTTGTATGCTAAACCCATGACCCCGCAGGCAAAATATGGCCCTCGGAGTCATTTGATGTGTCCCGTGACCCAGGCCCGTCATTTGGGGGGGGGGGGGGTCAGGAGGGGCCCTGGCTTTTGAAAATACACTAAAAAGGGTATACACTAAAAGGGTAAAAACTTCCAAAAAAACCCTAACCTAACTTTGTAAACGTAAACTAAGCGGCACATTTCTAAATCGCTGACCCACGGTGCAGTTCCACATCATTTGAGGGGCCCGCGGCACATTTTCAGATCGATTGAGTGACTAGCGGCACATTTTCAGATCACTCAAGTGTCCCTCAGTACATTCACAAAGGATTTTAAGTGACCCGCAGTGTATTTACAGATCGCACTTGGTCGCCCTGCGGCCCATTTATGGTGACCACCCGTCAGATCTGGTGACCACCCGTTAATACCTGCCTATATCAATTTGCATACTTATTCTCTCTAAAACTTTAACCAGATCAGATCGTCATGATGAGGCCACCCCAGCATTCGAGTTCCCGAGCTGTGGGATCATAAGCATCGAGTGACATAAATTTTTCTAAATGGGGGGAGGGGGGGCGTCCCCAGCGTCAAAGGTGGAGTCGACTGATCTAATGTATATATGTATATATGGATTGATATCATCATCATCGTGCCGCCCCCCCCAGACTTCCAAGTCTATCTCCGCCTATGGCCCGCGGTTCATTTTCAGCTCACTCAAGTGTCCCACAAGGTACATTCACAGATCATTTTAAGCGACCCGAGGCCTTTTTACAGATCATTGCGGCACATTTACAAGTAATGTACATTTATAAGTAATCTGCAATGCTTTTCCGGGTCACTTAAGTGGCCCGTGGCACGTTTTTAAAATCAACGAATTGGACCGCATTCTCCTAAAGGTTTTAAACCCTTGGCTTTGGTGAGTGTTTTTCAACCTGTGGTCCACGGACCCCTTGGAATCTGTAAGTATGTACTTTGTAAGGGATCCCCGCGGGATGATTTTCATCTACTACCACTGCATGAATCACCCATTTAGCGCTATGAAATTGTAATTTTTTTACGATATGCAAATTCATAGTAAACAATACATTTTGGATTCATGGATGGAGATACGGGGGGGAGGGCTTGGGGGGGGGCATTGCACCATTGCACCCCCCCTCCCCCAGCATCAACGGTGGAGTGGACTAATCTAATGTTTTTTTTGTATATATGAATTCACATCATCATCATCGTGCCCTCCCTCCCCCCAGCAATAATGATCGTGCCCCCCCCCCCAGACTTCTAAATCTATCTCCGCCTATGTTTGGATTTCATGTGGGTTGGGCCAACACCCCTCTTCTTTAGGGGGTGTTGGTTGGGCACGTTCCCTTTCAAGGGACATTGATGACACTGATTGACACTGACTCCAGCCAGAAGATCCCAGATGATTCTTATAATTTTCTTTTTCACACTAAAAATTCACTATAGTTGAGCCCGTGAAAAATCTGTCCGAGGGGACTGCCAGAGATCACAGCCTAGTGGCAATGCCGCAGATTATCGAAATTGATCTTCGCTACAAGGGCCTCCGCAGGACCGCAGCGTGCCTTCTTGGGGGCAGATTTTTTCTTGGATGCCCCCTTTGAAAGGATTATTGTTATTATGCGAAATTTTTTCGGGTACATTTTTTGCACAAATTGGCCGTTCGGTGGCCATGTGGCAGCGCTTCAGTTGCCCCAGCCTAGTTACGGGCAGGGCAGTCTTAAGAGTATCATTGGCCCCGAGCCAAGGGATTTTTTGGAAGCCCTACCTGGTAAATCATAGAAAATTTCAACCGGATCTCATTTTTGTGAGGCCCCCGGGCCGTGCCCGGGTGGGCCCGTGCGTTAAGACGGCACTGGTTACGGGCCTGAGGTCCGCGGAGCATTGAACACTTTGAGGGGGGGGGGGGGATTCTGCGACATAATAAAAGTTGGGAAACACCGAGCATTCAAAAATGAATGTCGACGTATTCACAAAAGTAAGTGGCGGGCCCAAAAAAAACCTTCTCGATAATTCGGGAACAGTACCAAATTGGTCCGTACTTGCATTCGTGTAGGATTGGATCTTTGAATGTGATCTTTTAGCGAGGGGGAAAAAAAACTTAGCGCACAAGCCACCAGTGAGGATTGAACTCACGACCCCTGGTTTACAAGACCAGTGCTCTAACCACTGAGCTATGGTGGCACGGCGAAAGACGGCTAAATATAATTTATAAATATATAACATAAAAATTGAGTTCCCCCCCCCCCTCTCTTTTATTTGTGTTTTTGTAGGAATAGGACTTTTACGTCGCATATAACGTGAAAACTCTCAGTGCGCCACGCCGTCCATTCACTCATGAAGAAAAAGCACGCATGTCTGTTTTCCTACAGAGCGCAACACGTCCGATGACTTTTTTCTCTTGTCGGGCGTGATTGGCTGACTGGTTGTGGGGAAGTCTACTGAGCAGCGTGTTTCACGCATCTTTGATTCACGCATCAAAATTTTCAATTTCACTCTCAAGGTTTCTAGAATACATATTTTTACTCCTCCGAATTTCGTTGAGGAGTGAAAACAGTAATAAAAAAAATACTCCAAATTTTTTACGAAAAAGGATTTATATTTTAGTAACAAACCAATTTTCAAGAATGGCTGGAAATTCAGAATTTATGAAAGCAATTATTGTTACCATAAAGCCGGGTTCAGGGCCGTCATTTCAACTTTTTCCGAGGGATGGGGGGGGGGGGCAAAGCACATGTACTCAATGTATGTGTATATATTTGTATTATTTTTTTTACAAATATTATTACGGCATATCAGTACAAAAGGGGAACCACAAAAAGATATCAAAGGGTATTTTTTTTTTTTAATGTACAATTTTTTTCAACATCGATCATCCGATAGAAAAGATCCTAAAATTTTAAGAACACTTGATTTTTATAGTTGAAGATCATTATCACACAAAAGATGAGAAACTAATAATACAGTCGAATCCCGTTATAACGAACGCCAAGTGATCAGTGAGGAACCAAAAGAGTGATAAAGAGCTTGGGAGTGGCTAAAAGCAGGGCCGGATTAACCATTAAGCAAAATAAGCACGTGCTTAGGGCATCAGCATGGGCGGAGTACGGGGGGGGGGAGCATTACCCCCAGCGTCAAAAGTAGAGTCGACTGATCTAATGCATAAATGCATATATGAATTGACATCATCGCCATCGTGCCCCCCCCCCCCAAACTTCCAAGTCTATCTCCGCCTATGGGCATCGGTACAAAAGGGGCACCACAAAAATATATCAAAGGGTTTTTTTTTTTCTAATGTGAAATTTTTTTTCAACATCGATCATCCGATAGAAGATCCTAAAATTTTAAGAACACTTGATTGTATAGTTGAAGATCATTATCACAAGAATGGCACGAAAGATGAGAAAATAATAACATTGCAAACTAGACTTCACACATTATTGCTGAGTTTTTTTGATTAGCTTTCCACAATTTTCATAAAGTACGCCCAGGGCTGTCTTAACATTATCATACACCCACACACACAAAGCGATTTTTCTGAGAGAGGCATTACTCACCTAGCTAAAAATCCCTACCTACCTGTTTGTGTATTTACTCTTGAAAATCGGAACCAGATCTAATTGTCACTTTTGACACCCCGGTGCCACAAGTGCCCATATGGGCCCATGCTAGGCCAACCAAGTTCTACAGAATAAGGACATGATATTTGTATATCAACTGTGTAGTTTGATCTATAGAAGTGAAAGAAATTCTACCAGGTGTAAATTACAAACTTGAGAATGTATCTAAAAGAAAAAATACACAATATAACGGTGATTCATCTGAAATAAGATACCTGTTGGCAGGGTCACAAATGGATACTTGGTTAGCCGGGGCATAACTACTCATTTAGGCACCTCCATCGTAATGCTGAAGGATAGGTAAAATGGTTAAATTTGCGCCCCCTTTTGCAGGGCCGCAACTAGATGCTTGGTCAGCCGGGGTAAGCACGCATTTTGGCGCCCCCCCCCCCCCACTCATAATGTTGAAGGAGAGGTTAAAGAGTGAAATTTGCGCCCCCTGTAGTCCCGGCGCCCGGGGCACCAGACCCTTGTTTCTCCTTGGAGTGTCGTTACAGCCTTTATCTCATCAACTGTTCGTCGTAGTGGTATGGCTCTAATTCTAAAAATTCTCAAAATGTGACCAGAAATCACCTTGTGAGGGTTTTGCGGATGAAAATACAGTGTGCACAAAATAAAAAAATTTAAATTTCTATACGATCCCCCCCCCCCCCCGTCCTCTAACTTCCAATTAGACACAGTTGTTGCTCTTTCTCTTCCCAGCCCAACAAAATTATTCCCTGAGATATTTAAATTCAAAAATCTGAGACAGGTCCGGTCGGCCCCTCTAAAAAAAGTTTATGTAGTTGCTCCCCGACTTACAAACTTTTCGAGTAAGGAACATAAATCTTGAAGGGGAAATTTTTTTCAGGAAGAACACTCATTCTTTCATTATTTCAGGAAGGCGCTGATAGTATGGATCGTAATCAAACACGATCCATTGAGACGGAATGGCATTTAAATTAATTTTACAAAATTCATAAATTATTAACAATAATTAACGTAGTCTACCTGCTGACAATTCATAGTGGCTCGAATCATATTGAACAGACATAACTTTTTGTCATACTTTTGAAGCGCTTCATCATCCCTCTATCAAATATACGTTGCAATTTGATAACTGATCATTTTTCGAATTTGTAATTGCTGTTTTTGTTTAATTAATAGAAGCAAAGGAATCAAGTACTGGAATTCCATGACCCCCACAATGGGCGGAAGAGGGGGGGGGGTGACAGGCAGGATCGTCTTAACAGCATCATGGGCCCCCGAGCCAAGGGATTTTTTGGAGGTCCTACCTGAAAAATTCTCGAAAAATTCAACTATGTCTCGTTTTTCTGAAGCACCTCTTCTCTTGAGGCCCTTCGGGCACGGCCCGGGAGGAAAGGGGGGGGAAGGCATGCGTTAAGACGGCACTGCCTAAGGTTCGCACCAGGCATCTTCCTTTTTCAGTTTTGAATCTGGTTACCCTATCTGAAGACCACATAATCCGTATTTTCACTTATTTGTTCGATTATCCATATTGTATAAATTTTTTTACCGAAATTTCCGTCTCATTAAAAAATTTTATGCTAAAAATTAACAAAGAACTCCCCCCTCTTTATTTTTCATCATCGCACGAGCTGCCTGAAATTCCTGGATTAGATTAGTCCCGTATTTCCCGGGCCAGTCCCGGAATTTTTTTTCTTTTTTTTGGCCGTCCCGACTTTTTTGCCAAAAGTGTCCCGGTTTTTCCCGTATTTTATATGAAGCCCACTTGAATTGTTATTCTTTATTGCAGTCAAAGATTGACATTGTTCTTCAACTCATAAATTATTTTATGATAATTACAACTATATATGAGAATATTAATCTCCCACATTTGCCTTGGTGAACGTTTTTTTTTTTTTTTTCGTGGAATACATTTTAATTCACTGCAATTTGCAGTAATGCATCATTTCCCGCTTTGTGATTTTTCCGCAATTCAACAATATTTAGCAACTTTGTTTGGTTTTGGCGTCGTTTCTGGCGATAATTGGCGATGTCCCGTATTTTCCCGTATTTGAATTCCCAATGTCCCGTATTTTCCTCGAAGAGATATGGTCAGCTTATGGCAGTACCAACAGCATATAAATCAAGCCTCAGAATATCTGTCGTCTGCTTCCCTCCAGGTTCCTTGTTTTGGACGTCTCCTTGTGTCCTGAAAAAATTACTGGACTGGAAGTTCAAACTGCCAGTTCTGTTTGTGAGCTTAGCTTGTAGGGAACCGAACAAACCGTCTGTCGTCTGCTCATTGGGAGGTTCTTTGCTTTGGACGTCTCCTTATCCTCAAATAAAATAACCGAACTTTCAGTTTGAATTTCCAGTTCAGTTTATGAGTTTTGTTTATAAGGAACTGAGCGGAATAAAGAATATAGTTTTTCTAATTTAAACTTCATCACCACATGAGTCACTTTTAAATTTGAGATTAGATGGCAGCACATTACTATACAGTGGAGTATAGAAAAATTCACTTTTTACGATCTTACCTGTCGTCACTGAGCTATAAGTAAATGCATTCAAGCGAATGCAACCGGTGATGTTATTGGTTTCTTTTGAAAGTCACATTCTCCCTGATTTTTTTTTTTTTGGAACATCATTGGGTGTTTTGGGAATTTTCTTTCATATTTTTCCGAAAAAACAGATTTTTTTTCAAAATTTTTTGAAAATATTTTAAGATATTTTCTCCCATCGACTACTTTTGAGGATCGGAATGAAGGCATCTTTATACCCATATTCTATGGGGCTTTAGATTAAGCCACCGAAGAATGGCTCTAAGCTGCCTATGGGCACTGAATTCCAGTGGTGAAGGAGAAAATAACTACAAAAATTACGAAAAAAATTTTTTATGCACGAATTTCAAACTAAAGATGCGGGCGTTCCGCACCTTTAGTGCTCGCGTGAAAGGGCATGCGGACTCGCATCCGCATCCGTGTGAAAGGGGCCCAAGTACTGATCGGAGACAAGTTGGGAAAGAACAGCATAAATAAGGGAAAGAGGCGTTGTCCCTCAATTTACGATGTTCTTTCCCAACTTTTCGCAGACTTTTGAATTTGAAACAGCTTTCTAATTGGGTTTTTTAGGACAGGGTGTCCATGTAAAATCAATTTTTTTTTATTTTGTCTCACACTGTATTTTCATTCTCAAAACTGAAACAGAGTGGTTTCTGGACACATTTTTAGCATTTTTCAAATTGGAACCTTACCTCTACGACAAATAGTTGATGAGATGTAGGGCGAATTAAAAGAGGCCACCCCATATAGTAAATCCATGTTCTATCTAAAAAAAATGAAAAAAAAGTTTGAAAACGTGTATTTTGGCAATTCAAAAGGAAAAAAAAAGGTAAAATTGACATGCATGTCTCTATCTTGCATAACTTTAAAAATTAATCTTTTAACAAATTTTTCATAAGAAATTTTAATCAAGAAAAGTACAGAGAGATCAAAAGCTGAATTTGGGGATGGAAAAACCAATAAAATTTAACATTGTAATTTCAAAGCTAGAATCAAAACACTGAAAGGAAAATTCAAGATGCGTTGAGTTAAGAAGTAAATAATGTGGAAAAAACACTTTTAGATTGAGGGTGCATTTCCGCGATTAAAGTATGTAAAACTATATGATGGCTCATATCTCTACTAAGTATAGACACAAATGTGGCAGGTAGCATTAGTTTTAAAGATGTCATCAAAGACTTTGAACCAGAAAAAGTAGGAGAAAGCTTTTAGATAAATAAAGTCAGTGCTCAGAGATATCCAGATCATATATTTACCCTTAGACACAGTCACGGATTCACAGCGATGAGTCAGGAGGGGTGGCTAATTGTGTGTAAGATTGTAGGATTGTCCTGTATTTTACGGGACAGGCAAAGTCTTACCATATTATCCGGATTTTGGGAGGGGGTGATTACTCCCCACCCTACTCCTGGATCCACGGCTGGTCTTAGATTAGTTACATCTGAAATATAAAGTTTCATTCAATGGTTTTTTTTTCCCATTGATAGTAGGAGGGGGAGGGGGGCACCAAAGTCATTTATGTGCTTAGGGCCTTAAAACATCTTAATCCGGCCCTGAGGAGAACAGTCATACTGCTTTTCTTATTGGTGAGTGGATGGCGTGTCGCACTGGGCGATTCACGTTGCACGCGGCATAGAAACCCTGCTCCTAGGAAAACCCGGCTTAAGAGCAGCAACCAATTATTCCCAAATCGCGGGGCCCGGTGCGACCACTTGTTTCTCTCAGGACGGCTCTCAGGTATGGGGGAATGAGTGATTACTTTTTTTGTTCAAGATTGCATCTGCAGATTAATCTGCAGTTAATTAATTAACTAGTCTTTGGCGGCGTAAAAAATAATTATTATACGCCACCAAAGAAAATGGGCAAGAAATTATATTGATTATTTATTTTTGTCGCACCAAGGTCGTTTTCTGCACGCAAGAGTCATTAGACCGTGACCTTTTCGTTTCTTTCAAGCCGTGTACAACTCCAGTCTATCGCCATGGACAACTTACTACCTATTGAGTTGTGCCAGTGAGAGAAGTGGAGTGCACCTAACAGTCTATGATTCCAACATATACTCATGCGTATATGTTGTGTGTGAATTTTTTTGTTTCATCGATATTTCAAATTGTGAGTGAATAGTGATTGAATATTTGTACCGTTGTAGGCCTGCTGTTGCTCTCACTGAGGTGAGACTTTTTAACGAGGAGATCGGCTCGCATTTTCGTGCCTTGAAGTTGGAAACCACAGAACACCAACCACCGCTGTGGTTCGAACCCGGGTCCTCGCGATGCGAGTCCGTACTTTGACCACTCGACCACCACAGCGGCTGACTGTGACTTACAATTAATAGCTGATTCCGAACGGCAGTCTTTTTTTTTATATACTCGCCGAGAGGCTGATGCTTCAACCCCTCGATGTGAGACTCCCTGCGGTAGCAATCTTTATCTGTGGTCATGTTGCCGTATCTGCTGTATGCCGCAACTAGATGCTTGGTCACCCGGGGCATTTTGGCGCCCTCTTGTAATGAAGAGGTGCCCCCTCTGGTCCAGCGCCCGGGGCACGAGATCCGCCTGCGTCCCCTAGTTGCGGCCCTGCCCCCGTGTGTTAGGAAAGTTTCCTTCCGACAAGGACGAAAATGGTATCGAACTCGCGAAGAGTCGAGACAACCTTTGGTACTTTAGGCGAGTATCTTATCGACCTGGCCTACCCAGTACCTCCTAGAGCAGCGGTTCTCAACCTTTTTTGACTCGCGTAGCCCTTCCTGGTATATAATTTCTGTGGAGGAGCCCCGTTAGGCCTATTTTTCATTCATTCATCAAAGAGTTACTGATTTAATATTATTATTCAAAAATACTTATAATTATTTTTTCCGAATTTACTTTTTTTTTTGGTATTTTTCTCGAGCTACAGCGGAGCCCCTTGGGAGTTCACACGGAGCACCGGTTGAGAACCGCTGTCCTAGAGGTTTGTATCTAGGAGGTAATGGCCTACCGCGCCCAGCAAGAATCTTCGGTACATAGATTGATAGAATTAAAGCACTCAGATAACTACGTGAGATTATCATTTTACTAGATTTCTTGATTGCAATTTCTAGATCTGAATCTCAGATTATCTCTGAAAATAGCTTAGATAATAATTGTGATTGTTGTTAAAACGGGTGAAAAAAAAAGTCAATTTTATTTTATTCAAGAGATAAAAATATAGTTGTTTTTTTTTTCAATCGTCGCACAGCTCATAGTATCTTGCGTACGAACGTATCTGTTTCGTTTTTGATAAAGTTTTAACATACACTGCCCGTTCTTAGATTTCCCCATTCAATGCTTAATCGGCAGATTCTTGTCTTTTTTATATTTTTCCCGTAGTTTTATTGACGTCATAAGGAGGCCATGAAGTGATAACCTGATAAAACAGTGACGGAATGGAATAAAATAAATTCAAAGAACATGCCTGTTTGATATGAAACCGCTAAAAGATGACCCTGGCTTATTCGGAACGTGATAAGATAGGTTTCCATTGCTAATGTCTAATAACCCCGCCTTGCAATTCTTGAGTATATCAATGTCTGAATGTGCTGTAGTTTTTAAATTCATCCGAGAGAATTTCGATTTCTTTTGCTCTTTAATAAAATAACCTACATGCTCAGGTTTTTCTTCTTTTTTCTGTGTCCGCAGGTTCTCCCCACTCGGAATTCCAGATACATAAAAGAATATTCGGGAAAGGGGGAGAATATTGCGAATCTTTGTACAAGGGACGAAGGGGGGGGGGGCAATTACTGTTCCCTGATGGCAAAGGCAGAGCCAGAGCTTCCTAGTAGACCGCGAGGCTTTGACAGAGTTGTCTGTTAAATGTATAATGAGATCAAGTCACATTCCGATACATGCCACATTTTCTACACAGGAGCTGTTTCTCGCATGAGCAAACGGGCACGCGCCAAGAGCACGCAATTTTTTTGGGCCCATTTGGATGCCTAAATTGGCACCTGTTTTCGATATTTTAATTGTGCTGAATCAGGGGGTGAACAGTTCACAAAACCATGGGAGAAGAAGTGTGGCCCCAGCGTCATTGACGGAGCCGACTGAGTGAATATGCATATGCAGTAAAACCTCTCGATAACGGAAACCCATGGGACCAAAACTTTTGTCCGCTATTGGGGAGGCACGATATACAGCAGAACCTCGTTTATACGACGTTTGGCTTCGGCGGCAATTGGTTCCTATATTCTACTGCGCGTAAAAATGATACACCGGTGGTTGTGCATAACCATCAATAGTCTCGATAAAAAAAGTTTCATTAAGTTTCACTACATTTATCACTTTTACCGGTGATTATGCATAATTTCCAAGTAAAGTCTGATGAATATGGAAAAAAATATAACCTTTCTTCTCTCTTCATTAAACCAATTAATTTTTTTCCCCGTACATGATACGTGCATGCACTACACATTAAATTAAATTAAAATAAGTGTGAAGAAGAGAAATAAATGTTCATTAATTCTCATTCATATTTCAGAAAATTGATTAAAGTTCAGAATTCAAGAATTGATGGAAATTCAGAATTCTAGAATTGATAAAGACTCCAGAATTCAATTTCGAAATGATGAAAATTCAGAATTCTAGAATTGACACTTTTATATTGGCTTTCTTCACACATATCAACATCTGCAAACAAAACCATCCAACGTTACCATTCGGAATCAGCATCATTCTTGGACCATAGTTATGTTCAGTTAATCAAGTAATTAATTGACGGATTATCATACAGTATTTACCAATACGAGCTTTTGATTATACCTAATCACCACTGAATATGATAAATTTATGAACAAAACATAAAAATCCTATTTATGAACAAAACATAAAAATCCTATTTATGAACAAAAATTCAAATAAAATTAGAGTTTGCCTGATTTTACTGTCCGCCACCAAACCAAAACATGGCTAGGGTCCCGAAGGGATTTTACTGTCCGCGAACGGGGAGTAAAATATATTAAAGCCCTATTCCACCGGAGCCGGGGATCAGAAGTTTTTGTTAAATGTTGGAGGTGTCCGCTAAAGGGGTTAAGGGAGGTTCCACTGTAAGTTGACAACATCATCATCGTGCCTCACCAGGGTCGCCCTCACCAGACGCAGGTCCCAGCGAAAAAATATTGTGCGGGACCAGAGGCGTCCTGATAATTTCGGGGCTCCTTACATCCGAATATTGTAGGAGGACAAAGATTCCAAGTTCCAGAATTAATAAAAATTCAGAAAATGGATGAAAATTCAGAATTCCAGACTTGATGAAAAATGTCGGAATTCAATTCCAGAATTGATGAACACTCAGAATTCCAAAACCGATGAAAAAAATCAGAATTCCATAAGCAATTGAAAAAATTCAGAATTGATGAAAATTCCGAATCTATATATACTGTATAAAATTGATTTTCTGTCTGTCTGTGTGTCTGTGTGTATGTATGTTCTCTATACAAATCTACAATTTTAGATCGATCGTCGCCAAATTTTGCATATATACCAAATGGGACCCGACTTATTGAACGATAGGCTACTTCAAAATTTCGTCAGAGCAGGGCAAGTGCCCCAAATGGGCAAAAAACTGTCGGACAACAATGGTTTTTGGACCTCAACAATCACTTTCCGAACGTTTACTTTGGTTACCGTAGTTCCCTAGCAATGCGTTTCAGACATGCATATGCCTTTACAATGGTTTGTCATTTCTTTAATGCTGCCAGTTATGTATAATAGTTTATGCCTTTATAATGGTTCGCCACATTTTCAATACTCTCAGTAATGAGGCTTTTGGAATAGATGTCATAATCATCACCAGCATCGCTTTGAGGGTCAGGAAAAGGGTGATCCTCCTAGAAATCAGTGTTATAATTGCCGATTCTACTGTATAAATGCGGAAATTTAGTGGCTTTTTCTGTCACATCAATAATTTTAAAAATTGTATTGAAATCTCGATTTTTGAAATATTGAGTTCGCTTATAGATATACGAAGCCCAGGAGATTAAATATGAAATAATTAATTAGCCGGACCTACTTTGAGTTGGACATTCATGCAATAACACTGATTTCAACTTTTTATTTACATCTTCTCAAGCATGAAAATTAATGTCTCCGTATTGTCTTTTGATATTCAACTGCATAAATTCATAGTTTAGGATGTTTTAAAATTAATTATGGGCCCATAAAGTACATCGAAAAAATTCCACAGCTTTAATTAAGCATTTTTGGAAGCTGAAACAGGCAGAGACGGGGATAACTTGAAGTTCAGGGGGAGGGAATCGAAATACCTAGCGTCCATCAAAAAAAAGGGGGGGGGGGAAACTCTTCATTTCCACGTTTCTTTAAATCTAGATTTGGTTATTTCATGAGTCGCGCAGGAAGTCGCCATATTGGTTAACTTTAGACACGGTTTGCATGGTCCCTCAAAGAAAGAGGGAGATATCACGTGTTTCTAACAGCTCCATTGAAGAAAACCCGGGCAACGCCGGGTATTATAGCTAGTTCTATATAAAATTAATGAGAATTCAGAATTCCAGTATTGATAAAAAGTTCAAAATTTACGGGGAAGAAACACCCCCCAGAAATATACTTTTGAAGCTGACACCTTATTTACTACAAAAAATGTGTTTGATGTGTGTGCGTGTATTTTTTATTTCTATTACCTTAAATGCGGGGTTCGTTGCCGTTCGTCATTTGTTTCTGACCAATAGACAGCTGTAAAAATGTCGTTGTGATATTATGACATTTTTACACAACACGGAAACACGTGTGACATTTTGCGCCCTATGACATTTTGCGCGAATGGCAACGTATTGCATTTTTCCCTCTGAAGCGGCTTATAAAGTCTCGATCAGGGGCGTCGGAAGTGTTTCGAAACTGTGGGTGCTCGTCTTTAGTTTTATATCGGAAATTTTTAATTTCTGTATCAATTCTGGGGGTGCTCGGATCCATGTCACAAATTACCGTGGGTGCTGGAGCACCCACAGCACCCCCGGCTCCGACGCCGCTGGTCTCGATGAGTGTAAAAAATAAGGTCTCGAGCAGCCCGACATCCAGACACGTACAGAACCTATTCACGGTGCCCCCTTCCAACACCCAGTGGCGGATGAAAGTCGGTCGAGGCCCCGGGCGCAAAAGAAAATATTGGACGCCTTAAATTGGAAAAAAAGATTTAAGGTTTGGTTTTTCAGGGCGCTTTATAGAGAGATGTCGCGGTGCGCCCGTCGTTAAATCCGCCTCTGCCCACACCCGCTCCCAATTCATGCTGATTCCACAACCAGTGAAGAAATAATCTTGAAGAGTACTTTCACTCCTCTGAAAACTTTAAAGGGGTGTTTCTGTTGAATAGAGGGGTATTTTTTTTATTTACCAGTGGGAAATAACTCTATTAAAAAAAAATAACCTAAAATTTGGAGGAGTATTTTCACTCCTCAACGAAATTTGGAGGGGTGAAATTGAATTTGAATGCGTTGATCACGCGTCTAGATGCGTACGGCGAACACTGATCCCAACAATTCCTAATTTTAAAAAAAAATTTCACCGGCCCCTCCTGCAGGGGACCGAAATAATAATTTCCCTTAATTTTGTTTGGTCAATTAAATTTTTTTTTGCCCTTTCACTTTGGATTTGGTGCCCCTTCTAGAGTGGACAGAATTAGTAATTTCTCTTAATTTTTTTCGTCGTTTCATCTCAGATTTGGCACCCACACGGCCCCAGAGCCGCCCCTGTAGCTATCCTTGCCTCAGGACATACACAGGCTCAACCCATGCCCCCGCGACACATTTCTGGATCAATATGGGACCAGCAGTATGTATATATACAGATCACTTGAGTGACCCGCGACACAGTTCCAGATCATTCAAGTGACCAGTGGCACATTTACACATCACTCAAGTGATCTGCGGCACATTTACAGATAACTTGAGTGACCCGCGGTACATCTACAGATTGCAGCGCTGTTCCAGATCACTTAAGTGGCCCACGACACGTTCTCATGCCAATGAAGTGACCCACACACTCCTAAAGGTTGAGCACCCTTTGTGTCTGATAAAGCTGGGGAACACAATAATGAAAGCTGGGAGGAGCATGATGGAAGGAGCATTAAATTCGTCTACAGTCGAATCCCGTTTTAACGAATACCGTTATAGCGAAAATCTCGTTTTAACGAACACTTTTCTAATCCCCCAAATAAGTTTACATAGGAACAATGTAGGTAACCTGGAATTCCTTTATAACGAAATTTCGTTTTAACGAAGTGATTCCTCCGGTCTTTTGGGGTTCGTTATAACAGGATTCGACTGTATATATATAATGCATATACAGTCGACGGAATATTGACGCTGGGACAGGGCCGTCTGAAAAGAGCATCATGGTCCCTCAGTCAAGTGGTTTTTCTGAGGCCCTACTTGGTAAATTCTAGAAAATTTCAACCGGAACTAATTTTTGTGAGGCCCCTCTTCTCTTAAGCCCCCCCCCCCCCGGACCGTGCCCGAGTGGGTTCATGCGTCACACTCAGTGATGGGTTAAGACGGCACTGCACAGGGTGCCCCCCTCCCCGTATTATCCGCTCATGATCTTTGTCCCTTTTCCTGAACTTGTCTCCATCTTTCTGCGTCAATTTTTCTTTTCGAATTTTCATCTCCCCCCCCCCCACCAACACCCCCGTATGTAAGATCTTACCCATGGCCCCCACATCCTGGAGTAGGGCCGCTAGGCTGGGATCTTTTGCAGGCCCCCCCGACCAGACTTTCACGGGCCCTTTTATGGTGGATTTATAGCGTGAAAAACAAAAAATAATGAAAATTTATCCTGGGGGCCCCAGGGCTGGAGCCTTGCCACCCCACCCCTTGTGGGGGCCATGATCTTATCTATGTGGGGGGGGGGGGGTGTTTCCCTTACCAATACCTTCTAAAGCAGAACTAACAGCTTGTTCTAGAAGGTGTTGCCCTTACCCAGAACCAGAATTAGAATTTTACGAGGATGCCTGGCCCTTAAAGCGGGCCATCTACCACCATACAGGCTGGCAGGCTGGGGGCCCTTGCGTCCCCCCCTTCCTGGTAAATGCCCTTACCCGACCTAGGCTCTTTTCGGTTCCCGCCCGATACAGAGCCACGGCGCTCGGTTTGACAATCCGTGACAGATATCTGTTTAGTTTCTAACATATTAAGAAGATGGCGCTAGCATTCATTAAATAAAGAAAGAAAGGCCTTGAAAAAGAAAACAGAAGAAGGAAGAAACATCGCGCCACGACGACCACGTTACTTTTTCGCCAGTGGCGGCTGTTTTGAGTTTACGCAACTGGTGAATCCTTTTCCCACCGAAAAATAAGGTAAATATTATGTATATATATATCAATCATGCATGTAAATGATTATGTAATTTTTCTTACTAACATGCCGAGCAAATCGAAAGCACGTTGTTGATGCTGGGGAAGCCGGTTCATGTGTTTATTAACTCGGGAAAAAAAGAGACTGGAGAGAGAGCGTAGTAACACATGCGGATCAACAAGTGCTCGACCTTGAACCAAAGAAAAACATTAATCATTACAAGTGCGTACCCGATAGAGAAAATATTAATAATAAAAAAAAGAATTTATCTCTCTCTTATCTCCGTGTCGTGGATAGAAAGTTTTTCATTATCTTTTTTTATCGTTATCTCCATAGATAATTATTCTTTTTAGATACCTAAGTGAAGGGGGAGAAAAAAATCTCGCGACGAAATATGATCCATATTTTAATCTGATTGAGAGAATTGTTTCTTTAAGGTGCCTTGTATATGCTAATGCTTGTAAGTATTTCATGCATTTATATTCCGTTTATGATGCCATTTGCGTCTTGATGGGAGGGGGGGGGGCCCTTCATGATTCCTCACATCCTATGGCCGGGCTTCCAGGCCAGGAATTTTCACCCTGCCCACCATAATGTATTTGTTAAGTAAAAAAAAGAAACTGAAATACAAAGATTTTTCTCAGCCCCCACCACTGTCTAGCTGGAGCCCTGTCAGCTTCTTCACCCTTGTGGGGGCCATGAGAGGCGAGCATGAATTCAGGGGGGGGGGGGCTGAGGCGGTGATTTCCCCTCCCAAGAGCCCAATAATAAGGAGAAAATTTATCTGTCCCATAAAAGCTTCTAACACATCTATGCAATAAGTCTCAGATGCATCGCACTGGATCCGCTTCCCTCTACTCCGTTCACAGCTGAAGATATCTGCCTCAGCTTCATTCACAGCTGAAAACAGCTGCCTCCGCTTCATTCGCAGCTGAAGGTGGCTGTCTTCGTTTCATTCGCAGCTGAAGATGACTGCCTCCACTCCATTTGTAGCTGAAGATTTCTGCCTTTGCTCAAGTGCAAATGGGGGGGGGGGGGTGTCTGACAGCAACCGTCCTCTCCCAAGAGCCAAATGGTATGGGTGGAAAGTTTGTCTCGTAAGATGCAGGACAATCAAGCAAACTTATGCAATTCCACCTTCACATCACATCGTCTCCTGGATCTGTGCCTGACATGGGTATTCTTCAGGCAGGACGATCCTAACAAAACCATGGGCCCTGGGCGGAAGTGATGTTGGGCAGAACAGGATCACAACTTAAAGAGATCAGGTAGGTTCAGTGTGCCAGACCAAAGGGGGAAGCACAAATTCACCCTTTAATCTCTCCATCGACATTACAAAGGGGTGTGGTATTAAAATTTGTGAATTTTTTTGGCTGGCCAAACATTTAGTTAAGTACAAATATAAAGGTTGCGACAGATAAATTGCTCAACAAGGTGGTTGAAATACGATGCCCATAAAAATATGGTTGTCGAATATATATACCCAAATTATATCATAAAAATACCGCAACCCAATAAGAGCAATAAAAAAACGAATAATTATGATAAAATATAAATATACACAATGCCCATAAAAAAATTATGGTTGTCTCATCTAAGTACGGATAGCTCCTCTATTTATCCTAATATGCTTTTATTTCTTTTTAAACGTATCAAGTGTTGCTCACGAGTCCCCTGAGGTAAGCTATTCCATTTATTGGCATCCTTATTAGTTTAATAGAAGCATGCCAGTGGTAACTCCAGTAATTGATCGATAGGTCTACCTTCTATTATTTTGAAAATCTTTTTTTCACCATTAAAAGAATATTTTTATGAAATTTTTACAATTGCTTCGAAATTTATCAAGATTTTCCAGTACTATTTGTGTGTTATCTCTGTTTTAATAATTTGCATTATGAAATGCTCACATTTCTGTGCACTTATTATCGTATGGGTCGTTGTAATGAAAATTGGAACTTATGGTTTAGCAGACCTGAAGTGTCCTTTACGGGAATAAGTCTTTAGGTTCTTATTAGTCAGTGCAGGACAAAAAATATGTTTCATTGCAAAATTCGAATTTAAATTAACAAGTGTATGAATTGCTTGTAATTTTAATATTCTTTCTTTACTATTTTATAAGGTCGATCATGTGGCGCATACGAAGTGAATTGAAACATTTTTCTAGTAGTTTTTCCAAAATACATGGGGAATGTAGAAGATGCAGTTCGTTGGCCGGGAAGGTATGTTATACAGTTGCACTTGCTTATAACAGACTCGGTTCAATTATCGGGTCTTATCTACAAATATTTTTTAATGAAAAATACTTTGTCACAATGTATTGCTACAAATACAAACAGTCATGGCCATAATCAGGTTGCTGATAGAAGTATATTTGTCTATAGCAGTGTTTCTTAATCTGGTTCATGGACCAAAAGTGGTTCGCTAGCAGACTTGATGAAATTATTCACTTGTTGCAATTAATAATGTCAGGTTCACCATGCATCATCAAGGAGAATGCAGGCAATTGCAATCCTTAATCTACTAGATGACACTAAATTTTGCAAAAAAAATCACAATTTGTTACTTTAAATGTAATTTGCTAATTATTATCAAAACTGTTGAAGAGTGTAGAAATAAAAGGCTACTACAAATCGCAGTAAGCAGAAATGTATTTCTCAGAGGTAAGAAATTTTCAAATATCTCTCATGACCTATTTCATTGAGAAAAATATGGTAAACTGAGATTTTGCATAATAATTCTTAAAATACTGTACATCAATTATCATCAAAAAAATTGTCAGAAGTAGACACAATTACCCCAATTGTAATTAGCATTCCAAAAAAAAGAAGAAAAAAAAAGATGTTAAACCTGACAATTATGTGAGATGAATATTTACGCAGCATGTCGCAGAACAATTAGCGCTACTGCAAAACAATTTGGAAGAATTTAAGAAAAAGTGCAAAAAAACACTATTACATGTATGGGAATTTTTACCTCAGAACATTTCCAGTAAAGAGGGCTCGTCGCAGAACAGTGCTAAACATTCTGCTTTGGGGAATATTTATAACTTATACCATAATTATAATTTAATTATGAAAATGCTGTGTACTTTAGTAAATATTTAAAATTCAAATAAGTTATTGTCATTGAAAAAACTAGACAAATGTATAAAAAAATCAATTACAGGAATGTCCTGTAATACGAGACATAAGTGGTCCCGCCAAATTGTTTCAGATATTTTACTGATCCTTGTATTAAGAAAGATTGAGAAACACTGGTCTATAACAACTATGGTTGCCTGCTATGAAGTGCGGCGAAATTAATGAACAATAATGAAGGAACGAAAGAAATTTGAGAAAATGAAAAAAACTTGCATATACTCCCCCAATGAAAAAACATTAAAAAAAAACTAAATCTCTTCTTACATGGCAGAAGCTCCAGAATTTTCTATAATGTTTATCGTTAAATACCAATTAATGGAGGGGAGAATAAAGGCATACTAGCTTTTATTTACTGTTCAGAATAAATTAACTACCCAGATTTAATTCATCTAATAGGAGTAGCTCTTTTATCAGTTAAAATAAAGAAAAGCTTTACAACGGAGTTCTGCTGCTTGAAAGGCATACATGTCCAAACAAGAATTGACATATGAACCATCTTAGTTGAAGACTGATGTATTGACTGTCCTGGTTAAAGAGCCAAAACTTCCTTAAAGATCTTTAGTTTTGTTTTCTACCAAGCATATCTTATGTAAATGTATTCATTTCTTTTATTAGGTGCTGGCAATAAGACGTGAAGATGCTTCGGTTTGGGAGAGGCGAGCACCATTAGCTCCGACTCAAGTCAAGCAATTGGTGAAATCTGGAGTTAAGGTTATCATTCAACCGTCGAACAGAAGAGCTTATCCTATGCAGGTACTAATGGGAAGATAACATCAATTTTGTACCTCTATTGGATCACAATTAGTTTTAATTAATCAATAAATGATAATCTTGCTTGATTCAGCAAAAATCTAAAATCGGCTGAAAAAATTCTAGTTTTATAAAATTCCTTAATGGAATATTGGATTAAAATATTTCACATGTATTGTTGAATGGAAAATACTCCTAAAAAAAGAAACTTGAAGAAAACATAGTTAAGGTTTCACTTACAGTAGAATCTCATTATAACGGACTAATAGGGACTTTGAAGGTTGTCCGTTTTAATGAAAGTCTGGTTTATAAAAATAATACTCATAGGGGGTAATGTAACAGAGTGTACGCCAATGAAACTACATAAGCTAGCTATAAAAAACATCCTTCAACATAGGTTGAATTGATTGAGATGTGTATGTATGCACTCCATTAATCTTAATTTTTCTGGCTGGCAAGCACAACCATGCTTACACAAAATAACACAATGATCAATGTTTAATTGCTTTCTTGAAAATGTTTTTTAAACGAGTTAATGGTTTTTTAAATGCTTTAAACAAGTTTTAAACTTGTCAGATAAAAATGAACATTGTTGTTATTATAATTTTTATTTAACTGACCATTATATATAAGCAAAGTCCGTTATACTGATGCTCTGCTGCATTTTAAGATTTTTGAAGCATATTTTTTTTATACGCTGAAACTTTTATTGGTAGTTTCCGGCTGAATTTTTTTTTTTTTTTGCAAACTGAAATAATTTAATATAACTTATGTACAAACCAGGGTTGGCAGGTTTTTGACACATGGCAGTTTTTGACATTTTAAACTGCAGTTTAAACCTCAAATATTGCTTTTCAATATAAAAATTCCCATTGAAAAAAACACTTGTAACGAATCTATTTTCCCAGTATGGATATTTTTACTAACTCTCTGTGGCCTTACAGCACCTAATGCGTTTTGTTTGTTTATACGTTGTTAAAAGAAGTTGAGAAGAGAAAATCTATCTTCCAAGAGAAGAGAACGTGAGTTGGAATGTGGCTTCCGTCCTGGAAGGTTGTCTGTTTTGAGTGTGCTTCGAAATAAAGGTTTCTTCGTTAAGTTCCGTAGTTTCGTGTATACATTGGACACCCCTCCAATATCAAGTGATTGGGGATATTCCGCCACCTCACGGAAAAGAGACGCACCTCCTACTCGACGTCCCCTTATAAAAGTGGCGCCCAACGTCGTGGCTCGAACTCAAGGCAGTACGAAACGGACATTCGAAATCAACTGTGAGGTTCCTGATAGCTCCTAAAATCGAAATGGCGTACTTGGCCAAAGGTAAGAAACGTGATTTGATCCTACTCGCTCTAGAATTAGGAGAGGAAGTTCCGAATGATTCGCGTGTAGTAGATCTCAAGCACATAATAACAAAGTCCTCCGGTTATGAGGAAGAATTCGTGAAATCCCTGCTGGCTACTATTATCGGTGAAAGAGAGGGAGAAGAAGAACGAGCTAGAATAGCTGAGGAAAGAGTTAGAATCGCCGAAGAAAAGGAACAATCTAGGATCGCAGAAGAAAAGGAACGAGAACGTTCGTTTGAACTTGAAAAGATGCGGTTGCAGCTTGAGTTTCAACGACTCTCGCAACCGGCAGAAGAGCCATCCGTCGCTCTCATCGATCAACCCAAGTTCGACGTGAAGAGGTTGATCCCGAATTTCAATCCGAGTGAAGATGATATGTCGCTATTCCTAAAGTTGTTTGAAAGACAGCTAAAATTCTTGAAAGTGGAGAAGGTGAACTGGGTTGCGTATCTGCTGGGAGTTTTGCCGAATGAAGTTGCTAAGCTCATTGCTCGAGAACCTGAAGATAAGGCCCATGATTACGGCCACATCCGGGAGGTTCTCTTACGCCGTTTCAAGCTGAGTGCGGAAAGGTTCCGGCAGCTCTTTTCTACTCACAGAAAAGCACCTGGAAGTACCTGGAAGGACTATCACTTTGAGATCCAAAGTTATTTCGAAGGCTGGCTGTCCGAACTGAACATTAGCAACTTTGACGAGCTGAAAGATCTGATGATTTCGGATCAGATGAAGAAGAGGATTCCACCCGAAGTAAAAGAACATTTTCTGGATGTTTGGAGTGAGTGGACTACCCCTGATGAAATCGTGGAGAAGCTTGATGCTTATGATAACCTTCGAAACAAAAAGAGCGAGATCCAATGTGAGAGGAAGAAGTTGCAGTCAAAGCAACATGAACCCATTAGGTCCCCAGTGCGACAAAGAGACTTTCATTCTAATCAACGTGCGAATCCGGAATCGGAAGATGCAGGACGTCATCATGTCTTAAGATGTTATGGTTGTGGGGAACCTGGTGTTACCAAGTCCCGATGCCGAACGTGTAATCCTCCAACGGATAGACCAGGACCCAGTGTCAACGCTTTGGACTTATATAGTTTATCATCCCATCCTAATACGGAATCGAAAGATGACAGTAGCAGTCATATCCTAAGATGTTACGGGTGCGGAGAACCTGGTGTCGTCAAGTCCCGATGTCGAACGTGCAATCCTGCCACGAACACCCCAGAAGTTAGTGCCGACGAGTTGGACTTTTACAGTTTCTCAACTGAGAGACGTCAAAAAAATGCTATTGAAGTGATGATTTGTAACAGGCGCGGAGCAGTGTGTGCTGACACGGGTGCCACACATTCGGTGGCAGGGGAGAAGCTATACCATCTCTTACAAGAACATGGTTTGCCCTTTTCCCGCAAGACTATCGTTATGAGACTAGCCGATGGATATGCTCGTAGAACCGAAGTCCTAACTACGACTGTGGACATTAAAGTCCGAAGTAAAGTGATTCCCACCGAGGTGATGGTGCTACCACAGGCCAGAGAAAACCGAACCCTTCTCGGTACCGACTTTCTCAGTGATGCTGGTATCGTCCTGGATGTTCAGCAAGGAAAGTGGTACTTCTCTGAAGCTCCTGAGAAGCGACATCCGTTCGTCGAAGGCCCATCTGAAAGCAGTGCCCTCCTGGCACTACCTGCTGAGTCACAATCGTGTCGACTTCGTGAAGATAAAGGTACCCACCTTACTTCTCAGCAACGAGAACTTGATTCATCCCCGGCGGAGTTCAAGCGATGCTTCAAGCCAGGGGGAGGACCGATACCTTTCATCGAGCAGCGAGAACTTTATTCCTTCTCAGAAGAATCTCATAGATGTTCCAAGTTAGGGGGAGGAAGACCTTTCCTCAAGCACCAGATCAACAAGAGTGGTGATGACAGGGTATACCGCTGTAAAGGTGGCCCTGGAGAAGGCTACGAAAAGTGTCGTGTTTCAAATTCTCGCTCGACCTTGCGAGGAAGGCATGCTTGCTATAACTGCGGTCGACGTGGACACGTTGCCAGAAGATGTTGGGATCCGATAGTGTGTTATCAGTGTAAAAATCGTGGTCATATTGCCCGTAACTGTCCAGGCCGCCACGCTGATAAGCTATCCAGCCCAATGGGTAAAGGAGCCAAGCAATGTGAGCTGTTGAACTTCATTGTAGTGGAGAAGAGTTCACGGACTCTCCGCGAGTCCCAACGTGGGAATGATGTTTTGGATAAGATCATTGAAAACGTTGAGCCTACTCAGGAATCTGAAGATTTCCTTAACGGGAAAAAACAAGAACTCGTCGTGAATCCCGTAAACCAGTACCGATTCCAAAGGGAGTTGACTCCATTACGAGATGCTGAAACCCCAACCGCGATTTCCCGGACCCCAAGAGAGCGGCGTTCTTCAAAAGTGCATCCGAACCCTAGTCGACGTCCCCAGAACCGGTGTGACTCGAAAACTGAACTTCGACCTGACACAAGAGTGTCAGCAGTTGCCCGGAGCTTCCCGTTCTGTTCGTCAGGAATTACACCTAAAGGAAAGATGGCTGTTACTGGCTCCTCGCCGAGACGTCGTCGGAGCCAGAGGGGGAGATTGTAACGAATCTATTTTCCCAGTATGGATATTTTTACTAACTCTCTGTGGCCTTACAGCACCTAATGCGTTTTGTTTGTTTATACGTTGTTAAAAGAAGTTGAGAAGAGAAAATCTATCTTCCAAGAGAAGAGAACGTGAGTTGGAATGTGGCTTCCGTCCTGGAAGGTTGTCTGTTTTGAGTGTGCTTCGAAATAAAGGTTTCTTCGTTAAGTTCCGTAGTTTCGTGTATACATTGGACACCCCTCCAATATCAAGTGATTGGGGATATTCCGCCACCTCACGGAAAAGAGACGCACCTCCTACTCGACGTCCCCTTATACACTTTAATTACATATAACATTTAAAGTGACTATGTTATACAAAGAATAAATCTTTAATATGATTGTAAAATAATTTTCTACTCTACAGAATTATTTTGGACAATATATATATGATTTTTTTTCTTATAAAATATACAATTTGAATAAAGCATAGCATAAACACTGAAGGGAAAACTATTGTATGATTTTGACTTTCTCTGATTCAAGATGATTTTTGGCCATCCAAAATTTCTTCAACTGCTTAAATATGTGCATTGATATAAACCATCTGCTGTACTTTTTTATAACATATAAGTGTTTAAAAAAGTTTATTACATCATATATGTAACATTCATTTATTAATAATAATGTGATCTTCACATATTCTCAAGGGATCAGCATGATCCATCCAGGGAATTTGTTAGTGTTAGTATACATCCATGTCCGAACCGGGATTTAAACCCAGACCTGCACAGTGAGAAGCTAGTTCCCTAACCACTCGACTGCCATGCGACAATTTCATTTTTCACAAAAATAATTTCTATTATTATTACATTATCTAGATAATCACACTGATACTTAAAATGATACTCTTATTGTGCATAACATTGACATATACCTAGCAATCGAAATACTAAATTGTAGGACTAAAATGTCACTTAATTTCACAATTCTAGCTTGTATATTATGCTTAAGAAACTCTTGTAATTTATCCTTAGTCAAACTTAGTTATTCTTTCTTTTGTACTGTGATATGGTATATTTACTATCATTTACAATGCAATGGTTTTCCAATTGAAGCTGTATTTAAACGTGCGTTGGGTATCAAGTCCTGTCAGCTCTGCTTTGGTTGAAAATACTCTATAAAACTGTGAGTTTATACACCTTAGTTAAGAAATTTTTTGGTGAAAATAAATGAGTAATTAGTGTATTAACAGATGCTGCATGAGAGTTTTTATATGGAATAAAATTTTGGGCAGATCAGAAAATTTAAAATATCAAAATAGATTTTTTTTTTCTCAGTAATTATAATTCTGAATATAAAACCTTTAATCTACATAAAAGTGTTTTGTTATTTAACATATCTATCTGGTTAAAAAAAACTATTTGACAACATGACAATATGTTTTTAACTGTTCTAATACTGATTTAGTTTATGAAATCAAAAACCTAACCCTTATGCCCTATCATACGCATTTTGAATAAGCAGCTCTATTCCGTTTAGCAAATTGAACACAGGTAATGAGTAGCTTAGATAAATAAACCATAATTATATTTTATATGTTCTCGACTCTTATGTTTTTTTAAAAATTCAAAATTGCAAATTATAATTAATATTTTGTTTTAATTACTGTAATAAATTAATGTTAAAAAATAAAACGTAATATGCAAAAAAGTAAGTATTTCATCATGTTATATACCTATTGTGTTCAAAACATTATCCAGAAGCATTCATTTAGGTTTTTGATGCTTGCAACCGTGGTACAAATCGATCCAAGAGATCATTTTGGTGGGTTTTTTTTGTGAAAGTCTGATATTTTTGTTAAGAAACTGCATGGTCTAAATATATAAGTGTTTGTTAATTCTGTTTGACATCCTAAACACTGTTTTCTGACATCCAAATGAATGCTAATATATAATGTAAAAAAAAATCTATTCTGTGTAAAGTATGAATGTGTTAACTTTAATTATCAAGTTTTTCTCTAGGCATATATCAACGTAGGTGCGATAATCCAAGAGGATATCAGCGAGGCTCCAATCATCATAGGAGTCAAGCAAATCCCTATTGATTCACTCCTGCCAAATAAGACTTATTGTTTTTTCTCGCACACCATCAAAGCTCAAGAAGAAAATATGCCTGCACTAGATTGCATATTAGAGAGGGTTAGTTGCTAAGAATATTTTTGTTTAGTTTATGGAATGTTAACCTCTCGGAGTAAAATAATCGGCTAGTATTTTTTTCTTAATTATAGTGTGTGGTGATTACATTTGCATAAAACAGTGGAATTTCTGTTTGTAAGTGATTTGCAAGATGAACAAAGATTTTTAACAAATTTTTTCATTTGACACATGAGCAATATCTCCCAAGATGAGCAAAAATATAAAAAAATTTTAAGATTTTGGCTTGATAAACAAGATACAGTTGGCACTCGATATAATGACTCCCTTTTTGTCCAGATGAAAACTGACATTATATTTGGAGGGTCATTATATGAAAAAGTAAAACATATATAGTAGTCGTTCTATGAAAAAGTAAAACATATATGGTAGGCGTTCTATGAAAACATTTGAGACTTATCCTACTGGTCATTATAATGTAATGGTCACTATAACATGGGGTCGTTATAATGAGCATTGGCTATATTTTTTGCAATACGAGCAATAAATAATGAATACTCATTGATTAGCATTATGGCTTAGGGTATTCACCTTGTCTGGTGTTGATCACAACTGAAACGCAGATGTTTTTTTCTCTCATTCGCAGGCAAGGTTGTCTCAACGAGTCAAGGGCCAGACTCAAGCATTTTTCAGAGCATTTTTTTATTATTTTAATGAAAGGCCAAATTGAAAAACATACCATATATGGTGCATTAATGAAACCTTTTAACAGTTCAAGGTCTCTTGTTTTTAGTTCGGTATTGCCTTGTTTGATTTGGATCCATTCGTTAAGATGTCTCTGATTATGGAAGTTGCATGATGCATGTTAAATTATGTTATAGCCCAATGTATGGGGGAGAACCGTTAGCTCCATCCTAGAAGTTTTGAAAACTTCTACTGTACATTGTATGCTGACAATTTTTTTTTTAATTTTACTGGTTTTGGATTTTTATGTTAGGTTTAAATAATTAGTGATCTCTCTATAGCATGTCAAATACCTGAAATTTCGGAGAAAAAAATTTAATGAATCTTGTAGTATATACTTTACTCATTGATGACCGAGATCCTACTGTAACGTGGGTTCCAGGGACCCAAAAAAGTTAGAATAATGATTGATGCTGAGACCATTTACCGAAAAAAAAGGTCTGAAAAAATTTTCTCACATTAACTGAACTTCTTATTCAAGTGCTCAAAGTGTAAAATGTCTAATGCAATTATATACTGAATTAAAGAAGGTTTCATAAATGCTGGCTTTAAACGAGTTCTCTTCTGCATAACTTTTTTTCCTTAAAAGCTTTTAAGAAAAAAAGCTGTACTCGCATAAAATATTTTTTGAATTCTTGTTGACTGATCGATGATGTCACAGAATGTTCTATACATTGTTAGCTTCTCTATATATAACTCAAAAACTTAAAAAACATATTTCAAAATTGATAGCATTTGGAAGCCACTTAACTACATATTGAAAAAACTTTCATGTGTATTGCAATCATGTTTCTTATTTTCCAAGTCTTAATTTGCTTTTGTGAAATTCAACTTGTTTTAACTGCAATTTAAAATTGCATCCATGTTTTTAGTAATTTTACCTGTTTCCATGGTATAGTAGTTTTACAATTTTGCTTTACTGGGTGGGGAGAAAAATTTATAGGATTTGTTTCATATTCAATGCGTGTGTTGCATCAAATATTTCATTCCTTATATTTAATGCTGATTCAATAATTTAAATGAGCTTGAATTTCAAACTTTTGTTTTTCAGAATATTCGATTGATTGACTATGAAAAGTTAGTGGACTCCAGAAATCAAAGGGTCGTTGCATTTGGACGATTTGCTGGTGTAGCTGGAATGATAAATATCATGCATGGTTTGGGCCTGCGTCTTCTTGCTCTCGGTCATCACACACCATTTATGGTAAGAAATATATCGAGTGCATGGAACAATATAATTTGCTGTGTGTTAAGATTCATTACTATTAGTTGTGTATGTTCTTTGGTTTGAAATAGAATGTTCTCATTGTTATTCATCTTTAACAATTAAAAATGCCAAATTTAGAACTTATATTTGTTGGAGGGAGTTTGTGAATACTGTATTCCTATGCATTAGCCAGCATGCCGTAAAACTCGAGTGACAAAGGCTTTTTGAATGCTGGGGTGTGGTCCATTCCTGGCATGCCAAGATAAGCGAGATTTAACATGGATCATAGTATGCACTCAGCCAATTCAATGATTTTTAGAATAAAAACACTGTATTAAGAGTTTTTCGAAATCAGTTGAATTCTTGGCCTGCTGGTCTACCCTGGCAGTTTCTGGCTAATGCAGTATATATATTTCATTATTCTAGTATTTAACAAAATATTTTCTTCATAATGTTTATGCAATAGACTATAAGAAAATATACTTATGTTGAAGGTACTTGAATCGAAAAAGTATATAGCACATAATTGCACTTCAATAGACTAAATTTGCTTTCTCTATGAATTGCATAAAGCTCTGGTCAGTTATAAGGGAGCAATATACTACATTCACCTGTGAAAAGATTGTTGTGACAGAGTTTAATAGATTGTATGCGAACAATATTTAACATTTTGTGTTTATAGTAACCTATGTGTTATTCATTTTATAAATTACTAGTTATGAACAATGATCCCCAGAGAGCAACAGTCCTACAACGATAAATCATTCAATCATAACACTTCACTCATAGTTAGAAAAACTGGTGGCAGATGGCAGCACTACACATAACAATCATTACAGAGAAACAAAAAAAAACTTCACGTCAGGTTCCACTACACGTACATGCACATTCCCGCATGTACCGATTCGTTGGGGGGGGGCGGGGTGCATGTGTGGTGTAGCAGTAGTCGGTAGGGCCTCCAAAAAATGGCTCGGGGATCCATGATGTTCTTAAGTCAGCCACCTCGTTGGGCAATTTGCCTGTTGTGGCGTTGTATTTGTATTAAGTTACTTATTTTTACTGTCACATGAGGAAATGCCTCCAAGCATACAGACTTTTTTACATACACCATTGACACACATTTTAGAATCTTATTGTATTGTCATACTGTGCAGAGAAAAACAGATCCATTCACGTGAAAAAAAGGGAGAACATTGGTAGTGAGTGAAATCTTTCTTATTTGGGATATACAACTATTACATCTATAGCAAAACTGCATTCTTTAGTTTCTACTTCAGACTCCACAAGGTGTAATGAGACTTTACCATCCCTTAGTATTTGTGTTCACTACTAAACCACACATGAACCTTGCCCATATTCCGCTTATAATGAATTGGTATATGTTGGAATGTATGTATGATGAACCTGACGCAAAGTTTGTTTCTGTGTAGTGCTGCCATCTGCCATCAAATTTTCTAACTCTGAGGGAAATGCAATGAGATTGAATAATTGTATCATTGTAGGGCTTGTTGCTCTCTGTGGTGAAACTTTTTAATGGGGAGATCAGCTCGCATTTACCCCTCAAAGTTGGGAACCACAGAAAACCAACTTGAGCCGACAACCACTGTGAGGTTCGAACCCAGGTTCTTGCGATGCAAGTCCATCACTAAGACCACTCAACCATCACAGCCGCAGTATTTGTGTTACTGGGAACCAACCTTGCTCCATAGGAACAAATGCATGTCTGTCATTAGTTAGTCAAAACTTGTTTTTGTTTGATCAGTGATAATTTTCTTTGACATATCAAGCCATCGTGTTTATCACGAAGCAGCAGAGTATTCATTGTACCGAGTTATTAATAATCTGACATGAATGTCGCTCTCCACTTGTTAATACAAGATATACAGAAGACTGGATGTTGTGAAGATACTTCTGTTCGGCATATATACGATCTAGCGAAGGAAAATCTCTATCTCCTCTGTAGCTTAGTGGTCAGAGCACTCGTCCGGCAATCGAGGGACCCGGGTTCGATTCCCGGTAGAGGCAGAGATGAGTTTTTTCCTTCCTTAAAAAATTAACATCTCAAATAATAAATATCTTCACAACATCCAGTCTTCTGTATATCTTGTATTATTAATAATCAATATTAAAAGTTTGTTTTAGAACTTATACCAGTGTTGAATAACATAATAGCTTCTCTTCTTTTGAATATTTCAGCATGTAGGACCAGCACACAACTACAGAACAAGTAGTCATGCTAGTCAAACCGTGCGAGATTGTGGTTATGAGATAGCTCTTGGTATGATGCCAAGATCTATCGGGCCTCTTACCTTTGTGTTCACTGGATCTGGCAATGTCTCCCAGGTATAGAAAAGAAAAACCTGTTTTGGTTTAATTTAAAATTTTTTAATTCGATTAAATGATTGATATGAATTTAAGTTTTAATTTTTTTGTGAAATATCTCAATAAAATCCTTATAAACATGTTGGGGTAAATCGAGAAGCTATCCATACTTAAAATAAGACAACCATAAGTAGTCTTTATGGGCATTGTATAATATTTTGTCATGTGTATATATTGTTTATAATTTTTGTTAATTGCATTTTTAATTGGGTTGCTGTATTTTTGAAATATATGACATCCATATTTTTATGGGCATCTTTTTCTCAGCCACCTCGTTGGGCATTTTGCCTGTTGTGGTGTTGTATTTGTAATAGCTAATGGTCTTTGTACAATCTTTTATTATTTAATTTCATTAGTCATTCTGTTAGAAAAAAGATTCATTGTACAGGACTTACTTATTTTCCATAAATAAAATATCTAAATCACTGATATAAAATCAAATACAAGTATTTGAAAAGTCATATATTGAGTTCTCGAAAAATGGTTAAATGAAAACTGAAGTGCCTGCATATAGGTTGAATATTGTGCTTAGACATGTTTATTTTTTCATATACCATTATTTGTGTTTATTTAGGGTGCACAAGAAGTTTTCCAAGAGCTTCCATATGAATATGTGAATCCTTCTGATTTGCCTCAAGTAGCTGAACATGGCTGTAAGTATGAAAATGATTGCATGTTGTAGTAAATTAAGTTCATGTTTTAAAACTTCTTAATTAGCTTTCAGAAACATTTCAAATTTGCAGAAAATTACGGAAGTTTTGGGGGCAGCCAAAGCCTCCTAGATTCACCAGTATCAGTCCAAGAGTTAGGAAAAGTATAGAGCATTACTTGTGCCACAATATACAAAGGATCTCAGCTTCTTTCACATTTCTAGGAATTCAACCTCCTCTGTATGTCTAGGGATGCTCTCCTACGTATGTCTGAGGCATATAGAAGTTCCCTCCTCATTTCTAGGGATAAGCAAGTATCCAATGCATTTCTAGGATACTCAGGTCTCCTATGCAGTCTAGGATACTCAGGTCTCCTATGCAGTCTAGGATACTCAGGTCTCATGCAGTTTAGGAATAAGCAAGTGCCCTTTGCATGCCATGGGTATGCAAGCATCCTGTGCCAACATGCTTTGTAGGTGGTTATTCCACTAGCATATAGCCCAGTTTACTTAATTTTGCAGACAAGGAGGAAGAGGTCAAAAATGTCCTTAATTCTCCTTACATAATACTTTAATCGTTCCTTATTGCAAAAAAAAAAAAGAATGAAAAAAACATGCAGAAGTAATGGGCCATTTAAATGAAATTGTAATAAAAAAAGTAATTTATTTGATGAAAGAATAGTTTGAAGTCTTCATCTCGGACAGGTACTGCCAAGTCATTTTTCACCCTTGAATTACATTCTTGGAAAAAATTAAAGAAGTATGTTCTTGGAAGGGGTGGAATAAGACAAAGGTTCCTTTGAAGGAAATTAGAAACATATCTACTTGGTGAATTATAATAAACCCTAAATTCTGGAGACTCAAATTATTGAGACTAAGTAAAACTAAATTGTCCCTGCCATCTTAGAGTTTTAATAATTACTTTAACAATTTTTTTTTGTAAAAAAAGATTTTTGTATTTATAATCTTATTTTCTCCAGCATTATTCCAGTGTTATACTCTTAATTGTTTCTTTTAATCATAAAATACCATAGCTTATTTTCATCATACAAAGTCCTTTTTTTTAGCAATGAATAAGGTGTATGGAACTGTTGTCAGTCGAGATGATCATATTCGTAGGAAAGATGGTGGTGGATTTGATTCCACAGAATATGCAGAACACCCTGAGCTTTATTATTCAAATTTCGCGAAAAAAGTAAGATAAATCTCTCTACGTTTTTCTCCTTAACATATGGCTTCTAAATATGTTGTTGGATCGATATATTGTAGATGTCTGGTTACGTCTTAGACTGATAACTGACAAAATAAATTTGCTGTTCACTTTTTACTCACAATCTGTATTGAGACTTGGCAAATCCTTGGTGCCAGGTCATAGTGATAACTGAAAATTTGTTGGTGCCTAAAATTTTCTGTATTAAATCAGAGTCTGTGAGGACAGTACAGAATTTTCAGAATTTATTTCATTGTATCTATCAACATTAACAAGAGTTCTGCTATAATGAGTTTGAAGTCCCAGAAAAGTGAAAAAAAAAGATAATTTTGGACTGTTTTTCTTGGGGGGAAAAATGAAATATATATATATGTATATATATGCTTTTTGTACTAAAAAAACTTGGCTGGCACCTAAATTTTTTTTTATACATTTTATTTGTAAATCCCTAACCTGTATCAGGGACATACACAGGATCTACCTTTTGATAAGGCACGCTAGTCTATTGGAGAATTGGGGGTGGGAAGGGTAGGCCACAGGAAATTTCTTCCGAAAATAACTTTTGGTTACTAACCTTGAGTAAATTTAAGAAATAGCGGTTCGTACGGGTCAGGAAAAACCTGGAAAAGTCAGGAAAAACTTTTTTACTAAAAAAAATCAGGGAAATTAGGCAAAATGGCCCATTTTTGTTTTAAAACCTGGAAATTTCAGACGACCTGGAAAATCGTCACGATTGTCGTCTGATTGGGAAAAAAAGATCGATAAAAAAAATTTCCGTCAGTATATAAAAAATTAATTCTGATAACATCGTAAATATTGATAATCCATAAAATATCGCAATGTATCACAAAAACTATAGATACTGCTGAGGAGGAACGTTGATTTCTTAAGTCCGCTTGGAAAAGCGTATTGCTATGACCTTATCGTAAGCCTTTCTAGTGTTTCCAGAAACACCATAAATACGCAGAAAGCCATGGGTACAAAGCTCAGTTGCAATAGTTTTGTAAGTTGACTTTAGTTAGGAACGACAGATGACGCACGTGTATATTTGGATTTCCCACGTGGGTATTTTTATTTGAAAACAATGTGTTGTAAGAAACTTGTGTGGGCAGATAAAAACCTGAATCGTCAGTAGGCTGATTGGATCGAAGCAGTCAAAAATGGCCTGTATAAAGCATGGTGGCAGCTTTGCGGCAAAACTTTATCCAGAACCATGCCAAGCATGTGAAATCAAAGGAGTTCAGTGAACAACCCCGAATTGCTAAACTTCTCAGTTTTAGCGCTTACGCGAGTGCAAAGTAAAGAATTTTGATGCAGTGAAACCAACTACATCTTTGACTAATTATTTCACAAAGGAAACAACTGTAACGGTTTAAATCTTGTGGGAATTGAAATTGTAGAAAAGGGAAATATTTAATTTCTTAATTATGTTCCATTTTTCTTCTCCGTCAGGCGTATTTGAAAAGTTTAAATGCGTGTAAAAAAATCTACTATTATGTCATTATGATATTGTAATTAAAATTATTAATTTTATAATATAATTAATTTGTTGCAAATTTTTATTAATTTATATCAATTTTTTGATTTAAAAAACCTGGAAAAATCTGGGAAATTTTTTATGAAAATGAGTATGAACCCTGAATAATTTCATGAACAACAAATTTTGCGCAATCATTAATAAGTTTTTTAACCATGAACTTTGATCTAACTTTGTTGCTGATTATATCTTATTCATGTGCTCGTAAAGAAGTGTCACAATATTTTGTTTCGTTGACATTTATTTTTGATAATTTTTTGTTCATTTTTTTCATCCAATTTTGTTAGAATGATAAAATGTTAATAGAATGCATTAAGTGACACTGTGTTCTTAAGCTGTGATTTTCTTGTTTGTTTTCTAGATAGCACCTTATGCTTCTGTCATAATAAATGGAATATACTGGGCTTTAAATTCACCAAAATTGCTGACGATTCCAGATGCAAAACAGCTTCTTCAACCAAGTTATACGCCTTGGCTGCCCAGTAACGAAGGGTCTCCATCATTGCCTCATCGCCTTCTTGCCATCTGCGACATCAGCGCTGATCCAGGTGGCTCAATAGAGTTTATGAGTGAATGCACTACTATCGATACTCCTTTTTGTCTGTATGATGCTGATCAGCACAAAAACAGTGAGAGGTAAAATTCATGAGAGTTAGGTTTTTCCTCTTGTTTCTAATGATCAATTGGAAAAATGATCAGCTTCTATGTAGGTAGTATTATACTGTATATCAGGGCTTGACAAGTCAGAATAATATTTAGGTATTTAGTTGTCAGTCCAATTTCTCAGGAGCCGGGGGGGGGGGGGTTAGTGTGGTAGCCCAGGTGAGTAAGATACTTGCCTAAAGTACTAGAGGATGTTTCGAGGTGAGTTCGATACCTGGTCAGGACCTTTGCTGACATGGGTACAACAGAAACAATGACATGATTGCAGAAAAGATTGCTCCCGCAGGGAGTCCCACACCAAGGGGCTATCATACCAACTTCTCGGTGGGTATAAGAAGAAAAGGGAAAAGGCTGTGATTCTGAATTGGTAATAAATTGTCAGTCCCGGTCTAATTAGCCCTCATGTGCAGAAAATGACAGTGGTGCAATAAAAATGATCAAATGAACCAAGCATGGTATTCTACTCAAGAAAAACAGTCGTAAGTAATGTTTTCTTTTATTTTCGGATGCTAAAAAATGTAGCGTAATGAAATCAGAAAATTAAATTGTTTCAAATAAATCAGTTGCCCTAGGACTAAAATTTAGAAATTTACTTCAATTTTGCAACTACATTTAGAAAATTGTAGATGCCAATACCAATTTTCTAGTTGCTATGGCGACCTGGCAACTAGGATTTGTCCAGCCCTGCTGTATATCGGTGTTTTTTATATTTTGACACTGGATGGGGGAGATATTTCTAAGGAGATGCCAAACTTCTGAATTCCCAAAACCACTTAGAGGTAAGCTTTTTAGAGAAAAGCAAACGAAGCGTGGCAAAGCCCTTATAGACAAGGAAGCTGTGTGTGTGTGTGTGTGTGTGTGTGTGCGCGCTACAACAGAAAGTTTGAAAACCCCAGCTTTGTAAATTTTAAAACCTATGGAAGATTAATTGCATCAAAGACACTTTTTTTAGGACTAATTAATATTCATTTCTTTAAAAAAAAAGTTGAAATTTATATTTTTATCACCTTTTAAATAATTTCTTTGTGTAAAAAATTAAAATCATAAACACAATATAATGTCAAGAAAATAGACCTTTTCTGGATATTATGTTGTAGCAAACTTAGAAAGAAAAGTCATCTGGTCTCTACTGGGAATTGAAGGCAGGTCCTCTTGCAAACCGGGCAAATATGCTTCCATATACATTACTGGAGACATGGCCCTGCCTTCCTTATTTCATGCACTGTGGAAGAGGCATTGGTAGCCTCCCTTAACTTCAGCGAATAGCTCTTGGTAGGATTGTAGAGAGAGCGCCTGGGTTTGATTCTCGGCAGAGACCAGATAACTTTTTTCCCCCCAGTTCACCTCTAAAATACGGTGAAACCTGTCTAAGACAGACACTGTATGAGACGTAAACTTGTCTTAAATGGAACAAATATATAGTCTTGTGAATAATTAATGCTTTTTCAATAATAGGAAACTTCTTTAAGAAAAACTGTAACACGGAAACGGAAGACATATTTAGTCTATTTGTAGACACAAAACCTGCTAAAACTGAAAGAATTTTTGGCCAATTGCAAGTTTTTGTCTTTTGGACGGGAGGAAAGTTAAGTCATTCTGATTCTCCTCCCCCCCCTCCTTTTATTAGGCGAACTCTTCCACTTCTGGGAAAAACGATGAATGCTTAATATCTATCTGAACTGATTCTGGGGGTCCGGCTCGAGAGAAAGAGGATTTACTATTCAAAAGTAGAAGCTTGTTTAGCATTTCATTTATGACGGAAATGGTGACTTTTGTTAGAAAACCTCAAGTTTCGTAAATGATAGAAATAAATGACTGCATATATTTTTATGTAAACCTCTGTAAAATGGAAACTGGTCTGAAACTGAAAATAATTTCAGTCTCTTGACCTTCTGTTTTATACAGGTTTCACTGTAATATCCAGAAAAGTTCTATTTTCCTGATGCATTGGGCTGAGAAAGATCCACCCCACAGTATTGATATTCAGCAAAAAAAAAAAAAAAAAAGATTAATTCACTGTAATTGTTAGTTACCTTCTATGAATGGATGCATATAAATAATAAATAGTCAGAATTTATAATATTGTGGCCATTAATGAGCTAGTGTTAATTGCAAAAAATGAAATATTTGTAGATGTTGATGAGAGACAACATGTTAATGAACCAGAAATTTTCATTAGTTTTTCAGGTCCAGGGGTATTGGTCTGCTCTATTGACAATATGCCAACACAGCTACCCTTGGAAGCTACAGATTCTTTTGGCAGTCTTCTGTTTCCATACATGGCCAGCGTTGTAAGTGTTTCAGTGTTTCGTTCACTAATCTCAGTTATATATTCCTTTTTATTTATTTTAGACAGATTATAGTTTTTTGTGTATTCGTGTGTGAAATAAAACTGTGTGTGAACAGCAGATTCAGACCCTTTTTTTTTCTTTACTAGACCCTTGATTTTTCATTTCTTATAAGTCTGTCAAATTGCCTTTTGTCTAGATTGAAAATACCAGTAACATCACACTGCAGTGCTATGAACTATTTGCTCTGAGAAAAAATTGTTTTACAGTTTCAGGCATTAAACTCTGCAGAGGAATGAAGTGCATTTATGGTTTAGTAGTAGTTTTAAACCAGTTTTCTAAAGTGGGCAATATCACCCCCTGGGGGAGCGATGGAAGGATTTGGGGGGGGGCAGATGAAGGTTTTTGTTTAGTATAGGGTCTTACAGGTTGGCTGGAGTTGGAGGTGGGAAGATGAGAAAAAAATTTCTGAAGAGGGCAAAGAAACAGTTTTGGAAACCGTTTTGAACAAGGAAATCTATATAATTGATTTCCTGTGTGTTTCTGTCTGTGTATGTTCTCTATACAAATCTACAATTTTTGAGTGATTGCCAAATTTTGCATATATACAAAACAGGACCCAGCTTTTAAAAGTTTGTCAGAGCTGGGCAAATGCCTGAAATGGGCAAAAAACTGTCGGTCAACAATGGCTTCTCGGCCTCAATAATGGCTTTTGAATTTAATTTGGTTACTGTAGTTCCCTAAAAATGTGTTTCAGACGTGTATATGCTTTTGCAATGGTTTGTTGCTTTTTTAATGCTTCCAATATATTGAGAAAACTTGGGTATTAGTAGTATTATAGCTAATCTTTTATATTTTAGTTTGTCTCTGATGAAGTCTGAAATCATTAACATTGACAAAATAACCAAAGGTTACTGGGTTTGATAATTAAATTTTACCAGAAATGGGTAATTGCTTCAGTTCCTCAAAATTTTACATCTTGTGTCTCAATTTGTAATCGAAAAAATCTGCATGAAATTTTCTTAAAATTTTAGCACATTCTGAGTTTGATCATGCTGTTACTCACAAGATGGCATTGTCCATATGATTATATTAAGATATTCTTATTGTTTTATATAATCTTATATTATCTTTGATAAGAAATATGGACAATATCAGCAGTGTAACAGCATGTTCAAACCCAGAATGTACAAAAATATTACGAAAATTTCATGCACTTTTTTTCAATTATAACAAGGGGAAACACATTCATCAACATCACTTTTACCCTCTCACTACTGCTACTTAATCATGCATGTATCTTGTACACATACTTCTATGGAATTTCTAACAAATTAGTACATGCCAGAAGGTGTATTCTGTTTGTATGAGTAGCCCTAACGTATTTATGTTATCAGCATTGGGCTTGTTTCATGTTCTTGCTGGTGCTGCCCTCTGGCTTCCATATTGTGAAATAAATATGGCAAATGCTTGAATTTTTAATTTATGTAAGTATCGTATCATAGGTCTGCCTGCTCTCTGCTGGGAGATTTTTTTTTTTTTTTTTCATTTTTAATGGTGGACCGGCTTGCATTCATGCCTTAAAGTTGAAAAACTCATCCAACACTTCTTTGATTCCCACACTGCAGGACACAATATTATCCCTTCTTGGCTTGTATAATTTGATAACTTAGATCACGGTCATTATTGTCTGGCTACTGCTGTGTGAATGTCATTTTCACTAATATTATCCACGCATTCTTTCTCATGTCTTGGAAATTTTATTTCTTGAAATTTAGAAAGTTTGAAATCATTATCAGGTTTTGTATATTGTAACAATTTTGTCCTTTACCAAGTCAATTTTCATATTTGCTGTACTCATGGTTTTCCCGCATCTTTCATGCAACCAAAATTAGTGATGAAGACTTTTATGTAGACTTGACAATCTTGTACCTTCTTAATCATTTTCCAATACTGTCACTACCTATTTAAATTACTAACTGAATATACATAGTCTATTAAAGTGAATTCCAGATTACAGACTCAGGGGTGTGTCAGATAATCAAAATCGTTGGACAAGACTTATTTTTAAAATGTACAAACATCAGATTTTGTATACCATGAATGAAATATTTACAAACTCTGCTGTAGTTAATTTGGTTTATGATAATCCTCCAGATATAAGGAGGTTTAGTTCTGTCCCACACACACACCACAGGATGGGAGATATGTGATTTCCTCCAGGTGCATGCTTGATTGATCTGTGCTAGAGTGAAACCCAATGTGCATAGAGGAAAAAAATGTGTGTAAATAAAATGACTGTCTTAATAAATTTTTAATACATGTATGAAAGAATGATCTGTAATGAATATTTGTATAATTTAGCTTGATTTACTGAGAGAAATATATCTTCCTCAACATGAAAATCTCATTTTTCAAAGTGATGTTGTTTCTTGTGTTAAATGGTACTACTTTTTCATTTTAAGCTATCTTCAGATGCCACGAAACCACTTGAAAGTCATAATTTTGACCCTGTCGTAGAGGGGGTAAGAAAAGTTTTTTTTTTTGTGTGTGTGTAAGGATGTTTTAATAGATTTAATTAACAAATATTTTTGAGCTTGTAACTATATACAATACAATATTACTATAAGAATATTTTCATAGATTTTTTTTGAATCGGATATTCATAAAATTTCGATTATCTCTATATATTACTCCATTACTAAGAAAGAGTAGAATAAAATATGGCAATATAATTAATCATGCATGAATTATTTTAGTTTTAATTTTTACGCTTGGTCTAGAGTTGTTTATGCTCATATTATTGGAATTTTTTTTTTCATGTTTTATTGTTGAAAAGATTGGTTTTCCATGTATCTGCATGTTTGCATCAAAGGCTAAATATATTAATAAACCTAGTATGTAAATTTCTTTTTTTTATCAATATTACCGTCACAATGTATGGAGTCAGTCAGTATCTAATGTATAGAACATATATCTGTTCAAAAAGCAATCAGCTATCTTATTTGTTTTATTCTTTTTCTCAGATGATAATTACATGGCATCAATATTCCACTTGAGCAGTGCTGCTCATGGTGAAAATGTTTTGGCTCACATAAATCATTAACTGCACTATTGATGTACAGGGCACATTGCCTTACTGCACTTAGAAAAAATAAGTTCACACAAGTAAAAATAATTAAAGGGAACATTACATGTGACAGAAAAAAATTCATTTTAAATGAGTGACCTAATTGCATAACTCAAAATTTCATTCACATGTAACTCAAAAACTCATTCACATGTATTCACCTTCTTCAATTGTTATCAACACTATATTTTAAATTTAAGTTTCTACCTTATGTTAGAAATGGAATTCTAAATGTTATTTGGAGATAATCATTTGAGTCACACAAATTCATGTGTGAAGAGACATTTATGATAATTTGCATAAATTTTGTTTTCAGGCTATTATTGCTAGCAATGGCAGATTGACGCCTCCTTTTGAATACATTTCAGAACTCAGGAAGACATCAAAGTAACTATTCTCTTGTATTGTTTGCTTTTGATAATAATTGTTTTTATGAAAAATATTAACTTGAAATATATATACATATTTTAAATTTTTATTTTTATATCTTTAAAAATATCTGTAAGTGAGCTTTATCATGTATTTCTTGTGATATTTACTGTATGTAGCAAAATGACATTTCCCTGACAAATGCCAAGTTTTCATTGATTCCAGTAAATAATGCTTGTTTTTAGGTCACGAATGAAAGCCAGGTCTCAAGCTGTTGAGACAAAGAAAAATGTATTAGTCCTTGGAGCTGGTTATGTTGCTGGCCCACTTGTTCAGTATCTTACCAGGGATAAAAACATTCATGTAACTATTGGTATGTTTATGCTTCTAACTTCTCGAAGGAAAAATTCTGAAATAAAAATTGCAGCCACAATATTTAATTAAAATTGTATTCTTAAATCTAGAAAAACTTATGGAACTTCATACACTTAATGCTTATATAAAGCATCTTGCAACCCATCCCAAAAAAAGCATTCTGCAAAATAATGCTATTTTCCTACATAATTCTGAAAATTTAAGGCACATTTCTTTGAATTCTCTAGTGCTTAAATCCAGCTGTAGTCTGCCATTTTTAAAATTATATGGAAAGTAAATATGAATCAAAATTAATGTGATTTTTAATTTCACCCATTACTTACTTTAAATGTTGAAAGAAAAAAATGAAATTTATTGTGGTAGTAAATATTAAGTGAAGTTTGAAACAAGTACCGTGTAGGGTTTTCACCTTCAATTTTGATGAATATACTCTACACTTGAGTTTGCCAAACTTATTTGCCACATCACCCCATCCAGTTCTCAAATTTTTTTCCCCATTGACTGAACTATCACATGAAGATTCCAATGCATCATCTTCCCCCTCCCCTCCCAGAGAGGTGATATCTTCTTTCTCTATTTCGTAAAACAATGCTATACACTGATTAAGAAGCAAACTATGATTGAATAGGATTGGAATTTCCACAAGAAAAAAATAAAAATTATGAGTGAATTTTTTAATATGCTAAACAAATACAGCTATAGCATTATCAAATCAGGTTTATATTGGGTTTTTTTAACTTCATTCGTCTTGCTCATATTACAAAATAATGTAATATTTTATGAATTTCTTTGTGTATTGGATGAAATTTTTGAATGGGTCAGATTTTTGCACTTATGCTTACACTCACCAATCTGGGTCACAAGTTGTTTTTTAATTGAGATTTTAGATATCCATTAAAGGGCCTGAACCAATTGCTGAGTGGTTTCTTTTTCCCTACTATAATCATTTTCATTTTCCATATCAGATAAATTCAAATGCTCCTCCAAGAACAATTAGCATATAAGTATAATAAGTATACAAGAATAACTTGTATTTTTTTTCTCCCTAAAAGGATCTTCATTGCAAAACCAAGGTGAGGCTTTGGTCCAATCTGATAATGCAGACCATGTTGTACTTGATGTTACGACTGGAAGAGGGCCTTTGGACAAATTAATCGAGGAATCATCACTTGTGATCAGGTGAATGCAAATATGTTTTTTAAAAAACAGATCTATCTATATGCATATGAAAACGTGGAGCATGATTCGTCTAGTCCATCCTTCACGTTTATGCAGGGTGGTCTAGAAGTCTGAACCTGTTTTGAAAATAATATTTTAAAAAAGCTGTCAAAGACAACAGGAACAAACAGCTTAAAGAATTTGAAAGAGAGTTTCAAATTATTATTTTTTGCTTATTTCAAAAATTCTAGATGCATATACCTTTTATTGATGCAGAGGACGTCAAGTCTGTATAGCATTTCTTGCCATATTATTTATAACAGATGTTGCAAAGAATGGAAATAAGGTTGAAAGTGAAATGGATGAAAGTAAAAAAAACTTGAAACCTTCTCTTTCAAATGCTTGGTCCATTTGCTCTCCTTAATATAGCTTTTTTCAAATAATTTTTTCAACACAGATGCAAATTTTTAGACCATCCTGTGTGTCTGAAAGTTTCCATCTAATTTTATCTCAAAGAGTGTACACCCACACTAAACATATTTAGCAAGTTTTCAATGCAGAATTGTATAAAATATGCAACAAAAAAAAATCAGAAGTTTGAGATATGATATTTGATCCATAAAGGATGACTTCATTACTAAGATTATCTAAGACATTATCAGTGTATGTTTTGATCACTATATTTGATCAAAACAATCATTGTATGTGTAATGGGTGCCTTCTGTCTCTTGTTCTTTGAATTGAATTCTATTAAAATTCTCTATTTTTTTTTTTAATAGCCTTTTGCCATATACACTGCATCCAACTATTGCTGAGCGGTGCATAAGACACAAAACAAACATGGTAACTGCCAGTTATTTAACACCAGAAATGAAAAAACTTCATGAAGTGTAAGTTTGACTTTCTGTAAATATTTCATTTCATCTCTGACCATAAATGATTTGTATTGAGATATTTCTTGTGTATTTTTATGTGAAATAAATTTCCTCACAATTGTTTGTTTCTTTCATAAAATAGAGCAGTTGATGCTGGAATAACTATTGTCAATGAAGTTGGCTTAGATCCTGGAATAGACCACTTACTTGCTATGGAGTGTTTTGATGAAGTGAAACTCAATGGTGGAAAAGTAAGCAAACTTTAATCATATAATTCAGAGTGTCTTCAAACTTTCTCATGTTGTGAATACCATTTATGCTTATATAAGCATAAGGGAGCATCAGAAGTGCACCGTTATGGCAACTCTGACATATGGTTGAACTCAGAGCTGGTGAAATATAAATTTCTGAATCATTAATTTAATTGAGGTTTTTATCATTACCTTGCAAATATGAATTCAGGTAGAAGCCTTGAGCACCCTTAAGTGCTTTTGTGAGAATTGAAGGAACATATTATAGTATGAGGTGAAAGATGCCTGATATAAAAGATGTAATAAAGTTAATAATTAAAGCTGTTTTTGTGATGGATAGTCATATTTTCAATAATTTCATTTGTAACGTTTTCTTAAATGTTTTGCAGTGTTTTTTTTTTATCATATGCATCATGTCCACTCTTATAGATCTCCTACAGCTAACTCCTAAACCATTAATTTTAGTGGTAACTTCCAATCACATTAAATGTTTTAAATGTTATCACTATCTCATAACCAGTTAAAGAATTCATTCATCAATATGTCAATCCCATTAACACCCACTTTATGTGCTTCTAATTTCATTTTGATATTGGGATATTTTGTTGAAATTGCATCAATAAAAAATATTCCAAACGATTTTTTTTTAAATACATCAACAGGAAGAATGGCACAATGCTCTCAATTGAAGAACAGCAAAATATGACTACATACTTGAAAAATATTTGAAAAAGAAACAAAATTGAATTGCGTTATTTATATCAATTACAAAAGAATTACTTTGCTTGACGTAAGGTGGAAAACATGAAAGCACCCACTCCAAAACAATAAAATACATCAACTTCAAGAGTTCATTTCTGAACAAGAAATGGCATCTCAAGTATTTTTTCAATACCAATCTCTGAGTAGGGTTGTCATCTACGCGTGCTAAAATGTATAGCACCTAGCTGCAAGACAATTACACAATTAAACAATTACACAAAGCCAAATTCTTACTGTCCTCAAATGAGGCGAATGAGGATGTTTGGCGTTGATGGCTTAAAGAAAAAAAATTTTAATTTTAAGATCAAAACCAGCTGAGTTATAATTCTTAATAATGTTATGTCACTGTATAAGAAAAATTTCTGCCATGAAGCTGGGCTGGAAGAGATCTCGGCAACGGAATAAGTCCAGTGCCAAAGTTCTGGCGTTCGTTCATAGTATAAGAAAATTATGTGTCTCACAGTGCATGGAAAATGTTCTACTGTGTATGACTTATAGGACTCTGGAACTTCATAAAAAAAATATTGTATATTTTCTCAAACTTTTTTTACTTGAATGGCCTTTGGACTGCTTGGTGATAACATTCAAAAAAAAAAAATTATTATTGAAAGTTTCCTCTGAGGCTATTGATCTAAAAATTTTAGCTGTGGGAGAACAATAAGAGTGAACACCATGTATACTAATAAGTTAATTAGAGGATTTATCAAGACTTATTGCTTAAGAAAAGAATCTGACAATATTCATGGTTTTAGAATATATTCTCATATTTCAGCATTTGATTTATCACCTTGCTTTATTTTTTGCAGGTTGTGTCTTTTGTTTCATATTGTGGAGGGCTCCCTGCACCAGAATTTTCAGATAGCGCTCTCATGTATAAATTCAGGTGAGAAAGTTCTGTATTCAAACCAATAAATTTTATTTAAAGTTTATTAATTATACCATTGATTCTCAAAGTTTGTGGCACAAGAGCTGGCAATATTAATGTGTGCCTATTTGTGAAGCCTGTTTTGAAGCGGTTGTTAGACTATTCTGGGGCACCATAGATCAACTCTGACTACTAGGGCGAAAGGACTGCGGGTAACAAAAGAACTATTCTATTCTTAAAATATATTTTAAAACACCTCATCTATGAAAGAGACTTTCTGAATATCAATGCTGAGATGAATTCAGAAAGAAAAGTTAGTTTTCTCCTCTGGGAATAGAATCACAGATACTTTGCAATCTGGCCAAGTGTTTTTACCAATATTCCATGAACACCCAAAGTTTATTGTTCCTTATACATGCAGAGCAGTGTACAAGTATATAGAGTAGTATAGTATACAAACTGAGTAGAGACATAGTAGCTTTCTTTAATTCAGCGATAGGCCCCTCATGTGATAATAGTAGAGAGAGAGAGAGATGGTTGTTCTCAGCTCACTCAACATCAAGGGACGAGACTGGATATTATTGCCAAGAGGAACTCTGAAAGAAAATTTAGCATTTCTCTGCATTGAATTGAACATGTATGCATCACTATGCATGTTGCCTCAAACAGTTTGTCCTATGTATATCTCTGTAACTGGTGACTTTAAAAACAATAATTCTAATTTGAAAATGTTTTCAAGTCTTGTGCAACTACTTGAAATGCCATCAGTTTTCTAGGTGTTTTATATATATACACACACACACAAACAAACAAACACAAAAAACCTAATTTATAATTCTTATGTAGACCTTCTCTGTCTTGACAAAGCTTCAAAATTTTTGATTTCGTTTATTTTGTTGAAACTATAGAATTGATGTAAATAAATGAAGCAAGAAGTAAAAGTTGAACAAATGAAATGATTACATTTAAAAATACAGTATTTTTATAAATGACCTATCAAAAGAGGATTTACATTTCTCTGATTAAAAGTTTTAGCACAGAGTTCACATAAAAAAATTTTTCAATGTTCACAACTGTTAAAAAAATTCACGAAAATTTAAGTAAAAAAAACCAAGTTTAATTCAATAATCTTTTGTAACTGGGAGATATTTCTAAAGTCAATGGTTGCAGAGCTATCCACTGGCCAATGATTTGGGACAGCCTGTACAGTACTATTAACCCTTTTCTGCACCATGTCCCTTAGTGAGACCACCTGTTGATATGGGCTTCTATTGTTTTCTACTATGGGTTTTGGAAAAATATCTGCCCTTCAAAGGGTTAATAAGTAAAAGTGCTAAATGATTACTATATAAAATGAGCTTATTCATATTTACTTCAAATTTGTTTATCTTTTTTTTCTGCTTGTTTTTAGTTGGAATCCGAGAGGAGTTTTATTAAATACTCTGTCTATGGCCAAATTCATAGAAAATGGAAATGTACGTATTTTAAAAATTTTTATATACGATTTTCCCCATATATATGAGACTTGTAGCTTTCAAATTTGTAACCATGTCATAATTTTCACTGATAAAGATGTGCACACTGAATACAGGTTGTTGAAATTCCCAGTGGAGGAGCTCTGATGGACTATGTTAGAGATGTTAATTTTTTGCCAGGTTTCAATCTAGAAGGTTTCCCAAACAGAGATTCTACAGTATACTCTACTGCCTATGGTATTGAGACTGCAGAAACACTCTTGAGAGGGACATTGAGGTATAAAGTAAGTTATTTTTGTTATTCCTGCTTCCTATTTTCTTTGTGTTGCATTTCTTGATCTATCTACTATGACGCTTACATTTCAAAAAAAGAATTTCTGTGGCTTGGGTGTGCAAATTTTGACCAATGTTCCAAATGATAGTTTTATTTCCACAGAGAGGTTTGCTTATACAGTTTAGCTGAAGCAGGGCTCCCACTTGTCCTACTTTTTTTCCAAATCCTATCAACAAAATTTGTGTAATTGATTTAAATTGAGAAGGGGGAATCATTGATATAATGTCAAATAATACAAATGTAGTTGATTGGAATTAATGTTTCTGCCAAAGCAGAAATTGTATAATTTTTCAGGTTATTTGGGGGAGGGGGGTATGCTGACCGTTTGGTTTATTAATTTTTCTTTTGCTTAGTTTGTTTTAACAAGTAGAGCAGCAGTCTACAAAACTTCTTTGTGGATAGAAAAAATTATTTTGCATCATGGTCTTGGACAGTAACATTCATCATTCAAAATTATGGTGCACATTTTGTGTATAGGTGAAACAATAATCTGAATAACAAAGCAGTTGGATACATAGGCCTATTCTAGGTTTGGTGATTTTGATGTTTCCCAATAGCATTTAATTTTCTTCTGTATTTTTAGGGTATACAGAGATATAAACAATACTTACAATGCTCAGCATAGGCTAGAAATGAAATTGCTTCATTTGTCAAAACACTTGCATTGAACAGTAACATTTATACAAATCGCTTTAAAAAAATATGGACTGCACAGTAAAACCATCCGGTTCAACTTGGCTTATTTACATTGACCTTGTAATTTACAGATTTTGCACTGTTCTTTTGAAAATGGTCTTGAAAGAGCATCATTCTTAAAAAATTGAACATGCGTCAATAATTTGATGTGCATTGTTGAAGAGAGTTCACAGACTGGACTGTGGAAGACTCCAAAAAAAAGAATGTAATATATATTGTGAGGAGAGACATAAAAGAATTATCGGTAGTTACTAGTACATCAAAAACTGAATAAAAGTGGCCTAAATGTAATTTTTTTTTCCCTAGAAAAATATCATATTGGTTCATTATTAACCAAAATTTTTATTCTTGCCACATTTGGGTACATTCTGATGGTATATTTCTAAATGGTGTTAGATGGTATAATTGTTTTTTTTTCAAAAAATCTCATAAAAGTAGCCTAAATTATATATTTTCATATAAAAAGTAGCTTAGTTTCTTAGTTATATACTGTACCAAAATTTCTCATTCTTACCACATTTTCTAACTTTGGGCTAGATTTTTTTTAATGTGATTATCACATATTCGATTATCATATATGTAAGAGATCCTTACGATCTGTCCAGGGAATTTTTTAGTGTTAGTAGACATCCATGCTTGAACCCAGATTCGAACCCAGACCTGCACAGTCAGAGGCTAGTTCCCTAACCATTCGGCTGCCAGGCGGCAATTGGTTAGGGCATTTTTCTGATGGACCATTCTGATGTTCTATCTTAAGCAAATCCGTGAATGAGGATTGGATCATACATTTAAATATGTGGTGGCGTATTATCTCACAGGCTTCTGCTGTTTCTTTTCCTTCACAAAGAATCAGCTGCAGTAGTGACTTCACTATCATGCTAAGGGCAGGTAGTCTTATAATCCAAAAAGACACCAGCTGCCCCTAAAGGACAAAGACCAGTGTATTAGTAGTTACATTGCCTCACAGACATTTTCTTTACACAAGAAGCAATGCATCTCGTACTGCATATCACCACAAGGTTTAATATTCCATAGTTATTGGCTTTTTTCACCATTACCCCCAGTTACACAAAGTTCTACTTTACAATAGTAAGTGATTTATGAAAAATAATCATCTATATACAAGATGATTGTAATTAAAATTCTCATTCCAAAACACTATGCAATGAGACCCACTGGTCAGAATAACAAACTTTCATGGATATACTCCTGAAAGCAATGGAAAATTATTTTTTTTTTCTTTCACCAAATCTTTGGCAAAAGAAAATACTTTAAAATGTACAAGTGGATGATGCTGTACTTGGCCAGCGGTATAATCTATTTTGTGCAACCACATCAATTTGGCACTTGACAGCATCAGTGTGTAGATAGCAGAGCTGGACAAATTCCTTAGGCCAGGTCGTTATGGTGACTAGAAAATTCGTTTTGACACCAAAAATTTGTAAGTATGGCGCAATTTTTTTGATTTCGTAATAATGTGTCTTCGAAATGGGAATAGCTCATAAAGTCCTGGAAAAGTAAAAAAACAACAAAATTTATTTCTTTTCTGGAAAAAGAAAAACATGCTTTGTTCCTAGCAAAGTTGGCTGGTACCTAAATTTTTTTTTTTTGGTTTGTCCAGCCCTGGTAGATAGCACAACTTTTATCAAGATGCACATTGCAACACCAGCAAAACAGCTGCTGAAGAATCATTTTGACAATAACAGGGTGACACGATACCCGAATGCTATTATAACCCTTGCGACTTTTCTGTTCTGGGAGTAAATTCCCCATGTGCTAGATGAGTATAGCATCCTGTATTTTGCATTTCAAAGTATTTGTCCCCCCCCCCCTCCTTCATCAAACAAAATTCAATGCTTCAGGAATATTCATGTAAATTTTCTAATCATTCAGACTAATTCTTATTTTACAGTGTTTTAAAATCAGAACTTTAGTTATATAATCATCCTGTATGTCGTAAATCACTGCCAATTAATCTGAAATAATTATGCTTCATTAAACACATTGTATTTGCCTAGTTTTTAATTGCGATTTTTGCAAAATAGCCTTCCTAAAATTAAGCATATTGAAAGTAAATGGGGAAAACATCTTTATTATAGGGTTAATAATAACATTAAGAATTTCCAAACTCAATATAATTCTATAATTTAAGCTGTAAAATAATTAAATCACAAAAGTTGGTTTTTATTAAAATTTAAAAAATATTTATAAATATTAATTAATATGAGAATTGTGTTAATTACATCGATAAACTTTTTATTTTACTTATTAAAGTTTGAATGATTTTTCAGAAATTTTATTGTTTTTAATAAGTAAATGCTATTCAAACCAAAAACCTGGTTTAAACCAAAACAAAAACTAGTTTTTTTTGTTTTTTACCAACCCTGTTACCAAGTCATGTCTGTCATTTTGCTTTGGCTCAAGTCAATTATAGGGTGCTGAAATAGCGCTATGAATTGATTGAGGGATTTTTTTTATTATGACATGATTATGTTGTCTATGGAGGATACCCCCTCCTACTTTTTAGTTTTACTTTTTCCTGCTTCTAATTTTTTCAGTGGGAGCCCTGCTGAAGTCATTGTGTAGTTTATCTTTCTTATATAATCTCGTTCTTTTAAAAGTATAAGTACATAGTTCTAAAATAGCTCACTTTTCTCAACAGGGTTATTCAAACATCATCAAAGGTATTTATTCCTTGGGATTGTTGGATGACAAGCCTCACCCATCACTACATCCAAAAGGTCCAGAACTGACATGGGTAAGTTCCTCCTCAGTTTAATCCTTAAGCTGTACAAATAATTGGAAATAATCTTTCTTTGTGCATAAGGATTTTTTTTTTAATCGGCATCACAAATTGTCAATAAGTGATTCAGCAGTCATTAAAACTTATCTATTTGTAATGGAAGCTGTTTAAGCATTAGGCGTATATGTTTTTCAGCAAAATCATATTTTCTTTTATTTAACTACTGGAAGTGCTTAAAGAAAACTGCAGTAATATTTCCAGTTTAAAATACCCAGGTTATACTTCAAAATCCAAAATTTTACTGTGTGTTGTAGACCACTGCATATCGTCTGTAATATTTTTTAAAATAGAAATTGGAATAAAAATAAAGGTAAAAAAAATAATCTTCACTTAAACAGAAATGATTTCAAATAACTTTACAGGTATAAGTAATTTTTTTTTAATAATGTGCGACAAAAAAAAAAACCTTCTGCTCTTCATGATTTCCACTGCATACGTGCTTACATGCTACAAGGGAGGTGTTTGAAGAACCTGGATCTGCTTATGCCTGAAAAAGGCACATATATTTTCCTTTCTACATACACTGAGAACAAACAACCGTCACCCAATACTTCAGAAAAACAGTGCCATCAGGGAATATTTAGTTATACTGATTTCGCTGGCAAACAAGAAATAGCTGTAATATAAAATTCATAGTTTTTTTGTTTTTAGACTGACATGACAAAGTTTTTATCTTTTGACGTTTCATTCACACAGGTGACGAACATTTTCAAGAAATTAGTACGCAACGATGGGAACAAGGATATACTATTTAACATAGAAAAATAACTTTCTGTCATATTGGCCTAAAAACCCAAAAACTATGAATTGTACATAACTGCCATGAAAGCCTTGTTTGTTTTAAGAAATAGCTGTGTTAAGATAATGGGGAAAAAATTGGTTCTGGGACTTTTTTTTGAACATGCCATGTACACTCAAACGCTGCTTTAAGGCCACCATTTATTTAGCAGAAGTTTGTATGGAATCACGATTTAACGCATGTAAATCTCCCAAATAGAAATGGAAGATGTGTTCACTGAAAATTTCTAGTGCTATGCTGGTTGGCGTGACATCAGGAATGCTATAATGGAATTTGACTGTGTGCTTGGAACAAACAAGTTATGCATCTTTATTTTATTTTAATAATGGGTCCTCATTTTTGAAAAACACAGCATATCAGTCATTTTAATTGTTTGCGCATGTTTATCATTATTCAAAGAGAAGGTGTGAATGATAATTTTCAAGCATTTTTTTCTTTGTAGAAAGCTTGATACTGGTTGTTTTATTTTGGAACATTTAATTTTAATCATCCTTGATTTTACAGAAACAGTTTTTGTGTACTCTGCTTGGTCATGAAGCTCAGCAAGATATTCTGCATCCAAATCTGAAGCACATGGTTTATGAGCAAGTTGGGCAATGTGAGGCTAGAGTTGATGCTATAGAAAAGCAAGTTGTTTTTTTAATCTATGTTCCTATTATATAAATTTTTTCAGGTTTGAACAATATTTTTCCTGTTTTTTTCTTTCTTTTGTGTGGTTTTAAAGTCAAGTTTTGGATGTTTCTAGCAATACCACATACAATTTGTCTAAATCCTTGGCATCAGACAGTCAAAAGGGTAAAAGCTGGAAAACATTATTGATACCATATACAGTGGTTCCTCGAGTTACAAGTCTCAAATTGTAATTAACACAAGTTATGAGCAAGCATAATTTGCTAAAAATGTTTTGACTTGCAAGCAAATATTTCACTTATGAGCTTGAGGCCACAGGAGGAAAAAAACCCCCACTCATTTGGTAGACAAAGCAGTTCTGCCTCGAAGTCAAAGAAGACTGATATTTTTGGGCGTACTGTATTTGATTTGGAATCAAAGCCATTTCCTATTCTGTACAAAATATGTTAATAATCAGTTAACCAAGGTAATTAGCTTTTACTTGTATTATGGAAATTACTCTTATGTGGAATAAATCAAATATATCTTTGCTATTTTTTTTTTTAAAGAATGCTTCACAAGATACAAGTAACTTTCAGGAGTGAATTACACACTTAACTCAAGGTACTGCGACCTAATAATAATATTTAAAGACCTGGGGTTTAAATTAAAATGAAAATCCAGATTTATATAGCTAGAAAATAAATTTTTGTTAAAAATATTTCTTCAAAATATCCTTGTGTTCCAACATCAATATTTTTGTATTAGGAGCCAGTGAATTTATTGGTTTACATTCTGAAAGTAAAAATTTCAGAGGTTTAACTTAATCTATTAGGGAACATGATAGTGTCTGCAATGTATGTGATTCTGTATTACAATCAAACTTTCTGTATTACATTAAGTAAATATTGTTAGGACTTGAATAAAAAATATTGATTCAAGCGATTTATCCACATCTAGTGATACAAAATAGTGAAATTGCTTTATCTTTCTACCATATTTGAATATAATGCAAATATGGCTTTCTGTCTGTAAACTTCTGAAATATACTTTCTACTTGTTTTGTGCCAACAGATGGGTAAAAAAATCAATAGTAAAATTCAGATACTTTTATATTATGCTTAAATATTTTGGAATGAAAATGAAAATTCAGTCAAATCCTTCTTTTATTCACTCGGAAGATTTTCCCATTTATCTAATTTTTCACGTATAGATGTATGAAATTGGTACCAGACTAGAAAACATTAGCCAATTAACTAATTTATTCTTTCATCTAGTATCCACTTACAGAGGTTCAACTGTATACAGGGCTCTGTTAACTTTATTTTCATTATTTATCATGTAGAGTAAATATTAGATGTGCTGTTAATATCCCAAGAAAATTTTTGAGTTGGGTCATTTGAGAATTTTTATGAGCTGGGGTTATTTTTCTTCTTGACTATCATTCTAACTTAAAATGTTTTCTTCCAGGTTAGGTCTTCTGGAAGAAGAACCTGTTGTAAAATGTGGCTCTCCTCTTGATACTTTGACTCATTTCCTTGCAAATAAATTAGCCTATAGTGAGTTGTCTCTCGATTTTTAAACAGAAAGTTGCATATACATGTGCTTTTAATATGTTGATGGTGTGCCGATTCTCAGTGCCCTCACATTTTTAGTGTAACGTAGAACAAGGGTTTTAACCCATAATCAGCAGATATTTTTTTAGAAAATGACTAAAGACATTGGAAAGTTATTGAATTTTTAGAAATATATATTTGAGGCATGCAGGCTACTGAGAGTTAGCTACACTATGGCATTTAAAATTGTCAGTTGCTTTCCAAATTCACATGTTCATTTGATACATTACCAAGAAAGTCTTAATGATTTGGATAGCTCTGGAGCTCAAATACTTTTTTAGATCTGATACCAGAAGTAAAAATTTATACTTTTTAGATCCCCTAATTTCATATTTTACTTTTAGAAGGGAAAATTCGGCATCCGAAAAGACATATATATATTTACAGAAATTTTGATAAACACCTTAATGAAAAAAATTCAGAATTTTTTAAATAAATCATTTTAAGAATAAGAGAAAATAATTTTAGAGTTACTGAAAGAAAAGATTTCAAGAGTATTTAAAGTAGTTTGAGAATTATTATATTTTGAGAATTGTTTGTTTATTGTTTCAGTTATTTGGGGTCCCTACTGGCCCATCTGTTAAGTTTAAGACAGTTTCATTAAGCTTTTGTGAACGTTACAATTCTAAATAGAAGGATACGAGTTCGTATCCTGCAGAATTTTCTGAAAGCCTTTTATTTGGCCTGCAATGTCTGAAAGGTTCACATTGAAGGACATGATGGTGATGTATCACCATCGTGTCCTGCTATTATTTATTAAATTTATAAAAACTATGCACTCTGTTGTATTTTGGTTACAACACGAGGTTAAATCATGCCTCCACACAATGGTGTTCACAGAGGTCAATTGTGATACAGAAATAAATAAACCTATTTATGTCTAATATGTGATCAATGTTTGACAAATGAAAAACAACTTTCCATATCCCTCATCAACAGTGGTAAATTTTCATGCTCAAATTTTGGGGAGGGCCTAGAATCATAAGATCCATGGCAAATGCCTTACCTGCTCATGTGAAATTGAGTCTTGCTGGTATCATAACGATTCCCCCCCCCCCCACCAGAACACTTTGTGACAAGCTGCTACTGAATATCAACCATGTGTGTTACTCAATTAGCATTAACATGTGTGATATTTTATGTCCACTGGTTAATTTCATATTGTAGATGGCATAGTTAGAATTTTACACTTTAATTTTTATTGTGCAGGTTAATTTCTTTTAAAACAAAAAAAATTCTGTATAGATAAATAGTTTTTTCCCAATTAATTTATATTAATTATTAATATAATTCTTATTCATAACGAGCCAGATTAAGTAGAATTTAAACCAGGAAATTTATCGAAATGGGGAAAAGTGTCGGAGTGTGAAAATTGATCTCTTAAACAGGAATATGCCACAAAAGTAGGATAATATTAAATTATACATATTAAAATGTAGTTAGTTTGTCTCTATGTTGTCTCAATTATCCTATCATGTACATATTGTGCTGCCTTATAACTGGATTTGTGATTGCTTTATTTTTTTGCAGAATCGGGAGAACGAGATGTAATTATACTGAGACATGATGTTGGGATTCACTGGCCAGATAATAAAAATGTGAGTAAAAAATGATTTATGAAATGTGGATTCTACTTTTTCCCTACCATTTTTATCTTCTAATATTTATTTTTATTTTTTGCCGTGTCTAGGAAATAAGGCATATCAACCTTGTGGTGTATGGCGAGAGCAACGGATACAGCGCAATGGCTAAAACTGTTGGTTATCCTGCTGCCATTGCATCAAAGATGATTCTAGAAAGTAAGGGTTTTTTTTATTTGAGATATCTGGGCTAGTCTATGTCAGCCTTTTGTGGTTATGACAGAAGAGTGTTTTGTATATATCTAGGAGTATTAAGCTCTCCATTAATTGACATTATCACTATCGTACTTCATTAAATCAGCAGTGCAGTTTTTGTGTTGTAAATTTGTTCGCTCTCAAAGTCTAATTTCTAGATTAGAGAAACCGGGGGTGGGGTCCTTTTAACTTTTTTTGGGGCAAATAGGAAGTTACAGAATTTCAGTCAACAAAAAATGGAGTGATGGAACTAGAATTTCTTGTCCCAGTGGCCATAGACGAAGGATGAAGAAAGAGTTCTATTTTTACCAGATAACTACTCATTTAGTGCAATATATCAGCGCTATCTGTTGTAAATCAAGGCAAGCCATTTGAGGGGAAAGGGGTAGGTCATGCCTGCGGGTCTGCATTTTGAGGTTTCAGAATCTCATAGCTGCCAAGTCTACAGGGTTTCCCAGGAGACTCCCGAGTTTCTACTCCATCTACCAGATTCCCATCAAATAACAGAAGTATTTTATTTTTGGGGGGGGGGGGGAAACAAAATTTTCCAGACAGCTAGCATGAATTTGGCCTTTCAACATCCAAAATTGATGAGGTGACTTGTATTAACTTTAATAATGTAATCCGTTCCGAACCAATGATTTTTTTTGTTGGCTTCATTCTATTTGGGAGTAGTGATGGCAAGTAATTTAACCTACTGGTTGGCAATGTTTGAAAACTTGGTGCTAATCAGCGATGGTTTGCATGATATCATGTTATCATGCAAAGTGGAAAAATTTCTATACTGTTTTTCAAAAATTATTTTTGTATTTATTTTTGCACAGAATTTGGGTTGGTGTGAAAACCTCTAATTCTCATTCTCCAAAACGTCTGTGGCTATAGAATATGGTGGCACTAAGTATAAGGGGCTCACTAATACATAGTTACAATAACGTTTCTTATTGTTCGCACTCAAAGATACTACTGCCATGACATTGAATATTGTTATTAGGATATGATTCAGTTGAGAGCAAGATGCTAAAGCAATAGACTTTTGTAACTGTTCTGTTTTGAAATGCCAGTTTTTACCAGTACAAATGGTACCACCAGAAGTCAAAGAATGCATGCATGCTTGTATTTTGAGGTAACATCTTGTGCTATTTATGCCAATTTTTTATCGAATTTTATGTTCTTGCAGCTCTTTGAGAAGGTTTTAGGGATTTCTCAGTACTCAACAAATGGATAAAAACAAACAGTGAACAGTAATTTCATTATAACATGGTGTATTAAATTTTGAGGAATCTAATATTTGCAAATTTTCATTTCCAGACGAGATTCAGACTAAAGGAATGGTTGTCCCGATGTCATCAGATATTTATAAGCCAATGTTGATGAGGCTCAAACAAGAGGGAATTTTTGCCACGGAAAGTTCTTCAAAGTTGTAAGCGCTTGTTGGTAGGTGATATTTATAGCAACGACTGTGAAAGGACTCTGAATCAGATCCGAAGGGAGCAGTGCTGAAATTTTATTTACAAGAACCTTAAACACATGAATTTTTTTCATGAAAAAACTTATTTTTTCACACTTGTTTCTCAGAGATGCAATAGAAAAAAATATTCAAATGCACATGTTTGCACATGAGGTAAAAGGTGTCCACACACAAATGATTTTTTCTTAAATGAGATCTTGTCTACTTAAAATGGATCTCAAAAATCATAACTTTCGCTATTGAGTCATGTTAATGTGGCAATGCACGTGATGAATGTTAATGAGTTCACAGTATTGTGAATTTAATGCATTCATGCTTTGCAAAAATCGTATGGCACTAAATGTATGGCCGGTTAATATTTTCACTCTCTGTTTATAACTATTAATTGAGATTATTGCTTTTAGTCATGTGGGTCTGGTACTCGTTAAAGAAAAGAAAGATAAGCTTGTTTGTGTGAACATTTTAATCACCTTTGAGTGTATTATCTAGAAACATGCCCTGAAATCTAATTTCAATCAAAGATGTGGTCTTATAATATCCGTTAAAACATAATAAATAGATAAATGTTTGATTTTTGTCATTGTGCATAGCTAATTTTTTTTTGTTACATTCTGTTCTACATTGAAGTTATGCTATGCAGTGGTTGTTTTTCAAACTTGGAGTGCTCATGCATCAAAGCTTTAGCATTAAAGTACATATAGAATCTATGGGATGACACATATTCTCTTTTGAATTTCTTGATGTGTCTCTGTGAACCATGCATAAATTGTATTGTAAGATTACCAGAGTTCTCTGTGTTCAGTAATTACAGCCCTCATTTTGAAGGTCTTTCCATGTCATTTTGAAGTCTGTGTCTATATCATAACTCCCAAGTTTTCTATCCAGGAAGGTGCTTGAATTTCTACTTCATCTCCTGGACTCTCCCAAACATTCTTATATCCCCGAATTTCAACCGTTATTATAAAAAATCCCTACTTTTTTGGGGGGCGATCATTCCCAAAGAATTTACCCAAAAAAACTCTTGCTTTCGTTTTTAATCCCGAAAATGACATTACAAGCATTATGTAAATTTTTTGCCATTACATCAAACCACGAAAAAATTTCATTTTTGGGGGAAGACAAAATTCACCAACACAGCCGGTGTCAATTCGGCCTTTCAACATTCGAAATTGGTGAGATGAGTTTTATCCGCTTTGACCATATGTCCTGTTTCTGGCCATGTGGCAATTTTTTTTCTTGGCGTGATTCAATTTGAGAGTTGTAATGACAGGTAATTTAACCTACTGGTTAGCAATGATTGGCGATAGCTTGCACAATGTCACTTTTTTACAAAGGGAAGAATCCCTACAATTTTACTTTGATAACAAAAAATCTCTACATTTTTTCAAAAATTCCTTTTATATTTATTTTTCTATGGAATTAGGATCCGTAAACCTCCCTGAAATTCTCATTCCCTAAAGTTAGCAGCTATAAGATAATCCAAATTTTTTGCTGATCCTAACAGATCTCAATTAGTTTGAATTTTGTTTCCTCTGAAGACTTCGTTTGAAGATGAAAAACGCAGATAGTATCAAGAATTCGCCAATGTGTATCAAACCTCATCGATATTTCGATGGTTTCGTGATATCTGATGATTGTACCTGATACTAGTCTTTTCAAGAGATTGCGGACTCGAGCTAAAATAAATAAATTAATAAAAACTGATCAATTGCAAACCGCTATCGGGGAGCCGATAGCGAAGATGGGATTTATAGCTGAGGCCCGATTCGGGTCTGTGCCGGACACTCATAAATTGAATGTCTTGATGCATAAAATCCATGGCCAAGACCAAAGATGGCCACAGCACAATGTATTCGTACGATATCAGCACGCGTCCCCCCCCCTCCCCCACAGTCCTAGCAAATACATGCGTAATTTTCTGCGTTTTTCAGAAATTTCCCGTTTTTCCACCCGTATTGCGAACATTGAATGCTTGTAGGTTTGCATACATAACGAGGAAAGACATGAAACTCTTATTCGATCAAGTTGATGTAAATTTGCATGAAAAAATTCATGTAATACAGTAATAGGTTTTAAGCCAAATGTTCTAATTTTCTCAAACAGCATTCGGAGTGTTCCAATTTTTTGAAACAAAGAGGAAAAAATTAATTTTGTATTTTACGACGCGTTTAATCTACTTTATGCAAATTTTTTGACACCGATATGCTCAAGATATGAATGCTCATATGATATGATCATGATAGAAAAGGAAAATGCAAATTAAACTGTACTGCTACAACCTTGAACTGCGCTTTCCAACTTGAATATTTCATGAACTGCTCTCGTAAATTTCTGGGTGTTCTAATTTTTTTGGAAAGGATGTATATATGCGAAAAATTAAAACCATCGTTGAATATTCCCGAATTATGGCATCAAAAATGAAAAAAAATGCACGCAAAATTGAAAAAAAAATTATATATGCATTTGAAAGAGATAAAAAATGAATTGGAATGTTCAAACAAATCAAAAAAAGAAGCAAAAATACTCATATTATAATGCCGAAATATGCATAAAATATAAAATACGTGCCTTAAAAATGCGTTAATATGCCTGCCCTAAAGGCTCAGAATATGTAGGGGGGGGGGGGGTATTGAAAAATATACGTATAATTAAAATATATATATATATTTATTTATTTATTTATATATGTATTTAAAGTGGGGAAATTTCCCTGAGAGGAAATACACCTAGGAAAAAAAGAAAAATCGTCCATTTCGGAATTCAGAAATAAGTCAGAAATGAAAAATATGCTAAAAAAAAAGAAAACGCATTTATAGTGCAAAAATATGCATTTAAAAATTTCCAGAAATATGCCTTAAAATGAACAATAGTCAATGTTGGAATACTTTATTTAAAAAAAAATTGAGTTATCTGATTATATCGAGCGAAAAACTGAATGAGGGGAAGTCATTTTACTCGAGAATCGAGTAATAGTTTGGTATTTTTTATTTTTGTGAAAAATGGCATGGAATCCAAGGAAATGACTGAATTCGAATTCAAAAAGTAGCAGATCACATGGGCGGAGATACGGGGAGGTGGCATGAGGTGCACTGCGCCCCCCCCCCCTTCCCACCGACGTCAAAGGTCAAGTCGACTAGTCTAATGTATATGTGTATAGATATCATCACCTTGCTCCCACAGCAATACTGGCCGTGCCCCCCAGACTTCCAAGTTTATCACCGCCTAAGGCAGATAATCTTATCACAAGAGAGATTTCTGCACCTTTTCCAGGAAGTTAACATTCCTCAACTTTTTTTGGGGATCGCGAATCTTTACAAAGAAAACTATTAGTAACAGCACAATAAAGGAGAAAAAACAGGACATTCCATCTTTGCATCAACCATTTTGACAAAAAAAAAAAGGGTTTGCCAACTTGCCTCGGCATTTATTTGATACAATACAGGTTCCTTTTCTGAGAAAAAGCGTTCACTAGTTCTCTCTCTCTCTCTCTCTCTCTCTCTCTCTCTTTCATTTTCGATTTATTTTTGTTGCACCATGGTCATTTTGTGCACACTTATCTGTTGTACCTACTGTGGGCACTAGAAGAATAGCCAGTTTTAAGAAGTCCGATAAAACAGCTGTTGTATTGGCACACAATAGACAATTGAAAGTGCAACAGAGATGAGATTTTTTTAAACTCAAGCACCTGTTATTTTGCTGTATTTACAAGTTTGGATTTACTGGTTCGCAAGTAAAATGACATGCATTCTGTATAAGAATATCTTAATACTAGGGGGGCTCTGCCCCTCCCCCCTGCCGCTTTTGGCGGCCAATCCCCCCTTCCCTTCACAACATATTTTGTTTATCTAGTCCCACTTCATCAGAGTGCTATAGAAAGGGACACGTGAAAGCACCAGCTTACTGAAGAAGCGAATTTTACAATAATAAAGCAACAAAAAACAAATGTGATTCATCAAGTAACCCCACAAAACTTCTCCACGAGGGTCCCCAGACTCCAATTCGCTGAATTTTAGTGAGGGACCCAGACTGGATTCATCTCGGGCTTCTGCTGTTGCAAAATTCCACGGAAAAAAATGATATTCATCCATGGCCCGCCAAAATTAATCCTGTCAATTTCCACATGGGGCCCCCGACCTGGAAGCTTGTCGGTCATCCCCCGCTGCGAGTGCTATGAAATATTTTCATTTGTATTCATTTTACCAACGAATAAAACCCATAGCCCCCAACAAAATATGTTTACAAAATACATTTATTTCGGACTTCAGCTGTTGCAAGTTCCACAATGTTAAACAAAAGACAACAATGAGATTAATCCAGGGCCACCAAAATGAAACCTATCAATTTCCACATCGGTCCCCGACAGGCTCGTCATTGGGGGGGGGGGGGTTTATATATATATATACACATACATTGAGTACATGTTCTTTGCCCCCCCCCCCCTGGAAAAAGCTAAATTACGGCCCTGGTCCCCGACCTCGAAGCTTTACCGACTTCCACAGCTGCGAGTGACACGAAAATTTTTAATTTGTATTCATTTTACCAACGAATAAAACCCATCGCCCCCAACAAAATACGCCGGACCCAGAAAAGAATAAGATTCATCCAGGGCCCCCAAAATGAAACTGGGTCCTTGGGGCCCCCAAATGAACGGGGACTTGGAAGCTTATCGGGTATACCCCCTGTGAGGGCCATGGCAAATTTTCATTTGTATTCATTTTACCAACGAATAAAATCCAGCGCCCCACGCAATCACTCTGGACCGAATTCGCAGATTTTTATGAGGTGGGGGGGCTGGACTGGAAATATCTTGGGCTTCCGCTATCGGAAATTTTTCAGTTTTAAAGCAGCAAGAAAACAATGAGGTCCATCGAGGGCCTCTGGAAATTAAGCTTTTTAACTTCCCCATGAAGATATATGTGCAATGCCACCCCCAGGTACCAAGATCCCGTGTGTTGGGAGCACCGGTGATTTATGTATATTATACAATGTCGGCATGACCCCCACAAGGGCAGGGCTGACAGGGGCTGGAACGATTCTTATCACTTTTTGATTTTTCACACTATAAATTAACCACAGAGGGGCCCGTGAAAAAGCTGGTTTGGGGCCCGCTACCTCTCCCATCCTAGGGGCCCCTACTGTAGGAAGTAGGAGCCTCTCGGTACTTACACATAACTTAGTCCCGATGGGGGATATGCAAGAGTTGGTCCCAATATGCAAGAGTTAAATGAAAACTTGAACCAAAGTTGTAACCGACTTCCGTAACCCAAAAACGTAACAGATTTTCGTTACATAAAATCGTCACTAATTTCTGTTGCTTTGAAACAGGCCCTTTTCGAGTTTGGGATTTTATATTATAGAGTAGATAATAATTAATTCAAAGCAAAAAAGATTGAAACCCCTTTAAAACGTTGTTCAACGGACGGCTTTTAAAACGACGCAACGTACCAACGAGAACGACGACGACGGGGGGAGGGGGGGCAAATCATATGTACTCAATGTGTGTGTGTATATATACCATTTTTAGTGTATTTTTAAAAGCCGGGAGGGGCAACGCCCCCCCCCCGACGCCCCAAATGACAGGCCTGCCCAAGAGGTTAACGAAGCCACCCTGGAGACTTTTTTTCCATGAGATGCTTCAATAATTTGGTGACAATTTCAGTAGAACATTAAATTACACAAAAATCATAGTACATAAAACAAATGGTATATAGAACATTCGTTAAAAAATATGCACGAAGATACCCTAACCCAGCGGTTCTTAAATTTTTTTTCACTCACGGAGCCCCGTGGGCCTTTCATTTTAATTGATTTATCATATTTTGTTTATTCATTTCATTTTCCTCGACCGGTCGCCGAGCCCTGGAAAATGCACACGGAGCACCGGTTGAGAACCGCTGCCCTAACCAAGCTACTAACGAGTGAATTAGCTCAAATATAATTAGTAATAACTGGAGAAAGAACTAATAACTAGTTCTCTTAGCACAAGCTGTAGCTTTCTGCGTGGATGATGAATGAATTATTGGATTTGGAATAAACCTCAGAACAGTGGTTAAATTTCATAGGTTTGAATATATATTCAAACGAATATTCAGATACGAATAATAAATATTTTTGTCAAATAAATTAACAATCTCTAATTTACTGGTAAAAACTTTCCTTTTCTTTCTTTCTTTTTTTCAACTACAACGTGGGTATTTGTGCCCTTTTCAAACCAAGTAATCCTTCTCTTCTCAATAAGCTATTCTTCTTTTCAAACATTGATGAGTTTGGGGAGGAGAGGACTGTATTGTTGCAGGAAGGGGCAGTTTGACGACACTGTGTACCTGTCACTTAACGTACAATGAGACGGGGGAAGGAACTGGTTCTTGGCGAACGCATTTATGAGTTCGAGCCGAAATGACGGTAGTTGTCTTCGGACTCATATATGAGTTCAGGCCGAAATGACGGTAGTTGTCTTCGAACTCATATATGAGTCTTCACCGTTTAGAAGGTTAAATTGACAGGGAGGGGGGGGGGAAGCAAGAATAACATATGTGGGGGAGGGGTAAAAAAAGAATTTCTGAAAACTTCACCTCTGATTATCCGGAACCTCTAACTTTCGAGACTCGGGTTGTCGAATTTCTTTTGTATATAGAAGCAATCCGGATGATACAATGTGTTACACGAATGATATGGAGTGCCATAACCAGTGAGATGTGATGCGCATTCTACTGAATTTTATACTAGTGCCATCTGTGTTGTTTCTGGAATAATCTATATTTTTCTTTAAAGAAAATTGTTTTTATTTTTCTAATGTTTGTATCGCTTTTGAAAGTATTTAAAAAAAAACTGGTGGATATATATATATATGTATTCATAGCATTAGGCACTCTCCAACTTACAGCAAAAATGAGTCGAATTTATCAGTTGATTTAGTACTCAAGTGTTATACAATCAGACCTCTTTACAATGTCTATCAAAGCTGCATTTAGATTAAGGGTTATCTATGAAGACACAGAGAGGGCATAGCTGCCCTATTCTAGAATCTGTTATTGTAGGCTTTTTGGGCCTGTGTTTGACTGCCAACTTTGGTAGCATCCATTTTCACACGCACGCTGGCACCAATTTGTTTTGCTCATGCGAGGATATTTAGGTTAGATCAACTATCGCTTGTTTTAGGCTTATTGTTTATGAAAGGTCTTTTTGAGGATGAGTTAAAACTCTTGCTATGAAGCTCGATTCAACTCTAATTTATTCCATTTCACACAGCTTTTGTTATGTTTATTAGATATGTCTTGGGGGGGGGGGGATGCAAAAATTTATTGTAGGTATAATGAATGCAAAAGAATATGGATTTGGCGACCACTGCATTTTAACCTTCACCCTATGGAACATTAGATGATGCTGCTGTCACTTACCAGGCTTTTTTTCAGCGTAGAGTGGATGCACTTTACTTTCAACTAGCTTTGACGTCTATCACTTTTAATGTCACTTTTTATATTATCAGTTTTGAAGGTTCTTGCTGGCATAATTAGCAAATTGAAGGAAAGCTTACTTGTTATAATGGGCACCCCACTTATATAATCATTTTTATTGGGTTTCCAGAGAGGGTGATGTTATATTGAGGTCGGACTGTAGTGGTCTTAGAAAAAAATGTATTTTGTTAATATGTTATTATATTACTGCAATACAGTTTTTGCATTGTGCCATAAGTGTTATGGTCATGGCGTTCACACATATTGCAGCAGATACAAGTATTCTGGATTGGCACCCCACACATGTGGTGTTGAACATCAGAGAAGACATCTCCAAATGAGATGGAGCGATGAGAACCAAAAAAGTGGCTGGAATCAACTGGATTGCAAAAGCATCATTCAGAGTAAAATAGAAAAATTTAGAGGTGGCCTACATCCATAAGTAGATTGAAAATGGTAGATAACTAATTTTTCAGTCTCCATGGCGATCTGGTACCTGGGATTTGTCAAGCCCTAGTGTATATTGATGAATAAATTTGCAACAGTTAAGGCCAACACATACATTGTTTCTACTCATCAAATCAAATATAGAATTGCCAGTGCTTTAACTGAAGAATGACTTTTTAAGCAGGGGCTTGACAAACTGAAAAATGAACCAGGTGCCAGCCAGATCTTTTAGAGCCAAAAAATAATAATTTCCCTGAGTAAACTGGTCCAAGATAATTTTTCTTTTCCAGGGTTTATTGACTCCTTTCCACGTTAGTATGCACGTTTCTCACAAAGTCTGAAAATTTTGTTTGCCCTCATAAAACAATTTAGTTACCACACATAATTAATTTTAGGTGACAACATGATGTTTGTCACCATGGCAACCTGGGATTTATCAAGTCCTGTTCTAAACCACACACACACACACACACCTTACCTATATTTCTCTATGGAATTTCCAACAAATGGGTGTATGTTGGAATGGGTGTGTATATGTAATGTGAACCTAACATGAAGTTCCTTTCTGAGGAATGCTTGTTATGTGTTTATCAAGTCCTGCCATCCTTCCAAATTCAGAAGCAGACATCTCAGCAGGTTATTTTTTGCTTATGTGTGTCAGTTTTTCTAAGCTGCATCAAAAATCACTGAACCAACAGGCCAGTTATACTCATTGCTCACTGTATGCAAGGGCCTGAGATGAATTTTATTTTCTTAAACTGTAAATTAACTGTAGACAGAGCAGTGAAGAATCCTGGCCTGGCAGCCCTGGGAAGATCCCCCATCCTAGTGACCCAGCTCAATGATGTGAAGACCCATGGAGAACTACACCCTCTCTATATCATATTTTTTAACTTACGAAAGAAACGTTTCCAGAACAAAAGTGTTTGTAAGTTGGAGTGTTGTTGTAAATATATTGATTGTGACACTGCCATTTATATGATACCGAATTGTATGGGGTCATGCATGAAAAACCAGCAATCTCATTGCCCCGAACTCTGTGTATGCACGATATTCCACAGCCAACATAGACACATCTGTTTAACCTTTCTGGAGTAATTTCATCTAAATCTTATCTATAGCATGAGCAAGATTTTCATGCTGTGAGTTGGGTCCAGTAAAATACTCCAACCCCTGTATCATTCAGTTACCAACCTTATTGTTTAAAAGCTTCTGGTGTTCATTAACGACTGTTTTTTGACATGCCTTTAAAAAAAAATTATCTTTATAGCATATTTATCTCAACTATTTTGTTTGTGTTGTTTGATGGGTAGTGGGGGAATATCGCAAACGATTTTAATGCCTTGTGTCAAGGATTTTCATAATGCAACGATTAGTTGCTTTTTATACATTTATGCATGTTTTGGTGCTCAATAAAAGCTGTTTATTTTTTGTGATCTATGTGTTTATAATTTTATTTCATTAAGGCTTCTTTTGATTTGTCTGTAGGAGAAATGCATGCTTTTCTTTCAAACCAAGCACAACTCTGTTCCATCTCCAATGGTAATTTACTACCGAGTGAGTTGTGCTGGAGGTGTGCATGTACCTAATAGTCTGTTTGTGCATATCTAGTATTGTGTGTGAATTTTAATGCTGCCATTAATTTTTGAACTATGAATGAAGTGTAATGATTGAATATTTGTACCCTTGTAAGTCTGTTGCTCTCTGTGGCAAGTTTTTGTTAATGGAAAGATTGTTCGCATTCATGCTTCGAAGTTGAGAACCACAGAAAACAAACTTTGCCCCAACACCATTACTGTGCTGTTGATGGGGTTTTGAACCCAGGTCCTTGTGATGAAAGTTTATCACCATGACTGCACAGCAGCCAAATTTTAGAGAGGGGGAGCAGGTAGTGAGGGACCAAAAGAATGAGGTTAATGAGTGATTGAAAGAGTGGTCTAGCGTGTAAAAGCATCTAAGCAAACTACTTGCTCACATGGAAAAATAGGAATATTTATGGGGGGGGGGGGTGACCCAGGGGGCCAATTTGAGGAATGAGTGGTCAAGAAAAGTAGACTAATTAGACTATGATGGGTAAAAAGCGGCAAAAGCCCACAGGCAGCAACCCATAAAATTTTCCCTCGGGGCAAGTTCATAGGGGCCGTTCAAGTATTACGTAAGCAAAATTTCGTCATCAGCTCTGCACCTCTGAATCCAACTCATATTTTCATAAAGGGTGGTTGATGACGTAAGCATTATCCGAAACCCCCCCCCCCATCAATGATGACGTAATACTTGAACGGCCCCATAATGAGTTTCCTCTTGTTTTCGTAAACTCTTATTATAGATTTTTATAGCATTAGTTTTGATTGAAGCTTCGATCCAAGTTACTGAGTAAAAATATCTATGTTTACCAAGTACAACATTTGCTACAAATCAATGATGTGAAGCTCGCATCATTGATTTGTAGCACCTGATCGAATCACCACAACAAATGGCAGCTGCTATTCAAGCTAAAGGGTGGAACAACATGCTACTATATAGATTTATACAGTAAATTTATAATTTCAGCACATATGCTTCCAAAAATTTACAATTAAACTTGATCAAGATATTAAAACAAAACTCATCACAGTCAATGCACAAAGCATTCTCATACGGCAGACAAAGAACTTTAAAAGATTCCTGGCATTCATCGGAAAAAATTTCAGTTCCATTATGAGTGACCTTGTTAGAGGGTTATAGTGATTATGTTTCAGTAGATACACTGGCTTCCTAAAGCTAAGCATGCGATGAGCAATGACTTACATAGCCTAATATAATGACATCACTTTAATCTTGCTCCTTTGTATGAGACTGTTAGAGCTACACCAGAGGGTGCTTAACCTTTTCATTCCGCAGGCCAGATATGTTGTATTTCTGTTGCTTGCGGGGCAGAAAACATATATACATATAAAGGGCAAGCATATGACCTGTATTTTATGGGATACTTACATAATTTTAGATGTCCCAACTTTTTTTTATAAAGTATCTGGTTTTCTCCCTTATTTTCAACAAGGCTTACTGTATATACACTCGTGTATAAGCTGATACCCCCTTAACTTCAGCATTATGAAAACCGAAACAAATTGAAACCCATGTATAAGCCAACCCTCCGAAAGTCAGCACATTTTAGAGGGTGGAAAAACTTGTATACTCTCAAGTCGTCTTCAGTTCCATCCATTGCGTAACTGATACAACACTTTTTAAAGGATTTGATTTCGATGAACCCAGTGGCATACTGGGTCAATTTTAAGTTTTTTAAGGCACCGCTTTTTGTTATTTCATCTTTGCAACTCATCCATTCGGTCCATAAATTTCTTAAATCCCTAAAGTCTACTACTTCACCAAACATCAACTCTGGCCATATCACTACATTGAAATTATATAACAGGCTGTAAAATCAACGTTAGTCCACCAGGTATTAACGCTACTAATTAACAATGCATCTATGGAAACAAAAATTACTTCACTGATTAGTGACCCCCATTTAAAGTAGTCCAATGACGTTGCAGATTTTCAGGCTAGCCGTGCTGAGGCCATGTAGATATGATTTGGTAAAGTGGGATCAATATTCTCCTCGAAAACTGACTCGTGTGTAAGTTGACCCCCACAAATCAAGGAACAAATTTTTCAACGATAAACTTGGCTTATACACGAGTATTTATAGTACTTGAATTTTCAAAATCAAGAATATTATTTTCATGACTATCAATTATTCATATATATTCATCTTGCATTATTTATCTCTCGCCACTAGTGATTTTTCAGTATTTTTATCTATAGTTAGCTATTTCACTTGCCTTTGACAATTTTTTGGGTATAATTTTCAAAGGTACCATAACCTGGGACCATTTGAGGGCCCCCCCCCCCCCCAAAATTCATGAATACACAGTGGAAATCGTCATTTTGTCTCCTTCGTTCAGGCTTTAGTCCCGTATATATATGGGATGAATGGTAATTTTTAGCCTCCCAAATGTCTGCACCTCTGCTTGCTTTTGACATTTTTTGGGTATAATTCACAACTTCACTTGCATTTGATAATTTTTTGGCTGTAAATTGGCAACTATACTTGCATTTGACTTTTTTAGCAATAATTGGTGTTATCCCATGTGGATCCCGTATTTTCCTAAAGGAATATGGTTTATTGTTTTGTGTGTTGGTACTTTTTTCAACAGAATACCTTTTGTGGGCCGGAGGTTGTGCACCCAGTGGTACACAAACTCATGGTACTCAGGTGTACAGTTCTTTTATATGGAGCTTTCTGCACACAGTAATAATAGGTATTGTCTTTTACCAAGTGATGCTAAAACCATGGTCGCCCATCGATTCTGCTTGGATACTATAGCAATATACCTCCTAACCAGAATATGGCCCGCCGCTCTGTCTCAACTAAACTATAGCAATATACAAATCATGGGGGGGGGGGCCTCCTAACCAGAATATGGCCCGCCGCTCTGTCTCAACTAAACTATAGCAATATACAAATCATGGGGGGGGGGGTAACCCTGGTTCAACTGGATATGGAAACAATTTCAAACAGTTGATTGGAGACCTGTGCCCGGTCGACTAAAGATTACCACCCCCTTTAATGATTTGTATACTGCGATAGTAGCCAAGCAGAATCAATGAGCAAGCTCCCCAACTGTTACATGCATGGTTGCAGCGTCACTAAGACAATATCTGTCAGTACTGGACTTTACACCTGAATGTTAAGTAAACCACTTAACTTTCGGAAGCCAGTTTAGATTTAAAATTATCTGTCCATTTTCAATCAAGTCTATGCATCAGCACTCCATGTTCTGTAGCCAGATTCATGAGGAAATCTATATGATCTCTTGTCCTGAAATCTTGAATGCCATTACTCTTCAACTTAAGTAGTAAGCCATGATCGTGACTGTTTTTGAGGCAGTCTTGTCTCAGATGATTCAATACACTGGCAAAGAAATAAATGGTATAATCCTTGCCGAAAAGAACAGCGAGTGCCACGAAATTCGATATTTCATTAAAATCTAAATAGTTCCAATATAACTGTCTTGTCCAATACTGATACATCACAGATGGCTGCATGTTCGACATTCGAAATGCATAATATATGTCTGGTAAGCTCTTCAGAACTATTGAATCGCATAGCTCCATTAGACAAGCATCGGTTCTGTTGTCCATCCCAACCATGGGAAATGTTTTGTAATTTTCTTTCATGAATGACAGCGTAGCAGTGAAATTGCACTTGGATATCATGAAAAGTGTTCCGATAAGTAAGTAGATGTAATTTTGATCAGTGCCAAATATGCCAATGCATTGTGCTATGAGTGAAATGAAGTTGTGAGTTGAGTTTTCTGTCCATAACTCGAAGGTGTTGGCGAATCGAATAAAGGCTTGAATGCCCGCTTTTATTTCTTCTTTAAAACCAGATTCTTCCAATCTGACTCCTGTATGTGAACAGTCTCCTGCTCGGTAACTCTTCAATTCTTCATTGGCTGACTGAGTATATTTCGAATCGTTATTCAAGTTCCGACAAACACTAGTTTCTTGAACTTTGGAGTCAAATAGGAACTTAAGACTTGCTTTTTTGCCTTCCTTCAGACAACATAAAAACCACACTTTTTTCTCCATTACATTAAGATCCTGAAAAACACATTTCTCTTCTTCCTCGTGAATGGCGTGTTTGTGATGAATTGGAGGCAAGGGATAGTTCATAACAAATGGCCAGTCGTATGCTTTGCCTGAAGTTTGTAACGATTTCGGGGGTAGAATAATTTCAGAAGGTCCACCAATGGAATAAAGTCTTACAATGATGTAATTTGACAGCAATGACAAATCGTCTATTATCACGTTGCCATCGTCCATCATATATTGCGAAATGAAATCCATCATAAGAGATGCTATGTTAAATTTAATGTGGAAAAACGCTACAACGTGGATATTGAATGATAGTATTGAAAGTGTTTCGAGTAATATCGCTGTGTAATCTGCATCTTGAGACACATTAATTTCAGAAATAGTAAAATTATCCAGTTGCTCAATGTTGTCACTGAAGCATACGATCTCGTTGGCTACTAATATCAGAGATTTGAGAATATTTCTTTCGGAAGCCGAACAATCGGTCAAGTCAGTATACAACTTGAGTTCTCGTAAAACAATGACTAGTTCAGAAATTACTCTTTCATTAGAATTCATCTGAAAGGCAGAAGTGTAATACAAGAATGTCGCCAGTGAGAGAGCATCGCATGCACACATATTACAACTGCTGCTGTTACATTTGTTCATTTGTATTTGTTGGATAAGAGAACTGAAACATGCAGAATAACATTCATCATGAAGGCACTTGTACAATCCGTAGGGTTTTGTCACGTATTTCACGATTGCAGAACTGCATTCATTCACACATTGTTTTACCGTTATATTATCTAATGACGTACCTTCACACACTGAACTAAACGCATCATTTATATGTAATAATGCTTTGAGAATATCGTTATACATGTTTGTCATGTCAAAGTCAAAATTAAAAATCATAGGAATAGCCATGATTGACTTTACTGAACTTAAAATGCATATACAAGCTTCAATTGAATTTTCTGAAGCAAAATCTGTGCTTTCGAGGTGACTACACATGTTCCCTATTACATATTTAGAAACTCTGCTAGAACTATTTGAAGCGAATGCAAAGTCGACACCTCGACTATAACGTAAAATTTCAGAAAAACATCCATAGATCAAGCATAACTTATTCCGCGTAACTTGAACCGAATCAGAAATCCGGATATGAACGTCAAAACACTCAAAAACTTTCGTTAGATATTGAGCAGCATCATTTGAATAGAAAATATTATTCCATAATTTTGACATCACATCCCGCACCACAGAAAAACATGAAAAACAGGTCACTTCACTGAGTTTGAGAGTACACATCATGACAATGCTGAAAATATCCTGCTCGTGATTGGAATTGAAGTCATTAGGAATCGTGATGGTGTCTGAATATGTCATAAGATGAGACATAAAACATATATTATGAACCATCTTCTTACAGTTTCGATCCTCGCAGCAAATGAGGAACTCTCCACCATAATCAAGTTTGATAAAATCTCTGCAATCATTCAACGTTAACCGAAACACTTCAGCACGACCCGCTAATGCATTCAAGAGTATAGTTCTGGGTGCACTGCCATGCATAAGACTCGACATCCACTTCGCACCAGGATCCACACGAGAAATTATCATCCACAATCTTGAATAGCATGCATCGATGACATCAAAAAAGCTTTTCACTATATCTTCCACATTTTTCAATGGGTATCTTAGCCATCTTAAAGGGATCCGCTGGTGGAAACTATTGATCAAAAACACAACTTTCTCAACAAATCCAGAACAATATAAATGCCTGCCGCTTTTACTACTCGATGCAAGTTTGTGTAAGAAATCTAAGAGACTCCTATAACCAGTACAAACAACTTGAGGGTCTGGTGACGACAACATCTTTACGTATATCTTCAAACAACCAGCTCTCAACAAACTTATATCGCTGAACATCAAGTTATGGAATTTCATCTTGATATCCGCCCACAGACTTTGCTTCGTGATATGCTCTAACGATGATAGTCTATAAAAAATTGATAATGCCTCCATTTGCTTCAAAGGGGACGAACTACTGAGGGATTCAACAGCTTTGCCGAGTTGGTCAGAGCTCAAAAAATCGATTGAAGTGCTATTGACACTGGACACTGATCCACTGAAATGAGATTCATTCTGGCATGTGCTGCTGAAAACATCACTAAATTTGCAACTTTCTTCATACAAAATCTCAGCAACATCACTGATAAAAGTCGAGTTGAAAGCTAAGAATTTCTCGCTGGATGACACGATGCGACCTATAGCAGACACAATAGTCTCCAGAGTAGCATCTGGATTCAATAATCTGTATTTCACTATTTCCTTGTCAATAACTTCACCAAAGGATACAGCGATTTTATCTCTCAAGTCTTGCTTGAATACATTCTCCATACTGGAGTGATTTTCCATCATCACTTTGAAAGTTATAAAATAATTTCACGAGATGGCATTAAAACCCGTGCAGCGATCGATTATTGCAATCAGTTATTTTGTAATGGGGATGGATCCCATTCATTTTACAAACCTAAACGATTTCAGTTAACTACGCTTATCTGGAGGGAAATCCATCGCCCTGTGAACTATGGCTGGCGTGTGTGTACACATAAACACTTGGTACCGTTTCCATACCAACGGATGATTTCAACCTCCCAATTCCTCTCAGAAATCGTAAAATAACAATCTCCAAGTTACGATAAATTTGAACACAATAATATGACTAGTTTCCAGAGTTAAGAAGGATGGCATATATTTTGACTGACTATATTTATTGAGAAAAGTACTGAAATTTAAATTGAAAATACGGTTCACCGCTAATTATTGCCAAAAGCAAGGGCCAATTATTACTGAAATAAAAAAATTACTAATGGTGAAATGAATTCAACGAAATGAAACACATGAACTGATTAAATATACTTCACTGATTTAAATCACTACGCATATTTTAGTCATCATTATCATAATATAATGAGTTAAGAAGATAATTTTAATCTTCGATTTCAATGAAGATTAAAAATTCAAGATGGCTTGCCTGAAAATACGAGAAATTTCTTGTAAGTGTCAGGTAAAAATTCGGGATGTATGGCCTTATTTTATTTACCTCATTTAAGACCATGGGGGCATTCCCCCCCCCCCCCAGCGTCAAAGGTGAAGTCGACAGATCTAATGTATATATGTATAAATGAGTCGACATCATCATCATCTTGCGCCCCCCCCCTAGACTTCCAAGTCAATTCCGCCTATGATTAAGACAATTTTCAAAATTTTTTATTTTCCATCGCCCTTCCCTCCCCCCATCGTCAAATTTTATCATTTTTCGTCACCCTCCCTCTCTCCAAGCCAACCCATAAGGATCCTATACTTAGCCTATAGCTTCTACCGCCCCCCCCCCCCCGGACCTTTCCATCGCCTCCTAGGGGGTGATATCGCTCACTTCCGGACACTGTTGAAATATAAAAATAATACAGGTAATATGGTCTGTGAAAAAAAGAGATTTCTATAGAGAGAGAAAAGTTTTCAGAGTGAGTCAAGTCAAGTCTCATCAAGGCTTCTGATTGGACAGTTGGATAGATCAAGAATTTTGAATCAAGCCCGTTTCGTCGTTGGTGTTGATTTTTATTTGCTTGTGTTATTTTGAATTTCGTCTTTTATTTACGTGATTTTTTTTAAGTTCTCATTATCAGATATTTAGAGAACATTAGTTTATGAATTTCATGAATTGATTCGTGTATCGAGTGAATTACATTTTTAATTTGATACGAATTTCCTCGTTGCTCCCCCACTTTGAACCGTTGACACCACCATCATCATGTCTAAGAAAAATGAGGGTGGAAAAGACAATCAAAAGAACCAAAGGATTCAAGTATTCGCCCGATGCAGGTAATGTTGTGTATTATTTCTATTGTATTTGCGAATTTGATTGATGTTTCAATTGCGATGAGTACACTCACTTTCAATTGAATGTGGGTGGACCTTGTTTTAATAGTTATTGTCCGGTATTGATTATTAATAACTAAGTCTTGTAAAAAATTCTTTTTTTTAAGTCTAACATCCCGTATATGCATGGGGAGATAGTTATTGAAAGATTATAAAAAAAGGTGTTTTTCTTAGTCTTGAGTCTTTATTTTCATGTTTTCCCATGTAACCATAGTACAGCCGAGCCCCAAAGCAGAATGTTTTGTGATGTTCTGCAACGAGCCCTCAGCTGACTGAAAATGTTCTGCGGTAAAAATTCACATATACATAATAGCGTTTTTCTATACTTTTCTTAAAATTCTTCCAGATTGTTCTGCGACGTACATCACACATTTTGGCATATTCTGCTTTGGGGCAGCCGAATACATTTTTCGGAGAAAATTGTTTAAAATTACTATAGAATGTTGACTGAATAGCTATACCACTGAAATGTTGGTGATTTTCTAAACCAACGTCATTCTTGACAACCCTTAACTGGCGGGATGGGGTTATTTTCACCCCAACGCATTATTCACCTTGCCACCTCTTAAGAAAACTTCATCTGGACCATCTTATTCTCAGCACCTTTCAAGCTGGTGGTTTACACGTGTATGATAAATTTGATGTTGGTCTACTTTTTCTACCCTCTAAATCATTTATGAAAGTTTCCATGGAGTCAAAATGGCCACACCACTTGCGTAAGTCTTATTTTGTCTGAGGGTTGGAGTGTTCAGATCAAAATGGCATATCGGAAGGGCGCCAGTTTTCTCAACAGTTTCAAATTATGGTTAAACATCGGATATCCAAGGTGAGCATGAGGATAGTGTTGTTAGTGAATTGTATGTGAGATCTGTGTGATCAACATGTCATGATGTTGTTTGCAAGTACTGTGTTTCCAACTTAGAATAAGACTGATTTTGGTGCTTTTAAAATATAGTAAATATTTTCATTTGTAAATTTTATTTTCAGAGTATATTTTAATTATCAATTCATTTTTTAATCATGAAAATTTTGTGTTCAAAAAATTTAATATATAATTTAAAAAATTTTTTCAAATGTCATGCATCCTTCCATTTCTTTCAAATGTGTCTAAATAAAAGAGGATTTTTGAGAAAATCATTAAAGAAATATGAATAATTATGTAATGAATTAATTGACAGATGAATGAAGTCGTGTAAAAAACCTATTGCTTTTATAAAAATTTCTTTTGCTGATTTTAAAATGCCTTAATACTTGCTAGTGTTAAAATGGCACAGAATTTAGATGACGGTTATGCACAGAATTTTCAAAACGCCAGTTAAGGATTAAAAAACTACTTCCATGACAATTATTCTTGACAACAGTTGTGTAAATGAATATAAATAAGTACACTAGTGTACTAACAAAATAATATCAGTCTTTACATAATGCTATTGATTTTGAGTCATTTTTAAACTAGAGATGGGAAACACTGATTATATGATTACCGAGTACGGTGAAACACCTGTGCAACAATACTCATTGGACTGGAGAAATGTATCGTTATAAAAGAGTTGGCATTTTTGATGGAAAATGTTAACAAAGGGCTTGACAAATTGTAAAAATAGATCTAGGTTCCAGATCAATTTTTTAGGGTCCAAAAAAAACCTTTAAAAAAACAGGTAGAAATTTGTATTGCCTTTGACTTCTTCAGAACATGTTTACCATCTTCGTTATTGATAGATATCCTGATATAAATTTTGTATTGTCCTCGGATTCAAATTTAGTAACCACACAGAAAAGTTCAGGCACCAATACTTATTTCTTAGTCACCCTGGCACCTGTCAAGCCCTGTATTAACACTATGTAAAGTGCATTGGGACTGTAGATTAATGCCACTAACAGCAATTATCATTACTAAAGATATAAAAGATTATTATATACATAGGGTTTTCACTGTATGACAGCTAGATCCCAGCTGTTAAAGTATTTCGATAGAATGCCACGCCGAAACTTGCCAAATCATGAGTGGTATGGTACCACTGTTCTGTGAATGGTCCAAAACTACTGGTTTGTAAAAATTTATGCATGATTGAGTCATATTGAGATGATTTTTAGGAACAGCTATAACAGTTATGCAAAAATTATTTGTCATATATATGAGATTTAATCATAACTATAATATTTACATATAGAGTTTTACAGGCATTATCCTTATAGCATCCACCGCGTTGTCACTCATTCTCCTCGTCCCCTCTGCACACACACACTTGCCAACTCGATTCCAGCATGTGGTACCATCTATCTCACATATATAACATTCCCTTTTTTAGAAAGAAAGTGTTTCCATTGTCCCCCACCATCTTTGTTGTAAGTCAACCTATGAGATGTATGGACTGCCTGGATCAAAATGGCAAAAAATTTGAATTTTTGCATTATGCACTTATTAAGGGTGGAAAACACCTCTATATATCCCCAACAACTCTGCTTTTTAGCTCCCCACTGCAATTTAATGTGAGTTAATTCCCATAAAGTTCCATACAAAGTGAATCTTTAAAACACTGGTATCTTAAAAAAAGGGAATTTTGAGTTACCCATCTGGACTAATTTATTATACTGAAGTATAATTGAACAGATATGACTCCTTTACACATAGGTTTTTTGTACACAGACCCCACCTAAAATATGAAATTCATCTCTTCTTTCCTGATTATGTTCTGGTAAAAATTGAAATTTACCTTCATAAACACTTTGTTATTTTGTATTGTATAATCTGAATGTGATATTTATTTGTGATTAAAAGGTGAAAAAAAATGTTATTGTTTATTATTATTTTTTTAGGCCTATCAATGGTTTCGAAAAGAAACAAGCTTCGCCGATTGTTGTGGATGCCAACACAGATAAGAAGGAAATCAAAGTCAAAGATGACAAAATGATCAACAAAACCTTCGTATTCGATAAAGTATTTGGTCCTAAAACCAAACAAGTAAGAAGAGGGATTTTATTAAAAAATAAATCTCGGGACTTCTTTTTTAAATTACTTTTCAAGATAGATCTTCCCACATATCATAACTGCCAAGTGTATCAGATTCTTCCGAAATTCTTCACCATCTCCCGGACTCTCTATTTTTTTCGGGGGGAGGGGGATTGTTCCTAAAAAATTTTCCCGAAAAAGGTCATTGCATCAAGTAACAAAAAATATTTCATTTTTGGCAAAATTTGAAACAGCCAGCATGCATACAACCTTTCAACACTAGCCTTTAGATGACTTGTACCTGCTTTGACTATATGCCCAGTTTTCAGTCCGATGGCGATTTTTGTTGCCGTGACTTTATTTAGGAGTAATAATGACTGTTTTCATTAATAAAATCTCTATTTTGCAAAAATCCCTTTTATATTTATTTTTGTATGGAATTTTGTTAACCTTGCTGACACCTCCCTAATCTCATTCTCAAAAGTTGGCAGCTATGCTGTATCAATTTTCATGCCTTATCTATATAAAAATACTCCAGTTTTTCAGAAAAAATTTAAATAAAATACTTGTGTTTTTGACTTTTCTTTCTTTTTTTCTGCTCATTCGAGTGTGTGACTATTCCTGTTGTGACTATTTAATCGCAGGTCTCCACCAAACAAATTTCCTTAGGCGTGGCACAAGTCTCTTTTGATGTACTGACTGCACTTGGATCTGTCAGAATATTTGTAGGATAACACAGCATGTATATGCACCGTGACCAGAGGTGCTTGTCAAGCCTTGGTTATAACCTGCCCGTGATACAATGAGTCATATAAAAAGGGTTTTTCGCTAATTCATTATGGAGGAGGGGAGGCATTTTGGTGGATGACATCTGACCAGTTCCGCTGTATTGAGAGGTCACAATTGAGTGATAGGGGCTTTTTAGAAAACTGACAGAATTAATTATTCAAAAAGAGCAATATTATTATTTTGAAAATACAGTAAAAGCTGTCTTTAACGGAACCTGTATTAAGCGGAAACCTGTTTTTAACGGGGAAAAATCATGATTTCAATGCGAAAATACACATTAAAAAAACCCGGGATTAAACACCCTGTCTAACGCTTTGACTTTTTCGCGACCAATTGACCGAAGGATCATACCAAAATATTAGTGCTTCTATTGAAATTTTTGATGCAATGACTGCTTGCTAATGCGTGTATTACTTCACCCACCCTTAGATTTGTAACAATAGTTACCATGCTTGATGCTGTGGTTTTTGAAAAGCCAGATGTAGTGAAGCAGTTGCTTTTGGAAAATGTGGCAAAAGTTTTTGATAAAGCAGGTTTTTTTACGGGAGAAATCAATGTAATGGTTAGATTTCCAAATGATATAGGCTACAACACCTACAAAATTGTATGCAAGCTGTTTTCCGTGATTACAAGTGCTGAGCAGTGTCGGAATTAGAGGGAGGCGAAGTGGGGAAGCAGTTGCTTGTGTAGCAAAATATAGGAGGTGGGAAATTTTACATGGGAAAATCATCAAATTTTACAGTGGTCGGGCAGCAAAATCATGTTGCCCCTCCCTCCTTCTCACAAAAATCTTAGTTACGGCACTGATGCTGAGGAATACATAAACAAGACAACAATGTGCAATTTGAACCTGACACAACAGATATTGGCGACCTCATTGAAAATTTCAGATGAAAAACAGTATGGGGTGAAGTTTCTCATACCGATGCTATGAAAACCTAAATATTTAGTAATTATAGAGTAAATAATGTACATTACTTTATTTTATGTACATTTAAATTAGTTTATTTTCAATTGATTTATTTTTATTGTACTGTTTTTCAATTATGAATTTCAATTAGCTGTTGATACATACGAGATCATCACATAATTTTACACATTGTCAATTGAACCTCTATTAAACGAAAATCGGTGTTCAACAGAAAAAATCTCAGTCCTTTGCTATTCTGTTGAAGATAGGTTTTACTGTGTTTTATTGTCAGAGGTATGTGTATGTATGTACACAGAAATCAATGCAATGCTCTTTGACGATTGTTTCATGTTTCTCTTTCGAATTTCAGATAGCTGTTTACAAAGCTGTTGTTGGCCCTCTTATTCGTGAAGTGATGATGGGCTATAACTGCACAGTATTTGCGTATGTGTTTCTTGGTTTTTTTGCAATTTTTCTTTCTCGAAAACAAAAACTTGTATGAATTTTCTTTGCCACAGCGACTTTGAATTTTGGTGAAAGTGATTTTGTAAGGAACTAAATATGTTGCTAGGCATCTGCATTAGTCTTATTGTTTTAACTAGGAGCTAAAGTTTTTAACCAGTCATCTGGGTATGATAACGTTAGAGCAAAAGGTGCACCACCTCTGGCCCGCAGGCCATTTGCAGTCCGGCTAATGGGTTTCATTCCGCTCATGAAAAGTATCAATGCATACCACGATAAATATCTATTCTGACTATATTTCCTGCTGGAAAATAAATAAAAATTCTCAATCAAGTAAAAAGTTCTGGATAAAAACTGGCTATTTTATTTTTTTAAAAATCGGATGGTAAAAATTGCTGTGATGTCCTTACAATTAAGGGTCATACATGTTGTTTGACCCTTATACAAAAATACAAGTTTCCAACCAGTGAGTGGCAGAAATACAGCATATCTGGCCCACGGACTGTAAAGGTTGTGCATCCCTGCTATAGATCATAGGACATCATGATTCTATGCTAGAAAACCTAGATGAGTGTTTAAAATTATTTTTTATTGAATATAATTAGTTTTTATTTGATACTTGGGATTTTTTTTCTATTGTGTTCTCTTCTCAAAATCAAACCATTGTTATTTATGTTCTTAAATACGTAGGTACGGTCAGACAGGCACAGGAAAAACATATACAATGGAAGGTGAACGTAGCGATGCTTGCTGTTCATGGGAAGAAGTAAGTTTTCATTTGTTATTTGACCAAAAAAACTTGATAGTTTTTCAAGTAAGTCGGGTCTTCAACCCATGGGCCAAATGTGGCCCTGTGAGCTTTTTGGTGTGTCTTGCAAACCATTTTTAGAAAATAGCTACTTTTCATAGAAAAACAATGAAATTCCAAAAAATAAAAAATTATTTAAAAAAAGCTCTGGCTACACTAAAATTTCTACTGCTGTATTTAGAACTGTGAGATACTTTCTAGATTCGACAGTAATACTGTGCATTTGATGCATTAAAAGGGCATTTCAGTGAAGAATAAAAATTCAAGTGGCTTCGTTCAAAATACTGGAAGAAATTTAACAATTTTTATTTTAAAAGAGTAATGGGCTAAAATTACAGGAAAATATGGGAATTTTCTGTGAAAATGGGTCATGATCAACCAGGAAAATTGTTAGTTTTCGCCCTTTTATGACAGCGAAACGTTTTTTCATATGACAAACTACAGATTTTTTTGAACTTGGGAATCAGTACCTATGTGAAAATAATTTGGGTGTTTCTGCATTTGATTTTAAAAAAACTTTTTGTTGCATGAAATTTTAAGTATGAATTCTACTCCATTGAAATCTATATATATAAAATTGATTTTCTGTGTGTGTGTATGTTCTCTATACAAATCTACAATTTTAGATCGATCGTCGCCAAATTTTGCATATATACCAAATGGGACTCGACTTGAACGATAGGCTACTTTAAAATTTCGTCAGACCAGGGCAAATGCCCCAAATGGGCAAAAAAAACTGTCCGGCAACAATGGTTTTTGGGCCTCAATAATCACTTTCCGAACGTTTACTTTGGTTACTGTGGTTCCCTAGCAATGCGTTTCAGACGTGTTTATGCCTTTATAATGGTTTGCGACTTTTTCCATCCTCCCAGTAATGAGACTTTTTGAATAGGTGCTATAATCATTATCAGCATCACTTTGAGGGTCAGGCAAAGGATGATCCCCCAAAGAAATCAGTGTTAAAATTGCCGATTTTACCGTAGAAATGCGGAAATTTGATGGGGTTTTCCGCCACATCAATAATTTTAAAAATTGTATTGAATTCTCGATTTTTTAAATATTGAGTTCGCTTAGAGATACACAAAGTCCATGAGATTAAATAGAAAGTCATTAGCCCCGGACCTACTTTTGAGTTGGATATTCATGCAATAACATTGATTTCATCTTCTTATATTTATATCTTCTCAAGCATGAAAATTAATGTCTCCGCTCCGTATTGTGTCTTTTCATCAGAACCCGGGCAGAAAACCCGGCCAGCGCTGGGTATTATAGCTAGTCATTAATAAAGCTTTGGTTTAAATTTGGCCATTTGTTTACATACAATTGAATGCTACTGAAATTTTCAAGTCATGTCGTTTCATTTAATTTTGAAGTGCTTAATAGTTGTTTTTGAATTTTCTTTTAAAACCTGCTGTATATATATATATATATTTGATATTATCTAGGATCCCAGTGCTGGTATTATTCCCCGTTCTCTCCATCAGTTGTTTGAGGAGCTGACGAAAGAAGAAAATGTCGAGTTTTCTGTGCATGTCTCATTTCTTGAACTTTACAATGAAGAATTGTTTGACCTGCTGAGTCCTAACGATTTGTCAAAACTCAGACTGTTTGAAGATTCCACACGAAAAGTTTGTTTTACTCACATGCATGTTTTTTTTTTTTTTAAGACAAAATTTGGAAAATTTATGAGGGGTTTAGTAGGTTTAGAGATGTAAAATTCTCGAGAATAATCTTTCGGAGAATATTCTCCTCTTATTTATAATATAGTTACATATAATATCCTTGAGAATATTCTCCTTATTACTGGGGAATATTCTTACAGAAAACAATAATTATTCTGAAGTTATTATTAATAGTCCTTCCAGAGAACATTCTCCTCAATGAAAATATTCTTCAGTTACAGAAATCTTTCCAGAGAGTATTATCAAGAATATATGAATAACATGTATTATAATAAATAATTTCAATAAATAACTTGAGAATAATAATAATTGTTTTTGATAAGAATATTCTCTAGTAATTTATAATAGTAGTCCTTTGGGAGAATATTCCGGAGAATGTCCCTGTCTCTCTTCCCGTCAAGAAGATGGATATATTGAAGTTTGTAGACCACAATATTAAAGTTCGAAAGCAAGAAAATTAAACCAACAGGGCTGAATTGCACAACTTTTAAAGAAATGTTAGTGATACAGAATTTAAGTGTATGTGCATTGAAAAAACAACAGTTCTGTATCTTCATAGAATGAAGGTGATTGTATAATTGCTTCCTTTATCAATCAACTTTGATTTGATGTGAACTTACTTCTGAAAATTTATCTAATTTTAAAATAATTTTTTAATGTTTTAACTTAATGGTTTCTAAAATCTTCATAACCGAACTTTTAAAACCTCTCATCATGACCTGGAGAATATTCTGAGAATATTCTCGAACCAAAAGTTGTCATTGGGGAGTGATTATACCGAAAATTGCTTTGTTGTAAATGTTTCATGTAATTAAAACTGATTTATATTTCACAATATAAACAAAATTTGTAAAAAAAAAATTAAATTATTTAAAATAAAAATGAATATCCTCGATTATTCTCCAATTTTTACAACCAGGAGAATATTCTCACCTCACATCTTTAAGTAGGTTTTTTATTTTTTACGATAAATAATCATTTATCCACTTTCATGCATTTTTTTTGTGAACTAAAATTTTAATGCCTCATTTTTTTCTTTTTTCAGGGTTCAGTTGTGATTCAGGGACTAGAAGAAATAAAAGTGAATTCAAAAGACGAAGTTTATTCCATACTAGAGAAGGGAACTGCAAGGAGACAGAAAGCGGCCACATTACTTAATGCCACATCGAGTAGAAGCCACACAGTGTTTTCCGTTACAGTTCACATCAAGGAAAATACCATAGATGGGGAGGAATTATTAAAGACTGGCAAATTGAATCTGGTATGTATATAGCTGAATAGTTGTATTTTTTAACATCCCTCAAGCATAAATTTTATTATTGGTAGAAAGCAGAGAATTTTGTTTTCTGATGTAATTTAAAAAAGGTTTTTTAGCATTTTTCGATAACACATTATTTTTAAATTTTACTAGCAACTCGAACATTTTTTGTGCCTTTGAAGAAGCTATGTATCAGATAAAAAGGAAGAATGACTCATTGAAAATGCATTCCGTTGATTTGTGTTGCCCTGTTAAAACAGGTAGAGATGGGCAAAGTTGTTCTTTTTATGGAACCATTCGTTTTGAGATAGATCTTTTTATTGAACTTGTTCAGTGAACTACATAGTTCATTTTGAATGTGAAGCTACCAGTAAATGAGAGCACCTATAAAAACCCGGAAAATTGATAGATCATAAAGCAAAATTTAATTGCCAACGAAAATCGCATGGTCTTCACTCTTTGGGAAAAAACCCAGTGGAGGAAAGGAGCCCCTTTCTATTTCTAAGAACAGATTTTTTTTACGGCAGGTAGAATATTTTTAAGGATTGGCTAAGGGCTGCTTATTATTGGGTCGTTATTACTAAATCATAAACATTTCATAAGTGGAGTTCCGTCGTGCTGGTATTACTTAATTTTAACTCTGGCCATTTCTTTTGTTTTTAGTGAAAGCATTTGAGCTTTTTCTAAAATATTGTAGAATCGCTTTGCACTTTTCTGCCCCACCCGCGAATGTTACTGATCCCGCTAATATGCGTTAGGAGGTGGGGGCAGAGCTGACAAAATGTTTCTGAAGGGGGGGGGGTCAGAGTTTTGCTGATGGGAGGGGGAGAGTTAAAAAATGGCTACGAATTTGCTGACATAATATTTGAACGATCCCTTATATAACAAAATTCTGGATCTGTTCAAGATATATAAAAAAAGAAATGGCAAAATACATTATTTTTTAAAAATTCGGATTCTCAAATCTAAAATAATCATTGATTTGTTACCAGCCTACAAATTTTTAGGAAAAAAATATTACTTTCTTATGAGTACTTAAGACAAAACCTAATTAAAACTAAAATAACCCTTCCTCAGTAATAGTGTACGGCTCGAGAACGTAAATGACAAGGAACGACTTTGTTTCTTCCGACGTAGTTTGAAGAATGATAAGAACTAGTCTGAACTGAATGAACTAGTGAACTGAAAGGGAAAGGTTTCTATAGTTCGAACGTTTAGCTTGGAGTGACAATGCGTGGACTGAGGGAAGGATCATTCGTGCGCATTCCAATAAGTAGTGTAGGGGGGTAAAGAACTAAAGAACGATAGTTCACTAAAACGAAGACAGCTACATACAGTTCTTTTTCCCAAACTAGTTCGTTCATGAACTACACATCCCTAAAAATGGCTAGACAAATCCCAGGTACCAGGTCACTGTGGCAAATAAAAGATATTAGTAATGGCACTTGAATGTGCTGCTGTGTAAGATTACAAGAATGGAGTCTGAGGATATTGAATAATAAGACTCAACCTGCTTCACATCTCAGAGAGATATCGAAACATTCCCGAAAGATGGGTGTATCTGGAAATTTTATTAATGAACAAAGGAATATAGATGCATGAAGGTAGAAAAAATGATATAATCGTCATGAAACATCCACACTCATCAGTCTGAAATCATATGACATCCGGCCAATTGGCCATAAACACTATGGCAACGGGCGATCAATATTAATATAAGGTGATGGCATATAGCCATTCATCATACAAGAATCTTATGTAAAATTGTGAAATTAGCATCAGCTAATTAGTTATCTGTGTTTTCATATCGTCATCCACCTTAGACGTATCAGTTTGGTTGTCATCGTCAGTAGTCGTAGGTCATCTATGGTCACAGCCATAATAATTGATCATTTATTGAAGATCATCGTCTTGGCATCTAGTTGTGCTCCCTCGTCTGACTACTGCACATACCTGGTGTCTGACTCTTCTCATTCTTGGCCACAAGTTGTACTTCCTCACCTGACTGCTGCACTCAGTCTGAGGACAACACAAAATTTTTGAATCAAGGGAAAAGGGTTTCAATTTTCATACGATTTTGGGGGGGGGAAGAAAAAAATGTTAGGAGTTGATGTCCTGTTGGTTTTAACAAAAATCTAATGTTTTTCTTCGAGATCTTTCCCCAGTCTCCCGAAGGAAAGTCGCCATCGTAGAATTTCTCCCGTTTGAAAAAAGCTTTCCTGCATAGAGCAGGCAGACCTTCAATATGCTACATACATAATGTGAAAATTCAAGAGTTTGCCATCCTGTTAGTCAAAATATATTTTTGAATTTTTCAGGTGATTTTTTTTCAATTCTTCATAACTTTTTTTTTTTTAGGTGGACTTGGCTGGCAGTGAAAATATTGGACGATCTGGTGCATCGCAAAAAACTGCAAGAGAGGCTGGTAAGTCCATAATAAAGGTTTTTCAAAAGGTGGTACACAGATCCCATTGGGTGTTAGCAAAATTAATTTTGAAATTCAGTTATAAACAAGAAATTTCAATACTGAGCATGCATATGTACCACGGAAGCTGCCTAGGCAGTCGAGTGGTTAGGGAGCTAGCCTCCAACTGTGCAGGTCTGGGTTCGAATCACGATTCAGACAGATGTCTACTAACACTAACATGGTAACTATCCATCCACAAGTCCGTGGATGGATCAGGCTGGTCCTTTGGAAATATGTGATATATATATATATGTGATATATATCCCTGTAATTTTTTTAACCTATGTAAATGTGCTTCCTCTTTCTATGTGAGGCAGTATGCCACACACAAATCTGGGGGGGATGGATAGCTTGAAATTACTTGTATCACAGTTTTTGTTATTTTTGTATTGCTTAGAATATAATGTACTCAGGGCTCCCACTTGTCCTACTTTTCCTACTTTTTTACCAAATCCTATCGACAAAATTTGTGTAATTGATTTTAATTGATCAGGAAATCATTGATATATTGCCAAATATTACAAATGTTGGAGAATGAAATTAATGATTCTGCCAAAGCAGAAATTATATCATTTTTAAGGTAATTTGGGTGGGGTGGGGGTGTATGTGGACCATTTGATTGATTAATTTTTCATTTGCTTAGTTTGAGGGTTCAACAAGTATAGTAGTCATTAAAAACTTCTGTCTGGATGGGAAAAATAATTTTGTATTTATTACTTAGTGGTCTTGGACAGTAACTTTCATCATTCAAAATTTACTGTGCAAATAGGTGAAACAACAGTTTGCATTTCAAAGCAGTTGGATACATAGGCCTATTCTAGGTTTGGTGATTCCCAATAACATTCAGTTGTCTTCTGTATTTTTAAGGCATGAAGAGGCATAAACAATATTTACAATGCTCAGCTAAGAGCTAGAAATGGAAGTGCTTCATGTGTCAAAAATGATTACAATGGCATTGAACAGCAAAATGTGAACAAATCCCTTTAAAAAATGATGGACAACGCAGTAAAACAGGTTCACCTTGCCTTATTTACATCGGATCTTGTAATCTACACATTTTGCAATGTGCTTGTGAAAGTGGTCTCGAAGGAGTGTCATTCTTAAAAAACGTACATCTTCAAAATTTGCTGTGCCTTGTCGAAGAGAGTTGACAAGCTCTGCACTTAGGAAGACTCCAAAAAAAGAATGTAATATATATGAGGAGAGACAGCAAAGAATTATCTGTGGTTGCTGGTACACTGTTTTGGCCAAAAATTGGATTTGTAGCCAAGTCATTTACCATTTTGCTTTGGCTTGAGTCAATCTTATAGGAAACTGAAATAGTGCTATGAAAAAAAAAAAAAAAAATTCAAAAAAAATTTTTTTTTTTTATTTATTTATTTTATTTTTTTTTTTTTTTGCGAAAAAAATTTTTTAGGGAATTTTTTCCATTATGCTATGATTATGTTGTCTAAGGGGATTACCCTCCCCCATCCTACTTTTAATTCCTGAGTTTACCTACTTTTTCTCATTTTTTGAGTGGGAGCCCTGTGTACTATACCATTACAATTTATTTTTACACAGTTAATATTGTGAGCATAGAGGTAACATTCCCCTGATTTTTTTTTTTTTTTTCCCTGCCTGGAGCTGTTTGTTTCTGTGTGCTACGGAAAGGTAATTTGTCCCCACCCCCATGGTGTATTGCATGATTATGCATGTGGGAAAGCACTGTCACCATGTGTGGTGCATATAGCTTTGAGAGAATTCTCAATTAAACCAATTTTTTTTTACACTCGCCTCAGGAAGAAATGAGAATCCTTTGAAGACTATTGCTATTACTATGCAAACTTTTTGTGAATCAAGTTATTTTCATATCAACTGAGGTCTTTTCCATAATCTTGAATTGATACTAAAATTATTTCTCAAATGTATTTTATTTCAGGTAATATAAACCAGAGTTTACTCACATTAGGTCGTGTTATCACATCATTGGTGGAAAAAGCACCACATATACCATACAGGTTGAGTATGCATTTTTTTTTCTGTTTGCTTATTGATTTGAGTCCATTTGTGAATGTCAAATAAATTGCTCAAGGAGATATTTTTCTTCCCAATGCTTCGAGAATTTTAAACAATATTTGGCCTGCTAATTACAATTGATTATTCTTGTTTAGCACACTACTATGCTCTGCTGAGTGATAAGTGTGGTAACCTAGCGCAGTGACTTTCTAAAAAGCCAATTTTTGCTTTGTACCTGAAGCAATCAGATGCTTAATACAATAACTGATGTTAATCAGGGCCTATAAATCTTTTCCACAAAGACTATATTTTTCAACTAGTGACCCTCTGTGGGCCTCTAGTTTTTCAGTTAACCTATTTATAAACTTTTTTTGTACAGGCGTTTTGCAACAAATTTGATCAGTGTATAAATGAAGTAGTGAATCTTAAACTGGTATCTGTGTTAACAAAACTTTTAATTGTTAACAAAAACTTTTTATTTAAAAAGCAACGTGGTGTCATTATTACATCAGTGATGGGAATTTGCATAAATTACACCTGTTCCCAAGAGGAGAAAAGGGTGGAGCGGATTCTATATTCTTCCCTTATTATACAGTACACTAAAGTGCCAAAACGCACTGGATACCTCTTGCTGTTGCTGCACTTTTTACCAAGTAAAAGGAGGCCCTACACGATGTTAAGAGGTATCCCATGACTTCAGTGCTGAAGTGCCAAAAGTCATGGAATACCTCTTAATATCATGTGGGATCTCCTTTTACCCGGTGAAGTGCAGCAATATTAAGAGGTATCCCATGACTTTTGGCACTTCGGTGTATGTAATACTACTGTGTGTGAGTAATACCTGTATATATATAGGGTGTTCTGTTAGTGGACTGTCAAACACAGAGGGTTGTTAGTAGACATTAAAAGGAACAAAAATTGCAATGGAACATGGTGTTGCAAACCATGTTGAGGGTAAAAATCACAAAAAACACATCACAAATGGTTTCGACGTCACACTGGAACAACAAAAAGTACAATAATAACAACAAAATTTATTTGATTAATTATTGCAAGAGTTGTTGGAAGTGGCAGCTGCTGATGTCATTGCTCAGTTTACAACGGCATTAAAATGATTCCTGGACTCAGAGATACCAGGTATGCTTTTGATGTCCGTTTCGGCATCCGCAACGCGTGATTCTATCCCAGCACACGATTATCGCGACACTGCTTACGTCAGATATAGTAAGCGAACACATTCAACGTTCAACTGACATCCACCTTTCATCTGTTCTGGACTCAGAGTTTGCGTGCGTTTTTCGAGTTTTCACCCTCTCAGCATGGTTGGCAACACCATGTTCCATTGCAATTTTCGTTCCTCTTGATGCCTGCTAACAACCCTCTGAGTTTGTTGGTCCATTAACAGAACACCCTGTATCAGAGGAAAATAGAAGGTCATCTGCATTTATTGTTATTTTCTATAGTTTGTATTTGTTTTATTATCCTCTTTACTCATTTTATATTTTGATTTATTTATTATTATTTTTAATACAGAGAAAGCAAACTTACAAGATTATTGCAAGACTCTCTTGGGGGACATACAAAGACATCAATTATTGCAACAGTTTCTCCTGCATTGTGTAACATTGAAGAAACTATCAGTACCCTTGACTATGCTCAGAGAGCAAAGAACATAACAATCAAACCAGAAGTTAACCAGAAAATGACGAAGAAAGCTCTCATAAAGGTGTGTTTATATTTGCCTTTGACTTTTTTTTTTTATGCCTATTCTCGCTGGTTGCATTGGCTAATATTTTTTTTTCCATGTTATTTAAATACAGTTGATCTTGCTTGTTATGAAATCGGCTATGCAAAAGTATTGTGAACCTAAAATTTTCCGTTGTGAGTTTGAAAATAATGTGAAACACGTCTCTTATAACAAATTCTTAATCCTTTGACTACCAAATGAAAAGTATAGCAAGATAATGATATCAAATAGAAATAAAAATTATAATGAGATAATCAGTGTTTAAATTATTTGGTAGGTCATTTTAGTTCTAATTAAAGCCAAAAAATATTTTATTTAAACAATCAGATGGTACATAACAAATTATCTAACCTGGTACTTTTAAGTACTTTCAGTAGTAAAACATTTAAATAAGATAATATCACGCATAAAAAAATTTTCGATAAGGTTTGGTGCATTTCTTTTTCCCAATTCTGGGATCTGATATGCAAATACAAGGCCACAACAGGCAAAATACCCAAGGAAAATATAGTGAAGGCATAGGTGTCAATTCTTCAGATTTACCAGGTAGCCTTCCAATATTTTTAGCCTTTCTGGTCGGAAACCAGATTCTTCTAATTTTTCGTATCTTTGTAGAAAAATTCTGAATTTCAGCTTCGCATAAATGAAAAATCTCTCAGTTCTTGCAGTCCTAGGTTGATCATATTTCCTCGAGAGAAATAAGGAAATTGGAATTCCAAGTATGGGAAATCTGCAATTGTCACCAGACGATGCCAAAAGTAACAAAATTTCCAATTATTGCTAAATTCATTGAAAAATTGCTAATGACGAGAAATCAAGCACTACTGCAAATAACAGTGGATTAAAATGAGTTCTATGAGAAAAAAAAATTTTAAATCACTAATATGTGAGGAAAATATCCATATTTATAATAAAATTATCAAAACATATAGTAATAACTTGTTTCAGTGAAGAATAAAAATTCAAGAGGCTTTGTTGTTAATGTGGGACATTTTTATTTTAAAAAGTTAAAATGACCAAAACTACAGGAAAAAACAAATGTCTCGCAAAAACTGGGTATATGGCAAAATTATGCAATCATTAATGTTTCCTTCTTATTTGTATGTCACGTCTTCTTCAACAACGAAATAGTTTGTCACGTGACGAACTACAGATTTTTCAAGTGTGGGAATCTTCACCTATGTGGAAGGTTTCTTTGAAATGCTGGAGATGTACACACTGTTCTTGAAACAGTTTCGGTAAAGTAGGAGCACTAAAATGACCTCCAACCTCTTTTACTTTTTATTTATTTACAACAATCTCAGAAGGCACTTTCCATTAGAGTGCAGTGTTAATTTTAAGTGTGGTCAGTAAAATAAAACAATAGAGTGAATTGAATTCCTGTTTTGTCTATTTTATCACTTAAATCGGACAGTTTGTGTGGGAGCCCTCATAAGCTCATAACCAAGGCCTGGAAAATGCCTTAAAAATTCGAAAATTGGCATTGAAAACTATAAGAAAAAATTCCCCAAAAATGATAAAATGCTATTAAAATAACAAATTTCTTCAAAAACATCACCAGTCATTATATTGACTGAAGGTGAAAGAAAAATAAAACTCTTATAGTATCTATTAAAAATCACACATATTCATTCTCAACATTAGGTTTCATCAAAAATCGCCAATGGAATTTTTCAAATAAACAACTTATAATTTATGAGTGGTGAGGAAATCTACATAAAAATATAAATTGCTAAAAAGACAAGGTGAACTTCTCTCAACAACAGATATTGTTGGGGATATTTGGAGAGGGTGGATCTGATCCATGGTGTTAATTTCTCCTCAATCTCAAAATTTTTAAGCATTCTCGTAAAGACATCAAAAAAAAATTTTGCGGGTGATGAGTTTGCTTTTTTCCCCCCATTTTTTAATTTTCATCATAGCAAATTGGCCTATCCCACTTTTAGCACACTGACTCTATCGATAGCATCTCAGTAAGCTTCTAACTTTTCTGCAAGACTGAATGGTGGAAACCAAGATGCTGAAGATTGATCTTATGTACGTCATGAGTTCTTTTATATTACCAATGAAAACAAAGCTTATGAAATCCTGGTACATGCAACATTCTTATGGATCAGAATCATTCAACGTGAATTTGCAGGTATCTAAATTTTCCCCGTAATAACACATGCAAGTACTATACCGTATTTCCTTTTAATACTGTATAATGAAAATTCTCTCTCTCAAAATCCCATATAGCAGTGGTTCTCAACCTGTGGAAGCCTGTGGCCTGGTTAATCTCTTTTGTGTAAGTGAAAGCCCTGTCATACGAACAACTAACGAGAAATTAATGGGGAAAATTAAAATGCAAATCACTTACATTCCGGTGTGACTAGTGTTAGGGCCCCGGTGGTTCAGAAGCACTGCCATGTAGGATCTTGAGTGTAGGAATTTCTTGAATTCACTTTCCTTTATTCTTTGGTTAAATGTAGCCAGCTCTTGGAATTTTTACTAAATACTAAACTTACATGGAATTGATTCTAAACTTTGTCATCTATAAAGAAAGATACAAGTCGAGTGATGAAAGTAATGTGTTTTTCTTGTTTAAAAAAATTCAGTCTACTTTTTATTTTGGAAAAATTTTACAATGGTAAAAATATCCTAAAAATGCTTCAAAAGTGAAAAATGCAAATGCCATGAAAATCCGAGCCCTGCTTATAAAACTAATAAAAATTGAAGGTTTCTAAGCAACTTTTATTTCAATAGACATTTGTCCCAGAAATTAAGTGGGAAAAACAGACAGTAAAAGAAGGGGTATAGTAAAAGATTTCTATATAAAAGGAGAAGACATTAAGACTGATGCAAAGTTTGGCAAATTCGTCGCAATATATATTTTTTCATTATAATCACTTCATTTTTTTTTTACTAGGAATATACTGAGGAGATCGAGAGATTGCGCAAAGATTTGGTTGCATTGCGTGATAAAAATGGATTCTACATAGACTTGGACAATTATAAGTAATTTATATTTTATTCTATCCATCGTTTTGTTAGAAACAGGCTTTTGATTCTGTGAGATGCTTATTAACCTATTTATTTCTGTATGATGAAAATGAATGTATGCACCCTTGAGGTATTAAAAAATAATAAATTATTTTTCTTAAAAAAATGAATTTAATTATGAAATCAAACCTATTTCATTCCAATCCTGAACATTATATTTTAACAATGTATTTATTCTTCTGCATCGATATGCTTGTCCCTATGTTGTGCCAACTGCTTGAAACAGTTTTACAACTTATGATCTGGAACACTGATAAGAGCTTTTCCGTCCAATACAAATAACCATCTCATTATAGAATCTTTGCTGAAATCGACCAAAATTTTATTGTATATTTATAGAGCTGCCACCTTTCTGGATGTAGCCCTAAAATGCTAGATTTCACAATTTTTACAGGGCTTTCGGATTATGATTATTTTATTGCCCGTTTTTGATTATTGCTATTATCAAAAAATTAAAAGATGAAGAAAAGAAACATTGAGTTTGTGGTTTTCCACTGCCACTTTTTTGTTCTTTAAGAAAGCAATCCACCCCTTGCATGAAAAATGTTTTCCAACATCACTTCTACTCAGTTTTTAATGATGGTACACTATACAAAATCTATGAGTGTAACCGAACGTGGTGATTCATTGATGTTGAAAACATTTTTCTATATGTGTTTGACCGTAGGACATCTGTTAGATGAGTCAGTTGCCATATTTTCTTCCATATTTTAATATTAAAAAATTATGGAAAATCAGGAGTGATATATATATATATATATATATCAGAAAATAAAATGGTATCACCAATTGTGGGCAAAAATCCCAGTTTATTGCTAAAGTTTAATGTGTTTTTCTCATAGCAATTACTCCCATTCTTCATTGCTGTGTTTTTATTATGTTTTTCTCATAGCAATTGCTCCTATTCTTCATTGCTGTGTTTTTATTATGTTTGACATGCATATTTTTTATGGGCATCTCGTTTTGCCTGTTGTGACCCTTATAATTATATAAAAATTACCACTGGGGGTGGGGATTATTAAGAACTTGTGAATTATAATGATTTCATGAAATGGCATGTTCATCTGGACATATTCATCATTTAACATTATGAATATGTCCAGTAAATATCACAAATTCAAGGAATAATTGTTAAAAGCACTGGACATTTCTTCAAAATAGCCAGACAGAAAATAATAACAAAATATACGGAAACGTCCCCTAAAATGTGGGGCCATATGGTCACCTACTTGTGTTGGTTCTTACTTCTTAGTGTGCCCATAAAAAAAATTTAATTGTGAGAAAATATATTTTTGTCCAATTTGTAAGAAAGTTACAGGATTTTTATTTTCTGAAGGGGTTGGCAGCTCTGTAATCATATTCTTGTGTGTTGTTGCATTTCTTATAACTAAAACAGTGACTATTTTTTGTAGTTTGATGCAGCAAGAAATAGCTGACAAAGCCAACGAGATTACAGAGCTTGTGAATAAGATTGAAGGCATGACTTCACAAATGGAAAAGGTGGGGTGAACTCTGATATTATTAAATAGAAACTAAACTGTGTGTGTGTGTGTGTGTGTGTGTGTGTGTGTGTGTGTTATTGAGGGAAAAAAAAAAGTTGTATTAGAGGTTACTTTTTTTTTGTATCCATGTTTGATTTACTTATTTTTTTCCCTCTCGTCTTTTTTTTTTTTTTTTTTTTGTTCCTTTTTTATTTAAGATTGAGGAGCTGTTCACCGAAACTAAAGACAAGTTGAATAAAACGAGCCAAGAGCTTGTACTGACATCTAAGAAGTATAACCAGACAACCATGGAGCTCTCTGAGAAGTCAAAGGAACTGACGATGACACAGCAGGTATAATCGTCAGTATGGAAATTATATCAAGTTGTGTTTCTTTAGTTGTGGGGGATGTGGGAGGATCGGTTATGCACGCAGTTACAAAAAGCACTGGGTTTTCTATTTATATTAATTTCTATTGGGTAATGAAGAAGGGATAGCTGGTATCATGAATCAGGAAAATGTATTCTATGTACTGCTGCTGCAGACAGGAATGCTCTGGAAGCCGAAAGACTATGGATTTTCTTTCCTGACAAGACATGTGCCAGATCCAAAAAAATAAAAACCTTTGAGCGATTCCATCGTGTCTTAGCAAAATGCCTGTCAGTGTCATTCAGTGACTCACCACCTGCATTATGATCGTGCATTGTATGACAAAAATTTGTTGTTTAGGTTTTAAATCTAACTAATCAAGAGTACAGTAAACTCTCATTAATCCATTAATCAGATCAGGGTGTGCTTGATGACTGGAAGTTTGTTGAAATAGTCTGTTTGAATAATATAAACTTTTGTGATGAAAAGTATCTCTCTTTTGTGTTAGAAATGCTGGATTACTGGGTGGGTTAGATTAGTGCATGGCTGGATTATCAAGAGTCTACTGTATTTAAATAACACGATGGATTAGTATTTTGAGGCTAGTCGTGCTTTTCATGTGCAGTGTTGTATTTATTTATGGGAACAGGCTGGTCATGCAAAAATATATCCATTTAACTGTTTTATCCCCTTTATCCACCTAAATCCTTTTTTCTCCCCTATGAATTTTATATAAAGCAGCAAGAAGATAATGAATAATTCTGGTGAGAAACAGCCTCGTTGACCATGTTCTTGACTCATTATTTTCTCCTGCTCATTAAATGATTGAGGAATCGGATCCTTGTTAAGTTTGTATTTTGTAGGCAAAAGATGAATCTGAGAATAATATGTTCGCGTCTAAAGTGCTATTTCACAATGAAATTCTTGTGAAAACATTGATTGTTATTGTGATTGCTCTAGGTCCTTGCAGACACAGCCTTGGAAAGAGACGAGAATAGGTATATTGTAGAAATTCAAAGTAAAACAGAAAAAAAATTGACTCATCAAGCTCAACAGGTTCGTTCAGTTTTTATGTCTCTTGTTTACTAAAGCATATAGTCACAAAAGTTATGTGATAGTTCATTTTAAAAATTCATGGCATGAATTGAAATGTATTGATATGATAATTACGGGATAAATTCATCTGGAAGTTTTTCTTCATAAGCATAAAGCATTGAAAATAATAGCGACCTAAAATGTTATTCAAAATAACATGTACTTTCAGTTGATCGAGGTTGCGGATGAAAGCACATCACATGTCACTGCTCTTCACGCAAAGATTGACAGGAAAAAAAATGTTGAAAAGACAAACGAGGAGCGTTCTCAGATGTTTCGAAGCAGTTTCCAGAAAAACCTTCTGACCATGAACGACATCATATCAAACTTGGGTAAAAATCAGATGAACTCGTATAGAGTTCTACAAGATGATGTTGGTGAGTTGGAAGCATTTGTGTCATCTTTGGGGAATTCTTATGTCTGCCTCAAAACTATGTAATGCTAATGCTAACTTAATCTTTTTCCAGTTCTATCTGCAACTGAAACAGCTTCTGGGAATTCATTTTACTTCAAGTGTTATTCTTAATTTGCAAGGGCTAATGGGAATGAGTTGTTCACCTCTGTACAAGCTGTCCCAAATTGTAAATTGTTTACGCGGTGAATAGCTCCGCAACCGATGACTTCAGAAACATACTTTTAATTACAAAATTCTTTCAAATGACGTGCAGTTATGTACTTAAAGTTCCATAAATTTCCGGCAGAGTTGTATTTATGAAAACATAGAAAAATTCACTTTTCATGTAGTTCCTGTGTGCTAAATCTCATTGAAAGATTCAGCACACAAAGTTCATTAGTGAAATAAAGAACCTTTTCAGAAAAGTTATTTACAAGAAACTATAATATTTTTTAATGCAATATTCAGAGAGAGATTAAAGATTGAAAAATTACTATATTTTGGCAACTTATATATCTTGGGAAGTTTTTGTTGGCTAAAAAAATCTCATTTTCAGGGTTTGTACACAAATGGAATGAAATAAACTTATTAGTTTTTATTTTATCTCTTTTTTTTTTTTCATCACCCACTGTGTCAAATACCTCTCATCCCTCTTGGACAAAATTATTTAAGTCAATGATTACAGAGATATTTACTGTAGAAACAATTTGGGACACCCTGTATAGAGTGGATACTCTCATTTCTATCAACAGATGTTGTCAATATCTGAGATGATTTCAGACTCGTTTCTCCTTGTTAATTACTACTATACATTGACTTTGTACATTATGAGGGACACACTCATTTTTTCAAAACACAAGTTTTAATACTGAATCACATCAGATGTATCTTTTTCTTTTTATTAGGCTGGTGCAATTAATCGGATCAGTTAATCGATCAATTGTTGATAACAGTTGAAAATTACAGTTGAATTAATCTACTCGAACTAGAATTTGAGTAAAAAAATAATTTGACTTAATTTATGTAGCGAAACCAATTAAATGTGTTAAATTATTGTACCAATATATAAAATTTTTGATAAGTGGTCATATTTAAAAACATTTGAATCAATATTTTGATTAAATTTTTCAGCATTGGGAAATACAAGTCCATTCAATGAAAAATTGTGATCATTTCAGTTTCAAATTGAATTTCATGGAAGTTTCAAAAGGCAGGACAAAAATTTATTGTCTTTACTATGAGCAGTAGTTGCCTTGTATTCTTGGAAGTATCAGTTGATCTTCTCACAACCACCATTTTAAGTATGACTAAAAGTAGTTTTGAAATCAGTGACTGGCCGATTGGAAATCACCAACTGTCTGACAGATTTAAAATAATCAATTTAAAAAAATGAACCTACAAGATCCAAATGAAGAAATTCTAGATTTTAACAAAATATGTTATACATACAAGTATTAAATTGCTTCAAGTGACAGCCTTAATTTCTTAATCTACTCCTATAATTGTTCACATCTAGCAAACAGGTGCGTGAGATGAATAAATTACATTTTTATAACATCAATTAATATTATACAGTTAAGAAAAATATTCAATTAAAATTTTATTTATCGATTCCCAGCCCTATTTTCTATTTTTCCCCTCCAGCACAGAGTAGAGGATGAGAGGAGTAAGGGACATAGGAAAGAGGGAGAGAACAGGTTTATAGATATACGTTACAACATATATACTCTGTCCTGTGAGGTAGGAGAGAATGAACTTTTTTAGCCAGTTTACCATTTGCCATTGTGTATTGCAAATCTCTTGAATAAGAGATGAATAAGTATATATTTGCATTCAGCTGTGTTTCTGACCTACACTGCTTTTTTGTCTTGTATTTATTCTAATATTAAATGAAGATGAATGAGAATTTCACAAGTAATGATTAATACATCTAAATGCTTCATTTGTTTTTTCCCCGCTTCTCGTATTCAACAAGTTTGCACAGTGACACCCCAACTTATGAGTTTCCAGACTTGTATTAAATTTGCTGGTATAAAACAATGGAAACCCCTTATACTTGTTCAACATTCTTGAAATTCATTCATATAAAAATTAAATATTATAGCTCAGCGCGTTGTATTTCATGTGGAATAAAAATTTTATTGTTTACAGAAAAAACACTGAAATTAAAAATCGCATTAAAATCAAACAACATTGTCCCTTTTGACTTGTTTGAGTACATGAGCTTTTTTTTAATGTCAAATTGTGGAAGTGGTCCATTCCATCCTTAGTAATTGCTTTACCGGAAGTGTGACATTCCATTCGTTACAAAATGATGGATTTTCTATGTGCCTTTCATGATTGTAACTTGTGTGACGTATAGGCCATGTGCCTCTGTATGTGAATGAGACCATCCATCCCTTTGGAAAAGAGTGCAACCCATACCAAGATGGTCTCTGGGTATTCAGCGGTCATGTCTGTATGTGAATCATGCTTCTTATGATATATGTGAATTAATATTGTTTGTTTTTATTCACGCATCTTTTGTTTTGCTGAAATTAGGAAATACCTTGTCAGTCTGGGAGAAACAGAAGGAACAGTTGTTCTCTTGTATGAACGAGTTCATAAATACTTCCACGCATCATATGGACGAGATGAGCTCTTTTTTCAATCAAGACTTGAAGAAAAGGGATGTTTTTTTCAGTGGTAGTGTGAACACTGCATGGCAAACAATGGTACTTTTTGTTGTTTTTTTAATATATTTAGAAAATTTGTTAAATGTTTCTTTTTTTATGGAAATGAATTATTTTACTTATCCCTCATTTTGTTATCATTATAATGTAGTCGGAAAGTCTGGGGAAGCAGGAGGATTTCCTCAAAAGCACGTTCAATAGGTTGAGTATTTCCTTAATGACTGGTCTCAGTAACCTGGAGAGTCTTGTCCAGAATATGCAGCAGGAGTTATTGAAGAAAGTATGTTGTCTGTGCAAATACGTTTTATGTGTGTAATACGTCAGTTAACAATTTAATTTTTACTTACGTCATAGTTTTTTCAAAGTTTTTGATCTATGTTTCACTCACTGAAGTAATGAATGCCTTCTTGAGTAGGTAGCTTCTCTAGATGAGGCATGATAATTTGATTTTTTTTTCATCTTGTCCTGGTCCCCAAAGCAGAGTATGCTGAAATCTGCAACGTACTCCATAGTACAATTGGTGCTGCTGCTACAGGTCGAGTTCAGGCCCTGTAGATTTTCTGAATTTGTATTGTGGATGCAACAATTGTTGTTTCTGTGGCATTCTTAAAAATATGAGGAGAGAAATCATTGTTTCTCGGTTAAGTTTCAATGTCACTGAACATGTCATTGATTTTGTTTGGTCATGAGTCAATATAAATTTAACTACAGCTGGTTTGACACCTCCTACAATTTTTTTTATACTGCAATAGGTGCAGTAAAAATATCTGGATATTATGATATGAAAGAAAATCTGGACTGGGCTAACTGGTCACAACAGAATAAGCCTTCACCTAAACCAGTGTTTCCCAAAGTGAGCAATATCACTCCTCTTGGGGGGGGGGGCGATAGAAGCTTTGGGTTTAATAAAATGATCCAATGGTTGAATTGGAGGGCGATGAGAAGAAACATTTTTTTTTGAAGAAGAAGAAGGGGGCGATGGATCAGAAAGTTTAGGAAACTATGACCTAAACAAAAAAAGTGTTCTCAAGTATGCCGAAGTGTTATTCACGAATCAATAATTATAATCCTGCAATACCCAGGAAAGCCATCGCAAAACTAGAACTGCTCCAACGAGAAGGAAGAATTGACAGAGAATTGAATGTATCTCGATTCCAGCAATGAACAAAGTGAAAATTGTGCCTTCATTCAACCAAAAGCTGTTAGCTAAGAAATAACCATGCCCCATCTGCTTAATGGAACACACACTGCATTGCAATCACATAAATGCCAAATCTGTGTTTTTCAGGAGGCTTCTGAAAAATTCTTGCATCTCCTGAATTTTTGACTGAGATTGAAAAAATAATCTTTTCGGTGGGGGGTGGAGATTATTCCCAAATAATTTACCAGGAAAAAGTCTATTGGTTGTTTTTCCCCAAATTATGTCACGTGCTTAAATGTTGTCATTGAGCCAGATCCAAAAGAAATGTTTCACTATGGCAAAGAAAAGAAAAAATTCGCAAGCATCAGTTCGGCCTCTCCATAGTTTAATGGGAGAGGTGATTTGTGTCCTAGATGAACATAAGTCCCGTTTTGATTTGAGTGTAATTGCAGGTAATTTATTAGTGCCTTACTGTTTGGGAACAATTGTTGGCTAGCACAATGTCAGGTTTTTCTGCAAAAGGAGGGAAAACTATACAATTTCACTTTTATCATGAAAAATCCCATGGACCTACCAACTTTCCAGATTTAGCCCGGCAATGCCAGAATCCACAACATTTACAGGGTTTCCAGATTATGAATTTATCTTTGCCAGGTTTCAATTATTGCCATCTACATGAAAAACAAAAAAAAAAAATGAAAGGAAACATTTTTACAATAAACCCTTGTATATAAGGTAGTTTTTCGATTCTGATCACATTGTGCACTGAATGAATTCATTTTGTCAAACACATCAACGACACTCATTAGTATAGCGATAGACTTTCATAATTTTTATGGCAGAGATTTCCTTTGTCTGCAATTATAATTTTGTGTGTGCAATGGTACTCAAGACCCACATTTTCTCTGCTTACCAACTGTATATTTATTTTTTTTGCTCAGTCAAAAGTATGATATTTGTAAAATAATCGCTTACCCATATCATCCAGCAGAGCCCTTAGGCTGGGATTTTTAGAGGGGCCTCAAGGACCCCCTATATTGAATTTAAAATGTTAAGAAACAAATAAAATAAAAATAGGAATCATCTCGGCCTCTGGGCTGGAACCCCGTCCATGAGTACAACAGTAAAAAATAAAGATTGTTTTTGTTATGTAACATACCAGCAAATGTGATGCAGTACAAATGCAAAGATCCATAAAAATACTAAATGAATGGAATAACGTGCAACAACAAGTTTTTTCAAAAGCTTACCTTTAAATGGTACAAAATGGGTACTGGAGAAAAGCAAATATGATAGAACATCTGTTCTCCCAATAATAGTGTTTGTATAAGACAACCCTCCATTTCAGCATGTTTTGCAATCATATTAGTTAAATACCTCTATAGCAGTCAAAATGACCTCTACCATCATTCTAGATCAGTGTTTCCCAAAGTGGGAAATATCGCCCCCCCTGGTGGGCGATGGAATGGTCCAAGGGGGCGATGGAACAAAAGGTTTGGGAGACTATGTTCTAGATGGAACTTTATTTTACCACTAAACTAAGAAACCTAGAATATTAATACTTAAGAAATTTAAGAGCCTCAACAAAATCAGAAAAGTCGTGAAATTTCAAGTACTTCAGATAAACTGTTTGGGTGTAATCGCATGTGAAAGTAGGTTTGCGATCAAAATTATCTTTCTTGTCTTCTAGTGTTAAAATGTAGTAGCTGACAAACTTATAACCTTTTTTTATATTCAATGCGCTAATTTTTTTCTTCTGCCTTCTCCTTACTTTCCAGTGCCAGCAGCAAGAGACGATTATCTCTAGTTCATGTGAGAAACACTTGACGTTATCGAAACAGTTGAGTGGTGAATTTGATGCTTTTTGGTCAGTTAATGAGAATCAGATAGAAAAATACAAAGAAATCGTGTCTGGGATGAGCAAAAGAGAAACAGCGTTCAAGACGGTAAATTATTCATTTTTGTTTCTCTTATAATAAATTGAAGTATTCCATGTTTAAGCTTAAACGAAGTTCAGCACCCAATCAATAAAATGTCAATAATGAATTATGTTACTCAAATTCCTTTTTTGAAGAAACTTATCTTGTATATGTATTGTCAATATATTATGTTTTTTTGCTGATTCCAGAAAGCAAATGAAGATGTAACGATAATGAAAAAAATGATCAGCTCTCTCGAGGACAGGTTGAACTCTCACTTCACTGAGATGAGTGGTGATTCATCAAAAGTATGCTTTTTTGTTGTTGTTTGTGTTGCAGTTCTTAAATGAAAATTTGTTTGGATTACATGTGTGGAAAACTCATTCTATATACTTTATTTATTGCAGCTGCAAGACATGCTGGAGAGCGATTTAAAAACGCAAGAAGAAAATTCCGAGCAAATAAAGAGGTGAGCTCTCTGCTATATGATTTCATTAAGGAATTTATTTTCATTAAAATTTGCTACATTTCTATCTTCTATTTGTGATTAAAAGTGTTTGTTCGGCTTTCTTTTATATTTGGCTATTTCAGATTTTGTCTGCACTCATTTTGCAGCCTTATTTCTTTATTTTCCTGACGTGTCTGCATTAATTTATTGGTTCATTTTAGTTCATCTCTAGTTTTTTTGTGCCGTTTTGTCTGTTTAGAAAGTTCGAGGAAATGAAGGTTTCTGAAGATCAGTTGTGTGATGAATTGTTTTCTGCAACAAAAGATACATATACTTATCAATGCAATAATCTGAAAAACGTAAGTCATCTTCATTGTAAGCGTTATACTTTTTCATAGCTGCCAAGTCTCCTGGATTTTCCAGGAGGCTCCAGCATTTTTTAATCTATCTCCTGGATGCCTGAATATTTCTCATCCCTTCCGAGTTTCAACTATGGTTATAAAAGTCCCTATTTTTGGATGGGGGGGGGGGGGGATATTCTTGAAAAATTTTACTCTAATTACTTCCCAAAAATGCCATTAAGTCAAACTGAAGTTTGGCAAGGAATAGGCAAAATTTGCAATCAGCCCAGACTCTTGACATTCAAATCAGCAAGCATAATAACATGTATCTGGAATTGGCATTTACATCCTGTTAATTTCTTCACATACAAGCTTTTAGCAACAGATCTCTATGTGATGAATTTGCGATAAATCTGGTAACCTTGTCCTAGCATGTTAGAAAAGGTAGAACAGTATAATAGGTAGATGGATAAGGGAGTATACAGTAGATCTATTTTTTCATGTTCATCCTGTGTTTCCTTTTGCTCTTACATGTATACAGTGGAAAGATACATTATATGTTATATGTGGAGGGAAAAAAATCACTGACGGGAGTATGGGGAAAAAAACGGGGAGGATAAAAAACTTTGGTGCATAAGGTTATAATAAAGCTTTTCGATGGTGAAGAAAGAGGAAAAGGGAACACAGAGAACTGGATTGAATTTATTCCACTGGTGTTTGGACGAAATTTTTTGTCTGTGATCATAAGGGGGGGGGGGCCTTTATGTTTACATCTCCCATTTTTTTAGGCCCAAAAACAATTATTTTTTTTTTATTTATTAATTTTTTTTTTTTGCTGTAATCATATTTGAGTGTAGTAATGACAAGACATTTTTTTCTAATCTAAGTATTTGGCGTCTTTGCGCTAGTTTGCATTGGTTGAGCCAATATCACTATTCTTTAAAGGGGAAAAAAATCAATACTTTGTTTTTGGAAAATCCCTTTTATACAGTAAAACCGGTCGTTAATGGAATTACAAGGGACCAAGATTTTTTTCCATCTTAAGCAAACCTGTTGAAGACAGGTTTCTGCTTAATACAGGTTCAATTAACATAATGTGTGAAATTATACAACAATCTTGTAAGCAATGGAAATTACGTAAAAATAAAGTAATATACATAAAATATACTCTATAATTACTGCACTATATATATTTATTACTTGATATGATACATTACTTATTAAAAGCAAATTACGCACGCATTTACTTTGAAATTTCACAAGAAATAATATACATACATACTAGCTATTTGCACCGCACAATAATCAGTTAAAAATTAAAAATACAAACTAATAAATTTTAATTTTTTCCAGTAATCAATAATCATTTTCTCTATGAAGTTCATTCCCTTTGCTGCCGGACTTTCTACCAATAGTTTTGCTTCAGAAATCATACAAAAAATGTTTGAGTCATTACGCTGTAAATCAAAGTGCTGTAGTTCTTTCAACATTTTGACAGCATCTATGTAAGTCTTCACCCTACACTGTTCTTCCGAAATGACAGTATTCATCTCTTCTTCATCCACTTCTTTTTCACTTCCTCTAAAATGTTCAACAAGAGTTTCAATATCTACCGTGTCAGGTTCAGTTTGTATATTGTCATCAATGCTCATATAATCCTCAGCACTGCAATCATGGAAAGTAGTTTATACAAATACAAATACAAATACAACGCCACAACAGGCAAATTGCCCAACGAGGTGGCTGACTTAAGAACATCATGGATCCCCGAGCCATTTTCTTGGAAGCCCTACCTACTACTACTACACCGCACGTGCACCCCGCCCACACCCCGCCCCGCGGAACCCCCCAACGAATCGGTACATGCGGGAATGTGCGTGTACGTGTAGTGAAACCTGACGTGAAGTTTTTTTGTTGTTTGTATGTAATGCTTGTTATGTGTAGTGCTGCCATCTGCCACTAGTTTTCTAACTATGAGTGAAGTGTTATGATTGAATGATTTATCGTTGTAGGACTGTTGCTCTCTGTGGCGAGACTTTTTAACGGGGAGATCGGCTCGCATTTGCGCCTTGAAGTTGGGAACCACAGAAAACCAACTTCAGCCGACCACCACTGTGGGGTTCGAACCCGGATCCTCGCATCGCGAGTCCGTTACTATAACCACTCGACCACCACAGCGGCACTCGACCACCACAGCGGCTGCATGTAATTTTGCAAATCGTGCACACTGTTTGGAAAACCAACACTTCCAGAGGAAAGACAGCTTTTTTGAAACATTTTGTTACAGTTTCAGAAAGCAGCTGCTTTACCGCATGGCTGATCCAAATCACTGCATCAAGTATGTATGGAAACAGTTTTTGCTAATGCAGGGGCGGATGATGTAGAACTTGTATTGGCAAGCAGAGATTGCATCAAACGTTTTCAGTAGTGCACCTTAACATTTTGTATGATCCCTTGGTCCATCAATTGGGAAACACTTGTAGTGTTTGGCAGAAACCAAGCCAGTCGAATGTTAGAGAGTTTAATATGAGGGTGGCATATGGCGTCATCCAAAAACGACAAAACATGACTTTTTGATTTTCCATTCTGCTGTTAAATGCCTTTAACCATTCTTCCATGATTTGGCACATCATCTTGGCTTTTTTATTTGATCTCCGTGTGACTGGAAGTTTCTGCATATCTATGTTTTTGAAACATCAAGGTTTCGCTTATTTCCCAATTATCAATGGTTTCTCCATTTCACCAGAAATGAAACCACAAGAAAACGGTTAGCCTTTCTTTGCAGAGTCTTCCTCCAGAACATTTCTCTCCTCCCAAACATAGTGATTTATTAGGCAGTGCGTGGAAAAACAGTCCGGTTTCATCACCATTTACTATATTCTCAGGTTTATAACCCTCAATTAAAGAAGTTAGTTTGTGGATCCACACTCCTCAAATTTTTCGGTATTCACGTTTATTGCTTCGTCACACAGTCATTGAAGATTATCAGATTCCTTTTCCAGAAACTTTCCAGCCATTTGTTTGATGCTTTGAAATCAGACTTGCATAGCTTTTGAGCAACTTGTTTCGCATACTCCTGCACCATTGGGCCAAGACAAAATGATTTTTTGCTCTCACACTTACAGACCATTCCAACGCAATCACGTTGATGTCTTCATTCACAGTTTTTCTCACTTCTCTCTTTATTTTGCCATTAGTACAGTTTTGCCACTGCTTCAGAACGTCCTGTTTTTTCTTTAAAATTTCATAAATTTGAGTTTTCTCCTATGTTGAACATTCGCACAATGTATTTAACACACAATTTGTCATGTGCACTTGCATGAATCTTACTTTGCTGTTAAGATCAAGCACTGTCCTTGTCTTACAAGACATAATAATCGATAAATTAGAATGATTCTACCGCAGCTCAAACTCTATAACTGACCAGTTTGCTGAAAAAAGCTGTTACTGCATTCAAAAATGGAGTTCACAATGAAGAGACCTCACAGTAAAGCTTTCGATCTAACAATGCTTGGACTAGATCAACTCCTTGTGGCAAGGCTTTTTTTTTTTAAGGTATCCTGTTGACCTCTGGAAAAACATGCGTGAAGTGACGTACAAACATGAATATGATCTATACAAGTAATAACTGTACCACCCACACATCTCACCTGGCTTCTTATCTGCTCGAAAGAATATTCATCTGTCAGCACTTATTTATTGTTCCGCAGATGCCCACTAACATACGCAAGGGGTTGGGCTCTTCCCTCAAGCCAAGATTTTAGAATTTTTTTGCAGTGAATAACGAACCCTCCTTTCTCGAAGAAAAAAAAATAGAAACCCCTTTCTTGAGACAATCCTGCGAACGCCTACACAAACATATAACAAAAACAAATTTTTTATCAGTTTCTTTTGTCAATTACAAAAAAATTTCCATTAAAAGGTATAATTTTCCTTTTTATTTCCTCTTTAGACAGGTTCCATTTAATCCAGGTTTTTTTTTAAATGTATTTTGGCTTTAAAATCACGAGATAGATTTTTTTACATTGAAGACAGGTTTCCACTTAACACAGGTTCCGTTGGTTGACAGGTTTTACTGTATATTTGCTTTCATATGAAATTTGTATACATGATAAAATCTCCCTATTCTTTGTATCCAAAATTGCTGACTAAAAAAAAATGTATGTCTTTTTTAAAAAATCATTCTTGCGTGCTTTTGTTTTTCCGCCATCTTGGCGGTGGAGACATTTAATTATTGTATTTTATGTTGGTATTGAGAGCGCACAAGCTCATGCAAATAATTTGAACTTGTCAGATATCATACTTTTTTTCTATATAAACTGAAGAGCCAAAAAAACTGGTACAGGCATGCGTATGCAAATAAAGAGATATGGAACCGATCAGAGTACGGCGCTGCTGTCGGCAACGCCTATATAACGCAACAAGTGTCTGGCATAGTTGTTAGATCGGTTACTGCTGCTACAATGGCAGGTTATCGAGATTTAAGTTAGTTTGAACGTGGTGTTATAGTCAGCGCACGAGAGAGGGGACATAGCACCTCCGGGGTAGCGATGAAATTTAGATTTTCACGAGTGTACCGTGAATATCGAGAATCTGGTAAAAAATTAAATTTACGACATCACTGCGGCCGGAAAAGGATCATGCAAGAACAGGACCAATGACAACTGACGAGAATCATTAAATGTGACAGACGTGCAACCCTTCCCCGCAAATTGCTGCAAATTTCAATGCTGGGCCATCAACAAGTGTCAGCGTGCGAACCCATTCAACGAAACATCATCGATATGGGCTTTCGGAGCCGAAGGCCCACTCGTGTACCCTTGATGACTGCACGACACAAAGCTTTACACCTCGCCTGGGCCCGACAACACTGACATTGGACTGTTGAGGACTGGAAATATGTTGCCTGGTCTGACGAGTCTCGGTTCCAATTGCTTCGAGCTGATGGATGTGTACGGGTATGGAGAATCATGAATCCATGGACCCTACATGTCAACAGGGGACTGTTCAAGCTGGTGGAGGCTCTGTGATGGTATGGGGCGTGTGCAGTTGGCGTGATATGGGACCCCTGATACGTCTAGATACGAATCTGACAGGTACGTAAGCATCCTGTCTGATCACCTACACCCATTCATGTCCATTGTGCATTCCGACGGACTTGGACAATTTCAGCAGGACAAACACCCCACACGTCCAGAATTACTACAAAGTGACTCCAGGAACACGCTTCTGACTTTAGACACTTCTGCTGGCCACCTAAATCCCCAGACATGAACATTATTGAACACATCTGGGATGCCTTACAACGTGCTGTTCAGAAGAGATCTCCACCACCTCTTACTCCTACGGATTTATGGACAGCCCTGCAGGATTCATGGTGTCAATTACCTCCAGCACTACTTCAAACATTAGTCGAGTCCATGCCACGTCGTGTTGCAGCACTTCTGCGGGCTCGCGAGGGCCCTACACGATATTAGGCAGGTGCACCATTTTTTTGGCTCTTCAGTGTATATAATCTTGTTTTTTCCAAAGACGTGATGATGATCTGTTACATATGTATGTTTTTGTTTTTTTTAATTGAATAAATGGTGAATTTTAACCAACGTTGATGAATGCTTTCTTTAATGATGACCTCATTTTAAACTACATATTGCAAAGCTTTCCGTTTATCTTCTAAAAGGCTGAAGAACTTACACGAAACCTGAAAGATGACAAGATGAACATGGAAAGGGAAGTTGTCGTCTTTTTCCAGAAAATGCGCAAGGTAAGTTGTCGTCTTTTTCCAGAAAATGCGCAAGGTAAGTTTCTTGTCATTACTTGAAGACATTTTAATAATTATTTTTTCTCTTGTTAAATATCTGGTTTTTAGGCAAGACGCAATCAGGATTCCTATTGCCAATAATCATTTGGAACCAAATGAAACTGATTGTTTTATCAGTCGAGTAAATAAAAGAGCGAATTTGGCTATTTTTATTTGTGAGAATATATTATAACATTTATACCGAACATTGCATTGCAACAACTAGTACAGGACTTTACTTTTAGATTTTATATAATTTGCAAATGTGATTTCATAATTATGTGAATAAACTTTAAAATTAAAGTGAATGGAATTTGTTTCAGGAGCAAGAAGAGAATTTCAAAGTATTTCAGGGCGATACGAACTCGGAAAAATCGAGAGCGAACTCTCTGCCCGAGGATGTCAACAGAATTCTCAAAGTTAGTGGTGCTTGTATATTCAGTCATTTGTTATGAAAAATTGTTATATTGATTGCATGTATACAGTATTTTCCTGTATTAGCCAGCATGCCATCAAAATTTGGGAACGCCAGCTTTGTGAATTTTGAGTCTGATCCTTTTCTGGCATAATGAGGTTCAATAAGCATAGGCGCCAATGCTTCTGATTTACCCAGAAGCAGCCTGATTTTCAAGCCTTATTAAAATATTCAGATTGGAAACTAATATTCTCAGCATTGTCTGTTCCTCATATGTTCGGGCCCTAGGTAAATACAACTTTTTTGGCAGGTCCTCTTATAAATAGCATTCTTTGAGGCAGAGGCATGCGCAGGAAGAGAGGCACATGGAAAGCCTCCCCCGCCCCACAGATGATCAAAAATTAAAAATATTTAATATATTTCTAAAAAAACAAATTAAAATATCAAAAGATGCCAGTTGTGGCATCCGAATGGGTCCCCGAAAATTTGAAGGCCCTAAGGATTGAAGTCCTTGCAATCCCAGACTGACCATGTTTTCTCAGTCACCAAATATTATGCACAAAATACACGAAGTTGCTAATTATTGCTAAAATAAACAAAGTCATGAATGGCAGGAAATCCTCCTGCAAATCACTGTGGATTGAAATTAATTCTACGAGAAACGTTAATTATGACAAATGTGTGGGGGGGGGATACAATATTCATATTTATAGTCATAATTTTCTTTTATTATAAGTTGGCAAAGTAATTTCAATCCTCGATTTTAGTGAAGAATGAAAAACTCGTGCAAACTTTGCTAAAAATAAGAGGAAAATGGGATGACCTGTGAAAACAGGTCATGGCCACCTTAAGCAATCCCAGAAAATTCTTGGTTTTTTTTTTTTTTTTTTTTTTTGTTCAAAATATTTCATTACATGATGAACTACCCGATTCTTCAAGTCTGCAAATTGTCACCTATGAATAAGAACCTCAAAATATATTCGAAAAAACTGTCATGCTGACTAATACAGGGGTAAAGTGTTTATATGAGAATTATGTTTTCAGCCCTTCATCCATCTCCAAACCACCCAAAAAAAAATTTCTTCCAAAATCTGACAGTGATTCTAAAAAATGACTACTTCATTAGGAGATAAGAGAAATTATTCCCAAAGAAGTATTGTCTGAGGATTTCATGGCTGGCGTTTTGTGAGTTACAAGCTGTTTCGGGCTATTAGGACATGGTCTAAGACATTTTCTTCCTTTTGTTTCGCCCACATCAGTGGCAGGCATCTTCTGAGGGTAGGTTTCTGCGACAAGTGCTTTGTACATCTCGTGTTGTTGAGTTGCTCGTTATCTACTTCTACTGAGGCTTGATTGGCAGCAGAAGAGCTGCATTGACTGGCTTGAGTGGATGTGTTACAGTCTGATTGGCTGCTCTGATCGACATTAGACAGACCTACACGTAGCCAATCAGAGCCCGATACATCCACTCAAGCCTTCCAACCCAACTCATTAATGGTAGTAAATTGCAACGCAGCGATATGCGATATGACCAGAGTTGGCAGTTGGTGATAATGACCAGAGTTGGTAATAGTGACACAATATGTGTATTTATAACAGCCTGTAAGTGGATTTGTACAACCCATCTCAGAATCCCCTGCAAATCAAGATTTGGTCGTAACCCATGGCTTGAGAATCCCTAGATGTTTGTGGATTTGAACAATTCATTTCTGAAACCCCTGCTAATCAAGTTCAGGTTGTGACAAATAGGTTAAGAATCTTGAATGTTTTTTTTTTTTCCTATATGCAACAGTTTTTTTAACTGTTGCATATAGGACATATATATATATATATTTTATTTGTTGCCATTTTTTAGGGTCACTTGGCAAAAATGCATTCCACGGCTGAAAATGTGAATTCCGTCATCGAAAAATGTAATGATCATCTCACCACACATGTTGAAACTCAGTTGAATGGATTGGCTGCTGCTGGTACTAAGCTACAGCAGCAAACAGACTGTCTGGGCAAGGAAATTCTCTGCCGGGATCTCGAGATAGAGAAGTTCTTGTTCGAAGATCTGCAAAAAGACGTACCGACAGGTGAAATTTCATTAAGGAAACTTTCTTATTTAATTTTTTTCTTTCAGGTGCGTGGAAGTGTCCATGAGGACAACAATTCCAAATGCTAATGGCAAAATTTAAAAAATGTCAAGTCGAAAATTTAGTATTTGCGTTCTTTTTTTTAGGAGCCACACCTCAAAGAAAAAGTTTTGAATTTCCACGATACTTGTATGCCACTTCTCCGCACGACAGGATCCTACAAAGGTTCAGGTCGCAGTTGCAACAGAATACTGCCAAAGCTGTTGATCTTCCTCTTAATTCAAGTTTAACGGTGAGCAGTCAATTCCATCACTTGGTGCGTGTCATGACTGATTTTATGCATACTTAAATGGCCCAACCAGCAAGCCTTGCAGTTATTAACGCAGATGAATTTCAGTTTGATTACAAATAATTTTTCTTGTGCATTTGTTGTATGAATACTTGTGTATAAGGGTATCATCTTTTTTCAGGAGAGTTCTGATGGGTCTATCACAACTGGAAGCAGCCCAGATAGAATACCGCCTCTGCGTCTGAATTCTTGCAACAACAGCGATGATTCATATTGTGATGAATCTGATTCGTCTATTTCCTCTCAGGTGAGATGAACACTCATTTTCTGCTTTCAATATTTTAAAACAAAAATTATGCAGCAAGGGTTGTTACAATATATTTGTTTTTACGAAACTGTGTGGACATAATCAATTGGTTGATAAAATCAAAAGGTATAAAATGGGAAAGACATTCTCTCAAACAAATGGTATATTGTTCACGACAACTGTTGGACCCAAAAACTATTCTGTAAAACGTGTGGTTTGGAAATTAGAAATTCGTAAAATCAAGCATTGACTGTACCTTGCTTTCAAAAAAGGCTCTTTATACACCATGTTTATACAGTTAAAGGCAGTTCGAAGTTGGAAAGGACGCTTGTATATTCACAACTATCGTTAAAGACAGCAAAGTTAGAATTTCAAGTGTTTGATCAGATTTATTAATTACAGTGAAACCTCACTACAATGACACTCAATATTATGATAAATTCCCTTTACTGCTATATTTTTTAAAACCTTGTTAGGAAATGCCTAATATAGTCTGATGTTAAACTACTGCCTCCGGATCTAACGACAATCCCTCCACAACAGTGTTTTTTTCTTGGTCCATAGACTATCATTATATCAAGATTTCACTGTATTAAATCATTCATATGTAGACCATTTTTTCTCAATCTCTGACCGATGATGACGTATTCCTGCTCTGCTCCACAATATAGCTGTGTTCAGGGAACAGGCATCACCCAAAATCTCCCGAATTTCGATTGTCAGTGAAAAAATCCTTACTTTGGGAGGGGGGGAACAGGGAAATTTTTTACCAAAGAATACCAGAGAAAAGACTGTTTCCTGTGTTTTCTTCCCTTAAAATGACATCACATGCCTAAAGTAAATTGTTGCCATTGCACCAAGCCACAAAGAAGTGTTTTATTTTGAAAACGACCAGGACCTTTCACAATCGAATCAGCCAGATTCAGGCAGTGTCTGGATGACCATACATCCCGTAGGATATGCCAGTCTCGGTTTATTTTTTGGCTCAATGGTTATTTTTTGTAGTGGCTACCTTGATCTGAGCATAGTAGTTGTCGTTAATTTGCCCCACCATTTGACGATAATTCTCTATGACTAGCACAATGCTGCATTTATTTTTCAAATAAATTAGTATAGAGTGGCATGAGACACTGTACTGGGAAAACATCCCAATCATGATTGGGCCATTTTCTGGAAGATAGAATTAGGCTAAGGCCGGGATTACACTGTAAAAGTGCTTTTATACAACTTGAAAAATACTACCAATAAACTGATCGGTTGCATTGGCTCAAATGTAACCGATCAGCTTGTTTGTTGTATTTTTCAAGTTTTATACAAGCACTTTTACAAAACTTTTATAGTGTAATCCCGGCCTAAGACTTAACTATTAATATCAGTGAGAAAAATTTGACAGGTATATTTTCTGGAAGTGCCCGAGTGTAGTTTAGTTGTATGGTGTGCGAGTAAGTTCTGATGCAATTGCTATATTTATTCTTTTGAATATAAATGTATGATTATATTTAATCAACAATTTATATCTTCATTTATTCCCTACACAGTCAGATGCAAGCTTGACGAGCATCGCCAACAAAGAGAATTGCTCAATGCTGAGTTGTAACGGATCCAAGCTTCCGAGGAAAATACCACGCAGCAAGAAAACATTTGCAAAGCCACAGTCTTTGGCCCCGCAGCGAAAACCCTTGCATTCTTCCAACGAGCAGATATATTGATTGTTGTCCTCTTTAAAAAAAACTGAACATTTTCAATACAGATTGTGTCATTGTTGACAGATTATTTTAAGCATCGTAATTTAATGTTTCATTTGGTATAGTTTTCCACCTTCATTGTATATTGTTTTTTTTTACGAGGAGGCACCTCTTCCATTTACTTACACGCCATATGTATGCATATATAAATAACATAATTCACACATATATGATTGGTTTCATGTAAAAGTGGAATTAAATGCCAGTAACGAGGATTCGCCTCTGCATTTTTGCACGTGTTTTGTAATTTCCCCCTTTCTATAATAATTTTTCTCGTTTTCCAAGAACATGCCACGGTACCTGTGGTGGTTTTTTTGACTTTCGTATACAGTTGGTGTATACGTTGTAATTCTCAAAAGACAAACGGCTTGATGTATATAGCTGCATGTTTTATTTTCTTTAATAATTACAATAAAAGTCTAAATGTGTATCGATCATTTGAAAGACATCAAGGCAATTTTTTTTTTTCGAACCTTATGTTCTAATGAGTGAATTTTTATAACTTTTTTTTTTCAATCATTTTCATAGAGAGCAATTGTTTTTGCACGGAACTTATTAACATGTTTTAAGCCAAGGAATTCCAAATACTGGAAGTTAGAAATTATCGCTGAAGAGGAACCTGAAAGTAATTAAAATTATTGTTGTTAAAATCGTCAAAAAAAATTCCGATGGCAAGAAATGAAGCAGTTCTGCAAATTACGGATTAAGAGAGACAAAATATGGTTTAACATGACAAAAATATGTGAGAAACATTTATAGTCGTAATTATGGTTGACAAAATAATTTTGATGCTAGATTTCAGTAAAGAATAAAAAATTGTATAGCGGCTTCATCGAAAATGCAGGACATTTTTAACAAAAAAAAACTGGAACAAGCCAAAACTATGGGGAAATACGTGTCATAATCATCCCTTGCCTAATTTTCCCTTTTATTTGTATGGCACATTTTCTACGGCAGTATATTTTATCTCGTGAGAGACTTGATTTTTCAAGTCTGGGAACTGGCATCTATTCACATTCACCTAACTTAGGCCCTCCTCACTCTGGGATACTTAAATCTGTCTAATTCCATAGAAACAACAATTTACTCGAAGTGTCCCTCACACGTGGAGTTACTGAGAAAATTCAGGGCTCCCACTCGTCCTACTTTGTTGTAAAATGTCCTACTTTCTCGGTTTTGTCCTACTTTTTTACAATATATATCAAATATTGCATATAGGCAATATATCAAATTATTGATATATTGCCAAATATTACAAATGTTGGAGAATGAAATTAATGATTCTGCCAAAGCAGAAATTATATCATTTTTAAGGTAATTTGGGGGGGGGGTGTATGTGGACCATTTGATTGATTAATTTTTCATTTGCTTAGTTTGAGGGTTCAACAAGTATAGTAGTCATTAAAAACTTCTGTCTGGATGGAAAAATAATTTTGTATTTATTACTTAGTGGTCTTGGACAGTAACTTTCATCATTCAAAATTACGGTGCAAATAGGTGAAACAACAGTTTGCATTTCAAAGCAGTTGGATACATAGGCCTATTCTAGGTTTGGTGATTCTGATGCTACCCAATAGCATTCAGTTGTCTTCTGTATTTTTAAGGCATGAACAGGCATAAACAATATTTACAATGCTCAGCAAAGAGCTAGAAATGGAAGTGCTTCATTTATCAAAAATGATTACACTGGCATTGAACAGTAAAATGTGAACAAAACAGAAAAATTTAAAAAATGATGAGCAACGCAATAAAACTATCTGGTTCACCTTGCCTTATATACGCCGGATCTTGTAATTTACACATTTTTTGCATTGTGCTTCCGAAAGTGGTCTTGAAGGTGCGTCATTTAAAAAAAAAAGTATGTCTTCGAAATTTGCTGTGCCTTGTCGAAGGGAGTTGAGAGTTGACAAGCTCGTCACTTAGGAAGACTCCAAAAAATAATGTAATATATATGAGGAGAGACAGCAAAGAATTATCTGTGGTTGCTAGTGCACTGTTTTGGCCAAAAATTGGTTTTGTAACCAAGTCATTTGTAATTTTGTTTTAGCTTGACTGAAATAGTGCTAGGGAAAAAACAAAGTTAATTGAAAAAAAAAATTTTTTATATAGACACCCTGTCTTCAAAAACCCAATCAGAATGTTGCCGTCTTTTTTCTGAGGTCAACAAAACAAATTCCACATTTCTAAATGCAATATTTGTTGAGATACAAGAATAATAATTGGGGGGGGGGGACAACATCGTAGGTGCCAATTCAGACTTGGGAAAATCTGTAGTTTATCACGATATACTTCGCATCAAAGAAAACATGCTGCACAGATAAAAGCCCAGGGATTCTTTTGCAATAGCAATGGGTGACCATAGATAAATCTCATTTTCACGGTTTAAATTTCTTAGTAGTTATTGGCAACTTTGCTAGCTTTTGGCGTCATATTTAGCGACAATTAGATTTTTCATATACTTGAAATCTTGATTTCCCATATCTTTCCTGAGAAAACGTGGTCAGCTTGTAATTGCAAGAACTGAAGGAATTTTATTTTTTGTGATTTTCCATAGAAACAAAGTACAATTTGTGGACTCTGGGATTTTTCCTTGAAGATGTAAAAAAATCTGATTTCCGACTGGAAGATTTTAGTGAGGCTGAAAAAGTGGAAGCATTTGCACCTATGCAGCATATAAATGAGGGGGGGGGGGAGAAAGAATTTTCCCCCTAACTTTTTCAAATTCAAATCTCAGCAAATATTGTCCTCAGAAGCATGAACATTTCTTTGTTAGCTTCAGGAGAGACATGGACACCCAGTTAGAAAGTTGTTGCCCTATTAACATTTCGCCAGCAAGGGAGCAATCACCCTGCATACTTGTGAATAAGCAGTAGTTTTTTGTTTGAAATTAGGCTTATACACCGTGAATTTTTATTGATTCATCAGCTTAATTCAGGCAGTTTTACAACAAGGGCTCGAACCCTCGTGAGCCAATATGAAATTTTTTTTTACATTATAAATTTACTATAGTATGAATGCCTGTAAAAAATATCCTATCTCAGGGACAAGACCCCTTTAGTCCTTAGCAACATGGAAAAAATCTTATTTCTTATTAAAATTACTGGCATTCATAGAGAAAATAAAACACATTCTTAGCAAATGGTTTTTAAAAGGAATTTTGAAAAATTCCATGACCTTCGAATTATCCAGAACATCGAACATGCAAGACTCAAGTTATCTGAGCTCTATTGCTGGGGTTTCCAACGTGAAATATCTTGCAGAACCTTTTGATAGTTTTAAGACTGTTCTGCAGAATCCTTGATGACAAAGAGGCGATTCCGCAGTACTCGAATTTTTAAATATAGATCCAAGAAAACTAATGGCATCATAGCCATAGGGCAAAATGAAAGAGGGCTTAGCACCACCTCTTAATTCATGTATTTACTGTCATACATCATTCTGCCTGATCTTATCCTGGAAGCCCCTGTGCAACTGAGGTCCTCCAGGTTGGGGCCCTGAGATGATTCTCATTTTTCATACTATAACTTCATAATAGAGTGGTTCATATGCTAATCAGGCACCAGTGCTATGTCAACACCTATAGCGCAGGGGCCATGCTAATCATCTCTGTATCGTTTCAATTTTAGTATATGTACTGCTGGAGCGAGTACAAACAACACCTATAGCAGAAAGCCTTGCTTTGACGTCACTGAAGTCGTCCATTTCACCTGCAATTAACCTTTGCTAACACAATATAAAACAAATTATTTGAAAATTGCACTGTGATCTAAATGAGAAAAAATTACTCGATTTATTTAAATACTCTCATTTTCAACATTTTTCTTTAACCCGGGCATACAATTTCGTATGTACATTCATACGCACACAGTTATGAATTCGTGTATTCATTTTTTAAATGAAAAAATATATATATCTAAAAAAATTATTAAAAAAATATCGACAGGAAAAACATAAAAAAGGAAAAATAATACATTTTTTAACATGTTAACACTCACGTGTTTTTTTTTTTTTTGTTCTATAACACTGAATAGAAAGCTGTTGTCACATTTAGTAAGATTTCACAAAAAGCACGCTCAAAGTAAAACAAACACTCAACAAGCTATCATATATTCTGAGAGATCAAACACACAAAAGATAATGCAAAAAAATCCATTTTCTTTTTTTCAAATATATAATTTCAGAATTTACCTGTGTAAATACCTTAGGGTGTTTGAACATCAAATAATAATTCAAATTTAATGAGGCGTTTGAAAAAATTTTACATCCCAAATTTTTAGCATAAAAAATCACTTCCCCCCCCCCAACTACCCAAGATCTGATTATTTTACACATATTACAAGTGCACTGAGCACACAAAGGCGACTACTATTTACACTGACACACACCATAAATCTTTGGCAGAGCCAATCAAGATATTTTGGATCTGAAAAAGAAAAATTCAACTTAAGATACGACCTAGTACATAAGAAAAGGAAATACTGAGACTTCAATACCAAAATGAAGATTTTTAATGTGATCATTAAGTCTGTAACTCATACTCTGCCGAGTATGAAGTCAGACCACGATATCAATCTCAGGTCAAGACCTATGCAATGCAATTCCCCGGCCCTATTGTATTTTCTTTACATAAACATGGCATGAACACAATTATAATAAAAAATATTGTATATATTCATACAAAAAGTTTGACATTTTATTGGGGAAGAATGAATACAGAGAGTTGGTGTTTCCTTCAAAGTAACCATCCTGAGCAATTATGCATTTTTGCCGCCATTAAAATCAAAGTTATAAATGCATATTGCAAACCATTTTTTGTTGCATCCTCCAGTGCCATGATCTGCACTTCTGAACCTCCAAATCGTTGTCCATTAAGCAAATTCTTTATTCGAGGAAAGGGTCATACGGGCAAGATCAGGGAAATAAGCTGGTTTTAGAGGTATTGGAATGTGATATTTTGGCAGGTAAAAATCTGACACCAGGAGGAACCTATGAGCATTTATTGTCATGATGGAGCACCTATGACGGCCTTCCAAAGATCTGGTCGCTAGTGGTTCACTAAATTATGCAGATGGCTCACAGATCCCCTCCTGTGCCAGATTTATCAGTCAAACATCACATTCCGATACTTGCACAACCCATTTATTCCCTTGAATAAAGAATTTGCTTAAGGGAACAATGATTCTTAGGTTCCAAAGAAGAGTAGCGACAAAGCCACAGGAGGATGTGACAAAAAAAGGCTTGCAATCCGCATTTACATCTTTGTATGAACAATGGCAAAAATGCATTATTGCACTTCGAAGAAAACACCAAATAAACAGGTTCTATCTGTATTCACACTCTTCTATAATAAAATAAGTCTCGCAACTTTTTGAATGCAGTAGTATGATAAACTCTAAGAAAAGAATCCTTCCTGAGAGTAAATGATAATTGACCAAAGAACCATGGTTCATTACCATGGACATAGCTTTTGAGTAACGTGAAAAACAAAATTTACAATGCCATGTCTGACAAATGGAATCAAAACACCATGGCTTACTACTTGCCATGATCAGGACCATCTTGATGCATAGACCTACACAGGGATCCCAAGCTGCTTGGAAGGCTAGTTAAAAAAAAGTGCCACCATATAAAATTCTAAATTGGGGAGGGAGCATGACTATCTGAACCTGTGTCGGCAAGTCATAGGCAAACTATGTAAGCCTGACGGGATATCAAATTTTATCAGCTGTTCCTTCTGAAAATAGTCATAAAGATGAAGGTTCTTTGGATCCTTTTCATTCACTTCCAGCAAGGATTCTTCTGCAGGATTTAATGAGTCTTTACGGGACACCATGTATACTATCGAAGCTTTCTATGAAGAAATTTAACTTCAAGCAAATATTTACTAGAAACGATCAATGGATCCTATGATGCTATTAATTCAAATGCAATTCAAAAAAAACCACACATCTCCAGATGTTATAAATTTTTGCCTTCCTCTAGTTCAACATCAAAGCTCATCCAAAATACTTTTTTTTTGGGGGGGGGGGCAGACTTTGAGTTCATTCTTAAAAATTGTGAGATCAGAGCATCTATTTATGGCTCGGTAAGAACTGTTCAGCGGTAATTGCTTGATAACTACTGGCAATCATTGTCCAATTAGGATTGCCTGAGACGGAAGAAAACCCAGATTGGCTAGAGAAAGTGCTGTGTTAACACAAGGAGGGAGAACTAGTGCTATATAAGATCTGGTTACAATATTCAAAAGTATGTATATTGGTAAGTGGATATTTCTAGCCTGGTAAAGAAAGGTGGCATCAGAAGAATCACTTTGTCCTGGAAGGGGGGGGGCGGCATGATGCTCTTAAGATGGCCCTTGCTGGAGATGGCAAGTTATTTGCGATCACTGTTTCTGGCCATGAAATCAAAAAGGTATTGTGGTTTTTGAATATTCAAATGTTGATAGACAAAATCTATCATATTTCCATGAATGTACAGAGAAACAATAGAAATATTCAAAATTCTTGATAGCTACAATAAGGCAGTGTTTCTCAAAAGTGTGCCTTGTGGTGAGCTGGATATATTGATCGTTTTTTTTGTCGCACCACTGTCATTTTCTGCACACGAGGGCTAATTAGACCAGGACCTACACTTTATTGCCGATTGCGAACAGCAGGCTTGATTTTTATACTCATCGAGAGGTTGGTGTGCTAACCCCTGGATGGGGGACACCCTGTGGTAGCAATTTTTTCTGCGGTCATGTCACTGTTTTTGTTGTACCCCTGTGCCAGCAAAGTTTTCTGACAAGGACGAACCAGACGCGAACTCGCGACAACTCTGAACATCCTTTGGTACTTTAGGCAAGTATCTTATCGACCAGGGCTACCGGGTGTCCTTGAATATATTGACATCAGTGCCTGTTTATGCTTTGAAATTAGTTCTTTTTATGAATACAAAATATTTACTAAATTAACTGAAGAGCCACAGATAAAAGATGACTATGGAAGACAGCCGAAGGTGATGTCATTCTGAGAACCACTGCAATACAGGGAAAGGAAAATGAAGAATGCAAAACTTGCATCTTGGTTCAGAAAAACACGATCCAACATTCTCTCCAGCCAAAAGCAGTCAATCAAACACCATTTATCCAAGCCAATCAGAAAATTCTACCACCACACCCAATCAATCACAGTTTGGTAGTTCCCTACAAGCAAGACAAATTGTAAATACATGCTAAGATCTTGCAATTTTCACAAAAAATCTGAAGATGCCAATCATTAGAACATTAAGAAAAGTACAAGTTCAAATTTAGGACTGCTTTACAGCCAGGAAATACGGTCCCTCAATTGACAATGGCAGTAAAAGTGACACCATCAAAAATACCTTTGAGCATAAGAATGCCACATTTAAAATTTCAACAAAATCTGTAGGCGACCAGAACTCTGGGGGGGGGGGGGGGGGAGTCACCTATCTATAGGAATAATTTTTGTCTGGTATGGAATTTTTACACACCAATTGTGGATCACCTCACAATTTAAGGGAACAACCTTCTTGAAGGGCCAGTTCTCCTAGAAAGCTTTTCCTACACAAAAACTTACTTAACAGAACAAACCTGAACTATGCATGCTTTGATAATGTTGAACAAAGCCCAAAATGAAGTAAAAGCGAATCTGGTGCCAGATCCACCTGCTTCCCTCCCCATTTATAGACTATTCGCCTTTCACAAAGGTATATTGCAATATTTACAGGTGACAGAGCATTGAAAAAGGCTCATCATTGAAGAGCCCCCCCCCCTTTCCCGAAGCTGCATCAGTTAGTTTACTTACATGCAAAGCCCTCCAGTTTTCCACATCTGTGAGCATCTTTCATGCAACAAAAGTCATGGGGGGGGGGGGTTCGACAGACTACAGCAATTCTAACACAGGTTGTTTGAGAAAACTCACAGCAGGCAGTGATTTAAAAAAAAACCTCGAAATTCATGAAATAAATATGTGATAATGGTTCTCCTCCATTAAATATTACATCTTCAACATTCATTAACATAGGAACTAATGACAAATGAGAATACAAGAGCTAATTCATATAGTCACATACTGAGCACGGAATGATACAACACAGCACACATTGTTCCAAACATTATAAGCAAATAATGAGAAAAAACATCAAATATGAAAAAATATATATATCGCTCATAATATCGAAGTAGTAAACACATGCACGTGTATTGCTGCATCTCAACACACCGAAAAAACATTTAACCATAAAGAAACAAATGAAATGAGCTGCGACATACTGTTCATGGAAATGAGAAACAAAATATCTCGTCATTGGACATCAAATTACTCGTCATTTTGTTTTAATCATATATCTCTCATCATAATAATCTCCGACACAATTGAGAAAAACCTTTGGTATGGTTCAGAATTTTAAAAAAAAAATCCCACAAAATCAATTTTTATTCTGTTGCTTTCAAATCAAATGATATCTATATATATAAAAATCAATAGTTATTCTGCTGCTGCACTGCTTTTTTTTTAATGACTGCTCAAAAGCCTGTCTTGTAGTTGCGTACACAATACATATGCTTATATATATCTTTTTTTTTCTTTTCAAGTCAATGATACAATCATCAGACCGCATCACATTTGTGACCACCACCTTTGTGGCACTGGCATTTACAGTCGTGACTGTTGTCGTCCTTGTGGCTGCACAAAAAACACTTACTGACCTTCGCCGCGACGGTCGTTGTTGTTGCAAGGTAAGAAGACGTCGGTGTTTTCTGCTTCAACATTGTCCAGTCAAATGTGCGGTCATACTGGTGGTTCAAGTTATGCAACAGGGCGCGAAACAAGCGACGCAGATGCAAGTAATTTGGGTTCTCTTCAAACCTTAGACCACGAACGTAGTTCAAGTACGCTGCAAATTCTGGAGGAAATCCCTGCGAGAGAACATAAAAAAGAAATTCTTAAGTATTAATCAAGAAGCTGCTGTAATGAAAAGTGATTGACAGATAATATTTGCATACATATATCATAGCTACCAACCTTGGAGAATTGGTGGGGGTGGGGGTTTTGTGCAGACCTGAATTTCAGACGAAGACAAATATGAACATGGTTTTTGAAAAACAAAGAATGGATTTTTTCTTAAATGAAAGAAAAAAAAATTTTTCACCTAGCTATTGTTGATTGCTGCAAATTTGCCAACTATCATCTAGCAGTAGGTCAAATTACCTGTCATTACTAGACTTAAACCAAAATCACTTCAACAAAAAATGGCCTTTGGGCCAAAAATGGGACAATTATTCAAAACTGGATGTATGATCATTCAAGACAAGCTATCTTTTCAATTCCAATGTCAAGAGACAGAATGAGTTTTGTCTTCTCCTTGCCAAAATAAAACATTTCTTCCTGATTTGATGAAATACTTTAGACATGTGACATCATTTTTGAAAGAAAAAACAGAAGTAACAGCTTTTTCACAGTAAATTCTTTGGGAATAACCTCTTTTTTTCCCGAAATGATCTCATGAGGAATTAGTGAATGTTATCTCCTTGTTATCTCTGAGAAAATACTTGATGCTCAGTACGTGACTTTGGTTATAATTTAAGCATGAATAATCACAGACTCTATAGTAATGCATGTTTTTATGCATAAATGATCATGCAAGAGTAAAACAGAAAAGAAAAATGATGATAATAATACCTTGCACAGTACTTCGACTGGTGTGGACATCTTTTTCTCACTGATTTTCTCATATTTTTGCTTCTTGGTGTTAGATTTGACTCCTTGCCACGGTAAACTGCCGCGGTTGAAATACATGAGAACATATCCCAATGACTCCAGGTCATCTCTACGGCTGAAAATCAAAAGCAAAAAAGAGAAATATTTAACTATTTGCTTTTCATTATATGATCAATGGAGAATTCATAGATTTATTCAGTTTAGCGAACTGTATATAGTATCCAAATATCAATTGCCAGCACATAGTTCATATGAGCAAAATAGAAATCATGCCGTAGGTTATTCACTGAATAGCTGTAGGCGATTTTAATAATATTTCAAATAGCATCGTGAAAAGCAATAATATGGTGGATCCCATTAAAGAAGTCTTATTTCCACCCATTCTATTTTTCCCTCATATCAAAACATTCCTCATTATACAAGTTTCTCTTACTATGTTTCATTTCAACTGCATGGTCTCAAGGACAATGTGTTACAAAATTCATATAAAAATTCTTCTGAACTTTAATTCAAGCTCAGCCAGGAATGCCAGAAGCAAGGGGTTTTCTGCAAGGGAGAGGGGAATCTCCACTTTTGTGGTTTCAATTATCTGTCACCTATCCAATACACTTGTATATATTTCATGTGCTATGAACACATTTTCAGCATTTGGACTACAAAAACTTAACTATATCTTGAAATCATTCAAATGCCTTTTCCTGAATTTTTGATCCACCCCTTTACAATTTGCAGAATTTCTGCTCTCTTTGGTCCTTTTCTGAATTCACCTTTTTTTCCTTTTTGTAGAGATTCCTTTTTTGTTCCCACAGAAAAATGCTCTAGGACAGCGAAGGGCAAACTTTTCTTTGAAGCAGGGCAAAAAACAGAAAATCTTTAGAAAACAGAAAAAATGTAGGGCGGACATATTTTGACATTGATTAATAATTGGAATTTTTATGCTTAGAAAAGAAGTGGCAGGATGTGTTGTATACTTTGAGGACTGCCACGGTTTCATTGCAAGTGAGATGCAATGGTTTATTCTTTAAAGCCGTGAAAAAATAAATAAGTACATTTTAATAAGTTTACAGACGTGCCAACTTTTGAAATCCAGAAATCTGGAGATTCTCCCGAGGGGGGTACCCCCCCCCCACTCCTCGACACTCATAGACTCGATCAAAAAAAAATTCAATTTTTTTTTTTTTTTTATAAATTAAGAAAAAGTTACATTGTCCCCCCCCCCCCCAGGCACGTTCTGCATTTGCCCCTGAGAAGAATATAATTCTATGCCATTCTTTCCATGCAGAATAGAGAAATGACATCTACATACTGTTCATAAAGTATGTATTTCCTTTCGTGGATGCTATCAGTGATTGATAATCTTGGTTATATGAATTTTTAAAAGCTTTATATTTAGCTGTATATAGCTTAAAGTTTTATATTTTCTTTCTGAAGATGTTTAATCGGAAGAAACAATTTAAAAAATTCAAATTACAAAGCTGCGGACGAAAAACGTGTTTACTGCGCGGCTGTTAATGTAATACAATAACGATTATACAGGAATTTCGGCAACGAAGGTCATGCCCCTGATAAATGATTGCCGATAAATGCTACGAAAATAAAGTCGAGTCTTTGCCAGTTGCTTAAATGCGGTCACAAAGACTTTTTTTTTACAGCTGCTCGATGAAAATGACTACGGCTGTCCTCTATGGGTGTTTTCCCTAACAACAACGGTAATTATTGACGCCACGACGTGAAATCTAATTTTCTGCCAAAATCCGGAGAAATTTTAACAAATCCGGAGAGTGGGAGGAAGGATGAAAAATCCGGAGAGTCTTCCGTCTAAATCGGGAGAGTTGGTAGGTCTGAGTTTATGCATATTTATTGTGTATGTGTTCCATTTTTTTGCACATGCAAAAGTTTTTAATAAATCAATTTCTATTTAAATTCTCACAATTATATTTTCCATATGCAAAAAAAGAAACACCCCTTCGAATGAATTTTGTTTTAAATACTGAAATGGGTAATTTCTACACTATTATTTTGAAATCTGCAGCAGGCCAGATAGAACCACTTAGTAGGGCGCATCTGACCTGTGTGGGCCGTAGTTTGTACATTACTACTGTAGGACATGGGTTTCGAACATGAAAGCATAGTATGAGACTAGCATTCATCTCAGTTTAATTAAGCTACTAGTGGAATCTAATTAAGTCAAAAAAGAGCAAATGACTTTACTTTATCAATGCAGACTTTGCATGAAGAGAGTGTGACCACTTCCAAACAGAAGGTTTTCTCACCCTCTCATTTATTTAAGTATGGCATAAAAAAAAACATGGGGAAACAAACAATTATTTTCATGATAACACATGATTTAGAAAATGTATATTTTAAACATATTACCTCTGTTCCATGCCCAAGTGAGCATTAATACTGGCATATCGAGCTGTGCCAGTCAGGTTTTTATCATCACGGAATGGTATATGTGTACGGCTTTTGGAATCTCTATACTTTTTCGCGAGACCAAAGTCAATAAGGTAAACCTAAAAGATTGCAAAAATATACATATAAATTACAGCAAAATAAAAAGGCATGAAACCGTGGAAAATATAGCTATATCACAGGACGATTTTCTCCCATTACCCCAATAATGCCTGACGTGGCAGTACACCTATAAAACACTTGTCCTACTGTGTCATGTTTCTGAAGCACAATAGACAATACAGTAAAAATAGATAAATTTTAACATAAATATAGGTTTGAGGTACAAACTAGTACATCAGAAATGAATTATGTTAAACAAAATGAAATTTTAGTTCGTATCAATTCGAGAAAATTACAAAAGCCATGAAAATTGAACAGATCAATCTCCCTGCTCCAGAAATTAGCATGTATATGCATTACCATTTGTATAGGGAAACAACATCCAGTCATTTAAATGTCAAATTGTTTTTTTTCTCCTATATAAGAACGTGCTTTCCTGGTGACTCTTCAATAAAAACTTTGACTCAACACTAAAAACTTTTAGAGAATAGAAGTACTTTAATTAGACACCCTGTAACCACCCTCCAACTAAGCAGTTCTTATTCTCAACTCTTCGGAACACTAGTTTATAGCCCTGTTATACCATTGGCAAGTAATTCACCAATACTTTTAATAAGATTCTGGGTATTTTTTACCCTAGGAGTAAAGAAGGAAGGCCCCCCCCCCCCGATTTACATAGTGTAATGTATATAACAATAAATGGGGGCCACACAACAGATAACTGAAGAATTCTCACGGAATGCAGAATTGGAAGGATAGATAAAAATGATGTATTCCAAGAGATCAATCTCAAGGCCCAGTATGACCAATATCGGGGTTCAGCAGATAAAGAAAAATTTCCTTAACTCATCCAGTGTTGCATTCAAATTACATCGCAATTACTTATAATTAAATCAAAAATTCTGTTTCATTTGCCTAATCAATTTCCATAAAAAATTTTCACTTCACATTGCTTCAAAAACATGATTCTTGCATTCTTTTGCTCCAGCCAAAAATCAAAAAATCTATTCCCACCTTCAATATCCTACAATGTAATCTGTTTCTTAGGGGACTCAATTTTAGATTTGTTGGTTCAATGTTGTAGCCAGACTCTTTTGATTTTGAATCTTACCTCTGCTCCACAAAATTGAACAGCCTCACTCCAATTGAAATCGGTCTTCTTATCTGACTCAAGCATCTTCGCGACAAGATCCTATGAAAACAGTTTTTTTTTACTTCACCGTATTGAGACAGAGGCCACAAAGGGAAAACAAAACAGGATCTTTCCAGAGCATGTTTGTTAACCAATCAAATGTTAGATACTTTGATTCCTCCTATATCAGTAATCCAACATAATATTTAAAATTTTTACTACTCGTAGCAAAGAATTGAGTTTGATCATCCTTCTGACTTCACCTGTCATCTACTTCCTTAACAAAATTTTACACATCCATTTGTTGTTTAATTTGCCAATTCTTATTCAACTTCACCAGAATAGTGTTCTTTAATATAAAAATTATAAATTTAACATCTTGTCCAAACTTGAAGAGATCTTTTGAAATAATTCACAAATAAAACTACTGATTTCACTTCAACATAATGAATGTGTTGCAGTTAGAGTCTTTCAATTGGCCACACCTAGTCATATAATTCTCTTTATAAAGTTTAGCTGCTTAACAATGACAGCCACAGATGATAATAACTAGCTAAGAGATAGTGAAAGTGGACGCAACTGGCTATAAATACTTGTAAGTACTCCAATTAAAAGTTGACAATCGAGAAGAACCTTGAAGAATCTTCTTTTATATTTTTGATACTGAAGCAGTTTTTTATCTAGACGACTGAAAAAATTATCAATATCAGATGGCCTTTGAGTTAGGGTGAGAAAAATACTTGTATTATCAAGTATGGCTGCAGGTGGATTAGAAGATGAAGCTCAAACATTCTGAGGATCTTTTTCCCTGCGCAATTTGACTCTACTCAAATTTAGTGATTCAAAGAACATTTTTCGTGGTATCATTCCTTATTTCTGAAAAAAATTTAAATGATAATCAATTACAGCACAGATTTTCAAAACACAGGTGCCAATTCCCAGACTTGAAAAATCTGTAGTTTGTCACATGAAATAATTCACACCAAAAACAAAAAAACATGTATTGCAAATAACAGGGAAAACTGGGGATTTTTTGGGATGTCATAGCGTGACTACATGAATTGTTTTCCTGGGACGTTCCAGTATTTTTTGTGATCCAAATTTTTTTTTACAAAAATGTCCAGTTTTTCCTTATTTTAATGAAGCGAATTGGCGATTTTTCGACAATTTTTAACAATAATTGTCAACTTTGCTCACTTTTGGCATCATATGTGGCAACAATTGTTTATTTTCAGTACTTGAAATCCTGATTTCCCAGTTTTTTTTTTGTTTTTTTTTTTTGAGAAAACGTGGTCAGCCTAGAATTGCAAGGACTGAAATAGTATATTTTCTTTAGAGATTTGTCCTTCAAGCAAAGCACAATTGAAGATTATTTTGGGATTTTTCTATAAAGATACAAAAAATAAAAATAATTTTATTTCAGACTAGAAGATTTTAATAAGACTTAAAACTTGTATATGCAATTTGATTGTTTGTCTGTAGCCGGTAATTAAAAAATCATCTCATCTATAAAACTTTGAAAAGTGAAAAAAAAAGTAAAGCACAATATCCACATAGTATTAAAATTATATATATACAAAAAAAAAACATACCTTGTGACAGAGCTTCTGAACACCCATGAGGAAATTGTCAGGCTTGATATCCCTGTGTATGAAATTCTTGTTATGGACGTACTCAATGCGCCAAATCATCTGAAATTTTGAAGAAAAACATCCATATATGTATAATATTTCATAAGAAAAATGAAAAATTCTGTCATGTTAACAAGATTCAAACATTCAGAAAGACGGCACATAGTACACTTGAGATTGAAATACAGTGAAATGTTTACATCATACTCAAAGAGATCAGAGAAATTTATTGTTATAGATTGAATATACATATACTGTGAAAAGTGCATCTGGACCAGAGAGTAATATTGATCAGGGGTCTGTTAATACTTTTTTTATAGAACCCTGTTTCTGTGAAAATGTTCTTCGTTTTGGTGAAAAGTAATTTTGTTGAAAGCAGAGCACTCCAGTTCATTTTGTACAAAAGAAGTTTTAAATTTATGGTTCATTAATATGAACTTTCTAAATGACGAAGAAAAATGGACCTGAATCTTGGCTAAACAGACACCTGCTGCTCTATAGGCGATTACTGTTATGAAGGATATAGGATTTTATATATATTTGAAAATTGGACATTCGAAGCACCCCCCTGAAAGTTTTCAAAACTATGATTTTCTATAGCAAACAGAAGCGCATGAAAAGGAAGTGAATAAAAAAAAACTAATATATATACCTTCGTATGTGGTATTTTATAATTTCTATGAATATAAAAATGCCTTTTGAAGGTTAGTAACCCAAAATTTTCTATGAAGAAATTTCTACGGTTCCCCCTAAACCTTTTTTTTGTGAATCCACCATAGGTCGATCATGTGCACAACACCCCCTAATTGCAAAGAGCTAAAACCCAGAAAACTATGTGTGAATCATATGCCATGCACCCTTTTAATAAGTATCAAATCCAATGAAGTTTACCTAGCTCATTGTACCTGTGACGCAATGCCTTGCTGAGTTAATTCTAAATCACACACCACACACGCACATCTAGTTGCTGTATAACCTGCACAATGCATTTATGACGATGTAGTCATAATAATATGACTCAACTGTGTCATATACAATAAAATTTCCTTATCTAATATGAAATAGATGTTCTCAGATGACAAAATTGTGTTTATTGCACCTGGATTTTATTATCCAAATGTCATAGCTGCCAACTTTGGAGAGTGAGAATTAAGGTAATTTTTGTGCGAATCCAAATTCTGTACACAAATAAATATAAAATTAATTTTTTAAAACAATTTAAAATTTTTTCATTAATAAAAGTATAATAGTAGGGATTTTTCTCCTTTGCAAAAACGAGGCGCAGTGATTAGTGTCAAGTCCCTAATCAGCGCTTTGAACTGCATGCCATTACTACTCTCAAATCAAATCATGCCAACAAAAAATTGGCATTGTGCATAAAACGGAACATACAGCCAAAGCTCATACAAGTCATCTTGCCAATTTCAAATGTTGAAAGGTTGAACTGACACTGGCTGTTTGGTAAATTATGTCTCTCCTCCCTAAAATTAAGTTCTGATGCAATGGTGACAATTTACATCATGCTTATGTGTCATTTGGAATCAAAAATGAAAGCAAATGTCTTTTTTCCTGGTTGAATTTTTCGGGAACATCTCCTCCCCCAAATAGATTTTTTGCAATCATGGTTGAAATTCAAGAGTATAAGTTTTTCATTAGTTTGGGAGATTAGAAATTTGTAAGCCTCCTGGAAAATCTGGGAGATTTGGCAGCTATAAAATGTATGCAGGAAGAAATTTCATAACTAGAGCTTGGATTTTTATATAACCTAAAGATGAAACGTTGTTGCTGATAGGTTAAAAAAGCCTGGGTTCCAGGTTTTTTAACCTATCGGCAAGAACGTTTCATTTTTAGGTCATAAAAATCCGAGTCTTAGTCATAACATTAATAGAGTGAAACATATTTTTTATAATATTTATAACATTAAGCTGGGAATATTGAGGCAAAACAAAAATTGTGATCCATTCGAAATGCAATTTGATGTAGAAAAGCAGATCTCTTGACATTTCAGCAAAGAGAAAAAGTATAAATGTTCATTTATGGTTACTATGTTATCACAACTTGGTTCATGCGGTACTAATTGGAAATACAAACAACCAAACATAGAATCAGCTTTCTTTTCAAAGAAAATATTTTGAAAAATAAAAAAATTTCAGCAGAGTTAAAATTAAAAATCTTGCTATTTCGCAGCATAGTTTTTTTGAAAAGTATATGAATATCACAAAAACAAGAAAAAAGATGGCACACACTTGATCAGCGAGCATCAGAACAGTCTTCATGGTGAACCTGCGAGAACAATAATTGAACAAATCTTCGAGGCTGGGTCCAAGAAGGTCCATCACCAGCACATTGTACCCTTTCTCCTGTCCAAAATACCTGTAAAGGAAAAGTCATTGGTGACATGATGATCATCATTATATACTTTTTACAATTAAAGAAACTAAAGCACGTCTTTTTCAATTTTTTTATTTGACCTAATTTTAAGGTTAAAACCTAAATTTAAGGTTAAATGCACTGACAACACAACTATGCTGCCGCTTGTTTACAGATCAAGTCATTGCATGATAGAATACTGGAAGATAAAAATGGGTTCAAAAAGGCAGTCATTTAAGTTTTTTCTCAATGTTTTGCCAACATAAAAGACAAATGTTGCTAAGGAGCTAAGGAGAGCGGTCGTCAGTAGCGGAATATGCCCTCAGCATGAAGTTCAGTGAAACCCAAGTAATAGTAAACATAAATTTTTTTCCATGAATCTATAGGGAGACAATAGAAATCTACAAGCATAAACACAGCTACAGCACAAGAAAAGAAATTACGAAGCTGAGCAGATAATGGATACTCGCTCTCAGAATCTTTCCCTTCAACACCAGGCAACAGAATGGCAACAACCGATAAAATAACTCTGCATCTCTCAACCAATTAGAAAGTAGAAGTCTCCCAAAACATCATCCTCAAATAATATGCATGTGAAGGTTACTTTCTATACGGTCTTAACGGCGAGTTCACACCACACATGCTATTAATACATTGCTCTTGAGAGATTTGCTGAGCACCTAGATAATGTAGATTGGATAACGGGTTATGATGATTTACAAGACATGCAATGAAACATTACTCATGAGGATTTTTTTTTTTTCTTTTGGTTATCGAACATTTGTACCATGCCTCCAAAATCTTGCACAGTGGAAGGCTGTTGTGGAGACTACTTCACTAAATACTAACCATGGCTATATTGTTACATTGCAATTTACTGCCATTAATGAGTCGGGTTTAAAATGAAGGTATCATTTATTGATGGTTGCCTCAAGTTCATTAGGAAAAATATCTTATCTGTATTCTTCCTCGGCATAGTCCCAAAGAAACCAGAGCGTGTGTGGGTATGGACCTTTCTTAAGTTCACTTATTAATACAACTGCGAAATTTCATTTTCCTAGAAGGAAAAAAAAATTGAGTCCAACATCTTTTCTTTCACTTACCGTACATGAGGAATGCCAACTCCACCTTGAAGAACTTTGTACACCCTGCTTTCATACACCAATTGAGGATGCCGAGCATTCACTGACTCCAATTTGACTGCAAATTCCTAGGGGTTGACAAAAAAAGGTGTAAAGTAAACATTGATATAGGCTTACATGAAAAACGCCACTCTGCAATGGCATGCATACATCAGGGACAAATCAGGAAAGAATGTAGGTGGCAGCCAAATTTTTTAGGACCAAATTTTTTGTAGTTTTTTTTTTGAAAAAATTATCTTTCAACTTCATTAGGATATGTCCGAATGAAATTTGTACGTGACTGAACCTTTCTTTTTATATGTTGGCAGATATGCCCACATAATTCTCAAAATTTGTGTCCTCAGACTCAAAATTTAGTAATCTTACTTAGAAGAATTTAGGGGCCATTGTATTGCAAAGGAGTATTGATTGGTCGTCACAGTAACTTGGCGATTGATTATCCATTATCCCAGTTATTTTCTCTAGCTTTCATAATGCTCTACCGCCATCTCCAAATAATACATTCTGGACGTAATTACATCAGGAAGGGGTCCTAAATGACGAGATCTTGTACTATAATTTTTCAAAAGCATATAAAGTGTGCTAGGCAGTTACTTTACCAAAGAAAGGGTTGGGGGGTCCACGGGGCTACTGACAAGAAAAGGGTCCCAAGGTGACGTCTTTGAAAAGTTTTGAAAAAATTACCACTGATTCTACTCATGCACAGAATATGAATATGCACAGAAATATTAAAAAAAATTAGCAGAATAAGGGGTCACTCAAAAAAATCTGAATATTAATATTCACAAGAAACATGTCTAAAACTATGACTTTGTTTCACTTTTCAAGACTTTTCATCATGCTTCCGCGTGTTTTTCATACAAAAGACAAATATCGCCAAAAGAGATATTATAGCTGTTACAGGGATTTAACCCCGAAAAATTCCCAATTTGCAGTATACCATACAAGCTTCACTTTAGGTTCAAAACATGTACACACACATTCCAGCATGTACCAATTTGCTAGAAATTCCATAGAGGAATATGTATGAGGTGCATGTACCATTAAAAATTATAGTAGGTTTACTGGCGAGAAATACGGACATCTAATAAAATAGACAATAAGAATGAAGGGCATCTAATAACATCTGAAACTGCATAGAAGAGTCTGGTGTTGGCGATATATCAGTTTTGGCACAACCGAATAACTTGGCAAATAAAGGGTAAACCATATACAGTGGCCTGCCTATAATGATACTGTAGGGACCTAGAAAAAATATAGTTTTGACAGGTCATCATTGTAAACAGTTTGAGCATTTGCGCTATTCCCTATTGAATAGGAATTCCGCCGGGATCAAAGAAAACATTGTTATAAACAGTACTGTTATACCAACACCACCTATAGAACAAGGCATCTGCACAAAGCTTGTGCATCAATGAAGAAGGCCATTTCACCTATTGCCATTGTAAAAAAATATAAAGATATAGCACGCGTCAACCTGCTATATCCAATGGCAATAGGTGAAATGGTCTTCACTGACGTCATGAGTTTTGTGCAGAAGCCTTGTTCTATAGGTGGTGTTGGTTATACGCAGGTTTCACTATATTGAGAATTAACATGTTACCTGTGATCAGGGCCCCTGAAAATCCTGGCCAAGAATTTTAACAGGGGCCGCTACTAGATACTATGTCAGCCGGGGCAAGCAAGCATTTTGGCACTCCCTTGGAGAGGTTAAAGGGTGAAATTTACGCAGTAACCTCCCCCCCCCCACACACACACACCCCGCGATAACTTTTGTTCCCTCCTAGGTGCAGCCTTGGCCCCATATATATCAAAGTAAAATGCAATGAGGCTCTAGCCGTGATTCCCAACGTGGGCGTTAACGCCCCCTGGGGGGAGATGGAATGTTCCGGCGGGGGGGGGGGGGGAGGCGATGGCAGAAAAAAAATTTCTGAAGAAGGTGGCGATGGGACAAAAAAAAGGTTGGCAAACTATGCTCTAGCCCAGTGATTCCCAACGTGGGCATTAATGCCCCCTGGGGGGGGGCGATGTAATGTTCCAGGGGGGCGGTAGAAGCTACGGGTATAACATAGGATCCTATGGGCTTGGGAACCTATGCTCTAGCCTATGGGGGTTTTTTTTTTTTTTAGAGCTCGATTAGCTCTCCTGGAGGAGAAAGAGGAGGAATCGAAAACCGAACCTAGCCGCCGCGCCCCCCTAGTCAATGGTAGGCGCGAGTCTAATTATATTTAAGTTAAATTATAACACGATACTTACGAATAAAATATAATATTATAATCGAGCAAGATTACTCACGCTTCCATTCGTGATGTGGACTCCGAGGAAGATATCGCCGAAGGAACCGCTACCAATTTTCCGGATCAGCCTGTACTTGGCGCCGATGATGAAGTCGGTTCTGGAACTGTTCTCACTCGCGCTGGCCATCGATGGATGAATGGTGTCGTTTTCTGCTCTTATTCCAAAACTCACAGATCAAACGACCGACTCCTATTTTGTTTTTCTCGTCTGTTCTGTGACTTCGATCCAAAACATCAACAAAGCCGATCGCGACACAAAAACATGACGATGATCGACGGTTAATTGCCGCTGACTTAGAATACGAGTTTTTTAGAAGAAAAAAAAAACGGAAATTATTTTATACGCGAAAATAAATCGGTTCTAGAGCGGAGCCAAACGTAAGAAATAAAGAAAATAAAGAATGAAAAAGAAATTCTCTATCATAATAATTTTACAGATTGACGTCACGAGCCATTTAAGTTCAGTTCGGTACAGTCTTTTTTCGAGGACTTGGTGCGGGAGGGAGAAAAAGAAAAACACGTGTTGATTTTCGTTTCTGTAATTTTCGAAACTCTAGTGGTGAATTTTTGTACTAATTGAAAAGGTATAAGAATTATCCAAGTTTAGTGATTTTACGGAAAATTCACCAACAATAATCCACCAACATGCAATTTCCTGATAGGAAAATTCTCCGACAACGAAGTCGTTGATTCGCCTCCAAGCAATTAACTGATATGCAATTTCACAGAGAAACTATTCACTAAGGGGCCATTCAAGTATTACGTAAGCAGATTTTCAGCCATTTTTGACCCCCCCCCCTCCTTGTCAGCAAAAGTCAGCAAAACACTGACCCCCCCCTCCCCCCGTCAGCAGCTTAGAATATTTCATATCTTCAAAAATGGGTGGTTGATGACGTAAGCAACCTTCAAACCCCCCCCCCCCCCCCGTCATCAAAAGTCAGCAATTCCGAAACCCCTCCCTCGATGCTGACGTAATACCTGAATGACCCCTAACGGAAAAATCAACGCTGGAAAAATTCATCGACAAGTGTTCGTCACCAGTGAACAGTGAGAGAGAGTGACCGAGTGAGTCAGTGAGAGAGTGATCGAGTGATTGAGCAAGTGAGTGAATGACAGAGTGAGTTGGTGAATAAGCTAGTGAGTCAATTGGTGAATCACATAATGAGTGAACAAGTGAGGTGGTGAATGATCAAATGAGTGAACGAGTGAGAGTTGGTGAATGATCAAATGAGTGAATGAGTGACAAAATGTGACGAGTGAGCAAGTGGAGTGAATGCGTATAGCGAGTGAGTGAATATGTGAGCGAGTGATTGATCGAGGGAGTTGGCGAAGAGCTAGTGAAATAGTTAGTGAGTGAGTAACTGTATGAGTATGAACGATCATATGAGTGAGCATAGGCGTACGCAGAATTTTCTCAAGGGGGGGGGTTTCAATTTTTTTCTCCTCGGGGGGGGGGGGTTAAGTTTTTTTCCTGCATAAGGGGGGGGGGGTTGAAACCCCAAATTCTTCCCCCTCCCCTTTGCGTACGTCTTTGCATCAGTGACGCACTGACTTTCCGACTGGCTTACTCACCTGTTCATCATTCACTTACTATGCGACTTTGTTGATGAACTGTCGTATCGGTGAATTGTTGACGATTAATTTTCCATACGCGGAGTTTACTATTACAGCCGGACCCCAGTGCCGTCTGAACGCATGGGCCCACCCGGACACGGCCCAGGAGCCTCAAGGGCAGAGGAGGGGGGGGCCTTATAAAAATGAGATCTGGTTAAAATTTTCGAGAGTGCGCATGTAAACTGGTGGAGAAGCCTTTCTCGCCAGATAGGGGTCTCAGAAAAATCCTTTCCCGGAGGGGGATCAGGATGCTCTCAGGACAGCCCTATAGGACCCCGATTTTCTGAGCCTATTCGACCAGACCTATCTCGTATAATCCCAACCTTACTGAATGTAGGAATTAAATAAAATGAAATAAAGAAATAAAATAAAACCACATTCTAATATAGTTTGAGACTGGCAGTGGTCAGGGCCAGATTAACAATTAAGCAAAATAAGCGCGTGCTTAGGGGCATCAGGAGTAAAGGGGCACAACAAAAAGGTATCAAAATGTTTGTTTTTTTTAATGCAAAATATTTTTCAGAATCCGGCAGAAAATCATAGAATTTTCGATTCATTGTATAGTTGAAGACCTACATCAAAAGGATGGCACAAATGCAGAAAAGTTAATAATATTGCATATGCTGAGTTTTTGGACTGAGATTTTTTATTCCTCGTTTTTTCATCTCGCTGCTCTTGCTGAGAAATTTTTCTTCCTCACCCCCTCCCCCAACTACTACTACTACTACTACTTAACCGCACACATTCCTCTTCGGAATTTTTAAAGAATTGGTATATGCCGGAATGTGCATGAACGTGTTGTGAACCTAACGCGAATTTTGTTTCTTTGTAATGCTTGTTATGTGTGTAGTGCTGCCATCTGCCATCAATTTTTCTAACTATGAGTGACGTGTAATGATTGAATATTTTGCCGTTGTGGGTCTGTTGCTCTCTGAGGCGAGACTTTTTAACGGGAGATCGGCTCGCACCCCCCTCCCTACCAAGTAATCGCTTCTCGGGAGTGTGTAAGCATGTGAATGACTAAAAGAGTGACTTGGAGAGTGCGCGAGCATGGGAGTGACCAAAAGAGGCACTTAAAGAGTGTGTGAGCATGGGAGTGACCAGAATAGTGACTTAGAGCGATGAAAACTAGTATGCTGAGTAACTAAAACTGTGTAAGCATGGGAGTGACCAAAATATGTAGTATGTAAGCATCTGAATGACTAAAAGAGTGACTTGGAAAGAGTGCAAGCACGTGAGTGACCAAGAGTGACTGTGCAACCTGTAGAGAATGTGCAACCATATGGGTGACCAGAACAGTATACAAGCATGACCAAAACAGTGTGTTTTGGAGAGTGTACTTGAAAGGTTTTTTAGAATTTAGTTGCCATTTTGAAAACATACCTTCTTCGTCGTTGTATTGAATGGTAGCTTTAGGTACGGTACCGTCTTTATCCCATAGGACGTGCATGACAGGATTGGAGTGTCTGTATACTGTTTGAAGAGACGTGCTGCCGACGAGTTTGTTGTCAGGATCTGTTACGTAACGGTATATGTCGTAGTTGGCATTCTTGAAGTATGCAGACCATTGGACGAGTCTCTTGGCTCTGTACTGGTCCCAGGTGTAGGAGAGAGATTGAAGAAGTCCCTTGTCAGTCGGTAGCCAGGGCGATACCTTTTCGTATTCTGCAAGACTGACTGAAAGAATGAGCATGGGAGTGACCAAAAGAGTGACATGGAAACGCAGGTGTACTTACAGGAGTAGGTGGAGGCCAAACCCCAAGCTGGTTATAGCACAAGGTGGGAAATTCGAGGAAAGAGTAGCATACGCGGAAATAGACTTGGAAGTCTGGGGGGGGGGGGGGCACGATGATGATGATGTTAATTCATATATACATTTATACATTAGATCAGTCGACTCCACCTTTGACGCTGGGGGGGGGGGGGCGCGCCCCTTATCTCCGCCCATGAAGAGTAGTCAAGAAAATTAGACTAGAATGAGGGAAGGGCAGCAAATTTCGATCCCACAGGCGGCAAAACCATCAATGTTCCTTTGCCATCTAGGCGTCAGATGTTTGTTTACCTGAGCTCCCTGCAACACATGATGTGACCCTGAGCTTCCATCGTATCTAATTGAGTAATGATTGCTATGACAGTTAATGTATACAGTATTTATTGTTTTCTTCTCACCATTATAAAGTTCAGTAAATTTTATAAATCGCGAGGTTTACCGATCCCATGTTCACGAACACCCTATCATGTCTTCATTGCTTGACCACGTGGTCGTATAAGATAACTTTTAGATAATTCTGGTCGTCGACGAATTTCCAGGTGGTATATGGATCGGGATCCTTCGCACCGAGGTTCACGAATATAGGCAGATGGTCCCTCTTGCAAATGAACTTTAAACTCGAGCCACTCCTGACGGTCTCGCTACCACCTACGACATAAAAATTCGGAGTCTCGTGGAAGAAACCGTTCTTCGTGTGGAAGTTGAAATAGCTGAGGTCGGAAGTGAATTTCAGCCTGAGTTTCTTCCTGCCTTCGAAGTAGCCGTCCCAGCTCTCGGTCGCTAACCTATGCGAGTAGTCGATGAATCCAGAAACTTCGTGCCCGTTGGGATCGACGTCACTCAAGTATATCAGGGTGAGAATGATGTTGCCCGTGTTAGACTGCTCGCGTTTCGCCAGCTCCTGCATCAGCACCCTACCCTCCGGACAGACCCTGGCTTCCTTGACTCCTTTCTTAATGAATCGACACTTCTTCACGATGTCGTCATCGACGCGTTTCCTGAATCTCAGGAAATCCTCCCTGGTGACGACTTTCTTGGAGGTCGTGAAGTTCAGCTCCGCTACTTTGCGAGCGACGCTCAGGTCCTCGAGCATCACCATGTCTTGGGAACGAAGCTTCGAGTCCAGGTAATCGTTGTAGGTGAAAAAGTCCTGCATGATAATGCTGGGAAGAAACGATGACGATGTATATTTACGTCCGAGAGACTACTTGCTGGTTTTTCTGTTCAGCTTGTTGACGAATCTCGAGAGAGCTCATCAAAATGCAAGAAGTGGGAATATAGCACAAGTTTCTCGAACTTCTTCGGATATACTATTGAATTTTCATTTGTTGCTCTTGTTCAATAATCCCGTAAAGGGAAGAGGAGTTGAATAGTACAGTCCTGGCTGGTTACGTTCGGTTGAACAGAATATTACTCATACACTGAAATGGTTTGGAAAGCTTTTCAACATGCATCTGCATTTAGCTTCTAACTGTGGATTATGGTCTAATTATCCCTCATACAGTAGAGTCTCGGAAGTTCGAGGCTCCGGATAATCCGATATGTGCTGGAATTTTTCGATAATTCTTTCTCAAAGCGTTTTAAATATTTCTTTTGTTAGATTCTTCCAACGAATACGAGTAACTTCAGTTTTAAGGGGGGGGGGTCTTGATCCATAGGTGGGGATCTCCAGTGGACCCCTTCCCAGAATTTTCCACAGGCCCACCTATATATACTAAATTTATAATGCAAAAAAAAACAATACCATTTATATCGGAGCTCAGACATATGAGAGCCTTGTCAGCCTTTCTTAGGACTGTAAGACATAGTGCGTCCGTCTAAGATTGGTCAAAAACTCGAATTTCAAGCTAAAAAAAGTTGAAATTCGGGTTTTTAACCAATTGGAGAGATGCGTAGCCGATCAATTTGTCGCACTCAACTTGTAGCACTCAATTCGTCGCACCTCAGTTTGTCGTGGTACAAATTCGTCGCGGTACAAGTTTGTCGCAGTGTCAATTCGTCGTGACGTCATTTTATCGCATAATCAATTCGTCGAACCGTTGATTCTTCGCTGTACATGTTCCACGCGAGCTTGTATGTAGGTTTTTTCTTATACGTGAAATAAGAAACATGAACAAAAGTGTACACGCAGTTTAATGAAAATAATTATTTTGTGTCATTGCGGAAAGGTCATCGAAATTAAAATTTCAATTGATATTAATATTTTATTAGTGTAATATCAATTACATTAAAAAATTTAACTGCTTATAAAAATTTAATTATATTTGAAAATTCAGTTATTAAAAATTTGCAATGTTCAATAATTGATTTTTGCTGTGATAAAACTTATCAATATCATGTGGAAAAAAATTTTTGGTTTGTATGATATTCCCCAAATTACAGAGTGGAGCCTCTCTTTAACGGTGAACTTCTATCTGCCCCATGGGCTCGAGAGTTTTTACCCTCCCCCCTTCCGAGAGTCGCCAACATTTACCACTACAGTATCTCCATAAGAACCTGAAATATTTAATTAACTAATAATTCAATTTAAAAAAAAAAAGAAAGTAATATTTAATTTTCACCATATAAGCCGCACTTCCCACTTTCTGTTGGGATTTCTCGCAGCGAAAGAAGTTGGGCGCAGAATCAAGGGTAGAAATGTACAGTGCTTATGAATGACGATTCGATGAAGCTTTCATAATGCCCACAGGATGAGCACCGACAAAGGCCATATAATCACCAATAGGAAAGACGACTATGGGTCAGTCGCATAGATATAATATTACCATTAATCTTATGTCTATAGTCAGTCGCATATCTTCGGCTGGCTTGTTTGAATATTTTCACATAGTTTTCATTAGCGTCTAAGTTTTTGGCAAAAGGTTGATGTACTTGGTATATACAGATTACACGGATGACAAAAAATAATGTAGTACTTTTTAAATTAAATTTCTTGGATTCAATTTAAATTGCAATAAATTGAAATCTTGTCCTACGTATCGTTAAAAAAAAAAAAAGAAATTTATGATAGTTTAAAATAGCATCACTTGTTATTCTACGAGTATTACTCATCATCTGGCTTTTTATTGCGATATTCACGTTAGATAAGTGTTTAAATAGAATGTTACTCAAAGGCACTGAAAATAAATAAAGGTTTAGATATTGTGGAATGTTTATATGTGTGTACGATATGAATTTTTTTTTTAATTAAAATTATCCTGATAAATGTAGGCGATAATCAGAGGCGATTTATAGCTTTGCCACCTGTGAGCTATATTCAAACCTTGCCTCCCTTCTCCCTTTCTAACTCATATTCTGTTGATCACCAATTACTCAATTTTGGTTACGTCCTTTCACTTGAACTTGTCCATCTAGGGATAAAGCCCGCAAACCCCCTTCCCACCCAGGAAATATATCTCTGAATATAATCCTTTATTGTCTCTTAATTCACTTGTGTTGTTTAAGAAGAAATTTTTACTAATCGTTGACTGGAGCCGTATGAGTGTCATGTACATGAAGTTACATACAATGGGCTGATTTCATTCTTTTTACTTGAGAGTTGTTACTTCACAGTTGAAAAAAAAACAATCAAAAATCGATTGACATTTGCAGTGGTATCAGAGACAGGGATGCTGTGTGTGACCACGGCATCCCTGTTTCTCTCCCAAGAACTATTATCGACTGGAACAACCTAAAACCAAATATTGTAGATTGTACTATCAATTTTCTTGTACCATCAATCATTTTCGTCATTCATAACTTCCGCATCCTCTTGTATAGGCATCGGTCAAACAATATTGAATAAGTAAATAAAATAATATAGGGAAAAAAAATGTACCCTCCCCTCTCCTGTATACATGTCAAAGTCCCGTATATACGGGACGACCAGCAAATTTCAGCCCTCTCAATGTTTTCAAGTCGGCGCCTCTGGTGCAAAGTACTACTAAAATAAAAAAAATTGGGCACGAATGCACAGAACAGGAAATGAAGAGAATGACATCAAAAACGCCGTGCCAAAAATCAACGCGCAGTACAGCCACGAATATAAGCAACACAAGGGCACTCGGGCAACTCTGGCTGCATCTGACTGGGCTGGATCAAGTATGGCTGTGGATTTCGTTGCTGATGAAATGGACAGTACAATGGAGGTTGACACAGACCCATTGGATCCACTTGGCATTCCCAATGCGGCGCGCAGGCGGGGCCCAAAATTGAAATTGCAACTACTTTGGCCGGAAACGATTTTAAAAAAGTTGGAGAACGTTCGATTAAATTCCACAACAAACCTCGCCTGGATGAGTCCATGCATTGCCCACGAGAACCAATTGCAAGTAGAACGTTCGCTTAAATTTCCCAAGAAACCGAGCCCCACGAAAACCAGGGAAATATTTTCTCGAAATTAGAAGAAACCGAGCCCGCCGAAACCCAAAGAAAAGCACCAAACTTAAAAGTTAGGAAGCCGAGTGTCTCAATAAACTTTTTTCATTCCCAACTCTCGTTCTACTCTGCACAGTCGTGCTTTTCTCATGCTCCCTTTCTCATTTGCATACCTGGACGGCCGCTTTTGTTCTCGGGCCTTTATTGAAGCTTGCGGGCAGACTACCACTTTCATGGGTCGGTGAAAAGATCTGCATTTTTTCCGAATCTTAGAAGTGATGGGTTCGCACTTCAACTTTAGTACGCACTTTGTTAGCGCGTGACTAACAACGACTACTGGCTTACTGTCGCAGCACCATAGACTTAAGATATAATTAGACTTAGTATTATTACTCTGTGCGCAGCACCGACAATTTCAAATATCTTAGCGCTATTTCATGCGCTTCTTTTTAAACGTATTCTACCCCACCACTAGTTTCAAAGTTCGTATCCTCATCCATTCCTATTCTCTGTCTCTCCTCCATCATTCTCCCCTCCTTAGCAGCCGAGAAGCCAGCTTCAGATTTGTCATTTTGATATGGATTCCGAAATTTCATTTATGCGAAATTTTGTTCCCGTGACCTCCATCAGAGCATTTTAAACAATTTACGTTTTCACGAAAATAACCGCGGCAGTGTGTCCGACACTGACAACCCTTTTTTTCTTAAATGACCTCAAGCATCAATATCTAAGAAGACTACGAGTTCTAGGTGACTGCCGTGAATGATCACGGGAATAAGTAAATTCGGAACGAAATAAATTTCTAGGAAGTCGACGAGAATAAATTTCTTGGAGCAACAGGACATTCCTTTTCCAGATCATGTTCTGAATAAAGTGGAACGATCAAGTTTTGATATTATCGAGTGAATTCATTTTCTGGAAGATCATTCAGATTAAGTTCTATGACGATGAGAATTCTTGTTTTCAAAGACCATGGGAATTGTGGCCAAAGTAGATGAGAATCGTGATTAAGGAAGACTGAGAATTTTGTTTTAGAAATTGCATCCCATATTCACAAGGAGAAACTATCGTATTTTCGTATTATATGAACAGGGCCGCAACTAGATACTTTGTCATCCGGGAAAAGCCGGCATTTTAGCCCCCCCCCCTGTAATGTAGATGCAGTTAAAGGGTGAATTCGACGCCCCCTTCTGGTTCAGCGCCCGGGCACGAGACCTGCCTGCTCCCCCCTAGTTGTGGCCCTATGAATAAAATACATTTAGTGTCCTTGAAAGACCACATGAATAGAGTTAGCCATTCTAAGAACACGAGAATAACGGAAGTTGTCATTCGAATATGACAAGTTGTTAAATTACCACGAGAATCAAGTTCTAAGATCACAACGATCCACTTGGGCCGCAACCAGAAGTGGGAGTCGAATTCTCACCTTTAACTGCTTCTACATTACAAGGGGCGCCAAAATGAAGGCTTGCCCAGGATGGCAAAGTATCTAGTTGCGGCCCTGCAACGATTACGTTCCGTGATGAGAAATAACTATTGATTGACTGAGAAACAATTTTTCGAAGACCACTTCGAAATTATTGTAATTCTTGTTAAACGCAGGAGACAAAATCTGAAAGATTGAGGTAAATTTGTGATCTGAGTGATGCCGCGGTGAAGGAACATAGACCTGATACCAATCCTGCTTAGAATCAGATACCTCAAATACAAGGTTATCCCCGTGCTTAAACAACAAAACAGCGTACAGATGTCGCTCACTTCACACGATTAATTAGTTTAGCAAAACCATCACATCAGACGAAATCTCGTGAAGTGCGATCGCGAGAAAAATGAAGGATACCCGTGACATAGAAACAAGACATGGAAACAAAACGTCACACGAGTGAAGAACCGCAATCCGTATCAAAATGAACGTCGATCTGGCGTCTCGGCAACTAAGGAGGGTGTAGTGGGGGAGAGACAGGGAATTAAAATGGATGATGATATGAAGTTCGAAGCTAGTTATGGGGACGGAGTGAATTTAGAGGAGTGAATAGCGAGCGCGTGAAGTCGCTTTAGCGCTTTGAAGTTGTCGATGCTATGCCGGTGAAACAGTGCCGCTGTTTAGACTTCAATTAACAATGTGCGTATTGTAGTGCAAGCCCAATACTTTAAGAATCGGAACGAAAGTTTCCGTGCAGGCTCTTCAACCTGAGAAGGAAGTTGCCGTTCAGACTAGCGAATGAAAACGCCGTCCAGGTTTTTAAACCTAGTATGGAAGGGACTATCCAGTGATGCAAACAAGAATCTGTTTTTTCAGGCTCTTTTAAAACTAAAGTGGCCATGAGAGCGATTGCCTAGGCTCTCGAAACGTTTAAATGAAAATGTAAAATCTCGCCAGTTTTTTCCGTTAACATGCATCAGATATCCATGTTTGTACATGAACTAAAATTGCATTGTTGTCTTAATTTATTGGTTACCGTGGGGCTCCGTTAGTTCTAGATTTTTTTTGAGGAATATCCGTTTAATTTTATTTCTACAAACCATGAAAATTAAAATCTTTTGAGCAAACGTAATACACGCCTCTACTTTGACCGCTTGACTATGTAGAGTTCTAAAAGAACACGATTTTTATTTTGAAAAGCAAATCCCCACGGAAATAAGAATAAATGACCTACGCTGTTACCAAATATTTTGGTTCCCGTGAGGTTTCTTTCAAGTGTGTGGTTATAATATATAAGATCAAGACTAATTTTTGAGTCTAAACCAGTGGTTCTCCCAATCTGTTTTAGGCCGGTATTACACTATACAAGTTTTATAAAAGTGCTCGTATAAAACTTGAACAATACAACGAATAAGCTGATGGGTTACATTCAAGCTTATCTAACCGATCAGTTTATTGGTTGTATTTTTCAAGTTTTATCAAAGCACTTTTACAAAACTTTTACAGTGTAATACCGGCCTTAGATCATGCCTCATCAAAGCATTTCTCAAATCCTAATGTTCCCCCGTATTTTTATCAGGAGCATTCTCCCCCACCTCTGGTGAAACTTCATAGTTTTTGCATAAGTTTTTTTTTTTCAAATGTAAGAACCATTATTTTTTGCTTTGCCTCTAAATTTTCAAAAACCTTGTAATTCTGGTTGTACTTTGCCCTCACGCATCGCGACATTTTAAGGAAATCGCGCAATTTTTCCAAACGTTTCGAATTAGAGTTTTTTGTGTAAAGATTTGTAACTGAAAATGGGTTAAAACACATCCACTCATCTTTGAGACAATACTTGATTCACTCGAATCGGATAATTAGCCTTTGAGATCAGTGCCGTCTTAACGCATGGGCCACCCGGGCCTCAAGAGAATAGGGGCCTCAGAAAAATGAGAAGTAGTTGAATTTTTCGAGAATTCGATAGGTAGGGCCTCAGAAAAATCACTTGGCCCTGTTTGAGATATGATCCCGTTTATGGATACGTGTCGAATCAGGAAAGTTGGAAATCGTGGGTTTACTTTGCGTGCGCTGTTCGCGACGTCTGACTGCTACGAATGTCGAGAAGAATTCTTTCTCGACAAACAGAATAGTTTCCCCACAAACTTTCATTTCTCCTCTTTAAAACGAGACGAAAATGGCAACACTATGTCTACTTTTAGATGAGTTATTCAAGTTTGAAATTACACTGCTGGCCACCCAAATTGCAACACCAAGAAAGACAAGAGATATCGCAACAATATTTATTTTGTAGATAACATGTTGATGAAGCATCAAATGATTAAATTTATAGACTTCTGTGAAGTGTGGTTCCTGCCAAAATCAGTAGCCAGAGTAGCCGCCATTGTTGGAGATCCCCGCTGCCACACGCCTCGGCATTGATTCAAAGAGACTTTGGATGTGTTCTTGGGGGGATGCGAGGATCCGGGTTCGAACCCCACAGTGGTGGTCGGCTGAAGTTGGTTTTCTGTGGTTCCCAACTTCAAGGCGAAAATGCGAGCTGATCTCCCCGTTAAAAAGTCTCGCCACAGAGAGCAACAGTCCTACAACGGTAAATCATTCAACCATAACACTTCATTCTTAGTTAGTAAAACTGGGGACAGATGACAGCACTACACATAACAAGCATTACACAGGAACAAACTTTACGTCAGGTTGCACTACACGTACACGCACATTCCCGCATGTACCGATTCGTTGGGGGGTTCCGCGGGGGGGGGGTGCATGTGTGGTGTGGCAGTAGTAGGTAGGGGCTCGGGGATCCATGATGTCTTAAGTCAGCCACCTCGTTAGGCAATTTGCCTGTTGTGGCGTTGTATTTGTACAGCAGACCAAGCAGCTTCCACGCGTTGCCAAAGTTGATCTGGTGTGGCAGCTGGGGATGTAATCTGGGTCAATCGTTGAGCAACCATGGACCACATGTTTTCTATCGGCGAAAGATCCGGAGAGCGAGCTGGCCAGGGAAGCAATTCAATCTGGCGATTGACGAAGAACCTTTGGACAATGCGTGCCACGTGTGGTCGCGCATTATCCTGTTGAAATATGGCTGTGGGCAAGCCCTGAAGGTAAGGAAGGACAACTGGCTCCAACACCTCGGAGATGTAGCGCTGGCTTTTTAAAGTACCGGCAATGCGTACTAGAGGAGTGCGAGAGTGATATCCAATACCGCCCCATACCATAATACCCGGTGCAGGACCAGTGTGGCGGTGCATAACGCAGCTGTTCAGCATCCTCTCTCCACGGTGTCTCCAGACTCGAATCCGACCATCGTGGTGTTGCAGACAGAAGCGTGACTCGTCAGTAAAGACAATTTCATTCCATTGTGCCGTCCACATCCTTCTTTCATCGCACCATTGGCGGCGGAGACGTCTGTGGTTCTGCGTCAAGGGTAGACGAAGCAATGGACGTCTTGCGGACAGACCACTCTGCTATAAACGACAGTCGAATGGTACGCGCAGCCACTGGATGATGGGGTACAGACTGAATGTGCCGTGCTATGGTTCGTGATGTGGCTGAGCGATCCGTCACTGCCATACGCACAATACGCCTGTCATCACGTGAAGTGGTGCACTGACGTGGATGCGATCGAACACGTCGGTCCGTCGTACCCTCCTGCATCCAACGATCACATATCCGCATTACAGTTGTTTGGTTTCGTCCAACACGACTACCGATTTCCCTGAAAGATAATCCACAATCTCGGTAGGCCACTATCCTTCCTCTGTCGAACTCGGATACTTGATCAAAAGATGATCGCTGTTTTCTACGAGGCATAATTGATCATTTTTTTGAAAAAAACCACAAGAAAAACACAATTGCCGTACTTCAAATCGTCGAAATCTCCAAGCCTTAAATAGCACTTTGAAGTGGCGCCACAGGCGCGCGTGATGTGCGTCTGCGCTGAAATTCTAATCATTTGCATATCTCACCTTCGCTAATGCATGTTGTAAATTTCATATTATTTGCATGCTTCCTTCAGGGTGTTGCATTTACGGTGGCCAGCAGTGTACTTCGACAGAAACTGTCACTCATTTCGGCGTGATTGAATCCCCACATCCGACATCGATTTTAAAAAAGATGTTTTCACATCAAAAAAAATAAAAACAGTCAGTGTCGGACACTGCTGCAGTTATTTTCGTGAAAAGTCAATCGTGTGTAGTAAATACTGCGAAATTAAATTAAATTTTTCGTACTGTAAAAAACATGTGATAAGGATCTTAGCTTATGTTACGATGCGTCAGCAATATAAAAAAATTTTAATCCACATCCATACTTGATTGAGCCCATGAGCACCTCCCCCTTCATTCAGGGCCGTCTTAGAGGGCCCATGGGCCAAGTGATTTTTCTGAGGTCCTACCTGGCAAATTCTCGAAAATTTCAACCATATCCCATTTTTGTGAGTCCCCTTCTTATCTTGAGGCATCGGACCCATGCGTTTAGACGGCACTACCTACATCCTGGAGCAGGGTATTTTAGCGGGTCCCAAGCCAGACTTTTTACTAGCTGACACTTCTATATGCTTTTATAGCATACAAAAACAAGAAATGATGGTAAGTGTCCCAGGCCTGAAGGCTGGAGCACTGTCAGCCCTCACCTTTGTGGGGGAAGGGCATGTTTGACCCAGACTTGTCGGATGCCGCCTGAGTTGTCCTCCTCCTCCTGACCAGATCATGATCCGCTGCTCCATCTCAATGAAGAGATTTTAACAGTTGGTCGAAGAAGACCAAGGCCATGCTGGGAGCTGTACATGTATGTGTTGTGAGCCTAATGTGAACTCAGTTTATCTGTAATGCGTGTTATGTGTATATATAGTGCTGCCATCTTCCGTCAATTGTTCTTACTATGGGTGTAATGATTAAATAATTGTATCGTTGTAGTCCTGTTGCTCTCTTTGGCGAGACTTTTCAACGAGGAGATCGGCTTGTATTCGTGCCTCGAAGATGGGAACCACAGAAAAACACTTTCAGCCGACCCAGTGCCGCCACTAGGGGGGAGCAAGCGGGTCTCGTGCACTATGCGCTGGACCAGAGGGGGCCAAATTTCATTCTCAAACCTTACCTTTAACATTACGAAGGGGCGCCAAAATGGGCACTTGCCCCGGGTGACCAAGCATCTAGTTGGGGCCCTGGTCTTAGCTCTTACATTCCGGAAATATATAGAGATTGTGAAGGAACACCCAATATATATATATCCCTGAGATTAATTAACAAATAATCTCCATAGAGATTGTTTTGATTGCAAAATTATTGTTGCTTTTCGTTTACGCCTTACGGGTCCAAATATATCCCGGAAAAACTGAATGTTCATTTGTTACTTCCTTTGCTCTTCCAGGGGCGTAGTCAGAAATTGGCGAATTGTTAGGTAATGTACACGGCGTGCGAGAGAGATCTTTATTATTCTAAACATTAATGACAAAAATACGACAAGGTGAAATGAAATGCAGTTTGCGGAATACGAATGATGAAATCAAAGTTTTTTTTTCATGTCAATTGCCTGAGGTAGACGGCGCTAGTTGCTCGGCAGCTATAATAACAAACAAAAATGGAAACCCCGCTGAGGAATGAGCAGTGTGTATTGTGGTTAGTTTAAACAAAATGTTGATGTAAACAGGATGTAGAATTGAAAGCTTCATGAATGGAATAGAAAACTTGAAAGGAGAAATACCTGCATAAGAAAAGGTTATTTCCAAATAAACTATATGCTGTAGTTTATTATAATTTTCTTATTTTCGGAAATTTCTCCAAGGAGATTAAATAAATCCTGTCATTTAATGCATAAGTTAGAAACATGCTTAAGCACAGCTGGCCCACAACCCTCTGCAAAAACATATTTATTCACATTTGGGATAAAAGTCACTAGTTTTCTTGCAATACGGTTTGCACCAGAAACTACACCAGGAATTCGTATTGCATTTAGTAATCTAAAATTATTTAAAGTGAATTTTCTCACCCATGACCATTTACCTACATCGTGAATTCCTAAAGTTCATAACTTCGCGTTACTTCATACACCTAATAGAAATTATAAATTCAAATGTACTGAAAACAAAAGTCAAATTCTATGATTGTTTCTCATCTTTCGCGATCGACCAAAATCCATTACGATTCCCGATCACGATCGACGAGTAGCCGATCGCTTCTCCTAATCTCGCATATTAAGAGAAAACTCTGGAAGGAGTGACCGGTATGCCTGTCGTTCACTCAGCTCACTCAGAAAAAAGCCAAGAAATTAATCCAGCCAAATTCTAAGGGCAAGCCCGAAACCTCCGTACACTGTCATACTAACGATATCTCGATAGGCTGACACGAACCTAATTTGTTTTAGGCCTTTCGTGGAAGAAGGAGTCCTTCTCACCCAGACATCGCATACAAAGAATTCGCACCACAACATCCTTTTTTATAATGTCTGAACCCATTGCATCTATTGTTAAAGATTGATAGAGAGTTCTCATTGTTGACAGTTTAGGAATGTAGTTAGAATATTTATTTCCTTACCATTGTTGAAATTGTCTCCCATTGTTAATAGTGAAACTTTTGTAGATAATTCGATGACGTTTCATACCCGCACAGGTGAGTTGCGTCGGAATATTTTGTTGTGGGATAGGTTTGCTAAGTGTACTCATTTCTGATATTTTAAATAGCCTCATATGTTTTTTTTTCGTTTCTCCCTTTCTCCTGTACTATTAGGGTAGCGGAATTAATTCTAATTTTTTTCTGTCGAGGAGGAAAGATAAACCTAACCTAACCATAGAAAAAAAAATCTGTTTTCTTATTTTTTTTTTTTTGCACACATATTTAAAAGCGCTTATCAATTACCAGTGAAATTCCCAAAAAACGACGATATGATTCGCTCCTATATTGGGCATGTTATATCACTTCATGGTACCGTTTGCTCCATTGCGTCAACACCTTTGGAAGGAGGAAATCGCAACATCCATCTTCAGAACACCATTTCTCGCTCAATAACAGCCGATGTCGTGCTAGAGAAGATTACACGAGCTGTCTCGGGAGCATCATGGGCTTCCTGGGAAAATCGAATTCTCGCGCACCTTGCACCACGTTAGAAACACAATAGCAGCATACTAGTTTACACACTTTGCAAAATTATAGCGTCAGATCTCATTATGATAGAGAAATTGACGCACTCGGGCAGTGCCCATGTGAGGACCGACATGTGTAGTTGGTTTTAGCCAGTGCCGCCACTAGGGGGGTCTCGTGCCCTATGCGCTGGGCCAGAAGGGGCGCAAATTTCATTCTCAAACCTTACCTTCAACATTACGAGGGGGCGCCAAAATGGGCACTTGCCCCGGATGACCAAGCATCTAGTTGCGGCATTGGTCTTAGCTCTTACATTCCGGAAATATATAAAGATTGTGAAGCAACACCCAGTATCACTGATTACTTAACAAATAATCTCCATAGAGATTGTTTTGATTGCAAAATTATTGGTGCTTTTCGTTTACGCCATACGGGTCCAAATATACCCCGGAAAAAATAAATGTTCATTTGTTGCTTCCTTTGCTCTTCCAGGGGCGTAGTCAGAAATTGACGAATTGTTAGGTAATGTACACGGCGTGCGAGAGAGATCTTTATTATTCTAAACATTAATGACAAAAATACGACAAGGTGAAATGAAATGCAGTTTGCGGAATACGAATGATGAAATCAAACAGTTTTTTTTTTCATGTCAATTGCCTGAGGTAGACGGCACTAGTTGCTCGGCAGCTACAGAGTTGCCAGATTGGCGGTTTTCCCGCCAAATTGGGCTGGTTTGAAAACGGTTCGGCGGGAAACTTTCGGCTTTGGCGGGTGGCGGATTTTTGGGCGGTTTTTCCAAAATTGTATTCATGGCGAATTTCTCCCTATTTTTCTTTGCTGGCGAGCAAAGAAGTTTTTCTTTTTCACTTCAGTCCCCACCTCAGTTGTGTTTTCTTCCTGACAAGGCAGAAGGGGTGGGGGCATCTCACCCAACTATGTAAAGCCAGAACTTTCAACCATAATGCCTTTGCCACCCAATAATTGAAGGGACCGTAAAACAAAAACTTGGGAAACTGTCCTAGGTTCTAGATCATTGGTTTTCAACCTTTATGATACCGCTGCCAATCGGTTATAATATATCCAATGTAGTATAAGGGAAGTAGTATATCCAGAATATATATATACAGAATGAACCGAGCACGTCCAGGCTCTATTGCTATTGCTATTTAAGCACAGTGGTCATAAGACCGCGGACGTACCGGGAAAACCTACTGGTGTATCAGCCAAGCGAAGCCAACCCAACCCCCCAGGGCGCCTCTCACCAACTCTCTCGTCACCCTGCCTCCTTCATATTCCCAACCCAACAATAGCCCAGCATCTCCGCCCTGCACCACCAGGACGTTCGCACCTCCAACCCCAACTAAACATCCTCAGCCAAGTCCCACAGCAGCCGCCACCCGAAAACCCACATCACTCCCCACGACCGAATTCTTCCGCCCCCAGAATCATCCTGCACTCAGAACCATCCCATTTCCCTTATAGTAGTGTATCCAACACTATACAGGAAATGGGAGACTTCAGTGACGTCACGACGTGTTGCTCCGGCCTGACGGTTGGGAAACACAGTATCTAGACCACAGAAGACTGTGAAAGAAACCTCCACAAGCATGGAGCTGGCAGGGCTCATGCCCGGGGGCCTAAAGAGAAGAGGGGCCTCAGAAAAACGAAAGGTAGTTGTATTTTTCGGGGATTTTCCATGTGGGGAATCAGAAAAATCACTTGGCTCTCGGGGCCCATGATGTTCTTAAAACGGCCCTGCCAAGAACCCAGAAGAGTTCTTAAATTTTTTGTTTACTAGACCCCGAAAAATCTGGTCTGAGACCCATACCTAATTTTTAAAATCATTGTACCAAATTTCGTAGGCACCTATGCACAATTTGGCGCAGTGCCGTCTTGACGCATGGGCCAACCCGGGCACGTCACGGAGGCCTTGAATGAAGAGCGGCGGGGAGGGATAAAAAATGAGATATGGTTTAAGATTTGCGAGATTAAGCATATGAATTGGTAAGTAGGCATTTGCAGTCTGGATAGAGGGCGAAGCAGAATCAATTTGCCCGGGGGCCCATAATGCTTTCAAGACGGCCTCGACTCTAGGCATCTCTGGGCCGTATTTCCAGGAGCGAGAATGTGCAGCCCTGACTTTCGCAAATTTTCAAAATAAATTTATTCGGTAAAAAAAACCATATTTTTTACGAAAAAGTGAAAAGTTGGGGGGGGGGGAGTGTTAGTGACTATAACAAGAAAAAAGAACTATAAGCCACCCCTTTGCAAGCTAGCTAGAATATCGTAAAACTGTAGCTCGTTTCTTGCTTCATAGATAGCAGCACAAGTTCAAATATTTTGGGCTACTTTTTGGTTACTTTTGAAGAGGATTGTGGCTGGAAATTTTTTAAGGACCTGGCAACTCTGGGCAGCTATAATAAGAAACAAAAATGGAAACCGCGTAGGGGAATGAGCAGTGTGTATTGTGGTTAGTTTAAACAAAATCACTGAAAACTGGGCAAAGAAAGTTTCGTCTGAAAATTCATCAATATGCCTTCAATTTATACGTACATGCAGGAGTTTAAAGACACTGAAAATGTTGCGCATTTGAAAAATTCACCATCGACATCAGAAGAAAGTGTCAAGCGAAACAGACTCATTTCTATCGAAAATGAACGAGACAGCCCCAAACATAATGTTTGGTGTGGTCTGACCGTCACCACAGTGGCAACGGTCGCGTTCGAGCCTGAGTTGTCCGAGCGCGCTTGTGGCGGAGTTTCGCCAACGCTTGGCGTAAAAAGTGACTACGCAGGTTACGCGCGCCAAGCAACAAAAAGAAGAAAAAATATTCAGTTAGTTGCGAGTGAGTGTAAATGACATGTTGATGTTTTTTCGTGTGTGTGCATTTTTTGTAAATAAATTAATTTGGTGATTGTGACAAGTCGTCTTTTAAATAGAGTGGAGTCAGATGAGCGTTATCAAATCAACTAGGTCGACATCCCAAATGTGGTGACGCGGTGGGGAATGACGCAAGAACATTAATTGGCACGTGGCTGAATAAAGGTAGGCCGGATTCGTATGTTCACTTTCTCGTGTGTCCTCTGGGGTGTTAAAAGTGCAATTCCGTTCGCATTGGTATTGAAGTTTACACGCTCATGATGCCGGATCCGAAACCTGGAAATTCAGGAGATGAGAAAGTTGAATCACAATGTGGTCGTGTGTCTGTCAAAGTACCAAATTTTTGGCCAAACAATGTGAAACTATTTTTTGTTCAATTAGAGTCCAGTTTCAGGGTGTCTGGTATTACTGTTGAGCAGACAAAATTTGACACATTAGTTGCTTCGTTAGACCCTGAAACACTTTCACATGTTCATATAGACTTGATAGGACCACTTCCTCCGTGTCATGGTTTCCGTTACTGTCTAACGATGGTAGATAGATTCACGAGATGGCCCGAGGTAGTGCCACTATCCGACATGACGGCTGAAAGTGTCGCCAGAGCGTTGGTACATGGGTGGATTGCACGATTTGGTACACCTCAGAGGGTAACATGCGACGGGTGGACAATTTGAATCTGGTCTTTTTCAGGCTCTTTCCCGAATGCTTGGCATCCAAATTGCAAGGACCGCTGCATATACGCCACAGTGCAATGCAATGGTGGAAAGGTTCCATAGGCCACTCAAGCAAGCATTGATGTGTCATATGATAAAACAGGTCCTGGAAGGCCTCGACTCAGACTGGTATGAAGCTCTCCCATTGGTTCTTCTTGGGTTAAGGTCAGCATATAGGAGTGACCTTGATGCCTCGACAGCCCAGCTGACTTATGGTTCCTCACTTCGTCTTCCTGGTCAGCTGTACGACGATCAGCCATTGTCTAACCCTCCCGACTACATTGCCCGATTGCAAAGGATCATCAGCTCTCTGAAACCAATGAATCCTGTGCGGCATGGACTTCCAAAGATCTACGTCCCGAAGGAGCTCACCACCTGCACTCATGTCTTCATCCGCCGTGGTCCCTTCAAGAAGTCTCTCCAGTGCCCGTACGAAGGTCCATTCCGTGTTGTGCGCAGATTGACTAAGGACTTCGTGGTGGAAGTAAACGACGAAGAAAAGGTGGTCAACATCGACAGATTAAAGCCGGCATTTTTGCTGTTGGATAAAGCCGTTCAGGATGACTCATCACGTTCCAGTGACAGTTCCAGTGATAAGAACAAAACTTACATCTCCCGATATGGTCGTAAAGTTCGGTTTCGTCTCACAAATGAAGTGTGAGACTGGCGGGGGAGTTGTGTGGCGGAGTTTCGCCAACGCTTGGCGTAAAAAGTGACTACGCAGGTTACGCGCGCCAAGCAACAAAAAGAAGAAAAAATATTCAGTTAGTTGCGAGTGAGTGTAAATGACATGTTGATGTTTTTTCGTGTGTGTGCATTTTTTGTAAATAAATTAATTTGGTGATTGTGACAAGTCGTCTTTTAATTAGAGTGGAGTCAGATGAGCGTTATCAAATCAACTAGGTCGACATCCCAAACGCTTACGTTACCTATAGAGTTATGCCTCAACTCCCTTGATCGTAAATTACTGGCGAACTGTTGAAAATAAAGGAAAGAACGGCATAAACTAACGAAAAAGCTCATTATGCTGTTCTTTCCTACCTTTTCTCGATTTTTGTGAATTCAAATATCTCGTGAAATATTAATACTATAATAGTTAACTATAATACTTACAATACTTGAAAATATGGAATTTTTTTTGTTGGACTTAGAAAAGGCAGAGCAATAACTTTCTAACTAGAGTTTTTAGAACAGTGACTAAATAATCTAGTTACAGCCTCAGAAAATGACAGAAACTCGAAGAAAGATCAAGAGAGAAATTTAAAAACTTTTGTGAACGTGAGCAGAAATTTGAAAAAAAAGAACTGAAAAAGTACATGGGCAGCAATTCAGAAAATAAAGGAACGGCAGAAACCTGAAAAACGGGAGAGAAGGCGGAGTGGGGGGGGGGCAGATATTTGTAAGGGTATTTATTGAAATGACAAAATATATATTGTGTTATGTTTGCAGTTACGACGAGTTCGGAAAACATTACACTTGACGTAAAAATTGAATCCCGCTCATAAATTTTTCCAAATGAATCGTCACAGAATAACGTTGTGAGCAGGGAAACGCTATGAACAGGAAATCTCGATGAGTATTAGTTAGGAGACCACGAAAATAAGTCGTACTCAGCAGTGAAACGTTGTAAGAGGGAACGTTATAACCGGGATCCACTGTATTTCTAGACGACACTGACCTGTTTGGGTATGTGACAGAAAATCGAAACTAAGAGTAAACGCTCCCTTTAAAAAAATTAAAAGGGGAAGTTGTCCCCTTTGCCTCCTTCCCCTCTATCACTCTCTGGGGACCACCGAAGATCACTGCCTGGGGGGGCCCCACCACAGTATGTGGATGTGGGGCAATTCTGCAGTATCCTTGCACGAAACTGCATATGAACTACGTTGAAAATTAAAAAAAAACAATAATTCATGCAGTGAAACCTCGATATAATGATACTTTACAAATAAAGAAAAGGTGTCGTTGTAGAGAGGTTATCGTTATATCGAGAGGAAACATTACAATTAGGCACTACACTGTATAATGTTGAAGGGTGAAATTTGTGGTCCTGCGTCGTGGGCCCCACACACCAGCCAGCCCCCAGTTGCGCGGCCCTGGTTAATGAATAAAATTCGGTTAGTTGTTTTACCCTGTAAAATAGTTTATATATACCGCTCAACACTTTTGTGTACTACACAAAAAGTGGCTTCACGGCGAATTTATTAAAAACTTCCAAAGGATTTACAGTCGGTTCCCCCCCCCCCCCCCCGTATTCGTGGTTTCCATATTCGCGGTTTCCGTATTCGCGGTTTTTTTTCCTTCATTGGAAATTTTTTTTGGAAATACTCAGCAATCGTCATTCACGTGTTTTGTTTACAAAATTTGAGTTGTTCGTGTTTAGGATGGCTCATTTTTCAAGTGCTACTGATAATGCTTCGGAAAAACAAAAAAAAGTGAAAGGTTTACAAGAAAAATTGGATATATTGACGATGCTTGGCAAAAGTAAGCCAATTGCTGCAGCTGTGGTCCACCATTACGGAATCAACGAATCTACGGTGAGATATATCAAGAAAAAGGAATCTGAAATTCGTTCACTCGCGGCTGTAGCTGCACCTGAGGCAGCGAAAACTTTGCATCGCCTACTGGATCCATGTGTTTCTCGTACAGAAAATGCGGTTTTTTGTGAGTACAAGACTGCTACAAAAGAAGGTATTCCAATTGATTGTAATATTATAACAGAAAAGGCGATAACACATTTTACGCTTCTATAAAGGAAAGGGCCGGTAAAATGTCTATTTCATCAGAATTTTATACAAGTAAAGGTTGGTTTCATAGGTTTAAGAAACGATTCGGGTTACGCAATGTAAAAATCGCTGGCGAACAAGCCTCTGCCGACCAGGACGCAGCTAGAAAATTTCCAAAGACTTCGCAGAAAATTATTGAAGAGAAGAGTTATGCACCTCAGCAGATGTTTAACGTTGACGAAACTGCATTATTTTGGAAGAAAATGCCGCAAGAACATTTATCAATCAAGAAGAAAAGCGAGCGCCTGATTTTAAGATAGACTTACTATGTTGTTTTGTGCAAATGCGTATGGGTACATGATAATGGCCACCGTAGTTTTAAAATCTGCGAATCCGCGAGCATTGAAGAGAAAGTATGTCAAAGCTCGAAGTATTTTGGATGAACAATAAAAGGGCTTGGACCTATGAAAGCACTTTTCCTGGATTGGTTTAAACGGTGTTTCGTGCCGGAAGTCAGGAGGTACCTTGAGAGTGAAGACATGTCATTCAAAGTTCTTTTGATACTGGATAATGCTCCTGAACAATAAGATGTCAATACGTTCAAAGCTGATGGTGTGGAAGTCCTTTATATGCCTCCTAATCAACATCTATCATTCAGCCCCTTGATCGAGGGTAAAGCGAACATTCAAGGCTCACTATACATGCCACTCATACCGGAGATGATTGTGCACGCAATAGAAGATGCAAATACATAAAATGCCTTGAAGGTATGGAAGAATTACACCATCACTAATGCCATTACTGTCATAACTAGAGCCGTGGCAGCTCTAAAGTAGAAGACAAGTTCACGGATACCTTTACGGTACGTCCTTCACATGCAGAAAAATTAGAAGAAGCCTTGTCAACATATTCCGACATACTTGATATGAAGAAGAAGAAACATCAAACAAAATCTCAATGTCCTTTCAGAAAGCATCGCCAACAACCGCTGCACCCTCTTCTACATTCCACTTCTACCTCTGCGTCACCCTGCTTTTCTCATGATGTTCAATAAACGAGATAAACAAAAAAAACCCCATGGTTTCGGTTATTCGCGGATTTCCGTATTCGCGGTCACCCCAGGAACGTAACCCCCGCGAATACGGTGGGGGGGGGGGGGCGACTGTACAGCAAAAAATACCGATGTTATTGAACACCCTCGAAAGAACAAAAACTGGCGAGAAATTAAAAAATGTACTGGGTGATTTTTAGCGAAATGTAAAAGACATCGTGTTGTAGAGCAGTTTCGGAATCTCCTCAAAAAATATCGTTAAAGAAGGATTAACGTAGTAAAGGATATCGTGATATTAAGAGGAGTTTAACATTAGAATATTGGCTATTCTAAATTACGATTTGAAAAAAATATTGTTATAAAGGGATTTATTATTGTAGTGAGGTTTTCACCGTAATTTCATAGAGAATGTACTACGTTGCCCCTTCAATGGAGAACAAGTGTCTTTTTTCATCACACATTCCCAAAGAAGGACAAAAGTCCAAATATCTGTATTACAAAGAAAAAAAGCTTATAAACTATACAAAAGTAATAGAAATAAGATTTCCTACAAGAAATTAAAACGTAATTCGGTAATTTCTAGAAAAAAAAAATTAATAATAAATATTATTATTGTTATTATTATTATATTTTTTTCGAATCAACAATCGATCTGGAGATGTGTTGTAATCTCTATCGATCTTGTGTATCTCCTCCTCTCCACAATACGTCAGTTGGAAAAATGTCGTAGATGTTCTCGTAGGTCATTTGCCTACGGTCAATTTCTTTGATTTCTTTCTTTTGTGTAGTAACGTGAAATTTTCTCTCGAGGGTTTCTTGGAAACAGCAAGAGGGGGGAAAAGGAAAATATATAGGAACTTTTTTTTTTTCTTCTCTCGAACAGACGACCGTATAATAATATTTATTTCATTTTGTTTTGAGCAGTGAAAAAAAAAAAAAAGAAGCCATCCTTCTGGAAATAAAATAGTTTTCAAGGGGGGAAGGTTTTAAACTTCGATGGAGATGGCGAGCGCGAGTTCTTCCAGATCAGAGTTCGTTGTTGGTGGGAAATACAGACTCGCTCACAAAATAGGAAGCGGATCGTTCGGGGATATATACCTAGGAGTTAATATTACAAATGGCGAGGTGAGTTATTCCGATTATCAATTATTATTGATGTTATAATATTTGTTGAAATTAGAAGCGTTTTTTTTTTTTTTTTTGCAATCTCGGCCAGCTTGTGTGTAACAAAAGCGCATGGCTTCGTTTTTTATCTCCTTTCAGTATTTGACCTTGTGTTGTTTTTTTTTTACCGATAATTCGTATTATCAATTATCACTCGGATGTAATTTTGTTTAATGGAATATAACTATTTAGTTGAAGCATGGTGAAAGTTTGTTTTATTGTGAGCTTCAAAATATTATAAAAAAAGGCCTATCGTAGTAGTAGAAGCCCCATTGAGAAATTTTTTGTATAATTTCAATGTTGGTGGTTGAAAGAATAGTCTTGAAAATGTGATTTTTCATTGCGTTTGTAGTGTATGTGAAATGCCTGAGAATATTGAATGTGTGTGTCTACGAATTATTGATTGAAACGGTTTAATGATTGGTATTGTATAGTGTCAGGGTTTTGGCAGATCGAGAGAAAAATCTAAGTGCCAAATGCGTATTTGACGAGTGGAGCGTATTTCATTGCTGGAGCTAGTAATCGCATCTAGAAAATTTTGGGCGTGAATGCCAATGTTTTGGTCGCCTTGGGAGGGAGCGCCCTGGTATACGTATTGTTTGTAATAGTCATATTCGTGTGATGATCAAGAAATGTTGCTGTAGTGCGTAGCATTTGATTTGTTGCTGGACGCAGTAGCCCAGGTTGATAAGCCCCAAAGCAGAATGTGCCAAAATCTGAGACGTACATCGCAGAACAATTAGCTCTACTGCAGAACAGTTTGGAAGAAATTTAAGAAAAAGTGCAGAAAAAAAAACACTATTACATGTATGGGGATTTTTACTACAGAACATTTCCAGTCAGCTGGGGGTTCGTCACAGAACAGTGCTAAACATTCTGCTTTGGGGTTGATAAGATACTCATCTAAAGTACCAAAGGATGTTCAGAAGTGTCACGAGTTTGATACCCGGTTTGTTCTTGTCAGAAAACTTTCCTGACACAGGTGCAACGAAAACGGGGAATGACCACAGAAAAAGATTGCTACTGCAGGCACTCCCACATGAAGGGTTTAGCACACCAACCTCTTGATGAGTAGAAAAAAGGGCTGCCATTTGGAATCTCCAAAAAATTGTAGGTCTCGGTCTAATTAGTCCTCATGTGCAGAAAATGATCAAAATGAGCTGAAAGCTGATTGTGTCATGAATAACTATTTCTCAATATGAGTATAAAGCCTCCTTTATAAAAACAGAACAGCTATTCCCAGGCATCGGATTACCCTTGCAACTGAAAAATTAGCATCGGTTCCAGAATTTTAAATATTGTCTTCCATTATGCCAGAACCATAGATGTGTAAATTTCAAAAACTTGGGCAATGATGTTTGAAAGTTTACTCTACCTATGTTACTTGGTTATTTTCCTAAAATGTTTCATAACACATGTTTTAATAAAGAATACACATTCGTATTTCTGGCAAAAAAGGGCCTAAGTGATCGAACCAGCTTTCAAACTCAAAAAGTGAAAATTTTCATAGTTATGTCGCTAGCATAAGGAGGACAATATAGGTGTGTTTACATGGGAAGTGTGAAAACTGTTTAAAACCAGGTTCAAAAAGGTTTTCACTGAAACCTGTTTACATGGATCGACATTTCAATTCCACTTTATTGTAGTAGTCAGAGGTTTGCATTTGGAAAAATTATGGGAAAGAAGTTTACAACGCTCAAAGATATGTAGGAAATAAAAGCCAACGCCTGCTTTCTAGTTTTTCCTATGAAAAAAGAAGGTTGCAGAAACTTCCAATTCTACCTCAATACTGCATATGTAAATGAGGCTTTTGTGTGATTACTGAGTTAAGAACCGAGGACTAAATGTTTGGAAATCGTCATCTTAAAGGAGTCCTACTGGAAAACATATTAATTTGACAGTAACAGAAGCGTGTGACTTTAGCTTTTCCCCCTTTTCTGTATTTAACCTTGTAGTTTTTCCGATAATTTTGTATTATCAATTATCATTCCAATATAATTGTTTACAACTGTTATTGTTGTTTAGTTTAAAATTTTTTAGTTTTTATTCTGAGCTTTGAATATTATTAATAGAAGGCCTATCACAATTATAATAGTGGAAAAACGCTCCTGTGAAATTTGATTGTATTTGAAATAATTTATGAATTTTTCTATTATATTAATTATGGTTAAAAATAAAATGATCTTATAGAAACGAGATTTCATTTGCAATTATTATGAAATGTCTAAAATGGTGTCTATTTATTAATGATTAGAATGGGTGCCAGATTTTTATTGTATATGAATTATTTGTACGTAATAGTCATATTCACATGACCAAAATGCTGTAATTGCTACGGTACCTTGAGTGTGATTCGTTACTCATAGTTGCTTGCATCATGAAAAACCTCAGCGATACAGTAGACCAAGGCTGTGCAAATCCCATAGCGACTATGAAATTAGTATTGACACCTAATATTTTCTGTTCTATATTCTGATGCTCTCTATCTTAAGTAAATTCATGAGAAAAATTCATCACATATATGTAGTGGTGCTATGTTATCTCGCAGGCTTTTTTCCCCCTTTACAAAGTAACAACAATTTCACTGGCACTCTAGGGGCAGGTGGTCTTGCACCACCTACTAGGGACAGTAATCCAAAAAAAAGACCAGCTGCTCTTTAAGGACAAAGACTAGTGTATTAGTAGTTACATTACCTCAGACATGTCCATTTTTTTTTTACATATTTTCATCATTACCCGCAGTTAATCAAAGTTCTACTGCACAGTAGTAAAAGCCTGTAATTGACCAGTTCACAAAGTGGCTGGTGATCCCTGTCTAAATAATTTTCAGTTAGCGATTCCTTGAAATATGGACAATATGGACTGGGTCACTGTTTGGTTAAGATATACAGTAGTGGTTTATGAAAAATAATCAGCTATATAGCCTACAGGGTTATTATAATTAAAGATCTGATTCCAAAACACAAATAAGAACTGCTGGTCAGAATGACTTGAAAATTTTCATGGGTCTATTGCATGAAGCTATGGAATTTTCTTTGGCGAAAGGAAAAAAATACTTTGAAATGTACAAGTGCATGATGTACTTGGCCAGTGATATAATCTATTTTCGTAACCATAATCATTTTGGCACTACAACAGCATCAGTATTGTGAATAGCAGGGCTGGACAAATCCTAAATGTTGGGGTGACTAGGAAAATAGATTTTGGCACCTAAAATTTTATATGCGTCATTGCTAAAATGAAGTGTAAGTATGAGACAATAATTTTTTTTTTGATTTTTCGTAATGATTCCAACATGAGAATGGGTCATAAAGTCCTGGAAAAGTAAAAAAATACTTGGGACTGTTTTTCTTGGGGGGGGGGGGAAACATGCTTCACTCTTAATGAATTTGGCTGGCATTTAAATTTTTTTCGATTTGTCCAGCCCTGGTGGATAGCACAACTTTTATCAAGATGCACATTGCGACACCAGTAAAACAGCTGCTGAAGAACAAATTTTTTTGACAATAACAACATGATGCAAGACCTGGCCACCATGTTCACCTTATAGGTGAATGCTACTATAGCCTTTGCAACTTTTGGCTTTGGAGGTACCCCAAAGTGTTATGTGCAGTGGTTGGATTGTGAACTTTGGTGAATTGAAAGCACATTCACATTGTTACCATGACAGGCCTACTCTGATCTGTTGTTGAACAAGCATTTTTATTCTTCATGTCAAAGACAACACAGTGGACAACATATTTAACATTTCTTGTGTAAGTTGTTGTTTGTTTAAATGACTACATTTTTGTGATGTTTCCATGAATTAAGAAATCGTTCCATGGTAATTGCATTATCATTTTGCCTTGACTGGCTATCATATCTATTCTGCGAACAAATTTCCCATGTGCTGGATGAGTACTGCATCTATTTTACATTTTTAAGTATTTTTTCCCCTTCACCATGCAAAATTCCATTGCCTCAGGAACATTCATGTAAATTTTCAAGTCATTTTCTGACCAGTGGTTTTTATTTTAGTGTTTTGAACTCAACTTTAGTTATAATCATCCCCAAAGTGCCAAAATCTGTTAGCGCTAAATCAATTAGCGCTACTGCAGAACAATTCGGAAGATTTTAAGAAAAAGTGCAAAAAAACACTATTGCATGTATGGGGATTTTTACTGCAGAACATTTCCAGTCAGCCGAGGGCTCATCGCAGAACAGTGCTAAACATTCTGCTTTGGGGATAATCACCTGTATATTGTAAATCATTGCTAATTAATCTAATTATGCTTCATTAAACTCGTAATTTGCCTAGTTTTTAATCATAGTTTTTGCGAAATAGTGTCCTAATTAAGCATATTGAGAAAGTAACTAGAGAAAACATCTTTATTATAGGGATTAGTAAGAGAATTCTCAAACACAAAATAATTTATTGAGTTCAGCTATAGAATAATATATATAGGCCCGATATATGTATTGTTTGTAATAGTCATATTCATGTGATCAAAAATGTTCTTGTAATTGTTGCATCACCTTCAGTTTGATTCGCTACTCAGTTGCTTGCGTCAGGGAAAAACTTCAGTGATACAGTAGACTCTTGCTAATCTGGCACGTATCAGATTAGGGTGCCCTAGACAACCAAAATCACTGGATTGCTGGAAGTAAGGCGAAAAGCCCCCCAAAAGTTATAAACATTTGCGCTCAGACATGCAATGACAGCAGGGTTTAAGCTAGATAAAAAATTCCTATATCAAAAAAGCAAAAATTGGGGGTGGGGGGAGAGGAAGCTTTTGCAAAATGCTACAATGCTAATGATTGATTGTTGGATGTGTCTACTCGTTTCGTACCTCATGTGCACATTTTTGCAAAAGTAGCTTTTACTTCTTTCACATTCTAAAATTTTCTTTTGCATTTTGCTAAAAATGCAACCGTGGCTTAACCCCTGATTGACAGGTTTTCTTCTTATGCTCAAATAAGAAAAACGCTGGTTTGCTGGATGGGTTGGACTAGCACATGGTCAGATTGTTGAGAGCTTACTGTATCTTGCAACACTAGTAGGGCTTGACAAATCCGAGGTTATGATTGAGGCTTTTTTTTGGTATTAGCACGTACAATTTTCCATTTGGAAAAATAACCGAAATAAACAGTTTGCATCACTAGGTCACAGGAATTTTTTTAAGACTGAAACAAAATAATTCACAGAAACAGCCGATAGGTTGCGCTGGTATGAGCGACTTTGGTGGAAATATTCAAATGAGATGGTTATGAGAACTTGTGCCCCTAATCTGCAACCAGTTTACCATTGTAAACTGTGTATGTGTACCTGCTGCACTCTGCCGTTACTGGATTTGTGACTCGCCTGCAATGTGTTATTCCCTGTGGTGGTGGTCATGTGGAACATATACTGCTGTAATAAATGATTTTGAACCATGCTGTTCGTTATTTGCATATTTTTACTTTGATTCATGTACTTAAGTGCCACCTATCGGGTGTTTTTTTAGTTACTTTTTCCCCCATCTTAAAAAAAAATCCTGTGACATAGCGATGCTAATCAGGGTTTAAGCTGGATAATAAATTCTTTTAGCAAAAAATTGAAAATTGGGGGAAAAGGTTTAGCAAAATGCTACAACGCTAATGATTTATTGTTGGATGTCGTCTGGTTTCGTACCTCCTGTACGCATTTTTGCTGAAGTGGCTATTACGTCTTTTGCCTTCTAAGATTTTCTTTTGCATTTTGCGAAAAATAGGAATATAGCTTTAACCCTGATGCTAACCCTACAAACCATTTATTATTTTTGTTATTTTTCTCGTTTTTATGAATTTTTAAAGTTTCTACAGACTTTTTGCCCACTCTGTAGTTTAATAGATTATAATTGGGCTTAGAGATGTGAATTCTGGAGAATATATGGAAAGACTGTTATTAATAACTGGAGGATATTATGCAAATATTTGTATCATTCAGTTTGTAGTTATTATAAAACTATATTCTATTAAACATTTCAAGGTTTAAGTTTTTTTTTTTTTTTTTAAATTTCCAAATAACGTAGTATTTTACTGTATTGTGAATTTCTTTTTGAAATAGCACTCATTCTAGAACATTTTTCTTGGGTAATTTGTGCTTTTTATCTGTTGAAATCATAAAAAATCAACTTTACGTAATTTTTCTTGTCTTTGTTATTAAAGTAACATTTTAATTTATGCAGCTGAAAACAGCAAACTTCTGCAAAATGGCCAAGTTATGCTTTGACCATACACTTCTTTTGATTGTAAACCTTCATTACTTGACTGCCTAACATAAATAAAAATATCAAGGAGAAAAAATAGAAATTAAATAAATTTTGAAGGGGGTGGTCTCCAGTGTTCCCATCTTCCCCTATGTATTAGGATTAGTTTGTAATAGTCGTGTTCATGCAATCAAGAAATGTTATAATTGTTGCAGACCTTATCATTTGATTCATTACGGAAAGTTTGCTTGTTTCATGAAAAACTCTTTAGCCATATCCTGTAATAAGGGAACATTGGAGTCCCATTGATTCGGGGTGAACAGAACCAATGCTATCTCAGATTATCTGGAAAGCGGTATAAAATAGCTTTCTGAATGTAGGGTACTACTCCTATTAACTGCTCAATTCATTACACAACTGTCAACACCCGTAGACTGGTTAAAAGAGGCTGTTAGAAAGTCTAGGCCTGAGAGGGCCTCTGTATTAATTTTCTGCACTAAAAATAGCCTGGGGATCCACCAGAGACCCCAAGGATCAAGACCTTCCACTGAAAGTGCATGAGAAAAATAGGAGAAAATCAAAAAACTTATGCTCAACAAAAAAAACACAAGTTTTGGAAAATAATTTCAAATTCTAGCACCTCAAATTATTTGGAACCTTGTAGTTTCGAAAACTCCAATTATATCAAGACTCTACTGTAGTATGTACATACAAACTACCTTGAGGAGAATGGAACAGCTATTCCCAGCTGTAGGGTCACTCTGGCAACTTGAAAATTAGCATCTGCGACTAAAATTTTATGAGTGATTACTTAATTTGGTCAGAGAAGACAACACAAAATGTTCAGAAATTGTCATTTGAAATGAGGAAACACTAGTTCTAAAAGGAACGTTACTCTGCCTGAAAACATTCTTGACCTTATATCCACCTTTATGAATGAGATTAACCGTTAACTGGTGTTGTGAAAACTCTGTGTGTAACTGGCATTATAGTGCAATTTTGACCCCAGCGAGTATTGATGCATTTAAAAAATCAAAAGAAATTTTCATAAAAGCAATGGGTTTTTACATGACTTCATTCATTTATCAATTAATTCACTAAATAATTTTTCGGATTTCCTTAACTATTTTCTCAAAAATGGTCTTTTATTAAGACACATTCGAAAGAAAGAGGAATACATGACTTTTGAAATTTTTTCATGTGAAGTATCTTAGTTATTTAAAGTTATATACAGAAGTCAAAATTTCTCATTCTTATCACATTTTATAACTTTTGGCTACACTCTGATGCTCTAGGCTACCTTACGCAAATTCATGTATAAAGATTGCATTACACATCTAAATGTAGTGGTGCATTATCTCACAGGGTTTTTTGGTTTTTTCCTTCACAAAGGAGCAGCAACAGTAGTGACACTAGCTGTCCCTAAAGGACAAAGACCAGTGTACACACTAGTAGTTACATTACCTAACAGACATTTTAATTTTCTTTTCCATAAGAAATAGCACATATATACCATATATCTCCTAGTCTTAATATTCAATAGTTGTTTTTTTATACGTTAAGCTCAGTTAATCAAGGTTCTGCTGTATAGTAGTAACAGATTTGTGAAAAATAATCAGCTATATACACAGTGATTATAATTAAAGTTTTGATTCCAAACTACAATAAGAACTACTGGTCAGAATGACTTGAAAATTTGCGTAGATACTCCTGAAGCAATGGAAGTTTCTTTCGCAAAAGAAAAAAAAGTGCAAGTAGACTATGTTGTACTTGGCCAGCAGTATAATCTATTTTGTGCAACCACATCATTTCGACGCTTCCACAACATCACTGTGTGGATAGAACAACTTCTATCAAGATGCATATTGCAATACCAGCAAAGCAGCTGCTGAACACCCATTTTGACAATAACAGGATGCAACTTAACCCTTGCAACTTCTGGCTGTGGGGGGTACCTCAAAATGTTATGAACAGTGGTCGGATTGCAAACTTTTGTGAATTGCAAGCTTCAGCGCATCCTCTGTATGTTAGAAGTTCCTCAATAATATTAACATGGGCGCGTTTGGTTTAATAAAGGTGAATTGCAAGTGCATCCACATCATGGCCATGGCATACTCTGATCTGTTGTTAAACAAGAATTTTTGTGCTTTCACCTCATAGCCAGAACACGGTGGACAACATATTTAACATTTCTTGAGTAAGTTGTAGTTATTTGTTCAATTATTTCACTCTCTCTTTTTGTGATGTTTCCATGAATTATGAAATTTTGTAATGCTATAATTAAGTTATCATTTTGCGATGACTGGCTATTGTTTCCATTCTGCAAGCAAATTTCCCATGTATTGGATGATGTCATTAATTTTACTTTTAAAGTGTTTTTTTCTCATTTTACTTAATAAAATTCTATTTTTTTCAGGAATATTCAAGTCAATTTTCAAGTCATTCTGACAATCGTTATTTTTTTAGTGTTTTGAAATCAGAACCTTATATAATATAGTATATTATATAGTAATCACCCTGTATATCAGAAAATCATTGCTAATTAATCTTCATTATGCTTCATTAAATACATTATATTCACCTAATTTTTATTATAGATTTTGCAAAATAGCTTCCTAATTAAGCATACTGAAAGTAACTGGAGAAAACATCTTTGTATGATTAATAACATTAAAAGGATTTTCAAACACGAAGTAATCCATTGAGTTAAGCAAAAAATAATTAAATTACAAAGTTGGTTTTTGTAAGAATGTAAGAAATATTTATTGATTAATTATTATGGGAATAGTGTTAATTACATGAATAAAAATGTTATTTTAATTAATTATTAGAAGTTTGAAAGATTTTTAAGAAATGTTATTGTTTTTAATGTTAATACTATTTAAAACAAAACAAAAAACCTGGTTTAAACCAAAAAAAAACTGGTTTTTTGTGGTTTTTTTTTTAAACTGTTTTTTTTACCAACCCTGCTACCTATGTTTTCACAAGCACCAAAATTAATCTTATTCTAAGTCGGAAATACTGTACTTGGAAATAACACCATGACATGTTGATTACACAGATCTTATGTCTAATTCATTAACAATACTATCCTCATGCTCATCTTAGACATCCGATGTCTCATGACTAATTTAAAACTGTTAGTCTATCAAAAAACTGGTGCTCTTCTCCAGATATGCCATTTTAATCAGAACACTCTGCTCGTCAGACACAAAAAACCTTTTTTTCAGATGCAAAAGGGGGGGGATCATTTTGACCCCACTGAAACTGATCAATAATGCAGAGAGAGGAAAAAGTTGAAAAATATAAATTTGTCTAACGTGTAAACAACTAGCTTGAAAGTTGCTGAAAATAAGATGGCAAATATGCATTTCTTTCTCAAGGGGTGGCAAAATGACCCCACCACTCCAGTTAAGGGTTAAGGCATTGAATAATTTACAGCATCCAGGGATGATTAGAGGTACTAAGGATTCGTCAAGTCCTGCTTTAGGTTCTGAATGAATGAGCACCAGAACTTAATTAGGAAGCTATTTTGCAAAATCTATAATAAAAATTAGGTGAATATAATGTATTTAATGAAGCATAAATAATGCAGATTAATTAGCGATGATTTTCTGATATACAGGGTGATTACTATATAATATACTATATTATATAAGGTTCTGATTTCAAAACACTAAAAAAATAACGATTGTCAGAATGACTTGAAAATTGACTTGAATATTCCTGAAAAAAATAGAATTTTATTAAGTAAAATGAGAAAAAAAAGACTTTAAAAGTAAAATTAATGACATCATCCAATACATGGGAAATTTGCTTGCAGAATGGAAACAATAGCCAGTCATCGCAAAATGATAACTTAATTATAGCATTACAAAATTTCATAATTCATGGAAACATCACAAAAAGAGAGAGTGAAATAATTGAACAGATAACTACAACTTACTCAAGAAATGTTAAATATGTTGTCCACCGTGTTCTGGCTATGAGGTTGAAAGCACAAAAATTCTTGTTTAACAACAGATCAGAGTATGCCATGGTCATGATGTGATGCACTTGCAATTCACCTTTATTAAACCAAACGCGCCCATGTTAATATTATTGAGGAACTTCTAACATATAGGGATGCGCTGAAGCTTGCAATTCACTAAAGTTTGCAATCCGACCACTGTTCATAACATTTTGAGGTACCCCCACAGCCAAAAGTTGCAAGGGTTAAGGTCAAATGAACTGATGGCCGGCCAGGTGTCATGCAATCCTGTTATTGTCAAAATGGGTCTTCAGCAGCTGCTTTGCTGGCATTGCAATGTGCATCTTGATAGAAGTTGTTCTATCTACACACTGCTGTGGAAGTGCCGAAATGATGTGGCTGCACACAATAGATTATACTGCTGGCCAAGTACAGCATCATCTACTTGCACATTTGGCACTACTTGCACTTTTTCTTTCGTCAAAGAAAATTCCATTGCTTCAGGAGTATCCATGCAAATTTCCAAGTCATTCTGACCAGTACTTATTGTATAGTTTTTGAATCAAAACTTTAATTATAATCACCCTATATATATAACTGATTATTTTTCATATATCTGTTACTACTACTATTATACAGTAGAACCCTGATTAACTGGGCCTAACAGTGAAAGTATAAAAAAACAACTATTGAATATTAAGACTGGGAGATATACAGTATATATGTGCTATTTCTTATGGGAAAGAAAATTAAAATGTATGTGAGGTAATGTAACTACTAGTACACTAGTCTTTGTCCTTTAAGGACAGCTGGTGTCTTTATTGGATTGTAGGACCACCTGCCCCTAGCAGGATGATGTCACTACTGTTGCTGCTTCTTTGTGAAGGGAAAAAGAAACCCTGTGAGATGATACACCATTACATTTAGATGTATGATACAATCCTTATTCATGAATTTGGTAAAGATATATATAGAGCATCAGAATTAGCCAAAGGTTAGAAAATTAGGTAAGAATGAGAAATTTTGGCTTCTGTATATAACTTTAAATAACTAAGATACTTCATATGAAAAAAAATATACATATTCAGGTCACTTTTACGAGGCTATTGAAAAAAACCACTTACACCATCTTATGCCATTTAAAAATATACCATCAAAATATACCCCAAGAATATAAAATGTGATAAAAATGAAAAATTTTGGCTAATAATGAACCAATATGATATTTTCAAGGAAAAAAATATATTTAGGCCACTTTTATTTGACTTTTTGAAAAAAAAACCATTGGTTAAAACCAAGGTTTAAACCAAACAACCCTGACACATCATATACATAAAATACTTAGGAATTTTCATTGTATTATATAAAATGTCCACCGGAGTGAGTCGTTTTGCTTAAACTTTGTAGGTGAGCAAATGAGATTGGTTGGTGTCGTTGGTTTCCGGACTCTGCTTTAAGTCCTATTGGTCTGATTGGTTTGATGCACAAAATGATATGTAGCTATATAGTTTGTCTTTAGTTGAAAAAAAACTTTCCAGCAATGGGTCTTCTTGAATAGTTTTTTTCAAAAAAAATTTTCTAGTGACCATAGAAATATTGATGTTCTAATCCTTTTCCTTTGGTCAATAGAAAACCTTTCTAAAAACTGATTCAGAGCTGTGAGCATTTTGAGATAGATATGATTAGTGGGGGATTTTTAGAGTTGTCTGTCAAACTTTTTTATAGATTTTGTAAATAAGAAATATACATGCTCTCAAAATTTGTTTAGGAATACAATGATACCTTGGCTATCGAAGATAATCTGCTCCAAAATCATGTTTATTAGCCGAAACATGATTTCTTTTAGGTTTCTATGAGAAAATTGCTTTATTTGTTCCAGGTACTACCTAAAATTTAAAATTTTTTTTAAATACCAAGGAGTGCTATATAAAAAAAGACAAACTGACAGAAGGATCAGTTAGGTCCTTTGGTTTTTTATAGGAAGATGAAATATTAAAAAGATTTTTTTATTTTGCACTATATAAACAACCAGCACCAGCTAGTCTGTTGAAGCTGGTGTTGAAACAACCCAGTTGGTGTCTGGTGTCTCAATCCATTTTTAATTTGCTAGCTCATTTCTGTGCCTGGTACATGCAGATGAAAAGAAATAAGCTCCTAGAATGTATAAGAATGTTCAGTTTGATGCGAATTGTCTGTTTCCTTTCCCCCCCCCCCCAGAAAAATCACTAAACAAATCTTTGTTAGCTGAAAAATTCATAAACTGAGACAATCGTTAGCTGAGTTATACTGTACATAATTTTCAGTAAAGTGGGTACGTTTTCACATTTTTTGCTTTTGCAGAAATTAATTTCATGCCATCAAGCTTGTTGATGTGTAATTTGCAAGGGCGTAGCGAGGGGGGGGGGGACTTGGGGGTCTGGTCCCCCCCCCCCCTCCCGAAATGTGAGAAAATGACCGAAAAAAGGGAAAAAGGTGGCCAAATCCATTGTTCTGTCACTGTGGTCCCCGCCCCCCTAACGAAATTTCTGGCTACGCCCCTGGTAATTTGTATTCATTTGATGTAACATGTTGATTTAAATTTTGAGAAAAAAGTTATGCATGCTTAGACATAGTGATTGGGTGATTTCTTAAACTACACATGGTGATCCAAGATTTATTGTGCTGTAAAAAAGATTAATCTGTTGCATTTTGATTAGCATGGATTGGATGCGATGGATTTCTTCCATCACATCTTCGAAATTGTACTTTGAATGATTTTCTTTTCAAATTTATTTAGGGTTATTTTTTGCCGACTCATATTGCACTGTTTCGATGGATATCCAATATTTCAATTCTTATTTTAACCAGGGCTTGATAAAGAAAAATTGGATTCCAGCCAAATTTCTCAGGAGTCTATGACAGTGTTTTTCTGGGAGAAAGAAAAAAACAAAAACAAGGCACTTATTGCATATAGCATGACAAATCTCAGGTGCCAGTTCACCATGGTGATGAAAAATTGGCATTGGTACCCCTGAAGTTTTCTGTGTGATGACTGAATTGGAGTCTGAGAACAATGCAAAATTTTGAAGATGTGTGTACCCATTTCCACCAACATAGAAAAGGTCAAGTCCTGGAAAAATCTAAAAATCAATCATTTTGACCTTTCAGTTAAAAAAGAATGTTAGCGCCTAGAAAATTTGGCTGCTGGCTCATTTCTTTTTTGAGTTGTCAAGCCCTGATATTGACCCATTTCTTTGTTACTAACACAATATCCAACAGTTTTGAGTTTCCAGATTCCACTGCAGTAATCACATGTGAAGGAAATTTTATGTATCAGTATCAATTTGCAGTCTTCATGGTAATCCAGTGCCTGGGATTTGTGAAGTTCTAATTTTAATAGAGGGCTGTGCATGTGAGATGTTTTTTTTTTTTTGAAACATTTATCTAGTTAATGTCAGGAACCAGTTTCTCCGTGACAGTTATTTTCTTGTCACAGTGGAAGAAATTTCTTTTAATGCTGGTTCTAGAATTTATTTTGTCTTGGCTTAGCCTTTGTATTCTAGTGTAGAACAAAAAAAATTGGCAAGAACCTTAAATGTGTATATCGGTCCTTCTTTGTAGGAAGTTGCTGTCAAACTCGAATCTGTCAAAGCCCGTCATCCACAGCTCTTATATGAGAGCAAGTTGTACAAAATACTCCAAGGGAATTCTGGAATACCACACATACGGTAAGTGCTAAGTGCTCTTCTATTCTATTTTTTTACATATGCAAGATTGCCAAAAGCTGGCTGTGAGAAATTCCGGTAGATTTTGTGTGATACATAAAGTGTTTATTTTCAAGACTGATTGAGATGATTGCTTATGCACAGTAGTATTTTAACTTATGAAGTTAATTTGTTCCCCTGGAAGTCACTTTTATTCTTTGAAAATCTTGAATCAAACTTTCTCATGAGAAATAGGTTGATTCATTCCATGCTTGAAAGATATCAGTAATCATATAAATTAATTAAAGTGCAACAGTCCTGTTAGCCTTTGACTTGTTCAAAGTGCCTGAACTTTGGTGTTGTTAATGAGTTTATTTTGACTTTCTGGAGTTGATGAAAAAATCATTTTTAGCATTTTTGCTCCGAATTTGGATAAGGTTACTTATAAAAAAAGACTTGTATAGGTTGAGGTACTACTGTGTGATTTCCGATTTATAGGGTAATATCTATAAACATTTCAGAATTGTAGTAGTAGTACAGAATGAAGTTATCTGTATTATTCATGGTGGACTAATGTAGTGAAATGAAGTAGAGACGTAATTGTTGCAGAGTGATATTTTTTTGATTCACATCTGTTTAAAGATGTTTTTTAAATGAACATATTTCATCATAGTTAACCCACCAATGCCTGTTTATTTTGCCATATTTTCAATCTTTGAGTTTATGCAGATGTTCTCATAGTTTCCTTATAGTATAAATTGTACTGCATAATTCATGTGTATTAATTATCTAAAAATTGTTTTTTTCCCAATGATTGTGACATGCTCATTCTTCATTGTACTATTGCTTAAAAAGGCAATTTTCCTTACCTCAAAAACCTTTAACTTCAAGTGTGTTCTACGGCTGTTTATATTAGTTGCTCCTCTTTTTTTCCCCTCTTACTCATATTAATCACAGTTGAGTTTGTTTCATGGTGAGTCCATAGGTCATCTCTGTTAGTGTTTTCCAGTGAGGAAAGAAAAAGATGGTAATTGGGTGACCCGCAAAAAAACAAAAAACAACACACAACAAAAAAAAAACACGAACAAATGTAGCGAATGATTCACATTTTTTATTTTTCTTATCCTTTCCTCCATTTCATTATCGGAAGCGATGTTACTGGTGATTGAAATTATTAACTTATTCCCCCTTCTATATTTATTCATTTATGGAAGTGGTGATTGGTTTCAGAATAACGGTATCGCTTCACAGATTTCAATTTTTTTTTTTCATGGAAAAGTTTCTATGATGTTATATGGCCTATAGATCCTACTAGCAATTTTATGAGTGACAGCATGTTGAACTTGGGAATGATATGCTATGTTCATGGTTTTCTTTCCTGACGCTGAAGCTTTTGAGCTGGGATGACCGGATACCTAATTGACCCAATAATTAATCGGGATTTTAATGACCTCTTTTCTCTCTGTTCGGCGTTCATGTTATTATAAGTAAATTGGAAGTTTTCTGATCGATAACGCCTCTCTTGTGTTTCCAAAATCTTTTATCAAAAGTCCAGAGCCTCATATCTATGTTCTTGCCGTGACGAGTTGTGGCGTGTTTTTCTGCTGAAATAGCTCATTTCCGTTATCTCGATTTTTATTGGAATGGTTTTTTTTCCCACATCACGTAGATACTCCATTAACATCTGGACTCTAATACTTTTTTTGCGGCGCGGCCCCATTGATTTTACGCGTAATCAAGCAACACTATCTTTTTTTTTTTTTTTTTTTTTTTTTTTAATCTGTCACCTTTGCTGTTTATTTTAATGCTCTGTAGCTCATTGATGGATAGATAGCAACAAGCCTCGTGTGTTTCTCGTATTAGTCAATCGAAGGATGTATCTCGCCGATTGTGTAACTTGTTTATAAAAGACGGGTATGGGTTTAGTCACCAGCGCTATTTCTTTTTCATTTATTGCGTATGAAATTCGCAATGTGCTAGTCAGAATTCGTGATCTTACTGGGTGTAAAACGAGGGGTATAGGATGACAGATGTAATTGCTTCGAACTATTCTCTGTAATGAAAAATGCTAGAATTTTTCATTTAAATTTCGTATTCTCCTAACCTGGTTGCGTCGGAAATTTGGCCCTGTGTTCTCATGGTAGCAGTGAAAATGTAGTTTTTCCATAGATTTCCAGGCATGGATTGTTTGTTTAGGGGGTTAATTAGAGAAACATCTGCAAGCACACATGCTCCGTATATTATCGTATGGATTAATTCTAAAAAGTGACACTGATCTGGACAAATCCCAGGGGCGCCTATAAAATCGGTAGTGGTGCCTAAAATTTTCTGTGATTGCCAAGTCAGAGTCTATAGAATAACACAAAATTTTTTGATTTCATGACTGTCTTCTAACGTAAGAAACGGATATGAAATCCCGGAAAAGTCGAAAAACATTATTTAGGACAGTTTTTCTTGAGATTAAAATCATTCTTGGATTCAGAGAAATTTGGTTGGCCTAAATTTTTTTTTGCTGGCCAAATTCTGTAGCTGTCGGATTCGACCGCACTATCTCTAGTATGTGACTAGAAGTTTACATTGATGCTGCTTTATCAGACATAGGACTAGAATTCGGCAGTTTGTATTTCAGATGTATGGATTCAAATCCCGATGAGAGTGATACACAAGGAAATATGGCCAGTATACTTATAAATAACGGATCTTTGTGTGATTGGATCTCTCATGTGTATTAAACGAAGGAAATACTACAAAGTATGAACAACTCGTGTCTTTCAACATCTCATTTAACAACGCGGACTTGTCAAGTTTTCTACTTGGATTGGATTGTGCAGATTATTCATTTGTCCAATGACTGCTCTTCAGTCTCTACAATGTTTCTATTTTTTCTAGTGGTGATTTTATTCCACCTGAATGTCTAGTGGTTTTAGCCTTTGTTTTTTGAGTGGTGGAGTATTTGGGGAATCAACCCGAGCGAAAAGCGGAAAGGGATTATTGTAAATAATTGCCCCCGCATGCGATTTGTTTTTGCTTGTTTCTGGTGGACCTTGCTCCGTTAATTTTTCCGTAAACAGCCGGTTGTGTTGGTTTCCTGTTGCCCAGTTGTAGGTCGAACGATTCTGCGATCTAGCTTTTCACGGTATTCAGAGTGGAACGGTTAATAATTATTTTGGTAGAAGGAGAGGGAGTGAGAAAAATTTTTTCACGCTCACCGTCGATAGCCGATTCGATTGGGCTGCGGGTAAACCAATCCTAGTGATAATGGTCGACATCGAATTATTGGTGTTAAGGGCAGCGTGGGAGTCGTCCCACCACCACCACCACATACGGGTCAGTTACTAGCGTTACCAGCACACCCCGTAATTAAAGCACCGGTTTCGCGCAGCATAGTTTGAATCTAGTCGTAAGACTCGTGGAATAGTTACAAGAGAACTTCGTTGTTAAAGACATAGATGAGATTAATCATCAGGTTACATTGATTTGTGGTAGCCGACGGATAGAGATTTCTTGCTGTTGGCGAACCGGCATCCATTGTGAGGCTTCCGCGTGTATGTGAATCGCGCGATCTCGCTCGCACGCAACTTACAGCAACATCAGCCACCGATCATAGGAAAGAACTTGTCACTTATGAGATTTTGTCAGGCGCCATCGCGCTGACGTGAAGAATTGGGTAGGGGGGGGGGTCTTTGCTCAAATCCTCCCTTAATTAATATGCGACGCGCGTTCGCGTAAGAGAAACAGTTCCGGTCTTTTTGGTGAGGCCCAACCGTTATACACTAAGCAAGGCTCATACTGTTGGCGTTTACTCGATCACGTGACTTGTTCTGTGAGGACGTCGATCGATCAGTTTCATGATCGACGGGCGGAATAGTTTCTTCACCTCCATGAGAAAAAGAAATCGATCCGGATAATTCGATTGTTATAATTTGTTTTCTCGTTCTGAGAAGGATTATCACCTGGCAGTGAGATGTTGGCATACTTAAATGAATCACTGGTTGTGCATACTTAAATGAGTCCGATTCTCGTCATCAACAAATCAGCTGGTGAACCGCCTCCGTTCCGTGCGGCAAACGAAATTTCCAGGGGCGCCGACACCACGAAACACTCGAGATGTGGAGTGGCATCGTTTCCGCGAATACAGTGATATCTCGGCTCATGAAGATCTTTTTCGTTTTTCTGCCTCGGCTAACGAACATTTCAGTTGATATGGGTACATGAGCTCTCACAAAACAGCCGCGTCGGGAGCTAAATTTTTGTGCCAATCAAAATGAATCCGATGAGTACCTGTTACTTGTGTCAAACTAATTTATTTCCTCCTCGAAATCGCTTTCTAAATACCTCTTTCAGAAAGGTTTTGAGTCATTTCATGTGAAATGACTGATTAATGATGAGCTTTAAATGAATATTAATAATAAGAAAATTTATTAAAAACAAAGCCTTAGACTCGAATGGCTTCAGTGCATACGGTAAGACTCTTAATACAAAACTGAACAGTCTGGAAATTCTAGGAACTTATCTTTTCCATCTGGCATGTGTGAGAAAGAGCTGACTATATCACAGCACATCAACTCACAATGTTTTTTTTTTTCACTATGGCTCACGAACCCACCTAACGTAAAATTAAAGGATGTGTTTTTCATCTTCCTTCAAATTCTCCAAGATATTGTGAAGTTGTTTATCTCTGTACATATTTGTATTTTTAGTGTTACAGTAACGCTTAATGGACTCCCTTCAGTTACAGCCAAATAATTTCCCTGTGTATAATAAAAGGATGCATTTCAAGCTTCTGTTTAACGGTCATCCCTGTTTTACGACAGAATTTTTTTGACCCGCCGTTGTCCGCGAAAGAGGGGTTTTACTGTACATGAAACTTCGAATTTTGGGCCGTTTCTGGGACGAATTATCTTCGCTAGCCGAGGTATCGCTGTATACAGTGAATTGTGCCCTAGCAGTGGAATGATTCTGCATGCTTAAATGAGTCCGATTCGCTTTACCAACAAATCAGCTGTTGTGACGGTGAACTGCCATCGGTAACCGCCTCCGTTCCGTGCGGCAAACGAAATTTCCAGGGGCGCTGACGCTACGGAATACTTTCGCTGCGGATTGGCAGTGGTTCCGCGAATAGTACGGAAGTCGAGACGAAATTATTATTTTTTGCTAGTTTCTCCGTGTCCCGAATTTCGTCAGATTCCGGGAATCTGCGACTCTCCATGCTGATCATTCTCATTCCTGGAAATTTCTAGACCCTCCCTCTCAATTCTCTCCCTTCCCAGTTCGCCATCATTGAGGGCCAAGAGATCGATTACCTCTTCTCCCATTTTGTGTGTCCCGGATTTCCCACGATGCAGCTTGAGTGATGACCTCGTCCGCCTCTCCTTGCATGCCATGCTCTCGGTTGCTATCGTGTTCTCATTGTCGTTCATTGCTTCGTTGAAATGGAATGGTGGTCACATTTGATTTTGGGGGAGGGGCGGCTGTATACTATTATGTGCGCTCGATAACTGGTCGTTTTCATTTCCTCCCCCTCTTGCGATTTCTCTAGGTAGCTACTGAGGCTGTTCCTCCATATTTTTTGAATTTTTGTGTACCGATTCGTTTGCAAATATTAGGTCATCCCACATATTTTTTTCATGGCCGGCAGAAGTGTGTTGCATAAAAAACGAATTACTAAATATTTCAATGTGAGCTCTATTTTGAGTAGTTCTTTATTTGTGTACAGATTTATATTGGTGTGGGACAAGTTGTGTGTGGGAGGATGCGTGTTTGAATATAGTGTCTTATAAAAAAAATTTTCTATATTGTGTTTTATGAAATTCATGAGGGACGTTAATGAGACCTTAGTGGCACTAAACATCTGTGTTGTATATATTATATGGTCATAGGGGCCTTGATGTCAAAGATGGTACACAAAATTTCGGAAACCATCGGGGACAAAGGTGGCCTGTGGATCTGGTTAACACCTTTTCGAAAGCAAAACTTTCAGGAATAATCCACATCAGCTATTCGCAGAAAAGTGGACAATATCACAGGCTCATTCAAAAAGTGGTATAAGGGTCATTCCCAAAAAAAAGTACAAACCGTTTCCCAGACTTTATAATTTTTAAAAAAAAAATTTCAGAGCACTCTGGTAGTAATTTTAATTTTTTTCTAGTTCTTCATTTAATTCTATATTGTATGGCATTTCCTAATGTTTCAGATTGTATCTAATTTTTTTAAAGAAATCATTGTGTAGCAAAACGTCAAAATCTGGCTGTCCCAGCTTGAAAAAAGTGTTAAACAGAAAGACAATGCAAATCTGGAATTTCTTTCCAAAAAACTTGGAATCACATTTTATATATGTGCCACAGATGAAACTAACAATAAAATTTTGAAAAAAATTGTTTTTCTTATAAAAACTTTTTTTGTTCGTGTCCCGAAATCTTTCTCATTTTAAAATGTCCATTCTGTTAATGTCTCAGTTGGGAAATATATTTTTATGATATTAAAATTTTTGGATTTCACTTTTGCAAAACGACTTAATTATTCACGTTATGTGTTTAGTGTTTTAAGTTAAATTTAATGAATTATCTATTCAATTTGAAACCTTTGCCAAATTCTCCATGTTTTTTCAGTTAAATACGGAAGTTAAGTAGTACAGATCATCAAAATCACTGGCACAGATCCAAGGAGATGTCAAAAGGGGCATTTTAGTATGAGTAAAGGTCGTTGTTTGATAATACGCTCTGCATTTTATTGGACAGAAACATTATTTTCCTATATTATTTTTGTTCCTAGGCTCTACTTCCCCCCCCCCCCCCCCCACAGTCCACTCTGGATCACTAATGTGAGAGGCATAAACATAAAATTTATACCGACATCAAATTACTATTCAATTAAAAAAAATTTCATCTGATGATATAATATACAGCTGAGCAAGTACACTTTGACCAGATTTTAAAAATTTTACCAAACCAAAATTCAATTTGAGGGGGGGGGGACATGTTATTTTGAATTTATTCATGAAGTGGACCTTTTTCAAAGGCTATAGAGGAGTCTATATCACCTATCACATTTTGTATGCAATTTTTGAGAAAATAAAAATGTATCTGCATATAGCCTACTTAGAACATTTAAAATATCTTTCTCTCAGTTAAACATTTCTGTGCACTGTTACAATGATGCCCATTTTGTTATGGAAGCATTTTTGCAATTCACAGGCAAATTTTGAGAACACTTCAAACCGAGACATTAAATTATAAATTACCAACCCATTGTCTGTCAGAAATGAAAAGTTTTGCTTTTGAGTTGCTAAATGCAGGCCGTCCATTCTACAGGTCCAGTGACATGTTCGATCACCAGGAAGCGATATGCATTGTTGTTACAGAAAGAAATTGTTCCGGCTCTGCAAGCATGTCACTGCCTTGCAGACACAATCTTTATGCAAGATGGAACTCCTCCACACATTGCAGTGTTTGTTAAGAATGTTCTTAAAACCATTCTAGAGAAGAACGTGTGATCAGCCGGCACTTTCCTAATCTATGGTATCCCTGGACCTTAATCCATGTGATTTTTGGCTTGGGGGGGGGGGCATTTGAAACATCAGGTAAGTTGTGACAATCCAGGAACTTCACCTAACCTTAAAGGCAGCATTTCACGCCACATGCTAAACATTTCCCCGCACACACTTCAGTCAGTTGTGGGACATGCCATCTTGCGATTTCACATGGCAGCTGAAAATGATGGCCATCATGTGGAACATGGTTTGTTGCAATAAAAATTGTTAAAATTGCCTAAATGCGTCATCTTTTAAAGATGCCCTCTGGTGGCTGCTTGTGCAACTAACCTCTCCCCCCCCCCTTCCCTGAAATACATTTCCATCACTTCATGAAGTCCTCCACAAAATTTCACGATTTTCTGATGACTGGTTTCACCTGTAGTTATATAAAATATAAACTTTTCTATGTGCAAATTTCGATAAAATCATGAAAACCCATCAAAAAGACAGGGGGAAAAAAGTAAATTAAAAAAAAACAACTTTTTTTTTTTCAGCATATATATAATAAAAGCTGATTTCATGATTTTGAGAGATAAAAACAGCAGAAATAAAATAATTTTTTTTACAGCACTATTTGTTTTTGTAGCAGTGGACAAAATCCACATGACTTTCAGTCATAAAACCCAAAAAATAAAATATTACAAAATAAAAGTGAAAAGTATTTATGAAATATTAAATTTCAATTCATTGGTTATAATTTGAGATCAATTTCATTTTGAAAATTCAACTTTGAATTTGTCATTTAAAAAAATGTGGAATGCACACTTTTTTGGGAATGACCCATAAACTTAACCGTTTCCATTCAACCTTCTTTCACTTCTGGAAATCTAATGTTTTAATCCCAATTTTTTTTTTAATGTTAAAATTTGTACATAAGTAAGTCATACCCTTCTCTTTGAGATTGCCTTATGATTTGAAGTAAAACTAACTAATTTTAAGAAATAAATATTTTCTCCCATGTCTTATTTTTCACCCCTGACTCATAGGGGTAATTGTAAACAAGTAACTACTTATTCATTGCAGTGACCTAAACTAGGGGGCAAATGTAAACGAAGTGTATAGTATTCCTTCCAAATAAAACAAAGTAACAAAAAAAAAAAAACAAAGTAAACAAATAAAAACAAAGTAAACATATGATGAAGCTTCAGTGGTGCCACATATCGGTTATCCCCGACTTCATATCGATTCTTGTCATCTGATTAACCCCACACTATAAAAAAATAACGAATATGTTTTTGGTCTGCAATTTGTGCGTTTACATTTACCCAATTAACTCTTTCAACATTTCTCTGCTACTTGTTTGAGGTGGGTTGTCGAATCGGGAAATAATTTGAGAGTTCCCAGCGATCTCAAAGTCAGGGAACAATTCTGTGAAGGGGAAAATATTCGGAAGGTCAAGATTTCGAATTGTATTTCTTTCAGGAATTTTGGTCTGGGAAATGGTCAAGCAGATTTCTCTGGAAACCCGGCATTATGATTACCCAAGATTGTGTTCCATACACGTCTTCGGTTTTTTTTTTCTCTTTTCTAATTTTAAATTCTTGAGAGGAAAAACATTTAGAAGATGAGATGACTTGATACGAATACTTGATCGACAAAAACGAATAGGTGAATTTTTTAAATTCAGCAAAGTTAGACGTGAACCGGTGCGGGAATCGTATAGCTTACTGAAACGTGTCAAAATTATTATGGCTGAGAATCCCTGCAGATTTTCCCCATTTCGAGCATGTTATTATCATCACTTTAAATTCCTGATAAAGTTCTCTTTCCACAAAATATTAATGAACGTTCAGCAGCAGCTGCCCGTAGAATCTCGAAGAGGACAAATTCTCGCTTGTGTCCGAGGCCACGGGACGAAGAATAAAAAAAAAAATTAAAGATAAATACTGTACAGGTATCGCAATGTTTCCCTCATCTTAAGGGTTTTTTTACATTTCTTTTTACTCTGCAGTCTACCTTGACGACCTATATTCGAACCTACGCAAAAGAAAAAAATAAAAAGCTTCTGCAGTCTTTTCTTCATTGTCTTGGCTATTTTATATACTAAATTATTTTGATCGTGAATTCCGGTTTTAGGTCGTTTCGCCTATGGTTTTCAGCAGAGATGTTCCGGCTGTTGCTTTTATATCGAGAGAGAATAGAAGAAAGAGAAGGAAGGCCCTGCACGTGGTACGGGTTTCCTTGCGCAATCCTTATCTACACGGCAGGTCCTTTCTCCAAACCCGTGTGTGTGTGGGTTGTTACATCCCCCCTTTTAATCTAAAGAGCTTGCCATGGGGTTTTAGAATCACGAGCTGGGAAGACAGAAAACGAATTAATATACTGTATAGCCACTTGTTATCAGTTCCTGGAATTCCTATCTTACTTTTCATGCGTATTTAGATAACATTTACTACAGATAACCGCCACGATACAGATATTATAGCTTTTGGCGGGAACTTCGGGCATAATGGTGAGAAATTATATGCGGATCATCTGTGAAGGGATAAATTTCAGCTGTGACTCTAATATGATTGATATCCATTACTCTGATTAATAATTATGTATTATTGGTGGGTGTAAGCAGTAGCTGGGTGTTGGAGCACACAAAAACATTTCCAGTTTTGGAATGCATGTTAGCGCAAGTTGTAGGTTCCAATTAGCTGTTTAATACAGGTACAATTGCGCAATTACAACTGTTCTCAAACTGTATCCAGCTGTGGCTCCCAATCCATAGTCGCCTCCAGCCGCGATACCTCTGCAAAGCTTTGAACAGCCGCATGTCATATTACCAGCTCGCCTCGACGTCCATGGGAGCCAGACGCGCTCTTTTTTGAGAGTCGCTGCGCTTTGAATTAATGCTATATGTGAATTGAAAAAAAATTCCTTATTTACTGCATTTCTTGCAATTCCTCGTTTAAAATGTCTATTTCATTGATTTAAGAGCTTTATTTAGCTAGGCATGCTTAAAAATTGTCTCTATAGTAGAAACATTCATCTTTAGGAACTCTTGATCATTTGTGACCCTGGTTCAGCACATCATTGACTATTCCACGGTTTTTAAGTATGCTTAACTTAAAAAAAAGTTGTAAATACATAGTATACTTTACATTATAAATAACGAATTTTAAGGAATGAGTTCAATTGTGCAAGAAAAGTATCTAATGGGCTTTTTTAAATTTATAACCGAGTTAACAGAATCGCTGCATACAACAATGCTAAAAGTAAAGGATTCTCTCTTATTCTCTTCCTACCTTTGAGGACTCTAGAGAATGCAATCGCTGACGATTTCAAGGGTGAAAAATCTGCTACAAGCTGCTACAAAAAATGCCAAAATTCTTCAATTCTACGCCATCTTATGCCAAAAACAAGATTTTCCCTTAAGAAACTTTCAAGTTGCGTCACAATAGTAGCTGACTTTTCGATAACATCATTTGTCCTCTCCACAATTTTATTTCTTGGGGCCATAAGTGAAATTAGCTTGAGTCCCCCTCCCCAGGATTTGGCGCCCAGGCTTCCGACAACATATAAAATGGGGTCAAACTATGCAAATTGCCACTCATCCACAGAACAACAAAAAACCTTCAATCGCTGTTTCCAGCTATTTTTTTGCGAAAGAAAGTTACTCCTTTGATGTATGCTTTCCTTACGTTACTTATTTTTTAAATTGTGTCGATTTTTCCTGACTGTACTTGACGAAACATTCGCGTATTCTTTAGCAGAACGGAAAAGTTCGCGAAAGAACGTAGTATCGCACTGGAAAAACAGCAGTGACGAATCCATCTTCACCATCAGCAGTTGCGACGCAAAAGCCGTCGGTAAATTCAGGGTGTCTACGATCATGCAAAAGTGACGAAATCCCAGAAAAGTAGCCTCACGGAAATGAGAAAAAGGTCGCGAAATAAGTGAAAAATATAGGGAGGGAAAACAGATGTACTTGGATTGAATTTTTTGTGAAAATAAAATAATTCTACTAAATTTCTAATACATTATTCTGTAGTTTTTATTTCAAAAGTTTAAATTAAAAAATAATTTAATTCTATAGTTTAAATTTGAGTCTAGTTTTTAATCACTATTAAATTTCTTAGAATTTCTAATAAATATTCTAAGAATGACCCTGCAAAAGAAGTCATCTCAAAGTATGTTGAATCAAACTGAGGTAATATAATCAATAGCAAACTAAAAAAAAACTATTTTAAATATGAAATTGGTAAATTCTGGTAAAAGAAGCAAGATCAAACGATCAAAAATGCTTGAAACTGAAGCACAACTTAACCTTCATCAACGGCAAAAACGAGAAAAATAATTACTTTTCTAATGAGTGTTTCAAGTTTTGAAGTAAAAAGTAATCTTGTGTACGCTACTACATATATGTATATACAAACTGTATTTTATTTACTGCAAAAATTTTAAAGTGCTACAAAAATCAAATTTTAATTTTCCACCCCTGGGATTTGGTAACGGTTAGATTGGCTCTATATCTTTTTCTCTCCAACGTTAGCTAATGGTAGGACTTTACGAATACCTTTTCTTTAAAGTCTGTTGTAGATTATCTTATTGTACTTGGGAGTTCCGGGCGGGGTGTTAAAGGGGGAAAACCCGTATTTTTCTTTGAGGGGGAAAAAATATGGTTGTTAGCGTTTCTATCAAAAAGGTAGTTTAGCAAGCTGTTTACTCTTCCAATTTTCGCGTGTCACCACTCCTCCCTTATTTTTAAAAATAGTCGCACCTGCATTTAAAGTTATTTACATCATCTTAGGCAGAGTTGCTGGGACCGAGATTAATTTTCCTCCTCCCTTCTCGACCTTAAACTTTTAAAAAAGTAAATTTCTTTCTTTATTCTTGTGCATCATTGTGTTTATTCCACGCACTCATCCTTAAAAAAAGATTAAGGAGAAATAATGATGAAATAAGACGTAGTTGTTTTTCCTGACTTGTCATTTCATTGGGGCACCGTAATCACCGTCGCGTATATTTTCCATACGCAGAATATACATACAGTATGTGTATGCATACTAAAAAAATGGCGAATTTTCTTTATCATTCAATGACGAACCCATTTTGAATCTTCGTTTGTATGCGTCGTTATAGCTAACGAGAGTGAGAAAAGCCTCAGAATATTTACTCGATTTCCGATGTGTATACGTACCATATTTCGTGAATCCCGGCTTTTGAGAAGGGGGGAGAAGTGATAAAAGTGACAGTGGATAATCATTTCCAAGGTTGGTGCAGAAAAATATGGTATTGGTTCAAGCGATTGCTGGGAATGGGTCTCCAAACTGATTATTTAGTTTTCGATAAAAAGGATGTGAGAAACTCGTTCTTGGCTCGTACGTACTGGGATTTTTTTTTTTTTTTTGTTCCATCTCTTTCAGTCAGCAATGGCAAATGTTATTTCTTCGCCATGTTCTTTCTCTTAATGCGATTTCTCTTAAATTTTTTTTTTTTCTGTCATCTTAGAAATCTCCTTATAACCGCTTCAATGCAAACCTACGGCTCATTTAGATCCAGAACTCGAGAATGGAATCAGAATTACTCTGTACGTTACTTCTGCAATTGACGCAAATATTCAACATATTGACCACCGAGTCGGTTATTTGGACACTGCCTTGTTTTATCGGAATGGGTTGATTACACGTCGCGGAGGAAAAAACCAAATCGTCGATGGATTTGACTCCCCTCCAATCCATTGCAATTTATCGAATTGACTTCACCGCATTTTTCTGCGTTTAAACCGTGGATTATACGTCAAAAAAGCATTGGTGTGGGTTCTAAGTATTTTATTGGAAGTTTAGTTTTACTGGAGGTTTTTAGTATCTCAGTGTGGATTTTATGCAGTTATTTTATTTATTTTTTGAAAGGTTGAAATGGAAATGAATATTTTTAAATGAATTTGTGAAACAATTTTTTTCCAAGATTTATTGATGAATATTAATGACATCTTTTGTACAAAATGTAAACAACAACCCCTTCCATTCCTTGATATTTCGTGGTTTATAATGAAATTTGTAAATTCGTATCATATGCCACTACGAACTACAGTCGACGCTCGTTATAACGACCATTCTATTACAACGACCGGTAGGATAAGTCCCAAATGTTTCCATATAACGACTATCCCATGTTTTCCTTTCGATATAACGACCTCCCAATATAACGTAAGTTTTCCATGGAACGAGGGGGATCGTTATAACGAGCTCGACTGGTAGCCTATATGATTTTTTTTTCTTAAAGTAGCGAGATTTTTTTTGCATTTATGGATTTAGTGCATTATTATTTATTTAATGGATTTTATGCACATTATTATTTACTCTTACAAAATACGGCATGTCCCTTGCTCTGACTGACCATACCGCGTTCATTAGACCACCACCTCCCCAAATCATGGCCCGCCGCTCTGTCTCAAGGAAGAGACATAAGCAAGTGGTTGAAGACCTGGACCATGCTGGAAAAAATATTCATTAGACCGGGACCTAAGGTCTAATTAAAGATCCCAGCAGTGATTCTAGCCTAGATCTGACAAGCATAGGAGGCTAATGCGTTGATCATTCGGTTAATTTTATAATAACTTTAACTTATGCATGGAATTGATTGGTTGCACACGTAAATTTACGATTAATCACGAATTTAATCTAAATTTAATCAAAACTAGCGTCTTTGTTCGCTTTGGCGAAAGTATACTGTCCATCAATTTCGTGCTGGCTGGATCGAGATTTCTCGTGGAGAACGTGGATGATTTTCCACGAGACACTTCACTGAGGAAGTGCGTACGAAATAGAGCGTGCGGTGATCGCCAAGTGACGTCCATTTCTGACTTTTCAAGCTCACGCACAAAAGCGCGTAAATTGTGACTTGCCAAAAAATAACCTTTTCCTTTACTCACTCTCTTTCGTGGGGGGAAAAAAATGTATTTTCTCCATTGGATGCAAATTTCAGCCCAGTGTTTACGCCATACCCCATTGTGTAAACTTTTCTTTTAGTACCACGTAAATGCACTCGCAATGTTGTCATATTTTTTCATAGTGTTTGGTCTGGCTCGTAATATAAAACGAGCTGTTAGGCTGTTGTATCCAAAACAAATATATATTTTTTCCTTTTTGGTGGGCTCATGCGACCTGTATATAAAATGCTTGTAGGCCGTATTTTGAATAGGTTATTGCCAGAAGAAAGTTCCGCTTTATATGTGTACATATGCATGCATATTTTGCTTACGTGTGTGCAACCGTGTGACATGCCTTTGTAACTTACGATGGCAGTGGAGGAAATATTTCTGGGGCGTGCTTCATTCATATACATATATAGATAGGTCATGCGCGCTCTCCTAGTTTTTTATGGTCGTTGTGAAATCGGAATCCGGAATAACCGATTTTAAAAGGGAAGATTCCTTGCACGAAACGTCGTAAAGAGAATCTGGAACATTTTTGCCCGACATTTTTTTAAGCATTTAAAGAGGAATCTTCGCAATGTCGAACGAATAATTCCTTCACAATGCAGGCAGTATTTTGAATGAAAAAAATCTCACGAAAGAAAGGGATGTTGGAAATGACCATTGAAATCTGGAACAGTCTCTCAGTTGGCACTTGCCCGAGGATTCCTTGCTAGATCACCGGGGAAACAAAGGAGTTTCTGTGCTGTACTATAGTCACTCGATTCATTTTTTCCCTTAATTTCTGCTTTGTATTTCGAATACATCCTACTGAACCCCCTCACCCTCCCTCTCCATGGAGACCGATTTTGATTCACATTCAAGCGTAATAAGTAGGAATGGGACTTCGGCTGCTATTCGGTCGAATAATACCGAATATCTGTAAATCTAAGCATAACAAACTAACTTCAAAAAATTATATATTTGAAATTTTTCCCATAAATTAAAAACTTACACACCACACAAAATATAATCAGTATCTTTTTCTGTAAAAAAGGTTATATCAGGGTGAATTTCTAGGGTAAGGAAAGCACGAAACTGAAAATAGAATCTTACTGCAATAAAATGGAAGTGAGCGGGAATTATACACAATTTCACTAACTGAAGAATGTACCGGTGTTCGCCAGTAACGCATCTAAATTTAATTTTACTGCTTCAAATTTTGTTGAGAAGGGAAAATACTTGATTAATCCTCCTAAATTTTAGGTATTTTTTTTAAGTTATTTCTCAATGATAAAAAAAAGTACCCCTCTTTTTGCAAAAGTATCCTCGTAATTTTGAAGAGTAGTGAAATTATTCTTCAGAATTATTTTCTCGGATAACACGGAGGTGTACCTCGGTGACAAGATACATAGAGCTACTGAAAGAGGCAAAGAATATCTGAAGAGGAAATATAAGAAAATAAGTCGTAAATTTTATGCGTTACTAGTTGAGAGTAAATAATGGTTGACATTTTCCTTGATTAGATATAAAATTGTAGCAAGTGTTGAAAAAAAATTGATTCTGTAAGTGATTAAAATACAATAAATCATCGTTAAATTTGATTGTCAATATCATGGCAATAAAAATCGTTCAATTACCAGTTTTTAATATTTTATTTATAATTCTTATGAATTAAAAAAAAAATTGATATTCGACCAAAACATTAGCTAAATTTTCGGTATTCTGTTAAATCACTATTCGTCCCATCCCTAGCGATAAGCAACTTACACAATACGTGTGGATAGGAATGTACGAAGTTCGAAAGACTGGATACCAGGGGGGGTGATGATGAATTAGTCGGTCCTCTGTAGCTTAATGGCACAGCATTCTCCCGGACTGCGAGGTTGGTGGTTCGATTCCCCGCAGAGCCATGTGAATTTTTTTTCCAGCAGGAACACGAAACAAGCAAGCATGAATCGGACAACATAAATACGTTAGGGCCACGCATGCACACACAATAAGCTCCTGCATATACTGATTTGTTAGAAATTCCTTGGAGGGATGTGTACGAGGTGCGTGTAGGTCAAGTGTAGTCTTTGTATGAACAGCGAAGACTCCAAAGCATAATGTTTTGCTTTCTGCAAGAAACACTCAGCTGACTGGAAATGTTCGGTGGTAAATTTCCCATAATAGTGTTTTTGTACACAGAGTTATCTTAGGAAAGCGGAGAGTGACATCCTCTCTCTCTCTCTGGGATAGGAATGTATTTAGCAGTATACGTGAACTTCCAAACCGATTTTCGTCAGCTGTTCCTTATTTCTAGCTTTAGGTGCGACAAACTATGTTCTTCCCCGACAACTCAAAATTCGGCAGGGAACGCGGTGGGGGAGCAGATCCTTCAAACCGGGACGTCTGGTCGCACTTTATGGTTCCGGGCTTTGATGTTTTTACTATAAACATAATTAGTCAAATTCATTTGTGACATACTCTGGATACAACAAACACCTTGGATATAACATACAAGGAATGATTTGTAATCTCCAAATTTTTCTGCAGTGTATCTCGAACGTTACTGTTTGATCAGTAGTAGATGACAGTGATAAAGAAACACCTGTTGTAAATCATCAAACCACTTATTAAAAAGCTATGCCAATTCAAAAGCATTGATTGGTGGCGTGTGAAATTTATAAACAGCCACTGTTTTGGTGTTTGTATAATTTTTTATAGGGAAAAAACTTTTCAAATTAACACCGTTAATCCCATAAACTTAAAACAAAAATGTATGCACGCTGTATGTCATGTTTTGGGATAGGTTTTCAAAGTTTATCAGATATCAAAAACTATATGCATGCAATTTTATATTCCAATTACGTGCCGCATTAGCTTATTTTGCCCGCGACAATCTCAATAATGAATTTTATACATACTGTATATATGTACTATTGCTACTTCAAGACCGCTTATAACATACACTTTTCGAATCATCAACGGGGTATGTTACAACCAAACTCGACTGTACTTATTATAAGTTTATGCCCAAGTTTGCCTTTGTTGTTCATAGGGAGTGAAAATGTTTTTGATGCGTAAGAAAACTTTTTTCGGACTTGCCTGTTTTCCTAATTTTCATGGACATGTGTATCTTGGCACTGAAAGTCGAGACTGTTGGCTGTACGTTAAAACGGCATGTATATTTCCACTTGGATATGTCTAATGCGTGATATCAGACTGTAAGGCTAGTGTCCTCGGCCTCGCCTAAGTTAATAGGTATGTAGGCAGAGGCCTACTTTATTCTCTCGAGTGAAAACTCTATTTTAGAGTCATTCCGGAGAGAAAGAGGAGTGTCTGTCTAAATATTATTTATACAGCGTCCTCGGTATGGTTCTAGGCTGTGGCTGTTGCAAATGTTCAGCTGCCTCGTGAGAATTTTCTTTTTCTCGTTTGTTTGGAGATGATAGGCGCGGCGTGACGGTGGATCATCGCTAGAAAATCCGCAGTGGAAGCTCGTGATCCAAAACGCCGTGAATACGTGAGTCTTCAATGAATGAGTCATCCAGTGGTGTGTGTGTGTGCGCGCGCGAGTCGCGTTGATGATTTTGAGTAAACACAATAGAGATATCTGTGGACTTTTTGTATTTAGCTTTCTTATAATCTAACGTGTGCCGTTTTGTGGAATTCTAAAATTATTATCATAATTAAACGCTCGTGGATGTGGATGAGTGGGGAGCTGGGACAAGACGGTGGGACCACGAGAAGAAAATATGGTGCAAAGAGGGCCATTGGTTTAAAAAAAAGTCGAGAGACACTGCTACTAAACCACACATGCACTTCATCCTCATTTCTCTGCGGAATTTCTGACGAATTGGTATATTTTGGAATGTGCGTGTACGTGTTATGAACGTAAGGTGAAGTTTTTACTGTGGAGTACTTGTTATGTGTAGTGCTGCCGTCAATTTTTCTAACGATGAGTGAAGTGCAATGATTGAATAACTGTACTGTTGTAGACCTGTTGCCCTCTGTAGCGAGACATTTTAGAGGAGAGATCGGCTCGCATTCGCGCCTCGTAGTTGGGAACCAACTTCAGCCGACCACTACTGTGGCGAAAGTGGGATTGAGCGCAGGTGTTTCGAAAATATTTTAGACCTGTGGGTGCTCGAATTGATCTTTATATAGATTTTTCGCCTCCCATTGGTAATTTTTCAGTAATTTTAGCAATTATTGGTGATTTTGCCAACTGAGCAATATTTTTGGTGACAATTGGCGATGTGCTGAATTTTGCTGTACTCGAGATCCCAATTTTCCGTGTTTTTTCGAGAAATACATTTTTTTCCCCCAGTGATTTGTAATAGCCCTTAGTTTCAATGGTTTTCAGCAATAATTTAAAACTATTTGGAATTGTGTGTTTTGGTGGAAATTAGCCACCGAAATATGTTACACGAATTGTGATTGCCACGCAAAACACTAGTGGCAATCACAATTTGCCGTATTTCTTCGATGAAATATGATCACCCATCGTATGACTGATTTAACTATTTGAACTAAAGACAATATTTCTAATATCAGTTTCACAATCGGATAAATTTTCATTGAGTTAGAATTAAATTTTCAAATCTGCCTGTGGACCGTCTATACGAGTGTTTCTCAACCGCCGGTGATTTCAGCTTTTTCCCATTTACTCCCCACTAATCGTGTGTATGACCGGGCCTTCCACTTGGAAAATTAAATTGACCGGGCAGCCAGCTTTCAAAGGTTGAGAACCGATCGTCTATACTATCGCCCCCCCCCCCTCTCACTATTTTTTTTTCTCTTCTCATTTCCCCCCCCCCCCAACTCAAGCCAACACATAGGATCCTATACTAAATCCAAAGCTTCTACTTGCCCCCCCCCCCGGACCTTTCCATCGCCCCCAGAGGAAACACGGGTCTATATACCATCGCCACAGACCACCTCTGGTCCACGAACCATAGGTTGTGAAACGTTGCTCTAGAATGGTCGGTTTTAATTGAACTGCACCAATCCCTGGATTAATATAAAAAAGGCAAAATGTCAAACGCTACGCTGCTGTTCTGAATCGGCAATAAATTGTAGGTCCCGGTCTAATTAGTTCTCGTATTCAGAAAATGACAGTGGTACGACAAAAATGATCAAAAGATTTGATTGAACTTTAGAAAGCCACGTTTGATCCGACTTGGAATCAGATTGAAATTTCGTAGGGTTTTTTATCTATTCAATGGAGTGTCCAAGGAGCAACCATGACTCACTTGTTGCAGAGATTGTGCTTTTGTGACCCCGTTCGCGCGCATGTCTAAATAATATAATCTTCCCATCATGTGGCTGCCACACCAAGAAACCGGTTTGTGTGCTGCTTTCTTTGCAACTCGTTTCTGAGCCACGCCGTCGTCCTTCGCCTTCCCTAGCACGAGATTCATCACTTTTTTTTCTTCCTCCTTTTGAATAAACAAAGGAGTTGTAGGGGCAAGACTCCTTTTTTTTTCCCCAGTCTTGGATATTCTTATGAAGTCCATCATGACTTGTGTTTGAGTATTTCCCAGCAGCGAAGGCAAAATATATATCCCTCCTTGTGTGATTTCTGATACGATCTACACTCCATGAGTTTTTCCTCTCTTGGGTGGGTCATTGAATCTTTATATTTCTGCGGGATTTTTTTTTTGAGGATCACCCATGAAACAACTAATTCATTATGAGATCCTGCAACAATTGTGGAATTCAGCATTTGGAACTGCGAAGTTTTTGAATGATCGATTTTAGTCATTTTTATTGATGGGTGGGAACATACCCTTTCTTGCCCTTTGTTCCCTTTGAAAATGATTGGGAACAATAGTTCCTTATCTATCTCATTGATTACCCGATGATTTTGTGGTTTGTAATTTCTTCAAGTGAAACATACCAAGCTGCAATCGAGGCAGTCATTATCGCTTCAAAACATCGCCAAAATTATTCATCTTATTTTTCTATGTATAGTGGATTTCGTGTTAAAAAAAAACAACAAAATTTCGTCCTGCGGATTATATACCATTGTGTCTTATCTCCCGATTTTTTTTTCTGAAGTAGAAGTGAAAGCATCTACTTATTATGATGTCGGCCGTTTTCGAGTTGGCGTAGATACCGTCAAACTTGCGGAAATGGGGTTTAAAAGTGTGGTGCACTTAACCCTTACAGCGGCAATTCCGAGATATCTCTTCAAACTTTATTTTTATTTCCAATTTGGCAGTTATCAGGAAAATTCTAAAAACCGCTTAAAGGATTCATTCTGATGCGTAGCCAAGTTTTGGTTTACTTGTACTTCAAATTTCAAATTTGTTTCCAAAGTTGAATGACACATAAAACAGTCAAAAACTTAAAGCCGATAGTTAGCATCCTGACATCTCCGGAGGGTTGCAGGGACGATGATGCGCTTGCTGGCTATGCAGGATGGTGAATCAGGACAAGCAGTGAGCTATTATGACAAAATAAAAGCGAAATTGAATTGTGCCCATCCATCAAATTTCTAATAATTTATTTTTATTTATAATTTTATGACGATGTTTTTTTGTCGGAAATCTTGTTTCTACAAAGAAAAGGAAATGAGAGATGAGAATGATTTTAGAACCTTCCTCAACTCTGGAGTGCTAACCTCTGGAGAAAGTTATAATGGAAATTGATGAAAAAGCATCTGAGAGACACTACATGCCACCACCCTCCAAGGTTGGTTTTAAACCTTGTTGGCAGCTGCGACATTCTAAATATGTTTGAAAAAACATATTTCTGAGGTATTCTAAAAATCACAGACAACAGCAGGTCTTAAAATTTTGTGAATTTCAGACCAGCATATAAATATATTTTCTAATATTTTAATAATGCTTCTGGTGATTTCAAGTGTCACTTGCCACCAAATAGAGAGAAAGGAGTTTTTCCCCATTGAAATGGTGAATTTAACTTAACCCTAGATTCATAAACATGTATGGGAGATAACACTATTCATAAACATTCGTCTCTCAGACGAACATATTATATTGATGATTTTTGTTTTATAAAATACAAGGAGCAATAAAACACACTTTAAATCTGAAAAGTTTTTTATTAATCATTAATTTTCTGAAATGAAAATGAACACAATAGTTATTCTGAGCAATCGATATATAATAAACCGATGTGATCCATACACATGAATTTTTTACGTTGGGTATAATAGAACCTTGTCATTTGACATTTTTTATAATTGCAGAAGGCAAACATTTTTTTCTGCGATCCACAGGGTTGTGTTTGATCAATGGAAGAAGTTTCACCAAGAACTTCTGCAATTTTCCCCCGTTTCTGTAATTTGCACCCATTTTACAATCGCAACACTATTCATAAACATTCCTCTGTGGGACAATCTACTCACTGAGGCACAATACTAATTATTGAATGATCTAGAAAGGTACTGAGAAGTTAATCTTTCTATCTCTTTCACTTTAAAAGTTACAAGTGTTTACGTATTTTGCGTGGTGTGTGTGAGGCGAATGTTTGTGAATCTAGGGTTAAAATTACTTTCATCAGCTATTGTTTGCATTTCAAATGTGGCTTAAAACAATTTTCCTTTTCTCAATGCAGCTATCAGGGTTGGTAAAAAAAACGTTTTTTTTTTTTAAAAAAACCGGTTTTTTTTTTTGTTTTAAATAGTATTAACATTAAAAACAATGAAATTTCTGAAAAATCATTCAAACTTCTAATAATTAACTAAAATAAAATGTTTATTAACGTAATTAACACTATTCCCATGCTAATTAATCAATAAATATTTATTACATTTTAACAAAAACCAACTTTTGCAATTTAATTATTTTTTTGCTTATCCTCAATGGATTTTAATCCTCAATGGATTACTGTGTGTTTGAAAATTCTTTTAATGTTATTATTAATCACAGGGCCGGTCTTAGGCCAAGTGGCGCCCGGTGCAAAAGCAGTAGTCAGCATCCCCCGCAGGCATAAATCGTGTCGGAGGAGGAAATTTTCGCTAGTCATTTCTTGTCCTATAAAACACAGGACAGATTTATTCTACCATATTAGCAGATTCTTGGTGTGGTGATCCCCTATGTTGGCAATTCAATGAATTGCCAACATACGTTCCTCATTAGTTTCTTCAAAGGAAATTATGTCTTTTTACAGTCCCATTGTGGCCACAACTTACCAAGGCCTCCTAGACAGAACAGAGATACTGTCTAGGAGCCTCATGGGAGGCTTTACCGTTACTCACCGGGTATCTGGATTACATGAAACTCCGAAAAGATGTTCAGTTGTGTATATGTACGGTTCGTTAAAATTTTTCATATATGCACACATATGTTGCACTCAGGGGAAGCTCGAGACAAAATCTCTACCCGAGTGGGACCTATTTTTGGGCCCCCTGACCTCCCCAATTAAAATAAACTTTTGTTTCAATTTCACATCGTTTTGATGCGTTCAAAGGAACGCGATATTTTATGTCATAACATATGTCAAATTTCTTTTGGCTTTTTACCTTGGATTTGGCGGCGCTCCTAGAGCAGGCAGAAATCATTCTCCCATTTTTTTCGCCCTTTTACCTCGAACTTAACGGCCCTCCTATAGAGAGGGCACAAATAAGTTTTCCTAAATATTTTTTTACGTTTCCACTTCGGATATCAGGACCCTCCTAAAGCGAGCAGAAATTTCCAGTAATTTCTTTCACCCTTTTACGCCGGATTTGGAGCTCCTACTAGAGGGAGCAGAAATAATTTCCCCTAACTTTTTTACTCCCTGTCTACCTCAGAATTGGCGCCCCTCCTACAGCGGGCACAAATTATTTTTCCAAATTTTTCTTTGCCCTTTGACTTCAGATTTGACGCCCTTCTACAGCACACCCGGTGCCGCCGAGCTGCCCCTGATTGAAGCAATAGGAAAGTCTGACAAGTCGGGAGACTAGCCAGTGATCGGGCTTTTCGAAAAATAACCGTACTATTATATACACTCAAATCTTTTTTTTTTCTTTTTTTTTAAATTGTCATCTCTGTCATTTTTCATGTATATTTTATAGATATTTTTTTTATAAATACGTATCTTAAAGATATTTTTCTAGTAATGTATATTTAATGTGTTTTGGCGCCCGGTGCAGTTGCACCGGATAGAGCATCAGAATGTAGCCAAAGGTTAGAAAATGTTGTAAGAATGAGAAATTTTGGCTTTTATATATAACTTTAAATGACTAAGATACTTCATATGAAAAATATATATATATTCTGGCCACTTTTATGAGACTTTTTGAAAAAAACCACTTATAAAATCTTATGTCATTTAAACATAGTTACCCCATAAAATATTTGAATTGTCAGGTCTGTTTCATTTAAATGGCTCATATAATTTCCATCGCAGAAAAGCTCATTTGATTATGAGACCTATTTATATAATTAACTTCTGATTTAATTTATACAGTTTTAATAAAATTTTCTATTACAAATTGTGAAGTACTTAAAAAAAGTGCTTGCTATCGGTTTGATATTATTTCATGTGTTCACATTAGTTTTGTCGTTTGTAGTGATTGAAAATTTGTCTCGTATCATAGGATTTTCTCTCACTAGAATTGATAAAGCAAAATTTGGTTTGTTTATCAGTTCTAATCAGAAAAAATTCTATGAGATGAGACAAAGTTTCATTCATTATAAGCTGGATTTGTTACAGTGGGGTTGCTGATTGTGCATGTTTACTTAGTTTACTTTGATGATTCAATTTTTTTGTTTTTTTTACTTATTTCCTATAATATTTGTCATTATTGTGGGTTAGCATTGATTGCTGTACCCTTGAAAGGTGCATTAATTGCCACTTTGTTAAACCCTGAGTCATAGTTGTCAATCCTTCTAATTTTTTAGCCTTATTAAAATCTTCATAGAAAAATCCCTAAAAGTCCTCAAATTGTGCTGTGCTTTGTATAGGAAATCCCTAAAGAAAATACTCTTTCGGTCCTTGCAATTCCAGGCTGACCACATTTTCTCAAGAAAAATATGAGGAATCAGGATTTCAAGTATGAAAAATTCATAATTGTCAAATGTGATGCCAAAAGCAAAGAAAGTGACCAATTATTGCTAAAAATCACACGGCAAAAAATGCATTCCGGAAAAACTGGATTTATATATGGTCACCTGTTGTGATTCCAAAAAAAGTCCGGAGTTTTCCCTTTTATTGATGACATGTTTTCTTTGATGCTGATTGTATCATCACGTGAGAAACTTCAGATTTTTCTAGTCTGTGAATTTGCACCTATGCTGAGTTCTTTTGGGCATTTTTTTTCAACCATATGGTTAACACACTTTGCTATGAATCTTTACGCAGTATTTTTTTTTGGAAAGAATCGCACAATAGACCTATAGTTTTGATTGTAATGCACATCATTCATTTGAATGGCACATCGTTAAATGTAGTCATCATTTTTCTTGACCCCAAATCAGAATGTTTTGCATTGTTCTGCAACGAGCCTGTGGCTGACTGGAAATTTTCTGCAATAAAAATCCCTGTAGTATTGTTTTCTACACTTTTTCTTAAAATTCTTCTAGATTGTTCTGCAGTAGCACTGATTGTTGTGCGATGTATGTCGCAGATTTCGGCACATTCAGTTTCGCATGGTTGTTGACATTCTTATACATATCAACCAGGGTATGCCAGTTTCAATCAGCTTGATTTAAATTATGATTAAAATCAAGATTTAAATCACTTGATTTAAAAAGAAATCATTGATTCAAATCACACAATTAAAATTCCATTTTTCTTTTGAAAACTTCATTTGTATTGTAAAAATAACCTTGTGTGGTAGGAATATTATTGAAATGTGAAAGTCATAAAGTTATTGATTAAAAGAAGTATAGAAGATATGATAAATATAGACTTAAACAACCATGTAAACAGTGTAGAAGGATAGCTGATCTGTTTCTAGATTTGCTTGTGTTGGCCCCAAAGCAGAATGTTTTGCATTGTTCTGTGTGCAACGAGCTCTCGGCTTACTGGAAATGTTCTGCAGTAAAAATTGCCCACCATTGCCACAGTGGTGGTTGGCTGAAGTTGGTTTCCTGTGGTTCCAACTTTGAGGCGCAAATGCGAGCCGATCTCCCCATTAGAAAGTCTCGCCACGGAGAGCAACAGACCTACAACGATAAATTATTCAATAATTGCACTTCACTCATATTTAGAAAAGCTAGTGGCAGATGGCAGCACTACACATATGAAGCATTATACAGAAACAAACTTCACGTCAGGTTTCACTATACATACACGTACGTTCCAACATGTACTAATTTGTTAGAGGTTCCGCAAGCGAATATGGACGAGGTACATGTGTGATTTAGTAGGAAAAATCACCATAACTGTGTTTCATGCACTTTTCGTAAAGTTCATTCAGATTGTTCTGCGACGTCGCAGATTTCACATACTCTGCTTTGGGGGTGTATGGAAGAAATTACAGAAAAATATGAGGAGCTTGTGTATATATATATATATGTATATATATCAGATATAACTACACCGTGTTCTTAATGCATTACAACAGGGTACTCGTTTCTCTAATACAAAAGTAAGCCTTGGAATTCTATGCTGTAATTGTTTATTGAAAATATTAATAGATGTTGCACCAACATATACAGTTGGACTCTGTTGGTGTAAAAAGTCCAGTTTTCTTTTTTGCCAAAACGCATGAAATCGGTGAAAGAGTAAAAACGTGTAAATTATTAAGCAACATCATATCATGCAAGTCAAAAATGCCTCAAATAGTTGCATACGAAACAATATAGTTAATATGATGATTTTCAATCAATTCATGCTTGATGTAAACGTTCTCTGCTGTAGGAGTGGGTAGCGCAAAATATATGATAAAATATTAGTAAATACATGATCCCTATATAGTGATACCAAGCCTCCACCAGGCATTTACTTTACAAAAGAGGGGAGTCCTTGTGAATTCTGGGATGGTAGTCCATTTTAAGAAAATGGTTTATCCGTGAAGTTAATTCAGGTTCAACAAACTTTCATGTTACATATACAAAAAAATTTAGTGTATTTCTTGCATGTTAGTTTGTTACAAAAATTTATACATTTGTTCTAAATTAAATTTAAGAAATTCAATGAAAAAATAAGAAAATCTTGATGGTAAACATATAATTTTGCTTAATAAACAATCAGTTAATTTAAGTTTTAACAATTTGATTTAAATCAATTTAATGTTTTTTTTTTAATCAATTTTTTTTCTTACCCTGTTATATCAACTGTTTTTGTAGGCACACACACACAATACATGCAGTAGGCCTATTCTGGATATAAATTGTTGTATGATTCACAACAAAGAAAGATATGGTTGTGAGTAACGCCAGGGGTCTGTTCAGACATTTTTTGTAGGATCCTGTTTTTGCGAAAATTTTCCTTATTTTTGTGAAAATGGTCATGAGCATTTTATGAAAAGTGAGTAATATTCTGGAAAGCAAAACAGTCTGTTTAATTTATCACAAAAGAAAATGCCAGATTTATGGTTTCTTTAATTTGTATTTTGTAAAGGGGTCTGTTTTTGAGATCTGCAATTTTGTGAAGGGTCTGGAAAATGGACCCAAATTTTGGCTTGATGTACATATTCACAGGCCTGTCACAACACACGGGCTAGCCTGGTGTGTGCACCTACCTCCTGACAGTGCTATCAAAAAATAATAGTTTTCAAGAGCAATATCAATCCTCTCCAAAATTTTAAGGAGTAATTTTGTAAAAAAAAAATAGAGATATTTTTCATTAATGAAAAACAAAGAAATAACATACTCAATTGGAAAAAAAATTACCTAAAATTTGAAGTATTTTCACTCCTCAGCGAAATTTGGGGGGTAAAATTGAATTGTGATATGTGAAGCACGCATCTAAATGCATATTTGTGAATACTGCCTCCTAGTGCATGACGGCCTGACATAGCAGTTAACATTGTGTGCCAGACTTGTATGGGTGGTACTGTTAAAATGACCCTACATATTCATCAGATTCTGTGCATAGATGCCAATGCTTCCCATTTACCCAAAAGCTTTTGTTTTTCTCAGTCTTATTAAAATATTACGGTTGGAAACCAGATTCGTCTGATTAAATTTGCTAAAAAAATTGCAAGAAACGAAGCGGTACTGCAAACCAGTGAATTAAAATGAAATTCAATGAAAAAAAAGTATTGAAAATGATTAATATATGTAAGAAAATATTTGTAGTCTAATTATAACATGATTTATAAATTGGCAAAATAATTTTAACTTTTGATTTTAGTGATGAACAAAAATTTAAATGGCTTCTTTGAAAATGTGGGACATTATTTATCTTTTATTTAAAGAATTTGGGACAGCCAAAATTATAGGGAAAACTAGATGTCCCGGGAAAACAGATCATATGACCCCATGCAATCCCCGAATTTTTTTTCCTATTTTTATTTGTATGATGACGTTTTCTTTGGCAGTGAAATATGTTTGTGTTACGATTGCAAGTTTTTGAGCTTTTGAAATTTTCCATTGATGACTTTTTTTTGTTTCCTATGTTTAAATTCAAATTTTCCCATGTTCCAGGTGGTTCGGGCAAGAAAGAGAGTACAATGTTCTCGTTATGGAACTTCTTGGGCCCAGCTTAGAAGACCTTTTCAATTTCTGTTCTCGACGATTCACGATGAAGACTGTCCTCATGTTAGCTGTAGAAGTAGGTCTTTTTTTTTCCTGATTTTAGCAAGGTAGCTGCCAGTTGTTGCTAGTGTATATGTTAACTTAAATGACTAGTTCTGCTCTGCGCCCCCTTTATATTTACATATTGCCATTTTTGTTTTTCAGATGATTTCACGTATACAGTATGTCCACTCCAAAGGATTCATCCACAGAGATATAAAGCCAGACAATTTTCTTATGGGCATCGGGAAACATTGTAATAAGGTAAAACGATGATACGATTTTGCTGAAATTGTGAAATATGAAAAATGCAGTCTAGGTGATTATAACTGGATTAGCTATGTGTTTGTTTTATAATGGAGAACCGTTTCAGTTTTTTTTAAATAGAAAATTTTTTTAGTAGGAAAATATGTGTTTTAATGCAACTGCAATATCCATCTATTCATACAATATATGTTTTTTAAAGCTTACATTCTAAACCCTTGTGTTAATGTTTTTCTTCATCTTAACTAACAGACCATCCCTTTCCTGAAGTCTTTCCAAGTTTCTCCTGGAAAGAGTCAAGTATTCTCCCTTGAGTGTTTTTTAACATACATGAGGGTAGTAGAAGATATACTAAAAGTAGTAAGGGGCTTGAAAAAGACGAATGTGCATTCTTGTGCTTACCGAGACAGGTGTATATCCACAAAGCTTGGCACTTGGAGGGAGAATTTTTTTTACTATTTTATTATCAAAAGAGGCATTTCAAATTTCGTTTTTTCTTTGCAACAGCTGTATCTGATTGATTTTGGTTTGGCCAAGAAATACAGGGATAGCCGAACCAGACAGCACATAGCTTACAGAGAAAACAAGAATTTGACAGGCACTGCCAGATATGCTAGTATCAATGCCCACCTCGGTATTGAACAGAGGTAAGAGTTTCGCATTTTGCTTTTGGATCTCTTGCTTCTCCCTCTGAATGTATGTGATAAAGTATTGTTGTTATTGACTGATATATATTGTGCACTTATGTTCTATGTATTGCTGTTCTACAGCCGAAGAGATGATATGGAATCTCTGGGATATGTTCTAATGTACTTCAACCGTGGAAGTTTACCCTGGCAAGGTTTGAAGGCCGCCAACAAGAAGCAGAAATATGAGAAAATAAGCGAGAAGAAAATGTCCACTCCTGTTGAAGTACTCTGCAAAGTAAGTGAATGTGTTAAGTCATATTAGATCTTTCTGAACTGTTTTGTCTTTCTCACGAGTGTTTTCTTCCCCATATGGCATATTAAAGTTACCTTAGGCCTATTATTTTCTTAAATGTGCTTACTCATACAGTCAAGCCTGCACTTATAACGAAATTGGATATAATATCAGTATCTACTATATATACAAATTTTTTCCTGTCCCAGTCAACCTGTAATACCAAAACAATGTTAAAAATACAGCTTATAACGAATTGCCATGTTTATGGATATTGGATAGAACAAAGTTTTCGGCAGAAATGAATTTTTTTTTAATAGGATCAAGTTCTATAAAATCAGTTCTCTTTTAGGGAAAAAACCCAAATCTGAATTATGTATTACTGTACCATATGTAATTATATATTCTTACTACTGTTCAGAGAAAGGCTGCGGGTGTATTCTTCCAGCTCTATGTAGCTATGGATATTATTAATCTGTAACTATAAATAGCTGGTAGCTATAACAGCTGGTTCTGTTCATTCCCAGAACCACTGCAATTAACAGGGATCGACGTGACCATAATCTTGTTTATGTCAGCGTTTCTCAGTCTTTGTGTACTTCAAAGACCATTAAAATGTCTGTAAAAGTTCAACAGACTACATCTGTGATTCTAAAGTTTTTGCCACCTGCAGCTTTGCCTCAGTCAATGCTTACCTGCATCTACCCAAATTATACAAAGAACCACTTCAAAGCACCAACCAGGCATCGAACAATATTGACAGCTTGGCTTTGACATAGGTTGGCGACGCCTGTAGTAGTCATGGGGCATACTTTGAGAACTACTGACTTGCAGTAGGCCTTGCTACATGGTCTCAAACCTATGTGAATATGGTTAGTATTTATGGCATAAGTGAATCATTTTTAATTTAATTATAATTAAATTTTAAAGCCTGTCAGAGGACTATCTGTCCCATCGCAGACCATAGGCTGAGAAACGCTGCTTTAAGTGCATTTCTCTCATTGAGCTCTAGTATTTTATGGTGTGTTGGTTATAATGAATATTAGATATAACAAATGTTTTTCATATTCCGTGCAACTTCTTTAAATTCAGACTTAACTGTATATGAACAGAAATCAGTTTTTTCTTGTGTATGCTGCTGCATTTACATGTTTTGCTAATGGTGTTGTGGTATATTTTCTTTCCCAGGGATTCCCCCCAGAGTTCAAAATGTACTTGAATTACTGCAGAGGGCTGCGCTTTGAGGAACCTCCAGATTACAGCTACTTGACGCAACTCTTCAAGATCCTATTCCAAACGCTCAGTCACACCCATGACTTTGTTTTCGATTGGACCATGCTGAAGCAGAAAGCTGCAGCATCTGCTGCTGCGAGTGGAGCCATGTCTCAACTGATGGTTAACACAGGTAAGACTCTGCCATAGATTGAGACCCTGTACTACTTTCTGTGTTGAATGTGCCATAAAAATGTGTAATTGTTGTTAATCTTCAATTATTGATAATTTATAAGAATTTTCCATTTTATTTCAATTCAACACAATGAGTTTGCATTAAAATAGTGCTTGTTTTCCTTTTTGTTAATTTTAAGCAATTTATCAACTAACAAAAAAACCGAACAGTTGATATTAATTCTAGGGTTTTCAGTAAAATCTTGATGTAACTATACTTATCGGACCAAGAACAAATATTGTAGAGAGATTATCGTTTGTAGAGTGATTATTGAGCAGTTGCAGTTAAACATTTTAGTACAGACATCTCTAAGCAAGACTTGGAAAATATTGTATAGAGGGATTTATCGTTATCTTGAGTGTTAAGGTTTCACTGTATACAGGAGTTGTTAGATAATTTTTGAGATGTGGGGTAAACCTTGGGGTAGGGGGAAAGAATGCTGGGGTTAGGAAGTTTAGTTCTTTTAAATATAAGGTAGATGAATTTCAAGTCACTTGTAATGAACACTAATAAACAGGGCTATAATTACATTTTTTGTGGGAAAAGTGGGAGCGGGCAAACATGACTTTTTTGCCCTCATAACTATCATTTTTAATTGGGTTGCAGTATTTTAGAAATATGTGACATTCATATTTGCTACGGGTATCTTTTTCTCAGCCACCTCGTTGGGCATTTTGCATGTTGTGGCCTTGTTTTTTTATTTGTATTCCGTTTCCTCTCACTGAGCTGAGAAACCTACGATTTTCAAAGTGATCTCTAAAATTGACTTCAAAACAGTTGAAGTCAGCTTTACTTTAGGACAGTGTTTCTCAACTTTTCTAAAAACAAGGACCAGTAAAATGTCTGAAACAGGTTGACGGACCACTTGTGTTTGTATTATGGGGCATTCTTCTCATTTTTGTTGTTCTGATTTTTTTATGCATTTGTCCCATTTTTTTCTTCGATATTTATTTATTTGAATTTGTAATATTTACACCAAAGTTCTGAAAACAGTGTTTTAATAATATAAATTATATGATATTAGGGCAAAAATGATAAATATTGATATGGTTTATCTGTCAGAATTTTAATGTTTTTTCTGCAATTATAATTACTATTGGTGATTGTGCCTACTTGCATTGTTTTTGATGACAACTTGTGAAATGTCACAAGTTGAAATATTATATGAATTATTATTTAAGATTCCAGTTTACCATATTTTTCTCAATGAAATATAGGCATCAGATCATTTGAATATTTTTTTGTGAAATACAGTTTGGTTTACTGCAATTTGTAGCATTTCTTTTATTTCCACACCTTCAGCAATTTTAGCAATAATTAACAAATTTCATTCAAAGCAATGAGTTGCAATTTTTTGCAAATTTAGTGACATCCTGTATTTAGGACAATTTTCTAGATGTATGTTAAACCTAAATATGAAAGTATAATTTTATTTGAACCATATGGATATTTTTTTTACAAATATCAATTGCAATGGGGGAATAATTTTATCAAGCCTGCCTGCGGACTATGGGTTAAGAAATGCTGCTTTTGGGGATGCTGTACATCTGTGTGCAATAATCTTCTAATTATTATATGAATAATTCAGTCGGACCTGCTTATAGCAAAGTTTGGAAAAACAGCAGAACTCTGTTATCTGTACCGACTTGAAAAATTATGCATTTAAGCAAGATAAAACATTTCACATGCGCGATAAACATTTTTTTGGGTAATTTGAGCATTCTTTAAATGAATAGATTCAGATAATGTATCTTAATGAAAATTAACAATTTAATTTAATTGTACATCAACAAAAATATGTCTCTTTCTTGATATTTTTGTGGACTTTGAACATTTTGCATTAAAATCGTTTTTGCCAAATAAGCATGCTTTTCTTGTATAGTAAGAGAGCAGACATAAGAGAAAATGTTTTTGTCTCATTTTTTTAAATCATTTTGTAAGAGAAATACAAAGTTTGGGTATCCCAAACTTCTTTGATTCTTCCTTTGACTCTTCCCATCTTTTGATTCCTTGCTTTTCCCCTATTTTTTTGCTTCAAACCAACTGTATTGCTACAATTCTTGAAGCAATGAGTAGCGATTAGCACTTGGACATTCTCATAATAAATTTGCGCATGATGAACCCATCACAATTAACGTTTGATGGTTAGGTTTTCTTGCGAATAAATAACCTCAATCTCTTCCTTTCCTAATGAGGTTTTCTGCAAACAATAAGATTTATCAGAGAAAAGTAGAAAAAAAAAAAGCAAAATAGGATTTTACAGTACCAAAAACAGCCTGACTAGAATGTTTTCCAAGTAAAAAAATGGTATTATCAGTTGCAGAAAGATAAATTAAAAGATTTAGATAAGATAACAAAGGAATTCATGATTATTCCATGTTTGAAAACCGGTTATAAACTCATTATAGGCATACTTCGCTGAAATTGATGTTCATAATAAGCCATCAAAATAGCATAGATAAGCACCACGAAATTCCCGGGACATGGAAGAACTTCATTATGTGCAGAAATTCATACTATCCATGTTGCTTGTCATAAGCGAGTTTGACTATTCAACTATGACTGCAATTTTTCATTTTAATTCATACTCAAATTCACAGTTGAATAATATCTCAGCTCTGTGGCAGACAAGGACTACCCATAGCAAGAGTCCCCTCCTCCAAAAAAAAAAAAGTTAAGAGTAAGAGTAAAGTTACTCTGTAAAGAGACTTTGCAAGAGCAAGATACTTTTCAGAGTTGCTTTTGAGGAATTGTTGCCAATAAGTATTTGTACAGCTGCGTAGAAAAGTGTGACTGAGGTGTCTATAGCAGCGGTTCCCAAATACTTTGTTGTGAACACCCCTCTCCCCTTCCCAGAAATTGTGGTGTCTGCCATGGACACCCCCCCCCCCCATTTATGGCATTTTGACTATTATTTTGCCTAAAGAAATACCTGGTCAATAAATAGAATAATGAATAATTAAGCAGCAGAAACTACATCTATCAGTTGAAATGTTCTCCAATAATAAAGGATGTTCTATCCAGTGCTGCTAAATGTGATGTCATCTATTGCAAAAGAACTAAAACAATGTTTCCATACTCCTATCTAGAGATATCACCGCAAGCATAGTTTTTGTCAAATCCTAACAATATTACTACTGCAGTCTACCAACTTTGCAGCGGTGCCTTTGGGCATTAATGTGATTATCTTTTCTTTTTAAGTAATTTATTTATATAATTTTATTAAACTTAGCATTAACTTTTTCCTCATAATTCTACAATTGGCCCTTAGACCCATGCTGGTCCAGGTACCGTCAACTGGGAACTGCTGGTTTATAGCCTTTCAATGACAAGAGTTGGCTTGCAGAACCTCCTCCCGTGCCTTCATTTAGAAAGGTCTGCTTTTGGGAGATGAAGGGAACTCTTGTTACTAATACAGTGAAGCCTGTATAAAATGGAACGTCAAGTGACTGGAATTATTTTCTGTTCCGGACAGATTTCGTTTTATAAAGGTGCACACAAAAATAAAATAAGTAAAACCCCTCTTAACGCACCTTTTACATGCGTTCACCTCTCTTTTACGCCCAAATAATTTCTCTTATGTAGTAAAGTATGCATTTCAAACCCCTGATTAACAGTCACCCCTCTTTTATGAATAATTTTGTTGTCCCTACTTTGTGTGCAAAAGAGGTTTTACTGTATATATGCTGTGATTTATTTCTGTCATTTTACAAAACTTAAATTTTGAGAATATCGCCCTAACTACTATACACCTATAAGTATTAAACAGAGACATGCATATTACTATTTTGAATTTTTTCATGTTTGCTGTTTTGAATTACTATACATTTGAGATTTCATATTTGCTAGCTAAAACTCAATATGAAACGTTCTTGAACACTTGTGATAAAATAAAAATTTTAATGTTTAAGGAAAAAATTGAGAAATAGTGTACCTTTTTTTTAAAATGGTGACAATAAGATTAACAACTATTAACATTTGCGAAACAAAGATTCTACATGTCTAACGCTTAAATTTTGCTTTTCTCTTGCCTTTATGACCTTCATTCCTGCATTTAAATTCAATACATGCTTCTTGTTGCTGGTCTCCATCTCTACACTGAATGAAATGTTAAAACACTGTATTCCCAAATTGTGAATAATAATTCACTCTCCCTTGCCTATTCCTCTCCTGAACAAGTTTAAATGGAAATTATCAATTTTTTACCAAGGAACAGAAGTATTTTCTAACAAAAGCCACCATTCCCATCGTAGATGAAATGCTTAATGTGCTTTCACTAAATTTTGATGAATAGTAACTCCGCTTCCACCTAAACCCCAACCCCTTATATACAGAATCGGTTCAGATGGAAAAACGATGAATGCTTATTATCTAAGTAAGAGTTTCCTAACAAAAGTGAGATCTGTAGGACTCGACTTCCTCCCATTCTAAGGACAAAAACTTTCACTTGGCCAAAATTTCTTTCTTTTTCAGCAGGTGTTTATTTAAAAATTGAATAAATATGCCTTCCGTTTCCACATTAATTTCAGTCTTAAAGAGGTTTCCCAAAAATTTCAAAAGCATTACTTATTCAACACTATTTTTCTGTTCCAATCAAGACAAGCTTCCATAAGTGTCCATCTTAGACAGGTTTCACTGTGCATTGATTGTTTCAGTGTGAATTGGTTTTTGTCACCAAGTCATTTCAGTTGCGACTAGAGTTTTGTTTTACCTTGGTGCTGTAAACTAGTTTCAAACAATGCCAGAATAGTGCAAAAGTGTTTCTTAAGGATTGCTTTACCTATAAATAATTGAAATGCCTGTCGTATTGCTTGAAACATCAAAGTCTGTTCTTGTTAGGACGATGTATGTCTGTTGAGTATATATTTGACTATAATTACAGTCGATGCTCATTTTATGAACTCAAGCAATTAGCTCGTAACTGGGAAAGATGTTAGAAGAAATGGCACATTGTTCCCAGCTAAAGACAAGTTCATAAAAATGAGCCATTTCGTAAAATCAAGCAACTACTAGTTTTCAATTTTTAAATATTTGATTTACTGCAATTGGCCTGACTCGATTATGTTGGGTAATGAAGGCTTTACTATAACTTGTAATTTTTTTTTAGATGTGGAATTTAATTCAGACTTTTTTTCAGTAGGCCAACATTAAGAGAGGTACCCTTCCCAGACGGAGTGCTGGGACGTTTAGGCGCAACCTCGATGTGACTTTGGCAAAAAAAGGAAACAAAGACTCTGAGAAAAGTTACAGTTTATTGATTGCAGAAAGATGAAAAAAATTTGATGTAAAAAAAAAAAAAACTTTCAGTATGTCTATGCTTCTGTGTAAAAGTGATTCATCGTCGTCGTTGAAGAAGCACTTGTAACGTAATGGTGCTTTGCATTTGCTCTGATTAAAAAATAATGAACTTTTCTTTGTGCGGGAATGAATGTCTGGCCTGATCCAAATCTTGGTACCATTGGGTTGGAGTCCGCAAAAAAAGTATGGTCGATAGCTATATTGCTGAAGTAAGCGTCAGCTGTATTTTGTTTTGTGCTCGATTTTTCCTTTTTTTAGAAAAAATATATTGTATTGTGTTTCTATGTAATCATTTTTTTTTCTTTTTTTGTGTCCAGATTTTTGTTTTACTTGTGTTGTTTGTGTTTAAATGGCGAAAGAACTGTAGAGGTATTATTAACGATAGATGTAAATAGTGTTTTAATCAATGCAGTTCCAACATTAATCCCCTTCCCCCTCCTCCTTGTCATGAATGTCTTGTTCTTGATGTACAGTTGTATGATAGCCTGTCATGTGGGTTTCTTTCTCGGCAACAACAACATTTTATGTATCTGAAAGCATGGACTTTGATTATTCTTGCTGTAAGCTTTACCTCCCGTTACCTTCTTTTTTACGCGGGATATCATGAAAAAAAAATATTGTAAATGTCTAACAGCTGTCTGCGTTTTCTTTCATGTGCTCGTCACGATCGAGTTGTATTACAAGACTGCCATTTAACGTTGTAGCTTAGTTCGGAATTATTTAAGAAAATGATTATCGGCTACAGAATGTTTCAGACATTATTATTGTCTTCACCCACACTTGTAAGATATGTACCCGATTATTGTTGCAGAATTATATAAAACACAGATTGTTGAACGCTCGATTATTCTAATTTAACGTCCAGGCGATCAAACTAAAGTAACATTTTCGTCGATGATTTAGAGTTTACCATTGACTTCCGTATTTCGATACATCCTTTTCTTTTCTCCCTCTCTTTGCAAGGCAAGTTAATGTGTATTGTAGTATCAATTGCATTTTCCTTCCGAGATTTGATTTAAAAATATGCATTTATTAGACGCAGTTGATTTTTTCCCCTTTCCTCTGTACAAGCGAGTTTTAACTATTATTGTATTTGTGTAGAGTATTGTACTATCTGCAAAAAGAAAAAAATACAAAAAAATGTGTATGGATATATTATACATATATATTATTTTTCAAAAGTTGTGTTGCCTCATGATATATATACCTAACTACTCGTACGTAAAATGATTTAAAGATGACCCTGGTGAGTTATTAATAAAAATTATTGTATGAAGTAAAAATCAATCTTCAGAGTTTTTTTTAATTGTTTTCCTCCAGTTAATGTGAGTGTTTGGCGGATATGGATAATTTTTTTTTTTATTTATTTTTTTTTTTGCGTGAAAATTTTTAATTAGTGGAACATGGGTGTGTAAACTGTCTCACAGGCCGATCTGCGCTCTTCAAGATTTTGTATTAGGGGATTTTTTATACTTTTTGGTTTGAAAAGCAATTCTAAAAATATTCCATAACCTCAACCCTTTAATTGGCAGGTATTGAAATATCCAGAGGAGAAATTTTTTGAACAGTTGCATTAAGCAGATGAGGCCTACCCTGAATGTTATGTGAAAAAATGAAAAAAATTCATTGTCAGTATTTAAAAAGAGGGATGTTGCACTTCAGGGAATACACTGTATTTATATGATTTGATACGATAAGAAACTCGTGTTGCTTTTTGAGAGTAATACTGCCTAGTAAAGGGTTATAATATATAGGATGTGTGTGTATGTAGAGTTGGATAAGATGGATGCAGTAGTATGAGAATGTCATTTATTGTTTGTCAACTTACTGCTGTGCATTTCTCAACAATGATAGAAAAGTATGTCTCATAGACACATGGTATTTTCTTCCAAAATAGAAGGGTCAAAAATCATTGCTTGGCTTGCGGAGAAATAAAAGAACGTTTACCTTTGAGACATTCTGCTGGTAATTAACCACTTTCCGTACAAGAAGCTGGGGATGAATTTAAATGATCTTTATTAGACCTATAGGCGATAAATGTGGTAGCCTGGTTCGCACATTAAAGAAAGGAAAAGAAACAAGGAGATGGAGAGAAACATTACAGAGTAGGTTATTAGATAAGGAAGTATTAGTTCAGTGCCTCTTGCTTTTTCGCCCTCACCTACAAACTTATTTTGTAGGTTTTTACTTGTTCTTTACGTGTACAGTATATAATAGAAGGATTAGTTCTGAGACAGGCATATATATATTTATGACATGAATGTCGCTCTCCACTTGTTAATACAAGATATACAGAAGACAGGATGTTGTGAAGATATTTATTATTTGAGATGTTAATTTTTTAAGGAAGGAAAAAACTCATCTCTGCCTCTACCGGGAGTCGAACCCGGGTCCCTCGATTGCTCTGACCACTAAGTTACAGAGGAGATATTTTCCTTCGCTAGAGCGTATATGTGCCGAACGGAACCGTGCAATGGACGGTGAACCGATCAGCTAATAGCTCAGGGACGACGAGCCACCAGATGGCTATATATATGACATGAATGTGTTCTCCACTTGTTAATACAATAACTTCTGTATATCTTGTATTAACAAGTGGAGAGCGACATTCATGTCATATATATAGCCATCTGGTGGCTCGTCGTCCCTGAGCTATTAGCTGATCGGTTCACCGTCCATTGCACGGTTCCGTTCGGCACATATACGCTCTAGCGAAGGAAAATCTCTATCTCCTCTGTAGCTTAGTGGTCAGAGCAATCGAGGGACCCGGGTTCGACTCCCGGTAGAGGCAGAGATGAGTTTTTTCCTTCCTTAAAAAATTAACATCTCAAATAATAAATATCTTCATAACATCCAGTCTTCTGTATATCTTATATATATATTTATATGTGTTCAGTTTGGGTATCCACTAGAGTATAGAAAGATTTAAAAAAAAAAAATAGCTTTTTGAATGGCAAAAGTGCTGTTCACACGTCTACAAATTCGGTAAATTGGGGGGTAGTGGCGTGGAGAACAGACCACACACACAATTTTGTTTCGAAGGGTTGCAATAAGTTTCGCGTTGAGGAAAAAATAGCGTGAATGAATGCATTCATTCCTCTGGCATTTGGATGCACTATTACGTCCCTGATAGTAAAGAGGTTAAAGAAACTTCACGAACTACACTGCTGGCCACCCAAATTGCAACACCAAGAAAGACGAGAGATATCGCAACAATATTTATTTTGTAGATAATATGTTGACCAAGCATCAAATGATTAAATTTATAGACTTCTGTGAAGTGTGGTTCCTGCCAAAATCAGTAGCCAGAGTAGCCGCCATTGTTGGAGATCACCGCTGCCACACGCCTCGGCATTGATTCAAAGAGACTTTGGATGTGTTCTTGGGGTACAGCAGACCAAGCAGCTTCCACGCGTTGCCAAAGTTGATCTGGTGTGGCAGCTGGGGATGTAATCTGGGTCAATCGTTGAGCAACCATGGACCACATGTTTTCTATCGGCGAAAGATCCGGAGAGCGAGCTGGCCAGGGAAGCAATTCAATCTGGCGATTGACGAAGAACCTTTGGACAATGCGTGCCACGTGTGGTCGCGCATTATCCTGTTGAAATATGGCTGTGGGCAAGCCCTGAAGGTAAGGAAGGACAACTGGCTCCAACACCTCGGAGATGTAGCGCTGGCTTTTTAAAGTACCGGCAATGCGTACTAGAGGAGTGCGAGAGTGATATCCAATACCGCCCCATACCATAATACCCGGTGCAGGACCAGTGTGGCGGTGCATAACGCAGCTGTTCAGCATCCTCTCTCCACGGTGTCTCCAGACTCGAATCCGACCATCGTGGTGTTGCAGACAGAAGCGTGACTCGTCAGTAAAGACAATTTCATTCCATTGTGCCGTCCACATCCTCCTTTCATCGCACCATAGGCGGCGGAGACGTCTGTGGTTCTGCGTCAAGGGTAGACGAAGCAATGGACGTCTTGCGGACAGACCACTCTGCTGTAAACGGCGTCGAATGGTACGCGCAGACACTGGGTGATGCGGTACAGACTGAATGTGCTGTGCTATGATTCGTGATGTGGCTGAGCGATCCGTCACTGCCATACGCCTGTCATCACGTGAAGTAGTGCACTGAGGTGGATGCGATCGAACACGTCGGTCCGTCGTACCCTCCTGCATCCAACGATTCACATATCCGCATTACAGTTGTTTAGTTTCGTCCAACACGACTACCGATTTCCCTGAAAGATAATCCACAATCTCGGTAGGCCACTATCCTTCCTCTGTCGAACTCGGATACTTGATCAAAAGATGATCGCTGTTTTCTACGAGGCATAATTGGTCGTTTTTTTTGAAAAAACCACAAGAAAAACACAATTGCCGTACTTCAAATCGTCGAAATCTCCAAGCCTTAAATAGCGCTTTGAAGTGGCGCCACAGGCGCGCGTGATGTGCGTCTGTGCTGAAATTCTAATCATTTGCATATCTCACCTCCGCTAATGCATGTTGTAAATTTCATATTATTTGCATGCTTCCTTCAAGGTGTTGCATTTACGGTGGCCAGCAGTGTATATACTATATTTTTACTCGCAAGTAAAAAATCGAATGTTTAGGAGTTAAAAGAATCAATGCCTTAACGAGCTCAAAATATGCAATTCCTTAATTTGGGAAATATAAGAAACTCGTGTTGCTTTTTGAGAGTAATACTGCCAACTAAAGGGTTATAATATATAGGATGTGTATGTAGAGTTGGATAAGATGGATGCAGGTGTGGGAACTCTGCGCCAAAATTAACATCTTGCGCTATCCTGCTCCAATAGGGTATTTTCGAATTTTTCTGCGCCAGATAGCGAATTTTGCCTCAGTAAAGCCGGAATTTCGGAAAGGGCGCCAAAAAATTTTTGTTCCCGCTTGTCGCGATACGATTCTTTCCGAGATGAACTTGTTTTACTCTTCAGCACCACCTCCTCCCATCTTCTGTAGTCGTGACCTTGAAAAAATAGTGGTCTCTGTTGGAAAGTAGTTTGACTACACTGTAGTGCTGGGAAAAAAAAATCCCGGGATAATCATCTGTGCTTTTCACGCTTTTTGTAAGCACTATAGAGATATTTTTTTACATTTAAACGAAAATTTTCAATCAAAAAATAATTTTTATTTACCCCAAGACAGTTTTTTTTTTTAAGTGCTACAAGTGCATGTCGAACCGATAATCCATCTGGTCTCTCGTTGAAAGAGTTACCGGAAATCCAAAAAAAAGTTAGTGAAATTAGAGAAGCTAGCGGATTGTTTTTTTAAGTTTTCGAATTTTCCCGGTAAGTTCTCGCGCTCGACGTTGATCCCGAAAATGGAATTGGAATGGCCCCTTATTTAAACTATCGGGCTTTCCATCGCGAAACCCCGATAATCACCGTGATCGTGCAGCTGAAGATGGTTTGCAATGGTCTTTCAGCTTTAAAGCGCAAATGTGTTTCCGTTTTCAAAAAAAACAGAAAAGTCGCCACTGTGCAAGCAGTAGAAATTATTGTAGTCGATCGTCATTGCGTGAAATCCCGATGTATCGTGGGGAAAAAAAAAAAAAATTCCGCTAGAGTAAAAGAGCAAGTCCGCAGAATTACAAATGCTAATTTAACAACTTTGATGAATAACGAGTGTTCAATCGCCAATGTTGCCAAATAAGTTTCAAATCGCCAATGTTGCCAAATAAGTTTCAAATCGCCAAATATCGTGTTGAATCTTCCGAAATTCTCTCCCATTTTGCAACAATTTCTTTCCGAGTAAAAAAAAATTGAAAACTTATTAGAGAATTTGTATCCTATTTAAAAAAAAACTGCTGTTGTTGCAAACAGCAAATAGTTCCCTCTCAAAAAGTGTCATCTTAAATACACTGGTGTGAAAAATTTTATGACGGCCGCTCCTTCAAACAAGGTGTCAAAAGCCTGAAACACCAAAAATAATCTGATGAAAAGTGGTTTGATTACAAAAGACAGTGCTTCGTCACTTCCCACTTCTGTGGGTGCAATGCAAATTATCGAACACAGAAAACACGTGTAGCATCTGCTTCTAGACAAAAAGTTGCCCCCACTGCGCATATCCAAATCACTTAACCCTGACAAATTACAGTGGCAATCTTGAGATATGTCGTTCTTAAAACTCTCTCAAAACTGCCGCCCGGAGCCCACATACCGATGTAAGTTTTTCTCTGTCAATCAACTGTCCGTGGGCGGAGTCAGCGTTTGTTCAAAGTCTGGTAACAGAAAAGGAGAGAAACGACGTATTTCTTTTCCCTTCAAGGTAAGTAAAGCATTATTGCTTACAGCATAAATAACAGAAAAACAATAGGTTTTTTTTATTACTATTTTGTGTTGGGTGACGGGAGGAAACACTTATCAGCTCGCAATCAAAAAAAAAAAATTTCTAGAAGGTTAAGTGATTTCCGATGCGGCAGTTATAATGCTGATCAGGGAAATTTTAAAAACCGCTTAAAGGGTTAAGAGACCAGCGGCACCATAAGATGGGGGTTTGCCAATGATTAGCTCACCCCGAAGCTCCCCGACAGAGGTTTAAGATGCCCACTTTTAGGAACACTGTCATACAAGGTCAAGGATACCACCTGCTAAAAAAAATGGTTTCAGCTTTTTTGTGACTCTGCATGTGCCACCAGGATCGGGACATAGGTTCATTTACAATGATGATAGGATTGGACATATTGGACACATTTTTGACATGATATTACACTGGAATCCCTGCCCAATGTGGCAGTTATAATGCTCTGATCAGGAAAATTTTATAAACAGCTCAAAGGGTTAAGAGAGCCCAAGCACATGTCCAAATACTTTGAGAGGCCCGGTGGCACACTTCAGATCACCCGGGTGATCCGCAGCAGATTTTCATAACACCTCAGTAGCTCCTGGTCCATGTCCACATCACTTAAATTGTCCGCGATACATTTCTAGTTCACTGAAGCAGTCCCGCGGCATATTTTAAAATCACTCTAGTGGCCATAGGCATAATTTATCACTTGAGTGACTGGTGGCATTTTTGTAAATCACAAGTGGCTCTTGGTACATTTACAGATCATTTAAATTGCCCACGACACATTTCCAGACGACTCAAGTGGTCCGGGGCACACTTTTAGATAAAGAGTGGCTGGAAGCACATTTCCAGATAACTCAAGTGGCCCGCGACACGTTTATAAATCAATGAAGTAAGTGGCCCGCACTCCCCTAAAAGGTTGAGCACCCTTGCTGAAGCTAAAAACCCTGCTTGAACAAAGATTTATTCATTGATTGATGTTTTTTAGATGGCATAATGTACCAAGAGCCACTCAAGTGATCTCGAAGTGTGCCGATGGCCACTTGAGTGATTTGAAAATGTGCCGCGAGACTGCTTGAGAGTGATCTAGAAATGTGTCGCGGACAATTTAAGTGATGTGGACATGGACCAGGAGCCACTCAGGTGTTATGAAAATCTGCTGCGGATCACCCGGGTGATCTGAAGTGTGCCACCGGGCCTGTCAAAGTATTTGGACATGTGCTTTGGGTCTCTTAACCCTTTAAGCTGTTTTTTCTGATCAGAACATTATAACTGCCACATTGGGCAGGGGTTCCAGTGTAATATCATTTGTCAAAAATGTGTCCAATGTAGTGTATCGTAAATGAACCTATATGTCCCGATCCTGGTGGCACATGCAGAGTCACAAAAAAGCTGAAACCATAAGAAACCTACAAGAACTGTGACATGCTTTAAATGCCACCTCGTTGGACATTTTGTCTATTGCGGCCTTGTATTTGCATTCCATTTGTGAAATAATCATGATGCGAATCATTGCATCATAGGGTGTTCAACTGAGTTATCGGTGAAATATCTCTTTAGTACAAAATCAAGCATCCATCCTTAGTGGTTTAAGTGTGAGCACCATCACCCCCCCCCCCCCAACAAGGGCAGAATTCCGCCCCGGGAAAAGTATTTGTTTTTTCACTCTATAAATTCATTATAGAACAGGCCCCCGAAAAATATCTGTCTAAAACGGTGTGTCTCAACTGCTGGGCCCTGACATCGGTCAAACTGGGCAGTGGTTCATTGTTTCATTTTTACCCATTTATTTCACAATCATATGTACGGCCGGGCCTTTCAATCACGAAATTGAAATCAACCGAGCCGCGAACATTTTTTCTGCACAAAAAAACTGTACACGGAAGCAGTCTCAAACACTAAACGTCCGTATTTTGTAAACTTATTCACCACTAGCTGATACCCGGCGACGTTGCTCGCCCCGCAAAAAATGTGTATACGTGTAGCTTATTATATAATTACTTCTTAATCAAAAAAAAAAAGTTTCTGCACCAAGTAAGAAAAACTAACTTTCATTTTTGAATATTTTAATTAATAAGAAACTTCAGGAAAAATCGCTTGTGGATACACAATATTTTTTGTTTGTCCATCTGGTGTGTAGATGTACAAATTTTTGGGATTACCAACACGCGAACAGGCAATGTAAAGCTGTCCGTGTGGAAAATAGGGCTTAAGTAGGTTGATACCCGGCACTGCTAACGACTGGCCTTGCGCTTTGTGTTGATTGTCATAGAAAAAGCTAAACAAATCGGGAACTGTAATCGCTCGAAAGTGAATGGGATTTCTTCGGTGATAATTGGGATGCGCGGAATGAAGACTTCTTCTCCTTTGGCACAAATCCAGTTAGAATCGTTGCTTCGATGATGTAATTGTGCAATTTCTTCACGCAGAGTCTCGGTGTCCCCAAATTTCTTAAAAGCATTATAGGTGCTCCGACTTTGAGGGTCAAGTTGTACACCCGGAATATCCAAAGAGTTCAGAAATTCTGCAGGATGCAGAACTGTCTGCGTTGAGTCTGTGACAGTGTCAACCAATTTGTAAGATTTGGATTCTCCCGAAATAATTTTTAGGATTTTTTCGTTGATCTTGTTCACATTGTCATTTTTCGGTGCCAGAATCGCTCTCTCACAAAGCCACTCATGGTTTCGGTGATTTTGTTGAATGTTTGGGAAGACTTTGTCTGCAAGTTCTTGAACTGAGTTTAACAACTGGCAAAATCCATTTGGGAACGTAATCAGTCCAGTGCTTCGGTCTAAGATCAGGAATTCTTCCATTGCCAAGTTTGATCAACTGGTGTGAAAATGATAGCAGTGCTGACTTATTTTGCAGTTATTTTGTCATATGTCCAACTTGTGCAGCGAATATTATTCAAACGCCTTTTAAGCATTTTTTAAATTGAAACTATACCCCTACGATGGGGGGTTGATGAGATAAAAGCCGCCTTAACACTTACAGGAAACCCTGTAGCCTGTACATAGGCTAGCAAAAATATCCGGCGCTTCCCGGGTTTTCTTCAATTACTGGGAGGATTGGAAAAGTGGCAAACCATTATTTTACTCGTTAATAATTGTTGTATCGTTCGGGTGTATTGTTGCTTCAGGAGGTAATACATTTCTATGGTGTCTTGACAGGTTTTTTTTTAGGAAAGTACGGGGGTGGGGGGAACGATGGATGACCGAAAGGATCAGAGAAAGAAACATGGGTAGATCGGCAAAAAAGTTTCTAAATACACTATTGACAATATAGTGGGGCGGAGAAACGTTTGCATTCATATATATATATACTGTATATGAGAAATTCTTCTGTAGATTCCCCTACAGAAAAGACGTAGAAACATAGTTGAGCACTGAATTTATGATACTGTGTATGAAGCCTCCCAAGATCAAAAAATTGATGCTTTTGGCAAAAACCCTGCTTTGGGAATTTTGCTCGAAAACTGCAGAGTTTCAAGTTCCTTCGCTGTTTAGCCACCTGGCATGAGATACTGTTTAGAATAATGTTATAGAATGTCACCTGCGATCTATACAAAGTCAAATGAATCGCATCAAGAAAAGTGTAAAAGGGTTTCTTCAAAACACGACGTATGATGATGGAGTCAATGGTGTTATTACAGACGCAACAGTGCGTGCAGACAAGGAAGTGCTCTTAAGCATAGGCGCCGGAACCTAGGTGCTAAAGTAATCTGCGCCCCCCCCCCCAATAATTTCTGGAGAAGCAATGCAATGCACCCTCCCTCTCCTGCGTATACGAGACGACCAGTAACTTCCAGCCCGCTCCCCACCCTCCCAATGTTTTCTTCAAGTAAGCGCCTCTACTCCCAAGGAACATAAAAAGTCAGTTCTCTTATGAAAGTGAGGATGAACCTATTGGGACTGGGAAAAGATCTTCCAAAGTAAACTTTTCAATGTTGTGCTTGACAAAGCGATCACATCACTGAAAGAAAGGTTCCATCACTGAAAAAACCACAGCAAAAGCTTCGAATTTCTATATCAAATAGACAATCTGCGAACATGGGATAAAGAGGATTTGATTAAAGCATGACTGAATCTTGAAATTCTGTTGAGTGATGAGGAATGCGGTGCTGACGGACATCATTCCCTTCAACAAACTCCAAATATTTGCAACTATATGTTGACCTCCGGTCAGGGCCGTAGCGTGCCTTCACGGGGCAGACTTTCTCTTGGGGGCCCCCGGAAAGAGTTATGCTCAGAAAATAAGTTTGCCCCCCCCCCCCATTTTTCGATGATTCGTTCTGGAAGCGAGTCTTGCAAATTATTTCAAAGAAACTCGTAAATTTCCAGAAATAAGCAAAACAAGTGTACTTTTTTCTTTGGGGGCGTTCAAGTATTACGTACGCTAATTTTTAGCCATTTTTGAGCCCCCCCCCCCCCCTTGTCAGCAAAAGTTAGCCGGACTAAAAACGCTGACCCCTCTCCCTCCCCTTGTCAACAAAATTTCGTCATCAGCTCTGCCCCTATGAATCCTAACTCATATTTTCATAAAGGGTGGTTGATGACGTAAGCATTATCCAAACCCCCCCCCCTCCATCGATGATGACGTAATACTTGAACGGCCCCTTTGTGGGGAGGGGGGGGGCAATTCATCTCGGGGGCTCCAAGGCATCGCCACTGGTTATAGCCCTGCCTCCAGGGGGACGACCTCTCCAGCCAAAGCCTTATCTTTCATCACAAAAAATAGCTATTCGGAATCATTTCCGAACGTTTGTAAGCTTTAGAATACTGCTCACTTTTCCAATATCAGTGGCCAGTGGCGAACGTAGTTTTTAAAGTTAAAATTAATAGACTTATTTATCTTCTATATATATAAAATTGATTTTCTGTGTGTGTGTGTGTATGTTCTCTATACAAATCTACAATTTTAGATCGATCGTCGCCAAATTTTGCATATATATCAAATGGGACCCGACTTGAACGATAGGCTACTTTAAAATTTCGTCAGACCAGGGCAAATGCCCCAAATAGGCAAAAAACTGTCCGGCAACAATGGTTTTTGGGCCTCAACAATCACTTTCCGAACGTTTACTTTGGTTACCGTGGTTCCCTAGCAATGCGTTTCAGACGTGTATATGCCTTTACAACGGTTTGCCACTTCTTTAATGCTGCCGGTATTTTGTATGATAGTTTATGTCTTTATAATGGTTTGCCACATTTTCAATATACTCTCAGTAATGAGGCTTTTTGAATAGACGTCATAATCATCATCAGCATCGCTTTGAGAGTCAGGAAAAGGGTGATCCTCATAGAAATCAGCGCTAAAATTGTCGATTTTACTGTAGAAATGCGGAAATTAGTGGGATTTTCCGCCCCATCAATAATTTTAAAAATTGTATTGAATTCTCGATTTTTGAAATATTGAGGTCGCTTAGAGACATACGAAGCCCAGGAGATTAAAAATGAAGTAATTAGCCGGACCTTCTTTTGAGTTAGACATTCATGCAATAACATTGATTTCAACTTTTTATTTACATCTTCTCAAGCATGAAAATGAATGTCTCCATATTGTCTTTTGATATTCAACTGCATTAATTCATAGTTTAGGATGTTTTAAAATGAATTATGGGCCCGTAAAGTACATCGAAGAAATTCCACAGCTTTAATTAAGCATTTTTGAAAGCTGAAATAGGCAGATGGATAAATTAAAGTTCAGGGGGGGGGGGGGATCGAAATACCTAGTGCCCCTTAAAAAAGGGAAAAAAATATATATTCGTTTCTATGTTTCTTTAAATCTAGATTTGTTTATTTCATGAAGTCGCTCAGGAAGTCGCCATATTGGTTAACTTAGACACGGTTTGCATGTCCCTCAAAGAAAGAGGGAGATATCGCATGATCCAAAAAGCCTCATTGAAGAAAACCCGGGCAGCGCCGGGTATTATAGCTAGTATATATATAAGATCAACTATACGCCAAGAATGACTGAATGGACTAGCCTTGATGCAGGGCCAAGTGATTTTTCTGATGCCATACCAGGCAAGTTAACATGTTTACTCTCTAAAATTTCAACAGATCTCATTTTTGTGAGGCCCCCCAATCTCACTTCCTATTAGGATCGCCAATTGAGCTTCATGATGTCAGATTCTTATCAAGTTTCTGAAAACGTAAAACTCCTCTCTGAAAAATGCTCCCCCCCGTCCCCATACAGAGAAAATATCACAAAAATTCGATGGTTTCAATTGCATTTTGTTTGTCATATAATAACCATTCTTGTGAGAAAAATTACCCATAACGTTAAATTTTCAAAAATCGTATTATCTGCTTTGCTTAGATATTAAAAGAAAACTCAAGATTTAGGCAACGCGGGTGCCTAATTACAGTTATTTAAGTATATACTTAAATAACTGTAATTCGCATCACATCACCCGCGTTGCCTAAATCTTGAGTTTTCTTTTAATATCTAAGCAAAGCAGATAATGTTATCGAGTCCAGCACTAAAAGTTGTCCAAAAGTAAAGAACCGAAATACTTCATCAGTGTTTCTTAAACGGTGCTTCGTGGCTATGAGGGGCACCGCCAACCTTTGTCAAGGGAGTCGCGTCGACATTGTTGACTGCCTATTTAGTGCTTTGAAGGGGTGTTGTTTTACACTATATTCTGGGTAGGACCGCAACTGAGAAGAAACCTGGGGGTTTCAACTAGGGGGGGGGGTCTGGTGGCGGGTGACCCGTAAAACGGACCAGAGGGAGCGCAAAGTCGCACTTTAACCTCTCCTTCACGATTGAAAGGGGGCGCCAAGATGCGTGCTTGCCCCGGCTTGACTAAAAGTATATAATTGCGGCCCTGTCAAAAATCAGTCAATTAGTCGATCATCAAAGTTTTGGGCTTTTCAGTATACAGAAATAATAATTTTTTTTCCTAATGTCTCATTTTTTGCTCCCGACCTCGTCTGAGAGGGTCTCGGGCCATTTGAACTCATATGACAAGAACTCGAGGAAGGTATTGACATTGAACGGCATTTTTTTCCCTTCCAATTATTATTTAGTTTAATGTTGAAGGAAAAACTTAAGTAAAATTTTCCCAGAAGCGACCGTCATTGTATGTGGGTGATTTCACCGAAAATTTCAAGATTCTGCACCCCAGCAACACATACTGTAATCGCTCTCAATGTATCAGTGCTGGTCATATAACATCATGTGCCATGCAAACATTTACAATGCTCCAGAAAAAAAAAATGGGCACGGCCCGGGTGGCCTCACAAAAACAAGAAAAAGGTTAAAATTTTCGAGAATAGGCCAGGTAGAGCCTTAGAAAAATAACTTGGCCCGGGGGTCCATGATGCTCTTAAGATACCACTGGAGGGGGGGGGGGTGAAGAGAAGAACCTACATAAAACGCCTGATTACTGAACATGCCGGACAAGCTCTCGGGCCGAAATATCGAAAGAGTCTACAGTGCTTTAATAAATTTACCCAAGACCGTCTTGACGCATAGGACCCGCGTCTCCGGTCAGGTGCTATGATAAATAGCTGGTGCCGCTTGGCAAATGCTTCATTTTTCAACTGGAAATTCGAGCAAATGACAAGGGTAACATAATTTTAGGAACTTCTGATTAGGCTTTTCACAATGCGGATTTACGGTTTCTCTGCCCGTAGGCTATACAAATTTTGCCATCTTTCACCCCAATCTAATTTTCTTGAACTCTCATTCCTCCAAATAAGCCACCCTCTGCTATACACCCTTCCTCATGTAAACATGCCTCTGCGTCTAAGTCACTCATTTGGTCATTCACATACATTCATACACACACACTCTAGTCACTGCTTTTGTTCCTCGCTCACCATTCTTTTGGTCACTCAAATGCTTGCGCACTCTCTAAAAAGGTCGGGATTTTCCAACTACATACTTCTTACGGGAACCCTTGATGATAATGAGGCTGCTCCACGGAACTCTAACTATTTTTGAGTATTTATCCAAAGAAAGTGTGTTCCTACTGCTGCCTCAACAGCGCCATAGTCCCAGGTCAAAATAAAAGAGGGCTTAGGCACAGAATTTTGATTTTTCTTATTGTCACCGGGCCAAAACTAGGTGCTTTTTCAGCAGCAGCAAGCACACATTTTAGCTCCTCAGTGATATCGAAGGATCGTTTAAAGCATACAGGCTCAACCAATGGCCTACGGGCCAAATGTGGCCCTCAGATGATGTGGCGCGCAAGACATCAAACAAACTTTTGCAAAAAAAATTGAACCAAACAGCACATTACCAGCCCATTGAAATGATCCGAGGTGCAGCTCCACATCATTTAAGTGGTCCGCGGCACATACCCAGATCATTTAAATGACCCACAGCACTTTTACATCATTCGAATGACCTCGGGTACATCTAAAAATCACTTGAGTGACTCGTGGTACATTTCAAGATCAATTAAGTGGCCCATGCTACAGTTCCATTTCACTTGAGCAGGTTGCAGCACATTTCCACATTACTTCAGTGACCCGCGACACATTTACAGATCCACTGACCAGCGACGTCTTCAAAGAAATGAAGTGGCTTGCACTCTCAGAAAGATTGAGTTGGCTCCCCCGGTTTAAAGGGTGAATTTGGTGCTGCAACCATCACCCAGTTGCAGCCCTGATGGACCGCAAGAACTGTTGTTTACTAGATGAAAGAGACTGAATCATAGTCATGAAACAAAGAAAGTGGAAAAAATCATTAAAATTAAAATTTATTCACTAATATAATGTCATTTCTTCTTATATCGCTTGGTGTAAGTCTTCAAGGATTTGAATCGTTGTCTACTAGAGCTAGTTTCCCATTCCTTTTGAAGTTCGCTAAGCATCTTCGGTGTGATTAGACCTTCTGATAACAATTGCTCAGTCAATCGACCTTTGCCATGCGTTTTTGGAGATTCGCCGACCTCATCTGCAAGATACATATTACATACTACATGAATAAAAACTAACATGCAACTTTTGATAGCATGCAACAGATGCAACAGTAGCAGAGTAAACACTGAATTTACTGAAATTGAATCCTTCCGATTCCTAGGAAAGATTGTGGGAGACTTTCTATTCTCTCAATGGAATCTATAGTTTCAATAACAAATCCAGCATATTCCTGTGAATTTCAGGAAAATAATATCGTTGACTCATTTTCTTTGTTCTATCAACAATGCAGATATTGTGGCCTATAAGGATTTTATAGATTAGAAATGAATGCCGAATCTTTGAAAACTAATTTACGTTCATTTTTCAAACATTTTTGATTTCCTTAATTTGATTTATAGAAAATACACAAGCAACAATTCACTGCAAGGAAAATTGATCTCTGTAAAATTCACGAGAACAGTTTGACATGAGTGATTGAGCTAGTTAGTGAGCAATGATTGAGTCAGTAAATAACAGAATGGTTAGTGAGCAACCTAGAGAGTGACAGCATGAGGCAGTGAGTAACAGAATGAGCAATCTAGCGAGTGAGTAACAGGGTGAGCTACATAGTAAGTGACCAAGCAAGTGACTGAATAAGCAATCTAATGTGTGAGTGATAAAACGAGTGAGTGACAAAGTAAGCAACTTAGTGCATGAGTGATAGAATGAGCAACCTAGTGAGTAAGCAGGAGCAAACAATGTAGTGAGTGAGTGACATAGGATGTAAATGACAGAGTGCGTTAGTAGCAGTGCCGCATGGGCCAACCCGGGCACGGCCCGGGGGCCTCACAAAAATGTGATCCAATTGAAATTTTCTAGAATTTACCAGGTAGGGCCTCAGAAAAACCACTTGGCCTGGGGGCCCATGATGCTGTTAAGACGACACTGGTTAGTAGGTGAGCAAGTGAGTGAGCAGATGACAAAAAAAAGCATGAACAAGTGAATGAGTGAGTCATTAATACAGTCGCTCACCTACTCACATGATTGCTCCTTCACTGACTTATTCATTTGCTCGTTCACTCACTCGTGCCGAACTGTTATCAGTGAATTGTTAGTCAATGAATTTCCCTTTCATTGAACTATTTCTTGTGAACTTTCTTAGTGGTGAATCGTTTGTCAGTGAATTTTCTAGGCATGCCTTTATTTGAGATAAAAAAAAGCTGTTGGGATGAATAAGCTGCTGAAAGAAAAATGAGCAGAAAAAAAAGTTTTCACAGAAATGCTGCAGTTTTTTACATGCTTGCAATCTTTTTTTAGGAAAATAATTTAAACGTTACACATTGACTTCAGAAGATACAAAGATGCACATGTCAGCGCAGCACACAGAGAGCAAGTTTACCAGCAGAAGTTATTTCCCCCTACTTCTTTGCTAACCTTGTCCGCATGAAATTTTTACTTTTGAGTAACTTCCTCCCTTCCGACATTCAAAATGAATTTACTGCCACCTGAAGGCGAAAATGCATAGTTAAGTATATAATGGAAAAAAAAATGTTGCACTAAATTGAATAGAATTATTATTCTTTGTGAGATTTAACTTTCAAAATTTTCCACAAGGACCGATTTCAACAAATTTTCCCCTTGAATAAGGGATATTTCCTAGGAGTTATAGCCACTGGCCCACACTTCTGTCTTTGACTTGTATTCTGCCGAAAGTGAATGTGCTTATTAGCTTCATGTTGCTACTACTTAACCATACAGGCACCTCATAAAAATTCCTCTAAGGGTTGATTGAATTCGCTAAAATTCCCTCACAAATTTGTGCATGACAGGACATATTGTGTGTGAATATAATACATACTTATGTAAGAACTATAAGTGTTTTGTTCCATAGCGGTGCTCCCATCTCTCTTCCATACTAGAAGTGCAAAACAGCAGATGCCTGAATTATCATGTTGTAAGCCTGATTGCTAGCCTATGGCGATATATATACAGGGTGTCCCTCAACTCGTGGGCTGAAATTTAAGGGAAGATGAAATACGCATAAAGAAGATTTTTTTTGTATAGCAATATGGGGTCAGAAATTAAAAGTGTTGGCGAAAAAAACTCTGATGAGGACCTCATTGCAAAACTTTCAGTTGCTGCTGCAACTGTTCGTGAAACACCAGGCATTTTCAAACCGGTATGCCAATCACTTGCTAGACATGGTCAGGCCTGTATTGATGTTGGTGGTGGTGGTGGCACATTTGAGCAATTGTTGTAATTATTAATGTAAATAAGAAACTTTTTCATTTCCTCAGCATTTCATGCTTTTCTGCCAAAACTTTTCATTTCAACCCAAGAATCCTCATTATGTGTATTTTACCTTCCCTTAAAGTTTGGCCCATGAGTTGAGGGACATCCTGTATATAGTTTTTAAATTTTTGTCAACTTTTCATGTTACTACTGCCATCTGTCTCAAATCAGAAAAGAGCCATACACAATGAGTGAGTGAATTTGCCAATAATATCAAAACTGAAAATATGTTTCACTGGCATATTTTTTTTAACAAAATAGTATCGTGATTGTTAATTTTATAAAAGGAATCAAAAAGAAGAAAAAAGTATTACCGTCATCATTTGCATAGGAGGTCTCGGTAGATTCTCCAGCTTTCAGTAGATGCGTGATATTAAAGACTCCTTTTTGGATGATCTTGTCTAATTCCTGTTGAATACCACGCACTGTCTGGATGTCGGGAAACAGATCAGGGAATCGGTAACTAGTGGGATGACAAATGAGACATAATATTAGCGATGGTGACAACAATAAATCAGATGTATCAGTTTTTTGTGTGTGTGTGTGTGTGCATATATGTAAATGTCATTGTGAAAGACCGAAATTGGAGAACGTCGACATTCACCATGCACTGATGGTGCCGAAATATTTGGTTATATTTTTATACATTCTGACCATCGCTGGTTTATGTTGACAATCACAGGTAAGTTCTGGTGGGGGTCCAAACAACAAGTTAAGAAGACGCAGCCAGAAAGGCACCTACTCCTTGTCGTGAATCTTTTTTGCCAATTGTGGTGAAAACAGAGTCAATATTTTCAGGTCTGGGGCCCCCTTTATCGCCCTGAGGAGCAAAGCCGTTTGCGGGCAGCAAGCCTGTGCTGAATGGAGTTCGTCCTAGAGTTGTATTTACTAGTAGTCGGAAATAGCAAGTGCCCTGCTATCATTTACAAAAAATATTTTTATTCAACATTCACCATCAGTGCATGGTGAATGTCGACATTTGCTGGTGTAAGTGAGAAATAATGATAATTAGCAAATATTTCGGACATCAGTGCATTGTGAATGTCGACATTCACCCGATTTCATGGTAACGTAAACACCAAATTGCTACAAGAAATACACACTAAGTGGCCATTTTATTATGACTACCTGACAGTTTTAAGTAAACGAGCTATGGTGTTACACTGTTCTGTAATTTCAGGCAGGGATGGCTTAAGTGAGGGTGCACTAGGTGCATGAATAAATGAACACCAGGGTCTCTGCCACCGGACTTATCCCGTTGCCGAGATCTCTTCCAGCCCAGCTTCGTGGCAGAGTCTGGAACAAAGTGAGTGTGTACACCTAACAGTCTGAGTGTGTAGCTAGTGTTGTGTATGATATTCAGTTAGGTGCAGTGTACCCATGCGACAGATTGTTAGGGGCAGCAGCTTAAATAGGTTTTGGTTAGACACTTAAATTTTTAAAAATTTCCTGTGGTAAAAACTTAAATGGTGTTACATGTTTGACCAATACTTTGATTACGAAGATGTTGACAAAACTTCGGGGTCGGACAGGTGATGTGACCATAATGCGAGTGAAAAGAATGCACTCTTTCACAAGGGGCAAGTGTGTCTTTTGATGCCCCCACCCAGTAATTTTTCTGGAATGGTCAAATATATAAAGGAAAAATTCAGCTTCTTACCCGCCTGGCTCTGAAGAATTGAAAATGAAGTTGAAATAAATTTCTCTATGAAGATTAACCTCCTTATACCTTCTCTTTACAGCAGGTGTAAGGGCTGTGATGTAGAATAAGTTGTCTGGCATAATTTAGAACAGTATAATGATCCTCCACCAAAATGTGGAACAGTTTCTTTACAAGTGGGACATATGGTCACTACCATCTTGTAGGGTAATGTGCAGCTTTGTACTAAAAACATCAGGTTTATACACTGTCACCTGGGCTGTGCATTAAGCCCTGCAAGGTCCCTGCCAGGGTTGTCTTTAGGGGCAGCACATGAGGTTTTGCAGCTGAGCAGGCTTGAGCCGCTCCTGATTTGGGCATACAATACCTGAACTTGAACTTTCCATTGCAGGTTCAATCATGAATGTTTTTAGAGGAACCTTCGAAAAATTAGAAAAAGAAAAATTGCTTTTGATCAACACTGTATCAAAAAAATGCAAAGAAACTGTACCCTTTCACAGAATAATTTACTTGCTTTTTGCAATACTTTATGTATTTTTGTGAAAATAGCACATATATTCACAAAGGTATAAATGTTTATGAAAATTTTAATTTTCATTGTGCATGTTTTTTATTTATAACATGCAGTTTTTTTGAACAAATTTTCACAAAACTTACAGAAAATTTGACACCACGCACATGAGACACAGTGTAAAGAAACTTAAATATAACAATTTAGAGTATTCAATGAGATATGAGCATTTTAAGTAAATGATTATTGCAGCAAAAAGTTCGCAGCATTATGCAAATGAGTAGAGATACATGTCTGATGCTATAAGAGAAATGCTTAAGCATGACACATGTGCATGATGTCAGAATGAAAAAAAAAACCTGAATGAAATAATCAAAATATAAATTGTGGAAAAACCCTTATCCAGGTACTTTCAGCTAGTAACCAATTACAGTTCCTGATATCGTGTATATCTTTCTGAAATTTCTCGACATTCAACTGGAATTTTTATGCACAGTAAAAGTCTGTTATAATGAGTATGGCTAATTATGATAATCGCGATATGACGAGTGATTTGCAGGTGATTGTCAAAGAGCTAATGTTACAAAAAACACCCACTTATAACAAGGAATCAATTACAATGACAATTTTTCCTGCAATTGTGAGCTGCTTTTGTAACAGACTTCTAATGTATATTGCACTACATATCTGGCAACCAAATCACGAAAAAACGAAATTGGTATTTCTGTAAGCTTCATAGAAAATTTGTAGAAAACTCTGCATGTTAAAAGCAAAAAAAAAGTTTTATAAGAAGCATTTATATCTTCGTGAATGTATATAGGTGCTATTTTCCCAAAAATGCATACAAATATTGCTGCAAACAAATGAAATATTCTCAAAAGTTACAAATAAAAATTTTGAAAAATTCAACAAATGTTACAAATTGTGATGCAATAGCTCATTCGTTTGTGTTCATAATAAAGTGTCTACTCAGAGTGTATTGTTTCTTCAATTTTCAATTTGCATCTGAAATACAGGCGTCAATTGCTTTTAGCAATTAATTGGTTTTTCAAAATAATTGCGTGCAACAAAAATGCATAAACTGAGTTGAATTTAAAACATTGGTAAGATAGGGATAGAGGTTTTCTTCAGAAGGATAAGAAAAAAATAAATCGCATCAATTTAGGCTATACGAATATAAATTTGACTAATAACTTTTACTTCTGTTTTCACTATTTCATATTGATTCTAGTGAGTGTGAATGTTTTCCTCCCTAAACAGCCTCGTATGACAACTTTTTAATGAGAGCATTTGAGATTAAACTAACAAGAAGCATTCTTTGGCTCTTTATTAAAAAATTCTGAATATCCCTTGCAAGTATGGCAATTCTAGATTCATTAGGATCGTTTTCTTAGATTAATATTCTGATGGCATTGATTGATGTGTTACTAAACGATATTCACTAGTGAGATCAGGTTTATAAGGATTTGAGTTTCTTCCATATTTGTTTCATCTACATCCACAAATCTAACGGATTTTGTCACTTTAATTAAGTCATACCTCTAATTTGCAAGGACTAAAATCAAACTATAGAGCAAAACTTATGGGTCACAATTTCTAAAATTACTATTGAAAAATCTGGTTATAGTGAAATCGCATAAAGCAAGTGATGCCTGTATGATAAGGAGACAAAAATGCCCAACATACACATTAAATCAAACACAATGCAAATTTCTGATACCTCAACCACAGATACAAGTCAAGCACATCAAAGACAGCTTCTTGATGAACCAAATCCATTATATTTGATGGTGGAGAAAACGGCCAGCCTATTGTTCGGCACAACCTCTCAGCTGTCAGAGGTTCATTTTGGCTATATTGCTTTGAAAACTACGTATGGATAGAAATATTGTAATTCAACGACAGTGGAGAATTGAAGTAAATACATATTCTGGAACAAGAAATTTTTTTATTGTTAATAATGTTCTACTATGATTAATGGTTCATGATTACACCCAACATGCCCATCGGCAATTAAATTATGTAAACAGGATCATCATAACAGCATCATTGGGGCCTCCAGAGCAGAGCAATGCACTGGAAGTCCAATGAAAGTCTGACATGGTCGACTTCAATAGCTACTCAAAACCCTTCATGAAGCCTTCACACTGTGGCAAGGTGAGCTCAGACTATGCTTGTTATGATTAAGTGTAAAGATCTGTGAGTAATCAGCAGCTTGGACAGCAAGACTGACTGCATAGGTGCCAATTTCCAGACTTGAAAAATCTGCAGTATATTCCATGATGAAAATATGTTATACAAATAGAAAGAAAAACAGAATTTTTTGCAATAATTAATTTCCATATGACCAGTTTTCCTGATATGTTAATGTATTTTTGCCGCCCCAATTTTTAAATATAAAAGTCTTGTTTTTTGTTGTATTTTCAATGAAGCCTACATGATTTTTTTTGTCCTTCACTGAAATCAAGGATTAATACATATTATGGAACAATTATTTAAAATTATTTTGCAAACTTACGCCATGAACAAAAATTATGACTATAAATATGTTATTGTATCTTAGATATTATTTTGTAATATATATAAAATTTTTTTTGTTTGTTGTAGAATTCACTTAAATCTGCTGTGATTTGCGGTGGCACTTTGGTTCCCGCCATTGGTGATTTTTTGGCAATTTTAGCAATAACTGGCAACTTTGCTTACTCTTGGCATCATATTTGGAGGCAATTGCTGATTTCCCGTACTTGGAAATTTTAATTTCCCATATTTTTCCTGAGAAAACATGGTCAGCCTGAAATTGAAAGGACTGAAAGAGTATTTTCTTTAGGGAATTTTTCATTCAAGCTATAAGCATAATTCGAGGATTTTTAGAGAGTTCTATATAAAGATGAGAAAAATCTGAAGAATCTGGCTTCTGACAGGTAGATTTTAATAAGGCTGAAAAATCAGAAGCACTTGCTTCGCACCTATGCAACTGTAAGTCAACAGGCTTGAAGTGCCAATTTAGATAGCACAATGCTTTACAAAAAAATTATTACTTTAGGCTATGGCATTCTATGACTTCATACACTAAAGAAGACAACTAGTACTGCTAAAGTGTACATGTACCTCTGTAAGCATTCCTGTAGGGCAGTGGTCTTCAACACATGGCCCGTGGGCCACATTTGGACCTCCGAGCTTTTTCCTGTGGCCCATTGATCATTTTCAGAAAATGGTTGAAGACATTGAAAAATAATTAATTCTAAAATTTGATTTAATTTTCTATTAATTCTGAAAAAATATTTTCAAAATTTATTGATTAAACAAATAATTTTGAAATTGATGGAAGAAATAATTCTAAAATAAATGAAAAAAAAAATTCTAAAACACATGAAAGAAATAATTCGGAAACAAATACAAGAAACTTAGAATTAATGAAAGAAATAATTTCAGAATTGGTGAAAATTTAGAATTTTTGAAACAAATAATTTTTGAATTTTTGAAACAAATAATTTTAGAATTTTTGAAACAAATAATTTTAGAATTTTTGAAACAAATAATTTTTGAATTTTTGAAACAAATAATTTTTGAATTTTTGAAACAAATAATTTTTGAATTTTTGAAACAAATAATTTTTGAATTTTTGAAACAAATAATTTTTGAATTTTTGAAACAAATAATTTTTGAATTTTTGAAACAAATAATTTTTGAATTTTTGAAACAAATAATTTTTGAATTTTTGAAACAAATAATTTTTGAATTTTTGAAACAAATAATTTTTGAATTTTTGAAACAAATAATTGCAGAATTAATGAAAAAAATAACACACAAATCAATGAGAGAAATAATTTAATGTTTTTGATATAGAAATTGATAAAATAATAATGGCATAATTATTGAAAAAAATGATTAAGATATATTGAGAATTAAATAATCATTTAAAGTGGTTTCAGATCAAAAAGAATTAATTAATGTGATCAGTAATTTATCAAAAACCTTATCAGAATTAGTAAAAAAAATTGTTTCAGAACTATTCGAAATTGATAGTTGATGAAACAAATGATTTCAGAATAAATAAGTCTTCAGTTATTTTTGTCACTATTTAATTCGGGCTCCAATGGCCCCTTCTATTAAGATTTCACTAAATTACATGAGTTGGTGGCCCACAGGCTTTGTGGGAAGTTTCGATTTGGCCCACAGTGACTGAAAGGTTGAAAACCCCTGCTCTAGGGAATTTGCGCAAAACGATTATAAGTTACCTCGGATGGGGGCTGCAATTAGATACTTGGTCAGCCATTGCAAGCATGCATTTTGGTGTCTCTTTGTAATGTTGAAGGATGAAATATGCTCCCCTTCTGATACAGCGCCTGTTGCTCTACCCCTTATTTGTGTTCATGCCTTGAAGACATGTGGAATCAAACTCACATTCACTGTTTTTGGCCCCATTCAAATGTACTTACTTTCAAAAACATGGTGCAGACAAAAGGGAGTTTTTTATTGATCGGTGCACAGCAGAAGACATAGCGAGCTCTCAGTGGCAGCGGCACATGTTGGATCATATCTGCTAGAAACTTGAAATTCTCGGTATCACACATGAAATATGCAGACGTGTCCATCATACACAAACTAACAAATATGTCCTGAAATTGAAAAGATTTCTTAAATTTTTTTTTCTGTGCTCAGAGAAAGATGCTGAAGCCAAAAAAATGTCTGATACGAAAAAAACATTACTTAAAAAAAACCTTACAATTAGATTGGACAGTGTTGCTTGAGGCAGGTGGTAGGCGAAAAGTTCGACTTGATCAGCTGTAGGATGGAGTCCAGCTCTCTCTATGGCCTCAACAGGTCTTGCTAAGATGCTTTTTAGAACATTAAGGTCATCTTCCTTGAATGTTGTCACAAAACCTTCAGAGAATTCCGTGTTGAACCTTCCGGCTCGTCCTCCAATTTGCAGAGCTTGAGAGGTGCTTATTGTATCAATTTCTTTTTCACCTTTTTCATTCGTTGTTGGCTTCATGACAGAATAAAAGATGATACGGCGGATACTCCTGCATGAAAGTTATGGATGTGATCATGCAAATGCATATAGACATTATTTAACTTCGATCAAAAGTCTTTCTATCCAAGCAAGGGGAAAAAAAACTTGTTTTTTTTCAAAGAAAAATTTTTTTCTTTGAATCTACAAATTTTGCACCAGTAGATTTAACATTTGCATTAGGCCCACTCGCAGTGAGCTATCATTAACATTCATACTATGTATCCCACAAGTGATATTCAATTTACTTTCTCAAATCACCTTCTCTCAAATTGTAAATATGGTCGGACTCACTTACAATGAACATAAATATTAAGAATTTTTACACACAACAAAGTTTTTCCATGTCCCACTAATTTTGTATTGCTTGTCTATGCTATTTTGATTGCTTATAATGGACACTGATTTCAACAAATTATGCCTGTGATGAACTTTTGACCGATTTTCTAACATGGAACTGTCACAAATTTTTTTGTAAATCATATCTAAATCGTCTTATTTGTAAATATACCTTTCTGCAACTGATAATGTCTCCTTTCTTTTCTTGGAAGACATTATAAAAATAGAGCTGTTTTCGGTACTGTAAAATTCTATTTTGCTTTTTTTTTTTTTCCGTTATCTTATTTTTTTTGCAGAAAATTTCAACAGGAAAAAAGGATTGAGGTTATTTATTCCCAAAAGAGAGATTCTAACCTCACCTCCAAACCACCATTATTGCACATTTTCTATTCTCAAGCTAGATTCGGGCGTTTCTTGTGGTGGTTTCATAGTGTGAAAATTATTTATTTTGAGAATGTCCAAGTGCAAAACCTTACTCATTGCTTCAAAAACTTTTGCTATAACTGTTGGTTTAAAGCCAAAAATGGGGAAAAAATGAGGAAACAAAAAATTCAGGATCACTCAAAGCTTGTTATTTCCTCTTTAAATGATTCAAAAAAAAAAAAAAAAGACAAAAAAATTTTCTAGTGTCCATGCTCTTACTAAAAGAAAAAGCATCACATTTTGCAGGCTTATTCAGCAGAAATGATTTGAATGCAAAACGTTCAAAGTCCACAAAAATACGAAGAAAAAAGAAGCAATGATTGATGCATATTTTTGCTAAAGCAATTAATTACTTGAGATTGTAATTAAATTTTTAATATTTATTTAGTAAAATATATATTTTTTAAATATCTATTAACATTTTTTTAAGAATGCTCATGTTATTCAAAAATTTATATTGTGTGTGTAAAATTCTTTATTTTGCTTAAACACATAATTTTTCAAGCCATTAAGGATATAAGTTCGCATATAACGAAAATAGTTTTGCTGTTTTTCCTGAATTTGTTATAAGCGGGTCCGACTGTATTTAAAATTTGGGGGGGGGGGGTGGAGACGTTTTCTTGCTTGTACTCCTGAGATAGCTTTCTTGCATTTAACATTTAACCCATCTGGGCCCAATAATTCTATTGCATATTATAAGCAAGAGATGAAAATGAACTGATAACTTTAATGTCAGTTATCAGGAAGAGTGAAATAATCTGTAAACTTTTATTCTACTTTAAGGCGCTTGTATATTAGTGAGTGGATCCTGCAATAAAAACATTCGCAATTGGTTGTTCAGTAATTTGTACGATGTATGTTTGTGAACGATTCATGAGATGTTTGAATTGGACCCACCTTGAAGCGTATCAGATTTACTAAGTGAGTGCCATATACTGTATTTCCAGCAGTGATGCAAGCAGGCTAACAACTACATTTTTCCACTGAAAAATCCTAACAGAAAATTTTTAGAAATAGTATAAAGGCTATCAAATTGAACTTATTTTATCTCACTCTGTATAAGATGTGGGTTTTCCCCTTCCGAAACTTGTCTGAAAAGCAGAACGCTTCTTATATTCGATAATGTTTGATTAAATTTAAGTTATAGTAGAAAAACAAATGTGGGTAAAGATATAAACAAGAATTTTTATGAGCATTAAAACAATAACAAAAACCTATAATCAAAATATAAATTATTACAATACTCACAAGTTCAGTCCCATTCCAATTGCATCTGTGGCAATAAGGATTTTGCATGGATTGTCTGGGTCATTGAATTTTTTCGCCTGAGCCAATTTTGTACCTATATTTAATAACACAAATTAAGTTGGCATCTCAAAACTAAATTATTTTTTATATTTATTTTTTTGCCTACAATCTGCACATGCAAAACTGTTGCTATCTTAAGGGGGAAAAAGTCACCCTATAATCCAGGGCTGTAACTAGAATATCTGCAACCCAGGGCAAACATGATTCAGCCACCTAAGGCAAACATTATTTTGCCCCCCCCCCACAACTTTAAAATTCAATAATTTTATAAAGGTGTTTTTTCTCCACCTAAAATTTCCCTCCCCTGAATTTGCTCCCTAATTGTTGGCCTCCCCCCCCCCCCCCAATTCCGGCTCTGTATAATCTATGGTAGCATATAATTCATACATGCAAATTTTTGGAAGTTATACTAATGAAAAATCCAAAGTAATATCTTGAAAATTGGAGACATGTGGGTCATAATGATTCATACAAGTCATTACAGCAGTAAATTTATTTGAAACAGCTAAGGAAAGATTGACATTAGATACCTGGAGGAAGTCCACCATATATAACAGCACATTCGAATCCATTCTTTTCCAGCTCCAGACTTACATTAAAAATATCGTTCTTACTGAAGCAGACAATACAATCACCAGGTTTGATATTGGTTAAAGAACCTATAAAATAAAATAATAATTATATTATCAAGATACAGACCAAATACGTGATGGAATCTTACAGGGCCGTCTTACAGAGCATGATGGGCCCACAGGCCAATTGGTTTATCTAAGGCCCCCCAGCTGACTAGAAAAATGATTGCCTACCAATTCATAATGAGATCTCATAATCATGAGGCTTCTTCTGCACTCGAGGCCTCCCAGGCCGTGCCTGGCTGATCCCATGCGTTAAGGCAGCACTGGGATTTTGCATAAAATTATTATTACAATACAAAAAGTGAAGAAATTATTACATCAGAATATCTTTGGAAATATCAAAAAGTCATCAGAATACACATCAAGAAGAAGAAAAAGCTTATAATCAACATTACCTACAGCTTCATCTTCAATGGTTAGGGTCGTAAGCCTCTTGTATCGTCTAATCTATATAAACAAAAAAAAAGGAAACAATGTATTTGAATACAAGAATTTCTTACTATGATCACGAGTGTGATGTTGATCAGAATGAAGCTTGTCTAATTCTTGCACCAGTGATGGTAACTTGTGGGAAATTTCATATATTCGTGGGAAAAATTGGCCAAAATGGGTCCTTGTGGGAAATTTCTTAGCATTTGTGAAAAATAAAATTTTGAGAGTTCAACAAACAAAAGAATTAAAAATAATAATAAAAAATAAATGCAATTCAATATCTTCTTAGTGTAAAATACTTGACTACATATTTCCACCACACGGCAGCTTATTTTCAGAATGAATGGGAAACATTTAGTCAAACAGGAAATTTTCGAGGGAAATTTCGCTTAACAAGGTTACCATCATTGTCTTGCACATTATAGTATTTTCTATTAGAAGCAAGCAGATTTAACAATTTTCTGTTTTTAATTTGTCACAAGAATCTCAACTATTGTATTAAATTGAAATAGTCACGGTGAAAGCGATTTTAACAGCGGGCCATATACCTTGATTGGTGAATATAAAAAAAATCTATAGACATTTATAAACAATAGTCAAAATTTTACATAACATTTTTCACAATAAATAATTTTTTTCATGCTTACTTCCAATTCTTCGCCGCAAGTGCTTGCTATTTCCCGAACTAGATCAATAGCTGCTTCTTCTCCACAGATATGAATTTCATCAGCAGCTAATCCCAGAAGAGCTCTGGTCCATGCCCAGCCACGGTTACCATCACGGATCATCTGGACTTCATCAATGATAGCAACTTCATCTAAAAAACCACATATTTTTCCTACATTCTTCAAAAATGATGTGTTTTCATGCTTACATCATAACAACATGAGTGCACGTACAATCAATTAAAATTCCACAAATGAATCATTCCAGTGCTTTACACATCAATCAGAATCACTGAAGCAATGAAGCATATTAAAAAAAAAAAACAATTGAAATTCATTTTGAAACTTACATCTGTTTTCTACTGACACCATTTCGATGGTACATGCCAAATGAGGTGCAGGATTGCCTGTGGGTGAAACAAAACTCCTTTCTTCTCCAGTTATCATATCACATGGAGTACCCTTTCAGAAATAGAACAAAAAGAATTGGGCATTGATATGAATGGGTAAGCTGTTCATATTTGTATTGAGTCCATAACATTTAAATATTATCTGATTAAGAATTTATATTCATACCAAAGAAAATAAAGATGAAAAAAAAAGTTAAAGAAAATCTATACAAGGGCTTAACAAATAAAAAAAATGAAATAAAAAATTTTGGCCCCAGCCAAATTTTTTAGAAGAAAAGGAGGAGTAAATATCCCCCTATCTCTCTCATGATAAAAGACACATTGTTACAGAATCTTAAATTCTTGTGTAATCTTTTGATTCGTAGCAATCATGTACAAAAATTTTTTTTTTTAAGACTAAAAAATTTTATAGCCACTATATCTGTTGCATATAATTATGAAGCGTAACATGTAAGCAAAACAACTTTCCGTAATTGTAAAAGAGGGTTAAAAAAAATAGATTGAGGTCTCATGTACTTTCTCATTTGTCTTGTTGAAGACCTCAGCCACAAGCAACTTCAGAGGAGCACAATACACTCCACTTTTAGATGAAATGAACCTCTGTAGAGCCTGATACGTCTTTCCACTGTTTGTTGGGCCAGCATGAAATATAAGCTTTCTTTGGATTGATCTAGCTTCTGGATACCTTGGACAAAAACAAACAGATTTGCATAAAAACAACAGCATCTCAACTCCACATTAAATCAGTCGATTTCATAAATGCCTAAATAACGATTGTAGTATGGTTATATCAGATTACACTCACCAGTTGCAGGGTTGTCGTAGATCACTTATCTGTTTCAGTTCTTCCATGCATTCCAAATGGGGAAATATTTTGTGGGCGTGTTCAAGAAAATATGGAAACATATCATGCGAATGACCTGTAATTAAAAGGAAAAAAAATACAGTGGGAAAAATAGGTTTATCACATAAAAGAACTATTTTACTGAAACTTTCCCCTGCAATCAAAAATGGAAAAGTAGTTTATTCTCTTATCAATTTATGATCATTTCTTACTTGAGCTTAATTTTGATTATAGTGATCAGAGTAATACCTTTGATTCTTTTTGTCACACATTATGAGAAATACTGGAAACAGTAGCCGAGGTAAACATGATACACTTGCCTATTATACCAAAGGATGCTTAGTATCATGAGTTCGATATCCAATTAGTCCCTGTAAGAATCGTCCTAACTCAGAAGAGAACTGTTCGCATACCACAAAAATTTCTTAGGAGCCAAGCATGTTTCCTTTTCACCAGATAAACAGTCTTAAATAATTTTTTTTGACTTTTCTGGAACTTGATGGCCTCTTTCAATATTAAAAGGCACATTATTATGAAATCGGAAAATATTGTGCTATCCTTATACTTCATTGCAGCATAAGCACATACAGAAAATTTTAGACTGCAATATTTTCTAGTCGCCATGGCGACCTGGGATTTGCCAACCTTGCTATACATAGTGAAAACTTAGGATAAATTCCACTACAACAATATATTTTCAAGTCTATGTAACACACACAATAATCTATCTACAACGATATTTTTCCCGGTAAAAGAAAAAAAATCGGTGATAATTGGTGTAGATGAAGCACACAATCTTTGAATTTATGTTATATTCATTTATCTGGAAATTATTATTTACCGACTCAATTATGTCAGCTAGCACTGGACAACAATGAAATTGCACCGAACATGAAAATTCCAAACAATTTTGAACAGTTGAACATAAGTATCACCATTAAAAAAGTTTTATTGGATCTTGTTTTTGAGATACAGTGAAACCTTGATAAGAGGGTACTCTGCAGATAGAGAAAAAATATCATTCAGAGGGGTTATTCGTATATTGGGGTAGCATTATCATCAGGTTCCACCAAATTTATGCTGCTGTTGGCATCTGTTTTGAATTGTCGTTGTTAATACCACTATAGAATGCATTTATGAACATTTATTCACAGAAAGAAATTGTAACTCATTAGCTGATGAATAAAATTAACTTGGTCGTTTCACCCGGTAAAATAGTTACCATCCCCAAAGCAGAATGTTTAGCACTGTTCTGCGACGATCCCTCGGCTGACTGGAAATGTTCTGCGGTAAAGAATCCCCCATGCTGTAAAATAGTGGGTTTTTTTTTCACTTTTTCTTAAAATTCTTCCAAATTGTTCTGCAGTAGCGCTAATTGTTCTGCGATGTATGTCACCGATTTTGGCACATTCTGTTTTGGGGGTTACCACACACCACTTTTGTGTACTACACAGAAAGTAGCTTCACTGCAGCTTCATTAACACCTCTGGAGGGTAGATGGTGCAAAATACAGGTGCTACCCTCGAAAGAACAAAAACTGGAGAGGAATTTAAAAATAATTTAAGGTTTAAAAATAATAAGGTTTTGAGATAAATATAAAAATTGTAGCAGTTTCGAAATCTCTTAAAAAGATTATCATTATAGAGGGATTTATAATAGTAAACAATATTATTCCATTAAAAGGGGTTAAACATTGAAGCATTAAATTAGCACGCATGGATCATGCTATGTAAGCATTGTAATTGGTTGTTCGGTAATTCGTACAGTGGTGTGAATGATTGTTGAGCTGTTTGAACTGGACCCACCTGGAATCGTTTTTTTCAACAAACACAAAGGAAGTTTGTGTACCCACAAGTAGATTAGAACTGCTGCAGGGAGTCGTATGTGATAAGGGATAAATCAGCAGGATAATGTATACATGCCTTTAGACTATAGTTGATTCTATACATGACCTGAAAAAATATTGTTGTAGAGAGATTTATCGGTATAGCGTAATTTCACTGTATTACTCTATTAACAGTTAAAAAATTGATTTAAGAACATTATTGTACAGTGAAAAAAAGTGGTAAGAATCATAAAAGCAATGCTATCTGGGAAAATGGTCAACCTCAATGCTGGCTGACTACTGTTGGATAACTGTAAGAAATGCTCCTTATGTCCCATACAAGTGTAATGTAAAATGAAGTATGTGCTAGGCACCAACAAAAATGAACTGTTATGCTGTTAGTATAAGCTATAAAATAACATTTGAATTTCTTTTGCGTGTTGTATTTTTATGTATGTTTGTGTAGTTCTGCCTCTATATATTTTGTTGTTTCTTCTGCATATTTATTTTGTTTTCTATGGGGTGATTCTAAATTCATGGGCTTTACAAAGTAATATAAGACATCTAAATAAGCATTTTTGGTCATCGAATGTGCAGTTGAATAGCAGTAGTAAAGGCGGGCAGTAGAGAGTATTTTGAAGATCACTAGTACTTCACCAAAAACAAATATATTTTCCAACAGATTTGCTGCAATATGTGCTATCAACAATTCGAGGGTACATATACACCTTCGGATTGGAGTGCTTCTTTTATTGGTGCCAGGACCATCAAGGTTATGCTGCACCAAACAATGATCAAGCAATATAATGACTTCTGGTAGAATTTGCATCTCAGGTTGTACAATGAGAAGACCTATCACTTTACAATATCCTGCACCCTTGAATGGTTGATTGCACTTATTGTAACAAATCATTCAGAAAAATATGACATTTGCTTTTAGTAAAATACTATTGTGCACTCTCTAAAAACACTCTTTACTGTCTTTGCCACTATATTTTTTTTTGACACAAAATAAAGTGCTCTAGACTCTGCCAGAGCACTGGGCTGGAAGAGATCTTGGCACTGGATAAGTCCAGTGGCAAAGTTCTGGCGTTCATTCATTCATGTCTTTGCTACTGTAATTCAATGGCACATTCTATGACCAAAAATGCTTGTTTAGGAGTACTATATCACGTCTTAAAATTTACTCTGTGAATTTAGAATCACGCTGTATACACTTATGTTTTGTTTTGATGTATTGCATTGTTATGTTATTACATATGTATACAATTTTATAGAAAATCATAGACAATACAATTTTTTTATGGTCAAACACACAGCCGCTGTGGTGGTCGAGTGGTTATAGTGCCGGACTCATGATGCGAGGATCCGGGTTCGAACCCCACAGTGGTGGTCGGCTGAAGTTGGTTTTCTGTGGTTCCCAACTTCAAGGCGCAAATGCGAGCCGATCTCCCAGTTAAAAAGTCTCGCCACAGAGAGCAACAGTCCTACAACGATAAATCATTCAACCATAACACTTCACTCATAGTTAGTAAAACTGGGGGCAGATGACAGCACTACACATAACAAGCATTACACAGAAACAAAACTTTACGTCAGGTTGCACTACACGTACACGCACATTCCCGCATTTACCGATTCGTTAGGGGTTCGTTGGGGGGTTCCGCGGGGGGGGGGGGGTGTAGCATGTGTGGTGTAGCAGTAGTAGGTAGGGGCTCGGGGATCCATGATGTTCTTAAGTCAGCCGCCTCGTTGGGCAATTTGCCTGTTGTGGCGTTGTATTTGTATTAAGAAATGTTTATTTTTGTTTTAGATGCAGAAACTTTGTCAAAATTTGTTGTTCAAAACTCTACTTTACAATAAGAATGCATTTTTTGTCCATGTGAAAGTAAAAAATAGCCACTCATGAAAAACATCAATGATGAATAAGAAAAACTTTGCAAAATTACTGTACTTGAACAGTGTCACTCACCTGCTCCTTGCAAAATATCACTAAATACAATATGTAGATCGACTGGTAATGTTTCAGACTCCATGCAGAATTTCCTGAAACTGACTGATGCTCTGTGATACAATTTAGCTATGTCAAAGGAAGGAAAATAATAGTCACAAATAGGATAATGGAGCTAACAGAGAAAAATGAACTAAAACTGAAGAACTCTATTCAGACAGATATTGAAGTATTCGATAAATCGTTCGTATGTTGAGTGGTTTTTTAATTTTAAAAAAAAGGAGACAAATCAGTGTTGACTTAATGCATGGGCCCACCTGGGTATTATTATTATCATTATCCTGAGGCCCTCAGCTATAACCAGGTGGACCATGACCGGGGTCCTTAGGATAATGAGATCTGGTTATTATTTTTTATGATTAAGCATGTGAATTGGTAGGCACACATTTCTAGTCAGATATAGGGCCTCAGAAAAATTGATTTGCCAATGCTTTTAAGAGGGCCCTGCTCATAATTGAATTTTATGTGGATTCTAAACAATAATGATATGTTATTTTACAGTGGTGAGATTCAAATAATTTGACAGCCGGTTCACTGCAAAATTGGTTGTATCCTTGAACACATAGGTGAGAAAAATTTGGGAGACTTGGAAGCTATGAAAAAGGTATTAGTTTTACTGAGCCAGTATAAAATGCCTGAATCCCACAGTTCTTTAACTGCATGTAATTCATAAAGCGTCACTGATGAAGCTTGTTCTCATTACAGTGTTTATGATATGTATCTGGGTGATTCTCACGAAATTGGCCTAAATTGTGTTCTCAGCAGTTTGCATTTAATATATTTGGTGCAGAATTTTTTTTTGCCACTTTCTATTTATATTCCAGTTTCTGAAAATTTGTCACTGTTTTTGATTTTTTAAATTTGCTTGAACCAATTTTCATTTGTTAAGAAAATGAAAACGTATCGAGATTTTATTGTATATTTTAACAATTGTTCATAGCCAAATGAAGATTTTTCTCTAGCTTTTTTTTCCACATTTGTGACATTTTGAAAACATTGGTTCAAGTCCTACAACACCAGCTGCCACCTATCAAATTTTGTGTTGAGAAGGTTAAAAAAAACGTAGCCATCACATTGAATTTCATTTTAAATCAATTAGAATTGCAAATTACTTTACAAATCAGGTTTATTCATGAAAAAACAGGCGAGTGCCTTAATTAAATGCCCATTTCTTGGCTATTTTTTTTCCTTTGTGAGAAACACATAATTGAAAAGTATTTTCAATTTACCTCATGTTTAAGTTTAGAGACCTCTATTATTTCTGAAAAGTACATGATAGGTTTTTGATCAGTGTTGCAAAACATGCAAAAATTTCTTTCTCCTGGCATTAAGTAACAAAAAAGGAAGGTTTGATCATAAGTTAAGAAGGGAGGAAGTAAAAAAATCCACATTTTTGGTTACAACACCAAGCTACAGTAATGTTTCATCTAAAGACTTTGCTTTGAGAGTGCATCTCGAGCTTTAAAAACAAAGACATATTAGAAATTTATTGTGTTCTCCCATAAACTTGTCGAAAAAGCAGAGAGAACCACAAATAGAAAAAAATATAAAATAAAAATGCTATTGAAAAAAAATTATTCGAAGTATCAGTGATCGTCCAAGTTGAAAACAAACTACCAAAATAAATGGAGCGAGCATGTAGCGAGAGTGTCAAGCATAAATATCAAGGTAAGTGCTGAAATAGGCAAAATGCCATGTCGGATTTGCTTATCTCTTAACATAGTTAAAATTAAATCTAATTTTTTCACTATTAATTCTGAATAAACTTCACTGATGACTATATTTTATTTATCGGCAGGTAAAGTTGTGTCCCTAGGATTTTTTTTAGTTGACATTCATTTTTGATAATTTTATTTTTTGTCTGGTTTCGTGAGAATGACCCATCGTTGGCTGTTACGACGCATATACACTAGTGTGCAGATCTTGCAATGCAAAACCCTATGCAGTGGTTCTAATCCGCTTTTGGGTACATAAACTTTTTTTTGTGTTCCTTTCTTTCCTTTATGTTCATTGAAAAAACCGATTCCAGGTGGGTTAAGTGGAAAAACAGCTCAAGAATCGTTCACAACACGGTACAAATTACTGAACAACCAATTACGAATACTTTCATTGCATGATCCACACGCTAGTGTATATGCGCCTTTAGGAGCTGAAAACCTTGAAATGGTTCCAAAGTAGCATTACAATTGGCATTAATGAAAAATGAAAAACAAATAAAAGTAGAATATTCACAGTCTAATCCATTCTCTGCAGCTTGTATCTGAATTTCTGGTTGCTTGAAAAACTGGTTGATGATTTTCAAGAGATCATCTAATGAGGAAAAAAAAATCATTGTTATATTTATTTCTCATATATTGAGTAAAATATTTCTCATATATTGAGTAAAATATTTTTATAGTTCCTGTACACACACATCTCTAATGATATAAAGAAAAGAACCATATAAAATATAAGAAACAGGCATAGGGCCCGATATAGATCCAACCTACGGGCCACTAACTTCAGGCAGATGGGACCTTGGACTTATTGCCATATATCATAAGTTATCATTTCATGTATCTGAATAGGCAATGAATAAATAAGTTCAACAACTTTTTAAAAAAAAAAATTCGCCTCTGATAAGGGTAAAATAAATGTAAAGCCGGGTTTTCCTAGGAGCAGGTTTTTTGTGCCGTGCCATCCACTCACCAGTAAGAAAAGCAGCATGACTGTTTTCCTACAGAGCGCAATACGGCTCATGACAGCGATTTATGTCGGGCGTTATTGGCGACTCCTTCTGGAGGAGTCAAATGCGTCGTGCGCCGCGGTTTTGCCAATGTTCACTCTTGTGTGTTTTATTTCCCTTCAAATCGGAGCATGCAGATGACAGAGTAGCTGATGCCAAAGCCATATACTTTATATAGCCATCCTGATCTGATGCGCCTCGCTAGGAAAACACAAATGCGTAGTGTGATTATGTAACTCGTTTCTGTCGGCGCGAAATAGTCTAATTCGGTTCACGCTGCGCAACAAACCTGCTCCTAGGAATAGGTTTGTTGCGCAGCGTGAACCGAATTAGACTATTTCGCGCCGGCAGAAACGCGTTGCATAATTACGCTACGCGTTTGTGTTTTCCTAGCGTGGCGCATCAGATCAGGTCAGCTATATTATAGTATATGGTCTCGGCATTAGCTACTCTGTCGTCTGCATGCTCCGGTTTGAAGGGAAGGGAAAGAAAACACATAGAATGAAGAGAACATCGGCAAAAAGCGCTTCGCACGGCGCATTTGACTCCTCCCGAAGCAGTCGGCCAATCACGCCCGACGTAAAGCGCTGTCACGAGGTGTATTGTTCTCTGTAGGAAAACAGTCATGCTGCTTTTTTTATTGGTGGGTGGACGGCGTGCCGCGCTGGGCGAATCGCGTTGCGCGCGGCACGGAAAACCTGCTCCTAGGAAAACCCGGCTTTAAGCACGATTTGAAACAACACAATTATTCTAACCTTTCTTTATTTTACTAGTTAATTCTTCTCCAACGTTTATGTCATCGGAGTTATTCGCTGGGGTCAGGGGGACCGGGATGACAATGGATGACAGATCGTCTTTGCCCGATTTCCAACGCCTTTGCTGGAGATTTCCTCGCTGGAAATCCGTCGATACCGTAACGGGCAGGTAACTTCTCAACGAGTATCTTCTAGTCCTTGAGAATGGCTGAAGGAAGTTCTTGAGAGTTCGGAAAGATGAATTTGGTCGAAATAACGGCATGGCGGTGATTTGTTTGTAAATACATTTGAGATATTCAGACGACTCTAACCATCAGGCTATTTAAACTGACCATATGACACCATTTTACAGGACATTATATTTTTCAATTATTTTGTTGACATAATGGGAACTTTTGCAAAAAAACTTTTCGTTATTTCAATCACATTATATAGTATATTATGATCATATTAGGGATTTCTTTCATATTTGACAACTGCTTTTGGTAGAGTTGTTGATCTCCTGCATTATTTCGATAAAATATGGTCAGATATTGCATTAACGGGTTTTCTTTTACATCAGAGATTGAAATTGAATATAAATACTAAAATGTTTATATCGCTGATATTCATATAATAGAGCTTTTGTGATCGAATATTTTTTTATTCTGAACTTTATCATTTTCATTGAGTAAGCTTGTGAAGTCTTTCAAGAAAAACTATACCTCTGATTCAACAACCTGGACTGTTTTGTTTAAATATGGCTGCCTCCTCCTCCTCGGAAAGGAGCGAAGAAGCGGAGCAGTCCACTTCGTCGAATAAAGAGAAGACATCCTATAAAATATTAATTTTAGGCGCAGGGATCGCCGGTATATCAACCGGTTTCCATTTAGCGAAGGAAGGGGAGACCGATTTCTTGATCGTGGAGGCTAGAAATAGGATAGGCGGGCGCATCATGTCCGTGCCACTAGGTAAATCCTCATTATGGATCCCACGTATAACGTTTTTCAAGAAACTATTTCACGAGAAAACTTTGTAAGCGGAAAAAAACTTACATACGAGTATCAGTAAGAGTTGGGAGAGACCATAAAAAAAAATCGTAATCGTACTAAGCGGGATCCCCTATATTTACGATTTTTTTAGCTCTTAAGCTATTTTTTAAAGCTCTTAAAATTGCTTGCTTGTACACAGTGCATATGAAATTGTATTGTTTAGCTTTAATAATATTGTAGTGTTTTGCAGATTTTTGTATTGAAAATGAAATTGTTGTTGATGCGAGAAGATATGCCGTCCATGAACTTCAGAAGTTAGATACTAATATAGTCAGTGGCGTCTTAACGATGGGACTCCCTAAGTTAATGAAGAATTCCATTAACACACATGTTTAGGATTTTTGATATGTTTAAATAAACGGAGCTTGAGGCAGGGCCGCAACTTGGGGGAAGCAAGCGGTTCTTGTGTCCCGGGCATTATACGGAAGGAGGCACTGAATGCACCCGTCAGCTGCTTCATCTACATTACATGTGGGCACCAAAATGCATTGTTGCCATCCCTGAGCTATCTAGGATGATGTTGAATGTAGTATAGTAGAATGTTTATTGGCAGTCTGGTCATCCTGTCAACTGAATACTGAGAATGTCTAGGTAGTTTTGCAGGGTAAAGGGATACCAGCTTTCATCTGTTTCTGTCACAAACCAGTATCACCATAATAGCCACTGTGGTGGCCTAGTGGTCATGGTGACGGACTCACATTGTAAGGGCTCAGGTTTAAACCTAACTGGTGGCACAGTGGTAGTCAGCTGAAGTTGGTTTTTCGTGGTTCCCAACTTTGAGGCGCGAATGCAAGCTGATCTGCCCATTAAAAAGTCTCGCCACGGAGGGCAACAGGTACAACAGTACAATTATTCAATCACTCACTTTACTTCTGAAATATAGATGGCAACACGGGAAAGTCAGCATGCACCCAGACTGTTAGATACACACACATTCACACTTCCGGCAAAACTCATTTGGTAGTAAATTGCCCATGGCGACGGACCGGAGTTCTGCTAGGTTTAAAAGAAAAAAGTATCATCATAGTACCACCTGCGGGACACAGTGGTAAGATGCTGGTCAACTACCATGGAGGGGTTGTGTGTCAGATCCACATGAGTTTGATCCTAGGGTAAGACTTGGGGTAACAAGTTCTTTTCCTTATAGTGCTGGAAGGCAACCACATACGCTTTCATTTTTGAGCCAACTCGATCGATTGCTGTATGGCGTATGACCCAAGTTGGTGTGTGAGAAATTAATTGTAGTACCACCATGAAGTTGACCTATGACAAGCTGAAGCAGAGGTGTTTATAAACATTTAAACAGCACCCCCCTTAAGGCATGAGAGATCAATCTTAGGCTATGTAAGCCATGGTATATTGAGTATTCAAAAGAACGGGGTGGGGGGTGAGAGAATGGGAGTTGAAGTTCACTAGTATGCAGCACTGGGAATATAGGAGTGACTGTTCAGGTTTTTGCAGACACTGTACGGACAAAAAAGAAACACTGGGGGGGGGGAATATAAGGTTGGCAGATGTTTTGTATACAAATGCATAGGATTCAAGAATGCATGTACAGGAATGAGACTCGAGTATTGAGTACCCCCACCTCCAACATTTATGGTGGTTGGTATTAGCTCATTCTTAATGTTTCCTAATGCCTAGTTGACATCCAAAAATGTCCACATGTTTTTCATTTCAAAGGCAGAAGATTATTGTAGGTTCCGAACACGTGATGCTCCCTGTTTTCTGTGGTAGTATTATAAGGCTTTACTTAGATGAGGGGAGGAGGGGGAAGAACAAAGGTATGCAAGCACAAGAACTGACAAATCAGGGCAGATTTCTTTTCTTGAATGAAATAGGTTATTGAAATATTTAAATACCCAAATTTCTATTGGGGGAGAGGAGGCAATGAAGTAACGCAGGACATAGATTCGCACTCTCCAGAACATAAGATATTTTTCGTGTGAAACTCTCTCCAATGCAGACAACCAAATGTGTAAGACAACCAGATAATTCAGTTTCTTTTGTCTAATGACAAAATTAGAAATAAACTTGTACAAAGAATGGTTTTCAAGTCAAACAAACTCTTTCCAGTTCAGAACACTCTTAGGTGACAACAGGGGTTGGGGAGGGGTTACTATGTCTGTACTCAGCACATCACATCACTGTGCTTATTATAAAGAAAAAGCTGTTGAAGGCAATGGTATAGAGGAGATGCATGGTTAATTGGAGAAAACCAATATTTATTTAATATATACAGGGACAATTTACGCACAACATCTATTATAAGCACATGTCACAGAAATATAAAGAAAATAAAAATTCAAATATTGTGGCAACGATCTGTTGCTAGGTTAAAATCATTAGCAAAGAGGAAAAATGTTAAGTGTAATGTATAGAGAGTTCAACCATTCTATCAGCAAGCTTATTTAATTTGTCAAATTCTTCACTGCTGGCTGCTAATACCCCTTTTGTCTACCCTTCAGTAGCCATTAGATCCACAAAATTTTTAGGAAATTCTTATCATTGATTTTTCCGGCTGAAAGTTTGTGTATTCTACGCAGCAACATACTAGGTTTTTTTTTATCACTAGGGCAGATATTCTAACAATATCCTGACCTCTTTTGCAGCTGAATGTTTATACACACTGAGGAGTCGCTCCTGAAGTTTAGAACGCTCATCAGATGCAGTAGGATTGAAGACGATGTGTGTCTCTTACAGTTGATAAGATCTCCACACTTAAGCCACAAGGTAGTTATACTTTGTTGCGTCGGATGTGACATGGTTTATCTTGAAGACAGCCTGGACCTGGACGAAGAATGGTTTGATCTTGTTCTTTGAGAACATCAGCAGTTTCACGAGGAAAGCTTGAACTTGAAGATCACTCTATTCTTTCTCCACCATTGCAATAAGTTCTTGTCCGTTTCAGATCTCTTTCGGGTCACCAGTAAAGGCAATGGCACAGAGTAGAAGTTGCAGGTTAATTGAAGAAACGTTGATATTTATTTACATGGACTATTATTAATTTGCAACACAGGAACACTCGAAGAAGAAAAATGTTCGAATCAGCGACAATCCATTGCTAGGAAAAAATCATTAGCATAGAGAAAAATGTGAAGCATATGATGTCACAAGGCATTATTGACATGATCACTACTGTTGTGTCTCTGTGGTATATATGTCAGTGTGTTAGCTGGGTTGTAGGGTTCGCCAAATCTTGTTAAAGAAAATAAACATTTCGGTCCATTTTTCTCAAAAAAAAAAGTTTGCTTCTGGAAAAATTTAGTTGGCGCCTAAATTTTTGTAAATCCTTTGGAAAACAACTCTTATTTAGTGTAATTTCTTGTTTTTGCTGAAATGTTGTGGTTATTATTGTCAACTATTTTCCGTAGCATTATTTTCCTGTAGTCTTAATTGCTAATTTTTTTGCTTGTTGTATTCAATTTGTATTATCATTGGTTTTTTGTTTTTCCAATTTTTAGGAAAAACTGTCGTTGATCTAGGAGCTAGCTGGATACATGGTGTACTTGGAAATCCAATTTATGAATTAGCTTCGACCAGTGGTTTGGTGGATGTCACCAGCAATAGCATACCACACTCTGTAGTAGCTACGACTGAAGACGGCAAGCGCATACCGATATCCATTGTCGAAGAAGTCTACAATGCATATTTTTGGTTTTGCAAGCGCTGCGAGGAATACTTTCTGTTGCATCTTCACCCACCCCACCATGTTGAAAACAGAGTAGGAAAACACCTAGAGTTAGATATCAAAACATACCTCCAGCAGTTTCATGGACAAGATGTAGAGATTCGACGCATGATTTTTGATCATCTACTTCACAGAGAGACTTGCATCACCGGATGTCATTCTATGGATGAGACGAGTTTGAGTGATTTCGGTAGTTACAATGAACTCCCTGGTGGCAATATTCGTATACCAGGTGGCTTTTACTCGGTGGTGAATTGCTTAGCGGAATATCTCCCTAGAGACTGTATAATACTGAAATCGCCGGTCAAGAAAATCAGGTGGAAATCAAAGAAGAAAAACGACCAGACGAATCAGTGCCAAAAGCAGAACTCTGAGTCTCAGATGGACTATAACAAAGTAACGATAGAATGTGAAGACGGGACCAATTTTTATACCAACCATGTCGTCGTTACTTTTCCCCTCGGTGTTTTAAAACATTCTGCTTCAGAATTATTCGAACCCAGCTTACCCGATTACAAATTAGAGTGCATAGATAAATTGTGTTTTGGTGTCGTTGACAAAATATACTTAGAATACGATCGGCCTTTCTTAAATGCAGACATTTCCGAAGTTATAACTCTATGGAGTCGAACAGAGGAATGTGACATAAAAAAGACTTGGTTCAGGAAAATATACTCTTTCAGTAAATATTCAGATAGTGTGCTTTTAGCTTGGGTTTCTGGACAAGAAGCAGAATATCTTGAAACGCTAACTAACGAGCAGGTTGGGGAAACGTGCACTGAAATTTTAAGGAAGTTTTTGAATGACCCTTATGTACCAAAACCATGTCGAGTGATGTGGTAAGTGTGTGCCAATGAATTTCATAATTTTTCATTAATGAATTTCATCTGTTTGGGAGATTAACAGGCCCGTCATTTGGGAGCCCCCCTGGCTTTCGAAAATACACTAAAAATGGTATATATATATATATATACATACAAATACATACCTTGAGTACATGTTCTTTACCCCCTCCTGGAAAAAGTTGAAATGACGGCCCTGTAGATTAAAAACATAATTCTTGTGACATTTCAGAGAGTGAGGCTGCTCTTTTTCTAGGAAAGAATGGAGCAAAGCCGCCCTTGGGGTGTGTGCAGATGTGGTCGCACTAGGCCCCACATTTAAGCTAATCAGAATTTCTTTTATGAAAATTCTCCATTTTTTTTATATATAGAAAGAAATAATTCCAGAATTCTGCCATTTTCATTTTATTCCAGATTTCCACTAATATCGAAATTTTCATCAATTTTGGGATTCTGTATTTCCATCAGCTCTGGAATTCTGAACTTTCATCCTTTTTGGAATTTCGAATCAATTTTGGGATTCTGAACTTTCATCCTTTTTGGATTAGTACACATAGCGCTACATGAGATATGAAAAAAGAAAAAAACTTGTTGCAAATCTACTGTAAACTATAGATTCCAGTCTAATTAGCCTCTTTGCTGGCTTAAAATTTGTATGATGCAACAAAAATAATCTCGTACTGAAAATGATTTCATAATGTCGTTTTGGGCCTCAAGTACATTGTAGATAGTGTGTACTATATTTGTGTTAATTGTGTATCATTTTATAAGTAATCAATCTGGTTTTTTTTCTCATCAGCACTGCATGGAATAGCCAGCCATACACCAGAGGAGCCTATACATCCATCGGTGTGAAAGCCACACAAAGAGATGTCGAGCTTTTACAGACTCCAATATATAGTGATCCTTATCAAAAGCGGGTAACTCTTTCAAGAATTTATGAACATCTAATTGAAAAGAAAAAGAAAAGACTGATTTATTTAAAACTTTTTTTTAAAAAATCTTACACCTGTCTGAATCTGATTTTCACCTACATTTCTCAGCTGCGACCTGCGATAATGTGGTTTTTTTTTTACAATAAATATTGTTACAGATTCTAATGTTCACGCACAGATTAACAGGTTTGCTTTTGGAAGATAAAGCATTAATTTTTTTCTACAGTTGAAGTTAGCGTGTGTTCTGAACTGTCTACACCTTAACTTTATAATTTCCATCAGAAAATTATGAAATTTTAGGAGCCATATTAATGGAGAACATTTCAAATCCTATTTGAAGAAAGAAAAATTTTTTAAAGAATTTCCTCAGCAAAACCTGTTTTTACAATCTCAACGTTATATTTTGACGAAGAAATTAGAATGGAAATGTCATATATTATGTCATATATAAAAATTAAATGTCATATATTTGTAAAAAATTAGCATGTGAACTGTAGTTTCCATAAAAACACTCTGTAGTGGTAAGTGTTGGAACTGATGTTTTTCCTCTTTTGATTTGTTTATCATGTTACCATTACAACTTTCCTAAAATATAGTTTCCAGCAACCTGGAAAGTCAGAAAATATGTGAAATATTTGGCGAAAGTCGTAAAAATTATGTGGAATGGGTCCTCTCATTCTGAACTGAAATCTGAAAAACATTTGGAAGGCTAAGATTTTGAATTATACAGTCAACACTTGTTAAAATGACTTCCCTCCATTGTTCTGTTGGAAACGGACATTATAACAGGTGATCAATGTTCGAAAAGAAAACATAGAATACAGTTTTGACTTATCTTATTGGTCGGTGTAATAGAATGGTTGCTATAATGAGCATGGACTGCATTCCTTTTTATCATGAGTTTTGATCAGAGAAATTGAGTATTAATCTGGGAAATGATCAAGCAGATTTTGCTGAGGATTCTGCAAAATGTCATAGTTTCCTTATAGGTAGTTGCAGGGTCTGCTCTTGGGTTGTGTGACCCAGTGCAGCCACACAGGGCACCGATCTTGGAGGTGCACCAAATCGAAGTTGAAAGGGCAAAAAGAAGCATTGTTGACCATAAAAAACGTGGTCAGGAGGTGCTAAAAATTGGTCCCACATGGGTAAAGATTTTTTCTTTAGCCCTTCTTGGGTACTTATGGCTGTAGAGAGCTCAGAAAATGGTATCAGTTATAGATTCCTTGTATAAATTACATTTTTCCTTCCCTGCACAATTTTCTCTCATGATGTTTTTTATATTTACGTGTAGCCTGTTCTGACATTTGCTGGCGAGGCCACTCACTCCACATTTTACTCCACTGCTCACGGTGCTTTTCTATCTGGGAAGAAAGCTGCAGAATGTCTTCTTGAACAGGACCCAGATCCATCAGATATGGGAGAAAGTGAGAACACTTCACAGCGCCACGTTGGAGATCTTTCGTCTTGGCTGAAGGGCATAGATTTATCATAGCATTTATAAATATGTGGCTATGCATTATTTGAATCTCAGTTATGATACTGTATGTGCTTTGTCAATTTGCATGAAATTTGTTGTGTAACTGGAGGAAAGTTGGAGAAAAAATTAAGACTATAATGCGATATATAATCGATGCGGGGCAAGTGGCAGAGCATTTATAGATATTCTGGTAGCATTTATGAATGCATTATTAGAGTATAAATATATACTTGTAGTTATCGATTCCAGTTAATATGGAACAAAATGTGATACAATATTTTTGCTGTTGTCTATTGTAATACAATCTTTCTTTGTTTTTATAAGTAAATGCTGAAAAATGACCAGTTTTTTTATGAGCAACATGCTTATATATCTTTGTTTTATGTGTTCTGGGCCATAACTTGATGGTTCAAGTATAGTCTGGTGGTGCCCAGGCAACAGACCTGTGTCTCAGAATCTTACCTTTTAGTTTTCTTTGACCATTCACTTAGCGTTGTGGTAGGATGAAGCTGTAAAATGAAAATGAATACTTGTACAGACTGAATGTTATATTTTCCTGCATATAATCCACATATTATGTAAGCAGGGGGGTCTGTCCAGCCAAAATTTGGGTCTGTTTTCTGGACCTTTCACAAAATTCTGGATCTAAAAAACGGACACTTTACAAAATACAAATTAATGAAACCATAAATTTGGCATTTCATTTGTGATAAATTAACTAGATTATTTTGCTTCCCACAAAAACACTTATTTTTCACAAAAACATGACCCAACAAAAGTCTGCAAATTTTTATTCCCCGGTAAGGGCAGATCAAATGAAAATGAAGCAGTGGTTATGATTCAGTTTACTTTTGTATGAGGTAGAGCAAAAGTAAGAAAGACAACCCCTACTGAGACAAATCGACTTGCTCTAGGTAGTCTCTTTGAAGCACGTGATGTGTGCTAGCAATCACCACCAGTGTAATCCTGCAGGCAATAGTTTTTCATCTGCATCTGCAGAATGTTTACAAGTAAAGAACAGCAACGTGATGTTATTCTTTTTTAGTGGCAGATGGAGGTGGAGTTTCCGAAGTGCATCGCAAAGGAAGGCAATGTATGGAGAATAGGCACTGTCATTTACTTGTGTGCAAGACTACAAGTGTTTCTGCGAGGGATGGGAATATGTGAATGGTGATGCACGAATCTGGTCAATGCCCAGGCTGTCATTAGGGGGGCAGTCTCCCCCACCCCCAGCTTTTTAAAATACACTGAAAATAGTATATATATATATATATATATATATATATATATATATGCATATATTGAGTACATGTTCATTGCCCCCCCCCCCCGGGAAAAGTTGAAATGACGGCCCTGTCAATGCCACCTTTTATCATCACGGATGCTTTGGTAATAGAAGTCGACCAGATAATCAGCTCAAATAGACGACACACCATAAAGTATATCAGCATGAAGATGTGAGTCTGTTTCGTTTGTGCCATAATTACAGAAAAACTCCACCACAGGAAAGGGAGTGAACAGTGGAAATGCTTGAGCCAGACTTGCATAACCTGCACGAGTCAGTGATAGTGCACGTTCTCCATACGCTGCCTTTGTTCGCTGAGATGCACTTCTAAAAACTCCAACTTCTTCGCTACTAAAAAAAAGCATAACGCCATGTTGCTCTATTTTACTCATAAAGATCCTGTAGACGTTAATGAAAAAACAACGATTGCCTGCTGAATGATACTGTTGGCTAGCATGGCTACCGAGCAACTACCTATGGTAAGTCCATTCCTGTAGTAGGGGTTACCTTTCTTACTTTTGCTCAACCTCTATGCAAAATGTTGCCACACTCATACGAAAATAAACCAAATTATAACCACTCTGTTACATTTTTATTTCATCCACCCTTATACATTAAAAAAAAAAAAAAAATCTGAATTTCTTAGCGTGGGCTAGGTACCACCATGCATTATTTGCTGCTCTTTAAGTTGGAATAGGGAAAAGTATTTAAAAAATTAATTGGTAAAAATATTTTTCAAAATTTATGATTGGGGTATACACACGTAGTCTGTGTGTATCGTAAAGAGCAGTCTGGCTTGAATATTCTTTTTCTATAGTTACCTTGATTTTACTCCAAGACATTACTCGACAGTCTTTGGTTCATGTGTGTGTTATAATATATCATTGAAGGTTTTAAAGTGATGCTGAGTAATGCTGTAATTTTTATCCTGTATTGTAGCAAAGGACGTGCTAGCCACTGGATATTGGATAACGATCTTTTCTAAATAGGCCATGCATTCCACCCTTTGTTTGAATGGCAAAGTTGAGACTAAAGCAATTTATACTCATTAATTATGCTGTATTTTTTTTTTATCTTATTTGTTTTTACGAGGCATTGAGGTTTAGATTTCTATAGCCATGCAGTAGGAATATAATTGTCATTGGTTTTGAGGTTCGAAACTAGCAATAGCTATGATATCTGCATCAATTTCTGTCTTAAGATCAAGAAAAGCAAAGTGCTGAAACTATCCTTCCGAAGAGATGAATATTATGGGATAAATTGGTCTGTTCTGTAAAATATAGGATCTGACAAACTTACACAATAAGTTGCTCCTGCTGAGACATCACCCTGGATCTACACCAGAGTGTGTAAGAGGTCTTGATCAGAAAGTCCCCCCCCCCCCCTATAAAACTATGAATCGCCTTCGAAGTAATATCTCTTTGATTTTTATATGCTCTGATGGCTCTTCAGAAGTCTGAAATTATTTCTCATATGGTCTGACACTGCACTCTGTAATCCATCCAACAATAATAACAGGGTCAAGCTTTGCTGAATGGGTCAGTTAAACCTGGTTAGTTAAGAATCTCAGGTAATGACTTGGCTGACAAGCTGGCTAGGAGGAGGGCTCTCTAGGACTCTGTTCATTGGTTCTGGGCCAGCTTTGGGCATTCCGCGAAAAATGAGGGCGCCATCTATCGGTAGTCGCCCCAGACTTGGTTGGTAAAGAACATGATTCTGATGTTCTTTTGCCTGATTCAAACCCGTGGACCTTGACTGTAACCTTCATAGTGGAAGATGAGCATCTTACCACTGCACCACTCTGGTATCTGGTCTACCAGCTTGTCACTGTATTCTTAAAAGGCATCTTGATGTCATAGGAGCTAGTAGTGACTCAACCTGTAAAGGTTTATATAAGGAAGAAACAGCTACTCTCTCACTTTCCTTGTGAATGTGCATATAAGTTTGAACTTGGGTCGTCATTTTGTCGAACTCTGGAGCTTCAAGACATTCCTGTTAGGTCTTTGCTGAACTTTGCTTCAGCTACGGGTCTCCAATAAGGACTTCAAATTTTTTAGGGGGGGGGGAATAGTAAAATAGACCTATTGTCACAGTGCTAGGTTCCATGGAACTACTGACCCATAAGTCTTAGTCTAATATCTTTTAGACTAATGCCTTCAGATATAGAGTAGGTGGTGGAGGGGGGGGGGGTATCAGCTCTGTAGCTCAGAATTTCTTTGACAAGATTTTATGCCAGTATTTATGAATTACCTGCTTGAAACATACAATATCATTACATAATTTTTCAAACTATGGGTATCGAATCCGTAAATACAGCAGCTCTACTGTTGCATGTTTGTTTTTTTCATTTTGCAAGGTTATGAAATTGAATGCGTAATTTCCTTCAGTATTATACTTGTGAAATATATTGAAAATTTTGTTATATAGCAATGATGAATTGTGATGATTTTTAACAAATATAAAATGAAATCTCCCGTTAACCCGAGCTGAGTTTAGGTACGCATGATTTGCTATTGGAAGCAAAGCTTGGCATGGAGAAATTTTACAAATGACAGCCTTGTACGTTAGCTGTGTTATTTGTGCTATTGTGTTGAAAATAAGTTGTAATTTATATACAGAAAAGTTCCTTTTAAAAATTATAGTTTTATTTTTATGGTGCTGAAAACATTTGCCCACCTTTTTTAGTCGTTTAGTATAGAAAGTTTTAGCCTTACTGTGATACTTATTCACCTCTTTATACATATTTTTAGCACATTTTATCTCGTTTTGATATAGTTATTAGGTTTTATTTATTTTTCTCAGCAATTTTATCAGTACGCTCAGTAATATTGCTTTGTTTTCTCATTTATAACTCTAAAAGCAAAAGCTTATGAAATGCTCGCTGTTGAAAATTAAAGGTTGAATTGTTTTGAAATGTTTGTATTACTTTGACTCTTCATCACATATTTAACAGTTTGGAGGGGAGTATACAGTGTGTTTGATTTGCGATTGTACTGCACCTCTTGTGTACATCAAGTAATATCTGATCGAAATCTATTTTTTAAAATTGTAATGGTGAACCGATGGCTGTAAGACATGCTCAATTCATGGCTTATGAGCTAAATGTAGTAGTCCTCTGGGTCTCAGTTGATGAAAACAGGCTTGAAAATGACTGATATTAGAACGGAAACAATATGTCCTTTGTAAAAAATTAACATTGTTTGTTTTGTAATAGTACCACAGATGTACTTCATTTAATAGTAGTGCAGGGCTTGACAGATCGAAATGTCTAATTGCAAGCCAAATTTTTTAGAACCAAGCATTTTTTTCTAAAATAACGTATGGATTTTTCCATTATGTACTATGCAGTGTTCCTTTCCATGTCAGTAGATGCATTAATAGAAATTCCGAAACCTTTGTGTTGTCATTGGACTTCCTTTTCTTTCAAACTGAGCATAACTCTGGCCTATTAGCATATCACCATGGGCAATTTACTACTAAGTGAGCTGTGACAGAAGTGTGTACCTAAGAGTCACAGTATATAGTGTTGTGTCTGATTTTTCAATGCCATCTATTTCAGAAGTGAAGTGTAATGATCGAACCTTTGTAGGCCTGTTGCTCTCTGTGGCAAAACTTTTTAATGGGAAGAATTCTGAATGTGGGGAGAGGACTCTAAGGATGTCATTGGATATACTCATAAATATAGTAATCACACACAGAAAATTTTATAGGTGTCAATGCGTAATAATTTTATATTCGTCATTTTAGATCTGGTGTCTGGGATTTGTCAAGCCCCATACTAGTGTTTAATATCATTTTTTGTGATTGCTATCAATGATATCCTGGCAAAGAACTTCTATTGCAGTTGAATTGTGAATGCCAATGGGTCTCTGGTGAATAATAATGCTGAAAAGTCCAACAGAAATAAGTTTAGAGAAACATGATCAAAACTTGCATGGTTTTTGTGTTACTGTTATCAATTAAAGAGTAAAATGATGAAATTTTTTTTTTACAGAACCATTTAGATAAGTACACCGCAACAAGTTATCAAATCATCCAGGGCCGGATAACCATTAAGCAAAATAAGCATGTGCTTTAGGGCATCAGTGCAAAAGGGGCACCACAAAAATATATCAAATGGTATTTTTTTTTAGATGTGAAATTTTTTTTCAACATCGATCATCCGATAGAAGATCCTAAAATTTTAAGAACACTTGATTGTATAGTTGAAGATCATTATCACAAGGTGGCACAAAAGATGAGAAAATAATATTGCAAACGATTTCACATTATTTTTGCTGAGTTTTTCGATTAGCTTTTCACAATTTTTATAAAGCACGCCCAGGGCTGTCTTAACATTATCACACGCCCACATACAAAGCAATTTTTCTGCGAGAGGCATTACTTGCCTAGCTAAAAATTCCTACCTACCTGTTTGCATATTTACTCTTCAAAATTAAAACCAGATCTAATTGTCACCCCCAAAAAAATGCACAGATGGACCCATACAGTAAACCAAGTTCTACAGAATAAGGACATGATTTCTGTGGATCAATTGTGTAGTTTGATCTATAGAAGTAAAGGATATGCTTGCTACCAGGTGTAAATTACAAACTTGAGAATGTATCTAAAAGAAAAAATACCCAATATAACGGTGATTCATCAGAAGAATAAGATAACCTATTGGCAGGGCCGCAAATGGATACTTGGTTAGCTGGAGCAACTACACATTTAGGGACCCCCATCGTAATACTGAAGGATAGGTTAAATTTGCGCCCCCTTTTGTGATGCACCCGGGGCACCAGACCCGCCTACTTCCCCCCCCCCCCCCACTAGTTGCGGACCTGCCCATTGCTAATATTATGGCCATTCTAAGATTCAATGGTTTCTCCTTGGAGTGTTGTTATAGCCTCATCAACTGTTCCTCGTAGTGGTATGGTTATAATTTAAAAAATTCTCAAAATATGACCAAAAATCATCCTGTACGAGTTTTGAGGATGAAAATAATGTACACAAAATAAAAAATGTAAATTTTTATACGATATCCAGCCCCCCTCCTCTAACTTCCAATTAGACAGTTATATTGTTGATCTTTCTCTTCTGAGCCCAACAAACAAATTACGTTTTTTAACTGCACACACATTATTCACCCTGAGATATTTAAATTCAAAAATTGGAGACAGGTCCGGGCTTAGAAGAATTTTGCGGCCCCCTCTAGAAAATTTTATGTAGTTGCTTCCCAAGTTATGAACATAAATCTTGAAGGGGAAATTTTTTTTCAGAAAAGAACGCTTTTTATTACACTCATTTTTATTATTTCAGGAACACGTTGACAGACTGGATTGTAAACAAACACGAGCCATAAAGAGGGAATGGCATTTAAATTAATTTTACAAAATAAATTATTAATAATTAGCTTGGGGTCCACCTGCTTACACTTCTCATCGTGGCTCGAATCATATTGAACAGAGATAAATTTTTGTCATACTTTTGAAGCGCTTTATCATCTCTTTATGAAATATATGTTGTAATTCGATATTTTCAAATTTTTTATTGGTTTTTTAATTAATGTAAATTAATAAAAAGTAAAAGAATCAAGTACTGGAATTCCATGACCCCCGCGGACAGGCAGGATCGTCTTAAGAGCATCATGGGCCCCGAGCCAAGGGATTTTTTGGACACCCTACCTGAAAATTCTCAAAAAATTCAACTACGTCTCATTTTTCTGAGGCACCTCTTCTCTTGAGGCCCTTCGAGCACGGCCCGGGGTGGGGAAGGCATGCGTTAAGACGGCACTGCCTAAGGTTATAGCCACTACAATAGGGACTTTATCAAGTCGCCTTACCTAAGGCACTGAGCTATAAGGAAAGTGAGATATAGATGGCTTTTTTCTCAGCCAGAGATATCAAGGAAACAGTTATTTTTCGGATATTATGCTGAGGTGAGCTTGGAAAGAATGATGACTTTTCTTTCCGAGCTCACCTCAGCATAATATCCGGAAAATAACTGTTTCCTTGATATAAGGAAAGTGTTGGAGTGAGGACTGCGCGAGCCGTCGCCCTACGCGACTACATCACCCTTTTGGAGAGGGGCGGGCAAAACATTTCCTGACCATGTTAATGCAATGGGGAAATTCTAAATACAAGACCTATATATTCCATTTTTTTTTACTTTTCAGCCAATAATTATGCATTATTCATCTGAAAAATAATTTATAAAAATGAATACTTACTTTCGCACAAGAGAAATGCATTTTTTTAAAAGATTAAGAGGAACTATTTTTTTAGAAAATAAACGTTTCTAATATGTTTTGCATTTTGGTGAAGGCTTCCACTTTGAAAATTCGTAACAGTAAACATTACCGCGCATTAAGGTCTGAAGAACTTCCCATGCAAGAAATGAGATAAAAATTAGAGGAAAAAATGTTTTTCATTTTTCTTCCAACATCATATATACAATAACGTACACATACAAATTTTTCCAATAAACAATTTACAAACAGGTCCACAGAGCATAATTTGGAATATTAAAATCACAATTCACAATAGCACTTATATGTTTGCTATCAAATAATTAGTTACAATGCAAACCTTTTTGTCTGGTATTTTGTACGAACTCTGTAAATTTGAAGGGATTTTTTTCCCTTCAACATATGCAATTACTCACAGCATATGAGAAATTCTTTAACATTTTCATTAGATTTATTTTTCATCACGACTCTGCACACACACACAACTGTCGTTTTCTCACATTGCAAGTGTACCAAAAACGAACACCTTTTACTCTGATTAAGACTTTGTAGTATTATATACATAACTCGACAGTAATCAACACATTAAGGAAGATGACCAGATGTGATAGTCCAAAATTTCAATGAAAGATTTTTATTTCCCATGCGATAAATTAGAATTTAAATGAACTTGGAACTATCCAAAAAAAAAAACTTTGCATTAAATTGGCATTTTAACAATTATGCATTCGAAGATGAAGGAAGACCAAAGGTGCCAAGAACAAGAAAACATGAAATTGTGTATTCATTAATTGTGGAGTTGACGTGGAAGAACATGTAAGTCACAAAAATCAATCTTACAGGACAAAGCCATACAGGTGGCATTACAGGTGGCAAAGCCATAAACGCTCACTGATTAAACAACCCTCTTTGGAGAGTTGCAGAACTAAAGTATTTCTTCTAGCAATTCACTCGCTTTAATATTCCACTGGCATGGGTTCATACCATCTTATCCACAAGAAAAAAAGAATTTTCAATTTCTTGTGAGTTCATGCTTTTCCATGTCAACAACTATTGGGAAAGGGAGCTCAAACAACTTCAGCACCCAGGCCTCAGAGTGAAGGAGACAGCAGGGGCACAGGTTGACAAGACTATACCTAAAGTACCAAAGGATGTTTTGAGGTGTTGCGAGTTCGATACCCGGTTCGTCTTTGTCAGAAAACTTTCCTAACACAGGGGTACAACAGAAACGACGTGACCACAGAAAAAGATTGTTCCCGCAGGAAGTCCCACATCGGGGGGGGGGGGGGTTTAGGCACCAACTTCTCGGTGAGTATGAAAAAGGCTGCCATTCGGAATAAGCAATAAATTGTAGGTCCCAGTCTAATTAGCCCTCGCATACAGAAGATGACAGTGGTGCAACGAAAATAATCAAGGAAGGGGACAGCAAGACTGGGGAAGTTCACGTTGTGTGTTGTTGATGGAAGTATATTTTCTTGATAGCATTAGAATGAATAATAAGCAAAATTGGGCGTGGTAGCCCAGGTCGATAAAATACTCGCCTAAAGTACTGAAGGATGTTTAGAGGTGTTTCGAGTTCGATGCCTGGTTCATCCTTGTCAGAAACTTTCCTGACACAGGGGTACAACAGAAACGTGAGATGACCACAGAAAAACATTACAACTGCAGGGAGTCCCACACTGAGGGGTTAGCACACCAACCTCTCGGTGAGTATGAAAAAGGCTGCCATTTGGAATCGGCAATGAATTGTTGGTCCTGTTCTAATTAGCCCTCGAGTGCAGAAATGTTTCTCAATCATTTATACAGTACTGGCAAAACTTATTTTCATTAGAAAAAACCATTTCCAAAGGCTAAACAACATAATTCATATCAAGTGTTACACAATTTTCACAAGGCATTCTGGCTGAACAATTAAAACAGGCATTAAATTATTAAAAAGACTAAAACTTTGCAATAATTTATAAATTTTTAGGCTTTTAAACAATTTGTAGTATATGGAAAATCATTTCAGAAATTGCTCACAAGTTATTACTCACAATTGTGTCACAATTTACTAGTAAAGTTTTTGAGGACTTTTGCAAATTGAATGGTATAGAGCATCTTACTACTGCTCCATTTCATCCCGCCCCTAATGGCGAAGCAGAACGTTTCGTCCGGACATTCAAAGAAGCTATGAAAAAAGCTGTGTGGGGAGGACACCACAAGTCAGAAGCACTCCAAAAGCTTCTAATAGCATGCAGGATAACACCGAAACCTGGTTGTGATAAGTCTCCTGCAGAACTATTGCATGGCAGACAGCCTAGAAATCTGCTCTCCCTCTTATTTCCTCCAAAGGATAAAAGCATTACATTTTCACAAGACAGTACTACCCACAAGTTCAGTATTAACAGCAAAGTTTTTTGTAAGAACTATTTGAATGGTCCTAAGTGGGTTAATGCCAAAGTTCTCAAACATCTTGGCAAAATGATGTATTTGGTTCAGACGAATCGTGGGAAATGGAAATGTCATCAGAACCAAATGAGAAAAGATCATTCTTCAGAGAAACATCCTGCAATGCCGTCTTCTGAGTGCTGTATGGACTATCAAATATTGCTGCCTCCTTCTACTAACGATTCAAGGTGTCCAGAGACCGCTCCCAAACCTGCCGATGGTGGTTCTCCGATTACTGCCAATACTTCAGTTGGACATCCTGAATGCTCTACACCGATTTCTAACACCTCTTCTGTTCTTCGTAGGTCGACTCGTAAGAGAACACCGGTCGAGAGATTCATTCCATTGTGAGGGGAGGAATGTTGTGAAAACTATAACAACTACGAACTAAAAACTGTGGTCAATGCCGTCCTTCTTCTGTTGTTTACCTTTTCTACTTCCCGGGCCACGATGTTTATCCACTCTGTATAACCACATTTAATTACATGTAATAGTTTTTTTGTCACATTAAAGTATGCTATTTTCCTACAATATGCTGATCAATGCAATTCCGTTTTCGGCTCCACCATTTCTTAAAAATACAACACAAATAATCAATCAAGGAAACAGTTATTTTTCCGGATATTATGCTGAGGTGAGCTCGGAAAGAAAAGTCATCACGTCTCCGCCGGGACTCGAACCCAGGCCCTCTTGCATACCGGGCAAGCATGCTACCATCTACACCACTGGAGACACATGAATCTGCCTTCCTAATTTCACGCACTGTGTCGTGAGGCGCTGAAGTAGAGGCATTAGTAGCCTCTCTTAACTTCAGGAAATGGCCCCCGGGTGGGACGGTTTAGAGAGATTTAGATGGCTTTTTTCTCAGCCAGAGATATCAAGGAAACAGTTATTTTTCCGGATATTATGCTGAGGTGAGCTCGGAAAGAAAAGTCATCACGTCTCCGCCGGGACTCGAACCCAGGCCCTATGCAAGAGGGCCTGGGTTCTTACAACCCAACTGTTGATAAGCTCGAACATTGCAGGAAGCGCCATCAGCTGTAACTGACCATGTTTCGACATCGATGTCATGAGGTTTTGCCAAACTAACATTAATCAATTGGCATAAAACATCAGAATTGATCTTATCTACAAAAAAGTAGGCAATTGGTATTTTGAAATTCTTGGTGAAAGACACAATGGCAAAAACCAATGCCTCGGAAGCTAGGCAATGCTCTTGGCCATCCACTAACCCAGCACATTCAACATACCCAGAGTATTTTTGCCTGCTTTTATCCCACGTAATTTGTTTTCTAATAGACATAGAGTCGATTATTAGAGCACAATTCAGGAGAGTGCTTCCTGGCGATGCAAAATTTTCAACATATGAGAAAGCTTCACTCATGAAACCTGGGTAACATTTGGTAGAGCTCACCCATGATCTCAGCATTGCTGGGTAGGGAAGGGTAAACTTTTTCCGCAAATAATTATACGAACGAGGAGAATAAAAATATAAGGTAAGTGCAAACTCTTTCATACACGATGTATATCGTCTCTCACTTGGTTTAACATTTTTATTCCTCAGCTGATGTACTAGTAGTTCGAATGGGACATCTCCAAAAGTGTCTTTCAACAATGTAACAGTTTGCGTAGGCATTCCACATACTTTTTGCGCCGTTGTTAACAAAGAGGTAACATCAGATATTTTTTTGTCCCTTTGTTTCAATTTTTGCTGGAGCAGTTTCATTTTTCACCTCAGTTCAGCTTTGGTGGGACTATCTGACTTTGGCACTTCAGAGCTGATCTGGCTTGGAAAATTAGTGCTACCTTCCCTTGACAATGTGACTGTAGTTAGTTCCGATATTGCTGCAGTAGCTGCTTCAAATTCATTATGGCTATCTGAATCAGTGTTTCCCATGTTGTCATGATCCAGAACTGAAGTTTTCAACCTTTTAGAAACCTGAAAAAAAAAAGCCTAATTAAAATATTTATTTCATATACTGTGTAAAACCTCTTATAATGGCCACCTCCGAACTACTGCCAAGTTTTGTTGAAACCAAAGGTGTTTCAGACTTAACATTACAAGTAACTTCCGATCAACTATTTCCAGGGTTGGTAGGTTTTTGACGGTTTAAACTGTCACATAAAAAACCTCAGATATTGCTTTTCAATATAAAAATTCCCACTGAAAATACACACGTTAATTGCATGTAATGTTTAAAGTGACTGTTATACAAAGAATAAATATTTAATATGATTGTAAAATAATTTTCTACAGCATTAATTTTGATAATATATATATATATACAGTTCTTTTTTAATAAAATATACAATTTGTATAAAGCATAGCATAAACACTTAAGGGAAAACTATGGAATGATCTGACATTCTTTGTGACTCAAGATGATTCTTGACCTTCTAAAATTTCTCCAACTGCTTATATATGTCCATTGATATGAACCATCTGCTATACTCAGTGGCGTAGCCAGGTTTTGGTCCATAGGGGAGCGAAATTGCGAAAGGCGCCATTTTTTTATTTGTGCTTACGGCGCAAACTTACATTAGTGGAAAGAACTTTAAATTTCCCAATTTAAAAAAATCAAATTTATTTTGTTTTCGGTTGATGTTATTTTTTAAAAATTAAATTAATTACCTTTCAATTGATTAATGTATTTTAATTTTTTAATTAATTTTAAATTCCATTTCATGTTTTGTGTACGTATACAAATGCAAACACCAAAACAACTGGGAAGTCACCCTAAAAGGTAGTTGGAAAAAAATTTAGATTAAAATATAAAAAATGAGAAAAAGGAAAAAAATATATATTTCTCTCTTTCTTTCTCTAAAATTATTCCAAGATATGAAAGTACAGAGAAATCTTCATGCTTTTCCATTTAATCTGCCGGCAAACCTCACGACACCATAGTTCATATTAGAAAGTATTGTAAGCCCTCGGAGATGAGTGCTAATTGGAAAACACCAGATAATATTTAAAGAGTTGACTCCCCGTTTCGTGGACACTTTTTTTCTCTGAAATAGTATACGTATGTATCTTCAGTTACTTTTAAACTTTCCTCGTAATACATGGACAATTCCAGGCCCGGTCCAGGTGCCCCAAGTGCAAAAGGGACTTCATGAAGATGAGATCCAGTTAAAATTTCCGAGAGTGAACTGTTAGGCAGGCATTTCTAAACAGGTAGAGGGCCTCAGAAAAGGCCCTTTGATGCTCTTAAGAAGGCTCTGCGTAGACCACCAATAAGTTGTTGTCGGAAATAAAGAAACGAATAACGCCCGGAATTCTGCTTTAAAAAGCGATGAGTATATATATAGTGCATTTCATTATTTTATTTCGGAAATATTCAACAGATTCTCAAAGTGCGCGTGGCGCATCGCCACCCCTTTTCTGAGGGACGTCTCAACGCGTTGGTGTATTGATGCATGCTTATTCAGTTCTTTGCTGTGGGTTTCTTTTTACATTAGACCAGGAGGTTCTCCAACTGTGCACTGCGACACCCTGGTGCGCCTCCAATCTTTGTCAGGGGCACCACGGAGGTGACCTGACAAAGGTTTTTCAAAAATATTTTTTATTAAACAGCTTTAGGGAGCAGGCAGAGCTTGCGGATAAGTATCGAATAGGGGAAAGGGACACCTCGGGTGGAAAAAGTTTGAGAACCCCCTGCGTCAGGCAATTCCGGGAAGTTACGGATAAATTATGATTAAGTCGGGGGGGGGGGGGGACATGGGTGCCAAAAGTTTAAGAAATACTGGGATTAATTGGAGGGGAGATATACGTGTCACACAGGCCATAACTTTTCCAGGAACCAGGAAATAATTTCTCAGATTCTGCACCCTGCTTCATATGCATAATGATGAAACAAACAGTGATTCATAGGAAAGAGAAACTACGCCATCAAAAAAAGATGTGTCTGAAAAAGTCACATTTTAATATAAAACTATGCACTATCACCATATGATATAGCACAATATATTGCCGTACAAATATATATAGAGAGAAGACTATAATTTCCACTCCCATTGCCTACATATCAGAGTGCTATTGACCCAAAATTATAGGTTTTTATTTACCCACCATTAAGAAAAACTCTTAGTAGGAACAGCATCATCTTTCAAATACCGTTCAGAAGAAGACTTGTAGCTGTCAGCTGTGAAATGCTCAGAAGAAACAGCAGATGTTTTATTAGGACGCCAACTTTTCACAGCTTCCACCCATTGTTTAAGAACTTCAGGGTTTCAAAGAGGAAACGTTTATTTTAAAGCAAAAGTATTTATTAATTACCAGGCTTCAAGAAAGCAATGGAATCAATCAATTATTGTTCATAATAATAGCCTAACTGATAATTACAATACATTGATAATTTATATACTTACATATTATCAACGTAATTATAACACTTTGATGATCATGATAGTTATTATTTTGCATAAGCCTAAAAACTTTAACCCAAATAGTAATAAGCAATTTCTACACGATTTCAAAAAAATATTTACGAATTAGAAAAAATTTATTAAAAAAGTTATAAAATTCCAATGGAATTAATTTGTTATTTTGAATTATGCTCATCAAACAGAAATTGAACGTGAAATGAAAACTACAAGTGTTTAATTTTACAAATTTAGTATAAAAATGAATGCATCTTTTAACACAAAACCACGTGCACTTACTTATGAAACTGAAGTTTATTTCCATCTCCCTTCAATTTTCCCCATCGGTTGGTGCAATTATAGGCAGAACACATTATCACCATTTCTATATGTGCGGATGGACAACTATACTAATGAAATAATATGAAAACAACTGAAAAAATACTAAAGATGAGAGTTTCCCCCCATTGCCTACATGCTGAAACCCGGCAATGTTTTGCCCGCAGCGATGGTAACCTCGTCAAGCAAAATTTCCCTCGAAAATTTCCCTTTTGACTAAATTGTTCCCACACATTCCGAAAATTGTGCTCTCAAAATTTACCACAAACGCCAAGAAATTTCCCACGAGTTACCATCACTGTTTGGCCGTCTCCAGGTAGAATAGAGACGGCCCTAATCTGATGCGCCACTCTAGGAAAACACAAACGCGTAGCGTAATTATGTAACACGTTTCTGCCGGCGCGAAATGGTCTAATTCGGCTCACGCAGCGCAAGAAACCTATTCCTGGGAAAACCCGGCTTTAGATCGTAAAAAGTGAATTATTCCACACTGTACTTTATAGTAATGTGCTGCCATCTAATGTCAAATTTAAAAGTGACTCATATGGTGATGATGAAGTTCAAAGTGAAAAAAACTATATTCTTTATTCCGCTCAGTTCCTTATAAACAAAGCTCGTGAACTGAACTGGAAATTTAAACTATAAGTTCGGTTATTTTATTTGAGCATAAGGAGACGTCCAAAATAAAGAGCCTCTTTAGAGAGAGCAGACGACAGAAAACAAGTCGGTTCCCTAGAAGCTAAGCTCACAAACAGAACTGGTAGTTTGAACCGCCAGTTCAGTAATTTTTTAAGGACGCAAGGAGACGCCCAAAACAAGTAACCCGGAGAGAAGCAGACGACATTACTGGTCGGAAGACTGGACGGACTTATTACTGGAGGGAGCATCCAGCCACCGCGACTGCAGCGACATCAAATGCAAGGAAATTACGTGACTCGGTCAAAACAAACTTCCCGCCTGGCAATTTTTCCATAGAAATGTATAGTTCGGTCTCTAAATATTCTGTTTTAAAGATTTAAAAAAAGGTTAGAGAGAAGGACTCATCTAAAGAGAGATGAAAAAAGATTAAATTATTTTCATTTAATACCGGAATCTCATGTCTTTCATAATTTCTTGAATTTTCCTTCATTAATTATGGAATTTTCCTTCATTAATTATGGAATTTTCCTTCATTAATTATGGAATTTTCCTTCATTATTTTTTGAATATTCTTTCATTAATTCTGGAAGTATTTCCTTTATTAATTATTATTTCTTTCATTACTTCTGAAATAATTGCTTTCATCAATTCTGGATTTGTTTCTTTCATTAATGCTGAAATTATTTCTTTTATTAATGCTGGAATTATTTCTGTCGTTGATTCTGAAATTATATCTCATTAATTCTGGAATTATATCTCATTAATTCTGGAATTGTCTCCTTCATTAATTTTGGAATTGTCTCCTTCATTAATTTTGGAATTGTCTCTTTCATTAATTTTGGAATTATCTCTTTCCTTCTATTCTGGAATTATCTTTCATTAATTTTATTAATATCGCTTTCATTAATTCTTTCACTAATTTTGGAATTATCACTTTTACCAATGCTGGAATTATCACTTTTATCAATGCTGGAATTATCACTTTTACCAATGCTGGAATTATCACTTTTATCAATGCTGGAATTATCACTTTTATCAATGCTGGAATTATCACTTTTATCAATGCTGTAGTTATCTCTTACATTAATTCTGGAATATTTTCTTCCATTAATGCTGAAATTATCTTTTTTTAATGCTGAAATTATCTTTTTTTAATGCTGAAATTATCTTTTTTTAATGCTGAAATTATCTTTTTTTAATGCTGAAATTATAACTTTCATTAATTTTGGAATTATCTCGTCCATGCTGAAATTATTTTTTCATTCATTGTTCTAAACTCCTATTTATACCATAAGAAAATAACGGGAGGGGGTGGGGTCCGTGTTTGTTTTCACCGAGTCACGTGATGTTCCGACGAAAGATATTGGGAGACACAGTTCTCAGCACTGCCAAGGCGGAGACCGCTGACGTCCTACTCTCTCCAGAGGCTTGATTTATATACTGTTGGTGCTGCCATTTAATCTCGAAATTTCAGGCAACTCATGAGATGATGAAAGAGAGATAGAGTTCTTTGTCATTTTTTGGCATGAAATTTTTTTATGAGACCAAAATTTCGGTAACAAAATTCGTACACTTGCAATAATCGATTTTATGTAGAAAAAGTAATTATTTCTTTCCACAAAAACATACGGACAATATGGATGATCGAACAAATAAGTTAAACATGGATTATGTGGTCTTAAAATAGGGTTACCAGATTCAAAACTGAAAATGAACCTTAGGCAGTGCCGCTTAACGCATGCTTCCCCCACCCCGGCCCGTGCCCGCAGATCATCAAGAGAAGAGGTGCCTCAGAGAAACGAGACGTAGTTAAATTTTTCGAGAATTTTCCAGGTAGGGCTTCCAAAAAATCCCTTAGCTCGGGGGGGCCTATGATGCTATTACGACGATCCTGCCTGTCAGCCCTACTCTTGTGGAAGTCATGGAATTACAGTAATTGATTCCTTTACTTCTATTAATTTACATTAATTACGCAAAAATAGCAATAAAAAATTCGAAAAATGATCAACTTTATCGAATTGCAACGTATATTTGATAAAGAGATGATGAAGCGCTTTAAAAGTATGACAAAATTTTATGACTGTTCAATATGATTCGAGCCACGATGTCAGCAGGTGGACCAAGTGCCCGAGTGGCATGGTGGTAAGATGCTCGTCTACCATCGCGACGGTTGTTGTCAGGGTCCCGGGTTCGAACCCAAGGGACGAAATAGATAAGTTATTTTCCCTAACGAACTCGAGGCGACCACCGATAGACAGCGCCTTCACTTCCAACCCATCTCACTAATGGCAGTAAATTGCAATATAGCGATATGGCCAGAGTTGGTGTTTGGTGAAGTAGCAGGTTGACCACGCGCTAATTATTATTAATAATCTATGAATTTTGTAAAATTAATTTAAATGTAATTTTCTCTCAATGGATCGTGTTTGATTACGATCCAGACTATCAACGCGTTCCTGAAATAATGAAAAAAATTAGTGTAATAAAATGCGTTCTCTCTGAAAACAAAATTCCCCTCCAAGATTTATGTTCGCAACTCGAAAAGTTTGTAGGTTGGGAACAACTACATAAAATGTTTTTAGAGGGAGCCGCAAAAATCTTTTTTTGCATTGGGCCGCGAAATTCTCCTGAGCCCGACCCTGTCTCCGATTTTGAATTTAAATATCTCAGGGAATAATGCAGTTAAAAACATGTGATTTGTTTGTTGGGCTCAGAAGAGAAAGAGCAACAACTGTCTGATTGGAAATTAGAAGGGGGAGGGATCGTACAAAAATTTACATTTTTTATTTTGTGTACACTGTATTTTGATCCTCAAAACTCGTACAGGATGATTTTTGGTCATATTTTGAGAATTTTTTGAAGGTTCTGCCTAAAAATTATATACGAAAAAGGGCTCCTCGAGTTAAACAGGGCTCCGTCATAGAAATTATATACTGAAAAGGGCTCCGCGAGTCAGAAAATGTTGAGAACCGCTGATCTAGATTAAGCAAGGTTGAAAAAAAACCTCGAAGCTGACGAGAAAACTCTTATTTTTAAGAGTATCATCTTAAAATAAGAGCCAATAGTCTCAGAATATACGAGATTTATCACAGTAGCCTTTCTTCACCAATATCCAGGTAAATATCATCATGTAGCAACTAGTAAACAAACTTTCCGGTATAGACCCGCTAATAATGAGTTAATTACTGAATGTTTCGTAAGTGCATTATTTATACTGGAATTTTTTATTCGATTATTATGGTGTAATTTAATGAATTGTTTTGTAATTACGGAGATATAACTGCAATTATCTTTGATATTGATATTTGAAGTCACACTGACTGATTCATATTTCTCTCGCATTAGCCGCGCGTATATAATTTACTGTGCTTATTTTCTTATCGAATACCCTTGTAAAAGGGTGAAAATGTTAACATGACCAACATGGGAATTTCCGTAGTGTTGAATTTTACACGACTTCGGAGCAACAGCTGTTTGCCAAGTCGGAGCTCGTGGTCTCTCTCGAATGATCGCTTTAAATAACTAAAGTCCCTACTTTCATCCTCCACTCGGAAATATACAGTAATACCTCGGTATAACGTCATCCCTGGGGACAGAATGAAGTTGACTTCATAAGTGGGGTGCAAATGCATGCCCCACCCTCCCCACAACATCCTAGAGCTGTAGCATTTATTGTGCAAAAAAAAAAAAAAAAAAATGATGGGATTCATCCCCTGGGGACTAGGGCTGCAACTAGGTTGGAGCAGGCAGATTTTGTGGCTAAGGTACTGAACTGGGGGAGGGGGGGGTGCCGAATTCACCATTTAACTACTCTTTCTACAATAGGTCGCGCACATAGTGCAGTGACCAAGAGGTACAGGAGTGTATAGTAGAGACTGTAAGACCAGACGTGATCCAGGCTCTGAATATGTATAGTAGAGACTAGCGGCAAAAACAATTTGTATGGTTTTGTTCTACACTGCGCATACTTGAAAAGCGGGGCAAAGGAGAGAAAGAGGCTACCCAATGAGATGTGCAATGTGAACAAACCTGTTTGTTTTTCACCTTGATCTGTTGATTTTTGCTATTTGTTGATTTGCCCGTTTCTCCTCCCGTTTTTGTTTTCCTCTTCTGCGGAGAATTTACCATCATCACGCCCTTACATTTCAGAACCTAGTCATTTTCTCGATCTTCTTCCTCCTTTACTATGTACAAACATCTCTTCTCCCACCCCATGCATTTTTTTCCTTCTAGTTGCACTTCTTGTAATTCATAACTCTTTGCTTCACTTTGAGCGCAGCCTTTCGCAGAAGCGCCAAAATGTATGCTTGCCCCGGATGACAAAGTATCTAGTTGTATCCTTGCTGACGACTTCCCAAGCTGAAGCTCCTACCATGTTGGGGTCCATGGGAAGTAATTTGGTAATGAATAAAGCACCAATTATACTAGTAGGGATGTACTAAATGTGCTGTTTATACTAATAGGGATCTTAAAGATGATAAAGACATTTTACTCGATGGACGTTATATCAAGATCTGGTTGTATCAGAGCAGGGCAAAGCATGCTGGGCATTATTACTAGGGCTCGGATTTTTATGATGTAAAAATTGTAAAAATATACAAGCATTTATGACATATAAAATGTAATTGAGCTATAAAAGTTAAAAAGAAATATGACCTTATAATTTCCCCATTATTTCATCTCTTCTTTTTGCAGTTATTGCTTATTCTTCAAACTTCGAGATGCTAATGCGAGCTGATCTCCCCCTTAAAAAGTCTCGCCACAGAGAGCAACAGGCCTACGACGATAAAATATTCAATCATTACGCTTCACTCATGGTTAGAAAAGCTGATTGCAGATGGCAGCACTACACATAACGAAATTACACAAGAACAAAAACTTTGTTAGGTTCACAACATGGACACGCACATTCTGACGTGTACCTATTCGTTAGAAGTTCCACAGAGGAATAGGATGAGGTGCATGTCTCGTTTAGTAGTAGCTATTGCTTGTTATCTTATCAAGTTAAAAAAAAGCACATTAATTTACCTTTTTTTAATTAAAGTTCTCTTGCAAAATTCAAACGGAAAACACTCCTAGCTTATGCCACGAAAGTAGAGTGGGCAGCGGTTTCGGGTGGAAACAACGAACACCATCATAAAATTGTCAAATTTTAAAGTTGGGGGCGGTGGCAAAAATCATAGTTATGGCCCTGCCATATACATGCACAATAACTGTTTTTTAGTAAGTTCCATAACCTGCATTAAATTTTATGAGATGCAATTGCAAGTGTTTAAAAGAAACAAAAACCCTGCTATTGTTCAGTGTCTTTTAAGAAATATTTGAATTAACTACTTTGCAAAAGTTTTTTTTCTTTTTTAAATTCAATGAAAAAATACTAGATGGAGCAATATTTTAAGAAAGTTTGTCATAAAGCAGATGTTTAGTTTCTGCAATCTCGTTGATTGTTTCTCAAGCTTAATTGCAATGTTGCTGCACATTAAATCGGTTTTGTGTTTGAATTTAGTATTTTGTTAAATATGTCATAAGTTCAAACACAAAACCATCGATCCTTCTTTGAAACTGAACACAACTCCAGTCTAACATCGTTGGGCAATTCACTATTGTTTTACCCTCTGTCAGAAGTGACTTGTGCCGTGTGTGTGTGTGTGTATGGCACATCTGAGTGATATACCTAATAGTCTGCATGCGTATCTAGTGGTGTGCGTGAAGTTAGTGCTGGTATATGTATTTCGAATTGTGAACGAAGCGCAATGCATGAATATTTTTGTATAGTTGCAGGCAGGGCCACAAATACGAGAGAGCTGGGCATCTGGTGCACCAAATGCTGAACCAGGAAGGGCACCAGTTTGCCTTTTGTTTGTTCAAAATTAGGAGGAGCTGAAATGGGTACTTGCTTTGGGGGACAGTGTCAATTTTTGTTTTCAGTTGCGGACTTGTTGTGAGGCTTTTTAAATGGGGCGATTGATTCACATTTGCATCTGAAGCTGGAAAACAGTAGAAAACCAACTCCAGTCAACTGCCATTGTATCATCCGAGGGACTTGATCCCAGGTCCTTGTGATTCGAATCCCGCACTACGCCCTCAGAGTTCCCCTTCACAAACATAGCAAGAGAAGAAAAAAGTGACTACTACTACTAGGAATCCAAATTCTTTTCAAAAAAAAGAAAAGACAAATTCATTTTAGATGCATAACTATATCTCTGAAGAAAATGCCCTCAGATTAGAAATTTTGGTGATAAAACGGACCAAATAACGATCTATTGCTTGAAAATTCCTTAAATATGACCAACAATTTGAAACTGACTAAAATATGATCAATAGCTTGAAAATGGCCAAAATATAACGTCATAAAAATCCGCCCTAATTATTTCATTTGCCCTTCTCCAGCGCAGGTGGGAGAAATTGCAATTGTGGTTACAGTTGCCCTTCTCCACACACAAAATTTCATGGGCTAAAATCTTAAATTTTTGTTTCTTTCGACACTGTGAATTTTACTAACACGCCAGATTATTGGACAGGCGGGACTACCACATGGCCGGATTATCAACTGTATATACACTAATGCAACATGTTCTGACATTTACAGATTCGTTAGAAATTCTGCAGATGAATGTGTACAGCATGCATTCATCTGCTCTGTCAGGCTGCTATCGAAAGCGCTTCAAATAACACATTTGGAAAAGCTGTTCATGACAAGCTTTTCATTGCGATGATCATCTTGATGATAGTTCAGTACTGTTTTCTTTTCATTTATTGGCTGAATACGAAAATTGTAATTTCTAAATTGGTATCTTAACTCCAGGTCCCGGAATCTTCCATACATTTATTTGAGTCAACCAAAATTGCTTATCAAGTCTAAGAAAAGTGTCATGGCTGGAAAATTCCAAAAGCTTGAGGCCGAATATCAGTATTTATTGGGAGAGGTATGAAAGACTTACTTTAATTCAATTATCGCTATCATTTAAATTGTGTTCACAGGTGACCCGTTTTATAAGAATGAATTGTTGTCACAAGAAATGCTGATCGCTGAATGCTTCATCGCATGGTTTTTTCATGCTCAGATTCTAATCAATGTCTTTTTCAGTACAATAACTTGAAATGCAAGCTCGAGTGCAAGACCGATGCTTTAGTCATCCTCAGTCATGAACAGTCCAAGTGTTGCTCTGAGAGGGATCAGTACAAATTGATGGCAGAGCAGTTGAGAGAGCGGTACAGTGCACTGAGGAAAAGAGTCGAAGGATGGGTAAGACATCAATCAACTTGAAAAGAAAACTTTTTTAAAACAATTCATTGTTTGAATTTTTTTCTGAAAAATTATCCTCATGTTCAATTAGTGGAAAAATTTTAATCTAAATACAAATTCAAGGCCACAACAGGCAAAATGCCCAACGAGGTGGCCGAGAAAAAGATGCACATAACAAATATGGATGTCATATAATTTCTAAAATACAGCAACCCAATTAAAATTGTAATTACTAACAATATATATACATGATAAAATATTATACATTGCCCATAAAATGTATTTATGGTTGTCTTATTCTAAGTATGGATAGCTTCTTGATTGATGTACAAGTTGTTGATCATTGAGTGATAATTATAAATTGATAATTTTTTAAGAAATGAGTTCATCTTTTCATGGATATTGAAATTCATTGAAATTTGTTTTAGGGTCCATCCTTGTTAGGTGCATATGATGTCCATGGACTCAAAGGAGAACGAGAACAGGTAAATAAGAAACTAACTCTTTTTATTAGTTTTATTATAATTACCAATACTAGAAAAGTTCCAACAGTATCATATACAGTTAAGTCACATTAATGTGACTGACCATCAGAGGCTTACGCAAATGGAGTAGGTAATCATAATGTTTTGCCCGAATTTTGGTGTTGAGTAGTCATCATGATGTGTAATCTCTGTGTAGAGTAATGGTTCTTAATCAGGTGTCCTAGGAGAGGTTTTAAAGTGTAGCTGTTATGGCCTTCATTCAATGGGGTTGGGGTAGGGGGATCCCTAGCCTTTGTTTTATTTGTACAAAGGGACTGCGGAGCACAGAAAGTTATGAACCTCGGGCATAGATACTTTATTAAATTCAAGGGTGTCTTGCATTCTTTCCTCTAAGTTGTAAAACGCCACCAGTGCTAATGATGGAATAGATAGATGGGTGGGGGGGGGGAACTTTCCTTGCAAAGCAGGCCATCACTATACGCATTCATACGAGATCACAGTATCCTTATCGGTTAAACTGCTGAATGTTGCATGAGATAATGTAGCTACCTGTTTTTAGCAAGTCATTGCCAAAGCTGCAATGGTTTCCAGTTATACATTATACTGTATACCAAGGGTTCTCAAACTCATTGGAGTTACTCAGAACTCATAGAGTTACAGCTCCCTGATGCGCTGCCAACCTTTGTCAGAGGTACCACGGAGTGGCAGTCCTAGTAAAGGTTTTTCCTAAGAGATTCTTTGTTAAGTTGCTCTGGGGAGCCACGGATAAGCATTGATTAGGGTAAGGGGTGCTGTTAGTGGAAAAAATTTGAGAACCTCAGCTGTATACAGTAAAACCCCTCTTTTAAGGACTCTGACAGGGCAAAGAAAAGGTTTCCATAATAGTGGGTTGAATGTTTATGTAACAGGAGTTTGAAATGAATACTTTAAAAGACAGTTAAGAGGGGGTTTTACTGTATTTAACAAAAAAAAAGCTATCTAAGGCAAATAGTATTTGTTAGCTCATCATTTGCATTAAGAGAAAAGGAAATATTTTTTTCTTTGCTTGATTTGCAGAGCTTGGTTCAGTTGCTGTGCGAATTGAAAGAGCAAAACAAATACCTTCAGCACGAGGTTGATGAATTGAAACAAAAACTAGCAGATGCTGAAGGAGACATCAAGGTACGATTTTTTTTCCACCCGCCAATGCATAATCTCTATCTATTACTTGGTTTTGCCATTCGTCATTTTCATTTTAACAGCCATATTTTAAATTTCGAATGTCAAAATGAAAGATGTGAGCCGATCTCCTCATTAAAAAGTCTCGCCACAGAGAGCAACAGACCTACAACGGTACAAATATTCAATCATGATACTTCACTTATATATTTGGAGAAAAATTTACTGTCCAATTGTGTTGATATGGGATATACTGAAAAATACTAAATTTTTTTTTCAGTATATCTCATATTAACAAGTGGAAAGTACATCTTTCTCTAAATATATGTCGCCATATGGTGGTCTGATGTCATTTATGAACCATTACTAGCTTATTGCTGTCATCGGCCATTACCCCATTCAGCATATATATATGTGCTCCATTGGTTAAATATTTTATCAGCCACTATAGCTTAGTTGGTATTGCACTCAACCAGCATTCGAGGGACCCAGGTTTGAGTCCCAGTAGCGGAAGAGATAAGATTTTTCCAAAAATCATTATCTGCAAAATTAGGCAGTTTTTCAGTATATCTCGTACTTCACTCATAGTTCAAAAAATAGATGGCACTTGCCGCCTTGCAGTCCAGTGGTTAGGAAGCTAGCTTCTGACTGTGCATGTCTGAGTTTAAATTCCGGTTTGGACATGGATGTCTACTAACACATTCTCTGGACAGATCTTATGGGTCTCTTAGGAATATGTGAAGATCATGTGTTAGATGGCAGAACTATAACGAGCATTACACGGAAACAAATTTCACGTTAGGTTCACAAGACATGCAGGCACATTCCAACATGCATTTATTTGTTATAAACAGAGATATATGGACGAAGTGTATGTGCGATTTAGTAGTTCTTCACTTTTTATATTTCCTCTATTACGCTTTTGTCAGTTTTATTAGGTTATGGTATTCATATAACATATATTTTATTATAATTGTTCAGATTCTGAGAGAAGAGCTGAGTAGGAGTCGTTCGAATTCGCTTCAGGGAGAATTGCCAAAATTATTGTTACAAGATGAAAGAGAGAACCTGGTGAAACAATTGGAGATGCTCCGACACAAAGTAACTACAGTTTTATTGATGTATAACTGAAATAACTGAATACAAATTTATTGATCATTCAATAAAATGATTTGTTACCAAAACGCAGTGTTCAAAAATACAGTGAATATGAGTTGCTCAACATTTTGTTGAGGCCCTAGGCCACTTAATTACCTATCTTTGTAATGGGACCATGACTAAAGTAATGATTTGTAGTAGTTACATTTCATGGTATCTTTCTCATATTGATTTTGCCATTTGTTGTACTAATTAATAGTTTTATCTTCCTGCAGTGCATACAATTGGAAAGAGATTTGGAAGCTATTCTGGATGAAAAGGAAGAACTTGTTACTGCCAGAGATGCTTACAGGCATAAATTTGAAAGGTTGAACCAGCAGTTGAACTGCCTGCTGAGAGGTGATCAACCTACCTATGTTGACATTGATGGGGTGATCATGGAGAACAGGTATGTACAGCACAACCCGTTCCCAGGATAATCAAAACTTTACTGCATGCCTATGTTAGTTCCAACATTTTTACTATTATGTTCGAAAAGTTCTGAGACTTGTTTCATTATGAAAGAATGAATACAGGTGGAACCTGTTTATTTGGTGTTTCCTTCAAAGTAACTACCCTGTGCATACAATTATGCATTTTTTGCCATTGCTCATAGAAAGATGTAAATATGGACTGCAAGCCTTTTTTTGCCACATCCTCCAGTGCCTTCGTTGTTCATTGCTGCTCACTTCTTCAAAACCTGAGAACTGAGAATTTTTGCCACTTAAGCAAATTCTTTATCCGTGGGAAAAGTAAAGTCACATGCTGCAAGATCAAGAGAACAAGCTGGTTGTGGAAGTGTTAGAAGGAGGAACCAGGAGGAACCTGTGAATCCTTTAATATCTGCAGGATTTGGTGAGATGCAAGTGACCAGATCTTTCGAAGGCCAAGTCATTGGTGCGTGCTCCATCACAACAGCTCCGGTGTCCCTCTTTGTGTCGGATTACCTGTCAAAACATCACATTTTAATACGTCTACAACCAGCTTACTCCCCTGATCCTGCCCCATGTGACTTTTTCCTTTTCCCCTGATAAAGAATTTGTTGAACGGGCAATGATTCTCAGGTTCCAAAGAACTGCAACGAGTGGCAATGAAGGCACTGGAGAATATGACAAAAAAAAGACTTGCAATTCACATTTACATCTTTGTATGGACAATGGCAAAAATGTATAATTGCACAAGGGCAGTTACTTTGAAGTAAACACCAAATAAAAAGGTTCTATCTGTATTCATTCTTCCATAATAAAATAAGTCTCAGAATTTTTTGAATGTAGTAGTATATCTTACTGCAGTTGTCTCCAGGCGCTTTGGGAAGAGAGGACTAATTCCTTGTTATTTTGAGAATTGGACAATGGGTGAAGTGACTGGACTTCTGATTACATTCAAAGGTGTTAATAATAATATTTATAATTACTTATAATTGTTGATATTTTTATACTCCTAGGTATTTACAGGATAGAATAAAACTTATCATTGAGGAGAAGAACATGGCAGCTGCCGCTCTATCTAAATGCAAAGTGAGTTTGCCTGTAAAGATTTAACACTATTGAATATTATGACCACTCGTGCTATTTCTTTCTATAGACGCTCCCTATATTTTCTTGAAAATTTGAAGTAGAGGTTGAAAATATCCATTTATTGCCAAAACAAAATTCAAAAGCTGAGTTGTGTATGTAGACGGTGAGCCCCCCCTTCGAGGTGGCCATGTGGATTGCAATTGGTCAGGGGTTATCTGGAAAACTGCAGAAGGATAAGGGGAAGGAAAGAAAAAGTTCTTTGAACTATGCTGAAAATTTTCACTTCGAGTTGAGGAAAATTTTCAACAGTGAAATACCACTGAAAGTTCTGTTGCCATCTGAAAACCCAAATATTCAACTTGTCTTGTAATACACACTTTTGAAGCTAAGAAATAAAGTGTGTTGTTGGATTTAAGTAAATGCAGTACAGTCGAATCCAGTTTTAACGAATACGTTGTAGCAAAAATCTCGTTTTAACGAATACGTTGTAGCAAAAATCTCGTTTTAACGAATACGTTGTAGCAAAAATCTCGTTTTAACGAACACTTTTCTAATCCTCCAGATAAGTTTGCATAGGAACAATGCAAAGACCTGGGATTCCTTTATAACGAAATTTCGTTTTAACAAAGTTATTTTTTCAGTCTGTTGGAGTTCGTTATAATGGGATTCGACTGTATTACTCTAAAACCGTAGCAGCGCTAAGAAAAATTCGCTTGAGGTACCCTTGAATTTCAGAATTAATGTAGATATGTAAACTGACCACAATCAGAATTTAAACTCTGTAGATTCCATCGAACTGCTGCATGAAAATTTGTGATATGTCCAGTAGGATAATTAATTGTGTACAAAATTTCTGTTTTCATACCATGTCCAGTGTATCTAACTTTCACCAATAAACATCATCCTTCTGCATCTCCCCCCCCCCCCTCCGCCACCAACAGATAAAACTCCAAAATTGTTCAGTATAGGAACAATAATGGAAATTCAAAAGCATCTCTTTAGTCTATTTATTGTGTAGGTAAAATTTTATCCAAACCAATCTATTAGCGATAAACTCTATCAGCCCTAATGTCTATTGAATAACTGTATTGTTATGAAAATGATCACCTTGATGATAAAAACTTAGATTTTTTTAAAAATTATTATTTTTTTTAACCACAGATGCTCAACCCTTGACCCACTGGCCAAACGTGGCCCCTCTGAGTTATCTCATGTGGCTCGGGACCTCAAACCTAATTTTTTTTTAAATAAACTAATTGGCACATTACCAGATCACTTAAATGACCCGCTGTGCACTTCCACATAACTTTAGTGATTCATGATGCTTTTACAGATCACCCAAATGACCCACGGCACATTTCTAGAACATTTTAGTGTCCTGTGACTCAGTTCTAGGTTACTCAGATGGTCAGTGGCACAGTTCTAGATCACTGAAAAGACCTGTGGTACTTTTCCAGATAACTTTTAAGTGGCCCACAACAATGGTAACTTTAGCCCACTGTCATCACTTAAGTTATCTGGGATAACTTAGTGACCAACAGCATATTTACAGCTCACTCGATTGACCTGCAGCATAGTTCCAGATCTCTCAAGCGTCCACAACACATTTTCAAATCCCTTGTCACCTATCAAGGCACTGTTCGCAGTCACTTAAGTGGCCAGCGAGACATTTTTATATCATTGAAATGGCCCATACTGTCCAAAAGGTTGAGCACCCCTGTTCTAAACCAGTATTTCTCAAAGTGGGCAATATCGCCCCCCTGGTGGGCGATGGAATGGTCCAAGGGGGTGATAGAACCTACTGATTTAACATAGGATCCTATGGGTTTACTTGAGTTGGAGGGCGATGAGAGGAAAAAAATTCTGATAAAGGGGGGGGGGGGGCGATGGAACAAAAAGTTTGGGAGACTATGTTCTAAACTGTCTTTTTCATTAAGAAATAGGACGACAGATATTGAATTATAATCAAAACCACAATTCCCTCGTTTTTTGCTAATTATTGTGATTTTTTTTGTATTAGTGGATGGCTGTGCCGCGTTTGATAATTTTGATGTACTTAAAAAGATGTTGTTTTTATCGTCTTAACAAAGGCTTTATTGGAGAAGAAGAGAGCTGGATCTGGATTTCAGCTGAGTTCTATTGCATCAGGACTAGCGATAAGTGCCAAGCAAAGTATGTACTCCTGTTTAATCATGTTTTTCCCATTTTTTGGCTTATCACAGGGATGTCTGTATACTCATGATCAGATTAATGCTAAATTTTGTAAAAAAAAGTAGATGAAAAAAATGGCCGGTCTGGTTCATATCTTTGGATGCAATGATTGTGATATATTTTTTAACATAACAATTCTCAAAGGACAGGAGAAACGTAGCATTGTAAAGGAGTTAGTATTATAGATTGAGGTGCTCAACCTTTGGGGGCATTTCACATTGATTTGAAAAAAATGTCACGGGCAACTGAATTAAATGATCTGTAAAAATGCCATGGTCTGTGTGAGTGATCTCGAACTGTGTCGCGAGTCATTTCAGTGATCTGTGAATGTATTTCAGGTATTTTAATTGATCTGTAAATGTGTAGTGGGTCATTTAAGTGATCCGAAAATGAGCTGCAGCTACTTAAGTGCTCCGGAACTTTGCCACAAGCTGCTTCTCAAGTTATCCATAAATATGTCACGAATCAATTAAGTGATCTGGAACAGTGCCAAAGGTCACCTTAGTGACCTCAAAATATGCCGCGAGGCACTTAATTGCTCTGTAACTGTGCCACACATCACTTAAGTGAATTGTAAATGTACTGCGGGTCATAAGAGTATCTGGGAATGTGCTACAGCTCACTCAAGTGATGTGAAACTGCATAGTGAGTCACTCGAGTGATCTGTTTGTATGTTGCATAGTTCATTTTTACAAAATTAGGCTTTGAGTCGCACAAGCCACATTAGATTACTCTGAGGTACACATTTATCCCATGGGCCTTGGGTTGAGCATTTATGTTGTAGAGAGAATATATCAACACTCTGAAGAGTGCATGTGGACCAAGGAGCAATATCATTATATAAAGGGAATACAGTTATATAGTTCTTTTGTTATGTATCTCACAAAATCTCAGCTTGAATGCTGTATATCTCAGTTTGAAAGATTCAAAACATTTACATTAGTTTCTTCACTCAATTGCTTGTTTTTTTCCAGTCGAGCATCTTCTTCAAAACAATCACTTTCTCGATAAAGTAAAGAGCTCAGATTTCCGTAACCTTCTCCTGACGCTATTGGAAGCTTTGAGCGATAAAACACTAGCACTTTCTCATCAAAGGAAGACTAACAAGTAAACTTGCTCTAACTAACATTTTACTTCCCCCCCCCCCACCATTAAAATGAGGCTTACTTTTTTGCATGTCATTGATTTCCTAACCATTCCAATTCAGTGATCGAGTATTTTTTTTGCTGTGTTATTAATCCGTTTATTTTTATTATGAAATTCTTTGCATTGGGTGTGCATGATGCTTACATACTTTCATTGGTACAACAAGTCAGCAAAGGGTGCTTACATATGAACAACAAGCTTTATGAGTTATCGTTTTTTTTTCTAATGTTCTTCTAGAGTTCTTGGTAGCAGAGTAGCGGAGCTTGAACAGAAGATTAAGATGCTTGAAGCGACAAGCCTTTGGCAGTTTCGAGATGCAAGTAATTACAATTTCTTGTACTTTTCTAATGCACACCATAAAATAAAACTTTTAACTATACAATATCTGAATATCGGTACATGTTCACATATGTACATTCAGAATTTTCAATAATTTGGAATGTTACTGCAAGGTTCTTCAATCCTTTTTGGGTCTGCTGTGCCCATCACCAGCAGAAAAGCACTCCACATGACTATTCTGCTTGAACTTAAATTACTGTGATGTTTATCATTGGGCGCAACTTGAAAAAGGAGTTTAATTGAGGACAAGGCTTCACAAATCTGAAAAATATTTAGGAGCCAGCAAAATTTCCTAGGAGCGAAGCATGATTTGTCCCTCACGGAAAACAGTCCTAAATAATGTTTTTGACTTCATTGACTTAATGCAGCACCTCCTAGAGATAAAAGGCCACCGCACTCTGATTGTGACGACGTCAGCATGTAGTCCATTTTCCCTCAGAAAATTCAGGGGAAAACATTTTCCTGCTCTTGCCAGTATCATCATTGTGTGGAAAAGAAATGACCAGGCTCAGAATTGGCAATTTCTATATCCCACATCTGATCACCATGCGGTATTTGTGAGCCAACCAGGAAGATTCTACGCTAAAATAAGAAGAAACAATTGGATGCTGTGGTTGAAAATGTGGCAAACTTGCTAGGTAGTCTTAATGACGTTATAGATGAACTTGGCAACTCCTGCGGAGCCCTTCTATCTGTAAGACATGCTGCTTAACTGCCCCTTCTTATGTTGAAAGACACATTGCAATGAAATAAAAACATTGTGCGTCCTCATTTAACTCTAATTTAGCAATCACATGTAGAAAATTTTAGGTGCCAATACCAATTTTCTAATTGTTTATGGCAGCCTAGGATTTTTTGAGCCCTGAATTGGAATATTGGCAACTTTTTAGTATGAAATCAGACACAACCATCAAGCCCTCCTGGGTGGTTCCATAAGCAAGAAGTTGACGCCTGATGTACAGTGTTGTATGTTTGTGACTCCCATTATTTACTAGTCAGGGCTGTTTTAACAAATAAACTTATGCAGGTATGGTTCAAGGAGAAGGAGGGAATCCTAAATTGGGGCTGCCTGGTGCTCAGGTCTGGCAAGGTAAACCCCCCCCCCTCCCCCCACAGTATCTCTTTGCCTAGAGGCTCATGATGCTGTTCTCTGACGAGAATGAAATTTATCATTATACAACATTTGTAATAGTTTGACCATATTCCCCCGACATTAACCGGCATACCAGGGAAACATTGAGGTAGACCAGCATGCTGGGAAATTCGAGTCACAGAGTAGAAAATTATCAAATATTTGGACATTAATAATCGATTGAATTGGCTGATGCTTATCTGATCTGTGAATTTTTAGGATGCGTTTTACAAACTACGTTGGAGATGATTTGAATTTCACGTTTGTTGCTTTGAATCTTGGTTTATTGTGAATGGTGGGTACTAAGCATGTTTGTTCCTGTAGATTAGATTTCTGCATTTACTCTGCATTCTGAACATGCAGAGCATATTATTTGTATTCCATATTGGGCTGAAGATATTTAGGTTAGAGTGATAAGTAAATGCTCAATTTCTATTACTGTTATCAAATACTTGGGCAAAACACATTTGCTACATTAAAAACTGTTACTTTATTCTACTCTCCTTTGCGTATTTATTCACTATCTAGTATTTCCATTTGTCTTCTGAATGTATCATGTAATCCTTACTGAACCTCACTGTTCCCTGCATGCCAGAAATAAACCACACTCCAACATTGTCGAGGGGAATATGGTGAAGCCGATTGAGAAGGGTCAGCGCTGCTCAGTGTATAATTCACACATTGTTGCCTGTAATCATGCTACAAGTGATATGTTTTTTTTTGGTAACATGTATTTTGATAAAGGATTATAATGCATTTCTTTGTCATTAACGGAAGAACCTGAAGGTGTCAATGAAGCATCTAAGTTTTTAATCCACCATCATATGTTCCCTAGAGTTGTTGCTGAAAATGTCACCCATTAACTTACTAAAACAGATTTTCAATTAATTTTAATATTTTCCATACATATTTTTCTTGTGTACATTCATACTGACTTGAATGATTCGAATGGTTTTCCTTTTCAGACAGGCTAACGTCTGCGCTCAAATCGGACATTGATTTGCCAGAGGATCCTAGTTCTAAAGAAACGACTCCTCAGCACTCAGTTGGTTCCATTGATAGCAGTAGCATCAAACTACTGAGTCACATATCATCCATTTCCCCAGAGTCGGTACTTGATGGAAAAGAAGCCTTAAATTCGAAAGAAAAATGTGATTCTCGAGATGATGGCAAAATCAAAGATGCTGGTAGACCTGAATCAAGCTTCAGTGATCTTGATTTGTTGCCTACAAAAGATTGCAATGCAGGCATCGGTAAGATTTTCGTGTTGATTTCTTGCTTATTGGTATGCTCGCTTATTTCTTGGTATATTTTTTGGTACGTCTTGCATATGGTGTATGTTTTTCAGTTGGATCAAATATTTGTATTCACAAGTGTGCAAAAACAGTGTCGTGGTTGTACTCATATTTATCTTTTATATGCAGTTATAGAATAATGAAAAGTGTTTTCTTATAGGTGTCTGGAGCCCAAAGAGAAGCATAGTGTACCATAGAGCTAACAGTTATGCAGGATCCATCAACGGCACGCCTGTTTCATCGCCAATTCACAGGAGTCATACGATACACAGTGATTCTGAACTCACTCCCACCAAGAGACCTTTGTTACGAATATATTCCAGCTGCAGTCTTCCCACCCCGTGTGAGAATAAGATATGTGATCCCTCCTCTCTAGACATTGATGACCTCCCACCGAAGTTACAAGAACTACTTGTTGCAGCTCTGGCAGAACTAGACGATAACCCAGATGGCAAGAAATCAAATGGACAAACTGCGAAAAAGGAAGTTTGCTTCCCAGTTGAACCTGATGACCCAAGTTGTTGATTCATGCACATCAAGATGATGATGTCTAACACATTTTCAAATATGGGTCATGCAGGAGTTTTCAAAATCCACTATGTTGCTGGAAGTCAGCGGACACCCATTGATCTTAACTCTGGCGGTACTTGTAATTAATAGGATGTGGGACTTTTTTTTTTTGCTTTCACTAACACATTAACCTTACTTTCCTGGGTAGGATTTTGTCGTTTTGGTAAAATTTAGATTTTTTTGTTGTAAAATTTTGGATAATTTGTATGGGATTTTTGAATGAGTGGATATAGAATATAACTGATGCTCCTACTCATCCCAAAAATGCTCTATAGTTGCCACTCAATTTATGAACCTCCTATTCATGAACCAACACTCTTTTACTAATCAGTTCTTTGGTTCATTTCTTTGAAGGGGCGCGGTAGCCCGGTCGATAAGATGCTCGCCTAAAGTACCAAAGGATGTTTAGAGGTGTCGCGAGTTCGATACCCGGTTCGTCCTTGTCTGAAAACTTTCCTGACACAGGGGTACAACAAAAAACAGCAATTTGACCGCAGCAAAAAAAAAAAAAAAAAAAACTGCTGCTGCAGGGAGTCCCCCGTGGAGGGGTTAGCGCACCAACCTCTCGATGAGTATAAAAAACAAGCCTGCCGTTCGGAATCGGCAGTAAATTGTAGATCCCAGGCTAATTAGCCCTCGTGTGCAAAAAATGACTGTGGTGCGACAAAAATGATCAATGATCAATTTCTTTGAATGCTTTCCCCCCCATTACAGACATTTGATTTTAAAAATTAATCATTTGAGTTTTCCAGAGTTTTTAAAAATGAGTGTTGACTGCATTTGGTTTTAATCGGGGCTTTGAGAGAGTGACACTTAAGCATGTTAACCAGATATATGGAAGGGAGAAGTGACACATACAGAGACATTGCTGATACAGGGAAAAAAGCTGGTTAGAAACTGCTGTTACTACAGTGTGTAGAGTACATTATTGCCCGAAATGTTTTTTGTTCATGTTTCCATGAATTAAAACTAACTGCCCTAGACCAAATTATCAAAACTGAATCCATAGCATGACATTACCTTCACCAGATTTCCCTCTTGTTACAACAGGCTCAGATTAATATCATTTGCTTGGCATCATACACAACCATCTGAGTGCCTGATCATGTATTATAACTAGTCATTTCAAAAGACCCTTTCCTGTTGGCCAATCGTGATGTTTCTTACATCAATCCAAATGCAAAAATTGTCAATAAGAGTGACTCAGTAGCAACATCATGAATCATAGTATGTTTATCTCCCAACAAATATTCCTATCACTAATCTGTTTATCTGAACTGTGACGGACGTTTTTTGTAATTATCGACAAGTATGTCTGATGGGAATTTTTCACAAAATGCTTTAAAATTCTCTAGCACCAACTACAGTGGAACCTTTAGATACTGCTTGGGCGGACACTCCTCAACAAAACAAAAATGTTGGTCCCATTTTGTCCATTATCAAAAGGTTCCACTATATTTAATTTTTCAAGGCTACCATAATGATTATTTGGTTCATTGTATCGTTGACGTCTCTACTAGACAATTAGTTACTGACAGCTAGAGTGGAGCACATTTAACTGCTGGGAAATCTCTTGAACAGAATGTCAAATTTATTGACCCTTATTAACATGTCTCTTACAAGGAAAGGGTCCCAAGGCAACGCCCTCAAAAAATTATGAAAAAATGTAAATTCATTCATCTCACCCAGAAACACATAAAGACAAAAAATTAGCGGCAAAGTGCAATTAATAAAGCCGCAAAAAGTTAATAAAAATGATAACAGTTGGCTGCTCATTGCCACTCATGCTTAGCGAGATCTATAAAAAGATTCTTTTCACACTCTAGCTCTCTTTTTTTTTCCATTATTTTTTTTTTCTCCAGCTTTTCTTTTCTAGCAACTATTTTTTCCCCTTTCTTTGTCTGTGCTGTACGTGATTATATATTGTTTGAATGGCGTCACTTCTAAGACTGTCGGGCAGTGCCGTAAATAGCCATAAATAGCCTAAATGCAAGAATTTGCATTTAGGCCCCTTGGGCCCATTTAGAGCCCCCTCCAAGTGGGCTCTGTGCGGGAGCACCCGCCTAGTTATGGCACTCCTGTAGGATTGTGGGATTTTTAAATTAATTTTCTTGGCCTCTATATATTAACATCCAAAATATTTATATAAAATTTTTGTTTTTTGAGTGACCCATAATAATTCCACCAGATTTTTCTATATATTTTTGTGCACATTAAAATGAGTAGAATCAGTGGCAATTTTTTCAAAGACGTTACCTTGGGATCTTTTCCTTGTTAGATGAATTGAACTTTTTCCATTGATTAATATTGACAGCAGACAGTTGATTCTGAAGCATTTTTGTCTTCACTAATGTGGCATCAAACTGGTTTATCAATTTCAAATTTTCAGCAAATGGGCTGTCTGGTGACTTTTTGGCCATACACTGTATCTCTAGTCAATAAGTTTTTTTTTTCTTTATATCATAAATAAATATCTGTTTGTTATTCATCTCATTCTATTTTCTGTTTTTTCCCCTCAAATCATATATTCATTATTGGATGAGAAAAGTTTGAAAAAAACCAATAAATATCAAGTAAAAATTGATACTTATGATCATCACGAATCAAATCACTTTAATTTCTTCAATTTAATTCACACAAATTCTCTATTTTGGACGGAGGGAAGAAAAAAGACGAGAAAACTTTCGGAATCATGATCTTATTTTCAAGTCGTACATCATCAAAAAATTTCAATAATCTTCATTGCAATAGTTTTCAATAATAACATTCATTTTTTCGCATCAAAATTACTTTAATCTATAGTAGTCTATACGGTTATATTTTTTGAAACTGATATCATTATGTTCAGAAAGTTACACAAGGAAAAAAATATAATCTACAGGTGGCGCCTTGGAGTGATTAAAAGAAAAGTGTAGGCAACATCTGGCCATGCCTCTGAAATAGCCGAACAAAGACAATAACAACAATAATAATAATCATTATCAGTCCACTCGTGGAGCACTGTAGTCCACGACAGTGTGCAGATCATCTCATTGATAGTGTATATCCATGGTAATGAACACAGACACATAAATACATGTGGTCGTATAATTGTCCACCTTCATCTGAAAGGCAATGTCTTTGGCAAAATTGGCAGCAAAGATACAAAGCAAAAAAAAAAAAATATATATAATAAAACACAATTGGCATTTTAAGACACGAAAGGCGTTGATACAACACCACATTCAATAACAGACGTAGATAACACTATTTTTTTTAGAGTACGTATATCGATGACAATTGCCACATATATACGGACGGCCATCTCGTCTTTGTAACATTTTCACCATCACACGATCAGGTATGTCAAATACCGATCAATTGTCCTTTTATTGTCAGAATACACACACCACACATACATAACAGGAGGAGGCCATTGCAGATGACATATGCACTGATCCACGGCAGTGATTTTTTACACTTCACGAGGGCAGTAAATGTTTTTTTTCTGATGAACGACTGTATGGATTGGATGTCACAATTCTTGTGGATGTACCAAGCACTCCTCGGATTCATCCGTTGTATAACTTACTATATGGAACGTTGACGAAAAACAAAAATATCATCTGGAGCATTGTGTCTGTCCTCTTTGCTGATTGAGTATTTGATGTGCATGCTCAACCGAGATTGATGAAAATAACGCTTTTCTTCTTTTAAACGAGTCCTCGAAGATAGAAACACCTTTAACATGACAGAGAAAGGAAGAAAGAAAACACTTATATTCTTAGGATTTTTCGTCTGGATATCTCGCACACACACACACACACATAATGTCTAAGAATTATTCCTCACTGGTTTTTTTTTAATAGATCTAATTTGATAAGTAGTTCTTCAAGGCCTTCCCAACGTGCAGTTGTACACTTGCGCCGAGACGTAGTCGAAATGTACGATACACGTCGCGGCGTTGTTGTCGTAAGAAAGCTCGGCTACCTTCAGCTCTGGGTTGACGGATACCTGCGAAATAATAGAGAACGGGTGAATATAAAATTACTAATAAATGATAAAACCTCAAAGGGGAGGATAGAGCACCAGTATGACCCCCCACAAGAATGGGACTGACAGGCCCGGGCCTAATCACATCATTTTTTATTTTTCACGCAATAAATATACTAATATACTATAAAGGTGGGGGGGGGGGAGGCGTGAAAGATTCCAGCCCAGTGGCCCTGCTCCTTGATGTGAGGGCCATGAGCACCAGTAAAACATATTTTTGGGCGCACTTGACCGGTTTCGGCTGAAGCGCTGTTATTCTCAAACGGTATGCCGTGAGATGATAATTTTGAGATAAAAATTATAAGATGATTTGTGATTGCGAGTTTGAACGTGATATATTTACGATTTCCTAGAAGGCAGACATTTGAAAACATGCTAAGACAAACAACTGTGAAGTGGACATTCGGCAATGTTGTAATTCTGTCAAAATCGGCATCACTATATTCATCATGCTCATCTAGCCTTAGCACTCAGAGACACATACTCGTGGCATTCAAGACGGCGTAGAATATAGTGAAAGTCCGTTATAACGAGAATCTCGATACAACGAGTGATTTGCAAATGGTTGTGAAATAGCTAATGTTTAAAGCTAAAGAAATATTTGGTTATAGAGAGTTCAAAATTAGGAATAATTTGCTATAGCGTCAAAAGATTTCTAAAAAAAGTGTTTGTTTTTCCTTCTCTCTTCTTCAAGAATTGTCTTCATCGTGGCACATCCTCCTCGTAAAAAACTTACTCTGGAAGTTCTTCAAAGAATGGACACAAAAAGTCCAATTGTTTTAACCCCATTTTATCTTTCCGATTTTAGGGCTTTTCGCCACTATACACATGGGTTATGTGATGATTTTACTCGACTTTAGTCTCTTCTAGTGATTGAGGCTGGGATTACATTATAAAAGTTAGATAAAAGATCTTTTAAAAAACTTTTATAGTGCAATATTAGCCAAAATAGAATTAACTGCTACGAGTCGAAAAATTCAATTTCATGACAAGTTCTTTCCATTAATATTAGAAAAAACGATCTGAAAGGCATGTTAATGCAGATAAAGTAGCAAATTTTCTACAATTTTAAAACCTGACAAAGTAAAACATGGAAATTCGCTTATGATGAGACGTCCGTTACAACGCCAATTTTTACTGTACTTTCCCTTGTAACTTTTGCGTCATAGTAATGTTGCATATCGATTACATCTTTGCTATAGTAACTGGCCATCAATGGAGTAGATGATACTGTCGATTGATTGCGTTTAGCCAATGATACGACTTAGGGGGTCATTCACGTATCACATCAGCATCGAGGACGAGGGGTTTCAGATTTGCTGACTTTTGATGACAAGTGGGGGGGGGTGGGTTTGAAGGTTGCTTACGTCATCAACCTCCCCTTTTTGAAAATATGAAATATTCTAAGCTGCTGACGGGGGGAGGGAGGGGGGGTGAAAAATGGCTGAAAATCTGCTTACGTAATACTTGAATGGCCCCTTATTGGTCATGGAGAGAATGTTAAAGCTCTGGGAGGAATGAAGGGTGGGGGGAAAGAGATGACACAGAACAGGAAAGTTCTACAGATTACAGACCTATAAGTTTCATATCTTTTATGTGCGAGAAATGACTAAATGGTCTACGTAAGGCGGCCTCGAGATATATTTTCGCCCCCTCCCAAAAACAACAAAACAGACCAAACAGTTTGAAAATCCGCAGATTTGTGTCTACTCCATGAGTAGTTTTCTCAAAGATAACATGACAATTGAGTTGCTGAAGCTCTTTACCCCCCCCCCCCCCCAGTCTTATGTACAGTGTATCCCGCTTTTAACGTTTTCCTGCTTGATACGCCTCATTTTCATGGTTCCAACTTTTACTAATACAATGCTCATTGAGATTTCTCGTTTATAGCGTGTCCCCCCACCTCACAACTATGACAGTTTTTCGCAAAACATAAGCGGGATCCACTGTATACTATAATGACTCTATAATTTACTCATATCTGGTTGCATCAACATTTTTCTAATTTTTTCTATCCTTACCTCGGATTTGATGCCTCGTGTGGTTACCCCCTCGTCCCCGGGTCTACGAAAGAAAATCGGCAACTTGGGTTATTGTAATCACACTTTTCCACACACACCTCCACTAAAAATCGCGAATCTCCGCTACTTAGAAATGTTTAAATTTTGGAAACCATTTTTTTTTACGGGTACCGGTACCATGGTGTACACATAACCCTCAAAGAATGACATTGACATCTTCAGTCTCTTAAAAAAATGTCTAGGTCGAAGTTAATCAATGGCTAACGTGTGTTTCGAGGGCGGAATACAAATAACAATCATTTTTTGGTTTAAAAAAGGAACAACTTTCACTTATTCCCCTTAGATGAAGGTTATGACAAAAGGAAGACTTCATAAAAGAACAATGGCGTCTAACAAAGCAACACAGATACCTTGTTCGATTAAACTGGCCCTTTTTGAAACACTTCAAGCGTTTAAAAAAAACACATTTTTCCGAGAGAAAACAATATCCGTTGTGTTTCAAAACCTCTCGTTCTCATTATTCTGAAGATTATTGCCACGATGGGGTCATCATTATTTTGTGATCCATTATTTATTGGGAGATTAAAAAAAAAAATGTTATTAAATAATTTCGAAACGTGGGATGAGATGGTAAACACGTGCGGGGAAAGATTACTCGTTCTTTCTGACATTGTATTCGTGATTCGTTTTTACTATGAGGACATGTTATTTAAATTTGTTTTAAATGGATGACCGACCGACTCTGATGCGTCACGTGGTTTTCATTTCTTTGCGTCATCAAATGATCCTTTTGAAAATTTCGAAATTGTGAAGAAACATGTCGAGAGAAATTTACTGGCCCGTAATCAACCTCAGTCAACTCAGGAAGTTAAGACCGACTTTCGGGTCATTCAAATATTACGCCAGCATCGATGGGGGTTTCCGATTTGATGACAAGGGGGGGGGGGTTTGAATAATGCTTACGTCATCAACCACCCTTCATGAAATATTCTTAATGGCGTCTTACTCGGTACGCCAAAAACAAGAATAACCTTTCTATAGTTTGTGGGCACCTGAACTAACATTCCCCCCCCCCCCCATCGATAAGTCTTAGAGCCATTTTAGTGATCTCTAAATGTTTCGTGGATCCAAGTGCTCTGGAACTGTGCCATGCATCACTCAAGTAATCCGTAATTATGCCGAGGATCACTCAAGTAATCTGGTAATAGGCCGCGGGTAACTTGAGTGATGTTTAGAACGGCACTGGGTGCCACTTAAGTGCTCTAAAAATGTACCACATGTCCCTCAAGGGATCTCTAAATGTGCCACGGATCGCTTAACTGTTCTGGAGCAGTGTCACGGGTCACTTATGTGGTCTGCTAATGTACCACAGGTCAACTTGAGTGATCTGAAAATGTGCCACTGGCCATTTAAATTCTCTGGATTTGTGCCACGGGTTACTTAAGCGATCTGTAAATGTGCCGCTTTTCCTGACCCTCAAAGCGATGCTGATGATGATTATGACGTCTATTCAAAAAGCCTCATTACTGAGAGTATTGAAAATGTGTCCAACCATTATAAAGGCATAAACTATATGCTAACAGGTTTAGAGAAGTGACAAACCATTGTAAAGACATAAAACACGTCTGAAACGCACTGCTAGGGAACCCCGGTAACCAAAGTAAACGTTCGGAAAGTGATTGTTGAGGCCCAAAAACCATTGTTGCCCAACCGTTTTTTGCCCATTTGGGGCATTTGCCCTGCTCTGACGAAATTTTAAAGTAGCCTATCGTTTAAGTCGGGTCCCATTTGGTATACAGTTGCATCCCGTTATAACGAACTCCAAGAGACGGAGGAATCACTTCGTTATAAAGGAATTCCAGGTTTTTGCATTTTGTTCTTACGTAAACTTATCTGGGGGGGATTAGAAACATGTTTGTTAAAACGAGATTTTCGCTATAACGGTATTCGTTAAAACGGGATTCCACTGTATATGCAAAAACACACACACACACACACACACACACATCAATTAATAAGCCTTTTACTGTGGCATTTTTCAAGTTTTATAAATGTACTTTTTTTTTATGAAACTTTTATAGTGTAATCCCGGCTATATACGGGCCATATCAATGAACAAGTAGGATCATCAAATATGTCATCATATTGCCTCAATGTGATGAGCTCCAATTTAAATAATTTCTTCGGTAAATGTCTAGGAAACAGACGTAAAAGCGACAAAAACCGTGTCGTAATATCCGAAGTCGTTTCCATCGACGTTATAAGCAAGGTTCATCAACATTGTTTTCATCGGGAAGTAGTTCAGACCACCCCAGTTATTGACGTTATAGCCAAAGTTTCGATATAATCGAGGTCGTTATAACAGAGTTTGACTGAATACCCATATGGCACAACTTAAAAAATCGGCCAGTGCACAAGAAGACGTTGGTCACCTTGTCTCTATTAACGCATGATATTTCAGAATTTTCAGGTGAGGCATTAATTTTTTACCTCTACGACATTGGAATAAAGAAAAATTTTATTAAAAAAAAAACCCCTATATATGATGCAAATTTTGATGTAAAAATTCAATTTTATGGTCTTACTAAAGCTCCAAAACATTTCAGTCACGTGTTCGAAAACGAAAGTGAATCTGTGTCCAACATGCTTGAGCTATTTTTTTTTATTGCACGCACATTCCTCTTTCCAGGAGCTTTCTTTTGCAACACGTGTTTCAAACGCTCGAGCAGCGTCTCCACATGCATATATAAATTAGTTCTTTGTTCGAACCGATGCCACCGGAAGATTTTTGTAAACGCGAATAAAATACCGAATCATTTATTTCTTGTTCTCTTTTGCATAACGCACCCTAATTTACTCGTTTGAACAGGTATTTGGGTCAAGTATTCGTCCGACTGAGCGCAGCAAATTAAATCGCACGTGATCAACGATCGTCGTCGTCGTCGTCATCATCATCATCACAAAATGACGATGTTTTTCTTATCGTGAAGGAAATTTTATTACGATCTTTTTTTTTTTTCTTCTTCTTTTTTCAAATTTAGACACGGCCTTGATTTTTACAAGATCTTGATGGTAGACTTTTCGAAATTGTGGTTATCGGAAGCAGCAGGACCACAATTAGGCAAATAATGAGGAGTGCAATCGCACCGGGCCGTAAAACGGGATTAAAATACATTGTGTATTTCATCACTTTAACCGCTCAACGATGCCCTAGCTTAAATTTTATAACATTATCCCTTTCAGATCCGAGCATTCGTTTTTTGGAATTTTCAAAATGTTTTTGCATTATTTCGATGCTCAAAAATGCATTAAAAACGTAAATGTCAGTGTAAATCCTTATTTTTAAAATTTTTATTCATTTTTTTCAGCCAAGATGATGCAGGGTATATTCATCTTAACATGCAAATTTTTTCCACAATTTTATTGCTATATATTATGTAATATTACTTATTCCGGAGGCACTCTTGGTAGCCATCTTAAAAAACCTCTGAAATTTCAGCTTTCAGTGCTGCCCTCTGATGAAAGCCCCAAAGTTTATATTCACCATATTTGTAACTCAAAACTTACACAATCCTTCAAGTCAGGGCTTAACTCTCTGAGGTCAAAAGAAAAAAAAAATTATAGTGAGAAAAAGCAATACACACATTTGTGGAACCACGGTCTGAAAGGGTAATATATAGGGTGGTGAGTGTTGTATTCACATCAATTTGAGCAGAAAAACTTGCGTGTGAGCATACACTATCAATTGCACGGGGTTTCGAATTTTTTTTACAGTAGCACCTCCCTTTAAGCTTCCAAATTTTGCCGTTTATAACAAATTACCGCTCTAAAAAAAATGCTCATCATAGAATACTTTCGTGAATTCGAAACTTTGGTTTCGGAAACCCTGCGCTATTATATCTCATACATGTATCTATGGGCGTTTGGCAGTTAGTATACCATGGATCGTTGACTTGGTTTACATCCAGATATTGCAGGTCCTTGACCTCCACGTGAAAAGCTTTAGATGCAAGGTTATAGCGTGCAATTTGCATGTGCGAAATTATTACTTTTTTTTTTCAGAATGATGCTATAGTGCAACAACTGTCCTACTCATGGATTCTAGATTACTTTACGTCCGGCATCATCGATAATGGTATCCTAAAAGTGGATTCTAGATAACTACACCTTTTCACTGTCAGCGGTAATTGTACCGTAGCTCCATCTCTTCTCTCCAACATGACCGAACCCACCAGTGTAAAGGGGCTTATATCCGTGGTAGAGTTGGGCTTTGTTTGGTGTTACAGATTACTACACCTTCGATATCATCTGTAGCACTGCATTCTAGTCCTGGATTCTATATAACTTAACGGTTGCCACATTGGTGGTCGACTGAAGTTGGTTTACTGTAGTTCCTAATTTCAAGGCGCGAATGCGAGCTGATCTCCCCTTTAAAAAGTCTCGCCACAGAGAGCAACAGGCTTACAACGGTAAAGTCTTCAATCAGTACACTTCACTCATAGTACATCTGATGGCAGAGAGAGATGTGCAGCACTCCACACGTTATTACGCTCGTTACACATAACAAGCATTATACAGAGACGAACTTTACGTTAGATTCACAGCACGGACACGCACATTCCAACATGTGCCATTTCGTTAGAAGTTCTGCAGAGGAATATGGACGAGGTGCATGTGGGTAGATAACTAGTGTTTCCGCTCGAGAATTCCCGCCCGCCTGTTCTCGGGAGTATTTTGCGATTTCTCGTTTCCGAAATCCCGAAAAAAAAGTCCCAAGAAATCGGGGAAATTACTATTGTGACACATGAATACTGAAAATGAAATATAAAAATGAAATTTAAAAAAAAATCAATGGTAATATTTGTTCAAAATTTCATTAATTTTCTTTACCTGTAGCATTGCTTGGCAAAGAGATACGGGGGGGGGGGAGGGAGCGGCTGGAGCAAGAATGGATTGAAAAAGAAAACGTGGAGGGGAAGGGGCTTCCAGTTTGAACTGGATATATGAAAAAGGGCATGGTGTTACAATTCCGGGGGCCGCTTATAAACAATCTCTACATTTCTAGCTACATTGTAGAAATTTAGTGCATCGTGATTGGCCGAAATGAGTGGTGAGCCATTACGTCACTCCTGGTGAAATTTTTGCTGGAGACGTTTAACAATAGATACATTTAATTGTGCTGGAATCAAACATCCACCGTTGGAGTAATGGTTATAGTATGAGGCTCACGTACCGAAGGTTGTGTGTTCGTTTCGGTTTGAAACCCATCCAAATTTTTTTTCTATCTTTGCTGTCATTTATTGATTTACTAAAAAGTGTGGTCCACTTTTGTTTCTGATTTAATCAAATGCGGTCCACGTGCATCGAGAAGACAGTAATAACGGCTCGCAAAGCTGGGCCCAACTATCATTTACTGATTCAATAAAAAATGATTTAGTTTTTCGTTAATGAACTTTGAAATTCAGTTTCGCCCAAAACTCCGCCTCTTGTGACGTCTTGCTAGCTTTTTTGCTCGCATTAACCAATCACCGGCGTGCTAATGCTTCCTGTGTTACTAAGAGAGTAGGGATTGTAATTACGCTTCCGGGCCTGTGTTGTGATTTCTAAATGTGTTATAGCGTGTCAATGGCTATCCCAATTATTCTATGTGCGGGGTTCGACCATTTCTGAAAAGCTCTCTGTTTATTCTGTCCAAATTCTAAAGTCAAAGACGCATAACACCTAATATATTTTCATCACTCATCAGCACCCCTCACTTTATGGCCCTAGTTAAGGGCCACTTTTTCCATATAGAATAATTGTGTAATGTCCACCAATGCTTTCTTCCTTGCTTTTCCTCTCTCTGCAACCTCTTATTACTTAAAAACTAATCTTTTTTGTCTTTTTCGCCTATCCACCTGCAAGTGACTGAGAGGAAGTTTTAGGGCTTTACGAAGCCCAATTCGGTGCACCCCTTCCCTGGGAAAGTTTTTCGCTCACAACTGACCCCCTGTTTTTTAAGCAATCCAATCCTACAGGAAAATAAAAGAGGGGGGGGCGGAGGTTGCTTTTTTTTTAATTTTTAAGTGGGATGACCACTGACCACCTTTAAGAAAAAAAACCGTGATGTACAAGAGGAGGGAAAATAACTTTATGCAGTTGACGCTACAAATTTCAAACGTTTAGACGCAGTTTAAAACGCAGAATTCTTGAATGCTTGACTTCCAAAGACATTTCCCCCGTATATTCACTTATTATTCTATTCTGTATTTTTAATTTTTAAATCGAGTGATTCTCTCTAATTCACGCTGTAAAAGTTTTAACTTGATATCGTCCGCCGCATGCGCCAGAGGCACGAATGTACATTTTTTTTTTTAGCAGCTGTTTGGATACATTGTTTTGCTATCTAAGTTGTGCCTGAAACGCGAATGTAACACACGTGTGTTTCAATAATGCACTATTGAAGCACACGTTACAAAACATTTTAGGAAAATAACTTGCATAGAGTAACATGGGTAGAGTAAACATTCAAATGTCATTTCCCACGTTCTTTTTTTTTTTTTTGGTGAGGATATTGCACACTCGTAATTTTGGCACGACGGAGCCGATAATATTGATTATTGTACAAGTAGAATTTGTTAAAATTACATTGCCTGATACATGGTAATTGGCTCAGCTGAATAAAGGCATTCTTTAGTTTTGATATATTTTTAAATAAAAAGAATTTCTTATTTGGGAATTTTTATTTTGGAGAATCTCTCGCGACCCCGCTAGTTCATTGACGCAACCCCCCCCCCCCCCGCGCGGGGTCGCGACCGACGGTTGGCGCACCAGTGGTATAGGTGACCAACGTTGTTCTGACTCATTCTATTGGAGCGATCAACGACACCGTGTGGGCGGAATAAAATTCTTTTTTTTATAGCTAAAATACTATGACACACGCTGCTTTAACGAAATGAAGACCTAAATTGGATCGGACAGCGCGGGGTAATGTCTTGCCGCCTCTTCACTAAATGTGAACCCATTTATGGTCAGTCAGAAATAAAAGGAAAAAAAAAGTGGCCATTTACCTTGAAATAGTACGTCCCGGGCCTAAGGTCAGTGACGTCGACCCACTGGCAGTCGATGTTGTGGTGGTAAGTGTCGACGCATCCCACGGATATTCCTTGGTCCCCGTAGTTCGCACACGCGTACTTCTTGGGGATGTTGGTGTGGCACTCGTTGTCTTCTAGGCAGAAACTTGCCTTGTGGCCCTCGGCGACCTTATTGCCTCTCGCGTCGATGATATCGAAGTGGGCAAAGACCTCCATGCTGTGATAGTGCCTTCGAGAGGGGGAAAAAAAAAAAAAAGATCAATAATTTTTAAGTGTTGTTATTGTTGGCTATTCAAAGAGATCCATTGTTGATTTAAGGGACAAGAGACGTTCAAAATGAAAAATTGCATTTCTTTAATGTTTTCAGCCGATGTGTTTTAAAATAGTCTTAACGCATGAAATAAGCGCATTTCTGCATATCTCTAATCAAATTATTCATCTAAATTTTATGTTTAATGAATAATTTATTGAAAAATAACCGCAAAATTGAAATGAGCGATATTTTGTTCCTGCGTTTCCTATTTTGACGAAATCCAATGATATTTTTCATTTTGCTTCCACAGACTCACATGAATATTTTCAGCAGGCGTGTTTCAAGATATGTTCAATGGTATATGATAGAAAGAAAAAAAAAACACGAATGTGCCAAAAGAATTTCTTTTGGCTTTTTTAAACAATTAAATCACTTTTTATGCGGTAAGTAGTGATGGATCTACAAGTAGAGCTCTGGATATCTCAAATAGGCCATAAGAAACAAGTATGCTAGAACTTTAAATGGAAATTTGGTTTAAAAAAGACATTCTGAATCTCCGTTTTCCGACAAAAAACAAACACGGAGAAAACTATTAAGTATTAGATTTAATTTTTACGCAAAAAAAGCAAACAACAGAATTACTGGAATTTACTTATGTCCGAATTACTGGAAAAGAAATGACTTAAGAATCAATGAAAGAAATAATTTTTAAATTAGTGACAAAAATTGATAAAAAGATAATTGTGTGTGCAAAACTATTCAAAGAAGTGTAATTTGAAGTTTTTTTTTAAAGAAAATAATATTTCAGAATTATTTTCAAATAAATGATTACAGAACCATTTAATGCGATTTCAAAATAATTAAAAGTGATGGATGGAAATTTTTTTTTAGAATTGGTAAAAAAAAGAGATTTCAAAACTTATCACAATTGATAATAAAAGAAATAATTTCAGACCTTAATAACGTCTTCAATTATTCTGGGTTCCCTGTTCATCTCGGAAGGGGGGGGGGGTTTAGCAAAATTATCAAGATATGGCTGTACATTACATTAAGCCCTTCTAAATCCTGATTCTATCTTACAATTTTAAATACCTCAGCATAAGTTGGGGGCCCACGGACTTCGTGGGAAGTTTCAATGTAGCCCGCGATGTCTGAAAGGTTGAAAGACCCCTGCCTTAAACAATTCTAACTCGATAACGCTGATTATTTCTTCCTTTTTTTACAGTTATAATCTATAACTGAACTCAAAATTTCTTTACAGTAATTAATCAAAGTTACGAAACCGAAACCATATTTCATGTCCAGTGTTTCAGACACATTTTCATTTAAAAGAAAACATTTCCCTATAAAAGTTAATCTTTTATTTTCCCACGATGAGAGAAGGAGAGATCCATTGTTCATGTTTCACATCTCTCACATAAAAAACGATTACACCTATACGAAACTCCGCCCATCCAACACGGCCGTAACTTCAAAATAAAATAATGAAAAAAAATTCATATTGTGATGAACAATAACCGCGATATTTCTTCACTAATTCAAAGATTAACTGAAAAACGTTTTTCCATTTTTTTTTCTCGTTGTTATATCCAAAGAATTTTATTATTATTTTTTTGACAATTTCCTAGACTCCACCCTTATAACTTTTTTTTTTATTACTCTTTTATATAGGCATCTCTTAGAATATTTTTTTTTCCTACAGAAATTCTCTAAGAGATAGGCCCCCATGCTGTTTCACAAAAAATTAGGCCTTTCGTCTTTTCTCCTTATAGCACACATTGCATAAATCAAATGACCTACATAAAACATTTTTTCCTATTAGTTTCATTTTCGTTTCGCCACGGTCCTTTTTATCTTTTCACTTGTGAAAGTGCCTGATGCTTCATATGTTATCGGAAACGTGTGTGTGTATAATACATACTATATAAAGATGCGGAAGTAATAATAATAATATGAGAGAGGATATTATCGAAAAGCTAGGCTACTATTATTATTATTGTTATTGTGCTATTACTACTTACAATGTGTCACTGGCTCGAAAATCACACATTAATAATCCTGACTTTTATCACAGAATAATTTCACACTGACCTCGTTTCCGAAAACGAGTAAGTAAATTACGTAATAAGAAAAATGTGAAAGTAGAAGATAACTTTTATTTATTTATCCTTTTTTGTTGGAAGTGTTATCTCGGGAGGATAATAAACGCGTCGTGACAAATCCAATCAAAAGAAAAGAAATCCAGTTGTGGGTTTTTTTCGTATGAGTTGGATTAAGACGAGGCAAGAGTCACACAAAAATTAATGATGCCTGACCAAGTTGCAGTTTCCGTGACATCTTGGTCACGGGTGTCTCTCGATGTTACTGATTGGTTGATTTTCCTTTTTGGACCGTGGAATCCAAGGTCGAGTCTTAGATTTGAGTCATGGGGGTTTGGGATTCTTAGAAAATGACGATGACTCATTTTATTTTGAGCCCTAAAAAAAAAGGACTCGAGCTCAGGGACGTGTCAACGTGTTCGGAAGCAAGACAAGACCGGATTCGGGCATGTGCGATTGCATCAGGCTGCAATATATTAGGAGGGGGGGGGGGGCGTAAAACTGGATTTTATTGCATTTGTTCCGTATAATATTTCTACGATGACTGATTTTCAAAAGTCGGAACTTGAAACTCTATTGATCTATTGATGGAGAATTTTTGCGATTCAATAACAGCGCTAGTGAATTTACGTGGCCCTCAAATCCTTGAATGAGGCCTTGATTTTTGACAGGACCTCAGACTGAGATTTTTAGCTGTCTTATATTTATTTTCAAGAAAATTTATAGTTTTGAACACTGGAACTTAAGACCTAAAATTTATAAAAATTGAAAGAATTGGTAGACTTGAATGCGGTTTGCGAAAAAGTTATTCTCACGAGGATGGATTTGTTTTGGTATAGAAAAAATAATTAGTTCGAATTTTCGACAATAGAGGGCACTGAACATCAGTCCGGCCGGAGTGATTAGACCTGAACTTTTCTTCAATTTCTTCTGTGTCCGAAACGTTCGTACATCTTCAGCCGGCGATTCATGACTGAAATGAAACGACTTCACACCACTAGTGCTTCATCCACCAATGTGAACATCGCAATGAAAACCTTACGTAAGCGAAAGAAACAGGAAAATTCAGAAATGAGCTGTTAATCGCGTACACTCTGCATTTTATAGTACTCTGATTTTTGAATATTTACAATGATTTGCTTTCTTGCAGTGCCCTCTATAGACGAAAATTTGAACTCAAGTATTCCTGTTAAGAAAAACAAGAAAGAAACAACATTCCCCCATCGTGAGAATAAATTTTTCGCAAAACGCATTCAAATATACCGATTCCTCCAATTTTTATGAATTTTGAAACTATATTCACGAATGTACTGTAATTAACACACGCACACACGCACGAACACACACACACACAGGTTTTTTTCCCCCGGGCCATTTTGACATCACTGCTTAAGTCTCGGTGTTTTTCAATTAGCACTTATTCGAGGAACCCTTTGGTCAAACGTCGAGAAAACCATAGACCCCTCTGGTTATCTTATTAAAATCAAAGGCAAGAATGGCGGCCGTGTTATGAAACACATTCCGTGAACTCATTAGCTTGCAGACACCTGCGGTTCGCGGACCACCTTCTGAGATACCAGTTATGCAGGAGTAGCCAACCTGCGACTACTGAGTTTAATCACATGCACGTTGATTCACAAAATTTTTAAATTTCACAATATATCTGAAGTTTTAAATAGTACAGATTCAATGGCCATAACATGCGAATTGATCAACGAGGCGGCTGGTGAGGAATAAAAATACGGATTCATAAAAAAAAAGGGGGATGTACGGGATTTCTCCAAAGTACAGACTAGTCTCTCCTTATATGTGGGACTTCTGGCAACTCTAAATGAGAGCAATGTTAAAGAAGACGAGTCGCATATACCTAAGAATTTTCGTGTTAGAAGGCATGGATTATGGAGTGGGGGACACACACACACACATGATATCCAACATTCTCTGTAGTGTTGTTCTATATACAATATAGTGCATGTACATTGAGATGAGATTATAAAATTTCAATTCAATTCCAGGCATAACATTATATCTATGATACTTACAGATGGCAGGCATGCCATTGCCAAGCATGCTTTGGCAGGAACGGTCTGAAGTCAGTCGTGCCGAAATTTCCAATTCTGGCCGTGAACCTCAGGACCCTCCTTTGAAGATACTGCCAACCTAAACACATGAGAGCCAGTCATGAAACTATTATGGACAAATAATGATTACTTAAAATGTATAGGTGATTTCTCTCTTCAAGCCATCGTCCAAAAGGGCTATTTTTGAAGTACGCTATGGCAACGATTTATCGCCAAATCTTTGAAGCCTATGGTCCGAATGCGACGAATGATGGCAAAGTTCGTAAATTGGTGAGTTTTTCAAGGAAGATCTGCTCCAACGAGGCTAATCATATATGTCGTTCTGGTGTTCCTTAAACAATCTCACTCGTCTTCGAATCTATCACTCATAGCATTTGGATCATACACTCCGAAGATTTGGCGATGAATCTTTGCCAAAATCAATATACCTAAGGTCAAGAACCGAATAACGGGCTTTATTTCGCATAAAGTCATCCAATCAATCGTCATCATAATTTTCTTACCACCGTAAGTTACGAATCGTATAATCTTCTGATGTAATTCCAAATGGCTTCTGCTTGTGTGCTATTTGAAATCTTGGAGGTAAGATTGATGATTTATTTTATGGGCTCTAAAAAGACGTTGGTGACATCGCGCGTATGCGAAATCACGGCAACGCGTTTGAGATGGGCATTCCCAAAGGTCCTGAAGAAATAGCCCTCGTAAATGTGCAGTAGGTCTTGACTTCAGGAAGTCTTCAGTGAATTAAAATGTTCTCATAAAAAGGAAAAAAAAAAGGTCGAACACATGGCACATATATGTGTGTATATATATGTAATGAATATTTATACATATAGTCATATGCGTTATAACAGGGGGGTTCTCAAACTTTTTCCGCCCGCGGCGTCCTTTTTCATTCCTCCGCCGGCTCGCTCCAGAGCTGTTTCACAAAGAATCACTTCGAAAAACCTTTGTCACGATCACCACTCCGCGGTGCCACCGACAAAGGTTGGAGGTGCACTAGGGCACCGCGGCGCACAGTTTGAGAACCCCTTGCGTTATAATGTAATTTTTAAACTATGCAAATTATGTTCTTTCCAAATTTTGGAAAAAAATCATGAATAAAAGCTCCATTGCAAAAAAGACAAAAAAAAAACAGGACATTTTCATTAAAAAAACTCAGGAAGACCAAAATTACGGGAAAATACGGCAATGCCTGTTAAAGAGTCATATCAGTGAGCAAGTCAGAGCTATAAACATGGCCCCCACAAGACCGGGCTGACAGGGCCCGGGACAAGTATCATAATTTTTTGCTTTTTCACGCTATACATGAACTACAGAAGGGCCCGTGAGAAGAGAAGTCTGACGGGGGGGGGGGGGATCGCGAAAGATCCCAGCCTAGGGGCTGCCCTACTTCTGGAAGCGGGGGGGGGGCATGGCTATAAACATGCAATACATAATATGATTTACATTAACAAAAGTTTTTCTTTACGGGGATCACAGCCGGGACCCACCATTTACTGACGTCAAAGCCGAGGTGTGTCTTTATCACCGAGTTTGACTGTATTTCTGATGAATAGTTACGGCTGCAAACAGCTCGGAAAAGTGGAGCTTTAATTGTAGATATCCTGTATACGCACACGAGAAAAACTCAATTGATAATGAAAGTTCCGGTTGTTCGATCGAATCTTCGAATAATAGGAAACGGAATGTTCAATGCCAGGGATTTATTTATACTAGACGAAGGTCGTACACAACCATCAAATGCATTTTATATTCTTCTCGTATTTCGTATTGATTCGATTGTATGTAAAGAGAAAAAAAAAAAAAAGCGTGTCTTTCTCTTTTTTTTTTGTTGTTTTTTCCTGCTTTCTATGTGTCTTCTGCGTGGACGGTTCCGACCTTGTAAGAGATTGTATTCATTCCCCCCTTCGTGTACTTGGTTCCACATCCCAAAAAGAAAGAAGGGGGAAAACTATTTGGTGTCACACAGGATACCTGCTACTGTAATTCTTAGAAAAAGAAAAGAGAGAGAAGAGAAAAAAACAAAGATTGATGCTTCGAATTGATGTCCTTGGGTTGTAGGATGTAGCCATGAATTACATTCGAGATTCCATGCATACAATGAAACAAAAGAAAGGTTTTTCCCCTACGTGGTAAATCGTCTGTATATGCATGTATGTTTAAAGAGAGACAGACAGACAGAGACGGTAACATTTTTGACACCGTTATACATTGTTGAAGGATCAACGTACGCGCAACTGGAAATGACCAACACGAATTTGTTGATCGATAATTCTGCGTGATTCTCAGAATTGTCGATTGCGTTTGGCTTGAAGGTGTGCATGAGTGATCGGCCTGAAACTGGATAGGAATCAGCGAAGATGTGGAAAAAAAAAATAGATTGAGTGTTGAATTACAAACGGTTGAAAGTATTACGTAAAATTCATTCAAAATCACAGGAATTCACTGACAATTTTATGAGAAATCTTACCCTTTCTCGAATCCATTATGAATAATAATTTGAATTCAGGATCTTGTCTGCGAGTTGTACAAATTAATTTGCATAAATGTAAGAGAGCTACGCAGCAACTTATTTTAAACATGGAATCTGATGACATTGATATAGCTCTTATTCAAGAGCCGCATTTTTTCGCAGGCAGTCTTCCGGGGTTTCTTCCCTCTTACACAGTTCATTTTCATCGGTCAGCGGATGTGGTGAAGGCAGCCATCGTCATCCGATCTAAGAAAATATTTTCTTTTCTGGATGTTCGTAACACTGACTTCAACATGGTTACTGTACATATTTCAGTTGAAGGCATAGATTTCTCTCTTCTTTCTTATTATTTTGAACCAGCTAAAAACATTGATTCGGATCTCGGTAAACTCTCTTCAACTCTCTCGAACATAAATGTTTCTCGACTTATTTGGGGGATGGATGCCAACAGTAAATCAGATCTGTGGCATAGCTCTAATACTGATTCTCGAGGACTCAAACTCACAAACTTCTTTTGCACATGGCATCTTGTTGTTGTAAATGAGGACTTTGGCCCAACTTTTGTTGGTAATCAAGGAAGCAGTTACATCGATGTCACTGTTGTCGGTCAAGAAATTCTTAGACAAATCATAAATTGGAACATTCCAGATATTGATTCAATGTCTGATCACAGAATGATTGCTTTTAAAATACTTCTCTCAAATAGAAGAAATCCGCTACCTCCTTTGATGACGAAACTCTTTGACACCAGGAGAGCAAAGTGGAGCCGTTTCAAAACCTTTTGTTCACATTTTGAAAAGGATTTCGTTCGAAGTCTACAAGAATGTTCTGATCCTGAACTGTTGGAGGTTCTAGTCGAGAGACTACAAGACTTAATCATCAGTGCAGCAAATGATTCTATCCCGTTTAAGAGAATAAGAGAACACATTGTTCCTTGGTGGACAGCTGAAATTTCTTGCCTGAGAAAGCAGCTTAATGCCATTAGACGAAGATTCCAAAGAGAGAAATCTCTGCTTATTAAAGATATCTACAAGAGAAAATACCTTGAAACCAGATATATTTATAACCTCAAATTAAAGGAAGCAAAACTAACCTCCTGGAAGAGATTTCTTTCTGATATTGACACTCATAATGTTTGGAGTAAAATTTACAAATCAGTCAAAAACAACTTTTCGAGGACCGTTGAAATATCTGGTATTGAAATTTCTCCGGGAGTCTTCACGGCAACGTATGGACAGTCCATCAGCGCAATCATTGATAAGTCTTTTCCTCCAGACGAGAGAAATGACGATGATGATACTCACAGAGCCATCCGGTCCGATGCTGCACTTCCATTCGAAACAGCTGATGATGTGCCTTTTACGCTTGATGAGGTGAACGGTGTTGTTAAGAAATTGAAACTGGGGAAGTCTCCGGGTCCTGATGGAATTGACAATGACATTATTAAGCATTTCCACCAATCTTTCCCGACGCTATTGCATCTCTTATTCAACAAATGCTTACAACTCGGCGTATTTCCTCTGTCGTGGAAAAGAGCAAGGGTAGTACCTATACCGAAAAACAGAACATCTAAAACTGAAATCAATAATATCAGATGCATCAGTCTTTTGTCTTGCCTGGGCAAATGCCTGGAGAAATTATTCACTGTGCGTCTGAGATGGCATTTCTCGAAGACGGGTCAACTGAGTGATGACCAGTTTGGATTCACTCCTCAGCGCTCAACGGAGGACGCCGCTGCGCGTTTGTGTGATGTCGTAAAGAAGGGAAAGATGAAAAAGATGTATACAATTTTATGTTTCTTAGACTTCAAGGGAGCTTTTGATAACGCTTGGTGGCCTGGGATCTTGCACCTGCTTAGGAAAGGTGGAACTCCAAAGAACATTTACTTGCTGGTCAAAAGTTTCTTGAAAAATCGTTCAGCAGAAATTTCTCTAGGCAATGCTTCTCGAGTCTTTTACCCGGAAAAAGGATGTCCGCAGGGATCGGTATCTGGACCCCTTCTGTGGAACCTAATAATAAATGACCTCCTGCGTGTTCTTTCAAGTCACGAATACTGCTCAAAGATTGCTTTTGCTGATGATCTGCTTTTGATTGTTCAACGGAAGAAGTTTACTGATGCTTGCGGAACGTCTCAGGTAATTCTCGATCTGGTTACTTCTTGGGCCAAATCTTACAAGATGGAATTCAATCCTGAAAAAAGTAAAGTTATGATGGTGCATAAAAAATGTCCGGATGGAGGTGGAGTCAATGTAACTCTGGATGGCGTGGCAGTTGAAGAAGTTGAAGAAATGAAATATCTAGGAATCATTGTCGACAAAAAATTCCAGTGGAAAAAACACATCACATACCTCTCTAGGAAATGTGAAAGGGTTTTGAATGGCCTTTTGAGAGTATCTCAGAATACATTTGGATTGAAATCTGATGTCTTGTGTTTAATATACAATCAGGCCATCGTTCCTATTTTTACATATGCTTCCAGAGTTTGGGGTGATTCCCTGAAAAAGAAAATAAATCGTAAGAATATTCTGAAAGTTCAGCGGAGATTTCTTTTGAGAATTGTTAGAGGATATCGTTCAGTTAGCTACGAGGCACTATTTGCTATTTCTGGGCAAACACCCATTGACATCCTTATCCTCTACAATAACGAGGCCAAGAACATATTTTCAAGAAATTGTGATGACAATTCCCTTTCGGGTATAGTACCTTTTTCATCTCTTCCGCACCCAGCGACACGAGCTGCTATCGCACTTGTAAATTACAATGAAGAGTCTTTTCCTAAGTACGATCTCATCTGTTACACTGATGGCAGTAAAATTGATGGCAAAGTGGGTCTCGCTTACGTTGCTTATAAGCAAGAGAATGAGCTCCTGTTTCGCCAATTCAGATTAGAAAATAACTGTTCTGTTTTTCAAGCCGAGCTCCTCTGCTTGAATCTTGCCACCAAGTGGATTTCATTTTGTGTTGGAAACGATAATAATAGCGCGCTGATATGTTCAGATTCTCTCTCTTCTTTGCAAAGTCTACAAGATATAAATTCTACAGAAAAACTTGTGGTGGAGACACAATGTCTTATAAATGATCTTAAAAAGAAAAAATATATAATCGATTTCACACATGTTCGAAGTCACTGTGGCATCACTGGGAATGAGAGGGCAGATGATCTCGCACGGTCTGCTACACTTCTTAATGTCATAGAAAATGTGAAAGTCCCAAAATCTCACTATAAATATGTGTATCGACACAAATCAATCCATCAGTGGAACACAGAGTATGTCAGTTCCAAAAATGCCAGGCCGGTAAAGAAATTCTTCCCTTCGATTCCGGCGAGAAGGAAGTGTTACCATTTCTCCACAAATTTCCATCTGACCCAATTTATTACTGGGCATGGGAATTTTCAAAGTTATCTCGCGAGAATGAAACTTGCCAGTAGTTCGCTGTGTATATGTGGAACCAATGAAGAAGATCCTATGCATCTTCTTCTGTCGTGCAAAAATCTAACGAAGGAGAGGGTTCATTTCAGAAAAGAACTTAAGAAACTGTCTATTTCTTGGCCGCCTGCATTGTCCGATTTGGTCAAATCAAAGGAAGTCCTTCGCATTCTAAAAATATATGTACAAAATATCTTTGCGAAAAAATAATTGGTTTCTATTTTATTTTTTGTATATACAATGTGTACATTCTCATTTTCCTTGCAAGTGCTGTTTTCGATTCTTGAATAATTAATCAAAATTCCCATTTAAGTACTAATTATTATTATTATTATTGTTATTATTATTATTATTTATTTATTTTTTTTTTTCTCACTATCTTTGTATGTATGTATTGGTGTGTGTATATATATGTGTATGTGTGGATATATATATATACTTATGTGTGGTCGTATATTTTTCTATTCATGTGTGTGTATTGAAAATTTTTTTTTTTTTTTTTTTTTTTTTTTTTTTTTTTTTTTTTTTTTTCATTGCATTGATACCATATGGCATTCACTGGTGCAATATTGCGCTTTGAAGTGCATTCGTATATTGTTATTGTACATACTGATCTGATTTTTCCTTTCTTTTGTATTACGCTGTATTGCAAATTTTGAGTTTCTTGAACCGTATATGTTTGTTGTTGTTACTTACGTTTGTAAGCCTCGTGGCATACTCTGTGGAACACGGGGAGTTGTTTCTGAAGGACCCAAATAAAAAAAAAAAAAAAAAAAATCACAGGAATTCAACCGCATTGGATAAAATCTTCTACAGTCGAATATCCCGTTATAACGAACTCCAAGAGACCGGAGAAATCATTTCGTTATAACGAAATTTCGTTATAAAGGAATCCCAGGGTTTTCATTTTATTCCTTTGTAAATTTATCTGGAGGATTATAGAAAAGCGTTCGTTAAAACGAGATTTTCGCTATAACGGTATTCGTTAAAACGGGATTCAACTGTATAATAAATCTTAAAATTTCATTCAAATTGCAATTTGAAGAGTTACATTGGCTCTTACGAAAGGGGGAGGATTTTAGGGGAAAAATAAGTTAAAATTCTGTCAATAGAGGGCGCTGCACGAACGTCGGCAGGAGTGATTGGACACATGAACCTTTCTTCAATCTCTTCTGTGTCTGAAACGTTCGTAAAGCATCAGCCGGCGATTCATGGCTGAAATAAGACAAACGCCACCAATGTAAACATCACAATGAAAACCTTATGTAAGCGAAAGAAACAGGAACGTTCTCTGAAATGAGCTGTCAATCACGTACACTCTACATTTTATAGTACTCTGATTTGCATATTTTCAGTGATTTGCTTTGATTCAGCACCCTCTATAGACGAATATTTGAACTAAAGTTTTTCTGTACAAAAAGGGGGGGGGAAGTCCTCCATCGTGATAATAATTTTTTTCTCAAACCGCATTCAAATATACCTATTCTTTCAATTTTTATGAACTTTAAACTATTTATGAATTTATTGGACACCCTGTTATATATCATGTTACGTGTATTCATGCTCGGAACTCCTTTCGCGGGCCTCATGGAGCCTTCTGGCGGGCCATCAGGCCGCACTTTATTCGAGGACCGGAGGTTGTGCACTTCTCTTTTCCGTCACAAGTATGCGAAAGATTGTACATTTTCAACGGTTATCCATCGTTACACGAATTCGGATTTAAGATGATTTAAGATTTTCGGAACTTTCACTCATGCTTATGGAAAGTGCGAGAAGTTTCATTGGTATGAAAATTTGTTGCGGGCCTATTTAAGTGATATGTAAATGTGCCGCGGGTCACTTGAGTTATCTGGGAACGTGTCGCGGACCACCTAAGTGATGTGGAATTGCACCACGGGTCGCTGAAGTGATCAGGAAATTTGCTGCTGGCCTCTTATGTGACCTGGAACTTTGTCGCGTGTCATTCAAGTGATCTGTAAATATACCGTTGGTCTCTCAAATCATCTGTCTCTCGTAAAAATATGTCTAATGTAAGTTTTGTGGGAAATAAAATTAAAAATCATTATGTGACGAACCAGTGACTCCAATCACGGTTCTTGTCGTGGGGAGGGGAAGGAACTGGCTTCACCGGCTCCCCCTCCACTGTAAAATTCAATGCGGTGTGAATAATACAAAGGCGTTCTCACTCAAATTTTGCCGACCGGGGCAGTTGCCCATCCCCCGATCCCCTTGCTCCAGTCCTGGATGTTGCACCGCAATGAATATTATAGATATACCGATGAGAGAGTAATAAAAAAGGTTAAATCTTCACTATATTCTTTATAGCAGTTTTTCTCAATCTTTTTCAGCCCATGGGCCCTTTATACGTGGCCACGGGACATGCCCACATGGGCCTCATGGGGTGGTCATAGCCTTGGTTCTATGTGTACGGCTTTGCTTGATTTTCTGAAAGTATTTATATTTTTTTCCTATCACTAGAAGGCTTTATTTCTTCAAAACTCTCTGCGACCTCCCACCCACTTGTTGTGGCTTCTCTTTCATCTGTTTTTACACCCGTGGAAGTCCACCCGCAAGGTAGTCATATGGTCCCTTGTTGAGAGTAATTGCCCTATTCACGACTACCTACCATATACTATTAATTCAATACCAATATGTGGTAATAGCGCATTCTGAAAAAAGACGATAGTAAAATTTCGATGAAAATTGAGTAATCTGACACAGACACATCGTTTCACTGTAGTGTTGATGTATCAGATTTGGCCATAAAATCCAGACGCACACCCAGATGGTGTGTCCATTAATTACCTTGCCTTGTTCTGTCATACGCCGTCGATGACAAGCAGTTCTCCTCGAGTGCGCACTGGAGACTCGACATTGGAATGTTATCGATATACGACGTCCTTTCGATCTCTTTCTCGTCGACAACGAGGTCCGGTAAACCTAAGTTGAGAAATTATTATCGTTTTAATATAATGCCAACAAAAATTACGGTACTGGAAAAAACAAAGATACTTCGGTTAATGAACATTTCAGTTGACATATACTGAAGAGCCAAAAAAACTTGTAAACCTGCCTAATATCGTGTAGGGCCCCCGCGAGCCCGCAGAAGTGCCGCAACACGACGTGGCATGGACTCGACTAATGTTTGAAGTAGTGCTGGAGGTAATTGACACCATGAATCCTGCAGGGCTGTCCATAAATCCGTAGGAGTAAGAGGGGGTGGAGATCTCATCTGAATAGCACGTTGCAAGGCATCCCAGATATGTTCAATAATGTTCATGTCTGGGGATTTAGGTGGCCAGCGGAAGTGTCTAAAGTCAGAAGAGTGTTCCTGGAGCCACTTTGTAGCAATTCTGAACGTGTGGGGTGTCGCATTGTCCTGCTGAAATTGCCCAAGTCCGTCGGAATGCACAATGGACATGAATGGGTGCAGGTGATCAGACAGGATGCTTACGTACCTGTCACCTGTCAGAGTCGTATCTAGACGTATCAGGGGTCCCATATCACGCCAACTGCACACGCCCCATACCATCACAGAGCCTCCACCAGCTTGAACAGTCCCCTGTTGACATGTAGGGTCCATGGATTCATGAGGTTGTCTCCATACCCGTACACGTCCATCAGCTCGAATCAATTGGAACCGAGACTCGTCAGACCAGGCAACGTGTTTCCAGTTCTCAACAGTCCAATGTCGGTGCTGTCGGGCCCAGGCGAGGCGTAAAGCTTTGTGTCGTGCAGTCATCAAGGGTATATGTATGTATGTTTTCTTTCAGGTGGCAAAGGAGCTGAGGCGAGTGATTGGCAACTGAGATCCCACTGGTCCATCTGTGGATGGATTGGTGGAGACGGAGTGCGGTGGTGGCATGGACGGGTGCGGGCTGCCGGAGGGGGACGGACGTTTGGTTCTGTTCTGTTGCTCCTTTGGGCGATGAGTGGCGGACGGGGGTGTTCTTTCGTGGACTAGTGGAGTCGAGGGCCGGCGGAATGTTTTTTGCTGGGTCGGAGATCTGGCGGGCGGTCCACCTGTGCTCCTTCTTGACCATCGGAGGTTTCGGGAAGCTTCTCGGAGTGTGGCTGCTTGGGATGGAGTGGAGTCCCGGCTGGACGGACCCGGTGGCTTGCGAGTCGGGGGATGTTCGCCGGGCCTGGATGTGTGTCAGGAGAGTTCTTCCAGCATGTCCCAGCCTCAAGGTAATCCGCTTATATCCCGCAAGGGACAGAGCGGGGGCCATGTTTGGTGTTATAGTCATCAAGGGTACAAGAGTGGGCTTTCGGCTCTGAAAGCCCATATCGATGATGTTTCGTTGAATGGTTCGCACGCTGACACTTGTTGATGGCCCAGCATTGAAATCTGCAGCAATTTGCGGAAGGGTTGCACGTCTGTCACGTTTAATGATTCTCGTCAGTCCCGTTCTTGCATGATCTTTTACCGGCCGCAGCGATGTCGTAGATTTAATTTTTTTCCCGGATTCCCGATATTCACGGTACACTCGTGAAATGGTCGTACGTGAAAATCCAAATTTCATCGCTACCTCGGAGATGCTATGTCCCATCTCTCGTGCGCCGACTATAACACCACGTTCGAACTCACTTAAATCTCGATAACCTGCCATTGTAGCAGCAGTAACTGATCTAACAACTATGTCAGACAGTTGTTGTGTTATATAGGCGTTGCCGACCGCAGCGCCGTATTCTGATTGGTTCCATATCTCTTTATTTGCATACGCACGCCTGTACCAGTTTTTTTGGCTCTCAAGTTTATATAAGCACACACACACACACACACATGAGCTCTCTCTCTCTCTTTCTCACACACGCACAATACAGCCGCATCCGTGAGCTAATTTTTTTTAATCATAATGAAAATCTAATGAGTAACTTTCACTCGATCCAGATTTATTTATTTCCCTCTCGGAATCGCTTTCACCATATAAACCAATCTTTCTCTTTCAGAAAGATTTTGAGCCATTTCATGTAAAATGAATGATTAAGGAGGTTATTCAAGTATTACGTCAGCATCGACGGGGGGGGGGGGAATTCGGGTTTGCTGACATTTGATGAAAGAGGGAGGGGGGGGGGAGTTGAGTGATGCTTATATATATGTCATCAACCACTCATCATAAAAATATGAAATATCCGTAATGGCATCTTACTCGGTGTTCCAAAAACGGGGAAAAAACTTTCGCTAGTTTGTGGGCACCTGAACTAACATTCCCCCTATTGATAAGTCCTCTACAGAGCCACTATGGTGATTTCTAAAATGTTCCGCGGATCCTTCAAGTGATCTGGAAATGTGTCCGGGTCACTCAAATGCTCTAGATATATATCGCGGGTCGCTTAAGTGTTCTGGGAATGTGTTTCGGGTAACTTGAGTGATGTAGAACTGCACTGGGGGGGGGGGGTGGCGTTTAAGTGCTGTAAAACTGTGCCATATGTCACTCGAAGGGTCTCTAAATGTGACACGAATCGCTTAAGTGTTCTGGAACTCTGTCACGGGTCACTAAAGTGAATGTGCCACGGGCCTACTTGAATGATCTGAAAACGTGCCACAGGCAGCGGTCTGCAAAGTGCTGCTTATTTCATTAGTTCATTTTTACAAAATTACGTTTGAGGTGGCAGGCCACATTAGATAACCCCAAAGGCCACATTTGGTCCGCGAACAATAGGTTTAGCATATGTGGCTTAGAGGGTGGGTCGCAATGAATTTCTTAAAAAAGAAGTTTTGAGTTCTTAGCCTTTTTCAAACAGCATTGAAATTAACAGAAATTGATTATGTGATAACACATATAAATTTACTTTATTCCGATATTTAATTTTTTTTAAAATATTTTTTGTTTGAAAAAAAAAATTTTTTTGATCGTCTGGGGGGGGGGGCACGAGATCCCCCTCGTACGTCTCTGATCTCACCAATATGCGTTATGAGGAATGGGGACAGAGCTGACGAAATTTTTGCTGACGGGGGAGGGTCAGAAATGACAAAAAATCTGCTGACGTAATACTTGAACGGTCCCTTTAAAAGAGAGAGAGAGAGATGTTTTCAGTGTATTGTGGTAAAAAACTCTTACCACCAAAGTGAAAACAATCCGGATAATCTCTAGGACAGCGTTTCCTAATCTTTCTGAACCACCTAAAGACCCCTAAATTACCAAAAAAACTCGCTTGACCACATAGAACTTGAGTAGTGTGATAATATTACCCACATTGTACTTCCGTACTTTGATGTTACCGACATTTTAATTCACGGGAGCTCTCGTTTGAATTTGTAATCTTTATTAAAAAATGTGAAAAATTTTCATAATTCATAAATTATATTACGGCGATTGACGACTTAACGAAATGACTCTAACGTTAATCGCAATGTCCCGTAGTTTGCTGTACTGTATTTTAAAGGGTTTGCTGTAATGTACGAGATCAAAATTTCCCGTATTTTTACTCAGCGAAATACATGAACAATCATGGAGAGCGTTTTTTCCCCAGAAATACATTTTGTTTACTTGTGAATAATTCAATTGTTGAATTTATCTTTATTTCCCCATATTTGACAAATTCTAGCAATAATTGGGAATTTCGTCGAAAATTGAATTTTTTTACGTGACAATTATCCTTGACCTGCATTTAGGATCGAAATTGACCGTATTTGTCCCGATGGGAATATGGTCACCATTTTTGAACAAAAATAATGATATATCCAGTAATATACATATAATTAAACAGTTTTTCCCCTTCGATTTCTTGTTTTTATATCAGGTCTGCCTACGAACCACCTGTGCCATCTTCGCGGATTATAGGTTGAGAAACATTGCTCTAAGACAGTGTTTTTCCACCTGTGGTCCGCGGATCCCCAGGGTGTCCATGAGTACTTTGTTAGGGGTCCGCGGGATTATTTTTATTTACTGCCATTGCATAGATTCATTTCGTGCTGCGAAATTTTAATTTAGAACGTGAACTTTTTATAATATGCAAATTTATAAAATTCAATGCATTTTGAACTTTATGAAGCGGTGGCGTCGAAATTGACCTTCTGATTCTACATGGGGTGCATTGACCTTCACTAAAAGGGGGGGGGGTGTCCGCGACCTCAAAAAGGTTGGGTAACACTGCTCTAGGAACTCATATTTTCTATCTGCATGTGTGCGTGTGTGAGAGAGAGAGAGAAGCTGACTATATTACATAGCACATTATAACTCACACACTTTTGTTTCACTATCACTCACGAACTGCATAGCATATGTCGAGAGTGCTCCACCTTTCAGAGAGTGTGGACCACTTAATTGGTTTGAAAAAGTGTCGCGGACGACTTAAATGTTCTCGAACTATGCAACGGATCACTTAAGTGATCTGGAAATTTGCCGCCGGTCACTTTAGTGATATGGAAATGTACCGTTTAGATCATTTTTGCAAAATTATGTCTGAGGTCACGGAAAACCTCAGATGACTCCGGGGGTCACATTTTGTCAACGGGCCATGGGTTGAGTATGTGGGGGTGTACATAGTGTAAAATGTAAAGACGTTCAGTTTTTCACCTTCCTGCAAGTTCTCCTTCATCTAATTGTTAAGTTGTCTGTCTCAGCCTTCGGTCAGTTTTTGTCTTCTTTTTTTTTAAGTGCTCTTCTTGGTGTGTTTGTGAACTTCAAAGTTACTTTGAAAGTTCTGTGCAACTTTCGGGCTGTTCCTATATAGAATGAATTAGAGTATTTTCCATAGAAACAAATGGAAAATCACGTTTCGGATAACGAATGTGACTCCGGAACGAATCGTTTTCGTTAGCGGAGGTATCACTGTACGTACAAGGGGATTCGGAAGAGGAAAAACTCTCACGATACAAGGAAATGGTCAAACATGGTTAGAGAAATGGACTGGCCGAAATGCTCACATGAGAATATGCCTGTTCCTACTTCAATTAAAAACGAGGCTACATCGGGAGAAAAAAGGGGAGGGGGGTTTATTGCGCAATATTCTCTCTCTCTCTCTCTCTCAAAAAGAATCTAGGTTAAATAAATTACCAATTAAAAACTCACGAAATTACAGTAATTAGAACATGTCGAGATTTTGATCAATAAATTAAAGGTGGGGGGGGGGGAGGGAGAAACTGCTCGCGTGTTGCGTTGTCAGAGCAGAGAGTAAAGTGAGAGCAGCCCATAAATTGTTATTTAATCGCTAAAGAGAGAGTCTGTTTTTATTTCTTTTCGATTGGCAACAGCCGCGTAATGCACGTGCAATGAGAATCTTTAACCCCGTTTAAACATTATCTTTATTATTATTATTATTATTATTTTGTTAGTGAATTTAATTTAAAAGAAAAGTGGGGGGGGGGGGGAACAACGCGCGCGCGCGCGCAATATATAGCGATGGTGAATTGAGAAGGTGAAAACTTGTTCAGCCTGGAGCATCGTCATCATCATAATACGCAGCGGTGCCCATTCGCCACGACCTGCTGCTGCTGCTGCTCCTTTTGAATTTTTTTTATTTTATCTTTTTTTTTTTTTTAAAGATCACGTTCAAACTGGACTTGGTCACACCCAGAGCGAGCGCGAAGAAATAATAAATAAATAAATAAAGTGTAAAAATCCATTTGTGTGGAACGTTCGATGGAAGTGAACTTGTACGTATCGTATCGTCGTCTGATTTGTTGGGTTTAGGAGAATACATATTGCTCCACGAATATGATATATAGTCAGGGACGGGCTTAAGTATTTTGCGGCACGGTGCGAAAAACCAGCGTTGTGGCACCCTAAAGCCGGGTTTTCCTAGGAATAGGTTTTTTGCGCCGCGTGAACCAAACTGCATCATTTCGCGTCTGCAGAAACGTATTACATAATCACGCTACACGTTTGTGTGTTTCCCTAGCGTGGCGTATCAGATCAGGTGGCTATATTATACATAGTATATGGCCCTGGCATCAGCTACTCTGTCGCGTGCATGCTCCGGTTTGAAGGGGAGGGAAAGAAAACACAACAAAAATGAAGAGAAGATCGGTGAAACGCGCAGCGCACGACGCATTTGACTTCTCCAGGAGCAGTCCGCCAATCACGCCTAACGTAAAGCGCCGTCATGAGCCGTACTGCGCGCTCTGTAGAAAAACAGTCATACTGCTTTTCTTATTGGCGATTGGACGGCGTGTCGCGCTGGGCGATTCAAGTTGCGAACGGCACAGAAAACCTGCTCCTAGGAAAACCCGGCTAAAAACAAGTTTTTCACAATCGCGCTCAGCGTCCATTGGCCTCCTGGCGCAAGCAAGGTTCACATTGCGACCTGAAGATGACTATCAAAATGCAATTTTATTTTTAATGAAAAGCCATCGGCAATAAATTTAAACACTGGTGCCCGCTGCCCAGTTAAAAAAGCTGCAAGTTTGCCCCCGGGCACGTAAACGTTGAGGATCACTGCGGGAAAACATCTGAATGCAGGGAACCACAGTGGGAGGGCTGAATGAATGCCAGACCTCTGCCATCGGACTTTGTATGCCATCTCAGCTTTGTAGGGCTGTGAAAGCTAGAGAACCGAATACCTACCCGGGGATGAACTATCTCTGCGGTATTTTGGTCAGAGTTAACTACTGATCAGAGGACCGAAATTAAGGACAGAACTTCAACCACCGGTAGTTAAGAAAAACCACGAACTACCGTTTCAGAATGGTCACGTGACGTGAAATAGTAGTTAGGAGAGGAGAAAATTTTTTTGATCTTTTGAGAGTAGCGAATTTATAATCAATCGGAGTGTCGTTTGAGGCTTACAACTGCAAATAATTATTTAAAAATCATTTTTCTGCAGTAGTGGTGGCAGCGGTTTCATATTTACTGATTGTAAACCAACTTTTTGGAGAGATTTTTGGGAGAGATTCAGGGCCGCAATCAGATACTTTTCTAGCCGTATCTAGCTGGGTACTTTTGTATTAAGGGTTAAAGGAAGAATTTGGCACTCGTCCTGGTACATCCTCACCCCCTTCTTCTTGGCTTAGCGAAAGGGGGTTCTGTCAGAACGATAGACTGGAGCTCAGTGTCTGAACATGTCCTAAGAATGTCTTGAAAAGAATTTTAAGCTATTGGCTTTGTTAAGAAGTTAAAATCAAAATTGAACCAAAGCATATTTTTATCCCGTTTTGCGGCCCCTAAAATTTTACGGCTCTTTGCGGTCGCACCCTTCGCACTTGCTCAAGTCTGGCTCTGTATGTAGTGACAGAAAAAGACGCGAGCCAACTACAGTGCACACTGATTTAACTCAGACATTTATTGTAATGGAAAATAATAGGTGCTGGGATACTCTATCGCAGAACGTCCCATATTTTACGCTACGGCTCAATCGCATCAGATTGATGGAAAAATAATCAAGTCAACGGTCCGTTAATCCATCTCATATTGATGAAGATACTTACTAGCTGCGCATATTACACCGGCGATGTTCTCCTCTCCCGGACAGAAAACCCTTCCGATCCTATCGTGTAGACAATCGGCAATATTTTTCTCGTTTCCTGTGCATTTGACTCCGCTCAGGACCATATTGCTGTGATGTCCACCATACGCTCCGCTCTGAAAAAGAAATTTCTTTATCACATCAGGCTCTTTCTATGGTAATTAATATGAAAACATTAATCTTTATCGAACGCGTTTCAGTTTTGATGCTACACAGGGTAATTCAAATTTGCTTGTCCGCAGGATTATTTCTGCAACCGTTGACATTGACAAAAATGAGATCTGGTTGAAATTTTCGAGAATTTGCCTGATAGGGCCTCAGAAAAATCACTTGGCCCGGGGGCCCATGATGCTCTTACGTATCCCTGTTACGTATACAACCCGTTGAAAATTCTGTCATTTCAAGAAACCACACGTCCTTTAAAAACTTTTTGCAATTGGAAGTATACTTCTGATGTCAGCAGTTGCAGAGATAGTTCCATGATACAGTCCAGAGATAGTACCTGAACAATTTTAATGAGCCTTGTATATACTATCGTGCATAACTTGATCAGGACTGACCTGTACTGATGACCTGGCGTGTCCGAATCCAAGTTGGTTGCAAACGACATTCGCTTCCATGATCCCCCATCCGTCACCGCAAATGAGACCGAAACCATTAGGTCCGAGGTTGACTTCGACTCGACCTTCCGTTGTGGTCCGGCCACCGGCGAGTCTTACGGCTATGTCCTTGTCGGTCACCACCTGATAAAGAAAGACATCCATAAAGGGGGGGGAAGACAATTTTTAATATAAAAATTGAAAAAAAATATTCACGAGACAATGTTCGACATATCAGTGCCCTTTAAGATTCCCCCCAACCTGATTAACACAGTATTTCCCTATAAGTAGGTTGACCATATTGCCTCAGAAGATATGAGAAATTGGGATTCCAATATAAGGGAAAATAAACGACATCGTAAATTATCGCCAAAAACTAGGCCAAATGTGAAAAATATGGCCAATTATTTTTAAATACACTGAAACATCGCTAATGGCGGGAAGTGATGAAGCACTACTGCAAATTGCTGTGAATTAAAATGAATTCCACGAAATAAAAGGTTTTAAATATGTGATGTGCAGGGCCTGTATCTCGCATGGGCGATTGGGACCCATGCCCCCGACCCAAAAATTTTCAGGGCCTCCAAATAGGCTGCCTTTTGTATTTTAGGCAGAGTCCACATGTCCCTTTGCCTTGCGTATGACACTGCTTCAAAGAAGACTATATATAAAGGGCTTTAAAAGAATTCATATTTGCTCAGGACCCGAACTCATGAAGAACAGAACCCCTAGTGAAATGAATATTCTTATTTATAGTTGTGATTATCACAGGGGCGTAGCCAGAAATTTCGTTCGGGGGGGGGGGACCAAACTGACAAAACAATGGATTTGGTCATCTTTTAACCTTTTTTCGGTCATTTTCTCACATTTCGGGGGGGGGGGGACCAGACCCCCAAGTCCCCCCCCCCGCTACGCCCTTGGATTATCATAATATAATTTATGAAAATGAAAAATAATTACAATCTTTGATGAGTAAAAATTCAAGTAGATATTAGAAGAATGAAAATTCATTCATTGAAAATACGTGGAAAAACGGGTCATTTTCACAAAAGAAGTATTATGTGAAAGTCAAAATTACGTGAAAATACGGGAATTTCTCGGGAAATACGGGATGTACGACCACCCTACCTGCAAATTACTATTTATGAAACAGTGATTCTTATATAGAGGATGCGTCGTGACACTCCATGGTCCCGTGAGATCAGCCAAAAGTGCCACTAAGAGTTTTTGAATCAGTGCGTCGCGGTGTTTTAAGGTGCCACCGACGTACTTCAAGATGGGAAGGGGAACGTGCAAAAAATTTTGGAGCACCTACTCTAAGGATACATGGAAATTAAAAACCATGGTTTTTTAAACAAAAAGAACCATCAGAATTTAGCTTGGATTACTGTAGGTGCGTTCACCCAACCGCAAAAACTCTTCAAAGACGATGATTGCTCTTTTTTTTCTTCTTCTGTCTCTTCACACCAACACGGAAAGATAAAGAAGAAAAGATAAAGAAGCATCGATTCATTCATCCCTGAAGATAGACCAAGGACCAAAGTCACGCGATGTATGATCAGGAAGAGGAAGGACATTGTCATCCTGGACTGTTTTATTATTATTATTTTTTTGAACGTCCCTGGAGAGGATTTCTCACCCAGTCGTGATGAGATTTGATGATGATGACGATTATTATTATGCTATAAAGGGGTGATTCTGATCGCATACAAGACGCACCAATCGTAAGTCACGTCTTGAGAGCGACGGATAAGAGACGGCAATAAAAGATTCGAGAGAGAGAAGGCAATGACATCGTGCCCCATTGTCTCTGGCGTTTTGTTTATTTGTCTTGAATGAGTGATGTGTGCGTAAATATAACAATAGTGGGACATGTACACACGAAAAAAGTGAAAGCGACACTTTTATGCTAATTTAGAAATGAAAGATGATTCCGGGAAATAACCAATGTGTAAAATCAGGGATGAATCTTTTTTTTTTTGCAGATGAGAAAAGTAGACGCCAGATTTGTCGATAGCGTAGAAATATCTGATGCCAAAATTACGGAGATATTACGACCAGATGTCAGAAGTGGAGGAATGACAGATGCTAAAATTACGAGAACCAGATGACGGCATTGAGGAAATCACATTCCGGGCCGCAACTAGGGGGAGCAGGCGGGTCTCGTGCCCCGGGCGCTGGACCAGAGGCGGCACAAATTTCATTCTCAAACCTTACCTTCAACATTACAAGGGGGCGCAAAATGCGCACTTGTCCCGGGTGACCAAGCATCTAGTTCCGGCCCTGAGAACATTAGAACGAGATGACGGAAAGGAAGAAATATCAGATGTTGAAATTATACGAGAACATTAGAACCAGAGGTCGGAAATGAAGAAATGAAAGGTATTCAAATTACGAAGACATTAGAACTATGTGTCAAAAGCGTGGAAATGATAGGTATTGAAATTATGGAAGAATTAGAACCCGTATGTGTCAGAAGTGAAGAAATGCAAGATGTTAAAATTACGAGAAAATTAGAGCTAGATGCGGAAATAAAGAAACTCCAGCTGTTCAAATTACGGAAGTAATTAGAGCCATTTGTGTGTGTGTGTGTGTGTGCGCGCAAAGAAATGTCAGTTGAAATTACCAGAACATTGGAACCAGATGTCGGAAATTAAAAATTGTTAGATGCATAAAATTTAAGAAAACGTCTGATGTTTTTGATGTTAAAACCACTAAAACCTGAGACCCCAGATGTCGGAATCGAAGAAATGCCAGATGTTAAATTTACGGAAAAAGTAGGCGCCAGATATATATATATATATGTCGGAAGTGAAGATGTTACCTTTAAAAGGCCAAAGAGGTTATTTAAATGATTTTTAAGCACATTAAAAAAAAAAAGAAGATTTGTAGGCACCAAAATCGACTACCTACCCTTATCGGTGTCCTTTGCGCTGGTGGCTGTGGCGGCGCTGGTTGTTGCGGTTGCGGTGGTGGCGGCGGCGGTGGCTGCTGTGGTGGAGCCTGGGGTGCTGGGACAGGGTTCGGTGCGACGCTGTTCTCGGCCGACGAACTACTTGGCCTGAAGGCCCGTCCCCTCTGTCCTTCACACACGACACCGGCGGCTTCGGCGTGGTTGCAATCATGCACACCCCAGCCATCGAACCGACACCTGTCCAGCCTGTACTCTCTTCCCGTACAGAACATGTTGTCCATCCATATGAGATCTGGACAAAGAAACCGGAAAGAGCAATTTAATATCGACATTTTTATTACAACACAAACAACTTCGACATCACTTAGGCCTAGTACAGCCTTACATGGGCATCAAAGCATGTATACAAACTGTAAAAGTATCCGTTGAATCTAAAGAGCATATAAGTAATATGGAAATGTGCATACGTGTATGGAAATGTGCTTCTATTACAAGCTGTGCGGTAGTATAAAATACGTGGCAGGTAGCAGGTATTATTTAAGAGTATTCCGATTTTCATTTCCGTCATAGAAATAGTCCGCGGAGTCACGTGCGGCCTAGTACTAGGAGAAAGATAAGGTGTCAGTTATGGCTTTCGAACGTGCCGTTGAAATTGGGTGCCACGTCACATAAGATTTAAAACTCCCCCGAATGTACCTATAATCTACCATTTGGCGCTTGTCTTAGGCAAGGCCATAAGAAACCAAACACATATTAAAGAGTGAAGGGAGGGGGGAAGGGCAGAGAGAGAGATAAGTAATCTAAATAGGTCGTCGTACATTTCAGCAATATCCAAGGAAGAAAAGGCTCACGTAAATCGTTACGGAAGGAACGAAATGGCTAACCAAATTGGCATTTCCACCGAAAATTGGATAAAAGAAAGGGGGAAAAAGGCTCCTTTTTTTTTTACCTGTGCACAACAGATCCTTGACCCCGACATACCACGCTCACAAACACCATGTCATATTTGTCCTTAATCTTGGTAAATACATGTACATATAATAATAACAATAATAAAAGATGCCAAAATAACAAAGAAGAAGGAATTTTCAAAGTTCGTGGGGTCGTCCATATTTTACACATGTTTTCTGCCACTTCGTTTACGCAATGTCGGTACGATAAAATTGTAAAAAAAAAAAAAATCTTGGGTAAATAATCCAAGATACTACACTGTCAGAAAAATTTTCGTTTTCTACCATAAGGTCAAGATTTGATTGGCGGTGAAAAACGGAAAATAAATGTATAGTAATAAAAAATAAAAAAACTGAGAACATTCCGTGGAAGAAACAATAACAAATGAAGTTTCGTAATGCTATTATTATCATTGAAAAATTCCAATATACGCCAAAATGACTAGACGTTTCCTCAAGAGCTTGTTTTGTGTTGAACATTGGAGTCTTGTTTACTTCTTTTCGAGTTCAATATGTACGAGGATCGTTTGCTAAGTAAGGTAAATCCCTACGCGATAGCGGCACGATCATTTTTAGATTATTAAAATTATAAGCATCGCCCCCCCCCCCCCCCCCCAAAAACCTGTCTCAACAAGTTTGAGCATAAAGAGCTTTGTGGTTCATTTTTTGGAGTCGTTCGAAGTGTAGCAGTTACTTTGTAAATTGATGATTACAGTGTGCAGAGAGCGAAATTTATTTTTCAAACATAAAATAGTTATAAGCTGCTCAATCGAAGCTGAATTGCAATAAGTTCATGGGGACTCTACACCATCATTAAAGACCATTTATTTTTGGATTAATGAATTAAAACGGTTCACACGTCCCGAGATGGAACTAGCGGGGGGGGGGGGCTGTCCTGGGAGGCGAAATTTAGGGGGGTGGCAGTTTTTTAGATGGGAATAAAGACCACTGTTAGAGAATTATCGAATTTTAAAGTTGGGGAGGGGGGGGGGGTTGGGCTCAAAATAATGTTTGCCCCGGACGGCAAAAATCCTAGTTATCTCCCTGCAAACGTCCATCAAAGAAGAAGAGCGTCCAGGACACCCAGTTTAATCTACCATCCTGGATATAATTGAAAAAGTCAATGGTATCATTATGAAAGATAGCTGATGTTGTGGGCATTTCAATAGGACAGGTTCACAGCTTCATGAGAAATTGGAAATGAAAAAGCTTTGTGCAAGATTGGTGCCACGATTGATAACGATTGATAAAAAAGCGAATACAAAAGATATTTCAAAAGAAAATTTGACAATATTGGATCATAACCCTGGAGACTTTCGGCTTCGAGTTTTAACCGCGGGTGAAACTTTGATCCACCACTGTACACTACAGTCAAAACAACAGTGAGACATCCATTGGTGAAGCGGTGTAAAATTTCGACAAACAAGCCGAAAGACTTTTTGTCTGCTGGAATAGCGATGGCCACATTTTTTTTAGGATTCTCAAGACATAATCTATATGGACTACTTCCATATAGTGCCGGAGAATAACTACAGAACATTATTCCATACTTCGGGGAAATTCGAAAGAACAGCTGCAGCTGAAACTACCAAGATTGACGAACAAGAAAAGGCATATCTCACCAAGCCAATTTTCCCCATCTCGCACGTACATCATTGCTCAATGGCCAAATTGTATGAATTAGGCTAGCATAAATCTCTCATCCACCAAGCTCTATGGATTTAGCTCAACGTGACATTTTCCTGCTCCCAGTATTGAAAATTTCGCTTCTTGGTGGTTCATCTAATGAAGAGGCCATTATAGCTGTAAGTGGCTTTTTTTTTTTTGAAGAGATAGAGGAAGTAAAATTTTTTGACAGGACAAAGAAATTTGAATATCATTGAAAAAAAGTGCGTGGAGCTTAAAAAAAAAATAGCGATTGCCTCAATAAATCATTCACTAATTTCTAAGAAAATTTAATATAAAACGAAACTATGTGGGCAGTATTGTCCGAGTAAACACAACAACAACTACCCACGGGCAAATCCTCCATCAAAGTCGCCAACGTGGGCAGAGATGATATCCCGTTACGAGGTATATAAATCGAAACAAATAAACTTCATAGATCTAAGAAACCAATGAAAATTTCTATTTCAACTGAAAGTCATCAGAACTGACCACTTTCGGAAATAAAAACGAAACGAATTAACGTCTGATTTGTACAACGTGTTGACAGCGTCTGCTAGTCTTTGAGTAACATTATATGGCAGGCACCTGTGGATATTTGTCAGTAAATAAACGTCAATATATTGACATGGCTGTAGTGGTTTCGGCCTCCACAACAACAACAACAGCAACAAAAAAGAACCCACCCTAATAATAATAAATCTCTATTCAAATTAGGGGATTATGTGTTCCCACGCGGAAAATTTTGATACTGGTTTTTAAAAATGAATGGCTTCCGCATATAAAAAAAGTAGGATTGGATTCTTCTGTGGAGTATGAAGTGTTTAAATGAATTATTGAGTGATACGTATTTATCCGCCGCAGTCCCTGCGTCGCCTGTAGGAGACGTTAAACGGTACTTCAAAAAAGTCCACATAGCTGAGTGAAATACTCGCAGAGACCACAAAATTAGTTTTAGATGTAAACATTTGGTAGCAGAAGCTAATCTTAAGCAGTGTCATAGTTATAAATAAACTTGAAAAACGCAAAATCCAAAATGACCTCGAAAACTGAAAGAGGTTATGAACTCTTTCCTGCTTTGATTCGTTAATGTGGCATCACGAAAGCATGCACTATCCGAACACCTATATATCGGTGGAACATTTCAAGTACCGTATACAGGGCGCATGGCATTTTATTGGTGAACCGTATATCCAAGAGGCATACTTCCAATTAGGAAAAGTATCCAAATAACGTGTAGTACTCAGCTTTATCATTCATGTTGGAAGGGGTTGTACAGTTATTAATATAAACATGTCAAATAAAATGTCGAACACAGGCACTGTGCTCACAAAGTTGTTGCCTTGTCTCCTGATGCCGAAAAAAAAAAACTACTTCAATGTTTTTAAGTGCAATTCACTGAGATATTGAATTCGAAAAACGGATGAGAAATTACTGGTAGAACGGTTTCCTCAGCTTTTCGAATTCAAATATCTCTGCAATTATTGCACTTAGAAATGTGGATTTGTTTTTGCTTTTTACAACTTTCTAATTGGGTTTTTGAGCGCAGGGTGTCCGTATAAAAGTTAGAATTTTTCAAAAATAATTATACAACCCCTTGCAACATGAATGATATATCTGAATACTACACGTTATTTGGATACTTTTTCTAATTGGAAGTATGCCTCTAGAATCAACGGTTCTCCAGGAAAATGTCATACTCCCTATTACCTATGCACCCTTTCTACTTATACTCCGTTCGGCTATAAGCGAGCCTCATACTTGAGGATGAAATAGCAAACATTTGAAATCCATGTGAGTCGACCAGAAAAAAAATAGACATACATTACAGACACACACAAAAAATATTTCTAATTCAAAAGTATATATTCTGATATTAAAGTTATAATGAAAACCTCCAAAATATTTTCCTCTTGATTTTTTTTGAAGTCACTTTACCAGACAACTACAACGCTTTTCTAGTAGATCAATGGCTACCGTGTGGGTAGCCATACAATTTTTTCAGTTCCCTGGTTATATATATGGGAGAAATGGCTACCGTTTGAAGGTTTACTTCTATAGGAATATCTCTCGTTCATGGCCGTGCACTGTCCTGGGACTCTTGAGCAGAAGGAGGAGCCTCAGATGAGCTCGCACAGCTCTCACAATCGATTGCTAAACTCATAGAGGGCCCCCCCCCCCCAGTGCATGACTTTGCTCGAAGAGGGTCATGATGTTGTTAAGATGGCTCTGCTTTCACGGGCAAGATGAGACTCTTTTGTGGGTTGCATTTGGACTACGGACCGGAAGCTGCGCACCCCTGCTGTAAGAAGCATCGGTAAAACTCGGTTTGAATTTTTTGAATTTTTCCTCCTCGTAAACAGATCTCTGTATAAACTGACGCCTCTAATATTGAAACGAATTTTTGAACGAAATTGCTCGGCTTATGCAGGAGTATATACGGTATATAAGGACCTTTTCAAAGAGACTAAACGTTAATAATTCAAAAACAGCCGAATTTTTGGCTTTGTTACATTGAACAATCATTCCATTTTTTCAGAAACTTCACTAACCTCCGAGTGACTAGAAACAAACAAACCCAAAGGAAAGAAAAGCAGGGTCTTAACTACGACTGGGCGACCGAAGCAGTTTTCGAGACCTCAATCTTTAAAGTCGGGACGAGGTCCAAATAAGCTAATTATATTTAAACACATAATATACGGGTTCCAGATTCGAAATGTGCTCCAGAACTCCTGCATCACACGGTACAGCTCTGCTGAATAAAAATTCAAAAAATTTCTAGATCCTCACAAAACACATAATGACCATAATAGGCTTTATATCGCCATCTAATGGAGGACCATTAAAAGTTTTCCAAGTGACCCTCGCGCTTTCCAAAGATTGTTCGTTAGACTTAAATAGGTCTGTAAGATGTCAGACTGCACTTTTTACATATAATGGATATTTGTAAGAACCATCGAAACGCAGATGCGTACGTCATTTGCTCTATTTAAAAAAAAAATGAAAGTTCTTCCTATGGAGACTGGGGGGGGGGGGGTGTCTGGCGTCTAGACTAATACAGATCTTATAGCAAGAAATATCTCAAAATCATTTCGAATCTGTCTCGCCTACACATTTTCTCTATAAATAAGGGAGACGATAGAGGACCATGGAAGAAAACAACAACAAAAATTTAGTTTCGACACGGGACTTATCGTATAGAAAGATAGAGCAAATTTCATATGACCAAGAGAGGAAAAATGAAAAGTGATAATAGTAATATGTAAGTCAAGGCGAACGCGTCCATCTGTTCAATCGCGAAAACAATATTAAGTTTTGAAATAATGTTCGATTAAAAAAAATAATAAAACAAAAATATTTATCGGAAAGGCGCCACCAAAATTTCTTTCGACGCGTTTCTTCACATTTAAGTCCGATTTGTTTATTTATTTTTTTAAATAATTTCTCTTACAAATCAAGGAACTCATTTTTTCTCTCTCTCTTAAAGTTCAAGGTTTTCTATCTCCTCGAAGGTAGGGGGAAATAAAATGAAAAAAAAAAAAAAAAAATTCCACATTATAGTCGATTAGCCCTATTATTTCAAAGAATAGGTTACATACACATCGGCTTTTGTTCGTGGAGATGTGTGTGTAGCCTTTTCTCCACTCTCATTGGACATCCTCGCTCGCCCACCAATGACTTACGGACTGACCTAGAACTAACTGACCACTTCGCGCATTAATTTTTTTCCCCCCACAATAAGGTATTTCGAAATTTTTCTTGTTTGTATACACATTGAGAGGATTTTTATTTTTTTCTAATATCAGGTGAACAATGATCATTATTTGTTATTTCGTGTATATCCACTCTTTCCCGGAGGGTGTATAACAGTGCATATGCTCGCACGCAAACACATGGAATTAATGTTGTGAACTGAAAATTGATAGTTTCAAGCATTTCTTTTCACGATTAGAATTTTTTTTTAAACCTGGGGCTATCAAGTAAGCTATTGATTTGGTTAGAGGTGCGATGTATCGACTATTGATAATTTAGTATGGATTATGATTACTGACCCGATTCTTCTTTCAATCTATAAACTATTTGAAAACTATGCGTCTTCCAAAATCAATCTCAAGTCATGATGTTGTTCCTTCAATGATTATGAAACAATATATATTTTTAATGATTATATATCTAACAATGATATTCTTGAAACGATTATCTCACCAATAACGGTCTACTAGAAACAATGATCTGCCAACGTCAATCAGTGCTTTTTGCAACAATCAGCTCAACAGCAATGTTCTTTTCGAAACGATTTTATATCAACATTTTTTTTTATCTTTCAATAACAACCATCTTCCACAATGATTATCCACCAATAATGGTCATTTCGAAATGATAATCTAAACAACAACAAGAGGATCTTTTCGAAATGATAATCTAAATAACAAGAAGTTTTTTGAAACGGTAAATATCAACAATAATGTCAGTTTTGAAACGATATTTAAATCAACATGATTAATGCTTTGATCACTGATTTTTTGTTTGATCATATCAACATGTGAAATTGTTATTTAACCAACAATGGTCTCTTAGACAAACTTAACAACAATGATCTTTGGAAACAATCATTTGAACAACAATGATCTCGGAAACAATCATTTGAACAACAATGATCTTTGGAAACAATCATTTGAACAACGGTGATTTTTGAAAACAATCATTTGAACAACAATGGTCTTTGGAAACAATCATTTCAACAATAACAACATTCGTGAAACGGTTGCCTAACAAATAATTGCCTCTTAGACCACTTTAATAACAAAAATCTTTATGAGAAACGATAAATCTCTATAACAGTGGTCGTTTTAAAATAATCATCTCGACGACAATGGTCGTTTTGAAATGATTATCTCAGCAAAAACGAAACTTTTTGTAACGACTTTGTTGCTAACGTTTTCAATCATCGTTTCTCTGAACAATGATTATACGTATGTGAGATAATCACCTACAAATAGTCCTTTAGAAATGATCATGTCACCAACAATCAAATTTCTAAAACTAATAATGACCTCTACACAATGACTCCATCACAAATACAATTTTTCCCCCCAATTTCTGGATTTTGTTAGAATTCCGTTTATATAATTATATACTTAATATGATAGTGTGATTGAAATTATTTATATGCTAATTTAACTATGCGCATGCCGATATGTTCTAAAAAAGGCGACACAAAGACGGAAAGATACCAGTTTCTAATAGAAAAAAGAAGAATTAATGGGAAAACATTTTTGTTCCATGTTAAAGTTTAATACGAAACGATCATGTGATTTGTCATCGTCAGGGACACCAGGAGGAAGAAAAAGAACCGATATGAACACATAAACGATTTAAAATAATAGAGACCATGAATCATAATCAATTTAAAAAATTAGGTGACGCATAATTCACAAAATGTAACATACTTCTTCATAACACTTCCTTAGAAAAAAAGATCGATTTCTTACTGAAACGTTGACAAGACATCCCCATGATCATCATTTAAATAGGATTTTAGTGATTTTATCATCATGATCTTTATCCTTCTGGTACGCACCATAATTCATACGCGCGAATTTCACTGCTTTCGGAGAAAAATGTCATCCTATATTCTTTGCATCGGTGTATGATCTGCATATGAAATTTCTAGTTGTATTCGTTATCACCATTAATAAAATCTTGAGGAACGAAAGGGATTGCCAGCCACCTTCTTTTAAGTAAAAAATACCGATTCTTATATATACTGCATTAACACACCCTCTTTGTCTATAAAAAATGAATTTTGTGTGAATTAGTTTTAAAATTATTTATTTTCATTCCAACTTCTTAGTAGGAAAAAAAAAACAAACAACGGTGGACAATACGCAACGGCTTGTGATTCACACTCGAAATTCCTATGTTTGTTTTTAAGACGTACAAGCAATGGATTATAAGGAGGAAATTATACGCTGTTAATTCTCTCTCTAAAAAGCCATATCTCCAGAAAAGAGTGACCTCCCTGTAGGGCCATTTTCATTCCTGGCCAACACGCAATCTCATCCTTAATATTCAACGAAACATCTCTAAGGGAGAAACACTTGCGTTCTTAGAAAATCAGCCATTCGGAGAGAGGTGGTTCCTTAACACCTTTACGATCACAGACGGAATATTTCGTCCAAACGCCAGTGGAATTAATTCAATCCAGTTTTCTCTGTTTTCTTTCCTCTCTTCTCATCGTCGCGAAGCTTTATTTTAATCCTATGAACAAATTTGTTTCCCCCCCCCCATTTTTCTATATTCCTGTTATGAATTTTTTCCCTCCACATATAATGCATCTTTCTACTACATGCATTTAAGAGTGAAAGTGAACATGTACGGTGAGGGTGAAAAGAGAAATCTACTGTATACTGTCTTATCTGCTTATCTATTATACTGTTTTCCTCTTCCATATTTTGTCCCTTGTCTATTTATTTTTATTTTTCTATTTGCTTTTTTATTCCTTTTTTCTTCTATATATTTTTTTTTCTCCTCGTCTTTTTCTTTTTCCTAACGTATAGATAGGTTAGGACAAAGTTACCATTTTTATATTTGATTCTTCAAATAGAGATAATCCGAATATGTTGTCAAAAGCTCGTAAGCGAAGGGGTTAATATAGTTGAAGTGATGTAAAAAAAAAAGAGAAACTTCCAGACCCGAAAATATTGGCGCTATGGGAAGGTGGCTTTTTATAGAGGTTTCATTGTCAACCTCTATGAAAGGACCGGATTTCTAAGGAACGGAAGGTAACTCTCATAGAAAATTTTTATGGTATTTTGAGGTTGAATGATGAAAACAATTAGATGTATCTCAAATAACAGACTTCATACAGCATCGTGTAAAACTGATGGAAACAAAAACCGATCACAAACACTGATGATATTTATATCGCAGCAGCGACATGGTTGTTAAAGCACAGCGGGAAATAACGGAATAGTTGGTATATGAAAGTGATAGACAACATTCAAATCTGGCATTTCCTCCAGCGCATCATCTTCATCATTGAATTTGAGGCTAACGAACGGCGACACTCTTCCCGGAAACGGAAGGATTCGTACAAGTGGTATATTACGAATAACAGAGTCATCGGTACGAGTAACTGCCGACAAAACCCCAGCAAAAGACAACACAATGGAGTCGGACATGTGCCGAAACTTCCAAGAACGGCTGGAAATCATTAAACTCATCATGTAGAGGATTCACGGAAATTAATGACTATACAACGAGACCTATGAGTTGTCCTATATCAGTGATGGGCAAACTGCGGCCCGCGGGACAGATGTAACCCGCTTAGAAATTCTTATCCGGGTCGCCGCAGATTTCAAATTTATAGAAATTTTCAATATTTCAGTGTTTTAAAAAAATTCATTCCAAGGGGGCTGTTCTTTTTTTTCATATGGACAATATGGTTGTGAGAATTTAAACATAAACTGATTTAAAAACTTTTGCATATGCAAAAAATGTAACGTAACACATATGCAATAAATATGCACAAACTTATTGAAATATGTCGTCCCGCTCATGATAGAAGCACGAATGTGCAACGTCCTCGGAAAAAAAAACGTGGGAAATGACGTTTGTGTGTGAATGTTTACTCTACCCATGTCACTACTCTATGGAAATTATTTTCTTAAAATGGGTACATGTGTCTCAACAGGGCAGGGATCTTCAACCTTTCAGGTGTTGTGGGTTAAGTTAAACTATCCTCGAAGCCCGAAGGCCATCAAATCATACCGTGGTATTCTTGGTCATTAAACAGGGTTCATCAAATTAATGAAAACTTTTTATTTTATTTCTTTCATTATAAATTTGAATTTTTATTCATTTTATTTTCATATAACTTTCTTTAATTAATTTAAATCAACCAATTATTTTTTTTATTAAATTTGAAATTTGATCCAATAATTTTGGATTTTTTTTCATTAATTTTAAAATTTTTCATTAATTATAAAATTATTTCTTCCGAAAACTACTTTTTTTCATGAATTATTTTCTTTTGACAATTCTGGGAAATTGCTCTTGACAATTCTGAAATTACTCCTGTAATTCTGGACTAATTTCCTTCAGTAGTTTTATAACTATTTTTTTGATTAAGTACAAATTTTAATCGATTATGAAACTAATTATTTTTTTTTTGATAATTCTAAAATTATTTACTTTATCAAGGTGTTTTTTAGCATTTCTGTAAATTCTGCAGTTATGTGTTCCTTTTGGATGCCGACTTTGTCCTTTCGAAATATGTAGCCTATACATGAAATCTCATAGCCCTCAAAAAATGTTTTGGCTCGGAGTCCCCCGAATTCGTTACGACGGCTCTTTTAATTTATCAAATGCCAGCGTTACTATTGACTCTGGAAAGTATCTCATTTCTAAATACAGCAATACGGATACAGCTCTTTACGATTTTTTTTAGAATTTAATCGTTTTTCTATGTGAAGTAGTCATTCAGCAATACGCTCGGAGGGCCATATTTGGCCCGCGGGCCATGGGTTGAAGACTCCCTGCAATACGGGATACACATTCACGTTTCTGGCTAAACTTAGATAGCAAAATAAAGTATCCAACCAGCTGATTAAAAAAAAAGAGTGAAATTTCCCGTGCAGAAAAGATAATATTGAACTTAACTGCGTGTGCATAAACCAGGCAACATGATGGAAAATTCCATGCGCTAGATCAGTTATCTTCAACATCATTCTCACTAGCATCATGGTGCTCACTAAAGCACCCAGGAGTGTTCGATGCTGGTGCCTGATTTTGTGCTAGCGACGTAGACCGCCCCAAATGATCCATCCCATTCAAATTAGAAGCGAGAATTCTCATGCTGGTCTAGGTAGAAACCTTAAACCTAGGGTTCTTGAGACAATTTTTTTTCCTACGTCTATTTCGTGCCCGATGGGTGTTGATCGAACTCCAAATGAAACTGCCCTGTTCGAATTGAATTCCCGAATTCACATTATGCTAGTCTGGACGTCGAATACAGTGTATTATTTTTCCGATGCTGGGCATAAACAACAGTTTTAAGAAGGTGATTGCTGGTGGGATGCTAGTTTTGGAAAAGTTATTGCTAACGAGATGACAGCTTCAAAAAGAATACCGTGATGATATGGATGAAGTTTCCACTTGTGTGTGTGTGCCTGATGGCTTTTTAATTTTTTTTCTGCACAGAAAATGTCAATTTTTTTTATTTTGTCATTCCATTCATGATTAGGAATAATAGATAATTTTATGTAAATCATACTTAATTTTTTAATTCAAAAATCTTAAAAAATTTAGTTCACTTATTATCATTTTTTTTAATTAAATTTTTTTTCACAAAAGCTCTTATCTGAGTTCTTTCTTTTGCATGGAATATAAATAATTCAGTTTTTAGATAGATTATGTAACTGAAATAGATTATATGGCTATGTAATTAGATTACAATATTATGTATCTAGATATCATATTGCTGGTGCATAAAGCCATAGCGTTTGTGCAGATTTAGTTAAATGTTTACTTTTCGTTAGCGATCTCTAGGGACAAAGAGTACGATTCTCGAGTTAAGTCTATTTCGTGAAGAAGCAGATGCCCGTGTTAGGTACCGGCAAGTGGTTAAAAAGATCATTTTGAGAAGTTAGTTTTATAGGAACACAGATGATGGTTAAACAAAACCATTGAGATGATAGTTAAAAAATGCATTATGGAAAATGACAGTTAAAAACCCATTGTGAAGATGATAGTTAAAAAAAACCATAGTGAAGATGACAGTTTTGAGAGCTAGTTTAGATAATAGTTTTTGAAAGATCACACACACACACATTTAGTGAAAGATTAGTTTTTCAAAGATCACACACACACACACATTTAGTGAAAGATTAGTTTTTCAAAGGTCACGGTTGGTGAGATACTAATATAGTTTATAAATATATGATTGTTTCAAAAAGGACCATTGTTGAGATAATAGCTTAAAAAACCGTTGTGGAGATGATAACTCCGAAGAGATCAAAGTTGGTGCAGTGATAGTTAAAAAAACAGACCTTTGCGTGTGTGTGTGTGTGTAGATAGCTTCAAAAAGACACCTTTGGCAAAATGATCGTTTAAAAAAAAAAGACCTTCAGAATGAAGGTCATTTTGATACCTTCAGAAATATCGGTGAAAGGTGAGATGATAATTTCAAAATACACCGTTGTTGAGAATTTAGTTTCAAAAAGACCATTGCAAAAAGGTTAGCTTCAAAAAGATCATAAGTTAGAGACCATAAGTTAAATTGGTTACAAAGGGTTACGGTTGGTGAAATAGTTGAACAAAACCGATTAGTGAAATGGAATAGTCAAAACCATTGATGAGATGATTAGTTTCGAAAGATCACAGTTGTGGTAATAATTTCATCGGTTGTTGAGTAATAATTTCATAATAATTTCAAATATGACCACTGTGGTGATAGGTTCAAAAATACCACTGTTGAGATGATAGCTTCGAAAAGACCACTGTTGGCTACATTATCGTTTCAAAAAAAGATTATTCTCGTCAAGATGATGGCTAAAAATGTTTTTAGATAGATATATCATTATGATATACTTCAATATCAATAATATGACCATCATTTCTCTCTACCAGCGGTTTTTTCTCGATCAAAATCGTTCAATCATCACTCTTTGATTTGATCCTGATTCCGAATAGATATTTCATTTTCTTAATCATTTGATTCTTATCGTTTGACACCCAAAGAAGAAGAAAAAAAAATATGTAGCCCAATGTGAAAAATCCATCACACGTGAAAGTAATTCCCTCACACAGAGAGAAAAGAAGAGAAACCGTGACTGCTTTTCCTTTCCCGTAGCCTACTTGCTACTTGGTCAATATAATCCAGTTCTTTGATAAGAAGGTGGCAACAACGCATGAATGTCATCGAAATGTGTCGAGCACTGGTCAGTTCCTGCCATTGTGTGTGTGTGTGTACATGTGAGCTCGATTTATGAAAAATGTTAATTTGCACTTCAATAAGTCAGACAGACTATAGTTTTTGATTGAGTGGACATTAGTGTGTGCTCTCCTATTACTGATTTACATATCATGTTATCAAGTCCGTATACTCTACTTTTTTTTTTATTTACTCTCTTGCCTGTTTTCGTATGGCTGTTGGCTCAAGGCGTTCACTCACCCAACCGTGTGGGTCATTTTAAATTAAAACATAGTAGAGTCGGTAATGTAGTTTGAAATTAGTGAATAACTTATCACACGCATGTGAACTAGATTCTTATCGGAATTTTTTTCCCTTTAACTCTCATTTTGGAAATTAGCATGTAAGCTATGAAGAAAGGGGAGGATTTCTCCTAGACTGATCGAAAGCGGAAATTTTATCTTTAAAACTCCATATAATTTAAAGCGCAGAGTAATTTCCGGTAAATAATCCGTTAAAATGAATAAACCGCATTAACCCTTTAAGCGGCACAGCAGAAATCACCGAACATCCATCAAAATACAAATACAACGCCACAAAGGCAAAATGCCCAACGAGGTGGTTGAGAAATGCCATTATCTTTTCTTAATAAAGTGGACTTTCTTCCGATTTTCAGCAGGTGTGAACTAGGGGGTATGTGCACCATTGAAAAATCAACTTTATAAAATATCTGGGCTTGTCAATGCTAAAATAAGAGGATTTTAAGGCGGTGAGATATCTCGTCAAAGCCTCTTAAAGGGTCAAGAGAAACGACCGGGAGAAAATAAAATTGATAGATACATTGAAATTTGGTATAAAGCCGCACGCGCGTAACTTCAGGATTCCCAGCAAAGTCTGTTTGATAAGTTCACTGATTTCCCTAATGAAAAATTAATTAATCGTATAAGTTTTCTTTGACTATTTTACAATATTACGCGGCACTATACATTATTCTTAAGTAAAAATTTAATTTTTCGACTGTATTAAAAAAGAAATGCATAAAAAATGTTTCATAAGAATTTAACAGGGGAAAAAATTTATTTGATAAAAAATTTCAATTTCTTGGTTTGCAAAACAATTAGGTGATTACTCAACCTGGACAACACAATCAATAGCAGAAGGCTTCCACTCGAAGCTCGTGACATCATTGAAGAAGGTCATCTCACCTATAGCCATTGAATATGAATATAGCAAGCCGACTCATGCGCCATCTTTACCCTTTTTTTGCAGTATAGCCAATGGCTACAGGTGAGATGACCTTTTTCAGTGACGTCACGAGTGTCACGCGGAAGCCTTCTGCTATAGATGCTATTGGCCAGGGCCGTCTTAAGAGCATCATACGCCCCCGGGGAGAGTGATTTTTCTGTCTCGTTATCTGTTTAGAGGCGTCTACCTACCGATTTACGAATTTACTCTCGAAAATTGTTACTAGATCTCATAATCAAGAGGCCCCAATAACGCGCCACGCATAAAAGAGGCACTGGGCTCTGCAATGAATTGAGCCTACTTTTGCGACTGGTGGAAACTCTCACAAGTGTTTTTCATACGAAACTAGGCTCAAGTATTGGTCAAGATACACTTGTGTACAATATTTTTGTCAGTTATTTCTTTTGTAAACTTTAAGAGAGACTTGATACCCCAACAGTGATGGTGAAGCTTCTGTTTATAGTTCAAACTCACCTAAACGTTTTGCGAAGCTAATGACATTGAAAGTCTATCTCACCGTTCTGAACTGAGTTTATTAAGTACCTGCGAGAAATTTTAGATGGAGATATTTTTAAAAAAGTGATCAACGATTTTCTTTTCCCAAGATACATTTGCTAAACGCCATTAAAATGTCTTGAAAAACAGGGACCGTCAATGATCTCTATTCAAGGTACATCAATATTATCGATTCAAGGTACATCAATGATATCTATTCAAGGCACATCAATTTTTTCTATTCAAGGCACATCAATTTTCTCTATTCAAGGCACATCAATTTTCTCTATTCAAGGCAGATCAATTTTCTTTATTCAAGGCACATCAATTTTCTCTATTCAAGGCACACACATCAAGGATCTATCATTGTTCAAGGCATATCAGTGATCTCTTTTCAAACCACATTAGTGATCCAATGTGACACCTGTAGGAGCCGGAACGCACACTCTGAGAAACACTTATGTAGTATGTTTGCTGGTCCAATTAATTGTATCTCTCCGTTGAGACAGAGCGGCGGACCACGTTCTGGTTAGAAGGAGGAGCTCCAATTAACTTATTCTTCGAATACGACTACAATTTTTCTCAGGACTGTATATATAATGTTTAATCTGAATAAAAAATACTTTTCAAAAGAAAATACCTGTATTTACTCTACAGAAATGAATTATTTGTACTGTGATGTGTGTGAGATTCATGTTAATACGGTCTCGTAAGGAAATAATCAGCCTGTCTGCCCTTGGATGCAGGCCACAGTTTTTTCTCTCTCTCCCCTTGTCTCGACCCACATTAGGCCAGGCACGGTTAGGCCAACGACAGGCCTTTTCCTTTCTTTCTTTTTTCTCTCTTACAGAATGTTGAAGGGCTATCCAAGGCTGTTCGGCCGATTATTATTATTATAAAGAACGTTTCTTGCCACTGCCACAAATCAATGTTAGAACAACAAGAGCAAGGATCAATCGTAGAAATGAAATGCCTGTCTTAATCAGATCAATGAATCTTTTTTTTTCTGCTCCTATTAATCAATCGGATTTGAGATACGCAATTTGAGAAATTAAATGTCCGATAGTAAAATAATAATAGAAAAAAAATGTCCACGAAATTGATTAATTCGGATTTAAAACTAGTCGAATAGAAATAGGTAAGATTCTATCGATGCAATTTCAATTTATAATCGATTCTATCGATTTTTAATTTCTGATATGTTTTCGCTTCGTGAATATGCATGTCGTGATCAATTTGAATGGTTAATTTGTGAATTTAAATGAAAAATGTTTCCTTCAATGAGCATACGAAATTATAATTAATATATGATGCCCTAAAACATATAACTATTTTTATGCGAGGAACAAATCAAATTATCCTATTTATAGACTTGAAATATTATTTATATTTTCGTAACTATTCTATGGTTCACCCTTATAATACGCATTAAAACCCCCTTCTTTTTACAAAAACGGATGTAAATTGGTGCTGTTAGCATGTTTTTAATTGAAACAATGCATCAACACAGCAATTTAATTAATTAGAGTCGATGTTTCAACTACCTAAAATGGTTAATTAAGAGTAAAATACACAGTTTATTCTTGATTCTAATGTTATCTATAAACAGATAAAATCTTGCTTAGCAAAGTTGAATAATTTTTACTTTGAATTTCATTTCCTACTCTATCAATTCGGTGTGATTTTATAAATCTCTGAACACGTAAAATTTCAACTCTCTCTAGATAAAAAAAATATTGCATTTATACAGCCGTATTTTGTACTGCAATGAAACCAAAAGATGTACTTTCTAAAATACTAAAAAAAATTTGGAAAAGAACTTGGCATAATGGGTTTTTTTTCGAAAAGGTATTTGCCATGTATAATTCAAATATAAACGGAACCATAGAGGATTAAATAAATAAATTAAAACTGGTAAAAAAATATTTGATTGAGATACATAATATAATTAAATTAATTTTATTGATTAGAAAAAATCACTTTTTTTTCATTTTCTGTCACTTTCTTCATCGTTTTTAATTTTTAACATCTTTCCCTGATTTCTCTTTTTTTCCTAAGTTATCTTATATTTTTTTCTTATTCTACATGTTTTCTTTACGTTTTCTCACTTTTCTCTCTTTCTCTTATTTCCCCCCTTCGATTTCTCTTTTTACTCATTTTTTTAATTTTAAATTATTTTTCTTGTTCTATTTTTTATCATTTTTCTATACTTTCTTTAATCTTTCTCATATTTCGCCTATTTTCTAATACGCGTCACCTTAGTTTATCTTATATTTTTTTCTTTTCTCAATTTGTCTTATTTTATCCTGTTTTCTTAATTTGTTTTATTTTAGCCTCTTTTCATATTTTACCTTATTTTTTCCTCTGTTTAATCCATCTTATTATCTTGATTTATCTTATTTTCTCCGTTATGATTCATTTCGTTTTTCTCCTTTTTCTTAATTTATCTTATTTTTACATTCTTCTTAATCCTATATTTCCTATTTTTCCTAACATCTTTTATATTTTCACAGCTTTCTTCTATTTCTCTTTTATATCCTCTTTTTCTCTCCAGTTTCTCTTATATCTCTTCACTTACCGACTCCTTACATTCATCAGAATTTATATTGTTTCCCCCCCTTTCCTTAACCCCTTCGCTTACAAGGGAATAGCTAGAAATTCGGATGCTCTATATTTGACGAATCGACGATACATATGGTAGCCTTGTCCTAACCTAACCACATGTTAGAAAAATGAGAAGGAAAAAGTAGTAGAGAAAAGAAAGAAAAAAAAACCAAATGAAAGAGTAAAACAGTATAATAGTTAAGTTCAGTAGGAGTGTAGGTACAAAGTAGATTTCTCTTTTAACCCTCACCCAACCCGTTCTCTTTCACTCTTATAAGAAAGATACATCATGTGTGTGTGAAAAAAATCACTATCAGGGTATACAAAAAACAAGAGTAAAAAAAAATTGGGTTTGCAACAAAAGATATGGAGAGAAGAAAGAAAAAATATAGATCTTATTTGAATGTATTCTACTGGCATTTGAACGCAATTTCAAGTCCTTGATAGTAGAGTGATAAGTTGTATTATTTTTTCATTCTTCCCAATTTTTCCTCTCTTTCTAATTTATCTTATTTTTCTGTTCTTCCTAATTTTACTGTTTTCCTTATATATCTTAATTTTCTTATTTCCTAATTTATCTTATTTTTTTCATCCTTCTTAATTTTGTTACGTTCCCAACTACCTTAACTTTCTTTTATATATTTTTCTTATTTCTCCATATTTCTTTGTACTTAATAACTTCTTTCATTTAAATTCTCTGATTTGTCCCATTCATCTGCTTCCTTCAATTGTTTTTCTTACTTACTTCATTCTTTAATCAGGATTTCTTTGATATATTATTTCTGTAATTTTTCTTTATATATAATTTTATTTCTTCTCCAACTTTTAACTCCTTTCAATGTATAGTAATGCTATTCTTTAAGCTAAATAGTTTAGATAAAGATAATACCATATTTTATATTTTTCTATATCTGGATTTTCAATGTCTTCAGGGAAACCGAAACAAAAATTAATCGCATAAATAGAATACATTTCTAATCTTTGCTCTTGAAACGAAACATCGATATTTCGTAAATATTTTGGATTATTATGAATTTCTCTGATTACGAGAATAAAATGATTTTTTTCTCTATCACTGAATGCTTTAACAAATATCATTATAATCCCTGCTCAATGGATCGATAGCTCGTTACACGCATTATGCGAAAAGAAAAACTGATAATTGGGAATTAATATTGATAAGTCAAGTAATCAATAAATGATGATGATGATGTGTTGAATAAATTGAAAAATTTTGAATTCCATCTTAAAGGCTGTTAAATGTATTCATTAGGCCATTAATATATTTCTATTTAATAGACCATTGATCTGATTATAAATAAAATGCTGTATATATTTTCATCAGATATGCAAAATTTATGATATACAATTTGTAACTGCGGTCTATAATTTTTTTTAATTGAGGAAATAAACCGAAGGATGAATAATAATATGCTACAAAAAACAGAAACAAAATCGATTCAAATGTATTTTTTTTGGGTCGAATGAAACCAGTTGAGAGCCGACCGCAACAAAATGCAGCTGTTCGATGCAAGGTTAGCTAGATCCTTCATTAACGTGAGAGAATAATAACAAAAATAATTATAATTATCATTATTGTTATCAATAACTTCATTCATCTTATATGCTGTTCAATGTACGAAGAAACTCAATGAAAAATTAATATATACATATATATGTATCCATCATCTTCTCACAAATATTCTATTTATGACTATATTATAATACTGTATTTTATATTATAAAAAACATTTTCCCCTTAATACAATGAATGGTTTGTCAAACTACTTCCGTTGCCAAATGGCAAAAGAAAAAAAAAATGGGTCAAGACCTTCGATTTTTCTTTGAGAGGGAGGAGTAGTAGCCATTCAGAGATTCACTAAATAATAATAATAGTTATCTTTCATGCAAGGATGATAAAAAAAACAACGCTAACACCTTATGAAGACCATGGAGAACAATTTCAGTAATAATAATCTTTTCCTTTCAGCTCCTATTATTTCTACAGTAGCATGTCCGGAGTGTATCCATTATAATTAACACGCGTATACTATAAGCGGATTTTCATACCTCTTTTTGTTGGTCATATAATATACGATTATTCATAAAAGAAGGCGGGAATCTGACCCATAGACATTTTTATGAGATGACAAACCGATTATTTCCATTGGAATTTCAATCCCGGAACGAATAAAAAAAAAACCAGACTAATTTAAAAAACGAGATTTTTCCAAGGCTTATCTTCCCATTGATTGTTCAAGGTAATAATTGTCGGTTATAACAATATAACAACGGCCTTGGACAACCTGAAATAAAATTATAATGGTCTAATAGAATCTTGCTATTGATCCTTTGAATTGGATTATTCTACTGATCAGTTTTCGTTTTTCCTTAGACGCGAGAGTTTTTTGCTCATTTGATACGACCGCAAAATCGGTAAATTGATCATTATCATTGGATTGGTACTCGTTCAATCACATGCGCTTGAAAAAAGATTCAGTTTGAAAAAAAAAATCGTGCATGTAATTAGCATAAAACACAAACACACCGAAACAAGGAGACGCGGGGAATTTATAAGGAATATTTTGATATGTTGCTCTAAATTCGATAACTTGCATATATAACTTTGAATTCAACTACATCGTTATTATTTCAAATCCAGTTGCATTGATACTGCTTCGATTACTTACGTTTTTTAGCTTTGATTATTTACATCTATCCTGTTTTTCAATTATTTCATCCATAATGCTTGGATTATTTAAAAAATATCGCTTAAATTAATATCAGCTTAATACTCACATTGATATTGATTTTGTTCAATTACATCGATAGTGGTTTTTGTTCAATTATATCGATATCGGTTTTTGTGCAATTACATCAATATTGATTTGAGTTCAAAAACATCGACATTAATAAAGTTCCAAAAACCACTGATATTGATTTGAGTTCAAAAACATCGACATTAATAAAGTTCCAAAAACCACTGATATTGATTTGAGTTAATCTACACTGATATTAAATCGATATTAATTCGGCCACTCCGAACAACGGTCATATTTTGTTGAAATCGAACGCGTCCCATAGACTTAACATTACAAGAAACCTCCAAACAACGATTTCCAAATAACGGCCACTTTGAAGTCGGGAAAAGGTAAAAATACCATATCGCTATGAGAAAAATAATTTCCAAGCTGATTTTTAAGGGATTTTCCCGCTTCCCGAACTTTATGAGGGGAAGGGGAAGGATACTTTATTTTCTTGGGTACAAATGCTAGATGGGTGTGTTAAAGACAGTGGAGAGGAAAAAATCTTGAAGATATAATATAGGGGACAACAGAAGAGACCTGTTGTCAGCACTAATGACTAGAGCATAGTTTCCCAAACTTTGTGTTCTTCATGGTCTTCAGCTATCGGATTGGACTCGGGAACACCTTGGAAAGATTTAGTTCATAGTTTCTCAAACTTTTTGTTCCATCTCCCCCCTTCAATATTTTTTGTTTTCATCTCCCCAACTCAAGCCAACCCATAGGATCCTATATTAAACCCATAGCTTCCACCGCCACTTGGATCATTCCATCGCCCCCAGGGGAGACGATATTGTCCACTTTCGGGATCACTCGTCTAGTTGTAGGTCCAGAGTGAACAAAGAACTATTTGGGGTTGCTGGTACACTGTCTTGGTCCATATCAGTTTTTCCCGTTTGTTGTGTTCTACCTGAGCACTTCAAACCTGAATTTTAGAACGCTATAATAGTGCTGTAGATCGATTAATCCGTTATTAAATTTTACCAAAATATAATCATATATTTTTATATAATTATCGTAATAATTATCAGTTACAGAATGGATTGTGATTTCACATGCTATGCACATGGATCGCAAATTTTAGTTTTTTTTTCTCTCAATAGCGGCCACATTTTTACGGTCCTGCTAGTGGCCGTTGTTGGGAGATTTTACTGTAAATCGATATTGATTTTAATTACATCGGGGTATCAATTTAAATCACACCGATATCGATTTTAAATTTAATCGATATCGATTTAAATTGCATCGATAGCAATTTTAATTACATCGATAGTAATTTAAATTCAATTACATTGGTACGAGTTTCAGCTCAATTATATCGATATTGATTTGAATTCAATTACATTGGTACGAGTTTCAGCTCAATTATATCGATACTGATTTGAATTCAATTACATCGATGTAAGTTTGCGTTGAAATATATCAATATTAATTTTAGTTCAACTAAGTCGACATGGAATTCAGTCCAAAAACATCGATATTTATCTCAGTTCAAAACCATCGATATTTATCTCAGTTCACAACCATCGATATTTATCTCAGTTCAAAACCATCGATATTTATCTCAGTTCAAAACCATCGATATTTATCTCAGTTCAAAACCATCGATATTTACTTAAGTTCAATTTTTTTTCTAACTCTAATTCTTAACATCGATATACGTTAACATACTATTTTAATTGCTTACATTGATTCTATTTTAATCAATAACACTGATATTGCTATGATTGGTAAAATTCACCGCTGTTTAAATAGATATTGCTTTAATAACATAAACACACACACGCACGCACCGTACCGATTGTTACAATTAATTTACATAAACGAAATAAGACTTTCATACTCATATAGTGATTTGAACCAAAATAATGATAAATTTAATGCAGTTTTTGTCAGTAAATGCAGAAAAAAAATGAAAAAAAGTTTTCATATTATATTAAATTATTCGCATGAGCGTTTGAAAAAAAAAAAAAATGCCGAATCTCCATAAAACGAAGTGATTTCGTTCCATTGGATAATTTATAGAAATATTATTATAGAGAAATGATTTTAGTATAGTGTAGAGAGAGACTATATTTAATCCCAGATTTATCCCTTATGCAGACTTCGATATATCATGTCGATGGTAGTACATCGATGATAAAAATCGATCCACTTTTCAAAAACCAAAACTGATTCTTTTAGCGCCCAGTTTCCGGCATGATCTTTTAAACTTTCCATTTCTATATTTTTCCAGACGAAGATAATCTCGGGTCATTATCTGAGACTTAGAAAAAAATGGATAAGAATCAAATCATTTCTTTTGTTTCCGAACCACAAATAGAGTCTTATCCCTATTTTGCTAAAAACGTGAAGAAGAAAATTTCGTTTTCTTTTTTGGTTTACTCCGCAATTATCGGCTTTTCTGAATGGATGAATCGTTACCACGTGACCTTCTGGCATCATTTCTTTTTCCATCTTACCTAGGTTTCGGTACAACATATCTGATTAATCTTCACATGACTAGAAAATTAGCGACGAAAGGTCAGAAAGAGATGGAAATCGCCTACTTTCACTTCATGCACACATATATGGAGGATGTGCTCGTATATATTTGGTGCTTTGTTTGATTTCACTTAACCTTTCACACGAAGAAAGGCCCTTTATGCCACATAACGAACTTTGACGAGGAACTAAATGAGACATAAGAGGAAATTTCCAGGTCACGATATCGTTCATCTTTTTTTTTTTGTGTGTGTTGAATCTAATCGCTCCCTACATTAGAGATATTTATAAACTTATTTCACTAATTGAGATGGCGCTTCTTGAGCTTTTATTCGAAATGAGGAAATATCTTTTTCTCATGAGAAAAAAAAAATTCTGGAAGAAAAGAACATAGTGTAATTAACTTTATATGAAAACTCGAATAAAAACAAACCATTCGAGGAAGACCTGGCAGGGTTTTGGTTCTTTTTTACGATCAAATTAACTATATATTTCGACCCACTGGCACGGGGAAGAACTGGTCCTAAATAAATGTGACCCGTTTGTTATAAAGGACTCGAACCCAATGACATCGTGTTTCTAGGTAATAATGTAGCATTGTTTTTTTTAATGGTATGACTAAGTTTTTGACAACCACATGATAACCTCATTCTCTTGGTTCAATCATTGGTCGCCCCCTTCAGCTAATTTTGAGGTATATTTTTTAGCCTAGAAATATTAGTCATATGAAAAGCATTAAACTGCATTTTAAAATATGTATCTTACTAATTTGGATAGGAAAATTTTTAGTTTTCTTAGATTATATTTCCGTCAGGTTAAAAAAAAATTATATAGTATAATAACTATATGCATTCAGGTCAGAGAGAAGCCAGAAGAATTTGCTTGTGATTAAATGGTTTGTACCTTGGTAATGATAATGAATGGTCATTTGATAGAGATCATGATCTGAACTCCAATAATTAACATTTTTGAATCTCATGACCTATTTCCAGCAGAAAAAAATATTATTTGAAATCTTTATTTGTTGCTAGTATCTTACGTCTGTCTCACTACACCACTGAAATAAAATAGAGTAAAGGGTTTTTTTTTTTCAGTTATACATACACACGGACACAATCACTATTCAACACTGTATTTTTTTTTTTAAAGGTAAAGGGTAGGAAACATCAGGATGTGTGTATACTACTTAGAATGAGAAAAGGGCGTGCGAAGTCAGTTAAGTAGGCACTTTAAACGACGAAAGAGCGAGCGAGCGAGCGAGAGATAGATAGAGAGAGAGAGAGAGAGCGTTGGCCCAAGGTCTCATTTTCAACCTGTTCTTTACACGTCCTTGGTTGTTTCAAGAGATAAGAAAGAGATCGTGTGGATATGCTGCCGTCGTCGAGACGAGAAGAGATTGTCTGTGCTGTTTGGAACAAGAGATGGAGATAAAAAATAAAGAAATTCCCGAATAAATTCAGCCTGAGGTCCAGGCCCTTACATGGACTGGTTCTACTACGCCTTTAACTCGACTTATAATGATGTACAATTACTTACTCTCTTATTTTTTCGTCTTATATATACAGGTATCCATTGAAAGAAAAAAAAAAAGAGACAAAAAATATACTGTTACTTTACATTGAAATGAGCGTCTTTTTTAAAATCTTTCTCTTATTGTTTACTTCTCTCTAGGTTGATTGAATTAACGTGTGAATGTACTGCGTGAAGTGATTCATCCACGTGCTTTGAATTCAAACGGGTTCATGTTATTCTTTAGCGGTTACATAAAATATGTCATTTGAAAGAAGTTTATTTATGACAAACACGTTCGTTATTGCGAGGCATCGACTTCCGAAAAGAACACTCAGATCATCTTGACTGCGTTTTCGAACAATGCACAATGTTTTATTTTGCATGGTACATATATAATGTTTAATGTCCACTGCTATCCATAAGATGAGAGGTGTAGATTTTATGGTCACTACTCTGAAATCCCACATACAACTTATGAACATTCCGCTGAGGAATTGGAATTATTATATTGCAAGATGTATTAGAATACCGTATATACTTGTGTATAAGCCGACCCCCCCCCCCAATTCAGGACCACCAAAATGACAATAAATTGTAAACCCGTGCATAAGCCGACCCCGAAAAATCCGTGCATTTCAGAGAAAAAAAAATATTTATATTTTCATGCAAAATTAATAGCTTATGGAAATTTACAATAGAAAATGATTCAAACTTTTTAATCCGTTTTTTCCGAGTCTCCAAGCTCATCGTAATCCATCAGATCATCATATAGGGTGCGGCATCTTCGTTTTTACCTTCATGTGGGCTGTCATCGCCATCGGCATTTTCAAATAGGATATCACCTTCAGTTCCGTCCATCGCATTATTGATGCAACACTTTTTGAAGGATCGGATGATAATTTCGGTGGAAACAGAATTCCACGCCTCCTGTACCTATTGGTACACTAGGCCAATGTCAAGTTTTTCTAAGGAACCACTTTTTGTAGTTTCTTTATCATCGGAACTCATCCATTCGATCCACATATTTCTCAAATAGTCTTTGAAAAGCTTGTTGATGCTGACATCTGAAGGCTGTACAATCAACGTAAGCCACCACCAACCAATGATGTTTCCGATTTCTTTGCCTCGGCTTTGACATTATCAGTTCTGTGGGATTTGAACATATCCCATACCAATAATGCCGGTTTCTCGAACACTGCTACAACAATGACTACTGATTGCGGGGGTCGATATTTTCTCATCAAAAACTGACCCGAGTATAAGCCGACCCCCCCCCCCCCTTGGGGAACGAATTTTTCCACAAAAAAACTCGGCTTATACACGAGTATATATGTATATGATAATTGATTAAACCAAAAAATTCTTAGGGACACGTCTTTACCTGCTGATAAATAAATTATTGCCAGCAGCGAAGTTTGTTTAGAATTAATGGTGAAAATTAATTCATTTTAACTCTAACCATGTTAAGACATGGCAAATCCGACATGGCATTTTGCCTATTTCAGCATTTGATTTTATATTTATGCTTGACAGTCGCAACATATTCCATATATTTTGGGTATTTAATTCTCAGCTTGCGGACAAGCATTGATAGTCTGAATAATGTTTTTGTCAATTGCATTTTTACTTTCTTTTTTTTATTTGTGTTTCACGTTACTTTTTCGTGAAGTTTTTGGAGAAACACAACAAATTTCTAATTTGTCTCTGTTTTGCTAAAGTACGAGTTGAATTCGCAAAGCAGTCTTTAAATGAACATTAATCCAGCTTGATGTTACAACCAAGAAATTTATATTTTGTTCATTCCCCCCCCCCCCCGAACTTATGATCAAACCTTCCTTCTGGCTACCTAATGCCAAGAGAAAGACAACCAGGAAAAATATCTTTTTATATGTTTTGCAACACCGATTAAAAACTAAGCATGTTGAAAAAGCACATGCTTTTCAGAAATAATAGAAGTCTTTTAATGAAACATGAGGTAAATTGAAAATGATTTGCAATAATATATTTCCCACAAAAAAGTAGCCAAGAAAAGGACATTTAATAAAGACACTCGCCTCTTTTTCCTGAATAAATCTAATTTGTGAAGTAATTTAAAATTCCAATTGATTTAAACGGAAGTTCAAGTGATGGCTACTTTCTTCTTAACCACACAAAATTTGATAGGTGGTAAATGATGGTGTAGGACGGAGGTCTTTAACATTTTTCTAGTCGCAAGCACTGTTTGTACCCATCACCAAAAGAAGAGCATCCTTACGGCAAGTTTATGCATGATATCAGGATGATTTCAATCCTTCAATACAATTTGTACGAAGCGCTTACTTAAGACGTTGATCAAGTGCTCGCGAGCAATGGGTTGAAGATACCTGCTGTAGGACTTGAATCAGTGTTTTTCAATTGTCAAAAATGGGGAAAAGAAATCTGGGGAAGACTTTGGCTATAATCTATTGATAAAAATGTTTAAAATTATGAAAAAGTATATGGTAGCTTAAAAATATATTTCATTTAAAAAAATACATTTTTGTTTTAAGATAGGAAGCTATTTTGAAATTTGGAAAAATGGGCTGGTGACAGCAAGGTGAAGGGCATTTCCTTAAGAAATGAAAATTTGTTCAAGAAAATTATAAAAAAATCTATTGAGGAAAAAATTATGAATAGAGTGGGCAACTTGACAGAAACAAGAATACAAATAAAAAATGACGAAAAAATAATTCTGTGACATATATATGGAATGTAAACTGCTGGGGTCACAATTTAGGCCAATTTCTGGAGAGTCACTTAAATATATCGGTCTATCTGTCTGTTCTGTGAATCGGTAAAGTTTAGTCTATCCTTCTTCAAAATGTACGTAGTATAAGTATATATGTCATGAGTACTTTAAAAATTTGGGAAAACTTAAAAAAAAAAATGCGTGAAGTCAGCGCACGTGCACACAACCTTAATTCAATGCACATCCCTAGTCAATTTGTTAACCGTAGAGGAATGTGTGCGAGGCGCATATATGGTTAAGTAGTAGTTTCTTTCTTGGTTTACCAAGGATTTTTGTGAAACAATGACTCAAGCTAGAAACAAAGCTTTGAGGTATTGCGCATCGGCATGAAAGTAATGTCACTACGGATAAGCGCAGTGATTCACGTTGAAGGGAGGTCCAACAAAGTATTAGAAAAGACGCCTATTTTTGGCTAGTAGTGTATACCGGTTAACAAGGTAAACATGGTAAATGCTCATAGTACTTCGGGGGAGCGGGGAAATTACTTTGGTATGCACTAAACCTTTCCTTGACGACCATTTTTTTTACACATAAATAATGTATAAATGTATAAATGCGGAAAACACAGTAAAAGAAATTTTCCGCAATAGTCTGTATATTATTGCAAAGCATTCCGAATTGCATGAAAGTTCTGTATTGCACTATCAATGAAATTCCATTACATGGAAGGCAACATTAGTGTTTCTTTTCATCCATCGAAACATACAGCACGAGTCTCACATTGCACATTATATCGGTAATACACCATTTTCGAGAGCGTGTGCCAGACGTCATTAGAACCTAATGACTTTCCATCACGTTTAGAAAACCCATAAACTATATCTACGACTTGGGAAAAAAAAAGATTAAAACAACTAATTATTTATTTAAAAGCCCTTCTTCCTTGTTCTTAAATGATGGTATCGGGACTTGATGATGCATGATTCTCATTTTTTCAAGGCGATATTTGACTGATGGTTAAAAAGACAAAAAAAAAAGAAAAGAAAGATAAACCTGATGATAACCGGTAACGTTATCTTTTCTTCTTTTTTAATAAGACGATGAAGGTGACACGTTTTGTCCATAACAGACCGACCATTTCGTTTTTTTATTCCAATGATTAATGATGGTTGAACGTTAAAAACCGTCTCATCGTGTGAAAGGAAGAGTAAATATATAAGATTAATAAATGTAAAACGGTTAAGATCAGTAATTACTTCCGCCTAAAACACTGACCGACCCTCAAGACGTCCAAAACAAATAGAAGACGAAGAAGAAGAAAAGTTAATAATTATATACATTTTTTAAACAAATAGAGAGGAAAGAAAAAAACAAGGATGAGTTTGTTTACAAACGTTTTAGAAAAAAAGAAGAATGGCGTACTAATAAGCATATGAAGACAAATAAAACATTAAAATGAAAAATGGTTTCTTCAAAAACGGAGTCTCGAATAGTCATAGATTGAAGGTTGAGCTCGCGTGTGTGTGTGTTTGTGTAGTCAGTGTTTTCTATTATAACTAATGGTTCGAGTCTCGATACGACGCCCATGCGGAATTCAGTCTCTTTTGTCTTATGGGCACGAGCGCGAAAAAATACAGAATCCCATTGCATATCCTCACGAATGTCATTATGCACACATGCCTCATTTAGAATTAGGATTTTTTATCTTCTCGTACTTCATACAACACGAAAATTGACCAGAGGTTTCTTGTTTTACCCAACTGTTAAAGAAAATTTATTTGAGCTTTACAGGGCCATTGACGTGTTCAATGGGAAGTTTAGGAAAACACCCGAGAATTGGCATCTGTTTAGATCACTGTTTCTCAAAGTGGTCAATATCACCTCCCGGTGGCGATGAAATGGTCCAGGGGAGCGGCAGAAGCCGTAGGTTTAATATAGGACTCTTTGGGTTAGCTTGAGTTTGGGAGGATGGGGGGGGGGGGTGTCGAGAGGAAAAAAACATTTTGAAGGAGGGAGCGATGGAACAAAAATTTTGGGAAAAACTATGGTTTCGACGAATAAACTTTTCTCTGATGATCCTTATCAGAAATAATTTACAATTGACCAGTTACGGGACTGACAATGTAAATTATACAGAGTGTGGGATGAAATTTCCATTTCTCTCAATTAACGTTTTTTTTCCTTCTATTTCATTTTTCTCAAAACACACTCTGTTGATGATCACAAATGATGCACGCTCTTAAATAATGCAGTATTGCGACAAAATACAGTCAAACTTGGTTATAACGACACCTCGGCTATAACAACCGTAATTGGCCGTCTCCAGCTGGTTCCTGTGAAGAATAATATTAATAAACCTGCTCTGATGATAAGGTTATCAAATAATGCTCTAGTAAAAAGGTTATAAAATAATGCTCTAGTAATAAGGTTATAAAATAATTCTCCGGCCATAAAGTTACCAAATTAAGTTCTGTTGATAAGACAATCAAATAATGCTCTGATGATAAGACAATCAAATAATGCTCTGATGATAAGACAATCAAATAATGCTCTGATGATAAGACAATCAAATAATGCTCTGATGATAAGACAATCAAATAATGCTCTGATGATAAGACAATCAAATAATGCTCTGATGATAAGACAATCAAATAATGCTCTGATGATAAGACAATCAAATAATGCTTTAGTGCAGTTGTTCCCAAACCGCTAAATGGAGCATCAAGTGCTCAGCCAAAGATTTCTTGGTGTTCCGTGCGAGGATATTGGTGGTTGAATGGCAGAACCATTTTTTTAAAACTTTCATATGTTCGGATGGAGTACAGGGCAAATACGAAATTAATTTATCCACGTAAAACACTTGCGGCTTCTCCGAAAAAATAGTCTACCTTTAATTTCTTCTCTTTTAATTTTTGAGCATGTATTCAGAGAATATTTTTTTTTGAAAAGCATTTCACCCTACTAACGTCAATGCAGTTCTGCATTTTTCCCAACCATTTCCTGCAAGTATTTTGGAGCTCTTCAACTGATTAAACTGTTTAAAATGTCATTTAGCCAATGGACCACTGCTTTTGCGTTTCCAAATCTCTTCGCCATGAAGGTCTCTCTTGATTGGGCAAAAAAAAAGTAAAAAGTTTTTAGGAATTTTCGGAACAGTAAAGCCTGCTTTTGTCAAAATGGTTGTTGATTTCTGCGAGCCCTTTTCTCCGCATAGAGCAGGCAGACCTACAACATGACACTGTACTTTGATGACAACTTTTATAAATAAAGGCTTTATAACTCATGAATAAGCAGCAAAATACCGAGTGGTGATCGGGCCTGACTAAGGTACACCAATTTTTTTTAAGGTTTTCATCTACATTTATTCTTAAGTATGATTTTTTTATTAACTAAATTCCTTTCCACGAGCTGGCTATTGAAATTTTTTGTCTATCTCGCTTATAGATTTCAAGATAACATAAAAACTTCCTTAATTTTCCACCAGGTGGCGTTGTAACATTTATCATTTGCCGTGTACTCGTATTGCTATACCAATGCGTCACATTCATGATGCTATCTGTCATATTACCGGAGTTATTCAAGATTATATGAAAAATTTCCAATGCTCTTTATTTCTTTCAAATAGTTATCTTTTTTGCTCCCGGGCATCCCAAAATGACTCTTAGGGGTTGAAGAGGATTGTAAGAAGCTGCGCATGCCACTATGAGAGATCTTCAAGTATACATATTTACGGATATTTAGTGTTAGGAGATGTGCATATTGGTGTCTATTCCTGTTTCTGAGACTTTGAAGTATCAAGATAATTTAAATGTTTATACAAAACTAGCTCTCTCAGTGATGAAATTTTCTCCCAGAAAGTGCTGCTGCATGACGTAAAAATTTTAAGAACCACTGTTACAGCGTGTTAAGGTTTTCAAATTATGTTCTGTCGATAACGTTCTCAAATAATACATTGTTGGTTAAATGTTCTTAAATAATATATTATTGATTAAATGCTCTCAAATATTGCACCACTGGCGATGTTTTTTATTCACGTTTTCCCATCAACGCTATTCAACAATGTTTTTAAACAATATTTTTGTAAAGCAATTGCTCAAAATTAATCTAAAACATCCGATCAAGACAGCTTTTGTTTTTTTTCCTCACTTAATTTACTAATTTACTTTAATTAATTTACTTTAATCACTTAAATCAACATTCAGAGCCCAAACAATATTCAGTATAAATGAAATCAACTATATATTGGTACACATAGTCAAATTCTCTTATGATGACATCAGTCGTAACGACACCTTGGCTATAACGTCAATAATTGACGGTCCAAGTAGATTACTATAGAGAATAATGTAAATGCATATATTTGCCTTATTCGTTGGTGATTTCTTAGTATTATTGGGCAAAATTTATCTACTTTTCCCATAATGTTATTGAACCTTGCTTATAACGTCGATTAAACGTCACGAACTCGGTAATGACGACACCGCTTTTGATTAAATTTTCATGGTGTTATCCCAAGAAATTCTACTAATTAAGGCAATGTCTTCTGTGTTGTTCTGTTTTCCTTTCTTTGAAACAGAGCACAACTCCAGTCTATCACCACGGGCAATTTATTACTGATTGAGTTGTGCCGGAAGTGTGAGTATGTCTCTAACAATCTGAGTGCGTATATAATGTTGCGCGTGAATTTTTAGCGGTGCCATCTATGTTACAAATGAGTGAAGTGTGATGTTTGAATATTTGTACTGTTGTAGGCGTATTGCTTTCTGTAGCGAGACATTTTAACGGGGGAGATCGGGTCGCATTCGCGCTTCGAAGAAGTGTGACGCTGCTCATCGACACGACCCGTTATTTTCCCGGAAAATTTTGCCCTTCCAAGCCTTTTTCCCTGAAAATGCTCCGTTTTTCAACGAGAAGTTTACTTCAAATTTTTAAATCTTTACTAGAATCGGAAGAATGTGAAAGTAATTTGCGTGATTTATAAACTCTGTTGTAATGAATATGACTATGTTAATTTCTTTTCGCGTGAAATACATTTTAAACCACTGTTGATTTGCTGTAGTACTGCATTTCGATGCAAAGGTTATTTGCAAGCGTTATTTGGCAATTTCGCTGATAATTAATAAAAATTTTAGCGAGAATGGGCAATGTACGGAATTAATTATTTTCGTTATTTTTCAAGATCAAATACGGTCAGCGACCATGATGAGGATGACCATTGGTTATCTGATCATTACGGAATAATAGCTTCATGTACAGTGTACGATTGCATCTGATTACATTTTTCGTTGAACGTCCCGAAAACGCCAACTTCAGTTGTGACGACACCTCTGTTACAACAGACAAAAATTCCGGGGAATGTCCAAAATCGTTATAACCGAGTTTGACTGTATTATTATTATTATTATTTTGCTTTGTTTTGGTAGCCAGAATGACGTCACGAATCATGCAATCGCAATAAGGAATCGGCATCGCTTCGATTACGAGAAAAGCTTATAAACGGGTACATCGTGCACCACGTCTTATCTCTGGTTCTATTTATTTGCATTGACTATTTGTCTTCAAAATTTCCATGTTACGAGTAATTGTTTCCTCTACGCAATGAGGAAGTAAGTATACGTAATACCTGCTATATATATATATATATATATACATACATACATATATGGAATATACGTATGTAATTATTGTTATTACGCATCTGGCGTGCAAAACCGCGAAATGACGTTAATTGGGTGATTTCTAACCTAAGGGGGGTTAAACAACGCCACTGCGCTAAATAAAGTAATTTTGTTGTCTTTTTTGATGAAGGAAACTTGTGCTTGTGTGTTTCCATATAACACTCTCTCTCTGCTAATTAATGTTCTCAAAATGATTCTCCATTGATATTATTTTCTCTCAAATGATACTCTTCTAATAATATTGTCAAAGAACGCTGTGTTGTCAAAATGCTAATGTTTGTCAATAAATGGTCAGTTGATGTTTTCAAATGAAGTTCCCTCTAGAGCAGCGTTTCTCAGCCTTTCTGAACGAAAGGACCAGTAAAATGTCTGAAACGATTCAACGGACCACTTGCGTCCAGTATTACAGGGTATTCCTGTGATTTTTGGTTGTTCCTATTGTATTATACATTGGTCCCGAGTTTTCAACGATTCTTATTTGCAATAAATGTCTAATCTTACATATTTGTCAGAGTCGTTGTTATTTCCGCAATTTTAAGAACAATTGATGATTTTGACAACTTATGGCGACGTTTTTGGTGATAATTGGCGATGTCCCGTATTGTACCATATTTAATACCGTACTTCTCCGTACTTTCCTCAATAAAATATGGAAACAAGGTCTATTGACTTTTTTTTGGTGAAACACATTTCTGTTTGCAGCGATATGTGGCAACCCTTTATATCACATCCTTTGGAAATTGCAGCAGTAATTAGCAATTTGTCGTTAATTTCATTTACTGTTTACAACAGTGGTTCTCAACCTTTGTAAGCCCACACTACGGTCGATTTCTATTTTATTTTTTGCGCGTGGAAAGCCCGGTTATACACAAGACTAATAGGAAATAAATGGATAAAAATGAAACGTTAAACCACTCACGGCTTTGACTGATGTTAGGGCTCGGCGGTTGAGAAACACTGCCCTAGAGGAACGTGTACGAGGTGAACGTAAGGTTAAGTAGTGGTAGTGATGATGTTTTCACATAATGTTTAACTGATAATATTCTCAATCTTTGTTGATATGATGGTCTCTCTCTCTCTCTCAAATAATTCTCTGCTGATAATATTCTCGAATTCTGTTGATGGTGTTCTCAAATAATGCTTTGCTGATGTTCTTAAACAATGTTCAGCTGATAATATTATCAAATAACGGTTTACTGGTAATTTTAATTTCTGTTAATGATGCTCTCAATTATGCACTGTTAATTTTCCAAAAAAAAAAAAAAGGAGAAACAAAAAACTGTGGTGATATTGCTCTGTTGATTTACTCAAGTAATTTTTCAATATATATATATTGATGATATTTTCAAATAATTCTCTACTGATAACCTTCCAAACTCTATTTATGATATTCTCAAAAAATAATGCTCTGTTCATTCTCAAGGAACATCGTGTTGATAAAAATCTTCAATAATGTCTTGTTGATTTTTTCAAATAATTATCAGTCGACGTTCTTAAATAATGATCGGTCGATATTCTCAATAGTGTTGTATTGACAATATTCCCTAATTCGGTGGATGATTTCCACAAATAATGCTCTGTTGATAATATTTTGAAATAATTCTCTGTTGATAATATTTTGAAATAATTCTCTGTTGATAATATTTTGAAATAATTCTCTGTTGATAATATTTTGAAATAATGCTCTGTTGATAATATTTTGAAGTAATTCTCTGTTGATAATATTTTGAAATAATTCTCTGTTGATAATATTTTGAAATGATGCTAAAACTTGATACCAGAGTCTTGTGACCACGTAGGGGTACTGGAAATTCACGAAAATGATATGGCGTTAAATGGTGAACTTCTATGGGCGAAACCATAAATACTTAAACATGTGAACTTGGTGGATCAATGTCACCCATAATCAAACTAGCCAGCCGATGTGGCTTCGGGAATGATGAAATTTTCCTATATGCCCAGGAAAATTAAGATGTAGGGCACTTATGAAACAGCAAGGTGCAACTAGAACGAAATAAAACACCCGGAGGCCCGAACATTAGTTGACTTGGACCAGGACTCCGTGAAACGCAGATGTGACTTTGATTTGTCGTCGGTACTGCCTACACGACTAAAACTTGTGACATCCAATGCACGCGGACGGACCACCATCAACGGAACTTTGGTTATCGAGTCCAGACGTGCTAAGGACGCTACAATATAAATTTATACTTCGATTCTTAGACCACAATTCATCATAATTATTTTGTTGATTTATATGCTTGTAGTCGGACTTCTTGTTACTCTGTTATATAAATTTATATACATACATATGTTCATTTAGTAAAATTCCAGATGCACCCACCTTTCGGGAATGCTTCGATATCTCCTTGAGATGGGAAGCGGGGTGTGTCCGGTCCTTCAATATCACAACGAAAGGTAGATTTTATGAAGCCAAAGAAAATTACCATACCATTAGTCACAGTAAAAGAAAAAAAAGGACAGGTGTTCTTCCTGTATAAAATATGGTCCCAATTAACTAATATTATACGTATTTCAATGGGAAACTGTACCCCGACTTACGCCCGTTCAACTTACGCTGTCGTAGTTGGTCCCACCTATTGCGTAACTTCGGTGTATTAAAGTACGTATTTATCTCTCGTTTTGCATAATAATTTTCTCACCTTGCAACCCCAACAATGGCATTCAATAATTTTTATTCCCACTGAGATTCCAGTCGCGTGCCTTGAAATACGACACAAAACATCGTATTGAACACAAAGCACATATATTTTAGGAGATAAGAATTCTACTTGCATCACAACTTCCTTGACTTTCAGCTTGTCTCGATGGCCCTCGGTACCTTCATCTTGAACGTTGTTTATTACAAAGTGGCATTTTTTTTTTTGTGTGAAAGCACAATGCCTAGATAGAATGCATAGGTGTATACTAGAGAGTTTCGCCCATCTTCTAACACATATACGAGAATTGATATCACATTTTTTTTTTAAGCAAACTTTCTTTTCAACGGTTGTTTACGCACCAGGACATCCCACCACATTGTGACAGTCATTTCAAACCGAAGAAAAATATGCACGGGAAAACGACTGTATGCATTTGAAGATAATAAACGTACTATATTCACACAACGTGGTATATACTCGCTCGATACGGGATTTTTTTTTCCCCTCGTCACTTATACGGTGAACAAAAGCAAATTTTCATCCTCAATGCCCATTGATGTACATTTTTTTTTTTGTCTTTATAACTGAGTTACGATTCGCTGTTTGTATGTCTTCCGAGGACACCATATGTGTAGGCATCCCGTTCAAGTGGCGAAAATATCGTATAATCGTAACGAGAGTGACGTCAAAAGCAACACCATAACATACAGAAACACATCACGTTACAGAGGAATTCCTATATTCCAGAACGTTTTTTTTTTCTCCACAAAGGGCTCGGATTTTAGTATAATTTGATGGCCGTCACATTTTTTTTTCACACTCTTCTCATGGCCACGATCGGAGAGGAGGAGGATACTAGAGCATTGGTACCAGGACGTGCGTAAAAAAAAAAAGAATAAAATGTCTCATTTTTTATGCATGGCATTATGCATTATTTTATTGGACGGGCGTTGGAATTTAGCGCGAGGAATATCATGAATGAATTAGAATAAAATTTGTCCTCTCCAATGCCTCTTTGGTAATAAATCGTTTTTTTTTCTTCTTCACAAGGCTATTGGAAAACGTCTTTGGAACCGAGGAAATGTCATCACTATGTTACAAATCAATAGTTTTTGAGAAAATATTCTAATTAGATTCGTTGACTCTGATGGAAGTAATCAATGAAGACGTAGTGTATGTATGCAAGGAACATCGGATTAACCCTAAAAATCAGGTTATCCTCAAAAATTCAGTGAGAATAATATCCCGGAGAACAATGCTCAACCGTGGACGTGTTTTCAACACAACTCAATTAACGACATGCTTTCAATGATATTCAACTAACGATGCGTTGGTCGCGATGGTCAATTGCCGTCGTGTTTTCAACAATGCTCGATTTCTAGTGTGTTTCAACAATGCTCGATTTCCAGTGTGTTTTCAGCAGTGCTCAATTGTCAACCTGTTTTCAACAATGCTAGATTGTGAACGTGTTATCAACAATGTTCGATCACCAACTTGTTTCAACAATGCTCAACTGCCAACTTGTTTCAACAATGCTCGATCACCAATTTGTTTCAACAATGCTCGATCACCAACTTGTTTCAACAATGCTCGATCACCAACTTGTTTCAACAATGCTCGATCACCAACTTGTTTCAACAATGCTCAACTACCAACTTGTTTCAACAATGCTCAACTGCCAACGTGATTGCTACAATGTCTTTTCGAAAATGTTCAATTAACAATTCATTGATCACAATGCTGAAACAGGGCAAACCGAACGCAACCAGGCTCTGTCACTGGAGTGATTTTTAGCAAAGTATCCCGAAGGACGGAATTTTTTCGGGAAAAATTCCAGCCGGTGACCCGGCCCGACGAGTGCTCCCCAGTCAAGCATTCCTTTAGTACGATATAAGAAAGAAAATATAGCTAAACAATGCTCAACTATAGACATGTTTTTCAAAAATTTTCAACTAAGGAAGCGAGCGTTGGTCATAATGCTGAGTTGCCAACGGGTTTTCAACAATGCTGAACCAACGCTGTTATCAGATTAACTGCGTCCGAGTGGTGCAGCGGTAAGGTGCTCGTGTTCCACCTTGAAGGTCCTTACGTTCGAGAGAGAGAATCCGGGAAATATCAGGATTTCTTTACCCACTGAACTTGGGTGACCACCGATAAATGGCGAATTCACTTCCCACCCAACTCTACTGTTTGGAAATTTCCGAATGGTGACATGACTGGCGTTGATGCGCGGTAAAGTAGTATTAGATTAACTTTAATCATGTTTCTGTCTCAAGAGAACTAAACTGTCGTTTTTTGTCACTATATTTCTTAATGAAAGTAGTGCGTGTGTGTTACTAATAATGTTCAGTTAATGTTTTTTTTACTACAATGTTTTCAGTAATAATCAACATGACGAGGTGGTTCAATATTTTCACACCCGTCCACATTTGTGGCAGAAGATGGCCATTCCCCCTCTCCAGAACAATACGATCTCTGATTTTAGACCACATTCGTCGACTTTACTCTCATCTCCGAGGAATTTAGGCGACAAGTACAAGTCACAACAAAGATATGGTTACGCGATAGCAATCTGCATGTATTTCGAATGTTTTTTTCTTTTTTAGCATATGACGTTTCTGCCGAGATTTAAATAATTTATTAGGAAAAAGACTTTCAAAGAAATATACCGTTAATGATATAAATATGGAGAGAAACTTTTTTTCCCGATCATCATCGGCTGCAGAAAAACAAGCACTTATAGTTTCGATTTCATTAAGGGTATTTATGAATGAAATCGTGTCAAAAACAGGGTTGAGTGATGATGATGAGGGAAAATTAGAAAGACAGAGAGGGAAAAAGCAGAGCCTTTCCTTTTTCCCTTCAATTTCTTTTTTCTTTTGAAATGATGTGTGTTCTATCCCTCTTACATTCTCCATCTCCAGCACACACATCTTTTTACCTGTCGATGTAGGTCAACCGTTTTGTTTTATGCCAAGATGTTTTCCCCGTGGTTTTACTTATGAAAAGGGAAAAGGAGGGAAGGCAACTGAACTAAGAAATAAATAATTGCAGGGAGTGAAGGAACAGTTCAAAGGTTGCGAACGTGGGCAAAGAAGCAGAAGATAGAGAGAGAGAGAAAAAACTTCAGAAATGGAAAGGAAATAAAATGTCTACTAAAAAAAATTCTACTGGACAGTTTCCCAGAAACATGGAGAATTCTCTCATCCCGGTATATTCTATACATAATGGATAAAATCTTCTCCACCTCACTTAACAGCCAATAGAACGAAGTTCGCCAAAAAGTCTTAAATTAGACATCTGGAAATTCCAGATCCGTAGGTGTTTCGTAATGAGGAATAGCTTTGGCTGTTATGGAAAGTGGGTTGGGTCCCCTCTCTCTCTCTCTCAACATCTAGAGCTTTGACTCACCTGGCTGTTCCTCATCTACCGATGCCATGTCTCTCTCTCTCTTTTCTTATTCTGACATAATCCTATTTTACTTTCTGGTAGGCTGACTATCTTCTTTGAAGGTCAAAGACCGCAATGATGGTTTCTTCCTATTTGAGCTTGTGTGCGTGAGTGTGTATATATGACGCAATTGTGGTTTGTGGACTTCTCGCGATTGCCAGATCAGGATTTTTATTTTTCTTCACCCTCCATTTGCGATAGAGAATAACGAGTAATTTTGGATTTTTTAAGGAGGTGAGAAAATGGTGAAATGAAACGATTTGAAATGAATGTATAGTGAAACCTTGATGTAATGATACTCTGCTCACCAAGAAAATATATTGTTGTAGAGAGTTTATCGTTATATCGGGAGTCAGCAGTTTAACATTAAAGTATAGACATTGCCAAACAAGACTTGAAAAAATATCGTTGTAGACAGAGGTTCTTACGCTATGGGTTACGATCCGAACTTGAGTAGCAAGAGCTTCCGAGATGGGTCGTCCAAATCCAGTAATAGCCAGGGGCTCTTGAGCTATGGGTCACGACCAAAACTTGATTTGCAGGAACTTCCGAGATGGGTCGTCGAATCACTTTACATTCCTGTTATAAATGCACTTATTGCTTCACTGGTTTCACTAATTTCGAAGAACAAACAGTCTTACGCGTCACAAAGCTGATCTTGTTGTTTATTTTGGGTCGCGGCTGAAAAAGGTTAAAAACTTCTGTTGTAGAGGATTTATCATTTTATCGAATATCATTATAGTGAGGTTTCACGAAATTTAAAGTCTTGGAAAGAGTCGAAATTTTTTGCATTACCCCAGATATGAAAACTTGCAGCAGTGTTAGTTGAATTTCAGTCAAGTGAAGTATCCGTTTCTATTTGGGATTCAACTGTTTCCGGAAATGGAAAATGGGTTGTTGGATTGACACACACAGTTCCGTTCAAATTGTCCATAAACCTAGAAATTTTCGGTACCTCCAAGTCAGAGTCAGAATGTGATGTCATATAGGAGGTTACGGGAAATTCTGTTTTCTAACTGCATCGTTGAGGTTAGTTCACACTACGCGTGTTCGGGAATGTAGTGGAATGATTGAGTTCGAGAGTGATGTGCACGGCATTACAAGTCATGAGGCACGCAACAAGTACGGCTCGCGAAAATTCACCTGAGGGTGTGTTGTATTTATCAAAGAAGCTAGTGTGGAACTTTCCGATTTACGTGGATGGTGCAGCCGTCACAATTGACAGCCCACTTTTCCTGATTAGTGTTGCTTGAGTTTCGGATCCTTCCGAGTCAGAGTCTGACGGAAAACTTCAGTAGTATAGACAAGCGATTCTTAAACAGGGTTCCTTAGAGAGGTTTCAGTAGCTGCGTGAGCTTGAATAAGATATGAATTAACCTCTTTACGATTACGGGCGTAATATAACGTCCAAACGTCATTGGAATAAATTCAAACAAGTTTTCTGTGTTTTCTTTCCGCTCTCTTCACCATCGCGAAGCTTTATAGCAACCCTATTATCACGATTGTCCATTATCTCCGGAAGTTAATTTTTCTTTTACTCCTTTCTTTATAACGCATTTTTCTACTTTGTACATGTAAGAGCGCAAGAGAACATGTAGGTGAAAAGAGAACCCTAAAAAACATTTGCTTATCTATACCGTGGAATTCCGTTGTAACGAATACTGTTATAGCAAAATCTCGTTCTAACGAACACTTTTCTAATTCTCCAGATAAGTTTACATAGGAACAATGCAAAAACTTAGAGATCTCCGATCTCTTGGAGTTTGTTAAAACGGTATTTGACTGTATTATCTGTTATATTTTTTCTTCCGCTCCTTCTATATTTTTCCAATGTGCGGTTAGATTAGGACAAGGCTACCATATTTATCGCCGATTCGTTAAATAGAGTTAATTCAAATTTCTTGCCCATACCTTGTACGTAAAGAGGTTAACTTATGTTGTTTTTACATTATTGTGTGCTGAATATTATTCTTCGAAGGAATCCGTGGCCTTCATCTTACTGACAAAGAGTCTCTCCCTAGCCTCCGTCTTATTGACACAAAGGGTCCGTTGAGAACCTTTGGTGTACACGAGTGTAGGTCGATTGCCCTCAACTCGATTTAAAAAAACGGACAGGTCGTTTGCACCAAGTTTTATAATGTTATTTTTATGTTGAGCTCATGACAGCAGAAGAAATAACGTATTAACCGATATTTCACTGTATCCGATTATTTTGTAAGTGGGCACAACTTATCAAAATAGTCAATTATTCTGTAAATTATTGGGAAACTGATGGGAAAAGAAACCAAAAACGACGGTGTGAAAACCGTGTGTGAAATTTTGTTGACCAAAAGTCAAAGATAGATGACGATAAAAAGCAAAACTAATTTAAAAAAAGGAAATTGATTTACTTTGACGCGGAAAGAAACAGAAACCGAAACTGATGTAAAACGGAATAAAATTCGTCCAACACAAAAAAAAAGTTGTTAACCGATATGTTACTGCATAAAATTTCTCTACGGTTGAGCTCGATTTTAATAACTTTAAAAATAATAACTTACGACATAAATTTTCCAAAAAAAAAAAAAAGAAGCGATAAACGTATTTTTGTAACATGTATCAATTAATGTTTCAAGTCAACAGGAGAGCGCGCTAATAAAAATTGTATTTTTTCTGGCACGCTCGCCAATGCATTTTGATTGCTTTTCCAATTTCTTAACCAAATTGAGCATAAATTTTACATATGATTACTGGTTACTTCATACTTTCCTCCCACCCCACGTCACCTACAATTACGAGACTGGGGGTAATCGACCTGTTGCGGGAACACGCTCAAAAAATTCAAACCTTCCATTTTGAGGACAAACGACAGAACCCCGTGTAGCCGCAACGAGAACAAACAAAAGCTTGATAAGTCCACTGATGATCGTGAATCCCGCGCGCAGTAGTCTTTAGCATGAATACCGTGGGTGAGCCCATTTTAAAGATCGTGGGTGTCCTATCAGGAAATCTTTGATAGCATCAAAGGTTAAAGGAAGCTAGAGACCGTTGTCTCAATCGGTAAATCATCAAGTCACAGCAGAGGGTAGGGTAATAAGCCGGAAGAAGGTCCAATTTTTCCTGATCGTAGCTGGATACGCTACATCGAAGAGTTATTAAATGGCGCTGGAAAGAAGGAAGGGAGACATGGTATTTCATTTTGGAATGACCTTCAACCCCCTCACTCTGTCAGAAACGTTTATGATCTCTTTAAGGGAAATATTTGAGAGGCAAAAAAATTTATCCTGATTGGTATGGGATAGCGTTTCTCAACCTTTCTGTGGACCCAAGGACCAGTAATATATCTAAAACAATTCGACGGACCACTGATTTAAAGCATGAATGGTGGCATTTGTCCCGTATTTACGGGCATTCATTTCGTTTCAGGTGCTCTTGTCGGTTTTTATTTACTATTCTATATATATATATATATATATATGAATTTATATGAATTTATAATCTTAACTAAAATCGTGAATGGAGAAAGTCTTCGTACGTTATAAATTATATTATGATAGTACGACAATTATGGCTATAATTTATATTTATATATATATATATATATATATATATATAAATACTTATCACATATAATTGTGATGTTCAACATTTTTTCCCCCCTGAACTACATTCACTACGATTTCAGAAACCCTTTCACTTCCCACCCATCGGCACTTTATTAGAAATTTTAGCAACAACTGGTGATTTTGATAAGTTATGGTAAATTTCTTTGATGACAAGTGGCGATCAGAATTTTTTTACCGCATTTAAGATCCCTACGTATAGTGTTTTTTAAATGAAATATTCGCACTCTTCATGTGATAAATGTTTCATGTGAAATTTTTTTTTTCAGTGAACTACATTTTTGTCCAAAGCGATTTGTAGCAGTTCCTAATTTCCCAACGCTTCAGCAATAACTAGATAATTTTTCGAAAATAGAATTTTTTTAACTGCAATTAGTATTCAGGATCAGTTTCCGCATTTTCTCAATGAGATATGGTCCTCAAAGGTATGGAGGTCTAATTTTAATTAGGAGCCCATAAGATATTACTTATATCTGACTGCCTTATTGAGCCACATGACCTTATGCCTGAAAAGAAAAGTGTTTAACCAGTGTGTGCTACCAGCGACTAACTTATGGAGCTGAAACACGGACATTCACAAGCAAGACGATACAAAGACTACAGAAAACACAAAGGAGCATGGAAAGACGTATGTTAAGCATCACAAGATGGTGGGGGGGGGGGGGGGGGGAGAGACAGAAAACGAATTACTTGGATAAGAAGCCACACAAAGGTATACGATATCATGGAAAGAATTAAATGTTTCTGAGCTGTTTGAAATGTTTGAAACATTTCTGTGTTTTTTCAACGCTTTCTTGTAAAAATAAAATATATTGATTGATTAATATAAAATAGAAAAGGGCCGGACATATTGCAAGAAGACAGGACAACAGATGGACCACAAGTATTTTGAAATGGTATCCACGTGGTGTTGAACGTCCAAGAAGACGTCCCCAAACAAGATGGATTGACGAGATCCGAAAAGTGTGGCTGGAGTCAACTGGATGGACTGGTATCAGACTTTTGGAAAAAGTCTAATGGAAAAATATCACATACTTAGAAAAGACCTTCATCCAGCAGTGGATTGAAAATGGTTCATGGTGAAGATGAAGATATTACTTTTATCAATTACAACATTAGAACATTATTTCACATTCAATTAGAACTAATTTATCAAGTTTGCCTGCGGACCATCTGTGCTATCTTCGCGGACCAGACGTTGTCCGTGGACCATAGGTTGAGAAACACTGGTATTGGACATAAAATGACTTCAAATATGACAACTGTTCTCACCGTGACCGTCATATAGAGGTTTTAAAACATGACTGGTGTCTGTCCATTCAGAAAAGTCATCAAAAGAAGACAGAATCGCGTGTGTGTGTCGGTAATAATATTCATTAATCTTCCAATTCTTGTTTTTTTTCCATACATAAGAAACGAAATTCGCGTCACAAGTTCCCGAATCGGAAACATGAAATAAATCACCCGCGGCTTTTCAGTTAATGAGGAGACACAAAATATGTTAATAACAGGCGATTGATGCAATTAATTACCGATTTAATGTGTTGATTGATGTCTCTAATTACCATATCGACCGTAATTTGCACTTCAGAGTCCATTTCATCAACTGGCCACTGCACGGTGACGTGTAACGGCTAAGATCGGACGGATACAGTTGCCTAAGAGTTCACTCATTGATAAAGGTGGTTGTTTCTTTTTCACAAATATCTTATAAATGAATAGGTAATGAATTTCCGTAAATATTGAAGGTTATGACATAAATTTCTGAACATTTCAAAGGAACATGTGTATAATCAGTAAGAAGGAAAGCAAAATTTTGCAATTTTCATTTCTTCACTGGTTTATTTGTTGTACTGGTGCAAGAAATGATGTTCAATATGTAAAAGAAAAGTCATGGCCGATTTTATACGTGGCAAAATATTTAGTTTCTGATTTCGACTAGATGAGTATGCAATGCCAAATCTTCAACGTATCTGGATATAAGTCAATATTGGAAAAACCTCTACAAATGCTGAAATAAATTTTCCGTAATAGCATCTAATACACGAAAAAAGAGCGAAAAATTCTGCATTGATTGATCTATGTTTGAAAATATCTAGTAGAGATCTGGTCCGTACTTAATAAAAATGTCAGTTTCACTATTAAAAAAATAGGGACCACTTCATGATTCCTGTGTGGAGCCACTTTTGGTTCGTAGTTTAATAATGGTATCCATATTCATTGCCAAAATGTTCCTTCTTTTCCACATCGTGTTTTACAGTAACACGGTAGAGCTCCAACCGAATGTACACCCGTACATTGCCAAGGACATGACATTTCATGGAATGTGCTCGATTCGTATTCTATCAGCATTTACGAGACATCTCGTTCCAAAACTTCGCTCATTGACGTTTGCCAGTGCTCTCACTTTCAATCTGACCTCGCCAGGTCCGTAATTTTTGTAAGGGGGGGATGATATATGATTTCGCCACCACCTCCAATGTAAAAGCTTGATTTTGTAGCAGTCCTTATTGTTTCCCCCTAAAATTTGGCGCTCTCTCAAGATTGTCACCAGGGACAACTGCCCCCTTACTCCCGCCCCCACTTCTGGCCCTTGCCTTAGCTCACAGAGCTGTACACGACACCCCCCCCCCATTCACAGTAGTACTTAGGGCCACGCACATAGTGGGGGGGGGGCAAGATGTACGAATGTAGAAGAGAAATTAGCGACGAAAACAGTTGTATAGTTTTGTTATACACCACACACATACTCGAGGAGCGAGGCAAAGGCGAGTAAAAAAGAGCTGCCTATGGTCTCACCTCTCTGGTAATATGAATCCTTTATATCTATAGTTTAACCGTTTATATTTAAAAGTCGTATCAGAGAAGTTAATAACCAGAGCATATAGGACGTACATACACCCATTTCAAGAATAGGATGGCACGATATCGTTTATGTTTGTATGGAGCAATCTTAAGTTTCGAGTAAGGATAGGGAGAGTACAGAGAGAGGAGCAAAATGGATTTGGATGGTTTCTCCGGTCTAGAGACTGAAAAGTGTTTGATTTCCAAAGACATAAGATCGGAATAAGAGCTTCATCAGTGCTTTACTTCTTAGCACGTACGTTCGGAATCCCCAGAGACTCATTGGTGTTTAATTCCTTTAGACGTGGGATTGGAATTTAATGACCCATCAGTGTTTGATTTCTTAGGAAGTGGGATTGGAATCTAAAAACTAATCCGTGCTATACTTCTCACAACATAAGCATCGCAATACAGAGATTCATTGTGGTTTCAGTTCTTAGGGTACGAATACACAATGCACGCTGGTTTGCGATTCTGTGAGTCTGAGTTCGTTACGGATTGGTTAAAAATCTAGAAATTCAAGGTTTTTAACCAATCAGAAACGGTGCCGACTTGCAGAATCGGACACCAGCAAGCACTATGTGGGAAGCCAAGCAAAATCTTGTAGAAAACCACCCAAGTAATCCTGTAGCAGTGTGAGAGCAATGAATCTATCCAACGACAATGAAATTTTTCATCTTCGTACCTTAGCATGTAGGATCGGAATCCAGTGACTTATCAGTGTTTTATTTCTTGGGAGGTAGGAACGGAACCTAAACAATTATAGGTGTTTCATTTAAAGTGGGTGGCATCATTTCAGAGACTCTCATCGGTGCTTTATTTCTTAAGATACAATATCGGAATCCAGAGACTCATCGATGTTTTCTTTCTCAGGGAATAGGATCGTGACTCAGATACTCATTGGTGTTCTCACTTCTTTGAACATAGGATCAGAATCCAGAAACGCTTCGGTGTTTTCTTTTTTTTCGACTCGAGGATGTCAACGTTAATCCTCTCGCACACACATACACGCTTATAATTTATTACGACTCGCATATAGGTTAGCCAAACAGGAGGGGATCCAAAAAACCGACTTCATCGCATTAATTTGGAGGGGACAGAAGCTGACTCTATACATTGCATACTCTTTAAAGGCTACTGACCTCTCATCTTTGTATTCGAGGACATCGAAAAAGAAAAAAAAATATAGTTAACGAGAACCTCAAACATCTCGGATCCAGTCCACAGGTTTGAAAAAAAAAAACAACTTTTCCCGCGCTTTTACGTGTGGGCATCAGTTTTCTTCTTTTATATTTATTTTTTCATTCTTGTGTTTGCTGTCGGAAACTAGGTGACTATATATAGCTATTGAAATCAGTTGATTTCAATCGGTCTTTCTTCCTTTCTTATATCGCATTTGTGGGCAGACCAGCGTTTATTCATTGACGTCATGTCCATTGCCACTACCACCAACGTTATTACCACGTCGTCTTCTCTGCTAGTATCTACGTGCACCACCCACAAGGAAGTAATCGTTTGTAATAGTTTATTGAATACCGAAAGATATTTAGGTAAACCACACCTAGATTTTTTTTTTTTTCTTTCTTTTCTCTATGTTCCATCGGACACACGTCCCATTTTGAATATAATATCTGGGTGTTATTCACTGTGTTAGGGGTGTTTAAACCATAAACGCGTATTTTATCCTTATAACACCGCTTAGTTTCTCTATTATGTGTCATTCATCGGTAGCTACCAGCCACTGAATTGGATGATCGTTCTACTTATTATTCTTTCTTTTTTTGTTCTTTTTCTGAATATTTTCGTGGACTGGTCTTGCCATGTTACTGCTAGTTAGTTGAACGATCGGCGAGGATTTTATTTTATAACTAGCTATAAGGCTAATGAAAAAGGTGAGGCCACTGATTGATTTTTTTCTCTCGCATGTATAAATTTGATAGCATAAATATTTAGATTAAGGGTTTTGAACTAGATAGGAATGAAAATTGAGAGGGTTCGATAACCTTGTATGCAGAATACAATATAAAAATAAACGAAAAGAATATTAGCTTAGACGTTTGATCTCGATAAAGTTCCTCTATCTGATAACAAAAAAGTTAGATCACAAGGAATAAGTTCCTCAGACCTATGGTACGGGTCTGAGCTGTATCATGGGTGCTTGCAACCGTTATGAACGGTCTAATTAGCTTCAGAGAATGTAAGACTATAGTCACGATGAATAGGCTCAAATTGAAAGAGGGGTATTATTTTAGCAAAGACGGATGTAGGCGTTGGGGGCACCAGCTCTGACCAGCTGATCCCAGTTTCATTTATTACTGTATAAAATGATTATGATGTATCTACAGGATATACAGTAGCAGCGTTGCGATGGAATTAAACTCGGTAAAACAAAGAGAAGTAGAAGAATACCACGATTCAAAAGATACCAAGGTTTTATTGAATTTTCTGTGGTGCGATTATAGAAAACCGTAGGATTTGATTATATCGACCATGCTACAGGCCAAAAGAAACGGTAGGGCTTAATCGAATCGACCATGGTGCAACAAAAGAAAAGTACAGAACTTGACTGAATTGGCCAAGGTGCTATCAAAGGAAGCTATAAAGTTCTGTTGAATTGCTCGTCCACGTTGGCCAATTCAGTAAAGTTCTGTACTTTTCTTTTGTTGCACCATGGTCGATTCGATTAAGACCTACCGTTTTTTGACCTGCAGCACGGTCGATATAATGAAATTCTACGGGTATCTATTGGCAATCCTAAGGTTCTATTGGATTGGCCGCGGACGATCAAAGGTTTCTATTGAATTGGCCGTGGACGAATAAAGGTTTCTATGAAACGAAACGGTAGAACTCAACTAAATTAATCGAAGTATAAGCAAAGAAACAATAGGTTTGATCAACTCAAATTTACCGTATCCTCTAAAATTTATGCAACAATGCTGAGAAATATTCATGAATACAACATACGTGCTGAACACTAACTCCTGCATTATACACGTTCTGTAATTGGTTTATAATTGAAAACTTCTGGTTTGAAACATACTTGTCGGTGGAAGGTGAAAATCCTCCGTGAACAGAATTTTTGCAATGACTTTAAAAAGGCAGTTGATTTACAAAAAAATTTCATTCAAGCAATAAAACCCAAGTTTTTCGCTGCCAGGATCTAAGAATGTATTTCCTAGGACGTGGCGGCGTCTTTCTAATGTAATCGTTTTGAAAACCACCTATAAATTGACGGTTGATTTAAGACAGTAAGAGAAGTTCCATTATATAGATCCCGAATGAGATGGCGCCGTTCCGTGACACTAAAAATTGAAAAAAAAAAGTTGTTCTCGAGGTGCGTGAGTGTAATCGGTTCATCTTGCGCATGTATGACAAATATCATCTCTCATTTTTTTTTTTTTTTTGTATATGCCTGTCTTCCTCTGCAACAAGATCACGATCGCTTTCTTCTTCGAGGAAGGAAGTCTTTCACGTTGCAAGAAGGAAGGAAGCGTCACGGGAGAGGAAGAAGCAAATGGAAGGTTTTCGCTTCCTCGAATTCCTAACCAACAACTTTCATTTTTCTCATCCGATTGGAATTTGTTATTCGATTGAAGTTTTTTGTCTGTTTTCACTTTCAAGACCACGCGTGCTCCCCTCCCAAAAAAAAATATATATATATATATATATATATTTTTATGGAACCAACATACCATTGATAAAACCACGGAATATATTTCATCAGCATTTCGGGACACTCCACCTTCCGCAACGTATCTCACATCCGAGGCGTGGAACGCCTCAGCTATCCGAAAATCCACTTCAAGTAACCAGTCCTCTATCTTATGCCAATGTGCGGTCTTGTGGGCATCGCGAGGGCCTAGGTTTGATCTTCGCAGACGGCTCGGACCTGGTTAGCTACTAAATTTTTTTTCGTGGTTTTCTCCAACTTCGGGCAGCGAACGCGAACCTATTTTCAATTTCTCATTGAAAAAAAAAAAAGTCTCGCTACAGACTGCAAGCAGGCACGATGCTTTCAACACGATTCCGTATGAGCATGATAATTCAGGCATCCACTACTCTCACTTCCAACGTAGAAGACAAAACACAACAAGCTGACCATGACCTTCACTCTGTTCCCAATACAGAAGAAAGGTGGCAGAAATTATATCGAATAAGAAACACGGTATCATAAATAATTTAGGGCCAAGCATAGTCACACTAAACACTTTCCGACACGCACCCGTTTGTTAGAAATCCCCCTAGAAAAGTAGTATTCAATAGTAGTAGTGCCTATTTTATGCCAACCAAGCTATAGCCCCGACTCTGTCTTCAAAAGACATAACAAGCTCATTATCCCGAGGGATGTGGGCTATGTTGGAGAATGCCTATCTCTCAAGTCTAAAGATAAAGTTGTTTAAAGAAGCTTTATGGATCGAGAACTAGCAGCTAATAGAAAATCAGTGTAGATTATTAACCTTGACCGCGGTGCGACAAATGTCTCGACGACATCGTCATAAATTTTATGCCTATTAATCGCCGAACACAAGGAAACGATCGTAGACAACAGATACTATGTTTCCACGTCACGTTCAGGGCACTCGGATGAACACGAGAACAAGATCAGGAAGGAACGTGTAAAGACGGAACGTTAAAAATATGCATTTCTCGCGAGACACAATATACCGAATTCATTGCGAATTGTATTATATAAATGTTCGGGGTGGGGGGGGGGAGAGAGAAACACTTGTCAATAGGCGTGGACATTTAAAGAACTTTGTGCCCTCGAGGAACTCCAAAACTCGCCTTCCTCTGATACATCCCAGAAATTGCAAAATAACCGAGCTCGTAGAACACAGTTTAAATGTTTTCAGATCATAACCTACGATAACTACTTTATACCAGAGGAAGAATAAAAATAAATACTATATAAAAGGTCAAAAACATTTTATGTCGTAGAAAATAGCCACTTTAGTTTCTTAGTCACGTACGTATTATAAAAAAACAAGAAAGAAAGGAAAGGAAAACATCTGATGCAAGCTCGCGCACGAGCGCCTGAACAAGAATGACGATAATAATAATCATAACAATATAATAGTAATAATATATAGCGCTAATATAATGATATTAAGAAAAGGTCCACGACATTGCGCGGACGACGACGTAACCCGTGCTCTATGAATGCTCGAAATTAAGTGTGTGTGCGAGGAATTACGAATACACGTGGTTTTTTTATAACGAGGTAAATATCCTAATAAAATGAAGTAGAAGACAATGCTCGATTGTGACTAGAATAAGGAATCGGATTCGCGGACTACATCAGAAGCTATCATCAACAGGCATGAAAACTTTGTGTGTGTGAGTGTTTATTTCAAGGTCCAATTTATTATATTATATAATAGTCTTGGCGATAATATATATAGCAAAAGAAAAGAATGACAAGTTCAAGGGTTAACGTACTATGAGTGTATTAACGTCTAACGTTTGCATTGTGAGAGCTTTGTGGTAACAGTTCTGGACTTCACGTGTAATTCCGCATGGTCCAAAAAAATTGTGAGAAAGATTTAAGAATAATATGAAATAAGTAAACTAAATTTTTGAAAAATTCAAAGTACAGTAAAAGTACGTTTTATAACGAGAATCTCGCTATTACGATTATTTCGCAAGCGATTCTCAGAGAGCTAATGTTAAAGATACAAAAAGGATTAGCTTATAGCAAGTCATTTATTAATTGGAATCAGAACACATATTCGCTATAACGACAGCGGAAATTCTCGAAAAGCACGTTTTTCTTTCCCTTTCGTTAAGAATTATCCCAACGATAATTGTAATTATTACAATTGCCACAACGATTGTATGTAGGCCTATATTATTACAACGATTGTATGTAGGCCTATATTATTACAACGATTGTATGTAGGCCTATATTATTACAACGATTGTATGTAGGCCTATATTGCTACAACGATTGTATGTATATTGCCACAATGATTGTATGTATGCTTATATTGTTACAACAATTGTATGTATATTGCCACAACGATTGTATGTATATTGCCACAACGATTGTATGTATATTGCCACAACGATTGTATGTATATTGCCACAACGATTGTATGTATATTGCCACAACGATTAACAAATGTATATTGTATCCTACGAAAGGAGCCCCCAATCTTCCTCCTTGTCTTTAAGAATTTTCTCCTTCACGACCGCGCCCTCTGGGGCAATGAGCTAAAATCTAGTAAGCGACAGAGCCTGGTCGTGCTCGGTTTGTTCTGTAGGTGTGCTGGTTGGACAGGAGGGGCACAACCTCTGGTTTTGACATTGCTGTTATTTCCTTCCGAAAATCCTTCCCTCCTCTTCCATGGAATTTTCTAAAACTGGACACGGGGCAAATAGGTCTTAATCATTTTCTCTGCCTTAGGTGCTATTGGATATTTTTATAGTACAACGAATACTCTAGTTGCAGAAACTGTGCCATTCCATAAAGTGCTAAATTTTGTTACATATTGAACATTGTTTATGCATAAGCAGCTAATTATAGATGCATATTTCTGCAAAAGTAGTTCAAAATGAAAAAAGAAAGGTAAATTTATCTAGTTTGTCCCTCACCCCCATTTTTATGTTTCTACATTGAAAAAAAAACTAAAATCCGTTTGTAACGACAAGTCCGTTGCAACGAAAATTTTCCCTCTGATTCTGAACTCTCGTTATAACGGACTTTCACTGTATTTAGAAAAAATTCGATTTCATTTTTGTTTTCCCACGAGCTTTGAGGACCCATCATTATTCGAAACAAACGTGATTCTGTGAGCAACGGTAATTTTTCATTGACTTCAACAACAGGGAGAAAATAAACAGGTTTCTAAATGTATGGAGTCACGAATAATAATAAAAAAACGAACAAATAAACATACAAAATGCTAATTTACTTTCTTGTACGTTTGTTTGTTCATTTAAGAGAGAAAACGATTAGCGTGTTTTTCAAAGTTCCCACTTTTCTGTTTCACATCTCGAGCTTCATTTCATATTCATAATCTTAGGATGAAAAAGACAAAGAACTATTGTTTGTCTTACATCAGGCATTAACGGGGTTGAAACAGCGAGTTTAACCCCCCCCCCTCCCATCTTCACATGCATGAGATGTGCTAGTACAACTGTAGGAAATTATCTCAAGAGTGATCACCTAGTTCGATGCGCAATCACCGCGTCAGAGATAAATCAATCGAGCAATTAATTTGATGAAAAAAAACAAATTGGAGGAAGATAGGAAACCATATACAGAACTACAAGAGTGAGAAGAAATTTACGTGAGGTATCATCAATATTACCAAAATCGTGGAAGTTGGCATCCTATGAAGGTAGGATCGGAATCCAGAGACTCATCGGTGTTTTATTTCCTAAGACATAAGGATTGGAATACAGATCGTCATCAGGGTTTCAGTTCTTATGAGAATCATAATACAGTCGAATCTCGTTCTAACGAATACCGTTATAGCGAAAATTCCGTTGTAACGAACACTTTTCTAAAGCCCCAGATAAGATTGCATAGGAGCAATGAAATTCCTTTGTAGCGAAATTTCATTATAATGAAGCGATTTCTCCGGTCTCTTGGTGTTCGTTATAACGGGATTCGACGGTAGGTAGAGAATCTCCTATTCGGGATTAGAATCCAGAAACTCATCAATCTTTTATTTCTTAGGGTGCGATTATAGTAATGCACGCGTGTTTCCGATTCTGGAAACCCGCGTCGTATACGATTGGTTGAAAACCCGAATTTCAAAGTTTTTTAGCTTCAAATTCGGGTTTTTAACCAATCGGAGACGACGCGGGTTTCCATAATCGGAAACACGAGTGCTCTATAATCGTACCCTGAGGAAGTAAGATCGAAAGCCAGACACTCACCGGGGTTTTATTTCTCACGGTGTATATAATACGTGTTTCTTAAGATATAAGAATCGGAATTTTTAGATACTTTGAGATACTCACTGCGCTAGGACTGTTATGACCTAAACATGTAACGCCGTTGCTAATGGGTTAAAAAAACATGAAAAAGTTTTTTTTAACCTATCAGCACACAACGACGTTTCATCTTTAGGACATAAAATTCCGAGCCCTACTTATCACATTTTTTTCTTAGGACATAAGATCAGATTCCATGGGCAGAACGACGCTTCATTTCTCTGTTTATATATATATACAGATAAAAACGTAAATTGGATGTATTATATATTTTTTGTTTAATTTCCAATCAAATACGATCAGAATCAAAAGACACGTCAATTTTAATTTTTTGGAACAGGATTGAATTCAGAGACACATGAGTATGTGAATGGTCCATTGTCTCGACCGCTGCCCTTAGACATCATTTATATATATGAGTAATGCTACCAAGGTTCATTAAGTTTTTTAAAATGAAGTTTCGAGTAATGGTTGATTGCACTCCGTTAAAACGGAAATGTTATACAACGCAAAATTTCTAAGCGAATTTTTTTTTTTTTTCAATGTAAATATTTTTAACCGAAACCTGTTCCCGTGCGTTTCGTCGAGAGATTTTGTCAGGTCAAGTAGTTGCTGGTGCTCATACCTGCTCGAAAGCGGTCATTGGCAACTTGAGAGCGCGTGTCTGAGTGTGTAAAAATAGTAGTTTATTTTTTGTCTTTTTTTTTTTAAACTTTCGGTTAGACACAATGAGACTGTGGAGATTTCTATAGAAGTCTCGATGAATGATTTCTCGAGGTGATAGTTCAAGTGTGGACATGAAGCAATTCGTTTTTCCTTATACACCAGATGGATCAGGGCGTTATGAATAAACTATTGAATATTTTATATTATGCATTTTTATGTGACACTCACCCCTTCCTCTCCCGAACTGCGAGTTGAAAGTCGCTCTCACGGCTCGATTATATCCCAGCATTTTACATACGATGTACGCCTCTCGTATATCCCATTCGTCGTCACATATAGAACCCCAGCGTCCTCTGTAGAAGACTTCGACGTTGCCTTCGGTGGGATTCGACCCTCCGACAAGTCTGATTGAGCCATCGGGATATACTGGTCCAGCAGCGTCTTGACTGACGACTGTCCTCAGTAAAATGACTAGAGTGAATCCGATCATCGTAAGCTGACAACACTGCCTCATTTTCGATGGTGGGTAGAAAACAAACACAATAGGCGTATGCGTCAGAGAGCTTTCTTGCTTTCTCTAGACGTAGTGGACGTTTGAAAGTTGAAAATGAGTCCTCTTCTTCGGTGAAGAGATTGTCCTGAAAGGAAAAAAGTATTTATCAAATTGAATATCAAGATTTTATTATTATTCGGTTAGTGGAGACTTCCCTAGCTGCAAAATAGGTAGGTAGAGTGTAGGTAGCGTTTGTGGTAACTAACATCCACAGACTCAAAAGAATCTTATAGACGTATCCATATTCATCAGCTTACCAAGGTTCCGGAGTTTTTTTGGATATTTTTTTAAAGACCGGCTTTCGTGTAAGCCTCAGTCGTCAAGATAATGATGGCTGGTCTTATCTGAACGGTTGTGAGATGTTTTTGGAGATAGACACGTCATTGTATTTGCATACTCAAGATCTTTTATGAAATATTTTGTTCTTTTCTTGAATCAAGAAATGCGGTCATTTTGAATATGCTACCCGCTGTATGCAAAAGCATGTTAAATAAATCACGTCTGAATGAATAGCTAATTAAAATTGAAACGAAAATCGGTTTGTTTTCTATGAAGGGTTGAAATGCGGCATTTTTTTGGAATGATGACAGAATAAATTATAATCTAATTTATTCGGTAAACAACTTCTTCACTTCTTAGGTAAGAGAAAGAGAGAAAAAAAACACAACTAAGAGAGTTTATAATACATGACGACATGCTCAATATACATATATCGCAACAGCAATCCTCCCCCGAGCAAACAAGATTCGGAATGTCCTCTAGCCGCGCATGCGCAAGTCAAGGACGTCTGGCGGGAAATGGTGACACTGGACGTTGATGAAGGCAAAATTGGTCGTTTTTCTCTCGTTCGATACAGTTTAACGAGGTGAACCTTGAACTCAAAGAGCTTTTTAAAACTTCAAGTCACGGAGGTGTTAACGTCGGAACGACCGAAGTGTCGTTTTTTTCCTTTTACCAACTCTCACCTCGTTTAGAAAGTATGGACAGGCGTTCTTGCTTCGAGAGGAGTAACAGGATCTTGCTAGAATTGTTGGGTGGACCAATTACAGTATGATATTTTTCAAACTTAAATATCCTCCCATCAGCACACACATACACACACAAGCATACTTCCTCTTCCAAATCTACTAAAATAACTGTTCGGAAGAAGACATGAGAAAAATGCTCATATATCCTGGAACTTCTTCGGGCTGATGATGCAATCGTTGTGAAAAGCGGTTTCATTTGACCATTAACCTAGAAATCTTATTCTTAACTGAACTTTGCCAATATCTTTTTTTTTTTTTGAAGCACTCGATCGGAATCGAGATCTGAACAAAATAATAATGAAATTCATTAATTGCTTTGTTTTCCTCCTCTCTTTTGTTTTTTCAATGCAGTCATCTCACCAATATAGTAAACTTAGACGATGAGCTCATAAAAAACACATAATCGGAACTAGCGAACAGATCCGTATCTTGTTTGAAGCTGGATACGATGGGGGTAATTATGCACCGAGAGCAATATCGCTGTAAGCCAAAGAAAAATTATGAATGCTAAATTAAATCATTCAGAAGAATTGGCTTGATTTGAAGAAATTTACTTCGTTATTTAGATATGGTGTGGTATGGTTTAAAATTTTCTTTAGTCCTTTACCTTGTTTAATGTAAGACAATATGTCTGATTCCATCCTTGACATCTTAGACTGCTTTTGCTCTCTCTTTGATGAGGAAAGGGTACTTTAGAACGGTTTTCTATCTTCTGGATGGGATTTTCTTGATCTCTCTCTCTCTCTATTTTTGATGATAGGATGAGGATCTCCAATCATCTTCAACATATAAACAATAGTTTGTTTTCCTCTGATGATGAGGAGCAGAATCTTCGGACACTTCAAAGTGTGATTCTTTATTTATTTGACGAAAGAATTAAAATCTCCGATCATCTTTGATATTACAATATATATATAACGGGCTTTCCCCTTTTCTATGATATGGAATCAGAATCTCTGGTCATCCTTAAACACACAAAGATGGGATCCTCTCTCCCTTCTAGATGATAGAATGCGATTCTTCGGTCATCGTTCACATTACAACGATGTGTTTTTCCTCCGTCATGATAGGGGAACAGAATCTTTAATCATCCTTAACATATCAGAAATGGATTCCCCCCCCCCCCTTCCACGATAGGATGCGTTTCTTCGGTTATTTTCAACACATCAAAGATGGGGTTTCTCCCTTTTTGAAGACAGGATGAGAATCTTCGGTCATTTTCGACATTAAAACGATGGGATTTCCCTTATAGGATGTGAATCTCTGATCATCTTTGACTTTATAAGAATGGGTTTCCCCCTCTTTCATAATAGGGAATCTGTGGTCATCTTTAACACATCGAAGATGGCGTTCCCCTCTTTTGATGATAGGATACGAATCTTCGGTCGAATACAAATCTTCTTTGACTTTATAACGATGGGGGGGGGGGGATCAGAATCTTCTGTCATCTTTTAACCATCAAGGATGGGGTTCTACCTCTTTGAAGATGATATGAGAATCTTCAGTCGTCTTTGGCAGTAAAACGTAAAACGATGGGTTTTTCCCCTTTCTCGACGATAATATGCGAATCTCCTGTCATCTTTGTTATATCAACGATAACTTTTAGTTTTTGATGATAGCGATTCCGAATCTTCGGGTCTTCCCTAACACTTCAATGACAGGTATGCGCTTCCCCCTTTGACGAAAAGACGGAAATCAGAGTTGCTTTTAACACAGCCGGAATAGTTATTATTGTTTGACAGTAGGGTGCAGAAAAATCTCCGGTCGTCTTTGTCATATCAACGATAGTTTTCCCTCTTTGACGATAAAACAGGAATCCTCTGTCATCTTCATCATGTCACCTGTGTGAGGTTTTTTTTTCTATGTTATGATTGGATAAGAACCTTCTGTCATTCTTGACGTATCAACAATGGATTTTTTTTTCTCGTTGAAAATAGTATCAGAATCTCTCCGACTATTTTTAACATACCAGGTATGAGCCTTTCTTTTTCATAAAAATAAATCTTCAGTCATCTTTCAACCATTCAGGCGGGTTTTACCTCTTTAAGGATACGATGAGCCTTCGTTCATTAAATGGGGTTATTTTTCTTCTTTTACGACAGGATAAGAATCTTCTGTCATCTTTGACGTATCAACGGTGGGTTTTCCCCTCATTAACAATAGGATCAGAACCTTCGACTGTCTTTACCATACCCGGTACGAGTCTTTTTTTTTTCCTGATTGAGAAAAGGAGGATAAATATTCAGTCAATTCAGAGGATAAGGAGGATAAAGGGGAAGGATAAATATTCATTAGCAACTCAGATGGGTTTTATCGCTTTAAGGTTACCGTGAATCTTCGGTCATCTTCGACAACCTAGACGGAATTTTCATTCCTAATCGATGGCATGAAAATAAATCTGAAGCCATTGGTATGTCACGTGATGTTTCTTATTGTATTTGTGGATGATCAATTACTCTAGTTTCAGTCTAAGATTCTGGAATTGGAAATAATGTTGAACAATCATAAGTTTTTTCACTTCAGATAAAATCGCAGAAGATCCTAGGCTGTCATCAAAATTTTGAACATCGCAGATTAACCGTTTAAATAGACTAACTGTCAATCGAGATCATAGAAAATTTTAATCTTCATCTACTATCAATCGTTTTTACCTTAAGATGATAACGGTTAGGGAAATTCGATAACTTTATAACTAAGAGAATCTCTTTTTCAAGAACCAATCTGTAATGACTGAAACTTTTTTGTGGAAACTCATAATTTCTCACCTATAACAAAATATGATTATTGAACTTCCGTGTTTTATGCTCTGAGATTGTTTAAAACCCCTCACACATGTATATTCTACTGTTAATTCACATTCACAGACAAAAGCCAAACCATTAGTAAAAACAAGATCACGAAACCATAGAAAGGGAGTTCGTGGCAAAAAAAAAAAAATAAATAATAATAAAAAGGTGAGATAGAGACAGAGCAAGCAACTCAGCGGTCAAGCTTTCTAAAGCCCGCGTCTGCTCTGCATAAACGAGGACAAGGCCTTTCTCAGATTCAAAAGTGAAGAGAAAGAGAGAAACAAAACCGTTGCTCGCATTTTAAGCGATCGATTGCAAGCGATTTAATTTTCAAACGACGTGCAAACAAAAAAATGAAACCGGGGCTGAATTGCCCCCATTATCAAGAGTACATATTATAATGTACATATGTAATACAACATTTCCATAACATCTATGGTCATGAATACTTGATGAGCAAAGCCTGGCAACTTATTGTTGATTCTCGACTGGATGTCTCGGAAGGCAGCTCGAAAGGGTTAGTTGTTCGAAAGGTCAGTCTTGGGAGACAAAAATGACAGCTGATCTCCATGGTGTGGAAATCTGATTTCTCTGATAAGTTCTGTCAGAGCACATCGCAATCACGGTTGAAAAAATATATCTGGGGTTTTTCCTCCCAACAGATAATAGCAAACTGTTATCACCAGCTTTCGTTTCATGTCGCGATCGATCAACTCCACAGCATTACAATTAGTAATTTGACTAGCAATATATCGGTGGCTCTTAACCTCTTTTCCACTCCGCTCCCCCATTGCAATTCAATTCACTTCCCACACTTCTTCGGATGCAAAGAATACTTAGCCGTGCCCCCTGGTTAAGCAGCAATTAGAAATGACTAAAGCCCCTTCAAAATGCCATACTTTTTTTAAAGAAAGTAGGCTTTTTTTCTGATTTTTAGCAGCCGTACACTGGGTGGGGGTATAAGGGAATATTTTCCATTGAGAAATTTACTTTACAAAACATCTGTGCATGTCAATGCTGAAATAAGAGGCTTTTAATTAGGCGAGATATCTCGGCAGTGCCGCTTAAAGGGTTAAGAACCACTGCTATATGGATCATGCTTAACATCTTCGATATATATTATTTCTATATTCCAGGAAAGGTAATGTCTCCGTGATGGGGATTTTAGATGGTGAAATGGGGGAAAAATTGCAGATTTTAAGATTTGTCTGTAAAAAAAGGTTTCCTGCAAAAAAATTCCGTGGAAAAACGTTCACAGATACTTTATTATGTGAAGCACTTTCAATCAAATTATAAATGTTTGGAAAAAGAATTGTATAACATTTATTTTGAGCGAATTTCACATTAAAACTGACATTAGAATATTTTACGATAATTTTATCACAGAGTATTATAATAATAACACAAAGACTTAAATTTTTTTTTTGCATCATCAAGGTCATCGGTAAACGATTAGATAAACAAAGTTGCAATTGAAATATGTATATGTATATATGCATATACATATTTTTTGCTGTGTATATATACATATACACAGCAAAAACCTGTTTCATTTTCTTCTGTACGGTAACTGGAAGCTAAATTATTTTCAATTGAAATAAAACGACTTTCATGATCTTAGTTTGAAAATAAAATATTTGAATGCGTTTTGTGAAGGTAATTGTTTTCTTTTCACTTCACGAAAAACTTAATATCTCAAGAGTTTTTTAATATGAAAGTTTCCCCATGTGAACTTTCCCCATTAAACAGTTCTGACTGTGCAACGAACTAAAAACTAAGCAATACATTCAAAACTTTCTGATTTGCATGATTTTGAATTTTGAATTGACAATATTAAGTATCTTCAACGAAAAATATGTATTTTTCCATGTATATAGTCATGTCTCGAAAAGGTTTCATAATATTCTGTAACTTTTAGTTCATTGCGCAGAAAAAAATGCCGTAGCAATAATCTGTGTGAATAACATATTGATACAAGCAGTAGTTTTTAGTGTACAATGTCTAGCAGAAGTACTGAAAATATGCTAATTTTACATATATAGTAAGCAACACAATTTTTTTGCCAAAATATTCACGAAATGACATTCATTTTCTTAATTTTTTTACCATATCGAAACCAAAACCACGCGCATTTTATCGGAAATGATCTTTTCAAACAAAAAAGTACCCCGAAGGGGTGCAGTCACCGTAAAAATTTAGAAGAAAATCAACTTGTGTCTTCGCTTCCATCGTGATCCAAGCTCGTGGTCTGAAGTAAAAGCACTTGATCATCATTTAGTGAGCCCGTGGGGCAACAAAGTAATTTACTAACCTATCATAGGCCACACAAGCGGTTTTGAAAGAAGTCTCAGGCACAATGTAGTGGATGATAATCTTAAGTTTATTTTACCATTAACAGCGCAATAAAATTTAAAAATAATATATTTTTTTTTGTGGGACAAATCTCCATTGATGCTAGAAATCTTTCGAGATCCATAGCGGAAACGACTATAGAAAGTCCCAATCGGAGACATTTTCAACAAAATGGACTGAGGCTCAAGCAAATTATTGAACACTTGCACTGAAATCTCATATGAAAGATTTTCAATAGGTATACAAGTTTCGGCTTGCGGAGAAAGGAGTGGGGGAGGGGGCAAAATGTTAGGCACCCGAACTCATTAAAAACGGCTCCGGATCTACTCGGGATATACCGATAAGGACTTGATTTGATAAAAATGACTTCCAACATGAGTTTTTGTTGCAGGCTGAATTACACAGCCCCCCATTAGAAATACATTTTTATTACATGAATTATCATATTAGGTTTGAGTACGTATGCGGGCTACATCAAGTGACTCTACGCATCAAATCTGAAGGTTTAAAAATGTTGATGCAGGCAAAATTTGACAAAAAAATTCACATTTTTAAATACTTAAAATTTCCGTTCAAGTTTTTGTTCTAGCTACACTACAAGAATTTTCCAAATATTCTAGTATAACCCTCTGACAGACATTATAATGCTAATGTTTTCTATCAAAATGCTCCTTACAACTATGTTTCTTGTCAGATAAGAAACATATTTTCAAACATCACTTATTCAAATACCTTGAATCTTTGTGTATTCATTAGCACTGAGGTTTTACATGCTTTAACGAGTGGATTCCTCATTAAAATGAATCAAAAAGTTGATGCTGACGTTGAAATAATAAAAAAAAGTAATAAAAATTACCAGCAACTAAAATTCTTAAGGCATTTTTCAAATTTTATAAAAATATTCACAGAATTCGAGAAAAAAGTGAGGGCCTAAAGTGAATAGAAAATTTGTGAATGTTCTAAAAGGGTAGGGAATTTTTCCCATAAGAAATCACGGGAAGCCAAGGTGCTGCACCAACCAGCCTAAGCATGCACAGTGCAAAAACATTCCGAAATAAACATACCTTCGCGTTATGATAAGAAAAATAAATAAATTCATCGTAAAATTATACTCACTGCGTACAAGTTAATTCCCAATCTGAAATATTACTTCACTGCAATGATTCGTACTTTACACAACAGCCGCAATAAGTCCACGCTACGTTCTTCCAAAATGAAATTTCCTTCCAAAGATTAGCGGTGGGAGAAAAAAAAGAGAGCAAAAGGAGCTATTTTGTTTTCTGAACAGTGAAAGTATTTCCCGTCAAGACTCTTCACACCATATTTGAAAAAAAAAAAAAAGTCGGCTAATAATATAAAAGTTCCGTTTCTTCTCGGACTGATGATCACTCACAAAAGGAAATTATTCTTACCACGATAATAATAATAATGGGAAGGTGAAATCCTTATATACACACATGCATACATATGTAAAAGGAATGGTAATAAAAATGAAAAAGAGGCGAGAGATGCTCGCTATCCTCTCCTGAGCTGGTGGAACAGTAAAAGTGAACTGGTATGAAGATAGAGAGAGAGAGAGAGCGTACGAAGCGTGCCTTACGGCTAACAGCAACCCAACCGGTGACTGAATAACCTATTTCGAAAAAGAAAACTAGGGAATCAGCTGTTCATGTGGAAGTTGGAACAGCTACTGCTGTTGCCGCGGCCTGTAATACAACAACAACAACATAGGAAAAAAAACCTCCGTTGGATTCTTCTCCGTTGACTTTGGCTTGTGTGGTCGGTTGGAGGTTTTGATTTTCTTTTTCCTCCATCCTAGAAAGTAGGACTTGTTGGACTCTCTCTCTCTCTTCCTTTTCCCTGCCTATCTCAACGTATCTTGATCTCGGACAACGGTGGTTGGCGACGCATCATCATCTCTTCCAGGTGGGAAAAAGTTGTAGACATCAAGAGGAAGAGGTCTTTTGTTGAAACAAAAAGAGAGAAGAAAAAAAACCGCTTATATGGCCCAAAGCGAAGTAAAAAAAAAAATGAAATAAATAAGTATTACTAACCGTTTATGAGAGTCCTAATTTTAGATACTACCCATTATGTGCCCATCTTTTTTTTGATGTAGTATTTAGAAGAAAGAAAAAGTGGAACTTTTACCACTTTGATTTTTTTTTCTCTCTCTTTTGATTTTCTTCCTTACTTTCTAAATTGTTTTTTCTTCCTCTTGAAAAATTTGGACTATATAAAATATTTCGTGTGATCACATCGCGTGCGTATCCGTCATGGTGCTTTCTACCGGAAATTAAAATGATTGAAAAAAAGCACGAATGCGTTGGTCCGTTGAGATAATTTCGTTTTTATGAATTGAAAATTATGATTTTATTATGTTGAAATGAACATATATTTCTTGAAATGGCTTTCTGTATATTATCTGCTAAGTTAGACTATCCAAGAACTTGTATTCGATAACGATTTTGAGTCTTGGTATGTTTCGATATTTTAATTGGTTTCGGAATCATCGACGTGGAAATTTGTTAAAATATTACCGGGTGAATTTAGGGTTTGTCAACTTTTATTTTATGGATACGGCGTAAGGAAGGAAACAGTTGAAATAAATTTTTTTTAAAACACGGTACAATGAAATGGACCAGTTTTTTCAGACTGAATTTCGGTTGAGGCTGTAAGAAAATAACTCAGGGAATTCCTATTGAAATTTAGGAGGTGGTGCTGTGAAAAGAATCTGGAGCTTCTGGACGGATTTTCAGCAGCACTGCAATTGTGAGGCAATGGTTTCGTAATATGTTCCAATTAAAATTTCGGCCGTGGTGTAACAGAAAAATGAGAAAGTCCCGGATGGATTTCCAGCAGTGTTGCAACGCATTGCGATATCGAATCCTGGTTGTAATTTTGGCCGGAAGGCAACGGTTCTGCTACAGGTTTCAATTAAAATTTTGGCCGTGGTATAATACAAATATACTGGCAAGTTTTGATGGATTTCTAGCAAAGCTGCAAGAATTGAGGTATGAAATCCTGATCGTAATTTTGACCGCGGGGCAATTGTTTCGCTATAAATTCCAATTGAAATTTGGCCGTGGTCCAATAGAAAAACACTAGTAGGCCGGACGGATTTCTGACTATGGTGATATGGAAAAAAACAGCAAGGTTCCAGTTAGAAAATTTTGACTGAGGTAAAATTGAGAACTATAGGTTCTAGACGGATTTCCAGCTGTGGTGCAACGAAAAGAACCGGAGGTTCCACTTGAAATTTTGGCTATGGTACCTGGAAAAGAACTAAAATGTTCTAGATAGATTCCTGCCTGTGATGCAGAGAACTAGTAGGTGCTGGTTGAAATTTTGAACCATAGTGTAACGAAAGGAATTCCGGTCAAACTTCATCTGTGGAGCAACGGAAAAAAAAAAATCAGTTGGTTCCTGAAGAAATTTTAGGTGAAATTTTAGTTGTGGTACAGACTGAAAAATTGGACTTCATTCAATGTCACCAGTAGACTCCGGACGGTTTTCCAGCCATAATACAACAAGGAAAAAAAATAGGAAAAACATTATAAATTTTAAAGAACACATATTTTCCAATTTACAAACTTAATCTATTTTAAAAAATGATGTTGCTAGATAAGAATAAGAAATAAATAATTTTTAGTGAATCAAAAATTAAAATTTGAAAATTATAGTGAAGTAACACGTTTTTTTTACTCACTTTTTCTACTAACTGTTCGTAGTAAAATCCTGAGGTTTAAAAAAAAAAAAAATTAACCGCCAAAATGCTCACACACTGAAATGTAAAAAATAAAAGGAACGGTCAGGAAGATTCGCGTGGCAATAGACACGGCTGCTTGAACACAAATGACTAGCAAAGTACCAGTTGCAGATTCTTATAATGGTTCTCTTTTTCTGGGAGAAGAAATCAAAAAAACGCGTGGTGATGATGATGATGATGGCCAAACAGCAGACGACTCAGTGCCCACTTTCCCCTCGCTGTCCACTGTCACTTTCTTTTTCTCCTCACCTTCCACCAATCTTTTTAATACAATTTTCTCTCGTCTGCTTTTTTTCTTCTTCTTCTTCTTCCTTTATCATACTAGTAGTAGTTGTTGTTGTTGTCTTATAAGCTAGTTTATGACTTTTTAAACGCGCATGCTCGGTAGTTTTTGTTTCTTTTTTTCTTTGTCCCTCAAAGAAAAATAAAGGAAAAAGAACCGGCGTTTTCTGTGATAAGGTAGGTAGGTATTTCCCCAAGTATGTTGGTTTTTTATTTTTCAATTTTTTTTTTCTTCTTATTTTCATACCACTATTATTTGCTTTTATCATTGTCTCTTGTATCTTGTTCTTCTTCTTCTTCTTCTTCCACAGCTGTAAAATCCAGTGACGTATGCAGGTTGTAGAATCGCTCTGGTTGGTTGTTCGGTTGTATTCGTCATCATTTCAGAATGAAGAAAGGCTATATGGTTGCTTGCTTTGCTGACTGAGGTATGCATGCGTGCAGGCGTTGATGATCAGAGAGGTGGGCTGGTTGGCAGGCGAGGTATTGCATTCCGGTTTTTCTGAAGGACGAATACCGTACCCGAGAGTCGTCCGCAACAGTCTGCTTGGTAGCGTTGAGGAGAGAAGACCACATTCGTATCGGAAAATGATCGGGTCTCATCGTCCGATGCTCGGCCGTTATTCGTGGATAAACAGTTCATCGCTAATCCTTCAAACATAGTGTGTGTGTTTTTTGAACTGTGAACCATTGTTGCTTAGAGCATCGTCAAAGACCTCTATTGGCCAGAGCATTGTCAAAGACCTTTGTTGACAAGAACATTGTCAAGGACCTTTGTTGACCAGAGCATTGTCAAAAACATTTGTTGCTCAGGACATTGTCAAAATTCTTTTCTACGGACATTTTTTAAAACAGAACCTTCATTGTGTTTACAGCTTTGAAGGAAAAAAAAACCTTGACGCTCATATTGCCATGAGAAACAACCTTTGACGCTAGAAATTTTGCTGAAAAACCTTTGTTACTCAGAGCATAATATAAAATTTTTATCACCCGGAGCATAATCGGAAACCTTCGTTACTAAAAATAAAGGAAAACTTCTAACTTAAAGTAGTATTCCTTAACCTTTGGAGGCCCGCGGCTCGGTTGATTTATTTTTTGAGAAAGGAAGGCCCAGTCATACACAAGACTAATGGAAAACAAATGGGTAAAAATGAAACGGTGAACGACTCATGACCCGGTACCGGCCCGGCGGCTGAGAAACACTGACTTGGAGCAAAACCAAAAATATTTGGTGCTGGAGCATTGTCAGTAATTTTCAATTAATTTATTCTGAGTATTTTAAAAAAAAATCATTGTTTTATTCAAAACATTGTATCAGGGCATTGCCAAGGAATCTTCATTTCTCCTATAGGGGGCGTTAAAAAATACGTTTCCCTTCACAGAATAGTCAGAAACCTTTGTTATACAGAGCGTAATCGAAAACGTCCCTCATTCAGAAGCATGATCAAACACCTCTGTTTCTCAGGGCATAATCAAAAACACTTGTTACTCAGAGCATTATCAAAAATCTTTGTTGCTCATAGCATTACTGAAAGCCTTTGCCACTGACATTTTTTTAAATAGAACCTTCGAGGTGTTTACAGCTTCGTTTGAAAAAAAATACCTCGACGCTCACAGTATCATGAAGAATATCCTTCGATGATAGAAACAGTGCCAAAAAAATCCCTTTTACTCAGAGCATCCACAAAAATACTCGGAGCAGAGTCAAAAAATTTTTTCCCTCGGAGCATGATTGAAAACCGTCATTACAAAGAATGAACGAAAACCCATGTTACTCAGAGTCCTACATAAAATATTTGTTACTGAGACAATTGCCAATAATCATCAATTAATTTACTCAGAAGTGTAGCTGAAATCTTTTATTGATTTACTCAAAATTTTGCCATAACCCTTTTGTTACTCATAGTTACAGTCAAATAATTTTCGTTTCTCTGGTGGTGCTGAGAAATTGTTTTCACTCAGGAGCATGTTCGAAAAGTTTTGTTCCTTTGATCGTCATAAGGTGTTCCTTGGATTGTCATGAGATTGTCAATAATCTTTGTTATCCACGGCATTGCCAAAGGAATTTTGTTAAAGTATAATCAATTCTTTTTGTTGCTGGAAACAGTATCAACGATTTTGTTATAGAGTATTTCCGAAAGAAAACTTGTTACAAGGTATTTCCAAAGAAGGATTTTATGTTTACTTATTCATCAATTGATCTAAAAGACTTATCAGAAGCATAATAGAGAAATTTCGTCACTCAGAGCATTCATTAGAAAAATTTGTACGATTGAAATTATTTCTGTTATCAAGAATCAAATAAAAAATCCAAAAAATAGTATTCGATAAATAGAATTGTTATTGGTAACAAAATTATGAAAAATATAATCTGAGTTCCATAATTGATTATGTTATTTTCAATATGACATTATCCCTTTCCCGATAATTGCTCAATTAAATCAATGCATGTATTAAATCAGTTCGCAGTAAAAACCTAAGACTGTTTGGAAAGAGCTGATGTGCATCATTGCGCAATAATCAAGAAACATTTCTTGCGATAAATTATAATAATAAAAAATTGCGCGCACTCTCTCTTAAATGTAAGCGAATTGATGCCACGATAATTCGAAAATCTTACAGTCAATATGTTACATCAAGTCATTTGTAACAAATTGGTCGAACTGTGTCAGATCAGCTGGCCAATTGATCTTATTTCGAATCAAACACACAAACGATCGTCACCAGATGATAAAGGGAAGATGTGAGCACTTGATTTCCGATTGGTGCTCCTCCCGACAAGCTTTTTTTTATGTTTGATTGCTCAATAAATTATCTAAAAGACGGTATAATCATCAAAAGTAGGCTATAATTGTTAAATGACTCCAGTTTCCCGTGTGGCGATATCTCAATCTGTTTCAAAATGACATAAACTATGACATCTGGTGGGGGAAATGATTCATTTCCACCATTTGTTTTCGTTATAATCGATTTTGAAAATTTCCTTTGTGAAGAATATTATATACGATGACGTCTGCGGAAGATGTTTCCAACGTTTTATTTTTAGGAAATCTTGATTGTTACGAGACTTCCTGGAATCCCAAACCAATATTTCTCTAATATACACGGTGGTAACTATCGACTGCCAAATAATTGCACACGTGATTCTTAGTGAAAAACTAATAAGGAAAAGTGTTTTCCGTTTTTTAGGATTGGACGCATATTTTAGGAGTTATAAAGTTTTGCGAAGTGCCATTTTTCTAACGGTCAGTTACCACACACCCAACGAAAGTAAACTTTTAGCCCCTGCCTGCAAGTGGATTGCAGTTTTTTTTTGCAAATGAACCGAAATATATACAATCTTGTTAGAAGTCAAGTCTGGTCTTCTTTTGCCACGATTGGGGCTTTTGTTTATCGTGTAGAGCAGCGATTCTCAACCGGTGCTCCGTAAGCATAGTCTGGGGGCTACGCAGCTGCTCGAGGAAAGTAAAATAAATCAGTAAATTTGTGATCAATAAATACAAAAACGTCGAGACTCTAATGCGGAAAGACGATCTCTCCGCTAAAAAGTCTCGCCACAGAGAGCAACAGGCTTACGATGAAATCTTCAATCATTACACTTCACTCATGGCTAGAAAAGTTGATGGCAGATGGCAGCACTACCAAATAACAAGCATTATACAGAAACAAACTTGTCAGGTTCACAACACGGACACGCACATTCCAACATGTACCAAATCGTTAGAAGTTCCGCAGAGGAATACGGACGAGGTGTATGTTTGGATTAGTAGTAGTCACATTTCATACCGAATTCTACATGATACAATGAAGATTTTTAATTTCCTCGTGATTGCAGTTGATTTTTTTATCACGCATGTATATATTTTCGTGGCTTGGAAATTCATTTAAGCCTACATGATTTGCGCAGATCTTGGTCATTTTTTCAGAAGAAGTTTCATTCGGGGTCGTATTTTTAAGGCGTCGGTTGCCCCGGGTCCCCTCTTATCAGAGACGGACGTCAGGCTCTTGCCGCCCTAGGCACTACTAATTTTGGCGCCCCTTTGAGATGTCATGCCCCGAGCTCTCAAATTTTTGAAAAAAGAAAGCTGTTTCTTTACTGTTTGTTCTTCTAAATATGCGTTTTGAATATTGCTCTTCATACCCACACTCACAAAAAAAAAATGAGATGTCGAGAACTGTATTTGTTAGACTTCAGTGCGACAAATTGTAACTGTGCTCGATATCATTTAACAAGATAATTGTGTTAATTCTGTTGCAGAATTACAATCAAAAGTCGTAATGAAACATGTAAATCAGTGTTTTTCAAAGGAAAAGAACCTGTATTTTCAACATGGTAAGGCCGTTTGCAACACGAAGTTGGGAACCACAGAAAATCAACTTCAGCCGACCGCCACCGTGGCACCAACTTTAAAAATAAATGTTTTTCAAAGGACTTCTGTAATGATCGCGAGTGGTTAAAGTGACGGACTCGCATCGCAAGGACCCGAAACCGATCATGACCTTCCCCCACCCGCTCTGTCCCCATAGAGGATATAAGCTGGTCACCCAAAGTGTTTGGGCCATGGTAGAGGTGAGATGTGACGTCCGGCGCACTAAGCACCGAAAGACCACCAGTGGGTAAGAAGACACAGTTGGTTGAGGTTACATGGGCAGGTGAATACGCACGTCACCAGCAGGCCTCAAAGGGGTGCCCATGATTAACTATACATATACATATATGTAACATCATGAGGACCCGGTTCCCGGGTTCGAACCCCACCGTCGCCACAGTGGTGGTCGGCTGAAGTTGATTTCTGTGAGTCCCAACTTCAAGGCACAAATGCGAGCCGATGTCGCCGTTAAAAAAACTCGCCAAAGACAGCATCAGGCCTACAATGGTACAATTATTCGATCATTACTCCTCACACATGGTTAGAGATATCGATGGCAGCACTACAAATAACAAATATTACGCAGAAACAAACTTCACGGTAGGTTCACAACAGACACACACACATTCCAACATGTACCGATTCGTTAGAAGTTCTGCAGAGGAATATGGACGAGGTGCGTGCGTGGTTTAGTAGTAGTGTATTTCAAAGGGGGCGATGGATAGAATGGTCCAGGGGGAGTGATGGAAGCTACGGAAATAACACAGGATCCTATATGGGTTGACTTGAGTTGGAGGTGATGAGAGAAAAAAGTAGAACCCTTGATGGTTACGAGGCTATTTCGTGGAACCCTCGGTGGTTATGGGATTCATTCGTGGGAATCCTTGGTGGTTAAGAGACTCTTTCACAAAACGAACTATTTATGCTTTATGAAGCTCTTCCAAAGAATTCAAAAAATAATTTTGAATGTTTGGATACAGTAGTTCCCAAACATTTTGAAGCGCCACTCCCTTTCGACAAGAATTTTATTATGGACCCCCCTACCTTTTTCTCAACTTCAGTTACAATATAATCGATGGATGGCACCGCACAAACGCCAATCATGTGTGCATAATAAACTCCCCATTTTCGTATTTTCTGAAAAATCGACATTATGATCGAGACACATCAGTGTTCGTGCTTGTGTGTGTATAGTTTATGCAGCGGATACATCGACCTATATTTAAAAACCAATGAAAGTTGAATGATTGTAGGGCTTCCACAAATCACCTTCCCCATCATCAAAATCTGCAATTTTGCAGGTTGTGATGCAAATCTGCTGATTTACTATCTTTGACATCTTCAATTTTAATGGGGGTCTCCTTTTTCTAGTCATACTATAGTTTCTAATTTATTAGTCGTGTGCTTTGAGACCACGCATAAACATTCACACGTACAAGACGTTCTGGCATGTACTGATTCGTTAGAAATTCCGCAGAGGAATGCGTACAAGGTTCGTGCACGGGCAAGTAATTTTAGTGCCTTTGGCTTGATCGGATCCGAAAGTCGAGCATCAACCATCAAAAACCAAAACAAGCAGTCATCTGAAGAGGTTCGAAACAGTACACAGGTGACGACGCGAACAAACCAGATCACATCAACAACGAGTAGATCTCCACGAGCCTTGTGTGGCACCTGTTGGTTGTCTGGTGACTTGTCATCACATCCACATTTCACGTGCGAGCTCACCAAATATCGTTCCAATACAAGCTTAAGCTTTAAACTCGCTCAAGACAAAATTGCGAATGTTGTCAGAGACCTTGATCTCCTTTTAGGGCTGTTAGGCATTGAAATTGAAACACCTCCCCAGATAATTTCCACTGTACAGTTCTTTCCCCATAGTTCCTACATTCTGCATCCGGACCCATAGGCTGAGATCTTTGGGGACCCCTCCCTATGGTGAATTTAAAGAGTAAAAATACAAAAATAATAAGTTTTATGCCGTACTCCAGCGCTGGAGCCCTGTAAGTCCTGCCTTTGTGGTAGCCATGCTTCCCCCCCCCCCGCCCTCTTGGCCATAATTTCGTAGAATGGTTTCAGAATTTTCATCAAGCGTACTGTTTTTTTTTCGCATCATATTTTCCTGCTACTGCCATCAAAACGCCAAATGACATCTAATCTAGATGGGTCATCAACCTGGATGCCATATGAATGATGACTCTTAATGGTTTCTAATAACTCGATCAGCAAAAAAAAAAAAACAACTCCAACAACCAAGGATAATAACTTTCCCCATATTATAAGAAACGAAAATGTAAGTCAGTAGACAGGAAAAGAGATCGAAAATTCCCTTCTCCACCTTCATTCGACCCTCTGCGATTTGACCCCCACGAATAGCCCAATTCAGACTCCCGTCCCAAATTCCGCCTTATACCAGCTCCCATTAATAATCATATATACTTTCATTTTTTTTTTTTTTTTAATATATTTTAAGCGAACGCTACACATCGTCTACATGGCTGAAGGCAAAGACTTTCACATCAAAAAAAGCGAGAGAGAGAGAGAGAGAGAGAGAGGAACCACACGGGCACCTGGCCAGACTAGGGAACGGTGAAATTAATATACACTCATATATAATGAGCCAAGGTCGTCGTATGAAGCATATGTAAGTCCTTTCTTTCTTGGACTTGTTCTTGAAAGAGAGGAACTAGTGTAAGTCAATTTTCTTCCCTCTTTTTTGTGGAACATTAGCATAAATGGGATGATACGAATCAGGGAAGATCCTCCACCAGAACCATATTTTCTTCGGAGAAAAAAACACCTGCATGTCATCGAGGAAGCGGGTGTAACAACTTCGGAATGACCTTCAAGGGGGGGGAATCGTATCTATGGATGATGAACCGTCATTATATCTTAGAGTTTTGTGATCTCTTGAGGAAGATACGATTTTGGGTTTTGGTTTTGCTGCTGCTGCTGCTGATGATGATGACGATGAATATTCAGTGGAAAAGATCGTTTTCTGTGATCGGTTTATGGTCTGCTATCGTTTAAGAAGAATCTTCAATCATCGTGTTGATAAGGATTCATTGATTCTTATTACCACTTATTTTTATAGATCCAGTCTCTGTAATAAAAAATGCATCCGGGATATATTTTAAAAGTTTGTGATTGTATGATTCCCATCATAATTCATTGGAACTTCAGAATATCGAAAGCTATGGTATAATTAGTGTCGAAAATCCGAACCCCCGAAAGTTTGTTTCCGGATAATCCGATGCCCTGAAAATTTTCAAATTTCCTTCTTGAGATCCTCTTTTTCTTTCTCTCTCCCCCCCCCCCCCAAGAACCCAGAACCCAACTTCTTAATTTTTTTTCTAGGAATATTAGTTTTTTAGAGTAATTTCAGTTTGAAAAACCACAGTAGATTGATATTAAACGGCATTTTTCTAGCGATTTAAGTCTAGTTAAGAAAAAATGGTTTAAATTGTTGATGTTTCATAGGCTATTTAAACTATACTCACAGTTTCTGGATAGGAGATCGACGGGAATCGGTTAAAAACCTGAATTTATATAACCAAAATCCGTGTCGATCTCCTATCCAAAACCTGTGACTATATTCCAAACCATGTCAGTGAATACCAACCACCCTGAGAGACCTTGTTTTCAGGGATTTAAATACATATTTTACTTCGAAATGGTAGTCTGAAATTAGAAGCAGAAATACCGAGGGGGGGGGGGGTCGCCTTGTCAGATTATTGTATTAATATGTAAAAATTTGAATTTTTGTCTCATATATGACTCTTCATAACAAATTTCTTGCGCATTTAGAAATACGAGTATAAAGATGTATGTAAATACTGTGTTGTGGCGATGCGCTCATCTCTGTCCCCCTGTAGGGAATTTCATGACACAATCTCTCACTTCGACGGCCACGGCGGTCACTTCCGACAGCTGTTACTGGACCGATGGGTTAGTTGGACGCTACACGTAACGCGTTGGAATATCAAATGGCTCTTCAGATATGGATAAAGTCGTTCTCCCTGGCAATTTTTCGAATGATTCACTTTCTCTCTCTCTCTCTCTCTGTTTTTCTGAGTCACGATGCGTAAGAATCCATCGTAGAAAATATGGCGAGAAAAAAGGAACACACGTTACCGTTATACCGAGTGTTTTATCGTCTTGGGAGAAAAAAACGGTAACGTATCGACGTGAGCATCGTGTTAACGCGTTCAATTGTAATGCAGAGGTGGTTTCTCGGGAGAACTGACCAGCTTGTTTGATCACCACTTAATGAGAGTGAAACCACCACCGCACGTGCCAAATCCCACCATTATAATTCACATTGATAGATATATCTCAAGTTTCCACCAACCTTATTCGAGGCGTTTTTAAAAAAAATAATAATAATAATAAATCTCATTAAAAATACAAAAATAAGGCCATTATTACTTATTAGGTGTGAATATCTGGAACTAATGGTGCATAAATTATCCGAAAGTGGGAGTGCCTAACACCTATTATAAGATCATTTCTATAGGGGGAAAATAAACGGTTATGTGTGTGTTTCCCGTGTTATACCCTCTGAGTGCGGTAGGTATCCGTTAATGGAGATTTTACCGTCAACATTTTCGGTAATGATATCGAAATTGGTGGAAATTTCCCGCGGCAAAAAAGAAAAAAAATCTCGCGAGATTTAATTATCTCTCTCTGTGGGAAGAATTACATTGATACGATATCTCGACTGATACTTCTTCTGTGACCCAGGTTCAGCAACGACAAGTAACACCGGCTGGGGGGTACTCTAATTACTCTAATATTCAAACCATTCGCAGATATCAACAGGTTTTGAACATATGATCTTTATTTTGAAATGCAGTGGAACTCTCGGTTAGTTTGAATTTCGGATAATTCGAACTTTTACGAGCTTCCCCCATCCCCCAGGAATAACATCGTGGTTTTTGTACGAGCCAATTTAGTTTGGAAGAAACAGGCTTTGTTTCACTCGACCAAGTTGTTATACAGCAAATCTTGGAAAACCAAAAATACATGATTTGAAAATTCTGATGCGATTTCGGTACACTATGGATACCGTTTTTTCGACCTTGACGTGTAATCTTAACTGCCATGGTTGCTGAGCAACGTGAAAGAAATATCGAGTCAGTCCAGGGGGTCTATTACGCTCATGTCGTTATGCCCGCGTTTCAAACGTGTTTGGGGTTTGTGGTGCATTGTGGGATAGATTTACGTCACCATCGCTAAAGGTTGATTTTTCTCACATCGTTACTAGCGATTTTCGTTATCGACATCGCTACGTGAAACGTTAAGTAACGAGAACCGGAGACCACTCGTTATGTTCGCGTTACGGAAATAAACATGGCCGCTCGCGCGTACATTTTTCGATGGTGAGAGCAACGGAGACAAATTAGTTAGAATTGGAAATTATTCATTCATTATTAATTTATCAAGTTGTTCATTATAATGAATAATAATTCTCTGAATTACATTACTTAATTTAGTAACATGATTCAGAGACAGCATTATCGTTTAAAATGTTATCTGTACACATAACTGATTGGAAAAAATTATTCAGTGGTAAATCGTTATAAATTATTATACTCGGTACAAAGATAAATCACTCTACACAACGTTATTTTTTTTTTTTAATCTTGTATGGAAATGTCTTTATTCTAATCTTAAACTCATCTCAATATAAGAATATTATTTAACTGGTAAATCTCTCTATCGCGATGTTTTCAAGACATTTTGAAATTTGCTCAATATTTTTTTTACATCTCGTTCAAAATCGACGTCAATATATATTTAAACGTCTCCAGATTTTCCCCTTCTTAATTCGTTTAATAACATTGATATTTTGTAATATGAATTAAGTGTTGCTACTTTCTGTGCAGTACACAGAAGTGTAATGCAGTAAACACCATTACACACTATACTCTGTGCACTAAGTACACTATAAAAAATCAAAGTAAATTTTATTAATCAACAAATAAATTTTTTCTAATCCTTGAGTGCATTTTCTGATCGGAGTATAAAAAAGATGTCAACAACAGTGTAAATTTGGTGGTACTTCATTTTCATGTGTGAAACAAGAAAACCAATTTTCTAATTAATGATGTAAATAAAAGGTTACTTGTTCTTGATTTTGACTTAATATCAAGACGGTAGATAAATGTGTTAAAAACATGGTAAGATATGATATTTTTGATAGTCGTTTTGGAAATTCATCACATCATTGAACTTCAATAGAAAATCATTTTTTAAACGTAATAATTTAGAAAATTTCCCCGCGCCAGTATCATGTGCGTGCATAGCCTACCTTTTTCTCAAATGTTTGATGAAAATAAAAATAATCCGGATGAATTAAAAAAAATGCAGCTTAGAAAATTAGGGACAACCTAACGCGTACACACACTAACGCGTACAAATAAATAAAATAATAATAACGCACGTGCTGCAGCACTCGCTGATAGTGATGATGATTATCAGCAGCGGAGAAAATTATCCGATTGGTCCATCCCTTTCGGAGCTAACGCAACTCTCGGACCAGGGAGTTTTTCGTAAAATAGATAACGACATACCGCTGGTTGCTGAGAAAAATCAAGTTTTTGACGATGGTCGCTGAGATTTGCGTTATGAGGCTCGTTGAGAATTTGCGTTAAGGGCGTGACGTCACTAACGACCTCGCTGTATAACGACGTGAGCGTAATAGACCCCCTGATGTCCAAGTATTGTGATACTCTTGATAAAAAAACGAATACTTCTTTCTTTGGAAACGGCACCTTTTGTCTACTGAAACGTACGCCGCTGTGGTGGTCGAGTGGTCCTAGCGACGGGCTCGCATCTCGAGGTCCCGGGTTTGAACTCCCACTGGCGCCACAGTGATGGTCGGCTGAAGTTTGTTTTATGTGGTTCCCAATTTCGAGGCACGAATGCGAGAGAGCCGATCTCTTCGTTAAAAAAGTCTCGCCGCAGAGAGCAACCGGCCCACAAACGGTACAAACATCCAATCATTACACTTCAGTCCACTTCTGAACTACAGGGAGGGCAAAATGTCCGAACAAACTTTAAAAATGAATAAAAACCGGAAAAAAAAAAACGAAATAAAAAACGATTTACAGGGTCACAGGAATGTTTTTTAAGACAGGAAAAAAACTTCAAAAAACAGTCGATAGGTGGCACTGGTACGAGGAACTTCGGTATAAATATGCAAATGAGACGGTTATAAGAACTTGTTGTAAACCATGTGTAAACCAAAACGTGATCCTGCTACACTCTGCCGTTGCTGGATTTAAGATTCGCCTGCAATGTGTTATTCCCTGTGGTGGTGGTCACATGGGATGTTATTTCGGTTATTTTTCCGGTTTTTATGAATTTTTAGTTTCTACGAACTTTTTGCCCACCCTGTATATATGGCAGCACTGAAATATCAGACACAACACTAGATTCGCACTCAGACTGTTAAGTACACACACTTTAACTCACTAGGTAGTAAATTAAACGATACACTTGAGTTGTGCTCGGTTTGTAAAAAAAGAGAACTAAAACGTATGTCAGAATTGTATTTGCTTTTCGCATTCGATTCATTTTTTTTAGCAACTCAGTTTGGCAAAAAAACAAACCATTCTTGATTGGAAACCGGCATAACTCCGTGATATAATTACATAAAATGCCTATCCGTGCTCAATGAACCCAACAAAAGTACGTGAATGACGAGTGAGCTGTTTAAAATAATGAATTGTCATTATAGGATGACATACCAAAATGATAATTTGTAAATTTTAAGTGTTTTCTTTCAAAATTTAATGCTCATTTTGACATTGTTTTTCAGTTCATTGTTCTGTTGGAGAGAGAGTGCATCGAAAATATTTACCACTTGATACGAATCACATTATTCAACCTAAAAAACAAGGTGTGCCATTCAAAATCTGAAACTTTTTATCGTCATTTTAACCGCCTTCGCGTACAAGGTTTCGGTGAGGAATTCGGATGATATCTATACGCCGAATGGGCGGAAAATATGGTAACCCCGTCTTAACCTAACCACACGTTAGAGAGAGAGATAAAAATGTTGAAGGAAAAAAAGAAGAAAGAAAAACACTATATATATATAATACAGTGGTTCCCAACCGGCGGTGCGAGCACACCTAGGGGTTGCGGAGAACATTTTTTGGGGGTGCGAGATGGAAAAAAAAAATTACATGTTGACTGATTATTCAGGAAAATTAAAATGATGATAAAAATTGAATTTTTCAATTCCTAAAAAAATATGAATCATACCAATATTTTGACGCCTCATCTTCTGACCTTTGCTGATATTTTTATATTTCTATTTTGTATATTTTCACCAAATCCGTCGGAGCGAGTGAACTCAACCCATTAAAACTGATACTGGCTTCTAGTCCGCAAGTTATCAAACCCATTTGCTCACCAATAAGGTGTTAAGCGAGGTGAGACTCGCTCCGATGGAGGATGTTTTATATTTCACAATAAGATTCTCATTTCGTTTGTCTTTTTTTGTATCCTGTGTATATAATATGGCAAGTGTAAGATAACTGATGAGATGGCGTGGGGGGGGGGGGCTCAATTGGTTTTAAAACATACATCCATCCTAATATGTGTACATTCATCCGTCTTAAAACGAAACCCAGAAACTATTCTCCAGCTCCCAACCCCATCTCGTCTGAAATCACCACAAAATTTGTTAAACGCGACAGTATCCAATTGTCCGGGGAAAATACACTCATTGCCATAAAAATTTGCGCACCAAGAAATAATTGTGGGATCGAAACGAAAGTTGGCCTGAAGGTACATGTCGGGCAGATATGCAAATGATTAGAAATGCAGCGTGATTGCGCATTGCTTAATGCCACTAGAGGGCGTTGAACTTCGTTCTCCTTGGAGTATAAAACAGGTAAGCAGAGCTTGCTGGAGTGTATTTAATCGTTTGCAAAGGAAATGCTGAGGTAGACATGCCGTTACGCCGCCGTCGAAGACCATATGAGCAGTTGTCAGAGTTCGATAGGAATGATGGAAGCTGGGTGGTCAGTTCGGCGAGTAGCTCGTCAACTAGGCCGTTCTGATTTTACTGTGAGGAGGTGTTGGGACCAGTGGACAGAAGAGACGTCATTTACACGGCGACCAGGTTCAGGACGCCCTCGACAGACCAGTCGTCGAGAAGACCGTCACATCATCCGAAACGCACGCGTAGAGCCAACTGCCTCATTGGCCGCTATCCAGACACAGGCAGCAACTTCACTACGGGCCCCTGTGTCTTCCCGAACCATCGCAAGGCGCCTGGCTGAAGGACATCAGATATCGCGGCGCCCATTACGTGTGCTGCCAATGACACCCACCCACCAACGCCTCCGTTTTGAGTGGTGTCGAGCACGACGGGATTGGACTGCAACGGAATGGAAGCAGGTCGTCTTCAGCGACGAATCGAGATTCAACTTGAGCAGTGATGACAATCGTGTTCGTGTGTGGAGGCCCCGTGGTAAACGCTTCAATCCTGCCTTCGCTTTACAGCGACACACCGCTCCCACAGCTGGTGTCATGGTATGGGGTGCCATTGCTTACGATACACGGTCACCCCTAATATTGATGCATCGCACAATGACAGCCCAGCGGTACGTCCATAACATCCTTCAGCCACATGTGTTGCCACTCATGGCAGGGCTCCCGGGAGCCATTTTTCAACAAGACAATGCTAGGTCACACACAGCAAGGGTGTCACAAGACTGCCTCCGCCACATTACCACCCTTCCCTGGCCTGCTCTATCCCCAGATTTGTCACCAATCGAGCATATCTGGGATCGTTTGGGACGGCAAGTTGGACACCCTACGAGGTTGGTCGAACTAGAGGCGCATTTACAGCAACTGTGGAACGAGATGTCTCAGGACATCATACGGAACTTGTATGCCTCAATGCCCGCTCGTATCGCATCGTGCATTCGCGCTAGAGGGGGGGTCCAACAGAGTACTAAAACCATCATCTGTACTTTTTTCTGCAATAAATGATCCTTTTTCTTGGATTTTCTAATCACTTACTTATATCAACGTAGTACTTACATGTGTAAAATTTCGTTTCATTTTGACGACTTCTTCTGGGTGCGCAAATTTTTATGGCAATGAGTGTATGTTGTAAAAAAATTTTATGGTTTTTTTTTTCTGACACAAAATAAAGTGTTCTGGACTCTGCCACGAAGCTGGGCTGGAAGAGCTGGTCCAATACTGTTCTCTAGATCGGCAACGGGATAAGTCTAGTGGCAAAGTTCTGGCGTTCATGACCTTCGCCGACAAAAATGCGTTGACACAAAATGACACAATTTTCCGTTGTAAAAGCTGTTTTTCGATTAGCAATCGTGCTTGTTTTCCCATTTCGGTTCAGAAAAAATACCATTATTTACCTATTTCGTGGTTTGTTTACATTGGTACCTCGTGTTATAAGCATGTTGCGCATAGATTTGATACCGTCGTGAACACGCATGATGTCTCAGGGAAAAACATCAAAAAATTCAGTCAAGTGTCAAAGAAACATTAATTTATAACTTGTTGCGGCTGGAATTAGTAAGTGAAGAACTATTCAATGAATCTTTCCTTCTCCAAATCTCCAGAAAATGTTAAAAATAGCAAGTGTTTTTTTGCAGTTTTAATTAAAAAGAAATGAAGCTAAAATGAAATATTAGCCATAGCTAAAAACACATCAAACAATAAGTAAAAGAATTCATATAGAAATTATTATATATTATCAATTACAGAAGAAAACCCCTGAATTTTCTAACACATAAAAAACGTATTATCCATGGGGGCAGGGGTGCAAGAAGATAACTCACGTTGCTCTGCGGGTGCGGGAAGGAAAAAGGTTGGAAACCATTGTAGTAGTAGGATACATCATATGTAGGGGAAAAAGTCACTAATAATTGTATAGAAATAAAAGGAAGGTTAAAAAGAACAATTTTGTGTAGGGTTACACCTACACATAAGAGAGGAAAGAAAACAGTGGGAAAGAGAGAGTTTTTTTTACTTTATTCCAAAGGCGTTTGGACGCAATATTACGTCCTTGATCGTAAAGTGGTTAGCAATAAGAAAGTATCGGAAAGTACGCAAAAAAAAAAAATTCAATTATAAATTACTAAAAAATTTGGGAAACAGTTTCTTAACTGATGATCAAAAAAATTTTAATATAATATTGATAATTATTATCCTATGTGAAAAATAAAGCTTAAGTTGCAATTTGTAGCCATTTTACGGATCCATGGTAGATTAATTGGATAATTGAAATTTTGGATAATTCGAACTTGAGTGGCCCTATGTAAGTGAGGAAAGAAACACTATGACGAGGTGGAATATCCAAGACGACTCATCACATGAATGCGGCGCACCATCAATGCGCAGCGTGACACTTCAGTATTATCGCTGCAGCCAATACTATTCATTGGTTTGTTTGTTTTTTTCAAAAAATTATTGGAATGGAAGAGAAGCAAAAAAATTTTCATAGAGGTCGCAGGAGGTAAAACATAAATCCGCCTATGCCTATAGATCGAGGGACTAGGTCCATGGGCGGCTTAAGCGAGAGTGCAAGGAGTGCGGTGCATCCGGGCGGCAGGTTGTAAGGGGCGGCAGCGTTTCATACAGTGAAAATTCACGTATGACATCACGCTTTTGAGTCGTACCACAACGGAGATGTTGAGAAAACTTGAGGGAATAAATAGACAAAGGGCCTACACGACCGTAATACCAGAGAAAAAGAATGTAAGCTATCAGGGACGGCTCGAGACAAAATCTCTATTTGGGATCTCGGATTTTTGTGACTCCTGTCCATTCCCCGCCTAGCCCCTACATCACTACGTCAGGGCTCCTGGGCTGGAATCTTGCGCGGGCCCCGAGCCAGACCCTTCTACAGTTAATTTATAGCATGGAAAAAATAAATAAAAATGATAAGGATAGAGTCCCTGGCCTCCGGACTGGAGTCCTGTCAGCCCTACCCTTATATAGAGCCATGCCTCCTAAATTGCAATTCCTAACAGAAAACTTTGTTTTCCATATCATCTCCGGTCCCTGAAGTACCAGAAACATCTTTGAAATAAATTTCTTAATAAAAAATAACTTCGTTATGCATCATCTTTACAGGATAAGTGATGATGGCTATCCAAATTAAGTGCTGTTTTAAGGATTAAATTACCTGTTGGGGCATTATTAAAAACGGTAAAATAATTCTGCATCAAAAAACAGAAAAATCTGCTTCGAAAGCGGGACGTATGGTCACGAAGATTTTGTACGGTAAACAATGGTGTGCGGCTTTCCCCTTAAAAAAAAAAAAAAAAAAAAATCAGGTTTATCTAGAGGTACTGTTGTTCGAAGCCCTGCCAGCCTCGGGTCACAGCCCTCACCAGGGTCACCTTTAGGGGCGGCATATGAGGCTTCGCACCCGGGAGGCAGGTAAGTTCGAGCCGCCCCTGACTAGGGGCGGCAGCGAGTGACGTACGAGTGAACTACAGAGTATGCAATCATGTCAGTGAACGTCGGAAGTTTTTTGGGACCTGTTGGCATACCCCTCCCCACATCCTCGAACAGGGCCCCTAGGCTGGGATTTTTGGCGGGCTTCAAAGCCAGACTCCTCACGGGGCACTTTTGTAGTGAATTTATGCATTAAAAAAATGGAGGTAATTGTCCCGGGCCCTGTCTACCTCACCCTTGTAGGACATCATGCCAGTTGGTTCTCCTTTGGAGCTGTATGGGAGAAATTTTGATTTCTGAAGTAATTCTGGGGCTAGTCGGGCCCGAAGTGCCGTCTTAACGCATGGGCCCATGTGTTTGTGGAAGGAGCCTCAAGTTTATGTAGGAGGGCCCTCATAAAAATGAGATCTGGTTAAAATTTTCGAGAATAAGCATGTAGATTGGTAGGCAGGCATTTCTAGCTAGATAAGAGCCATTCAAGTATTACGTAAGCAGATTTTCAGCCATTTTTGACTCTTGTCAGCAATAGTGAGCAAAACACTGACACCTTCCCCCCCCCCCCCGTCAGCAAAATTTCGGCAGCAGCTTAGAATATTTCATATCTTCAAAAAGGGGTGGTTGATGACGTAAGCAACCTTCGAACCCCCTCCCCTTGTCATTAAAAGTCAGCAAATCTGAAACCCCTACCCCCCTCCCCGATGCTGACGTAATACTTGAATGACCCCATAGGGGACCATAGAAAATTCGGGCCGTCTTAAGGGCATCGTGTGCGTACTACATGCTGGTGGGTGTTGCGGCTGCTAGGGCCCTGACAGAAAATGGTGGTACCCAGAAACTTCCTTAGCTGGCACGAACCGTAGCTCCACTTTGAACGAGAATTTGGCATCGAATGTTCTTCCCTCTCAACAAAACGGGTGCCATTACCTATCAGCAATAACTCGTCAATAATATATTACGGTCGGTAATCATCGCATTGGGACACATCCAATAAAAGCCAGCAGGTTAGCCGAACCCCTCTAACATTATATTGGTTCTTTTTTTTAACTTACGACTATCCAATGCGTGCAAAGATGACAAAATAAAGATTACATTCTTAAAGAACACGTTATCGTATCTGTACTTCTCAAATTTCTCCGTAACATGGCGTCGCTTGTTCTATGTCATATAGTGCATAATGAAAATCGCTTTGAATAACGTCAATCGGATTCACGATGACAAGTCACGAGTGAAGTTTATACACCCTATATACACAGTGTGTTTCCGGCTTTCTCAGACTAGTCCCTATTATACAGCATCCCGATATGACCTTCTGGTGACGAATAACAGCTACAAACCAACGCCATAAGACAATTTTCTACCATGCCATTTGCATAATTAGCAATTAACAGTCTTAGGATCAGCCTTTTGAGGAAAATGCTTCGGTCTTGATACATGTAATTAAAAAAAAAAAATGACCGTGGCTGTAACAAAAAATAGAACCGTAAATCCACTTCCTTAGACAAACGGGTGTCCCCGGAACGCCTCCCCGAAAAAAAAGAAGACTAGGTAAAATATGTACGAATCGAGAAGACACTCACCTTGACATTCCGCGCTTATCCATGGTGCTGTTATCGGATCACAACCGTCGCCGTGTCGGGACATTAGTTGTCACACAGGCGCAGTAACTAACACACAAACTAACTAACTACCAATCCATCTCACGATGACGATCAAACTAAACTTTCTTCTTCTTATTGATGTTGTTGTTGTTGCTGCTGGCAATGAAAGATGGAAAAAAATATATGGGTGTAAAATAAACTATGTTTCTGGGTGTAAAAAAAGATGTAGAATTGGTGTGACCTCGAATCTACGTATGTATATATGTATTCTTTTCTTTGGCTTTGGTTTGCGTAGGGTGTCTACACCCAGAACCAGGCATTATAGGCTATATACGCACCGTGATTGAAAAAAGTGCCACTCACGCCCCCGCTGTATAGTGTCCTCTTCTACTATATGCAAAAATGAAAAGGTCGTCGAACCATTTTCTTCTTTGCCGTGTCATCTCTGCACTACAGACAACTCTTCTTTTTTTTTGTATACCAGAGAGAATAAGGATATAACCTCTTTAGTTAGTTACTAGTTGTTAACTTTTACAGGCAAGGTCACTACGTTTTTAAGTCATTTGTTTCTTTTTTTTTCCTCCCTCCATTCCCCCCCTTGATTCTGCGATTGAAGAAGAAGAAGAAGCCGAAGAAGTGAAGTGAAATGGAGGTATTCGTGACCCAGTGTCAGATACTTTGTTTGTCTCTCAGAAGATTTCTTTTTTTTCCCTATATTATTGTATATTCCATTTTGTGCGCTGACGTTTTCACTTACGTACTTTCGTGAATCCGTTGTGGTTGGTATAACGGCTTCTCTGTATCGACTGAGTTGAATTGACATGAGCTCGGCTGACTGCATTCAAGGGTATGAGTGCTGAGTAAAATGTTTCACACCCAGCAGTGTGGGTAGTTATCATATACAGCATATATGCTCAACACATGACCCGCGGGCTAAATGTGGCCCTCGGAAAGTGGCTCAAACCTAGAACGTGGAACTTGACCTCAAACTTATGTTTGTAAAAATGATATAAGCGACACATTACCACACACCCACACGGCGCAGTTCCAATTCACTCAAGCTGCCCACGTCACATTTCCCCGTGATTTAAGTGGCCCACAATACATTCCCAGATCACTTAAGTGATCCGTGACACATTTGCAGATCACTTGAGGGACCCATGCCACAGTTCCAGAGCATTTAACCGAGCTGTGGCACATTCCCAGATAAATTCAAGTGACCCGCGGCACATTAACATATCACGCAAGTGACCCAAGACATAATTACAGATCACTTAAGTGACGTGAGTCACAGTTCCAGAACATTTAAGTGGCACTTGATATGACCCGCGACACGTTTTCAAACCAATAAAGTGGTCCGTACTCTCCTAAAGGTTGAGCATCTTTGATTTACAGACTGTCCCAAATTTGCACTGCGGATATCTCTTCAGCCGTTGATTTTAGAGAAACATATTTGAATTAAAAAAAAGTTTTCAAATTACTTGCGGTTACTCAAAGTGTCTTAAATTTGCCAAGAGTGGTATTTACCGACATGATTTGAACTGTAATCACAGTTTTTGGATAAGAGATCGACACGGATTGGTTAAATTCAGGTTTTTAACCAATACGTGTCGATCTCTTATCCAAAAATTGTGACTACAGTTTAACCCTGTTGGTGAATACCACCTTAAGGGATCGTATACTTAAAAGTACAGAAAAATAAACTTTTTAAGTGTGTTACCCTGTGAGCCAAAACTTCCAATTAGTGAAATGTAAATGTAGCTCTGTCATTTACGAAAAATTTCGTATTTTTAAATGCAATACTAACGGAGGTATTTGACTTGATTTTTTTAATTTATCGCAATTATCATTTGAAAGAAACGTGGAAAAGATTCTGTGCGATTTACAGTAAAAAAAAACAATGCAAATTGACTAAATTTGCAACTCTCAATTCGAAATATTGATGGTTAAAGTAGTAGTGGTAGTAGATGGATGTAAAAATGTTTGACAGTCAGTGTACACGTTTTTTGTGAGTGAGCTTTATACATTATCATGTCAAATAAAACAAATTCACAAATTTAAGCTGTAAGTTTGTTCAAAGTCAGTTGATTTGCCACGACAAGGCAAAAAAGTTCAACAAGTTTCCACCAGGTGGCATTTACGTTGTTATTATCGAGTAACGATTTACGCACGATTCATTATACCTAAACACTTTTTCCATCACTCTGTCTTCCTCCATTCAAAAGTTACGATCACTTGAAGATCTTGTGTACAATGACATATGTGCAGCCTCTAAGAATCATTTTGGGATGCTCGGGAGCAAAAAGGATAAATATTGGGGAGAAGTAAAGAACATTCGAAATTTTTCAAATAATCTTGAGAAACTCCTGAAATATAGCAGATAGAGTCATGGAAGTAGCGTAGTGGTATAGCAAAACGGGTACTCTCAAAATGATAAACGGTGTTAGAACGTCACCTGGTGGAAAATTTAGGAACTTTTCAATGTTATCTTGAAATCTAAGCAGTAAAAAAAAAAAAAAAATCCTCAAAAATTTGAAGGTAATAAGTTGATGGAAAAAATTACTTGGTTATGAATAATGAGCGCAATGAAGACGTTGCAAAAATTATTGTACCTGAGTCAAGCGCGATCGCTACTCGGTATTTTGCTGCTTATTTATGAGTTATTAAGCATCTGTAAGTTGTTCTTATGTAAGTGAAGGCTCAATGCTGTAGATCTGAATGCTCTTTGCGGAAAAAGAAATCCGTGGAAATCAACAATCTCTTACCAAAAAAACAAAAAATCTTAAAAGACTGCGAAGAAAATGATTATATACTAAGTACGGTGATCTCACATCAATCAAGTTAATGAGATTTTTTTCCCCATTGTCACAAAGGCAGGTAATAAATATCAAAATTCATCTAACAAATTTTATTCTAGAAAATTTTTTTACTTTCTTTTTTCTCCAAATCAAGAGAGACCTCCATGGAAACGCAAAAGCAGCGGCCCATGGGCTAAATGACACTTTAAACAGTATATCAGAGGAAGAACTCCAAAATGCTTGAAGGAATTGTTGGGGGGAAAATACAGAAGCACCAGTAGAATGAAAGTCTTCCATAAAATATGAAACTCCTCTGAATACACAAACAAAAATTAAAAGAAAAGAAATTAAAGGCAGTCTGTGTTCGGAGAATCACCCAACAAGACACGTGTTTTACGTGAATAAATCTATTCCGTATTTGCCCTGTGCTTCATTGGAATATGCAAAGGTTTAAAAAAATATTTCTGCCATTCAAGCACCAATATCTTCAAGGAGCACCAAGAAGTCTTTGGCGGAGCGTGGTTCGGGGACAACTGGCACAGACGGTGTCTCGAAGAAAGTCGAAAACCCTTTGTACAGACGGTTGATTGAAAGCGATTGGTATAAACGGTTGAGCAAAAGACGTTGAAGACCATTGGCATGAACCCGAAAAAAATTTGAAGACCCTTGGCATGTACCGTGACTCGAAGGAGGTTGAACACTTTTGACGCAGACAATGGATCGAAGAAGTTTAAGGATCTATAAAAGTTGGATCGAAAACATTGAATACCCTCGGCAAACACGATCAAAAGCTGATCAGCCGACGCTCTCTTTAACGACCGTCCATTACAACGACCGGTATGGTACAGGTTCAAAATATTTTCCTATTTCCATCTTTTATTCACTATGACGACTGATAAATATCGTTAAATTCATTACAACGAGCGAACACAACTCGCAGCCTCCGTTTTTGTAAAAGAAATGGAAAAAAAAAACCTGTCGTTGAGGGTATTTGATGCTTGGAGAAGAAAGGGTATGAAACATACATGGTTAAGATGGAGCGCTGTAACTGCTACAGAAGACCCGGTGTCTAACTGGCGTCATCTCTATGTTTTACAAAATGGTATAATTCGTAGGTACAGTTGATTCGTGTAATACAAGGTGATGTAGCCTTGACTGGTCTCGGTTGGCTAAGACGGTAACGCGAAATTGATTGAAGACTCCTGTGTTAGCGTATCGCTTCTCTGTTCTTAATAAGGGGCCGTTCAAGTAATACGTCAGCACATTTTTAGCCATTTTTGACACCCCCTTCTCAACAAAATTTCGTTATCACTGCCCTGTGGAAGGGGGCATAGGGGGCTCGTGTGTCTCCCTCCCCCCAGAGGAAAAAATATATATTTTTTTAATGTAAAAAATTTTTTTTTAAACTAAAATTTCGAAAGAAAATGCCTTTAGGCCTATATGTTATTATAATCGATTTCTGTTAATTTCAATGCTATTTGAAGGGTAAGAACTCAAAATTTCTCTTTAAGAAATTTATTGCGACCCACACTTCAAGCCATATATGGTAAACCCTTGACCCGCGGACCAAATGTGGCCCTGAAGGTTATGTGATGTGGCTTGCCCCCCCCCAAACCTAATTTTGTAAAAATGAACTAAGCGGAACATTTACAGATCGCTTAAATGACTCGTGGAACAATTCAAAAGCATTTAAGTGGCCCGTGGCACATTTTCAGATATCTGAAGTGGGCCCGTGGCACATTTTCAGATATCTGAAGTGGGCCCGTGGCACATTTTCAGATCTCTGAAGTGGGCCCGTGGCACATTCAAAGATCACTTAAGTAACCCGCGACACAGTTCCAGAACACTATCCGTGGCACATTAAAAGATTCCTTGAGTGATATGTGGCACAATTTTAGAACACTTAAGTGCGCCCCCCCCCAAGTGCGGTGGGGTACATCACTCAAGTTACCCGCGGAACATTCCCTGATTACTTAAGTGATCCGTGGCATAATTACGGATTATTTGAGTGATGGGTTGCGCAATTCCACAGCACTTAAGCGGCCCCGGATACATTTCCATAGCTTTTAAGCAGCCCCGGATACATTTCCATAGCTTTTAAGCAGCCCGGACACATTTCCCGAGCACTTGAAAGATCCGTGAAACATTTAGAGATCTCTGAAGTGGTTTTGTAAGGTATTTATCATAAGGGAGAACGTTAATTCAGGTGCCCACAAACTAACGAAAGATTTTTCTCGTTTCTGACGCACCGAATAAGATGCCATTAAGAATATTTAATATTGTCGTAAAGGGGGTGGTTGATGACGTAAGCATCATCCAAACCCCGTTCCCCCTACTAGTCATAAAAATTCAGCAAATCGGAAACCCCCCCCCCTCCCGCCCATCGATGCTGACGTAATACTTGAGTGACCCCTCAATAATAAAGTTCTTATTTTATTTTTTTTTAGTCTTCAGCCAAAGACGGGAAAAAATTGTACTTGAGAAATTTCATTTTTTAGCTTTACTCACAGGTCCTAGTTTTAGGCCATGCGCCCTCTCTCCAAGGACGAGGAGGAGATAAACCTATCTGGACGTGCTGCTGCCTATCGAACTAGAAGTCTATATTTATCCAATCCTAAGTCTATATTTGTCTAATAAGTTTCGGGTTGAACACAAGCATATCAGGTCAAGTAGTAATCTTGTAGGAATATTTTGGAAAAAAGAAGCCTATTTTAGAACAAAGTTATGATTCAGGTTCTTGTCCAACTCTCGTGGACTAAAGCGTCATCATAAGGGTTATTACTCACCATGGACTTATAATTATTATAAATCATCACCATTTCAGTCACCATGTACTTATCAATACAAGGGTGTACCACCTTCTCATCATTTGAGAGCGTTCAGTCCCTTGATAGGACCGGTTCGTTATTCAGTTAAAGAAGAATCCTCAAGGACTAGATTCCTGTTCGGAAGGAGAGGTAGTACAGCTGCTATTAGGATATTGTCAGAAATATTGGGAGTCGGTAACTGATCATACTTCTTTTTGCTTAGAGATTATTCGTCTTGTAAGGAAAGTACAATCATTGTGGTCAGACATTCTTAACATGGCTCTCAGCCATCTTTACAGGATGTCGCGACGACAGATCAAGCGTGATATCCGTGGCGACAGCTGTCCATCTCGCTTAATCTCGTCATACATGCATATACGATTGTTATCTATTACGGAATCAAATGCGTCTGTGGTTGGACTTCTCAGTGTCTTCTGATTCCTCCCCGTACGAAATTCAAATGTGACACATCAGATAAGCTTTCCGAGATTATAGCTGTCCATTAAAAGGAAGCGTCTAATGTTTCCGTCTCTCTCGGTAATCTTTCCGGGAGATTTCTCGATTGTCAGAGTTTCAATGATGGTGACACCTGTCCATCCAAGATGGAACCAGACTACCCACGAAGTTCGAATCCCTAAAACTGATTTTGATTTTGCTTTTGTTCGTTAGATCTCAGTCCATACAACTCCAGTTATCCGATAGACTCAGGAGGAAAAAGCAAGTGTGTGTGTGGTCAACTGGACACAACAATGTTTTGCCACTTAACGAAAGGAGTACCTAAAATTGGCTATTATTGGCGATAGAGCTTAGTTCATTCGTGCGTGTACGGTGAGAAAAGAGGACTCTTGCCTTGAGAGTCGCATTGTAGAGGTGTCGAAAGTGAAAAATTAAACGCATGATTACAGACGTAAAATGATCTATGAAGAAGAAGAAGAAAGATATTGTTGAAGAGATCAACATCTTATATACAAATGTGAAAGTACGTCTGTATGTATGTATGTCTGTGCAAATCTACAGTTTTAGGCCGATCGTCGAAATATTTCGCATATATACCAAAAAGGACCGGCAATGAACCGTAGGCTACTTTGAAATTTCGTCAGAGCAGGGCAAATGCCCCGAATGGGCAAAAAAACTGTCGGGCAACAACGGCTTTTGGGCCTCAACAATCACTTTCGGAACGTTTACTTTGGTTACCGTGGTTTCCTAGCAATGCGTTTCAGACGTGTATATGCCTTTACAATGGTTTGACACTTCTTTAACGTTGCCAGTGTATGTATAATAGCTTATGTCTTTATAATGGTTTGTGTGCCACTTTTTCAATCTTCCCAGTAATGAGAGCTTTTTGAATAGACGTCAGAATCATCATCAGCATCACTTTGAGGGACAGGCAAAGGATGATCCCATAAATATCAGTGTTAAAATTGCCGATTTTAAACTGTAGAAATGCGGAAATTTGGTGGGTTTTCCACCACATCAATAATTTTAAAAATTGTATTGAATTCTCGATTTTTGAAATATTGAGTTCGCTTTAAGATATACGAAGTCCAGGTGATTAAATATGAAGTAATTCGCCGGACCTACTTTGTAGTTGGATATCCATGCAATAACATTGATTTCAACTTTTTATTTACATCTTCTCAAGCATGAAAATTAATGTCTCCGTATTGTCTTTTGATATTCAACTGCATAAATCCATGTAGGTTAGGATATTTTAGATCGATCGTCGCCAAATTTTGCATATACATACACCAAATGGGACCCGACTTGAACGATAGGCTACTTTAAAATTTCGTCAGAGCAGGACCAGTGCCCCAAATGGGCAAAAAACTGTCGGGCAACAATGGTTTTTGGGCATCAACAATCACTTTCCGAATGTTTACTTTGGTTACCGTGGTTCCCTAGTAATGCGTTTCAGACGTGGCTTTACAATGGTTTGTCACTTCTCTAATCCTGTTATCACATGCATAATAGTTTATGCCTTTATAATGGTTTGCCACTTTTTCAATCCTCCCAGTAATGAGAGCTTTTTGAATAGATGCTATAATCATTATCAGTATCGATTTGAGGGTCAGGCAAAGGGTGATCCTCATAGAAATCAGTGTTAAAATGGCCGATTTTACTGTAGAAATGCGGAAATTCGGTGGGGTTTTCCCCCACATCAATTATTTTAAAAATTTTATTGAATTCTAGATTTTTGAAATATTAATTTCGCTTAGAGATATACGAAACCCAGGAGATTAAATAGGAAGTAATTAGCCCGGACCTACTTTTGCGTTGGACATTCATGCAATAACATTGATTTCAACTTTTTATTTACATCTTCTCAAGCATGAAAATTAATATCTCCATATTGTCTTTTAATATTCAACTGCATGAATTCATGTAGTTTAGGTTGGTTTAAAATTAATTATGGGCCCATAAAAAGTACATCGAAAAAATTCCACAGCTTTAACGAAGCATTTTTGGAAGCAGAAATATTCAGATGGATGACTTGAAGTTCAGGGGGGGGGGGAGAAATCGAAATACCTAGCTCCCCTTAAAAAAGAAAAAAAAACAACTATTCATTTCTATGTTTCTTTAAATCTAGATTTTTTTCTTTCACGAGTCCCGCAGGAAGTTGCCATATTGGTTAACTTGGACACGGTTTGTATGTCCCTCAAAGAAAGAGGGAGATGTCACGTGATCCAAAAAGCCTCATTGAAGAAAACCCGGGCAGTGCCGGGTATTATAGCTCCAACCCGCAAGGGTAAAAGGCTTATATCCCTGGAGGGACAGAGCCTGGGTCGTGACTGGTTTGTCGGGTATTATAGCTAGTTCACTAATAATTGTTCGATACAATATTTACTCTGTGGAATTGAACAACGTTTATGTGCATTTCTCGTAGATTTGAGATCTGCATTTGATTCTGTCAATCATGGGATTATTTTGGTTTACCTTGAAAAAAGCTGGGAATCAGTGATAAGTTCATCAAAGATGGTGAGGCAAAATTTTTCCAAAAAAACAGCATTCACAGGGGAAAAAACTGCATCGAGCTCGATTGATGAAATTGTTATTACGAAGGAAATATTAAGAAAACTATGGAAATTACCATTTAGTTTGTATTTTATTGACTTGACTGACACGTTGAATATGATTCGGAAACACAACCTTAACGAAATTGGGAAACGGAATTCAATTCGTTGCTTTATGTACGCGAACGATGCTTTTATTTCATTAGATAGCCTAATAAGCTTACAAAACGAAATTCTTGAATCTTTTTCTGTTTGAAATAGCTACAGGGTGTCCCTTCGTAATTCGTAAATAGATAAAAAATTCATAAAAGTTGAAGGAATTGGTATATTTGAATGCGGTGTTTGCAATAAAAGTTATTTACACGAACAGGGATTTTATTCGGCACAGAAAACAAAATTATTCCAAATTTCTGTCCATAGAGGGCGCTGCACGGAAGCAAATAACTGGAAATACGCAAATCAGAGTCCTATAAAATGCAGGGTGTTCGATCAAGAGCTCATTTCTGAATTTTTCTGTTACTGCCGCTTACATAAGGTTTTTATTGTGACGTTGTGGTGGTCGAGTGGTTATAGTGACGGACTCGCAATGCGAGGATCCGGGTTCGAACCCCGCAGTGGTGGTCGGCTGAAGTTGGTTTTCTGTGGTTCCCAACTTCAAGGCGCAAATGCGAGTCGATCTCCCCGTTAAAAAGTCTCGCCACAGAGAGCAACAGTCCTACAACGATAAATCATTCAATCATAACACTTCACTCATAGTTAGAAAACTGGCGGCAGATGGCAGCACTACACATAATAAGCATTACAGAGAAACAACAAAACTTCACGTCAGGTTTCACTACACGTACACGCACATTCCCGCATGTACCGATTCGTTGGGGGTTCCGCGGGGGGGGGGTGTAGTAGTAGGTAGGGCCTCCAAAAATGGCTCGGGGATCCATGATGTTCTTAAGTCACCCACCTCGTTGGGCAATTTGCCTGTTGTGGCGTTGTATTTGTATACTAGCGGATTGATGAAGTTGTTATATCTCATCCACGAATCACCGGCTGCAGCTTTACGGACGTTTCGGAAACAGAAGAGATTGAAGAAAGGTCGAATCACTCCTGCCAGACTCTCTTACAGTGCTTTCTAAAGACAGAAATTTAAACTGTTATTTTCTTTCTGTCCCGAAAAGAATTTTCCTTGCGTGAGAGTAAATTTTTCACAAACCGCATTCAAATACACCGATTCCTTCAATTTTTATGATTTTTTTTTAAAACTATTTACGAAATCACGGGACACTCTGCATGAAGCAGACGTTAATATTGATAAAAACAATGTTACGGTCTTCGGGAAAGGAAAAGAAGAAATAAACGTACTGAGAAAAATAAATTATTGCTAATGTTTTAGTAGAAATTTTGTCTCGTCCGGCATTTATTTGGGGATGTCTTTTTCGTTTTTTTTCAGAAAATTTCAATTTATTCAATTCAAGTTCATTTCCAAAACAAGAATCGAAATAAGAGTGCAATAGCATCTCTCTGGCCGATGCTAATTCAATCCAAAACTTTGTTAATCACACCATCTCTCCCAGGGCCGGATTAAAACGTTCGAAGGCCCTAAGCACTTTTGGTGCCCCATATAAAAGTATATATTACTCGATATCAAGTCTAGAAACGAAAAAGAACAACATTAAATGAAATTTTATACTTCAAAAGTAAACTAATCTATAGTTCGTTTCAGGTTAACTTTGCAGTGAAGGGGAAACTACGAGGGAACCGCATCACACGTTGCTATGACAACGAAAGCCTTTCAACCAATGTATCGATGCGCGGTCGCGGTAAGGTATGGCTGATTCTAGCCAATCTTACTGAGAAAAATCTTTTTTTTACCTATAATGGTAACTAATATTTCTCTAATTTAAAATTCTTAAACGAATATAAAAATCAATTCACAACAATATTTTTTCAGTAATTTTTTTGAATCATTTAAAAATTGGAATATTCTGCATAAATGATCATCGTAAGCCTCCGATATATGGGAACTATATTTTGCGGCGAAGGAATACACACTCTCTACCTTTCTCTGCACTGCAAAGTTAACCTGAAACGGACTATAGGGCAGCATTATATGATTTGAATATCTTTAAACACGGGCATATGAAAAAAAGCAGGGGAGGGGAGACTTTCAACTTGCAAATCATTGATAATATATTTTGTTTATTTTTGGGACATCTTTTTTGAACGTTTTTGCAATTTTTCTTTCACATTTCCCAAAAAGACAGACCGTTAATTTGCAGACATTTTTTTTTCTTCAAAACATTTTAAAGATATTTTCTCCCATCCACTGCTTGTTAGGATTTCACAAAGTGGCTTCAAAGGCAACCACTAAAAATCTTGGCATGTCCGATATTACATTATTTTTGAAGAACCATAATCATTAGTTACCTCGCAATCTGTTAGCATTTCTTTTACTTCTACGGTAGATTGAACTACAGCGTCTTCATGCCTATATTCTAGGAGTTCTAGATCGAAACACAAAAGGGTGGCTCTAGGCTGTTCCAGCCTATTCAGAGGCACAAAAAAAAATAAATAAATAAATAAATAAACGTTTTTATGCAAAATTTCAAACTATGGGGTACTGGACCGAATTATTCGCGGGAGGAACCCGTGGTTTTTTTTAAACGCTATCCTCGCGCACTCCCAAGAGATTCGTAAGATATGTCCAGGAAATTTGTTATCAGACATTCGAAGAACCCGGGCTTGCACAATCAGAGGCTAGCTCCCTAACCACTGGACTGCCAGGCGGCAGTTTTTGATGAATTTCATCTGTCTGGGAACACAGCAGTGAGTTTTCGGGATTATTTTCCTGGTGTGACTTATACGCCATACGAAACTGTCTCGCATGGGTAATAATAATTAACTAAGATAAAACCCCATGAAACCATGAAGTCGATCTGCTAATGACTCAAAGATTTGAGCATCTTTGAGTTCACGTCCTTATTCTGTAGAACTTAGCTTACTCTTTAATTTGTAATTTTTGTATTGATTTAGTGTTTATCATATTGGTTGGGAATAATGATGATTTGTGTTTTATTAATGCGTGGGTCTCACCCGGGCACAAACCGAGGATCTCGTGACAAGTAGATCATTACGCAAATTAGTAGGCAGGAATTTTTTTAGCTGGTACAGATCCCCCCCCCCACACAGAAAAATTAGTTTGTCAAAGGGCCTCCATGATGCTGTTAAAATAGCTGAAGCTAACTTTATAGAAATTGCACGAAATCTCATTCTCCAAAAACTCAGCAATAACGTGATCTCTAGTTAAAATTTTAGGATTTTCTGCTGGTTGCTTGATGCTGGAAAAAATTGTACATAAAAAAAAAAAACATTTCAGCAATTTTTGTGGATGCCCCTTTTTCTCTTGATGCCCTAAGCACGTGCTTATTTTGCTTAGTGGTTAATCCGGTCCTGATCTCTCCCTTCGAGATTCTTCTGTCACAATGACTACATTTCGTTTTAACCAGAGCATGTCTCAATGAAGAGATTTTAGCAGGTGGTCGAAGAAGACCTGGGCCATGCTGAAAGCTGTGCGTTTGTGTGTTGTGAATCTACCGTGAAGTCTGTTTCTGTGTTATGCTTGTTATGTGTAGTGCTGCCATCTGTCTTCAATTTTTCTAACTACAAGTGAAGTGCAATAATTGTATCGTTGTAGCCCTCTCTGTGGTGCGACTTGTGAACGGGAAGATCGGCTCGCGTTCGCGCCTTGAAGTTGGGAACCGCAGAAAAGCAACAACGGCTACATCTGGTCCAATCTAATCACAAAAGATCAACGCGGCTCTACTTTCATGGGCACACCGTCACAACGAACAGCAGCCAATCTAACGGAAACGTCCTTTCACGGTTGTTTCAAACCATCTCCAATCGAGATTCTTCTGCGACAGCAACGACACAGCTGTTTCAATCTAATCACAAACAGTGGCTTTACTTTCATTGAGAGAGCGTCCCAATGAACATCTGTCAATAATACATACGGAAACGTCCCAGATGGACAAATTGTCTCAAACTATTTCCAATAGAGATTCTTCTTTGACTACGATGACGGCTGCTCCGATATGGGCACAGAAAACTATTATTGCTCTTCTTTCATGGACAGAGCAGCAATTGAGCTAACAATCAATGCACAGCTGTCAATCTAACAATCATGGATGTCACAAACAATCTCCTTTATATATTCTTCTGCAACAGCGAAGACAGCCAGTCTGTCTTCATACACGGAATATCATCATGACTCTACTTTCATGGACAAAACATTCAAAACATCAAATGAACACGTGTGGATCTAAGAGAAACGTAATCACTGGAGATTTTTCTATGGCCGCAATATAACTACGAAAGGTAGCTCTGCATTCCATAGACAGAGCGTAAATAATACGGAAACGTACCGTAACGGGTACCATCTCCATTCGAGATTCTCCTGTGACAACTGGTCTAATCTCAGTCACAAAAGATTAACGTGGCTCCATTGTCATGGACAGAGTGCCAAGATGAACCAATGTCAATCTAACGGAAACGTTCTATCATGGCTGTCTCAAACCCTCTTTAATTGAGATTTTTCTTTGACAACGACGACAGCTGGTCCAATTTGGTCACAGAAGATTATTATTGCTATGCGTTCATGGGCATCAACTGAACAAACCATCAATGGACACCTGTCACTCTATCGTAAATTTCCAATTACGGGTGCATAAAATTATCTCCAAATCGAGATTCTTCTGTAGCCATGAATACAGCTTACCCAATCTGATCACAAAAGTGTCATCAAGACTTAAGGGACAAAGCGTCCAAATGAACATCTGTCAACCTAACGGAAACATTCAATCACGGGTGCCTCACACCATCTCCAATAGAGATTCCTCTATGGGCACAGCTTGTCCAATTCGATCGCAAAAGATCATTGTGGCTCTACTTTCATGGACGGAATGTCCAAATGAACACATGTCCATCTAACGGAAATGTTCAATCACGGGTGTCTCAAAACATCTCCAATCGAGATTTTTCTGTAAAAACAACGACAACCGGTCCAATTTCAATCACAAAATATCAACGTGGCTCTATTTTAATGGACAGTATCACAATGAACACGTGTCAATCTATCGGAAACGTCCAATCACGAGTGACTCAAACCATTTCCACTTCAGATTCTTCTGTGACAACAACGATAGCCTGTCTAATTTTTATCACAAAAGGTGGCTCAACTTTCTATTGTCAGAGCGTCCCAATGAGCATCCGTCAATAATACGGAAACGTAACATAACGGGTGTCTCAAACAATCTCAATTCGAGATACTTTTGTGACAGCAACGACAGCTCTACCAATCTAATAACAAAAGGTGGTGGCTCTACTTTCCATTTTGGCAGAGCGTCCCAATAAATATCTATCAGTACCTAATGTTCCATAACGGGTGTCTCAGACCAATCTAAGTTCTAGATTCTTTTGTGACAGCAACGACAGCCGGTCCAGTTTCAATCACAAAAGTTGGCTCTATTTTTCATTGTCAGAGCGTCCCAATGAGCATCCGTCAATAATACGGAAACGTAACACACATAACGGGTGTCTCAAATTATCTTCATCCGAGATTCTCCAACAACGATAGCTGGTCCGATCTGATCAAAGGAGATCGATGTAGCTCTTCTTTCCATTGACGAGTCATCAAAACGTACAGTCTAACAAAACAAGAAAAAATTTCAATCACGGATGTCTCAGACCATCTCCACTCGAGATTATTCTCTGACAGCTTGGTCTAATTCCAATCACACAAAAGATCATCTTCACGACTGTACTTTCTTCGACAACTCATCCCATTCAGTCTCTGGACGGGTAACCCCGAATAAAAAAGAGAAAAGAAAAAAACAGGGGGGGGGGAACCATCTCATTATTATTCATTGGATACACTGTGTTATACACACATAATAATGCGGTGGGAATAACGTCCATTTGGGCGTCAATTTTCTTCATCTCCAAGACTGGAATTTCTGTTTGCCGCCGCCGCTGCTGCTGCCGAAGCAGGCAAGGCAGGCATTTGCAACCTTCGTGCAAAAAGCAATGAAATCTTTTGATCAGATAATTCTTTTTTTCTTCTTCTTCTTCATTGCTGGGGTTCTTACCGCTGAGATCACTAAGAAGTAGGTTAGTGGAAATCGTGCCTAAGCATTTTAATTTCAATGTTTTCTCTTCACCCTTCTCTCTCTCTGTCTCTAAACTCACTCACTCTCGATTGCGAAACAGTATTTATAAGATTTAAAAAAACAAAACAAAAAATCCTTACATTATACGTACGAAGGGAACCGGAATGACTAAATTTCCATGCTCTTGATTCTTGTTATCTTTTCTTCGTTAATACGGAAAAAATAAGAATAAGAAGAGAATGTAACAAACATGGTTCCTCCATTAGGTACTTATATGTAGTCTTGGTACGTTGGCGTATCTGATAGAGATCTCTTGATCTAAGAGAGAGAGAGAGAGAGAGGTTTTTTTTGTTATTTTTCAACAGAGTCATGTGCGTGCATACTGTCTCACCATTGATGGTCTGTCTGTCTGTATTGCAATGGAGTGACCAGTCCTCCTCTTCCATTTTTCTTCTTCTTTTTAATTCTTATTATAAAATGTCCGTTTAGTGACTAAGGGGGATGTGTAACGGCTTTTTCTGAAAGATTTGAGTAATGAAATGGATTAATGTCATGGCAGTTGTTAACTGAAATTTTTTGTTTATGAGAAACGTTTTTTTTTCTTCTGCATTTAGATGTCTCTGATGATTGATGACTTCTCTGTGTTGAATTGCGTTTGGGTGCTGGTCTGGTTTTCGATATAGCTGTTGCTATAATGTCAATAAGTAAATCATGCGTGTTTAAAACGGAATTTGCTAGACCTTCGGTTTATCTACTCTAGGCGTGGGGGATCCCTTATGAAATATAACGTCCCTGTTGGAAAACTTACGATGACCATACGAACTAAGAAAACTACTGAAATAATTTATTGTTTGGAAGCAAAAATGTTTCTTTTCATGACACATTTGCAGCTCACAAGACAGCTTAGCCGCAAAAAGTTTTCATTTGTATGAATCAAATAAATAAATATATCACATGTTCTTGTATAAAGTCACTGAAAAGTAAATTTTCTTCGCGAAAAATTGTTTAGTTCTCATTTTTTGAAAACCAGTTGCTTTACAAAGCGATTGTTACGCACGTTATTTGTGAACAACCAGAATTACGCCTTAGAATAGAATAAGAGGAGAATGTCAAACAAACACGATTCCTCTCCATTAGGTACACATATATGTAATCTTGGTACATTGGTGTATTTGATAAAGACCGCTTGATCTAAGAGAGAGATTTTTGTTTTCCAACAGAATCATGCGTGTATGCTATTTCACCTATTTCGCCACTGAGGTTTTGGAACCCCTGTCTGTCTTGGAATGGAGTGACCAGTCCTCCTCTTCCATTTTGTTTTAATTCTTCTTATAAATGCCCATTTAGGTGACTAAGGAGATGTCAAACGGCTTTTTTGAAAGATTTGAGTCATGTGTTAAAATGAATTAATGTCATGGCAATTGCCCACTGAAATTTTTTGTTTATGAGAATTTTGCTTTTACACTTGAATATCTCTGATGATTGATGGCATCTCTCTGTCGAATTGCGTCTGGTGCTGGTCTGGATTTAATTTAGCTTTTGCTATATTGTTGATTGACAAATACATCACACACGTTTAAAACGAAATGGAATAGACCCTCGGTTTAGCGAGTCTAGGCTAGAGTTTTGTTGACGGCCCAGTTCAAAAAGGCAACGACTCAAAATTTCCGTGTTTTGAGAATTTTGCATCTTAAAGATTCACTTACAGTTGATTCACATTCAGTTCTATAGATATTTAATTAGAGCAGGAAGCGTATAAGCAGAGGTGGGATGCTGTTGCTGTTTTGAAAAGTGCATAGAGGCATTTACCACCGTTCTTATGGCATGCGTAAGGGGTCATTCAAGTATTACGTCAGCATCGAGGGGGAGGGGGTTTCGGATTTGCTGACTTTTGATGACGGATGGGGGGGGGGCGGTCAGTGTTTTGCTGACCTTTGCTGACAAGGGGGCGGGGGAGTAAAAAATGGCTAAAAATCTGTTGACGTAATACTTGAATGGCCCCTAACTCAAAAATGCAATTTTCTGAGATTTTGTCTTTTTCAACTGGGTCGTCGATGTTTAGTCGTACTCGTACGAGATCCCTCGTGAAATGAGGCCTCTTTCTGGTTAGAAAGCTTGAAATGGACATATACAAACTGAAAATAGTGACAGTATTTGTTTATTGTTTGAAAAAAAAAATTCTTTTTGATGACATCATGATGACACATTTGGGAGTCACAAGCCAGATTAGCCCAAAAAATGTTTTGTATTTGTATATATTATTATATGAATGAATCAATATATAAATAAATATCACCTTGAAAAGTCATTAAAAAGGCAATTTTCTTCACGAAAATTCTTTTTTCTTGAAAAACAGTTGCCTTTTTACATGGTTTTGAAAAACGATTGTTGCTCAGAAGTATTTGAGGGAAAAACCAGAATTTTATATGCAAACATCATAAAGGAAAACCAGTTTTATGTCATTTAATGAATGCTATTGTGTCTGAACATGGGATTTCGACAATTTATTGTCCCACGGTGTTAAATGTTGTTTGTACCACATGGTCTGTCGCATTACCGTTCTGGAAGATCCAATACGCTGCAGGAAAGACAAAAAACTTTATTTATTGATGTACAATGATCTGAAGGATGAATTCACACAATCATCACAGTAGATAATGGTAGATTCCAGGTTACTTTGCCAACAATTGTTAGGCGATTATCAAGATTTTCTTCTATCCAACCATTGTTGGACAATAACACAAGATTTTAGATTTCTTCAATTATCGTTGGACGATCATACAGTATTTTCGATTTCTCCGCCTCCTAGTGCTGGACGATTACACCAGATTCCAGATTGGTACAGATGGACGATTACACCAGATAAGTAGAATTATGGACTAATTATACCATACTGTTTGCTACAAAAAGGAGATAGAGGTCCCTCACATTTTCTGATACATTCATCCCTGTGCATACTTCGATATTTCTATGAGGAGATGTGAGGTGAGATGGGCCCGGTACTTCAGGTGCAGGTAGAAAATTAATTCCCCTGAAGTATTAACGAACCTAGACAGTGCCAAAATAATATTTCTCAAAGATTAGGACTGATACAACCGAATTGCATTCCTCCAGCAATAGCTACAGAGTCTTGTCTTCGCCGATTTTTCCCTTGAATACGACAGCAGTCATTGAAAAGTGACGCAGTTAAATAAACAGCCCTTTGGACAGTCAGAAGAGGTCCAATTTTGATGCCGGCCGACACTAAACGCGGACATACAATGGAGCACTCTACCGTCCGAATGAACGAGGGACCTATCAGAATTTTGTCAAAAATGCCAATAAAGTGAACCATGCTGTGTATTAGCGCTCCAAAAAAAAAAAGAAATACAGTCACTGCAATCATGATAACGAAATTGCTTCATTAAAAAATCGTGACTAGATTGGCAATATCAAAGCACTGTCTTTTGTTGACTGAAACTGGTTAGCTGGAGAAACTGGAGTCCCCCCTTTAACGGGAAAGCACCCAATGGTTATCGACATCCTATAATCGGAGTTGGATAGGCCTCTACTGTATCCCCATCTATCCGAGAAGACGGTATAACAGAAGTAACATACCCGTATAGATGGCTAAAAGTTTGTGAGTGATGGATAGTATAGTCGAACAGCAGATTTAGACTCGCGAGGAATTATTCTCGAAGATATCGAAAGGACGAAACACATACTTAATCATTATGAGTGAATAATGTAGTTTCCATCATCTCTTTTTCAGAGAACTCTTCTTGATTTACCAGTCGATCTATAGTAACATCTTGCTGCGAAGCTCCTCCATGAGTCGCACGTGCAAGAGTGATGGGTAAATATTGCAGGACTTTCAAACTCGAAAATAAAAAAAAAACTAAATTTTGTCGGGTTCCGATAGAGAATGGGCGTCGTGATTCCTACGGATGAATTGTCGAATCGCTCACTTTGATTGTATCGTTGTGACGCAAAGCATCCTCCTGCTCGAAACTGAAAACGGTGATGCGAGTCTACGTGTATAATTTGGCTAAAGTTCGATTTCTTCCACTTCACGGATTTAACTTTCTCCGATGGCTGCACATTTGTGCAAATTGCAAGTATTTAGAAGCATCCAAATAAACAGAACGTTGCTGTTGCCACCGGCAGGAAGTACAATTAAAATTAAAAGAAAAACATGGTAGTTGTATTTCTTCAACGTAGTGCTGATTGGTCAGAAGAGGAATTACTCTCGAAGAAGAATTTTCGCGTACTTATCGTATTATCACGTGGTCTGAAGGACAATTTTCAACGAGTGGAAAATGGTCGCTCAGAAGTGTCGTTGAGAATATTGTTTTTCAGAATTGTCCTTCGGCAACGGACAAGTTGTTATGAACGACAATTAGATGGTCGAGCCCCAGGGCAACTTCATGTATATGCGGACCACCGAACGGTTCAGCTCCTTGGAATCGGGGGTTGGAAGTTATCACCAAACCTAAACGTTCCAGCTTACGGGAAAAAGAGTAGAATGGTTTTTGGAAATTTTTTCCCGAGGAGCTACAGAAGGATACAAAGAGTATGTCTCTTGCTTCGTCTACGTAAGAAATGCAGTACAAGGTGCAAAAGTCAAAGTACGTCTCTCTCGCCGTGGGAGAAGACGACATCCCCATCCATTCGCAAGTACTCAATGCTCGTTCCACAGTTTTTGTGGCCATGTTCAGACACGAAACATGGAAGAAATACACCCACTACGTGCAAGTGACCGACTTCGATTCAGGGAATTGATTTCAAGCTCGCCCTGAAACTTTTACGAGCAAGCGACAAGTACGAAGTGAGCGACTTGAAAACGTACTGCAGCGCTTACCTGATAACCTTCTTGGAAGGCGACGACGTTTGCCTGACCCTCTTGTTCGCGGACATTAGCAGCGCCGAGACTTTGCGGACCAGCGCCATGGAATGCCTCTACCATAATATATCGGAGGAGAGATTAGATGCTCAGCGTTCGGTTCTCAAACGCGGAATGAACTGGTCTGCGACAGCGTCCATAAAATGATTGCGCAAAAGGAAAATCTATCAAGCAATTCCGGAAGAGTGGGTGTGATTGTGACAATTATACAAAAAACGACTATATCATTAACGTCGTACGGAAGTTATTGACTTTTTTCTTGTGAAAATTGGTCCAGACATGGTATACATTTAATTTTTATGGTGCGTTTTGACTAGGTACGGAATGATTCCCAAAATAAATTAATTGTTTTATGGTCGAGATGATGCTAATCTTTTGTGTATGGATATTTGATGAGCAATCTTGATGAGGTACAAATTTGATGAGGTACTTTGATGATCAAGAGTAGAATCAGATGCGTATTTACGAGGAACTCTTAGCGGGAACCTTAGCGGGCTATAGCCAATGCGGAAAGTTCGAAGGAAGCGTCAAATTTCATGAATGAGTGGTCAACAACATCATTGGAATGTGAGAAGGGTGGAAAAACTTCTATAGCCCACGAGCAGTAAAACCATAAATCTGCCTTTGCCTAAAGAGGAGGGACTAGATCAACGAGTGACCAAACGAGCCACCTACAGGGTCTACAGGCACGTTAGTGAAGAGTGCAAGCTCGTGACAGATCAAAAGAGGGACCAAGACAGCAAAAAACCAGTCGGTGAGTGATCAAAAAGAATGACGATGAGAGTTGAAGGACCAGATTAGTGAGCGACCAAAAGAGTGACCACGTGAAAAAATGTGAATGATCAAAACAGTGACCCAGCGAGCAAGGGACCGGGGGTCAGTATGGGGCAAAAAGAATAACAGCATGTGAGGTTAAAACAGAGTGTAAGCACGTGAGCTCGCAAATCAGTGACCTAAAAACAGAAGCGTGTTTACAAGGGCGGGGGCGAAGCGTGTTACACAGTGCAGGGCTTTCCTTCTTTTTCTTCGAGCAAAACACCGGTCTATCGCCATGGACAATTAGCTACCGATTGTGCCAGAAGTGTGTGTGACTATCAGTCTGAGTGCATATGTGAGTGAATATTTATTGCCGCCATCTATATTTCAAATTGTGAGGGAAGGGAGTGATTGAATGCTATACCAAATTTCCGGATACACCCATCCTTCGGGAACGTTTCGATATTTCTATGAGATGTTAAATGGGTGTGTGTCCGGCCTTTCAATGTTCAATGTTTTGGTTCGTGAAAAACCAGCCATCCCTTCTGCAGTCAACGACATCAATGACGATAACTGGCAAACAAAACAAGCACTTTATGCGTTCGATGACAGTGGCGTCTAGCGGTTCACCCGCTTGTGCCAGTGGCACCGGATTCGGGACTGGTGTGGGTGCTTGAGCACCCACAAAATTTTAGATCACAGAATTTATTCAAAAATCGAAGCACTTCGATCTTTGAATGAAGCTCGAAAGTGCTCGACTTGAGTTCCACGTAGGACACCCTTCGTGAAACTCAAGTCCAGCTTCCACGGGTCTAAAAACACTTCCGACGCCGCGGCTTGCGCTATAAATGAACTGTCATGGATAAAAATGCCCATATACAGTCACCGCCGCTCAATCAGTGTGATGGGACTCGGGGTTTCTGATAATAGTAGCCGGATGATAACTATATCCGACGAAGTCCCATTTGCGGATAAAAGGGACAATTCTATTTTTCTTCTTCATATAATTGGTTTCAAAATGTTCGATCCATTTCCGTTACATATATAATGGGGCCATTCAAGTATTCCGTCAACAGATTTTTAAGCCGGGTTTTCCTAGAAGTAGAATTTCAGCGCCGGGTGCAGCGCGAAAACGCATGCACGCATATTGGTTAAAAACCTGAAATTCAGGTTTTTTTACCAATCAGCGCACCGTAGAAATTTTTGTTAATAGAGTTTGTTAATAGAGTAATAAAAGAAATTATCCGAAATTGGCGGCTTTTCATTATAATTATCAATAAGAAAAAGAATTGTCTCCTTATTACAACAACAAGAATAATAATTTCAATGATAACAATCTGACTGAAAAGAGAAGGAAACTCGAAACCCCGAAGGTTATAAGTGTTTTTTAAAGAAATCGAATTCGCTCAATGTGATCACACCGGGACTCGGTGTTTCCGATAACGGTAACCGAATGATAACTATATCCGAGGGAGTCTCATTTGCAAGTGCGGTCACCATACATCCAGTTTTGTCGAGCGGGACGTATGGCAAACGGGACAACTCTGTTTTTCTTTCCTATATATTGGTTGCAAAAAATGTTCAATATCTCCTTCCATTTTTTTTATTCTATTCTAAAACGGGGACTTCTTTCTTTGAGCTAAAATCCTGCATTTTTGTTATCTAGCCATTGTTGGAATGGAAATGTGTAATGAGAGGTCTTCAACCTTTTTCTAATCGCGAGCACTGCCTTTACCCATCACAAAAAGAAGAGCACCCTTACGGAAAATTTGACATACGAATGCATGGAATTAGGATTATTTCAATCCTCGAATACAATTTGTATAAAGGGTTTAATTGGAACGTTGATCAAGTGCTCGCGAGCACCAAATCGGACACGAGTATCGAGCACCCTGGGAGCACTTCAGGGAGCACAATTGTGTTCGCGAGCAACCGGTTGAAGATGCCTGGTCTAATGTGTGTCACGAATCACGATGTTTTTTTCTAATGTACGATACGTCTCACAGATCCCTCAAAAAAATCTTCCAGGAAAAAAATAAATTTGAATCTGGTCAATTGAGAGAAACTGATCAAGAACTGAAGGAAAGGTTTTTTTTTTCTTCGTCATACATTTGCTTTCACATGTACATGAATCATAGCGAATACTTACTATTCGGAGCAGCCCGAGTTGCGTGGTGGTAAGATGTTCGTCTACCACCTCGAACGTTGCCGTCACGGTCCCAGGGAATAATATAAAAAAGAGGCATTTTCCCCTAACTAGCTTAAGGCGACCACCGATGGATGGCATTTTTATTTCCCACAAAACTCATTAATGGCAGTAAATTGCAGTATATCGATATGGTCTGAGTTGATGTTTGGTGAAAAATAGTCCATATCACGAGGAATTTCAAACCGATAGTCACCTCCCCGGAGCAAATCGAAACAAAAATAACGCAGGGGCAAATCACAGCGAATACTACGGACCGATTACGACATTAAGTACGGAAATGTTTGACAAGTAGTGGGGAGAAGGTAAAGACTCCTGTGCGTAAGTCTTGCATCTTGCAGGCTTGATAACGAATAACTTAAAGGAAGAAAAATAAGTTTGGTTAAACCCTAGCCGTCAGAATGGGCAAAAAAAAAAAAAAAATCGATAACATTATCCGAAGGCCTGATAACAACAAACGAATTTTTCCCCATATTACGATATCAGTCCGTTCCGTTCTTTGCAAAAGTGATAACAATACCAGAATCACACAACAATATCCGTGATTCTAATAAGCGACGTCGACTCTTATTTCCCCCACGATCATTCTTCGACGGTCAATTCCGATAATAATAAACACAAACAGTAAAAGAATTTCGTACATAATCCGAGAATGAAGTAATAGAGAATTCACATACATTACGTAGCCTTCTTTTTTTGTTAATTGGGTGATAAAAAGTAGAGGAAAGGGTCCAGAATTATATATATATAGTGGCTTTTCATTATAATATTAATAAGGAAAGGAATTGTCTTCTTATTACGACATCAACAACAATAATAATAATAATTTCAATGATAACAATCTGATTGAAAAGAGAAGGAAACCAGAAACCAAAGGTTATAAGTATTTTTCGAAGAAAATATATTTAAAGTAGAACAAGGTTCACGCGCTTGAGAGTGTAAACAAGTTACTTAACTATAAGAAAATAAAGCAATATATATACTCTCATAGAAAATAATAATCAAAACTGGAGCAAATAAACAATTATTTAAAAAAAAAGAATCCGAAAAGATAGATAGAGAGAGAGAGAGGAAAAACAAATGTGTTAATAAGGTGTCGATGGGACCAGTTCTCTCCACTCGACGGAAGGAAGTTTCTAACACTAGTGACCTCTGTTGAGATGTTTTGCGTAACTATTAGTTGTATGTCGGTCTATTCGGCCCTGGTAATGAAGTCATTGTCATTCGGGTATAGCGTTAATGATTCGAGGTAGATGAATGTGTCGCTATGTTATCATTTTAATTAATTTTAATTGTGTTTACCGAGGGTTCGCGAGTTTTTTGGGGTTTCACTCGACGGCTATTTATTATTATTGTTGTTTTCGACTATTAGTGATAATTATTAATTATATTCGACAATAGTAATAATTTGGGTTATGACTTCTTACGTCAAAAAATCGAATAGAATGCTCGGTTTCATAAAAAAGAAAAAGGTCTCTTCGCGTTTTCCTAAAGTCATTCTTCCGCTTTTCCGATTCTTAGTTCGTCCTGGACTAGATTATGCTGTATAGGGACATAGACTTGGTTGATAGGGTGTAGAGAAGAGCTATGCGTGTCCTTATTGGCACACGGGGCTTGAGTTATGAAGAGGGACTTCATTTTTTGAATATTTTTACAATGTTTTTGAACGCAGGTATCGGAGGATATGGTCGAAGTGTTCAAAATATTCTACGGGATGGATAGGATGGACCGTCAATCGGAGATAACACGGAGACACCATTGTCGATTCGTAAGGGATAATGCGAGGTTATGGTGTCGCCGGGAAATTTTCTCTAATAGGGTTGTTAATAAATGGAATAGCTTACCCCCGGAGGTAGTAAATTCTAACACAACTAACACGTTTAAAAAAGAAATATGATAAACATGTTGGGGTAAATCGAGAAGATATCCATTCTTAGAATAAGACAACCATAAATATTCACAGCATCTCCTAGAAAAAAAATTCAAATATCTTGGCTAATATTGCACTTAGAAACACTCAATTTTTTTTTGTTGAGCTCACGAGATACAGGGAAACAAACATAGATTTTTTTTTTATTCTGTATTTTTTCACTCTCAAAACTGGTACAAGGTAATTTTTGAACACCTTTTGAGCATTTTTTAAATTAGAATCATACCTCTACGACGGACTGTTGATGAAATAAAACCAGGTAGTATTACACCCTGTATACATGAAGAAACTCTGAGCAATTTTCGGGCTCATCCGTAAGATTAAAAATAAAACTACTGCCCCAAAAATTTTGAAATTATGCAGAAATGTTCGTTCGACACGTGTTACCAAAATGGACATCAGATATAACAATTGACTAATGGGGAGTATTTTTTTTTTTTTAAATGTTGAATTTTTTAAAATTATTTTTGTTTTATTGATACATTTTTCTTTCAAACTTTAAAAATTCATAAAATTCTAACGAATAGTTCGATATCCAAGTTCGAGGTTTATTTTACTAGCACATGTCGAATAAGCAGTTCTTCAAAATTTCAGAATTTTTAGTGCAGTAGTTTTTTTTTAATCTCATGGAAGAAGTTGCGGCAAGGTTCTTTTGGTGCATCATAGACTGAGCACGTGATCTTTTTGCTATTTAATGCACATTTTCTTTGATAACATATTTTAGAATATTTCTTTTATGATGCAAAACATAATAGCTTCAAAAAATCGTCAACGAATAAGGCAAATACTAAAAAATTCCTAATGCGTTTCACACACTATGGGTGTCTACTTCAGAGGATAAGAGTATCAAGCGGACCGAATTTCCCACTTGGATTGAGTACCGAATCTTCAATCTCGGTTGCTCGGCGGAACGAAAAAAACAATACGTCTGTTCAAGTCAAATGTCGTAGCAAGAATGAAGCGAAGCGCGTGTGTGTAAGTCTTCTGCAACAACCTGATTGGCTACTTGCGAAATGGAGCTATCCGATTGGTCTATTCGAATTTCCTTCAAATTCCCGCTCGTAATGAATTTAAGCCATGGCGATGCGATCGGTGGTGTTGATTTATATTGTCGTTTACTAATTTGTTTTGAAGGCCCGGACGTATGTGCCTTCGTAAAAGTCTAAATCGGCCGTGGATTTCACTTTGTGAAAAACTCTCTCTTCATGAAATTTGAATCATGGCCCTCTTGCCAGCAGTGAGCGGCGATGGTCGATTTTTCACATTCTTGATTTTTAACACAGCGAGTATTTGGTAATTTAATCTAGTTTTTATGGGTCTCCGTGTTTGTCCTATGTAGCCAAGCAGGCAATCACCACATGGAATATAATAAATGCCCCATTGTTCATTTTGTAGTACAGCATCTTTATAGGAGGTTTGAAATAAAAGTTTTTAGTAGGCACATCTATGGCTGTAAGGTTAAACTTTTTGAGAATCGGCGTGATCTTAAGTAAGACTATTGGATCGTATGGTATAACTATACTTTCATTGAGTAGCTTCTCAGTAATATTTTCCAAAGTGGTTTCTCTTGCTGGTTTCATGAATTTTTTACTCATTTCGTCAACAAGAGCCCCCCCCCCCCTGCCTTTAGCAATTGCTCTGATGGTTTCAAGGTCACGGTCTAATGTGTTTCGATCTTAGCAAATGTTAAATGCTCTCGCGACATAAGTACTAAACGCTGAAAAAAATGCGTGTTTTAAAACGTCGTCGTTCTAGGCATCGAATACTACCAGTTATGGGAATATTAGTGAACATTGAGACTCATCAAAAGATACCACGTTAAGCTGTTTGGGTTCGTAACTGTACGTATGATATGAGCGAAGCTTGACGAATTTCTAAATGTGTTATTATTTGATTTAGTGAATGAAGAGAGAACGGGAACAAGGAATTTAGCGAGGTTATAGGAAGCTGTACCTATGTTAGAGACTACGGGACGGGACGGAGAGATGATGTGGGTTTGTCCGCTTTGGTAGGACCATGGATCCGAGAGGAAATGGCGTTTGATGGAATAACGCTCTTTTTTTCACATGATCGGGAAGAGAGACACTTGATTTTACCAGCTCTTTCAATTTTCTCAAGTGGGATCCGATTCCCACTTGAGAACATTATCCCATAACTGGTAGAATTCGATGTCTAGAACGACATTTTAAAACACACAATTCCTCACAGCCTGAAGTAGAGGATATATGCAATCTCACATGCACGTGCGTCTCACAAATAGCTTTCAGTTTTGACATAGGTTTTACACCCAGACAGATGGCCTAGCAATGGGAAATGCCATCTCTCCGATTTTGTGTGATATATATATATATGGATGAGTTTGAACGGAACCTATTGAACGTCGTGCCCTTTTCATTTTATGGGAGATATGTGGATGATATTTTTGCGCTTTAGGACGGTTCCAAAGATGACTTGGAGCAATTGCTACTCATTATGAATGATATAGACTAGTGTTTCCCAAAGTGGGCAATATCGCCCCCTGGTGGGCGATGGAATGGTCCAAGGGGGGCGATAGAACCTACTGTTATAACATAGGATCCTATGGGTTTACTTGAGTTGGGGGGCGATGAGAAGAAAACATTTCTGATGAAGAGGGCGATGGAACAAAAAGTTTGGGAGACTATGATATAGACCCTCATGACAATTCAGAGCTGAATTTGAAACAAATAATAAACTGTCTTTCTTGGACGTACTAGTTACTAAAACTATAATAAAACCATATTTTCAAACCTCTGTCTATCGTAAGCCTTTCTCGATCTCACTTTCACCTCATTTTACGTAGATCTTGCCATCCCATGCAATAGAAACTCTCAGCGTTTCGTACTTATGTCGCGAGAGTATTTAACATTTGCTAAGATCGAAACACATTAGACCGTGAACTTGAAACCATCAGAGCAATTGCTATAGGCAGGGAGCTCAACACCAAGATTGTTGACGAAATGAGTAGAAAATTTATGAAACCAGCAAGAAAAACCACTTTGGAAAATATTACTGAGAAGTCCCTCAATGAAAGTGCAGTTATACCATACGATCCAATAGTCTCACTTGAGATCAAGCCGATTCTCAAAAAGTTTATAACCTTACAGCCATAGATGTGCCTACTAAAAACTTTTGTTTCAAATCCCCTAAAGATGCTATACCACAGAATAAACAATGAGGCATTTATTATATTCCATGTGGTGATTGCTCACAATTCGGGGGGGGGGGTGGCCATAACGAGGCACCTACTTTAAATAAATACACACAAAAATGCACAAAATAAAAGATCTCATAAAGAATATTCAATATTTTCATAAAGAATGATTGATAATGCAATCATTAATCAAGGGCCTCCCCCCCACCCTTCTTGTCATCAAAAGTCGGTGAATCCGAAATCCCCCCCCCCCTCCTCGATGCTGACGTAATACTCGAATCGCCCTACGTGTAGAGGAATACGAGCATTTCGGGAATCCTTGAGAATTATCGGGAAGTGTGATTTCACGTTCCAGTTTCCCGGAGGTCCAAAAATAACGAGAATTTGGAAATGTCGGAATTTCTGAGTTACACATTAGAGACTTTGATAGGGAGAGAAACCATATTCATTCCATTGATATTCTTCAGACATCTTAGCAAATCCGAGATCGAAGGCGTTTTATGGGAGCCTGAATAGTTTGCTTCCTCGAAGATCTCTCTTTTGTTCCTCTTGCCCTCGTTTTGTTCAGGTAATTGATCTTCCTTGTAATTAGAAGTCGACGAAGGTCGCGCTAATTACACGTCTGAGGTGGTTTTTTTGTCACCTCCCGTTCAGATATCTTTCTTTTCCCATCATGCTCAAGGAAAATGATTCACCTAAGAGAGAGAGAGAGAGAGTAGGATTTATGAGAAATTTTCCGTAAGGTATGTAGTTTACGGTTTACTTTATGGTTTACGAGAGAACCTAGTAATTCTCATTTTGGCTCTCACTCGTCAGGCCAAAAGTGTCCAAAACGTTTTTTAAGTTGTCAAGGAAACTTGGCTGATGTGTAGGAGCAGAGGTGCACAATCCATTCGTCCTGCGAGCCAGAAACTAGTACATACTGGTGACCATATGACCCGTAATTTTCCGGGACATTCCGTGACTTTGGCTGTCTTGACTGGCAATCCGCTAGTCGTTTCATAAAAATGTCCAGTGTTTTCAACGAAGCTCACTTGAATTTTCATTCTTTCTTAAAATCAAGAATTATAAAATTATTTTCATAACCTATAAATTACATTACGAAGACTATAGTTATGCAATTATATTTTGGACTATGTGATTATCATAATTAATTATAGTCTCATAAATATTCATCTCACTATCTCACATATTTATCAAATTAAATGTGGTTTTTTTCCGTGAATTACATTTTAAAACAATGTGGTTTCCGATAGTGCTTTATATCTCGCCATTGGTGAAGTTTCAGTGATAAATGGCAGCATTACTAGCCTCTCACAACCTTTTAGGGGATAACTTATCTGGTTTTCAGGGGGCCCTATAGAGATTGGGATTTTTGACATTTTGCATATATGAACTTCCATATTGAATTTTCAGCCAATCAAAAAAAAGCAAATTTCCGTCCCCACCCTACCTTGAAATTGAGGGTCAAATAGCCGACACCTCGCGGGTGAGATGACCAAACCGCTGAAATAGTTGTTTACGTACAGACAAATACCACTTGTTAAAAAATAAAAAAAAAGAGTGGCGTGACGTGCCACGGGTCACGTCATCAAACAAAATGAGGCCAAACGGAGGGAGGGATAGTGGGTGTGGAATGGACACAGGCCACATCAACAAGGCCCCCGATCCCCATTTCTAAAGAACATGCTACAACATGACAATGTCAAAACATTGTTGGTCGGATCTTTCCTTGTTTTTTTAATGCACGAATGATATAGAAGAAAAAAAAAAAGACTACGAATAAAACGTGAGAAAGAGAGAAAGCATACAAAACAGATCAAAGATGACGTATACGAGATGCAGAAAAATAAAAACTTCTCGAGATAGTTCAAGGTTCAACTCTCTCTCGACTTCATAGTTTTGTCCAGGGTTTCCCAATACCTTCTAAGGTCGATGGGAAACTGACCATTCACGTAGTCGAAGTTGGGCGTGTGGGAATTCTTCCATCCGATGTCATTGAACTCACACCCCACCTTCATCGGGAAATGATATACTGACCCCGTCATAGAATATATGAGAGATTCAATATTAAATTATGGTTATTCACATCTCGATATGCAGATATGCACGCTGATGTGTTTCTTCTGCTTTTTAATTAACCCATTTCATTTCCTATGATATGGAAATTATATCCGTAAGTCTTGCATGTGGGTCTTCCCTGCTTCAAAGTGAGTTTGTCTGACCCAGACAGGAAAAGACAATTAACTCTTCTTGGTTTCCGAAGCAATGAAATTCAAAACAAATGGCTCCCGAATTAAATGATAAAAAAATGGTTTCGTAGCAATGACAAAAATAGTTTCGTAGCAATAACAAAAATAGTTTCGTAGCAATGACAAAAATGGTTTCGTAGCAATGACAAAAATGGTTTCGTAGCAATGAAATTATAAAAAAATGGTTTCGTAGCAATGAAATTATAAAAAAATGGTTTCGTAGCAATGAAATTATAAAAAAATGGTTTCGTAGCAATGAAATAATAAAAAATAGTTTCGTAGCAATGACAAAAATAGTTTCGTAGCAATGACAAAAATAGTTTCGTAGCAATGACAAAAATAGTTTCGTAGCAATGACAAAAATGGTTTCGTAGCAATGAAATTATAAAAAAATGGTTTCGTAGCAATGAAATAATAAAAAATAGTTTCGTAGCAATGACAAAAATGGTTTCGTAGCAATGACAAAAATGGTTTCGTAGCAATGACAAAAATGGTTTCGTAGCAATGAAATTATAAAAAAATGGTTTCGTAGCAATGAAATTATAAAAAAAGGGTTTCGTAGCAATGAAATAATAAAAAATAGTTTCGTAGCAATGACAAAAATAGTTTCGTAGCAATGACAAAAATAGTTTCGTAGCAATGACAAAAATGGTTTCGTAGCAATGACAAAAATGGTTTCGTAGCAATGAAATTATAAAAAAATGGTTTCGTAGCAATGAAATTATAAAAAAATGGTTTCGTAGCAATGAAATTATAAAAAAATGGTTTCGTAGCAATGAAATTATAAAAAAATGGTTTCGTAGCAATGAAATTATAAATCATGGTTTCTCTTGCGTAGCGATGAAATTATCAAAATTTGTTTTTCAGCAACGAAATTTCTACATATTAAGTTTTACCACGCGAAAAAAAAAAAAAAAAAAAACTGTTATCACACACTGCCATCAAGTATCAGAAAATATAAAATGTTTAAAAACGGTTTCTGAAGCAATGAAAAATTCTCTAGAATGTTTACTTATCGATTAAATTTTCTTAAAAAGGTTTCTGGAGCAATGAAGTTTTCAAAAATTATATCTTAGCAATGACATTCTTTGACCCTCTATGATTCATCCCCACCCAAAAAAAAAAAAAAATAGTATTGGAAAAAAGTATGTAAATTGATTCTGTTAGTAAACTGGTAATTGAAACAATACACGAGAATGAAAATTTTATTAATTGGAGTGGATATTTTAATTAGCTAAAATAGTGAATTAAGAGTTAAATATACAGTTTGCTTTGATTTTAATGGTATCTAAAAACAGATAAGCTCTTGCTTAGCGAAATTGAATAGTTTTTAACTTGAATTTTATCTCCAATTCCCCGTGAACGCGGAAATTTTCAACACTTCTAAAGAAATGACACCGACAAAAGGAATCAGCTCTTTCTAGATGAAAAAAAATTTAGCACTTACACAGACGTGTTTTGTACTGAAATGACACTAAAAAGTGCTTTCTAAATTACCAAGAAAGAAAAAAAATTGAGAAAATAAATTGGTACAGTGGTTTCTTTGACAATTTATCATTTACATTTAAATATTAGCTATAACACCTGGCACTGCCCGGGTTTTCTTCAATGAGGCTTTCTGGATTACGTGCTATCTCTTTTTTTATTTGATTAACATACAAACCGTGTCTAAGCTAACCAATATAGTGCCTTCCTGCGCGACTCATGAAAGAAACAAATCTAGATTTAAAGAAACGTAGAAATGAATATACAGAGTGTTTCAAAAAGAATCATCCGATTAAAAAAAATCACATTCTGCTTTTAATCGTTTTGATCGAATAATGTATAGGTAGAAAGAGGGAAATTTCGAGTTTTACGCAGTTGCCGACAGGTAGCGCTAACGCTCTTCCTTCGACCGCCACTCCAGTGTTTGTCAAGATTTTCTTTTCCACAGTTAGAAACCGATTCGGATGACTTCATTTTTCAGTAGGACGGGGCGGTACCACCACACTGGAGCTTGGACGTTTAGACATTTTTTTGAACAATCGCATTCTTAAACGATGGATCGGCCGCACGGGACCAGCCGATTCAGTTAAACATCACTGGCCTCCAAGATCGCCCGACCTCCCAGTGTGCGATTTCTTGCTGTAGGAGTTTATAAAAGACTACGTTTATGTTCCTCACCTTTCAGCTACATTATCCGAACTGAAGATGCGTATAACAGCAGCCGTGGAAGCAGTGGATGCAAACATGCTCGCAAAAGTTTGGGACGAATTTGACTACCATATAGACATATGCCGTGCATCTCAAGGTGGACATATTGAGCACCTTTAATTTAGTTTGTAAAAAACTTTGATTAGCCATGTAATATATATAAAATTAATCAATTAATCTTAAGTGTCTATGTATTCAATATTTTTCGCTACATACGCATTTCAAATCGAGTGATTCTTAGTGATTCTTTTTGAAGCACACTGTATTTTTTAAGGGAAGCTAGGTATTTCGACGCCCCCCCCCCCCCATTGAACTTCAAGTTTTCCATCTGCCTGTTTCTGCTTCAAAAAAAAGATTAATTAAAGCTGTGGAATTTCTTCGATGTACTTTACGGGCGGATAATTAATTTTAAAAACTATATGAATTTATGCGGTTGAATATTAAAACACAATACGGAGACATTGATTTTCATGCCTGAGAAGATATAAATAAAAAGTTGAAATCATCGCATGGATATCTAACTCAAAAGTAGGTCCTGCTAATTACTTCATATTTAATCTCCTGGGCTTTTTGTATAAATCTATAAGCGAACTCAATATTTCGAAAATCGAGAATTCAATACAATTTTTTAAATTATTGATATGTGGCGGATAACCCCACTGAATTTCCACATTTCTACAGTAAAATCGCCAATTTTAACACGGATTTCTATGGGGATCATCCTTTGCCTGATCCTTAAAGTGAAGCTGATGATGATTCTGATGTCTATTCAAAAAGCCTCATTACTGGGAGGATTGAAAATGTGGCAGACCATTATAAAGGCATAAACTATTATACATATATACTGGCAGCATTGAAGAAGTGACAAATCACTGTAAAGGCAAATACACGTCTGAAACGCATCGCTAGGGAACCACGGTAACTAAAATAAACATTCCAAAAGTGATTGTTGAGGCCGAGAAACCATTATTGCCCGACAGTGTTTTTCGCCCATTTCTGGTATTTGCCCTGCTCTGACGAACTTTTAAAGTAACCTATCATTCAAGTCGGGTCCCGTTTGGTATATATGCAAAATTTGGCGACGATCGATCTAAAATTGTAGATTTGTATAGAGAACACACACACACACAGAAAATCAATTTTTATATAATAGATATACGGACCCATAGAGGTGTAAAATGATATCTTGGCAATAAAGCTCTTTAAAATGGTATCTTGGCAATAAAGCTCTGTAAAATGGTATCTTGGCAATAAAGCTCTGTAAAATGGTATCTTAGCAAATAGACTCCAAAAAAACGGTTCCTTAGCATTTGAATTTTAAAAAATAATATACTTTTATATATTTATCTATTCACATACAATATTGTTTGGATGAGGCCTATACAAGGGAATGCGGTTGTGAAGTTTGACAGAGACGATTGATGTTACAAAGGAAATCAGAAACTGTTGTACAATCAATAATGTTTGACTGGATGTTGTTCCAGTCGGTTATTGTTCGAGGAAACGAACTAAATTTGAAACAATCAGTGGATGCAAAAATGAATTTTAATTTTTGTGAATGGCTAATTATTTTTGTAAGTATGAAGCCGGAGTTAGAAAATTGGAAGTGTCGATATCAAAATGGCCATGAAGGATTTTGAAAAGGAAAGTTAATATCGAGAGAGAGAGAGATATAAAGGGGTTGCATATATTGAGTTGGCGCTTGAGTTCAGTGACGGAGGCCGAGGATGACCAACAGGAGCGAATAAATTCCAAAAATCGTTTCTGAACGGATGAGATTTTAAAGAAAAAGGTTCCTTCGCAATCGTATTCTCAAAAATGATATACTAAAGTGAATAACTTCTAAAAAATAGTACTGTAGTAAATACATTTAGATTCCAGAAGTAGTTTTTATGAAATTTTTGAAGAAAAATGGATTTTCAGCAACAAAATTTTGAAAAAATAGTTTTTCGGCAACCAAATTGTTTCTTAGCAACGAAATTTTCTTAAAATTTTGTTTTCAATCAACGAAATTCTCATCAGCGGTATCTGGAGGCAGGACGTGTTTCTGAAAAGGGCCCTGGGCATACATGACTATTTATGGCTCCTCCCTTACATATAACATTCTTTGAGGTTAGGGTGTACACGGGGGAGGATATATGGAGTACTCCCCCCCCCCAAACGATAAAAATTAAAAATATTTGTAATATTTTTTAAAAATCAAACATCGAAAAAAGATGTCAGTCGTGGCATCAGAATGGTTACCAAAAATTTGTGGGTCATAAGGCACCGTTTGCCCATGCAAAAAACAGACCCCAGGTATAAAATACTAGAAAATTATTTCTGAAGCAATATGATTTTCAGAAATGTTTTCTGAAGCAATGAGATTTTCTAAAAGGATTTCTGAAGAATTAAAATTTTCAAAAATGGTTTCTGAAGCAATAAATTTGTGAATAGAGTTTCAGCAAAAAAATAAATAAAATAAAATTCTGTAAATAAATAAAATTAGTTTTGATGGTTTTTAAAAGTTTTCTTTATATAAAAACAACGTTTTTCTTCTTTCTCCAATCAACCAATTTTATTTCTAGTGACATGCAAATTATGTTCGCTGGCATTGAAATCAAGCATTCGTCTTTTCAAAATGAACTCGTTTGACACGATTTTAAGATAATTCAGTTGATCTTGTTAGACAAAATATAATTTGGTAGAGGCTGAGAAGAGAGAGATTCATAAATCCGCAAATGACATTAGGATTTTCCCCTATTATCGATTACCCATCAATTATCGAGTTCGCCGAAGGTGATTCTTCTCAAATAACGACGCAATCAAAAACGGAGAGAAACTGTAAAATTACTTATTCTCGATATTATCATACAATTTGTGTGGTATTTCCAATACACTCCCCGTCGATTGACAGCGAGTAAACATAGCTGTTTTATGTATTTAATTCAAGGTTACTGGTACGTACGCGAATGGATCTAGTGTGTTTGCTCGACCCTCGAAAATCGAAAAGAGAATCGTCAGAACTATTTGTTGGCAACCTTCGGGTTGATTGGATAACATGTCCCTGGACATTTTCTTCTGTTTCTTTGTCATTCTACTCTTGGGAATGACATTGAGTAAATAAATAAATAAATAATCATCCGAACGTGGGAAAGATAACCTTAATAGAGCAATTACCGCGAGATTTGATCTCAGACTATTTGAAATTTCTCGAATACTTACCGAACAATAAAGGTTTTTCCAAGATGTGAGTAACTAAATGTTTGGTGGCAATGGTTTTCGAAACCATTGTGCATTGAACTTCTGGAACAGTTTCGGTCGAAAAATTATGTTAAATTTACATTCACAATAATAATTGCCAACGAAATATTCAAGTTACCAATTACGGTCTCTTGAAAAAATGAAGCTCTCAACAATGGTTTTTCTGAAGCAATGTAAACACTCAGTCAGAAACAGTAAAAAAAAATCTCAAAAATAGTTCCAAATACTTTCAAAACCCAACAAATTTTTTTACTAATGCTTTCTGAAGTGACGAAATCTTCAACAATTATTTCTGGAGGCGACATTTTCGACAATAGTTTAACGATAGAATTTTTGACAGTGGCTTCTGAAGTGCCGAAATTCTTAATAATGGTTTTTTTGAGCGATAAAATGCTTAATGGTTTCTGAAGTGATAAAATTCTTAATAACGGTTTTTGAGGTGACAAAAATTTTAAACAATGGTTTCCGAAGTGATAATATTTTCGACAATGATTTTCGGAGTGATAAAATTTTTACCAATCGTTTCTGAACCAACAAAATTCCTAACTTTAGTTTCTGAAGAAACAAATTATTCAATAATGGTTTCGGAAGTGACGAAATTTTCAAAATTGGTTCCCGAAGTATTGTGGGAGATGTTTTCCCATACTATTTCCGACAATGGGGTTTCCGAAGTGATAATATTTCCGACAATGGTTTTTGGAATGACAAAATTTTTACCAGTCGTTTCTGAAGCAATGAATTTGCTTCAAAACCATTTTCTTTACCACATCTATCAAAAAAATAGTTTCTCTTCACAACGAATTTTCCAAAATTATTTTCTTTCCACAATAAACTTTTTAAAACGCTGTTTTCAATGAAATTCTCAAAAATTGTTTTTCAAGCAAATCTCGTTGTTATTTCTCGGTAATCATTTCTGAAGCAATGAAATTTTTTACAAACTCAATTAAAGGTGCTCAATATGTCCACATATTGAGTATGCATACTGCATATGTCTATACGGTAATCAAATTCGTCCCACACTTTTGCGAGCATGTTTGCATTCATGGCTGCTGTTATGCGTATCTTCAGTTCGGCTAATGTATCTGGAGGGGGAGGCACATAAACCTAGTCCCTTATAAACTCCTACAAGAAAAAATCGCACACTGTGAGGTCCGGTGAGCTTGGAGGCCAGTGATGTTTAACTGAATCGTCAGGTCCCGCGCGTCCGATCCATCGTTTAGGAATACGATTGTTCAAAAAAATGTCTAAACGTCCAAACTCTAGTGTGGTGGTGCTGCCCCGTCCTGCTGGAAAATGAAGTCATCCGAATCGGTTTCTAACTTTTCAAAAGTTCCCGAAGCATGGGTGTTGTCAACAATATCTTCGGAAGCAATAAAATTCTCAAAAATGTTAATAGAATGTTAAAAGAACAAACAAATGTTCTGTTATGGTCACTTACATAGTATGATAATAATTTTGTAGCCTTGAATATTTTGTATGAGCTCTTATCCACATTTGTTCCCTATATGTATTGTCCATACTAACGCTTATATGCATTCCCAATTGTACAAAAAAAGGGAAATTTTTATATAATGTAAACAATATATATTTGAGTAGTTCAAATGTGAATGCTCAGCACTGCCAAGCAGTGCATATTGTGTGTATATTGCATATTCCGTAAAAGGAAAGGGAAGCAAAACTGCACATCACTGTGGACGGAGGCTTTGTTTCTTCGTTTCCCGTGGAAGTGGAGGTTCTGTATATATATATTTCGTATACAGTACATTGTATATTTATACGATATACTGTATATCTCCCACTTCAACATGCCAACTTCTTCTTCTTACTTGACCAACAAGTCTTCTCCATACTTCTTTTGAAATTCCAGGCTGTGGTGGCCTCCGGCTCATATGTGTCACTGGACGCACGTGCAATTTTTCTCCATAATCATTGAGTTCAGCTATCCATTTCAGTCAAATGGCTTGTACATTATCGAGTTGATAGCTGTTGTCTTTATGGGGAGAACGACGGGAGTGATTCGATACTTGCGAGCACGGGGACGGCGTGGGCACTGCTTTAAATTTTTTGCTAACTTTTTCCGTCACAACCCTGCCTTTTTTGAGGTAACGGAAGTGAGGTGCTTTGCATTAGTCCGGGGATTGTGAGTGGTTCTATCTATCTATCTCAAAAATGTTTTTGAAATAATAAAATTCTCAATAAAGGTTCTTGGATCAATTGGGTACTTGGCAATAGGTTTTAAAAAAAATAATTTAGCAGTGATACTGTTTTAAAACAGTTTTCTTGGTAACAAACGGCATGATAGCAATATCAATATCAATTTTTTTCGACAGATTTTGTCTGGTATGTTTTCTCGATTGAATTCATTCAATCAGGTTCAACAATTCTCACGTAACAATAATTCCAATATAAGAAATCGACTCAGACGAAATTATAAGAGAAAGGAATATATACATCCTCTTTTGGTCTTCACAATTCCCATATAATACCATCAAATACGTTTATAGACAGCGCGCTTGCCCGAATCGCAAGAGGACTGTTTCGATTCCCGGTGGAGACTAGTAGAGTTGTCTTTCAGAGTTCACCTTAGCATAATACAGTAAAAAGTCCGTTATAACGACAGTTCACAATCAGGAGGAAAATTTCTGTTATAACGGACTTCTCGTTATAAGCGAATATCCATTTTTTTTTCTATGTCAGGTTATAAAAAATAGAAAATTGCAGTTCGATCTGCATGGAAACGTTCTTTGGATTATTATTTCGTTCTAATATCAAAGAATGAATAGAACTCTAGTCATGAATTTTTGGTCTTACAGCTGCTAAAATTCACAGTTTTACATAGAGTTTCGTATTATCAAAGCAATTTACTCGACCAACTGAACAATAGAAATTCTCAATTATCATATCAATTCCATGTGGCTTCATGAACTCGCAAACAGTGTTTTGCTGACTTTTGCTGACAGGGGGAGGGGGTGAAAAATGGCTGAAAAACTGCTTATACGTAATACTTGAATGGCCACAAAGGAAAAAATTGACATTTTTGAGAATTGTATTGACGTTAAAGCGACTGCTTTCTAATATTCAACAAATTTTAAAATTGACTATTTGACAATCGATTGCAAATCACTCATTATAGCGGGATTCGCGGTTGTAAGCCGTACTCGTTATACCGGACTTTTACTGTACCCACAAAAAAGACCCTTTCCGTCATGTACAGAAGAAAGAAGAATAAACAAAAACCATCTCCTTTTGTCAAAACATCTATGTCTTTGGTCTCACCATAATTCCCCGACGTAATCTTTATTCCATTCCGTTAGGGGCCATTCAAGTATTACGTAAGCAGATTTTTTTTGAATTTGAACACAAAAATGGAGTTCATAAAAAAAGCAAAATTTAAGTATTACAATGTTAAAAAAGTATGAGAGTTCTCAATTTTTATTTTAAATACAGTGAGACCTCACTACAATGGTACTCGATATAACGGTATCCCTTACTGTGATAAATCCATCTATAATGATATTTTTAGGAGATTTTTGAAACCCTTAGGGGCCATTCAAGCAGGGGCGTAGCCAGAAATTTCGTTCGTGGGGGGGACCACTTTCATTTCGGGGGGGGGGGACCAAAGTGACAGAACAATGGATTTGGCCATCTTATTCCCTTTTTTCGGTCATTTTCTCATATTTCGGGGGGGGGGGGGAACCAGATCCCCAAGTCCCCCCCCCCTTGCTACGCCCTTGCATTCAAGTATTACGTAAGCAGAATTTCAGCCATTTTTGACACCCTCCCCAGCCTTGTGAGTAAAACACTGACCCCTTCCCCCCTCCCGTCAGCAAAATTTCGTCAGCGGCTTAGAATATTTCATATCTTCAAAAAGGGTGGTTGATGACGTAAGCAACCTTCAACCCCCCCCCCCATCCTTGTCATCAAAAGTCAGCAAATCCGAAACCCCCCTCCCGATGCTGACGTAGTACTTGAATGACCCCTTACATCAAAGTGGCTGAAACAACTTCATAGAAAGGCTTCCACGACATATATACACAACTTCCACGTGAAATATGGCACATCGAGCTTTTATAAGGTACAAAGCGTGTCTGATCAGACGGAAGAAGTTAATTACCTGCAAAAAATTTCAAAAGAAGAAGAAGAAGAAAAGAAAAGAAAAAAAAACAAGCACCTCATATTCTTCGAAAAGAAACACGGAATCAAGCTTAAATAGCGAAATGAAGGAAATTCGAAGAAAAAAAGATAAATTCGGTATATATTTCCGTGGCATTTCTCATAACCCTTGCCCATCTTCAGTCAGGATTACGGCAAACAAGAAGAAAACACTCAGACAATAGCGTAAAAAAAAAACAGGGAGTGTGTGCATGTGGTGGCTATGATTATGGACTCGGAAATGAATGGATGTTAACAGCAAATCCTTCCTAAGCAAAGCATTCCCCCTTTAGAGTGTTTCCAATTTATCCCGATGTAGGTCGCTGTTGCTGCTTAGAGTCTTATTACGTATGGTGGAAGGACTGACTGGATCTCATTCTTTTTTTTTTGCTGAGCTTACTTTCTCTCGTTTCCATATATATTTGCTTTTCTCTCACTCTCTCTCCTTAAAAATTCATGCCTTCACTATTCTAAACACTTCCTGTTTATCTGATGGGTGATCCTTGAATAACACAAATAACCAAAAAAATCCTTTGTCTCATCGTGTATATAGTACAAGGGTTTCTCGCTCCAACGATGTTGTATTCTCTCACTCACTATATACGTACGTTCATGAGAGAGAGAGATAGTCCATGTTTTGTAACTTTCACCGACATTTTGTAGAACACGGTAAATACGAAATACCTTTTTTTTTTTCTGTCTCTCTATTAAATAAAAGGAAAATATGAAGTATTCAACGGTAATTACAAAGCTGTTTATTTACTTGTTTTGTTTGTCGGTTGCGGTCATGATCATCGATGTTTCTCTGGCAACGTTGATACTAGTGTTCTTCTGTGTATGGAGGATGTCGCGTACCATCGTAAAAGAAATAAAAAAAGGGGGTTTGTGTGGTAATAAATAAAACAAATAGCGGTCATGGCCGTTGTGAAGCGGGAAAAAAATTTGAATAGTAGGTGTTTTTTCCCTATATATATCTGTTTGGTTTTTTTTTTACTGTGTTTAGCACATCTGTATAATTTCTGAGTGAATTTATCATTTTTATGATAAATTATAAATTCACTTATGATATACCAATACCGAAGAGAAACCTTTGAGTTTCCCCAAAAACTCCACCGTTTGGTAATCTGGTGAAACACTCGTGGTTTTTTTAAAAACTATTCAGTAAAAAAGTAGGCTCAATGTCAAAGGTTCTGGGGTCCACGGACAACTTAGGGGTCGTTGCAGAGATTTCGGGGGGTGCGTGATCTTGGTTGGGCAAATTATCTCAACTCGTTGTTTTTTTTTAATATATTTTTATATTTAGAGAATTTTGAAAAAGGGTCCGTCACCTCCATCTCACAGGAAGAAGGGACTACCGCTATTACTACTACTAAACCACACATGTACCTCGTCCATATTCCTCTGCGGAACCTCTAACGAATTGGTACATGCTGGAATGTGTGTGTACGTGTAGTGAAACCTGACGTGAAATTTGTTTCTGTGTAATGCTTATGTGTACTGCTGCCATCTGCCACCAGTTTTTCTAACTATGAGTGATGTGTAACGATGGAATAATTGTATCGTTGTAGGCCTGTTGCTCTCTGTGGCGAGACTTTTTAATAGGGAGATCGGTTCGCATTTGCGCCTCGAAGTTGGGAACCACAGGGAACCAACTTCAGCCGACCACCACTGTGGCGACGGTGGGGTTCGCGATGCGAGTCCGTCACTATGACCACTCAACCACCACAGCGGCCAGGAAGGAGTTCAGGCTATCAGCATAAAGGGTCCGAGTAACACAAACGGTTAAGAATCTCTGGTCTAGTAGGATATCATCAAGTCTAACAGTCTAAAGGGTATCTTGTGTATCTTCTAAAGAAAGAAAGTAAAGAAGGACTATTTAGCTTTTGTGAGCTGACTATCTTTGCTATGAGATTCTTTCCCCGATATTATCATTAAGACCCATCGAATAAGGTAAGAGGATACTTACCTTTTATTTCAGCGTTTCTCAACCTTTCTGAACGCAAGGACCTTTAAAATGTCTGAAACAATTCAACGGACCAGGTATGTCCGCGGACATAACTGGTCCCTCGGCATTTACGGCATTAATTTCCCCTATTACGGGATATTCCTGTATTATTGGTTGTTCCGATTATTTTTATTCATTTTTCCCGTCTTTCCCCACGTTGGTTATTTGAATTGATAATACAGTATTTACCGAAATTGTGAACAAAGATAATCGTCATAATTTATAAATTATGTTATGCGTGAATATTACTGCTATAAATACAGTCGGATTCCGTTTTGACGAATACCGTTGTAGCGAAAATTTCGTTGTAACGAACACTTTTCTAATAACCCAGATAAGTTGACATAGGAACAATGGAATTCTTTTATAGCGAAATTTCATTATAACGAAGTGATTTCTCGGGTCTCTTGGCGTTCGTTATAACGGGAGTCGACTGTATAAGTATCTATCTCGCATATTGGTCAAGTAATGAAAATTCAACGTTTTTCCGTGCTCTAATACCCTTAATTTCCCCTTCCATTTCAGCATTTTAACAACAATTGGTAATTTCACCGAATTATGGCATCATTTTTCGTGATAATTGACGATGCTCTATATTTTTCAGTGTTTAAAGTAACAGTTCCCCGTATTTTTTCTCAACCTGGTCACTCACCTAGTCATTTGAATGTGCGTGTTTTTTTGCTGTTTTTCTTTCTTTTGTCGTGAAATATACGTTGTGGTTTACGATAATTTATAGTAAGCCCGTTGTCCTTCAGCAATTTCAGCAGTAATTCGAAAATTTATCGTAAATTGCATTTTTTTCTACAATCAATAATATCCCACATCGGTATGATCAACCTAAGTACTGTACATGTATGAATGCGTAATTTTTCCTTGAACACTTATGGATTTATTTCAATTACAACAATTGAATAATTTTACATTCAGAATTAAACTATCAAGTTTACCTGCGGACCACTTATACCCTTATCATGGAGCACCTATGGTCAGCAGGTTGAGAAACACTCCCTTATTTTACTCATTCTGTACTGAAAATATTTATCTCACTTTGTACTGAAAATTATTCTGTAAAAGGGTGCATAACCTTCGTTTTACTGGTACAAGTGGATTTCATTTTATTCATACAAAATGTCCGTGGAGCACAAAATAACCCCTGTTCTAGCGAGAGATTATATTTCCAAGAGCCCAGATGGTCTTAGAATTGATACTGAGCCCTATAACGATTTTGGAATAAATATGAAGCCAAATGAAGCCAATGAAGTGTTTCCGGATTAGCAGAAAACCAAAAATTCTAAGAATGTTTTCAACTTAAAACTAAATTATACCAAGGATTTAAAAAATAGAGAGACCCCCTCGCCGAGCGTTTGCAAAAGTGCAACAACTATGTATAAGCACAATATCTGTCCTGCTCGGACGACTCAAATTACCATAGATTGTGATGCTCGTTACCATTTGATTAACTTGCAATCTTTACTTGAAATGAAATGGGCCGCGATACAGAATAGTAACGAATTCATGATGAAGATCACTCGCCCCCCCCCCCCTTTACAGAATAATATTCTGTTTTTTGCAATGTAAAAACAATGAGTTGATTGTTTTCGAACCCAACTCTTGGATCCCCCTGAAATCCCTCCAAGAGCCCCGTGGGCCCCTTGTTAAGAACTCCTGATGCAGACTGTCTTTGACAAGATCATAAATTCATTCAGCCAAGTCTCTTTTTTTCCTACAAGGATATTTGATTCCTAACAAAAAAATTAAATTAGCCAAAATAATCGTGAAAAAATTGTTCCTATCCCATTCTTTTTTCAATACAACATCCAGGCCCCCGTAATTAGGCTGGGGAAACGTAGAAACTGCCCCCAGGGTCCCGAGCTAAAAGGGGGGGGGGACAAAAATTTACACTTGTTTAGCATAATAATAACTACTTCAAGAGGGGCCTCAAGGAAAAGTCTTCCTCCCGGGTCTCCGAGAAGGCACATTACGGCCCTGGCAACATCCACCAATAATATTAAATATCAAGGGTAAGAAAACAAAACAAGCACGCCATAATACAGGCCCGGGGTGTCCCATAAATTCGTAAATTGTTTGTAAATTCATAAAAAATTAGAAAAATTAGCAAATTTGAATGTTGTTTCCGGAAAAGTTATCCTCTCGAAGGGGGATTTTTTTTTTTTTTTTGGTGCGGAAAAATAGTTCAAATTTTAGTTTATAGAGGGCGCTGAAAGTAAACAAATCACGGCAATATGCAAATCAGAGTCGTAAAATGCAGGGTGTTTCCGATTAAGAGCTCATTTCTGAATTTTCCTGTTACTGGCGCTTACATAAGGTTTTCATTGTGATACTGACATTAATGGGTAAAACGCTATTGATGAAGTTGTCATATCTCAGTAACGAATCGCCGGCCGAAGTCTTACGAACGTTCCGGACACAGAAGAGATTCAAGAAAGGTTCAGGACTAACAACTCCAGATTTTTTCGTGCAGCGGCTTCTATCGACAAAAATTTGAATTGAACCTATTTCTGCATCAAAAAAAAAATCCCCTTTCATGAGGATAACTTCCCCTCAAACATAGGCGGAGATAGACTTGGAAGTCTTGGGCACGGTCATTATTGCTGGTGGTCATGATGACGATGATGCCAATTCATATATACATTAGATCAGTCGACTCCCCCTTTGATGCTTGACGCGGGGGGGGGGCAATGTACCCAAGCCCCCCATATCTCCACCCATGCCCGCAAAATCTCATTCAAATGTAACAATTCCTTCCATTTTTACGAATTTTCAAACTATTTACGAATTTATGGGACACCCTGTACATCAATTATTCCTAGGGAAAGTGTGATTTCTTGACGCATCATTCAAATCAGAATCAAGAAGGCCCCCCCTCCGCCCCCTTTTCCCATAAATAACCGATGAAACAGTTAACAAAATAAACAATAATCGATATTTCGCACAATATTTAAACAACAAAAATAGTAAAATTAATTAAATTATTTAAGGGGGATGAAACCCTTAAGAAAATTTAGACCCTGAAATTTAGAAAATGTTAACTCTTATAAATCCGTTGTAGTGAAAAGTCACTAGTTCCATCATCAATAACACATCAGCAAGTACGTACTTTCCCCCTCCAAAAAAAAACAAAACAAAAAAAAAACATGTATGTGGGTTGGAATGTCGCCCACGGGCAACGAACGATGCAGGGCTCAAATGAGTCAAAGGGAGAGTCAAAAAAAGAGACGAAGGGGGCAATGTAGCCTCAAGGTCCAACTTGCTCCATTTTTTTCTTCTTCTTCTTCTATCCCAACTCTGACTACTTTCTAATAACTGAATAGTGAAACGTCGAAGCTCTTTTTGGACCGGACTGGTCCTCAGAAGCAAAAAAAAACCCCGAAAATCCATGAGTCCATGGATTCAAGAGTCGAAGGATCGATAGCTTTTATTTTGAGTTTCAGTGATGAGAATACAGTGAGACCTCGTTAATGAGTCACTCTTGGGAGAGTAAAAATATGACTTAGTAAGCGGAGTGACTCGTTAAACGGAGTAAGAAATAGCTGTGCCAATTCCTGCCTGACCACAATTGGGACTTCCAAAAAAGTGACCCGGTAAACGGTGTGACGTGCTAACCGGGTGACGCACTAACAAGTTTGGACTGTATTCGTCAAGAGGAAAAAAACAACAGCACAATGAAAAGTCAACCTTGTTCTTGCCATACGTTTGTCCTCCATTTTTTTTTCTCGATTTTTTTGTTTTGTCTCCCCTTGTTTAAATTTCATTTCTTTCAATGGACTCGCTTTTGATGAATGAGCCTCTGCGCAGTTCGATCTGGATAAGATAATGGATATTGAAGGAAATGTTTTATGCACATGTAATAGACCACAAACCAGATCAACCTGATCGATGACGTCACATTTTCTGGTGGTGAAAGTTTTTTCGTTTTCGAAGCCCGAAAAGAACTGAAGAGAGAAGGGGGAAAAAAAACTCGATGATAGTGATTATTATTATTATTATCATGCAGTTACTGGTTTCCCCCGATCGTTTTCTGTCTAGAAAAATTCGCCCTAAATGGACACGTCCTGGGCTTGTCAGTTAGGTATAATTTGCCTTCAACAGAGAATGTCGGTATAGGCTCTAATTAAAATATACCGATTCGAAAATGGTTTGCTTTTTTTGGTCTATTGTGTAACTGCAGGATAGAGAGAGAGAGAGAGAAATATATATTTCAAACGAATAAATTACTAGCCTCAGTTTTAAATCAAATTGACCGAATAAAATAACACAATAACATGTGATTATATTGCCATATGCTAACTCATAACTGTTATTATGATGAATAAAATAGAGACACGTGACTGGTTTCGGAATACCGTTTTTTTATATGTATATATTCACCTGTCCGTATTAGCTAACTGATTAATTCTACACTGGTGTCTGTTAATGACCTACACCAGGCAATACAACCGAATGCTAACTGACTATGCGGAAACTAGATGGCGACACCTCCGCGGTAACCCATGAGCCCGCCGTAGTCTTTACGTCAGAGGTCTTCAATCTTTTCCTAGTCATGCGCACTGTTGTACCCATCATCAAAAGGACCATTATGGTGAGCTTCACGAAAGAATACATGAAATCAGGATGAGATATTTTGATCCTTGAATACCATTTGTACAAGGCGTTCAATTGGAACGTGAGCCGCGCAACATTGACATATCACTTAAAAGACCCCGTGGCAGAGAAACATATCACTCAAGCGTAGGATGACCATATTCCCTCGAGAAAAATACTGGAAATTTTATACAAGCAACGACCGACGTTAGTAGACCGCAGACCGCTGTCGAATTTCGACTCTTTTGTCTACAACAGCGAGTAACTCCCGCTATAAGGAGTATTTTCACTATTTTTGCTGCTGATGAAGGAACTTCGTACAGTTCCGAAACGCGTATAGTCTGGTTCCTTTATGCAATTTTGGGTCTAGTAACGTCGGCCGTTGCTTGTATTATCTAACATAAAAGGTAACTCATTTCTACTGGAAATTTGGTTCGCAAATACGAGACATAGCCAAAAAAAAGTGACCATTTCACGGCGAAATAGCCAATTATGGCTCAAAACTAACCAAAATTTTTTATAAAATGCCACAAATAGCTGTTTTCAATTCCCGAGTTTGGAAAGATTTTCAGTATGTGGTGTGATTCCAGAATTGAGAATATATTTTTTCTTCTTAATCGATTCATATTAATTTATTTTTCTATATTCTAGTATTCATTCTTTTATCCAAGGGAAAAACACTGCTACCAGAACAATTCTACTTGTTTGTTCATAGTTGCACTTTGTGCCCTGAATATATTTATTCTGCGAAACATTTTGTAACAAAAGAAAAGGTTTTCGGTGAAATTCCCAGGCCATGTACATGTTTTATTTTTAAAAAAATCAACGTGTTTCTCAACGCACAAGATGTAGGATAAGATCTATAAAATGTATTAACTTATTCACAACTGCCTGTAAAATGTAAAAAGCAGCAGGCTTCTGAAAGAAACGTTAATAAGCATACACTACACTATGATTTATGTATTTTGAGAAATACTGCATCACTAAATATTTCAAAATCCTTCAACTTTTAACAATTGTTGTCAATACGTGTAATAGTAGAATATACGAGAAAATACGAATGTACAGTATATCATTGGAAATGATGCCAATTTATAGTTACTGAGTTAAGAAAATTACCTGCGTCTACATTTTTGATGAAAATAACAAATTCAAGTGTTCAAGTAAACTTTGTTTAAAAAAAATGGGAAAAACCAAAACATTTTTGCAAAAAAAAAAAAAAAAAAGGTCGGGGACTATCCCGAGGGAATATGGGATGTGTGGTCACCTTACGCAGTTACAGAACACTTAAGTGACCCACCACAGTGCAGTTCCACATCACTCAAGTGACTTACGGCACGTTTCCATATCACTTAACTGACCCACACCGCATTCCCAGATCCTTTGAGTGACCCACGTTACATTTACAGATCACTTGAGTGAACCAAAGCACAGATCTAGATCACTTAGTGTCCCGTGGCACATTAAGAAATCATTTGAGTAACAAATAATAACCGATAAATGAGAGAATAATGTCGGTATAAGCCCTAATTAAAATATATCGATTGTTGGAAAATGTTTTTTTGATCTATTGTGTTAAGTAGAGGATAGAGAGAGACAAATATATATTTCAAACGAATAAATTACTAGCCTTGGTTTAAATCAAATTGACGGAATAAAATAACACAATAACATATGATTGAGTTGCCATGATAACTCATAACTGTTATTATGATGAATAAAATGGAGACACGAGTGGGAAGCCTGTGTGTATGTGGATATAAAGACTACAGCAACTACAGTCTGTATAAAGACTGATTTCGGAACACGCGAACAGGCGACGTAAAGCTGTCCGTGAGAAATACAGGGCTCAAGTAGGTTGATACCTGCCACTGCTAACGACTGGCCTTGCGCTTTGTGTTGATTGTCATGGCAAAAGTTGAACGAATCGGGAACTGTGATCGCTATAAAGTGGATGGCATTTCTTCAGTGATAATTGGGATACGTGGAACGAAGACGTCTTCTCTCCTTTGGCACATCCAGTTAGAATCGTTGCTTCGATGATGTAATTGTGCAATTTCTTCACGCAGAGTCTGCTGCCATTGCAGAGTCTCGGTGTGTCCACATTTCTTAAAAGCATTATAGTTGCTCCGACTTTGAGGGTCAAATTGTGTGGTGGCACACCCGGAATATCCGAAGAGTTCAGAAATTCTGCAGGACACAGAACTGTCTGCGCTGTGTCTGTGACAGTGTCAACCGATTTATAAGATGTCTCCCGGAGTAATTTTTAGGATTTTTTCGTTGATCTTGTTCACACTGTCATTTTTCGATGCCAGAATCGCTCTCTCACAGAGCCAGTCATGGTTTCGGTGATTTTGTTGAATGTTTGGGAAGACTTTGTCTGCAAGTTCTTGAACTGAGTTTAACAACTGGCAAAATCCATTTGGGAACGTAATTAGTCCAGTGCTTGGGTCTCTGCGGGAATTCTTCCATTGCCAAGTTTGATCAACTGACGTGAAAATGATAGCAGTGCTGAGTCATTTTTTCAGTTGAACTCGCATGTTGGTGGATAATAATATTTTTTTAACTTGGTGCCAGAGTGTTGATGATTTGAGGCACAAGCATTGAGTTCGTCAGCTGGCGTTAAACATTTTTATTCCCAATTGTGTCGTCGTAGTTGTTGTTCTCTGTTGTTAGTGACGTCATACGTCCAGCTTGTGCAGCGAATATTATTCAAACGCCTTTAAAGCATTTTTTAAATTGAAACTATACCTCTACGATGGGCGGTTGATGAGATAAAGGCCGCATTAGCGCTTACAGGATACCCTGTATATAGACTAGCAGAAATAAACGGCGCTCTTTCCTGGTTTTCTTCAATTACTGGGAGGATTGGAAACGTTCCAAACCGTTATAAAGGAATAAACTGTTATAATAACAGAATTAAAGGTTTGACAAACCATTGTAAAGGCTGAAACGCATTGTTGGAAACCACGGTAAGCAAAGTAAACGTTACAATACAATACAATACAATACAATACAATACAAATACAACGCCACAACAGGCAAATTGCCCAACGACGTGGCTGACTTAAGAACATCATGGATCCCCGAGACATTTTTTGGAGGCCCTACCTACTACTGCTACACCACACATGCACCCCGAGCCATTTTTTGGAGGCCCTACCAACTACTGCTACACCACACATGCACCCCGCCCGCGGAACCCCCAACTAATCGGTACATGCGGGAATGTGCGTGTACGTGTAGTGAAACCTGACGTGAAGTTTTATGTTTCTCTGTAATGCTTGTTATGTGTAGTGCTGCCATCTGCCACCAGTTTTTCTAACTATGCGTGAAGTGTTATGATTGAATGATTTATCGATGTAGGACTGTTACTCTCTGTGGCGAGACTTTTTAACGGGGAGATCGGCTCGCATTTGCGCCTTGAAGTTGGGAACCACAGAAAACCAACTTCAGCCGACCACCACTTTGGGGTTCGAACCCGGATCCTCGCATCGCGAGTCCGTCCACCACTCGACCACCACAGCGTTCCGAAAGTAATTTTTGAGGCTCCAAAAACCATTGTTGTCCGACAGTTTTTCGGGCATTTGCCCAGCTCTGACGAACTTTTAAAGTAGCCTACGGTTCAATCCCGGTCCTGTTTGGTATATATGCAAAATCTGGCGACGATCGGCCTAAAACTGTAGATTTGTATAAAGAACAGCCATACATACATACTTTCACATTTATATATAAGATCACGTATCCGTATCAGCTAACTGATTAATTCGGCTCTGGTGCCTTTCAGAAACTAGAATGGCGACATCTCCGTACTAACTATGAGTAGGGGATACGTAAATTTCGTATTTACGAAATAAATGCGATAAATGCGATATTTGCCAACTTTGGCGAAAAAATGCTGAAATTTGATTTTCCTACTACTTTTTCGCGAAAACTAGGTAATTTACATTTTTTGAAGTGGAAAAGTAATTTTGCTCAGTACATGTGAGCGCGCTTGAAAGGGAAACCACAAGCATCACTTCTTTCCCCTTTGGGGGTCATTCAAGTATTACGTCAGCATCGGGGGGGGGGGGGGGTATCGAATTTGCTGACTTTTGATGAAAACGGGGGTGGGTTTGAAGATTGCTTACGTCATCAACCACCTCGTTTTGAAGATATGAAATATTCTAAGCTGCGGACAAAATTTTGCTGACAGAGGGAGGGGGGTCAGTGTTTTGCTGACAAAATGGGGTCAAACCCCCCCCATATATATATATATATATATATATATATATTATACAACAATATGCAGATATTTTTTGAAATGTTAATGAGAGAGAGAGAGAGAGAGAGAGACTTTTTTTGAGTTTATGCTAATGGTTTTTCCCTCTGAAGTTGACGGTATTGTACAATTAAAAATTCAGAAAAAATAATCCCTGGTTCATGAATTTACCAATTAATAATACACGTGAATTAGCCACCAGTACTCCACCAATCTCAAATCGAATCGAGACCACCAATAAAAAGATCACGAAGTAATAAAAACAAGTAAAAGTTCCATAATTCGAAAAGCATAGAGAGACGATACAGTTCTGCTCAGGAAGACAGGATTTTATTGAATATAAAAAAATCTATTTTCAAAATAGTTACATTCATTATCGAAATTATAACATTCAGTGCTATCTGTTGATTAGAAAGTGTAACTATTCCATCCATGTGTATTTCCGCGTTTATTGAAAAAATTTAGGTCTATAAGATATCACCCGTATACAATGAATATTGTCCATAAAGGGATCCGGAACTTTCGCCGCCGACATCTCGCCCCTGGAACGTTTCGTCCCCGTTACATTTGGCCCCCGGAAATTTCGCCCCGGTACATTTTGCCCCTGGTGCTTTTGGCCCCCGAAAAATTCACACCCGACATTTCACCTGCCCTGAACGTATGAGTGATTGACTGTATGAGTGACCGAGTGACTGACCGCATGAGTAACCAAGTGAGTGACAGTACGAGTGTTCAAGTGAGTGATCAAGGGACTGACCGCATGAGTGACCAAGGGAGTTACTGAGTGATGGAACGCATAAGTGAATGTGTGACCAAGTGAGTGACTGCGTGAGTGACAGAAAGATTGATAAAGTGAATGACTGCATGAGTGACCGAAAGATTGATAAAGTGAATGACTGCATGAGTGACCGAAAGATTGATAAAGTGAATGACTGCATGAGTGACCGAAAGATTGATAAAGTGAATGACCGTATGATTGACCCAGTGAGCGACTGAGTGATTGACAAAGTGAGCGATTGAGTGATTGACAGAGTGAGCGATTGAGTGAGTGGCAAAGTGCGAGGGTGGAGTGTCTGCAAAGATGATCCTCCTCATCCCCTCTCTTTTTATAGGTGGTTACGTAGCACTGAGTGACGAAGTGACTCACACTTTAATGGATTCTAAGAATTTAGAATTTTCAGTTTAAGCATAAAATATTTTTCCCAAATTTACGACTCACACCGGTGTGGTCACTCACACTATCATTCATATATTCACTCATACGGTCACGCGTACGGTCAAAGTAGGCAAAATGACAGGGGGTCAATTTCCGATTCACTTGATTACTCACTGAGTAACTGATATGATCACTCACTGGGTCACTCATATGGTCAGGGCAGGTGAAATGTCCGGGGATAAATTTTCAATTCACTCGATCACTCATGTATTCATTCACTTGGTCACTCATGCGATCAGGGGAAGCAAAATGTCACGAGTAAATGTCCAACTCACTTGATCACTCATGTGGTCACTCACTTGTACCATCATTCATATGTTCACTCATAGAGTCACGATAAGGGCTGGCGAAATATCAGAGATAAATTTCCGATTTACTTGATTACTTACTGAGTCACTCATATGGTCAGGGCAGGCGAAAGGTCAGGGCGAAATTCCCGGTGTGAAATGTCCGGGGCGAAATTTCCGGGGGCTAAATGTACCGGGGTGAAATGTCTTCCCCAGCGCGACCCAACCCGCAAGGGTAAAAGGCTTATATCCCTGGAGGGACAGAGCCTGGGCCGTGACTGGTTTGTCGGGGTGAAATGTCAGGGGCGAAATTTCCGGGGGCCAAATGTACCGGGGACGAAACGTGCCAGGGGCGAGATGTCGGGGGCAAAGTTTCCGTGAACCTGTAACAGAGATAAAAATGTGTGTATAGAGACGTGAATGGGCCAAATTTTAACGATTTCAAAACTGTATTTTTTATCCACCGGTTACGTCAGCATCGATGGGGGTGGGGGGGGGGTTTGGATAATGCTTACGTCATCAACCACCCTTTATAAAAATATGAAATATTCTTAATGGCATCTTATTCGGGGCGCCGAAAACGGAAGAAAACCTTTCGATAGTTATTGGGCACCTGAACTAACATCCTCCCTATCGATAAGTCCCCTACAGAGCCACTTTAGTGATCTCTAAATGTTTCATGGATCTTTCAAGTGCTCTGGAAATGTTTCCGCGCCGCTCAAGTGTAGGGCACTGGGCCGCTTAAGTTCTATAAAATTGTGCCACATGTCACTCAAGGATCTCTAAATGTGCCACGGATCGTTTAAGTGTTCTGTAACTGTGTCACGGGTTACTTAGGTGATCTTTGAGGCCTACTTCAGTGATCTGAAAATGCGCCACGGGCCACTTAAATGCTCTGGAATTGTGCCGCGAGTCATTTAAGTGATTTGTAAATGTGTCGCTTAGTTCATTTTTAATAAATTAGGTTTGGGGGGGGGGGGGCAAGCCACATCAGATAACCTTCAGGGCCACATTTGGTCTGCGGGTCAAGGGTTTACCATATATGGCTTAAAGGGTGGATCACAATGAATTTCCTAAAGAGAAATTGTGAGTTCTTACCCTTCAAATAGCATTGTAATTAACAGAAATCGATTATAATGACATACACTCATTGCCATAAAAATTTGCGCACCAAGAAATAATTGTGGGATCGAAACGAAAGTTGGCCTGAAGGTACATGTCGGGCAGATATACAAATGATTAGAAATGCAGGGTGATTGCGCATTGCGTAATGCCACTAGAGGGCGTTGAACTTCGTTCTCCTTGGAGTATAAAACAGGTAAGCAGAACTTGCTGGAGTGTATTTAATCGTTTGCAAAGGAAATGCTGAGGTAGACATGCCGTTATGCCGTCGTCGAAGACCATATGAGCAGTTGTCAGAGTTCGATAGGGGAAGAATCGTCGGGATGATGGAAGCTGGGTGGTCAGCTCGGCGAGTAGCTCGTCAACTAGGCCGTTCTGATTTTACTGTGAGGAGGTGTTGGGACCAGTGGACAGAAGAGACGTCATTTACACGGCGACCAGGTTCAGGACGCCCTCGACAGACCAGTCGTCGAGAAGACCGTCACATCATCCGAAACGCACGCGTAGAGCCAACTGTCTCATCATGACACCATGGTGACAATGATTTGTCACCAATCGAGCATATCTGGGATCATTTGGGACGGCAAGTTGGACACCCTACGAGGTTGGTCGAACTAGAGGCGCATTTACAGCAACTGTGGAACGAGATGTCTCAGGACATCATACGGAACTTGTATGCCTCAATGCCAACAGAGTACTAAAACTTCTGTTCATCTGTACTTTTTTCTGCAATAAATGATCCTTTTTCTTGGATTTTCTAATCACTTACTTATATCAACGTAGTACTTACATGTGTAAAATTTCGTTTCATTTTGACTACTTCTTCTGGGTGCGCAAATTTTTATGGCAATGAGTGTATAAAGGTATTTTCAGAAGAAAATTCAATTTTTTTTAAATATTTTTTGCATTAAAATTTTTTTTTCTTCTGAGGGGACGCGCATGAGTCCCCTATTTCCCCCCCCCCCCTCCCGTGTATGTTTCTGATCCCATCAATATGCGTTAGGGAGGTAGGGGGCAGTGATGGCGAAATTTTGCTGACTTTGGGGGTGGGGGGGGGTTAGAGTTTTGCTGACAAGAGGGGGGAGGGGGTCAAAAATGGCTAAAAATTTGCTTACGTAATACTTGAACGGCCCCTAAGTGTACCCGACTGAAAATGCAACTTTTTTGAATTTCGGAAAATGATGCTATAAAAGCATTTGAAAAATAAGGTTAAAGTAATAGAAAAATAGAGATACATTTTTTTTTAATGCGAAATTTTTTATTTAAACCGTTTCATTTACCGTATATACTCGTGTATAAGCCGACCCCCCCCCCCACCACCACCATTTCAGGACCACCAAAACCGCAATAAATTGGAAACCCGTGTATAAACCGACCCCCAAAAAATCCGTGCATTTTAGAGAAAAAAAATTCTTATATTTTCATGCAAAATGAATATCTTACGGAAATTTACAATAGAAAGTGATTCAAACTTTTTAATCCGTTTCTTCTAAATCTCCAAGTTCCTAGTAATTCATCAGATCAACATAGGGGATGCGGCGTCTTCGTTTTTATCCTCATCTAGGCTGTCATCTCTATTGTCATTTTCAAAGAGGATATCATCTTCAGTTCCGTCCATCGCATTGCTGATGCAACACTTTTCTCAGGATGGTATGATAATGTTGGTGGAAACAGAATTCTACGCCTCATTGTGCCCATTTTCACACTAGGCCAATGTCAGGTTTCTTCAAGGCACCACTATTTTGTAGTTTCTTTATCATCGGAACTCATCCATTCGATCCGCAAGTTACTCAAATAGTCAAATAGTCTTTGAGAGGCTTGTTCATACTCACATCTAAAGGCTGTACAATCGACGTTAGCCCACCTGGTATTAAAACCAATGGTATTTTCCATTTCTTTGCCTCGGCTTTGACATTATTGGTTCGGTGGAGTTTGAACATATCTCATACCAATAATGCCGCCTACAAAAATGACTACTGATTGCGGGGGTCGATATTTTGTCATCAATAACTGACCCGAGTATAAGCCGACCCCCCCCCCCACTTGAGGAACGAATTTTTCCACAAAAAAACTCGGCTTATACACGAGTATATACGGGATTCGAGTTGTTTTGTGTGTGTGAGAACGAAAGTGAAATTTTTCATTTGGAATTCGTTATTGTGAATTAATGCTAAATTTCTGATCTGCATTTTTTTTTCTTTTATTTGCGAATAAATGCGAAATTGATTTAAAATTTTTTTTTTTGCGAAATTTACGTATTCCTAACTATGAGCCAGCTGTAGTCTTTCATATACAGGCTTCCCACTCAGACGAGAGAATGGTCACAGATGTTCTCTGACCTTGCATGACCTTCATCACGAAAAGAGTGGGTTCATTTTTCAGTAGGGAGAGAATAAACATCCTCCAGGGTTGCTGCTGGAGTTCCCCACCCCCATTTGTCCCCACTTAAGAACGAACCCTTTCTTTCTTGATGAAGGTCATACAAGGTCACAGATCATCTTTCCGTGGTCACACTATAACTCTTACGGTATAGAAATACTTTTTCGAAAATATCTGACAGCATTGTGGCACTCTGAAATTTCGCAGCCTTGTGAAATACGGTACGCAGGGTACTGAGGGGGGTACTGAGGGAACCCGTGCCCCCTTCCAAGCCGACACAAAAAATTCGAAAAAAATTTAATATATTATTGGAAACTTGAAATATCAAAAGAAAATACCCTTTATAATTCTATATTAACCGATTTCTTGGTTAATTTCTATGCTTTTTGAAGGGTGGTAACTCAAAATTTCTCGGGAATAAAATTTTTATGCCCCCCCCCCCTAAAGGTTGATCCTGCGTACACCCCTGACTGTACGCATGGCATGCAGCTGGGCCCTATGCTGTGATCTTTGGCGGGTCCACAGGACAGATCAAACTATTGCGAATTTATAGTACGAAAAATCAAAGAATAAGAATCGTTCTGGCTCTGTCAGCCCCCACCGTTGTGGGCCATGACTTTACGAAGTATTGGTTCACTTTATTTTGCCACAAACAGTAAATCGAGCCTGCATGTCCGTATCTAGTGTGGACCACCTAATGCTATGTCAACAGTCATGCCCGGCATGGTCACATGGTCATTCGCAAATATTTGCCTACCACTGCTGCAATGAAGCACCAATGGCGTAGGCTGGTTACACGCTGGCCCGGCCCGGCCCGAGCCCAATGTTCTTGGGCGAATATTTGCTTCCAGAACACTCTCCGTGTTGTGACGGCGTTCTTCGACCAATGTGCAATGTGTGTCGGACGGATTGGGAGATCGAGAAGAAGGGCGGCTTCTTTGACACTTTGGGTATTTGGAATCTTGGGTTGGGAGGGGGGGGGGGCTGAAAGGTTCTGCTCGTTCTCCTCGACCACCCTTCCAGTACCCTTTAGCAAGTAACTCTGCCACGAAGCTGGAGTGGAAGATATTTTGGCAACGGGATAAGTCCAGTGGCAAAGTTCTGGCGTTCATTCATTCAGTACCCTTTAGCCTTCAACATTTGAAGATCATTGCCAGTGATGGAGTGGACCCACACTACTCACGCATGACCAACCTCGGAACGTATTGGGCCAAGGTGGACACAAGTGTGGCTTCGGCTTATCTAATGGATTTATGGTTTTATCGCCTGTAAGCAATACCGTGAGAACCGAGGGCTCCATCATCCAGGATCCTCATGCAAGGGGATTTCACTACATTGTCTCTTGAAAAACGCGATGTGCCTCACGTGGTGTGTATGCCAGTGGCCATCAATTAGGGATATTCTAATTTAGCCACGAGTGAAAAAGAGGAGGAACCACGACAAGCGGTGATAGGGTGCCACAGAGCTGTGAAAAAAAAATCGTTTGTGATCAAATAAAGATTTCAAGTGAAATATATGGTAAGAAAACATGTGAGTACTTTCACAGGATCCAGCAGAACCGTTCATAAAATTTTGAAGAACCGGCCACAACCTCGCTTCCTATGTCTGGTCCTTCAGATTCTATGGGCCATAGAATCTGGACCATCCTAATGCATGGACATGCATCATAGGCATCGGACTCAGGATATTTGGGCCTTCTTCTCCAAATAATTAATGGATATACTTCCCTACTCCTGCGTATGCACTTTAGTCCCGTGTACACGGGACGAGTGACAACTTCAACTTCCCCCTCCTCAATAGTTCCTCGATGTCGGTGCCTCTGCTCCTACCCAAAGGAGGTCTACTGATAGGTGATATGGTGCTACAGTATAATTTCCGCGAGTAAGTACGCAAATGTGTTGATTGTCACTTTCAACCAAGTATCAGCCCCCCCCCCCCTTCCTCAGAACATGCCCGTGGAACCAAGATTTTAAGACTGCCCTGCATATAATCCCCACAAGAAGGAAGCTCACCGAACTCCAGCCCAGGATAGGTGCGGATATAATTTGATTTGGGGGAAGGGACGATTTATTTATTAGGTTTGTTAAATCGTGCCGCATCATGCAGGATAGACCAATTATCTCTCTATAGTATAACTCGGCTCTTGGGAAGGATTATCATCTCCCTCCTTACCCCCCCCCCCGGATCTGTGTCAGGCCCAGGGTCCAAAAATAAACCTTATTTGTAAAATTTTTGTTCATTATAAATATAGTTTAATGAATCAAACTAAATTCAATTCAATCAATAGAAAGGGTCTCGCTCCTGAATGAGGGTGGAACGTCACTGGATAAGCCGGGGGGCTACGAGAAGGAAATGCGATCCAAAGAGGACCATGGGCTGAAAATGGCTAAGAAACACTGGGCTATACCAATTTCATCGCCCTCATTGTAATCTAATGCACCCAATATCTCTCCGAACTCACTGTGCCCTGTGCTAACCACCACTGTGCTCACACTATTGAATAATAAAATCAACGATATCAAAAAAGGTTCGATTTTAGTCTAAATTGGGGGGAAAATGATGCTTTATTATGTTTATTGGCCGAAAATGAATTTTGTATAATAATTTAATGACAAAAAATTGGAGAATTTCTAGTATATTAAATTTGCTGTACGTTAAAATTTGAGAAAATAATTATTTTCCCCAATGTTTTATATCCAACGCGCGAATTGGCTAGTGGTTTAATAAAATTCAGAGTTTAGTGCTCTTTACTGTAGTAGTGGCTGGCGTAAATAGTCTCATGACAATTCTGGTAATTAAAATAATTAATACAATTGTAATTATTAATTGGTAATTAAGATTCTATTCTTCAAGTAATTAAGCACAGTCGAACACGATTATAACAACATCTCGGCTATAACATCAGTATTCAGCGGCCCCGTTGATTGTTACGTGGAGAGAATAATGTTAATGAACCTTGCTTAAACGTTGATTAAAACGTAACGACCCAGCACCTCCTAGAGATAGAAGGCCTCCTCATTCTGCTTATGACATCAGTAAGTAGTGCATTTTCCCTCAGAAAATTCAGGGGAAAAAAAATTCCCTGCTCGTGCCAGTATCATCGTTGAGAGGGGAAAATATGATCGGGCTCAGAATTGGCGATTTCTATGCCCCACGTTCAATCACTACGTGGTATTTGTGGGCCAATCAGGAAGATTCTACGCCAAAATAAGAAGAAACGAAATAGGATGCTGTGTTTCAAAATGTGGCAAACTTGCTAGGTAGTCTGAATGACGTTTATGGCAAACAGTGCAGAGGCCTTCTATCTCTAGGAGGTGTTGAACGACCTGGTATATATATATAGGCCTAACGATACATTTTCCGTCACTTTAATTCCGTTTCCCAAAAAATTCCTAGAAAATTCCCAAAAAAATGTCCCGTTTTTTTGACGAAGTTTGCTTTAATTCTAATACTAATAACAGCGATGAATATAATTTTCATATAATTTATAGAATATATCGTGAGAATATGAATAGAAATATTCTCGCATATTTCGTTATGTAGAGCTTTGTTTGCTGTAAAATAATTTTTAATTCCTTGCAGACTTGCTATAGTATTCTATTTCCATTCACAGGTTATAATTGGTAAAAACTAGCAATATTTTTTTGGCGCGAATTAGTGATGCCCCGTGTTCATTATCCCCATATTTTTATGTATAAAATATGGTCACCCCAGTCAAGTAAAATAATTAAGTAAAATAATTACTTTATTTTTGTATTTGATTGTATCTCGGTACCGGAGATAACATTTAAAACGTTTCGGAAAATGTCAACACCTCGATTATAACGACAAGATTTCAAGAAATCTCCGATGGCGTTGTATAATCAAGTTTGTCTGTACTAGTAATACTATATTAAGATTCGAATTCTTTGATTCCCGAGATATTTTGTTCAGTTCCATGTTAAACTTCATTCACATTTTTTTTGTTCAAACTTAATTTTTTATAGTTTATTTCCATGAATGACCTTTCTATTTTGAAAACAGCCTCCAAAAATGACTTCCTCGTTCAAATTTTTCCTTGTGGAAATTTCTCAGTATTCTTGTAAAATCATTCTATGAAGGAAACTCATTTAGCGGTTAAAACATTCTTTTCATACCATGGACAAAATATTTATGTATTAAAAAATTAAGAGTTTGAAATAAAATTGTGTGGTCATAATTGTAAATTATAAAAATTAAAACAATATATATTTCAAAAATATGTCTTTTGAAAGAAATTGAAAAAATATATTCTTAAAAAGCTAATTCTGAAAAATAATATATATTTTGGAAAAGTGTGTCTTTTGAAAATAACTGAAATTATTTTTTTAAAAAAGCTAATTTAAAATTTTTTGAAAAGCTAATTCTGAAAAGAATATATAAATTTTAAAAATATCTCTTTTAAAAAGAATTGAAAATATATATTTTTAGAAAAGTTAATTTTGAAAAAAAGAATTTTTCGAAACCAATTTTAAAAAATAATATATATTTCGAAAAAATATATCTTTCGAAAAGAATTTATAAAGTATATACAGTATTTCGAAAAAAAAAAACGATAAATATTTATAAGAAAAGCACAAGAAATTATTCTTCAAAAAGTATATAAATTACCAAAAAATGCATCAAAAAATTAAAATATTGGAAAGAAATATTTTTCAAAGTTATAGAATAATTAAAAATTATTTCAATAAAAATTTATCAATGAAAGTTATGCATTTAATAATTACCTCATTATTTGAAAAACTATTTGTTAAAAATACATTCACTATAAAAATTATGAGAAAAAATTCATAAAATTACAAAAAAAACAATATTCTGATAGAAAATACAGTTATGAAGCTATTACAGAATATTTTAAAAAAATACATTAAATTTTTGAAAAAAAAAACTAGTAATATTTTCAAATGCGAAGCAAATTCAACAAATTTGAATATATTTTAAGTAAGAAAAATTTAATCATTATTTCAATAGTTTACCTCTTTCGAGGAAAAAAAAAGACGTATTTCAAATAATAAAAATCACAATTTATCACAAAAATAAAAATGATTTCCCTTTCTTCGACAAACGACCTGACGATAACATCAGATTATTATGCACATGAATTAAACACGCGTCTTTTTATTTCATTTCCAACATTACCATTTACTCAAAACATTTCACTTCTACAAAGTGACGTGACATGAAAAAAAAAAAAACGCATCCCATTTTATTATATTATCGTTATTATTTCTAAAGAAAACACCATGAAATTCATGAGGTGTTTTCATTTTTCTTGTCGCCTACTGAATTTTTCATCAGGATTTCGAAGCCATATAAAGAAAATGTATATTATATGAGAGAGAGAGAGAGAGAGAGGAATTCATGATTTGCATACCGAACAGACAGCAGTAAAATAAGATACCGTATGTATATATACATATATAAAAGAGGAACGAAGAGAGAGAGAGAGCCTTGAAAGAATGACTAAAATATTGCGAATATTGCTTATTCAGAATTTTTCAGCATTTCATATAAATGTGTATTCCGTGCCTTTTTTTCCCCTCTTCACTTTTGCCAGCTTTTTTAGGATTATTCGGCTTTTTTCTCTCCTATTCCCTTTAAATATTCAGTTAATATTTATGTATGTATTAATGATTCGCCTTCTGACAAATACAACGTTTTCGTCTCTTCGTGTCGAGGTCTTCGTATAATCTCGTCGTTTTATATTGAAATATGTGGAAATGACGCTCTTTATTTTTTTTTTAAATGCGATGAAATGACATTGGGTTTTCAGGTACTCGTGTAGGAACAAAACTGCATACCTAATATCGATGGATTGATTGATTCATGAAGATAGTGTTAGTTTCCTGGAGCAGCGACAGTTGAACTCGGTTATAACGACGTCAAAGATTATGTGAAGTTTTGTCGTTATAACGTGGGTGTCGTTATAACTGAGGTTGTTGTTTCCAAAACCATTTGGACATTAAAAAAATTGTATTGTATAATCAAATACCATACATGAAATTGTCATTTCATCATGATTGGGGGGAGGGGGTGACGATATTTTGGTAAGAAAAAACACAGGAAATTGGGATTATATACACTGAAGAGCCAAAAAAACTGGTACACCTGCCTAATATCGTGTAGGGCCCACGCGAGCCCGCAGAAGTGCCGCAACACGACGTGGCATGGACTCGACTAATGTCTGAAGTAGTGCTGGAGGTAATTGACACCATGAATCCTGCAGGGCTGTCCATAAATCCGTAGGAGTAAGAGTGGGTGGAGATCTCTTCTGAACAGCACGTTGCAAGGCATCCCAGATATGTTCAATAATGTTCATGTCTGGGGATTTAGGTGGCCAGCGGAAGTGTCTAAAGTCAGAAGAGTGTTCCTGGAGCCACTTTGTATCAATTCTGGACGTGTGGGGTGTCGCATTGTCCTGCTGAAATTGTCCAAGTCCGTCGGAATGCACAATGGACATGAATGGGTGTAGGTGATCAGACAGGATGCTTACGTACCTGTCACCTGTCAGAGTCGTATCTAGACGAATCAGAGGTCCCATATCACGCCAACTGCACACGCCCCACCATACCATCACAGAGCCTCCACCAGCTTGAACAGTCCCCTGTTGACATGTAGGGTCCATGGATTCATGACGTTGTCTCCATACCCGTACACGGTCATCAGCTCGAAGCAATTAGAACCGAGACTCGTCAGACCAGGCAACGTGTTTCCAGTCCTCAACAGTCCAATGTCAGTCTTGTCGGGCCCAGGTGAGGCGTAAAGCTTTGTGTCGTGCAGTCATCAAGGGTACACGAGTGGGCCTTCGGCTCCGAAAGCCCATATCGATGATGTTACGTTGAATGGTTCGCACGCTGACACTTGTTGATGGCCCAGCATTGAAATCTGCAGCAATTTGCGGAAGGGTTGCATGTCTGTCACGTTTAATGATTCTTGTCAGTCCCGTTCTTGCATGATCTTTTTTCCTGCTGCAGCGATGTCGTAGATTTAATTTTTTACGGGTTCCCGATATTCACGGTACACTCGTGAAATGGTCGTACGTGAAAATCCAAATTTCATCGCTACCTCGGAGATGCTATGTCCCATCTCTCGTGCGCCGACTATAATACAATCACGTTCAAACTCACTTAAATCTCGATAACCTGCCATTGTAGCAGCAGTAACCGATCTAACAATTATGCCAGACACTTGTTGTGTTATATAGGCGTTGCCGACCGCAGCGCCGTACTCTGATTGGTTCCATATCTCTTTATTTGCATACGCATGCCTGTACCAGTTTTTTTGGCTCTTCAGTTTATAAGGAATATTGATAATTTTTGTGAAATTGCCAATTTTTGAAAATTCTGTCGCTTCAGAAATCGTTCAGAAACCATTGCTGAAGGTTTTGTCACTTCAGAAACTACGGTTGACACTTCTGCCGCTTCAGAAACTATCGATGAAAATTTTGTGCGTTCAGAAACCCTTGTTAAAAATTTTACCACTTCAGAAACTGGTTTAAAATCTTTTGACAATGAAGCAAGTCTGCAATGACATAAAATCTATTTCATGAAAACCTGATCTTAATATCTTAGTTATCATAGTTTTGTGGCAAAATTTTGAGCCCTTAGTTTTTGAAGGAGTAAAATTTTTAATAATCGTTTCTGAAGCGACAAAATTTTCAGCAATAGCTGCTGAAACGATGAATTGACTTCAAAACCAATATCAAATTGCAGTAGTTTCAACAATAGTTACTGAGCAGTACCAGTCTTGGCCCAGCTTACTTACATCTGCTGCGATTGGGAGGGGGCCGAAAATGACCAAAACTCCGCTTACGTAATACTTGAACGTCCTCCTTCCCTCCCGGACTAATAAATAATCCATAACACTCATTTTATAGTTCTGACGTAATTTGATCTTATGGCTCTTTGAGAGATTAGCGAAATGAAAAAGGGAATCTCAAATTAACCCACTTTAGCGATAAGCGAACGATTCCGAATAATCTTCATGTGACCAAAACAAAAAAGTCACGACCACGAGGGGGGGGGGGGTCACATCATCAAGACAGCGCTTTCGTCATCGACGCCACAACTTCAATGCGTAGATGCTTATTGGCATGGAATAATGAGCCATCAATTGAACCAACCCGTTGCCTATAATCGATAATAGACGTTTATCGAACTGACAAATTACCCACAACGGATTATCTCGTTCCCGAAATGATCAATACAAAAATCAACGTCCTCAAAAGATGGGTCAAAACGTAAAAAAAAATTGAGAATAATGAGATTTTCGCAGTAACTGTACTGGGTGCCCCCAAAAAAATATCAAAATTGAGAAAAAAATAAATATATATATATGAAAAGAAGAGCAAAACTATTTACTTCCATTTTCAACGGTAGCTCAATAGGAAGCCTTTCGATTTACTACAGCAAATAATTCACGCTTTGATAATGATAATAATGATGATATTCTCTTCCCGTACCCTCTTATTTTGTTGATAATCATTAGTTAATGATTTAATGCTTGGCTTTTTTTTTTGTTTGTTTGTTTGTTTGTTGGAATTGCGTAATGCCTATTATGGTTTTTTCGAGGAGTGAGAGTATGACATAGCGTTTGACCTAGTCGAGATAAAGGCACGGTAAATAATGAAATAATAATAATAATGATGGTTTCCATACTATACACATATGTGTAATTTTTGTTTTTCTTTAAGGTATCCAAAAAATCTGTGTTGAATTCTGTGTGTGTGTGTGCCTGACGCAATATGGCGGATCATCATTCGGCGAGGAAAAAGCTATTACAAAACTATAAAAGGTCTTTTAACTACTTCCTGGTTCGTCTTTCTTTTCTTCTTTTATTTCTTACTTTTCTCTTCATTTCTTATCTTCTTTCTCCCCCCCCCCCCCACCACTTTAACCTCATTCATATGTGAAGAAGAAATGGTTAAATTGTGTGTAGTTATAGCGCGCGAGTTATGAAGATGTGCGGCGCACGCGGTGGAAACACGTGGATGCGCGCGTCTGAAAAAGAATTAGTAGTTTCGGAAGGAACGGATGTGTCGTGAGCGAATACAAGGGTGATGTCTGGGGTGGTCCATTGATGTCGTAGCCAAAATGTCGATAAATGTCTTTTTCCTAAATGTCTGCCCTCTTACTTTCTGGCCATTTCTGAATTCCTGACCTTTCTGGTATTTTTGAATTTATGAAATTTCTAGCCTTTTCCTGATTTCTGGACTTTTCTGAATTTCCGGACTTTTCTGAATTTCTGACTTTTCTGATATTTTTTGAATTTCTGAATATTCTACTTAATCTTTTCTGATATTTTTTGAATTTCTGAATATTCTACTTAATCTTTTCTGATATTTTTTGAATTTCTGAATATTCTACTTAATCTTTTCTGATCTTTCTGGTCTTTTCTGAATTTCTGGTTGTTTCTGAATATTCTAAATCTTTCTGATCTTTCTGGTCTTTTCTGATCTTTCTGGTCTTTTCTGAATTTCTGGTCTTTTCTGAATTTCTGGTCTTTTCTGAATTTCTGGTCTTTTCTGAATTTCTGGTCTTTTCTGAATTTCTGGTTGTTTCTGAATATTCTACTTAATCTTTTCTGATCTTTCCGGTCTTTTCTGATTTTTCTGGTCTTTTCTGATTTTTCTGGTCTTTTCTGATCTTTCTGGTTTTTTCTGATTTTTCTGGTCTTTTCTGATCTTCCTGGTCTTTTCTGAATTTATGGTCGTTTCTGAATTTTCACCTTTTTGACCATTTCTGGGTTTTTCCCCTTTTTGACCATTTCTGGGTTTTTCCCCTTTTTGACCATTTCTGGGTTTTTCCCCCTTTTTGACCATTTCTGGGTTTTTCCCCTTTTTGACCATTTCTGGGTTTTCCCCTTTTTGACCATTTCTGGGTTTTTCCCCTTTTTGACCATTTCTGGGTTTTTCCCCTTTTTGACCATTTCTGGGTTTTCCCCCTTTTTGACCATTTCTGGGTTTTTCCCCTTTTTGATCATTTCTAAATTTCTGATCTTCCTTCTGTTTTATGAATTTCTGTCCTTTCTGGACATTTCTGAATACCTGAATTTTCTTGTCGTTTCTGAATTTCTGACCTATCTGGTCATTTATGAGTTTCTAAATTTCTTTTTTTGGTCATTTCTGAATTTTTAAATTTTTTACCCATTTCTGAATTTTTAAACTTTCTGTTCATTTCTGAACTTTTCAACATTTTGGTTGTTTCTGACATGTTCATTCTGTTCATTTCTGCTCTTTCAACTCTTCCCCCTTCTTGTCTTTTCTGAATGTCCACCCTTTCTGGTCTTTCCTAAACATCTACTCTTTCCGGTTTTTTCTGGATATATGCAACTTTTAACTTTTCCGAATTTCTGCATCTTTTCTGTGAACATCTATACATTTAGTTTATCTGAATTTCTGAGCCCTTAGACTTTATTAAGAATTTCTGAATCCTTACTTGATGTTTTCTTTCCTATCCTTTTTTTTTCTGAAATATTCTGTTCCTTTCCTTTCTTTTTATTATTCTGCCCATTTTTTTTTATTTCTGCCCGATGCCCTTTTCTTAATTTCTATTCCCCTAGGCCACTTTTTTCCAGTGGGTGCCTCATTCCCATAGAGATGATGTCTTCCATGGTAATAAGATCTGGAACTATGATTGACTAGAGCAGCGATTCTCAACCTTTTTGACTCGCGGAGTCCTTTTCTGGTATGTAATTTCTATGGCGGAGCCACCCGTAAACCTCTTTTTTTTTATTTATTCATTAAATTTATTGATTTACCTTCTAGGAGCGGACGCAGATCCCATGGGAAGTGCACACGGAGCCCAAAGAGCTCCGTGTAGCACAGGTTGAGAACCGCTTTTGTAGAGTATTTAATTTGCAGGTGGTCGTTCCTTCCACCTGGGTAAAAATCCCGAGAACATTTTTCCGGAGTGGGGGGGGGGGCAATAATGTTGTTAAGACGATCCATATCTTGCGGTTGGATTCCCACTCCCGGATGCTCAGCATGCCCTCAGGCTTGGAAAGGTCTTCAACTAGAGACCTGATAACCCGTAACCAGCATCCATTCGTTTCCCCTATTTCGTAATGTTGAACGAGCTTTCGAATGTATTGAAAAGGTGAACTTTATGACCGTGGGCATCAGACTATACTGCTCCTCAAGGGCCAGTTCCCTGACCAGTATTTTTCACGGGATCTTCTACGGTAAATTTATATAGATGAAATAAATTCATCCCAAGAATGTTATCATCAAAATGTAAATTGTTAAATTTTAGCTGGAGCTCTGCCAGGTTATCGATATTATTGGGAATTCCACGGCCAAGATCAGTGTTCCTCTAAATGGGTGATATCGCCCGTGACTGGTGCAGTAACGGCCCAAACGTCAATAGTAGAACATCCATATTCAATATGGGTTGGCTTAGCAGTGATGCTGCTAGATTGGGGGTGTGGGCTCGCAAATCCCAAGAACGTTACGGAGATTGGCTCTCTTTGGTGGCCAAATTTTCATTGGTATGAAAATGGTATGAAAGTGGCATGTATTTCATGTACAGTGTCCTGTACATGCTATCGTGGCCTTTATATCATCAACCGTGCGTCGTAGAGGTAGAAAATGCTCAACGGGCGTTCAAAAATTATCCCGTAGTGGTTTTGAGAGTGGAAATACAGCGTGTCACAAAATTAAAAAAAAAATCTAAATTTTCATACAGTCCAGCCAATTGCTAGGGGGGAATCCCAACATTGATCTCTTGACGGTCTCAAGGATGCCATTTCTTTATTTTTAATGGGGGGCCTCGAGAGAATAGGGGGCTCTCACAAAAATCAGGTGTGGTTGAAATTTTCGAGAGTAAGCATAAAAATTTGCCAATTGCAACGGGCCTCAGAAAAATCACTTGGGCCTGGGGGTTATGGTACTCTTAAGACATCCCTGCCACACACAGGTCCAGGCACCATACTATGCTGCTCCTCCCTGGTCGGTATTTTCACGGTACCACTAAATTTATATTGATGGAAATAAATTCATCCCGAGAATATTATTACTAAAATGTAAATTGATAAATTTTAGCTGTAGCTCTGCCAAATTACACCAGGCATCTTCAACCCGTTGCTCGCGAGCACCCAGAGTGCTAGATGCTCGCGTCTGATTGCTCGCGACCACTTGGTCAACGTTCCAATCAAACAACATGTAAAAATTGCATTCAAGGATTGAATTCATCCTGATTTCATGAATTTTTATGTGAAACACGCCGTTAAGGCGCTCTTCTTTTGATGATGGGTACAGCCAGTGCTCGCGACAAGAAAACGGTTGCAGACCTCTGGACTATATTGTAGATATTATTTGGATTCGACCGTAAAGAATTGTAAATTGTTGAGTGATATCGCCCTCTGCTGCGCTGGAATGAATCACTTGGCAGTAGATGTAGATTCAAAATGGGGGATCCTATGTGACTTTAATCCCAAGACCGCTACCGAAATGGGTTTCTTCTATCTGTTAAATGGAGAAGGACAGACAGACAGAATTAAATTTTTCTCGTCGCTGCCCAGGCCGAAGGGGCTGTCCAGTGACTTAAGCCCCGTTCACATGTACAATAAAACATCCCGGGAAGTTCCCGGTAACGGGGATTTTCGCTACAAACCATTCACATGACGTTTAGTTTATGCCGGTAATTCCCCTCTTCTTTCCGGAAGTCGTCACTGGTTACGTGGGTTTAACGGAAGTGGTTGATTCAAGATGGCTGACGAAGGAACTTGTAGTAGTTTTCGCGGCGCAAAGGATTATGGGAGAGAAGGTCGGTGTCGACCTCCAATCCACCCCAAGAAAGATGGGCTTTTTTTGTGTGTGATGAGCTTCTCTCCCACCTTTTTTTTCCCCTGCGAGGGGAAAAAAGTTACCATGCCGGTAATTATAATGCTAGAAGTGACCCTCCAATCTTGCACATATGAACGGGGCTTTACAGACTGCCCTTATAGCTATGAAGGGGGTTATAGACAAGTTTGTGCGTGTTTGTGTAGATGTGAAGTGCTTGTAGATAATAGAAAGAAAAAAAAACCCACAAACATACAGTTCGATAAATGCTACCATCAGAATAGTAAAATACACAAAGATCGCCACTCTATGCAATAGAGTTGATCAGTAAAATAAATAGTAAGAAAAGAAGTATTATGCGATAAATGGAAGTATTATAATGGATACAAAAATGGAAATCACTTATGTACAACTTACCAAAATGCTACATAATGCATTAATGAGAAAATAATAATAAATAAATCTAACATGCAAAAGAAATAATAGAAAGACAAGTGTGTCAGCCGAGATTATACTAATTGGTACAATTCAAGATCAGCCACGTACATTTAAACACAATGTTACTCTATGCAATAGAGTTGATCGATAAATTCGATAGCAAGATAAAAGTACAAAAATATTATGATAGATAGACAAAGTTCAGCAATTCAGATTCTAACGTACTGGCCATGTTACGTGCAGCACGTTTTGAGGCCTGAGAAACTTTAGTCTTTGACGTGGGTTGTAATCGACCAGCTCTCTCAGATGCTCGTATTCTGAGTTCCTCATCCTTTCAAAGTGATCCTCTGAGATTTGTTGGATGTAGCTGGGGATGGTTGGAATCTTCAGGTCTTTTCTGATGTCAGTCCCTCTGATGTACTTTGGTGCACGCACAAGGGTTCTCAATATTTTATTCTGTTGACTTTGCAGACGCTGCATGTTGGTTTTTGAAACATGAGCCCATACTGGGGCGGCGTAAGTCATGATAGGTCTAATGATCAATTTAAACTATATGACTTTGTTTTTAAGAGTTAGTTTTGCACTTGGAAATGTAATGCGTGACATCATTCCTATGGTGTCAGTAGCATTAGTTCTTACGTGATTTATTTGAAGAACGAAGGAAAATGATTGGTTTAGAATACATCCCAAATATTTCACTTCCTTCACAGGTCCGATGGCTTCTCTGCCCAGGTAGATTGGTGCTCTAGTGAATTTGGTTCTTCTTGTTATCCAGATGAACTGGCACTTGGCATGATTAAGATCAACAGCATTATCCTCACACCAGTCTTCAACCTCCTCCAGAGTCTCCTGAAGATTTTCTCCGCATTTATCAGATTTTCTGTTGTTGGTGATAATAATTGCATCATCCGCAAAGAGCCCCAGTATTCCCATTTGTGGGGGAGGGGCAGGGAAGGCATTGATGTAGATGGAGAAGAGCTGAGGCCTAAGAACTGATGCTCGGGGAACCGAGGCTCTAATTGGACGAATGGAAGAACAAACATTTCCATTTTTGACCAGAAAATGCCTGTCTTTAAGATAGCTGTTGAAGAACAAAACGTAGTGGTTAGGAAAACCGTATTCAACAAGCTTGACTAACAGAGTTACGTGATTCGTTTTGTCAAACGCCTTGCTAATGTCCAAGCACATTGCGCAGGTGAATTCCTTGTAGTTGAAGACTTGTATTGCGAATTCTACTACTCGATGCAGCTGTGTTACACAGGAGTGATTTCTTCTGAATCTATGCTGCTCAGGACGAAGGAAATTAGAGGAGTCGAGATAGTTATTGGAGAGATCGTATAAGAAGGATACGTTCAAAGAACTTAAATAGATTGCTTAGAAGGCTGATCGGTCGAAAATTTTTGGCTATGAGGGGGTTATAGCCAGATTTGTGCATAGGTTTGATTACTGAGTTTCCATTCTTTCAGGAAATGACTGGTTTTTAACAAGCTATTGAAAATGTTGGTGAGAGACATAAGGGCAGATTTTTGAGGGCAAGATTGGAGATTTCATCCAGTCCAGAGGCTTTCTTGATCGAGAGCTTGTTAATAAGTTCTCTAACCTCCTCCATATTTGTTAGCTCTGAATCTTGAAACCCACTAAGACTCTGATGACGTGGTCTGTTGAGAAATTCCTCAAATTTATTCAAGTGCTCCCGCTGAATGCCAATCGGTTGATTCGTGTTAGGTTTGAATTGACCCTCATAAGTTTCGGCAAGCACTTCCGCTATCTCAGCATCAGTGAAAACCAATTCACCTCGTTCGTTTTGAATTTTGGTAATTTTCTTGCTTTTCTTTTTGCAGATCTTCCAAACTTTCCAAAGGGAACCTTCACTCGCAGTGGCCTCTTCAACGAAGTTCGAAAAGCGCTCGTTGACGAATCCTTTGATTTCTTTCCTGATTTCCTTTTGCAGTCGATTGAGTGCAACTTTATCCAAAGGGCGACGAAATCTTTGCCAGGATTTTCTTATTTTATTTTTGAGTCTAATTTTTTCCTTTAGCTCAAGAGAGATTCCAAATTTGTTTCCCCGGGTATTTGATTTTTCTAGTTGAATTGTGTAATGCGGCTTTAATACTGTCCGAAAAGATGGTCGTTGCTGCTTCAACTTCCTCCTTGTTTGCATGCTGGAGCTCGAGAACTTCGTCAACATCTAGCAGATCCCTGAATTTATTCCAGTCAGTGGCAAGGCAGAAAGGAACATCTTGAGGAATTGTTAGACCAATCGTGAATATGATTGGATTATGTGTTGAGTTGAGGCCAGTGAACGATTCTAAGTCAACATTATTCCGAAAGATTTTAGAAAGACCATAGTCAAGTACATCCGGTGTACCCCGCCCTCCAGGGTGGTGGGTTGGTGTGGAACTGGAGTGTAGTTGTAGGCATTTGTTTCTACACCATCTTTCCAGAGTTCTACCACAGGAATTTGATCTGCTACTGCAGAAGGCAGGACTTTTGCAATTCCAGTCCCCAGCCAGTAGAACTAGATTGTTGGTGTTGATCAGAAAGTTAAGTAGATTCAGGTCATATTTCTAGGTGGCTTGTATATTGCACATAGAGATATTGGATGCCTGTTAATAAAGGTCGTCAGGATGGCCGAGCGGTTGTTAATAAAGATGGTAACTGCCAGTTTTTCCGTGGAGTCAGAGTCTGGTGTATCAAGTTCTTTAAGTGGTACATCATTTTCGTGAAGAGTGCTACTCCACCTCCTCTTTCGATTATCCTATCTATTCTGAGGTAGGTGTAGTTAAATATGTTAGTTTATAGCGTGTGACGATTTCAACCATGTTTCGCAGACGAGGGCTACATCAATTTCCATATCATAGAGTACCTTCCCACTGGTCACTTTTCAGACTTATGGCATTCCATGCCAAAACACGCAGCGGTTTCCTGCTGGCAAGTCTTGGCGAGCTAATTGTTGGAGTGTGAGATTATAGTTATCAAAAATTGCAGTGTAAATTTAATTTTATCCCTGAATAGACCCATTTCCCTCAAGAACGGTTCTAAGAGGTTCAAGAATTGTTCAATATTTTGAGCAGGGAATGAGTTGCTGCTTTTGGATGGACTAAAACTATTTTGTCATATATATTATTTGGTAAATCTCTGTCTATATACTCCTCTGTACTTTCGACTATGATGCAGATTTGATCACATTTGTGATGGCCGTAGAAGGGAGAAGTTTATTGAAAGCACACCCTGTCCTTCCTGATTTGGCACGTTTAACTCCTGTTCGAGTTTGTCCTGTACAATATGATCGATCGGGAATCAGAAGCTAAAAATTTATTGTATTTATGCATTATATTAGATAATACCTTAAAAAATTTATATTAGTGTATAAATCGAAATAAATAAGTATTTATTATCCTATTATTATATTTATTATCACTATTTAATCATTCACAAATAAAATTACCCGACTGGAGAACTCAAAAGATGAAGATACGTGATTGTGCCGTCTCAATAGCAACTTATTCATCTCTACTCTCACAAGAGATGGCGCGATTATACACTCTTAAAAAAACCTTTATTCTAATCGGAAATAGAACTTGCTAGTGCAATTTTTTTTTTTTCTTTAGAATTTGATCTAGGGCAAGGGTGGCCGCGAGGTGAGTTTGTGCGGCCCGCGACAGTTTTCATATTAGTTTCGATTGACGAAATTGCGGTTAATGTAGAAAGAAAAATTATTTCTGATTTGACAAACACAATTTGTATTTTCAACACACAAACACAAAACCTCGATCTTTAAACACACGGGTCACATGACTTATTTCGAAAACCTACGGTAGTAGTTATGGGAGAAGCGGTAGCAAATGTTCTGCGTAATCATCGTCGGAAGTCAGCATCTCGACGAGCAAAATTTCCAGCAAAAAATTTTCCTTTTAATCCTTTACCGATTCTTGAAGGATATCCGGAGGTCCGTGGAAGTAACCTATTTTTGCTTTCTGAAATGGACTCGTCCAAACTTTTACTGCACTCACCTAACCCCCCATCCTTTCTTACCATTCAGTTTCTATATTGCGCTGTTACAAAACAACATAAAGCTTCATCGTGAAGTTTGAGCGAAGCTTTTGAAATGTAATTGATGGAGCGTCGTCTACTCCTGGCTTTCTCGTTCCCGCCCCGACAAGTGTTGTCAATCATCCCTGCCAGACCAGACCTGAATGAAATTTCTACTTCCCGGGCCATCTTGCAGGCTTACAAATTGTAGCCTCGGCGTTTACGTGTGAAGGGAAAGACAAGGGCGTAATGTATGTGTAAGTGTAGAATGAGTGTAAAAGAAAGAAATATTTTGTACAAAACTCAGGGAAATTGGTCTCTGGTTTCCAAAATTTTAAATTATGAATTTAAATTTTTCTAGTTTACAGATAAAATGCCGGCACAACCTCAGATGATTAGTACGACTATTAATTAATGTTTTCAGCTGTGGAGAAAGCTCGAAAGGCGATGTTTCTTGAACTACGCCACTGGCACGCATGTCATTGGATTCTGAGTTCGATCTTTTCTCATTGGCTGGACCTGTAATCGGCTGCAGTTCGATTCCTGCATATATATACATACATACATACATACATATATATATATATATATATATATTCACAATTATTCACAATTAGTATTTAATTAAATGAAGAGTTTAGTTAATAAATCCCTTCAAAATGTTTGTGGCCCACGATGCAAGCCATCATAATGGGTGCATTTTGCATGCCGGAGTTACTTCCCCTAGTGCAGCGGTTCTCAACCGATGCTCCGCGGAGCCACGACTCAAGGAAAATAAAATAAATCAGTAAATTTGGCAGAGATGAATTAAAAAAAAAGAGGTCTACAGGAATCCGCCATAAAAATTACACGCAAAAAATGGCTCCTGGAGTCAAATAGGGCTCCGCCACAGAAATTATAATCTGAAAACGGCTCCGCGAGTCAAAAAAGGTTGAGAACCGCTGCCCTAGTGCGTAGGGGTCATTCAAGAATTGCGTCAGCATCGATGGGGGGAAGGGGGTGGGGTTCCCGATTTGCTGACATTTGATGACAAGGGGGGAGGGGGGGGGGTTTGAATAATGATTACGTCATCAACCAACCTTTATGAAGATATGAAATATTTTCAATGACATCTTACTCGGTGCGCCAAAAACGAGAAAAACCTTTCGATGCACGTTCCTCTACGGAATTTCTAACGAATTGGTACACGCCAGAATGTGCGTGTTATGTGTTGTGAATCTAACGTGAAATTTGTTTCTGTGTAATGCTTGTTATGTGTAGTGCTGCCATTTGTCGGGAAATAGACTGCTAGGCCTTGAGGACAATTTACTTGTTTCGTTGCCAACCGTAAGGTCCGATTTCAAGTATTTGTGCTCTAAGCATCAGTCACAAGTTTCATATCAATGACTAATCGAACAAAACTTTATTGATGCGATTTTTGCTGTGGCAAACTGTATTCTGTATTCAAGGAAGGTTGCCCCAAGTTTTTAATGTTATTCTCGGGGGTGCCGCGAACTTCAAAAGGTTGGGAAACACTGATGTGGAGGTTGAAAAAAGCTTTTAATGATATCGAAAAGGAGGACATATCCTCCCAAAGAAGGATGGTTGGTAATCCTAGTACCGTAAGGTTCACAACACATACATGCACAGCTTCCAAGATGATCCAGGTCTTATTCGACCACATACTGAAATCTCTTCAGTGGAATAGAGTGGCAGGCCATGACAAGGGGGTGGGGGACTTGAGGAGTCTGCCTCCCCCCCCCCCCGAATTGTGAGAAAATGACCGAAAAAAGGGAAAAATATGGCCAAATCTATTATTCTATCACTTTGGTCCCCCCGAAATGAAAGTAGTCCCCCCTCCCCGAACAAAATTTCCGGCTACGCCCCTGGGCCATGACCTGGTTTGGAGAAGGCTAAGAGGGTTACCTAATCTATGGTTACCGAGTTTCGAAACTTGGCAATGAGGACACGCGTGCACACTATTGACAAGTACACTTAAACTATATATACGGGGTGATTATAAAAAAAACTATCCCGACATATGGGCCCCTAACTATCATATCATTCACAGAAACTGAATGAAATTTTGGCATAAGGTATTTTGATGTATGCGCTCAAGAATGATATGGAAAACAACAGTGTCACCCTAACAGTTACGGTTACAGTGAGAAAATTTCGAAAATATCAAATGGCAACACCAAGTTTTTTTGTATTGGAATGCGATCTCCATACTGAAAAACACTAAATAGCGTTGGAATGGCACCTGTAGCACGAAAATCCCCGGAGCTGGGCGAGGAAAAAGGACTTTGTCGTGCACCAGAGCATTAATGTTCGTTTCATTCATCACACCGAGATCCCAGCCTGATTAGTCCTCCACAAGGTCATGTGGAAAATTTGTGGAACAATAAAATGCTTTATTTTATGCTGTTTCTCTGTCCTTATTGGTTGTCCTCACTTTTAGCCTATCTACCGTCGGTGATTTTCATGCTACAGTTGCCGTTCGAACGCTATTTAGGGTTTTTCACAATGCAGATCACATTCCAATACAAAAAACTTGGTGTTGCCATTTGATATTTTCGAAATTTTCTCACTGTAACCGTAACTGTTAGAATGACACTGTTGTTTTCCATATCATTCTTGAGCGCATACATCAAAATACGTTATGCCAAAATTTCATTCAGTTTCTGTGAATGGTATGATAGGGGCCCATATGTTGGGATAGTTTTTTTATAATCACCCTGTATTTTAACAGCAGATGCCACCTCTATACTAACAAAGAACAACAATTATTGTTTCCAACGAAAACAGGGACGTATTGATCGTATACAGTATTTTTTTTGGAGTTTTTGAAGGGGTACTTTTTTTAGTGTATGGTATGTACAGCCCTAGGTTTCTTCAAAGAGTGTAAATACGTGTGGGCGAAAAACCGCAACTGAACACACCCTGATGAACAGGTTTTTGTTTCACAGTGCATTTTTTATCTGGAAAGGAAAAAGGGGAAATAAAATCCTGAATCCTGAAAATGAGGAAAAAAGGAAGCAATTTCAAAAACGTATGAGAACATTCAGAATGACATGGAAAACAAAGACATGTCCTCATAAATGAAGACATCTAGTAACCTTATCACTAATAAATGATTCAGCAGAATGACGTATTTGCTGCAGCGCCATCTATCAATCCATCTTAACACCAATAGCAACAAATAACTGAAAAACAGGATTCAAAACTAGAATCAAAAAAAAAAGTCCACCTTAAATTTCTAGCTAATTGCTGGGGGAATCCCAACATTGATCACTTGACGGACTCGAGGACGCCATTTCTAGGTTTTTAAATGTCATCCTCACGGTGTTAGTGAATGCAAGGACGCCATCCCCGAGGCATCCGAAATGGCCACACACTTACACACACACACTAAAAACCAAACCAACCTTCTCAAGGTTGTCAAGATTATTGTCTTCTTTTAATAAGCTCGAATATTATACATACGTATATACATCAACAGAGATGTGGCACCAGGCGTCGCCACCACCGTCACGAATGTGGTTCAGGTCGTAAACAACGGGTCGAGAACTTCAAAAGTTCGTGACCTTTCCTTTTGAGAGAAATTTCTAAGATTTCTTCTTCATTGGAGACAATCTTGTAATCTCTTGAGGAAAGTTTTTGGTTCGTAACTCGGAAATTCCATCGTTGAGGAACATCCTCTTTTTGTCTTTCCTAGAATTTCCTTGACATTCAAGAAGGGACTCGAGAATGTAATCGATCATAGATAACTTCACTATTTTGTTTATTCTTCTTTATAACACTAGCCTTAATGACGAACTTTTATTGACTATCAATTGATACCCAGGGTGCACAGGGAAAGTCTTTTCAAAATGAAATAACTTATAAATCGGAAGATCTGCAGCTGTGGGACTTGGATCGGTGTTCTTCAGACTAGTGGGGCGACTTAAACAAGGATGCAAGGGGATGCGGTGCATCCGGGCAGTAGCTCGGGCTTTCGCTGGGCAAAGAAATTTTTAAAAATTTCCGATAGTAAAAATTTGCTGTTGAGCACACTTTGATGACGAAAAGACTGAGAAAACTTCAGGGAACAGACAGGGACTGGGATCGTATTATCAGAATCAAGAATGCACTCTATCATGAAGGGCAAGTGTACATTTTGGTGCCCTCTTCCGGAACGGTCAAAATAAAGGTAAACGGAAAGTTTTGGCTTCCCACTTGCCTGATCCCTGGAGCACGAGAAAAGCCTTGTCACCCATCTTCTTTACAGGGTAAGTGCGAGTAATGATGGCTCATCAGTAAGTGTTTTTTGTAGATTTAGTCACTGCCATAATCAAGAATGATGCAATAATTCTGGACCAAAAAAAAAAAAAAGAGACAACGAGAACAGTTGAAAACGGGACAGTTTCTTCAAAAGCGGGACGTATGGACACGCATATTTTTTTCGGTAAGCAATGATGAGCCACTTTGTTCAAAGAAAAAAAAGGAAGGTTCATCCATAGCCCACTAATGAATGTCTAGTCGGCCGTGGTTCATCCCAGGATCTTCTGGGCCAAAGACCTGTCAGATGTCTGTGGCTGTCAGGACTCTGCCACGAAGCTAGGCCGGAAGAGATCTTCGCAACGGGATTATTCTGGCGTTCACATTGCGGAGGTTATCTTTAGGGGCGGCACATGAAGTTTTGCAACCGGGCGGCGGGTGAGCTCGAGCCGCTGCTGCTTCAGACGCTGATCAGTGGACTGGCTTGTGAGAATTTCCCGTCGGTCCCTGAAACATTTATACTAATTCATATAGCCACAATATAATTGTAGATTTAACAAATATTGTACCGTTTCCATTGGGGTCTGCGAGGGTCAAATGAGAGCGAATTATATATTCATTTATTTTTTGCCGTCCGCAAATTATTTCTCCCATTCCCAGAACATTGATTCAGATAACGGCCAAGTAACTACGCTCGAACAGATACAATAATAATTATGGAGCAGTATATGAAAATATTCATTTTGAACTGAATTGAAGAATCGGAATTAGTGCAACGAATCCGATGCCCAGAATGAAATGAGTTCGGGAATCGGAATGCAATGAGTACAATACAAAGAATACACGGAAAAACAAGACTGAATTCGAGAATCCGAATGCGCAAGGAGTACAAGACTGCAGATTCAGAATGAAAAAATACCCCAGAATGAATTCAAGAATCAGAGTTCAAAACACAAAACGCAATGAATGAAAACATAGAATGAAGTGGACAAAAGCAGAATACAGTGAACTGAATAAAATCAGAATACAGTGAATTGAATAAAAATAGAATGTAGTGAATTGAATAAAAATAGAATGTAGTGAATTGAATAAAAATAGAATGTAGTGAATTGAATAAAAACAGAATGCAGTGAATAGAAAACATCGAATGCAATGAATAGAAAACATCGAATGCAATGAATAGAAAACATTGAATGCAATGAATACAAAACACAGAATGCAGGAATAAAACACAGAATCACAATAAATGCAACACACTTATTGTAATGAACACAACACTCATAATGTAATGAATTCAAGAATCAGAACACAATGAATAAATCAAGCAGCATGCAGAATAAAATGCAGAGAATGCAGTGAATTCAAGAAACAGAATGCAATGAATATATAACACAGAGAATGCAATGAATATACAACACAGAGAATGCAATGAATATACAACACAGAGAATGCAATGAATATACAACACAGAGAATGCAATGAATATACAACACAGAGAATGCAATGAATATACAACACAGAGAATGCAATGAATATACAACACAGAGAATGCAATGAATATACAACACAGAGAATGCAATGAATATACAACACAGAGAATGCAATGAATATACAACACAGAGAATGCAATGAATATACAACACAGAGAATGCAATGAATATACAACACAGAGAATGCAATGAATATACAACACAGAGAATGCAATGAATATACAACACAGAGAATGCAATGAATATACAACACAGAGAATGCAATGAATATACAACACAGAGAATGTAATGAATTCAAGAAACAGAATGCAATGAATATACAACACAGAGAATGCGGTGAATTCAAGAAACAGAATGCAATGAATTCAAGAAACAGAATGCAATGAATTCAAGAATCGGAATGCAATGAATACAACACAGAGAAATGCGGTGAATTCAAGAATCGTAATGCAATGAATTCAAGAATCGTAATGCAATGAATTCAAGAATCGTAATGCAATGAATTCAAGAATCGGAATGCAATGAGTTGAAGAATCGGAATGCAATGAGTTGAAGAATCGGAATGCAATGAATTCAAGAATCGGAATGCAGTGAATTGAAGAATCGGAATGCAGTGAATTGAAGAATCGGAATGCAATGAATTCAAGAACCAAAATGCAATGATTGTATAAGATAGAGAATAAAATAAATTCAGGATAGATAGATAGATAGATAGAGCCGCTCACAGCCCCGGACTGATGCAAAGCACCTTACTTTCGTTACCTCAAAAGAGGCAGAGCTGTATCGGCAAAGTTAGCAAAGATTTATAGTAGTGGCTCCCCTGCCCCGTAATCGCAAGTTTCGAATTACTCGCGTCGTTCTCCCCATGAAGACAGCCATCAACTCAATGCAACATATAAGCCATTTGACAAAAATGGGTGACTGAATCCAATGTCTAGGGAGAAAAATTGCACGTGCGCCCAGTGGCACATAAGGACCGGAGACCACAGCCTGGGATTTCGAAAGATGTGTGGAAAAGACTTGTGGGCAAGTACTGAAAAATAGTAACTCTTTCATGGGAAGGAAAGGCATTATATTGAATTCAGGATAAAAAAAAAAGAATGCAATCTTAATATATGATACAGTCTTGCTCAATAATGCGGAAAATCACCCTTCGCATTAAAAACTTGTAAAATCGTTGTGAAAATTACGTAAATAATCATCATTTATTATGTCATTTTTCACTTGTAAAAAAGCCATATTCGAATTTCTCTGTAAATCTCGCCAAATTAACGACAAACTTAGCAAGTCTGGAGACAGCTCAGATAATTTGGCAATGTCATAGCGCCAAAAAAGTGTAAAAAAATCTCGCAAGAATCGTGGAGATTTTTCTGGAAGGGTTTTTTTTCGCACTATATAGTGGCGCCGCCAGGACGGAACTAGGAGTTTTGTTGAGTTTTCTTGAACAAAAGATCTCTATACTATGTTGGAGAAGTCACTCTCTGCTTCTACTGTGTTTCGTCAAAATCTCTGCTTGTAAATACGTGTAAATAACTGTTCTGTGAAATAAAAGTAGTACAGGCTGGTTCGCGACTCTGGACCACAATAAACGCCAGCGGAAATATATTTCGCGTTTGATGTTCTATAAATTCTTCATCCGACTTCGGTGTCGCTACTTTTTGTTTTCGAGTGAAGCAAGTAGCCTCTCGTCACAACTTTGAGTACATTAAGTTCCAAGACGTATAATATTCTTTTCTCTACATTTCGCAAATACAAATACAACGCCACAACAGGCAAATTGCCCACCGAGGTGGCTGACTTAAGAACATCATGGATCCCCGAGCCATTTTTTGGAGGCCCTACCTACTACTACTACACCACACATGCACTACTAACTTATTCTCCATTCGCACATGTTTTGTGATGTGCGAATGAAAAGTTTGATCCTTTCGAATTGTCGATTAGCATAATTCTCCTACAGAACTCGGAAATGAAAGTCAACTGAACCAGTATTTTAGGAGCTAGAATTTCATTGTCAAGACTTATTTTTAAGAAACTTACGGAGTCATCGTCATATTTATTGAGAAAACCAGCAATATACATGATATTCTCGCTCAGATGAATGACACTTTTGAACCACGAATTCTGCCTGGTTACTACAGACGTCGGGAAGCATTTCGCTGTCAGTAATAGCCCTACTTATACAGTGATACTGTTTTTTCTTTTCGGTAGTTAAATACGCACTGCTCATTTTTCTTGAGTGCAAGAAAAAGTTATCTTCGTGCCTTGGTCACAACAGAATTAAATTCTTTGCATTCTTTAATGAATGCGTCACCCACAAGATTCACTTAATGCGTCCAGCATTGGGTAGTGCAAAATATTTCCACACCAAGAAGTGTTTTTAATAATTTGAAGCACGCAGTCATGTAACGCGCAGAGTCTGATACCAGATCCTTTATTTTCGTATTTTTTTAAGGTGTCAATTATAGTTTGGAAACACTCGAAAGAATTAACGATAAAATGTAAATTATCGAGATTTCGCAGTAAAGTAATAAAAACTCAATTTTTTTTTATTTATTCGTCAAAATTGGCGAATTTCGCATTTATTGCATTTATTTCGCGAATTTCGCATTTATTGCATTTATTTCGCGAATTTCGCATTTATTGCATTTATTTCGCGAACTTCGCATTTATCGCTGTTATTTCGTAAATACGAAATTTACGTATCCCTAATACATAATAGTAAAGTATGAATATACCAAATATAACCAGTGAGAGAAGGTCAGGAAATTTTTTTCTCAATACTTTTTTCCGCCGGTTCGTAAATTATGTATTTGTCTCATTAATGTCGGTTCGCAAAAATGTTCAATTAACTTCAGCAGTCTGGAATGAGAAAAAAGTTAAATAATACTGTAGGGCTTTAGTGTACATAGGCTTTAGTGCCAATTTAATTCAAGGCAGGTAATTTTAACCATTGCCTTACGATTCGACACTATAATGCCTTCTGAAAAAACATTTTCAAGATGCCCTGACTTTTATCAGTGAATTAGCGTCATGTTCTGGTTCTTATCAGAATTTTCCCAAGTTTTCTCAGTGGCATGATCTGCCCCCCCCCTCCCCCCACCTACCATAGACCAACGCCGGTTTCGTACCGTAAATTGGCAATCATTCAATAAGCGAGGTAAATTGTAACTTAGTGACTTTTCCGACGCTAACAGCACGGAAAATTGTAATCAAAAGTTTGACGAACTTTAGATTTTTAATTGGTGACCACGCTGGTTTTGAATTTGTGTATTTCTTCCAAAATTTCGGTTATTCAAAAAAAAAATTACATCACTTTCGGTATTTTTTTATGTAAATAAAACGATTTATTTTTTAATTTCTTAAAGAAAATTCAGTGATGAGATATTTTTCGGGCATGTAAAATATTGATTCGAGTATCTACTAGTATTATTTAAAGTTACATGCCCGGGGTCGGGCATGCTTGCTGATGCCAAGACTGTGCGTGAGGTAAAACATTCTGTTATGGGTAGACGATTTGTGTATACGTCAGGATAAGGGGGACAGAATGAGGCAAGACAGTTTCCACAACAGAAAGGCGTAGGAAGTTGCTGAATACAGTAGTTACACGCGTCAAGAAAGGCACCCCTAGGATGGATAGACGTTTTGCACGACGGGAAGACAGGAGTTTTTCCTCAAACTGAGGGTGGAGAAAAACTTGCTGAATCTAGTAGTTAATTGTGCCAGGAAAGGCAAATCCTCAAGTGGGTAGACGAATTGAATGTCAGGTGACATTAAAGGAATGAGACCAGGGCGTTTTCCCAACAGAAAGACAGGGAAACTGGAGAAAGATGGACATTTTTACCTCAACAGAGGTGGACGGAGAAGAAACTTTCTGTACGATATATTTGTCAGGGAAGATCCTACATTACGGGATAGGATGGGCATCGAGGAGGAACACTAAAGTGTCATCCAAACAGAAAGTAGAAACTTGCTGAAGATAGTAATTGTATGCGTTAGGAAAGGCACTCTAGGATGGATAGGGTGGATAGACGTTTCGCACGACCGTAAGGTCAGAGTGTTTCCTCAAATATAGAGGGACGATAAAGTTTGCTAACGCTTGTAGTTGGGTGAAGAAAGACATCCTAAAATTGATAGAAGATTTGCATGAGAAAGGAAGAATATGAAGATGTGAACGGGAATGAAGACCATAGTGTAACTGTTGCCAAAACAACGTTGTGGTGAAGAAACTTGCTGAAGCTACTTGTTAAATGTTTCATCCATCCTAATATGTATTCCAAACAGAGGGACGAGGAAACTTGTCAGGATTCTGGAAGGGATGTCCGTGATGAGACGCATCAAATCATATAATCTGTAGCTAGGACACGCAAAGTCGCTTACATAGCTCGGAATACTTCCTCGTTAATTTCGAAATCTTCATCAAGGTGATTTTCTTTGATTTCCAGTCGATGGGAGCCTTGACTTTAACCTTGCAGAAGAAAAAGTTGCAAAAAAATGTATTTTCACACGTCGACTCCTATGTCATTTTTTTTCTCTCTCTCTCTCTCGTCTTTCATTAACACCTACTCATTTCAGTTTATATGGTGTTTTATTTCTCCCCATTTTTGGGCGAGACCATTAACGTTTTCGTGGCCATTCTTTTTACGCATTTCAAACCTCAGTCTGATGATGGCATGCGCTGATGATGTCTGCTGATGACAAAAGAATTAAAAAAAAAGGCCAATGTGTCAACATTGCACTGAGGTGTTTCTTCCGCATTTCAAAGTCATTGAAGCATGGGTTACTCATTCTTTTACTAAATATACAATTAAGAAAACATTACGCTTCATGCACCTGGCAATATCACCGTCGTATGGGAAATACTGTTTGAATACAGTTTTAACATGGATTTCACAATATTTTCACAAACGCTGTAAACCAGGGGTGCAGCACACCCTTTTCAGTCCGCGGGCCATACATGTGGTGATTCTGCACGGGGTAGAAATTTGTACGTTTGAGGGTGACCATATGACCAGTGATTTCACGGAACGTTCCAGTAATTTTCGTCTTGTCAACTTTTTTATAAAATGTCCCGTTTTCCCCCTTATTTTCAACGAGGTTTACTTGAATTTTTTTCCATGACAATTTTTTATTGGTTTTAATTGGCAACTTTGCTTGTCCCTAACAATCTTTTCGATTCAAATTGATCATTTTACTTGTTTCTGACAATTTCTTTGTCTGGAAGTGGTACTTCAGTCGTCACTGATAATTCTTTTTAGCTGAAATCGATGACTACTTGCCTCTGACAATTTTTTTTCTCCTGTATTTTGGCAACTTTACTTGCCTTTATCAATTATTCGGTTTTAATTGGAAACTTTATTTGCCTTCAACAATTTTTTGGTGGTAATTGGCGAACTTCACTTTCGCTTGATAATTTTTTGCTTTGATAATTTTATAATTGACGATATCCCGTATGATTCCAATTTCCCGTATTTTTACGAATAAGCCTAGGTATTTCTCATGTTTCGTATACACAACACTGCCTCTTTTTAGATAACGGAAGTAAGTTGCTTTTCATCCTTCCGGGGTTGTGAGTGGATCTATTTATCTATTATGTCGCGTGTATTGAGACTTTTCCACCGGAACATATTTTGTGAACGGGATGGAACCATTCGCCGGGTCGTATTTGGCCCGGTGACCGGAGTTTGTGCATCCCTGCTATAATCGGATATTACCTGGTTTTGCAATGCTTTTAAATAACTCAAAATAATGGTAACTGGGAGTGTAGGGGAAGGAATTGCACATGATAACCGATGGAAAACCCTTGATAAGAATGAATTATTGGAGTTTCGAAACATCTTTTTAAGGGTGTGGGCATTGATTATATAATAAGATAACATTATTACACATGTTAATGAAATTAATTTACGCCTATAGATTGTGTTAGAAGATCAAGATTCATTTTTTTCTGATTAATGGAGTCTAAAACGATTGCTATGATGATAGTAGTAGTAGTTACGAAACCGAAACTATAGCAGTTACCGGTTGAAAATAATAATTGCAAAAAATATATTGGTGAGCGATATAGTACATTTGATGAGGGTTTTTCCCTCCTCTTCAAGAGATTAAGGGGCAATTACGTTCTCCAAGCAACAGTATCAATTAAAACCCTTCCCCCGTAACCCCCTGGAATTGAGGTTTTCGTAACCGTGCGTATGTAATTGCTTACATGCAGCAAACGGAGCCTTGAACTCGCGTAATTTCGAGACATTTTAAGACGGGGTCGTAATTTTTATTTTGGAGTCATCAACGCGCGTTTGTGTTCTTCTTCGACAACGGTTCGCTATCTATTCCAGGACAAAGGGACTTTCCCGTGCACCCTTTATACAATGATTGCAAAACATTATATCAATTGAGATTAATATTGCGAAAAATATTCTATAAATAACGTTCACGCAATTACATTCGGGGATATTCTACGCGGGGAACGGTTCATGTGGCGTTATGGGCGGAAGCATTGACTCGTAATATTTCATGTTATCACGTCATTATGATTACAGTTATTGCATCTGCAGTATAATAATAATAATTATTATTATGACCACACAATTTCTTGAAAGTATTCTCTCGTATGTAGGTATTTTGTATGGAGCTTTTTCTAACCTTGGACTAAGTCCATCAAGGTTATGCCATTTTTTTTTTTTTTATATATTTTAATTCAAGGTGGGGAATAGAAAAAAATCCTTGCACAAGGTCCAAGTTGGTCATGTTCAATGTTTTCTAGAAAGTTCTTTTCTTGTTTCTTGGCTTTTGATATTTGAACCTAAACGAGGATGAATAAAGATAAGCTCTTTGTAAAAAGAAATTGATTTATTGATTATTTAAAAAGGCAGCTCTTTCTTTAAGACATTACCTATCGAAGCCTTCGATGGGCATAAACACACTTAATTAGGCTCCAAAGAAAAAAACTAAAATAAAATAACACTGGCGTCTGTCGTTGGGTTTAGTATTAGGCCTATTACATATTCATGGCGCCAGTCTCAGGCTAAAACCCCATATACACGCGCGTCGTTTTTAAATACTTAAATATCTGCCTCATTTTTTTTGTGTTTTTTTTCAAACGTTTCTCTTTTAACGACCCGTAATTTTGTGGGGTCGTAAATTATGGGTTGGATGCATAATGTCTGAAAGGATGAAAAGAAAAAAATATGGTTAGATATCCTTGGTAAAGTGTGCGTATCCGTGTTATATATACGTACATTGTAAGGTCTCGTTGCTGCGTGGATGATGTAAGAAACTGGGTTGAGTTTTGGAACGTTCCGTGAACTTCATGATATTGTAACTTTGAATGGAATATTGGAAAACATGTTTAACATGAAGGTAATTGCAGTGGGGAAAAAAAAGAAAGATTTAAATTCTAATTGTGTGTTTGCTTCTTGGTTTATTTTAGTTAGTACTTATTCCAACAACTCATTTCTTATTCCAGCGCGATTACTTATACGGTAGAACCTCTCGATAGCGGACACCCATGGGACCAAAAATTTTGTCCGCTAATGGGGAGGTACGATATACATCGACAAACTTGAATCTATCCAAAATAAATCCGTCCGCTTTATTCACGACTGCTGGTCATCTTTTTGTTCTGTTTCCGATCTTAAACTCGAACTTCATCTTCACCCACTCGCTACTCACCGACTTATCTCCCGCTTAGCCACAGCTTTACAAGATTATTCATGGTCATTTAAATTTCGGTACGTGTGGTATTCGGACTAAGCCTTCCAATAGACTAGACCACCCCCAAGAAATTAAAATCTATTTTTGTCTCTATAGATTGTTTTAAACTCAGTTTCTTTCCCAATATCATAGTTGAATGGAACAGTTGTTAACTCCCCACGATCTCCGATTTCTTGTCGAATGTTACAAAGCATATGTGTACAAATCTACCACGTCCTCTTGTGTAGGCCTTGGGCCAACAATAGTGCATAAATAAATAAATAAATACAGTGGGGGCCGTGTTTATACGACTTTCACATTTATACAGAGCTTGGCTTGCGTCGCAATAAGTTTGGTCGCTATACATATATTTTAATGTTAAAATGTATATGTTACTTTGTTTGTAAAAGGGATGCAACGGTGATCATCCGTAATCACCATTCGTACGATAAAGAAAGTTTGATTAAATTTCACGACACATTCGTCACTTTTAGCTACGATTATGCATAATTCCCAAATAAAGGTGGAGCGTCTGATAAATATGGAAAAATTTTTACAACATTTCTTTTCTTTCATTAAACCAATTAATTATTTTTACCCGTACATGATTCATGTACAAAACATATTTTGCAATAAAAATTAAATTAAGTTAAAATAAGTGTGAAGATAAAAACATTCATAATTACATTATCAGTTTTGCAATGTTGGCTTTTTCTCACACTTTAAACAAACAACAGCATCTTGGGCTAATAGTTATCTTATATTCAGTTAATTAAGTAATTAATTAACATATTTAACAACACGAGCTTGGGATTAAACATAATCTTACTTGATTATGATAAATCTTGGCTTTTGACCAAAAAAAACTGAGAGCACAAACTGAAATATTCAAACAGCTAAAGGTGGATGACAATTTCAAATTTCTCAAAATGTGATAAAAAACCGTTGTAAATTTTAGTGAAATTTTTTTTCCAATTCATCAATGCATTTTTCGATATCAAATTGATGACGAATAAACGGATAAATTGTAGTATGAAAAAAAAAAAGGCATGCATGTTAATGATCGTAAACAGCTATAAAATATTTAAATATCATAACTTTCGAAAGAGAAAAGATGCTAAAAGGAATGACATTTTTAAGCATATTATTATTGGTCTTAACAATTTTTTCTGCAGGTTTATGTTATAATACAGTGGAATCCCGTTTTAACGAATACCGATATAGCAAAAATCTCGTTTTAATGAACACTTTCCCAGTCCCCCAGATAAGTTTACATAGGAACAATGCAAAAACCTGGAATTCCTTCATAATGAAATTTCGTTATAACGAAGTGATTTCTCCGGTCTCTTGAAGTTCGTTATAACGGGATTCGACTGAACTAAAATTTTAAGAGTCGGCAAAATATATTGCAATGTATTGTATCAGCAAAGGAAAATGAAAAGATTTAAATCATTTTCGGCGAGGAGTGGGGAAAAAAAAATGTTAAATGAACAAGTTGAATTCGAACTTTGGCAATCAAGTTCATAGTCTAATACCCAATTCAGTTGCCGAATCCGGGCCTGAGACTGCTAACAACCAGAAGCATATAATTTTAGTGAAGCCCTCTGAAGGGAAAAAATTTTGCCTTTTTCGAAATCACTCGCTACCATTAACCACGGAATTTTCATTTTTCCCTTACGCTTATTCAAGTAAACAATGTATCGCATACAGCGTGTGTTAATCGAAGTTATGATGTTGATGACGAAGCTTTGTGACCGAAAGCACAACAGATCGTACGATATTACGATAGTGGGAATTTCGACGTGATTGGCTGAATAGTGATGATCACTGATAAAAAAATCGCAGTCATAGAAGATATGTATATAAAATTCTCCCAGAGTAATAGAAGAAAAGATCAATCAATTTTAGATCGATCGTCACCACAAATTTTGCATATATACCAAATAGTACCCGACTTAAACCATAGGCTACTTTAGAAGTTCGTCAGGGCAGGGCAAATGCCCGAAATGGGCGAAGAACTGTCGGGCAACAATGGTTTTTGTTCCTCAACAATCACTTTCAGGCAATTTTTAACATTTTGACAATAAAGCGCATTGAAAAGTTATGAAAGAAGATAAATACAGGGAAGGAAAATATATATTGGCAACGGTATATCGCTTGGTCATCTGGAATTCATCAAAGCAAAAAAAAAAAAGATAATTATGAGATAATTATAATGGGTAATTAATTACGGAAATAATTGGCGAAAATGGTAAGAAATACAAAAGGGTATGTAATTAATAGAAATATTCAAGTTTAATAATAATAACGTGATCCTCACGTATTCCCCTGGGATCAGCATGATCCGTCCAGGGAATTTGTTAGTGTTAGTAAACGTCCATGCCCAAACCGGGATTCGAACCCAGATCTGCACAGTGAGAAGCTAGTTCCCTAGCCACTCGACTGCCAGGCGGCGTCAGACCAGGGCAAATGCGGATTAAAAAAAATATTACAAACTGGTTATAAGTATTTAATAAATTTTTTTTTTACTTTTCTTCTAAAAACAGGGTGAAATGTGTATAATCTATATATATAAAATTGATTTTCTGTCTGTCTGTGTGTGTATGTTCTCTATACAAACCTACAATTTTAGATCGATCGTCGCCAAATTTTGCATATGTACCAAATGGGACCCGACTTGAACGATAGGCTACTTTAAAATTTCGTCGGCCCAGGCCAAATGCCCCAAATGGGCAAAAAAACTGTCCGGCAACAATGGTTTTTGGGCCTCAACAATCACTTTCCGAACGTTTACTTTGGTTACCGTGGTTCCCTAGCAATGCGTTTCAGACGTGTATATGCCTTTACGATGGTTTGTCACTTCTTTAATCCTGTTAGTATATGTATAATAGTTTATGCCTTTATAATGGTTTGCCACATTTTCAATATACTCTCAGTAATGAGGCTTTTTGAATAGACGTCATAATCATCATCAGCATCGCTTTGAGAGTCAGGAAAAGGGTGATCCTCATAGAAATCAGTGCTAAAATTGTCGATTTTACTGTAGAAATGCGGAAATTAGTGGGATTTTCCGCCCCATCAATAATTTTAAAAATTGTATTGAATTCTCGATTTTTGAAATATTCAGTTCGCTTAGAGATATACGAAGCCCAGGAGATTAAATACGAAGTAATTAGCCAAACCTATACTTTTGAGTTGGATATTCAAGCAATATCATTGATTTCATTTATATCTTCTCAAGTATGAAAATGAATGTCTCCATATTGTCTCTTTTGATATTTATTTGCATAAATTCATGTGGGTTAGGATATTTTAAAATTAGTTATGAGCCCGTGAAAAGTGCATCGAAAAAATTCCACAGCTTTAACTAAGGATTTTTGGAAGCTGGAACAGACAGAGGGATAACTTGAAGTTCAGGGGGTGGAGGTTTATTAAAATACCTAGCGCCCCTTAAAAAAAGAAAAATATATATTAATTTCTACGTTTCTGTGTAAATCTAGATTTGTTTATTTCGTGAATCGCGCAGGTCGCCATATTGGTTAACTTGGACACGGTTTGTATGTCCCTCAAGAAAAAGAGAGGGAGATATCACGTGATCCAAAAAAAGCCTCATTGAAGAAAACCCGGGCAGCGCCGGGTATTATAGCTAGTAATTAAATATAAATGACTGAGTGTCAGGCAGAAATTTTATTAGTAAATTTCATGCAGAAAAAAAATTCCTTGTTCCCCTAAATTTTTGTTTTCCGAGAGAAACTGCGTTCGGATATAAATAACCGTAATTGGTTGCGTATAATATGAAGATGCGAATCGAATTCGAGCAGAAATTACATCTTATGCAGATAATAACCCGTGCAACATTCACTGAGATATTCGAATTCAAAATTCGGCGAAGAATTGGGTAAGGGCAGCATAAATGAGAGGAAAGGGGCGTTGTCCGTTAGTTTTTGCTGTTCTTCCGTATCTTTTCCCCGATTTTTGAATTTAAATATCTTAATGAATATTAAACTTAGAAACATGAAATTTTTTCTCTAGTGGACTCGGGAGATACAGGGAACAACTTTCTCTAATTTAAAGTTAGAGGAGACGGGGGACCATATACAAAATTAGATTTTTTTTTATTTTGCGACACACTGCATTTTCATTCGTAAAGCTGGTACAGGGTAATAATTTTTGATCGCATTTTGAGCATTTTTTAAACTGTAATCATACCTCTACGACAGACGGGTGATGAAATAAAGGCCGTGCTAGCACTTATAAGACACCCTGTACATTTGTACGCATCTTCCGTAACCTTCCAGCCTGTGCACGTTCATGTCACGGTTATTACCTATCATATCCAAGATGAATAATTTTAAAATACTTTAATGAACATGAAACTGATCAAGAAAAGAAATAAAACGTGCTTAAAACATAAGGTGCACATTTAAAAAGTGCATCCTGACATCACGGCGGAAGAATGCCTAGGTAATAATGAAATGCAAGGGGGGGGAAAAAAGGCATGAATGCATTTTGCGTTTTTTTTGTTCATGCCTCGGTGTGAAATTATCTCTAAAATAGTAATGATGGAGAGATAAATGAGTTGTGTAATTGAGCAATCCGCACAAGAAGAAGAAGAAGAAGTAGAGATCATCTTTCGTAATATTTATGAAAAATTACGTATATGATGGTGATGCCCTTGAAAGGTCTGGTCAAAGGGAACAACCAGCGTCAGCACGAATGTGGCACCGAGTTCAAGAACGCGATCCCTGCACATCTTAAAAGATCATCGTTTAGGAAGTATTTAGGATTCATTATTACCTCTTATTACCATACCGTTCATTGTCTCTATTATACCATCAATGGCTCGTTTTATTTTATATTTTATTTCAAGATATTTAATACGTCTTCGTGACTCAAGGAATCGCATTCTTAGTTCGATTCCGACTGTGGTAATTCGAGTGGAGAATCCAGAACATGTATAATGTCGATCATTGAGGTCGTCATCCATTTGAAAAAAGGGAAAACTTTACTGCCGGAGTTATAGAGTTATGGTTAGGCGTTTCCTCGCCTGGGATAGGCCGAGTTATAACCTCTCTTAGATCGTAAAGAAGATCGCAAACGATATCTCCATTAAAGAGTTAGTTTTGTTTTTTTTTTAAATTTCGCTATATATTTAATTACCTGATTACAGATGTTAAGACTTTCTTGAACAGATAGGACCTTCCAAAAAAATACTTCGCTCATGCGATGAAGAGGTCAGAGGCACATTTATGGGTTTGCCGCCTGTGGGCCGCACGACTTTGCAGCCCTTCTCCCATTGTAGTCTAATTCTCTAGCCTAATCTTTTCTCGAATTCGCCACCCTGTGCAATAATGCTTGGCCTTCCCCCCCCCACCCCTCCTCAAGCATACCTCTCTAAGTCACTCTTTTGTTCACTCCCATGCTTACACACTGATTTGGTCATTCATATGCTTGCACACTGACTTGGTCATTCATATGCTTGCACACTGATTTGGTCATTCATATGCTTGCACACTGTTTTGGATACATATGCTTGCACACTGTTTTGGATACATATGCTTGCACACTGTTTTGGATACATATGCTTGCACACTGATTTGGTCATTCATATGCTTGCACACTGTTTTGGATACATATGCTTGCACATTGTTTTGGATCCACATGCTTGCACACTGTTTTGGATACACGTGCTTGCACACTGTTTCGGCCACTCATAAGCTTGCACACTGTTTTTGACACTCACGCACTTCACACGCTCTAGGTCACTCTTTTGGTTGCTCACTGACATGGTTCTTTGTCTTAAGGGTCACTCTTTTGTTCATTTACACACAGTGGCGTCGGAGCCGGGGGTGCTGTGGGTGCTCGAGCACCCACGAAAATTTGTAAAACAAGTCCGAGCACCCACAGAATTGATTCAGAAATCGAAATTTCCTATATGGAACTCAAGATGAGCACCCACAGGTTCGAAACACTTCCGACGCCCCTGTTTACACGTTTATACATGCGATCAGTGGTTCTCAACCTTTGAGATCCCGCGGCCCGATTGATTTCTTTTCAATTATTTTCTTGGTATACACACGGTAATACACACGACTAATGTGAAATAAATGGATAAAAATGAAATGGTGGATCTTTCACGGTTCGGTTTGACTGATGTCAAGGCCCGGTGGTTGAGAAACATTGCTCTAGTTCACTCTTTGGTCATTCACATGCTTTCACACTCTCCAGGTCACTCACTGGCCTGGTCCTTCACTCTGTAGGTCATTATTTTGGTCATTCACATGATTGCTCGCGTTCTAAGTTATTCTTTTGCTCACTCACGTGCCTTCAAACTCTCTAGGTCACTGGTCGTTCACTGATCTATTCCCTAGCTGTCTGGTCAGATGCGGATTTATGGAGGGATATATAAATTCTGCCACCCTTGTCCCATATTCTACTAATTTTCTTGGTCACTCATTCCTCAAATTTGCCGCCGTTCTGAACTTGCCGTCCTGCTCTATAGTCCGCTAAGCTCCCCCCCGCCCCCCTGTAAATACGCCACTGGAAGGGGTCCTAATTTTTTCAAACGAAAGTGTACACGTACAGAGAAGGGGAAAAAGAGAAAGAAGAAGAAGTAGAAAGCACATGTAAAAGAGGTAAATATATGAATGTATAATTTCACAAAAGGCATCAAAAATGTTTTGAAAAGCTCTCGCTTATAATCGCGTTCCACTACCGGAACATGATCCATAAAAAAATGAGAGTGACAGCTCATAAAAGAAACATGACTGAGAATAATTTGAAAATATGGAAATTGGTATTTGCTATAATTCAATCAAATAAGAAAGAAACACCGTAAAAAAAATTTATTTTTGTTTAGTTCAACGTGACAGTGAATTTCCGTCATTTCCAAGGGCACGTCATTAACATCCTTGTTTTTATTATTATTATTAATACAAAAAATCATGACTATGAAATTCGCAACGAGTTGTTTATTGATCGAATAATTCGTAATACGGTAAAATATTTCGAGAAAGATCTCAAGAGAAAAATTATTCAATAATATTTTCTCTAGGAAACATCAGAACAAAGGGATGGAGAGAGAAGATGCCCTTGATAATAATTTATACAGAATGTCAGATCATGTTATTTATGTATTCAGAATTTTCCAGAAAGACATTCGATCTAAAAAAAAAATGTGAGAAAAAACATACAAACTCATCAAAATTAAACAGGTGCGTCGGGAGATTTACACGAAACCCACACATAAATTTAGATTTTTGTCTACATATATAGTCAGTTAATAAATTTATTTACACATGTCGATGGAAATGTTATGTTAGTTACACAACAAAATAAGTCTGGAACTGTTTAAAATAGTTTTCCATGCTTGGATCCAATCAAGAGTAACTTACGCTATTGCAGTGTGGTGGGAGTTGGCTACGAACGATAACATCAAGAACTTGATTAAGACCCATATAATCGTATAAAACGTAAGATAATACATTTAATACTCCAAATCCGCTAAAATCAGAAATTTTAATATTTGACCTAAGGGCAAAAATTTATGTATATAAAGTAAAGGTCTTCAACCCGTGGCCGCCAAAACATTTCGATCAATTGACGCAAAATCATTCAAAAATAGGATAAAACGAAAATTTTGACAAAAAAAAAGTCATCCAGCTTCATATAGACTTATAACAAGGACAGGCTGATCAGTGTACAGTATTTAGCTTTAGTAATAAGGCCTTAACGCAAAAAAAACCACATCATACACATCACCATAAATAACTTCGAGTACATCTCATTCTCCATGAGTTGGAGAAAGCAGAAATGAACGGAATTTCCATGGTATCGTATTTCTTGTTTGCGTGGTTGGGAAAGGAGCAGATGAATGTATGCATCTTGATTGGTTGGAAGAAGGATTTGTACAGTTAGTTTACTCGTGTTTTTCTGCGTGTTCAAAGGCTGAAGAAATGCACTAGCGCTTTTGCACGATGCCTTCATGTTTTGCAGCGCATTTCTGCAATTTTCTGATTATCCGAATTTCACAAACGTGATCAAGGATTACGAAAATAATTCGCAGTCTACTTATGTTTCCACTCAACGCATTTTATCTTGGCAAATGAATATTCTTTGCATATCCGACGTTTTTTTTCATGAATGTCATATATTTGTGGTGTGGAAAGCAAACACACAGCTAAAACTAATTGAAAGTAGTTCGTAAAACAGAATGAATCCTAAAATATGAAACGTATAGACGAGGCTCAAAACACACACTCATTCGGGTCAAGATATTTGAGAATTATTCGGAATTATAGGTGACTATATCTAATTATAGAATTATAGGTGATTCGATTTTCCCGGCCAACCCCGGTATTAGGAGGAAAATTCTTATCACGTGGAAAATTCTGCGCGCGTGGAGTGCCTAGTCTTACTTCCGAGTCATTTTTAACTGATAGGCTGCCACCGGAAAAATCGCGTCTAATGATATTATGCGAATACCATGCGAGAAATTACAGGTGTATACATTTTTGCGATCATAGTAATTTTTGTGATGTAGAGGAAGTGTGTGTGCAATTCCTATTCAATGAAATAGGGATAAGTGAGAAAGTCATTCCCCACATTTGTCCAACAGCCTAGTGCATAGTTTCCCAAACTTTTTGCTCCATCGCCCCCTTCTTCAGAAATTTTTTCTCTCATCGTCCCCAACTCAAGTAAACTCATAGGATCTTATGTTAAATCCGTAGGTTCTATCGCCCCCTTGGACCATTCCATCGCCCACCAATACCAATCATTGGTAGGTATTCATGGAAAAAATATTTCATGCTTCCCCCCCCCCCCATAGTGAACTTACAGCAGGGTTGGCGAGTAGCCTACGCAAGATTTTTTCAAGTGGTTAGGATTTTTTTCGCTCCCAAACAGCTTTTTTTTTTCGTTTCTTTACTGCAAAAAAAAACACCACTGTAATTTCGGCTCACGGGGGCCCCCTGCATCGCTATGAGGGTACTGAACCTTTTTTTAGATTAGTGCGGGCCACTTGAGTGAGATTTGATAAACAGTCGCGGTCCGCAATCGGAAAAAAATGTTTCACATGACTTTGAAAATGTTTTTTACAACTTATTTTGCAAAGTGAAAATTTAAAACCAAAATCAACACAAGGCACTGACATGAAGTGAACGTTGGGGACCTGAAAAACGCCTGTCGTCCCGTTTATACGGGACACAAGCTTGTAATCTAGGAGGGGGAAAGGTTGCGTTGCATTGTATATTCATTAATCACTTTCTTTCAAACCGAGCACGGTTGAGGCTCTATTGGCTTCAGCCAATTTTAGCCATTGTTCTTGTCAAGGGGCGAGACTGTGTCAGAGAAAACTTTATTAAACATAATCAAATGTACACATGCATAGAATTTACATATATACAAGATATTATAGCACAAAAAATTCAAAAACAATGAAGCAATGTAAAAATACAATACAATGAAGAAATTTTGGCATACTCTGTGCCAAAATGCAAAAATACAAAAAGAATATATAGATTAATACTTAAAACATATTGCATAAATTAGAAAAGAGGGAAAAGTACAAAAAGTGATACAAAAAAATAAACAGTCAGCCCTCGGTATTAGCGGATTTCATATTCGAGGTTTTCGTATTCGCCGTCTCTTTCCCAGTTTTCAGTAAAACACTATTGTTGTGGCAATTTCCGTATCGGAACAAAATATAAATTATATGTGGTGAACAGACGTTTGAAACCCAACCCCCAGCCTTAACAGTTTTTACAGTGCTTCTGGAAATGTTTCTAAGGCCGGGGATTACACTATAAAAGTTTGATAAATGACCTTTTACAAAACTTGGAGAAAACCGCTAAAAAATCTGTAGATACGCCACTGAGTATAACGCACGTGCTTTTCTTTACACGAAGATCGAAGTTATCGTGAATAAAGAATAAAAAACACTTTTAACCGCAAAAGAAGCCAAACGCTCGCTGGTGACCGAAAGAAACAGTTATTTTAAAAGGCATCCTAATCATGGTCATTATTCTTGTAACAGCCAACGTGACAGGAGACACGGCGGCGAACTGAATAAAAAAAAAGATAAAACAAAGTCACGTCCTTGTCCGACAGTGGTGTATGTGTGTCTGGTTCACCTTACGCCACTGCTTTCTCTCTCTTTCATCCAATCGGTACAATCTTTTCCCTCGCCCAGTCCAGACATGATCTGTGTTCCGGATAAAACGCATGTTGTATTTAAAAAGCCAAGGTTTTTGTGGTAGAATTGTGTCTCTTATGTCATTGTGTGTGTGTGTGTGTTTTCCACTACAGAAAGAAACGTAAAAAACATGGCTCTCGTGGAAGCCGCAACATGGGCAGTGGGCTTTTAGGACTGACAAGGCTTCCTTCCGCCTTTTTAGCTTTTCAGTGTCAGGGTGTGCTGTCCTTCGTTTCATATCTCTCTCTATAGGTGCATACCTGGTTTTTTTTTTGCATACATGAGATTACATACGTACCGTGTTCTTTCATTTTCCCTTTCTGAAACGTTAGTTAGGTCGCAACGACCTTCGACGGCCGTAAAATGAAACAAAACTAAAAAAGCGGAACGTTGAACAAGACCGAAATAATAGTTGAAAAATAAGAAGTGTTACAAAACGGAATGGCGTACGTGAGGAGAGTCACGCTCCAACCCTCGTTTTTTTTCGTTTTTTGAAGGGGGAAAAAATACTTATTGCTTTTCTTTTTGTGTGACGCGTATTTTATATGGACCCACGTTCGTGAAAAATTTCGTGCCTTTTTTTTTTTTCATGCTATAGCCATGATTCATGGTCATGCGAAGGTGTATGAAGATTTGAATGTCCATTTAGGATTTCTTTTTTTCCTTTTTGGGAAAATAAGCCTAAACATATTGAAGCCTTGATTTTAAAATACGGGGAGGAATGAGGTATCATCTGATATTTCATTCTATGATTCGAAGTATTTGAAACGTTTTTGAGAACGATAATGATAATGTGAATTTGTTGGTAGATGGCTTCCGCAGCAATAATTTTGGTTAAAGTCGCTAACTGTCGGACATGGTTCTCGCCTAGGTAATTTGGGGGGGGGGGTGATTGGGGTTATCAACTCCCCCCCCCCCCCAAGCGAAATGCAATACTTCGTGAAATTTTCGGAACTTCTGTATGATAATATTTTGCACAACTACAAATTACACAACAAGTTCAAGAAAACGCTCAGACTAATGTTTTGGCGATTTCTAAAATCACCTTTTCCAATAGCGAGATCTAGATCCGCCCCTGTCTGCAGGTATACAAAACTTTCGACTCCGTTGTCTTCAATTTCATTCGATCCACCGTCTACACCAAGGTTCTTCAAAACACCTCCGATTCACGGGTCACCGTCAACATTCTTTGATTCACTGGTCACAGTCCGTGCCAAGAATCGTCCGGCTTCCTAGATTCGTAAGTCAAAGTCTATGCCAAATATCGCAACCTTATTTTTTCGATTCACGAGTGCCAAGAATCATCCGACTTCCTCTATTCGCGAATCACCGTCTGTGCGAAGGATCGCCAACCTTCTTCGATCCCCCGAACACCGTCTATGCCGAGTGTCTACAAACTTTTTGAGTCGTGAGTATCATCTATGCCAGGGGTTCTTAACCTACCTTTTTCACCCACGATGCAAAATCAACAAAAAGATCATCTTCACGACCTGTGGGACTATTTGTTTTCGAAATTTGTGAAACCAGTGACACAATAATTACATTCACAACTGGACTGTAAATAGATTCGATTCGTTCCATTCCTCCAGGAAGCCCCTGCAAATCAAGTTTGGAACGGAACCCATAGCTCAAAAATCCTTGTGGATTTACACGACCCATCTCGGAACCCCGTGCGAATCAAGATTGGGTTGTGACCCTTCTCGGAAGACCCTGTGAATTAAGTCTGGGCAGTGACGTATGAAGAATCCCTGGCTATGAGTTTGCCCAAATCGTCTTGTAAGATCCTGAGAATCAACTTGGGTCGTGATCCATAACTTGTAACTGTACGACGAATCTCGAAAGCCCCAGCGAATAGGCAGCGTTTTCCTCGACCGGGAACAAATTGGAGTGCATTTTCATGCCTCATGTTGCATTATCCTGCCAACGATTCGGAGCATATCAGAACGTGTTTCGTGTGTGTGTATGCATATGCTCTTCCCAATGTACTTTTGTTGTCAGACTTCTGCTTGTGATAGGTGGCAACTTTACTGAGCAGTTGAAAATTCCAGAACTGTGTTTTTTATACTAAATATTTTTATAAAATATAGTAAGTGTTATAGTAAATCTTTTCAATGCGCGTAAATAAACTATCGGCTTCGTAATTAAACTAGGAAAAAATATTGTCTATATCAGCTGCTGTTGAGCATCTATGATGTAATTCACTGACTGGATCCTGTGTAATATATATATATCTCGATGTGTGGTAGAGAGCTTAATGTTCAAAACCTTCACTTAGCTCAAATAAGTATGGCATCCCCATGAGGGAAGCCACCAGAGCACTAACCGGGATAATTGTTAACATATCTTCAAATGGAAAAATTCCTGCCAAATGATATCACTTTCGGATATGGAGATCCCTGCCAAGAAGAGGCTGATCCAGATCTGGAATATCTATCACTATTTCATTGGGTGCAAGTCTTCCAAAAAATTGTTCCACGGTGATCTTGATATGATTGTTTGTGCCACATGGTCATCGAGCCACGAAGCGTCATAATAATTATAATGGCCTTCAGAACCCGCAATTTATCACCGCCTGTGGAAGCCGGGAAAAAACAATAACATTGACTGGCCATGGGAGGAATACTTTCTCCTTCGTGACTTCCTCTACGTGTCGAATCGGCCACTGTCCGAACACCTCGTGTAAGCGGACGTGACGTGTCTGTCGGGAAAAGCTCCTTTTTTTATGGTCAATAAATAGCGGGAAAAGCAAATGACTCGAGTCATAAAATTGTTTGTTTTTCCTCTGCGCTCTTTTGTTCGATTAACAATCGAATTTGGTTTAACAAGGCTGGGAACAACAATAAAATCTTTGTGTTGATTATTTATTTGTTAAGGCAATTGTGTTTATATCTTCTACACACAACAGGGTCACTAGTAAGAGTGAAATTTGATGATGATTGCCAATTTTTGTGGCCCGAAATGATCACGATTCAAACACCTGAGAGTATCCCGAGGTCTCGCCGTTATTTGCCCACGGGATTATACTTACGTAACCCACTTGTTGTTGTTGTTGTTGTTGTTATTTCATCACAAGAATAAATGAATTAATTAATTGAAGAAATCTCACCTCCCACACGTACTTTGCGTGATTCTCGACCTTCCCGTTAGACGTATATGGCTAGAAGGAAGCGAGAGAGAGAGAGAAAGAGTTGTCTTTGGAGGACAAGGACGAAATTTGTCCTTTTCCCCTAATCTTGCGTACGCATCTATCTCCATATGCATCGTTTCTGTAAGGTGTGAAAGAGATGAGCGACCATGAAGTTGTGCCAGAGATGATGAATCCGATTCCTGGATGATTCAGGATTGTGGGATTCACTCGTTAATCACGTCACGTGAAGAAATTACTTTTTGTGTGGGAAAGGTCTTGCGAACCCATGATGACTGAAACCAAGTAATTTGAACAGAATGTCTCACTCATAATATCAGGCGCCGATCCAGAACGATGTGTCGGGAGGGGCGAATTGTGTAAGTCCGTTGAATCGTGCCGTTTTTGAGGACAGACGTTTTTGCATACTATTCGGCTCTTGGGGGGGGGGGCGATAGTTCTAATTGCCCCCTCTGAATCCTTGCCTGAGTGAGGGCAGACATCTCCAGTTGCAAATAGAGTGGAGGCAGGCATCTTCAGCTTTGAATGAAGAGGAGGCAGACATCTCCAGTTGCAAATAGAGCGGAGGCAGGCATCTTCAGCTTCGAATGAAGCTGACAGACATCTACAGATTCGAATGAAGCTGACAGACATTTACAGATTCGAATGAAGCTGACAGACATCTACAGCTGTGAATGAAGCTGATGCAGTCAGACATCTGCAGCTGTGAATGAAGTTGATGAAGTCAGACATCTGCAGCTGTGAATGAAGCTTCGAATGAAGAGGAAGCAGTCATCTTCACCTGCGAATGAAGCGGAAGCATATACATCTAGGGCGATGTATCGGGAAAAACAACGTATTATGTAGGCGCATTGGATCATCCTGTATTTTTTTTGGACAGAAAAATTTCTCTTACATTATTCGTGTCTTTTAATTCAGTTTTAGTATTTTAATTTCTTTTATGAAAATATTTAAAAAAAATGGAAGTTTTTTTTGGTTGACTTGGGGTAGGCCATGGATATTTCTCGTTATTTTCCCATAATATTTTTTCTTCTAGGCTTTCAGTAGGAGCAGTTCCCCCCCCCTCCTCGGAATCTCCGCCTTCAGAATCTCACGCGAATTCTCTTAAAATCGCATGACTTTTTCGCTTCTAAATTACTCGATTTGGATTCATCATGAAATTTATATAACCAAATATTTTTTTTTTCAGGTGAATGTTTACGCAAGGCTGAATGCTTTCCATAATTGATTTTACACACACACACACCGATATAATACTCGTATGATATTTCCGTGAATGGGCGAGAGAGAGACAGACAACACGCAGTGTCGAGATCGATGCCGCGGATTCCTGAAGGTCGAATTCAAATCCATTCATTTCGTTGATGTCATTAACTCCATGTCATCGAATAAGACAGATGCCGTATTGAAAAAAAAGGGGAGAACGGCATCGAATTAACCTTCAACCCGTGGAATTTTTTTCTACAACTATTTGTGGCGTGTGTACGTGTATATGCAAACACATCACAATCATGGAACTTGACACGGACCTCGTGGTTGTTTCTCTTTTTAATATTATTATCATTATCTCCACGGATCCGCTTTTGAAACGACTGAACCCCGTAATGATATGCGCAATAAACAAATATACCACAGCCTTGAGAGGTGTTTGATGGTTAACGGAACAAGACCCCGTCCGTGAACTTAACCTTTGGAACGGTCCTTTGATTATTGCCGGACCTCGTCTTCGGCGGCCTTAATCTCCTCGAATCCTCGTTAAAGCACCTGCCCAAGAAAAGGTATTGGATTCGGCTGATTCGGCCTTTGGTCCAAGTGCTATCTGCGTCAATGACTTCACACCTCTCCAACGAGGTGACTTTACTGTAACATCTGCTTTCTTAGAATCGGGCCTCGGCTAATATTTCATGTTGGTTAGCGGTAAAGTAAGAATAGAGGCGAGGCTTCTGGGACGCGTGGGTGTTCTTCCATCCTTCCTCGTGTTATTTGATGGGCGTTGAGTATTTATTTATTGCGTGTCTTATATTGACAGCGAAAACGTGAACCCAGCTTGATTCCGGCTCACGGATGAACACTTAATGACTAGTTCCGTCTTCGTGAAATTGAGAATATTCCAATGTAATCTAACTGAAGTTGACGGAACTCATCTTCGGAATGATGAAGTGCCTTCCTCGTGTGGTCATTTAATGGGTGTCAGGCGTTTTTCTTTGGAAAGGTCAAAATAGATTTTTTTTTTCCTCCTTCCTTCGAGAAGTTCGATCTGTGTTATCTAATATGACCTTGATTAAACCATTCCCGATTGTGTCCAGGTTCCATTATGACTAATTTTTTTTTTAATATTTTGACAGTTATTACGTTAAAGTAATTGGTGAATATGTGCAGGGTGCATAGAAAAGTCCTTTCATCCTGGAATAACTCTCGAAGCATGCTTCCCATAAGGAAAAAGTATCCAAACAACGTGAATCAACTTCGTTTACCGCAAATCAACTTTGGTCATATATAGCCATACGACAATTTCCAACGATGGGTAGGAAATGAAGGCGCCATCTATCGGTGGTTTCCCCAGGATCGGTAGGTAAAACATGTTTTCTAATATTGTTTGCCCGGATTCGATCCCGTGGACCCCTTGACGGTAATCTTCATAGTCGAAGACGAGGCATCACTCGGGAGCTGGTTGCATTGAAAAGGTTCTGCTCCGAGGGTACGCGTATCTCAAGTTGTAAACCACTGCTGTAGAGCCGTTACCCGATTTTTTGCCACTGCTGTTTCTTGGGAAATTCCTTGGTGATGTCTCGATACACGCTCGGGATAATGATATACAGATTTTCTATAATTATCATTGAACTATGTTTTGTTTTGAAAAAAATCTCACGGAACCCTATTGATATATTCTCGTCCACGGACAACTTTTTGAAAAACTACTGCTCTAAACAGGATCGAATAAAAAACGACTAAAAATATCACGAAGGGCGAAAGATAATCTTCCCATTAGCAACATAAGCAGATGTTTCTTCCCTCGACAACAATAGCCGTAATGACGACGATGATGATGATAACAATGGAGTTAAAAACGAAACCAAAAATAATGACGATAATAGTTAAAAAAAATAAGGTTTCTCTTTCATCGCGGCGCGGGCGGAAACACTTCCAATGTCATCAATGCCAGACAATAGCCGGGAAAGATAAGTATAACAATATATCATACGATATAACACAACTCGCGGAATTTTCTTCATGAAAGAGAGTAAAAAGCCAACAGTTATCTTTCCTCTTATTATAACACAACACACACATGGAAAATGAAAACTTCTTCCGAATATAAATATCAATAGAGAATAATAACCCGTTAATAAACATTGGCCGGAATGCTATCCATCACTGGACCTTGGCCTGAATACGACCATTCAAGAGACGATACGACAACAAACGCAACAAAAGAGAAATTGACAGGACAATAAAATACGGAGGGGGAAAAAAAACTAACATAAACACACAATAAACGGAAGCAATTAGATACGTTTCTCCCATTGTTAACAACATAATAACAATAATAACTGTACAACAAACAGTCGTTCTAACAAAACGGAACAAAACGATTTAATGCCTCTTTTCTTTACAAGATAAAAAACGGCTGACAATGAAGTCGTGGTCGGTATCGATTGAAAGTTTCCATCATTGTTGAAGGTCAGTCAGTCATCGGAACTGACCAGTTAGTTTGAGTGCAACATTGTATTCACGTTTCTTATGAGTTATTGGAGACCATTCGTTGGTTTTGGAGTGATTTGTATGGTGATGGCCGGATATTCTTTTTCATAAGTGAAGTTCAGTGGAATGTGGATTGATATACGATCCTCGATAGAGATCATTTATTTTTCCGCCGTTTATCTGCAAGGATATCTTGGTTTTTTTTTTCAATTGACTATTGGTGTTATTTTCGATCATGACTATTTTTTTCGTATGTTCCCTCGTGGGATTGCGATAATGATGATGATTATGGCGGTATTGTTTTACTGCGTGATTATTACTTCGGAGATGGTAGACAACATTAGTAACCCGTGACCCCGAGAGCGTTGGATTACATGCGGCAATGCATAGTGAGATCTCGATTGAATGGTATGTTGAGGACCGAATAAGCAATTGGAACAACTTCCTGTCATTTGCTTTAATCCGTGCAATAATAAAAATGCTATTGATCCGTCTTTAAAAACTTAATTTTGGAGGGATGCTTACACTGATGCAGCGAATACGCTAATGCTTTTTTTTTACAAATACCCGAGGAACTAACTATGAGCATTATCATACTTTATTATTCACTTACAATATCTATTGCGAAATAGAATTGCGTGACCATCATCTTAATGGCACAGGGGAGAGGTGAGGGGTCCGTGGTTTTTATCTCAATGAAACAAAAATAGAGAGAGATAAGAGTCTGGCACTGGGAGTCTATGGCATTTATCTCATTGGCACAAAATGTCCATCGACCGCATCTTATTTGCACAAAAGGTCTGTCGCGTTTATCCTATTAGCACAGGAAGGCCGTAGCCTTTATTTTAATGGGAAAGAAAGTCCATCACCTGTATGTAGATTAACAAATGAAGGCCACCCACTTGAAGCAATTTTAATATCGTCCCCTTTGCCAGAAACATGAATGCGTAAATTTCTAGAACTTGGAAAACGACTTTTGAATGTTTACTCTACCCACGTTACTCTATGGAAGTTGTTCTTCTAACATTTTATGTAAAATGTGCTCCAATAGGGGATACACACTTGTGCGTTTCTGGCAAAACTTAGCAAAATAAGTGATACAACCAGCTGATAAACCCAAAAGTGAAAATTTGCACATTCGTGTCTCTGACATAATGGTGACGATATGCTGAACGTGCTCGTCGTATTCTGCAATTTATTAACTTGGATCTTGTCGGTTTTTTTTTTAACTGAGTAATTTTTAACTCGAAATAGATGGTATTAAATCTTATTGTCGAAGGGCCTCCTACGCACTCAAGACCTCAGGCTGTGTCCGGGTGGGCGCATGTGTTAAGATGAGCCTGGATCTATGGTCAGTACTGCATCATTATGAAAATAGTCACACTTCTTTCTCCCATCATACCATACTTGGACTTCATTTATTTACATCTGCATTTTGTGCCCCCCCCCCGCCTCCCACAGAGCTTGCTTATTGCCCCTTAGAAGTCTGTCATGGCTCCCTTTTAACATGATTTTCACTCGTGGTCCACTTGGAGTATCTCAAGACCTCAAGGGAGCCATGTGACTCCAGGTTGAGAAACACCGGTCTAGAATTTCATCTTCCGTCATGGAAATAGGAACACAAGCAAATAGTCCGAAACCGTAGGAGAAAAACCACCAGACCATACTGCGTGGTATGCGTAGGTGCACTTATTGGTAGTTAGTGTATATATACGTATATTTATGCGTCTATTCTTCTTGATCAGCCCGAAAAAAAAAGTAGAAACGCTATAAATAGCTTTCCCACGTACGGAAAAATTCCGTAGTTTAATATTCCGCGATAGACATTTCATCTCTTTTGACATTCGGCAATACGACAATGCGCGATGCATTTCTCCTATTCACTGAAGAAGAGAAAAATGCCGAAGATAAGCGCAAAAAGAAAAGTCCTTTTCCTTTCTTACGCTAGAAAAGCCTCGATCTCTGCCATCAGTAAATGATAATAATGATAATGTGGTGTCCTACATCAGTTGACATGAATGCAAGTGCCATTCTCCCTATTGTAAGTAATGCTGATCCGATCAATCTTCCACTTCTTTTGTGATTTCCTCATGAATTACACTCACATGCAGCTTTTTTTCCCTTCAACATTAAAGAAAAAAATAACGTCAGTGGGATATTCCAACATTTTCATGTGTGTTCCATTTTATAACTATTTGTTATTGTAATCGTTGCAACAAAAAAGACTAATTGATTTCTGTTCAGTTATTTTTAATAGAAGATATAAATAATAAAGATTCTTATTTTCATAACACAATAGAGATTCGCAAATTTGACCAAAAGAAGCTGTGATTGATCACCCGGGTGTCCCGAACCTGACAACACCACGGGAAATAAAAAGACATGTGATGTCTCAAGTTCCTGTAAAACATCAGTCGAGTTATTTTTGCTGCTGCGTCGAATCACCGTAGAAAAAAAAAAAATCGATTGATGTAGGGGGAGATGAGCTGTTGTGGAGAGAGGTACAGTGTAACATAATACATGTACGTAGCGTATAATAATTAAAGTTTGTCGGTTCTGAGAGCTGTCCACAGCCGTAACCATTCATCAGAAAGCTACGAAACATCGGGAATGTTTTAGTGAAAGGGTGTGCAAGGAAGAAAAGAGAAATCTCTCAAATGGTGATGAGAGTTCTGGCTCTCTGAGTTCATGATAGCAATTTTTCCCTAATTTTTTTCTCAAAAGCAATGTTTATGAACACTTTCCAGTCACGATGTTTATAGTAAACCCTCCTGCACATGCAATGTTTGTAAACTATGTCTCAGATCTGATCTAATGATTGTAAACGCTTTTCCCTCCAGTCACAAAAAGTTGGCAAACACTCTTTCAGTCACACAGTTTGCAAACGCTATTTCAGTCGCAAAGTTTGCAAACTCTCTTGACTGAGTTAAGTGGAAGTGCGTTTGCACATCTGTTGCACTGAGTTGACTGGAAGAGCGTTTAAATACTTCGTGATTGGAACAACGTTTGCACATTTGCTAACTCGAAGGGATTCCCAAATCACTCAAGTGGCTCGCAGCACATTTACATGTTACTTAAGAGGCCCGCGGCATATTTACAGATCACTTGAGTGACCTGTGGCACAATTCCAGAGCACTCAAGCTGCACATTTTGGGATCATTTAAATGGCCCTCAGCACAGTCTCAGATCAATTAATATCAATTGACAAGCGGCGCAGTTTCAGGGCCGTCGCGTTTTTTTTTCGTAATCATGCACGTATCCCCCTATTCCTACTAATAGCAATTCTTCAACGGATACGTGGATTTGCACCGCATTTGATTGCTCAAGGCCTTGATCTTGGTAGTACTGAATATGTTTAAGTTTAAAAATGAAAGTTGTAATAATTAGTGAATGCTTTATGACTTCAAAAAAGGAATGGCATATTCTTTGTAGATTCGAGTTGAATAGCACGGTCCTGAGAGAGAGAGCCATGTTCAATTCAGACAAGTCTGACCTTGAAGCAGAGATAAAAAGTTGCCGTCAAGGTGACACATGGCAGTGAATGAGACCACTTTTTTTGGAGGGGGGGGGGGAGGGATTGAAGAATGATGCATTCCAATTAAGTAACCGAGTAGTAATTGAATGCAAACAGTGTTTGAAGAGCTTATCTCCTTTTTCTTTCAGAACGAACGCGTTCTAAGGCCATTGAAGGCTTGCCAGACGTCGTCTGGGATCGCAGAATCATCAACCCAATACGAATGGCTATTTTCGTGGATGTGGTGGTGCGATTCCCGGTGCTCGAACGACAAGGGTTTTCCTGAAGGCCATAGCGATGGCGTTTTAACTCGCGTTAACTCTTTTTTTTTCTCCCCCTCGATAGCTCCAAAAGAACAGTATTCTTCAGTGATTATAGACATTTTACTCATTGCTTTTTCTTCACTAATCTTCGAGAAAGTCTTCTTTAATGAGCGAGACGGCCGTGACGAGGTAGTACCCGAATAAAAGGCCGCGAAATGTCTTTTTTTTTCACTTATTTCTTTGAAAATGATTTTGAACCGACCAATGTCAATGCCAAGTACATTCAAACGCAAGTTGCAAGCGAGATTCTGAAAATGAAAGTGAATGGTAGCAATAAAATTAAGAATCGTAAAAGAAGAAAATGCCTATTTTTTCTCCCCCTTTCTTTTTATTACGATGTCTTTCCATTTTGATTAGCCACGTCACGTTTCAAAAGGATATTCATTGATGTGTGGCCTTCAAGGTGCACGTGTTCGCTTTCAAATGACATATAGAGAGACTTAATTCTCTTTAATGATTTCTCTTATGTCTGTGAGCTTTAGACATCACAAACGTTATGAATTTCATGTAGTTTTTCGAAAGAAAATTACTTTTACGTTCTCTCAATTTGTACCCTTACCTTATATTAAAATGTTACGAGATATTCGAATTAGAAAAACGGAATAAAGTTGGGAAAAACAGCTCTTTGGGAAAAAAACCGGTTTACCCGCATTTAACGCTGTTTTTTTTCCCAAATTTGTTCGAGTTCGAATATTTCAGTGCATTTTTGAACATTTTTTAAACTGGAATCGCACCTCTCTGACCGACAATTGATGAGATACAGGCCGCGTTTAGCACCTACAGGAGACCCTGTGTATGACCGAAACTTCAAAACGATCCGTTCGGAATTTCTCTAGAAATACGAGCAAATTTCTAAACTCCTGAGTGGATGCAGATTTTTTGGCTATATAGTGTATGTTCGTTTCGTATTCACACGCATTTCTTATTTTGTTTCACAGATTACTTTCCACATCAATTATTGTTTATCCACGGTAGGAAATGGTTGGGAATTTCGCAGGTCAAATCCCCCCCGCCATAATAACATCTCGTTCTTAAAGGGATTGCCTGAATAATGTAGTAACAATAACGATCATCATAATAATGTCAATGGAGAACGAAAAACAATGCGATGTGGAGAATATAATCCTCAAACAAATTATTCCGCCGATTATGCTATAGTCGCAGCTTGACAATGAGACCATTTTTCAAAGACTTTTCCGAAGGAAATTGGCGAGCTGCGGTTATCAATAAGACGGGAAAAAAAAGATAAGTTATCTTCCCTGAAAAAGTGGTGCATAAGAAATAATGCAATTATGGAGAGCATTAACCATATAAATGTAGTGGGCGTTTAATATAAAATAGTAGATTAATGCACGCGCTTCTCTCTCATAGGCATCCCCACCTCATGTGCTAATTCAGATAATACGTAAGAAAAATGTAATATAAAAGAATTTTAGATCAAACTGACCTCTCTTGAGATCAACGCAGTTTGCTCGTGTTTTATCGCCCACATTATTATCATTTCTCAGTAATGGCTGGTATCTATATAATAACAATAATAATAATGTAACGAATGCTATAACACATACATTCTTACATAAATTGTTTTTCCTTTTTCCATTTCGTAATGTGATAAAATTACGTTCAAGTGGGTTAGTGATGGTATCGAAGAACGCAACGGATAGCTAATGGCATCGAAATCACCATCATTGCGGTAAATAATTGCATTGGAAAAATATTCGTGGTTCGTGGGATGAAATCGATCATTTGCGAGTTTTGTTAGGCACTCTCTGGATAGACCTTTTATACTGCGTTAAGGGATGGGACGTTCTCCAAACAAAGGGGCATTGGATTTTCGCATACCAAGTTTTTATGTGTGAGAAGAGGCATCCTAGGAGAATGGGTAGACATTTTATGAGACGGGGAAAGCGGGGGGAAGAGATGTTTCCCAATACATACAAATACAAAATTGGAAACTACAACAGGAAAATTGCCTAACAAGGTGCCTGGAAAAGGAGAAAATAAAAATAAATAGTACTAGAAAAACTCCCATAAAAACTTGTGTCTCAACACTATGGTGTTACATACACTCATTGCCATAAAAATTTGCGCACCAAGAAATAATTGTGGGATCGAAACAAAAGTTGGCCTGAAGGTACATGTCGGGCAGATATGCAAATGATTAGAAATGCAGCGTGATTGCGCATTGCGTAATGCCACTAGAGGGCGTTGAACTTCGTTCTCCTTGGAGTATAAAACAGGTAAGCAGAACTTGCTGGAGTGTATTTAATCGTTTGCAAAGGAAATGCTGAGGTAGACATGCCGTTACGCCGCCGTCGAAGACCATATGAGCAGTTGTCAGAGTTCGATAGGGGAAGAATCATCGGGATGATGGAAGCTGGGTGGTCAGCTCGGCGAGTAGCTCGTCAACTAGGCAGTTCTGATTTTACTGTGAGGAGGTGTTGGGACCAGTGGACAGAAGAGACGTCATTTACACGGCGACCAGGTTCAGGACGCCCTCGACAGACCAGTCGTCGAGAAGACCGTCACATCATCCGAAACGCACGCGTAGAGCCAACTGCCTCATTGGCCGCTATCCAGACACAGGCAGCAACTTCACTACGGGCCCCTGTGTCTTCCCGAACCATCGCAAGGCGCCTGGCTGAAGGACATCAGGTATCGCGGCGCCCATTACGTGTGCTGCCAATGACACCCACCCAACAACACCTCAGTTTGGAGTGGTGTCGAGCACGACGGGATTTTACTGCAACGGAATGGAACCAGGTCGTCTTCAGCGACGAATCGAGATTCAACTTGAGCAGTGATGACAATCGTGTTCGTGTGTGGAGGCCCCGTGGTGAACGCTTCAATCCTGCCTTCGCTTTACAGCGACACACCGCTCCCACAGCTGGTGTCATGGTATGGGGTGCCATTGCTTACGATACACGGTCACCCCTAATATTGATCCATGGCACAATGACGGCCCAGCGGTACGTCCATAACATCCTTCAGCCACATGTGTTGCCACTCATGGGAGGGCTCCCAGGAGCCATTTTTCAACAAGACAATGCTAGGCCACGCACAGCAAGGATGTCACAAGACTGCCTCCGCCATATTACCACCCTTCCCTGGCCTGCTCTATCCCCAGATTTGTCACCAATCGAGCATATCTGGGATCATTTGGGACGGCAAGTTGGACACCCTACGAGGTTGGTCGAACTAGAGGCGCATTTATAGCAACTGTGGAACGAGATGTCTCGGGACATCATACGGAACTTGTATACCTCAATGCCCGCTCGTATCGCATCGTGCATTCGCGCTAGAGGGGGGGGGGGGTCCAACAGAGTACTAAAACTTCTGTTCATCTGTACTTTTTTCTGCAATAAATGATCCTTTTTCTTGGATTTTCTAATCACTTACTTATATCAACGTAGTACTTACATGTGTAAAATTTCGTTTCATTTTGACGACTTCTTCTGGGTGCGCAAATTTTTATGGCAATGAGTGTATTTTAAACTAGGGGATTTTTCATTAAAATTCGTTTTAAAAATTTTATGGCACAAAATATGGGTAAATTTTGGTGATTTTTGGAAAAGTGGCATGTAGTTGAAGTTAAAATTCAAGGAAAAAATAACCAACAATTTTGTTTTTGAATCTTAAAAGCTCGCATTAACTTGTATAAGAATATCCATAGTATTTGAGAAAAAAAAATTGAGTGCCTGAAATGAAAAAAAAACTTTTAAATGTTCCTTAAAGGCAGATAGGTGGCTTCGTTCAGATGGGATCCATCTAAATAAAAGGGGGGTCTGGGAGGTTTACGATAGTCTTAGGTTAGGTTTTTTACTCCCAGACCACGTAGTCGGGAATGCGGGTTAGTTAATGATAATAATAACAATACTGACGGGGAATTACCCACCACTGACTTGAATGGCTTCTCGATTAACAATAAATCACCGGGTAAATTAAAATGTGTGCTAATTAATGCCAGGAGCTTGGGTAATAAGAAAGATTTTTTAGAAACTATGATGGTTGTGGAGGGAGTGGATCTTATAGCCATTACTGAATCTTGGGCAAAGGATGGGGATGAATCTTTCTTACACATCTCAGGACACGATACTTTTTTGAGAAATAGATCAGATAGGAAAGGGGGTGGAGTATTGATATACGTGAAATCATGTTTGAAGGCTAGAGAGTGTAACGTGAAGAGATGTGATATTGAAACTGTATGGGTTGAGCTTGAGAACAAAAGACATTATAAACTTATTGTTGGGGTTTGTTACAATCCACCGAAAAGGGATCCAAACTACAGCACCAATTTGCATGATGAAATTTCCTACATGTGTAAGCGTAAGAGGGTTCTCATACTTAGGGGATTTCAATTACCCAGGTATTCAATGGGAGAACCTTTCATCTAGAGATCAGTATGAAAGAGAGTTTCTTAAGTTGGCACTCGAAAATTTTTTGTATCAGCATGTATCAGAAGCCACTAGGGGTATGCAATTTTGGATTTAGTTCTCACTAGTTCTGAGGATCTTGTTGAACATGTTTCGGTAGGGGAAGAGTTTTCTTCCAGTGATCATCGTATCGTCAGATTTCACTGTAACTTTTCCTCGGGTAAGGTTGATAACAAAAGACTGGTTCCTTGTTTTCGAAGAACTAACTCTGATGTTCTGAGAGGAAGGTTAGCGGAAGTTTTCAAAAACCGGTTGGAATCAGTAGGGGTGGTAAGTCAATGGGAGGAATTTAGTACGAAACTGTCCTCTGTTTTGCACGAAGTCATACACTTTGTTCGAAAAAAGCGTGTTTGTACATCGCACCCTCTATGGTTCACGGATAGCGTGCGTAACCTCTATCTTGAAAAGAAAAGAGCATTCAGGGAGTATAAAAGTGGACGAGGTGACCTATCATTGTTTACTGATAAAAGAAGAGTGTTGAAGAAAGCGATAAGGGATAGTAAAAAGGAAGTTGAATCTAGGTTGGTAGATAACATTGGCTCTGATCCGAAATCATTTTTTCGATACATCAATAATGGATGTAAGGGGACAGTTGGCCCCCTCTCGATAGGTTAGAGAGCAAAGTTGACTTGTGTAGTGCTTTCAATGACTTTTTCGCGTCGGTTTTTAACAGAGATAACGATATTCAATGTACGGGTGTTTCATGGGGAAATGAAATCCTCAACGATATTCAAGTGGAAGATGTGGAGGTCCTAAATCTTCTAAAAAAATATATGTGCGAGCAAAGCACCAGGACCAGATGATATATATCCCAGGGTCCTCAGGGAATGTGCTAATGAAGTGTTAGGGCCAGTCGCACAGATGTACAGGAGTAGTGTTGCTGAGGGTATCGTCCCAAGGGATTGGAAACTTGCTAATGTTGTTCCGATATTTAAGAAGGGTAGTAGAGAAGCTGTGTCCAATTATCGTCCAGTGAGTTTGACGAGCTCCCTCTCGAAAATTTTGGAAATTATTATCAAAAGGCAGTTTGTGAAGTGGATAGACGAGAATAATTTATAGTCGGATAATCAGCATGGGTTCAGGAAGGGGAAGTCATGTTTAACTAACCTCCTTTGTTTCTATGATCACGTGACTAAGGCTCTGGGTAAGAGCAAAAATGTAGATGTTGTTTACCTTGATTTCCAGAAGGCATTCGATCGGGTCCAACATGGTAAACTCCTGAAGTGTTTACACGAGATTGGAATTGGGGGTCACTTGCTGAATTGGATAGAATCGTGGTTAAGAGATAGGTCACAACGAGTTATGGTGAACGGGGAATATCTCTGGTTGGACAGGCGTCACAAGTGGAGTTCCTCGAGGAAGTGTCCTTGGCCCCATACTTTTTTCACTTTTTATCGATAAACTCGATCAAGGTATCGATGGGATAACTAGCAAATTCGCAGATGATGTGAAGCTAATGGGGGGTAATCGGAAATCAAAGCGATAGGGAGTTGCTCCAGACCAACTTAAACAGGATTGCAGCATGGGCAAATGAATGGAGCATGACGTTTAGCGTTGATAAGTGCATGGTAGCTCATTTTGGTTCAAGCAACCCACGGTTCTCTTACGAGTTGAATGGTGTCACTATCCCGGATGCAACTAGAGTCACCGATTTGGGAATTCTCATTGACGAGCGGCTTAGGTTTTCTGAACATTGTTCAGCGGTGGTCAAAAAATCGAATAGAATGCTTGGTCTCATTTTCAAGAAGGTCTCTTCGCGTTCTCCTAAAGTCATTCTTCCGCTTTTTCGAGGTTTAATTTCTCCTGGACTGGAGTATGCTGTAAGGTTTTGGAGACCATACCTACAGAGGGACATAGACTTGGTTGAAGGGGTACAGAGAAGAGCTACACGTGTTCTTATTGGAACACGGGGCTTGAGTTATGAAGAGAGACTTCATTTTTTGAATATGTTTACATTGGATGAACGCAGGTGTCGAGGAGATATGATCGAAGTGTTCAAAATTTTCAATGGGATGGATAGGATGGACCATGAACTTTTAGTACACCGCCAATCAATTTTGTGCTTTTACAAGGGGACACCAGTATCGATTGGTGAGGGACAATGCAAGGCTATGGTGTCGCAGGGAATTTTTCTCTAATAGGGTTGTTAATAAATGGAATAGCTTACGCCCGGAGGTAGTAAATTGTAACACAATTGACACGCTTAAAAAGAAATACGATAAACATGTTGGGGTAAATCGGGAAGCTCTGTCCATACTTAGAATAAGACAACCATAAGTATTCTTTATGGGCATTGTACAATATTTTATCATGTGTATATATTGTTTATAATGTTTCTAATTCAATTTTAAATTGGGTTGCTTTATTTTTGAAGTATATGACATCTATATTTCTTATGGGCATCTTTTTCTCAGCCACTTCGCTGGGCATTTTGCCTGCTGTGGTGTTGTATTTGTATTTTTCCCATAGCAAAGCATGGGAAGCGAAGATCGTAAACTAACTTCCCCCCCCCCCCTAAGCTTTAGTCTTTAATCAGAAGATATTTAAATTAAGCTACCGATTTCAACAATGAAAGTTTATAAACAAAGAGCTCGGCTGCATAGATATTCACGTCTTTTAACTGAGCACTTCTCAAGCTCAGTTAAAAGCTCTTCAATCCATGGAAATCGGCGGAAGACTTGGACCTACTAATGATGACGTCACAAACGAATGTGCAACAAATCCCAGTTTTAGAGGGTTACGTTCCGGGGAATCCCAGCGACTACGGTACATCCACGAATAATGCAAACTATAAATTCTTGTTTTTTTAAGCACCTCGTTTACATATCTGTTTTGTGACAAAAGTGCAAAGGGGTGTCCAGTGATTCTTGGCGATGTTTTCTGACAGAGCAATCCATTTGGAAGCACATATCCACAAACCAACACCAAATTGCGGAATGCGAGGATATTGTTCGCCGAGTCCTGCCCTCAAGGCAATGTCAATCGTGTCCGGAAAATTCACCGCCAGCAATTCACCGACAACAATTCACCGCTAGGAAAATTCACCACCGCAAAATTCACCGCCATGCAATTCACCACTAGGAAAATTCACAGCTAGGAAAATTCACCGACAACAGTTCGATGCGAGTCAGTTAGCGTGGGAGTGAGTGATTGAGTTACTGAGTCAGTGAGAGAGGAGTGAGTGGGTGGCCTAGTAACTGAATGAGTGACCTAGTGAGAGTATGTGAGTGGGTGAGGGATTAAGTGATTGAGCGAGTAACATAGTGAGTAAGTGAGTGATGGAGTGAGTGAATTAGTTAGTTTTAACCTAGTAAAACACAAATGATTAAAAAATCTGATTGTTATATGTTTTATTGTATATATTACAATATCGATCTAATGGCATATTTATAGCTTCAGCGGTTTCGGCTCGGTGTGATTCCAACGAATGATCCCCTCCATTATTGAACCCCCCTTAGGAGTCGTATAAGGAAAAACCTTTCTTAGTCAGTTCACGTCGTGAAACAAAACTATTCACAAAATTTGATATTTATAGCTTCAGCGGTTTTGGCTCGGCGATGAGGAATCAGTCAGGACATGTTATTTTATATACAGTATATAGATGTAGACACGCACTAAAACGGGATTTCTGAAAGTTCATCACCCATGGGGGATCATGAGGTGTTCAAGTGGTATGGGAGGAAATCATCGCTGAGTACATTTGAAGATTGCAGAATCCCCACACCAGTGAAGTCGCTGGTAACAGCTTGTTCATCATAAAAAATAATCCATTGCTTACTGATGATCAACAATGTTTTTTATAATATCAAAGTGATAACAGGAGATGATTTTAAGCATTTTAGGAAGTTAATTCATCGCGTGTCCACTTACTTTATTATCTTTTAATTCTCTGTTATTATTCCTTTTAACGTTTCGTTAGAAGATTCTGAGTAAAATATAGAGTTAATGGAATTATTCTGAATATACTCTCTTGTGCAACAGCAATTTGTAATTTCTTCCGTATCATCTAAATTTCTTCTAATAAAGTCATTATTAAAACTTTCCGCCATATCTTTAGGATCACTGACTAGCTCACTCACTCACTTATTCGCTGGGTCACTCATCCACTCAGTAGCTCGCTCGCTCACTTGACTCAGTAACTCAATCACTCGCTCACTCCCTCGCTTTCTGACTCTCATCGAACTGTTGTCGGTGAATTTTCCGTAAACCAATGTCAACACCAATTAGATCACGTTACGAAATAGTTTCGATTTCAAAAGAGTTATTGATACTGCCATCTAACGACGTTTCACCGCATCTTGGACTAGGATTGTTTAGTAATTCTGTCACTAGATGACAGCACACTCACTATAAAATTGCTTTGATTGGGGGCAATAGGAGTTTCACAAACTGAAAAAGGAGGAAGACTGTGTACGCACCCTTAGTGACGTCACTTATCCCAATTTCCGCAATATATGGTGCCACTATTCCCCCTAATAAAACCGGCCGCAACGAGGATTTTCTCAACTCTGAAACAGAACCACTAAAAAAAAATTCTGGCAATATCGACGGTTATTGGTGAATGCGTATGGGTAAAAAAAAAAAAAACCCCACTCATATCAATGCATAGATGTGTTTCAAAAAAGTGGAGAAAAATAATTTCGGAAATCTGAAGAGGACAAAAGGGCAAATTTTCCGAAACGTAGGAGGACGCTTGAAGTAACATCGAAAACGAGGGCATGTCCTCCTAAAAGAGGACGGTTCTAACTAAGGTCAGGGCCGCAACTAGGGAGGGGGGGGGGGAAGAAAGCGGGTGTCGTGCCCCGGACCAGAGCATTGCCCTCCCCCCAGACTTCCAAGTCTATCTCCACCTATGGACCAGAGAGGGGAGCAAATTTTATTCTCAAACTTCTTCAACATTACAAGGGGGCGCCAAAATGCGCACTTGCCCCGGGTGACCAAGCATCTAGTTGCGGCCCTAAGGTTACCATATTCGAAAACTGAGAAAGGCGCCACTATTCCGATCAATGAAACCAGCCACAACAACAATTTTTCCAAACTCTGAAACAGAACCACTAAAAGAAAGCAGACACAGAAAAAACTATGGGAATTTCAACGGCTATTGGCGAATGCGTGTAGGGAAAAAAACACTCACATCAATGAAGAAATATGTGTTTCAAAGTGGAAATGTAACACTTTTATTATTCTCTCGAGTTAAATATTTCAAATGTATATATACAGTAAACAACCTATCAAAAATAGATTCATCCCAGATGTACAACTGCGAGAATTTTTTTTTTAAAAATCACATGTATTTTGTGCCACAGAAAAAAAAAATACATAAGCTTTCTTTTCTCATCATCATATAACTTTATTTGTATCAAAAATCTCTGCATTAAACTTTATAAATTCGAGCACCATTGGTATATACATATTACAGTATAAACAGCATCAATCAGGGAAAAGAACAATAACATTTTCCCATGCCCTGAAACACTCTGCCTGTACAAGAGACACGTTAACGCTCTACTGTTACTTTGTTTAACAGTCAAAATAAAAACACTAGAGATGCATCTGGATAGTTTAAACATATCTGACTTTCTGCCATCTCTCTCTCTGTGGATTGAGTTAACATATTCAACTTATCCTCCACAAGAGATAGTCCATAGATCTTTAGAAATCTATGGACTAACAACCCAAAAGTCTGCCACAATAAGCGAGGAATTATTTCTAAAATTGTCTGCACATAAAGTCAGCCCCGCTTAATCAGATAAAATGTTCTAGGACCAAAATTTCTCCCCGGTGGTTATACAGATAGAAAGAGAGAGATTGAGGACCAACTGTACTTCTCAAGAGAAACTATGCCCTTGACAATTTCAGAATGCAAGACAAAAAAGCTTTAGAGATGCTGAGGAAAAATACTTTATGTTATATGTCTTGGAATCATCCCAGGCAACATGTATAATCCTGATAATCGAAAGTCTGCATAACAGAAAGCAATTTGAAAGAAGTATTTGGGGTCATAAAATGAAATAGCTGGCAAAATTCTAGCATTAAAGCTTTCTAACATAACAAGAATCTCAAAAGCATTCAGAATAGTGACTTGATCGGGAATAGCAGCTGGGCTTTGGTTTTCCCTGTGGCCTCAGGGTCGAGTCAAAGAGGTTGAGCTTTGTCAGACAATTAAAATAAAATAGGGCTTTATTAATCAATAAGAAACTCTGATCTGACCATTTTTTACAATGATGACTCACCGTTATTTTTTTTAGAAAATATTTTTACCTTTAGTTACATTGTGTTTACTTTTCTAAAAAATTCATTACAAGACAAGAGCCAAACATTTCAGCTGATCACAATTATACACACCATCCACCCACAGTTGCAGAAAACTTGAAATCAACAAATTTATAGTCTCAAATTTTTATGGGAATCGAAAACACTTCACACTGAATAAATTGCTGAACAAGATTGAGGCTAAAACAACATGACAAATAACATGAACAACAGCAAAATACTCAGAAATCACCAAATGATTATGAAATTTCATGGCACCACAAAGCACGAGAGAAAACAAACAATCCCTAAGCATTTGGAGGTTAAAAAATAACGAAGCATCACCTCGCACAAAAAGTATGAATAAAATACAAATCATAATTCCATCTTGTTTTTTTTTCCAGGATCGATATATATGTACATTCAAAGAGCTGACAGGAATTGAATTGTCTGGTCTTAAACATTTCAACAGTAGACAAAATATTAATGGGAAAAACACCATAAATTTCCAACAAAAACAACAAATGCCACAATATGATGGACAACCCCACAAATTGCAATTTACAGCTTCCATGAATATTTTATTTCTTCTTATCTTTATCAACACCCTTGTTTTTCTTGATGTGCCTGAAACGACAATTATCTCCATATTTACAACCAGTGGTTCGCCAAAATGCACATTCCTCGTTGCTGGGAGCTCCCAGGGGTTTTGGAGCAGATGCACTTTGAGCAAAAGAAAACAGAAAATATTATTCAATTAATGATGCATCTAATCAGGTATACAAAAAGCACTTTTTTGTGCTGTAAAATCTCAACTATCTGGCATAATTGAAATGAACTTGTAAGGGATAATTTATATTTTCTGATTATCATTGAATGTTCATCAATTTAAAAGCCCGGAATCATCTATACTGATTATTATCAAACAGACATGGACAATTTGATCATCCTTTGCCTAGCAGCTGTATCAAAATGTTTACTTCAAAATATTGTTTCTGAGAGCAGGCAGACGTTCAACATGATACTTACGTAACACGAAAATTCGAGCACTCGCCATTTTCACTTTAAAAAAAATATAGAGGACAAGTGACTGCACCAGTATAACACAAAACAAGCATAACACCAACAACATAAATACATTAAGGCTATGCATATGCACACGCAACACATTCCTGTATGTACCAATTCATTAGAAAATCCACAGAGGAATGTATATTAGGTGCATGTACGGTTAAGTAGTAGAAACAACTTTAGAATTCTAATTGCCACATACCTTGATTGTGCAGTAGTATTTGGGAAACGTATGAGAAGGTTAGCACCACACACCTCAGCATTCTACCAAAGAGAAAAATAAAAAAAATTCAATACTTCAGTCCCTTTAAGCAGAATGTGCGGAAATCTGTGCCACTGCAGAACAATCCGGAAGAATTTCAAGAAAAGTGCATATGAACTCACAACCTTAATGAACTATGAACATCTATAGAATTGATCGAATAACTCCAGTCACATTTTTAAACACTAACAACATTTTATAAACAATTTAAACAGGCTAAGTACAAAACAACAAAATTTTCTCTCTGGAGCATATACACACGTAATAATAAAAATCCTTCTGGCACTCGTCACCACAAGTACCCCATATATCTTTTTTTCTCTTTCTCCGTGTCCCCAGCTAGAATTCACTCCCCCACAGTCTATTTTTTCTGGATCATTTCTTTGGTGTTTCTAAGGCCCCTTTTACATGACACCTTCCCTCCAAAATTACTGGACCATTAACCATAATTTTTAAACTCATTACCCAAAATAACCAAGGTTCATTCATCATGTTACTCTGAGCCCTTATCAGAAAGTAAAAAACTAAAATATACCACATGCAGATAATGTAGAAATACATAAAATACATACAACATAGAAATACATAAAAGGCAGATAATACCAAACAACGTACATGTCTTTATTTTCTTCTTTCTGTCCCCCCCCCAAACTATAATTCACTCCTCTCTGTTCTCTTTTCTTAAACTTTTTCTTCTTGTATTTAAGGCCCCCTTTACATGACAGTGAGGGAAACACTATTATGGGAACTTTTACCACAGAACATTTCCAGTCAGCCAAGGGTTTGTTGCAAAACATCTTGCTTTGGGGACTTCAGTTACATTAAAAAATATAACGCATGATTAGAAAAAAAATTATACTATAACATGAAAATATGAAGTTATAGAAAGGGATTTTCAAACTTTCCACCGTACTTCCACCACTTCCCAAAGTTCCTACAGGATTCCTAGTCTGATCATTTGGTCATTTCCCTGACAAAAACACCTGGGGGGGGGGGGGGGGGGAATTATGAAAAATCATAACCTTCCAAATTTTTTCAAGTTTGCTCTTTCCCTTTACAAAATTTATACCCTGACTTTTTATCAAGTTTTTGCATATTTCTCCTAGCTATTGCCAAATATTTTAATTTTCCCTGTGACTTTCTCTGACCATTTTTAATTTTCCGACTTTCTAGGTCACTGAGAAACCTGTTCTGAAATTTGCTAGAACCTCTCGCTCCTCCCGTTTCTATCAAAAAAGTCAATGCTTAAAAAAATTATTACTAACAAGGAAAAGGTTCTAAAAGTGTCGTCGTCAAAATATTATGTGTGAAGAACTTAAGTACATTCATATCATCCAGAAACACATAAAGACAAAAAAAATTAACAGTAGAATGCAATTACTAAAGGCACAAAAAATTATTCAAAATGACAACAGTTGGCCACTCATAGTCTGTCATGCTTCTTGGCGACATCTGTAACAAACATTTTCCAATGACAGATTCAGAGCTCTAAAACCACTGAAAAATCTTTGAGAACAAAATCAGCATTGAGCAGTCTTATCATAGTGATTCACTAGTATTTTATGTTCTCAGCCCCTGAAGGGAACAGGCGGAGGGGGGGGGGGAGAGAGATAAGCTACATCACAATGTTAGCGACACAGCGATACGCAACAAAAAATTACTGTAAATGATAAATGCAGACATTCTGTAATTGTTCAAATTTAGTGAAAGAAAAATTTACAAGAAAAATAACAGCATATAACTAGAGTTAGAGGATTCACAATTATGTGAATCTGCCTCAAACGTGAATGAGGTTATGATAAAGACATGATAACAGGGGAGAAGAAAAAAGCATTTTACCAACCTGCAAGGCTCGCATCGCCATACCAGCTGCTTCGGGTCTTTTGTAGTTGATGAAAGCACAGAATTTATCTGGCAATAACCTAGTGCTGGCGATTGGACCATACCTTTAGGAACAAAAATAGAATACGTAAAAATTGTAGGAAGAGCTGTGATAATCAAAGAAAATGTCAATTTTACAGTGAAACCTATACAGACTGGAACCTTGACAGGTTGCCATTGAGATCTCAGCCTTATTGCCAGATGTGGGGCCATAGGTCTCCGTGCAGTGCCAGGTTGAACTCACGAGGTTGAAGCCCTGTTAGCCTGCACATGCCCGCTGTCGGGAGGCATATCCCTGAATCAAGATCTTTGATTATTACCATCACCAGAAGAAAAAGCACACATTCAAGAACTCTGACATGTGGCTTTAACTGAAATAATCATCATACTAATCATTGAATCATAGGGTGTTCATCTGAGTTGTCTGTGAATATCTCCCGAGTCCGAAATCAAGCAATACTCCATGGTTTAAGTTAGCACCATGACCCCTCACAATTGTAGGGCTGTAGCAGAAAGGCCCAGCACAAATCTCATTGTTTTTGTTTTACACTTCAATTTGCTATATTCTTAGGGAAGACCTAGCTTCAGGATGTGGGAGGGCTTGATGAGCACCGATGCTCACGGGAAAAGGAAAAAAATTATTTGTATGTTTTATTAGCTATGTTTCCATAGCTTAGTTGGTAGAGCACTTGTCTGGCAAACAAGAGACCAGGGTCCGGGTCCCAGTGGAGGCAGAAATGAATTTTTTTCCATATAATCATCATCTCCAAAAAATATATATAACCAATCTTTCGAGGGAGATCTTTTGCATTGTTTTGAAAAGTATGAGGGTAATTTGTGATCGAGAACTTGACCAAGTCTGAAAATAAATCTTGTTTAGATGAGTAATGATACAGCCCAGAATACAGAATTAGAAAAGCTTGAAGCATATCCACATACTCACTTGGAGAACAGAGAAACAAGCATAGTCTCCGTCAAACTTGGCTGAATGTTGCCAATCCAAATTGAACTAAGGCTCTCTGGATTTGATGGACTGAAAAACGCACATAATGGATAAGTGACAGAAATGCTTGAAGGAAAAAATTTAAATACAACAATTGTTTTGTGAGAATCAATTTTTCCCCCCCTACTTATGCTTATAGTTTTTTACAACTTACTCCAGCTTTATGTCATATGAAGCTGCATTTTGTGGTTTTGGGAGAAACTGTGCCGGCTTCGGTAGCGATGCATATTCAGCAAATTGATTGTCTGAAAGACATTCATCTTCATCATCTGATATAAAAACTTCTTCCAACTTGCTCTGTATTTCAGATGCTCTCTCACTTTCTCCTAGCAAAGATTCTATAGCAGCATCCACAGATCCATGTACCCTCAAAGCCTCTTCGGCCTGTTCCCTTGTTATACCCTAGAGAACATTTTTAATGCAAAATAAGTGATTTAATATTCATTTTTATGAACTCACACTGCCCACCCAAATCAATCATCATTTGAGAAATACCGGTGTGGGCAGAAATCTGTGTTGAATGATAGAGATGGACAACATTGCATAGGATTGTCAGTAGAAATAAGAAGACAACTTGACAAAACGCAATTGCTGAATTTAATGTTTTGCTTAGAAAACTCTTATCAGCACCAGAAAAGGGAACTCCCCCAATTACGGTATTTATGGACGAGACACAATTCCAAAATCACTCGTAACTGATTTGAATTTCATAAAGAGAATGTTTTCATATTTTCGTCCACCCTCTGCACATAATTATATGAGAACCATAGTTCTCTAATAAAAAAGAAACCTGACCTTGAAAAACTGATTTTACTTACATTCATCACACCAAGATCATACATCCTAACTAACATAAGCTCTTTCATGGCTTCCTCATTCTCTGGGCTAAATCTCAGGACATTCAAGAAACATTGCTCTGCATCCTCATACCTCTAAAACAAATACATATACAGACATTGTATAAGTGTAAATGCTTTAAATTCAAAGAACACATATCCATTACAACTTATGAAGTACCGTATTTTAAAATGTAAGGAACCTCGTCTCCCCTGATTTTTGGGGCTTAAAATTTGGAAAAGAAGTTGAAAAGCTATATCTTTAATGCTATCCATGTATAACAAACCCCCTCATATTTTTGGGACTCAATTTTTGGCAAAAAGGGGTTCCTTATACATATCAAAATACGATATATCTGAGGAACCATATACAATAAAACCCCTCTAGACAGACACCCCTCGAATGTGGTCACCCTTCTTTTATGACCAAATAATTTTCCCTTGTATAATAAAAGTAACCATTTCAAACCCCTGATTAATTGTCACCTCCCTATTTTACAGACAAAGTTTTTGTCCCCCTGGTGACCCCAAAAGAGAGGTTTTACTGTACTATTGCAGCCCAACAGAAACTTGTTTACAACATTTCAAAAGAGTTTGGCATGCCTTCAGATTTATCAAAACTGTTCCTCTTCTAAAATGGCCCTTGATTGAATTTGGTGTTAGCTGAATGGTTTTGTCAGTATCCCTGAGAGCTCTATAAAATGAAATTAAATATGATAAGCAATATAAATGAAAAATGTCAAACAATGGATAACATTTTGAAGCCCTTATTAATTTTAATGGTGTTTATTATTTTTTTTTTACTTTACAAGAAATTTATAAAAACTGATGACGAAAAATTACCTGTCAAAAAGTCCCAATTTTTCAAAACAAAGAGCTCTATTACAGAATAACCTACATAATAGAACAAAACGGAAAAGGAAAAACTCATTTATCAATGAATATTTTGAGAACATCATAATCCTGTAATATATCTAAAGACTGATGAAAATTCAAGGGTAACAAACAACCAGTTAAAAATTTTCAACAACGAAAAACTTTAATGGGGAAAAAATTTATAAAGATCAGAGAATTAATGCTTTTGTGGCTGGTGTCACAATACAATGGGTAGAAAGTTCCATGCCTGAGGAGCCACAGCTCAATACAATATAAATTCCCAGATGTTTTGTCTGCAACTTCGGTGTAGAGATTATAACTATCAGTGGATTGAGTACATGTACCTAATAAAACTTTCTCTGGCAAAATTTCTAATGAATTAGTTATACACACATACAACAGCTTTGAGTGTGTAGCCCTAATGTATTATGAAAAAAATATGATTGAGTTTCTTGGAAAATAAGATTTTTTTTTTGGCTTCCTAACCATAGGCACGCATGCACAAGATTTACGAGAGTACCAAGTTTGAGTTTTCAAAAGAAAATTTAAAAAAAAAACACATTTTATTTTTAATCAATAAATCAGTATCTTCTATCGCTCACAATCAAAGTTTATACCAAGTCCACCACACACGGAATTTTTAACTGGAAAGAAATTTTCTGCTTTTCACAGTCGGTTCGCGTAAAGCAGCGACACGCTATGCAAATAAATGGGCCGGTTCCTTATTCCGATTGACCCGATCACTACTGATTGCCAGAATCGAAAACATCAAGAAATTTTTCTCATTACTCTTTCGCTTTTAAAAGCTAAAAAAAGTTGCAATTCAAGTTTTCAACTAATTGGAGATGACGCAGGGTTTCCAGAATCGGAAATACTGACTCACTATGTACACACCCTAATGTCTCAACTGTTCCTCTCTTCAACTTCAAGTAATATGAAATGCCCCACCATTCAGTCTGAAGCTTTATTCTTCCTTGCTAAAATTATTAAGATGTATTGGACAGATGACTGATTTAAAGCAATCGCAGTCGATAAATAACTTTAACAAGAAAAGAACTCGAATTGAACAGGAAATGACACCTCACATTGCATGAAGTCAAAGAGAACAGCAGTTGAAGAATTTAAGTCAAAAGGAAATATTTATACGCCTCCATTTATTGATGTACAGTTATTCACTAAGGGTGTTTGCTGTAGCAGAGTCTTACCTGACTCTCATCTGTAAAGGAAAAGTCTAAGAATTCATATTACATTGGACCAGGGATCCTAAGCCTGAAATTTTCAGTTTTTCAAAGTATCAAGAGTATTTGACCTGGTGTATCAAGAGTATATACCTGGAGTCCTTTGGTTCTAACTTAATGGCTTCTGAATACAACTGTACAGCTTCTTCATAGAAACCTCTTGAGGCCATATAATACGCTTCCGCTGAAAAATATATTTGGAATAAAAAAATTGATGAACAATTTTTTTTCTCTAAGGAAAACTGATGTTTTTTAGATTGCAAAAAATTATTGAAGTAAAAGAAGAATACCATCAAAAACCTCAAATATTGCTTTTCAATATAAAAATTCCTGTTGAAAATACACACATTGCATGTAATGCTTAAAGTCACTATATTATACAAAGAATAAACACTTAATATGATTGTAAAATAATTTTCTGCTTTCTAAAAAATTATTTTGGATAATATATGTGTATTTTTTTTTTTTCATGTAAAATATACAATTTCAATAGAGCATAATATAAAAGCTGAAGGAAAAACTATGGAACTATTTGATGTGTTCTTCAATTCAAGATCATTCTTAACCTTCCAAAATTGCTTTAACTGCTTATACAGTATATGTGTATTGATATTGTTCCGGATAATTTTTCACGAGACTTCGAGATTGCAAAACAAGAAGCAGTTCGATGGACAAACACAGATTTATTTACAGAACAGCAATTTACACATATTTACAGGCTAATCAGAGAGCTAACAACTTTCTCTCAACGTTCAATCACAGCTGACTTTTCATCCAGTCTCTCTCTATTCGAGCCTGGAATTTAACCTCCCTCTTGCGATTGCCTCATACTTATAGCTCCGGTAGAAACTTCAAGAAAAAGAACATCCCACAAATTTCTATTTCATAGTACCAGGTTTGTGGCACTACTGTCTCTGGATGGGCGTAACCTTCTGGAAGCTTCTGTCCAACCCTTCACCAGTTCTTCGCCAATCGCATTACTTTGCGCAATACCGAATCCGGTATCAACAGATTTTGATATTTTAGAGAGGCATCGAACAAATCGCGCCATCTATCGTCTATAGATCGTAGCAATATAAACCATCTGCTGTACTCTTTTCATAACAGATAGGTGTTTAAAAAGATTTTACACCATATATGTAATGTTGATTTGTTATTAAATTTTCTAGATAATCACCGATACTTAACCAGTCAAGTGGTTACGACGGCGTTTGCCGTCGCTGCCATACGTAATGTTGGTGCCTACGACGGCATTTGCAGACACTCAGATTTTTCTGTCTTTTTCACATAGATATGACGAAATAATTTGTCATACATGTGCTGCCATCTCTGTACAGCCATACTTCTACTTTATCATCTCATCACTAGATGGAGTTGACAATTATACTTCAAGGTCTGAGATTATTATTACTATTATCTTTGTCATGTTTTGCAAAGCTGCATCCCCAACGCTTTTGTTTCAATTTCCAACTCCCTTGTGAAGATGCAACTGTTTTATTACTCATATATGTTTTAGCAAAGGTTCAACTACTATGGTTCCACATAAATCCATCAACAGCATTTCTTTTAGTCACAGGACATTATAACCACCCCTCCCCACTTTTGGGGTGTCATATTAAGTCTCGACACATTCGAGCTATAAAAAAACATGCTATAAAAAAAAATATTTTAATATTTCAAACTTCCAACAAAAGGGAAAAAGCGTGCGCATCTTCAAAAAAAAGTGGGCACTGCGGGTAATGCTCGGAGAAATTAATTGAACAGTTGACTGGTTAAAACGATACCCTTATTGTGCATAACATTAGAATAATAGCTAACAATAAAAATACTAAATTAGACTAAAATTTCCTTTAATTTAGCAGTACTGATTGCATATGATGCTTAAGAAAAGCTCCTATAACTTATTTTAGGTGTAAAAGTAAGAATGACAACATGACAAGATGTTTTTGACTGTTTTAGTACTAAGTTTTTGAGGTCAAAAACCTAATCCTGTGATCTCCTACCACATATATTTTGAATAAAAAGCTCTATTTCGCTTAGGAAATTGAATGCAGGTAATCAGTAGTTTAGATAACATTAGCAGTTTAGATACAATGGACCATAAACCTATATATCTGGTCTACACTGTCAAAAAAATTAAAATTGAAAATTATAATTAATATTTAGTTTTAATCATTTTAATAAATTTGTGTTTAAAAATAAAATGCAATATACAAAAGAGTAAGTTCTTCATCCTGTCATCAACCTATTGTGTTCAAAATAATATCCAAAAGCCTTCATTTAGGTTTTTGACAGTTTAAACCAGTTTTTGACAGTTTAAACCAATTTTTGACACTTGTCATGTCAAAAACCCAATCCTGAGATCAAGGTGTAACATTCAAAATATGAATTTTTTGTCGTCATTAAGAATATGGAAAGTTTAGATGGTAGTATGTTAATGGAAGTATATTTTCCTTGATAGTATGAGAATGATAAGCGAAATTTGCGAACCAGTTTCATAAAGAATGATCATGAGCTGTTTCCATAAATCAGGCTTTGAACATGGTCAAGAAATTCTACAGTGATGCTGAATTTATGCTTTATTCCAGAACAGTGGAATAATGTAGCAGCTAAGATCAATTAATATAATTATAAAATTAATAAAATTTGGAAAACAGTTTCACATAACTGATGATAGAATAATAATTATCAATTATTAAAATTTTATGTGAATGTTGATAATTAAGTTGCAATTTGTAGTCAGTTTATGGATCTATAGATTAATTGGATAATTCAAACTTCTTCCCAGTTACTTTGGAGTTTGAATTAACCAAGTTGGACTGCATTATTAATTTGTTTGAATGACATTATGGAAGTCCACTATTGTGTTTTCGTACTTAGCAAAAATTGTTAACTCTATGTGCGTACACCTTCATTGCTTGTGTAATATTCATGAGCCATCTAAGGAAAAGTTTTATGTTCTACAGGCAATCTAATGATGCAAGGAATACAACAATATTTTTCTTTATTCTGGAACCTGACAAAATTCTAGTCCCAGTCTAAAAATGCATCTAATTTTTCACTCATTCTTTGCAAGTGCACCCCAGAAACAGGTTTGCGAGAAATAGTATACATCTTAGCGCTATTTCATTAGATGTTTTACCCATTTACCTTTCCTTACCCATTTATCCCTCTTTTTATCTTATCTTTTCACCCATTTAAACTGAAGAGCCAAAAAAACTGGTACAGGCATGCGTATGCAAACAAAGAGATATGGAACCAATCAGAGTACGGCACTGTGGTCGGCAACGCCTATATAACACAACAAGTGTCTGGCATAATTGTTAGATCGGTTACTGCTGCTACAATGGCAGGTTATCGAGATTTAAGTGAGTTTGAACGTGATTGTATTATAGTCGGCGCACGAGAGATGGGACATAGCATCTCCGAGGTAGCGATGAAATTTGGATTTTCACGTACGACCATTTCACGAGTGTACCGTGAATATCGGGAATCCGGTAAAAAAATTAATCTACGATATCGATGTGGCCGGAAAAAGATCATGCAAGAACGGGACTGACAAGAATCATTAAATGTGACAGACATGCAACCCTTCCGCAAATTGCTGCAGATTTCAATGCTGGGCCATCAAAAAGTGTCAGCGTGCGAACCATTCAACGAAACATCATCAATATGGACTTTCGGAGCCGAAGCTCCCACTCGTGTACCCTTGATGACTGCACGACACAAAGCTTTATGCCTCGCCTGGGCCCGACAACACCGACATCGGACTGTTGAGGACTGGAAACACGTTGCCTGGTCTGACGAGTTTCGGTTCCAATAGCTCCGAGCTGATGGATGTGTACGGGTATGGAGACAACCTCATGAATCCATGGACCCTACATATCAAGCTGGTGGAGGCTCTGTGATGGTATGGGGCGTGTGCAATTGGCGTGATATGGGATCCCTGATACGTCTAGATACGACTCTAACAAGTGACAGGTACGTAAGCATCCTGTCTGATCACCTGCACCCATTCATGTCCATTGTGCATTCCGACGGACTTGGACAATTTCAGCAGGACAATGCGACACCCCACACGTCCAGAATTGCTACAAAGTGGCTCCAGGAACACTCTTCTGACTTTAGACACTTCCGCTGGCCACCTAAATCCCCAGACATGAACATTATTGAACATATCTGGGATGCCTTGCAACGTGCTGTTCAGAAGAGATCTCCACCCCCTCAAACTCCTACGGATTTATGTACAGCCCTGCAGGGTTCATGGTGTCAATTACCTCCAGCACTACTTCAGACATTAGTCGAGTCCATGCCACGTCGTGTTGCGGCACTTCTGCGAGCACGCGGGGGCCCCTACACGATATTAGGTAGGTTCACCAGTTTTTTTGGCTCTTCAGAGTATCTCTCCCAAAAGAACTGAATGAAAAAGTGATACAAACCTACAAATGCAGAGTATTGAACGGCACCAGCTCTATGCCAGATTTTTTTTAACTTCAATTATTTATCTTTACTATAACAGGCTACATACAGGAAATTATAAATGATATCCATTCAACTTGTAGCAGTTTTCACTTTAATTAAAGCTTTAAAAAATTATTTTTTACAAACTAACTTTTAAAAACATATCTATCCCAGCCTCTGGCGACAAAATTGCAGATAATATGCAGCACTAAGAAATTCCAATGTTTTTTCTACAAAAAAAAACCTATTTACTAATACTTACATGCATACTGTCTGATACGCGAAGTTTTAGGAATTGGCTCATCAACCTAAAAGAAAATATATTCATGAACCATAACAAAATTGTCAAATTTTCCTAGCTTAAAACATTTAATTTCAATTCAGTTAGCATTATGGTATATACACACTGTTTCATTTATGTATTTTTCACATTTGCACTGTAATTAGACTTTTCTTTTTTTTCTCATGAACTTTCACATGAAAAAAAAAATAAACATTACTTTTGGGCACACATTACATTACATTATGTGCTTCCAAGGTACAACAGTCCAATTAGGTCATTAAAGCCAATGAAAAATGTAATCTGAGGCATACAAATAAACTTTCTCAAAAACTTAGGACGATGAAATAATATTGTTCCGGATATTGTCTACAAGACTTCAAGATTGCAAAACAAGAAGTGGTTCGCAGGACAAACACAGATTTATTTACAAAACAACATTTTACACATATTTATAAGCTACTTGGAGAGCGAAAAACTTTCTCGCAAAGTCCAACCGACTTCTCACAGAGTCTAACTCTAATCCCTCGATCTGTTTTTGCATCATTTTTATAGATCCAAAGAAACTTCTATAGAGAGAGTTATCGGATCCATAGTTTTCCCGAAAGTGGCAGCAACTTCTGGGAGATGAAACCCTCCAGAACATTCTCAACCGATCGGACGGCGGTGCAAAAAAAAGAAACTAGACCAATATGTTGTTGCATCATAAAACTGTGACACTGTTTGAGGCGCCCTTTAAAAATTGCGCCATCCACCGTTTACAGATTGTAACGATATTGATTATCATGTTAAAGAAAAAAAAAATGATCTTCTGAATCACAAAATAAAACCAAAAGTTTAGAAACAAATAAAAGGAAAATGTATAAGACATGCTTGATTTTAAATACAAATTTATAGCTTTAATCACATGCTAAATAACCATGCATGATAGTTTCAAAACAGAAGCAACTTTGGTGTCCATGAAAGGATCCGAAACGAAGTTCAGCAGCTGTAAATTGCCTTCAGGCACAACTGAATGTTTTGCAATGTCCTGCAATGAGCCTTCAGCTGACTCAAATTGAAGGCGAATAAATATGAGAATTTATAAAATTCTCATATTTTTCCTTGTTTTCTCGGCGTTTTTCCTGAAATTGTTCTGTGGCAGCACTGATCATTCTGTAATGTACATCATAGTAGTTTTGGTACATTCTGCTTTAGATTTAGAAGGGGGAGCACAAACTAAAAAGGGAAAACCAATGTTTTTGCTTAAAGTTAAGGCTAATCACACGTTGATCACATGGGGCTATGTTTTTCTCATTTTGGTTACTACTATAACCTTCTATAATAATTTTGCATGCACATATAAGTGAATCATTTTTTTGAAACAATGATAAATGTCTATTTCTAGACCAGATAATGAAAATCTGGTTGAAAAAAAAAACAGCAATTTTACATCAGTTCATTTTTTTTCTTTTTGAAAAACCACCTACTCTCACATTATGTTCATGCAAGGAGACACCCATTTACAATGCATTAACAATGTCAACCGATTCTCTCAAGGTTGTAAATTAAATAAGAGTCACTGTAAAAACAAAAATTTAACAGGATTGGACTTAAGAAAATAAATTTTATCACTATCTTCAGCAACTTCATTTCCAGTGCCACGAAGTTATTTTGATTCACACAATCACAAAAAAAATAAGCATCATATCGCTATGAGATAAGTACTGAGAAATAAAATACAATATGTGAAATAATAAAATAGCTTACAAGCTCCTCCTTAGCTGTTGGATCTTTTTTCTGGGGAATTTTTTGACCAATTTTCTTCTTTGCAATCTCTGTTACAAAAGCACTGTCTGTATCAAGGTTCTGAAACTTGAATAGAAAGCAAATTTGAATTTGAGGGGAAAAAAATCATGGCACTGAACCAAATTACAAGAATATTCTCAAGTGTAGGCATATGCAAAATAACTCACCCCCCCCCCCCCCCATCTAAGATTGTGTATTTTTGCAGTAAAAACCAAAAGTACAAAAAATTTGAATCCCTCCCCGAGAAAATCCTGTGTATGCCATACTCCTGAAAAAAAAACAACATAATTCAGAATCTCAACCTTCCAAATAGTTTTTGAGTTTGATTTTTTCCCTTCAGAATTTTTTCTGGCTTTCTGCCAAACATTTAACATTCCCCCACGACTGAAAAGTCATCAGGAACTCTGCAGGGATATCTAAAATCCAACTTGAGGTTCAGAATATAAAATTGTAAACATGGCAATAAACCTTATTAATGCAATAGTTTCCAAGTTTAAAGGAATTAACATCGAGGAATTTATTTACCTCTTCCGAATCAGAAGAACTACTTGCCCTAGATTAAAAAAACAAAACAAAATGAATGTTTAAGATTCTCGATAGCAACATAAGACAAAATACTGAATTACATAAAGCAAACTAATATAGTGAAACCGGTACAAAACGGAAGGTCAAGAGACAAATTATCTATCATTCCACACAGGTTTCTGTTTTAAAGAAGTGCACATAAAAATGTATGCAATGATTTATTTCTATCATTTACAAAACTTGGGTTTTGAGAACATCACCCCAACGAGTGTTAAACAGAGCCATGCATAAAATTATTTTGAACTTTTTCATGTTTGCTGTTTCAAATAACTACATCTGAAATTTCATATTTAATGTGCTAATCGTTAAACTTCAATATAAAACGTTCTCCTGAATAGCAATAGAATTGTCAAAAATGAAATTTTTTTAATACGGTGAAACCTCGATATAATGATATTCTATGGACCAAGAAAAGATACAGTTGCTGAGGGATTATCGTTATATTGAGAGGCAAAATTATCTTTACATGTGATCAAATTTATGCTTTTGTTAATACCATCAGAAAATGTACAGTTATGTATTTATTCACCGCAAAAAATTGTAATTGATTAATTTATTATAAAAATTCACAAAGAAGACTTTTGTGTCTTACACAGAAAGTAGCAATACCAATAACTTACTTTAGCTTCGAGTGATTTTTTAGTGCAAAATATTAATGTTCTCAGATGCACTTCAGAAGAAGGAAAACAAGTGGCGTAAAGTTTAAATCCAAAACGATTTTGAGCAAAATATAAAAAAAAATATTGTTTTATATAAGGGTTTCAAAAATCTAAAAATATCATTATAGAGGGATTTATCATAGTAAAGGATACTGTTATATCGAGTGCTATTGTAGTGAGGTCTCACTGTATTTAAAATAAAAATTTAGAAATTTCATACTTTTTAACATAGTAAGACTTAAATTTTGGTTTTTTTTTATGAACTCCATTTTTGTGTTCAAACTCAATACGCATTTCTTAATGCTGGTGGCCATCTCTACACTAAAGGAAAATCTCTGCAGTAGCCAAAACACAGTATCACTAAACTGAGAACAATACTTCAGTCTCCCGCGCGTATTACTATCCTGAAATTATCAAACTTTTTCCAAGAAATAAGAGTGTTTTCTAACAAAAGTCACCATTTCCATCATAAATGAAATGCTAAACAAACTTTTACTAAATTTTCAATAGTAAATCCACTTCCTCTCCAGCCTGACCCCAGAACCAGTTCAGATAGATAATAAATAGAGCCTGGATTATACGCACTAAAAAAGTGGAGAAATATGCTCTAAAAATATGCAAATATGCATTTAAAAATGCGAAAATATGCATTTAAAAATGCGAAAATATGCATTTAAAAATGCGAAAATATGCATTTAAAAATGCGAAAATATGCATTTAAAAATGTCAAAATATGCATTAAAAACCAAAAAATTATACACTAAAAAAATCCTGAAAAAGTTAATTACCAAAAATAGAAAGTATGCATTTAAATAGCCTTAAAAATAGAACACTTGATGTTTGGAAAATATGAACATTTCTATTAAGTCACCAAATTCCACCTGTGACAGAAAAACCGATGTTATAAAAATACAGTAAACCCCCCCCCCCAACGGACCCCTCAGATGTGAGTCACCCTTCTTTTACGGTCAAGTAATATTTTCCCCTTGTATAACAGAAGTATGTATTTCGAACCCCTGATCAACGGTCATCCCCTCTTTTACGAACAAATTTTTTTGTCCCACCGGTGACTGCAAAAGAAAAATTTTACTGTATTATTAACAACATTTATTTGAAAAATTATAAAAAAAACTGATTACGCTTAAATAAGCCTTCACAAATATATATATATATATATATATATATATAAATTATTTATTTATTTATTTATATATATGCACTTATTCTCAAAATGCTTTGATTTTATGCATTTATATGCATTAATGCTTAAAAAAAAGGCCAAAATATATGCATTTGCATATAATTAGGGCTCTAATAATAAGCCTTCATAGTTTTTCCAAGAAGTGAGAGTTGACCTAACAAAAGGGTGAAACAAACCCACTTAACTTTGCTCCCATCCAAAGGACGGAAACTTGAACTTGACCGAAAATTCTTTCCATTTTAGCAGGTTTTGTATCTACAAATATACTAAATATGCCTTCTGTTTCCGCATTAGACAGTTTGTCTTAAAGAGGTTTCCAATGATTCAAAAAGCATTAATTATTCACAAGACTACATATTTGGTCGGTTTAAGGCAAGTTTCCATCTCATACAGTGTCCATCTTAGGCCGGGATTACACTATAAAAGTTGGATAAAAGTTCTTTTATAAAACTTGAAAATGTAACCAATAATCATACCAGTTATATTCGCGCAAATGCAACCAATAGTCTTATTGACTGTATTTTTAAAGTTTTATAAAAGAACTTTTGTAAAATTTTTATAGCGTAATCCCGGCCTTAAACGTGTTTCACTGTACTCAGAAATGGGTTCAATAAAAAATAAAGTAAACACTTTTTGCCCAAAAACAAAACAGGGCATATTACAGTGAAACTTTTATACAGGGTGATTCAGAAAAGATGGGAAAAACTTTTAAGAGGTGGTAGTACACACCAAAACAAACAACTCTCATCAACAAATGTATGGTCTAACATGAAACGCAAACGCGCTAGCACATTTCAAAACAGCCGCTCCGCAAACATTGAAATGGCATTCCTGTTGAAATTTAACGGGAGGAAAAGGACACCACATGCAGCATGCAAATGTAAATTGGGGTAGAAGAGGGAACCTTATGCAAATCTGTGTCACAGTGAACAAAAGGTGTGGACCTCAACACTGTGAAGTTATTCCAGCGTGCAACCATTCCAACAGTTGTAATGTATAGGATAATGGCGCACTTTAGTAATACAGAAAAAGCATACGTGCATTAAATTTACGGAGTTGCAAACGGAAGTATCACAGAGGCAGCACGAATGTACGGGTGGTTTTATCATCATTAACAGGTCAAGTGTCATGTTGTCTGATGATACAATTGTATAAAGGTGTACACTATATCAGGGCTTATAATGAAAACTTTCTACATTTTTTTTTTCAAAAATGATACTGATCTGCTCTCTATTGGGGGGGGGGGGAATAGGAATGTGTGTGTGTGTGTCCTTCAATAGTTATAACAAGACTTTTTTGTTCTTACTGTGAAACAGAATTTTTGATACAGAAGGATTTCATTATAAGCCATCAATATATGTGTTTAAGCTCAATCCCCTCACATCTCACTGCTAATCCACCCCCATCTTTAGTCTATGCTGAAGTAAAAACTTACAGGAGAAAAAATAAGCTATCATTTGACACTAATCTATCCGTGAATAAACCTCCAATTCAGGGACAATGTTTTCCCACATGTCTTTTCAGCAATTTCATTTATGTACAGTTCCCAAAAAATTTTAAGCTTCAAATGGCAAGGCACCACTGTAGCTTGTTTACACATTCAATATCTCAAAAATTATAGTAAAACAAATGTGCTGATAGATTTTGGGAAATCTGACTTGTTATAAATTCATAATAAGTAGTATATACATAAGTATTAATATAACTCATATAATAGTATCAATTATTAAATAAACCAGTAAAACAATTTTGTACTACTTACACTTTAGCTTCTGATGTTTTTGTTACATTTTCTTCGGCCTAATAATGAAAATAATTATTTAATATACGAAGCAATCAACTGAAAATGAATACAAAATAATGAATTTGATAAAAAAAATTAAGAAAAATTTTAAAAAAATTAAAAACACTAACTTCTGTATCTTTTTTCAGCTGCTGCTCAGATTTCTCAAGCTTCTTCTTTTCTTTTCTTCGCTATATATATATACAGATTTAAAGATAAAATGTTAGGTACAATTTTATAATACATCAAACTATATAATTTATTTTACATATGCAAGCAAAAATTTTCAAATACCTTTTTCTGAGCTTTTCTTTTCTGGGATTTCTTCTTTTCCCTTTCTTCCTCTAAGATGAGCTCTTCTGCATTTTTAACTGCTTCCCGCTAAATGTTAAATTTAAAAAAAAGGTAAGCATTATCCTCTACATGAAGAATGATAAAAGCCTTAAGAAACTATATATACACACACAGTAAAAATATCTTGCAAACAAAAGCAATCGATACATTCTGAAATTAAAAAATGAGGGGAATATTATTCACCGCTATTTTGTGGACACTCACAGGACAAAAAAATATTGCCCATAAAAGAGAGGTAACCATATCTGATGGGAATGGATAGTTATTGAGTTTAAAAAAAACTTTCAGCCATAAAAAGAGGAGTGACAGTTGAAAGGAGGTTTCACTGTATTCAACTCCCTTATGCATCAATTTTTCTTCTAACCATTTATTTACAGAATCCTGGAGCATGCTACACTAGTTTGTAGGAAATCCTTACATTAATAATAGTTCCAGGGAAAAATAATATGGCTCTAAACTGAACAATACAAAAAAAAAAAAGAAACGCTTGTCAGTGATTGCACATGAAGAAACTCCAATTGTCTAACACATCTTACTCTAAGTGAAATAAGAAGAATGTCTGATTCCATGATCTGGGAACAGAGAATTTCATAGTTTTTAGCAGGGTATCTGTCTGTCCAGACTTTATTTTAGAATCTTGTTTTTTGCAAAATTGCTCCTTACTGTTGTGAAAATAGCCATTAATTTTATGAAAAGTGAACAATATAGTTAAATTATCAGAAAAGAAATTAAATATCAAATTTATAGTTTTATTAATTTGTATTTTGTGAAGGGTCTGTTGTTTAGAACCAGAATTTTATGGAAGATCTGGAAAACTGACCCAAATTTGGCCAAAACAGACCACTGTTTAGTTCAGTCTGTATAAACTTGAAAAACTAGAAATACTTTAGCTATGTTGAGTACTGACAACTTAGCTTCAATTAAAAGAGTGGTTTCAAACTTTGGATTTGCACAATCTAAGCTAAGAAAGATTTTGAGTGAGAATAAGTGAGTGAAATAAGTTATGCATTATCAGATGTTGCATAGTAATTTAATTTTACTATGGAAGCAAAACCATAATAAGGCCAAATATTAGAATTAATATTTTGAATCTAATTATTGCAATATATTATTTCAAAATATATTTAAAAAATTAATCTACATAAAAGCAAGTTTCTTGTAATTTAACACACATATTGTGGCAACAATGTATTTTAACACACTAGCTACATAGTTTTAATAGTTTAAACCAGTTTTGATATTTGTAATGAAAAAACCTAACTGTGAGATGTATATATAAAAGTTCAATTATATAACTGAATTATTTTTTAAGGGAAAATTGGTCTTCGTATGAGGCCAGATTGTATGAGAGCTAATAAGTGCCTAAATGTATGTAACACGTTTTTGACAAATCAACTATAATACTATCATCACATAATCTATTTCTATAATCCAAAAATCTGCAATTTGATAATTTGATACTTTCACTTGGCTTGCATATAACACTTAATAATTAATTATAACGACTACATTTTTTTTAATCATTCATTGTTTATTTTTTAAAAAAAGGAGTGTCAAAATTTAAAGTATACATCAACAGACATATTTCTTCACTGCCTAAATATTTACTATCATAAATAAATCGTAAAAAATGCATAAAATATACTTAGTTTAAGCATAATAAATCAAAAGCCATACCTCCATTTTATCTGTATGTGCCCATTGCAATTTGATAAAAAAGAAAATACAGAAAATTTACTAAACAACCCATAGAGAATACTTCATTCAATACATCATCTTTCATAGAATGCAAAATGCTAAATATAACTCCCATGTCATACAAACAGAATTTACACGATTTAATTGTAACAATGGACAAAGTTAACTCAATGCAATCTTATAAACCATCAAATAGGTTATGAAGCTAGTTACTTTAAATTTCAAACTATTTATTACACTAAGATAACTTTCAGTTACTGAAGTTATTATTTTATTATTATTTATTACCATTAAACCTATCATTCCATTATTTAACAGGCAAACCCTATAGTATGAGAACTTCTCACTTCAAATCAGGAAATTCTCAAATTTATTTTCTTGAGATTAAAAAGTGGATCCCTACAAATGAAATCTATTTTTTTAAAAATGTTGGGAAACACATTTAGCTTCAAACACATCACAGGAAAAAGACTATAATTAGTCCTATAGGCCTCTACCCAATGACTAGATACTTTTTTGCTTTGCTCCCAAAATTCTGAAAAAGAAACTTAAGGTATAAAGAAAAAAGTCGCAGTATAGAATTTCAAAGATTGAGACAAATGAATTTAAATTATAGATTAATTATGTTTCTTCATTTTTATTACATCAATTAAAAACAAGAACAACAAACGCTATATATAAATTCTAAAATCATAGTTTAAATTTTTAATTTATATTCAAAAGTCATCCTGCAAGCTGTACTTATATGAAGAGCTTATTCTGGAGCAGCAGGACATAGGTTATATGTTCAATTATATTCCAATTTATTTTGCAACCTTACACAGATCAAGGCTCTATCAGCTATTGTCAATTTAAACCAGAAAAAAATAAATCACTTTTCTGAGGCTGAAGGTATCAGGAAATAGCAATTCAAAAAACTGTTTCAATCAAAAATAGATTGACTGCAACTACAAGCTAATTTTAGTTCCTTCTGGAGTCCCTAATCATATAAAATTCATATCCCATTTTTCCTTTTGATAATATTAGTATTTCCTTATTGCTGTTGTGTTCAAGACATTTCTAATTTAATACTTTCAAAATCTGAAATTTGTGCTTTGAATTGGCTGTTATCAGAAATATTCTCTTATATGTATCTAATCACGATGTTGATGATGTATTATGAGAAAATATCATTTAGGCTTTTATCACATTTCTATACATATTCAATGTTACACTTTTTCATAGATAACCCAACAATAACAATGAACATTCTGAAAACAATTCATTTATATACCTAATAATCAGAAATATATTTTATAAATAAAAGTTATTTCGAATATTTCTCATTTAGGCTATTATTTATATTTTTTATAGCAGAAGTCAAATTCTAATAAAAGGTACACTACTTTTATTGAAAAACCAGAAAATGAGTGTACAAAAGAAATTAAAAGGATTCTATTGTATAAATAAGTCCAAAAAATATTCACAAATTATTTTTCAAGTATAAACGATCTTACGTTTTTTGTCTTTTTTGTTCTCTTCTCCTGGAAATAAAAAATTATCAGTTAAAACTTAAAACCTTTAATAATGTTAAGTTAAAAACTTCAAACTTAACCATGAAACTTTAAATTTAATCACAATCACATTTTAATGAATAGGAAAACGATATGTAATATACAAGGAGCAGTTCAAAATTAAGGGCCGATCCTGTATAAAAAATGAATGGCAATACCAATTGGTTCACACATGCGTAGTAGTATTACTCAGTCTGTTCGGAATGTAACCGCTATATTGTCCTCTTTGATTGTTGTCTGCCTTCGCAAGACAGTATGTTAAAATGAGTGCAGTAATAACAAATCCTGCCAGTTGTGAAATTTGATCAGTGATTAGATTTCTAAATGCAGGAGGACATAATGCTGCTCAAATTCACTGTCAATTGTGTGAAACATATGGGCCTACCGCAATGAGTGAAAGAAAAGTGAGGCAATGGTGTCGCGAGTTTAAGGAATGCGATCAAATGTTCACAATGAGCAGAGGAGTGGCAGACCTAGTGTCTGGACTGACAATCTCATTGAGCATGTGAATGCAAAAATGAAAGAAAACTGTTGCTTTAAGATAAGCAATCTTTCTCTAGAATTTCCAGAAGTTTCTAGGACAACATTGTTGAGAATCATGACTGAAACTCTAAGTTATTGGAAACTGTGTGCACGATGGGTACCTAAAATGCTCACAGATGCTCACAAAGATCATAGAATAGCATCTGCACATGCTTTTCCCAACCGTTTTAACCACGATGGAGTACAGAAATAATTCAAAAATTTGGATAGGAGATATTTGATCATCCCCTTATAGTCCTGATCTCATCCCCAGTGGCTACCATTTCTGCGGACATCTCAAAAACTGGCTTGTCTCTACATGTTTTGAGGAAAGTGAGGAATTGAAAATTTCAGTACAAAACTGACTGAAATCCCAGGCAGCAGAATTTTATGCAGAAGGTTTGAAGCAGCTTGTTTCATGATATCAAAAGTGTTTGGAACGACATGGTGATTATGTAGAAAAATAAAGTAATCATGTAAATTTTTGAAACCATTAATAAATTTGTCATTTTTGCAATTGTTTTAATTTCATTACTGATCACCCATTAATTTTGAACTGGGCATCGTAGTTTGAGCTAAATAATCATCTGACAAATCTCAGTTGCCATGGCCCTAAAAAGATTGGTGTTTTCATCTACAATTTCCTATGCATGATTACTGAATTGGCATCACCTCCTAGAGATAGAAGGCCTCTGCACTGTTTGCCATAAACGTCATTCAGACTACCTAGCAAGTTTGCCACATTTTGAAACACAGCATCCTATTTCGTTTCTTCTTATTTTGGCGTAGAATCTTCCTGGTTGGCTCACAAATACAGCATAGTGATTGGATGTGGGGCGTAGAAATCGCCAATTCTGAACCCGATAACTTCTTTTCCTCACAACGATGATACTGGCACGAGCAGGGAATTTTTTTTCCCTGAATATTCTGAGGGAAAATGGACTGCTTACTGACGTTACAAGCTGAGTGCAGAGGCCTTCTATCTCTAGGAGGTTCTGATTGGGGTCTGATGACATGGAAGAGTTTTTTGGAATTCATGTTGGCATGTCTACCAGGGGTCCATACTAAGATGGAAAAAATATTTTAAATTGTTTCTCACACAAAAAACTCTGCTTGGCCCCTAAGAAATTTGGGTGGTGTCTAATTTTATAAAAGCTAAAAGCTTATCCCGCAGCTGAGTTCTCTTCCAGCTGTTTTTATGGCAGGGCTGGAGAGCGATTTGTCAAGCCTTTATTTCCTGTATTGTTTTGATTCAAGTTTCCCTGCAATGCAAAGTACCAAACTATGAACCTCAACACCTCAGCATTACTGTGGTGAGAAAACGTAATTCGCATTACCCTTCTGACTAAGTAGTTAGAGGAAATCTCCTTAGAGTGTCAATAGCTCATGGCCCAAAATATTCCAGTGATACATGCTCACATGGCAAATTTTGCTTTATCGCTCGTAGTAAAGATATCAGATAACTTTTATGTGGGGTGGGAATCGATTGCACATTTTGTGTGGGGAAGATTACTTTTTTTTAACAAAAGAAAATTTCACAATGGGAACTAACAACAGATAGTAATATAATTCACCATTTTTATCAGGCGGAAAGGTATCAAATGCTTCTGTGTATCCATCATTGTCAGAGTCACTAACCAAACCACCATCGTCCTTAAAAATTAACATTTCCGCATCATCATCTTCTTCCTCTTCTGAATCATCAACTAAAAATAGCAGGAGCACTTGATTACATAACGATCAAATGGTAAACTATCAAATAAGTTTAAATTTACAGTAATAAAATCTAAATTAATTCATTAATCTTAGAGTATTTAAATATAACACTTACAATTCATTTCTTCATTCCCAAAGAAAATGAACTGAAATAACAACAACATCTCCTCCTGAAACATGAGAAAAATTCTTAATAGAATTAAGAAGTGTGCATAAAATCACAAATTCATCATTGAAAAAAAAAAGTGTAAAATGGGACAACAAAATTGATATGGTCAATATTAAAAAAATTTCCAACTCTGTATTACTAATTATTATGAAATATTTGAAAAAAATTATCAAAAATTTAAAAAGTATCATAGTTTGCAAAAGTCTTTTGTTTTATTTTTTGCGATTGGCACTTAGCTGAAGACATGTAGTTGAATACAGGGGAACCATGCCGCCCCCCCCCCCGTAATAATTACAGTAGATTCTTGTATAGTATAAACTTGCCATGTACTAGTCCAGCCCTTCCAGTAATCCACCAGAGTTTTCAGACTGGCCCCTTCGAAGTATGGAAAAGGAGAAAAACATGTAAACATGTTAAAAGCCAGACTTTAATACAAGACGGCACTGGGCAAAACAGAAATTAACTAGCTCCAGTGATTAAGGTGTCAAAGATGTTAGGTTAGTATATGTATGTTGTTCAAATTTTAGAGCCCCAAAAACCAAGCAGCCCAAACAGAAATCGGGCTCTGTACGAGGCTTTGCACAGAAGTTTAAATTATTTAAATGGGTTATTTTCAATTGCCTTCTAGCAATCCAGCATGACTCTGATCTGATATGTGCCAGATTAGTGAGAGTCTACTGTACTTGTTCTATTATCATTACATATAATTTCTACTTTATTCCAAAACTCATCTTGTGAGCCCTTTAGTAAACTCTTCTCTGGGAAGGGTCTGCAGACCACCTTTTAAAACTGATCTATAATTTCAATTGAAATTTCGGAACTTTATTTTATTAGTTTCATAGAATTAGTTAGACCCGTCGTTCACACACTAATTTGCAACCAGCGCGATTGCTCAACCAATATGTCACTTTATTACCCAACCAGTTAGTTTGAAACATACTTTAAATCCATATGTTTCATCATTACAAAAACAAAAAAAAAAACAATTGATAATAAACTCACCATATTTAACATTCGATTCAAAGGACCCAATCTGTATGGTGAATCAACAAAGTATAGAATCAGCAACGCTTGACTAATTTGTTGAAAGTGCTGCAAAACATAAAGACAAAAACACAAATATAGGATAGCAATTTAATAGGGCATTGATTTCTGATTTTTAAAAAATGTTAATGTTGAAGATAAAAACTAACATGTCCATTTCAGAAACATGTTGATATTTAGAGCTTATAATGCCTAATTTGATTTCCGAGACTAATTGTTAGATGAACTCCAAAAACTAGCATGATTAAGAGATGATTATGAGTGTGTTCATCACCCTCAAGCAAATCTGTGTAAAAAAAATCTAAAATGATCCACAGGGTATACGTAGATCAAATAATTCGACTCATTTTTATGATAGCTAGGCTGAAACCACTCCTACACAAACAGGTTTTTGCTCAGTTCACTGCATCAATGTGTGGTTAAACTGGGCATGGCACCAGGTGTTGATTTCTCATTTGGTGTCAGGGTGCTCTCGGTTACTGGGTTAGAACCACTCCCAAAGCCTATCCATAATTTTATTGCAGTGTAACAGAGATCGGAAACGTGCCAAGTGATAATTAGTGCTTAGTAACCCAAAAAGTTATGGGAAACTGCTGTAGATAAGTTTGGTAGTCTGTCAAATCGCTTCCTGATGATTTGTGATAAGGGGCAGGGAAAAAACAAGATTTTTTTCTTGTGCAGTTAATGGGTTAACCCTTACAGTAACAATGACAAGATATCTTTGACCTGCTGATTTGCTAATCATGATCTTCCTGCTAATAGCGTGTCTCATCATTGATGTGCTGATTCACGAACTGTGATCATGAAGTTTCATCATTCGGATTGAACTGACCACCAGTGAGATTCCCCAGAGAAGTAATGATTTTCTTAGTCAGGGTTGTTTTGTTTAAACCTTGGTTTTAACCAAGTGTTTTTTTTTTTTCAAAAAAATCTAAATAAAAGTGGCCTAAATATAATTTTTTCCTTGAAAAATATCATATTGGATCATTATTAGCCAAAATTTTTCATTTTTACCACATTTTATATTCTTGAGGGGTGTGTGTGTGTGTGTGTGAATATAGATTTTTTTTTTTTTCATATGAAGTATCTTAGTTATTTAAAGTTATATACAGAAGCCAAAATTTTTCATTCTTACTACATTTTCAACCTTAGGCTAAATTCCGATGCTCTATATATCATTAGCAAATTCATGAATAAGGATTGCATCACACATCTCAATGTTGTGGTGCATTATCTCACAGGGGTTTTTTCCCCCTTCACAAAGAAGCAGCAACAGTAGTGACACTATCCTGCTAGGGGCAGGTGGTCCTAAAATCCAATAAAGACACCAGCTGTCCCTAAAGGACAAAGACTAGTGTACTAGTAGTTAGATTACCTCACAGACATTTTCGTTTTCTTTCCCATAAGAAGTAGCACATCTCATACTGCATAGCCTATCTCCCAGTCTTAATACTCAATAATTGCTTTTTATGCTGTTAAGCCCAGTTAATAAAGGTTCTACTGTATAGTAGTAACAGATTTATGAAAAATAATCAGCTATACACACACAGAGTGATTATAAATAAAGTTTTGATTACAAAATTATACAATACTGGTCAGAATGACTTGAAAATTTGCATGGATACTCCTGAACCAATGGAAAATACTCCTGTTAATTGCATTTTTAATTGGGTTGCTGTATTTTTGAAATATATGACAACCATATTTTTATGGGCATCTTTTTATCAGCCACCTCGTTGGGCATTTTGTCTGTTGTGGCGTTGTATTTGTATAATGGAAATTTGTTTGGCAAAAGAAAAAAAAAATGCAAGTAATGCAAAATATGCAAGTAGGTGATGCTGTACTTGGCCAGTAGTATAATCTATTTTGTGCAATCACATCATTTCGGCACTTGTGTGTGGATAAAACAACTTCTTTCAAGATGCACATTGCAATACCAGCAAAACAGCTGCTGAAAAACTATTTTGACAGGATGACATGACACCTGGCTGGCCGCCAGTTCACCTGACCTTAATACTTGCAACTTCTGGCTGTACGGGGGTACCTCAAAAGGTTATGAACAGTGGTCGGATTGCAAACTTTGGTAAATTGCAAGCTCCAATGCATCCCCTATACGATAGAAGTTCCTCAGGAATATTAACATGGGGGTGCGTTTGTTTTAATAAAGGTGAACTGCAAGTGCATCCATATCATGACCATGGCATACTCTGATCTGTTGTTGAACAAGAGTTTTTGTGCTTTCACCTCATAGCCAGAACACGGTGGACAACATATTTAACATTTCTTGAGTAAGTTGTAGTTCTTTGTTCAATTACTTCGTTTTTGTGATGTTTCCATAAATTATGAAATCGTGCAATGCTATAATTAAGTTATTTTGCCATGACTGGCTATTGTTTCCATTCTGCGAGAAAATTTCCCACGTGTTGGATGCGTTCAGTGTCATTAATTTTAAATTCTTAAATATTTTTTTCTCCTTTGCCAAATAAAATTACATTGCTTCAGGAATATTCATGTCAATTTTCTAGTCATTCTGACAACTGTTCTTTTTTTACAGTGTTTTGAAATCAACTTTAGTTATAATCACCCTGCATATCCTAAATCATCGCTAATTAATCTGCATTATTTATGCTTCATCAAATACATTATATTCACCTAATTTTTATCATAATTTTTGCAAAATAGCTTCTTAATTAAGTATACTGAAAGTAACTGGAGAAAACATCTTTATATTATATATGATTAATAAAATTAAAAGAATTTTCAAACACAAAGTAATCCATTGAGCTAAGCAAAAAATAATTTAATTGCAAAAGTTGGTTTTTATTAAAATGTAAGAGATATTAATTGATTAATTACTATGGGAATAATAAACATTTCATTTTAATTAATTATTAGAAGCTTGAATGATTTTCAGAAATTTTATTATTTTTAATGTTAATGCTATTTAAAACAAAAAAAAACCAGTTTAAACCAAAAAAAAAAAACCAGGTTTTTTTACCAACCCTGATCTTAGTGGATTGCCGACAACATAATTTGGTGAGATCTTTTCATGTTTTATACATCGAGATCATGACTATTATATTTGCAACCGTAAAATTTGAATTTACAAATGTAAAGTAACCAAAGTATGTGGAATTATGTGTTAATAAATGACAGTCTAGAAATTGCCAATGGTTTCTTTGAGTTGCCTGAGGCTTATATAATGGATGAAAGAATCACGGGACGTAGCTAATAACAGATGCTACACTGGTTCAAAAAATTCAAGAGGTGCACTGGCATACACAATGTTACTAGGCACAGTGCAAGAGTGCGAGTTCGAACATGTCTGGGGCTGAAAAATTTTGTGTCTGAATTCAAGTGAACTCAGTGCCACCAGGAAGTGACCTTGGATACTGCCTTGATACCTAAGGTCCTTATGGAGGGCGATTTCTCCCTTTCAAACAATAATATCTGCACCTCTCCCCCCATCTCGCCATCTTCTGTATGCCAACAGGAGTCTTCAGAAAGGCATAAAAATGTAAATTCCATGTTAAATGTTCATTTATTCTTTACATTAGTCTTTCATATTAATTTTGTATCGCTTTTATTTAGTATTAAACACTATATTTATTCCCTATAAAAATGTGTTTTTGGTGTAATTTTAGAGAGTCTAGAATGAATTAATTGGATTTAAATTGATTTATATGGAAATAATTGCTTCAGTTTGGATTTTTGCAGGTTGTTTTCGGACGGATTATTGACAAAAACCGAGGTATCATTGTATTTACTACTTTTACTGTACCTTTTTTATAACGAGAATTAAAAATTAAAAATACGAGAAAAAATTCATAAACTTACATCTATTGAGGTCTTGGAGTAGGAATGATTTTCTGGAAACCATTCTAAGGCTGCACATTTGTATTGCTTGATGATATCCTCAATGGGTGCACCTAAGTCATTAGAGAAACAACATACTTATTTCATTTTCATTATTGGCTTTACTGTTTCCTCCCAGCACTATTATACACAGAAAATTAATTATTAGAGTTAATGTTTGTATCAAGCAATACAAAAGAGAATTAAACCACCACACAACCCATGTTATTATATATCTGCAGACAACTCTACGACACTTATCAATCTATACAGCAGGACCTGACAGATCTAAAATAAATCAGGCACCAGCCAAATTTTTTAGGAGCCAAGTAGACCTATATATATACAAGGTGATTCAAAATTCAACATAAAAACTTTTAGGGGAGGTAGAAAACACAAAAATAAAACAGAATAAGATAGGAATGTATGACCAGAAACCCCAACCTGATCAGCTGGAGGATAAATAAAGATACAGAAATGACAAGACAATAATGGGTGGAAAAACTCTTTATTTAGTGATACTTTACACGAGAACACTATGTATACGCACGTTAAGTTTCACAACAAGTCCTCAAGTACTATCCACAGTTATGCACGCTTTAGGGTGCTGTTATATGCTGGAGGGCGGAATTTCTGCCCATTATTGGCTTGTCATTTCTGCATCTTTGTTTATCCTCCAACTGATCAGGTTGAGGTTTCCGGTCATACATTTCTATGTGATTCTGTTTTGTGTCTTCTACCACCCCTAAAACTTTGCACGTTGAGTTTTTGCATAATGAATCACCTTGTAGGCCTATATGCCTTGAACTGGCAAAAAACTCAGAAAGGCGATCAAGGGGAACAAAAATTGCCATAGAAAATAGTGTCACAAACCCCATTTAGTTGGTGAAAATCGCAAAAATTGGTAGACATCACCAGCACACCCGGTACCTTTGAGAGCATCAGACAATCGTTACTCTGTCAAATGTGCAATGATCTATGCTGCCGCAATTTCGAACAACTCCTGTAATCATTGTTCTTCGTCTGTACTCTACTCATGCTGTCAAGTAAATGGTTTTTGTACTTATTTATTTTAATCTTTTTGTAGTTATTTTGTACTTATTTATACACTTTATTTTGTACACAACAGGTCACATAGCAGAATGTTTTGCATTGTTCTGCAACAGGCCCTCAGCTCAGCTGACTGAAAATGTTCTGCAGTAAAAATTCCCATAATAATCATTTTTCTGCACTTTCCTTAAAATTCTGCCAGATGGTTCTGTAGCAGTACTGATTGTTTTGCAATGTACTTCGCACGTTTTGGCACATTCTGCTTTGGAGACCACAGGCTGTGTTGTAATGCTATCAAATAAATGTTTTCTCCACTTATTATTGGCCTTTTTGTCCCACTTCATGTCACACCCTTCACAAGTATTTTTGTGATTTTCACCGACTAAATGTAGTTTGTGATACCATGTTCTATGGCAATTTTTGTTCCTTTTGATGCCTAATATCACCCATCTGAGTCTATCGCCACTTCAAGGCAACACCCTATATGTATATTATATATGTTTACTTTTTCAGAAATTGGACCTTATTCCATATTGATAGGCCTGCCAACATAAATTACGGGCCCATTTTATCATCTGACAAAATCACACATGAAGAATTCTTACCCAATACTATTGTTTAAGTCATTATGACAATGTAGTATCAAGGATATATGGACCTTGCCATGAAGAAATGTGCAAGTGCACTATAAAACTCAATCCCTACAATTAACACTCACACAAAATCATTCTATCCTGTGCCATAAAAAAAAAAGACATCAAATTAAAGAATTTTTTCACGAAAGGGCGGGGCAATGAACTTATAGATAGAAGGTAATTATCTCAAATCTGCAACTCTAACCTCAATATTTTTACTTCTCATTAATTTTTCACATTTTGGGAGAAGACTGTTTTATCCTGTCTTATCTGTGAGAATATACCAATCTCATGCACAGTGGTGGCTTTAGAGCTGTGTGACCGGGGCACCGCTCACGGAAGGAGCGCAAAATTCTGAGATGAAAGAGCTAAAAAGAAATTATTGACCAAAAAGCGCAGTGGTACCAAAAACAGGTCCTGCATGGATAGATCTTTTCTGCAGCTACCACTACTCATTTATTTATTTATTTGTGCTCATGCACAATGTCTACAGATAAACCCACACAAATTTTCAAGAATAAAACTCACATCTATATAAGCAATGCCTATGTAGCAGAAAAATCCTTTCTCTAGATATTAATTTTAAATTAAATTATTAAAGTAATGAATCAATAAATATGGAATTACTGGGAAGAGGAAATACAATGAGCTCTTATGATTATAGTATAGGTTCACACAAATACAACCTCAGATAAAAAGAAAAGTATTACAGAATTTAAATTAGAGATAAAACTAACCTGTATTTTCAACAATCAATAAATGATAAAACCAATGATCAATGCATGATGAAAAATTAATACAGACATAGGCCAAAGCTTTATCTCTCTCTCTCTCTCTCTCTCACTTCCTGTTACGAACTGGAACCAAAACATATTTCCCAACAACTGCATACCTACCAGTTGAGTCAAATGCTCAGCTCCAGACAGCAGCTCCCTCTGTGTTTCATAATCATAACCACCTTTAATATTATCAGGGTAAGCATGAAACCCAATGATTATAATTACGCAAATTTTACATATAAACCAAAATTCAAATTCAACGGAAAAAAAATTCAAATTGGAGAAATTTGACATTAAATCAAAAAAAATTTGATAAAAAATTTGATTACAAATTTTACGTTCATCCGAAAAAAAATTCAAATGAAAAATTTTGCATTTAATCACAAAACCAATGACACTATTTATTTTGGGCCATGTATACAGGGTGTTCCATAAATTCTTTAAATATTTTAAAATTTAAAAAAAATTGAAGTGATTGATACATTTGAATGTGGTCTGAAAAAAGTTCTGGTGAAAGGGGATGTTTTTTTTGTTGAGGAGAAAAAAATTTAGCTCAAATTTTTGTCGATGGAGGGCGCTGCATGCCAGTTGGGCAGAAGTGATTGGACCCAAATCATTCTTCCATCTCTTCTGTGCAAAAAACACTCATAAAACTTCAGCTGGCAGTTCCTGGCTAAGATAAAACCACTTCACCAATAATGCTTTATTTATCAACGTCAACATCACAATGAAAACCTTATATATAAGTGCCAGCGAAAAGAAAATTCAGAATTGAGCAGTTAATCGTATAGGCCCTTCGTAGTTAATCGCCTACCCTGCATTTCATAGGAGAATCTGATTTGCCCAGTTCTAATGATTTACTTTCACGCAGCGCCTCCATCGACAAAAACGTAAACTAAATTTTATTCTGTGCCTCCACCCCTTTATGAGAATAACTTTTAAGCAAACCACATTCAAACATGCCATTTTCTTTAATTAATTAACTTTTTTTTTTTACCATTCCTTAACACCCTGTATTCAGAGACGGGCTCAAGTATTTTGCGGCCCGGTGCAAAAACAGCTTTGCTGCCCTCTAAAATGAAGTTTTTCAATCGCCCCAATAACCATGAACACCCTAGTGCATACGCCAGTGGCACCCGATAATGAATATCAAACTGCTATTTCTTAGTCATAAAAAAAGCCATTTGACAATGAATTTGGACGATAGTGCCAGGTCTCTAGCAAAAAAATTTCAAGTGCATCCCCATGCACTTTAATTGTAGGGGGGGGGGGGAATAAGAGAACCGATTATCTGCCCATGGCTTGAAACCAGATACTCTTTCAGCTCGTGTAAATTTGAATGACTTTGAAAAAGTTTAACATCTGACCCAGTGCCATCTTCACACATGGGCCCATCCGGGCCTCACAAAGATGAGATTTGGTTCAAACTTTGAAGAATTTGTCTAGTAAGGCATCAGAAAAATAAACTGGCTCGGGAGGGAGGGGGGGGGGTCATGACGCTCTCAAGACAACCCTGCCACTTGCATCCTTCTCTTGGCTTCAGAGGGGGGCACGGAGGGTTCTGTGGAAACCTTAGGCTAGAGGCATAGATGTCTGAATTTTAGAGTTCTCTGACAGAATTTTAAGCTATTTGCTTTGTTAAGAAGGTTGAAGTCAAAATGTAATCTACGTACTTCTATCCCATTTTTGCGGCCCGATGCTCTGCCGCACCTTTCACACTTGCCTAAGTCCTGCCCTGCCTGGTATTGTACTAAGTATTGTACAAATTGTATTAAGGTATTGTACTCACTTCAAAGTTCTAGAATTCAAGTGCTCAGCACGCTTGTTGTGTAACGAATCAAGAATGTGAGCAATCGACCATCGTCTTTCATTGCTGGCAAGGCGGCCAGATTCAAATTTGATGAAGACAAGAGTTTTTCACCAGGTTAACGTCCACAGCTGATTTGGACTTCTACGAAGGCACATATTTTTGTGCCTTCAAAAATACATTATTAAAAAATTATAAATCAACACCACCGATTGCAGCACCATGACTTAGTTTTATTATGAGTGTGTGGGAACTAAGAAAATTTTAATACACCAATGAAATAGCTCCATTTCTCAAGCAACCAATCAGGACATAGCTTTAGAGACTTACACGTTCAGCTTCATTGTGACCAATGCGCCCTTTCAGTGCCACAATCCCGAGATATCTCATCAGAATTTATCTGCTTTATTTCAGCGACCTCCAAATATCTAGTCTGCTAAAAGCATGTTGAAGTTGTTTTTACAGTAAAACATGTTTTCCATTCCCCCCCCCCCCCCCCCCGCCAATCAATCAACTAGCAGTGGGCGAGTCAACTCTTGTTCAAGGTTAGATAGGAGCAGCAAGAAAAATAGACTGCGTTTCCCCCACCCTCCACCTTTCTTTCAGCACTGTCAAGAAATATATGCTCAGTATAAATAATGCAAAAAGACTTTCTTTTCCAAAAATACATAGTCCATCCTGCTTATAACGTTTCCCCACTTAGTATGACTAATTTTCATGAAATTTACTTTTCTCTTATATTTGATAATGTTAACTTCTCCCAGATACAACATTTAAGTTTTTTGCTATTCTTGTGCTCACAACATTCAGAAAATTCACGTCCGAATTTTTCCTCCCCTGAAATCAGCATACTTTTTTGCCTTCTTTTCATGTAAAGAAACGAAAATGGTGATTATGTGTGTGCATTGAACATTTTTTCCCCCTGTTCTCTAATAATGTGCAGAGCATAATTACCGTTATCGGTGTTCAAATACCCAACAGAAAATCAAAAAGTTATGTCGCTGAATAGGAAGACCACACAACAAATAAGATATAGAAAAAGTTCTCAGGAGAGAGGTTACTTTTTCCTCCATTGCAATTTTATTCAAATTTGCCACATTAGATCGATTCCAAAAAATGAATCTTCTAACAGTGGTGTAAACTGTGAGTCATTGTTTCAATGAACTAGGAGGGTCACGAGAGATTCTCCAAAATAAAAATATGTCAAAACTAAAGAACGCCTTTATCCAGCTGAGCTAATTACCATGTATTATACAATGCAATTTTATCAAATTCTACTTGTACAATAATAAATATATCGCCTCCATCATGCCAGAATCACAAATGTGCAATATCCTTGCAAAAAAGGGAAACATGGCAAATGACATTTGAATGGTTACTCTATGGAAGTTCCTAAAATGTTGTGTAACGTGTGTTTCAATAGGGCATTATTGAAAAAAACACATGTGTTACATTCACGTTTCAGGCACAACTTAGATAGCAAAACAGGGTAGCCAAACAGCTGATAAAAGAAGAAAATTTGTACATTCATGCTTCTGGGATGCGGCGGACGATATCAAGTTAGTACTTTTAAAGGGTGACTTGGAGAGAATCACCCAATTTCAAAATTAATATGTATATTTTTAAAAAATTAAAAACAGAATAAATTATGTGATATGTGAATACACAGGAGGGGGGTGTCTAGTTTTATGAACAATTTTTGTTAATGGTTGATTTAAAGTATAGAATCATTTTGAAATCGGATGATTCTTAAAGTATATAAAAAAACTAAGTAAATCTTTATATATTTAAAAAAAAATTGAATGTTTTCAGAAGTCAATATTGCCTAATCAAAGTCAAAATAAGCGTTCTGAAAAGGGCTTTCGGGTTAGCACGTTTACTAGCAAAAAATTGTGATGTCCCGGGAAACCAGGACATATGGTCAGCTCATGTAGTGGTCGCTGGAAAACGTTTTTAGTCACAAGGGGGGGGGGGGTCACACCACCAAAAGTTCGCCCACCACTGTTATAGATGACTGCATATAACAAAGGAATGAACGGCAGTCTTTCGCATCCACTTCTGAATTTATTGATACAAAATCAAGCCACAAAAGAGTGACACGGTCACAAAATATAAATAACTCAACAGATTTTTAGACGCCAGCATCAAATAGTATTTAAAGGCGGCTTTTTCGGATAAGAAAAATCTGATTTTCCAACTTCAATTCTTCACAGAATTAATACGCCAATACGATGCTTTCTTTGAAATTTTGAAAAATAAAGTAGCAAAAGCCTTTGATTTTGGCAAACTCAGAGCAAGTTAAAAAGAAAAGCTCTAAAATTAGAGAAAAAAAATTAAAATTATTAAATTTGTAGATGATAACCAGTCACCTCCAGTTGCAATGTTTGCAAAAGCAATTGAATGACTGGAAACTTTTCAATATTTTGCAGAAAGGCAAGAAAATGTGCCACATGTGATGTCATCCAGATTTTACAGAAACTTGACTGTTATAGTTTGTTATAACAAAATAATTACTTTTTATTAAATCTCTATATGTACCGTAATGTTTGTTAATAAATTAAAAAGGGCAGAAAGCTATGATAGGTGTAAAACAGTGTCTTATAATATTCTTATAGACACTTCCCGCTTATAACGTGTTTAATTATGGTTTCTTGAAAAACATTATAAGCAGAATCGACTGTATATTTCTCTTCCTAGAAAGCCACACACACGTACATTTCATGGCAAGAATCTTTGTATCATAGTGAACAAGTGAGGAAAATAAAACAATGGGCGGAGTATATTTTTTTGTTGGGGGGAGCATTTATCGGCTCTCATAATCGGGGAAAAAATATTCATCTTGAAAATGGGTGCCAATTTGTGAAGGTTTCCCAATTCAAAATGTGGCAGTTATAATACGGATCAGAGAAATTAAAAAAACTTGCTCAAAGGGTTAAGCAAAATGTCTTTTTCTGCTAAGCAACCGGGCAGTATCCCATCCAAGTGGGATCCTCGGATAGTGCTTATATTACAATAGCTATAATTTTCTATAATACCCGACATTGCCCAGGTTTTCTTCAATTGAATTCACTTTCCAATTGAACACTGAAAAGGTGACCAACCATTACAAAGGCATGAACTGTCATGCATAATACTACTGCTTCACCAAACACCAACTCTGGTTAGATCACTATATTGCAATTTACTGCCATTAATAAGATGAGTTGGAAATAAAAGTGCTGTCTATAGGTGATCGCCTCAAGTTCGTTAGGGAAAATATCTTATCTATATTCTCTTTTGGATTCGAACCCGGGACCGTGAGAGCAACGTTCATGGTGGTAGACAAGCATCTTACCACTATGCCACTCAGGCATCTCATGCATAATACTGGCAGCATTAAAGAAATGGCGATATAAAGGAATATGCATGTCTGGAACGCATTGCTGGGAACCACTGTAACCAAAGTAAACATTCCGAAAGTGACTGATGGGACCCACAAACCATTGTTGTTGACGGTTTTTTACCCATTATGGGCATTTGCCCTGTTCTGGAGAACTTTAAACATAGGCTATCATTCAAGTCGGGTTCCATTTGGTATATATGCAAAATTTGGCAACGATAGATTTAAAATTGCAGATTTGTATAGGGAACACACAGAAGAAAAAATTTATACATATGCATTTATACTCTGAAGACTATGCTCACAGGGTACCGAGACGCATTAGGAATTCTGCATTTTTCAATGTATTTGATTTCATTCAGTTTTTTTTCTTTTATCGCCATTTAATCAGTTTAACTGCTGTAGTAGCTTTTCTTTTCGGTGATGTGTTAGCCATTTTTTTTCTTTGGCAAAAAAAGTTGTCCAAAAGCATGACTCTGTTTCTCTTTGCGACTTCCCATCATACTTCGAGACATTTTTCTCGATAAAGGAAAAAAAATCAACAACACATCACCAAAAAGGGATACTACAGATGTACAAAAAAAAATTTCACAATTTTTTTTATACTGTTGCACAAGTTAAACGTGGTTCATTCTTAATGCTGGCACGTAACCAAGTTCAGAATTTTTTTTATTGGACAAACCAGGTTACAAAATACAGAAGAAAGACACATGACAAAACAAAAGTACACAAAAAATAAACAGAGCTAAACAAAACTGGACATACTCATACAACCTCTTTGTGACCTTCAAGGGACTGCTTGTCCTTCCAGAAGGTCAAAAATAATTTATATTAAATTTCTACTCAGGCCAAAGCAAGTGTAATAAATAACCTAACAAAAACATTTTTTTGTTAGGAGCATGCGGCCGCAATGGATCCACAGAAACACATTTGAAGTGAATTTTTTAATAAAAATTAACCTCGTTATACATCATCTTTAAAAGATAAGTGCAAGTGATGATGGCTTACCAATAAGTGCTGGTTTGAGGATTAAGTTACCTGGCTAAGAACGATAAAAGGATACTGGACCTAAAAAAGCAGAAAAATCTGCTTTAAAAGCGAAATGTATGGTCACAAACTATTTTGCACAATGCTGCTTTCTTCCGAGAAAAAAAAGGTCTATCTCCACTGAGACCAGAGCTCTGTCAGCCCCACCCTGCCAGAGTCAACTCTAGGGGCAGCACATGAGGCTTTGCACCTGGGCAACAGGTAAACTCTAACCGCCCCTGCGTACAATCCTGATGTGAATTCAATGGTATGTTGATTTCTATCTGAGAGCTACGTATGGCAGAGATGAAAAGTCTGTCACTTCTATTCCCAACACCGATTTTTCTACCTCTCACACATTTATGCCTATTTGAGTTTAAATGGAACCAGGATGAGGAAGGCTTTCTGATAAGAATTAATACTCGAATGAGAAAGTTCTCATTCTCAGAGCTATATTTCAAGCTAAAAATATCCAAGTTCTACAGAATATATCGCCTCTGAAATTCAAGAGAAAAAACTTAAAATAATGTTAAAAAAGCATTTATGACCGGAAAAATTAGAAAAAAAACAACCATTTTTACAAAAAAAAAGTTTGAGAACGGGCAAAAAAAAAGACATTTGACATTTTGCCTGAACTTCCATTTTCTAGATATTATATTGGGTATTTTTTGTACAACTTTTCTTCGCAATTTATTCTTTATATAATTTCCTTGGTTATTAATTTTTTCTTGGCTTTTTTTTTTTTTTTTTTTCTGTTTCGGACCACACGTACGAGTTCAATGTTATCACATCCATGAAGAACCTTTTATACAGGGTGGGCAAAAAGTCTGTAGGAACTTTAAAAATTTATAAAAACCGGAAAAGCAACCGAAATAGAAAACAGTTTGCAAAGTTAGCATTGCTAGGTAACTGGAATTTTTTTAAGACAGTAAAAAAACCCTCAAAACAGCCAATAGGTAATGCTGACATACACAAGTGATAGAAAAGATATGTAAATAACAAACAGAATGCCTACAAATCATTTATTACAGAGGTATGTGTTCCACATGACTACCACAGGGGATAACACATTGCAGGCGAGTCATAAATCCAGCAACGACAGAGTGAAGCAGGTCTGGATGTAAAACATGCACCTCTCAGTGGATCGCATCTTTCAGTTCCGACAGATTGGATGGACCGGATCGATAGATACACCTGGGACCGTACCGCTCGTACCAGCATAACCCATCGCCTCTTTTTTTTTTAGTTTTTTTTTTCAATTAATGTACAATTTTTTCAGTTTCCACATTTGCCACATATTTCAATTGATTATCACGTTACCGCGTATTAGATCGATTTCATGTAATAAATTGCACTTTTTGTGCAATTATATCTGTTCTTTGTTGGCCATCTTGAATTGACCACCACAAAGAGACGATTGGTTGAAGCAGAAAAACGTTGCCACGTCGGTGACCACGCTTATGGAAAAATTAACCTCCAATACATTTGCACAGTGATAAGCCGTTTTAAGCATTTCTGATTCACTTTTTACTATTTATACTCAGAGGTGATGGGGAGGGGGGTGGTCATTAGCCGTCAGACCAGACACGACCCAGACGCTGTCTCTCCTGGGATATAAGCCTTTTATATCCCGGGTCATTAGCTATCATAAAATAAAAAGGGAGAAATCACACCTATGGTTGCAGCTGCAGCATTTTTTCTAGGTTGGCCTCATTTGCCTGCAGATATGTTAGCGTTCGGACGGAATGCTTTCTTCACAATTGAACTTTATATCATTTCGCCGAACAGCTTTGGTATAAGGGACAAGCCAAATTGGCGACTTTTTTCCAGCGATAAGTTGACATCGTTGCGTGCTCTGGCTCATTGTTGTTCTGCTGATTGTCGTTCCAGAATGTTCTATCCTATTCTAAAGCTGTTCTGAATTCTGCAGGGTGGTAGCACTGGTTGTTGTTTTCCGTGTTCCTAGCGCGTCTTTCTCAAACGGGTCTTCTCCCTTTTTTCTATTCTCTCTCTTTGTAGTATGTAGCACGTCTTTTGAAACTTCCAACTGCCATTTTCAAACTGGTTTTCTCTTTTCTATTCTCTGTTTTTTCTCCCAAATGACCTCACCTCATAGCCACGGCATTTTGAAAAACCGTAGGGAGATAAGTCATATTTTATTCATTTTCTCTTCCTTCCGTATATATAATGTAGCGTGTGTGTCGGATTAATTATTTTGGATATCTCTTCCCTCAGGTTGTACCTTTAATATTTTCCAATATTTATTGTTTTCTACATAAAGAGTACCCCTGCATCCTTTTTATTTTATTTAAAAGAATCTGGATACCCGGAAAGTGAGCCCGGGTTTTATTATTATTATTATTTTTTTTATTATTATAACTATGCTTGTTGGTTTTAGCATTTATATGATAGCTCAAATGTTTCCATTTCTCTTGTGTTTCATGATATTTATTATATTGTTTTCATAACTGTTTTCTGTGCTGGCGTTTTTTTTTCGGCGCCGGTAATGTGTCTAACGGCCTTGGCGACTTTGATGGGGTCGTCGGACATATTCGGCGCCGAAAATCGCCAACTTGTCCCTTATACCAAAGCTGTTGAGTCCATTATTTGAATAACTTCAACTCATAAACCATTCTCTTCAAATAGAACCGCTATTACTTAATATTTTAAAAAGTTAGAAGAGCACAAAAAAAAGGGGGGAATACAGTACTAGCATTGAATTTCTTGACATACATTTCTTATAACACGACACAACATGCCGCATAAGTTTATTGCAATGCTTCATAAACAATCAAGGTGGAAACACAAACATCAGCCGTGTTACAACTTAAATTACGTACCAACTGGCAAACTAAAAACTTCATACGCCTCTTCTTTGGAGAGATCCATTTCTTATGAAGCTGTGAAGAGTTTACACACAATACATAAGAATATTTCACACGATAACCGAAGAAATAATTTCGTAGTGTTTCCCTACATTTTTATACAAAGTCAACAAAGGTTTAGTTTCTGGAATTTAGGAGCAAAGAGGTTTGTTTAGAAGCTGAACGATTTGGATTTTCTCAAAAATGTTTGAGCTCAAGTCCCGTTTTCTAATATATGGTCAGAGAAATGCAAAACGACTGTGCTGTACTCTGTTAATGAAAGTATTAACTAGTTATATAGTCTTTTTCTGAGAAGCATTGCAGTGCATTTAAGCCGGGTTTTCCTAGGAGCAGGTTTTCTGTGCCGCGCGCAACGTGATTCGCCCAGCGCGACACGCCGTCCACTCACCAGTAAGAAAAGCAGCATGACCGTTTTCCTCCAGAGCACAATACGGCTCACGACAGCGCTTTACGTCGAGCGTGATTGGCCGACTGTTTCTGGAGGAGTCAAATGCGTCGTGTGCCGCGGTTTTGCCGATATTCTCTTCACTCTTCTGTTTTTTCTTTCACTCTGTGTTTTCTTTCCCTTCCCTTCAAACCGGAGAATGCAGACGACAGAGTAGCTGATGCCAAAGTCGCATATACAGTACTTTATATAGCCGCCCTGATCTGATGCGCCATGCTAGGAAAACACAAACGCGTAGCGTGTTTATCTAACACGTTTCTGTCGGCGCGAAATAGTCTAATTCGGTTCACGCTGCTCAACAAACACCTATTCTCAGGAAAAGGTTTTTTGCGCCGCTTGAACCGAATGAGATCATTTTGCGCCGGCAGAAAAGTGTTACATAATCACGCTACGCGTTTGCGTTTTCCTAGCGAGGCGCATCAGATCAGGGTGGCTATATAAAGTATTGTATATGCGACTTTGGCATCAGCTACTCCCCAAGTAGTCACCTGACGTCAAATATGACGTGAAAATTTGGTCATTTTCTCTGAATGACGTCAATAAAAAAAAAATCACGCCATTTCAAAGTCATTTACGGCCGTATTCACCGACACAGTTCCAACTGCAATCGCAGGTTAAACGATCAGCGATCGACACGGATTGGTTAAAATCCTTCATTTAACCAATCCGTTTTGATCTTCAATCCTTTCACTTGCGATTGCAGTTGAAACTGTGTTGGTGAATACGGCCGTTAATGACCACCAACAATAAAGGTCAGGAAATAACGTGATTCTTGATGACCCAAATGAAATATCAGGTCATTTCATGACCTTAATAGCCATGAAGGTCATGAAATGACGTGATTTTTTTATAGCGTAAACGATTTTGCGTCATAAACATCACGAATTTCTTTCCAACTGAAAAATTCTGTTCCAGATGAAAATATCAAAATTATCCAAAATGTTTGTTAATGAACCTTCAGAGGATGTTTCAAAATTACCCTAGGCCTATTCGTTACTGGTTGTCACAAGATAAATGAAGTACTTTTAATTGCGATTTCGTTTTGAATGGAAATGCAAAATTTTTCGATGAGTAATTGTTCATATAAATTTATCAACGTACGTTATATAAATTATAATTGCGTCCATGTCATGTTTTTTACGGACGATCAGAAGATCTGTGAAATCTGTCAAAAATTCAAAAAGATGCAACGAATTCATTAAGCTTAAAAAAATGAATTTTTAAAAACTTTTTTTTTCGATAATTATAAATAACGCAACAAATTATATTTATAATTATATTACTATATTTTCCCGGCTCTTAAAGCCGGGTTTTCCTAGGAGCAGGTTTCCTGTGGCGCGCGCAACGGGATTCGCCCAGCGCGACACGCCGTCCACTCATTAGTAAGAAAAACAGCATGACTGTTTTCCTACAGAGAGCAATACGGCTCACGACAGCGCTTTACGTTGGGCGTTATTGGCGGACTCCTTCTGGAGGAGTCAAATGCGTCGTGCGCCGCGGTTTTGCCGATATTCTCTTCACTCTTGTGTGTTTTCTTTTCCTTCCCTTCAAACAAGAGCATGCAGACGACAGAGTAGCTGATACTTATGGCTGGTAGCTGGCTATATAAGCCATATACTTTATATAGCCGCCCTGATCTGATGCGCCTCGCTAGGAAAACACAAACGCGTAGCGTGATTATGTAACACGATTCTGTCGACGCGAAATAGTCCAATTCGGTTCACGCTGCGCGACAAACCTATTCCTAGGAAAACCCAGCTTAAATAATCCCGCAAGTTTTGTGATGTCCCATATTATTTTCGATAAAATATGGTCTTGTTTAATTCATCATACACTTCTTGATGAAAAATGCATTCCGTCTTAAATTAAAATATTTACCGATAGAATTCATTAAATCACGAAAAAAAATCATTCAATAGAGTTTTAAAATAATTTTCAGTAAAAAAAAAAAAATTATTCCAGGTATTTATTTTTTTTTTGTAGATGAAAGGCCCTAACCTCGAGTAGAGGCATTAAAAACAAAAATACTCAATTGTGCTGCCTTGCGTTCAACTCTCATACCGATTATTTAGCTTAAACTAATTGTAGAGAAGAAATATGTCCTCGAAACAGAAAAGGAAAATAGACGTGGGAGATCTCCAAGCTATTAAAAGAAATAGCAGGTTAGACTTCCTTAGTTTATTTCATGGTTACTTATTATGTGGTCATTAGTTAGCCCTTTTTCCACAGGGCATCCATATTTAGTTGTTAATCCTGCTTTATTTTGCATTTATTTATTCCCATTTAATTTATCGTTCACTAAGGCTATTGAACTGTAGTCTGTAATTATTATTCTAAATATATTATCCGATAAATGCCAATGCTTTAGCCACATGCTCTTCATGACCCTTCCCGGCACAGGGTAAGAAAAAAAAAAAAAGCCGTTGAATCTTTGGTGTTCGATTTTTTAATTAACGGCTATATGGTATTTTTTTTAGCCATTCGGCTTTCTTAGCAGTATATTTATTTAGTTGAGGCAGGTTTAGGTGGAGGCGGATTTAACGGTGGGTACACCGGGCACCCGACTTCTAAAGGGCCCAGAAAAACCAAAACTTTACACTTTTTTTCTAATTTAAGGGGCCCAATATTTGCTTTTGTGCCCGGGGGCCTCTATTGACTTTAATCTGTCACTGGGTGTAAGGCTTGTTTCTGATATCTAAACTTTCTTGTTTATAGGATACTAGTTATAATATCTGGCGCTGCCCGGGTTTTCTTCAATGAGGTTTTTTTGATCACGTGATATCCCCCTCTTTGAGGGACATACAAACTGTCTAATCAATATGAGGACTTCCTGCGCTACTCATGAAATAAACAAGTCTAGATTTAAAGAAACGTAGAAATGAATGAATTAAAACACAATATGAAGACTATTTTTCATGCTTGAGAAGATATAAATGAAAGGTTGAAATCAATGTTATTGCACAAATATCCAACTCCCAAGTAGGTCCAGCTAATTACTTCATATTTAATTTTCTGAGCTTCGTATCTCTAATATAAAGACTATCTCTACTAAGCGAACTCAATGTTTTAAAAATCGAGTATTTAGTACAATTTTTAAAATTATTCATGTGGTGAAAAATCCCACAAATTTCCGCCTTTCTACAGTAAAATCAGCAATTTTAACACTGATTTCTAAGGGGATCATCTTTTGCCTTACCCTCAAAGTGATGCGGAACAGATGCAGTATGGTCCGCCACGACTTTGGTGACTTTTTTCTCTCGATAAGTCGCCAAGACCGTCATAATGCTTCTCTGGGTTGCCATATTTTTTACAACTTTTCTGGTTTCGTTGGGTGATACTAGATGGCGCTGGCCTCACCAAACAGGATTTTTCTTTTGTTCACCGTGTTTTTTCAAAAATTCTAAGCAGCCGTTATTCCATTTCCAGCGCGTCTCTCTCTCTCATTATTATTCCTCCCTTCTGTAGCTCTAGTTATTTGGATTATCTACTGCTCAGGTTGTATCCTACCATTTTATTATTTCGTTGTATTTATTAGTTATTCATCCATTGCCATGCCTTCTGTTTTATCGGTTTATTATTTAAAATGAACCTACAGAATTTTTCATGCCCGGATCCGTTTATTTAAAAAAAAGGGTCTGGGTTTTAGTTTTAATACATAGAATATTTATGCCCGGAATTCCTTATGCCCGATTTTTTTATTAAAAAAATGGGCCAGGTGTAATTTTTTTTACCTGATATTTTTTTTCTATTTTTATGCTTGGTGGTTTCTATTATGTTTTGCACGCTGTTTTTTTTTCGGCTTCCGTAGTGTCTGACAGCCTTGGTGACTCTTCGTCGGGCCATCAGACGTGTGGCGCCAAATAATCGCCAAGTGGCGGACCATACGACAGCTGTTCCCCACAGTAATCAAAGTAAAGGTTCGAAAAGTGATTGTTGATGCCCAAATATCATTATTGCCCGACTGTTTTTTGCCCATTCGAGGCATTTGTCCTGCTCTGACGAAATTTTAAAGTAGCCTGTCGTTCAAGTCGGGACCCATTTGGTATATATGCAAAATTTGGCAACGATCGATCTCAAATTGTAGATTTGTATAGAGAACATACACACACAGAGACATACAGAAAATAAATTTTATATATATGTAATCTACCCTTGATTAGGGGCAGTTTATACCAGATCTTTTATAACAAAAAAAATCTAGGCGTTGGCTATATTTTTGGAGCCAGACATATTTTTTTTTCCTAGCTAGGAATTACGCGTTGAGAGTTTTAGGTGCCAATATAAATTTTAGTTGCCATGGTTTTGACCTGGGAGTGTTGCGTAGAAATGACTGGAAACTCGTATCTCATGTGGCGGCGAATTGTGTTGTTTTCGTGTTTGTATCTTTAATGGATAAATTCCCCCCCCCCCCCTAGCAAAAGTTTGTAGTTTGTCATCAGCTCTGCCCCTCTTAATCCTAACTCATATTTTCATAAAGGGTGGTTGCTGACATAAGCATTATCCAAACTCTCTTCCCACTTGTCACCAAAAGTCAGCAAATCGGAACCCCCCCCCCCCCATAGATGATGACGTAATACTTGAACAGCCCCATAATGCTTGGGCGGCTATTTTTTCATTGATTGACCTAATTTGGTGCTATTTGCTTGGGTTATTGGCAGAAGGATAGGAACACCCGTTGTTTAAAAATTTTCCTAAAGAGAATCATGTTGATGGCATATCGCTGCTTTGACATAATCAAAAACTTCACAACGAAAAGGTGTACAGTGTATTGAGAATAAACAATGAAAATGATGTTGGTTGAGAAAATAGTGCAGCGGTCGTATGGTCACCACTTGGCAATTTTTGGCACCAAACATGTCTGATGGCCCGACAAAATGTCACCAAGGCTGTCAGACACTACGGACGCCGAAAGAAATCATCTGGGTGCAAAATATTCTCTATGACAATATTTTTTTCCAGGTCCCTACAGCAGGGTTTAAGCTACGGTCGCATTTTTTTGCAAAATGCGAAAGAAAATCGTAGAATGCGAAAAAAGTAGTAGCCACTTTCGCAAAAATGCATACAGGAGGTATGCAATGAGTAGACATCCAACCATCAATTATTACATTAGGGGTCATTCAAGTATTGCGTCAGCATCTGGGGTGGGGGGTTTGAAGGTTGCTTACGTCATCAACCACCCTTTTTGAAGATATGAAATATTCTAAGCTGCTGACTAAATTTTGCTGACAAGGGGTGGAGGTGGTCAGTGTTTTGCTGATAAGGGGGGGAGGGGTCAAAAGTGGTTAAAAATCTGCTGATGTAATACTTGAATGGCCCTTTAGCATTGTAGCATTTTGCTAAAGCTTTTCCCCCCATTTTTGCTTTTTTGCGAAAGGAATTTTTTATCCAGCTTAAACCTTGCCCTACAGTATTATTATAAACAGCTTTTGCTGTAGTTTCTTCAATGAAACAATTATCCAAAACTGTGTTGATTATTATGGATCGCTGCAGCCTCTTGAATGAGCTTCAGCCAAGCAATATTATGAATGTGTGTGTATGTGAATCTGTTTAAAGTATTAATACTGAATAAAATGAGAAAATGTTATTTAAAATAATTTGGTTCGATCTGTTTCAGCAAGAGAGAAGACTATCCCAAAGATGACGAAGAAAGGGATGAATATCTAAAAGACAAGAATAGGAAAAAATCTAGAGACAAAGAAAACGACAGCGAGAGAGACAGGAGAGATCCGTTAGAAAGCAACCGCAAGATGAAGGAAAACGACGAAGACAGACAGTTACCTAGAGAGGTCCCGCAGAAGATCTCTGCTTACGAAAATCCTTATTTAGAAACACCTCCATCTGTCACGCCCGTGGTAAGTTTGTGCTCCCCGTTCTCTTTTCCTATGAAGAGTCCTCTTTATCAAATTGCCTTTGTTATTAAAATTATGTTTGTGGGATATTGTTTATAGAAGTTGTTTTTAATTATTTTTCTAAATACAGCAGAATCCCATTATAACGAACTCTAAGAGACCAGAGAAATCACTCTCACTTTCACTTCTCTATAATGAAATTTCATTGTAAAGGAATTTCAGGTGTTCACATTCTTCCTATGTAAACTTATTTGGAGGATTAGAAAAATGTTCATTATATATATATATATATAAAATTAGATTTTTGCTATAACAGTATTCGACTGTACATGGAAAAGAAATGAAAAATGAAGAAGTATTGAGCAGAGGCGTATTTTCAGGGGGGGGGGCAAGCGGGCTTTACACCAGGGTAGTGAAATGTTAAAAATTATTAATTCCTTCCCCCCCCCCCCCAAATTAATTTCTAGCTACAGCTCTGCTAGGGAGTGTGTGCAATCATGTGATGCGAGTGACCAAACCAAAAGAGGGACCATGTTTGTGAGTGATCATAAGAGTGACTCAGGGAGTAAGCAAGTATGTTAACAACAAAAAGAGTGGCAATGAGGGGGCCTAGGTCAGTGCTTGACCAAAAGAGTCATAGGGAGTGTGCAAGCATGTATATGATCAAAACTGTGAAATAGAGTAGTTTTAGGCCTGGTGGGGGGGGGGGGGGGGAGAGATAAATTAGTGAGCCAGAGAGTGACCTAAAAAGCATGAAAATATCCCTTTAATCGGCATTGACAAGCCTAGATATTTTAAGTTCATTTCTCAGTGGAGTACTTTTCATTATATTTCTTAGTTTGCACCTGTTAAAAATCAAGGTGAAAGTCTATTTCATTAAAAACGATATAGCATTTTGAAGAGGGGTTTAAGGGGTTTCTGTACTGCTTAAAGGGTTATGGGAGTAACCAGGGAGTGAGGAGTCGGGTGAGATCAGGAGAGTGACCTTGAGGGTTCAGTGAGTGACTAAGGGATTGACCTAGAGAGTGTGCAGTCATGTGAATGACCAAAAGAGGGGCAGGTCAATAAGTGATCACAAGAGTGACCTTGAGCATGAGGGACTCAGTCAGTGTGTGAGACCGAAAGGGTGGCAGAGAGCAAGTGGTCAGATGAATGAATGAGTGAGAGATTGGCCTAAAAAGTGTGCAAGCATAGGAATAACCAGAGAGTGAAGAGTCTGGCCAGTGAGTGACTAATAAATAGACCTAAAAAGTGTACAAGCATGGGAGTGACTGGAGATCAAGGAATTATGTCATTAAGCAACCAAAACAGTGACCAAGTTATAAAATATGGGACTGTGGGCGGCTAAACTTTTCTCAGATTTATTAAATTGCATGCTCAGAGCAGAACAAAATGTTTGTATTTTATATCAACACATCTACCTACATGTGAGAGGATCACTATGCCCTGAAAAAGTCAAAAGAAACATTATTTTGGACCTTTTTATATGGGTAAAAATTTTTTCTGTACCAAGATTTTTCTGTGATTTGTTCAGCCCTGATTTAGAGACAGGAACATATTTACAGGGAGAGGGAGTGTAAATAAGTAGCAAATTGTGAAATCAATGAAGAAAATTGAACTAGAATGAGTAAAGGGCTACAAAACTGAATTTGCCTCTGGTATTGAGTAATAGAATTAAAAATTGTATTTGTGGAAAGCAGTTTTTGAGCATGAACCATCGATTGATGAGTATTAGAGATGTGAGGTGAGAATATTCTCGGAGAACGAGAATATTCTCCTGGATGTAAAAATTAGAGAATAATCAAGAATATTCATTTTTCTTTTAAATAATTTAAATTTTTTTACTAATTTTGTTTATATTGTGAAATATAAATCAGTTTTCCATTACCTGAAACATTTACAACAAAACAAATTTTTTGTATAATCACTCCCCAATGACAACTTTTAGTTCAAGAATATTCTCTAGGTCATGATGAGATGTTTTAAAAGTTTGGTTACAAAGATTTTAGAAACCATTAAATTAAAAAATTATTTTAAAATTAGATAAATTTTCAAACAACAAATCAAAGTTGATTGATAAAGGAAGCAATTATACAATCACCTTCATTCTAAGAAGATACAGAACTGTTGTTTTTTCAATGCACATACACTGAAATTCTGTATCACTCACATTTCTTTAAAAGTTGTGCAATTCAGCCCTGTTTGTTTAATTTTCTTGCTTTCAAACTTTAATATTGTGGTCTACAAACTTCAATATACCCATCTTCTTGAAGGGAAGAGATACAGGGACATTCTCCAGAGAACATTCTCAAGAATATTCTCTCAAAGGACTACTATTATGAATTATACTAGAGAATATTCTTATTAAAAATAATTAAGTTATTTATTGATATTATTTATTATAATACATGTTATTACATATATTCTTGATAATATTCTCTGAAAAGATTTCGGTAACTGAAGAATATTCTCATCAAGGAGAATATTCTCTGGAAGAACTATTATTAATAACTTCAGAATAATTCTTATTATTTTCTATAAGAATATTCCCCAGTAATTTATGAAAGTAGTCCTTCCACCCCAACGCAGAATGTGGGAAAATCTGCGACGTACGTCCCGGAGCAATTAGCGCTACTGCAGAACAATTTGGAAGAAAAAGTGCAAAAAACCACTATTACATGTATGGGGATTTTTACCGCAGAACATTTCCAGTCAGGATGGCTCGTCGCAGAACAGTGCCAAACATTCTGCTTTGGGGTCCTTCCAGAGAATATTCTCAAGGATATTATATGTAACTATATTATAAATAAGATAATATTCTCATCAAGAACTTATAAGAATATTGTGAAGTTATTTATGGTAGTCCTATTCTCCTCGATGAGAATATTCTCAAAAATATTCTTCGAAAGATTATTCTCGAGAATTTTACATCTCTAATGAGTATTTTTATTTTTAGGCTTCTATCAACCCGTTCAATGGCTTGCCTCATACTCAACGATATTTTGAGCTTTTCAAGAAGAGAATCACCTTGCCAGTATGGGAATACAAAACCAAATTCTTTGACATGCTGAACAAGCACCAAATGATGGTGTTGGTCGGTGAAACCGGTTCTGGAAAAACGACCCAAGTATGCTATTTTGTTCTTTAAAATTCAGTGTGTGACTCCTCCAGGAAAACACATTATTTTTTAATAATTATTGCCCGGCATGATGTGATTTTGTTTGCTTTTTTCACTGTTCCAAAAGTTTTTTAGCTTTTAATACCAACAGTGATAAATTTGTTTGTTGCAGATTCCTCAGTGGTGTGTAGAATGGTTGCGAGAAAAGAAAATAAGAAGAGGGGTAGCGTGTACCCAACCTCGTAGAGTAGCTGCAATGAGTGTTGCTGCTCGCGTTGCTGAAGAGATGGACGTGATGCTTGGTCAAGAAGTTGGCTACAGCATTCGTTTTGAAGACTGTTCTTCAATGAAAACCATACTTAAGTAAGTCTTTGGATTGCATCAGAATCACATGGTTGATTTCTTCTCTTTTTCTCTTACATTTCATGAAAATGATTTTTCATAATGGGGTTATTCAAATGTATTCTGATGTTTTCCCATGATAGGTACATGACAGATGGTATGTTGCTGCGAGAAGCCATGAGTGATCCTCTTCTGGAAGCCTATGGTGTTGTTCTCCTTGACGAGGCCCATGAGCGAACTCTGGCTACTGACATTCTGATGGGTGTCCTGAAACAAGTTGTGTCGAAGCGTGCAGACATGAAGATCGTTATCATGAGTGCAACTTTGGATGCTGGAAAATTCCAGGTGAGTGTCACAGCATGCTTATATTGATAAACTGATTATTTGTATTTTTATTTGTTATTACTTATAGTTCCATATTATGATGTACTAAGTGAGCATGGCATAAAATAACGAGGCATTCGGTTCTGTAGCTAGTAATTTATTAAGCAAAATACCACAAAGTTTGGTGGTGTACACGATGAAACATATAAAGATAAACATTTTGTCAGGTTCTGCTATTCATGCAAAACATAGATAAATATTTAGGAGGAAAATTTTACAATTACAAACCTCTGAGGAATCAAACCACCAACCCCCTTGCAATTCTGGGTGATTGCTCTAATCCAATAGTTCTCAACCTTTTTTATCCCCGTGGCCACCCTTTGAACTATATTTTCTGCTCGGGTCCCATTCACCCTCATCCAAGAGCAAGACCCTTTCTACTTATTGAACTGAATTCACTCAAAGCTAAATTTATAATAAACAAAAATTTTATAAATAACATTGATCTCTGGAACCCCCTGGACCAGGTAAAAAATCCAGAAGGTGGGAGAAGTCCCCCCCCCCCCCACACACACACACACTCACAACTGCAGAATTAAAGTAAAATCCCCTCTTTTGGGAAAACCGGCAAGACAAAAATAAAAATTAGTCCCGAAAAAGAGGTGTGAGTGTTAAGCATGAGTTCAAAATGCGTACTCAAAATAGAATCTAGAAATTATTATTTGGCCGTAAAAGAGGGGGCAACCATTAAGAAAGGTTTTACTGTATATGGGAAAGTAGCCTGTGTAATATACAAGATGGTCCAACAAACCTACATAATAACCCCTCAGTCATCACCGTGGGTTTGCGCCTACCCTGTGCTAAAGTTCAGTGAACTTCCTTTTTGAGGGAGTTCTGTGAATGGTCGTTCACCATCAATATGTTCTGAGGCCTCCTACTTATCTGGAAGTATGTATACTCAGCTTACATATTTGTACACTTACACTTGTTGTGAAAATCATAGTACCAAATCTCATCATGTAGGCTCCCTGTGAATATAAGGTCCCGGGCCATTTCAACATGGTTTAAGATGTCCCTGGCTCCATGAACAGCTTTGCTAGATTATGAAAGTAGTCACATTTTTCCATATTTCATTCAAAAACTTCGCAGCTTTCTGTGATATGCTTCATCACTTGTCGTGGCTCCTCTTTTTATCTGATTTTCACCCATAGCTCCCTTAAAATATCCCAGGACCAATGCCCCCAGGTTAAGAACCTGGGGATGACGTCATTAGAGTCACCACTGCCCTGAACCACTACAGAAGCGCTGATTTATGCTTCAAAAATATATGTATGTTTCACATTTTCCTTGGCATCCTATTAACCGAGGATCTTGTTATCTGATCATCAATCTGCAATTCCTGGTTAATTTAGCTTCTACTGTATATAGCGATGTTTCTCAACCTTTGAAATCCTGTGGCCTGGTAAATCTCTCTTGTGCATGTGAAAGGCCCGGTCATACACACAACTAACGAGAAATTAATGGAAAAATGACACTGAATCACTCACGACCCCGTGAGACTGGTATCAGTGCCCGGCCAGTGTTTGAAATCATTGGTGGTCTGCTGTTCCGAGACCACCGATTAAACAATCGGACCATCGAGAAAAAAATTGTGGTGGTCTATTTCATCTAGCAGACCAGTCATGTCTGTCTGTCTTGTCAGAGTGGCGTAGTGGTAAGATGCTCGTCTATCACCAAGAAGGTTGTTGCCACGGTCCCGGGTAGGAACCCAAGAGAGGATATAGATAAGATTTTTCCCTAACAAGCTATAGAGGCGACCACCGATAGATAGCACCTTCATTTCCAACCCCTCTCGTTAATGGCAGTAAATTGCAATATACCAATATGTCCAGAGTTAATGTTTGGTGAAGTAGTCATGTCTGATATGATGTGCCAACGGCTATACCATGCTGAAAACACTAGTTCCCATCCGATCACCAAAGTTAAGCAGCATTGGGTGCTGTTAGTACTTGGGAGCCTGAGTGGTACAGTGGTAAGATGCTCGTCTTCCACTATGAAGGTTACCATCAAGGTTCATGGGTTCAAATCCGGGCATTGAACATAAGAGGCAAGTTCTTTACTTACAGAATTTGGGGCAATTGCTGATGGATGGAGCCTTCATTTCCCATCCAGCTCCACTGGTTGGAAATTGTTGTATGGCAATACATGAGTGGAGTGGGTGTGCTGTAAAGTAATAGTACTTGGAAGGGTGACCACCTGGGAACACCACGTGCTGTTGGCATCACTCTGCACCCGAGTGACACCATGGTAAGATGCTCGTCTTCCACTATGAAGGTTACCATCAAGTCCATGGGATAAAATGGGGGCATAGAACATTAAAAACTAGTTCTTTGCCTACTGAGTCTGGGGTGACCACCGATGGAGCCTTCATTTCTCACCCAACTCCTCTGGTAGGAAATTGTTGTATGGCCTTTTATGACCAGAGTTGGTATGTGGTATAATAGTCATGATGTTGGCAGACCAGTAGATTCTCGTATTCACTGGTTCCACGGACTTGTGACTTTTATTTTTCTGTGCAAAGCTACCAGCGGTTGAGAAACACTGGTGTATGGCATGAACAAGTATTCCTGAAAATAGTAATAGCATGAGAATACTTTATTTAATGTTATTAGATAATTTCTTTAATATGATGTTTCTAAATTTTTAGCATTATTTTGATGATTGCCCGCTGATGACCGTTCCTGGCAGAACGCATCCAGTCGAAATATTTTACACACCTGAGCCGGAGAGAGATTATCTTGAGGCTGCTATCAGAACAGTTATACAAATTCATATGTGTGAAGAAACTGAAGGAGACATATTGCTGTTCCTCACTGGACAAGAAGTATGTAATGCACATTGAGTCTTGAGTTTTAAATTTGAAAAATTGTTAGTACCAAAATTTCAGTTGTATACGATTAAACTTCTGTGACTCAAATTTTTAACATTTAGGAATAATTTTTTATCTTGCTCACTATGAATCAGTTCTGTTACGTAATTTTTAGCGACATATAGGAATATTAATTCCTGGTAACATTGAGATGTCAACTGTGAATTCATTCAGTGGTAATTCAAAATTGTTTATATTAAGAGTGGGGAAATTCTGACAAGTTATTGTTTTTAGTTGAGATTTAGTGTCCGGGACAAAACGCAGTTTCGTGAATTTGGTTATTTGTATGGTAGATGATTTTGTGTTTTTCCCCGTTCTGTAAATGTGAACATTTATTACGAACTTTTGAAAAATTATATGCGATTGGTGGGTTGTTGCAGGGGTAGCCAACCCAGAGCATGCGTGCCATAAGTAACATGTCATGATATCAGGAGTGATACCCTAACACTTTTCAAAAGCTAGAGAAACTATATTCCATTTTCCAATAAAGAAAAGCAGTTCCCTCTAACTTTTAAATAATCCTCTTGCGAATGATAGTCTTTCAAGCTGCCAAACCTATATCTAGTATGGTGGGCACTCTTAAAATAATAACAGACAGAGAGGACTTTGGTGTGTGTGTTCAAAGAGCATTTCTGTTCGGTTTTTCACCTTTGGGCATAGTTGCTGGATGTCCCATGTGTATAAGATTCAGGATTGTTGGTGTGGGGTGGGGGACATGCATTGTATATTCATGAATTCTTGAAGGTGGAGGTTAGGCCTTCTTACAGTTTATGGGGGCCCAAACCATCCGTAGTCCTCAGGTTCCGGTGTCTATACCCAACATGGTGTAGGTAAGATGAACTTCTATGATATACGTACATACATATAATCTGCATTGTGATATAATCAAATTTATGACTCAAACATAAAAACAATTTAGAGCTCAAAAGAGTGAAACTGAACATTTTAATAAAAATAAAAGGACGGCCGAACAATATTTTACAAGAATGGAGAATTGTGTCCTTTAAAGCGGGACATGGTCTGTTTGTTAAAATTGATATAATGGCGCACACATCAAAAATAATCTGGATTGTTGCATATATGGCTTGGGAAAAGGTTGGTCACCCCTGGGTTAAGGAATCTAATGATCCATTACGTGAGAGCACATGCCCATGAGACAGATTTTTATTATATTAATTTTTTCCTGCATATAATCTAGAAATTTATACATAAAAAGTCTGAATGTCTTAATATGAAGCTAGTAGCTAGATTGGTACATATTATTTGCGAATGAGGTCATTCAAGTATAACATCATAATCGTGGGGTTCAGATTTGCTGACTTTTGATGATTGGGGGGGGGGGGAGTTTGAAGATTGCTTACGTCATCAACCACCTTTTTTTGAAGATATGAAATATTCTAAGCTGCTTACAAAATTTAGCTGACAAGGGAGGGGGTCAGTGTTTTGCTGATGTTTGCTAATAAGGTAGGGGGCTAAAAATCTCTAAAAAAATCTGCTGACGTAATACTTAAATGGCCTCAAATGTAAAATTTTTTAAATGTTGGAATAAAAATATTTTTCAAAAATTGTAAAAAATGGGTGGCGGTTGTTTTAATACCACAGCCACAGTTTTCAATGTGAATACGTCTTTAAAACCTCTTTACACTAAATTGTTAGGTTTATTAAGTGAAACTGGATTACTGTCATTTTAACTGAAATATTGACTAGGTTATTTGAATTCAAAATTGGAGAAAAATTATAAGAACAACACAATGTCGTTTTCCTCATTTATGCTGCCCTTTCCCAACTTTCCCTCTGTATTTCAAGTTTGAATATCTCAGTGAATATTAAAAAGCTTCTTATATTCACTAAGAAGCTTGAATTTTATTTTGTTAGCCTCAGGAGAGACAGGGCAACAACTTCCTGATTGGAAGTTATAGGACAGGGACTGTATAAATATTTAGATTTTGTAACACTATTTTCACTCTCAAAACTGGTACAGGGTAATTTTTAAGTGCCTTTCGAGCATTTTTTAAATTGTAAGCATACCTCTATGACGGGCGGTTAATGAGATAAAGGCCACATTAGCACTTACAGGACACCCTGCGTAAAGGAAATACGTGATTTTGTTTTCCTTAACCATTTTGCAACATAAATTTACAGCAACTTGCATTTCCTAAAATATTTCTGCCACCTTAAAAATGATTTTATTTCAAAATCAAGGAAATCGAAGAAGCTTGCAAACGGATCAAAAGAGAAGTGGACAACTTGGGCCCAGAGATCGGTGAACTGAAATGCATTCCTCTTTATTCCACGCTGCCTCCGAACCTGCAGCAAAAGATTTTCGAACCTCCGCCACCTAACAAGCCCAATGGTGGGATTGGGCGGAAAGTCGTCGTTTCGACCAACATTGCAGAGACATCATTGACCATTGATGGGGTGGTTTTCGTGATTGATCCTGGATTTGCAAAGCAAAAGGTTAGTTTTTATTATTATTTATTTATTTTATTTTTTTTAGATTTGTAATTAAGCCTGTTTATCGGTTATATTATATTATAATTAAGCCTTTTTATATTAATCTTTCTGTCCAAATGGGAATTTTTTATGCATTCAAATAATAAAGACATTGCTCCCAATAGATGGTAGAGATATTCAGTAGAACAAATCGTTATTTTCAGTCTTATTGCTCTAATTTGCAATTTTCTAAGCTGGACCAGTGAATGAGACTTTTTTTATGGTATAGATATTACAAATTATATTTATTAACAATATAAAATTTCAGGTATACAACCCCAGAATCAGAGTGGAATCTCTGCTGGTATCGCCCATAAGTAAAGCTAGTGCTCAGCAGAGGGCTGGCCGTGCTGGCAGGACGAGGCCTGGTAAATGCTTCAGATTGTATACAGAAAAAGCATACAAGACCGAGATGCAGGACCAGACATACCCAGAAATCTTGCGTTCCAACTTGGGCACAGTAGTGCTTCAGCTGAAGAAACTTGGTATTGATGATCTTGTACATTTTGACTTCATGGATCCGCCAGGTTAGATATCTTTTTTTTAAATAAAAATTGTTTGTCTTATCTAATGTACTATGAAATATAATCTAACACATCTAATGTACCTGAAAGAATAATAAAACAAGGAAGAGAAAATACTCTATCTTTTTTCTATTCTGAACGTATATTCCTATACTACTATACGGAAAATAAGAGGAGTAAAAACATTCTTTTTTTTAATTTGAACATAATCTGACTTCTCCTCCCCCACTGGCTGTGGACACAGGTTGGGGGATGAGGGAAATGTTTGTAAAAACGATTTCAACGCAGTAGCTGGGCTCATGGTTGCGTGAGAGAGTTTTAAGGAGCCGAAATAAAAGCACATCAAGTGCTTTATTTCTAAATTAGACTAGATGTCTTGTAATATTGCTGTCCCAGAGCTGCTCTCAGCGTCTGGGGCTGATACTCGAGATACCAATTAATACCACTCATTTATTCAATCCTTGTCCTCAGGTCGGAGTAAATTATTATTTATTTACAGCTATAACAAATAATGTATATATGAGGATGTATTTAAATTACATACTTATAAATCAGTACATATGTTTTGTGCTACTACTCCTTGAGCGAGAGAGGAATGGAGAAAGCAATAGGTCAAGACTTACCCCAGACTTTTGTCTTCTTCCGCTCCTTCCACTTGGTTGTGGTTGTCCGGGGGTTTTTTTTTTGGAGGAAAGTGGAAGGAGCGGAAGAAGACGAAAGTCTGGGGTAAGTCTTGACCTATTGCTTTCTCCATTCCTCTCTCGCTCAAGGAGTAGTAGCATAAAACATATGTACTGATTTATAAGTATGTAATTTAAATACATCCTCATATATACATTATTTGTTATACTGTAAATAAATAATAATTTACTCCGACCTGAGGACAAGGGTTGAATAATTGAGTGGTATTAATTGGTATCTCGAGTATCAGCCCCAGACGCTGAGAGCAGCTCTGGGACATTGCCGCAGTAAGAGTTAATGTAACTGAGATATCTTTATACCATTCACTAGCATTGAGTAATAAAGAAAATAAACCATGTCCCAATAATAGCCTTTTGTCCCAAAGAACTCAATCCATGAACAGTGTTTTTATATACTTCGTTGCAAAATTTTCTTAAGTATTTTGATTCAGTTTTCTTACTGTGGATCAATTTTGAATTTGCAAAAGTTCACCGTATCAAAAAAAATCATCCTGTAAATTGTTGACATTGTTTCTTTCAGCTCCAGAAACGCTGATGCGAGCCTTAGAACTACTGAATTACCTACAGAGTTTAAATGATGAAGGTGACATAACAGACATGGGTGCAGTCATGGCAGAATTTCCATTAGATCCACAGTTGGCAAAAATGCTGATTTCCTCATGTGACTTCAACTGCTCCAATGAGATACTCTCAATAACGGCCATGTTATCAGGTATATTTAGAGTATTATTTGAGTGCAAACTTAGTTTTAGTCGAAGCTTAAAGTATCAAATTTGGGATCTTGATTTTCAGTTATCAAAATAAGTTCAAGTATTGGGATAAAAGAGGAGTTTAAATCTTACTGAGAATTATCTATAATTATTAAGAAGAGGGGGCACTGACATGAGCTATATTTTCTTAAGAATGTGTGTCCATTTGCTGAATGGGGCATTAATTCAACTGACTTTTCCTCCCATTTGGCTTGAAATTTTGTGTCGGATTGCTTTTGCTTGTGTGAAAAATTGCTTTTATTACGTAATAGCAGACCTACCAACTTTCCAGATTTAGCCAGTTTGCAATGTTTACAGGGCTTCCATATTATGAAATCATATTTCTGGGTTTCAATTACTGTCATAAATATGAAAAAATAAAGAGAAAAGTATTGAGGCTGCTGTTTTCCGTTGCCACTGTTTCTTTTCTTTAGAGAGTGACCCCCCCCCCTCCCCCCATGGCAGCCTGTTCATGTTTAAAGTGTTTTTTTATTACTTGTGTTTGATTGTAAGACGCTGGTAGATTTCAATAGGTTACTATGCCAGCCATATTTTATGGCGGAAATTACACAAAATCGGTATGCTGAAAAATATGGGACATCACTAGTTGTGGGAAAAGTTTTTTATTGCAGAGAAGGGAAATTGAATCCTTCTATAAATCTGTTAATTAGAATTATTTCATGAAAATAAAAACAATGTCTAGTAAGTATCATTTAAACTAGCGTTGTTGAAAAAAATGGGCATTCCTTTAGAATAGTCGGATAGCAAAGAATGTGGGAATGCGGAAAATATGGGTAATCGGGTGGCCTTATATAGTGCTTGTTACGCTGGTTCTCATTATGGCCAAAAAATAATTTGACATGCAAAAGTATATTTTCTGTATTTTAAAGTGGGTTGCAGGATTTTCATAAAGAAGTTATAGGGTTTTTACCTTTTGAAGGTTAGCAGGTGTGTAATAGTAATTTGAGCACAATCTGGAAACTGTCATTTTGCTGTATTGGGCCTACTTGAATTAATGCATGACCTGACAGTAGAGTGTTTAGTGCACCATAAACTCATATTCTATCAGGTTTGAAAAAATCAAGAAGTGATGTGGGATAATACATTGGAACCTTGATAACTCGACACCCCCCAGGGAATGTTTTGGTTTGTAATCTTTCATGAAAAGTTTCCATACTGAGAACAATCCTGCATTGGATGAAAAGAGTGTATCTTGATTTTCGAAAGAGCTGTTATCTGCAAATGTGTAGTTTAATTGCCCGAAAATTAGGAAAACTTCACTATTCTCACTTGATTAATTTTGTTATACTTTCACAACCATCTCGCTCAAAAATTTCAGAAATTGTCCCCATCTATTTGTGGCTTTTGTAGTCCATAGGTTGAGTTTTCAGATTTCAAACTGCAGGAATTGTATTGGAATTAAAGCTATCCGAAAATTAGTTGCGTGATTACAAGTGCCAATCTTAGTCTGCTTGAACTGGATTTAGTCATCATATGTCAAGTTAGAGAGGTCTTTCCTCTAATGAATTTAGTGTTGTGCCAATCATGGGAATAATGTGTTGAGTTACCAGGGTAGTCGAGTTATCAAGATTCTATTGTAGTTTACAATCCTTTTAAAGTTGTAGGCTCTTGTAATTTATTCCTTGTCTGCATAAAATGACCAAGGATTTGAAACACATGCTACGTGCAGTAAGTGAAGCCAAATAATCAAGAAATTTTATCAATGGTCATATTGGAAATGGAATGACTTAATACTAAAATGACGGTAGCTTTGACCACTATAGGAAAAAATTAACAAATTATTTTTGTGTTCCGAAACTTCTTAAAAAAGTATCTATGCAGTCTCTTTGACTTATTTTTGCAATAAACTCTTGTTCGTGTGCCAATTTTTTTGGAATTTCAGACAAAAGGGCTTATTGTGATGAAGACCAATCCCTTATTTTTTAGTTACTTTAAAAAGAGGTTTGACAATGGTTTTTTCACTTCTTGTAACTCATGGCTTCATTTGGCAATCCATTGACAAGAAGTATAATACCATTGTTTTGAAGTATAATACTGCTGAGAAATGTGTGGAGGGAAAAAAACACTGTAAATAATATAGTTATGAAAGATTATGTAATTATAAAAGATGTATATCCGCCAAGTTCTAAGCAATGTAAAATACATACGTAAGACAGCTTTTTGATGTCAATCTCATTGTGCACTGAATGAATTCATTTTGTTGAAAACATCAACAGCATTCATTAGTAGAGCAATAAAATTTCATAATTTCTGTTAGAAATTTCCTTTGTCCGCGATTTCAATTTCATGTGTACACAGTACTTGGATTTTCCTCTGCTTGCCAACTGCAGAATTATTTTTTGTGCTCAGTCAAAAACATATGTTGTAAAAGAATAGTTTCCCACGTCACTCAACAGGGTTTCTAGGCTGGTATCTTTGGTAAGGACTCCAGGGCCTTTCTACATTGAATTGATAATGTGAAGAAACAAAAAAATGATAAGAATTGTCTTTCCCTCTGGGCTGGAGTCTCTGGCCCCTGTCAGGGGGTAAAATAGGAGAAAAATTAAGATTGTTTTTGTTGCAAGACATTGCGTTTCTACTGCAGTGCATTCTCTGGTACAAAGATCCATATAAATGCTAAATAAATTGAATACTATACAACGACAAGCTTTTTCAAAAGTGTATCTTTAAATTGTAGAAAATGAGTAATGAAGAAAAGCAAACATGATAGAACATCTGTGTTCTCCCAATAATAGTGTTCGTGTAAGACTGTCCATTTCAACATGTTTTGTAATCATATTAGTTAAATTTCTCCATACTATTGCTCTAGGTAGTATTTCATTTTTACGCTAAACTAAGAAACCTAAAATATTCATACTTTAGGAATTTAATTTTCTGAGCAAGATGAGAAAGTCAGGAAATTTCAACAACATGAGATAAACCTTTTCGGGTGCAATCGCATGTCCATTTAGGGCAATTGATGACTTCCATTGTTCTAGTACTACTTTTTTTTGTCAAGTTATGTTAACTCCTTGGCAGTGACCATATATTTAAAAAAAATGCATTAAAAAATTAATTTATTTTTCTGCTTAATCAATTGATTTGGTTTTGCTCTGAGCTATATGCTTTCAAATTTGTCTTCGTTGTGTGTGTATAATAACTATATTTACTATTTTGACGTGTACGTAAAATGTTAAATTACAGTAATATTTTACTCAATTATACAGCAAAATAATCCAAATTTTGAAGCTAATTGTAATATGTTAATATTGTAATGTTAAATTTTTGATTGTGAAATTTGCATATTCAAAATCATATTGTCACAAATCTTTCACAATATATGTACAGAAACATAGTACTGCACACACGCCCACATCACACTCTTTACAGTAATATCAATATCATTTTCATCACTTTCCATAGATTCATAGCCTATAGAAATGTCTGTATCTGTGTGTGAGCAGGAATAACCTAAAAACTAATTAACGGAATAGAATATTCATCAATTTTTTCTTCCGCCCGAAGTCAGTTCGGGCATCACAAATACTGCACATTTGAGTTGCCTAAACTGGACTCTGGCGACACTGTCAAGGGGTTAGCCAATTGGATGTTAGTCATTCACAATGGTTGTCTAAGTGAAAACATGAGCAAAATATTTAATGACATATTACGTATGATGTTTCTCAGTTTAAAAACCAAAAAGTGCATAGGATGTGAGAAAAGGCACTCGTCTTCTCCAAATAAATAAAGGCTCATCATTTTGAAAATAGGAAAATTTAATCCTATTTGCTAATTTGAGCTAGGATTGAATTTTCCTGTTTCCTTTTTTTATTCTCAAGTGAAACAAAACTAGCATTTTATGCAGTTTAAAATGTTTCATTACATTAAGTAAAAATGTTATTTGAATGATGTTTTCTATGTTTGCACTTATCTAATGTGACAAATTAGTTTTTTTTTACAATAAAATTGGACTATTTGTATACCTCCCCCTCTTTTTGTGTTGTGAAAAGTTCAAATTTTAGCAATGATTCTGATGTGGCGACCATCAAAATCATTGTTATGTTTATATTTACTGCAAAACTTGATAGGCTATTCCTGTAAAATGTGTTTGATTATATATATTAGCATCAATGAGAGAGTATGGCTTGTAAATTTTTATTAGCAATAACTTTTTAATTTTTTTCTAAAACTTGTATTGAATTAATCCATTGAATCCTACTTGATTCCTACTGGATTTTAAGATAAAAGATTTTTAAAAAATTTTTCCTTAATTGTAGCACATTCAATCTGGTATGTTATTTGTCCGAGAACTTCATAGGCCCATAAACAGGGCCACTCAAAGAACTGATTATCTTCTAGTGAAATTAAATATGTTTAAGCCTAGTCACACCTCAGAGAAGATAGAAATCAAGAAGGAGGTATTAAAAGACTAAATGAATCGGACCTCTGTAACTGTAAACTTAAATGCCCTCTGCTACTGCTGTAAGGCCGTGTTTCACCATGTATGTGTATGGGATGCATGTGTATGAATGTGTGTGTGGGCAGCCTTCCTTGTCATGAAGTATAGGCTAGCCATGGTTGGTTTAAGTTTTTGTTTTGTGCTAAATTGTGTGGATGTGGGGTCGCTGGTACGTTTTTTTGCGTCCCCCCCACCAATACTCTTTAGTTCCACAGTGCTTTGTGAGACCAAATGAAGCCAAGAAAGCTGCTGACGATGCCAAGATGCGGTTTGCACACATCGATGGAGACCACCTGACTCTTTTGAATGTCTACCATGCTTTCAAGCAGAGTAAGTTAATTGGGTTTTTTTAAGCTTGACAGCTATTGTGAAATGCTGTCAAGCATTCTAAGTATTATTAATGTGAGAAAGACTGATAAAAAAAAAAAATTGTTTGAAATTTTCATATATCCATGTCTATTTGAAAAATTTTGAAATTATATATTCATTTTTGCAAATTACAGATCGTGAGGACCCACAATGGTGTTATGATAACTTCGTTAACTACAGGTCGCTAAAGAGCGCAGACAATGTCAGACAGCAGTTGTCTAGGATAATGGATCGGTTTAGTTTGAGAAGGACTTCAACTGAGTTCAGCAGCAAAGACTATTACATCAACATCAGAAAAGCACTTGTAGCTGGATTTTTCATGCAGGTAAAATGCATAAAAATATTCTTTAATATTTTTCTCACATCTGCCAAGTCTCCCAGATTTCCGAGAGGATTCTCCAGAAGAAGAATCTCCAGAATTTTGACCTCGATTTTAAAAAATCCTTTCTTTTTGGAGAAAAATCATTCTGAAAGAATTGACAAAAAACTTATCGTTTTTAATCCATGAATGATGTCACAAGTGTAATTATCACAGTTGCATCAAATCGCAAAAAAATTAATTTTCGGGGAGAAGAAAAAAATTTGCAGAACATCTAGCATCAATTTGTCCTTTTGACATTGGCAAGATGAGTTGTATCTGCTTTGACCATTTGTCCCGTTTTGAGCAGAATGGCTATTTTTCATTTCCATTATTTGACTTGAGAGTAGTAATGACAGGTAATTTAACCTAACTGGTTAGCAATGATTGATTTATTTTTTATTTTATTTTTTTCTGCTTTTGTATCAGTTTTGTATGATTTTTCTGTCAAAAATCTGGTTACTGAGATCTAGTATATTTTACAGGTAGCACATTTGGAACGGACGGGCCATTATTTAACCATTAAGGACAACCAGATTGTGCAGTTGCATCCGAGTACCTGCCTAGACCATAAGCCAGAATGGGTTGTTTACAACGAGTTTGTGCTAACGACAAAGAATTATATTCGCACTGTGACAGACATCAAGCCCGAATGGTAAATCCTTTTTTGAAAAATTTCAGCCTATATTTCAAATACTGTGTAACTTCCCATTTCCAAATCTCTCATATCCAGAACAGCCGAAATAATTTTACGTGTGCACATCCCGAAGTATATGCTAGCTGAGTAAGCCCTTGCATACAGTTGACGGATGTCTTTTCAGTGTATTATACAGTAGTTGTAGCAATTACTGGAACATTGCGATTGATTCGCATCACAAGAACCTGGGTTCGCTTATGGCATGTGGCAAATTGGTAGCCAGCTGAGATTGATTTATCAATTTTGAGCATGAATGCAGGCTAGTCGTCTTTTTTTTTAAACAGTCTGTTAAATTTCGTTTAAAACAGTCTGAGAGCAGGCAGACATGATTATGCATCAGAGCTTGACAAATTGAGAAAAAAATCTAGGGCCAATACCAATTTCTTTAATAGACCTTGCAAACATGGGATTTGTCAAGCCCTGACTTAACAGCATCTCTTAAATATGAAACATGTATAACTTCAACATCATAAATATGTTGGCCACAAATAATGGACACACACTTTCTAGCATGCAGCAATTTCTGAAGAATTTCCTTGAGAAAATCCTAACTTTTATGTCAGCCCAGTATTCAGAGAAACTCCCATTTTGTGTGTGCACTCGCCCCAGTGGAATGATTACAAGGTGCATGTGCAGTTTAGCAATAGTAGTGTGACATAGAAAGAATACTTGGATGTCATTTGAAATGTTTACAGAATAGTCCAACCGTAAATGAATTTCATTAGGGTATTGTGTTTACCCCATCGCCCTGTAACTTGTGCAAATAGCCAGAGATACATCTCTTCTCTGTGCGAACAAGTGAAAAATTTTCTTTATTTTCAATTCATATAATAAATCTTTCAGCAATTTAGATACTGGGATCATCTATTAGCTATGGGAAAAATTTAAAGGTTGGAATATTTGCTCATATTCACAACGAAATGGGTTTGGTCCTTTTTTTGTCACAGATAAGGGAAGCACTGCGATAGTATTGTTTCTGCTGTTTTTGTTTTTTAAAATCGAGTATTCGACCCTTTCAATCTGTGAACCAGACGTATGAGATGGACCACAAGCTGTTGTGCTTTGGTACTTTATTATTTTTTAAGGAATATCTTTTTCTGACTGCATTTGAAGAGTTCCTACAATCTAGAAAGTCGGGAAAATTTCAAAACACTGGAATATTTCTTCAAGAGATACTTTTTTGTTCAAAGCAGCCTTTTTACTTATTTCAACTATCATTAGCCATGAAACGGATCAGTGTGTGTGTGTTTTTTTTTTTTTTTTGGGATTTCGTGAAATCGATCTCATTTGCAAGCTATTCTGTTCATAAATGTTTGATTTCGCATTTGTTTTACGGAGTTCTTAGTATTTCATTAAGTTTTATTTACAAGTTGTTTTTCTTTGTCCATATGAACTAAAAAATGCCCATTTTAGAACATTTGACAAATTTTTTGCATGTTAAAATCACTACTCAATCCCGCAACTAGGAGGGGGCCATCTCTGAAATGCAAATGTGAGCCGATCTCCCCATTAAAGTGTCTTGCAACAGAGGGGAACAGGCCTACAAACAGTACAAGTATTCAGTCATTACACTTCACTTCTGAAATATAGATGGCAGCACTGAAAAATCAGATACAACACTAAGTACGCACTCAGACTTAGGTACGCACATTTAGTTCCTGCATAACCCACTAGGTAGTAAATTGCCATGGCGATAGACCCGAGTTGTGCTTGGTTTGAAAAAAAAAAATCTAGGAGGGGAGCAGGACTAGAGGATAGATGGTGCACTAAATCTACACTTCAACTATTCCTTCTATATTACACGGGGACGCCAAAATGTGTGCTTGCTTTATCTAACAAAATATCTCACTGCTGCCCCGCTCAATCTAGTTTTGCACATTTGATCGAGGAATCAAAAAATTCTTTCTAGTTCTGTTCATATCTCAATTTTTAACTCAAATTGCATTAGTTTCTAATTTAAAATATTAAAGTATTGTAAAGCTATAAAAAAAACTTAAAAAATTGAAATGAAAATAGAAAAACAGGACATATTAAGATGCAGAGAAACAAGGTTTAAGTGTTAAGTCTGCCACTTCAATCTATTCTTAGAGTCCAGATATTTAAGAATTGCTTCGAATCTGTAGCGTGTATTTCCCGGCATGCTAGATAATGCAGGAATAAAAATTTTTCATCTCAAAATTAAACTGGTTAAAATATATATGTTCATGAGTAGTATCATTCATACACACACACACACATGCATTGTTTTGGATAAAATAAATAATGTGATACTCACCCATTCCCAAGGGATCATCATGATCCGTCCAGGGAATTTGTTGGTGTTAGTAAACATCCATGCCCGAACCGGGATTCGAACCCAGACCTGCACAGTGAGAAGCTAGTTCCCTAACCACTCGACTGCCAGGCAGCATTAAGAGATAACATTTGCTGTTTTAATCAAATGTAAATCTTAATAAGCTCTCCATTTTTTTAAAATGAGTATTATTATTGTACTATCTATATAATACCTGGCGCTGCCCGAGTTTTCTTCAATGAGGCTTTTTGGATCACGTGATATCTCCCTCTTTCTTTGAGAGACATACAAACTGTGCCCAAGTTAACCAATATGGTGACTTCTTGCGTGATTCATGAAAGAAACAAATGTAGATTTAAGGAAACGTAGAAATGAAATTATTTTTTTTCCCCCTTTTTTCTTAAGGGGCGCTAGGTATTTTGATTTCAACCCCCCCTCCCTGAGCTTCAAGTTATCCATCTGCCTGTTTCTGCTTCAAAAAATGCTTAATTAAAGCTTTGAAATTTCTTTGATGTACTTTACGGGCCCATAATTAATTTTAAAACATTCTAAACTATATGAATTTATGCAGTTGAATATCAAAAGACAATACAGAGACATTAATTTTCATGCTTGAGAGGATAGAAATAAAAAGTTGAAATCAATGTTATTGCATGGATATGCAACTGAAAAGTAGGTACAGGCTAATTACTTCATATTTAATTTTCTGGGCTTCATATCTCTATGCGAACTGAATATTTCAAGAATTGAGAATTCAATTTTTAAAATTATTGATGTGGCGGAAAACCTCCATTAAATTTCCACTTTCCTATAGTAAAATCAGTAATTTTAACACTGATTTCTATCAGGATCACCCGTTGTCTGACCCTCAAAGCGATGCTGATGTCTATTCAAAAAGCCTCATTACTGGGAGTATTGAAAATGTGGCAAACCATTATAAAAGCCGTAACATATTATACATATACTGGCAGCATTGAAGAAGTGGCAAACCATTGTAAAGGCATATACACGTCTGAAGCGCATTGCTAACATTGCACGGTGACTAAAATAAACATTATGAAAGTGATTGTTTAGGCCCAGAAACCATTGTTGCCCAGCAGTTTTTTGCCCATTTCAGGCATTTGTCCTGCTCTGGCAAACTTTTAAAGTAGCCTATCGTTCAAGTCTGGTTCTCTTTGATATATATATGCAAAATTTGGTGGCGATCAATTTAAAATTTTATATTTGTATAGAGAACACACACAGATAGAAAATCAATTTTATATATATAAACATAGTAACTTTTGGTAGGGATAATATTTCAACAATTTGATGTTTTAGAAAATATTTGGTTATTTGATAATCAGGGAGTTATTTTTTTCAGTTTGACTTTCAACAACCCTGATTTGGCTCCCAGGCTGTGCTTCTCCTGCTCTAAATAGTGTTTTGCTTTCTAATTGTGTCAAATGATATGTATTCCTATATTTGCAGGCTTTTGAAAATAGCACCTAATTACTATGAACTTTCCAATTTCCCACAATGTGAAGCAAAGAGACAACTCGAGATCCTGCAGTCCAAAATGGAAACAAGGGAGTATCAAAAGGGATTCTGAACTATCGTTTTTTGTATTTATTTGACTACATCTACCAATTTCATATTTATCATGGCACTATGGAGCCTGCGATAGAAAATGACGTAAAAAAGGACTCTAAATTCATGTACAAATAACAATTTTTCACTCTGTAAGTGTAACGTGGTATAATACTCATCTCTTTTGAACATCATAGTTTTCATAGTTTTGTTTGTTTTTTTTTTCTTTTTACCATGTATGAATATTTTGTTGCACACAGAAGAATTGAATGCATTTTTATTGTATATTTTGTCTACCTGGCTTTTTTTTCCTTTTTTTGCTGTTGAATCAATTTTCATCATTTTTTTGAAAATAAAAGTTCCTCGGTATGGTAAGTACTTCGAAATTATATATGGAACGGGGGGGGGGGGTTGGAAACTTAAAATACAACAGGTATTACTTGTTTAAAATATTTTTATTTGACAAAACATCTATTACAAATTATTCACTTAGTTCATGCATTATTTTTTCTACATAATTGCCACCATTTTTCCCTTATATTTATTTGGTCTCTGTACTAGTTTCTATATCCCAGTATTGTAGAATTGTGCTGCTGGCTACTGGGACCATATCTGACTTCATTTTTATTGCATAATCGTCATGACTGTTTGTCCTCAAGATGCTTCTTCATTAGGGAAACGAATAAATGGCACCAGGTTTGTGCTGTATGGTCAAAATATACGACTTGGATCTGCTTGAGAACTGCGTTAGTGACACTAGCTGTGTGAGCCTGAGCAATAGAACATCACCTGTCAACATTACACTGTTTCTTTTGAATAGCCCGTCCAATGCAGTGTAAAGGTTTGGCGATACACAACAGCATTAATTACGCTGCTGGGAAGTATCAGGTTAATCAGAAAAATAAAAAAATGCTTCCTCTGTCCCAGAAATCAGGTTTCAGAAGTGATTTTTTCTGATATCAAGGTTTTAAATTTTCTGGCTTTTGATGAATGTGTATGACACCATAATTGTTGCTTAGGTACATGGACATTGGTCCTTACCTGAAAAGAATTCACAAGCACACCACATTGTTAGATTTTGTGGATTAGGTTCCTATAAACTGAGACAATTTCTTTGTGGGTACATCGGCTGGTAGCTCGCATTTGAGGAAACGCGTGACAGAGCCCACTTAACAATTAGCTAGATTCTGAATCACCATCATTGTAAACTCTTATTATTCGAACCAGACTTATGGTAGCAATGACAAAATACCATGAGGGAGAAGCTAAAGGATCAAGGTTAAAGTAAGTTAAGCAGTTGTTGCCACAAGTTATATATACACAATGAAACATTACTTTTCTATCTATACTTAAGTAATGTTACTTTCCAAAATATCCGTTGTATATCTTTACTCTACGGCAGGCATAAACTTTTTTCCATTGGCTACATAGAAAATTTGTATGCCATTATATAAGTTACAAGCTATAATACCCGGCACTGCCCGGTTTTTTTACTGGGAAGGTTGTAAAAGTGATAAACCATTATAAAGGAATGAACTATTATGCATAATATTGGCAGCATTAGAGAAGTGACAAACCATTGTGAAGGCATATGCATGTCTGAAACGCATTGCTAAGTAACCACAGTAAACATTTCGAACGTGATTGTTGGGGCAAAGAAACCATTGTTGCCAGATGGTTTTTTGCCCATTTTGGGTATTTGTCCTGCTCTGACAAACTTTTAAAGTAGCCTATCGTTCAAAGTCAGGTCCCGTTTGGTACACGTGTAAAATTTTGCGATCAGTCTAAAATTGTAGATTTATATCACATACACACAAAGTCAATTTTATATATATATAGGTGTTATATGTATATGGCTATATTAATTTTCAAAGTGGTTAGCGAGACCATAACATGGTTCAGCCAGCCATTCGTTAAAAAGAACTCTTGCTCTATGGCAGAGATTCTCAATTTTTTTCACCTTCTGAGTCCCTTTCCCCCTATTCAATGTTATCCTCTAGCTCTGCCAGCTCCCCCAGAGCTGTTTAACAAAGAATCTCTTTGAAAAACCTTCACAGTGCCCCTGACAAAGGTTGTAGGCACACAGTTTGAGAACCCCTGCTCTATGGGATTATCTGAATATGCATTAAAATGCCTATGGCTGTAAGAAAAAGTCCATCAACGTCTCTTGAAGTTAACTTGGTACTCTTTTAAAGGCTGAATAGGATTCCCTGGCCAGAGTTCATTAATGGCAAATATGCTTGTGAAAGGTCTTGCTGTAAGAAGACTTATTGCGATAAAAGAACTTTCACAGAAGCAAACGTTTTTCTGCAAAACCATTTGAATGTAAATTATAAAGTATCCTGCATGCAGTACATTTCCTTGATTATCTGAGCTAATGTGGACCAGATCTATCTTGCATAGCGCTATTTGATATTAAAGTTAAATAAAATAAAGGTACAAGCATTGGAAATGAATTACGTAAAGTACTGTTTTTTACTTGCAATTTACAACAATATTAAAATTCTGAACGCATTTCAAAATAGTTTTTAAATGTCTTTTGAACCAACCTCTACATTCTCATGATACAAATGGCTATTTACATACGCCAGTTGTATTGAATAGTTGGCTACTATACTAAACCGTACATGCCGGAATGTGCATGTACATATTGTGAACCTAATGTGAAGTTTGTTTCTGTGTAATGCTTGTTATGTGTAGTGCTGTCATCAGTTTCTCAAACTATGAGTGAAATGTAGTGATGGAATAATTGTAGGGTCTGTGGCGAGACTTTTTAAAGGGGAAATACTCACATTCGCGCCTCAAAGTTGGGAACCACAGAAGACCAACTTCAGCCAACCACCACTGTGGCTGCAACACTTACGGCCGTATTCACCAACATGAATGAATGAACGCCAGAACTTTGCCACTGGTCTTATCCTGTTGCCGAGATCTCTTCCAGCCCGGCTTCGTGGCAGAGTCTGGAACAAGTATTCACCAACACAGTTTAACCTACAATCGCAGGTGAAAGGATTGAAGATTGAGACTGATTGGTTAAATTGAGGATTTTAAACTAATCCTTTAACCTGCAATTGTAGTTTAAAAACTCTGTGGCACAGTGAATACGGCCAAAAGTATTTTGTACATCCTACTATTGTGCCTACTTTTCTAAGATCATTTTATGAAATATTATCTTGTGGATAACCCGAAACTCGGTTGATCAAGATCCTGATGTAGTTTAATCCTTGGAATATTACTGTGATATGAATTGCAATCTATCTAAAGGTAAACGCGTGTGTTCTTATGATCTCGATTGTCCGTGAATTTTTCAGTCTAATGAGCAGTTTTCCTACAACTGACTTTTGTAATGATTTGTTTAATGGGATATATATATAAACATTAGAGCCACAAATTAGTATGCTTGTGACGATATTATTGCTTGTTATTTGGCAAATTAGAACTTTTTTTTGCTTTTCAAATAAAGTATTTCAACAGTATTTGTAATAATCAACACTGGGAACTATCCTGCTGGGGATGAGCGTGTTGGGTACTGATTAGTCTGGATGACTTTCACTCATGAGCCATAAATTCACAGCCTCATTTATAAATTTGAAGCTGTATTTCGATTGAAGATAAATTTTTTCAGTGGCAAGAAGACAATATAAGCAGTACTGTATCACTTTATCTGAAGTACTGTTAACCATAGATCAATCTCGGATCATCATATTTTCCTTAATACAATTTGTGTATTGTACATTAATAAACATGTGAATTTTTTAGTGCAGCTTAAGATTATAGAGTACTGCATATCATCTGTGGATTTATGTTTTTAATAATTGAAAAAAGAATTCATAAAATAACTTCTTTGAAGGCAACAGATAATGTATCAATGTGAGTAGAAGAATCAATATTTTTCCCTCTAAAAAAAACAAAATTGACCATCCCTTATTTACCATCCATCACCACCCATCCCTTAGGATTTCATTGTTCGTAATTCAAGTTATATAAAGGTTTCAATTTCATAAAGGTGAAATTGAATTTGCATGCGTGGGACACTTTTCTCGATGTAGCAAAATTTTCAGGTGCAAATTGTAGACAGGAAATTGCCAAAGTTTTTTTTTTGGAAGGGGAAAAGCGAGTTTGTAATTTTTTAATAATTTTTGTTGATATGTATGCCAAGTTAGGATAAGCAAACAATTATTCTGAATTTGTGTTGTTGAGAAATGTAAGTGCAGTGAAACCTCGTTAGTGCGTCACCCGTTTAACACGTCACTCCGCTTACCGGATCACTTTTTGCAAGTCCCAGTTATCCCGAGGCAGGAATTGGCACAGCTATGGCTTACTCCGTTTAACGAGTCCTCTGCTTATCAAGTCATACTTTTGCTCTCCCAAGAGTGACTCATTAACGAGGTTTGACTGCATATGTATGATTTTAGACAGGGATTACATACACAAAAAGAATTCACAAAATTTATGAGCCGATTATTAAAAACTATTGTTAATTATTGTATTTATCGAACAAATTGGATTCATATAGTTCATTACCATGATTCATTCTTCAAATTCATATTACTGCAGATGTTCTGTGCAACATAAAGGAACGTTATTGCAATTGCAATGTGTGATGAAAGATTTGCACCCTTTTAGTGATTTCTTTGCTGAATTATGTAATTTAGTATAAATTTTGTATTGATTGGGGATTTCTTTCGCCCCACCCCCCCCCCCCCCCCCTCCCAGTTTACGAGTTCAACCAATCATCTCAGAATTTATATTCTTGAGATAAGTGGTAAAGTAAACTTTGGTGTGTGTTTGAGGGGTAAGGGTTGTGTTGTTTTTCCTTTAAAAAGTATCTTGGAAATAACAGTATAGTATGTTCTATCAGACTTGGCTACATCATGTTGGACAATTCCATTGTTTTCTTGAAGTGCAAGCCAAACTTGAAAGCTTAGTTTGCGGGCGAGCTATTTGCTTAACATGCAATCATTTTACCGGGAAAAAAAGAATTGTCCGGCCTGATGACATAAATCAAGTCTCATCTAATGATTGGAGGACTATAAATATGCAGAACTGTGTAAACAAGCAGGGAAAAAATCTAATGTTGTGGGGGTACTTTCTTCTCTCTCTCCATTCTTTTGTCGCTCGTAGTTTAATCATTTTTTAGCTTTGTGGATTCGATAGAGTTCTGGCGTATTCTTTATTTTAAAAAAAATCATCATGGGAATTAAAATAGGTAATTTTTAGTCTTGTTTTGTCTGCCATGTATTGGGAAGAAAATTAATTTGAGAAATCTTGTTAATTTAGTTGAATTCTATAAACTGATTTATGAAATCATTTTCTGACATTTCAAATGCCATGTCAGTTTCTAGAAAAATTTTTAGACCAATTTATATAAGGTGTCTATAATTGTATGTTCTGAGTGGTTTCTACAGTCTTAATTACCTGCCAGAAATTTTTGGAAGGTCATAATGTAGGCCCAAGAAAGACATTGAGAGCAAAATAAATGGGTTCCTTCATTTCATCACCTGGAGGTATTTTCTATGTTAATTTGTAATGCACATGCTAATTTTTTTATAAGCATATGACTGAACTGATCAAGCTATATAACAAGGTATCTTAAACATACGACCGTAATCATTTCTATTCATTTACTTCAATAAAGAGTATGGCATTAAGTTTACAAGAGTGAGCATTTTTTGCTGGTGAAACTTTTTTTTTTTCAACATAGGGATTTGGAGTCTGTGCCTTAACTGCCACGGGCATATTTGTACGTTTTTACAGTATGTGAGCGAAAAAGGGTGGCACAGGGGAGCAGATCGTATAAGATTTCGTCAGCAGTTAAAGGGGCTTTGAAATTTCTTCCTATCCCTTCATTAATATGTTGCTGAAGTTTCATAATTTTCTGATGGGTAGTTAAGGCTGTAGACAGCTCAGAACGCATCAACTTTAATTGCAGACACCCTGAATTCTCAATTCATTCTTGTTATTATTCATTCATTGTGACTGCAATATAATAGTATAAAATTATATAATGTATTTTTATAATAGTTCATGTGAATGTGTGTGCATCCACAACTCTGCTGTCACATAACATGGCAAAAGGTTTCATTCACTCACAAAGTTGTCTAAAAAGATGGGATTTCGTCCCAATATATAGAGCTGTGGCTGCATTTACATGATTCATTTTGTTTAATTTCAAATCTGATATTTGCTGATAAAAAAAATTTCAAATTTGACATTTGGCTGATTTGATTAATGATTTTTTTTCTGGCTTTCACGTGCTTACTATGCAATGAACGAACTAAAGTAAAGACATTGGCCAAAATCATGCTATATGGGTTTTTTTTCTCATCAGCAATTTATTTTCATTACTCTTTGTATGTACAAGTCTCAATTTGTGTATAGTTTTTGTTTTAAATACTTGGCATAAGAATGGCGCAGACAATGTGGAATGTCACACGTCTAAACTTGAAACTTGTATGAACAATATCTTGTCTTCTCTTTTCCCAGTGAAATACTTCTAAATAAGTTTCTTATATTGTATGTACCACATTTTGCTGTATGAACCACCGCATTTTCTGGAGCATTTGATGCTATTCTGAACCTGAGCCACATCCATATATCTAGAAGAAACATGACACTTCAATGCTAGTCGACGTTAGTGAAAACTCTCATTGAGGGATGCTAATGGTAACAGACTTTCCCCCCATAAAAATAAGGGACTTTTTGTTCTTTAATTCAGAGAGATAAACTAGTTCTTATATCAAAGGACACTGATCAAGGCATCTGTCACTTATTCTGAGCATCGCTTATTCAGAGGTTTTCACTGCATATAATAAGGATATATGGGATTATCTAAGAGTTTCTCTCAAGGTGGCAGCAGAGATGTTTCGAACAGTGTTGTGAATCCAGTAACCAGCTTTCGAAATTGTATCCTGTTACCCGCAGGATATCGACCAAGTTTCTTTGCCACCATCTCTGGTCTCAAGTATTTTTGATATGTCCAGATTCATGTTTAGGGGATTGTTTTCCCATCCACACACAGTTGTTCACCGGTCTTCCATAGTGACAGCCGTCTTCTTGCCTATCATGTGTTGGAATATTTCCGGTGGCAGTTTCACAGGTTGAGTGATGTAGTAGAAACGTACAGTTTGGTTCTTGCCATCGATCATCATCGTTGTCTCTATGACTTTCACGGATTCTGAGCTTTCGATTGTAGATATGCCGGATTCGGATTGCTCCAGGAGAGGTTCGAGTCGCCTCCTTGGAGAATCCGTTGCCTTGCCCATATCTATCTCGTTGGAGGTTTCTGGCGGATTCCTCCGCCGTGTTGTCATCTCTGCTGGTGTCGACGGCCTTGGCGTGGTTGTAGTTGTTGTGCTCTGAGTTGTTGGCTTGGGAGTAGTTGTTGTAGTGGTGGTGGTTGTCGTCGTGGGTTTGGGTGTCGTCGTTGTAGTAGTAGTGGTGGTTGTTGTTGTGCTTGTAGTTGTTGGTTCTTCCTGTGGAGAGGTTTTGGATTCTTGAGCCGACATGTCGGTAGTTGCAGCAGCAGCTGCCGCTGCTTCCCTCTCCCTCTGGCGTCTTCTCTCTCTGAAATTCAACCTCCTGGTTGTGGTCTCTGGTGAGGTCGTTGTGGATTGCGTAACCTGTGAGAATGCCACCGAGAAATCTGGATCTCTAGCGTTCAACCTGGATCTTGATCGGGGCCTCGTAGTCCTCGGCCTGCGCGTCGTCGTCGTGGTGCTCGCTGGGGTGGTGGATGGCCTCGGGGTCGTCGGCGGCCTAGTGGGCGGTGGCTCGGTGAATATCGTTGGCTTCGTCTTCACTCGGAAGGTTGGTTCGTAATGACTGCTGCGATGGGGATTGAAGTAGCTGTGTCCGTGGGCTATCTCGTGTACGGGATGGCCTTTGTAATGTTCGCCGCCGTAGTGGTGCGCCACGGCGTACGGGTCGATGGCGTAGTGATGGTGGTGATTCGGGTACTGCTCTACCACCCTGGAGTCGTACGAAGGTGGTGCCGCGGGATCCGAATATGCGTCTGGGGGTGGGAACGCGTCGTAGTCGTGGTCCTCTTCCTTCTCTTTCTTTTCCAGCGGGTCCCTTGTGTTCGTCGTGATAACTATTTTCGGGTTCACGTGGAAACGGAATTTGACCGGCGGCAGTTTCAGGTGTTTGTCCACGATGGTGAAATCGGGGTTCTGGTTGAGTGACAGGTGGAACCGCCTCGGCTTCTCGGGCCTACCCAAATGGAGCTCCTGCACGTCCGGGGGAGGATAGTGATGTTTCTCGACATGGACTGCGTGGAGCTCTTCGGGTGGGGGAACGTGGTATTCGGGCTCTGCTAGGTAGTGATGATGAGGAGGAGCAGCAGCATGTACACCATACGGCTCGTAATGATGGACTTTTTGTTGGTGATGATGGTGGTCATGAGGTGGGAATTGGTAAGTTTGGTTCGGGTTGGCGTTCGCGGGACTCTGAGTCGGTGCCGTTTCGTTCGAAGGAACGTGTGGGTACCCGTGAGATGGTGGCAAGTACGCTGGTACAGCGTAGTGTGGGTGGCTAGGTACATGCGCGTGTCCATAGTGAACAGCGGGAGGCGGTGGGTAGTACCCTTGGCGGTAGACGCTCTCTTGTGGGGGCAGCCTTCGATGATGTTGGGGGTAATGTTCCGTCGATGCCGGTTGTTCGTATCTGGGTGGTGGTGGTTGCGGGTGGTGCCTGTGGTACTGTACTCCCTGCGGTGGTGGTGGACCTTGATTAGTCGACGAGGCAAACATGCGGGAGAGAGCGTCTTCGTTCGGCGGTGGAGAACCATGTTGCGAAGGGTGGTGTCCCTGGCCTTGCACTCCGAAAAACTCTTTGCTCATTGCATCGAGGAAGTCTGACGACCCGGTACTGGAGATGCTGCACAGCACTAGTAGGCCCAGTGCCCAGCATGGCACGTCCATGTCCTGTGGAATAATTCAATTTCAGATTCATCAAAATTTACATCGAGACATATAAATCTTAAAATTCATGTGTAATGAAATTTCGAATTTAACCAAAAATCATATGTGCAAATTCATGTTTAATTGTGAATACTCGTATCAACAATTGAACATGAATTTGAACAATATACATGTATCCTAAAATCCTACGATTGGTTGCATGCGGTGTAGCGATTATTTGCCTGACTTGCATAAAGACGTTTGGACTAAATCATTCAGTCATTACACTTCACTCGTGGTTAGAAAAACTGGTGGCAGATGGCAGCACTATACACGTAACAAGCATTACACAAACACCACGCCAGGTTTCACAACGCATACACGCACATTCCAACATGTACCAATTCGTTAGAAATTGTGCAGAGGAATGTGGACGAGTGTGCGTCACGGAAAGATGACAATATTGTTGTGCGCTTGTTTGGTCTTTGAAGTGGCTCTTTGTTAGAGTATTCTAAGGAGCCGTGGATACATGTTGGCCAGTGCAGAGAGCCGCTGCTGACAAAAAAAAAAATCGGTGGTCCAAAAATTGACAAAAACTTCTCTCGAACGGGGGTGGGAGAAAATCACCGCATACATACTAAGGGGAACGCGGCTAACCATTCCACGCTTTCCTGCATAGACTGCTAATTTGCAAGAGCTTTGGTGGAAGTCGTTCAAGAGTTTGCCGACATCCTCTATATCAGTCTCCCAAACTAATTTGTCGGCGGTTCCCCTTTTTTCCAACCCATAGATTTCTATGTTGTATCTTCTACCGCCCCTTGGTTCGTTCCATTCCACCACTTCTGTAAATAAACGTAGGGCCCCAACTTTGACCAGAAGGTTCTTTTGGCGACTAGTATACCGTGCTTGGATACGAGATAGTTTTGTCATGCGACCCAGTTTGGAAAATGACACGGGTGTACACACCAAGGGGATGAAAATTTGTTGAGATATTATATAAAAAAACTGTGAAAAAATTTACTATTTTAATAAATTACGCAATTTGAAGTACCAATTTTTTAAGGTTAGTTACTTTTTGTGGAAGAGATTCCCTATATGCCCCCCTCCCCAATAATTATATCGTGCACATGCTGTTGCTTCTCAAATTACGGTGCCCTTGCCCCCCCCCCCCACACTTGACTATGTAGAAATCGGTCGGGCCCCATGATGACCATATCAAGTTCTTGGAGTAAGGTAACGAAAATATGCTGAAGCTCTTTTACCTCTTGTCCAGGTATAAATATATTTATATATACGACTTGTGTGTCCAGAAAGCTTGCATGGTCGTATCGCTAAGACCAATTCGTCAGTGGGGCACTTAATGATCGACTATCATCTTTAATGGGCTTTATTATTGAAGCGGAAACTAGGAGCTTCCTTGACAAGTTCGTCAGCGAGACTCGAATGAGATTAAAAGTGAGTGATTTTCACGCACAACGGAGCGTGCCTTCAACATCGATTTTGTTTCATCTTGTGATTTTTCCTAATGTTAATGTACACCTTTTTTTTTTTTAACTCCCAGAAAGGAGGACCCCTTTAACCATCTCAGCACAGATATCTTAAGCAATTATTTATTCGCTCTGCCAACCGAGCAGAATAATAATTGCGTTCCACCTTTATATATTAGAATTCGATCATTTTTCTTGGAATGTCTCAAATTTTGTGATGATTAATTATCGGTACTATTTGGGAAAAACGTTAAGGTGAGGAAAAAAGGAAGTTGTTGAGGAAGAGAGAGAATTCGCGATGACGCGTAATAATTGGATAAGTGTCATCAAGTTGCTCAAATCCCCACATCTCGAGTGTCTCCCCTCGGTTTCCTCCCTGGAAGACGCCCTGGTGGGAGGCTGAAATCCAAGGGGAGTCTGATTTTTTTACCCGTCCGAACCAGCAGCACCATCGTTTTGCATGCAATTTTTTTTTTTTGTGTAGAATTATTCTACCGTTCTTAATTATGCCGGATAAGTTTTCCACGTTACAGCTCTTCATATTCCCCACATTTTTCTTCCTTTTTAGGATTAAATTTTTTAATTCTATTTTTTTTTTTTTAAATAGAGTTGGACCTTATTAACGTCAAGATACCGACCACAAGGTTCCCAGAGCGAGGGGTTTCTGTTCGCTCCATGTCCTCTGGACTTCACGAAAAATTTCTGGTTGGGGACAGTGGCGTATTTATACCGGGGATCAGACAAGTTCATCGGGGCGGCAAATTTGGTAAATGAATGGTAAAAAAAAACACTAGAATCATGTAAAACCATAAAGCCGCCTCTGTGTGGGAGAACCACAATACACACTTGCCCCGTGTGACAGAGTACATTCTTGTTTTTGGCTATTAGGCCGTTATTACACTATAAAAGTAAACGATAAAATCCCTCTTATAAAACTTTAAAGAATCCAACCAATAAAGTTTATAGCTTACATTCGAGAAAATGCAACCGATAAGCTTATTAGTTGAATTTTTCATATTTTGTAAAACTTTTATAGGGTAATCCCGGTCATACTGCCCCAGGCCCTGCCTGTTCTCTCAACATTTTCGTTGTCAAGGTATGGCTCAAAAACAACAATGTTAGCTTGTGTTACATTGACAGAGTCGTGGACATTTTAATACTCGAAAAATTAAAAAAAAAAATTATGTATTTAAACGCGAAAGTGCCAGGACGCCGCTCGGCATCAGCAGGAAAATTCGTTTTTCTTTTTTTAAATAACGTGATCCCCTCACGTATTCCCGAGGGATCAGCATGATCCGTCCAGGGAATTTGTTAGTGTCAGTAGACATCCATGCCCGAACCGGGATTCGAAAAAAAAAAAAAAAAATTCGGGTTTGAAAAGCTTCTATATATACAGGATGATTCCCCTTGCCGCATTTTACTGCTAAACCACAAATGCGGAACTTCTAACGAATTGGTACATGTTGAAATACAACGCCACAACAGGCAAAATGCCCATAAAAATATGGATGTCATATATTTCAACAAATACAGCAACCCAACTAAAAATGCAATTAATAAAAATTATAAACAATATATATACACATAAAATATTATACAATGCCCATAAAGAATACTTATGGTTGTCTTATTCTAAGAATGGATAGCTTCTCGATTTACCCCAACATGTTTATCGTATTTCGTTTTGAACGTGTCAATTGTGTTACAATTTACTACCTCCGGGGGTAAGCTATTCCATTTATTAACAACCCTAGGTAAGGTATAGCTTCGCAACAATACTTCCTACCAGACGATAAATATACGACGTGATATGTTCGGCGCAACAATATATAAAATACCATTATCTGCCTCCGGATATATTCTCTCGAGTCCATCGTCTTATCCATTAGGCCAATGTGCGTGTATGTGTAGTGAAATCTGACGTGAAGTTTGTTTCTGTGTAATGCTTGTTGTGTGTAGTGCTTTTCTTTCTTTCAAACCGAGCACAACTCGGGTCCATCACCATATATGGGCGATTTACTGCCCAGTGAATTGCGCCGGAAGTGTAACTGTGTGTATAGGTGTTGTGCTTGATTTTTCAGTGCCGCCATCTATATTTCTGAAGTGAGGTGAGTGATGTGAATTACATTTGTACTGTTATTTGTAGGTCTGTTGATCTCTGTGGCGAGGTTTTAAAGGGGAGATCGGCTCGCATTCGCGCCTTGAAGTTGGAAACCACAGAAAACCAACTTCAGCCGACCACCACCGTGGGGTTCGAACCCGGAACCTCGCGACGTGAGTCCGTCACTATGACCACTCGACCACCACAGCGGCTGTGTGTAGTGCTGCCATTAATTTTTCTAACTATGAGTGAAGTGTAATTATTGAATAATTGTATCGTTGTAGTGCCGCATTTTGTTGGCGGCCCGTTGATTCTAGAAGCATACTTCCTACTAGAAAAATTATTCAAGTAACGTGAAGAACTCGGACACTTCATTCGTGTTGCAGGTGCTGCCTATTAAAATGGCAAAATCAACTTTTTATAACTGTCCCGTGTGATTTGCACAAGGTGCAATTTTTATAGTTACTAAAATATAGAAATTAACTTTTCATACGGACACCCTGTCTTCAAAAACTCAATCAGAAAGTTGTTGCCCGGTCCTTCCTGAGGCCAACAAAAAACATTCCCCACACTTCTAAAAGTAACATTCACTTAGATATTTGAATTCACAAAAATCGGAGAAAAGTTTGAAAAGAGCAGCATAAACTGACGGACAAAAGGCACTGTGTCCAAAGAAAGCCGTAGGAGTCTCATAAGCGGAGATAGACTTGGAAGTGTGGGGGGCACGGCCATTATGATGTGAATTCTTATATACATTAAATCAGTCGACTCCACCTTGGAAGCATATATCTTGGTATTTCAGCAATTGCTTACGTAACCCCCAAGAAATGCGTTGGAGGGGGGCTGTGTGCACAGCCATAGACATTCGTGCTAGTCTTTGTACCCGTTGTATATTGTGCCATAAAATTTTTTCACTGGTTTTCTCTCAGCAGTTGCTCATATTTCGAATAACATTGTATGGCTTGTCGTAGTTCACAGGCTGGGAACCTCTGCTATAGGAAATGTTTTCGACCCGAATCCCTCCTCGAAAAAAGTAGTAAAATACACTCAATGTAGTTCTAGTGATATCGTAGAGAACATGGAAATTATTCCAAGCGTTCACATGTTCAAAAGAGGTCCAAAAACGCTGCCCAAGGGTAAAACTTTGCGAAAAGTTGTTCTCACGAAGGATGATTTTTTTTTTTAGTACAGTAAATAAATTTTTAGTTCAAATTTTTATCGATGGAGGACACTGTAAGGTAGAAAATCACTGGAAATACGCAAATCAGAGTCCTGTAAAATGCAGGGTGAACGATTATTAACAACTCGTTCCTGAATTTTCCTGTTACCGGTGCTTACATAAGGTTTTATTGCGATGTTGATTGACATTGTGATGGATAAAGCGCTACTGGTGAAGTTGTTTTACCTCAACCACGAATCGGCAGCTGAAGCTTCACGAGCGTTTCGAACACAGCAGAGATTGAAGAAAGATTCATGTCCAGTAGCTCTCGAACTATCATGCAGTGCCCTCTATCGACAAACATTTGAACTTATTTTTCCTATACCAAACAAAAAAATCCCAGTTTGTGAGAAAACATTTTTTTTTCTCAAAAACCGCATTCAAAATTTTCTCTTCCTTTAATTGTCATGAATTTTTAAACTATTTACGAATTCATGGGACACCTTGTACATTGCCCCATCACGTTTGATACATACGAGCATGATTTCACGACACATCATCATTTTGGGAAACATTATTTCACACGAAATGGAATAAGATCGCAATTTTTATTCTCCCGCTTCAGAACAGGGTGGAATTTTTACCCTTAATTCGTGTTTATTATGTATGACCACAAGTGATTTCAAAACCACTATCAGCAGCGATCAAACGGGTCACGTGAAATTCCAATCTAGTTTATAAGATAAAGGGGAAAAAAATGAAACATTTTTAAAGTTCATTAGGTTGTAAAAATCCGGTTCGTTTTTTCGAGGAAGAGGGAAAGTAAAGGAAAGCAATTATAAATTGCGTGTCGAGACCTCTTTCCTATTTTATACGGATATGAATTGGGGCCAGAAGAAAATGATTTCAAGCCGCAAAATCCTATGCCGATTATGATGGGATTTATTCGTGGAAAACTGTGTTTAAATGAAAAAAAGTGTTGGTGGGCACGTATTACCCTATAACGTAGTGGCAAAAGGTAGTCCCACAACTTCTATCTATGGCAGGTGTATTCTTAGTATTTCCGAGTCGCGAATAGGAATTTTGCGTTTTCGCATTCCCCCCCCCCCCCACAAATACCGGGATTCAATTCCCACTAAACATGTAAGGGGGAAACGCAGGCAAACTCAGCCAAAGCCATAATTGCTTGACATCGACGTTTTATTTCACGTCCTTTATGCCTACAAGGGTTTTAGCCATAATTGTGGTCTTTCTGAGGTACCTTCTTCATCATTGCTCTGGCGATTGTTTTTGTAGTTGCGCTAAAAATTGCCATCATGGGTATAGATGTGGTTAATTTTTTTTTTTTTGCAATATTTAGCACGTTGGGGGGAACGTGAGAGAGCTGTGTAGAGCAGCGGTTCTCAACCGGTGCTCCGCGTACACTTCTCAGGGGCTCCACGGCGACTCAAGGAAAATAAAATAAATCAGTAAATTTGATAGATAAATAAAAAAAAAAGAGGTCTGCAGGGGGTCCGCCATAAAAACTATATACTGAAAAGGGCTCCTCGAGTCAAACAGGGCTCCGAAAAACAGAAAAAGGTTGAGAACCGCTGGTGTAGAGGAAAAGAAAAGTGGGGCGTGACCCAAGAATGCGCTTATATTAAAGGGTCAGTCTGACCAAAAAACATGTCATGAAATATTTTGATAAGGGAATATGAAGGATAAGCCCCTTAACCATTATGGATATGATGATGATGATTGAATATGAAATTTAAGTATATATACCTCCACCATGGTATGATTTAGATCAGCGGGGTTCCCAAATGTTTTTAAGTCTTGGACTCCTCGAAAATCTTGCTGTTCCGCCACGCGGATTCCCATTTACTGCAACTGAAACTACAGTCGTCGATCAGCGAGAATGTTCTCGAAAAATGGAGGACATTCCATCCAGTAATGGTAAACGATGCAGATGGCAGCACAAACACAAGCATTACGCAGAAGCAAGCTTCACGTTTTTGGTTCTCAACATATATACACGCACATTTTCAACATGTACAAATTCGTCAGAGCACCGATTCCCAATCTTCTTTTGATTCGCGGATGCAGCATGTAATTAAATTAAACTGTTACGTTATTTAAGAATTAATTACACGAGCAACAGAAAAACTTTAAAACAAATTTTCTATACCATCAAGTGAGAACATGTATTGCTTGAGTTTTCTTTTCAAGAGTTTCATCTCAGTATTAGTTTTTTCAAGAATCTTACAATTGGAACCGTAAATCCCCCTTGGCAGGGAAGGATTCAGAAATATTTCGAACCTGTGGGTGCTCGTTTTCAGGTTTATGTAGAGAATTTCGATTTCTGAATCAATTCTGGGAGTCACATATTACCGCGAGTTCTGAGCACCTTTAGCTCCGACGCTCTTGCCCCTTGGGGTCCAGGCACCCCCAGTTGGGAACCACTGATTCAGATGACATCAGTTAGAGGAAAAACCATCAACAGTATATTTACGATCTTTTTGTGCCCGGCCTGACCATCAAGAGGACTGGGTTTGGGGAACTTGGACTATAGGGGGGCGGGGGGGGGAGATTTCCGAGAAGTCCGAGCTGTCCATCAGTGTTGCGAACAATGAAAAATTTTTCTAACCAGATTCTTCATCGAAAACAACTAGAAACCGGGCTAAAAAAAACAACCAAAATTAATTATAATCACTATTTTCATGAACATACGTCCCGTATTTCCCGGGACATTCCCGTATTTTCACGTAATTTAATTATAGACTACACAGGAAATTTTTTTGAAAAAAAACTATAAAAACAACTAGATGGCCGAAAAAAAAAGACCAGATCGGAATAGTTGGCAACACTGCTGTCCATCTTGTCAAAGAACCTTTTCGCTAAGCTCTTGACGTATCCGCACACAGTGGCGGATTAATGTCGGTCGAGACCCCGGGCGCAAAAGGAAATATCGGGCCACTTAAATTAGAGAAAAATATGAAGTTTGGGTTAGTCGGGGCCCGCTGTTAAATCCGCCTCTGTCCCCGCACATCGTTAACACCAATATAACGCAAGAACCATGGCGCTTGCATAACTTCTCAAATATTTATTTTGCTGTCGTTTTTCAAGCACTATACGATCACACCTGTTTTTGTGCATCCACAGGGACGATGCGTACAGGAGTGTGTCGGATTATCATCTTGTATAGGTACACAAGTGTTTCCCAAAGTGGGCAATATCGCCTCATGGTGGGTGACGGAATGGTCCGGGGAGGGGGAGCGATAGAAGCTGTGAGTATAACATAGGATCCTATGGTTTCATTTGAGTCGGGGGGCGATGGAACAAAAAGTTTGATAAAATATCGGCTACACGAATTTAGCCTCCCTTCTCCCATTCTGGTCTGATTTTCTTGACTACTCTTTCCTCGAATGCGTCCCTATATTGTGCTATAACCCGCTTGGCCTCCCCGTATTCTTGCAAGTACACCCGTGTCTTTAAGTCACTCTTCTGGTCACTCCCATGATCACACTCTCTAAGTCAATGTTTCAATCATTCGCATGCTTGCACAATATTTTGGTCACTCACACGCTTGCACACTGTTTTCGTCACGCATGCTTGCACACTGTTTTCGTCACGCATGCTTGCACACACTCTAGGATCACTCTTTTGGCAGCTCACTGACAGTGTTCCTTGCTTTATAGGTCACTCTTTTGATCATTTACACATGCACTAGGTCACTATTTTGGTCATTCACAAGCCTGCACATGCTCTAAATCACTCTTTTGCTCACTCTGATGTGATTGCTAACTCCGTCTATGCCACTTTTTTTTTTTGGGTCACTCACTAACCCTTGCCCTTGCTATCTGCACAGAGACAGATTTATTGAGATTTATACAAATTTTGCCACCCTTCTCCCATTGTACAAACTTCCTTGGCCACTAATTCCTCAAATATATTTGCCGCCCTGGCTATAGCCCACTAAGCTCTCCCTCCCTCCCTCAATGAAAACTCCACTGCGTATAGGGTTGATGTGTTATTGATCAAAGGTGTAGATCTGCCACTGAAGAGGCGGCGCGTATCGAAATTTCCGGATCCCTCGGGTAGGCCCATACGTTAAGACGGTGCTGATTGGGAGGTGGCCCCGTTCAGAGAGAGATGTTTCGTCGTAATTGGCCGGTGTCATGTGATGATACGAGGAAGTTGATATCGCGCTGAAAGTAAAAATAAAACGGGTACGAAGAAAGTAGAGTTTTTCTCTCAAGCCGTGATCGAAGTGTGGGGGGGGGGAATAGAGGGTGATGGTTGTCACGTGATGATCGGCCATCGCCTCAGGGTCAGTTCTGAAGCAAAAATAGCCGCCTTTTAAAGGGATTTCGAAAAACTGGGCTATTCTCTCTGGTGACTATTGGGTTCGGGGTCTTTATTTAACTCTTTTTTTCGACTGTACTTTGTGTTTTGAGGAAATCCGCTTCTGAGATTGCGGGTGTTTTTTTTTCTCTCGATATATTGCAGCTTGAAGAGGCAACGATCTTGAAAATTCATCTTCGACGTGGTGCTCGCTTAAGCACCCAAGAGTGCTCGTGCGCTCGAGGTCATGCTCGCCAAACAACCACTACTTTCAAGAGTGCGTATTATGGTAGACTCGGTTCACAGGTTATGTCTGATTCACTGTGCGGGCGGAATTGGATAAGGCAGCCATGAAGTAGCCGATGTGGCACTCCGGGCCGTAAAATGGGGTATAAATACACGTTGTCCCATACATTCAGGGGCGTCGAAAGTGTTTCGAACCTGTGGGTGCTCATCTTGAGCTTTATATTGGAAATTTCGATTTCTCAATCAAATCTGGGGGTGCTCAGACCCGTGTCACAAATTACTGTGGCTGCGCGAGCACCCCGGCTCCCACGTCACGGCATAAATTCGTAAATAGTTTAAAAATTTATAAAAATTGAACGATCACTGTCACAACAGTGATCTGAGCATGGGAGTGAGAAAGAGTGCAAGCACGGGAGTGACTAAAAGAGTAACCTAGAGAGCGTGTTAGCACAGAAATGAATGTGTTGCAAGCACAGGAGTGAAGTAGAAGGTGTGCAAGCATGGAAGAGTGACTAAAAGTGTGTGACACTTTCTGACACATGTGACACACACACACACAACAAAGAGTGTGTCAGCACAGGAATGAATGTGTTACAAGCACAAGAGTGTACTAGGGAGTTTGGAACCACAGGCAGGAGTGAACTAGGGAGTGTGTACAGGGCCGCCAAAACAGTGAAATAAAATGAAAATTTACTCTGGGAGCCAGGGTCCATTTTATCGCTCTCCAGAAGTTGATGTGAAAAACAATTCAACTCAGTTTGCCATTCCTGATCCAGCGCTTGGGGCACTAGACTCCCCTTCCGCCCTCCCCCAACTGCAGCCTTCAGTGTGAGAGTAGGAACAAAAGAGTGCCCTAGAGTGAGCATGTAAGCTCGGAATGGAAACAAAAGAGTGTATTAGTGAGAGAGCGTGTAAGCATGGGAGAGTGTGTACCTAGAGAGTGTGTATGTAAGCATGTGAGTGGGAACAAAAGCGTGTCCTAGAGAGAGTGTGTATAAGCATGGGAGAGAACAAAATAGTGTGTAAGCGTGGGTGTGGGAACAAAAGAGTGTCCTACAGCAATGGTTCTCAACCTTAGGAAGCCATGGAATTAATAACGAAATAAATGGGTAAAAATTAAACGATTAACCATTCACGGTCCGGATTGATGTCAGGGCCCGGTAGCGTGCCGCGGCACGGCGGTTGAGAAACACTGTCCTAGAGAGAGAGAGAGAGTGTGCAAGTATCGGAGCGACTGAAAGAGTAACTTAGAGACTGAGGTATATTTTGCGGAAGGAGGGGAGGTGGGGGGTGCTAAGTGTGCTATGGCGCAGGGTCACCAAATTTGGGAAATGAGTAGACACGACAGTTAGACTAGAATGAGAGAAGGGTGGCAGAATTTTTTATAGCCCACACACACAGCAAAACCATAAATCCGCAGTTGAGCTAATCTCCTATAAAGGAGGGTTAATTAAGGGTAGATACCTGTCTGTGATGGTGACCGAAAAAACCAGATTAATGGACATATAAAAATTGGAATTTTCTCGAATAAAGGGGGAAAAAAATCATTAATTTTTTGTCGATATCAATCTAGATTTCATTCTCTTGGTGCAAAAAATCGATTTTTTTTTTCCGGTCTGTAAACTGCTCGTGCGTTTCTAACAACGCAATTTGACATATGGGTCATCGACTCCGCAAATCGATTATATAACATTTTTCGAAATGAATTACATATAGGAAATCTATGTACATAAAATTGATTTTCTGTCTGTGTGTGTGTGTGCGTGTTCTCTATGCAAATCTACAATTTTAGATCGACCGTCACTAAAAATTTTGCATATATACCTAATGGGACCCGACTTGACTTGAACGATAGGCTATTTTAAAAAGCAGGATATGAACAAATCTGATTTTTTTGATTAAAATTAACTGACTGCTTATTAATTAAACCAAATCCTGTTAATCATTTTAATGCATATTTTCATATCTTTTAACTGTTTTTTACTCCTAAAAATTTAATTAAGCATTAATGAATAATCTACAAACGAACTACATGTAAAAAATACGAACACCAAAAATCTGTGTTTATGTAGCATGAAAGGCCGTTTTTCACCGTATTTTCATGGAGGCTCGCTTGAATTTCTACCCTTTACTGAAATCAAGAATTAAGGTAATTTCCATGACTTATAATTATTATAGTCATGACTTTATTATTTCATGAGTTGTGACAAAATTTTGACTCTCTCTTTAATTACATTTTTTGACTCTCTTTAATTACATTCACATATTTTTGACAAACATATACGCTTTTTTTTTCCTTTGGTGAATTACATTTTAACGCATTACGAATCGCAGTAGCCCCTTGTGTTTTCTCGTTATTACCGCTTTTTCGATGATATTTAGCTATAGTTGCAACTTCACAAACTTTTGAAACTTTTTGCCTGTAACTGCCAACTCACTCGCTTTTAACTATCTTTCTAGCTACAATTTTCAACTCAACAATTTTTTTTTAAATGTTGGAATGTATTGATACTTTTCTACAAGAACATCTCTCACGGGCAGGATGGAGCTTTTTGGTGGGCCAGAGGTTTGGTAGCCCCCACAATTTCTAGGATCCTAAAAGATAGAGGAAACTACATTGTTTTTCCTAAAACATCAAAAAATTAAAAGGCCTATTCACTGGGTCTCTAGGCCTCTCTCCCGTCAGCCTTTCACGTATAGAAGCCGGTCGTAAAATGTCTGCGACATGGTTTCCTCCATCTTACAAGAAAATAAGTCTTTTCTTAATTAAACGACTCGAAGAAACCGGCCTCGCCCTACGCAATGTTCGATACCCGTGAGATTAATGACCTTATAAAAGTACGGATAGGCCTACTTTCATTTTCGTACTGTATTTATAGCTTTCCGTAGGTCCGTCTCGTAATTAATTCCACCCTATTCTGGTTGCTATTGTTCTTTGCATTGTATATTGTAGGGGGGAATTAACAATATCCTATATTCAGTAACAACATGAAGAGAGATTGGTCTCTTCTTTTGTGTATTGTTTTCTATAATTAATTATACTATTCCCGTTGTGTGCGTGATGACATCTAGCGGGTTGCCAAGAAGATATTAGCGGTGACCCTGTTTTTATGTATTAAGAATGGCAGCTATCCTCCAGACGTACAGAGTGTCCCAATATGTACGCAGTGTAAGATTTCTGCAAATTCCGATAGAGGTAATCGAGACGAATATTCTGATATTTAACGGGGTTAGGGAAGTCCCTCTCGATACAGCGTCATGTTCTGTCTTCGATTGTGATAATCTATTGGGCTGTGGCCCCCGAGTGGACCACATCTGCACAACCTCGAGCCCGCGAGCCAAATGCGGCCTGCCAAAGGGTTCCATCCGGCCAGCGAAAGTTGTTCCCCGGTATATCAATACATACAACGCGATAAATACCTAAGCTAACCATATTTCCTTCATAAAAATACAGGACATCACTAAAAAAAGTTCCAAATGCAAGTTTCCATTTACAGACGAAAAAATTGATAAAGGCGAGTGAAAGCAAAGTGTTCAGAAAAGTTGCCGAGATTTTCCGCCATTTGCGATTTTTCAGCAATTTTAGCGGTAGGTGGCAACCTACCGTAAATACGGGTGCAAAAATAATGTAAAATAATGGGTAGTGCAAGGCAATATTTAATTCACCAAAAAAAGTGTATGGTTTGACAAATATGTGTCAGATCATAGTTTTCCAAACTTTTTTGTTCCATCACCCCCTTCCATGGCCCCCCACAAGAGGTGGGCTGACAAGGCTCCAGCCCTGGGGCCCGGGACGATTTTTACTATTTTTTAACTTTTTCACGCTATAAATTCATCATAAAGGGGCCAGTGAAAGTGTGGTCGGGGGGGGGGCCCGGCGCAAAAGATCCCAGCCTAGGGGCCCTGCTCTAGGGTGTGGGAACCATGCCCCCTTCTTTAGAATTTTTTTTCTCTTATCGCCCCCAGCTCAAAAAAGCCCATGGAATCCCATGTTATACCCGTAGCTTCTATCGCCCCCCTGAACCATTCTATCGCCCACTTTGGGAAACACTGTGTCCGATGAATATACATTTATTTGACTATAAGTAATTATGGTGAAGTCATAATTATCATAATATAATTGATAAAATATTAGTCATGAAATTAATCTTAATTATTGATCTTAGAAATTCAACTAAGTCTCGTCGAAAATAGGGGGAAAAAGGGACATTTTATAAAAAAAAAAGTTGTAACGGACAAAATTATTGGAATACCCCGTATAGTACGGGTCATATGGTCACCTTTTACTTATAAAAGTCTGGCCTGTGAGCGGCAGAAATACGTACCGCATATCTGGTCCGCGGCCTGAAAAGGTTGTGCGCTCCTACTATAGATTGTGGCGATAACTTCCGTCACAATGGGGAACCATACGGACCAGAGCCGTAACTAGGCTTGGCAACCGGGGCACTGCCCCTGGGCCTCAAGCCGAATTGGGGCCCACAAAAGTTGACATTTATTTTGCATAATAATACCTATTCAAGAGGGGCCACCAAGGAAAAGTTTGCCCCGAGGCACCGAGAAGACACACTTCATCCCTGATACGGATTTAGTGATGGTTTTTCAATTAGCACTTACCCTTGTGCAATTAGCGGTCACCTTCACCTTATTTTCGGGTCAATTTCCTCTATTGAAATCTGCAGAAATCTTATACTACGTACCTATTGGGGCGCATTCAATCTGGGGAACGTATGTCCTACCTTGAGGCTCTGGGACATTCAGAGGGCCATGGTGCATAAGTAAGTTTTAAACAGTACAGAACGAAAATAGAAAGAGCAGGAAGAGTTGTCATGCATAAAACATTTTTGTCGAATGTCGCTAGATTCGATCTGGAATTCGCCAAAGGCTGCAAATAGTTTGATTCGTAATTCGAAAAGAGTCGGGTCCTGAGGTTTATTCGGCACTTCGTTGGTACAGTCGATTCTACTCATAACGTTCCCACTTAGAACGTTTTCCCGCTTAGTACGACTAATTTTTGCGAATTTAATTTTTTTTTCCTATATTGATAATGTTGATTTTCCCCGGATACAACGTTTGTAATTTTTGCTATTCCCGCTTACAACGTTCGAAAAATACACATCGGGCTTTTTCCTCCCTTGAAAACAGCGTCCTTTTTCGCCTTTTTCATAGGTAAAGAAAAAAAAAAGGTGTGTGTGTTTATGTGCCAGTGATTAACTATTATGTGAAAACTAAAGGTGGGTGGGGGAGGGGGGGGGGCTTTTTGTTGTAATGACTTTTCGGAAGTCCGTTATGTTTCCGGCACAAACACTTCGTCCAACAATAGCGTGCAGAGCGTAAACTGCCCTTGCCACTGTTCACATACAACTGAGTGATCAAAGTCATGTCACTGAACAGGGAGAATATAACAGATAAGAACTAGAAAGTTCTGAGAAGGGGGTTAATTTTTTTTTTTCCTCTGCGGTCTTATTCAAATTTGCCGCGCTAGATCGATTCCAAAAAATGACGTCCAAAAAATTATTCCCGTAGTGGTGTTAGACGACGTCAAGGAGTAACGGTGAGTCTTTCGCATCCACTTCTGAATTTATTGACACAAAATCAAGCCGTAAAAAAGAGTGACATGGACACAAAATATAAACAACATGACAGATTTTTAAGACGCCAGCATCAACTACTATTTAAAGGCGGCTTTTTCGGATAAGAAAAGTCGGATTTCCCAACTGTACTCCTTGGAATTTGATTCTTCACAGAACAGCCACACAATTCGATGCTTTCATGACCTTTGAAATTTCGGAAAATGAAGCAATAAAAGTGTTGCCGAGCACATTTCGAGTCAAGTTGAAAAGAAAAGCTCTAAGTGTAGAGGAAAAAATAAAAATATTCTTAAATTTGTGTAGATGATAACCCTGTGCTTTCTAGAGTTGCAACAGCAAAAAATTTATAATAACAGTAACCTATAATTATAAACAATAACCTATAAACAACGCCCACATTTTCTTGCAACAGAACGCATTCCATTGGATTAACATTAAGGTTAACCTCCGAATAATGATTTCCGAATAATGACCATTTTTCGGACGTGAACATAAATATATCACAGGAAAAATAGCCTTCAATATTTGCTATGAAGAGAGGTTTTTCTTCCTTAAAACCCTACGAACATAAAAATTACGTATGGGTTCTCCCCTATGTCACGGGGGGCGGCTCAAGACCCATGCGAGGTATCGTGCCGGTGCCTCTCGGGTGTATAAGTCGCATCAGTGTAAATGACCACGAAAACTCCCAGCAAGATGAAATGCATCAAAAATTGCAATTTCCTCTACGAATCACTTCATCTAATACATAGTTTCCCAACCTTTTTTTTTCCCATCGCCTCCTTCTTCAGAAATTTTTTTCTCCCATCGCCCCCAACGCAATCCAACCCATTGGATCCTATGTTATACCCGTAGCTTCTACCGCCCCCGTGGAACATTCCATCGCCCCCCCCCCAAGGGCCGTTAACGACCACGTTGGGAAGCACTAATCTAATACATTCATAGTTTGAAATGTCACAGGCAAAACATTTTTTTTTCTTCTTTTTGCAATTTATATTTCTCTTTTACCACTGATTTGGCATCCAGTGCCGTCTCATTAACTGGGCCCATCCGGGCCTCAAGAGAAGAGGATGGCCTCACAAAAAGGAGATCTGGTTGAAATTTTCGAGAGTATGCATGTAAACGAGCCTAATGGTGGGGGGGCCTCAGAAAAATCACTCGGCCCGGGGGCCCACGATGCTTTTAAGACGGCCCTGTTGGCACCGTTACTGTGGTTTCTTAAATACAATCCATGCCTCGGGGTTTCGTAAGTGATTGCTGACGATGAAATTGACGCATATCCAATGCAAAATAAAGGTCGTGTTGCATAGAATGGATTATTTTAGTTTCACACGGAATCGAAAACGTATAGTAATTTATTTTTCTTCAGAAATACTGAATCTTTACTGATGGTGACGTTTTCTCGATCCCGTTGTTGGGAGGTTTCACTGGTACACATCTTATTGGCCAAATCAATGTATCGAATGTCAACTATTTCTAGCAAACCAATTCAGGTGCGGTCGCGCTGTACCCTACGTTCTGTTAGGTCCCACACTCACGGTAAATGATTGGCAGCTTTCACCCACATTCTGAAATTACTTGTTGCATTAATTCTGAATTTTCATCAACTCTGGAACTTTTTCTCCCGTAAATTCTGAATTTTTCGTTGGTGATGGAATTATTTATTTCATCTTTTGATTCATAAATTCTAAAATTTTCATTATTCTCGGAATTTTCGTTTTTTTTCCGCTAATCAGCTCAAAAAACATATAAAATCCGGACAAGGGGGGGGGGTCCCAAACAATTTTTGGTGGCTAGAAATTGTTGAGACGCCACTGGGGCCCAGCGTCTGTAAGGGCGGCCCTGAATCTTTGTAAGCGCTTTCATCGGTGGGCCAGACTACAGACTGTTCCTATCAAACCGATCCACCAAATACAGACTTTTTCAGCCAAATGAATTCACCTATTATAGACATTTGATGAGAACGGCCATGTACCAAACATCAAAATCATTGATACTAGTTTGGTTTCATCGATTTACCAAGAAAGTAGACTTCTAACTAGAATAGCTCAGTCCAATCAATACTACCGTCTTTTCACCGTAATATCTTGGTCAATCGATTCTAAATGAACGTCGGTCGTACAAATTTACCGAAATTCACAGAAAAATCATACCTGTCTCTTCTTCCTTTGCCGCTTTACGAATTCGAACCACCGCATTTCATATCCATGTACCAAATCGATGTTGCACCATATTTCACCGACGAACCTTTTCCATTTCTTTTCGACACTATTGATATAGTCACTGAGACTTCTTTTCTCGAAGACAATTCTTTTCTCCTAATTTCTCTCTGATAGATCGATAAAAAGAAGAGAAACTTTCCAAGACGGGCTCGGTCCTAGAGTATGTTATTCGTGTGCTATGGCTCACTTGTTACTCAGTCACTCACTCTCTCTCTCTCTCTCTCCACTTTCGGTAAATGATGATGTGTGTTTTGTTGAGAGAAAGAGGGAGAGAGAAAAATAAAATAAAACGAGATCTCGGGCACACTACGGTCTAGCTTTTTCACCGCCACCTTCTTGTGTTCGGGCTTCCTCGTGAGTGTATTATTGTTCTTATAGCCTGGAGCTAGGTTTCTTTGCTGCATCAAGAAAACAGGTGAAAATGTGGAACAACGGCTCAACTGCCAGTGACCCGAGCCCCAGTTCTTTCTTGTTCAAGAAGACGGAAAAACCAGCAAACGACGGACCACTTTTTTGCTGTTACTTTTTCCCCCTTAAAGAGGACTTTTATATGTATTCACTTTTCGTTTTTAATTTCTCAATATCGGGGCTCCGGTGGAGGAAAGAAGGAGCCATGATGGGCCACGCTGTCTCCGATGATCTCTTTCCCATTGAAAGCGAATCCGACGATTACGTGTGGTTTATATCCCTATTGATTAGTCAGCGCGTGGGCCCTCGAAACATTTCGCAGTGGCCCGCCGACGAAAACACTTTCCATATTATAGAACTCGTACAAACAACCGAGAAAAAAACCCAAATGACGAAATTTATTGCAGCTTTGGTAAAAGGAGTAATTTCTGAATTACCTTTATAGAAAACATTTTCAGAACTAATGAGAGAAATAATTTCAACGAGCCCATCCATTGCGACGCCACTCTGTGAATACCACAAATGACCAGTTGGTCCTAGGGCTTCATGAACAAATTTTTTTTTTTTGGCCCTCAATGTCAGAATGGTTGAAGACCCCCTGCCATAGATTAGGAAGCTCATATCCATCATCACAGCTGATGTAAAGATTCCAATTAGCTTAGTAATTTTCTAAACCGAAGGTCAAGTGGCCCTGCGATATTCTGGGGGAGAAGTGGTATGACTCAAGCAAAAATCAACCCTGACACGGCCCTGGGGCCTCAAGTGAATAGGCTGCCTCGTAATAATGAGATTTGGTACTATGATTTTCGGGAGTAAGTTTAACAGATTAAATTGAGTAAGTTAATACAGTATATGGGATATATACATTTCCAGTAAACACGGGTAAAAAACTGATGCTTCATTTTAATTATAAATTTATTGAAAGTATCGCAAAACAAACTAATGAGCACTACTAGATGCACAGGATGTTGCAAATTGTTTGCGCAGCAGATATCTCTGCAACCGTTGACTTGTGCAACTAAGTTTTAAAACGTAATTTTCAGTGGTTGAGGCTCTCATGAAGGCAGGAGAGACATCGTATTAACCGATATTTCACTACATCCGGTTATTTTATGAGTGGGCGTAAACTAATAAAATAGGCCAAGTATTCTGTAATTTATCGAGGAATCGATTTGTCCTGATAAAAGAAATGATTGAAAGTGTGCAAAGGTATCACCAAAACCTACACGTTTAAAATAAAGAAATATCGTGTATGTCAAGGATGGAGGGCGCTAAAGAAGCGAAACTAATTTTTCATTGCACATATAAACATTGCGTATGCAAGGGAGCCAAGATTATAGTGTGATTTTGCAGGAAAAACGTAAACCCCCTCCCCCTCCCAGAAGGAAACAAAATCTGAAACTCCCCCTTTGAGAAAATTCTGCGTACGCCTATGCGTATAAGTACAGCAATTTTCTTGAAATGGACAAAAAATTGTACACCATAACAAAAAAAAATATTCAACCGATATTTGACTGCATCAAATTTCTCTGATTGGTTTTAATAAATTTCATCAACTTGCAAAAAATTTTTACAAAAATGAGAGATAAACGCATTCACACACACACATTATTATTCATCAATTCGGAAATCAATGTTTCAAGTCAACAATAGAGGACGCTATATTTAGCATTTGATCATTTCGGTCGCACCACGGTCATTTTTCCCCCACACGAGGGCTCTAATTAGACCCGAGACCTACAATTTTTTTCCAATCCCGAAATTCAGCCTTTTTTGTTATTGTCATCGAGAGGTTGGTGGTGCGCTCACCCACGACCTCCTATATAATAGGTTATATAGGAGGTGGCTCACCCCTGGGTGTGGGACTCCCTGCGGTAGAAATCTTTTTTTCTGAGGTCATGACGCCGTTTCTGTTGTACCCTCAGGAAAGTTTTCCGACAAGAGGTATCGATTTCGCGACACCTCTGAACATTCTTTGGTACTGAAGGCTAGTATCTTACCGACCTGGGATACCGCGCCGCGTCCCTGAGGACGCTATTGAAAACATTTCGTCTGACAAACGCATCAACACATTTTTGACCACATTTCTGATTTCTTAACCAAATCGCATGTTATTTTTACAAATGATTACTACTTTACAGCACACAAACTCTGATCATCTATCCCCATCCGGAAATTTCCAACCAGTGGAGTTGGGTGATAGCGACAGGAACCGAGAGACACCCAGGCTCTGTCAACATTGTCCCTGGGGACTCGGGTGCCTCCGGGGAACCTAACCATTTATTGAGCTATATTGAGTGGAATTGGGTGGGAAATGAGGGCATCATCTACAGGCGAAGAACTTGTTTTTGATGTTCTTGCTCGGATTCGGGCCCGTGGACCTTGACCGTAACCTTCGCATTGGAAGACGAGCATCTTACCAGTGCGCCACTCGGATTACTAGAACAACATGGTTCGAGAAGTTTCAAAATCCCCCTTCATTGTATAATCCAAAAGGATTAAACAATGAAAGGGATTTTTCTTTGCTGCAGGCCTATCACCCCCCCCCCCCCACACGACATGACTCTGATTTTCTGTTATTTAAATATTTACCACTCAGCCCTTTGTTGTGGGTTCGGACCCAATCACCTCGTGTGTGAAACACCTAGAGCTGGCTCAAGGGAACTCAGGTAAATACCGAGAGAAAAAGAAAACGGTTCCGAACCTGCTCGTAACACCCGAAGGTCAAAGTGTAACGTACTTAATAAGAATGACTAGGTTAAGGGCCAGTGAGCGGCGTCTTTCGAGGACCCCGTTTGTAAACATACTCTCGAACGGGTAGGCAGGCAGCGGGGCAAGATTTAGGGCAACGCATACAGTGTCTAGTTTAGAAGATCTCGAAACGACTTTCTTTGTGTTATCGATGCATGGATGAATGAATGAATGGCCGCGTACGTGATAACGCGAGCTCCGCCGCTGCCGATTACAATGAGCCCGGTTTATTTTAAGCCCCTTTTTTTGATATTGTAACCAGAAAACAAAAGGCCCTGGCCTCGAAAAAAAAAAAAGAAACGGCCGCAGTGAAACAAATCGGTCATTATAAATGGGATCCTCGACGAAGATAACGCTCGGTCGTTGAATCGAGTTCGATATTTCGATTCGTAATCGATTGAGATTCGCGATTTTAATTAGCGAAAGACTGACTTTCCAAATCAAGAACGTGTGCGGTAAGATAGATGGCGCACTTCTGCGGCAACTAAATTTCCTTGTTCCATTACTATCCAAGTTCAGCGGTTCGTAACGTTTTTGTGTTTCGTGGCAGGGCCGTCTTGAGAGCATCATGGGGCCCCCGGGTTAAGTGATTTTTCTGAGGGCTCCCACCTGGCTGGAAATACCTGCCCACCAATTGGCACGCTTGCTCTAGAAATTTTTAATCAGACCTCGTTTTCATGAGGCATCCGAGCCGTGACCGGGTGGGGCCATGCGTAAAGACGGCACTGTTTCACGGACCCTTGATGTGTACGATGAAATCCACGGACCCCCCCCCCCCCCCCCACCCAGGGTGTGCATAAATTTTTCAGTCCACGGGCTAGAAACTGGTGTACCTATCGTGTTGCATGTATCGATACTACTCGGGAATACCTTCCCAAGCCACATTTTGCCCCGCGAGCTGAAGGCTATGCACCCAGAGGTGGATTTATGGCCGGTTCTGGAAATTTTTCATGTGAAAGCGAATAATATTTTGGTGATAAGAAATACCGAATAATACACTCATCCTTCGGGAAAGCTTCGATATCTCTCCGAGATAGGGGGGTCTGGTCCCCCCGAAATGTGAGAAAATGATCGAAAAAAGGGAAAAAGATGACCAAATACATTGTTCTGTCACTTTGGTCGCCCCCCCCCCCGAACGAAATTTCTGGTTACGCCCCTGGTCAAAGGGGATAAAAAGTAGCCCCCCCCCCCACCCTGCATTTGGCACTTCTACGGCCGCGTAGTTCGCAGGATTCTAGATCCGGCGCTGGATTTGCTGCCCTTCTCCTATTCTAGGCTAATTATCTTGGCCTTAAATTTGCCGCACTCGCAACCTCAATGGCGAAACTGAATTCACAGAACTAATGGAAAATAATTTTAGAATATGAATGAAGAAATAATTTTAGAATTAATGAAAGAAATTATCCCATTATTACTGAATGAAATACAGTATTTTTTCAGCATTTTTGGGGAAAAAGTATTCCGCAATTGATGAAAATTGCGAGGAGGCTTGTGGGTGTCTTTTGAAATGTATAGAAGGCTCCCATACCCCATAAAAATGCGTACGAATCGAGAGTACCACTAAAAAAAATGGAGGGGAGGGGGAATGAACGCTTCCATATTTATTCTCAGAAATGTGCGAGAGATTTGCTTATCCCTAGAAGTTCGAATGAGTCCTGTTTATTCCTGTTAACTGGAATGATTCATGCTTATAAATTGGAATAAAAATTCGGATCTAGAAATTCGAATAAAAATCCTAACGAGTCTTGCTTATCCCTACTTAACCACACATGAACGTCGCCCATATTCCTCTGCGTAACTTCGAACACGCTGGAGTGTGCGTGTACATATTGCGAACCTAACGTGAAATTCGTTGGTATAATGCTTGTTATAGTGCTGCCATCTATTTCTCGAACTAGGAGTGAAGTGTAATTTGTGCTAAATCTTGCTTATCCCTATAAATTCAAATAAAAATTCAAGGGAGTCTTGCTTATCCCTAGAAATTCAAAAGAGTCTTGCTTATCGGTAAAAATTCAAAAGAGTCTTGCTTAGCGGTAAAAATTCAAAAGAGTCTTGCTTAGCGGTAAAAATTCAAAAGAGTCTTGCTTATCGGTAAAAATTCAAGAGTCTTGCATATCCCTAAAAATTCAAAACAGTTCCCCAGAAATTCGAATAAAAATCCTAATGAGTGTTGCTTATCCCTAGAAATTCAAAAGAGTCTTGCTTATCCCTAGAAATTCAAAAGAGTCTTGCTTATCCCTAGAAATTCAAAAGAGTCTTGCTTATCCCTAAAAATTCAAAAGAGTCCCCCCATAAATTCGAATAAAAATCCTAATGAGTGTTGCTTATCCCTAGAAATTCAAAAGAGTCTAGCTTATCCCTAGAAATTCAAAAGAGTCTTGCTTATCCCTAAAAATTCAAAAGAGTCCCCCATAAATTCGAATAAAAATCCTAATGAGTCTAGCTTATCCCTAGAAATTCAAAAGAGTCTTGCTTATCCCTAAAAATTCAAAAGAGTCCCCCATAAATTCGAATAAAAATCCTAATGAGTCTAGCTTATCCCTAGAAATTCAAAGGAGTCTTGCTTATCCCTAAAAATTCAAAAGAGTCCCCCATAAATTCAAATAAAAATCCTAATGAGTGTTGTTTGAAATACATAGAAAACTTGCGTATTCTTGCCGCTAGAAAAATTCGAATCAGTCTTGCATATCCCTACAAATGCGTGTACGACGTGGGTGCCTTTTGAAATGTATGTAGAAAGCCAGCGTATACGAATGAGACGTACTTCTAGAAATGAAACAGGTTGTAGAAAGCCAGCGGGTATGAAAATGAGGCGTACCTCTAGAAATGGGAAAGATTTGCGCAATCTTAGAAAAATGCGTAATTAAAGAGTTATACGAGAGAATTTTCCGATCGTAGATTAGATTAATGTCTCTTAATTATTTTGGATTATATTTTTAGTTACCTCATTTAATTTGAATTCCGATTATATTTGTGAATTGATATCCGAAATGTATTTTAAATTTTAATTGATTTAGCACAATAAAATAAATTTTCTATTCGAGATTTTATAAATAATTTATTAATTATATATTTCGATTATCTCTAATTTTCTGCGCGAGATTTTTCCCAGAAATTCAAGTAAAAAATTCGAATGAGTCCTGCTTATCCCTAGAAATTCGAATAAAAATCCGAATGAGTCTTGCTCATCTCTATGAAATGCTTACGGAAATCGAGCGTATTATAGAAATGTATATTAATCAGCCTACCTCTTGAAATATACAGGGTGATGCAGAAAAGATGGGAAAAACTTTAAGAGGTGATAGTACACACCAATACAAACAATTGTCATCAAAGAATGCGTGGTCTAACATGAAACGCGTTTCGAAACGGCCGCTCCGCAAACGTTAAAACAGCATTCCTAATGAAATTTATCGGGAGAACAAAAACACCATGCATGCAAATGTAACCTGGGGGAAGAAGAAGAAGAAACCGTATGCGAATCTGCGTCACAGCGAATAAAAGGCCCTGTGAAGTTAGCCAGTTCCGTTTCGCTCAGCTGCCGATGCAAACGCACAAATGTTTTCGGATTCGGTAACCGCCTATGGGGGGGGGGGTACGCTCACCGTACATTCGTGCTGCCTCTGTGGTACTTTCGTTTGCAGCTCCGTGAATGAAATGCATGTCTGCTTTTCCAGTATTACTAAAGTGCACCATTATCCTGTACGTTACAACTGTTAGAACGATTGCACGCTGGAATAACTTCACAGGATTGGCGTCCGTGCCTCTTATTCACTGTGGCGCAGATTCACATACGGTTTCTTCTTCTTCTTCTTCTTTCCCAGGTTACATTTGCATGCATGGTGTTTTTTTCTGCCGATGAATTTCAACAGGAATGACGTTTTGTGGAACGACCGTTTCGAAATGCGAATAGCACGATTGCGTTTCGTGTTAGACAATGCATTCTTCGATAAAAAATTGTTTGTATTGGTGTGTACTATCATCTCTTAAAGTTTTTCCCATCTTTTCTGAATCACCCTGTATAGAAAGCTTGCGTATTCTTGCCGCTAGAAAAAATTTGAGTCAGTCCTGCATATCCCTACAAATGCGTATACGACGTGGGTGTCTTTTGAAATGTATAGAAACCTTGCGTACGAATGAGGCGTACCTATAGAAATGGAAAAGAATGTAGAAAACTAGCGTATGAATGAGGCGTACCTGTATAAATGGAAAATAATGTAGAAAGCTAGCGTATGAATGAGGCGTACCTATAGAAATGAAAAAGACAGTGGAAAGCTAGCGTATGAATGAGGCGTACCTCTAGAAATGGAAAAGGCTAGAAAGTTAGCGTATGAACGAGGCGTACCTCTAGAAATGGAAAAGGATGGAAAGCTAGCGTATGAATGAGGCGTACCTCTAGAAATGGAAAAGACTTGGTACTTAGAAATGCGTTAAGAGTTATACGAGTATCTTCCGATCGTAGATGGGATTAGTGTCTCTTAATTATTTTGAATTATATTCGTAATTACCTCATTTAATTTGAATTTCGATTAAATTTGTGAATTATTTTTCGAAATATTTGCAATTTTAAAGTAATTGATCTAGCACAAAAGAAATTAATTAAACTTTCTATTTCATTTTTTCAATTAGTTTATTAATTAAACTTTCTATTTCATTTTTCTCACAATAATTTATTAATTATATTTTAATTATCTAATTTTCTACGTGAGATTTTTTTCTGCACGTCCCATTAGTTTTCTAGGTTACCAGCCCGACATGATTTTGGAACCTGGAAGTGAATTATTCGTCATTACAAACATGATGTTTCCAACATTATCGGACGAGAATTTTCGAATGACCGTATTGTTCTTGTTACGACCCTAAATAATAATATTATGAAAACGTGTTAAATAAAGGTCGACGTTATGATAAGAAATTTCGTAATTTCGTGTTTTTAAAAAAAAGAGATAGGAAATTATTTGGGAACGCGTGGTCATTATTGCGTAATTACGCAACAGTAATTTTTTTTTTTTTTATTTCATTTTTTTGCCATGTTGCCAACCGACAACTCAATCAACGGAATGTAATTTTACGCTTCGAATGTTTTAAGGGTCAAATTGAGAAAAGTAATGGTCATGCTAGTTTTCCTTTTTTATTCTTCATTATTTTATCCATTTATTACGTTTATAGTTAATGCTTATTTACCCCCCCCCTGGAATTCAATATACACTAATAATGAACGGGAGGGGAAAAAAATCATGTTTACACAGATAGTGAGAATGTTTTGATATTGTTTTTTTTTATTAATGGAAAATTCATGTGAAAAAATAATGGTTATTTGGGTACGGATGAAATAATTTTGCGATTGAAAAAAACAAAACAATAATCGATTTCAGTTACGCCACTGATTTTTATCGATAACTGAGAAAAATTGTCAAAATTTGTTTCAAGAGTATTAAAATTGTTATTAAATTATTGTTAGTTTTTTTGTCTTAGAATATTTAGTTTGCTTTCGTCGAAATTTGTTACGTCAGTAATTTGAATTATTATTATTATTATTATTTTAGCTTAAATTATTTGATTGTTGAAAATATTTGTTACCTTACAGTAATAGTTACCCATGTAAATGTTTATTGCATATATGCTCAAACCCATGGCCCGCAGGACAAATGTGGCTCTGTTGGGTCATCTGATGTGGCTCGTAACCTCAAACCTTATTTATTTAGAACTAACTAAGTGGCACAATTTTCAGATCACGTAAGTGATCCGCCGCACAGTTCCAGATCAGTCAAGCTAGTGACTAAGTGAAGGAGTTAATGACTGAGCAAGTGAGTGGATGAATGAGCGAGTGACTGGGCAGGTGAGCAAATGATCGAGTCTTGCTTATCGAGTAAACAGCAAATGAGTGAGTGAGTGAGGGAATTGATGATTGAGCAAGTGAATGAGCAAATAAGTGAACGCGAGCAAGTGAGTGAACAGGTGAGCGAGTACCGCTGTGGTGGTCGAGCGGTCAGTGTTGGAGTCGCATCGCGAGGTCCCGGGTTCGAACCCCACCGGTGTCACAGTGGTAGTCGGCTGAAGTTGGTTTTCTCTGATTCCCAAATTTGAGCCACGAATGCGAGACGATCTCCCCGTTAAAGCAATGTGGCGAGAGTAACAGGCCTACAGAAACGGTACAAATATTCAATCATTATACTTCACTCGCTTCACTTCTGAAATACAGAGGGCAGCACTGAAAAATCAGACACAACACTAGATACGCACCCAGACTGTTAGGTACACATACTTTCATTTCCGCCACAACTCAATAGGTAGTAAATTTCTCATGGCGATAGACCCCGAGTTGCGCTCGGTTTCAAAGAAAGAGAAGAGGAAGGTGAGCGAGTGAATGAGTAACTCATACGATCACTCACTAACTAGTTTATTCGGTCACTTACTGGGTTATATCGTTTAAATCGTCTTTTTATAACGATCAGCCAGGGATGAGTCTGGTCTAAGACAAACAAACAAACTCGCTCATTTATTCACTCACTTGCTCAATCACTCTGTCGCTCACTGGTGGCGAACTGTTGGTGAATTGTCAGTCGGTGAACTCGGTAAATTGCGAGACGGTGAATCCATTGTACATACAGTGAGCTTCGTGCACCTATTTTGCATATTACGTCAACTGTGCGTAACGACCATGACCCGTTGCATCTGGCTACAGAAATTATAATTCTGCAATATCCCGTATATAATAGCCTTTTCCGATTGCATCTCTTCCTTTCAATTTTGTAATATTTTTCCTTTTTCACTTTTTTTTTTCTTTCAAAAGTTATAGCATCGCTTACAAAATAACGCTTGTCAGGGGAAATGTCTTCTTTTATTCTTTTCCTGGAAGCGACATCTTGCGGAACTGAATACCCATGTCCTCAATTTTCTCGTTTCTGACAGGCATTTTTATAATAAATGTAATAATTATTATTGTTATCATGCTCTTCACAACAGCGAATAGCTTATATTTCCCGGTTCCAGTGATAATATCTGAGAGAGAAAGAAAATTTATAATTTTTAAGAGAAGTATGAAATCCAACTTCCGTAATAGAAAAACATTAACTGATAAAGGACGAGAAAAATCGTAAAATTTCATCAGTTTTTTACGATCTTTTTTTCACTCACGTAAAAAATACTTTCTTACGAAAATTATCTTAATTTTTTTTTTCCGCATTAATTTTCAGTCCGGATATATTAGAAATTTTGGATATGTGGGGCCGTTCAAGTATTACGTAAGCAAATTTTTAGCCATTTCTGAACCCTTCTTCCCCCCCCCCTTGTCAGCAAAGTTTCGTCATCACTGCCCCCTACCTCCTAAAGCATATTAATGGGGATCAGAAACGTGCGCGGGAGGGGGGCATAGGGGGCTCATGCCTTCTATTAATTTCAATGCTGTTTGAAGGGTAAAAACTCAAAATTATCTTTAAGAAATTCATTGCGACCCACCCTTTAAGCCATATATGGTAAACCCTCGACCCGCGGACCAAATGCGGCCCTGAAGGTTATCTGATGTGACTTGCCCCTTTCAAACCTAATTTTGTGATAAACCTAACAATGAACAGTTGTGACAAACCTAATTAATGAACTAAGCGGCACATTTACGAATCGCTTAAATGACCCGTGGCACAATTGTAGAGCATTTAAGTGGCCCGTGGCACATTTTCAGATCACTGAAGTAGGCCTCAAAGATCCCTTTCACGTTCAAAGATCACCTAAGTAACCCGCTACAGTTACAGAACGCTTAAACGATCCGTGGCACATTTAGATATCCCTTCAGTGACAAGTGGCACAGTTTTAGAGCACTTAAGCGGCCCGGACACATTTCCAGAGCACTTGAAGGATCCGTGAAACATTTAGAGATCACTGAAGTGGCTCTGTAGGGGACTTATCAATAGGTAGGATGTTAGTTCAAGGTGCCCAATAACTATCGAAAAGTTTTTGTTCCGTTTTTTGCGCACCGAATAAGATGCCATTAAGAATATTTCTTATCTTCATAAAGGGTGGTTGATGACGTAAGCATCATCCAAACCCCCCTTCCCCCTTGTCATCAAAAGTCAGCAAATCGGAACCCCCCCCCTCCCCCCATCGATGGTGACGTAATACTTGAATGACCCCCTATTATAGTTACGGAAATGATTGTACATTTAGAAGGCCGTAAATTCAGCTTACGTTTGATATGGAAGTATGGCTTATGGCAGGGATCTCACAAATGGCCCGTGAGCCAAATGTACCACTCTAAGCTATTTTTTGTGACCCGCCGAATTAATTCCAGAATTGATGAAGATTCGGAATTCCAAAATTGATGAAACTGCGTAATTCCAGAAATTAATTAATTTATTAATTGATAGAAATTCAGAATTGATTCCAGAATTGATAGAAATTCAGAATTGATTCCAGAATTGATAGAAATTCAGAATTAATTCCAGAACTGATGAAAATTTATGAAAGAAAAATTTCCATAAATGATGAAAATGTAGATTTTTTCTGAATTGATGGAAATTCAGAATTCATGAAGGAAATTATTATTATCCAAAAACGCAAGGCCCGGTGTGACCGCACCTGTGGCACATCCCTAATAGGGCGACTGTGCGCGTAACCGCAGGTGATAGGTTGGTAGCCACTCTGTTATAGTAAACATTGCTCAGTTCTCTTCCGTTCAGGATATATCCACGTTTAAAGACAGTCTTGAATCTTCACACGCTCTCATAAAAGGAAAAAGGTCACCGAGAGACTGGGTTCATCCACCTCTGAATTCTCTCTCTCCACCTGTGAATTAAGGAAATGCAATTCGCATAAACGCCTACAATAAATGGTGGACTATATTCGAAACTGTTCAATCACTGATTCACACACAATGTCCGCCAAAAGAACAGGAATAATAACAAGAAAAGGTCTATTATTTACCCCCATATGGTGTAGGAAACTGTTTATATACAGCACAGGGTCTTCCTCATCCTGACAACTGCCCTTCAAAGGGAATGACCAAAAATGAATAACCAATTAGGAGAACCAAAGTCCAGTGACGCCATTTTTGACGGTGACCTATTTTTATTTATTTCAATTTCGTTTTAGAGACTTTCGTACAAAAAAAAAAAGAACTGACATTTTGGTGTCTTCAATTTAAGAGACATTTTCCGCAATGGTGGTTTTTTTTTTATTACTGTATCGATTAAATGGCGGTGTGGCGTCTCGTGACTTCTATTGATTATATATATCAGTGATTCTCACCCTTTTATAGCCCGTGGCCCACCTTTGGATTTATATATTTTCTTCTCATGGTTGGTCAAGTGGGCGACGGGATTGATCGGCCCTCCCAAGAGTCGAATAATATAGGGGAGAAATTAGTCTGTCCCGTAAAATACGGGATGATCCGATGCACCTACACAATAAGTCGCCTCTCGGACACATCGCCCTGGACCCGTCTGCATCCGTTCCATCCACAGCTGAAGATGTCTGCCTCGGTTGATTCGCAGCTGAATATATGTTCCTCGGCTTCGTTCGCAGCTAAAGATGTCAGCCTCGGCTTCATTCGAAGCTGAAGTTGTCTGGCTCTGCTTCATTCAAAGCTGAAGATATCTGCCTCGGCTCATTTGCAGCTGAAGATATCTGCCTCGGCTCATTTTCAGCTGAAGATATCTGCCTCGGCTCATTTGCAGCTAAAGATATCTGCCTTCGCTTCATTCGAAGCTGAAGTTGTTTGGCTCTGTTCCATTCGCAGCTGAAGGTTCCTGCTTTCGCTCAGGTGTGGATCCAGAGAAGGGCGATGGGAACGAACCCCCCCAACCCCCCCCCCTTATAGCCGAATAATACAGGAAAATTTGCATGTCCCGTAAAATACTTATGATCAAAAAGTAACTCGCTAAATTCTCCCCTCCCGTCACATCGTCCTGGATCCGCAGCTGCTCATGGTTCCCCCTATCCCCATCCAAGAGCGAAACCTTTTCTACTTACTGAATTTAATCAAAACTAAATAGCAAAAATTTTTATGTAAATAATATCAATCTCTTTAACCCTAAACAAGACAGGGATCCAAAAGGGTGGGGGGGGGGGTTGATCATATTTACCAAGAGCAGAATTACCGTATTTTAACATGTATAAGGAACCCTTCCTTCTGATAAAAATTGGGTTCCAAAAAATAAAATAAAAAAATAGGGGGTTTCTTATACATGAATAGCATAACAGAAATATACAGTCCGACCCAGTTATAGCGTCCCGATGTAGAGATAAACCCAATTAGCGCCACAAATTTTCAATGCACAAATCCTCCATTTCTAGACATCACACGTACATAGCAGTGATTTGATATACGCCAATTTCTTTTCTTCACTAGAATTTTGTGAAATAAGTGGTGTCGTTAAATCGGGGTTCAACTGTTTTTTTTTTCTCCAAATTTTAAGCCTAAAAAAAATCGAGGGGGGGGGGGGTTCCCCTTATACACGTTAAAATACGGTACGTGTGAAAAATAGATCTCAGTACAGTACAAGACATTCCAACAAACCTGTACAAAAGTATAGGTATATATGTGTAAAGAATTGCCCCCCCCTTCCCGACATCATGTGTCGGCTCCTGCCCTGGGCTAGAGTTTAGCGAGATTCCTTCTCGCGGGGGGCTTCTATGCTTGGCCGTCTCACTATCATGGGTGGGAAGGGTGATGTTTTGCCCCCCCCCCCCCTACTAGCTTGAAGTAACAGTTTAGATATTTACACACTTACATTCGAAAATCACAGCACCAGATTTCACCATGTAGGCTTCCCTAAGGGCATGAGATCCAGGGCCATGTCAACAGCATCTATAGTAGAAGGCCTCTACGCGAAGCTCGTGACGTCATTTGAATAGGTCATTTCACCTGTAGCCATTGGACACACTGCAAAAAAAAAGGTAAAGATATCGCGTGATTCGGCCTATTATTCCATATTATATTCAATGGCTACAAGTGAAATGGCCTACTTCAGTGACGTCACGAGCTTCGCGAAGAGGCCTTCTGCTACAGATGGTATTGACCATGTCTACATGAGTCCCTCGGGTTAAGATGGTCCCAGTTTTATGGACAGTTCTGGTGGATTCTGAAAAAGTATGGGAAAAGTCACATTTTTCCCCATAATAGGCACCAGAATCTAAGGACCAAGGCCATTTGAGTGCCCTCCCCCCTTAAATTTTGTAACGGGAACAACGCCCCTACAATGATTTCTGAAAAAAAAATGCAATGCACTCCCCCCTCTCCTGCGTACGTGCTCGAGTCCCGTATATACGGGACGACCAGTAGCTTTCAACCCCCCCCCCCCCAATGTTTTCTTCATGTCGGCGCTTCTGCTCATCATATGAGTATTTCACTTAAAAGCTTCATTTTTTTCACGGCACCCCCTTTCAGATGAGTTTCACCCATGCCCCCCCCCCCTAGAATATTCCAGGAACTCAAGGGGGACCATACGACCCCAAAATTTTGAGAACCATCGATGTATATTATGCAATACCTATTGTTTAAACACAAATAACGATCCGTTCAAGATCGTACTTTTCGAAATAATTTTTTTGCTTATCAATTAACTGCACTGGTGAAATAAATTAAGAGAATTTGCATATTTTATCGGAGTTCCTGAAAAGAACTGAACTGAATGTAAAACCACTGCTTCTAGACAAAAATGCAAATCTTGTACGTCAAATACGTAAGCGTACACGTGTGTGTAGGCGGAGCCAATAGAGAAACAGGCTTTATAAGCGCGCGTAAGTTGAGACGCGTTTCGTTCGCTAGCACACCTCGGCGAATTTCTTGGTGTTATTTTGTAGCAATCGATTAATTTCAAATCGTAACAGTAAAAATGAGTAACCACCAACGTTTAGATGATGGAATGAGGTGGCGAATTGTCGGGAGGCTAGAAGCAGGAAAATCTCAAGTCCAGATTTGTAAAGAGTTCAATTTAACGCCCAGTGTCGTGTGTAACTTATGAAACAGTTCCAGGATACCGGATCCATCGAGAGAAAGCCTGGGCAAGAGCCACGACGGCCAGAGAAGATCGCCATTTGTCGATTATAGCGAGGCGTAACAGGAGTGCTACAGCTTCTCAGCTCTCTCGTGATTTGTATGCAGCCGCAGGAACCCGTGTGTCAAAGGTAACTGTTTCCAAAAGACTTCATGAGAGAGGGTTGTTTGCAAGAAGACCTGTTGTTTGCGTCCCGCTCACTTCTACGGACAGGAGAATCCGTTTAGGTGGAGAGAGCATAGAGATTGGAGTATGGATCAATGGCATCAATGGTCGACCGTTCTCTTCACTGATGAGTCCCGGTTCAGCCTAAGCACCGATTCTCGCCGTACGTTCATATGGAGAGAACCAGGGACCCGCTACCTACCCTCCAATGACCGCGAAATCGACCATTATAGCGGAGGAGGTTTAATGGTCTGGGCAGGCATCATGTTGGATGGCAGCACACCTCTCCATGTCTTTGAAAGAGGCACTGTGACTGGTGTGAGGTATAGGGATGAGGTCTTGGAGCCCTATGTTCGCCTTTTCAGGGGTGCAGTTGGCCCTGAGTTCATTTTAATGGACGATAACGCGATACAGCTCTTCTGCTTGATGATTTTCTAGAGAGTGAGGATATTCGCCGGATGGATTGGCCAGTCAGATCTCCAGACCTTAACCCTATAGAGCATGTCTGGGACGCTCTGGGGAGGGCAATTGCAACTCGCAACCCCCCACTCCGGAAACTATCCAGGGAATGAAAACAGCGTTGCTGAACGAGTGAGACCAATTGCCACAGGAAATGATAAACTGCCTTATTTCAAGTACGAAATCACGCTGCGAGACCTGTATATCTGTAAGAGGGGGGCCCTACCCCCTATTAACCCATTTTTTGTTTATTCTGCAACCGCTGTTTCATACATACCTTCCGACTCCAACGAGTGTTACGCACGATCATGCGTGTGTGTATTACAATTATTGAATGGTTATTTGTTTTGTATTGTATCAGTGTATATACATATCAAATTTCATTAAAATCGGTACAGTAGTTCTAGAGGTAATCGACCAAGTCTGCAAATTCTCTTAATTTCATACACCAGTGTAGTTCCTAGACTAATAACACTCATACAGAAATGAAATACTGAGCGGGACGGCTCTCGCGGGGTCTGATCATCGGAAATAGTCGCATGTCCCATTGGACGGGACGAGGTAATGCACAACAAAGCTTATCAACTTTGCCTACAAGGCAAATAGACATTATTTTGATATTATTTTACAATTTCCTAATCTGTTGATAAATTGATCTTTTTTCCACGGGATTTGAAATTAAGAAAAACGTGTTGGATAAAATCTTAAAATTTCAATTCAAAAAGTATTTTTGATGGATTTTAGAGGAATAAAAATGCGGGTAACGTTTTCTAAGTGAGTTTTCAATGCAAAAGGTAGATGGCAGTAGCACCTCTACTGACATATAAAATCTTGTACATGAGTCCGAACATTTCGTCAAAAGTTTCTTGACTCTATATGCTCATCACCAGCTTTAGTGTGGTGCTGATCTTCCTCAGCAGATTCCCTTACAACCAGATACGTATTTACTACGGGGGGGGGGGGGGGGAGGATAAGCGGGTTATAGCCTATGGCGGAAAAATTGAGGAATGAGTAGTCAAAGAAATTAAAGCCACCCAGAGAGCGAGAAACTAACTCGTTGAGTGTACGACAGCGCGACTTGAAGAGTGTGCAAGCATGTGAATAAAAAGAGTGACCTAGAGAGCTGGGGACCAGATCAGTGAGCGACCGAAAGAGTGATCTAGATATTATGCAAGCACGTGGTTAACCGAAAAAGTGACTTGGGGGAGGAGATAAGGGAGACAGGTTGGCGAGTTCGGAGGTGCGGAAAATTCTAGGAATGAGTGGTCAAGAAAACTAGCCTAGAAAGAAAGAAGAGCGGCGAAATTTGCATATCCCACAGGCGGCAAAACCATGAATTCGTCTCTGTCTACGACAGGGGTTTCCAACCTTACGTGCTCCAAGTAACCTGGAAATTTGGAAAAGAGCCGTAGGCCTTCCCTGCCGCTGTGGTGGTCGAGTGGTGATAGACGACGGACTCGCGTCGCGAGGTCACGCGTTCGAACCCCACCGTCGCCCACCAATGGTGGTCGGCTGAAGTTGGTTTTCTGTTGTTCCTAACTTCAAGGAGCGAATGCGAGCTGATCTTCCCTTTAAAAAGTCTCGCCACAGAAAGCAACAGACCTACAAACAGTACAAATGTAATTCAATCACAACACATAACTCACTTCATTTCTGAAATTTAGATGGCAGCACTGAAAAATCAAACACAACACTACATACGCACTCAGACTTTGTGTTAGGTACAAACACAGTTACCCTTCCGGCACAGGTCACTAGACAGTAAATCGCCCATAGATGGTGCTAGACCTGAGTTGTGCTCAGTTTGAAAGAAAGAAAGTAGGCCTTGCCTACTCCTAGGAGTGAGTAAAAAGCTTGCAGTGAAAACGTTTTGTAATTTTTTTGTTTGTCACTCTTCTTGTTTTATCCCCGCCATTACTGATTATTTCTCGTATAACCCCCTGAATTACCTAGCAAATATCTCCAGCAATTCGCGACCCACAAGTTGGGAACTACTGATCTAGCACGACTGAATTTCGGATTATAATTTTCCCCATAGAATTTCAATATAGACCATGGGGAGAATCAGAGAGAATCAAAGAATAATTGCAGCTTATGGCGGTGAAAAAAAAAATTGGCCACTCCAAATGTAACAGGGATTCTAAGCTAAGGACGTTCGGATTTCAAGAGTGTGAGCCACTTAAACGATTTGGTAACGGATAGCGGGCCGCAATTAATTGAAAAACGATTCCTAATTCAGAACTTTTTAAATCAGTTTTAAATATCATATAATGATGAATAAGTGTCGTCCAAGCATAAGGGGTCATTCAAGTATTACGTCAACATCGAGGTGGGGGAGGGGGTTTCAACTCAGGTCTATCACCAATTATGGGCGATTTACTACCTAGTGAGTTGTGCCGGAGGTGTAACTGGTGTGTACCTAACAGTCTGAGACTGCATATGTATATATATTTTTCAGTGCTGCCATCTATATTTCAGAAGTGAAGTGAGTGATGTGTTATGATTGAATTTGTGCTGTTTTTTCGGATTTACTGACTTTTGATGACGGGGGGGGGGCGGGGTTTGAAGGTTGCTTATGTCATCAACCACACCCTTTTTGAAGATATGAAATATTCTAAGCTGCTGACGAAATTTTGCTTCTGGGGGAGGGGGGGAGGCAGTGTTTTGCTGACTTTTGCTGACAGGGGGTGAGGGGGGTCAGCAGAGAGCTGACGAAAGTTTGCTGATGGGGCGCGGGGGGGGGTAAATCAAAAATAGCTAAAAATCTGTTGACGTAATACTCGAACGGCCATGACAGACACCCTGTAATAAACCTCAAAAACGAGCAAAATACAAAAACGGAATTTCAAAAACACCCGAAAAATAGCTCATAATTTTGCCAAAAAAAACTAAGTACAGTTCAGGAAATAGAATTAAGACCTCAAACCTTTTCTTAAATAACTATAAAAAAAGACGCCCTAAACGTTCGGGACGACCCAATAACTGTAATTAAAGTGGGAAAAAAAGTTACTGTAGGGCAAAAACTCTATTTGATCGAAAGTGTATTCAAATAATTTTAATGGATCCTCAAATACACTTTCCTCACTTTATCATCTTTCGTACACAAAAGATAATCAGGACACGTTAAGCACTGACAAGACTATTCAATCAATTTTCCACCCAATTCTTTTTTAACGGTTCATTTCACTGACTATTGAGATTGAAATAATATTGAATAATTTGCATATTTATGTAAATGAGTATTTTTTTTTTACTCTCTCAAACGCATCAGAAGTTCGAAAATCGATTAAATGATAATAAAAACGATAAATTGATGGATTTTTTTCAATCGCCCCAATCGTTTTCGTGATAATATCGGGCAATTTTCTACTTTGATCTTTCTTTCCTTTAAACTGTTTAGAATCACAGTTTGTCACGCGACTGCGATCGAAACGACGATAAGAAAGAGCCTAGTTATCCTTATCTGTATTTTTTAAGTGGACATGAAATCAACGAACTTGTGTGTGTCGGGCTTCCCCGTTATGCTTTGGTTTGGGGGGGGGGGGGGAGGGGGATTCACAAAAATATCAAAATTGCATCACATTGACGGTAATGTTTCGTGATCGCAAAAACCACTGTGTAAAATTCAAGAACGAGCTGAAATCTCTGTGGAAGTCCTACAAGTATGAGTTGAAATTTTTGAGCTTCCTACAAATTTTCATGCGTGCTTCATAAAATTTCTGTGCTCCACGGGTACAAAATGAATTGCTTGTGCCTCAAAATTGTAGTGTTGCGTAAAAGTTCATTATCTTTTCCAGAATGTAACATGCAACCTAAATTAAAAAGCGGGGGTGGAGGGGACTTAAGGGATCTGGTCCTTCTCCTCCTCCCCCGAAACGTGAGAAAGTCACTGAAAAGGGGGTTTAAATGTTGCCCAAATCTATTGTTCTGCCACTTTGGTCTCCCCCCACCTCCGAACGAAATTTCTGGATACGGTACCTGCTAATAAACAATGATTTCCTGCAGATGCAAATGCCACTATCCTTGGAATACTGTGCGAAAGTTTCTGTGCATGGTAATCTTTGAAAGCTGGAGTGCTGAGATAGCAGTTATTTGTCTTGGAAAATGTGTTGGAGATTCATGTCTCTCTCTCTCTCTCTGGTATTATTGTTCGTTTATTTCGGAATACTAAAAATAGCTCAGGAACATTTTTTACCATGTCCAATCGAGGCTTAAACGCTTGTTATCCTCTCGAAAAAAATGTTGGTTGACTCACGGAGGTGGACATTGGTGAAGAAGTAGAGAGTAAAGTTACACATATATATTGATGTTCTGATGAAGAGGACGAAAGCAAAACAAAGGTCCCTATTCCAACACTAGCAGAGACTACGGATATGTCTGAAAAATAAGGATGTTGATGCCCGAAAATTGCATCTTCCCCATTCGGAAGGGCGCGGTAGCCCAGGTCGATAAGATACTCGCCGAAAGTACCAAAGGATGTTTAGAAGTGTCGCGAGTTCGATACCCGGTTCGTCCTTGTGAGAAAACTTTCCTGACGCAGGGGTACAACTAAAAAACGGCGACTTAACCGCAGTAAAGAATTGTTACCGCAGGGAGTCCCCCATCGAGTGGTTAGCGCACCAACCTCTCGATGAGTATAAAAAAACAAGCCTGCCGTTCGGAATCGGCAATAAATTGCAGGTCCCGATCTGATTAGCCCTCGTGTGCAGAAAATGACAGTGGTGAGACAAAAATGAACTAGTAGAATTTGTGCAGTGTTTAAGAGCATCAAAAAGAGAACGAGCGAAAATTTACGAATGGAAATACTTGTTATTATAGTTTTTGATAGTTTCACATTTTCACAAACATTAGTTGCTATAACGAGAGGAGGACTAGCGTAGTAAGTGATAGCATTCTCGATACATTTTTATATAATTATTAAGAGTTGATTTTTTGTAAAAGTATAGTTATCTTATATTGATGAATTGGATAATTCGAATTGTTTTTTATGTTCTCTTGAGCTTAGAATTGACCAAATTCGACTGTTTATGACCAGCCAGGGCACGTGCGAGTCAACTCAATCAACAAGACCGAAGCTCTTGGCTAAGGCTCTCCGCTAAAACTCTCTTCTAGCTCCCGATCCATCAGTCAAACTAATCCCACATTGCTCACCAAAATAGGGGTCAAGCGAGACGACTCTGCCTGGCAGTTATGTAACATATCTATGTGTATGTGCATGTACATGTATACAGGGTGATTCCATAATCCACCCCCCTTGCCGCATTTTACTGGCGAATCTGATTCTACAGGCATACTTGCAATTCCATTCCAAAAAAGTATCCAAATAGCATGTAATACTCAGATACGTCACTCATGTTGCACAGGTTTTTGTATTGTTTTTAAAATAAAAACATTATCCATTTATACGAATACCCCGTCCTCGAAAACCCAATTAAAAAGTTGTTGCACTGCCTCTTTGCTTCTTTCCTTCTCTGTTTCTTGCTGAGATATTTTAATTTAAAAATCGGGGAAATGTTAGGGGGGTGGGGAAACAGCATGAACTAATTGACAGTGTTTCTTTCCCTCCCCCCCCCCCGTTTTCGCTGTTCTTTCCCAACCTTTCTCCTATTTTTTGAATTCAATATGTCAGCTCTTTCATTCAAATATTCATCCACTTAGAAACGTGGAATTCTCTTTGTTGGCCTCAGGAGAGTCAGGACAACAACTTTGTAATAGTTTTTCTAAAGACAGGGTGTTCGTATAAATAGTTAAATTTTTTTTTCATTTTAATAACTAAACGTAACTAAATAAAACGTAAGTAATGTAGTAGTGAATGCGTGTGGTCATTGGACAATACGAGGCCACGCCTACTGGCTCATGCTCATTGGGCCTTCATAACCGAAAATATAAACCGTATTCTATCTACTTGTGTACTTGACTACTTAACAACCAAAGGGAGTATAAACGGCCCTCGCAATGTGTGCTTAAAGTAGGCCTACTTGTACTTGACGACTTCACCATTAAATTACTTGACACGTGTAAACGGGCCTTAAAGTGCAACGTAATTTTTATTTTTTTGAAACTAAAGCTTCTCTGTGTGTGTGCACCTTCAATATAAAATTCTACGCTTTGTAACAAGTCAATCAATATTATAGGTATTCAAGGCCAGACATGGCCTACAGGCTGATTCACTATCGCATGCACAGACTTCTGGAAGGAGTTGATGACTCAAAGACGAATTGAAATCACAGTGCAATGCAGGGTCGGAAATGCTTTCCTGATGCGGTAGCGTACACAAAAAACATCAGAGTTGAAAGGACACCAAATAAGTGAATGTAGTGAATGTGCGTTTTGGTTATAAATGTACCTATTATATCAACAAAAGTAACAGAGGTCGAAGAAGGTGTCTAACGTGCGGTGTCAAGGGAGAGCTCTTACGTCCACGAGCTCTTATGCATTCGTCAAATTTCCAGCGCATGGAATTCCGAACAGTCTGGAAGATTCCGGGGATGTCTTCCCGTTCGGTCTTTCCGCGATGCGTGCAAACCAGTTTCTGAGATATCAACAGGGACGTCAGCAACCAGTATTATTTGATATTTCCTAGTCTGGGCAATAACTCCTAAAGATACGAGTACATCATTATCGTATGGTTTAGGAGGTATTGATCTGGAAGGTGGGGGGGGGGGGGGTTCAGAAGAACCTAACGCATCTCCTGGTCTTTAAGTTCAGAAAGGTAGAAAAACGCTGGTGTACAGGGAATATAACTAATTCACTACATATTCTAGCACCAAATAACGACAAAGAGAGAATCCATATCGAACCAATTAATAATCGATAGCCGAAAATAGGTAAGTCGGCCGCAGATCAAGTAGAACGGTTAATTACACACTTACCATGAGGAGCTGATGACTTATTTAACACACCGCTAATGACCAGGCAACGCGTTGATGAAGACGCCGGAGATAACGTGCTTCCTAAACAGAAACCCACCGAATCAAACCACCACAATTTTATCAAACAACCCTTAAAGGAAAAAACCAAGATGAGATGCCGGTCTTTATATTTGGAAGAGGTCACTTCTTGGGAGAGGGAGAAACGACATCATTACGGAGAGACAGAACGAGTTGCTGTCACTTTTCTTTGAAAAACGAGGAAAAAAGGGTGAACTTTAGGGAAAGTTCTCAAAAAATGACCATAGTAAACACTCACTTCCACCTCGTTTTCGGGTCTAAACAGGAAGATGCCATTTTTTGTTGGAAAAGAAAAAAAGAGGCTATTGTCGCATAATAATTACGTTTTGTAATAACTAATACGAAATGACCATTACACACAACGGACAAAAAACTAAGGAAGGGACATGGCGTTTTTTTTCAAGGGGGAAAGCGAATAATGAATATATGCTTTTCCTCTTACTATGACATGACACCCTGTTAATCGTAAATAATGTCTATCTCCTCTCCATGTAGCCCTCTGATGCGGAAGTATTATTTACATGAATGACCAGTGGTCAATGCCGTTTATTACGCGAGCACGTTGATTATGACACGTTGATTGAAACAAACGACTATTCATTTGTGGAGGGAAGCAGAAAGAAAAATAAACAATGAGAGAGAAATATCACAACAAACAACAATGGTGGAAGTTTCAATTTTTGCTTAATGAAAAAGTTCCGTGATCAATTTGATAAAAATTCGAATATAATTTATTGATTATTTGTTTTTTATATGTACATAGAAGTCGTCTGTCAATATATTTTTTCAGTATTTATTCCCAACATGTGCATAGATAAATTATAATTAAAGTCAGTATTATAGTAATTACGGAAGTGATTACTTCTCAGATTCGAAAAACTGATTATACAAATACAACGCCACAACAGGCAAAATGCCCAACGAGGTGGCTGAGAAAAAAAGATGCCCATAAATGAATATGGATGTCATATATTTAAAAAACACAGCAACCCAATTAAAAATGCAATTACAAACAATATATACATGATGACATATTATACAATGCCCATAAAGGATACTTATGGTTATCTAATTCTAAGAATGGATATCTTCTCGATCTACCCCAACATGTTTATCATATTTCTTTTTAAATGTGTTAATTGTGTTACAATTTACTACCTCCGGGGGTAAGCTATTCCATTTATTAACAACCCTATTAGAGAAAAATTCCCTGCGACACCATAACCTTGCATTGTCCCTTACCAATCGATGCTGGTGCCCCCTTGTAAAAGCAGTCGATTGGCGGTGTACTAAAAGTTCATGGTCGTCCATCCTATCCATCCCGCTGAAATTTTTGAACACTTTGATCATGTCTTCCCGACACCTGCGTTCATCCAATGTAAACATATTCAAAAAATGAAGTCACTCTTCATAACTCAAGCCCCGTGTGCCGATAAGGACACGCGTAGCTCTTCTCTGCACCCCTTCAACCAGGTCTATGTCCCTCTGCAGGTATAGTCTCCAAAACCTTACAGTATACTCCAGTCCAGGACGAACTAAGCCTCGAAAAAGCGGAGGAATGACTTTAGGAGAACGCGAAGAGACCTTTTTGAAAATGAAACCGAGCATTCTATTCACTTTTTTGACCACCGCTGAACAATGTTCAGAAAACCTAAGCCGCTCGTCAATGAGAATTCCCAAATCGGTGACCCTAGTTTCATCCGGGATGGTGACACCATTCAACTCGTAAGAGAACCGTGGGTTGTTCGAACCAAAGTGAATGACCATGCACTTACCAACGCTAAACGTCATGCTCCATTCATTTGAACATTCTGCAACCCTGTTTAAGTTGGCCTGGAGCAACTCCCTATCGCATTGATTCCCGATTACCCCCATTAGCTTCACATCATCTGCGAATTTGCTAACAATACCATCGATACCCTGATCGAGTTTATCGATAAAATGTAAAAGTATGGGGGGCCAAGGACACTTCCTTGAGGAACTCTACTTGTGACACCTGTCCAACCAGAGAATTCCCCGTTCACCATAACTCTTTGTGACCTATCTCTTAACCACGATTCTATCCAATTCAGCAAGTTGCCCCCAATCCCGTGTAAACGCTTCAAGAGTTTACCATGTTGGACCCGATCGAATGCCTTCTGGAAATCAAGGTAAACAACATCTACATTTTTGCCCTTACCCAAAGCCCTCATCACGTGATCATAGAAGCAAAGGACTCAGCATTCTTTGATTTGCGTTGTGTCGAGATATCTAATCCCAACAACAGAATACCAGATCGTTAAGAGGTTAAGCGTATGCAGATGGCTAGCAGAAATTTCCATTTTCAGATCACACGCCACTGTGGATTATGGAGTGTATATATACTGTGATATAAAGGGTGTCATGACCCCCCTAAAGTCAATTTTTCAAAAAATTAAATGACTTTGATAAATATTCCATTTCAATGCAAACGAAAAGTGAAAAATTTCGAATCTCAATCCGGCCAATTTTTTTCTTCTAAAATTGAGGATAAAGGAAATGCGAAATATAGTCGACGCTCGTTATAACGACCGTCCGTTATAGCGACCATCCAATTATAACGACCGGTATGACACAGGTCCAAAATATTTTTCTATTCCCACCATGTTATTGTTTATCCAATATAACGACCGATAAATATTATTAATCAGAAGGAATATTTCTTACTATGCAGGTACAGTGGCATCTTTGTTGTGTCACTGAGCACCCCTGGCAACGATTTCAAGCAAAGGTGTATTTACGAGGGACTAGTGGGCTAGTTCGAGGCGGCCACTTCGGAGGAGCGGAAAATCTGAGAAATAGGAGGTCAAGAAACTTATAATGGGAGGGGGCGGCAAATTTGTTTTTCTCAGAGGTGGTACAACCAGTGCCGTAACTAGCCATTCCTGTGCAAGAGAATTTTCATTTAGGATCATTTTGCCCCCCCCCCTCCCCCACTTCCAAGTGAGCCCTGTCAATACCTTCTAAAGCTTGCTCTAGAAGGTGGCGGGATGCACCTGTTGCACCTGCCTGGTTACGGCACTGGGTACAACCATAAATCCGCCTCTACTAGAGAGGGACTAGATCAGTGAGCAGCCAAAAGTGTGACCTAAATAGTTAACAATCATGTGAGTGACCGTAGGAGTCACCTAAAGAGCGAAGGACCAGGTCTATTGTTGAATTAACGATTGATATAATTTCGGAATTATATAACGAAAGATATAATTCCAGAATAAATGAACGCCTTCAGTTATTTTTGTCCGTGTTTGATTCAGGGCCCAATTGACCCCCCCTAACCCCACCCCCACCTTCTATTAAGATGTCACTAAATAACATGAGTTGGTGGCCCTCGGGCTTCGTGGGAAGTTTCAATTCGGCCCACGGTGTCTGGACGGTTGAAGATTCCTGTCTGTGCAACGGTGCTCAACCTTTAGAAGAATACGGGGGCCACTTCATTGGTTTGAAAAAAATGTGTCGTGGGCACCCAAAGTGATCTGGAAATGTGCCACGGGTGGTGATGTGAACTGAATAAATAAACAATAAAAAAATAAATAAATAAAAATAAATATTGTGAGTTTACAGAGTGAAAAATGCATCTTAAAAAAAAAATTAAGTACCTTAGATTTTTTCAAGTTCTATTGAAACCTCTCATTTCGACAGACCCATTGGTGAAAACCGCATTTCGAAATTCCAATTAGGTGAATTCACACGATTTTTTCAATACAAGTTACATAGAAGTATTGTTAAGATAAGCCATTGTTGCAATGTCATTGTACGAATTCAAAGTGTTCCAGATACTATTCAATTATTAATAAAATAAACTAATATGAAAAAACAACTGACAAACCCATTGTTGTCGTATATTTCTGCATTGAAGTGTTTGCTGTTCATCAATTACCTTATTCTGTCTCCTAAGCGCGGGAAAACCGCCTGTTTTCATCCGTAAGTTCATTGATGAATAAGCTCTTGAATATTTTCATGAATATAAATTACTTCTCTCGTAATAGTATTACCGTAAGTAAATGTAGTATTACACGAATGTAAACAAGAAAGGTCGAATGAAGGTCACTTACATACATGGAGTCATACCCCTTTGATGTCATTCATTCATGCAGTATAACTTTTGCAATTCATTCATTAAAAAAAAAAATTGCTATTGGTGACGTAACCTGCGGCGTCACCGTTCATTCGTAACTTTTACCAGTTCATTAATGAATTCTGGCTACCAGATGTGGAAATCTTTCACGTGACGAAACTGAGGACTTGACCAACTGAATCCCTACATTGAATAATCGCTCGTTTGGAATAGTAGACTTTATAGATCCTAAAAGTGTTTTTTGTGCTCAAGTTATAAATTAAAATTTATAAATTTTGAATTTATGATATACAGTCAAACCTCGTTAGTGCGTCACCCGGTTAACACGTCACTCCGCTTACCGGGTCGCTTTTTAGAAGTCCCAATCGTCCTCAGGCAGGAACTAGCACAGCTATGGCTTACTCCGTTTAACGAGTCACTCCGCTTACTGAGTCATATTTTTGCTCTCCCGAGAGTGACTCATTAACGAGGTTTGACTGTACTAAAATATAAATATGGGACTGTGTCATGCTTCCCCCCCCCCCCGCACTGAGAGGCAGATCCGTCTCAAAAGCATCGTGGGATCCTCGGGAAAAAGTTTCTGATGCTCTCCCCCATCCCACCTGGCAAGATATGTTTCATTTCGAAAACTTCACCAGATTTGATTTTCTTTAGGCCTTCCTTCCCCCGGGCTGGCCCAGCGCCATCTATAGCAGAAGGCCTCCGCGCGAAGCTCGCGACGTCACTGAAGAAGGTCATCTCACCTATAGCCATTGTCATTTACAAAAAAATGGTAAAGATGGCGCATGCGGTCGGCCTGCTATATCCATTGGCTATAGGTGAGATGACCTTCTTCAGTTACATCACGAACTTCGCGAGGAGGCCTTTTGCTATGGATGGTGGTGGCTAGTGCGGGTGATCCCATACGTTAAAACGGCAATGCAGACAGGGCTGCAGTCCGTGGGGGGGGGGGGAGGTTTCATTATTCTCGTCATTTAATGATTTTCACTCTAATTCACCATAAAGGGGCCCGGTAAAAGATCCCAGCATCGTGGGCCCTCAGGCAAAGTAATTTTTCTGAGACCCTACTATTAGAATTCTCGAAAATTTCAATCAGATCTCATTTTTGTGAAGGTCCCTCTTCTCTTGAGGCCAACGGGCTGTGCTCGGGTGGGCCTATGTCTTAAGATGGCACTGCCCTGTGGGCGATTGAATGGTCCAGATTGGTGATAGAAGTTACTGGTATGACATAGGATCATATGGGTTGGCTTGAGTTCGGGGTCGATGAGAGATGGAAACATTTCTGAGGAAGGAGACGATGGAAAAAAAGTTTGGGAAACTTTCCGCTAGGACTACGGAAACATATGAATCGGCACACACTTTGAGCGGTCTACCTTCAGCGTACCTACCTTTGAGCGTACTACCTATGCCTGTAAGGCCTTGTAGTAGACTAGAGGGTCCTGCTACTACTACTTTACCGTACATGGACCTTGTACACATTCTTCTACGGAATTCCTAACGAATTGGTACATGCCGGAATGTGCGTTCTGAATAGGTATGGCCCTAACGTATTTATGTTGCCAGAATCGTGTTTCTTTCGCGTTCTGCTGGTGCTGCTATCGTTGTTCTATGTTTTGAGGTAAAAGATGGTTAAATGCTTGAATTTTCATTTTATGTAATTATAGTGTTGCAGGTCTTCTTCCTGCTCTCTGCAGAGAGACTTTTTTTTTTAAATGGGAGAACGATTCGCACTCGCGCCTTGAAGTTGGAAAACCGCAGGAAAACAAGTTCAGCCGACCACCACTGTGCCATCAACGACGGTTCGAACATGGATCCTTACGATCAGAATCTAGCGCGATGCCCACATGACCGCACAGAGACAGAGACTAGGTCTCCTGCTGCAGGGCGTAAGGCCCGGTGCGAAAATAATCTTGGGACTTATTCGCTCCGATTTTAAAGCTTTTGTGGGGAGGGGAATCGACATCCAAAAGATTCATGCATCACTACAAAATATACAGGGATGCTGAAAGAAAAATATCTATTTACCAATAAAAATTCAGAATTAATCAAAGAAAAAAATGTAAGAATTGATTGAAATTCGGAATTCATGAGAGAGAGAGACTCTCTCTCTCTCAGAATATATATGGGTAAAAATTAACTTAATGGGAGAGAAAAATGCCAGAATGGATGAATATTCGGAATTAATGAGTGAAAAGATCCCAGAATGGATGAAAATTCGGAATTAATGAGTGAAAAGATCCCAGAATGGATGAAAATTCGGAATTAATGAGTGAAAAAATCCCAGAATGAATCAAAATTCAGAATCAACGAGAAAGAAAAGTTCCATAATGAATGAAAATTCAGAACTAACGAGAGACAAAAAATTCAGAATTAATGAGAGATAAAAAATTCAGAATTAATGAGAGATAAAAAATTCAGAACTAATGAGAGATAAAAAATTCCAGAATTAATGAGAGATAAAAAATTCAGAACTAATGAGAGATAAAAAATTCCAGAATTAATGAGATAAAAAATTCAGAATTAATGAGAGATAAAAAATTCAGAACTAATGAGAGATAAAAAAATTCAGAATTAATGAGAGATAAAAAATTCAGAACTAATGAGAGATAAAAAATTCCAGAATTAATGAGATACAAAATTCAGAATTAATGAGAGATAAAAAATTCAGAACTAATGAGAGATAAAAAATTCCAGAATTAATGAGATAAAAAATTCAGAATTAATGAGAGATAAAAAATTCAGAACTAATGAGAGATAAAAAAATTCAGAATTAATGAGAGATAAAAAATTCAGAACTAATGAGAGATAAAAAATTCCAGAATTAATGAGATAAAAAATTCAGAATTAATGAGAGATAAAAAATTCAGAACTAATGAGAGATAAAAAAATTCAGAATTAATGAGAGATAAAAAATTCAGAACTAATGAGAGATAAAAAATTCCAGAATTAATGAGATAAAAAATTCAGAATTAATGAGAGATAAAAAATTCAGAACTAATGAGAGATAAAAAATTCCAGAATTAATGAGATAAAAAATTCAGAATTAATGAGAGATAAAAAATTCAGAACTAATGAGAGATAAAAAAATTCAGAATTAATGAGAGATAAAAAATTCAGAACTAATGAGAGATAAAAAATTCCAGAATTAATGAGATACAAAATTCAGAATTAATGAGAGATAAAAAATTCAGAACTAATGAGAGATAAAAAATTCCAGAATTAATGAGATAAAAAATTCAGAATTAATGAGAGATAAAAAATTCAGAACTAATGAGAGATAAAAAAATTCAGAATTAATGAGAGATAAAAAATTCAGAACTAATGAGAGATAAAAAATTCCAGAATTAATGAGATAAAAAATTCAGAACTAATGAGAGATAAAAAATTCCAGAATTAATGAGATAAAAAATTCAGAATTAATGAGAGATAAAAAATTCAGAACTAATGAGAGATAAAAAAATTCAGAATTAATGAGAGATAAAAAATTCAGAACTAATGAGAGATAAAAAATTCCAGAATTAATGAGATAAAAAATTCAGAATTAATGAGAGATAAAAAATTCAGAACTAATGAGAGATAAAAAATTCCAGAATTAATGAGATAAAAAATTCAGAATTAATGAGAGATAAAAAATTCAGAACTAATGAGAGATAAAAAATTCCAGAATTAATGAGATAAAAAATTCAGAACTAATGAGAGAACTAATGAGAGATAAAAAATTCCAGAATTAATGAGATAAAAAATTCAGAATTAATGAGAGATAAAAAATTCAGAACTAATGAGAGATAAAAAAAATTCAGAATTAATGAGAGATAAAAAATTCAGAACTAATGAGAGATAAAAAATTCCAGAATTAATGAGAGATAAAAAATTCAGAACTAATGAGAGATAAAAAATTCAGAACTAATGAGAGATAAAAAATTCAGAACTAATGAGAGAACTAATGAGAGATAAAAAATTCCAGAATTAATGAGATAAAAAATTCAGAATTAATGAGAGATAAAAAATTCAGAACTAATGAGAGATAAAAAAATTCAGAATTAATGAGAGATAAAAAAATTCAGAACTAATGAGAGATAAAAAATTCCAGAATTAATGAGATAAAAAATTCAGAATTAATGAGAGATAAAAAATTCAGAACTGACGAGAGATAAAAAATTCCAGAATTAATGAGATAAAAAATTCAGAATTAATGAGAGATAAAAAATTCCAGAATTAATGAGAGATAAAAAATTCCAGAATGAATGAAGATTCACAGTTAATGAGCAAGAAAAATTCCAGAATCGATGGAAGTTCTGAATTAATGGCAGAAGAAAATCCTAGAATGGATGAATTCATAATTAATAAGACAGAAAAAAATCCCAGAATTCAACGAAACAATCCAGAATTGATTTATAATTAATGAGCGAGAAAAATCCCAGAATGGATGAAAATTCAGAATACATGAGAGAATAAAATCCCAGTATTGATCAAAATTCGGAATTGACGAGAGCAAATAAAAATCCCAGAATTCATCAAAATTCACAATTAATAAGAGAAAAAATTTCAGAATCGACGGAAATTCAGAATTAATGCGAGTCCGAGAATCGAAAACATGTTTGATATGTTTTTTTTTCACTTCTGTTACGATAAGTGCGGACCAAGAAACTGTTGCACAGATGTTTGAAGGTCCTAAGCACTTAAATAATTTTGGTGCCCCCCCCCCTATACGGGATCCGGAACTTTCGCCCCCGACAGTTTGTTCCCGACATCTTGCCCCTGGAACGTTTCGTCCCCGTTACATTTGACCCCCGGAAATTTCGCCCCTGGCGCGTTTGGCCCCGAAAAATTCACACCTGACATTTCACTTGCCCTGAACGTATGAGTGATTGACTGTGTAGTGACCGTGTGAGTGATCGAGTGACCGTATGAGTGACCAAGTGGGTGTGAAATGGACTGTAGGAGTGCGTTAGTGACCGTACAAATGACTAATCGAGTTGCAGAATGACTCACCACGTGAGTGACCGTATCAACTAGTGTGCAATTGACTTTATGAGTGAATGACCGTATGAGTGACCACGTGACTGACCGAATGGCCGTATGAGTGACCAAATGAATGACCTCATGAGCGACCAAGTGATTAACTGTATGAGCGATCAAGGGAATGATCGAGGGATTGACCGTGTGAGTGACCAAGGGAGTTACCGAGCGATGAAACGTTTGAGTGAATGAGTGACCGATTAAATCTTATGTAATTTTCCAAGTGAGTGACTGAGTGATTGAGCATATGAGTGACCAAAGGAGAGACTGAGTAATTAACCGTAGGACTGACCGAGTGACTGACCGAATGGACGTATGAGTGACCAAGTGAATGACTGCATGAGCGACCAAGTGAATGACTGCATGAGTGACTAAGTGATTAACTGTATGAGTGATCAAGTGAGTGATCGAGGGATTGACCGTGTCAGTGATAAATGATAAAGGGAGTTACTGAGTGATGAAACGTTTGAGTGAATGAGTGCCCAAGAGTGAGTGATCGATTAAATCTTGTGTAAGTTTCCAAGTGAGTGACTGAGTGATTGAGCATATGAGTGACCAAAGGAGAGACTGAGTGATTGAGCGTAAGAGTGACCAAAGGAGAGATTGAGTAATTAACCGTATGAGTGACCGAGTGACTGACCGAATGGACGTATGAGTGACCAAGTGAATGACCGCATGAACGACCAAGTGATTAACCGTATGAGTGATCAAGTGAGTGATAGTGGGATTGACCGTGTCAGTGACAAAGGGAGGAATTGAGCGATGGAACGTTTGAGTGAATAAGTGACTGACCGAATGAGTGACCAAGTGAGTGGCTAATTAAATACTTTTGTAAGTTTCCTAGTGAATGATTGAGCGTATGAGTGACCGAGTGGCTGACGGAATGAAAGACAGAGTGAATGCTTGAATAAATTTGCAAGTGACTGAGTGATTGAGCATATGAGTGATCAAGGGAGAGACTGAGTGATTAACCGTATGAGTGACCGAGTGGTTAACTGCATGAGTGACCAAGTGAGTGACTGTATATGTGACCAGGTGAGTGACGGTACGAGTGTTCAAGTGAGTGATCAAGGGACTGACCGTGTGAGTGACCAAGGGAGTTACTGAGTGATGGAACGCATAAGTGAATGTGTGACCATGTGAGTGACTGCATGAGTGACCGAAAGATTGATAAAGTGAATGACCGTATGATTGACCCAGTGAGCGATTGAGTGATTGACAGAGTGAGCGATTGAGTGATTGGCAAAGTGCGAGGGTGGAGTGTCTGCAAAGATGATCCTCCTCATCCCCTACCTTTTTATAGGTGGTTTCGTAGCACTGAAAGACCAAGTGACTCACACTTTAATGGATTCTAAGAATTTGGAATTTACAGTTTAAGCATAAAATATTTTTCCCAAATTTACGACTCACCCCGGTGTGGTCATTCACACTATCATTCATATATTCACTCATACGGTCACGCGTACGGTCAAGGTAGGCTAAATGACAGGGGGTCAATTTACGATTCACTTGATTACTCACTGAGTAACTCATATGAGTTACTTACTCACTGGGTCACTCATATGGTCAGGGCAGGTGAAATGTTCGGGGATAAATTTTCAATTCACTCCATCACTCATGTATTCATTCACTTGGTCACTCATGCGATCAGGGGAAGCAAAATGTCACGAGTAAATGTCCAACTCACTTGATCACTCATGTGGTCACTCACTTGGTCACTTGTACCATCATTCATATGTTCACTCATATAGTCACGCGTACGATAAGGGCTGGCGAAATATCAGAGATAAATTTCCGATTTACTTGATTACTTACTGAGTCACTCATATGGTCAGGGCAGGCGAAAGGTCAGGGCGAAATTCCCGGTGTGAAATGTCCGGGGCGAAATTTCCGGGGGCTAAATGTACCGGGGTGAGATGTCAGGGGCGAAATTTCCGGGGGCCAAATGTACTGGGGACGAAACGTGCCAGGGGCGAGATGTCGGGAACGAAATGTCGGAGGCGAAATATCGGGGGCAAAGGTTCCGTGAACTCCCTTATATTTATATTTTACACAATGTTGAATCTATCAATGGAAAAAAAAAAACATTGAATGAAACTTTGTATTTCAGAAGTAACTAATGTAAGACCAGCCGTGGATCCAGAAGTAGGGTGGGCAGTAATCACCCCTCCCAAAATCCGGATAATATGGTAAAACTTTTCCTGTCCCGTAAAATACAGGACAATCCTACAATCCTACACGATTAGCCATCCCTCCCCCCCCCCCCGACTCATCGCTGTGAATCCGTCTGACTGTCTAAGGTTGAATATATATGATCTGGATATAATATATTTTTCTGAGCACTCACTAGTTACCTAAAAGCTTTCTCCAGCTCAAAGTTTTTGATGACATCTTTAAAACTAATGCTACTTGCCACATTTGTGTCTATACTAGAGTAGAGAGCGACCCCCTGCTGCAGGACGTGGGTGCGATAAATGCATCCAGTCTTCCCGCTAGTCCAGTACGTCCTATAGATATTGTATCTAGGAAGTAATGAGTCCCGTATATACCGGGTGACTCGAAACGTTATGCCGTCCGCCAATAGCATCCCCCCCCCCTTCCTGTAGCATTTGCCGCGAAGTCACGATGGCACTAACAATTTTAAGGGAATTAACATTAAATCAATACTCTAGAATACTTTAAGACATTCGTTTTTTAAAAATATTGTTGGTGCTGCTACCTACTTTCAAAATCAGAAGTGCCTTATGTGGTGATAACAAAGTTCAGGCATAAAAAACTAAATTTCTTCATTCAGCTTTGCTCCTTATAAACAAAGCTTACAAACTGACCTGAAAGATCAAACTTCCAGTTCAGTTATTTTCTCAAGACCCAAGGAGACATCCGAAACAAAGAAAGAACCTCCACACAAGCAGACGGTAGGTAAGATCGTAAAAAGTGAATATTTCCAAACTCCACTTTATAGTAATGTGCTGCCATCTATTCTCGAATTTAAAAGTGACTCATGTGGTGATGATGAAGTTTGAAATAAAAAAACTATATTCTTTATTCCGCTTTGTTCCTTATTAAGAAAGCTCATAAACTGAACTGGAAATTTAAACTGAAAGTTCGGTTATTTTATCTGAGCATAAGGAGGCGTCAAAAACAAAGAACCTCTTAATGAGCAGACGACAGACAAGAAGTCGGTTTGTTCGGTTCCCTACAAGCCAAGCCCACAAACAGAACTGGAAGTTCGAACTGCCAGTTCAGTAATTTTTTCAGGACACAAGGAGACGTCCAAAACAAGTAACCTGTAGAGAAGCAGACGACAGATTCTGAGGAGATTTCATCGAGCTTATATTACTGGAGGGAACATCTAGCCGCAGCGACGGCAGCGACATCAAATGCAAGGAAATCACGGAACTCGGTGAAAACAGAGTTCCCGCCGGGCAATTTGCCCATACAAATGTACAGTTCGGTCTTTAAATATTGTGGGTTTTTAAAGATTAGAAAAAAGGATAGAGAACTCATCTAAAGGTGAAAAAAGATTAAATTATTTATTTTTCATTAATACTGGATTAATTTCTTCCATTAATATTGGAATAATTTCTTTCATCAATTCTTGAATTTTCCTTCATTAATTCTGGAATTTTCCTCCATTAATTCTGGAATTTTCTTTCATTAATTCTGGAAGTATTTCCTTTATTAATTATTATTTCTTTCATTACTTCTGGAATAATTGCTTTCATCAATTCTGGATTTGTTTCTTTCATTAATGCTGAAATTATTTCTTTTATTAATGCTGAAATTATTTCTTTCATTGATTCTCAAATTATATCTCATTAATTCTGGAATTGTCTCTTTCTTTAATATTGGAATTATTTCTTTTTCATTAATTTTATAACTATCATTCCTTCATTCTGGTTTTCGTTAGTTTTGGAATTATCTCTTTCATTAGTTTTGGAATTACCTCTTTCATTAGTTTTGGAATTACCTCTTTCATTAGTTTTGGAATTATCTCTTTCATTAGTTTTGGAATTATCTCTTTCATTAGTTTTGGAATTATTACTTTTATCAATGCTGAAATTATCTCTTACATTAATTCTAGAATATTTTATTTCATTAATTCTGGAATTAGCTCTTTCATTAATTCTTGAATTATCTCTTCCATCAATTCTTGAATTATCTCTTCCATTAATTCTGTAATTATCTCTTCCATTAATTCTGGAATTATCTCTTTCATTAATTCTGTAATTATATTCTTCATTAATTCTCGAATTATCTCTTTCATTAATTCTCAAATTATCTCTCATTAATTCTGGAATTATCTCTTTCGTTAATTCTGTAATTATCTCTTTCATTAATTCTGTAATTATCTCTTTCATTAATTCTGGAATTATCTCTTTCATTAATTCTGGAATTATCTCTTTCATTAATTCTGTAATTATCTCTTTCATTAATTCTGGAATTATCTCATCGATGCTGAAAGTTTTTCTTTCATTTATTGTTTTAAATTCCTGTAGATGTCATAAGAAAATAACAGGGGATTGTGTGTGTGGTTTCACCGAGTCACGCGATGTTCCGACGAAAGAATGTAGAAAAAATAATTATTTCTTTCCACGAAAAAATTCGGACAATATGAATGATCGAACAAATAAGTGAAAATACTGGTTATGTGGTCTTCAGGTAGAGTTACCAGATTCAAAACTGATAAAGGAGGACGCCTGGTGCGAACCTTAGGCAGTGCCGTCTTAACGCGTGGTGCCCCGGGCGCATCATAAAAGGGGACGCAAATCAAACCATTTAACTTATCCTTCAACATTACGGGAGGGGGGGGGTGCCTAAATGAGGGGTTGCCCTGGCTAACCAAGTATCCAGTTGCGGCCCTGCCAATAGGTATCTTATTTCTGATGAATCACCTTTAATATATTGGGTATTTTTTCTTTTAGATACATTCTAAAGTTTGTAATTTACACCTGGGGTAGCATTTCTTTTACTTCTATAAATCAAACTGCACAGTTGATCTACTAATGACCCACAAAAATCATGTCCTTGTTCTGTAGGGCCGATCTCGGCACTTCTGGCAACGGGTTGTCAAGTGACAATTAGATCTGGTTCCGATTTTCAAGAGTAAATATGGAAATTGGTAGGTAGGAGTTTTTAGCTAGGTAGTAGTGCCTCTTTCAGAAAAATCGCTTTGTATGTGGGTGTATGATAATGTTAAGACAGCCCTGGGCGTACTTTATGAAAATTGTGAAAAGCTAATCAAAAAACTCAGCAATAATGTGTGAAGTCTAGTTTGCAATATTATTAGTTTCCCATCTTTTGTGCCAACCTTTGTGATAATGATCTTCAACTATACAATCAAGTGTTCTTAAAATTTTAGGATTTTCTATCGGATGATCGATGTTGAAAAAAAATTGTACATTAAAAAAAATACCATTTGATATATTTTTGAGGAGCCCCTTTTGTACTGATGCCCTAAGCACCTACTTATTTTGCTTAATGGTTAATCCGGCTCTGGTTGCACACCAAGGAGGTTATATTACATAACCTATATTTTAGAAGTTATTCTTTCCTCCATGGTTGCACACCTGTCGCACACCCCCTTTAGGGTGGATCTGATCCTGCATTCGGTCAATCATCACAAATTAGCACCCAACTGAAAGTTTAACAACTTTATTGAACCCTTCTTGGAATTGTTTAGACTGTGCTCAATAGATGTCACATCATGCAATAAACGCTAAGACTGGGGATAAAAGAGTTTACTCGTCCCACGTTCCTGAAAATTTGCAAACAATTTATGTGCGTTTGTTTTGGTTTGCTGTGTGGGTGAGCGTCTGTCTCTATCTGCGAAATGTGTTTACACATTTGAATGTTTTCATGTGACGCGGCTCAAAGACCTCTAAGTGAACATAAACATTCATGTGAACTCCGAGAGGCTTCCACGTGAAAAAGCACATGAGAAATTCCAATGTTTTCATCACTTGGTTATATGTGACTCGAGTGCTGTGGGAAACATTGACAGTGTAATGCTGAGATTCATGTGAACATGCATGCAATTTATATGACATTTATATGCAAATGATTGACTTGTCATTAACAATATTTGGACCCTTCCCACATGTAATCAATTATAATGTCAAATGTTATAATACTGTTGTGGATTTTATAGGGGGATGTAACTGTTTTTAGTGAAGTATTTCGGTATCAGTCGTGATTTGGCGATATTTTCATGTATATCTTACCAACAACAATGGTTTATCGGTTATAATAATTTTGAAAATGGCTCAAACCATAATATGACTGTGGACATAGCAATAGCATGTTTGTGTTGTTGATTATTACACAACAGCATTGAGATGATCGATAATAGCATTTAGAATGATTTTTTGCACTAGTAGTTGTAAAAAATGGTGTTGGCCAAGTTATATATTTGAATTTCTGGTTAAAATAGAGTTTAATTACCCTTGTAGGTGCCAAGACCTCGGGTTGCAATCCTGGTGCAACCTGAACCCCAAAAAGTTTTTTTACGCTCGCCTGTTTTTCTTTTTCTATTCATCCATGGCACAGTAAAAATTCATGTTAAAAATCTGAATAACCCTTATTGCGCACACATATATGCAATAATCCACTTAATAAAGCAAAATCCACATATGCATTGATGGAATTGAACAGACGATGCACTAATACTACCAAATTTCAAAAACAATTGCGGAAATGCAAAATCAAAATTCAATGGAAAAGTTAATTCAGCAGGGTTTAAAGTTGGTAGGTCTCGGTCTAACAGAAGCAGTTTAACATTGTCATCAATTGCGGGGGGGGAGTTTTAGAGTTTTACATTAATAAAATATAAATTTATCACAGTGAATTAGACTGATTTTGTTCAATCACCACCAATCTAACTAGAAAATTTAAGGAAGTTTGTTCCCACTCAGGAACCACCTTTCCATAGCATCACACAATCACATCAAACTGCTAGGAAGTCCATGCTGATCCGCATCATCTTTCCACAGACACCACAGGGAAAATATGAATCTTCAAAGGAGGAACATTGTTGAATCAATCTGCAATTAGTTCAGGAAACCAGCAATTGAAGAACCATTAGCAGTTATTATGTTGTTAAGATCATCAGAACGAACAGGACACTGTCACAATGGAAGCAGCAAAGGATTTTTAACATTTAACTATATTATTGATTTGATCATCCTGGCAAGAGTGATGAGGCATACCACCAAGGCAAGATTACAGCATAAGATCCATTATAATGCCCAAATGATTGGGAAGTGCTCTAGGCACCTTGCTTTTACTCAGATATTATTTAGAAGAGGAAGTGAGTGTTCACAGCACACTAGTATTCAAAGGGAAATTCCCGGTCGTACGTTCATGACATCTCAGATTCAATAATATCTCAAATAATCTAATTTGCATATATATATATGTATATATATGTAAACAATATTGAAAGATTGTTACAATCAGAATCTGACAACATGGATCGGCCATGATTGTGGGCACGCTATCATGCCGACTGATCCACGGCAGCATGAAAAAGTCAAGTACACATTTTCATAAAAATATTGACTAGATTTCGAAACTATAATAAAGACTTCTTTTGCCGAGGGGGTTGTGGATATGTTGCGTATGCTTTTGAACGTCTTTCTTACCGAAGAATAAAATCGCCAAAAGGGGATAATACTATGGCTGTTGAAATGAACAAATAAAAAACAAACAACAAACAATAACAAAACAACATTCTGAGGCTAAATAAAGTATCAAGATTAAAAATATAACATCCTATACGTTTTTTGGTGTCTCTTAATTTTGCATTGATCTTTTTTTATCTTCTGTTTGATCTCACACTTGGATATGAATTTTTCAGGTATATTTTGTGGTGATTATATAAATCTTACATGTGAAAAACCCATTGACGTTACTGTAAAGAATGCAAGAAGAAACAATCCCCATAAGTGAAGAGGAGGCGAGTGACTCTGAGGTTAGTTAATGATTTCTGTCAGCTCCAGAGCTGTTTAAAACTGATATCAAACACACTTTATAATGTCATTTTAATTTTAAGCAAGGTTTCAAAAACTCAAGGTCTTCTGTAATTAAAGTTTTGCAATTTGTAATCGCCATAGTTATGGATAAATGCTAGACAATACTATATTAGCCGCCATGTCATAAAACTCGCGGGACAACAGCTTTTTTAATCCCTTAACTGCCCTCAATGTTTATATATGCCTTACAAAGTCTATATGTTAACATGCGTCAGGTATATTCATACATCTTTACAAAATTTCTTCCTATGTAATTTGTTGCTAGCCGTATAACTACGCCCACTGCTTCAGAATACAACAAATTAATCTTGAATGTCTTAGAATAAAGTAGTGAGATGTTGCTGTGTGAGGAGTGGCTGTTAACTGTAATTGCCATTCAGTGTGTTTGAGTAAGTTGTGATTTTTTGTTGTTCCTCTGCCGCAATTTTGTCTTGTGTTGTGTGTATGATAGTGTTTTCTATTCTCCACACTTTCGCATGCGAATGAATATGTCAGAGTGTCGAATGACTCTGCGTATCAATGCTGAGTGTGATGCTGGTTCATGGCATAGTTTCCCAAACTTTTTGTTCCATCACTCCCTTCTGCAGGAATTTTTTTTTCTATCATCGCCTCTAGATTCAAGTGAACCCATGGGATCCTATGTTATACTCATAGTTTCTATCGCCCCACCCTAGACTATTTCATTGCTCGCCAGGGGGCAATGTTGCCTACTTTGGGAAACACTGGTTTATGGTATGCAACCATGTTTTAAGATCTAACACAATTGCTAATTACTAATTTTTTTTTTGTATTACGTTCTGTGTTTAAAGTTTTTCATTTTGTGATTTTTCCTTAGCATGTTAGCCTACTGAAAATTTTTTTATTTTGTGTATCCCAAATTATGCCACTACTCCTCTCTAAAACGCACCTATGCCCGTGAGCAAAAAAGGTAGCACTGGGGGAGTGATTCATGTAAGATTTCATCTGCAGTTAAGTGGTTAATGTTGTTGTCTGCTCAATTCCCAGCATGCCGGGAAAAGGGAGGTTTAATAAGGATCACAATATGTATTTAGCCAATTCAATGGATTTTCAGGATAGAGGTATTTGAGAAATTTTCAGAATTGGTTACAAATTTCCCGGCATGCTGGTATCCCTTGCTGTTTCCCCATCATGCCTGCTAATGTGGATGAATACAGTAATAAGTCATTTTAAAATTATCTTGTTAGGTTTAACTTTAAATGACAATTTTAGTTCAACTATCACTAATCAGAGAACTTTTTTTTTACAGATAGTAATGATTAGTCATCATAGACAGTCGCTACAGCAACAGACGGAGGAACAGCGTGTTGATCGACACATGAAGAGCCAAGAAAAATTATTAGATAATCAGTTAAAAGGTCTGTGGAGTTCCTTTATTTGCCAGTTTTGGATACTTCATGCGTGACTAAATTTTACTTCTTTCAGTTGCAGTCTTTTGCTGTATTGCGCCTCATACTTCATTTATTCTTTTAAGAGTGTTAAAATATAAAATTATCAGCTTAATTATTTCCTTTTCTTTAAACACAGTGGACTTACCATAGTCCCACATTTTCATGCCACCTTCTCTTCGTGTGTGAAAGAGGAAAACATGTTATTGCATGCCTAGGGACCTGACTTTGATATGAGACACTGGAATCTCTGGGTGAAGCAGAAATTGTGGAAATAAACCAGTGGGTTATATTTTGCTTTTTACAAAAATGGTGGCCCCTGTGACCAAGGTCAGATATGTGCCATTAGTCGGTGAATGAATGTTTTTCATTTTGGGTCTCTGGGCAAATGTTCCTCTTTCCCATGCATAAAGCGGCCCTGTGCATTTCTACATGAAGTTTACGTGATTAAAAAAAATTTTCCACTGCTTTCCAGTAATCTGGCAGTTTCTGTAATTTGGCATGGGCCTGATCTGATATGTGCTGATCTATATATGCCAACTCCTCAGTTAAGAAGTCTACTGTATACAGACTCGTTACTTTTTATACATATATATATATATTCTGAATTTTTTAAATTTCCATAGCTCTGGGGCTGTTCGAGGAAGGACTCAGTTATGAGCAGAAAGAAGAACTACTGGTAATAATTTTTCTAAAAGATTTCATAAAATTTAAATGATGGCACATTAAAAATTTGTGCCGATTGATCACCTACAATGCAGCAGCTTTCAGATTAATTTACCACATGGCAAAGTCTTGTTGATGCTGAAAAATATAAATCAAGTAGCATAAATTACTGTATCTTAATGCATATAAGAAACCCTCGTTTTGCCGAAAATTAGGTCTAAAAAATAGGGGGGTCTTTTACATGGATAGTATTAAAAATTGTTAAAAAATTATTTGCAACAAGATTAACTGAGAATTACTGCCAATTTTTTCTACCCGTCCACCATTGAAAAAAATAGCCCATTTTTTCATACAATTGGCAAATTGTACATTGTTTTGTTTTTCCCAATGCAGGCTGTAGTTGCTGCATCACGGGAAACAGCTGAACAAGAGGAATCAATGCGCATCCAGGCTAAAGAATGGCAGCAGAAAGTTTTCCAGAATACCAGCGAGTATGATGCTGTAGTCCAGTTGAATGAACCAAGTGAGAATTCACCTTCTCCTGGCAGAGTCGAGGATTCAATGCAACTCTTGAACATTGATGAAGAAGATTGCATGACATCCAGTGTTTCTCAAGATGTGTATGAACCTTTAGAAATGGATGATGTAAGTATTCAGCTTCAGTGTATAACTACCTTACTTACACATTTGTTATTCACAATCAGCTTGGAACTTCTGACAGGGAGAATGTTAAAGGCATTATAAGCAGGGGGGGGGGGGGAGTTCCTACTATCTTCTAATGCTTATGAAGAATAATCCGAGAGATGAGGATATTGGTTAAAAGGGAACCCTGTACAAATTTTTGGAAATTCTGCTTGAGGCCACCATGTGACATCAAAGAGGAAAATACAGGGAAAAATATATTTTCCCTTGCATCTGACCAATTACGATATGCATTTAAGATGTACTTTTTGCTGACACTGGGATCGCTCTCCTTGTGTTATTATTTGTCATACTGCACTTGAGCAAGTTATCAGAGGTTTGCATGCATAGCAAGTGGCATATTTTATGCAAATTTTGTGATTAAATACCAGTATTTAAACAAAAATTTATAACTGACCATTGGTCAGTTAGAATTCTTCGGTTTTCTGACATGTGATATTATTGCTCTATCACTGATTGTGATTGATCGAAGTCAACAGTTTCAAGAACAAATTGTACCTTATCTTGTTCATATTTTCTTCCGACATAACACCTATATTCAGGACCATATTCAGCAGTTTTATAACTTTTTTCATGAAAAGACATTTTAATATGTGAATTAAAAATTGAGTTTGATCAATCATAAAATGCCAAATTAATTCCTTATTTGGCATGCAAAAATGTCAATCGCTGTTTATTCCATGAGAAAAATTGCTGTTTGTATAATAAAATGAAAGTATAAGTGTGTATTTAATGTTTTTGTGGCTGTATTGTGATTATTTTTTCAAAAATGAATATAAAAAAATTAATTTTTCATAAACTTAATGCCATTGCGATAGTAAAATACTGTAGTCCGAATCTTGGTGAGTAGTTCTCCCCACTTCCTTGTCACACGAGCGAAAACTATACTTATTCAAGTATCGAATTTTGACCTAGTACCAAAATTTCCCTTTTCCTCCTTGAACAGTGCATATTATATGTGTCTCTCAAATTATTTTTTATAAGCATTAAAAAATGGTAGACCCCCCCCCCCCCCAGTCTATTAATCAATATGTATGTGAACTAGAGCGTAATTAAAATTTTTTTACTCATTCATACTGCAAATGTTCCTTTCGTTACAGCTACCATCTAAAGATACTGAAGATCAAACCAGTGCCACAGAACAGAGGTAAAAAATATTTCATGTATATTTTTCAAATTTTCATTTTTCATTGTACACACAAAAATATTTGTGTGCACAATGACATTGCTATTCACTTAGGACAGGTTGTGTTTGGTGTTGGTGTCATCCTTCTCCTCTAGTCAGAATGACTTTGTCTGTGGTACATGATTGAATTGTGTGTATGACGTGTGCTCTGAGGTTAATTGACTTGATTCTGAAACTTAAAAACTTAAATTTTTAATAACTTTGTGACATTGAATATTACCCACCTATAAATAAAACAGATGCAGAGACTTTGGAAATGTTCAAAGTCTGTGCAGTTGCCACCCATAAGCTGACAAAATTTGATGGCACAATGCTGCTCTTTAAAATCTGCACTTGTTACACCACAGAAGAAAGATGACCAACCTAAGCACCTGTCATCTACAGGCGCAGTTCAGTCACATGCTAGTGGTAAAAGGAATTCCAGCTACGAAAGGGAGAGGTGGCGGAATGTATTTTGAATGTCAAAGCTTCAACATATCTCTATTGTCATGGGTGGCCAAAATGAACTCTAAAACTCTGCCACCATACCTATCTGTGACCCTCCTAAATCTTACTGGCAGAGCACCTGGAATAGTGTCATGGGAAGCTAAAGTCTGTCAATTTTTATCCTTCTACATATGAATGTCATGTTAAGACTAAATTCATTACATTTTAACATTTTCTTTTCATAATGATCTTTCTTCTTCCAAAAAGTTATGAAACTGTTGAAATTCGATCTAAAAGAATTGGTGGACGAAGAGGTCGAGGACGTCGGGGTGGAAGAGGCAGAGGTCAGGGTGGAACACTGAAAGTATCTCCGCAGTCATCTCTGTCTGTTGATCTGGAGAACAGTGAAGCTGAAACGAGTCAAAACCTACAGGTAATTTGAAGCAAGAACTCTAAGTCATAAAATCTTGAAGTGATTCAAAAAAAAAAAAAAAATCAGTTGAAAAGTTAGCATTATTACTTTTGAGTTTTCTGTGAGTATCAAAGTATATAAATGGTCCATTCATGTAATTTTGACACATCATTATCGATCTTAATTGATTTCTTTTTTCTATCCGGTTATATTGCAAAATTCAGGATTCTGTGAATCCATAAAAGCTGGTTTTATAAGAAAATATGCTGTGTTTGTTCAAATCTGAAATGAATACTTATTTCTTTGCTGCGCAAAAGTTGTATTTTTTTACACTCGTAGGTAATTGCCATCAATTTTAATGTGCATTCAGATATACAGATTTAGTTATGAATGAAAGCATGCATGCTAGATTAAGTATGATACATTTGAGGAAACATGGTTTGTCACATATTAACTTGTTGCTTATAAGTTATCATCCTTAATTTTTGAATTAGCTCTCATACATTGAATGAATGATGAATTACAATGTGAAAAGTAACTGAATCAATGAAGTAAATGAAATCATTTTAGGTTGATCATCGGAAGCAAAGGAAAGATTTGGAAAAATTCATGAGTGAATGGAGGCCTTGTCTTTCACCCGATGTTAAGCCACTAGTCAACAAAAGGTAAAATTAGTTTCCTTAGAGCCTTTTCAAAATGTTTATAAAGAAAAACAAAGCTGAGTTTTATTAATGAATTCTGTAGGAGGGGAACGAAAAAAAATTATATGTATATACACAAAAAAGAATTATTTTAAGAATAAGGAGAAAAAAATTGAATTTTATATGAGAGTGAAATAGAACCTATGCAGTGGATCTTCATCGGGGGGAACTCCATGCATGGTTCGAAAAGTGTAGGCATTTCTGAAGGGTGGCTATGCCTAATTGCATTAAAAATGCCAACCCTTGTTCCCCGACACCTGTTTTTTCAAAAACATGTTGGATGAAAAAAAGACAATGAAAAAATTTTAAAAATACAATATTAGAAAAAATATATACAGAACTTCATATTATAAGTTCAAAGAAGCATGAGAAAAAATATATACAAAGTTACAGGATAAAATAATTACATGACATGAATGTCGCTCTCCACTTGTTAATACAAGATATACAGAAGACTGGATGTTGTGAAGATATTTATTATTTGAGATGTTAATTTTTTAAGGAAGGAGCAGCCGACGAGTGCCAGAGCACTCGTCCGGCAATCAAGGGACCCGGGCTCGACTCCCGGTAGAGGCAGAGATGAGTTTTTTCCTTCCTTAAAAAATTAACATCTCAAATAATAAATATCTTCACAACATCCAGTCTTCTGTATATCTTGTAAAATAATTACAGTGAATATTTTACAAGGATTATGAAAAATGTCAAAAAATCACCGGACATACCTCAAGAATGGGGAGACTTGTTGTTTTGACAATTTTTCTGGAAATGTCATTGAAGAAGGCAGTTGGAATACTGTTGCCAGATGCAGTTTTGAAAAGATTGAGGAGTGCTGTATTGAATTCCTGTTTATTATTACAAATGTGTTCGAATCTACAAATTTGTGAAATGAGTGTGTTTCTGAATATTTTGGTGTTGATGTTTGAATGCCAGTGGCTTAAACTGTTAATAGAAAAATCGAAGTCTTTTCTTTTGTCATAAACACCTGTTTCCGATTCATTGTTTTGTATATTTTTAATATCCAGGAATATTATTATGTCTTCTTTTGTGGTTTCCTTCAGAGAAAGCTCTTCAGAATCGATGTTGGGGAAAATGCTGTTAAAATTACATTTGTTGAAAATGATTAGATCATCAATGTAATGAAAGCCAACAAAGTTGTATTGCAGTTTGGATTTTTGTTCATTGAAGTGTAGGAAAAGGTTGGCAAGGGCGCTCGAATAGCAGGTCCCCATTGGTATTCCTTTAATCTGCTCGTGGATATGTATTCCATTGTAAAGAAAGTTTTCAAGAATGCAGAAGTTAAGAAAGTTTTTCCAGTGTGTGAAATTAAATTTAAGGGAACCTTCTCTCATATTTTTGAAAGGAATGAAAACATGTCAATGAGTTTATTGTGTGGTATGCTGGTGAAGAGGTTTTTCGAAATCATATATGCAAATGTGAGAAAAATTTGATTATTTTATTTGAAAATATTAGTTCATGCACTCAAAGAATTCATTTGTAGAACAGGTGTATTTACCTATTACAATAAGTTTAAAAAAACTAGTAGGGTTCAAAATTTTTGATGAGAGGGATGTGCTGATTTTGTTTTTTAAGGCGCTAATCAATAAAAGGAATTTTGTTAAGTTATTTTTAAATCTATACTAGCTCTGGTCCGATTAATCGGGTCAGCTAATTGATCAGTTGTTAATCGCTGTAAAACTTTTTAGTTGAGTCAGTCAACTCTATCAATCCAATTAAACTTTGACAAAAACATTTTATTAAAAGTTTATCGTCTAACTTTGATTTATTTTACGAAACTGATTTGGATGTCTTAAATTATGTTCCAATACATAACATTTTAGATAAGTGACCATATTTCGAATAAATATTTTGATCAAATTTTTGGGCATCTGATTCAACACAAAATGTTTATAATTTTATTTTCAAATTGAGTTTGGTGAAAGTTTTAGAGTGCAAGATCAAAATTTATTGTCTCCACTGTAAATAGTTTTGATATTCAGGAAATGCCAACTCCTCTATCTCTATGTAATGTAGGGGGAAGGAATTTCTAAGAGAATAAGCAACACAGTATGATCAAAAGTAGTTTCAAAACCAGTAACTAACCTGAAAAAACAAAATTCACAAGCAGAAAAATTCCAGGATTTGATAAATATGTTCAGCATATTAAATTGCTTGAAGTGGGCAGTCTCAATTTTTCAATCCATTTTTATATTTGTTTACGTCCAACGAATAGGCACGTTAAAATAAACAAAATATATTTTTATAAAATCAATTAACATTATATGGTTACCAATCCGTTTCGTACAAATGGTGAGCATATGAAAATATTCTATTAAAATGCAATTAATCAGTTGATTAATCGATTAAAATTTTTTGATTGGCCAGTTAAAATCTTTAATCAATTTCTAGCTCCAATCTATACCCATGGAAAACTTTTTGATTAAGCTTGCAATATGCAGTAAGCTTAATCATTTTTCAAAGCAGAAAAACCACATTCATGTTCTGCAGTTATCGCCAGTGTTGTCATGACTTGTATATGAAACTTTGTGCACATACTTTTTATGCTGCATAATTTAAAATATTAAAGAAAGATAAGATATATATATATAGAGACCTTGGACAATAAATAATTGATTTTTCAAGTGTTTAAACTGCAATTTCATATTCATATATTTATACTTATTTTTGTTGTATGAATAATTATTTATTATATTATAATATTCATTATTATTATTTTTATTTCTTACAGGTTATGTGATGTGGTGAGTGTGTTTCCTGTATTTGAATGAAATTTCTCTATAAATAGAGTAAAATCTTGATAATCTGAGTTAAATGGGACTGAGACCACCTCTGATTACCAAAAACTGATTATTTCAAAGAACAATAAAAGATGTTAGATTTTATTTTTACTTACCGTATTCTTCAGTATTAGCCAGCATGCCAAGATATAGCAAGGGAGACCAGCATTATGGGAATCCAATTTTTCGGCATGTTGAGAAATTCGAGTCACAGATTCTGAAAAGTTCTTAAATATCAACTGTAAGAATTGATTGAATTGGCTGATTTGAATTTTGTCTGTTCTCTGCATTTTAGGATCCCCCTGTTTTATGCGATACATTGGAAATATACAGTTCAAATTTTAGGTGTGCTTTTGCTACCATAAATCTTGGTTTATTAAAAATGTTAGATACTAAGCATATTCGTTCTCGTTAGATTAAATGAGCTAAATGGAAAAATTAATACAATGTGAAGTATTTTTGGTCCCGTGTTTAAGATTTTAAAGAGAGCAAAAAATTGAAGAATTGCTTCGCAAAATACAATATTGTAATACAACTGCGCCAGCATATTTCTTCAATTTCTGGATGTTCAAAAGAGAAAAATCCTGCGAAACACAATATCTGTATTTTTGTATACAGATATTGTGAAATTTTCTTTGCATGCTGGGTAATCCAGGGGGGAACAAAAACAACACATTGCAAATTACTGCACAGTGTAAGAAAAAATTATGTGCTTTCTTTCATGAAGTTTGTGGTAAAAGGAAACTTATTCTTATATGATGAAATGATTTTTCAATGTAACTTTTTGGAAATTTGTTATTTTTTTGGGGGGGGGGTGCATTCGGTAAGTACATTCTTGATGGGTCCCTTTACCAGGTTTCCTCAAGGGACTTCTCCCTTCTGGGAGTAATGATCTTATATGTTTTGCTCCTAATTTGTTAGACTACAACCATGGCTGTAGGGTAGGTTGATAGAACTTCAGTGAGGGGAGGGGGGCCTAGAATCTACTTTATTATCATTTTTTAAACTTTTTGCTCTGTAAATTTACTATGAATTCATTATAAGAGCCCGTCAAAATTACTGGTGTAGGGACCCTCTCCAGCATGCATATTTTAGAGTTCCACCGCTATACAATGATTTCATAATTCTTTTTGAAGAGTAACTGCTATATTTTGACAATCATGGTGCATCTGGCCTTACAATAATTTCCATAATAGTAGCATTGTACGATTTCTGTCTTGTGTCATGACTTCATCCAAGAGTAATAGATCATTATTGTTGTTGTTATTATTTGCTGAAAGTTTATCATGGATATGGATGAATCATTAAGTTGTTTTATGTCAGTCCGAATTTGTCAGTTCAGTCCAATTCTACCTTTTTGATTTGTCATATACCAGGTTCATGCATCTCAGATTTATACAGGGTGATTCAAAACTCAACATACAAACTTTCAGAGGGAGGTAGAAAACGACAAAACAGAATCATATAGAAATGTATCACTGGAAACTCCAACCTGATCAGCTGGATGATAAATGAAGATGCAGAAATGACAAGCCAATAATGGGTGGAAAACTTTGTTTAGCGATACTTTACGTGAGGACAGTAGATGTACACAACGAGTTACCATCCAGATTGCAAGAATCTCAATCACAGCTGCAAATATTTGCGAAATGTTGGGTATTTTTGAAAGAGTTTGACAATGAATGCATCGCCGATGTGAAGCGTGCATAACTGTGGATAGTAAGAACTTTAAGCACTTGTGAAACTTAACATGTACTTGTGCTGTCCTCACGTAAATTATCACTAAATAAAGAGTTCTTCCACCCATTATTGGCTTGTGATTTCTGCATCTTCGTTTATCCTCCAGATGATCAGGTTGGGATTTCCGGTCATACATTCCTATGTGATTCTGTTTTGTGTTTGTTTTCTACATCCCCTAAAAGTTTGTACATTGAGTTTTGAATCACCCTGTATATATAAATATTATATATTTATTATTATAAAACATTTAGGTTCAGTCCAGATGCAATACTTTTCTGTTTTAATATTGCAATATTTTGTCTATATCATGCATCTTCAACCTTTGATACGGCACAGGCCGCAAAGTTATACTACACACGTTACCAGAGAGCTCAGGGGACCATGCATTAAAGATCTCTGGTCTACACTTTGCGAAATTTACACTCAAAACCCCAAATTCTCGGTAAATGACAATTCCAATGATAAAAGTTTGAATTTTTTTGTAGGTGGCTTGAACACTGCTGTGGGTAAAAAACAAAACCAGAAATTGCCATGAATACATCCTAATTAGTGCTGGAAAGTCAATGTAACTGCTGAAATTCATCAAAATTATTGAATATCTCCTCATTGCAGTCAAAAATTTCAAAATTTTGCTCTAAAACAGGATTTTACTTGAAAGTTTGCCTAACATACTAAACTTCTCTGATCAAATTGTGGTGATGTGCAAATGTTAACGTATAATAACCTATTATTATTACATGAATAAGATTTAATTCTTTGACAAACCAATATGAAGTTTATTAGGTGAAAAGCTTATTGGTATTATGAATGAATTATATAGTCACACTTTTGTTAACAAGCTTAATTGGTTCCATCAGTTCCAAATCGCTTGAATGTGAAATTAAACTTTCCCATAGGTAATAATGGAAACTTAGATAATTCCGTCCACAATTATTCACATAAAAATAGCATTTAATTAATATTTCAACACAATATCATGAATAATGTAATACAATTAACATAATTAACATTATAATAAAATACAATAATGCCATAAATTAACATACAATAAATGTTTACAAATTAACTTACCCTAAATGATAATTAGAGATGCCGCTGTACTTCAGAAAATTTGGGTCCTTTTTGAGTAAAAGTGGGTCTTTTTCAAAAAAATTTATCTTGGAAAAATTATTCTTCCCCCCCCCCCGCCCCCCCATAATTCACTGGTATCTCTATGAATTTTCTTCCAGCATGCTCAGGTCTTTGAGATCACCTTCTTATATTTCTTCGTTGAGACTGAGCGGTGGGCTATGTTCTGGGTAGGAGAAGAAGGTATCTGTGAATCAAGTATAATTCACTTCTAAAAATGTGTTCTATCCAAAGGTTCATTTACTTTCATTGTCTACTAGTAGGAAAAGCTTGCAAAGAAGCTCATTAGCACTGAGAATTTAACGTATGGAATTCCCCACACGTGTAATAAATCTAAAACAAATATATGCAGTTGATCCCACTATAACCTTTCTCCTATTTAGAACTTTTTTCCACTTTGTACAACTTATTTTCGTGGTTCTAATAATAAGTAATTGTCATCCTAAATCTAAATCTTCTCAGCCACCTCGTTGGGCATTTTGCCTGTTGTGGTGCTGTATTTGTATTAAGATTTCCCGTTTAAAGTTTTTCCTATTTACAACGGTTTTTTCAAAAATGTTATAAGCATTTAAATAATAAAAACATCATAAAAAACATTATAAGCAGGATCAACTTTAATTAACAGGTGGAAGCTCGCATTTATATATTTACTAATAAATCAATCTATAAATTCCATTCTGATTGATTTTACATTGCGTTAAAAAAAATCTTAGCACTTTCATATCTTCTGATCAAATTTAAAGCAAATTTGTGTGTGTGTGTGTGTGTGATTCTCTCTTCTCTCAGACACTTCTGATTCCCTATTCATACTTTGGTTTTCCTGGTAAAATAATTTTATTTTACCTCCCTGATGGTCTGCCACTCATTTTCACACCTGAATATGGGAGCTATGTTAGATTTGTGTTGTAGAAACTTGACAGTGTGCCCATCATTTGGCGTGTTTTGTGTTCAGTAGGTGGTGCTATCTATCTAGCACTGCAACTGGATACTTTCTCAAATGGGGCAAGCACACATTATGGCACACCCATGTAATGTAGAAGAAGCAGTTATAAAGGGCGAATTTGGTGCCCCCCTCTAGTCCAGAGCCCAGAACACACGATCCGCCTGTCCCATCCCCTCCAAGTTGCTACTACTACTACCACCTCCAAGTTGCTGCCCTGCATCTATCCTTCAAACTGGTAATGTGTGCATTTGAAGTTTAATGTATACATATTTGTGTTTTAGGTCTCTGATCGCCTGGCAACCAGAAGTTTGTTCGAAGGAATAGCCAACTCAAAATTTTAAAACCTTAGAAAATCACATTTTTAGCCAATTACCACTACGCAATCGCGGGTTCCAAACCCAGATTTTTACCAAAAGCAAAATTTGGTGGGGGGGGGGGGGGGTTATAAAGGGCCTCTTCCCCCCTCCCCAAAATCAAAAATTAAAAATATTTTTGTAGGGAATTAAAATATTAGAATAAAATAATTTTTTTAATACTATTTGTTAATTTAAAATTGTTTTCGAGTGTTAGTGACCCAAAGTTTCTGTGAAAAATTATTGTGCCCCTCCAAAAGCCGATTTTGCGTACACACCCATGATTTTCGCGATGTGAAACAGTGAGTACCACGTAGCAGCTAGATGACAAAACTCAACCCACACAGGTAACAGGCTTATATCCCGGAAGGGACAGCCTGGATTGTGTCTGGTCTGACAGATGACAAAACTGCGGATATTCACGGTCGAGTTTTTACAGATTCTGTGGTTCCCCCCCCCCCCCCCCCCCACGATCTTGGGAAAGTTTTACAACTTGAACGGCCGTTCCGATCCTTTGAGATTGAAAAAAATGTGCATCATTTGCAATATTGTAGTACCAAGGCGAATTTACGGTGTATAGATGCTGTCTTTGGATGCCTGTAGATAGCCGTGAAAGTACTGTAATTTCCGATATGTGACCGGAAGGGAGAATATCCGCAGGGAAATAAAAATTCCAAAATTTGACAACTACATGGCCCCTCATTCAGGGAAGTAGCTAGATATCCCTCATCTTCAACAACCGTCGCGGGATCATGATATACAGTAAAAAGAAGAAAAAAAGAAAGGGGAAAAAAGTTGAGGTTTTTCTCTCTACTTTTTTCTTCTTAGAACTAGGAAAGAACTCGTCTCGGAGGACACATGCAGAAAATTTTTATTCGTCCTTTTCCTAAATTCCGGGTATTTGACACGTTATAGCGTGTCTGAACCTATTCAATGAGACTTGTTTTTACTTGCCCCTTTTTATAAGATTTCTCGGAAATGGGAAATAACATTGCCATCCTGATTCATTTGCTTGCACTGCTAAAGCTTTACTTGGGCGACTTCTTTTCTACAAAATTTTTCAGATTCCAACATTTTTCACATCTCTCTAATCTCATTTGAAGTGAGGGACTCCTCATTTCTCTTTCTCAGATGAGATCCTGTTCATAAGCTATTGCTTTTATGCACAATGGAGATCCATCAGTTCGTCTGTGGTGTGGTCGTGTCCCTCCACTGGTTCTTGAACGTTGTTCTCATTCACCTCCATCTCCATGGTCCTTCCTAAGGACACAATCTCTTTGACAGCTGCTGGTATCTGTTCATGAGCTAACTCCTCAGAGTCATGTTCAATAATGCCCACAGTTTTTGCAGAGCAATACTTGGTTACAATACTACATTTAGTTTCATATTATAAATAGTCACACACACGTGTGCTTACTTTTTGAGTGAGGCACGCTGACTAGAGACTGTAGGGGAAGAATATTACCTGCAATTCCACAGTACATGTGTGGGCAAAAGCTAAAAGCCATAGACTCAGTTGTGATAATGTGAAACTAAATAAACAATGCACAAAAATTTTGCTCATAATGTGAATCATAGGTCATTAACAGAGTCAAAATTTGCTCATTATGCAAATTGCTCATTAACCGAATCACTTGTTAACCAAATTTCCACTGTATTTATATTAACCGTGTATAAGGACCCCCCCCCCTTTTAAAGCCAGAAATTGGGTCCCACAAATGGGGGGGGGGGAGAGTTTCCATGTATATGAATAATATTATAGATGGTTTTTTTTCCAAATTTTAAGGCCAAAAAATCACAGGTTTGGGATTCCTTATACACATTGAAATTTACTCCTGCTCATATGTAGTATTAAAAAAAATTTGGTTGACTTTTCTTTAAAATAGGAACCTGAAGTGTCGTCTGAATCTGCGGGAGATGATAATGTGTGTGAAAACCTTTGTGATTCCATCGATCAGTATCACATTTCTCTCAGTGAATTCCAAAGAACTGCCAGTTTGTACATTCCATGGGGACAGCCTTTGACTGTTGGTCGTGCCTATGCAACGAGGAGTTCCCGTGGTCGTGTTCCAGATTCCGAGACAACCGATTGCATCTTGTCTTATCAATCGCCTGGCATATCGGACAACATGTTTCTCATGGAAAATTCCGAAGGTGATAGGTACATGCAACTGCAGCAGTATGATAAGTTCTTTTATCAAGGTCTTGATTCCAGTGGAATGAACTCCACCAGAACTGTCAGCCCCTTTCCGGTTGTGACAGTTCTCGGTAATACTGACAGTAGCACCAGCCAATTGAAAAAGACCAGAATATCGAGTCAAGAAAGCATCTCTCCTCTGACAGCAGATAAGACTGCATTAGCTAAGGAGCAGACAGATGTCGATGCCTCCAGTACAGTAACAACGACTCGCCGCGGTAAGCGTGTAGTCTCCAGTGATGGTGGAGGTTCAAGTGGAACTCCAGGGACAAAAATATCTGTTTCTAGTACTAAAAGCACCAGTTATTTTTCTTCAGAAACAGTTACTCGTATTGAAGACGCAAGCAGCGATTCGTCAGTGGATATCGAGACTTGTGACTCTGAACTTCCTGTCCGTAAAGATGGATCGAAGACATATTCCTCCAAGCAACTTCCAGTCAGTGAAAGTCCTGCTGGTCAGGATTGCGAGAGCCACAGCGAAGAGGTTGTTTCAAGAGGTAGGCTGTAACATTTTCTTATCCATTTCTCATATGTCATAGATGCAACAAATTGACTTTCTCGTAGACTTTTTCTCTTTCGTTGATCGTTTTCTCTGATCACTATATTTTAGTTATCAATAAGTGAATGCATAGTGTTTGAAATTGTATTTATTTTAATTTATTTTTCATGCAGAAAACTCGCCCCCCATCAGAATGGAAGCCGATTCACCAAATTGTCAAAGCTCTCAGTCAAAGGTAAAAACTTATGAATTTTGAATAAAGTAAAGCAGGGATGCACAAATTTTCCAGTCCATGGGCCAGATCTGCAGTATTTCGGCAGCTCACGGGCCAAAAACTTATGTCAACATGACACGATATGCCAAACAAAAGGGGGGGGGGTGATTGATAGGCAAGTGCAAGTGGGACATGAAGCACCTTACCAACCCTGTCCTATCTCATACTGTTCTCGAGTTATGGTGGATAATCGATTGCTGAAAAAAATTCATCGAATCTGAAAAAACCAGGATTTATGAAGTTTCCGAAAGACGTGCACACAAATTATGCAAATTTTTGGAAAAAGCAGAAAAAATCCTGTAAGGTGACACTAATTTCACTGAAATATCTGAATTTAATGACAAGCTACAAGCTCTGAAAGATTGGAAAAGTTCAAAATTGAATTTTCACCAAAATATTTAATCGTTGATTCTGCAAACACTCTTCTAACTGCAATCGGTCAATTTCACCAGCTTTTGAAAGAGCCTACAATAAACAATATCAGTGTTTCGGTTCGGGAGAAATCTAGCCTTTTATTTGCAACACATCACTGAAATCAGTATTTGCAGTAGGTATTCAACAAAAATTTGGAATTGGTCGTTAAAGATTTTGGTGACAATTTGACTTTGCAGGAAAAAAAATCTTATAAAGTGACGCTACCTCTATCTACAAGATATCTGTATTTAATGGCAAGGTTCTGGTGAAGTGAAAAATGAAATTATCGCCAATACCTACCAAAATTACTTAGAGGAAAGCAGATTTCAGTGACGTATTGGAAACAAAAGATTGAATTTCTCCTGAACTAGATCACTGATATAGTTTTTTCTAGGTTCTCTCGAAAGCTGGTAAAAGGGACAAGTTTTGGGTAAATTTGACTGATTGTAGTTAGAAGGGTGTTTGTGAAATTGGTGATTAAAATTTTTAGCAATAATTAGATTTTGAACTTTGCCAATATTTCAGCGCTTGTAGCTCACCATTATATCCAGATATTTTGTTGAAATTAGTGTCACCTTATAGGATTTTTTCTGCTCTTTGCAAATATGTGCTTAATTTCCATGTAGGTCGTTCAGAAACTTCAGATATGGGTTTTGCAGACTTGACACAAATTTTTTTTCCATAAACAATTATCCACTGACTCGAAAATTGTTTGAGATAGGATAGGGTTGATAGATGAGCCCAAGGAAACATGAAACACCCTATCTTCCCTTTTTGTTTGGCAGAGCATGTCATGTTCACCCTGTATATAGGGGGGGGGGGGAAGGTTGATCATATGACCCATATTTTACAAAATGGCAGTCCTTTCTTATAAAATGTACTTTTCCCCCCTTATTTTCAACAAGACTTACTTGAATTTTTGAAATCTGGTATTAGGATAATTTTCATCACTGACAAATTATAATATGATAATTATGAATATATAGTTATCATAATTAATTATAGTGATATAAATATATTCATCTCACATATTTGTCAAATGTATATATTTTTTTAGTAATAAGCAACTTTACTTGCTTTTGGCAGTTTTTATCTATAATTCACAATTTCATTTGCATTTAAGAGTTTTTATCTGTAATTGACAACTTTTTACTTTGAATTCAACAATTTTTTCGCCATAATTGCAGATATCCCTTATGGATCCTGATCTCCCATATTTTTATGAAGTAAATATGGCCAGTCTAGTCATTTATCATGTTGGATGTTATTTTTTTCCCAGAAAATCTTTTGCGTAACGGATAGAACCCGCTGGAGGGCAGCATTTGGCCCATGGGCAGGAGATATGCACTCTTGCAGTAAAGTATGAGATATGTTGGTGGAATTATGAGTTCGAATAAACTGGCAACATAATTTTTTTTGGGGGGGGGGGAGTGTCCAACAGTTTGGGTTTTCAAAGCCACATGGGCAGGAGGTAGAGTGTTTTGCGCTGCATTGGAAATGCAAAACATAAGCTGAGATGGGGAAAGTTTCAAGCCAAATTCACTATTTTGAGATAAAAAAAATTCACAAAGCACCCCACATTTTTATCTATTTGAAATAGAGAATTTGAAATCAGTGCAAAAACAGCATTCGAATAGTAGAGGAATTTTATTTATGTTAAAAAAGTTATTGTTTGATGTATTTCAGCAGGCATGATTCAGCAGGCTGCAATTCCCTTTCCAGTGCATAGGTGCCAATTCCCAGACTTGAAAAATCTGTAGTTGATCCCATGATGTATTTCATTCAGGGATTTTTCCATTTAAGCAAAGCACAGTTTGAAAACTTTTATGGATTTTTCTATAAAGGTAGAAAAAATTAAATGAATCTGGTTTCTGAAAGATTTTAATAGCTTCCAGGTAAATCATTGCCACTTATGGCAATGTATTGCATGTATAATGTAGCTGCATACTTTTCTTCTAAGTACCAAAAATTGATAGAAACCTTGAAATTTTTTTTGCAAGTTTTATTTTTGAAGCTTACAAGAATCAAATAGTCTGTTCCTTTCCATCCCACCAACAAAAGTGATCATAGGAGCACTATAATTCTGACTTGCATTGTTGGGGCCGCAACTAGGCTGGTCCAGTGCTGGACCAGGAAGATTGCCAAGTTTACTCTTTGTTTGTCCAAAAATAGAAAGAGGGGACTCCAAAATATACATTTGCCCCGGGAGATGAAAGCCAATTTTGTTTTTCTAGTTGCAGCCTTGTGCATGCTTGCAGGCAATGTTCTGAGATCACTAGCTCTGCGCTTTTAAAATGAATTGGATAATTCTGATTGAAAAAGTTCTGATGCATTTAGCTCGTACCAATAATCTACATATATTGCTATTTTAATATCGTTAGTTCTATCTCTCTCTGTACTGATTGAATCTGTTTTCCAGACAGACAGCTGCACCAGTGTAAAGAGAAAACGATCAACGGCGGCCAGCCACTCTTCTCCAAAAGTCAGCTCTTCGCCTTCAAAACGGTATGCAAAATTGTCCCTATAGAAATATTCATTCCAGCAGAAGTATTCTTGATGTTTGAACACACACACACACACATTTTTTGGCTTCGTTTCCACTTTGTTATTTTTTAGGTTCCATTAATTTTGATTTGAGTCATTTGCAAGGTAGCTGGGGGAAAATAATTTTGCTGTACAATTTAGTTATCTATTTATTTTTTATAAAATTTTATTAGTTGAAATTAATTTGACTTATATTGCGCACATCATCATAAAACATTTACACACCTAGGAAAACTTATTTGAATCAAATGAAACTTTATATTGTCTGATTCTGATGGAACCCTAATTCATACAAATTCAAAAGCTGCCATAGTTAAGCTCAAAGGCTTAACGAGAGGGAAGGGCTTGGAGGTCTGGTCCCCAACCCCAAAATGTGAGGAAATGACTGAAAAAAAGGGGGGGGGGGGGAGATGACTAAATCTATTGTTCTATCACTTTGGTTCCCCCCCCCCCTCTTGAAATGAAATGGAAGGGAAACTTTCCTTGGAATGAAATTATGGCTATGGGTCTGGTTCAGCATTTGAGATTGTCATGTAAAAGCCACTGATTTATACTCTCAAGTGGCTTGACCTGCACTTTTGTCTCTGATTGATATTATAGCTGGCGCCAAATTAGACTTTTCTTAGGTTGGAAGAACCTGATTGGTTGAGAGATGTGGAGTGTGGAGTTATTTGATTGGTTGTTGTCATCATTCTGTTTCTGGATGTTGAAGGGAAAAGTTCTTGTTCCTATGAGAGCTTTGATCATTTAACATTCAACATTTCTTTCCATGTATTTACAGAGAAACTATAAAAATCCACAAGCACAAAAATGCTAAAATGGAAGAGAAGAAATGATGAAAATTGAGTGGATCCTAGATCCCAGTTGCTTGCGACCCCCCCCCCCCCTCCCCCACATCAAAGGGGTTTGCATCAAGTTACAAAAATCATATGCATGTCACAGAGCCTCAATAGTTGCCTGTTTGTTTTTTTTTTAAATTGATTTTTTTTTACATCCGGATCCTTTAAAGTTTAATTGGCCAGACTGGAACTAGGAGAGAAAGAGAGGAGAAATGGGAAAACTGTTATATATATATGTATATATATATAAAATCATGTCTATTATTATATAAATTATATCTTCTACTGTGGGGGAGGGGGGGTCTAGCCTCTTACTTACGACCATGTAATTGACAAGTGGTGAAGCATACATAAAATGGGCAAGACTAGCACAAGTAATGCTTATTCAACTCTCTCAACCAGACAAGGCTAATAAATCTCGTCCATAATCATTTACATACCTGCACACAGAGTTTTGCAATGAAACTGACATCTATATCCCACTTTATTTTATGATGAGTGATGATCGTAAAAGTTTGCATGAGAAAAATTGGTTCAGGGAATTCATAATGAGTATTTTGTTATATCTTGCGAATGAAATGATTTGAAGCACAGTTGTGATACTCTACGTGACAACATTCACAAAATTATTTGTAGTGATGCAAATATTAATATTTTTCCTTAAAGGTGGAAAGAAAGCGGCATTGCTTGAATACAGCTGAAAGCTCATCGATGAAATGCAGATTGTAAATTGTAATTCATATCGTTACAGTTTGTAATGGTAATTTGCTATCGATAAATAAAGAAAGAGATTATATAAACAAATCTAAAAGTAAAAAAAGGGCATAATTTCAATGTCAAGTTTATATAAGTGAAACCTTGCTACAGCGATACTCAATATAATGATAAATCCCTCTATAATAATATTTTTTCATATCTTGTTTGAAGTCATGTTAAATTCCTCTTGATACTATGATAAACTCCTCTATAATGATATTTTTTTTTCTATACTCTGAAGTTGCTACAATATTATTTATACAGTCAAACCTCGTTAGTGCGTCACCCGGTTAACACGTCACTCCACTTACCGGGTCACTTTTTGGAAGTCCCAATTGTTCTCAGGTAGGAATTGGCACAGCTATGGCTTACTCCGTTTAAAGAGTCACTCTGCTTACTAAGTCATATTTTTGCTCTCCCAAGAGTGACTCATTAACGAGGTTTGACTGTATATGTAAAATTAATGTGCAATAGAGTTTCTATTATGAAGAAAAGCTACCTATTCTAACAGTTGCACTGTTAGTCTAAATTAAAAATTGCTAATATAAATCAAAGTGTACAGTGCATTTTACCACAATAATTGAAGTAATAAGAGATAAAGACAAAAATTTTTTATTATTTTTTCTTTCGCAATCTGTAAATTTTATTAATATTGTTATTTTGATTCATACTTGGCCCTCCATAAAAAGTAGCCGTCTACAGAGGTGACTGCCGAATAAGGGTTGTATGATAGGAAAAACACATTTTGGGTGCGTGTCAAAAGAATGGTTTTCAATGTTTTAAAAAAATCTTTTATTTAAAAAAAAATTATTTACAAATGCCAGAAAAAAAAAAAAGATACATATACATTGAAATCCTTCTACAACAGTATTTTTTCGAATCTTGTTTGGAATAACCTGCAGTCTGTAATGTTAAACTTCTCTCGATACAACGATATCCATTGCTATGATAAACCCCTCTATAACAATATTGTTTTAGGAGGATTTTGAAACTACTGCAACATTTATTCTTTATTCATTTTTCTCCTGAAATACTCTTCAGTATATCTTTTTAACTCATCTCACATGCTTCAGTTCTTCCGAGGATGTCTAATGATATTGGGCATCACCTAATCACTGAAAGTGTTTGGTATAGCTACTTTTTGTGTGATACACCTCTTTACAAGGGCAATACATCTAACTGAATTTTTTCTATCAGTTAATCAACTAAAATATTTTGCAGCAAATAAATACTCAAAAGCGCATTTTTTGGTGATACTAAGAATGTCAATTTAAAAAATTTGCCAACAGCAGCATAGCATAAATTTGATGGCACGTGATGATAATGTTGCCTTTCAATATAACAATAATTCCTCTACAAAGATATTTTTTGTCTTGGTCTGGTATCATTATGTACATCAAGGTTTCATTGTGTTTTACACAGAACTTGAAATACCAGATCATCTGATCAATTCCTTAATCTGTATTAGCTTTATAGCAAGTAATGTACATATTCTTTCCTCACATTTCTTTTACTCTCTCACTGTTCTACTGAATCTGTAGGTGCTAGAAGGTGAAGAAAGTATAAACAAAGCCAAAAATTTCACCCATCCTTTACGTATTCAGTAATGATCATATGTTATTTGTCTGGTTTACTGTTTGGGGAAGAAAAAAACGTAAAAAATGTGTTTTTTAAATGCTTAGATATAAGGAAGTGGTCGCGGAATAGGGGTGATTTTTGTATTATGTCTATGGAGCCTATTGTCCGTTCCTAGAAGAACTGGCTGCTAAGGGAAGTTGGCCGGGAATAGAGGTGGCTGCCTAATGGAAGTTTCACTGTATTTTTTAAATTCTGTTCTGCATCAGTGTTTGTTTAATAACATCAGTATTTTGCACTATCTACCATTCGAAAGTGTTAATGAAGTTGCAGTGAAGCTAATTTCTGTGTAGTACACAAAAGTGCAGTACGGTAAACCACATTACAGTGTGGAACACCTAACTAAATTTTATTAATCAATTATAACTTTTTTCTTGCCAATAAATGCATTTTATTGTGGTACCAACAGCACCAACTCAGAAGAGATACCAACAACAGAATAAATTTGGTGGCGACCTCTCAATATAACGATAACCTCTCTACAACATTATTTTTTCTTGGTCCACACAGAATATCTCGATTTAAATCAGATAGTTTTGATATTTCAAACAATTTTGAACAAAAAAAAAAATTTTTTTTATCATGTATGATGTGATACAAGTAAATAAGAGATAATAAGATTCATATTTTAATTTTTACACATTAATTAATATTTAAATAAATGTTATAAAGATATATGTTTGAATTTGTAGAATTTATTTATGATACTTATTTGATATTTATAGAATTCAGTTTTTCTCAGAAGATTAGAAGATTTTAGAGAGAGAGGTTTCTAGAGTCTATTCCAAGAACTTTCTTTCCCATGTAGAAATTGAAGTAGTTAAAGAGAGTGCGTTGACTGTATGGACAGATTTTTATCCGTGGAATGGAATTTACTACAGGTTTTGCAGAAGTAGGCAATACACTGTCTGTGGGAGTAATTGTCACAGAATAAAAATTTACAATTTTTCCACAACTTTAATTTCTCCCCCTCCATGCTTTTTTGATCATGCTACACAACATAGAGAAATTTTCCATAGCTCGTAATGAACGCATTTGTTCATTCAAGGTATTTTTAAAGAAAAGTTTATGGTATCGCAGTAATATTTTGAAAAGATTTTTCTCCAGAATATTTAAATTGATTAAATTAATGAATGTTAATTGCATATTAATTAGTTTAAATTTTTTTTTATCAAGTACAAATTTCAATACTGTTTTTTAAAAATAGAATAATTTGCTCTTAGATGACAGTGGTATGATAAATGGGATTTTTAGTAGTTTCTCTGGAAAATTCACAGACAAAACAATTCACCACCAAGAAAATTCACCGACCAACAATTCACAGAATGGAAAATTTATCCCTGGGAAAAACCACAGACCTCAGTTCGACATGAGTGAATGAATAATCGAGTGAGCAAATGAAGAAGAATGAATAATCAAGTGCACAAGTGAGTCAATGAATGAGCAAAACCCGCCTGTCACTAAAGCTAAGCTTGCTCTCTTTCACTCACCAGGTCACTCAGTCAATTACTAGGTAGCTCATTCTATCACTCACTCACTCCCCGTCAGCGGTTCTCAACCTGTTTTGACCCACGGAGCCCTTTTAAGTAAAAATTCTATGGCGGAGCCCCGTAGGCCAATTTTTTAATTATTCATAAAAGTTACTGATTTATATTTTTACTATTTAAAAATATTGTTAATTATTACTTTTTAATTTTACTGTTTCTTTTTATTTTCCTCGAGTGGCCGCAGAGCCCCTGGAGAGTGCACAAGGAGCCCCAGGGGCTCCGCCGAGCACTGGTTGAGAACCGCTGCCCTAGGTCATTTACTTACTCACTAAGTCACATTGTCTCTTGACCACTCTCTCAGTAGACCAGTCACTCACTTGATCTCCAGATCACTCATTTACTTAATAGGTTGCTCACTAACTCACTAGGTTTCTTACTCTGTCATTCACTCACTAGGTTGCTTATTCTATCAGCAACTCACGAGGTTGCTCGCTCTGTTACACACTCAATCACCTGGTTGCTCACTCTGTCATTCGCTAGTTTGCTCACTTACTAACATTAACCACTCTAGGAAACATTTTATTTTCTGGATATTATGCTGAGGTGAACTTGGAAAGAAAAGTCATCTTGTCTCTGTTGGGACTCAAACCCAGGCCCTCTTGCATACCGGGCAAGCATGCTACCATCTACACAACTCGAGACACGACCCTGCCTTCCTTATTTCACGCACTGTTGCATGAGGCACTGAAGTAGAGACATTAGTAGCCTCTCTTTACTTCTGGGGGCCAATTCCTGAAGTTAAGAGAGGCTATTAATGTCTCTACTTCAGTGCCTCACGCCACAAAATGTTTCCTTGATATCTTGGGCTGAGAAAAAACCATCTATCTCTTAACCACTCTGTCACTACCTCACTCACTAACTATTGTATCAATTACTGGCTCACTTACTTGGCCATTTCTCATTCACTTACTGGCTCATTGACATGTGTCCAACTGTGAATCTGTGAATTTTCCTAGCGGTGAATTGTTGGCTGCGAATTTCCCGCAAACCTTTTTAATAGTTCATATGCCCACTGGATTTTTTAAAAAGCAAGATCTCTAGAGCGTAATATAGTCCATAAGTTATAATGAGAACTATAACTGTTATGAACAACATTTAATACCCATAATAAGCTAGCATTTCAAACTTGGAATTAAAAAATAGTAAATGTAGAATTTAAATAAAAAAAATCTGATTCAATTAAAAAAATGATTTTTTATCAATCAATATCAAAATCTTGGACTTGATGAAAGATAAAATTAGCAGAAATTTTACAACAATTTTTCCTCTATGCATATAAATACATTTCTGTTCCATGTATGACTATGCAGTGCATTTATTTTATCATTCATCAAGTTTAGTATTGTCTGAAAAATTAGTGTTGGTCTGATTTCTATACTTAAAAAGTATACTTATCTTTTTAGAATTTAATATTGTTCAGTTATATTTTTAAGGACAATATTTAAACCACAAACTGTTAATAAAATAAAAATTAGATTATGTTTTATTCTGTATAAAGTTAATATTTTAGGGTGTGAAAATTGAAAAAGTCCAATTTAAATGAAAAATATAATTTTTTTTTGAACCATGATTTTTATCAACCCTGGGTCCACAGAGTATCGTTGTATCGAGGTTTCACTGTATCAAGATTTGTACAGTGGAACGTCTATATTAGCTAGGATAATTAGAAGGGAAGGATGTCAGAGATAACCGCAAACCATGGTTAAACATGCAGTGATAAAAAAAAAGTTGTGTGAAATAATAATAATCGCAAACTAATTTGAATAATATATGGTGCACATTTATGTATTTTTGTCTGTTTAAAATGATTATGTATATAACCTCATGTTATTCATGACAAACAATCACTGTTTAGTCAAGGACAACAAAAATATGAACCACAAAATGTTTTTATACCGTCAACGCTCATTTTTATAAACTTAGGACTAGAGGATTGGTATTTAAAAGATGATTTCATAAAATTGAGCAGCAACTGTTTGCACAAGGTTTGCTATACATAGTGCAAAATTTGAAGTTGATCTCTGTTTTCTGGGACAGAGAAGTTATGTTTCTGATTGACTTCATAGCAGGGGCCTTCAATCTTCCAGGCATCATGGGCCAAATCAAAACTTTCCACGAGGCCCGCGGGCCACCAATTCATACTGAGGTACTGCTACGTTCAAAAAGTTCAGAGACTTATTTTATTATGGGAGAATAAATACAGATAGAGCCTGTTTATTTGGTGCTTCGTTCAAAGTAACTATCCTGTGCAATTATGCATGTTTTTGCCATCGTTCATACAGAGATGTAAATGCAGATTGCAAGTCCTTTTTTGTCTTATCCTCCAGTGCCTGCATTTCTTTGGAACCTGAGAGTCGTTGCCCTTTGAGCAAATTCTTTATCTGAGGAAAAAAGTCACATGGGAGAATAAGTTGGTTGTGAAAGTGTCTGAATGTGTTATTTTGACAGGTAAAATCTGACAACTTCAGGGACCTGTGAGTTCTCAAACATGTGCATGATTTGGTGAGACGCAAGCGACCAGATCTTTGGAAAGCCAAGTCCTGAGTGCTCCATCATCACGATAATGTGCAGGCTTACTGGTCCCTCCTGGTGTCAGACTACCTGTCAGTGCCAGAGTGGCATGGTAGTAAGATGCTTGTCTACCATCGTGAAGGTTGTTGTCAGGGTCCCGGGTTTGAACCCAAGGCAGGATATAGATAAGATATTTTCCCTAACAAACTCGAGGCGACCACTGATAGACAGCGCCTTCACTTCCAACCCATCTCACTAATGGCAGTAAATTGCAATATAGCGATATGGCCAGAGTTGGTGTTTGGTGAAGTAGACTACCTGTCAAAACAAAACATTCCAATGTCATAGCTGCCAAGTCTCCCAAATTTTAGCTTTCTCTCTCGACCTCCCGAAAAGTTCGTAAATCTCCTGAATTTTATATGAAAATCACAAAAAATCCCTAATTGTCCCTAAAAATTCCCTACTTCATTTAAAAGGTTAAAAAGAATATCTGCTTCTGAAAACAATCGCTAAGTAATTTCTTGTGGGGCAAAAAGTGTTTTGCCTCTGTTTTTTCCCCCATTTGAAAATGACGTCACACTTCTTAAATGGGGGGGGGGGGGAGAATAGTGGGAAATTCCTTTTTTAAGGAAGTTTTATAAACCCTCTGATGGTAAAAAGAAAAGTTGTTTGTCTTATCATGCAGGGAAATAGCTTAGCAGCCAATAGTCCTGGATAATAATTGAAGATTATAAGTGACGCACATGTGGTCAAAACATCCTCTTTTGTTGAAGTTACGTACATGCAATAACAAAACATGAATACTGATAAGCAAAAAAATATTTAATCAATTTTAAAGAAACTTATTCCCCGATGAATTTCCTTTCATCAAAAGTTCCAGATAAAGGCTGACTTTTTCTTTTTGTACAAGTTCTGTTAAGGACAAACATCGGTCATGGTGGAAAGACTGACATCATCACCCATGTGAAATAAAAATAAACATCAAGTGAGTGTCACAAAAAGTCCGTGTTCTTCAAAAATTGATGCTTTTTTCCCTTCATCTTCAGATGATTTTGGGGTCATTTGCGCAGAATGTTTGTTCACATCGTTTCTGATTGAGCCTTATAAGCAAGTTCTATATGTATTCATTCTTCTGTAATAAGTCTTTGAACTTTCTAAACGTAAAAAGTAGTACAGTCGGATTCCATTTTAACAAATACAGTTACAACAAAAATCTTGTTTTAAATGAACACTTTTCTAATCCCCCAGATAAATTTACATAGGAACAATGCAAACACCTGGAATTCCTTTATAATGAAATTTTGTTGCAACAAAGTGATTTCTTCGGTCTCGTGGAGTTTGTTATAACAAGATTCAACTGTATTTATAATTGTAAGAATCCAGGTTTCAATGACTTTTAATCTAATACACAGTGGCATCTCTTATAATAGGTGGCCAACGAGCCCCACCCCGAGTAAACAGGGTCAAAAATAATTGAACACTTTTATTTATTCTAAAATTGTTTCTTTTATAAATTGTAAATTCTTATTAGTTCCGAAATCATTTTTTTTCACCAATTCTGAATTTTTTTTTCTTTTTCAAAACCAAAAAAAAGTTCCTATTAAGTACTTCTTTTAATCTAAAATGACTTTAAACGAAAATTTATTTCTGTAATTCTGAAATTATTCCTGCTCAATATTTTGAAGTTATTTCCTTCTCATTATATCTTGAAAAATTCTTTTAATAAAGCTTGGAAGGGGCGCGGTAGCCCGGTCGATAAGATGCTTGCCTAAAGTACCAAAGGATGTTTAGAGGTATCGCGAGTTCGATACCCGGTTCGTCCTTGTCAGAAAACTTTCCTGACACAGGGGTACAACAAAAAATGGCGACTTGACGACAACAAAAAACGGAGCAAAAAATCTCCCCCCCCCCCCATCGAGGGGTTAGTGCACCAACCTCTCGATGAGTATAAAAAACAAGCCTGCCGTTCGGAACTGGCAATAAATTGTAGGTCCCGGTCTAATTAGCCCTCGTGTGCAGAAAAATGATCGTGGTGCGACAAAAATGATCAAATAAATCTTGGAAAGTACAGTCAACGCTTAATATAACGATCCTTTTTCTCCCATCAAAAATGGACGTTATATTCAGGGCTGTCATTTCAATTTTTTCCAGGGGGGGGGGGGGAGGGGCAAAGCACATGTACTCAATGTATGTATATATATATTTACCATTTTTAGTGCATTTTCAAAAGCCGGGGGGACTCCCCCCCCCCCCCACCTCTAAATGACGGGCCTGGTTATATTGGGAAGATTGTTACATCGAAAGTAAAACATGTGTGATAGTCGTTTTATGAAACCATTTGAGAACTATCTTACCAATTGTTGTAATGGAACTGTTGCTATAATGTAGGGTCGTTATAACGAGCATAGACTGTATTTATTTCAATATTGCTGCAGTATAACTTGCCCGCTTGCCGCTGTGGTGATCGAGTGGTCATTGTATCTTGAAGATCTGGGTTTGAATGCCACAGTGGTGGTTGGCTGAAGTTGGTTTTCTGCGGTTCCCAACTTCGAGGTACAAATGCAAGCTGGTCTCCTTGTTAAAGTCTCGCCACAGAGAGCAACACTCCCACAACGCTACTATTGTTGCCTTCACTCATAGTTAGAAAAATTAATGACAGATAGCAGCACATTACACATAATAAACTTTGCATTAAGTTCACAACACGTGCACACACCACCTACCGATTCGTTAGAAGTTCCTTAGAGAAATGTGGGCGAGGTGGATTTGTGGTTTAGTAGTAGTATAATTCTCAAAGGTCTGTAGGCTCAATCAAATTATTTTTTAATTCAATCGCCTTTGAATGTTTTAGCCATTGTCTAAAAATGGACAGTGCGCCATGATAAAAGGATCTAAGGGCAGTGCGTTGAATACCCTTGCCATACAGCATATCACAATTAATGCCGCTGCATACTGCCAATATCTTTGATGGACTATTCAACACAAACTGAGGGTAATGTTGACGAATGATGTCCTCCTGCTCAGGCTCACACAGCGAATGCCACCAATGCAATTTCGAAGAAAAAAAAATCTGGTGATAAGTTTGACCATACAGCATGGACTTTGAGCTCTTTAAATGGAGAACCATCTTAGGAGACAGAAAACGATCCATGACACAATAAAAAAAATGAAGTTACAATGCGGCATCGATGGTCAACGACAGATTTCTATGACACTGGGGCACAAAAACTAGTATAGCCCTCCAGGTGCAGTGGTAAGATGCTCGTTTTCCACTATGAAGGCCACCATCAAGGTCCATGGGTTTGAATCCGAGCAAAGACATCAGAAACAAATTCTTTACTTACTGAGCCTGGGACGACCACAGATGGATGGCACCTTCGTACCCCACTGGTTGGAAATTGCAGTATGATGATATATGACCAGAGTTGGTGTGCAGTGAAGTAGTACAATCCTGACATGATATTAATTCAAAATTTCCCATATTCATGGGGAAAAATTGGCCAAAATTGATGTGTGGGGGAAATTCCATCAAACAAAGGAACAATTTAAGAAATTCAGTGAAATGCTTTTCTTGTTGTTAAATACTTGATTTCATATTTTTATCAATTAAATGGCAGCACATTTGTTTTGAAAGCAAGGGAAAAATTTGCTTAAAGGGAGCATTTTTAGGTAATTTTAGCTGGTAGAGGTTACCATTACTGAACCACGAGATGAGAATTGACTATGGCATGTCACGTCAAACAATTCTATTCTTTTCTGGAAGGAGAAGGCAAATGTTGCTCAAGTCCAAACAAAGATCAGTCGCTGACAGGCTATTCTCTTTGCGCAGTTGTTTTACCCAAAATAATTAAAATCGTCCGACATGACATAGCCAAGTCTTATCTTCTGGTCGGAGGACTATACTCAGGCCAAATAAATATTATGACAAAGGTGGTAATATGAAGTAGTTGATAATTTGTCAAACAAAAATGTTTAGAATAAATATGACACTGGAGCACAAAAACTAGTAGTATAGCCGTCCATTTGCAGTGGTTTGGCTACCATCAAGGTCCATGGGCTTGAATTTGGGCAAAGACATTAGGAACAAATTCTTTAACTACTGAGCCTGGGGTGACCACTGATGGACAGAACCTTCGTACCCCACCCAACTCCACAGGTTGGAAATTGCCGTATGATGATATATGAGACTGGAGTTGGTGTGCAGTGAAGTTGTACAACCCTGACATTGATGTCAGGGTCGTATTGTTATCATTCATCTAACATATTAATAAAATTGAATTGAAAATACTATAGCCATTGTATTGTTACTTTGTAAACATCCCTTGTATAAGGCATAGTGTAGACAACAACAACTCAACACCCACGCTTTATTTCGCTGGTGTTTAGTTTAGAACCTTTTTTTTCTAAACCTCCAAACCAGGACCATGTTACAGTAGAACTTCGATTAACTGGGCTAATGGTGGGGAAGGTGATTACAGAGCCCAAAGCAGAATATGCCGAAATCTGTGATGTAAATCGCAGACCAACCAGTGCTACTGCAGAACAGTTTTATGAAAGTGTTAGGAACATTATTTTATTATGGGAATTTTTAACCACAGAAAATTTCCAATCAGCCTAGGGCTCATTGCAAAACATTCTGCTTTGGAGGATCACAGATAACTGAAAAACACGGTCAAACCACAAGGAGTGAAAAAAAGACAAAAAAAGTATGTATTTTATCTGTTTAGAATGACTATCCAGTGAAAATAAGGGGTAAGTAAATAAAATATTGATATTACCCTAAAAAAAAAAGTTAATTAAAAAACACTTATTTACATAGCCTGGGCTACTGATAAACTGGGTTTCACTTATGGCAGAAATACATTACAACCTCAATTATCCGGGTTATTGACGGGAAGGTGATCATGGACAACTTTGAAAAGCACGGTTATCACCCTGCACAGTTTTAAAATGTACAATGGCAATGTGGGGAGGTGATATATAAGCTCTTGTTATTGCCTTCTCAATCTAATACACATCGGTTCGATAGTAACCAATCTTCATTATAATTAAATCAGTGTTAAAGTGATAATAACTATGTATTTCAAAAAGGACAGGTTTATATACATGTTTCTAGTGGGGTTATTCACCTCTCTCTGATGCCCACCCACGCAAAGGTTCTTCCTTTCTCTCCAGGGTTGCTAAAGCAGCTTTGTGTTGAGATTAGCGTGGCGGTGTATCTTCTATGGTGATTCACCTCAAATGACACAAGAAATGAATAGCGCTGGTCCAGTTGATGAGTCATGTGCCTTTTCTTTGAGTTGTAAAAAAGCCAATAAATTTCACAGCCAACATGCCTATACTGAGCCTTTTCTTACCATCGCTCCAGGTCAATGTTCAGTTCTTATGTGTGCATATGGGGGAAGGCTGCAGTTTCAATAAATTGACACGGGACTCCACTTCTGAGATTGGAGAGGGCTTCTGTAAAAGAACGAAGAAATCCAGTTCTACAAAATGGAAATTTTTGTTTTTATCACGAAATCTTATTTTAAGAGCCAAACATGAAACTAAAATTTTTGTAGCATGCTTCACAGTTATAATGCAGATCAGGAAAATTTTCAAAACCACTTAAAGGGTTAATGCGTGTTTGAATTATCGAGGGTTTTACTGTATTTATGTTACATACCACTGACTAATCCAATTTAAATACCGAGGCATTTGTATTACAGGGAGGACATGTGATGTTAACCCTTTCAGCGGCAATCCCGAGATATCTCGTCAAACTTGATCCGCTTTATTTCTGTCACCCTAAGATATTTTGTCTCCTAAAAACACGACGTTTTTTTTTTTTACAGAATAACTATTTTCCATCTCCTTCTCCAATCAATCAACTGTTCAAGGTTGGATAAGAGAAGCAGCAAGAAAAATAGCGAGTGTTTTTTCTCTTCTTTTCAGCATTGTAAAGGAATTATATGCTCAGTATAATAAACGCTCATAAATACAAAAATTTTTTATAAAAAAAAAAAACCATCTCTTCCTATAGAACGCCACACATGTCATGACAGGTGTTTTTGTACGACAGTGATGGAAATAAAAGTGATGGGCAGAGTAAATGTTCTTTTCCAGGGTGGAAAGCAGTTATTAGCTCACGATCGGGGAAAAAACTTCTTGAAAATAGGTGGCAATTTGTGAAGGTTTTGCAAATTCAAATGGGGCAGTTCAGTTATAATGTGGATCAAGAAATAGTTTATAAGTCTAGGTACCACAGAATATAAATTCATTACAGCAGATGATAATCAAAAAAGAATCAAATTTTAATACAGCATCTATACTTTGATACCTGTGGAAAGATTCTTTTAAATCCAGAGAAAAATCTAAAATAAATTTCTATCCTAAGACTATAATATACTATTTTTGTCCGTTTCTTCTATTAGTCTTCATATACATAGCACAAGTCAGTTAGGAAATGCCATTTTTTTATATAAACATCTTTTTGGAATAAGAATAGCATTAGGTTATTGGAACTGAAACTTTCTTAAGCGATAATCTATCGCATCCAATAAACATAAACACAAAAAAAAGTTCGGTCAGACAGTCTATGTTAAACAGATACAGTTTACACGCAAAATTGAGTTGATATGGAACATTTTATCAAATTGGCAAGACATAATTGTAAAATTGTGGTTTCATATGAACATTTATTGCGCAACAGTTGATTGAACGACACCCGTTTGTGCTGATTTATAAAGACACAGGAAAAGGTATACCTGAAGACAGAACACAGTGTCCAGGAGGAGGCACTAAGTCGATCATTGTGACTAGGTGGAGTGTGTACGATATCCTGAATACTTCTCTATTCTGCGCTCGACAATACTCATCCCTATTCGTGTCTATAGTTTTTCTCAAAATGATTTGAACAAATATAAAACAGTCAAATGGTGACAGATTCGAGCTACAGGATGGGAACAGATACAAAAGTTTGAACTTATTCATGGCCAAAGCATCCTGCACAATGCTCGTAAAATTTTACTCACTGAGATGCATCCAGATATATTATTGCTTACAGCTATCTCTCACTTATGCGTCTTTTTCCCTTGTACAGACACATAAGTGAGAGAGGCGTTTCAGTGTGAATAACATGTTGTATCTTGCATTGGAAGTATAGAAAATTGTCTTATAACTGAGAAACATAAGTGAAAGACTACACTAGAAATTATCACTATATGTATTAGGACAGAACAACCACAACCATTTTCTTCAGTTTTTCTCAAGGCTTCTATTTGAATGTATCCATATCCACCTAACCGGTTCTATCTGCCACATGTTAAGATGCCAAAGTTACTTTGTGAAATTCTGCCAAACCGATATATCTTTCCATCCATGTAAATAAATACACTAAAACGGGTATCATAGAATGGGATCAACATGTATAAAATTTTACAAAAAAATATGATAGGCCACTATGTGCATAGGAGGCAGAGGCGCTGCCAAAGAATTAAAAAATAGGACCATCTGCATTGCTTTGGTGCAAAATTTTTCAAAAGATGTTATCACACGCATGATCGGTGATCTTTATCGAAATACTACAAACGTATGTTAAAGTTGGCCGAATTTATTTCTGACCTCGCTAAAGCTGCATATATGTTACAGTCCTAATGTGAAGTGACCAACTACTCATAGGAACAGAAAAAAAAAAAACAGACTTTAACATCATACACATCAGTGAGCCGAACCTGTTATCAAATCATTTGCACAACAAATAATTTGAAAGCCAAACCAACAATTCTTAACATCATAGAAACATTTCCAAAAAGTCTCGACCAGAATCAAGAACATATAAGCCAGTTTCCAGTGGATTAAAGCAAGCAGTTTATTCTGTAGCCATGACGACAAATTAAATTCATAGACTGGTTCAGTTCTTGAATGAGCTTCAGTTATTCATGTGAATAACGAAGGGCAAAATACAGAAGATATAACTATGATGGCGTTTCTACTTTTTATTCCTCGACAATACGGTAGAAACCTTGATTGGAACCACAGCTTCCTGTCAATTCACGTCCATTTTCCAATAAAACTTTCCTCAGTAAAAAGGTAATCATTGAAGTCTGAAATTCAATCAGAGAGGGACGATTGTAATTAGCGTCCATCAATGAATGGTCGAAAAATGCAGCTCACGTGACAATGAAGATAGATTATAAATTATTCCAATTCTTACTGTACCTTGTCAAAATGAAAAATTTTGCCATGATTCAATACAATTCATTAGCTGTTTTTTTTTTTTGGGGGGGGGGGGGGGAGAGAGACTTAAAGATTTTTTTCTAGATTAAAGAGGAGATTTATCCCAAAAAGTTGGGATTTTTTGACAACCACAATTATAGTTCCAAATTTTTCAAGAGATAGAGTAGAAATTTGGTGAGTATTTTTATAAAATATAAATAAGTTATATAGTTATTCACTCATTGAACAGTCAAATGCCGTTCCAACGGAAACTCTTCCAATGGCCCGGATAAGTTTACATAGTAAAAATGCAAAAACCTAAAAATCCCTTTATAACAAAATTTCGTTATAATGAAGTGATTTCTCTGGTCTCTTGGAGTTCGTTATCACAGGATTGTCTGCAAGACATCGTGCCATGGCATATCCCTCGACTCTTGTGCTTGTGATAGTTTCCAAAGCTTGGTGTTGATATACCAGTTCTGATCGTGGATAGGATGGTGTTGAGCCTCGAGTATTTTGCCCCCTTCTATCGTGACTTCGGGCAGCTGGAAGAAAATCCGAAAGAGACTCAGCAGCTATGGCATAAACTTGTCCTGATTGCATCAGATAATCAAGGTCTTACTGTAATTACACAAGGACTAATAAAAGTTACATTTATGTTATTTACGGGCTGTTGTATCTTGGACTAACACATAACTGAACAAATCTACAGTCGCAAGATAATCACTTACTGTTTGAAAGAAAACTACATAACACATGAACCATACGACGACTAAATAAACCGGAACAAATTATGTTCGTCCATTCATCAAATAATTTTCATGCATGAAATTGAAAAGAAAATTTCAAGTATCATAATACTACTGTGATGAGTCACTTTCATCAATAACGCTTCATTTCACGTGTCCATTGTTATGAAGAACATGAAACGAAACTCAGGATTTTTACTTCCGCTCAACGATAGCATCGAAAATAGATTTGATTATACTGGCCGTAATCATCAAGTACTCTACACTCCACAGGTGAGACGAACCCACCAGAGCAAAACTTATAAAATGCCAAGATGGTGCTGTCTTGTGGCATCCGGATCCATCAGATGCGAAAGCGCGTCTTTCACGACGTGGTAGATGATATTCTTTATCTGAAGCTTGTCTTCATGGTTGGTGTGAGTGTCCGAGAGATGCCTGAATTCCTGGGTTAATTTGAAGCAGTGACCGATGTTTTCGGGAGAGACAAAGTCTTCGGCGACTTTGACGCAGCTGTGTAGGTTTCGAACTTGGTGAGGTGCCCCAGCGGGTATAAAAACGGCATCACCAAGACACTGCGCTATGGCATATCCCTCGACCCCGTACTCATGATACAGTCGCTTCCGGAGTTCAGTGTCGATATACCAGCTCTGATCGTGGATAGGATCGTGCTGAGCCTCGAGTTTCTCGCCCCTCTCTATCGCGACTTTGGTCAGCATGTCCCTGATTTTATCGGCGTCACGAGCGTTGTAGATGTGCCACAGTGCTCCGGGTCTGACCCCACGGGATCGGACCCTCTCCCGCATTAGGGAGTCGCACCCGCCGTCGTCTATTGCCTTTAGGGCCTCCTGTATGTGGTCCTCATCTTTGCCGTCATGTGGAACCCCGACGTAGACCATAACGTTGACAGCGTCGCTGACGTCAAGATGAAGGTTCGTTGTTCCCTTTGTGGGATACAGAGCTGAACCGTATGCGTTGTACATCTTTGGTCCGAGATCAGGTCTTACAAACCAGTGGGGGAGCCTTCCTGCCAAGTTGAAGATGCCGTCGCGATGTGTGTATTCAGGTAGAGGGAGTCCTCTCATCAAATCTTGGAACCGGGTTGGCAATTTCTCGCTGAAGTCTTCTCCAGGAGGCCAGTCTTTCAACTTCAACAGCATGTATTCCCCAGATTCATCTTTCATCCTCTTCTCGAAGTTCTCGAAACCTTCCCAGAACTTTTTCATGGGCAGGTTCTGGATAACGGTTCCAGTCCGGCAGTTCACAAGGTCATTCTTCACCTCACCAAAGTCACGGCAGAAACCTTCTGGAGTCCACAGAGTCATATCCAACCTCTGATCGACACCCATGACCATTATTGGCTGACCTCGCTTCCACTGTTCCTGGAAAAGTTCCAGATTCTTTGGATGGTCCGTTTGATGGAGGAGGAGGAGCCGTCCATTACACAACCACGAGTGAGGGACATCCGGATAGATCATACTGCTCTCAGTTGTTGTGAAGATGCGAATCGGCAATGGATCTCTGCCACTGTTCGGTTGGGGATACCTATGGTTGAACAATTTGAAAGCATCTTTCTCTGTCATTCCTTTAGACTTATCCGCTTTGGCCTCTATAACGGACACGATAATATCGTCCAGTGTGAACGATGAATACGTTGATTGCGCTACGGGTTGACTTTCCTCGCCTAGACCGCCCTGAGTGAGGATGTTTTTCAAGGAAGTGAAACTTTCGTAACAAGGGTCGCAATCTGCTATTGGATCATCACTATCATCAATATTTGCCAGCCACTTCATCCCACTGTCGCCAATCTCAACATCTGTTTTCCCACAGCTGCTCAGATCGTCCGCTCTCCTGACTGGCTCAGAACTATTGGGACACAGCGAGAAGGTCTTTGACACATGACACATGAGTTCTTTGCAAATGCCAGTCGGAACATTCTTCTTTGCTTTGTTCATCACTTCATGTGGCCTACATCCGCAATATGCCGCTATCTTCCACCGGTCCCTGGCCTTGTGCATTGCCTCGCCCATCAACCACAGGGCGCTACCAGGCACGATCTGGGCCATGATGAGCTGATCTTGCAGATGCGGCTGCCGTCCGTTACACAGCAGCCACATGTACTCATCGACGCCTTTCATTGTGCCTTCTTCGTTTTCAGCAGTGAGACCCTGCTTGCGGACCTTGTAGCAGTCGATGCAGACGGCTAAGCCACATTTCGGACAAACCCAGTGTATGTTGAACAGAGTGGTGTCACACACGTCGCACATTTCCCGGACCCCTTGCACGATGCGCTTCCATGTTAGCATTCTATCTGCGCCAATGTGAAGCTTGACGGCATTCCTCTCCTGCTCTATGAGATCACAAAATTGGTCACCGACTTGAACTAATAGAGCCTTGGAAGTGTCTATAGTCAAGTCAGCTGGCGCATTGTCCGGTGTCGGTAACCATAGTCTCATATCTTCCATGGTCGAATCGGTCGCCTGTGAAAAACCAGCATTTAGTATGTTTCCATTTTTTGCAAAACACAACTTACGATACTCGAAAAACCTGCAATAAGACTGCTGATTTTTTCTGTTCTTGTGTTTCGCCATGAGTACACATTCCCTGCATTTCGGCAGTTTGGATGCCAGTTCGAAACAACTCTCATTCTGGAGTATCGGTTTAATCTTTTTGTCAATGGCAGAGCCTGAATCCTTCCTTTTCTTTAGTCTCAATGCCCGTTCTTTATCACTTAGTTTTGGCCGACCTCTGCGCCTGAGAATCACAGTGTTGTTGTTCCCACCATTAGAAGTCTTTTCCGAATTGTTTTTCACCTCATACTCCGCAGAAACATTTGATGTTTTTGATGAGGTCTGGTCAGAATTGTTCATCGATGCCTCATCATCTGTCCCTGCAGCATTTTCAAAACTTTCCCTGTTGCCACACTGAGACGAAGATGGACTGGACGTGACTTTCTTTGGACGTCCTCTTTTTGGTACATTTATCGGTTGCTTATCTTTAAGTCTAGGTGGAGCAGTCTCTTGATTCCTCGATCTCAAACTCCCGACTTTCCCCACTGGCTTCACACCGCTCAAGATTGTATTCTTAGCTGCGTTCACGCAACGGCGCCTCAGGGTGTTTGACCTAAAGTACTTCTTCTTAGCCAGTGCAGCTCTAGATGCTAGGTTCTTCTGTTGTTTCTTACGCCTAGCTGTCTTTTTAGCTCTCCCATCTTCCGAGTTGTCTGAAGAGTAATCAGACATCTTGTCGTCATCCCCTCTCCCTCCATCTTTCCTCGACGACCACCCAAATGCAGAAAACTTCCTGATCAGCTCTGCATTGACGTGAGCAACCCGTTTCTTACTAACAACCTCTGTGTTCACAGGCTTGGGTGAGGGCGCTTCCTCGTCCGAACGAGACATCTTTTCCCTCCCGTCTATGGAATCGCTGTCCGACGAAAGAGTTATCAGGGGCGCTCTCTTCTCGGAGTGTCTGGTTCTTCTACTGACCGAGCTGCTATAACCATCCGCGTCTTCTTCGGAACGGTAAGCTTGTGACTGCGCTGGTTTTTTGCGATGCGAACGTGTCACGGATGTCTCTTTTTTATCTTCATCTTCGCCCGAATGATCGCAGCCTGAGGACTCTCCGTCTTTGATCGCTTCGACTGGTGATAATAGAGGCGCTGTGCAATTCTCTTCTAGGTCTTCTTCATTATCATCAACTACGCCGCTAAACTGGGATAGCACTGGAGGATCTGTCTTAGATTCAGCACTAGGTTCGTTTATGTTATTATTCACCTCCTCAGATGCCATTGTCTATCTTGGATAAGCCAAACCTTCGGAGTGATACCACCCCCATCTTCACGATTTTTCTCTTTATGTATATTTTAATCACGAATAATGTTCTTTGAATGGCTCGAATCAATATAAAATTACCAAAAGTTTCTACCACTAATTTAATCGCATACACACAAATTCATACCTAATTCAACTCTAAATGCTACGGTTTCAATGATAAATTATTGGAGCACTGATTAACGTGTCCGGTCGCGACGAAACTAAAACAATGTCTGTGAAATAAATATTCATTCAAAACAATGAGCAACAGAGAGTGGACAAGACACAAAATCATTGATAGTTTCCAAGGACCTCATAAATATTAGTGCTCTTTTATCCCGTCCTTTCTTTCGATTGATACTGTGACCATATTTCATCTGCAAAAAAAATATGGGATCCTGAGTGACCAGGGAAGTTGGGAGTGTTGTTTGAAACCTGTGGATTCTCATCTTGAGCTGCATATGGGAAATATTGATTTTAGAATCAAATTTGGGGTGCGCAAACACCAACAGTCACACTGGAACGACGCAACTGTCCGAAGCAGTAACAAGAAAAAAGTGTGACCATACGTGTCATATTTCTCAGGACATTTCGTATTTTCACGAAATTTTGGCGACTTCTTTGCAAAAATGTCACGTTTTTCACGTATCTTCAAGAAAGAAACACATTCAGAATTTCAACATCTAGGGCAGTGGATCTGAAACTTGCATCACCCACTGCTCCCTTGCCTAATTCATGGTTCCATTGCAACTCCCCTTAATACAGTCGAATCCCGTTTTAACGAATACCGTTATAGCGAAAATCTTGTTTTAACCAACACTTTTCTAATCCCCCAGATAAGTTTGCATAGGAACAAGGGCGTAGCCGGGGGGGGGGGGGACTTGGGGGTTTGGTCCCCCCCCCCCGAAATGTGAGAAAATGACCGAAAAAAGGGAAAAAGATGGCCAAATCCATTGTTCTGTCACTTTGGTCCCCCCCCGAAATGAAAGTGGTCCCCCCCCGAACGAAATTTCTGGCTACGCCCCTGCATAGGAATAATGCTAAAACCTGGGATTTCTTTATAACGAAATTTCATTATAACGAAGTGATTTCTCCGGTCTCTTGAAGTTCGTTATAATGGGATTCGACTGTAGTTTAATAGATATTACACCTTTTTAAAATATTCATGCAATAGTTGGCAACTTCTCTTACTTTTGGCATTATATTTGGCAAGAATCAACCATGTCACGTATTCTGAATTGCAATTCTCCATGATTTACTCAGGAAAATGCATTGAGAAGCCTTATTTCTCCTCTAAGGGAAAATGCGGTCAGTTGAGTCATTACATTTTGTGATTTTTGTGACAGTTCTCGACCATTTTAATGACAATTTATAATGTTCTTCACATGTCTTGATATAATATTCTTCTGAAATTATCGATCGTTGTGAACTTTTTTTTTGCTTTTATCAGCAGATAATCCAAACGTTCAGGTTACTGTATAATTAAGTTACAAACTCAAGCTTTTGCTAAGCCAAAGCCGTCAGGAACTCACATGTAAACAAAAACGCGAACGAAAATGCATGAAAGCGGTTGCACCTGTGGCAAACACAGTGTTGCTGCCCAGAGCCTGGACGAACTGGAGTTTTCACGTGGTATATGGACCGCGGCACTTGATGGCGATCTCAACAAAGTCAATTTCTTCATCAAAGAGAAGAAAATCGATCCTTCCAAGAAAGACACCTACGGATACACTGCACTCCATTACGCGTCGAGGAGCGGACATGTGGAAATATGCGAGCTACTACTCGAGAACAGAGCGGATCCGAACTCAATGACCACAGCCGGTGGGTCGACGTCGTTGCACAGAGCCGCATACATGGGTCGCCTCGCCGTGGTGTCGCTGCTGTTGAAGTTCGGCGCCGACCCGTCCATCGCTGATTCAGATGGCCGGACGCCCTTGCACAAGGCTGCCGAATCGCAGAACTACGACGCCGCTGAACTTTTGTTGAAAGCTCGTCCGTGTCTCCGAGACACTAAAGACCGAAATGGGCGTTTACCAGTTGAATATGTTCAACCCGGGAATTTGCAGCTCATAAATCTCCTCAAAACTGTGTGAACATCCCAAAATCATGTTATACCCACTGTGTGAAAGCTGTAACTTATTTAAAGATACATATATGTGTTATTGTTGTTTTTATGGGGAATGAATAAGTTTGCGTTTATCTAATACACGTAAACCTGTAAAAAAAATAATTTGCATGCCCCCCCCCAAACACACGCAGAAGCGTATTTGTGGGAAGGGAGAGGGGCTGTTCGGGGGCAGTGAATTTGAGGAATAAGTGTTCATGAAAGTTGGTACAGTGGGAGAGCACGGCAGGATTTGCAGAACCAGCCATGCCCCACATGCTAGTGCCGGGGGCTCCTCCTCACCCCGAAAATTTTTGCCTCATCTGCCTCCGAGCTGAGACTATGGTTTATTTTTACAGTAAAAAAACATTTTAAAAAATGAAACCTTTTTCTTTTTCTGGAAGAAAAATGTTGAGTGAATGTCAACCTTCCCCCAACTCCCCTTATGAGAACATACGCTGCAGTTTTTATATACAGTAAAACCTCGATGCAACGACACTCGATGATAAAGGCCTCTGCAATGATACTTTTTTCAAATCTTGTTTGGAATTGCCTAGTATAATGTTAAACTATCGATACAGCGATATTCTTAACTGCACACAATAAATCCCTCTATAACGATATTGTTTTTTTGAATTTGAAACCAGTATAAAAAGATGTTTTTTATATATTTCACTCAACTCCCCTTCTATATATATATATATATATATATTTAACTTCAACAGTTTTTGTTCTTTCGAGCGTGTTTGATAAACATTGGTATTTTGTACTATCTACCTTTCGAAAGTGTTTAATAAGATGCGGCAAAGCTATTTTTTCTGTGTAGTACACATAAGTGATGTGCGGTAAATCATTTTATGGTATAGAAGTTTCCGCACAGTGGTCCATGGTCAACAGGACCGTAAGTGGGGTAAGGGGAACAAGCAGGCCCGAACCAGAAGGGGGTGTGAATTTCACCTTTTTACCTCTTGTTGAATGTTATAAGGGGGGGGGCGCTATAAAATTTGTGCTTGCCTCGGCTGATCATGCGTCCTGTTGCGCCCCGGATGGTCTTCAATGTCAGTCTCTCAATTTAACGATAATACCTCTACTATGATATTTTTCTTCCACAGAATATCGTTATATCGAGATTTCACTTAGTTTTATTATGACTCACAGTGTCAAATTTATCCCTAGTTTCTCTCAGATAAGATATCCACCGCATCTCTATAGTTTCTTTGCTCATCAGGCAAGTATACTCATAGTAGGGATCAACGTTTCCCAGGTTTTTCTCAATCCCAGGAAAGCGGGAATTTCCCGGGATTCGGCTGTCGTAAACAGTATAGTAATTGAAGTAAATTCTCTCTCAGAGATATTTAATAGATAAATTAATATATTACAATGTGTTACTAATATTAAAATTCATTGACTATCACCAGTAATAATTACGTGTTTAATTAATTTATTTCAGAAATTGAATAATTAATACATTGATCAGTAGAAATAATTTGTTCCCTTCCCACTCCGAAACAGGTCAATATGTCTGGGAGGAGGTGAATGTATCTTGCGGAGATTGTCAATAGTGATTTTAGCCTAAAATACATTTAGTAATAGATGCGGTTAATAAGTTATTATAATTAAACTATTACACTCTAATATTCTCATCAATTAGAAGAATTATCGCAGCGTTAACTATTTCACAATATTGTTCGCAATAATGTAATTTTACAAAAAAAAATTCTTTAGAAAAATTTACTTGCACACAGATAAAAATCTATTTTTTTCCCTTTCGGAGTAATTTCAATATTTATGGAACAATCCTTCAAACAATTTGAGCTCTATTATATCAGGTACAGTGATCTCTCACTTATACGTTTCTCTCGGTTATAAGGGGCCGTTCAAGTATTACGTAAGCAAATTTTTAGCCATTTTTGAACCCCCCCCCCCCCCCTTGTCAGCAAAATTTCGTCATCACTGCCCCCTACCTCTTAACGCATATTTGGTGGGATCAGAAACGTACGCCTCTTCTAGAGAGGTGCCCCATATGGCTGCACAGGTCGCCCGTCCTCTGTGGGGGGGGGGGGGGCTTAAGGCTTCAGCCTATTTCTTATAATTTTTGCTTTTCATACTGTAAATTCTTTATCGAGGGACCAGTAAAATATCTGGCCTCTAAGGCACCAACAAAGATCCCAGCCTAGCGACCCCTGCTGCAGGACGTGGGTGCGATAAATGCATCCAGTCTTCCCGCTAGGCCAGTATGTCCTATAGATATCGTATCTAGGAAGTAATGAGTCCCGTATATACCGGGTGACTGGAAACGTTACGCCGTTCGCCAATTGCAGTTTGTTTTTTTTTTGCCTTGTAGCATTTGCAGCGAAATCACAATGGCACCAACAATTTTTAAGGGAATTAAAATTAATTTAATACTCTAGAATACTTTAAGACATTCAGTTTTAAAAATATTGTTGGTGCTGCTACCTACTTTCAAAATCAAAAGTGCCTTAGGGACCGTTAAAGTATTACGTAAGCAAATTTTTAGACATTTCTGATCCCCAACACAAGCAGACGATAGGTAAAAAGTGAATTTTTCAACACTCCGCTTTATAGTAATGTGCTGCCATCTAATTTCAAATTTAAAAGTAACTCATGTGGTGACGATGAAGTTTAAAGTAAAAAAAACTATATTCTTTATTCCGCTCAGTTCCTTATAAACAAGGCTCATAAACTGAACTGGAAATTTAAACTGAAAGTTCGGTTATTTTATTAGAGCATAAGGAGACGTCCAAGACAAAGAACCTCTTAATGAGCAGACGACAGATGGTTTGTTCGGTTCCCTACAAGCTAAGCCCACAAACAGAACTGGAAGTTTGAACTGCCAGCTCAGTTATTTTTCCAGGACACAAGGAGACGTTCAAAACAATGAACCTGGAGAGAAGCAGACGACAGAGATTCTGAGGCTTGCATGGAGCTTTATATTACTGGAGAGAGCATCCAGCTAAGACACCTTCATATCGTGTATTAAGGAGTTGTACATCCAGCCGCCGCGACGGCAGCGACATCAAATGCAAGGAAATCACGTGACTCGATAAAAACAAAGTTTCCGCCTGGCAATTTGCCCATAGAAATGCATAGTTCGGTCTCTAAACACTGGGTTTTAAAGATTAAAAAAAAGGATAGAGAGAGAAATCATCTAAAAAGGTGAAAAAAGATTAAATTATTTAATATTCACATTAATACTGGAATCATTTTCTTCATTAATGTGGAATGATTTCTTTCATCAATTCTTGAATTTTTCTTCATTATTTCTTGAATTTTCCTTCATTATTTCTTGAATTTTCCTTCATTATTTCTTGAATTTTTCTTCATTATTTCTTGAATTTTTCTTCCATTAATTCTGGAGTTATTTCCTAAATTAATTATGATTTCTTTCATTACTTCTGGAATAATTGCTTTCATTACTTCTGGAATAATTGCTTTCATTACTTCTGGAATAATTGCTTTCATTACTTCTGGAATAATTGCTTTCATTACTTCTGGAATAATTGCTTTCATTACTTCTGGAATAATTGCTTTCATCAGTTCTGGAATTGTTTCTTCCATCATTAATGCTGGAATTATTTCTTTCATTGATTCTGAAATTATATCTCATTAATTCTGGAATTGCCTCTTTCATTAATTTTGGAATTATCTCTTTTACATTAATGTTGGAATTATCTCCCTTCTTCATTTTCTGGAATTATCTTTCATTAATTTTATTATCTCTTTTATCACACAATGCTGAGATTATCTCTTACATCGTTCCTGTTTTTTTTCTCGGTTACTTGTACATGTATTGTTAAAAAAAATTGCAATAAAGGAAAATAGAAATAATTAATTCAAGATATATCCGATGATACGCATGCAAATTTATACGACTGATGTTAAAATGTCCTCTGTTTTCTCCAATGGGACATATCTGAAAGAAAAAAAAAAGAAAATGTCATCCCACGGGCCCCCTGGACTCAAGGGTCCTAAGGCTGGGGCCCTGTCAGCCCCCCCCCCCCACTACGTGGGGGCCATGGAACCAGCCTTGCATAGAGAGCGAGGAACTCGGTCAGTGAGCGGCCAAAAAAAAGGGTGACGTAAAGAGTTTGCAAGCATGCGAGTGATCGAATGTGCAAGGGACCATGTCAGTGAGTGACCGAAAAACTGACAAAGAATTTGTAAACATGTGAGTGACCAAGTGTTGCCTAGAGAGTGTGGGATCAGGTTAATGAGTACTCAAAAGGTGGCGTAAAGAATTTGCAAGCATGTGAGTGACCAACAGTGTAACCTAGACTGCAAGGAACCGGGTCAGTGAGCGACCTAGAATGCAAGGGACCAGGTTATTGAGTGATCAATAGAGTGACACGTCGTGGGATCAAGTCGGTGAATGACCGAAAGAGTGTCCTAGAGCTGTGCAAGCATATGAGTGATCAAAACAGTGTGCAAGCATGGTTCTTCCAGCCAGGTGGAAGCCCCCTGATGCTATTAAGGGGCGTCACATGGCTCATCCGGACGTGGCTCAGTACTGGATGTTCATTACATGAGTGGTACCATAATTTTCGAGAGTAAGTAAATATGAAAGCTGTTATTTCTAGCTGAGAGAACGCTCCCTCCCAGCCCCAGAACATCACTTTGCTCAAGTGCTTAGGGTTTTGAGATGGTCATAGACGTCCCAGCCCCAGAGGGGTCCGGCTGTCAGCCAATTATTTATGAAACTTTTGTTCACTGTAAATTTACTTAGAAAAAAACCAGTTCAACAAGTGGGAAGTGTATCAGGATGGATGGGGGGGGGGCGCTCATAAGCCAAAGGGATTACGAAAATAGAATATGGTCGAAAAGGGGGTGGGTAATATTCGGGAAAAGGTTAGCTTTACTACTACTACTACTACTACTTAACCTTCTTTTTCACTCTTTCTTTCAAACCGAGCACAACTCAGGTCCATCGCCATGGGCAATTCACTACAGAATGAGTTGTGCCGGAAGTGTGAATGTGAGTACCTAACAGCCTGAGTGCGTATATAGTTCGAATCCCACTCTCACCACAGTAGTGGTCGGCTGAAGTTGGTTTTTTGTGGCTCCCAACTTCAAGGCGCGAATGTGAGCCGATCTCCCCTTCAAAAAGTCTCGCCACAGAGAGCACCAGACCCACTCATTTTACTTCTGAAATATAGATGGCAGCACTGAAAAAAATCAAACACAACACTACATACGTACGCATTCAGACTGTTAGGTACACACACAGTTATACTTCCTGCACAACTCACTAGGTAGTAAATCGTTCATAGATGGTGATAGACCTGAGTTGTGCTCGGTTTGAAAGAAAAGAAAGAAAGTGCAGTTTTATAAATATAATATCGAATATGAGCCCGACCGGGCACGGCCCGTGGGCTCAGAAAAACGAGAAGTAGTTACATTTTTTGAGAATTCGCCAGGTAGGGCCTTAGAATAATCACTTAGCCCGGGGGCCCATGATGCTGTTAAGACGGCCCTGGCAACTCACACACATTCCTAATCGGAATTTCTGACAAATTGGTACATGCAGCAATGCTGTGTTCTGGGGTGTGTGTGTAATACCTAATGTATTTATGTTGTCAGAATTGTGCTTAGTTTGTGTTCTCGATGGTGCTGCCACCTCCCTTTCGAATTTCGAAGTAAAGATGGTAAGTGCTAGAATTACGTCATATTACGTCAGGTCAGTATCGTGTTGTACGTCTGCTGCTTACTGCGGAGAGAATTTTTTAAATAAGTTAGACCTCGTTCTCGTATTCAGGCCTCGAAGTGAATGCCTCAGTTACTGTACTGTCAAATCGGTGAATCTTATCTATGGAGTTTCGCACGTATAAAGTCAGGGCCGGACTTTGGCAGGTGCGTGCTATTACACCGGGCCGCAAATGTTAACCGGGCTGTAAAACAACATTTTTTTTTTACATCGATTACGTAATATAAAGTCAACAACAACTGATTAAAAAAGCCAGAACTTGAAGTTCAATGTACTAACAGGCTATCACAGTGAATTCGTGGCCCCACATCATCCTTGAATAGGCCTTGATTTTTGATAGGAACCCCAAACTGAGATTTTTAGGTATTTTTATATTGATCTTCAAGAAAATTTATAGTTTTTAAATATTTGAAAAATTTTAGACCAATACCTAAGACCCCAGAGCCCTGTGAGCGTTTCCCGTCATTGGTCTCAACAGCACCATGAGCCTTCTGGAAAAGAGATTCTCTGGGCACGTCCCCCCTTTTAGACTTGAGGCGTCAGCCCCAACCCAATTCAAATATTTTTTCATTAGATATAATTTTGTTTTGCATCATGGGGCTTCCTATCCACCTGAACTAGCCAGCGGACCTACGCCCATGCGTCACGACAGTCCCGCGCTCTGGAATTTCAACGGGAATGTTCTTTGACAGAACCTTATACCGAGTATTTTAGGGAGAGGGGCACAAATTGATTTTCAGTGAACGTGTAAGCAAAAATGAAGTTAATCTCTAAGCCTAATCCAGGACCGCAACTAGATGCTTGGTCACCCGGGACAAGTGCTCATTTTGGCGCCCCCTTGTAATGTTGAAGGTAAGCTGTGGTACTGCTTATCGGCCCGTCCCTTAGGACAGGCGACTAATTCTGGTGATCGGACGCCGCGAAGACAATCCACCCCAACACGAGAGGCTGAGCACAACTCGTGCCCCTCAACTCAAACCAACTCATGTCATAATCACCTTAAAATTATAATTCTGGTTCTGGTTCAAACCAACTCATGTTGAAAGTAAGGGGTCATTAAAGTATTACGTCAGCATCGGGGGTGGGGGGGGGGGGGTTCGGATTTGCTGACTTTTAATGACAAAGGCGGTAGGGGGGTTTGAAGGTTGCTTGCGTCATCAACCACCCCTTTTTGAAGATATGAAATATTCTAAGCTGCTGACGAAATTTTACTGCCGGGGTGGGGGGAAGGGAGGGGTTCAGTGTTTTGCTGACTTTTGCTGACAGGGTGGGGGGGTCAGAAATCGCTGAAAATCTGTTTACGTAATACTGGAATGGTCCCTAAGGTTTGAGAATGAAATTTTACACCCCCTCTGGTCCAGCACTCGGGGCACGAGGACCTCCTGCTCCCCCCCCCAATTAAGGTCCTGGCCTAATCATATCTCCCGTGGTGTTGGGGGGAGGGAGCGGCATACGTGTAAAAATCAAATCAAATAAAACTGTTCTTGTACCAGCCGCTATATGACCAAGTCCGGCCCTGAGCGGAGTCTGATGGCAATCCCCCCCCCCCCCTCCCGGCAGTGCAACTAACCCGTGTGATAAGAGAGGGGAGGGGGGAGTTCCAGTGCAATTCACACTCGGAATTGATTTCAGGTTTTTGAATGGCGGTGATTTGATCGAGGAGTGAAATTGGAATTGACCCTCGTCCGTTTACGCGATTTGACTGAAATGTTAATTTGAAAGGTAAATTCTTCAAAGTGTCAGAGGAAAAGGAGAAAAAAAATAGCTATTATAAGACTATGATGCCAGTTACGAAAAAAAAAAGGTGGAAAACGAAGAGGCTGAGAGAGAGAGAGAGAGAGAGAGAGATAAAAAGCTCTTTCGAGTATATCAGTGATGAAATTGTGATAACGTTCAGTTTGTTTAGTTTCCGAGCGAAATCCAACGCCGTGAATAACGGCTTTGGGGCGTTGCGCGTGTGATGCGTTGGAATATTACACAGTAAGTCCATCACAAGTTGGAAGAGATGCCTGAACCGGACGTTTCGCCAAAACCTTCTCCCCCGAATAATGTAAGCCCCCATCAGCTGAGCCCCCCGTCTCCGGTGGATCATCCCAAGACCGCCTCGTCCCTGAAGAAAGTTTTCAGCTTCAGCGGGCTGAATCCATCTCGCCTCAAGAGACAGCTATCGAGATCTCTGAGTCGCAGCTCGACGGGCAGCTGCCCCAGCGATGCCGCCAGGAACGGCGAGCTGGACGGCGATGCGTCCAGCTACGCGTCCAGTCCGTCTGATCAGGTAGAATGCGAGAACCAGCCGTCCGAGGAGGGTGGACGAGAAGCGGGGTTTTATGGAGGAAACGTAGCGGTGCTTGATGCGGATACCGTGAGCAACGAGCATGAAACGTACATTGCCGACATGGAAGGAGCCGATGACTCGTACTGCCTGCCGGCGACCATCAGGTAATCGGTGTTCGAATTAATATATACAGTCGTATCCCGTTTTAACGAATACCGTTATAGCGAAATTATCGTTTTAACGATCACTTTTCTCAGATAAGTTTACATAAGAACAATGCAAAAACATGGAATTCCTTTATAACGAAATTTCAATTTAACGAAGTGATTTCTCCGGTCTCTTGGAGTTCGCTATAACGGGATTCGACTGTATACGATGCGAAGAAAATACTGGCAGTACCAGGGCCTCTAGGCAGAGGCACATTTATGGTTTTGCCGGCTGCGGGCTACTTGAACTTTGCCACCCTTCTCTCATTTTAGTCTAATGTTTTTGGCCACCTTTTCCTCGAATTCTCGGATTATAACCCGCTTGGCCTTTTCCTTCATTCCTGCCAGTACATTTCTGTTTCTGATTGTCACTCGTTTGGTCACTAATTCCCGTGCTCACACACTCTTTCTAATCCCTCGCTCTGTAGGTCATTCCTTTTGGTCGTTCAGATACTTGCTCACGCTCTAAGTCACTATTTAGGCACACTGTTTTGGTCATTCATAGGCTTTCCAACGATCTGGATCACTCTTTTGATTACTCACTGACTACGTCTTTTTCTCTCTGGGTCACTCTTTTGATTACTCACTGACTACGTCTTTTTCTCTCTGGGTCACTCTTTTGGTCACTCCCATGCGTGCATGCTCTAGGTCGCTCCCATGCTCGCACACAGGACTTGCACTTACTCTAGGTCACTTATTTAGTTACCTCTTTTAGAAACTGACGTGCTGGCACACTGTTTTATTATTCACATGTACATGGTTGCAGAGAAGCTTGGTCAGCCGAGGCAAGCACGCATTTCAGTGCCGCCCAATTTATGCTGCCCAATTTTTCTCCTATCTTTGAATTCGTATATCTCAGTGAATATTGTACATAGAAACTTGGAAATTTTTTCTGTTGGCCCCAGGAGAGACAGGGCAAAAACTTTCTAATTGAAAGTTAGAGGACAGTGTGACCGTATAAAAATTTAGATTTCTTATTTTGTTACACACTGTATTTTCACTCTCAAAACAAGTGCAGGGTAATTTTTGAACATTTTTTTGAATTGGAATCACACCTCTACAGGTATCGTCCACACGGCTGCTGAGATAAAGGCTGCAGTAGTACTTACAGGTCACCCTACCCCTGTACAGGACCGGTTCTGGACATTTTTCAAGTGTAACAGAACATATTTTTTTATACAACATATACAGAAAAACTGGCTAATTTTGTAGATTTTTATCAGTATTTTAGCCATGCATGCGCTTCATTGGTTGAATATTCTAGCGGTTCACAGTAGCTTAGCTGATAGAGCACTCGACCGGCATTCGTAGGATCCTGGTTCGAGTCTCGGTAGGGGCAGAGATGAAATTTTTCCCAAAAAAAATCAGTATCTCCACAGAATTAGCCAGTTTTTTTGAATATCTTGTATTAACAAGTAGAGTGAGAAAGATCTCTCTCTAAATAAATATTTTGGTCAGACCAGACTCTGTCCCTCCCGGGATATAGGCCTTTTACCCTAAAGAATTCATCATTCCATCCCTACCGGGACCTTTGAATTAGAAGTCCAACGCGCTATCCACTGCGATACAGGGACATGATTCGCCCAGCGCGACACGCCGTCCACTCCCTCACCAATAAGAAAAGTAGCATGACTGTTTTCCTACAGAGCGCAATACGCCTCACGACAGCGCGTTACGTCGGGCGTGATTGGCTGACTGCTGCTGGAGGAGTCAAATGCGTCGTGCGCCGCGCGGTTTTAGCCGATATTCTCTTTACTCTTGTGTGTGTTTTCTTTCCCCTTCCCTTCAAACCGGGGCATATAGACGACACAGCGTAGCTGATGCAAGGCCATATACTGTAATATAGAAGCCCTGATCTGATGCGCCAGGCTAGGAAAACACAAACGCGTAGCGTAATTATGTAACACGTTTCTGCCGGCAGGCGCGAAATGGTCGAATTCGGTTCACACTGCGTAAAAAAACCTATTCCTAGGAAAACCCGGCTTTCAAGCACCATCAGCTTCAGTTGGTGCCTTCTGTGGCCGCGTAGTTTACAGCATTCAAGATCCGGCCCTGACCCTCTGTGTGTGAGTATTTCTAACACGAAAAACACCTTCTCTTCCCTCAGACATTCATAATAATTCTTTTTTATACGCCTGTATAAATCAATTCCTTTTTATTTTCGTCTTGATATCGCAGACACAATTCCTGTATTCTAAGTAGTTATAGTAATGGGGAGAGAGATATGACAAAACATCATTGTCGTTATCACTAGCGAATCAGGCACAGGAGGGCAGAAAAGGCGTCTTGAAATCATTCTCTAGCTTTGTGAATTGTGCTAAAGTCAGCTGCAGCAGTTATTTTTCGGGCTCCTTCTTTAATCTCTGCATTTTTCTACCTGTTTGCTCAGGTGGGCGCGTGTGTTTTGACAAGGCGCTGGCTCTCTGGAGAGCTATATGTGCCACATGAACGATGTGATGTAGAGACTCCTCCGAGTCAGTTCTGTGTCAAGACGCTGCGTGTTGCGTCTCTATAAGAAAAAATGGAGAGATGTCTGTAGTTTCCACTGATTCCGAGTTCGAGTGTCACTGTCTGATTTGTGCTCAAGGTACATACGGAGGTTTTTCGTTCTTATCCGAAGAAATAGCGTCGATAGCCAGGTGAGAGCTTTTCATTCCTCTTAGTTAGCAGTGATTATCATCATCATCATCCTCATTGTAGTGGGATATCGGTAGGGTTACCAGACATCCTCCTTTTTGATGTTGTTTCGAAAGTCCTACGTTTCGAAAAATTCGTAAAAAATCTCCGGGAATTATTTTTCCCCCTTTTTTTTTTCTAAAGAAATTTTTTTCCCCTCCTTATGAAATATGTATCTTTTTATTGATATGGGTGTTTCCCCGTGTTTTTTCTTCCCCACGTGCATTGACCAATAGCCGTCGAAATTCCCAGAATTTTTTCTGTTTTTGCTTTTTTTCAACGGTTTTGTTTTTGTTGGGAAAAAATTATTGTTGTGCGGCGGGTTTTTATTGGTTCGTATAATGGTACCATGTGTTTGTTTTCGAATCTAGTAACCCTAGATATCAGTGATCGATTCACCACTGTGCGATAGGGGGGAAAATTATGCTGGATCCACAGGTTCGAACCCCGTCGGCGGTAAAGCGGTGGCCTGCTGAAGTTGGTTTTCTACGATCATCGGCGGAGATAGACTTGGAAGTCTGTGGGGAACGGTCATTATTACTGGGGGGGGGGGGCCGGCACGATGATGATGATGATGTCAATTCATATATACATTAGGTCAGTCGACTCTACCTTTGACGATGGGGGGGGCGGAATTCCGCCCGTGCCCTCCAGTATCTCCGCTCATGCAGTGCAGCAACAGTATGACACGCAAAAACGCTCGAATGGTGCAGAGGTAACATGGAGGTTTGCCGTTAGGGTAGGATTATTATAACTGGTTCTTTTCCTACCGAACCCGAGACTGCAACCGATAGATGACGCCTTTATTTCCGACATAATTCGATCGGTAGTAAATTGCTGTATGGAGATATGACCAGATTGTTGTGCGGTAAAGTAGAAGTAGTATATCACGGGGAAAAACAAAAACAACACAATTGTGACTGCATAAATACGTTAGGGCCACACATACACCTCAACATACATTCTGGTATGGACCGATTCGTTAGAAATTCCGCATAGGAATGTGTACGAAGAAAATACGTTATTAACAACAACTGAAATGGTTCTTTGTTTGCAAATGAACGAAATTCTCACAATATAAGATCCATTTAAAGACATGAAAGTACATAGTTATTGCACAGATACGCCATGAAAATTACAAAAGAAATATTATACAAACTTCGCATATTGAATTTACATCTTTTGGGAAAAACTGGATCAATCGATGTTTGTTGGGTTTTGCTGAATACTCCAACTTCTCAAGCATTGGCCGCATGCGACCCGCGGACAAGATTTTGGCCACCCCTGGTATGAATCATTCGCTGAATATCCCTCGGTAATTATTCTTGGCAATTTTCCACTACATTCTCAACACACCTCATCATTGACATCGGCGGATTCGCCCAATTTCTTAAATACGATTTCGTGACTCACACGAAAACGATGCAACCAAGCATTTGAAGCTGACGATAAATTCGAATTCTTCTGCAGCTTCGATAGCTTGCGCAATCGAGTCGGGAACAGGCAAATTCTTGCTGAAACAAACCAATCGTCCACAACTGCATGTACGGCAAATCCTTCTGTTTCGGAAATTTATTTTTCATAGTTTGATTTCCGTTTTCCAGCCGTTCTTCTTTCTAATATTTCACTTGCTTCAAAATGGATCATATTTGTGTCCTCACAAAATGGGCCACCCCCCCCCCCATCCGCCACCCACAAGGACGGGGCCAACAGGGCTGTAGATCTGAAGAACGGGACTATTCTCTTTTGTCTTGTCTTTTTTGCCTTTTCAAACTATAAATTGACCGTTAAAAGTGTAACCGTGGGGACCGCAAAAGATCCCAGCCCAAGGCTCTGCTGCAGGATGTGGGGGACATGCTTTCCGTCATTGAATTTATTTGCAAGAACACGAACTCCCCCTTTACGTTTTTCTTTCAATACGTTTTTCAATTTTTTATATTCAGTATATCTCCTCTTAGGCCGAGCACATAGTGAGGCGACCCAAGAACGTGTCTAAAGTCAGAAGAGTGTTCCTGGAGCCACTTTGTAGCAATTCTGGACGTGTGGGGTGTCGCATTGTCCTGCCGAAATTGTCCAAGTCCGTCGGAATGCACAATGGACATGAATGGGTGCAGGTGATCAGACAGGATGATTACGTACCTGTTACCTGTCAGAGTCGTATCTAGACGTATCAGGGGTCCCATATCACGCCAACTGCACACGCCCCATACCATCACAGAGCCTCCACCAGCTTTAACAGTCCCCTGTTGATATGTAGGGTCCATGGATTCGTGAGGTTGTCTCCATACCCGTACACGTCCATCAGCTCGAAGCAATTGAACCGAGACTCGTCAGACCAGGCAACGTGTTTCCAGTCCTCAACAGTCCAATGTCGGTGTTGTCGGGCCCAGGCGAGGCGTAAAGCTTTGTTCGTGCAGTCATCAAGGGTACACGAGTGGGCCTTCGGCTCCGAAAGCCCATATCGATGATGTTTCGTTGAATGGTTCGCACGCTGACACTTGTTGATGGCCCAGCATTGAAATCTGCAGCAATTTGCGGAAGGGTTGCACGTCCGTCACGTTTAATGATTCTCGTCTGTCCCGTTCTTGCATGGTCTTTTTCCGGCCGCAGCGATGCCGTAGATTTAATTTTTTACCGGATTCCCGATATTCACGGTACAATCGTGAAATGGTCGTACGTGAAAATCCAAATTTCATCGCTACCTCGGAGATGCTATGACCCATCTCTCGTGCGCCGACTATAACACCACGTTCAAACTCACTTAAATCTCGATAACCTGCCATTGTAGCAGCAGTAACCGATCTAACAACTATTCCAGACACTTGTTGTGTTATATAGGCGTTGCCGACCGCAGCGCTGTACTCTGATTGGTTCCATATCTCTTTATTTGCATACGCATGCCTGTACCAGTTTTTTTGTCTCTTCAGTTTATAAGCTGTACGAGCGACAACGCTTCTTTTTCAAGTTTTCTCTATTTTTTGAATTCAGATATCTCTGCGAATATTGCACTTAGAAACGTAGAAATTATTTCGTTGGCATCAGAAGAGACAAAGCAACAATTTTCTAAATGGGGGGGGGGGAGTTTCGATCACAGTGTGTCCATACAAGAAGTTATTTTTTTATTTTATTTTAACAATTATACAACCCCTTGCAAAATGAACGACGCATCTGAAATTCCTGACGTCGCACATTTATATTTCGAGTGACTTTAATACCTTTCATTCTTTTAAACCGAGCACAACTCAGCTCTATCGTCATAACAATTTACTACGGAGTGAGTAGCGCCGGAAGTAAGAGTGTGTGAGTGCACAGCGAACAGTCTGGGTGCGTATATAATGTAGTGCGCTGCCATCTATATTTCAGAAGTGAAGTGTAATGATTGAATATCTGTAGGCTCGTTGCTCTTTGTGGTGAGATTTTTAAACGGGGAAAGAGGGGAGATTCGCACCTCGAAGTTTATACCAATAACTTCGAGTCTTATACCAATTTCAGCCGACCACCACTGTGGTGACGGTTGGGTTGGAACCCGGTCCTCGCGTAACATATGAAACTACTTCCCCCCAACCGTGCAATTAAACTAACAGCGTGTAGGAGACATAATTAGATTGACATGATATCTTTCATTCTTGCAAACCGAGCACAACTCAGGTCTACTGCCATGTGTGGGCAATTTTCTACCTAGTGAGTTGTGCCGGAAGTGTAAGTGTTAGCAGGAGGGGGAGAATCATGTCACGCAATTTTACCTTCGGAATCTGAGACCTTTAGCCCCAGGTGCGAGTCGATAAATTCAAAAAAATTGAACTAGTCACCGTAAGGTCATGAAAATCCCGTATCAACACCGATACACTTCACCGCATAGACCAGGGGTAAGACGCCTTCATATACGTGTATTAAGGAGTTCTAACCAGGGGTTCTTAAACCTATTGGTCACTTCCCAAACTTTGAGGCGTAGGGAGTTCTCGGACGAGTCGTTAACATCCACTAACACAGCCAGGGGGTCTCAAACTTCCCCCTCGGCACCCCCGTTCCCTGAAAAATTAATTAACGTTATTTTACAACGTTATCCACGTACGGTGTTCACTCAGGGCCGGATTAAGACGTTTGAAGACCCTTGCACTTGAATATTTTTGGTGGTTCCCCGATACCTACAAGTATATTTACTCAATATTCAGTCTATAAACTGAAAAAAAATGAAATTTTATATTTCAGAAGTAACTAAACTAAGGATGGGATTTTACTTTAAAAGGTTTATGAAAGTTATTTTATAAAACTTGGAAAAAGCAACCAATAAATTTATCGGTTGCATTCGAGCAAACGCAACCGATCAGCTTATTATTGGTTGCATTTTTAAAAGAATTATTATAAAATTTTTACAGTGTAATAACGGCCTTAAGCCCGGATTACAATATAAAATTTTATAAAAGATATTTTATAAAAGTTGAAAAATTCAACCAATAGGTGCATCGATTGCATTCAATCAAATGCAACCGGTGATCTTATTGGTTGTAATCCCAGCCTAAGGCTGGTATTACGCTATGAAACTTTGATTAAAAATTCTTTTATAAAACTTGAAAAATGTAACCAATCAACATATCTGTTACATTCGAGCGAACTTAATTGATCCGTCTATTGGTTGCATTTTTCAAGTTTTATAAACGAACTTTTATCAAACTTTTGTAGTTTAATCCCGGTTTGAGACAGAATTGTGATGTGAATATTTCTAAGCACAGGCATTTTGAAAGTCTCTACCCCTTCCTTTTTTTCTACTTGCAAATTCTTTGATATCTCCTGAATTTTTTTTTTTGGAACATCGAATGTTTTTCGAACATTGGATTTTTTTGGAATTTTTCTTTCATATTTTTCCGAAAAGACAGAATTTTTTTTCTTTTCAAAATCTTTTGAAAATATTTTAAGACATTTTCTCCCATCGATTATTTGTGAGGATCGGAATGAAGGCATCTTTATACCCATATTCTATGGGGTTCTAGATTAAACCACCGACGAATGCCTCTAGGCTGCCTATGACACTCTGAATCAGGGGTGAAGGAGAAAAATAATTACAAAAATTGCGAAAAAATAGTTTTTATGCACGAATTTCGAACTAAAAGATGCGGGCGAAACATCCGCATCTTTAGTGCTCGTGCGAAAGAGTATGCAGACCCGCGTCCACATCCGCTCCGTGTGAAAGGGGTCTAAAGCCGGGTTTTCCTAGGAACATAGGCGGAGATAGACTTAGAAGTCTGGGGGGGGGCAAGGTCATTATTGCTGGTGGGGGTGGGGTACGATGATGATGTCAATACACATATATACATTAGATAAGTCGACTCCACCTTTGACGCTGGGGGGACATTGCCCCCTCCCGTATCTCCGCCCATGCCTAGGAATAGGTTTGTTGCGCAGCGTGAATCGAATTAGACTATTTCGCACAGACAGAAACGTGTTACATAATCACGCTACGCGTTTGTGTTTTCCTAGCGAGGCGCATCAGATCAGGGAGGCTATATAAAGTATATGGCTTTGGCATCAGCTACTCTGTCATCTGCATGCTCCTGTTTGAAGGGAAGGGAAATAAAACACACAAGAGTGAAGAGAATATCGGTAAAACCGCGGCGCACGATGCATTTGACTCCTCCAGAAGCAGTCGGCCAATCACGCCCGACGTAAAGCGCTGTCATCAGGCTTATTGCGCTCTGTAGGAAAACAGTCATGCTGCTTTTCTTATTGGTGAGTGGACGGCGTGTCACGCTGGGCGATTCACGTTGCACGTGGCATAGAAAACCAAAGCGCTTGCAGAAAATCGGCTCCTAGGAAAAGACGGCTTTAATTAACCAGCTTTGGAGCCCAAGCGATAAGACGCCTATTCCAGCGCACTATTTCCCAGAAGCTCTCGCTAGTGGTAACCGAATCCTCGATCCCGCGGGAATTATGGGAATGTCTTCACGAGGAAGTGACGTCACCGAATAAAAATTGTTTACGCCACTCCCACATGTGCTTTAAATGTTAACAACATCAATAATGTCAACTTGAAATATGGCGGAAAGGGACGTCGCGAGCTGTCCAAAGCCCACGAATTCGGACCACGAGCTGCTGCTCTACGAGATTGAGACGTCGGACATCAGCAGCTTCGGTTTAGTGCTCAGGTATTATCCTAATACATATTGGCTCGCTTTCCCCCCCCCCCACCTACCCCCCATCTTGTGGAAGCCGGTGCTCCGATTCATGTTTACTTTAGATTAGCATGTTAACATGATTTTCAAATGTGTTTTGACCATTTTTTAAATCACTGTGGTGGTGCTGAAATGGTAAATGTGCATTGCAATTGTAATGTGATGCATGCACCATCAGTGTTGATGATATTTGAGAATTTACATTTAACATGAGGTCATTGCATCCACCCTAACTAATATCAGTGGCGTATTTACAGGTACGCTTAGCGGCCCTAAGTTTGGAGGGGGGGGGGGCGGCGGCAAATGATTGGCCAAAAAAATTTGTAGAATGCGAGTAGAGGGTGGTTAAAACTTCATATAGCTCTCACCATGAAAACACCTCTGCCCAGAGAGCTAGAGACTAGGTCAATGAGTGACCCAGAGAGTTTGCAAGCATTTGAAAGAATAACAGAGTGTGTGTAAAGATCTGAGTAAGCACATTATGAGCGAGCGAAAGAGGGACCTAGTATGCACGTACATGTTAATGGCCGAAAGATTGATCTAGAGCAGTGATTCTGAACCTTTGGAAGCCCGCAGCCCAGTTGATTTCTTTTATGTGAGTGGAAGGCCCGGTCATATGCACGCTTAATAGGGGTATAAATGGGTAGAAATTAATCGGTGAACTATACACGGTTCAATTTGATTAGTGTCAGGGCCTAGTGGTTGGGAAACACTGATCTAGAGATCTCTGGCGTACTCTTAAAGGAGTGGCAAAGTAGGCTATGGCACACAGGACAGCAAATTCAAGGGATGAGTGGCACGATTATTAGACTAGAATGAGAGAAGGATGACAAAATTTGTGTAGCCCATAGGTGCTAAAATTGCAAACCCTACTCTGTTTTGAGAGCGAGGTACTAGTTCAGTGAGCGACCAAAAGAGCACCCTGGAGAATATGCAAGCAGGTGAGTGACTTAAAAAATGTACAAGCATATGAGGAAAAAAAACAGTATGCAAGTGTACGAATGATTGAAATTGTGACCAAGAGAGCATGACACCAGGTCAATGATCGATCGAGCACCAAAAAAGGTGTGCAAGCAGGGCTGCAACTGGGAGGGGGAAGCAGACTGGTCTGGTGTCTCAGGCGTTGTGCTGCAGCCGGAATTCCCCTTTGAACCACTCCTTCAATGTAACATATGACTGCTGAAATTTGAGCTTGTTCTAGCTCACCAAGTATCTCGTTGTGGCCCTGTGTGCCGGCATGCGAGAAGGACCAATCGAGTAACTTAGAGACAGAATTAACAAAGGCAAAGATGCAAAGGGCGTTTATGCGGGCTATAGCCCCATGTAGCAAATTTGAGGAATGAGTGGTATAAGTAGAAATACGGGGGGGGGGGCAGTGTCAAAGGTAAAGCTGACTGATCAATTTGTTGATCGTATTTGTATATATATGAATTGACATCATCGTGCCCCCAGATTTTCAAGTCCATCTTCGCCTATGCTGAGTGAGCAAGAAGATAAGACTAGAATTGGACAAGGGCAGCAAAACTTGGGTTGCCCACAGGCAGTAAAACCAAGCACCTTCTCATAGGCGAAGATAGACTCTGAAGTCTGGGGGGGGGGCACGATGATGATGATGCCAATTCATATATGCATGTATACATTAGATCAGTCAACTTCACCTTTGATGCTGGGGGACAATGCTCCCACCCCCTGTATCTCCGCCCATGCACCTTCTTGGGCCAGCCTTGCTAACACCATAGAAATGCATAGGAGGCTCATTTATCTCTATAAATGCATGTTTGAGCACCCTCTACATGCACAATCCTGGAAATTCATAGGATAAGCTTGTATAGCACAATATATATTGTGTGTTGTTATTGATGTTTTGGATGGTTTATTTATTTATTTACAATAACCCCAGAAGGCATGAAATGCACTTATACTGGAAGAAAAAAAAAAAAAAAAGTCAGTACGGGAAGCACTTCGCATACGGAGTCAGGTCGAAATCCCCAATAGTGGAAGCGAATCTTGCGTAGGAGGAACATACAAGTTCTGATGGAAGACTGTTCCATATTCTTGCCACACGGCATCTATATCCGTGGAAAAAGCAATCCCTTCTAGCCGTTGGTATTCTTATTTGGAAGCGATGCCTACGTAGGTTAACACGCCTGTCTATCATCTCAAAGAAAGGCTCTCTCGATGGTAGATAAACAATTTGGTGGACTAGTTTGTAGCACATCTTCAGATCTGCAGCGATTCTACGCCATTCCAGTGAGTGTAAACCCAGAAATTGAAGTCTCTGGCAATAAGATAGACCGCTCATGCCAGATATTCATTTAGTAAACGACCTCTGTGGCTTTTCAAGGAGCTGTATGTCCTTGATTTTGTAAGGGCTCCATACTTGCTAACAGAACTCCAGAGTCGGGCGAACATACACACAGAAAGCATATGACAACGTATGCGCATCACACTTATGGTATGCCGTACGTAACATATATGAAATTCTATTAGCTTTGCAGACTATGCCATGATAATGATCAGTGAAATCCAGAATGCGGCTCATTGCAATACCTAAATCCACGCATGTATCCAATTGTTGTAACGTTTCATTACCTAGTTGGTAATATTCGGGATCGGTGCGTCTACCTAAATAACTCTATAACTCTTATAACTCTAATAAATTTTTCTGTCGTTTCTGATCATTTTTAGTGTACACCCAATTGTCTCATCATGTGGGGGGGGGGAGTGAGTATACCACATACAGATTCAGGAGGATCTGATTCTCTCAACCTTTTTGACACTTTTCTGGAACAAATTTTTATGGAGGAGCTCTCTAGTTTTTTTTCGCCCTCATTTACAAGCCATTCAAGTATTACATCCATTGGCGCATGCAGGGGGGGGGGGTTCTAATCCCTCCCTCCCCAAGCCTAGATTATAGTGCTATTTTGCAGGAAAAAACGTAAACCCCCTCTTGAGAAGAAAAAGAAATTGAACCCCCCCCCCCTGAGAAAATTGTGTATACGCCTGTTTTTTTACATCAGCATATTTTTAACCATTTTTGACTCCTTCCCCCATCAGCAAAATTTTGTCAGCTCTGCCCCTACCTCCTAACTATATTGGGATCAGAGACGTACGCCTATGCTGGGAGGCATGGGGGGAAGAGCTTGTGCATGGATGCATGTGAATGACCAGATGAGTCACCTAGAAAACAAAGGACCAGGTCACTCAGCAATCAAAAAGACCTAGATTCCCCCTGACGCGATCAGTTTTTTTTTATGCGAAAGATATTTTAAAATAATTAAAATATCGGAAGCAATCCACCCTCTTACATTGCAATCCACCAATATAGCACTTTCCCCTGCATTGCAATCCACCCTCTTAGCCTTATATATATACTGAATCTATGGCGCGTGGACCAAATGTGGCCCTCAGGGTTATCTGAGATGTAGCCTGTCTCCTCCAACCTAAATTTGTAAAAAATAACCAAGCGGCACATTTACAGATCGCTAAAGTGACGCGTAACACAACTCCAGAGCATCTGAGCAACCTGTCGCACATTTTCAGATCACTCAACTAGGCCTATGGTGCATTCACACATCACTTTAGTGACTCGCAACACAGTTCCAGAAAACTTAAGCTGTCCGTGGCACATTTAGTGACTCAATATCCCTTGAGTGACGTGTGGTACAGTTTTTTAGAGCAGATTAGATATTTTTCAAATTGATTTATGGATACGAGAAATGCCCCAAAATGAAACTGCAATGTTTCATTTTGGGGCACAGAGGTATGCTGCGAAATTTGCTCAGCGACTGGCTATAATGAGCACCAGTGGCATTTGGAGGTTAAACAAACACTGAGTGAATGAAGTTAACGAATTTGCTGGGGGAAGAAGGGGAGGTATAGAAAAACAAAACTTGCTTAGCTCAGAAGAAAATCAGCTTGCACCTCCTTTTTTTCCCGATTCTTCAAGTTCTGTGTTAAGATATGTATACACAGATATCAGATTAGAAAAAAAAGTAATAGAATTTGCAATGCATAACAAACTCTATTGTTTTTTTTTTTTGCATCTTGTGTATTTTCTATTGATTTTCATACTCCATTTTTCTCTCTTTGAAGAAAACTTTCTTTTTTGATTTGTTAGTATCAAATTTCCAAAGTAGTTTCCATCATCTTATCAATAACAGTAATAGAGGAAAAGAAAAAAGGAGTGGGTGGTGGTGTTTATTGATAACCAGAGTTTAGTTTCCTGGTGGTGCCAGTCAAAGAGATTAAACTACTTCCTCATTGGTGTTTTGATATTAATGACAGCCTTCCCTTGCTCTGTTATATCATATGTGTGCGTGTGGGAAAGAATAAAAAGCATGGCTGCATGTGCTAATTTGGACAGTGATAACGATAATTTTATCGACTGTGAAATTGATCCATTTTTAGGTGAAATTATGTAAGATTTATATTAGTTTGTTTGCAGTATATATTGCTAATTCTAAGAAAAGTGATCGGTTCTTTGAGGGTTCTATATTAATTGGCTGTAAATAGCTTCCTGCAATAATTGAATACAAATACAAGGCCACAACAGGCAAAATGTCCAATGAGGTGGCTGATATTTCATTTTCATAAACTGCAAAATGCCTGTACCTTTCCAGTAGTTTTAGGTATCACCCACCTCATTTATACAAATACAACGCCACAACAGGCAAAATGCCCAACGAGGTGGCTGTGAAAAAGATGCCCATAAAAATATGGATGTCATATATTTCAAAAATACAGCAACCCAATGAAAAATGCAATTAATAAAAATTATAAACAATATATATACATGATAGAATATTATAGAATTCCCATAAAGAATACTTATGGTTGTCTTATTCTAAGTATGGATAGCTTCTCGATTTACCCCAACATGTTTATCGTATTTCTTTTTGAACGTGTCAATTGTGTTACAATTTACTACCTCCGGGAGTATTTCTGTAGTATATAAATAAGTTATCTGGTAACAATATTTTTCCTACCTGTCGATTTTCCCTGTCCACCAAAAATGTACATTCTATCACCAACGGCAGATGTCGTATGAAAATCTGTACTTTCAGGCGGTGTTCCACTTGGATTTCTATTAGATAGAATCACTCAGAACCAGCCTTCCTTAAATGCCTTTTTCTAAATCAGGTTTTAGAAAAAGATCTTGATATCCTTTGCTTGATACCAGGAGCATCTTAATTTGTGGGCCATGCCCTAGGGTTAAATGGGGATCTTTTGCGAATTCTGAATTCCTATTGATTTTAAAATAATTGCTTCCATTGATTTTATTACTATTGTTGTTTACTGTGTGCAGACAGTTTTGTGTAGGTATTTTTTCATGATTTCTGTGCATTCTGTAATAGGATTTTTGCGATAATTTTTGACTTGTTATTGAATAATTAATTAGATTAACATCGAATTCTCCTTGATTATTTGACTCATGTATTCGAGTCAGATTCCCTGATATAACAAACTCTGATTCCCTGATATAACAAACTCTGATTCAACAAATTACTTGATTTAACCAATTTTTTAGAAGTTCCAGTGTGTATATATATATATTTGTATCATCTCAACCCTATACAATTTTCCTTGGTTTAATGAAAATTCTGTTTTATCCGATTTGTTAAACCGATGCTGCACTGTACTATATGCATGAAAACTTTGTAAAAGCGTGACCTGTGGCATAAATGTATCAATCTTGGTGACAATGTTGATAACTTTTTGATTGTGAAATCTGTTAAAATCTGGTGTTGGTTCACCTTTTGGTGCCAAAAAAAAATTTTTTTCATGCCAATTCCGAAAAAGTTGAGGTTTCATTTAATTAAGTTTGAGGTATGAGATTAATCAATTCAAATGATTCATTTATTCAATCAGTTACATATTTATTATAATCACAATAAGTCATAAGCAAATACAGGCTCCTCGAAAGTGGAGGGGGATGAATGTCAACCTCTGCCCTCCCACATATGCCAATGATACAATTTTTTTACTGCGGGAGGATGTGTGTGATTGCGGTCATATTCAATCTCCTCCCTATCCATCTATGCGATTGACTACAGTTTTTCCCAAAAAGTCTAAATCACCCACGGGGGGGGGGGGGGGGAATAGAAGCTATGGATATAAAATAAAGGATTCTATGGGTTGACTTGAGTTGGGGGGGGGGGTTATGAGGAAAAAAAACTACTGAAGACGAGGGCGATGGAACAAAAAGTTTGGGAATTCTGCAAGAGACGATAGAGGATACAAAGTTAATGTTTCAAGACACTAAATTATTGGAACAAGATTATGCTACTTATGAAAGTGTATCAGATGCTGCATTTTAATCCTAGTAGCATCAGTAAGCAAGGAATCGATCACCTCCTCGTTCTGAACAAAAAGCCAATCTATAATGTTTTTTTTTATGTTCTTAGTCCTGAAAAGGAAGAAAACCTTCACTGTGAAATTTGTGTTCTTTTATGGTTACCATCGAGGCAACTTTTCCTTACTTTGAACCAAACATTCTTCATGAACCCCTCCCCTCCGAAATAGTAAAAAAGAAACCCCTTATATAACAGTCCAGACCATGACCGGATATAGTCTTCATGTAGATGGAAATTTTTAGACATATATTGTGTATTAAGTTTATAAGGTCGTATTGCACTATAAAAGTTCTTTGATAAAGACCTTTTATGAAATAATATTGACAAAGAAATGTGACAGAGTAATGGTCAACTGTGATGAAAAACAATGATGACTATGATAAATACAAAACTCAAAATAAATTTGATTAAAGTTATATAAAACGTATTTATCAAAGAACTTTTAGAAGGCAATACTGGCCTTAGAGACTTCTTTTGAGAAGTTATTGGCTACTTAAACTTCTGCTTTAAATTGTCAATCCTTTGGAAAAAGTTCCCCATCTTTCAAATTTTACAACATAAAGCTTTGATATCTGCCACATGACATCAAAATTTTCAATGTGATTAGATTGTTCTGGATATTGTTTCTCGCAAGCACTCAAAATGACAAAGTACAAAGCAATTTCACGGACAACACATATTCTCAAGTAGTGACACATGTACACATATTCGCAAGCAGCGATTTCAATTAAAGCACTCTAAAGACAGAGCAACCTACAAATATTAAACCATCTTCCAACTAAAATTTGATAAACTGCTCATAGTTTCATGGAGGCGGAGCCTCCACTATATAGGTGAACAAAACCTTCGACCTTTAGAATAGTCTTTGATTCTCTCACGCTGTTGCCAGACTTGCCAAGTTCGTTGTCAATTTGGCAAGATTTACTGAGTGATACATTAATGGTTATTTACAGGTGAAAAATGACATAATACACAATAAATATAATGGCTATTTACATAATTTTCCTAACAAGAAGATACGTAAAATTTTTCTCTGTGATGATTATTGTTGTGCTTTGCTGTGGAAAGTAATATCATCCTCTTTTGATTTCATCATAGAGCGATTTACGATGGAAATGAGCATGAGCAGTTTATGGAAAAACTGGATGCCAGGATTAAAAGCCATGACAGAGACATCGAACGTATGTGTAACTTCCATTACCAGGGATTCATTGATTCCATCCGGGAGCTGCTTCAGGTCAGAACGAAAGCCCAGAAGCTTAAGGTGGGAACTTTGTTTCTCTCTGTAGAATCTTTCATTGATCAGATGTATATTTTCAGTATCAGGTATAATTCCTGTATGATATTTCAAATTAATTTTAATGGTAATTAAATAAAACTGAAGGCTTCTTTTTCTTCTCCTGCTCATCTTTCAGGGTGAAGTGGTCGAAACAAACGAGGAGTTGAAGCAGAGTGCTCAGAAAGTTTCACAAAAGGCAGAGGAGCTTGTGAAGCATAGGAAAATTCTTTGCAATATATCATGTGCTATAAACAGCCTGACTCTGTGCCAACCTGTTTTAGAAATGTATTCAAAGTTGCTGCAGCAGATGCAGGAGAAAAGGTAAGCGTCTTTTTTTTTTTTAAACATTTATTATTAACTGGATATCCAGCTGCATTCAGTTGTTGTGCTGTTTTGTTCATTGTTGTCATCAAGGATAATGTGAAAAAAAAAGTCTTTTCTGTGTCCTCTGTACCTAGAAAACATTTCCATCACTTGTGTAGTTTGAACCTAATTGTAAGAAAGACATCAGAAAACGTTCATGAAGAGCATGTATGATAATAAGTTGTCGCAATCCATCCATATTTTAATTCTTGAAGAGATGGAAAAGTGCATTTTTTGTGAGAATTTTGTTGTTGTGGTGCGCTTTATAATTTTCAACTCGCTATAAACAAATGTTTTTTGTATCTCTAACATTAGCTTTTGACAGTCACCTGCAAATCACTCATTATAGTGAGATTTTTGTTATACACGTTATATGAGACGTTTGAAAAAGAGCATTCAAATAGCATAGTGAGTGAAAATAAATTTTCCTAGAAAAAACTGAAACTTAATTAAGCATCAATCATAACCATTTTTTTTACAGGTATTATCAAGCGCTTGGAACTCTAGAGCAGCTAGAACATACCTACTTACCACAAGTGAACAAGTATAAGTTTGCCGAGGTGTTGCAGAATACCGTATTTGCCCACAGACAGAAAATCAAAGAGGCATCGATGTCTGACCTAAAAGACTTCTTGGAAGATGTCAGGAGGATATCGCCAAAAATCGGCGAGAGAGCCATGAAACATGTAAGTTTCAAAAAGACTTGCTGATGAATTCAGAATACAGTCCAACACCCATACTTGGGACAGTGGCATAACTTGGGACGATTTGGGGCTTTCTGTTTCAATATGTTGGTAGCCCTGACTTTAGCCCTGCCTGTTGTTGCAGATTATGCTTGAACCAAGTCATCACATTTGCTTGTTGTTGTGTTAGCATTTCATGATTAGTTTCAGTTGAGAAAAGTTTTTCATGTGTTTTCCTGAAAACCTGGAAGTTTTTTTTTTTAATGAACTCATAATTTGAATAATGAACAGTAATTTGCATCACAGTTACATTTATACTTGGGGGAGGGGGTAATGTTAGGTATGGTCTCTCTTATAGAATGTGGGTTCAATCTTTTTTATTGCCATTATTGTCAAGTACAGCCCTGCTTGAGTAGAAAAAAAAGCATGCTTGTCTGAACTTGGGATGGACACTGTCCTGTGTTGTCAGAAGTTGAAAAATGCATTGCCATTCTTATGTTTTCATGTAATACATTTAGTATAATCCAATTCCTTGTTATAAACAACCTTTTTTTTTGTTTTCATTTCCTGATGTTCATCACATTGACGAAGAATGAGATAAAAAGAATCGTGAAATGTCTTAACATTTGCTCAGATCGCTACACCTTTGTCCTCTAGCTTTTCAAACATTTCAATGTTCTTTTTTTTTTGTTCTTTTCTTTCTTTGTTCTGTTCTTGTCATCCAAAGTTGCTACACACATGAACATTTCTCAAGTTTGTTTAGTCCAAGTTATTTTTGGTTTTTCAAGTTTTCTACTTACCAGTTTCATTTGTTCCTTTTTTTGGAGGTGTGCTGTGATGTGACATTTTCTTACCATTGTGACATTGTGACTTGTCACGAAATGCGTGGTGGTTGCATTTTAAATATCAAAATTAGAGACAATAAGTAGGATTTGAATAATTGAGCTGATGTCGTAAAAGGGCAAAATATTTAAGATGCTGATAAATATAATGGGAAAAATGAATAACTTCAATTAGTGTGAGGACAAATGCTTTAAAATTTTTTTAAAGTGCATGGAGTTAAGTTGTAGACCATTTGAAGTAGCAGTAAAGAACAACTGTATCATCAGCAAACGTGATTATCTTGAACAGGAGACAACAAACACACAAAAGCTATACTATCCCAAGTTTGGGTGCCTGTGCCTAACTTGGGACAAACACCATTTTATTTTTCAAGTGCTAAATGTACACAAAATGTTCAAATTACCAGTATAAAAAGCCTAGATACAATTCAGAATGTGGGGTTTTTATAAAATTTAATTTTAACGTTTTATCGAGGGGTTGATTTTCTGTGAAAAGTTCAAAATTGTCTCGAATATGGGCCCTTGACTGTAATGTACTTAAATTTCTGGAAGAAAGGCCATATTAGCATAAGTGCAATACCTGCAAATAAACATTGCCTAATTAATCTCCTCAGAAATTTTGCATTGCATGTCAGTAAGTGCTGCATTTGCTATTTCAAGATAAAATTGAAACTACTCAGTGTTGGTGGAGGATATTTATTTCTCAAGTTGTGAAAGTTCTTGTTCATTTTACCTGAAAGTTGTGAGGTGAAAGATATATACCTCCCCTCCTATAATTAGTAGAGGGAACATTCTAATCTGGTATCATCATATATAATTTATTGTTAAGAGTTTCAGTGAACATGCAATCTTCAAGTAGCATGAAAACAAAAGATTGTGTGCATAACAAAAGAATTCATAAATGATTCAATAAATGCAACATCCAAAAATGTTGTACTTCAGTTATTTTGAAAGGTCTGGATGGAAATTTATTATTACATTTCACTCTTTCTTGATTTCATTCAGGCATCATTGAAATACAACTTGGATACAGGATTCAAAAAGAAGAAGAAAAAGCGCAAAGCGCCACCTCCCCCAAATCCATTCACTGGTGAGATTGAGCCTATCGTTATGGACGAAGATGATGACGACATGTATAATCCCTCCGATGTTGAGGAATTGAGTGCACAGGACCTTATTGATTTCTCCCCTGTATATAGATGCCTACATATCTACACTGTATTGGTAAGTGTATAGACCTAATCAATGGTGCTCTGTCTCTCTCATGTAATTCATTGACAATGACTTCATTTTACAAAATAAGAAGAGAGAAAACGAGGATGAAATAGATATTCAATTTTACTTTGTTTTATCGTTCAGGGATCAAAGGAAACATTCGAAGAATACTACAGGAACCAGAGGAAACAACAAGCAAAATTAGCTCTGCAGCCACCTACTAACATGGTATGCAGTAATAAATTGCTATTGTTAAACTTCTATCATATCACTTAACTCTCTGTTTAAGTGGTTTTAAAATGTTATTGTAGTGGCCATGGTGGAAATCACTAAATCTTTTGGAAATTTTCACCTATTTTCAAGAAGGATTTTTTCCCCGAGTGCATGAGCTGATAAATGCTTCTCTCCCCCCCCCCCCACACACACACACACAAAATATCCCTGGAGTTTGATATGAAAGTTATTTTTTTACACTATAATTAACTGCAATACTTTTTCCATTAAAAGTACAATATAAATTTACTATGGAGAGGGGCCTGTGAAAAATTCTAGGGGGGGGGGGGAATCCAACCAAAGATCCTGGACTAGGGAACAAGACCCTTAAAGCTGAAATTATTTGCACTTGTAGGGCAAAGCACATGCTTGGGGAAAAACAAAAAAGAGACATTTTAGAAAGAACCTTGACAAATTCCAGCACCTCTGATTACATGGAACCTCAAATTTTTGAGACCTGAATTATCAGGAAATTTACATGCTTTCTCTTGAAAATTTCAATCAGATCTCAATTTTGTGAGGCCCCTCCACTTTTGAGGCTGGGTTGGCGCATGTATTAAGATGGCACTGCCTTGAATGAAGGATTAATTATTATTCTCATACTGATGATGGAAATGAGATGTATTACTGTTTTCAGTAGTTCATGATTTGATTCTTTTTTATTTAGAAAAATTTAGTAAGTATTTTGAAATCATACCTTCTATTATGTTACAAGAATCCATTTTATTATGTCGAATTTCATTGCATAAAATATTGAAAGACTTTTGTTTTTACTGTTATTTTAGAATGAGACAATTGATGGATACACACAGTATTTCAATGGAATCGTTGGGTAATTAATTTTCTCAGTTACTATATTGAATATAAAAGTTTTAAGAATATTTTCGTTTTATTGAAATTAGAGTTTCTTGTAAAATTAAGTGCAGTTTAACCTCATTGTGGCACCAATTCTGCTGAACACTAGAAATTTTCTGTGGGGGAAATCTTCCATTTATAGAGACAAGGATTACAACAGCCTTGACAAAAATTTGATATAATGCCAAGCTTGTTATAGCACCATTATTCTGCCCAATACATGGTGGTGCTAAATCAGGGTTTGAGTTTGTTCCAATAAATCTTTGTTGCAGTTATTTTCAGGAATATCAATTACATTGTGCTGTAATGTACAGTACCCACAACTTTTAACCGAACGATGGGGACATCTTGGGTTATAAAAGTTGTAGAATGAAGCAGTTTTCACCAAAAATTATGGTTTGTGATTTTCTACCCGAGTATGTGCTCTTGATGAGGGGTCATCTACATATTTATTATTGTTCAAACTTCGAAATATTCAATGTAAACCCTTATTTTTTTCCATCTTATCTGATTTTCATCTTATCGCATTGCATTTACCCTAAAAATTAAATGTCATCGCTGTAAGTATAAAAATGAGAGAGATATGAGTAAAAATGTTTTTGGGGACGCTCTCAACATTGAGAAACTGAATTTGAAGGTTGATTGCAGTGGGGAAAAAATACACTAAACAAGTTTTGAACGATAAATGCTCCATATGCTACGCGAGTGTTTGGATTTTTTTTTTGTGCTGTTAAAAAATAAATAGTTTTTATTTTATGGAGGTGAAAAACAAACTTTTTTTACATTACTCTTTATTTTAGTGACTTTATATCCATGATTGAACGAATATTTATACCATAATTATTCCAAACGATGTATTGCAAAGCAATTGTTTGTGACGACAATTTCATCAATTTAGAAAAAAATATAAGAATTTTCCGTCAAACATTGCACTATTTTATATTATAATTTTATTTCATTTTGAATTCCTCAATTTTTAATAATGCTAAAAAAATACGAATGAAACGAAATGCCGTGGTTTTAGCAGATGGTTGGCACTTTGGTTTTTACAATAAATAGAATCCAAGATATCGCCATCATTCGGATAAAAGTTGTGGGTACTGTACATCAATTCTGATGATACTGTAACAAAAAAAGCCAAAAAGTATAGTAAATGAGATAAATAGGTGATTATATATATGCATAATCACTGAATTTATCACATTTACCATAGCATATTTATTTTTTGGAACACAAATAGTTGAAACATTAGCTCCTCATTATACCCCACTTATGAATGCTGACATGAAAACATTGTTTGTACCACATTTTCATTTTATCAAGGTTTTCTTTATCTGCAGATATGTGTGTGATACGAGAGTTGCTATGTATGCATATTAGAAATAGGTTTTGACCTGAATATCAATTTCTATTTTTCACTAATTTGCTAGTTATGTATAGTGAAAATTTCTTTATTTCACAGGTTTTTCGTTGTTGAAGACCATATTCTTAACACATCTAGTGAGCTTGTAAATAAAACTTATTTGGATGAAGTATGGTGTAATGCCTTGTCAAAAATTGTTGCTTCTTTGCGGAATCCGTCTGTACGTTGAAAATTACTTGTTACCAGTTACTGTATTTTGAATGATTTTTTTCCTTTGTTTTTTTTAAATTCAACTCTGTAAAAAAAAGTTTTAGAATCAATCTCAACTCTGAATTGAACAAATGTTATGAAATAGAAATGAATATTTACAGTTTGTTACAGGCAGCCTATTCCAGTGATTTGGGGGGGGGGGGAATGAGAAGATTAATTTTACTTGGTAATTTTCTAATACAAAAGAAATTCATATTCTGGAAGTTTTATTTTTTATGTAATTTTTTAAATTGATTTCTCTCTGTATATTTCAAAGAATGTGCTTATCTCGCTTTGTGGCTTTTTCCTCTAACCATTAATGAATTTCATTTTTTTGATAATTTTTATTTTCAGGATTGTTCTACCGATGCTTCTCTAATATTAGAACTCAAATGGCTCATCATGCTCTTTAGTTACACTCTCAAGGTTTGTTCCTGTTATTAATTCTAAGTGATTTCAAACTTTTTACCAGGTTTTTCCAGTTTATTTTTTTAAAAAAATTTCTATTGTATTGTTAGAATAATTAATGAAAAACTCAAAAAATAATATATATATTCATGAGTGCAGCTCAAGAGTTTAAGCACTAAAAGTGGTCGAAATAGGCAGGCAAAAAGGCACTAAAAATGCCTAAAATAAGTGCTACAAAAAAGCATTTATAATTTATGGAAGGAAGAAAATGCAACTAAAAAATGATGGTATTAAGGGTCTGAAAGGTAGCTGAAAAATTGGTTGTGCTTGATCTATCTTACTGTTTTAATTATAGTTTATAATACAAATACAACGCCACAACAGGCAAAATGCCCAATGAGGTGGCTGAGAAAAAGATGCCCAGAAAAATATAAATGTCATATATTTCAAAAATACAGCAACCCAATTAAAATGCAATTAACAAAAATTATAAACAATATATACACATGATAAAATGTTATACAATGCCCATAAAGAATACTTATGGTTGTCTTATTCTAAGTATGAATAGCGTCTCAATTTACCCCAACATGTTTATCATATTTCTTTTTAAACGTGTTACAATTTACTACCTCCAGGGGTAAGCTATTCCATTTATTAACAACCCTATTAGAGAAAATAACTGTATCCAAGTTAAATTGATTTCAAATCCAAAATAAAATGGTAGTGGACCATCAGGATTAGATCAACTTTAGAACCACCAATGTCAGACACGGAGCCCATAGAGAAAATTATCTGTGGGGCTCCTATCCAGTTGCAAATAATTCTCATTTATTTGTTGTATTATTTGAAATAATCATTATTTCTATAGTTGAAACATATTTACTTAGTTCTTTTGTTGTAAAAAAATTTAATTTTTTTTTATATTACCACACATGCTGTGTGGTACATCTGTCCACAACATCTGTACTTCAAACATCTGTCCCCATGTGGTCGTATCTGTCCCACCCCCCGATGTATGTAAAATAAATAGCCATACTTTCTTGTAGTGCATTTATGGTGAAAAAAAATCAGAGCAACATGGGGGGCCCCAGAGCCCCGTCTGCTATCCCGCTTTGTGTGAGCCATGATGTCAACTGATGATCTCTTGGGACAGTCATCTATACCTACACAATGCAGTCCAATGTCTAAGCGAGATGTGCTATGTGAAGCATAAACTTGGAACTATGTTAAAATAGGCATTTATGGCAGGAAAAGTTAAAAAACATAATTTTTACAAAAAAAGGTTTGAAAATACTTGAAAAAAAAAAAAAACATTTATGGCATATGGCATTTTTTGGCCTGAACAGGAAGTTCAGGCCAAATGCCATATGTTATTAGTGAAATATTAACCAGCATTATCTCATCTACCATTAATTTTTTTCATTATTTTGTGTCTTAGATGTATGGTTATGCAGTGAATCAGCTCTTTGACTTGCTGTTGGAGATCAGGGACCAGTACACAGAAATACTTATGAAGGAGTGGGTTCAAGTGTTCCGTAAAATATTTGACAGTGATAACTATCATCCGATGGAAGTTTCAACGCAAGAAGCTTATGATAGCATTGTAAATACGTTTCCTTATCATGACGATGAGCTTCTACAGGTGAGTTAGGAAATTTCGCTTGAAAAGTTTATTTAAGAAAGAAAGCTTATATATTCATTTTATGACTACTACTACTGCTTAATTGTACATGCACCTTGTAAACATTCCTTTGATGAATCTCTAACGATTTGATGCATACTGGACCATGTTACATATGTATATATAGGTGGGCAAAAAGTCCTTAGAAACTTCAAAAATTCATAAAAACTGGGAAAAATAACCGAAATAAAAAACGGTTTGCAGGGTTAGCATCGCTAGGTCACTGGAACTTTTATGACAGGAAAAAAAGAACCCTCAAAAACAGCCGATAGGTGGCAGTTATGTACACAAGTCAAAGAAAAGATGCTCAAATAACGAACAGAATGCCTCCAAATCATTTATTACAGCAGTATGTATCCCACATGACCGCCACCACAGGAGATAACACATTGCAGGCAAGTCACAAATCCAGCAACAGCAGAGTGCCGCAGTTCTGGATGTATGACACCTTTTGGCGGATCGCATCTTTCAGTTCTGACAGATTGGGTGGACCGGATCGATACACCCGATATCTATCATCCAGATACCCCCCATAACCAGAAGTCTGCAAGTGTCAAATCTGGAGACCGATGAGGCCATGGGAACCTGAAACTCTTGCTAATGATTTTGTCTTTCCTGAACGTCTGTATCAGGAATGCCTTGCCAGAGTAGCAGTGTGGCTAGTTGCTCCATCTTGCATAAACATGACGATAGAAAGCACGCATCTCTTTCACACAAATATGGCATGATGTTCTTGCGCAGAAGCATTAAATAATGCTGCGCATTCACTGTAGCCGTTTTCCACCCCTTTACTGGGTACTGCGTTTGAAAGAAGAAGGGTCCTATAATGAACGAACTTGTGAACGCACGCCACGCTGTCACTTTTGGGGAATGCAATGGTTTCTGCATCTATTCACATTGATTAGACGTTGCTCAGATGTGACAGTTATGGGTATTAACGTCCCCATGAAGCAAAAAATTAGCTTTATCTGTCTACAAGATGTTAAAGACCCAGGTGGGAGTCTGTTCGATTTTGCAGAAAGCCCACCTCGTAAATGCTTCCTTCTGTACAGTATCCGCTGGTAAAAGTTCATATCATGACTGCAATCTGTATGGGTACAGATCAAGTATTCCATGAAGAATATTGCGTACCGAGGATGGTGGTAATCCCAAATGTCTGGCAGCTTCACGAGCACTGCTGGTTCCTGCAGCTGATTCAGACACTGACATTTCCATTTCAGCTGCAACACATGGCAAAAGTCCTTCCTCAAACATGGTCGTCCGGCTCTTAAATGATTTTCCAGCATTCCAGTTTCCTCAAACCGCTGAACAAGCTTTATGAGGCCTGTCGGTGTTAAAGGCCCTTTTCCAGTCCTCACATTCTTCTGAACTTGGAATTTACACAAGGAAATGGTTGCTGATTCATGGTTCACGTAAAACAACTTCACCAGCAAAGCTGTATCCTTCACACTCTGCGTCTTTGTTCACATACACGGTTTACAACGGTGAAGTGGTTGTGGATTAGGAGCACAAGTTCTTATAACCATCTCATTTGCATATTTCCACTGAAGTCACTTGTACCAGCGCCATCTGTCGGATTTTTTAGTTATTTTTTCCTCTCTTCCAAAATTTCCTGTGACCTAGCGATGCTAACCCTGCAAACCATTTTTTATTTTGGTTACTTTTTAGGTTTTTATGAATTTTTAAAGTTTCTACTGACTTTTTGCCAACCCTGTATGTAATCCTGACATATTTAGGTTGTCAGAATTCTGTGTGTTGTGACATTTTATGACTGGATATTCATAAGGATAATCATTGGGATATTTAATATTTCCATTTTTTTTTTACCCAGGCACCGTTTCCGAAGAAATTCCCATTCTCTGAGTTTGTTCCTAAAGTTTATGACCAAGTTAAAGAATTCATTAATGCAGTCCTGAAATTTTCACAAGGCCTCAATCTTAGGTATTGGGATCACAAACTTTACATTCATTTTTTATGCATGTAAATATGATGTACAGTCAATGTGTAACATACCAAAAGTATTTAAATCTATTTACGTATATGGGAATAATAATGCCATGACTCAAACTTGTTTTTGGCATTGCAAGAGGTAAATTTAGCTTTAATTTTAATTAAATTAATTTTTGATTTTAACTTGTAGATTGTTCCAGATTTATTTTATCTTACTTTGTCTCCTTATAAAAGATATACACTGAAGTGCCACAGAGAAAAACTGGCACACGCCCACCTAATATAGTGCAAGTTCCTCTTTGAGCATGCAAAACTACTATTTAACTGTACATGCACTTCATACGCATCCCTCTGCAGAATTTCTAATGAATTCGTACATGTTGGAATGTGTTCCGGCAGTGACCATACATCCCGTTTGGTCAAATGGGACGTATGATGAACAGGTATTGGCAAAATACGATAACTGTTTTTTCTTTCCTACATAATTTTATGCAAAATGGTCAACCGTTCTGTTTTTTTTTTAAAATTATAAAATTGACGTCTTGTTTTATCCTTTAAGTTAAAATCCTGCTTTTTTTAATTCAGCCATTGTGAGACATTAGAATAAAACTGCCATGAAACTATCATGAATTACTTTTTTCAATGTACAATGTGTTTCATAGATCCCTTTGAAAAAGTCTCTCGGGAAAAAAACTTTGAATCTGGTCAACTGAAAGAAATTGATCAAGAACTGAAGAAAAGTTTTTTTTTTGTCATAAATTTGCCTTCACCATAGGAAGGCCATTGCTAAAAGAAGTTCCACACGTATATGGATCGGAGAAAATACTATGGACGCATTATGGAGTACGGAAATATCTGTCAACAAGGGGAGGGAGAAAGAAACACCTACCCTCCTACATGGTCTTGCAGCCTGATAGTGATAAGTAACGGGAGAAAAATAAGCTTAATTAAACCTTAGTTTCAGAATCGGAAAAACATTTTGATGGAAAAAAATAACACAAAAATTATCCGAAGTCCTGATAACTGTAAACAAATTTTTTTCCATGTTATGATATTGACCCAACCTGTTCTTTGGAAAAGTTGATAATACCAGAATGATAACATTATCAGTGGTTTTAATAAGTAGCATCTACTGTATATTTTTTCCAGAGCATTCATTTCATGAAGTGCTATCAGGAAGGTTATAAACTCATGCAATTCAAAGATTTACTGATTTATTGCATACTTTTTTCCTTCTTCAGCCAAACAGAAGTACAAGATATGGTGAGGAAAGCCACTAACATGCTTCTTACCACAACCTTGAGTGGATGTCTCTCGATGCTCATCAAAAACTCCAATCTAGGCTTGTTGCAGGTACTTTTCCTGTCAAAATTTAGAGTATTTTCCTGTAATATCTATTGTAATTTCAAGCCTTGAGGTGGTTCAAGGTTTTTTCATTTATATTTTTGATCAGAGCACTATAGATAAAATATCAACAAACATTATACAAACCTCAGATATAATTTGAGGCTTTACTCCCCTGATGGCCTGTCTTGTCTTGCCCTATCCTTGCAGGGTGTTCTGTATCTGTCATGCAAAATGGTTCTTGTATAGCCTTAACTGGCTGTTGTGTCGGGTATATCTAGTGGCAATTTTTTTGGTAAACTTGGGTAAAAATGTTCAATACATTATTACAGTAAACTCTCGATAATCTAGCCATTCACTAGTCCGTCCCATCCAGTAATTCGACATTTCTTAGGCAGATTTTCTTCAAGCATAAAAGAAAAAAGCATGTCACTGGATGTGCATACTGACTCTCCTGCAATCTGTGTTAAGCTTCATGTCTCACATTTGTGTATAACCCATACTGATTTTTGATTTTCTCTCCCATATTGTGTTGAGGAGAATTGCTTGACCATTGCTGATGGTGGTGGGGGGCTCATCCAACGGGTTCACTGACTAGGATTTTTTTCCAACACAACCATGTCCTTCGCAACACTTTAGTCACAGAGCTTGGTTCTGTGTTTGTTTCACCTTGTTCATACACCCCTCCCCCATCACTGGATGTTTTTGCGCAGAAATTTAAATAGGCTTTCTCAATTGGCTTCCAGTAATCCGACAAATTTGATAATTTGGAAGGGAAATGATGGAAAATGAAGGGAATGTGTGAGGGGAAGCAGTGTGCGTCCGGTCCTTCAATGCTCAATTTCGTTAATCCTGCACACCCTGGTCTGATGTGTGCTGAATTAGCAAGAGCGCATTGATATTTTTACAAAATTAAGTTGAAAACATGTAATGATTCTGACATTTTTATCTGTTCATCATTTTACTACTACACCATACATGCACCTGATCCGTATTCCTCTGTAGAACTTCTAACAAATTGGTACATGTTGGAATGAGGGTGTACGTGTTGTGAACCTACCGTGAAGTTTCTTTCCATGTAATACTTGTGTTATGTGTAGTGCTACCATCAATTTTTCTAACTATCAGTGAAGAGTGCAATGATCGAATAATTGTACCGCTGTAGGCCTGTTGCTCTCTGTGACGAGACTTTTTAACAGGGAGATCGGCTCTCACATTCGCACCTCAAAGTTGCAAATCACAGAGAACCAACTTCAGCCGACCACAACTGCTGAAAAAGTTGGGTCCTGACTCAGGTCCTCGCGATGCAAGTCTTTCATTATTTTACTGCAGTGTCAGTTCCGATTTTATTTTATTTTCAAACTATTCATTGAAGTTCTGTATTAAGAGATAAACAAGAGCAAAAATTGACTGGGGTTCATCTATTTGTGTGTGTGTGCATGTGTGCGTGAGAGGGGGGAAAAAGTAAATGCTGTGTGATGGTTAATGAGAGTGTTTTGTTCCTCTACTGACAACAAACCAATTTTGAATTTTATTTTATAGCTTATACAGATCACAATCAATACAAATTACCTTGAGGATGCAAGTGTTTACTTAGAAGATTATATTTCAACATTGACTGAGTAAGTTCTGTGTTGTATCGAACATTAAAATAATTATCACATTAGAATGTATCTATGAAAGCGAAATTCTGGTTGTGTGCAAACAATGGTTGATGATCTGTGCTTTTAATCTTTTAAAGACGAGTTTCAATGGTTGCAAAAAAACACCAATTTTTTTTACAGGTCAACCAGTGATTCATTTCATTTAGCTAAGCTTCAGAGTCGATCGATGTTTAAGGTTTGTGCAATTATATTTTTTTTAAATTTAAAACATAACAGATGTGTTTTAAGGGAACATACCATAAATTATAAAATAAAAAGTATTGTAATTTTTAATACACTATAGCAATGGTTCTCAACAGGTGCTCTGCGGAGCCCTTGGGGCTCCTTGTGCACTCTCCAGGGGCTCCGCGGCCGCTTGAGGAAAATAAAAAAAACGGTAAAATTAAAAAAATAATAATTATAAATAGTTTTAAACAGTAAAAATGAATCAGTAACTTTGATAAATAATTAAGAAATGGGTCTACGGGGCTCCGCCATAGAATTTTTTTTACTAAAAAGGGCTCCGCGAGTCAAAAAGGTTGAGAACCGCTGCACTATAGACAGTTCCATTCCCCATTCATAGGCAGAGATAGACTTCAAAAGCCAGGGGCAGCTTGATGATAATGATGTCAATTCATATATGTACATGTACATTAGATCAGTCATCTCTGCCCACGATTCCAACTCTTCGCAATTTCTGAATGAAAAAAAAAAAAAGACGCCAGCTTATAAAAGGGAGGGGGGGGGGTCCTGTTTTAGACCAATTGCAAAAAAATGAATAAAAATACATGATTAACCACTTCAAAACCTGTTATGTGGGAGAAAAACAATTGTCCTGTTTTCATACATCCCATCAAATAGAACGTATGGTCATTGTACTTACAACCAGGACTTTTCAGACATAGTTATCAAAAACATTGAGTTCCAATGTGACCACATTAAGTGGTGTGCATTGTATCTTGAATATCATAATATCACACTTCAATAAATATGAAGAAAGTAATAAAGAGAAAAATTGTTATACTATACAGTTTGTAGTTATACTATACAGTTTGTAGTTATACTATACAGTTTGTAGTTATACTATACAGTTTGTAGTTATACTATACAGTTTGTAGTTATACTATACAGTTTGTAGTTATACTATACAGTTTGTAGTTATACTATACAGTACAGTTTACTCTTATAACAAATTCTAATTTAGCAAATTCTTTGATTTGTAAGGATTTTTTTAGAGTTCATGTGTATGTATTTGTGTTAATCTCAACCCAAATTTAATGATTTTCCTCAATTTCATGTATAAAAATTTTGGCTTTATCTGATTCATTGAAATGGGATATTAAACGTGTATTAAAAGAAGTTCAAAGTTTATACCTCTTCACTGCTAATTTCTAATAAGTTTACTCTAGAAACTTCTAAAAACTTTTTTGTTTGTGTGTTTCAGGATGCTCGAGCTGATGCTGAAGCTCAGATTTATGATAAACTTAATGAGAAAATAGATGAGTTCCTTGAGCTAGGCAAGTCTCAGTAGGATCATTTAGTACTGTTTTTAAACATTGATTTTTGTAATTTTTCACCTTCAACATGCATATTAGTTGCACATGAAATTTTATCATGAAAAACCGATGCATCTTTTCTTAACACTGAATGTCCTTTTCTGTTCTGATTTCATATAGCTAGCTACGACTGGCTGCTTAATGAACCTGAAGGTCAAGCCAGCAGCTACCTCACAGATCTCATAGCCTTTCTTAACAGCACGTTCGAGGCATTCACCAATCTTCCAGTATGTATTGTATCTGATTGATATGCATCTCCCATTTGGGCATCACAATTCATTGATAAAATGGATCAAATGTTTAGTACTTTTGTTAAGAGACTATTGATAGTCTCTAGAAATACCCTGGAGATACCCTTTCCGCTGAACTTGGCCCCCCAAGCCTCAGTGTTTCATTAAAAAAATATATTTTCAAATTCTGAGTTCATTTGCTTGAAATGAACCAATCGCATTTGACAAGAATAAGTTATGACCAACTATCTCACTCTTGCAATTCATCCACCAATAATAAAAATAATTGGGCTTTACTAGTTAAAAATATTCTTGACAGTGCTAGCTTTAGTTTTATTTAGGTTCAACAAAATCCAAGTCTTGTAAAAGTTATCTTCCGCTGATTATCGAGGGTATAAAAAACCAGAGTATCCAAACTGATTTCTCCCGTATTATAAACAGTAAACATTTTCTTCACTATGGAGAGAGGAAATCAACTTTCTTGATGGAAGATTATTTTTTTCCTCCCTTTCCATATCTCAACTAAAAGGATTTTTGCCCAACTCAGATTTAATTAGACATCAATTTGCGTTAATGATAAAAAAAATTTCTATAGATTCCATTAACAATTGTACATATTGCAACCTTTCTGTTTTTGAGGATTGGAATCGCGTGTGTTTTTTCACTGCCGTTTTACTCTAATCACAGATCTAAATATTTAAATTTCTCTATAGGTCCCTTTAATGTAGTTCAATTACTTTCGACCACTGACAGTGTGTACTCAATATATCTATTTATTTTGACGTGTGTGTGTTTGTGTGTATTTGATTACACTCGCTCTGTTTGGACTGAATTCCATGTATCTTTATTGTTTTTTTCTTTTATTACTTTTCTTTTGTCTGCTTAATGTTACCTATTATTATTTGTTGGTGTACTATGATCATGTTTATTCTGTGTGTTTATCATTCATTTATTTTTCCATCTTGCATTATATTAATTGTTCTGACACCCCTTGTAGGATTCATTATATTCCCAGTACATTGTGAATATTTTGTAAATATGGCTGCAAAAAAAGGCAACAAATTGCCACTCATTGAAGGACCTACTAGTCAAATCAATAAATTATTTATCATTATATGTATTATATCCTATTGTACAAAAAAAATGTTTCTAATGCTTCATTTTTTAAAAATACCAATAAAAGAAATATCTCTCTTTTTCCTTGAATCCCATCTTGACTTGTGCAATGTTGTTCATTCTAGGATAAGGTTGCGCAAACAGCTTGCATGTCCTCCTGTAAGCACATAGCCAACTCACTTATGAATTTTCTTCTTGATAAGGAGATTAAAAACATATCGATGGGAGCCTTGCAACAGTTCAATCTGGATGTGATGCAGTGTGAATGTAAATAATTTTTGTTAAAACCAAGCACGTTTTTCAAATGATGCTGAATTTTAATGTTGCCTTTGTATGAATTTTAATGTTGTCTTTGTATGAATTTTGGCTGATTTCAGTGTTATATATGTTTTGCTTACTATTTTCAAAACAATCAATAATTCCAATGGAAAATACAAAGTAGAAAAACTTCATTTGCCTTTATTTTTATGATTGGTTTCTTCGTAACACATTGCTTGCTAGTCACGAGTTAACTTGTGTTTCTATACTCATATGTAGCCAGTGTGATGAGTGAGCTTTTCCTTAAAAAACCCAATTTATAATGTGTTAATTGGAGATTATTACTTCTCTTTACGTTTCTTGTATTTATAGACACTGATAAAATGTATTAATACTCATCAAGTAATTAGTAAGGTTAAAAAATTTGAGATGGTTTTAGACTGCAAACACAATTATTAGCAAAGTTTCAAATATAACTTTCCTAAGAGAAAAAAGTACCCCAGAAATTTGTAGGAAAGATAAATGACATTTTTAATTAATTTGAAATAAAAAGAAAGGATTTCAAACAAAATCGTTATTAAAACATTAAATAAAATTTTTTATTGCTCATTTTATGGTGAAATGATAATGGATGGATTGCAATATGTAAATAGACTAGGCAGATATTCAGTGCAGTCCATACAAAAACATTTTGATATTATGTTGAGAAAACTTCCCCCTTCTGATAATAAGAAACAAACATTTTCAGGGGATGACCAGGATCATTACATAGAAAGAAAAGAAAAAGCAATGAAATCTGTCTAGATAGACTTAGTAGAGATAACCAGATATGAGAGAGAAGGTTTTTGATTCATGTGTATACTGTTTGGCTGGCTGTTTTGTTTTCATGTAACAAAAAAAACATTCTTGATGAAAAAATTCACCATTTTTTCAAAATGATAATGTGATGAAAGCTTAATACAGTTGAATCCCGTTGTAGCCAAAATCTCGTTTTTACGAAAATGTTTCTAATTCTCAGATAAGTTTACATAGTAACAATAAAAAACATGGAATTACTTTATAACAAAATTTTGTTATAACGAAATGATTTCTCTGGTTTCTTGGAGTTCGTTATAACGGGATTCGATTGTAGCACAATCAAGGACAACAGTTTTTATTCATATGAAATTGAATTTGATGAATCACAAAATTCTCTGTAGTTACTTTTAAAACAGTTTTTGTTCAATTTTATAGTATTTGCCAATTGTGTGCCTGTTAGAGGTTTGGAGGAAGGAATTTTATTGATGTGTTTTGCAGAGCTCAGGCAGGTAAGTCGACAAAGAATCTCAAATTTTGAGTGTACTATTCTACCTTATATTAGTTATGAGATTGTGACTTAATATATGCTTCAGTTCTTTGAATGGATTGAACTGTCAGTATATTGATTGCATTGAGTTTTTTAATCGATATGTGTGGTGTGATGAATTTGCTTTGAATCCAAATCTGTTCTTTTATCATTGAATTATTTTTATTTCAAGTGTATTTTATCTGAGCTATGTTTGTAGATTTTTTTTTTGGTAATTTTTCTTGTGCTTAATATGTATTTTTATTACATTAATCATTTTTTATTTCAAAAAGAATATATTTTTAATTAGTGCAAATAATCTCTCGATAATTAATAAGCTTTTCTTAATAATATATACTGTATGAGGTAAACTCTTGTTTGCAATCTTCATCATTTTGTGTGTGTTGTGTGTGAGAGAGTGAGAGCGAGCACTTTTCATGAACATAAATTATTTGTATTTGACTAACACTGCCGGAAAAGAAAGCTTATCACAATGATTGGCACAGTGCTTTGTGTATTGACTAATGATAATCTGAATGAAGCTTCCTGAACTTTTCTGATTACTTGTAAATAGAACAGAGATGCTTTTCGTAATCTTCTCATACTATAGTGTGGGGATTTCTTAATCTATAGGCTGTGACCCAAATTTAGGTTGCAGGGTCTTCTAAGATGGATCGTACAAATTCACTTACAGCCAGGGATTCTTGAGCTATGGGTCACAACTCAAACTTGATTTGCAGGGCTTTCGACAGGGTTTGTATAAATTCACCAGTAGTCAAGGACTCTTGAGCTATGCACCACGGTCACTCTACAAACTATAACTTGATTCACATCAGGGCCAGATTAAAACCTTTGAAAGCCCTAAGCACTTGAATGGTTTTGGTACTTGTACAATCAGAGGCTAGATCCCTAACCACTGGACTACCTGGTGACAATTTTTGATGCATTTCATCTGTATGGAAACACAGCAGTGAGTTTTCGGGGATGTTTTACTGGTGCAACTATATGCCAGAGAGGCACTGAAACTGTCTCGCACTGGTAATAATAATTAACTATAAGATAAAACCCCTGAAACCATGCAGTTGATCCTCTAAAGACTCAGATTTGACCATTTTTAAGTTCACGTCCTTATTCTGTAGAACTTGGCTTACTCTTAAATTTGTCATTTTTGTATTGATTTTATATTTATCATATTGGTTGGGAATGATAAAGATTTTTTTATTAATGCGTGTGGGTCTTACCTGGACACAACCTGAGGACCTCATGACAAGTAGATCTGTTTACAATTTGTGAGAGTTAGTATGCAAATTGGTATGCAGGAATTTTTATCTTTTCTGAGAGAGGCCCCTCAGAAAAATCTATTTGTCAAAGGCCTTCCATGATGCTGTTAAAATAGCTCAAGTTAACTTTGTAGAAATTGCACGAAATCTCATTCCAAAAATTCAGCATTAACGTGATCTCTAGTTTGCAATATACAATATTATCAGTTTTTCTGTATTTGTGATATCCTTTTTTGATGAATATCTTAAATTATACAATCAATCAAAAATTATAGGATTTTCTGCTGGATGCTGGAAAATAATTGTACATAGAAAAACATTTTGGAAACTTTTGTGGTCCCCCTTTTCTCTTGATGTGCTAAGCACATGGTTATTTTGCTTAATGGTTAATCTGGCGCCCTATACAAGGGCTTTATAGATGGGTCGTACAACTCCACTCATGCTGTAAATGCACTTATTGTGTTACAGGCTTCTCTGATTTTGAAAAGCAAATGGTCCCATGGGTTCACAAGCTGATCTTGTTAACAGGGTAGGGCTGAAAAAAAGGTTCAAGACCCCCCACTGTTGTGCGTATGTAAATGACACATGATTGGTTGATATACCAAAGTTAATTCTGGGTCATTGTTGTGTTTATTGGGGAAAAAAAATTAATGAAGGGGCAAAATTTTTAATTAGATTGAGCTGATGAAGTGACCTTCATTGAATTACAGTTCTACTAGTTTTGTGAATGATCTGGAAAAAACTTTTGCTTTGCTCCTTAGGATTCGTGAAAAAAGTCTCTCTGGAATTAGAAACAAATAAATGAAAATAAGTTAATTATTAAGACATTTTTTGGAGGAAAAAACTTTTCATAACTGCTTGTGTGTTCTTACAGGTTTTAGATTTGTTCACATCCTGGGACTGGTCAACCTACTTCCATGAGTATGGTCAAGAGAATAGCAAATACTTGAGAGTCAACCCACAGACTTCAATAACACTCCTAGAAAAGTGAGGAAGTCATTATTTATCACGTATATGATTCTAATGCAGCAAAACTCTGATTTTAATAATTTTTTTGTCACTGTGCATATATTTGTGCTCATCTTTTTGTTTTTTTGCTTTAGAAAAATAAAAATTCCGGCTCTTATATATTGTATTTATACTACACATGTTAACAAGAAACCAATAATACTCAATTGATAAAAATTGTGATTTATTTCAAGTAATCCATTAGCCTCTTTGGCAGTAAGAACTTAATTTAAATACAGCATAACAACTTTATACCATCACCCTCTTTAACAGAGGACACTATTGTCACTTTTTTGATAGTTCCAGCTGCTCAGTTTCTGGTGGAAAAGGTGACCATTTTAGTTTTTTACGCCTATACAGGGAATGAGCTAATATTGCCTTAAGGTAATGTGATCCTGATACTTTTCAATTTGAAACTCAAAATGCAGTTGTTTGCTTTTCCATAGTTTTGTTATGCATCCAGATCAGCAAAAGCTCTTGATGCTTTCACATTGAAACAGAATGCAAAATTGATGAAAGAATTAGTATAGTCAACACTGTATTCACAAAAAAAGAAAAGAAAAAAAGAGCTGCTTAATTTTTCCCCCTCTCAAAATCATGTTATGTTTTGCTCATTTCTTTTCCTACTTCTGTCATTACTCGATTTTCTTTTGAGGTGAATCTTTACGTATATGCTATGCAGAATTCTTCATTGGTTTGCTGGGATTTCTTATTCATGTGTGCATGGTTGTCACAAAATATTTCATCGCAAACTAAGCAACGCACACTAGATGAACGATAAGCTTGGAAGGTTCTGCTAACAATGGATTTGGAATGCATTTTGTCTTTTAGATTTTGTATAGCCAAGGCTGCAGTTGGAATCGGGTTGTGCATGAGGAAAGTAAAGGGGAAAAAATAGGGAAAGAGAGTTCGGGGAATTTGCAAAGCAAAACCATGGCAAACATAGGTCAGGGATGAGTGAGTGTGTGTAGACTCACCTTTACCTTCACTCTGCTTACAAATCACTTTTTCGGGTCCCTCAAACTTAACACATGAAAAAGTTCCACAGTGCCGTGCACTCTCATCTTGAATGGTTATTGTATGGCCATGATGGCATTGTTGGATTGAACTATTTGATCGGTCCTGTGGTATTGTCTGCAGTGCCACTGTGGTGGTCGAGTTGTCAGAGTGATGAACTCGCATTGCAAGGGCCTGGGTCCAAACCCCTCCGTCACCACAGTGGTGTTCGACTGAAGTTGGTTTTCTGTGGTTCCCAACTCCAAGGCGTGAATGCAAGCTGATATCCTTGTTAAAATGTCTTGCCATAGAGAGCAACAGGCTTATAATGACGCAAATTTTCAATCATTACACTTCATTTCTGAAATATCGATGACAGCACTGAAAAATCAAACACAACACTATATACACACTCAGACTGTTAGGTACAGCATTCACACCTCTGGCGTAACATGACGACTTGGGATCCCTCATAAAACATCCCAACTCACTCGGTAGTAAAATGCTCTTGACGAAAGACCAGAGTTGTGCTTGGTTTGAAAGAAAGAAAGATATTGTCTGCAGGGGTGATCCCAAATCTGAGGTGAAAGGGTGAAACAAAATTTTTATTGATCAAAAAAATTAGGGAAAATGATTTTTGTCTGCTCTGGGAAGGTTGCAAAATCTGAGGTGAAAGGGCAAAAGGTGGGCAGTGGGCACCAAAAGTAGATCCAGTGCAGGTAAAAATTTTGTCTCTAGGCACCCCTGATTTTCTTAACATTGATGGTGATGTATTTTTTCACAGCATTTTAATACTCCAAAGTTGATGTTCTGTGCTTTTTATATTCTTCTAGAATTCGAGAAGCTGATCGGAAGAAAAACATATTTTCAGCATTGAAGAAAAACGAGAGGGACAAGAAGAAGCTCCTGGAAACGGTTTTGAAGCAGCTCAAACAACTGACAACAAATGGTACATTATAGTATCCACGACGCAAGCACTAATGTTTATAATTTCAGTTGCTTGGTATAATTTTCGTCATGCTGCTGCTTGCCGGAAACTCCAAAATGTCCCCCCAGTGCCCCATCCTTCCGTTTTTGTGCTATTCTGGAGCTGTTATGACAGGTAATATTTCAGAAGCTCACTTTATCAAATTGGTCGAGATTTGTTGGTGGCAGAAACTATAGCTTTATTTTTTTCCCCTTCTCCTGGTCGGAGTGGGAGTAAAAAGACTGCGTTAATTTGTTGAATTGTTCTCAGCGTGTCATCGTTGTGGCTGGTGCTATGTGTGATGCGACACAGAATCACCATTTGGACTATGCTTTAGGAAAAGCTGCCAAAAAGAACATTTAGAAAAGGGGGAAGTGCCGTTCAGCCTTTGTGAAATTAACTATTATATATATATATGTTAATGTTATGTATATTGATTTAACAAAACAAATATTTCAGATCTGCTATGTGTTTGTTGTTTTTTCCTTCTGTTGATTTCTTTATGATTGTGTTTGGCTTAAGTTTTTGCAAGAATTCAAATTTAGTTGTTTTGTGTTTCTCAAATGTACTTTCAAATTGAAATACTACACTCATTTGCCAAAAAAATCATGCACCAAGAAAGAATAGTTGAATTGTTACAAAAGTTGGGCAGGAAGTTATATTACATATAGTTAGGTGAATGATTTGTGTTTAGAAAAAATCATGCAAATATTCCAGCCATCAGAGGGCACGAAAGTGTTTCTCTTGTTGCTCTTCAAAACAGCCCCAGAGCAAGCCCATAATAACTAGGCTGGGGCAGTGAGGGCTCCCACAAAACTTATTTTTTATAATAATAACCCTTTAAATTTGGCCTCCAACAAAAAGTCTGCCTCAGGGACCCCCCCCCCCCCGTGGCATGTCACAATCTCGCCCCAGAAGCTGCTTTCATGGATTGTACCCATGTTTGCTTGATAAACCAGTGTTGAATGCTGAAAATGACTCTATGCTGCACTCAAGGACATTTTAGACAACTGCAGGACTTTGAAAGAGGTCGCGTCATTGGATTGAGCTTAGCAGGGTGAACAAATCAATGTTTTACACTCAGCCTGACCATTATGATCAAGCTGGCAGTGGATGTGTGAAGGCATGCACATGTGTCATACAGACTCTTATCTCCTTATGTTGGTCTAATGGTAGAGAGGATTGCTTCATCTGTAGGGAAGCCAAAGCAGCACTAATTATTACTGCACTGACCAGCAGACATTTTTCTGCATGGTAATATTTGCCCACATGTGGCAAGAATTCTCAAAAATGTCTGTTAAGTACCTTTTCTATGTAGATTAGCTCACCTTAGCACCAACTGAGCACATATGAGGGAGGGGTGGCTGGAACAACTATTTTGCCCAACTATGCAGAAATTAGCGACAGTTGCAAAACGCATGGACAAATTTACCTCAGTCCAACGTACTAAGCTTGTATGCATCAATTCCAGACAGTATCTTTCCTTGTATCTGCACTATAAGTGGCCCAATAAAGAACTATTCTTTTTTGCTATCCTGTTCTCTTATACATGTTCGTTTTTTTCTGATAATTTAATCATTTGCATATTTCAATGTGACAACACAAATTTTCGTTCAAATCGGAAGTTTTTCTTAGTACATGATTTTTGTTTTTGCAAATGATTGTATGCATTGGCTCTTTCTTTTGGCTCTCTTTTGAGATTATTATTGAATGTTATCCTCATCTCGCGCATTTAATTCAGAATTCTCTTAAGATAACGGAAATTGGTGTTTATCCGAAGGAAATTAATTTGAAAGAATTTATGAATTTTTTTAAATACTTAAGAGCTTTAATAAAATTGCATTAATTTATTCATATACAAACCTTAAAGCCTGAGCAGTCACCCAATATGTTAATTGCAGGTACAACCATGTGAATTACTAGAATCCCATCAATGCATATAAGGATTAGCACTGCTTGTACCAGAGTTGCACTTGGCTTGAAAGGAAGAGTAACACTCAGTACCGTCTTAATGCATGGGCCCACCCGCGCACAGCCCGGGGGGCCTCACAAAAATGAGATTTGGTTGAAATTTTCTAGAATTTACCAGGTAGAGCCTCAGAAAAACCACTTGGCCCGGGGGCCCATGATACTCTTAAGACAGCCCTGGTGGCACTGCTGTAGGCAGTCAAAGCTTTTCAATTTAAAAGATAGGATCACAGTGCATGAATACCTGAGCAAGTCCACTGAACAGAGAGATATAATGATACCGAAGCCAGAACTTTGTTGCTGGATTTATCCTCTTCTTCCAGCTAAACTTTGGGGTAGCAATGAACTAACCAGTGAACGCCAAGCTCTGCTACACATTGGGGGGGGGGGGGAAGGAGAGACATTGATACATGAAATGGTGTAAACCACAATAGGTTTAAAACCTTCAGAAGAAAGTGTGTTTAAAGTTGATTGTTGATAGTGACGGTAACTTGTGGGAAATTTCCCATATCCATGGGAAAAATCTGCTATAATTTGTCCAAAATGGTATTTGGAAATTTTTTTAGCATTTGTGGGGAATTTTGAAAGATCATTAAACAAAAGAACTTTTTAAAAAAAAAAAATTAATGCAGTGCAATAATTTTTTAGTGAAAAATACTTGACTACGCATTTCCCCCGGTAGATGGCAGCACATTTGTTGGAATGTGGGAAAATTTTGCTGGACGAGATTGCCATCACTGCTTACTGATCTTTTGCCAGCATTTGTCTTTGCCAGAGGAAGCAGTTGTAAACATATTTTCTGTCTGTTACATTTATTTGATTCGTCCTCAATTCATAGCATGACTTGGTGTTCACTGGATACTCAAGTGAAATTTGACTCTACATAGTGCTGCAACTGGAGGGGGGGGGGTGCCAAAGTGCCTGCTTATCCCATCTGACGAGGCATTTAGTTGTGACCCTGACCCTACCTCTCACTCTGACTACCGTTGACTACCTGCAGCAGGTTCACCATACATTTGTTAATTTATTTCATGTACATGTTTTCTTTTCGAAACAAATCAAATTTTTTGTTGCCGTTGATTGTAATTTATCCCGTGTCTATGAAAGAAATGACTTCTATTTTACTCTTGAGATAAAAGGTAACGTGTGATATAAGGGCAATAAATTGCATTTGTTCTGGATTACGACAGAGAACAAGAGAATAAAAATTTCTGACTTATCGATGGATACCTGTGTGATATATATTTTTTTAAAAATAGAGGGTTATTCTTCACGAGTGTCATTTTCCTGGGAGTAAAATAATATGCTCATTAATTAACAAAAGCTTTAAAATTCAATGCTGTATGAAAAACATGCATCTTACGCCTTAGGAACAGCATGTGCTCAAACAAGGACCTTCAAGACCAATTGGTTCTCAATGTGGGTCCACATAGGTTTCTTTGTTGTCCTTGGATATTCTGGGGGATGGGGGAGGGACTTGGTCGAGAATCAAATTGAAGGGGAGCCGTCACAGGTAGTTAGGGAGGCCACAGTGAGCTGTGAAAAAAAATGAAGCCTATAAACATGGGTAGGGCTGACAGAGTTCGAGCCCTGGGACCCAGGAAAAATACCATTTTCTGTTTTTTTCATGCTATAAATTCACTATAGAAGGGCATGCGTGAAAGATCGCAGCCTAGTCATGTTTGGTGGGGCAATAAATTTGAGGAATAGTTGGTCGACAAAATTAGTAGAAAAAAAGGGTAGCAAAATTTGCAGTGCCCACATGCTGTGAAAGCATAAATCTATCTCTGCTTAGAGAGCAGGGGAACCAGTTCATGAGTGACCAAAATTGGGAAATAGTTCCTCATCTAGAGCTGCATTAAGAACTTTCAAGCAGCTTTGATCTAGACTCTAGGGCATGTGCAAACATGTAAATGGTTAAAAGAGTGATCTGGAGAGTGAAGGATTAGTGAAGGAAGCTAGTGACACGAAAAGGGTGACCTAGAGAACAATAGCCTGGATCAGTGAGCGATAAAAAAAAGTGACATTAGAGCCAGTGCCGTCTTGAGATGGCATGACCCTGGGGTCTCGAGTAAATAAGGGGGGTCTCATGATAATGATTTGGTGCTATGATCTTTGAGAAGAATCATAGAAATTTATAAGCAGGTATAAACTAGGGGGGCCCCAGAGCTAGAATATCGCTTTGCCCAATGGCTCATGGTGCTGTCAAGACGTTAACCTGTGCCGTGTGCAGTATGTGAAATGATTGGAGAAAAGTGTGGGCAAAAAAGCATAATGTGAATGATCAAAAGAGCGACCTTAAGGAGGAAATGACTAGGTCAGTGAGAGCGTCCAAAAGAATGTGCTGGAAACAGGTGTGTTCATGGGGGAAGGACATGAACCCCACAAGGGCGATGGTGACAGACCGTGGACAATCACCATTGTTATAAATTCACTATAGAAGGGCAGGTGAAAAGTCTGGATTTGGGGCGGCATGTTTGGCAAAAGTGATCAAGAAAAAAACCAGAGCCCGGGTCGTGCCTGGTCTGACAGCCTACCAATTTGCATTCTTTCTAAAATTATAGTTCAATTATCATTTATGTTAAAATTCAAATTGGAACTCAATTTAAATCAGTTTTAGACCAAGGATACTGTTGTTAGGGGAGTGCGAGCCCCTTCATCCAGGGCCGTCTTAAGAGCTTCATGGGGGCCCAGGGCCGCAACTTGGGGGCAGCAGCGCAAATTTTATTCCGAAACCTCTTTCAACATTACGGGAGGGGGGCGCGTCAAAATGCGCGCTTGTCCCACGTGACCAAGCATCTAGTTCTGGCCACTTGGATTAAACATTTTAATAGCATAACGTTATAAATTTTAACTACAACATAATCTACAAGCGTCGGTGGTATAGCGGTTAGCATAGCTGCCTTCCAAGCAGTTGACCCGGGTTCGACTCCCGGCCGACGCAATAAATTGTTTTTTTTCCAATCTAACAAAATATTTAATGGAAAAACAATTGTTTTTATAAACTTACAAACAAAATTTCTTTTCATGAAAATCAAAGTTTAACAAGAAATTAATGTTTGGAAAATATTTTGTTGAAAAAAATTACCTGCGTTCCTGCCATCTACTAATATATATAAGAACTACAAGTGTTGTGCCAGCAGTGTTTAGTTTGTATAACGACCGCTAGATGTCAGCAAAATTATGAATGTTATGTGGCGAATTTCAAAGTTGTCATTTCACATCCGTAATTTTCAATGCCCTTGTCCTCTCCCTTCAACACCTTTTTTTTGCAGGGCCGTCTTAAGAGCATCATAGGCCCCCTAATAACAATTAGGACCTAATGATCTGAGAACTGATGAATTAAAAACGAGATACATTTGAAAGACATAATCCCAGCAGCAATGAAAATTCAGTATTAATGGGAGAAATAATTCCAGAATTAATTCCGTTTGAAGTGTTTCTAAAGTGGATATCACTGTTATTTATTGAAACAGGATATCATGTTCTATACCTATATGTATACATACAGGGTGTTCCGTTAATGGACCGATAAACTCAAACTCAGAGGGTTGTTAGTAGACATCAAGAGAAACAAAAATTGCAATGGAACATGGTGTCGCAAACCACGTTGATTGGGTGAAAATCGCGAAAAACGCATGCGGGCTCTGAGCCCAGCTGCAACCGCTCGTGTACTTGTCGAGGGGAATCGGCAAACCGTTGCAGCACGGTTTCTTCCATTTGAGGAGTGCGTACATTGAGCGGTCTCCCTGCCTGCATCACGCCGTGCTGGGTGGAAGGTCCCCGTCTCCCGTAGTGGTCGATCGATCGTGGCGAAGGAGTATAGGTGCAGACAACGCCTCATCGGATATTGCTGTTGGGTACATCCGCTGTGCTAAGCGCCCATTGCCATGCGCTCGACCGTAAATCAGATGCATATCAGCTTATTCATCGTTCGTGTAGTCAGCCATGATACAGACAACATAATTCATTGAAGCAGACAACTAACTGCTACACGTGATTACTACCGTAATAGCGCTAATTTACGTCGTCCGCAGCGCGTGATCCTACCCTAGCGCATGTGCGTTTCCGCAACGCTGCTTACTTCAGATATGGTGAGCGAACGCATTCAGGGATAAACTGACATCCACCTTTCGTCTCTTCTGGACTCAGAGCCTGCATGCATTATTCACGATTTTCACCCTCTCAACGTTGTTTGCGACACCATGTTCCATTGCAAGTCTTTGTTCCTCTTGATGTCTACCAACAACTCTCTGAGTTTGCTAGTCCATTAACAGAACACCCTGTATAGTGTAACGAAATTAATAGCGTTATCTCAACATACACGAAAATGGACATGTAGTGCCTTTTACATATACACAGGATTTTAATTGCAATGTTATATTATTCCCCTTATTTCATGGACTGAGCATCGCGTTGCTTACGTTTTGAAAAACGTGATTTTAGAGACTGGTGGCGTAAGTTCAGTACAGTATGTAAAGTAAGTACAGTATGTTCATTTTCGTTTCAAATAAGCGCAATATCTAAGATATTGGCCTACTGCATTTTACGTGATATTCACCTTGTGACGATTGGTGAGGTGTATACGAAGCGACAAACATGAAGCATTCCTTTATTTTGCATTAACCTGCGAAACACACAACCCTTCGTCATGAAGGTTAAAATCGAACTCCTCGAGAATGTCTTCGTCTCTCGGTACCACTTAAATCTCACGTGTCTCGTGAATAAAAGTATTGCTGTACATCCTTGTTAACAGCTTGCCTGTTACATACTCCCCCCTCTGGTTTCGCGGACGTCCCGGCAAGGAACCAGCAATAGGCGTTGTTGGAAGTTGTTCAGTGTTCTTGTTAGTTCCAACTTTGAGTGGTCGTCTCTTCTTTCGTGATGACACTACGGATACAGCATCCGGTTTCGCACATGGTGTGAGAGCAGAAGTACGATATACGCTGACAGAGACACCCGATTTGGCTGGATCAGCGACTATGTAATCGCTGGTGATCTATGTAATACCTCGTAGGCGATCTCGTTGTGGCGTGAACTTTGTCGACCAGTTCTTCCTTTGAAAACTCTGTCTGGGACCATTGTCGACATAACCTTTGCGTTCATTCCGTTTTTGTTCCACCTTCTGCTTCACAGAACCTCTTGTGAGGCTTCCCATGAGAGTCAACCTGTTTTCACGACTTCTTTGGGCACGGCTGCGACCTTCTGATCGACGGGCGTTAGGGTTTTGATCAGAATATTTATAGCCACTCCCCCTGCATTTATCATTCCCCTCTCTAACACTGCTTATACTTGTTTGGGTCCTTGACTCACGGAAGCTATTGCTAGACGTTATTGTTTGGCTTGGCATTTTACAACGATGCCGTATGTGATAATATCCTGGTGATCCTGGACTGCGTCGCCTGGCACCGGAAAGTTCGACTCGTTCGTTCCTGCGGAAACGTAAGTCTAGTACTTGCCTGCCTGTCGGAGTAACTCGTGGTTGCCCTTGCACCGGTTGGTGATGAAAGCTTCTTGCGGATCGGTGGATTTCGCTATGGACAGCAGGACGTGGATAGTCACGGACGCGACCTGTTTGGTTCCTGAGACATCTAGACCGATCCCACCGCTGAGGTTCCGACTCCATATCACCATGGTGAACTTCGCATTCGGGAGTGGCTCCTCCCCCTGGACTGAAAAAATTTTCATTGTTTTTCCACGACCTGTTCAGCAATTGTTTCTGTTGCTCTCCTTCAACTTGTCGTAGTTGGCAAGAATTGAAGTTAACATGCTCTACTACATGTTGAACAGTTTTAATCCTAGACTCGTTCACAAAGTGGAATCGCTTGAGATCCAACACGATACCAGCTTTCTCTAGAAAGTCGATTCCCAAAAGAGTTCTGTTACCGACGATTCCAGGAAAAACTATAAATTTCGTCCTTAGTCGCTTCCATTGGATGTTCACCAATATCGTTGTGGTCCACACATTCACCGTTGATTGCTGTCCGTTTGCAAGACGCATCTCGATAGTTTCCCGATGGAATTTGGCGTTTTGCTCTTTCAAAATACGATGCAGAGTATCACTTGCGATACAGTGCGTAGCATCGCTGTCGGCACAGGCAGTTCCCACTTTGCCATTTACATGAATTTTTTACAATGCTACGGGTTTTGTTACAGAAGAGCATCGATTCAGCTCCAACTGACCAAACTGAGCGGTTGTCGCTGTCATTTCGGAATTACAGGTCCGACACTGCGCTCTAATTACCCCCGGATATCCACATCCATAGCAGCTTACAGGTCGCTGTTCATCCAGGCTGATCATGGGAAGTGTCTGTTCATCTGCACGAATCCTGGTTTTGATGACGTCCATGGATATTTCCTCGGTGTTTGCTTTCGACGACACGCGACATCGTACTGCCTACATCGTCGTTGAATTTCTTAGTGAAAGTACTGCTAGCATCTTCATACGTGTCGAGTTTCTCAGCTAGTTCCGATGGGGAGATCAACATGGCCCATACGTCGATGAAATGTTCTTTCACTTGCGGAGGGCACTTCTTCTTCATCTGATCAGCTATGACTAGATTAATCAAGTCCTCGAATGTTGTAACCTTAACTTCTGTTAACCACCCTTCGAGATACGTTTTCAACTCAAAATAAAAGTCACGCCATGAACTCTCCGAGTTCTTCCGATGCTCTACAAAAAGTTGTCGAAATCTGTCCGCATGTAGCTTAAATCGCTTTAACAGCAGTTCCTTGACATACCGATAGTCCTTGAACTTCTCGTCAGGCTCCCTGGCACAGATCCTAGCCGCCCCCTTTCGGTAAGCTATTGGTGAGATACGTAATCCACAATTCTTCCGGAATCTGGTGTAATGCCATGTGTCGTTCGAACAGGACCAGGAACAATGAAATGTCATCTGATGATTCAAAACGCGGAACCGACACTTGAAAGTCCCGATTTGTCACAGCCGGTCGAACGGAAGCTTGGCACTTTTCTGCTTCTATCCTCAGTCTCTCGAGTTCGAACTGCATTTCTGCTCGCCGGTTCCTCTCTTCGGCTTCTTCTCGTCAAATTTTCTCTTCAGCTTCTTCTCGTCGAATTCTCTATTTCTCTTCGGCATCTTCCCGTCGAATCCTCTCCTCTGTTTCTTCTTGTCGAATTCTCTTTTCTACGAGGGTCTGTAGCACTCCTTTTGCGAGGACCTCGTCGTATTCTTTACTGGACGTAATAAGTTTCTTCAGCTCTACCACTTTCATCTCGGGTTCGGTAGGTTCGCCCATCTCTTCGGCAAGGCGACGGAGTTCGTCTTTTCGATATTTCGCTAAATAGGCCATTTTCACTCACTTGCTACCTAATTAGGATGTCCGCTTAGCTAAAACACTCACGCGTCTATTTTAAAACATTGGGTGCCAATGTGACGATTGGTGAGGTGTATACGAAGCGACGAACATGAAGCATTCCTTTATTTTGCATTAACATGCGAAACGCACAACCCTTCGTTATGAAGGTTAAAATCGAACTCCTCGAGAATGTCTTCGTCTCTCGATACAACTTAAATCTCACGTGTCTCGTGAATAAAAGTATTGCTGTACATCCTTGTTAACAGCTTGCCTGTTACAAACTGTCAATTAACCAAGTAGCATTTTTAAAATCGGCAATCATTTGACAATCATTACTGAGCATTTAGAAAGCATTGCCGAAATTTAAACTGAGCATTAAATAAATTTTATACCAGAGCGGCGGATGTGGGGCCTTATGTTAAGTTCATAAACAAAATGTCATATATTGATGGTTCTTTTTTTCCCGATACAGCGACGCATACGTCATGTGCTGCCTTATTCCGAGAAATACGGTACCGTATATACGGTATTTCATTATTTCAAAAGTTTTGATCCGATGCTTGTAGTGACAAGATAAAACGTAATGAAAACTTAACGATTTAATATACGAAAGAAACATAACGAGAAGGATGACACGTGTATACAAATCGGTGGTACAATTCCAACTGACATTTTTTCATTTTTTTACAATCACCAGAAGCGTGAGGAGGGTGCGCCATCTATACAGATAAGAACGCACTACAGCACTCCCCCTCCAGTCGAAGACGAAACATTTAAGAGAAGAAAATTTGAATAATAATCATACAAATAATAAAAAAAAATTGCAATGTATATACCATACATAATTACGAATCATATAGCTAATTTCGAAGGGTCAATACGAAATCGCACTCTTCGGCCAGACCTGGAAATATACTGATTTTTGAACGTGTCACATAAATTAGTATTATTTAACATAAAACATAGCTTAAGGCGATCTATGGATATATTTTTATGATTGCCATTAATGTTAACTTATCAGTTCTTGAAATAACTTCAAATGGTCCGGTGTATGGTTGTTGTAGAGGTTTGCGTACACATTCTTGTCGGACGAATACTGATGGAGAAGTTAGCAAGTCTGTCGAGACGAAGGGCTTAGACGAATTGTGATGAGAGGTTGGTACTGGTCTCACACGGGAGAAATGGTCTCTCAGTCTTTAGAAATTATGTAATGTGTGCATTTATTGATTTTGTTGCTAGACTGTAACCAAGTACGCAGAAAGTATGGTGCATACATTCGAATTAAATCTATCAGTGTTTTTCATCGATGTGTAGGCGCATGAGGGCTGGACGTTGAGCAGCCCCCGTTATATATAGCAATCATTATGGATCGGAATAGGATACGAATACAGGACAGAAAAGCAAAATTTAGGCGCAACTAATATACAGTAACCACTTTTTCATTTTGTTTATGATTTATAAGTAATGCCATGGGAGTGGTGGAGGGAGGGGGTGGCAAAATTTGTATAGCTCACAAGCGGCAAAAACATAAATACGGCCCTACCTCTACTACTAAACCAGACATGGACCTCGTCCATATTCCTCAGCGGAACTTCTAACGAATAGGTACATGTTGGAATGTGTGTGTATGTATAGTGAACCTTCCGTGAGAAGTTTGTTTCTGTATAATGCTTGTTATGTGTAGTGCTGCCATCTGCAATTCGGAATTTGACCAAAACTCTTGCCCAATTCGCACACCAAGCTTTGGCCAGGGATCTCTGGCCACTTCGCGAAATGGACGGACAAAGTCCGAATCATTTCTGCTATTCGGACTATGGCCAAAACTCTTGCCCAATGCGTGAAGTGGCCGACCCCGTCGTAAATTGGCCGCACTTCGGCCTTTGCCAGTAACATCTACATCCCCAGCGTGGTCCAGCCCCTCGGGGTAAAACGCTTACATCCCTCTTGGGACAGAGCGTGGACCATGTCTGGTCTTACAGTAACATCTACACATTTGACATACAAAGCGTCGAAAAACGTATTTTGAATATCAATGACACTCCAACGATCACTCCTCAAGGACTTTAAATTCATAATGATAGGGTAATAAATAAGTCATAATTTTCTGTATTATCGGAGTCATGAGCACCGCTAATGTCTATCGTTGATGAGCACCCATAAAGCTGCTTTCAAATATGCTTTCACACAAAAATCAACATTATACCAGTTCTTGGATCTTTTAGGTTGCGATGACTGAAACGAACATAAGATGCTCTTGGGTATTTCAGTGAGCACCTCTGCGCTCACAAGCAACAGGTCGAAGGTTTTTGATCTAGTAAATTGAGTTATATGTCCCGTATATATATTTCCAATTAGGCTATATAACTACAACATTTATATTACCGAAGAAATTCATTAATTAGGTAAAATTTATTTAATTTATGGATAGAGAGGGGAATATAGAAAAAAAAATGTCCGTATATCAAACAATATTTTGCGTTTGACTGTTACTGTGATTGTTTAAACTGAATGCATTCTTGTTAAAAAAAAGTATACGAAAGCGCAACAGTCAATTTTTTCTTCAGTTTGGGATTGTCGTCCGTCCGGTAAAGGAGAATTTCTCAAGACCTCCTTCGTTTTATCAATTAGGTAATCCCAGTGAATGTAGGTATAGATAATTAATTCTTTTATTCTCAAATGTAACTATTTCACTGCCTTCAGATATGATGTGCAACCTAATACATTCATTTATATTTTTTTCAGTTGGCAGATGAATGGCAGGTCCGGGAAATTGCTGAAGATGTTCGACCGACAAGTCGTGTCTAAGGATCCCCAGTTCGGGTAAGTAAAGGAGACATAGTCGTTTTAGTTATCAATTAATATGTTTTATACTATAGTCCTTCTTATGGATAAGAGGGGTTTCTTATATATGGGGGAAAAACTTTTGGTAGGATTATAAGTGTTTCCCAAAGTGGTGGGCGATATCTAGGATTTCCCAAAGAGGGGAAATGTGGAATGGTCCAGGAGAGGGGGGGGGGGGTCTATAAAAGTTACCTTGATTCAGGGGCGATGAGAGGGAAAAAAATTAAAGTTTGTTAAAAAAAAAACCTATTTTATTAGTAGGGGTAATTTGTAGTAGAAGCACATGCTTTGGTACGAATCTAGTCAGCACCTCCTAGAGATAGAAGGCCTCCACACTCTGCTTGTGACTTCGGTAAGTAGTCCATTTTCATCTCAGAATATTGAGGGGGAAAAAATTCCCTGCTCGTGCAAGTATCATCGTTGTGAGGGAAAAGAAATGATCGGGCTCAGAATTGGCGATTTCTATGCCCCGCATCCAATCACTATGCGGTATTTGCGAGCCAGATTCTACGCCAAAATAAGAAGACACGAAATAGGATGCTGTGTTTCAAAATGGGGCAAACTTGCTAGGTAGTCTGAATGACGTTTAAGGCAAACCCGTGCAGAAGCCTTCGGTCTCTAGGAGGTGCTGAAGTAGTGCAGTGGTAACCATCAAGTGATCGGGAAAGCGGTCTTTAAACTTTTTCAAATACTGCACCAAGCGGTGGTTTGGGCCTATTGTTATCAGAAGAGCACCCACACGCAAATTGGACATGTCCTCAGATATAAAATAAGCAAAATGTTAATTGTGCAAGTTGAATAAGGTGCACAATTGGTGATGGTCAAAATGGGATGCTCAATCAATAGTTTGCAGCACGAAATCAGAATCGAGTAGCCTTAGGTGCTTTAGCGAGCACCGTAGTTGTAGCTAAATTCTCGGTAGAAGACGGATGTAGGGATTCCTCGTAAAACTTGACAAATATGTCTTAAAATTAATCGAAATATGAGGTAACGCCAAGTAACCTTTATCGTTGAAGCTGCTAAAGTTTTCTTTGACCATAAGCATAATGTGCCTAAATAAAGTGCTCTGGAACTGTGCTACGCATCACTTAAATAATCTGAGAATATGCCGCGGGTAACTTGAGTGGTGTAGAACCGCACTGGGGGACCACTTGAGTGCTCTAAAACTACGTCACATGTCACTCAAGGGATCTCTAAATGTGTCACGGATCGCTTAAGTGTTCTGGAACTGTTTCCCGGGTCATTCAAGTGATCTGAAAATGTGCCACGGGCGGCTTAAATGTTTCGGAATTGTACCAATGGGACACTTAAGCGATCTGTGAATGTGCCGCTTAGTTCATTTTTACAAAATTAGGTTTGAAGAGGGCAGGCAGGCCGCATCAGATAACCCCCAGGGCCATATTTGGTTCTCGGGCCAAGGGCCTTCCTTCATGTGATTTATCATGATGAAATACGGATTCGTGTGAGTCAAATATCTTGGCAGAAATTTAAATGATCATGATTTTTCCTACCACAACTTATGTAATTGATAAATTTAGAGAGAGCCAAGTGTGTTGTGTGTTACCGTATTCCCTAGCATTAGTCGGCATGCCATAAAACTCGAGGGATACCTGGTTTCTGAATATTCGGGTCTGGTTTGTTCCCGGCATGCTGGAAAAAACGAGGTTCGCAGTAAACATTCGGCGAGTTCGATGAATTTTTAGAGTAAAATTGTTTAAGAATTTTCCCAGAATATCTGTGACTCGAATTTCCCGAAATGAAGGAAAATACGGGCATTCCTGGAAAATGCGGGTTTTTCCCTCGCTGTTTCCCGGCATGCTGGCCAATACGGAGAGATACGGTTACATGTACATAAAAACAAATATTAATCTTTATTATTTTTTGGCTCTGAAAATATTGGGGATGGGTAACTGGGGATCCTACATCACACATTGAATCATCAAAACGCATTTGATAGATGATAATTCGATATATCATATTACAATAGATGCTATTTTGAAGAAGATAATCGTCTCGAAGTACAACATCCTTGCTGAGGGAGGACATCGAAAAAGGGACTCCATCTTGCTGAGGGAGGACACCGAAGAAGATACTCTATCTTGCTGAGGGAGGACATCGAAAAAGGGACTCCATCTTGCTGAGGGAGGACACCGAAGAATATACTCTATCTTGCTGAGGGAGGACATCGAAGAAGGTACTCCATCTTGCTGAGGGAGGACACCGAAGAAGGTACTCTATCTTGCTGAGGGAGGACATCGAAGAAGAGACTCCATTTTGCTGGGATCTTTTAAGAAAGGGGTGAGCTCAATCCATGTAGCTATTATCGCTATCCATAATTTAGCGTAAGATACTCAAAATATTTGATACGCGTAAACCAGTGTTTCCTAAAGTGAGCAATATCGCCCTCCCTTTGGGTGAAGCAATGAAATGGTACGGGAAAGGGGGGTGGGGATCGGAGTTACGAGGCTACATGTTGGTTCGAGTTGGGGAGCTACGAGAGAAAAAAAAAATTCGGAAGAAAGGGGCGATGGGGAGCGATTAATACGAAACAGAAATAAAATTATGTCGCGTAATTAACTGATTATATCTCAAAGCTAAGCATAGAAATTCATGACAAAAAAGCCCTTACTATAGGAAAATCACTTATACGTGGAAAAATTAAAGAAATATAGTAATAACATTAATATATTCTAGTTTGAAATTAATGAATTAAGATCTAAGAAAACTAATATAAAGAGATGAATAGAAAAATAATATTAATTTTCAAATACAATTATACTTGATTTTTATAAAGCTAGCGGTTAGTAGCTAAAACGGCAGTGATGGAAGTAGATCCCAGGGCCTAAAGCACGGCGTCTACCCTGTTGGTAAATGAGTAAGCGAGCGTTGCAGAAAACTTTATCAAAAGGGTATGGTGAGGTTCTATATAGGTCTTGGCCTTGTATACAGACTCTCACGCAGATTTCTCGAAGCGTTATTTCATTGGCAAGCAAGTAGGTGAGCGTTGCTGAAACCTTTACCTTCGAAATACGTCACTAGAATCTGTGTGGACCCTAAAGGGCAGAAAATGTGAGGCATGACTCTAAACGAACTATATAATTAATATTAATTAATTTTCACGAAACAAATAATAATTAAAAGAAGCTATATTTACTTAATATACCTACACTTAACGAACCTATAAAAATACTAATGCGCAAACTATTCCCAAATTTATAAATCGAGCTCATTTTTTAATTAACTGTGATAAACTACATAACAAACTAAAATAACTTACATAATTTTTAAAAATAATTTTTTTTTTGCTTCCAGTACAAAAAAAATTACTTTTATATTCATCCTCATATTTCTAATTCCAGATTTTTTTATCGTATAATCTACATATTTTACTACATGTTAATCAAAACTTAAACAAGCTATTTTCAATTAAACGTTTCAGGAAACAATGACAGTAAAGCTTGTAAATCCGAATCTAAAAATCTTCTAATTCACATTCAGCACAAAAACATTCGATATAAAAAGAATCCATTCTGAATGGAAACCGTGTAGCTCGCGACCCCAAAATACGCCCGACCCTATTTTTTTAAGAATAAGCAGTAACTTTTTATCTGTTCAAATAATGCATCCAAAGTTTAAATGTGAAAAGGTATTTGATACGACAAATCGTTTGTGGCTCGAGATGCTCACCTAAAAAAAAATTACTACAAAATCTTGCTGTCGAATAATAATCAATTGAACATAAAACAATTTAATTCCAGGTACAGCAGTTAATAGCATCAGTATTAATTTTTAAAATAAAAGAATTGTAATTCGGAAGGACGGCAAAAACTAAGATAATTAGATAAATCTAAATTTAGGACGGTAATAGTTGAGTTTAAGACTCATAATGAGGCACGGCGTCTACTCCGTTGGTAAAGCGAGTAAAGTGAGCGTTGCAGAAAGCTTTACCAAGATGGTATAAAGAGGCTGTATTTCTTTGGGTGTCAGCTATATACATTCCTCTGACACGTAGATGACTTGCGGTGCCATTACACTGGCAAACAAGTAGGTGAGCGTGCTGAAAAATTTGCCTTTGAAATGCGTCGCCAACATCTACGTGGATGCTAAAGTGCAGACAATTACATGAGTGACTAAAAACTTACCATAAAAGCATTATTAATTATTAATTTTCAGAATAAAAGTAATATTGAACTATACAGTAATTAAATTACACTACAACATTTAAAAAAAAACCTATAAAAATACATCACGAACTATTTCCAGCTTTATAAAAATTGAGCTTAATTTTTTAAAAACTAAAAAAATTATGCTATAAAAACGAGAAAAAAAAAATTAAATCAACATCTTTGTATAAAAGTTCCATTATTGTAGGAAATTATATTTTATTCGTCCTCCAAGAGTATCAATTAAAATATACGACCTACACACTTCATAGATGAATATTCACACTTCAAATGTTCCTTCTCATCGCCCCCAAAACTCAATACAAACCATAGGATCGTACATTAAACCCAAAGCTCTTTCCACCACTGAACCTTTCCATCGCCCCTCAGGGGGTGATTGATATTGTCCACACTTTGGGAAACACTCATATAAATTAACTAAAATTTTTTTTCGGAAAAATTAATCATATATAGTAACAATTAAATTTCTAACAATTTATATATAATATTCATTACCATTATTGTAGTGCAGGTATCAACTGTTCAGTATTTCTATGTAAGGCACGGCGTCTACCCTGTTGGTAAAGGAGTAGGCGAGCGTTGCAGAAAACTTTACGAACAGGGTATGGGGAGGTTGTATATATGGCTTTTATCGTGTGTACACGCTTCTCACACGTAGATGTCTGGAAGCATTATTGCTCTGGCAAGCGAGTAGGTGAGCGTTGCTGAAAACTTTGCCTTTGAAATGCGTTGACAGCATCTGCGTGGATGCCAAAGTGCAAAAAAAAGCAAAAACTAGACCATAAGATACAGCGGAGATAAATAAAAGTGATAATTTTTCTCGCAAAAACAGTAATATATAGTAACTATTTCAAATTACGATTTAAACGGTTTCAAAGCTATCATTAATGCCCTAATCGCACTACAAATATTAATAAGTTGCTAATGTTTCCAACGCAGACACACAAGTAAACTGAATTCGTAAATCAAACTTTTAGGATAAAAATCTCTTGTTTGTATAAAGTTTCCAATTTTAAAAATACTAAAATACCTAAGACCTAATAATACTAAATAATACTAAAGACCAAATGATACTAAATAATACTAAAGACTCTAATAATAGTAAATAATACTAAAGACTCTAATAATAGTAAATAATACTAAAGACTCTAATAATAGTAAATAATACTAAAGACTCTAATAATAGTAAATAATACTGAAGACGCTGAAGACTTTCAAATTCTTCAAGCTTAGTTACTCATTAAAATAATTCAAGATGATAAAAGCTTCGATATTTAACTCTCTTTTAGTAAAACCTCCTAATAATTTTATTTTCTCTATTCCGCGTCTGCTAAGTTTCAAAATACTTTTCCTGCGTGATACTGCCGTCGATTCTATTGTTCATCCTTGCAGATCTAGTAGCCTTGTAGCTGTTTAAGGACGCCACACCGGTTAAGAAGGCATCATTAGGAGCCCGGACGGGATTCCTGAGACTTTTCGTGAAGAAACGTCCGACTACTTGTAATCATTGATTTGAATAAACACTCGAAATTTTAAAAGTTTGCTCGTTCTCGGTACTTGATATAATCGTCGTGGAAACATATTTTTCAACTTCATACGAGTTGGAAAATTTCCATTAAAATTCATAAATTTAATGCTTCAATAAGTCGAAGCTTAATATTATCAAATATTATTAGTTTCTTCAAAATATTTGTTAGCTTCAAGTTATAAACATTGAATATGTGAATTTAAATGGAAAATTTGCAACTTGTGTATGAAGTTGAAAAATATAAATATTATGAGTGGATAAATGTTATAGCAGATGCGATAAATTAGTTATTATGCATAATATAACCGATTGTTATACATCCATTTTTAATCGTCTCGGTACGTAAGTTTCATAAACTTATCTTTACCACCGTTTATGCATAATATCTAAGTAGCTTTGATAAATTTGTGAATACTAAAAAAATTACCGCTTTTCCTGTGGCAATTATACATAAAACCCAAGCATACCTGGTAAATTTGATAAATACTTTCCTTATCTTTTACCAATAAATACTGTCATTACCTATTTGATAAATTTAGCGGAATTTATGAAGCTTACCTAAAAATGGTCGTCTTACCAAATGGTTTGCATAATAACCTATGGTTATGCGTAATACGGTAAACACCAATTAATTGGAAATTCCGTATAGGAATGTGTACGAGCTGCAAGTACGGTTAAGTAGTAGTATAATACTCCAATTTACGTCAGTAATTCGGTCCATGAACAGCACGTAAGTCGAATAAGATGTAAATCGAGATACATTTTTTCACACAGATGCTGTTGAAATAACATCGTATCAGTGAACAACTAACTTTTATAAAAATTCCAGTGACCTTAATCAACACTACCTATAGCAGAAGGCCTCCGCACGAAGCTCGTGACGTCACTGGTCACATCATATCATCTATAGCCATTGGATATACATAGCAGGCCGACGCATGAGCCAGCTTTACCTTTTTTTATTGTATATCCAATGGCTCTAGGTGAGATGGGTTTCTTCAGTGACGTCACAAGCTTCGTGCGGTGGCCTTCTTCTATAAGTGGTGTTGCCTTAACCCTTTGTATTCAATGGTCTTAATGATATACACATTTCTACTACTTTACCTTAGTGCGCCCAAGGGGCATAGGGGTAAAACAAGCCTCAAGTTCGTACGAAAAGAAAATAGGTAGCAAGATGTTTCACACCTAACGAACTTGAGGCGAACACCGATAGATGGCGATTTAATTTCCAACCCAATTCGTTAACGGCAGTAAATTGCGTACAGCCGAAATTGGTGTGTGGGTGAAATATACATTTTCCTACTGACGATGAATAATTTTTTTAATGCTCTTCAGGCTGACCATATTTCACCGAGAAAAATACAGGAAATACGTGACATTGCTAATTTTTGTCAGGAAAAGCAATAATTATTTTCGATTTCAGTTAAAATAAATTCTTCCTTGAAAATACGGGAAGCAATAGGTTTGTAAGAAACTCGAGACTGTGAAAATTTCGGTTATGTCCTGTAAAATAAGGCTCATTTATCTGTCCATCCTAATCCAGAAAGATTTCTTAGGCTAGCCAGTGCCAGCATAACGCATGACGTTCTGTTGCAATTATGACCCCAAATTTTATAGTCCCGTATTTTTTTTTGGGCACTCTCAAGTTTTTGATGTCGTCAATTTCCTAGTTCGTTCAATTTAGATGCTACCAGGGCCGTCTGAACGCACAGGCCCACCTGGAAACGGACTCTGCTGTATTTTATGCCCCAAAATGATCAGATCTGGTTTGAGGTTTTACAAGAATATTCAGAGAGACTCAATAGCTTTCAATTCAACCGATTCACAGAACAGCAGGGCTTTACATGTGCGTAGTGGATCTTCAGCTCCGTATACTACGAGCGCACTGCTACTTAACCTCGTACACATTCCTCCGCAGGATTTCTAAGGAATTGGTACATGCCAGAATGTGTGTTGTGAGTGTATGTATGACTAACGTGTTTACGTCGTCAGAATTGTGCTTGTTTCGTCTTTTTAATGCTGCAGAAAAAGAGACCATCGTGAGGGAGATGCACAACTCCGGGGGACGTATACAATATCCACGAAGGGCTCCAAAACGGACAAAGGGGGGGGGGGTAGGCTCAGCTCTAGTTGTCTACAATAATAACAAAGACATAGGCTGCAAATTCAGTCTTTCAGGCTGAGCCGAAAGTCAGATCATAGAAATCACTCAATCGCTAAAGTGATCTATAACAATCAAGTCGGATAACTTATCTATCCTCCATCAAAGCAAATAGCAACTCTCTTTCACCGAACTCAATTTCCAAAGAAGCGGGCCACCAACTTCTTACGAACAACCGCATCAGTATAGAGTGGGTCAAAGCTCATAACTACAACGCCGACAACGAAAGGGCCGACCAGCTTGCTAAGGATGCCACACGGCTGAAATATGAGGATAGCTCCAATTTGCCGTCCAGGTCATAGGTCAAACGAATCCGGCAGTAAGACCCGCTCTCCACATGACAGGAGAGATGGACACGCGAGTGCAGGAAGATCCACCTTTGCTGGTGGTTTGTTATTTTGTTTGCAACAATTAAGTTATTGTGAATACAGACAAAGGGTCAACCTCAAAACCTACCGGGGAGACGAAGCAACACTTTGTTCGTCATTAAAAACGGGTAATTCCAGGAGTACCTGCATCGATTTCACGTAGTGCCCATTATAACGCGTGTACGTGGACAAAAGTGGGGAGTACCTCAGACACTACACCACCGAGTTCGTGATCACCTCGTTGAAGTACGAGCTGAAGATCACTCCCAAAGTTGGAAATAAATACGCCTCAATAATTCCATAAACTGCAACAAGGCAGAGGAACTCGCTTGAGGTGGTTTGGGATTCCAAAGACGAGCATTACGACGCCGAATCACGTCAAGCGAAGAAAGGAAGCCAAAAGCCGGGTTTTCCTAGGAACAGGTTTTCTGCGCCACGCGCAACGTGATTCGCCCAGCGCGACACACCGTCCACTCACCAATAAGAAAAGCAGCATGACTGTTTTCCTACAGAGCACAATACGCCTGACGATAGCGCTTTACGTCGAGCGTGATTGGCCGACTGTTTCTGGAGGAGTTAAACGCGTCGTGCGCCGCGCGCGCGGTTTTGCCCCGATATTCTCTTCACTCTTGTGTGTTTTCTTTTCCTTCCCTTCAAACCGGAGCGTGCAGACGACAGAGTAGCTGATGCCAAAGCCATATACTTTATATAGTTGTCCTGATCTGATGCGCCACGCTAGGAAAACACAAACGCGTAGCGTGATTATGTAACACGTTTCTGTCGGCGGGTGCGAAATGGTCTAATTCTGTGCACGCTGCGCAACAAACCTATTCCTAGGAAAACCAGGCTAAAAATATGGCAAAGACGCCCGCAGGGGACAGTGGCAACACCTTCTATAGCATGTAGAAGTCTCTACAGCTGGTGTTGACAGTGATTTGTGCTGTGACTTAACGTATATATATATATATGTGTGTGTGTGTGTGTTGTTGTTGTGTGTTATAACGCGCTGCTTTGTTAGTTTCTAGTTAATGCGTTCTGGTTCGATTAATCGAGTCTGATATCATCAGGCTCTCCGAGACTTTTAGGAAAGAGCACAAACCATCCCAAGATGGTATTCCTGGGTGGTCAGCCGTCACGTCTGTCTGCCTGGTGCTGCTATCTGCTTCCATATTTTTAAGTAAAGATGGTAAATGCTTGGATTTTTCATGTTAGGAAAGTATCGTATTGTAGGTCTCTGCGGACAGACTTTTTTTTAAATGGAAGACCGCTAGTATTCACCCCGCGAAGTTGGTAAACCTCAAAAAAACCAATTTCATCCGACCGCCGCTGTGCCGCAACGGGGTTCGAAACCTCTGGATCCTCTCCGTGAGAGTCCAGCACGATACGCACACGACTGGACAGCGACGGCTCAGCTCCGTATAGAAAGTCAGTATATTTAGGATGGGAATTTGTCGATTTTTTTCAGAAAGCTTCTGTATATGCTATACACCGGGTCCTTTAGGCCCCACATGAAGTCCCCCACTCCGATTCTATTGTACGGTTTCGCACTTATTGGGGGCCGTTCAAGTATTACGTTATCATCGATGGGGGGGGGGGGGTTTGGATAATGCTTACGTCATCAACCACCCTTTATGGAAATATGAAATATTTTTAATGGCATCTTACTCGGTGCGCCAAAAACAGAAAAAACCTTTCGATAGTTTGTGGGCACTTGAAGTAACAATCCCCCTTTTGATAAGTACCCTACAAGAGCCACTTGACTGATCTCTAAATTTTTCGCGGATCCAAGTGATCTGGAAATGCGTCCGGGACGCTTAAGTGTTCTGGAACTGTGCCACGCATCACTTCAATAATCTGAGAACGTGCCGCGTGTAATTTGAGTGATGTAGAACTTGGGGGTGGGGGCGATTAAGTGCTCTAAAACTACGTCACATGTCACTCAAGGGATCTCTAAATGTGTCACGGATCGCCTAAATGTTCCGGAATTGTACCAAGAGACACTTAAGCGATCTGTATATTGTAGCGCTCTATCTTATTACAAAAGCTCTATCTTTATCTACAAAATTAGGTTTGAATTCGCGGGTCACATCAGATGACTCTGAGGGCCACGTTTGCCCGGCGGTTGAGTATGAGTGATATAAAGGGTATTTCTTTTTCGTTATTTCAATTTTTATCACCGAAATATTACATACTTATCGAATTTTTAGTTGGCTTGTGGGGTGCACTTGCCCCCTTGAGCACCCTCCTGCGCGGAAGCCTTTTCCCACAAGGGTTGGGCTGACGGTGCTGAAGCCCTGGGACCCTTATTCTGATTCTTATCAATTTTTTGTTTTGTTTTTCACACTATAAATTCTCTATTTGGCGGTGGGGGCAGTAGTGAAAAATCTGACAGGAACTGCAACGCGGGTCACAAATGGGTAATCTGGAAATGTGACTTTTAGTTCACTTTTACAAAATTAGGTATGAGGTCATGGGATACGTTTGGCTTGCGGTTGAGCATGAATGATATAAAGGGGAGGGGGGGGGTATTTTGTAACGTTTTACTAAGAAAAACCTATCGTCGGGGGGCACCCGGTTTTATTCGTCAGAATGGTGGCGGCATCTGCAGTGGAAATTGGTAAAAGTGACATTACCAATGGTGCGCGCAGGCGTCCTCCTTTCTCAGTTTGCGCAATCGGGTTACCCATGTAGGCTATATGTTACGGTAAATCAGGGGCATAGCCAGAACTTTCGTTCCGGGGGGGGGGGGACCAAAGTGACAGAACAATTGATTTGGCCATCTTTTTCCCTTTTTTCGGTCATTTTCTCACATATCGGGGGGGGGGAAGACCAGACCCCCAAGTCCCCGTCCCCCCGCTACGCCCTTGCGGTAAATGTGATAAATCAATTATTAATCGTTTTGGTAAGTTTGATGAATTTATCACTTTTTTTACCGGCGAATATGCGTAACACCTAAGCATTAGCGGTAAATTTGATGAATACTAAAAAAATTAGCACTTTTTAAAAGTGATTATGCATATAATACCCAAGCGCGGCACAGTTCCAAAGCAATTAAGCGACCCGCGGCTCAGTTACAGATAATTTAAGAGGCCCACGGCATATTTACAGATCACACACGAGACACATTTACAGATTACATAAGTAACCTGCGGCGCTGTTCCAGATCGCTTAATTAAGTGGCCCGCAACGAGTTCTAAAACAAATGAAGTGGCCAGCACCGTCGTAAGGAGAAGGTCGAGCACTCTTGCTCTACATCAGTGATTTCCAACGAGGGCGTTAACGCCCACCACTGCTGGGGGGGGGGGCGGAATGTTCCAGGGAGGCGGTAGAAGCTACGGGTATAACATGGGATGCTATGGGTTAGATTGCGTTTGGGGGGGGGGGAGGCGATGGGAGAAAAAAATTTCTGAAGAAGGGGGCGACGGGACAAAAAAGGTTGGGAAACTGTGCTCTATATCAACCAATTTTTCTTAATTTAAATGCTTTTTGAAGGGTGGTTGCTCAAAATGTTTTGGAAAGAAAATGTTTGTGCCCCCCCTCCAAAGGTTGATCCTGCGTACGTCCCTGCTTACGGGCCCTTGTAGAAGACTCACAAAATAGTAATGCAAATTGGTGGTCCTTTAAATTATTTCAGATATTTTAGTGATCCTTGAAATTATTTCAGATATTTTAGTGATCCTTGAAATTATTTCAGATATTTTAGTGATCCTTGAAATTATTTCAGATATTTTAGTGATTCTTCAATTATTTCAGAATTACTACGAATTATTTCAGCTGGTGCTGCCGTCTGTCTTCCATATTCTGAAGTATAGATGGCAAATGCGTCGTGTTGCAAATCTGGATTCTCTCTGCGGACAGATCCTTTTTTTTTTTTTAAAGGGAGAGACCGACTCGTGTTATACGCCTTGAAGTAGCAAAACCGCAAGAAACCAATTTCAGCCGACCACCGGCAACGGAGTTCGAACCTAGATCTTCACGCTCAGAGTTCAGCGGGATGCCCACAAGACCGGACAGCGGCTGAGCTCCGCATAGAAAGAGAAAGTCAGGGCATTTAGGAAGCGAATTTGCAAATTTTTTTTTTTTGCTGAAAATTGTATATGCGATAATAACAAACTTGAAGATTGGTGTTGAGGGTTTTTTTTTTTCAACATTAGGTTGATGAAGGTTCATAGAGACTAAAAGAATCGATACTTCCCTTTAAAAAAATATATATATACATCTTATATAATATTAAAGCTTTAATTAGAGCTAGGAATGAGCTCAGAATTATTTGAATTGTGTGTCTGATGGTAGATTACGATGGCCAATTATTGCCATCAAGCAAATTCGTTCACACCTTTTACTGTAGTTTGTACCTAAAGCGCTCTATCTTAAAAGCACTATAAGCATGGAGAGAACTAGAACGCATAATGTATTATCATTATTCCAGACTAGACCAGAATTGAATTTTGGCTGATTCCCAGCCCTATGGGCCGGCTGTCAGCATACTAACTAGCCAAGAAGGCCTATGAAGAAAGGAAAGTATACATTGTTTGTGTATAGAATTATGTTGCGCGTGTATGTGTTTGATAGAAAGAAGTCCAATCGGTCATGGTCTGTCTGTCTCACTTAACACATTCAATGCCGCCACAACATACTCAACACCACCACATGACACACAATATCATCACACACATCACCAAGGGAGAAAGTCCATTCGCTCGTAACACTCAATTCGGGTGGAAAGGGGGGGGGGGAAACCCTCACATGGGTGTCGCAACGCAAAAACCCCGTCAATTTTTATCATCAAAAATTAATGTTCAAAATAGCAAGTATGAAAGTTCTGCTCAAGTATTCAGTGCAGTAACTTCAGAATATACAAGTTGTATATATATATTTTAAACAATTCAAAAATTCTGCCAAAAATCGTTGCTGAAATGATCGATGCGATCTATAAATGATAAATTTTTGTTTAATATGCAACCTAGGTATTTAATTTTTCTTTCTGGCCTTAGTATTTGGTTACCTATGTATAAGGCCCTATCAGGCAATTTGCGTCTCCTAGTGAACCAAATAAATTTGCCCTTTTCAAAATTTAACTGTATTGCTGTGTGTTCACACCAATCCTCGATTTCATCAATTGTTTCTTGAAGATTATTGTATGCTTGGTTAGCATCTCTACTGCTGAAAAGGACAGTACAGTCATCAGCGAAGAGAGATATTTTTCCATTTTGAGGCGCTGAAATATTGTTGATATAAAATCAAAAACTATTGGGGGGCCCAAAAACGCTTCCCTGTGGCACAGATGCTCTTATGGACTTTATTGATGAAACGGAGTCATTTATTTTGACTTGAAAAGTTCTTCCAAGCAGATATCTGTAAAAGAAAATGACCATATGAGGGGGAAAATCCAAGTCAATTAATTTTTCAAGAAGAGTTGCATAATCACATTTGTCGAAAGCCTTTGAAATGTCTAAAAAGGCCGCCGCAACGAAATCGAAGTTGTTGAAGGCATCAGTTATGAATTCTGTGACTCTTAGGAGCTGAGTCACACATGAATGTTCAGGTCTAAAACCATAAATTACGTTGTTGTCAATCATATATTTTGTCAATCTAGATGCAATAATTCTTTCAAACAGTTTACTACAGTTACTCAAGAGACTGATAGGTCTAAAATTTTGAGCAACTAGAGGGTCTGTTGCCGTTTTATGTATGGTTTTAATTATAGAATGTTTCCAAGATGATGGGAAAAAATTAGATGAAATAGCAGATGAAAATATTGGTCATGTGAGTGATAATATTGTCTGGTAAACATTTGAGTGCTTTATTACTAATTCCATCGACTCCAGGGGCTTTTTTTGTATCAAGTTTATTAATTAGAGCCCGAAGTTCCTCATTTGTAGTAAATTCCATGTGGTCAGTAGGATTGTTGATGTGATTATGAATGAATAATGAGATCTTTCGTCTAATTTGTTGTGTAGTAGCAATCGGTTGGTTTCTATTTGTAGTAAATTGCCTCTCGTATGTCTGGGTAAATGCAATTTCTGCAATTTCTTGGCTTGTATATACAGTGTTGTTGTCACTAGTTTTAATTTTGTTAAAAAATGTCCTTTTGGGTTTACAGATGCGCCACGCCTTCCATAAGTTCCCATTCTCCGCTGTGGCATTACCAACAAAGTCGGAGAATCTCTCGTTTACATAAGCCGCAACCTCTAGTTTAATTTCTTTTTGCAATCTATTCAAAATTATTTTGTCTAATGAACCTCTAAATCTTTGCCATTTTTTACGAATTCTGTTTTTATACCTAATTTTATCCATGATTTCTCGAGGAAGACCAAATTGATTTTCAGTTTTCGGCTTAGTAGCACTAGATGAATCAATGGTATTTTTAATTAAATCAGTAATTTCATCCACAGCAAGGTCAATATCTTGTAATGTAGGATTTTCTGCCAAAGTGGGTGTTACGTCTGCCAATTTACTTGTGTACTCAGCCCAGTCAATTTGTTTGATCAAAGTCTTAGTTCTTGGGACAAGAAAATCGATATTAAAAAATAGCGGATTATGTGGTGAATAAAGTAATTCTTTAGTGTGCATTTGTATGTCACAGAGGAAATTTTTTGCTATTCCAAAGTCAATAACGTTAGGTGTTCCTCTATTTTGTGACGGGAAATGTGTTGGTTTAGGTGACGAAATAACTTGCAGAAAATTTTCAATGCCAAATTTTCTCAAAATTTTGCCATTACGGTTTGTAGATTTGGAAAAAAATAGCGAAGATTTACAGTTCCCGCAGTCTCCTGCCACAAGGACAGGAATTCTTGTATTGAATATTTCTCTAAGTATGTCAATATCTAATGCGTTGTTAGGAGGTTTGTATACACACACGGGTTTCCTTTTTTGCGATCTTTTTTTTATGAAAGTTTTTTTATTAATCAGATATTTTTTATTACTCAAAGTTTCAGACAAATACAAAGACTTGGACTGTATAGATACCGTAAAGTTGAGTGATTTGGGCACAGATTTTAGACATTTTTTTGTATTATCTCCCTTATGAATTACATTTTACTAGAAAGAAAGAGAGAGTTTTGCAAGTTAATTATGAGAAAAAAAAAAAAAAATGAATGCAAAGTCGTACCTAAGTCATCCCGTCAGATGGTAGTCTTGCTAATATTATGGCCATTCTAAGATTCAATGGATTCTCCTTGGAGGAGGAAAAAAGGACCAGGCGTCCTCTTTTTTCAGTTTTGAATCTGGTAACCCTATCTGAAGACCACATAATCCATGTTCGATCATCCATATTGTCTGAATTTTTTTGTGGAAAGAAATAATAATTATTTTTTGCAACATAAAAATCGATTATTTCAAATGTACAACTTTTGTTAACGAAATTTTCGTCTCATAAAAAAATTTTTATGCTAGAATATAACAAAGAACTCCCTCTTTTCTCATCATCGCATGATGGCGGCACCAGCAGTATATAAATCGAAAGCCTGTATAAACAATCAATAAACATGACATGAATGTCGCTCTCCACCCGCCAATACAAGATATACAGAAGACTGGATGTTGTGAAGATATTTAGTATTTGAGATGTTGATTTTTTTTTTTTTTTAAGGAAGGAAAAAACTCATCTCTGCCTCTACCGGGAGTCGAACCCGGGTCCCTCGATTGCCGGACGAGTGCTCTGACCACTAAGCTACAGAGGAGATAGAGATTTAATTAATAATTAACATCTCAAATACTAAATATCTTCACAACATCCAGTCTTCTGTATATCTTGGATCAATAAACATCTCTAGAGATGTATCTCTAGGAGGTAATGGCTGAGAACGGTGTCCCCCAACATCTTTCATCAGAACATCACATGACTCGGTGAAAACAAATACAATCCCACGTTATTTTCTTATGGCCTCCCCACGGGAATTTAAAACAATAAATGAAAGAAATAATTTCAGCATCGATGAGATAATTCCAGAATTAATGTAAGAGATAATTTCAGCATCGATAAGATAATTCTAGAATTAATGTAAGAGATAATTTCAGCATTAATGAAAGAGATAATTTCAGCATTAATGAAAGAGATAATTTCAGCATTAATGAAAGAGATAATTTCAGCATTAATGAAAGAGATAATTTCAGCATTAATGAAAGAGATAATTTCAGCATTAATGAAAGAGATAATTTCAGCATTAATGGAAAGAGATAATAATAAAAATTAATGAAAGATAATTCCAGAATGAAGGAAAGATAATTAATGAAAAAGGGATAATTCCAATATTAATGAAAGAGACAACTCCAGAATCAATGAGATATCATTTCAGAATCAATGAGATATCATTTCAGAATCAATGAGATATCATTTCAGAATCAATGAGATATCATTTCAGAATCAATGAGATATCATTTCAGAATCAATGAGATATAATGATAAATAATTTCAGCATTAATAAATGAATTCATTTCAGCATTTATGAAAGAAACAAATCCAGAATTGAGAAAGCAATTATTCCACGAGTAATGAAAGAAATAATAATTAATAAAGGAAATAGTTCCAGAATTAATGAAAGAAAATTCAAGAAATAATGAAGGAAAATTTCAGAATTGATGAATGAAAATTCAAGAATTGATGAATGAAAATTCAAGAATTAATGAAGGAAATGATTCCAGTATTAATGAAATAAATAATTTAATCTTTTTTTCACCTTTAGATGAGTTTTCTCTGTCTTTTTTTAACCTTTAAACCCAATATTTAGAGACCGAATATTTAGAGACCACTTCAATGGGCAAATTGACAGGCGGGAAATGTTTTCACCGAGTCCCGTTATTTCCTTGCATTCGATGGCGCTGCCGTCGCGGCGGCTGGATGTTCCCTCAAGTAATATAAGCTCGATGAAATCTCCTCAGAATCTCTGTCGTCTGCTTCTCTCCAGGTTACTTGTTTTGGACGTCTCCTTGTGTCCTGAAAAAATTACTGAACTGGCAGTTCGAACTTCCAGTTCTGTTTGTAGGGAACCGAACAAACCGACTTCTTTTCGGTCGTCTGCTCATTAAGAGGTTCTTTGTTTTGGACGCCTCCTTATGCTCAAATAAAATAACCGAACTTTCAGTTTAAATTTCCAGTTCAGTTTATGAGCTTTGTTTACAAGGAACAAAGCGGAATAAAGAATATAGTTTTTTACTTCAAACTTCATCGTCACCAGATGAGTCACTTTTAAATTCGAGAATAGATGGCAGCACATTACTATAAAGTGGAGTTTGGAAATATTCACTTTTTACGATCTTACCTACCGTCTGCTTGTGTGGAGGTTCTTTCTTTGTTTTGGATGTCTCCTTGGGTCTTGAGAAAATAACTGAACCGGAAGTTTGATCTTCCAGGTCAGTTTATAAGCTTCGTTTATAAGGAGCAAAGTTGAATGAGAAATTTAGTTTTTTATAACTGAGCTTCGTCATAACCACATAAGGCACTTCTGATTTTGAGAGTAGATAGCAACACCAACAATATTTTTAAAAATGAATGTCTTAAAGTATTCTAGAGTATTAAATTTTAATTGCCTTAAAATTGTTAGTGCCATTGTGAATTCACTGCAAATGCTACAAAAAAAAAACAAAAAAACACACACACACACGGCGTAACGTTTCCAGTCACCCGGTATATACGGGACTCATTACTTCCTAGGTACAACATCTATAGGACGTACTGGCCTAGTCGGGAAGACTGGATGCATATGTCGCACCCACGCCCTGTAGCAAGGGTCGCTAGGCTGGGATCATTGCTGGGGCCTTAGAGGTCCGATTTTTCACTGGTCCCCCGATAAAGAATTTATAGTATAAAAAAAACAAAAATTATATATATATATATATAAGAAAAACTAGGCTGAAGCCTTTCAGCCCACACAGAGGCCGTGCGACCTGTGCAGCCACATGGGGCACCTCTACAGGAAAGGGTGCCAAATCCGATACCATAGTAGACCCGGAGCCACAACTAGAGGTTTGGTCAGCTGGCTGTGCAAAGCAAGCATTTTGGCACCCTCTTGTAATGTTGAAGCAGAGTTGGAAATAATTCACAGAAAAGAAACTATAATCGGTGTTCTTAACTAGGGACGGTTCCTCGACCGTGAGACCTGTGCGGCTGTACGGGGGCACCGCCAGGGATCCAGGTCGATGTGTCGGGAGAAGCGTTCGTTGGATCGTCCCGTATTTTACGGGACAGAAAATTTTTCCAATATTATTCGGTTCTTACCTATCGCCCCCACCCCTGGATCCGTTCCTGAGCAAAGGCAGACATCTTCAGCTGCTGCGAATGGAGCAGAGGTGAATATCTTCAGCTGCGAATGGAGCAGAGGCAGAAATATTCAGCTGGGAAAGAAGCTGAGACAGATATCTTTAGCTGCGAATAAAGCCGTGGCAGACATCTTCAGCTTCGAATAACATCCCAAAGAAATTATGTTAAACGATAAGGAGATTGAATATCAAATAAATAAGACAGGGGGAATCTCATCCGGACATGTGACAAGGGAATTTTAAACCACAACATTTATTAAACATGCCAGTGACTATACGCCACTGCCAGTCCTAGTCCTGAATAAAACGTGAAAGAAAGACAATGCTGACAGGGTAAATAAAGTTATCTATCAATAATCGGTAATAGCAGGAAGGATGAGGGCAATGTCCAGTGCAATTCGGACATAGATAACAAGAGTGGAGCAGTGCAACTCGATAGCCACGCCTACCTTCCAATGCAATTGACCCATCTCCGATAGGAAGCGCTGATCAAAATATGGGTAATTTGAATTAAGAATTCATTTCACACAATATTACGAAATTTGTGACATACCGAAACTGCATTTTTTGTGGGTTTTTAGTATGGGGAGCGAAATTAAATCAAGTGTCACCGAGCAGGAGTTTGAGGAGAGCGCTATGACATGATTTTTAGTCCAGAATTCTATCATTTGCACCACAGAGTGATTTATTCGGACACTTGACGCTACCAGCACGAAAGAAGCCACCGAACTTTTCCCTGTTGCACAGACAGATCTCTTCAAGCTTGGCTGTTCTGGCCATGTGTGGCGAACCTGTCAAAGACCTTGGCAATTTCTTTGGGTGACAGTTTTGTTGGCTGTGATTGGCACCTTTACTTGCCTTCGACAATCGTTTTTTTCGCGAGAAATAGCGATGTCACGTATATATCCAAATTTCCCGTATTTTCATGGAGGAAATTCGGTCAGCCAAAGCGTTTATCTTGTTGTGTGCAGCATTGAAACTTTTCGTGGGCCGGCAATGTCCGTCTCTCGCACGGGGCCAACGAACTTTCGGGAAACCAAAATTTGAATTTTCTTTCGGCATTTTAGTTTTTCACAAAATATCAAGTAATTTTCATCATATTGAGGGAGAAGATTAGCATATGACCTCCATGGCCCTTCCACCCCCGCCAACGTCTCTGCTACGATAGAACGCTATTTATAAGGTCATCCCAAGATGTAATTGTTGTCCAGGGCCCGAACTTATGAGATACAGGCCCTTCTCCACTGGCGTAGTGGGGTTTCGCGATAGTACTTTCTTTCTTTCAAACTTCGGTAGTGATGCTACTGATAGAGTTGGGCAGGAAATGAAGCGCCATCTATCGGTGGTAGACTCAGGTTCGGTAGGGAAAGAACTTACTTATGTTCTTCCCCAAAATCGGATACACCGACCCGGTCGGGGAGCACCAGTTTTGTAATACAGTTTGTAACGAAATAAAAAAAAAAATCTAAATTTTTATACGGTCCCTCTGCACTCTAACTTCCCGTTAGAAAGTTGTTGTTCTGTCTCCCCTGATGCCGACAAAAATAAAAAACAAAACAAAAGTGCAATATTCAAAGAGATAGTCAAATTCGAGAAACGGAGGAAATTTGGGAAAGAATAGCGTTAAATGCGGGTAAAACGGTTTTCCGCATTTAACGCTGTTCCTCCCAAATTTCTTCCGTTTTTCGAATACTCTGCGAATATGACACTTAGAAACATGGATTTTTTTTTTTGTTGGCATCGGGGGGAGACTAGGCAACAACTTTGTAATTGGAAGTTAGAAGCACAGGAGGGCTGTATAAAAATTTAGATTTTTTTTTTATTTGGTTACGCACTGTGTTTTCACTCTCAAAACTGGTACAGAGTATTTTTTGAACGCCTTTCGAGCATTTTTTAAATTGGAATCATACCTCTATGACAGACGGTTGATGAGATAAAGACAGACACCCTTTATATAAGACAACATGTCGTGACTGTCCGATTCGACTCATCATCACGCAGCCGAAACTACTATAACATTGTATCAGTTTCTCATTTCATGATATAAATATTCAAACAATTGTTTCAAAATTTGATCCCTAAGCGGGTCATAAAGGAGGGGGGGGGGGAAGGGGTCTCAAAACTTATATAGAGAAATCCCGAAAAGCCAAGCCGAAACCGCTGAAGCTATAAATATGAAATCTGATCTGAATATGAGATCTGAAGTTTTTTTATTGTAAAGACTCAGTAGAAAGGACATTTTTCGACATTCGACCCCCCTAAAGAATTTGGGGGGGGGGTGCTCAAAGGTTGTTATATGGGGAAACCATCGCTGAAGCTATAAATATGAAATCTGATCAGTAGTTTCATTTTTAATGTAGAAACTCACGAAGGAGGGATATTTTTCAACATTCAACCTGAAAGGGGGCGGAGGAGTTCCAAAGGTTATATGGGGCAATCATCGCTGAGCCCAAAGCACTGAAGCTATAAATATGAAACTTGGTATTTTCTGGGAAATTCAACTCCCCAAGGGTGTCATGACGGGGGTTCAAATGTTATATGGGAGAAATCAACACCGAGAAATTTCCAGATTACACAATCCACACGAGCGAAGCCGCGGGTAACAGCTAGTAGTTACATATAAGTAATACACAAACGTAAATACCAATTCAGAATTGTGAAGAAAAATAGGTATTTATTTAGCTTTTAAAAAACTGGCGACGAAAAGAAAAAAAACACATTTTTTTTTGGCGAAAATTTTTGTCGCCGGAAAAATCAGGAGACAGGAAACAAAATGGATATTTACACCTTAGAAAATTAATAGTCAGCAAAAAGGAATCAATTACATGTGGGATTTTCGAATATGATTTCTACAAAGACCATACGTAATCACAAAAAAAATAAGTGAGTAAAATTGGAAAGAAAAAATGCAAAATGCTAAAAAACTATTGGTTTTCTTCAAAATCTGATGAACATGAAATTTTCTTCATTCATTGAAACCCTCGTACGATAAAACTCCAAAAAAGAAAGAAAATGCAATGAAAAACTGTACATTATCGTCTAGATCAGTGGTCCTCGAAGTACGCGTCGCGGCTCGCCAGGGAAAACTCACGAAATAGTCCAATGGTGTCGGCCAGAACGAGCCGAGGTTGTTAATGTACGCCAACAAGCAGTGGAGGTGGGCGGCAAATTTCGGAAAAGCGGCAAATTTACGGAATGAGTGCCAATGAAAATTAATAATGGGAGAAAGGGGGCAAAATTTTGTAACTGTGAATACGCCTTTACGCAGCGAGCGAGAGACTACGCTGGTGAATGGCCTATATAGAGTTTGCAGGCACATGGGTAAACAAAAGAGTGCGTAAGCACGCGAGTGAACAGAAGAGTGGCCTAGTGCGTGCGCAAGCTTGAGAATGATAAAAAAAGAATGACGCAAAGAGTGTGCCAGCATGTGAATGACCAGAGGTTCTTAACGTATGGGTCGTGACCCAAACGTGGGTCGAAGGGGGGGGGGAGGTTGCGAGATGGGTCGTTGTCCAAATTCAAACAGTCCAAATCCACTAACAACAAGGAACTCTGAGCTACGGGTCCCGACTCGAGATTTATTCACAGGGACTTCCGAAAAGGGTCGGACGAATCCAGTCCAAGCTAGGGATTCTTAAGCTATGGATCACGACCAAACCTTCATTCGCAGGGGCTTCCTAGATGGGTCGTAAAAATCCACTAACCCAGGCACTCGAGCTACGGGTAATAACCCAGAATTCATTTCGAGATAGATCGTACAAATTCACTCACAGTCAGAGATTCTTGAGCTATGGATCGTGACCCAAACTTCATTCACAGGGGCTTCAGAGATGAGTCGTAAAAATCCACTAACAGACGAGCTGTGGGTCACGACCGAGGTTTGATTGGCAGGGGGCTTCCGAGATGGATAATAAAAATCCACCAACAGCCAGGGGATCTTGAGCTATTGGTCACGACCCAGACCGCAATCGCACGAGCTATCGAGATGGGTCGTATAAATCCACTAAAAGCCAGTGTCTCTTCAGCTAAGGATCACGACCCCTACTTGATTTACAGGGGCTTCGAGATGTGGGTCATAAAAATCCACTCCTAGTCCTGTTTATAAATTGCGCTTATTGCGTCACTGGTTTCATTAATTTCGAATAACAAAGTCATGGGTCGCGAAGCAGATCTGGTTTGCTGATTTCGGGTCAGGTTGAAAAAAAGTTAAGAACCCCCTGACGTAGAGCGTGTGCAAGCATGTGGATAACTGAAACAGTGTGCAAGCATGCGAGAGTGCGTGAGCATGAGAGTGGCCTAGAGAGTGTGTGAACGTGGGAGTGACCAAAAGAGTACGCAAGTATGCAAGTGACCTACAGAGCGAGGGACCATGTCGGTAAATGACCGAAAGAGTGACCTAGAAAGTTTGCAAGCATGCGAGTGACATAGAGAGCACGAGAAGAGGTCACTGAGCGACCAAAACAGAGACCTAGAGCTTGTGCAAGCACGCCAATGACAAAAAAATTAACTTAGGGGCCGAAGGACCAACTCGGCGAACGATCAAAAGTGTGACCTACAGCGTGTGCAAGAATGTGGAGTCACCAACTGTGCAAGCACGTGAATGACCGAAAGAGTGACATAGAGACACAAGCACAGCATACACTGGAAAGATGCATTATATGTGGGGAGTAATCACTAACAGGAGGCACATAGAAGAAAACGAGGAGGAGGAAAAACAACTCCGGTTCATTGGGTTACAGTAAAATTTCGCGATGGTGAGGAAAGAAGACACAGAGAGAACTGGATTGACTTTATTCAATCTCTGGTTTTGGACGAAATATTTCGTCCGTGAGAGCAAAGTGATTGAAAATGAAAGAAACGGTATTTTTTTTCCGGGTGAAATTCTTTGGGGAAAAATTGCTTTCTTTCAAAAATAGGAATTTTTTTTTGTTTTTTGTTTAAAATCACGATCGAAATTCGAGAGAGGAAATAAATTTTCTGGAGTCCGAGAGATGGAGTAGAAATCCGGGAGACCTGGTATACGATAGGCAAGGGGAAAAAAACAAGCTTCGAGTAAAAGATGATCGGTTTAAAGGGTGTGAGACGAGCAAATGATCGCTAGGGCAAGAGCGTCCGAGAATTGCTGGTCTAGAATTTTTCTAACCCGTACAAAACAGCGGCAGGGTCGATTGATTTATAAAAGAAATAAAAAAAATCTCGCCTTTATGTACCCCATATAGTGGCTTATTTCATTTAGCAGGGGAGGGGGGAGGGTGTCTAAATGAAATACAGGACAAGACAATGAACACGTGACCACGGGGGACCAGTAGGAAAAATCCATGTAAACCTGAGAAATGGCAAGCTTCTAGTACAGGATTCCTTAACCTACGAGTCAAGACCCAAACTTGATTCGCAGGGCTTCCGAGATGGGTCGTACAAATCCTGTTACAGCTGGGATTTTTGAGCTGTGGCTCACAAACCCAGTCTGATTCGCAGGGCTTCCGAGATGAGTGGTACAAAGCCTCATACACTTAGGGATTGTTGAGCGCTATGTGTCACAAATCAAACTTGATTCGCAGGGGCTTACGAGATTGGTCTTATAAATAATCTTACAGCTAGGGATTGTTGAGCTATGGGCCACAACCAAAGCTTGATTCGCGGGGGGGGGGGGGGGGCTCCTAGATGGGTCGCTCAAATCAACAGTCCGGTTATAAATGCACTTATTGCGTCAATGGTTTCTGTAATTTTACAAAAAAAAAACAAAAAACAGTTCCATGCAGTGCCGTAACTAGGCAGGGGCAACAGATGCACCCGGACAGGGCCCATTTGGAAGGAGGGTTTGTTCCAGACTCTGCCACGAAGCTGTGCTGGAAGAGATCTCGGCAACGGGATAAGTTCAGTGGCAAAGTTCTGGCGTTCATTCATTCGGCCCAAGAATGGGTCTAAATGCAAATTATTGCACAGGAATGGCTAGTTACGGCATTGTGGTTGCATGGGTCGCGAAGCTGATTTTGTTTATTCTGAGTAGCGGCTAAAAAAGGTTAAGAACCCCTGCTCTAGTAGGTTGAAAATGATACACAAAAATGTTCTTGGATTGACCCTCCCTCCCATCCATGACCAAAAAGAAAACATAGAGCCAACGCGTCAGTGCATCTGTTTGAACGTTTCCACGAAGACCTGTTCGGACCTTATCGTGATGGACTCGACGTCATGCGACACCCGTTCCGAGGACGCGTCGTCACCCGTCCATCCGGACACAACGGCAAAACCGTCCACCGACTTCACTGGAGAGACGTTGACAGAGGCGACCTTCTCGAACGGCCGGCCCCTTCCCCTCTGCTCGTCCTCATCAGCGCCGTCTTGAGGCTGGAACTTGCTGCTGCCGGCGGCGGACACCGACGAGAACCTTTGCTTGCTGATGCAGCAAGGAGGAGGCTGAGGCGGCACCGCCACCAGCCTCGCGCAATCCGCCAGAATGGGAGCGGGCGGCACCCGGACGTTGCTCCTGCTGATCTGACGGGACAGCTCGAACGAGCTGTGGTGGCAATTCGACCGGATCGCCAGAGCCAGCTGCTGGTTGCTGGCGGTGATGCGACTGTTGAGGCTGTGTCGGAGTCGCTGCTGATGCTCCGGGGTCGACCAGATGTTCTTCATCAAGTTGAACGGGAAAGCCGTCGGTTCGCGATACTGGTGGTGGTGGGGTGGAAGACCGAAGAGACGACTGCCATCCGCACCACCGCGGACAAGCTGCGACTGCTGTTCCTGGTGGTCGTTACAGTACGGTGGTGGTGGTGGGAGAGCCGGCAGGGCATGGTGATGCTGCTGGAGCACCCTGCCGTCGCAACAGTAGTTCCTGTTGAGCTGAGCCGACAGGACGTCATCGAGCTCGGCGTAGTGGCCTCCGGCACTGACTGCGTGCGATATCCTGGTCGAAATCTTCTGACTGGCGACCACCGAAGCATACGTTATGTCCTGATTGTGCTGGACGTCACGGATGGCCTCACCGTATCCCACGACGCGTCCGCTGGCGATCCGCAACAGCGACTCGGGTTGCTGTTGGTCGACGGCGCACGGCAGCTTCTGTGACGATTCTGATCTCTTCGAGCACCTCACGCATCTACAAGTCTCGTCAACTGTCGCTGAACCACCACCACCAACGCCGCTGAGGTCCGGAAGCGACAGGTTCCGAAACAGATCCACTTCATTGAAATCAGGTTGAGGCAGCGACTGGACGGCGAACGACGCGCGTTGCTGCGGTGGGTAGAACCCCGTCGCTGGTGGAGGCGGCGAATGTATGCAGGAGACCACGGACGACCAATCGTGTTCGTTCTTCTGGGACTCGTTGCCCAAGGTGTGCACGCACATCACGTAGGAGCTCTCTCGGTTCTCCGGGAAGAGCTTGTACTCGTAGACGCATCCTTCGGGGCAGTAGGTCACGTCGTAGTGCCAGAATCTCGACTCTTCGTGAAGTGGAGCCGGAATCCCTGTAAGTATAAAGAATATCGAGACATACATTCTACACTTTGCGGTTATTTACCAAAATGAGTGCACCACTGTTCTGGCCTAGGCCTGTAATCAGAGGCGTATTTACAGGGGTAGAACACTAAGCGGATTGTAGCCCAACCCCCCTCTCCCCCGACCCCCCAAATGACGGGTCTGAGTAAGGGTGGCGAAACCATAAATCTGACTGCCCAAGAGCCAGGGACAGTGAAGTGAGTGACGTCGAAAGTGTGCAAGCATGTTAGCGACCACAAAAGTGGCCTAGAGAGCGTGCAAGCATGTGAGCGACAAGAGCGACCTAGAGTGTGCAAGAATGTTAGCAAAACAAGAGCTACCTATAGTGTGCAACCATGTTAGCGAAAACTAGAGGAGGTATATAGAGTGTGCAAGCATGTGTGCGACAAGAGTGACCTAGAGAGTGAGCAAGTATTCCAGCGACCACAAGAACGATCTAGAAAGTGTGCAAGCATGTTGGTCAAAAAAAAAAAAAAAAAACTAAAAAATTGTGCAAGCAACTGCAAGAGTGACCTATGGCGTATTCAAGCATGTTAGCGAAAACAAGAGTGGCCTAGAGAGTGTGCAAGCATATGAGCGACCACAAGAGCAACCTAAAGAACCAAAGTATGCAAGCGACGACAAAAGCGAACTAGAAAGTGTGCAAGCATGAAAACGACAAAAAGAGGGACCTATAGAGTGTGCAAGTATGTTACCGAAAACAAGAGTGGCCCTAAGCATGTGAGCGACCACAAGAATCACAGGGAGAGACAATTAGAGCAGGGGTCTTCAACGTTTCTCGTGTCGTGAGCACTGTCTACGTTCTTATTCAAACGAAGAGCACTTTTCAAGGCAACTCTGATATATGTATGTGCCTGAAATACGCATAATTTCAATGCTTTTGAATCAATTTTTACAAGGGTATTCAATAAAAGTGCTCGCGAGCACAAAAATCAGACACGAGAATTAGCACTCTTGGTGGTGTGGTGAGCACCATTGTGAAGATGACTGACCTAGAGAGAGGAGAAGGGCAGGTCATGATTATAACCACCACCAAAATAAGAGCCCCCGTTCAAGAACTCTAACATATGGCTTTATGAAATAATCATGATGCTAATCATTAATCCAATAGGGTTGTTTATCTGAGTTGTCGCTCAGGTCTGCAGAATTCATGTAGCACTCAGGCGGCAAAACCATACATTCGCCTCTGGGTGGCTCACATGCTTACACACGTTCTAGGTCACTCTTATTTCCCCATGCATGCACACTTAGTAGGTCGCTATTACCGAGAAGCATTCTCAGTCATTCTCAGACTCTAAATGTTCATACTTTATTAAACTTATTCACCATAAAAAAAATGGCGCCTTTCTAAGTTACCTTTATCCATAACCAACAAACGGGTAAAAACAAAATTTTATCAGCCAAAATATGCCTTTTAGAAAATATAATAGCTATACAGTACAGCAGGGGGTTGCAAAACGTCAGGCCAAATGTGGCCCGCCAAGTAGTTTCCGGAACGCGACAGATGTTCTGGTAGAAATTTATTAATACGCAAAACATGACAAAAAGCCTATGCTTTCAACATATTTCCTTCATAAAAATACGGGAAATCGGGATCCATATGGAATATCGCCAATTACCGCAGAAAAATCATTTCCTATTATAGCCCAAAAAAAAGTTGCCAATTACAGCCAAAAAATTGTCATAAGCTACTAAAGTTGCTATTTACAGCCAAAAAATTGCCTAAGGTAAGTATTGCCAATTATAATGAAAAATTTGCCAAAAGCAAGTGCCATTTGCCAATTACAGCCAAAAAAAAAAAATTGTCAGAGCTAAGAAAAGTTGTCAATTACAATCAAAAAATTGTCACAGGCAGATTAAGATTAACAATTACAGCCAAAAAAAACTGTCACAAGCAAGTGTAGTTGCAAATTACGGCCAGAAAATTCACAAAAGAAGTGAAGTTGCCAATTACAGTCAAAAAAACAGTCACAGGCAAACGTAAGTTGCCTGTGTACTGCAGTAAGTTGTCAATTACTGCAGAAAAAGTTTTCAAAGGCAAGTAAGTTCGCCAATTAGCACCCAAATTTTTTTGAAAGGCAGGAAAGGTTGCCAGTTATCGCCTCAGTATCTATATTTACTTCGTTGAATAGGATCAAATTATGAGATTTCCTTTAGAATCATTCGAATGTGCTGCAAATATAATAACCAGGGCCTGTTTCTTGCATACGTAAATGGGGCACATATCGAGCTCCCATAAATTTTCAGGTCCGCAAAATCAGGGCCCCTTTCGTATTTTAGGAACAGCCCACATGCCCCCCCCCCTACCCTGCCTCTGCTTCAAAGAAAGCTACTATGAGCCCCCTCCACCAAAAAAAAAAAAAAAAAATTCGAAATTCCCTACGGTCCAAACTTAATTAAGAGGTGCAGGTTCTGATTCTATGGATTACCCTGGGGGCCCCTAATGCAGTGCCGCCTGAACTCCCACCAGGGTGGAGTACCTTCCCCACCGTACTCCTGTGTTTCAAAGACTACATATAAGGGGCCAACAAAAATTCCAATTTGCGCCTGGCCCACAAACTTATGGGGAACAGGCCCTTATGCTATGGATAACTCTGAGCCCAAAGCATGGTCCCACATCCTGACTCCAGCCGGGAGGGGGAGGACGAGCTGACTGCTGTTATTATTTTTTTTTTTTACGCTATAAATTGACTACTGGCCTCAAGGCTGAGACTTTACAATGCCCCTCCCCCCCAGGCCAGAGTTTTTCTCTGTCCGCATTTGTTTTGAACTATCTAGTGTAAAAAAGATAAATAAAAAGTAACAAGAATATCTCTGGCTCCCCGGGCTGGAGTCATGGCTCCTAGGCCATCTTCAGAGGGGACTCTCTCTCTCTCTATATATATATTATGAATTTATACACTGAAGAACGAAAATATTGAGAATTTTCTCCCGGGACGGAGAGCTGTAAGTCCCACTCTAGCCATGGGCCTCCCCAAAGCAAGACTATATTAACAGCATCATGAGCCCCCCTACCCGGGCAGAGCAATGCACTGAATCCCACTAAGAGAAGCTCCCACAATGCTGAGCAAGATTGTAAGAGGGCCTCATCATGCAACGAGTGGGGTCCTTCCCTGGCCCCGATACTTAATATTTACTTCGTAGAATAATGTCAGGTATAATGAGATTTTCCAAAGAATTATTCCGTCTCTCGAGAATATGGGAAATATCATAACCAAGGCCTGTTTCCTACATTGACGAACGAGCCTAAGGCCCTAAACCGGCTGCCTTTTGCATATTTTAGGCACAGCCCACATGCTACCTTCCACTGCGTAAGCCTCTGCTTCAAAGATTATATGTGGGGGGGGGGGGCGCCATAACTTCGAATTTCCCCAAGGACTCATAAGGTCCTGCTCCTATGAACTGCCCCGAGCACCAAGGCAGGGCCCTCCAAACAGCATCACGAACCCCCTATCCGGGTCGAGCACCTTTCACTGCGTACGCCTCTGTTTCAGACTCATATAAGTGGGGAACCCTCCAGAGATTCGAATTTTTTCCAGGGCCAGAACTTAGAAGCTGGGGTCCTAATCCTATGGATTGCCCTAACAATGCCATCTCAAGAGAATCATGAGGAGACCCCTACCCAGGAAGAGCACCTTCCCTGCGTACGCCTCTGCTTCAACGACTACATACAAGGGGGCCCCAAAAAAATTCAAATTTCCCCAGGGCCCAAAACTCTGGAGGTCCGGATACTATGATTTACCTAATGCCCCCACCTGAGTCGAGCACCTACTCTTTGCGCACGCCTCTGCTTCATAGACGGATAGGGAGCATCAAAAATTCAAATTTTCCCAGGGCCCTAACTTAGGGCAATCCATAGGATCAGGACCTCCACTTTCTGAGCCCCAAGGCAGGGCCATCTTAACGAGCTCCCCCCTCCCCTACCGAGCACCTTCTCCTGCGTACGCCTCTGTTTCAAACTGAGCAGAAATCCGGTCCTCTCGCCACGAATCAAGGGCCTATAAGGAGCCCCCCCCCCCCTAAAAGTTAATTTTTTGCCCACGTCCCGGATCCTATGGATTACCCTACGCCGGACTATTTTAACAGCATCACGAGCCCCTACCCGGGCCAAGCGATGCACCGAAGCACCGTGATCCCACACAATTCTGAGCAAGATCATAACAGGCCCCTCATGCAAAAAGCGGGCCCCGGTGGCCACAATATTTACTTCGCTGAATAAGGCCAGTTAACGATATTTTCTCACACACAAGCACCATTCGTATTATCATAACTGAAATTAACATTACGAACATGATCGGCAATTCTAACAATATTATTCGGAATAGAAACCATTGCACGGAACTTATAATGAATGCAATAAATGATAAATTTAAATGATTTACCCATCGGGGAATTCAAGAATGTTGAATTCTCGAACATGAGAATGTTTCTCGGCCAACGGCACCCAAATTGAAACATCGGATTCCTAGATACTTAGAAGAAACTAAAGCGACGACGAAGTATTCCCGAAGGTAAACAAACACGATGTGTGAACGAAACCCCGGGCGCGGGAAATTTTCAAATGGAAACTGCTGTTTGGTGGCGCTGCGATCGTCTGCTCTTTACCTGGAATCTACCGTGTTGGCAGCGAGACCGATTCCTACGTTCGTGATTGGACAGAATTTTCGTGATGGTTTGAACTCAACGTTGGCTTCAAAATTTCATGCTGATGAAATGTATGTGATAATATGATTGACCATATTTTCTCGAAAAAAAAAATGCGGTATGATATTTGGATCACAAATCGAAATAACTACATTTCTTCGAGAAAAATACGGGAAATTGGAAATACAAACAAAGAAAAAATAAAAGAGAGATAGAAAATTATCGCCAAAATTGACGTTAAATGTAAGCAAAGAGTCACCAAATATTGCATAAAAAATACGCCAATGGCGGCAAACGAAGCATCACTGCAAATTGCGATAGATTAAAACGAATTCCACGCAATCAAACGCTCAACATGAGAAATACAGCGAAACTTTACTACAAACATGCTCGATATAACGACAAATCCTTTTACAATGATATTTTTTTTCAAATCTTGTTTGGAATTGCCTATAGTCCAATGTTCAACACCTGTCGATATAACGATATCCTTTACTACGATAAATCCCTCTATAACAATATTTTTTAAGGAATTTCGAAATAGCTACAACGATATTTCTTTATAATTCACTCAAAATCGTCTTGAATTTTATTTTAACTCTTCGCCACTTGTTTTCATCGTTCCAAGAGTGTCTAATAACATTGGTGTTTTGTAATTGTGCATCACGTGATCACCGAAAATGTAGATGAAGCTGTTGATATAGTCACTTTCTCTGTAACACACTAGAGTGCAATACGGTAAACTTCTTTACAGCGGCAATGCATCTGAATGAATTTCATTAATCAACTAATTAATTACTCAAGGATGACGTCACTCTCCGCTACCATACGAAGGTTTTTAACAACTGGCTGTTGCGAAGATAAATTTCGGAAAGAGAGAAAATTCAACTGCCCCTGCGGGGAATCGAACCCACGTCCTTCCACTTTCCCGGTGAACGCCCTAGACCACTAGACTACAGAGGCCCTTTCAGTGTACACGAGCTCCAAGGAAAGATTGAGAGATTCTGTGCCTCTGTAGTCTAGTGGTCTAGGGCGTTGGTTCGATTCCCCGCAGGGGCAGTTGAATTTTCTCTCTTTCCAAAATATATCTTCGCAACAGCCAGTTGTTAAAAACCTTCGTAATTAATTACTGTTTGCCGCAACAAATAAATGCTTTCTGATAATACTCGTAACACTGATTTAGAAAAGATTCCAACAACAGCATGAATTTGGTGGCATGTGATGGCAATGTTACCTCTCGATATAACGACAATCTCTCTACAACGACAATTTTTCTTGCCCCACCTCAAAATATCGTTATAAATAGAGGTTTTTATGTATCTGAGGTGAATATACTTATTTATGGTTGTACTTACCGTAATAACTATAATTTATGATAATTTCAATCCTTGATTTCAGTAACAAATAAAAATTCAAGAAGGCTGCGTTCTAAAATACGTCAAAAACCGTGAACATTCTTTCAAGAGAAGTCGGGATGACCAAAATTATGCGAAAATACAAGAATGTTCCTAAATATAGGACGAATGGTCTTGCCACAAATTCGCGAAAATACGGGACATTGGCGATTTTTGCCAAAAGTAGGCATATTTGCCAACTGTTACTACAATCACTGAAAATCACCTAGTCTAGAGCGTTACTTACGTGTTTTTTTGTTCATTTACCAGTGGACTCACTCAGCAATCGTTTTCCAGCGGGTTTTACAGATCCATCACTTGTCATTGGCCATCGTTTTGTCAGTTGTCTTAGTTGCTCCTCATTTACCAGTAGCGTTACGTGGCTATCATTTCACCGCTAAAATATATGTAATGGCTGTCGTAGTTCACCAATAGCTCTTTAGTCTCCCTGTGGCTACGCTAATTACTGCTGGGGGAAAAAAATAGATGCTCAGAAATATGTTTACCGTTATACGGTCGTGTGGGTATCATAATGGAAGCGCATTGTGAGGATATAGGCTTGAACCCCACTGCCAGTGGCGTCGGAGCCGGGGGTGCTGTGGGTGCTCGAGCACCCACGGAAGTTTGTAGAACGGATTCAAGCACCCACAGAATTGATTCAAAAATCGAAATTTCCTGCATGAATCTCAAGACGGGCACCCACAGGTTCGAAACACTTCCGACGCCCCTGCCCACTGCGGTGGAGTGGTGATCGAATGAAGTTGGTTTTCGGTGGTTTCCAGCTTCTATTCGCGAATGTGAGCCGATCTCCCATTTAAAATAAGCTCTCCACATAGAGTAACCAGGGCTTTCCTTCATTCAAACCGGGCACAATTCCGGCCTATTGCCATGGGCAATTTACTACAGAGTGAGTTGTGCCGGAATTGTGAATACCTAAACAGTCTGAGTGCGAATAAAGTGTTGTATCTGATTTTTCAGTGCTGTCATCTATATTCTACTTTTGCTGATACTGGAATAATACTTACTGAAATTATTTATTCCAGTAATTCTCTGTATAATTCGGGAAATATTACCTTCATTAATTTTGGAATAATTTATTTCGTAACTCCGGAATTATTTTTTTTACATAAGTTATGAAATTATAATTTTATAATGTCAATTCCGAAATAATTTCTTTCACTAGTTGTGGAAATATTTGTTTTTCAGAAATTATTTCTTTTAATAATTCTGGAATTATTCTCCCATTAATTAGAAATAATTTTACGAAAATTCAGCTACGAAATAATGAATTCAATAATATCGGAATTATTTCTTTCAAAAATTCTGAAATTATTATTTTTTCAAAATTTCTGAAATTATTATTTTTTAAAATTTCTGAAATTATTATTTTTTAAAATTTCTGAAATTATTATTTTTCTAAAATTTCTGAAATTATATTTTTCAGAATTTCTGTGAATTCTGTAGGTAGATATGCCTATTTAGTGGCTGAATTCCCCTCCAAAACTATTCGGGCCTCGTGCTCCGTTAGTCACTGGCGGCCTACGGATGTAATCAAATTATAATTTCTCTCCTTAATTCGCTTGTGTTCAATGATTTTAGCCATTTTCTAAAAATGGTCAGCATTCGGTAAGAAAGCTCCGAGGGTCGAATGTGGCCCCGCGGCTCATACATTGAAGACCCCTACCCTTGAGGAATATCGAGGTGTATGTGCGGTTTATTACTAATAATAGTTTGCTGGGAACGAATCACATCAGGGTTTCCCAACGTGAAAGCTCGCGCGGAACCCTTGATGATTATGGGACTATTCAGCGGAACACCCTTAACAAGTTTTGATTATTTCTTCAATATAACTGGGTGTCCAAAAATCCGCATTCGCTTTGATGAATAAGAATCGAAACTTCTAGCAGATAAAAAGTGTCTAAAAATATGTATATATTCGCGAGTAGCGCATAATGTGACCATATGACCCATATTTTACGGGACAATGATTTTTTTCGTGATATTTAGCTATTTCAGTTTTAATAAAAATGTCAATTTTGTGAGTCTTGCTAAATGAAAAAACTCACTTTGAAATTTTTAAATCGCGAATTTACGTTATTTTAACATGAGTTGTAGGCCCTACATCAATGGAAATGTCCGTTTTGTTTTCATTATTTGATCCCCTATATCGCCACCACCTTCATTTTCTGCACAGTAGCACTAATTATACAGTTCACAGCCGGTTCCGAAAGGCTTTTTTTTATGTTTCTCACTGTACTCCAAACGTTTGTTGTGCAAACTTTCCTCAATATCAATGTGCTGTTTGATCATCATAGTGTTGTTTTTGTAATACTAGTTCTTGTATCAGAAAAGACACTGGCAAGGACAAAAGAGGGTATCGAACACACATCACGGATCATCTTGTGGAGCAGTTTGCGAATATCTTATCGACCTGGCTTTAGATATGCAAAACAACAACAAAAACATTTTTCTTGTAAAAAGTGAAAAATTACGTTTTCTTCTTTCAAATTTTCAGGATAACAATTTAAGAATACACGAGACTTAAACAACGGCGTAATACGCATTACAGTTATAAGTAGGCTGACCCAATCTCCTCGAGCGAAATACGGGAAATTGGGATTACAAATACGGGAAAATACGGGTCCAGAACACTTGAGCGCTAAATGTGTCACGGACCGCTTAAGTGTTGTGGAACTGTGTCCCGGGTCATTTAAATAATATGAAAATGTGCCACGGGCCGGTTAAATGTTCCGGAATTGTAACACGGGACACTTAAGCGATCTGCAAATGTGCCGCTTAGTTCAATTTTTCCAAAATTAAGTTTGAGGAGGGCAGGCCGCATCAGATAACTCCCAGGGTCATATTTGGTCCGTGGGCCAAGGGCCTTTATGCGATTTATCATTATATGGCTTAGAGGGATGGGGCGTAATGAATTTATTAAAGATAAATTTTGAGTTCATAGCCTTCAAATAACATTGAAATTAACAGAAATTGATTATAATAACGCATATAAAGGTATTTTCTTCCGAAATTTCAATTACAAAAAATATTTTTTTTGCATTAAAAAAATAGATTTTTGATCGTGGGTATTGGGGGGCCCGAGCCCCCCCCCCCCATGCTCCCCGTGTACGTCTCTGATCCCTTCTATATGCGTTAGGATTCAGAAGGGCAGAGCTGATGACGAAAATTTTCTGACAAGGGGGAGGGGGGGGGGGTCAGAAATTTCTAAAAATTTGCTTACGTAATATTTTAACGGACCCTATTCAGAAAAGCGATAAGAATCGGATATCATGAAGCTCAATTGGTCAAACGAAGGCGAAGAGTGGGGGGGGGGGTGGAGGCATACAACAGAATGCAAAGAAAACAGAAAACAGCCGTTCATAAAATCCGCATGTAGGTCTCGAGTTACAGGAATATGAGTTTTCGGGAATTCCACGAAGTCTTCTTATAAAAAATTGCTTCAGGTGCAACAGTGACGAGAAAAATTTTGAAACAGAGTTCCAGGATTTTTGGGGTTCCGTCACTTTTGATTCCATGGAACCAACCCCAAAAAAATCTACCACGGAACTCAAGGGTTCCGCGGAGCCCCAGTTGGGAAACCCTGGTTTACATTTCACGACACGCAATTCTAAGTTGCATGCACTGCCGTAATTAAGGCATGTGCAATTATCAACAGCTGCGCGCGGGTGTAAAACTTCAGGTGGTGGTATTTTTCAAAGGGTTTTGGGAGAGGTTGGTTTGGGCAAAGGAGGAGGAAGTGACAAATTATACTTTGCTTTTTTGGAGGTACATTGCTTTACTGTACGTGTGTCCTGTCTGCTTTGCCTTAGACCCAGGCAGAATAGAAAGAGTGGTCAGAATAGCGCGCGAAAGAAAACAATCCGGTCACTCGCAGCACATTAACGGAAATGAAACTAATATCGATGACTTGATAATTATCACCCGTCGATGACTATTTTCGGTAAACATTAAGGGACACGGATAGAAAAAAAAAGGTAATTACTCGCGATACGGGAATTATCTTCATCAAGTGCGAGCAAATTGAACGAGCTATTGCGCAAAATGGACGAGTTAATGTGTGCGTTAAATTCCATGGCACAGGGCAGAGTTCGTAATTTCCCCCCCCCCACCCTTTGCACCCCATTTTCTCTTGGTCCCCTGTCCCATCACGGGGCGAGACCATTTCTAGTTGTTAAATTCATTTCCGAGTAAATTTATATTGTATGAAACATTGGTCCTTAATCTTTTGTGTTCCGCGGTTCCCTTGCCCTAGGAAACATGTATCCGCTGCTTGTGGCGGCCCTCCTGATCACCTGATCGACAGCAGGGTCGGTCCCTATGCTGGGATCTTCTGCGCGGGCCCCCCCCCCCATGCCAGACTTTTCAAGAGTCTACTCTACATTGAATTTATAGCATAAAAAACGATGAGAATCGTACCGGGCCCCCGGCATGGAGCCCTGTCAGCCTCACCTTTGTGGAAACCATGCCGCGGCTCGCCAGAATAGTCTAACAAAGAACCGCTTCGTGGTATTGAATAGGTACATCTTAATAAAGGCAGCTTGCCGCGGAGCCCTTGACAATGATTGGCGGTGCCCCGAGGAACTGCGGCACACAATTGGAGAACCCACAGGTATAAAAATTTAAAAATAAAGTCGATATCTGGACCAAATCTTTTAAAGTAGTCTCACCCTTTCCCAGCATATTTTCTCATCCAATTTTTTTACACACCTCTCTGTTGTCCCTTCAATTCGTCCCTTCACTCGATTTCTACCCGTGGCCCTGACTCAAAATACTTTTAATAATCATTATGGACGTCTATACTTCTCCAGTGGCGTGCCTTAATTTCGACATACGCCTCTGTAGACTGGGGGGGTTGGTAGCCCTGCTCTTCTTCTTCCATTATTCCCGAAGTTTTCCTGCTAGGGGGCGCCCCTACTCCCATCTCATCATCAGCATCATCTTCTCCGGAGAACACTTGTTGGATTTATTTTCTCTCGGGTCGCGAACAAAGCCAAGTTTTCCCACGGAATATAATTTCATAGGCGGGGCGGGAAGAAGTTTTATATTATCGTAATAATTATAATATAAATATTCAAATATTATCGAATTAACATTTTTTTAAATTAGAATCCCGATATAAGTGAAGAAAATATCGATTTTTTACTTGGATTTTTTTCATAGAGTGAATTTCTTGGCAAGAAGAAGAAGAAATCGGGAAAAGCTTTTTGCTGGAATTTATTGGTAAATATTTATTTGCAACATTTTGAATTATAATTATGCATTATATTTAATATTGCATTGGGTGAGACTTGGAAACGGTATTGTTCAGTTGTAACGGACGTTAAAAATAATTTTTTAGTAATGAAAGTGAAAGATTGATTACTAATTAAATTATTAAGTGATTTATGACCTTCGTGAATTATTATTATTCAAACTATGTGACGTGGATCCTCACGGTTCTATGAGATCTCAAAAAGTTGCCGCGCCAGTCGTTTTAGGGCAGGGTCACCCTTACCAGACGCGGGGACAGAGGCATCTTAATAATCTTGTGGCCTGTTTAGCCTCAATTTTTTATATTGCGTGGGAGAGGGGAATCGTGCATCCATAAAAATTTATACAGCATTACAAAATATACAGCAATGCTGAAAAATATCCGTACAAAATAAATAAATATATATACGGGGTGATTATAAAAAAACTATCCCGAAATATGGACCCCTAACTATGTACCATTCACAGAAACTGAATGAAATTTTGGCATAAGGTATTTTGAGGTATGCGCTCAAGAATGATATGGAAAACAAGTGTCACTCTAACAGTTACGGTTACAGTGAGAAAATTTCGAAAATATCAAATGGCAACACCAAGTTTTTTGTATTGGAATGCGATCTCCATACTGAAAAATACTAAATAGCGTTGGAATGGCACCTGTAGCACGAAAATGCCCGGAGCTAGGCAAGGAAAAAGGACTTTGCCGCGCACCAGAGCATTAATGTTCGTTTCATTCGTCACACCGTCGTTTCTTCGGCTGAGATCCCAGCCTGATTAGTCCTCCACAAGGTCATGTGGAAACACAATAAAATGCTTTATTTTATGCTGCTTCTCTGTCCTTATTGGTTGTCCTCACTTTTAGCCTATCTACCGCCGGTGATTTTCATGCTACAGTTGCCGTTCGAACGCTATTTAGGGGTTTTCACAATGGAGATCACATTCCAATACAAAAAACTTGGTGTTGCCATTTGATATTTTCGAAATTTTCTCACTGTAACCGTAACTGTTAGAGTGACACTGTTGTTTTCCATATCATTCTTGAGCGCATGCCTCAAAATACCTTATGCCAAAATTTCATTCAGTTTCTGTGAATGGTATGATAGTTAGGGGCCCATATATCGGGATAGTTTTTTTTATAATCACCCTGTATATCCAGACACAATTTGATGTAAATTAATAGAAAAAAATTGATGATAATTTGAAGAAAATTTGAATTTGATGAACGAAATAATTTCAAAACTAATCAAAATTAGGACCGAACAAAAGAAATCGTCTGAGCACTCACGAAAATTCAGAATTGATGAATTGAAAATAAGAAAAAAATAATTGACAGAATAATTTCAGCGCCCGTGAAAATTCAGAATAAATGAAAGAAATTTAGGATCTATGCAAATGCAGAAAATTCGGAAATTATTTCTTTCTCGATGAAAATGCGAAATTCCAGAACCAAATTTTCACGACGTGAAAATGCAGAGTTGCGTGCCACAAAGAAAATTGAAATTCGAAACATGGAATAAAGACATAAAAAGTTATATTCTGGTAAATTAAGCTATTTTTTTCGAGCTTTAAGGCACAATTTCTCGATGGACAACTCACCATCCAATGTAAGTGCTGTGTGTACGTGCGTACACTCATATTATCTATGCCAGATTTTTTGAGATTACAATGTAATTCCAAAGGGGGTGCTGATATGCAACAAAACTTCTGAGTTTGTTTGAGCTCCATAAGACTTATGGCCGAAACACGATACACTGACGTGACGTGATAACCGCATCACGTCAGTGCAGTGCGTTTCGGCTTCGCTGCTTTAGGTAGACTTTATTGCTCCGTGGGAATGGGCGGGATACGGGGGGGGGGGGCAATGCATCCCCAGCGTCAAAGGTAAAGCCAACTGATTTAATATATTTGCATATATATAAATTGAAATCACCATCATCATGCCCCCCCCCCCCAGACTTACAAGTCTATCGCCGCCTATGTCCGTAGGGTTCCGAGTCTCATCTCAAGGTAAACTAATTACATGCAGGAATTTTACATGCATCCTTACCGGATGTAAAATCCACCCCGGACAACAGCAAGACTAGCGGTACACCCCTATATTGATTCCAACTTGAATTGACGCCACAAACTTCAACGAAATCATTCAAGTTCCAGCGTTTAAATTCCGTTTCTTTACACCTTTGCTTCGCGATCAATATCCAGATTATCCCTGGCTAACATGGTAAATCGTCAGGAAAAGGTTGCTACGTCCTTCGAATTCAACTTGTGGATTGTCATGATGGAGAAATGTCACATTTCTACTGGTAATTTCACTTGAAATTATGTTGCAAAATATAAATGTTATTCCCGGCCATTTTTCTTATTTTTAATTAAATTTCATCCGTTTGACATGTTGTAAATAGCATTACGTGATATACAGGGTGTACCATAAATTAATAATTATTTTAAAAATTTATAAAAGTTGAAGTAATTCGAAAATTTTTGAATGCACGCTATTTGTGAAAAACTTATTCTCATGAAGGGGGATTTTTATTAAAAAATAGTTCGAATTTTTGTGAATTGAGGGCACTGCCCGAATGTCCAACAGGAGTGATTGGATCTGAACTTTTCTTCAACCTCTTCTGTATTCGAAACATTCGTAAAGCATCAGCCGTCGATTAGTGGTTGAGGTAAAACAACTTCAGCAATAGCGCTTTATCCCCATATTAGCAGCAATGAAAACCTGATGTAAGTGCTAGTAGCGGAAAAATTCAAAAATGAGCAATCACTGCATCAATGTTCGCCATTGCACATCTAGATGCATGATTCCGGAATCAAAACTCAATTTTACTCCTCTAAATTTTGTTGAGGAGTAAAAGTTTTCCTTCAAATTTTAGGTAACCCTTTCTAAATAGAGTTATTTCTCAGTTCTTCATAAAAAATACCCGAATTTTCAAAAAAATTACTCCTTAAAATTTTGGGAAAGAGTGAAATTACTCTTTAAAATTATTTTTTCGGAAATCACTGCCGTGCATTTTATGGGACGCTGATTTGTATATTTCCAGTGATTTTTGCTTTCGTGCAGCTTCCTCTATCGACAGAAATTTTAACTTAATTTTTTTCCTGTAAAAAACAACAACACCCTTTCGTTGAGAATAACCTTTTCGCAAACCGCATTCAAGTATAACAATTCCTTGAATAGAATTGTTATCTTTAAACTATTGACGAATTTACAGGACATCCTGGCTTGTATCACAGAGTAGTTTGAGATTATGTCGCTCATTTTATTTTACTGAATTGACATTAGACCGATTTCATCTCGAGACGTGCATCAATAATTTTCATAATTATTTATGTATTACCCCGGGTAGCAGCATTCCTAGGTTAATAACACTGATGTACGGGTTACACGGAATTTTTCCTGCTAACGTGAGATAATGATTCATCATGTCTGTGAATAGAAATGGATTTTTTTTAAGAGAAAATATTTTATAATTTGAAAAACGATTTGTGTGTGACACTAGAATTATCATGAATTATTTTTTCCCACATATTCTTTTGCTGGTCCGCAAATTGTTACCCTGATTTATTTATCTTTTGCTAATTCACAAACGATAGTTTCTGTTTATCGATTATCTGTTGGTCCTAATTATTCCTCTTACATTTTGAATAATTTAATTTATTATTATTTTGCCGGTCCGCAAATTGTTTCTCTTATTTATCTAACTTTTTCCAGTCTCTGAATTATTTTTCCTATTTATTTATCTTTTGCCGGTCTGCAAATTATTTCTCCTATTTATCTTTTGCTACGGTTCCTATTTATTAATTTTTAGTCGGTCCGAATCATTCTTCCTATTTATTTACATTTTGCCGGTCCGCAAATTATTTCTCCAATTTATGAAACTTTTGTCAGTTCCTGAATTATTTTTCCTATTTATTTATCTTTTGTGAGAAATCCCTCTTTGTGAGAGAATAACTAAGTTTTTGGCAATGATGCTGGTGACTTAAAATGCCACATTGAAACCCTCCCCCCCCGGTGTCTACGACCGGGACTACACAATAAAGGTTTGATGGAAAATCTTTTACAAAACTTTTATAGGGTAATCCCGGCCTAAGTCACTCGTTAGTTGCCCATTTGCTTGCTCTCTCTCTTAAATCGCTCTTTTGATTACAGTCTAATCCCGTTATATCTCGTTTTAACGAACACTTTTCTAATCCCCCAAATAAGTTTACCTAGGAACAATGTAGGTAACCTGGAATTCCTTTATAACGAAATTTCGTTTTAACGAAGTGATTCCTCCGGTCTCTTCGCGTTCGTTATAACGGGATTCGACTGTATTACCATGTCTGCGCATTCTCTTGGTGTTCACTGACATGCTTGCACAATCTCACCCCCTCCCTCCAATGAGGAATGCCCCCCGGCTGCTAGCTCTTGCGTTTTTTTTTGTATGGATTATGGGTTCTGCTAAGAAGTCAAATTCATGGGGAGCCTCCCTGTGATCCTAAGGCAGGGGATCTGCAGCCTTTCAGACATTGCGGGCCAAATTAAATTTTCCGCAAAGCCCGCGAGCCACGAAGTCATACCGCGGCATTCTCGGTTATTAAACAAGATTCTCAAAATTATTGAACACTTCAATTTACGCTCTGAACCTATTACTTTCATTTAAATTTGAATTTCTATTGATTTTCAAATAAAATTTTTTCATTAATTAATTGATTCAGTAATTAATTAATTACTTTGTTTTATTAAATCTGAGATCCGCCCGATGATTCCGGAATTATTTTTTCATTAATTATAAAATTATTAATTTTAAAAATTCTTAATTTTTTTTCATGAATTCTCTTGGGAAGGGAAAAAGGTCCCGCCCTTCATGCGCACGTTATTGTGGAGTACAGCCATGGCCCCCACATCAAGGAGCAGGGCCCCTAGGATGGAACCTTTGGTGCGCCCCCAGACCAGACTTTTCACGGGCCCCTTTATACTGAATTTATGGCGTGACAAAACAAAAAAAATTATGAGAAATCGTCCCGGTCCAAACATTTACAGAGTACTCTGTTACTAGGTATAGAGGCCTGTACTATGAGGTCGGAAATTATGAATAAGAGCATTTTGGTAGGAAAAAAAGGTGGTTTTTAATGGCATGGGTGGGGTAGGAAGTGAGCATTTTTTTAACCCCAGCCTATCCGGCTTTCTTTTTTTGTTATCCGGACTGCCCTTCCGTCACATTAAGCCGGATAGTTCAGACTCTACTGTTTACCGATTCCTTCATAATTCTTACGAGTTTTCAAACTATTTACGAATTTACGGAACGCACTGTAAATAGTGCAAAAAAGATTCCGATTGTCTAATATTTTCGTCTAAGTGACACATCGGCGCCGAATTCCAATAACACCGGGACGAAGAGAGAGACACGAATCTCTTAATCGCGAAATAAAATATTTACCACACATTCTGCTATTCCCATTATCGAGGATATAAACACTTCCCCCGACCACCCCACACCTTATGGTATTAAAACAAAACAAATATTGAGAAAGATCTACACCTCCCCACAGATGCAAAGAAAAACAATATTATTATATTTTTTGATCCATAAGATAATGGTGCCGTATTCAAAAAAGAAAATAAAAATTGGTCACACATCCTTTTTATCTTTAACTAGCTATAATACCCGGCGTTGCCCGGGTTTTCTTCAATGAGGCTTTTTTGGATCACGTGATATCTCCCTCTTTCTTTGAGGGACATACAAACTGTGTCCAAGTTAACCAATATGGCAACTTCCCGCGCGACTCATGAAATAAATAAATCTAGATTTAAAGAAACGTAGAAGTGAACATTTTTTTCCTTTTTTAAAGGGCGCTAGGTAGTTAGTTCGATTTCCCCCCCCCCTCCCTTTTTGAACTTCAAGTTATCCATCTGCCTGTTTAAGCTACCAAAAATGCTTAGTTAAAGCTGTGGAATTTCTTCGATGCACTTTATGGGCCCATAATTAATTTTAAAACAACATGTAAACTATATGAATTTATGCAGTTGAATATTGAAACATTAATTTTCATGCTTGAGAAGATATAAATGGAAACTTAAAATCAGTGTTATTGCATGAATATCCAACTCAAAAGTAGGTCCGTCTAATCACTTCGTATTTAATTTTCTGGGCGTCGTATCTCTAAGCGAACTCAATATTTCAAAAATTGAGAATTCAATACACTTTTTAAAAATTATTGATGTAGTGGAAAGCCCCACTAAATTTCCGCATTTCTACAGTAAAATCGGCAATTTTAACACTGATTTCTATGAGGATCATCCTTTTCCTGACCCTCAAAGCGATGCTGATAATGATTATGACGTCATTCAAGAAACCTCATTACTGGGAGAATTGAAAATGTGGCAAACCATTATAAAGGCATAAATATTATACATATTATCACAAAAATATATAAATATTATACATATATTGACACCGTTGAAGAAGTGGCAAGCCATTGTAAAGGCATAAACACGTCTGAAACGCATTGCTAGGGAACCACGGTAACCAATGTAAACGTTCGGAAAGTGATTGTTGAGGCCCAAAAACCATTGTTGCCCTACAGTTTTTTGCCCATTTGGGGCACTTGCCCTGCTCTGACGAAATTTTAAAGTAGCCTATCGTTCAAGTCGGGCCCCATTTGGTATATATGCAAAATTCAGCGACGATCGATTTAAAATTGTAGATTTGTATAGAGAACACACACGCACACACAGACAGAAAAACAATTTTATATATATAGATTTCAATTTTATTAATACGTTGGATGAATGATAACAATACATTAGGTTAGTGAAAACCACCAAGGAGACACCAAGGTCCCATACTGGTTGTTACAATGAAGTTAATACAATAACATTTCAATTATCATACAGTGTAAAATAACGAGTCACTATGTAGTGATTTTTCAGATTGACAACAAAAAAATTATGAAAAAACATCAAAATAAGAAGGATGGGGGTTGGAGGAATGCGATTACACAAACACATATAATACAAATATATATAAATAATGCAATAATGCAACGGTCACAGGGGGGTGCTTTAGTGATTATAAAAAAACTATAAATCAACATACGATTTTGTATGAATTGGACTGGCAGAGAAATTGACAGCAAGGGTATTTTAATGAATAATTCCACCGCTGGAGGGAGAGAGAGAGAGAGAGAGAGACTTGAAAAGACAGTAACACACACAACAGGGAGTGATTGAGAATCTGAGGATGAAATCAGATTGAAAATTCGTAGCAAATGAGAGGAAGCCTCTTTTTTCTTATTTTAAAAATTTTCCCCAATTTTTTCCCGGGTTATTGGTTTTGGTACAATGAAATGAGTTGGTTCAAACTTTTCTCGGTAGAGGGAGCTACACAAAAGCAAATCACTGGAAATACAATAGTACTGCAAATAAATACATAGTCCTATAAAATGCATGTTGTGTGACTTACAGATCATTTCTGAATTTTCCTGTTACTGGCGCTCGCATAATGTTGTTTATTGTGATGTTGAAATCGGTGGATAGTGCGCAACTATTGGTTAAATTGTTTTACCTCATCCACGAATCGTCAGCTGAAGTTTTACGAGCTTTTGGACTCGGAACAGATAGAAGAAAGGTGGTCAAAACAATGATTCGCTCTCATGCAGCGCCATCTATCAGCAAAACTTCTAACCATATTTTTGCTTTAAAACCTTCCTTTCGATTCTAATGTGAATTTCTAACCTGTTTATGAATTTATGGGACGCCCTGTAAATCAAGGGTGTTCAACCTTTTGGAGAGTGTGGTTCACTTTATTGGTTTGAAAACGTGTCGCGGGCCACTGAAGTGATCTGAAATCGTGCCAGAGGGCACTTAAGTGGTCTGTAAATGTCCCGCGGGCAGTGTAAGTGTTCTAAATCTGTGTCACAGGACACTTATGTCGTCCGTTAATGTGCCGCGGGCTTCTAGAGTGATCTGGAAATTTGTCGCGGGTTATTGAAGTGATCTGTAGATATGTCAGGAGTCCTTTAAGTGATTTGTAGATATGTCAGGAGTCACTTAAGTGATCTGTAGATATGCCATGAATCGTTTAAGTGATCTGTAGATATGCCGCAGGTCACTTTCATGTTCTGAAAATATGCCACGAGTCCCTTAAGTGCGGTATTCACCGACATCGTAAACTGTGGTCACAATTTTTTAGTAAGAGATTCACACGGATTGGTTAAATTCATATTTTTAACCAATCTACGTTGATCTCTTATCCAAATATTGTGTGACTACAGTTTAAACCACGTCTGTGAATACGGCCCTTAGTGTGATCCGGGAATGTGCAGCTTGATTCATTTTTATAAAATTATGCTTTGGTGACGCGGGGGGGCCACATCATATCACTCCGAGAGCCATGGGTTGAGCATGAATGCCGCAGATCAGGGGGGGGGCATCCAACGCGTTTCTCGAGTAGCTCGAGAGAGAGCTCTGCTTATCATCAAACCAAAGAGCACCTTTATGGCAACGTTGACGTATACGTGTGAGTGATATTTGGATAATTTCAATTCTCGAATGCAATTTTTTACAGGGTGTTTAATTGAAGCGTCGATCAAACGTTCGCGAGCACCGAGCACTCTTGTTCGCACAATCGTGCTCGCTATAGCTACGGGCTGGCTGAAGATACCAGCTATCCACTGTGAGAAAAAAATATTCCAATATTCTAAAATTTCCGTCCGAATAACACACGCACATCGGCGCCGGGTTCCAATAACACCAGGACGAAGACACGCGAATATCTCTTATAATCGCAAAATAAAATATTTACTACGCATTTTCCCCCCATTATCGACGATATAAGCACCCCCCCCCACCCCGCAACTTCCCGTTATGGTATATTAAAACAAAAATAAATAATGAAAAAGATCTTCCGCACACACCACCGAAAGATGGGGAAAAAATAAACATTATTATTATTATTATATTTTTTGATCCATAATAAGATCATGGCGTCGTCTTTAAAAAAAAATTGGTCCGCATCCTTTTTTTTTGCTCCAGTTTTTTTTTCCTATTTTTTCCCGACTTTCGCATATTGGAATTCGCGCGTGGGTGACGTTATAAAAGGGCGAGGTGGGGGAAAATTTTTCTGTGGCGGTGGTGGTGGTGGATGCGATGGAGGCGAGAAGTAGTTTGATGGCAGTTCATGTGGAAGGCACTGCGAGAGAGAGAGAGAGAGAGAGTAGTGTTAGAGGAGGTTGGACTCTTAACTGCTCCTGGTGAGATGCGTGTTGGAGAGTGAATAAGTCTGCAAGGAGAGAGTCAGGTACAGACCCCGAACAAGGAGGACGTGGAGGACGTGGTGGTGGAAAAGAGCTTGGAAAATCGGGATGACTTTCCGTTGCCCGGGAATTCCTCTGGAAGTCATTATTATGGTACGATGCGAGAGATCATTATTGAATAGTCTCTCTCTCTCTCGCTCGCTCGGTGACAAGAGGAGGCGGAAAAAGAGGACAAAAGAACAGGATAAGGCAAGGATGAAGGAGATAGGTCAGAAAGAAGGAAAAAAAAAGGAAATATAAAGAAGATAATAATGTCAAAAGTTATGTCTTTTCTTTTTTATATTTATTTTGTTTTTGAAGTTGGTGTCTGGACATGTTTTTCTCCGGTGCATACGGTTGACATGTTGGAAACCGTGGAACTTGAGGTGAAAAGATGGTTTTTTTTGGAATATTGTGGAATACATTCTGGAACAATTCTATGGTCCCCCGTTATTGGCGTACATGTTACGATGAATGTTATAAATCTGGTGATTATGCATAATTTCCGGATGTTATTTGTAATGACCGACCATTTTTGTGAGTTGGTAATAAATCTCACTAAATTCATCACTTTTACCGGTGATTATGGCACAATTTCGACATTTCGTATCGACAATATACAATTTATTCAGATCAGCTCTTCTGATGTCTTTTTAGCTCTATTGAGCTTGAGCCCTTTGTTTTTCTCTGTGGTCAAGCGCCAGGTCCTGGACCACGCGTCTTTCCTCGTTGGCTTGTTGGCTCGGGTAAGCCCTCCTCCGTGGCCAGGCCAGGTCCTGAACCACGTTTTCCCTCATTGGCTTGTTGGCTCGGGTGAGCCTCCGCCGTGGCCAGGTCATGTCCTGGACCACGTTTTCCTTCATTGTCTTGTTGGCTCGGGTGAGCCCTCCTCCGTGGCCAGGCCTGGACCACGCGTCTTTCCTCGTTGGCTTGGATGAGCCTTCCGCCGTGGCCAGGCCAGGTCCTGGACCACGTTTTCCCTCATTGGCTTGGAGAATTCTACCGGACGTTTCGTCTAAACTTACGGTAGGCATCTTCAGCGACCTCTCAGCTCAGAAGATACGAAGGAAGTTGATAAGATAACTGACGGTCCGATGGTGGAACTCATGCTGACGAATACCGAGCTTCTTAGCCCTCAGCTGCTTTTCCTTCTATATGACGGCACTAAAAAAGTTGTTATGACCCGACACCTCCGAACGTCTATCACGAAGTAGTTTTCGGACATACTTCACTCACTATAGCAGTGAGACCCCATCGTAGCAGATGTTGGATGGAGAAACCATCGTCGTCATGTCGCGTCAGAAGGAAACAGTAACCGTAATTGTTGGCACATCAAACAAATTTGTCATCAGAAAAATGTACCGCAGAGTATTTCGAACATTTTGCAGCGGAGCCGTTTCGCGTGTGGGTCTGCGTACAAGACTAACTTATAAGATGTGTGGTACTAATGTTATGGCTCTTACAGAGTGTCCCACTATCGAAAGTTCGGTTTTCAAAATGGGATAGCAAGAAAACGGTGATAGATATTGAAGTCAATCTCGCGGAATATAATGTGCAAAGAGTCGGGAATTTCAGCTTCGTCATTCATGTTGCAAGGGGAATGTATAGTTTAAAATATAATAAATAAATAACTAATAATTATTAAAATAAAATAACAGTTTACATGGATACCCTGTGCCCAAAAACCTGATTGGGAAGTTGTTGGCCTGTCTCCCCCGATGTACAAAAAAGAATTCCATGTTTTGATAAGTATAAATAATTTGTGATAATTTCCCAGCTCAATTTAACCGTAACTGCAAGTTGTTATGTGGGAACACTACGCTGTTTTGGCGCACAAGAGGGTGTCGGTTGGCGCACAAGAAGGTGTTTGGCGACATACAATGAGACCTTCAGGAAGAAGCGGTAACACAGGGACAGAGTGACAAGAAACAGCATCGAGTGCGGACCTGCTCAATTTAACCGTAACTGCAAGTTGTTATGTGGGAACACTACGCTGTTTTGGCGCACAAGAGGGTGCGGTGTTTGGCGACATACAACGAGACCTTCAGGAAGAAGCGGTAACACAGAGACAAGAGTGACAAGAAACAGCAACGAGTGCGGACCCCTCTGCCTGGCGGCGGTAAGTTAATTACTGACTCCTCCCTCTCTCACTACTTGCCACCTCGCGTAATTAAATGATTATGTAAATTTTAAGAAGTGTGGGTGAATGATGGATTAAAAGAGATGGTGAATGAACCTGGAGTTAAGTACTTTATTTTAATCGTACTTTTGTGTAATTAAAATTGATACAACCGGCCTTCGTATCAGTTTCTAAGTGCAATACACTGAGACATTGGAATTCAGAGGACTGAGGAATGTCGGGAAAGAAGCCTCGTCCGTTGATGCCTAATTTTCTCCGATCTATGAATTTAAATATCTCAGCGAATATTGCACTTAGAAACGGGGAATTTTTTTTTTTTCACCAGAGACATGGCAAAAACGTTTTTTATTGGTTTTTTTTTTTGCACAGGGTGTCCATATAAAAAGTTATTTTTTTAATTTACTAACTATACAAAACTCCTTTCACGTAGCTGAACTTTGCATATTTATATTCCACAAGAATGACTGATATCAGTCACCACTTTCTTGCTATCCCATTTTGAAAATCGTCAGTGGATCGTGGGACACTACGTATAGGGTGTACATTGATTCTATGGATACTAAGTTTAGTGATATATCCATTCTTAAATTTTTTGTCTGCTTTTTAAACAAAATGCAATCTATATATATATAATTGATTTTCTGTCTGTCTGTCTGTGTGTATGTTCTCTATACAAATCTACAATTTTAGGTCGATAGTCGTCAAATTTCGCATATATACTATATGAGACCTGACTTGAACGATAAGCTACTTTAAAATTTCGTCAGAGCAGGGCAGTGCCCCAAATGGGCAAAACACTGTCGGGCAACAATGGTTTCTGGGCCTCAACAATCACTTTCCGAACGTTTACTTTGGTTACCGTGGTTCCCTAGCAATGCGTTTCAGACGTGTATATGCCTTTACAATGGTTTGTCATTTCTTCAACGCTGTCAGTATATGTATAATATTTATGACTTTATAATGGTTTGCCACATTTTCAATACTTCCAGTAATGAGGTTTTTGAATGACGTCATAATCATCATCAGCATCGCTTTGAGGGTCAGGAAAAGGATGATCCCCATAGAAATCAGTGTTAAAATTTCCGATTTTAATGTAGAAATGCGGAAATTTGGTGAGGTTTTCTGTCACATCAATAGTTTTAAAAATTGTATTAAATACTCGATTTTTGAAATATTGAGTTCGCTTAGAGATACAAGCCCAGAAAATTAAATATGAAGTAATTATCCGGACCTACTTTTGAGTTGGGTATCCATGCAATGACATTGATTTAAACTTATTTATATCTTCTCAAGCATGAAAATTAATGTCTCCGTATTGTCTTTTGATATTAAACTGCATAAATTTATATAGATTATAGCTTTTTTTAAAATCAATTATGCGTACGTAAAGTACATCGAAGAAATTCCACAGGTCTAACTAAGCATTGTTGGAAGCAGAAACAGGCAGAAATAGATAACTTGAATATACGCTCTAGCGATATATAGATATATCTCCTCTGTAGCTTAGTGGTCAGAGCACTCGTCCGGCATTCGAGGGACCCAGGTTCGACTCCCGGTAGAGGCAGAGATGAGCTTTTTCCTTCCTTAAAAAATTAACATCTCAAATAATAAATATCTTCCCAACATCCAGTCTTCCGTATATCTTGTAGATAACTTGAAGTTCGGGAGGGGGATCGAAATACCTAGCGCCCATTAAAAAATGAAAAAAATATTCGTTTCTATGTTTCTTAAAATCTATATTTGTTTATTTCATAAAGTCCCGCAGGAAGTCGCCATATTGGTTAACTTAGACACGGTTTGCATGTCCCTCAAAGAAAGAAGGAGATATCACTTGATCCAAAAAGCCTCATCGAAGAAAACCCGGGCAGCGCCGGGTATTATTAGCTAGTAACTTAATTTACATTAAACTCCCTTGAAAAATTCAGTTTTTTACGCTTTTGGTTTTGATTCGATCGAGGACGAGCACCGAAACTCCGTAACCGTTGAATTGTGGATTTATTTTCGTTTCCCAACAAGGTGTTGAGACTCCACACCTCATGCATTGGATACTGTTTTCCGTGGAAAGATGTTTTCGTTTTTTGCTCCCGTTCATCTTTAACGTGGAAAGCATAGAGCTGATGTTATTGATGGTAAATGATATTTCCCCGGGTAATTAATACCCGCGTTTAAGCCACCAAGATCTAGTTTGTCCGAGTTTCGATGGAGCTGCCACAAGCGATCACGAGAGCAGTACTAATTTGATCGTTTCCAGATCAGCTATCTGTGAGGGAACGACTAGAAAAAGGCGAAATAAAACTACCATTAATAGATATATATTCTAGCTTCTTCTGAATAATATTCCATCACAAGTACTTTCTTCGGTACATTTTTTTTCGTCGAAAAATTACTCTTACGAATGAGGATTATTTACTAATTTGGAGAAAACATTGGTTATAATTTTGTCGACAGAGGAAGTGAAAAATTTTTTACTTGCGTCCAGACAAATTTTTACAAGAACATATCGTGAAAAAGTCCTTAATTTTGCATTTATGCGAATTTTCACAAGCAGGGAACTATGTCTATTTACATTGGAGCAAATGTTTATGATCATATATCCCTGGAAACTACATTTGTTCGCATTCAAGATAGAGTTTACAAGTATATATCGTTCAGAACCATGCTTATTTGTATTCAGGAAAATGTTTACAACAGCATATATCTTGAGCAACTAAATTTATTTGATCATTTTTGTCACACCACGGTGATTTTCTGCACACGAGGGCTAATGAGAACGGGACGTGCAATTTATTGCCGATTCCGAACGGCTGCATTTGTTTTTAATACTCACCGAGAGGTAGATGTGCTAACCCTGCGATGTGAGACTAATTGCAGTAGCAATCTTTTTCTGTGGTCGTGTCACCGTTTCTGTTGTAACTCCATTGTCAGGAAAATTTCTGACAAGGATGAACCGGGTATGGAACTCGCGACACCTCTAAACATCATCCTTTGGTACTTTAAGGCGAGTACCTTATCGACCTGGGCTACCACGACCCAAATGCATTTATTTGCATTCAGCTGCATGTTCACGAGTTTGAATGAAGGAGAGAACTGCATTTATTTGCACGCGCGCGCGCGCACACACACACACACACACATCTTTAAAATCATATATCACGAGGAACTATTCATTTACATTTAGGCAAATATTTAAAACAACGTATATCTTGAGAAACTATATTTGCACTAAGGCAAATGTTTAAAAGAATGTATCGTTGGGAATTCCTTAATATTTCATCCAGCCAAACGTTCACAAGCATATATTAGGGAGATCTGCATTTATTTGCATCCAGACAAATGTTTAAAACAGCTTATATCTTAAAGAACTACATTTATTTGCATTCAGGCAAATGTTTACAACAGCAAATATCGCGAGGAACTACATTCATTTGCATCCAGGCGAGTTTTTACAACTACAAAAATTTGAGTGGAACTATATTTTTCTGAAATTCACGGAAATGTTTATAAGCATAATATATCAAAATAACCACATTTGTTTGCACTCAGGCAAATGTTTAAAAGAACATATCGTTAGGAGTTCCTTAATATTGCATCCAGCTAAATGTTCACAAGAGCAGATCGGGGAGATCTGAACTCCCAAAATGTTGTGCATTTCAGACAAATGTTTACAACAACATATATCGGAAAGAACTAAATTTATTTGCATTCAGGCAAATGTCTACAACAGCATATATTGTGGGGGGGGGGACTATATTCGTTTGCATTCAGGCAAATGTTTACAACAGCATGTATTGTGGGGCAGCTATATTCGTTTGCATTCAGGTACATACTTACAACCATATAACATTCAGGAAAGCGTCTACAACAGCATACATTCGTGGGGGGGGGGGGGTATGCTAACTTGCATTAAGACAAAGCATGTATCGGGGAAAGCTACATTCATTTGCATTGAGGTAAAGTTTTGCAAGCATGCATCGTGAGGGAACTGTTCATTTATATTGGGATAAATGTTCACAAGTGTATATCGTGGATAATAACGTTCTTGCGACACTGAATAAGATCGACTATTGTGGACCCTTTATGTTACTCTACAGACAAAAATAAATTGATGCCGTGTGAGCTGAACAAACTGACCGTTCATTTCTACGACAACAGCTGATTATTCATTTCTCAGTAATGTGCCCGTCAGGAACTACTTCAACAGAGACTTCGTTTGTTTAAGACTAGTTTCTTTCATATAGTCATAAGAAATGATTTGCGGCCATTGTAATTAAAGGCGAGAATAAGTGGGGGAGGTGAAAGAGAGTGTATTGCGTATAGTCCTAATCTATTATATTATCAGAGTTACGCGCGCTTCGCATTCTAGTAGTGGGGTGCTATCTGTCTTCGATGTTTTGAAGTGAAAACGGCAGATACCCAAATTTTTCGCGTTGTGTAAGTATCATGTCGAAGGTCTGCCTGCTCCCTACGAAGACTTCATTAGGGACTGGGTGCGATGGAATAATAAGGACTTACGCGTCGTCATTCTTTGCGAAGCCCTGCACGGAAATGTGATCGAGAGAAATCGTTTGTTCGGTTAAAAGTGACTCTCCCTCATTTGGGATATGCAAGTTCTTGTGCAGTTGGACACACACATTTGAGCAATTTTTTAGGTTTTGGTTTTTAAAAGATGGTGCAACAAAACATATGATAGTACTTAGAAGAAGAAAAAATGTATTTCGATGTGACATTCTTCAAAAAACTTCTCTCAAAGTTCGTGGAAGGGTTCTTAAGTATATTATTGAATTTTTTTCTGGTTATCTCGGCTGTATCATCGCCAATTGGAACCAGATAAGATCTACTGAATGAACGAAGCTTCGAGAAATATAGCATTTCTAAAGGTTTTCCAAGATTGGAAATGACTTTTGACTGCTTCATGAAGTTTCATGCATGATTCGATGTCACATATGGTACAGAGGAGTGTTTCCGAGAAGTTTTCTGCTCAACAGAAACTGCCGAATCGTTAACGCAGTGTTCAAACCTGTTGGAGTGATCCAGTGCTACGGCAACGCTACAGAAGGAACTGCACGATCCGCCGCTGTCGTGAAGAAGAGCCTATCGGTGAATTCAAAATGAGTATATATTTTCTTCAGCATGATGCTTTCATTCTAAGGTGACTTAAAAATTATATCGAGCTGACTCATCGCCCTCTATATTTAAAGCCCCGTTTACATGTGCAATATTGCGGTAACATTGGGAGTTCTGGCACCTGTCTCTCCTGAGGCAAACAAAAAAGACCAGAAAAGTTTTGGAAAATAGCATAAATAGAAGGGAAAATGCGTTTGCCGTTAGATTTTACTGTTTTTTACAAACTTTTCCTCGTTTGTGAATTCAAATACCCCCACAAATACTGCACTTGGAAATATGCATTTTTTTTTTTGTCACAAAGAAGAGATAGGGCAAAATTTTCTTTTTAGGATTTTGAAGACAGGGTGTCCGCATAGAAATTAACATCATTATTTAAATCCACTATACAAACCCTTGTATTATGAATGACGTGTCAGTATAATGCAGCAAGGAGGGATTATGGAATCACCTTTATCTAGTGTTGTTTGTGTTGATGCTTTTATATTAAGAATCTATTTGCGGGCCCGGATGAAACCCCTTGGCGGGCCGGACACCCTGCTCTTGCGAATGGGATATGATTTCGAACCTAGTCTCGGGCATTTCTGAAAATATGCGTAACCTTCATAGATAATAATCTCTTGCGAATAAGACATATCACGGCATAAAAAGTGCTCGCAAAGATAAAACATTGGGAGATATGTTACATGCCAGCACGATTTGTATCTCATCAATCATCCGTCGTAGAAGAATAGTTTCGATTTAAAAATGCTCAAAAGGCGTTTTGGAGGACTTGTACCAGTTTTGAGAGTGAAAATACGATGTGTAACAAAATAAAAAAAGAAAATCAAAATTTCTATAGGGTCCCACTGTCCGGGGAAGTTGTTGCCCCGTCTCTTCTGAGGCCAACAAAAATAATTGCAAGTTTCTAAGTGCAATATTTACTATGATATTCGTATGCAAAAAACAAAAAAATTGGAGGAAAAATTACGAAATAACAGCGAAAACTAACGGACAATGCTCCTCTTCCAACCTTTTTCCCAATTTTTGAATTCGAATAGCTTAGCGAATATTTCACTTAGAAGCATGGAATTTTCCTTTGTTGGCCTCAGAAGAGACGTGGCAAAAACATTTTAATTGGAAGTTGAAAGACAAGGGGATCGTTTAAAAATTCAGATTTTTTATTTGGTGACACTCCCTACTTTTTCACTCTTGAAACTGGTACAGGGTAATTTTTTAACGCTTTTTGAGCATTTGTTGGAATTGGACTCACAACTCTACGACGGACGGTGGATGAGATAAAGGCCGCATTAGCACTTACAGGACACCCTGTATAAATCTCTTGCGGCATTTTGAGCCATATGTTGCCAACACTAGTTATTTTCCAAGTAAATCTAATCATTTATATTCCGTTTGCTTAGAAACAGCTTATCGTAAATTTATTTTTGGCCAGCTTTTTGGTGTGAGCAGTGATGCTTAGTAGACCAGAATCGTTCCTGAATAAGAATCAAACTTGAATTAAGAATTGAAACATTAAGAATCAAACTTGAATTAAGAATTAAAACATTAAGAATCAAACTTGAATTAAGAATCAAACTTGAATTAAGAATCAAACTTGAATTAAGAATCAAAACATTAAGAATCAAACTTGAATTAAGAATTAAAACATTAAGAATCAAACTTGAATTAAGAATTAAAACATTAAGAATCAAACTTGAATTAAGAATTAAAACATTAAGAATCAAACTTGAATTAAGAATTAAAACATTAAGAATTGCCATGTACTTTATAGGAATATGATTTGCATATTTCCAGTGATTTGGTTCCGCGATGCGCTCTCTATCGACAAAAATTTGAAGCAATTGTTTTTTGTGCCGGAAAAAACAATCCTCCTTCGTGAGGATATCTTTTCGCAAACCGCATTCAAATATACCAATGTCTTCAACTTTTATGAATTTTTAAAATATTTACGAACTTATGGGACACCCTGTGCAACTTTTTTGGCTCCTTCGAGGAAAATTTCAATTTGCGAGGTGAAAGGCATTTAAGAATGAATGTGAGGAATATCCAAAAATTTTCACTCTTGTTATGAATTCAGCTGATATTAAAACTTTCAGCCACGGGTGCACAACCTTTCCAGTCCAGATATGTAGCGTTTCTGAAACTCGCGGGTCAGAAACTTGAACACATTGGATGACCATAAGACCCCATTTTACGGGACATTTGCACAATTTTGGCAGTTCTGACTTTCCTATAAAATGTCTTATTTCTTCCCGATTTTCAACGAATTTTCATTTTACATAGATATTAAGGATTGAGATTAGAAATTATGTGATGATAATTGCTTCAATCATCATAATTGATTATAGCCATAAATATATTCATTTCACATAGTTGGCAAACATATAGCACGGCTTTTTTTTTCTTTGGTGAATTGTGAGCTGCAGTAGCACTCTATTTCCCCACCGTTAACGATTTTGCAGAAGGCTTACAGATAGTTGGCAATTTTATTTCCATTTGACAATTTTTTTTGGCTATAATTTTCGTATTTACTCACCTTTGACATTTTTTTTTGGCGATGGCCCGTATGGATTTCGATTTCCCTCATTCTTATGAATTTTATAATAAGCCTTTTACCACTATCTGATACTTTTCTACAGAAACAATTTTTGTGGGCCGGATGGAGCCCCATGCCCCGTGGGCCGAAGGTTGAAATTAAGGAATATGGGGAAAAGTTCCATTGAAAATAACCTTTACAAAATGTCTTGGCTTGTCATTGCTAAAATAAGAAATTTTCAACGGGGCGAGATAACTCGTCAATGCCACTTAAAGCGTTAAAAAACTTTACTTTGTCTTCCTGTGGAATAGTATGGCAGCTGAATTTAGATATACTTATTTTTTTTTTTACCACCAGAGTAATTTGTGGTAAATTGGAGTGAGTAGTATCCACTGGATTGATCAAAGTCTTCAGTGGTATCTATAATGAAGTTATCTTTCGCGATAGTGACATTTGCGGCTAACCCAAGCTTCTGGTGATTGAATTTATTTCAGCTGATGGAATGATTTCATTGACTTTTCCATCGATCGACATCTTTGTCACTCGGTCTTTCTTTTATTGCTCTTTTCGAAGGTTTTCGTTCAATCTAGTTCGCTCTTCCAAGATATTAGGGGCATAGGCGGAGATAGACTTGGAAGTCTGGGGGGGGGGGCACGGTCCTTATTGCTGGGGGTGGGGCACGATGATGATGTCAATTCATATATACTTTAGATCAGTCGACTCTACCTTACCCTCCCCCACCCCGCCCCCCCCCCGCATCTCCGCCCATGGTTAGGGGAGTCTTCAACGTACGGCCTACGTGCCACACGTGGCCCTCCGCCCATAAGCTTATACTGTTACAGATTTAATATAGAAACGCTGGAGAAAAAAACTATATGAAAAAAATGTATGGAAAAATAACTTCCTTTTAGAAAGCGGAACTAATGAAAAAATAATTTCATAATTAATGGGAAATAATTTCATAATGAGAAATAACTTCATAATGAGAAATAACTTCACAATCAATAAGAAATTAATGAAATTTCACATTTTATGTATGAAAAATAATTTTAGAATCTATATAAAAATTCATCAAGTAATTTCAAAATTCATGAAAAGTAATTTCAAAATTTATAAAAATTTATAAAAATTTATAAAAATTCATGAAAAGTAATTTCAAAATTCATGAAAAGTAATTTCAAAATTTATAAAAATTCATGAAAAGTAATTTCAAAATTCATGAAAAGTAATTTCAAAATTTATAAAAATTCATGAAAAGTAATTTCAAAATTTATAAAAATGCATGAAAAGTAATTTCTGAATTTACAAAGAAAATCCACCTTTAATGAAAAAATAATTTCATAATGAGTAAAAATTGAAAAAAAAAACACACTCCAAATAAATAAAATTTCAAACTAATGTAGGGTTTCCCCCAACCTCCCCTCTTTGATTTGCAGCCCTTGCCAATTCTACCAATCACGAAACTAGTTCTGGCATTAATTTTTTCATTAATTCCGAAATTATTTCTTGTCTTACTTCTTTATTAAGGTGTTTTTTAGCCGAAACCGGCGATGATACAAACATGAAATTCCGTCGGTTGTTTTATTTTATGACGTAAAGACCCGCCAAGAAGGTTTTTTTTTTTCGAAATTCGACCCGGGGGGGGGGGGGGAGGAATTCACAAAACTTGAAAAAAAGTGGCCATAGAGTGGTCCAAAAGTTACATAGTGAAGTCCAAGTTCAAATCCTACTGGTGCCACCACAGTGGTGGCACCAGTAGCTCGAGTTGGTTTTCTGTGGTTACCAACTTTAATGCAAACCGATCCCCCCGTTAAAAAGTCCCGCCATAGAGAGAAACAGGTCCTACAAAAAAAAAAGCTACAGTACAAATATTCAATCATTACACTTCACTTCTGAAATATAGATGGCAGAGCTGAAAAATCAGACACAACAGTAGATACGCATTCAGACGGTTAGGTAGACACCTACATTCCGGGTACAACTCATTAAGTAGTAAATTGTGCAATGGCGTTGACCTGAGCTGAGCCAACACCTCCTAGAGATAGAAGGCCTCCGCACTCTGCTTGTGACGTCAGTGAGTAGTTCCATTTTCCCTCAGAATATTCAGGGAATAAAATTCCCCTTCTCGTGCCAGTATCATCGTTGTGAGGGAAAAGAAACGATCGGGCTCAGAATTGGCGATTTCTATGCCCCACATCCAATCACTACGCGGTATTTGTGAGCCAATCAGGAAGATCCCATGCCAAAATAAGAGGAAACGAAATAGGATGCCGTGTTTCAAAATGTGGAAAACTTTCTAGGTAGTCTGAATGACGTTTATGGCAAACAGTGCAGAGGCCTTCTATCTCTAGGAGGTGCTGGCTGAGCCAACACCATCTATAGCAGAAAGCCCAAGCGCGAAGCTCCTGAAATCACTGAAGAAGGTCATTTTTCACCTACACCCACTGGATATACTACAAAAAATGGTGAAGATGGAGCATGCGTCTGCCTGTTACATCCAACGGCTATAGGTGAGATGACCTTCTTCAGAGACGTCACGAGCTTCGCAAGGGGGGGGGGGTTTCTGCTATAGATGGCGTTAGTTGTGCTGGGTTTGAAAGAAAGAAAGAAAGGTTATACATGGACAAATCGAACCGAGCAGAAAAACCACTGAAGCTACAAACATGAAATTTTGTCAGTAGTTGAGTGAGTTTTTTAGTGAGTCGTCGTCGTCGTCAAGACAGTCGTCTTGAGAAAAAAAAAGTCCACCTATCTGATTGAAATGCTCACATATCATCATCATCACCACCACCACTACCACCATCATCAACAACAACAACAACAATTTTCAATCCACTGCCGGATGAAGGTCTCCTCTAAATTTTTCCATTCTGCTCTGTCTGATGTTTTAGACATCCAGTTGACTTCTGCTACTTTCCTGATCTCGTCAATCCATCTTGCGTGGGGACGCCTTCTCGGACGTTTAACAACACGGGGGTGGTACCAGTCTAGAATACTTGTGGTCCAATCTGTTGTCCTGTCTTCTTGCAATATGTCCAGCCCATTTCCATTTCAAACGTTTGCTTCTTTCCGTGATATCATATACCTTTGTGTGGTTCCTTATCCGTGATTCGTTTTCCGTCTCTCCTCGTGATGCCTAACATACATCCTTCCATGCTCCTTTGCGTTGTCTGTAGCCTTTGTATCGTCTTGCTTGTGAGTTTCCATGTTCCAGCTCCGTAAGTCAGTGCTGGTAGCACAAAATTTGTTAAAAACTTTTCTTTTCAGGCATAATGGCACGTGACTCTTCAGAATTACGCAGTTTTTGCCAAAAGTGCTCCATCCAATACTGATCCTTCCGTTTATTTCATTAATGATTCCGTTATCCATGGTGATTTCTTGTCCTAGGTATGCATAGCTTTCTACTTCTTCCATATCTGTGTTGTTGAGCAAGATTGTCCTCTTCAACACAAAGGGGTTGAACGTAACTTTAGTCTTTTGCAGAGTCATTTTCAAGCCCACCTGAATACTTGCCTTCGTCAATTCTTGTATCATTTCTTCCAGTTCGTCTGGATTACTGCTGGTTACAACAATGTCGTCTGCAAAACGCAAATTGTTGAGAAATTATCCATTTATTTTACTTCCTTTTTTATCCCAATCCACTTTACTGAATACTTCTTCTAAAACAGCGGTAAAGAGTTTTGGTGAGATAGTACCACCCTGTCTGACTCCTTTTCCGAGTTTAATTTTTGCTTTTCCTCTATCCAAACGAATCGTTACAGTTGCTTTGTCATATATTTTCTTGATGATATTGATGTAAATCTTCTCTACCCCAATTACATCTAGAGCTTTAACAACAGCAGATGTGAAGACAGAGTCAAACGCTTTCTCAAAACCAATGAAGGCCATACACAAATGGCAATTCGTATTCCTTATGTCTCTCTATAAGTTCCCTGATTGTTTGGATGTGATCCGTTGTACTAAATCCACTTCGAAATCTTGCCTGTTCTTTTGGTTGAGCTTCGTCCAATATTTTACTTTTATTTTTATATTTTACAATATTTTACGTCCAACATATACATTAGAATAAGTTCTAGATTTTGTAAACACTTTGGGAGTGAAATATTCATACTCATCTATGAGCAGAAACTGCTTTTACGCTGTTTCATAATCACGATAATGGATTTGAAATTACGATTAAGTGGTAACCCGCTATCATAATCAAATTTTCGAAGTGATATGCATTTTTCGGAATTTTTTCAGGTGGAGATGAAAGACGAAAAATTCGAGTATAACCATAGGAATTAATCCTATTATACCGCCATTTTTGGTGCCATGGGATGCCAAAGGGTTTAAATCCATGAGAATATTGTACACAAGCTGGATCAATTCCTATGGTTATACTCGAATTGTTCCTGTCTTTCACCTTCACTTGGAAAAACTTGATTATGATAGCGGGTTACCACTTCATCGTAATTTCAACTATATCGTCCACATTCTAGTAGATTATATTTATACAAACATAAATATCAAAATATATGGCTTAGGATTAATTGGACATAATTATTTTATTCTTGTTTTTCCAGCAGTGAATTAATAATTTGACCATTATTTCGTTGACAAGTATTTCAAGTCCAATTTATTCAATTTTAAGATTCAGATTGGATCACTAATCAAGTTATCAATTTGAATGCTCAGTCGATGACGCTGTAAACAAAGTTAAACTCTGTCATATAACGGTACCCAAGATTCCACGACATTTTGTCGTTATAACCAAGGTTGACGTTTTCAGATTCTACGACATTTTGTCGTTATAACCAAGGCTGACGTTTTCAATACCTTTTATTGATGAAAAATATAATCAGACGCAATCTCAAAAATACTTTGTATGATGTTTTTATTACAGGAAATTGGGATAATTAATACAGGACATTGCCGATTCACTCCAAGCATGTTATCAAATGACGACTAACCAAAATCACCAAATCACCAAAAAAAATCTAAATCGCCAAATATCGTTTATAAATAATTGTTGGCGTAAAAAAAAATACTATAGGAAGTCTGCTGAAATGTATTTCACGTAAAAAAAAACGAAACAAATATTTGTGCGCCAAATAATTTTAGATGAATATTCATATTCATTACAACACTATTTATAAATTATTCAAAATACCTTTATTCCTGATTTTAGTAAAAATTGGGAATTGAAGCAAGCTTTGTTGAAAAAAAAAAAACGGGACATTTCTATAAAAAATAGCCGGGAAAAGCAAAATACGAAAATGTTTCGTTCAGTGGTTATGCCAGATCCCAGTCAGCAAGTTGTAACATCAAACACGTAAGGTATAGATAGAACAACAGACCCACGCTCCCTGGATAATGATCAGCTCTAGGAATTTCTTGGGGGAAGACGTCAATGAAACGGGAACAAAGAAGTGACGAAAAATTTGTCGCTATACCCGAGGCGCGACGTTATAAGCGCAAGGTTCGTCAATATTATTCTGCACGGGAATCAGTCCGGCCTGTTAACTATTGACGTTATAGCTGAGATTTTGTTACAACTGAGGTCGTTATAACCGGGTTTAACTGTAATTGTAGAATAATTTGAAATATCCAGAATATAGTAGCAGAATGTGTAATGGAAACTTTCGGAACAGAGTTGCAGAATAAATTACAAATTTCCAGTGGTCGGCTGAAGTTGGTTGTGGTCGGCTGAAGTTGGGTTTCTGTGGTTCCCAACTTCAAGGCTCAAATGCGAGCCGATCTCCCCGTTAAAAAGTCTCGCTACAGAGAGCAACAGTCCTACAACGATAAATCATTCAATCATAACACTTCACTCATAGTTTGAAAAACTGGTGGCAGATGGCAGCACTACACATAACAAGCATTACAGAGAAACAAAAAAACTTCACGTCAGGTTTCACTACACGTACACGCACATTCCCGCATGTACCGATTCGTTGGGAGTTCCGCGGGGGGGAGGGGGGTGCATGTGTGGTGTAGCAGTAGTAGGTAGGGCCTCCAAAAATGGCTCGGGGATCCATGATGTTCTTAAGTCAGCCACCTCGTTGGGCAATTTGCCTGTTGTGGCGTTGTATTTGTATTTGTATTATTTGTAAGAATAGTTATAGCAAATTTTCCAAAATATAAGAAAAACTTCCGGAACGTGATAGAAATTTCATCAACCACACGAAATAATTTCAATATTCTGGAATTATTTCTTTCAAAAATTATGATTTTGTTTTCATTAAGGTATTTTCAGCATTTCAGTAAATTCTGCAACTAAGTATGCTATTACATATGCTGACATTGTCGTCCTGAAATATTTGAAATCAGGGATCCCAAAAATTGTTGGGGGGGTTTCGACGTCCCAGTAACTTGTTAAGGCGGCCCTAGCAATGCATCAAATACAAAGCTGTTCAACGTAAAAAACTCTCTGCGGGCTTTAATAAAAGGCCCGCAGTCATGGTGTTGTGGACGTTTGCATCTTTTGTGACATCTGTGGATCAACACCAGGAGGTTGCTCGGTGCTTTCAAGGGCCTTCCTTTCTTTTGGTTGATATTAATGTCGCGCGTGCCGAAGGGTACCCTAAGTATGTACAGTACCTAGGATACCCTTCTGCACCTTGATCATCGTCCTAAGTTGGAAACTTGCTTAATTACCTACGGTTGTAGGCCCTGTTTTCCTCATCACGAGTCTTTCTCCTCTTGACCTAAAAGGTTCGGAAAGATAAATATGAACTTAAAAATACTTACTATGATAGAGGTTACCCCCTACTCATCGTTTTAACGTTTTAGGGTGGAAATTTGGATTTCAGTAAATTGCCATGCAGAAATTTATAATAAAATATTGGGCTTATAATTAATTTGACATGATCCGTATTTCAGTTTTTTCTGTAATAAATTCTATAACTGAATTTTTATGTGGCAGCAAAATACTCCAAGATCACTTTATTGCTTTAACGATCCGGATTGAACCACTAATTGAGTGATCGACCTAAATACACGGCAGATGACGCTACAAGTATTTAAGTCTTTATTGTTGCATATGACAGTCATGTTCCTCCCCGAGAACGCCAAATCAACTTAGCCCCCTATGGTTCACTTCCATATAAACGTATAGAGAGAAAATACTTTTAGAAAAACGGATAATATGCTGTTACCATACTCTCAATTGAAACACGCGCATCAATTTAATTGATCAGATTGAATTTTTTAATTAGTTAAAATAGTTAATTTAGGGTAAAATGTAGTTTTTTATAATTTTTGTACTATCTTACTCGTATAACCCTTTATTTGGCAGTGTTGTTCTCAAGCAACGTGGAGATTTCTTACATTTTTCTAGCAAACTCATTTTATATTTTGAGCTCTTCTCGGCATTGATGCTTTTAAGCAAGTCATAAACATTGGATTTTTACTTGTTCGTGAAGTTTCTATAATTACCAGCCGCATGGCTCAAAGGAACAAATCCCTACCTATTTCTTGACAAGCCAAAATGATTTTGGTGGAAAATACCACGTGTCGGGAAGCCATATTGCTGTGCATTCTTCAACAATGACAGAAGAGTGAGTTGGCAAAGAATAAATGTAACTTTTTTACACTATTCGAATCTATGTAAATAATACAAATACCGTGCGTTCCCTGTGAAGTGAAACATCCCATATGTTTTCAAATATTGACAATATTTTTTTTTGCCATGTAATATCATTCAGGGTACCTCATATTTGCTTAATACAACCGCTCAAACATTTTCAATGCTTGCCATTTAAATGGTTAAACATGATAAAATCTTGCTTAGAAAAGTTGAATAGATTTGTAATCTTGAATTTTGTTTCAGATTCCCCCAATTTGGTGCACTTTTATTAATCTGTGTGTGTGTGAATGTGAATACGTAAAATTTCCAATGACCACCTCTCAGAAAATAGTACCTACTGAAGAGGAATCAACACTTTCTGTACAGATAAAAAATGTATTGTACGTACGTATGTTGCCGTATTTTGGATATAACGATGATACATTGTCAAAAAAAAAAATCTTAACGTGATAATGATTCTCGAGACAAATCTATCTGAACGAACATGAAGACATGACTTGGACATATTTCAGGGGTATAATACATGATTTCGTTATAACAATTAACGTAAAAATCCCTCTGCAAGGGGGAGACTCTCTGAGACGTACTTTTCCATGGACTGGCGAGTCCGCATCTCGATAATCGACCAAAACGAAAACAAAATCATCATTGGCTTTCGGTTGTACAAGAGTGTGGGAATCATTGACTCTGTGGAGTAGTAATAGAAGAAATGTATATCGCGATCTATCACATGATAACAGTCGTGTCATGCAGTTTGATGTTCTCAATGGCGGCCTATTCAGACTTGAAGTTTAATAACTTACAGAGTCTAGTGCATATTTGATGGACAGTGGATTTTTGGGAGGCATTATTGGTCAGATAATTTTGAGGGAAGAAATGTTGCCAAAATGATAAATTTGGGGAGACGGAGAACAAAGAGAGCTCCCTATTATAAGAAAGATGTTCAGCTTGTGCTTTTCTGTTGAGTAGCGTGTTGTCCAGCAAGATTACGATAACAACGACGAGTAGAACTAATTTCCGGGAGTCGCGCATACCACGGATCCATTTCCAGGAACCTGTTGTGTGATTGCACTTCCTGATGAGTCGTGGCTGGATCATACAACCATGAAACAAAAAAATGAGAAAATACATATGTATGTATGGATAGTATCTCGTGATTGATAAGTATTTGAAATTTATCACCTTTATCTGTGATTATGCATAATACCTTAGTGAAGTTGGTGAATTTGATAAATATGGGGAAAATTCCAAATGAGTCTAGTAGGTGTGAGGAATATAGTCGGACCCTGATATAATGATAACAAATTTTACGACCGTACCCCGATATAATGGCGCAATACGTGTATTATGATGTACTGGTGTAGTAGGCCTATATCATACAGTAAGATTTATCATGTTTACCGACGCTTGGGTAGCTATGCATAATCACAGGTAAAAGTGATAAATTTAGAGAAATTTATCAAACTTACCAGAATGCTTGGTAGATATGCTTAACAACCGGTTAGTGTGTAAAATGACTGCTGCATTTATCGCATTTACCGTAACGTCACCAAAACATGTACAGGGTGTGTCAAAAAGAATGATCCGATTTAAAAAAAAATCATAACAATTCAGCTTTTAATCCGCTTGGATCGAATAATGTATAGATAGAAAGAGGGAAATTTCGAGTTTCACGCAGTTGCCGACAGGTAGCGCTAACGATATTCCTTCAGCCGCACTTCAGTGTTTGTCAGTATTTTCTTTTCTCACAGTTAGAAACCGATTCGAATGACTTCACCTTCCAGCAGGACGGGAGTTTAGACGTTCGAGGACTTTTGAACAATCGCATTCGTAAACGACGGATCGACCGTACGGGACCTGACGATTCAGTTAAACATCACTGGCTTCCAATATCGCCTGACCTCACAGTGTGCAATTTCTTCTCGTAGAAGTTTGTAAAAGACTACGTTTATATAGTCCCTTCCAGCTACATTAGCCGAGCTGAAGATACGCACGACAGCAGTCGTGAATGCAAACATGTTCGCAAAAGTTTGGGACGAATTTGACTACCGTATATGACGTGCATACCATGGTGGACATGTTGAATAACTTTGATTTTTTTTTGTAATAAAACTTTATTATTAGCCGTGTGTAATATAGAATTAAACTTAGGTGTTAAACTATGTTCAATATTTTCCGTAATACAAAATTCGCCGCGGTCCGCGGCATATTGACAGATCACTCGAGTAACCCGCGTTACATTCACTGATCACTTAGCGGCCCGCGACACCGTTTCAAATTCCCCTCATTCTCCTAAAGGTTGAGCACCCTTGGCTTAGCGAAGTGCTTCTCAACGTGTGTGTCGCGGCTCCTAGGGGCGTCGCAGCAATCTGGATATATTTATTGTGCGATATATTGATCTATTCATGCTTTTGGTGGCTATTTTATTAATGAAAATATCTACTAAATTACTATGGGGGTACAGCGGTTGAATCACGAATTGGCCAAGAGAACCGCGGTCGCCAAAATTGAGGAACCACTGGTTCAAGTGGTACCAAAAGTGGTTTCCAAATATAGAAGTCTTAAGAAAAAACAAAAAATACCTCGGAATGAAAGAAAAGCGGTGTCTATATATTAGGCTATACTGGGCTGAGTCTAATCCATCCCCAGACGGCAACTAATCAAAACACTTTGAACCGTATACCCCGGAATATCCTCTGATCCCACCTTTTACCATGATTAGAAAGCGTTATTCCGCGGGGAGTAATTTCTAAGTAGCACCGCGTGAGGTCTTTCGACTTGATGGATCGGAACTAATGGACTTTCCAGAGAGAGACACAGATTTATTCTGAATTCATCTCATGAAATTTCAAAACAAACTGAGATGCATCAGAAAAAAAAAAAAAGGACGTGAGGAAATCTATACCAGTGATTCCCAATGTGGGCGTTAACGCCTCCTGGGGGGGGGCAATGGAATGTTCCAGGGGGGTGGTAGAAGCTACGGGTATAACATAGGATCTTATGCATTTAGAAAAGTCCTCTCCACTTGTCAATACAAGATTCATTGAAAGACTTGTTATTTGTGGAGATGAAGATTACAAGGAAGAAAATTCATCACTGCCCCCTACGGGAACTCGAACCCCGGTCTCTCGCTTGCCGGACGAGTGCTCTACCATCTAAGCTATGGAAGCAGATAGAATACGTCAACCTTGGAGCGTATAGATGTGTTGAAAGGCACCGTACATGGACGGCGTCAACAATCAACTAATAGCTCGTGAATGACAAGTGGAGAGGACTTTTCTAAATGCATGGTTGGCCATCTGGTTGGCGTATGTCATTCACGAGTTATTAGTTGATTGTTGACGCCGTCCATGTACGGTGCCTTTCAACACATATATACGCTCCAAGGTTGACATATTCTATCTGCTTCCATAGCTTAGATGGTAGAGCACTCGAGCGAGAGATCGGGGTTCGAGTCCCCGTAGGGTGCAGTGATGAATTTTCTTCCTTGTAATCTTCATCTTCACAAATAACCAGTCTTTCAATGAATCTTGTGTTATGGATTAGATTGCGATGGGAGAAAAAAAAAAAAATTGAAGAAGGGAGGTGAGAGGGACAAAAAAGGTTGGGAAACTATATGATTCAGACCCGGTACAAGATCATATAGTTTCAAAAAAATGGACGAAAATCGTCTACCAAAGATTTGCTTTCTTGAACTCTGCCGGCACACAGATTCGGAAAACTGGGCAAATTCAGCCAAGACCCTTCTGAATAACTGCGGTCGACCTGATATCTGGTGCACACCCACTCCTTACCTCACTCCAGTGGTTCTAACATCCCTTACTAATAATTTTACTGATATCTCTCTCCAAGACGACAGATCTCGGCTGTCTGCTTCAACATTATTTCATTTTGCCGGTATTTTTGAATTTTCGCTGTCCCTACAGTCTTACCTTCTCTTCAATCTCCTCCGTAAGAATATGGCCAGGCTTGGCCTTTATGGCCTTTTTTATCCTTTATACTAACAAAGGTATATTGCACAAATTTAACCCTGATGAACCTTGTCAGTATTGCAATCAACTAAACAGCCGCTGTGGTGGGCGGGTCCGCCACGGGTCCGAGCCCCACCGTCGCCACAGTGGTGGTCGGCTGAAGTTGGTTTTCTGTGGTTCCCAACTTCGAGGCGCAAGTGCGAGCCGATCTCCCCGTTAAAAAGTCTCGCCACAGAGAGCAACAGGCCTACAAACAGTACAAATATTCAGTCACTACACATCCACTCACTTCACTTCTGAGATATAGATGGCAGCACTGATAAATCATACACAACACTAGATACGCACTCAGACTGTTAGGTACACACACTTACAATTCCGGCACAACTCACTAGGTAGTAAATTGCCTACGGCGATAGACATGAGGAATGCATATTCTTTGCCCTTTAAAGACATACTCATATCTCTAAATACCTTCGCCATACCTACTTGGTATGGAAGGTCCTACCTACTTGGTCCTCCTCCGCCCTCTCTGTTTTTGTTTGCTCCCCATCTCTGCCCATGCGTCCAGGTAACATTTTATTTTATTTCAATCTATTTATCTGGATTCGAGACTATATTATGCATGTATATTTTTTGTGTTTAAACCTTATGCCTTTGTTTCTGTCTTGTGTGTGTATCTCCAATAATTTAATCACTAATATTTGTACTTGCCATCCACTGGTGTATTGATAGGCACGATTGTGCAAATCATTAAAGGTTCAGTTCAGTTGAGTTCTAAACCCGGTACTAGGCTCCTGAAAATCTATATAAATTCGTCTTGATAAATACAGTCAACCCTTGGTTTACGTAAAATTCCGTTTTACGAACAAAAATTGATTCCGTCTACGAACTCGACTTACAAACGGGCAAGCAGGAAGAATGAGGAATTAACAGGTTTGGAGCAACGCGTTCTTGCCAGAAATGATAGATGGCGCCAGACGAGCTGCTGCAGTCGTGCTTACAGTCTAATTTGCATGATCGCGATCGTTTCGGAAACGTCAAAGTGTGTTCTAGTGGTTCTCAAAATGTCGTTAGTTGTTCGCAATTTTTTAGTCGTAATACGGGACGCGTAAAATGTTCCATTACTACTAAACCACACATGCACCCCGTTCATATTCCTCTGCGGAACCTCTAACGAATCGGCACATGTTGGAATGTACGTATATGTGTTTTTGAACCTAATGTGAAGTTTGTTTATGTGTAATGCTTGTTATCGTGCTGCCATCTATTTTTCTAACTCCGAGTGAAGCGTAATGATGAAAGTTCGTACCGTTGTAGGCCTGTTGCTCTCTGTGGTGACACTTCTTAACGGTGAAATCAGCTCGCATATTCATGCCTCGAAGTTGGTAACTACAGAAACCGAACTTCAACCGACCACCACTGCGGCACCATTAGGGTTCGGATTGAAACTGCACAGGATTAATACCAAATTAGTATTCTCGGAAACCATGACTGGTCAACTTTCACACGCTATCGCGTTCTATCGCGCAACGGAAATGTTCGTACTGCGATATTTCATCATTATAATCACTTTTGATACTTTTCTTTTCTGAATAATGATGGGTCGCGATGATAAATATGTACCGCGAATATAAATATATCGAAATAAATCTTAGGAACCAGTATATTTTAGCATTAAATAGAAGAAGAGGAACGTGAAAATAGATGAGTAAAATCGACGGCGAAGAGAGAAAAATGTTGTCAAGAAGGTGACGGCGGTAAGAAGCAATGGAAGCGTAAAGAAAAGATTAGGACATGAGCGATGATCGGGGCTCCTCTCGACGTCTTCCGCTTGCCCAAGACTTACTTTCTCTTTGGAAAAAAAGATGGAAGCCGAACGGATATCATCAACTCATGCGTATATATTTCGGCGAATAAACGACGTATGCCCTAGAGAAAGTTTCCAAGCATAGTATCTATTCGACGTGTTTCCCCCAGCAATGGTTGCCGTAACGTTCCTACGCAAGTCCAAGCAGAATGATCTACACTGGTGGGAAAACTTTGGATATTACGTAATATATTCATTCCGATATCGATAGATTTTCCTCGCATTCGATTGCTCTATCGATACCGTTTAATTATCGTGAATAATCGTATTTATTTAATTCTGTTCCGTTTTTTTTTGTATTCAGTGATCTCTTGGAAATCTTTGATCTATTAAATCTCTTACTTGAATTCATAGGCATACGCAGAATTTTCTCAAGGTGGGGGGGGGGGGGTTATAAAATAACACTATAATCTCTGCTTGTGGGAGGGGGGGGGGTTAGAACAGAAACCCCCTCCCCTTGCGTCCGTCAATGCTTGAAAGTATATTGTTAATGCATATAATAATAATGTAATCACTACGTATTCCCAAGAGATCTTTACGATCTGTCCAGGGAATTTGTTAGTAGAGATCCATGCCCGAACCGGAATCCGAACCCAGACCTGCACAGTCAGAAGTTGGCTGTTTAACCACTGGATTGCCAGGCGGCGAATGTGTGTTGTCAATATGAATGCACATACATGATTAGGGGTCATTTAGATACCATGATAGGGACCCCAATTATTTTGTTCCCGTCCTTGTATGTTGCGCACTTTGTTTTTGTATCATATTTGTGTATACACACGCTAATTTGAACCTATATTGTCAAATGAATGTGTATTTCCAATTTGAATGCTCATACATGATTAGGGGCCACTCAAGTAAAGTATAACGTAAGCAGATTTTCAGCCATTTTTAACCCTCCCCCCGTCAGTAAAAGTCAGCAAAACACTGCCCCCCCCCCCCGTCAGCAAAATTTCGTCAGCAGCTTAGAATATTTCATATCTTCAAAAAGGGGTGGTTGATGACGTAAGCAACCTTCAAACCCCTTCCCCCCCCCTTGTCATCAAAAGTCAGCAAATGCGAAATCCCCTCCTCCACTCGATGCTGACGTGATACTTGAATGACCCCCTGACCGGTCATTTAAATCCAAATATAGGGGACACCACCCCCTCCCAATTACTATTCTTTTCGCTCCTTGTATTTCAGAATTTTGTCCGGCGCGACCACGCCCTCCGGAGCAATTGGCTATGATCCCGTAAACGTCCAAAGCAGCTTGAAAGGTAATGCAGCTTTGTAAGCGACAGAGCCTGGCCGTGATTGATCTGTTCCGTATACAGTTATCTCTCACTTATAAACTCTCTCATTCACACGTTTCTCTCAGTTGATAATGCTATTTCTTTCCAATGTTACGACTTTCATGTATATTGCTTTTCAATTAATATACGTCTCATTTTGCAATACAGTTCCCAGTTATGTATTATTGTAGAAATTTCGGATTTCGTTTGCTTCGCTTTTTCTGTAAAAATAACTTTTTTCAAAGAGACTAAAGATATTTTCAATGAAGAAGCTGTTTTGCCTAAATTTTATAGTATTTATGCCAGAGAATATTCTCTTCTTTCCTTGGACTTTATCCCTGTTTATGATAATAACCATCACAATTGGTTCGCTATGAAAGTTCTATTCCACTTCATATGGTGCCGTGTCCTGTGCGACTGTGCCTCGAGCGACCCTGCTCTGTGCGACGAAGATAAATTTAGTCGTGCTCTGAGCGACCAAGTTCTTTTTCGTTCTTTTCTCAGACAAATCCTTTCTTTTGATATTTCTTCGATAACCGAGAAATTTTGTCGTGAGATTTGTGCCATGCGACTCGAGATTTAATTTCTTTATACGGTATTTACTTCCTCCTCCTCCTCCTCCCACCCTGTATCAAAAGCAGGGCATTTTATAGTTCAACCCTTAATTAAATTTTGAATTACCAGAATGTAATTGAAGACTCCGCTGCAAAGCAGCGCGATCTCTATCCATGCACATTAATGTGCCACGCGACACACCGTTGGAAATTTCTTACACAACTAGTACTTTTAACGCGATGTTATTCTCAAGATGTCCCGTGGGCACACCTATCCTGTAAATCTCGCGGCATCCTGATGTGCAGCGGCATGTTATTTGGAAATCCCGGTGTTGGGTATAATTAAGTCACGCTTATTGGCCGTAATTAGCTGGAAGTTCCCGTTTTCATCTCGATGAACTGCAGTTAATCTTCTAAATTCGAATTTCTCACGCAGAAATAATTCAACTTCAGGAAATTAAGTTGGTGACTGGCTGTGTACCAGGCTGTATCTATACTGTATAGTGAAAAGTTTGAAAAGGAAATACCAGAAAATACAGGAATTTACACTTTAACACACGAACTGAAAGGTAATCGCTGGCAATTATGATATCATCTCATAAGGGCCGGCCTCTCTTGTCTAAGTAAATGATAAAAAGGATTTATGGTCGCTCCGACACGGCGATATTTATCTTGGTCGAACAGAGCACGTAACCCCTCGGTACAACCATAGCCCAATAAACAATTTTGTGTAACTAATAAAACGCCTTTTTTTCAACAGCTGGCTGATGCGAAGATATATTTTGGAAAGAGAGAAAAAAATTCAACTGCCCCTGCGGGGAATCGAGCCCACGTCCTTTCACTTTCCGGGTGAACGCCCTACAGCACTATACTACAGAGGCAACGAATCTGTCAATCTTTCCTCGGAGCTCGTGTGCACTGAAGGGGACCGTACACGGACGGTCGGACCTAAGTCAGGCCAAAGCTCACAATTGCTGACAATGCCACCAGATGGCGACTTATCCGAAGATGATGTCCCTCTCTGCTACCCATAATGAGGTTTTTTAACAGCTGCCTGATGCGAAGATATATTTTGGAAAGAGAGAGAGAGAGAGAGAGAGCGAGGAAAAGCGTCCGTATTTTCTGGAAACCCGCGTCGTCTGCAATTGGCTAAAAACCCGAACTTCATCTTTTTTTTAGTTTGAAATTCGCGTTTTTAATCTATCAGAGACGACGCGGGTTTCCAGAATCGGAAATACGGACGCACTATGTTTACACCCTAAAGCCGGGTTTTCCTAGGAGCAGGTTTGTTGCGCAGCGTGAACCGGATTAGACTATTTCGCGCCGACAGAAACGAGTTACATAATCACGCTTAGCGTTCGTGTTTTCCTATCGAGGTGCGTCAGATCAGGGCGGCTATATAAAGTATATGGCTTTGGCACCAGCTGCTCTGTCGTCCGCATGCTCCGGTTTGAAAGGGAAGGGAAAGAAAACACACGAGAGTATCAGCAAAACCGCGGCGCACGACGCATTTGACTCCTCCAGAAGCAGTCGGCCAATCACGCCCGACGTAAAGCGCTGTCGTTGCGCGTATTGCGCTCTGTAGGAAAATGGTCATGCTGCTTTTCTTACTGGTGAGTGGGCGGCGTGTCGCGCTGGGTGAATCAAGTTGCACGCGGCACAGGAAACCTGCTCCTAGGAAAACCCGGCTTATGGAGACAAAAACTGCTTTCACTCGAAAGCGGAGTTGTTAAATTAAGACTCGTTGAAACATTAAACAAGAAAAATATAATAATATTAAGTGAGTTAAACAAAATTTATAGATAAATTAAAGAGAAAAATATCCATATTTCAGGAACACAAACCATAAAAAAACGACGTGTCTCCAAAAAAATCGCAAATCCGATTATTATCGATCAATACGACGTTAATTCGATTGATTAAGATTCAAAAATCAAAACGCGCACATCATACACAACCTCTTTAAAAAGAATTATCGGCAAAATAGGGACTTATAAGCGATGTAGTATAAATACACTTCAGTTATCAGTAACTTAAACAATGGCGCTCTCATTTCCATGACTAAAAAATAGAACCGCTGATAAAATTCACATTTTTATGGAAAACATACAATAGATTCTATTTTTTTTAGCTTCTTAAGAATTGCGTTGAGGAAAAAATTTTTCCAGCAGCTTCTCGGGAAAAGCTCTTTTTTTCTCCCGTTTTTTTTTTTGTCCGCTCATCAGTGGCGAAGCTTTTCATCAGCTGAAGTGGTATGGTTTCCGGGTGACTGGCTGCTTCTCTTACCTCTCCAGGACGGCGATTATTTCTTCGACCTCGCGGTTTGCTTATCTTAACAGGTTTCCTGGAACAAAACAAGAGACAAGTAAAGGGAATGTGGATGCGCGTGCGTGTGTTAAGCTTCTTGAGAGAATGAGTTGGACACACGGTTTTTATTTCGGCTTTTCTTTCCCCGGTAGGGATTCCAGTGAAAAGGGGGGACGTTCGATGACCCTTATTTTCCGGCCCACATCCTCAATCAAACCATTACTCGGTCGGCCGCGGTCTCTTTTATTCCTATTCCGGTTGTTCGGATCGCGGGATTTTTCTGACCGAGCTGGTATTGATTCGTGTTGTCCGATTGCTAAGATGTTCTGAAACTTGAATACGAGTTTTGACCAGATCTGTGTCGGAGAATTTCGGACTCGTGATAAGAAGGTGGATGGAGTTACTTTATACAGGGTGAATACTCGAGTTTCTCGGTGACCCGTTGATCCTAGAAGGATGTCCTATTAAAAAAAATACAAGGTGCAGACTCAGATAAGTAATTCATAATGCAAGGGGTTGTATAGTTATCAAAATAACTTTTTATTTGGCCACCCTCTGTCCTTAAATACCCAATTAGAACGTTGCTGCCCTGTCTCTACAAAGGCTAACCAAAACAAATTCCATGTTTTTAAGTGGAATATTCACTGAAATATTTGAATTCAAAAAATGATGAAAATGAGGGAAAGAACAGGACATGAAGCGTTGAATGATCGTGCTGTTATTTTCAAATACAAATACAAGTACAACGCCACAACAGGCAAATTGCCCAACGAGGTGGCTGACTTAAGAACACCATGGATCCCCGAGCCATTTTTTGGAGGCCCTACCTACTACTGCTACACCACACGTGCACCCCCCCCCCGCGGAACCCCCAACGAATCGGTACATGCGGGGATGTGCGTGTACGTGTAGTGAAACCTGACGTGAAGTTTTTTGTTGTTTCTCTGTAATGCTTGTTATGTGTAGTGCTGCCATCTGCCACCAGTTTTTCTAACTATGAGTGAAGTGTTATGATTGAATGATTTATCGTTGTAGGACTGTCGCTCTCAGTGGCGAGACTTTTTAACGGGGAGACCGGCTCGCATTTGCGCCTTGAAGTTGGGAACCACAGAAAACCGACTTCAGCCGACCACCACTGTGGGGTTCGAACCCGGATCCTCGCATCGCGAGTCCGTCACTATAATCACTGCGTCCGTTATATCTTTCCCTCATTTTCAGCGATTTTTTAATTTATATATCCCAGCGAATATTGCACTTATAAGCGGGGAATTTCTTTTGTTGACCTCAGGAGAGACAGATCCACAACGTTCTAACCGGGTATTTTAGGACGGAGTGACCAAATATATAGTTATTTCTTTTTATTTTGATAACTATACAACCCTTTTCATTATGAATTACTTATTTGAGTCTGCACCATATACTTTTTTTTTATAGGGATATCCTTCTAGGGTCACCAGTAATACACGGCCAAGAAACTTGAGTGTTCACCCTGTATAAAGCTTGTTAGAAAACTGATATTGCAAAACCTTAAGGCAGGGATTTGCAGTATTTTCCACATTACATTGCGCACTTTTTTTTCATTGGCTCCTTTCTGCGTTTTGATTTTACAGAGAGTTAGTTCTATTCTTGTTTATTATTGCTGCGAATTGCCTTTGATTTTCACGTGATTTTTCGATTCACGCAAGTTTCATAACGATGCACCATTTGTAATCTTCGAAATCTCAATAAATCCTGGGCTTGTCGGAGATGTCCGGGTGCCGCTAGGGGTCGAATTGCTCACGTTGCTTTTCGTGACAGAGCCCGTGCGTCTCGCGGTTTCCAAACATTTGCGGGCCAAAAAAAAACAATTTCCCTGAATCCCGAGGCCCAGCACGTTATACTGTGTTATCTAAATTCACATAGTGACGTCTTAACGGGGCTCAGAGTCTAACAGAAGGTCTGTACGAATAGATATATTACTGGAAATATTTATTCAGTATAATTCTGAAAAAAAAATTCTTTTAATAATACGGAAAATATTTTTTTAAATTAATACTTAAAAAATTCTTATAAATTATTAAAATGCAGGGAATCCTACGTATAACGTTTATCAAAACGTCATCGTGAACAAACGTTGTAAGCGGGAAAACGCTTTAAAATGAAATCTTGATGAGTATTATTAGTGAAAGCAGGGACCCCACGAGAATAAGTCGTACCGGAGGCGTCGGAAGTATTTCAACCTGCTTCAAAGCCGATTCATCAAAGCCATTGGTTTATATGAGAAATTATAGTTTTTACAATTCATGTCATTGTTTTACGTTTCAAAATCAAAATCCAATCCAAGTATTTCAACCTTGTGGGTGCTCGTCTTGAGTTTTATGTAGGAAGTTTTGATTTCTCAATAAATTTTAGGGTTGCTCGGACTATTGCCACAAATTTTCGTGGGTACTGCAGCACCCGCAACACCCCCAGGCTCCGACACCGCACGCTCGTACTAAGCTGGAAAACATTCTACGTGGGAACGTTATAATCGAGATCCACTGTCTCATTTTCATTTACGGTGCAAATATTTTCCACTAAATCTGTATATTTTGTGTAAAATAATTCTGGATATACTTCCCATAATAATTATGGATATTTTTAAAAAATAATTCTGGATATTTTTAAAAAATAATTCTGGATATACTTCCCATAATAATTATGGATATTTTTAAAAAATAATTCTGGATATTTTTAAAAAATAATTCTGGATATACTTCCCATAATAATTATGGATATTTTTAAAAAATAATTCTGGATATTTTTAAAAAATAATTCTGGATATTTTTAAAAAATTATTCTGGATATTTAAAAGAATAATAATTCTGGATATACTTTTCATTGGTTATGAAAATATTTTTTTAATAATTAAAAGTGTTTTCCATTAATCATGAATTTCCATGAATTACGAAATGAATTTTTTTCTACCAATTCTGAAAATATTTCTCATTAATTCTAAAAATATTTTCCATTAATTCCGAAACAATTTTTATCAATTCTAAAACTATTTCTCATTAATTCTTCAATTATTAATCTCATTTATATAACTCTGAAGTGAATTGTAGGAAGAAGTACAGAAAATTTCAAAAGGGCGTCCACCAATTTTGGATTACATATTTTTTTCTTCAGAATTTGCATAAAGTCTGTAATAGAGTGAGTTTCTCCAGCGGTGGGCCAATTTAAAAAAGCTTCAAAGGCCACACTTGGCTGGCCCACGAATCACGCGTCAAAAACCCCTGCTTTTCGAAATTTTGGGGGAAAAATTAGCTTGTAAAGAGAAATTCAAAATTTTCGAAGTCGTATTATTCATTTTTATAAAATGTAAGCCATATCAGGTTAAAAATACTGAAAAAATTATAATAATTAATTGCAGAATTGAACTTCGCTTTCTAAATAAGCGTATTAGGGATTATCTTACCGTTCGTAGTAATGGAACGGTCTCAATAACGTTTGGCCGTTATAACGAGCTTTGACTGTACAATACTATATTTCTTGATTGACAGAATGAAAAATAATACGATACACTCCTAAAAGTATATACAGGGTGCATAGGAAACACGGGGTATGACATTTTACTGACGAACCGTTGATCTAAGGCTGGGATTACACTGTAAAAGTTTTAGACACGTACATTTGTAAAACATGGAAAATTCAACAATAACAGCATCGATTACATTTGCTTATATCGGTTGCATTACTTAAGTTTTATAAATGAACTTTTTCTAAAACTTTTATAGTGTAATCCCAGCGTGTAATTTTTTTTTTCAAATAACATGTAATACTAATATATGTCATTGATGTTTCAAGGGGTTGTATAGTTAACAAAACAAAAAATTAACTCTATACAGTGCCCCAAAACTCAATCAGAAAATTTTTAGCCTGTTCTTCCTGATGCCAATGAAAAATTTTGATATTTTTAAGTGTAATATTCAATGAGATATATTGGAATTCGAAAAACGGAGGAGATTTGAGAGAAAACGGGGGTTATTTGCGTTTAAAACGGTTTCTCAGCATTTAGAGCTGTTTTTCTCAACTTTCCTACGTTTTTCGAATTCGAATATCTCATTATATATTGCATTAGAAACATGGACAGGGAAACAAACAGGGTTACAACTTTCCAACTGGGTTCCAGGGCACACGGGGACTGTATAAAAAGTTAGTTTTTTAATAACTATACAACCCCTTCATAATTATAGCTATTTAAACCTTTTCTAAGGCCACTATTACACTATAAAAGTTTGGTAAAAGTCCTTTTATAAAACCTGAAAAATGCAGCCAATAAAGTCACCGATTCCATTTTCTAGAATGTAACCAATAACCTTATCGGTTAGATTTTTCAAGTTTTATAAAAGGGATTTTACCAAACTTTTACAGTGTAATACCGGCCTAAGTACACTTCTGATGCCCGTATTCACCGACATAGTCTAAACTACAATCGCAGGTTGAAGGATTAGAGATCGACACGGATTGGTAAAAATCCTGAAACTAACCAATCCGTGTAGATCTCCAATCCTTTCACCTGCGATTGTTGTTTAGACTCTGTCGGTGAAAACGGGCCGTAAGATGTAAATGGTTTTGCAGTAGGATGCCGCTGTTTGCTATGCACCCTGTATAAGGTGAAATTTAAAAGAATCCCTTAAAACAGTAAATTCTTTATAACGTGTTAAAGAAAAAAAGGATCTTTTTTATGGAATTCTGGTATAAATTTATTTTCTTTCGCGTTGGAATTTTTCAATTCGGTACAAAATGGAAGACCGTTTCCTCGATTTTATATTCTTTCATTCGTGCATTAAAACCCACGTTTGAAGTAATTTGAAAATTCCTGGGAAAACCATCGGAATTTTTTTTTTTTTTTTTTTCTAAATGGGATTCTTCGTTTCGATAGGAATTCTCTCGTTCTAGAAAATTCCTTTATGAAGTTCGAATGAAATGCAATTTCGATTCCGCGAGAGGACTTCTTGGAAATACCAATGTAATAATGACCCGTGAAATTTTGTTTTGATCAAAATGAAATTTGAATACAATTTTGCATTCTCTAAATGCAATTAGCGGGGTGATCGAACAATTAAAATTCTCTATTATTGTATCTCTGTTTAATTTGATGGTCGTATGGACACGTTTGAAAGTATGTATTATGATCGTCCAAACTTACTGGAACACCGCTACTGAACCACACACGTGCAACTCGTCCACATTCTTCCGCGCGGAACTTCTAACGAATTGGTACATGTTGGAGTGCGGGTGTACGTGTTGCGCATCCGTGACGGAAGTTTGTTTCTGTGTAATGCTTGTCATGTGTAGTACCGCCACCTGTTATTAGTTTTTCTGACTATGAGTGAAGTGTAATGATTGAATAATCTGCTGCTCTCCGTGGTGAGACTTTTTGACGGGATGATCGGTCAGCATTGGCACCTCGAATTTGGGAACCACAGGAAATCAAATGTCAGTCGATCTACACTGTGGCGACGGTGGGGGTCCCAACCCGGATCCTCGCGATGAGAGTCCGTCAATATGATCACTCGACCAACACAGCGCGGGTAATTATTGTAACACAGACAAACATTGGTGAACGATTCGAAACACTTAGTTTTGCTTACGACATACTCAATTCATGTTGGACACCTACGATACAAAGGATGATATCACTCCCTACTATATTTTGATCATTTTGTCGCACCACGGTCATTTTCTGCACACGAGGGCTAATTAGATCGGGACCTACAATTTATTGCCGATTCCGAACGGCAGGCTTGTTTCTTATACTCATCGAGAGGTTGGTACGCTAACCCCTCGATGGGGGCCCCCTGCGGTAGCAATTTTTTGCTGCGGTCAAGTCGCCGTTTTTGTTGTACCCCTGTGTCAGGAAAGTTTTCTGACAAGGACGAACCGGGTATCGAACTCGAGACACCTCTAAACATCCTTTGGTACTTTAGGCGAGTATCTTATCGACCGGGCTACCGCAGCCCTTATCACTCCCTACTATCAATACGGAGGTTTTTCAACAGCTGGCTGATGTGAAGATGAAGTTAGGAAATAAATAAATTCCTACTTCCCTTTCGGGGAATCGTCTCACGTGCCAGGTGAGCACCCTAGACTTGAAGACTACACAGGCAACGCATCTCAATCTTTCCTTACTGCTCGTGTGCGCTGAACGGGACCGCACATGGACGATTGGACCTACCTCAGACCAAAGCTCATAATCGCTGACATTGCCACCAGATGACGACTTTTCGATGAGCTCTAAGGAAAGATTTAGATTCGTAGCCTTTGTGGTCTAGGGCGGTGTTTCTCAATCGCCGGGCCGTGACTCAGTACCGGCACCCTAACACTAGTCACACCTGACCGTGAGTGATTCACAGTTTAATTTTTCCCATTAATTTCTCATTAGTTGTGCGTATGACCAGGCCTTTACTTACGCATAAGAAATTTACCGGGTCAAGGGCTTCCAAAGGTTGAGAATCACTGGTCTAGGGCGTTCAAGGTGGACTTTCTTTATTTCCTAAATTCATCTTCGCATCAGCCAACTGTTGAAAAACCTTCGTATAAATAGCGGAGAGTGATATCACACTTACGCACGCACGCACGTTGCCATATGGTGCCAATGTCAAAAATTGTCAGCTTTGGCCTAAGTTATGTCTGAACGTCAATGTACGGCTCTGTTCAGCGCACTTGAGCTCTGAGGAAAGATCGAAATCATGTCGTAGTCTAGTAGTCTAGGGCGCTCTTTGAAGTTCCTCAGGAATATTAACGTGGGGACGCGTTTGGTTTAGTAAAATCTAGGGCTCTCACATGGCAAGTGAGAGGCCCATTCCCCGCAAGGGCGTCTGAGGTTTCTTTCTTTCCTAAATTCACCTTCACATCAGACAGCTGTTGAAAAACCCACGGTTCTATTGGAATTATGTGCAAATTAGAGAAGTCTCAAAGATATAGGGTATGATACTGCATTATGGGGCATTCTTGGTTCTTCAAATTTTATAGGGCTATGATCGGTTCCATTCAAAATCGTCCAATGTAAAGAGGTTTGCAGAATAGAGTGGTGTACAAATTGACAATTTTACTGTTCATTACTTAGTAACTGAACCGAAGTCTGAAAGTTGCTGCAGATCGCACTCGTGAGAGTAATCCTGCTCAGTCGAGTGTCTAAAAGGTGCCACTTGTGCCTCAACTGAACGAAATACCACATACTTGTGGTTAGTGACATAAACTTGACACTCGTATGGGCTAGTGTGGTCCCCGCGTTTCGGAACCTGCCAATGATCATACATAAGCAATGATCTTTGGTAAGTCGCTAGGCCGAGTGTTTTTATTGCCTCTCCCTCTATAGCGAATTTCTTGTGGAAAAGAAAGCAGACGCCACCTATTTTTCCTCAAGGAAGTTATAATCTCCTTGCCTCGGCAAAAGCCTTTCGAAATTATCTGCAGGAGGTTTTGAACCTACAAAACTGTTAGACTACCTTCACATACGATTGAAAACCATGAGAAAAAAAACAGAGAGCAACAGGCCTACAACTGTACAAAGTTTCAAACATCACACTTCATTCATGGTTTAAAAAATAGATGGCAGTACTAAAAATTCTTCCCACAAAGAATTGTTTGCAGGCATTCTACCTTCTCAGACTTTCGCCATGGTACTTGCATAACATAGATATTCAAGCATTTACCATCTTCACTTCAAAACGGAGCACAACTCCGGCAACATAAATACGCTAGGCCCACCAATTCGTTTGAAATTTCGCTGAGGAATGCGTACGAGTTGCGTGTACGGTTAAGCAGTAGCGCTAAGAAATTTCGCACAGCACTAGAAACGCACTGAAACTCTCCGTTAGGTGCACGTGAACAATTCCGGTACAACTCATTCTGTACGTATCGCCATCGATATAACTACCGAATAGATCGATGGACTACTTCACCACACACCATCTCCGGCCACATCGATGTACGCAATTTACTGCCACTTACGAGTTGGGTTGGAAATGGAGGCGCCATCTATCGATAATCGCCTCAAGCCTCGTTAGGGAAAATATCTGATCTATATTCGTCAGGATCGAACCCGGAACCTGACGGAAACCTTCATGGAGGTAGACCCATCACATGTTATCACCACGCCACTCGGGCGAGTTGGCGGTAGACTGGAGTTTTGCTTGGTTTGAAAGAAAGTAGTCATGGGGTGAAAAATCAACGACATGATTTCATATAATGCACGTTGTTCCACTGATGTACTTGACAGAATGTGATATATTCCAACTTTTTTCACACAAACCATTTGCGTGGACAGCAGTCGAATGAAGTATTTCTTAAAGCCGGGTTTTCCTAGGAGCAGGTTTCCTGTGCCGCGCGCAACGTGATTCGCCCAGCGCGACACACCGTCTACTCACCAATAAGAAAAGCAGCATGACTGTTTTCCCTACTGAGCGCAATACGCCTCACGGCAGCGCTTTACGTCGGGCGTGATTGGCCGACTGCTTCTGGAGGAGTCAAATGCGTCGTGCGCCGCGGTTTTGCCGATATTCTCTTCACTCTTGTGTGTTTTCTTTCCCTTCTCTTCAAACCGGAGCATGCAGGCGACAGAGTAGCTGATGCAAGAGGCCATATACTAATATATAGCCGCCCTGATCTGATGCGCTCCGCTAGGAAAATACAAACGCGTAGCGTGATTATGTAACACGTTGCTGCCGAAGCGAAATTAATACTGTTCGGTTCACGCGACGCAAAACACCTATTCCTAGGAAAACCCGGCTTAATATACTATTTCAATAAATATTCTCAGTGTTAATTAATGACGGAATGTTACGTTCACGAGATGCTGCTACTCATGTTTTCTCATTTTTGTTCTAAGGTTATATGTTCCAGTCATGACTCATCAGGAAGTTCAGTCACACAACAGGTTCCTGGAGTGGATCCGTGGTATGCGCGACTCCCGGAAATTAGTTCTACTGGTCGTTGCTATCGCCATTCTACTGGACAACATGCTGCTCAGCTCAGTAGGTAAATATACAAAAACAAAAACAATCTTGAAAATAGGGAAAAACTCTTTGTTTTCCGTAATTACTACGTACGCACCTCGTTCATATTCCCCTACAGGACCTCTAACAAATTAATGCATGTTGCAATTTGCTTGTATGTGTTTTGAACCCAACGATAAGTTAACAGCACTGTAACAACTATTACACAAACGCCATCTTTCATCTATTTTTCGAACTATGCGTGGAGTGTAATGACTAAATATTCGTACCGTTGTAGGCCTTTTGCTTTCTGTAGCAAGACTTTTTAACGGGGAGATCGGCTCGCTATTTTCCGTCACTATTAAACCAGACATGCACCTCGTCCATGTCGCAACCAATAAGCTGATCGGTTACATTCGTGCGAATGCAACCGAAAAGCTTATTGGTTGCATTTATCAAGTGTAATCCCGGCCTTATACCACAAAGTGGTAATCAGCGTGCGTCGCAGCTTCTAGAGGCGTCGTCAAACCTTCTTCAGAGGCGAGATGTCGATATTGATTTGTGTCTGTTCAGTGATTCGAAGTGATTTTCAGAATATTCTGGGAAGCCATGTGTATGTATACAGGGTGTCCTGTAAGTGCTAGAAAGGTACGATTCTAATTCAAAAAATGCTCAACAAGCATTCAAAAAATTACCCTGTAGCAGTTTCGAGAGTGAAAATACAGTGTGTCACAAAAGAAGAAAAATCGAAATTTTTTTTTATACCGTCCTCTAACTGCCAATTAGAAAGTTGTTGCCCTGTCTCTAGTTATGCCTACAAAAGAAATTCCATGCACCTAAGTCTAATATTTACAGAGATATTCAAATTCGAAAAAGGGCGGAAATTTGAGAAAGAACAGCGTTAAATGAGGGTAAAACGGTTTTTCCGCATCTAACGTTGTTCTTTTCACATTTCTTCCTATTTTCGAATTCAAATATCTCTGTAAATATTGCACTTAGAAACATGGATTTGTTTCTTTGTTCGCATCAAGAGAGACAGGGAAACTCTGTCTACTTTCTGATTGGAAGTTAGAGGACGGTATAAAAAATTTAGATAATTTTTTTATTTTGTGACACACTGTATTTTCACTCTCGAAGCTGCTACAGGGTAATTTTTGAACGCTTGTTGAGCATATTTTGAATTGGAATCGTACCTCGACGGTTGATGAGATAAAGGTCTTGCTAACGCTCTTACAGGACACCCTGTATATAACGTCCGATTTATTACCCCCATTTACCGTAACATAGACATTACTTCCATACATAAATTTTTCTGGCAACTACTACTACTACAACTACACCAGACATGCACCTCGTCCATATTCCTCTGTGGAACGTCTAACGAATTGGTACATGTTGGAATGTATGTGTATGCATAGTGAGAGCCTTTCGTGAAGTTCGTTTCCGTGTAATGCTTGTTATATGTAGTGCTGCCATCTGCAATTAATATTTTAAACTAATTTTTTCCCCTCAAGTTATAGGGAGTGAAGTGTAATCAATGAATAATTGTAACGTTGTAGGCCTGTTGCGCTCTGCGGAGACTTTTTAAGTGGGGAAATCGGCTCGCGTATTCGCGCCTCGGAGTTGGAAACCGCAAAAAAAAAAAAAACCAACTTCACCCGACCACCACTGCGAATGAATGAATCAACGCCCGGGTCTCTGCTACCGGACTTACCCCGTTGCCGAGATCTCTTCCAGCCCAGCTTCGTGGTAGAGTCTGGAACAAAGTGAGTGTGTACACCTAACACTCTGAGTGTGCAGCTAGTGTCGTGTATGATATTTCAGTGCTGCCATCTATACTTCAAATTGTGAGTGAAATGTAACGATTGAATATTAGTAACGTTGTAGGCCTGCTGCTCTCTGTGGCGAGACTTTTTAACTGGGAGATCGGCTCGCATTCGCGCCTTGAAGTTGGGAACGACCACCACTGCGGTGACGGTGGGGGTTCGAACCCGGATCCTCGCGACACGAGTCCGTCACTATGACCACTTGCTTCCCGTCAAATTTTCAATTTGATGGAAAGCATTCTTCCTTCAAAATAATCTGGCCAGTAAAGCTTTTTCTCCGAAAATCATCGCCAATATAATAGGTAATAGGTCTGCATCGACCGCCATTCAGGACATAAAACTGCGCGACATGACTGTGACATTCACGGACATGTCATTGAGACACATTTGTTTTATTACCATTCCACAGATGGAGATTAATGATTCCATACCACTATTGTAGTATAGAAAGCCAACGGTCATTTTCTTTTCGTGCGGTCCATTTTCGAAATGCGGATTCTCCAGACCATGCAAAAGTGCGTCTCACAGTGTGTCCCCATGCAGAGGGATTTTTATGTTTATGGTTATAACGAAATCATGTACTATACCCCCCGAAATACGTCCAAGTTATGTTTTCATGTTCGTTCAGAGTCATTTGTCTTGAATCATTGTCGCGTTAAGATTTTTGTCTTTTTAAGAGAATGTATGATTATCATATCCGAAATACGACTAACACGAATATTTTCGGGAAATGAGCTAGAAATTCCCATAATTTTGAAGGATGAGCTGGATATTCTGAGAATTTCAGAAAATTAGTCGAGAATTCCAAGAATTTCGAAAAATGAGCTTGGAATTCCAGGAAATGTTGAAAATAAGCTAGAAATTCGAAGAATATCTGAAAATGAACTGGATATTCCCAGAAATTTCGGAAAAAAAGCCGTGGATTTAGAGGTTTTCGGGAAACCAGTTAAGAATTTGAAGAATCTCAGGAAACGATCTGAAAAAATTCGAAAAATTTCAAAAACCAATTAAAAATTCAGTGATGCTATGTTATTTCATGCGCGTGTACTCAAATTATACCTCGGGAGGGACTATATCCTGAACAGAAAAAACCGAGAAATAATCAACCCCGCGGAACCCCCAACGAATCGGTACGTGCGGGAATGTGCCTTTACGTGTAGTGCAACCTGACGTAAAGTTTGTTTCTGTGTAACGCTTGTTATGTGTAGTGCTGCCATCTGCCACCAGTTTTTCTAACTATGAGTGAAGTGTTATGATTGAATGATTTATCGTTGTAGGACTGTTGCTCTCTGTGGCGAGACTTTTTTAACGGGGAGATCGGCTCGCATTTGCGCCTTGAAGTTGGGAACCACAGAAAACCAACTTCAGCCGACCACCACTGTGGGGTTCGAACCCGGATCCTCGCATCGCGAGCCCGTCACTATAATCACTCGACCACCACAGCGGCATTTCTCTCATCGAAATCCATTTTTTTCGAAGAGAGATAATAGAGAAGAGAGAGATCCTATATATATATATATATATATATATATATATATACACAAAAATATATATGCATGCATCGAGTACATGCGCTTTGCCCCCCCCCCCCCTGGAAAAAGTTGAAATTACGGTCTTGCTAATTTCAACTTTCACTTGTACTTTTCTGATTCATCGTAATGTTTCGTGGACCCATTTTAAGAAAGTGTGGGGCGCGGTAGCCCAGGTAGATAAGATACTCGCCGAAAGTACCGAAAGGATATTTAGAGGCGTCGCGAGTTCGATACCCGGTTCGTCATTGTCAGAAAACTTTCCTGACATAGGGGTACAACAGAAACGGCAAAATGACTACAGAAAAAAAATTGTTAACCGTGTGAGTCCCACACCAAGGGCTTTGTGCAACAACATCTCGGTAAAGTTCGGAATCGGCAATAAATTGTAGGTCCCGGTCTAATTAGCCCTCGTGTGCATAAAGTGACCGTGGTACGACAAAAATGATCAAATTAAGGAAGAGTCATAATTAAATCATTTATTCTTTAAAATTAAGATTCCAGTTTTCCGTTATTTTTGTTGTCATTATCGGTCCTCTTGACGCCCCCTGTTGGTCACATTTCTCCAAATGTTATTAATCTTACAGCAAATTCTTCAATGTTGTAATGATTCATTAAATCAGGCCTCTTCAACATTGCTCGTGAGCACCTCGGTGCTCTAAGTACCACTCAGAGTACTCAATGTTCGTGTCCGATTTCGTGCTCGAGAGCACTCGATCAATAACTCCAATTAAACAACTTGTAGCCATTGCATTCAAGGATTGAAATCATCCTAATTTCGTGCATTCGTATGTCAAACTTGCTGTAAGGGTGCTCTTCTTTTGATGATGAGTACAGGCAGTGCTCGTGAGTAGAAAAAGATTGAAGGCCCGTGGGTTAAATCAAGAAGTTTCCATATTTTTCTAATAGCTAGCAAGCACCCCGTATATAAAAGAACACAAAGTTCCTATTATAATAAAGACGTATCAAATTCAAGCATTTGCAAAAATTCATTTAATAAATTTATTCCTAATATGGAAAGTAGATGGCACAACCATCCAAAAAAACCACAATTCAGACAACATAAATGCTTTAGATACAAATACACACACACACACACACACACACACACACACACACACACACACACACACACACACACACACACACACACACACACACACACACACACACACACACACACACACACACACACACACACACACACACACACACACTCATTTCGACATGAACTAATCTGCTCGAAATTCCTCAGAGGAATGTGTACTAGGTACATGCACGGTTAAGTAGTAGTTGTATCACGAAGGAGCACATATGTCACAAATACTCATACTTGGAATGAACTAGTGTAGTGTAAAATTTTCGAATGCAATCGGTTGGGATAATTGAAAGTTTAGGTGAATTAGGTGAAAATTTAGGTGAAAGTTTATCGTGAGCATGAAATTTGGCACAAGTGTAGAACGTGTTTTGGAGCTTTAGTAGGCTGACCATATTTACTCGAGCGAAATACGGGAAATTGGGATTGATTCCCCAAATACGGGACATCGCCAATTATCGCCAAGAATGACGCCAAAAAGTGAAAAAAGTTGCCAAATATTGCTGAAATTACTGCAAAATCGCAGCGGCGGGAAATGGAGCAATCCAGCAAATTGCAGTGGATTAAAATGAATTCCACGAAACAAAACGTTCACCAAGATCAATGCACTTATTTATGTATAATTGTAATTATCATCATATAATTTATGAATTGAAAAAGAATTTCAATCTTTGACTTCAATAAAGAATAAAAATCCAAGTAGGCGTCATGTAAAAAACGGGGAAAACCGGGACACTTTTGCCAAAAAGTCGGGACGGGCAGAAAAAGGAAAAAAAAAACGGTACTGTCACGGGAAATACGGGACGTATGGTCACTCTAAGCTTTAGAAAATATTTTGTCACCATCTTGATTTCTAAAATACGTTCAATAACATGTCTAATATACGGAGTTCATTCATGCGAATGCGCGAATCTGAAAATTTTGAAACAAACAGACAGGTTTAGTTATAAACTGACCTTCATCTGGCCGTTAACTGAACTCAATTTACACCACCAGCAGTACCGCCATCGACAACGTTTCCCAAACTTTATATATTCACTCGGAAATGAATTTCAGCGGCTGACAGAGAGATGATTCCGAAGTATAATTTCCTATATATATATATATATATATATATATATATATATATATATCTCCTCGTCTTCATCTTCTTCTTCGGAACCGACCCCGTTTGGTATTTCAATGAGATTCCGACCCGGAGACTCTGCAGGAGAGGCATGAAGCCATGATTCAAATGATAATGAGGCCTCAAAACTCTCCGTGTTTGCCGCCTCCCAGGGACGTCGCCTATCTTCGTGGGAACTTCCCCTAAGCTACAGGTTCCTGTCGTGTGAAACGGGGGATCGTAGTAAAACTTCTTTTGAGTCTTGTACCGATATGATGGAACTGTTACGGCAAATGTGGTTATCATGCATGATTAAAAAGCGTTTTTTGGCAAGTTTAATAAATTTTCCCTAAATTTATCATTTTACCGGCGATTATGCGTAGTTTACTCAAGCAGCACTGGTAAATTTGATAAATTTCCTTAAATTATACAATATGATATGATATATATAATAATTCACACACGTAATATATCAAATCTGTATATCACCATTATATCGGGGGGTACGATCGCAAAATTTGTTATTATATCGGGGTCCAACTATATTCACCCCACAGACAAGACTCATTTGAAATGTTCTCCATAATTATCAAATTCACCAACGACGCTTGGATATTACGCATATTCGCCGGTAAGAGTGATAAATTTATCAAACTTACCAAGACTATTAGTAAATATACATAATAACCGGTTATTATGAATAATTATCGATTCGTGACATTTACTGTAACAGGATTACTTCGCGACGTTAGCTTCAGTACAGTTGCAGACATTTTTCAGTTCAGTGGTGCAAAACTTAAGGCCATATGACCCCCCCCACTTGCGGTTTTCGGTTATTTTAAGGGAAGCCACCACGGATGAAAATTAGATGAGAGGTGGGGGGGGGGGGTTTACGACAAATGATGCGAAGGGGGCGGGGGCACAGAGAGCTGTGAAGAAATAAAGCTTTTAAGGGAAATGTTGTGGGGGGGGGGAAATGTGACTTCTTTAATCTAACAATGCTTTCCATGGAACCAGAGCCATCTTTACCCATGTGCCCATGGCCTCATGTCCATGGAGGGGGGAGGGACTTACATGGTGAGATCTGGTACTATGATTTTCCAGCCTAAGTATGTATATGTGTAAGCTGTAGCTTCTCTACCTAAGTATGGGCCCCCCCCAGAACATGACTTTGCCCGCGGACCCATGAAATCAGACGACCATAGACCCAAAAGAAAGAATCTCGCTGAACTATAGCTCAGGGTAGGTGTGGACCCAGGGTGATGTATCGGGAATGATGATATATTATGTAAGTTTGTTGGGCTCGTCCCGTATCTTAAACGGACAAATCTCTCCCCCCCCCCATATTTCAGGTCTTGGAAGGGATACGCTGTGGTGGTCGAGTGGTCATAGTGACGGACTCGCATCGCGAGGATCCGGGTTCAAACCAAGGTGGCAATCGGCTGAAGTTTGTTTTCTGCGGTTCCCAACTTCGAGGCGCAAATGCGAGCCGATCTCGCCGCAGAGAGCAACAGGCCTACACATACCGTTATAATTATTCATTCGTTAACTTCATACTTCACGCTCTATTAGTTGAGGGAAAAATTCACAGTTTAAAACATTGATTGCAGATGGCAGCACTAGACATATAACAAGCATTACACAGAAACAAACTTCACGGAAGGTTCACTATACATACACCCACATTCCAACATGTACCAATTCGTTAGAGGTTCCGCAGAGGAATATGGGCGAGGTGCATGTGTTGGAAGGGAAAAATGATAACTTCCTCACCCTTTGGATCCACGGAAGCTGCGAGTAACAGAACAGCACTATGGTTGGACCATAGTTGAGAGCAAAGTGCAATTTCCTATTATTTTTCTTATAAATATTTTTAAACGCACTCAACAGTAAAAATGTTTATTAAACACATGCAAATACTGAATTACCTGTAATGCAGAACATCAATAGCGCAGAACAGCTTGTTGTAGTAACTTGTAGCTGAGAAACTCAACATGAAAAACATAACCCCCCCAAAACTAACAGCTGATTCCCGAAAAAGTATCGGATAGAGGGCGTCCTAACCACCGACATCTCCATATCACACTATCTATGTCTCTTTGCTTGAGTAATTAAACAGTCCATTAGATGTTGTTGGCATTTCGGTTATCGATGTTTTAGTGAGGACGGGCGTTTGGACCATAGTCGTGCGAAATTACGGTAACTCAAGTACGCGACTCAACTGAAATGGGTAGGAGAAAATTATTCTCAGCACTTCATAAGCAAAGATGCACAATATATCTAATTTTAAATGCTTAAATGGGTGAACGAAGCAAACCAATATAAATAAACAGATACCAATGACAAAAATCGGAAAAAAATTTCAGTAAAATGTACCGTGTACAGCGATTGCAAGCTATCGTGATTAACATGTTAGCAAAGCGAGCGCACTCGGTTGTATTTGAGCAATGACGTCACACATGACGTCAGTTTGTACCGACTCCGGAGTCTTTATTATATAACCCTGGTAGTTGCCCCCCATCTATTTGTGATTTTAGCTCATTTCTGTGTCCCGTATTTGTGAAATGAATTCCTACATAGAATATCCGTTCAGTTAACAGTCTTGCACTGAAACAAGACGCGTGCTCTGAAAACATAGAAAATTCATTAAAAAAAAGGAGCCTATCTTTCATTTTATACGGAGTGAATGGTTCAAAACTTTCATGAAGAGAAGGGACACCTGGGAAACTATTCCGAGGTGGACGTGATTTAACTGTGCTCGAGAGACATAGTTCTGATGATGATTGACGTGCAAATTTAGCTCACGACATTGCTGGGTTATCAGGTTAGCACGTGAATTCAGATATCAACGAAAGAGACTTATATACCAATACTGGTAGTCAGTGGCTCCCGACATGTGCGTCGCAGCTTCTAGAGGTGTCGTCAACCTTCTTCAGAGGCGAGATATCGATATTGATTTGTGCCTGTTCAGTGATTTTCAGAATATTCTGGGAACCCATGTGTATATACAGGGTGTCCTGTAAGTGCTAGCACGGCCTTTATCTCATCAACCGTCCATAGTAGAGTTATGATTCTAATTCAAAAAATGCTCAACGAGCGTTGAAAAATTACCCTGTAGTAGTTTCGAGAGTGAAAATACAGTGTGTAACCAAAAAAAAAAATATATATAAATTTTTCATACTGTCCTCTAACTTTCAATTGGAAAGTTGTTGCCCTGTCTCTACTGATGCCTGCAAAAATAAAAATCCATGTTTCTAAGTGCAATATTTACAGAGATATTCAAATTCGAAAAACGGAGGAAATTTTGGAAAGAATAGCGTTAATGAGTGTAAAACGGTTTTTCCTCCGCTGTTCTTTTTCAAATTTCCTCCGTTTTTAGAATTTGAATATTGTAAATATTGTAAATATTGTAAATATTACACTTAGAAACATGGATTTGTTTCTTTGTTCGCATCAGGGGAACCACAGAAAGCCAACTTCAGCTGACCGGGTGGGCCATTATTGTGGGGGGTGTGGGGGGCACGATGATGATGATGTCAATTCTTATATATACATATATACATTAGATCAGTCGACTCCACCTTTGACGCTGGGGGTGGGGGGGGATTGCCCCCCCACGCCTATGCCATAGCGGCACATTTTTCTGCCTGGCGAGCGGCAGAATTACGGTATGTCTGGCCCGAAGACTAAAAAGATTACGCAGTGTGCTACCCTGATGTTAAGCCTCTTCGTTGGCGTGCTACCTCAAGAATCTTCAAGGGCCACATGTGACACGCGTTGAAGGTGCCTGCCGTACATTATTGAATAATAGGTACTCCCGGTGACACCCAATTTCCACATATTGGACACGTTTCAAGAAATGAACGTGAATATCACATAATGGAGGGTTGAAAAAAAAAATTAGGACCATGGAGGTATTCTATGTATCTAGAAAATAATTGCTATTAAAAAAACAACAACTTGTTGCAATAATATGTAATAATTTGCACAAGAATTATTTCATACTGATTCTCTCAAACGTACTTACAGTTCCGATCATACCAGACTTCTTGTACCAGCTACATCACGAGGAGGACATCAAGAGACTGAACCTGACGGAAAGCGGACAGGACATCGACGCCCAGAAGACGAACTGGGAACAGTTCTCGACGCCGATGGACGGGAACCCGGATTGTACGTCGAATGGGCAACGGGTAGGAAGCAAAGCATGCTCGAATCAGGGCCAGATGACCATCGGGGAGCAAGAAACGACGACCATGCCACCGGTACTGGTGGAACTGCGCCACGAGGAGCTGGTGAATGAGAACGTCGAGGTGGGGATAATGTTCGCTTCGAAGCCCGTTACCCAAGCGATTACGAACCCCTTCATTGGACCGCTTACCAACAGGTAAGTCACTCGACACCGATATCGTGACTGTAGATGTTAAAATAACGTTGTCGGTATATACCGAAAAAGGAAAGAATCTGATGCGCTGTTGACATCGGTTATATCGGTGCGTCATTGGAGAACTATTTTCAATTTGGTATGACTTGCAGTTGTGTTGATGGTAGTCTGGCGTAGTCTATTCGTGCTTATAATTCAAGCAGTAATATTTTTCAACTGTAAAAACTAGGGTTCCTCGATAACCCAAGGCTGTCTCATTCACCATCTATGAGTGATGTGTGATCTGCAATTGTCGGTATTTCCATTATTGCCGATCGCTGTTTCCTAAGTCACCTGAATGAATGAACGCCAGAACTTTGCCACTGGATTTATCCCCTTTGCCGAGATCTCTTCCAGCCCATCTTCGAAGCAGAGTCTGGAACATTCGAAAGTCACCTATAAAGGCGGGCAGATTCAGCATCCTCAATCTTGGAATGCGTTTTTTTTAAAAGTGACCTCTAATCGTTCAAAAAAACAAAACAAAACAGGATAGGAAACAGCGAAAGGCCCCTATGAAATCGGCTTTTTAGTAGAAATCATAAGCTATAACAAAAAACTCAACGGGGCAAACATCTAGGGGCCTTCCTCATTACATACAGTGGAGGCGCTATAAAGTACGAACTGTGCCAATGAAGTGGCGAAAAAAAATCGCTGAACTGTAACTGTTAAAAGTAATAGAATCGTCCAATGTCGCGTAACCAAAGTCCATTCCTATTTTTTTGTGACTCTCATTATTATACTGAAGAAAGAGTTACTCAGTGTAGCGCCATCTATGCTCGAAATTTTTAACTGGTGCCTCTGTGGGTGCTTTTCGAATTTTCCTATAACTTATCAAGTACACACTAAAAAGTTGATTTCATAAGTTGTATAATGTTACATTATTGTTTATTTCTTGAATTTTAACCATCAAATTACTAAAGGAAAATTTTTGAACTGTATAATTTTACATACAGGTTGATTATAAAAAAACTATCCCGACATATGGGCCCCAACTATCATACCATTCACAGAAACTGAATGAAATTTTGGCATAAGGTATTTTGAGGTATGCGCTCTAGAATGATATGGAAAACAACAGTGTCACTCTAACAGTTACGGTTACAGTGAGAAAATTTCGAAAATATCAAATGGCAACAAAAAGTTTTTTTGTATTGGAATGCGATCTCCATACTGAAAAACACTAAATAGCGTTGGAATGGCACCTGTAGCACGAAAATTCCCGGAGCTAGGCAAGGAAAAAGGACTTTGCCGTGCACCAGAGCATTAATGTTCGTTTCATTCGTCACACCGAGATCCCAGCAGCCTGATTAGTCCTCCACAAGGTCATGTGGAAACACAATAAAATGCTTTATTTTATGCTGCTTCTCTGTCCTTATTGGTTGTCCTCACTTTTAGCCTATCTACCGCCGGTGATTTTCATGCTACAGTTGCCGTTCGAACGCTATTTAGGGTTTTTCACAATGCAGATCACATTCCAATACAAAAAACTTGGTGTTGCCATTTGATATTTTCGAAATTTTCTCACTGTAACCGTAACTGTTGGAGTGACGCTGTTGTTTTCCATATCATTCTTGAGCGCATACATCAAAATACCTTATGCCAAAATTTCATTCAGTTTCTGTGAATGGTATGATAGTTAGGGGCCCATATGTCGGGATAGTTTTTTTATAATCACCCTGTATATATAAGGTTTTTGCGCCCCACAACCTATGCAGCGTTTTTTCTCCTCTGTTTTTCTTCACCTGCAAACTGATTTGCTGTGGACTGTTTTTTGGCGATTGTCAAATTTGTTGGCGTGGGATCTTATTTCTTGTCGCGGAAACGATGTTGTGGCGGCTAACTCTCTCTGGCATAATTTTGGTAAGAGTCACTGAACACATAACTAATAATTTCAACCATAGAGATTATGTTGCGGCAATTTTTTTAGACATATGTAAAGCTTTTGACAAGTGCGATCATCTAACTCTCCTTGTCAAGCTCATTGAACATAACTTACCGCCTTACATTATACTTTTTTTTCCATAATTACCTTATTGGAAGATCATTCCAAGTCAAAGTTGGGGGCAAAACGTCAGGAAAAAAAATAATAAGAGCTTCAGTCCCTCAGGGAATTGTGCTGGGTCCCCAACTCTTCTTAATTTACATTAATGACATTCCAGCACCCTCCAACGGTATATTAGCTCTGTTCGCGGACTATGCTAGCAGCTGATAACTTACAAGAAACGATTGATGATATAACTGATTGGTGCAGGGATTCAGATATTAAGCTGAATCAAGAGAAATGCAAGTTTGCCTGGTTCACCATCGCCTCGATGGGACAAAAAAAGGACTGAATTTCTTCAGAAATTTTTTTTCTCCCATTGCCTCAACACAATCTTACCCATAGGATCCTATTTTATTTTATACCCGTAGCTTCTACCGCCCCCCCCCTCCAAGGGGCGTTAACGCCCACGCTGGGAATCACTGCTCTAAAGCAATGAATTTAAGGCCACTAACGTACGACTCTAAATTTACCGAGCCTAGCCCGAGGGCTCAATTGCCTGGCGTTGGGGGGGGGGGAGGCAAATTGAAATTATTTCCTTCATAAAGGATTCTAAATTATTTTCCTCTCACTGAAAATTTCCGATTATTTTTCGCTCACTTCAGAATAATTCTTCTCGTTATTTCTGGAATAATTTTTCATTAATTCAGGAGTTATGCTGTTCTTACGTGTTTCAAATTCTCATCACACGCATGAATTTCAAATAATAGTTGTTCAATGCCATAATTTTACGTAGATAATTTTTCAGAATTCTTGCGCGTACTGTAATAATGCCATGCCATGTTGGATGGTGCCGAACTCTTCCCAAAAATATCATACATAACATCATGGCTCAAGAGGGTCCTGTCTGGGTCAGAGTTCACGCCGCAGAAATCTTTGAGACGCCTCCGAAACAAGTGGTGGGAAAGAGTACACGCCCCCCCCCTCCTCCACAAGGGTAGGGCTGACAACGCACCCCCAAATCAGGAAAAATCTCATACTTTTTTGTTTTTTACACAATAAATTCACTATAGAAGGCCCGCATCGAAGATTTCGGCCTAGGGGCTCGAATCTAAGATGTGGAGGGGGGAGGGCCTTGATGCAACAAATATAGATAGAAAACTAGATTGTAAGCAGAGCCGTACGACACATCTCAGGACCCAAGTTTGGGCAGCTACACATAAGTTAAGAACCCCTGCCTTAGGCTAACAAACACTTATTGAACGAATTCCACAATCGGACCTCGATATAACTAACTCCTATTTTACAATTTTAATGACTTTGCCCTTTTATATTTAACTCTTATTTAACGAATTTCATGATTTTACCCCGATAATGCGTATCATTTTATCAAATTATCATTACTTATAACTTTTTTAGCATTTACCAAATTTACCAACGGCACTTGGGTATTATGCATAATCGGGGTACAAACGATAAACTTATCAAACTTACCACCACCCCCCTCCTCCGAACCAGAACATGGCCCGCATCTCTGTCGGAACGAAGTAATATAAGCAGGCGATCAGATCCGGGGCAGGCTGGAACTTACTAAGACGATTGGCGAATATGTATAATAACCATAATGACCGATTTATCTCCTTTACCATGATGGATATGTCTTTAAAGATGACAATTTCGTATTTCCCAAGAAATATAAAAATGGGGCTCTCAAAGTGTTTTGAACCTAAATCCTCGAGCTAATTTAGGCCGGTATTACACTGAGAATTTGATAAAAGATCTTTTATAAAACAACCAATATAAGCCTATTGGTTAACTAGTTGCGCATATTGAATGTATTTTTCAAGTTTTATAAAAGAGTTTTTATAAAGGTTTTATTGTGTGATTCCGACCATAGACGGCTCTGAGTATTGATGTCATCACTGATGATAATTTCACTTTTCCCAGTGATGATAATTTGTATTATTTCATTCAGAATAGGTTACAGCGTCCCGATGTTCAGTGGATTTGTGATAATGTTCGTCTCCACATTGAGTAAGTAACATTACTGCAACATGACCGTGTAAATGTGCTTATAATAATATTCGCTGCGATGCCTAATGAAAAAACAATTATGTACATTGTGTTTCAGAAAGGACTCTCTAACCATGAAACAACATAATTTGGATACAGGGATTGACAGAAAGGTTACTGACAAGAGTTCGTTCAATTGGCTGAAATTTCTGTCGGTTCGTGGAAATTGCTTAGGTTTGTGGCTAATACAAGCACCACGACCTATAAAAAAAGGCCTCTGCACGAAGCTCGTGACGTCACTGAAGAATTCCATTTCACCTATTGCCATTGGATATAGCAGGCCGACGCATGCAATATCTTTACCTTTTTTGCAATATATCCAATGGCAATAGGAGAAATGACCCTCTTCATTGACGTCACAAGCTTCGTGCGGAGGCCTTGTGCTATAGGTGGTGTTGATACAAGGCCCCACAGTCTTTTGAACAGTGCGAAATTATTCTTCACAATCATGGGTCAGACCGCGTTACAATAGCTTCGGAATGTTCAAAGACGTGACACAAAAATAGAGTGGAGTTTTAAGACACTTTCCTGCAATGTCTCTGCTGCTACGAATGCGTGTGTCTTGCAGATGAACTGTTGAAGCTGACGCAGCGTTTGAGGACTCTTTCGGTCAAAAATGACCTTCAAATAACATCTCCCACAGGAAGAAGTCGTCGAATGTGAGGAGCAATCTACTGCTTAAGATTGTAAGCAATTTCGCAAAACAGTGTATTTAAAATTCCAGGCATGTCGGTCGAATCGAACGTGCCACTTGTTTGATTTTTCTATTTATGAATTTTAGAATACCCTGCACTTTCTATTGATTAATTGCACACAATAAGCACCAGCACCATAATTCCCCACAGCAAACACTTTTATGATTTCATAATTCATTGAGAAATGCATATGATAATTGTCCACATAGTGTGGAACCTCCCGTAACGGACACTTTTTCTTGGATCCCTTAAAAAAAAAAAAAGACATCGGGTATTTTTGGCTATAATTTAACGGACAATCTACGTTAGCGGATAAAAATTTCGTTCCCGTGGGTGTCCGTTATCGAGAGGTTCCACTGCATTGCGTGTAATTAATTTACTAACACCATTTTATTTTTGTTTTGGGAATGGAGTTTTCGCAGTTGGCACGAATTACACAACGCTCTTCATCGCACGAGCACTCCAAGGTGTTGGATCAGCTTGCACCAGCGTTGCCGGTCAGTATATTTCACATTCAGCACTACTTTTACAGTGTTTACTCTTTTATTTCAACCTAACGTTGAGTTACATGAACGATATAAGTTCTACATTTATGCTCTAAAACAGAGGAGGTGGGTGTCCTACCTTTTCTCACCAACGCCATTATTAGCATAATTTTTATGACTCTACAAATTTTTAAATTGAAGATTGCAAGTCCCAATTTTTACAGGACAAGTCATCCTTTTCTCTTTAAAAGTTTTATTTCTGCCATATTTTGGAGTAAGATTTATTTTTTAATTGAGTCGCTTGCTCCATAGTCACCCGGTCTCCAGGCTACTCGCGAGCGATTTGAGTCTTTTCGTCTGAGAAGGGCATACCTCTCCTAGCCGTTTATCATACAATTATGAAATACTGTAGAAACCTGATTCGTGTTCATTCGGATGAGAACACATTTGCCTCTGCATAAGGGATACCTCTATTTAAGGGTTGAAAAATCTGGTTACACGGATGATCCCCATATTGAGAGATTGTCTATCACCCACCACAAGGGAAGCTGATCATCACCAGGGTTGATTTCACTAGTAATATGGTAATTTTTTTCTTGTGAATTCCCACGTAAGTTCTCCAATTCAGTCTAAGATGTTGCTGGAATTCATTTCAGGAATGGGTATGTTGGCCGCAGTTTATCCGGATGACCGTGAAAGAGGTAACGCGATGGCGATCGCTTTGGGTGGCTTGGCTTTGGGGGTCATGATCGGACCTCCGTTCGGTGGCGTCATGTATGAATTTGTCGGACGTGCCGCACCGTTCCTGATCCTGGCAGCACTATCCGTCTTCGATGGATGTAAGTAGATGATGATGTGAAAATTAGATAAATATTGATAGACAGGGTGGTCATAAAGATAATTTCGTCGATAGCCTCTAGTGGCTGTAAAAATCAACGAATGCGAATGAAACTCGAGATATAGGTATTGATTCTGAGTACGCCTCGAGAACGAGAAGAGGAAACAAAAACTCAGCTCTCGTACTTACGGTCACAGCAACAATATTCCTAGAAATTCAAACGGGAACACTCACTGTTATGCATTGTAAGGTGATCGGGGCAGTGGAAAAACATGGATGGCTTTAGAACAGTACCTGTAGCACCATAAACGTCGGCGCAGGACTCAAAGGAAATCTCACCAAGAGGCGGGTACACCAACACCTAGGAGGGGGAACTTCCAGCTGCGGCAATATGATCGGCATTAGTTGTTTCCACATGTTCCTTTGTCTGTGTCTAGCGTCGGCATTTATGGTGCTACGGGTACCGTTCTAACGTTATTTACGGTTCCACTTCCCAAATTTATTTTCTTCATTTCTTTATTCAATTCCCCAATCACTTTGCAATGCATAAGGGTGAGTGTTGCCATTCGATTTTTTTCTACATTTTGTTGCTGTGACCGTAACCACGACAGCTAGGTTTTTGTTTCGCTTCTCGTTCTTGAGCGGATATTCTAAAACACCCATATCTGGAATTTCATTTGCATTGGTTGATTTTTGCGGCTGCTAGGGTCTCGTATATCGGTAAAGTTATTTTATGACCACCCTGTATATAGAAATAGAATTGGATAATTTCATATTATATCCATCGATGTTCTGCTGTACTTGTGATTAAAATACAGTCACAGACTCGGTTATAACGACATCGAAAATGCCATGAAATTTTGTCATTAACTGAGATTAACCTTATTTTGACGAACAATGTAATCAGAGAGGCAATTAAATACTTTGCACGAAGATTTTATCGCTTTATAATTTGGGTGATCGATTTAATTGAGAAAAATAATGGAAATTGGGGAAACTAATACGAGACATCATCGATTCTCGCCAAACATTGTCTCCAAATGTCTACAAAATTACCAAATAAATAATCCTTGGCGAGAAAAAACAATGCTACATCAAGTCCACTAAAACGTATTTCACGAGGAGAAAAATGAATTTGTCAAATATGTGAGATGAGTATTTGTAGTCATATTCAAAGAAGTAAAATTTATTTTTATATTGCAGATCACTTTCATTCCCGATTCTATAGTCCGTTTCAGGTTAACTTTGCAGTGAAGAGGAAGCTACGAGGGAACCGCATCACTCGTTGCTATGACAACGAAAGCCTCTTAACCTATGTATCGATGCGCGGCCTCGGTAAGGTATGGACGATTCTCGCCAATCGCGCAGAAAAAATATTTTTTACGTGTAACGTAATGCTTGTAGAAAAAATTGCAGTCAGTTAGTAACAAAAAATTAGCTAATGAAAAAAAAAAAAAATCATTGTCGATACTTTCAGAAATCAAAGTTGCGGTTTTTGAAATAATTTTTTTTTTTATTGAAAAGTAACTCCTATTAACCCGGTTTTCACGTTTGAATTTGGGAATAGCCCCAAATAATAATAATAATAATAAAAATGATAAGGCAAAATTTAGAATTCTTTTACTCACTTTTCTTGCCGAAATTTCCGTCGCTCACCCACCCGAACGCATATACGTCGATGCCACTTATTATCACTACAGTTTTAGTCATTTTTCACGGATTCCCATTCTATGGAATCCTCACTTGACGTTGTAGAACTATCTGATTCTCTATTACTTATTAATTGTTGTTGCTCCAACATGTGTTCCATCAGGCCACCTGCAATCCAAAATTCCTCTTCTTTTTCAATAACGTGCTTTATGCATTATTGCCAAAAAGAACGGAGAACGTTTTAGCGTGTCTATCTCTGGTGAAAAGCAAGGTACAACTGTCACAGAAGAAAAAAATACACTGCAAGCCTAAAGCATTGTGGGTCTCTCTCTCTCTCTCTCTTGCTTATTTATATTTATCTGGAGAGACACTGAAGGGGCATCTGGAGGAACAGCCTCTGCTGTGGGGGAGGAAGTTGATGTGGGTGAAAAAGAGACATTACTTATGTCAACACCCTCCGCTATCGGCTATTGGAATTCAGAAACCACCCCTATCCTACGAACACGGCAAGAAATAGATATAAAAAAAAGGGAGGGGGGGGGTCTGGAACCGTAACCTACCCCCATAAAGAGAGCCTCTCACAACGGTATCGGCGCTGTCGTGAAAGACGGACACTTCCTCTAATCTATGAGTGAATATCTGAATTCGTTGGAGGTTATTTTCGCGAGAAAAAAAAACCTGATTGAATATTCGTCTGGGTGTGTAGGCCTATAACTACATGCAAAACTGAATGAAAAATTGTATAGGAAAAAATTCAACAAAATGACGATATAATATATATATATATATAACTCTCTATCTCTCTCTCTGAGCAATCAAAAAAAAAAGCACGATAGTAATATTGGCGGGGAAAATTTCTTGGAAATCACGCCAAAATGTTCTTGAGCTCGCCATGGATTTTTGATAATGGTAACCAATATTTTTCTAATTTAAAAATTTTAAACGAATATACATTGGTTCAAAACGGTATTCTTTCAGTATCTTTTTCAAAATCATAAAAAAATTTGAAATATTCTATATAAATGATCATCAGAAACCTCCGATGTATGGGAACTATATTTTGCGGCGAAGGAATACACTCTCTACCTTTCTCTCCACTGCAAAGTTAACCTGAAACAAACTACAGTAAAGATTGAGAACTAAAATGAGCTTCGTTGAAGACAATAAAAATGGGTCATTTTTTGATGTAGGAAAATATTCGGGAAGGGAAAAATATACGGGAATGTTTTGTGTTTAGTGAGCATGTCAATGAGCAAGTCCGAACGTCAAACATGAAATGAAACATTTTTCAACGTTAATAAACAGAATGATGAAAGTTCTCAAAAAAAAAAAAAAAAAAATTGCTCAATTGGAAGTTTCAAATTTCAGAATTGATGAAAATTCAGAATTTACTAAAATTATTACTACCGTATGTTAGCCCTGTAGCGACCGCAGCTGTCGCACACCCCTAACTAAGGTCAGTTAACATCTGTTAACATCATTCTCTATGAGATTCAGTGTAGACCACCAATTATTGACGTTATTGCCGAAGTGTCATTATAAACGAGTTTGACTGTAATATACATTTTAACGATATGTTAATTTTTCGTGTAAAACGAATGCCACGATAACTTGAAGGAGCCATCTTAGGAAAGAAACTTTTGCAGCACTTTTCTGTCCCACGCAAGAAAAAAAAAGCAATCAATACTCGAGTTCATTCACGTATTTGCTTTGTTCCCGTCTTCTTCAGAGACAAAAGCTCTCTTATCAGTTTTCGGTGAAGAGCTCTCTCCAAGAAAACTTCGAATAATTATAATAATAATCAATACAATGGCTAAGAATTTGTCTTTTGATTCGCTTCCCCATGATGGACTTGTTCGTGTCAGCATCAATTACCGATAGAACGTTTGTATTATGATAAATTATAAACAAAATATACCGAAGAGTCGATATGGTTACGATAAATCGGTTATCATACATTATAACCGGTTATTACGCGTGCTTGCCAATCGTCGGTAAATTATTAACCATAGTTGCCAACATAACTTGCTTTTGACAAATTTTTCGGCTGTGAAGCTACTGAATGAACTGCCAGCGAGTGACAAAACGGATGGCCTAGAGAGTTTGTGAGCATGTGAGTGACCTAGAGAGTTAAGCGAACATTGAAATAGAGAGTTTGTGAGCACCTGAGAGGCCAAAAATAGTGACCTAGAGAGCAAGAAACCAGGTCAGTGAGTGACAAAAAGAGTGACGTATAGAGAAAAGGGACCTGGTGAATGAGCGACGAAAAGATTGGCGTAGAGAAAGTTTGCAAGCATGGGAGTGACATAGACGTGCAAGCATGTGAGTGACATAGACTTGCAAGCACGGGAGTAACCTAGAGAGAGCAAGAGATTAGATCAGTGACTGACAAAAACAGCAAGAGACCAGGCCAGGGAGTGACAAAAAGAGTGAACTATATAGAGTGTGTACAAGCATGAGAGTGCGTAAGCATGTGAGTGACAAAAAGAAGTGAGTTAGAGAGATAGAGGCGTATTTACACGCTTAGCCCAGAGCGGCAAATTTGAGGACATGACCTGTCAAGAAAATTATACGTACAATAGTACCTCAGCTAACGAACGCCTCGGCTAACGAATTTTGCAACTAACGAAGATTCGCGATTCATTTTTTCGTGCTTTTCTGTCTCGGCTAACGAATGCGGACTCAGCTAACGAACATTTCCGTTGATATGGATGCACGCGCTAACATCAAATAGCCGCGTTACGAGCTGCATTTTAGTGCCAATTGTCACATCAGAATTACAGTCACTCGGGGCAAAATAACTCCTGTTCATATCGGAAATGGAAGACGAAAGATTCAGCTAATCGAGAGCAAATACAATGAGCCATATTATAGAAAATACAGTTGAAACAAAAGGAGTCTGTTTCCGGAGCACGCGGTCTGTTCTTTCAGAGCAACACACTTTAGGCATCAAACTAGTCAAGAAGCTTATCTTTTCCATTTGCATGTATGGTGAGACACCATCTCCGCATAATGGATACGCCTTACATGTGTAAAAACGTGGTGAATTTTCAATTATTAGTTCATAATTTGCAATGTTAATCTGATTCCAGTATTGCAATTGGCCGTTTTGAGACCGAAAATAGCCAAGGAAGCACAAGAAGGAGCTTCTTTGATGACTCTCATCAAAGATCCGTACATACTTATAGCCGCGGGTAAGTTTGATTTCACGGTATGTCTTTTTTTAGGGGGGGGAGGGATAATGATTTTACTATAGCATATGAATAATAACAATTTAAATCGAAAAGTTCATTTATTGATATCTTAACAGCTTAAATGCATAGCTTCGAACATGTGCAAAGGGTTCTCCAAACGTTCAATTACGGCAGCCATTTTGAAGAAAGCAATTCAGAATCACATAAAATGAGGTTCTTTTCATATTATAGTTTGAATTTGCCGGTAGATGTCCCAGCTAACGGTAACAACTCTTCGTTTGTTGTTGCAGGGCATGTGTGGCTGTAATTTGGTTAATTTGTTAAAATGTTTTGTTTGCATTTATTTATTTTTTCTCCCACAAAGTTTGAAATCCGAAATATTTTTCCTTCCTTACTACAAAGTTACGCGGTAGGTGGTTACGCGCTATTTATAACCACCCTGTACAGAAATGTCATTTTATTTTTCGCCATCTTACTTTTCTATCATGGTTGAAGAATGCACAGCAATGTCTTTTCCGTACGAATTTCCCTCCGAAATTGCGAGGTCAAAAAACGTCCTTGCTTGACTTGTCAAGAAGAAATGGGAGAAGTGTACCTTTGAGCCATTCTTGCTAGTGATTATAGAAACTTCATGAACAGTTCACAAGTAAAAATCGAATGTTTAAGAGTTGCTTAGAAGCACCAAAGCCGAAACGGGCTCAAAATATACAATGCCTTTATTTGAAAAATATAAGTATCTCATATGTGTTACTTGAGAGCAAAGCGGCCAAATACAGGGTAAGCTAATGGCAATTTGCTAATAGATCAACGGAATCGGAAAAAAACTTATTGACAAATCAATGAGTCTCGCAATATTTTCATATTTACAAATGAAAATAAATGCACCCTCCGGGGAACCCCCGTATGGCGAATCATATTCTCCGGGACCGGGATAAGTTACTCATATTTACGAAGTTGTAGGTAATCGTTTCGTTCAATGATGATAATTGCAAGACCAGAATGTTGTATTCATCTTGAGAACAGTTGAACATGCATAATTTATTACCCCTTTCTATTCAAACATTATTATATACGTTTCGATCATGTCGCAGGAGCCATCACCTTCGCGAACCTGGGAATCGCGGTGCTCGAGCCGGCTCTACCTCTGTGGATGATGGACACGATGAACGCCCCGAAATGGCAGCAAGGGGCAGCGTTCCTCCCAGCCAGCATATCGTACCTCATCGGAACCAATCTCTTCGGACCCATGGGACATCGAATGGGCAGGTACTCGTTATAGATACGTTTTCATGAGTGCATGGAAAGGTCGAGTTCCCGTAATTCATATTAATTATGTATGCAATCATGTTATAACTGCTTGTTGATTTCTAAATTACTTTTAAAGGTGCCGTTTATATTCGCGTGCTATGCGTTGTTTTCCGTGGTGTAGTTACAGGGGGGGGGGGCCTTAGCGGGATATAGACAAAAGCGACAAGCTCGGAGGGATGACCAATTTGAGGAATGAATGGCCAAGAGAAAATTAGGGGAATGGGGAAGGGCGGTAAACATGTTATAGTCCAACACTAATCTTCATTTGTTCAGAAAGGGAGAGACTAGGTACTGAGGGTCCAAATGAGTGACCTAGAGCATGTGCAAACATGTGCATGATCAAAAGAGTGACCTAGACTAAAGAGCAAGGGTCAGTGACCAACCGAAAGCGTGACCTAGAGTGTGTGCAAGCATCTAAGTAATCAAAAGAATGACCTAGAACGTGCGCAAGCATCTAAGTAATCAAAAGAATGACCTAGAACGTGCGCAAGCATCTAAGTAATCAAAAGAATGACATAGAACGTGCGCAAGCATCTAAGTAATCAAAAGAATGACCTAGAACGTGCGCAAGCATCTAAGTAATCAAAAGAATGACCTAGAACGTGCGCAAGCATCTAAGTAATCAAAAGAATGACCTAGAACGTGCGCAAGCATCTAAGTAATCAAAAGAATGACCTAGAACATGCGCAAGCATCTAAGTAATCAAAAGAATGACCTAGAACGTGCGCAAGCATGGAAATTACCAAAATAGTGACTTAGTGCATGTGGTAGTATGTAAATAATCAAAAGAGTTCCCAAGCACTCGAGTGAATAAAAAATATCAGCAAGCACTAGCATCAGTAAAAGGGTGACCTAGAACGTATGAAAGCCTTTGAATAACCAAAAGAGTGACCTACAGAGCGAAGGGTCAAGTCCACGAGCGATCTAAAACGTTACCTAGAGCGTGTGCAATCATGTAAATAACCAAAGGAATGATCTAGAAAGTTTGCAAGCATGTAAGTGACCAAAAGCGTGACCTAGACAGTGTGTGAGAGTGGCCTAAATAGTTCGCAAGCATGCGAGTGACCTGAAGAGCGACTTAGAGACGCAGGCGTATTTACAGGAGTGAGGGCCAAGCGGGTTACTGCACAGGGCGGCGATTTCGGAGAATGAGTGGTCAAGAATGGGAGAAGTTGCGGAAGAGAGAGGAGGCCTCAGACCCCTTTACAAAATTGCGGGAGTGGGACTCAAATAGCCTGTGGCCATGAGTCTCCGTCTATATAATGGGTACGGACGTTACGAAACATTCCATTGCGAGCCAAGCAACGCACACTAGACCAACGGACGGTCTATAAAAGAGACTTGAGTTGCGCCTCCTGGATTTCTTATACCGAAGGCTATGGCGCAGCGATCGGTACGTGGGAAAGAAAGTGAAGTAAAAATCCAGCATATTTATCTATTAATTATGGTCAAAGAGAGTAAGCATATGTATATGTATCTTTACAGAATGATTCCTTTCCTAAATTTATCCACGTGTAGCGGCTCTGAGTGCCACATATGTATGTGGTGCTGTAGCACTATTCTATATGGAAAGCCATATATATAGGTCAACTAGGTACTGCTTGGATCACGGGTGCACAATCTTTTCAGTCCGTGGGCCAGATACGAGGTAATTCTGCCGCTTCTGGCGCAATAAGTTTATGTAAAGGGTGACCAAATGACCTATATTTTACGGGATATTCCCGTAATTTTGGTCGTGCCAACTTTGCCATAAATTTTCCCGTTTTTTCCTTTATTCTCAAGGAGGCTAACTTGAATATTTGAGGAAAGGAATGGAGAGATCATTTTCACATGACTTATAAGTTAAAGCTTTTGAAAATTGGTTTTTCTGTAATTGGCAAATTTATTTGGTTTTGACAATTTTTCTTGGTTGTGATTGGGAACTGCACTTGCCATTGAAAATTTCTTTGCCTGCAAGTTAAACTTTACTTGGCGCGGATAAATTTTTTGGCTTTAATTGGCTACTTCACTCGCCTTTGGAAATTTTTCTGTCTGTAATTGGAAATATTACTTGCCTCAGACAATTTTTTGACTGAAATTGGTAACTTTACTTGCCTTTGACAATTTTTTGAATGTAATTGGCAACTTTACTTGTCTATGACAATTTTTTGAATGTAATTGACATTTGAGATTGGCTATAATTGGTAAATTTCCTTGCATTTGACAAAATTTTGGCTGTAGTTGTCAAATTTCCTTGAATTTGGCGATTTTTTGCGGTAATTGGCGAAAAACCGGATAGATCCGGATTCCCCATATTTTTATGAAGGAACTATAGTAAGCCTAGGTTTTTCATCTTTTTTGTGTGCGTGTTGATAACCTTTCGCAGTCCGGATGAAACTTCTTGGTGGGCCACATTTGGGCCGCGGGCCGGAGGTTGGGCACTCGTGGTTTAGATGAACCCCCACACTATACAGATTAAATACATACGAGTAATTGATATATCATTGGATAATTTACCGTACCCATCCTTTCATATTAATAACTCATTATTTTCATCTCCACCAGGTGGCTCGCGACGTTGGTCGGTCTGCTCATCATCGGTGTCTCAATGATAATAGTATGATATTGGATTTCTTTAACATTAGTATAGTGAAGTTTTCATAGCTCTCAATTAGAAATTATCATTGATTTCAAATGATTTGCGGAAATTTCACACCTGGCACGTTTCATCACCGGTACATTTCATGCCTGACATTTCGCCTGCCCTGATCGTGTCAGCGGCGGAGTGGGTGGATGACCAAGTAAGTGACTGCATCAGTGACCAAGTGAGTCGGTGAGTGACCAATAAGTGGCTAAGTGAAGGGTTAGAAGGGGACCAATTGAGGCCGTGAGTATTAATGCGTATTAGTGATCAAGTGAGTGACTATATGAGTGAATGCCAGTGTGAGACATCAAGTGAGTGTGGCTACTCATATGATCACCAACTTTATCACTCACACGGTCACTCATATACGGCCACTAACTTGATCCCCGATACGTAACACACTTGATCACTCATTTGGTCACCGATACGTAACACACTTGATCACTCATTTGGTCACCGATACGTAACAAACTTGATCACTCATACGGTCACTCATTTGGTCACCGATACGTAACACACTTGATCACTAATTAAATAACTAACATCCATATAGAAGAGTTGATCCACTTTGCCCAAGAATATTTAGAAGACACCAACGAATAAGGCAAATACACAAAAAAAATAATAAAAGTCCTAATGCATTTCAACACCAATGGGTGCCGTCTTCAGAGGAAACATTTAACCACTAGTTTCGCTGACCGAGTTTCCCATTTGGGTTGAATACCAAATCTTCACGCTCGGTTGCTCAGCAGAAGAAGTACGTCTGCTGAGCAGCCGAGCGTGAAGATTTGGTATTCAACCCAAATGGGAAACTCGGTCAGCGAAACTAGTGGTTAAATGTTTCCTCTGAAGACGGCACCCATTGGTGTTGAAATGCATTAGGACTTTTATTATTTTTTTTGTGTATTTGCCTTATTCGTTGGTGTCTTCTAAATAACATCCATATCCTACGGGATTTCTGACCATAAAACCATCACCGAGAAACGTATTTTCAATAGGTTTGACAAATTTTGAACATGTTTAAAATGAAAACTGAAATGGTACATGTGTGTGCATCCCATACACATTCCACAATTTCCAAACATTTCATGGATAGCAATACACACATTAGCACAGTAAAATAAAATAATACTTATGTGCATATATCAACTGGTCACTCACTCTACCACTCATACGGTCGGGGCAGGCGAATTGTCTGGGCGAAAGGCACAGGAGATATTTCCTGGTACCAAACGTAGGGGGCGAAATTTCCGAATCCCATTTCAAAAACTGCTCATAAATACCAATTTTCCTATTTTACAGATACCGTCGGCCAGGAACATCACTCACCTTATCTTGCCCAACGCTGGGATCGGATTTGCTATAGGTATGAAATGGATATATCGTAACATGCAGTTAGAAATATATCGATGCAGAACCATAACGAGGGTGCATCACACAGGGCTCACTTGGAGGTGGGGCCCCGAGTGGACCATTTAAGCCCACTCGGGGCCCAAGAATAGGCCAGAAGGGGGCTTACATGAAAATTCTCGCACAGGACACAGAATGACTGGTTTCGGCACTGGTAAAATGTTATAAATACCGTATATGAAAATATAAATGTGTGAATTTTGAGATGAATTGATGTGATTTAATTAAAGTGCAGTCGAACCCCGATGTAACGCCACCATTTGTCTCGAGGATTTCTAGCGTTGTAACGGGTTTGGCGTTATATCGAATTACGAATTAAGGTACGTAATCACAGTGTCGTAACTAGCCATGCCTGTGCCCTGTGTGAGAATTTGCATTTATTCCCCCTTATGGCCTAATTTTGGGCCCAGAATAGCCCATTCCACCCCGCGGGGGCCCCTCCCTGTGCGGGTGCACTTGTTGCACCTGCCTAGTTACGGCACTGTGTAATCGATATACAGGGTGGGGCAAAAAATCCGTAGAAACTTTAAAAATTCATAAAACCCGGAAAAATACCCGAAATAGCAAACGGTTTGCAGGGTTATCATCGCTAGGTCACGAGAATTTTTATGACAGGGGAAAAAAAACTCAAAAAACAGCCGATAGATGGTGCTGACGTACACAAGTCAAAGAAAAGATACGCAAATAATGAACAGAATGACTCCCAATCGTTTATTACAGCAGTATGTGTTCTCCACATGACCACCACCACCACAGGGGATAACACAATGCAGGCGAGTCACAAATCCAGCAACGGCAGAGTGCAGCAGGTCCATATTGAGCTATTGGTCTAAGCCAAACTTGACCATTTTGTTGGTTTTTGGGTCGCTGCTGAGAATAGTTAAGAACTCCTGCCCTAACGTAATTACGTCGAAGTTAAGCGTGTGTTTGGAGTTTTAGTAAAATGTTGCCATCTGTCGTCTATATTTTGAAACTCATATTTGACCATCGTACTATTTGTAGGATAGGAGTTTCGAATAATCACGGCGCATTTATCTTAACTTCTTCATCCAGCTCGTACGGAGCAGCATCAAACAGGGAAGCTTATGGGAGTCTTAAAGACTCGGTACGCCCTGAGAAAATGTGTCTACCTCAGTCAGTCATTAATGGTATAAAATAGAAGTATTCAAATTTCGTCCTGGTGGTGGCGAGAGAATTATCTTCAACCACATTTACGAAGGGCCAAGGAGCGAACATGTTGATGTTTGAATTACTTTAGTCCAAGGGTCTTTCAACGCATGGCCTCGTGGGCCGCATTTGGCCCTGGAGGATTTTATCACGACCCGCCGACTATTTTTAGAAAATACCTAAAGACTAAATAAGACTTTCAGTAATAGCGAAATAAATAACTTCAACATTAGCAATAGGAATTATTTCATAACTGATAAAAGAGAATGTATATTCGAGAATCAGTGAAAGAAATTATCACGCAATTAATGAAAGAAATGAGTTAACGGGATGAATAATTACAGAAGCATTTGAAAGTAAATTTAGAATAATCAAAGGAAATAATTAATCAGAAACTTTTTCCCCCCAGAATTGCTAATAGAAATTATTTCAGAACAAATCAAAATTGATAATTAATGAAAGAAATAATTTCAAAACAAGTAAAAGTCTTCAACTACTTTGGGCCCCGGTTTAACACGGTGGGGGGGGGGGGTTCCATTGGCACTTCTGTTAAGATGTCGCTGTGCCATTGTAAATTTGGATTCCATTTTTGATTCTTAATAGGCAGCTCCGTAATGAGTTCGAGGCCCGCGGGCTTCGTGGGAACTTTCAATTTTTCCCGCGATGCCGTAAATGTTAAAAACCCCTAGCTTAATGAAATATAGGTGCAAGTGAAAATGACAAATGTCTAAATTTTCATGTTTGGCACATTGATAACGCTGCTAGGAATCAGTGTGTAGCCAGCGTAATTAGTTGTAGTAATTCTTCCTATCGATACAACAATAATCCCTCTATAACGATATTTTTCTCAGTGTCCGCTCAGTATAGTAATATCGACGTGCCACTGTATTTCAATGTTAAATCACACCGTATAACATATAATCTGCTACAGAAATATTATCCTAGGCATTCCTTTATACCGTTTCATACACAGTATAAGGCTAGAACAGGGGTTCTTAACCTTTCCCAGCAGCGACTCATTATCGGCTTCGTAACCCACGAGACTCAGTTCTTCGAAATTAGTGAGTCATTGACGCATTTATAACAGGTTGTAGTGGGCTTTGTGCGACTCTTTTAGGAAGCCACTGAGAAGGGCGTTTTGATTTAAGGTTTGGGTCGTGGCCCATTTAGCCCAAGAGCCCCTGGCGCTTGGTGGATTTGTACGAGCCATTTCGGAAACCCTGAAAATCAAGTTTGAGTCATGACTCATGACCCCCATAGTCCAAGAGCCCATGGCTGAAAATGAATTTGCACGACCCATCTCGGAAGCCAAATTTGAGTCGAGACTCATACCTCATGAAACCCTGGCTGTAAGTGAATTTTCACGACCCACCTTGCGAGTCAAATTCTGGTCGTGATCCATAGCTTAAGAACCCCTGACTGTTAGTAGATGTTTACGACCCATCATGAAAACACATGCGTGTCAAGTTCAAGTCGTGACCCATAGCTGAAGAATCCCTGACTGTAAGTGGATTTTTACGACCCATCTCGGAAGTCCCTGCAACCCATAGGTTAAGAATACCGGAGATAGAGCGTTCGTTCATGTCGAGTATTCCAATAAGTCATCCAGTTCAGTTCATCGCAGCATAAAGTCGGCACCGTGCTGGTCGTGCAAAAGTCATTCGTCTTCCGGATTATAATCAACATGATAATAATATAAAAAAAAATGATCGGGAGTACATTAACACGACGCGACGTCGGCGCATAATGAGATAATCCCTCCTTCCCTCGTAGAAGCATTTGATCACGAGGTGCGACTGCCATAAGCAGAAGCCATTAACTTCTGATCCCGCATCCCGTCGGCAGATATTGATTGAGCGGATGTGGCCATTACTTACCTAATCACATTTCTTCGCTTTCCAAAAATCAATTTCGTTCCTTTCTTTCGCGGATATTTAAAGGAAGCTCCAACGAGCGTGATTTCATACAAGAAAAATGTTATAAGGATAAAATGTGCATTGCCCTGCCTTACATTTTTGTCAACAGCGACAATCTGACAGATTGATGTCTTTTGTTGCATACACGCTCGACCCATGGCCCGCGAACTGAAACTTAATTTTGTATAAATGAAGTAAGTGGCACATTCACAGACCATTTAAGAGTTTGACCAGCGAAACATCTACAGATAACTTGAGGGATACGCGGCATATTTACATATTACTTGGAGCGTGGGGGCACGATCTTGACTTAACATGCTTTCATATGGGACAATCCCCCTGCATTTAAGGAGCATTTGGAAATTTTCTACTCCATTCAGGCATTCAATTTTCCCCCTCAAATTCTATGAATATTTTTATGCAATTGAACAAGAGCATTTAATATTTTAGTTGTCGGTTATTTTCTTCTCGAATTTTAACTTCAACAATATACAACTTTTTTTTAAAATCATTTTTAATGAGAAATTCTCTTGTTAACAAATCATGGACACACACACACACACACACACACACACACACACAAAGTTTCAAGATACACTCATGTCCATAAATTAAAGATAATTCAGAATCACACGGAAATCGAAAGTAAAAATTTCACCTGTAGAATTATCACACACATCTGCAAGAATGATATGCAAATTTCAGGAAGCCACCGGATGATGCCGATAGTACGTCATAATGACGAGAGTGTGAGGGGGGGGGGGGTATATAAGGAACGGTGGCAAAGAAGTGAAATTGTTCACAAGAGTTCCGTAAGGCGCTCAGTGCCATAAGCGAATAGTTATGACACAGAGAGGACGATTTTTTACGTGATAGAATTATCGGCCGCCTGGAATGTGGGCGTACTCAGATGGAAGTATCCGAGGAACTTGGAATTGCCCAAAGTGTCATCTCTAGGCTTTGGCAACGATTCCAAGATAACGAAAATGTCAGTAGACGTTACAGTACAGGTCGCCCCCCCCCCCCCCGAGTTACAACGCCGAATGAGGACCGGTATTTGGCAGTAACTGCCAAAAGAAGCAGACGGACACAGCATCCGACCTGTCTCGTCAGCTATCTGCAGCCACGGGTACCACAGTTTCAAGGCAAACCGTGTACAGACGTTTGGGAGATATTGGTCTATATGCTCGCAGGCCTGTTAGATGTGTTCCGCTCACGGCAACTCACTGTCGGCAGCGATTAGCCTGGAGTAGAGAACATGCAATGTGGACATCGTCACAGTGGGCTTCTGTGATGTTTTCCGACGAGTCCAGGTTTAGCTTGCAGTCTGATTCACGTCGGACTTTCATATGGAGAACGCCAGGTACCCGTTACCACCAAGATAACATCATTGAACGACACCGTTACGGTGGTGCAGCATTGCTCGTTTGGGGTGGAATTATACTGGGTTCCAGAACAGATCTGCATGTTCAAACCGGAACCATGAAAGCCCAAATTTATCAAGACATCATTCTGGAACAAATGTACGTTTGTTTAGGGGTACCATGGGCGCAGAATTTGTGTTTATGGATGACAACGCCCGTCCTCACCGAGCAAACATCGTAAACGAATGCCTTGAATCTGAGGATATAACCCGTACGGAATGGCCAGCATTCTCACCTGACTTGAATCCGATAGAGCATGTGTGGGACATGCTTGGCCGACGAGTTGCAGCCCGTCAACCACCTCCTACATGTGTACCGGAACTTCGGAGAGCATTGCTTGCTGAGTGGAGTGATCTTCCCCAAGATCAGATCAATAATTTGATACTCAGCATGCCTAGGCGTTGCACGGACTGTATTTCATCGCATGGGAGACATACAATGTATTAACCATCATACCAACCATGTAATAGTAAGTTTTTGTAAAGGAGATATTTTTTACAATTGCTCCAGGGAGCAAAAATCGTAGTTTTTATGAATAATATCATACATACACCATCGTTTTTGTTCTTTATCTTTTGTTGAATAAATGGGCTTTATGAATAAGAACGTTTGTTTTGTTTCTGAACCTTTATTTGCCGGAGCTGGCATTATCCTTAATTTATGGACATGAGTGTATTTGAACACACAAGCGGTGTTCGAAAAAATTTCCCTTGTCGAGAAACTCAATTTTGAGAAAAGAGCATTTCAATGGAAATCATTAGTATATAAAGGGTATCCTGTAAGTGCTAGCACGGCCTTTATCTCATCAACCGTCCGTCCTAGAGCTTATTATCCCGTACCAGTTTTAAGAGCGAAACTACAATGTGTAACAAAATTAAAAAAATTTAAATTTTTATACGGTCATCCTGTTCTCTAACTTCCAATTATAACGTTGTTGCCCTCTCTATTGAAACTATACCTCTACGACGGACAGTTGATGAGATAAAGGCCACGTTAGCATTTACAGGACACCCTTTGTATATAATGCATGCCGGCAGTTCATATATTAAAATATGTAAAAATACTTCTAGTGCAGGTTAAGGACAACTCAAACACAATTGACGCAAAATGTTTTATAGTATTCGAAAATGTGCTTCTTTTTTGAAAATTTTCTTGCAGTAACCCTGTTTGACCCGCGGCACAGTTCCAGAGCACTAAAGTGACCCCACGGTGCAGTTCTACATCACTTATGTGGCTCGCGACATATCACAGATCCCTTATGTGGCTCGCGAGATATCCACAGATCACTCAGATGGCTCATGGCACATCTATTCATCACTTGGGGGACTCACGGCAGAGTTCCGCAGCACTAATCCCCAGATTCCTTATGTACTTCTTGAAATCCGAGGCTGTGGTCTCCAGCCCTTATGTGCCACTGAGCGCAAGTGCAATTTTTCTTCCTAGTCATTTGGGCTCAGCTATCCATTTTAGTCAAATGGCTTGCACGTTGCAAGTCGAGTTGATAGCAGTCTTCATGGAAAGAACGACACCAGTGATTCGATACTTGCGAGCACGGGGCAAAGGGAGCCACCACTATAAATATTTTCTAACTTTTCCGACACAACTTTTCCTCCTTTGAGGTAACGGAAGTAAGGTGCTCTGCATCAGTCCGGGGTTGTGAGCGGTTTTATCAGCTTAGAACTACTTCCCATTGGTATTAATGGTCGACTTAAACCACAGATTGCAACTAACTAGACTACGGTTGTTGAAAAAAAGTTGAAAATATACTCGAACTAATTTTTAAAAGACCTTTGATGGAATTCTTTATAGAAATTGAAATTTAAAAATTTTGATACATTCACATCCCATATTTCATTCTTCTAATAAGGGATGGTTGATTCGTCAATGATGCCAATGTTGGGATACCTCGTGGACATTCGTCACACCTCCATCTACGGGAGCGTCTACGCCATCGGAGACGTCGCGTTCTGCGTTGGTTTCGCTGTAGGTATGGTTCATGATCGTTCATATTCCATCCGTTCAACCAATTTCATTTCAAACTGATGATAAGTTTGCCGTGAAGTTTGAATAGAAAATCGTTTGGTAGAGTGATGTTCAAGAATGAAACATTGAATTACTTTATTTTACTTTTAGGGCCCGTGTTGAGCGGTAGCATCGTGAAAGCCGTTGGATTTACAGGGTGTGTTTCTTTTGAATACTGTCAACTAGAAACCATTATGGCTATGATTTCATTTTGTTGAGTTTAACTCATTTGTTTTGTTCTTTTAAGGTTAACTTATTGCACCAGTGCCATCTGTTTTGTTTACGCACCCCTGCTAATTCTCTTACGCCATCCTCCAGGACGTGAAACTGATCAGGTAATCCTACATAGCCACTATTTTCTTGGTCTTTCCAAGGAACATATGACATATACAGCATGCCCAATATGAATAGTTTAAAAATTGAAGGAATTGGTGCATTTGAATGAGGTTTGCGAAAAAAGTTATTCTTACGAAGTGGAACATTTTTGTGCAGAAAATAAAAATTAGTTCAAATTTTTGTTGATAGAGGGTGCTGCAGAGAAGCACATAACTGAAAATATACAAATCAGAGTCCTATAAAATGCAAGGTTTACGATTAAAAGCTCATTTCTGAATTTTCCTGTCGCATATTCAAACATAAGTTTTTCATTGTGGTGTTGACATTGATGTATAAAGCACCATTAATGGAGTTGTTTTACTTCAGCCACGAATCGGCGACCGAAGCTTCATGAACGTTTTGAACCCAGAAGGAAAAAACTGCAGAAAGGTTCGGGTAGAAAAGCCAAACTACTTCTTCAAGGGCCAAATATGTATGGAAAAACACTACACGCTTTATTATTGTATTTAAAAGATAAAACATTTATCTTTTAAATACATAATGAAACAATCTAAATAAAATAATCATTGCATGTCTCAACTGTTACAGTCCCTAAGAATAAGCAATACCACATGCCAATACAAACTTCTAAACACGACGATAAGTCATAAAAACATAAGTTTTGATCTTTAATGTTTCGACAAATTCTGCTTTTAAAAATATGAAAATTTTGTGGGTTTTTTTTTGTTTTGTAGAGCAGGCCACCGAATAGGGATCAAAACAACATCGCCAAATTGCATGATGAAATTTCCTACAAGTGTAAGCGTAAGAGGGTTCTCATACTAGGGGATTTCAATTATCCAGGTATTGATTGGGAGAACCTTTCATCTAGAGATCAGTATGAAAGAGACTTTCTTAAGTTGGTGCTCGAAAATTTTTTGTATCAGCATGTATCAGAAGCCACGAGGGGTACTGCTATTTTGGATTTAGTTCTTACTAGTTCTGAGGATCTAGTTGAACATGTTTCGGTGGGGGAACAGTTTTCTTCCAGTGATCATCGTATCGTCAGATTTCACTGTAACTTTTCCTCGGGTAAGGTTGATAACAAAAGACTGGTTCCTTGTTTTCGAAGAACTAACTTTGATGTTCTGAGAGGAAGGTTGGCGGAAGTTTTCAAAGACCGGTTGGAATCAGTAGGGGTGGTAAGTCAAAGGGTAGAATTTAGTACGAAGCCGTTCCTCTGTTTTGCATGACGTCATATATATCCTTTGTTCGAAAAAAGCGTGTTAGTACATCGCGCCCTCTATGGTTCACGGATACCGTGCGGAACCTTTATCTTGAAAAGAAAAGAGCATTCAGAGAGTATAAAAGTGGACGAGATGACCTATCATTGTTTACTGATAAAAGAAGACTGTTGAAGAGAGCAATAAGGGATAGTAAGAAGGAAGTTGAATCTAGGTTGGCAGGTAACATTGGCTCTGACCCAAAATCATTTTTTCGATATGTCAATATTGGATGTAAGGGAACAGTTGGCCCACTCTCGATAGGAGGCTCTAGGTTAGAGAGCAATGTTGGCATGTGTAATGCTTTCAATGACTTTTTCGCGTCGGTTTTTAATGGAGATAATCATATTCGATATACGGGTGTTGCATGGGGTAATAAAACCCTCAACGATATTCAAGTAGAAGACGTGGAGGTCCTAAATCTTCTAAGAAATGTATGTGCAAGTAAAGCACCAGGACCAGATGATATCTATCCCAGAGTCCTCAGGGAATGTGCTAATTAATTGTTGGGTCCAGTCGCACAGATATACTGGAGTAGTGTTACTGAGGGTATCGTCCCAAGGGATTGGAAACTTGTTAATGTTGTTCCGATATTTAAGAAGGGTAGTAGAGAAGCTGTGTCCAATTATCGTCCAGTGAGTTTGACGAGCTCCCTCTCGAAAATTTTGGAAAATATCGTCAAAAGGCAGTTTGTGAAGTGGATAGACGAGAATAATGTATTGTCGGATAGACAGCATGGGTTCCGGAAGGGGAAGTCATATGTAACTAACCTCCTTTGCTTCTATGATCATGTGACTAAGGCTTTGGGTAAGAGCAAAAATGTAGATGTTGTTTACCTTGATTTCCAGAAGGCATTCGACTGGGTCCAACATGGTAAACTCTTGAAGCGTTTACACGAGATTGGAATTAGGGGCAACTTGCTGAATTGGATAGAATCGTGGTTAAGAGATAGGTTGCAGCGAGTTATGGTGAACGGGGAATTCTCTGGTTGAACAGACGTCACCAGTGGAGTTCCTCAAGGAAGTGTCCTTGGCCCCATACTTTTTTCACTTTTTATCAATAAACTCGATCAGGGTATCGATGGGATTACTAGCAAATTCGCAGATGATGTGAAGTTAATGGGGGTAATCGGGAATCAAAGCGATAGGGAGTCGCTCCAGACCAGTCTAAACAGGATTGCAGCATGGGCAAATGAATGGAGCATGACTTTTAGCGTTGATAAGTGCATGGTCGCTCATTTTGGTTCGAAAAACCCACGGTTCTCTTACGAGTTGAATGGTGTCACTATCGTGGATGCAATCAGGGTCACCGATTTGGGAATTCTCATTGACGAGCGGCTTAGGTTTTCTGAACATTGTTCAGCGGTGGTCAAAAAAGCGAATATAATGCTTGGTCTCATTTTCAAAAAGGTCTCTTCGCGTTCTCCTAAAGTCATTCTTCCGCTTTTTCGAGGCTAAGTTCGTCCTGGGCTGGAGTATGCTGTAAGGTTTTGGAGACCATGCCTGCAGAGGGACATAGACTTGGTTGAAGTGGTGCAGAGAAGAGCTACGCGTGTCCTTATTGGCACACAGGGCTTGAGTTATGAAGAGAGACTTCACTTTTTGAATATGTTCACATTGGATGAACGCAGGTGTCGAGGAGATATGATCGAAGTGTTCAAAATTTTCAATGGGATGGATAGGATGGACCATGAACTTTTAGTACACCGCCAATCGACTGCTTTTACAAGGGGACACCAGTATCGATTGGTGAGGGACAATGCAAGGTTATGGTGTCGCAGGGAATTTTTCTCCAATAGGGTTGTTAATAAATGGAATAGCTTACCCCCGGAGGTAGTAAATTGTAACACAATTGACACGTTCAAAAAGAAATACGATAAACATGTTGGGGTAAATCGAGAAGCTCTGTCCATACTTAGAATAAGACAACCATAAGTATTCTTTATGGGCATTGTATAATATTCAATCATGCGTATATATTGTCTATAATTTTTGTTAATTGCATTTTTAATTGGATTGCTGTATTTTTGAAATATATGCCATCCATACTTTTATGGGCATCTTTTTCTCAGCCACTTCGTTGGGCATTTTGCCTGTTGTGGCGTTGTATTTGTATTTGTTATGCATTCCACTTGTTGGAAATTTAAGCATACGGGGACGACGACGACGACTGAATAATGTTTGATACTTTTTATGCATACGACCCTTAAAAAAATAACATTTTAAGAAATCACCATGCCCCTTTGAAAACTTTTTCTAACTGGAAGTATTATACTTCTAAAGTCAATGATTGCAGTAATAGAGACCTATGGACAAACAACTTAAATCACCCTGTATAATCCGTTGCATAATTTTCCAGATCCTGTTGAAAGAGACGACGATGCCATACGTCAGTTACACCAACGAGGAATCACCAGATGAAGACAATTTCCGCAAGACATCGGTGCAAGACGATTGGGTGAAATGAGACCGAGAAATATACAAACACACGCAAACACACTTACCTGTAAAACATTTTTAATTTCAAAGAATAATTTTCAAAAGTATCTCGTTGTTTGTATCGATTCGATGCCGATGTGAGTGACGGACATCGACAGAAATAATAATCATTTATCATCGTTTTGTATGAGTTTTTTTGTGTTACGTGTATAAGCATATGGATTTGATGTTGAATACGTCATTTCGACATTATCCATTTTAAATGTTTCAATATTCTAAAAAGGATTATGTTGCGTGAGAGAACTGGTGTATATGTAAAGCTGAAGATAACGGATACTTGAGGATACAATGAGCGAACGGCGCTGAGTGTTTTTGTTGCATTCGTGTTGTATTTCTAAGGATACGTCCACATTCATAGACAAAATCATGCACTATGTGTCTATAGACAACGTTCTTCGATTGCCTACAGACAGTCACGCAACAAGGCGAGTATCTTGCGACTTCTCATAGACCAAAATAGCAGGTCTATGGGTTTATCATCTCGGACGGAAAACTTGGATGGAGATAAAGTTGCGCAACATTTTGTAGGTTTGGACGTATGGCAAGGTGGATGGATCGTCTTAAGCAGGATGCACACCACCAGCGCTACACACCTTCAACCCGTGGAAAACCCGGTTCTGTGGTGTGAGGGCCTACACCGACTGCACTACTGCGCAGAACTAGTTTTTCCAGTGTTGCTAGTACAAAGCTGGTGATTGTAATGGCCCAATTTACGTGGCCACAAAAGAAATAAAAAAATCGGGTATGCGCAGGTGTAGACCAACACCACCTATAGAACAAGGCGTCCGCTCGGAGCTCGTCACGTCACTGAAGAAGACTATTACACCTATTGCCATTGGGTATAGCAGGTCGACGCATGCGATATCAATCTTTTTTTGCAGTATATCCAATGGCAATAAGAGAAATGGCCTTCTTCATTGTCGTCAAAAGCTTCGTGCGGAGGCCTTGTTCTATAGGTGGTGTTGTGTAGACCCGGCTTTATTGGTCGACTGGGCGTGGCCACCCCCCTTTTAAGCAGGTTTTCCGCAGGTCAGAATCACGTAGGGCGGCATGCGTGGACCCGGCTTTGCGATTTGTTCGTTACTGTCTATAGACAATCGCGTGATTTAGTCTATGGGTGTAGATGTAGCTTCATGGTTCTTTTTTTGGATGATGCTATCAGTGTAAAATTTCATGTATCGGTTGTTTTTACGCAATCGAAAATAAGAAATACGATTTGAAGTTATATTTAACTGAAATTATACCTCAATACGGTTCTAGAACCTTTGTCAGAAGCGTTTTTGGCCGTTACGACCTTGAATCTATACCTCGTAAATACAACTGCTAATATAGTGGAGAAAAAGCGCATATTGATATTCTAGATCGAGGGATTTTCAATCTTTCAGAAACTGCATTTTTTTCCCCATGAATCTTGAGAGCTAACAAATCATAATGATTCGTAAATATTCATAAAGTTGCATCTTAATAAGTGGGCCCAACGGGGCTCTCGGTGCTTTGAGTCAAACAGGAAGCAGAGGGATACGCAGGAGTGTTCTAGATCAGCGGTTCTCAACGTTTGGAAGCCCGCGGCCCGGTAAATCTCGGTAAAAAATAAGTGAAAAGCCCGGTCGTATACACAACTAACGAGAAATTAATGGGAAAAATGAAACTGCGAATCATTCACGGCCCGGCGGTTGAGAAACACTGTTCTAAATCACTTGAATGGCCTGCGGCACCTTTCAAACCAATGAAGTGGCCCGCACTCATCTAAAGATTGAGCAGCATTTGTCAGGGTGCCAACAAGATAGGGGCGACCAACTTCTTTCTGTTCGTGGGCAAACATAAGCTACTGCGTCAAGGCCGCACCATTATTCTAATTAATTAATTAATTAGTAAATTACTTTCGTCACTAGAAATAAGTAGTTTGCAAGAAGTTTGTTAATATGGAAATCTGATGCTGGAACTGGTAGCTCTAATAATGATCACAAATTAATTTCATACATGGAACCTTATCGGGGGCTGCACAAAACCAATTCACGTGTCTCATGCGGCCATTAGCCAACCCTGGTCTAAGATATCAAGGCTCTTATTCTCCGTTCTCGTAGTTTGAAAAAAAAAGACAGCTGAAAACAGCTGACACCGAAACTACCAAAAATACTAATATAAGTAGGTGCTAAAGACAATAATTAGTAGAGCAAATGATTTTCACAGATTTGGCTCTTTTTTTTTTTGCTTCCACCAAAGTGTCTCGTTCGCAAAACTTCAGAGCTTCAAAAAATGGAAATATCCGGTCATTTCAGCAAAAAAATCTGTGTATTGATGCAGCTTAAACGAAATTATTGTACATCGGAATCTCGTTGTGATGAGCTTCTACCGCTTGATGTTGCGCTTGATAAAGCTTTACAATATTGGACTTTACGAAGATTTTTTGTGTGTGCTGGATGTTGTGTATAATTCATGTGTAATTAAATATATACTGTATACATACCATAAAATATATTTATTCTTTGAATGTGCTTCTAATATACATACGTGTGATAAATAAAAACTTCTAAAGTTGATTTCGTATTTATTTCTCCTCGTTTTTCCTTCTACACTGCATGGATGCAGTTTATTATGTACATATGGACACCAGTATGATTGCCGGAGATGATTAATGACATTTAAATTGAAGTGGCTATTTATCCATAGTTAAATTTGATTTGACTCCACTAAGACTGTTCGATTCTAGATACGGTTAAATATACAGTTTATTAATTAGAAGAAACACATGGTACGTTAACACATGTATACGAAACAAGAATACACGGACACACAGTAAAAAGACATCTCTACTCTGCAAGAAAACCAAAGCCTTCTCTCTCGAACAGGGGAAGAGAGGCCAAGAACAGGAGCGCACGCATAACGAGGTGTTGGCAGATTTCTGATATTCGAAACCAACACCTACGCACTCTTGCCGACAGCATCGCCACATACAATATTTGTTCCAAAAACGATATTTATTTTTTGAAACGTATCAAATTTTCATTTTCATGGTTTTAATTTCATAAGGTCTGCGCACCAAATTTTGTTCATTCTCACTTGGGTCCGAATCTAAATAAAAGCACTCGTGCAATACTCAAAATGATTGGTTGAAGAACATTTCACCTCTCTCACAGTACAATACCACCAAATAATAGTGTTTTGTCGTTTACCCCCTCGTTTAGAACCGTCCCTGGGCTCAGGCCCGTAGCCAGAAATTTTGTTTTCGGGGGGACCATTTTCATTTCGGGGGAACAAAAGTGGTAGAACAATAGATTCGGCCATCTTTTCCCCTTTTTCGGTAATTTTCTCACATTTCGGGGGGACCCAGGTCCCCAAGTCCACCCCCCTCCCGCTACGGCCCTGCCGGGGCTCAAAACCAGCGCCGTTTTAACGAATGGGCCCACCCGGGCCGTGAAATGAGATCTGGTTGAAATTGTAAGAACCAAGAGTGAAACCGATACGCGCATTGGTTGCATTTTTCAAGTTCTATAAAACAACTTTTGTCAATCTTTTATAGTGTAATACCGGACTTACGATAAGAATTTTATGGGCGACTCCCTATTGACAATTATGTTATGGGCTGATTATGCCCCTCCCCCTCTTCTCGCCAGTGTCGTCTTAATGCGCGGGGGGGGGGGGTGTCCCACCCGAGCACGGCCGGGAGGAGACGGGGCTCAACTGTAGAAAGGGGCCTCATGAATATACGATCTGATAGAAAAATTTGAGAATAAACACGGAAAAATTGGTAGGCAGGTATTTTTTTTTAGCCAGATAGAAAGGGGGAGGGGTGAGGGCTCAGAAAAACACTTCGCCACAGGGCTTATGCAGGGCCGCAATTAGGGCGGAGCCGGTTGGTTTGGTGAATCGGGTGCGGGAACAATTGTGGCCCGGGTCTACGATGGTCTTAAGGTGGCCTTGATGTACCAATGGGTAGGGACAAAAAAAAAGGAATCTCTGCCCGTACGGGCTCTATTTTTGGTGCCCCCGATGACGTTTTTCAGCTCAACAATATTTCTTTTTACCTTCCAACTCAGATTTGGCACACTTTCCTAGAGTGGTGCCCCATATGGCTGTCGCCCGGTCTCTATGGGGGCTGAAAGGCTTTAGCTAGTTTCTTATAATTTTTTTTCATGCTATAAATTCTTTATCGAGGGACCAGTGAAAAATCTGGCCTCTAAGACCCCAACAATGATCCCAGCCTAACGACCCTGCTGCAGGACGTGGGTGCGATAAATGCATCCAATCTTCCCGACTAGGCCAGTACGTCCTACAGATATTATCCCGTATATACCGGGTGAATTGCATCGAAACGTTACGCCTTCCGCCAATAGCATTTTTTTTGCCTTGTATCATTTGCCGCGAATTCACGATGGCACCAACAATTTTAAGGAATTAAATTCTCTTTATAGTAATGTGCTGCCATCTAATGTCAAATTTGAAAGTGACTCATGTGGTGATGATGAAGTTTGAAGTAAAAAAACTATATTTTTTATTCCGCTTAGTTCCTTATAAACAAAGCTCATAAACTGAACTGGAAATTCAAACTGAAAGTTCGGTTATTTTATATGAGCATAAGGAGGCGTCCAAAACAAAGAACCTCTAAATGAGCAGACGACAGACAAGAAGTCGATTTGTTCACCTCCGTACGAGCTTAGCTCACAAACAGAGCTGGGGGTTTGAACTGCCAGTTCAGTAATTTCTTCAGGACACAAGGAGATGTCCAAAACAAGCGACCAGGAGAGAAGCAGACGACAGAGGTTCTGAAGCTTGCATCGAGCTTAAGCCGCCGCGACGGCAGCGCCATCGAATGCACGAGCCGTTGAAACCCAAAACGGCTCAGTGATATGATTGGCTGATGAGGGAGTGACGTCAGTATCTCTTTCTCGTTAGCCCCGAAACTATTTGGCAAGAAATTATACTTTTCAATCTTAGAAACAAGTTGCCAAGATGACCTTATGTTGCTATCTTTCAAAACAGAACTGTATCTGGAAATCTCATGACCATGTAATCTGTATTTTACGGGACAAAATTACGTAGAACTCAGAAAATTGCAAACTTTCCCCCGTTATCACGTCATTTCTAGTAAAAATACGCATTTTGTGGATTTTCGTCTTCGAGAGAAAAAAGTTTTTTTCAAACCGTGAATTTTTAATTCTAATGAAAATTTCCCATCCATGAAATTTCTCGTTTTGAGATATTGGTTGCATTCAATACTACTGTGCTGTTGTCTCATACATGCTCGAACCGTGGCCAACTGTGGTCCTCGGACTTATCTGATGTGCCTGCGACCTCAAACTTAATTTTGTAAACATTTTCAGATCGCTTGAGTGACCGCCGCACAGTTCCAGAGCACGCTTAAACGGTCCGTGGCACATTTACAGAGAACTTGAATGGCTCTTGGAACAGTTTAACATCAATCACTCAAGTGACCCGCGACATATACACAGATCACTTACCTGCGGCATGGTCTAGAACACTTGAGCGAACCCGACACATTTCCAGCTCATTTTAGTGATCCGCGGCCCATTTTAGATCACTTAAGGGGCCTTTGGAACAGTTCACATCGCTCAAGTGGCCCGCGACACATTAACAAATCAGTCAAGTGACCCACGACATAATTACAGATCACTTAAGTGATGTGCGGCACAGTTCCAGAGCACGTAAGCAGCCTGCGGTGCAGTTCCACATATTACTCGTGGCTCAGCTCCAGATCACTCAAGTGGCCCGTGACACATTTTCAAATCAACGAGGAAGTGGCCCGCGCTCTCCTAAAGATTGAGTATCCTTGCATTACAGTAATGTTGAAGCGAAGGGTCAATGGCAAGATTCCAGTTGGTCCGTGTAATCACACGGACTAAACTTTTTTCACTTCCAAGCTTATAAGCGAAAAAAGTTTCGTCATGATTCTTATATAAGTATAGTGTTTTAACAATAAGAGAGCCACTAGATCAAATGGACCCCAGGACCAGGGCAGCAAACAGATTTGGTGCCCCGGACCAGAGGGGGCGCAAATATAATCTATAAACCCCACCTTCAATATTAGAAGGACGAGGCACCAAAATGCGTGCTTGCATCGGCTAACTAAGCATCTATAATTGCGGCCCTGTCCAGAAATTTATTTTTGAGGGGAGGGGACAGAGTAATAGAGAGCAAACGAATGTACCATGTTATAACATATATCTCTGTCATTTTCTTAGGTTTTGAGGGGATGGACCCCCCTCTCGGCACTGATGGACAATTGAAGGCTTTTACTGATTATCAAATTTTTTTTCAAAAATGCAATTTTATAATTACTTGTCATAAATTTTCAATTACGTATTTCTTTCATTCATTCTAAATTTTCAACAATGGGGTTATAATTAACTCTCACATTAGATTTTAATAATGTATCTCTAACAATTCTAAATTTTCATAATTTTTTATATGTTCATATTTTTAATTAGTTTTCATCATTATATATATACTGAGTATGCTGTACTAATGTGCAAAATACTGAAAAAAAAAGTGCAGAACCGCTGACGTACGCAAGATGGGGTTCAAAACCCCCAAACAGAAGCCTACGCAGGGGGGTGGGTGCTTAGAGAACCTATATGCCCTCCCCAAGCTGTTTTTTTTTTTTTGCAATGAAAAAAAATGAGCACCTCTCCTTAAGAAAATTCTGCGTACGCTACTGAGCAGAGACCAACGGGGAGATCAGTAATTTGGCAGATTTTTTTAATTGCTGGAAAAGAGACGTTGACACAAAATGAAATTTTGTTCGAACAACAAACTATCAAATTAAATTCTTCGGTGCCAGTCTTTCTATGCTTTGGTTTTGCACTTGAAGTATTGGAAATACTGCACAAATAAATCGAGCTATTCAAAATTTCGTTTGTTTGTATGCGCTCGCATTATCAGGTTTCACCCAAGTTTTGTGCTTTAATCACTAGAGGAATGATGGCTTGGATGGGAATACAAGCAACCTATTGTTTTTACATTGCTTTGCACTAAATATTATGGGAAAAGAATAAGTGCCCCCCCCCCCCCTGCTGTAAAGACAGTGCAAGAAATATTGTGTCACTGGCCTTTTTGCTCGAGCTAATTGACTTGGATCCCAGAAAGCACAAATGTGGTAAACTTTTTCTCGCTGCAGATTTTTTTTTTTTTAAATTAGTGAGTTCAGCCCTGACTTCAAGGATTGTAGGTGTGTTATCATTGAATTCAAGGTCTAAAAGGGTAATAACATTTTTTTTGTATAGGCTACCATTATTGCCAAAAAAGCAATACCTAAATACCTTTACATTTTCAAAATTCAATGTTATTCAAAATATCTTCCACTTCTCGAATATCAAAATTCATAAGCTGGTGAATATAAATTAATACAGTAACAAAGGATAGGAATCAGACTTGTTTAGAAAAAGTTCAAAAGCACCTCCACACCAAATCCTAGCAAGTCTTGAGAGTTCAATGAAAATTTCACATCATTTTTGTAAATAAATCACAAAATAAATTGAAATATTTATTGATGAAAAAATATCAACTAATGTTCATTTACAATACGTATGATTGCAGCCACTATGCACATGCAAAGGACTTTCTAAACTTTCGATCATTTCTACTTTCTTAGCATAAAAGTGTCAAACTCCTTTTGAATGTTGTCTTTTTGGTGATTAAATGTTTCCTTTCCAGAACTGAAACTAATGAATCTCAGATAACATCTAGTGTTTTGTGGAGAAAGACCCCAGCTTTCATTTTATCTGAAAAGAGAATGAAAACAATTGTAAAATACTAGACAAGCAGTTATGATGAAAAAACATTCATTTAACAATTAATAATACAAATACAAACTGAAAGGCCACAACAGGGAAATTTCCCAAGCGAGGACTGATGCTGGGAATAGGTTTTTAACTCAAGCAAGGACGGTGAGCAAACAGATGGTGTTCCAAAAGAGATGGGATAGTTTTAAAAAGATGGCAGAACAGGTGAAACCCCATTTTCACCTTAGCATCATGCATGGAACAAAAAACGTGCTACTATACACTTGAGCAGAATTGACTTCTGAGAGGGGGGGGGGGGGGGGGAGACAAGGAATTTCCTACAGAAAAACTTTAAAAGTTACCAACCTTTAAAAAAATGATTTAAATGATTGAAAATGATTACAATAGCACGTAAAAGGCGTTTTCTTTTGTAATATTTTTTTCTGAAAATATTTGAAATCATTATTATAATATATTTAAAATTTTGCTGACAAGGGAGGTGGAGGGTATTGGAGGCGGCCAAAATTCTTCTTACACAATACAGTAGACGCAGTTTATTGAAATCATGCATAATGCTATCATTTGGATATTGCTATCAATCACTAATATAAAATATAGAATGGACCAATATTGTAGCATAGGCAAAAGTTCATTAATAGTTATCAGGACTTATGGCTTTTGTTATCTTTTTTTTTGCATTTAGAAGCTGAGGTTTAACCATACTTTTGTAGGAGATTAAAAAATGCAACACCCCCCCCCCCCATTGACAAACATTTCTGTATTCTGGATGATGATTTTTGCTTGCACATAACATCGATATCGATAGGCTATCTGAATATTGTTAGCTGCTATAATCCATGGACGTGTGAAGCTGCTTTTGTAATGAACTTCTGGCAATGCAGGCACACAAAAGGTAAGTATCAAAAAAAGAAACTTCAAATTCTCAGTCAATTATTTAAATCCAGTTTTTGCTTGAAAGACTGTCTCGAGGGATCTATAGAACACATACAGTACATAAATTAAACACGACTGAATTAAAAAAAAAGATTTTAGCTTAAAGGGAAAAAAAACCCATGATTTTTCCTCAAAACAGTCCTAAATAATGTTTTTCGACTTTTCAGAGACTTAATGACTCCTCCTGATGTTGAAAGGCACACTGCAATAAAATCAGAAAATTTTGTGCCACCCTTAGACTCCATTATAATAATCGCATGAATTTCAGGCGACCATTTACCCATTTTATAATCACCACGTTGACTGAGATTTGTCAAGCCCTGAGTTATATGTAAAATGGAGTTGCCCTGTTTTCATGTATCCTGTTTGACCAAGTAGGACTCAAGATCATCATTTGGCTTCTGGGTTTCTTTCGGCTATAGTTATCAATTGGTTATTGCTATCAGAAACTATACGAGTTCTCATTTTGGAAGAAAAAATATTGGTTTGTTTTTTTTCTTCATTTTTTATGAAAGCCCCATTTTTTGTGATTCCAAACCAGGACTTTGACGCTTAGAACCGAAGCTATGCCCACTTTAGAGTTGCATTTTTACCAGGATTGGCAAGTTTTTGACGGTTTAAACATTCACATCAAAAACCTCAAATATTGCTTTTCAATATAAAAATTCTCATTGGAAATGCACATGTTAACCAGTCAACTGTCCAATTAATTTCTCCGAGCGTTACCCGCAGTGTCCACTTTTTTTTGAAAATGTGCGCGCTTTTCCCCTTTTTTTCCTTTTCTTGGAAGTGTAAAATAACTTTTTTAAATACCTCTCTGTTATGAAAAGAGTACAGCAGATGATTTATATCAATACACATATATAAGCAGTTAAAGAAATTTTGGAGGATCAAGAATCATCTTGGATTGAAGAATATTAAATCATTCCATAGTTTTTCGTTCAGCATTTATGCTATGCTTTATTAAAAAGTGTATATTTATTAAAAGTGTATTTGTAAGAAAGAAAACATATATTGTCCAAAATAATTCTTTAGAGTAGAAAGTTATTTTACAATCATATTAAGTATTTATTCTTTGTATAACAGTCACTTTGAACATTACATGTAATTAACCAGTCAAGTGGTTATGACGGCGTTTGCCGTCGCTGCCATACGTAATGTTGGTGCCTACGACGGCATTTGCCGACGCGCAGACTTTTTTCAGTCTTTTTCACCAGTCAAGTGGTTAAGATGGCATTTGCCGTCGCTGATATATGTAATAGTGTTGCCTACGACGGCATTTGCCGACACACAGACTTTTCTGTCTTTTTCACATAGATATGACGAAATAATTTGTTGTACATGTGCTGCCATCTCTGTACAGCCATCCTTCTATTTATTATCTCATCACTAGATGGAGTTGACAATTATATTTCAAGGTCTGAGATTATTATCACTATCATCTTTGTCACGCTTTGCAAAGCTGCATCCCCATCGTTTTTGTTTCAATTTCCAACTGCCTTGCGAAGATGCATCTGTTTCATTACTCATATGTTATAGCAAAGGTTCAACTACTATGGTTCCACATAAATCCATCAACAGCATTTCTTTTAGTCACAGGACATTATGACCGCCCCTCCCCACTTTTAGGGTGTCATATTATGTCTCGACACATTCGAGCTATAAAAAAAATATTTTAATATTTCAGCGATACCCTTATCGTGCATAACATTAGAATATATCTAGCAATCAAAATAATAAATTGTAAGACTAAAATTTTCTCTAATTTGGCAGTGCTGGCTTGTATATGATGCTTAAGAAACTCTTGTAACTTAGTGCATGAGTAAGGATAAGTTTTTTTACTATGATATGGTATATTTACTAGCATTTATAATGCAATGGTTTTTTTGATTGAAGCTGTATCTAAATATGCAATGGGCATCATGTCCTGACAGTTCTTTGATTAAAAATACTTGTTAAAACTCTGGATTTATATGACCTAAGATATAAAATTTTTAGGTGAGAATAAATGAGCACAATTAGTATATTAACAGATGCTACACGAGAAATTTTATATGGAATAAAATTTTGTGGGTAGATCAGAAAATTTAAAATATTAAAATAGATATTTTGTGCTCAGTAATTATAATTCAAAATATAAAAACATGTTAATCTACATAAAAGTGTTTTGTTATTCAACCTATCTATCAGGTTAACAAAAACTATTTGACATCAGTAAGTTTTTGACTGTTTTAATACTGAGCTAATTTCTGAGGTAAGAAACCTATCCCTGATCTCTTATCACACATATTTTGAATAAACAGCTCCACTTTGCTAAGTAAATTGAACACAGGTAATCAGTAGTGTAGATAAAATGAAACATATGAAAGTGTTTTTCATAATGTTATACTGTATACTTATTGTGTTCAAAACATTATCCAAAAGCATTCATTTAAGATTTTGATGGTTCAAACCAGTTTTTGACACTTATGTCAAAAACCGGGGCTAACGAGAAAGAGAGGGCTATGGCACTCCGAGCAGAAACGACGATCACGTGACCAACTGGGTCCTAACCTTTTTTTCCCCTGTTCCCCCGCAACATGGCTTTCTTGCAAAACATCCTCTGCAATAGCCAAGTTCTTCCAACTTTGCAGAACATTCCCTGCGATCTTTCGCAGCATATAAATACGCATTCAGTTTACAAAATATGTTCTGCCCAAAGGAGTTTAAAGAGAAAAAATGACATAACACTCATATAACGAAATATTAAGTTTCCAAGTCTTTCTACACAAATTTGAATGTCATTTTCCCTCAAATATTGGATATATTTTCTTCTTACTAGACAATTACTGTATACAAATCTCATGGCCCCCCCCCCAAAATCCTGGAGCAAGACTCCTAGGCGATATGGGGCCCCCAATGTCAAAGGTTGAGTCGACTGGTCCAATATATATACGCAATATATTATGCAAAAACCTGTGAATAAGACTGTTTTTTGAAAAATGATAAACACTGGAAGAATAAAAACATTTACCCTTAAAATTGGGATAACAAACTGCTGAAAATACACTGCACCAATTTACCTGCTTTTAATAGCTCATATACACTTCACAAACTCTAGAAATAAAGATATCTGGGAAAGAACCCTTCAAGTAAATTTTATCAGGTTCACCAAGTATTATATTCCAATGCATTTTCATAACCCTCAAATGACAATCTATTGGTCACACATACTGAAATAAAGTACATTTGCATTAGCGATTCAAGATCTATAGCTTAATTCTATGCAGTAAAATACAACTTTTTGCCCATTAAAGAAATTTTGTAAACTGCTTATTCACTGTGAAAAAATACTGAAATATGAGAAAAAAAACCAGACAGATGTGTACAAAATTTTTATTTTTCAATAATTCAATGCATAATTTGTTACAAAGCTGAAGTTTCGCAAGAAATAAAAATCAAAGTGTTGAAGCTACCAAATACTACAAATGTAAACAACAATTTCGCAACAACCACAGTTGCTCCAATTTTCCTCACTCCCCCCCCTCCTCTCCAAACAAACCCACTCAGGTGGGTGGGTTTCTAGATTTTAAAATGATGGAATCCTATCATTTTTGTCTTGAACATGGAGAATATTTATTTTTGTTTATTGTGTGCTGTTTTGCAACCTACTTTGAAAATTTTTCTAAACAACACGAGTTTGATCAAATATAATTTTTGAAAGAAAGTTTTTTCTAACTAAATTTTTCTAGAAATAAAATACTTTTGTAGGAGCATACTACCACCTTGATATCTTAAATCAGTGATTCTCAACCAGTGCTCCGCGGAAACCTTGGAGCTCTGTGTGCAATTTCTCAGGGCTCTGCAGCGACTCGAGGAAAATAAAATCAATCAGTAAATTTGATAGATAAATAAAAAAGATCTACAGGGGTCCGCCATAAAAATTATATGCAAAAAGGGCTCCACCATAGAAATTATATACAGAAAATCGAGTCACAAAAAAGGTTGAGAACCACTGTCTTAAATAATGCTTAAAGGAAAACCTATCTTAAAGCAGTTCTGCGTGTTTGGGAATTCCAAATTATTCCCTACTGAAACTACAGATTCTGCTTCATAAGCTCAAAAACCAAGTAAGAGTAATAATAATCTTTCAAGTTGTTTTAATTATTGAATGAAAAATGCACACCAAAATATAGTATAATATTTTAACGTTTATAAACATGGATGAAAAATACAGCATCTTTTCCAGAAGAGGAAAACGTCAACTACCACACTTTCTTTCTGGAATAAACATTACTTACTTGAAATAAAGGGCCTTCAACTCACTCACAATAAAATGTCATCTTAAGAAAAAATAAAATGCCTTCTTAAGAAACAGTATCACAAAAATTGCAGATCACCGCAATGACATGAAGAAATTTATGTGCACGATTTGACACTCATAGGAATGAAATCACCACTCGAAACACTGGGACCAATTAGGAACGTAATACATTGAACCATTACTTTACCAAACACCAACTCTGGCCATATCGCTATATTGCAATTTACTGCCATTAGTGAGATGGGTTGGAAGTGAAGGTGCTGTCTATCGGTGGTCGCCTCGAGTTCGTTTGGGAAAATATCTTATTTATATCCTCTCTTGGGTTCGAACCCAGGACCCTGACAACCTTCACGATGGTAGACGAACATCTTACCACCATGCCACTCGGGCACATACTTGAACCACTGGAACGAATCTAAAACATCTTGCCATGCCCCAGTCGAAGATAGGGCCAGTGGGAATCTTGTCAATCAATCCATGCGCATCACTAATCAGATGACAAGGCATCAAGAGACCACAGGAGAGTCATAGTAACTCCAGCTGTTTAACCCACACTCGATACCAGGCTCATCAGAAACATACAGCAACATGTCAGCGAGAACAACTACATAGAAGAAACCAGCATATCTTTCCGACGAGACAAAACTGTTCTCAGATGCAGAAAGTTTCCTAAAAAACATTAAAAATAAATTAAGCGATATCTCCAGGATTTGTTACAGATGTTAAAACATTGTCATAAAAGATACAACACACAGCAGGAAACAAAATCAGCCGTGTTTTTCAACGGGCCCCCATGGGCCCTGTGACAATTATTTACTATTATTACACAAAGAACACATTTAGTGCTGTGCAATTGTAATTTAGTACTTCAATTTTTTTGATATACAAATTATTAAAAAAAACACATTTTGGATTTCACGGGAAGGTAACATGGAATTTGCCCTTCGTTACAGGAGTCTGTGTTGTGTGTCTTGACATTCACTAAGGGCTCCACTACATCAAAAAGATTGTATTTGTACTGTAGAGCGTGTTTCCCAAACACTTTCAAAATGAACAAAGCATAAACATATAAAATGTAGGCTAAGTTCTTACAAAACCTATTCAAACTTATTTTACTGTTCATTAATAAATGATTACACAAATGTGTATCAATGAAATCTGCATGAATATAATACTTGAGTGTAACTTTTACAGGGCGTTCAATTGTAGCGTTGATGAAGTGCTCGCGAGCATGAAATCAGACACGAGCATTGAGCACCTTGGTGCTTCTGGGAGAAGACTGCTAATGCATAACATTTGCAAACCTGCTACACTACATTGCTGGGGCATTGTAATATATACAGTGGATCCCGCTTATAAGGTTTTTAAAAAATCTGGCATTGAAAAATATTTTAAGTGGGAAAACTCTTTGAATGTGGGAAATCTTAGTACTTCTTACTAAGTAATTCTTATTAAGCATTATAAGCAAGAAAACATTATAAGCGGGATCGACTTTATACGGATAAACAGAAGAAAAAATTTTTTTATCCAATATTGAATTTGAAGGAAAATTGCTTACTTTTTTTACTGTGACCTCAGAGGCTCCTCGTTTGGCGAACAAATCGTTGATCACCAACTTCCCACATACATTGCTTGGGCAGTGCAATCTATCTATAAACAGAAAAAATAAAAACCTATTAGCCAATATTGAATTTAAAGAAAAATTGCTTTTTTAGTTTCTTGAAATATGCAATAATAAAAAAATTATACACAATGCTAATAAAAAGAAACGATTTTACTCTCCTTAATATACCATTACATTTTAAATTGATAAACCCACTCATCTTTTAAAATTCTACTTGCATTATACTAACCATAGCCATAATTTTATTTAAGTGATATGAGTGTATATGTGCATTTTATTTACATTATACTCTCATCATAGGCAAAAAATTTGCACCATACATGTGTATCAACGCTTTTCTAGATGATTTGAATAACAATTATCAGTTACGTTAGCCAAGCTGTTCATCATTTCGTAGTATAATAATTAAACTTAATTATTATACCCCTACTGATTAGTTAAATCATGCAATTTCCATGCCAGAAATACGAACAGCTTTGCACGTGGTAACATACACAATTTCATTTACTTTATACAGACAAATATGTTAAATTAATAAAATTAATAATAACAAAGATGGTAGTATTTAACACTCACCTGCATTTGCATGTTTCTCAGAAGCTAAAATTGGCAAAGATAAAATATTATAAAGCTTGATTATTGGATCGCATATTCGAAGCACTGAAAAAATGCCTTCCTCTCAGCTAAAGCAAGCAGCAACACGAACGAGCAACGAAAAAAAAGTAGGACCCAGTTGGTCACGTGACTTTCGAGTGCCGTAGCCCTCTCTTTCTCGTTAGCCCCGTCAAAAACCCAACCCTGGTTTTTACATCAAGTAATCTGTGAATGAAAATTTTAATGGCGTTTTATGAAGAATGTTATTTCTGACATTTTACTTGGGTTTAAAACACAATTTCTAAAAATCTATTGACTGTTATCATTGCAAAATTTTATTATATTTTGCCATTTATTGTTAAGTGTCATAAACCAAAACCTAAGGTGTATAAAAATCTTAAGTATTTGTCCAATTGCAGTGTTTTACATACACGATATGTTAAGTGAGATTTCAAAAAATTCCCATGTACATCAATTGAGTGAAGTATAGAGAATAATTGAGGCCAAACCTAATCGTAATATAAATGAGAAAGTATTATAAATTAGTTCTATAAACAGAGTTACACTGTAAATAAGTGATTTCCCAAATTGTCTGGAAATACAATATCCTGTTCCTGGAGGCTCAAAAATGTCAGAAATTTAGAAACCCTAATGTCAGCCTCTCTCGCAAGAGTTTTCTTTAGGGGCAGCAGCACACAAGGCTTTGCACCCAGGCCGCCGTTAAGCTCGAGCTGCCCCTGGTTGAGGGGGCCCATGATACTATTTCTAATATAACATTGATTTTTAGATTGTTTCTGTAGTTTTCATGGTTATAACATTTTTGAAAAAAAAAAGAAGGCACAATTGAATATAGAAAAATGTAGGTTAGCTACTTTTCATTACTAACTTCATTGCTACCAACATGTCATTAAATATAGAGGTAGCTCAATAACTAGAAAAGATGCATTAAGGAAGGGGGAAGAATCACAATTTCTTACCTCTCTGCTTTGGTAAGAGCCAAAGGTTTGCCCAAAGTGACTTTGCCAGTGCTGTACTTTGATTCCTGAACTTTCAAATAATATTATTTCAGCAGGACACTAGACATTCATCTTTCCGCTACCCTGACTTTTGCAACCTTTACGGCTAGTGCATCTGCTGGCGAAATTTCCTGACCCATGACAGACAAAGGTCTTTCACATTCATTTTGTATCATTCTGATGCTGCTTTTGATAGAAATATTTTGACTGCCTTTCCAAAGATCAAAATCTACAAAAAAAGAAAATCATGTACTTCAAAAACACAACTCAGGGCCAGAACTGAAGGGGGGGGGGGGGGCAACAAAATTCAGAAGGGCTGCTAATTTTACATGGGGAAAAAACACAGTTGCAAAATCATTAATCAAATTCTAGTGGTGGGAGCAGCAAAATCACACTTGGCCCCACAAAAATCACAGTAAACCCTTACAGCGGCAATCTTGAGATATCTTGTTAAACTTGATCTACTTTATTTTGGTCACCCCTAAATATCTCGGGTTCTTTTAGCACACTTTTATAAACATAAGTGGCAATTGCGATGCACATCAGGAAAATTTTAAAAACGCTTAAAGGGTTAAGGTTATGGCGTAATTCCCATTTTCAGTCATTTTAAAGTTGTCGCCACTGGCGATTTCATGATGGGGTGAACAAAAAAAAAATGTTTTAGCTTTGTGTTTGCTTTACACGCAAACTAGCGTATAATTTAAGAAATATATCAGATACTAAAGATATTTGTTTACGTAGATTAAATGAATTAATGGAAATACAGTGAACAAACGTTATAACGACCACGTTCTTATCACTACCCGATTCTTCAATGTTTCCTATAGTGGAAAAACCATTATTTTATTCTAATTAGCTCATTTATTCAATATAAACTGAAATCAATTTTTTAAATGTATCACGATATCCTCATTGAACCTTGGTTTTCCCGCATGCTGGAAATGGACTGGACTACAAATTTCAATAAGCTGGATTTTCTCCTAATTTTTAAGGCATACCATTAAGGTAGGAAATAAGCTACTGTAACTTTGATGCCAGTGTCATCTTAATGCATGGGACCTGGGACCACCCCAGCGTGTGGGGCCCCCCCCCACAGCCTGACTGAGATCCGGTTTAAATTAGCAAGCATGGCAATTGGTGGGCAACAATTTCTGTCCAGGTGGGGGTACCTCATTTTTTCCTAATTTTTGGTCGGTTTGGGAAGGGCCCCCCCCCCCGGCACTGCGTACGCCTCTGGGGCCCGTGATGCTCTTAGAACGCCCTTGCCCAGCAATTTTAATGATGGTCGTATCACGATTTCCTTGAATTAAGGAAATTTCTGTGCATATATCTGCATTAATGTCACCCCCTCCCCTCCCGATAAAACAATTTTCTCAATTTAAGGTATGGAAATGCCGGTTTTACACAATTCGTTAAATCGAAGTTCGACACTTTATTACGAATAATTTCAACTCACCCAGGATCGATGAGAATACACGCTCCTCCTATTCAATTTCATGTCAATAGCTTTCAATCAGATGATTGCGAAGAATGTTGAGCCGAGTGCCGCAGCCGGTAACCCATTCATTTTTGTTACATCATCGGCAGCCAATCATATCACGGAGCCGTTTTGGGTTTTTACGGCTCATGTGTTTTCCTAGGAGCAGGTTTCCTGACAAGACGTTAGGGATCAAGAAACGGAATGGAATATTACTCAGAGCGCATGCGCAGAACTTGGATCTCCTCTGTGACGTCCCTTATGACGTCGCGGTGTCAGTCCCAGAATCCTTTGCGTTATATCTAGTCAAGGTTACCACAATAAATAGCTTATCGCATGAACTGTCGTCGCCAAGGGAGAAAGAGATGATCTTTTGTTGCCATTTCTCAAAACAAAAACTTGATTAGCAAAACTAAATGACCATATATATATATATTTTCTGTATTTTACGGTATAAAATAATCTATCTCCTCATTCCAATCAAAATACGCATTTGGTGGAATTTATAATAGAGAAATGGTAAAAAATATTTTTTGTATTGTGAATTTCTTATCTCAACGAAAATTATTCACTGATGTTGTTTGGAAAACAAACAAATTGCCTTGTTTTGGAAAACAAGGTTGCATTACATTAATGCCGAACTCACAAAAGTGTGAAGTTAGTTGCAGGGCCGTCTTAAGAGCATAATCATGGGCCACCGGGCCAAGCGGTTTTTTGAGATAAATTCTAGAAAATTTCAACCAAATCTCATTTTTGTGAGGCTCTCTTCTCTTGAGGCCCAGGTGGGCCCATGTGTTAAGACGCACTGGTTAGCGTCCGCACCAGGCCGCTAAATATTAAGTGTCGTAAAACGGGATTAAAATAAGGGCCGTAATTAAGCTGGGGCAACGGGGATACTCCCCCTGGGCTCAGAGTTCAATGGGGCTCCGCAAAAGTTTATATTTGTTCCACATTTACCCTTTCAAGAGGTGCCCAAGGAACATCTGCCCCGAGAAGGCACACTACAGCCCTGATTAAAATGTATAGGCTAATGATATCAAGCGATCTGACAAATGAAAAAAAAAAGAAGTTCCGTTTTGAGTTTAAATATGCTTGTAAAGAGATTTATAGACCATAATTTTTTATTGATTTATAGATATGCAATGGAAAAATGTCACACGCATTATAACATACTCAAATATGATATACATACACAGCCTACAGATGGAACCCTAGGCCCGTCGTAAGTTCATCATGGGCCTTTGGACAAATTGATTTTTTTTTTAGGTCCCCCCACCCAAACGATTGCTTACCGATTTGCATGCTTAATTTCGAAATCATTACGAGATCTGATTACCATGTGGCACTCTGCACACTTGAGGCTCCCGGGTCATGCTCGGGTGGGGCCCGTGTTAAGGCGGCACTGTTTAAGACAGGAGTTTGAAGGAATCCCCAATCGTAGTCTTTTCACGAAGCGTACTTTGATTTTCCTGTGAATTTATATGAAAAAAATATTAAACTTCCCGTTCAGGATTCTAGGACAGCGTTACGTAAACACATAACCCCGCGCCGGAGCTGATAACGGTATATCGGCTGAAGTAGGGAGTTCTTGTACCCTGGGGACCCTACTTCAGCAGGTCCTACTTCTGACATGGTGCCCCACATCCTGCAGCAAGGTCCTTAGGCTGAGATCTGTTAAAAAACAAAAATTGGTAAGAATCATCCCGGGCTTTAGCCCTGTCCTTGTGGGAGCCATGGGACAGTGAACTTGGAAGTGAAAACAATTACGTGTCATTCTTCTTATCTCCCCCCTCTTACATATATTTAGGGCTTTTACTGATTTTCACAAATTACTTTTTTCAAAGGGTTTTCATAACCGTAAAAAATTCAATTCTAAATATATTTGTCATTCAGTGTCGTCTGAAGGCATAGGCCCACGCAGGCACGGCCCAGGGGCCTCAAGAGACGAGGGCCCCCACAAAAATGAGATATGGGTGAAATTTTCTAGAATTTGCCAAGTAGGCCCTCAGAAAAATGACTTGGCACATTATCATTAGCTTCCAATTATTTTCTCCATTTATTCGAAATGTTCAACATTGTTGGAATTAAATTTTTCATATTAATTTTTGATTAAATGTTTCTTTCATAAAATATTCTGAACTTTTAATAATTCTCACGACACACACACACATCTGAATTTTCATCATTACATTTTTTTGTTTAGTGTTCATAATTTTCTTAGATATCTTCATCATTCTCGTATAATTGAATCTATTATCTGCACTTCTACATTTGCAAAAAATTTTGGAAAAAAAGTAAAGTATCGCAGAAGGTAATGCTTATATATGCTGTCTTAAATCAGTTTCTATTGATTGGAATGCTTTTAAGAGATGGTAACCATAAGTTTATATGTGTGAGAGAGATTCCTTACACTCTGTCCTCCCAAACCTTTTCCGTCCTACTCCAAAAATCATTCCTGACTACGCCCCTGAACAGAGTGCACACACACACAATAAATATCATTATATTCATTTGAATTTTTCTAGAGTATAATAGCTTCTTTCACACAGGCTATTCTAAAAAAAATTCTTTGAGGATATTAAAATCTTACATACAGAAATGGGATTAATTTGATGCTTGCGACGTGACTGTCTATTCCACATAATTTATGAATTTTTGTAATTATTTCAGGATTAATTATTTTGCTTTCAAACTTGGACAATAGTTCTTAAAGTTTTTGAAATACTTTTGAATAGCATCAAAATTCATAAGCCAATGTAATGCATATTATTGTAATGTGACAAAGGCCTGAAATTACTCAATTAAAAGAAATACAGAAAGACATACCCGTAATTGCTTATCTTCAGTAGAATAGTACAGAAGGATATATATATATATATAGCTCTCTAATTCTAGATAAGTTTACGTATAGAAATGAATTTAGAAAAATGTGAAAATCAAAATGCAGATGAATTCATACGAAATATTTGCAATGCAATACAACAGATCACTCGCTTCCACTAATTTCTTTGTAACATAAAAGTGACTATCACTTTATTGCACAAATTCATTAAACTTCAAAAGAAAGTTGTACTTCAAAAGTAAAAGTACAGTAAAACCTTGATAAGTTATCACCTCAAGTTATCGAAAAATTATGACTGCTTAAATGGAGTGACAACTTTACCGGAGTGCCATCAGTTTTAACGTGCAATGTTGTGAAAATCGTATAAAAAAATTTAAGGTAATATGACATTTATTAAAGTGTGAACCAAAATAATATTAATAAAATTTACATTGCAAAAGAATAAATAATATCATTTTTTACCTTTTTTTTTTTCTCTCTTATTACTTAAATTATTGTGGTAAAATGTACTGTACACTTTCGATTTATACCAGTAATTTTTAATTTAGACTAACGGAGCAACTGTTAGAATAAGCAGCTTTCCTTCATAATAGAACTCTCTATTGCACATTAATTTTACATGTACATCAAATTTATAATTTGTGTTTGTTCATAAGTAGTTCATGATACAACCACAAAGTAATCTCGAACACATATGACTTGGTGGAGGGGCCCTGGGCTGGGAAAAGTAAACAGAAGACCTCAACTTGGGAAAGAATGTCTAATTTCTTTCAACAAAGATATTTTGTTTAAATTTCAAACTGTTCCGTTTGGGTGTATAGGATTTTATGGTGACTTAAGCATATGACAATGCTGTTAACAAGCTATTTTTTAATTGGTAGCCATAGAAATAGTCTGTTCCACTTTCTCATAGTGACGAGTTAACCAAAATTAATGACGAGTAAACGAGGGTTTAATAATATTGTTGTCTATGAGAGCTGGAAGGGCCTGAAGAAAAATGACGACTTATTAGGAGTTTAGGTTATTAGTCGAATGGTCAATTGAACCATTGACCATTCAACCAATTGAATTTTATTTGTCTTGAAAACGTGGCAATTTTTGTATAAATTAAAACCAGGCAAATTTTTTAATTTTTGTGATAATTCCATTAATGTACAGCAAGGCAAGACCGTAACGTGCCTTCTCAAAGCAGATTTTTTCGTGGAGGCTTCTTGAATGTGGTATTTCTAAGCAAAATATATGCATAATTTTTTGTAGGGGACCCACTTGGCTCGGGGTCCTGGGCAGTGCCCCAGACTAGTTAAGGGCGTGTAGCAAAGTCAAACTTAATTTGACTCGTCACTCCCCATAAAATTATACCTCAATTATGGGCTGCCAATTGTTGTTTTTTTTTCATCTAAATTAAAGAATTGTATTCAATTTGAATCGAAGGGAAGTGTGTGAAAGAATTATAATTATTAACTTAATTGTTTTAACTATTGTAAGTAAACCATTAAAATAACATTGAAAATCAATATTTCTGATTGTTACAAGATACATAAAATAGCATATTTGCCCTTTTCTAAAAGCATTTAAATACTATTTGGTGTGTTATAAAATTAATGAATTAAGTAATGTTATCACATAGAGAAAGCAGTATGCAAATCAGAAGATAATTATAATGGAAAATAATGCCTATTTTTTCAATGAATAAATACAAATCTTTAAAAATTTACATGGCTAGACATGCGAGAATATTCTCCTGGATGTAAAAATTGGAGAATAATCGATATTATTATTTAAAAGAAAAATGCATAATGTTTTTACTAGTTTTGTTTATATAATAAAATATATATCAGTTTTTATTGCCTGAAACAAAAAACAATTTTTGGCATAATCACCCCACAATGACAACTTTCAGTTTGAGAATATTCTCTGTATATAAAAATTTGGTTATAAAGATTTTAGAAATCTTAAGATTAAAACCCTAAAATATTATTTTAAAATTAGATAAAATTTTCAGAAATAAGTTGAAAACAAAAAATTAAGCCAAAAGGTGATTGATGAAGAAAGCTATTCTTCAATAGTCACCTTTATTCTAAGATACAGAACTGTTGTTTTCTTCAATGTACATACACTTAAATTCTTTATCGCTCATATTTCTTTGCAAGTTGGGCAATTCAGCAATAGTGGTTTCATTTTCCTGCTTTCAAACTTTAACATAATGGGTTACAAACTTTAATATTCCCAGTCTTCTTGATGGGAAGAGAAATGGTTTCAAGGATATTATATATAACTACTTTATAAATAAACAGGAGAATATTCTCAAGTTATTTATAATAGTAGTCCTTCCAGAGAATATCTTCCTAAAAGATTATTCTCGAGAATTTTACATCTCTATACATGGCAGATATAAATAAGCAAGTAGTACAGATATTGCATGAAATTCGTGTCAAATGCCAGTTAAGAATAAAATTAAAAGAGTAGAATGAATGAAACAGATTTAGGAAATATAGATCAATAGTTTTGAATACTAAAATAGTAATAAGAGGAAAAAAGAAACATTGATTTATTCCACTAAAATGTATAACTAAGTTGGTTTAGCTCATTCACAGTCAAAGGTATCATTTCCTGTTACGTACATCGTTAGTCTCATGTTGGAAGCTCCAGCAGTAGCCTGAAATCAGCCACTAACGTAGGGAAGAGGCTACACTTATTTTTATGTTAGGATGTATGTTCCAAGAAAATGGCTGCTGGATGACAGACAGTGATGCAAGTAAAAAAAATGTCTTGACACCAAAGTCCATGATCAAGCGGCCTCTCCACCCAGACCCATGTCCTGAGAGAGAATTACTGGAGCTATTAATCCTGCAGGCTAGAGCTTATGTTTCCCTTCAACGTTTCGTCAAAGCATCAATATAAAAACACCTGTTCACAGATCTGATAGAAATGTTTTAAATTATAAAAATGTCTTGGTAAAATCTGCTATACAAGGTGCTGAAAAAAAATATCAATGATATGGTTCATAAATACTATAATATTCAGATCATTTTTGTCGCACCACGGTCATTTTCTGCACAGGAGGGCTAAATAGACCAGGACCTATAATTTATTCCAGGTTCTGAACAGCAGCATTAGATATTTTGTCCTTTTTTCATACTCAGAGAGGTTGGTGCGCGAACCCCTTGGTGTGGGGCTCCCTGCGGTAAGCAATCTCTTTTCTGTGGTCATGTTGCCATTTCTGCTACACCAGATGTCAGGAAAGTTTCTGACAAGAACGAACCAGGTATCGAACTCGCAACACCTCTACACATCCTTTGGTACTTTAGGTGAGTATAGTATCAACCTAGGCTACAGCACCCTACAAATATTCAGCAACACTAAATAAAATCAATAACACGATTCAGCAACACTAAATAAAATCAATAACACGATTCAGCAACACTAAATAAAATCAATAACACGATTCAGCAACACTAAATAAAATCAATAACACGATTCAGCAACACTAAATAAAATCAATACACATGAAAACTAAAAACTAATCGACAATATCTTATATATAAATGTGAAAGTATGTATGTATTCTCTTTATACAAATCTACAGTTTTAGGCCAATCGTCGCCAGATTTTGCATATATACCAAACAGGTCCAGGATTGAACCGTAGGCTACTTTAAAAGTTCGTCAGAGCTGGGCAAATGCCCGAAAAACTGTCGGGCAACAATAGTTTTGGAGATTCAACAATTACTTTCGGAACGTTTACATTGGTTACCGTGGTTTCCAACAATGTGTTTCAGACGTGTATATATGCCTTTATAATGGTTTGTCACACCTTTAATTCTGTCATTATAACAGTTTATTCCTTTATAATGGTTTGTCACTTTTCCAATCCTCCCAGTAATTGAAGAAAACCCGGGAAGTGCCGGGTATTTCTGCTATCCTATATACAGGGTGCATGTAAGTGCTACTGCGGCCTTTATCTCATCAACAGCCCATTGTAAAGGTATAGTTTCAATTTAAAAAATGTTTAAAAGGCGTTTGAATAATATTCGCTGCACAAGCTGGACGTATGACGTCATTAACAACAGAGAACAATAACTGTGACGACAAAACTTGGAATATAAATGTTCAATGCCAGCTGATGAACTCAATGCTCGCCTCAAATCATCAACACTCTGGCACGAAGTTAAAAAATTATCATTATCCACCAACATACGAGTTCAACAGCACAATGACTCAGCACTGCTATCATTTTCACATCAGTTGATCAAACTTGGCAATGGAAGAATTCTCCGTAGACCCAAGCACTGGACTGATTACGTTCCCAAATGTTCCGCCTCTTCGCGTGTCAGAAATCCAAAAAATTTTTACATCTACACACCAGATGGAAAAACAAAAAATATTGTGTATCCACAAGCGATAGCCTCAAGTTTTTAATTAAAATATTTTAAAATAAAAGTAATTTTTTTTACTTGATGCAGAAATTTTTGATTATGAAATAATTAATAAGCTATACATATATAAATTTTTTACGGGACGGGCAACGTCGCCGGGTGTCAGCTAGTATATATATATATATATATATATATGTAACATGCATATATATATATATATAACAATAGAAAATGGTCATTAATTAGCAGACACCATGCACGATTCCACCTTTCATTGGAATACATCAATTCCCATTAACATTCACTGGAAATGTAGATTACCCTACAAACAAAGCATAATGAAGCAATTTTTATAAACTTATTTCGAAGGTGTTTCTGGTACTCCAGAGTGGGGCACCTAAATGCATACTTGCCCTCCCTTTTGCGACAGAAACTTTTTTCTGGTACAATGGTCCCCTTTTTTCTCATAAATAAGTCTAAGCTGCTACAATAAAATATGATTGTCTTCATGTATGGACACAGCCTCTCGATTTAAAAATCTTTAAATTTTGATCTTGAGAAAGAAGCCAGGTGATTTTTCTGAGGCCCTACCAGGCAAATTTTCGAAAATTTCAACCGGTTCTTATTTTTGTGAGCCACTGCCCTCCCCCACATCCTACAGAAGTTCCCCTAGGCTTTGACCTTTGATGGTCCCCCTGTCAGATGTTTCACGGGCCCCTATGTGTGAATTTATTGCATGAAAAAAACAAAAAATAATTGTTCCAGACTGGAGCCCCTTCAAAAACATTATCTAATTTTTGATCGTCTTGGGGAAGGGGAATGAGCTTCCCTTGCTCTCCCTTCATGCGTGCGTTAGAATGCACGCTCATCAAATTTATTCATTTGCGACTTAATCAGTGAATAAACTCACCCTTTGGATCGATGAAAATGCACGCTCTTCATATTGTCTATGATTTTTAATAATATAATAGGAAAAAATGTGGAAAACACGAGCATAACGAGACGAAAAAATGGCGAACAATCTGCAATAGAAGCAGAATGCAATTTTTAAGCCACTTTGCCAATTTTAGACGCCAATTTTAAAGCAACCTCCTACCTATGCTAACTTTATTGTGTAAGTGCTCCTACGTCACGCGTGAAATCACGCCCATTCGCGCTTGCGCTTTAAGCATTCCTTCCTACCTATGCTAACTTTATTGTTTAAGTGCTCCTACGTCACGCGTGAAATCACGCCCATTCGCGCTTGCGCTTTAAGCATTCCTTCGCGGTCCCTACCGGCTATGGGTTCCCTGTGCCGCGCGCAACGTGATTCACCCAGCGCGGCACGCCGTCCAATTACCAATAAGAAAAGCAGCATGACTGTTCGCCAAGTATGTTGGCGTCAATCAACAATCGTGCCAAATAACCAAGATCATATCCTGCGATCAAGCTCTAGTGAAGATGAGAGGAAAAAACCTTCTCCACTCCCTATTTACTGACGTCATAAAATGATGCTTTTTGATTGGTTGCTGGTTTTGGGTCTACCGCAGGCTCTAGACGCACGTGGGTTTTCCTAGGAGCAGGTTTCCTGTGCCGCGTGCAACGTGATTCGCCCAGCGCGACACGCCGTCCACTCACCAATAAGAAAAGCAGCATGACTGTTTTCCTACAGAGCACAATACGCCTCACGACAGCGCTTTACGTCGGGCGTGATTGGCAGACTGCTGAAGGAGTCAAATGCGTCCTGTGCCGCGCGTTTTGCCGATGTTCTCTTCAATCTCGATGAACATCTCGCATGCACACGACAGGGTAGCTGATCTATAAAATAGATCTGATGTTCCAAGCTAGGAAAACACAAACGCGTAGCGTCGTTGTGTAACACGTTTCTGCTGGCGCAAAATGGTCTAATTCGGTTCACGCGGCGCAAAAAACCAATTCCTAGGAAAACCCGGCTTTATAAACTGACCTGAAAAATCAAACTCCCAGTTCAGTTATTTTTCAAGACCCAAGGAGATATCCAAAACAAAGGACCTCTACACAAGCAGACGTAAAAAGTCGTAAAAGTGAATTTTTCCACACTTCACTTTATAGTAATGTGCTGCCATCTAATGTCAAATTTAAAAGTGACGCATGTGGTGATGTTGAAGTTTGAATTAAAAAAACTATATTCTTTATTCCGCTTAGTTCCTTATAAACAAAGTTCATAAACTGAACTGGAAATTCAAACTGAAAGTTCGGTTATTTCATTTGAGCATAAGGAGGCGTCCAAAACAAATATCCTCTTAATGAGCAGACGACAGACAAGAGGTCGATTTGTTCAGTTCCGTACGAGCTCAGCTCACAAACAGAACTGGAAGTTTGAACTGCCAGTTCAGTAATTTCTTCAGGACACAAGGAGTTGTCCAAAACACGTGACCTGGAGAGAAGCAGACGACAGCAGAGGTTCTGAGGCTTGCATCGAGCTTATATTACTGGAGGGAGCATCCATCCACCGCGACGGCAGCGACATCGAATGCAAGGAAATCACGGGACTCGGTGAAAACAAAGTTCCCGCCGGGCAATTCGTCCATGGAAGTGTACAGTTCGGTCTCTAAATATTGGGTTTTAAAGATTAAAAAAAAGGATAAAGAACTCATCTAAAGGTAAAAAAAGATTAAATTATTTATTTCATTAGTACTGGAATAATTTTTTTCATTAATTTTGGAATTTTCTTTCATTATTTCTTGAATTTTCTTTCATTAATTCTGGAAGTATTTCCTTTATTAATTATTATTTTTTCATTACTTCTGAAATAATTGCTTTCATCAATTCTGGATTTGTTTCTTTCATTAATGCTAAAATTATTTATGTTATTGATGCTGGAATTATTTCTTTCATTAATATTGGAATTATCTATTTTTCATTAATTTTGGAATTATCTCTTTTTCATTAATTTTGGAATTATCTCTTTTTCATTAATTTTGGAACTATCTTTCCTAGCTTCATTCTGGAATTACGTCTCATTAATTTTATTATTATCTCTTTCATTAATTTCGGAATTATCACTTTTAATCAATATGCTGAAAAATTATCTCTTACATTTATTCTAGAATATTTTCTTTCATTAATTCTGGAATTATCTCATCGATGCTGAAATTATTTCTTTCATTTATTGTTTCGAATTCCTGTGGGTGCCATAAGAAAATAACGGGGCATTGTGTGTGTGTGTGGTTGCACCGTCACATGATGTTCCGACGGAAGATCGGAGGACACCGTTCTCAGCACTGCTAAGGCCCTTATTCTATTATAGCCCTTATATATAATTATATTCTATTATAGCCCTTATTCTAGTGGCTATAAGCACTGAAGAGGCGGAGACCGCTGACGTCATACTCCCTCCAGTAATATAAGCTCTATGGAGGCTTGATTTATATACTGTTGGTGCTGCCATCTAACATCGAAATTTCAGGCAACTCATGCGACGATGAAAAAAGAGAAAGAGAAAAAGTTCTTTTTTGGTGTGTGTTATATTTTCTAGCATAAAAGTTTTTTATGAGACGAAAATTTCGATAACAAAATTTGCAATACTCGATTTTTTTATGTAGAAAAATTATCGGACAATATGGATGATCGAACAAATAAGTGAAAATACTGATTATGTGGTCTTCAGATAGGGTTGCCAGATTCAAAACTGGAAAAGAAGGATGCCTGGTGCGAACCTTAGGCAGTGCCGTCTTAACGCATGCCTCCCCTCGGCCTAGCCTCAAGAGAAGAGCCCTCAGAAAAAGTAGTTGTCGAGAATTTTTCAGGTAGGCCCTCCAAAAAATCCCTTGGGTCGGGGGCCCCATGATGCTCTTAAGACGATCCTGTCTGTGACTCCCACCCTTGTGGGCGTCGGGGAATTCTAGTACTTGATTGTTGGGGGGAGGGGTCACATGTTTTGCTGACAAAGGCCCCCCCCCCGGCCCTTTGTCAGCAAAACATGTGACCCCTCCCCCCCGTCAGCAAAATTTCGTCATCAGCTCTGCCCCTCTGAATTCTAACGCATATTGGTGGGATCAGACATGTATACGGGGGGGGGGGGGCATAGGACGACTTGTGCCACCCCCCGACGATCAGAAATTTATTTATTTTTTTAAATTGAAACTTTAATAAATTCATTGCGACCCACCCTCTATAAGCCATACAATGATAAATCGCATAAAGGCCGTTAGCCCGCGGACCAAATATGGCCCCGGGGAGTTATCTGATGCGGCCTGCCCTCCTCAAACCAAATTTTGCAAAAAAGGAACTAAGTGGCACATTTACAGATCGCTCAAGTGTCCCGTGGTACTCTTCCAGAGCATTTAAGCGGCCCGTGGAACATTTTAAGATCGCTTAAATTACCTGGGGGGCTGTTTCAGAACACTTAAGCGATCCGTGACACATTTAGAGATTCCCTTGAGTGACATGTGACGTAGTTTTAGAGCACTTAAGTGGGCCCCAGTGCGGTTCTACATCACTCTAGTTACCCGCGGCACAATCTAAGATTATTTAACTGATCCGTGGCATATAATTACGGATCACTTGAGTGATGCGTGGCACAGTTCCATATCACTTGGATCCGCGAAACATTTAGAGATCACTAAAGTGGCTCTGTAGGGGACTTATCAATAGGGGGAAAATGTTACTTCAAGTGCCCACGAAGTACCGAAAGGTTTTTCTCGTTTTTGGCGCACAGAGTAAGATGCTATCAAGAATATTTAATATTTTCATAAATCGTGGTTGATGACGTAAGCATTATCCAAACACCCCTCCCCCTTTCCCCGCTCCCATCGATGCTGGCGTAATACTTGAATGGCCCATTGGGCTCAGAAGAGAAAGAGCAACAACTGTCTAATTGGAAGTTAGAGGACGGGAGGGATCGTGTAGAAATTTACATTTTTTATTTTGTATACACTGTATTTTCATCTTCAAACCCCTTACAGGGTGATTTCTGTTCACATTTTGAGAATTTTTTAAATTAGAACCACACCACTACGGCGAATGGTTGATGAGATAAGGGCTGTAACAACACTCCAAAGAGAAACCATTGAATCTTAGAATGGCCATAATGTTACCAATAGGCAGGGCCGCAACTAGTGAGGGAGGGAGTAAGTAGGTGGGTCTGGTGACACAGGCGCATCACAAAAGGGGGTGAAAATTTCACCATTACCAGGGTGGGTACCTGAATGAGTATTTGCCCCGGCTAACCAAGTATCCAGTTGCGGCCCTGCCAGTAGGTGTCTTATTTCTGACGAATCACTGTTATAATATTGGGTATTTTTTCTCTTTAGATACATTCTAAAGTTTGTAATTCACACCTGGTAGCATTTCTTTTACTTCTACGGATCAAACTACACAGTTGATCCATCCCTAATGACCCACAAAAATCTATGTCCTTATTCTGTAGAACTTGGTTTTCTGCATGGGGCCCATCTGGGCACTTCTGGCACCGGGGTGTCACGTGACAATTAGATCTGGTTCCAATTTTCAAGAGTAAATATGCAAATAGGTAGGTAGTAGTGCCTCTCTCAGAAAAGTCGCTTTGTATGTGGGCATATGATAATGTTAAGACAGCCCTGGGCGTACTTTATGAAAATTGTCGAAAGCTAATCAAAAAACTCAGCAATAATGTGGTCTAGTTTGCAATATTATTAGTTTCCCATCTTTTGTGTCATCCTTGTGACAATGAGCTTCAACTGTACCATCAAGTGTTCTTAAAATTTTGATATCTTCTATCGGTAGATCGATGTTGAAAACAAATTGCACATTAAAAAAACCATTGTATATCTTTTTGTGGTGCCCCTTTTGTACTGATGCCCTAAGCACGTGCTTATTTTGGTTAATGGTTAATCCGGCCCCTGGTGATTTCTGCAAGATCGAGCCTCAATGGTTTTTAAAATTGTGTCTCTGATTGTGCTAAACGTCAATTTTTATCGTAACCTTTATTTTAAGGTTTTATGAAACCAAGACAGATGGCAGCACCAGCTGAAATAATTCGTAGTAATTCTGAAATAATTTCAAGGAGCGCTAAAACTTCTGAAATAATTTGAAGGACCACTAATTTGCATTACTATTTTGTGGGTCTTCGACAAGGGCCCGTAAGCAGGGACGTACGCAGGATCAACCATTGGAGGGGGGGGGCACGAAAGTCTTGTAGATGGTTCACAGCTACCTCAGGGATAGGACATTTCAGGTCCGTATCAAAAACGCCCTCTCTACACCCCCCCCCCCTTTTTAAGGCATCTATTTGTCAAGGGGCAGTAATTGGCCCAATACTCTTCAGTATTTTTATTAACGATTTTCCTGCTCCACGAAGAGGAATCTTAGCTTCTTATGCCCTGAGGAACTTGCAAGAAATGGTTCGAAGTGTCAGCTACACGCAGTGGTCTTAAACGAGGGTAAATGCAACTTTATATGGTTTGCAATAAGGCAACTCCCGCCGAACACCACTTATCACAGTGGGGCACACCATAATCTTGTATCGACATGTACTCATATGTATTGAATTTAATCACGCAACTCATTACAATGAACATATATATACTCATTAGGTACAGGATTCCGCATTTTTTGTCAATTGTTTGCTCAGATAATTGACAGATGGGGGAAGGGGGTTGCGAGAGATTCTCCATAACGAAAAAATTCGAAATAAGAGATTCATTTTTATTTAAAAATGTGTCAAAACTAAAGAATGCCTTTATTCAGCTGAACTAATTACCATGTATCGTAAAATGTAATTTTATCAAATTCTACTACTTCACCAAACGTGGCCATACATCATCACTATATTGCAATATAATGCCATTGATGAGATGGGTCGGAAATGAATTCGCTGTCTATCGGTGGTCGCCTCAAGTTCGTTTGGGAAAATATCTTACGTCTATCCTATCACTGTCCCGGTACCGTGACGGCAACCTTCACGGTTGTAGACGAGCATCTTACCACCACGCCACTCGGGCGTTGAAATATCGAATTCTACTATTACAATAATTAAAATATCGTCTCCGTCATGCCAGAATCACGGATAAGCAATGTCCTTGCAAAAAAGAACGTCGTAGATTGATTTATCGTTATATCGAGTATCGTTGCAGCAAGGTTTCACTGTAGTAAGATGTAATTATCAATTCTAGACGTAACTTTTTGTTTTCGATATGCCGTTTACAGCCCCATCAAAAAATACAGCAGAAATTGGATCATATTTGAGTTAGATAAACCATTCAAAGTGCTAACAGGCATTCGAAATTTGAAATGGCATCACAGAAAATTGCTTTTTTTAAGATAAAAACTACTTACATATTGATTATAAAAATAAAACAATATACATTAATTAAAATTATACAGAGTATATCAGAATCATGTTAACAAACTTCAGCAACAGTAATTCACCTTCCCCTATACTATGTGCATGGGGGGGGGGGGGGAGGGTTTCACAATTTGAAAAATTATATAGATTTTACGTATAAATTGAGATAAAAAAATATTTCACATAAATACGTCATTTAAAAGAAAATGATCAAATTATACCATTTAGGAGAAAAGGATTGAATAATAATAAAGGGCCCTCTATGTTTGAAATTTAGAACCACACACACACAAACTTTTGGATATATTCTTGCTTTTAAGTGAAATTAACTAATTTTATTTATTGAGAGAAATGATAAGTGCAATCGGAGAAGAGGGAGGGGTTGTGCTTGAATTAATTGGGTTCATCTTTAAAAACACACCACCCATTTTTGAATTATAAAGGAAAAAGTGTTTTCGCGGGTGTTCAACATGGCGATATATGGTACTCTGGCACAATGTTGATTGAAAGAAGTGCCTCCTCATAATGCATCGTTTAAACATAAACAGTCCATCGATTCTGAAGAGATGAAATTTTGTTGTTACTCATTTTGCTCGAAACTTACATGAAAGCACAGGCTGCAGAATAATCGATTCCAGCACACCCGAATGTAAAATGTTAATTAAATGCAATTAATTTATTTATTCACCTAATGATGTATGGACTGGATAATGTGCGAACAGTCCCAAGAGAGAAATCAACCAACTCAAGACTTTTCAATTTTATGACAACAAATGTCTAAATTTTCAAATGATTTATTCCTGAATAATCCTGAGACGAGAAAATTCAGTTTAAGTCAAGTACGCAGTGTATAAATAATTTTTTTTTTTTTAAAATTTGCTATGTTATAATAACCAGATACAATATTTGTACAGAATACTTGTAAAATCCTTAAATTAGGGAAAAATATAATCTATTTGGTTAAATTATATGGTTGAAAAAAGAAATAATTGAAAGTCTTATTTCTCTCAATTTTCAATACATCGAACTTAAAGAAAACTTTTATCCAAGTTTGATGAAATAGTTTGTCTCGTATCGAAACGGTAATTTGTCCAATGAAATTCTGAGCTAATATTGCTCACGATCCTGCGCGACTTCTTGGTATATGTGTGTGTAATACTGCAACATCGTAATCTTGATGAACATGCAAAATAGTATTTTTTCCGTAAACTATCACGATAGCCATCACGACGAATAATAAGATATCGGGTGGAAATGTCGAAAAACATGTTGCTATATTTATTGCAGCTGAAACGATTTCAACAATTGGTTTACACACAACACATCTGTTAGATGTTCAGTCAGTATAGCCTCATTCCGTAGTACCAGTCGTTTTGGCCCGGATTGTGCGATAGTGTTTCAGAAGCCTTACTTACGGAACGATATGTATCGAAGAATATACACCGTGTGTCCAAAAGTCTGCGTCCCCTTTTCGGAGTTTGGCGTTTTTTCTCTAATTTCTCTATTCTTCTAATTTCTTCTCTTCTTTCTTCTTAATACTGGGTGATAGGATAGTGATAGTGATAGGAACCGAGAGACACCCAGGCTCTGTCACACTCAGTGATATAAGCACATTGTCCCTGGGGACTCGGGTGCCTCCGGGGAAACCTAACCATTTATTGATCTTGAGAAAGATATATTACATACATGGGCAGGTGCCATTACGCACCTCGCCAGTAAACAAGTATAAAATTTGTAATCGAAAAATGGTGATTCTGTAAATAAATCACAATTGTAAATCACAGGTTATAAATCTCATAATAATCGTCATAATTGGGAATAGTTCTTGATAAAATTTGATCTGCTTCTCTTCAGGGATTTTCATTGGATCAGTAACTATCACATCAATGAAAGCTGTCAATCTACTGCTGGGTTGATCTAATCGCTGCACCGTGTAGTTTGATTTAGTCCAAAGACATTCGTCAGTAATTGCTGCCTGTATCCAGCTTTTCGATAAGCCAGCGTGGATCAAACTATTCTCGACTACTCAGGCTCCTCTTCTTCTTCCTCTTCTCTAAACAGATGTACGAGATCGCTGTCTGGGTGTAGTTGACGTCGTAGTCTAGTGGATCTCCTAACTGGCATAGGTGGCTCTCTATCTGGTTCTGGCTCCGGGACTGTAGTTCTGATATCCTCAGGGTGCTGCTCTAGAAAGCGGACCAGTTTACGTATTTTACTTTTCGAATCTTCCCGCTTCAGGATGCACTCAAGCCAAGGTATTCGCAGATGTTCAGCTGGCTCTCTGAAGTGGAAAGCCGTTGTCTTGGGGCATAGAGTTGCGTAGTGAAGAGGCGTGCCTATGGCCAAACATGAGCATTTATCACTGGGGATTGATTTGAACCTATGAAGGTTAGCCGGAAATAGACCATGGCCCGTTACGAACATAATCATCTCACGTGACCATTTATGGTTCCGAGGCATTACATGTCGCAGGATCCTATGAGTTGATCGACCGGGCTCTGCGTTGTCATCCCACCTCTGTTGCCATTTATTCATTAGATCCTTCCATAGGATTGCTTTGGCGTGTGATGCGGGAAGCAGCAGATCACCTGTAATGATTTCGCATTTGGTAGCTTCCTTCGCCGTGGTATCCGCCAATTCATTACCCCATTATCCTATATGTGCTTTTACCCAAGAGAGGCTTATTCTGGTGTGATTGCAGAGAAGCTTTCTTATTGTCCTAGCCATTTCATGACTAGACTGAGGATTAGAGACCGCCAGTATGCTAGAGCGACTGTCAGATCTAATTAGGGCAGCTTTTCGATGTAAAGAAGCATCTAAGACTGCGTTGTAGATGGCGAAAAGCTCAGCCTGAAACACTGAGTTATCATCCTTTAGCTTGACCGACCATCGGGCTATTACTTGTTTACCTTTAGTCTTAACGTATGCTGCTCCAGTCCCTTTTTCCGACTTTGATCCATCCGTGTAGTATATAAGTGTGGATGACTGAAGCAGCTCACCTTCGTTTTCTGGTTCGTCAAAACGTATTTGGCTGCTCCGCAGCTCGACTGACGGGTGGGATGACCAACCCTTTATTTTTCGTTCATATGCCTGAGGATCCAATGTATTTTCCGTCGTTGAGACTGTCTTGCGGAGCTGGAGTAGGCGAGCCGACTTAGCTAGAAACTCCATTTTCAGTCTCAACGGAGGGAGGCCCAAGATAGTCTGGAGAGCATTTGTCGGGGTTGTACTATAAGCTCCTGAGGTGTACAACAGGTATCCTCTCTGAATTGAGTTCAGTCTGTTTGAAAGCTGTACCTGAGGCGATGCACACCAGATTGACGCACCGTAAGCCATAGTTCGCTCTGCCACCGTCAAATAGAGGATTCTGCGCATTTCTTGATTAATGCCCCACTTTGCTCCGGCCATAAGTCGCATCTTCTGCAGGGTAGCAGCAACTTTATCCTTCATTTTCTGGATATGGGACTCCCATTTGAGATCTTGGCTAATGGAAACTCCTAGATACTGCAATACCGTAGTTCTTTTTATTGTCTTTCCCGTCATCCAAATCGATGGGGGGCACTTCTTTGAGATCCAGAGAAATCTCGTTTTGCTCGCCGACAGGCAAAGTCTATGGGATAATAACCCATTTGTGATGGATTGGAGCGCCTTTTCCGCTAGCTCTGCAGTTCCTTTGATCGTCTGGTGAGACGCAATAACAAGTATATCATCGGCAAAGGCCTGGACACGGATATTGGCTGGCCACTCCATTTTCAACAGCTCGTCGAGAACTAGATTCCATAAAAGAGGACCCGAACACGACCCTTGTGGTGCTCCCTTTTGCAGATATTTAGTAGTCGATCCCGCGTCAGTCACAGTCGCAGCTTGTCGATCGTGAAGAATGTCACACAAAATTGCCTTCAGCTGTGGAGGGACAGGCATTTCCACGATTCGGCGAAGGATAGATTCGTACCTTATGTTATCAAAGGCACTTTCAATGTCTAAAGATATGACGGCTACATCGTTTCCTTTGTCTCGCTGCATTATATCTAATTTCTACCATCATATCTTCCAAAGCCATCTCAGCTGATTTGCCTTGTCGGAACCCATACTGATGAATGTGCCACCAGTCAACCCTTTCCGTGTAATACATGATGCGCTGAACTATAATTCGCTCCAATATTTTACCAACAGAGGAGAGTAAAGATATTGGCCTATATGACCTCAAGTCATTGGGGTTACTGCCTCTTTTCAGAAATAAGAGGAGCTTTCCGATTTTAAAATGACTTGGGAAACATTCGATCGAGTAGCACTAGTTGAATAAGGTGTGTAGTAGATCTGGAAAGGATCTGTTGATTGCCTTGGTCATTCGATTATTCACTCTATCCAATCCAGGCGCCTTGTTATTGTCTAAATTGTCTATAATCCTTCTTATCTCTGGTTTGGAAATTGGTCTATCACGATATCTAGGAGAGTCAGGATGTGCTGCTACCTTATGAGAATAATGTAAATGTTTTCTATAAAAATTCCAATTTTTTCATCGCATGATTTATGCTTATAACGTGACTCGTTTTCAACCACTTTTAACGATACATGAGCATGGGCGGAGATTTCAAGGATATTTTCTATCGAAATGAATAAATGTGGAAATTGCGAAGCGTTGTTTTTATAATTGATACATTTAAAGCGATAGCAAACTTATCGTGCGATTCCATGTGTATCACTCGCAGGATTTGAACTTTCAAAGACGTAACAAGCGACGAGGTCCAAAAAAACTCCTCGTGCTAATAGAAATTTCTTATTTGTGTTTGAACCACGCACCCTTTAGAATTTGTATAATGAAAGATTTTGTATTCAAATTTGCTTTAATTAATGCTCTGTGTGTATAGTATTTATATTCAAGAATCCTTCTATAGTAGCCTTTAGGGCCTAGTTTATAATGGAAGCTAATTTTATGATAGTTAAGTTTTTTCCTTCTTTTTTTGTGTAATCTTTTACGTATGTAACTTATACTAAAAGTTTTAGAAATCGACACACTACATCAGTGAAAGTAATTCATGATTGCTGTCTCAAGTTGGGGCAAACTGTGAATACGTCAACTGATTCGATTCAACCATCTATACCGTATATAGGTATTTTGTCATTCTACAATTTCATTTTCGGAACAAATCGAAAAATACCGGCGTTCAAAAGCTTCAGAATGAAGCTTCTCTGCAATAATGCCGTACTGCCATCTATGCTCAAGATAAAGAACTGAATACAAGTATGTCATTATTCGATATTTTGTTAAAAATTTCGTAAAAGAACAGTTTTGTCTAATGATATTCCATGTTATGTTGCCAACTCGAAAATGTCGGTGAAACTCATATGTATACAGTTGGCAAGTTTATGAAGAATCTCGGAATACGATTTGTAAATTCCAGTTAACAAGAATGCAGATTGCGTATTTGATACTTTAATGAACGAACTCGAAGTAAAAATTTCGATAGAACATCATATTTTTCAAAAACGCAATATGAATTGGACAAATAATAACTGTTAGTATTTGTTCGAAGAAAAAGTTTATTTGACATTTTTTAATAATATATAAGGCATTTTCATTTCTCCTAACTAATAAATTTAATCGGCGGTGTATATCATCTGCCTTTCAAAATATCTCTTTAAACGCAGCTAGATTTCTAAACGCACAACTGTGAAATCGCATACGTAGTGAAGTTAATGGATGAATGCAAATAGAGCTTGATAAAGTAACAAATCCAGGAGGTAAGCAAAATTACAAACTCCTAGGACAAAACTGGAGAATTTGCTCAAACAGGCTTTTAAAAGAATATTGCTTATTTAAAAAAAATTCCATAGTTATTTAGGAGCAAAAATATTAGAAAATTCATTTCGTTAAGGATGATGGTGCCCCTGCACATTTTTCCCGTGCGTAATCACCTCGATGTTACAGACCCAAGGGACCCCTCCACATTCGCCGGATCAGATCACAATCCGTGTGGACAAACCGGAGGATCTTATAGCGCGGATTGCGGCAGCCATCAAGAGCATAACTGGTATCTTCGAGCTCGTCCGGGAATCGTTTTTACGTCGTTGTAGACATTGAACATTGAAGGACCGGACACACACAGCTTCCTATCTCAGAGAGATATCGAAGATTTCCCGGGGGATGGGTGTATCCGGAAATTTATTAATTTATGTGAAAATAACAATGATATACATATATACAATAAATAATCTGGAATAAATAATCGTACAAATTGTGATCATATAGCATCATCCACAGATAATCAGTCCGTAATCGTCCTTATATAAATAATCAAAGAATAATTTTTGTCTTGTATGTGATACGTCGTTGCAGACACAGTTGATAACAGCATTTGACTTGGCTATACATCAGATATCATTTTTTACATGAAATGTTGGGATTTATACTTTCATGAAACACATCTTACATTGTCAAGAATCATTTCTCAATAGGAACCCCCTCTCTTAAGGATGAATTGTTTCATCGCGATCATCCGCATGAAAAGGATTTACTTTAGTTCTCAAACCTATACGCTTGTATAACAGCTAGTATAGGCGCATGCAAAAGTGAAATCTTTGTGGAAATCAAATTCTTTTTATTAAGTTACAATTATATAAATTTAAAACTTTTTGAAATTTCATATGTTTACGTTCTTTTGAAAACTTCTGTTTGATAACGTTTTTAATGTTCTTTATAGATTTAAAATAGATATTTTTGAAGAACTATGTATTTTGTTATCACTAATCTATCACAGTCTTTTGATGTATATTCTCACCTGAAGATGGCAGTGTCAGTCGCATTGCTTTTTTCAGCTTTAAGTATTCATGTTTCCATTGAAATTCAATGGGCATTGCATAATATTTTATCATATATATATATATCGTCTATAGTTTTTTTAATTGAATTTTTAATTGGGTTGCTGTATTTTAGAAATATATAGCATCCATATTTGTTATGGCCATCTTTTTCTGAGCCATCTCGTTGCCTGATTTTGCCTGTTGTGGCCTTGTGTTTGTATAAGTTAATTCGTACACGGGACGATTTGTATTTTTATCGATTGATTTCCTGTTTCTGTAGGAAAAAACTTGATTCACGGCCACGACGCGTTATATCGGTATCAGGGAATATTATTGCCATGTTACTACTTTTTGAACTGTGGGATAAATCACAATTTTGACTTATATAATGTTCATTTAAGATGTAAATGTATCAATACGTACACACTAATTGACAAATGCCGACAGAGCCTGGTTGGTGTACGGTTTAAACTTTAAAAAAAAAAAAAAATACGTACGCGCGCATAGCCTCTGTACCTTATTTGAAGACATCATATATTTGCGTGTTTGAATTTGGAGTAAATAGAGTGTCCTTTCTAACCAAATTACACATCGTCAGGGAATGCAAATACCAGAACAATACATTATCTCGGAGAGCGGAAGGGAGGGTAATTGAGACGAGCCTGAACAAGATCTCATCTCGGAATTAATTAGCGAAGCTCTCGATATCATCGATCAACCTAATTCGTCCCCGCCCTTTCCGTGTGAAATACCCGAGTTTTAACCTCTGACCCGTTTATACCGTCCATCTAGTTAATCGCATTACATCTAGTTAACTGTACAGGACACGAAACTTTATTAGGGAAGCCGATAATAAGGACGGGCGTATCGCCAGGACGTAATTCAATTTCGCTGACTAGAAATATTGAGCTCATGGACTGCATATATATATATTTTTTGCTCTGAATTACTGATTTGCATCAAGCTTATGTAAAAAAAAAAATGTTATAAAATACCCTCGCTCTTTAAAATCGAAAACCATATGTACGATATTTTTTTTCATATTCTTTTATTCAAACTTTATATATTGCATACTGAAAAATTTCACTCACGCATTGTATCTACATATTCATAAATTTCTGTAAAAAAAATGCAACATATGCATATATGGCATTGATATTAGATAATGAGAATTCTCTATCATCGCATAGAGTGACGTATTCATCAAAGAATTCGAAGAACTGAAGTCCGTTGTGACCAAGACAAAGACAACTTTTATTGAACTCAAGAAAACTGAAAAGTGCACAATTTAACGGCCAATGTTCCACATTGGGAACATCAGTTCCATTAAGCGAAAAAAGATAGTTTTTGTTCATGAAAGCTCTTGGATTTTTTTTCCCGCAAGGTGTGAGAGATTCCAATCTAAAAACAAAACATAAATTTCAATCATTTCAACATATTTGCCGTTAATTAATTTTTTTTAAAGAACACATTTTTAAGGAAGGGAATAACATTTAATTTTTTTTGTTTCCAATTTAAATGTTGTTTCTATGGACATGGGCAAGTCCAAAAGACATGTTAGGAATTTTTTCCATGAATTTTTTGATTGATATGTATGTCTACACTGAAGGATCTGAAGGGAAAATAAAAGAAAAAATTGAAAACGAATCATATAGTGTATGGTTACTGTATTTTAATATGAAAATGATGAATAAATAAACATTTTTTGTGAGAAAAGCCTAAGGAAGTAGCGTTTTTGTGAACATCGTTTCCTCGCAGTATAGAGGGGAAAAAATAATCCTGTAATAAACACAGTTATGGGATGAGATAGTTGTATGCTTTTTTGGATGCTAGCACATTTAAAAATGCTTTAAAAAAATACAGATGAATCGTAAAAGTGGATTATGTTGTTTTCGGAAAAGGAAAATCTATGTTTCAAAACGAAAAGAAAAATCTTCGAGGTAACTTCTACTGAAAAAACGACAGATAAGAGGAAATAATAGGATTGAAGACATGAAACAAGATTATAATCTTTGGGACATTTTCTTCACGTTAAAACTCCGAACACGTGCAGAAACACTCCAATGAGCTTAAGGAGAAATGCAGTGATTACAAACTAGAACGCTTTCAAGATAACGTCAGATTTTTCGAAGATACTCGAGATAATAATAGACTTTTAAAAGTGAAATTTGTCTCCATCTTCACCAAGCTATTGTGAAGTTTGTGATTCATTGAAAAGCTCAGGCGAGCTTTTAAAAGAGCAGATTGAATCAGATAAGCTCAAACATCTTCCTCTAATGCATTCAAACTTCATAGCTCAGACGTTTAAGCTGAGCTCAGCTAAAAGCAAGAAGAGCTACCGGGTATTTGAAGCATCAAATTCTTTAAGTTTGCTGTATAGGATTAAAAAAGAGGTCGGCAGTCTGTTTGAATTTGACGTAGAATTTACCAAACCGACGATACGCCACAACAAATGCAGTGATATTTGCTTCGATATTTAGGGTTAGAATATTTTCTGGGATATTTGCGTGGAATATGAAATGGTATTTGGGAAAATGGATCCGGATGTGTTCGAGTTAAACCAACCTTATCAAATTGGAAAGATTTCAAAATACCAGTTATTTTTCCCCCCACCCCCTCAATTTTCATTCACTACCTTAACTGGGTTAGACCCCTAGCTCTACTCTGAAAATAAAAATTGCAGAATATACCAAAGCGCTATGTCAAACATCCGGAAATTTATAGAACGCGTGTGATTCTTATTAAAATGTGTGTGTTTTAATCCTTTAACTGTCATAGAACAAATCCCTAACCATTTGTAAAATATCATATCTTTTTCTATGAAGTAGGCTTTCTTCCGATTTTCGTCAGGTGCAAAGTAAGAGGAAAAAATTAAGAAACGTGTACGATTGAGAAATCAGCATTACACCTGCGCTCGCGCGTCAATGGTAAAATACAAAACTTTTGAGAAGGCGAGAGAATATCTCATTGCAATCTTCACTGAATTCTGTGTAGAACGACGCATTTGCAATCTACCACATGGAAGTGAAGTTAAAGTCGAAAATGCCCTAAACTTCAATTTTAACGCCGCTACCTAGCCCTATGGAACGGGCAATACAAATTGTCACGACGGGCGTATGAAGGGATAGACAAGATTGTGCTTGCACACACATGTCAGTAATGTAGTGAATGTGAGTGTTTGGAAAAAGTTCAATCGGGAGATAAAGGTGCCGGTTGGAAAATTTTAAGCTGGAAATGCCGCCAAGATTAGAAGATTTTTCAGGTCCAAAGCTGAAAAAGATGCCGATTTAAAAATGCCTTTTGATAGAATAAGTCTATTTGCCGGAGAAACAGTGCAATTCCTGTTGAAAATGGATTTTCGCCGACGAAGTCCTGCAATTTTCGATGTGACGTCACAACAACAGAAACAGCATTGGACGAAATCTGGTCTATTTTCCTATTGGTCGACAGTCGTTTTAGTCCAAAAACTATCACGTCAATTACGTAGAATTTAACTAGTCAAAGTAACCGCCCGAAGAGTCAAGGGGGAAAAAAGACCAGCCCGTGAGGGCTGTAGCCCAAAAAACCCCTTGTTCAGTGATAGAGCTATTTCGCCATCTTCATTATACACTGCACGATTTTCTGGATCCAGTTCACGTGTCCCGTAATGCTGTCTATCAGCCTCACAGAAATCTTTTCGGGATCCTGACCACCTTCCGACAATATATCATTGAAATAATTTTTGATAGTGACGACATCCTTGTCAAAAGGATCTGCTTGTTTCTTATCATTGTCTTCACGAAGATGATTGGCCGCCGTCGCGTCATGAGCTATTTGCAGGCTGGAGGTCCGCTCTGTCAATGGCGATTTGTCGTGAAAAACTGTGCTTATTCCATCGATGTATGTTTATCCATTCACTGAAATTACTTCTTCTAAATGTTCTCGACCAGTTGGAACACGACATTTATGAAAATATTCATAAACTTATCAATTAATGTACCTTCCGAATTCATGTTATTCGCATTGCATGATAAATTCTTCGATGATAACCACGCAATGTCTACGGTATGTCTTCTTTGTGGAAAGTGGAGAAGCCTCGTGTGTGTTTTGAAGTGGATGAACTTGCCTTGTATTTGCTATTCTGCGTTGCGAAAAGAAGAGTTTTCCGCGTAGAGCTTAAAAGCAATTTACACGCGTGGAGGACGACGTAATGCGATTTGTCTTACGAAGTTTCTCTTTTATCGAGAATTCGTTCTCTTCTTCTGTGATAAAAAGTAGTCTTTTCTTTCTTTTGAACACGGAGCATTTTCATGGAATGAGCAAAGAAGGCTGATACAAGCACAGATACAAGTGCAAATTCAAAGGCCACAACAAGAAAAATACCAAACAAACTGGTGGGAAAAACAATAGTCGATATAACGGTGAATCCGTCAACAACGATATTTTTTCCAAATCTTGTTTGAAATTGCCTATAGTCTAATGTTAAACTCCCCTCGATACAGATTGATGCAACGATATCGTTCACTACGATAAACTCTTCTATAACTATCGCTATAATGATAAAAAAATTTTAAGATCGTGCTCGGATACAATAATTTCAAACTATACGATCGTACCTCAATATAATGATCCGATACATGTATAGTATATCATCTAGTGCGATTTATCATGTTTACCAACGACGCGACGATTGGGTGTTCGCCGGAGAAAGCGATAAGTATTTAGTACTTATTAAATTTATCAACGATGCTTGGGTGCTACGCATTATTACCGGTCAAAAAATTATCAAACTTACAGGAATGCTTGGTAAATATGCGTAATTAGCGTATATAGCATTTAGCGTAATATATACAAATGCTTATGTTTAGTGCAAAAACCATTATGAATGAATCGCAGAAGATCCTCGATATAATTCGAGTTCTGAAAGCTCGAGGTACCGGGTAATCCAAGGGGATGGAATTTTTCCAAATTCCTTCTCTTTGTTTTCGACAAGAATGCATTTTTGTGTGTTTCATTTTCACTACGAATGTGAGTAATATCGGTTTGAATGTGACTTGACAGGGACTAAAGGAGACTTGGTCTTTGAGCTGGGGCTTTCGGTGGGCCCCGGGCAAGAATTTTTCAGACCTTTCTATTACAAATTTATAGTATAAAAAACAAAAAATAAAATCTTATTAAATCCCAACCGCTGGAGCCTAAGGAAGGACACGGTATTGCCAGCCATAATCTGTCAGGAACTAAGCCGATGAATCAAGAAGAGTGAAATTAAACACGAGCAAGTTAAGCAGAACAATTTGAACAAAATTGGATTTCATCAAACGGGAATAAATTTCATTTTAATCGAAACTTCAGTTATTTGTACACCAGTGATGGCCCATGTGGTAGAAGCAAAAGTTAATTGAAAGATTGACGGGACCCCAATCCTGTGACGGACCTTGTATAAGCATTTCGATAAATTTCTTACCTCTTATATTTACCATACAATCAATGAAGGGAGAACCCCCCAAGTCGTTTCCCATTGTATTGCGGATAATACGAGTTTTCAGTATAATCCGAGGTGTTCTCTGTCCCGTTTATATATGAAGAAAATTATTTTTTGATCTTGTTTAATGTTCTATTACAATAGAACATTAAAGGAAATCGAACCAGGCCCGTCATTTGGGAGGGGGGGGGGGCAGAGGAAGCCCGGTGCCCCTCCTGGTTTTCGAAAATACACTAAAAAAATGGTATATATATATATATACAAATATATATATATACATACATTGAGTACATGTGCTTTGCCCCCCCCCCCCCGGGAAAGGTTGAAATGACGGCCCCGGATCGAACTTTGTCTTTATCTCTCCAAGATATCTCTCTTCCCTAAAGAACGTGACTCACTGAAAAAGCTCCATCCAGTGTTTTAAAAGCTATCGTGAATCAGATAAGTGAAAACCATCCTCTTCTGATGCATTCAAACTTCATAGCTCAGATGTTTCAGCTGAGCTCAGTTCAAAGCAAACAAAATAAGAATATCTCTACCTTGTTTTTTCAAGCATCAAATCTCAGGGGGACATTCATTAGCTGAATAGAATGCAAATAAAAATTAAAAGAATCCATCGTCTCATTGGGAATCTGTTTTGGGATTTACGGAGAATTTGGGCTTTACTAACGATATCCCGGTTCGTTCTTGTCAGAAACTTTCCTGACGCGGGGTAACAACAGAAACGGAGACACAACTACATAAAAAAATTGGTAGCGCAGGGAATCCCAGACCGAAGGATTAGCGCACCAGCTTGGAGTACGAAAAAGAAATACTGCCGTTCGGAATCGGCAATGAATTGTAGGTCTCGGTCTAATTATCACCGTGGTGCGACAAAAATGATCACATCATCTACCGGCCAGTTCTTTTTATCAAAATTTTGCGTTTGAACACGTGCTGGAATACAATTTGCGTGGAGAATGAAATGCTATATTCATCAAATCTGCGTGAAACTTGAGGTTTCCCTCTTTGTACCTATACATTATTCGATCTAAAAACGGTTAAAAGCTAAATAGTTATAATTTTTTAAAATCCGATTATTCTTTTTGTAACATCCTGTATATTCATTTCTACGTTTCTTTAAATCTAGATTTGTTTCTTTCAAGTGTCGCGCAGGAAGGCACCATATTGGTTAACGTAGACACGGTTTGTATGTCCCTCAAAGAAAGAAGGAGACATCACGTGATCCTATTAATATAGTTATTAGTTAATAAAATGCGCGATGCATGCGATTCACAGTTAATTTTTGAATTTTCCTGTTATTGGCGTTACTGGAACTTGCATAAGGTTTCCATTGTGATGTTGACATTGGTGGACGAATAAAAACTGAATCTTTGAGCGTTTCGGACAGACAAGAAATTGAAAAATGGGTCTGTGAAGAAATTCTGATTTAATTTCGTACATCGCCCTCTTTCGACGGAAATTTGAACTTTTTTTTTCTCTTAACCAAAACCAAATGAAATCCCCCAATTTTATCGCAAACACCGCATTCAAAAATATACCGATTCCTTCAACTATATACACTTTTTTCAATCTGTTTACGAATTTGAGTCACCCTGTATTAGAATCGGTAATAGAACTGCAAGAAAAAAAATTCTTCGCTTATAATTGCGAAGGGTTTGATCTATTGCTGCCAGTTTTTTTGAACTGTAAAGTGCAAACGTGTATTCTGGTGATGCTCCCATGTTCTCACGCTATCAGGTCGTCAGGTTCTCAACGACGATGAACTTTTCAAAACACTTCTATTTCAAAGGACGAAATTTATGACGCGAAATCTAGAAAGTGATTCCATTTTTCTCCTATTTTTGGACCACGTCGAGAGTTTTTTTCATTTCTTCTCCTCCTTTCAATCCATCGGTTGTTAAAAAATGAAAGAAAAACGAAAAGAATGTCAACTTTTCACTTTAATCTCGCAGGAAAACTATAATTCGCGGAAAGTAATATTTTCTATCGAAAATAAATTTTTAAGATCTTCAAGTTTTTTCCAAGAAAATTTTGAGAAAAGGAAGAAAGAATCGTGTCTATGTAACTACAAGAAATATATTTCAACGCTCTCTTGTTGAAAGTGCCTTCCCGGAAAGTGTCCGGATAGGATATATGGATGGTTTTCCTGTCTGTTTTCCCCTCCTTTCCTTTCTTCTCTCCCCCCGTTTTTGGCTCTGGAAGTGCCGCGATGCGTGATGCAAATACTGAAGCTTGGATTTTGCATTTTATATCAGAGTACAAGTATGCACGGGGCGATTATTGGCATACACAAACGACGTTCTTTGTCGCGAATATTTTTGTTTATCGTTATTAAAACAATTGAAGAGAACAAAAATATTAATTGGTGGAGGGCTTTACTTATTATCAAGTGCATTTGATACGTTTTCCTGCTGCCCTGGTGCCGTTGTTGACAATCGAAGACAGCCGGTTGGCTTCTGGAAATCGGCTGGAGGGGACACCCGCTTTCTGTGGCCGATTTGGAGCTACGCTCAACGCCACTCGGGCAGGATAACATATACTGGTACACTTTGATTTATACTGGTAATTTTTAAATTAGAGTAATCGGAGCAACTGCTAGAATAGTTGGCTTCTCTTCACAACAGAACTATTGCGTATTAAGTTTACATAGAGTTAATTCGGATAATACGGAACATCATTCTCATTTCTTTTCTCTCATGTTTCTTTGAAACATGGTAGAAATCTGAAACATGTATTTCTATAAAATTTGGTTTCTTGTCTTTGTATTGACGAGTGCAAGCGCAGATTGGTAAAAAAAACTTGAATTTCAAGTTTTTAATCGATCAGTATTTTCACGCTGCACCACGGCGCAGAAATTCTACTCCTAGGAAAACTCGGCTTTACTGCCTCACGCCACAGCGCGTGAAATAAGGAAGGCGAGGCCGTGTTTCCTGTGATGTAGATGGTAGCGTTCTTGCCCGCTATGCAAGAGTTCCTGGTTTCGAGACCCTGCTGAGACAAGATGGTTTTTTTTTCCGAGCTCACCTCAGCATAATATTCAGAAAATACCTGGTTTCATTACATTGCTTTAAAAAATTTTACGTCGTTTTTCTTCTTATTAAAGGAGGAAACTTTTTTTTTTATATATAGGAACCAAACTTTATTCAATCAAATTCATTTAAAAACACAATACAATATGATGTAAAATGGTGATATATCTAAACATATGCAAGTGAGTCGATATATATGAGTTGTCAAGGGGTAATTATGCCCGTACTGGCAACCAAATTAATGATCCTACTCAAAAACAATTTTCACAGTCATATATAATGTACACATTAATAATAGTCATAAACATAAAGCGGCAATTTTAATTCATGTACCGTATTCGCATAGTCCCGTGATATACATCTTTCGCACTATAGCGATTTGAAATTTAAAAAAAAAACTTTTTCGTATTTCGTTACCGCGTTTACTTTCTAACTGAAATAACTAACCAATTGACAAGACTAACGCTGGTTTACAACGGAATTGGCACGGCAAAAATACACCGAGTTCACAAAATATTTAATTAAAACCAGCGTAGTCCACGGTACAGCATTTTGTAAAACACTATTGAATAGCATTTCAATATTCAGAATTTTCATTCATAATTATTTTTCATGAATATATTTTTGATACTGTTTTTAATGAACATATTTGAAAAGATATATATTTTTTTAAATAAATATGTATTAGAAAACCATTTTTTATGAATACGTTTTTTGGATGTTTTTCATGATTACATTAATTTAAAATTCAATTTTCACTACATCCATCGGTAGGACATGTATTCTACAGAACTGGCGAGTGAGTAACTCGGACAAAGCTCGAGAATTTCCCTCCAAAAACAAACAATTTTCTTCTTCTAAATTATTTCTTTCTCTTACTTGGGGTTTTCTCTACAAAAAGAACCCTTTTATTGAATGAAGATGGTCTCGAATGGATTTCTCTGAACTAAAAGAAAGAAAGTAAAGTGGAACGAACGTAGATAGGGAATTTATTTTATTCTCTGAAAAATAGGAGCGTGAATATCTCCTTCATTTCTCTGAGAAGAAAACAGGGAAATTCTTTGTTTAATGTGATATCTCGTAAAATATATACATTTCAGAGCCGATGGCAATGAGCCGAGGAAATGGGTTTTTATCGATATTTTTGCTGCGATAGTTTGGGAGACGAAATCGAGGAACGCGAATGTTACGCAGCACACCAACAGAATATATGTATAATGTAAGTTTTCAGGAAAAAACACTAAAAAGTTTTTTCAGTCGATTCGCATTGATGAAAAAATAGAATTTCCGAGTCGAACAAAACGAATGTGAAATGCAAGGATGACGTCACTCTCCGCTACCATACGAAGGTTTTTAACAACTGGCTGTTGCGAAGATATATTTCGGAAAGAGAGAAAACTCAACTGCCCCTGCGGGGAATCGAACTAACGTCCTTTCACTTTCCGGAAGAACGCACTAGACGACAGAGGCACAGAATCTCTCGATCTTTCCTTGGAGCTCGTGTACACTGAAAGGGACCGTACATGGACGGCCGGACCAGACTTAGGCCAAGCTCACAACTGCTGACGTTGCCATCCTTGTATAAGCCAGTGACATCATCCTTGTATAAGTCGCCATCTGGTGGCAACGTCAGTAGTCGTGAGCTTGGCCTGAGTCTGGTCCGGCCGTCCATGTACGGTCCCTTTCAGTGTACACGAGCTCCAAGGAAAGATTGAGAGATTTTGTGCCTCTGTCGTCTAGTGGTCTAGGGCGTTCACCCGCAAAGTGAAAGGACGTGGGTTCGATTCCCCGCAGGGGCAGTTGAATTTTCTCTTTTTCCGAAATATATCTTCGCAACAGCCAGTTGTTAAAAACCGTCGAATGTGAAATGCACGTGTTTCTAAAAAAGCACGTGCTTTATTTCTTGGTGTATCGATCGCATGGGAGTAAGAAAAAATTTGGACAAAAATATTTGTTGTATATGCACTACATGTCTACAGGGTGCCCACCTTTCTAAGATAAAATTAACTTAACCACATCTCACTGCTATTTTCGCATAATTTAACCCCTTAAGGATCTCTGACGATATATTTCGTCCAAACGCCAAAGGAATTAATTCAATTCAGTTCTGTTTTCTTTCCTCTCTTAGCACATCGCGAAACTTGAATCAAATCGTGAATGTGATATTGAAGGGGCTGAAAGTGAATAGTCGTCCCATACATGCAGTGCTTGTACGCATAAAGGGGTTGGGTCCGTTGCATTGTATATCCATTAATTATTGAGGCTTAGTTCTCGGGTTCCGGCACCCATGTGTGACGATAGAGACGAATGAATGAACGAGAGCTTTGCCACTGGATTTATTCCGTTGCCGAGATCTCTTCCAGGCCAGCTTCGTTGTAGAATCCGGGCCACTTTATTTTGAGTCAAAAAGAAAAAAAAAAACATACACAATTTTTACATGTTTTAACCGGACAATTGGGCACTGTAGCGATTAACAAATTTTGTGGTGATTGCAGACGAGAAGGGGTTGGGAGTTGGAGGAAAGATCCGGGGTTTCGTTAAGACCATAGTTTCTCAAACTTTTTTGTCCCACACACACACACATTGCCCCCTTCTTCAGAATTTTTTTTCTCACATCGCCCCCCAATGCAATCTAACACATACGATCCTATACTCGTAACTTCTACCGCCCCGCAAGAACTTTCCATTGCCCCCAAGGAGGCGTTAACGCCCACGTTGGGAATCACTGGTTCTGACGGATGAATGTACATACAGTATAATAGAATGAGAGATCATAGACGAGATATCTCGTCCAAACGCAATGAAATTCCATCTCCCCCTGTTCATTTTACTTCTTTTCTCATCATCGCGAAATCGCTATTGTTAACCGTATGAACGGAAGTTGTTTTTTTCCTCCGCGTTCGATATATTTGAATCTTCGTATGATTATGCGCAGGTAAATGCGCTACTTTTCATTTTTCAGGACGATTTCCGTATTTCGGGCCTCATACGGCGTAAGATGGAACTTGGTGTGTCTGTGTGTGTTCTTCTCCCGACTGTGAGAATAGACAGTGCTGAAGACTGAAAAAAGTGAAATTCGAAGAATGTTGGTCATTCTCGAATCTGGATATAGACCGGGGTTCTGAAAAGCGCGTGAAAGCATTCAGAACAATATTTAAATTATTCGTTACAAAACTTCCTCGACGATGAATAAAGCTGAATGAACTGATTTTATATGCTGATTTTTACCTATTCCATATTTATTATCGTAAGGATAAATTGGCAACCAAACAATATATGCCTAACTCATTACTGATTTCAAATTGCTTTTCAAAAAATTTCAAAAACTCACCATGTTATGATAACACGATTCACTATTACATCTTCCACATAGCTGAAGCAGAACTGGTAATGGAGATTTCAGACTTCAAACAGAATCATTCGGGGAAGTAAGCTTTAACGAGTATAATAACGTATTAGAGGAGTGGTTCCTCTCAGCGAAATGAAAAGCACTCCAATGTGCAACCTTATGAAATATAGGAACTCATTAAAGCCGTTTCCGTATGAGAAATACTCGGCGGAATGTCTCGGAGCGAGTGTATACTGTACATACTGAAGCGTTGAGCCCTCATTTGCGAACTTGCTCTCGTTGAAAGCGTTCCCGGTTTTATTTTGTTGTTTTCAGAATATGTACGACATACTCGTGTATTTTATCATGGGAATGGCTCTTCTCTGGGAAGAAACTTTTATGATGAAGGGTTTCTAAGGACTTTTTTGAAAATGCACGCAATAAGATTGAAAACTTCATATTGATATCCGATTATTTCTTAGAAGTTTCTATTCCAGTGATAAATTTGAACAGAAGCTCTTAGATGTTTGTCATTGCCATGGACTCATTAAATCTTGTTTTTTTATCAATTTGAATTAGTTTTCTGCATTTTGAACAATCCAATTCCTAATATCCTGAGTATTACACATTACCTAAAAAAAATTGATGCTTTTTTTTTCCATACTTATAATATTTATTTTTAAACACAATGCACTCGTCAATGCAAAGACAAGAAATCAAATTTTATAGAAATACAGGTTTCAGATTTCTACCATGTTTCAAATAGGTATAATCGAAAAAATGAGAGTGATGTTGCTTATTACCCGAATTAACTCTACGTAAACTTAACATGCAATAGTTCTGTTGTGAAGAGAAGCCAACTATTCTAGCAGTTTCTCCGATTACTCTAAATTAAAAATTACCAGCATAAATCAAAGTGTACCAGTGTATGTTATCCTACTTATCTAACGCCTTACACATCGATACCGTAACGAAGATCGCTAGTAACGATGTGACGAAAGACAACCTTTAGCGATGGTGACGATAATCTAGCCCTCAATGCCCCGCAAACCTCAAACGCGTTTGAAGCGCTGGCATAACGATATCAGCGTAATACACCCTGTGGTAATCTTCTATCAAGGAAATAGATATTTTCTGGATTTTATGTGCCGAGGTGAACTCGGAAATGAAAAAGAATCTAGTCTCCGCCGGCTGTTTGCTTGGTGTTATATTGGGTTGAGAAAAGGCCGTCTATCTCAATCTTCCTTCTTTGCGATTTGGAGCAATCCAACTATTCATTTGAGCCAGTTTTGCGGAATCAGGAAGAGTTAAGAGTCTTCTTTTTTTCGTTTTTTGAAATATTTTGATTGCCAAAGTCAAGGACATTGAAACAAAAGACAACAATTTTGACAAATGATAATAGTGAATCTAAGTAAATTGACTTCACACATGACATCCAACACTACGAATGAATATGACCAGAATATTTTGTCCATCTGAAGCCGCAAAAACTCCTACATCAGAAGTCTTCAACCCTTTTCTAGCCGCGAGCACTGCCTGTACCCATCATCAAAAGGAGAGTAGTCCTCACGGCAGAATTGGCATATCAATGCATGGAAATCAAGATGGTTTCAATGCTTGTGTGCACACAATTTGTACAAGGTGTTTAATTGAAGCGTTAGTCAACTGCTCGTGAGCTGACCCGGATGATATGTACTGGGTGGAAATGGGGTTTCTTGCTACAAAAAAAACCCAAAAAACATCTTTTACTTTATTTTCCAAGAAATTAAAGTATATTTTTGTCATAAGCGCTCGATGCAATAAGCATTCATATAATTTTTTTTCAATCCTTTACATTGTCAAGAAATTACTAACTGGGAATAAAATTTCTGAAAATGCCAAAAAAATTGCCCCGAAACTTAGAAAAAAATCCTAGCAGTGAAAAAAAAAAAAAGCACAGAAAAGTGAAAAAGATGCAAAAGAATGCAAACGACATCCTTGCCCTGCTTATTACAAACCTTATTGTAAATTCAAACGATATGAAGTTTATTATAGGATTTAATTTTGTCAAAAGAAGAATTAAATTTAATGTGTTGGGGAAGAAACATACATTCATGGTTCCTTTTTTTCATTCAAATTAAATGCTCTTCTGTTTCCTTAATTATACGACAGTCAGTGAACAATGACAACTGTCCCAGCTTATCTGATAACTACTCTCACAACGAGCACGAGTAGATGGGAAATGGCAATGAGCCAAATATTGCACAAACACGAATAAATTCTAGAATTTCAACGCAACCTCACTTTAATTAGTAAAAACTTCATGAAAAGAGGGAATCGTAATTGTTCTTCCGAAAATGGAGTAATTTGCATTTATTTTGGTTGTTTGCGGAGTATTTCGCATTTTGTGATTCTTCTCAAGAGCTATTCGTTCCCTCCTCCTAATTAATTACGGCTGCTAATTGTTCCAACAACTCTATTAATCAAGATTGTTTGTAATTAAGTTCGAGATGGATATATCATGAAAGAATTGCACTAACGAATACAAATTAATGATTACGGTTGACAATAATAACTGCATTTTTATTTTGATATTTATTCGGAAAAAAACACAAATTGCGTATGAAAGCCTTTTTTTTTTCACTTCTTTTCCGATTGTTTCCGGGAAAAAACGGAAATAAAAAACTATTGATTGTATTTTGTTCTGTTTTGTATCTTTTTAAACAAGTAGAGGCGAGATCATGGAGAGACATCTCTATATACAGAGCGATACTACTTTTTATTTTGCATAACATAAACCATAATAACTCTCTCGTTGCCAATCAAGTCACTCTAAACTCTCCGAGATTTGTACGGCTTTGACTTCAAATTGACAATTTTTGCCGCTTGCGGGGTCACAAACTCATTTATGAAGTGTGACCATGTGACCAGTCTTTTATGTTATTATCTCCGCCGTTCGGCAAATTTGTCAAACATGATTTTTTTCTTGTTGAGAATTACATTTTGATTAGCAGTGCGGGTCATTTTCCGAGATCGGCAGTTTTCAGCAATTTTAATTGTCTTTGAGAAATTTTTGACTTTACTTGATTTAGATTTTTTTTTCGGCTGCAACTGTCACATCACGCTGTATCCGCCTTTGATAATGAGAGTTTTTTTTCGGCTGTAAATGACAGCTGTGCTTGGTAAAGTTTTTGGCTGTGAATGCTCACTTTAATTGACTTTGACCACGTTGTAGGCTGCAGTCAGCGACTTTACTTGCTTCTCACATTTTTGTGTCTTTAATTGGCAACTTTACTTGCTTTTGACAGTTTTTGGCTGTACTGACAACTTTACTTGTCCACCTTAACAGTATACTCATATGGCTTATCAGAACCGCAGCATCAAGTACACAAAGGAACTCGCATTTGCAAACATAGATTGCGTAAAATCATCATTCCCAACTTCTCTCTGATTTTTGAATTCCAATATCTCATCGAATAGAAACTTGGAATTTTTTTTGGCCTGAAGAGAGACAGGGCAACCCCTTTCTAATCGAAAGTCAGAATGACCGAGTAAAAATTTAGGTTTCTTATTTGGTTAAACACTGTATTTTCACTCTCAAAACTGGTACAGGGTAGTTTTTGAATGAATTTTGAACGTTTTTTGAATTGAAGCTATACCTCCACGATGGACGATTGATGAGATAAAGGCTACACTAACACTGTAGATACTTACGCAACACATTTCTTGCATGAAATCAATTCTTCAAAAATATTACCCAAAAGATTGCGTAGTAGAGTGCATGTAGGGTTTAGTAATCCTGCGGTCTCGCTACACTGTGTGCAAAATAGACTAATCTGTAGTGAAGGAAAAGAAAAACAGCAAGAGTAAGAAAGCACCCAGTCTGAGAAACCAATTGCTAAAATTGGCATTTTTCGATAGAGGCCGGCCATTTACGGTTGCAAAGTCTGAGAACCCCCTCAGGATTTTTATGTTCGTACTTTTTCCCTTTCAACATTCATCACAAAAGGTGTAGGGGAAAAAGCTCTGAACCTACTCGAATTGTATTCGATACAGCTGTGTTCTTGTCCAAGTAAAGTTTCAATAGCTACACATACATACACTTGTGTAAGGAGAAAAGAAAAACAAATATCCTTGGGAAAAGTTTTTCGGGATAAATTTGTTTCCGGCTTCTCGTAGAGCGCTCGTGTAAAGTTACGGAACCGGAATTCCAATTCATCCGGTAAAAAAAAAGACTCCCGTAATCGATTGGATAGCGGCAGCTGGCTCCTAAATTCATTCGGGTGGGCTTTGTTTTCGATAATGTTAGCCAATGAAGACAAAAACCCAGAGTGATCATAAACAAAATACCGTTTGAAAGCAATTTTGCACCCATTTGACAATTATTATTCACCGGCCAACAAGGAATCATATATTCGTGTTTTTAAATAAATATTATCTATATCGAAGCCATTCGATTATATGCTATGAATTCAGAAATTGGTTCTTATTTAGAGGGATACGATGCCACTCTCCGAAGTACGAAAGCCTGGATAACCAAGCGGAGATCGACTTGTAACTACATCCGCTTGGCTCTGTCCAGGCATTCGTACTCCGTTTCGTTCTTATTGTTGTATTATTAAGAAAGGAAGGCTCATAAATTCATGTAATGATTCCCAAAAACAGCATGAATTTGGTGGCAAAGAAATGTTGCCTCCCGATATAACGATATCTTTTCTTTGTCTGTAGAGAATATTGTTTTATCGAAATTTTCACTGTAGTGAAATCACAATTACGATAACTTACAGGTTCCTTCATCACAGGCTTTGAGGAAAGAACTACAAGACAACTACAACTTATGAGGCTACAACACTCCGGCCCAAGCAACTAAATAACAGTAACAGAGAAAAACCGATATAACGATATTTTTTATATCTTAATCTATATCTAGGGCTCTGGATATCTCGAATTAACTGTCCACTAACTAACATGTTGTAAAAAACCACCTTACCAAATCTCAGTATCACCATTATAGCGGAAATTGTCCGGGTTGGCCCATGCGTTAAGACTGCCGTGGCAATTACGACACATTTTCATATGTCCAGGTAAGCTTACTTACATTAATGGTGGAAAACTGTGAAGGATACAAGAGGAGATATTATCTCGGTATATGTTTTTTATCCAGTCCAAGTTCATTCTGAATCCTATATCCGGATCAATCATCTCTCTGATGGCTTTACCATTATGCAATATGCTCCCTATTCGAGGATGATGTCACTCTCCGCTCTGCCGCATACGAAGATTATTTACAGCTAGTTGATGCGAAGATAAATGTTGGAAAGATAGAAAATTCGACTGAGATTCGACAAGGAATCGAACCCACGTCCTCTCACTTGCCGGGTGAGTGCCCCAGACCACTAGACAAACAAGCAACGAATCCCAATCTTTCCGTAGAACTCGTGCGCACTGAACGGGACAGTAAGTGGACGATGGCCAAGCTCACAATTGCTGACAGTGCCACGAGATGGCGACTTATCCAATGATGATATCACTTTCCACTTTCCGGTCTAGGGCGGTCACCAGGCGAGTGAGAGGACATGGGTTCAAATCACCGCAAGGGCAGTTGAATTTTCTTTCTTTCCTAAATTCATCATTGCATCAACCGGTTAGTGAAAACCTTGACAATGTTGTTTCCATTGACTTTTAGTTAACTTTATCCGCATAAATGTTTTGACACCGATTTCGTTTTGATTATTTCTGGCATCTTTTAGGAGGGAAATTTGCAGCAATAACATTTTCACGTGATTAAAATTATCCTGTTTTTTGTTGTCTAAACCCTGACAATGAATCTAACAAAGCAATCGCCATAATTGATATTGCACTTGAAATCATTATTCCCAAATTCATATTTTTGTCCTGTATTATGCATATCAAGATTTTTGAACGTTATGAAAATTGGTTGGATTTTCAATACAAAGTCCTTCCTCACAAACACGCGCGGAAACAATGTTAAAAATGTCGTTGCAAAGATGAAAATTTCAATTTTCTATTGATAAGAATTAGATCTCATTGTAACGCCACTGGCCGACACCTTTGTGCCGCAAATATGCCGAAAAAGAAAACTGTTGAGTCACGCATTGAGAACTGGTATAGCTTCGGACTTCGGACTGCGGCCTGTTTTCACATTATGGGAGAAGCTGTTGAATTTGTCTTCCGAAGTTCAACAGAATACTCTAAACTCATGACCTACGGGACAAATGAGTCCCTTGGAGTCACTGATGTGTTCCGTGAACTCAAACTTAATTTGGAAAAATTAACCAAGCGGCACATTGAAGTGGCCTGATGCGCAGTAATACAAAACACTTGAACGGTCCGCGGCACGTTTAGATATTACTTAAGTGGAACTTGGCACATTTACAGAGCAGGTAAATAAACCGTGGGACATTTATACAAGACTTAGATGACCCGTGGCATAGTTATAGAGTGTTTGAATGACCGGTGGCACAATTCAACATCACTCAAGTGACCCGCAACATATTCACGGATCACTCGAGTGACCGAGACATAGTTCTAGAGTGCTTGAGCGGACCCGATACATTTCCAGATAATTTAAGTGATCCATGGCTCATTTATAGATCACTTGAGTGGTACACACTTTCACATCACACCATTCGACAGTGGTAGAGTGCAGCATCACTCAAGTGGGGCTTCGCGTCATTTTGAAAATTAGTTAAATGACCCGTGACACATTTACAGGGCCCTTGAGTGGCCCGCGCCACGTTTTCAAGTTAACAAAGTGGCCCGCATTCTCCTGAACGTTGAGCACCTTTGTTCTCCAGCAATCCAGTGAAAATAAAAGCCAATAAGACCCGCATTACACTTTAAAACTTTTATAAAAGAACGTTTACAAAACTTTTAAAATGTAATAGGGGCAGTTGGAAGGAGCATTTGAAAGAAGAAAATGCTGCGCTTTTTTTTTTTTCAAAAGTAACGTGAGATACGACTGATAAATCACTTTTTAGACATCGAACAAAATGCGAGAGGATAAAGTGATTCGTGGGGAATCCATAAAATCCAGTCACTAATGCTGTAATAATTACGATATTCACGTTAAAAACCCTAATTTGTTCGAGGCCAGAGGATACAGATGGTGACACTTCACGATAAAAAGAAACATCATTCGTAAACCAATAATTGCCACGTGGAACTTCTACCATGAAAAATACAAAATCCAAACTTCAGTATTTGCATCACGCATCGCAGCATATTCTTGTGATTTCGCAGAGAGAAAAACATGGAAAACTGTCCATATATCGTTCCCGGAAACTTTCCAGAAAGAAACTTTCAACAAGAGAGCGTTGAAATATATTCCTTGGCAGTTACGTATGAATTCTTAAGGCGATTCTTTTTCATTCTTTCTTAAAAATTTCTCTGCAGAAAAAAAAGAACTAAAGATGAAAAAATAGAAGTTTTTTCTCTTCAAATCCTTAAACTTTCTTTTCGATAGAAAATATTACCTTCCAGGAATTATAGTTTTCCTCGAGATTAAAGTGAAAAGTTGACATTCTTTTCATTTTTTGTTTCTTTTCAACCGATCGATTGAAAAGATTCTAAAAAAATCGGGAAAAAGTTTCTCGACGTGTTCTAAAAATACGAAAAATGGAGAATCGCTTTCTAGATTTCGTGTCATAAATTTTAGTCCGATGGAGGATGAGAAATAGGGATGTATATAAGAACTATTTCAACGAGGAATCGTTGAGAACCGAGAACGTGAGAACACGCAAGCATTACAAAAACGCAAGATTAATCCTTTACGAAATCATAAACGTCGAATTTTTGTCCTTGCAATTTATTCTACGAAACGAAACAGACCGTGCCATAAATTCGTAAATACAGCCGAGTTCAGTTATAACAAACCCCCCTTGCTGATTCGAGAAGTGAATGCTATATAACCGACGTGCACGTTATAAGTGAGGTTTTAGAATAAGCTTACGTATGAATAGCATATATGCATTAAATGCATTATTGAGACTGTCGTGGACAAAATAAGTTTATGTAGCCCATAATTGAAATGTATACACAGTGGAACTTCGGTTTACGAGCTTAATTCGTACGCGCGCATTTACGCATAGCTGCAATGTTTGCTACATCTAGTTTTGTATCGTAAATATTCACACTCGCACGTGTTAATTTTCCGAGTGAGGCAGGCTTACCGGAGACTTTAGGGGAGAATATTACCCACAGTTCCATAACACGTGTGCGGGCGAAAGCGAAAAATCATCAGCTCAGTTGCGATAACGTGAAAATAAATGAACGAAGCGCAAATTTTTTTCTCGTATTGCGAATCATCGCTTGTTAATCGAGTCAAAATATGTCCACAATTTTTGCTCGTTAACCGACGTTCCACTGTATATGGCATGAATATACAGGGTGGGCAAAAAGTCCGTAGAAAGTCCGTTCGACGTTTTACCTCGATTCTACGTTCTAATGTAGGGTTACCAGACGTCGTCAACCGTTTTTGAAATTTCTCCATTTTGTTCTCATTTTTAGGAATATCATCCCCCACCAAGAGACAACTTGCTCTGTCAAACAAAAAAATCTGTATATCAACGTGTGTGTTTATTCGATTTTTTTATTCCTCACACGTGTACTGGTCTTGAACAATCGCTGTCGAAATACACGACAAAACTAGAATCTAGAGTTAATTCCAAGCACGAGAAATACAATTCTAGCCGCTGCCCAGCGTTCTTCATGATTGTATGAAGAAGGCAGTTCAAGCACAAGGTAACCGCACCAATACATCCGAATTAAGTAAATGCCGGAATGTGTGTTCCAAGGGTATATGTAGCTCTAACATACGTGTGTTGTCAAAGTTATATTTGTTTCGTATTCTATTGTTGCTACTTATATATTTCCAACAGACAATGGTGCGGATGTTTGAGTTTTCACGTTACGTAAGTATCGTGCAGTTAGTCTTCTTACTCCAGACTGATTGACGAATCTGAGTTTTCTCTTTTTATTCACTTTTAATATGTGTTAGAACAGCGAGTCGGATATAAATGTAGAATAAAATAAATTGAATACAAAGTCTGCGGAAGGGGCGTTATAATTAGAGCATCTCTTTCTTTGTTAATTTCTTTACAGAGTGATTCCATAATTACCCTTTGCCGCTTTTTATTCTCGAGTCGTTGATCCTAGAGGCAGACTTGCATAGGAAAATCTCAAATACGTCCTTCATGTTGTTTACAAGAGGTTTTTATAGTTATTAAAATGAAAAGGTTAATATTTTATAGGAACACCTTGTGCCCATAAACCCGACTAGAATGTTATTGCCCTGTCTCTCTTGACGCCAACAAAATCTCGCATGTTTCCAAGAATTCGTTGGGATAATTCAAGTTGGGAAAGAACAGCATAAACTAATGTGCAATGCTTCTTACTCTAATTTATGTTGCTCTTTTCCAATTTTTCAACTTAAATACCTCAACGAATATTGTACTTGAAAACGTAGATTTTGTTTGTTGGTCTCAGGAATGACAAAGCAACATTTTTTTCTAATTGGGGTTTTTTACGGCACCGTACCAATATAAAAAATTAATTTTTGTTCAGTTTTAATAACTACACAACCCCTTTCAACATGAATGATATATCTGACGTCCGCATTGTTTGAAATTTTTGTTTTTCAATTGAAACCTTGCTTCTAGGATCAATGGTTCACCAGTAAAAGGCGGCAAGAGGAATCATGAAATCACTGTATAGAATCGTCCTCCTTTCATCAGTGACAGTTTTCAGAAACATATCTGTCATTTCACTGAAAGAAAAGTAAAATTTAATGAAGTATATCTCGCACTCTTTAATCTAAACACATCTGGTTCAATCAGCGTTGGTTGAATAGTGCCTGGTGTCTACAGCCAATTGAAATAAAAATCTCTTGAATTGAAAAAAAAGATAACTATTCAAATATAAGTTTTATTAGGGTATAAATTGTCACGTCTGATTCAATTACAAAAGCCGTTTCAATTGTTCCCCTTTCCTCTACGTGTTCACGATACGTAATTACATTAGAAACAGCGTCACATAAAGAGGAAATGTAAAGACGAAAGATCCATTTCACAGAAAGATAGTTTATGGCACTAGCAACTCTATTTAGATCCTGAGAGCTTCAGTTGAAATTTATCAGTGAAATAAAAACTTCAAACAAATAATCATATATCAATATAAAGTTTTCAATCTTATTGCGTGCATTTTCAAAAAAGTCCTTAGAAACCCTTCATCATAAAAGTTTCTTCCCAGAGAAGAGCCATTCCCACGATAAAATACACGAGTATGTCGTACATATTCTTAAAACAACAAAATAAAACCGGGAACTCTTTCACCGAGAGGAAATTCGCAAATGAGGGCTCAACGCTTCAGTATGTACAGTATACACTCGCTCCGAGACATTCCGCCGAGCATTTCTCATACGGAAACGGCTTTAATGAGTTCCTATATTTCATAAGGTTGCACATTGGAGTGCTTTTCGTTTCGCTGAGAGAACCACTCCGCTAATACGTTATTACACTCGTTAAAGCTTACTTCCCCGAATGATTCTATTTGAAGTCTGAAATCTCCATTACCAGTTCTGCTTCAGCTATGTGGAAGATGTAATAGTGGATAGAGATAGATATCATAACATGGTAAGTTTTTGAATTGCTTTGAAAAGCAGTTTGAAATCAGTAATGAGTTGGGCCAGAAGTACTCGCAGTTTGTTTGGTTGCAAATTTATCCTTACAATAATAAATATAGAATAGGTACAAATCAGTACATAAAATCAGTTCATACAGCTTTATCCATCGTCGAGGATGTTTTGTAACGAATAATTTAAATATTGTTCTGAATGCTTTCACGCGCTTTTCAGAATCCCGATCTATATCCAGATTCGAATGACCAACATTCTTCGAACTTCATTTTTTTCAGTCTTCAGCACTGTCTATTCTCACAGTCAGCAGAACACACACACACAGTTCCATCTTACGCCATATCAGGGTCGAAGTATAGAAATTCGTCTCTTTAACATATCTGGGTGCCGATTATAACAACTCGTCCTCCATCCATCATCGCTCCACCGTGGAAATGCAGTAGTGCATTGAAACCATGGTTGGTATAAGAAAATATGCCATCATCGAAATCGAGAAAATATAGCTCGATCGCAGTTTAACCCTTTGAGTGGCATTGCCGAGGTATCTCGTCTCTTTAAAAGCCTCTTATGTTTTTTTTAGCATTGACAAGCAGAGACATTTTGTAATGTTGATTTCTCAATGGGACATTTTTCCCTACACCCCTTAGTTTGCAGCTGCTGGAACTCGGACGAAAGGGAACTTTATTAAAGAAAAGATGCCTCATCTGAAAAACCAAAAGATTTTCATCTGTGAAAATCATGTTAAAATTGGAGAAAACATATAAAAACACCTCTCGACAAGATCGGTTCGTAATAAAAATTGCTCAAATATTCCATAATACATCTCACACCGGCAAGAATGACATCATAAATCAAGAAACCCAAAAAATTACAGAATAAAGAAGATAGACTTGTTTTCAATACAAAAGGTTATCTACAGGAACGAAACTTTTGCCGCTCAGTTTTGTAGCTACAAGAATGTCAATATTGCTGACATTTGGAGAAAAAAAAATGTTTTGAAAATGGGAACAAACTCAAATTCGTGAATTTTTGAGCTGTGACACGTTGTGCTTGTATTTATAGAGCTGATGACAGTCGCCCTGAAGAATGGGAAATACAACTTTACATTAGAAAAAGAACGTCACGAAGAAGAAAGAAAATGACACTATCCGCAGTCCTTATAATTACAAATGAATGTTTTTTCCCCGCAATGATAATATACACTGGTGAAATAAATTAAGAGAATTTGCATATTTTATCGAATTTCATGAAAAGAACCGAACTGAATGTAAAACCACTGCTTCTAGACAAAAATGCAAATCTTGTACGACAAATACGTAAGAGTACACGTGTGTGTAGGCGGAGCCAGTAGAGAAACAGGCTTTATAAGCGCGCGTAAGTTAAGGCGCATTTCGTTCGCTAGCACACCTCGGCGAATTTCTTGGTGTTATTTTGCAGCAATCGGTTAATTTCAAATTGTAACAGTAAAAATGAGTAACCACCAACGTTCAGATGATGGAATGAGGTGGCGAATTGTGGGGAGGCTAGAAGCAGGAAAATCTCAAGTCCAGATTTGTAGACAGTTCAATTTAACGCCCAGCGTCGTGTGTAACTTATGGAAACAGTTCCAGGATACCGGATCCATCGAGAGAAAGCCTGGGCAAGAGCCACGACGGACAGAGAAGATCGCCATTTGTCGATTATAGCGAGGCGTAACAGGAGTGCTGCAGCTTCTCGGCTCTCTCGTGACTTGTATGCAGCCACAGGAAACCGTGTATCAAGGGTGACTGTTTCCAAAAGACTTCATGAGAGAGGGTTGTTTGCAAAAAGACCCGCTGTTTGCGTCCCGCTCACTTCTACGGACAGGAGAATCCGTTTATCATGATGCATGGATCAATGGGCGACCGTTCTCTTCACTGATCAGTCCCGGTTCAGTCTAAGCACCGATTCCCGCCGTACGTTCATATGGAGAGAACCAAGGACCCGCTACCTACCCTCCAATGTCCGCGAAATCGACCATTATGGCGGAGGAGGTTTAATGGTCTGGGCAGGCATCATGTTGGATGGCCGCACACCTCTCCATGTCTTTGAAAGAGGGTGACTGGTGTGAAGTATAGGGATGAGGCCTTGGAGCCCTATGTTCGCCTTTTCAGGGGTGCAGTTGGCCCCGAGTTCATTTCAATGGACGATAACGTGAGGCCACATAGAGCTTTTCTGCTCGACGATTTTCTAGAGAGTGAGGATATTCGCCGGATGGATTGGCCAGCCACATCTCCAGACCTTAACCCTATAGAGCATGGCTGGGACGCTCTGGGGAGGGCAATTGCAACTCGCAATCCCCCTCCGGGAACCATCCAGGGAATGAAAACAGCGTTGCTGAACGAGTGGGACCAATTGCCACAGGAAATGATAAATTGCCTTATTTCAAGTATGAAATCACGCTGCGAGACCTGTATATCTGTAAGAGGGTACCATATCCCCTATTAACCCATCTATTAACCCATTTTTTTGTTTATTCTGCAACCGCTGTTTCATACCTTCCGACTCCCAATCATGCGTGTGTATTACAATTATTGAATGGTTATTTGTTTTGTATTGTATCAATGTATGTCATATAAAATCGGTACTGTAGTGCTAGAGATAATCGACCAGGTCTGCAAATTCTCTTAATTTCTCACACCAGTGTAGTCCTTACTCTTCAAAAGTGATAACAATACCCAAAGGATAACATCAACCGTGATTCTATCAAACGGCGTCGACCGTATTTCATAAGTTCATAGACATCATTGAGATATAATTAACTTCTGAAACTTGTGTCCATTTTTCAGATTTCGAAGGAAAGAAATTACTGCAGTAAAAAATTGCTATCATTTTCATCCCTTTTCATACTTTTCGAATAGCTTCACGCTTCTATCGCCCAGGTGATGAACAGAGAGTGATTCCATTCTTTTCCCTCAAGGAATTTTCTAAAAGATTCTACGGAGAGATATCAAATATAACTGCCAAGAATTCTTTTTTTCAATGTTGCGGAAGGTGAAAGCTGTTTTGAAAAGTTTCCAAAAAAAGGGAAACACATAACTTTTATCTATTTTTTCCCCTTATTTGTTTTTTTTATCCCTTTTCTATTCTCCAAGTCGTTTCAAGTACGTGATGCAAATACCCAAGTACAGTATTTTTGTTTTTGATCCCGGTACGAGGAGTCACAAAACACATATGTGAGAAGGGATGTCCTTCGCTTTTTTGTTATTATTTTCGAAATTTTCTATCAAACTTGTGGTTTTCGCTATAAAGAAAAATTCCCGGAAAGTGAATGCTATTCTATATTTTCCGCTGTATCGTGAGCGGTCGTTTTATGCATGTGCCGCTGCCGCTTCCACGTTTGTTATCTGCAGTGGACGGCAATAAAATAAATGGGAAATAGATCTTCGATACGGAAATAGCCTCCGTCCACGGAAGTCTATTTGTGTAACAAAGTATAACTACGAGTAGATATCGATACACGTGCTCTGTATTTACGCCCATGTTATTCGAGAAATGTTCCGTTAATTCGAATTTTTATTGCCTTTTATTTTACGGACCCCATTCATGTTTATTATCAAGGGTGAATGCGAGGGACTTCAAAGTGAAAACGCGTTTATGTGCGCCACAATGAAATCGATATTTTAACGAAGATATCTATATTATTCAGGCGATATTTTCAGTTTCGCTTGCACGCAATTTTATACTTTGGTCTCAGGTCAGGGGGCGCAACGTTTATATTTTTCTGATCCAGCTTTTATTTTCTGAATTATGGCGTTGGTGCTGTACTTACATGTACAATGTTACTCTCTCACAGTAGTATTAAGAATATATAAATTTCAAGGTAGGTTAAAATATTTTGTGCCAGGATTTAATCAATTTATCATCATTATTCCACCTACAGAAATAATCCATTCACAGTTGAATTACAAGACACAGGCAAAAACATAAAAAAATAAATAAAACACACACGTAGAATAAAAGTTAAGTCGTAGTTTTTCCTTGGTCCCGTCCAGCTTTTATAGACAGCAATGTAATGAAACCAAGAATTTTCTGAATATTATGCTGAGGCGAACTCGGAAAGAAAAGCCATCTTGTCTCCGCCGATGCTCGAAACCAGGAACTCTTGCATACCGGGCAAGAACGCTACCATCTACACCACTGGAAACACGGCCTCGCCTTCCTTATTTCACGTGCTGTGGTGTGAGGCACTGAAGTAAAGGCCTGGTGTTCTTGGGAGTAGAAAAAAATTTCTCTCTTTGTGGTGTTGGAGAGAGAACACACAGATTTCGTTATCGAAGCGGAAAAGATCGATATACCTATTCACTTTCACAAGTTCTATTCACTCGTTCTATAGAGTTTTTGCAGAAATGTTTTGCAAAAGACACGATGGAGTCCTTCGTCGAGTTTGTTTACTCGGGAAGTGTCCAGTGAATGAATTTTAATATCGCCCTCTAACTATTACGAGCAAGTGAGAAATGAACGACTTGAAAACATGCAAGCAGTAATTATGTGATGACTTTCTTGGACGACGACAATGCTTGTGAAGCATTGTTGTTCGCGGACATGAGACATTGTACTCGAAGGCAATGTCGTACTCTACCGTAACATATCTGCAGAAAGGTTCGAAGCGCTTGGAGTGATAATCATATCTCGTCCGCATTTGGGATACGATATAATGCGAAACTTCTTCGCCGGAAAAGATTCAGAATTCTCAAAGTGGGCGTCGTGGCTCCTGGGGGGTGTCGCCAACATTCATCAAGGCCGTCGCGATGAACTGGACATATTGATTTGTGTGCCTACTTTATGGTTCAAAGTGGTTCTTTTAGAAGTTAAAATATGTATCCATTTTGAAATGGTTCTGAGTAGTTAGCAAGCATTTTTTAGCAAATACCGTACCTGTTTTTTTTTTTAAATTTCGAGAAAATAACAGGGAAGATGTGTGTTTAATATTATCCTAGAAAAGTGCGGCACCATAGATATGGCGGGTATGCAATAAATATTTCTGTCCACAATTTTTTTGTCACTCCCATGCGATAGATATGACGAGAAATACAACACATGCTTCTTAGAAACCAAAAAAATATTTCACATTCATTTTATTTACAGATTGAAAATTCTATTTTTTCATCAATATGATTCGACTAAAAAAAAAAATGTTTAGTGTTACTCCTGAAAACTTGACAATTTGCGCGTAACATTATATATTCTGTTTGTGTAACGTTCACGTTCTGTCTCACAAACTCTCGCAGCAAAAATATCAATAAAATACCAATTTCTTTGACTCAACGTCATCGGCTATGAAATGTATATATTGTATGAGAGCTCGCATTAAAATATAAGAATTCCGGTTTTCTTCCCAGAGAAATGGAGGACATTCACGCTCCTATTTTTCAAACGAAAGAAGAAAGAATAAACTAAATTCTCTATTTTAGTTCCACTTTAATTTCTTTCTTTCCGTTCAGAGAAATGCATTCGAGACCATCTTCATTCAATAAAAGAGTTCTTTTTGTAGAGAAAACCCCAAGTAAGAGAAATATTTTGTAAGAAGAAAATTTTCTTTTGGAAGGAAATTCTCGAGTTTTGTCGAGAGTTACTCGTTAGTTATGTGGGATATACATCCTACTGACAGATATATTGAAAATTGAATTATCCACAACATATTCATAATAAAAAGAAATTCTTAAATATACTCACATGAAAAAAGAATGAACATTCTGATTTTTGAGATGTTTTTAAATGATCTCATACCTTTTAACATGGTGAAAAACTATGCTCTAATTGAAATATCATCAAAATTATTATCTAATCACCGATTTATTCCAAATATTTTTACACATGTTCTTGATTGTGTGTGCTATCCTATGTTGGTATAAAGTTTTACATATCTTAGCTACTTAATTTTTTGTAAATTTTCGAAGAAAAAATTCAATAAAAACAGCTTGCGTGCATGATAGAATACCATGACGTGAAAGTAATTGAATAAAAATTGATTAAAAATAAAGGAAACTTCAATTCCTGAAATGAAGCAAAAGAGAGAGGTTCAGATTTCATTAACTCAATCTTTTATTAAAAATTACATTTTTGCAAAATAATAATAATAGTATATAATCAAAACTGAAACAAAAAAATCAGATAATCATAATATTGGGTGAAATAGTGATATATATTAATCACGCAATGTTTTTGTAAAATTGGATATAAAATTGATATTTTGATTCTTTTACGCTTTCTAAAAAATCAGTTTTCCAGCTCGAGAAATCTGTTTCATGGTCATTTCCAAATAATTTGTAAATATTGAAATTATTCTGTTCTGAAAAGAATGATTTTGAGAAAAGTGAAACTGAAATTTAGAATTGTGGGTGATAAATACAATGCTCTCAGACAAATATACGAGTTAGTAAGGAAAAGCCCCCCTAGCCTACATTTTACTGGAGAACCATTCACCTTACAGGCGTACTTCCAATTAAAGGTAAGGTGTTGAAGTAAAGTGTAGATCAGATATCTTCAACCCATTATTCGCGAGCACTCTGGTGCTCCCTGAAGCCCCCAGAGTGCTCGATGCTCGTGCCCTATTTGGTGCTCGCGAGCACTTGATCAACGTTCCAATTAAGCACCTTGTACAAATTGCATTCAAGGAATGAAACCATCCTAATTTTATGCATTTGTACGTCAAGCATGCCGTAAGGGGTGCTCTTTTTTTTATGATGGGTACAGACAGTGTTCGCGACTAGAAAAAGGTTGAACCCGCTGGTGTAGATCTCGGAAAAGGCATTCATATTGCAAGGGGATGTATGTATAGTTATCATAATACAAAAACATTTTATACTGGTGCCCTGGACTCGAAAATCCGATAAGAAAGCGGCTGCCTTGCTTCTTGTGAGACAAACAAAAGGAATTACACATTTCTAAGTGCAATATTCTCCGAGATATTTGAATCAAAATTTTGGAGAAAAATTTAGAAAGAACAGCATATAAATAATGGGGATAGAACAGTTGTCCGTTAGTTTTTGCTGTTCCTTCCTAATTCTTCTGTTCCATCTCAATGCATTTCTTTCATCTGCTCAAAGCCAAGATATCTTACCGTTGCACGGGAAGAGGTTTGATATACTTTGCTCAAGAATATGGAGAAGACACCAACGAATAAGGCAAATACACATATTTGTGTATTTGCCTTATTCGTTGGTGTCTTCTCAATAGATGTTTAATACTATGACGGTTGAGGAGTCCGTGATTCTTTACAAGAAATGAAATCATGGTTAGAGGAAATACTTTGAAAAAAAGATGTAGAGTTTAAATATTTTAGGTGTCAAAATGAATTCGCAGCTAAAATCTTTCAACTCTACAACATACAGTAAAACCTCAACATAACAATACTGAACTCAATGACCAGGGAGAAAAATTGCAAGTGCGCTCAGTGGCACATAAGGGCTGCAGACCGCAGCTTGGGATTTCGAAAGAAGTGAGGAGAAGATTTTAGGGCAAGTAAAAAGATGAAGTTGACATGTTGAGGTGGAAGATTCGAGAATGATCTAAGTACACAATATATACGAAATATATACAACGCAGTATCAATATAGTTGGCGTGAAGCTGTTTTTGGCGTAGTACACAGAAATGTGCATTAAACTACTTTACAGAGTGAAACAACTGCATCTTTATTCATCAACTAATTAATTATAATTTTTTGCTGCGAATAGACTCTCATAAATGCATTTCATGGTGTTACTAACTACGCCAATTCAGAAGAAATGGCAACGACAGCATAAATTTGGCGGCTGTTGAAGATAATGCTACCTCTCGGTATAACAATAATTTTTCTACAACGGCATTTCTCTTGATCCGTCGAGTATCGTTATATCGTGGTATCACTGTATTTCATAAATTTATAAATATCGATCAGATGTGACTTACATTGAAGTTATCCATTTTCCAGATTCGGAAAGAAAGAAATTACTGTAGTAAAAATTCCTATTATTTTCATCCCTTTTCATACTTTCTAAAGAACTTCACGTTTCTATCGCACAGGTGAAGTCCAGAGAGGGATCCCATTCTTTCTCTCCGGGAATTTTCTCAAAGGAAACGGAAAGATTCTACGGAGAGATATCAAATATAACTGCCGAGAATTTTTTCTTTCAATGTTGTGGAAGGTGAAAGCAGTTTTGAAAAGTTTCCAAAAAAAGGGAGAAACACACATAAGTTTTCTCTACTTTTTTCCCCTTATTTATTCTTTTTTTTACCTTTTTCTATTCTCCAAGTCGTTTCAAGTACGTGATACAAATACCCAAGTACAGTATTTTCGTTTTTGATCCCGGTACGAGGAGTCACAAAACAGATATGTGAGAAGGAATGTGTCTTTCGCTTTTGTTATTTTCGTCGAAATCTTGTGTCAAACTTGTGGTTCTCGCTGAAAAAAAAAAAAAAATTCACGGAAAGTGAATGTTATTCTATATTTTCCGCTGTATCGTGAGCGGTGGTTTTATGCATGTGCCGTTGGTCCTTCCACGTTTGTTATCTGGAGTGGACGGCAATAAAGGAGCTCGGAAATAGATCTTCAATACGGAAATGGCCTCCGTCCACGAAGTTACGTTTGTGACTTCGTTTTATATCTACGAGTAGATAACGATACTCAAGCTCTGTATTTACGTACATGCTATTCGAAAATTGTTCTGTTAATTCGAATTTTTATATCCTTTTATTTTATCGACCCCCATTCATATTTATTATCAGCTGTAAATGTCGTATAAGGCTCCAAAGTTGAAGTCAAAACGCTTTTATGTTCATCACTATATGAAATCCATATTTTTTAATGGATATATCTGTATAATTCAAGTACTCATTGTGGATTGTATTATTTCGAATGAACGTATATTGTCACAACGATTGTATGTATTCTGTCACAACGATTGTTTGTATGCTGTCACAACGATTGTATGTATGCTGTCACAACGATTGTATGCATATATGCTGTCACGTCACAACGATTTAAGAATCTATATTGTACCCTACGAAAGTGGGCTCCTAATCTCCCTCCTTGTCTTTCAGAATTTTCTCCGGTACGACCGCATAAATTAAGTTTTTTTTTTTATTTTGCTATACACCTACGTACTTTCATTTTCAAAACTGGTAAAGGTTAATTTTTGAACGCCTTCTGAGCATATTTCAATTATACCTCTACGACGGACGGTTGATGAGATAAAGACCGCATTAGCACTTACAGGACACCCTGTATGTGGGATACTGTAAGTGTCATCTGAGAGTTCGGCTTTGTACCATCTACTGTACCACATGAAAGCGACGCAAAATATCTCTTCAAGGCCGTAAGTTTTCGCAAGATAGCTAAGAGGTCTAGAGAAATGTGTTTCCTGTTCCTTCTATACCCACTTTCACTGTTTTGCAGGCCAGATCAGCAACTTTTGTAAATAAACTAAGCCATCTCTTGCCATCTGCAATTTGAAGAAAACTATGATGTTTCAATTTGTCACTAGACCGATGAAATCTTGTTTTTGTTCGATTTTGGTTTTGTTAAACCCGATATTTCCATCTCCCTATTGTTTCATATATCCCCTTAAACATCACTTAAATACCTTTCTTTTCGCATTCGTTATTATTATTATTTTTTTTTGATACTATAAATTCGTCAATGCAATGACAAGAATCAAAATTTTATAAACATACAGTTTCCAGGTTACTTACATCTTTTAGACTGGAATATTATTTGAAATTCATTGGTGGTTCAGGGAAGAAAACACGTTAAGCACCATTACTTTGAACATTGAAGGACCGGACACACCCCACTTTACATCTCTCAGAGACGTATCGAAGTGTTCCCGAAGGATGAATATGTCCGAAAATTTTATTAAATAACAAGTAACATAGAGCATGTTCCGATAAAGGCAGCAAAAGTGAATTGATTATTGGCTTTTCAACACAATCGTCCATATAACAATTTCATAAACTTCGAAAAATAAATACATATTTAAGGCAATCTGGGCCAATAACAATGATTAACATAGAGAGTCACTATTCGAAACTACTATCGGTTGTGAACTTTAAAAACTTCCATACGATTGAATTAGGCCCGATAGTGGCATAACAAGTTCAAAAATTGACTAAAACATGCTGGGAAAAAATGTTTGGCCAACAATATTGATTTGTTTTAACTAAATATTAACGATGTTGGTAGAAGGATTTGCGATTAAAATTTAAAAAGCCATAATTGCATCTTACATTTAGGCGATTGTTGTATTATATCCATGCCCCCCCCCCAATACCTTTTCAAAAAACGATGTAATGTTGCACCCTCTCTTGTCTGCGTACGCGCTCAAGTACCATATGTAAGGGACGCCTACCATCGCCGAACGATTGTAAGTTTTGTTTGGTTAAGTGTTTAGACAACATCATTATAGTAGTAATTAAATGCAGAAATATTACATACTTACTTACTGTCATTTAAATTAAACATGTTGCTTTTTTTTGCAAAATTGACATTTATTTATTATAAAATCTTTTTAAAAAATCACAAATGAATTTTTTTCATACAAAAAAATAGATGAAATAAACATATTTATTCAAAGTTATTTAATGTATATTTTGATCACAAGATGGCAGCGTCAGTAGCATCGTTATTATAATTTACAGCTCCCGAAAATCAATTTTGAGTTACCTCCCTCCTTATGTGAAATACAAATACAACGCCACAACAGGCAAATTGCCCAACGAGGTGGCTAACTTAAGAACATCATGGATCCCCGAGCCATTTTTTGGAGGCCCTACCTACTACACCACACATGCACTCCGCCCCCCCAACGAATCGGTACACGCGGGAATGTGCGTGTACGTGTAGTGAAACCTGACGTACAGTTTTTGTTGTTTCTCTGCAATGCTTGTTATGTGTAGTGCTGCCATCTGCCACTAGTTTTTCTAACTATGAGTGAAGTGTTATGATTGAATGATTTATCGTTAAAGGACTGTTGCTCTCTGTGGCGAGACTTTTTAACGGGGAGATCGGCTCGCATTTGCGCCTTGAAGTTGGGAACCACAGAAAACCAACTTCAGCCGACCACCACTGTGGGGTTCGAACCCGGATCCTCGCATCGCGAGTCCGTCACTATAACCACTCGACCACCACAGCGGCTAAATCTAAAATGTACTTTTTTTTTGTTTTTTTTTCAACTTGCATGTCTTAAAAAACGGAATAGATTGCAATTTCACACAACACAAAATGTGTCCATCGATGCAATGGTAATACGTGAAGGACCCGCCAGGTGTCCGCGGACCACAGGTTGGGAAACACCGATCTACCACATAAAGTACCAAATAAATGTGGACGCAGGATATCTGAACATGGGAATTTTTCGGGAAATTGATAGGGAGAGGTACACGTGTCATATAGTGTGTGCTGAACAATTACGTGCACTATTCTTCGTGGGCCTTCCTTGACTGTTTTGAAGCACAGTATGAATACTTTATCGATGACTTCTGTTAATCACATCTGACGCCATCAGCCATTAAAAACACAATCTGCGATTCTTTTTTATTGTCATAGGCGCATTAAAAATCTTCATTTCAAACCCCACATTCCATATTACACGCCTATTTTGTATTCACCTACAGCAGCCGCTTTTATACAGTGTGTCCCGTAAGTGCTAATGCGGCCTTTATCTCATCAACCGTCCGTCGTAGAGGTATAGTTTCAATTAAGAGAAAATGCTCAAGAAAATGTTCAAAAATTCTTCTGTATCAGATTCTGAGAGCAGGAATACAGTGTATCTCAAAATAAAAAAAATTCTAAATTTTTATACGATCCCCCGTCCTCTAATTACCAGCTATAAAGTTGTCGCCCTGTCTGTTCTGAGCCAAAAAAAATTCCATGTTTCTAAATGCAATATTCACTGAGATATTTTATTTCAAAAATCGCAGAGAAGTTGAGAAATAACGGAAAAAATAACGGACACACACACAACGCTCCTTTCCCTCATTTTTATAGTGTCCTTTAACAACTTCTCTCCGATTTCGGCATTCGAATATCTCAGCAAATATTATTGCAATTAGAAACTTGGATTTTTTTTTTTTTTTTGATCTCAAGGGAGACAAGGCAATAACTTTATAATTCGAAGTTAGAGAACAGGGGAAGCGTACAAAAATTTAGATTTTTTTTTTTTACTTTTGTGACACCCTGTATTTTCACGCTCAAAACTGTTAAACGGTAGTTTTTGAGCACTTGTTGAGCAGATTGAAATCATACCTCTACGACGGTAGGTTGACGACATAAAGGCCGTGATAGCGCCTACAGGACATCGTGTAGGCTTATATTTAGTTTTTAATGAAAAAAATTTTTTATTTATTTATTATTTTTTTTCGGAAACAATTATTATACAAATACAACGCCACAACAGGCAAAATGCCCAACGAGGTGGCTGATAAAAAGATGCCCATAAAAATATGGATGCCATATATTTCAAAAAAACAGCAACCCAATTAAAAATGCAATTAACAAAAATTGTAAACAATATATACACGTGATAAAATGTTATACAACGCCCATAAAGAATACTTATGGTTGTCTTATTCTAAGAATGGATAGCTTCTCGATTTACCCCAACATGTTTATCATATTTCTTTTTAAACGTGTCAATTGTGTTACAATTTACTACCTCCGGGGGTAAGCTATTCCATTTATTAACCACCCTATTGGAGAAAAATTCCCTGCGACACCATAACCTTGCATTGTCCCTCACCAATCGATACTGGTGTCCCCTTGTAAAAGCAGTCGATTGGCGGTGTACTAAAAGTTCATGGTCTATCCTATCCATCCCATTGAAAATTTTGAACTCTCTTCGATCATATCTCCTCGACACCTGCGTTCATCCAATGTAAACATATTCAAAAATGAAGTCTCTCTTCATAACTCATGCCCCTAGTGCCAATAAGGACACGCGTAGCTCTTCTCGTCACCCCTTCAACCAAGTCTATGTCCCTCTCTGTAGGTATGGTCTCCAAAACCTTACAGCATGCTCAGGTCCAGGACGAACTAAGCCTCGAAAAAGCGGAAGAATGACTATAGGAGAACGCGAAGAGACCTTTTTGAAAATGAGACCAAGCATTCTATTCGATTTTTTGACCACCGCTGAACAATGTTCAGAAAACCTAAGCCGCTCGTCAATGAGAGTTCCCAAATCGGTGACACTAGTTGCATCCGGGATAGTGACGCCATTCAACTCGTAAGAGAACCGTGGGTTGCTTGAACCAAAATGAGCGACCATTAATTAATTATGAATATTTTCACAGTTTGTGTATTTGTGTTTTTTTCTACTTTTTTATTTAAATTCATTCAATCTATTTAGTATGACATAGTTTATGTATGGTTCACCAGAGCTTCTTATTTGTCTCTATTCAGAATAATGGAGCATAAAAAGATGAAAAAAGATAAATTTAGCCGAAAACTTTGATAATTTATAATTGTTATCCTACGTGAGAAAGATCGCGCTTAGGTTGCAATTCGTAGTCATTTTACAGGCCGCTGTGTGGACATTCTGCTAGGCACTCGTCGTGAGGATCCAGGTTCCAACCCCGTTGGCGTCAGAGTGGTGGACGGCTTCGGTTTCCTGCGACTTTCCGAATTTGAGGCGCTGATGCGAGTTGGTCTCCCATTTGAGAAAGACTCTCGGCAGAGAGCCGGCAGCAACACGGCAGTGCCGCTGTGGTGGTCGAGTGATCACAGTGACGGACTCCACCGTCGCTGCAGTGGTGGTTTGCTGAAGTTGATTTTCTGTGGTTCCCAACTTCGAGGTGCAAATGCGAGTCGATCTCCTCCCCTTCAAAAAGTCTCGCCACAGAGTGCAACAGACCTACAAACAGTACAAATATAATTCAGTCATAACACATCACTTCTGAAATATAGATGGCAGCACTGATGAAATCAAACACAACAACACTACATACGCACTCGGACGGTGTTGGTACACACACAGTTACACTTTCCGATACAACTCACTACGTAGTAAATCGCCCATAGAGATGGTGATAGACCTGAGTTGTGGGTTTGAAAGAAAGCATTACGACACTGACATAACACGAAAATTCAGACATTTACCGTCTTCACTTCAAAATACGTGACACAGATGGCAGTACACGACACAAGCAAAAGTCGGACAACATACATTAGTGTAATTTACATACATACACTCCCACAACACGTTCCGACGCGTGCCGGTCCGTTGGAAATTCCTGAGATAAATGTGTACGAGGTGCATGTTCGGTTAAAAAAGTACTAGTCATTTTACTGATTTAGGATCGATCAATTGGATAATTCTATCTTTTTTTCCTGCGACTTTCGACTCAGAAACAACCAAGTTCGACTGTATTTCTTCCTTAAGACAAATATTCCTATGAAGTTATGCACGTAACATAACGGGGATTTCAAGGAGGCAATTTGTGCACATGGAGCTCGAGGATTCTGTATCAAGGGGATCGTGTCGAGAGCCGTAACACTAGAATTTGCCCAAAGCTTTCCCCCCATACGGTAACTAATTTAATGAGCTCCCATATTTCTATAGAATTTGTAGTTCCTCTGAGAGAAACCACTTCACCAATAAGTCATTGTGTCCTCATTAAAGTTCACAAATGACTCTCTTGGAAGTAGAGCTACGTTACGCGATCTGCTCAAGCTGTGCCTTCACGTAAAATTATACTGTAGAGTGTAATAATAATCTGGAGTGTTCCATGTAAAGTTTATGGATACTTGTAAATTTCTACTCTGGATTAATTAACGGGTTATGCGCAAATACTCGAAAGGGATCTGATATCCATTGAGTGGCAAATTTCGGAATGGAATTATTATTAGAGTATTATTTTGAGAAATACAGGGTTATCATAATTAAAGTAGTGATTATGATTCACGTACTCTAATTTTTCTGAAAAACTGTTGATCCAAATACAGCCAAATTTCTACGATATCTTAATGATACCATGGGAGACAGATTTATGAAATTAAAAGAATATATATGTATAGTTCAACTTTTGCCCACCAGGTGAAAAAATTGAGTATTTTTATTGAGTTTTACGTTTTCTCATGGTCCATAATTGAATAATTATAATTGATAAATCATAGCCTTCATCGTTTTCATCATTGAATCATCATACTCTTCATCATTGAATCATCATACTCTTCATCATTGAATCATCATACTCTTCATCATTTCCATCATAATTATCATCGTTTCCATCATGCTCATCATTGTTTCCATCATGCTCATCATTGTTTCCATCATGCTCATCAAAAGTAAGTAGTCTTTATCGCACACTCTTTCGTCGAACAGTCAATTTTACAAAGTCATTTATTTTGAATGTTCAACATGGTTTCCAAAGGGATTCAAATCAAAGTAATTTCCAGGTTAATCGTGAAAATTAACCCTTTTTAGCCTGACGGTACTTTAAAGTACCACAGGTTAGATAATTTGTTTTAAACTAATTAATTATTTCATAATTTTTTTTGTCTTTAATTAGAACCAAAATGACTTACCAAATAATGTACATGATAACATTACATTTTCATTTTACTTTATTATAGTTTTCTTTTCATTCTACTTTTCATAACGGTGTCGGATATGAAGCGTTAAGTGTTAATATTTCCAGAATGAAGTTTTCTACCATTTTCGATAAGGTAGCATAGATCAAGCCGCGTGGAAATGTATTTGCAATAATTTTTATATATAAGAGTATTAGAATAATTTTAAATTTTGCAATTTCCGTAAACTTCAATAACCACCTCGGAACTAGAGTTGCAGCGCCATCTGCTGTGAAAAAAACCCTACAAAATATTCCATTTCAAAGGTGTTTTTGGTTTTGTAGAGGATGTTGGAAATTAGTGGATGAAATGTACTGAAGAATTTGAATTTTTTTTGAAGAAAAAATATTTCAATTAATTCTTATACGATATTTTAATTTTATTGGCAGGAAAAATTAGTGGTGTAGTTTAATTTCCCTCACGTCCGTAATGGTTGAAAGTAAAATCATGTTGCTATAGCTGCAGATTGTGTGACCTGCTTCTGTGATGACATTTGCCTGCTTATAGCCAGATAAAAGGTTAATTTCCATTATTCACTTTCATCTCTTATTAAAAAAATGAAAATGAAGGGAATGTGGAAAAAAAAAGAGGATTTGAGGAAGATAAAATTTATGGAATAAATGCTGAAATTTTTATTTTCGGAATCGATTTAATTATCTCGAATCATCAGAAAAAACAAGTTTCTTGAGAAAATGTAAAAAATATATATTTTTTTTTAAATTAACCAAATATTTGTTGAAAAACTGGGCAAATGTTCGCCGGTAAATGGTTAATTCGCGTAAATGTAGAATTCAATTAATTTTGTGGGGCATAAATTTTAAAATATCTCTCTCTCTTAATTTTTCTTCTAAAAAAAAATCTTTTAATTCTTTTATCTTTCCATCAGTACCGTGTTTATGCAAAACCGAAATTAAATAGAAATTCGAGAAGATTGTTTTCCACTGAATTTCGGTAAATACTTCACGAAATCCTAGTATTTAACTATTCTCTGTCAAATTCGGGTTAAAAATATTTAATTGAGGTGCTGAATCAATTATGCATTAACGTAATGAGTTAGTTTACCTACTTAACTAATTTCCACCGCTAATGCATTCCAACTGTACAATTCCAAAACAAACCTTCCTAAAGTCGATATCTCTTTTGCAAAAATGCATACAGACACTCTGCTCATTTATTATTCTATTATATATATTTGATGTTTGAATTTCCATTGATTAAAAATTCACTTTACTCAACTTTAGTTCCTCTTCCGCTAAAAAAATGGAGACTAAGGTTACTTAAAATTAATCCTTGTTTATCGAATCGTTCAACATTATTTTCAAACAGTTGAAATTGATTGGATACCTACCAAATATTGCGTGGTAATTAATCTTTTGGTTGAAGAATGGATCAAACTCAGCAATGAGGGAATTAAACAAGCTGTTCGTTATTTAACTGCATTAAGAGCTCAAACTAAATTTGTTAGCCGTGAACATAACACGATCGTTTAGTGAAAAGAAGAGAACCCTTCTATTAATTCCGAGATGCACATCCATTTGCAAGAAATAAACCACGCATCAAGAAGAGAGCTTCGGATTTGGCCGAAACTTGGTTTGTGTAATTGTCGTAGTGAAATGTGTGAAGGATTACTAGAGCCCGGTAGTTTAGGCACTAAAAATGGTCGACATAGGCTGCCTAAAAATGCCAAATGACAAAAATGCAAAATTCTTTCGGTAATTCTTACGTGAAATACGGTTTTGTTTATTGCGATTTGTAGTAGCCATTTGTTTGCACACCTTCAGCAAATCACATTTAGAGCAATGAATTGTAATTTTGTTTCTTCAAAATTTAGCGATATCCCGTATTTAGGATCGAAATTCCCTGCATTCTCTACGATGATGTATGATGAATCTAAGTATGGAAGTAAAATTTTATTTGAGCCCGTATGGATATTACTGCTGATATCAATGATAACGGGTGAATAACTTCATCGAGTCTTCCTGCAGTCCACCTATGCTATCGTTGCGTACTGTAGGCTGAGAAACGCTAGTATAGCATATACGAATGTTTCGATGTTAACTATCGACAAAAGGGTGTTTTAATTCTAACAATGTGGTAGAATCTGATGGGTATATGACAACTTGAGACATATTATTTCTACATAAGAAAGTTTCTTTTTCTATGGTGAAAGGTAGGAGACCCCGTTGATGATGGATAATTCAATGGATGAAATCAGTGAGAAAAATACATGAATGAGAATTGTTCGCTTTAGGGGAGCAGCTTTAATAGGAAATTAGAAACCAGTGCAGGAAATGGTCACAAAAAATTGAAGCAGGAATTCTTGATTTTTGATTCATTAAAATAAATCCTGAAAATAAACCCTAATGCATCTTTTTTGTAGAGAAAATTAATATGGCATCGGACCATACAGTAAAACTCGGTTTTAACGACACCTCGAATACAACGTTAATATTTGGCGGCACTCAATTCCTATGTATAATAATGTTAATGAACGTTCATACAACGTCGATGAAAACTTAATTACCATGGATATAACGACACATTTTACGTCACTTTGACTTCGTTTCCCAAGAAATTCCTGAAAATTTCCCAAAGAATGTTCTTTCGTCTTCGGCAAAGTTTGCTTCAAATAAAGTGCAAGAATCAGGGTTGAAAAAAAAAACGCTTGCATAATTTATAAATCTGTTATCATGAGAATATGAATTGTAAATACAAAAATCCAGGCATATTTGCCATGTAGAACTTTTTTTCTGCCGCAAAATCGTTTTGAATTACTTGCAAACTTGCTGAGGCAAATAAATTCCAGTCAAGGGTTATTCATAGGCAATAATTGGCACACAATTTCGCCGAATATTCACACAACTTTTAGCAAGAATTGCTGATGTTGTAGCCGAGATTGTAGTGTTATTTTGCACAAAAAAAAAGTTACCCCCCTCCCTTCCCGAAAAAATTCTCCGTATGCCTATGCCCGTGTTTATATGATCCCGATTTCCCGTATTTTTCCCAAAACAGTAAGGTTACCCTAATAATAGTGAAATACATTCGAGTACATTTATAACATTCACCGTGAATATAGCATACGGTTTTGCAATTCCCGAATTCTGACCCATTCACTTCCATATATTTTTACATCTGTTATTACATACCCTGTTTAAAACATACGCTGCGGCTATTACAAACCTAAAACACTCTCTTTATCTAGAAAATGATTCGAAAACAACATAATTCAAACAGAAACCTAGAAAAATGATGTGCAAAAACTGGCAATATTTGTTCAACATGGTATTTTTGCATTCACAAGTGGTATCTCGAATTTTTTTTCACAGAAAGAAGTGTCATAAAATAATTAAGAATTTATTGCCAAAATAATTACATCAACAACGAACAGATAGCCTGGTAATGTAAATAATAAATGTAAATTGTCTACGGCTAAAAACCACCACCTGTTAGTCACAAATATAACTATTCTAACAATTAAAAAAAAAATGTTATTTTTAAAATACAGGGTGTCCTGTAAGTGCTAATGCGGCCTTTTAATCATCAACCGTAGAGGTATGATTCTAATTCAAAAAATGCTCAAAATATGTTCAAAAATTACTCTGTACCAGTTTTGAGAGTGAAAATGCAGTGTATCACGAAATAAAGAATTTAAATTTTTATGCGGTCCCCCTTTCCTCTAACTTCCAATAAGAAAGTCGTTGCCTTGTCTTTCCCAACGGAATAAATTTCATGTTTCTAAGTGCTACATTCGCTGAGATATTCGAATTCAAAAATCGGAGAGAAAAGTGGGAACGGACAGCAAAAAACCAACGAACAAAGTTTTTCCCCCTCGTTCATGAAATTCATGAAAGAGTTGCATGGAATATGCTCTTGAAATTATTGAATGTTAACATTCTTCTGCTACTTTTTTGGATCATTTTGGTAGATGGCAGGGATAAACGATTGTTGTGTTCAGTAAACGCAGAAATACGCGCTTGTTTTAAAAGCATCAAATCTCTACCTACTGTGAGACTATGGAAAGCCCTTTGATTGGTGACAATTAAAGTTCATGAACATTAGTTGCTGTTTTTAAATTAATGGCAACTTTGAATGAAAATCATTAGCATAAACTCAAATAAAACCAGTTAAATAAATTAAGTTGAGGTAAAAGGTATGCATGTTTAATGCATCGTGTATTTGCTGTACTGCTTTGAATACTTCATTGCTGTACTGCTTTGAATACTTCATTGCTGTACTGCTTTGAATACTTCATTGCTGTACTGCTTTGAATACTTCATTGCTGTACTGCTTTGAATACTTCATTGCTGTACTGCTTTGCATACTTCATTGCTGTACTGCTTTGAATACTTCATTGCAGTACTCTACATACATAGAATATGCATTCATTTTAATCGATACAGAAGAATCCCGTTATTACGAACTCCAACAGACCAGAGAAAAATCACTTCGTTATAAAGGAATTTCAGGGTTTTGCATTGTTACGATGTAAACTTATTTGGGGAATTAGAGAAGGTTTCCGTCAAAACGAGATTTTCGCTATAATGGTATTCGTTAAAATGGGATTCGACTGCGTCTCCTGAGGGATTTTGGGAAATTATTCTCAAAATCCCTCGGGTGATATCAATTAAAATCGATATTCATGCTATATTGAATTTAATTACGTACTGCATAAGCTTGTTTTGTCCGAGACAGTGTCAATAATGAATTTTATGCATAAAAACAACTGTTATGTAAGCTGACTTTAAGACCTTGCTTGTAACATACACGTTGGTTATAACATACGCTTCCCGAATCACCGAGCGGGTAGCTTATAAGCGAACTCGACTGGAACTTCATTTTTGTAGGTATGTATTTATTGGCATCCAAGTGTACTTTTCATATTTAAAATTCCTTGGGGAAACGAAACGCGTCAACCTTGGTTATAACGACCTAAATTAAAGAGGTTTTCTATGTCGTTTTAACCGAGTTTAATCGTATTTTCGAGGATCACGGTGTATCTTATGAGCTAAGCACACCGTAGTAGAGGTCTTCAACCTTTCTCTAGCCGCGAACACTACCTGTACCCATCATCAAAAGAAGAGCATCCTCACGGTAAGTTTGGCATACGAATGCATGAGAAATCAGGATAATTTCAATCCTCGTTTAATTGGAACATTGATCAAGTGCTCGCGACCACGAAATCGCACACGAGAATCGAGCACTGTGGTGCTCGCGAGTAACGGGTTGAAGATGCCTGTCGCAGAGCTTAAAGCAACTAATGCTCAGTAGTAGCGAGAGAAACATGTATTCGCATCCGGAATACGTGCCTCTTGCTCCAGGCAAAGAAGACCAAGTCGACTCTAGTGTTAAACTAAATTTTTTTTCCCGTACAAAACTGTCACTTCTACAGCGAAAACTTCGATTTCCTCCCGGAGAGAAGAGGAGATTGCCCCCGAGGAAACTTTTCCAGTTCTCATCTCATTATTTCGCACTCCCAAACACAAGAGCATCTTTCCTGCATTTTTGTTTTTCAACCCGCTCCGGAGTCATTCCAAATACAAAAGAACACTCGGCGGGGGGGGGGGGGGGGGCGTCGACTGGCATTTTTCTTTTCCCATTTTTTGTCCAGTTTCCTCCGCCGCATCTCCTAACTCAACGGAACTGCCCCCTAGTGGCGAGATTATCCACTAAGATGATGCATTCTTCTCCGAGCGATGTCAGTTTACGGATCAACGTGCAAAGACGACGGGACGGCGAGAATCTCGTCGACAAGACAGCATCTGACACGGGTCTTCGGATAAGTTATGTCACATACCGATTCGTCAAAATTGAGCTCAAGGTGTTTTACTTAGGAGTAGTCATACTGCAATCCGTCCGTTGTGCTTTTTGTGAGGATATCACAAGTGGTGAGTACTGTTCGAAAAACACTATTTTATATGGATTTCTGTGAAAGTGTTGAGAAGTTGGAAACTTGAAAGTTGTAACTTTTCCAGCGATAAAAAAAATTATTTCTATATTGAAAGTCACTAGTGTGAAAACAAGAATTGTGGTACAGTGGAACCTCCAATAACGTACACTTTTCTGATCCCCGACCCCGTTGAATAGGGCTTTAATGTATTTCACTCCCCGTTAGCGGACACTCTCGAGTGGACTGTAAAATCAGTCAAACTCTAATTTTGTTCCAAACTCTAATTTATTAATTTTTGGTCATAAACCGAGTATTTATCATATTCATTGGTGATTATGTATTATCCCAAGTTCATATTGGTAAATATGATAATGCGTCGATTAATTAGTAGATTAACTGAACATAACTGTGGTACAGGATGCGGATTCCGAATGATAATGTCTGTTTGGTTTGTTGATATGTGTGGGAAAGGCAACAACATTACAAGACTCTAATAATGTTTTTCCATCTTCACACATATTCTAATTTAATTTTATCGGACTCTCCAAATTTATTTGGAATATTTAAGCATAATCTCTAAAAGTGATAAATGCAGTGAAAAAAATAATGACACTTTATCGAGACGATTGGTGATTATTCATAATCATCGGTATATCACACAGTGACAAAAACATTTTAACATAAAAATGTATAGGAACCGATTGCGACAGAAGCCAAACTTCGTATGAATGTGGAAGTCGTATAAACGAGGTTCCACTGTATATCGTACTTCCCCATAGGTGTCTGCTACCGAGAGTCTCTAATGCATTTAAAAGTTACTTAGAAATGCGTAAATATCGTATTAATGTCACATTTAATGAAATAGATGTAATTATTAATTTAATCAAATATAAGATTGACACAACAATTAATATACATCAACCACTATATGTAAAATATTTTTATCGTGTAATTGATTTAAAATTAATGGCAAAAAAATTACCAAGTTAAGACTTGGACAAAAAATTTAGCCTTGAGAGCGGGTACTGGCCTCAAAGTATATCCAAGTTGTCTTCAGTACTTAAATTTAGTTATTTCGTTTTTGTTCTCGGTTCAACCGATAGGGGACGCTACTTACGCAATGAAAATAAAATATATTTTGGAAAGAGAAAATTCAACTGCCCCCTGTGCTGGATATCGAACCCACGTCCTTTCATCTTCCGGGTGAACGCCCTAGACTACAGAGGCAACAAATATCTCAATCTTTTCCTTGGAGCTCGTGTGCACTGAACGGGACCTTATATGGACGGTCGGACCTAACTCAGTGCACCTGTTCAGTGAAATTTTTCATATTTCTGAGAAATATGCGCTCATCTGCTCCTGTCTGTAACCGCGTACGATTCATCGTAAGATTTTTAGTCACAAGGGGGATACGGGCTCTTTCAATTTGAGGGCGGGGGCACATGGGATCAGATAAATAGGCGCGTGCTAGACCAGGTCGATAAGATACTCGCCTAAAGTACTAAAGGATGTTTAGAGCTGTCGCGAGTTCGATACCCGGTTCGTCCTTGTGAGAAAACTCTCCTGATACAGGGTACAACAGAAACGGCGACGTGACAACAGAAAAAATCGCTACCGCAGGGGAGCGCACCAACCTCTCGATGAGTATAGAAAACAAGCCCGCCGTTCGGAATCGGCAATAAATTGTAGGTCCCGGTCTAATTAGCCCTCGTATGCAGAAAATGGCCGTGGTGCCACAAAAATGATCAATGATCGGATAAACATTGAACGGTGGCGGATTGTTGTTCTCCAACCTTTCGCCTATGCCAATAATACAAATTTTTGGGGAAACTGGGGTTGCCTCTACCGTGGTCCCGCCTGTATCCGCCTATGTATAAAGTAGTAATTTTTTATAAGGCGGGTGCGGGGGTGGTTTCTAGTTCCTCCTAACCAGATCATGGCCGCCGCTGTGTCTCAATGAAGATGTAAGCCGATAGGTAATCAACGAAGCGCTGGACCATGCTGGGAAATGTGCGCGTATATGCTGTAAACCTAACATGAAGTTTATTTTTTTATAATGCTTTTTATTTCCCTGCCATCAATTTTTCTAACTATAATGAAGAGCTGATTTATTGTTTTCATCATGGCAAAAAACGGTTCAATTTTTTTCAACAACTTGATAAATACGTTTGACAAGCTCCTGTATTAATGGGAACAAGCTCTTGTATTAATGGTCAACCGATGTATAGGGTAAAGTTTATTATGACAGAAATTTGGCGACTAATGAAATTCTAGCCAGTTGGTTTCTACGCCATTATATAGGGTGATACAGACCCCCTATTAAAAAGTCTCGCCAAAGAGCAGCTGGCCTACAACGGTTAATTATTCAATCATTGCACTTCACTCATAGTTAGGAAAACTGGTGGCAGATGGCAGCACTACACATAACAAGCATTACACAGAAACAAACTTCGTCAGATTTCACTACACGTACACGCACATTCCCGCATGTACCAATTCGTTAGAAGTTCCGCAGAGGAATATGGACGAGGTAAATGTGTGGGGTTTAGTAGTAGTAGTAGGGTGATACAGAGAATCACCCCATATGAAAGTAATGTAGTTTTTCTATTTGATAATGAGATAACGAAGGAAAGATGTTCAATATAACTTCTCTTAGTGTACAAGGGTCTTGTACCCATGGCCCGCGCACCATTTTTAGAAAATTATTTAGAAAAACGATTGATTTCACCAAAAAAGAATCGCTAAAATGAGCTCCAGTCACTGAAATCTGTACTACTGTATTTAGAACTGCGGCGATACTTCCCAGAATCAATAGTAATCCTGTGCATTTGATACATTAAAAGGGCCGTCGTAAAGAATTCGGGGGAGGGGGAGTCTGAACCAAAACAGTTTGAGGCCTATGATTTCATATAGGCTGCATGTATCGGGAGACCAAATTCGGAATCCAAAAGGTGTACTTAATTACAGAATTTACCTGAGTGCTAAAAAAAACACCTTAATGAAAGAAATAATTTTAGAATTATTTCAAAAATAAAAACAATTTCATAATTGATGAAAATTTTATAATTAAAAAAATTGTTGCAGAATTACTGAAAAGAAATATTTCCAGAACTTTGCAGATAGAAATAACTTCAGAATTGTCAAGATTAATTGCAGAATTGTTAAAGTAATAATTCATGGAAAAAATTAACAATTTTTGGAAGAAATGATTTCATAATTAATGAAATTCTAGAATTAGTGAAAAAATAATATCAGAATTATCGGGACAAATTCCAGGTTAAATAAAAATGATTAAAAAGAATTAATTGAGATGAAAGGAAGTATTTGCAAATAAAAAAACGTTCAATTTCAATATAATAAATGAATTCAGAGTGAATAAAAGTGCTCAATAAGTTTAGCAACCGAGAATACCGGTTGGTAATTAAGTAATTTCAACTATTAAATTGAATAGGAAACTCAAACTCCTAATATTCAAATTATCCAACAATACGAATTAACCAAGTTAACCTGTACATTCATTTATGTTCTGAAATCTCAAAAATGTTGCAGTAGTACGGTATATATCCTTAGAAATAAATAAAACAGTAATAAAATAATAAAGGCATTATAAGAAAATCCGATGTCTTTACACATAATCCGCTGATATTTACACACACAAGCAGGGAAATATAGTTTTATTTTATTTTCGGTGATGTATTGACGACGATGTTTTTGTTGGCGATGTTTTGACGTGCGATGTTTTTTGTCATGGCGATGTTTCGACGTGTGATCTTTTTGTCACCGCGATGTATTGACGACGATGTTTTGACGTGAGATGTTTTTGTCACGGCGATGTTTTGACGTGCGATTTTTTTGTCACCGCTATATTGACGACGCTTTGACTCACGACGTTTTGACGTGCGATTTTTTTGTCACCGCTATGTATTGACGACGATGTTTTTGTTGGCGATGTATTGACTCGCGATGTTTTGACGTGAGATGTTTTCGTCACGGCTATGTTTTGACGTGCGATGTTTTTTTTCAGGGTGATGTTTTGATGTGCGATCTTTTTGTTGCCGATGTTTCCACGCGATACCGTCCCACGGGCTTCCTGGAAAGTTTAATTTGGCTGAGAATGTCTGAACCGTTGAAAACACCTGTTCTAGTATAATGTTTGAATTCTTGCAAAAAAATGTTCCAAAGCAATTCGAATGTAGAAATAGTCCGCTCTTATATTTGATACCTTTAACATGGTGAAAAACTATGTTCTAATGGAAATATCATTGAAAAATAATATTTAACTATTGATTTATTTCAATGTTTTTACACATGTTTTTGATTGTGTTTTCTATCCTAAGCTGATATGAAGTTTTACATCTTGGAATTAATTTTTTTGTAAATTTTCAAATAAAATGCATTAAAAACAGCTCGCGTTCATGATAAAATACCATGACATCAATGCAATTGAATAAAAATTGATTCAAAGTAAAGGAAACTTCAGTTCATGAAATGATGAAAATGTTGAGATTTCGTTCACTAAGTATCATTCGGAATAAAACTTTTAGAATTAAATTTTGTTTCAATTTTTTAGAGTTTAATTTTAAATAGGATTGAATCAAAGAAATTTTAAACTTTCTCTTCATTTCTTGAACTGAACAGTTTCTTTGATGCAGGGTGCATAGTAAACGGGGGGGGGGTAGGGCATTTTACTGGCGAACAGTTGATCCTAAAGATATACTTACAATAAAAAAAACAAAATTCCAAATAACGTATATGGTACTCAGACATATCATTCATCTTTCGTGAAAAAACAACGTTAAATGCGGAAAACCCGTTTTACCAGCATTTAATGCTGTTTTCCTCAAACATTTTTCCGTTCTTCGAATATCTCAGTAAATATCGCACTTGTCAATAACAAAAAATTCCATGTTTCCATCAGGAGAGACAGGGCAACAACTTCTTAATTGGGTTTTAGGGCACACGGGGACTGAATGAAAAGTTAGTTTTTTTTTAAATTTTTAATAACAATCCCTTAAAACAAATATGTCATGAATGACGTATCTGAATACTATACATTATTTAAAAACTTTCCTAATTGGAAGTATACGTCTACGGTTCACCAGTAAAATGTCATACCCCCCTGTTTGCTATGCACCTAATATATATTTTGAATCAATATATATTCAATTACGTTGATGTCATGGTATTTTATCATGCACTCAAACTGTTTTTAGGGGGTTGGGTGCACGCGAATTTTCCAAAAAACACATTTATGAATTTTTAAATACTATGAAATTTTCTGTGTTCAAGTTTTTGTCCTGCTCTGTACTAGAAATATTTCCAAAATATTCTAATATGAACTGCTGTCAGGCATTACACGTGCTAATGTTTTTCACTAAAATGCGTTTTTCCTCAAAAAACTAAGTTTTTTGTTAGATAAGGGAACTTTTTTCGAAAAACCATTCATTCAAATGTCTTGAAACTTTGCGTGTCTCTCAACACTACGGTTTTATGTACTTTTACACGAGCTTTTAGGATTTTAATTGCTGGTTATTTTTTCCTCGAATTTTAACTCCAACCAACATGTAACTTTTTCAAAAATTTGTCTGTATTTTGTGCCATAAATTTTTTTTTGAGAATAATTTTAACAAAAATCCAATCCTCGTGTTAAAGTATGTAACACCATAGTATTGAGAAACATACAACGTTTCAAGGCATTTGAATGAGGGGTGTTCGAAAAAATATTCCTCATCTAACAAAAGACTTAGTTTTGAGAAAAACGTATTTTAATGGAAGGCGTTAGCACGTGTAATGCCTGCCAGCAGTTTATATTAGAATGTTTCAAAAATGTTTTTAGTGCAGGTAAAACTTGAACACAGAAAATTTCATAGTATTTAAAAATTGGAAAATGTGTTTTTTGGAAAATTTGCTTGCACTAAAGACCCTTAATGCCTTTTCTTTGAAAAAATTTACATAAAAATCAAGTATCCAAGACATGCAAAACTTTATACCAGCGTAAGATATCACATACAGTCAAGAACATGTGTAAAAAAATTTAAATAAATCAATAGTTCGAGGGTATTTTTAATAATATTTCTATTAGAGAGCATAGAGTTTTCACCGTGTTAAAGGTATCAACTCCCCTCACAAGATGACGATTTCTTTTTTAATAACATCCGAATCATTTCGTTGTAAGTTCCCGGAATCGTTCGTTAAGTGGAAATATTACGAGGAAAAAATAGAGTGTAGTCCACTCTCCAGACACAATTAGTGATCCATTAGCGTTTGATTTACGACCAATTCGAATCGCGTGAGAAAAAAGACATCTGGCGTTCGGAGGTCGAGTGATCGCAAATGTTCCCTCCCGACGTTTATGAGGCAAATTGCAAGTGCTCTTAAGATATTGAGATTTATGCGTCTAGCGGTAATTCCCATCGAGACAAAGTGAGCTAACAACCAAGCTAAAGAAAGATGAATCTAAGTTGTACCAGAAAAGAAGCTTAACAAGTAAATAGCTTCGTTTAACTTCGTTTGTTACAGCCATGGGCTCTTAAGCTGTGGGTCCCGATTCAAACTTGATTCATAGGAGCTTCCGAGACAGGTAGCAGAAATCCACTTAGAGCAAAAGAATATTGAGCCATACATCACAACCTGGACTTAATTCGCAAGGGCAAAATGAGTCCTACCTATAGTCCTATTAGAAATGCACGTATTCTATCACTGGTATTACCAATTTCAAAAAGTAAATAGTCTCATGGGTCGTAAAACCGATCTTGTTGATTTTCGGTCGCGGCTGAAAAAGGTTAAGGGCCCCCTTTGTTTAAACAAGCCCAGTGAGTTAGTTACCTTTTTACGGAACAGAACAGACCGAGCACAACCAGGCTTTCACTTCAGATTTTCGCTTGAACCAGGTCCACACTCGCGTCCATCCTGGCCCAATAGTCATTCGCAAATATTTTGCTTTGCTTCCAGACAAATTTAAGACGCCAACGCGTGTTGTGACTGTTGGCGTTCTTTGACCAGTGTGTTGCCGGACTGATTTAAAGATCGGGAAAGAAGAGTGCTGAAAAAAATGACCGTGGTGTAACAAAAATGATCGAATCATCGGGAAGAAAGGTGGCATCTGGAACGTTCTGGTCGTTCTCTTCGACCATCCTTCCAGCCTCCAACATTTGAGGATCATTGTCATTGGTGAAGCGGCCACACTGCTCACCCATGACCTACCTTGAAACTTTTTGAGCTAGGTTCGACACGGGTGTGGCCCTGGCTTTACTCGACATAAGCTCATTGCCCGCTGTGATGACGGAGAAAATCTTGAGTTACAAGGAGAAAAAAAAATAATGATTTGGGTTCTATCTCGGGACCTAAAAAGACCCCTAGTCATGTCTGTGCATTCATATACAATAACAAAAAAAAAAAAGCATGTGCGAGGGCAGGCAAATAAGGAAAATAATCAGGTGATACAAGGAGTGTGGAGGGCCCTTATTTTAGGGTGCACCATCTACAATATAGGTCCTCAACCTTTTTCTAGTCGCAAGCAAACGTGTTGTGAACCAAACGAAGTTTTTTTTGGTGTAATGCTTTTGTCATAATGCTGCTATCTGCCATATATTTTGCGAACTATAGAGTGAAGTGTAATGATTGAATGTTTGTAGGCCTTTTGCTCTCTTGTTTTAGCGGGACTTTTTAACGGGAAGATCAACTTGCATTGGCGCCTCGAAGTTAGGAATCACAGGATACCAACTTCAGCCAAGCACCACTGAGAGCCGGTGATGGTCGGACCTAGAAAACGCAAAAAAAAAAAAAAAAAAAAAAATTAAGCTGCCCGCCACTGTGTCCCCAACGGAGTTCAACCCTGGATCTTCGTGATGAGAGTTCAGCACGATGTATTAGATTGACTCTGTGATCCATTCCTTTGAACATCTGAAAAACTTATATTGTATCTGCCAGCGGTATTCCATGACAACATACTTGAGGAATCTAGCCCATAAGATCTTAACCTTTTAATTTCGACGGACCTTTCGTGCCCGTAACACGAAGTACGTGCATCCCCTATGACAGTAGTTCTTCATCCTTACATCTCTTGCCCTATTCATGGTTCGTGTGTGGCTACTCAAACCAATAACCCCCTACAATCACCGACAAATTTTTTCAAATCATAAATCCCCAGCTCACCGCGACGCCCATAGGAGCCTCAACGCATACTTTGAGAAATACTGCCGAAGTCAATAAAATGAAAACCATTGCCCCTTTTTGCGTGAGTTTTCCTCATTCAAACTCATAGACCCGCTGAAATCTCTGCTAGGATCCTGAAGGGGGTTAAAAAGAAACCCCCTTCTCTAGCCCCCTCTTCCATAGCTTAGATTAGTAATACTCGCAAATGGTAACCCTTCTTAGTACCCTACGGCTACAGTAATTGAAAATGTTCGGAGGGATAGGATGTTAGGTTCTAAAATTTGAATTGGCATCTTGAGTGTATGTTGAGAATTTTCGGGAATTTCAAGTAAGAAATTAAAGTATGGGGGGGGGGGTGGCCCACATACTTCAAGCTTATGGCTACGTCTGCTCTCCTTCAACAAAGTTCAATATACCGCATCAAAAATTTCTATTTTAAATCGGTGTGGATAAAGACGCAGACAAAAAAAAGGACATGATTGGTCTGGTATTGAAAAAGGGAAGCCCTGATGATGGGGAATCCGTGGTGATGAAGCCTGGTTGTGTCCGATTCGTACTGTACTGATCATTGAATCCAAGCTATGCAGATATTATTTCCCCACACCTATCGAATTCCTCTGAAACGAATCATAAGTTACTTGTACGATAATGTTGAAGGCACGTTTTACGATGCGTGTGTAGAACCGATTTCCCCACTTGGATGGAAGTTAATTCCACGATCAATATTGCATTGCATATCATCTACAGACCGATAAGCCTTCTCTATGTGAACTCTGAGAAAACATCACCATTCACCCATCATAATTTTCTATAAACGTTTGTGTTCATTCTGAAAGAAAAGCTTATGGCTGGAAATTCGTCCATCAGTCTGATTGTCTTTCAAATATACAGGGTGAGTCCATAATTCCCCTTGCCTCTATTTAGTGGGTGAACTGTTGTGTGTGTTTGATCCTAGAGAGAGGAATACATTCAATTAGAAAAATCCTCCACCTAATGGACAACAGAGTATATATGTGCATTCATTTTCCATATGAATGAATTGCGTGATTAAATACAATATATATGATTACGTGTGGATAGATTGAATGCGATAAATACGGGTAGTAGCGTTCAGTATATACACTGAAGTGCCAAAAGTCATGGGATACCTCTTAATATCGTCAGGGACCTCCTTTTACCCGGCGAAGTGCAGCAATATTAAGAGGTATTCCATGATTTTTGGCACTTCAATGTGTGCAAAGCTATGCCTTCAGTTAATGAGGAGAGAGAATTAGAAATATTTACACTTTTTTACGAAGCTAAACCAATTCACTGACCTATGTCAGGCTAGTATGTTCATTAGGTCGAAGAAACCACCACATCTAACGCGCAGAATAATGCGAAATGCCTCTCGTGGAAATAGTGATTATTAGGGATACGTAAATTTCGCAAAAAAATAATTTAAATGATAAATTTCGCATTTATTCGCAAAAAACATTGAGGTTAGAAATTTCGTATTTGTTCCCAAAGAAATTTTATTTTTTTTACAAAAAAATAAAAATCTCATTTTCATGAGGCCCCTCTGCACTTGAGGTTTCTGGGCCGTGCTCAGTCGGACCCATCTATTAAGAGGACACTGGTTGGATGTCATGCGTAAAGTAAATTTATTTTAACTCTTTCCTGCTGCTGTGTCTTCAGCAGAATACTGTGCCATTCATCCATTCCAACATACAGTAAAATCTCGTTTATCCGACCTTCCGTATTATCCGACGTCCCACCGGAAAAAAAAAAATCAAGCACCAACTGTTGAGCTTTCAGAATTTCATAACGACGGAGTTAAGGCTCTAGAAACTGCAAATAAATACATTGAGCAACAAGAAGAAACTACAGGAATCGACATAATGATGCTGCAAAGATGGCGAGATTTGGCAGCGAATAAACGGCACTCGTCAGGAGAAAGCAGACTACGATCAAAATTTTTTTCTAAATTATCACAGGCCTGAACTTTTTAAGTACTGTATTTAACTTAAATATTCTGTAACAGTAAGTTCATTTTCTCACTTAATTTTTTCTGTTGTTTTGCTGTGAACATGATTATTAGGTTCGTAATGTGCAAAATTATAACATAGTTTGACGTTTAATAGGCTTTTCCTCAACATCTCTGTATTATCCCATGTTCTGCTGGCCCGTTTATGTTGAATGAGCGAGACTCTACTGTACTAATTTGTCAATTTTTTTTTGTCGTAAAATTGCCCTTGAAATTTGAGCCCAAAAGATTTCAAATCTACGAACTTACTCATTAAAACATGTGCGAATGGAAAGTTTGACCCTTTCAAATGGTCGATTAGAATAATTCTCCTACAGAACTCCGAAACAAAAGCAACTGAACCAGTATTTTAGGAGCTAGAATTTCATTGTCAAGACTTATTTGGAAGAAAGAAACTTATGCTGGAGTAATTGTCTTCATATTTATTGAGAAAAGCAGCAGCAATATACACGATATTCGCTCAGATGAATGACACTTTTGAACCACGAATTCTGCCTGGTTACTACAGGCGTCGGGAAGCATTTTGCTGCCAGTAATAGCCCTACTTATACAGTGATACTTTTTCTCCTTTTTGGTAGCTTAAATACGCGCTGCTCATTTTTCTGGAGTGCAAGAAAAGTTATCTTCGTGCCCTGGCCACAACAGAATTGAATTCTTTGCATTCTTTAATGAATGCGTCACCCACAAGATTCACTTTATGCGCCCAGCATTTGTAGTGCAAAATGTTATCACCAAGAAGTGTTTTTAATAATTTGAAGCACGCAGTCGTGTAACGCGCGGAGTTTGATACTAGATCCTTTATTTTCGCATTCTTTTAAGGCATCAATTATAGCTCGGAAACACACGGAAGAATAACGAATTTAAATTATCGAGATTTTTCGCAGAAAAGTAGCAAAATTCAAAATTTCGCATTTATCGCGGTTATTTCGTGAATACGAAATTTACGTTTTCTTAATTGATTACGTAATCGTTTTTATTTCATTTGATCGAATATTAAGAAAGCTTTATTACACAAGAACTGCTAATACGCATCAATCACTATGTACATAATATTTTAATGAGATGAAATACTTGAAGTATTAGCTAATATGTTTTCAACTTAAAATCGGACAGAAAAACTTGGACTTAAAAGAGGGTACTGGCCTCGAAATATCAAAGTTGTCAATACATTGAATCATTTTATTTTTGTTCTCTCATGCGCTCATAGAGGCCGCTAGCTTTCTCAATGATAATTAAAAACCTTATGTAATTGGTTATAATTCATTTATAAGTTATGTAATAATTGAATGTGATTTTCATTTAATTCTAACGTCTGATTTATTCCAGAAGCTTTATTAATATTCATCCTTCATCAGTTTTTCAATATGTAAACAGAACAATTGGTGTTAAACATGAATTCTTCCCCACATAATCGAATACCCCGTTTATTCGGATTGAACCGTTGATATCCGTTTAAGCAAGGCCGACTGCTTTTCTCAAGGAGAAACTAGTAAACCCTTGAGTCTCTGCAAATGATTTTTACCCATTAAAAATCAATGCGAGTAACTTTACAATTTCGTGTCCACTACATAAAATTTCCATACAGCTGTACGTTTAAGCATTTTTAAGGCTGAAAAGCCACGGTATTATCTTCAGATTCAAGAAGTCAATTTTTCCTGTGTAAATTCTGTACATAAAGTAATAATTTCTGCTACGAATCCCAAAGATAATGGCTTTTCGGAAATTATTACAAAGGTTCTAGCGATAATAAAGTACGAGAAAGATATACTGTGTATTTTCCATGGAGATAAAACGTCCGATTCAATTGACTATGTTTCGTTAAAACTCCGTTTACTGAGAATTATTTTCTCATATATTCAATTTCGAGAATCATTAAATAACTTCAATATTTGGATCCCGATTTTCCAGAGGAAAGCAGAGCGATTTTCGATGGCGAATAAAATACTCTATTTGTCTTCACGCACCATTAAAGCTTTATTTGATGATAATAATCCAACGCTGGATACATTTTATATCGACCGGATATAATATAATGGATGCGTGAGTTGTTGTTTTATACCGTTTGCAATGGAAGCGAGTATTGTTTTCTTTTTCGGACGCTTTTGAAAATATTATTTTCGATTATAATATTGTCAGGATTATAATGTTTGGGGCTTTCTCGTGGATTTCATGCTGCGAATTAATTTCAAATTACCTTCATACGTTTGTTAAAAGGTGAAGCTTATCAATAATAACATCGGAATTTAATGAAACAATTTCTGTAAGAGAAATACAATGGTTCTAGTTGCATCCGCCTTGGCAATTATGAAGCTTATAAAGCGGTGAATATTTTGATAACATAACCGGAAGAAAATTATAATGGATTCAGGCTAATTACACACGATTTCATAGCTGGATAAAAGCTTTTAACATGAACACTCCTTACTTGAATACAAATAAAGCAACTTACAACTGCAAATGACATTGTGCCAATAGCCAAACCAATTGTTTTATAGCAATTTACTTCCTATATATATATATATATATATATATATATATATATATTGAGAGTTGATACTTATTTTCTTATTTCTTTCTCCCTAGAGGGAGAACGTTTTGGCTACTGGCAACCGTCGTTTACGGTTGGCATTACCAACTTATGGCATTACTTCTTACCTGGATGCAATTCATTTGGAGATTGCGATTTGGAGTTGCTCTACGAACCATTCATAAACACGAAAATCAATCAGCAATAGGAGAAAACAAATGAGTGAAGTAACGAAAAAATATATATAAACATTAGTTGTGACGCGATATTGCAAGGAGGGTACGAGCTTCCTATGCGTTTCTATGATAATTACGCACGCTTCCTATGCGTTTCTGATAGAACAAACGCATCTTACTAATGACTGGGGGTAAGGAAGCCTTATGCGTATTTCGAGCGACATGCGGGCTCCCAAAGATTTTAAAGGGGAACGGGACATTCCTGCGCGTGTTTCTATCGATGAATAAGACTCGTGTGTATGCCTAGAGACGATCAAACATATTATACCCATTTATGATACGCAAACTCCCTATGCGCTTTGGGATACGCAAGCTATCTAAAGTATTTCGAGGGGTGCGGCATTGTTTTTCAAAGTATGCCTCGCTAAAATTTAAGAAGTAGGCCTACGGAAGACTCGTACACGTTCTAGGAGTGATTAAGCCTTGTACGTTTATGTAGGGATATGCAAATATACACTACTATTCCAACAGCTAGGCAAGCTCTCTACGTATTTCAAAGGGCACGGAAGACTCGAACGCATGTCTAGAGATGAGCAAGACCCGTGCGTATTTCTAGTGGTAAGCAAACTTCGTACGCATTTCAAAGAGTACAGAAAACTCGTACATTTGTCTATATAAAGATAAACAAGACTCGTACGCATCTCTAGGAATAAGCACACCTTCTACGCTATTCGGTCGGTACTTGAAACATGAAAGGTTGGTTGTTAACCACTGCCCTACACGCACAAACTTGCTCATTATAATTTGATACCGAGCATATATTTTATCATATGGATCAACTAATATTCTTTTTCAAAGAATATTCTCAAAACTAATATTCTTTCAAAAAAACATAATCGATATTGTAAAGAAAAACACCACCTTCAATATCAGGATTCTGTGATAACTTCAGGATATTCTGTGATAAGATAACACAACTTTTTTGGAATCACAATATTGAATTTTCTCTCTCAGATAGGACGTTCTTTCTTCAACGGAATTCATATATTTTGGCGACAATTCCTTTCGCATGGTTAACATCATGGTTTTTGTTATTTAGAAAACAAACAAACAAAATGCATAGACTTCCGTTTGCGTGTGACATTTGATAAAATGACGAGATTTTCTTCTTAGGGAGGAAAATAACTTGTTTTTTCCCCTCCAGCGAGAGAAAATATTGGTTTCTTGGCTTCAATAAGAAGCCAGTGATTCAAACGGAATATCCCAGGAAAAATCCCTTCCGGTATAAAGAGTTTCCCAAAATTTAAAAAAGAAAATTCTACAAAGTTCCATTTGTGTGGAGTGGCAACTTCATCACAGACACCTCGTGCACCAAGAGTGCACCGCTATCCGCCGTCGTGTCCGAGTGAGACTGCGCGTTAACCCTTTAAACAGCAATGACGAGATATCTCGTCTCCATAAACGCCTCTTATTTTAGCACCGGCAAGCTCACGTACTTCGTAAAAATAATTTCTCAATGGAAAACGTTTTCCTATACCCCGTTAGTTTGCACCTGCGGAAAATCAGTAGAAAGCCAACTTCATTAAAAAAGATATGACATTTTGAAGGGCGGTTTAGTGATTTCTAAATGCTACTTAAAGGGAATTTGAATTTCGAAATACATCATTTTAGACTTGGAAAAACATGATTTCGGGAGTTCTGCTGCCATTAAGACGCAGTGACCATCTCGATAGGCAAAGCTGTAATTCCTTTAAAAATTTAACTTTCGTAATTTTTTCTACATAGGGTAAATATGGGTTCTATTTCAGCGTTTCTCAACCTATGGTTCGCGGACCACGGGTAGTCCGCAGGCACACTTGTTCAGTTAGAATTAAAATTTTAATTCTAACTGACCGGAAAAAAAAACGATGCTGTAATTGATATAAGCACCTGTGATAAATCTTCGTTATTAGGGTAACCATATCTAAACGGGAAATGACAATATTAAATACGGCATATAATTGCAACCAAAAAATGCATATTTCGACGAATTTGCCAATTATTGCTGGAATCGCTGAACGACGGAGAAGTAAAGAGCTGCAGAAAGACTCAGTAAAAAGTAATTTACGTCAATAGAATTTATTTCATTATGATTTGAGTGACCATATTTCGTCCAAAAAAATATGGGAAATTCGAAGCTTAAATTTGGTAAAATACGGAAAACATCAGCGATTTTTTAACATAAACGTTGCCATAAAGTCGGCAAAATCACCAATTATTGCTTGGAAATTACCAATTAGGAGTAATGAAGAATTACTGGAAATCGCAATCAGTTGAATTGCAGTTTAACGGGAAAACTTCAGGTCATCACAAATATATTCAGATGAATATTTATGGTCATAATTTATCTGTTCATTCACAACATGCATGTAATCATGTTCACATGTAAGTATATACTCTTCATTCACAATTTCAGTAAAAATCACGTATTCAAATATGCTTCGTTAAAAAAAACAGGATTAGTGTGTGAAAAAGTGAGAACTCCCAAAATTACAAGAGTATCACTCAAAATATGAGACATACATGTATATACTTTATACCTAAATTTCAATATCCCGTATTTTAAAGGAACATATGATGACGCTAATCATGCTGTAAGTTAGTGTTGTCGGTCGAATTTTTTCAGACATTTTACTTATCCTTGGATTCAGAAAAGTTGAGAAATGTTGCATTATACATTAAGAATCCATTTTAGCTATAGAAAAAAAAAAATCCATTAATATTTCCATTAACTTAATTCAGGTCTGAAAGGGGGAATAGGAAAAAACAATCGATGATATAGAAGAACACCACCTTCAACACCAGGAGAATATTCTCGATAAGATAACACAGTTTTTTGGAATCACAATATTGAACTTACAGATAGCACGTTTTTTCCTTGGATATTTTTCCACGGGATTGCATTTGTTTTGGAAACAATTTTTTTTACATGTATAACATTATAATGTTGTATATTTCTTATTTAAGATGAAATCTGTATAGATTTCCGTTTGCGTGTGACATTTGTTAGAATAATAAGATTTTCTTCTCAAAGAACTGGTGGTTTTTTTTCCTGTAACGAGAGAAAAGTATTGGTTTCTCGGCTTCGATCCTGAATAAGAAGCCGATAATTCATTCGGAATATATCTCGGGAAAAAATCCCTTCCGATATAAAAAAGAAATCTCTTCTCCAAATGTCCAAAATTCCCCAAACTTCCATTTGTGTGGAGTTCATTAGCATGTAAGGATTTGGTTTTCCAGAATCCCCTGGAAAAAGGTTTGTTTTGTGTTTTTTTCTACTTTTTCTGTGTGGTATTCATCGATCATTGAGAGCGATTCCGAGTTTTCCGCATATCGATTATTCACGTTTTATTTCTCTTCCTTAATCTCGTGTCTCATTATTCATTTTCCAACAACTCTTCGTGTTTTGTTTTTCATCATTGCGAGAATCCAAAAAAATATATATCTTTTCTCGTACGAAATTTTTTCTCCGTCAATAACGGGTTTACACGAAGCACTTTCTTATCTCCCATCGCCCCCCCCCCCAACGCAATCTAACCCATAGGATCTACCGCCCCCCTGTAACATTCCATCGCCCACGTTGGGAATCACTGGTATACAGGATGGGCGAGAAGTCCTGGCTGAATTTTTAAAATCAACAAAAAATCAACTGAAATAAATCTTGAGGTTTGCACTGAAATACCTATCGTGACCTAGAGTAGGGATGCGCTACCTGCGGGTCCCCCCCAACGGGGGTTCCATCCAACCCACGAAATCTCTTCCGGTCGAAAAATATCTATACGCCTACACACACAACGCGATAAATTCTTAGGCTCACCGCATTCCCTTCATAAAAATACAGGAAATCGGTCGGAAAACCTTCCCCTCACACGGGATGTCACCGATTATCACCAAAACGATTTTCGAATGCCAAAAAACTGTGCCAGTTACAGCCAAAAAATCGTCAAAATAAAAAAATAATAATTTGCCGGTAAATTAATCAAGGAAAAACCAAGGCAGAGGTTGGCAAATTGTTGAAGCTGAGAAAGCAAATGTGTTAAAATGAAATTCCGAATGCTTTGCAACGGTCCAAACGAAGTCTTTACCCTGCGCTAGCCAGGGATATGTATATTCTCCTATACAAAACCCTTATCTGTTCATGGAAACCATCACCCTTATCCGTTCCTCTCTGGATCGTATATATTTTTTTTATATTTAACTTACAAGCACTTCGCATCTACACAAACACGCGCAACCTTGGCTATAACCCCCTTCATAGCCAATCAAGGGCAGTCTGCAAGTTTCCAGGCAGTCCCCTTCGGGCTAGGCCAGGCAGAGACGAGAAAAATTAAATTCGGTCGGTCGGTATACTTATTTACATTTCCGATATGTATTGCTATGTATATGCAGACTGTATTGTGTGTAAACAAGTCTCCAAATTTTTTTTTCTTTCACGCTACGTTTTGTCTTTTTCAGTTTTCTTACTGTGCTTAAACTTATGAAGCAGCCTGTACATTTCAGAATTGAATACATGAACAAGTACAGAATAAATTCTGAAATGAAATGTGAAAATGATCCGTTGCTCCGGATTGGGCATCTTCAACCCGTTGGTCGCGAGCACCCAGAGTGCTCGATGCGCGTGTCCGATTTCGTGCTCGCGAGCACTTGACCCCACGTCCCAATTAAACACCTTGTAAAAATTGGATTGAAGTCATCCGGATACAGCGAAAAACTTGCCGTAAGGACGCTCTTCTTTTGATGATGGGTACAGGCAGTGCTCGCGACTAGAAAAAGGTTGAAGACCCCTTCTCCGGATTCTGCACTTATAGCGAAATCCGGCTATCGATGTTACATATAAAAAACTCATACACACACATACTGCGTTACTCATACTTACGTGCACTGCACACATCCACACTCTTCGATTTCGTTTCTTCTCACGTATCAAGAGCAAAGCATTAAAGGAGGACAACAGCTGGTGGCCGGATGCAGCTATCGTTTTATTGCTTCTACTGCGCATCATGGACAGCAGGACGCCATGTATGCCTCCCATTTTCTAATCTAAAAGTGTGTAAATAATGTCCCGCCTTGAATAACACATTTCTCTAAAATGATATGGTATTATTTATTAAAGGGACAATAGACATCTAAGGCTAGGTTCACACTGGCGCGATTCGGCAAATTGACGCAGATTGGTTAAAGAGTTTTAGGTTTTTAACCAATCCGCGCCAGTGGACACAGCAGATAGCAGCATTCCATCCATGGAGTTTATATTACTGGAGGAAGCATCCAGCCGCCGCGACATCAAATGCAAGGAAATCACGTGACTCGGTGAAAACACAGTTCCTGCCTAGCAATTTCCCTATTGAAATGTATTGTACAGTTCGATCTCCAAATATTCCGTTTTAAAGATTAAAAAAATGATATAGAACTCATCTGAAGATTTTAAAAAAAGATTAAATTATTTATTTCATTAATACTGGAATCATTTCTTTCATTAATTCCGGAATTATTCCTTACTTATTATTTCTTTCATTACTTTTGGGGTAATTTCTTTCATCAATTCTGGATTTGTTTCTTCCATTAATACTGAATTTTTTTCTTTTATTTATGCTGGAATTATTTCAATCATTGATTCTGAAATTATATCTCATTAATTCTCGAATTTTTTCTTTTATTAATTAATTTTCTAGAATTACCTTTCATTAATTACTAAAATTATCCCTTTCAGTGATTTTGGAATTATCTCATCGATGCTTAAACTCCTATTTATGCCATTGGAAAATAACGGGGGATTGTATGTGTTTACACCGAATCACGTGATCATCCGACGAAAGATGTTGCGGTGGGGGGACACCGTTTCTCTCAGCACTGCCTAGGAGACCAATGACGTCATACTCTCTCCAGCAATATAAGCTCGATGATTCCATATCATCTGAACATGACATGCCTTTTGTAGTACCGCTTCGATTAAAGATTTGTTACTTCAGAAAAAATTCTTACGTAAAAAACATTCATATATTAATTTACTTTAACTTTAAAGTGAACAATGTATAAATATAAAACTGTTAACAATAATTCATAAATAAATTACTAATATACAAAATTATCATCTATTATATGAAAAAAGGGGTGTTTTTTAAATAATGGTTTTTTCAAGAAGTACAGTGTTTTCTCAAACATAAGACCCGGTTTTATATTAAGTTTTGCTTCAAAAAATGCATTAGGGCTTATTTTCAGGATGCTCCTAATACAGGGTGGGCAAAAAGTCCGTGGAAAATTTAAAAATCCATAAAACCGGAAAAATAACCGAAATAAAAAACGGTTTGTAGGGTTAGTATTGCTAAGTCGCGGGAATGTTTTTAAGACGGGGAAAAATAACTGATAGATGGCGCTAGTACCAGCGGTACGGTCCCTGGTGTATCGATCCGGTCCATCCAATCTGTCGGAACTGAAAGATGCGATCTGCGGAGAGGTGTCATGTGTACATCCGGACCTGCCGTTGCTGGATTTGTGACTCGCTTGCAATGCGTTATCTCCCTGCGGTGGTGGTGGTCATGTGGAACACATACTGCTGTAATAAACTATTTGGAGGCATTCTGTTCGTTATTTGCGTATTTTTTCTTTGGCTTGTGTACGATAGCGCTACCTATCGGCTGTTTTTTGAGTTTTTTTTCCTGTCAAAAAAAATTCCCTTGACCTGGCGATGCTAACCCTGCAAAGCGTTTCTTATTTCGGTTATTTTTCCGGGGTTTTTTTTAATGAATTTTTACGGACTTTTTCTCAGCCACCTCGTTGGGCATTTGTGGCGTTGTATTTGTATTTTTCCCACCCTGTATTAGGAGCATCCTGAAAAATCGCAAGTTTTATAAAACAACTTTTACAAAATTACACTATAGAAGTTATAGAAAATTTCTTTTATAAAACTTGAGAAACAACCGGTAAGCCTTAGGTTACATTTGCTCAAGTACATTTACTAGTGCACTTGATGATTTTTTAAATTTTATGAAAGAATTTTTCTAAGGCCTGCACATTATACTATAAAATTTTGATAAAAGTTCTTTTATCAAACTCGAAAAACGCAACCAATAAGCGCATCGGTTGCATTTGAGCGGATGTATCCGAGGTGCTTATTTGTTACATTTTTCGAGTTTGATAAAAGAACTTTTATCCAAATTTTATAGTGTGATACCGTGCTAAAACTTTTATAATGTAATACCGGCCACATCTTGTTTTTTTGTTTATCATCACTAACGCTGTGATTAATAATTTTCTTCGTTTTCTTTGATAAAAGTCAGTCTCAAGTTTATCTGCTCACGAAGGGTTCACCTCTCCACCAAGGAGGCCTGCTTGGGAGTTAACGAAAATTTACGCTTTATATACGGAGCGCGTCGTGAAAATCATGTTAGGGCTTATTTTCGGGGAATGCCCTAATTTCTAGCTCGTTTATACCAGTGAATTTCAACGATTTCTTGAGGTATGAGCAACATCTATACGAGTTCGTGTAGTCGGGAAAATTGTAGGAATTCCAAAATTGTGTGTTTTAATCATATTTCAGTTTGTAGTCACAGTTGCCAGATGGTTGGTCTTCTACGGATTATGGACATAATCCTCAAGCGTACATTATTACAAGATTTATTGTTATATTTAATTCCATGGCATAGCTGGTATTCCGACTCAAAAAAGATTGAAGATCTTCTGTCCAATGCCGTAACTAGGTTTTTTGTCCCCCCCCCCCGGGGCAAACATTACTTTTTCGCCCCCCACCCCCACACAACTGTAAAATTCGATAATTTTGTAATTTGTTCTTTGCTTCCACCTAAAAGTGCCGCCCCCTATAATTTTCCGTCTGGGGCAGTTAATGATGATGCAAGTTACGTACCAAAATTTAAAGGATTGTATTGTATGCTCATAGGGGTTACACTGAATCTGTTGTGATGTACGTGTGGATTGTTTGAAATTTCATTCTACAATTTGGTGTATAAAACATTCTAATCAGACAAATACATAAGGCAGACCTAAGATTTCGGCTCATGTTCCTCAACAATATATAGCAGAATATCATATTGATATAGGGTGGTTATAAATAAACTGACGCTACTCAGACATAGGCAGCTTCCATTCTGATGGAGGTATTTGGTGTATGGGAACATACATGAACCATGGGGGAAAATAACGATTCAATATAAAAAAATAGTTCAATGTTTGAACACCAGGTGAAAAAGTGTCGCTTTTCTTCACAGTTATATTTTTTCCCATGGTCCAAGTATATATCTTATTTGGACCATGGGAAAAATATAACTGTGATAAAAAAAGCGCCACTTTTTCACCTGGTGGTCAAGCATTGAATTATTTTTTTATATTGAAAAGTAGTTTCATCAAAACATCCCTATCAGAATGAGCACTACATACGTCTGAGTAGTGTCAGTTTATTTATAACCATCCTGTACAATCAATACATTCATGGAAATCATGTACAAACTCGAGTAAAATGTGAAAAATATAATTCTTCATATAAAACGCATTTAAATTTTATTCACGGATTACTTGTATGTAAAAACGCAACACTGAAGTGGACGTAACTTCGATTCTAAGCGTTATGTAAACAAAACAATTCCTGTTTTGGAATCTCAACAAATAGGGCTTTCATAAAAATGGAAATCGATATTTTCTTCCAAAATGGCGTTTTCTACGTAGTCGGATACCTTAAAGGTTAATCTTAGTAGTTTAAAAAACATACAAAGCGTTAATAGTGTAATTAGTGCTAAATAATCCTCCCAAATAATAACACTGAACATCTATTGAATTATTTAGGTAATAAGTAATAAATAATAAGACATTAAATCAACTTTAAATCGCGTAACTCCGTTGAAACCTACTAAGTCATAACTTTTGTGAAATGCATGCATCATCCTAACCGAACGGTGACCCAGTCCATATTCCAAGGAATTTCTAACCTGAAAGGTCACCGCCGGATTATGATATCATCTTTCCCCACGGGGACCCAAGGTCATGCACAATGGACTGGGCCCGCTAACACAAACCCCTAGTACGAGCACTTCCGAACACCCACCAACCAGAGGATCATATGTTGTTACTAGAGAAACTAATACAGGCAGGACTCGGCTGTGGGAGCCGAATAGGGCACTTCACAGGTCCTGAGACAGGGTATTGTCACATGCCAATTAGAGAACAGACAAATATAGAAACACAACTACACATCAATACGTTATCGAAGCATAGTTCACACTGGGAAAACATCACAATCCTGTCGCTAAAATGTTGATCAAAAACATCCCGGTTGTCCTCGCTATGGATAGTAAGTCGAACCAAAACATCTCGCGGTCCTGGTGGGGGTAGCCATGGCCCCCCCCCCTCAAGGGTCTGACTGACAGAGCCCGGGACAATTCTCACAATTTTTTGCTTTTTTACGCTATAAATTAACTACTGAAGGGCGCGTAAAAATATCCCAACATAGGGGTCCTGCTCAAGGATGTGGGGACAATGGGGGGGGGGGGGGTAACAAACCTAAAACAACATCTCAGCCACCATCTCCGCGCTGAGGGTAGTGACCGGGAAGTTCAACTAGGTGCTGTAGTAGCCGTGTGATGTCGGAATTGCTGTGAACGACGCAGGTTGCATGTTTATCATTCAAAAATGTTGAAATGAAAAATGTTAACATATGCAGTAGATCAAAATAAATGTAAATATGTGGGGCGGAATATATTGTATATAGATGTAAACGAATAGATAGAATACGATTGTATATAATTTCCATAGTGGAGGGAAAAACAAACATACGATTCAAAAATTATGTAGCGCAACAACAAATGCCAAAAATTATATTATGAACACATTTGGCTTGAGAAATCGGGGAACTCCCAAGTCCATTGAAAGTATAATGCAGAATATTGTAGGTACAATATTTTATTGTATATATGAGTGCTTTGTACTTCTACTTCTTTTGCCGTTTCTGTCTCCTCCGATATAAGTCCCAAAGCCGTTAAAGTGCCGAGGAAAATTTATCGCCGTACTTCAGCGTAGGAGACAACAGAATTTTCTTCGGATCCAGCACCCCTTGAGGGAGATAAAAATGGCTGTTCCGTGATGTCTTAGCTCTCGGTATGTTCGAGGTAAGTACGTGTTAGATTAGGACGTTTTTTCTCCTTAGGATCGACAGCTTGGCACGTAAAGATAACCAAGAATTTGTTTTTTGAACTATTTTTTCGATATTTTGTTACCGTATGGGGAAAATGGAAAGTGTACATATGACTTACGGTTTGGCGGATACTTTTTTTCTGATGAAATATATCATTTGACACGATTAGGATGGATCCAACATCTTTCAAAATTGACTTTTGTAGTTCGTTATAAATATTGTAAAAAAGAAATTTTATTTATAAAAATAAATTGGATTTTCTTCAACCCAGCAGCGCGGGTGTTGAAATTCGGACTCGAAGGGTCTATCAGACCCTAAGATTAATTTCAGTTGCATTACTGGAGTATAGACATTCTTTTTTTCTGTTTAAAGTACCCTTGCATTTAAACTTTTTATTTGGAGTTTCCTTTGTTTGCCTCGTGTTTTTTGCTCTCTTTAGATTTTCAACTCTGAATATATTGAGAAGCACGAGTAAGTTTCATGGTCGCCGAGAACACTTCATCAGCCACTTTGTCGTTGCCACCGATAATCTATTCATCAGTACCATTTTCGGCAACTAAAATGGCCTCGTGGTGACACATTTCGTCTTGGTATGGAGCCAGAAATTGATTCTGAGCTGGATGTTTGAGTTGTATTCCGAAAATCATATGAAAATTCGTATTAGATGGTTATTAATAAATTCGTTTTCCTTATCAAAACACGAATTTAAGGCCAAAACGACACGTGCTTTTCAAAAGCATTTGCAGATAACGGCTCAAACCATTGCTGGAATGAGGGGACTCACTCGTGTGGGTTCAGACAACGAGTCCGCTGTACAAAGAATGGAGTCTGTTGGTGATCACTCGTGTGTTGCCAGACTAATCTCCATTCTGATTCAGGTCACCGACTCATTTTAACCAGACGATTAATTTTCCGGCGGTGAATTGCTGTCGGTGAATTGCTGGGGTGAATTTTCCGGACACGCATCACGCTATCATGTGCAGATAATGACGTCAATGGGCTCGATACACGAGCCTAAGATACCTATAAATGGTAGAGGACTGACCCCACACACACATTGATCAATCCTCTATATCTCTGAACAAAAACCTTGTTAAATGCTCCTAGTGAAATCAATTCGGGGTTCGTAGGGAACACAAACTTTCGCCCAAAGAAGGTGAGCGGGTCAGCCTGCTACTTCAAAGAGCTCGGTGTGAAGATACACCACTCTTTTCCTGCATTTCAGCGCATGTACGAGCTGATTGTTTGTCAGTCCTGTCACATTGACTCCAAACTTTCTCCATGACAGGCAATTTAAATTTATTTCCATGAACGCTTTCAACGCTGATAGTACAGTTTGTGCCCGTAGGAAAAAAAAGGAGCTACGTTTACTTTACGTAAATAAAGTTTCTAAACGAAGAAGGAAGAAACCGTCGTCCATAAAAACTGCTTTTAATGGTTTTTCTGCTCCGAGACGCCACCAACACTCAGTTTTGTGATGTTTTAATTATAAACACACATAAAAGGAAGAGAAGTTATTGACGTGGTGATGGAAGTTGATGACGTCATGGAAATGAAGAGGTTTGTGATACGTATATGTTCCGCTTACCTAGAATACCAAATTGTGGGAACACGGTTCGAGCAGAACAGTGTTTTTACGGCTTTTGTTTTTCCTCGAGGTGTGGTAACTGTAGCATTAAGAGCGGACCTGGACTTGATGGCTCCTGTAATAAAATGGTGAAATCTCGACTAACCTCGTCGGCGTAAATTTGTTTTCATGTTCACTCACGAACTCTCGTCACAGCCGCCCTTAGGACGTGAGCGACAGGTCACACCGGGCCTCGCACTTATAGTAAAAAAATACATATATTAATTTTTTTTAGTAAATTAAAAAATTTGTCTGATTTTAAACAATGGAAGTATAGAAAGTGAATATAAAGAAGAAAGCTCATTCGTTTGGCGAAGGAGGACTTCTCCGTGGCGTCTTTTTTTCAGCGGCTTTTTCTTATGAGTTCGGGCCCTGGGCAAATATGGATTTTGAGAGGTGTGTGGGAGAGAAGCCCGTGCCTGTAATACAGAAAAAAAAGCCAATTTCTGGACACTAGAAATTTGAAGGCCCTGGGCACGTGTCGATGCGAAAAACAAGCCCTGTATTTTTTCTCGAGAGGAAAGTGGCATGAAGATGTAATACACGAAGGTGTATTTTCCTACCCAGAAGGTGTATTTGATGCCCAGGATGCAAAATTCACCATTTGTGCATCCAAAACGATGAAGGATTAGTGAGCACCGAAATAGATGTTTGCTTTCAGTTGTGGGCCAAAAAGACCCAGAGCCCGAATCAAACGAGGAACCCTAAATTGTTGCAGGCTTGCACTAATTCTGAAGCAAACCTCTTCTATCGGAAATGTATAAAATGTTAATTTTTTATTTTAATAAATAAGCAACCAGTTGAAACATGAATGATAGATAGAACCGCTCACATCCCCGGACTGATGCAGAGTACCTTACTTCCATTGTCTCAAAAGAGGCAGAGTTGTGTCGAAAAAGTAAGCAAATATTTATAGTGGTGGCTCACTTTGTCCCGTGCTCACAAGTATTGAATCATTCGCGTCGTTCTCCCTGTGAAGACAGCCATCAACTCGATGCAACGTACAAGCCATTTGACAAAAATGGGTGACTGAATCCAATGACTTGGGAGAAGAATTGCACGTGCGCCCAGTGGCACATAAGGGCCGGAGAACGCAGCCAGGGATTGCGAAAGAAGTGTGGAAAAGACTTGTGGGCAAGAAAGAAGAAGCAGCTGGCATGTTGAAGTGGGAGAGATTTGAGAATGGTCTAAATACACACCGCATACAAAATATATATATACAGCGCCTCGACTGTGACGGGAAACGACGAAACAAATCCTCCGTCCACAGTGCTGAGCAGTTTGGTTTCCCTTTCCTTTTACAGAATATGCAATATACACACACACAAAACATATACATAAACACATGAATGAAACATGAATGACATATCTGAGCACGTTATTTGGAAACTTTTTTCCAAGTGGAAGCATAGCATCAACGGTCTAAGGGCTGAATGCGGGATCAATATATTTTTATACTTTAGTTTACATTTACAGTGATTGGTTTGCGTATTAATTCCACACAAATAATGTAAAAAATCCGTTATAACGAGCGCGGCTTATAACAAGATTCCCATTAAAACGACTGATTTGCAAGTGATTTTGATATATAGCTAGTGTTACAGGGAAATATTCGGTTATAGCGAGTTGAAAATTATGAAGTATTCGCTATAACACTTCAAAAGCCTTTTATATATAAAATGCTAATTTTTTCCCTCCTCTGTCATCAAGAATTGATTATGATGAGTCTTACGACCGTATTCACTGACAGTTTAACTGCAATCGCCGGTCAAAGGGTTAGAGATCTTTACATAAAAAGGATTAAATTATTTATTTCATTATTACTGGAATAATTTGTTTCATTAATTTGTGGAATAATTTGTTTCATTAATTTGTGGAATAATTTGTTTCATTAATTTGTGGAATAATTTGTTTCATTAATTTGTGGAATAATTTGTTTCATTAATTTGTGGAATAATTTGTTTCATTAATTTGTGGAATAATTTGTTTCATTAATTTGTGGAATAATTTGTTTCATTAATTTGTGGATTAATTTCTTTCATTAATACTGAAAAATTTCCATTAATTCCGGAATTTTCCTTCATCTGGTCCAGAATTTTCTCTTTCATTTGGTCTGGAATTTGTTTCTTTCATTGATTTTGGAATTATCTCTTCCATTAATTCTAGAATTATCTCTTTCCTCAATTCTGGAATTATCTCTTTAATTAATTTTGGAATTATCACCGACGAAAACCGCCATTCGATTGTGGGGCATTCTGTAGATAGCGTATGGATATCTGCAGGGAAATCGATATTTTTTTCCACAAAAACTAGACAAACCACCCATTATATTCCCTCAAGATCTCATTATTGATGAATGACATTTCCCTCATGCGGATCATACTCCACCCACTGCGACCAACCACTATGGCGATATTTTTCCCCAAAGTAGTGAAATATGTTTCTGCAAATGACTACGCAGATGCCAAATAATACACCACCACGAAATTACAGTACGGATTTTGAAGGTTTAAAAGCAATTGTGGTGTAGTTTGAACGATTTCAAAGGGACTGGCCTATAGTGCAATAGAGTTGGACACCCTGATATGACAAAGAAAGTGTCCCAAGGTGCCGTCCTCAAAAAAATTACTAAAAAATTTAAGTATAAAAGTTAATTATATTTTGGTTTTACACTTAAATTTAATTGCTTTAATTTTTTTAAAGTTCATATTTTGGTTAAAACATACAGAAAAAAATGGCGAAGAAGGGCAATTATTCAAGCCGCTAAAATTAATAAACGGACAACGGTTGGCTACTCATCGCCTCCCGCGCTTGTGGGCGATATCTATAAAAAAACTTCTTTTCGTTACGTCAGCATCGGGGGAGGGGGTTTCGGATTTGCTGACTTTTGGTGACAAGGGTGGGGGGTTTGAAGGTTTCTCACGTCATCAACCATCCCTTTTTTGAAGATATGAAATATTCTAAGCTGCTGACGAAATTTTGCTGACGGGGGCGGGGGGTCAGTGTTTTGCTGACAAGGCGGGGAGGTCAAAAATATCTGAAAATCTGCTTACGTAATACTTGAATGTCCCCCATGAAGTTTTGCCTTCATACAGCCTTTACCTTCTGAACTGTTGGTGATAAGAACATAAATGCTTCCGATTTTAGAAAGCCTCCAAATAATGTGCATATTTCAGATACGCCATTTATTTTGCCAGGGCCAGGCCACATCCCTTTTGCCACAAATGTGTGGGTTGCTTTTCCACTGTAATTTTTTTTCTTTTGAACTCAGGGAGTAATGGCCTTGACTTAAAGAATTGTGTGTGTGTTTGAGTCGAAAATATCATAAATATGAGCTTTGGGGGAATTTCATCAGAGGGCAACACTTAAAGTTGAACTTTCATGGAGATTTTAAGATGACTTGCGGGTGAAAGTGTATCCGATACTTTATTACATAAAATTCAGTAAAAAAATGTATAATGAAGATGAATATACTCTCTGCACCATCATCTTGGCTGACAAAATTCGGACTAAATGATTGTTTCTCCACAAAAAAAGCCACATTATTTGAAAAAAAAGTGACATGAAAGTACTTTGTTTTTGTTCATAATTTTTTGAGGACGACACCCTTTATGTTGTTCTTGTAAGTGTTAAGCCGAGATATTGCTCATTGAAGGTAAAGTGGCAGCAATTTCAGAACTTCAAAGAGTTTTGATAAACTGCAAAAGAGGTTGTTTAGAATTTTCGCTCCCCCCCCCTTGTGTTTGTCCCTTTATTTATGTTGTTCTCCTCACTCTCAGTGATTTTTGCATCTCAGTTAATATTGTATGTAAGAAAAGTGGACCTTATTTTGTGAAAGTCTGTAGTGACAAGGCAATAACTTTGTAATTGGAAGCGAGCCGTGGATCTGTTGCCCAGACAGGAAGAGGTATCGACATCAGTGTAGTATTGTTAATTTTTTTCTGAATGGGATCTACAAGCAGACATCAGAAACTATGATATGTTCTAAATGCTTCCTGAGATATGGTTGAAACAGCACCTCCTAGAGATAGAAGGCCTGCACTGTTTGTCATAACCGTCATTCAGGCCACCTATCAAGTTTGCCACATTTTGAAACACAGCATCTTATTTCGTTTCTTCTTATTTTGGCGCAGAATCTTCCTGATTGGCTCACAAATACCACATAGTGATTGGATGTGGGGCATAGAAATTGCAAATTCTGAGCCCGATCATTTCTTTTCCTCACAAAGATAATACTGGCACTTAGAAGGGAATTTTTTCCTTGAATATTCTGAGAGGGAAAATGGACTACTTAATGACGTCACAAGCAGAGTGCGGAGGCCTTCTATCTCTAGGAGGTGCTGGTTGAAAGCATTGCATTACGCAACTTTTTCAGGATGCATACAGTAATGTCGGATGATTTAATTCTTTTACAGCTGGTTTTTCCCCCCTCAAAATAGACTCGTCCAAGTTTTGACCAATCTTTTTTCAACCCCCACCCTTCTATGAGATTTGGCCTTGTTTTTGAGGTTGCCAACTCTGACGAGATCTTAAATTTTTTTTTTCTTCCCCACCCTTCACAAATTCAAAACATTCTATCTAGGCCGTCTTCAGCCGTTTTGGACTTAAGCGACTTTTTGGAGTTAAGGGGGTTGCTGTGTGTACGCAAATTTTCCAAAAAAACCATTTTTCAATTTTTAAATACTATGAAATTTTCTGCGTCTGTGTTCGTTTTTGTTCTACCTGTACCAAAAAATATTCTTAATATATTTTAATGCAAACTGCTCGCAGACATTACACATGCTTATGTTTTTCTCAAAACACGAAGGTTTTTGTTAGATAAGGAACATTTTTCTAACACAGTGGTTCTCAACCTGGGGCCATATGGCCTCCTTGCGGTCCTAGGATATTCTAGGGGGGCCACGGGAGAAAATCAGAAGAAAGGTGATCCACGACAGGTGGTGAAGGGAGTCATAGAGAGCAGTAAAGAGAAAAGCTTTAAAAGTGAAACATGGTTGAAAAATATTGCTATTTACTTTCAGAATTCATCAAATCCGTTCATACAACCAGGAGCATCTTAACCCTTGGGTCTATGTAGGGCATGACCCGGGTCTTCATGTCTATAATGGAGGGTGGGGGACTGCACTATATATGGGATCTGGTACTATGATTTTCATATGTAAGCTGTTACTTCCAGCTAAGTATGGAGGGCCGCCAAAGAGAGAGCAACGGTTGATGTGTTAAGAGGGTCGATTTATCCTGCATGTTCGTTGGATCGTCCCGTATTTTACACAGACCGTTTATTGCAACATAATTTGACTCCTGGGAGAGATGATGATCCATGTGAATCCGTGCCTAGCCAGGATTCCAGAGATAGATTTATTAAAATTTCATTCATACTAAAAAAAAGTAGAAAGTATCTCACTCTTGGATGAGGGTAGAGAGGGCCCTGTATAGGACAGGGGAGACACGGGAAAAAAATGTGATCCATAGGGGGCCATGAGCTGAAAAAAGGTTAAGAAACACTGTTCTAACACCACTCATTCAAATGTCTTGAAACTTTGTGTGTCTCTCAACGCTATGATGTTACATACTTTAACGCGAGGAATTTTTATTAAAATTAAAACATTTTTATCACACAAAATATGGGTAAATTTTGGTGATTTTTGAAAAAGTTGCATGTCGTTAAAGTTAAAATTCCATAAAACAACAATTAAAATCCTAAAAGCTTGTGTTAAAGTATGTAACCCCATAGTGTTGGAAGACAAAGTTTCAAGACATTTGAATGACTGGTGTTCGAAAAAATGTTCCTTATCTAACAAAAAAAACTTAGTTTTGAAGAAAAACGCATTTTAGTGAAAAACATTAGCACGTGTAATGCTTACCAGCAGTTTATATTAAAATATTTTAAAAATATTTTTAGTACAGGTAGAACAGAGAAACTTGAGCAAAGATGCAGAAAATTTTATGGTATTTAGAAACTGAAAAAATTGAAAATGTGTTTTTTGGAAATTTTGCGTGCACCAACTCCCTTACAAGACGAAGGCCTGTTCACGTTAAAAATTGTGAATTCTACATCTCAATACCCATACGGTTCTTATGAAAACAAACGACGAACGTATGTAAAATACACACGTTATTTTGAAACTTTTTATAATTAAAAGCATATTTCTTTTACCAACGGTTTAAAAGATGTGGATACACCCTGTGTATACACATGTCATCCCTCAATTCAGCGCGTTCCATTTTTCAACGTGTACTTATTTCTCCATTGGGAAAGCGAGAACGTTCTTCTTCTGACGGATAAACAAACGAGTGAATGATTTGGTCATTGCTGAGAAATAGGTCATTGATTTTTTCCGACGTGAATGAACGGATGGGATAGATATAAGAACAAAACCCCTTGGATTCATGGGAAAAGATGATGATGGCAGCTGCTTTCGATCGTGTTGTTCGAATCCATTACCATTCAATTTTACATCAATGGGTTTCGAAAGAATACTGTAAAAAACAACGTTTTTTTTGCGCCCGAATTTGAAATGTTCACTTAATGAAAGACGCACCATTTGTTACCTACAATTACCACTACAATTGTACCCCGGTATAGCAGACTCCGCTCATAATTTATCTCCGGGTAATAAAGGATCCTCGTCTTTTTATCTTTGGATTAGAATGCGGTATAGGGAACCAAATTTTCTTTTCCGTGAAATTCGTAACAGCAACGTTCAATCTACATATGATGCAATGCAGTCAAGATTCCCGGTTAGAAAGTCTCTCCACAGAGAACAACAGGCCTACAACAGTAAAAATATTCAATCACCTTTCTTCACTCACAATTTGAAGCATAGATGGCGGCACAAAATATTCAAGCACAGCACAATGTAAGCACCCAGACTGTTAGGTATACACACTTACACTTCCGATACAACTCAATCGGTAATAATTTGCTCATGGATGTCGACCGGGGTGCATGTGTGGTGTAGCAGCAGTAGGTAGGGCCTCCAAAAAATGGCTCGGGGATCCAGGATCCAAGTCAGCCACCTCGTTGGGCAATTTGCCTGTTGTGGCGTTGTATTTGTATTTGTGAAACTTCTTTTATCGTCAAAGATTATTGCCAAAAAATGTAATTATTTTATTGTGAACGTAAAAATAAATTGGTTGGGCTCATTTTATTTGTGTACAGCACCTAAAAATGGCAACTTTCGAACCAATGAAAATGTCCACCACAGTGATAAGTTACCAGAAACAGTGATATTTTTAAATTAATATCCGATAAATATTGCATTTCTAAATATGAAATTTTTCGTACATGGCTTTTTAAAAAGCACGATCTACATTCCAATTATGGGTAACGCAGGGACTGTATAAAAATTTAATTTTGTTACTTTTTATATATATATGACCGCTCATACAAATTTTGAGATTTTAAATGACTGCATCGTCATTTGAAAGCATATTAGAAAAATAATTTTAATTATAAAATCAACGGTTGCAGATATATCTGCTGTGCAAACAATTTGGTATAGCCTGTATTCCACCCTATTCACAAAATTCTCGTCTCGATGTATTGTAGAAATCTGACTGCGGTAGATGGAAAATTTTCATTCTAACGTCCGTAGTAGAAAATGTGAAAATCATTGAGAGTACAGTAATCCATGGAAAGAGAACCAATGATTAGATTATTCGTGAAGATGATTCCCGGACGGTGCTAATACCTCTCACATTATCATCGACAACGGATTGGGACCACTCAGTATTAAAACTATGTCTCGGAAAGTTCCCCTGCATGCAAATCAGAGAACGTCTCAAACCGTAAAACTGTGCACGGAAAATTAGTTTAAAATTAACTTCTCTCGACGATTCCTTCGATAAGAGAGCTGCATGGAATCGAGCAAGAGCTTCTAAAATTTCTAAGTGGAATAACACTGGGAATTGCCCGAGATCTAACTAATCCCGTCCCAAAGGAAAACACTGGAGATAAATGTCTTCGTATTGTCACTAGGATTCTGCGGAATAGTTTCTTCGGGTGCCGTTGAATCCGACACCTGGGATTCTTTCAACGTCGAGCTTTTATCTCGACATGGCGAATCGATAGCTTTGAATGTTCCGCCCGTCGGTGATATCCGAGCTTTAATTCCCTCTTTCAAAACTTTGGCATGAATTCCCACCTGAATCAGCAACTTTAAGAGAAAGGTAGATTAGCCGTATTAGGAGGGTACGTGTTTCGGAGTCGCGCATTTCAAGTGACACTAACTCACAGTTGGGTGTGTGCAGAAATTATTTATTAATTTATTCAATATTGCTTGGCCGAGGCCTATACAAGGGAATGCGTTGGTAAAGTTTGACAGAAGAGACGAATGAATGAACGCCAGGGGCTCTGCCACCGGACTTATCCCGTTGCCGAGATCTCTTCCAGCCCGGCTTCGTGGCAGAGTCTGGGACAAAGCAAGTGCACCTAAGAATCTGAATGTGTAGCTAGTGCTGTGTTTGATATTTCAGTGCTGTCATCTATACTTCAAATTGTGAGTGAAGTGTAATGATTGAATATTTGTAACGTTGTAGGCCTGTTGCTCTCTGTGGCGAGACTTTTTAACGGGGAGATCGGCTCGCATTCGCGCCTCGAAGTTGGAAACCACAGAAAACCAACTTCAGCCGACCACCACTGTGGCGCCGGTGAGGTTCGAACCCGGATCCTCGCGATGCGAGGCCGGCACTATGACCACTCGACCACCACAGCGGCAAGACAGAAGAGACGGTTGATATTACAAAAAGGAAATCGGAAACTGTTGTACAATCAAAAATGTTTGGTGGGAGGTTGTTCCGATCTGTTACTGTTGGAGGAAAGAAACTAAATTTGAAACAATAAGTGGATGCGAAGATGCGTTTCAATTTATAGGAATGGTTAACACTTTCGGGTCTAAGCCCGAGCCTGACTCGGGATGTCGTTTTTGTTCAAGGGAACTAAGCCCGAGTCACACTCGGGGCTTAAGTTTTAACTCTAGCAGCTATAAAATGGCTGAATAGATATGTTCCCAGTGTTTTTAAACTATAAATCTCCTAGATCCAAAAAAAAAAAAGAAATAAATATATATACATGGCAGCAGCCAACCGATGTAGCTTGTAGCTTTATGAAATGATGTAGAAGTAAGTATAGTTGAAACACATTTGTCTTCCTAGGTATGGTAGCCATGTTTGTTGATGACAAGTTGATTTTTTTTTAAATAAAAACCATTTTTAGATATCTCTACATTTGGATAAGTTTTTATTCAGAATTGTTTGAAATTTCATGTTAAAAAATGATGTTTTCTTATGCGGGATTTTTTTTAAACTCTAAAACCTACTTTTTTTAATTATTTCTCATTAATTATTAATTATTAGTACCTTTGAATAATTGCTATATTATGAAAGAAGAGAGTTTGAAATTTCTAGCTTAAAAAAAAACTGTTGAGATGTATATAATCTAAATATTTAAAAAAAAATCATGAAAAGTCCCAAAAACCATCGGTCCACAGGGACAAACAGTCGAAATAGCTCAGACCCGAAAGTATTATAATTCAATTGGAAAAGTATGAAGCTGGAGTTAGAAAAATTGGAAATGCAGATATCAAAATGGCCATGAAGGACTTTGAAAAAGAAAGTTAATCGAGAGATATGTCTACGGCTCATGAGCGGGAACATGGAAGTAGGGCCCCCAGCGTCAAAGGTGGAGTCGACAGATCTAATGTATATGCACATGTATATGGATTGACATCATCATCATCGTGCCCCCCACCCCAGACTTCCAAGGTTATATCCCCCTATGTTACGGCTGGAAAGCGGTTGAATATTGAGTTGGCGCTTAAGTTCAGTATGGAGACGGAGGATGACCAACATTTTAAAATGATTTATTTTGGATAGATTCAAGTTTGTCTATATTGGAGAGAGTATATGAGAGTACAGGAAGGATATAGGTTTGAAATAAATTAAATACATATGCATATGTGTAGAGTAAAACCCCTCTTAACGGACACCCCTGAGATGCGGTCACCCCTCTTTTCCGACAAAATAAGTTCCATTTGTATATTAATTGATTTATTTATTTGAAAATGCAAGCTACACAAACAGGCTAAAGCCCAGTTACAGTTTTCAAATATGAACACAAGATAAAAATAAAAACATGAGTATATATGAAGTTATATATAAAATCATTTTTGGCGCTGTACTCTGACTTTTGAAATTTTTCAAATAAATCTGGTTTCTGTCAGTTGCTCTTTTACAATTCTCGCTATATATATATATATATATATATATGACTGATGCTTCTTAAAATACACTCATGTCCATAAATTAAGGATAATTCAGAATCACACGGAAATCGAAATCTAAAATAAAAATTTCACCTGTAGAATTATCACACACATCTGCAAATCTGCAAGAATGATATGCAAATTTCAGGAAGCTACCAGATGATGCCGATAGTACGTCACAATGACGAGAGTGTAAGAGGTGGGGGGGTATGTCAGGAATGGTGGCAAAGAAGTAAAATTGTTCACAAGAGTTCTGTAAGGCGCTCAGTGTCATAAGCGAATAGTTATGACACAGAGGACGCATGTGGATGATTTTTTACGTGGTAGAATTATCGGCCGCCTGGAATGTGGGCGTACTCAAATGGAAGTATCCGAGGAACTTGAAATCGCCCAAAGTGTCATCTCTAGGCTTTGGCAACGATTCCAAGATAACGGAAAGGTCAGTAGACGTTACAGTACAGGTCGCCCCCGAGTTACAACGCCGAATGAAGACCGGTATTTGGCAGTAACTGCCAAAAGAAGCAGACGGAGCACAGTATTCGACCTGTCTCGTCAGCTATCTGCAGCCACGGGTACCATAGTTTCAAGGCACACCGTGTACAGACGTTTGGGAGATATTGGTCTATATGCTCGCAGGCCTGTCAGATGTGTTCCGCTCACGGCAACTCACTGTCGGCAGCGATTAGCCTGGAGTAGAGAACATGCAATGTGGACGTCGTCACAGTGGGCTTGTGTGATGTTTTCCGACGAGTCCAGGTTTAACTTGCAGTCTGATTCACGTCGGATTTTCATATGGAGAACGCCAGGTACCCGTTACCACCAAGACAACATCATTGAACGACACCGTTACGGTGGTGCAGCATTGCTCGTTTCGGGTGGAATTATACTGGGTTCCAGAACAGATCTGCATGTTCAAACCGGAACCATGAAAGCCCAAATTTATCGGGAAATCATTCTGGAACAACATGTACGTTTGTTTAGGGGTGCCATGGGTGCAGAATTTGTGTTTATGGATGACAACGCCCGTCCTCACCGAGCGAACATCGTAAACGAATGCCTTGAATCTGAGGATATAACCCGTATGGAATGGCCAGCATTCTCACCTGACTTGAATCCGATAGAGCATGTGTGGGACATGCTTGGCCGACGAGTTGCAGCCCGTCAACCAGCTCCTACATGTGTACCGGAACTTCGGAGAGCATTGCTTGCTGAGTGGAGTGATCTTCCCCAATATCAGATCGATAATTTGATACTCAGCATGCCTAGGCGTTGTACGGACTGTATTTCATCGAATGGGAGACATACAATGTATTAACCATCATACCAACCATGTAATAGTAAGTTTTTGTAAAGGAGATATTTTTTACAATTGCTCCAGGGAGCAAAAATCGTAGTTTTTATGAATGGTATCATACATACACCATCGTTGTTGTTCTTTATCTTTTGTTTAATAAATGGGCTTTATGAATGAGTACCGTTTGTTTTGTTTCTGAACCTTTATTTGCCGGAGCTGGCATTATCCTCAATTTATGGACATGAGTGTATAATATAAAACACATAACGTAAAAACATGTTTTAAACACTTTCAATTTTAAATATATTATAATAATATATAAATATATTATATATAACACGAATTCCAAATGATGCTTCAATATTCCAAAACAGATCGGAGGTAGGAATCGAAAAGCAACAAGATAATTTCGTTATTGTGAAAAAGCTTACTACTATTACAAATTATAAAACCAAGACTGCAGGATGCTTAAGGCCGGTATTACACTATAAATGTTTGATAAAATCCCTTTCATAAAACTTGAAAAATCTAACCAATATAAGGTTATTGGCTACATTCTAGAAAATGCAACCTGTGACCTTATTGGCTGCATTTTTCAAGTTTTATAAAACTACTTTTATCAAACTTTTATAGTGTAATACCGGCCTTAGACACAATATAATCAATATGTTGGTTAAGCGAAAAAGAGCTGTGAAATATTACACCTAAATCCTTCACAAATCAGCCGTTTGACCATGAATACTGTAATCATATATAAGTGGGGAATGTGCCTTCTACTATGGGTTAATAAATAAATAATAAACTTACACGTATCAGTTTTCAAAGTACAATTTATTATTTACACGCCATAAATTGAGTTTGTTAATAGATTCTTGTCATTTTTAGCATCGTCATCGACATTATTAATAACACGAAAAATGTTTACATCAGCAAACGTTAAGCATTTAGTATCAATACAATCAGGAGAATAGTTTATAAATAAAATAAAAACTAAGAACACCTAAAATCGACCCCCTGGGGAATACCGGGGAATACCAGAATAACATGCATAACAAGAGTATTACAAGCATTGAAAATTACTCTGAGATCTCCCAGTAAGGTATGACTCAATCCACTTGAGCAGATGTCCGGAAACCTGATGTCCAACTCCTGATCTTCTGAAGAATAATAATATGTGAAACACACACACACACAAAAGCCTTGGATGAATCAGTATAAACAACATCCATTTGCTGTATATTATCTATAGTTTACTCTAACTTGAGAATATCTGACTATATTTGCTGATGATCTCTTGGCCAGCCTAAAACCATGCCGACAACTAGAAAACCAGGAACGAACGTGTCTATAAATTCTTTCATGTATAATAAATCCAAATACCTTACGAATAGAATTAATTTTAACTATAGGTCAATAATTTAAAGCATCAGTTTCATCGCCCACTCTTGAAGACAGGCAACACTGAGCAAGTCTCCCAAATTGTGGGAAAGACACAAACTAATAGAGATGCAGTATTAAAAATTATAGAGGCAGGAACAGCGAAACATGAGCCTCAGTCTTTAACTATATATATGGGGGGGATATAATTGGTTAAAATAAATCTGGCCAACACCAAAAACACTGTTCTGTGCTCAAGTTATTGTTGCCTTATGGGGATAATCGTTTCGAGCGGTTATCGCATTATTTTGTTAATTTCAGATTCGATAACGTTCAATATTATCAGCTTCATATTCATGGACGCATCACATTCACAACTGATTAATGTACCGTTTTACCTGCGCATAATCCGCAAGTTATAAGTCAAAAACACATCGGAATTCCTTTCTTGGTGCGGATTTGTTTTGTGGGAGGTTGGAGAAATGCATATGTTGGAATTAATTTTCACAAAAATAATTTTCTAAAGATTTTTAGTAGGTGATTATATGAGAGGTAATATATGAGAAATCGTATATTTTTCCATAGAAACGTGGCAACAAACACCCCGTTAAGATTTCTTTATTCAATGAATGGTTTTTTTCCTCATGCGGATCATCCACACTCCAGAAATTGGACGCTTTCCAAAAATGTCGGAAATTTAAAAATTAATCAATTATAATTTAAAAAAACCTTTTTCTTAAAAACATTTCACAGCGAGGGTGAAAAAGTTTACATGTTCAGAAACTTAAGAAAAAATTATTTAACAGAAAAATTATTTTGCAGGGAAAGCTCATGACGATTTTTTCTTTAATTACAGAAAATAGTTCAAAATTTCACTCCCCATAAAATCTTTACATTACATATTAATAACGACGTAAATAATATCGGGAACTTCTTGGGCAGAGGGATTGGGAGGAATGGACCCTTGTTAGAGCCACCCTGGTCTCCAGAGTTCATCCCGTTGAATCTAAAGTGGATACAGCCAACATCATTTACTGCAGAAAGCCTCCTCGCGATGCTCACTACGTCATTGATGAAGGTAATCTCACCTATAATAGACATTGTTATATTTTTTTTCAAACCGAGCACAACTCAGGTCTATTGCCATAGGCAATTTACTACCTAGTGAGTTGTGCCGGAAGTGTAAGTGCGTGTACCTAACAGTCTGAGTGCGTATCTAGTGTTGTGTATGATTTTTCAGTGCTGCCATCTATGTCTCAGAAGTGAGTGATGTGTAGTGACTGAATATTTGTACTGTTTGTAGGACTGTTGCTCTCTGTGGCGAGACTTTTTAACGGGGAGATCGGCTCGTATTCGCGCCTTGAAGTTGGGAACCACAGAAAACCAACTTCAGCCGACCACCACTGTGGTGACGGTGAGGCTCGAACCCGGGTCCCCGCGATGCGAGTCCGTCATTATGACCGGCGACATTGTTATATTGCAGGCCGACGCACGAGCTATCTTCGTCTTTTTTTTTTTTTTTTTTGTAGTATATTCAATGGTATAGGTGAGATGACCTTCAGTGATGATGGCTATTGATGAAGGCTATAGATGATGTTGATACACCCCCCCCCCCAAAATGGATTAGAGAGTGAGAACGAGGAGGGGGATGCCCACCTCTGCCCTTTCGCCTATGACAATAGTGCAACTTTTTTCAATAAACGTCAGGGGCGATCGCCCCGCTCCCTCTGTAACACACTGTGATCTTGATATTTTTTTTCTTGTGACGGTATGTCAAAGGCAAAGTTTACGCCATACGTGCATCGAAGAAACGAAGACAAGAATCACCGAAGTGATCGAGACTCTTCGGAAATCGATCTTAGCAGATAATAGGTTAAAATTGCATATCGTTAGGATTAAGCGTTTTCCAAAGTGGGCGATATTGCACCCTTATGAGAACGACGGATTTGCCGGGGGGTGGAAGAATCCACGAGTGTAATCTAGGACCCTGTGGATTGGCTTATTTTTCCCCCCGCCCAGAAAAAAATAATTTCTCCAAATCATTCCATAGTAGCAAAAAAATGGCGGATCTCAGATTTACTATTCAAACACTTTTCTCCCGTTGCTCAGATTTCGTTATTTCTGTTATTTCTAGCCTCAATCCTCGAGAGAAAACAGAATTTGCCTTTTCTGATAACTAACGAATCTTTCATTTGAGTTATCTAAAATAGCCTCGAGGTCATCTTCATTCAATTAGCAATTCATAGAAATTGCTCATTTCCCCCCATTCATTAGTGGAATTTGTGTGTGAGTAGTTGTTCTTTCTGGAGTTAATTCAACTCCTGCTCCTCTATCTTACTTTTACCCACCTCTTTCGCAACTTTGTTCCTTCACAGAAAAGCACAGAATTAATACAACATACCAGCAAGACCTCAATTAGTATAATTAGTTCACATCGGAAATTGGAGTTTCTGGAAGCGAGACGTTCGGTAATAATTAGGATTGTGATATTTTAATCTGAGTGAGACACAAATCAGATAATTTGGTCACTTTCTTTCTCCGTGATATTGCATTTTGTTTATTCAAAAAATGTGTTTCGTTTACTGATATCAAATACTTTTTCAAGTGGAATGTATTTATGCAACGTGTCTGAAGAGTCGTTGTACATTCGAATGTATTCTACATATTTGTTTTTTTACATTGAGAAAAGTAATACTCCCACCGGGGAACCCCTGTATGGGAGTATTACTTTTCTTAATTTCGAGCAGGGGTAACCAACTCATTTTCGATATTTTTGACTGCAATGATTGACATCATCAGGAGATGTTCATAAGAATAGTGATAGTGGAAAAATAATGTGTATCTGTCAGACTGATTCAGGGTGATTAATGGGCAAAATCTTTAAGAGGTAAACTTAACGGGGTAACTTGAGTGGGGAAAACTTTAAGGGACGATGATACACGTCTGAACAAAAGCTTTTTGTAATACTGGTACACAGGGGCTTTTTCGTGGGAAGTATTTCGGCTTCACAGGGAAGTATTTTGAATTTATGGGTGCTCGTCTTGAGCGTTATATAGGAAATTTTTGTTCTTTATGATTCTATTTCAGAGGGTGGTTGGACCCATGTCACCTACATCGCGCCCGATACTCTGACGCCACTTTCTTTCAAATCCTGCAAAACTCTGGTCACATAGTGAATGCGTTTTCCTATCAGTCTGAGCGCGTATAGCTCAAATTGCTTGTTCAAATGCATTCTATCACCCCTTAAAGTTTTCTTCACCCTTGAAGTTATAATCAGCCTGTTTGCAGCATAAAACATCTATTGTCGCTCCAAATGATGCCTAGAAAATCGAAAAAAAAGGATGATAGGGAGCAGCGATACACTTTCGCGTAAAGATGGGTGATGGGTCAGCCTGGTGTTTCAGTGAGGTCTAACACAATCCACATTCTCATAAGATATATATATTTTCTCCCTTTCAAAGTCACGTGAAATTCTTCTGATGATGCTAACGCTCGATCAGAGAAACGCGACGAAACCCTCGAACACATAACGCCCGAAGAAACTGCTCTTGATTAAAAGACGGGCGTATCCTAGGGAGGATTGGCATTGCTGATGTACCATTTTACGGTAGCCCGAATTCGAAGGTCAAGATATAAATAATGGAGTAGGTTGAACACTCTGTACAAAGAGTAATATATCAGTATGCATTGAAACAACGTATGTGTATAGATTATGCCGAAAATCTTGAATTCCATTTGAATTGTGTCTGATGTTACAGAAATAGCTTAAACGTGAGAAACGCCAGCCTTGTTATACTGATAGGAAGATAATGGGTTACTTACCCCGGCTCGGTGAATATGATTCGGGTTCCCTGGAGGGAACATTTACTTTCTCATTGTAATAAAATAGAAATAAAAATATTTACATCTTTCCCCCAGGTAATGCAATATAGATATGGAAATGTACACGTATAGGAAGATATTATGTAAAAGCTTAGGCGGAATCCAGTTACCTTCATTGAATGGAACCTTAGGCAAGATATTGGTATTAGAGACAAAAGATTATAAATAATTTTAGGAAAACATAAAGCTTCTCAAGGCGTAATGAGAGACTGTCCATGTAGAGTATTTATATTCAAGTAGCATTTGTACGATATTCGTAAAACTTTTATACATTCATGCACGAGAATTGATCAAATACAAATGGGAGTCATTGAATATAAAATGCATTTACCAGTTAGAAATAAATGCATTTGTGCCCGAAGACAGAAATTCTTGTTTTGTGCAGGACCGTTTATAGTGCGTGTCATAAAGACTGTGCGAGTACGTTTTCTTAAATTAAACACGAACGAAAACAAAGGTCAAAGAAGTTTTTGCACACAGTTGTAGAACTAAGTAACATACGCTTGTGTGCGGTAATTTTGACGTGTACAACGAGTAAAGGGTATCTCAAAAGTATCAGGTATCTCAAACATTTAGGGGAGGTGAATATTCAAGGATATTATTATTATTACTTTACCAGTGTAAATACATTTCATGCCTTCTGGGGTTATTGTAAATTAAAAAAAAAAAAAAATAGGGATGTCAGTCTTCGTTATACAAATACCACGCCACAACAGGCAAATTGCCCAACGAGGTGGCTGACTTAAGAACATCATGGATCCCCGAGCCATTTTGAATGGCTCTAGTTATCCATACAAAGGTTTTTTTTATAACATCTGGTGATGCGAATATGAATAGGAAAGAAAGAAAATTCAACTTTTCCCTTGCGGGGAATCAGACCCTTGTCCTCTCACTTGCCGGGGGAGCTCCCTAGCTAGACTACTAGATTGCAAAGGCAATGAATTTCAATCTTTCCATAGACCTCGTGACACTGCCACCAGGTGAATCACCATCTGGTGGCAGTGTCAGCAATTATGAGCTTGTCCTGAGTTAGGTCCGACCATCGGTATACGGACTCGTTCGGTTCACGCGAGCTCTAATGATAGATTGAAATTCATTGTCTTTGTAGCTTAATGGTCTAGGGGCGCCCCCTCCGGCAAGTGATAGGACAAGGATTCGATTCTCTCCGCAAGAGCAGTTGAACGTTCTTACTTTCCTAAATTCATCTTCGCATCAGCCAGCTGTTAAAAACTTTCGGGTGGTGGATGTCATCTGAAATAATGAGATTTGCTTAGGAGACCATAAACGGAAACGTCATCGTACATCTGTAGGAGGAACTCGGGTCCATATAATAAGATCTGTCTCATGGCGCACCGGAGTCAGTGCCAGCTGACGTCATCGCCCTGAGAGAACCGATTAATTGTCATTGGCTACATAAAATCAAAAAGTGCAGGGTGGTTGTAAATAAACTGACACTACTCAGACGTAGGTGGCTTCCATTCTGATGGAGGTATTTTGATGAAATTTGGTATATAGGATATATGAACCATGGGGGAAAATGAAGATTCAACATAAAAAAATACATTTTTAGTCACCAGGTGTAAAAGTGACGCTAGAGTTATCTAATTCTCATGGCAATCACCACAACGGGCGCTACACAGATCGGAGTGTGTTTAGTGTCAGTTGAATTATACTAACACTACTCCGGCCTGTTAAGCGCCCGATGTGGTGAACGTAGTCCATTGAAACTTGGTATATACGTTATTTGGATCATGGGAAAAAGATCGATGCGATAAAAAGCGCTACTTTTCACCTGGTGGTCAAAAATTCTTTTTGTTTAATAGTCAATCTTTATCTTCCCCCACTGTCCATATCCTATATACCAAGTTTCATCGAAATAACTTTATCAGAATGGGCGCTACATACGTCTGAGTAGTGCCAGTTTATTTTATAACCACCTTGTACCAGAGCAGTGACGTCAAGCGCCTGATCCAAGATCAGTCTCATTGAGCCAAGACCTCAAGAGAAACTTCAGTGGTTCAAAGGGATGAGACAGCCTAGTTAGTCACTATATAATTCTGGGCGGAACTGTACATCAATACGCTAGAGAACATATATTTTCGGTTACCCATTCGAGTACAAAGAGGGAAAAGTGGTTGTCGTTGTTCCACCTCTTGAACTTGATTTTTATTTTCCCCCATAACATTATTTTTTGGGTAAGTTTCACATGAAACATAGTTTATTCAGAAATACGCCTTCGTGTATATCAAAATACTCTGCACAGCAGTTGCTCTACAAAGCACGTGACATTCTTCGAAGAATCTCTCGCAGATGTTTCATAAGCGATACCGATATTTAAATTTCTCACGAGAGACATGAAGTGTGATTATCGACATCCCCATGTGTGACTTTTGAACGACTCGAAGTTTGGTCGAAGTTTATTTCACCCGAGGGGAATCGCCATACTTTTCCTGCAGAGTTGAAAATCCCGCGGTCATTACTGCTTATCGGCATTCACAGTGGATTAATTCGAGCCTAAATAATTACGTTAAAGGGTGTGCCACGTGTTTTCGTTCCAGAACTTCATTTAATGATAGGTATTTTCCCAAGCTCTAATTAACTTTACACTGCCGCGGACACTGATTCTCGCGAGCGTTATTCATTAGTTTGAGAACCTTCGGATGGTATAAGGGAGTATGTAAATTTTGTAGATTTTAGCATTTTCAAGGAAACTTGTCATTTTAATATTCCAATCCCGCCATTAATTACCAGGATGTGCTTCACAGTAATTACCTGTACATCTCTGGATATTTAACGTGAATGGCTGTCGGAAAGATGAATATTACCTCGGAAAAGAAAGGAGTAATGTACTCTTATTTATCTGTGCTGTTCGTTATTTATAGATGGCGCAGTATATAATAGTGTTATACAGAGTGTCCTATAAATTTGCAAATAGTTAAAAATTAATCGGCCGTAAAAGAGGATGTAGTCATCCCTCTTTTATGGAAAAATAATAATTTCCCCCGCGTGTAATAGTTTACACACCATTCAATTTAGAGGGTGAATGGGTGGTCGTAGATGAACTAGAGGGCGATAGTGATAGGGGCTAAATCATCGGCGATTTTAGAGTTAGGGAACTGGGGGAAACATGGAAATTTTCGAAATTTCGATCGCTGCTGTCTTCCTGGGGAAGATTAGCAACGTCGTCTTTTCGGGCAATCCTGTGGGTAGAAGCGAATATTAGTGAGTCTTTGTAAAAGTACCGGGACTTACTATTATCCGCTCGGGAGGGGGGTCCAGATATGGCAGTGATTCCAGTACTGCCAAGAGGGGCAGTAGGGGATATTGGAGTAGCATCCACCAATTCAATTCAGGCCAAAAGGGCATTTTCTCCTCACTTGGGGTCACGTTCTTGGAGCTTCCCGCATTTACCGACAGGTGGCTTCGTTGGGATGGGATGTTCACGATAAGCTCGCGAGGTTTTTTTACCCCCAGACCACGTAGATGAGAATACGGGTTAGTTATTATTAATAATAACAAAATGGACGGGGGAATTACCGCCTTGTACGGCTTCTCGATTGACACTAAATCACAGGACAAATAAAAATGTGTGCTAATAAATGCCAGGAGCTTGCGTAATAAGAAAGAATTTTCTGAAACTATGACACAGCTATGGAGGCCTGGATCTTATAGCCATTTCAGAATGTTGGTCAAACGATGGGGATGAATCTTTCTTACGCATCTCAGGATACGATACTTTTGTAAGAAATAGATCTGATAGGAAAGGTGCCGTTCACAAGTATTACGTCATCATCGATGGGGGGTTTCCGATTTGCTGACTTTTGATGGCAAGGGGGGAGGGGGTTATGTCTCGCGGATCCAAGTGATCTGGAAATGTGTCCGGGCCGCTTAAGTGATCTGGAACTGTGCCACGCATCGCTGAAGTGATCCGTAATTATATGCCGTGGATCACTTAAATAATTTCAGAATGTGCCGCGGGTAACATGAGTGATGTAGAACCGCACTGGGGGCCACTTAAGTGCTCTAAAACTACGTCACATGTCACTCAAAGGATCTCTAAATGCGCCACGGATCGCTTAAGTATTCTGGAACTGTACCACGGGACACTTAAGCGATCTGTAAATGTGCCGCTTAGTTTATTTTTACAAAATTATTTTTGAAGAGGGCAGGCAGCATCAGATAACCCCCAGGGCCATATTTGGTCCGTGGGCCAAGGGCCTTTATGCGATTTATCATTATATATATGGCTTAGAGGGATGGGGCGTAATGAATTTATTTAAGATAAATTTTGAGTTCATAGCCTTCAAATAACATTGAAATTAACAGAAATTGATTATACTCACATTTTAAGGTATTTTCTTCCGAAATTTCATTTAAAATATATTTTTTGCATTAAAAAAAACAAATTTTTGATCGTGGGGAGAAGGGCACGAGCCCCCTATACCCCCTCCCCCGTGTACGTCTCTGGTCCCACCAATATTCGTTAGGATTCAGAGGGGGCAGAGCTGATGACGAAATTTTGCAGACAAGGGGGGAAGGGGTCAGAGTTTTGCTTACTTTTGGTGACAAGGGCGGGGGGGGGGTCAAAAATGTCAAAAAATCTTCTTAGGTAATACTTGAACGGCCCCAAATGTGGTGAAGTCTTGATATACGTGAAATAATGTTTCAAGGCAAGAGAGAGTAACGTGCAGAGAAGTGATATTGAAACTATATGGGTTGAGCTTGAAAACAAAAGGAATCATAAACATATTGTAGGGGTTTAGAATCCACCGAATAGGGATCCAAACTGCATCGCCAAACTTCATGATGAAATTTCCTACATGTGTAAGCGTAAGAGGGTTGTTAATGTCATAATGGGGGATTTCAATTACTCGGGTATCGATTGGGAGAACCTTTCAGCTAGAGATCAGTATGAAAGAGTCTTTCTTAAGTTGGTGCGTAATAATTTTCTGTATCAGCATGTACCAGAAGCCGCTAGGGGTACTGCTATTTTGGATTTAGTTCTCACCTGTACCGAGGATCTTGTTGAACATGATTTCGGTGGAAGAACGAGTTTTCTTCCAGTCATCATCGTGTCGATAATTTATTCTGTAACTTTTCTTTGGGTAAGGTTGATAACAAAAGACCGGCTCCTTGTTTTCGGAGAACCAACTTTGATGTTTTGAGGGAACGGTTAGCGGTAGTTTTCAAAGACCGGGTGGTAGTTTCCAGTCAGGGTGGCAAGTCAATGGGGGGAATTTGGTACGAAGCCGTCCTCTGTTTTGCACGACGTCGTACCCTTTGTTCCGAAAAAGAGTGCTGTACATCGTATCCCCTATGGTACACGAATATCGTGCGTAACCTTTATCTTGAAAAGAAAAGAGCATTCAGAGAGTATAAAAGTGCACGAGGCGACCTGACAGTGTTTACTGATAAAAGAATGGCGTTGAAGAAAGTGATAAGGAATAGTAAAAAGGAAGTTGAATCTAGGTTTTCAGATAACATTAGCTCTGAACAAAATCATTTTATATACGTCAATAATGAATGTAAGGGGACAGTTGACCCCCCCCCCCTCGATAGGAGGGTCTAGTGTAGAGAGCAATGCAGGCATCTGAAGTGCTTTCAATGACTTTTTCACGTCGGTTTTTAATAGGGAAAATGATATTCAAAGTACGAGTGATGCATGGGGTAATAAAATCCTCAATGATATTCAAGTGGAAGACGTGGAGGTCCTGAATCTTCTAAAAAATGTATGTGCAAGCAAGGCACCAGGACCAGATGATATCTATCCCAGGGTCCTCAGGGAATGTGCTAATGAATTGTTTTGGCCAGTCTCACAGATTTACAGGAGTAGTGTTACTGAAGGTGTCGTCCCAAGCAATTGGAAGCTTGCTAATGTTGTTCCGATATCTAAAAAGGGCAGAAGATACAGAAGCCGTGTCAGATTATCGTCCAGTGAGTTTGACGAGCTCCCTCTCGAAAATTTTGGAAATTATTATCAAAAGGCAATTGGTGAAGCGAATAGACGAGATTGTCGGATAATCGGCATGGGTTCAGGAAGGGGGAAGCCATTTGTAACTAACCTCCTTTGCTTCTATGAACACGTGACGAGGGCTTTGGGTAAGAACAAAAATGTAGCTGTTGTTTACCTTGATTTCCAGAAGGCATTCGATTGGGTGCAACATGGTAAACTCTTGAAGCGTTTACACGAGATTGGAATTGGGGGCAACTTGCTGAATTGGATAGAATCATGGTTAAGGAATAGGTCACAACGAGTTATGGTGAACGGGGAATTCTCTGATTGGACAGGCACCACAAGTGGAGTTTCTCAAGAAAGTATCCTTGGCCCCATACGTTTTTCACTTTGAATAACGATAAACTCGATCAGGATATCTATGGGATTGCTAGCAAATTCACAGATGACGTGAAACTAATGGGTTAGTCGGGAATCAAACCGATAGGCATGCCCGTCATTTAGGGGGGGGGGGCGTTGTCCCCCGCTGGCTTTTGAAAATACACTAAAAATGGTATATATATATACACACACACACACACACACACACACACACTGAGTACATGTGCTTTGCCCCCCCCCCCGGAAAAAGTTGAAATCGATAGGGAATTGCTCCAGACCAACTTAAACAGGATTGTAGAATTGTCAATCGAGCATGACGTTTAGCGTTGATAAGTAGTGGTGTCACTATCCCGGATGCAACTAGGGTCACCGATTTGGGAATTCTCATTCACGAGCGGCTTAGGTTTTCTGCACATTGTTCAGCGGTGGTCAAAAAATCGAATAGAATGCTTGGTCCCATTTTCAAAACGGTCCCTTCGCGTTCTCCTAAAGTCATTCTTCCGCTTTTTCGAGGCTTAGTTCGTCCTGGACTGGAGTATGCTGTAAGGTTTTGGTGACCATGCCTGCAGAGGGACATAGACTTGGTTGAAGTGGTGCAGAGAAGAGCTACGCGTGTCCTTATTGGCACACGAGGCTTGAGTTATGAAGAGAGACTTCATTTTCCGAGTATGTTTACATTGGATGAACGCAGTCGTCAGGGAGATATAATCGAAGAGTGTTCAAAATTTTCAATGGGATTTATAGGATGGACTATGAATTATTAGTACATCTTCAATCGACTGCTCTTACAAGGGGTATCGATTGCTAAGGGACAATTCTGTGGTGTTTGGTCAGAACATGATATCTTCAAAAAAAATTGCTTTTTGATCTAAAAGTAAGTCTTACTAATTACAACTAATAAGAAGTGAGATAAATGCACAAATATATGTCCGTACGGCTAAACAACCTGTGATGTGTAATATTTTCATTCGTATAGGTGTGTGTATGCTTTGTTTTATTTTTAAATGACAATGAAAATGCTTATATCTCAAAAATATGATTTTGGAGTTATGTTCTAATCAAACACTACAGAGTTCTAGGTTATGGTGTCGCAAGGAATATTTTGCTCTAATAGGGTTGTTAATAAATTTAATAGCTTGCCCCCGGAGGTAGTAAAGGCTAACACAACTGACACGTATAAAAAGAAGTACGATACATGTTGGGTTAAATCGAGAAGTTATCCATACTTAGAATAAGACTCGGGTCTATCGCCATGGGAAATAAAGTATTATAAGTAACCATAAGTTTTCTTTATGGACATTGTACATTATTTCGTCATGTATATATATTGTTTGTAATTGCATTTTTAAATGGGTTGCTGTATTTTTGAAATATATGACGTCCATATTTGTTATGGGCATCTTTTCCTCAGCCACCTCGTTGGGCATTTTGCCTGTTGTGGCGTTGTATTTGTATGAAGCAAGATGATAAATAACGTTTAATAATAATTTTTCCGCTCCGCCCACAGCTAACATGATTCAGCCGCCCGGGCAAAGTAATGTTTGTCGCCCCCACAACTTCAATATTTGATAATTATGTAAGTGTTCTTCGTTCCAACCTAACATTGTCGCCCTCCTAAATTTTGCCGCCCGGGCTGACCCGATCTAGTTACAGCCCTGCGGTGAATATCTTAGGTTAGGGGTGGTTGACAGATGCCCGCGAGCCCCATTGTCAGCTGCACTAGTGCATTGAAAATGGTAGATGATAATTGACAAATCAGAGAGATATGAATGTGGATGAGGAGTCTGTATCTTTCTTTCAAAGTGAGCGAGCACAACTCGGGTCTATCGCCATCTATGAGCAATTTACTACATAGTGAGTTGTGCCGGAAGTGTAAGCACCACTCATACGTGAGTTGTGCCGGAAGTGTAAGCACTCATATAGTGATGTGGAGCCTATATCTGTCGCCTGATGATATTTTTCTTATCAGTGACGAGACTCATCGCCGCTACTCAGTAAAAACTCATCAATATTCGACAAGAATATTGGAAAAGGGCAATAACAACGAAGCCTTCGGTTGAAATTGTAATGAATTTGCTGCAGAAGACAAATTAACTGTAAAAATATGCAATTTATTGACCATTACGAGAAATTGCGATGCTTTTGTTCATTGCATATATTAAGTAAAAGAAAAAAAAATCATATGCACGTGTTTTTCTTATCGACCCCCTTTTCATTCCACTGATCGTTTCTCGAGGATCCAAGAACGAAGAACTCCGTAGTTTTTATTCCCCGGTTTTTATCTATTCTGATCGTGATATCATAAAACATATTTCTCTACATAAACGGGGAATTCATTCTGGCCGCATTCCATACGTATGTACGGAACACTCTCTGAAAAAAAAATAGTGATTTTGTTTTGGTCTAGAGAATCTTTAGTTTGTTTTTTTTTTCATATACCAGTTATTTTCTGCAAAATTCTTGATATAGGAACTCTTTCCAGAACGTAAAAACAACGTATCGCGTCCTCTAAAGTAAACGTAATGTTTTGTTTTCCGCAGATTTTTTTATGCGTTTTATACACACTACGCATTCGGCCGGCTATATAAAAACAGAAGTATGCTCGGTCGATCGCGTTATTGGTTCAAGAACCGGGAAACTTCCTACCATATTTTTCAAAAAGTGGAAGAAGGTGGTTATAGAACTTTACTATTGGGTAGTTGTTGAAATAGGGTGAAAAACAAGACAAAAACATATTGTGAGGAACCAGAAGACATCTCTCGCTTTGTTTACTCTGGCATTGTATTTCTCCGAACCAAATGGCGTGAATCTATCTTTATATGGTAAGAATGGTGAATGCGTGTCATCTTCGGAGAGAGAAAGAAGCCTACAACGATACAAATATTCAGTCGTTACACTTCACTCCTCGTTCGAAAAATAGATGGCAGCACTATAAGAAGCATTACACAGAAACCCACTTCACGTTATATTTGCAACACGCACAAGCTCATTCGAATGCACCAATTCGTTAAACGTTCCGCAGATGACAACGCTGAAAAATCAGACACAACACTAGATACGCACTCAGCCGGCACAACTCACTAGATAGTAAATTTCCCATAGACCTGCAATTTGCAATAGACCTGAGTCGTCATCCCTAGTGGGACAGAGAAGCAGTCCTGCCTGGTTCTTCAGACCTGAGTCGTATTCGGTTAGAAAGAAAGAAAAGACGTTCCACAGAGGAATATGGATGAGGTGTATGTGTGGTTTAGAGAGTAGTAATAGCGATGAACTATCTTCAGATAATGATAGCTCCATTCATTGCCAATCAATAATACTTAAATATTAAATGAGATTTAAGGAATCAGCACATTTTTACACATGAATCGAGAAAATCAAACGTGTTTCTCATTTACTTACCAACAGCTCGTACTCGACAAGGCCTTACGCCAGGCGTCTCTGATCTTATGATCATTGCAATAGATATCTATATAAGAATTTCGCATGGGGACCCACAACCAGAAATGTGACCGAAAAGTGATAGCATTGGCACAAGAAACTGCAATGACAAGAAAACGTTACTGTGGGAAACATTTACTGTACATAACTTACAAATGGAGTACTATATAACTTTCAAATAATACATATCTGTCAGATAAAAATGTCCCGTACTCTTACGAATTTCGTTGCTCACACGCAAACGTTCTCTATGAATTCATTGAATGGTTCGCCCATTGCCCTCAGTCACTGCATAAACTGGATGTACTGTCTGCAAAGTCCGAGTTCGCATACAGATAGATGCTCTTCGAATGGTCACTACCGTTCTCGAATGAGAAAACTACAATTTTCTCCTCTACAGTAGAGTTTCTTAACCTATTTTTTGTCCATGGGCCCCCGGTTGTCTCACATTTTCTTCTTGTGGCCTCCCTGTCTTATCCAGGGCTTCCATTCCATTCTCATCGTGGAGGCAAAGCGCTTCTAGTTATTGGATCGATCTAAACATAATCGAGTTTTTAATGAACAAAAACCTTGTAAGGTCGAGTCGATCTCTAGACCCCTGGGCCAGGTGCTAATCGGATGAGCGACCATCGCTCTCGAGAGCCGAAATACATGGAAAAAATAGTCCATTGTCTCTGCCGATATGATATATTCGATCAACTCTCATGCATTGCATGCATAAAGGTTTTTTTATGGATATTCTAGAATTGTGATACTTTTGAGTATAAATGCTTTACTTAAACAGTCCCTTATCACGCATTGAGAAGTTTGACGTTTTCCAAACGGTTTAATCGATGTCAATATCTTTCCTAAGGTTCCATTCAATGCAAGTAACTGGATTTAATACATTCTGCCTACGCTTTTGCATATTATCTTCCAATACTTACAGTTAAATAAGGTTGGCGTTTCTCGCGTTCAACATGCGAATGCATTTCCAAGATTTCCAAACAGAGCTATATAAGCTAAGAGGTTCTTCCCCCGTGCTATCAGACACACTTCAAAGAGAACAGGAGATTTCCAGGATAGTCTATACATATACGTTGCTTCCAATGCATACTAATGTATTACTCCCTGTATCTCTCTGTACACTGTTCTACCAATTCCATTATTTATATCTTAGCCTTCGAGTTAGGCACTGCTTATATATATGCGGCATTATACATAAGCTATCTCTCAGACGGGACTGGAAAATTCTCTGTGTATATCATCAGAAAATAAAGTTAATAATTTAATAGGAATAACATTCGGATATAAGGCTTGATAAGGCTTTCAATATTGAATGTTTTCCTAATGCGATTAAGTGATGTGTAAATGATATTTCAAATCCGTACTTAGAGATCGTATGAGGCTGGATGGTAGATGTTTGAAAGGACTTCAAATACATTAGCGATATACAAGCTTAGCAGGGTAAACGTCGGAGTAGTTGATGGTAAATTCCCATAAGAATAAGTTATTCTTAGTTATGATTATTCTTAGTCATGGATAACTATTGCACTGCGAATCAATTATTCAATTCAATTATGAATAAACGCTCCGACACTGCAATTAAGAATCAATACCCCAATAGTGCAATTATGAGTTAACGCTCTATGCCAGTGATTCCCAAAGTGGAATGTTCCAGGGGGGCGGTAGAAGCTGCGGGTATAACATAGGATTCTAGGGGTTAGATTGCGTTGGGGGCGATGGGAGATAAAATTTCTCAAGAAGGGGGCGATGACACAAAAAATATTGGGAAACTATGCTCATGCATAAACGCTTCATGCCTGCACTTATCAATTGTCGCTTCAACCCTGTGATTATGAATTAATACTTCAACCCTGCAATTGTGAATTAATGCTTCAACATTGCAGTTATGAGTTAACGCTTCAAATCTGTAATTATGAACTGACGCTTAAATCCCGTGATTAAGAATTAGTGCTTCCACCCTGCAATTATGAGGCAATGCTACAACCCAGCAAATGTGAATTTACAACTAGAAATACCACAACAGGCCCAACGAGATGGCTGAAAATGATACCCATAAAAAATATGGATGCCAAATATATCTGAGATACAGCAACTCAAAAAAATACATATATACAATCACGAAAAAAGAAATAATTATGATTAAATATAATATACTACCCACCAAAAACATTATGGTTGCCTTATATCCAAGTATGAATACCTTCTCGATTTATCTAAATGATGTTTGATTACGCTTCAACACTGCAATTATAAATTGACGCTTCAACCCTGTTATTATAAATCAGTGCTTCGACCCTGCAATTGAGTTTTAATGCTTCGAAATGTGTTTCCCAAGGTGGACAATATCGCCCCCCTGGGGGCGATGGAAAGGTCCCAGGGAGCAGTAGAGGCTTTGGATTTAGTATAGGATCTTATGGGTTGGCTTGAGTTGGAGGCGATGAGAAGAAAATTTTTTAGGAGAAGGGAAATGGAACAAAACTGTGGTCTAAAACATCAGTAAAAACTCATTATAAAAGATCGGAATGAAAGTTAGGATAACTTTTGTGCTTAATAATGGCCAACTTATTAACCCCCCATATGAAACAATATGTTCTGCTGCAATCAGAACCTTCACATCCCTATGAATTAATCGAAGTTTTTCTCAGTAGAAAGACCCATCAATCTAATTTCAGATCCACCTTACAATACCAGTCTTTGGACTCGATCCAATCAAGAGAAAAGCCCGTAAATATCTCTCCGGTATACACGTCACGAAAGACAAAATGGATAGTTAGGGTCCGTGAGAAAATAGCATTAACTTGCAATACCCGTGATTCCTCCAGAGAAAGCTTTGCCAAATAACCAGAAGGGCGTTGGAACAAATGGAAGCGGATCCACCGTCGTCGATCTTAAACGTCGACTTGCACAAAATAATCGAATCCTCGAAAAAACCTTATTATTAGGGCTCGGATATTTATGACTTCGCACATTTTTTATGCATTTTGCACGTTTCGCCATTTTTTTTACACGATAGAGCATTTTTTCGTAATTTTCAGTGCATTTCAGGGCATTCTTTCATAATTTTTCCTCAGAGCATTTTGCTTGAAGAATCTCCAAAAATCAAAGAAACTATCTTTCTTTTCACGAACTCCTCTAATGATGATAATAATGTGTTTGTAGGAGAAAGGACGTTGCCTTGAAAAACGTTCGCTTCACATCAATAACGTTTGGGTGGAGGAGAAAATAAGGAACAAAAACGTTCCGTCGATAAACTCCGTTTTAATGGTATTTTTTTGCGAAGCACGAACGGCTCTGTTGCAAATGCGTTTAGCATATACACGGCACAAGAAGAAGAAGAAAAAATTATATTGATGGACGCGAAGGTGGACGTCATGGGAAATGGAAGTCTGTGATACATTCCACCTACCTTTAGAATATTAAATTACTTGAACGGGTCGAGCTTCACCGTGTTTTTATGACGTTCATCCCCGTAGCGTGATGTGATAACTGTTGCGTTTCGAGCGCTTAATGGTCTCTTAAGGCTCAATAACTTTTTTTTTGCCGATTCCTTTAGGACGTCATAGTGATCTTGATTAACTCCGTCGGCACGGAATTTTATTTTATTTTTTGTACTCGAGCACGCAAACTCATTTAACATGTCGTAAAGCTCGCGGTTAGTACAGCGCCAAGCCACTCAATTATTAGATATCATGTAATTTATAGGATTTCGCAAAAGAAATTTCTCATCTGGAAATGTTCATTTTTAATGGAAGCAGATGTTACTGTATTGCGATACCCGCGGTTGTTTTCAATTTGATAGCGTAAGTCAGAGGTTTCTGAATATTTAGTTCGTGTGAAACGAACCTATTGATTTATGCGTCTTTGAGAATCTATCGTCAACCATTACAAGCTCGCTGGAAGTACTGCCGAGCTTCGGTGGTCAACATCAAAGTAGCAGGTGGCTTGTGCTTCGTAGAAACAGCCCCCCTCACAAGGTTATGAAAGCTTTCGTCAATGCCGATAAATGTAACAAAACACAAGGTTCTCGTGAAAGAAAACCCTCGCCATGTTCCATTATAAGGTCAAAAAGCAATAAAGCTGAACAGACGGTGGGAGCAATTCATTGGAAGTGAAGAGATCAGTATTCGCTCTTTTTTCTGTTTTCACTCTTTTAGCGGCTCTGTGTTTTTTTTTTTTTTGAGGAGGGAGATTATTGTGGTGACCCCCTTTCTTGTCAGTATGTTGACTCCATCTGTTGTGAAAATTTTTAAAGTGATGTTATCAATGGTGTCCTCCTATCTCAGTTTTCGAATCTAGTAACCCTAAATAGACCGGAGTTCTGACCGGTTTGAAAGGAAGTAAGTGTCGAATATCTTTAATGTTAAAAAGGAAAAAAAAAAACAAGACAACGGAAAATTGAGTCCCGGGACTTTTTGTACAGACATTGTACTATACAAGCTGTATTGTATATTCTAAGGCATAATCTTGCATTCAGGAGTAGTTGATGCATTTTTTTGAAGAATATTTGTGGCATATTTCCCAAAAGACATCACGCTATTATGGTTTCCTCAGGTTAATGGGTCTTCGAGAAACAAAATACAGCGTTACTTGAAATAAAAACAAATTGCAGGAGAAGAGAGAGCAATTTTTTCTCCTCGTGTTGCAAAAAATTACATGCGACAGCTCCCCACTTTGTCAGCCTTATCTTAAGGAAACGTTTAAGTGCATAAAAAAAACATAAAAACTTGCCTGGTCCAGACACTTTAGAGGGGAGATCTCGCATGGTAAACAAACTTTACGAGAGCGTAACTTGTGAAAGTCTGCTTAGACACGGTCCTAACGTTCTTGGCTCGCGTTCAAAATAAACATAGTCGACAATCATCTTGAAGTCTTCGCTGTCTCGGTTCCCTCGGGTTGTTTGGTAGGCGTTGTGTGCACACAGCAATTAAAAACTAGGCCACCTAAAAGGACCGAAAATGCAAACATATCACTTCTTCCGCCCATCAAACACGGTCGTGCAATATGATAAATGGCTGTACGGTGCTGATGAAGATACTTAAAGAGTGTTCATTAGAGAACGTCCCGGAACGGACTTCTTCCATCATATTCACTCAACGGTAATTTAGATTTATGAAAAAAGAGGAGATATATGTTATTCGTGTAGGTGTTCTGTCATAATGCAGTTTCCATTGGTGCTACTGGAACTAATGCTGCGGGTGTATGATACCTGCAGGTTCTATTTTTTCGATCAAATGTTGAAAGTTATATGTATCTTTTAAGGCCTGTAGAAAATTATATCAAGACGATGTTCTTATTCCTGGAGGAGTAAGATGTGCCAAGAATGTTTCTGTTGGCGAATATATAGTGCCACGAGTTAATTTTTATTGATAAAACGAGTTAATTTCTACTGATAAAACGAGTTAATTTCTACTGATAAAACGAGTTAATTTCTACTGATAAAACGAGTTAATTTCTACTGATAAAACGAGTTCATTTCTACTGATAAAACGAGTTCATTTCTACTGATAAAACGAGTTAATTTCTACTGATAAAACGAGTTAATTTCTACTGATAAATCGCTTTATAGCTGGAGTGCACACGTTGTGCACTTCCTTTCTTTTCTTTCAAACCGAGCACAACTCACATCTATCACCGTCTATGGGCGATTTAGTACCTAGTGAGTTGTGCCGGAAGTGTAACTGTGTGTGTACCTAACAGTCTGAGTGCGTATGTAGTGTTGTGTTTGATTTTTCAGTGCTGCCATCTATATTTCAGAAGGGAAGTGAGTGATGCGTCATGATTGAATTACGTTTGTACTGTTTGTAGGTCTGTCGTTCTCTGCGGCGAGACTTTTTGAAGGGGAGATCGGCTCGCATTCGCGCCTTGAAGTTGGGAGTGCAGTTGCCTTGTGCAGTGTACCACAAGCTTTTCCGTCCGCGGGTAAGATATCCTGTATTACTGCCACTCGCGAAGCAGAAACTTACAGGTATAAGTATTATTAATCACCCCCCTTTATTAAGCATACAGGGCGATTATTTGATTTCCCCTTGCCGCATATTAGTGGCTAAACGCTGATCCTAGAGGCATGCTTCCAATAAGAAAAGAATCCAAATAACGTGCAGTACTCAGATATGTCATTCGTGTTGCAAAAGATTGTATAATTGTTTAAAAATAATAATAACTTTCTATATACGGACTGAAAACCCAATTAGATTACCGTCTCCTCCCCTGAGAACAACAAAGAAAATCCCACGTTTCTAATTGCAGTCACATCCCAAGTTTGATATTCGCAGACATGTTTGAATTCAGAAATCGGAGAAAACTTGGGAAAGAACAGCAGAAATTAACGGAAAAACGCTTTTCTCCCTCATTCATGCTGTTCTCAACTTTTCTCTAATTTTGGAATTTAGATAAGTTTTTTTTTTCGTTTAACAATATTATCTCAGTTCATAAATATCTCAGCGAATATTAATTGCAATTAGAATTAGCATACACTTAGAAACGTGGATTTTTATTGTTGTTGGCCTCAGGAATGACAGGGCAACAACTTTGCAATTGGGGATTTTGGGGCACAACTTTCGAATTTTGGGGCACAAGGGGAGTGCGTATAAAACGGTAATTTTTATATTTTAATAACTATACAACCCTTTGCAATAATAAATGACGTATCTGAGGCCTACACGTTATTTGGATGTTTTTACTAATTGGGAAGTATATCACTAGGATCAACGGTTCACCAGTAAAATGCATCAAGCGGAATTAATTAATCGCCTTGTATGTAGGAGGAAGGGGGGGGAGGCGTCCCAACTTTTTTTTATAAAATTTCTCGCTTTTCCCTCTTATTTTCAGCACGGCTTATTTGAATTTACGAAATCAAGAACAAAGATTATTTTCCATGTCTAGTTAATTATATTATGATAACCATCATAATTATTTATGATCATATAAATATATTCATATCATATATTTATCAAACGTGCGGCTTTTTGTTTTTGGTGAATTACATTTTTACCAATTGTGATTTCGTTCCCGGCACATTCAGCCCTAGGTACATTTAGCTTGTCTTGAGCTGTATGAGTGACCAAGTGATCGGGTGAGTGATCCTATGAGTGAATGATAAGATTGACCAATAGAGTAGGTGGGAGAGTAACCGTATGAGTGACCAAGTGCATGGTAACGCATACGGCCGATAACTTGACCACTCGTACGGTCTCTAACTTCAACACGAAAACTGTCGCTCACACGGTCACTCCCCCACGCAGTCAGTCGTGCGGTCAGGGCAGGCGACTGTTAGGGGCGAAATGTCCGGACCCCGTGTGAAATACCTAGCGGACACATCGTCGTTCATTTTAAGGTTGATAAACAGTTTTCTGTTCGAAGTGGCGTCTAATCGGGAGGAAAAAACCATGGCACAGAGAACAGCTACTGGCTATAGCGATAATATTGACGTCACACTTTGCACCCAGATGGCGGATGAGCCGGCCTGGGATTTGCAGTAGCAGAAGAGAACCATTTTTGAACGCAATGTGACGTCAGTATTATCGTTACAGCCAATCCATGTTCCCTTCCCTGCTTTCTCAACAATCACACATTCACTTCGTTCAAAAACTATTGTTTCTTTTTTGCTCAAAAATGAAGGACGACGAATCCGTCCATATCTCTAGGCGCATCAGACATTAGTGAGGAAGAGTTACGTAAATTACGTGATGATATATTGTTTGATTACGATCTTTATTCCTTTTTATTGGATTCACGATGTACGCAGCGCTATCTGGTGTCGATTGTGGAAGCATCCACATCATCGCCAAGATTCAGAAGTAATTTTGCACAGCCAGAAACGCTAGGTACTAAAACTATGATAACTATTATTGTTATTCAAATTGCATTTATTGGGTATCATCATCCACTTCATATAAACAAATATATAAAATAAACGTTAACATACAATATTTTGTACAGTAAGTTCACAAATTGTAATGTATTCATTCCAGATGTGTGGTCTCAGTTGAGATAATACGAAGAATTCGAATGTTAGTGCTTTAATCGCTGTACTCGAAGGAAGCACTGGTTGTTTCATCCATGCTAGCGATTAGTCCCTACACCAGGAGTCTTCAACACATTGCCGCTTTTTCTCGTGGCTGACGATCATTTTCAGAAAATTGTAAAACGATTTATTCTGGAATTAATGGTAATGAAATAATGTCGGAATTAATGGGAAAAAAATAATTTTAGAATAAATTAAATAATTCTAGTGGGAATGTAAGAAATAATTCTAGATTGAATGTAAGGAATGAGAGATTCCGTAGAATAAATGAGAAAAAAAATTCTAGAAAGAATGTAAGAAATAATTCTCTCTGTATAGAATAAATGACAGGAATAATTTCTGAATAAATGAGAGAAATACTTCTAGATTTAATAATTGAAAGAAATAATTTCTCAGAATAAATGAAAGAAATAATTTCTCAGAATAAATGAAAGAAATAATTTCTCAGAATAAATGAAAGAAATAATTTCTCAGAATAAATGAAATAAATAATTTCAGAATAAATATATAGGCCTATATATTCAAGGTTGCAAAATTACTATCATACTATAAAAGTGCGGAGGGAATAATCAAACAGCTAGTTCTGTGAATAAATCTATGAGGTCCTGCATTCATCCACTGCTCATTTCAAGGACGTGTGAGACATTAGCTGGAACAATATATATTTTTCATTCTGACGTAGCCCCGGAACTTGTGGCGGTACACTAACTACTGTCACTGCTAACCTACGCCACCGCTTCAGGGAATGTTGTTCTGCTTGCAGTGACGTACACGGAGTCACTAACTAACTAACTAACCGTTCATGATTTGTTGATGGTTCGGTCCATATCCTACTGGACTTCTAACCGAAAAGCCATCGCCGGGAAACATATTTTCAATATGGTTAAAATGCAAAATGAAATTATACATATGTTCATCACATACGCATTCCCTAATTTCCAAACATTTCAGGGACAGAAATACAGACAAAAATGTGCCCATCAGATAACTCAACCACATATGGCTAGTCATCAGAAATGCAACGCGCTACCATAGCCTATATTATAACATTATTGAATTCTGATCACATTGTTAGTCTATTCCGTAGCAGGGATTTGCTTCGAGTAATAGGCGGCGAGTAATCTGATAAGATTGAAGTCGTGGATATGTCCGTGTGTGTGTGTAGGTAGGCCAGTCTTGGTGTGCCACATATGCATATGAGTCTTCATGGAATTTATAAGGTTTTCTATCCTTTTAGTGAGGACTTGCGACCTAATGATTTCTTTCTTCGGTCGGCTGAAGTTGGTTTTTTGTGGTTCCCAACTTCAAGGCGCAAATGCGAGCCGATATCCCCGTTAAAAAGTCTCGCCACAGAGAGCAACAGTCCTACAACGATAAATCATTCAATCATAACACTTCACTCATAGTTAGAAAAACTGGTGGCAGATGGCAGCACTACACATAACAAGCATTACGGAGAAACAAAAAAAAAACTTCGTCAGGTTTCACTACACGTACACGCACATTCCCGCATGTACCGATTCGCTGAGAGTTCCGCGGGGGGAGGGGTGTGGGCGGGGTGCATGTGTGGTGTAGCAGTGGTAGGTAGGGCCTCCAAAAAATGGCTTGGGGATCCATGATGTGCTTAAGTCAGCCACCTCGTTGGGCAATTTGCGTGTTGTGGCGTTGTATTTGTATTCTTCCATATGTTTATGTAAGATGGATTTACTTGTGGAAAATGAGCATCGCTAGTGCACGGGCACTGTGTGAAATAGAGTAGTAGGTCCCCCTTTACCGACACAGTTACAGAATTTGTTGTTGGAAAATCTGAAGCGTTTTAAATAAGTTGGCAATGGGCCGTGTTCTGAAAGAAAAATTGTCTTCTGACGTGTGACCAGACATTATTCATACTCTGAATTTGTGGAACTACCTTTTGAAGCTCTGCTCCAGTGTCCGAATCATTCTATACCCTCTGCCATCTGTTCCTAAGCCAATCTTTTAATATTTTTTTGGCAAAGGATTTCAGTAATGGAAAGTCTGTTAGCAATGGAAGCTTGGTCGGATCCTTAGCTGCAACTGTCGGCAGCATCATTTACAAAGTTGTTCTGATGAGATTTTATCCAGGCAACATGAAGGTGAGAGTTGTTAATCAACAGGTTTCGGATTTGGTGTACTAATTGATGCCGGGATTTTTCTGTTATGAAGTGCTCTGATGCTTGTGCCTGACTGTCGGAGGATACTATAATACGAGATTGTGTTTTTTTTCAATCTGTCTACACAGAGTCACCTTTTGCTTTTATTACCAGACGCGCCCCGCTCCCCATCCGATACAGACATCACAGCGTTCCCGAAGGTCGGGCACGCCTGGAAAATCCAGCCAATTTTTTTTTTTTTTTTTGTCTCGTCAACGGACGAATAATAAATCGTAATCGCCGTCCGCGGACAGACGTATATAAAATCTTAATCGTCAATAGAAATCGAAGAATAGATGGCTTGATAATCTTCGTCTAATTAAGCGTCCTGTGCGCGCCCGTCGTCACGCCGGGATCTATTACGTCTAAGAATAAAAATAAAATCGCAATTGACAATACATGATTAGGATCTTGAATCTTCATCAGCAATGCTAACGATTGATCTGTTCTCCTTTTGACGTCTGAGGGCTGAATTCTTGATGGTCTTCCGTTTGTCCACAAATATCTTATTGCTGCTGTTTTCTACTCTTGCCCAATTTCTAAAAATCGATGAAGTCTTATATGGCAGGGCTCAGTTATTTTTCGATCGTGATCGAGTTACTGGTGGAGAACTACGACCCTGCATATTATGTGTCGTGGATCTTGTTCGAGGAGGAGAATATGACGGATCTATTTCTCTGTTCCGACCTCTGTAGTAACTTGCTCTTTTGTTATACAGCAATAATAAATTTGCTTCTAGAAATGTCAGAGGATTCGGAGTCACTGCCAACCTACGTCACAACCGATCCACGGTTGTTGCACGGATCCCGTCATTTGCATATCCCGGATTGGGAAATGTGCCGCTGTGTATAATAATAGGACTGAGGAATTACGTCGTCGTTGCTTCGCTTCGTTCACTCCTTTGTTACAACCGTTAATTCTCAAATGTTAATTTATATTCTGTGTGCTCGCAGCCCATATAACTTAAGATATGCTACACAGCACTAAAGTAATCATGCTTAACTATTAATTGTTGCAATAAACTTGTTACCGTTGTGTCATCCGTCTTTCCGTGAGTGACTTAATCCTGTCTGACATCGTCTGTTAGGATCCTATTTGTGGGAACACATATCTGCTTGTGAGATATCTGGCTCCCCATCGACAACGAGAAAAACTCATTGCCCGGTGAGATTGTATCGAAGCGCATAATCCATTAGTTCAAGGCCGCCTTAAAAATCCATGATGCCACCCTGCCATTTACAAATAATGTAAATAAATGAATAAATAACAAATACTCTTAAAGTGGGTATTTAAATTAATTAGAAGAATATTTCGTGCATGATTACTTATAAGAAAAAAACTTTTTTTTATTTTACCCCATTATCGACTCCAACGGGTGATAATTCGCTAAAAATTATAGGAATTGAACGGCGATTATGCTGAGATGATAGACCAGACCAGAACTGAACTTTGAGCCGATTCCCAGCCCGCGAGGGCCAACTGCCGGCATAAAAACTGGCCAAGAAGGCCTGTGAAGAAGAAAATGTCTACATGTTTGTAGATAGATATGTGTTTGCATGAATGTGTAGTGTATGTAAAAAGAACTGGTCAAATTGGTGAAAAGTCATGATCTGGCTATAAACAGGCAAATGTCATCACAGTTCACAGAAGCAGGTCACACAATCTGCAGCTAGCAACATCTACTCGAAGTGGAATGGGGGAAAAAAGCATCATATGGGAGTCGTGACGCAAAAAACCCCAGCAATAACATCAAAAATGCAATACAGGTAATAAAGTTCTGTTTCAACTCAGTGCATCAGAAATTAATGGGGATTTACTATTGACAAATTTTATGTATAAGCAAAACAATCCAAAGTTCAAAAAGAGTCTTCTCGCTCTTTTTTTTTTACCTTTTTCAAATGTACATCATATGCAGGTCAAGTTCAATATGCAAGTTCAATTGGGAAATATATGTGTATATACAAAATTCAATAATGAGAAGATACAAATCGAATAGATGCGAATAAATGTCAAAAGTGGATAGATACATAGTATGCAAGTAATGTGAGTATATACCATTGAATGAGAGAATATATGTATTAAAATAGTATGTATACAATGAGATTTGTAGAAGAAAACATATTTACAAACTCTCCCATGTAAGGCGGCCAATTTGTTTGGGCCTCCTATATTTCCTTAAGCAGTCAGCATCATAGTCAACAATTTCCCTCAGATGTTCGAATTGGTAACTAAACATTCGCTCGAATTGATCATTGTTTAATTTCTTAATGTATGTGAATATGTGAGGTATGTCCAAGTCTTGTCTGATGTTAATTCCACGAACAAACCAAGGGGCTCCAACAAATCTTCTGAGTATTTTGTTCCGCATAGTCTGTAGTTTTTTGATATTCGTTTTACAAGCATGCGCCCAAGCTGGCGAAGCATAGAGTAGAGTAGGTCTTATTATGGATTTAAAAATAATAATTTTGTTCTTTAATGAAAGTTTTGCCTGCGGAAATGTGATGCGATTAAGCATACCCATAATTCTATTAGACTTGTTTATTACATGATCAATGTGTGAAGAGAAAAACAGATTTTTGTTGAGGATACAGCCCAAGTATTTTATTTGTCTAATAGGGCTTAAAGATTGTGTACCAATTTGAAGTCGTCTGTCCGGTATTTTACGACGTCTAGTGAACCACAAAAATTTGCATTTGTCACTATTCAGTTGGATGGCAGATTGATCACACCAATATTCTATTTCATCCATGGTTTCTTGTAAATTGTTGAAGGCCTGATTTTCATCCCTGCTACTGCACAAAACTGCACAGTCGTCTGCAAATAAAGATATTATGCCATTTTGGGGACAAGGTATGTCATTAATGTATAGCAGGAACAGTTGTGGCCCCAACACACTGCCCTGAGGCACAGAGGCATGAATTTGTTTTATTGAAGAAAGTGTATTTTGAATTTTTACTTGAAAAGTTCGACCTAAAAGATAGTGATAGAAGAATATGACCATATGCGGAGGCATATTTAAGTCAATGAGTTTGGAAAGCAATGTAGCATAATCACAACGGTCAAATGCTTTTGCTATGTCTAAGAATGATGCAGCCACAAAATCAAAATTGTTAAAAGCTTCATTTATGAACTCTGAGACTCTAACTAGCTGTGTTACACAAGAGTGCTCAGGTCGAAACCCGTGTTGTTCGGGTCTAATTAAATGATTTTCATTGATGAATTGTGTAAGTCTATTTGCAACAATCTTTTCAAAGATTTTACTCCAGTTGCTCAGTAAACTTATTGGTCTGAAGTTTTGTGTCATATTATTTAATAATTTTCATATATAAATAGTATGCGCAACAATTAATAGGTATTATATTACTTGATTTTGAAGAATGTCCGTCGTTATTATATAAATGGCTTAGCAAATAAATTATTATTTGTCCCCCTAGGGATGGATATTCGTAATTGTGGAATGCATGCAATATAACTATTGCAATAATACTCATTCTTCACAGACGCATTTTAATGTCTTGCTAGATCGATGGTAACAGTAATACGCAAATACGAGCCGGTCTTGCCGTTTGAAAAATTTCTCCCCAGAGAGAGAGCAGGCAGACCTTCAACTGAATACTTACATAGCACGGAAATTCTAGCACTTACCATCTTCACTGCAAATTATGGACGGTAGATGGCGGCACCATCAAAACATGAGAAACAAGCACAACTTGACATCATACATAACTTAGAGCCACGCATACGTACACAGAACACGTTTCTGCGCGTGTAACCGATTCGTCAGAAATTCCGCTGAGGTTATGAGTACGGTTCTCATCTGCGGTTAAGTAGCGGTCATATTTCAAAGGGATGCTACGAGTATAAAAATGTGGAAATTACTTACAGCAGTGATCTCGGATGAGTGTGGCGTGGCATCCTGGGTGCTGTGAGATCGGTACCGTAAAGGCCGAAACACGTGACGCGATTATCATGTCTCGTCAGAGACGTTGTGGATTCTGATTCGTGGAAATTCTGCGACGTTGAAGTTATATGACATGAAATTCCCACGTCACAGAATTTCCACGAATCAGAATCAACAACGTCTCTGACACGACGTGAAAATACATCACGTCAGTGTAGTGTGTTTCAGCCTTAAGAGTTCTTGGAAATTGGTGATTACATTTTGAAATTAGGCCGGGATTACACTGTAGAAGTTTTGCAAAAGTGCTTTTATAAAACTTGAAAAATACAACGAATAAGCTGATCGGTTACATTCTAGCAAATGCAACCGATCAGTTTATTGGTTGTATTTTTCAAGTTTTATAAAAGCACTTTTACAAATCTTTTATAGTATAATCCGGGCCTTAGTCATAGAAAAAGGCCGAGAAAATTGTATAGTGTACCTCACGAAGGTTCTTGAACTCAATTAATTGTGCTTGAAACGGGTATTTAAAAATTCCTAAGGGTGCCGCAAATTTAAAAAAAAAAGTTTGCGAATCCCTGATCCAGTGTCAGTAAACTCCTTTTTTGAATGCATTTTTTTTGCTGACCAACCTGTGCAGACTGAAGTCTGACTACTTGGTGGCATGGCTCCCACAAAGGGGTGGGCTGGCAAGGCTCCAGCCCCGGGAAGATTTTCATTATTTTTTTTGTTTTTTCACGCTATAAATCCATCATAAAGGGACCCCGTGAAAGTCTGGTCGGGAAGGCCCGCAAAAGATTCCAGCCTAGGGGCCGTACTCCAGGATGTGGGGGGGGGGGCATGCTTGGCGAACTGGTACGCGCGAGTACGGATATTGGACAAGACTACATTATGATTTTATCAATTTATTACTAATGAGCAGCACAACCATATTTTCGCTTAGAAAAAAAGTTAGTATTGATGGTAGTCGTACTTAAAATTGCTATATATGATCAGCTTATTTTCAAAAGAGGACATTATTTTTCACTTTTGTTAAATTGGCAACAGGAGTAAAAAACGCATTCCTGCAGAACACTTTTGCTTTACAAAAGTAGGAAATAACCCAACAGGTAGCATATAGCAATGTGGCATATGCAGGGTCTGAACCAAAGGGGGGGGGGAGGCAAATGCCCCGTGCGGCAAAATTTAGGGGACTGCAGTTTTAAGTGGCAACAAATAACACCGTTATAAAGTAATCGGATTTCAAAGTTGTGGGGGCTGCAAAAATCCTAGTTGCGGCCCTATGTAGAAGAATATGTAAATATATTGTGTTTCTTGACTAGAATTCAAGGGAGATATCTACATTTGAATGTTGGAAATTTTCCATTTTGAAAGAAATTTAATGGAAATGTTAACTTTTGATTTTTAAAATTGGAGCTTGTCAAGTCACAAAAATTGGAAATTTCTGCATCACCCGTTGATTCCAGATGTGTTTAATGTAGGAAGGTACCCTTACATTGCCCTCCTGTCAGTCACGTTATATACGATCATGCTGCAGTTGAACCTCCCGTAATGGACAACTCCACTGACGGACACAATTTTGAATTACGTCGGATGGGACTCAATGCATTTCACTGTCCATTAACGGAAACTCTTCGTTAGCGGACAAAATGTTAGATTCCATCGTAGACCGTCATCGAGAGGTTCCACCAAAAACTACCGAAGTGAATGAACGAGGGGGATACGTTTCTTCTTTATGGTAGAAACGACTAACATTACACTGCAATTTTTACCAAAAACAATTCCATTGGAATAAACCCTGTTGCGTAATCCGCCAGAGTTCATCCCAAAGGTTCGGAAACCGTTAAAAAATGGAAATGTTCACTTTTGAAAATAAGCTCTACATATTATGGATATTGAGGGACGCGTTTTTACCACGACTTACACGAGAAAATGCATTCATAGGAAATCGAATTAACTGACGTGACTCGACAACCAATTTCGTAGCCACAGACAAAAGTCGGCCGAAATGGTGTTTTGTCACGCATGCACATTAGTTTAGGCGACATGAATTAAATCTCACGGCTCCATTGCTGCTTAATACGTTCTCTTGAATTTAATTAAAGCTCATCACGGCGGGATGGCATTCGGTACCTCCACTTCGGTTTCAATGCACTTGCTAATTATTCGGATCTATCTTGATGTAGCTGTGAGTAGCGGGCTGATGAGTTCGACATAATGAACACGTGAATCCACTACAAGGACATGGGCTCTACTATATAAGGAACTATGCTAGGGTTTCTAAGGTAATTTGTTGGTAACTGATCAGGTTTCTCTGCGGATTTCGTCGAATTAAGGAATGTCTCTCGGTCTAAACAACCGCTGTTGGCTTGAATTTATTCTCACCAGTTCTATAAATACCAGTGAATCGTAACATTAGGAGGATATTTGCATATCTGCAATACCTGCAGCTACGGCTTAGCAAGGAGTTGTAGCGTTGTGATTAGCCATTGGGCACTGGGGCTCCCTCTTAGGTCGGTGAAAGCTGACGTGAAATATAAGCCTGCGATAGCAAAAGCCCTACAAATATCTGATGATGGTAACCACTACTACTAAACCACATATGCATCTCGTCCACATTCCTCCGTGGAATTTCCAATGTATTGGTGCATGTTGGAATGTACGTGTTGTGATCCTATAACGTGAAGTTTGTTACTGCGTAATGCTTGTTATGTGTAGTGCTTCTATCTGCCATGGATTTTTCCAACTATAAATGGAGTGCAATAATTGAATAATTGTACCGTTGTGTAGTCCTGTTGCTTTCTGAGGTGAGACTTTTTTAAGGTGGATCGACTCGCATTCGTGCCTCGAATTGGTATGATTTGAGAACCACATGTCAAACACTACTGTTGGAAGACAGTGGTGGTGGTGGTACATAGCAGTGTTAGAGTAATGGTACAGTTTTAAATGTGGAATTTAATGGTTTAATTATAATTTTATGGTAACGATATAGGGCAAAGGAGCGTAGGAGAATTCACTTGTGGACAATTTTTGATGATAAAAACGCAATTTCAAGAAGCTCGAAAATCAGTTTTTAAATCAGGAATACGAACCCTAACATTTCACAGTAATCGCAAACGCGCAAATGCCCCCCCCCCCCCCGTAATTTCATAACTAGAGCATTCCTCATGTAAAAGTACTAGCTTGATATCGTCCGCTGCATGTCAGAAACACGAATGTACAAATTTTCCTTTTTTTTTAATCAACTGTTTGAATACCTTGTTTTGCTATCTAAGTTGTGACTGAAACGCGAATGTGCATCCCCTATTGCAACACACGTTACAAAATATTTTAGGAAAACACCTTCCATAGAATAACATGGGTAGAGTGAACATTGAACCGTCATTCCTCATGTTCTTTTTATCGCTAGGACATTGCATATTTGTGATTCTGGCATGACGGAGCCGATATATTGATTATTGTGCAAGTAGAATTCGATGAAATTACATTGTATGTGATACATGGTAATTAGTTAAGCTGAATAAAGACATTCCTTAGTTTTGACATTTTTATAAGTGAAAAAGTTTTGGAAGTTTTTATTTTTCGGATAAAATCTCTCGTGACCCCCCCTCCCCCCCGGTTCATTGACGCGGCCCCACAGAGGTTCGCGACCCATGGTTTGCGCATCACTGATCTAAAAGAACTGAAGTCAGCAGTATCAGGACTGAAGTCTAAGAGCAGGAGTGACGAAGAAGAAAAAGAAGAAGAAGAAAACAAAAAGTGAAGCACTTCATAGATGTCAGAAGCTGGTACTGTACCGCCGCAAAACTTGCATTCGCGTGTGAAATATACTCTCGTGTATATTTCGAATAAACTGTCTTTATCCTACACAAACCGTCCAAACCAACCCACCTACCATATTTGCTCAGGCGACAGAATGTCTATTGACACCCGCTCCCACAATTCATCTGCTTCTCGGAACTTCATCGCCCAATCAGTTATTATACGGATTGTGTTTTGAGGTTGGGGAGGGAAAGTGTTTTACTTTTTGTGATGAATCTCCTTTCCATCACAAACTTTTAGTTATACGGTGCGATAGAATTTTCACTTCGAAAACCTAAATAATAATAGTAATGAATCTTTATTTGCGTATGAGGTCAGGCCCCCTGCAAGGAAGGCATACAATTGGTGAAAAAAAACCGATATGTCCCAGAATTTACAGATTTATGAGGTCCCTCTGCTCTTGTCATGCCGGAGACTGTTTCTTCAAACCGAGCACAACTCAGGTCTATCGCCATGGGCAATTTACTACCTAGTGAGTTGTGCCGGAAGTGTGTAAGTGTACCTAAGAGTCTGAGTGCGTTTCTACTGTTGTCTGATTTTTCAGTGCTGCCATCTATATTTCAGAAGTGAGCGAAGTGTAATGACTGTTTGTAGACCTGATGCTGTCTGCGGCGAGACTTTTCAACGGGGAGCTCGGCTCGCATTTGCGCAACCACAGAGAACCAACTTCAGCCATCACTGTAGCGACGGGGGCGGGGGGTTCGAACCCGTTGTCCCCGCAATGCGAGTCTGTCACTACTCGACCACCACAGCGGCTACATACCAGAGACTGAAGTTTGATTACACTCATCCGCGGTCCTTGCGCGTAGAGGTGGGGGGGGGGGCATAATGCAAACATTTTGGATAGTTTTTTGAACGCCTGGCTAATCAAAATTTTATTTGACATATGACATGAATGTCGCTCTCCACTTGTGAATACAAGATATACGGAAGACTGGATGTTGTGAAGACATTTATTATTTGAGATGTTAATTTTTTAAGGAAGGAAAAAACTCATCTCTGCCTCTACCGGGAGAGTAGTAGTCTATATATTGACATTCATGTCATATATATAGCCCTCTGGGGGCTCGTCGTCCATGAGCTATTAGCTGATCGGTTTCACCGTCCATTGCACGGTTCCGTTCGGCATATATACGCTCTAGCGAAGGCAAATCTCTATCTCCTCTGTAGCTTAGTGGTCAGAGCACTCGTCCGGCAATCGAGAGACCCGGGTTTGACTCCCGGTAGAGGCAGAGATGAGTTTTTTCCTTCCTTAAAAAATTAACATCTCAAATAATAAACATCTTCACAACATCCAGTCTTCTGTATATCTTGTACAAAATTGTATTGATAAGATCAGGAGTTGATAAGACTTAATTCGTCCTGGACTGGAGTATGCTGTAAGGTTTTGGAGACCATACCTACAGAGGGACATAAACTTGGTTGAAGGGGTGCAGAGAAGAGCTACGCGTGTCCTTATTGGCACACGGGGCTTGAGTTATTCAAACACCAAACATGGCCCCCGCTCTGTCCCTTGTGGGATATAAGCAGGTCACCTTACGGCTGGGCCTTGTTGGAAAAGGGCTTGAGTTATGAAGAGAGACTTCTTTTTTTTTGAATATGTCTACATTAGATGAACGCAGGTGTCGAGGAGATATGATCGAAGTATTCAAAATTTTCAACGGGATGGATAAGATGGACCATGAACTTTTAGTACACCGCCAATCGACTGCTTTTACAAGGGGACACCAGTATCGATTGGTGAGGGACAATGCAAGGTTATGGTGTCGCAGGGAATTTTTCTCTTGTAGGGTTGTTAATAGATGGAATAGCTTACCCCCGGAGGTAGTAAATTGTAACACAATTGACACGTTTAAAAAGAAATACGATAAATATTTTGGGGTAAATGGAGAAGCTATCCATACCTAGAATAAGACAACCATAAGTATTCTTTATGGGCATTGTATAATATTTAATTATGTGTATATATTGTTTATAATTTTTGTTAATTGCATTTTTAATTGGGTTGCTGTATTTTTGAAATATATGACGTCCATATTTGTTATGGGCATCTTTTTCTCAGCCACCTCGTTGGGCATTTTGCCTGTTGTGGCGTTGTATTTGTATATTTGGCCTGATCAAACAGTTCAAAAACCAAAATATGCAAATACATACGCAGATAATGCAAATGCATATAATCCGGGCTCTAGTAATCACAGACTGAACTGCAATACCCAATTTACAATGCCTATTACGTTGTGAATTCCACTGGGGCCGTTACGATTACTTGGTATTTCACAGCCTTGCGTGACTTGACATTCTTTCGACGTTACATAATACCGTATAAACTTTGATTGTGAAATCGCTCATCCGAGCGTTTTCTCCGAGGAAATATTTAAAGATCTTTGAAAGAAAGGCACAGCTGTTCCGTTTACGATAGCGATATTAAACACCCCTGGAGAGAAAGAGAGAGAGAGAGAGAGAGAGAGAGCAAACGCGTGCCGAATTATTGATTTTTCCTCGAACAAGTTCCAAATGGAGCGAAGTTTTGTCGAAGTTTTATCCGGGAGATGTTAGCACTTCTCCCGAGCTCAAACTTTCAAATACTTCCGTAGACTCAGACTGTCAATTAGAGCTTACTAATTACCGTCACACTAATGTTTACATTATTAATAAGTCCCAGGTTAAATACCATTAACTAAGACTAATAAGAATCTATAGTGAGAATTCGGAACCCCTTGGATATTGTCAGTGCTCATCAATTCAGTGATCGTGCATGTGCAATATGACAATATACCGCGACAATAATATTACTATAACGTCATTGTGGTTATCGGAATCGATTTTATTATCGGCTGCATTAGAGATATCCCTGATTGGATATGAGGTAGGCGTTTTACAATGTGCCTGAATTAATAAGTAGGTAATGTTTTGGACGTCGAATTCCTCTAAATATGTCAAATTCAGTGTATTGATATTTGGTGATTCAAAACTTGAATAGCTAAACGGAATACATTCATTCTGTACAGGAAAAGAAATTTCACCAATGTTTTTCTCTTCGATGTAGGAATGATTATTCAGATTCTTGACTACTAATTTAGAGATTTTTTCCTGATTTTTATCTGCGTGTGTAACCCTGATCTACGTCCGTTGATGCAATTTAGGTTTCGTCAATTGCAAATTTTCGTAATTTGGATGCAAAAAATTTATTTTCCTTCTTTTATAACCTTTCTGATCTAGGAGTTTTAGCTCTTCCTTAATCTGAAATTTTTAGTTGTTCTCAAACCTTTGTTCATTATATTTTGTTGAATCTTAGATCTTTTAGCTTCTTTTGAATCTGGAATCATTCTTTTCTTGAACCTGAAAAATTCAGCTTTTCTGGAATCTTGGATCATTGGCTTCTCTGGAATCCTAAAAATCTGGGACTTTTGAAACCTTCAATTCTTAATCAGGGATTTTGAGTTTGTTTTCCTCGAATCTGGGATATTTAGCTTCTCTTGAATCCTAAATCTTAGAACTTCAGCTTCTAAATCTTAACTCTTAATATCTCTTTAATCCTAAATCTAGCCATATTTAGCTATTCTTAAATTAAATATCTTTATATATTTTATTAAATCTGGGACCTTCACGTTCTTTCAAATTCTAACTCGATCTTCGGACTTGTTTTAAGTATCGTATCTGGCATGTTTACATAACTTCTCTTAAATCATAAATCTGGCATATATATATTTAGCTTCTCTCAATTCATGGAAGATTTTGCCATATCCAAAAGCGAAACTTAGACATCTTTCAAGTACAATAAGATACACACCTTCACTGTTCAGGGAAATAAATCCCTGAAAATTCATTTTTGTGTCACGCGTCCCATTAAAAATCAATGATTGTCACAAAACACAGGGTGTCTATGATAAAATCTCTTGTCCAGAGCTATCTAAAGCTGTCTATTCATCGGAACACTATAAACTTCAAGAATGTGTGCAAAATGAAAGGAATGTAGGAACTTTCAGAGCATCATACAAGAAAATCTCCGCAAAGCTCTTTCAGGTACGGACTCCACTTTTCTGTCAGAGAGTTTGCCGCCACGATATGTCCTTTTGAACGTGACTTGTTCCAGGTCATGTTCATTAATGGTGAACAAAAGAATGGCAACCAACGATTCTCCTAATGATCAAATTAAATATCCTGTCATGAATCTACGAAATTCAGCGCCATTCACCTCGACACAATTTAGCGCCAGCGCAGACGAATCAGCGCGGGCAGTTCAGTGCTATCATAGGTCCAACTATTCAAGAAATAATCGTAATAAATATGTAAATGAATAAATAATAATATTATTAATAACATAATTTATGAAATAGGAACGCTGTCTGCTGTGAAGCAAGTGTTTCCACAACGCAAACAAAGAGGCTGCTTCTTCCATTTTTCAGTGTTTATGGCGTCGACTGCAGACAAGTGAATTGCAACTTAAATATTCGACATACGGTGATTTTGCATTGAATATTAGAAAATTAGCCGCATTAGCATCATCCAGAGACGTAATTGGGAAGTTAGAATATTTGCTAGATAGTGGGTACTACATAGACATTAAATATTGAAGGATCGGACACACCCCGCTCCCTGTCTAATAGAGATATCGAAGCGTTCACGAGGGTTACTAAAGTGCACTACAGCTAATAAATACAAATACAACGCCACAACAGGCAAATTGCCCAACGAGGTGGCTGACTTAAGAACATCATGGATCCCCGAGCCATTTTTTGGAGGCCCTACCTACTACTGCTACACCACACGTGCACGCCCCCCCCCCCGGAACTCCCAACGAATCGGTACATGCGGGAATGTGCGTGTACGTGTAGTGAAACCTGACGAAGTTTTTTGTTTCTCTGTAATGCTTGTTATGTGTAGTGCTGCCATCTGCCACCAGTTTTTCTAACTATGAGTGAAGTGTTATGATTGAATGATTTATCGTTGTAGGACTGTTGCTCTCTGTAGCGAGACTTTTTAACGGAGAGATCGGCTCGAATTTGCGCCTTGAAGTTGGGAACCACAGAAAACCAACTTCAGCCGACCACCACTGTGGGGTTCGAACCCGGATCCTCGCATCGCGAGTCCGTCACTATAACCACTCGACCGCCACAGCGGCTTTTATTTGTATGAATAAAACATAAAACGCATACAATGACATAACAGAAACAACACAACACTTAAACTAACTACACACAAACTGAATACAAGGGTATGATCTCCCAAGGAACCTACATCCGTCCAGGGCAGATCCATGAAAATAACACCAAAATGTTTTCTCGCGGTACACATCGTGGCAACACATACAGAGACAATGAAGATTTACATGATATTGCAAATTATTTCGAAGACACCTGTATTGGAAGGCTAACATGAAGAAATAGGAAATTCATAACGGCTCTGAAGAGAAAGAGAAGCTTTTCAAAATCATTTTCACCGCATTCTGAAAGTACGTATGGCAGTGCTACGTCTGATTCAGGTGTAGGCAACTGAACAAAGTGGTCCGATGTATGCGGTGGCTTGGTAGTCTAAAGTCTGTAAAAAGTGGGAGGGGAATAGTTATTTACAAAACGTAATTATTCAGCACCTACTAGAGATAGAAAGCCTTGTGACGTCAGTAAGTAGTCCCTTTTCCCTCAGAATATTCAGGGAAAACAAAATTCCCTGCTCGTGCTAGTATCATCGTTGTGAGGAAAAAAAGCGATCGGCTTCAGATTTGGCGATTTGTATGCCCCACATCCAATCACTATGCGGCATTTGTGAGCCAATCAGTAAGATTCTACGCCAAAATAAGAAGAAACGAAATAGGATGCTGTGTTTCAAAATGTGGCGAACTTGCTAGGTAGTCTGAATGACGTTTATGGCAAACCGTGCAGAGGCCTTCTATCTGTAGGAGGTGCTGAATCACTGCGCTGAATTGTTTTGCGCTACACTGTCGCTGCGCTAAATTGTCTCGCGCTGAATTTTTTCGCGCTGGCTGGCACCTCTTGTCATGAAACTTGAGCTGATGGGAGGGGGGGGGGGGTCTCATAATTTTTAGAAAATTAGTATGAGCTCCACCGTGTTTGCGTTAGGAAATGCCCTCCGGTGGTGAATTTCAGAACTTGTTTTTATGAAGATTTTCCCTGAAATTCCATTACTTTCTCATAAACAGCGCTGCGGTCGGCAACGCGTATATAACACAAGTGTCTGGTATAATTGTTAGATCGGTTACTGTTGCTACAATGGCAGGTTATCGAGATTTAAGTGAGTTTGAACGTGGTGTTATAGTCGGCGAACGAGAGATGGGACCGAGATGCATCTCCGAGGTAGCGATGAAATTTGGATTTTCACGTACGACCATTTCACGAGTGTACCGTGAATATCGGGAATCCGGTAAAAAATTAAATCTACGGCATCGCTGCGGCCGGAAAAAGACCATAGAACGGGACAGACGAGAATCATTAAACGTGACGGACGTGCAACCCTTCCGCAAATTGCTGCAGATTTCAATGCTGGGCCATCAACAAGTGTCAGCGTGCGAACCATTCAACGGAACATCATCGATATGGGCTTTCGGAACCGAAGGCCCACTCGTGTACCCTTCATGACTGCACGACACATAGCTTTACGCCTCGCCTGGGCCCGACAACACCGACATTGGACTGTTGAGGAGTGGAAACACGTTGCCTGGTCTGACGAGTCTCGGTTCCAATTGCTTCGAGCTGATGGACGTGTACGGGTATGGAGACAACCAATCTCATGAATCCATGGACCCTACATGTCAACAGGGGACTGTTCAAGCTGGTGGAGGCTCTGTGATGGTATGGGGCGTGTGCAGTTGACGTGATATGGGACCCCTGATACGTCTAGATACGACTCTGACAGGTACGTAAGCATCCTGTCTGATCACCTGCACCCATTCATGTCCATTGTGCATTCCGACGGACTTGGACAATTTCAGCAGGACAATGCGACACCCCACACGTCCAGAATTGCTACAAAGTGGCTCCAGGAACACTCTTCTGACTTTAGACACTTCCGCTGGCCACCAAAATCCCCAGACATGAACATTATTGAACATATCTGGGATGCCTTGCAACGTGCTGTTCAGAAGAGATCTCCACCGCCTCTTACTCCTACGGATGCAGGATTCATGGTGTCAATTATCTCCAGCACTACTTCAGACATTAGTCGAGTCCATGCCACGTCGTGTTGCGGCACTTCTGCGTGCTCGCGGGGGCCCTACACGATATTAGGCAGGTGTACCAGTTTTTTTTGGCTCTTCAGTGTATATTATTGCACAGAAATTTATATCTCTATATAAAAATATTATCTCTCTATGAGTCTTTGAATTCGGTTTCCATTTTTAATATCGTGAGGTTTTTATCTCTCCACAAAGTCGTGCAGTTTCTCGTTGAAACTCTTTTCATTTCCTGGCAGATATCATTTTTGTCATCTTCCGTGGTAGAAATCATTCCCAACTGTTACTATTCCACAAACTTGGAAATTTTTTAGAGTTCTATACGAAAATTCGGATACATTTCAACGAAAGCAAACTGGTGAATTTTTTTTTCTATTTCTAACTTTATATGCAAATCGGACACAGTTTCAGCGGAGATTTCGAGAAAGAACTTCATACCCGTACATCAACGCAGTTTCAATGTTTACTGTGTTTTTTTATTACTGTGATAAAATTCGTATCTACTCTACTATTTGGCCCATGAGATTTAAATCCTAGCTCGTTCGGGAATATACCCGCTATGCTGAGCTCAATGACATCGGTTTCGAAACTATTTTGTGCCTAAAATGAGACTTTTCCAACTGCTGATATCAGAACAAACTCGAAGATATTACTTTTGGTGATCGTTTCTTTTTATATTGGAATACTTTTGGAAAATTTGTCGAAGATAATTTCCTGGTGATTTGTCTGCACAATCAGGAAATCCGATGAACAATTGGAGAGAATTCTGCGATATCAGGTCTACCATTGAACAGTCGCTGATTTCTTAAAAATTTCTCGTCTTCGAGAACATTCCGTTGCTTTCTTTAATTCTCTAAGCGGCATTGACGAGATGCTTCACCTTCTTGAAGGCCTCTTATTTTAGCATTGATAGCCCAAATACAGTCAGTCCCGCTTAAACGGGTATTAACAATTCCGGCACATAATATTTGGTTAACAATAAGATTATACAGGAAACATGATATAGGAAATATAATATTATGCAGGGAACAATAAGATTTTTCTTCTTCATACCGCTGTATAAATTTTATATATATACATTTTTCCCCCAAATACAAGCATGTAATACACAAATTCAGACGTGTTATACAAACATGTAATACACGAAAAAAATAGATGCGTACATATTACAAACAAACACTTGGAAAAAATATACTGTATCATAATTATCCGAGCTCAAATATATCGGAACAGAATGAATTAAATATCAGATTTTCAGTTTAATATTCGAAATAACATACAAATATCAGTGCCAAAGGCAGCTAGAATATATAGTATGTTATGTACAAAACGAAATTAATTCAAAAAGCAAATTAGCTCAATGATGAGAGAGAAGATCAACAGAAATGAAGCAAAGGCGGAGATAGACTTGACAGTCTCAGGGGAAACACGGCAATGATGTCGTGTTTCCCCTGAAGAGATTCCCGTGCCGAAGAGATCTCGGCAACGGGATAAGTCCAGTGGTTTCGTTCATTCATTCATGCAATAGAAATTAGTCGAAATTAGATTTTGTCTTCCGCTTTCTGATCAATCCTCCGTTCTTTCGCAAATCTTCAATTTCATCCCCATTTTTGTAATGTTTGATACCCGAGCTTTAGAAATTCCATGCTCTTAGGCAATTTCAGTTTGATTTTTTTTTGCCATTATTGTTATCATCAGCATTACCAATCATCTGCTTCACAAACAGAAATTTTCCCTTCGCCTAATTTTGTTCTACATTTTAGCCATAGCATTATGCAGATTTTTTTTCTTTGTTTAAAAAATGTTATTGACATCTAGGACTAAACAAAGAACCAAAATGAAATAAAATAATTGAATGTATTGAAGCTAATTTTGACGTTACAGGGCACCAATTCTGTATTGTTTACATGTTTTACTAAACATCTGAAGGCTTTATTCAATAAAAATATTATGTAAATAGCGATTGATATGTATTTGCAGTTTCCGTGTGAATTCCAATATTCGATTAAGCGGGACAAGAAGCGGTAGCCCAAGCCGTTAAGATACTCGCCTAAAGTACCAAAGACTGTTTAGAGGTGTCGCGAGTTCGATACCCGGTTCGTCCTTGTCAGAAAACTTTCCTGACGCAGGGGTACAACAGAAACGGCGACATGACCACAGAAAAAATTGCAGGGAGTCCCCCATCGAGGGAGACCAACTTCTCGATTAGTATAAAAAGCAAGCCTGCCGTTCGGAATCGGCAATAAATTGTAGGTCCCGGTCTAATCAGCCCTCGTGTGCAGAAAATGACCTTGGAGCGACAAAAATGATCAAAAGATCTTTTGCCCAATTAAACAGGGTTCTAGTAACATATACAACCACAACAGGCAAATTGTCCAACAATGTTGCTGAAAAAAAGATGCCCATAAAAATATGGATCTCACAAATGTAACCAAAATACAGCAGCCCAATATAAAAGCATGTTTCACGAAACACGCAAAACTAATAGCAATTAATAATTCACCTACAAATTCACCTAGTCATGGATTTTTGAGTTATGGGTCACACTCGACCAGAACTTGATTTGCAAGGTGCTTTCGAGATTACTCATACAAATTCACTGACAACCAGGGATTCTTGAGCCATTAAGAGCCGTATTCACGGACATGGTTTAAACTGTAGTCACAATTTATGCATTAGAGATCAACATATATTGGTTAAAACCTAAATTTAACCAATATCCGTCGATCTATTATCGAAAAAATTGTGACTATAGTCTAAACCATAGTTTCCCAACCTTTTTTGTCACATCGCCGCCTCCTTCAGAATTTTTTTTTCTCACGTCGCCCCCCCCCAACACAATCTAGTCCATAGGATCGTATGTTATACCCGTAGCTTCTACCGCCCCCCCCTGGAACATTCCATCGCCCCCAAGGGGGCGCTAACGCCCACGTTGGGAATCACTGGTCTAAAACATGTCGGTGAATACCGCCCTGATACACAACCCAAACATAACTCACGAGGGCGTCTCTCCTAGATGTGTCGTACAAATCCACTTAGCCCGGTTATAAATGCACTTATTACGACACTGGATCCACTAATTTCGAAAAACAAAGTTCCATGGGTCACGAAGTGCTGATCTTGTTGTTGGTTTCGGGTCGCGGCTCAAAAAGGTTGAAAACACCTGGTCTAACGTATTAAGAATCATCACAAAAGCAGCCTTCGTAGATCCTGTAGCAATATTCTGAAACATCCATTTCACTCCAAAACTTCCACATTGATCGTTCCCCTACAACACAACATCCCTCTATTTATTACATTACTTCTGGTCGAGTTCCAATAACTTTCGACTTCAACGGTTTCCAACTCATTAATCATGGTACGCAAATTATTTACAATCGAGGGAAAAAAGGTAGGTTTCCCCCCCTTGCAATCAAATCGCCCCCCCCTCCTCACATACATACATCAATGTAAGTTTCGCTCTTTGAAGAGACTCATCAATCAAATCTTGGACCCGATGTAGCATACGTGTTTTTTCTTGGACTGGATCCAATCAAAAGGAGGGCCAGTAACTATCTCCGGTATACGCCTCACGAAAGCCAAGATGGATCGATGGGGGGGGGGGGGGCGGGGCGTGAGAAAATATCCTCTGCTCTGTCAGTCCTTTTGGTGCGGCAATTCGATTTTTTCAGAGGAATCTTTGCCAAAATACCCCGAAATAAATGGAAGCAGATTTATTATCGAACACCCACTCATATGTTTAATACTGTATTTTTTTTAACTTCTGATGAATAATAGATCGTTTCTATCCATATTATTTCTCTGCTGAATAGTTTCTCTATACAGATTTAACCCTTTTGCGATCACGGACGAAATATCTCGTCCGAACGCCAGTGGGATAAATCCCTCGCCATCGTGAAGCTTTGTTGTAACCCTATGAATATCGAAGTTGTTCTTTTCTCCCCGTTTTTTCTACACTAATGTTTGTTCTAGTTTTCCAGTTTCCGTGTGCCTTTTCACATGTAAGAGAGAAAAGGGTCATTCAAGTATTACGTCAGCATCGATCAGGTTTTTGATTTGCTGACTTTCGATGACGGGGGGGGGGGGGGGGGTTTGGATGATGCTTTCGTCATTAACAACTCTTTATGGAACTATGAAATATTCTTAATCGCATCTTATTCGGTGCTCCAAAAACGTGAAAAAATCTTTCAATATGTATCCGAATTTTAAAAAATGCGTGGTGGTTGTGTGTATACATGTATATATATATATATTTGTAAATATTCAAACATTCAATGTTTCATCTTTTACGGTAATGTTTAAGACAGTCTCATGAACGAAGACATCAAATGTGTGACAAATCACTGGTCCGGGAGGGGGGGGGGATGAGACAATTTTCCTCAACAAAATGTTATTTTATTTTTTCTTCTTTTCCCCTTCCAAATATTACTTTATGCCATATTTTATGCCAATGTAATATTGTGTTACTCCATGATGGAGAATAGGGCTCTTTTGAGCTCGGTGCTGTGTGTAACGTTCAACGGTCACGGTCAAATACCAATGTTCTTGGCGGCTCCTGTGAATTAATACTGATAAATCGGGGTGAATTACCACCCGTTTGAATGGATAATAAGGTGAATACAAAAAGTAAGGATTTTTCCGACAAGTAAACATGCATTTTTCACACGTTTTAATTACCAAATTCAATTAAATTTCTTGTCTTTTTTATAATATTAAATACTAATGATAGATCAAACTTTCTAATCGTATTTCAATATTTTTATCTTGGCGATTTTATTATCTTTAGTTTCTATACACGTTTTCTGTGAAAAACTACTGACGAAAGATGATTATTATGAGAAAAAAAAACAGTACACAATATATCTATACAAACAAAAACATAAGTTATTAAAGGTTATTAGGAGGTTCAATCGTAATCAAAATCTTGGTTCAAAAAAACCAATATTTCCTTTCTTTATTATAAATTAGTTTTACCCCGTTTAAATTATTGGTTGTATTAGTGATAGGTTATATTAATTTTTTTTATTAACTCGGAGCATTCAATTGGCCGCGGAATGTTTCAGTTTCTTTTCAAGTTCATAATAGAATATTGGACATTTATGTAGAGCCGAAATATATTTTTCATAAGCTTAATTTAATAAGTTTTTTTTTCTTCTTTCTAATGATAATTATAGCTTTTGTTAAGACAATTTCAATGGAAATGTTTCTTTAAAAAAATCCATTCTCAATACTTTTGCGCAATTCTATTTGTGTCTCTTCCGTTCATTCTCAAACTATTCATCAAAGAATTCGGAAAAATGGAAGTTATTCAACGAAAATATTCACGGAGAAGATAGGCGATAAAATAAGTTTGAATTATTTTCGCAAAGTAAATTGAAAGCTGATAGTATATATCGCGTAGTGATATATTTTGATTTGGAGTGAATCATTGATTAAACCAGTAGCTGATACTTTGAATATCTTAGATCATCCAGAAAAGTATGAATTAGAAATGATTCGGAAAGTTCAATATTTGAAATGTGATTGACAAAAATTTTTAAGTTTCGAATTTTCGAAAACCTCATCTAAATTTTTTCGAAATATATATTTAATTACTTCAAAATGATTATAAAATTTACATGTCTAACGTGTTTCCGAAATTATGAAATAGAAATGTAATTTTCGCAAAATTTTTATGTTTCAAAATATTTTAAATTAAAAACAAACAAGGCAAGACTAGAAAAATTTTCTCCCAGCAACAGTTGAAATAGGGGAAAAAATTGTCATTTAACGGGAAGTAAGGGCTTTTCTACTGCAAATCGCAATGAATTAAAATTTGTTTCACCAAATACAAAAAAAGAGAAGAAAAGTGCATTGAGAACCATGATTACATTACCGCCATGAGTACAAAATAACGTACAAGGAATATAAAATTCATGTCCATTAACAATTTCAGCAATTGTGACAAATTCAAGAAGTGAGCTTCGTGGAATATATAGGTTATAAACACAGAGGTCATGCCGCTTGAGTGGACTGCGCTTTCAATTATAAATTGTGGAAGTAGATTAGATAGTTTAATAAAAATTCAAACGTTTTTCAATTAAATTTAATATTTTGAACTAAAATATTTAACACTAGAACCGCGGAGTGGGTCAATTTGACCCAAATCAAACTTTGTTTTCATTTATCTGAAAAACTTACTGGTAGATGTTAAACAAATTTCGTGACTTTTCATGATATCATATGAATATGAATTCACGAAAATTTTATTATATTCCCATTTCGTGTTCTAGAGCTATAAGCACTTATACCTAGAACCGCGGTTTGGGTCATTTTGACCCAAAGTACTATAGGAAAAAAGGGGTGTATAATTTTCTTGGAAGTGGTTACCCTTTGTAAAAAGTATTTGTAAATGAAGATAGTGAAGAATAAAGGTCAAAGCCTATTCATTGTCAGAGCAGATTATCTTTTTTCAATGGAGGAATGGCAAGTAGAGCTAAATATATATATTTTTTCCTTTGTAAACTTGAATACCTGGAATTCTGACGAGACTCAACAAAGATTTTGGGGGAGTGAAAGTTTAACTCTAGAAAAAACGTGTAGTTCAAATTTCTGTAGGCAAGCGATGTCACAGAAAAAGAATAAAATTCTGGCCTGCATCAAATACGTTTTGAATGGATTTCCAAATCTTGGGAAGTATCAGCGTCCAACGAATCTCTCTCTTTCAGAGCACATAGGGATACAACTGATCAAGCCATTTGAGAACAAGGACAGAAATGCCTCAACCGACACCTTTTTTTCACTGCACTGAATCTGGCTCAAATGCTAAAAGCCAAAAAATACGAGCTTAGTAGAGACGAAATCGAAGAGCAATATTATCTGATGCAACAAAGATAGTGAAACTACAGTTGTATAGAACAATGATGCCACAATTACAATTTATCAAGGAAAGAACAATATAAGTTTTTCATTAGTCAGCACGCTTCATATGGCAGTCGATATTGACAGTAGTAGCCCCAAAACGCTTCCACACACACAGAAACTATTTCACACAACAATTCAGCAAAGTGTAACGATCGTAGTGTTTTTGTGTACACTGCACATATGTAAGATATAAATAAATCATTAATCATTCAATTAATCGTTTTGAAAAGTATTAATGTAAGATCTGGACGAATCCCTTCAAGCTACGTATTTAGAAACGATATTTTTTGGCGATTTTTTTCTAAATATATGAAACCAAAAATGGAATTTTATAGCATTCACAATGAGATATGTAATTTAATATTGAAACTATTATAAATTTTATCATGTTTTGATCATAATAGCATACCAAATGTACTCAAGATTGATAGTGAAGATAGTGTATAAGGAAGGCAGAGTCATGTCTAGCGGTTAACGTGGTGTGTAGCCCACATGCCCGGTTTGCAAGAAGACCTGGGTTCAATTTCCGGTGTTGACTACTTTCTACTACTATAACTACTTTAAACTACTTTTAAGTTCTACTTTAAAGTTCTACTTTAACTCCTTTAAACTACTTTTCTTTTGGAGTTCACTTCATCATAATATGCAGAAAAAGTCTATTTCCTTGAACCCAAGATAACTTGGACATCAATAAATCACATAAATCAAAATATGCCAAAAATTAGTTCATAAAATATAATAGTGACCGGAGACATTATTTTGTTAAAAAATGACCACAAAAAGTTGATGAAACATAATTTATACATAACATATATTTACATGTGCAATATTTTCATATTTTTTAAATCAGTGTGACAACAAGCTCATTGAAATTAATATTTTCTTTAGAAATGAGCATTAAATTTATTGAAAATTTGATGAGGTCGCTGACACACACACACGGCTCTCATCCTTATCTTCATTGCATTCGCTTGATAAATTCTTACGTTGATGGTGATTTATTCTTTTGATGGTGTTCGGGTGATCAATTCTGAACCTGTAAAATTACAAACTTTAATTGATCTGCAGGGGAAAAACCATACGCGCTGTATAATTTCACTTATTATATAAAGTCAAACAACAAACAAAAATGCAAAATCTGTAGTTTCTTTAATTATTCATTTCGTATATAAGAATAAAATTTATATTTTATACACATGTGAAATTCGAAAATAGCGAGATCGTCACCATGGTCCCCACGTTTCTGAGCAGGGCCCCTAGGCTAAAAACTTTAGTGGCCCCCCAAACCAAACTTACCACAGGCCCTTCTATAGTGAATTTATAGCACAAGAAAAAAATTATAGTAATTGTCCCGGGCCCCAGGACTGAAGCCCTGTCAGCCCAACTCTTGGGGGGGGGGGGTGGGTCATGATCATCATTTTTTTTATCAAGGCTGAATGAACGTCCATATTCTCTACCTCAGAGAAGACTGCGATCCGATATGAGAAAATTATTGCTTCAAAATAATCGTTTCATTTTCAAATAAAGTATGACTTTCTTACAATCTCGAAATAACTCAAACAACGCGGATGACGGCCATTATTTTTTTTTGTTCGCGAGCACTCACTGCGCATGCGTTAGACCGTGGTTCGTTTACTGATCCACCAAATACGGTGGTTCAGACCCAGCCCCCAAAACTGGTTTTTAAGCCATGGGTCAGGCGCGGAGAATATTGTTTTTGAAGTGAACCTCACTGAAACCTGCGATTCTAATCTTTTTTTCTTTTTTGTTCTTTCACACTATAAATTAACTTTAGAAGGGCCCGTCGCAGATTTCAACCTCATAAGGGCCCGGCTGCAAGATGTGGGGGAGGCATGCTGAAGGGCATCGAAAGCATGGTCTTCTCATGCTGCAGCAGGGATTCAAGACTGGGATCTCTCACCGACCGTCCATAGTGAATTGACAGTGTGGGAAAAAAAAATTACTAGAATTTCTCCTGGGTTGGAGCCTTGTCAGCCCCATCCTTCTGGGAGCTTGGTCGAAATTGTTTTATACGTGCAATGTTCAGTGTTCAGCTTCAGCTTCATGCATGGAACTGATTGTTGAAAAAAGGCTGGAGGTCTCGATCCCCACTCACCCTTCTGCGCATAGGCAGAAATAGACTTGGAAGTCTGGGGGGGGGGGGCACGGTGATGTTGATGCCAATTCATATATATTAGATTAATCGACTCCACCTTTGACGCTGGGGGACGCCCCCTCCCCCCTGTATCTCCGTCCATGATTCCGCGGAAAAAAAAAAAATTTTTTGTATCAAAAAATGTACTGTAAGTGCTCGAGCAACGGAGCCGTCTTAAGAGCATCATGGGCCTTCCCGGGCCAAGTAATTTTTCTGAGACCCTACCACGTAAATTCTGGAAAATTTCAATCAGATCTTATTTTTGCGAGTCCCGCTCCAGTTGAGGCCTGGGTGGGCTCATGCCTTAAGACGGCGCTGTCGAACAGCCTGTGTTTACGTAACAAAAACCACCGATACATCGAGTGCACTGCCGTGGCGCTTTTTAGTGAACTTTCTAGAAGGCCAAAATAACGCTAAAGACGCCAAGCGGGAGAGCGCCGTTGCTAATGCATTCGTGTCGGACAGCCGCCTTATCTCTAAAGAAATAATGGAATCATCCGATGTGACGTAGGCAATGTTCTTCTCGTGGTCGGTGGACTATATTAATTAAGAAAAATTGGGAAGTCTAAATTTACGGGGGGGGGGGGATTAGGAATGTTCCGTAAAATACGGGTCATATGGCCGAATTATGATTTTTACACGTGTATAGATATTTCCAGTGCAATCTTGAATGTAATGAGAGAGAGATAATTAAAGAATACTTTTTCAACCTCCGATAATTAACGAGCGATAATTACGGAGTTTTGTTATCTGATAGGACTAAAATAATGTGATGTGTCCCATAAAACATCAACCTGCTGCTATTTTATTTGAAGACTGCATGATACGTACATAAAAATGAATGGAAGTTCGATTCCTGTCATATATTATTTCCTTCGTTGTATTTTTGTACCTCTTCTATAGAAAATAAAATAAATAAATTCCTTTTTCATAAGAGAAGGTAAACCAATGATATGGTCGTTGCTACGACGCAGGTCATTGATTTTCTGATCGAAATGTGACGATACCAATAAGAAAAAAGGAATTGGGTAGAAATGGAAAGAATGTCCATATAATTGAAGAGATCACAGTTTTTTTTCCATTTCATATCCAAAGTACTTCATCGATTGTCATTCCTCGACTTACGAACAAGTTCAAAGCTTCGTCCGGAAGGTACAGTCGTGTCAATTCGACGAAAATTCACAGATTTCACGAATTTTATTTTTTTTTATCGATATCTACAGATTCACTGCCTTCAACAGTTCCTTCAAAGTCGTTTGCGTTGTTTCTGAGAGTATTTTTTTTTTTTTGCAAACCACATTTCACATGCACTGAGGGCCCGCGAAGCTTTTCTATCTCGGGCCCCCCCCCCCCATCTTGTTATATACAAATGTTATTTTACGAACGACATGCGCAAATTCAAACGCAGTGCAAGAAAACGCCAGTTCACCTAGATTTAGCTTACATATGTATTTAAAAGGACTGCAAGCTACAAGTGTAAAAGAGGGCATGGTAATGACATCCGGCATTGTAGTTCCTTAACCTTTTTTTTCGACAATGGCTCCTCTTTGGGTTATAATTTCTTTTCGGGAAACCCCTACCCGTCTTATAAAGGGCACCTAATTTCATGAAGGAGATATAGAGAACTCCTCTACACCTATTGGATCACTTTGTGAGTAAGTTTATAGCGAACAAATATTTTACAAAGTCTATAGACTCTCAAAACATAGTCTGGGGACCCTGGGTTCATTAACCATGCCCCCTATAAGACCGGCGGGCTTCTTCACTCGCGGGGGCCCTACACGATATTAGGCAGGTGTATCAGTATTTTTTGGATCTTCAGTGTATATAGTACAACACCCACCGCAGGTGATTCAAATTATTAATTAAGCATTAGTTATTATGCATTTGAGAACATGTAACATCCTGACCCCTTATTTACTGGACATTCAGGTCACAGGAAAAGTAGATAAGTGTACTCACCCCGGTCATCGTTGGCGATTCCTTTGGGTCGTCCTAGGTGCTGCTGCTGCTTCCCGCACTTTCGGTACTACGGCACTTCTTACATACGGCACTACGGCCTTTTCATATTTTCCGCGACTCTCCACTAGAGTCTCTCTCTCTCTCCTCAAAACAAACTTACATATCACTTTTTCTTCCCCCCCCCCCACCATCGGGCCTCCTGATTTTAACCCTCTTCGGCTCCTCCTTAGAACCCAGAATTCGCTCCGTCTTGTAATTTTTTTTTTCGTGCTACATTATAATTTGAGACCTCAAGCAATGGCAATTCGATTGGACTTTCGCGTGGCCATTCCTGAGAAGATCTGTGCTATTTCATCTGCCCCAATAGCCTTCGCCCCTTCCTAAATAATTAGAACGCTGACGTGCACCGGTCACGTGTCTTTTACAAATACCAAAAGCCAAGTTACCAAATACCAAGTCTAAATTAATACCGCACCTGTTACCTAGTCACCTTTCAAATAATCTTTAAATAAATAATCATCCTTAAGCAATTAATCATTTAAATAAATTTTAACTAATTACTTTTATATTCAAATAATTACGAATAATTATGAGTGGAACGGACCCGCTCATACTAGGTCGCTCACCCTGTAAGTGAGAGGGCAGTTAAATTTTCTTTCTTGGACTTGTCTTCACATCAGCCAGCTGTCGGAACTTCCGTGATGACTTTTTTGCATGAATCAATTCTGGCCTGCTAGTTTATTTTATTTCCATCGCACGTACGGCTTTTATTGATAATATTATGCAGCTGAAGGGTTAAGCTTTAACTGTAATGCGGAAACGAAAAGCCATACACATATTCTACCGTCTTGAAAGAGATAGATTTGTCTTGAACGTATGTAGTTCGATGAGCGATGGGTACTACTTGTATGGAGAGTTTTCAGTCACCAAAGTGCCTCAAATGCTTAGCGATGATAAATCGCATTGTTGTCAAATGTGGTTAGCGTGCGGTTTTTGCAGCGTATTTCGCTTTTAAAAAGCGATGACGTTAATACTTTCTAGACTGGACTTGGACTTCATTTACAAGGATGAGTTTGAGCCAATCACAAAAGTCAAGAAGAACATCCCCAAACGACGAAAACGAAAGATAGATAGAAATCAATCTGACTTTAATTGAAAAAGGGAGTCCCAGCCGAAAAGAGGAAAAACATCTTCGAGAAGGAAATGGATACGACTGACTTTCCTCGGGAACTAATTGAGTTTGCGAAGACGAATCTGCAGCAAAAAATAATGTCGAAAACCAAGAACTGAAATGGATATCTTGGTTTTACTGCGGGATGGTATCTTCGAACCTTTTCTTTGTCCGTCCGCTGTAGTCTCCCGGCAAAAACAATCAATCGATTTGATTCCTATCGTTACTGGAATATCCCAATTTGAGAAACTCATCTGTTTTGTCGTTCTTTTTTAATATTTGAGTATTATATTCCCCCCCACCCCCCCCCCGAACTTAAATTCTAGGAAATGAACACTTTGGTCTCGAAGACACGCGTGATATCTATATCAAACCCATCTCTTCATTTTCACCATATTATTAGCGCACAGGGAAAATAATAATATATATATTGAATTCGAAAGCACTTATTTAAACGATTTAAAGTTTTCTTCGTTTAAGTCGCGTTCGTGCCAGAGCTGGACAAATCTATTGCCCCGAGATGTGGCCAAGTCATGTAAAAATTTCGATCGAGCATGTATATTTGGCGACCACATGCACGACGCGGACAGAAAGAAAAATTGACTCTTCCAATTTTTTTTTTTAATTTTTTCACCGATGCAAGAGTTCTCACACTATGCGTGAAATTCTACAAAAATTATTTCTTTGGCAGCCATGATACAAATGTGTAGTCAACGTATTTTGATGAATTTCCATGATCCTGAGGTTTATCGGCCCTGTGCGGTAATGGATCTTCTTATACTGCGACTGCGCTGTTTTGAAAAAGACGGGAACCTCACTTCAAGTGAAATAGTATATCTTGATGGTATCCATGGAAGAAGAGAAAAGGTTCCATATATATTCGGCACATACGTTGGCTTTCAATTGTATTATCTAACCCAATAGGTAATTCATACAGAACTAAATGTCTGCGCTGTGTCTGTGACAGTGTCAACCGATTTGTAAGATGTGGAGTCTCCTGGAATAATTTTCAGGATTTTTTCGTTGATCTTATTCACACTGTCATTTTTCGGTGCCAGAATCGCTCTCAGAAAGCCACTCATGGTTTTGGTCATTTTGTTGAATTTTTGGGAAGACTTTGTCTGCAAGTTTTTGAACTGAGTTTAACAACTGGCAAAATCCACTTGGGAACGTAATCGGTCCAGTGCTTGGGTCTACTGGTTGGTCAACTGATGTGAAAATGATAGCAGTGCTGAGTCATTTTGCAGTTGAACTCGCATGTTGGTGGATAATGATAATTTTTTAACTTCGTGCCAGAGTGTTGAACTCAATTCTTGCCTCAAATCATCATCAGCTGGCGTTGAACATTTTTATTCTGAGTTTTGTCGTCGTAGTTGTTGTTCTCTGTTGTTAGCGACGTCATACGTCCAGCTTGTGCAGCGAATATTATTCAAACGCCTTTTACGCATTTTTTAAATAGAAACTATACCTATACGATGGGCGGTTGATGAGATAAAGGCCGCATTATCACTTACAGGACAACCTGTATATAGGCTAGCAGAAATACCCGGCGCTTCCCGGGCAATTTAATTTCTGCAATTAAATTGGAAAAGTGGCAAACCGTTATAAAAGAATAAACTGTTATAATAACAGAATTGAAGGTGTGACAAATCATTGTAAAGGCATACATTCACGTCTGAAACGCATTGTTGGAGACCACGGTAACCAAAGTAAACGTTCCGAAAGTAATTGTTGAGGCCCCAAAACTATTGTTGCCCGACAGTTTTTCGCCCATTTCGGGCATTTGCCCAGCTCTGACGAACTTTTAAAGTAGCCTACGGTTCAATCCCGGACCTGTTTGGTATATGTGCAAAATCTGGTGACGATCGGTCTAAAATTGTAGATTTGTATAAAGAGCATACATACATACATACATACATACATACTTTCACATTTATATATAAGATTATTTTTTTTAATATTATCAGTATGATACAATATTTTTTTTAACACTTTATTACGCTATACATAATCCGGTCAAACTTCAATAAGGAAATTATAACTGTTTTATTCGATAGGTGTCAGCAAAAAGTTCCAGCAATGATTTTTCTTTGCATGTTATATAATACTGCAGTAGTTCGCAACCTGATGCCATGTCTCCCGTTTGTGGCTCTGGGATACTCTAAAAAAGGGATCCACAGATAGAAAAGGGGCCACAAACGGAAAGGGAAGCCACGACAAGTGCTGAAGGGGGCCACACACACAGAAAGAAAGGTGAAGAATTAGAGCTTTCAAGTGAAATATGTACAGTATATATAATGTAATAACGCCATAAACAAACACATGGATACGATAATGTTAGCAAATTAACTTACTCTAAACAACGAGAGAGAAGAGGACTATCTCGTGTTGGATGATTTACGGACTCACGGTTGTTTGCATTCTTATTCTTTTTGTGTGATTGTAAAAAGAACGTATCCAATGACACTTGCTTTTTGCCTCCTTTTTAGGATTTCTCTGAGATGTGAAATTCCATTGTCGTTGGACAGATTTATTGCTTGGTATATACTGTGCTTCCATTGGTACTTGACTGCAGAATTTTGCACGTATTGCCACATTTTACACATCTCTCTAATCACATTTAAATGTGATGGACATCTCACGTCTTCAGAAAAAGATACCTTCAATATAAGGTTCTTTCTGTTATATGCAATGGAGGTCCATCAGTTTGTCTATGGTCAACTCCTGGCCAAGCAGAATTTATATAAAAAACAAGCGCACATACGCGCGGTTCTACATCTAATTGCGTATAACAGTCACGCTCAATTTTTCCACTGAAGCACGCTAACCGGACACTGTAGGGGAGAATATTACCTACAATTCCACAGTACATGTGTGGACGAAAGCGAAAAATCATCAGCTCAATTATGAAAACGTGACAATAAATAACAAAAGCGCAAAATTTTTGCATGTAATGCGAATCACCGCTCGTTAATGCATACATTTTTTTTTTTCAAAAATTTTGCTCGTTATGTGAATTGCTCGCTAACCGAACCGCTCGTTAACCGAAGTTCCACTGAATGAACGCCAGGGTCTCTGCCACCGGACTCATCCCGTTGCCGAGATCTCTTCCGGCCCACTCGACCACCACAGCGGTAACCGAAGTTCCACTCTGCAATCAACCCCGTTAGAAGCCAAGTTCATTTTTTTTTACGATTGGTGCTTTTTCTTTGTCTAGAGTTGCGTCTAAAAACCGTTTTCCCAAAATCAACACCCCCTTTTTCGCAAAATGCGGTAATTTATTTTCTTCCGCTTTCTTGATTATGCTCAGGATTGCTGCATTGCTATGAGCCTAAAAACGCCAAGTTATACGTTCGGTGAATTTGGCAGGATTCGAAAATGACGTTATCAATTTTGAATGAGCATAATTTGAACTCCATAATTATTGGTCAACAAAAAAAAACTGAAAACACTTTTCCGCGTAATTAGTTTTTTGCAAAGAATCACGTGTATAAGTATTAGGTGGTCGATAGTATTCGCCCTTTATAAGAAAAACACTTTGAACGCGATTTTAGATTGCGATTTTCGAACTGATCCTTAAGTTTAAGAAACATAAAAAACAACACACCAAAAATTCTGAAACGTTACCGAAAATGTTTATTTATTATGTGTCAGTAAAATAAACCTGCAATTTTGCAATTGACTAATGGGAGGTATTCAAAAAAAAAAAAAAACTTGGAATGCCGATTTTTGAAATTTAAATATTTTTCAATTTTTTTAAAAACTCGTGAAATTCTAACGAATATATCCAAGTTCGATCTTCATTTTTACCACCTAATGTTTATGTGTGTCTTTGAATGACTGAGCTGCATCATACCAGTAAAATACAGAGTCTTCCATACACGACAAGTCTAGTCAATTTCGTGAATTAGCACATGAACGCTTAGTCTTTTGGCTACCTCAATGTTGAAAACACAATGACTGGCTAATTTATCACCGGGATCTTGGAATGCGTGCCGTATTGTTTTCTCTTTCAAACAAATATCTAAAATTTCATAACTGAAGCAACAAATGCTCTTTTAAAGCTGAAATTTTAAAAAATATGTATTCGAAAGGGGTTTTTTTTTTCGATTAGTGATTTAGCATAACTGAGATGTTTCGAGGTTGAATCAATTTTTCCTCAACAGGAGGATCATAGCTTTACTTCACCACCTTGAAGAATAGGTGCCTCTGAAAATAGAGCATTCTCGTTGGAACGTCTATTTCGAAAATTAACTTGCTTAATGAGTTGCATAACGTACAGCAGAGTGGTTGACACCCAGAGCAAATCGACGGCGCTCTAATTAGGGAGTACAAAAGCATAGTCATTAGTAGAGTCTCTGGATTATATGCAAATGCGTTTTCATATTTTGGCCTTTTCCACCATTAGTAAATGCGCATAAATTCATAAAATAAAATAATTTTCAGAATAAGCTCATATTTTTGCAAATTAATTCAATCTTAATCACTTTTTTCATTATTTTCAAATGTATATTCCTCATATTATTTTCATAACATCGGGGTTTTCCCACATGTAAAATTTATTGAATTAATAGAGATGTTTGTAATTTTTTTTTCCCAAATATGAACTGCTTCATTGTAACGCTATATCCAGAGATAGCGTCAAAACTGTTAATTTTTTTTTTTTAAAGTATGCAAAATGATCCCTTTCCTGTCACATGTGCAATATTGCGGTAGCATTGGGAGGTTTGCACCCATTTACCACTTTTTTCCCCGGTAGGGAATATTTACACCCTCTTCTATAGTCATATTTCTATCACTCGGCATTAATGGAAAGCATGCAAATTATTATGGGAAAGACAAGATACCGCAGAAATCCACCGAAAAAAAGAGTGTAAATCTTTCGCCCTCTTTTTCCTTAGGAAGCGGGGAAAAAGTTGTCAAGCAGGTTTTATTCACTATAAAATCCCCATTCAAACCCCCAGTCGTACTCATGTATACGGGGCTTATGAGGCTTTTCGCGGTGCATACCCCCCCCCCTTTTCCCATTATCCTTTGCGATTTTTCCCTATTGCGGAGTGAAGGAAACTGGATTTTTCATTTCTCATGTAAACGGGGCTTCCGTGTCGTCCTCCTTGTATGCCGGATGCTTCCATAACTCTTTTCCGGCGGAGTATCGCGTATTTCAGGGGATGTGCGATAGCGATCTTGAAATCCGTAGGAAGTGTGGGAACATTCATTCCCGCAGGTGATCTGGGAAACGTAAAGTGAAGACGTTAAATCGGTGAAGCGGAAATCGCTGGATCAAATCGCCAGAGCGGCAAATCGGTCGGGTTGTAAAAGTCTGTAGGCGTCGTCCTGGTGAAACCGAATCAAATCAAACTTTTTTCCCACAGAAATCTGAAAAGGAGAAATGCAACATACTGCATATTAAAGGTCTGCATTCACAGTTACTGGGTGAATGGAATCATCATGTTGGAACAAAGAACTCATCTAAGAAGTTTCATGTAAATGTTGGAGATCGCCATAATACAAATGCCAAGATCTTTACGAATGTAAGGAAATTGACAAGCAGGTCCACGACCCGGGTTTGAACCCCGCAGTTGTCACAGTGGTGGTCGGCTGAAGTTGTTTTTCCGTGGTTCCCAACTTCGAGGCGTGAGTGCGAAACAATCTCCCCGTTCAAAAGTCTCGCCACAGGAACAAACAGGCCCACAACGATGCAATTATCCGATCATCACACTTCACTTACAGTTAGAAAAATTGACGGCAGCACGAAACATAACAAGCATTAAATAGAAACAGACTTCACGTAAGGTTCGCAACACATACATGCATAGCTTCCAGCACGGATCAGATCTTCTTCGACCATCTGCTAAAATATATACATTGAGACAGAGCGGTGGACCATGACCTGGTTAGGAGGAGGAGGCAGGTTCACGGAAATTTGGCCTCCGACGTTTTGTCCCTTACACACACACACACACACGTTTCGTCCCAGGTACATTTCACCTTCGGAAATTTCGTCGCTCACGGGGCCAAGCGAGTGGGTGATTAAACGTATGAGTGATCAAATGACTAGGTGAGTTAACGTGTGATTTACCAAGTTAGTAGTTGATTGAGCGTATGAATGACCGGGTAAATGACCGAGTGAGTATGCGATTCGGTGACCAAGTGAGTGGATGAGTGTCCATATGAGTGACCAAGTGATCGCGGGTGGCTCACCCACTGTGGATGTGTTGGTCCCGTCCGTGAACTAAAAGTGCCATCAACGAAACTTCCCGGGGACGAAACGTCAGTGGAGAAACGTCGGGGCGTATTCCTGAAAATCCCTGGTAAACAAGATTCGCGCCACCCTGAAAAGGACGGTATTGCATTATTTGAGTTCCTGTTCTACGAGTGCATTCATTTACGTGTTAGCTACTGATATCAGAAAATACACAGGCTATTCAGTTCATTAACCAATGGGAAAGTCGCGAATTCAGAATAGACTCGGGTAGTCAAGTTTCTCGTAATCTCAAATAAAACAGAGATTTATCGCGATTGCACACGACAAACTTTAAATCTCACGAATGGACCCAAACGCCACGAATAGTAAACGTCTGGCATATAGAGGGCGCATAGGAAAGTCCTTTTTATCCTTGAACAACTTTCAAACCGTTGAAACGAGAATGCTCAAGCTATCGGACAAGCTCAGCCTGCGCTTCATATGCTGTTATTTTCCCGATTTGTAATGTTTTTCGAATTAAAATATCTCAGAAAATATATTACACTTGGAAACGTAGAAATTGTTGGTGGTGTCAGGAGAGACTGGGCAAAAACTTTGATTGTGTTTTTTTTAGGACAGGCTAACCCAATAAAAAGTTGTTGTTTTTTTTTAAATTTACAAACTAAATAACCACTTGCAACACGAATGCCGTGTCTGAAACCTACACGTTATTTGAATATTTTTTCAAACTGGAAGTATGCTTCTGGGATCAACTGCTCCTGATATATTCCAGGATAAAGGGACTCTCCTATGCACCCTGTATATCAACCTGACAGTACCAGCAAAAAAAAATCAGCTATCGTGTATTCGTCATCGAGAGGTTTCGCCGTAGCATCACTGAAGTCACGGTCTGGAATTCAAACTAAATTACAAAAAGTGATCCAAGTAGACAACTCCTCTAACGCGACATCCCCCCCCCCTCCCCCAATCCTTATTAATCCCCAATCATTACGGTTGAATTTCTAACAAAATGATGCTTATATATTATATAATATATAAGCATCATGAGATCCTTATCCAACATGATATAACGCCATCGCAAATACATGAACTTGACATGCCGAATGTTAAATGATTAATTATCTCCATAAAAATAAAAATTAAATTATTTGCTGAGAGAGAGAGATAATTCCGAGACTATATTGATACGGCACTCACCACCAAATCTTTCGGACCCATCTCAGTTCCTGATCGTCCATAATCATCACCAGATTCCCTCTCTCACCACCTTCTCAATTCGACTGGAGGGGAAAAAGACCCCGTTTTTTAGTAGCGTGTCACCTTATATGGGCCCGATGGTACCAGCGGTTCCTCAGAAGAATTGCTTCTCGGAACTCGCCGGTTCCCTTCATGTCGGCGGCTCTATTATTTCGAGAGACCGTCGAGGCACCAGGAACTGTAACCTGAGAACGGCAGTGACAAATAATTATTCGAGGATGACGTCACTCTCCGCTATACATACAAAAAAAAAAAAGCTGTTTTTAACAGCTGGCTGATGCGAAGATATATTTTTGGAAAGAGAGAAAATTCAGCTGCCCACCTGCGGGGAATCGAACCCACGTCCTTTCACTTTCCGGGTGAACGCCCTAGACTACAGAGGCAACGAATCTCTCAATCTTTCCTTGGAGCTCGCGTGCACTGAAACGGGATCGTGCGTGGACGGTCGGACCTAACTCAAGCCGAAGCTCACAATTGCTGACAATGCCACTGGATGGCGACTTATCCGAGGATGACGTCACTCTCCGCTACAGTACGTTCCCGTTCAGTGCACACGAGCTCCAAGGAAATATTGCGATATTCGTTGCCTCTGCAGTCTAGTTCAGTGGTTCTCAACCGAGGGTCATATGGCTCCCTTGTGGTCCTGGGGTACTTTAAGGGGACTATGGAAAGAAAACAAAAGAACGGGGTGCCATGAAAGGTGGTTTAAAGGGCCTCGGATAGCTGTGAAAAATAGATTCCGATGCAAGGAAATCAGGCTTTTAAGTGAAATATGGTAGGAAAAAAGTATGGCTATATATTCAGAATCTCCGGTGGAATTGCTCAAAGAACCAGGGTGCCCCCCCCCCTTTAAGCACGGGCCCCATTGGGGCATGGCCAAGGGATCTTCATGTGCATACATGATTCTCCACAGCTTACATGATGAGGTCTGGTACTAAAATTTTGAGAGTAAGCATGCAAATTTGTTGTGGTTGTTGCTTCTAATGCTGTTACTTCCAGCTAAGTGTACGGACCTCAGAACATCATATAGGAGGGCCCCACAATGTCAAGATGGCCTGCATAGAACCTCCAGAAGAGAGAAGCTCACTGAAGTGCAGGGGTCTAAAATTCAACATTATCTATAAAATTTAGTATTATAGGCATTATCTATAAAAGTAATAGGACTTGCTATGGATAGATGAATATTTACAGAAAATAGGAAGGGGGGGGGGGAGATAAGAAATTAATAACCTGGGAATGTCGTGTTTAGGGAAGATAATCAAAAAAATTAGACCAGAATAGGAGCATGGCGGCAATACCACGAATTCGCCTTTGTTTCTGGATAAGAGTGGATAGGTGGATGGGGGGGGGGGGGAATGTTCTCTGGATAAGATGGGAGCCGCGAGAAGAAAATATGGTCCAAAGGGGGCCATGGGTGGGAAAAGGTTAAGAAAAGCTGGTCTAGTGTGTCCCCCAGAAAGTGAAAGGATCCTGTGGGTTCAGTTCCTATTCCAACACACGTATCAAAAATCCACTTCGTGAGTTTGCAATGCATCACGCACGTCTCTCTCATTTTACAACATTATTATTTTTCGTCACTTACCCACCTGCACAGGTTTTCTGTGACCTTTAGTATTTTTACGTTTGTCCTTTATTTAGAGAGGGAGTAATTTCTTTAATGAACCTTCAGTTTTAATTATCCCGAAGAACTTGGAGTTTCATCTTCATCCAATTAGCGATTCGTAGAAATTGAGCTTTTCATCCTCATTAGCTTGTCGTTTGCATCTTCTTCCACATTCATCCTCTGTAACTTCAGCTTCTTTTATCTCTCTTTTGTCTTAATCTTCCTTTCTTTTGTCCTTTTTTCGCAACTTAACGGACAGGTTTTACTTAGCAGAGGCAAAATTAATAATTTACCATGTCTCAGTTGCTTAACTTAATGAGTTCGGCTCTAGAATTAGCGCTGCTTCTCATTATATCGCGGCTGTAACGGACTTGGCTGTGTTAGTGAAGTTTTTTTTTGCAAAATGAATCCGAGAAAACATATATTTATTTTCTGTTCTGCCAAAGAATATGCTGAGTATTTCTTCGGAATGTTTAGTGAGACAAGTGATCGCAGGATGCATTTGTTTTTAGTATAATTTTTCTTACCCTACCTAGAGACCTCTGTACTGTGGTCCAGCGCTCAATCAATTTTTTTTTTCCCCTGAAACTTCATGTTAAGAAACGAGAGAAATCTGAAGATATATATACTGTGCATACTTCACTTGAAAGCTCTAATTCTTCACCTCTCTTTCTGTGACCTTCGGCACTTGTCGTGGCCCCTTTCTATCTGTGGCCCCTTTTTAGAGTATCACTTGGCCACAAGGCATCGGGTTGCGAACTACTGAAGTATTATATAACGTGCAAAGAATAATCATTACTGGAACTTTTTGTTGATACCTATCGAATAAAACCGTTATAATTTTCCGATTGAAGTTGCTGTTTAGCTTCTGAATAGCGTAATATGCGTAACCATAAAAGCGATAAATTTTAAAGTATTTATCAAATTAACCAGGTGCGTTTTGGGTATTATGCATATAATAACCGATTTATCACGTTCACCGTAACATGTAGTGTGATGCGCATACGTTGCCATATGCTTTCTGTTCGCAAGTATGGAGCCCTTACAAAATCAAAGACATAAAACTCCTCGAAAAGCCACAGAGGTCCTTTATCAAACGAATAGCTGGCATGAGCGGCTGATCTTATTGCCAGAGACTGCAATTTCTGAGTTTACACTCGCTGGAATGGCGTAGAATCGCTGCAGATCTGAAGATGTGCTACAAACTAGTCCACCAAATTGTTTATCTACCATCGAGAGAACCTTTCTTCGAGATCATAGGACAGGCGAGTTAACCTACGTAGGCATCGCTTCCAAATAAAAATACCAACGGCCTAGTAGAGATTGCTTTTTCAACGGATATAGATCCCGTGCGGCGAGAATATGGAAGTCCTCCATCAGAACTTGTACGCGGCGCCTCCTACGTAAGATTTGCTTCCGCTATTGAAGATTTCGACCTGATCCCGTATGCGAAGTGCTATCATTACTGACTATTATTTATTCATTATTATTATTATTCCAGTATAAGTGCATTTCATGCCTTCTAGGGTTATTATTATTGTAAATCTATTCTAAAACGCATCCTGAACCCCTTGCCTCTTTATTCCCGCCTCGCATTTAGTGACGCCACCACCAATGAGTGTAACGCCCATGTTGAAATCCTATATAGGATGGAATAACGCGACCAGCCTAACTCGCGCGATGCCGATCTCCACAAAAACCGGTTTTTGATGGCAAAATCAGCTCCGCTGCAATCGAGCTCCACCCCGCGAGTGTGGAACCTCCTTTGCAAATCAATTTTATGGGGTTCCAAAATGTCTCTAAATGCCAAACGAAAATGATAGATATGCAGATGTACTGAACCCCACCCACACGTCTTGATAGTTTAAAAGGAAAGATGAAAACCGTTCGATGTCTCTTAACACGACTCTTGATGTATTGTCCATTCTCACTATTCGAGATACAAGGGGGGAAAAAATCGAGAATGGAAGATGTCTAATTCATGGTGTTTTTAACCCCTTCTCTCTCTCAATGGCATTCATGAGATATCTCGCCTGCTTAAGAAGTTCTTATTTCAGCATTGAAAGCTCCGCCTATACTTCGTGGAGTTGAGAACGCTTTGGAATAATGAAGTTACAGTGATACCTCGGTTTTCTCTTCGATAATCTGTCCGAAAGCAATCGGCGAAATCCGACACCGACGGAAACCGAAGCAATTATTTCCATATGAATCAATGTAAATCCGATTAATTCGTTCTAAACTGCAAAATAATACCAAAAACTTCAAGCCCCATGGAATGAATTGTTTGACCAAAATACAACCCTTCATCGAGAACTAGCAGCGAAGTCACGTGGACACGCCGGCGCATTCCATAAGATAAAGATGGCAGTTTTATACGTCATGTATCAATGTTTTCCAAGAATAAGGCAATTTACGAATTCAAAAAATTTTCTGATTATTAAACTGCGAAAAAGAACAAAATAATTGAGAAAAATAATCAAAAGACGGGTTAAAATAGAGTTTCTGAAGGTTTGAGTCGTGGCTCCTCGAGGCATCGACCCCTCTTTGTCAAGGTGCTTTGCTGTGAGCTGACGATATGCACGTGTGCCTATTGAGTGAGTGTCCGGAAAAATTCACCGCCAGGAAAATTCTTCGACGGAAAATTCACCGACATCAGTTCAACATGAGTCAATGATCGAGTGAATGAATGAATGAGTGAGCGAAACCGGCCTGTCACTATAGCTAGCTCGCTCGCGCTCACTCATTCATCAGGTTACTCAGCCAATCACTAGGTAGCTAATTCTATCACTCACTTGGCAGATCCCTCTGTCACTCACTCACCAGGTCACGTCGCTGACTTTGTTATTCACTTACTAGGCCACTCACATTCTATCATCAACTCCCTAGGTCGCTCACTCTGTCACACACACTCAATCACACCAGATCGTTCATTTACCGACTAAGGGCCGTATTCACCGACATGGTTTAAACTGTAGCCGCAATTTTTGGATAAGAGATCAACATAGATTTGTTGAAAACCTGAATTTAACCAATCCGTGGCGATCTCTTATAAAAAATGTGACTACAGTTTAAACCATGTCGGTGAATACCGCCCTAGGTCGCTCACTTTGTCGCACAATTAATCACCAGATTACGCACTTACTCACTCAGTCTACCACTGGGTCGCTCAACATGACGCTCACTCTCAAGGTCACCCACTTCATCTCTAGGTCATTCACTCACTAGTTTGTCCCTCCCCAATACTAACCACTTCGTCACTCACTAACTACTGCATCATTTACTGGCTTACTCACTCGTTCATTCCTCGCTCACTTATTGGCTCACTGACTCGTGTCGTAGTGCTGTCGGTGAACAGTTAGTCGGTGAATTCCATGGCGACGAAACCTTCCAGAATAATGTCCAAAAAAGAATCATTTTATAGCATCAAATAGGTTTATGGAAAATTCACCGCCATGCAATTCACAGCTAGGAAAATTCACCGACAACAGTTTGACACGAAAGAGTCGGTGAGCCAATACGCCAGCGAGGAATGACTGAGTGAGTGAATCAGTAAATGATGCAGTAGTTAGTGAGTGAGCATAAAGTGATTCATTTCGGACATTATTCTGGAATGCCGGGGATAAACGAGGATAAGGAAAGGGATCCGCAGGTGGTGTATATAACCATTGGGCAAATACGTACCGCATTCTTCTCGCTCATAATCCGGCTTGCCACAACAAAAAATCCAAGGTTTCCGATTCGGATCAATTGGTCATTCCCGGAAAAAGCGACGATCGTTTATATTTCAACGGAGAATTCACGTACAAAATAATTAAATTGAAATAACCTTATGAGTCTTCGTCAGAAAGTCAATGCGTATAATCTTTATATTCCTCATAAATAAGTGATTTTTCACAGAAAAAAAACAGTGAAAAGTTACAAAATGGAACAAGTTATTTGAAGCATGAGAAATCGAAACCTGAAGACGCTTTTGTTGTTAGCACATCAATAAAAATTTCCTAAGTATGGATACTATTTTTTTTTTTGGTTGTGAACCTAACGGTAAGATTGTTTCTGTGCAATGCTTGTTATATAGTGCCGCCATCTGCCATCAACTTTTTGAATTATGAGGGAAGTGTTACGAGTGAATAGTTGTATTGTTCTAGGCCTGTTGCTCTCTGCGGCAAAAGACTCCGAATTCGTTAAAACAGCCTTTTAATGTATCAAACGCAAACATTACTATTGTATCTGGAACGCATCCCGCAGTTCTAAGTAGTACAGCAGTACAGATTTCAGCCGCTTTGGTGGTCATAGTGATAGACTCGCATCACGAGGTCCCGCGTTCAAGCCATCGCCACAGTGGTGGTCGGCTGAAAGTTGGTTTTCTGTGGTTCGCAACTTTTCGAGACGCGAATGCGAGCCGGTATCGCCACAGAGAACAACAGGCCCACAGGCCTACTACATTTCAGAAGTGAAGTGTAATAACTGAATATTTGTACAAATATTCAGTTATTACACTTCACTTCTGAAATGTAGAAGGAAGCACTAAAAAACCAGACGCAACACTATATACGCACTCAGACTGTTAGGTACACACACGGCACAATTCATTAGGTACTAAATTGCTCATGGCGATAGACCGGAGTTGTGCTCGGTTTGAAAGAATGTCTTAACGCTGTGCATACAGAGCACTTCTTTTTTCTTACTCTTTACTCCTGTACCGGAGACTTAGGTCCCGATAAAAATCCTCCCGCCCCCACAACGATTTAGAGCCAACCACGATTATCGTCAGAAATTTTATTGAATAAATCTGCCGAATATGTGGGATTTACTATGGGGTTATTACAACATTTAATTACATTTAAATTTCTAAATTCAGTTTTAAATAATTGAAATTAAATTTAATTGAGGTAAATCTAGTCATGTGTCAAACCTAGATGTTTCACTTCTATCACGCGAGATTCTCACGCAGATTATTTTTTAATTTAACTGTTTTTCACTGCAAAGTACCGTATATACTCGTGTATAAGCCGACCCCCCCCCCCCATCACTTCAGGACCACCAAAACCGCAATAAATTGAAAAAAAACCCGTGTATAAGCCGACCCCAAAAAAACCGTGCATATTTCAGAGAAAAAAATTCTTATATTTTCATGCAAAATGAATATCTTACGGAAATTTACAATAGAAAATGATTCAAACTTTTTAATGCGTTTCTTCTAAATCTCCAAGTTCCTAGTAATCCATCAGACCAACATAGGGGCTGCGGCATCTTCGTTTTTATCCTCATCTGGGCTGTCATCGCCATTGTCAACTTTCAAAGAGGATATCATCTTCAGTTCCCGCCATCGCATTGCTGATGCAACACTTTTTGAAGGATCGGCGGAAACAGAATTCCACGCCTCATTGTGCCCATTGGCACACTAGGCCAATGTCAGGTTTCTTCAAGGCACCACTTTTTTTTGTAGTTTCTTTATCATCGGAACTCATCCATTCGATCCACAAATTCCTCAGTCTTTGAGAGGCTTGTTCATGCTCACATCTAAAGACTGTGCAAACGATGTTAGCCCACCTGAAATCAAAGCCAATGATGTTTTTGATTTCTCTGCCTCGGCTTTGACATTATCGATTCTGTGGGGTTTGAATGTATCCCATACCAATAATGCCGGTTTCTCGAACACTGCTACAAAAACGACTACTAATTGCGGGTGTCGATGTTTTCTCATCAAAAACTGACCCGAGTATAAGCCGACCCCCCAACTTGGGGAACGTATTTTTCCCCAAAAAACTCGGCTTATACACGAGTATATACGGTAGCTATTTTTTTAAACAGTCGACTGGCCGCATTTGGCCTTCGGGGGTTATGGATGGAAGACCCCCCGGTATAGAAGATCTAAATACCCACATCAACATATGTTGCATCAATTCCTCTCAGACTTTTCATCCTGAAACATTAGACCCCTAACCTCCCATATCTATCGCAACAGGATCTATATCATTCCCTATCTTTTATTCATTTATTTATGACTCCTCACGGATCCTGGAGATAGACCCTCAGAGTTTTCTTGGCTTTATCTATTGCGATTCACGCTGCATGGCGTGGAGGAAAAACAATAGCAAGAAGTTTTTCTCTCTCTAAGGAGTCGCAGAACCCTCTTCCGGCCGTATTCCAAGGAATCCTAAACCTAAGAAAAGTGATCCCTTTTGGTCTCTAGGATATTTTATATTTATTGTATCCGAGAGAGTTTCTATATTTCTTGATGGAGAAACGTCTATCAGGAAAAACATTGTCTGATATTCTCCGAGGACGAAGTATCTTCCGCTTCCCTACGAGACTTTCTGAGAATTTATTTTGTTTCGTATTTGTATTGATGAAGCAGTTGCTATAAAAATACGCCTGGTGTTAAGATTATGCGTCAGCAATGCTCCAGATGCTCATATTATTGATATGAGACGCATACGGTTTTTCCCTTACTTCTGCAATAATATAGTTGATTTCAAAAACATGGTGATTCCAATATAATGATTGCTGATATGTTCGAATCACGTTCACTACATGCAACAACGTGATTGGTGCTTTAGAAAAGTATACATCTCAAAGTATGACAAAAGACTATGTGATGCTTTGCTCTGCCCAAATTAAACGGCAATACATTTTTTAGAGATGTCCTGAGTGGTTCAAACCAGAAAAGGTTCGTTTTTGATACGATTGCTGCGGTGTCAACGTGAGATTCGAAGGTGGAAGTATCAACAGAATCGTCCTCTTTGATAACCAAGAATCGTTACTGTTTCAATTCCTGAATACGAATCCACTGTCAACAGTCGGGCAATGTCAGCGACCGAAGTATTTCAAAATCTGTGCCGTGCCATTAAAAAAAGCCAAGCGCTCTTTGGAATGTTGAGCGCAGATGTTGTTGCAGGACACGACAATGCCCCAACAAAAGCAGAGATAGTGGCATTTTCAGCATGAAGTGTCCGAACAAGAATTTGCATAATTCTGTGACTAAGTCCAAAGATGTTTGGGAAGTCAGTGAATATAAGTTGTCAAATTTCAGGGCCAGGAGAATTATGTGGGGGGGGGGGCCCGGGGAATGACCCATTGTGTAAGGTCCCACCGCTATGGTCGCCGAGTGGTCATAGTGACGGACTCGCATCGCGAGGACACGGGCTGGACTGGTTCGATTCAATCATTACTATTCACTCACTTCACTTCTGAACTATATAGATGGAAGCACTGACAAATCAGACACAACACTATAAACGCACGCACACACACCACCAGACTATGTTAGGTACACACATTCACACTTCCGACGCAACTCATTCGGTAGTAACAACTCAATTGCCCATGGCGATAGACCAAAAGTTGCGCTCGGTTTGAAAGGGTGATGTCTAAGGTGCCATGATGCCCAATTAGTCCATGTGAAACTCAAGCAATTCCTACCCATGGCTCAGGCAACAACCATTGTTCTATCTTAATTTCATTACTATTTTACCGCACAACAACTGTTGTCATATCACCATACAAGAATTGACGGCGGATCGAGTTGGGTCGAAAATCTTTCCTACTCTAAAGAATGAAGAAAGTCATGTGATCATTTTGTTCTCGTCTTGGACAGACGGGACTCCGAACGACGAGAGAGCATAATATTGAGTCATCATTTATAGGTAGTCACTCAAGGTTCGGTGGGAAAATATCTTATTTATTCCTTCCCCGGGACTTGAACAAAGGGACTTGACGCTTGTCTGGGGGGGGGGGGGGGTTAGACGAGCATGCTACCCTTGCCTGTCACAACTTTAGTGGACCATCCGCCTTGTTATCTATGCCCATCGATCTGTAGCCGATTAAGCCAAGTTGCGCCAAAACAAAGGATCGTACAAAAACGACAAAAACAACAACGGTATTCCTCGAATTTTAAAGACATGTGACATCGGATGTTTTAACAAGTTCTTTCTTGGAAGATCGTCTGCATCAGTTTTTGCGAGAGAATGCGATGATTGCCTTCAGTTCCGAGGCAAGTACCTCTCAACCCTTTAAGCGACATTGACGAGGTATCTCGTCTTCATAAAAGTCTCTTATTTTAGCACTGACAAGCCCGGATATTTTGTAAAAATGATTTCTCATTGGGGAAAAAAAACTTTTTTCCCACATCCCTTAGTTTGCGCCTGCTGAAAATCGGAAAGAAGTCTACTTCATTAAAAAATACACGGCATTTTGAAGGGGGGGGGAAGGTTTAGCGATTTCCTATTGCCGCTTAAAGGGTTAATGGCGCATGCATTTAGCCCTTTAAAGCACTATTTATGAACCTTTTTTCATAGTTATACTGACACGTATAGAAAGCCGGAAAAATCACTAAAAAAACCTCTGTTTCGAATTACACTGCTTATACGGGGAGGGGGAAGGGTTCAAAGAAAACTTTCAGAGCCTGAAAAATTGCGTATAAAATTTATGTATTATGAAATATAATTATACTTTTTCCAAATGTTTTCCAACCTTTTCTGTGATTCAAATTGCAGTAGAACCTCTCGATAAGGAACACCCACGCGAACAAAAAAAATTTTCACCTAACGGGGAGTGTCCGCTAATGGGAGGTACGACACAGAGTGGGACCTCGTTTATACAACTTGCACCTTTACGCGACGTTTGGCTTCGGTTGCAATTGGTTCCTATACATTTTTATGTTACAAATGTTTACTGTGATACACCGGTGATGATGCATATTCATCAATGGCCTCGATATAAAGAAAGTTTGATTAAATTTCACTATACTAATCACTTTTACCAGCGATTATGCATAATTCCCAAATAAAGTTTTGAAGTCTGATAAACATGGAAAAATTTATGATCTTTCGTCTCTCCATTATACCATTTATTTTAATGGACAGACGTTACACATCAATGAAATATTCCTTGTCTCTCTAAAGAGGCTCATCAATCAAATCTCCGATTCGACGTAATATTCCACGTTTCTGGACCTCTTCCAATCACGAAAAGAGACACATTAACTGTCTCTGCAGTTTACACATTAACAAACCTATAATGAATAGGTGAAGCGTTAGAAAAGATATTACGCCATCTATCGAGGTAATGAATAGATCACGGAGAATAATAGTTGAAACGTTTGAAAGAAGAAAATGTTGTTTGCATGTTTACGTACGATTCACATATTTTTGTTCACACGCTTTCCGCTATCGACAGCGTCCGCTAACGGGGGGGGGGGGGGGGGGGAGTGGAATACATTAAAGCCCAATTTCACGGGACCGGTGATCATTAAAGTGTCCGTAAACGGGGAGGTTCTACTGTGTATAATTAGAAAAAATGTTTCTTTTTTTTCTCCTTAACCAATTAGTGAAATCACAGCCACCCATGCTCTGCAACAGAGTTGTTGTCGTTAATTGAGATATTTACCAGCCAATTCAAAATATAAAATGGAATCTTGGGCAAACGATGGGGATGAATCTTTCTTACACATCTCAGGATACGATACTTTTTTGAGAAATAGATCAGATATTAAAGGGGGTGGAGTATTGATATACGTGAAATCATGTTTGAAGGCTAGAGAGTGTAACGTGAAGAGAAGTGATATTGAAACTGTATGGGTTGAGCTTGAGAACAAAAGACGTCATAAACTTACTGTTGGGGTTTGTTACAATCCACCGAATATGAATGATGATGCTGCATGATGAAATTTCCTGCATGTGTAAGCGAAAGAGGGTTCTCATACTAGGGGATTTCAATTACCCAGGTATTGATTGGGAGAGCCTTTCATCTAGAGATCAGTATGAAAGGAGACTTTCTTAAGTTGATGCTCGAAAATTTTTTGTATCAGAAGCCACTAGGGATACTGCTATTTTGGATTTAGTTCTCACTAGTTCTGAGGATCTAGTTGAACATGTTTCGGTGGGGGAAGAGTTTTCTTCCAGTGATCATCGTATCGTCTTTACATCGTATCACTTTTACATTTAACAAACCTTTTTTATACAGGGCGACTTTGATCTCATCAACTGTCTGTCCTAAAAGGTACAGTTTTCAATTTAAAAAATCTCTAAAGGCGTTTAAAAGTTACCCTGTACCACTTTTGATAGTGAAAATACAGTTTGTAACGAAATTTAAAAAAAAAAAAACAACTAAATTTTCTAGAGGACTAACCCCGTCCTCTAACTTCTAATTACAAAGTTTTTGTCCTGTCCTTTCTGAGTCCAACGAAACATAACCAATGTTTTTAAGTGCAATATACGCCGAGATATTCGAATTCAAAAATCGGAGAAAGGTTAGGAAAGGACATCACAAATGAGAAAAAGACCGTGGTTCGTCGGTTTTTGCTGTTCTTGCACAACTTTCCTCCAATTTTTAAATTTAAATATCTCAATAAGTTTTTTTTCTGTTGGCATCAGGAGCTACACGGCAACAACTTTCTAATTGCAAGTAAGAGGACAAGGAAACCGCATAAAAAATTTATATTTTTACTTTGTGATATTGTATTTTCACTCTCAAAACTGTCACAGGGTAATTTTTGAACGCCTTTTGAGCATTTTTTAAATTGGAATCACACTTCTACGACGGATGATTGATTAGACAAAGGCCGCACTAGCACTTACAGGGCACCCTGTATATTTTTTTTATACGTCAAAATCCTATTTTTCCTACCCACTTCCAGAAATTCAATGCTCTATACAAATTCTCGAGAAGAGCCAAAACAAATATCACAAGGTATCTTTTTCAACTCTTCTCCCCCCCAAACTGATCTTCTGATCTGATCTTTGCATTCGAGTTTTTCCTTCAACTTCTTCGTTTCCCCCATAGAAATCACATCACGCCAACGATTCTGCGATCCCTTGAACGAACGCTTGATTTCATCGTGTGTTTTTTTTTGTATTTTCTCCGCGTTGCGTTTGAATAAATCTCCATGAAAACCATCGAGTGAACCATTTTCCCTCTAGTTTCGAATTTAAATCAATGTTTCAATAGAGACGAATATATTTCCAGGAAAATAGGTATTTCGATGTTTACTCTAACGTTTCTCTCTACTACATGTAATCGCATTCCTGTGTATTGGCCATACAATTTATATACAGTCAATACAGAAATGGAATTGTACAGAAACATCGAAATTGTCTAAATATTGTCAATATCCGGGGATGACATCACTCTCCTCTATTCATACAAAGCTTTTTCAACAGCTGGCTGATGCGGAGATATATTTTGGAAAGAGAGGAAAATGAACTGCCCCTGCGGGGAATCGAACCCACGTCCTTTCACTTCCCGGGTGAACGCGCTAGACTACAAGGAAAGATCGAACATCTCGATCTTTCCTTGGAGCTCGTATGCATTGAACGGGATCGTACGTGGACGGTCGGACCTAACTCTAGCCAAAGCTCACAATGATGTTCGTTGCCTCTGCAGTCTAGTGGTCTAGGGCAGTGGTTCTCAACCTTTGGAAGACCGTGGCCCGGTTGATTTGTTTTATGTGAGTAGGAGGCCCAGTAATACGCACGCCTATTGGGGTATAAATGGTTAAAAATGAATCGGTCAGCTATTCGCGGTTTGACTGTCAGAGCGCGGTACCGGGCTGCGACCCAACGGTTGAGAAACGCTGTTCTAGGGCGTTCACCCGGAATGGGGAAGGACGTGGGTTCGATTCCATCGCAGGGGGAATTTAATTTTTCCTCTCTTTCCAAAATATATCTTCGCATCAGCCAGCTGTTAAAGGGATGGATACAGCGGAGAGTGACATCATCCTCGGATAAGTCACCATCTTGTGGCATTGTGAGCTTTGGTTTGAGTTAAGGGCCGACCGTCCATGAACGGTCCCGTTCAGTGCACACGAGCTCCAAGGAAAGATCGAAATGTTCGTTGCCTCTGTAGTCTAGGGCGTGGGTTCGATTCCCCACAGGGGGAGGGGGGGCAGTTGAATTTTCCTACCTTTCCCAATATATCTTCGCCTCAGCCAGCTGTTAAAAGCCTTTGCATTGTCAATATATAAACACAATTTATATAAAGCGATCTTTGAATCCAAACTTGTGTGACGCTGATTTCGTTGGCATCGATTTTCCGGACGTATTTCATTTTTTTTTTGAACAGGACTTTCATCCTATTTCAGAAATATGTCAGGAAAATAAATCACGTCTTTGAAATTCCGCTAAGAAATCAATTCACATTTCGTGGAATGTCCTTCAAACATTTCTATTTCAAGCTTTTGCTTTTCTTGGTGGAGATTTGTCTGGACCGTCAGAAAAAACTCATAAATAAAACATGAGTATAATGGACAGGCGGTTCTCCGCGATGAGGTCCCTACTCGAGTCCGTCAGCGAATCGCTTGAAATGCGTTGTAAGTGGGTAAAACGCTGGCTCGGCAAGATAAGTGATTGAGTTTGACGGATTCTCGGTTAAACCGTTGGATACAAGGCCGTGGATAAAAGTTTCAAGACAGCCGGAAAACCGTCATATCTCGAAAACTTGCGGATGTAAATTTATGAAAATTTTAAAGTGATAATCGCAAGTGGAACTGAACATTATCCAGTGAAAATAATTTTGATGAGTGCTGAACCGTTTTTTAGAAAAAACATTATTTGAATTAGAGTAAAGGTCAGAACACACCACCTCTGGGAAAATGTATGAAGCCATACGTGCGGTTTTTTTTTCTGACGTTGGGACAAGAAATTAGCATTTTCCCTCATATTGGCGTAAGAGCCAAGACAGTTCTGATCAGTGATGCAAATGACAGTGGAACCAAATTTTTTTCTGAAAGTGTGAAAATGCCAAAGACAACATATGTGTTGAACATCGAAAAGTCAAATTATTTCGGGAAAAATCATTGGCGGTTGATTTTTTTTTCCCCGTAAACCACAAATATTTTGACTTTTCAATGTCCAATGTTGTCGGTTTACGGAAACTTCACCGCTAAAAGGAAATTCGCCGACTAACAGTTCACCAAGAACAGCTCGACACGGGCCAGTGAGCCAGTAATTAACCGAGGAATGATTGAGTGAGTAAATCAGTAAATGATACAGTAGTTAGTGAATGACACAGAGTGGTTAGTGTTGGTGAGGGAGTGAACTAAGTGTCATAATTAGCAACCTAAGGGTAGACTGAGCGATCTAATGAGCAATCGAGTGACAGTATGAGTGATCCAGTGAATAAGTCAACGACCTGGTGATTGAGTCCTGTGAGCGACCTAGTTAGTGAGTGAGCAAGTGACAGAATGAGCGTCCAGGTGATTGAGTGTATAACAAAATGAGCGTCCAGGTGATTGAGTGTATAACAAAATGAGCGTCCAGGTGATTGAGTGTATAACAAAATGAGCAACCCAGTGATTTGATGATAAGATGAATGACTTAGTGTGTTAATGATAGAATGAGTGACCTGGTGAGTGAATGTTGACCTGTAGGGAATAAATAAGTTGCCTAGAGACTGCCCTGTCTCTCTCCTGATGCCAAAAGAAAATTGTATCATAAACACCATTTAATGCTAAGTAGACCGTTTTACCCAATTTTCCATCGTTTTTCTAATTCAAATAGCTCAGCGAAAATTACACGTAGAAACGTGATTTTATTTTCTCTTGGCATGAGGAGACATAACTTTCTATTATTTTTTTTCATTATAATTATACAACCCCTTGCAACATGAATGACGTATCTGCGTTCTACGCGTTAATCGGAAAGTTTTTTTGTTTTTTTGTGATTGGAAATATGCCTTCTATAGGATCAACGATTCGCCAGTGAAATGCCATGCGTGGTTCCACCACTGAACGTGAGAAAGCGCTTCCGACCGATGGGATAACGTCTTACCTTACCGGTCGTTGTAATGCAATGGTCGCTATAGCGTGTATTCGTAATAACGAGCGTCGACTGTATCACGTTAACACTCCAACGACGAAAGTGGTAATTTTGACCGCAAAACTAGTTTCACATGCGATTACACCCGAACGGTTTACCACGCGTTGCTGAAAAAAACTTCATGATTTTTCTACCTTTATTAGTGCTCTTGAATTCCTAGCATATATATGTTCTGGATTTCTTAGTTTAGTGGCAAAATTAACTTCTAGAGTGACGGTCAAAAGACCCCAGGGCCTGTACCAAATATAATAGTCTGTGAACCGTGTTGTATGATGTGGAGAGAGCCATTATTTTACCGCAAAGGCGACGCACTCAGCGACCCTATCGTAAACAACCGGAAGAATAATACAAATGTTTTATTATATACACTTACATACTATTATCATAATTCTGTTACCTTGAATATTTGTATGAGTTCATAATGACATTTGTTCCCAATATGCATTGCACATTGCATGTCTATGAGCATCACCAATTACAGTAAAACCTCGTTAAGTCGTCACTCCGGTTAAGTCGTCATTTTCCTTCAGACCCTTCCAGTTCTCATAGACCACAATGTTATTAAGCCCTCGTTTACTCGTCGCTAATTTCGGTTAAGTCGTCACTATGGAAAAAGTTTGAGAAAGAGGAACAGACCATTTTTATGGATCACATTAAAAAAGAGCTTATTAACAGCATTACCATATTCTTTAAAGTCACCATAAAATCCTATATACCCAAACGGAACAGTTTAAGTAACGAAAGTTACGCTGGGGAAGTTCAGCAAACCTATATAACGTTTTTGGGGACTGTTCAAGCTAGATCTCATTTCTGCCTGGGCTCCATTGGAGAAACTGGACAAAGCGTGAGACATCCAAGCTCCGTCGCAAGAAGCAACGTAAGCACTTCGCCACCCCCCGGGGCAGGGGGGGGGGGCATCTCCGGCAAAACCAAAATTTATTGATATGTCAATTTATATAATGTGAATAATGCATGTGAGTAATTCAAATGTGAATGCCCTGCACTGTGTGAATGGAGGCTCTGTTTTATTATTCCCGTCGCAGTGGAGGCTCTGTGTGTGTGTGTATTGCATATTACGTGAAAGAAAAGGGAAACAAAACTGCCCAGCACTGTGGACGGAGGCTTTGTTTCTTCGTTTCCCGTGGCAGTGGAGGAGCTGTATATGTATTGTATACATTGACTAAATATATATACCGACTTGTATATATATTTTGTATATATTGTGTATTTAAACAATTCTTGAATCTCTCCCACTTCAATATGCCAACTTCTTCTTGCTGCACAAGTCTTCTCAACATTTCTTTTGAAATCCCAGGCTGCGGTCTCCGGCCCTTATGCGCCACTGGGCGCACGTGGAATTTTTCTCCCTCGTCATTGGGTTCAGCTAACCATTTTTAGTCAAATGGCTTGTACGTTACATCGACTTGATAGCAGATCTCCGCACGAAGCTCGTGACGTCACTGAAGAAGGTCATCTCACCTATAGCCATTGGATGAACCATCTTTACCTCTTTTTTGTAGTATATCCAGTGGTGCGATCCGATCACCCCGTTAAAAGTCTCACCACAGAGAGCAACAGGCCAACATCGCTACAATTATGCAATCATTACTCTTTATTCATAGTTAGAAAATTTGGCAGATTGCAGCACTATAACGAGTATTACACAAAAACAAAACATGACGTTAGGTTCACAACACGTGCACACACATTCCGGCATGTACCAATCCGCTAGAAATTTCGTAGAAGAATGTGTACCAGGCAGGCAGGCCCGTAGCCAGAAATTTCGTTCAGAGGGGGGGGGGCAAAGTGATAGAACAATAGATTTGGCCATCTTTTCCCCTTTTTTCGGTAATTTTTTCGCATTTCGGAGGGGTCCCCCCCACTCCCCCACTTCGCTACGGTTTCGGTACGAGGTGCACGAGTGTAAGGTTAAATAGTAGCAGTACATCCAATGGCTTTAGGTGAGATGGCCTTCTTCAGTGACGTCACGAGCTTCGTGCGGAGGTCTTCCAGCTACAGATGGTGTTGGCAAGGCGGGTCAGTGCTATAAATCTTTTTTTCAAACTTTTCCCGACACAACCCAGCCCCATTTGAGGTAACGGAAGTAAGTCGCCTTGCGTCAGTCCACGGTTCTGAGCGGTTCCATATTGTCCATCTACCTCCTTATCAAACGACGCTTGCGCAAGCCTTTCAAAGCATTTCACCACGGACTTTAATCGATATCCAACCCAGACAATCTTAACCAGCCTCAGCCTATTTCACTAAGCTATGCATTACAACAACGCGCTGAAATAACCCTAACCAAATGAAAGAGTCAAATTCAATTACTCTACTTTCAACAATCCAATCAACGGCACCGAGTTTAACGAGGCTAAATTTGATATGCGAGTGCTTGTTTCTTCTTCCTAATTTAAAACAATAGTATTTTTATGTTTCTCCTAAAACAATCGTAATTTTTTTCCGATACAAATTTAATAAGAAAAATTCCCGAAACATATTTCTCTCAAATTCATACGGATTGTTCTTCCAGCAAAATTAAAACACATAAAATAGAAACTGAACAAATAAAAAAACGAGGAAATAATTAATTACGCGTCGTACTCATATTTCACAAAAAACAATGAATAGGAGGTAATTATGAATATCTCAAACGAGAAAAAAATAAAGAACACAATTTTTTATCGTAAGTAATTAACCAGTTATTCAATTAATGAACTTTATTAAGTATCTCCTATTTGATATTAATTTGTCTTCCCGTTTTTGTTTTATTGCTTCGGGGTAATTAATTAGTTTCATTCTGTGTTTGTTTCTTTCCATTCGGAAATAATTGACTTTTTTGCTTCTTATAGTTTTAAATATTGATCTTGTGTTTTTATTTTGATTAAGTTTTTTATATGTTCTATTTATAAATTTAAAAAAAAAAGAAAGGAATTGAATTCATTGAAACGCGTTTATTCGCAGAAATTTGTATGAAAATTGCTATTGCAATGGTTGTGTTTCTTTCTCGTCTTAACGCTGTGTGAAAAGATAGCGGAGTTTTAATTGAATTTTGAGAAATTAAGTTTTTATATAGAGAAATATCGCGTGGATTTTACATTACTTTGTGTAATTATTTATGATGTTCATAATCATTTTTATTTTAATCCTGAATTTGGTATCTTTGTATCGATGTTATGTCACTTTCTGTTGAATGTTTAAAAGTTTTATTCGATCTTAGGCCAGGATCATACAACAAACGTTTTGTACAAGTTCCTTTATAAAACTTTAAAAAATGCAACCAATAAGTATATTGGTTACATTCACTCGAATGTAACCGATGCGCTTACTGGTTGTATTTTTCAAGCTTTATAAAAGATTTTTTTATAAAACTTCTACGGTGTAATCCAGGCCTTAAAGAGTTTCTCAGGTTTTTCCATGTTGTTTCAAATGTTATTTTTCCGTTTGACTGAATTTTATGTTGTTTATGATAATAAAATGTTTGCTTGAGGTGTCTTTTTTTTTTTTTTCGGTGTACCAATGTTATTCACACTATGTATATCCCTGCTGCACTGGTTCGAATATTTTGTTCTCGCCTTGTTCATCTGTTACGTTACCAATATTAAAACCGATAGAATAATATGATCTTAGGTTTTTTATTGTCTTCGATTTGTCTGAATGTTGTGTCCCTGTTTATCTGAATGTTGTGTCCCTGTTTATCTGAATGTTGTGTCCCTGTTTATCTGAATGTTGTGTCCCTGTTTATCTGAGTGTAACGTTTCTGTTTTTCTGGATGTCGTAGCAACGTCTGTCTGAATGTTGTGTCTGTCTGTCCGAATGTTACTTTCCTGTCTTTCTGAATGTTGACCCCGTTTGTCTGAATGCAACGTTCCTCTTTTTTTTAATGTTATGTCTACTTTTGTCTTGTGTTATGTCTTGGTTTGTCTGAATGCTGTGTCAACGTTTTTCTAAATTCAACGTTCAGGCTTGTCTAAATGCTTTATGTATGATTGTCTGGATGATGTTTCTCTGTCTGATTATTGTGTCCCTGTTTATTTGAATATTAAGTCAGTTTGTTTGAACGTTCTGTCCCTGTTTGTCTGAACGTTACCTTCCTATATGTCTGAATTCTGTGTCCCAGCTTTTCTGAATTGTGTGCCTGTCTGTCTGAAAAGTTTGTACCTGTTTGTCTGAATATTACGCGCGTGCTTATCTGAAAGGTATGTGCCCGTGTTTTTTTTGTTTTTCTTTACGTTATACCTTTTTTCTGAATGCTGTGCCCCCGCTTGTCTGAATGTTGCATCTCTGCTTGTCTGGATGGTGTGACCCCGTTTACCCGAATGTTGTTACTCTATTTTTCTCAATGCCGAATCTCCTGCCTGAAAAATATGTTACTGTTTGTGTGAATGTTGTGTCAATGTTTTTTTAAGGTTGTATCTCTGTCAGGTATCTGTCTATTAGGTTTTTGTCTGCTTGAATACTACGCCGATATTTATCTGAATGTCTCCTGTTACATTCATGTTTGCACGAATGTTACACTTTTACCTCAAGCTATGTTCTTTCACGTTTATACAAATACAAATACAACGCCACAACAGGCAAATTGCCCAACGAGGTGGCTGACTTAAGAACATCATGGATCCCCGAGCCCCTACCCACTACCGCTACACCACACATGCACCCCCCCCCCGCGGAACCCCCCAACGAATCGGTACATGCGGGAATGTGCGTGTACGTGTAGTGAAACCTGACGTAAAGTTTGTTTCTGTGTAATGCTTGTAATGTGTAGTGCTGTCATCTGCCCCCACTGCCCCCAGTTTTACCAACTATGAGTGAAGTGTTATGGTTGAATGATTTACCGTTGTAGGACTGTTGCTCTTTGTGGCGAGACTTTCTAACGGGGAGATCGGCTCGCATTTGCGCCTTGAAGTTGGGAACCACAGAAAACCAACTTCAGCTGACCACCACTGTGGGGTTCGAACCCGGATCCTCGCATCACGAGTCCGGCACTATAACCACTCGACCACCACAGCGGCTGTAGCGTATAAATCGTTGAATAGCGTTGAAGCGTATAAATCTCTCAATGCTGCATAAATTATATTCCGATTAATATATTGTTTAATCTTCTCTGTTTAAATAAATATTACTGATATTCTCTTAATCTTCTGATTTCCTTCTCACGTTTGTTCACGTAAATGTTTTACTCACAGCTCAAACATTTTCGTCTAAAATGTTATTATTTTCCCATTTATCTGAAAATTGTGTTCATGTTTGTTCGGATTTTCTCTCTTCTTCATCTGGATATTGACTTTTCCGTATTTTTTCGGATATGATCTTAGTACGTGTGTCGGCAGCATGTCGTTTTCTACAGTGTTCCAACTTCAAGGGCACAAATGCAAGCCAGTCTTTCCACTTAAAAACAAAGGTTGTTGTGGGGTGACCGCACACCCTAAATAGAAAATTACATTCACAAAATCTGATTAATTTTCGATATAATCAAATCGAGCGGATTAATATTTAATTAATATAAAAATAATTTTGTGTCTTACACCAAGATTATTTCATCTTTGAATGTAATTTTTGACATAAGAAACCTTCAAATGTAATTTACTATACATTATTAGATGTCATTTTATAGTTGAAAAATTAACTTAAATGCAAATGAACGCACAAAAATGGGGAGTTTTTCAAACTTGACTTGTTATTTCTATTGATATTTTCTTACCGAATCTACATCATATATTTCGCGAGTAGTAAAAGTTCTAAGCTCTATTCTTTTCTTTAAATATAATCACATTCGTAACTGGACACTTGTTTTGTCTAAGAAATAGATGGCAGTTACATTATGGCGGAGTACATTATGATGAAAAAGCAAAATTTTCTTCTTTCAAACGTTTCAACTATTATTCTTCGTAAAAGTCAATTCATCGTCTCGATAGATGGCGTAATACATTTTCTAACGCTTCACCTATTCATTTTAGGTTCATTGATGTGTAAACTGCAAAGATAGTTAATGTGTCTCTCTCTTCGTGATTGGAAGGGTTCCGAAAACATGGTTATTACGTCGAATCCGAGATTTGATTGATGAGCCTCTTTAGACAAGGAATCTTTAATGGATGTATGGGGATCGGGCGAATCGATCAAACTATAACATTGGTTTTCCATTGTTTGTTAATTCCGGTAATATGATAAATGAATGGGCAGACATTGAAAGGTATTCGAGTTATGAATTGAGAACATCTAATAGATGGAGAATTTCTTCGAGAAATCAAATTTCATGTGTTACGAAACTAAGACGTTATCATATTTTTAGTTTAACAAGTTGAGAAAGTTAATGCCTAGTCCTAGGGGCTCTTAATCAATTGGGTCGCAGTTGCTTTCGAGATTGGTCATGTACAGGGTGTCCTGTAAGTGCTAGCACGGACTTTATCTCATCAACCGTCTATCGTAGAGGTACGAGTCCAATTTACAAACTGCTCCACACGTGTTCAAAAATTATTCTGTACCAGTTTTGAGAATGAAAATACAGTGTGTAACTACATTAAAAAAAAAGTTTCCCGACATTATTTCTTAACTGTAATCGTAATTAGCTTTGTGTTCTGACGTTCCATTTTCAAAGTGGAACAAAGTCTGAACGGATATGACGGATAACTTTGAAGTGCGATTCATACTTGTTCATGGTATTATATAACGAATAACGATGCCTGATTTTGACCTTTTAACAAGCATATACAAAATCACTAAATCTAATGTAAAATATCATATTATTATTTTTCTTATGAAAGAGAATATTCTTTCCGATTTTCAGATGGGTGTTTCAAAGTAAGGAGTATAGGGAAGAGTGTTTCTGTCATTGTGAAAAACAAACTCGATAAAATCTATGGGCTTGCCATTGCTAAAATAAGAGGTTTTTAATAAGGCGAGATATCTCTCTCTCTCCTTAATGCCGATTAAGGGGTTAAAATATTATCCTGATTCTGTATATGGAAGTATTAGATTTATGCGGATGATTACATACAGGTTTTCTTTTTGTCGTTACAGGTGGAGCTGTACTGTGTGGAGGAGAAACCAAATACACGTTGCCGACCCCGTCCAACGTGTCAGTGGTGTTGACGTCATGGCAGCCACCAGCTGTTCGCGTCGAATGGTACTTCCCATCAGCAGCAGATCCAGCTAGTGATGCGACGTCCCTTCCTCTGACGGGGTTCGAACTTACGTACAGACCGCTCAATGCTCGGTGGGTATATACCGAAACGAAAAGCGTGTCTTTTACGAATAATTCTAATCGTGACGGCGCATAAATCTTTCGAATTTCAAGACAATCCTCATCACGTTACTAATACGTATCGTCACCATTAAGTCGTCACCATTAGTTAGTTCGTCGTTAGTTCGTCACCATTAAGTCGATTTTGAAATCAGCTGCATATTCAGTTGATCACATCTCAAGAGTTTATTGAGAGTCAATATACTTGTTTTCCTCACAGCGAACTTAACATATTCTTACTTGGATCTGAACTGAGTTGATCAGCAACCAGAGATTTGGCCTCGATTTCTCCACGGTTTAAGACAGACATCTTCAGCCCGTTGCTCGCGAGCACCATGGTGCTCCCTGAAGCACCCAGAGCGCTCGATATTCGTGTCCGACTTGGTGCTCGCGAGCACTTGATCAACGTTCCAGTTGAACGCCTTGTACGAAATTGCATTCAAGGATTGAAATCATCCCGATTTTTCATGCATTTGTATGTCAAACTTGCCGTAAGGGTGCTCATTTTTAGGTGACTGGTAAAGGCAGCGCTCGCGACAAGGAAAAGTTCGCAGACCTCTGATTTAAGAGAACGACCTCCTGTTATGGACTTGACATTTTTCCACCCCACGCTCCTAGTGCAATACGACTTACCTTCTCGCCTTCCCCCCCCCCGGTTGATGCGTTTTCTATCTGTTTAAGAAACAAGAATCTGTAATTACAGTCGATTCCCGTTTTAACGAATACCATTTTAGCGAAAATCTCGTTTTAACGAAAAATTTTCTAATTCCCCCAGTTAAGTTTACGTAAGAACAATGAAAAAAAATATCTGGAATTCCTTTATAACGAAATTTCGTTATTACGAAGTGATTTCTACGGTTTCTTGGAGTTCGTTATTACGGGATTTTCGACTGTATTTACGTTAATTATTCATTAATTAGTTTCCAAGTCTTTCATTTGATATCGTTTTCGGCTATTGTTAGCATTTCATTTTGGCTGCTTCTTTGCTTTGAAAATTAATTCAACAACTCTCCGCTATCCATACAAAGGTTTTTAACAGCTGGCTGATGCAACGATATATTTTGGAAACAGAGAAAATTCAACTGCCGCTGCGGGGAATCGAACCCACATTCTTTCACTTTTCGCTTGAACGCTATGGTCTAGACCACTACAGAGGAAATTGAATATTTCAAGCTTTACTTGGAGCTCGTGTGCACTGAACGCGACCGTACTTCGGACCTAATTCTGGCCCAAGCTCACAATTGCTGGCAATGCTGCCAGATGGTTTTTAATTTGTGAATTTATAATCTAAGTCGCCATCTGGTGGCATTGTCAGGAATTGTGAGCTTTGGCCTGAGTTATGTCCGACCGTCCATGTACGGTCCCGTTCTGTGCACACGAGCAAGGGAACATTGAGAGATTCGTTGCCTCTCTAGTCTAGGTCGTTCATGCGGAAAGTGAAAGGACGTGGGTTCGATTCCCCGTAGAGGCAGTTGAATTCTCTCTCTTTCTAAAATGTATCTTCGCACAGCCAGCTGTTAGAAACCTTGGTAACTCTCTCTAAAGCAAAATGGTTCATCGAAATTTTTTCTTCACTTACTCATTCCTGTTAGAAAATTCCAGTATATAAATATTTGTTTAACCCTTTAAGCGGTTTTAAAAAAAATTCTCCTGATCCACATTATAATTTCCACAGTGTAAAAAATCACCAAACCTTCTAGAAATTGCCACCTTGTTTTCAAAAACTTTAATTTTTTTTTACGATTGCGTGAGATGATGAATGCTTTCCCCCAACACAAAATGAAAAAAAAAACTAATGTTTTCTTTCTCTGCTATTTATGCTGTAAGGCAGGGGGTTCTTAACCTATAGGTCGTTCAATCCAATAATAGCCAGTGACTCTTGAGCTATGGGCCATGAACCAAATTCTATTCGCGGGAGCTTCCGAGATGGGTCGGGCAAACCCACTAACAAGCAGGGATTCTTGAGCTATTTGTCACGACCCAATCCTCTAATTGGCTGGAGCTTCCGAAATGGGTCGTACAAATCCCCTTACAGCCAGTGATTCTTGAGCTATGGGCAATGACCCAAATTCGGTTCTCGGGGCTTCCAAGATGGGTCGTACAAACCCATTTACAGGCAAGAATTCTTGAGCTATTGGTCGCTACCCAAACCTCTGATTTCTCAGAAGCTTTAACGATGGTCCGGGGCTATTGATTTATGGGTTACAACCACCACCGCCACCGCTGGTGTTTTACTCTATTCGTTATTGCTTCCGAGATAGGTCGTACAAACTCACTTGCCGCCTAGCTGTGGGTCACGGCCCAAACTCTTAATTTGATTCACAGTTGCTACATGAGTCGCTTACAGTCCTGTTATAAATGTACCTTTTTCGTCACTGATTCCACTAATTTGAAGAATAAATAGTCCCGTTGGTCGCGAAGCTAATCTTGTTTCTGATTTTGAGTCACGGCTGAAAAAGGTTAAGAACCCCTGCTGTAAGCTTAACCGTATAACTACCTCGAAGGGAAAGAAAAAAACATCATTTTTCCCCCCTCCAAATTATGTTATCAGACTTTCAGCAAAAGCTGACTCCACCCACTGGCAGTTGATTGACAGGATGGGAGGGAGAGGGGGGAAAAAACGAGAAGAAAACTGAACAACACGGTATCTGGGCTCGTCATTACCGAAATGAGAGGGTTTTAAGAACCCGAGATATTTCGGGATTGCAGGAATAAAGCGGATCAAGTTAGACGAGATACCTCGGGATTGCCGCTGTAAAGGTTAACACTTGGTTGAGTTTTTTCTACCTTTTTTCTTGAGTGATGCTCACGACAGTTTCAAATTAAATAACGGCATGCTAATAACACGAAATACTAATATAAACAAACCGCGAAATATTTTAGGTATTTACCCATTATTTACCATTGTCTTTTTGTCATTTCTAATTAATCAGGGGAATTTTTGGTTTTGAATGTCGCACCTCAATTTTGAAACGACTGCGAAAAACGTAACAAACGCAATGAAAATATTCTAAAATTTTTAGTAATAGTTAATAATTTTGCTTTATTAAAACTTTTTTCTTGAATAGTTTTCCTTGCATATTTCCTTGCATAGAGGTTTTTTTGGCATATAATGGGTAAATGATATTTTTGCTCAGTCGAAATGGGGAAAAAAGGTACGATCCCTTAATCGAGAAAAAAACTTTGGCAACGCAAATTTTGCGTGACATATTTCTGCAAGGGGAAGCTGAACGATGTGGTGTCAAAACATGCATATAATTCTCATTTTTTTTAAGGATTAAAAAATTCATTTTTTTCATAATTTTAATTTGTCCTAAATAATGAGTTGATACGTTATATAATTAGAGGCCGAGTTATATGCACTAAAAAGTGGCAAACTATGCACTAAAAAATTCTGAAATGTGCACTAAAAATTGCTGAAATGTGCACTAAAAAATTCTAAAATGTGCACTAAAAATTGCTGAAATGTGCACTAAAAACTCTGAAATGTGCACTAAAAAACTCTGAAATGTGCACTAAAAAACTCTGAAATGTGCACTAAAAATTGCTGAAATGTGCACTAAAAATCGCAGAAACGTGCACTCAAAATAGATAAGAGTCTGCATTTAAATAAGCTGGTAATATCGAAGCAAGTCACTAAAAATTTTAAAAAAATTTTAAAAAAAATTCATTTGAAAATTTCTAAAAAAAAAGTTCATAAAAGTTGTGAAAATATGCAGTTGAAAATGCTGAACTATGCATTTAAAAATACCGAAATATGCGTGAAACAAAAAATATGCATAAAATAAAAATACGCCTTGAAAATTCTTCAATATGTCCTGAAGAGCATAAGTACTGCGTATTGAAAAATATACGTGAAATGAAAAATTATGCATTAAAAATGCTCAATTTTTTTCCTAAAGAGGGAAAAATACTCGTAAAAAATTTTAAAAAAGGAAAAATACGTGCATTTAAAAATGCAGATATATATATACTAGGGGGGCTCTGCCCCCCTGCCTCCTTTGGTGGCCAACCACCAAACCCCCCCCCCCCGCTCCACTTCTCTTCACAACATATCTTGTTTATTTCGTCCCACTTCATCAGCGTGCTATGGAAAGAGACGTGTGAAAGCACCAGCTTACTGAAGAAGCGAATTTTAATAAAAATAATGATAAAGCAACAGAAAAACAAATGAGATTCATCAAGCACCCCCAGAAACTGGGGCCCCACATTCAATTCGCTGAATTTTAGTGGGGCCAACACTGGATATATCTCGGGCTACCGATGTGTTGCAAATTTTACAATGTTAAACAACAAAAATCAATGAGATACATCCAGGGGCCCCGAATTAGAACCTATCAACATTCCCATGGAGCACTGACCTGGAAGCTTGTCGGACACACCCCTGTAAGGGGCCACGAAAATTTTTCATTTCTTTCAATTTTGCAACGATTAAAATCCAGGGCCCCACATCCAGTAGCGGGAACACAATACGCAGAATTTTTAGTGGGGAATCCAGACTGGATTTATCTCGGTCTTCCGCTGTTGCAAATTGTATAATGTTAAAAAACAAAAAGAATCAGATTCATCCAGAGCCCCAAAATGAAACCTGTAAACATTGGGGCCCCCGACATGGAAGCTTGTCGGTCATCCCCCACTGCGAGTGCCATGAAAAATTTTCATTTGCATTCGTTTTACCAATAAATAAAAGCTAGGGCCCCCAATCAGTTGCCCGTTGTATTCGCATACTTTTAGTTGGGCCCCAGACTGTCTTTATCTCGGGCATCCGCTGTTGCAAATTCTACAACAGGAAATAATGAGATTCATCCAGGGCCCCCAAAATGAAACCTGTAAACATGGGGGCCCCCGACTTGGAAGCTTGTTGGTCATCCCCCGCTGCGATTGCCATGAAACATTTTCATTTGTATTCGTTTTACCAACGAATAAAATCCAGGACCACCCACGCAACTACCCGTGACCGAATTCGCAAATTTTTTGGAGCCCCCAGACTGGATATATCTTGTGCTTCCGCTATCGCAAATTTTTCAACGTTAAAGCAGCAAGAAAACAATGAGATCCATCAAGGGCCCCTGGAAATGAAAACTTTCCCATGAAGGTATACGTACAATCCCCCCCCGGGTACCCCGACTCTGTGTGTTGGGAGCACTGTTGTTATATGTATATTATACATATACATACCTCTCGGCATGCCCCCCCCCCGCTCCCACAAGGGCAGGGCTGACAGTACCAGAACGATTCTTATCACTTTTTGATTTTTCACACTATAAATTTACCACAGAGGGGCCCTGAAAAGCTGGTTTTGGGGCTCGCCATCTAAATTCCAGCCTAAGGGCCCTGCTGTAGGATATGGGAGCCTCTCGGTACATGCACATAACATGGTCCCGATGGGTCAAATGGGTCCCAATATGTGCTAGAGTTAAATGAATATTTGGGTTATGAGGTTGCGTGATTTGGATAAAATGATGGATTCAGGATAATTGATTAATTTCTTAAAATAATTATTTATTTACAACACGAAACATAAGACGAAATAAAAAATCTACGGAGCGACATGTTAAGCTCTTGATGGTTCGATCGCTTCTCTTGCGATTTCCCGCGCGACAATCCAATGGCATCGGCTTTACAAGTGCCGCCATCTGTGAGATAAAATACAAATCGAATCTCACCACATGAGTTTCCCCCCAGTGAAGGAACATGGTGAGAGAACGATAAATGAGATACAAAATGAAAATGTGATACAAAAAATTAATCATAAGATGCAGAATAATAGGTGTGCAAGACATAATACAATGATGCAGGAAATCATGTGCAATAAGTATACACTTAAAAAAAATATGATGCAAAATGTACAATTAAATGCAGAAAATTCAATAAGCTGTACAAAATATATATCAGATGCATAATATAAATGAGATGCATGAAATACAAGATGCAAAAAAAATCAATGAAATGTAGAATTATATGATGCAAAAAAAATATTATGATGCACAATTCGAAACAAAATTAATTTCGGTTATCAACCTAGGACTGAATTTGACTTTTCTGCCAGACCTAGTGACATATGGTTGTACTGGCACAGTGTCATTTTTCTTTTCTTCGAGCTTGTTTTTGTCAAGTTCCACACAGACATCGTTAAAGATAAATGCGGGTTTCACTCTGTCAAGTGAAACACAGGTCTTTCTCCCATTTACATTTAAAGTGATATTTTTTTCATTACGAGAAATCACTTCATGGGGTCCAGTATATGGTTGTGTCAAAGGTGGTGTGATCTTGTCAATTCGAAGAAACACATGTGAGCAAGTTTGCAGTTGAGGATGCACATAAATTTTGGATTGACCATGAGCTGATGTTTTGCATGGTTTGATGCTATTCATACGCTCTCTGAGCTGTTGTACATATGTGTATGTTGATGAGAGCTGACCGGGTGTATCCGTGCAGAGATCTGCAGGTAATCTCAAAGATGTACCAAAAACTAACTCTGCACTAGAGGCTTTGATATCCGGCTTGACGGCTGCCCTGAGACCAAGTAAGATGGCTGGCAATGTGACGGTCCACTTTGGATTCTCATGTGCCTTCAATGAGCTTTTTAAGACACGGTGGAACCGTTCGACCATGCCATTGGCCTGTGGATGGTAAGCAGTGGTACGAATCCTGCTAGTGCCAAGCAGGTTGATCAGTTCTCTGAAGAGCGATGATTCGAACTGCCGTCCTTGATCGGTTGTTATGGTTGATGGACATCCATAACGGCAAATCCAACCATCGAACAAGGCACGACAAACTGTGTCTGCTGTGATGTCTGCTACAGGTATGACTTCCGGCCATCTGGTGTAGCGATCAATTACTGTTAAGCAGTATGTCTTTCCTTCTGAAGGAGGCAGAGGTCCAACCAGATCGATATGAATATGAGAAAATCTTGCATCGGGTGTTGCAAAGGTGCCTAAAGGTGTTTTGGTATGCTTATGAACCTTTGAGCGTTGGCACTCATTGCAACACTTTACCCAATCTTTGATGTTCCTTCTCATGTTAGGCCAAACGTATCTTGCAGATATTAGCTGAGTAGATGATGTTACACCTGCATGAGCAAGATTGTGGAAATGATGAAAAATAGTCTTGCGGAAGCTCGCTGGAACAAATGGTCTTGGTGAGCCTGTAGACACATCACACACCAGTTCCGTTGCGGTAAATGGACTTGGCATTGACTTGAAAGTCAGTGAATTAGAGTTGTCTTGCTGTAACTGTTTTAATTCAGGATCCTCTCGTTGAGCAGTTGCAAAAAGGTCAAAATCCAGGAATGGTGATTTGGAAATCGAGTTGATTTCTATTCTTGAAAGAGCGTCAGCTACCACATTATCTGCACCTTTAGTATGACGAACATCAGTGCTGAATTGCGAGATGAAGTCGAGGTGTCGCCATTGACGTGGGCTGCATTTATCAGGATTTTGCTTGAAGGCGAAGACAAGAGGTTTCTGATCTGTGAAAATTATGAACTCACGGCCGTCTAGCATGTGCCGGAATCTTTTGACAGCAGTGTACATTGCTAACAGTTCTCGGTCGTAAGTGGAGAACTTCTGTTGACTCTTTGTCAGTTTCATGGACAGGAATGCAATGGGTTCCCATCCTTTTCCATTTGATTGCATTAGCGAACCACCGACTGCTAAATCACTGGCGTCAACCCATAGACTTAGCTTGGCACCAGGAATTGGATGGTGAAGTAATGTTGCACCCGCTAAAGCTTGCTTCGCATCGATGAATGCTTGCTCGGCTGGATCAGTCCACTGAAGGATATCAGCTGGCTTGGTTTGAGTAGCTCTTTTGGATTTCTTTTTGTTTTTTATTCCCTCCAAAAACTTGTGTAGAGGTGTTAAGATGTGTGCAGCTCTGGGCACAAAACGACGATAAAAGTTGAAGAGACCAAGAAAACGTCGTAATTGAGTGATGGTTTTTGGCTTAGGAAAGTTCAGGATGCAATCAACACGATCTGTTAAAGGCTCGATGCCAGATCCAGAAACTTTGTAACCCAAAAATTCAATTGATGAACCACCAAATACACATTTAGAGGGCTTGATGCTGAGGCCATATATTTGCAGACGTTCGAATAACAACCTTAGATGTTCGATGTGCTCTTCTGGTGATTTCGAGGCTACCAGTATGTCATCAACAAAGGCATATACAAATGGAAGTCCACGAGTGACCTCGTCAATAAACCTTTGGAATGTGGCTGCAGCGTTGCAAAGGCCAAATTGCATTCGAGTGCTCTCGAATAACCCAAACGGTGTGATAATAGCACTTTTATGGACATCTTCCGGATGTATAGGAATCTGATGATAGGCCCTAATGAGATCTATATGGGAAAAGATTTTACTACCATGCAATTCAGATGTAAAGTCCAGAACATTTGGAACACTGTACCGGTCTTTCACAGTCTGTGCATTTAAAGCTCGGTAATCACCAACTGGACGCCATTCATCACTGTCCTTTTTTGGGACCAAGTGCAGAGGTGATGCGTAGCAGCTGTTCGATGGTCGTAAATGGCCAAGGTCAAGCATCTGCTGAAATTCTTGCTTCACGATTTTCAATCGATCAGGAGCTAGACGTCTTGGTTTGGCATGCACAGGTGGACCAACAGTCTCGATATGATGCACGACAGAGTGTTTCACAGGTTGTCCTGGTTGTGGTGGTTTGATGATGTCGGGAAACTTGCTGAGAAGGCTGTGGTAGATGGTGTCACCTTCGATGAGTTTGATTGAGTGAACTTCTGCAATGTGAAGATCACAGTCAGTATTGAGTTTTGTTGTCCTATCCAGCAAACATCGTCGTCGGAGATCCGGAACAAGATCAAAGTTGAACAGAAAGTCTGCCCCAATGATGGGTGTGGAAACATTAGCCAGTAGGAAAGTCCAAGTGAAATTACGACGGAGATTGAAATCTAATGTCACCCTCTTTTGACCATAAACACTAATGGATGAAGCATTAGCAGCAGAGAGCTTCATAGTGGCGTCGCGGCGTCGTTGTGATGGTGATGCCGGAAGGATAGAAACATCGGATCCAGTGTCAATCAGGAATCGAATTTTGGAATTTCTGTCCATGGCAAAAAGGCGACGAGATGCCTGTGGCAAGGAGCATGTCGCGATTACTCCTCGCCCGCCCCGTTTTTTTGAAACTTGCACGGCGACTCGCACTTTTTGGCGTTGTTGCCGAATTTGTTGTGATACCAGCAGTTTTCCGATCGTGGATGCGGACTGCGCGCACGTGAGGTACGTTGGCGAGAGTTGCTACGCGAACGCAGGACGTTTTTCAACTCGCGGCGTAACTGAGCCACTTCGTCCCGAAGTTGCGCGACGGAATCCGGCTGTTGCGGTTTCTCAACTGCGTCAACATGATGAGGGTTCACTTCATGAATTTTGTAGGCGAGTTGAGCAGCTTTCTCGAGAACGAGTGGAGTGACAGCAGCGAGAATGGACTGAGTTGATGCCGGTAGGTGTTGGAGAAAAAGCTCCATCAGCAATTCGTCGGAGACAGAATGCGATTCCGCTCGTCGTCGCAATTCGCGGAGAATGTCGGATGGTTTCCGATCTCCCAATGACCCGCATGTTAAGAGCTTTCGAAGTTGAGTAGACGACGACTCGCTCGACCGTTTAATCAGTTCCGATTTCAGCCTTTCATACGGATCCGTGGCCGGCGGATTAATGAGAATGTCGAGAATGTCTCTGACAAGAGCCGCACTTTCCGGAGGCAGATTCGCAACAACATAGTTGTACTTTGTGACAGATTCGGTTATCGGTTTCGGAACAGCGAGAGCGAAAGTGCTTTCACACATGATAAACCACAGCGCTGGATCATGGTGGTTAAAAAGTGGTACCTGAACGGCACTTACTTCCATGATGAAAATCCAGGAAATGTGATGTCAAGTTCCGGAAAGCGAAAGTTCACTCACGGGAAACACCAGTAGATTGCCTCGTGCTGCAGTGAAGAAACTGGAACTTGTTTGAAGTCCGCGGTCACCATACTTTGGGTTATGAGGTTGCGTGATTTGGATAAAATGATGGATTCAGGATAATTGATTAATTTCTTAAAATAATTATTTATTTACAACACGAAACATAAGACGAAATAAAAAATCTACGGAGCGACATGTTAAGCTCTTGATGGTTCGATCGCTTCTCTTGCGATTTCCCGCGCGACAATCCAATGGCATCGGCTTTACAAGTGCCGCCATCTGTGAGATAAAATACAAATCGAATCTCACCACAAATACTTGACCCAAAATCGTAACCGACTTCCGTAACACAAAAACGTAACAGATTTCCGTCACTCAAAAACTTTACCCACTTCCGTCACTCGGTTGCTTAGCAACAGGCCCTTTTCGAGTTTGTGATTTTATATTATAGAGTAGATTATATATATATAATGCTAAAAAATGTCAAGTTCAAAATTTTCAGTGATTTTATGCATTTATATGTGTATGCACTTATGTGCACTTACTGTAAACAGTACTAAAATATGGAATTGCATTTGCATATAACCCGGTCTCTAGTTAGAATTTTGCCACATCTCGCAGCCCCCTGTTAAGAACCACTGACATAAACCACCGTCACTACCTCCCCTTATTTCGCTCGTATAACATATGTTAAATTTGTGTATTAATAAATGTTAAATTTTTAATTAAAACATGTTTTTCCTTATTTCGAATCCATTAACATTTATAATATAATGCTCTAAAAATACGGACATTTTCCTTTCGCAATAATAGCATTGGTCGAGGATATGGTAACGCAGATTACAAAAAAGCATGGAATGAAGGTCCCTAGTGATTATGTGTGATACTTGGGGAACACCAAGAGTCATTTGAACACTGCTGCTGAACTTGTATTATACAATACGCCAGCTAAAAAATAATAAATAATAATAACCACCTATTAATTAATGAATGAAGTAATAAGAAACCAGGCTTTTTTTCCAAATAAAAATGTATTTCTACTTTGAAGTAATGATTCTGATCACTCCATATTAACTGCATGGCCATTTTTAGATTAGAAAGGCATTTTTAATTAAAAGCGTGTGGTTTTTAGACAGAAAAAGAGGAAATCACTACGTACTAATAATAAATGAGGGAATTTCTCTCTTTTATTTATTTCCTCTCAGAGAAATCAAGATATTTTGAAAAATTCCCATTAAAAGAAATTACTTCAGTTCATGAATTCCTGTACAACTGTATTCATCGAAATGATTTCGAGAAGCTTCATAGCTAAGATTATGATTCCGAATTCAGAAGTAATTTCCAGAGATACTAATTGGAACGTGAAATTAATATACTCTCTCTCTCTCAAAAACATTCAATAATGATCCGTTGTAAGTTATTTTCCGTTTAACATTAGAAAAAAGTGGTTTTTATGAACTCATTGATCTTATACATATATATTACTCTAGTGGCCGGCTATATGCGCTAAAAACGTGGAAAAATATGCATTATAAGCGCGGAATTATGCACTAAAAACGCTGAAATACGCACAACCAAAAAAATATTTTACGATAAATCTTGCTTAAATCGTGCCAAAATATGCCATGAAATCAGAAATATATGCGGAAAATGAAAATAAATCCATCTACCGGAGGATAATCCGAGGGGAATAGCTTACCCCCGGAGGTAGTAAATTGTAACACAATTGACACGTTCAAAAAGAAATACGATGGGAAAAGAATACATGCTGGGGTAAATCGAGCAGCTCTGTCCATTCTTAGAATAAGACAACCATAAGTATTCTTTATGGGCATTGTATAATATTCTATCATGATTTTATATTGTTTATAATGTTTGTTAATTGCATATTTAATTGGGTTGCTGTATTTTTGAAATATATGACATCCATATTTTTATGGGCACCTTTTTCTCGGCCGCCTCGTTGGGCATTTTGCCTGTTGTGGCGTTGTATTTGTATTTGAAATAATTCCAATACTCATATATCAGGAAGAATTCAGAATATGTCATCGCTTTTGATGCCTGCTGGTAGATCTCGTTGATACAAATCCAATATTGACACTGGTTTTAATATCAGTTCCGATCTGGCCACCAGGCTGAGACAAATCCAATGATTCCACTTCGGTTTCATTACATCTTTCGGTTTGGGTACCACTCTCGCGGCCCGTGCCCGTAATGAAATTGTTTTACGCTATATCTCAGGAGAGGTTCGCAACGCAAATAAAAGATTTGCTAGCTATTCTGAAGACAAATCCGATGATTCCACTTTGATTATGCCAGTACCTACCGCGCGATTCAAAGAACGTATTCACGTCAAAACTTGTGGCCGTGTCTACGACAACACCCTACCCCAATATTTTCCCGACTTTGCCCAGGTGTACGCCCCCCACCCCTCAACCAACACTTATAATAATAATATTATTATCATTATTGTTATCAGACAATACTCCGAATAATAATTATTTGGGTAGGCGGTGTCATGGACACGGCCGGAAGTTTTGACGTGAATACATTCTTTTCGCCTTTAATCGCGTGGTAGGTAGACCTACTGACTTGATGAAATTCGATATGGAAGTTCGAAATTCAAATGTTTCAAATATTATGAACATCAGTGAGGGAACTCAGTATATTAATGAAAGAGTTATCTCAAATCTTATGGAATCTTCTCGCCTTCATTTAAAGATAGGTATTAAACAAATGGAGACATTAAATTGTTTTCTTGCCTTCTAAAACTCCCATCAAGGTCGATTTGAAACTGAAATTATCACAATTTTCGTCGAATGGACTTGCACTTCCCAATGCCGAAAAATTCGATCAAAATATTCATACTTATCGAAAATGTTGTATTGTTGTTGATACAATAATCTAGGACATTCAAACGGTTTTGTCAGATAGAGCAAGTCAAATTACTAACTTTTTACTGAAATTTTAATCGAACTTTAATCGGATTGATTGAGTCGATTAATTCAATTAGAATTTTCAACTACGATTTACAATTGATCAATTTACCGACCCGATTAATCGATTATACGGACCAGTCCTAGCAAAAACGTCAAAAGGTTTCATCAGGTGTCAAACAAGCATGTATGTATTGTCGCATTAGCTGGAATCAATAAGTGAAAAACACACACGATTCAATCTTTTTCTTATAAATTTTGAAAAATGTTTAAAAACTAAATCAAAAAGGTATTTTTTTTAACTTCTGCTCGAAAAAAAAGAAAATGGAACTAAATATAAACCATAGCTAAAAGATAATTTCATATTACTGTATGTAAAATATTTTGTAAACATTAATTAATGGGTAATGGGTGTAACTAATTAAAAAAAAAGCTAAATTTTTGTAATGAGTTACAAACAAATTAGTTATTATCGAATTGTAAACGCGCTAATCAACGGCGTGCAGGGAGGTAATTCGTATTTCGCAGGGAGTGCGGTACGTTGTGGTCGGCTGAAGTTGGTTTCCTGTGGTTCCCAACTTCAAGGCGCGAATGCGAGCCGATCTCCCCGTTAAAAAGTCTCGCCACAGAGAGGCCAACAGGCCTACAACGTTACAAATATTCAATCATTACACTTCACTCACAATTTGAAGTATAGATGGCAGCACTGAAATATCAGACACAACACTGACTGCACGCTCAGACTGTTAGGTGCACACTCACTTTGTTCCAGACTCTGCCACGAAGCTGGGCTGGAAGAGATCTCGGCAACGGGATAAGTCCGGTGGCAGAGACCCTGGCGTTCATTCATTCATTGGGAGTGCGGTACGGAAAAAAAGTTTAAGAAACACTAATAATAATTATGTGAAATAATTATTATAAACCCAGTGGCACTAAATTGCTGCTCGCGAGATGTTTAGGGTGCTCCCTGGAATAGGTTGTAATTGCTATCTCCGGGCAACCCCGTATGGCGAACTATATTTGCCAGGTCGGGGAGTTAGTATCTCTTAAGAACCACTACTCTACACATATTTCTATACCATCCTGAAGGGAAGGAAAAAAGATCTTTGAAAAAGAAAAGCTGATTCTGCGTACTGACAGGAACACGTCTTCCAGAGAAGAAAACTTACAACGTAATCTCTGGGTCAGATATCGCGGAATCGCCGAAATACAAGGCATCAAGTTAGGCGAGATACCTCGTAATTGCCGCCGCTGCAAGGGCAAATTTTCAAAACATTCAACAGCACAATGACGAAATACTGTAATGTAAGAACACATAACTTCCGTGCGAGTAGAAATGTAGAAAAACACATGGACCTTTTGAACAAAAAATATCCCGCAACTCCTTGACATGTTCGAAAAAATAGACAAACACACTAGAAGTCGCCGTAATCACTTTTTGGCGTGATCTGTCGTCAGACTTTCGTGCCGTAATCCATTTGTGCGTGCACCGGGCACACGACGCTTCATATTCATAAATAACTGACGACATTCATAGTGTGCAAGTGTTATGGAAAACATTTGGTAAATTAAAGAACTATCGCGCGAATTAACGCTAATTACTTTTTCAACAACGGATATTAAGGATAGGTTATTATTGATAATATTGGTGGTTGAGTGTGGACCCCCGAAGCTTTCTTCCGTCCCCCTCGACCATTTCGAGAAAATAACTACTCGATATTGGAAGACGATAAAATAAAAATAAATCGATAACTTATTTTTAGAGCCATTGAGAACGCTATAATGCAGTTATGCAGGATGTGCTCTAGTGTCAACCCGTTCTGTCGGATGACTTCTACTTTATTAACATATATAATTAACCAATTATTAATTAGCAAGATTTCGATCATATAGTGGTTGCAAATTGCATTGTTTTCGACATGAAAAAAAAACTAATTACTTAACTCAGTAAGTACAAGCACGGAGAAGCACTTTTAAAGTATATCAACATTTAATTTAGAAATGGCAATTACAGTCATTGAGTTAGTAATTATGTAAGATGTCTCCTACATCCATTTAGAAAATATATTGCAATACCTTCAATGGTTGATTCAAGTTATTAACTTATGCATCTGAGAGACAAGTCAACATGTAACATCTTGACCCCTTACTTAACCGGACATTCAGGTCACAGGAAAAGTGGATAAGTGTACTCACCCCCGGTCCCCGTCTGTGATATCATTGCCGTCCTAAGGTCGCTACATACATACAGCACTATCCCGCGACACTCCACCAGACCCTCAACTCGACACTCCACAATTCCAAACCCGCTTCTCCGACTTTCTCATCCCAACCTCTGGGAAGACTCTAAATTCCCTCTAAGCCCCAAAAACTTCCAACTTCCATATCTCTCCCATCGGGTCTCCTCATTTCACTTCTTTCTCGACTCTTCCCTAGAACTCGGGATTCGCTCCGTAATTTTACTCTTCTTCCCGAGCTAACTTCTAATTTGATGTCTGCAGCCTGAACGCTGCCATTGGACTTCTAATTGACCATTCCCGATGGAAGATCTGTCTTATTCATCGTGTCCTAATAAATTTCAACCTTTCCCAAATAATTTGAATGCTACGTGCACCTGCAGCTTCGTATTAATATAACCACCCACATGCTACCTGCAGATCACAGGTGTTGAAATTGGGGCAATGCGGCTTTGTATTTAGATTTCTTTTCTTATATCAATTTCATAACGAGCGCATCTTTACCATTCATTAATTCTAAAATTTCATTATTCTCGCTCTCCATAACTTTTCCACACGTACGCCTCAAGAATCGAATCTCGCATTCCGTGACAGCTCCTATTCGCGTATTTTAGCAAAACACCTTTCTCTGGTCAGCAAGACCTGGACCTGCCCCCATGTATTGCCAGGTGACAATTACACACCCGTGTAAAAGTCGCACCGGCAGTTGGTCTATGGGTAACCTATACATGACTATTCGATAAATATTTCTAATATTCCCGCTTCTCAATACCCACTCTTTCTTTTCAAGTTGCGTTCAAATTGCATCTTCTTTTCAGTGAAGGTCCCGAATCTATTGACATCCACTATTCGTGTATTTTCCCTCTTACATTCCTATTTCATAGCTTCATACCTTGCCAGATGAATTGTGCTTCATCGGCAGTTAGCTTAAAGTACCCTTATTATTTTCATGCATAATCTTTTATCACTCGTGGCCGCCCTGCTCGTGTCCTTTACAACTATCCAAAGCCAAGCCTCAATTAATAACTGTTACTTTGTCCCTTTTCATAATCTTTCAAAACAAAAAAAAATCCTTGGGCAATTAGTCATTTAAATAAATGAACACTTCAGCTAATTAACTTTTATACTCAAATAATTACGAATAATTATGAGCGGAGCGCGGACCCACTCATACTATTTTTCTCATCAACCGTCCGTCGTGACGATCAAGATGTTGGAATTCCAAAAATCGGGGAAAACTTATGAAAGAACAGCAAAAACTAACGGGCAACTCTCCCTTCCATCATATACGCTGTCCTTTCCCAACTTTTCTACGATTTTTGTATTCGAATATCTCTGCGAATATTGCACTTAAAACTTGATTTTTTTTTTTTTTTTTTTTTTTTTTTTGCATCAGGAGAGACAGGACAGCAGCTTTCTAATTGGAAGTTGGAGCACGGGGGGCGTGTAAAAATTTAGATTTTTTGTATTTTGTGACACTATATTTTCACTCTCAAAACTGGTACATGGTAATTTTTGAACGCCTTTTAAGCATTTTTTGGATTGAAATCGTACCTCTACGATAGACGGCTCATGAGAGAGAGGCCGCATTAGCACTTACAGGATACCCTGTATAAACTACCAGATTTACTGATAAAGCCGCGCATTTCATACATTACGAGGGCTATATCAAGTAGTTTCTGAGGTTTCGGTGCCCAAATACATTCTGGGGGGCACCTCATTTCAGATTTTACCGAGGGGAAAATCGGCATTCAAAAAGGCATGTATTTTTTACACAAATTGTGATTCAAAAATGGTGACGTAAGGAGTAATTTTTTACAGTTACTTTTAGAAAAAAAATTTCATATTTAATTCTCTAAATAATTTTATAACTAATTTCAGACTTGATTTTTTAAAATATTATCAGAATTGATTTTTCGAAATAATGTCATTAATAATTTAAAAACTAATTTTGTAATGTTTTCATAATTTTGTAATGTTTTCATAATTTTGTAATGATTCCATCAGTTCGCAGTGATTTCAAAATCAATTTTGCAACAATTTCGTAAATAATGTTCGAAATATTTTCAGAACTTATGAAAGGGATAATTCCAGAACGTATGAATGAGGTAATTTTAGAAATTATGAAAGATAATTTCAGAACTAATGAGAGTTATTTCAGAATTAAGATTCCAGAATTTTTTAAATTAATTATTGCAGAACTAATATAAATGCATAATTAATCATTCAAGGATTAAAATAATTTAAAACTTAGTGGGATATTAATTTCAGAATCAATGGAAATTCTTAATTTTAGAAAAATTGATTCCAAAAAACTAAAAGAAACTAAAAAAAGGAAAATTAACTAAATTAAAAAAAAATTCCAGAATTAGCAGAAGTAATAGTTTCAGAATTAGAGAAATAAACTACGTGTTTGATAATCGATGAAAATTCATTATTAATGAAATGATATTGTGGCACAGTCACTGGAAATAAATATCAGAACTATTAGTAATTAATTTCAAAATTAATCCTAAAATTTTCTCAGAATTCGTAGAAGAAAGATTTCAGAGAGGAATTGATGAAAATGTTAAATTCTATTGAAACTGTGGTGAAAAATTCAGTAAATACGCAGAAAATAGTTTGTTGCAATGCAACCCCTGCAGCCATCTACAAAAAATAATGAAAAGTATGAAAATAAAAAGGAAATGCGCAAAATATTCTATTGCTCGTTAGTTTTAAAAACAGTAAAATCTGTCTTTAACGGAACCTGTATTAAGCAGAAACCTGTCTTCTACGGTAAAAAATCGTGGTCATGTGATTTCAGGATCAAAATACACATTGAAAAACCTGGATTAAACGGGATTCAACCTATCTAACTCGCAGAAACGAAAATTGTATTCTCTAACGGAAAATTTCACACTTTGAGTGTTTGGCGACCAATAGACCAAAGGATCATGAAAAATTTTGGTCTATTGGCTCCACCGAAATTTTTCACGCAATCTACGCTTGCAAATGGAAGTTCTACATCATCCTCCCTTAGATTAGCAAAAACCGTTTCTGTACTTGATGCTGTGGGTTTTGATAAGCCATATGTAGTAAAGCAGTTCCTTTCTGAAATTCTACCAAATTTTTTGGAGAAGCAGGCTTTTCCCATTACACAGTGTAAGCAGTGTAAGGGTTGAATTTCCAAAGGATATGCAAGACTAACAACATTGTATGCAAGCTGTGATCGCGAGGCTGAGCAGGGGCCGGAATTAATTAGAGAGAGGCAATTTGGAGGGGTTGGGAAATTTTAGGTGGGAACAAAAAAACTTATAAAATCATCGAATTTTACAGTGGTAGGGGACGGAAAAATCACGTTGCTCTTCCTCTCACAAAATTTGTAGTTACGGCCCTGATGCTGAGGATTACATAAACATAGGCGATAATGCACGAACTGAAACTGGCACGAGACAGATATTGTATACCCATACTGAGTTGGCCTCTGACCTTGACGCGCTAAGGGAGGGTTCATTTTCCTAGGAGGGGGGAAAACTCGCTAAAATAACGCAAAAGACGCCAACGGAAAATGCCAACTTGTTCCTTTTCCCTGCGACCTTTTTACCGAAAGAAGATAAATGGTATCGCCAATCATGACGTTTCATGACGTAGCCACAGACCAACTCAGCTTGGGTATACAATACTGACACCTGAATTGAAAATTTTAGAGGAAGTTAAAAAGCACGTAAATATATCGTTATCATAGAAGACAAACAGTATAGGTCGGAATTTTATACAGATGCTGTCAAAGCGTAAGCACTGTATTTAGTGATCAAAAAGACTATTTATTTATATATTATTATTTAATCTATTTTTAAATTATTTACTTTATACGTTCAATTAATTTGTTTTTATTTTATTTCAGTCACACGCGAGATCGTTACATAATTTTACGCATTATATCAATTGAACCTTTGTTAAGTGGAAACCTGCGTCCAATGGGACAAAAATCTAGATTACCTTGCGATTCCGTTGAAGACAGATTTTACTGTATAACTCATATTCAGTACACATTATAATATTGTTCATATTTGCAGGAAAATCAATTTCAATCCGACACCCAATTTTGGTTTTAAAAGACTGTACAAATTGTTTTGGTTATATTCGATAGGTCGCAGCAGAGGATCCATCCGCAACGTTGTTTCATTCAAGTTACGGGTCTTCAACCTTTCAGACACGGCTGGCGGGACGAATCGAGACTTCTCATGAAGTCCGCGAAGCCACCAACTCGTGTAATTTAGTGACATCTTAATACAAGGGGCAGTGAGTCCCGAATCGGACGGGATCCGAAAATTTCTTCCCTGACTTTTCGCCCCGACAAACCAGTCACGACCCAGTCTCTGTTCCCCCGGTACATTTCGCCTACCCAGACCGGAGTGAGTAACCAAGGGTGAGTGACCACATATACGTGTATAAGTGACCAAGAGAGTGTGTACTCCCCCATACCGACTGTGTGACACCACATAAGTGACTTAGTGAGTGTGCGATTGATTAGCTACATGGTGAGTTTGTACCCTACGAAAGGAGGCCTCCAATCTCCCTCCTTGTCTTTCAGAATTTTCTCCGGCACGACCGCTCCCTCCGAGGCAATGAGCTAAAATCATAAGCGACAGAGACCAGTCGTGCTCAGTCTATTCTGTTCTGTTCTGCATGGTGAGTGGATGATCACATAGGTGACTTAGTGAGTGTGCGATTGGTGGCATCGTGAGTGAATGATCACATAAGTGACCAAGTGAGTGACCGTTTGATTAAATGAGTATGAGTGAATCACCTCATGAAGGACTAAATGAGTGACCATAAGGTGAAAGTGTGAGTGACTGTACGATTGTGTGAATGATCATATCAATGATCAAGGGAGTGCCCATATGAATGGTCAAGTTAGTGACCGTGTAAGTGACCACACTCATTTGTTTTCTAATACGGTCAGGACAAACGAAATGACCGGGGTGAAATCTAGGAGGCGAAATGTCCGCGAACCGACTTGAACAGGGACTAAAATAATTGAAGACTTGTTTATTCTGAAATTATTTCTTTCACCAATTTTATTAATTCTGAAATGTTCTTCATTAAGTACTGATTAAATTAATTAATTCTGAGAATAATTTTAATCTGAAATCACTGTAAATTATTTATCTTAATTATTAATCTTTGCAATTCTGAATTTATTTTCTTTCCCAATATATCTTCAAAAATCATTTCTTTCAATGATTATGCAATTACTCTGTTATTGAATGTGTGAAATAATTTCCAACAGAAATTATGAAATTATTTCTCTTATTGTTATAAGTTATAACAATGGAATAAGTTCTGTCATAAGTTATATTTTTCATTGATTCTGAAGCTATTTGTTTCAAAAATTCAGAAATTATTTCTTTCAGTGATGCTGAATTTTCATCAATTCTGAGACAATTATTTTCCGAAATTATTTCTGTCATTAATTCTAGAATTGAACGCTTTTCAATGTTTCCAAACATGTTCTAAAAATGATCGGCGGACCACGACAAAAAAATCCGATTGTCATATATGGCGTTGAAGACCATGCGTTGAAGACCATTGTTTTATGCCATGTGTAACAGCAGAGTGTTATTGTTATTGTTGCATTTTGAATTGCCATCTATGAGAGAAAAAATAAACATTTTTCACATGGCAAGTTCTCTGCCGCAAAACATTAGTTTCACATTCAACTGAATTCTTATTCCACACATCAAAAATTTTGCTTAAAACAAAAAGTATAGCTATTATTAAAAAATATATTATTATGGTTTATGAAAATTTGTAACAGTATTATACTATATATTGTTTATATTTGTATTTTATTATTATTGTTTCTGAAAAATTGTGCTAAGTTCGTCATTGGCCGCTGGGATCGATTGGTTACAACGGTTTTTGCTCTGTAAATAATAGCATTGTTTCGAATCGTCAGTATAATGACGTGTGTGTTTGCGTATCGTTACGCATCTACGGATAGCGGTTGTCTTCAAATTTCTGAAACCTTTTCGCGGGGTTTGTTTTGGTCGTGCTGTCTTGCCCAGGGTAAAAACCTGACCATAGATGTGGCTCGTCAGGTGTAAGTTCTCGACTCTTTCAACTGTGTCATGCCGCTCTGCTGTATCTGTTCCAATCCCATTGACAGGGCCCAAATTTCGGGGCTTCGCGGGCGTGCGGAAAATGCTCACAATGACAAAGGAGAGATCTCTCGAAACCTTTGCGAAAAATTTCTTTCTCTAAATTCGAGCTCAATATGATGAAGGAAATCGTGGTTTCGTTCAGGACTGCGAAGGTATTAGAGAGTTATTGGATGTAATTTCAGTGTATGTCGAGTAGCTGGTAGAGCCATCGAATGCAGAAGTATGCCGTAAACTAGTAATTGAAGCTGTCAGATTTTTCAGTAATTTTGACGGTTATGATTGTGTACATAAACTGGCTGGTGTTGTTTTAAACAAAAGCTGTCGATTTGAAACAGATGGTAAATTGCCAGTAAGAAAAGTATACATAAAGTAAACTGTGTTAAGAAAGGTCAAAATGTTTTGGATGAAAATATAGTGTTTCCTTTATTCCAAATTCAAATAGTAAAACTTGCAGCCAGTTTCTTTTTACTAGAATGAAACGAAATTCGTGTTCCAATGAATTCTGTGTTTATTTTCGTGCAACTTTTTGGCAGTTATCAGTTGGTTGTTTTGTTCTTATGACATTTTATTTTTGTTTTCGGAATCGAAGCTACAGAGTTGTGCACGAGCTGCCTCCTGAACAGAGGTCACTGACACTGAAGCCTCTCGTACCAGGGATCGAATACCAGGTGAAGATAGCTCCAGTCTCTGTCGGTGGCGGACTCTCCAAGAACAGCAGCACTGTGCGATTCCTCTCACCGGACGTTCGTAAGTTTGTGAATATGATTATTATTATTATTCATAAAAGTACTTCTAAAATTCCTAAAGTAATTTAAGAATGAAATTTTCTTAAAATAATAAGATACACCAAAAAAAACTTGAAGGAGCAATTTATGGAATGCACAAATTAGAATGTGTTCTTGTTTTCTCAAACGTTCTCCTTGGACATGTCCATGGTTTACATCAAGTGGATTGAATGTCTCCCATTATGTTAAAATATTTTTTTTCATTCAATTGCAAATGAAATACTAAAAACTCTGCGTCAATCGGTTAATTTGTTCTTTCATAATAAAAGAAAGACATAATTACTTATAGTGTAAAATCATACAAAGTTCTAATATTTGTGATTATAGTGTAAACGTATACGAGAAAAAACACTTTGAGAACGCGATTTTCTCAATTACTGCCCCAAAAAATTCTGAAATTTGGCAGAAATCTTTATTCGACAGTAAAACAAACCTCGAACTTAGATAGATACCTGACCAATTGTTAAAATTTTTAAACTTTTGAAAAAAAATATAGAGATTCAACATTTTTTTTAAATACACTTTCCATTAGTCAATTGCTAAATCCGAGATCCATTTCATTAACACATGTAAAATAGATTTCTGCAAAATTTCAGAATTTTTGGGGCAGTACAGTTGACGCTCGTTATAACGACCCTGCGTTATAGCGACCATTCCGTTATAACGGCCGGTAAGATAAGCCCGAAATGTTTTCGTAGAACGACTATCATACATGTTTTGCTTTCGATATAGTAGCCTTCCCTATATAACATCCGACGAAGGGGGTCGTTATATCGAGCGTTAAGTACAGTTTCGTTTTTTTTTTATCTTACGGATGAGCTCAAAAGCTGCAATCTCGTGTTCAAAGTGAATACGTTTACATTATAATTCATTAATTATTTTATTATGTAAGAAAACGATTAACCGATTGTGACACGAAATATTTAATACTTTATTTGCAATTGAATGAAATATTATACATTTTAGGCTCATTTTAAACCACTGATATGACGAAAATCTTCGAAGAAGACTAGAATATTACTTTCAGGTTCCACGTGAACACTTGAGCATTTCATAAACAACTCTAACAAGTTTATGCGATTTTATAAAATGCATTAAAAAAAAGGTGTATATTTAATTGCACTTTTCATAATACATTCAGATAATGAAAGTTGGAGTGGAGCCAACGGGGTGGAGCATGTGCTGGAAGAGGAGGCCTCCATACCTCCACACTTCACCGTGAGAGAAGAGGAAGTGGTCATCGTGGTCATGGTCCTCGCAGTTTGGGTGTTCGTCATCGTGCTGTTCTTCAACAAATGGGGCAAGATCAGGATGCTGGAACCTTACCAACCGCAGTACCAATCGCACAATGTTATCCCGAAACCCTCGCGGATACCGTTGACGGATAGTCTGGGACCGATGGAACGATTCAACGCAGAGTTCGGCTCTCAGCCGACTTATTCGGTACACAAGCTGAGACCGAGACAGAATTCGGTCTTCGTCGGAAGCCCGTTCAGGAGCAGAAGCGGTTCGGCGCTGTTCGAACCCAGGATGCCCAGGAAGGTGAAAAGCGCCGAAGACATCAAGTCACTTGTGGTCCAGGTCTCAAACAACAGGAATATGCACCAGTCTACAGCACTCTGACACTCTTCGGATGGGTGCGTGCGTTTGTGTGTGAGTGTCATCATCATCACGATGAATTGCCTTTTTACTGTTCTGCATGTCTCTACATCTCTCGCACGCACATGGGTTTTCCGAAACATTGATGTTCAATTCCCGCTTGACATGAAACATCCAACATAAAACCTGCGCCAGCAATGGATTTACTGTCTTCTGCCTCGAAACCAGTGCTTCATAATTAGTCGTGCCTTGCACATGGGGGGAAAAATTAATGTTAAATTATCGTTGAAGTCAACTCCTCACCATGTGTTGAAAAACTGTGTTAACATAGTTGTCATTCACCGGCATCGGTGATGAAAGTAGCGTTTTATAAGGGAAGGCAGAGATATTAACGTCAGCCACTGACACCTCCTCAAACTGGATTTCATTGCGTCTATTTTTAACTGGAACTCAACATGAAAATTCCCACTCAAACTCAGTGCATTCAAAGTTTGTTACATTATATTACATTATCCTTCAATTTTTCAACATGACACTATGGAACTCCCAAAATAATGACTGACTAATATACATGTATTTCTTTCATGTTACACTGTAAATACCTGTTTATGTGTGTCTGATAATAATTTGAATGACATTTACTGCGTGTCGAAAGGTTATCGTTATCTCCCATGTTATATCGCAACTCAGAAGTGTTCAAAACAGTGATTATATAAAAGTAAAAAGACATTTTAAGTGAAATTGTACTGGTAGAAAAAATCGAGTAATTTTAATATAATATGTAAAAAAATTGAGATATTTTAATTGAAAATTGAGTCTTGGAAAAATTTATAGCAATTTACACATATCAGAAAAATCATTAACTTAATCATTAGTTCATATATTAACCATATCTTATGATGTGTCGATGAAACCTTGTCTAAGGACAGTAGTTCCATTACTTTGATGGCAATGCGTGCGACAGAACAAATCTGTCGATTCAATACTGAATTCGAGTCTAGTTGAACCTCATCGCTTTTGTATAAATAGCCCCGGCCTTCGATTAGTCACGACGGGAAGTCCTCGTTACATCGATTTATATACAGGGTGTCCCGTAAGTTGTAATGCGGTCTTTATCTCATCAACCGGCCGTAGTAGAATTAAGACTACAATCTAAAAAAATTCCCAAAAGGTTTACCCTGTACCGGATTTGAGAGTGAAAATACAGTGTGAAACAAAAATTATCATTACTAGCATTAAAGAATTTACGCTAATTACTTTTAACAACGGATATTGAGGATGGGATATTATTGATAATATTGGTGGTAAAGTGTGGGCCCCGGAGCTTCCTGCAATCCCCCGTTCCCCCGAGCATTTCAATAAAATAACTACAGCCGAATACAGTTACAGCAAACTCCAAGAGACCGGAGAAATCACTTCGTTGTAACGAAATTTCGTTATAAAGGAATTCCAAGTTTTTGCATCGTTCTTATGTAAACATATTTTGAGGGTTAGAAAAGTGTTCGTTAAAACGCGATTTTCGCTGTAACGGTATTCGACTGTATTTGATATTGGGAGACGATGTAATAAAAAATAAATCAATAACTTAGTTTTAGAGCCATTGAGAACGCTATAACGCGGTTGTACAGGGTGTCCTGTAAGTGCTCTAGCACGGCCTTTTCTCTCATCAACCGCCCGTCGTCGTAGAGGTATTGTTTCAATTTAAAAAAATGCTCAGAAGGCGTTCAAAAATTGCTCTGTACCAGATTTCAGAGTGAAAATACAGCGCGTTACAAAATAAAATTAAAATCTAAATTTTTATACGTTCCCCCCGTCCTCTGACTTCCAATTAGGAAATTGTTGCCCCGTAAGCTCCTGAGACCAACAGAAAGAATTTCACCTTTCTAAGTGCACTATTCTGAGACATTCGAATTGGAAAATCGGAGGAAAGTTATGAAATAGCATGAAATAACAGCAAAAACTAACTTACGAGGACTCTTTTCTCTCATTTATGCTGGCTTTTCCCTAATTTTTGAATTTGGATATCTCAACGAAAATATTTCACGTAGAAAAGTGGAAATTCTTCGGTTTGCCTCGACATAGACAGGGCAACAACTTTCTAATTTATAGTTACAGAATAGAGAAACCATATAAAAAAATGAAGTATTTCTTATTTTGTTACACTCTGTATTTTGGCTCTCAAAACTGACACAGGGTAATTTTTTGAACAATTTTCTAACTGAAACTATACCTCTACGAAGGACAATTGATGAGGTAAAGGCCGTGTTAGAGCTCTTACAGGACACCCTGTATAGCTCCGGCCTTCGATCAGTCACGATGCGAAATCCTCATTTTGCATCGATGTATATATATATAGCTTTCTTCAAAATTATTGAATACTTACCCCCAACATGTTCTTGTAGTTTATTTTATTAACTACAGTTGCCATTAACTGTTACAGGCTGCACCAAATTGTTTGTAGTGCGTATATTTCTGCAACCGTTAGACTTGCGAAACAATTTCAACTACGAAATGTTTTCAGAAATAATTTACAATCGCTGAAAATCTCGGAATTTGTTTGAGGGGTCGCGTGCATTTAAAGAAATAAAATAAAGGGATTAGCATTTTGCACAGTGTCCGTGTGTGACAAAGATTCCAATTATTGAAATACAGTTGCCGCTGTTAGAAACCATTTACAAAACAAAAAATCGTATTCTTATTTCAATATTTATGGAGATATCAACTGCATGAAATTACTAGATTGTTTTGGGAATCGATGTTAAAAAATCTCGGTTTTAGTGTACACGAGCTCCAAGGGGAAGATTGCGTGATTCGTTGCGTTTGTAGTTTAGTGGTCAAGGCCGTTCACCAGGAAAGTGAAAGGGCATGGGTTCGATTCTCTCCTCGCATAGGCAGTTGAATTTTCTCTTCCCGAAAATTCATCATCTTTGTAATTATCAGCCAGTTGTTACAAAACCTTCGAATTGATCACCGTGTTGTAGAAAATTCTTATTGGCTCGGAAGCTGTAATTTTTAGGGACTGCACACAGATATAACGAACTCAAATATATAATTTGTTTTTTCACAGTAATAGAATTACATTTTTTTTGGCAATTACTTTGACAATACAGTGTTTTCAGCACTTTGGAAATTATTTATGTTTCGCTATTTGTGAACTACATCCCGAATAATTGGCAATAAATGCTGGAGAACCATATTCAAAAAAAATATCTCCGTTAATATTGCAATTGAAAATATGCAACTTTTTTGTTGTAAATTACTTCTCAGAGCAGAATTTGCATTATTCCACTGATTGGAAGTTTTAGAACGCACGGGACAAGTTAATTTTTAAATTACGAAAACTTAGTTTTCCTATTCTCTTATGTATACCACCCTTTGGAAAATTTAAGACATTTTGAGTAACCAAATGCAATTTTGAAACTTTTCGTTATTTAAAATACGTTTCCAAAGTCAACGGCTGCAGAGATATCCACTGTGCATACTATTTGGAACGGTCTGTAATAGTTGTTGTTGACTATAACAACTTCATAAGACAGAGAATCTCACACTTTTTCAACCCGTGGTGCCCTTTCCCCCTAATCAAGGCTACTCCGAGGCTCCCCAGAGAAGTTTAACAAAAAACATATTTGAAAAACAAAAACCTCTAACGCGCGTGCTCCTGACAAAGTTGGCGGCACACAGTTTGAGAACCCCTGCGATAAAATATTTCAGTTAAATTAGAGATAATCGAGTGTTTTCTCAAATTATTTTTGCAACCGTGAAATTCTGTTAGAATTCCATTCACCCCGTCAACCGCTGCATGGAATCCGTCACTCAATGCCAGCTGGACTGTTTGGCGGATATAGCAACAACTAATTGCGTGAACTGCTCGGAAGTCAAAAGTTCTTGATGGTATGACATTAGAATGATGGAAAATCAAAATCGTGTATTGAAATTTGTATTCCATGCTCAACCCATTTACGTACAGGCTTTCGGCAACAATTTCGGACAACGTGCGGGTTTAAGTAGCAAAGTCAAATCTCAGAAAACTAGTATCATTATTTGCACATGGGAAATGAAGGGGAAAACGATAAGAGTAGAACATGTGTGTTTCTCTTCTGTCTCTCTCTCTCTGTACCAGCCGCCTTTCCCATAGGTGCATGTTATGCTATATCTTTTTTTCAACGTCAAAACGTAGTGAAGAAGAGAATGTAAAGATAATGTTGAGGTAAAGGAAAAGAGCGAAAAAACATTTTCTACATCATTTCTCAGTGAAGAATCTCAAAAAAAGAGGGAGGGAACTCGGATGTATTTCTTTATTCTACAGGGGGCCGAGATATCTCGTCCCCGATAGTTAAGGATTTAAAATTCTGTTCACGTCATTTGTGATGGTGCGAGAATTGACTTTTGATTCTCTTTCGAGGAATTTGGTTAATTTAACTGTCGCCAGATCAGACTGGCCCGTTTCGGTAATTTTATCGTCGGATGCAGCAACTTACACCCCTTTTTCTCGCTTTGAAATGTTGAAGTGAACTGGTTTATAGTACTGGTGATCCAATGCTCAAAATTATCCCAATCTCCTGTTAGATCGACACCATTATGATTTCCATTCATGAATATTGCTACAGCTTGCATGTTTTCGGGTACTGCAAAATACCAGCGAATCTTCTCAAACTCTATTATCCACATTGCAATTCATGGCACCAGTTTACGCTGGTTGCACGCCGATTCTGCTAGTCGGCACCGTTATGGATTGTTTAAAAACCTAAGTTTCAAGTTTTTTTAACCAATACGTAACGGCACCGACTCTCAGAATCGGAAGCCAGCTGGCGCTATGGTCGTATCCTTACTCTAGAGAGCGCTGTATCAGCAAAAAGCTTTTACCACATTTTCATAACTTCTCGTTTGTTTGTTAGACCAGGTAAGGAAGAGGGGGACTCGCCATCCATCTTTGAATAAACAACACGTTTGTCGTTCCAAATGATGTCTCGGGAATTGTTGATTAGGTCATACCTTGGACATAGTGATGAGCTAGAATTTTTTCATCCCAATTTTCTAAACTTGTTTTCAGATAAAATTTCTTTCTTGCTCAACTGTACGAATCAGAAAGAAAAACCCTCATAAGACATGTCCATAACAAAATATTGCCTAAATAATGAACTCAATAGTATTTATGCCGTCATCTAATGGATGACTGCTATCAAAGCAACTAGGATGACAATCCTAGGAAAACAATACAAACCACAAAATCGTTGTAGAACGTTTCTGAATCAGTACATTACGCGTAGAAATTTAAAATACTGCATACAATAATGGGCTTAATCAATAGATTATACAATTATAGCCTTTTGCATTGCCAGATAATGATTAAAAGGCAAATTTGTACCCTTTTATGGCACTGGTTGAATCTATATACGATTTTACGACAAATTCAAATGCTTACATTATTAGAAACATCTTTGAAATGCGTCAAGTACTCGTATAAGACGAAAAAAAGCTCATATAGATAAAAGCTTAGCATAATTTCTTCCGGAGACACCGAGCTTCGAGGAAAATAACTTAAAATGTCTAAATTCTGAGACCTTTAATCGTATATAAATTTCGTACTAATACATTAAAAACGCCTTTCAGATAACATCAAGAGCTTCCTTCAAGTGTTCGCGAGAAGAAATTCTAACTCAATTACGCCTGTATGTACATATTATAATGTAATGTGACACAAATTCGTCCAGATTATTCTGATGCAAAAAAAGACGTAATATATAAATTCATAATCAAATATACTATATAACGCTTTAGAAAATAGTTTTCAAAAGAAGAAGAAAAAACTTCAAAAACGAGAAATAAAAATAGTTTTTTATGCTGTTTAGGTATTGCATTTAGAGCGTAAAGGAAGTACTATTATACTAGTACGAAATGCATATTGTATACCGTACTTATACATATATTCAAATGCAAAATTTCTTGATGAGTTTGTAACTTGTAACCATTTGTATGTAAAAATAAAAATTCATTCCTTATACGATAATTATTTTACCCTTCCTTTTTTTGTGATGTCTTCAAATTATTTTTCCCCTCCTGTGGAATCGAGAGTTCGAATCGTTGTCCCGGAAGAGTGCACGTTAAAAAAGGGTATATCAGGCCCAAAAAGTTCTCGTTTTAGTGAGGTTACTGAACTACTGTGAAATGATCTTGTTTCCTTCTGAAAGCTGCTGCTTAAACTTATCCAGAGTTATGTTTTAGTTGTTTATATTGCACTCTTCGTTCCCCCTTCACGTGCTCTCACATAATAAATTGCGAGTCAGTGTCATGGTCGCTGAAAGTTACTTTGCTGTTTACTTTTGCGTTGCTTTCGAGAACGTTATTTGTCAGCACACGTTTTTGGCAGCCTAAACGTTTTTAATCGCACCGCATTTCGTCTCCATGAGGACCAGTGTTCAGTTCTGAGAAAATCTTGAGACCTATTTTGAAAAATCACGTGAAAACGTGCATTGGGACGCTAATTTAACGGCAGAAAGGACACTTTTTTTTTTTTTCAACCAACAGCATTGCCTAGAGGCAGTGACTTTAAACTCAATTGTTACCTCATAAATGTAATTCACGCATTGGCGTACGCAAAGGGGGTTTTGGGGTTATAACCCCCCCGCCCCCAGCAGAGATTATAGTGTTATTTGGCAGAAGAAAATGTAACCCCAACCTTGAGAAGAAAAAAAATTTAAAACTGCCTCCTTGAGAAAATTCTGCGTACGCCTATGAATTCACGTGCATGGTTGGTGGAGAAGAAGAGTCCACTTCATAAAGAATGAGGTCTGTTATATTTCCCTGTACTCTCTGCCGAGTTAAGCACAGAAACTACTACTACTCAAATGTGCACGCACCTCATAAACATACCTGTGGAAATTTATAACAATTTGGTACGTCTGTTCTAATACCGGTATGAGTGTTCGAAGTTCGTGTATCTGACTAATGTATTTATGCTGCCGGAGTTACATGTGTATCGTGTTGCTGTCGCCTATTTTTTATGTCTTTTGAATTGTAACTGTTTGATACCTGAATTTCACACAGGAATGGACAAATCATAAATTTTCATTCGGACATGTAACTCAAAACAGTAGATATTCGAGTCAATATTTTACCTGCTTGAAGTATGTTAGCAGTGATTGTACTCACTTGAATAAAATTTGAAATAAAATTGATTTATTTGGACAGAAAATATCAAAAGGGTATAATTTTTTAATTGAAATTTTTAAAGAAATAACGAAATTCTCAAAAGGAATGTGGCCACCAATTAAAAATCTAAAATTGGGTAAACCACTAATTATAATTTTCCTCTTTGTCGCCATCGTGAAAATGTTAACAAGTCACAATTCACCTCGATTTTAGAATCGTTGCCGATTTAAGGTACGGGCTCGGACTTGGGGTCGGCACGGGCCTAATCATGATGAAACTCGGGACATAACGGGAATTCATCGATAATAAACGGGATATCTTGAAAAAAAATATAATGCCGAATTATAAAGCAACGGATAAAATTACTTATAAGCACATAAGGTACAAACTTCGTACAGTTTAGCACTAAATTCTTAAATTTTTTTTTTCCTAATTTCATACCTCCTCCTCCAAACCGGATCATGGCCCGTCTCAATGAAGCGGGTAAGCACGTGCTCGAAGAAGATACGGGCCATGTAGGAAAATATGCGTGCATGTGAAATTCGCTTATTTTTAAAAATATAGCAGATACTTTCATTTCTGATCAATAACAGAAATTGGTGGCAGCAGAAGGTCCTTGGCGCAAAGTTTTTTTTTACTTCATTTCATTTCGAGCAATATTTATGCATAAAAGGGAGAAGAAACGCCCAGAAGGGGTAGTTGGCAATCCTGAGCCGTCAGGTCACCATGGCGAATACTGCAAAATTGGTCAGAATTTATGTCAGTGCATTCACTTGTACGAAAGAGAGGTTCCGTGTCCCAGAATATTAACACGAGCATTCACTTTAGGACCATTTTCTTACAAAAATAAATACGCTCGTCTCCTAAAAAAATTTGGCTCTCTCTCTGGCACTTAATTTTTCTCCCTATTTATCAAGCCCTGACTAACAAAGGAAATGTCCACATTAGAGCTGCACGAGACTCCATTAATGGAAGGAGTCCGGGAACTGGAAATGTCTGTTATGGGAAGCTCCATTGTATAAGGATATAGAGGAAAACTATTCGCACCGCAAAATGAGCTTCTCTATAGGTTCCGCACCTGGCATCGCGTCTGGTGAGGTTGGCCCTGCAGCTTCACCCACTTGGTTATGATAAAAGTTTAATTATGTCTGCCGTGTAAAATTTAGTATTGTGAGAAAAGCCGCCATGCCTTATTACGCTTCTGAAACATCCCCCATCTATGGCAATGTTCTCCTTCGTAAAATAATCGTTAAAAGAGGATAGCGAGTGAAATGGGTATTTGCCGTGTACAGTTTCTAAAAAAAATTTTCAGCAAATATTTACCCTCTAAGTATCATTACGATTTTACTAAATAACCGAAAACGTTTGCCCATACAAAGAAGTATTTTATCTGAAACGGCACGAAATATTGCTCCCGCGGGGCTTCTCACGTACACATTGAGTCATTTAATCGATTTCGTTCCCACGCTAATGACTATTAAATGGCCGTCATCGTTGCCCAGATAAGAAGTCGGAGCTCCTGACTGAGGTGCTTGAAATGTTTTCTTCCAGCAGGTTAATTGCGTGGAGAGGGTGGATTCTCTGGAAAAAGTCATTTCACTCTTTCTCTCATTCCCGTTCGTATACAAAAGAGTTACTTTCCAGCGAATGACCCCAATTCTTCTCGTTCTTTATATCGCGGAAAACGTCTTTGTTTGGATGAAATGGAAAGTATATTTGCAAAGCGGGAAACCGATGATACTTCTCTTCGTTGGTCTATAGGTGCGGCGATGACAAAAGGAAACTCGACAAAGAATGGTGAGACCAAAGTGTTTCCAAACGGAGTCAAATGGATCTCATCATGAATTGGTTCCCTTCCCGAAAACAAATAAACTTATTTTCATTCTCGGACACATCGAGCGTTCAATTTGCAAAAGTTTATCATTTCTGAGATAAACCTTTCTCGCCTCGATACTCCACTGGAGAGTAGCTTAATTGTCTTTATCCATCACACCTTGTAGAAACTGTGGTGGTGAGGATCATACGGAGGTGTCCTGTGTAAGGGCAAGATGAAATGCAGTAACTGTCACGCGCTTAACGTGCCAAGAAAGTTAAACTTAGAGACGGGTCACAAAAACAACTCTCATAAATGAGGAGTATTCTTACGTGAAGTAAGAAGATCGAGAGCAAACATTCATTATGATGTATAATGAGTTGGACAATCAGTTTGTACATAATTTGTACATATGTGAATACGTTTAGTGTATATTAATTCAAATGTATGCATGTTACTAGCAGATCTCTCTAAGGAAATGTGATTTGTGAATTCATTGGAGAGTTTTAGACAAATTAAAGGCCTTTGAAGATTCCATGTCGGAAGGAGGAGAAGGGTAAATGGGAGAGAGAGAGGGATTTTCTAGCTATTTGGCATAGCTATTTGAGTTGAGATACGAGTGGTATCTCTTCTCTTATGCTGAGCTGGACGGCACTTGCAGCGTCCGATTTACAGGTCAATACCGTATATCCTCAGGGATGGGTCGAGCAACATTAAGCTTATCCATCACACTTACGTTGACGAGCATTGATGGATATCAATGGATGTGCCTTGGTTTCATCCTGAAATAATCTCAATGACAGAACTCGTGTGTTTCTCAGCCTCCCACTCAGATCGGAAGAGACACGGCAAAAACTTGCTAATTGGGTTTTTTAGGACAGGGTGTCCATGTGAAGAAATTTAGATTTTTATTTTCTGACATACTGTATTTTTCCCCCCACAAAACTCTTGCGGGGTGATTTATGAACACATTTCAAGAACTTTTTAAGTTTTACGATTTCTAAGATCAAAATCAGTACTTGTTTGCAAGTACTGATTTTGATCTCGGCAATTCTCTTCAATATTTCACTAAAAGTAATTGATTTGTTGATCCGTCTGTAATCTACACTGATCAGAAGCGACGTACCGCAGCAATAAATGCTCAGAAAACGAATGTTAGTATCTATTTCAATTATACTCCACAGTCTCACACAGGTCTCTACAGTGCCGTCTTAACGCATGAGCCCATCCGGGCACCTCAAGAGAAGAGGGTCCTCACAAAAATGAGATCCCGTTGAAATTTTCTAGGATTTACCATGTAGGGCCTCCGAAAAACCACTTGGCCCGGGGTCTCTTGCTATCATAGACAGGGACATACAATTTCGATAGCTAAAATTCGATGAATTCAATTTTTGAAATTATTACAACACGTAATAAATAAGTTTCAATGAATTTAAAAACAAGGTATCAGCCATCTTTAATGAACGTGCCATGTTTTAATATAGTTTTGTGTGATTAAATTTCAAATTCACCTATAACGTTTTTATTTCGAAATTTATTGCAAACAGAATTGAATGTGACATAGAAATGAATTCATCGAACTTACACAACAGATTACATCGGAAAACGTCAGGAGAGAACGAAATAATACTAATTAAATAATACTAAATAATCGAGCGTGGATAATACTAAATATACCAAAAAATAGGTAGAAAAATAGCTCAATCTGGAAAATATTTTCTAAATTCCTTGTTTGGTTTTGAATTTTTCTCTCTAGCTATCCACGCATATCGATTAGAAATCAATTCTACAAAATTATGAACATCATCAATCCACTTGAATGCGATATAGCGATAATCGCCCCAAGATTATTTTTGGTGAAAAAAATGAATAAGAGAAGTTCTTACTCTTTTGCGATGTATTCAACTATTTGAGAGATTTCATTATATCTTCATACGAAATCCATGTATTCTAGGCGATCAATTATTCAATTTTTAATCTGGTTCACGTCAGGATCCCGCGAAATGCAATCTATCATACAGACGGTTCGATCGTACAGTGGCTTGTTGAAATGGAGGTAGCGTAGGGCTCTCTCTGAGAAATCAATTTGTGTTTCAATAAGGAATTCTATGCCGAGATGGCTATTGATAATATTCTGGATAATACGTCATATCCTTTTCATTATGAAATGAATTATCCATAGCGTATATGGATTTGTTTTCGAATGTCCATATCAGTCGATCATCGGAGCACAAAGCCCTGGCTTCACGATGATTCAATCAATTTCACCTGTGAATATGTCGTTATATTCATACTTTAATATATGTACCTATATAACACTTCATTACAGAACTTGGTGCATATGAGATTCAATTCTATTCTTCAGTAATTCTATTGAAGCTTTGATCAGATCTAATGCTGATTCATTGTTGTCAAAACGCATGATGTCAATTTCAAATTTGAAGAAAAATAAATTTGAACGATTGAATGACTTTAATTTAAACTAACTTTTTAGATTGTTGTTCATTTTAGCATTTTTTTTTTAGCATGTTTTCAAGTATGTAATTTTTACTAATTTAAGTATTTTTTTGGATGTGTTGTTTTCACCATCTTTTTTACTTCTTTAAATTTCACTGATTTGAGTGTTTTTCAGATGCTTGTTTATTTTAGTATCTTTTTCTTTTGTAATTTTTATTAATTTAAGTACTTCTTAACTATTTATTTTAGCATATTTTCATTTTATTTCAAATTTAACTTATTTAATTATTTTCTAGATGCTTGTTTAGTTTAGCATCTTTTTTACCTTTTTACTAATTTGAGTGTTTTTATACGTGATTAGCTTTTAGCTTAGATACGTTTTAGCTTTTTATTTAATTTTTTTTTTAGTAATTTTCACTTAATTAGTATGTGGCTGTTTATTTTTTACATGCTTTTTCACATGCTTTGTATGTATTTTCCCACGACTACATAAATGCATTTATGCCTTCTAGAGTTGTGTATGAAAGTAAAATTAAAATTACAGCACAAAAAGAATTTGTTCAGAATAATTCATATTTATATAAATAAAATCCTTCAATTTCATTAAAAATTCTGGTTATGGTTCCTTTCTTTCTTCATAACACTCTAAATAGATGAAATCTAATTACATGGATGACGTTAGTGTCTCAAGTTAGTGTTCTAAACAAACTTTTGTTTCGTGTGAAAGTAATTTAATTTTTTCATGCGCATTTTTCAAACGCAAGAACATTTTTCATCGTTCTTCTTTCCCGGAATCTCTTGTGTTCAGAGCGTTATTCCATTCCGAAATCTCTCTCTAAAGATAAGATGGATTCATTTTCACTTTTGTTTATGCGAAACGGTTCCGACGTTGATGGATTCGTGAAATACAAAGTTAGTCTTCATCTTGTCTTCCCGTGTTTCTCAATGGAAGCTATCGGCTGAACTTTATTAAAGTACAAACAATGTGTGCAAGAAGTTGGTTTTGAAAATTTTCTTTGGAAAAGTCTTGTTTTTGTCCTTAATTATCTCAACGCTTTTGTGAAAATAAAATAACCAAATATAACAACCGACTTTTTTTGTTTGCATGTGTCATATGCGTCCAATTCTCTTCACTAACAGGAACTTTTTTGCCATTCGTCAATCCCGTATGATTTTTGTGTAAAACTTTCACGAATTTGAGTGACTAATTATTTTAATTAGCGTCAGGATTGTTGTGACTAATGGATGACAAGCTTTCGAATTTATGAAAATCAAAAAATTCGCAATTTTACTAATTTTCACGAATTTGAATGACTAATTAGTTAATTAATTAGGATCATAACAGGATGGTTGTGATTAATAAATGCTAAGCTTCCAAATTTATAAAAATCTGAAAATTCGCATTGTTCTCCGATTAAGTACTGGGATCTGTGGAAGCTGTGCTTATACTATTTAAACATATAGTTTTATGCAATGAGAACCGTAATAAACATTAGTGTTATACGCTGTTTGTGTCGTATTTTATTAGCAGAAATTACAATACGTAAAACTATCGAAACAAGCGGGGGCGTCGGCAGTGTTTCTAAACTGTGGGTGCTCGTCTTTAGTTTCATATCGGAAATTTTAATTTCTGAATCGATTCTGCGGGTGCTGGGATCCATGCCACAAATTACTATGAGTGCTTGAGCACCCACAGCACCCCCGGCTCCGACGCCACTGGAAACAAGCTACACTAAACATGGTTATGCCAAGATTGTCATGATACAGCGCCATCTGTGATTTATTATATAAATAAAAATAAATAAATAAATAAACTATAACGTGGAGACACTGCAACAAAAAATTGTGGCGAAACACGATCAGCAATATGGACGGCTTTGACGGTAAAGGTTATGTGATAAGAAATACGCATGCTATTTTCCATTACTCGTTCGCCGGAAATACGGGACAAGGAAGTTTCAATACAAGGAAGGTGACGACATCAGGAACGAAAAATTAAGTCGTTGTGGCAACCCTATGGGCTGACAAGTAAACCCAAACAAACGATTATTCTAATTTTCATATATTTGGAAATTTGTCATTTATTAATCAAAATGATCCTGAGGCTAATTAAGATCATAATTAATTAACTAATTAGCCATTCAAGTTCGTAAAAGTCAATAAAATTGTGAATTTTATCATTTTCATAAATTTGAAAGCTTGTCATTTATCAATCACAACGATCCTGATGCTAATTGAAATCGTAAGTAATTGAAATTAATAAGCTTGATTGTTTTACGGACGTCGGGTGATAGATATCTCATTGCGGTACAAGCAACGTGACACTGCTCAACAGGGTTGAATCGAATCGAGGTCGAGACGTGGAACAGAGAGTCTTGTGTTGCGTCTCTAGGAATCGGTGTGGTGGAAGGCTGGTGTGGCGTTGCGATCGCAACCGGTTTCTGCAAGGGCGAAAAAAAGAGTTACATTTATGTAACTACAATCAATTTTACCCCCCTGAAAGGAGGTAAATCGGCAGTAAGTTGCCCCCAATAGGAAGTGGTTGTGCCTAGTTAAGAAGAAGTCCGGTCAATAAAGGGGAAATCATACATTCACAACCTATGGCCCACGGGCCAAGTGGAGGTCCCTCGCAGTCATCCGATATGGCCCGCGACCTCAAATTTTGCAAAAATGAACTAAGCGGCGCATTTACAGATAACTTAAGTGATGTGTGGAACTGTGCGAGGGCAAATTATATATAAGTGACTCACGCTGCAGTTCCACAAGTACCCTCGGCGCGATTCCATATCACTCAAGTGGCCTAAGGCACATCCACAGATCATTTAAATGACCCGCGGCGTATTTACAGATCACTTATGTCACCTATGGCTCAGTTCCGAAGCACTTAAGTAGCCCGTAGTGCATTTCCACATCACTGAATTGTGCCGCAGCATATTTTCACATCACTTAAATGATCTGTGTCACTGTTCCAGATCACTTAAAAATTTAATTCAAAGCCGCCCTTGTGTGGGTGTACACTGGGTCCCGCGGTATGGGATGTCCCGCACTTATGAGAAGTGAAAAAATATATATATTATCAAATGCAATTTTTTTGTAATAAACAAGGTGTCTCAGCTTCAATTGGTCCGATTCTAAAATTTTCATCAATTCTGTAATTATTTTTTCTTTCATTAATTATGAACTTCCATTAACTCTAGGATTTCTTTCCTCATTAATTCTGAATTTCCATCGATTCTGGGATCTTTTCACTCATTAATTTTGAACTTCCATCAGTTCTGGGTGATCGCGATTGCTTGTGGGCCCGTAAAGTACCAACGAAGTCCTGAAAGAAAATCTTAAGACCACAAAAGGGTTAACTTTTCATCCTTTGAGAGATATTTTGAAACAGATTTATTCTCAGCTTTTAAAAACTTCTCCAACCAAAATAATACAAATTGTAGGAAAATATTAGATAAACCAACTCTAACGCTTATTTTTTTCCATCATCCGCAATTATAACATTGATTTTCTTAATATGCATTGTTGTGTGTAGCAGTGAATAAAAAATCGATTGAAAAACATCAACAAGAAGCCATTTACTTGACAATCGAGTTCCTCCCATTTGCTGTTTGTGTCGATTCGGCGGAGAACGATTTCGTATTTCCTACACGGCCCTTGGAATAGTGAAAAAATAAATTGGTTGAAAGAAAGAAAATGACTTTCCTTTTTTGTGTTTGTTTTTGGATAAAAAAACGGGACTAAATGCACAAAAATAGAAAATCGAAAGGTACTTTCTTTCAAAGAATGGAAACACAAAACTGTTTTCCCCTAATTCCATTTTGATTAGAATTAATACCAAAAAAAATGAGTCTGTCATCATTTTTATTTCTCGACCGTAAATCTTTCAGGGAAAAAAAATTGGTTTCTAAACAAAATGAGAGAGAATTTCCAGTAAATAATGAAGAAAATTCGGTTTGCTTTTATTCATGAAAAAATCAATTCTTTCAAGTACGAGACATTATATGAGGAGAATGCAATGATCAAGATCGGAAGAGCATTTCGTTTTTTGAGCAAATTCAAATATTTTCTATTCTGGAATTAAGTTATTTGATGGAAGCATAAATTTCAACATTATTATTTTTTTTTTCAATATTACGCTTATGTTTTCGGTCTGTTCGAGTCTATTTCCATGCTCAAGTACTGAGGAAATAGTGATTTCTTTTATAAAAAAGTGTCAGTGAGTGTATTATCATGTACATAGATGTTTGGATGATATGCTCTTTTAGGTATCGATAAACAAAAGGGAAATTAATGCATATAATCGAAATGCGTTTTTCATACATTATAGAACCTACTGATACTAATTTACCCAGATGCTAACGCTATGTACGTGTAGTATGTTTTATGTATGGCACTGAGTACACATGAAAAGAAGAAATGGAATAATTTACAAAGAATGAAATTCTTGATAGTGCTGAAAAAAACGGAACAAAATACTACTAAAAAATTGTGCAAGTTCAGTTTCTCCTGCGTTGGAAATGATAAATTTATGAGACTATGAAACGCAAAAATCAAATACCTTTTAGGTTAAAATTGGTTAAGACAATTCCAGTTGTGATTGTTAAGAAAACTGGATTTTACCGAGCAGCTTAATTAATTACACTCTCAATGTGTCACAAAATCAAGTATTATTTAGCGACTTCGTGAAAGCTTTTGACTTTGTCTCTTCGCTGGGTTTAAATGCGTAGCAAAATAAAAAATCCAGAAGAATTTGTTTTATAGGAGAAAGATCAGACCCTTGAAAATCAATGAGAAAAAGCAATATTGTGAAACCTGTCTAAGACACTGTATGAGACAGGCGGCATAATAACTAAATATGCTGCCATCTATAATATCACCACAATGATTTACAAATTTTCTTTTTTTTAATGTCTGATTGAGAAATATATGCAAAACTGATCTTCAAAATATTTTGTGAAAATATTACTTTTCCGACAAAAACAAATATTTAACTGTTTGTCAAGTTAGTAGTTTATGAGAAAAAAATTATTATTAAAAAGTTGGTGTGATTTTTAGTGGTTTGCGTGTTAAAGCTCCGGAAAGGGTTCGTCTTCTCGGTATCTATCGACAATGATATTTCGATTTACGTGGTTTCACAGAATTCAGAATAAACACGCTTGCCTATAAGTTCATATTTGGACAGTTAAATTTTTTTACGATGGGCTGAAAATACGAATTTCTGTTCTTGTCTACAAGAGACATTTCGGCACAGCTAACACTGCCTCCCTCTGACAACTTTTTCGGCGCTAATTGGTGATAAACCGTATGATCCCGATTTTTCGCGAAGGTAATGTGGTCAGGCATAAAGATAATTTTATCGTGTTGTTAGGGTTAACAATTTTCTACGTAGAAACCTTTCGCGAGCCAGATGGAATCGATTTTTAAGACACGAATAAAGAAACCCCTCTGTTGAGTATCACTATCCAAAAATTTCTCACACGTCAAACTTAAACATAAAAACACGCTTTACAATCACTCATCATTTTCTGCGGTTTTGCAACATGGTGACGTTAATGCGTGCCGGTCTTCGTTGTCACATGTAGTCACACAACATCGAGCTATCTGTTTTTTCTTTTTTGCATATATTATATACCCTTAAATTTCCGTCAGAGTTCGTCACCTGGTCTAGTACATACTACAGTATAAATTGCCGTTTGTGTAGTTTCCTGCCTTGAAAAGCCCAACTAATGAATTTGGGACTAGCTTGTGTGTGAAATAAACTGAGAAAGACAAGGTCTAGATTTCACAAGTTGTGGTCATGCCCGTATACACCTATCTTTTGAACTGTTTGGGGTAATAGTAACGTACTTTCAGCGCCAGAGTAGTGCCGAGGTAAGACGCTCGTCTTCCACTATCAAGGTTCATGGGTTCGAATCAAGGCATAGATTGTTAGAAGAATGTTACTTACCTACGTGGCCTGGGGCGACCGCCGATGGGTATATCCTTCGTTTCTTACCAAATACTCCGGTTGAAAATTTCCATATTAAAATAATGGCGATGTAAAAAATATGACCGGTGTGCTGTAAAGTAGTAACATAACTTGCAAATGGAAAAAGTCTCCAAATAACAGACTCATTTCAGATATGACCGATTCTGCGGTGGATCACGTATACATAAGCAAATACAAAATTTCATTTCTTATGTATTTAATTCCCTATCCTCTAACTTCCAATCAAGAAATTGTCGCCCTGTACGTACTGATCCGTATAAAAGAAATTTCATTTTTGCAAGAGCAACATTAGCCAAGATATTGCTGAATGAAAATTATAAGGGGACATCTCAGGGAGTATAGAAAAGTTTTTGATAAACTTTTTTTTCTCCTGTTTATCACTCAATATTTGCTGTTGTTTCTCTAATTTCCAGCGTTTTTGAACTCTAATATCTCGGCCGATATAGCACTTGGAAACACCGAATTCGTTTTTTTAGGTTCAAGAGTGACGGCGCAACAATTTTCGAATTGAAAGTTACAGGAAAGGGAACCCATATCAAAAATTAAGGGGGGTTGGTGCACTCAATTTGATTAAAACACATATTTTCAAATATGTTTATTTCAACTTTCAAGTACTATAAAAAAAAATTTGTGTTTAACTGTGTTTGAGTTTTTGTTTTACCTGCCCTAGGGATATTTTTAATTTATTTTAATATAAACTACAGGCGGGCGTTATATATATACATGCTAATATCTTCCATTAGAATCCACTTTTCTTAAAACTGAGTTGTTTTTCTGCCAGATAAGGAACATTTTTCCAAACACCACTTGTTAAAATGTCTCGAAACATTTTGTGTCTCTCAACATTGATGTGTTTCATACTTTACCGAGAGGATTTCCAATTAAAAGATTTAAATACATTTTAATCCTTTTCTTTTGAGGTGAACAATAACTGAAAATCAGTTGCATTTATCTTTCAATATGCATAATTAAACAATATCCACTTAAACTACACGTTGCACAATTAACTAAATCTCCATTAAAAAAATTATTTTGTAATTCATAGTTACAGCAGCTTTAAAATTATTATTATGAATTATTCTTCGATTCAAAATTAAATTTTTCCAGCTCTCAAAAAGAAATCTGTCATTTAAACCTAATACCCACTGTTTCAAACCTACAGTATACAGACTATATGGGGATTGCAATACGAATTTATCACATTCAGTCCTTATTCCTAGTGAACTGGATGCCATAATCAAAGGAATCAGATTTACCGCACATAATGCATAACTGTAAATTCGTAGTCGGAATAATTCAGACTTTCATCAGAATTATAATTCAAATTACTGTATATCTCAATATTTTGTGATATTTTTAATCTCTGCGTCATTCATACTTTTATGCAAGCCTTGCGATTTACGCTTTTAAAGGTAATTTTTATTTCACTTTGATTAGGTAGCCAATGAGCATAGAGTACAATAGATGCAATGAACAATGGGTACTTGCCATGCCATCCCAAGTAGAGACACTCCATTACGGTTTTTACCACCTGAGGATGAAAAACGGCTCTATTTCCCTGAATAGATCAAATTGTGTTTTTTTTCATCGGACGTCATTCCCATAATCAGTTTCTTAGACTGCATTGTTGTCGGTCATAGTAGAGAAAATCGATCGCATAACATCAACTAAAGAGTCATTCACTTGACAATCGAATTCCTCCCATTTGTTGTTTGTGCCAAGATGGCAGAGGCCGATTTCGTATTTCAACACAGCCAATGGCGATAAGAAAGCAAATAAATAAATAGTTCAGAAACCATATCTTGCATTTGGAGAATTTCTTAAATAAAAGAAGCTAAACTCAATCAAGGAGAAAGAAATTAGAAAAAATAACAAAAATTAAAACAAGAAAAAACCCTCTCATTTTAAATAAAGTAAATACAGAAAAGAATGAATACATCATCTTTCTCATTTCGCAATCATAAATCTTTGAGGAAAAAACATGCTTCAACAGAATGAGAACCCCCCGGAAAAACGAAAAATTACTTCAAAAATGAAATATTATATTTCTTCAAGTATGAAATGACATTTCATCCTTAAAGAAACGAATCAGTGACATGAAAAGTGCATTCAGTTTGAAAGAATCGAATTTTGATTGCTTTTGAATTAAGTTATTTTTTAACGGTAGGTGAAATTCCAATTTTATTTTTTGGTTAACTCTATGACTTGCATATTCAACTGGGAAGTGTCCGGTATCATAACAAACTTTTTTGTGTTCATCTGGTATGCAATTGACAGATTACGTGCATGCTGCACCAAATCCATTCATGCAGCCATTCGTTTTAAAATTCGTATAAAATCCCAGTCACGATGCGGTAATCATTTTTTCTCTCCAAAATATGGAAGAAAAAACTACATGTTTCGTATATCACAAATACAGTAGTGCATACCAGGAAAAACTTGCGCTAAACGAACAAATGAAACATGGCTTCAAATCTGGTGTAAAAACGATTATTTTCTTCAAATTTCCGAGTGCTTCGCAAGCATATTTGTATTATATTGATATAGCGTCGCCAATCGGTGAAGTTTTCAACTATTTACTCAATAATAACTTGACAAATTTTGCAGGTTGTCTGACTTGCCTGCAAAAAAAATTAAAAAAAAAATTAACTGTTTTTAAGATAGTCTATTTTTAAAAAACAGAGTGCTGTTTACAAGATATCCCTGCATGCAGAAGAAAATTGAAATTAAATGATATTGAAGCATCTATCTCCTAATAATTAAGAGATAAATGCTTCAATCTTGAGATTTAGTTCCCTAATATTGGAAACTATATTTCAAGATCAAACCTGCAATCGGTCGCAGGAGGTAGATCGACCAACATTGTGTAAGGAAGACAGTGGTCTCGAGCCCACTGACCTGGAAATTGTCCATTAAAGAACTGCAGGGAGAAGCAGGACGCTTACCACATCCTCGAAGCCTCTCCACCAAGCGGTCCTTGCATATCAATCAGCTCTGCTTCCCAGGGAACTCCTCGTAACCTTATCCTCATCCTCTAATGTCCCATCCTAATCACAAGTTCGATCTTACCTATCAGTAATCCTGGATAACTTCAAAAGCATCCAGTAAAACTGTTCCCACCCGAAAATTAAATAAATACTAATATTTTTTTAACTCAATCCCACCCGAAATTAATACAAACATCTTGTAAGCGAAATACTTGTAAAGATGATTTGATTAAATTTTGAAAGTTATTGATCAAAAAATGGATGATCACAATTAATGGTGTTCGTCTCGCCCTTGGGTTTATATAGTATTCCGATCCATTGTTGTTGACCTCAACGAATAATCAAAATCATTGTTGACCAGCTGAAATTTACCGATACTGTTAATGCAACAACAGTATAAAAGAAACTTTGTTGCGGAATACGTTCTGTTGTGTTGCACGAATGTCACCAATCTACAAATTTGGAAATCATTCAGATAATAATAATTATTATCGCCCTGTTGCAGTTTTACCCTGCTTTAATTCTATTTTCGAAAAAGTTCTTTTTGAGAGACTTAACTGGTATTTAAATCAATTTAACCTACTGTCCTACTGTCAACATGGGTTTAGAAAAAAATCATTCAAAAAACCGCTCAGGGCAAACATAATTTTACCGCCCCATCAATTCAAATATCGATAGTTTTATACAATGGTGGCTCTAAAACCTGTCGCCCTCTAAATTTTTCCCCCGGGGCAAAATCGCCCTCTCTGCCTCACTCCTAGATCCGGCCCTGAGTAGGCTACATGTACAGAAGTATTTACAATTTTAGTAAAGTATTCTACCACATTGAAAAATTTTATTTTCATTTATCAAACTATATTTCACATTATCTGTATACCTACGCAGTATAAAAATAATAATGCTCTATCAACGTAACATTTACGTAAGAAAAGTTTGCGCAGTTAGCTCAAACGATGTCTTAACGTCGAAAATCATCATTTAAAATTAGCAGTTGCCACATAAGGGCCGGAGGCCGCACCCTGGGATTTCAAAAGAACTGTGAAAAAGAAAGTCAATAGATTTTTAGCCATTTTCAACCGCTCCCTCTCTTGTGAGCAAAACTCTGACTCCCTTCCCCCCTTACACATAGTCCTTAATCACTCTAATAGCCCAAATCGTCACTGTCACTGACTGAGTAAACGGCATTATCTTAGGAAAAATACCGAATCGTTAAATGTGTTCCTTTTTAAAGCCCTTCAATCAAAGCTGTATTGAAGATCTCTAGCTGCTCTGCCGTCAATAAACTGCGTCCCCAATTAACGTTAAACTAGTACACATTAAAAAGTAATTTAAATATAAGTTGAGAGAGAATGGTCTTCATTCATTTTAGCACAATTTTTTTTATTTAGATGACTTATGTAGAAGTGTAAATTCTCGAGATACATGAAGAAAAAAGATTTTTAGTCTAATGAAACAAATAACAAAAGATGATACACATTTTAATGACCCATAGATAGCAGCAGCCATATTCGTAAAATTTCAAAATGCAGTTTGAAAACAGAGATTCAATTCTTCTTTCTTACCTATTAGAAAAACGCCCGTGGGAATCTGGGTATCTTTAAACTGACGTTTACCAATTTTTTAGTTTGTTTATTTTTAGATTTTAAAAAAAAATTTTAACTAAATGCACAGAAATATACTTGGAAGAAAATCAAAAGGTACTTTCTTTCAAAGAATGAAAACAAAAACATTTTAACCTCATTCCATTCTCATTAGAATTAATACCAAAAAAAATGAGTCTGTCATCATTTTTATTTCTCGATCGTAAATCTTTCAGGAAAATAAACGGTTTCTGAACAAAATGAGAGTTTCTAGTAAATAATGAAGAAAATTCGGGTTGCTTTTATTTATGGAAAATCAATTCCTTCAAGTACGAGACATTATATGAGGAGAATGCAATGATCAAGATCGGAAGAGCATTTCGTTTTTGAGCAAATTCAAATTTTTTAGTCTTGAATTAAGTTATTTGATGGAAGCATAAATTTCAACATTATTATTTTTTTGGAATTTTTTTTCAATATTACCCTTATGTTTTCGCAGGTTGTGTTTTCGGTCTGTTCGAGTCGATTTCCATGCTCAAGTACTGAGGAAACAGTGATTTGTTTCATAAAAAAAGTGTCAGTGAGTGTATTATTATGTGCATAGAAGTTTGGATATGCTCTTTTAGGTATCGATGAACAAAAAGGAAAATTAATGCATATAATCAAACGCAAAATCTCTTTCGATGATCTAAAATCATTTGCGTTTTTCATACATTATAGAACCTACTGTAATTTACCCAGACGCTAACTCTATGTACGTGTAGTACTTCTTATGTATGACACTGGGTACATCAAAAAATGAAATGGAATAATTTACAAGAATGAAATTGTTGATAGTGCTGAAAAAACGGAACGAAATACTATTGAAATTATGCAAGAACAGATATTGCTGCTCTTTGCAGCAATTTGTTTATATAGGAAAAAGATCAGTTGCAAAATGAGTCAGAAAAAGCAATATTGTGAAACCTGTCTAAGACACTGTTTGAGAAACCTGACACTATATCAGACGGAAACCTGTCTTAAACGGAATCAAAATATAGTCTGTTCAAAGATTAGTCCTTTTATTTGCACCTTTATAAAACGGAAATCTGTCTAAAACGGAATATTATTCTGTTGACGTTCCGTTTCGTACAGGTTTCACTTTAATATGACTTATAATTCTTTTTATTAGAAGAAGTACTTATAGGGATGACAAATTTATTCGAAAAAATGAAGAATTTTTCATCTATTTGCACTCTTCAGGTCGCATTGTTACTATCAGCAATAATCTACATGAATTAGAAGAAATAATGACAGCTATAGCATCAAGTAGGATTGAAAATGTGCCTTCAGTAGATAAAAGTTGTTTTTCTGCACTTTTGTCTCGAATGGTTTCCTCAACAACACACAGAGGTTTTGCTGGGAAAATACATAACACCCATAACTTCATCACGAATGAAATAAACAGAAGCATTACAACAGATACAAATACAAATACAACGCCACAACAGGTAAAATGCCCAACGAGGTGGCTGATAAAAAGATGCCCATAAAAATATGGATGTCATATATTTCAAAAATACAGCAACCGAATTAAAAATGCAATTAACACAAATTATAAACAATATATACACATGATAAAATATTATACAACGCCCATAAAGAATACTTATGGTTGTCTTATTCTAAGAATGGACAGAGCTTCTCGATTTACCCCAACTTGTTTATCGTATTTCTTTTTAAACGTGTCAATTGTGTTACAATTTACTACCTCCGGGGGTAAGCTATTCCATTTATTGACAACCCTATTAGAGAAAAATTCCCTGCGACACCATAACCTTGCATTGTCCCTCACCAATCGACACTGGTGTCCCCTTGTAAAAGCAGTCGATTGGTGGTGTATTGTTCATGGTCCATCCTATCCATCCCATTGAAAATTTTGAACACTTCGATCATATCTCCTCGACACCTGCGTTCATCCAATGTAAACATATTCAAAAAATGAAGTGTCTCTTCATAACTCAAGCCCTGTGTGTCAACAAGGACACGCGTAGCTCTTCTCTGCACCCCTTCAACCAATTCTATGTCCCTCTGTAGGTGTGGTCTCCAAAACCTTACAGCATACTCCAGTCCAGGACGAACTAATCGTCGAAAAAGCGGAAGAATGACTTTAGGAGAACGCGAAGAGACCTTTTTGAAAATGAGACCAAGCATTCTATTCACTTTTTTGACCACCGATGAACAATGTTCAGAAAACCTAAGTCGCTCGTCAATGAGAATTCCCAAATCGGTGACACTAATTGCATCCGGGATGGTGACACCATTCAACTCGTAAGAGAACCGTGGGTTGTTCGAACCAAAATGAGCGACCATGCACTTATCAACGCTAAACGTCATGCTCCATTCATTTGCCCATGCTGCAATCCTGTTTAAATTGGTCTGGAGCAACTCCCTATCGCTTTGATTCCCGATTACTCGCATTAGCTTCACATCATCTGCGAATTTGCTAGTTATCCCATCGATACCTTGATCGAGTTTATCGATAAAAAGTGGAAAAAGTATGGGGCCAAGGACACTTCCTTGAGGAACTCCACTTGTGACGCCTGTCCAACCAGAGAATTCCCCGTTCACCATAACTCGTTGCGACCTATTTCTTAACCACGATTCTATCCAATTCAGCAAGTTGCCCCCAATTCCAATCTCGAGTAAACGCTTCAAGAGTTAGCCATGTTGGACCCGATCGAATGCCTTCTGGAAATAAAGGTAAACAACGTCGACATTTTTGCTCTTACCCAAAGCCTTAGTCACGTGATCATACAAGCAAAGGAGGTTAGTTACACATGACTTCCCCTTCCTGAACCCGTGCTGATTATCCGACAATACATTATTCTCGTCTATCAACTTCACAAACTGCCTTTTGATGATAATTTCCAAAATTTTCGAGAGGGAGCTCATCAAACTCACTGGACGATAATTTGACACCGCTTTTCTACTACCCTTGTTCAATATCGGAACAACATTGACAAGTTTCCATTCTCTTGGGACGATACCCTCAGCAACACTACTCCTGTATATCTGTGCGACTGGCCTCAACAATTCATTAGCACATCATCTGGTCCTGGTGCTTTGCTTGCACATACATTTCTTAGAAGATTTTGACCTCCACGTCTTCTACTTGAATATCGTTGAGGGTTTTATTACCCCATGCAACACCCGTATATCGAATATGATTATCTCCATTAAAAACCGACGCAAAAAAGTCATTGAAAGCACTACACATGCCTACATTGCTCTCTACCCTAGAGCCTCCTATCGAGAGGGGGCCAACTGTCCCCTTACATCCATTATTGACGTATCGAAAAAATGAATTTGGGTCAGAGCCAATGTTATCTGCCAAATTAGATTCAACTTCCTTTTTACTATCCCTTATCGCTTTCTTCAACAGTCTTCTTTTATCAATAAACAATGATAGATCATCTCGTCCACTTTTATACTCTCTGAATGCTCTTTTCTTTTCAAGATAAAGGTTCCGCACGCTATCCGTGGACTATAGAGGGTGCGATGTACAAACACGCTTTTTTTCAAACAAAGGGTATGACGTCGTGCAAAACGGAGGACAGCTTCGTAATAAATTCTTCCCATTGACTTGCCACCCCTACTGATTCCAACCGGTCTTTGAAACCTGACGTGAAGTTTTTTGTTTCTCTGTAATGCTTGTTATGTGTAGTGCTGCCATCTGCCGCCAGTTTTTCTAACTATGAGTGAAGTGTTATGATTGAATGATTTATCGTTGTAGGACTGTTGCTCTCTGTGGCGAGACTTTTTAACGGGGAGATCGGCTCGCATTTGCGCCTTGAAGTTGGGAACCACAGAAAACCAACTTCAGCCGACCACCACTGTGGAGTCCGTCACTATAACCACTCGACCACCACAGCGGCAAAAACGTTATTCATATCATCCACATGAATTCGATAACTTACGATGTTTCAGTCGAATTTCAACAAACAATGCCAGTTGCAAAAGATACAAAAGTCGTAGTGGCAATGATCAATGGGAGGAGGAGAGAGATTTTTAGTGTTTTTATTTCAGTTTCAAAAGAACAAATGGAGCGTTTTCTTATTCTTCACACACACGTGTCTCTCCTATCTTATACGTATATTTATCGATCGCAAACCTATTTTTCTTCAGTTCGCTTCACGGTATCTTCAATCCGAAAAGTAATTTTCGTCCAAGAGCTTCGCACAAACGTAATCAAATTAATCTTTTTTTCAGTAAAAGATATTTTATTTATTCTGCCTTTTTTGTCCTAACGTGCGTTTGCTCGCAATCGTCGTCACGTAACAACAACATCGTGCTATATTTTTTTTACTTTTTGCATGTTATATACTTTTCATTTTGCGCGGAGTTCGTCAACTGGTTCAGTACATACTACAAATTGCCGTTTCTGTAGTTTCCAGCCTTGAAAAGTTCAACTGAAGATTTTAGGATCAGCTTGTGACAAAAATGGGAAACGCAAGGTTGAGCTGTTTTTACAGGTTGTGAAGTGATATCCGTGTGTACACTTTCCATCATTTGAATTGTTTGGTGATAGAGAGAAACGTACTTTCAAGTGAAAAAAGTCTCCAAGTGACATACGCATTTGAGATATTCTGATGCTGCTGTGGTTCGTATATACAAAGAGATACGAAATTTCATTTCTTATGCATTTAATTCCCGATCCTCTACTTTCCAATCGAGAAATTGTCGCCCTGTGCGTACTGATCCGCACAAAGGAAATTTCATGTTTGCAAGTGCAACATTAGCCGAGATATTGCTGATTGAAAATTAAGGGGACATCTCAGAGTATATTTCGATAAACTGATAAAAATTTTGAACTTTTTTCTCGTGACTATCCCTCAATATTTGCTGTTTTTCTCTAATTTGCGTCATTTTTGAACTCTAATATCTCGGCCGACGTAGCACTTAGAAACACAGAATTTATTTTTTTAGGTTCGAGAGTCACGGCGTAAGAACTTTCGAATTGAAGTTCCAGGAAAGAAAACCATATGAGAAATTAATGGCTTTGGTGCACACAAATTTTTTAAAAACATATTTTCTAATTTTTTTTTTTTCAACTTTCAAATGCTATAAATTTTTTCGCGTTTAAAAACTCGAGTTTTTATTCTTCCTGCCCTACGGATATTATTAATTTATTTAATATAAACTACTGGCGGGAATTTATACATGCTAATGTTTACCATTAAAATGTTTTTTCTTAAAACTGAGTGGTTTTTAAGCCAGATAAGGAACATTTTTTCAAACACCACTTGTTAAAATGTCTTGAAACTCTGTGTCTCTAAAACTGGAGGTGTTATAAACACTGAAGAGCCCAAAAAACTGGTACAGGCATGCGTATGCAAATAAAGAGATATGGCACCAATCAGAGTACGGCGCTGCGGTCGGCAACGCCTATATAACACAACAAGTGTCTGGCATAGTTGTTAGATCGGTTACTGCTGCTACAATGGCAGGTTATCGAGATTTAAGTGAGTTTGAAAGTGGTGTTATAGTCGGCGCACGAGAGATGGGACATAGCATCTCCGAGGTAGCGATGAAATTTGGATTTTCACGAGTGTACCGTGAATATCGGGAATCCGGTAAAAAATTAAATCTACGGCATCGCTGCGGCCGGAAAAAGATCATGCAAGAACGGGACTGACGTGCAACCCTTCCGCAGATTTCAATGCTGGCCATCAATAAGTGTCAGCGTGCGTACCATTCAACGAAACATCATCGATATGGGCTTTTGGAGCCGAAGGCTCACTCGTGTACTCTTGATGACTGCACGACACAAAGCTTTACGCCTCGCCTGGGCCCGACAACACCGACATTGGACTATTGAGGACTGCAAACACGTTGCCTGGTCTGACGAGTCTCGGTTCCAATTGCTTCGAGCTGATGGACGTGTACGGGTATGGAGACAACCTCATGAATCCATGGACCCTACATATCAACAGGGGACTGTTCAAGCTGGTGGAGGCTCTGCGATGGTATGGGGCGTGTGCAGTTGGCGGGATATGGGACCCCTGATACGTCTAGATACGACTCTGACAGGTACGTAAGCATCCTGTCTGATCATCTGCACCCATTCATGTCCATTGTGCATTCCCACGGACTTTGACAATTTCAGCAGGACAATGGGACACCCCACACGTCCAGAATTGCTACAAAGTGGCTCCAGGAACACTCTTCTGACTTTAGACACTTCCGATGGCCACCTAAATCCCCAGACATGAACATTATTGAACATATCTGGGATGCCTTGCAACGTGCTGTTCAGAAGAGATCTCCACCCCCTCTCACTCCTACGGATTTATGGACAGCCTGCAGGATTCATGGTGTCAATTACCTTCAGCACTACTTCAGACATTAGTCGAGTCCATGCCACGTCGTGTTGCGGCACTTCTGCGGGCTCGCGGGGGCCCTATACGATATTAGGCAGGTGTACCAGTTTTTTTGGCTCTTCAGTTTACTTTATCGAGAGGATTTCCCATTAAAATGGTTTTAAATACATTTTATGGCGCAGCAGAAGTAAATTCAGTGGTTTTCGAAAAAGCTCCATGTTGTTGAAGTTAAAATTCGAGAAAAAAATGACCAATGAGATTAAGATCCTTAAATACTCTATTTAAATTGTATAGATTAGTGGTGGCCAACAGATGGCCCGTGATTGATGAGTGATTTTGTGCGGCTCGCGACGAAGTAATAGTACCGTGAAAAAATTAAATTTGTAATCATTATTTGAACTGTCAGATCCAACAGCACATTTCTTAATTAACAAACTGCTTACTAACTCGCCCTCTAGTGGAGTTTCCGGTATTCAAAGATCCCTATTGGAATAAATTATGGATCTCAAAAACGCCCGAACACGTTATTTGGATACTTTTCTAAGTTAAAGTATGCGTTTTTGTATGTGTAAGCTTGATTCGACGGTTGAAAATATAAAAGGTGTGTATAAGGATATAATCGTCACAAACTATACGTACGTTTCATCCCCGGAAATTTCGCACCTAACATTTCACTTGCTCTGACCGTATGAGAGTGACCAAGTGATTAGATGAATGAGTGAATTGGGAATGACCAAAAAGTGAATGACATAACTCACATAATATTAATACATGGAGGCAAAATGTCAGGTGTAAAATATCTTTGGTTGAATGTCCAACTCACATAGTCTCTCACTTTGTCACTCATACGGTTACTCACTCATGCGATTACTCAGTCAGAGCAGGCGAAAGGGAGTAAATGTGCAACAAAGTTCACAGAAAAATTGTTAAAAAGAGCTCTATCTATTGAAATCTGTGCTGCCATATTCAGAGAACTGTGAGAAACCTTCCAGATTTAATAATAATGCATTAAAAGGGCCGTCGTAACGAATCCTGTGGCCAAATTCGGCACCCAAAAGGTGAACATAGTTACAGAAATGATAAAAATGCTCGAGAAAAAACCCTTTATGAAAGAAATAATTTAAAAGAATTATATAAAAAAAATAATAATTTCCTTGATTGATGAAAATTTACAATTATCGGAACATAGTTACGCAACTAGTGAGAGAAGTAACTGCAGATCTACCGATAGAAATAATTTCAGAATTATTGACAATAATTTCGAAATTGTTAATTGTAATAATTTTTTAAAAGAAATAATTTCATGATTGATGAAAATTTTGAAAAAGTGTAAAAAAATAATTTTTCAGAATTATTGGGACAAATTTCAGATTTCATAAAAGAAATAAGTGATTAACAAATTAATTAATTAATGAAAGTAAATTACTTGAAAATTAATGAAAATTCAAATTTAACGGACGAAATAAATTCAGAGTAAATAAAAGTGTTCAATAAGTGACCACCACAGTGCCGACGGTAGGGCTCGAACCCGGGTTCCCGGGACTTTATGACCACTCGACCGACCATCACAGTGACTGGTGCTGCCATGTGTGTTCCATATTTGGAAGTAAATATTGTAAATGCTTGAATTTCCATGTCATGTCTATAACGGTCTTGTAAGTGTGTGCCTGCTCTCTGCGGAAAGATTTTTTTAAATGGGAGACGGGCTCGCATTCACGCCTCAAAGTAGATAACCAACTTCAGACGACCATCACAGTGCATCAATGGGGTTCAAGCGTGGATGCTCACAGTGAGAGTCCAGCCCGATCTCTGTCACAGCCTCTCGACAACGTACATCAAATGGGACCAAAACTTTTGTCCAATAAGGGGGATAGTTCGCTATTGGGGAGGTAAGGTATACAGTAGAAACTCGCATATGCGCCTTTCACATTATTAGGCGTATATACGAGAAATTCACGTATTAGGCGCATATAAAATGATACACCGGTGGTTATGCATATAGTAGGCGATGAAAATGCTTTCCAGATGAATTGTTGTGGCCAGTTAAATTTTTTTTTTTTATTCAATAGATTTTCATATACATTCCAAATATCTCAGTCGCCATTTTTTTCTTACACATTTTTGACCAATATGCCAAATTATATGTTTTTGAGGGACAAGAAATACGAATTTTCAATCAAAATACGCGTATATTGAGTTTGTACAAAAATTGCCACGTTTTTAAGACAAATAAATTCAATTGGTCGAATGGTCGACGCGTTTCGGCTCTTCAATGGAGAGCCGTCATCAGGACCTCGTGGTCAGAATTCACACGAATGAGTCGTGGAGGAGTGATGTTTACGTCTGGTCGTCCGAAGACATTCGCCTTTGTATTTGCTGCGTCCGAGTGGTCTTTGGATGCGAATTGGGGAGCCATCTGTTGCAAAGTGTTGAAAGTTTTGTCACGACTGAGGTTAATAAAGCCTGTCCAAGCTGACGAAATAGGTGGCGTGTTTCTTCCATCATTAACGAGGAAATTCCGGCATGTTCTGATGAAGTATCCATCGAGGAAATTCAGTTCGGAATTGTGTGTTGCTTTTTCAAAAACAAACGTTTTATCAAAATCGAAATAATGTGAACGTTGCCAACAGTGTTGGGCAATAGCCGAACTATCCGTCCGTCCCTTCTCAACATGCTTTCGGTGTTCGAGAACTCGAATGTTTAGATTTCTCCTAGTTTGGCCAATATATCCATTTTCGCAATTCTTGCACGGGATGAAGTAAGTACCAGACTCTTTGGAGGGTGAGATGGGATCGTAAACATCACCCGTCCACGACTCATTTGTGTGAATTCTTACCACGAGGTCCTGATGACGGCTCTCCATTGAGGAGCCGGAACTCGTCGGCCAATTGAATTTAAGATCCTATCTCACCCTCCAGAGAATCTGGTATCTACTTCATCCCATGCAAGAATTGGTCTGTATTCTCCTGCAACAATTCTTCAGATTTCTGGTGGGGAGAACTACACTGGAGGCATAGAGTTTCACCTGACTATGGATTTGGCATGCGATGAGCTTCTGTTTGAATCACTGCCACGTTCTACGGAAATTATTTCCCTGCGAGAAAAATACAACTTACTGCGTGAGAAATTGCACGATTGAGTTTTTCAATGCGGTTAACTAAAAAGGGGATAAAAATTGATGAAAATTGAGAATAAAACACAGAAATTTCAGTCATAGAGAGTTCGTTTAAAATGATTTCATGCCGCCTTTCTCTCTAAGTGATACCCGGAACTATTTTTCACTTTTCTGATTTCGAACTGATCTTCAGATAGAATGTGTGTGCGTACATGTATATATCAATCCTCACAAGCAATTACTTGTCACTTGCCCTCGTAGATCGTAGACTTATTTTGAAACTTTTTTCTCCATATGACAATTCGAAAAATAAAATAAAAAATTGCTCTTCTAAAATGTTTCAAACCGAAACGTATTAAACAATTTTCTATCGGAAATCATACCGAGACGAAAGAATTCCAATAGCAGAGGTCATTTGATTCATGGATAAGGGGCCGTTCAAGTATTACGTGAGCAAATTTTTAGCCATTTTTGACCCCCCCCCCCCTTGTCAGCAAAAGTCAGCATAACGTTGACCCCCCCCCCCTTGTCAGCAAAATTTCGTCATCAGCTCTGCCCCTTTGAATCCTAACTCATATTTTCATAAAGGGTGGTTGGTGACGTAAGCATTATCCAAACCCCCTCCCCCCTTGTCATCCAAAGTCAGCAAATCGGAAACTCCCCCCCCCCCCATCGATGTTGACGTTATACTTGAACGGCCCCTAACGTAGTGAATTGGATTCTCAACCTGTGAAAGGATGTCATTCCTATAACACAATGACCATTGGAAACAAACAAAAGTGTTCTTTTTTAATCAAAAGAGACACAGGATATGCTTTAACATCAAACAGTTATTTGAATGCGTAAAATAACCAAGAACAACGATTTTATACTCATTTATTTTGTCATCATTTTTCCAATTTCGTAAAGAGCTCGCTTTGTGTTCGGAAACAGAGACAAAAATGAAATTCCATTATATTGATTTTCCAACGGCATTTTGAAATCTGAGTTATGAATAACTAATTATGCTGCCATCTATAAGTCACAAGAATGATTTACAAATATATATATATATATATATATATATATCTTTTTTTTTCAAAAAATTACTCGATTCCGAAATAAATGCGAAATTGGCCATCAAAAAATATTTTTTGTAAAAAGAATTATTTTTCCGACAAAAACAAATATTTAAATGTTCATCAAGTTAGTATTTTATATGAAAAAATTTATTATTAAAAGGTGTCTACAACAATTCTTTTGGTTCTTGTTAATGCGTAGGAAGGGGGATCGTCTTCCCGGTATCTTTCGACAATGATATTTCGATTTACATAGTTTTTCAGAATAAAATACGCTTCCCTGTAAGTTTAAATTTGGACGGTGGTAGGCACTGTTTTAAATTTTTTCATACTGGGCTGAAAATACGAATTTCTCTACAACAGACATTCCGGTACAGCTAACAGTGCGATTATAAGCAACCACACGCTAGGGGCCGTTCAAGTATTACGTAAGCAAATTTTTAGCCATTTTTGACCCCCCCTCCCCGCTTGTCAGCAAAACTCTGACCCCCTGTCAGAAAAATTTCGTCATCAGCTCTGCCCCTCTGAATCCTAACGCATATTGGTGGGATGAGAGATGTACACGAGGGGGAGGCATTGGGGGGACTCGTGCCCCCTCCCCCACGATCAGAAATTTATTTTTCTAATAAAAAAAAAAAAATTTTCAATTTGAATTTTCTGAAGAAAATACCTTTATATGTTATTATGATCAATTTCTGTTAATTTAATTTTTATGTTAAAAACCTGTTACAACTTTTTCCGCGATAATTGGTGATGAATCGTATGATCCCAGTTTTTCGTAGAGCCAGATGGAACCGATTTTTAAGACACGAATAAAAAACCCCCTCTGGTGAGTTTTACTTTCCAAATATTTCTCATACATGTCAAAAACGTAAAAACACGCGCTTCACAATCACTCATCATTTTCTGCGGTTTTGCAACATCGTGACGTGAATGCGTGCCGGTCTCATATTTGACAATATCTCCCCGAAGGGCGCAGGTTTTCGTAAGTGGCCGTTCAAGTATTAAGTCATCATTGATGGGGGGGAGGGGGGGTTTCCGATTTGCTGACTTTTGATGACAAGGGGGGGTGGTTGTATAATGCTTACGTCATTAACCACCCTTTATGAAAATATGAAATATTCTTAATGGTATATTACTCGGTGAGCCAAAAACTAGAAAAACCTTTCGATAGTTTGTGGGCACTTGAAGTAATATTCCCCCCCCCCCCATCCACTATTGATAAGTGCCCTACAGAGCCACTTCGGTGATCTCTAATTTTTTCGCGGATCCAAGTGATCTGGAAATGTGTCCGGGCCGCTTAAGTGCTCTGGAACTGTGCCACGCATCACTCAAGTGATCCGTAATTATATGCTGCGAATCACTTTGTAGAGCCTCAATATATATTCTCATATGTATTATTATTATTATACTTTGCACATTGGCTCTCTTTCTTAACAAGCACGCTCTGGTCACGTGAAAGAATCTCAGTACATTCTGTACTGAAACACGAGATGATCACGTGACCGGATGCCCCTTCGGAGGGTCCGAAGGGCCATGTGTGTGAGAACATCAGTTCAGCTCCAGCTCTCACACGAGATGCACCAACGTCGTCTTTCTCTCTCTTAATATATGTAACCTGTAAATAATATCTTCTATATAACATCATAATTAAAGATAATGTATCTAGAACTACGTCTCATTCATACGGAGTCAGATGCAATTGCGCTACCGTCACCACTTAGCATTAAATTCAGCAACTTAAATAATCTGAGAATGTGTCGCGTGTAATTTGAGTGATGTAGAACCACACTGGGGATCACTTAAGTGCGCTAAAACTACGTCACATGTCACTCAAGGGATCTCTAAATGTGTCACGGTTCGCTAAAGTGTTCTGGAACTGTGTCCCGAGTCATTTAAGTGATCTGAAAATGTCCCACGGGCCGATTAAATGTTCTGGAATTGTACCACGGGACACTTAAGCGATCTGTAAATGTGTCGCTTAGTTCATTATCACAAAATTAGGTTTAAGGAGGGCGGGGCCGCGTCAGATAACCCTCAGGGCCATATTTTGTTTGCTGGCCAAGTGCCTTTATTTATGCGATTTTTTTTTTTTTTAATAATAATAACGTGATCCTCGCGTATTCCCAAGGGATCAGCATGACCCGTCCAGGGAATTTGTTAGTGTTAGTAAACACTTATCATTATATGGCTCAAAGGGTGTGTCACAATGAATTTATTAAAGATAAATTCTGAGTTCATAGCCTTCAAAAAAAAAATAAATTAACAGAAATTGATCATAATAACATACAAAGGTATTTTCTTCCGAAAATTCAAATTTAAAAAAAAAAATTTTTTTTATTAGAAAAATAAATTTATGATCGTGGGGAGGGGGCACGAGCCCCCCAGTGCCTCCCCCCCCCGTGTACGTCTCTGATCCCACCAATATGCGTTAGGATTCAGAGGGGCAGAGCTGATGACGAAATTTTTCTGACAAGCGGGGGGGGGGGTCAAAAATGGCTAAAAATTTGCTTACGTAATACTTGAACGGCCCCTATCGTGTGGTTGCTTATAATCGTTGTCATGTTGTCATAACATCGTGCTAACTGTGTTTGAGTTTTTGTTCTACCCTGTGCCAGGGACATTTTTAATTTGTTTTAATATAAACTACTAGCGGGCATTATATATATGTACATGCTAATGTCTTCCATTAAAACGCTCTTTCCTTAAAACTGAGGTTTTTTTTTCATTTTTTGCCAGATAAAGAACATTTTTCCAAACACCACTTGTTAAAATGTCTTGAAACTTTTTGTGTCTCTCAACATTGATGTGTTACATACTTTACCGAGACGATTTCCCATTAGGAGATTTAAATACACTTTAATTTTTCTAGGTGAAGAAGTGCTAAAAATCAGTTGCAAACATCTTTCGACATGCATAATTAAACATTAACCACAAAACCTACATTGTACTGAATTTCCATTGAAAAAAAAATTATTTTGTAATTTATTAGTTACAGCAGCTTTAAAATTATTCTTAGCTCAAGAAAATATTTAAACTGGTATGTCATAATCAAATGAATCAGATTTACCGGACATAATGCATAGCAAAGATAGCCAATGAGCATCGAGTACAATAGATGCAATGAACAATGGGTACTTGCCATGTCATCCGAAGTGGAGACACTCCATTACGGTTTTTATCAACTGAGGATGAAAAACGGCTCTATTTTCCTGAATAGATCAAATTGTGTTTTTTTTCATCGGACGTCATCCCCATAATCAGTTTCCTAGAATGCATTGTTGTCGGTCGCAGTAGAGAAAACAGGAAAATCGATCGCATAACATCAACTAAAGAACCATTCGCTTGACAATCGAATTCCTCCCATTTGCTGTTTGTGTCAAGATGGCAGAGGCCGATGTATTTCAACACAGCCCTGGCCATAAGAAAGCAAATAAATAAATTGGTTGAAGGAAAATATCTTGAGGATTGGAGAATATCATTTGTGGAGAATTTCTTAAATAAAAGAAGCTAAACTCAATCAAGAAGAAAGAAATTAGGAAAAAAATCACACGAAAAAAGAAGCTCTCAATCTTTACTTAAAACAAGAAAAAACCCTCTCACTTTGAATAAAAATACAGAAAAGAATGAATTTATCAACTTTCCCGTTTCCCAATCGTAAATCTTTGGGGAAAAAATTTATTCCTGAACAAAATGAGAAATCCCGGAAAAACGAAACTTACTTCAAAAACAAAAAATATATTTCTTCAAGTATAAAATTACATTTCACCCTTGAAGAAACGAATCAGTGACATGAAAAGCGCATTCAGTTTGAAGGAATCGAATTTTGATTGCTTTTGAATCAAGTTATTTGATCGGTCGGTGAAATTCTAATTTCAATTTTTGGGTTACTGTATCACTAACATATTCAACGGGGAAGTGTCCGGTGTCATAAAAAAATTTGTGTTCATCTCACTGTTGGTACGCAATTAATAGCTTATGTGCATATCTCACCACAAATACATTCATCCAGCCATTCATTTTAAAATATAAAACCCCAGTCACGTGCGGTAATCATTTTTTTTCTCCAAAATATGGAAGAAAAAAAACTACATGTTTCGTACGTCAGAAATACAGTCATGTATACCAGGAAAAAGTTACGCTGAACGAACACATATGAAACATAGCTTCAAATCTAATGTCACATCGGTTTTTTGAACAATTCCGAGCCTCCCATTCATATTAGCATCCTATTGAAATAGGGTCGCCTATCGATGAAGTTTTCAACTATATACTCAGTAATATGCCGACAAATTTTGCAGACTTGCCTGTAACAAAAATTTAAAAGAAAAATGAGCCGTTTTTACAATAATCAATTTTAAAAGCAGAGTGCTGCTTACAAGATTCCCCTGCATGTAAAAGAAAATTGAAATTAAATGGTATTGAAGCATCTATCTCCTAATAATTAAGAGATAAATGCTTCAATCTTGAGATTTAATTCCCTAATATTGGAAACTATATCTCAAGATGAAACCTGCAACCGGTCGCAGGAGGTAGATCGACCAACATTGTGTAAGGAAGACAGTGGTCTCGAGCCCACTGACCTGGAAATTGTCCATTAAAGAACTGCAGGGAGAAGCAGGACGCTTACCACATCCTCGAAGCCTCTCCACCAAGCGGTCCTTGCATATCAATCAGCTCTGCTTCCCAGGGAACTCCTCGTAACCGTATCCTCATCCTCTAATGTCCCATCCTAATCACAAGTTCGATCTTACCTATCAGTAATCCTGGATAACTTCAAAAGCACCCAGTATAACTGTCCCAACCCGAAAAATTAAATAAATACTAATATTTTTTTAACTAAATCCCACCCGAAATTAATACAAACATCTCGTAAGCGAAATACTTGTAAAGATGATTTGATTAAATTTTAAAGGTTATTGATCAAAAAATGGATGATCACAATTAATGGTGTTCGTCTCGCCCTTGGGTTTATATAGTATTCCGATCCATTGTTGACAAATCAACGAATAATCAAAATCATTGTTATGACATGAATGTCGCTCTCCACTTGTTAATACAAGATATACAGAAGACTCTATAGTTTAGCGGTCAGAGCACTCGTCCGGGAATCGAGGAACCCGGGTTCGACTCCCGGTAGAGGCAGAGATGAGTTTTTTCCTTCCTTAAAAAATTAACATCTCAAATAATAAATATCTTCACAACATCCAAAATCATTGTTGACCAGCTGAAATTTACCGATACTGTTAGTGCAACAACAGTATAAAAGAAACTTTGTTGCGGATTACGTTCTGTTGTGTTGCACGGATGTCACCAATCTACAAATTTGGAAATCATTCAGATAATAATAATTATCGTCCTGTTGCAGTTTTACCCTGCTCTTTAATTCTATTTTCGAAAAATTATTTTTGAGAAACTTTTTAACTCGTTATTTAAATCAATTTAACTTACTGTTCCACTGTCAACATGGGTTTAGGAAAAATCATTTCGGTGATGACATGTAGTCAAGTGCATGCAGGGCCGTAACTAGGATTTTTGCCGCCCATGGAAAACATGATTTTTACCGCCTCCATCAATTGAAAGATCGATAATTTTATATAATGGTGTTCTTTGTTTCCCCCTAAAACTTGTCGCCCCCTAAATTTTTCCTCTCGGGGCAATCGGCCTCTTCCCCACCCCTGATTCCGGCCCTGAGTAGGCTACATGTACTATTTGCAATTAATAAAGTATTGCACTACATTTGAAAACTTTTATTTTTTATTTATCATACTATTTTTCACATCCGTACCCATGCAGTACAAAAATAATGCTCTATCAACGCAACATTTACGTAAAAAAAGTTGGCGCAGTGAGCTCGAGCGATGTCTTAAGACGGGATTACTCTATAAAAGTTTTGTAAAGGTGATTTTATAAAACTTGAATGTAACCGATCAGCTTATTCGTTGTATTTTTCACAAATTTTATGCAAACACTTTTGTAGTGTAATCCTGGCCTCAAACAACGTTGATAATCATCATTAGAGTTTAGCAGTTGCAATGGTTTTTCCCAATTGTGAAAATTCATACTTTTCTTCCAACATCAGGGGCCTTCCGAAACCACGACAGCACCTCGACCGGTAATACAAGGGCCACATCAGAAGCTTTGAATAGCAATGTACCTTGTAATTTGTGCATACAAATTATTGCTGATATCAGATTTTACTTTTTCAGCATATTCACAAATCTCAACCTCCTGATCATCAAAATATTAATTATTTTTATGAATTTTTTACATAAATTTTTATCAAAATAATGTATTTAGAAAAATATTTTTGAGAAATCATTAGAATATATTTTTTAAATTTGTCTTCGAAAATAGGTGGTGTTAGTCCGATTAAAATCGTATCTCAATCGATTTAGCCACGTGCATATCGGCATGGTGGAACCCAGTGTGTTATCTGAAAATAGTATAATTTTGTAGAATAATTTTACTCCTCTCCAAAATTTTAAGGAGTATTTTTGTAAAAACAGGATTTTTTTAAAGTAGCGAGAAATAACATTACTAAAAAAATATCTAAAATTTGAAGGAGTATTTCTACTCCTCGCTGAAATCCGAAGGAAATTAATGTCACGGGTATAGATGCGTATTGGTGAACACTGGTAGGGCCTCAACCATTTTTATTTTTCGTTACTATTCCTTCAAACTGAACTCGTCCCCGGAAAGATGCATTGAGTGCGCTGATTCTGATTTCGGACGGCCGTGTGACAAGGTAAGAGGAACGATCTCCCCTTTTGTGTCAACTGCATCAAATTTAACCCTGCCAGCTATAAAAATGCAGCGCTTGCGGAACTGAAGGAAATGCTGGCCGATAATGAAGTTCCAATAAAAGAAAAGTTCCTTAACCTCCGAGGAAATCCAAACTGTAACTTTTCAAAAATCAGGCAAAGCATATTCCAACACAACCTTCATACTACGAAGCGTTTGGAAAAGGTACGAGTACGGAAAAGGCTCCCAAGTACAAGTGTAGGCCAGCCGTGGGAAGAATTCAATGTTCACAGATAAAACCTGTACCGACTTGAAGACATCTACGAACATCTTAAATGTTTTGAAATTCCGAAGGCACGACAAAGTCCAATCCTAACCCAGTTTACTGATCTGGCAGAAAACTTTAAAAACTCGCAAGAGAGGCTGTCAAGGAAAATTCAAACTCCAACTCTGTGGACTTTTGCCTCCAATCTACTGAGTTGGAGGAAAACTTGGAAGATTCTCTGAAATCCTTAGCCAAGAGCAGCCCTCTCACTGATAATGGACCGTCCAAGTCGCTGAATCAGTCATGACACACACACATTGCATCCAAGACAGCAGACTCCACGGTTCTTTAATCGGAATCTGGCTCTGTGGCAAGTGCCAACTCGGCATATGAGATGTTCGAGTTTGGTAAATCCTGCTTTGAAGGCACAATAAAAGTCCGTTACAACGAGAACGACTGATAGCGACAATCTCACTATGACGAGTAATTCGCAAGTCATTGACAAAGAGCTAATGTTAAAGATACGAAAAATATCTGCTCAAAGGCAATCATTTGTGAATGGAAATCAGAACAGATTCGCTATAACGACAACGATTTTTTTCTAAAAGAAAAATGTTTTCCTTTCACTTTTTCTGTAGGAATTATACATTTAAATGCGTACTGGAAAGAGTGCTGTTTTTCTTTTGTTCATATCTACTCGCCCTCTTCACATGTGTTTATTAACGGGGCACGTCAGTACCTCCCTCCACACGGGTAAAAGTCTTACATCCCGGAAGGGACAGAGACTGGCTCGTGTCTGGTCTGACAGTATCTCCCCTCGATATGATCACCACACGCACACATGCTGTACCTTTTCTTTTTATACATATACCAGGTGGGAAAACACAATTTTATCTATAGGTGTGTTGTTTGGCCAGGTCGACATGATCTCTGGTTTTGACATCGATGTGTTATTTCCCTTGAAAAAATTCTGTCCACCCTCTCTCTCTCTCTCTTCCAAAACTTGACACAGGGCAAACAGTGTTAATCATTTCCTGTGCTTAACCCCTTTCCGGCACCGTGTCCCTATAATGGGTTAAGATGACATTTTAAATTCACACCTTGTATGGCAGTGAAAGGATAGTTCATGGATAACTGAACGTGTACCTTAGGTATGAACCTACTGTTAAAAAACATATTATTTATATAAAGTTTGTGTTTCAACATACTACAAACCAAAAATTTTCTGTTTATCAAAATATTAGTTATTTAAATATTTAAATTAAATATATTGAAATTCTTGCATGAATTTCTATTAAGATGTTCAGAAAATCCCTTTTGAGAAATCAGTTCAATATGCATTTCAAAGTGTTTTTCAGAAATACTAGATGGCGTTGGTCCGATCATAATCGTATCTCAATCGATTTAGCCTCGTGCACATCGACATAGTAGGGCCCAGTGTCTTCCGAAGATGTAATTCTGGAGAGTAATTTCACTCCTGTCCAAAATTTTAAATAGTATTTGTGTAAAAATGAGGAATATTTTTTTAAGCAGCGAGGAATAACACCACAAAAATAAATTACCTGAAATTTGTGTGAAGGAGTGTTTTCACTCTTCACTAAAATTCAGAGGAAATTAATTTTGATGAGTGAATCACGAGTCGAAATGCGTATTGGCGAACACTTATAGGGCATCAACTATTTAGTTTTTCCTTTCAAACCGTAACCGGAAGCGTAATTACAGTCCCTATACTCTTAGTAACACAAGAGGCTTTAGCACGCCGGTGATTGGTTACTATGAGCAAGAAAGCTGGCAAGACGTCAGGGTGGGACAGACGTGTGGGTGGAGTTTTTGGTGAAACTCAATTTCAAAGTTTATTAACGAAAAATTGAAGCATTTCTTATTGAATAGGTAAATGATAGCTGGGCCCAGCTTCGCGAGCCGTTATTATTGTCATGTTGATGTATCTGAACTGCATTTGCTTGAATCAGAATATAAAAAAATTAAGGTGTTTTTTTAGTCATTTTTAGTAAATTGTTAAATGCAAAGATGGAAGAAAAAATTCTCGCATTAGATTGAGAATGAATCGAAAACGCAGCCTTCGGTACATGCGTCCCGCGTTTTAAAAATTGCTCCAACTGCAGATGTCGGATGCAAGCACAAATAAGTATATCTATCGGTTAAACGTCACCAGTAAAGATTTCACTATGACGTAATGTTTCATCAATCATCTGGGCCAATCACGATGCTCTAAATTGCTATAATGTAGCTAGGAATATAGGATTTGTTTATCAGCTTCATGGAAAGATTGATTGAGTGCGTTAATTCTCATCCCGGACGGCCATGTGACAACGTTCGGGGAACTAATCTCTCCATTTATGTCAACTGCAAGAAATTTCACCTTGTCATGTATAAAAATGTAGCACTTGCAAACCAGAACTTGAGAAAATGCTTGACGAAAATAAAGTCCCTACATACGAAATCAGAATGAAGTTCCCCCAACCTCCGATGAAATTCTAACTGTGTCTTTCGAAAAATCAGGCAAGACATATTCCAACACAACCTTCGTTTGGAAAAAATACAACGAGTCCAGAAAGGCTCTAAGTGTCGGCCAGTCGTGGGAAAAATTCAGTCCAGGGATAGAAACTCTACAGACTTGGAGACATCTGCGGACAAATATCAAAAGTCAAAATCCAAGAAAAAAATCAACGTCCCATCCTACACTCACTCTACAAATCTGAGAGAAAAACCTGGAAAACTCGCGGAAGGGACTCTTCCAAGGAAAATTCGAAGTCCAAATCTGTTGCCTTTTGCCTCCAATCTACTTGGAAGATTCGCTGAAATCCTTAGTTAAGACCAGCTCAGTCACCGGTAATGTAAGACTACTGAACCAGACATGCACCTCGTCCATATTCCTCTGCGGAACTTGTAACGAATTGGTGCATGTCGGAATGTGTATGTGCAAGCAGAGCACCAGGACCAGATGATATCTATCCCAGGGTCCTCAGGGAATGTGCTAATGAATTGTTGGGTCCATTCGCACAGATATACAGTAGTAGTGTTCCTGAGGGTATCGTCCCAAGGGATTGGAAACTTGCTAATGTTGTTCCGATATTTAAGAAGAGTAGTAGAGAAGCTGTGTCAAATTATCGTCCAGTGAGTTTGACGAGCTCCCTCTCGAAAATTTTGGAAATTATCATCAAAAGACAGTTTGTGAAGTGGATAGACGAGAATAATGTATTGTCGGATAATCATCATGGGTTCAGGAAGGGGAAGTCATGTGTAACTAACATCCTTTGCTTCCATGATTAGGTGACTAAGGCTTTGGGTAAGAGCAAAAATGTCGACGTTGTTTACCTTGATTTCCAGAAGGCATTCTATCGGGTCCAACATGGTAAACTCTTGAAGCGTTTACACGAGATTGCAATTGGGGGCAACTTGTTGAATTGGATAGAATCGTGGTTAAGAGATAGGTCGCAACGAGTTATGGTGAACGGGGAATTCTCTGGTTGGACAGACGTCACAAGTGGAGTTCCTCAGGGAAGTGTCCTTGGCCCCATACTTTTTTCACTTTTTATCGATAAACTCGATCAGGGTATCGATGGGATAACTAGCAAATTCGCAGATGATGTGAAGCTAATGGGATTAATCGGGAATGAAAGCGATAGGGAGTTGCTCCAGACCAACTTAAACAGGATTGCAGCATGAGCAAATGAATGGGGCATAACGTTTAGCGTTGATAAGTGCATGGTCGCTTCTTTTGGTTCGAACAACCCACGGTTCTCGTACGAGTTGAATGGTCTCACTATCCTGGATGCAACTAGGGTCACCGATTTGGGAATTCTCATTGACGAGCGACTTAGGTTTTCTGAACATTGTTCAGCGGTGGTCAAAAAATCGAATAGAATGCTTGGTCTCATTTTTAAAAAGGTCTCTTCGCGTTCTCCTAAAGTCATTCTTCCGCTTTTTCGAGGCTCAGTTCGTCCGGGACTGGAGTATGCTGTAAGGTTTTGGAGACCATACCTACAGAGGGATATAGACTTGGTTGAAGGGGTGCAGAGAAGAGCTAAGCGTGTCCTTATTGGCGCACGGGGCTTGAGTTATGAAGAGAGACTTCATTTTTTGAATATGTTTACATTGGACGAACGCAGGTATCGAGGAGATATGATCGAAGTGTTCAAAATTTTCAATGGGATGGATAGGATGGACCATGAACTTTTAGTACACCGCCAATCGACTGCTTTTACAAGGGGACACCAGTATCGATTGGTGAGGCACAATGCAAGGCTATGGTGTCGCAGGGAATTTTTCTCTAATAGGGTTGTCAATAAATGGAATAGCTTACCTCCGGAGGTTGTAAATTGTAACGCAATTGACACGTTTAAAAAGAAATACGATAAGCATGTTGGGGTAAATCGAGAAGCTATCCATACCTAGAATAAGACAACCATAAGTATTCTTTATGGGCATTGTATAATATTTAATCATGTGTTTATATTGTCTATAATTTTTGTTAATTGCATTTTTAATTGGGTTGCTGTATTTTTGAAATATATGACATCCATATTTTTATGGGCATCTTTTTCTCAGCCGCCTCGTTGGGCATTTTGCCTGTTGTGGCGTTGTATTTGTATTTGCGAACTTTCTGAATTTCTTCAGTTGATAATTGAAGCACATTCGCAACTAATGTCGGGGCAATCATCATCGATAGACACTAGAAATGAGAAGATTATAAAACTCTCAATTTCTCAAGAGGTTGCAAATGTTGTTTTCCATGGAATTACAGCTGTACGGTCTTGGGATTAACTTCAGTGAAACAACCTGGTACAAAAATTACCCTATAAAACGATAAATCCCTCTCTGCAACGATATATTCTTTAGATATAAACGGCTTTTTTCTCAGCCAGATATATCACAATTTTTGGATTTTATGCCGAGGTGAACTCGAAAAGAAAAGTCTTCTGGTCTCGGCCGGGAATTAAATCCAGGCCTTCATGGATTCCGGGAAAGCATGTTACCATCTGCGCCACTGGAGACATGACCCTGCCTTCCTTATTTCACGCACTGTGGTATAAGGCGCTGAAGTAGAGGCATTAGTAGCCTTTCAGCTTCAGCAAAAATCCGGAAAATATCAATAATTTACTTGATAAATTGGGCTGAGAAAAAGTCGTCTATCTCTACCATCCCACCAGGAGGGGGGGGGGGTGATTTGCTGAAATTAAGAGAGGCTACTAATGCTTTTCTACTTCAGTGCCTCATGCCACAGTGCGTGAAATATCTTGAAACATTTTCAATTCTAAATGATTAATGCAAGAATGTAAAATATTCATTGGAACATCAGGTGCACTAAATTACTGCTCGCGAGAATGTTAATGGTGCTCCCTGGAGTAGAATGCAATGTTTAATTTATAGGCGCGGGGGGGGGGAGTTCAGAGAGAGGATAAATACTCCTTTCGGGGTATTCCGTGTTATGAATCACATTCACCATGCCGGGGTAAGTATCTCATAAATGATTGAACACCAAAAAGATCACCTTCAAACCTTTAATGGTGGTGCGAGGGTCCACACTGAGTGCAGGGATCAACTGATAGCCTCTTTGTCATATTTTTGCTGATTAAAGAGATGCCAGTCTCTTGGTTATCATCACTATGAACATTAAACAAATCATCTACGGATAAAGAACAACCAGCGCTTTAGGGCTGATGGCAGGGATATTTTAATACTAACAATATGTTATGATAATATTTATTTTATTTAAATCATATTTGTAGTTTAATTCAAATTATACTAATCGTTTTTTTATTTTTCAAAAGAAAAATTCAAGTACAATATATACATGTAAATATATATTTTATGCATTAGAGAGAGAGTAACAAAATGCAGATTTATATCTCAAAATTCAAAACACAAATGCTACATAACACACGGGTTTTATATTCTCATAGATGGCAGCACACTAATCATAGAATTTCTGTCCAAATGAGCCGTGATACTGTGTATTTTCTTTTCCATCACTGAATAAAAAACAAATTTTATGTACGTATGACAATATGATGGAATGTCAATGATCGTTGATTTTTATTACGTATAATAGGTGTTGAAAATTGCTGTTAAATGTTGTGTCACATGATATGGGTTTCTTGTGATTGAAAAAAGGCTTTAGTGGTCCACGCTATTTATTCTAAGTGGAGATATTATAAGGTTATCCTCAGAATTGAAGCATCTTATAATGGAATTTTTATTCATTTGCTAATCCTGCAAACCGTTTTTTATTTCGGTCATTTGTCCGGTTTTTATGAATTCTTGAAGTTTCTACGGACCTTTTGCTCACCCTGTATAATTTGGTCACTTATTTCGAACAGGGTTCTGAAATTCCATAAGTATTTGTGCTGCTCTACCTAGGATTCTTATAAATGCGTGATTTGTTTTCTTATTTTGTTGACTCATTTCCTATATTTTGGAAATAATACCAAATATTAAGTTCACTACAGTCGAATCCCGTTTTAACGAATACCGTTATAGCGGAAATCTCGTTTTAACGGATGGTTTTTCTAATCGATAAGTTTTCATAGGAATAATGCAAAAAAACTGGAATTTCTTTATAACTAAATTTCGTTATAGCGAAGTGATTTCTCCGGTCTCTTGACCCTTCATAACGGGATTCAACTGTACTACCAGAATTAAATTTAGATTTTTTTTAAGATCAGAATTTTTTTTCATTTTTTATCAGTGAAATATGAGTGTTTGATTGTTATTCAAAGTGTGGTTTTATACATAATATACACATTTGAAAAATAATGTTGAGGGCTAAGCATGTTGTTTTCTAATTGTAAGAGACAGCCGGGATAAAGTTCGTTTCCTCTCTAGTCAGGAACTTGTTGGAATATTCAACTAGAGAAAATTCAGGACTAGTGCGTTATTCCCTGACTTAGATTCTGCCATAATTGTAAATAAAAACTTGGTTTCGTACATGCAAGAAACACTTCCAATATAGCCAACATTTAAGGAACGACACTTTAAAAAAAATGAGAACCTGCTGGAGAAGGACTTTTCAGTCCTTTACGGCTACAAAGTGGAGATGCACAATCGCACCAATCGTCTGGATTAAGTTTGATTAAATTTCGCTGCATTTACCACTTTTACCGACGATTATATGCATGATTCCCATGGAAAGTGCGATAAATTTGGAAAAATATAGTCTCTAACCTTTTTTGTCTTCATTAAACCAATTAATTATTTTCAACCGTAAGTTTCGGAAAATTTTGTCCTTTTGTCCTCATTTTCAGGTTTCCAGAATTATTTTTCTTTTTTTTTTCTGGCGAAATGTTTTTAAACCCTTTTCTAACGCGAACGGTTATGTTAGGATGAGGTTACCAGAATAATTATCGCTGATTCGTCAAATAGAGATAATCCAAATTTCTTGCCAAAACCTTATACGTGAAGTGGTTAAATTAAAAACATGCATTAACTGAAAAACAGCCCAAGTTACACTTTCAAAAAAATGTGTCTTTCATTTAGCTTACAAGTTTTTGATTTAAAGTTGTTGTTTTTTTGTGAATAAATGCAAATTTTCCGATTTCAACGCATTTTTTGCGAAATTTACGTATCTCTACGTATGATGGAAAGATACGTTACAGTAAAAGACTAATACAAACACAAAGATAACACATACGCGAACCACTTTGATTGACTTGTTCAATCAGATAAGTACGTTATTATTTATTATGCAATTATATATCCTTTTCGAAACATCGTTTTCTTTCATATCATGATATTTTACATCGTGAAAAAACTAGATATTCGCTTCAATTAAGAGACGAATATGAAACAAAATACAAGAATTTGAATCTTGAAATCGGAATGAACCACTTTCTTTCTTCATCCATCTTTTCGTTGCGAAAATATTCAAAGGACAGGTCAGAGTATAGTTTTCTGCGCATAATCCACAAATACTTGTATTATCTGGTATAGTTATCTGTGTCACAATAAATAAAATGTTAAGCAATAATGGAAAGAGATCTTGGTCAAGCGTTTTCCTAGAAATAACATCGGTTTGCGCTTTCCACGGGTGAATTTTAAGAATTTAAGAATTTTAATGAAAGTTTACCAAAATTTACGAGAAGGGGGGGGGGGAATTTCGTCGCTGATTTCGAAAAGCATTTCGAAATTTCGCGATCATGTTTGCTGCCATCTAGGAGACAACAAAATGCGTAACATTTTTATCAAGTCACAATTTTTCACAGTCAAAAAATTATGATCACTTCAAAATACCCCATCAGAGTATTCACAAAAAACTTTTTAACGAAATATTATATTCTTGAATATAATTGAAAGACATTTAAATTATATTTAAAGTGTTTCTATGTGGATTATATCATCATAAGTTTTAACGTAATTTCGTTCATTTATTCATTAACAACCTACGGCATGGGTTCAACCAGCACCTCTATCTCTAGGAGGTGCTGGTCGAACCTCAAATGGTATAAATGCAGTAGAGTACCACGACGTAGCGAGTTATGCTCACATTCCTATTTTGGTGTGTTCACAGGTTTAGATTATCACAGAATGGATTGAAAATACACTTGGTAACCGCAGGAAACAATTTCCCCTACAGCCAACATATGCGATGATGACAATTTCTAAAATATATATATATACACAGGCCCGTCATATGGGGAGGGCCTCCCTCGCTTTTGAAAATACACTAAAAATGAGATATATATATATACATACATAGGGGTACATGTCTTTGCCCCCCCCCCTTGGAAAAGTTAAAATGACGGCCCTGTATATATACGTCCGTCATTTCAAATGCAGGACATAATTATGGACGCCCTGTATATACTGAGCGTCCATAATTAAAAAACCTTATTTTAAAGTAGCCTATATACAGGCGAAACCAATCATCAGAAAAGTGTGAAATTTTGTGGAGGACTTCATGAAGTGATGGGAATTTGTTTCAGGGGGAACAAAATTACTTGCACATGTGTCACCACCAGAGAGCGTTTCACTTTGAATACCTGTAGTAAACATGTAGATTTATGTGATGTTACGCAGCAGCTGTTATAAAACCTAGAAACTTTCGCGGAGATCTTGTTTCTTAAGCCTGGTTTTCCTGGAAGCAGGTTTCTACAGTGCATGCAGCGTGAAAACTCATTGGTAAAAAAAAAACCTGAATTTCTAACAAATCGGCATTTCACGCTGCAGAAATTCTACTCTTAGGAATAGGTTTCTAGCGCCGCGTGAACCGAATTAGACCATTTTGCGCTGGCAGAAACGCGTTGCATGATTACGCTACGCGTTTGTGTTTTCCTAACGTGGCGCATCAGATATGGCCTTGACATCAGCTACTCTACTACTGCACCGCACACCAACTCCGGTCATATATCGCCATACAGCAATTTCCAACCAGTGGAGTTCAGTGGGAAATAAAGGCTCGGTAGGTAAAGAACTTGCTTCTAATGTTCTATGCCGGGATTCGAACCCATGGACCTTGATGGTAACCTTCGTAGTGGAATACGAGCATCTTTACCACTGCGCCACTCGGGCACTCATCAGCTACTCTGTCGTCTGGTTTGAAGGGAAAGAAAACACACAAGAGAGAGCGAAGAGAATATCAGCAAAACCGCTGCGCACGACGCATTTGACTCCTCCACAAGCTGTCGGCCAATCACGCCCGACGTAAATCGCTGTCGTGAGGCGTATTGCGCTCTGTAGGAAAACAGTCATGCTACTTTTCTTATTGGTGAGTGGACGGCTTGTCGCGCTGGGCGAATCACGTTGCGCACGGCACAGGAAACCTGCTCCTAGGAAAACCCGGCTTTAATGTTTTTGCTGCTGATTTACGAGATCGTGCTTTCTTGGTTAAATTGTTTTACTAAAACAGCAATTCCACAGTAACTGCTCTACGGTAATATTGGACTTGGAAAAGAATTCGAAAAGGTCCAATGAATGTTAAAAACCTTTGGAGTATGTTAACGAAATTTGAAACCACACGATCGTTGGCTGTTCGTCCTGAAATAGGAAGAAACCCCGTTTCACAATAGACGCAGTACAGGAGGTATCGGTTCAGGTGAAAGAGGACGGATCTCCAAATTCTCGTGATGAGTTGCACAGGTAGAGCCGGATTAACAGGGGTAATAATAAGGATTAATAAGGGGTCATTCAAGTATTACGTCAGCATCGGGGGGGGGGGGGGTTTCGGATTCGCTGACTTTTGATGACAAGGTGGGGAGGGGGGTTTGAAGGTTGCTTACGTCATCAACCATCCCTTTTTGAGTATTCTAAGCTGCTGACGAAATTTTGCTGACAGTGGGGAGGGTAGCATGGGCGGAGATACGGTGGGGGCGGGTATACGTCAAAGGTAGAGTCGACTGTGATCTAATGTATATATGTGTATATGAATTGACATCCTCATCATCATTATCATCGTGCCCTCCCCAGCAATAATGACCGTGCCTCCCCCCCCCCCCAGACTTCCAGGTCTATCCCCACCAATGGATGCGGGGGGTCAGTGTTTTGCTGACAAGGGAGGGGGGGAGGGGGTCAAAAATGGCTAAAAATATGCTTACGTAATACTTGAATGGCCGCTAAGCAAAATAAGCATGTGCTTAGGGCATCAGTACAAAAGGAACACCACAAAAAAGATATCAAACGGTATTTTTTTTTAAATGTACAATTTTTTTTCAACATCGATCATCCGATAGAAGATCCTAAAATTTTAATAACACTTGTGATTGTATAGTTGAAGATCATTATCACAAGGATGGCACAAAAGATGAGAAACTAATAATACTGCAAACTAGACTTCACATTATTTTTTGCTCTTTTTCGATTAGCTTTTCACAATTTTCATAAAGTACGCCCAGGGCTGTCTTAACATTATCATACGCCCACGTACAAAGCGATTTTTCTGAGAGAGGGGCACTACTACCTACCTATTTGATATTTACTCTTGAAAATCGGAACGAGGTCTAATTGTCTCTTGACACCCCGGTGCCAGAAGTGCCAAGATCGGCCCGTGCAGTAAACCAAGTTCTACAGAATGAGGACAAGACTTTTGTGGGTCATTAGTGGATCAACTGTGTGGTTTGATCTATAGAAGTAATGGAAATGCTACCACTTGTAAATTACAAACTTGAGAAAATATCTAAAAGAAAAATACCCACTATAACGGTGATTCATCAGAAATAAGATACCTACTGGTAGGGCCGCAACTGTATACTTGGTTAGACGGGGCAACCACTCATTTGGGCACCCCCCCCCTCGTAATGCTGAAGGATAGGTTAAATTTGCGCCCCCTTTTGTGATGCTCCCGGGGCACCAGATGTGCTTGCATCCCCCCCCCCACTATGTATGGCCTGCCTATTGGTAATATTATGACCATTATAACATTTAATGGTTTCTCTTTTGGAGTGTTGTTACAGCCGTTATCTCATCAACCATTCGCCGTAGTGGTATGGTTCTAATTTTAAAAATTCTCAAAATGTGACCAGAAATCACCCTGTAAGGGTTTTGAAGATGAAAATACTGTGTACCCAAAATAAAAATTTTAATTTTTATACGATCCCTCCCGTCCTCTAACTTTCAATTAGACAGTTGTTGCTCTTTCTCTTCTGAGCCCAACAATCAAATTACATGTTTTTAACTGCATTATTTCCGGGATATTTAAATTCAAAAATCAGAGACGGGTCCGAGCTTATAGGAATTTCGTGACCCATTGCAAAAAAGAAATTGTTTACGGCCCCTCTAAAAAAATGTTATGTAGTTGCTTCCCGACTTACAAACTTTTCAAGAAAGAAAGAACGCATTCTACTACACCCATTTTTTTTCATTATTTCAGGAACGCGTCGATAGTGTGGATCGTAATCAAACACGATCCATTGAGAGGGAACGGCATTTAAATTAATTTTACAAAATTCATAAATTATTAACAATAATTAGCGCGTGGTCCACCTGCTGACATTCATCGTGTCATACTCTTTTAAAGCGCTTCATCACATCTTTATCAAATATACGTTGCAATTCGATAACTTTGATCATTTTTCGAATTTTTTTATTGCTGTTTTTGTTTAATTAATGTAAATTAATAGACGTAAAGAAATCAAGTACTGGAATTCCATGACCCCCCACAAGGATGGGGGGAGGGGATGACAGGCAGGATCGTCTTAAGAGCATCATGGGCCCCAGAACCAAGGGATTTTTTGGAGGCCCTACCTGAAAAATTCAACTACGTCTCGTTTTTCTGAAGCATCTCTTCTCTTGAGGCCGTTGGGGCAATTACGGGGGGGGGGAGGCATGCGTTGAGACGGCACTGCCTAAGGTTCGCACCAGGCATCCTCCTTTTTTCAGTTTTGAATATGGTAACCCTATCTGAAGAGCACATAATCCGTGTTTTCACTTATTTGTTCGATCATCCATATTGTCCGTATTTTTTTGTGGAAAGAAATAATTATTTTTTCTGCATGAAATCGATTATTGCAAATGTACGAATTTTGTTACTGAAATTTTCGTCTCATAAAAAAATTTTATGCTGAAAAATAACAAAGAACTCCCTCTCTCTCTCTCTCTCTCCTCTCTGCTTTTTCATCATCGCATGAGTTGCCTGAAATTTCGAGATTAGATGGCAGCACCAACAGTATATAAATCAAGCCTAGGCTGATCATATTTCTTCGAAAGAAATACGGGAAATTAGGGTTCCAAAATACGGTAAAATACGGGACATCGCAAATTATTGACCAAAAATGACGGCAAAAGTGAACAAAGTTGCAAAATATTGGAGAAATTACGTAAAAAATTTGTCAAAATGGTGGAAAATAAAGCATTACTGAAAATTGCAGTGGATTTAAATGAATTCCACGAAGTAAAACGTTCACCAAGACAAATGGGAGAGATTCATATTACCCCTTATAATTTTAATTATCATAATATAATTTATGAGTGGAAAATCATTTTATCCTTTGACTTCAATAAAGAATAAAAATTCAAGTAAGCTTCGTGTAAGAAACGAGAAAAACCGGGACACTTTCACTAAAAATTCGGGATGGCCAAAAAAACAGAAAAAACCGGGACTGGCCGAGAAAATACGCTATGTATGGTCACCTTAATAAAGCCTCAGAATCTCCGTCGTCTGCTTCTCTCCATGTTATTTGTTTTGGACGTCTCCTCGTGCCTTGAAACAAATTACTGAACTGGAAGTTTGAACTCCCAGTTCTGTTTGTGAGCTTAGCTTGTAGGGAACCGACTTCTTGTCTGTCGTCTGCTCATTAAAGGAGTCTTTGTTTTGGACGTCTCCTTATGCTCAAATAAAATAACCGAACTTTTAGTTTAAATTTCCAGTTCAGTTTATGAGCTTTCTTAATAAGGAACTGAATGGAATAAAGAATATAGTTTTTATTTATACTTCCTCATCACCACATTAGTCATTTTAAAAATTGAGATTAGATGGCAGCACATTACTATAAAGTGAAGTGTGGAAATTCATTTCTCGCGGTTTTGCCTGTCGTCTGCTTGTTTGGAGGTCCTTTGTTTTAGATGTCTCTGTGGCTCTTGAAAAAATAATTGAACTGGAAGTTTGATCTTTCAGGTCAGTTTATAAGCTTTGTTTATAAAAAGCAAAAGTGAATGAAAAATTTAGTTTTTTATGGCTGAGCTTCGTCATCACCACATAAGGCACTTCTGATTTCGAAAGTAGGTAGCAGCAGGGGCGTAGCCAGAAATTTCGTTCGGGGGAGGACCAAAGTGACAGAACAATGGATTTGGCCATCTTTTTCCCTTTTTTCGGTCATTTTCTCACATTTCGGGGGGGGGGGGGACCAGATCCCCAAGTCCCCCCCCCCCCATTGGATCATCCGTATTTCACGGAACAGACAAATTTCTCTTATATTATTCGATATCTCTATGAGATGGGAAGCGGGGTGTGTCCGGTCTTCAAAGGTCAAAGGCTGGGATCTCTGGTGGCCAAACTCTCTTCCAGGCCAAACTTTTCATGCCCATCCCCCCCCCCCCACAAAAAATTAGAATTATCGTCCCGAGTCTGCTCCCCTCTGGTTGAGACCGACCTTCGGGGGCAGGTGGGTCTTGTGACGCGGACGTCGGATCAGAGCGGGCCAAAATGCGTGCTTGCCCTGGCATCTAGTTGCAGTGGGAAGGGCCGCAACTAGTGGGGGAGCAAGTGGGTCCGGCGTCAGGGGCACTGGACCAGCGACATTCGTCATTATGATAGACCCGGGGCATTTCGAAAGTGTTTCAGTCTCGTGGGTGCTCGTCTAAAGCTTTACATGAAGAATTTTGATTTCTGTATCAATTGTGAGGTGCTTAAGCACCTTCTGGCAAGGCCGTAGCTAGGATTTTTGCAGCCCGGAGCAAACAGCATTTCACCGCCCCCACAACGCCCTGCCTTATGATACTATCCTGATTGACTACAGGTCGTGGAGCTGACAGGACTCCAGCCCTGGGACGATTAAATTTTTTTTTTCATGCCATAAATTCATTATAGAGGATATAAGTATTATATAAGTGATATAACTATAAGTATTTAACTTATAGCTCAGTGGCCTAGAGATCCTGCTCCAGAAGGGGGATGGGGGCACAAGGCTGAGCCACGGCCGCAACTAGATAATTTGTCACCCGGGGCAAACCGGCATTTTGACGCCCATTGCCATGTAGAACAAGCAAATCTCAATTTCACGAATTTTTCTTGAGCAAATATGATCCGTCTAAATCAGGTCATAGTGATGGCGCCACGTGTACAGATCCTCGATCAAAGACGTCCATAATGACGTTCCAACTCTCCTATAATAAACAAATTGTTTCTCGTGAAACGTGTTTGAAGGAGCTGCGACGAAAGGTTCTCCCGTGAAGCCATTTGAATATAATTTAAATGTTTGCGAATGAAGTTGTTTTCAATGGTTATATTATTTCTCTTCAAATTAAATACAAACTAGTATGCATGTATAATAATATAATTACGGTAATTATTTTTTTTTCAAAGTACAATTGCAGTAATACTATCGGTGGAGATATAAGGGTTTTTTTTTTTGGGGGGGGGGGGTCATCTAGGGCGTGTTTCTCGCATGGGCAAGTAGGGCACGCACCCGCAAATTTCCGGGGCTCATCGTTAGGGTGCCAATTTTAGCACCTTCTTTCTGTACATTTCTAATATTTTATCTTTATTTGTATCTAATATTAATCTTCACCATGCAGGCTGAGAGTGACCTGTTCGGTAAAACGAAAGAAGGGGGGGGATGGGTAATTTAAGAGCTTAAGTGTAACATGAAACACCCTACCATGGCCTTTGCATCTGAGACAAAGCCCCTAGACTACTATCGCACACCAACTCCAGTCATACATTGCCATATGGCAATTTCCAACTGATGGAGTTGGGTGGGAAATTAAGGTGCCATCTAATGGTGGTCACCCCAGTTTCGATAGGAAAGAACTTTTTTCCTGATATTCTTTTGACTGGATTCGATCCCATGGACTTTGACGGCAACCTTCATAGTAGGAAACGAGCATCTTGCAACTCAGGAACATGGCCCCATAGACAGATCTTTGGCGAACCCCAAAGCTTTCAAAGTCTTCACGGGTGTCTGTAATGAATTTATAGTGTGAAAAAACAAAAAATATATAATTGTCTTGAGCCCTGTCAGCCCAACCCTTGTTGGAAGGGCCATGCCACTACCAACCCTCAACTATCTCGAACCGTTTTCGAGTTATGGTAGGTGATCGATTATGGGAAAAAAAGTATCAAGTCCGAAAAAAAATCACGAGAATATGTGAAGCTTTAACAAGACCTACACGCAACCTATGCACATATTTGAAAAGAGCAAATGAAATCCTATAAGAGGTAAAATCTATTCCAACAGAATACTTAAATATTATGGGGAGCTACAACTGCTGGAAGATTGATGGAGTTCGAAATCAAATCGAATTGTCACCAAAACTTTTACTCTCATGTTCCGCACACAAACACCCTTCTAGCTACAATTATAGGTGCAGTAGCCCAGGTCGATAAGATACTTGCCTAAAGTACCAAAGGATGTTTAGTGATGTCATCAGTTTGTCCTTGTTAGAAAACTTCCTGATGCAGAGAAACGGTGACAACATCACCACAAAAAAAAGATTGCTACCACAGGGAGTCCCACACAGAGGGATTAGCATGTCATCTAATCCTTCTAATCTTTGTGCTTCTCCAAAACCCGATTCTCTGTGCAGACAGGCACCCTTGATTTTCATGATGTGAAACAGTGACAACTGTGTGGCGGCTAGAAGACAAGTGGATATTCAAGGTAGAGTTTTTACAGATTCCCAATGATCTCGCAAATTTCCAATCGTATATGGTTTTTCAAAAAAAATGTGTATTTCCAATCTTTGTTTTACACCGTATAGACGTTCTCTTTGAATGGCAGTAGATAGCCGTGAAGGTACCAGTTTCCAGTATGTAACATGCAGGGGAAAACTCTCCAAAATTTGAAAATTCTGTACACAGCTCGTCACACATTCAGGGACGCAACAAGATATATATCATCTCGTTCTTCAACAACCAGCGGGTTGTATCAATACAGTATAGTTAAATGCTTCATTTGCGCTTCAAAGTAATAAAAGTATGGTAAAAACTATTTTTCGAGGACATCATGATAGACAGAAAGAGTGGGGAGAAAAAAGTTTGAGAGGTTTTCCCCTCTGTGATTTTCTTTCTTCTTGAAACTAGAAAGCAACACGCCAGTGCCATCTCTGCGTTATAAGAAATATTGCAATTCATGATACACATTTGAGTTCTATTTTAACTCCTTGTAATTTCCGAATAGAAATTGGCTCCATTGGAAGCCAGGGGCTTGGTTGATTTCTTTTCTATGAGTAGACGGCTCAGTCATACACACGACTAATGAGCAACAAATGGAGAAAATGAAATATTGAATCACTTGTGGCCTGATTTGGCTGATGTCAGGATCCAGTACTTACTTCACCGCACACCAACTCTGGTCATATATCGCCATACGGCCGGCAATTTCCAACCAGTGGAATTGGGTGTGAAATGAAGGCTCTCTATCCATCGGTGGTCGCCCCAGCTTCAATAAGTAAAGAAAAAGAACTTCTGACGTTCTATGCCCAGATTCGAATCCATGGACCATGATGGTAACCTTCATAGTGGAAGACAAGCATCTTACCACTGTGTGTGTGTGTGCCATTCGGGCAGGACCCAGTACTGGATCGCAGCCTGGTGGTTGAGAAACACTATTGTAGACTACTGTGATGCTTAGTAGCAGTTGTGAAACTTTTCTTTCAATGAATATCATCACACTGAAAGCATGTTTTTCTTTTTTTTAGTATAGCATCACTAACAGAGTGGTGCCTCACAATTCAAAGCTAATTTGGCGTTTTATGTATATAATATTCCACAGGGCTGCAACTGGGAGGGGGGAAGCAGGCTACTACTTCACCAAACATCAACTCGGACCATATCGCTATATTAAAATTTACTGCCATTAATGAGATGGGTTGGAAAGGAAAGCGCTGTCTCTTGGTGGTCCCCTCAAGCTCGTTAGGGAAAATATCTAAATCCGGCCATGGGTTCAAACCCAGGACTGTGACAGCTACCTTCACAGTGGTAGACAAGCATCTTGCCAGCACAGCACTCGGGCACTTAAACATTTTGGTCCGTCAAGCCATAGAAAAGTGATGCCAACAGCACGCAGTGTTCCCAGGTGGTCACTTTCCCATGTACTAACTGTGCCCGATGCTGCTTAACTTCTGTGATCAGGCGAGAAACTGTGTTTTCAGCATGGTATGGGAAGCAGGCTGCCAGACCAGACACAACCTGTGCTCTGTCCCTTCCGGGATGATCCCGGAAGCAGGCTGGCGCTGAACCAGAGAGGCAGCCGAATTTGCCCTTTAACTGCTTCTTCTGCATTACACTAGGGTGCCAAAATGTGTGCTTTTGACCCCAGGTGACAAAGTATCTAATTGCAGTCCTGATATGCTATTTCATGCATATGAGGTCCTGAGGAATTTTAGTGTCGAATTTTTTTTTTTTTTGTGTGTGAATTCAAATTGCAAGTCACCACTGTAGTCAGTATGGATTGTTGTTTGAGTCACTCAATAAGAATCAAGATGTTTGTTTTGTAAGTTTGTGTGTTGTCAATGATGGCGAGAAAATTACTGCAGCTGATTAGGTAATCACGTTTGAGAGTAACTTTGAAGATTGATTTATTTTGAAACTTTTTCATAATAAATTTCTTTCCAGATTCTATCAAGAACAAAATGGGTGGTTGTTCCGCTCCAAATTGTACGAATTCCTCTCGTAAAGGATTCAGAATGTTCATGTTCCCTAAGGATCCAATGAGAAAGAAGCAGTGGATCATAAACTGCAACAGAGATGGTGTTTTCCGGATGAGGCATGCGTGTTTATGTGAGGTGAGATTATTAAGGTTGAATTAACATAATTTTCCCATAATGAAGCCAACACCTTCATCTGTGATACCTATCTGATGTCAAAAATGATTAGTGGTGCATGAAGAGTGTTCTGTCCAAGACATGTTTGGCAATTTCTTATTAATAATTTCATCAAAAGTCATGCACTGATCTTGCTCAATCAGTTCATCAACAAACTAACAAATCATCTGCAATGGTAAATGGATGGCTACTTCCTCTCCTTCCCCCCCCCCCGTAGCAGAATATGTTGAAATCTTCAACGCACATTACAGAACAATCCATTTTGCTGCAGAACAATCTGGAAGAACTTTTTGAAAAAGTGTAGGAAACATTGTTATGGGAATTTTTACCATAGAACATTTCCAGTCAGCCGAGGGCTCATTGCAGAACAATGCAAAACAGTCTTCTTTAGGGGAGGGGGGGGGCACTTCATTCATCATCATGGACATCCATGTTCATCCTTCATTAAAACTTCAACACCAATGATGCACAGATGACTCGTCTGTATCGCATCACCGTACATGTCTTTGATCTCCCAAAAAATTTTGCTTGGTTGCACATTTTTAGTATTCAGATAACAACACACTTTACAGTGACACGCAAAATGTTTTTTTTTACGTTTTGATCGCTCACCAAAATAACAAAGACTGTCAGAACGCGATGTGAATTTGTGCACAGTTAGCGGAAGACTGATTGAAACTGGTTGCCCTTGAGTTCAACACCTGCTGCCGCCAAAGTGGTGTGCATGTGCAAATGGGTGTTACATTCTGGATGACTTTCGTATAACCGAAATTGCACATTTTTCAATCAATGACGTATTGGAAATAACAACCTTGAACTCTGGTACTGAAAGAATGAAGTTTACATGTGTAGATTGAGAATTTTTTTTTTGAGAAACTGGGTCTGCAACACCCCATGCATGTGCTGCTGACTTAATGACAGTAGCCTAACTTTTATATCTTATCATGAATGTGGCAGTTACCCCAAGTGCAACTGCTTCTGATGTAGACACAGATGCACATTGATGGTTTTTTCGCCTGTGGGTTACACAAATTTGGCTGCCCTTCTCCCATTCTAGTCTAGTTTTCTTGACTACTCTTTCCTCGAACTTGTTACCCTGTGCTATATCTCGCTTGGTCTCTCCTCACTCCTGTAAGTCACTCTTTTAGTCATTCACATGCTTGCACACAGTTTTTGGTGACTTTCATGCTTACACACTGTTTTTGGTGACTTTTATGCTTACACACTGTTTTTGGTGACTTTCATGCTTGCTCACTGTTTTGGTCACTCACATGCTTACACACTGTTTTGGTCATACACTTGCTTGCACACTATTGTGGTCATTCCCATGCTTGCACACTATTGTGGTCATTCCCATGCTTGCACACTATTGTGGTCATTCCCATGCTCACACACAGTTTTTGGTCAATCACACACTGTTTTGGTCAATCACATTCTTGCGCTCTAAGTCATTCTTTTTATCATTCACATGCTTGCACACTGTATTTGCCTCTGGTGACAGGGACTAGCCCTGGCCCATTGAGCAGGATGGGGTGTTCCCTGCACACAAAGCCCCTTCCCCATCTTCGGGTCTTTTCAAGTCCCGCCCACGAGAAGGAGAAAGTGGTCTTGGGTGTCTCTCTTGAGAGCACCCCAAGACCCCTCTCGGCTCTCGATGAGCCCATGCTAATACACACACTAAGTCAACTCTTTTTGTCATTCCCATGCTTGCATACTGTTTTGATCACTCACATACTTGTGAGTGAATCACATTTTATATATGTGTCGTAGATGAATAAAATTTTGAGAAAAATTTTTTTTTCATGAAAAACTATTTTTTCTTTCATGTTCCAAAATTTTTCCTGTTTTAAAATTTCTACTCTATTGTGGGTCTTTTGGTAAATATATTTTTATACCAGATTAAATCTGATAACACTTTGAGCTCATTGAAAGGTTGACATTTAATGCGTGATCAACTTTTTTGGATTTGACTTTTGCAAAACGACTTAATATTCATATGTCTAAAACCAGATTTTTCTCTGTCGGATGCCCACTCTGTTATGTCATTACATAAATAATTGGTTTTTTTTTCATCTATATCAACATCAAGTGGTAGTGCATGGAGGTATGCTCATTGGCGGAGATAGACATGGAAGTCTGGGGGGGGGGCAAGGTCATTATTGCTGGGGGCACGATGATGATGATGTCAATTCATATATACACATATACATTAGATCTGTCGACTCCACACTTTGGATGTTGGGCGGGGGGAGGCAATGTCCCCCACATCCCGTATCTTCGCCCATGGATATGCTTCGAAATATAAAAAAAGTTTTCATCAATCATTTAAATTTCTAATGAAAAATCATTTCTGCTAATTTGTCCACTCTTTTACGTTTTCCAAAAATTCAAGTGGCACAACGGAATGGAAACTATGATTTAAAGCAGTGAGTGATTCCCAACGTGGGTGTTAATGCCACCTGGGGGCATTAAACCCACGTAAACACAAGATTTATACCAACATCAAATTGCTATTCAATTTCAACAAAAATTTTGAAGTAAAAGAAAAATCATTCTGATGATATAATATATACAGCTAAGCAAGATCAGTGTTCACTTTTTGACCAGATTTTAAAAAATTTACCAGACCAAAATTCAAACTACGAGGTGGGGGAAGACGTGTGTTTTTAGAATTGCCTCGTGGGGTGAAAGTTTTTCAAAGGTTCTAGAGGAGTCTCTGGATCATATTTTGTATACAGTTTTTAAGAAAATAAAAGTATATTTGTGCTTGGCCTATTTAGAATGTTTGAGATATTTTTCTCTCAGTTAAAAACATTTCTGTGCACTCTGTTACAAAGATGCCCACTCTGTTATGGGAAGCACTTTTGCAATTCACGTTCAGAAAAATTTGAGAACATTTCAAACTAAGATGTTGAATTATATATTACCAACCTATTGTCTGTCAGAAATAAAAAGTTTTGATTTTGAGTAGCTGAATATAAGAAAAAAATAAACTTTTCCATGTGCTGTTTCAAAAAAATCATCAAAACAACAGAAAAAAGTCAACAAAATTTTTTAAACTGAATTTTTTTTTAGCATACATGTAAGAAATAAGTTGATTTTATCATTTAAAACATGAAAACAGCAGAAATAATTATTTTTTACAACGATATTGGTTTTTGTTATAAAACCCCAAAAAATAAAATATTGTTACAAAATAAAAGTGAAAAATATAAAAGTATGAAATATTACACTTCAATTCATTGGTTATAATCTGAGATCAATTTTATTTTAAAAACTCAACTTTGAATTTTTCATTTCAAAAATTAGGAATGACCCTTATGCAAATTTTGCCGCCCTTCTTCCATTCTACTAAATTTTTTTACCCCTCTTCAAATTTGCTGCTCCTCTGAACTTGCCGCTCTGGCCTATAGCCCGCTAAGCCCCCCACCCCATAAATGCACCAGTGCGCACAAATGTTGGAAGAGATTGCACATTTTATTTAAGTTCCATTCGTCAAATACACTTTATAAAATAACTATATCAGAATCATGTTCATTGAATTAATTGTGAACAAAAGGTGGGTAGTCAGAAATCTTTTAAATTCTGTAAAATTTTGTTGTTTTTTTTCTTTCTCTCTCTCATAAGGCACATTTTGAGCCAGATCAATTCGAAAGCAAGAGAGTAGATGGTTGGAAGAAACTGAAACCTTGCGCTGTGCCAACTTTATTTGATCTTTCGGAGCCAAAAAGAGCTTATATACGGCAAAAGAGTCCTTCAAAGCAAACAAAAGTTTTAAGAATCAGTTCTGTAAGTGTTGTAATTTTTATTTTCTTGTTTATTATTGCTATTGACGTATAATTGATGATTGTGTTTGTTGAACCCAAAGGTCTGTCGAATGTATTTGAGAAAATACAAAATACAATTGAAAATAAAATTGTTTAAAATGACAGATCAAGCGTTTGATTACTTTTCATGTACAGTAGGACCTGCTTATAATTAGGTGCTCATTTGCAGCAAAAATACTAGTTATAGCCTATCACTTGTTGAATCAGTTTTCAAGTGAAAAAAATTAAATTTCAAAAGTTAAGTGTTAAAATCAATTATAAGGAACATAAAGAACATTATATCAATATTTGACTGATAAAACATATTTTTCACTTTTTTCTACCAACTTTACGATTTTTTATTTTACCTTTTGGGCAGTTTTCCCCCCAACAATAAAGAACACAAAACACGGAAACGGAGAAATTATGGTAATAATCCTCACACTCGAACACAAGGTATTTTTGTATCGGGAGTCCGTCGAGAGAGAGAGAGAGAGGAGGCTGAACTAACAACTTTTTTTAAATTCTGGTCCATCTCTTATCTTCATTTTTGATGCTCACTCCTCTCTTCTACACAAAGTGTTGATGTTCCTGCACCTTGTGTGAAAATAAACCTTGAGGCATCTTAATCTTAGCCCCATAAGTCTTTTGTTGAATTAGCTGATTGCGACATTTATCCCTTGTCAAATTGCATCATCTCTGTATTAACTTATGCAGACCTCCCAACTCTCCGGATTTAGGCGGGAGACTCTGGATTTTTCATCCTTCCTCCTGCTCTCTGGATTTGTTAAAAAATTTTCCGGATTTTGGCAGAAAATTAGATTTTACGCGAGCTTTCACGTTGTCATGACGTCAATGACTGCTGTCGTCGTTAGCGAAAACACCCACAGAGGATAGTCGTGGTCATTTCCATGGAGCAGCCGTAAAAAAAATGTGTTGATGAAGCAACAGGCAAAGACGTGACTGTTTGTGTAGCATTTATTGACAATCATTTATCGGGGGAAGCTATTCGTTTCCAAAATTCTTGTATAATCGTTATTGTATTCCATTAACAGCCGTGCTGTAAACACAAGTGCTTTCGTCAGCATCTTTTGTATTTTGAAAATTTTTAATTGTTTCCTCTGATTAAATATGTCTTCAGAAAGAAAATATAAAACTTTAAGCTATATAAAGTTTTTAAGAGTTCATCCACGAAAGAAAAAACTTATGTTTTATGAACAGTATGTAGATGTGATTTCTCTGTTCTGCATGAAAAGACTGACATGGAATTATATTCTGCACAGGGGCAATGCAGAACCTACCTTGGGGGGGGGTGGAACTTTTCCATTTAATTGATTAAAAAAAAAATTCTGGGAAAAAAATTTTGTGGTTTTTTTTTCATCTAGTCTATGAGTGCCGGGGGGGGGGGGAAGAGAATCTACGGATTTCTGGATTCCAAAAGTTGGCACGTTTGCTTATGAGAGTAGTAAAAGAAACTCAAACATTTTTGTGGATGTCCATGTATTTACATATTTCTCATTTTCTTTAATTTCTTTTTACTTTTCTTTACAAGTTACCCTTTTTGCAACCCTTATCCCTTAATCTATGATTATTACCTGTAGATCTATGAAAATCCTCCTCACTATAGCCTAAGCCAGTGCATGGGTTTTGATCCCCCTGGGGGTGAGGGCTTGCTTTAATGAACTGGAGGGGGGGGGGTCACAAGAGATTCTCCAAAATGAAAATGTCCAAATAAGAATTTCATTATATTTTTTGCAATGTAAGTAAAAATATGTCAAAACTAAAAAATGCCTCGACTCAGCTGAACAACTACTTACCATTGCATGCATGATTTTCCCTTTTATATATATGAGTTATTGAAAAATAATTTTGTGTAATAAAACAAGGGTGGCTGTGCAACAATCATGACAATGTTATGAATATTCAAAATACTATAACTAAAATAAATGTTATTTTTTCCACAAAAAGGACCCAAAAATATTTCTGCACTGGGCGCCGTGTTTGGTAATGGTGACCCTGAGTTTGGTTAGCAAGTTACCCAGTCTGCACCATTATGATGTGCAATATATGCATTCCATCCCAACTTACAGCTCTGCTGATGTCAGCACTGTCAGCAGAATTCGAAGCTAAAAATCATATGGGTAGTTTGAAGTAGTTAAAGTATGCACCCATAAGAAAAAAAAGTTCGGTTAACTAGGACTTCTCCCGGTTACACTGTATAACATGGTTTGTTGACGGTAGCTCCTATATAAATCGATAGTCCAAAGACAAATTTGACCCTGAATCCAATAGGATGCTTTAACTAGGAAGGGAATTAGTTTTCGCCATATTTTAAAAATTTGTATATTCATTTACAATTTTTCTGAAGGGGGATTATGCAAATAACTATTTTGTTCTTTCTCTTTTAACAATAAGAAATTATTTTTACTATCAAATAAGTAAATCCATTAATAATATTTAGCACTATTTTTCAGGCATGTATTGATTCAAGTCACATGCGTGACTGGGCATGTAAATTTTTGAAGATTTTTCCAGCCCTGATGCATACCAACCCCTTATTTTGTGGCTATTGTTGACAGATAAGTGGGGGATAGAGTCAAACCATTTCCCCATTAAGTCAACTTGGTATTTTAAGGTTTTTTCCAAGGAATATTTAAAGACTACGAAAAAAACACCATTTATTTTGTGAAAATTCAAAAAAGGGGTGAGGTATTAAATAACACTATAATAATAGAGAACTTGATGTCTAAAGTGAAAATCACAGCAATTGATGATGTACGAGCAGGAAAAAAATGCATTACATATATATAAAATATGATGGAGCCTCAGAAAAATTATGTACGAAATGGAATATGTGTGATGCAGGAAATGTGTTAAATCAGGATCCTTTTGTATTTGTTAACATAAAAACATATCCATTTTACTCTTCAATTTATTTTTTTTTCCTTTTGTGCTATTACTCTTTTGTTGTTTTTCACATATTTTAATTTTTGGTTTCACGTGTAGGACCATTCATATTCGGAATTCAGGTCGGAAAGAAAAGAGAGTGGTGAATATGCACCATCCCACAAATTTTGTTTCTCGTGTAAGTTTTTTTTTTCTTTTTTCCAGTTATTGAATGATTTTTATTTTTAAAAATTACTCGCACATAACTGTTGATGTTTTATCAAGTGAATACATATAGTGTCGCTTCAATTAATGATTATCATTCATTTAGAATACCATAAAACCTCACTGTATGATTCAATGTAGTAACACATTCCTGTACAAATATTTTTTGTTCCAAGTCTTGTTTGTGAAAATACCTATAGTATATTATTGAACTGCAGCATCTCTAAATATTGATAATTTCTCTACAATTATATTTTTCCCTTGTCCGCAGAGTATCGTTATATAGAGATATTACTGTATTTCTTTAATTACAACCCAGGGTGCACTTAGCAAAGTCTACCTGTTAATCCAAAATGTACTTCCAATCAAAAAGTTCTCATTTCTTCTTAACTTTCACCATCATTTGATGGTGTGGCATAACTCTTAAATCATTATCATCCATCTCTTTTTTTAATACCAATCATGGCTTCAGTGCACTACTGCACTTCATTGGGAAAGAAATGATGGAAGGGTTATGAGCTGTTATAGTTTTATTTCCACCACTATATACAAACCAAGGGTCAAAGTATTCTAATAATTTTAGATGGAGATAAGTGTCTGTCTTTTCTATTCATCAGAATGATTTCTGAGTGAATTTAAAGGAGAAAAAAAATTATGAATGTGCCTAAGATCTTTCGCTTGACTGATTGTGAGGAAGGGTTTACACTTGATTTACAAAATAGTCACAGTGTTTCACTTTCACTTGTCTGTTTTATTTCTTTGCATCAGTTTTTCTTATTCACTGTTCTCTTTAATCCCCTGCTTTAGATTTCCTTCAACATGATTCTTCAGCCGTGGTCCCATTAAGGAAGGCGCCTTCAATCGTTGACACGTCACAGCCCCCATTTTGACATTTTAATAAAGCCTGCAAGTCATTAAGCCATACTACAGCACTGATCCTCATTTTTGAATTTCAGTGAGGCTATTAACACCTCAAAAACAGTTACCATGAGAGTTTCCCTTAAAATATATCCCTTGGAATTTTCATGCTCTATCAATAACTTGACTATGTACAAAGTTTCTCTAATTACATATACCTTGATGTAATTTTCTCTGCAAATCTACATGGAATAAACATGTTGATTACATCTAGCAGAAATTGTCACAGTTGAAGGAATAAATGTTAACTTTTGTTCTTTCACCGCAACCTGAAACATTCCACTCGCAGTGTCCGACTCCTCTGCTATCAAACTTAGATTTCGCCCATACTTTTCTGTGCAGCTGAAATCTTAGTCCCCTACACCTCCAGTAATATTGACAATCTCAAATCAATTCAAAATGAAGTCATCCGCTTCATCCACAACTGCTGGTTCTTTTTTTGTTTCTGTTTGCGAACTTAAATTTGAACTTAAATCTCCACCCTCTTACTACTCTGAGAATTATTTCTCAATTTATCAAGCTTTATAAGATTCTCCATGACCATCTAAACTTTGATACTTCGGGAATTCTAGCTAAGCTATCCTATTTCTCCATATAGAAAGACTTGACCATCCCCAAAAACTTGTACTCATTTTTGCTTCTGCTGACTGCATTAAATAAAGCTTCTTTCCTCATACCATATTTGAATGAAATAAACTCCCCACCCCCACCCCATCGTTGGTTCTTCCTCAATCACCAATGTTAAGCAATATACAGATGCATAGGTAACAGGGCATATGGCATTTTACTGGCAAACAGTTGATCCTAGAGTCATACTTCAAATTAGAAAAAGTATCAAAATAGTGTACTGAAAGGATGATGTCACTCTCCGCTACCATACAAAGGTTTTAAACAACTGGCTGTTGCAAAGATAAATTTTTGGAAAGAAAGAATATTCAACTGCTTTAGCAAAGAATCGAACCTACGTCCTTTCACTTTCTGGTGAATGCCCTAGACCTCTAGACTACAAAGGCAACCAATCTCGCAATCTTTCCTTGGAGCTTGTGTGCACTGAGAGAGACTGTACATGGACTGCCAGACCTGACTCAAGCCACTTTCCCCACAAAGGCAGTTGAATTTTCTCTCTTTCTAAAAATCTGCCATCCTTTCATAAGTCGCCATCTGGTGGCAACATCAACAATTGTGCGGCTGTCCATTTATGGTCCTTTTCAGTGTGCAGGAGCTCCAAAAAAAGATTAAGAGATTGCTTTTGTAGTCTGGTGATCTAGGGCGTTCACCCGGAAAGTGAAAGGAAGGGTTCAATTCCCTGCAAAGGCAGTTGAATTTTTCTCTTTCCAAAAATTCATCTTCGTAACAGCTAGTTGTTACAAATAGTGTAATACTCAGATACGCCATTCATGTTTCAAGGGATTGTGTAGTTATTAAAATAAAAATGCTTACTTTTATGCAACCTGTTTTTAAAACAGGTTGGGTAAACCATTTTTCCCATATTTACTGGTTTTTTTTCCCCAACTTTCTTCCGTTTTTTTAAATTGGAACATCTTAGTATATATTGCACTTGGACGTATGGAATTTTTTTTTTTTTTTTTTGGCATCAGAAGAGATGAGGCAACAACTTTCTTATTTGGTTTTCGAGCACAGGTTGTTCATATAAAAAGTTAAAATTTTTATTTTAAGAGCTATATGACCTCTTGCAACATTAATGACATCTGAGTACTACATGTTATTTGTATAGTTTTTCTAATTAGAAATACGCCTCCCAGGTCAACGATTTGCCAGTAACATGTGGTGCAAGCTGATAGCTATGCATCCTCTATGTATCACATTCAAATGCATCCTCTATGTATCACATTCAAATGCATCCTCTATGTATCACATTCAAATGCATCCTCTATGTATCACATTCAAATGCATCCTCTATGTATCACATTCAAATGCATCCTCTATGTATCACATTCAAATGCATCCTCTATGTATCACATTCAAATGCATTCTCTTGTATAGTCCTCGTCTGCCAACAATATTGTATAAATAAATGCATACACGTCACCAAAGAAATCAGAAGGTCATATATTGAAGACCCTTGCTTTAGAGCAAAAGTGCTCAATTTTTAGAAGAGTATGAGCCACTTTGTTGGTTCAGAAACGTGTCATGGGCTACTTATATTATCGTAGAATTTGCTGTGGTCCACTTGTATTACATGGAAATGTGCTGTGTGTCACTTAAATGATCTGAAAGTATGCTGCATGCCGCTTGATTGATGTTGAAACGTGTTACATGCAATTTAAAAGGTCTGGATATGTGCCAAGAGCCACTTTAGTGATCACTGAAAATATTGTGTGCAGCTTAAGTGAACTGTAAATATGTGGCAGACTGCATAAGTGATCTTGAAGTGTGCCACGAGCCACTAGAGTGATCTTGAAATATGCTGGCCAGCCATTTAAGTAATCTGCCAATGTACCACATGCCACTCAATGAACTGTGGATTACTTAAGTGATTTGAAAATGTACTTGGAGTTGTTAAGTGATCTTGAACAACAAAGGGCTCAAGCTCAATAGAGCTACAAAGACATAAGAGCTCACCAATTGTATAATAGAAATATATATTTAAATCTGTATATATATTTTTTTTTTAACGTATTTTTATGTTCATGTATTTTATATGCATAATAAAGCACCCGACACCGCCCTGCCCCCTCATCCGGGCAATGGCTAAAATTGACAATGGTCGATAGAGCCTGGGCGGTGCACGGTATGAAATGAAATGTTGTGATCTTGGTATGTGCCATTGGCAGCTTAAATGATTTGGAAGTGTGCTGTGAACCACTAAAGTAATCTAGAAATATGCCTCAAGCCACTAAAGTGATTTCATAATCTTTCATGGGTCACTTGAGTGGTTTGGTTATTTGTTGCAGGCCACATCAGATTGACTCCAAAGGCCACGGGTTAGACATGTATGCCTTTGAGTATTTAAAAACCCCAAAAGGGATCACGTGGCTTCAGGTTGAGAACCATTGTTTGAGAGCACAAATTTGTCAAATCCATTACTTTATAAATTTCAGCTTGAAAATCATGCATACTGGGGTTGAATTATTGTTTTCTGAATCATCTGAGTTAACAATGTTTGTAAATATATCTACATTGAACATGATTGCAGTGTATGCATAGCTCTCTTCTTACTGAAATATTTCTTAGTTATTATTATTATTTTTCAATAGCAGATTCACACATTGAAGATCAGCCTGTGCAAGAAGAACAGGCGAAGAGACCTGAAATCATAGTTTTGAAATCTGCAGATGTTGTGCAAGCCAAACATGTACTGCCTGATGTTGTTTCGCTGTGTGAGAGTGTGAATGCAATTCCGCCTGAAGAAACAGGAAAAAATGAGCATGAAAGCATGGTTGGTGGGGACTCTTCTGAAAATCCCCCATTGGAAAACTGTGAAACTTCAGAAAATCCTCCATTGGAAAACTGTGAAACTTTGGAAAATCCCCCATTGGGGTACCGTAAAAATTCTGAAAATCCTCCATTGGAAAACTGTGAAACTTTGGAAAATCCCCCATTGGGGTACCGTAAAAATTCTGAAAATCCTCCACCTGAAAATTGTGGAACTTCAAAAACAACATTGCAGCCGTCATTTTCCACTGTTGCGCCAAATATTGTTTGTGTACAGAAAGACCTGGATAGTTCCTTCCTTTCGGATTTGTCTATGTTTCACCTTATGGCTGACTTTATACGAGCGAACAGACCCAGTCATATTACTTATACAGTCACGAACGTGCTTGCATGTGCTTGCGTGAGGTTTGAGGTGCCGATACAATATTTAACCAAAGTTTACCCCTGCGAGCATTTTTCAGGACAGAAAGTGGTATATTCTTGCGCAGTCAAGATCAAAGATATATTGTTATCAGAAGATGTTAGCAGAGATCGAGACGAGGCCCATTCTCGGGCTGTTAAAATAGCATATGATCTGATTTTGAGTCATTCTTTCTGCATCGAAGTAAATGAATTTGGAGTGATGTGTTTGAAGCGCATCCAGCAAAGATCGCATCAAAATCCACCTCCAGCACCTCCTACAGGTCCAAAACGGGCAAGGGCAAATAAGAAAAAGAAGAAAAGGGAAAAGAAAAATAATTTGGTCATAAATGTACCTAAAGGTAAGAAAAATAAAAAGCAGATGAAGTTGAACAAAGCTGCACTGAAAAATGTCAACACTGTGTCTAAGCAAAAATCGAAAAAGGCCAAACTAGTACCTTTGGAAGAGACAATTTTCATGTCCAAAAATATTAGTGCCGACATTCCTCCTGAAGGGGAAGGAAAAGTTGTCTACTTGGCAAAAAATGTGGACTTTATTCCTGCTGCACCACTACCGAAATTCGTTATCTATGACAATTCTGAAGTCACCAATGTGCACAGCGATTTCTCAACATTGAGATTGTCTGCAACTCTTTGTAATATTCCTGTCAATTTCCAGCACAGAATATACACTGTTGGTGAAACTTGCGTTCAAAAGTTAGTAAGTTTTATCATTGCATACAAAAATCTATATGTATATTGCATTTTACTCTGGACTTGCTCTAGTGAGATATTATCATTCAATTTTTTAACTTTCCATTATCAAGTGCGACCACTGTCCCAGTTTAACAATGGTTTTATAACGAGGTGTTCTAATCTTATATTAGAATGCATTCTAACCACATCAAAATATTACACTATGTTCTTTGCTTTAGTATTTAAATAGTCCACTAGATGTTGTTAGCATTTCGATTATCGATAATTTAGTGAGCACAGGTGTTTGGACCATAGATGTGGCTTAGAATCATAGTTATGTGAAATTACGTTTAGTGATAGATGTTTCTTACTTATGTAAATAACCTCTACCGCAGGCATCCTCAACTTGTTGCTTTCAAGCACCACGGTGCTCTTTAAAGCATCCGGAGTACTCAATGCTCTTGTTTGATGTGATCACGAGTACTCTACCAACGTTCCAGCTAAACACCTTGTAAAAATTCAAGGATTAAAACCACGCAGCTTTTTCAGGCATACATATTTCAAATTTTTGCTGTACGGGTGCTCTTCTTTTGATGATATTTGCAGGCAGTGCTTGCAATCAGAAAAAGGTTGCAGACCTCTGCTCTACACTATCAACTCCTATGGCATTAAGATGCCTTTTAAGAGTGCAGTGGCCAGTAAGTAGACCAACAGCGCTACGAATACCATTTTTGCAGATCTTCATCTGCTTCTGCCTAAAACTAGAGCAGTCAGAATTTACCTTTTTTGCCTGTTGCTGACCATCAATGTTCAGACAATCTTGGTACTGTTTTTTCCCAAAAACAATATCTCTAATAGATTCCCGTGAAATGCCCAAAGCTGGTGGCTCAGGACCAGTGAACAGAATGCAGACCCCCCCCCCGCCCCCACCTTTTTGCCAGATTGTCAGTCAATTCATTACCTCAATGACCAGGTGCCCAGCAAAAGCTTGACTCTGTTGTTGTTGTTGGATAGATTACAGCCTCATACTAAGCAGTAGGTTATTGCCATTGAGTGTAAAGGGTTATGCTTTATAACACCATAACTTCTGTTATTCCTGAAATTATTGGCCATCCTCAGAAAAAATTTCATTCGTGCGTCTCTGGGCTCATAATGTTAAGAGTTCACTAAGCGTCAATGTATACTCCGCTTATTTATATGAAGATTTAGATTAGTGTTTCTTAAAGTGGGTGATGGAATGATCTGGGAAGAAGGACAGAGTGGAAACTATGGATATTAGGCTATAAGGGTTATTATATGTAGGGTTATATATATATTATATTAGGCTATTAGGCCCAAATTGTTTGCACAGCAGATATTTCTGCAACTGTTGACTTTAAAACATGCTTCTAGTTACAAAAAGTTTCAAAAGCGTGCAGTTGCTTAACCCCTTTTCAATCACAGATGAAGTATTTCGTCCAAATGCCAGTGGAATAAATTAATCCAGTTCTTTGTGTTTTCTTTCCTCTCTCTTCATCATCTGGAAGCTTTATTATAACTGAACCAAAGTTGTTTCTTCCCTCTGCTTTTTCCATATTCCTGTCAGTGATTTTTTTCCCTCTACATATAATGTATCTCTCTACTATATACATGTAAGAGCAAAATAAAACATATTTGGTGAAGTGTGAAAAGGTAAATCTACTCTCTTATCTACTACTAGCTGTTACCCGCAGCCTCGCTCACATAGATTTGGTAATCTGGAAATTGCTTGGTGATTATTCCTTCTAAAAACATTTGAATCCCTCATGACCCCCCTGGGGTGTTGCAATTCCAGAAATCCTGTCTTGACGGGAGTCTCCATATTAAAAAATATAATGCCGCCGAATTTCATATTTATAGCTTTTCCTCAGCGATGATTGTGCCATATAGCCTTTGCTATATAAGCCCCTCATGACTACTTTACGATGATCCTTAATACAAAATATTGCAATTTTTTTTCATGATTTCGAAAAAATACTGAAAAAAATAGTTTCAAACCGATGTTTATATTCATTTAAAATTTTTAAATTAGAAAAAATATTGGTTACCATTACCAAAAATCCATGGCAGGCGCAACAACATTTTGGCTCGATATACTAGAAATTTTCCTCTTCAATATCACTGTTGTGTTTTTTCGTTACACGATTATATACTGTATATATATATTTTATATCGTTATTTGCTTGAATTTTCCATAACGATGCAATTTTGCATTTAGTTTTACATGCAGTTATAGGCATGAGGTATGAACATCAGTATGAATATTCGGTCAGTTTTTTTTCTCCTGAAAATAGGTTTCTAGGAATTCAAGTATTCGCTCATAGATTACAGGAAGTGTTCCGCTTCCGCGCGAGCGCTGATAGATACCATTGTGAGACGCGCTTAATGGGTGCAGAAGTTTTGGTTTTAGGTCCTCCTTTTTTTTAATTATTTCTTGCCATGTTCATTGTTTCTAAATGCTCTAGCGGATCACAGAGTGTTGACACGAGTCACGTCTTCCCACACGAACGCCATCTTCCACGCACAGCTGGACTGTTTCTCCAGATGCGCCCCTTGCCTTTAGTGTCTCTTCAGATAAAATAAGTGAGAGAAGGGGGGACCCACAGGGTTCCGGCTTGCATCTTTTATGTGACTGTTGTATGTTTCTGAGGCCCGTCATTTAGGGGGGGCAGAGGGGCCATTGTCCCCCCCCCCCTGGCTTTCGAAAATACACTAAAAATTTTATATATATATATACACTGAAGAGCCCAAAAAACTGGTACACCTGCCTAATATTGTGTAGGGTCCCCGCGAGCCCTCAGAAGTGCCGCAACACGACGTGGCATGGACTCGACTAATGTTGCTGGAGGTAATTGACACTATGAATCCTGCAGGACTGTCCATAAATCCATAGGAGTAAGAGGGGGTGGAGATCTCTTCTGAACAGCACGTTGCAAGGCATCCCAGATATGTTCAATAATGTTCATGTCTGGGGATTTAGGTGGCCAGCGGAAGTGTCTAAAGTCAGAAGAGTGTTCCTGGAGCCACTTTGTTGCAATTCTGGATGTGTGGGGTGTCGCATTGTCCTGCTGAAATTGTCCAAGTCCATCGGAATGCACAATGGACATGAATGGGTGCAGGTGATCAGACAGAATGCTTACGTACCTGTCACCTGTCAGAGTCGTATCTAGACGTATCAGGAGTCCCATATCACGCCAACTGCACACGCCCCATACTATCACAGAGCCTCCACCAGCTTGAACAGTCCCCTGTTGATATGTAGGGTCCATGGATTCATGAGGTTGTCTCCATAGGTCATGTCCATTAGCTCGAAGCAATTGGAACCAAGACTCGTCAGACCAGGCAACGTGTTTCCAGTCCTCAACAGTCCAATGTCGTTGTTGTCGGGCTCAGGCGAGGCGTAAAGCTTTGTGTCGTGCAGTCATCAAGGGTACACGAGTGGACCTTCGGCTCTGAAAGCCCATATTGATGTTTCGTTGAATGGTTTGCCGCTGACACTTGTTGATGGCCCAGCAGTGAAATCTGCAGCAATTTGCGGAAGGGTTGCACGTCTGTCACGTTTAATGATTCTCGTCAGTGGTCGTTGGTCCCGTTCTTGCATGATCTTTTCCCGGCCGCAGCGATGTCGTAGATTTAATTTTCTACCGGATTCCCGATATTCACGGTACACTCATGAAATGGTGGTACGTGAAAATCCAAATTTCATCGCTACCTCGGAGATGCTACGTCCCATCTCTCGTGCGGCGACTATAACACCACATACAAAGTCACTTGAATATTGATAACCCGCCATTGTAGCAGCAGTAACCGATCTAACAACTACGCCAGACACTTGTTGTGTTATATAGGCATTGCCGACCGCAGCGCTGTACTCTGATTGGTTCCATATTTCTTTATTTGTATACGCATGCCTGTACCAGTTTTTTTTGGCTCTTCAGTTTATATATACAAATATATATATACATACATTGAGTACATGTGCTTTGCCTGCCCCCCCCCCCCCCCCCGCGGGAAAAGTTGAAATGACGGCCCTGATGTTTCTTTTCACCAGAGATAGCCAAGCTTAGAAGTTCTCTGCTCTTCCATTCCTGAATACTGTATTTTTGGTTTTTGAATACTCGCTGTAAGCAAAACTCGATAAGAATCATCCATAATAACCATGAGCAGCACATCAACCGTAATTATTATTTTTTTTGATTGGCTTCAAAAATTTTATTCAATGTTCATTTTTTCCACATAAATTTGGAAGAAACAATTAAAAATTCCCAAGTTTTTGAGAGCCACGGTTAATATACAGGGTTTTAAAATTATACGTTGCTTTCATATTATTGGTTGGAATTTTTTTATAAATAAATTTCAGCTGAGGGAAGGGAGAAAAGTCAAAGGTTAGTGACGCGCTGATATAAGATAATTATTTTTTTCTAAATTTCAAAATACTTTTCAATAAAAAAAAACAATGGTTTAAGAAAACCTCACCTGAATTTCTGAAAGTATTGGCAATAGTGTTTTTTTTAATTCTATAATTATTACTAACTCATTGTGCAATTTTTTTACATGCATTACGTTACACATAAAAAAAAGATTTTTCTCATTGAGATTGGCGAGAATCGGCCATACGTTAGCAAGGTCAAGCAACGATACATTGGTTTAGAGGCTTTCGTTTCCATAGTAACGAGTGATGCGGTTCCCTCGTAGCTTCCCCTTCACTGCAGAGAGAGTTAACCTGAAACAGACTATAATAGCTGTCTTAAGTCGGAAGGGAAGCTATGACAAAAAAAATTCTGGAGCAGGCACGTGTAGAAAGAACTGTTTCTTAGGTGCTGGTTTCAACTGACTCTCAAACGTGAACAAAAGATAAATTCAATGTCGTACTTGTTTTTTTTTCCTACATGAAAGCCCCATAACTTTGACATCATGAATACATTAATGTCACACGCAAACGTAATCAACAGTTCCCTGCATTTGCAAATTTGTTAGAAATGCTCTGGTAGAATCCTTACAAGGTGCAGCATATGTATGGTTTAGTCGGGGTCATGGTCCCCTCAAGGGTGGGAGGTGGGACTGAGAGTGCTTCAGCCCTGGGGCCTGAGATAATTACCATCATTTTTTGTTTTTTCATGCTATAAATTCTCTACAGAAGAGCCTGCGAAAAGTCTAGTTTGGGGGCCCACTAAAGATCCCATCCTATGAGCCCTACTCCTGGATGTGGGGGGCCGTGGTCAGGGTATGTGCATTTTTAATTTGGTTTTTTTCAGGCGAATTATTTTTTTTTCATTGTGTGCCTTAATTGATCAATATGAATTTTTCTTTTATAGTTGTGAGATATACATGTGTGATCAGTTAGTGTGCCAAGCGATTGCAAGATCAAAAAAAGATTCCACAAAAAGTGCTGTAGTAAGTTTACTTCAAGCCCTCAGAAGGAAATTTTACACTATCAAGGTAAATGTTTTGTTCTACATTAATTTCATCAGATTTATCAGTGTTTTGATATGAAAAGAACCTCTATGCATGAAATAACATGCTCATCACTTTGTTCAAAGATAAACTGAATTCTGATTTCTTATTCGTGCAGACCTAGATCAAGATAAGCAGAAGGCACTTTTTTAGCCTTACTATTGATATTTTTCTGTTTTATCGCATAGTCTCTGCTAGAATGAAAATAAGAACAAAATAGACTTCAAAACTCCAGTGCACTACACTTAATGTGATCACATTGGGACTTGAGGTTTCTGATAATGATTACTAATTGATAACTATATCCAAAACACACCCAGACACGATTTCAGATAAATGTGCTGACCGCTACACCACAGAGACACAATTTCTTTCTTTATAATACACAGTAGCAAGCACAAGAGCATTGTAAGAGTATCAGTGTCTGATTCCTATCGGAGACTACCAATGTTTTTTTTCCGAAATGTTCACATCAATATATAAAGAAAGTCTCTTTTGTTAAGGGTGGGAAATGTTTGTCAGCAAGGGAAAGAGGAGGGCACAGAGAGTCTGCAGGCTGATAACTATGACTTGTGAAGGGGGAGGAAATGAATATCTGGTTGTATCTCAGCTTCGGAATTCAGAAAACAAACCTTAGGTGAAGGTAATAACAATCCTAAATGATAGCATTATGTATGATTCTAATAAGCAGCATCTGCAGTATTATTTTTTGGCTGTAACTGAAAACTCTACTTGCCTTTGATAATTATTTTGGTTGTAACTGATAACTTTACTTGCCGTGACAACTTTTTTGGTGATATCCCGCATTTTTTATGAGAGTATAGTAAAACTTTGATTAACCATCACCTTCCGGACCAGGGCTGTGATGGATAACCAAATAGATGTATAACAGAAATCTCTTAATACATATGTATAGTAACGTGATTTCACTGCAGGCTAGGGAAGAAAATGAAAATGAATGTATTAAATCAGGATCGATTTCAATCCTTAAATGCAATTTTTACAAATTTGTACAAGGTTTTTAATTTTAACTTTGATCAATTGTGCTCACGAGCATGAAATCGGACATGAGCATCGGGCACTCTGGATGTTCCAGGGAGCACCATGGTGCTCGCAAGCAATGAGTTGAAGATTCTTGCTATACACAGAATATCATTTTTTAAAGGAATTCATGGCATTTATTTTTCTTCATTTTATTGGCACAAGTGTTCTGTGGGTCTTTTCTAACTGGCACAAATTTCCCGTGGAACACAAAACATTAAGAACCCTTTAGTCAAACCCCTTCCACTGAAAGAGAAAAATAAAAGAAATAAATCACATCACAAGAAATTGTTTAAAATTTTAAATTTTGAACTGTAAGAATATAAATGGAGTCTGGAAGGGTATACAAGCATTCATGGAAAACTCAAATTGCCCCCCCCCCCCTGAAAAATCAAACTGTCCCATATTGGGAATCAACGGCATAGAGCGACACAGAAGCAGCATCAAGAGGATAGTCTACAGCATGTTTCTACCATAGAAAGTCTTCATACCGAGCTATTAGCACAGTTACAGTCTCTGTGAGTGTCATGGAAAGAATGTCTGCCAACTATATGTCCCGATATAATTATAAGTAGATTTCTAGGGTAGAAAATCTGCTATGACAGTAGATGATGAAATTAAAAATAATGCTGGTTTATGTCAATTTCATGTATGTCAAATTATTTTTTAAAAATCCATGGACTTCTCATTACACTTGGTACATTGTCATACAATTAATATTTTATGTGGCATTTACTTGTGTTACATTTCCATTTTAATAGGAGAAAAAGGTGCAGTCAGAAGACATCAAGATCACTCTCAGTCAGTTCGATGGTGGTCTCAATAACAGTATCTTTACACTCTCTGAAGAAAATATTGGCTGCAAATTGCTGAAGACAATGGGTTGGTCAGGTGGAGGTATAGGGAAAATGGGTGATGGAATCACTGAACCTGTTAGGTGAATGTTTTGTTCATGTATTGTCATATCTTTAACTTATGTGTTATAGTGGGAGGGAGGGTGGCGGAATATGTTTAGACTATGAGAAAAATGGTAATTAGAAAAGAGTTCAGAGTTTTCTACATTTTTTGAGCAACAATATGAAAAAAAGAAAAAAATCTCACAAAGTGATATATGATCAGTGTTTCTTGTGCCTTTTTTTAGCCCATGGACCACTTTGAACCAAAGTTTCTTCTCATGGCAACCTGTCTGATCTAGGGAAGGGACTCCTTTCTCTTATAAAGGAGTGAGATCCTTTCTACTTAATGAATTGGTTTTTGTCGATAACTAAATTTATAATTATTAATTTTTTTTCATGTCGATCTGGGCCAAGCACAGATTTATATCCCTCCCAAGAATCGAATTAGAAAATTTGGTCTGCCAGTTAAAATATGGGAGTATCCAATGAACCTGCACATGGTAAATCATCTGTCAGAAAGGATGATTCATATTATGGAAATTACGTTTTATCATTTCAGACATTCAACATGATACTTATGTAGTGAGTTCTTATCCGTATAGATGGCGCACCCTCCTCACGCTCCTGGTGATTGTGAAAAAGAACAAAGAATGTCAGTTAAAATAGTACCACTGATTTGTATAAACATGTGTCTTCCTTCTCGTTATATTTCTTTCATATATGTATATTAAATTGTTAAGTTTTGATTGTGTTTTATCTTGTCACTACAAGCATTGGATCACTTATATAACATGAAAATTCAAATATTTGTTATCTTCACTTCAAAATGTAGAAAACAGATGACCTCACCAGCAAGAACATGAAACAAGCATAACTGTTACAACATAAACACTTAGAAGCTACACATATACATACACATGAAACATGTTCTCGTGTTTACGAATACATTAAAAATTCTATAGAAGAATGCGGAACAAGGTACGGTTAAGTAGTAGTAGTCTTTTGAGGTTATATCATGGATTTTTTTAAAAACCTTTAAAGATTTAAAAAAAAAAGTCTATCAACTAACATTTGTACTTTTAAGCAAACCCCCTAGTCTCATCATTTTGTGAATGTTTGTGAGCACTTTACTTACAATCAGAATACACTGCATTCAAAATCCTTAATACATGTTCCTTAATTGGCGCTCGCTATAACAACCCCCATCATTCTATCAAAAGTAGACATTGTATCAGTTGTTATATGGAAAGAAAAGCATTGAGGGTAATCATTATATGAAGACAATTGAGAGACACATCATATCAGTCATTGTAACTGATCAATTGTTATAGCAAGCATCAACTTTATATTTTTCTGAGTTTTGCTGCTGCAAAACTGCCAAAACTATACAGGATTTTCTCACATTTGAGAAACAAGCGAAAAAATAGGAGGAATGCCATTTAAGTGGGCTGTAACATGTAGTATTGGTTAGAGAAAGAGTAGCCTGTGTGCATGTAGTGGGAAGACAAGCAATACTAAGGGGCGCGGTAGCCCGGTCGATAAGATGCTCGCCTAAAGTACCAAAGGATGTTTAGAGGTGTCGCGAGTTCGATACCCTTGAGTTTTCGTCCTTGTCTGAAAACTTCCTGACACAGGGGTACAACAAAAAACGGTGATTTGACCGCAGCAAAAAAACTACTACCGCAGGGAGTCCCCCGTCGAGGGGTTAGCACACCAACCTCTCGATGAGTATAAAAAAACAAGCCTGCCGTTCGGAATCAGCAATAAATTGTAGGTCCCGGTCTAATTAGCCCTCGTGTGCAGAAAAAGACTGTGGTGCGACAAAAATGATCAACAAGCAATACTATGCTTAAATATGGAGAAAATGAGAAGGGGAGGGGGAGAGTGGTCTGAAGATTGCCAGATGCTGAGAATTGCACTATTTCTTTCAAGGTCTTTTGTCAGACAAATTGAAATACAACGTTACATGTGTGGAAAAAAAAAAAAATTTCATCATTTCTTCCTCATTTAATTATAGTTTTTTGTTTGAGTGTGATTTTCATTTAATTTTCGATGATGGAAAATGTTGAGCAAATTACCTTTTTTTAATCAGTTTTTTTATTCTGGTTAGTTCGTAAATCATAATTTTATCCCCTTTTTCTTGCAGGGCTGATGCCACATACTCTCATGGAAGGGGTCTTGGATTCTCTGACGAAAGAACTTCAGACCACCACTTTCATGTCAAAGCGGAATCCATATTGAGTGGCTATGCCGCTTCAAATCCCTCAAGTGACTTGGTATTTTCCTCGGAATTCACCGAAGCTCAAAAGCAAAAGATTCAAAAGTATGTATGATGCTGCTGATCATGTTCTTGTTTCTGTGTAAACTGATCAGGTTTAATAGATGTGAAGAACATTTGGAAGTTGGTTCTTTGTTCTATCTACCTTCAAATTTTGGTTAACTTTTTGTTCTTTCGAGGTGTGTAGCTGGCTTTGGGCCATTTGTGGGCATCGATATGGACTCTCATCCTGAAGATCCAGGTTCAATCCTTGTTGGCAGCTTAGTGACGGTCAGCTGAAGTTAGTTTTCTGCAGTTTTTAAAGTTTGGGATACAAATGCGAGCTGACCTCCCATTTGAAAAAAATCTCTCTGCAGAGATACGACATGATACTTACATAACATGATTATTCCAGCATTCATAATCTATACCTCAAAATATGGAATATGGATGGCAGTACCAGCAAGAACACAAAACAAGCAGAACTGCAATAACATAAATGTTAGGGCCACGCGTACCTTCTGGCATGTATGGACTCGTTAAAAATTTAGCTGCAGAATATGCAAAAGGTGCATGTACGGTTATGTAGTAGGGAGTAAGGTGAGTGCAGCATTATCCTGAGTAATATTTTCAAATATAGGTTTCAAAGTGTAGGTCTGAATGAATGAATCCAGAACTTTGCCACTGGACTTATCCCGTTGCCGAGATCTCTTCCAGCCCAGCTTCGTGTCAGAGTCTGGTCTGTGGGATCACCATTTTATGTTATCTTTGCAACAAACTTTATATATCTGTAATTTGTCTTGTAGATCTAAATATGGTCCTGCTTTGTATTATTTTTAATCATCAAAAATTGATGTTTTATCATGTTTTAAAGAGGGATCTGATACCTAGATGTGAAACACGTGATATACCATAGTTGAGACATCCATGTAAAAAAAACTACCAACTGATATTCCATAGTTTCCTGAATTCAAACTATTCTAGTTCGTGTCAGGTTCTCCTCTGACCAGAAGTATTCTTCATCATTACAGTAATACCGAAACCACCAGCAAGCATGTGGCTGCAACAAAAAGTCCCTGTTAAAAGTGTTTATTGCTACAATCCTTTTTTGAAATTAGGGCTTTTAAGACGCTTCCGAATGCGAATAATTTCCTCTAATTTCTTATATGGTGGAACTTCTAGCATGAACATTGCCGGCTAGAGGGCACCTCTCATTGACCCCTTAACTATCAGGAACAAGATATCTCGACCCTGTGTAAAAGAAATACATTTGAACTTTATCTCTTCTGTTTTTTTGGGACTCTTCATTGGTAACCCAGGGTAGAGAAAATTGATCCCTCGCTACAGTTTGATAATTAAAAATACATATAATATTACATAAATATAGGAAGGGTAGCTGTGTGAGAGAGGGGAGCAAGAATAGAAACCTGCGCTCCTCCCCTCTCATGTTTTCTCCTTCATTTCTCAATGATACCAGTTTTTGAGATTTATCTCTGCTAGTTCAACTGCATGTTGTCCAAATTTGTTGCTTAAAGCTTGTATTTAAAGATGTTTATGTCAGTGGCATCAGAGCCAAAGATGCTGATAGTACACTCAGTATTTTTAGTGGGGGGGGGTGTGTTGGAACCCTTATAGAATTCAAAGTCACTCTCCGCTATCAAAAAGAAGGCTTCAACTACTGGCTGATATAACCCTTTGAGGGGCACTACATAAAAAAAAAAAAATTTCGGCCGAACTAACTTCATATACTTGATACATAGGACTCATATAAATGTATTTTGCAACTATTCTTTTATTTTCATCAAAATCCAGCGAACAACATGTGGCCGCACTGCGGGGACACCGCCCACCTAGAACACCGAAAGCTTCCCTAGGGTGTAATGCAGGAAAATCAACATTTTCTTTAAAAAAATTCCCTTTCCACACCGATTTTGTAGGCCAAAATGACCAACATAAGCATATTAATAGCTGGTACATCTCTTTCAATGAGATGGCAGTGTAAATTTTCCTTCTTGAGTGGCATATAAATTTGTTCGTAATGCTAAATTTCCATCAGTGGCACTGAAAGAAATAAGATCAAGTTTTGCGATGCATCCGGCATTGGTAGAATTTCCTGAGATGGTCCCACTTCTTCCTTGAAATCTAAGTTTTGGTTTTTTTCTCCCGAACCATATGAAACCGTCGAGAAGATCCAGGCATTGGGCAGTGTATACATCAGCATCATTTTTGTCATAATCCATGCAGTAAGCTTTGTTTTATTTTCTTTATCTGGGATATCATCAGATGCATTAGACTCCGGATCAGAGAAAAGCTCTGATATTAGTATAATATTGCTTCCTCTATACTAAGGAATTTTATAGGCATTTCACTACCAATAAAAGTAATAAATGCACGATAATCGGGGGGGACTCAAGGCAAAATAAATTCCAGAAAATAAATATTAAAGGAATAGAGAGAGAGAGCATAGAAAGTAGTCATCAAAAGAAAAGGCTGCTTTAAAACCACTAGAATGAAAGAATGGTTATGTGCTGGACGAAAAATAGCATATGTTATGTCTTCCATTCTAACCCCTGAAACGTTTCAACACCATGGCTGCTGTCGCCTATTTTCTAGTAAACAAGAAAGAGGGGAGAAAATGAAGAAAAAAACAAGGTCGCTTCGTCTCCGAGAGGTGGTTTCGCACTGACGTCACTTGGTGTATGTCATTGCTCTAGGTCCTCAGTGTCTTCAGTATGGAACCACCTTTTTAAAACTTCAATAATTTGATTTTAAACTATTCTTAAGTTTATTGAATGGCTTGATTTCAACAAATAAGGCAAAATATATAAAAAACCATCAATTTTTGAAAAAAAAAAATTTTTTTATTAGGAAATAAATTTTAAAACAAGTACCATAAAAATGGAAAAAAATGATGGATTTTTTTACCACTTGCAAAACAAAACCAGTATGATGCTGCCATCTCTGACAAAAAATCGGAATCTTAAGCTATTTAATAGGATTTAAATGATTACTGTGCAAAAATTAGTTATTTTTTTAATGGAATTTTGACAAGGTGGTTTCGCTATGGGGACACCGCGCCGGAAAGGAATAAAGACAAATCCAGGAAAAAATAATTCAAGAAAATTCTTTGACGTCAGTTAGGTCTGGCTGTCCATGTACAGTGCCATTCAGGGTACACTAGCCCTGTAGAGAAAGGATTTGTCGCCCTTGTAGCAAGGTAAGTAAGAGGACGTTTGTTCGTTTTCCTACAAAAGCAGTTGAATTTTTTTTCCTGGATTTATCTTGGCATCAACTAGTTTTTGAAGCCTTTCTATCCTCTCAGCGTTAATTATAAAACATATATTTCCTATATGAAGTTAAAAGCCAAAAAATCTTCCAATATCCTTGGTTGATGGACAGATATATTTCGAATTCCTAGACATGGGCTTAAATGTACAATCATTGTACATTTAAGCCTATTCTGCGAGTGCTGTCCCCCCCCCCCCAAGAGTCCAATGCGACTGTTTGAATAAGTTAATGGCAGTTCTGTTTGAAATCTGCTATAAATTGCAGGCCCTTGTCTAATTAGACCTTGTGTTGCTTGGAATGCTGTGTGGCTCAAATGTGATCCAGTACACACATAACAAATCAGATCTGTTAACTACTACTAGTAAGACCAGTCGACTCCAGTCACATTGCCGTACAGCATTTTACTGCCAATCGACTCTAGTCTGAAATTGTACTCTCTTGAAAAAGTTATGTTGTACTTCTGTCCTTCCCCATAGACTTGATAATAGCGGTGATAGATGAAGATCCAAAAAACAACTATCATAGTTGTTGTTTCTCACATGCAACTAAAGAGCAGGTAGATGTGGTGTACTGAGCTATGAAAATTCATTCTATGTTTGTTCTAAATTACTGAGAGGGGATTCCAAAATGCCACAGTTTAACAAAGTTGATTTTTGTTCCTAGTTATAACCCTGCTTGTATGTAATTAGGTGATCTAAACAGCAAATGTCATGGAAAGCATTTTCTAGTTTAGTTTGCATTAAAATTATTTAATTTGTTTCATTGCAGTAAAGCCCATAGGTATAACATGAAGGTTGCATTTAGAGCCGTGGAAAGTGGTAAGGAGCTAGTCATCAGTCGGAAGTACCCTGTTCGAGAAATCTTCAATATACTCAAAAGTGGTGGGTCGATGGACAAATACGAGTTGATTCCGCCTGGCATTCTGCCAAAAAATCTGTGATGATAATAGTTGTTTTACAAAAAAAATTAGGAAATTTATTTTGTTTGAAAACAATGTGATTTGAATTGAGTTCCCAAACAGAAATGGTTTTTTTTTGGGAGAAATTAAAATATTTATTTATACAAACAATTTTTTATTTTTCCTCTCATGTATTGTGATGCAGTCAAACCTCTCTCTCTCGAAAACTGTTTAGTATGACAAAAAAATTTCCGACCTGTTTCAGCACCTCCTACAGATAGGCCTCAGCATGTTTCTCGTTATGTCTGTAAGTAGTCCATTTTCCCTCAGAATATTCAGGGGAAAAAAATTATTCCCTGCTCGTGCCAGTATCAGAAAAGAAATGATCGGAATTCGCGATTTTTATGCCCCACATCCAATCACTATGCGGTATTTGTGAGCCAACCAGGATGATTCTATGCAAAATAAGAAAAATGAAATAGAATGCTGTGGTTCAAAATCTGACAAACTTGCTAAGTAGCCTTAATGACATTACAGATGAACTTGGCAACCTGTGCGAAGACCTATCTCTAGGAGGTGCTGCCTCTTTCCAATGTTCATTCCACGTCCTAATAATATCTTTGTGCTGCTGGGATATTCTCTTTATTTCTGAAGGAAAGAGGTTACACTCTTAAGTTCACATCATTAGCTGTTGGTGGGCAAACAATGATATTCTGAAGAGGGATGTTGCGGTTTTCTTCTTTCAGATCTGTTTCGGACTATCTTTTCCATGTTATCCTGGAACTAACTGGGCTATGGTTAGAATAGCATCTTCCTTTCTTGGAGGCTTCTTGGGTTCTTATATTCTGGGAATTTCAATATATATTGATCAAAGTGTGTTATTTTTGCATGGAGAAAACACTCGTATCAACAGATATATGATTCTCTCTCTCAGACTGCGAAAAAAAAATTGCCAAAAAAATAAATATTATTCCAGAAACCTGACAGGGATAGCAAGAGGGTGAATTTTCCAAAACATTCGAAGACACTTAAAATGACATAAAAAAAAGGATGTTTGGTAACCTTAGTAAGTTAACTCCTTGAAAGTTATTACACTCAGTGCAGCTTTGCTACTCAGCAAGTTACACCACTGTGCGTGTTTCAAGGGAGGAAAAGGATTTCGTCGTCTGTTGTATTGATTTGCAAGAGGTCCTAGGTTCGATACCCAGTTGAGCCAACAGAACTTTTTTCCCAAGCTCACCTCGGCATAATATCCAGAAAGCCTATCGATTTAATATATCGTCTACCAAGAAAAAAAAGCATTATACACAATTGAAGAGTATGCTGTAAAAACAAGATAGTTCCATTTCTCTTCCATTCGACTAAGGAGGAGGCAGCCTTCCTTTTTTGTCCCTTGCTTCCCCCCTAGACGAGAGTTGCTGCAGTGTTGAACATTACTAGAAAGTGCATGCGTGATATGAGAGGAGGCTATTTTTTCCAGTAAATTGTGTGCGAGACTGTTACGTTTGGCAACTTATCGCCAAACACCAGGGTTCATTGACGATTTCACTTTCATTTTTTCATGACGTCTAGCTGCTCGCACGATAATATAAATAATTTGATAATATATATAACATAATAATGATATATAATATTGACATGCAATGAGAGAGAGAGAATACAATGGCTTGCCGCAATGTAAGTTCTGTGTTTCGTTTCCTAATGAATCTATTTTCATTATGAACCAATAACAAAGAAATGGTCTTCTCCCTATGAATCAATAAATGATAGCAGGACCCATCTTCGCTGTGCGCGCCGTTATTATTGTCTACTTGATGCGGCTGGACCGCATTTGGATTGAATCAGAAGGGGAAAAAAAAGTATTTTTATATATAAAGGAATCTAACGTTAATGTATGGGAGGCGGCCCCGTCTCGCCACATTCGTTGTTTGGGGAAAAACTTACCCCGTGCATCTGGTGATTGGTGGTGAAATATAACAATGAATTGCATTTAACCTGCGCAACGGTTTAAAAAATTAAATGTAAATTTAAGATCAAGAAGCAAGGATGGTAGGGAGGAAAAAAATATCTCTTATGTGTGTGGGTAATAAGAGGAATTCGAATCCACGACTTTCATGATGTTTCAAGCTCTAACTTTCTCAAGCTCTAACCCAGTGCTTCCTAAAGTGGGCCATACCGCCACCTGGTGGACAATGGAATGGTCCAGAAGAGCGATGCATTTTCACTATATCGGACAAGTAAAAATTTGCGACCTCTTTACGACGTTCGGTATTCATTCGACGTCGGAACGAATATCTGAATTTCTTATGTCGAACTGCCTCGACAAATGTATGTCATTTCTACGTCGCTCTATATCAGTGTGCTACTGGGGATAGGATCCTATGGGTTCGCTTGAGTTGGGGGGAGGGGGGGGGGAGGCGAAGAGAGAAAAAATTTCTAGAGAAGGAGGCGATGGAACAAAAAGTTTGGGAAACTGCTCTAACCACTGGACATACCGGGGTTCTGCCAGCCGCAACCCCCCCGCAATGTAAGAAAATGTTTAAAAAGAGGGTAAAAGATGGCCAAATCTATATATACACATTATACCACTTTCATTCCCCCCGGACGAAATTTCTGGATCCAGGCCTGAACCACTAACCATTGGAGATATCGGATTCTGGTAGAATTAAGTACAGTCGGCCCCCGTATTCGCGGGGGTTACGTTTCGGGGGTGACCGTGAATAACCGAAACCATAGTTTTTTCTTTGTATATCGTGTTTATTGAACAGCATGAGAAAAGCAGGGTGACGCAGAGGTAAAAGAGGGGGCAGCGATTGTTGGCGATGCTCTTCTTCATATCAAGTATGTTGACAAGGCTTCTACCAATTTTTATACATGTGAAGAACGTACCATAGAGGGATCTATATCATGAAAACAATCTATTGCTGAATTGAACTCGCGAAGCCCTTCCGCTATGTTACTCATGGTCAGTGGCGTAGCCAGGGGGTGGGGGAGCAGAGGAAGCGATTGCTCCCCCAATCGAAATTTTGCCTAAATTGACGCCTATTTTTTCTAAATGACTTTTGATCTATAAAAAACTTGAAAAATATTGACTTTTTTTTCCTTTTCTACCTTCATTGACTAAAATGATGAGTAAAGAAAAATCTACATTTATATTTGCGCCTCTTGCAGTTTCACAGTGTGTGTGATTGGGTTTGTACTAATGTTTAAGAGAAGGAAAAAAAGAAAATGGAGGTTTTCATTTACCATTTTTGACCATTGCTCTCAAGCTCTTCATCTGGAAGTACGTTCAGATCAGCCTCTTTTCCCCCACGTTTATTAAAGGACAGAATCTCTCTTGCCTGCTTCTAGCTCTGACTTTTTTCTCTGGCTATTGAATGGTCGTTCTTGGTAGAGCTCCTAGAAATACCTTTCATAGGTATGAAGATATGGCTTTCACAAAATGCTCATTCTGTTCTGAAGGGCCACCAAGAGCATTGACTAAGGCACCTTTTGAGGAAATTAGGCATGGGAACCTATTGTGGACAGACCACTGAACCTATTAAGTAATTTCTAAGATTCAGGCTCAAGAAGTCGCCTTTCGATTCGGAAGATGAGCAGTGGCATTACAAACCCGCCTCAGAGATACTTAAGTAGATTACGGACACATACGACAATTTCTGGCGCACGCCAATTCATTTGAAGCAGTGGTTCCTAAACCTTTTTGGATTCAGGCCACCCTCTGCTTGTGCGTCTGCAACCTAGTAGTATGTGATAACCACTGCGATGGTACGAGCATCGTGATGGATTCTTCCCGATTTGAACCCCACTAGTGGCGCAGTGACGGTTGACTGAAGCGAGTCTTTTTTTTTTTTTGCTTCTTTTTTTCAATTTCTAGGCACGAATGCTAACCGATCTTGTGTTTAGAAAGCCTTCCCCCTGAGAGCAGGCAGGCTTTCACCGTGATTTTCATAACACGAAATTTTAGGTTTCTGCCAGTTTTACTTCTAATGTGGAAGACAGATGGCAAAACTTCTCGAACTGAAACCATGCATAACTATGACATCATATATATGTTATGGTCACGCATAATATAAGAAAGAACTTTCCGGCGTGCATTAATTTGTTAGAAATTCCATTAGACAAATGTCTTGGGAAGTACATGCATGATTGAGTAGTAGTAGTGCACATGTGCATGCCCCCCCCCCCACACCCTGAAGCAGGGCCCCCTAGGCTGGGATCTTTTACGGGCCCCCCGACCAGACTTTCACGGGGGCCCCTTTATGATGAATTTATAGCGTGAAAAACAAAAAAAATGATTAAAATCAGCCTTGTCAGCCCACCCCTTGTGGAGGCCATGCACATGTGATACGTGCTTACGATAAGAGTAAGATGATAAAGGCGATTAAATGGAAGCATGAAGATTTCTCTGTACTTTCATATCTTGGACTAATTTTAGTGAGAGAGAAAATATATATTTTCCTCTTTATTTTATATCATTTTTTATATTTTAATCTAAATTTTTTCAAACTACCCTTTAGGGTGACTTCCCAGTTGTTTTTGGCGTTTGCATTTGTATATTGGTACACAAAACATAAAATGGAGTTTAAAATTAATTAAAAAGTTACATTAATTGAAAGGTAATTTAATTTAATCTGAAAAATACCATCAACTGAAAACAAAATAAATTCGATTTTTTTTAAATTGGGAAATTTTTAAAGTTTTTTTCCATTAATGCATAATTTTAAGTTTGTGCCTTAAGCACGAACAAAAAAATGTCGCCTTTCACAATTCCGTTCCCCCCGACGGACCAAAAACCTGGCTACGCCACTGTGTCGCACACTTCTCAGGGCGGCCGAGCTTTGAGCCACGATGTGGGAAGCCTTGACAGTGTATGCAAGGCTGTATACCGTATGCACTCGTGTGTAAGCCCTACTTTTTTTTACCAAAATTTAATTCCGGGGGGGGGGGGGGCCTCTACTTTTGGCAGAGAAAAAAACTTGACGAACGTTGGGTTTTGTTGTTTTGGGGGGGGGGGGCTTTTTATACACGAGTAAGGGGTTATATACGATATAAATTTTTATCTAAAATTCGCATGTTTCCCCCCCCCCCATGCCTCTTTTTCGTCAAGTTGGTGCCAGGGCTGTCTTTAGAGCATCGTGGGCCCCAGAATAAAGCGGTTTTTTTTGTCCCCATACCTTGCTAAAAATGTCTGCCTACCAATTTACATGCTCATTGTCGAAGAGTTTAACCAGATCTTATTTTTAAGAGGCCCCTTTTTGCACTAGAGAATAGAGATCCCAGGACCGTGATCGGGTCTGCCCATGTGTTAAAACTGCCTTGGGCTGTGCTAAAAAAAAAACCATTTATTAAACCTCATTTTTTAATCACAGAAATTCTGCAGTTCTCTCGCCTTTCCCAGAAAAGCCTGTTGGCTCTCTCCGGGGAACTGTTCCCCATACGAAGTTCCCCATAGTTTGGATACCCCTTTCGTTTATAAGATAACAGAGAAATCCGAAAGTATTCATTTTTATTTTATTTACATCTAAACCGAGTTTTCACTGCAAAATTGTGTAAACTGATAAGGAACAACGATTATAATGGAATAATGGCCGTTTGTTTCAAGGAGGCGATAAAGACGGGATTTCCTCGGACCATCACAGAGATTGAGTGGACGTCAAGCCCGGTATTGTCCACGTTACGACACAATACAATCTTCGACTCAAATTGCGTGTCGACGGTTGTTTACTTCGCTCTCAAAGAAAAGAGAGTTATTGAACAAAGCCGAATACTGTTTGACCTTTTTTGTCCAGTATTTTTCGGACCTTATCTCCATCCACAACTTCATGTACTCATCATTATACATCTTGAATATCACGTTTTCTCAAAATGGCATAAGAATGCATATTCAACGGGCATCGAAAACTAGAAAACAAAGTCTAAACCAATATAGTTCCCTTTTATTCGGTTTTCCCCAACAAAGCATCTTGTAAAATCCTGAGACCCCCCACCCCAAAAAATTAAAAGACACGTGGAGGGGGGGGGTGATATTTCTCCTCTTCACCCAAAGTGGTCGCAAATAAACAAAAATATTTTTAAAAAAGTTGTTTAAAACCTCACTACAACGATATTATTTCAGGTCTTGTTTGGAAATGTCTTTTTCTATAATGTTAAACTGCTGTTTCTGGATGTAATGACAATCGCCTCTGCAACACGGGGCCTCCGGGCTAAATAAGTCCATCTGAGTTTTTCGCTGTGGCCAGCCGACCATTTTTAGGAAATAGCTACTTTACATAGAAAAACAGTTAAATTCCAAAAAAAAAAAGAAATCGTTTAAGAGAGCTCTGGCCACTGAAATATGGCTACTGCTGTATTTAAAACTTTGATACTTCCCAGATTCAACAGTATAATGTTATGCATTTGATACATTAAAAAAAGCCGTCGTAACAAATTCGGGAGGTGGGGACCCGAGCAAAAACAGTTTTTGAGGCTCATGATTTCATATAGGCTACAAGTGTCGATAGTCCAAATTCGGCGTCCAGAAGGTATGCGTAATGTTACAAAATCTTAATGAAAGAAATAATTTCGTAGCTGATAACTTATAACTAATTAAAAAGCAGTTATACATAATTACTGAAAGAAGTAACTGCTGATAGAAATAATTCCCGAATTATTGAGAATAATTTAAGCATTGTCAAGAATAATTTCAGAATTGTTAATTGTAATATCTCATGAAAAAAAATTGAATTTTATGAGAGAAATGATTCCATAACTAATGAAAATTGGAAATTAATGAAAACAATGATTTTAGAATTATCAGGACAGATGTAATAAAAAGAATTAATTAATTAATAAAAGGCAGTTATTTGAAAACGAATAAAAAAAGTGAAATGTAATGAAAAAAAATAAATTCAGAGTAAATAAATGTGTTCAGTAAATTTGGAAAAAACCTATTTAATACCCGAGAATACCGCGGTACGACTCTTGGTGGCCCTCGGGAAAGTTTCATGGGAAGTTTAATTTCCTCGGAAATGAATCTCATTAATTATTTATAGTAAAACTCCTCTTATCGGACACCCATCAGATGTGGTCATCCCTCTTTTACGGCCAAATAATAATTTCCCAGTGAATAATGAAACTATGCTTTTAAATACTGATTAACAGTAACCCCTCTTTTACGGACGAATGTTTTTGTTTCAACGGTATCCGCAAAAGAGAGGTTTTTTACTGTATTTTTATCAAGTCCAATGTATCAGGTGCACAGCATTATAGTTGAATCTGGAAAGTATCTCAGTTCTAAATATAGCAGACAGATTTGAGTGACCAGAGCTTTTTTCAACGATTTGTTTTTGGGGCAGTTCAAGTATTACGTAAGCAAATTTTTAGCCATTTTTGACCCTCCCCTTGTCAGCAAAACTCTGAATTCCCCCCCCCCTCCCCTTGTCAGCAAAATTTCGTCATCAGCTCTGCCCCTCTGAATCTAGAACCCCTTAATACAGTATATGAAGGCGTCTTATCTGAATCCTAACGGATATTGGTGGGATCAGAGACGTACACGGGGGGTGGGGGGGGGGCTCCTTTATATGTTATTATAATCAATTTCTGTTAATTTCAATGCTATTTGAAGGCTATGAACTCAAAATTTATCTTTAATAAATTCATTGCGACCAAAGCCTCCTAGATACTACTTCTAGGAGGCTTTGTTGCGACCTACCCTCTAAGCCATATAATGATAAATCGCATAAAGGCCCATGGTCGGTGGACCAAATATGGCCCTGGGAGTTATCTGATGCGGCCAGCCCTCCTCAAACCTAATTTTGTAAAATGAACTAAGCGGCACATTTACAGAACGCTTAAGTGTCCCATGACAATTCTAGAACATTTAAGCGGCCCGTGGCACATTTTCAGATCACTTAAATGATCCGGGACACATTTAGAGATCCCTTAAGTGACATGTAACGTAGTTTTAGAGCACGTAAGTGGCCTCCCAGTGCGGTTCTACATCACTCAAGTGATCCGCCGCATGTAATTTACGGATCACTTGAGTGATGCATGGCACAGTTCCAGATCACTTGGATCCGCGAACCATTTAGAGATCACGAAAGTGACTCTGTAGGGCACTTATCAATGGGGAAGGGGATGTTACTTCAAGTGCCCACAAACTATCGAAAGGTTTTTCTCGTTTTTGGCGCACAGAGTAAGATCCATTAAAAATATTTCATATTTTCATAAAGGGTGGTTGATGACGTAAGCATTATCCAAAACCCCCTACTTCCCCCTTGTCATCAAAAGTCAACAAATCTCGGAAACCTTCCCCCCCCCCCCCATCGATGATGGACGGCCTCTTAATATAATCGTTTCTCTATGTAAAATATTAGCGGTTTTCTAAAAATGGTCGGCTGGTCACAGAAAAGAAAATCGGAGGGCCACATTTGGCCCACGGGATGAAGACCCTGATTTACAGACCGCAAAAAAGAAAACAGATGATAGACAAATTCGAGCGCTGGGCCGCAACATTAGAGCCTTGGGCGGAGGGGATGCAAGGAATATAAAGGCGCGTATATTACATTAGCGCGCGGATTCATGCAATGAAAACATTCGCAATCGGTTATTCAGTGATTTGTACGGTGTTGTGAACGAATTCTTGAGCTGTTTTAACTGGAATCGGTTTTCAACTAACACAAAGGGAAGAAAGGAACACAAAGGAAGTTTGTGTGGTGCCCGCGAACAGATTAGAGCAGCTGCAGGGGGTCGTACGTTGCAAGATCGGGGCACTAATGTATACGCCCCTTTATATTTCAGCATGTTTATCGATCGTGATAATGTTATTGACTTTAATTTAAATAAAAGAGCAAGTCAGTAGCATTATCACCATAGAGGTTAAAATAAAACCTCCTTATCGCTGTCCCAAGGGTACCTGTCAGGTCACTTTCCTGAGAACCTTCAATTACATCGATACCTAGGGGCTAATCTTGATTACGATGCTTCCACCAGAACGAAATGTCCGCCTATTGTTGAGAATGAGTTAATCTCCCATGTAAGGATGCAGCTTGGTCATTGGCTGTCTCATCGTCCACTAGAGGTCTTGCGAGGGCTTTGTAGGTATCCCCCTCCCTCCCTCAGTAGAATTGTCCAGAATCATTCTCGAACTTATTCAGAACTCTGTCGTATCTCAGTGATGACCAGTGTAAACGCGCGGCCTATATTGTGTCAAACTATGGAGAAGTACGAGGAAGTCCACGAGCACTCGTGCGTATGGAAGATCAATGATTTCAGGCAGGTAGGCTATAAATACGTGCATAGTCCATCGTTCAGTTGCAATAGTCCGACCTGGATGAGCTTCTTCATGAGCCTGAGGATGATTAAGAGTGGGTTGGAGTACGTGCTGAAGGTCCACGAGATAACTGCTTGGCAGACACCCCGTCCGGTGTGGATCGTGAAGAAGCTGGTGCTGCTGGACGCCAAGGGCGACGAAGCCTACACGTCCGAGGACGAGGTCATGTTGGGTGTCAAGTTCTACTACCAGAAGGAACTAAACTCTTTGGTTATAACGAGGGACTTCATCAACAGCCGGAGCGATATTTTCGGCAATGACGGGACCCTGACCGTAAGGTGCACCATAACAACGTCCGAACCACGAAAGAGAGTCAAATGCCCAGAACCCACCAGTGATGACGAGTCAGTCGAGGGGACCGTGAGCCTACAATTCAACGGAGGGGACCACGTCGTCGAGAAACGCGTCCTGAGTTCCTGTTCGCCAGTCTTCCGGGCCATATTCAGACACGATATGGTGGAGCGACGTAGCAACACCGTGAATATGGACGACACCGACTACGACGTCGGTATGGAGCTGATCCGTTTCGCTCGTACCAAACAAGTCCAGTTGTGTTCGGTCTACACCGCTCTGGGACTGATGATGGTGGCCGAGAAGTATCAGATCCAGGAGCTCAAGGACCTGTGCGAGAAGCACCTGATCTACCAGGTCAACTCGAAGAACGTTTCGGACATTCTTAGGGTCGCTGATCTCGTCCGTGCAAGGGATCTGAAAGTGAATTGTGTGCAGTACCTGAGGAGGTTCGCCTTGGACATCGAGTCCAGGAACTTGACTGAAACGTTGATGAAGATGGACCCGGAACTGTACGTGAGTAGTTTTACGGCCATGTCCAAATACAAGTCGTATACTATTGTTGCGGACCTTCCATGACGTCCACACCCCGAGTGTGTGACAATGTATGACGAAAAGAGGTAATTTCTACTTTATTTCAGTGCCGTAAAAATGTAATAAATTTTAATTTTTTTTTAAATTTTAAATCTTTGTCGATTTTATTTATTGGTATCGTGTCGTATTTCCTGACGTTTTAAAATTAGTTTCGATTGGATTTATTTATAAAGCGAAATAGAGGAAAATTTTGGGGGACGGATAGCACTTAAAAATTTCGTATAAATGTGAATAATTTGGTTCCATTGAAAAAAAAAATTCTGTATAAATTTTCAAAACTTCAGTATAAATTTAAATGATTCCTACAACTGTTTATGTCATGGGAGCGCACGAAGTTTTCTGCATTGGTCTTTTTTTTTGAGCAGAAATAGTTTTCCGGGACGTATAGGAACTGCATTACTCCTTGAAAACATTTCGATGGAATTAATTTAAGGGTCTCCTAATGTTAACATGGTAAAAACTTTCGTATATACAAATATTATAGAAAATATTGTTAATATCCATTGATTTATTTCAAACTTTTACCGCATGTATTTGATTGTGTATGCTATACTATATGCTAGTACAAAATTTAACACATCTCTGATACTTGATTTTGAATACATTTTAGAAAGAATGCATTAACATCAGTTTCTCCACGTATGATAAAGTAAAATTGATACTAATAAAGATAAATATATGATAAAGATGAATTGATTAAAAATAAAATATTTAGTTCATATAGAATATCAAAAAAAGATTTGAGAAACATCAAGTATATATTAGTGATATGTAAAATTTTATACTGTCATAGGATAACATCTGCAATATATGTGGTAAAAATTTGAAATAAATAATGAAATCAATACACAAGGCAATAAAGCTATATATAATTTATATATATAATATAGCATAATATAATATTGTCAATATTAACACAATAACATAAGAAGGTTTTTACTATGTTAAAAGGTGTCCCCTCTCCCCTAAAACGTGTTTGCTTGAATTTGACGCACAGATCGAATAGTCGAATACTGTTCTAACGAACTCCAATAGACCGGAGAAATCACTTCGTTATAAAGGGATTCCAGGTTTTTGCATTGTTCCTATGTACGCTTATCTAAGGGATTAGAAAAGTGTTCCTTAAAACGAGATTTCCGTTATAACGGTATTCGTTAAAACGGGATTCGACTGTATAATGTATATATATATTTGTAGATTTTTCAATTTTATTTCGTTTAAATTCAACTTTATGTTGTATGGTGTATATATTTTGATGTATCAAAATATTTTTTCTGTGGCTTTGTGGAATGATTAGAGTCTGGAATGGGCCAAGTCGGCCCATTGGGTTCAAGTCCGTGCACCCATAGTTTGCGTAAAGGCCCGGTAATAAAATGGTCACTCCTTAAGGTATCCGATTACGTTCGAGAGCACTTTTCTATAAAATGTTACTGGAGTAAATTTAAAACCAATCAGTTTCCCCTTTTTCCCCTTTTTAAAAGTTTAAAGCTAATAAAATGAATTTCTCTGATTAAATTTTTTTAGGAATAGATTTAAACTGACTTCGTCTCATGTGTTCTTAACTGTTTGTTTTTTAACCATCAAAATTATAGTAATTGAAATAATTACTAATTGCTAATTAGTTTTCAAACATTGAAATAATTTGATCAAAAGTCGGCGCGATGGCATATGCCGTCGTAACTGCCTGACTGGCTAAATAACATTTTTCGATAGACAGTGTCACAAAATCATGAAAAAATTTCGACTACCTATGCGATTTTCAATGAAAAAGTCATTTTTATGTCAAATTTTGAGCAAAATTCAAGTGATATTCGAAACACGATTGCAAAAAATTCCACGAATGGGATCCTTTGTTATTTCCATAGTACATTCAGCGCAATGTACTATGAAAATGGTGTAATGGTGCGGGTTACGAACCAAATTATAAAATAGAGAGAGACGGAATGTATCATAAGCTCACATAAGTTACACTCAAATCTGTTAATGTACGAGTGAAAATTTCTTTAAATTTCATTCTCATATCGTCCATAATACACTGTAATTAAACAAACATAAGTGATAGATTTTGGTTCATAATCTCAACAATATATAGCAGAGTATCTTATCAAAATTTTATAATGGTAGAAAATGGGAATATATTTTTAAAAATCATGTTTCAAACTCAAAGTTTTTGTTGGTGGATTACTTGAATGTAAAAATGCAACACTAAAGTGGACGTAGCTTCGATTCTGAACGTCATATAAAATACAAGGCCTGTTTCGGAATCGCAAAGAATAAGGCTTTATTTTCTTAACAAAAAAGGCGTTTTCGACGTAGTCGGATACCTTAATTTACGATTTAATTTACATAATGGAGCCCGAGTGAGCTCAGAATGGGGCACTCCTAGAGCCCAATTGCACCTCCCCCGATAAATACCTTTATACGCGTTATTATAACCGATTTCTGTTAATTTCAATGGTATTTGAACGATAAGAACTGAAAATTTCTCTTTAAGAAATTCATTGTGACTCACCATTTAAGCCGTATATGGTAAACCCTTGACCCGCAGACCAAATGTATCCCTGAAGGTTATCTGCTGTGGCTTGCCCCCCACCCCAACCTAATTTTGTAAAAATGAACTAAGCGGCACAATTCCAGCGCATTTAAGTGGCTCGTGGCATTTTCAGATCACTGAAGTAGGCCTCAAAGATAACTTTCACATTCATCCTGCAAGCGCCCCTTACACACTGTGGCACCGAAATGTGTGCTCGCTCGGCTGACCAAGTATCTTGTGTTAGTAAAAGGTAGAATTACGAAAATAAAAGTCGTACTCACAGCGAGAACTTTCCAAGTGGGAACGTTAAACGGAATACACTTTATTTGTGTGAATACCAGTGAATCCCAGTATTCTTGATTCCTTTACTACTATTATATACATTAGTTCAGCAAAAACAACAATAAAAGATTCGAAAAATGATCAAAGTTGTAACATATCTTTGCTAAAGATGATGCAACGCTTTAAAAGTATGTCAGAAATGTATGTCTGTTCAATATGATTCGAGCCACGAAGAAGTGTAAGCAAGTGGACCACGCCAATTATTATTAGTCATTTATAAATTTCGTCAAATTAATTAAAACGCGATTTACATTCAAATACAAATACAACGCCACAACAGGCAAATTGCCCAACGAGGTGGCTGACTTAAGAACATCATGGATCCCCGAGCCATTTTTTGGAGGCCCTACCTACTACTTCTACACCACACATGCACCCCGCCCATACCCCCCCCCCCAATATATTGAATTCAAAATTCAATATATTGTGTTTGATTACGATCTCAACTATCAATGCGTTCCTGAAATAATTAAAAAATAAGTGTAATAAAATGAGTTCTTTTCCTGAACAATTTTTTCTCCTTCAAGATTTATGTTCGTAAGTCTAAAAATTTTCAAGTTGGAGAGTGACTGATAAACTTTTTTTTGGAGGGGCCGCAAAATTCCTAAGCCCGGCCCTGATTAAAGCAGGGTAAAACAGGACGATAATCATTATTATCTGAATGATTTCCAAATTTGTAGATTGGTGACATCCGTGCAACACAACAGAACGTAATCCGCAACAAAAAATTTTTTCATTATTTTTCGATACTGTTGTTAGTGCAACAACAGTATCGGTAAATTTCAGCTGGTCAACAATGATTTTGATTATTCGTTGAGGTCAGCAATGGATCGGAATACTATATAAACCCAAGGGCGAGACGAACACCATTAATTGTGAAGATCCATTTTTTGATCAATAACCTTAAAAATTTAAGCAAATTATCTTTACAGCATTTCGCTTACGAGATGTTTGTATTAATTTCGGGTGGGATTTAGTTAAAAAAATATTAGTATTTATTTAATTTTTCGGGTTGGGACAGTTATACTGGGTGCTTTTGAAGTTATCCAGGATTACTGATAGGTAAGATCGAACTTGTGATTAGGATGGGACATTAGAGGATGAGGATACGGTTACGAGGAGTTCCCTGGGAAGCAGAGCTGATTGATATGCAAGGACCGCTTGGTGGAGAGGCTTCGAGGATGTGGTAAGCGTCCTGCTTCTCCCTGCAGTTCTTTAATGGACAATTTCCAGGTCAGTGGGCTCGAGACCACTGTCGTCCTTACACAATGTTGGTCGATCTACCTCCTGCGACCGACCGGTTGCAGGTTTGATCTTGAGATATAGTTTCCAATATTAGGGAATTTAATCTCAAGATTGAAGCATTTATCTCTTAATTATTAGGAGATAGATGCTTCAATACCATTTAATTTCAATTTTCTTTTACATGCAGGGGAATCTTGTAAGCAGCACTCTGCTTTTAAAATTGATTATTGTAAAAACAGCTAATTTTTCTTTTAAATTTTTGTTACAGGCAAGTCTGCAAAATTTGTCGGCATATTACTGAGTATATTCATCGATAGGCGACCCTATTTCAATAGGATGCTAATATGAATGGGAGGAATTGTTAAAAAGGAGGAATGGAGGAATGGAATTGTTAAAAAAACAGATGTGACATTAGATTTGAAACTATGTTTCATATGTGTTCGTTCAGCGTAACTTTTTCCTGGTATACATGACTGTATTTCTGACATACGAAACGTGTAGTTTTTTCTTCCGTATTTTGGAGAAAAAAAAATGATTACCACACGTGACTGGGGTTTTATACGAATTTTAAAATGAATGGCTGCATGAATGTATTTGTGGTGAGATATGCACATGAGCTATTAATTGCATACCAACATTGAGATGAACACAAATTTTTTTATGACACCGGACACTTCCCCGTTGAATATGTTAGTGATACAGTAACCCAAAAATTGAAATTAGAATTTCACCGACCGATCAAATAACTTGATTCAAAAGCAATCAAAATTCGATTCCTTCAAACCGAATGCGCTTTTCATGTCACTGATTCGTTTCTTCAAGGGTGAAATGTCATTTCATACTTGAAGAAATATATTTCATTTTTGAAATAAGTTTCGTTTTTCCGAGAGTTCTCATTTTGTTCAGGAATAAGTTTTTTCCTCCAAGATTTATGACTGGGAAATGGGAAAGATGATGTATTCATTTTTTTCTGTATTTACTTTATTTAAAATGAGAGGAGTTTTTTTTGTTTTAAGTAAAGATTAAGGATGTCTTTTTTTGTGCGATTTTTCCTAATTTCTTTCTTCTTGATTGAGTTTAGCTTCTTTTATTTAAGAAATTCTCCACAAATGATATTCTCCATTCAATTTATTTATTTGCTTTCTTATGGCCAAGGCTGTGTTGAAATACGACATCGGCCTCTGCCATCTTGACACAAACAGCAAATGGGAGGAATTCGATTGTCAAGCGAATGGTTCTTTAGTTGATGTTATGCGATCGATTTTCCTGTTTTCTCTACTGCGACCGACAACAATGCATTCTAGGAAACTGATTATGGGGATGACGTCCGATGAAAAAAAACACAATTTGATCTATTCAGGAAAATAGAGCCGTTTTTCATCCTCAGTTGATAAAAACCGTGGAGTGTCTCCACTTCGGATGACATGGCAAGTACCCATTGTTCATTGCATCTATTGTACTCGATGCTCATTGGCTATCTTTGCTATGCATTATGTCCGGTAAATCTGATTCATTCGATTATGATATCCAGTTTACTAGGAATACGGACTGAATGTGATAAATTCATATTGCAATCACCATATAGCCTATATACTGTATTTGTGGAACCCGCCTGCTCCCTCCCCACGACTTGCTGCCATGCCTATTGGTAATATTATGGCCATTCTAACATTCAATAGTTTCTCCCTGGAGTGTTGTTACTGCCTTTATCTCATCAACCGTTCTCGTAGTGGTGTGGTTCAAATTTTAAAAATTCTCAAAATGTGACCAGAAATCACCCTGTACGAGTTTTGAAGATGAAAATACAGTGTACCCAAAATAAAAAATGTAAATTTTTATACGATCCCTCCCGTCCTCTAACTTTCAATTAGACAGTTGTTGCTCTTTCTCTTCTGAGCCCAACAATCAAATTACATGTTTTTAACTGCATTATTCTCGGGATATTTAAATTCAAAAACCAGAGACGGGTCCGGGCTTAGGAGAATTTCGCGGCCCAATGCAAAAAAGAAATTATTTACGGCCCCTCTAAAAAAATTTTATGTAGTTGCTCCCCGAGTTACAAACTTTTCAAGAAAGAAAGAACGCATTCTACTACACTCATGTCCATAAATTAAGGATAATGCCAGCTCCGGCAAATAAAGGTTCAGAAACAAAACAAACGTTACTTATTCATAAAGCCCATTTATTAAACAAAAGATAAAGAACAAAAACGATGGTGTATGTATGATACCATTCATAAAAACTACGATTTTTGCTCCCTGGAGCAATTGTAAAAAATATCTCTTTTACAAAAACTTACTATTACATGGTTGGTATGATGGTTAATACATTGTATGTCTCCCATGCGATGAAATACAGTCCGCACAACGCCTAGGGATGCTGAGTATCAAATTATCGATCTGATCTTGGGCAAGATCACTCCACTCAGCAAGCAATGCTCTCCAAAGTTCCGTTACACATGTAGGAGGTGGTTGACGGGCTGCAACTCGTCGGCCAAGCATGTCCCACACATGCTCTATCGGATTCAAGTCAGGTGAGAATGCTGGCCATTCCATACGGGTTATATCCTCAGATTCAAGGCATTCGTTTACGATGTTTGCTCGGTGAGGACGGGCTTTGTCATCCATAAACACAAATTCTGCACCCATGGCACCCCTGAACAAACGTAAATGTTGTTCCAGAATGATGTCACGATAAAATTGGGCTTTCATGGTTCCGGTTTGAACATGCAAATCTGTTCTGGAACCCAGTATAATTCCACCCCAAACGAGCAATGCTGCACCACCGTAACGGTGTCGTTCAATGATGTTGTCTTGGTGGTAACGGGTACCTGGCGTTCTCCATATGAAAGTCCGACATGAATCAGACTGCAAGCTAAACCTGGACTCGTCGGAAAACATCACACAAGCCCACTGTGACGATGTCCACATTGCATGTTCTCTACTCCAGGCTAATCGCTGCCGACAGTGAGTTGCCGTGAGCGGAACACATCTGACAGGCCTGCGAGCATATAGACCAATATCTCCCAAACGTCTGTACACGGTTTGCCTTGAAACTGTGGTACCCGTGGCTGCGGATAGCTGACGAGACAGGTCGGATGCTGTGCTCCGTCTGCTTCTTTTGGCAGTTACTGCCAAATACCGGTCTTCATTCGGCGTTGTAACTCGGGGGCGACCTGTACTGTAACGTCTACTGACATTTCCGTTGTGTTGGAATCGTTGCCAAAGCCTAGAGATGACACTTTGGGCAATTCCAAGTTCCTCGGATACTTCCATCTGAGTACGCCCACATTCCAGGCGGCCGGTAATTCTACCACGTAAAAAATCATCCACATGCGTCCTCTGTGTCATAACTATTCGCTTATGGCACTGAGCGCCTTACAGAACTCTTGTGAACAATTTCACTTCTTTGCCACCATTCCTTATATACCCCTCTCTTACACTCTCGTCGTTGTGACGTACTATCGGTATCATCTGGTGGCTTCCTGAAATTTGCATATCATTCTTGCAGATGTGTGTGATAATTCTACAGGTGAAATTTTTACTTTAGATTTCGATTTCCGTGCGATTCTGAATTATCCTAATTTATAGACATGAGTGTATTATACTCAATTTTTTTCATTATTTCAGGAACGCGTTGATCATTTTTCGAATTTTTTTATTGCTGTTTTTGTTTAATTGATGTAAATTAATAGCAGTAAAGGAATCAAGTACTGGAATTCCATCATCCCCACGAGGGGGGGGGGGCTGACAGGCAGGATCGTCGTAATAGCATCATAGGCCTCCCGAACCAAGGAATTTTTTGGAGACCCTTCTTGAAAAATTCAACTACTTGTCGTTTTTCTGAGGCACCTCAAAGGGCCTTATCTTGAGGCCCTTCGGGCACTGCCCGGGGCGGGCGAGGCATGCGTTAAGATGAAAGGCGCGTATACACTAACGGTTCGTACGAGGCGTCCTCCTTTTTCAGTTTTGAATCTGGTAACCCTATCTGAAGATCAGATAATCAGTATTTTTCACTTATTTGTTACATCTTTCGTCGGAACATCACGTGACTGTGAAACCCACACACAATCCCCCGTTATTTTCTTATGGCATCCACAGGAATTTAAACAATAAATGAAAGAAATAATTTCAGCATCGATGAGATAATTTCAGAATTAATGAAAGAGATAATTCCAGAATTGATGAAAGAAAATATTCTAGAATTAATGAAAGAGATAATTTCAGCATTGATAAAAGTGGTTATTCCAAAATTAATGAAAGGTAATTTCAGCATTAATGAAAGAGATAATAATGAAATTAATGAAAGATAATTCCAGAAAGAAGGAAAGAGACAATTCAAGAAAGAAGGAAAGAGACAATTCAAGAATTAATGAAAGATAATTCCAGAAAGAAGGAAAGAGACAATTCAAGAATTAATGAAAGAATCAATTCCAGAATTAATGAAAGAATCAATTCCAGAATTAATGAAAGAATCAATTCCAGAATTAATGAAAGAATCAATTCCAGAATTAATGAAAGAATCAATTCCAGAATTAATGAGAGACAATTCCAGAATTAATTATATATAATTTCAGAATCAATGAAAGAAATATTTGTAGCATTAATAAAAGAAATAATTTCATCATTAATGAAAGAAATAATTTCAGCATTAATGAAAGAAACAAATCCAGAATTGATGAAAGCAATTATTCCAGAAGTAATGAAAGAAATAATAATTAATAAAGGAAATAATTCCAGAATTAATGAAAGAAAATATTATAGAATTAATGAAAAAAAATATTATAGAATTAATGTAAGAGATAATTTCAGCATTGATAAAAGTGGTAATTCCAAAATTAATGAAATATAAATCCAGAAAGAAGGAAAGAGATAATTCCAGAAAGAAGAAAAGAGACAATTCTAGAATTAATGAAAGAGACAATTCAAGAATTAATGAAAGAATCAATTCCAGAATTAATGAAAGAATCAATTCCAGAATTAATGAGAGACAATTCCAGAATTAATTATATATAATTTCAGAATCAATGAAAGAAATATTTGCAGCATTAATAAAAGAAATAATTTCATCATTAATGAAAGAAATATTTGCAGCATTAATAAAAGAAATAATTTCATCATTAATGAAAGAAATAATTTCAGCATTAATGAAAGAAACAAATCCAGAATTGATGAAAGCAATCATTCCAGAAGTAATGAAAGAAATAATAATTAATAAAGGAAATAATTCCAGAATTAATGAAAGAAAATATTATAGAATTAATGAAAGAAAATATTATAGAATTAATGAAAGAAAATATTATAGAATTAATGTAAGAGATAATTTCAGCATTGATAAAAGTGGTAATTCCAAAATTAATGAAAGATAAATCCAGAAAGAAGGAAAGAGACAATTCCAGAATTAATGAAAGAAACAATTCCAGAATTAATGAGATATAATTTCAGAATCAATGAAAGAAATAATTTCGGAATCAATGAAAGAAATAATTCCAGCATTAATAAAAGAAATAATTTCATCATTAATGAAAGAAATAATTTCAGCATTAATAATAAGAAATAATGGAGGAAAATTCAAGGATTGATGAAAGAAATGATTCCAATATAAATGAAAAAAATAAATAATTTAATCTTTTTTCACCTTTAAGTGAGTTCTCTATCCTTTTTTTTTTATCTTTAAAACCCAATATTTAGAAACCGAACTGTACATTTCTATGGGCGAATTGACAGGCGGGAAATGTTTTCACCGAGTCCCGTGATTTCCTTGCATTCGATGGCGCTGCCGTCGCGGCGGCTGGATACTGCCAATACCTTCTAAAGCAGAGTCTTGCTCTAGAAGGTGTTGATACTGCTCCCTCCAGTAATATAAGCTCGATGCAAGCCTCAGAACCTCTGTCGTCTGCTTCTCTCCAGGTCATTTGTTTTGAACGTCCCCTTGTGCCCTGAAAAACTTACTGAACTGACAGTTCAAACTTCCAGTTCTGTTTGTGAGCCTAACTTTTAGGGAACCGAACAAACCGACACCTTGTCTGTCGTCTGCTCATTAAAAGGGTCTTTATTTCGGACGTCTCCTTATGCTCAAATAAAATAACCGAACTTTCAGTTTGAATTTCCAGTTCAGTTTATGAGCTTTGTTTACAAGGAACAAAGCGGAATAAAGAATATAGTTTTTATTTTTATACTTCATCGTCACCATATGAGTCACTTTAAAATTTGAGATTAGATGGCAGCACATTACTGTAAAGTGGAGTGTGGAAAAATTCACTTTTTGCAATCTCGCCTGTCGTCTGCTTGTTCGGAGGTTCTTTGTTTTGGATGTCTCCTTGGGTCTTGAAAAAATTACTGAACTAGAAGTTTGATCTTTCAGGTCAGTTCATAAGCGTTGTTTATAAGGAGCAAAGCTGAATGAAGAATTTAGTTTTTTATACCTGAGCTTCGTCATCACCCATGGTGGAAAGAATACAAGGAGGTGACGTCAGGAACGAAAATTTAAGCCGTTGTGGCACTAGCGGCTAAAAATCCGACATTCCCTAGTGAACTCGATCAATCACAGAGGAGCGGGAATGAGTTACTCTCAAACCGTAAATTTAGCGGCGTAAACACTAAGGTGTAAACAACAGAGTGAAACCTCCAGAGCTGTGGAGAAAAGTTAAAATAGTTTCAAAAGTAACTATAGACCGTTCAAGCATTACTTAAGCAATATTATGGTTTTGTTTACCCCCCCCCCCCAATCCCACTTGTCAGCAAAATCAAGTAAACCGGACCAAAACCTTCTAGATTAGTACCGTTATTAGCCAAGGGAGCTTCGGCTGCCCTCCCCATTCTAGAGAGATACGCGGGTGGGGGGGGGGAAATATAATATATTGTATAATGTACTCCGTACTCCCCCCCCCCCCCGTGACCTCCAAGAGATGAAAATTGAATTTAAAAATTTAAATTCAAATAATTAAAAATAATGAAATATCGTAGAAAAACTGTTTTGATTAATTTCTGTAAATTAAAAATGTTTCTTGTAAGCTTGTGATGAGGAAATATTTTACCCTGTGCCCCCCCCCCTTTAAAGGTAGGTCCTGTGTAAGCCCCCCCCCCCCCCGGGCCCTCTTTACTTGTCTCGTTGATCTGAAGGAGAATAGATCGGGATTATGAATCAACAAAACAACCATCAATTGCCATTATGCTTTATTTTAATCCCACAAATAAGTTTACATAAGAACAATCATCTGGAATTCCTTTATAACGAAATTTCGTTATTACGAATTCTCTCATCTCTTGGAGTTTATTATAACGGAATTCGACTGTATAGTAAATCATTGCCAAAGATAATTCATTGATTTTAGGGTGGTTTTGGAAACGTTTTGATTTCGAATCTGGCATTAGTTTTGTCACATCAGCTCAAATTTCTGAGATAAAGTAAAATTAATAAAATAGTAATACCATAAGCAGCATGTATATAGGAATCGCATTAAAACTGTGCGTTAGGGATAAATATAGCAAATCATTGCCTGAGATATTTCACTGATTTTAGGGCCAATCATTGTAATGATAGAGCTAGGATATAAATGTGAAGTATGTATTTATGATGGTGATGAAATCAAAATTCCAAAATATCTGGATTTATTTCCTTGCATTTTTCCAATCATCACTAGGTTGACCATATTTCTTCGAGAGAAATACGGGACATTGAGATTCCAAATACGGGAAAATACGGGACATCGCCAATTATCGCCAAAAATGGCGCCAAAACCGAGCAAAGTTGCCAAATGTTGTTAAAATTACGGTAAAATCACAATGGCGGGAAATGAAACGTTACTGCAAATTGCAGTGGATTAAAATGAATTTCACGAAAAAGCCGTTCACCAAGACAAATGTGGGAGATAAATATTCTCATTTATAGTTGTAATTATCATAATATAGTTTATTAGTTGAAAAATAATTTCAATCTTTGACTTCAATAAAGAATAAAAATTCAAGTAAGCGTCGTGTAAAATACGGGAAAAACCGGGACACTTTTGCGAAAAAGTCGGGACGACCAAAAATACAGAAAATACCGGGACTGTCCCGGGAAATACGGGACGTATGGTCACCCTAATCATCATCACTGAAAATAATATGAATCATCACTGAAAATTAATTATCAAAACTAAAAAAAGCTTTCAAAAAAGTATTGTAGACCTGCGTTATTCACTTTTTGTTGGAAACTCGCAGGATAAAAATCAACCGAATTATTCACTGTTCATTGTAATTGCGAATTTAAAATTGGAAAAAAATTTGACTGATCTTTAAAATCAACGGAATTCCGGAAACATCTCTTGGATTCGTGGCTTTCTCCTAAAAAATTGAACAGCTTTCTCTCACCCTTGCAGTCGACGGTGATCTTGGGTTTGCCGCTCTCATTGACCAACCTGAACGGCCAGTGTTTGATATCGGCCTGGATCTTGGGATCATCGAATTTCCTCCGATGAGCCGCTTCGCATCGAAGACCGTATTCTCGGGATTGAGGGCCACTTGAGCTTTTGTCGCATCGCCGATGAGCCTCTCGGTGTCGGTGAAGGCGACGTAACTCGGAGTCGTCCTGTTGCCTTGGTCATTGGCTATGATCTCGACGTGTCCGTGCTGGAAAACTCCGACGCAGGAGTACGTCGTCTCGAGGTCGATGCCAATCGCCGGCGATTTCGAAGCCAAGTCAATATTCAAAGTCCTTATCACTTGAATGAGCACAAAATCCGATTATTTCAAACAGCTTTCACAATGTCTAGAATAATCGAAAATTAACGATTAAATAAGCGCAGTCAATGGTAGACAGTCAAGAGCAATTAGCTGATTCAAGAGCGATACTCGATTGATGCTCAACAGCTGCTCCCGCCGTGTATATAAAGCAACAGAGAAAGATCGAGAAAGTTGTGTAATCTCTGGCGGTCCCGAGACATTTTAAAGGGATCGTGGGTTTCCAGAACTACCCGTAGAACACCCGTAACAAGGATGCTAATGGATATCGAAACCAGGGTTTTGAAAATTTCAAAATCAAACCTCGTAAAGAATTTCTTTACGCTATAAATTAAAGGGTCTCTCTCCTGATTGTTGCCGGAGGCCCTGATTAAGACTGGGATTGTGAACATGAGAGAAAAAATATAAATAGACATTGATCTAATTAGATCATGATTTTAATGAAAAAAATACCATCAAATAGTTATATTAGAGTGTTTATGATGTCTGCCCCTAAATGGTAAGAAACTTTCTTATGTAGAAATACTGTCAAAAATATTATTTCCCCATTGATTTATTTCAAATTTTTACCAACCATAAAGTAAAACCCCACTTAACAAACATCCCTCAGATGCGGTTGCCCCCGGGGTTTTACGTCCGAATAATAATTTCCCCCGTGTATAATAAAAGTATGCTTCTCAAACCCCAGAATTAATGAAAAGTTATAGCAGAATTCTCTTTTGGATGACTCAACAACTTGGAAACGGTAACATCACGTTTTCCTCATATCCAATTGTAGAACCAGAAGTTCATGAACATCATTTCACGTTTCATCAGGAAAATAAAAGTTGTAAAAACCGATTCTTTTTTTTTGTTTTGGAAATTTTTTATCCACTAGAAGTGAGGATTCTTGAATTTCAGGAGGTCGGAGTCACAAATACAAAATTGACCAACAAGATGGCTGGAGAAAATAAAAATGAACAATGCTAGATAAACACCCATAAAACTATGGTTGTCAGAGGTCTATATGCGGCTACCCAGGAATAAGCCAGAAAAAATAACTAAACAACTAAAATATCTGCCCATAGAAATAATATGTGGTGGTCATTCTTTAAATAATGATCGCTTCTCGATTACTCCCACACATCTTATCGTGTTTTCTCTTGAAGGTGTCTATCGTGGGAGAATTCGCGACATCAGCAGATAAGCTATGCCATGCATTTAAAACCCAGTTGGAGAAAAACTTCCTGTGACACAACGACCTAGAGAATTATCCCCTAACTAATCGAAACTGGTGTCCCCAAGTCGAAACATTTGAAGGCGGCGTAACAATACTTCACGATCCATAAGGTGTCAAGACAGTTCAGCTTGAGACAATTCAGCGACGAAAATGCAGGGCAGTGATTGTTTTGTAAACAACACAATTTATCTGCTCTAGTTTAATTTCTTTGTTAGCTTCTTATCTTTCTGCAGAGCTGTTAAGAATTTCCAAATATTGGGAGGATGGACTTCAATAGTGCTACTGAACAAGTTATGCCAGCCCTTAATATTGGGAGGGTGTTGGTACTTTTCCCACAGATAGCCTTTAAGTTACAGGTTCCATAAGGAATATTAATGTAAGTATCTGTCTGGTATTTCAAGTTCAAGCCCTTAATGTTATGTTTTTGCTAAGCCGACAATATATAGTGGCGTCAAACTCATTCCATAGTTCTATAGCAAATTTTGGATCTCTCCCCTACAATTTCTTCATGTTGGCTTTCCAATCCAAGTGTCTTCAAAATTATTTATAATATCATGTAAATCTTTGTTGTCGCCGTAGCATTAACTATTTAACAAATCTTCAAGCTTTTCAACTACGTCTCTGACTGGTACAAATGTTAATACAACTAATTTGCTACAAATATTCAATACCAAATCACTATGTCGAATATTTAATTTGCAATCCATTTGTCTGCACTCGATGCCATAAACACAGCAAGAAATTGGAAGAAGCATCCTCTTTGGTTACATTGTGATAAGACTGCCCGTGCTGAATTGTTGCTGAGCTAAATTGTCTCGAACTGAATTGTCGGCACTGAAATGTCGTCCATTCATCCATCATATCGATCCCCTTGTAAATCTTAAATATTTCTATCATATATCCGCGATGCCTACGCTGTTCCAAAGAAAACATATTTAACAAATCATGTCTTTCTTCATACCTCAAGCCTTGCATACCCGCCAGTGCTCTAAGGGCCCTTTTTTGCACCCCTTCAACCAAGTATATATCCTTCTGAAGGTAGGGTCTCCAAAACTGTAGGCTGTACTCTAGATAAGTACAAACTAAGCCTAGGAAAAGTGGTAGGATGACTCAGGGTCACCCATCATTCCTCCCACAAAAAGAAAAGAAAAGATGGGCTTCTTTTGAGGAATCTGTCCCTCCTTTTTTTATCCCTACAAGGAAAGAAAAGTTGCCATGCAGGTAACAATCACCAAAGCAACCCCCAATCATGCACATGCAAACAGGACTTTAACATTTTATGTTGAAACAAATTTTTCCTTTCCCCACGAGCATCTGCAGTGCTCACTATGTTCCCCCTCCCTCCTGGAGACAAGGCCTCCTATATAATGAATTTGCAGCGTAGAAAAAAAACATAAAATATTTTTCTTGGTACCCTTTACTAAAGCTCTACCCTTGTGGAACGAAGGCGGGGGTCATGGTGCTCACTTAAACCATTGAGGATGGATGCTTGATTTTGTTCTCAGGAGATATTCACTGAAAACACTCACACCCTGTCATTCAATGATTATCATCATGATATTGCTTCAAAAAGTCAGTTATCACACATCGTGTATGTGTTAATACTTTTCGACTGGAACAACTTTTATAAGACTGGATGCCCTAAAATTACTGAAAATCCTGTAAAAATGCTTTATTTCGTAAACATCCAAAATATGAAAATTCATAGAAATCCTAGCCCTAGTAATGATATTATGCCCTTTGGATGCCAACTTCTCCCTAAAAATGCAAAAAAAAAATTGCAGAGGGTGACCAAAACAAGCGTGGCCTAAGGAAATCGTTAAGACGCCACTGAAACCAGCGCAGTAAAAAATGAACTTATAGCCACTTTATTTGAATGAACTTATTACAAGTGGATTTGTGCAACCAATCTCAGGAGCTCCATCAACCCAAGTTTGGCTCACGACACATAGAGGTTCATGAAAAATACCCCCAAAATTACTGAAAATCATGAAAAAAGGCATTATTGCGTAAAAATAGCAAAATGCATAAAAAAAATATGCAAAGCCATAAAAATTCTAGCTCTAGTAATAACCACTTGATTATCAAACAACACCAATGAACTCTTTCACGTCTAATGCATCGTCAACACTTTTTTAATTTCTTATAACAAAATACTGACTTTTTTTTTCGATAAACATAAAATGATGAGAATTTCTGTACAATGTATAGGATTCCACATGATGGTAAAATACAACTCTAGAATAACATTTCTCTTTCCCAAACCTAATCGCAACACATATTGCTCCATTGTCACTGCACAACACATGCATGTTTTTAAAAAGAAACGACAATGCACAAAGTAGATTTCAACAAGTTTTGTTCACATATACATAAAAACAAAAGAAATGCGTAAGCTCAATTTAACAAAGGAGAAAAAAAACAAACAATATGCAATACACATACTGCATATTAAAGAAAAATAACATCGCTCACAAGTTACGTAAAATAACTTAACGTTCACTGAATTCGGGAATTTGCAAATTGCATCAACTCTTTCATGATAGTACGATTCTTGAACTCGCTTCCTTCTGGAACGTTTCTAGTGAACATGAATTCTTTGGCGAGTTCTTCTACTTCTTCGTTTATTTCGGATTTCGAGGCATGTTTCCTTATTTGAAGCATACGAGAATAGAGATACCTTCGAATCTTCTTCCCCGCTTCTGCAACGAATGAACACGAAGACAAGATTTATATTACTAATGGCGAGTGAAACACAATTATGCATAAGAAGACATTTATTTTTGCAAAGCGTTACTTTGAAAGTGCTACCCAACGTCATATAGATGCTTCAAATTAAATGAGTGTTTCCTCAAAGTGATCATTACGGCTACTAGAGGTGTCGCTGCGAGCTGGAGGTATTGATTTGTGCCCCCTATTTAGGCCTTGAAGTAGTTTTTTTACATGGGAAAATATCTACCAAACTGTTCTGGGGAGTCGTGGATGAACCATGAGTTGGGCAAGGGAGCCACTGGTGACAAAAGTTTGGGAACCACTGAACTGAATATTAGACCATACATGCTCAACTGGCGGCCCCTAGAGTCATCTGATATGGGTCGTGACCTAAAACCTAATTTTGTAGAAGATGAACTAAGCAGCAAATTACCAGTTCACTTAAATGGCCACTGTGCAGTTCCATATCACAATTCCAGATCACTGAAGTGACCCAAGGCACATTTAGAGATCACTTGAGTGGTTTGCAATGCAGTTCCACATCACTTATGTCTGTAACACATTTACAGATCACTTTAGTGGCCTGTGGTACAATTCCAGATTTACATTCAAGTAGCCCACAACACATTTTCAGTTATCACTTAAGTGACCTGCAGCACTGTTCCAGATCACTCAAGTGATCAAAGGCACATTTAGATCGCTAAGTTGTCCGCAACACTATTTCATATCACTTTAGTGACCCACGACACAGTTCCAAATCATTTTCAGGTCATTACCAGGTAATGACACAAGTCAAGCAGGGCCATCAGCCATTTTATTTTTCCCATTTACTTCCTGTTAGTCATGTGCACCGGTGACCGGCCTTCCACTCACGAATTAATGAAAATATTTAATAAAAAAATTTCAGAGTGTTCGACCATAATCGACGAATAGTGCTTTAAAATAATTTGCATAAAGTGGCGCTTATATAGAACTTGTATACATAATGTGCTCTCACAAAATAAATTGTTCATCTTTTTTCCGTTATCATGTGCATATCCTTTGCCTCCCATATCTCTACCGCAATGCCCACATCCCAAGCACTTGCCTCCCCAGTCCACAACACAGAGTAAATAAAATCCTCCAATAATGCAGAACTGCCTTTTTGCTCCGCTCAGCTAGCCTGTTCACCAGTCATCTGGCCAATTCGCTTCTCCATATACTTTGCACCTGCTCTTCCCTCCACTCCTTTTTTAAATTAAATATATTTTATTTAAGAAGCTCTGAAAAAATTTCTCCACTCACAGATTGAAAACAGTTATACAAATACAACAGCACAACAGGCAAAATGCCCAACAAGGAGGCTGGCCCCTGTTGCGACCACTAACACGGCCACATCATTTCATCATAAGATGGATACCATAATCCCTCTAAATTCAAAATAATAATAATAAATTGATGCATGAATATAAAATAGATACCACTCACCATTAGGAGACGTGAGCAATCCAATAGCGGCTCCCGTGTTCTGGCACTTTTCTGGCGACGAATAGCTAGACGAGGACTGACTCGAGAACTGATCAACTCGAGGACCGGTTTGAGCTTTAGAGGGATAAGGAGGCTTGAATGTAAAAAATAACTTCCGACAGTCTGAGCTTTTCAAAGGAGATTTCAATCCGAACTGTCCAGGTATCGATTGCGGAAGTTTTGATGAACTCGGCAGAACCAAACCCTTTCGGTTAATTTTTCTTGGTTTCGGGTCTGGTTTACAAAATACAAGCTCAGATTGTTGAGAGGTGGTAGAGAATGTCACAGCATTTGAATGACTGGTGATAGTACTAGTTTTTCGAATATTAATGTCGCTAGTTGAAATACCAGTAGGATTCTGTGGCATCTGTGATTTTTTGGGAGAGGTCCTAACTATCGTTGTTCGAGCATCTGAACATGCCATGGCTTGGACATGTTTCGAAACAGCCTGTTTTGAGGGCGATGTTGAAGGGTTGTTACATGAGACATCATTGATCTCCCGTTGCGGCTTAGAACTGATTGATGACTGACTAGTCATATCTAATAATTGTTTTTTTGCTGCAGGCTGACTTTGGAGAGTGGTCGTTCCACCACATACAGTTTGAACAGAAGAAGTAGCTTTGTCAGCACCACTGAGTTTCGGTGATTTTACTGTCACTGTTCGACCAAAGTTGCAGCTGCTGCTAGGGATAGATATGCTAATTTTCTCCATGCTTTTCAGATCAAACTTCTTGATTGATTTCTTCTTTGTCTGTACAGCATTTTTTTTGCCCAATGAATATTTCAGACGGTGGTTGATAACGGAAGCGTCGATCCCCTCCAATGATTTTTTCTGTGAACTGGTGATTGGTGGTATCTCATTTCCAACCATAGTCTCAGAGGAACTATTTGTTTCCGCTGCTTCCACGGGACATGATGTATTGCGAAAAATGACTTCATTCAGACGAGAATTTAAAGAGGGATTAGGATTATAAATAGTTTCAGATACTTCGGAATGTTGAGTCATATCTTCCTTGCTCATCAAGTTTCCAGGTGATGAATTTGATTTCAAAGAAGGGTTGCATTTCTCTTTATCCAGTGATCTAGAGCCATGACTTTTCGCTAAACTCTCAAATGAACAAGATGCTGGATCGATTGAATAGGATTCATTATCTTCAATGTTGCAAACAGCATTTGTTCTTTCATGTATGCCTTCATTTTCAGTACCGACTGGATTAGATATCTGAGATGATTTGGGACACTGATTTTGTGTAGCTTTTTTCATACTTTCTACGGGGTTTCCAAATTCTGTTGAGGGTGTAGTTTTTGGAACTCCGAAGTTGCTACCAACTGCTCGAGGATTTCCAACATCTTTTGGAGCCGTAGCTTCAGGAATATTGAAATTGCTGCTATCGTTATCACTTTGGCCGTAAAAAAGAGTTCGATTGGAATGGTATCTTTGACTAGGATTCTGTACTATAGATATGTCGTTGTCATTTTGCTAAAACATTCCAGAAAGGAAGAGAAAAAAAATCTAAAATCAAATGACAAAAATAAAAATGTAGAAAAGGTTTTTATTTTTTCCTTATACAAATCCAAATTCAACTATTTGTGTTGTTTAGGGGGGGGGAACTGAACCCTATGTCACCATAGTGCAGGGCTGGACAAATCCCAGACTCCAGGTCACCACGGTGACTAAAAAATTGGTATTGGAGCCATTTCTTTGTATAGTTGCTGAGAGCAGCACAAAATGTTTGGAATTTATAGCAGCATATCTGCCAACGTGAAAGAGAATCACTATGGCTTGAAAAAGTCAAAAGAAGAATTATTTTGAGATCATTTCCGGAAAGACTGAATATATATAGCTGCAGCGGGTTCATTTACTTTGCTGCATTCTCGTATTTTCACTGATGTAATGTAGTGTGTATTGTATAAAATATATAAACCCTGCAGGGGGGGGGGGGGGGAACTACCACAAGCAGGTTAACAAAATCTAGTTTTGTACCTAAATGTGAGCGACTATAATACAGAATTTTCCAAGCGTAAATTAACTATCCACAGTTTTGTCATCTAATCACTATGCAGTTGTGAGTTCCACATCCCAAAAATCTGGGTTTGGGACCCAATAATGCACAGTGGTGGGTGGTTAAATACAATTTTCTGAGGTTTCACAACTTTGAGTTGTATTGGATATTTTTGAGTGCAATATTCACAGAGCAAATTTGAAAAATTGAGGAAAGTTAGGAAAAAACATCGTCAAAAATATGGGTAAGTCATTTTATTCGCATTTAATGCTGCTTTTCTCCCAAATTTTCTCAACTGTTCAACATAATCAAGTGTTGTTTTGTCATTTTTCCCAATTTTTTAAATTCGAATATCTTAATGAATACTGCACTCAGAAATATGGACTGTTTTTTAATTTGTTGGTATCAAGAGAGGCAGGACAACAACTTTCTAACAGGGATTTGGGGCCCACGAGGACTGTATAAAAAATTAATTTTTTATTTTAATAATTATACAACCTGCTAGAAACATGAATGGCATATCTAAGCGCTACATATTATTTGGAAGTGGACCTCTAGGATCAAGGGTTCAACAGTAAAATGCCATATCTGTTTGTTATGCACCCTATATACAGGGTGTCCCAGAACTCCACGTACAAACTTAGAGGGGAGGTAGAGAACATCATTAAGAATCATAATCTCATAAGAAAGCATGGTCAGAAATGGACAGGTGGAACTGTAGACATTTGGAAGTAGATGGATTGGGTGTGGTGGTCCCATCGCATGGCCCTGCAGAGATCACGTGATTTATCTCATGGATTTTTTTCTTCTGGGGTGTCTTGAAGGCTATTGTTTATGAAAAAACAGTAGATTAAGACATGGACTTGGAGGTACACATCTCCATCGCTGCTGCTGCGATCCCCCAAAATGCCCGGAGTCTTTGAAAATGTAAGACAATCCATGTGGCGTAGACATAATGCATGCATCAATGCCAATAGGCAAAAATTTTTAACACCCCCTCCCCTCCTCTGTGATGCTTGTAACCATGCACTTTCTTTTTTTTTGGGGGTAATAAAGAGCTTTACACTGCTTTGTGTATTATATTCTTACTGTGTCTTTATGTAATTTATCATTTGAGGGTGGCATTTTCAATCATGCTTTTCTATGTGTGATTATGATTCCTTCTCTATTCTATGCCCCCACCAAGTTCGTACATGGAGTTCTGAAACACCCTATATACACTGAAGAGCCAAAAAACTGGTACACCTGCCTAATATCGTGTAGGGCCCCCGCGAGCCGGCAGAAGTGCCGCAACACGACGTGGCATGGACTCGACTAATGTCTGAAGTAGTGCTGGAGGTATTTGACACCATGAATCCTGCAGGGCTGTCCATAAATCCATAGGAGTAAGAGGGGGTGGAGATCTCTTCTGAACAGCACATTGCAAGGCATCCCAGATATGTTCAATAATGTTCATGTCTGGGGATTTAGGTAGCCAGCGTAAGTGTCTTAAGTCAGAAGAATGTTCCTGGAGCCACTTTGTAGCAATTCTGGACGTGTGGGGTGTCGCATTGTCCTGCTGAAATTGTCCAAGTCCGTGGGAATGCACAATGGACATGAATGGGTGCAGGTGATCAGACAGGATGCTTACGTACCTGTCAGAGTCGTATCAAAGGTCCAATATCACGCCAACTGCACACGCCCCATACCATCGCAGAGCCTCCACCAGCTTGAACAGTCCCCTATTGACATGTAGGGTCCATGGATTCATGAGGTTGTCTCCATACCCGTACACGTCCATCAGCTCGAAGCAATTGGAACCGAGACTCGTCAGACCAGGCAACGTGTTTCCAGTCCTCAACAGTCCAATGTCTGTGTTGTCGGGCTCAGGCGAGGCGTAAAGCTTTGTGTCGTGCAGTCATCAAGGGTACACGAGTGGCTCTGAAAGCCCATATCGACGATGTTTCGTTGAATGGTTCGCACGCTGACACTTGCTGATGGCCCAGCATTGAAATCTGCAGCAATTTGCAGAAGGGTTGCACGTCTGTCACATTTAATGATTCTCGTCAGTCCTCGTTGGTCCCGTTCTTGCATGATCTTTTTCCGGCCGCAGCGATGGCGTAGATTTAATTTTTTGCCGGATTCCCGATATTCACGGTACACTCGTGAAATGGTCGTACGTGAAAATCCAAATTTCATCGCTACCTCGGAGATGCATCTCGGTCCCATCTCTTGTGCGCCGACTATAACACCACGTTCAAACGCACTTAAATCTCGATAACCTGCCATTTTAGCAGCAGTAACCGATCTAACAACTATGCCAGACACTTGTTGTGTTATATAGGCGTTGCCGACCGCAGTGCAGTAATCTGATTGGTTCCATATATCTTTATTTGCATACGCATGCCTGTACCAGTTTTTTTGGCTCTTCAGTTTATATATAGTTTGAATTACTGAGTCAACAATTAAATTTGTGTTTGATAAAAGGCATGAAGTAATAAAATTCAAACTTTCACTCAAGTAAATAAAAAAAAGGTTACTTCAATGCACACTCACCGCTTGCCATTGAAGATGCTTCTGCTGTACTTTTTCGGATGACAGGTATATCTCATTCATTAGTTTTGACTGCTTTTCGTCAATATCTAATCCTAGCTCTCTTAAAACGCATCTCACTCTCTGATTGGCTTCCTTTAATGAAGTTGGAATTTCGTGGATAACATTTATATGTGGTGTCTGATCTTCCTTCATACTGGAATGATCCTGGAATAAAATATGATCAGAGTGAGAAGTTAAAAAGCCTAAAACTGATTTTTTCTTTCTATATATACGCAGTGTTCTGTTAAGGCTGCAAATTACAGGCAAACCCCTGATGCAAACGCATACTTACAGTTAGTTAAAAGTATCCAAATAATGTGTAGGCCTCAGATATATCATTGATATTGCAAAGAGTTGTACAGCTATTAAAATTAAAAAGTTCTTTTTATATGATACCCTGTTTTAAAAACCAATCAGAAAGTTTTTGAGGCTAACAAAAAAAAAAAATCCACATTTCTAAGTGCAATATTTGATGAGCTTTTGAATTCAAACATTGGAGAAAAGTTGGTACAGAATAGCTTAATGAGCTTGTGTCCGTTAGTTTATGCTGTTCTTTTCCAACTTTTCTGATTTCAAATTTGAGTATCTCAGTGAATATTGCACTTTTAAACCTAAAATTTCACATGTGTGATTGCTAAATTGGAGTCTAAGGGGATGACACAAAATTCTTTACATTACACGTCTTTTAACAAATGGGAAGAGGTTATGAAGCTGTGTAAGAGGTGAAAAAAAACATTAGTTAGGACCATTTTCTTTTAGCAAAAGTCATGCTTGGCTCCCAAGAAATTTGGCTGGTACCTAAATATTTTTGTGATTTGTCAAGCCCTGGTCAGAGTTGGGCTTTTGACATGACAAGTATAAAAAACTGGTTTAAACTGTCAAAAACCTAAATGAATGCTTTTGGATGATGTTTTGAACACAATAGGTACATAACAAGATGAAGAACTTATCTCTTTGTAAATTACAATGTTTAACTTTTAAACATTGATTTATTACAGTAATTAAAACAAAATATCAATTGAGTTTTCCAGCATAAAAAGTCTAGAACAGAATAATATATAACTTTATGGTACATTTTATCAAAACTACTCATTACCTGTGTTCAATTTGCTAAGCAAAATTGAGCCTTTTTATGCAAAATATGTGTGATAGGGCATCAGGGTTAGGTTTTTGACCTCAGAAACTTGGTATTAAAACAGTCAAAACTTATTGTCAATGTTGTCAAATAGTTTTTTAAACCTGATAAATACGTTAAATAAAATAACACACTCATGTAAAGATTGAAGTGTTTAATATTTTGAATTATCACGAAAATATCTATTTTGATATTTTAAATTTTCTGATCTGTCCGAAATTTTAAACCATATAAAAATTCTCGCACAGCATCTGTTAATAGATAGACTAATTAAAATTATTTATTCTCACCTAAAAATTTCTTAGGTTGCATAAAATCCCGAATTTTGAAGAGTATTTTCAATAAAAGCATAGCTGGCAAGACTTGATGCACCCAATCAAGTAGGTAATGCTAACCCAAAGCATTATTTTGCATGCAATCATTCGGACAAAGCTTCAATTGGGAAACCATTAATTACATTATTAAATGCTATTAAATATATCATATCATAGTCAAACTTACATGCATTTAATGTGTGTATTTCTAATAGGAATTTTTATATTGAGAGGCAATATTTGAGGTTTTTGACCAACCATCAAAAACCTGCCAACCCTGGCATACATACTGGGCCGGAAGAATCTGGAATATTCTACCATCAAGCCTGGTATGTACTTCACACACAGGCTTTCCTTCCACAATCAGTTTTTGACCTGGATCTGCATGTGAAGTACTTTCCCCTATTAAGTGAACATTTCTACTTTTTTTAATATTTTAATTTTGGTATTTTTCTACATTTTTAAACACAATATGAGACTGTGTGAGCATGTATAATTTCATACTTTTTTATCATTTACATTCAAATAAACTAAAGAATCGAGCTCACCAAGAGAACAATTTTCATTGAATACCATTTTTCTTGAATTCCAAGTACCTCATCAGTTATCAATGTGAAGGAATGATCCATGAAATGATCCAGAAGCAAACGTATCTCATGTTTTGATAGGTATGAGTGTAAACGGATACATCTTGGACACCTATTCACGGCATCCTGAAAAAAAAATTCAAACAATGTTCAAACACAAGGTTAATTACCATAAACTGTGGCACTCGTTCAGGAGATCTCATCTCTGTAATTCATTTACAGGGAGGTCATAAACGAAGAGATTGTGTTTGGGTGATTTATAGGTTAAAAAAATCATTTGGTAAATAAAATAGAGCCAAATTCTGTGTACGTACTTTTGAATGATGGGAATTCTTCTCATGGGGGGGGGGGGGGGAAGTCACAAATTTGCAGCCAAGGATGACATGGCAATGTGGTATGAAAAAGTAAAATAATTCGTGAAAAGGATTCCTTTGTATCCCCCACATAATTTGCAAAATTAGAGTCTTCATTTCACGGCAATAAAATTACTTTATAAAAAAAAAAGAGAGAATTCTAGTTTCCTAATCAGAGGTATATTTATGTGGGTGATGCTGTAGCGCAGGGTGATAAGGGCAGAAAAATTTAGGAATGATTCGTCAAAAAAATTAGCAGAATGGGAGAGAGGCGGCAAAATTTACACAGCACACAGGCAGTAAAACTTTAAAACCACACCTCTACCTTAGAGAACGAGGGAGACTAAATGAGTGACCTATAGAGTAAGGGACTAGACCAGGCCAGTAAGCAGCTAAAGGAGTTACCAAGAGAGAAGGGGAAAAGGGTAGTGACTGACCAAAAGAAAAGAGTGACCTAGAGAGGGAGGAGCCAGGTCGGTTTTCAACCAAATGAGTGACCTAGAGAGCAAAGTCAAGTTTAGTGTGTAACACAAAGAGTGACAGAACATAAAAAAGCATGTGAATGGCCAAAAGTGTGACAGAGAGAGAGGGGGAGGGAGGGACCAGGTCAGTGAGCAATTAAAAGAGCAAACAAAAAAGTGTGACAGCATGCGAAACACTAAAAGAATGATTTAGAGACTGAGCCATGTTTACAGAAGAGGGCTATAGACCAGTGTGGCAAATATAAGGAATGAATGGTCAAGAAAATTAGACTGGTGGGGGAGAAGGGTGACAAAATTTGAGGCACAAGCAAAGGGCAGACAAAACGGCACAGGCCTCAAAATCATAAATTGCAGTACAAACAAAATCCATTAACCATAAATAGATGGAATAAAGAAAGAAAAGTTCTTTTGATCAAAAGCTGACTTTCTGCTCTTAACAACAATTCACTGAGGCACACTCAACTGGCACCTTCTTCAGGCTTCTGGGAAACCGGAAGCCTGAAAATCGCAGCAGACACTACAATAAGTGATACAAAAACGAAATAAAATGGCTGACGTATTAGAAAAGACCAGAACAGAATGAGTAAATGAAGAATCCCTGGTTAGCAGAAAAAAAAACTTCAGCGGAAGTGTTCGAATTTGGGAGGTCCCATTGGCATACAGGGTGAACACAACCTGTTCCCACCAAACGAAAGGAGGTGATAGAGACGAGCGCAAGTGGAACATGAAACACCCTACCAACCCTTTACTATCTCAAACCATTTGAGTTAAAGGGGGATAGTTGATCATGGAAGAAAAATGTGTCAAGTCTGAGAAAGTCCAAATTTTTGATGTTTCTGACAGACCTACATGCAAAGAAAAGACAAAGAAACAAACAAAACACAAAGAAAGAACAGAAAAAAATTCTATAACATGGCACCAACTTCATCGAAATATCTAGATTTAATGGGAAGCTACAAGCACTGAAAGATTAGCAAAGTTGAAAATTGAATTGTTGCCAAAGTTTTTAATCATCAATTATGCAAACACCCTTGTAGCTACAATTGGCAAAATTTAGCAAAAACTTGCTCATTGCAACAGCTTTCGAAAGAGTCTACAATGAACCATATCAGTTTTCTCGTTCGAGAAATTTAGCCTTTTGTTTGGGAAAACATCCCTGAAATTAGCGTTTGTCGAAGTAGACACCTTATATATTTTGCAGACAATTTGACTTTCCACTGCGCCAATCTCTCAGCGCTTGTAGCTCAACATTAATCACACGTATCCTAATAGAAATGGTGTCACTTTATAGGATTTTTTCTGCAAAATCAAACTGTCACCAAAATATGCAACAGCCAATTCAGAATTTTCATCAAATATGCACTTCAACGAACGCCAATTTCAGTGATGTATTACAAACGAAAGGTAGAATTTCTCTTGAACTAGAACACTGATATGGTTTACTGTAGGCTCTTTTGAAAGCTGGTGCAATGGACAAGTGTTTGGTAAATTTGACCAATTGCAGCCAGATGGGTGTTTGCGGAATTAGCAATTAAAAACTTTGATGAAGATTTGCTTTGAACTTCAATCTTTCAGTGCTTGTAGTCTGCCATTAAATCCAGATATTTCAATGAAGTTGGTGTCATATTATAGAATTTTTCTGTTCTTTTTAAATGTGTTTGGTTTGCCTGTAGGCCTCTCAGAAACTTTACAAATTTGGATCTTTTCAGACTTGACAAATTTTTCTTCCATAACCGAATATAAACCAATGGGTTCCAAACGAAATGGGTGATCATTTCATTTGGCAGAACATGTCACACTCACCCTGTACATGATAGAAGACTTGATTTACAAAAAAGCTGAATTCAAAAATGTCAACCAACAAAGTCCAGCTGTTCCTACTTAATGGAAGAGAAATGACAGAGGCATTTTGTCATTTTTAAAATAGTTTTTTTACAAAATGTGAGACTTCTTTGAGTAGGTTTTTATGAGACCTATGCAAACCATCAGAAAGTCAAAGGATGATAAGGTTAGAAAATATTATGTGAGTCATTCTTATAACATTAGACAAGAAATTTAAAAAAATTATCAAAAATAAATACAAACACAAAACCATGCCACAACAGGAAAAATGCCCAACGAAGTGGCTGATAAAAAGATTCCGATAACAAATATGGATGTCATATATTTCAAAAATACAGCAATCCAATTAAAAATGCAATTACAGACAATATATATATACACATGATAAAATATTATAGAATGCCCGTAAAGAATACTTATAGTTGCCTTATTCTAAGCATGGATAGCTTCTCGATTTACCCCAACATGTTTATTGTTTTTTTTTTTAAATGTGTCAATTGTGTTAGAATTTACTACCTCTGGGGGTAAGCTATTCCATTTATTAACAACCCTATTAGAGAAAAATTCTCTGCTTAACCATAACCAAGAATTGTTCCTTACTAAACGATACTGGTGTCTCCTTGAAAAATCAGTTGATCGACGACAATTAAGTTTTTATATACAGTACTGTGCAGTAACATGCACAGGATTACATTTTACTTCAAGAAACTGTGTTATTTAGCTCATAAGAAAGGGGTGCCCCCACAAGGTACAAAGTACATAGAGACTTCATTTAGAAGAAATAATTATATATTTTTTAAATTTTTAAATCATAAAAAAATTTTGAGAGACCTCTTGATATTTATATATTTTTACATTCTCTATAATATCAACAAATGAGAGGCTTTTAACATACAGACAGATTTCAAAAATAATTTGAAAATGAGTGTTTTTAGATTTAGCTTGTAGACTTGGTAATCACTAATTTTAAAAAAATCGCTATTTTACCCTATTTTTTAACGATATTTCGTCAATCGATCGAAATGTTTCGGCGGGCCACCAAAATAGTGACGGCGGGCCACGGGTTGAAGACCCCTAGTCTAGACCATAGTTTTCCAAGCTTTTTTGCCCCATCACCCCCCCCCCCTCCTTCAGAAACTGTTTTCTCTCATCACCCCCAACGGAACCTAACCCATAGAATCCTATGTTATACCCACAGCTTCTACCGCACTCTAGAATGCTCCATCGCCCTCCAGGGGGCATTAACGCCCATGTTGGGAATCACTGGTCTAGACCATAGTCATGGTTGGTTTCAAAAGAATGAAAAGATAATTCATGTAAGTGTTGCACTTGTTATGTGTTCAAGTGTTGTGATCTATCTTCCAAATCAAAAATGAGAATGGAAATTAAAATCTTTTCTGCAAATTTCAAACTATGACTGTTTTGGATGGGATAATTTGCTGAAACCATTGTAATTTCTGATTCATTTCATCCAGCTGGAACACCACTCAGATAGTATACAATAAATATGTGTAAGTTTATGAAGTAAGTGAATATAAAACCCAGGATAAGAGCTTTAATGACCAAATTGCCTATGTTATCTCTCACAGACCCAGACCTATGGAATGGGGGTTGGTCACCCTGATCACATCCCCAAAGCGAAATGTAAATATGGTAATGTTGCAATTCAATAAATCCGTTGAAAATTACTTGTATCAATATTTTTGATTAAATAACAAATTCAAGAAAACTTGGAATAAAAAAAGGAAAAACCAGGGAATTTTTCTCAAAAAAGTCGGGAGAGAAAAAACCATAATTGAACTGAAAATACAGGACGTATGGTCACCCCCATCCACAACAATTTAACTGGAGAAAAAACATCCCTCCCAACACCAAGCTCTAGATCTGCCCCTGATCTCTCACCATATTACTCATGGCATGTACAAATCTGCGGGTTTCCCCCAGTTAATTTTAATCATGCGGCTTATATGCCAGTGGCACCATAATGATATCTTGCACAGGTGAGAATTTTGTCTCAAGCCTTCCCTGCTCCTTCACATGATATTGCACAGGGGCTATTATATCTTTTTTTAATAAAGGGACCTGTGAAAAATTGACCCGGATGCCAATAGAAAATAACGACCTAGGCAAACCACATTTCCAGATGTGGAAGCCCCTAGCTGTCTGTATAACTGCTCTATCTAAAAGCACTGTGGCCTATGTGCGATGACTGTTAAAAAAAAGGATAGGTCCAGGGCAATTTATTTCATAGGTTTGTTAGATCATCTCGTATTTTATAATTCAGACCAATTTTTTTCATGCTATTCAGATCTTGGAAGGTGATATCACAGATGCTTGCTAGCTTGTTGTATCATTTTCATTATCAGAGTGTCTACCACATACCCAAAGAAAATGTTTGTGAATTTTTGTTGACCTCTGCTTGTCTTCTTAAATAAGTTTTGCTGGAATCTACCTTTCAAACCAACTATGACTATGGTCTGGATCATAGTTTCCAACCAGTTTCGTACAAATCGCCCCCTTCTTCACAATTTTTTTTCTCCCATCGCCCCTAACGCAATCAAACCCATAGGATCCAATGTTATACCTCTAGCTTCTACTGCCCCCTGGAAATTTCCATCGCCCCCGGGGGGGGGGGACGTTAACACCCATGTTGGGAATCACTGGTATAGACAAAGTAATTTTAATTAATGCACAGATGTAAACCATTTTCCATTGAACACCAGACATGCTGGTGAATGGTGTAAAAAGGAAATGACACAGGAAAAGAATAGCAGAAAATGAATAGAGAAAACTTGGAAGTAAAACAAGAGACTGAAAATCTGTTAAAGATGCTGGAAAGTAAAATACATGCAGCAATCACAAATCAGTTAAAAATAGGGAGTGAAAACACATGTACTTGGATTGAATTTTTTGTGAAAATAATTTTGTTTTTTTGAAAAAATAGCTGGAAACAGCGATTGAAGGGTTTTTGTTTTTTGTTGTTGTTCTGTGGTGAGCAGTAATTAGCTTAGTTTGACCCCATTTTATACGTTGTCGGAAGCTTAGGCGCCAAATCCTGGGGGCCTCAAGATAATTTCATTTAGGGCCCCAAAGAAATAAAATTATGAAGAGGACAAATGGCATCATCAAAAAGTCGGGTTCTATTGTGACGCAACTTCAAAGTTTACTAAAAGAAAATTTTGTTCGTGGTGCAAGATGGAGCAGAATTGAATAATTTCTGTGTTTTTGTAGCAGTATGTAGCAAACGAGGAGAAAATTGTCAAAATTGTAGCAGAATGTAGCAAACGTCAGAAATCATAGCAGTTTGTAGCAGATTTTCCACTCCTGCATTCATTTCTTTTTTCCATGAATAAATCTAATTAGAACTAATTTATGAACTAAACTTATGAACTAATTTACAATTCTAATTGATTTGAAAGGAAGTTCAAGTGTGTTTGTGTGATGGATATATTCTTCTCTCTCTCTTAAACTTTTCGACACAAAATTTAATAGATGTCAACTAGTATTGTAGGAAACAATGTTTTCAAAATGTTACAAATGAAAAAAAAAACTGAGGAAAGTTTTTATTTGATTCTACATATTCAAGTCTTTTAAGGTCAACAGTTTGTGTTCATTATATGTTTATATGTGTATGTATAATTCCTGTGTATTCCTTTCAATTCCTGTGTATGTATACACATATATACAAACATACATGCTTGTATATGTACATATCTTTCCATTTGTGTAATTTAAAAAACTATTGATAAAAAATATGAAAAATCCAAAAACAGATCCAAAAATAAGAATATATTTTTGTTTGAAGATAGATAGTCACCATTTTAAAATTTTAAAAACGGGCTGGGGAAACAGCCAGGGGAAGGACATTTTCTTTATAGATGAAAATTTAAGCAAATTTACAAAATCTATTGATGAAAAAAATTATAAATGGAGTGGTGACTTATCAGAAACTGGAATATAAATAGTAAATGTGGGGGGGGGGGAATTCTGTGCAAAATACATTAAACATAAACTGCTAGGGACACAATTCAAGCCCCAATTTTGTGACCCCATTGTTTTTGCAAAAAAAAGAACAAAAAAAAAACCACAAAATACATATAGACAGAACAAAAGCACATAGAAAGAACAACACATGAACACAATAAATAGTCATATTGGACCCCAAGAGACATAACGTCCTTCCAGGCAGCCCTATGGATTAAATTATTATATTTTGCCGCCATTTTTTTTCTAAGTACCGTACGTTATGTTAATAAATGTTATGTAATAGTATATGACTATTTCAAAAATTTATGCACACTAAAAATTTGAATTGTGAGATCTGAAATTGTTGAATCACGATATTTCTTGTATAAATAACTAGTCTATGAAATGAATTTTCCTTTCCGTTTCACAAAACCTTCATATATACACATACATACTCACATGACTACGTACATGCTCATAGAGATACACATATACATATATATACACACACATATCCTTTTTATTTATTTTTATTTTCTTATTATTTATTTTATTTTTGTATCATGACATCATAATAAATGTTTGTTTATTTCAGCTATGATTAAATTATTCCAATATTTCGCATTGATGTCACTATTTATATTGTATTTTATGAAAACAATCTTAAAATATATTTTCGTAATTTTGTACACTTTTTGCGTACATGAAAGCATCATATTTATTGTTACAATTATGAGCTGTCGACTGAAATGAATTCATTATTTTTGGAGCAGTAAACAAGAAACATTTTTGAAAAAGGTGTTTATTTGTTTTTGGGACTTCAAATTCATGTTTGATTCTTGCCGAAGTTCTGTTTGTTTTCTTCTTTAACCAGTTATTGTTTTTTAACACAAAATTTATAAGTCTGTAAATGTATACCTGTCTAATGTCCAATGTATGGCAATTGATATTGTTATCGTACGTGTTACATGTTTGTATTATTAGTGTTCTTGCTTTGTTGTAAGTGTTATTTAATTTCGTAATATTGGTTAGGTAAGCCCCACCCCAGGCACATAATCCATAGGTTATAATTGAATAAATCCATGCATAAAAAATGTCCTTTAAAAAATCTCCATCTATTAAATATTTTAATTTATAAAGTAAAACTTTTATTAAAATTTATTTTTTGTTAGTCATGCAATTTTTCATACATCTATTTTCAAAAACCATCTATCATTAATCATTGAATATGCAAACTAAAATAAGACAAAAATAGGTACAATTTGAGAAATATGAGAAGAAAAGAAATTCTCTACTTACCACATTCATCCGATATATGCCCCGTAAAAGAAATGAATGTAAGAAATCTTTGGCTTTCAACAGATCTCCAAGCTCACATGCACTGACTACCAAACCTCTGCGAATAAAATCTTTGATTTCAAATATCCTCATATCTGTTTTTTCCCTGTTTTTGAGTAACATCATGAAGTTCTCGTATAATGAAATTACTGCAGCATACTGACAGTCGTTGATCATTTCAGCCAGAAAACAATTGAAACTGATGTTCATTTCTGGAAGAATAAAAAAACATTAAATTAACGTCAATTTTTTAAATGGAATTTTAGGTTACAAAATTTTTTGGGTTCCATTCACAGAAAACCTCTAATTTCATTCAGATTAACAACTTGTAAAAATAAAACTATAATGCTGAATAAATGCAGTGTGTTAAACCATCATCTCTCTTAAATCACGGGTGTGCAACTTCATGGATTTGAAAATGTGTCGCAGGCCACTTAATTAAGTGCTCTCTGGAAGTGTGTTGTGCGTCACACAAACATCTAGAAACGTGCTGTGGGCTACTTAATCAAGTGATTTGAAAAGCACTGCAGGTCGCTTAACAAGTCAAGTGGTTACGACAGCGTTTGCCGTCGCTGCCATACGTAATGGTATTGCCTACGACGGCATTTGCAGACACAGACTTTTTTTTCTTTTTCACATAGATATGACGAAATAATTTGTCATACATGTGCTGCCATCTCTGTACAGCCATCCTTCTACTTTATTATCTCATCACTAGATGGAGATGACAATTATATTTCAAGGTCTGAGATTATTATTACTATTATCTTTGTCATGCTTTGCAAAGCTGCATCCCCAACGCTTTTGTTTCAATTTCCAACTGCCTTGCGAAGATGCATCTGTTTTATTACTCATATATGTTTTAGCAAAGGTTCAACTACTATGGTTCCACATAAATCCATCAACAGCATTTCTTTTAGTCACAGGACATTATGACCACCCCTCCCCACTTTTAGGGTGTCATATTATGTCTCGACACATTCAAGCTATAAAAAAACATGCTATAAAAAAAATATTTTAATATTTCAAACTTCCAAGGAAAGGAAAAAAAAGGGGGAAAAGCGCGCACATTTTCAAAAAAAACTGGGCACTGCGGGTAACGCTGGGAGAAATTAATTGGACAGTTGACTGGTTAAGCACTCTGGAACTGTGCCACTGGTCACTCGTGATTTGTAAATATGTCACGGGTAACTCAAGGAATCTGGGAATGTGTCACGGGCTGTTTGAGGGATCAGTAAATGTGTCGCAGGTCACTCAAGTGTGAAAAAATTTTCCACAGGTTCCATGGGATCAAGTAATGTGCCGCAGACCACTTGAGTGGTATGGAACAGTACAGTGGGTCACTAAAGTGACTGAAAATGTGCTGTAGGGCCCCTTTGAGTGATCTGTGAATGCGCTGTTGCCCACTTATGTGATCTGTGAATGTGCTGCTGGCCACTTATGTGATCTGTGAATGTGATGTTGGCCACTTAAGTGATCCAGGAATATGCCATGGGTCACTTAAGTGATCTAGGAATATGCCACGGGTCACTTAAGTGATCTAGGAATACGCCATGGGTCACTTAAGTGATCTCTGAATATCAGAAGCCACTCAAGTTATGTGGAACTGCACTATATGCCACTTAAATGATCTGGAAATGCCCACTTAACTTTTTTTTTACAAAATTAGGTTTGAGGTTATGGGTTGCATTGGATGACTCTGAGTATCATATTTGGCCTGCAGGCCATAGGTTGAGCATGTAGTCTTAACACTAGAACAGATGAATTTTCAACTAACCTAAAACAGCTGTTAGGGATCAGCATGACCCCCCATAAGAAATTCAAGCCCTATTAAAAGTAATTGTTGCTTGATTGATGAATGATGGAGAATTGGCAATATACCGTAAGACCTTGTTATAACGTCAATCTACCCAAAACATCAGTTTTCGAAAGCTTTGCTAGCATAATGGACAAAAAGTTTTACTCGTTATTAAATCACCCTGCTCATTAAGTCATTTTTATTTGGTGTCTAGAATTGAGGTTATATCGAGGTCTAGCTGTATAAGATTTAACTGTTTCACGATGTGCTTTTGCATGAGTACAAATTATAATAGAGATATAAAGGGGCGATATGATTCAATACATATTATAAATCAGTACGTGTTTCAAAGCGAAATTATGAACAAAATCTATGAATGAATCCACAATATGTTCTAAAGTTCCTTCGACATTAGCTTAAGTTGAAAAATATGCGCACTAATCAGAGACAGAAGTGCGTTTTCCCCAAAATGGTTTCTAGCATCCTTTGCAGCTGTCTTTGACAGAAGCCTTATTCTGTCTCTTGCACAGTTGAAAGGCACATTTCTTTAGTTTTTTGGTGTGTGGGAGAATTGATTTGTTGCGCAAAGCACCAACACAAGAAGAAATCCTCAGCCTGATACTGTGGAGCCTGAGGATTCCTTGAAAAGTATGCAAGCGTTAAGTGTGACAATGCCAAGATCGTTGTAACATGCATGAACATGCCACCTGCGAGTTCCACATCAGAGTAATTATATCCTAGCATCTCGTCTGCAACATCAATGCTACAATTAGTTCTATTGTAATAAGTGGCGTGTTAGAAGAATTTTTTTTTTTTTTGCACTGTTATCTGCAGCGACAGCCGTGTGCAAGGTGTTGAGAAAAAATTACATTCTTTTTGCTCTTTCACCTATACGCTCGGATATCATGAGTGGGCTGTTTGCATTTCTCAGTGCAACAGGACAATATTGAACTGAATTATCACATGCCACAGTTGCTAACCAGAGATTGATGCCAAACTTGTCTGGTTTATCTGCTATGTATTGGAAGAATTTGCATCATTATTTACATGGAAACAATTGCTCTCATCAATGGTTGTTTTTAGTCCAGGACAATAACAGGTTTTCCGTCATCTTGTACTAAATGTCGGAAGCGAGAGCAAATCTGTTAGTAGCCAGGTGCTCAGCTCTGATGCTTCAGACGTCAAGTCTAAAATACTGCATGATTTCACGACATCAATTGTGTGACATTATTTCTTTGAATACAGGTGAACCCCATTACTTGTTTCACAAACCATCCACAGATATTTACTTTAAAATCGATCATTTTTCTTATGGGGGTTAAAATGACCCTTCAGCTGTTCTAGGTATTTCTATGATTATTTATTTCAATAATTAACATAGAAATATAAAAATTTGTCACAGTATTCCCTCAAGTATTTGAAGAAAAGTCTGAAAATATCTGGTTCAACATTCTATTCTGTGCTGAGATAACAAAAAAGAAATTGGAAAAGGGGTCAAAATGATCCCAACGACACTTCTATGTTAAATAAAGAAAAACTATAGATTAATGGGCCAAAAAAAAAAAATCAAATATATGCATGCTAAGTTGAGAGAAGCAGTAAAACTTAAAGCTACAACTTTCATATGAATGCCATAAAATTAGACTAGACATTCAAAAGATGATTTACAAGCAACTGCTTCGAAATACAACTTGAAAAAGATCATGATGAAAGAAAAAATAAAATGAGAAATTCATCTTACTGTTGGCCAATTCATCAGGAGTCTTCTCCACCGTAACATCTGGGAAAAAAATATTCAAATAAATTTTATTCAAAACTTCAGTGAAAATCAGATTTTTTCAGTATTTATAATTAATGTGTTATAACGGAAAAAAAATGCAACACCACATGGTCATGAAATATCAAGAAAATAGAATATGCCAGCTGAACATATTCAAAAATATGAATTGAAATACCCTAGCCTGTGATGGGTTTTTGATGGCAGAAACCAGTTATAAACTAGTTCACTGTCATGTTGATTTGCACATAATTTTCATTAATTTTAATTAAAAATATTTCTATGAAATGGTTTTAGTATTTCTGGTTCAATAGAAGTCCTTCCACAACTCATAAATATTCTGATGGGGAATTTCGATATATTGGTGCATGCCTGAATGTTTTCCGTTTATTTATATTTACTTTCATTCATGGCCTTTTAAGTATTTATGACGTTAGTGTGGTGTACAATTCATGTTTTAGTTGACTAAAACATGTTGTTAATTAATTTGTCGCCCATATAATTTTCAGTCACCCACTAAATTTCTGCATTTCTACAGGAAAATCTGCAATTTCAACACTGATTTCTATGGCGATCATCCTTTGCCTGACCCTCAGTGATGCTGATGAAGATTATGGCATCTATTCAACAAGCCTCATACTGGGGGGATTGAAAAAGTGACAAACCATTATAAAGACAAATTATTATACATATATACTGGCAGCATTAAAGAAGTGACAAACCATTGTAAAGGCACATACACATCTGAAACGCATTGCTAGGGAACCACGTTAACCAAAATAAACATTCCGAAAGTGATTGTTGAGGCCCAAAAACCATTGTTACCCGACAGTTTTTGCCCATTTCGGACATTTCCCCAATTCTGACAAACTTTTAAAGTAACCTACCGTTCAAGTTTATCTGTTTGGTATACATGCAAAATTTGGTAACAATACATCTAAAATTGTAGATTTGTATACAGAATATACACACAGACAGACACACGCATAGAAAATCAGTTTTGTATATAGATTAATTAAGGTGTAAACAATTCAAGTATGAATCTCACTCTCTCTTATATTACATCATACAAGTTAAAAAAATCATATTCAAAATTGTTTGAAGTATCAAAAGTATATGATTTAAAGTCAGTGATTTTTAAAATCAAGATACCCTGTATCAAACATTCTCACACAGCTCTTTAAATAATTTTCAAGTCAATCTCCTCACAAGTCATCACCCTCTTAGAAATAATTTAAATAACTGAGAGTCAATATCTTTTCAGAATATCGCATTTACTGTAAATATAAACTGTAGTCAAAATCATATAAGAAACACACCATTCAGAATTGTTTTGTACAGCTTGGTAAGTATTTCTACACCTTCTTTGAAACGCTTCATTTTACAAAGAGCTCGACTTAGACGTTCGAAAAAATCCGCTCTTTCGAGATGAATTTTTGTTTTGTATTGTTCTCCGAATTCTTCTGGCACCACCCATGAAAACTCTAATAAAAAGAAATCACAAACATGATCATGCAAGCAAATAGCATAGTTGATACAATTTCAAGTAATTCTGATCGGTCTAGTTCCATTAGACTATTCAATTTATTGTAACCAATGGAAAATCCGAAGCTCATAATAAAAATGTATGTTTCAACAAACAATAGGTGTCATCTTCTGAGGATAAAACATTCATTGGCAGACACATGCAAATTACACTGGACAACAATGAAATTGCATCTGACACAAAAATATACAACTGCGAATGATTTTGATCTGCTGAACACTAATATCAGCATGAAAATTTCTTATTGGCATTCATTTTGGAGGTATTACCATGTTAACAGCGAAAAAAGAAATTTACAAGCGTTATTGTATTGTGAAAAAGAGGTAAGGACCATCAAACAACGTTAGCGGGAAAAATGATCAACCTCAATGCTGGCTGAATCACTGTTGGACAATTTTCAGAGATGCTCCTTATGTCCAGTGCAAGTGTAATGCAGAATAAAGTAACCTGTGAGGTGCAGATAAAGGAATTCATTGTGCTATAACACATTTGTTTTTGTATGTGTATTTGTGCGTTGTTTTTATATATTAATATTGTACCTTAATGTATTGGTGAAATATACAACCTCTGACAATAAAGTTCGGTGAATAGTCCTGTAACATTAACATAGATGAAATGCTAACGAAAGTTACCTTACTGTCCTTCGAAATAGTCACCTCCCATTACTATGCACCGCTGAGATCTCCTATACATGTCCTGGAAACTTTGCAAGAAGTCTTCTTTAGGATTGAGTTCAAAAGCCTCGTCACGTTTCGTTGGATGTCAGGAATATCTTTCCTTTCAAAGCGAGTTTGAGTCGTGGGAATAGGAAGAAGTCTGGAGGATTGAGATCTGGCGAGTATGGTGGATGTTCAATTTGCACCACCCCCTTTTTTGCCAGGAACTGTTTGACGATATTGGCTGTGTGAGGGCGAGCATTGTCGTGAACAAGAAACCATGAACCTTGTTGTGCGTACTGAGGTCGTACCCTGCGTAGACGTTTCATGAAATGGGTCAAAATTTCAATGTACCTTGCAGCATTCATCGTCGTTCCCTCAGGTAGAAATTCTTTGTGGATTTTCCTGTTCTCAGTTAAGAACCAACGCACTAAACAAGCACTTTGTAAAACAAGTCTTTCACGGAACACAAACGACGCTCAACTGAACAACAGTGGCGGCAGATGGTCAACACCTGCCGCTATGTATGTGCAGCGTTTTGCTTCGCCAGTATTGCCAGATCGGCCATTGTGACTTCATTCACCGAACTTTATTGTCAGAGGTTGTATATATATATATATATATATATATTAAAATTTCCTCTAACAGCCACGCTCGAACAACAGTAATCCCCAAACAACAGTTCCATTTTGTTGGAACAGAATGAGTCCTATGGACTTGACATTACAAGTAACCTCCAAACAACAATTTCCAAACAACGTCGACTTTGGACATGGAGTCGAGAAAAATATAAGCATATCACGATGAGAAAAAAAAGAATTTTCAAGCTGATTTTTAAGGGAGTTTTCCCACCTCCCCGAACTTTATGGAGGGAAAAAGATTGTGGATGATTTTTTTTCTTAGATACAAATTCTAGACAGGTATATTGAAGGCAGTGGAGAGGGAAAAAACTTAGAGATCATATAAGGGAGAAAAGAAGACCAGTTGGTAGCACTCTAATCACTAGAGGGATATGCAAGTAATCTGATTACTAGAAACCCTTTATTAATTCTGCACTCCCTGCTCCAAGGGATGGTTCCGTCCAAAAAAATGGCGCTCGCAAATAGAAATGTCCAGGGTATTAATTTTTTTGAGGGGATGTGCGTGTCAATCTTTTTCTTCTTTTTTTTAACAAGAACGTATGTCAGACCCTATGTCTTCAGCTATCAATTGGACAAGGAATGCCCTGAAAAGAAGGTTTAGTTGAAGGTCCAGTGTGAACAAAGCTATTTGGGGTTGCTGGTACAGTCTTGGTTCATATCACTTTTTCTTGCTCGTTGCCAGAAATAAAACTACCCTCTTCCAATAGCGCCCACAATTTCAAAGTCCTGTTAGCGGCCATTGTTGGGAGGTTTTATTATGTTTGTGTTGTTTTTTCTCTATATTTATTTTTTCCCTTCTATCTTCTCATGTTGTGTTTCACCATGCATTGTATTGTGTTATTACATATCAAAATCATTGGATGTGCAATTTGAGAGAAGCCCATAGCCAATTCAGCTTTGGTGAAATTTGTGTTATACATCACCATTTTTTTTCTGATGCAGAAACTTTGTCACAATTTGTGGTTTATTTCTATTGAATCTTAGGAGAGCTACTGAAGTAAACAATTTGAAACAACCCCCCCCCCCCCCGTTGATGCAGTTTTTCAAAGGTGTTCATTATATGGAAATTGGATTCCATGAACGAAAACTAACCGATAAGGTTTTAGTGTAAATTGAGACTTTAAAAAGATAGGTTTTCTAGGACGAGAGAACAGAGAGACACCCAATCTCTATTACGCAAGGTGATTTCAGCACATTGTTACATGGGGGCCTCTAGTGTCTCTGGAGGCCTATCAAAATATGAAAATGACACCGCAGACCATCACTGGCAGCAAATACAAGTTTTTACACATTGTCAGCGAGTTCCAGGTAATGTAAACAAAATATCATGTATCAAATAACACAAATCTAATATATAAAATTAATAAAATTCAATAAAAACGTACTCGCGTATAAAATGAATAAAATTTAATGAATATTAGCAGTAAATATGTAAAAAATCATCACACTTTCAGTAAGCCAAAGGGCTGTCATAAAAAAGTCTTGATCTTGTAGCTAATGTTGAGTTGAAATGTCTTTGAATATTTTGAGAGATAATTCATATGAGTATACAGTCGAATCCCGTTATAACGAATGCTGTTAAAGCAAAAATCTCGTTGTAAAGAAAACTTTCCCAATACTTCAATCAATTCACACAGCAACAATGTATTGTGCAATTCTGGTATAACGAAATGAAAAATCTGTTATAAGGAACTCGAAAACTAGAGTTCGAAAAACAAAAGAGTCGATCTCCATCTACTCTTTCAATGTTTTTGAAAAAGTTGGACAAAATTGAAATTGCAAATTCAAACAGTAATTATTGGATCTCCCAGGAAAAAAAGAATTACTTTTGAATTTACAAGAGGTTGATGTAGTTATCTTTACTGAGTTAGTTTGACTGATCTCATTGAGCCCTGAGATCAGTCAAACTAGGCCGTGAGTGACTTGGCATTCCATTTTTCCTATTAGTCGTGTATATGACCGGACCTTGCACTACTCACAAAAAGAAATCTACAGGGTCACAGGTTTTCCAGGATTGAGAACCACTGGTGCAGAGGAAACACTGAGAAAAAAATTAACTCATACCAAAAACGGCCCTTTGCTCCAGGAATTCCTCTTTCAAAAATAAAAAATTGATTGTTACGAATAAGAACGTACCTCTAAAGATTTTGAGAGCTTCCAAAGGCTTGGAACATTCCAGACATACCGCAATGGCAACTAGAGCAACACCAGATGGGTGTATTATATGCATGTCTGGGAGTCTGGAAAGAAAGTCTTTGCTCCTGCTCAATACGGAAATTTGGTATTCATAGTAGCTCATGTTTGCATCATGTAGGCTGTGAAGTATATTGAATGCAACATCATGGAGTTCTCTGCTATATGCTTCCAACATCAGGGAAACACCAATCTGTGCAAGCATTACTCTTTCTTCTGGTTGAAGTTGAAGACAGCTTATGTCGCTCTTGTCAGCTACGGGTAGGGGAGAGGGAGAAAACAACTTCAAATCAAGTTAAAACACAAACAATTTGTGATTAATACAATAAAACCCCCTCTTTTGTAGAATTTACAGAAAATTCACAGACAACAATTCATCGCCATGCAATTCACAGACAGAAAAATCACTCCTGAGAAAATTTGCCAATAATAGTTTGCCACTGGTGAGTGAGTAAGTGATGATTGAGAAAGTAACTGAATGTGTGAGCAAGCAAATGAGTTGCTGAATGAGTGAGTGAGTAACTTTATGAGTGATCGAATGAGTAAGTCCTCATGAGTGACAGGGTGAGTCGTCATATGAATGAACGAATAAGTGAACAAGTGGTCATTCATATGAGTGATAGAGTGAGTGAGTAACCATACGAGTGGCCAAATAGTATGAAGTGACAAGGAATGAAGATTGAGTGAGGGAACGGCAGTATGGGTGACTTGCTCACTCATCAACTCCCTGACTCGCGTCATCCATCACTCACTTGCACAGCCACTCATTCACGATGTCCCTTTGTCAATAAATTTTTCAGCCTGAATTTTCCTTGCTGTGAATTATTGGCGATGAATATTATTTATGTGTTTTTGTGGACACCAGTGCGACAAAAAAATTTTAACATAAAAAATAAACATTTTCACACACACACATTGAAGCCTTAAAAATAATTCATTTTGAAATAAACCCAGTTTGGATAACATTGCTTTGTGGGGGATGAGAATGAAAGTGACCAAAAGAATGATTTAGAGGTGTATTTACAGGGGCAGGGAGTGGAGCTATAGCTGAAGGATGCAAATTTAAGGATTGAGCATTCAGGAAAATTGGCATTGAATGGGAGAAGGGTTGCAAAATTTGTGTCACCCACAGACGGCAAATAATCTCATAAATCCACCCCTGTGTATGCATGCACAAAAATTTTTTTAAATAAACAAAAGCAAGACTTACCACAGACAGAAGTAATAAGGTTTCTATATCTCTGGTGCCCTTTTAGCATGTCAGAACAAAGAGCTTTCTGTAAAGCATACATCAACAAACTGTTGTTCTTTTTCACTATATGTTGAAAAATAGATGCCATGACACTTTCATTATTTTCACTGATGGCAGAGGCAACTTGTGCACAAATATCAGGCAATGCACCGTGAAAGCTGCAACTACTGATTCCATTCCAAGTGCGAACAGAGGTTTGCCTCGTTGTTGCATGAGGAATCATTTGCCCTGCATATCCATCGTCAGGTGCCATCTGATTTTCTGATTCACTTTGATGTTTGGAAACATTAGATGAAGCATTTCGATAATATCTTCTCATACGCTCATCCAAAATCATAACAGATTTCTGATAACGTGGATATCCATGCAATTTCTTGGTGAATCTATCGACTAGACTTCGGTCAATATCTACGAATATCGGCTCCGGAACTTTACATAGAAAATCGGAAAGAGGCTTTACTATTAATGACAGTACATCATCCGCACAATCAAAGCACAAGCGAATGAGTTCAGAACACGTTTCACTATTATCTAAGACACTAAACTCCTGAGCTACTTTAAATAAGCTACTCAAACAAGACTTGTCAATTTTTATTGCACGTTCGAAGAAACCAAGAGTTACATCACATTGAGCTTTCGTTGGCAAACTCCTAAGTGATTGGATCGACTCTGCAAGTACGCTTACGATTTTGAAACTTGAATCTATACATTTGATCTTCTTCAATAGAGGCTCAGGCCGCTGCATCTGTCATAAATGAATACAGATGGCATAAATAAAGACAAATCAATTCAATCAGCCCACAAAAATAAAAGCGTGCATCGATAAACAAAGTACAAACATGTATAACTAACTATAATACCCAGTGCAGCCTGGGGTTTTCTTCATGTACTGGCAGCATTAAAGAAGTGACAAACCATTATAAAGGAATAAACATGCCTGAAATGTATTGTGGGGAACCACAGTAAATGAAGTAAAAATTCAGAAGATCATTGTTGAGGCCTACGGACCATTGTTTCCCTACAATTTTTTTTCTCATCTCAGGCATTTTACCACGCTCTGATGGACTTTTAAAGTAGCCTATCATTTAAACCGGGTATATAAGCAAAATTGCAACCCATGACACACCATGGTATCAGGAGTGGCACGTGAACGCTTTCAAAAATTAAGGAAATCCTATTTCATTTTTCAATCAAAGAAATTCTCTCAAACTTTTGAACAATCCTTTTCTCGTGAATGACGGTCTTGTAGGCTGTGAAACATACATTTAGTATGATAAGCATCCTCAAAATAATAATTATGTTATGACTTCATCGAAAACAATCTTGATTGTGACACGGCTTTGAAAAAGGCTGGCTGGCCCATCATCATATATGCGCAACCCATGGTCTGTGGGATCGAATGTGACCCTCTGAGCCATCTGATGTGGCCCACAACTTTAAACCCGATTAAGTAAAATTGAAACCAGCACATTTCCAGATCACCAAAGTGACCCAAGATGCAGTTCTACAGCACTTGAATGGCCCCATGACATACTTCCTGATTAATTAAGTGGTCTGCTGAACATTTTCCCTGAGCCCTTAAGTGGTCCATGGTGCATTTCTAGATCCTTTAAGTAGTATTCCCTGATCACTTGAGTGACTGTGGTACAGTTCCAGAGCAACTGATGGCCATATGGGACATTTTCTGATAACTCAAGTGATCCATATGGTATATTTTCAAATCACTTAAGTGGCCCGTGGTGCATGTTTTTTTTTTTTTTTTTTTTTTCAGGGTTTTTGGGTTATTTTGGGGTTTATGATACTGGAGCATGAGGAAAGTTATATATATATACTGTAGCCAACATAAATATAATAGACCTAGTATATGACAATAATTATGTAATTATTATATCAGTGGCATTAACTAACGGCAGTAGTTATCATTACAAAATATTCTGAGGGGGGGGGGGGCAAAACTGTTTTTTTTGCATCTTATGATAAATGGGTTTATAACCAATCTAAAAATATCATTGAATACAAAGATTTATTAATGTATTTCACTTTAGATAGAGTGACAATGCAGTAGTAACACCATTAGAAAGCATTCCGTTTGTGAGTAAGTGCAGTTTAAAGGTGTAATGTTTGGTGGGGTTTTTTTTTCCAAGGGTTTCCTCCTAACCCAGATAATTCAAATAACATTGAATATGTTACCGTTAAAAAGAATGTTACCGTTATAAGTATGAAATCTGTTATTTTATAGAATACCTAGTTATCTCATCATGAAATAACTAGGTGTTCTATATCTAGATTCCACGCTTATTCCTACTTTTATTCCATGAAATTCATGGAATAACTGATCGAGTTAGTTAAAGTGTGAAACTAAATTGTATTCCATACTTAACCTAGTTATTTCATAAAATAACAATTTACACTTCAATAAAGTGCAAAAAAAAGAAACACATTTATGTTTAGCTTTCTTTTAACCATCATCGTAAGGCTTTTTGAATAACATAAACAACATTTTGCATGCTGCATAATTCCATGTCAAATTGTTTATTTTTCACTTTAACTGTGTATCATTTTAGTTATTTCATAGAATAACTAGTTAAAGTGTGGAATTATTTTTCTATTACACACTTCAACTGACTTGACCAGTTATTTCATGAAATAACCAGTTATTCTGTAAAATAACTGAATTATTATGCTTTAACAGTAACAAATAGATTTATTTATGTATTTCTCTCCAAATAGAGTATGCCAATGCAATAGTATGAATGATGATTTTTTGCTCGGCTAAGATACATGAAATCAATAGGTTTCTGGAAGTGAATAGGGGAAAAAAATTTCATTTCTCTCCACTCGGAATCAAACCCAGGAACCCTCTTGCATATCGGGCAAGTGCACTGACCATTATACCATAGAGCAGAGGTCTTCAACTTTCTTCTAGTCAGGAGCACTGCTTGTAACCATCATCAAATGAAAAGCACCCTTGTGAGAAACAAGTTTGACATACAAATCCATGAAATCAGGAGGATTTTAATCCTTGAATACTATTTGCACAAAATGTTTAATCAGGACGTTAAGTGCTCACAAGGAGGAAATCTGACATGGGCATGGAACACTATGGGTGCTTCAGGAAGCACTGCTGTGCTCGTGAGTAGCAGGTTGAAGATGCCTGCCATAGAGAGACGATGCTTTTTCCTTAAAACATACACAATAGCATGACTTGCTGAGTACAGACGATGCAGCCTCTTTAAATTTCACTCAATGGCCAGGTGGTGGCAGTAGAGATGGATGATGATTTTTCTTTTTCACTCAGCTAAGGTACATGAAATCAATAGGCTTTCTGGATGTTATGTTGAGGTGAATCTTAGCCGAGCAAAAAAAATCATCATCCATCTCTACTGCTGCCTTGAGGCCATTAGCTGAAGTTAAAAGAGGCTACTATGTCTCTATTCAGCAAATTAAACTACTGTGCATGTTTAAAGGGGAAAAAAACATTGTCTCTCTATAGTAGAATGACCAGTACGCTTGCCCCGCCCGTATGCAAGAGGTCCTGGGTCTATTCCCATTGGAGAGAAATGTCACATTTTTCCTGTTCACTTAAGCATAGCATCCAGAAAGCCATTTGATTTCAATACAATATCATTAGAAAGCATCTAGAGAGAAATACATTAATAAATCTATCTATTTCAATGCTATTTAAATTATAGGGGTTAGAGAAAACCCTTGAAAAGACCCACAAAAAATTACACCTTGGAACTGCACGTACTCACAAACAGTATGCTTTCTAATGATGTTATTGGACTGTCATACTATTTCTGTTTGTGAGTAAATGCAGCTATAAGGTGTAATTTTTGGTGGGGGTTTTTCCTCTAACCCCTATAATCTAAATAGCATTGAATGCATTAATTTATTAATGTATGTAAAAACAGACACCTGTGGGACAAAAAATTTTTTCCATAAAAGAGGGCTGACCGTTGGCTTTGAAATACATACTTTTATTATGCAGGGTGATTCCGGAAAGATGGGAAAAACTTTAAGAGGTGATAGTACACACCAATCCAAACAATTGTCATCGAAGAATGCATGATCTAACATGAAGCGTGAACGCACTAGCTCATTTCGAAACGGCCGCTCCACAAATGTTAAAACGACATCCCTGTTGAAATTTATCGGGAGAAAAAGAACACCATGCATGTGCAAATGTAAAATGGGGAAGAAGAAGAAACCATGTGCAAATCTGCATCACAGTGAATAAAAGTTGCAGATGCCAAAGCCCTGTGAAGTTATTCCAGTGTGCAACCGTTCTAACAGTTGTAACGTACGGGATAATAGTGCACCCTCTAGCATGTTTGCATTTCATTTTAGACCATGCATTCGTTGATGAAAATTGTTTGTTTTTGTGTGTACTACCACCTCTTGAAGTTTCCCCATATTTTCTGAATCATCCTGTATAAGGGGATGTTATGATTTTGCTACTTTTATTGTACAAGGAGACATTATGATTTGGTCATAAAGGAGGGGGGGGGGTTGATTGCATATGAAGGGTGTCCATTACGAGGTGTTTTACTGTATTTCTCTCTAGATAGAGGAGAACAATGCTATAACATGATTAGAAAGCATAGTGTTTGCAAGTAAGTGCAGTTTTAAGGTATGATGTTTGGTAGGTTTTTCAGATTCTTTCGGATTGGGCAAAATGAGACCATCCCTGTTTCCGAGTCATTATATCCCTTTCCTACATTAGAAGACATACTGTCATGAAATCAGAAAATTTTGTGCCATTCAGACTCAATTTAGCAACCGCACATACAGAATGTTAGGCACTGATAGCGATTTTCTGATTGATGTAGTGACCTGGCACCTGGGATTTTTCAAGCTGTCTATGAGACTAAAAAAAAAGAAACTGCACCCTCTAGATAAGAAAAATTTCATTGAAATTCTAAGAGAATTAAAAAAAAAATCAACATTATAAATAAATCTTTATAAGTCCTCAAAATAGAGATAACTTACGTGATTGTGAGCACTATTTTCGTCTGGGTTTCCAGCAGCTGGTGGAAGTTTATGGGAATATCGACATGGTTTTGATGAGCATTTCTGATCGGTCAGAAACTGTCTGCAATATCCTCGCTTTCCCCAAATTGCAATATCCGTTGGAGAACAAATAACATGATTAGCAACATCATCAACTTTCTTGTTACTACACCTGTTAAAAAGAACCAATAGACATTTCTTTAATGTAGGTATACAAATCAATGAACTCTTCAACACATATCACTGCAGTGTGGGGGGGGGGGGACTATAAGACCAGATGGGAAAAAAAAAAGGATGATTAAAGAAAGTACAAGTCAGAAATTTTAGAAAAAATTTTAACAAATGATGAAAATGGTGAAAAATATCTTAAAAATTCATTAAAAAATTTGCGATACTTTTTCAGTGAATATTTCCTCCTCCCCCAATTTAGTGTAATGCAGTTGTAAAGAACTATACTAGTCCCCCTTTTCTCACATCACTTTCCTTATCTGCATGTCCTTACAGCAAAATATCCCTTGCAGGAGTGTCTCGACATGGTTGCTTTCCCATGAAACTTGATTTGCAAAGATGGGACAAGGTAAAAGGCTATCTCATATATAAAAAGGTATGCGGATTAATTTCTCGAGAAATATGATAAAATATGTCTCAGGCCGAGATTGCAACATAATAGTTTCATAAATGTTCTTTGATAAAACTTGAAAAATACAACCAATAAGCTTATCAGTTACATTCGAGGGAATGTAACTCATGGGCTGTTGTAGTAGAAGATCTTTTATCAAACTTTTATAGTGTAATCCCAGCCTAAGACACTGGCCCGAGTGGTGCAGTGGTAAGATGCTCATCTTCAACTATGAAGGTTACCAGCAAGGTCCATGGGTTTGAAATCCAGCAAAAGAACATCAGAATCAAGTTCTTTACCTACCGATCCTAAGGCCACAACCGATAGATGGTACCTTCATTTCCCGCTCAATTCCATTGGTTGGAAATTGTCATATGGCGATATATAACCAGAGTTGGTGTGTGGTAAAGTAGCCTATGACACTGCTTAGCAATTTTTTAAAGAACAGCAAATGTTATTCTGAATATTAAAAGTACAGTAAGGTCCGTCTTCTTTAACAGGTCGGCTGAAGAGAATAGCAATAATTTGAGATGTGAGCCAAAAAAAGCGTCTTCAAAGAAAATTCTGAATGAATTGGAAATCTCTTGTACCGGTAGATATGTCTGCAATAGAATATTATAGGAAGTCTGCGTACAGTGTGTTCGAAATTAAAGGTTGCCACATGACTGCCCTCTACAATACATACAAAACCTCTCACAACACAATACACTTCATTTGTAAATGAAAATTGACCTAGGTGCCCCAGGAGCAGAATATATGCCAAAAACAGTGAAGTGTGTCATAGGACAATCAGTGCTGCTGCATAACAACAATCTCTGGAAGAATTAAAATAAAAACTCTTTTGCCTAGAAAATATATCATGGGAACTTTCACTGCAGCAGATCATTTTCATTCAGCTGAGGGCTTGTTGCAGATAATACAAAACAATTTGCTTTGGGGGCTAACGGCCCACACCAGAATGAGTCCCAGAACAGAGAGAAACACACTATGTAACATTCTGCTATTTATACACAGTTCAAAATACCAAGCAGAGATTAAGATGAGTTTCGGAAAGAAAATTCATTCTTACTTTGTATGAATAGCACAGAGTGACATCATTTTTTGCATCACATCACTATCTGGGAAGGGAGAAAGGCTATTGTCGTTAAAAGCAAACAGCTGAGTTGGAAGGCTGCCCATGTCCCATTCAGTGCATACATATGCTCTAAGGAAAGAAAATGTCTGTCTCCTCTAGCTAAATGGTAGAGCACTCTCCCTGTGCACGAGGAACCAGAGTACCAAACACCTTCAAAATTTTGCTTTAACCCTTTCAAGACTGATTTTTTCTTTTACATTACTGGGATATATATATATCTCCCGTTTGTAATTGAAAGGGTTAAAGAAATGTAGTTACACATCACCATTTTTAATGATATTTCTGTTAAGATAAAGTAACTTATTTATTCAATGAAATAAGTTATTTTCTATTGCTTTGCTATTGGCTTTTTTTAAATAGGCAATAATACATTAAGGGACTTCGACCTTTGAAAAAGTAGACAACAAATCCACATTAAGGGACTGCGATATTTTCTTGAATTTGAGTTTGTTCTGGTATGCTGTTTATTTAGTTACCTTTTGTAAGATCTTTCCTGGTCAGAGTCTTCTTCTTCGCTGCTTTCTTCCGCAGAACTGGGTTCATCTGTCTTCTTCTCTTTCGAAGCATCATTCATCACCGAATTCAATGCATTCCCCTGTCCTAAATTTGTTGCACACCTCAACAGATCCAAATATTCTCTACTTCTGGCATTTTCAGCGCGACAATAATTTTCTAATTTTTTGGAGCTGCACCCAGATGATTCTAATTTATTGTGGCATGAAGCATCTGGATCACTTTCTGTTTCGAGTAGGTCCATATCTTCTTCTGGAGATGCTTCAAGACTATTTGGCAGACCAATAAGACATTTCTCTTCATCACGCACATTCACTTCAAAATAAGGTTCTTCTGCATCATGTGGAGCCGATTCTTCCACATCCATCGGGACATTTTCTACGGGTGATAATCCTGTTGGTTTGTTTGAATTTTCTGTACATTTTTCAGAGCTCCCACCAATCACTTTAGAAACTCCATCAGAAAGATGTTTGTCGAGGTCTGTTGCGAGCTCCGTTTCGACAGTTTTCTTTTGTCTTGTTTCATTGGAAACAACTTCCATCTGTTTAGGGTCATTTGACGAGGGTCTTGTATTACCACAAGATGATCTTTCATCTGTGCATTTCGATCCTTTGCTGATTGTTGTTTTCTTGGCTAGTGAAGCATTTGGCTGATCACACACCCCTGTATTCACTTCTGAATTAATCACAGGATCACATTGTTGAGACTTATCATGTTGTCCCACAACATTAGGACTGGATGTTGCTGCATTGGAATCAGCCCTCTGACATTTTGGGCTCTTTGAGCTGGAACTAAGATGTTTTGATTTTTGTTTGCTTTTATCTGACTTGGGAGAGTTTTCATGTCCAAAAGATTCTGATTTCTTCTTGAATTTTGATGAGTCAAGCTTCAAACTCTTTGCTTGTGAACTACTTTTGAGAGATTTCTGAGCACCAGCTGATTTTGAATCACTTTTTTTAGCAGCAGCAGAACTCGCTGTCGTCACCTTGGATCCAGCAGATAACTTTGCCTCAAAGCTCCCTGGATTTTCACATTGTGTTTGGGGAAGTAATGATCCCATTTTTGTGGCGCTTTCGGCAGCTGGAGAATTATGTGAATTACCATTGGATCTAGCCGGCAATTCGGAATAAGACCTGAAATTGCTTTTAGGAGAGAGATAGTGGTGGGATTCGTGAGCGGCAGCTGATTTCGATTTATTCTCAGCATTAGCAGCTTCGGGTGCGACACGTGTTGGATACAAAGTCCTAATAACACCATTTATATCATTTGAGGTTTCATTGTCATCACAAAATGGTTGAATGTGTGTAAAAGGTCCTTCTGAATGTTTTGACTGGTATAAACTATCAGAAATTCTTTGGTCTACAGAAACACTATTTAGTTTGGCTTCAGACCATTGGGACAGTGTCTTTGAAACATCCATTACTTTCTTGGAATTTTTTTGAGAAGCTTTCTTTGGCGTTTTACCTTTTTCCTTTTGGCTGGTGGTGCTTCGACTACTCCCAGGGGACTTTTCTGCAAGTGTATCTGAGCTTGTTACGTTTTTTTGTAGTTTGTTATTACCTTTATCTTTATCTGTTTTACTCGATTTCTTTTTGGATGGGCTTGTCACTTCCTGAGTGCCACAAATTTTTGTTTGCACAGAGTTGTCAACACCACCTTTGTCTTTATTTGTTTTACTCAATTTCTTTTTGGATGGGCTCGTCACTTCCTGAGTGCCACAAATTTTTGTTTGCACAGAGTTGTCAACACCACCTTTGTCTTTATCTGTTTTATTTGATTTCTTTTTGGATGGGCTCGTTACTTCCTGAGTGCCACAAATTTTTGTTTGCACAGAGTTGTCAACACCACCTTTGTCTTTATCTGTTTTACTCGATTTCTTTTTGGATGGGCTCGTCACTTCCTGAGTGCCACAAATTTTTGTTTGTACAGAGTTGTCAACACCACCTTTTGTTGCATGAACTGTTTTATTTACAGATGTATTTTCGGCACAAACTGGTCCAACATTGGAAGCTGAACACTGGCTATCACCAAGATCTTCTTTTGAATGTTCCTTCGATTTTCTGCTTTTGCTCTCTTCTGTACTTTTCTTAGCTTTTTTATCCAGCCGTAAAGGTATGATTTCTTTGTCAGCTGAATCATCTTCAACTGTAGAATCCTTCAGACTATTGTTTTTTGAACTTTCCCGATTATCTAATCCCAGATTGCTCAGAATTTGAGAACTTTGGCTATTTTCAGAATCGGATGTATTTACAGTATTTTGATCTACAAGACGATTCACTTTCATTATTTTGGGAGTAGAACTTTGGCTGCCTTTCTCTGCGTTAAGTACTTTTCCCTTTTGGCTTACCTTCCTCAAAGCCTCTTTGGGACAGCTCTTTTTTTCCGACTTGCCAGTTTCTATACAAGCTGTCGCAACTTTTAAAATACCTCCACCTATAATTTCATCATTGATAACTGTTCGACTCCCTGAACCACAAGCTACGCCAGTCAAATAAGATTCACGCACAGGACAAATTTGTTCATCGTCACACTCTGAAGGCTTCGGGACAATGTTGGGTGAGCTGTCACAGCTTTCAGTCACAAAGGATCCAGACTCTTCTGAACCTTTATCACTGGCTTTGTAACTAAGAAGGCAGGGGCCTAGGATAGAGTCCGGCAAAGTTTTCAGGGACACCCTCAAATTTTTATAGAGTGGAAAGTTTGCCCACTCTAACAATGGACGGGGTCCTAAACAATTCAGTTGTTGTTGTTGTTCTTGCACTGAGGAAGTGGTGTGATTCTGTGGAGATTCGAGCAGTGTTTTCTCTCCCAACATTTCATTAGGGACCTGAGCAGTATGATCAGGTGAGAGATCAGGGAAAATCATTTCTGTATTTATTACATCTGGGTCGATTTCAAAGTCTATAGAACTGCACGCCGATATATTCATGAAGCTTAAGCAATTGTCTTGCAATTCGACAGCAAGTATACTCTTGTTTGGGGTCATGGTTTTCACCGTTCCTGGATCAGCAAAGTTCTGGTATCTTTCAACAGATATTTGTCCAACATCTTTAACATGTATATCTGAACCACACTGATGATCATTGCAATCATTTAGTTGTAAAGTTAAATTCTCTGGGATTCCCGAAATTGTGTTTTCACAGTTTTGCTCCTTTGTAACATCAGAAGAATCTGCTGATGGAAATGAATCAGCCTTGGATAAACCATCACAAGTTTGAAATTGTGAACAAACTGAGTTCCACCAAAGTAGAAAATCCTTTTGTGAAATTACAGTAGATGAATTTAGAAGTTCTTCTGTCAAAGTTACACTCCTGTCACCGAAGTTGAAACATTCTATCTCGTAATCACCCAAACCCAAATGAGAGGAATGTTCTGGATGTACTTGTTCAGTTCCACTGATGGTTGACATATCACGAATTTGACCGTTCAGTTTCTTGCCCTTCACAACCGACAGTGCCTGTAACTTTCTAGTTCTCGGAATGAACTTGTCTGTACAATTTTGTTTTGACGCAACTTTATTTTTTTTCTTTTTTGGAAGAACATCTTCATTCTCTTCCTCATTGTCACTGTCACTAGTCAAGTGACCATTCTGAAGTTCGGAATTCTGATTAAGTAAAGCCAATGTATCAGAATCGGTTGTTTCCTCATTCCCGACCAAAGTTTTGGGCCGTTTGTTTTCCACAACATTGATAGAGTTAGATGTTTTGCGTTTACGCTTTCTGACATTTTGCACATCAGAATGCTTCTCTACTTTTCGGGAAGTTTTAGGAACTCGAAGCATATCCAGCATGTAGTTTTGTTTCTTCAAGTTACTGACTTTTGCATAAACATTGGCGAGGGCATCAGGATTGTTTACAAATGAATATATATGATCGAAAAAGGATGTTACTCTACCGATCATACCAGGATGGATGGTTGTCTATCGACTTCGGGCTCAGAAATTCTCGACCTTTGGAAAGGAAGAGAAACCTATTTCAAAAAATTGAAAATAAGTTAATACAAAAGAAAAATATTAAAACATATACGCCATAAGCGGATACAGGCTTTTCAAATCGGGAGAAAGGCAGAGTTTCCACCTCCATCTTAAGCTAATAATAAGCATTCTTCAGAGAAAGTGGGGGGGGGGGTGAGTGCCCCCTATGCCCTCCTCCGTATCTGCCTACGATTATACAGTGAATCTCTCTTAGAACATTTTCCCATCTAGTACAAATGATTTTCATGATCCCATCTTTCATTAATACTCATCAAGATTTCCTGTTTGTAGCATTTTCCCGATTACAACATTTTGTCATGACCGTAGCCCAGGTTCTTTGCCTACTTTTTTTCTGAAAATGCCTTTTTTGAAATATTCCTGCCGTAATGAAATTAATTGCCTATTTCTACAATGTTTTATTTTTATTCATGAACTTTAGAAGCCATATCCTGTAGAATAGGGTTGGCAGGTTTTTGACGATTTAAACTATCACATTATAAACCCCCTTCACTACCTAGTGAGTTGCGCCGGAAGTGTAACTGTGTGTGCACCTAAGTCTGAGTCCATATGTAGTGTTGTGTTCGATTTTTCATTGCCGCCATCTATATTTCAGAAGCGAAGTGAGTGATGTGTTATGATTGAATTGCATTTGCACTGTTTGTAGGTCCGTTGATCTCTGTGGTGAGACTTTTTAAAGGGGAGATTGACTCGCATTTGCACCTTGAAGTTGGGAACCACAGAAAACAAACTTCAGTCGACTATCACTATGACAACGATGGGGTTCAAACCTGAGTCCTCGCGATGGGAGTCTCTCACTATGACTACTCCACCACCATAGCAGCTGCTTATTTCAATTTCTAATGCGGTTTATTAGTCAGGGCTGTCTTACAAGCATCATGGGCCCCCAGGCCAAGTGATTTTTCTGAGGCCCTACCTGGTGAATTCTCGAAAAATTCAACTACTTTTCATTTTTCTGAGGCCCCTTGGCAGTGCCCAGGTGGACCCATGCATTAAGATGGCAGTTATTGGTGTGTACCATGGAGGAAGAAGGAAGAAAAAAAAACCAGGCAGGCGGTAGAAAATTTTATTTCCCTATGTTATGCGCCGGGTTGCAACCCTAGGTCTTGGCACCTATATGAGTAATTAACTGGTTTTCAGTCACCAAAACAAAAATGATAGATTCAATGCTTTTTTGGAGACAGTTAGGGATGTCAAATGGGAAGATTTCAAAATATTCCTCAAGACGATTATATGCTTTTTGGTCATCGCTGCTTCGTTTGTATATATGCAAATATTCATTTATTAACACAGAAATCAGAGTATTTTTATTATGCTTGTTGGTTTTCATTATTATAATGTTTTCTATGCTTGTGTTTTTTTTTCCTGACGTACATAGCATCAGTAGACTAGACCATAGCCCTGGCAACTTTTCATCCACCGCCTGATGTGTTTGGCAGCAGAAAAAAAGTAGCCAAAAGTTACCAAGTGCCAGGTTATACCAAAGCTGTCTTGTACTTGCTGCATCGGATGGCGGATTGGTGAGCAAAACATACCCTACCACCCTGAGCGAGTCATGACAAAATAGAAACAGAATGGTATTATGCTAGCTTCAATATAGATGTGATAATTATGTGTGTGTTTTATTATTTTCAAAAGATGCTATGGAACAGGTGCAGTACAATGATGACTGCCAAATCAGTATAATCTACATCGCCGGAACAGCTTTGGTATAAGGGACACGCCAAATTGGCGACTTTTTTCCGGCTATAAGTTGCCATTGTTGGCGCACTCTGGTTCGGTGTTGTTCTGCTGGGTTTTCGCTGTTCTTTAAAATTCTGCCAGGCGGCGTTAGTTGTTGTAGCGCGTCTTTTCAAACAGCCATACAGCCATTTTGTCGTTTGTGCTTGTTGTCGGTTGTGTCGAGTGTTTGGATTACATTTTCGTCGCTGGTCAGGTTGTATTGTTCCCTTTTTTTTCCTTTATTTAAACAGTGCCCATATTTATTTATACCCTGATCGCTTTATTATTTAAACAATGCCCGGGTTTTATTTAAACCCAGATCGATTTATTATTTAAACAACGGTCCGGGCTTTATTTAAATCCAGATCGATTTATTATTTAAACAATGCCCGGGTTTTATTTAAACCCTGATTGATTTATTTTTATCCAGAGTTTTATTTTTTAAACAATCCAGAGCTTATTTTTGTTTATTGTTTTTTGCTGTTTTCTATGCTGGCGATTTTTTTTTCCGGCGCACGTAGTGTCTGGCGGCTTTTTCTCGGACCGTTGGACATATTTGGTGTCAGAAAAAAAAGTCGCCAAAAATCGCCAATCTGTCCCTTATACCAAAGCTGTTCCTCTTTCGTGATATTTTTCATATTTGAATGGGGTTTTATTATTGTTTTCTATGCTGGAAATGTTTTTTTCTTGGCGTGTCCCTAGTGTCTAATGGTTTTGGTGAGTTTAGTCAGTTCGTCTGACATGTTTCGCGCCAAAAAAGTAGCCAAAAATTGTGAATCTCTGGATAATACAGCACCTGTTCCAAAAGATCTGGCAAGGTGCATGACGTCACAGCAAGTTTCTCGCGTACACCCAATAAACATCCAGCCTCGTATATGTATCCTCTGCCTTCAACCAGGACTGGACAAATTACTAAAAACTAAATCTAGGCACCAGAAAACATTTTTAGGTGCCAAAATAAAAAGTTTTACACGGTGAAAAAAAGTAAAAACTAATGCTTCTTTTGATGTTTTCACGGCATACTGACCCTCTTCCACGTAGGAAGATATGCTGCTATAAATTCCAAACATTTGGTGCTGCTCTCGGTCTGCAACACTAAGTTGCTGAAAATTTTAGGTGCCAATACCAATTTTTAAGTCGACCTGGGATATGTCCAGCCCTGTCTATAACGATAGAGCTATGCTTATTTCATTTTAGTGCTGCTGCTGCCACCTGTCTTAAATAAAAATGTTAACACCACAAATCCCAGAAATTTCAAGTGTCATGGGTCTACTAGCTTTCTGGGACAAGACTTCCTCAAACGAAAGACCGGCTTGCATTCGTGCCTCGAAGTTGGAAAACCAATTCCAACAAGAACACATCTGTCAATAGGCCATTTCACAAAGGCAATGATATACATTTTACCATGACCAACTAGTTAACGGCCATTGGTTCAAATAAATTCAATTCTGTTTGTCGACACGTTTAGCAAAATGGGACTTGTGTATGTGTGGAAATCCAGTTAGATGTAACATACTAACTAGTTATTGCCAATAACATATAGACCACAGTATTCTCCACCTGGTGGCTAATTGTTTCGAATTAAATACATAGGGGATTAAATATATAGGGAAATAAAGACCTTACAATCTTTGTCATGGCTTCCTAATGATGAAGCAAGATCTTCTAACACATCAAACGCTACAGCAAGTAATATAAAGCACATTTGTAACACATGGATTATCCTAATGTAATTATCAAATACATGGATCGGAAATTTATCTCTCTAATTGAACATGAGTGCATTTACTACGTGTGAACCCACATTGCAAGACTAACTGTAGTTTTTTTTCCACAATGCAAAACGTGTTGGAAACCACGTGACAGTCAGAAAATAAACAATTTCGTGTTTACAATGTGACCGCGATTAATATTTCCAACGAAACGCACATTAAACGTTTTCAAAACAAAAAAAAAAAAACTAAACAAATTACACGCGGAGAAATTTTCACAACAAAATATTGTATCCATGCTTTTGGTTGGTTCTTTGTAGTAGTTGTTGTTACCGTTGTTTTGTAATTATTGCATAAACATTCAAACAAGAGTAGGGTGACCATACATCCCGTATTTCCCGGGACAGTCCCGGTATTTTCTCTTTTTTTGGCCGTCCCGACTTTTTGGCAAAAGTGTCCCGGTTTTTCCCGTATTTCACACGACACCTACCTGAATTTTTATTCTTTACTGAAGTCGAAGATTGAGATTATTTTTCAACTCATAAATTATTTTATGATAGTTACAACTATATATGGGATATTAATCTTCCACATTTGCTTTGGTAAACGTTTTTTTTCTCGTGGAATACATTTTAATCCACTACAATTTGCAGTAATGCATCATTTCCCGCCATTGTGAGTTTTTCGTAATTTCAACAATATTTGGCAACTTTGTTTAGCTTTGGCATTGTATTTGGTGATAATTGGCGATGTCCCGTATTTTCCCGTATTTGGAATCCCGATGTCCCGTATTTCTCTCGAGGAAATATGGTCAGCCTAAACAAGAGGCTATGACGTCTTCCCACTCTACATAAAAGTCGTGACCATACAACCCGTCTTTCTGTTTTTTCTGGGACTTTTTTAATTAATCAAAATTAAGCTAAGGGTTTGTTGCTGGAAAAGAGATTTCGGCACTTTTTAAGTTCAGTTGAGTTTTCTTGTTAAAAAAACATATATTTCCTTCGTTTTGTGCTGGACGATGCACTAGCAGTTAGTTTCTATGTCAGTGTCTCTAGATAGATAGAGCTAACAACATCTTAGTGTCGGGGGGAGTGAAGTTGCTCCTTGCACAGTGTTGAACGCGTCTGCGTTTTTGTACTGTACATTTCTATGGGCAATGGGCAAACGAACTTTGTTTTCACCGAGTCACGTGATTTCCTTGCATTTGATGGAAGCTATGCTGCCGCGGCGGCTGGATGCTCCCTCCAGTAATGTTTATTTATTTATTTATTCACGTCTGAACAGGTAAGGATTGCCCAATTAAAGAGATGTAAGCTCGATGCTCTCCTCCCCCCCCCCCATATTTGAAGGGTTTTTTTCTTTTATTGGAAAATATCTTTTGCAACACTCATAAATCGTCATTCATGTGTTTTGTTTGCAAAATTTGACTTCACAGCTCCCAAGAGAGAAACAGTCACCTTGGGTTAAATTAACCTTTGGCCACAATGCGCGACCTTAGAGGAGAAATAAGGACCTCATATTTCTTCTCAATGTCCAGGACCACAACTATTTATACAGGGCCAACTTAAAGATATTATAACGATATATATATATATATATAGGTTTATAACTTAAAGATATGTCACGTTAGCGCGGGGCCGGATTAAGATGTTTGAAGGCCCTAAGCACTTAAATGATTTTTGTGCCCCCCCCCCCCCGCTTTATACGTATATTTTACACAATGTTGAATCTATCAATGGAAAAAAAAACCATTGAATGAAACTTTGTATTTCAGAAGTAACTATAATCTAAGACCAACTGTGGATCCAAAAGTAGGATGAGGAGTAATCACCCCTCCCAAAATCCGGATAATATGGTAAAACTTGGCCTGTCCGTAAAAGACAGGATAATCTTACAATCTTACACAATTAGCCACCCCTCCTGACTCATCGCTCTGTCTAAGGCAAAGCCGCTTGTAAGTTAACTCTTAATGCAGCTTTGGTCTAAGGCCCCTTTCACACGGAGCGGATGCGGGTCCGCATACCCTTTCAAACGAGCACTGAAGATGCGGACGAATCGCCCGCATCTTTTCGTAATTGGTGCATAAAAACTGTTTTTTCGCAATTTTTGTAATTATTTTTCTCCTTCACCCCTGATTCAGTGCCCATAGGCAGCCTAGAGGCATTCTTTGGTGGTTTTTATCATTGAGCCTAAAGATGCCTCCATTCCGACCCTCACAAGTAGTCGATGGGAGAAAATATCTTAAAATATTTTCAAAAAATTTTGAAAAAAAATCTGTCTTTTCGGAAAAATATGAAAGAAAATTCCCAAAACACATCCAATGTTCGAAAAATCCAATCCAAAAACATTCGATGTTTCAAAAAAAAAAAAAAAAAAAAAATTCAGCAGATATCAAAGAATTTGCAAGTATAAAAAAAAGGAGGGGTTGGGACTTTCAAAATGTCTGTGCTTAGAAATATTCACATCACAATTCTGTCTTAGGCCGGGATTACACTATAAAAGTTTTGTAAAAGCTCTTTGATAAAACGTGAAAAATTCAACCATTAAGATCACCGGTTGCATTCAAATGCGTCTATTGGTTGAATTTTTTAACTTTTATAAAAGATCTTTTACAAAACTTTATAGTATAATCCCGGCCTCAAGTACGGATTACACTATAAAAATTTTATAATAATTCTTTTAAAAAAGCAACTAATAAATTTATTGGTTGCACTTGCAATTTATTAGTTGCTTTTTTCAAGTTTTATAAAATAACTTTCATAAACCTTTTAGAGTGAAATCCCATCCTTAGATTAGTCACTTCTGAAATATAAAATTTCATTTTTTTAGTTTATAGACTCAATATCGAGTAAAATATACTTGTAGGTATCGGGGAACCACCAAAACTATTCAAGCGCTAGGGTCTTCAAACGTCTTAATCCGGCCTTGAGTGAACACCGTACGTGGATAACGTTGTTTAATAAAAGTATTTTTTTTAAAGTTTAAAAAAATTAACAGATTAAAAATTAAAAAAAATAACAAATATTTAAAATAATATTTCAAATATTTATATTTTTTAAATAACTTTAAAAATTTAAAAAAAAATTAAAATTTTTAAATTAAATTTAAAAGTTATTAAAGTATGTAGTCAATTAAATATTCGTAATGAACAGAACGGCTTATAATTTTGGTCCCGTCAGTGGCCGTTGTTGACAGGTTTTATTGTATGAAATTGTGAAATATGGACAAAAGGCAGTTGAAGTTTCTATATCTCAATCTCAGAAGGAAACGAAGGGATACACGTATGTAGGTACATTATATTAATGAGCAGGGACCATCATATGGTGTTTTTAAGGGTATTTATGGCAAATAATTAAAAAAATTCCGTGAAAAATCACCTTCAAAAAGTAGCCAAAGATGCGGACGAATTCGCTCCGCATCCGCATCGTCTGAATAGCTCCGAATAAACCTATTGTCAAAACTTCTATGTGCGGATGCGGAGCCCGCACTTAGGTTTTGACACATGCGGACGACGTCCGGACCCGCATGAACATTTCCTAGGTGCGGAGATTTTTCGGCTCGTCTGAAAGGCGCAGTATATTCCAATTGTTAAAACTTCTTCCGGACCCGCATCCGCTCCGTGTGAAAGGGCCCTAATAATGATAATAATAATAAAGGGCCCTAGGTTGAATATATGATCTGGATATTTCTGAGCACTCACTTTATTTATCTAAAGTGAGTAAAAAAGTATACTTTTTTCTAGTTCAAAGTCTTTGACAACTTCTTTAAAACTAATGCTACCTGCCACATTTGTGTCTATACTTAGTAGAGATATGAGCCATCATGTATTTCTACATACTTTAATCGAGGAAATGGACCCTCAATCAAAAAGGTTTTTTCTTTTTACACATTATTTGCCTTAACTCAACGCATCTTAAATTTTCCTTTCAGTGTTTTGATTCTAGCTTCGAAATTACAATGTTAAATTTGATTGGTTTTTCCATCCCCAAATTCAGCGTTATCTCTGTACTTTTCTTGATGAAAAGTTCTCACGAAAAATTTGTTAAAAGATTAATTTTCAAAATTATGCAAGATAGAGACATGCATGTGAATTTTACCTTTTTTAGATGGACCATGGATTTACTATATAGGGTCTGTTGAATCGCTCTTCATCTCATCAACTATTTGTCGTAGAGGTAAGGTTCCAATTTGAAAAAAGCTAAAAATGTGTCCAGAAACCACTCTGTTTCAGTTTTAAGAATGAAAATACAGTGTGCGACAAAATAAAAAAAAGTGATTTTACATGGACACCCTGTCCTAAAAAACACAATTAGAAAGTTGTTGTAAACACAAAAATCTGCGAAAAGTTGGGAAAGAACAGTAAACTAAGGGACAAGCCTTTTCTCCAACTTGTCTCCGATCAGGACAGGACTTAGGGGGAGGGGTGCGAATGGTGCTGTCGCACCGGGCCACAATTTTTTCAAAAGAAACCTTTTCCTTTCTCAGCAGATGCTTTGGAAATTTTTGATTAAAATTTTTAATTTTTTCCCCATTAAACTATTATTGATTGTGAAAAGAGGCTTTCAGTTTAAAGCCCCAACAATATTATTTTTAGCGTTATTAGGTATGGCAGTAGCTTATTTCTAAAAGAAAAAAGTGTATGTTATGCAGTTGGTCGCATTCTTTATCCCTTAAAAAAGTCTGGCCTTCCTTTCTGCCGTTAAAGAATAACAGGGCTATATTAACCAAAAAAAAAACATGCTTAGAGCATCAAACGAAAAGGGGGACTAGAAAAGATATCTAGCAATTTTTTCCCCTTGAAAACCTCTCTCTCTTTGGAGTTACCATCTGGTCTGGAGGTACCAATAGTGAGCAAAAGATGATGTTTGTAGTTTTATTCGGCGATGCTTCCACTATTGATGTTCCATAGTAGACTGTAACATGGATATCTCTAGATGACGATTGCCCCGGAGCGAAGCAACTTCGACTGTCCTCTGGAGTGTTAATTGCATGCCTTCCTGGAAACCTCTGAACTGTTATGTTTCCCTAAGGAAGCTTGAGAATATTTCAGTCGTAAACATTACCATCTGAAACATTCTCTCACATATTCCGGAAGACGGATATACAATGTGTAAATTCCAAATTTTGATAATTTTTACTACTGATCTTCCGGAAAAAAAAGTAAGACGTTCCTCTCTGATTTTTTTTTCTCAATCGAATTATTCACCTAGTACAGTACCAACATTAGAGATATTTTGTTTCATGAACAGAGCCGGATCTTGAATCCTGCGAACTACGCGGTCGCAAAAGGCACCAACTGAAAGGGGGTGGCTTTTTTATCACCAAAACATCATTCGCTTACACTTGAAAAATGTCCAGAACCGACCCTGTTCATGAATAGAGAGTTCATACATAAAAACATTTAAGAGCACAAATTTCCGAACATTTAGGATGTAGGCTACGTTGCTTACAGCCCCGGTAGTTCATTGCCTACCATTAAATTATATCTGAGGTTTAGGCTGATTGCAGCTAGTGTTGTTAATATTCGACACAACCTATTCCAGAGCGTCTTTTTGAATATCGAATTCGAATATTTAAACATTGAAATTGCAATCTTGAATTTCGTTTGTGGCAAGAAACTCTTGATTTTAAATAAGTAATAACATTGAAGAGCTCATAGACAGTGAATCCCACTTATAGCATTTTCCAAAAACTCCTGAAAAACGTTGTTGTTGGGAAAACGTTTTAAACGGGAAATTTCAATAAAGTGTTAGTAAAAGTTAGGAGATCACGAAAATAAGTCTTACCAAGCGAGAAAACTTTTTAAATGGGACCGTTAAGCGGAATATGCTGCAGTAATTTTAAATTAATCTATATTTTCAAATGCTGTTCTAACGTGTTTCAGAATGTTTTTCTTTATTTTTGTGAATTTCATATCCCCTTTCCCACATCCTGAAGCACGGCCCCTAGGCTGAGATCTTTAGCTGGCCCCAAGCCAGACTTTTCAAGGGTCCTTCTGTAATGAATTTATTGCGTGGAAAAAATGATGATTATTGTCCCGGATCCCAGGGCTGGAGCAGCAGTGCCTTCTTAACGCGTGAACCCACCCGGGCACTGCCCGTGGGACCTCAAGAGAAAAGGGGCCTCAAAACAATGAGATATAGTTGAAATTTTCGAGGAGCATATATGTAAATTTGCCTGGTAAATTTGCCAGAAAAATCACTTGACCCGGGGAGTCCATGGTGCTCTTAAGACGGTCCTGGCACCTGAACAAAGTGATATATCTAAGCCCCCAACCGCTCCCTTCTGGCTGGAAATGCTCACCTAATAATTTGTATGAAAAATGCTCCGAAAAAAGTTCATCAAATCCTATTATTCTGAGTCCCCCCCCCCCTCGGTTGACCATGGCCCCTAAAAGGGCTGGGGCAACTAGAGCCAAACAAATGGGAGGGCTTACAAAAAATATACACTTATTTTGCATGATAATAAATCTTTTCAAGAGGACCCAAGAAAGTCTGCCCCGGGGCCCCAAGAAGGCACGCTACGTCCCTAAAAGGGCTGGGGCAACTAGAGCCAAGCAAATGGAAGGGCTTACAAAAAATATACACTTATTTTGCATGATAATAAATCTTTTCAAGAGGACCCAAGAAAGTCTGCCCCGAGGCCCCGAGAAGGCACGCTACGTCCCTGGATGTGGACTCACGTAGGCTCCTTCCCACAAGCAGGGTTGCGAAAGGGTTGATGCTTGGTCAGCCGGGCAAGATCACGTTTTGGAGCCCTTTGTAATGTCAGCCCTGCCCCCACCTCCTAACGCATATTAGCGGGATCAGTAATGTTCGCGGGTAGGGGAATAGGGCAGAAAAGTGCAAAGCGGTTCTACAATATTTTATAAAAAGCTCAAATGCCTTGGCTAGGCTTCACGAAACCCAAAAACAAATGAAATGGTCGGAGTTAAAATTAATTTAAGTTGTACTAGAGCACGTTGAACTCCACTTATGAAATGTTAATGATTATTTAGCAATAACGACCCGATATTATCCACTCTTGCACTTTTATAGTATGACGAAACAACACTTTCGAGGAGTGATTGGATTGTTATTGAACATAGCATTAATACTCTAGAAATTTTTGATGTAACCAAGGAATTGAGTTCTGCTAAAAGTGTAACTTTGCCTAAAACAATGGTTTTGTCCAAGAATTTGTATGACTTTGTCAAAAACTCCAAATTTTCCGATTGTATTAAAAGAAATATGCAATAAGCTGCTAAAGGAAATCGGTGACAGGCTGATATCAAAGGAGCACGAATTAATCCCTGAATGAGTGTTGCTTGACAACCGCTTTAGAAAAGTCTGCGTTTGAAAACACAAGGAAATTTGATGTAGTTTTTTTAATAACAAAAATCGAGACATTAATCACCATGGATCAAAACCAAAATGACTCCCCCCCCCCCTTTTCCGCTAAAGTGCCTTAAGGAACTTTGAGGTTGAGCGGACAAATTTTTGTCCCGGGTTCCCCAAGCTCGTCGAAGATTTGGATGAAATTCGATGAAGAAACAGCAAGACAAAACCGTAAAGTGGCTAGCATCGTGGAAATAGATAAATACTTATCTGAACCACTTTTACCTATGCTGTCTGACGCTTTACTCTTTGGTGGGATCAAAGAAAGTTAATATACCTCTATTAGTACAAAATAGCAATGAAAAGACTTTGCATACTAGCCAGCTCAGTTCCTTGTGAAAGAATTTTTTCTAAAGCGAGTCAAATAATGACTGAGAAAAGAAATAGATAACAAACTAACAACCTAACTAAAATACTTTTTGTCCAATGTAATTCTTAAACAGTTTGAAAGTGTGTGCAAGTGAAAAATAGTGTAAATCATTTTAGTAATTAGTGATGTAAGTGTAAAATTCATATTATCATAACATTACTTTTAAGTAATAAATGTTTGTTCGCACCTACTACAATGTTATTTTTTTTACACCTTAACCTGATCCATATATGTCTCTCTCTCTCTCCTCATAATTAATTTCAGTGAACTATCAAATAAGAATTGGTTTTTTCCAGACTTTACCAGGTAAGAAGCAGTTAAACGCCCTTGATGACAATAGGAATAATTATTCCTATTGTCCTCATCTTTAGCGTGCCCACTACCTAGATGAAATTCTTGGGAGAAAATAAGAAGCCCTTAGCCCATCCTCAAGAAATATTCTACCTGCCGTAGAAAAAAATTGTTCTTAGAAATAGAAAGCCCCCCCCCCCCACACTGGGTTTATTCCCAAAGAGTGAAGACCATTCGATTTTCGTTGGCAATTAAATTTTGCTTTACGTTTGATAAATTTTACGGGTTTTTATAGGTGCTCTCATTCATTGGTAGCTTCACATTCAAAATGAACTATGTAGTTCACTTGAACTAGTTCAATAAAAAGATCTATCTCAAAAGGAACGGCTCCGTAAAAAGAACGACTTTGCCCATCCCTACTAGGAAGTAATGAGTCCCGTATATACCGGGTGACTCGAGACGTTACGCCATCCGCCAATAGCAGGGTTTTTTTTGTCTTGCAGCATCTGTCACGAATTCACAATGGCACTAACAATTTTAAGGGAATTAAAATTAATTTAATACTCTAGAATACTTTAAGACATTCATTTTTAAAAATATTGTTGGTGCTCTTATCTACTTTCAAAATCAGAAGTGCCTTATGTGGTGATGACCATGGAGGAAAGAATAACAGGAGGTGGCACGACTAGTGCGTCCGTTGAGAAAGCATTGAATATCAGGGTTGCCAGATGAAGCCAGTGATCGCTCTATTAAAGCGACCAAGTAAGCCCAAACAAACCGTGGCTTCCCATGCTTTCCTATGAGAAACATCCCAGTTTTTAAAAATCATTTAAAAATTTACTATTCACTTTAGGAACTCGATTTTTTCCCCTCAAATTCTGTGGATATATTTATACAGTTGAACGAGAGCTTTTGCAATTTTAGGTGTTATTTGTTTTCGAATATAAACTTCAACAACATGGAACCTTTTGCAAAAATAACCAAAATTTACCCATATCTTGTGCCACAAAATTTCTTTTCAGCATTTTAATTTTTAAAAAATTCTGCGAAAGCATGTAACACCTCAGTGCTGAGAGAGAGACAATGTTTTGATACTTGAACAAGCGGTGTTAAAAAAAATTTGACTTTTTTTTTGCGAAAAGAGCATTTTAATGCAAAACATTAGCATATATAATGCCTTTCAGCTGTTTATATCAAAATATTGTAGAAATACTTCTAGTCCAGGTAGAACAAAAACTCTAACGCTCTAAGTCTTATTGATGGCCTTATCCTCTCGGCTGTTAGAATAATTGTTTATTCTGCAGTGTATATCTGTTTATCTACTGTATATATATGTTTATCTTCAATGTTATAGAATGTCTGTGGTAATGTTATAGAATGTCTGTGGTAATGTTATAGAATGTCTGTGGTAATGTTATAGAATGTCTGTGGTAATGTTATAGAATGTTAGTGGTAAGTTATTAAGAGCTGTTTTAGCCCCACTATTTAGGATAGTCAGCTCAAGTTGGTTTTTCAATTTAAGGTGCAAATCTAAGCCAAACTCCCATTTAACTCTTTAAGTGGTTTTTGAAATTTTCCTGATCAGCATTATAATTGCCACATTTGAAATTGCAAAACCTTGCCATTACGTGTATGGCTTTCTATGAGGAGAAACCTTTTGTATTATTTATACTGAGCATATATTTATTTCTCTTTTTTTTTTCTCGCTTCTTCTTCTTATCTAACCTAGAACAATAGCTAACTCTGCCCACTAACAGTTGTTTGGTTGGAGGGGAATAGAAAACATGTTTTATTGTAAAAACAGCTTCACTGCATTTTTATAGAAGACAAAATATTTTGGGATGACAGAAATAAAACAGATCAGGATTGCCGCTGAAAGGGTAAAAAGGTCTCTTCGGGCAGAGCAACATGGTTTATAATTTTAAAAATTTAATGCATGATCATGTTTATTTTTAATATTGTAGAATCGTGTCTGCAATGTCTTATTGATGGCCTTATTCTCTCGGCTGTTAGAATAATTTTTATTCTGCAGTGTATGTCTGTTTATCTACTGTATATATCTGTTTATCAACTGTATATATATGTTTATCTACTGTATATATATGTTTATCTTCAATGTTATAGAATGTCTGTGATCTCATATTGATTTTGATGGTTTGATCCTCTCTGCTATATCAGGAAATTGCTTATTCTATAATGTATACAAATTCAAAACACCACGTACATCTGCACAGTATTACAGAATACTATGAAAAATAGCATTTTCAACCTATAGAAATACAAGCAGCAATTAAAAAAGAATTTCATAATATATAAAATCATGTTCATTTCTAATTGCCTTCGGGACTATGACATAGTGTGTGCAACTTTGTTTATTTATGTTAAATGTCATTCAATAACATATGACAATAAAAAATTTTGTGTTGAAAAATTTTTCCCTCTTACTGTAATTATTACTGTATAATTATTTGTACATTTCTATTATTCTCACAGCCGTTCAAATATTACGTAAGCACAAATAGGGTTTTGTATTTGCTTTTAATAACAAGGAAGGGAGGGATTGGAATGAAGATTATCTAAGCAGTTGGATAAGAACATATTGGCATGGCTTTATTCAAATCGGGTTTGAAGAAAATCAAATATATCATCAGTTTATTGAGGACATATAACTACAGTACCTTGGCTAAGAAATGCCTCTGCTGGTGAATTTTTCTGCAAACAATTTTTTTTTCATAGTTTTTCTGCCTTGGCTAACAGATGTGATTAATGAACATTTTCTTTGATACAAATGCAAGCAATGATATAAATCAGCTGCATCATAAGCTGAATTTAAGCTAATCGTTGTCCGAATGTCACTCGAGCATTGATTTACTCACATCCCCTTTTTGTAATCTTTTCTCCAGATGTACCAAAACACAAACGGATGGGTGACACCTACACACTCGACTGTGTTAACACTGGCTTAAGCAGAATGAAGCTGGTGTTTATTGTGTGCATAGTTTAAAAAGATCTGTATCTCGTACTCCTGTAAATTCTCTTCATTCCAATTTCAAAGCTATTTTTTTATTGTCTTTATAACATTCCTTCATATTTTAAAAAACTTATCTTTAAATTTCGAGCCATACCTGGAATAAATTAAACAATATTCCATAGAAACTTATGGGAAATTGTGTTTCAAGAAACAAAAGTCATTCTGGAGCGAATTTCTTCATACAGTACTGTATCCTCATTCAGAGCCGCAACTAGATACTTTGTCACTCAGGGCAAGCCGGAATTTTGGTGCCCCTTGCATGCAGAGGAAGCAGTTAGAGGGTGAATTCGGCGCCCCTTCTGGTTCAGCAACCGGGGCACCAGATCCGCCTGCCCTTCCCCCCACCCCAGTTGCGGCCCTGTCCCCATTTCCAACCAAATCTAATACAGTATCTCATACAACTAAAGACATAATTATCAACAATTTCCTGTTAATTGAGCGTTCATCGCACTGATAAAAATTTTTAATAGAATCATTCTTCACCTTTTTAACCAAAGCATTGATGTCATTTGGAAAATGATGCATCAATACTTGGACCAGATCAAGGCGATAGCCACATTTGACATTTTAATGAAACTCACAGGGCACTAAGATATGCTACACATATTAGTAAACAGCTAAGCAAACAGTGCTATTAATTGTTTAGATCAGTGATTCCCAAAGTGGGCGTTAGCGCCCCCTTGGGGGCGATGGAATGTTCCATAGATTAGAAAAGTTTTCGTTATAAAACGACATTTTTTTTGTGATCTAACGGTATTCGTTAAAACGGGAATCGACTATATTTGTTTATAGCACACAGTTTTAATGTGATTCGTACGTGGCTAATGTATAGTCCTCCGACCACGAGATGAATTTTCGCTGCGTCATGTCACGTCACGTCGGATGATTTTATTCAACTTTTTTTTGGTAAAACGATAAAAGTTCATCAGTGACTGAGCTTTCACGATTGGCATGTCCTTCCAGGATAAAATAGAATCGTTTGACGTGACATGACGTGCCGTAGCCAAATCTCATCTCGTGGTAGGAGGACTATAACTACACCATCGAAATTTGATTTTCACTATACCTGGAAAAGTAGAGCCAATGTCACAAAACGAATGCCATATTTACAATCAGCGCCCCAACATCACTCTATGAATCACTGAATTATCTATATTTGGAAATGATTTACTGTATTTGTTTATAACGCACAGTTTCAATGTGCTTTGTATGCTGCCTAAGCAATTTAATTTTTAGTTTATCTCTTCAAAACTAGACGTGATGTAATTTTTAGTAATTTTCCCAGTAATTATCATCCAAAAAACTATATAAAAAAAACACTAATCATTTTCTAAGAAAGTTTTTCCATCGCAGACCTGTGATAATTCTATTTCTGATTCCATAATTTACAGTAATATGCTGTTTAAATTCGAGTCTCAGCGTCTACACAGGTAAGCGTTGGGTTTCCGAGAATTATTGTCATAATTCGCGTAATTTCCTTTAATAGATTCGTCTTCGATTACAAAAGGGAAAATTCAGTAATTATCAAAGGCCGAGACTACACTCTATAAAAGTTTGATAAAAGATCTTTTATAAAACTTGAAAAATTCAATTAATAAGCGCATTGATTACATTCGAGCAAATGTAACCGGTGATCTTATTGGTGGAATTTTTCACATTTTATCAAAAAGAGCTTTTATAGATGTGACGCTTTTATAGTGTGTGTGCTTTTATAGACACTATAAAACTTTTATAGTGTAATCTCGGTCTTGAACCGGGATTACACTATAAAAGTTTTATAAAATTCCTTTTTTATAAAACTTGAAAAATCCAACCAATAAAGCTCATAGGTTACATTCGAGCAAATGCAACCAATAATCTTATTGGTTTTAGTGGTATAACACTATTCAATATAAAAGTTTGATATATTTACAGATAGTTACATTCAGGTGCCCACAAACTAGGGAAAGTCCGGCTCTTATAAAGGGTGATTGATGGATGTAAGTATCATTCAAACCCCCCCCCCCTCCATCAATGTCTCAAGGCGGTTCAAGTATTACGTAAGCAAATTTTTAGCCATTTTTGACCCCCCCCCCCTGGTCAGCAAAATTTCATCATCAGCTCGGCCCCTCTGAATCCAAACGCATATTGGTGGGATCAGACACGTACACAAGGGGGGGCTCTCGTGCCCCCCTCCCACGATCAAAAATTTGGTTTTTTAATGCAAAAATACTGAGAATACCTTAAAATGTGAGTATAATCAATTTCTGTTAATTTCAATGTTATTTGAAGGCTATGAACTCAAGATTTATCTTTAACTAGCTATAATACATGGCGTTGCCTGGGTTTTCTTCAATGAGGCTTTTTTGGATCACGTGATATCTCCCTTTCTTTGTGGGGCATGCAAACCGTGTTAACCAAATATGGCGACTTTTTGCGCGACTCATGAAAGAAACATATCTAGATTTAAAGAAACGTGAAAATAAATATATATTTTTTTCTTTTTTTAAAGGGTGCTAGGTATTTCGATTGCCCCCCATTGAACTACTTCAAGTTATCCATCTCTGCCTGTTTCTGCTTAAAAAAATGCTTAATTAAAGCTGTGGAATTTTTTCGATGTACTTTTTACGGGCCCATAATTAATTTTAAAACATCCTAAACTACATGAATTTATGCAGTTGAATATCAAAAGAAAACACGGAGACATTAATTTTCATGCTTGAGAAGATATAGAGGAGATCCGCGAAACATTTATAGAGCACTAAAGTGGCTCTGTAGGGCACTTATCAATAGGGGGAGGGGGGGATGTTACTTCAAGTGCCCACGAACTATCGAAAGGTTTTCTCGTTTTTGGCGCACTGAGTACCATGCCATAAGAATATTTCGTATTTTCATAAATCGCGTGGTTGATGACGTAAGCATTATACAAACCCCCCCCCCATCGATGATGACGTAATACTTGAACGGCCCCTATGTATATTTTTCTCCCGCCAATAATACTGTACGTGCGAGGCTTCCCAAACTGCGGGGCCCGATGCGACTGCCCATCTTTAAGGGTGGCTCTGGGTCACTGAATATATAAACTTAATAGGACTAAAACGGCCACGCCATTGTTAAGACACCTCTGGGTCCGGCAAAGGCGACCCCAATATAAATTGAGGATGTTTCTTTCATTAATTTGCTAAAATTGAAAAAAAAATCTTAATTGATTTTAATGGTTCATGAAATGCTTCTATATTAAGCTGAGGCCCCCCCCCCCACGTGACTTTTTTCGCCTTTTTCCTCCCCTCGTCCTGCTCTTTGGCATAAACAAATTTTCAAAATCCCCGGATCCCAAAGAACGACATTCCACCAATCATAGGGCTTGAAATTTCCCGGTCAGAAAGAGAGAGAGAGCAGACGACTTTTGCTGTGTTTGTCTCCCACAGCAGTATAAACAAATTAGTAAGAGCTCCCGGATGTGAAAGCTGGCCCAACGACCAATGAGAAGGCTTGAAGTTTCGCGCCAAATTCCAGAGCGAGAGCAAACGATCGCAAAAATTCTACTGCGCAGTTGGACTATAGAAGCGTCATCAGTGACGTCGCTGCCTCCCTCACCTGCCGTGTTGTTGTTCACCTATAATGAATTTATTCAGCGGAAAAATTAATTTTAGAAATCCGATTTTTTTTTTGTTCTTCAATTTCTGGTGAGTTTTACAGTTAATTTCTAAATTTATTTATTTTGTAAATCCGTGAAATTTATAGCCAACAGTGCTCTAAAAATATGCAGTCAACCTTTACCAGACTCCGGGCTCGGTGCGAGAATAAAACGGGACCAGGGCGTCTTCCCCCCGAAAATCTTTGGGGGGCGTCGTCGTTTTATCCCCACTGTTATATATATATTTTTGGGACGTTATATGCATTTCTTTTATTACTTTGGAACCTTTGATCACCCCTTTTGCGGACAAACTTTTTTTGACCCGCTGGTGTCCGCAAAAGAGAGGTTTTACTGTAATTCCAAAGTTTGATGAAAATTCAGAATTACTGAGCAGAATAATTGGAAGAAGTAATTCCAGAATTAATGGAAGAAGTAATTCCAGAAATAATGGAAGAAGTAATTCCAGAAGTAATGGAAGAAGTAATTCCAGAAGTAATGGAAGAAGTAATTCCAGAAATAATGGAAGAAGTAATTCCAGAAATAATGGAAGAAGTAATTCCAGAAATAATGGAAGAAGTAATTCCAGAAATAATGGAAGAAGTAATTCCAGAAATAATGAAAGAAGTAATTCCAGAAATAATGAAAGAAGTAATTCCAGAATTAATGAAAGAAGTAATTCCAGAATTAATGAAAGAAGTAATTCCAGAATTAATGAAAGAAGTAATTCCAGAATTAATGAAAGAAGTAATTCCAGAATTAATGAAAGAAGTAATTCCAGAATTAATGAAAGAAGTAATTCCAGAATTAATGAAAGAAGTAATTCCAGAATTAATGAAAGAAGTAATTCCAGAATTAATGAAAGAAGTAATTCCAGAATTTATGAAAGAAAGAAACAATTCCAAAATTTATGAAAATTCAGAATTAATGAAAAACAATTCCATAATAATTTGTGAAAGTTTTCGGACATTCCTAATTGATTCGGGATATTTGGCCCTCCAACCCACAAGTAGAAACAAAATGAATTTAATCACTAGAGGATTACATGCACTAAAAAAGTGGCAAAATATGCACTTGAAAATGCAAAAATATGCCTTGAAAATGCAAAAATATGCCTTGAAAATGCAAAAAATATGCACTTAAAAATGCAAAAAATATGCACTTAAAAATGCAAAAAATATGCACTTAAAAAGGCAAAAAATATGCATTAAACCCCCTAGAATATATTAAAAATCTTGAAAAAGTCAAAAATTCCAAAACATGTACAAAAAATGAGAAAATATGTATTAAAAAATTATCGTGCAAGAAAAAAAACGTGCTTTTAAAATGCACCTTTTCTATTTCTTTGTGCACCTGTATTTACAAAAAAAAAAAATCCTCTCATAAATATATACCCCATATGCAAATAACTTCTACATATGTTTTATTCAGGCATTTTTTGATTTTCAGTTTGTTGTAGCTGCTCAATGACGAAAATACCAATAACAAAAAAATTTCCACACTATTTCTTAAAAAAACGTAACACTTTGGCTGGCATGTCTCTAGAGATAGCAATAAAACAGTTAGTATGGAATGTTCCGGGGGGGGGGGGGGGGGCGATGGGAGAAAACAATTTTTGAAAAAGGGGGCGATGGGACAAAAAAGGTTGGGGAAACTATGGTTTAAACCATGGTTTTTACCAAGGATTATTTTTTTTAAAAACCAGTCTGGTTTTTTTTCCAAAAAATCATATAAAAGTAGCCTAAATATAATTTCCCCCCCCCCCCTTAAAATATTGCATTGGTTCATTATTAGCCAATATGTTTTATTCTTACCACATTTTCTATTCTTGGTGTACATGCTGATGGTATATTTTTAGATGGTGTAAGACAATATGTGTTGGTTTTTTTTTTTTACAAAAAATCTAAGTGGCCTGAATATAAATTTTCTTTTGTATTAAGTATCTCAATTGATCAAAATTATTCCTCATTCTTACTGCATTTTTTTACTTTGCGCTACATTCTTAAGCAAATTCATGAATGAGGATTGCGTCACACATAGGTGGTGGTGGTGTATTATCTCACAGGCTTTTTTCACCCTTCACAAAAAAAGTAGCAACAGTTGTGACTTCACTGGAATGCTAAGGGCAGGTGGTCTTATAATCCAAAAGAAAACCAGTGTATTAGTAGCTACATTTACCTCACAGACATTTTCATTTTCTTTCCATAGGAAGCAGCTCATCTCCTGTTGTATAACACCACCAGGCTTAATAGGCCTATTGAATTGTTATTCTTACATATTTTCAACATTACCCCCAGTTAATCGAGATTCTACTGTGCAGTAGTAAAGCCCGAAATTGGACAGTTTGAGAAGTGGCCGGTGATCCCTGCCCAAAAATATTTTCAGTTAGCAATTCCTTGGAATATGTACTGGGTCACCGTTTGGTTAGGATGAACAGTAGTAAGTGATTTATGAAAAATAATCTGCTATGTGCAGGATGATTATAATTAAAGTTCTGATTCCAAAACACTAATAAAAACTGCAGGTCAGAATGGCTTGAAAATTTTCATGGGTTCATTGCATGAAGCAATGGAATTTTCTTTCACGAAAGAAAAGAAATCTTTAAAATGTACAAGTATGATGCTGTACTTCGCCAGCGGTATAATCTATTTTGCGCAACACGTTATTTCGGTACTTCAAAAGCATCAGTGTGTGAATAGCAGGGTTGGACCAAAAATGCCGGGGTGGCTAGAAAATCGGTTTTGGCACCTAAAATTTTATATGCATTATTGCTAAAATGAAGTGTATGTATGAGACAATTTTTTTTATCTCAATAATGAGTCTTCCAACATGAGAATGGGTCATAAAGTCCCAGGGAGGGGGACATTACTGAGGATGTTTTTCTTGAGGAAAAACATTCTTTGCTCTTAACGAATTTGCTTTGCCTAAATATTTTTTATATTTGTCCAGCAGTGGTGGATAGCACAAATTTTATCAAGATGTACTTTGCAACCCCAGGGAAGCAGCTGCCGAAGAACCACTTTGACAATAACAAGATGACACGACACCTAGCTGCCATGTTCACCTAACAGTTGAACACTACTATAACCTTTGCAAATTTTGGCCTTGGGAATAGACTGTCCCCCGTATTCGCCCTGCTGTGATCGCAAATACGGAAATCTGTGAATAACCGAAATCATGGGGTTTTTTTTTTTTTTTTGTTCATTTCGTGTACTGAACATCATGAGAAGAGCAGGGTGATGCAGAGGTAGAAGGGAATGTAAAAGAATGTGAAGCGGTTGCTGGCGATGTTTTCTGAAGGAACATTGTGATTTCTGTTTACTGTTTTTTTATTCATATCATCAAGTATGTTGGAATATGTTGACAAGGCTTCCTCTACTAATTTTCCTACATGTGAAGAACGTACGTACGTCATGAAAATAATCCATTGCTGATTTGAACTTGCAAAGCCCTTTCGCGATGTTACTCATGGGTGAACTTGTCTTATACTTAAGAGCTTCTACAGCTCTAGTTATGACAGTAATGGCATTAGTGATAGTTTAATTCTTCCATACCTTCAAGACATTTTTATGCATTGGCATCTTCTATTGCGTGCACAATCATCTCCATTGAGTGGCGTGTATAGTGAGCCTTGAATGTTCGCTTTACCCCCTGATCAAGGGGCTGAATGATAGATGTTGATTAGGAGGCATATAAAGGACTTCCACACCATCAGCTTTGAACACATTGACATCTTGTTGTCCAGGAGCATTATCCAGTATCAAAAGAACTTTGAATGACATGTCTTTACTCTCAAGGTGCCTCCTGATTTCTGGAACGAAACACCGTTTAAACCAATCCAGGAAAAGTGTTTTCATAGTTCAAACCCTTATAGTGTTCATCCAAAATAATGGGAGCTTTGACATAATTTATCTTCAATGCTCATGGATTCGCAGATTTGAAAATTACGGTGGGCTTTATCATGTACCCATATGCATTTGTACAAAACAACATAATAAATCTACCTTGAAGTCATAGTAAGTCTATCTTAAAACCAGGCGCTCACTTTTCTTCTTGATTGATAAATGTTCTTTGTGGCATTTTCTTCCAAAATAGTGCAGTTTCGTCAGCGTTAAACACCTACGATAATTAAATAATAAATAAATTATTGAAGAGAATTCTCTTCAATAATTTTCTGCAAAGTGTTTGGAAATTTTCTAGCTGCCCCCTGGTCGGCACAGGCTAGTTCGCCAGTGATTTTTACATTGCGTAATCTGAATCGTTTTTTAAACCTATGAAACCAACCTTTACTTGCATAAAATTCTGATGAAATAGATGTTTCACCAGTCCTTCCCTTTATAGAAGTGTAAAATGTTATCAAATTTTCCGTTATAATATTACAATCAATTGGAATACCTTTTTTTTAATAGTCTTGTACCCGCAAAAAAAAACAGCATTTTCAGTATGAGTAACACTTGGATCCCTTAGGCCAGTGGTCGGCAAACTCATTAGTCAACAGAACCAAAAAACCATCAAAACAAATTTCAATCATTGTACTATTGTTATAGTACAATGATTGAAATTTGTTTTGAGAGCCAAATTTTTTTCAAACAAACTATATAGGTAGGTGCATTATTATTAACTTAATTAAGGTACTCCTCAGCTGGACTTTGTTAAAAACGTCCTCGATCTGATTGAGGTACGTTCGCTGAGGGGTTGACCCCTTCCAACTCTCCCATCCACACTCGTCTTGTATACTTGTTTCGTCTATCTCCTTTTGTCCATCCTCTCTCTCTCTCTCTCTCATATATATATATATATCCAAACCATCTCAACATACCTTTTTCAATCCTCGACACTACATCTTCTTTCACTCCACAACGCTCCCTAAAATTAACTTAATAAACAGTTTAAGTTATTATTTTACTTATTGTCTTACGGATATCTGGCTCCCTTCTCTGGGAAATGTGCGGAAGACGGGTTCACTGTAAGCTCGTCTGACGAGATGTTAGCCGGAGGATGTCGTTGATGAAAGCCCAAGGCACTCCATCTTGTGGGGCAGAAGCCCTAGGAACATCATTTTCGGATGGTTGCCCCTGGTGGATTGCTTCAGCAGCGATGACTGATGTTTGATACAGATGGAGAGAGGTGGCCACGGGAGAGTCGTCATGCGAGATGGTAGTCCAGGCTTCAGATGTGTGGCCCCTGACGGATGGCTCCTAGCAGTGTTGACCCAAGGTTTCTAGAATATATACCTCTCTCCATCTGCATCCAACATCGGTCAACACCTAGTTCTTCCTAGAACAATATTCTAGAAACCTTGTAGAGGTGGCCACGGGAGTCATCGTGAGAGGTGGTAAGGTGGTGGTCGAGAAGCGTCGTCTTCAGATGTGTGGCCCCTGGTGGATCACTTCTAGCAGTGTTGACCAACGTTGGTTGGGGAGAGGAAGCCTCGGGAGGCTGTCATGAGAGGTGGTGGCCCAGGGGCATCGTCTTCTATGATCTGGCGGGTAGAGGTTGATGTTTCTTACTTTTGGAAAACATTGCATGCCCCCCCCCCCCTGTTCTGAGAGGAGACTCGTCTTTTGAGTCTCTCTACCTCGAGTACCTTAGGAAAAAGCCAAAAAGCCTCGTTTTCGACAACGTTTTCCCAAACTTTCCAGTTTCGGCCCGAAATCCAGTTGTGATTGGTCGCGGAAGTGTAACGTGACATCAGCGTCAATCTTTCACTCTGTTTTTTCGGCAAAAAACCCTGAAAAAGATGATTCACTTGGGAGGAGAGGGAGCAAGAACAAGAAGGTCAAAATGCGTGTCTGAACATGATTTTGCAAAAATCTGGAACTTTTGCGCGCTCACACGTGGTATTTTGGGGAAGAGACACACTCAAGGGGCCAAAGAGCCGCGGCTTCTGCCTTAGGCGATGCAGCCACGGCTGAATGAATTTCAGACTAAATTTTTCAGATTTCTTTTTCTTGATATATTTCACAGTAGATTTGTTGATTCTGTAATGGTGTGCCACAGCAGCAATTGACTTAACTTTGGTGAATTGAGAGCACATCCATGTCATTACCATGGCATAGGCCTACTCTGATCTGTTGTTGAACAAGCACTTTTGCTCTTCCACCAGCCAGAACACAGTAGACAACATATTTAACATTTGTGTAAGTTGTAGCTGTTTGTTTAAGTGGCTTCATTTTTGTGATGTTTGCATGAATTACGAAATTGTGCCATGCTAATTGCATTATTTTGCCTTGACTGGCTGTCGTATCCATTCTGCGAGCAAATCCCATGTGCTGGATGAGCACAGTGTCATCTATCTTACATTTTTAAATATTTTTTCCTCTTTGCCATACAAAATTTCTTTGCCTCAAGAAGCAAATTTTTAAGTCATTCTGACCAGTGGCTTTTATTTCAGTATTTTGAAATCAGAACTTTAGTTATAATCACCCTGTGTATTGCAAATCATTGCTAATTAAATTGCATTAATTATGCTTTATTAAGCACATTGCAATTGCTTAGTTTTATCATAGTTTTTGCAAAATAGTCCTAATTAAGCATATTGAAAGAGTAAGTAGGGGAAACATCTTTACTATATAGTTAATAATATTAAGAATTCTCAAACACGAAATATTTCTTTGAGTTTAGCTATAAAATAACTAAATTGCGAAAGTTTGTTTTTATTAAAATATAAGAAATATTTATAGATTAATTAATATGTGAATAGTGTTAATTACATTAATATACATTTTATTTTAATTAGAAGTTTGAATGATTTTTCAGAAATTTTATCACTTTTAATACAAATGCTTTTGAAACCAAAAAACCGGTTTAAACCAAAATACCTGGTTTAATCCAAAATACAGATTAAAGAATGACAATTCCCATGATGTGGTATTTCGAGTTCTGCGTAAAATATAGTGAAATTCCAATATACATAATGGTACTGGGGATCAAGAAAAAATATCTTTATAGAGGAATGATATTGTGTTATATTTATATATCAAGAGGCAACATTTTTATCATGTGCCATCAAATTTATTCTGCTATTAGAAACTTTTCTAAGTTGATGTTCTTAGTGTCACCAAAAAAAAAAAAAAAAATATTTTAGGTATTTATTCACTATTAAATATTTTAATTGATTAGCTGATAAAACAAATTCAATTAGATTTATTGCCTCTATAAAGGGGTTTATTGCATTATACTTTGGTGTATCACACAAAAAAGTAATGATACTGTTTTTTCGGTGATTAGGTGATGCTTATTACCATGTGTTGTCCTCGTCTATTATTAGACGCCTTCTGAAGAACTGGGATATGTGAAATGAGTAAAAATATATACTAAGGGGAGATATTTCGAACAAAAAATAGATAAAAATATTAAATGTAGTGGTTTTAAAATCCTCGTAAAAATATTGTTATCCAAGAGTTTATTATAGTCAAGTATATTGTTATATTGAGAGAAGTTTAACATAACAGACTATAGGCTATTCCAAACAAGATTTGAAAAAAATATACTGTTGTAGTGGTATTGTTAGTTATATCAATGTTTCATTGTACATGTATGTTTTTTGGGCATTGCAAATGAATCGAGCATAAGATTTTTTGTGATATTGAAAAGCATTATTTTGACGCATTCCCTGAAATGTGTTTATTTATACAACCTCTATTTGGTGGTCACCTCAGCAGACGGCCATTTTTTTGCTTAATGCACAAATGGTAGTCTTAAAGGAGTTTCACTATATTTATTGTTATAATATAGTTATCTGCACTTTATCTTCCGTTCTGTAAACACATTCCTTTATTTTTCCTAACAGTAGTGAACAAATAAAAATCGTGTAGATACCAAAGTACTGTACATTTCTAACATGCGGATTGTGTACAGAAATTTGAGGAAAATACTACTTTAAGTTGTACTGAATGTCAAGGCTAAGAGGTCCAAGAAAAATCCATTATACATTACATATCCAGAAAAAAAAACCCTTACGTAAGCACTTGAACACACACAATAGACCTAGTGCTTACTAACTTCAAGAGAAATTTTTTCAAATCCTTTTTCAAACAAACGACACTCATATGCATTGAGGCGCTAGCCGAGAAGACCCTCATCTATTGTGACATAGGATTTTCAGAAACGTAATGAGCGCTTGATACCATTTTCAATCCTTTGAAGCATGAGCTGACAAGACCTAGAACAAAGTTATGGAAAGAGAAAAACTGCAGAGAAAATCAGTTGTGTATATATACCATAGTTACCCCAGTCTAATTTGTCTTCCTATGCATCAAATGACCATAACGTTATTGAGATGTGATTGCATGTATTTAGTTATTTTCTGTTAACATAACATATTTTATTTTCAAGTTTTTCGAATCCACAAACCAGCTGCGAATTGTCATCCAAAAGACGAGAGGGGATGATATCTCATTACAATTATCATCTCGGTATGTATGTGCTATATACTGAATCTATGATCTTGTGTTATCATGTCTCATGTTTTGTGAAAGGAATACATGTCTGCATTATCTTAGTTTTGTGATTTGTGTTTTTTGTACAGTCATATGTGAAAGAGATGGATGTGTGTGTTGTCTTCTGATTTGTGTTTTTTGTGTTGATGTCTTGTGTTGTATGAAAGGGATGGATGAGTGTGTTGTCCTTGTCTTGTGATTTGTGTTTTTTGTGTTGTGATGTCTTGTGTTGTGTGAAAGGGATGGATGAATGTGTTGTCCTTGTCTTGTGATTTGTTTTTTGTGTTGTGATGTCTCGTGTTGTGTGAAAGTGATGGATGAATGTGTTGTCCTTGTCTTGTGATTTGTGTTTTTTGTGTTGTGTGAAAGGGATGGATGAATGTGTTGTCCTTGTCTTGTGATTTGTGTTTTTTGTGTTGTGATTTCTTGTGTGAAAGGGATGGATGAATGTGTTGTCCTTGTCTTGTGATTTGTGTTTTTTGTGTTGTCTCGTGTTGTGCGAAAGGGATGGATGAATGTGTTGTCCTTGTCTTGTGATTTGTTTTTTGTGTTGTGATGTCTTGTGTTGTGTGAAAGGGATGGATGAATGTGTTGTCCTTGTCTTGTGATTTGTGTTTTTTGTGTTGTGATGTCTTGTGTTGTGTGAAAGGGATGGATAAATGTGTTGTCCTTGTCTTGTGATTTGTGTTTTTTGTGTTGTGATTTCTTGTGTGAAAGGGATGGATGAATGTGTTGTCCTTGTCTTGTGATTTGTGTTTTTTGTGTTGTCTCGTGTTGTGTGAAAGGGATGGATGAATGTGTTGTCCTTGTCTTGTGATTTGTGTTTTTTGTGTTGTGATGTCTTGTGTTGTGTGAAAGGGATGGATGAGTGTGTTGTCCTTGTCTTGTGATTTGTGTTTTTTGTGTTGTGATGTCTTGTGTTGTGTGAAAGGGATGGATGAATGTGTTGTCCTTGTCTTGTGATTTGTGTTTTTTGTGTTGTGATTTCTTGTGTGAAAGGGATGGATGAATGTGTTGTCCTTGTCTTGTGATTTGTGTTTTTTGTGTTGTGATGTCTTGTGTTGTGTGAAAAGGATGGATGAGTGTGTTGTCCTTGTCTTGTGATTTGTGTTTTTTGTGTTGTGATGTCTTGTGTTGTGTGAAAGGGATGGATGAATGAATGTGTTGTCCTTGTCTTGTGATTTGTGTTTTTTGTGTTGTGTGAAAAGGATGGATGAGTGTGTTGTCCTTGTCTTGTGATTTGTGTTTTTTGTGTTGTGATGTCTTGTGTTGTGTGAAAGGGATGGATGAATGTGTTGTCCTTGTCTTGTGATTTGTGTTTTTTGTGTTGTGCTGCCTCCCTGTTGTATGAAGGAGGTGGATAAACGCTTTCTTTTCATCTTTCTATGTTTTTTGTTGGTGTCATGTCTCATTGTTTGTTTTCTTTTACATTTGCCAAATACCAATGAGTTGCTGATGAAAAATTTTGGTATGCAAGTTCTCATCTGTTATTCATGAGGGTTGAAGATATTTCATCACAAAGTGGAAGTATTCATCACTGTGGTTTCCATTATTAGGATATTTGCAATGGCTGGGTAAGTATTAGTAAAATCTGATATCATATTTTTAATATGAATAATGCTTAATATTTTTTTTTCTTTTTTTTTTTTTGCTCTTCTCTCTGGCTCTTTGTAGTTTTGAAAAAATGTCTTGGAATTCTGTGATTTCTTTTTCTTAGTTATGAGTAGAGCCAGGATTATATGCATTTGCATATTTTGGCCTTTTTTAGCATTGATGCATATAAATGCATCAAATTAAAGAATTTTCAGAGTAAGTGCATATTTTTGAATGCTTATTGAAGCTCAATCAGTTTTTTTAAAATAATTTTTCAAAGTAGTATTGCTCATAATATTTACTTAATATTAGTTATTTTTTCCCCGCAGGTGAGATTAAAATGATTGTTTACGAAATGCTGCAAAAATCACTAATTCATTAAATCCCACCTGCAGGGGAAAAAACAATGTTAAGAAAATATTATGAGCAATATTATTTTGAAAAACTATAAAAAGAAGTGAGCTTCAATAAACCTTAAAAAATACGCACTTATTCTGAAAATTCTTAGATTTTATGCGGTAATGCTAAAAAAGCAGGGACTTGGGATTTTTGCTTTCTCGTAACTAGGACTTTTGCCACCCAGGGCAAACATGATTTTGCAGGGACGCCAGAACATATTTGCTCATGTTGCTAAAGCAATACCAATCATTTGAATGGTACTGCTCAGCAATATCAATCACCATTTGAACATAGCTCAAATATTGCACTGAAAGAGCTTTTTTTTTAAATTAAAATTTTTGAAGAAATTCCCTTTCCTTGTGAGGGGTTGCATAGCTGTAGCTCCTTTTTGTTTGCTAGTCATTTCACGTCCAAGGGACTTTCCCATACACCCTGTATATCCATTAAGCATGAGAATAAAATGAGAATCATAGAATCTGAATACCACAACGGTAGTCACAGCAATAGACTTGAGACAGTACGTTTCATTGCTGATTTCAGACGAATCTAAACCCTTTGAGTGGCATTGGCAAGATTTCACCTTCTTATTTTAGCATTGACAAGCCCAGATATTTTGTAAAGTTAATCCATCTCTCAGTGGAACACTTTTCCCTATACCAATGGGTCACACTTTTGTCGACCAGTGCTCCCTTGCTCGATTCATGATTCTTCAGCGGCTCTTCAAGTTAGATTAATAGATATTTTTCCTTATAAACGTTTCCCGTAACTTCTTCAAAGCATAAATAGGTGCACAAATCAATATCTCAAGCTCGCCGTAGTCTGGGGGGGGGGGTACGGTCACAATGATGTCAACTCCTATATATATATGTGTGTGTGTGTATAAAAAAAGAAAAGATACACAACGTTTTGATTATCACCATGAACATAGGCATACGTAAAATTTTCTTGAGAAGGGGGGGGGGGAATTCGGATCTTTTTCCCTTCTGGGGGGGTTTAAGTTTTTTCCTGAAAAATAAACACACAATTTTGGCTCGAGGGGGGGGGGGTTAGAACCCCCCCTCCCCGCGTACGCCAATGACCATGAAGTTCACGTCGAAAACACCAGGAAACCCCCTTGCGCTACTACTTCCAGAACACATGTGAATAATCATTTCAGCATTCTATATTTACAGAAGACAAATCTCAACAATGATTCTTGTGCATGAAAGAAAAAATGATTCGATAAACGAGATCAAACATTGATTGCATGCACCATGAAAATTGAGACAAAAATGTCTCGCGCATCTCTTTTCTGGACATACACAAATTATACATCATGTTGTACAATGGAAAAGTGAAGGAAATTTTTTTAAGTAATTGAAAAAAAGTATTTTAGCTAAATCACTATATTTTAATTTGCATGTTTTTGTTTTTTTTCATTACTTTCTGTACTGCCAACGGTAAAAAGCCACCATCCCCCCCCCACCCACAAAGAACCCATGAATTCATAGAACCAGAATCAGCATTTTAAGGTGATGCCTAGCCCTATTTCGGGCCATAAGTTACCAATTAATTCATGTTTGAGAAGTCTGCACACTTTTCCAGACGTCCGGCTTGCTCATTATCCCCTAGGGTTGACAAAACAGAATTTTGCTTAAAAAATAACACCATTAACCAAATGTCGTCAATACAAGAAAGTATTCATATACCCGTGTGATTTGCATTGTGTTGTTCAAAATCAAAGCCGGCACCGATGCCTGCGGGCACCACAGGAAATAGGAATTGCAAACGGTAGCTTTTATTTTTTCCTCGGAACCAAATGTTTCTATAGGGAGAGGAAAAAATCATTTTGTAGATCCATTCAACACATGCGTTCAATTAACAATATTTTAGCTGTCGGTCTTTTTACTACTCAGCGAAAAGAGAGCCGCTGATAGCATACAGTTAGTATACAGCCTGGCTGTTCCTTGAATAGATATGTAGAAAAACCATCCGCTGTCATATAAACTGGGAATGTTGCCAATAATTTGGAGTAGTTCAACTCTTCTCTTAAATTCTGTAAAGTTGTTGTGCAGACATCATTAACCAATTTCCAAATTCGGTATTTGACCCACAAGGGAAGAGCTGACATGAGAACTTACCTGGAACAATTACCATAATTTTTTGGGGTTTTTTAAGCTGTAAATTAACTACAGAAGAGCCCGTGAAAAGTTTTGCTTGGGGGAGGGGGGGGGCAGATGCGGCAAAAAAGTAAATACTAGACCCCTTAAATTAGAAAAAAGTGTAATGTTTGGGTTTTATGTGGCCTAGGGTGTGCGCCTTGTGTGTCCGTCCTTAAATCCACCTCCTACTTGGACCCGCCAGGAACCCCAGCCTACGGGATGTGAGGGCATTGCCCAGCCAACAAAATTTAAACAACAGATATTCACTGACTAGCCAAGCACCTCTCAACCTTAGTCTCACCCCCTCCCCCGTTCCCCAATTCTTGCTTTGCCCTCAGTGGAGAAAATGGGTGAGGCTGTCAAAGAGAAATGAGAAAAAGTGATTTCCGCCGTGCAAGTGAGCCGCTTTTAGGAGTGTGCGACAGGAGCTGTCGCACCATGCTTTGTGGGGGGTCCCCCGTACTCACGGTAAACTATTGGAGGCTTTCATGAATTCTGAAATTACTTCTTGCATTAATTCTGAAGTTTCAACAATTCTTAAATTCCCCTCCCCCCGTAAATTCGGAATTTTGATTAGTGCTGGAATTATTTTTGATTCAAGTCCAAAATTTTCATCAGTTTTAGGATTTTTTTTTTCTCATTAGTTTAAAATTACTCTCAGTGGTGAATTTTTGCCAGTTTTTGTGTTAATTTATTGAATTGTGTATTTAACATTTTCTGTATGGATATTTCACAGCATTCTTGTATATTTTGAAATAATGGATGCCGATTCCTTCTCCCCCCCCCCCCACCAAATATATAAAATCGGGCAAATATTTTTCGTGTCTAAAACTGTTGAGACGCACCAGGCCCCTTAGGTAAGGACTGGAGTGTTGTCAAAAAGAATGGGCCCACCCCGGCATGGCTCGGAGTCTCACACAAATTAGATCTGGTTGAAACTTTTGATAATTTACCTAATAGGGCCTCAGAAAAATCACTTGGCCTGGGGGCCTATCGAGATCCTAGCGCAGGCAGCGTTGGAGGATGTGTGGGGCATCTTATACACTTATATATGTCAGGGATTCTCAAACTTTCCCATCCGCAGCACCTTTTTCTCTAATCAATGCTTATCCCTGGCTCCCCACAGAGCAGTTTAACAAAGAGTCTCCTCAAAAACCTTTGCAGGGTGCCGTGACACAGTTTGAGAACCCCTGCATTATGCATTTGTACTTTCTGTTTTCAATGTAAGCTCCCCCAATATTCTGAAACACTATAGTCAAATGACCAGCAACATTACTGTGTGGTGATGGTTGTCAATTTAAATTATCGGAGAACTTGAAACGCGAATCCAACTAAATCATCAAAAATCCAATCAAATCCAAAAAATCTAAAATACATACGATAGAATTATATGATTTCAAAATACGCATTAGCATGCAGTGCCGTCTTAATGCATGGGCCTACTTGGGCACCTCGAGAGAAGAGGGGCCTCACAAAAATGAGATTTGGTTGAAATTTTCTGTAATTTACCTGGTAGATCCTCAGAAAAACCACTTGGCCCGGGGGGACCATGGTGCTCTTAAGATGGCCCTGCTAGCATGGTTTTAAAGAACTGATGATCAAAACCATAATTTTTTTTTGATTGATGATTAAAACCGATTTTCCACCACTTTATCGGTTTTTAATAGAATTTCAGTTTTATGTGAATATTATGAGGGGGCACAGGCAGTGCCATCTTAAGGCATGGGCCCGCCTGGGTGCTACCTGGGAACCTCAGGAGAAAGAGCCTCACAAAAATGAGATATGGTTGAAATTTTCGAAAATTTTTTTGGTAGGGCCTCAGAAAAATCACTTCATCCGGGGGCCCATGATGCTCTTAAGACGGCTCTGGGCACAGGGTATCTGTCCCAGAGACATTTTAAATTAACAAATTGAAAAATATAGCATATATAAAGGTATTTTCTTTCAATATTTTAATTTATTGAAAAAAAATTTAATTTTTGATTGTCTTGGGCAGGGCTGTCTTTAGAGCGTCATGGGCCCCTGGCCAAGTAATTTTTCTGAGATCCCACCTGTCGAATTCTCAAATTTTAACTGGGTCTCATTTTTGTGAGGTGCCCGGGTGGGCCTATGCGTTAAGACGGCACTGGTCTTGGGGCAGACATGGTACCCCTATACCCCCTTCTGCATAGGTTTGTTACATTTTACTGTGGTAAAAATCTTACCACTACTGCAAAAGTAGGTTGAAGAACGGGTTATCGCTGAAATCAAATAGATTCGAAATAAAAAAACGGGACACTCTATTTCAAAAAAGGATGTATGGTCAGTGGAAAATATGTGTAAATATCGTGGCCTGTACAGAGAAGTGACTCATACTTTGAGCAACACTAATCATTTTTGACTTCCGGCATCCCTGTGATTTTGCCACTACCCTCAACTTTAAAATTCAACAATTGTATGATGGTTGTCTTTGTTTCTGAAAATTGCCACCTGGTACAGTTGCCCTCGCCCAGAGCCGGTCGTAGATCTAGTGGCACCCGGTGCAAAAACAGTAGTCAGGTCCCCAGGCGGGAATCCAGAGTGATATGTCGAAGGAGGCAATTTTTGTTAGTCATTATTTGTCCTGTAAAAACGGGGCAGATTTATTCTACCATATTATCAGACTCTTGGTGTGGTGATCGTTCCCCCCCCCCACCTCTTGGTTGGATATGAAGGGACGAAGAAATCCAGAAAGCTTTCCTCCTAGAATGGGATTACTGCTATTTAGCTTGTAAACAAGAATAAAAACCTAACTTGTTTGATTTAAATAACAGATTTCAAAACATTAAAAAAGCAAAACATTTATGCAGGGTACTCATCACAAAGGATCTATTTTCTTCACACTTATTTTAATTGAATTTTATGGTAAAATTCGTGTAGTGCACGCATCACGTACGGGCTAAACAGATAAGAGTGGTTAAATTAAAGTGATATTTCTGTATGATTTTTTTCATATTTATAAAACTCATGAACTTCATTTGAAATTATCCCTTTCAGACCCAGTACTAAGAAACAAAAGGGACAGGCAAACACCAGCTGAAGCACAGAGCCCTGCAACTTGGGTAGGCCCATAACTATTCCGAGGCAACTTGGGCGGTGCCCCAAGCCAAGTTTGGGGAGGGGGGTGCTTGTAACTCCTTTTTCTGAGCATAACTATCTCAAGGAGACTCCAAGAAAAGACTGACACCCGGGCTGTAGACTGCTGAAAGCATGCTACAGCCCTGGAGAAGGGGCAGAGCCGTCTTAAGAGCATCATGGGGCCCCCGACCAAGTGGTTTATCTGAGACCCTACCTAGTAAATTCGTATGGTACACTGGTAAAAGTGATAAATGTCGCGAAATTTATCAAACTTACTGAGACAGTTGGTGATTATGCATCACAGATATACTTTACCGATTCAACACATTTGCCGTAACATACATTTAATTCTATATTTCTTCAGCTTCCTCATTTCAAATATACTGAGATACATATCTGAAATTTCTCTTATTTGAAATGGATTTGCCGCTGCCCCCTCTTTGTTTTGGACATGTGAGGTACACTACTTTATTTCCATGGAAGTCGCAATTAACCTACCTTATTCTTCTGCGTATAGTTTGTGGATTATACGTTTAAAAAAAGTTACGTTAAAATAAAAACAAAACTTCGGATCGATTGGTAAGGGACAATTCTAGGTTATGGTGTTGCAGGGAATTTTTCTCTAATAGGGTTGTTAATAAATGGAATAGCTTACCCCAGGAGATAGTAAATTCTAACACAATTGACACGTTTAAAAAGACATACGATAAACATGTTGGGGTAAATAGAGAAGCTATTCATACTTGGAATAAGACAACCATAAGTATTCTTTATGGGCGTTGTATAATATTCTATCATGTGTGTATATATATTTATAATTTTTGTGATTGCATTTTTAATTGGGTTGCTGTATTTTAGTAATATGTGACATCCATACTTGTTATGGGCATCTTTTTCTCAGCCACCTCGTTGGGCATTTTGCCTGTTGTGGCCTTGTATTTGCATATGAATTTCTTAGTGGATCAAAGCTGCACAAGGGCGTAGCGGGGGGGGGGGGGGGACTCGGGGGTCTGGTCCCCCCCCCCGAAATGTGAGAAAATGACCGAAAAAGGGAAAAAGATGGCCAAATCCATTGTTCTGTCACTTTGGTCCCCCCCCCCCCCCGAACGAAATTTCTGGCTACGCCCCTGAAGCTGCATGATGAGTTTTAACTTCGAAGCAGCTTTATAGTGTGGATAAACCACTGAATCTTATCTACAACTTTTTTTTTTTTCTGGGAGGTTTCATTAGTCATAATTACGTTAAAAATTTAATTACAAAAACATATATTTTTTTAAATATTTATAGGTGGGGTAGATGCCAGTACAAAAATTGACATTTTCTCTACAAAACCATGTTAAATACCCCCCCCCCCTGCCCACCTCCTCTTTTGAGAGCGATTTTATATTGATAAATGAAATTTTCTGATGTGGGTTATATACCGCTGTGAACTATAAATGGTGCCTTTTTTCCTCAAACGAGTGAAGTTTGAATCTGCAGATTATAAGCAGCAAAAATCTATAGATTTTGTTTAATTCTTATTTAAGATTAACGTCGAGGACTGAGGAAAACAGAAATAAATTACTTACCTTCAAAATAACTTTCAAGATGATTAAAATTCTTACAACTCTTATAGAAAATTAATACAACAAAAATTAAAAGGGCGCGGTAGCCCGGGTCGATAAGATACTCGCCTGAAGTACCAAAGGATGTATAGAGGTGTCGCGAGTTCAATATGTGGAAGTGATTTAAAAGGCACTCTCTTACATACAGTATCTTCAGAAATGCGTTTGATGTGGCCCTAGCTAACAATGATCAGCGCTTCCCCAGAATAGTATAAAAACCACTTTAAAGCATCACAAAGCACAAATTAATATCGCCAGCTCGTCATGACGCTCCTGACAAATTGCAGACTTCAAAGAGTAGGAAGCGTGGGTGAATATAGGGGTATGCAATCACCCTATTACCCGCTCAATCAATATGAGTGATATATTGATTGAGTGAGTGAACGACCTAGTGAGTGAATAAAACTCTCTCTTAATGGCTCATTTGCTCTCTTGCTCCTCAATGACTCATTTACTCACTTGTTCAACCACTGGTTTCGATTTTGAATTTAAATGATAATTGAATTTAAATTTAATCAAATTTAAATGACCAGTGACCATTTTACCGAAGTTGACTTTTTAAATTTTCCCCTCTTATACACTCACACACAAATACACAATCACCCTCTCGTCTTTCCCTTCAGCTCCCCCCGAAGATAAATCTCATTCTGGTCTGGTCTGCTCACTTACTCACCACTCAATTGCTCAAGGCAGAAATGGGGTGATCGCCCGCCTCTTCGTTTAATGAAAAAATTGTTGGCATAGGTGGGAGGGTGCAGTTGGAAAGTCCCCCTCCATTGCAAGTGCATGTTTTCTCTTATGCGGGATCAGGCTCTTCAAACAGTTGCCTTCTTGTTAAATCTGGGACGTATGATTTACCCCTGATTATAGTAGACTAGCTATAATACCCGATCCTGCCCGAGTTTTCTCCAATGAGGCGTTTCGGATCACGTCATATCTCCCTCTTTCTTTGAAGGACATACAAACCGTGTCTAAGGTAAGCAGTATAGCACCTTTCTGCGTGACTCATAAAAGAAACAAATCTAGATTTAAAGAAACGTAGAAATGAATATACAGGGTGTTTCAAACAGAATCATCCGATTCAAAAAAAATCGTAACTATTGAGCTTTCAATCTGTTTTGATCGAATAATGTATAAATAGAGAGAGGGAAATCTCGAGTTTCACGCAGTTGTCGACAGCTAGCGCTAACACTCTTCCTATGTCCACCTTGGGATGCACAGCATATACAGTAGTGAAATACGTCCCAAACTTTTGCGAGCATGTTTGCATCCACTGCTTCCACAGCTGATGTTATGTATATCTTCAGTTCTGCTAATGTAGCTGGGAGGGGAGGCACATAAACATATATTTTTTTATAAACCCCCACAAGAAGGAATCGTACACTGTGAGGTCCCGTGATTTTGGAGGCCAGTGATGTTTAACTAAATCTCGTCGGGTCCCGTACGGCTGATCCATCATTTAGGAATGTGATTATTCAAAAATTCTCGAACCTCTAAGCTCCAGTGGAGTGGCTCCCTATCCTGTTCGAAAATGAAGTCATCCGAATCGGTTTCTAACTGTGGGTAAAGCCAATCTTGACAAACACTGAGGTGGCGGCGAGGAAGAGTGTTAGTGCTACCTGTTGACAACTGCATGAAACTCGAGAGAGAGAAAAAAGTCTCCCTCTTTTTCTACCTATACACATTATTCGATCAAAACGGATTAAAAGCTCAATAGTTATGATTTTTTTAAATCGGATGATTCTGTTTGAAACACCCTGTATATTTATTTCTACGTTTTTTAAATCTGGATTTATTTCTTTCATTAGTCATGCTGAAAGATGCCATATTGGTTAACTTGGTGACATGGTTTGCACGTCCCGCAAAGAAAGAGGGAGACATCACGTGATCCAAAAATTCTCATTGAAGAAAACCCAAGTAAGCCGGGTATTATAAAGTGTTCAATATTTTTCATAATATAAACATTTCAAATTGGGTGATTCTTTTTAAAACACCCTGTATTTTTTTATCCTTTTTTGATGGGCGCTCTAGGTATTTTGATTTCCCCCCCCCCCAAACTTCAAGTTATGTATCTGCCTGTTTCTGCTCCAAAAAATGTGTAGTTAAAGCTGTGGAACTTCTTCGATGTACACTCACGTCCATAAATTAAGGATAACGCCAGCTCCAGCAAATAAAGGTTCAGAAACAAAACAAACGTTACTTATTCATAAAGCCCATTTATTAAACAAAAGATAAAGAACAAAAACGATGGTGTATGTATGATACCATTCATAAAAACTATGATTTTTGCTCCCTGGAGCAATTGTAAAAAATATCTCCTTTACAAAAACTTACTATTACATGGTTGGTATGATGGTTAATACATTGTATGTCTCCCATTCGATGAAATACAGTCCGTACAACGCCTAGGCATGCTGAGTATCAAATTATCGATCTGATATTGGGGAAGATCACTCCACTCAGCAAGCAATGCTTTCCGAAGTTCCGGTACACATGTAGGAGGTGGTTGACGGGCTGCAACTCGTCGGCCAAGCATGTCCCACACATGCTCTATCGGATTCAAGTCAGGTGAGAATGCTGGCCATTCCATACGGGTTATATCCTCAGATTCAAGGCATTCGTTTACGATGTTTGCTCGGTGAGGACGGGCGTTGTCATCCATAAACACAAATTCTGCGCCCATGGCACCTTTTAAACAAGCGTACATGTTGTTTCAGAATGATGTCCCGATAAATTTGGGCTTTCATGGTTCCGGTTTAAACATGCAGATCTGTTCTGGAACCCAGTATAATTCCACCCCAAACTAGCAAATCTGCACCACTGTAACGGTGCCGTTCAATGATGTTGTCTTGGTGGTAACGGGTACCTGGCGTTCTCCATATGAAAGTCCGACGTGAATCAGACTGCAAGCTAAACCTGGACTCGTCGGAAAACATCACACAAGCCCACTATGATGATGTCCACATTGCATGTTCTCTACTCCAGGCTAATCGCTGCCGACAGTGAGTTGCCGTGAGCGGAACACATCTGACAGGCCTGTGAGCATATAGACCAATATCTCCCAAACGTCTGTACACGGTTTGCCTTGAAACTGTGGTACCCGTGGCTGCAGATAGCTGACGAGACAGGTCGGATGCTGTGCTCCATCTGCTTCTTTTGGCAGTTACTGCCAAATACCGGTCTTCATTTGGCTTTGTTACTCGGGGGTGACCTGTACTGTAACGTCTACTGACATTCCCGTTATCTTGGAATCGTTGCCAAAGCCTAGAGATGACACTTTGGGCAATTCCAAGTTCCTCGGATACTTCCATCTGAATACGCCCACATTCCAGGCGGCCGATAATTCTAAAACGTAAAAAATCATCCACATGCGTCCTCTGTGTCATAACTATTTGCTTATGGCACTGAGCGCCTTACAGAACTCTTGTGAACAATTTCACTTCTTTGCCACCATTCCTTACATACCCCCCCTCTTACACTCTCGTCATTGTGACATACTATCGGTATGATCTGGTGGCTTCCTGAAATTTGCATATCATTCTTGCAGATGTGTGATAATTCTACAGGTGAAATTTTTACTTTAGATTTCGATTTCCGTGTGAATTTGAATTATCCTTAATTTATGGACATGAGTGTACTTTACGGGCCCATAATTAATTTTAAAACAATCTAAACTATATGAATTTATGCAGTTGAATATTAAAAGACAATACGGAGACATTATTTATATCTTCTCAAGCATGAAAATTAAACGGTTAAAATTAATGTTATTACATGAATATCCAACTCAAAAGTAGGTCCGGCTAATTACTTCATATATTCAATTTTCTCTGAATTCACTTAGAGATATACGAAACTTAATGTTTAAAAAACCAAGAATTCAATACAATTTTTAAAATTATTGATGGGGCGGAAAATCCCACTAAATTTCCGCATTTCTACAGTAAAATCGGTAATTTTAACACTGATTTCTATGAGGGTCACCCTTTGCCTGACCCTCAAAGTGATGCTGATGATGTTTCTGTCATCTATTCAAAAAGCCTCATTACTGAAAGGATTGGAAATGTGACAAACCATTATAAAGGCATAAACTATTATACAAATACAACGCCACAACGGGTAAAATACCAAACAAGGTGGCTGATACTTATACTGGCAGCATTAAAGAAGTGACAAACCATTGTGAAGGCATATACATGCCTGAAAGTCATTGCTAGCGAACTTCGGTAACTGAAGTAAACATTCCGAAAGTGAATGTTGATGCCCAGAAACCATTGTTGCTCAAGTTTTTCTTTTTTGCCCATTTGGGGCATTTGTCCTGCTCTGGCAAACTTTTAAAGTAGCCTATTGTTTAAGTCGGGTCTCATTTGGTATATACGCAAAATTTGGTGACAATCGTTCTAAAATTGTAGATTTGTATAGAGAACGTACACATGCACACAGAGAAAATCAATCTTCTGTAATATAAAATTACAAACTCGAAAAGGGCCTGTTTCAAAGCAACGAAAATTAGTGACGATTTTATGTAACGGTAGTCGATGACGTTTTTGTGTAACGAAAATCTGTTACATTTTTGTGTCACGGAAATCGGTTACGATTTTGGGTCAAGTTTACATTTAACTCTTGTATATATCATGACCCATTTAACCCATCAGGACCAAGTTATGTGCATGTACCAAAAGGCTCCCGCATCCTATAGCAGGACTCCTAGGTTGGAATAGATGGCGAGTCCCAAACCAGCTTTTTCACGGACCCCTCTGTGGTTAATTTATAGTATGAAAAAAATCAAAAAGTGATAAGAAACGTTCTGCCATTGTGGGGGTCATGCAGAAAGGTATGTATACGTATAATATACATATATCACCAGTGCTACCAACACACAGGGTAGGGGTACCCGGGGCGATCGCACATATATCTTCATGGGGAAGTTAAAAGGTTTCATTTCCATCAAGGGGGCCCTTGATGGATTTCATTGTTTTTTTGCTGCTTTAACGTTGAAAAATTTGCGAGCCCAAATATATATCCCATTTGGAAGCCCAATCCGTTCTGTGGGGGGTCTCCTCCATAAAATTTGGGGGGGGGGGGGCTCGATTTTATTCATTTATAAATTAATATACAAATGAACATTTGCCGTGGCCCTCACAGGGGTATAATTGATAAGCTTCAGGGACCCAATTTCATTTTGGGGCCCTGGATGAATCTCATTCTTTTCTGTTGTTTAACATTGTAGAATTTGCAACAGCGGAAGCCCGAGATAGATTCAGTCTGGGTCCCCATTAAAAATCTGCGTATTGGGTCCCCGCTACTGGATGTGGGGCCTTCGATTTTATTCGTTGTCAAATTGATAAAAACGAAAAATTTTCGTGACCTCTCACAGGGGGGGGGGATGTCCGACAAGCCTCCACGTCGGTGCCCCCATGGAAAAGTTGACAGGTTCCATTTTGGGGAACCCTGGATGAATCTTTGATTTTTTTGTTTAACATTGTAAAATTTGTAACATCTGTAGCCCGAGATAAAGCCAGTCTGGGGCCCTGCTAAAAGTATGCGAGTTGGTGTCCTGGGTAATTGGTTGGGGCCCTGATTTTTATTCATTGGTAAAATGAATACAAATAAAATTTTTTCATGGCACTCGCAACAGGGAATGACTGACAAGCTTCTGAGTCGGGCCCCCCCCCCCATGTTTACAAGTTTCATTTTGGGGGCTCTGGATGAATCTCATTCTTTTCTGTTGTATAACATTGTAGAATTTGCAACATGTGAAGCCCGAGATAAGTCCAGTCTGGGTTCCCCCACTAAGAATCTGCATATTGGGTACCCGCTACTGGATGTTGGCCCTGGATTCTATTCGTTGTAAAATTGATAAAAATGAAATTTTCGTGACCCCTCATAAGGGGATGTCTGACAAGCCTCCAGGTCAGGGCACCATGAAAAAGTTGACAGATTTCATTTCGGGTGTCCATGGATGAATCTCATTGATTTTTGTTGTTTAACACTGTAAAATTTGCAACACAGCAGTAGTCCGAGCTAAATCCAGTCTGGGGCCCCACTAAAATTCAGCGAATTGGAGTCTGGGGACCACATGGGGAAGTTTTCTGGGGTTACTTGATGAATCACATTTGTTTTTTGTTGCTTTATTATTGTAAAATTCGCTTTTTCAGTAAGCTGGTGCTTTCACGTATCCCTCTCCATAGTATGCTGATGAAGTGGGACGAAATAAACAAGATATGTTGTGAAGAGAAAAGAAGGGGTGTTGGCCACCAAAAGAGGCGGCAGGGTCCCCTCCCCCTCCCTAGTGTATATATGTAATATTAATAGTTTCTTATTCTTGTTTCATCTTTTTCTTGATCAGGAGCTTGATGGAGAAGACAAGTAAACGACAACCCCCAACTTTGGTTTGCAGACTTGGATGCAGAATATCTTTTTTGAGGGTCGCACCACATCTCTAGGAACTGCTTTCTAGGACCGAACTGGTACTGTTTTGTGTGTCTGTTATCAAATTCATATTTTCTCGCTCGTGTTTTGAACATTGTGTGATCGCGTTATTTCCGCTATCATCACCAGATTAATTTGTGATCGAACAATTCAGTACCCTTCTTTTGGGTATGTTTGCATTTTGTGACTGCATCAGCCGTGTAAATATTTGTGATGTTTATATATTTTTGTGATTGTATAGTATAAAGCAGAATCCGACCAGCCGCCAAGAGAATCGGAGGCATTGGTCGCTCTTTGTGTCTCGTGTTGTTTTGAGTTATAATTTACTGGTGAGACCTATACCAAACAGGACTTTAATGTAAACGATAGGATTACTCTAGGAAAGTGAAGTAGGGAAAACTGTTTCCGTTTTAATGCTGTGGGGGGACGTTCCCTTGAAGGAGCTGACTGGGCCGAAATGAATATAATCATTTATTACATGATACCTGTTGTGAACAATGAATGTTAACTAAGGTTTTTCCTTAATACAGTGGAATCATGTTACCTGCGATAGGAAAAGATTCATGTTGAATGTGAAAATTACGTACTGAATTGTTTATTGTGTCGCACTGTGGGGGGGGGGGGGGTCAATAATTTTTATAACTTGGTTTTAGTGTCATAGTTTTATAATTTGTGATAATTTCTCATATTTTGGGTTGTAGTTTTGTTATATTTGATATCCATTTTTTAAGGTCATCTTTTTTTTGGCCGTCTAGTTGAATATTTTGCTTGTCGTGGCCCGTTAGATGTCTTGGTTCAACATGTATTGGTTCATTACGTATTTTAATTCGTGTTGAAGGTGTATCTCATTGGACGGTATTGTGGAGTTTTTCGTGCATCGCGTGTTCACTTGATTACATATTGCAACTCAAATTGGGCAATATATGGAATTTTTTGCATCGCGTAATGCGCTTTATTACGTATTGCTAGAAGTCTAGGTTCATTACGTATTTGAACTCGTGTTGTGGGTGTATCTCATTAGATCGTGGATTTATTACGTATTGTAGAATTTTTTGGGAATTGCGCTTTATTACATATTGTAACTCATATCTCATGTTGGGGGTTGTATTGGGCGGTATTTTGGAATTTTTTGTGCATTGCATCTATTGTTCTTTATCATTTATTGATACTCGTATTGCATGTTAGGCGATATTGTGGAATTTTTGTTTGTGCATCGCTTATTGCTCTTTATTACGTATTGTTAGATGTCTTGGTTCATTATGTATTGGAACTCGTATCCCATGTTGGGCGGTATGTGGATTTTTTTTGTTTTTGCATCGCGTATATTCTGCTTTATTTGCGTATTGTTAGATGTCGTGGGTGGTTCATTACGTATTTTAACTCGTGTTGAAGGTGTATCTCATTGGACAGTATTGTGGAGTTTTTCGTGCATTGCGTGTTCACTTGATTACATATTGTAACTCAAATTGGGCAATATATGGAATTTTTTGCATCGCGTAATGCGCTTTATTACGTATTGTTAGATGTCTAGGTTCATTACGTATTCGAAATCGTGTTGTGGGTGTATCTCATTAGATCGTGATTTATTGCGTATTGTAACTCGTGTTGTGGAATTTTTTTGTGAATTGTGTATTGCGCTTTATTACATATTGTAACTCGTACCTCATGTTGGGGGTTGTATTGGGTGGTATTTTGGAATTTTTTGCGCATCGCTTATTGCTCTTTATTAGGGGCCGTTCAAGTATTACGTAAGCAAATTTTTGACCCCTCCCTCAGCAAAATTTCGTCATCAGCTCTGCCCCTCTGAATCCTAACTTATATTTTCATAAGGGGGGTTGATTACGTAAGCATTATCCAAACCCCCCATTGATGATGATGTAATACTTGAATGGCCCCTTACGTATTGTTAAATGTCTAGGTTCATTACGTATTTGAACTCGTGTTGTGGGTATATCTCATTAGACGGTATTGTGGAATTTTTTTGTGCATTGCGTATTGGGTTATATTGTGACATTTTAGAATTTAGAGCATCGCGTAATTACGTATTGTTACTCGTACCGCGTGGGGGTGATATTGTGGATTTTTTTTTAACTCGTAAGGTGTACCACATTCGACAGTATTGTGGAGTGTTTTGTGCATTGCTTGATTATACATATTGTAACTCGTATTGGGCAGTATTGTGGATATTTTTTTGCATCACTTATTGCAGTTTATTACGTATTGTAACACTGTTGTGGGTGTATTTCATTGGACGGTACTGTGGAACTTTTTGTGCATCGCGCTTTATTACGTATTGCAACTTGTCTTGTGGGTGTATCTCGTATTGACGGTATTATTTCCGATTTTTGTGTGTTGCGTAGGGGCCATTCAAGTATTACGTCAGCAAAATTTTTAGCCCTTTTGACTCCCCCCCCCCCCCCCCTTGTCTGCAAAATTTCTTCAGCACTGCTCCCTACCTCCTAACGCATATTGGTGGGATCAGAAATGTATGCTGGCATAGGGGGCTCGTGTGCCTCCCCCTCCAGACGAAATTTTTTTTTAAATTAAAATTTCGAAAGAAAATACTTTCTATATGCTGTTATAATCAATTTCAATGCTATCTGAAGGCTTGGAACTCAAAATTTCTCTTTAAGAAATTCATTGCGACCTAACCCTTCAAGCCATATATGGTAAACCCGCGGACCAAATGTGGCCCTGAAGTTTAATCTGATGTGGATTGCATCCTCGAACCTATTTTTCACATTTATAAATTGCTAAATTTAACCAGTGGCACATTTTCAGATCACTGAAGTAGGCTTCAAAGATGACTTTCACATTCCTAAGATCTGGTTGAGATTTCTGAGAATTTTCTTAGAAGGGCCTCAGAAAAATCATTTGGCCCATGATGCTCTTAAGACGGTCCTGGTGACGTGGCAGAGTTTTAGAGCATTTAAGCGGCCCCCGGTGCGGTTCTACATCACTCAAGTTACCCGCCGAACATTCCCAGATTACTTAAATGATCCGTGTCATAATTAAGGATTACTTGAGGTGTGCGTGGCACAGTTCCAGAGCACTTGAGCGGCCTGGACGCATTTACATAGCACTTGAGCAGTCCGGAGGACACATTTCCTGAGCACTTGAAGGATCCGTGAAACATTTAGAGATCGCTGAAGTGTCTCTGTAGGTGACTTATCAATAGGGAGAATGTTAGTTCAGGTACCCAATAACTATCCAAAGGTTTTTCCCGTTTTTGGCGCACCCAATGAGATGCCATTAAGAATATTTCATATCTTCATAAAGGGTGGTTGATGACGTAATTATCATCCAAACACTCCTTTCCCCCCCCCCCCTTGTCAGCATATTGGAAACTCCCTTCCCCATCGATGCTGACGTAATACTTGAATGACCCCTTATTACATACTGTAACTGGTATTGTGGAATTTTTTGTGCATCGCGTGTTGCTACTCGCATCGCGTTTCAAGTAATGATATGGAATATTTTTGCATCACTTATTGCTCTTCATTATGTATTGTAACTGGTGTTGTGCTTTATTACTTTAAAAAACCCGTATTGGGCGATATTATGGAAGTTTTATGCAGTTCATTATGCATAACTAGTGTTGCACAGGTACATCTCATTCGACAGTATTGTGGAGTCTTTTGTGCATCGCATATTGCTTTATTACATATTGTAACTGGTATTGCATGTTGGGGGACGGGACGGCTGTGTATTGGGTGGAATTTATTGCTCTTTATTGCGTTTCGAGTGATATTGTGTAATTTTATCAATTTGTTATTGACTTAGAAAAAAAGAATTCTACCATCTTTTTCTTCGAAATTACTGCAAGGTTAGCAGAATTCCCCAGGAAAAAGTACGATTTCAATTGAAAAATTGTTAATTTTCCAGATTTTAAAATCTCCCGTTGCACACTCAAGTCATTACCCGTAGGATCGGTGATATATTCACTTCTTTGAATTTTCTAAAACCTTATGACCAGGGCGGTCTTCAACCTTTCAAGAGTCGTGAGCACTGACTATACTTGTAATTAAACAACCCAAGTAGCACAAAGATATAGATCTATATCGTAAAATTTCAGTTTCCAATATAGATCTATATCGGGCCACGATATCGTTCTGGCTAAAAAAAAAAAGGCATAGTCGGAGATAAATTGATCTATATCGTGAATGTGATATATTCAAATAATTCAAATTTTGGACGATAGATGGCGCCCTTTCGGAATAAAAAAGAGTAATTATTTGGAGGTGGGTGGGTTTGAACCCATGTAATCTGAGCTCTTCCCATCTCTAACCCCGTATCTTACCAACCCAGCACTGGTTACTAGTTATAACATTAATTTACAAGTTAATTTAAAAGTAACATTAATTTTTTTTACTTGTATTTTCAATCGAATTTATTCATTTTCGTGTATGCACAAAAGTTACAAAATAGAAATTGTGAGAGATATTTATCATTTTGAGGCAGATAATTGGCAAATTATATATAACACAAGAAGCAAATTAATGTATTGTGTAGTATATTAATTATTTAAAATTATTAATTTATGCTAATAAAACAAAAAAATACAAATAAATAATATGTGAAAAATATGGTAAAAAATGAAAACATCAAAGGAAAAAAAATAAATAATTTTAAGAAAAACACACAACAAAAACAAGAGCAATTTTTTTTTAATTAAAAAATATGTGCAATTATAAAGTGACCATTAAAGTTACAGTGGACAAGTTCTTACTCCTCCTAAAATACCAACATCTACGATGTAAAACATATACAGTAAGGATTCAATTATAACTGACGAAATGATTTTGATATAATATCAACATAATCAATCCTATTAAAATCAAAATTTCATATAAAAATTATTCATTCAAACGTTTTTAATTTCAATTCAAACAAAAAAAATTGTAAGCTCGACTTTAAATTTTCTCCAAATTTTTATTTGAAGGCAATATTTTTATTTAAAGGCACACAATATGTTGATATATCAGCATATTGTGTATCTGATATATATATCTTCGTCAGGTTCAGGATATAGAGCTGTCTCTTCTTTGATAGGTCTATATCAAGAATCTGATATAGATCTATGTTTTTCAAAATATATTAAAATAATTTATTGTCCCAAGTTGCTGTCCTTCAAAGTATAGATTATTCACATGGAATCAAATACATATTCGGCTGAAAAATTAAAGACTTGATCAATTAACATCATAAATAATTTGCACCATATAAGACGAGATTGTTCTATATCATAGTTATGACATCTGATATTCCTCTGACATTTCGATATATAACAATATGGTCCAAATATTGTACTATATCGTTGTGCTACTGGGGAAAGAGCACCCGTTAGGACAAGGTTGCTCAACTTTTAGGAGAGTTGGACGCGCATCGCGAGGTCACGGGTTCGAACCCCACCGTCGAAAGGATGGTCTTTAACTACGAGGCGCGAATGTGTGAGCTACAGACGATACAAATATTCAGTCATCACACTTTACTCCGACAGACCAGACAACCCAGGCTCTGTTCCTCCCGGGATATAAGCCTTTTCCACACTTTACTGCGGCACAACTCCCTAGGTAGTAAATTGACCTTGAGTCTAAAGTATCTTCCTTACTAATAGCATCTTTTCATTTTATTTTTTTTTCCTATGACGGGCATTTTCTTCAGACGAGGATTGATTGGAACAAATCACTATCGAGTATTTTTGTGTTGGCCCGTTTTGAGAATGGAATTTGTGAAAATGTCTCTCCACTGGGCATGTATAAGAGTCAGACTGAAGGAGCATTCGGAATTACACAATAGCATGAATAAGCTTTATTCCAACATTAATACAATACCTGCGGAGAAACACTACCGACCGCCAGGGCCGCAACTTGATACTTTGTCACCCGGGGCAAGCCGGAATTGCGGCGCCTCTTGCATGTAGAGGAAGCAGTTGAAAAAATGAATTCAGCGCCCGGGGCACCAGAGCCGCATGCTCCCCCTAGTTGCGGCTCTGGGCATAGAAACCGGCAATTCTAAGCCCGATCATTTCTTCCCTGCACAACGATGACAGGAGCAGGGAATTTTTCCCCTGAATATTCTGAGGGAAAATGCACTACGTGCCGACGTCGCAAGCAGCGTGCGGACACCTATCTCTAGGAGGTGCTGGCGCAACTCGGGTCTATCGCGATAGGCAATTTAACACCTGTGAGTTGTGCCGGATTTTTTTTTTTCAGTGCTGCTACCTACATTTCGAAAGTGAAGCGAGTGTAATGACCATATTTGTGTGCTGAGTAACATACAGGGTGGGCAAAAAGTCCGTGGAAACTTTAAATTCATAAAAGCTGGAAAAATAACCGAAATAAAAAACGGTTGTCGGGGTTAGCGCTAGGTCACGGGAATTTTTTTGACATCGAAAAATAATTTAAAAAAATCCGATAGGTAGCGCTGGTACGAGCGACTTCGGTAGAAATAGGAAAATGAGACTGTTATAAGAACTTGGGCTCATAATCCACCGTTGTAACCGTGTATGTGGACCTGCTGCACTCTGCCGTTGCTGGATTTGTGACTCGCCTGCAATGTGTTATCCCCTGTGGTGATGGTGGTCATGTGGAACACATACGTGGCCCCCCCACAAGGGGTGGGCTGACAGGGCCCGGGAGAATTTTAATCATTTTTTTTATCACGCTATAAATTCATCATAAAGGGGGCCTGCTTCAGGATGTGGGGGGCCATGAACACATACTGCTGTAATAAACGATTTCGAGGCATTCTGATCGTTATTTGCGTATCTTTTCTTTGACTTCTGTACGTCAGCGCTATCTATCGATTATTTTTTTAGATTTTTTTTTTTCTTTTTCTTAAAAAAAAAAAAAAAAATATTCCCGTGCCCTATAGCGATGCTAACCCTGCAAACCATTTTTTTTATTTCGGTTATTTTTCCAGTTTTTATTCAGTTTTAAATTTTCTACGGAGTTTTGCCCACCCTGTGTATAAGTTAATATATAATATGTGAAATAATATAAATCACAATTATAATAAAATCCTTTACTATTCAGGAAGGAACGGAGTTCCGGTCCACGTGTAAATGAGAGGCACTGTGGTTGGCACAGGTAGTCCATAGACAGACTCCTTATGTTTTTTTCAATCAACTTTATAATTTTTTTTTACTAAGTCTTTCAGCGTAATTTGAGTCATTCATGTGATAATCACTAGTACTACTTAACCGCACATGTCCCTTGTACGCATTCCTCTGGGGATTTCCTAACTTGTTGCATGTGTGTGTACATATATGCTTAATTTAACTCATCACTAGGATTTTTAAGTCTTCAAAACTGACAGAATATGCTCCATAAAAAATGCATTTATGCCCTAAAAATATGCTTTTTGTAAAATAGGTTGACCATATTTTTTCGAGATAAATACGGGAAATCGCTAATCATTGTCAAAAATTACATGACAAAGTTACACAAATAAAATTGCCAATAAATAACATCGCCGAGAGAAAGTCGCCAATCATTGCCGAAAGCGATGTCAAAGGTAAGTTAAAATTTCCAATTGTTGCTAGAACCACCAATTGTAGGAAATGAAGCTAGGGAAGAGAGAGAGCTCAATATTCATCTTGCTGAAATACGCAAAATAACGATCAAAAATATGAAAATATACCTTAAATTCTGAAGATCATGGAAAAATAACCCCAAAATTATTGAAAATCATGAAATAATGCCTAAAACGCACTCCTACATTAACATTCCAACTGCAACTTGTAACGCATATGGAGCATGTGTGAAAGCCGTCAAACAAATCTCCCCCCCCCCCCCCATCGCATCAAAGTCCACCCGAAAAGTGCAAGAAGTCCCAGATGTGTATGACAATTATTGCGATAGCGGTAGGTACTGGACTTGCATCTCACAGACTCTTTTTCCGGAACAAAGAGAAAAATATGCATGAAACATCAATATGCGAAATAATATGAGAACGTGGGCAGACAGCGGCTTGGACGATGCGACATCACGATACTCACGAAAAATAGCGTTACAAAAAGAAAATGTGTGAAGAAATTGGGGAATATGTAAAAGATTGCTGCTGCAGTATGCACAATAAGAAAATGCTAACATTTCTTATTGTGTAATCACACGTAACATTGAGACTCTCTCTGGTTGAAAATCGATTAAAAAAAAAGGGTAAACAAAAACCACATTTTTAAATGCTATGAAATTTTCTGCGTCCAAGTTTTTGCACTACCTGTACTTAAAATATTTCAACGAAAAAAATCGCCATTCGTCTTTTATATGTTACTGCTAAAGTCGAAAGAAACGGTGACATGGCCACAGAAAAAAAATTTTCTGTTCAACTAGGAAGGCCAGTTCATGAACTGGCCAACTTCGGGTTTTCACAGTAAAATATACACGGGACTCGATTCCGTACGCAGGAGGAGCAATGGTGTATTTTATTGTATATTGATTTTTTTAGTGGGGAGGAGGGTTCCTGTCCCTAGGATCCACAGCCAACATCGAAAGTTCCCCAAATCAGCGGTTATCGCACTGTGTACGCAAATGGTTGAATACCTTTACGAAAGCGGAAATTCTCTACTTCGTCTGTTTCTGGAAAAAAATGGTTACAAAGAAACGAGATTCAGCACTCAAATCGCGACAAGATACGAGCAGTTGAAGTCGGTGAAAAGTGAAATATATTCAGTAATGTTATTAAGAGGCTTTTGTAGCAAACAAATACTATATCTAAAGTGTAATCACAACAAATAGACCCGTGATTTATTTGTTAAATCAGTTATAATTTACATGTAGAATATTTTCTTTCTGTATTTAATAGTTATAAAAATTGTGCAATTTTTTTTCAAACTGTTTATGAAATAATTTGTATTTTCATGGAGAACATTGTATTAATCTATGTAAATAAAATTGATTTTCTGTGTGTGTATGCTCTCTATACAAATCTACAATTTTAGATCGATCGTCACCAAGTTTTGCATATATACCAAATGGGACCCGACTTGAACGATAGGCTACTTTAAAATTTCGTCAGAGCAGGGCAAAAAAAAAAACTCGGGCAACAATGGTTTTTCTGGGCCTCAACAATCACTTTCGGAACGTTTGCTTTAGTTACCGTGGTTACCTAGCGACGTGTGCTTTACAATGGTTTGTCACTTCTTTAATGCTGCCAGTATATATATTTGCAATAGGTTATGCCTTTATGATGGTTTGCCACTTTTTCAATAGTCGTCAGAATCAGCATCACTTTGAGGGTCAAGCAAAGGATGATCCCCATAGAAATCAGTGTTAAAATTGCCCGACTTTACTGTAGAAATGTGGAAATTTAGTGGGGGTTTCCTGCCACATCAATAATTTTAAAAATTGTATTGTAACGAATCTATTTTTCCAGTATGGGCATTTTTACTAACACTCTGTGGCCTTACAGCACATAATACGTTTTGTTTGTATATGCGTTGTTAAAAGAAGTTGAGAAGAGAAAATATATCTTCCAAGAGAAGAGAACGTGAGTTGGAATGTGGCTTCCGTCCTGGAAGGTTGTCTGTTTTGTGTGCTTCGAAATAAAGGGTTCTTTGTTAAGTTCCGTAGTTTCGTGCTTTAATTGGACACCCCTCCAATATCAAGAGTCTGGGGATATTCCGCCACCTCACGGAAAAGAGACGCACCTCCGACGCGACGTCCCCTTATAGTATTGAATTCTCGATTTTTCAAATATTGAGTTCGCTTAGAGATATACGAAGCCCAGGAGATTAAATACGAAGTAATTAGCCGGACCTATACTTTTGAGTTGGATATTCGTGCAATATCATTGATTTTAACCGTTTATTTATATCTTCTCAAGCATGAAAATTAATGTCTCCGTATTGTCTTTTAATATTCAACTGCATAAATTCATATAGTTTAGATTGTTTTAAAATTAATTTTGTGTCCGTGAAGTGCATCGAAGAAATTCCACGGCTTTAATTAAGCATTTTTTGAAGCAGAAATAGATAACTTGCAAGTTCAGGGGAAAGAATCGAAATACCTAGCGCCCCTTAAAAAGAGAAAAAATATATCCAATTTTACGTTTCTTTAAGTCTAGATTTGTTTCTTTCATGAGTCGCACAGGAAGTCGCCATATTGGTTAACTTAGACACGGTTTGTATGTCTCTCAAAGAAAGAGGGAGATACAAGGGTGTAGCGAGGGGGGGGGGACTTGGGGGTCTGGCCCCCCCCCCCCGAAATATGAGAAAATGACCGGAAAAAAGGTTAAAAGATGGCCAAATCCATTGTTTTGTCAGTTTGTTCCCCCCCGAACGAAATTTCTGGCTACGCCCCTGGGGAGATATAACATGATCCAAGAAAGCCTCATTGAACAGAAAACCCGGGCAGCACCGGGTATTATAGCTAGTAACAAATAATTTTAGAGGATTTTCTTTATACATATGTGTTGTTATAGCAGATAAAAATTTGATTTAAATAACGAAGTACATAAATGTATATAGTTCAGATAAGCACGCCAATATACAGGGTAAAATAATGAACTTCCTACGACTAATCACTCTCATACGGTCATTCACTCAATCTTTCACTTGATCACTCAAATTGTCAAAATGTTACTCAGTCACTTTATGTAATACGTTATTCACTATAGTCCGTTTCAGTATAACTTTGCAGTGAAGGGGAAGCTACGAGGGAACCGCATCACTCGTTGCTATGGGAACGAAAGCCTCTTAACCAATGTATCGATGCGTGGCCTCGGTAAGGTATGACCGATTCTCGCCAATCTCACTGAGAAAAATCTTTTTTTACGTATAACGTAATTGCACAGTTACATTAGTAATAATTATAGAATTAAAAGAAAACCATTGCCGATACTTTCAGAAATTAAAGTGATGTTTTTGAAATGATTTGTTTTTGATTACAAATATAACGCCACAACAGGCAAATTGCCCAACGAGGTGGCTGACTTAAGAACATCATGGATCCCCGAGAAATTTTTTGGAAGCCCTACCTAATACTGCTACACCCCCGCCCCTCCGCGGAACCCCCAACGAATCGGTACATGCGGGAATGTACGTGTAGTGAAACCTGACGTGAAGTTTTTTTTGTTTCTCTGTAATGCTTGTTATGTGTAGTGCTGCCATCTGCCACCAGTTTTTCTAACTACGAGTGAAGTGTTATGATTGAATGATTTATCGTTGTAGGACTTGCTCTCTGTGGCGAGACTTTTTAACGGGGAGATCGGCTCGCATTTGCGACTTGAAGTTGGGAACCACAGTAAACCGACCACCACTGTGGGGTTCGAACAAGGATCCTCGCATCGCGAGTCCGTCACTGTAACCACTCGACCACCACAGCGGATTAGAAAGTGTTTTAAAATTTAGAAAATAATTTTCTTCTATCAGCGTGTCATTTACTCTTCATTGATGTGCTGTAACACTAAAAATTTCAAAAACAGTAAAATTTTTCTGCAATGTTTCCCTTCTCTCAGCTGAAATATATTTACAAAAAAAATCCAAACAATATTATGTGAAAGCAACGCATAATTTTAAAATACTGTGTATTAGCCACGGCTCTCAAAAAAAACTTGGGGATTTTTAATTTTTTCTTCAATTTATATGGAAAAAATTAACGTTAAATAAAATTTTTGAAGCCAATCAGAAAAAGAAATTAAGAAGCAGATCAACTCTGTTTTAACGTGTAAATGCAGCAATAGCACCAAATAATAATAATGATACGGAAAAGTTAAGAATTTTTGTACTCACTTTTCTTGCCGAAATTTCCGTCGCTCGACCTCCCCCCTCATTCCCCGAACGGTATACGTCGATGCCACTTGTTTTCACGATAGTTCTAGTCTTATGGTTACGGTTGATGTGCTGCTCATGGTTATTACGGATGATTCTGTTATGTTGGGAAAATCGCAGGCACCAATGCGATGATGGCATAATCACGGCACTAATGTTCTGGTGCATGTTTTGATTCACCACTCTTAATTTTAAAATGAAAATGAAATTCACTTTTTGAAAGAAAACATCAATTATGTTGTGGTGAAAAGTTACTGAGTACTATTTAAATTGACAGTACCCCAAGAAAGAAAACTTTTGGCCTGGTGATCATATTAGTTGGGAGTACAATTTTGAGTTGTTACCGCGCCCGCAACAACCCTTTGTGTGTCGGTGAGTAATTCTCCTGAATAAATATGTACTAGAGCATTTTAACCCAAACAATTAAGTCACAAACAACGAAAAGAATATGTCAACACATAGAGGTCTAAGTTACTTAAGGTTATTTAATTCTTAAAAATTCCTTTTTTTTTCCGATTGTTTCACAAGGTTAGACACAAAAAAAAAAAAAAACATTTTCAACCTCAAAATTGTTTCAACTAATAGCAAAATCAAAATATAAACAAACAAAATTTCAGTCTATATTCATATAACCAAAAACAAAACACCAAAAACACAAAAAAAAACTAAATATTGCTGTAGTTTGGTTTTGAAAATGGAAATTTTACTCACAATCTCCCATATTCAGATCACTTCGTTCTTGACAACCGGATTTCGATGAACAGTTCCCTTTAACTTGAACACTCTGTACGGACAGTTTATTTTCTCATAAGTCATCCTTTGACGGGCGAATCTGCTTGGTCACCAGACACGTGAAAGACTAATGTCCTCTGTACTTGCTGGGACGACGGTCCGTGCACATACTTTGCAGTCGGATCACCACCAAAAATTCTCCAGTTGTACTACCACTCGGGGCAGCATGGACGAAGTCTTATCCAGTTTTGTTTACAGCGAGTATTCAAAAATCAAAAATATAGTATTCAGGAATGGAAGAGTAGAGAACTTTTAGCGTGGATGTCTCTGGTGAAAATAAAGATACAACTGTCACATAAAAGATGAAAGCCCAAACCACTGTGGACCCCCCTCTCTCACTTATTTTATCTGAAGAGACAGGCAAGGGGGCATCTGGAGAAACAGGTGGGTGGAAGATGGCGTCCGTTCGTGTGAGTGGAAGACGCGACTCGTGTCAACACTCTCCGTGATCGGAAACTAAACCTACCCCACATAAACATGGCAAAAAATAAATAATTAAAAAAAAATGAGGACCTAAAACAAAAAACTTCTGCACCCATAGAGGGCCTCTCACAACAGTATTGACACTCTCATGGAAGAGAAACACTTCTTGTAATCTATGAGTGAATATCTGAACTCACCGAAGCCTATTTTTGGGAGAAAATAAAACTGAATATTCGTGTTTATAACTGCATTTAAAACTGAATACAAAATTGTATCGTTATGGAAAATTCAACCAAATAACGAAAAAAATATATATGTACAGTATATAATTGTGTAACGGAAAAAAACACGACAGTGATATTGGCGGGGAAAATTTCTAGGATATCGCGCCAAAATGTCGTTGCCGTTGCTATGGATTTTTGATAATGGTAACCAATATTTTTTATAATTTAAAAATTTTAAACAAGTAAACATCGGTTCAAAACGATATTTTTTCAGCATGATTCAGTAAATCATAGAAAAAAATTGAAATATTCTGTATAAAGGATCATCGTAAAGCTCCGATATATCAACTATATTTTGCGGCGAAGGAATACACTCTCTACCTTTCTCTTCACTGCAAAGTTAACCTGAAACAGGCTATAGCTCATTCACCAATTCATAATTCGGTTGCTCACACGTTCACTCATTCGTTGAATCACTCGTCGGTCGCATTCGTCGGTCACTGACCAACTAGTGCCGAACTTTTGTCGGTAAATTCTACGGTGGTGAATTTTCCGTATAAAACGAGATGAAAACTATCGATCGTTAGACCTTTACACGTTGTGCATTATGACTGATGAAATGTAGTCGAAGGCAACAATTTGCTCTTCCACGTTGCGGCAAACTAAAATTTGTCTAAGTTAGTGTCATGGTTCCATTAGAATCTGGTTAAGTTACGGCCGTATTCACCAACACAGTTTCAACTGCGATCGCAGGTTAAACGATCGGCGATCGACACGGATTGGTTAAAATCCTTAATTTAACCAATCCGTTTCGATCTTCAATCCTTCCACCTGCGATTGCAGTTGAAACTGTGTTGGTGAATACGGCCGTTAGAGAGGTGTCCAAGTTTTGAATGTACAGTATTGGAGATATTCTGTGATATAAGATTGAGGTCGATTCCATTCAAAACCATTTATTGTAGGGAGGTGTCCAATTTAGCAGATTTTACTACATGCAAGACGTCGTTGTGCTGTCGTTAGATCATTATGCTAAACTCTCATCGTACTCTGCCACGAAGCTGGGTCAGAAGAGATCTCGGTAACGGGATAAGTCCAGTGGCAAAGTTCCGGCGTTCATTCATTGGACTCTCATCGTGAGAATCCACAGGTTCGAACTCCGTTGGTGGTACAGTGGTCGGCTGAAGTTGATTTTCTCTGGCTTTAAAACTTCAAGACGTGTAGGTCACCGAGTAGTGGTAGACCTACCATTTTTGCAATCATAGCCCGAGTAGGTCACCCATTTGAAAAAAAATTTATCTCCGCGGATACCATTCAGACGTTCAACACGATACTTACATAACATAAAACTTCAAAAGAGAATTTACCGCCTTCACTTTCAAAATATGGAAGGCAGGTGGAAACACCATCACGAACAAAAAACACGCACATCTCTGACAACGTAGATGCGTTAAGGCCACAGATATTCACACACACACGTATACTTAAAATAAATCGTACTATATGCATAAACATTGAATTCGAGAATTCATGAACATATATTTTGCGATGACTGAAAACGAGCACAGGTATGGGTCGCTCTTGGGTATGTCAGTGAGTAGATACCATGCCAACGGCCATACCATGCTGACAACACCGGTTCTCGTCCGATCACCGAAGTTAAGCAGCATCGGGCGTGGTTAGTACTTGGGAGGGTGACCACCTGGGAACACCGCGTGCTGTTGGCATCACCTTTGTGCCCGAGTGGCATGGTGGTAAGATGCTCGTCTGCCATCGTGAAGGTTGTTGTCAGGGTTCCGGGTTCGAACCCAAGAGAGGATATAGATAAGATATTTCCCTTAACGAACTCGAGGAGACCACCGATAGACAGCGCCTTCACTTCCTACCCATCTCAGTAATGGCAGTAAATTGCAACATAGCGGTATGGTCAGAGTTGGTGTTTGGTGGAGTAGAGACCTAGGTCAGCACCTCCTAGAGATAGAAGGCCTCCGCACTCTGCTTGTGAGTAGTCCATTTTCCCTAAGAATATTCAGGGGGGGGGGGGAAATTCCCTGTTCGTGCCAGTGTAATCGTTGTGAGGAAAAGAAATGATCGGGATCAGAATTGGCGATTTCTATGCCCCCACATCCAATCACTATGCGGTATTTCTGAGCCAATGAGGAAGATTCTACGCCAAAAGAAGAAGAAACGAAATAGCCACATTTTGAAACACAGCATCCTAACTTGCTAGGTAGTCTGAATGACGTTTATGGCAATCAGTGCAGAGGCCTTCTATCTCTAGGAGGTGCTGCATATGTACATACAAGCAACAGGTTGAAGGGGTTTTTGATCTAATAAATTGAATTATGCGCCACTTATATCTCCAGTTAGGCCATGTATAGCTACAGCATTGATATTACCAAAGAAATGTATTCAATTCATGGATTGATAGGAATAGAAAAAAAAGAAGAAATATGCATTTAAAACAGCATTTTGCATTTGATTGTTTACCGTGACTGTTTAAATTGAATGCATTCTTGTAAAAGGAATATTCAAAAAAGCGCAACAGTCAATTTTTCTTCAGTTTTGGACTGTCGGCCCGCCGGATAGGACGTGTTTCTCCGGACCTCCTTTGTACGAAGACTCTACCCGGTTCCTTCGCCGTGTCTTGTGATCGGAAATGGAATTTTTCAGGTATTCCTGGGTAAGTGGATATTATTTTCCCAATTCTCTTGCGTAATCGATTCCTTCCTGAGTATTGTAGTCTGCATTATAGGACGAGATTGTCCATTCATATTCTGTGTGCTTGAGTATAATTCCAGGCCTTTGGTTGAACATCTGAATGGAAATTATTGAAATAAATTAGTTCGAATTTTTTTTTTTTTGAGATGGTTGTAAGCTATGGTCTTTTTTTTATTGCGTTTTAATGGATCGGGCGGTAAATCATGTGCTACCAGCGTAACTTGGTTGAATGTATTAGACTTTATAATGAGTCCTGTTGCACATAATACTAAAGGTTTACATCTGTCTTATACATCATCTTTAATATTTCGTGGCCATTAGTGACAAACGTTCCGGAATTATTTATCGTATGAGTGTAATGGTAGCCGAGGCTGCATTCGCGTTCAGCCTGTCACGTGTCAGTGCCCTGTGCGTTGCGCAGCACGAGCAAAAGCTTGCCAAAGCGTATGAATTTATGGGCTGGGCTACGAATAGCGGGTCGTATGTCGCGCAGCAGCAAAATTGCTGTATACATTACAGCCCCGTATACAACGGGACATTTCTGTCCGTAACAATATTTACCAGTCGAATGACTTTCCTGGTCGGGTGCCTTCTCCGGGCTTTCTTGCTCTCAGTACGGGGGGGGGGGGGGGTATAGGGTGTACGCTGGTCAATGGTCTGATAGGATTAACGACCGACGTGACTTCGTCTTGGCCGCTCCACCATTGACAATCATCGTCGAATGACGACCAGGATTTTCCAGAATTTTTCGTTGATGTCTGGCCTTTAATGCGGGCCATAAATCAACATACGGGCTGGGGCCCTTGAGGACCTCCGATGAAGGGAAAGACAAGAGAGTAATGTATGTGTAATTATGAGTGAATGTATGTGTTTGGAAGGGGTTGGCATGAAGCTTTTTTTTTTTTTTTTGGCGAATGATTCTTGGCCTTTCAACAAATCTCATAATTTTTCTCATAATTTCCAGCCCCCAACCTAAGTCAGAGAATCCGCCTCCTTTCCCGATCTTCCGATCCGTCTGGCCACGCATTGGTCGATGAACGCCTCCAGTCACAGCACGTGTTGCCGTATTAATATCCTTGGAGAGTGTTCTGGTAACAAATATTCGCCAAGGAACATTGGGGCAGGCTGGGGTCAGTGCGTAGCCAGCCTATGCCGCTGGCGCTTCCATGCAGCAGGGAAGGCATACATTTTCTGCAAATATTTGCGAATGACTATTTTTGACCAGGCTAGACATAAATGTGGCATCTCCTACTTTGGGAAACATGTTTATACTCAAAGATAGACGACGTTGAATCTACTTTACTTTATAGACGCCGCGCCGTAGAGTACCAGAATCCGATGGGGTCGAGTCTTATGTGAATCTTTTGATATTTACGGTTTGATCTTTCAACCAAAATAAATGTTAATCGTGAGATTTTATGAACTTATTCTCGTCCATGGGTGGAGATACGGTGGGGGGGGGGGGGGGGCACCAGCGTCAAAGGTGGAGTCGACTGATCTAATGTATATGTTACCGGCAAAGTATGAAATCCAGGCATTCTATAGAATGCCTAGGCATTCTATACAATGCCTGGTCGTTTCAGGCAAAGTATGAAATACCGGTTTTATTCTATACTTTGCCTAGGCATTCTATAGAATGACTAGTCATTCTATAGAATGCCTAAACACACTCCAGGCAAAGTATGAAATATCTTCTTCCAACAAATCTCTTTAGGGGCGGTATAAAATATTACATAAAATTAAAATTTCAGAGAATTTTCTCTGAAAAAAAGGATCTGTTGAGGGGCGGTATAAAATATTGCAATTTCTTCGAATTAAAATTTCGCAGAATTTTCGTCATTTTTTCCCGGAAACGTTTCCCTTTCGCTCTCGTGAAAAAGTATCTGCTGAGGGGCGGTATAAAATATTATAATTTCACAGAATTTTCGTCATTTTTTCCCGGAAACGTTTCCCTTTCGCTCTATTGAAAAAGGATCTGTTGAGGGATGGTATAAAATATTGCAATTTCTTCGAATTAAAATTTCGCAGAATTTTCGACATTTTTTCCCGGAAACGTTTCCCTTTCGCTCTCGTGAAAAAGGATCTGTTGAGGGGCGGTATAAAATATTACAATTTCGTCGCATTAAAATTTCGCAGAATTTTCGTCATTTTCTCCCGGAAACGTTTCCCTTTCGCTCTCGTGAAAAAGGATCTGTTGAGGGGCGGTATAAAATAATACAATTTCGTCGCATTAAAATTTCGCAGAATTTTCGTCATTTTTTCCCGGAAACGTTTCCCTTTCGCTCTCGTGAAAAAGGATCTGTTGAGGGGCGGTATAAAATATTACAATTTCGTCGCATTAAAATTTCGCAGAATTTTCGTCATTTTCTCCCGGAAACGTTTCCCTTTCGCTCTCGTGAAAAAGGATCTGTTGAGGGGCGGTATAAAATAATACAATTTCGTCGCATTAAAATTTCGCAGAATTTTCGTCATTTTTTCCCGGAAACGTTTCCCTTTCGCTCTCGTGAAAAAGGATCTGTTGAGGGGCGGTATAAAATATTACAATTTCCTCGCATTAAAATTTCGCAGAATTTTCGTCATTTTCTCCCGGAAACGTTTCCCTTTCGCTCTCGTGAAAAAGGATCTGTTGAGGGGCGGTATAAAATAATACAATTTCCTCGCATTAAAATTTCGCAGAATTTTCGTCATTTTCTCCCGGAAACGTTTCCCTTTCGCTCTCGTGAAAAAGGATCTGTTGAGGGGCGGTATAAAATATTACAATTTCGTCGCATTAAAATTTCGCAGAATTTTCGTCATTTTCTCCCGGAAACGTTTCCCTTTCGCTCTCGTGAAAAAGGATCTGTTGAGGGGCGGTATAAAATAATACAATTTCGTCGCATTAAAATTTCGCAGAATTTTCGTCATTTTTTCCCGGAAACGTTTCCCTTTCGCTCTCGTGAAAAAGGATCTGTTGAGGGGCGGTATAAAATATTACAATTTCGTCGCATTAAAATTTCGCAGAATTTTCGTCATTTTCTCCCGGAAACGTTTCCCTTTCGCTCTCGTGAAAAAGGATCTGTTGAGGGGCGGTATAAAATAATACAATTTCGTCGCATTAAAATTTCGCAGAATTTTCGTCATTTTTTCCCGGAAACGTTTCCCTTTCGCTCTCGTGAAAAAGGATCTGTTGAGGGGCGGTATAAAATATTACAATTTCCTCGCATTAAAATTTCGCAGAATTTTCGTCATTTTCTCCCGGAAACGTTTCCCTTTCGCTCTCGTGAAAAAGGATCTGTTGAGGGGCGGTATAAAATAATACAATTTCCTCGCATTAAAATTTCGCAGAATTTTCGTCATTTTCTCCCGGAAACGTTTCCCTTTCGCTCTCGTGAAAAAGGATCTGTTGAGGGGCGGTATAAAATAATACAATTTCGTCGCATTAAAATTTCGCAGAATTTTCGTCATTTTTTCCCGGAAACGTTTCCCTTTCGCTCTCGTGAAAAAGGATTTGTTGAGGGGCGGTATAAAATATTACAATTTCGTCGCATTAAAATTTCGCAGAATTTCCGTCATTTTTTCCCGGAAACGTTTCCCTTTCGCTCTCGTGAAAAAGAATCTGTTGAGGGGCGGTATAAAATAATACAATTTCGTCGCATTAAAATTTCACGGAATTTTCGTCATTTTTTCCCGGAAATGTTTCCCCTTTCGCTCTCGTGAAAAAGGATCTGTTGAGGTTCGTAATTTTTTCCGTAAACATGCATTGGCCAGCGACGACTTCCATTCTTATTGGTGTATAATCGCACCATTTGATCCACGATGTCGACTCCGTTTTTAATTTCGTTATTGTAGGCAACTGTTTCTAAGTCTTTTTCGCGTTTTCGTTGATAGTTACATCAGTATGAAGTGAACTCAGAACTAGAACATTTTTAATCTTTTTTCTCTGATAAGATGTCAGCGTGATATCAGTTCCAGTTTTGAATACTATCGACGAGTATAGATCCTGTGTTCCTGTTTTTCAGTTGGAGGTACCTCACGACGGTCTTTTTGAAGGGTCCCAACCGAGCTTGTCCTTTTCAAAAATGCACATAATCTCAGTGATGTAAAATCTGTTGTTTTGTTTCGACGTTCTCCTAGATAAGGTTCGATTAATCGAATTACATGTTGGTTTGCTGGTCTGGTGTTATCTGCCCCAGTGTAATCGAAACTGATTTTCTGTCCATTCAGAATATATTTGGAATCAACGCAGGCAAGAAGCCAGAATTTTATCCCAAATTTATCTGGCTTACTTGGGATATACCGTGTAAATGGATATCTTGCTTTTGAGGCTAGAAGTTGTTCGTCCACAGTTAGATTGGGCCCTGGTTTGTAGCAAGTCGCACTGTATCCTATGAATGAAATCCATAGTGAACATGCAAGAGAAAATTGGTCAGTTTTTAATATTTCAGACCTTTCAGATCGAATCGCATGAATTTCAAAATTTCTTTGAAACGATATCGTGTCATTGTTTGGGGAAAAAATAGGGGACCCCAAATCTCGACGACCACAATGAATTCAGTAGGAAGTTTTTTGCACCTCTTGCATACATAATGGATATCGTTGCATCAAGTTCGAGCAAAGAAACTGACCAAGAAGTTTCATTGAGACGACGATGGCTTCAGCTTCTCTCTGTATATGTCGAATCATTTTTGTCGCAGAAAATAAGGCGTCACGAACCCAGAACACTTTCATTTATGTTTTTTGAGCGCATAAAATGTGGGGCCTTGATTTTCTCTCAATATATGTTGCGATCCTCGACATCCTAAAGTTGAGGAAGGTTCTATGATTTTCCATATGCTCCCATCTGCTGCAGTTTCTTAGATCGTTTCTGTGGCTTCAACGAGTTATAATGAGTCACACCACGGTCATTTTCTGCACACGAGAGTTAATTAGACCGGGACCTACAATTTATTGCCGATTCCGAACGGCACGCTTGTTTCTATGCTCATCGAGAGGTTGGTGCACTAACTCCTCAATGGGGGACTTCCTGCGGTCAAGTCGCCGTGTCTGTTGTACCCCTGTGTCAGGAAAGTTTTCTGACAAAGACGAACCGGGTATCGAACTCGCGACACCTCTAAACATCCTTTGGTACTTTAGGCAAGTATCTTATCGACCTGGGCTGCCACGCCCGAGAAATAATTTTATATTGATTTAAATCTTCGTCATCAGAACCGCTACTTTCTTCTCTACAGTTCGACATAGGGTAGATCTATGCTCTTCTGCACTTTCATCATAACTGCTTCCAGAGTTTCTCTCATCTAATCTTTGCATCTCCTGGCGTATTTCTTCAGTAAATATACGTTTTATCGTCATTCTAAACCAATGTTTCCCAAAGTGGGCAATATCGCCTCCTGGTGGGCGATAGAAGCCACGGGTATAACATAGGATCCTATGGGTTCGCTTGAGTTGGGGGGTGATGAGGGAAAAATTTACCTGAAGGAGGGGGCGATGGAACAAAAAGTTTGGGAAACTATGTTCTAAACTAACTGTTTGAAAAGATCACATGCACTCAAATTTTCTACGTCCCAGAATAAACAATTTAACGGATAATATGGCAAGAATGCTTGACAAAAACCAAAAATGACACACCTGCTGACGACACTTGCAGATAAGAATGGGAGGAAAAGAAAGGTCACACACAAGGTCAAATGCAAAAAAGACTTTCAGAAGGATTATAACCTACTTAGAAATCAATTGTGACGACGATAGTAGTATTTACCGCATACTCGTAATGTGCTAGAATATAAGGAAGGGTCACTATGACCCCCCTTCGGTCTTTCTATGCATATCCGCTCGTAGCTTCGTTGTTAAAAAAGATAACGAAAGGAACCTTTGGTATACAATAAGAACATGCTAATTCAGGAAAAGTCCAGAAATTCCAGGTGGTTCGGTTTATTCTTAGCAGAGAAATGTAAGCTTAAACAGCGTGCAGGGTCAAAAAGACACCCGTTCCGTCTTTCTACTGTTAATATTTCATCATTGATAAATGGAACTCACAAATGCGGATTATGCGATATCATTTTGTCTTGAAGTAACCGAGATTTTTATCTACGGATTTATGAACAAAAAATATAATGTATAAAGTGCCCGTTAACTTATCTATTCGAGGGAAAGTGACCGTGGTATGTCGGTCACGGAAAACAAATTGGTATACGTAGGTTTACCATATTTTATCGGTGGAAATACGGGAGATAGAAATCCTAAGTAAAGAATTGCTTATTGTTAGGCCGACCATATTTGCTCGAAAAAAATACGTGAAATTGGGATTCGAAATACAGGAAAATGCGGGACAATCTCAATTATCGCTAAATGATGCCAAAAGTAAGCGAAGTCGTTAACTCGTGCTAAAATCACAGAAAATTCGCCAATCGCGAGAAATAAAGCGCCACTTCAAATTGCAGTGAATTAAAAAAAAACATGACAAATGTGTGAGATGAATATTCTTGTTTTTAGTCTCTTAATGAGGCTTTTTGAATCACGTGATATTTCCCTTTTTCTGGAGGGACATCGCAACTCATGAAAGACATAAATCAAAATTAAAGAAACGTAGAAATGAATTGTTTTTTTTTTCTTTTTGATGGGTGCTAGATATTTCGAAAATTTTCTTGAAGCTCAAGTTATCGATTTGCCTGCTTTTGCTTCAAAAAATGGTTGATTAAAGATGCGGAATTTCTTTAGTGTAATTTATGGGCCCATAATTAATTTCAAAACATCCTAAACTATATAGATTGATGATATTGGATATTATAAAACAATACGGAGATATTAGTTCTCATTTTTGGGCTTGAGAAGATATAAATCAATGTTATTGCATGAATATCTAACTCAAAAGTAGGTCCGGCTAATTATTTTATATTTAATTTTCTGTGCTTCATATTTCTAAGCGAACTCAATTTTTCGAAAATCGGGAATTCAGTTCAATTTCTAAAATTATTGATGAGGCGGAAATCCCTACTAAATTTCCACATTTCTACGGTAAATTCAGCAATTTTAACATTGATTTCCATGGGAAAAACATACTGTGCTTGTCCCTCAAAGTGATACTGATGATCATAAGCGTACGCAGAATTTTCTCGAGGGGGATTTGAGATTTTTTTACCTTCTGAGGGGGTTTTACCTTTTTTCCTGTAAAATAACACTATAATCTCGGCTCGGGGGGGGGGGGGGTGGTTAGAACCCCAAACCCCCGTCCCCGTTTGAGTACGCCAATGCTGATGATGATTATGATGTCTATTCCAAAAGCCTCATTATCGTGATGTAATTTCTAAGCTGGAAAGATAATTTTAATCGTTGATTTGAAGAATAAAAAGTCAAGTTGACTTCGTTGAAAATATTTGAAAACTCAGGACATTTCTGCAAAAAAGTCGGGACAGCAAAAAAACAGAAAAAAACCGGGACTGTCCCGAAAAATACGGGATGTATGGTCACCCTGCGTATTGCTATTCTATCTCTCAAAAAATTATCAAATGTTAAAAAATTGATAATTATGGTTAAAATTGATGGGAAAGAAATGCTGATGGTTATGTACGAAGAAGGACTACAATAAATAGCAGTAAATAAAAATGTATTTTACGAAATAAATTTTATGTTATTGATATTTTTTTAAAAATGTCTTGTTTTTGTTATGTAAAAAAGAAACACGTCACAAATATGCAACATGAACGTTTATGTTTACAATCATAATTAATCGTACCGTGATTTGTAAGAAATTAAAATTATCTTCCTCCACGTTTTCAGTCAAGATTGAGCGAGTTTCAGCGAGTCAAGTGAGTTTAGTCGAAAATACGGGACATTTTGAAAAACAAATTCGGGACAGTGAAAATAAAAGATAAATAGCAAAATATAGGCCTACGTAGCAAACGTTTTGTGGTGACCTTATGCATATGACACATATGTCACGCATTTCCCGGGACATTCCTGTATTTTCACTTTATTTTGGCTGTCCCGACTTTTTTGCAAGAATGCCGTGGTTTGTCACGAATGTTCTACATTGTAGAATCTACAAAGCCTACTTTTAGATGCTTATAGTTTTATACTTTATTAAAATCAACTATTGAAATTATATTTCGACGCAAAAATTATATCACTATAATTACAACTATGAATAAGAATATTCACCTCACATACGTCATGGGTATTTTACTTTCTTGATAGTGATCCTCAAATATGTTCAAGAGATCCTGTATGATCTGTCCAGGGAATTTGTTAATGTTAATAAACATCCATGCCCGAGAGAATCGGGGTTCGAACCAACACTTCCACAGTAAAACGCTAGCTCCCAAACTACTCCACTGCAAGACGGCAAATACTAAATGTTGATTTAATTGTTTGCCCCTTCAAACGTTTTATTTCGTTATTTTACAATGTACTTCGTGGAATCCAGTTTTGTTCACTGCAATTCTCTCAGAGTAATGCTTTGTTTCCTGCCATTGGTGTTTTATTAGTGATTTCTGCAAAAGTTGGCAACTTTGCTTACATTCGGCGTAATTTATGGCGATGATTGGCGATGTTCCGTATTTTACCAGTATTTGAAATCCTGAGTTCCGGTATTTTCCTCGAAGAAATTTGGTTATCCTAAATGTGCAATAAAACTTGGTGACACGGTTTTTACAATCTACCAAAATTACGAGAATTCTTTGGATAGCAATGAAATCATTTACTTCAGCTTTGGGAGCTTACGTCAGTGGTGAAATAATTGACGTTATGCGTCTCATCAGGCCCCTAGCCAGACATTTCATTTCAAGGGGGGTCACTTTCATTTCGTGGGGAGGGACCAAAGTGATACAAAACTGGTTCCAAAATTTTTTACGTCGCGGGGCACTTTTCAGAATTGTTATCATTGAGCACTAATTTGGACAACATTTACAGGTTGGTGCCATGTATAAAATGCAGTAATTGTGATAAATTATGCATAATCGCCGGTTATTATGCACAATAATTTCATCCGTTTGATCGGTGATTATGCATAGTAATCGATATAAATCCGGCGATTATGCGTAATTACACGCATATTCGGTTTTGTTGCATTTATGCGGTTTCGTTTTAAAATTTTTTAAAAGGGGAATTTCAAAATTCTTTAAAAAGGGAATTTCAAAATTCCCTTTTGCGAAAGGGAAACGTTTCCGGGAAAAAATGACGAAAATTCTGTGAAATTTTAATTCGAAGAAATTTTAATATTTTATACTGCCCCTTAACAGATCCTTTTTCAATAGAGCGAAAGGGAAACGTTTCCGGGAAAAAATGACGAAAGTTCTGTGAAATTTTAATATTTTATACCGCCCCTCAACAGATTCTTTTTCACGAGAGCGAAAGGGAAACGTTTCCGGGAAAAAATGACGAAAATTCTGTGAAATTTTAATTCGAAGAAATTGTAATATTTTATACTGCCCCTTAACAGATCCTTTATCACGAGAGCGAAAGGGAAACGTTTCCGGGAAAAAATGTCGAAAATTCTGCGAAATTTTAATTCGAAGAAATTGCAATATTTTATACCATCCCTCAACAGATCCTTTTTCAATAGAGCGAAAGAGAAACGTTTCCGGGAAAAAATGACGAAAATTCTGTGAAATTATAATATTTTATACCGCCCCTCAGCAGATACTTTTTCACGAGAGCGAAAGGGAAACGTTTCCGGGAAAAAATGACGAAAATTCTGCGAAATTTTAATTCGAAGAAATTGCAATATTTTATACCATCCCTCAACAGATCCTTTTTCAATAGAGCGAAAGAGAAACGTTTCCGGGAAAAAATGACGAAAATTCTGTGAAATTATAATATTTTATACCGCCCCTCAGCAGATACTTTTTCACGAGAGCGAAAGGGAAACGTTTCCGGGAAAAAATGACGAAAATTCTGCGAAATTTTAATTCGAAGAAATTGCAATATTTTATACCGCCCCTCAACAGATCCTTTTTTTCAGAGAAAATTCTCTGAAATTTTAATTTTATGTAATATTTTATACCGCCCCTAAAGAGATTTGTTGGAAGAAGATATTTCATACTTTGCCTGGAGTGTGTTTAGGAATTCTATAGAATGACTAGTCATTCTATAGAATGCCTAGGCAAAGTATAGAATAAAACCGGTATTTCATACTTTGCCTGAAACGACCAGGCATTGTATAGAATGCCTGGATTTCATACTTTGCCGGTAACATATATATGCATATACGAATTGACGTCATCATCATCTTGCCCCCCCCCCCCCAGCAATAATGACCGTGCCCCCCCCCCCCCCCAGACTTTCAAGTCTATCTCCGCCTACGTTCTCGTCCATATTAGGACTTGAAAATTCCAGTATTTTGTTTTCGTATTAATTTCACATTCTTTGGTTAAATCTGAAAATCGAGATTTACGATGTAATAATAATGCAGTAATACCTGTTTAAAACCATTTTTTAACACTATAAATGAAATGATCGACTGTCAACACTTTTTAAAAAACTTGCAAACAGAACGACTGGGTCAGTGTCTCAAGTCCAAATCCGAATCTGTAATCGCAAATGAACTTAATATAATATCACTGTTGTGATTATAATGAAATTCTAAACCGGGGGGTCTACGAACTTTCTCGATTCGTGAGTTGGGTCAGCACCGCGGTGCTAGTTAGTGTCTCGTCCCTGGTGGCGCTGTCGTAAGCTTTTCCTCTATCACCGTGATGGTTGGCGTCAGGTCCGAAGGTTCAGTCCACGAGATGGCATAGATAACACAAGTTATTTACCTATATACCAAAACCTGAGGGCACCTTCATTTCAAACCTAACCGAATTGGTAATAAATTGCTGTATGGTGATACGACCGGAGGTTGTGTGCGAGTAAAATAGTAGAGGTTCTTAACAGAAGATGGATGTGTGTAGGGTATTCCTCGCGTAACTTGCCAAATATGTTTGGACTTGAAGTATGGCGTATGCGTCGAGTAAGTAAACTTCTCGTTGAAGTATTAAAGCTGTTAAATTTTCATAGTATTCATTAGCATAGTATGTGCCTACACGAATGCCGCGTGTTTTCCAACACATTTTTGAGCCAGTAGCGTGATATATCTGGAGTGGAAAGTTTGTAAACACATGGTTGAGTTGCAGTATAACAATCAGTGATCTCTACAAGTCAGGGGTTCTAAACCGGACTAGGTCGTGACCTAAACTTGGGTGGAAGGGGCTCCTGAGATGAATCGCACGAATCCACTTACAATGCGGTTACAAATCCATTTATTGCGCCACTGGTTTCAGAGGCGTCTTAACGAGTTCGCTGGGCTAGGCTCGAACCCAGAAATTTTTGTGGTCCCCCTGAGCCGTGATTTTATGTCAGTTTTTTTTGGAAGAGTTCGGCATTCATGGCATGAAATTATTGTAAAATGCTAAAAATTATTTTTTTATATAAAATTATGAACGCATTAAACAAACATTAACGAAAATTCTGACACAGAATTTGAAATGAACGACCAACATAATTGCTCAGGATTAATGGAAAATTATTTCGGAACAAACAAAGAATAATTCTAAGATTAACGAAAAATAAAATAACCGGAAATTTGTGTGAGAAAAAAAAAATCCAGAATTTGTGAAAGAAATAACTTCAGAAATAGAGACTGCTTTCAATAAATTGGGACCTCCTTGTTGGATTCGGGTCCGCGGGTTCAGGTCCTGCTGACTCATCTGTTGTGATGGCACGGACTGGTACTACTCGCTGTTTAGCGGCATGTCGGCTAATACGGAGGAATATGGGATATATACTGTACATAAAAACAAATAGTTTTTATTATTTTTTTGGCTCTGAAAACATTGGGGGTGGGTAACTGGATTCTATATCGCATTGAATCATCAAAATGTATTTAATAGATGACAATTCGTTATGTATATATATATATATATATATATATATATATCATATTACAATAGATTTCCCGTGCTGTCTTGAAGAGGATCATCGTCTTCTTGTGCGACATCCTTGCTGAGGGATGACATCGAAAAAGAGACTCCATTTTGCTGGGATATTTTACAAACGGGGTGAGCTCGATCCATATATCGATACTTAAAAAAAATTTATAGGTATAAATCAGCGTTTCCAAAAGTGGGCAGTGCCGCCCTTTGGGAGGCGATGGAATGACAGGTGGGTGGATGTGGGTTAGTTTGAGAGGTCTGGGAAACTCTACTATAGACTAATATTCCCCCAATAAATTTACCAATTACTGATTCAGGGTTTGAGTCAACTTGATTTTTCTTAAATCAGATTACTAATATCAATTAGTAAAAAAGAGACAGTTGAATAGGTTTACCAAAAGTGCCAAATTATATCACGTTCAATAAGAGAAATGCGAATTGCAATACTCACGAATTCGTGCGAGTAGGCTAAGATACGAACTCAGACAAAAGCAAAAAAAAAAATTGCCGAAATAACACACACGAGTGCTGAAGAGTCCCAATAGTGGATAAGAATCTATATAACACAGTAATAGCCATGGATAATTTTGTTGAAAATTCAAGATAAAAGTGAAATAATTAAATAATCCGGACACATTCCCCAATCTGGAACTAAACTGAATCAACGGAAAAGTCCGCAATTGATACAAACAATGTAGAACGATATCAAATGATTCGAAATAAATAGGCGTAAACCATAATTATCACGCATACTTAAACTTAAAAGAAAAAAAGACAAAATAATTTAATTATTGTAACGGATAACTTTTTAAACTATTCCATAATGAACATTTCTGCCGAATTAATAAAGGTAGAAAATACGATAGAAGGTAAACACACTTTCATCTTCACGTCTAATTTATTTAATATTTCAAGGAAACAAATAATATTAAATATCAGGTTACAAATTATATAAAACATATTTAGCTATCTAAATGATGAAATACATCATTGTTACGTCAGACGCAATTCCAATCCCACCGCGAATAGTCATATATAATATACATAGTCAATAGATCTATAATTTGGGACATATTCAAATGTAAAGAACAAATAGTACAATACAATGTTTCCAACAAAAGATAATGTGACTAAAGCATAAATATTAAGGAATTCACGATAAGATTTGCAATTGTAAATTACATAAGTGATGAGTGAAAATAAGAAATAAATAAATTAAATCACCAATTATATTGATAAAACTCCGATTATTGATTTTTAATCGTAACATTAAATTACCAAAGATAAAATACTTATTGACAATCAGTAAATATAAGGCATTTTATTTAATCCTGCATAAATAATTATAATATTAATCTTTTGGACGAAGCAGTAAGTTCAATTATTTTTTCTAATATATATTTATAATTAAATTTTATCACACACACATACAACATAACATAAATTAGAAAATTACTTAATTATTAATGACTTAAATATTCACAAAATTAATATTTTCTTGAAGATTTTCTCATAAATTCTTTTGAATCCCCCATTGATACAGAGATAAGATTTAGAAAATTATAAACTATTTTCCAACAGATTACACATAACTGAGAAAATTTTATGAAACAAAATAATTTTATATAAAACTTAATAATTAGCGTGAACTTAAGGATCCGTAACTTCTTTAAGAAAAATATAATTTATATAGAACAAAAAATACTCATAAACTATAAATTAGAGTAAATTAATCTTCAGATAATTATAAATATTTTGAGAGATAAAACTTTTAAGAAAGTTTTTCTTGTAAATAAATGCCACGGAAAAATATAATCGATTCAACATGAAACGAAATAAGACTTAAATTTAAGAAAATATTTTTCAAAAAAGTTTCGTAAGTTGAAATCACATTTCATATGACGTAAAGCTACCCCGAAGGGATTTAAAGTTTAACCAATTATAAATCATGGCATCTACCCTGTCGGTAGATGAGTATAAGCGGGCGTTGCGGAAAACTCTACCAAGAGGGCATCTTGAGTGTGTACATTGTCTGACGGACAATGTAATCCTCAGACGCACAGATGTCTGGAAGCGTCATTACAGAGGCAAATTAGTAGGTGAGCGTTGCTGAAAAACTTGCCTTCGAAATATGTTTACAGCATCTGTGCGGACGCTATAAGACAGAAAAATAATACAAACAAGGCGGCCTTAATGAGTGAATCAACCAGTTGTGAGGACATTTCCAACTTACTTAAATTATCTTCTAACGGTGAAACATATCCAATAACAAAATAAGATGGAATATTCAAACATAAATTGAAAACTAAAATGGTTTCTGATCAAATAAGGCATGGCGTCTACCCTGTTGGTAAAATGAGTAAGTGAGCGTCGCAGAAAGCTTTATCAAGCGGGTATGACGAATCTGTATATGCGTATTCAGCCATATACATTTCTCTCACACGTAGATGTCCTGTGGTCTCATTACACTGGCAAACGAGTAGGTGAGCGTGCTGAAAAAATTTGCCTTTGAAATGCCCCGACAGCATCCGCGTGGACGCCGAAGTGTTGGAATAGGATATAAATAGAATGCCAAATAGAAGTTAAATGACTGATAAAACTAAATAGGAGTTTAAATGTTAAAATATTAGGTAGAAAGATAGCGTTGAGTTTTTAACTTAAATAGTTTTTTCGGATATTATAATATGAAATAAAATAAAATAAAATGGGTTACTTAAATATGAATTTAAGAAAAAAATGTTTCTGAACAAATAAATATACATGAGATAGGCTCCGTTATAAGCCGCTACTAGGAAAAAATATCACAAAACAGATAAAAATGATTTAGGTTCAAGGATTCAAGAGTTTAGGTTTACCCTGCAAGGCACGGCGTCTACCCTATTGGTAAAACGAGTAAGCGAACGCTGCAGAAAGCTTTACCAAAGAGAGTATGACGAATCTGTATATGCGGATCAGCCATATACATTCCTCTCACACGTAGATGTCCTGTGGTCTCATTACGTTGGCAAACGAGTAGGTGAGCGTGCTGAAAAACTTGCCTATGGAATGCGCCGATAGCATCTGCGTGGACGCCAAAGTGCAGGAATATGATACAATGGATACACCACATAGAAGTTTAATATTTGAACAAAAATTAAATAGAAGTTTAATATTTGAATAAATTGAATAAAAGTTCAATATTTTGAATAAACTAAATAGGAGCTAAATATTTTGATGAACTAACTAGAGAATATATGCATCAATGGAATCTACGTGGACGACAAAGTATAGAAATATGATTCAAAGAATACGCCGAATATAAGTTTAATACTTGAACAAAGTAAAGAATTTTTATTACTTGAAAAACAAAATAGAAGCTTATTATAAGAATAATTTAAATAGAAGTTTATAAGTGGATAAACTGAATAGAGTATTTTAATATTTATATTAAATTGCATAGATAACCCAGAATATCTAGTAGAAGAGATAACGTTTATGGTGTTATCTAAATTGATAGAGAGGTAACAGTTACGTAATAGGTTTAATAAATGATAGAAATCGGTTGTGATAAACGAAACTCTTCAGCATTCACGTGAAAAGTCACCATCAATAGGCCGTGTAATCGGATTAAATTATCAATTCAAAAATTGCCTGCAGATCTTAACCTAAGAATGAATTTCTATATGGCTTTCTATATGTAATTTGCTGAGTTAATTAATTTCCATCGGCTTAAATGTTTTCCAATACATGCCCACAATCCCTTAGGACTAGTTGAGATGCGACAGCAATAATTGTAATATATTTATTAAAAATTAAACATTAGGTGATGGAAGAATTCGAAAATCTACGATAATAATAAATAATAATAATAATAATAAAAAATATGTATAACAAAAAAAAAATTGTGGAAAATGTAATAATGTCACACTAATTACTCCTAATTTGTTATGCTAGAATTTAGGATTTTAATACTCGAGTTTAGAACCCAAAATTGAGTAAGGCGCGGCGGCGTCTGCCCTGTTGGTAAATGAGTAAGTGAGCGTTGCAGAAAACTTTGCCAAAAGGGTATGGTGAGATCATATGTGTAGCTGTTGGAGTCATATATATCCTCTCACACATAGATTTCTGGAAGCGTCATTTCACTGGCAAACTAGTAGGTGAGCGTTGCTGGAAAACTTTGCCTTTGGAATGCGTTGGCAGCATCCGTGTGGCCGAAAAAGTGAAGAAAAAAGCAAAAGAACTGTAGACCATAAGAAGCAATGGAGAAAAATAAAAATAATTTCCCTCGTAAAACCAGTAATAATCAGTAATATCAAGTAACTAATTCAAATTGTGATTTTAACGGTTCTAAAACTATCGTTAAAATGTCATAATCACGCTACTAATATTTTAAACGAAAAAACAAAAAATTTTTAGGAGGAAAATCTCTTGTTTGTATAGTTTGCAAACTCTAAAAAACTGTAAAATAACTAAGATGCTAATAAAATGTATCAAATTTTTGAAGATAAATCACTCATTAAAATCATTTAAGATGGTAAAAACTTCGATATCTAACTCTTACATGATTAAAAAAACTCCTGAAAATATTAATGATGAAGATTCAGAAACACCCCTAATAACTTTAATAAAATTTTCGCTATTCGTGTCTGCTATATTCCCAAATATTTTTTTGCGTGATACTGCCGATTCTATTTTCTTCCTTGCAGTTCCGAAAGACTTGCTGCTGTCTCAGGACCCTGGTTAAGGAGACATCGGTAGCAGCCTAGACGGGACTCCTGAAACCACACATATGTAACCATTGATTTGAATAAACACTCGGAAAATTTAAAAGTTGGCTCGTTCTCGTTACTGATACGATATATAATTATCGTAGAAACACTCGTGCAAGAAATATTTCATCAAAGTAATAATTTTGATTATATTAGCTTCAACTTATGTGTATTGAAGCACACGAAAACATGAACTTAAATGAAAGTTTTTCAACTAATATCAAGGTGAAAAATATCGAAAAATAGTCGGAAGAATAGAAATTTTATTACTGCAACAAAGAAAGAAGGGAGCAATTAGGGAAATAATAAAATGTTCCGAGACAAGTACCGCATTTTAACGTGTATAAGGAACGCCCTGATTTTTTGGGCTTAAAATTTGGAAAAAAAAGTTGAATCAATATAATGCAATCACATCCATGTATAAGAGGTCCTTCCTATTTTTGTAACCCAAATTTTGGCAAAAGGGATTCCTTATACATGTTAAAATGCGGTAGTTATATACGCATATGAAAGTGTATAATAACGAATGTCGAAGAGTTCTGTTTTCCTCTTCATAAATAAACACATATAAATGTTGCAGTAAATGTGATAAATCGGTTATACAGCTAGCCATAATATCCGGCAATATGCCCGGGTTTTCTTCAATTGCTGGGAGGAAAACCATTATAAAAGAAATAAACTGCTAATACTGACAGCATTAGAGATGTGACAAACCATTGTGAAGGCATATGCAAGTCTTGTATGAGAACCGCGGTAACCAAAGGAAACATTCCGAAAGTGATTGTTGGGGCTAAAAAACCATTGTTGTCCGAACATTTTTGCCCATTTCGGGCATTTTCCCAGCCCCGAGAAACTTTTAAAGTAGCCCTATCGTTCAATTCCTGTCCTGTTTGGCATGTATGCAAAATTTGTGCGGCGGTCGGTCAGAAAGTGTAAATTTGTATGAAGGACAAACATACACATACTTTCACATTTATATATAAGATGCATATTTTAACCGGTTGTTATACATAATTTCCAATCGTTATTGGTAAGTTTCATGGATTTATCCTCTTTACCGCAGTCTATGCATATAACACTGTCGCTTATGAATAAGTATCCCTGATAAATTTGATAAGACTCGAAACATATCTGGCAAAATTTCAAAAATACTCATTATTTATGGGTTTATTCGTCAATATATTAATCAGTATATATAAACTGTATTCAGAATGCTTTTAATTTGTCAAATGAGAGTCCATTATGTCGGGGTACAGTTGAATGTTTGTAAAATAAGAGTTCGTTAAATTGCGGTCTGATTGCAGAATTCGTTAAATAGGAGTTTGTTGTGTTGGGGGTCTGATTGTATACGGACCGAAACTGATAAAGGGTCATTGCATCATAGAATTTGTTAAAGAGACTTCGTTATGTCGGGATCTGGTTGTACATAATAATTGGCCAAATATGATGAATTTAACGTTATAACGAACGCCAAGAGACCGAAGGAATCACTTTGTTATAACGAAATCTCGTTATAAAGGAATTCCAGGTTACTTAGCATTGCTCCTATGTAAACTTATTTGGGGGGGGGATTAGAAAAGTGTTCGTTAAAACAAGATTTTCGCTATAACGGTATTCGTTAAAACGGGATTCGACTGTAACACACTCACGCACGCGCGTTTATCATAATCGACGTTAAACGTGTGTGTGTGTGTGACTTTTTTTTCAGTATTTCTTAAATTTATCAAACACGCTTGTGTGGTTATTATGCATAAGTGCTGGTAAACGTGCAAAATTTAAGGACATTTATGAAACGTACAGAAATGGCCGTCGATTTTGCATAATAACCAAGTTTGTCACATACACGGTGTAACATAAATCAATCCTTCAAAGTATTTCTATCAAAAAAGTAGCTGATTTGTACACAATACACCCGCGTTCAACCCGTTAACGCCCAGCGTCCTTTCATAACTTTTCTCTTATTTTTTGAATGCAAAATATCTCAACGAACATTGCACTCGGCAACATGGAGTTTTTTCTAATTTTCTCCACGTTTCTAATTGAAAGTTAGAGAACAGGGAGGACCATATATAGAATTTATATATATATGTGTGTTTTTTTATTTTACGACACACTGTATTTTCACTCTCAAAACTGGTACAGGACGATTTTTGAACACATTTTGGGAATTTTTAAATTGAAGCCATTTCTTCACGATGGACGGTTGATGAGATAATTTCCGAATCAGGACTTACGGGACACCCTGTATATCGTTGTACCGGCCGTAATCAATAAGTGAAGAACAATTCATTGAAACTTTTTCCCAAATTTCGAATGCTAAAAAGAACAGTGTAACGAATCTATTTTCCCAGTATGGATATTTTTACTAACTCTGTGGCCTTACAGCACATAATATGCTTTGTTTGTTTATGCGTTGCTAAAAGAAGGTGAGAAGAGAAAATCTATCTTCCAAGAGAAAAGAACGTGAGTTGGAATGTGGCTTCCGTCCTGGAAGTTTGTCTGTTTTGAGTGTGCTTCGAAATAAAGGTTTCTTCGTTAAGTTCCGTAGTTTCGTGTATACATTGGACACCCCTCCAATATCAAGTGATTGGGGATATTCCGCCACCTCACGGAAAAGAGACGCACCTCCTACGCGACGTCCCCTTATAAAACTGGCGCCCAACGTCGTGGCTCGAACTCAAGGCAGTACGAAACGGACATTCGATCTCAACTGTGAGGTTCCTGATAGCTCCTAAAATCGAAATGGCGTACTTGGCCAAAGGTAAGAAACGTGATTTGATCCTACTCGCTCTAGAATTAGGAGAGGAAGTTCCGAATGATTCGCGTGTAGTAGATCTCAAGCATATAATAACAAAGTCCTCCGGTTATGAGGAAGAATTCGTGAAATCCCTGCTGGCTACTATTATCGGAGAAAGAGAGGGAGAAGAAGAACGAGCTAGAATAGTTGAGGAAAGAGAAGAAGAACGAGCTAGAATAGCTGAGGAAAGAGAAGAAGAACGAGCTAGAATAGCTGAGGAAAGAGAAGAAGAACGAGCTAGAATAGCTGAGGAAAGAGAAGAAGAACGAGCTAGAATAGCTGAGGAAAGAGAAGAAGAACGAGCTAGAATAGCTGAGGAAAGAGCTAGAATAGACGAAGAAAAAGAACGATCTAGAATAGCTGAGGAAAGAGAAGAAGAACGAGCTAGAATAGCTGAGGAAAGAGAAGAAGAACGAGCTAGAATAGCTGAGGAAAGAGAAGAAGAACGAGCTAGAATAGCTGAGGAAAGAGAAGAAGAACGAGCTAGAATAGCTGAGGAAAGAGAAGAAGAACGAGCTAGAATAGCTGAGGAAAGAGAAGAAGAACGAGCTAGAATAGCTGAGGAAAGAGCTAGAATCGACGAAGAAAAAGAACGATCTAGAATAGCTGAGGAACAATCTAGGATCGCCGAAGAAAAGGAACGAGAACGTTCGTTTGAACTTGAAAAGATGCGGTTGCAGCTTGAGTTTCAACGACTCTCGCAACCGGCAGAAGAGCCATCCGTCGCTCTCATCGATCAGCCCAAGTTCGACGTGAAGAGGTTGATTCCGAATTTCAATCCGAGTGAAGATGATATGTCACTGTTCCTAAAGTTGTTTGAAAGACAGCTAAAATTCTTGAAAGTGGAGAAGATGAACTGGGTTGCGTATATGCTGGGAGTTTTGCCGAATGAAGTTGCTAAGCTCATTGCTCGAGAACCTGAAGATAAGGCCCATGATTACGACCACATCCGGGAGGTTCTCTTACGCCGTTTCAAGCTGAGTGCGGAAAGGTTCCGGCAGCTCTTCTCTACTCACAGAAAAGCACCTGGAAGTACCTGGAAGGACTATCACTTTGAGATCCAAAGTTATTTCGAAGGCTGGCTGTCCGAACTGAACATTGGAAACTTTGACGAGCTGAAAGATTTGATGATTTCGGATCAGATGAAGAAGAGGATCCCACCTGAAGTTAAAGAACATTTTCTGGATGTTTGGAGTGAGTGGACTACCCCTGAAGAGATCGTGGAGAAGCTTGATGCTTATGATAACCTTCGAAACAAAAAGAGCGAGATCCAATGTGAGAGGAAGAAGTTGCTGTCAAAGCAACATGAACCCCCTAGGTCCCCAGTGCGACAAAGAGACTTTCATTCTAATCAACGTGCGAATCCGGAATCGGAAGATGCAGGACGTCATCCTGTCTTAAGATGTTATGGTTGCGGGGAACCTGGTGTTACCAAGTCCCGATGCCGAACGTGTAATCCTCCAACGGATAGACCAGGACCCAGTGTCAACGCTTTGGACTTATACAGTTTATCATCCCATCCTAATACGGAATCGAAAGATGACAGTAGCAGTCATATCCTAAGATGTTACGGGTGCGGAGAACCTGGTGTCGTCAAGTCCCGATGTCGAACGTGCAATCCTGCCACGAACACCCCAGAAGTTAGTGTCGACGAGTTGGACTTTTACAGTTTTTCAACTGAGAGACGTCAAAAAAATGCTATCGAAGTGATGATTTGTAACAGGCGCGGAGCAGTGTGTGCTGACACGGGTGCCACACATTCGGTGGCAGGGGAGAAGCTATATCATCTCCTACAAGAACATGGTTTGCCCTTTTCCCGCAAGACTATCGTTATGAGACTAGCCGATGGATATGCTCGTAGAGCCGAAGTCCTAACTACGACTGTGGACATTAACGTCCAAGGTAAAGTGATTTCCACCGAGATGATGGTGCTACCACAGGCCAGAGAAAACCGAACCCTTCTCGGTACCGACTTTCTCAGTGATGCTGGTATTGTCCTGGATGTTCAGCAAGGAAAGTGGTACTTCTCTGAAGCTCCTGAGAAGCGACATCCGTTCGTCGAAGGCCCATCTGAAAGCAGTGCCCTCCTGGCACTACCTGCTGAGTCACAATCGTGTCGACTTCGTGAAGATAAAGGTACCCACCTTACTTCTCAGCAACGAGAACTTGATTCATCCCCGGCGGAGTTCAAGCGATGCTTCAAGCCAGGGGGAGGCCCGATACCTTTCATCGAGCAGCGAGAACTTTATTCCTTCTCAGAAGAATCCCATAGATGCTCCAAGTTAGGGGGAGGAAGACCTTTCCTCAAGCACCAGATCAACAAGAGTGGTAATGACAGGGTATACCGCTGTAAAGGTGGCCCTGGAGAAGGCTACGAAAAATGTCGTGTTTCAAATTCTCGCTCGACCTTGCGAGGAAGGCATGCTTGCTATAACTGCGGTCGACGTGGACACGTTGCCCGAAGATGTTGGGATCAGATAGTGTGTTACCAGTGTAAAAATCGTGGTCATATTGTCCGTAACTGTCCAGGCCGCCACGCTGATGAGCTATCCAGCCCAATGGGTAAAGGAGCCAAGCAGTGTGAGCTGTTGAACTTCATTGTAGTGGAGAAGAGTTCACGGACTCTCCGCGAGTCCCAACGTGGGAATGATGTTTTGGATAAGATCATTGAAAACGTTGTGCCTACTCAGGAATCTGAAGATTTTCTTAACGGGAGGAAACAAGAACTCGTCTTGAATCCCGTAAACCAGTACCGATTCCAAAGGGAGTTGACTCCATTACGAGATGCTGAAACCCCAACCGCGGTTTCCCGGACCCCAAGAGAGCGGCGTTCTTCAAAACTGCATCCGAACCCTAGTCGACGTCCCCAGAACCGGTGTGACTCGAAAACTGAACTTCGACCTGACACAAGAGTGTCAGCAGTTGCCCGGAGCTTCCCGTTCTGTTCGTCAGGAACTACTCCCAAAGGAAAGATGGCTCTTACTGGCTTCTCGCCGAGACGTCGTCGGAGCCAGAGGGGGAGATTGTAACGAATCTATTTTCCCAGTATGGATATTTTTACTAACTCTGTGGCCTTACAGCACATAATATGCTTTGTTTGTTTATGCGTTGCTAAAAGAAGGTGAGAAGAGAAAATCTATCTTCCAAGAGAAAAGAACGTGAGTTGGAATGTGGCTTCCGTCCTGGAAGTTTGTCTGTTTTGAGTGTGCTTCGAAATAAAGGTTTCTTCGTTAAGTTCCGTAGTTTCGTGTATACATTGGACACCCCTCCAATATCAAGTGATTGGGGATATTCCGCCACCTCACGGAAAAGAGACGCACCTCCTACGCGACGTCCCCTTATAAAACTGGCGCCCAACGTCGTGGCTCGAACTCAAGGCAGTACGAAACGGACATTCGATCTCAACTGTGAGGTTCCTGATAGCTCCTAAAATCGAAATGGCGTACTTGGCCAAAGGTAAGAAACGTGATTTGATCCTACTCGCTCTAGAATTAGGAGAGGAAGTTCCGAATGATTCGCGTGTAGTAGATCTCAAGCATATAATAACAAAGTCCTCCGGTTATGAGGAAGAATTCGTGAAATCCCTGCTGGCTACTATTATCGGAGAAAGAGAGGGAGAAGAAGAACGAGCTAGAATAGTTGAGGAAAGAGAAGAAGAACGAGCTAGAATAGCTGAGGAAAGAGAAGAAGAACGAGCTAGAATAGCTGAGGAAAGAGAAGAAGAACGAGCTAGAATAGCTGAGGAAAGAGAAGAAGAACGAGCTAGAATAGCTGAGGAAAGAGAAGAAGAACGAGCTAGAATAGCTGAGGAAAGAGAAGAAGAACGAGCTAGAATAGCTGAGGAAAGAGCTAGAATCGACGAAGAAAAAGAACGATCTAGAATAGCTGAGGAAAGAGAAGAAGAACGAGCTAGAATAGCTGAGGAAAGAGAAGAAGAACGAGCTAGAATAGCTGAGGAAAGAGAAGAAGAACGAGCTAGAATAGCTGAGGAAAGAGAAGAAGAACGAGCTAGAATAGCTGAGGAAAGAGCTAGAATCGACGAAGAAAAAGAACGATCTAGAATAGCTGAGGAACAATCTAGGATCGCCGAAGAAAAGGAACGAGAACGTTCGTTTGAACTTGAAAAGATGCGGTTGCAGCTTGAGTTTCAACGACTCTCGCAACCGGCAGAAGAGCCATCCGTCGCTCTCATCGATCAGCCCAAGTTCGACGTGAAGAGGTTGATTCCGAATTTCAATCCGAGTGAAGATGATATGTCGCTGTTCCTAAAGTTGTTTGAAAGACAGCTAAAATTCTTGAAAGTGGAGAAGATGAACTGGGTTGCGTATATGCTGGGAGTTTTGCCGAATGAAGTTGCTAAGCTCATTGCTCGAGAACCTGAAGATAAGGCCCATGATTACGACCACATCCGGGAGGTTCTCTTACGCCGTTTCAAGCTGAGTGCGGAAAGGTTCCGGCAGCTCTTCTCTACTCACAGAAAAGCACCTGGAAGTACCTGGAAGGACTATCACTTTGGGATCCAAAGTTATTTCGAAGGCTGGCTGTCCGAACTGAACATTGGAAACTTTGACGAGCTGAAAGATTTGATGATTTCGGATCAGATGAAGAAGAGGATCCCACCTGAAGTTAAAGAACATTTTCTGGATGTTTGGAGTGAGTGGACTACCCCTGAAGAGATCGTGGAGAAGCTTGATGCTTATGATAACCTTCGAAACAAAAAGAGCGAGATCCAATGTGAGAGGAAGAAGTTGCTGTCAAAGCAACATGAACCCCCTAGGTCCCCAGTGCGACAAAGAGACTTTCATTCTAATCAACGTGCGAATCCGGAATCGGAAGATGCAGGACGTCATCCTGTCTTAAGATGTTATGGTTGCGGGGAACCTGGTGTTACCAAGTCCCGATGCCGAACGTGTAATCCTCCAACGGATAGACCAGGACCCAGTGTCAACGCTTTGGACTTATACAGTTTATCATCCCATCCTAATACGGAATCGAAAGATGACAGTAGCAGTCATATCCTAAGATGTTACGGGTGCGGAGAACCTGGTGTCGTCAAGTCCCGATGTCGAACGTGCAATCCTGCCACGAACACCCCAGAAGTTAGTGTCGACGAGTTGGACTTTTACAGTTTTTCAACTGAGAGACGTCAAAAAAATGCTATCGAAGTGATGATTTGTAACAGGCGCGGAGCAGTGTGTGCTGACACGGGTGCCACACATTCGGTGGCAGGGGAGAAGCTATATTATCTCCTACAAGAACATGGTTTGCCCTTTTCCCGCAAGACTATCGTTATGAGACTAGCCGATGGATATGCTCGTAGAGCCGAAGTCCTAACTACGACTGTGGACATTAACGTCCAAGGTAAAGTGATTTCCACCGAGATGATGGTGCTACCACAGGCCAGAGAAAACCGAACCCTTCTCGGTACCGACTTTCTCAGTGATGCTGGTATTGTCCTGGATGTTCAGCAAGGAAAGTGGTACTTCTCTGAAGCTCCTGAGAAGCGACATCCGTTCGTCGAAGGCCCATCTGAAAGCAGTGCCCTCCTGGCACTACCTGCTGAGTCACAATCGTGTCGACTTCGTGAAGATAAAGGTACCCACCTTACTTCTCAGCAACGAGAACTTGATTCATCCCCGGCGGAGTTCAAGCGATGCTTCAAGCCAGGGGGAGGCCCGATACCTTTCATCGAGCAGCGAGAACTTTATTCCTTCTCAGAAGAATCCCATAGATGCTCCAAGTTAGGGGGAGGAAGACCTTTCCTCAAGCACCAGATCAACAAGAGTGGTAATGACAGGGTATACCGCTGTAAAGGTGGCCCTGGAGAAGGCTACGAAAAATGTCGTGTTTCAAATTCTCGCTCGACCTTGCGAGGAAGGCATGCTTGCTATAACTGCGGTCGACGTGGACACGTTGCCCGAAGATGTTGGGATCAGATAGTGTGTTACCAGTGTAAAAATCGTGGTCATATTGTCCGTAACTGTCCAGGCCGCCACGCTGATGAGCTATCCAGCCCAATGGGTAAAGGAGCCAAGCAGTGTGAGCTGTTGAACTTCATTGTAGTGGAGAAGAGTTCACGGACTCTCCGCGAGTCCCAACGTGGGAATGATGTTTTGGATAAGATCATTGAAAACGTTGTGCCTACTCAGGAATCTGAAGATTTTCTTAACGGGAGGAAACAAGAACTCGTCTTGAATCCCGTAAACCAGTACCGATTCCAAAGGGAGTTGACTCCATTACGAGATGCTGAAACCCCAACCGCGGTTTCCCGGACCCCAAGAGAGCGGCGTTCTTCAAAACTGCATCCGAACCCTAGTCGACGTCCCCAGAACCGGTGTGACTCGAAAACTGAACTTCGACCTGACACAAGAGTGTCAGCAGTTGCCCGGAGCTTCCCGTTCTGTTCGTCAGGAACTACTCCCAAAGGAAAGATGGCTCTTACTGGCTTCTCGCCGAGACGTCGTCGGAGCCAGAGGGGGAGATTGTAACGAATCTATTTTCCCAGTATGGATATTTTTACTAACTCTGTGGCCTTACAGCACATAATATGCTTTGTTTGTTTATGCGTTGCTAAAAGAAGGTGAGAAGAGAAAATCTATCTTCCAAGAGAAAAGAACGTGAGTTGGAATGTGGCTTCCGTCCTGGAAGTTTGTCTGTTTTGAGTGTGCTTCGAAATAAAGGTTTCTTCGTTAAGTTCCGTAGTTTCGTGTATACATTGGACACCCCTCCAATATCAAGTGATTGGGGATATTCCGCCACCTCACGGAAAAGAGACGCACCTCCTACGCGACGTCCCCTTATAAAACTGGCGCCCAACGTCGTGGCTCGAACTCAAGGCAGTACGAAACGGACATTCGATCTCAACTGTGAGGTTCCTGATAGCTCCTAAAATCGAAATGGCGTACTTGGCCAAAGGTAAGAAACGTGATTTGATCCTACTCGCTCTAGAATTAGGAGAGGAAGTTCCGAATGATTCGCGTGTAGTAGATCTCAAGCATATAATAACAAAGTCCTCCGGTTATGAGGAAGAATTCGTGAAATCCCTGCTGGCTACTATTATCGGAGAAAGAGAGGGAGAAGAAGAACGAGCTAGAATAGTTGAGGAAAGAGAAGAAGAACGAGCTAGAATAGCTGAGGAAAGAGAAGAAGAACGAGCTAGAATAGCTGAGGAAAGAGAAGAAGAACGAGCTAGAATAGCTGAGGAAAGAGAAGAAGAACGAGCTAGAATAGCTGAGGAAAGAGAAGAAGAACGAGCTAGAATAGCTGAGGAAAGAGAAGAAGAACGAGCTAGAATAGCTGAGGAAAGAGCTAGAATCGACGAAGAAAAAGAACGATCTAGAATAGCTGAGGAAAGAGAAGAAGAACGAGCTAGAATAGCTGAGGAAAGAGAAGAAGAACGAGCTAGAATAGCTGAGGAAAGAGAAGAAGAACGAGCTAGAATAGCTGAGGAAAGAGCTAGAATCGACGAAGAAAAAGAACGATCTAGAATAGCTGAGGAACAATCTAGGATCGCCGAAGAAAAGGAACGAGAACGTTCGTTTGAACTTGAAAAGATGCGGTTGCAGCTTGAGTTTCAACGACTCTCGCAACCGGCAGAAGAGCCATCCGTCGCTCTCATCGATCAGCCCAAGTTCGACGTGAAGAGGTTGATTCCGAATTTCAATCCGAGTGAAGATGATATGTCGCTGTTCCTAAAGTTGTTTGAAAGACAGCTAAAATTCTTGAAAGTGGAGAAGATGAACTGGGTTGCGTATATGCTGGGAGTTTTGCCGAATGAAGTTGCTAAGCTCATTGCTCGAGAACCTGAAGATAAGGCCCATGATTACGACCACATCCGGGAGGTTCTCTTACGCCGTTTCAAGCTGAGTGCGGAAAGGTTCCGGCAGCTCTTCTCTACTCACAGAAAAGCACCTGGAAGTACCTGGAAGGACTATCACTTTGGGATCCAAAGTTATTTCGAAGGCTGGCTGTCCGAACTGAACATTGGAAACTTTGACGAGCTGAAAGATTTGATGATTTCGGATCAGATGAAGAAGAGGATCCCACCTGAAGTTAAAGAACATTTTCTGGATGTTTGGAGTGAGTGGACTACCCCTGAAGAGATCGTGGAGAAGCTTGATGCTTATGATAACCTTCGAAACAAAAAGAGCGAGATCCAATGTGAGAGGAAGAAGTTGCTGTCAAAGCAACATGAACCCCCTAGGTCCCCAGTGCGACAAAGAGACTTTCATTCTAATCAACGTGCGAATCCGGAATCGGAAGATGCAGGACGTCATCCTGTCTTAAGATGTTATGGTTGCGGGGAACCTGGTGTTACCAAGTCCCGATGCCGAACGTGTAATCCTCCAACGGATAGACCAGGACCCAGTGTCAACGCTTTGGACTTATACAGTTTATCATCCCATCCTAATACGGAATCGAAAGATGACAGTAGCAGTCATATCCTAAGATGTTACGGGTGCGGAGAACCTGGTGTCGTCAAGTCCCGATGTCGAACGTGCAATCCTGCCACGAACACCCCAGAAGTTAGTGTCGACGAGTTGGACTTTTACAGTTTTTCAACTGAGAGACGTCAAAAAAATGCTATCGAAGTGATGATTTGTAACAGGCGCGGAGCAGTGTGTGCTGACACGGGTGCCACACATTCGGTGGCAGGGGAGAAGCTATATCATCTCCTACAAGAACATGGTTTGCCCTTTTCCCGCAAGACTATCGTTATGAGACTAGCCGATGGATATGCTCGTAGAGCCGAAGTCCTAACTACGACTGTGGACATTAACGTCCAAGGTAAAGTGATTTCCACCGAGATGATGGTGCTACCACAGGCCAGAGAAAACCGAACCCTTCTCGGTACCGACTTTCTCAGTGATGCTGGTATTGTCCTGGATGTTCAGCAAGGAAAGTGGTACTTCTCTGAAGCTCCTGAGAAGCGACATCCGTTCGTCGAAGGCCCATCTGAAAGCAGTGCCCTCCTGGCACTACCTGCTGAGTCACAATCGTGTCGACTTCGTGAAGATAAAGGTACCCACCTTACTTCTCAGCAACGAGAACTTGATTCATCCCCGGCGGAGTTCAAGCGATGCTTCAAGCCAGGGGGAGGCCCGATACCTTTCATCGAGCAGCGAGAACTTTATTCCTTCTCAGAAGAATCCCATAGATGCTCCAAGTTAGGGGGAGGAAGACCTTTCCTCAAGCACCAGATCAACAAGAGTGGTAATGACAGGGTATACCGCTGTAAAGGTGGCCCTGGAGAAGGCTACGAAAAATGTCGTGTTTCAAATTCTCGCTCGACCTTGCGAGGAAGGCATGCTTGCTATAACTGCGGTCGACGTGGACACGTTGCCCGAAGATGTTGGGATCAGATAGTGTGTTACCAGTGTAAAAATCGTGGTCATATTGTCCGTAACTGTCCAGGCCGCCACGCTGATGAGCTATCCAGCCCAATGGGTAAAGGAGCCAAGCAGTGTGAGCTGTTGAACTTCATTGTAGTGGAGAAGAGTTCACGGACTCTCCGCGAGTCCCAACGTGGGAATGATGTTTTGGATAAGATCATTGAAAACGTTGTGCCTACTCAGGAATCTGAAGATTTTCTTAACGGGAGGAAACAAGAACTCGTCTTGAATCCCGTAAACCAGTACCGATTCCAAAGGGAGTTGACTCCATTACGAGATGCTGAAACCCCAACCGCGGTTTCCCGGACCCCAAGAGAGCGGCGTTCTTCAAAACTGCATCCGAACCCTAGTCGACGTCCCCAGAACCGGTGTGACTCGAAAACTGAACTTCGACCTGACACAAGAGTGTCAGCAGTTGCCCGGAGCTTCCCGTTCTGTTCGTCAGGAACTACTCCCAAAGGAAAGATGGCTCTTACTGGCTTCTCGCCGAGACGTCGTCGGAGCCAGAGGGGGAGATTGTAACGAATCTATTTTCCCAGTATGGATATTTTTACTAACTCTGTGGCCTTACAGCACATAATATGCTTTGTTTGTTTATGCGTTGCTAAAAGAAGGTGAGAAGAGAAAATCTATCTTCCAAGAGAAAAGAACGTGAGTTGGAATGTGGCTTCCGTCCTGGAAGTTTGTCTGTTTTGAGTGTGCTTCGAAATAAAGGTTTCTTCGTTAAGTTCCGTAGTTTCGTGTATACATTGGACACCCCTCCAATATCAAGTGATTGGGGATATTCCGCCACCTCACGGAAAAGAGACGCACTTCCTACGCGACGTCCCCTTATAACAGTAATTTGTTTTTTCTTTGTGGTCACAAAAGAGATTTTCCCGAAGAATCCGAGGGGTGACCGCCCATTAATGGCGGCTTTATTTTCGGCACAACTCTATCGGTAGTAAATTGTTGTATGGCGATAAGACCGGAGTTGATGTGAAGTGAATTAATGGTAGCATGTTTGGCAGAGGCGTATTTATGGTAGCCCTGCGTCATAAACTTCTTGGCCCCAACACCTGCAAATAAATCTGTCTTTAGCAGTGGCGTCTTAGCCGGGATGCTGTGGGTGTTCGGGCACTAACGATAAATTATGATATCGGTTTCACAGCACCCCCCGCCCCCCCCCCCCGGATTTATCATAAATCGAAATTTCCTACGTACGAAGCCCAAAACGAACACCCCACAGTTTCGAAGCACTTTCGACGCCCCTGGTGTTTAGGTCAATCTTATGATCACTCACATGCTCACACACGTTCTGGTTCATTCACTGACATGGTACCTCACTCTTTAGGTCACTGACTTTGTCCCTCACATGCTTGCACACCTTCTCGGTAACTCACCTGTTCCCTCCATTTCTAGGTTACTCCCATGATCAGATCTCTCTGGGTTACTTTTTTGGTCACTCAGTGACATAGTACCTCACTCTCTAGGTCAGTCTCTTAGGCTCTCACATGCTTGCACACATTCTTGATTGCTCTTTTCGTCCTTCAATGACCTCGCCCCTCGCTCTCTAGGTCACTCCCATGCTCAGATCTCTCTAGGTCACTTTTTTTCGTCTTGCTGACCTCGCTGTCTAGGTCACTGTTTCGTCCACTCACTGGCGTAATACCCCACTCTCTAAGTCATTGTTATAGTGTCGCTTAACTGACGTAATCCCTCGCTCTTTAGGTCACTCTTTTGGTCATTCACATGCTTACACACTGTTTTGATCACTCACTTTGTCTCTTGATCTCCATATTAGTAGTCGATGTGGGGGATGATTGAATGTAGCATCCATTCAATATAGCGTACCGATAAAATCCACTGACATTAATGCACGTGAAATCTATAATATGCAGTTATATACACTGAATACCAGTATGAATAAACAATTTCGCGATAGCTGGGCTGCCACAAAAAAAAGAAGAAGAAAGAATTATAATACATAATTCTTTAAGGATATGCAAAATTGCCAAAATATGTAATTTTGAAAATCGTTCTTGATCTTACATCTGTACCGTAATAATAATCGAAGTTTATTCTCTTTAAGGTATTTTTTAATTATTTCATCAGAAGTATTTAAAATATTTTCATTTATCTTTTTCGACGTTGTTTATTATTTTATAAGACCCTGAATTTATTTCAACACCCCCCCCCCCCATATTTTATTATTTTTATAAGTTGAAACTTGGATGAAATAAGGATGAAACTTGGCAAGACTTTAATTGTGGTGTGGTCTGGATTATTACATTGTTAAGAAAATTAAGAGTAAATAATCATGTATTAGGTCTCATTTTTGCACTTGCAAATAACCATTGATGCAACTCTCTGTAAATATCGCCAAGTTGACACGTTTGGCGACAGCTATAAGTTGGCGATGTCATGATGCCAAAGGAGACGAGTAAAGATGTCACGCGAATCATCGAGATGATTCCAGGTTTCTTTTGCCTTTATACGTGTCGCAACTAACCCAGTATGACTCCGTCCCATCCCTGGGGATATACGGTTTATCTGTAGGTCAGACGTCGCAAACATAATCCAGCCCAGCGCGAGAAGAATTGGGCTAAAGCGACTCGCTCAGTAATTTAACTTGTTTAAAAAAGAAAATTCACTTCATTTTAATTTTTTAATTATCCCTGTCCTGGGTCCCCACTCACTCCCGCAACTATGCCCAGTTGTTGAAATTTTATGGGGAAGACGAGATCTTATTTGTCGTTCGCACGTTATTTGCAGGTCGTATCCCGTCAAGATCTCTGTTTGTGAATACGTGTAAATAACTGTTCCGTGAAATCTCAGTATGTGACGTTCTGTATTTTATTTCATCCTCCGTTCATTTCAAGGACTTGTGAGAGACATTATCCGGAACAATATACGTGGACAACTATGAACCCTTGGTTACGTGGACAACTATGAACGCAATGTAATCAATGATTACATTGCGTGAACATTTAGTGAATGCATTTTATGAAATCAGTATTGGTAAGTGGTAATATATGCTGCTGAGAAGTTAGGCAACAAAAATGTCCCGAAAATTTTATGGATTTATCGTTTTTGATGGTTTAAGCTATAAAAAGATGAAGCAAAAGACACTCTCAGGTGGAATTACGAAAGGGGGAAATAAAAAATTAAACAGGTTAAGGAAAGAACAATAGGGGAGAACGGGGTAATGACATTCACCCGGGAAAAATGAAAATTAACCCCTACCCCTAGTTAGTGTTGACGTTCATGAAACAAAACTTCTGACCAAATTTTATGACTATAACTTCTGCGGTTTCGGCTCGGCGTGATTTCTTTATGTTATCTTTGAAATCCCTTTTGTCTGAACCATCCCCATAAGCCGCGTTCACATGTACAATAAAACATCCCGGGAAATTCCCGGTAACGGGGATTTCCGCTACAAACCGTTCACATGTCGTTAAGTTTATGCCGGTAATCCCCCCCTTTTTTCCGGAAGTCGTCACTGGTTACGTAGGTTGAACGGAAGTGATTGATTCAAGATGGTTGACGAAGGAGCTTATAGCAGTTTTCGAGGTGCAAAGGATTATGGGAGAGAAGGTCGGTGTCGACCTCCAATCCACCCAAGAAAGATGGGCTTTTCTTGATGAGCTTCTCTCCCACCTTTTTCTTCCGTACGAGGGGAAAAAAGTTGTCATGCCGGTAATTACCACCAAAGCGACCCCCAATCTTGCACATGTGAACGGGGCTTTAGGGGTGGAGTTTGGAAAAAATCCTTCTCAGTAAGTCTTTACGTCATGAAACAAATCTATTGACAAAATTTGATATTTATAGCTTTAATGGTTTTTTCTGTTCGGTGATGATGAACCAGTCAGGGCATGTTATTTTAAATACGTAGATATAATTATTTTTATAGTTTTTTTCTCACAATTTTCACTTTTATCTCTCTCGTCACATGGAGATAATCCAACACAGCTGCTATTTATAGGCATGTATCACACGTTGGCGATTACAAAAAAAAAACAACAACAAAAAACCGGATTTGGCTTCTACCAGACTGTTTTACATCAGCACATCGAGCTTTGGTCAAGCATCTCCAGCTACTTCGCGAAATGGCAGGATCATTTCTGTCAGATTGCAGAATGATTAAGTCCGAATCATTTCTGCAATTTGAACTTCGACCAAAGCTCTTGGTCAATTCGCGAAGTGACCGCCCCTTACCGAATTGGTCGCACTTTAGGGCTTTAGCAGTAATTATATACAACAGGAAAACAACTGTAAAAACTCCGAGTTTTTTGTTATTTATTTAAAACCAGCAATATTAGCTAACATTGTATTTTCGTATTGTTGTGATAGTTGTGTATTCTCAGAATTGTTACGTGATAGAGAAAAACTGATTTTAGTACTTAATTCGGCACCCCGAAAGTTAGGTAAAGGCCACCCATTTGCTAAGCATACACAGAATAAAAGGTTTTAATTTCTTAATTGACCAGTGTAATTTTCTTGTGCAACGTACTTTTTTTTATGATCCCATAAGTTTTAGTATTTTTTTAATAAAGTGTACGATTCGATTTCGAGATTATTTCCAGATATATAATAAAAATCAGATCTATATGCTTTTATACAGGGTGTCCTGTAAGTGTTAATGCGGCCTTCATCTCATCAACCGTCCGTCGAAGACATACGATTCCAATTTAAAAGACGCTCAGAAAGCCATCAAAAAGTACCCTGAACCTGTTTTGAGAGTAAACATACAGTGTGTAACAAAATTAAAAAAATCTAAATTTTTGTATGGTCCCCTTGTCCCCATAACTTTCAATTAGAAAGTTGTTGCGTTGTCTTTAGTGAAGCCACAAAAAAAAAAATCTAAGTTTGATATTCGCTGAGATTTTCAAATTCAAAAATCTAAGAAAAGTTGGGAAAGGACAGCGTAAATGAAGGAAAGGAACGTTATCCGTTTTGCTGTTCTTTCAAAACTTCCCCCTGATTTTTGAATTCGAATATCTTAGCGAATATTGCACTCAGAAACATGGAATTTTTATGTTGGCGTGGGGAAATACAGGGCAACATCTTTTTAATTGGAAGTGGGAGAAGAAGGTGACAGTATAAAGATGTTTTATTTTGTGGCACACTGTATTTTCATTCTCAAAACTGGTACAGAGTAATATTTGAAACCTTTGAGAATTTTTTGTTTTTTATTAGAATCCTACCTCTACTGCTATGGCGTCAATAGCCATCGCTATCAGATGAGGCAGGAGAGTTCCAATTTCCAGCCCAATATAATATAATAACAAGAGAAAAGGGAACTTAAGCCATTTAAATGTACAAAACATGCTCTTTCGCCTCCATCAACACTCCTTAATTTTATGGCCACTTACTTAAAGGGCCCCTTCAAAGTTTGCGTAATAGCCGCTATGTATTCTTCTTTTCTCTCTCTCCCCCCTATATAGTGAAGCCTCTTGACCATTGTAATTGCCACCTGCAGGCAATTGACTTTATTGGCTTTATTTCATCTATTTTACGCATCCCTTCTTGGGAACATGTGCTTTCTGACTTTCTTGTTTCCTCTCTTCTTTTCTTTTCCTTCTCTTTTTTCTTGTACAACTCTCACCCCCCTCCCCACACAGAAAACATCTTCCTCCCATATGCTTCCAAAGATCGTAGGGGGTGAACCTTGACCAATGATGTCAATATTAATACTAATCTGTACCTACGTAATCCTCATCACTCAATGGGAGGAACTTTCTTTGAAGCCGGACTACCAATTAGAAATAGGGGGTTGGTACCCCTCAAAACTTTACTTTTTGGAATCTTTGAAAAATTAAAGCAGATTGATTAGTGCAAGCTAGAAATCAAGTTAAGAAAAGATGTAGTTAGATTTTTTGTTTTTACACATTGCAATCGATCAGCATCAGGAGCGGCGATCATCCGTGATGAAAGGGACGGAGGAAAGGTAGGAAAGAAATTCTTACCACATTTTTAGTAAATTATAGACGTTTAGTTAAAACCTAAATTAGGAGGAATTAACAGGAGGGCAAATGGCGAAATTAGGCACAAAGAGTGATTAAAAGAGAGTTATTCCAACATCAAGTTAAAATTATTATAATTGAACATATTGTATTCTGTCTATGTATTAAGCAGAATTTGATATCGTGGAAAAGGTTTTTTTTATTGACTTTTTATTTGTGTAAATATAACTGGTTCTTTTCAAATGATCATTTGATTAAATATTAAATGCTATTGAAATTTAACTGATTCTTTCTTTTCATGAGTCATCGTTTTATTCTAAATGTATATTGGACAACTAGAAGCCTGGGTTAATCTAGATAATTACATATACCCATATATTCTTCCAGTGGTTCGATATAACAATGGTACCGTGACTATTCCCTTACAGTATTATTCCTCCATTATGGATTATTCCTCCGTATTCTTTTCTCAATTATGGAATCATCGTTTTCTCTTCTCCATCATGGAATTACCGTTTTTCCTTCCTTATTATGGAATCACCGTTTTCTCTTCTCCATTATGGAAACACACTTATCTCTCCTTTATGACGGAATCACCGTTTTCTCTTCTTCATTATGGAATCAACGTTTTCTCTTTTCCATTATGGAATCACCGTTTTCTCTTCTTCATTCTGGAATTACCGTTATCTCTTCTCCATTATGGAATCACCGTTTTCTCTACTTCATTATGGAATCACCGTTTTCTCTACTTCATTATGGAATCACACATATCTCTCCTTTATTACTGAATCGCGGTTTTCTCTCCTCTATAGGGAAGGAAGAAAAGGATATGGCATATCCTTTTTCTCTTCTCCATTATGGAATCACCGTTTTCCCTTCTTCATTATAGAATCAACATTCTCTCTTCTCCAATATAGAATCACCGTACTCTCTTCTCCATTATGGAATCACCGTTTTCTCTTATCCATTATGGAATTACCGTTTTCCCTCCTCCATTATGGAATCACCGTTTCCTCTTCTCCATTAAGGAATCACCGTTTTCTATTCTCCATTAAGGAATCACCGTTTCCTCTTCTCCATAGTGGAATCACTGTTTTCGTTCCTCCATTATGGAATCACACTTATCTCTCTTTCATTATGGAATCGTTGTTTTCTCTTCAACATTATGGAATCGTTGTTTTCTCTTCATCATTATGGAATACCTCTTTTCGCTTTTCCATTATGGAATAACGTTTATCTCTCCTTTATTATGGAATCACCGTTTTCCCTTCTTCATTATGGAATGACCGTTTTCCCTTCTTCATTATGGAATTACCGTTATCTCTTCTCCATTATGGAATCACAGATATCTCCCCTTTATTATTGAATCGAGGTTTTTTTCTCCTATATTGTGGAATAACCGTTTTCTCTTATCCATTATGGAATCACCATTTTCTCTTCTGCATTATGGAATCACCGTTTTCTCTTCTCCATTATGGAATCACTGTTTCCTCTCCTGCATTATGGAATCACCGTTTTCTCTTCTCCATCATGGAATTACCGTTTTTCCTTCTTTATTATGGAATCACCGTTTACTCTTCTCCATCATGGAATTACTGTTTACTCTTCTCGATCATGGAATTACTGTTCTTCCTTCCTTATTATGGAATCAACGTTTTCTTTTCTCCATTATGAAATTACCGTTTTCTCTTTTCCATTATGGAATCACTGTTGTCTCTCCTGCATTATGGAATCACCGTTTACTCCTCTCCATTAAGGAATCACCGTTTTCTATTCTCCATTAAGGAATCACCGTTTCCTCTTCTCCATAGTGGAATCACTGTTTTCGTTCCTCCATTATCGAATCACACTTATCTCTCCTTCATTATGGAATAGTTGTTTTCTCTTCATCATTATGGAATAGTTGTTTTCTCTTCATCATTATGGAATAGTTGTTTTCTCTTCATCATTATGGAATAGTTGTTTTCTCTTCATCATTATGGAATACCTCTTTTCGCTTTTCCATTATGGAATAACGTTTATCTCTCCTTTATTATGGAATCGCCGTTTTCCCTTCTTCATTATGGAATGACCGTTTTCCCTTCTTCATTATGGAATTACCGTTATCTCTTCTCCATTATGGAATCACCGTTTTCTCTTCTCCATTATGGAACCACCGTTTTCCCTTCTCCATTATGGAATCACCGTTTTCTCTTCTCCATTATAGAATCACTGTTTTCTCTCCTGCATTATGGAATCGAGGTTTTTTCTCCTCTATTGTGGAATAACCGTTTTCTCTTCTCCATTATGCAAATACCGTTTTCTCTTATCCATTATGGAAATACCGGTTTCTCTTATCCATTATGGAATCACCATTTTCTTTTCTGCATTATGGAATCACCATTTTCTCTTCTGAGTTATGGAATTACCGTTTTCTCTTCTCCATTATAGAATCACTGTTTTCTCTCCTGCATTATGGAATCACCGTTTCTCTTCTCCATCATGGAATCACCGTTTTCTCTTCTCCATCATGGAATTACCGTTTTTTCTTATTTATTATGGAATCACCATTTTCTCTTCTCCATCATGGAATTACCGTTCTTCCTTCCTTATTATGGAATTACCGTTTTCTCTTCTGCATTATCGAATCACCGTTTTCTCTTCTCCATTATGGAATCAATGTTTTCTCTCCGGCATTATGGAATCACCGTTTTCTCTTCTCCATCATGGAATAACCGTTTTTCCTTCTTTATTATGGAATCACCGTTTTCTCTTCTCCATCATGGAATTACCGTTCTTTCTTCCTTATTATGGAATCACCGTTTTCTCTTCTTCATTATGGAATCACCGTTTTCTCTTTTCCATTATGGAATCACCGTTATCTCTTCTTCATTATGGAATCACTGTTGTCTCTTCTGCATTATGGAATCACCATTTGCTCTTCTCCACTATGGAATCACCGTTTTCTCTTTTCCATTATGGAACTACCGTTTGCTCTTCTCCATTATGGAATCACCGTTTTCTCTTCTCCATTATGGAACTACCGTTTGCTCTTCTGCATTATGGAATCACCGTTTTCTATTATCCATTATGAAATCACCATTTTCTTTTCTGCGTTATGGAATCACCGTTTTCTCTTCTCCATTATGGAATCACATTTTTCTCTCCTGCATTAAGGAATCACCGTATTCTCTTCTCCATAATGGAATCACCGTTTTTTCCTCTCTATCATGGAATTACCGTTCTTTCTTCGTTATTATGGAATCACCGTTTTCTCTTCTCCATTATCGAATCACGGTTGTCTCTCCTGCATTATGGAATCCCCGTTTGCTCTTCTCCATTATGGAATCACACATATCTCTCCTTTATTATTGAATCGCGGTTTTCTTTCCTCTATTATGGAATATGCGTTTTCTCTTCTCCATCATGGAATTACCGTTTTTCCTTACTTATTATGGAATCATCATTTTCTCTTTTCCATCATGGAATTACCGTTCTTCCTTCCTTATTATGGAATTACCGTTTTCTCTTATCCATTATGGAACTACCGTTTTCTCTTCTCCATTACGGAATCACCGTTTTCTCTTCTTCATTATGGAATCAACGTTTTCACTTCTCCAATATAGAATCACCGTTCTCTCTTCTCCATTATGGAATCACCGTTTTCTATTATCCATTATGGAATCACCATTTTCTTTTCTGCATTATGGAATCACCGTTTTCTCTTCTCCATTATGGAATCACATTTTTCTCTCCGGCATTATGGAATCACCGTATTCTCTTCTCCACAATGGAATCATCGTTTTCTCTTCCTCGTTATGGAATCAACGTTTTCACTTCTCCAATATAGAATCACCGTTCTCTCTTCTCCATTATGGAATCACCGTTTTGTCTTATCCATTATGGAATCACCGTTTTGTCTTATCCATTATGGAATCACCATTTTCTCATCTGCATTATGGAATCACCGTTCTCTCTTCTCCATTATGGAATCACCATTTTCTATTATCCATTATGGAATCACCATTTTCTTTTCTGCATTATGGAATCACCATTTTTTCTTCTGCGTTATGGAATTACCGTTTTCTCTTCTCCATTATAGAATCACTGTTTTCTCTCCTGCATTATGGAATCACCGTTTCTCTTCTCCATCATGGAATCACCGTTTTCTCTTCTCCATCATGGAATTACCGTTTTTCTTTACTTATTAAGGAATCACCATTTTCTCTTCTCCATCATGGAATTACCGTTCTTCCTTCCTTATTATGGTATTACCGTTCTTCCTTCCTTATTATGGAATTACCGTTTTCTCTTATCCATTATGGAATCACCATTTTCTCTTCTGCATTATCGAATCACCGTTTTCTCTTCTCCATTATGGAATCAATGTTTTCTCTCCGGCATTATAGAATCACCGTTTTCTCTTCTCCATCATGGAATAACCGTTTTCTATTATCCATTATGGAATCACCATTTTCTTTTCTGCATTATGGAATCACCGTTTTCTCTTCTCCATTACGGAATCACATTTTTCTCTCCTGCATTATGGAATCACCGTATTCTCTTCTGCATAATGGAATCATCGTTTTCTCTTCCTCGTTATGGAATCACCGTTCTCTCTTCTCCATTACGGAATCACCGTTTTGTCTTATCCATTATGGAATCACCATTTTCTCATCTGCATTATGGAATCACCGTTCTTTCTTCTCCATTATGGAATCACCATTTTCTATTATGTATTATGGAATCACCATTTTCTTTTCTGCATTATGGAATCACTATTTTCTCTTTTGCGTTATGGAATTTCCGTTTTCTCTTCTCCATTATAGAATCACTGTTTTCTCTCCTGCATTATGGAATCACCGTTTCTCTTCTCCATCATGGAATCACCGTTTTCTCTTCTCCATCATGGAATTACCGTTTTTCCTTACTTATTATGGAATCACCGTTTTCTCTTGTCCATCATGGAATTACCGTTTTTCCTTAGTTATTATGGAATCACCGTTTTCTCTTCTCCATCATGGAATTACCGTTCTTCCTTCCTTATTATGGAATCACCGTTTCTATTACCCATTATGGAATCACCATTTTCTCTTCTGCATTATGGAATCACCGTTTTCTCTTCTCCATCATGGAATCACTGTTTTCTCTCCTGCATTATGGAATCACTGTTTTCTCTCCTGCATTATGGAATCACCGTTTTCTCTTCTCCATCATGGAATCACTGTTTTCTCTCCTGCATTATGGAATCACCATTTTCTCTACTGCATTATCGAATCACCGTTTTCTCTTCTCCATCATGGAATAACCGTTTTTCCTTTTTTATTATGGAATCACCGTTTTCTCTTCTTTATTATGGAATCACTGTTGTCTCTTCTGCATTATGGAATCACCGTTTGCTCTTCTCCATTATGGAATCACCGTTTTCTCTTCTCCATTATGGAACTACCGTTTTCTCTTCTTCATTATGGAATCACAGTTTTCTCTTTTCCATTATGGAATCACCGTTATCTCTTCTCCATTATGAAATCACTGTTGTCTCTTCTGCATTACGGAATCACCGTTTCCTCTTCTCCATTATGGAATCACCGTTTTCTCTTCTTCATTATGGAATCAACGTTTTCTCTTCTCCAATATAGAATCACCGTTCTCTCTTCTCCATTATGGAATCACCGTTTTCTATTATCCATCATGGAATCACCGTTTTCTCTTCTCCATTATGGAATTACCGTTCTTCCTTCCTTATTATGGAATTACCGTTTTCTCCTATCCATTATGGAATCACCATTTTCTCTTCTGCATTATCGAATCTTCGTTTTCTCTTCCATATTATGGAATCAATGTTTTCTCTCCGGCATTATGGAATAACCGTTTTCTCTTCTCCATCATGGAATAACCGTTTTTCCTTCTTTATTATGGAATCACCGTTTTCTCTTCTCCATCATGGAATTACCGTTCTTTCTTCCTTATTATGGAATCACCGTTTTCTCTTCTTCATTATGGAATCACCGTTTTCTCTTTTCCGTTATGGAATCACCGTTATCTCTTCTTCATTATGGAATCACTGTTGTCTCTTCTGCATTATGGAATCACCGTTTGCTCTTCTCCATTATGGAATCACCGTTTTCTCTTCTCCATTATGGAACTACCGTTTGCTCTTCTGCATTATGGAATCACCGTTTTCTCTTCTCCATTATGGAACTACCGTTTGCTCTTCTCCATTATGGAATCACCGTTTTCTATTATCCATTATGAAATCACCATTTTCTTTTCTGCATAATGGAATCACCGTTTTCTCTTCTCCATTATGGAATCACATTTTTCTCTCCTGCGTTGAGGAATCACCGTATTCTCTTCTCCATAATGGAATCACCGTTTTTTCCTCTCTATCATGGAATTACCGTTCTTTCTTTCTTATTATGGAATCACCGTTTTCTCTTCTCCATTATGGAATCACCGTTATCTCTTCTACATTATGGAATTACCGTTTTTCCTTACTTATTATGGAATCACCGTTTTCTCTTCTCCATCATGGAATTACCGTTCTTCCTTCCTTATTATGGAATCACCGTTTTCTATTATCCATTATGGAATCACCATTTTCTCTTCTGCATTATGGAATCACCGTTTTCTCTTCTCCATCATGGAATCACTGTTTTCTCTCCTGCATTATGGAATCACCGTTTTCTCTTCTCCATCATGGAATCACTGTTTTCTCTCCTGCATTATGGAATCACCGTTTTCTCTTCTCCATCATGGAATTACCGTTCTTCCTTCCTTATTATGGAATCACCGTTTCCTCTTCTCCATAGTGGAATCACTGTTTTCGTTCCTCCATTATCGAATCACACTTATCTCTCCTTCATTATGGAATAGTTGTTTTCTCTTCATCATTATGGAATAGTTGTTTTCTCTTCATCATTATGGAATAGTTGTTTTCTCTTCATCATTATGGAATACCTCTTTTCGCTTTTCCATTATGGAATAACGTTTATCTCTCCTTTATTATGGAATCGCCGTTTTCCCTTCTTCATTATGGAATGACCGTTTTCCCTTCTTCATTATGGAATTACCGTTATCTCTTCTCCATTATGGAATCACCGTTTTCTCTTCTCCATTATGGAACCACCGTTTTCCCTTCTCCATTATGGAATCACCGTTTTCTCTTCTCCATTATAGAATCACTGTTTTCTCTCCTGCATTATGGAATCGAGGTTTTTTCTCCTCTATTGTGGAATAACCGTTTTCTCTTCTCCATTATGCAAATACCGTTTTCTCTTATCCATTATGGAAATACCGCTTTCTCTTATCCATTATGGAATCACCATTTTCTTTTCTGCATTATGGAATCACCATTTTCTCTTCTGAGTTATGGAATTACCGTTTTCTCTTCTCCATTATAGAATCACTGTTTTCTCTCCTGCATTATGGAATCACCGTTTCTCTTCTCCATCATGGAATCACCGTTTTCTCTTCTCCATCATGGAATTACCGTTTTTTCTTATTTATTATGGAATCACCATTTTCTCTTCTCCATCATGGAATTACCGTTCTTCCTTCCTTATTATGGAATTACCGTTTTCTCTTCTGCATTATCGAATCACCGTTTTCTCTTCTCCATTATGGAATCAATGTTTTCTCTCCGGCATTATGGAATCACCGTTTTCTCTTCTCCATCATGGAATAACCGTTTTTCCTTCTTTATTATGGAATCACCGTTTTCTCTTCTCCATCATGGAATTACCGTTCTTTCTTCCTTATTATGGAATCACCGTTTTCTCTTCTTCATTATGGAATCACCGTTTTCTCTTTTCCATTATGGAATCACCGTTATCTCTTCTTCATTATGGAATCACTGTTGTCTCTTCTGCATTATGGAATCACCATTTGCTCTTCTCCACTATGGAATCACCGTTTTCTCTTTTCCATTATGGAACTACCGTTTGCTCTTCTCCATTATGGAATCACCGTTTTCTCTTCTCCATTATGGAACTACCGTTTGCTCTTCTGCATTATGGAATCACCGTTTTCTATTATCCATTATGAAATCACCATTTTCTTTTCTGCGTTATGGAATCACCGTTTTCTCTTCTCCATTATGGAATCACATTTTTCTCTCCTGCATTAAGGAATCACCGTATTCTCTTCTCCATAATGGAATCACCGTTTTTTCCTCTCTATCATGGAATTACCGTTCTTTCTTCGTTATTATGGAATCACCGTTTTCTCTTCTCCATTATCGAATCACGGTTGTCTCTCCTGCATTATGGAATCCCCGTTTGCTCTTCTCCATTATGGAATCACACATATCTCTCCTTTATTATTGAATCGCGGTTTTCTTTCCTCTATTATGGAATATGCGTTTTCTCTTCTCCATCATGGAATTACCGTTTTTCCTTACTTATTATGGAATCATCATTTTCTCTTTTCCATCATGGAATTACCGTTCTTCCTTCCTTATTATGGAATTACCGTTTTCTCTTATCCATTATGGAACTACCGTTTTCTCTTCTCCATTACGGAATCACCGTTTTCTCTTCTTCATTATGGAATCAACGTTTTCACTTCTCCAATATAGAATCACCGTTCTCTCTTCTCCATTATGGAATCACCGTTTTCTATTATCCATTATGGAATCACCATTTTCTTTTCTGCATTATGGAATCACCGTTTTCTCTTCTCCATTATGGAATCACATTTTTCTCTCCGGCATTATGGAATCACCGTATTCTCTTCTCCACAATGGAATCATCGTTTTCTCTTCCTCGTTATGGAATCAACGTTTTCACTTCTCCAATATAGAATCACCGTTCTCTCTTCTCCATTATGGAATCACCGTTTTGTCTTATCCATTATGGAATCACCGTTTTGTCTTATCCATTATGGAATCACCATTTTCTCATCTGCATTATGGAATCACCGTTCTCTCTTCTCCATTATGGAATCACCATTTTCTATTATCCATTATGGAATCACCATTTTCTTTTCTGCATTATGGAATCACCATTTTTTCTTCTGCGTTATGGAATTACCGTTTTCTCTTCTCCATTATAGAATCACTGTTTTCTCTCCTGCATTATGGAATCACCGTTTCTCTTCTCCATCATGGAATCACCGTTTTCTCTTCTCCATCATGGAATTACCGTTTTTCTTTACTTATTAAGGAATCACCATTTTCTCTTCTCCATCATGGAATTACCGTTCTTCCTTCCTTATTATGGTATTACCGTTCTTCCTTCCTTATTATGGAATTACCGTTTTCTCTTATCCATTATGGAATCACCATTTTCTCTTCTGCATTATCGAATCACCGTTTTCTCTTCTCCATTATGGAATCAATGTTTTCTCTCCGGCATTATAGAATCACCGTTTTCTCTTCTCCATCATGGAATAACCGTTTTCTATTATCCATTATGGAATCACCATTTTCTTTTCTGCATTATGGAATCACCGTTTTCTCTTCTCCATTACGGAATCACATTTTTCTCTCCTGCATTATGGAATCACCGTATTCTCTTCTGCATAATGGAATCATCGTTTTCTCTTCCTCGTTATGGAATCACCGTTCTCTCTTCTCCATTACGGAATCACCGTTTTGTCTTATCCATTATGGAATCACCATTTTCTCATCTGCATTATGGAATCACCGTTCTTTCTTCTCCATTATGGAATCACCATTTTCTATTATGTATTATGGAATCACCATTTTCTTTTCTGCATTATGGAATCACTATTTTCTCTTTTGCGTTATGGAATTTCCGTTTTCTCTTCTCCATTATAGAATCACTGTTTTCTCTCCTGCATTATGGAATCACCGTTTCTCTTCTCCATCATGGAATCACCGTTTTCTCTTCTCCATCATGGAATTACCGTTTTTCCTTACTTATTATGGAATCACCGTTTTCTCTTGTCCATCATGGAATTACCGTTTTTCCTTAGTTATTATGGAATCACCGTTTTCTCTTCTCCATCATGGAATTACCGTTCTTCCTTCCTTATTATGGAATCACCGTTTCTATTACCCATTATGGAATCACCATTTTCTCTTCTGCATTATGGAATCACCGTTTTCTCTTCTCCATCATGGAATCACTGTTTTCTCTCCTGCATTATGGAATCACTGTTTTCTCTCCTGCATTATGGAATCACCGTTTTCTCTTCTCCATCATGGAATCACTGTTTTCTCTCCTGCATTATGGAATCACCATTTTCTCTACTGCATTATCGAATCACCGTTTTCTCTTCTCCATCATGGAATAACCGTTTTTCCTTTTTTATTATGGAATCACCGTTTTCTCTTCTTTATTATGGAATCACTGTTGTCTCTTCTGCATTATGGAATCACCGTTTGCTCTTCTCCATTATGGAATCACCGTTTTCTCTTCTCCATTATGGAACTACCGTTTTCTCTTCTTCATTATGGAATCACCGTTTTCTCTTTTCCATTATGGAATCACCGTTATCTCTTCTCCATTATGAAATCACTGTTGTCTCTTCTGCATTACGGAATCACCGTTTCCTCTTCTCCATTATGGAATCACCGTTTTCTCTTCTTCATTATGGAATCAACGTTTTCTCTTCTCCAATATAGAATCACCGTTCTCTCTTCTCCATTATGGAATCACCGTTTTCTATTATCCATCATGGAATCACCGTTTTCTCTTCTCCATTATGGAATTACCGTTCTTCCTTCCTTATTATGGAATTACCGTTTTCTCCTATCCATTATGGAATCACCATTTTCTCTTCTGCATTATCGAATCTTCGTTTTCTCTTCCATATTATGGAATCAATGTTTTCTCTCCGGCATTATGGAATAACCGTTTTCTCTTCTCCATCATGGAATAACCGTTTTTCCTTCTTTATTATGGAATCACCGTTTTCTCTTCTCCATCATGGAATTACCGTTCTTTCTTCCTTATTATGGAATCACCGTTTTCTCTTCTTCATTATGGAATCACCGTTTTCTCTTTTCCGTTATGGAATCACCGTTATCTCTTCTTCATTATGGAATCACTGTTGTCTCTTCTGCATTATGGAATCACCGTTTGCTCTTCTCCATTATGGAATCACCGTTTTCTCTTCTCCATTATGGAACTACCGTTTGCTCTTCTGCATTATGGAATCACCGTTTTCTCTTCTCCATTATGGAACTACCGTTTGCTCTTCTCCATTATGGAATCACCGTTTTCTATTATCCATTATGAAATCACCATTTTCTTTTCTGCATAATGGAATCACCGTTTTCTCTTCTCCATTATGGAATCACATTTTTCTCTCCTGCGTTGAGGAATCACCGTATTCTCTTCTCCATAATGGAATCACCGTTTTTTCCTCTCTATCATGGAATTACCGTTCTTTCTTTCTTATTATGGAATCACCGTTTTCTCTTCTCCATTATGGAATCACCGTTATCTCTTCTACATTATGGAATTACCGTTTTTCCTTACTTATTATGGAATCACCGTTTTCACTTCTCCATCATGGAATTACCGTTCTTCCTTCCTTATTATGGAATCACCGTTTCTATTACCCATTATGGAATCACCATTTTCTCTTCTGCATTATGGAATCACCGTTTTCTCTTCTCCATCATGGAATCACTGTTTTCTCTCCTGCATTATGGAATCACTGTTTTCTCTCCTGCATTATGGAATCACCGTTTTCTCTTCTCCATCATGGAATCACTGTTTTCTCTCCTGCATTATGGAATCACTGTTTTCTCTCCTGCATTATGGAATCACCGTTTTCTCTTCTCCATCATGGAATCACTGTTTTCTCTCCTGCATTATGGAATCACCATTTTTTCTACTGCATTATCGAATCACCGTTTTCTCTTCTCCATCATGGAATAACCGTTTTTCCTTTTTTATTATGGAATCACCGTTTTCTCTTCTCCATTATGGAATCACCGTTTTCTTTTATCCATTATGGAATCACCATTTTCTCTTCTCCATTATGGAATCACCGTTTTCTCCTCTGCATTATAGAATTACCGTTTTCTTTTCTACATTATGGAATCACTGTTTTCTCTCCTGCATTATGGAATCACCGTTTCTCTTCTCCATCATGGAATTACCGTTTTTCCTTACTTATTATGGAATCACCGTTTTCTCTTCTCCATCATGGAATTACCGTTTTTCCTTACTTATTATGGAATCACCGTTTTCACTTCTCCATCATGGAATTACCGTTCTTCCTTCCTTATTATGGAATCACCGTTTCTATTACCCATTATGGAATCACCATTTTCTCTTCTGCATTATGGAATCACCGTTTTCTCTTCTCCATCATGGAATCACTGTTTTCTCTCCTGCATTATGGAATCACTGTTTTCTCTCCTGCATTATGGAATCACCGTTTTCTCTTCTCCATCATGGAATCACTGTTTTCTCTCCTGCATTATGGAATCACCATTTTCTCTACTGCATTATCGAATCACCGTTTTCTCTTCTCCATCATGGAATAACCGTTTTTCCTTTTTTATTATGGAATCACCGTTTTCTCTTCTCCATCATGGAATAACCGTTTTTCCTTTTTTATTATGGAATCACCGTTTTCTCTTCTTTATTATGGAATCACTGTTGTCTCTTCTGCATTATGGAATCACCGTTTGCTCTTCTCCATTATGGAATCACCGTTTTCTCTTCTCCATTATGGAACTACCGTTTTCTCTTCTTCATTATGGAATCACCGTTTTCTCTTTTCCATTATGGAATCACCGTTATCTCTTCTCCATTATGAAATCACTGTTGTCTCTTCTGCATTACGGAATCACCGTTTCCTCTTCTCCATTATGGAATCACCGTTTTCTATTATCCATTATGAAATCACCATTTTCTTTTCTGCATAATGGAATCACCGTTTTCTCTTCTCCATTATGGAATCACATTTTTCTCTCCTTCGTTAAGGAATCACCGTATTCTCTTCTCCATAATGGAATCACCGTTTTTTCCTCTCTATCATGGAATTACCGTTCTTTCTTTCTTATTATGGAATCACCGTTTTCTCTTCTCCATTATGGAATCACCGTTATCTCTTCTACATTATGGAATTAATGTTTTTCCTTACTTATTATGGAATCACCGTTTTCTCTTCTCCATCATGGAATTACCGTTCTTCCTTCCTTATTATGGAATCACCGTTTTCTATTATCCATTATGGAATCACCATTTTCTCTTCTGCATTATGGAATCACCGTTTTCTCTTCTCCATCATGGAATCACTGTTTTCTCTCCTGCATTATGGAATCACCGTTTTCTCTTCTCCATCATGGAATCACTGTTTTCTCTCCTGCATTATGGAATCACCGTTTTCTCTTCTCCATCATGGAATTACCGTTCTTCCTTCCTTATTATGGAATCACCGTTTTCTCTTCTTCATTATGGAATCACCGTTTTCTCTTTTCCATTATGGAATCACCGTTATCTCTTCTCCATTATGAAATCAATGTTGTCTCTTCTGCATTACGGAATCACCGTTTCCTCTTCTCCATTATGGAATCACCGTTTTCTCTTCTTCATTATGGAATCAACGTTTTCTCTTCTCCAATATAGAATCACCGTTCTCTCTTCTCCATTATGGAATCACCGTTTTCTATTATCCATTATGGAATAACCATTTTCTTTTCTGCATTATGGAATCACCGTTTTCTCTTCTCCATTACGGAATCACATTTTTCTCTCCTGCATTATGGAATCACCGTATTCTCTTCTGCATAATGGAATCATCGTTTTCTCTTCCTCGTTATGGAATCACCGTTCTCTCTTCTCCATTACGGAATCACCGTTTTGTCTTATGCATTATGGAATCACCATTTTCTCATCTGCATTATGGAATCACCGTTCTTTCTTCTCCATTATGGAATCACCATTTTCTATTATGTATTATGGAATCACCATTTTCTTTTCTGCATTATGGAATCACTATTTTCTCTTTTGCGTTATGGAATTTCCGTTTTCTCTTCTCCATTATAGAATCACTGTTTTCTCTCCTGCATTATGGAATCACCGTTTCTCTTCTCCATCATGGAATCACCGTTTTCTCTTCTCCATCATGGAATTACCGTTTTTCCTTACTTATTATGGAATCACCGTTTTCTCTTCTCCATCATGGAATTACCGTTTTTCCTTACTTATTATGGAATCACCGTTTTCTCTTCTCCATCATGGAATTACCGTTCTTCCTTCCTTATTATGGAATCACCGTTTCTATTACCCATTATGGAATCACCATTTTCTCTTCTGCATTATGGAATCACCGTTTTCTCTTCTCCTTCATGGAATCACTGTTTTCTCTCCTGCATTATGGAATCACTGTTTTCTCTCCTGCATTATGGAATCACCGTTTTCTCTTCTCCATTATGGAATTACCGTTCTTCCTTCCTTATTATGGAATTACCGTTTTCTCCTATCCATTATGGAATCACCATTTTCTCTTCTGCATTATCGAATCTTCGTTTTCTCTTCCATATTATGGAATCAATGTTTTCTCTCCGGCATTATGGAATAACCGTTTTCTCTTCTCCATCATGGAATAACCGTTTTTCCTTCTTTATTATGGAATCACCGTTTTCTCTTCTCCATCATGGAATTACCGTTCTTTCTTCCTTATTATGGAATCACCGTTTTCTCTTCTTCATTATGGAATCACCGTTTTCTCTTTTCCGTTATGGAATCACCGTTATCTCTTCTTCATTATGGAATCACTGTTGTCTCTTCTGCATTATGGAATCACCGTTTGCTCTTCTCCATTATGGAATCACCGTTTTCTCTTCTCCATTATGGAACTACCGTTTGCTCTTCTGCATCATGGAATCACCGTTTTCTCTTCTCCATTATGGAACTACCGTTTGCTCTTCTCCATTATGGAATCACCGTTTTCTATTATCCATTATGAAATCACCATTTTCTTTTCTGCATAATGGAATCACCGTTTTCTCTTCTCCATTATGGAATCACATTTTTCTCTCCTGCGTTGAGGAATCACCGTATTCTCTTCTCCATAATGGAATCACCGTTTTTTCCTCTCTATCATGGAATTACCGTTCTTTCTTTCTTATTATGGAATCACCGTTTTCTCTTCTCCATTATGGAATCACCGTTATCTCTTCTACATTATGGAATTACCGTTTTTCCTTACTTATTATGGAATCACCGTTTTCACTTCTCCATCATGGAATTACCGTTCTTCCTTCCTTATTATGGAATCACCGTTTCTATTACCCATTATGGAATCACCATTTTCTCTTCTGCATTATGGAATCACCGTTTTCTCTTCTCCATCATGGAATCACTGTTTTCTCTCCTGCATTATGGAATCACTGTTTTCTCTCCTGCATTATGGAATCACCGTTTTCTCTTCTCCATCATGGAATCACTGTTTTCTCTCCTGCATTATGGAATCACTGTTTTCTCTCCTGCATTATGGAATCACCGTTTTCTCTTCTCCATCATGGAATCACTGTTTTCTCTCCTGCATTATGGAATCACCATTTTTTCTACTGCATTATCGAATCACCGTTTTCTCTTCTCCATCATGGAATAACCGTTTTTCCTTTTTTATTATGGAATCACCGTTTTCTCTTCTCCATTATGGAATCACCGTTTTCTTTTATCCATTATGGAATCACCATTTTCTCTTCTCCATTATGGAATCACCGTTTTCTCCTCTGCATTATAGAATTACCGTTTTCTTTTCTACATTATGGAATCACTGTTTTCTCTCCTGCATTATGGAATCACCGTTTCTCTTCTCCATCATGGAATTACCGTTTTTCCTTACTTATTATGGAATCACCGTTTTCTCTTCTCCATCATGGAATTACCGTTTTTCCTTACTTATTATGGAATCACCGTTTTCACTTCTCCATCATGGAATTACCGTTCTTCCTTCCTTATTATGGAATCACCGTTTCTATTACCCATTATGGAATCACCATTTTCTCTTCTGCATTATGGAATCACCGTTTTCTCTTCTCCATCATGGAATCACTGTTTTCTCTCCTGCATTATGGAATCACTGTTTTCTCTCCTGCATTATGGAATCACCGTTTTCTCTTCTCCATCATGGAATCACTGTTTTCTCTCCTGCATTATGGAATCACCATTTTCTCTACTGCATTATCGAATCACCGTTTTCTCTTCTCCATCATGGAATAACCGTTTTTCCTTTTTTATTATGGAATCACCGTTTTCTCTTCTCCATCATGGAATAACCGTTTTTCCTTTTTTATTATGGAATCACCGTTTTCTCTTCTTTATTATGGAATCACTGTTGTCTCTTCTGCATTATGGAATCACCGTTTGCTCTTCTCCATTATGGAATCACCGTTTTCTCTTCTCCATTATGGAACTACCGTTTTCTCTTCTTCATTATGGAATCACCGTTTTCTCTTTTCCATTATGGAATCACCGTTATCTCTTCTCCATTATGAAATCACTGTTGTCTCTTCTGCATTACGGAATCACCGTTTCCTCTTCTCCATAATGGAATCACCGTTTTCTATTATCCATTATGAAATCACCATTTTCTTTTCTGCATAATGGAATCACCGTTTTCTCTTCTCCATTATGGAATCACATTTTTCTCTCCTTCGTTAAGGAATCACCGTATTCTCTTCTCCATAATGGAATCACCGTTTTTTCCTCTCTATCATGGAATTACCGTTCTTTCTTTCTTATTATGGAATCACCGTTTTCTCTTCTCCATTATGGAATCACCGTTATCTCTTCTACATTATGGAATTAATGTTTTTCCTTACTTATTATGGAATCACCGTTTTCTCTTCTCCATCATGGAATTACCGTTCTTCCTTCCTTATTATGGAATCACCGTTTTCTATTATCCATTATGGAATCACCATTTTCTCTTCTGCATTATGGAATCACCGTTTTCTCTTCTCCATCATGGAATCACTGTTTTCTCTCCTGCATTATGGAATCACCGTTTTCTCTTCTCCATCATGGAATCACTGTTTTCTCTCCTGCATTATGGAATCACCGTTTTCTCTTCTCCATCATGGAATTACCGTTCTTCCTTCCTTATTATGGAATCACCGTTTTCTCTTCTTCATTATGGAATCACCGTTTTCTCTTTTCCATTATGGAATCACCGTTATCTCTTCTCCATTATGAAATCAATGTTGTCTCTTCTGCATTACGGAATCACCGTTTCCTCTTCTCCATTATGGAATCACCGTTTTCTCTTCTTCATTATGGAATCAACGTTTTCTCTTCTCCAATATAGAATCACCGTTCTCTCTTCTCCATTATGGAATCACCGTTTTCTATTATCCATTATGGAATAACCATTTTCTTTTCTGCATTATGGAATCACCGTTTTCTCTTCTCCATTACGGAATCACATTTTTCTCTCCTGCATTATGGAATCACCGTATTCTCTTCTGCATAATGGAATCATCGTTTTCTCTTCCTCGTTATGGAATCACCGTTCTCTCTTCTCCATTACGGAATCACCGTTTTGTCTTATGCATTATGGAATCACCATTTTCTCATCTGCATTATGGAATCACCGTTCTTTCTTCTCCATTATGGAATCACCATTTTCTATTATGTATTATGGAATCACCATTTTCTTTTCTGCATTATGGAATCACTATTTTCTCTTTTGCGTTATGGAATTTCCGTTTTCTCTTCTCCATTATAGAATCACTGTTTTCTCTCCTGCATTATGGAATCACCGTTTCTCTTCTCCATCATGGAATCACCGTTTTCTCTTCTCCATCATGGAATTACCGTTTTTCCTTACTTATTATGGAATCACCGTTTTCTCTTCTCCATCATGGAATTACCGTTTTTCCTTACTTATTATGGAATCACCGTTTTCTCTTCTCCATCATGGAATTACCGTTCTTCCTTCCTTATTATGGAATCACCGTTTCTATTACCCATTATGGAATCACCATTTTCTCTTCTGCATTATGGAATCACCGTTTTCTCTTCTCCTTCATGGAATCACTGTTTTCTCTCCTGCATTATGGAATCACTGTTTTCTCTCCTGCATTATGGAATCACCGTTTTCTCTTCTCCATCATGGAATCACTGTTTTCTCTCCTGCATTATGGAATCACCATTTTTTCTACTGCATTATCGAATCACCGTTTTCTCTTCTCCATCATGGAATAACCGTTTTTCCTTTTTTATTATGGAATCACCGTTTTCTCTTCTCCATCATGGAATAACCGTTTTTCCTTTTTTATTATGGAATCACCGTTTTCTCTTCTTTATTATGGAATCACTGTTGTCTCTTCTGCATTATGGAATCACCGTTTGCTCATCTCCATTATGGAATCACCGTTTTCTCTTCTCCATTATGGAACTACCGTTTTCTCTTCTTCATTATGGAATCACCGTTTTCTCTTTTCCATTATGGAATCACCGTTATCTCTTCTCCATTATGAAATCACTGTTGTCTCTTCTGCATTACGGAATCACCGTTTCCTCTTCTCCATTATGGAATCACCGTTTTCTCTTCTTCATTATGGAATCAACGTTTTCTCTTCTCCAATATAGAATCACCGTTCTCTCTTCCCCATTATGGAATCACCGTTTTCTATTATCCATCATGGAATCACCGTTTTCTCTTCTCCATTATGGAATTACCGTTCTTCCTTCCTTATTATGGAATTACCGTTTTCTCCTATCCATTATGGAATCACCATTTTCTCTTCTGCATTATCGAATCTTCGTTTTCTCTTCTCCATTATGGAATCAATGTTTTCTCTCCGGCATTATGGAATAACCGTTTTCTCTTCTCCATCATGGAATAACCGTTCTTTCTTCCTTATTATGGAATCACCGTTTTCTCTTCTTCATTATGGAATCACCGTTTTCTCTTTTCCGTTATGGAATCACCGTTATCTCTTCTTCATTATGGAATCACTGTTGTCTCTTCTGCATTATGGAATCACCGTTTGCTCTTCTCCATTATGGAATCACCGTTTTCTCTTCTCCATTATGGAACTACCGTTTGCTCTTCTCCATTATGGAATCACCGTTTTCTATTATCCATTATGAAATCACCATTTTCTTTTCTGCATAATGGAATCACCGTTTTCTCTTCTCCATTATGGAATCACATTTTTCTCTCCTGCGTTAAGGAATCACCGTATTCTCTTCTCCATAATGGAATCACCGTTTTTTCCTCTCTATCATGGAATTACCGTTCTTTCTTTCTTATTATGGAATCACCGTTTTCTCTTCTCCATTATGGAATCACCGTTATCTCTTCTACATTATGGAATTACCGTTTTTCCTTACTTATTATGGAATCACCGTTTTCTCTTCTCCATCATGGAATTACCGTTCTTCCTTCCTTATTATGGAATCACCGTTTTCTATTATCCATTATGGAATCACCATTTTCTCTTCTGCATTATGGAATCACCGTTTTCTCTTCTCCATCATGGAATCACTGTTTTCTCTCCTGCATTATGGAATCACCGTTTTCTCTTCTCCATCATGGAATCACTGTTTTATCTCCTGCATTATGGAATCACCGTTTTCTCTTCTCCATCATGGAATTACCGTTCTTCCTTCCTTATTATGGAATCACCGTTTTCTCTTCTTCATTATGGAATCACCGTTTTCTCTTTTCCATTATGGAATCACCGTTATCTCTTCTCCATTATGAAATCAATGTTGTCTCTTCGGCATTACGGAATCACCGTTTCCTCTTCTCCATTATGGAATCACCGTTTTCTCTTCTTCATTATGGAATCAACGTTTTCTCTTCTCCAATATAGAATCACCGTTCTCTCTTCTCCATTATGGAATCACCGTTTTCTATTATCCATTATGGAATCACCATTTTCTTTTCTGCATTATGGAATCACCGTTTTCTCTTCTCCATTACGGAATCACATTTTTCTCTCCTGCATTATGGAATCACCGTATTCTCTTCTGCATAATGGAATCATCGTTTTCTCTTCCTCGTTATGGAATCACCGTTCTCTCTTCTCCATTACGGAATCACCGTTTTGTCTTATGCATTATGGAATCACCATTTTCTCATCTGCATTATGGAATCACCGTTCTCTCTTCTCCATTATGGAATCACCATTTTCTATTATGTATTATGGAATCACCATTTTCTTTTCTGCATTATGGAATCACTATTTTCTCTTTTGCGTTATGGAATTTCCGTTTTCTCTTCTCCATTATAGAATCACTGTTTTCTCTCCTGCATTATGGAATCACCGTTTCTCTTCTCCATCATGGAATCACCGTTTTCTCTTCTCCATCATGGAATTACCGTTTTTCCTTACTTATTATGGAATCACCGTTTTCTCTTCTTCATTATGGAATCACCGTTTTCTCTTTTCCATTATGGAATCACCGTTATCTCTTCTTCATTATGGAATCACTGTTGTCTCTTCTGCATTATGGAATCACCGTTTGCTCTTCTCCATTATGGAATCACCGTTTTCTCTTCTCCATTATGGAACTACCGTTTGCACTTCTCCATTATGGAATCACCGTTTTCTCTTCTCCATTATGGAACTACCGTTTGCTCTTCTCCATTATGGAATCACCGTTTTCTATTATCCATTATGAAATCACCATTTTCTTTTCTGCATTATGGAATCACCGTTTTCTCTTCTCCATTATGGAATCACATTTTTCTCTCCTGCATTAAGGAATCACCGTATTCTCTTCTCCATAATGGAATCACCGTTATCTCTTCTCCATTATCGAATCACGGTTGTCTCTCCTGCATTATGGAATCACCGTTTGCTCTTCTCCATTATGGAATCACACATATCTCTCCTTTATTATTGAATCGCGGTTTTCTTTCCTCTATTATGGAATATGCGTTTTCTCTTCTCCATTATGAAATCACCGTTTTCTTTTATCCATTATGGAATCACCATTTTCTCTTCTCCATTATGGAATCACCGTTTTCTCCTCTGCATTATAGAATTACCGTTTTCTTTTCTACATTATGGTTATATGGTTATATGGTTATATGGTTATATATAATTACACTGTTTTCTCTCCTGCATTATGGAATCACCGTTTCTCTTCTCCATCATGGAATTACCGTTTTTCCTTACTTATTATGGAATCACCATTTTCTCTTCTGCATTATGGAATCACCGTTTTCTCTTCTCCATCATGGAATCACTGTTTTCTCTCCTGCATTATGGAATCACCGTTTTCTCTTCTCCATCTTGGAATCACTGTTTTCTCTCCTGCATTATGGAATTACCGTTTTCTCTTCTCCATCATGGAATTACCGTTCTTCCTTCCTTGTTATGGAATCATCGTTTTCTCTTCTCCATTATGGAATCACCGTTTTCTATTATCCATTATGGAATAACCATTTTCTTTTCTGCATTATGGAATCACCGTATTCTCTTCTCCATAATGGAATCATCGTTTTCTCTTCCTCGTTATGGAATCAACGTTTTCTCTTCCCCAATATAGATTCACCGTTCTCTCTTCTCCATTATGGAATCACCGTTTTGTCTTATCCATTATGGAATCACCATTTTCTCATCTGCATTATGCAATCACCGTTCTCTCTTCTCCAGTATGGAATCACCATTTTCTATTATCCATTATGGAATCACCATTTTTTTTTCTGCATTATGGAATCACCATTTTCTCTTCTGCGTTATGGAATTACCGTTTTCTCTTCCCCATTATAGAATCACTTTTTTCTCTCCTGCATTATGGAATCACCGTTTCTCTTCTCCATCATGGAATCACCGTTTTCTCTTCTCCATCATGGAATTACCGTTTTCCTTACTTATTATGGAATCACCGTTTTCTCTTCTCCATCATGGAATTACCGTTCTTCCTTCCTTATTATGGAATTACCGTTTTCTCTTCTCCATCATGGAATTACCGTTCTTCCTTCCTTATTATGGAATTACCGTTTTCCTCTTATCCATTATGGAAACACCATTTTCTCTACTGCATTATCGAATCACCGTTTTCTCTTCTCCGTCATGGAATAACCGTTTTTCCTTTTTTATTATGGAATCACCGTTTTCTCTTCTTTATTATGGAATCACTGTTGTCTCTTCTCCATTATGGAACTACCGTTTGCTCTTCTCCATTATGGAATCACCGTTTTCTGTTCTCCATTATGGAACTACCGTTTGCTCTTCTCCGTTATGGAATCACCGTTTTCTATTATCCATTATGAAATCACATTTTTCTCTCCTGCATTAAGGAATCACCGTATTCGCTTCTCCATTATGGAATCACATTTTTGTCTCCTGCATTAAGGAATCACCGTATTCTCTTCTACATAATGGAATCACCGTTTTTTCCTCTCTATCATGGAATTACCGTTCTTTCTTTCTTATTATGGAACGTTTCTCTTCTCCATTATGGAATTACCGTTATCTCTTCTACATTATGGAATTACCGTTTTCTCTTCTCCATCATTGAATCACTGTTTTCTCTTCTGCATTATGGAATCACCGTTTTCTCTTCTCCATCATGGAATCAGTGTTTTCTCTCCTGCATTATGGAATCACCTTTTTCTCTTCTCCATCATGGAATTACCGCTCTTCCTTCCTTATTATGGAATCGCCGTTTTCTCTTCTTCATTATGGAATCACCGTTTTCTCTTTTCCATTATGGAATCACCGTTATCTCTTCTCCATTATGAAATCACTGTTGTCTCTTCTGCATTACGGAATCACCGTTTGCTCTTCTCCATTATGGAATCACCGTTTTCTCTTCCTCGTTATGGAATCAACGTTTTCTCTTCTCCAATATAGAATCACCGTTCTCTCTTCTCCATTACGGAATCACCGTTTTGTCTTATCCATTATGGAATCACCATTTTCTCATCTGCATTATGGAATCACCGTTCTCTCTTCTCCATTATGGAATCACCGTTCTCTCTTCTCCATTATGGAATCACCATTTTCTATTATCTATTATGGAATCACCATTTTCTTTTCTGCATTATGGAATCACCATTTTCTCTTTTGCGTTATGGAATTTCCGTTTTCTCTTCTCCATTATAGAATCACTGTTTTCTCTCCTGCATTATGGAATCACCGTTTCTCTTCTCCATCATGGAATCACCGTTTTCTCTTCTCCATCATGGAATTACCGTTTTTCCTTACTTATTTTGGAATCACCGTTTTCTCTTCTCCATCATGGAATTACCGTTCTTCCTTCCTTATTATGGAATTACCGTTTTCTCTTATCCATTATGGAATCACCATTTTCTCTTCTGCATTATCGAATCACCGTTTTCTCTTCTCCATTATGGAATCAATGTATTCTCTCCGGCATTATGGAATCACCGTTTTCTCTTCTCTATCATGGAATTACCGTTCTTTCTTCCTTATTATGGAATCACCGTTTTCTCTTCTTCATTATGGAATCACCGTTTTCTCTTTTCCATTATGGAATCACCGTTATCTCTTCTTCATTATGGAATCACTGTTGTCTCTTCTGCATTATGGAATCACCGTTTGCTCTTCTCCATTATGAAATCACAGTTTTCTCTTCTCCATTATGGAACTACCGTTTGCTCTTCTCCATTAAGGAATCACCGTTTTCTATTATCCATTATGAAATCACATTTTTCTCTCCTGCATTAAGGAATCACCGTATTCTCTTCTCAATAATGGAATCGCCGTTTTTTCCTCTCTATCATGGAATTACCGTTCTTTCTTCCTTATTATGGAATCACCGTTTTCTCTTCTCCATTATGGAATCACCGTTATCTCTTCTCCATTATCGAATTACCGTTTTTCCTTACTTATTATGGAATCACCGTTTTCTCTTCTCCATCATGGAATTACCGTTCTTCCTTCCTTATTATGGAATCACCGTTTTCTATTATCCATTATGGAATCACCATTTTCTCTTCTGCATTATGGAATCACCGTTTTCTCTTCTCCATCATGGAATCACTGTTTTCTCTCCTGCATTATGGAATCACCGTTTTCTCTTCTCCATCATGGAATCACTGTTTTCTCTCCTGCATTATGGAATCACCGTTTTCTCTTCTCCATCATGGAATTACCGTTCTTCCTTCCTTATTATGGAATCACCGTTTCCTCTTCTCCATAGTGGAATCACTGTTTTCGTTCCTCCATTATCGAATCACACTTATCTCTCCTTCATTATGGAATAGTTGTTTTCTCTTCATCATTATGGAATAGTTGTTTTCTCTTCATCATTATGGAATAGTTGTTTTCTCTTCATCATTATGGAATACCTCTTTTCGCTTTTCCATTATGGAATAACGTTTATCTCTCCTTTATTATGGAATCGCCGTTTTCCCTTCTTCATTATGGAATGACCGTTTTCCCTTCTTCATTATGGAATTACCGTTATCTCTTCTCCATTATGGAATCACCGTTTTCTCTTCTCCATTATGGAACCACCGTTTTCCCTTCTCCATTATGGAATCACCGTTTTCTCTTCTCCATTATAGAATCACTGTTTTCTCTCCTGCATTATGGAATCGAGGTTTTTTCTCCTCTATTGTGGAATAACCGTTTTCTCTTCTCCATTATGCAAATACCGTTTTCTCTTATCCATTATGGAAATACCGCTTTCTCTTATCCATTATGGAATCACCATTTTCTTTTCTGCATTATGGAATCACCATTTTCTCTTCTGAGTTATGGAATTACCGTTTTCTCTTCTCCATTATAGAATCACTGTTTTCTCTCCTGCATTATGGAATCACCGTTTCTCTTCTCCATCATGGAATCACCGTTTTCTCTTCTCCATCATGGAATTACCGTTTTTTCTTATTTATTATGGAATCACCATTTTCTCTTCTCCATCATGGAATTACCGTTCTTCCTTCCTTATTATGGAATTACCGTTTTCTCTTCTGCATTATCGAATCACCGTTTTCTCTTCTCCATTATGGAATCAATGTTTTCTCTCCGGCATTATGGAATCACCGTTTTCTCTTCTCCATCATGGAATAACCGTTTTTCCTTCTTTATTATGGAATCACCGTTTTCTCTTCTCCATCATGGAATTACCGTTCTTTCTTCCTTATTATGGAATCACCGTTTTCTCTTCTTCATTATGGAATCACCGTTTTCTCTTTTCCATTATGGAATCACCGTTATCTCTTCTTCATTATGGAATCACTGTTGTCTCTTCTGCATTATGGAATCACCATTTGCTCTTCTCCACTATGGAATCACCGTTTTCTCTTTTCCATTATGGAACTACCGTTTGCTCTTCTCCATTATGGAATCACCGTTTTCTCTTCTCCATTATGGAACTACCGTTTGCTCTTCTGCATTATGGAATCACCGTTTTCTATTATCCATTATGAAATCACCATTTTCTTTTCTGCGTTATGGAATCACCGTTTTCTCTTCTCCATTATGGAATCACATTTTTCTCTCCTGCATTAAGGAATCACCGTATTCTCTTCTCCATAATGGAATCACCGTTTTTTCCTCTCTATCATGGAATTACCGTTCTTTCTTCGTTATTATGGAATCACCGTTTTCTCTTCTCCATTATCGAATCACGGTTGTCTCTCCTGCATTATGGAATCCCCGTTTGCTCTTCTCCATTATGGAATCACACATATCTCTCCTTTATTATTGAATCGCGGTTTTCTTTCCTCTATTATGGAATATGCGTTTTCTCTTCTCCATCATGGAATTACCGTTTTTCCTTACTTATTATGGAATCATCATTTTCTCTTTTCCATCATGGAATTACCGTTCTTCCTTCCTTATTATGGAATTACCGTTTTCTCTTATCCATTATGGAACTACCGTTTTCTCTTCTCCATTACGGAATCACCGTTTTCTCTTCTTCATTATGGAATCAACGTTTTCACTTCTCCAATATAGAATCACCGTTCTCTCTTCTCCATTATGGAATCACCGTTTTCTATTATCCATTATGGAATCACCATTTTCTTTTCTGCATTATGGAATCACCGTTTTCTCTTCTCCATTATGGAATCACATTTTTCTCTCCGGCATTATGGAATCACCGTATTCTCTTCTCCACAATGGAATCATCGTTTTCTCTTCCTCGTTATGGAATCAACGTTTTCACTTCTCCAATATAGAATCACCGTTCTCTCTTCTCCATTATGGAATCACCGTTTTGTCTTATCCATTATGGAATCACCGTTTTGTCTTATCCATTATGGAATCACCATTTTCTCATCTGCATTATGGAATCACCGTTCTCTCTTCTCCATTATGGAATCACCATTTTCTATTATCCATTATGGAATCACCATTTTCTTTTCTGCATTATGGAATCACCATTTTTTCTTCTGCGTTATGGAATTACCGTTTTCTCTTCTCCATTATAGAATCACTGTTTTCTCTCCTGCATTATGGAATCACCGTTTCTCTTCTCCATCATGGAATCACCGTTTTCTCTTCTCCATCATGGAATTACCGTTTTTCTTTACTTATTAAGGAATCACCATTTTCTCTTCTCCATCATGGAATTACCGTTCTTCCTTCCTTATTATGGTATTACCGTTCTTCCTTCCTTATTATGGAATTACCGTTTTCTCTTATCCATTATGGAATCACCATTTTCTCTTCTGCATTATCGAATCACCGTTTTCTCTTCTCCATTATGGAATCAATGTTTTCTCTCCGGCATTATAGAATCACCGTTTTCTCTTCTCCATCATGGAATAACCGTTTTCTATTATCCATTATGGAATCACCATTTTCTTTTCTGCATTATGGAATCACCGTTTTCTCTTCTCCATTACGGAATCACATTTTTCTCTCCTGCATTATGGAATCACCGTATTCTCTTCTGCATAATGGAATCATCGTTTTCTCTTCCTCGTTATGGAATCACCGTTCTCTCTTCTCCATTACGGAATCACCGTTTTGTCTTATCCATTATGGAATCACCATTTTCTCATCTGCATTATGGAATCACCGTTCTTTCTTCTCCATTATGGAATCACCATTTTCTATTATGTATTATGGAATCACCATTTTCTTTTCTGCATTATGGAATCACTATTTTCTCTTTTGCGTTATGGAATTTCCGTTTTCTCTTCTCCATTATAGAATCACTGTTTTCTCTCCTGCATTATGGAATCACCGTTTCTCTTCTCCATCATGGAATCACCGTTTTCTCTTCTCCATCATGGAATTACCGTTTTTCCTTACTTATTATGGAATCACCGTTTTCTCTTGTCCATCATGGAATTACCGTTTTTCCTTAGTTATTATGGAATCACCGTTTTCTCTTCTCCATCATGGAATTACCGTTCTTCCTTCCTTATTATGGAATCACCGTTTCTATTACCCATTATGGAATCACCATTTTCTCTTCTGCATTATGGAATCACCGTTTTCTCTTCTCCATCATGGAATCACTGTTTTCTCTCCTGCATTATGGAATCACTGTTTTCTCTCCTGCATTATGGAATCACCGTTTTCTCTTCTCCATCATGGAATCACTGTTTTCTCTCCTGCATTATGGAATCACCATTTTCTCTACTGCATTATCGAATCACCGTTTTCTCTTCTCCATCATGGAATAACCGTTTTTCCTTTTTTATTATGGAATCACCGTTTTCTCTTCTTTATTATGGAATCACTGTTGTCTCTTCTGCATTATGGAATCACCGTTTGCTCTTCTCCATTATGGAATCACCGTTTTCTCTTCTCCATTATGGAACTACCGTTTTCTCTTCTTCATTATGGAATCACCGTTTTCTCTTTTCCATTATGGAATCACCGTTATCTCTTCTCCATTATGAAATCACTGTTGTCTCTTCTGCATTACGGAATCACCGTTTCCTCTTCTCCATTATGGAATCACCGTTTTCTCTTCTTCATTATGGAATCAACGTTTTCTCTTCTCCAATATAGAATCACCGTTCTCTCTTCTCCATTATGGAATCACCGTTTTCTATTATCCATCATGGAATCACCGTTTTCTCTTCTCCATTATGGAATTACCGTTCTTCCTTCCTTATTATGGAATTACCGTTTTCTCCTATCCATTATGGAATCACCATTTTCTCTTCTGCATTATCGAATCTTCGTTTTCTCTTCCATATTATGGAATCAATGTTTTCTCTCCGGCATTATGGAATAACCGTTTTCTCTTCTCCATCATGGAATAACCGTTTTTCCTTCTTTATTATGGAATCACCGTTTTCTCTTCTCCATCATGGAATTACCGTTCTTTCTTCCTTATTATGGAATCACCGTTTTCTCTTCTTCATTATGGAATCACCGTTTTCTCTTTTCCGTTATGGAATCACCGTTATCTCTTCTTCATTATGGAATCACTGTTGTCTCTTCTGCATTATGGAATCACCGTTTGCTCTTCTCCATTATGGAATCACCGTTTTCTCTTCTCCATTATGGAACTACCGTTTGCTCTTCTGCATTATGGAATCACCGTTTTCTCTTCTCCATTATGGAACTACCGTTTGCTCTTCTCCATTATGGAATCACCGTTTTCTATTATCCATTATGAAATCACCATTTTCTTTTCTGCATAATGGAATCACCGTTTTCTCTTCTCCATTATGGAATCACATTTTTCTCTCCTGCGTTGAGGAATCACCGTATTCTCTTCTCCATAATGGAATCACCGTTTTTTCCTCTCTATCATGGAATTACCGTTCTTTCTTTCTTATTATGGAATCACCGTTTTCTCTTCTCCATTATGGAATCACCGTTATCTCTTCTACATTATGGAATTACCGTTTTTCCTTACTTATTATGGAATCACCGTTTTCTCTTCTCCATCATGGAATTACCGTTCTTCCTTCCTTATTATGGAATCACCGTTTTCTATTATCCATTATGGAATCACCATTTTCTCTTCTGCATTATGGAATCACCGTTTTCTCTTCTCCATCATGGAATCACTGTTTTCTCTCCTGCATTATGGAATCACCGTTTTCTCTTCTCCATCATGGAATCACTGTTTTCTCTCCTGCATTATGGAATCACCGTTTTCTCTTCTCCATCATGGAATTACCGTTCTTCCTTCCTTATTATGGAATCACCGTTTTCTCTTCTTCATTATGGAATCACCGTTTTCTCTTTTCCATTATGGAATCACCGTTATCTCTTCTCCATTATGAAATCAATGTTGTCTCTTCGGCATTACGGAATCACCGTTTCCTCTTCTCCATTATGGAATCACCGTTTTTTCCTCTCTATCATGGAATTACCGTTCTTTCTTTCTTATTATGGAATCACCGTTTTCTCTTCTCCATTATGGAATCACCGTTATCTCTTCTACATTATGGAATTACCGTTTTTCCTTACTTATTATGGAATCACCGTTTTCTCTTCTCCATCATGGAATTACCGTTCTTCCTTCCTTATTATGGAATCACCGTTTTCTATTATCCATTATGGAATCACCATTTTCTCTTCTGCATTATGGAATCACCGTTTTCTCTTCTCCATCATGGAATCACTGTTTTCTCTCCTGCATTATGGAATCACCGTTTTCTCTTCTCCATCATGGAATCACTGTTTTCTCTCCTGCATTATGGAATCACCGTTTTCTCTTCTCCATCATGGAATTACCGTTCTTCCTTCCTTATTATGGAATCACCGTTTTCTCTTCTTCATTATGGAATCACCGTTTTCTCTTTTCCATTATGGAATCACCGTTATCTCTTCTCCATTATGAAATCAATGTTGTCTCTTCGGCATTACGGAATCACCGTTTCCTCTTCTCCATTATGGAATCACCGTTTTCTCTTCTTCATTATGGAATCAACGTTTTCTCTTCTCCAATATAGAATCACCGTTCTCTCTTCTCCATTATGGAATCACCGTTTTCTATTATCCATTATGGAATCACCATTTTCTTTTCTGCATTATGGAATCACCGTTTTCTCTTCTCCATTACGGAATCACATTTTTCTCTCCTGCATTATGGAATCACCGTATTCTCTTCTGCATAATGGAATCATCGTTTTCTCTTCCTCGTTATGGAATCACCGTTCTCTCTTCTCCATTACGGAATCACCGTTTTGTCTTATCCATTATGGAATCACCATTTTCTCATCTGCATTATGGAATCACCGTTCTCTCTTCTCCATTATGGAATCACCATTTTCTATTATGTATTATGGAATCACCATTTTCTTTTCTGCATTATGGAATCACTATTTTCTCTTTTGCGTTATGGAATTTCCGTTTTCTCTTCTCCATTATAGAATCACTGTTTTCTCTCCTGCATTATGGAATCACCGTTTCTCTTCTCCATCATGGAATCACCGTTTTCTCTTCTCCATCATGGAATTACCGTTTTTCCTTCTTTATTATGGAATCACCGTTTTCTCTTCTCCATCATGGAATTACCGTTCTTTCTTCCGTATTATGGAATCACCGTTTTCTCTTCTTCATTATGGAATCACCGTTTTCTCTTTTCCGTTATGGAATCACCGTTATCTCTTCTTCATTATGGAATCACTGTTGTCTCTTCTGCATTATGGAATCACCGTTTGCTCTTCTCCATTATGGAATCACCGTTTTCTCTTCTCCATTATGGAACTACCGTTTGCTCTTCTGCATTATGGAATCACCGTTTTCTCTTCTCCATTATGGAACTACCGTTTGCTCTTCTCCATTATGGAATCACCGTTTTCTATTATCCATTATGAAATCACCATTTTCTTTTCTGCATAATGGAATCACCGTTTTCTCTTCTCCATTATGGAATCACATTTTTCTCTCCGGCGTTAAGGAATCACCGTATTCTCTTCTCCATAATGGAATCACCGTTTTTTCCTCTCTATCATGGAATTACCGTTCTTTCTTTCTTATTATGGAATCACCGTTTTCTCTTCTCCATTATGGAATCACCGTTATCTCTTCTACATTATGGAATTACCGTTTTTCCTTTCTTATTATGGAATCACCGTTTTCTCTTCTCCATCATGGAATTACCGTTCTTCCTTCCTTATTATGGAATCACCGTTTTCTATTATCCATTATGGAATCACCATTTTCTCTTCTGCATTATGGAATCACCGTTTTCTCTTCTCCATCATGGAATCACTGTTTTCTCTCCTGCATTATGGAATCACCGTTTTCTCTTCTCCATCATGGAATTACCGTTCTTCCTTCCTTATTATGGAATCACCGTTTTCTCTTCTTCATTATGGAATCACCGTTTTCTCTTTTCCATTATGGAATCACCGTTATCTCTTCTTCATTATGAAATCACTGTTGTCTCTTCTGCATTACGGAATCACCGTTTGCTCTTCTCCATTATGGAATCACAGTTTTCTCTTCTTCATAATGGAATCAACGTTTTCTCTTCTCCAATATAGAATCACCGTTCTTTCTTCTCCATTATGGAATCACCGTTTTCTATTATCCATTATGGAATCACCATTTTCTTTTCTGCATTATGGAATCACCGTTTTCTCTTCTCCATTACGGAATCACATTTTTCTCTCCTGCATTATGGAATCACCGTATTCTCTTCTGCATAATGGAATCATTGTTTTCTCTTCCTCGTTATGGAATCACCGTTCTCTCTTCTCCATTACGGAATCACCGTTTTGTCTTATCCATTATGGAATCACCATTTTCTCATCTGCATTATGGAATCACCGTTCTCTCTTCTCCATTATGGAATCACCATTTTCTATTATGTATTATGGAATCACCATTTTCTTTTCTGCATTATGGAATCACTATTTTCTCTTTTGCGTTATGGAATTTCCGTTTTCTCTTCTCCATTATAGAATCACTGTTTTCTCTCCTGCATTATGGAATCACCGTTTCTCTTCTCCATCATGGAATCACCGTTTTCTCTTCTCCATCATGGAATTACCGTTTTTCCTTACTTATTATGGAATCACCGTTTTCTCTTCTTCATTATGGAATCACCGTTTTCTCTTTTCCATTATGGAATCACCGTTATCTCTTCTTCATTATGGAATCACTGTTGTCTCTTCAGCATTATGGAATCTCCGTTTGCTCTTCTCCATTATGGAATCACCGTTTTCTCTTCTCCATTATGGAACTACCGTTTGCACTTCTCCATTATGGAATCACCGTTTTCTCTTCTCCATTATGGAACTACCGTTTGCTCTTCTCCATTATGGAATCACCGTTTTCTATTATCCATTATGAAATCACCATTTTCTTTTCTGCATTATGGAATCACCGTTTTCTCTTCTCCATCATGGAATTACCGTTCTTCCTTCCTTATTATGGAATCACCGTTTTCTCTTCTTCATTATGGAATCACCGTTTTCTCTTTTCCATTATGGAATCACCGTTATCTCTTCTCCATTATGAAATCAATGTTGTCTCTTCGGCATTACGGAATCACCGTTTCCTCTTCTCCATTATGGAATCACCGTTTTCTCTTCTTCATTATGGAATCAACGTTTTCTCTTCTCCAATATAGAATCACCGTTCTCTCTTCTCCATTATGGAATCACCGTTTTCTATTATCCATTATGGAATCACCATTTTCTTTTCTGCATTATGGAATCACCGTTTTCTCTTCTCCATTACGGAATCACATTTTTCTCTCCTGCATTATGGAATCACCGTATTCTCTTCTGCATAATGGAATCATCGTTTTCTCTTCCTCGTTATGGAATCACCGTTCTCTCTTCTCCATTACGGAATCACCGTTTTGTCTTATCCATTATGGAATCACCATTTTCTCATCTGCATTATGGAATCACCGTTCTCTCTTCTCCATTATGGAATCACCATTTTCTATTATGTATTATGGAATCACCATTTTCTTTTCTGCATTATGGAATCACTATTTTCTCTTTTGCGTTATGGAATTTCCGTTTTCTCTTCTCCATTATAGAATCACTGTTTTCTCTCCTGCATTATGGAATCACCGTTTCTCTTCTCCATCATGGAATCACCGTTTTCTCTTCTCCATCATGGAATTACCGTTTTTCCTTCTTTATTATGGAATCACCGTTTTCTCTTCTCCATCATGGAATTACCGTTCTTTCTTCCGTATTATGGAATCACCGTTTTCTCTTCTTCATTATGGAATCACCGTTTTCTCTTTTCCGTTATGGAATCACCGTTATCTCTTCTTCATTATGGAATCACTGTTGTCTCTTCTGCATTATGGAATCACCGTTTGCTCTTCTCCATTATGGAATCACCGTTTTCTCTTCTCCATTATGGAACTACCGTTTGCTCTTCTGCATTATGGAATCACCGTTTTCTCTTCTCCATTATGGAACTACCGTTTGCTCTTCTCCATTATGGAATCACCGTTTTCTATTATCCATTATGAAATCACCATTTTCTTTTCTGCATAATGGAATCACCGTTTTCTCTTCTCCATTATGGAATCACATTTTTCTCTCCGGCGTTAAGGAATCACCGTATTCTCTTCTCCATAATGGAATCACCGTTTTTTCCTCTCTATCATGGAATTACCGTTCTTTCTTTCTTATTATGGAATCACCGTTTTCTCTTCTCCATTATGGAATCACCGTTATCTCTTCTACATTATGGAATTACCGTTTTTCCTTTCTTATTATGGAATCACCGTTTTCTCTTCTCCATCATGGAATTACCGTTCTTCCTTCCTTATTATGGAATCACCGTTTTCTATTATCCATTATGGAATCACCATTTTCTCTTCTGCATTATGGAATCACCGTTTTCTCTTCTCCATCATGGAATCACTGTTTTCTCTCCTGCATTATGGAATCACCGTTTTCTCTTCTCCATCATGGAATTACCGTTCTTCCTTCCTTATTATGGAATCACCGTTTTCTCTTCTTCATTATGGAATCACCGTTTTCTCTTTTCCATTATGGAATCACCGTTATCTCTTCTTCATTATGAAATCACTGTTGTCTCTTCTGCATTACGGAATCACCGTTTGCTCTTCTCCATTATGGAATCACAGTTTTCTCTTCTTCATAATGGAATCAACGTTTTCTCTTCTCCAATATAGAATCACCGTTCTTTCTTCTCCATTATGGAATCACCGTTTTCTATTATCCATTATGGAATCACCATTTTCTTTTCTGCATTATGGAATCACCGTTTTCTCTTCTCCATTACGGAATCACATTTTTCTCTCCTGCATTATGGAATCACCGTATTCTCTTCTGCATAATGGAATCATTGTTTTCTCTTCCTCGTTATGGAATCACCGTTCTCTCTTCTCCATTACGGAATCACCGTTTTGTCTTATCCATTATGGAATCACCATTTTCTCATCTGCATTATGGAATCACCGTTCTCTCTTCTCCATTATGGAATCACCATTTTCTATTATGTATTATGGAATCACCATTTTCTTTTCTGCATTATGGAATCACTATTTTCTCTTTTGCGTTATGGAATTTCCGTTTTCTCTTCTCCATTATAGAATCACTGTTTTCTCTCCTGCATTATGAAATCACCGTTTCTCTTCTCCATCATGGAATCACCGTTTTCTCTTCTCCATCATGGAATTACCGTTTTTCCTTACTTATTATGGAATCACCGTTTTCTCTTCTTCATTATGGAATCACCGTTTTCTCTTTTCCATTATGGAATCACCGTTATCTCTTCTTCATTATGGAATCACTGTTGTCTCTTCTGCATTATGGAATCTCCGTTTGCTCTTCTCCATTATGGAATCACCGTTTTCTCTTCTCCATTATGGAACTACCGTTTGCACTTCTCCATTATGGAATCACCGTTTTCTCTTCTCCATTATGGAACTACCGTTTGCTCTTCTCCATTATGGAATCACCGTTTTCTATTATCCATTATGAAATCACCATTTTCTTTTCTGCATTATGGAATCACCGTTTTCTCTTCTCCATTATGGAATCACATTTTTCTCTCCTGCATTAAGGAATCACCGTATTCTCTTCTCCATAATGGAATCACCGTTTTTTGCTCTCTATCATGGAATTACCGTTCTTTCTTCGTTATTATGGAATCACCGTTTTCTTTTCTCCATTATGGAATCACCGTTATCTCTTCTCCATTATCGAATCACGGTTGTCTCTCCTGCATTATGGAATCACCGTTTGCTCTTCTCCATTATGGAATCACACATATCTCTCCTTTATTATTGAATTCTCTTCTCCATTATGAAATCATCGTGTTCTCTTCCTCCTTATGGAATCACCGTTCTCTCTTCTCCATTATGGAATCACCGTTTTCTTTTATCCATTATGGAATCACCATTTTCTCTTCTCCATTATGGAATCACCGTTTTCTCCTCTGCATTATAGAATTACCGTTTTCTTTTCTACATTATGGAATCACTGTTTTCTCTCCTGCATTATGGAATCACCGTTTCTCTTCTCCATCATGGAATTACCGTTTTTCCTTACTTATTATGGAATCACCGTTTTCTCTTCTCCATCATGGAATTACCGTTTTTCCTTACTTATTATGGAATCACCGTTTTCACTTCTCCATCATGGAATTACCGTTCTTCCTTCCTTATTATGGAATCACCGTTTCTATTACCCATTATGGAATCACCATTTTCTCTTCTGCATTATGGAATCACCGTTTTCTCTTCTCCATCATGGAATCACTGTTTTCTCTCCTGCATTATGGAATCACTGTTTTCTCTCCTGCATTATGGAATCACCGTTTTCTCTTCTCCATCATGGAATCACTGTTTTCTCTCCTGCATTATGGAATCACCATTTTCTCTACTGCATTATCGAATCACCGTTTTCTCTTCTCCATCATGGAATAACCGTTTTTCCTTTTTTATTATGGAATCACCGTTTTCTCTTCTCCATCATGGAATAACCGTTTTTCCTTTTTTATTATGGAATCACCGTTTTCTCTTCTTTATTATGGAATCACTGTTGTCTCTTCTGCATTATGGAATCACCGTTTGCTCTTCTCCATTATGGAACTACCGTTTTCTCTTCTTCATTATGGAATCACCGTTTTCTCTTTTCCATTATGGAATCACCGTTATCTCTTCTCCATTATGAAATCACTGTTGTCTCTTCTGCATTACGGAATCACCGTTTCCTCTTCTCCATTATGGAATCACCGTTTTCTATTATCCATTATGAAATCACCATTTTCTTTTCTGCATAATGGAATCACCGTTTTCTCTTCTCCATTATGGAATCACATTTTTCTCTCCTTCGTTAAGGAATCACCGTATTCTCTTCTCCATAATGGAATCACCGTTTTTTCCTCTCTATCATGGAATTACCGTTCTTTCTTTCTTATTATGGAATCACCGTTTTCTCTTCTCCATTATGGAATCACCGTTATCTCTTCTACATTATGGAATTAATGTTTTTCCTTACTTATTATGGAATCACCGTTTTCTCTTCTCCATCATGGAATTACCGTTCTTCCTTCCTTATTATGGAATCACCGTTTTCTATTATCCATTATGGAATCACCATTTTCTCTTCTGCATTATGGAATCACCGTTTTCTCTTCTCCATCATGGAATCACTGTTTTCTCTCCTGCATTATGGAATCACCGTTTTCTCTTCTCCATCATGGAATCACTGTTTTCTCTCCTGCATTATGGAATCACCGTTTTCTCTTCTCCATCATGGAATTACCGTTCTTCCTTCCTTATTATGGAATCACCGTTTTCTCTTCTTCATTATGGAATCACCGTTTTCTCTTTTCCATTATGGAATCACCGTTATCTCTTCTCCATTATGAAATCAATGTTGTCTCTTCTGCATTACGGAATCACCGTTTCCTCTTCTCCATTATGGAATCACCGTTTTCTCTTCTTCATTATGGAATCAACGTTTTCTCTTCTCCAATATAGAATCACCGTTCTCTCTTCTCCATTATGGAATCACCGTTTTCTATTATCCATTATGGAATAACCATTTTCTTTTCTGCATTATGGAATCACCGTTTTCTCTTCTCCATTACGGAATCACATTTTTCTCTCCTGCATTATGGAATCACCGTATTCTCTTCTGCATAATGGAATCATCGTTTTCTCTTCCTCGTTATGGAATCACCGTTCTCTCTTCTCCATTACGGAATCACCGTTTTGTCTTATCCATTATGGAATCACCATTTTCTCATCTGCATTATGGAATCACCGTTCTTTCTTCTCCATTATGGAATCACCATTTTCTATTATGTATTATGGAATCACCATTTTCTTTTCTGCATTATGGAATCACTATTTTCTCTTTTGCGTTATGGAATTTCCGTTTTCTCTTCTCCATTATAGAATCACTGTTTTCTCTCCTGCATTATGGAATCACCGTTTCTCTTCTCCATCATGGAATCACCGTTTTCTCTTCTCCATCATGGAATTACCGTTTTTCCTTACTTATTATGGAATCACCGTTTTCTCTTCTCCATCATGGAATTACCGTTTTTCCTTACTTATTATGGAATCACCGTTTTCTCTTCTCCATCATGGAATTACCGTTCTTCCTTCCTTATTATGGAATCACCGTTTCTATTACCCATTATGGAATCACCATTTTCTCTTCTGCATTATGGAATCACCGTTTTCTCTTCTCCTTCATGGAATCACTGTTTTCTCTCCTGCATTATGGAATCACTGTTTTCTCTCCTGCATTATGGAATCACCGTTTTCTCTTCTCCATCATGGAATCACTGTTTTCTCTCCTGCATTATGGAATCACCATTTTTTCTACTGCATTATCGAATCACCGTTTTCTCTTCTCCATCATGGAATAACCGTTTTTCCTTTTTTATTATGGAATCACCGTTTTCTCTTCTCCATCATGGAATAACCGTTTTTCCTTTTTTATTATGGAATCACCGTTTTCTCTTCTTTATTATGGAATCACTGTTGTCTCTTCTGCATTATGGAATCACCGTTTGCTCTTCTCCATTATGGAATCACCGTTTTCTCTTCTCCATTATGGAACTACCGTTTTCTCTTCTTCATTATGGAATCACCGTTTTCTCTTTTCCATTATGGAATCACCGTTATCTCTTCTCCATTATGAAATCACTGTTGTCTCTTCTGCATTACGGAATCACCGTTTCCTCTTCTCCATTATGGAATCACCGTTTTCTCTTCTTCATTATGGAATCAACGTTTTCTCTTCTCCAATATAGAATCACCGTTCTCTCTTCCCCATTATGGAATCACCGTTTTCTATTATCCATCATGGAATCACCGTTTTCTCTTCTCCATTATGGAATTACCGTTCTTCCTTCCTTATTATGGAATTACCGTTTTCTCCTATCCATTATGGAATCACCATTTTCTCTTCTGCATTATCGAATCTTCGTTTTCTCTTCTCCATTATGGAATCAATGTTTTCTCTCCGGCATTATGGAATAACCGTTTTCTCTTCTCCATCATGGAATAACCGTTCTTTCTTCCTTATTATGGAATCACCGTTTTCTCTTCTTCATTATGGAATCACCGTTTTCTCTTTTCCGTTATGGAATCACCGTTATCTCTTCTTCATTATGGAATCACTGTTGTCTCTTCTGCATTATGGAATCACCGTTTGCTCTTCTCCATTATGGAATCACCGTTTTCTCTTCTCCATTATGGAACTACCGTTTGCTCTTCTCCATTATGGAATCACCGTTTTCTATTATCCATTATGAAATCACCATTTTCTTTTCTGCATAATGGAATCACCGTTTTCTCTTCTCCATTATGGAATCACATTTTTCTCTCCTGCGTTAAGGAATCACCGTATTCTCTTCTCCATAATGGAATCACCGTTTTTTCCTCTCTATCATGGAATTACCGTTCTTTCTTTCTTATTATGGAATCACCGTTTTCTCTTCTCCATTATGGAATCACCGTTATCTCTTCTACATTATGGAATTACCGTTTTTCCTTACTTATTATGGAATCACCGTTTTCTCTTCTCCATCATGGAATTACCGTTCTTCCTTCCTTATTATGGAATCACCGTTTTCTATTATCCATTATGGAATCACCATTTTCTCTTCTGCATTATGGAATCACCGTTTTCTCTTCTCCATCATGGAATCACTGTTTTCTCTCCTGCATTATGGAATCACCGTTTTCTCTTCTCCATCATGGAATCACTGTTTTATCTCCTGCATTATGGAATCACCGTTTTCTCTTCTCCATCATGGAATTACCGTTCTTCCTTCCTTATTATGGAATCACCGTTTTCTCTTCTTCATTATGGAATCACCGTTTTCTCTTTTCCATTATGGAATCACCGTTATCTCTTCTCCATTATGAAATCAATGTTGTCTCTTCGGCATTACGGAATCACCGTTTCCTCTTCTCCATTATGGAATCACCGTTTTCTCTTCTTCATTATGGAATCAACGTTTTCTCTTCTCCAATATAGAATCACCGTTCTCTCTTCTCCATTATGGAATCACCGTTTTCTATTATCCATTATGGAATCACCATTTTCTTTTCTGCATTATGGAATCACCGTTTTCTCTTCTCCATTACGGAATCACATTTTTCTCTCCTGCATTATGGAATCACCGTATTCTCTTCTGCATAATGGAATCATCGTTTTCTCTTCCTCGTTATGGAATCACCGTTCTCTCTTCTCCATTACGGAATCACCGTTTTGTCTTATGCATTATGGAATCACCATTTTCTCATCTGCATTATGGAATCACCGTTCTCTCTTCTCCATTATGGAATCACCATTTTCTATTATGTATTATGGAATCACCATTTTCTTTTCTGCATTATGGAATCACTATTTTCTCTTTTGCGTTATGGAATTTCCGTTTTCTCTTCTCCATTATAGAATCACTGTTTTCTCTCCTGCATTATGGAATCACCGTTTCTCTTCTCCATCATGGAATCACCGTTTTCTCTTCTCCATCATGGAATTACCGTTTTTCCTTACTTATTATGGAATCACCGTTTTCTCTTCTTCATTATGGAATCACCGTTTTCTCTTTTCCATTATGGAATCACCGTTATCTCTTCTTCATTATGGAATCACTGTTGTCTCTTCTGCATTATGGAATCACCGTTTGCTCTTCTCCATTATGGAATCACCGTTTTCTCTTCTCCATTATGGAACTACCGTTTGCACTTCTCCATTATGGAATCACCGTTTTCTCTTCTCCATTATGGAACTACCGTTTGCTCTTCTCCATTATGGAATCACCGTTTTCTATTATCCATTATGAAATCACCATTTTCTTTTCTGCATTATGGAATCACCGTTTTCTCTTCTCCATTATGGAATCACATTTTTCTCTCCTGCATTAAGGAATCACCGTATTCTCTTCTCCATAATGGAATCACCGTTTTTTCCTCTCTATCATGGAATTACTGTTCTTTCTACCTTATTATGGAATCACCGTTTTCTTTTCTCCATTATGGAATCACCGTTATCTCTTCTCCATTATCGAATCACGGTTGTCTCTCCTGCATTATGGAATCACCGTTTGCTCTTCTCCATTATGGAATCACACATATCTCTCCTTTATTATTGAATCGCGGTTTTCTTTCCTCTATTATGGAATATGCGTTTTCTCTTCTCCATTATGAAATCACCGTTTTCTTTTATCCATTATGGAATCACCATTTTCTCTTCTCCATTATGGAATCACCGTTTTCTCCTCTGCATTATAGAATTACCGTTTTCTTTTCTACATTATGGTTATATGGTTATATGGTTATATGGTTATATATAATTACACTGTTTTCTCTCCTGCATTATGGAATCACCGTTTCTCTTCTCCATCATGGAATTACCGTTTTTCCTTACTTATTATGGAATCACCATTTTCTCTTCTGCATTATGGAATCACCGTTTTCTCTTCTCCATCATGGAATCACTGTTTTCTCTCCTGCATTATGGAATCACCGTTTTCTCTTCTCCATCTTGGAATCACTGTTTTCTCTCCTGCATTATGGAATTACCGTTTTCTCTTCTCCATCATGGAATTACCGTTCTTCCTTCCTTGTTATGGAATCATCGTTTTCTCTTCTCCATTATGGAATCACCGTTTTCTATTATCCATTATGGAATAACCATTTTCTTTTCTGCATTATGGAATCACCGTATTCTCTTCTCCATAATGGAATCATCGTTTTCTCTTCCTCGTTATGGAATCAACGTTTTCTCTTCCCCAATATAGATTCACCGTTCTCTCTTCTCCATTATGGAATCACCGTTTTTTCTTATCCATTATGGAATCACCATTTTCTCATCTGCATTATGCAATCACCGTTCTCTCTTCTCCAGTATGGAATCACCATTTTCTATTATCCATTATGGAATCACCATTTTTTTTTCTGCATTATGGAATCACCATTTTCTCTTCTGCGTTATGGAATTACCGTTTTCTCTTCCCCATTATAGAATCACTTTTTTCTCTCCTGCATTATGGAATCACCGTTTCTCTTCTCCATCATGGAATCACCGTTTTCTCTTCTCCATCATGGAATTACCGTTTTCCTTACTTATTATGGAATCACCGTTTTCTCTTCTCCATCATGGAATTACCGTTCTTCCTTCCTTATTATGGAATTACCGTTTTCTCTTCTCCATCATGGAATTACCGTTCTTCCTTCCTTATTATGGAATTACCGTTTTCCTCTTATCCATTATGGAAACACCATTTTCTCTACTGCATTATCGAATCACCGTTTTCTCTTCTCCGTCATGGAATAACCGTTTTTCCTTTTTTATTATGGAATCACCGTTTTCTCTTCTTTATTATGGAATCACTGTTGTCTCTTCTCCATTATGGAACTACCGTTTGCTCTTCTCCATTATGGAATCACCGTTTTCTGTTCTCCATTATGGAACTACCGTTTGCTCTTCTCCGTTATGGAATCACCGTTTTCTATTATCCATTATGAAATCACATTTTTCTCTCCTGCATTAAGGAATCACCGTATTCGCTTCTCCATTATGGAATCACATTTTTGTCTCCTGCATTAAGGAATCACCGTATTCTCTTCTACATAATGGAATCACCGTTTTTTCCTCTCTATCATGGAATTACCGTTCTTTCTTTCTTATTATGGAACGTTTCTCTTCTCCATTATGGAATTACCGTTATCTCTTCTACATTATGGAATTACCGTTTTCTCTTCTCCATCATGGAATCACTGTTTTCTCTTCTGCATTATGGAATCACCGTTTTCTCTTCTCCATCATGGAATCAGTGTTTTCTCTCCTGCATTATGGAATCACCTTTTTCTCTTCTCCATCATGGAATTACCGCTCTTCCTTCCTTATTATGGAATCGCCGTTTTCTCTTCTTCATTATGGAATCACCGTTTTCTCTTTTCCATTATGGAATCACCGTTATCTCTTCTCCATTATGAAATCACTGTTGTCTCTTCTGCATTACGGAATCACCGTTTGCTCTTCTCCATTATGGAATCACCGTTTTCTCTTCCTCGTTATGGAATCAACGTTTTCTCTTCTCCAATATAGAATCACCGTTCTCTCTTCTCCATTACGGAATCACCGTTTTGTCTTATCCATTATGGAATCACCATTTTCTCATCTGCATTATGGAATCACCGTTCTCTCTTCTCCATTATGGAATCACCGTTCTCTCTTCTCCATTATGGAATCACCATTTTCTATTATCTATTATGGAATCACCATTTTCTTTTCTGCATTATGGAATCACCATTTTCTCTTTTGCGTTATGGAATTTCCGTTTTCTCTTCTCCATTATAGAATCACTGTTTTCTCTCCTGCATTATGGAATCACCGTTTCTCTTCTCCATCATGGAATCACCGTTTTCTCTTCTCCATCATGGAATTACCGTTTTTCCTTACTTATTTTGGAATCACCGTTTTCTCTTCTCCATCATGGAATTACCGTTCTTCCTTCCTTATTATGGAATTACCGTTTTCTCTTATCCATTATGGAATCACCATTTTCTCTTCTGCATTATCGAATCACCGTTTTCTCTTCTCCATTATGGAATCAATGTATTCTCTCCGGCATTATGGAATCACCGTTTTCTCTTCTCTATCATGGAATTACCGTTCTTTCTTCCTTATTATGGAATCACCGTTTTCTCTTCTTCATTATGGAATCACCGTTTTCTCTTTTCCATTATGGAATCACCGTTATCTCTTCTTCATTATGGAATCACTGTTGTCTCTTCTGCATTATGGAATCACCGTTTGCTCTTCTCCATTATGAAATCACAGTTTTCTCTTCTCCATTATGGAACTACCGTTTGCTCTTCTCCATTAAGGAATCACCGTTTTCTATTATCCATTATGAAATCACATTTTTCTCTCCTGCATTAAGGAATCACCGTATTCTCTTCTCAATAATGGAATCGCCGTTTTTTCCTCTCTATCATGGAATTACCGTTCTTTCTTCCTTATTATGGAATCACCGTTTTCTCTTCTCCATTATGGAATCACCGTTATCTCTTCTCCATTATCGAATAACGGTTGTCTCTCCTGCATTATGGAATCACCGTTTGCTCTTCTCCATTATGGAATCACACATATCTCTCCTTTATTATTGAATCGCGGTTTTCTTTCCTCTATTATGGAATATGCGTTTTCTCTTCTCCATTATGAAATCATCGTTTTCTCTTCCTCGTTATGGAATCACCGTTCTCTCTTCTCCATTATGGAATCACCGTTTTCTTTTATCCATTATGGAATCACCATTTTCTCTTCTCCATTATGGAATCACCGTTTTCTCTTCTGCATCAAGGAATTACCGTTTTCTCTTCTACATTATGGAATCACTATTTTCTCTCCTGCATTATGGAATCACCGTTTCTCTTCTCCATCATGGAATTACCGTTTTCCTTACTTATTATGGAATCACCGTTTTTTCTTCTCCATCATGGAATTACCGTTTTTCCTTACTTATTATGGAATCACCGTTTTCTCTTCTCCATCATGGAATTACCGTTCTTCCTTCCTTATTATGTAATCACCGTTTCTATTACCCATTATGGAATCACCATTTTCTCTTCTGCATTATGGAATCACCGTTTTCTCTTCTCCATCATGGAATCACTGTTTTCTCTCCTGCATTATGGAATTACCGTTTTCTCTTCTCCATCATGGAATTACCGTTCTTCCTTCCTTATTATGGAATCACCGTTCTCTCTTCTCCATTATGGAATCACCGTTTTCTATTATCCATTATGGAATAACCATTTTCTTTTCTGCATTATGGAATCATCGTTTTCTCTCCTGCATTATGGAATCAAAGTATTCTCTTCTCCATAATGGAATCATCGTTTTCTCTTCCTCGTTATGGAATCAACGTTTTCTCTTCTCCAATATAGATTCACCGTTCTCTCTTCTCCATTATGGAATCACCGTTTTGTCTTATCCATTATGGAATCACCATTTTCTCATCTGCATTATGCGATCACCGTTCTCTCTTCTCCATTATGGAATCACCATTTTCTATTATCCATTATGGAATCACCATTTTTTTTCTGCATTATGGAATCACCATTTTCTCTTCTGCGTTATGGAATTACCGTTTTCTCTTCCCCATTATAGAATCACTTTTTTCTCTCCTGCATTATGGAATCACCGTTTCTCTTCTCCATCATGGAATCACCGTTTTCTCTTCTCCATCATGGAATTACCGTTTTTCCTTACTTATTATGGAATCACCGTTTTCTCTTCTCCATCATGGAATTACCGTTCTTCCTTCCTTATTATGGAATTACCGTTTTCTCTTCTCCATCATGGAATTACCGTTCTTCCTTCCTTATTATGGAATCACCGTTTTATATTATCCATTATGGAATCACCATTTTCTCTTCTGCGTTATGGAATCACCGTTTTCTCTTCTCGATCATGGAATAACCGTTTTCTCTCCTGCATTATGGAATCACCGTTTTCTCTTCTCCATCATGGAATCACTGTTTTCTCTCCTGCATTATGGAATCATCGTTTTCTCTTCTCCATCATGGAATTACCGTTCTTCCTACCTTATTATGGAATCACCGTTTTCTCTTCTTCACTATGGAATCACCGTTTTCTCTTTTCCATATTGGAATCACCGTTATCTCTTCTCCATTATGAAATCACTGTTGTCTCTTCTGCATTACGGAATCACCGTTTGCTCTTCTCCATTAAGGAATCACCGTTTTCTCTTCATCATTATGGAATCAACGTTTCTCTTCTCCAATATAGAATCACCGTTCTCTCTTCTCCATTATGGAATCACCGTTTTCTATTATCCATTATGGAATCACCATTTTCTTTTCGACATTATGGAATCACCGTTTTCTCTTCTCCATTACGGAATCACATTTTTCTCTCCTGCATTATGGAATCACCGTATTCTCTTCTGCATAATGGAATCATCGTTTTCTCTTCCTCGTTATGGAATCAACGTTTTCTCTTCTCCGATATAGAATCACCGTTCTCTCTTCTCCATTATGGAATCACCGTTTTGTCTTATCCATTATGGAATCACCATTTTCTCATCTACATTATGGAATCACCGTATTCTCTTCTGCATAATGGAATCATCGTTTTCTCTTCCCCGTTATGGAATCACCGTTCTCTCTTCTCCATTACGGAATCACCGTTTTGTCTTATCCATTATGGAATCACCATTTTCTCATCTGCATTATGGAATCACCGTTTTGTCTTATCCATTATGGAATCACCATTTTCTCTTCTCCATTATGGAATCACCATTTTCTATTATCTATTATGGAATCACCATTTTCTTTTCTGCATTATGGAATCAACATTTTCTCTTTTGCGTTATGGAATATGCGTTTTCTCTTCTCCATTATGAAATCATCGTATTCTCTTCCTCCTTATGGAATCACCGTTCTCTCTTCTCCATTATGGAATCACCGTTTTCTTTTATCCATTATGGAATCACCATTTTCTCTTCTCCATTATGGAATCACCGTTTTCTCCTCTGCATTATAGAATTACCGTTTTCTTTTCTACATTATGGAATCACTGTTTTCTCTCCTGCATTATGGAATCACCGTTTCTCTTCTCCATCATGGAATTACCGTTTTCCTTACTTATTATGGAATCACCGTTTTTTCTTCTCCATCATGGAATTACCGTTTTTCCTTACTTATTATGGAATCACCGTTTTCTCTTCTCCATCATGGAATTACCGTTCTTCCTTCCTTATTATGTAATCACCATTTCTATTACCCATTATGGAATCACCATTTTCTCTTCTGCATTATGGAATCACCGTTTTCTCTTCTCCATCATGGAATCACTGTTTTCTCTCCTGCATTATGGAATCACTGTTTTCTCTCCTGCATTATGGAATTACCGTTTTCTCTTCTCCATCATGGAATTACCGTTCTTCCTTCCTTATTATGGAATCACCGTTCTCTCTTCTCCATTATGGAATCACCGTTTTCTTTTATCCATTATGGAATCACCATTTTCTCTTCTCCATTATGGAATCACCGTTTTCTCTTCTGCATCAAGGAATTACCGTTTTCTCTTCTACATTATGGAATCACTATTTTCTCTCCTGCATTATGGAATCACCGTTTCTCTTCTCCATCATGGAATTACCGTTTTCCTTACTTATTATGGAATCACCGTTTTTTCTTCTCCATCATGGAATTACCGTTTTTCCTTACTTATTATGGAATCACCGTTTTCTCTTCTCCATCATGGAATTACCGTTCTTCCTTCCTTATTATGTAATCACCGTTTCTATTACCCATTATGGAATCACCATTTTCTCTTCTGCATTATGGAATCACCGTTTTCTCTTCTCCATCATGGAATCACTGTTTTCTCTCCTGCATTATGGAATTACCGTTTTCTCTTCTCCATCATGGAATTACCGTTCTTCCTTCCTTATTATGGAATCACCGTTCTCTCTTCTCCATTATGGAATCACCGTTTTCTATTATCCATTATGGAATAACCATTTTCTTTTCTGCATTATGGAATCATCGTTTTCTCTCCTGCATTATGGAATCAAAGTATTCTCTTCTCCATAATGGAATCATCGTTTTCTCTTCCTCGTTATGGAATCAACGTTTTCTCTTCTCCAATATAGATTCACCGTTCTCTCTTCTCCATTATGGAATCACCGTTTTGTCTTATCCATTATGGAATCACCATTTTCTCATCTGCATTATGCGATCACCGTTCTCTCTTCTCCATTATGGAATCACCATTTTCTATTATCCATTATGGAATCACCATTTTTTTTCTGCATTATGGAATCACCATTTTCTCTTCTGCGTTATGGAATTACCGTTTTCTCTTCCCCATTATAGAATCACTTTTTTCTCTCCTGCATTATGGAATCACCGTTTCTCTTCTCCATCATGGAATCACCGTTTTCTCTTCTCCATCATGGAATTACCGTTTTTCCTTACTTATTATGGAATCACCGTTTTCTCTTCTCCATCATGGAATTACCGTTCTTCCTTCCTTATTATGGAATTACCGTTTTCTCTTCTCCATCATGGAATTACCGTTCTTCCTTCCTTATTATGGAATCACCGTTTTATATTATCCATTATGGAATCACCATTTTCTCTTCTGCGTTATGGAATCACCGTTTTCTCTTCTCGATCATGGAATAACCGTTTTCTCTCCTGCATTATGGAATCACCGTTTTCTCTTCTCCATCATGGAATCACTGTTTTCTCTCCTGCATTATGGAATCATCGTTTTCTCTTCTCCATCATGGAATTACCGTTCTTCCTACCTTATTATGGAATCACCGTTTTCTCTTCTTCACTATGGAATCACCGTTTTCTCTTTTCCATATTGGAATCACCGTTATCTCTTCTCCATTATGAAATCACTGTTGTCTCTTCTGCATTACGGAATCACCGTTTGCTCTTCTCCATTAAGGAATCACCGTTTTCTCTTCATCATTATGGAATCAACGTTTCTCTTCTCCAATATAGAATCACCGTTCTCTCTTCTCCATTATGGAATCACCGTTTTCTATTATCCATTATGGAATCACCATTTTCTTTTCGACATTATGGAATCACCGTTTTCTCTTCTCCATTACGGAATCACATTTTTCTCTCCTGCATTATGGAATCACCGTATTCTCTTCTGCATAATGGAATCATCGTTTTCTCTTCCTCGTTATGGAATCAACGTTTTCTCTTCTCCGATATAGAATCACCGTTCTCTCTTCTCCATTATGGAATCACCGTTTTGTCTTATCCATTATGGAATCACCATTTTCTCATCTACATTATGGAATCACCGTATTCTCTTCTGCATAATGGAATCATCGTTTTCTCTTCCCCGTTATGGAATCACCGTTCTCTCTTCTCCATTACGGAATCACCGTTTTGTCTTATCCATTATGGAATCACCATTTTCTCATCTGCATTATGGAATCACCGTTTTGTCTTATCCATTATGGAATCACCATTTTCTCTTCTCCATTATGGAATCACCATTTTCTATTATCTATTATGGAATCACCATTTTCTTTTCTGCATTATGGAATCACCATTTTCTCTTTTGCGTTATGGAATATGCGTTTTCTCTTCTCCATTATGAAATCATCGTATTCTCTTCCTCCTTATGGAATCACCGTTCTCTCTTCTCCATTATGGAATCACCGTTTTCTTTTATCCATTATGGAATCACCATTTTCTCTTCTCCATTATGGAATCACCGTTTTCTCCTCTGCATTATAGAATTACCGTTTTCTTTTCTACATTATGGAATCACTGTTTTCTCTCCTGCATTATGGAATCACCGTTTCTCTTCTCCATCATGGAATTACCGTTTTCCTTACTTATTATGGAATCACCGTTTTTTCTTCTCCATCATGGAATTACCGTTTTTCCTTACTTATTATGGAATCACCGTTTTCTCTTCTCCATCATGGAATTACCGTTCTTCCTTCCTTATTATGTAATCACCATTTCTATTACCCATTATGGAATCACCATTTTCTCTTCTGCATTATGGAATCACCGTTTTCTCTTCTCCATCATGGAATCACTGTTTTCTCTCCTGCATTATGGAATCACTGTTTTCTCTCCTGCATTATGGAATTACCGTTTTCTCTTCTCCATCATGGAATTACCGTTCTTCCTTCCTTATTATGGAATCACCGTTCTCTCTTCTCCATTATGGAATCACCGTTTTCTATTATCCATTATGGAATAACCATTTTCTTTTCTGCATTATGGAATCATCGTTTTCTCTCCTGCATTATGGAATCACCGTATTCTCTTCTCCATAATGGAATCATCGTTTTCTCTTCCTCGTTAAGGAATCAACGTTTTCTCTTCTCCAATATAGATTCACCGTTCTCTCTTCTCCATTATGGAATCACCGTTTTGTCTTATCCATTATGGAATCACCATTTTCTCATCTGCATTATGCAATCACCGTTCTCTCTTCTCCATTATGGAATCACCATTTTCTATTATCCATTATGGAATCACCATTTTTTTTCTGCATTATGGAATCACCATTTTCTCTTCTGCGTTAAGGAATTACCGTTTTCTCTTCCCCATTATAGAATCACTTTTTTCTCTCCTGCATTATGGAATCACCGTTTCTCTTCTCCATCATGGAATCACCGTTTTCTCTTCTCCATCATGGAATTACCGTTTTTCCTTACTTATTATGGAATCACCGTTTTCTCTTCTCCATCATGGAATTACCGTTCTTCCTTCCTTATTATGGAATTACCGTTTTCTCTTCTCCATCATGGAATTACCGTTCTTACTTCCTTATTATGGAATTACTGTTTTCTCTTATCCATTATGGAATCATCATTTTCTCTACTGCATTATCGAATCACCGTTTTCTCTTCTCCATGATGGAATAACCGTTTTTCCTTTTTTATTATGAAATCACCGTTTTCTCTTTTCCATTATGGAATCACCGTTATCTCTTCTTTATTATGGAATCACTGTTGTCTCTTCTGCATTATGGAATCACCGTTTGCTCTTCTCCATTATGGAATCACCGTTTTCTCTTCTCCATTATGGAATCACCGTTTTCTGTTCTCCATTATGGAACTACCATTTGCTCTTCTCCATCATGGAATCACCGTTTTCTATTATCCATTATGAAATCACCATTTTCTTTTCTGCATTATGGAATCACCGTTTTCTCTTCTCCATTATGGAATCACATTTTTCTCTCCTGCATTAAGGAATCACCGTATTCTCTTTTCCATAATGGAATCACCGTTTTTTCCTCTCTATCATGGAATTACCGTTCTTTCTTTCTTATTATGGAATCACCGTTTTCTCTTCTCCATTATGGAATTACCGTTATCTCCTCTACATTATGGAATTACCGTTTTTCCTTACTTATTATGGAATCACCGTTTTCTCTTCTCCATCATGGAATTACCGTTCTTCCTTCCTTATTATGGAATCACCGTTTTCTATTATCCATTATGGAATCACCATTTTCTCTTCTGCATTATGGAATCACCGTTTTCTCTTCTCCATCATGGAATCACTGTTTTCACTCCTGCAATATGGAATCACCGTTTTCTCTTCTCGATCATGGAATCACTGTTTTCTCTCCTGCATTATGGAATCACCGTTTTCTCTTCTCCATCATGGAATTACCGTTCTTCCTTCCTTATTATGGAATCGCCGTTTTCTCTTCTTCATTATGGAATCACCGTTTTTTCTTTTCCATTATGGAATCACCGTTATCTCTTCTCCATTATGAAATCACTATTGTCTCTTCTGCATTACGGAATCACCGTTTGCTCTTCTCCATTATGGAATCACCGTTTTCTCTTCTTCATTATGGAATCAACGTTTTCTCTTCTCCAATATAGAATCACTGTTCTCTCTTCTCCATTATGGAATCACCGTTTTCTATTATCCATTATGGAATCACCATTTTCTTTTCTGCATTATGGAATCACCATTTTCTCTTTTGCGTTATGGAATTTCCGTTTTCTCTTCTCCATTATAGAATCACTGTTTTCTCTCGTGCATTATGGAATCACCGTTTCTCTTCTCCATCATTGAATCACCGTTTTCTCTTCTCCATCATGGAATTACCGTTCTTCCTTCCTTATTATGGAATTACCGTTTTCTCTTATCCATTATGGAATCACCATTTTCTCTTCTGCATTATCGAATCACCGTTTTCTCTTCTCCATTATGGAATCAATGTTTTCTCTCCGGCATTATGGAATCACCGTTTTCTCTTCTCTATCATGGAATTACCGTTCTTTCTTTCTTATTATGGAATCACCGTTTTCTCTTCTTCATTATGGAATCACCGTTTTCTCTTTTCCATTATGGAATCACCGTTATCTCTTCTTCATTATGGAATCACCGTTTGCTCTTCTCCATTATGGAATCACAGTTTTCTCTTCTGCATTATGGAACTACCGTTTGCTCTTCTCCATTAAAGAATCACCGTTTTCTATTATCCATTATGAAATCACCATTTTCTTTTCTGCATTATGGAATCACCGTTTTCTCTTCTCCATTATGGAATCACATTTTTCTCTCCTGCATTAAGGAATCACCGTATTCTCTTCTCCATAATGGAATCACCGTTTTTTAATCTCTATCATGGAATTACCGTTCTTTCGTCCTTATTATGGAATCACCGTTTTCTCTTCTCCATTATGGAATCACCGTTATCTCTTCTCCATTATCGAATCACGGTTGTCTCTCCTGCATTATGGAATCACCGTTTCTCTTCTCCATCATGGAATCACCGTTTTCTCTTCTCCATCATGGAATCACCGTTTTTCCTTACTTATTATGGAATCACCGTTTTCTCTTCTCCATCATGGAATTACCGTTCTTCCTTCCTTATTATGGAATTACCGTTTTCTCTTCTCCATCATGGAATTACCGTTCTTCCTTCCTTATTATGGAATTACCGTTTTCTCTTATCCATTATGGAATCACCATTTTCTCTTCTCCATTATCGAATCACGGTTGTCTCTCCTGCATTATGGAATCACCGTTTGCTCTTCTCCATTATGGAATCACACATATCTCTCCTTTATTATTGAATTGCGGTTTTCTTTCCTCTATTATGGAATATGCGTTTTCTCTTCTCCATTATGAAATCATCGTTTTCTCTTCCTCGTTATGGAATCACCGTTCTCTCTTCTCCATTATGGAATCACCGTTTTCTCTTCTCCATTATGGAATCACCATTTTCTCTTCTCCATTATGGAATCACCGTTTCCTCTTCTGCATTATGGAATTACCGTTTTCTCTTCTACATTATGGAATCACTGTTTTCTCTCCTGCATTATGGAATTACCGTTTTTCCTTCTTTATTATGGAATCACCGTTTTCTCTTCTCCATCATGGAATTACCGTTTTCTCTTCTCCATTATGGAACTACCATTTGCTCTTCTCCATTATGGAATCACCGTTTTCTATTATCCATTATGAAATCACCATTTTCTTATCTGCATTATGGAATCACCGTTTTCTCTTCTCCATTATGGAATCACATTTCTCTCTCCTGCATTAAGGAATCACCGTATTCTCTTCTCCATAATGGAATCACCGTTTTTTCCTCTCTATCATGGAATTACCGTTCTTTCTTCCTTATTATGGAATCACCGTTTTCTCTTCTCCATTATGGAATCACCGTTATCTCTTCTCCATTATCGAATCACGGTTGTCTCTCCTGCATTATGGAATCACCGTTTGCTCTTCTCCATTATGGAATCACACATATCTCTCCTTTATTATTGAATCGCGGTTTTCTTTCCTCTATTATGGAATATGCGTTTTCTCTTCTCCATTATGAAATCATCGTGTTCTCTTCCTCCTTATGGAATCACCGTTCTCTCTTCTCCATTAAGAAATCATCGTGTTCTCTTCCTCCTTATGGAATCACCGTTCTCTCTTCTCCATTATGGAATCACCGTTTTCTTTTATCCATTATGGAATCACCATTTTCTCTTCTCCATTATGGAATCACCGTTTTCTCCTCTGCATTATAGAATTACCGTTTTCTTTTCTACATTATGGAATCACTGTTTTCTCTCCTGCATTATGGAATCACCGTTTCTCTTCTCCATCATGGAATTACCGTTTTCCTTACTTATTATGGAATCACCGTTTTCTCTTCTCCATCATGGAATTACCGTTTTTCCTTACTTATTATGGAATCACCGTTTTCTCTTCTCCATCATGGAATTACCGTTCTTCCTTCCTTATTATGGAATCACCGTTTCTATTACCCATTATGGAATCACCATTTTCTCTTCTGCATTATGGAATCACCGTTTTCTCTTCTCCATCATGGAATCACTGTTTTCTCTCCAGCATTATGGAATCACTGTTTTCTCTCCTGCATTATGGAATTACCATTTTCTCTTCTCCATCATGGAATTACCGTTCTTCCTTCCTTATTATGGAATCACCGTTCTCTCTTCTCCATTATGGAGTCACCGTTTTCTATTATCCATTATGGAATAACCATTTTCTTTTCTGCATTATGAAATCACCGTTTTCTCTTCTGCGTTATGGAATTACCGTTTTCTCTTCCCCATTATAGAATCACTTTTTTCTCTCCTGCATTATGGAATCACCGTTTTCTCTCTCCATCATGGAATTACCGTTTTTCCTTACTTATTATGGAATCACCGTTTTCTCTTCTCCATCATGGAATTACCGTTCTTCCTTCCTTATTATGGAATTACCGTTTTCTCTTCTCCATCATGGAATTACCGTTCTTCCTTCCTTATTATGGAATTACCGTTTTCTCTTATCCATTATGGAATCACCATTTTCTCTACTGCATTATCGAATCACCGTTTTCTCTTCTCCATCATGGAATAACCGTTTTTCCTTTTTTATTATGGAATCACCGTTTTCTCTTTTCCATTATGGAATCACCGTTATCTCTTCTTTATTATGGAATCACTGTTGTCTCTTCTGCATTATGGAATCACCGTTTGCTCTTCTCCATTATGGAATCACCGTTTTCTCTTCTCCATTATGGAACTACCGTTTGCTCTTCTCCATTATGGAATCACCGTTTTCTGTTCTCCATTATGGAACTACCGTTTGCTCTTCTCCATTATGGAATCACCGTTTTCTATTATCCATTATGAAATCACCATTTTCTTTTCTGCATTATGGAAGCACCGTTTTCTCTTCTCCATTATGGAATCACATTTTTCTCTCCTGCATTAAGGAATCACCGTATTCTCTTCTCCATAATGGAATCACCGTTTTTTCCTCTCTATCATGGAATTACCGTTCTTTCTTTCTTATTATGGAATCACCGTTTTCTCTTCTCCATTATGGAATTACCGTTATCTCTTCTACATTATGGAATTACCGTTTTTCCTTACTTATTATGGAATCACCGTTTTCTCTTCTCCATCATGGAATTACCGTTCTTCCTTCCTTATTATGGAATCACCGTTTTCTATTATCCATTATGGAATCACTGTTTTCTCTCCTGCATTATGGAATCACCGTTTCTCTTCTCCATCATGGAATTACCGTTTTTCCTTCTTTATTATGTAATCACCGTTTTCTCTTCTCCATCATGGAATTACCGTTTTCTCTTCTCCATTATGGAACTACCATTTGCTCTTCTCCATTATGGAATCACCGTTTTCTATTATCCATTATGAAATCACCATTTTCTTTTCTGCATTATGGAATCACCGTTTTCTCTTCTCCATTATGGAATCACATTTCTCTCTCCTGCATTAAGGAATCACCGTATTCTCTTCTCCATAATGGAATCACCGTTTTTTCCTCTCTATCATGGAATTACCGTTCTTTCTTCCTTATTATGGAATCACCGTTTTCTCTTCGCCATTATGGAATCACCGTTATCTCTTCTCCATTATCGAATCACGGTTGTCTCTCCTGCATTATGGAATCACCGTTTGCTCTTCTCCATTATGGAATCACACATATCTCTCCTTTATTATTGAATCGCGGTTTTCTTTCCTCTATTATGGAATATGCGTTTTCTCTTCTCCATTATGAAATCATCGTGTTCTCTTCCTCCTTATGGAATCACCGTTCTCTCTTCTCCATTATGGAATCACCGTTTTCTTTTATCCATTATGGAATCACCATTTTCTCTTCTCCATTATGGAATCACCGTTTTCTCCTCTGCATTATAGAATTACCGTTTTCTTTTCTACATTATGGAATCACTGTTTTCTCTCCTGCATTATGGAATCACCGTTTCTCTTCTCCATCATGGAATTACCGTTTTCCTTACTTATTATGGAATCACCGTTTTCTCTTCTCCATCATGGAATTACCGTTTTTCCTTACTTATTATGGAATCACCGTTTTCTCTTCTCCATCATGGAATTACCGTTCTTCCTTCCTTATTATGGAATCACCGTTTCTATTACCCATTATGGAATCACCATTTTCTCTTCTGCATTATGGAATCACCGTTTTCTCTTCTCCATCATGGAATCACTGTTTTCTCTCCTGCATTATGGAATCACTGTTTTCTCTCCTGCATTATGGAATTACCGTTTTCTCTTCTCCATCATGGAATTACCGTTCTTCCTTCCTTATTATGGAATCACCGTTCTCTCTTCTCCATTATGGAGTCACCGTTTTCTATTATCCATTATGGAATAACCATTTTCTTTTCTGCATTATGAAATCACCGTTTTCTCTTCTGCGTTATGGAATTACCGTTTTCTCTTCCCCATTATAGAATCACTTTTTTCTCTCCTGCATTATGGAATCACCGTTTTCTCTCTCCATCATGGAATTACCGTTTTTCCTTACTTATTATGGAATCACCGTTTTCTCTTCTCCATCATGGAATTACCGTTCTTCCTTCCTTATTATGGAATTACCGTTTTCTCTTCTCCATCATGGAATTACCGTTCTTCCTTCCTTATTATGGAATTACCGTTTTCTCTTATCCATTATGGAATCACCATTTTCTCTACTGCATTATCGAATCACCGTTTTCTCTTCTCCATCATGGAATAACCGTTTTTCCTTTTTTATTATGGAATCACCGTTTTCTCTTTTCCATTATGGAATCACCGTTATCTCTTCTTTATTATGGAATCACTGTTGTCTCTTCTGCATTATGGAATCACCGTTTGCTCTTCTCCATTATGGAATCACCGTTTTCTCTTCTCCATTATGGAACTACCGTTTGCTCTTCTCCATTATGGAATCACCGTTTTCTGTTCTCCATTATGGAACTACCGTTTGCTCTTCTCCATTATGGAATCACCGTTTTCTATTATCCATTATGAAATCACCATTTTCTTTTCTGCATTATGGAAGCACCGTTTTCTCTTCTCCATTATGGAATCACATTTTTCTCTCCTGCATTAAGGAATCACCGTATTCTCTTCTCCATAATGGAATCACCGTTTTTTCCTCTCTATCATGGAATTACCGTTCTTTCTTTCTTATTATGGAATCACCGTTTTCTCTTCTCCATTATGGAATTACCGTTATCTCTTCTACATTATGGAATTACCGTTTTTCCTTACTTATTATGGAATCACCGTTTTCTCTTCTCCATCATGGAATTACCGTTCTTCCTTCCTTATTATGGAATCACCGTTTTCTATTATCCATTATGGAATCACTGTTTTCTCTCCTGCATTATGGAATCACCGTTTCTCTTCTCCATCATGGAATTACCGTTTTTCCTTCTTTATTATGTAATCACCGTTTTCTCTTCTCCATCATGGAATTACCGTTTTCTCTTCTCCATTATGGAACTACCATTTGCTCTTCTCCATTATGGAATCACCGTTTTCTATTATCCATTATGAAATCACCATTTTCTTTTCTGCATTATGGAATCACCGTTTTCTCTTCTCCATTATGGAATCACATTTTTCTCTCCTGCATTAAGGAATCACCGTATTCTCTTCTCCATAATGGAATCACCGTTTTTTCCTCTCTATCATGGAATTACCGTTCTTTCTTCCTTATTATGGAATCACCGTTTTCTCTTCTCCATTATGGAATCACCGTTATCTCTTCTCCATTATCGAATCACGGTTGTCTCTCCTGCATTATGGAATCACCGTTTGCTCTTCTCCATTATGGAATCACACATATCTCTCCTTTATTATTGAATCGCGGTTTTCTTTCCTCTATTATGGAATATGCGTTTTCTCTTCTCCATTATGAAATCATCGTGTTCTCTTCCTCCTTATGGAATCACCGTTCTCTCTTCTCCATTATGGAATCACCGTTTTCTTTTATCCATTATGGAATCACCATTTTCTCTTCTCCATTATGGAATCACCGTTTTCTCCTCTGCATTATAGAATTACCGTTTTCTTTTCTACATTATGGAATCACTGTTTTCTCTCCTGCATTATGGAATCACCGTTTCTCTTCTCCATCATGGAATTACCGTTTTCCTTACTTATTATGGAATCACCGTTTTCTCTTCTCCATCATGGAATTACCGTTTTTCCTTACTTATTATGGAATCACCGTTTTCTCTTCTCCATCATGGAATTACCGTTCTTCCTTCCTTATTATGGAATCACCGTTTCTATTACCCATTATGGAATCACCATTTTCTCTTCTGCATTATGGAATCACCGTTTTCTCTTCTCCATCATGGAATCACTGTTTTCTCTCCTGCATTATGGAATCACTGTTTTCTCTCCTGCATTATGGAATTACCGTTTTCTCTTCTCCATCATGGAATTACCGTTCTTCCTTCCTTATTATGGAATCACCGTTCTCTCTTCTCCATTATGGAGTCACCGTTTTCTATTATCCATTATGGAATAACCATTTTCTTTTCTGCATTATGAAATCACCGTTTTCTCTTCTGCGTTATGGAATTACCGTTTTCTCTTCCCCATTATAGAATCACTTTTTTCTCTCCTGCATTATGGAATCACCGTTTTCTCTCTCCATCATGGAATTACCGTTTTTCCTTACTTATTATGGAATCACCGTTTTCTCTTCTCCATCATGGAATTACCGTTCTTCCTTCCTTATTATGGAATTACCGTTTTCTCTTCTCCATCATGGAATTACCGTTCTTCCTTCCTTATTATGGAATTACCGTTTTCTCTTATCCATTATGGAATCACCATTTTCTCTACTGCATTATCGAATCACCGTTTTCTCTTCTCCATCATGGAATAACCGTTTTTCCTTTTTTATTATGGAATCACCGTTTTCTCTTTTCCATTATGGAATCACCGTTATCTCTTCTTTATTATGGAATCACTGTTGTCTCTTCTGCATTATGGAATCACCGTTTGCTCTTCTCCATTATGGAATCACCGTTTTCTCTTCTCCATTATGGAACTACCGTTTGCTCTTCTCCATTATGGAATCACCGTTTTCTGTTCTCCATTATGGAACTACCGTTTGCTCTTCTCCATTATGGAATCACCGTTTTCTATTATCCATTATGAAATCACCATTTTCTTTTCTGCATTATGGAAGCACCGTTTTCTCTTCTCCATTATGGAATCACATTTTTCTCTCCTGCATTAAGGAATCACCGTATTCTCTTCTCCATAATGGAATCACCGTTTTTTCCTCTCTATCATGGAATTACCGTTCTTTCTTTCTTATTATGGAATCACCGTTTTCTCTTCTCCATTATGGAATTACCGTTATCTCTTCTACATTATGGAATTACCGTTTTTCCTTACTTATTATGGAATCACCGTTTTCTCTTCTCCATCATGGAATTACCGTTCTTCCTTCCTTATTATGGAATCACCGTTTTCTATTATCCATTATGGAATCACTGTTTTCTCTCCTGCATTATGGAATCACCGTTTCTCTTCTCCATCATGGAATTACCGTTTTTCCTTCTTTATTATGTAATCACCGTTTTCTCTTCTCCATCATGGAATTACCGTTTTCTCTTCTCCATTATGGAACTACCATTTGCTCTTCTCCATTATGGAATCACCGTTTTCTATTATCCATTATGAAATCACCATTTTCTTTTCTGCATTATGGAATCACCGTTTTCTCTTCTCCATTATGGAATCACATTTTTCTCTCCTGCATTAAGGAATCACCGTATTCTCTTCTCCATAATGGAATCACCGTTTTTTCCTCTCTATCATGGAATTACCGTTCTTTCCTCCTTATTATGGAATCACCGTTTTCTCTTCTCCATTATGGAATCACCGTTATCTCTTCTCCATTATCGAATCACGGTTGTCTCTCCTGCATTATGGAATCACCGTTTGCTCTTCTCCATTATGGAATCACACATATCTCTCCTTTATTATTGAATCGCGGTTTTCTTTCCTCTATTATGGAATATGCGTTTTCTCTTCTCCATTATGAAATCATCGTGTTCTCTTCCTCCTTATGGAATCACCGTTCTCTCTTCTCCATTATGGAATCACCGTTTTCTTTTATCCATTATGGAATCACCATTTTCTCTTCTCCATTATGGAATCACCGTTTTCTCCTCTGCATTATAGAATTACCGTTTTCTTTTCTACATTATGGAATCACTGTTTTCTCTCCTGCATTATGGAATCACCGTTTCTCTTCTCCATCATGGAGTTACCGTTTTCCTTACTTATTATGGAATCACCGTTTTCTCTTCTCCATCATGGAATTACCGTTTTTCCTTACTTATTATGGAATCACCGTTTTCTCTTCTCCATCATGGAATTACCGTTCTTCCTTCCTTATTATGGAATCACCGTTTCTATTACCCATTATGGAATCACCATTTTCTCTTCTGCATTATGGAATCACCGTTTTCTCTTCTCCATCATGGAATCACTGTTTTCTCTCCTGCATTATGGAATCACTGTTTTCTCTCCTGCATTATGGAATTACCGTTTTCTCTTCTCCATCATGGAATTACCGTTCTTCCTTCCTTATTATGGAATCACCGTTCTCTCTTCTCCATTATGGAGTCACCGTTTTCTATTATCCATTATGGAATAACCATTTTCTTTTCTGCATTATGAAATCACCGTTTTCTCTCCTGCATTATGGAATCACCGTATTCTCTTCTCCATAATGGAATCATCGTTTTCTCTTCCTCGTTATGGAATCAACGTTTTCTCTTCTCCAATATAGATTCACCGTTCTCTCTTCTCCATTATGGAATCACCGTTTTGTCTTATCCATTATGGAATCACCATTTTCTCATCTGCATTATGCAATCACCGTTCTCTCTTCTCCATTATGGAATCACCATTTTCTATTATCCATTATGGAATCACCATTTTTTTTCTGCATTATGGAATCACCATTTTCTCTTCTGCGTTATGGAATTACCGTTTTCTCTTCCCCATTATAGAATCACTTTTTTCTCTCCTGCATTATGGAATCACCGTTTCTCTTCTCCATCATGGAATCACCGTTTTTCCTTACTTATTATGGAATCACCGTTTTCTCTTCTCCATCATGGAATTACCGTTCTTCCTTCCTTATTATGGAATTACCGTTTTCTCTTCTCCATCATGGAATTACCGTTCTTCCTTCCTTATTATGGAATTACCGTTCTTCCTTCCTTATTATGGAACCACCGTTCTCTCTTCTCCATTATGGAGTCACCGTTTTCTATTATCCATTATGGAATAACCATTTTCTTTTCTGCATTATGAAATCACCGTTTTCTCTTCTGCGTTATGGAATTACCGTTTTCTCTTCCCCATTATAGAATCACTTTTTTCTCTCCTGCATTATGGAATCACCGTTTCTCTTCTCCATCATGGAATCACCGTTTTCTCTCTCCATCATGGAATTACCGTTTTTCCTTACTTATTATGGAATCACCGTTTTCTCTTCTCCATCATGGAATTACCGTTCTTCCTTCCTTATTATGGAATTACCGTTTTCTCTTCTCCATCATGGAATTACCGTTCTTCCTTCCTTATTATGGAATTACCGTTTTCTCTTATCCATTATTTAATTACCGTTATCTCTTCTACATTATGGAATTACCGTTTTTCCTTACTTATTATGGAATCACCGTTTTCTCTTCTCCATCATGGAATTACCGTTCTTCCTTCCTTATTATGGAATCACCGTTATCTATTATCCATTATGGAATCACTGTTTTCTCTCCCGCATTATGGAATCACCGTTTCTCTTCTCCATCATGGAATTACCGTTTTTCCTTCTTTATTATGGAATCACCGTTTTCTCTTCTCCATCATGGAATTACCGTTTTCTCTTCTCCATTATGGAACTACCATTTGCTCTTCTCCATTATGGAATCACCGTTTTCTATTATCCATTATGAAATCACCATTTTCTTTTCTGCATTATGGAATCACCGTTTTCTCTTCTCCATTATGGAATCACATTTTTCTCTCCTGCATTAAGGAATCACCGTATTCTCTTCTCCATAATGGAATCACCGTTTTTTCCTCTCTATCATGGAATTACCGTTCTTTCTTCCTTATTATGGAATCACCGTTTTCTCTTCTCCATTATGGAATAACCGTTATCTCTTCTCCATTATCGAATCACGGTTGTCTCTCCTGCATTATGGAATCACCGTTTGCTCTTCTCCATTATGGAATCACACATATCTCTTCTTTATTATTGAATCGCGGTTTTCTTTCCTCTATTATGGAATATGCGTTTTCTCTTCTCCATTATGAAATCATCGTGTTCTCTTCCTCCTTATGGAATCACCGTTCTCTCTTCTCCATTATGGAATCACCGTTTTCTTTTATCCATTATGGAATCACCATTTTCTCTTCTCCATTATGGAATCACCGTTTTCTCCTCTGCATTATAGAATTACCGTTTTCTTTTCTACATTATGGAATCACTGTTTTCTCTCCTGCATTATGGAATCACCGTTTCTCTTCTCCATCATGGAATTACCGTTTTCCTTACTTATTATGGAATCACCGTTTTCTCTTCTCCATCATGGAATTACCGTTTTTCCTTACTTATTATGGAATCACCGTTTTCTCTTCTCCATCATGGAATTACCGTTCTTCCTTCCTTATTATGGAATCACCGTTTCTATTACCCATTATGGAATCACCATTTTCTCTTCTGCATTATGGAATCACCGTTTTCTCTTCTCCATCATGGAATCACTGTTTTCTCTCCTGCATTATGGAATCACTGTTTTCTCTCCTGCATTATGGAATCACCGTTTTCTCTTCTCCATCATGGAATCACTGTTTTCTCTCCTGCATTATGGAATCACCATTTTCTCTACTGCATTATCGAATCACCGTTTTCTCTTCTCCATCATGGAATAACCGTTTTTCCTTTTTTATTATGGAATCACCGTTTTCTCTTCTTTATTATGGAATCACTGTTGTCTCTTCTGCATTATGGAATCACCGTTTGCTCTTCTCCATTATGGAATCACCGTTTTCTCTTCTCCATTATGGAACTACCGTTTTCTCTTCTTCATTATGGAATCACCGTTTTCTCTTTTCCATTATGGAATCACCGTTATCTCTTCTCCATTATGAAATCACTGTTGTCTCTTCTGCATTACGGAATCACCGTTTCCTCTTCTCCATTATGGAATCACCGTTTTCTCTTCTTCATTATGGAATCAACGTTTTCTCTTCTCCAATATAGAATCACCGTTCTCTCTTCTCCATTATGGAATCACCGTTTTCTATTATCCATCATGGAATCACCGTTTTCTCTTCTCCATTATGGAATTACCGTTCTTCCTTCCTTATTATGGAATTACCGTTTTCTCCTATCCATTATGGAATCACCATTTTCTCTTCTGCATTATCGAATCTTCGTTTTCTCTTCCATATTATGGAATCAATGTTTTCTCTCCGGCATTATGGAATAACCGTTTTCTCTTCTCCATCATGGAATAACCGTTTTTCCTTCTTTATTATGGAATCACCGTTTTCTCTTCTCCATCATGGAATTACCGTTCTTTCTTCCTTATTATGGAATCACCGTTTTCTCTTCTTCATTATGGAATCACCGTTTTCTCTTTTCCGTTATGGAATCACCGTTATCTCTTCTTCATTATGGAATCACTGTTGTCTCTTCTGCATTATGGAATCACCGTTTGCTCTTCTCCATTATGGAATCACCGTTTTCTCTTCTCCATTATGGAACTACCGTTTGCTCTTCTGCATTATGGAATCACCGTTTTCTCTTCTCCATTATGGAACTACCGTTTGCTCTTCTCCATTATGGAATCACCGTTTTCTATTATCCATTATGAAATCACCATTTTCTTTTCTGCATAATGGAATCACCGTTTTCTCTTCTCCATTATGGAATCACATTTTTCTCTCCTGCGTTGAGGAATCACCGTATTCTCTTCTCCATAATGGAATCACCGTTTTTTCCTCTCTATCATGGAATTACCGTTCTTTCTTTCTTATTATGGAATCACCGTTTTCTCTTCTCCATTATGGAATCACCGTTATCTCTTCTACATTATGGAATTACCGTTTTTCCTTACTTATTATGGAATCACCGTTTTCTCTTCTCCATCATGGAATTACCGTTCTTCCTTCCTTATTATGGAATCACCGTTTTCTATTATCCATTATGGAATCACCATTTTCTCTTCTGCATTATGGAATCACCGTTTTCTCTTCTCCATCATGGAATCACTGTTTTCTCTCCTGCATTATGGAATCACCGTTTTCTCTTCTCCATCATGGAATCACTGTTTTCTCTCCTGCATTATGGAATCACCGTTTTCTCTTCTCCATCATGGAATTACCGTTCTTCCTTCCTTATTATGGAATCACCGTTTTCTCTTCTTCATTATGGAATCACCGTTTTCTCTTCTCCATTATGAAATCAATGTTGTCTCTTCGGCATTACGGAATCACCGTTTCCTCTTCTCCATTATGGAATCACCGTTTTCTCTTCTTCATTATGGAATCAACGTTTTCTCTTCTCCAATATAGAATCACCGTTCTCTCTTCTCCATTATGGAATCACCGTTTTCTATTATCCATTATGGAATCACCATTTTCTTTTCTGCATTATGGAATCACCGTTTTCTCTTCTCCATTACGGAATCACATTTTTCTCTCCTGCATTATGGAATCACCGTATTCTCTTCTGCATAATGGAATCATCGTTTTCTCTTCCTCGTTATGGAATCACCGTTCTCTCTTCTCCATTACGGAATCACCGTTTTGTCTTATCCATTATGGAATCACCATTTTCTCATCTGCATTATGGAATCACCGTTCTCTCTTCTCCATTATGGAATCACCATTTTCTATTATGTATTATGGAATCACCATTTTCTTTTCTGCATTATGGAATCACTATTTTCTCTTTTGCGTTATGGAATTTCCGTTTTCTCTTCTCCATTATAGAATCACTGTTTTCTCTCCTGCATTATGGAATCACCGTTTCTCTTCTCCATCATGGAATCACCGTTTTCTCTTCTCCATCATGGAATTACCGTTTTTCCTTCTTTATTATGGAATCACCGTTTTCTCTTCTCCATCATGGAATTACCGTTCTTTCTTCCGTATTATGGAATCACCGTTTTCTCTTCTTCATTATGGAATCACCGTTTTCTCTTTTCCGTTATGGAATCACCGTTATCTCTTCTTCATTATGGAATCACTGTTGTCTCTTCTGCATTATGGAATCACCGTTTGCTCTTCTCCATTATGGAATCACCGTTTTCTCTTCTCCATTATGGAACTACCGTTTGCTCTTCTGCATTATGGAATCACCGTTTTCTCTTCTCCATTATGGAACTACCGTTTGCTCTTCTCCATTATGGAATCACCGTTTTCTATTATCCATTATGAAATCACCATTTTCTTTTCTGCATAATGGAATCACCGTTTTCTCTTCTCCATTATGGAATCACATTTTTCTCTCCGGCGTTAAGGAATCACCGTATTCTCTTCTCCATAATGGAATCACCGTTTTTTCCTCTCTATCATGGAATTACCGTTCTTTCTTTCTTATTATGGAATCACCGTTTTCTCTTCTCCATTATGGAATCACCGTTATCTCTTCTACATTATGGAATTACCGTTTTTCCTTTCTTATTATGGAATCACCGTTTTCTCTTCTCCATCATGGAATTACCGTTCTTCCTTCCTTATTATGGAATCACCGTTTTCTATTATCCATTATGGAATCACCATTTTCTCTTCTGCATTATGGAATCACCGTTTTCTCTTCTCCATCATGGAATCACTGTTTTCTCTCCTGCATTATGGAATCACCGTTTTCTCTTCTCCATCATGGAATTACCGTTCTTCCTTAGTTATTATGAAATCACCGTTTTCTCTTCTTCATTATGGAATCACCGTTTTCTCTTTTCCATTATGGAATCACCGTTATCTCTTCTTAATTATGAAATCACTGTTGTCTCTTCTGCATTACGGAATCACCGTTTGCTCTTCTCCATTATGGAATCACAGTTTTCTCTTCTTCATAATGGAATCAACGTTTTCTCTTCTCCAATATAGAATCACCGTTCTTTCTTCTCCATTATGGAATCACCGTTTTCTATTATCCATTATGGAATCACCATTTTCTTTTCTGCATTATGGAATCATTGTTTTCTCTTCTCCATTACGGAATCACATTTTTCTCTCCTGCATTATGGAATCACCGTATTCTCTTCTGCATAATGGAATCATTGTTTTCTCTTCCTCGTTATGGAATCACCGTTCTCTCTTCTCCATTACGGAATCACCGTTTTGTCTTATCCATTATGGAATCACCATTTTCTCATCTGCATTATGGAATCACCGTTCTCTCTTCTCCATTATGGAATCACCATTTTCTATTATGTATTATGGAATCACCATTTTCTTTTCTGCATTATGGAATCACTATTTTCTCTTTTGCGTTATGGAATTTCCGTTTTCTCTTCTCCATTATAGAATCACTGTTTTCTCTCCTGCATTATGGAATCACCGTTTCTCTTCTCCATCATGGAATCACCGTTTTCTCTTCTCCATCATGGAATTACCGTTTTTCCTTACTTATTATGGAATCACCGTTTTCTCTTCTTCATTATGGAATCACCGTTTTCTCTTTTCCATTATGGAATCACCGTTATCTCTTCTTCATTATGGAATCACTGTTGTCTCTTCTGCATTATGGAATCTCCGTTTGCTCTTCTCCATTATGGAATCACCGTTTTCTCTTCTCCATTATGGAACTACCGTTTGCACTTCTCCATTATGGAATCACCGTTTTCTCTTCTCCATTATGGAACTACCGTTTGCTCTTCTCCATTATGGAATCACCGTTTTCTATTATCCATTATGAAATCACCATTTTCTTTTCTGCATTATGGAATCACCGTTTTCTCTTCTCCATTATGGAATCACATTTTTCTCTCCTGCATTAAGGAATCACCGTATTCTCTTCTCCATAATGGAATCACCGTTTTTTGCTCTCTATCATGGAATTACCGTTCTTTCTTCGTTATTATGGAATCACCGTTTTCTTTTCTCCATTATGGAATCACCGTTATCTCTTCTCCATTATCGAATCACGGTTGTCTCTCCTGCATTATGGAATCACCGTTTGCTCTTCTCCATTATGGAATCACACATATCTCTCCTTTATTATTGAATTCTCTTCTCCATTATGAAATCATCGTGTTCTCTTCCTCCTTATGGAATCACCGTTCTCTCTTCTCCATTATGGAATCACCGTTTTCTTTTATCCATTATGGAATCACCATTTTCTCTTCTCCATTATGGAATCACCGTTTTCTCCTCTGCATTATAGAATTACCGTTTTCTTTTCTACATTATGGAATCACTGTTTTCTCTCCTGCATTATGGAATCACCGTTTCTCTTCTCCATCATGGAATTACCGTTTTTCCTTACTTATTATGGAATCACCGTTTTCTCTTCTCCATCATGGAATTACCGTTTTTCCTTACTTATTATGGAATCACCGTTTTCACTTCTCCATCATGGAATTACCGTTCTTCCTTCCTTATTATGGAATCACCGTTTCTATTACCCATTATGGAATCACCATTTTCTCTTCTCCATCATGGAATCACTGTTTTCTCTCCTGCATTATGGAATCACTGTTTTCTCTCCTGCATTATGGAATCACCGTTTTCTCTTCTTCATCATGGAATCACTGTTTTCTCTCCTGCATTATGGAATCACCATTTTCTCTACTGCATTATCGAATCACCGTTTTCTCTTCTCCATCATGGAATAACCGTTTTTCCTTTTTTATTATGGAATCACCGTTTTCTCTTCTCCATCATGGAATAACCGTTTTTCCTTTTTTATTATGGAATCACCGTTTTCTCTTCTTTATTATGGAATCACTGTTGTCTCTTCTGCATTATGGAATCACCGTTTGCTCTTCTCCATTATGGAATCACCGTTTTCTCTTCTCCATTATGGAACTACCGTTTTCTCTTCTTCATTATGGAATCACCGTTTTCTCTTTTCCATTATGGAATCACCGTTATCTCTTCTCCATTATGAAATCACTGTTGTCTCTTCTGCATTACGGAATCACCGTTTCCTCTTCTCCATTATGGAATCACCGTTTTCTATTATCCATTATGAAATCACCATTTTCTTTTCTGCATAATGGAATCACCGTTTTCTCTTCTCCATTATGGAATCACATTTTTCTCTCCTTCGTTAAGGAATCACCGTATTCTCTTCTCCATAATGGAATCACCGTTTTTTCCTCTCTATCATGGAATTACCGTTCTTTCTTTCTTATTATGGAATCACCGTTTTCTCTTCTCCATTATGGAATCACCGTTATCTCTTCTACATTATGGAATTAATGTTTTTCCTTACTTATTATGGAATCACCGTTTTCTCTTCTCCATCATGGAATTACCGTTCTTCCTTCCTTATTATGGAATCACCGTTTTCTATTATCCATTATGGAATCACCATTTTCTCTTCTGCATTATGGAATCACCGTTTTCTCTTCTCCATCATGGAATCACTGTTTTCTCTCCTGCATTATGGAATCACCGTTTTCTCTTCTCCATCATGGAATCACTGTTTTCTCTCCTGCATTATGGAATCACCGTTTTCTCTTCTCCATCATGGAATTACCGTTCTTCCTTCCTTATTATGGAATCACCGTTTTCTCTTCTTCATTATGGAATCACCGTTTTCTCTTTTCCATTATGGAATCACCGTTATCTCTTCTCCATTATGAAATCAATGTTGTCTCTTCTGCATTACGGAATCACCGTTTCCTCTTCTCCATTATGGAATCACCGTTTTCTCTTCTTCATTATGGAATCAACGTTTTCTCTTCTCCAATATAGAATCACCGTTCTCTCTTCTCCATTATGGAATCACCGTTTTCTATTATCCATTATGGAATCACCATTTTCTTTTCTGCATTATGGAATCACCGTTTTCTCTTCTAAATTACGGAATCACATTTTTCTCTCCTGCATTATGGAATCACCGTATTCTCTTCTGCATAATGGAATCATCGTTTTCTCTTCCTCGTTATGGAATCACTGTTCTCTCTTCTCCATTACGGAATCACCGTTTTGTCTTATCCATTATGGAATCACCATTTTCTCATCTGCATTATGGAATCACCGTTCTTTCTTCTCCATTATGGAATCACCATTTTCTATTATGTATTATGGAATCACCATTTTCTTTTCTGCATTATGGAATCACTATTTTCTCTTTTGCGTTATGGAATTTCCGTTTTCTCTTCTCCATTATAGAATCACTGTTTTCTCTCCTGCATTATGGAATCACCGTTTTCTCTTCTCCATCATGGAATTACCGTTTTTCCTTACTTATTATGGAATCACCGTTTTCTCTTCTCCATCATGGAATTACCGTTTTTCCTTACTTATTATGGAATCACCGTTTTCTCTTCTCCATCATGGAATTACCGTTCTTCCTTCCTTATTATGGAATCACCGTTTCTATTACCCATTATGGAATCACCATTTTCTCTTCTGCATTATGGAATCACCGTTTTCTCTTCTCCTTCATGGAATCACTGTTTTCTCTCCTGCATTATGGAATCACTGTTTTCTCTCCTGCATTATGGAATCACCGTTTTCTCTTCTCCATCATGGAATCACTGTTTTCTCTCCTGCATTATGGAATCACCATTTTTTCTACTGCATTATCGAATCACCGTTTTCTCTTCTCCATCATGGAATAACCGTTTTTCCTTTTTTATTATGGAATCACCGTTTTCTCTTCTCCATCATGGAATAACCGTTTTTCCTTTTTTATTATGGAATCACCGTTTTCTCTTCTTTATTATGGAATCACTGTTGTCTCTTCTGCATTATGGAATCACCGTTTGCTCTTCTCCATTATGGAATCACCGTTTTCTCTTCTCCATTATGGAACTACCGTTTTCTCTTCTTCATTATGGAATCACCGTTTTCTCTTTTCCATTATGGAATCACCGTTATCTCTTCTCCATTATGAAATCACTGTTGTCTCTTCTGCATTACGGAATCACCGTTTCCTCTTCTCCATTATGGAATCACCGTTTTCTCTTCTTCATTATGGAATCAACGTTTTCTCTTCTCCAATATAGAATCACCGTTCTCTCTTCCCCATTATGGAATCACCGTTTTCTATTATCCATCATGGAATCACCGTTTTCTCTTCTCCATTATGGAATTACCGTTCTTCCTTCCTTATTATGGAATTACCGTTTTCTCCTATCCATTATGGAATCACCATTTTCTCTTCTGCATTATCGAATCTTCGTTTTCTCTTCTCCATTATGGAATCAATGTTTTCTCTCCGGCATTATGGAATAACCGTTTTCTCTTCTCCATCATGGAATAACCGTTCTTTCTTCCTTATTATGGAATCACCGTTTTCTCTTCTTCATTATGGAATCACCGTTTTCTCTTTTCCGTTATGGAATCACCGTTATCTCTTCTTCATTATGGAATCACTGTTGTCTCTTCTGCATTATGGAATCACCGTTTGCTCTTCTCCATTATGGAATCACCGTTTTCTCTTCTCCATTATGGAACTACCGTTTGCTCTTCTCCATTATGGAATCACCGTTTTCTATTATCCATTATGAAATCACCATTTTCTTTTCTGCATAATGGAATCACCGTTTTCTCTTCTCCATTATGGAATCACATTTTTCTCTCCTGCGTTAAGGAATCACCGTATTCTCTTCTCCATAATGGAATCACCGTTTTTTCCTCTCTATCATGGAATTACCGTTCTTTCTTTCTTATTATGGAATCACCGTTTTCTCTTCTCCATTATGGAATCACCGTTATCTCTTCTACATTATGGAATTACCGTTTTTCCTTACTTATTATGGAATCACCGTTTTCTCTTCTCCATCATGGAATTACCGTTCTTCCTTCCTTATTATGGAATCACCGTTTTCTATTATCCATTATGGAATCACTATTTTCTCTTCTGCATTATGGAATCACCGTTTTCTCTTCTCCATCATGGAATCACTGTTTTCTCTCCGGCATTATGGAATCACCGTTTTCTCTTCTCCATCATGGAATCACTGTTTTATCTCCTGCATTATGGAATCACCGTTTTCTCTTCTCCATCATGGAATTACCGTTCTTCCTTCCTTATTATGGAATCACCGTTTTCTCTTCTTCATTATGGAATCACCGTTTTCTCTTTTCCATTATGGAATCACCGTTATCTCTTCTCCATTATGAAATCAATGTTGTCTCTTCGGCATTACGGAATCACCGTTTCCTCTTCTCCATTATGGAATCACCGTTTTCTCTTCTTCATTATGGAATCAACGTTTTCTCTTCTCCAATATAGAATCACCGTTCTCTCTTCTCCATTATGGAATCACCGTTTTCTATTATCCATTATGGAATCACCATTTTCTTTTCTGCATTATGGAATCACCGTTTTCTCTTCTCCATTACGGAATCACATTTTTCTCTCCTGCATTATGGAATCACCGTATTCTCTTCTGCATAATGGAATCATCGTTTTCTCTTCCTCGTTATGGAATCACCGTTCTCTCTTCTCCATTACGGAATCACCGTTTTGTCTTATCCATTATGGAATCACCATTTTCTCATCTGCATTATGGAATCACCGTTCTCTCTTCTCCATTATGGAATCACCATTTTCTATTATGTATTATGGAATCACCATTTTCTTTTCTGCATTATGGAATCACTATTTTCTCTTTTGCGTTATGGAATTTCTGTTTTCTCTTCTCCATTATAGAATCACTGTTTTCTCTCCTGCATTATGGAATCACCGTTTCTCTTCTCCATCATGGAATCACCGTTTTCTCTTCTCCATCATGGAATTACCGTTTTTCCTTACTTATTATGGAATCACCGTTTTCTCTTCTTCATTATGGAATCACCGTTTTCTCTTTTCCATTATGGAATCACCGTTATCTCTTCTTCATTATGGAATCACTGTTGTCTCTTCTGCATTATGGAATCACCGTTTGCTCTTCTCCATTATGGAATCACCGTTTTCTCTTCTCCATTATGGAACTACCGTTTGCACTTCTCCATTATGGAATCACCGTTTTCTCTTCTCCATTATGGAACTACCGTTTGCTCTTCTCCATTATGGAATCACCGTTTTCTATTATCCATTATGAAATCACCATTTTCTTTTCTGCATTATGGAATCACCGTTTTCTCTTCTCCATTATGGAATCACATTTTTCTCTCCTGCATTAAGGAATCACCGTATTCTCTTCTCCATAATGGAATCACCGTTTTTTCCTCTCTATCATGGAATTACTGTTCTTTCTACCTTATTATGGAATCACCGTTTTCTTTTCTCCATTATGGAATCACCGTTATCTCTTCTCCATTATCGAATCACGGTTGTCTCTCCTGCATTATGGAATCACCGTTTGCTCTTCTCCATTATGGAATCACACATATCTCTCCTTTATTATTGAATCGCGGTTTTCTTTCCTCTATTATGGAATATGCGTTTTCTCTTCTCCATTATGAAATCACCGTTTTCTTTTATCCATTATGGAATCACCATTTTCTCTTCTCCATTATGGAATCACCGTTTTCTCCTCTGCATTATAGAATTACCGTTTTCTTTTCTACATTATGGTTATATGGTTATATGGTTATATGGTTATATATAATTACACTGTTTTCTCTCCTGCATTATGGAATCACCGTTTCTCTTCTCCATCATGGAATTACCGTTTTTCCTTACTTATTATGGAATCACCATTTTCTCTTCTGCATTATGGAATCACCGTTTTCTCTTCTCCATCATGGAATCACTGTTTTCTCTCCTGCATTATGGAATCACCGTTTTCTCTTCTCCATCTTGGAATCACTGTTTTCTCTCCTGCATTATGGAATTACCGTTTTCTCTTCTCCATCATGGAATTACCGTTCTTCCTTCCTTGTTATGGAATCATCGTTTTCTCTTCTCCATTATGGAATCACCGTTTTCTATTATCCATTATGGAATAACCATTTTCTTTTCTGCATTATGGAATCACCGTATTCTCTTCTCCATAATGGAATCATCGTTTTCTCTTCCTCGTTATGGAATCAACGTTTTCTCTTCCCCAATATAGATTCACCGTTCTCTCTTCTCCATTATGGAATCACCGTTTTGTCTTATCCATTATGGAATCACCATTTTCTCATCTGCATTATGCAATCACCGTTCTCTCTTCTCCATTATGGAATCACCATTTTCTATTATCCATTATGGAATCACCATTTTTTTTTCTGCATTATGGAATCACCATTTTCTCTTCTGCGTTATGGAATTACCGTTTTCTCTTCCCCATTATAGAATCACTTTTTTCTCTCCTGCATTATGGAATCACCGTTTCTCTTCTCCATCATGGAATCACCGTTTTCTCTTCTCCATCATGGAATTACCGTTTTCCTTACTTATTATGGAATCACCGTTTTCTCTTCTCCATCATGGAATTACCGTTCTTCCTTCCTTATTATGGAATTACCGTTTTCTCTTCTCCATCATGGAATTACCGTTCTTCCTTCCTTATTATGGAATTACCGTTTTCCTCTTATCCATTATGGAAACACCATTTTCTCTACTGCATTATCGAATCACCGTTTTCTCTTCTCCGTCATGGAATAACCGTTTTTCCTTTTTTATTATGGAATCACCGTTTTCTCTTCTTTATTATGGAATCACTGTTGTCTCTTCTCCATTATGGAACTACCGTTTGCTCTTCTCCATTATGGAATCACCGTTTTCTGTTCTCCATTATGGAACTACCGTTTGCTCTTCTCCGTTATGGAATCACCGTTTTCTATTATCCATTATGAAATCACATTTTTCTCTCCTGCATTAAGGAATCACCGTATTCGCTTCTCCATTATGGAATCACATTTTTGTCTCCTGCATTAAGGAATCACCGTATTCTCTTCTACATAATGGAATCACCGTTTTTTCCTCTCTATCATGGAATTACCGTTCTTTCTTTCTTATTATGGAACGTTTCTCTTCTCCATTATGGAATTACCGTTATCTCTTCTACATTATGGAATTACCGTTTTCTCTTCTCCATCATGGAATCACTGTTTTCTCTTCTGCATTATGGAATCACCGTTTTCTCTTCTCCATCATGGAATCAGTGTTTTCTCTCCTGCATTATGGAATCACCTTTTTCTCTTCTCCATCATGGAATTACCGCTCTTCCTTCCTTATTATGGAATCGCCGTTTTCTCTTCTTCATTATGGAATCACCGTTTTCTCTTTTCCATTATGGAATCACCGTTATCTCTTCTCCATTATGAAATCACTGTTGTCTCTTCTGCATTACGGAATCACCGTTTGCTCTTCTCCATTATGGAATCACCGTTTTCTCTTCCTCGTTATGGAATCAACGTTTTCTCTTCTCCAATATAGAATCACCGTTCTCTCTTCTCCATTACGGAATCACCGTTTTGTCTTATCCATTATGGAATCACCATTTTCTCATCTGCATTATGGAATCACCGTTCTCTCTTCTCCATTATGGAATCACCGTTCTCTCTTCTCCATTATGGAATCACCATTTTCTATTATCTATTATGGAATCACCATTTTCTTTTCTGCATTATGGAATCACCATTTTCTCTTTTGCGTTATGGAATTTCCGTTTTCTCTTCTCCATTATAGAATCACTGTTTTCTCTCCTGCATTATGGAATCACCGTTTCTCTTCTCCATCATGGAATCACCGTTTTCTCTTCTCCATCATGGAATTACCGTTTTTCCTTACTTATTTTGGAATCACCGTTTTCTCTTCTCCATCATGGAATTACCGTTCTTCCTTCCTTATTATGGAATTACCGTTTTCTCTTATCCATTATGGAATCACCATTTTCTCTTCTGCATTATCGAATCACCGTTTTCTCTTCTCCATTATGGAATCAATGTATTCTCTCCGGCATTATGGAATCACCGTTTTCTCTTCTCTATCATGGAATTACCGTTCTTTCTTCCTTATTATGGAATCACCGTTTTCTCTTCTTCATTATGGAATCACCGTTTTCTCTTTTCCATTATGGAATCACCGTTATCTCTTCTTCATTATGGAATCACTGTTGTCTCTTCTGCATTATGGAATCACCGTTTGCTCTTCTCCATTATGGAATCACAGTTTTCTCTTCTCCATTATGAAACTACCGTTTGCTCTTCTCCATTAAGGAATCACCGTTTTCTATTATCCATTATGAAATCACATTTTTCTCTCCTGCATTAAGGAATCACCGTATTCTCTTCTCAATAATGGAATCGCCGTTTTTTCCTCTCTATCATGGAATTACCGTTCTTTCTTCCTTATTATGGAATCACCGTTTTCTCTTCTCCATTATGGAATCACCGTTATCTCTTCTCCATTATCGAATAACGGTTGTCTCTCCTGCATTATGGAATCACCGTTTGCTCTTCTCCATTATGGAATCACACATATCTCTCCTTTATTATTGAATCGCGGTTTTCTTTCCTCTATTATGGAATATGCGTTTTCTCTTCTCCATTATGAAATCATCGTTTTCTCTTCCTCGTTATGGAATCACCGTTCTCTCTTCTCCATTATGGAATCACCGTTTTCTTTTATCCATTATGGAATCACCATTTTCTTTTCTCCATTATGGAATCACCGTTTTCTCTTCTGCATCAAGGAATTACCGTTTTCTCTTCTACATTATGGAATCACTATTTTCTCTCCTGCATTATGGAATCACCGTTTCTCTTCTCCATCATGGAATTACCGTTTTCCTTACTTATTATGGAATCACCGTTTTTTCTTCTCCATCATGGAATTACCGTTTTTCCTTACTTATTATGGAATCACCGTTTTCTCTTCTCCATCATGGAATTACCGTTCTTCCTTCCTTATTATGTAATCACCGTTTCTATTACCCATTATGGAATCACCATTTTCTCTTCTGCATTATGGAATCACCGTTTTCTCTTCTCCATCATGGAATCACTGTTTTCTCTCCTGCATTATGGAATTACCGTTTTCTCTTCTCCATCATGGAATTACCGTTCTTCCTTCCTTATTATGGAATCACCGTTCTCTCTTCTCCATTATGGAATCACCGTTTTCTATTATCCATTATGGAATAACCATTTTCTTTTCTGCATTATGGAATCATCGTTTTCTCTCCTGCATTATGGAATCAAAGTATTCTCTTCTCCATAATGGAATCATCGTTTTCTCTTCCTCGTTATGGAATCAACGTTTTCTCTTCTCCAATATAGATTCACCGTTCTCTCTTCTCCATTATGGAATCACCGTTTTGTCTTATCCATTATGGAATCACCATTTTCTCATCTGCATTATGCGATCACCGTTCTCTCTTCTCCATTATGGAATCACCATTTTCTATTATCCATTATGGAATCACCATTTTTTTTCTGCATTATGGAATCACCATTTTCTCTTCTGCGTTATGGAATTACCGTTTTCTCTTCCCCATTATAGAATCACTTTTTTCTCTCCTGCATTATGGAATCACCGTTTCTCTTCTCCATCATGGAATCCCCGTTTTCTCTTCTCCATCATGGAATTACCGTTTTTCCTTACTTATTATGGAATCACCGTTTTCTCTTCTCCATCATGGAATTACCGTTCTTCCTTCCTTATTATGGAATTACCGTTTTCTCTTCTCCATCATGGAATTACCGTTCTTCCTTCCTTATTATGGAATCACCGTTTTATATTATCCATTATGGAATCACCATTTTCTCTTCTGCGTTATGGAATCACCGTTTTCTCTTCTCGATCATGGAATAACCGTTTTCTCTCCTGCATTATGGAATCACCGTTTTCTCTTCTCCATCATGGAATCACTGTTTTCTCTCCTGCATTATGGAATCATCGTTTTCTCTTCTCCATCATGGAATTACCGTTCTTCCTACCTTATTATGGAATCACCGTTTTCTCTTCTTCACTATGGAATCACCGTTTTCTCTTTTCCATATTGGAATCACCGTTATCTCTTCTCCATTATGAAATCACTGTTGTCTCTTCTGCATTACGGAATCACCGTTTGCTCTTCTCCATTAAGGAATCACCGTTTTCTCTTCATCATTATGGAATCAACGTTTCTCTTCTCCAATATAGAATCACCGTTCTCTCTTCTCCATTATGGAATCACCGTTTTCTATTATCCATTATGGAATCACCATTTTCTTTTCGACATTATGGAATCACCGTTTTCTCTTCTCCATTACGGAATCACATTTTTCTCTCCTGCATTATGGAATCACCGTATTCTCTTCTGCATAATGGAATCATCGTTTTCTCTTCCTCGTTATGGAATCAACGTTTTCTCTTCTCCAATATAGAATCACCGTTCTCTCTTCTCCATTATGGAATCACCGTTTTGTCTTATCCATTATGGAATCACCATTTTCTCATCTACATTATGGAATCACCGTATTCTCTTCTGCATAATGGAATCATCGTTTTCTCTTCCCCGTTATGGAATCACCGTTCTCTCTTCTCCATTACGGAATCACCGTTTTGTCTTATCCATTATGGAATCACCATTTTCTCTTCTCCATTATGGAATCACCATTTTCTATTATCTATTATGGAATCACCATTTTCTTTTCTGCATTATGGAATCACCATTTTCTCTTTTGCGTTATGGAATATGCGTTTTCTCTTCTCCATTATGAAATCATCGTATTCTCTTCCTCCTTATGGAATCACCGTTCTCTCTTCTCCATTATGGAATCACCGTTTTCTTTTATCCATTATGGAATCACCATTTTCTCTTCTCCATTATGGAATCACCGTTTTCTCCTCTGCATTATAGAATTACCGTTTTCTTTTCTACATTATGGAATCACTGTTTTCTCTCCTGCATTATGGAATCACCGTTTCTCTTCTCCATCATGGAATTACCGTTTTCCTTACTTATTATGGAATCACCGTTTTTTCTTCTCCATCATGGAATTACCGTTTTTCCTTACTTATTATGGAATCACCGTTTTCTCTTCTCCATCATGGAATTACCGTTCTTCCTTCCTTATTATGTAATCACCGTTTCTATTACCCATTATGGAATCACCATTTTCTCTTCTGCATTATGGAATCACCGTTTTCTCTTCTCCATCATGGAATCACTGTTTTCTCTCCTGCATTATGGAATCACTGTTTTCTCTCCTGCATTATGGAATTACCGTTTTCTCTTCTCCATCATGGAATTACCGTTCTTCCATCCTTATTATGGAATCACCGTTCTCTCTTCTCCATTATGGAATCACCGTTTTCTATTATCCATTATGGAATAACCATTTTCTTTTCTGCATTATGGAATCATCGTTTTCTCTCCTGCATTATGGAATCACCGTATTCTCTTCTCCATAATGGAATCATCGTTTTCTCTTCCTCGTTATGGAATCAACGTTTTCTCTTCTCCAATATAGAATCACCGTTCTCTCTTCTCCATTATGGAATCACCGTTTTGTCTTATCCATTATGGAATCACCATTTTCTCATCTACATTATGGAATCACCGTATTCTCTTCTGCATAATGGAATCATCGTTTTCTCTTCCCCGTTATGGAATCACCGTTCTCTCTTCTCCATTACGGAATCACCGTTTTGTCTTATCCATTATGGAATCACCATTTTCTCATCTGCATTATGGAATCACCGTTTTGTCTTATCCATTATGGAATCACCATTTTCTCTTCTCCATTATGGAATCACCATTTTCTATTATCTATTATGGAATCACCATTTTCTTTTCTGCATTATGGAATCACCATTTTCTCTTTTGCGTTATGGAATATGCGTTTTCTCTTCTCCATTATGAAATCATCGTATTCTCTTCCTCCTTATGGAATCACCGTTCTCTCTTCTCCATTATGGAATCACCGTTTTCTTTTATCCATTATGGAATCACCATTTTCTCTTCTCCATTATGGAATCACCGTTTTCTCCTCTGCATTATAGAATTACCGTTTTCTTTTCTACATTATGGAATCACTGTTTTCTCTCCTGCATTATGGAATCACCGTTTCTCTTCTCCATCATGGAATTACCGTTTTCCTTACTTATTATGGAATCACCGTTTTTTCTTCTCCATCATGGAATTACCGTTTTTCCTTACTTATTATGGAATCACCGTTTTCTCTTCTCCATCATGGAATTACCGTTCTTCCTTCCTTATTATGTAATCACCGTTTCTATTACCCATTATGGAATCACCATTTTCTCTTCTGCATTATGGAATCACCGTTTTCTCTTCTCCATCATGGAATCACTGTTTTCTCTCCTGCATTATGGAATCACTGTTTTCTCTCCTGCATTATGGAATTACCGTTTTCTCTTCTCCATCATGGAATTACCGTTCTTCCATCCTTATTATGGAATCACCGTTCTCTCTTCTCCATTATGGAATCACCGTTTTCTATTATCCATTATGGAATAACCATTTTCTTTTCTGCATTATGGAATCATCGTTTTCTCTCCTGCATTATGGAATCACCGTATTCTCTTCTCCATAATGGAATCATCGTTTTCTCTTCCTCGTTAAGGAATCAACGTTTTCTCTTCTCCAATATAGATTCACCGTTCTCTCTTCTCCATTATGGAATCACCGTTTTGTCTTATCCATTATGGAATCACCATTTTCTCATCTGCATTATGCAATCACCGTTCTCTCTTCTCCATTATGGAATCACCATTTTTTTTCTGCATTATGGAATCACCATTTTCTCTTCTGCGTTAAGGAATTACCGTTTTCTCTTCCCCATTATAGAATCACTTTTTTCTCTTCTCCATCATGGAATCACCGTTTTCTCTTCTCCATCATGGAATTACCGTTTTTCCTTACTTATTATGGAATCACCGTTTTCTCTTCTCCATCATGGAATTACCGTTCTTCCTTCCTTATTATGGAATTACCGTTTTCTCTTCTCCATCATGGAATTACCGTTCTTACTTCCTTATTATGGAATTACTGTTTTCTCTTATCCATTATGGAATCACCATTTTCTCTACTGCATTATCGAATCACCGTTTTCTCTTCTCCATGATGGAATAACCGTTTTTCCTTTTTTATTATGAAATCACCGTTTTCTCTTTTCCATTATGGAATCACCGTTATCTCTTCTTTATTATGGAATCACTGTTGTCTCTTCTGCATTATGGAATCACCGTTTGCTCTTCTCCATTATGGAATCACCGTTTTCTCTTCTCCATTATGGAATCACCGTTTTCTGTTCTCCATTATGGAACTACCATTTGCTCTTCTCCATCATGGAATCACCGTTTTCTATTATCCATTATGAAATCACCATTTTCTTTTCTGCATTATGGAATCACCGTTTTCTCTTCTCCATTATGGAATCACATTTTTCTCTCCTGCATTAAGGAATCACCGTATTCTCTTTTCCATAATGGAATCACCGTTTTTTCCTCTCTATCATGGAATTACCGTTCTTTCTTTCTTATTATGGAATCACCGTTTTCTCTTCTCCATTATGGAATTACCGTTATCTCCTCTACATTATGGAATTACCGTTTTTCCTTACTTATTATGGAATCACCGTTTTCTCTTCTCCATCATGGAATTACCGTTCTTCCTTCCTTATTATGGAATCACCGTTTTCTATTATCCATTATGGAATCACCATTTTCTCTTCTGCATTATGGAATCACCGTTTTCTCTTCTCCATCATGGAATCACTGTTTTCACTCCTGCAATATGGAATCACCGTTTTCTCTTCTCGATCATGGAATCATTGTTTTCTCTCCTGCATTATGGAATCACCGTTTTCTCTTCTCCATCATGGAATTACCGTTCTTCCTTCCTTATTATGGAATCGCCGTTTTCTCTTCTTCATTATGGAATCACCGTTTTTTCTTTTCCATTATGGAATCACCGTTATCTCTTCTCCATTATGAAATCACTATTGTCTCTTCTGCATTACGGAATCACCGTTTGCTCTTCTCCATTATGGAATCACCATTTTCTTTTCTGCATTATGGAATCACCATTTTCTCTTTTGCGTTATGGAATTTCCGTTTTCTCTTCTCCATTATAGAATCACTGTTTTCTCTCGTGCATTATGGAATCACCGTTTCTCTTCTCCATCATTGAATCACCGTTTTCTCTTCTCCATCATGGAATTACCGTTCTTCCTTCCTTATTATGGAATTACCGTTTTCTCTTATCCATTATGGAATCACCATTTTCTCTTCTGCATTATCGAATCACCGTTTTCTCTTCTCCATTATGGAATCAATGTTTTCTCTCCGGCATTATGGAATCACCGTTTTCTCTTCTCTATCATGGAATTACCGTTCTTTCTTTCTTATTATGGAATCACCGTTTTCTCTTCTTCATTATGGAATCACCGTTTTCTCTTTTCCATTATGGAATCACCGTTATCTCTTCTTCATTATGGAATCACCGTTTGCTCTTCTCCATTATGGAATCACAGTTTTCTCTTCTGCATTATGGAACTACCGTTTGCTCTTCTCCATTAAAGAATCACCGTTTTCTATTATCCATTATGAAATCACCATTTTCTTTTCTGCATTATGGAATCACCGTTTTCTCTTCTCCATTATGGAATCACATTTTTCTCTCCTGCATTAAGGAATCACCGTATTCTCTTCTCCATAATGGAATCACCGTTTTTTAATCTCTATCATGGAATTACCGTTCTTTCGTCCTTATTATGGAATCACCGTTTTCTCTTCTCCATTATGGAATCACCGTTATCTCTTCTCCATTATCGAATCACGGTTGTCTCTCCTGCATTATGGAATCACCGTTTCTCTTCTCCATCATGGAATCACCGTTTTCTCTTCTCCATCATGGAATCACCGTTTTTCCTTACTTATTATGGAATCACCGTTTTCTCTTCTCCATCATGGAATTACCGTTCTTCCTTCCTTATTATGGAATTACCGTTTTCTCTTCTCCATCATGGAATTACCGTTCTTCCTTCCTTATTATGGAATTACCGTTTTCTCTTATCCATTATGGAATCACCATTTTCTCTACTGCATTATCGAATCACCGTTTTCTCTTCTCCATCATGGAATAACCGTTTTTCCTTTTTTATTATGGAATCACCGTTTTCTCTTTTCCATTATGGAATCACCGTTATCTCTTCTTCATTATGGAATCACTGTTGTCTCTTCTGCATTATGGAATCACCGTTTGATCTTCTCCATTATGGAATCACAGTTTTCTCTTCTCCATTATGGAACTACCGTTTGCTCTTCTCCATTATGGAATCACCGTTTTCTATTATCCATTATGAAATCACCATTTTCTTTTCTGCATTATGGAATCACCGTTTTCTCTTCTCCATTATGGAATCACATTTTTCTCTCCTGCATTAAGGAATCACCGTATTCTCTTCTCCATAATGGAATCACCGTTTTTTAATCTCTATCATGGAATTACCGTTCTTTCGTCCTTATTATGGAATCACCGTTTTCTCTTCTCCATTATGGAATCACCGTTATCTCTTCTCCATTATCGAATCACGGTTGTCTCTCCTGCATTATGGAATCACCGTTTGCTCTTCTCCATTATGGAATCACACATATCTCTCCTTTATTATTGAATTGCGGTTTTCTTTCCTCTATTATGGAATATGCGTTTTCTCTTCTCCATTATGAAATCATCGTTTTCTCTTCCTCGTTATGGAATCACCGTTCTCTCTTCTCCATTATGGAATCACCGTTTTCTCTTCTCCATTATGGAATCACCATTTTCTCTTCTCCATTATGGAATCACCGTTTCCTCTTCTGCATTATGGAATTACCGTTTTCTCTTCTACATTATGGAATCACTGTTTTCTCTCCTGCATTATGGAATTACCGTTTTTCCTTCTTTATTATGGAATCACCGTTTTCTCTTCTCCATCATGGAATTACCGTTTTCTCTTCTCCATTATGGAACTACCATTTGCTCTTCTCCATTATGGAATCACCGTTTTCTATTATCCATTATGAAATCACCATTTTCTTATCTGCATTATGGAATCACCGTTTTCTCTTCTCCATTATGGAATCACATTTCTCTCTCCTGCATTAAGGAATCACCGTATTCTCTTCTCCATAATGGAATCACCGTTTTTTCCTCTCTATCATGGAATTACCGTTCTTTCTTCCTTATTATGGAATCACCGTTTTCTCTTCTCCATTATGGAATCACCGTTATCTCTTCTCCATTATCGAATCACGGTTGTCTCTCCTGCATTATGGAATCACCGTTTGCTCTTCTCCATTATGGAATCACACATATCTCTCCTTTATTATTGAATCGCGGTTTTCTTTCCTCTATTATGGAATATGCGTTTTCTCTTCTCCATTATGAAATCATCGTGTTCTCTTCCTCCTTATGGAATCACCGTTCTCTCTTCTCCATTATGGAATCACCGTTTTCTTTTATCCATTATGGAATCACCATTTTCTCTTCTCCATTATGGAATCACCGTTTTCTCCTCTGCATTATAGAATTACCGTTTTCTTTTCTACATTATGGAATCACTGTTTTCTCTCCTGCATTATGGAATCACCGTTTCTCTTCTCCATCATGGAATTACCGTTTTCCTTACTTATTATGGAATCACCGTTTTCTCTTCTCCATCATGGAATTACCGTTTTTCCTTACTTATTATGGAATCACCGTTTTCTCTTCTCCATCATGGAATTACCGTTCTTCCTTCCTTATTATGGAATCACCATTTTCTCTTCTGCATTATGGAATCACCGTTTTCTCTTCTCCATCATGGAATTACCGTTCTTCCTTCCTTATTATGGAATCACCGTTCTCTCTTCTCCATTATGGAATCACCGTTTTCTATTATCCATTATGGAATAACCATTTTCTTTTCTGCATTATGGAATCACCGTTTTCTCTCCTGCATTATGGAATCACCGTATTCTTTTCTCCATAATGGAATCATCGTTTTCTCTTCCTCGTTATGGAATCAACGTTTTCTCTTCTCCAATATAGATTCACCGTTCTCTCTTCTCCATTATGGAATCACCGTTTTGTCTTATCCATTATGGAATCACCATTTTCTCATCTGCATTATGCAATCACCGTTCTCTCTTCTCCATTATGGAATCACCATTTTCTATTATAAATTATGGAATCACCATTTTTTTTTCTGCATTATGGAATCACCATTTTCTCTTCTGCGTTATGGAATTACCGTTTTCTCTTCCCCATTATAGAATCACTTTTTTCTCTCCTGCATTATGGAATCACGGTTTCTCTTCTCCATCATGGAATCACCGTTTTCTCTCTCCATCATGGAATTACCGTTTTTCCTTACTTATTATGGAATCACCGTTTTCTCTTCTCCATCATGGAATTACCGTTCTTCCTTCCTTATTATGGAATTACCGTTTTCTCTTCTCCATCATGGAATTACCGTTCTTTTTTCCTTATTATGGAATTACCGTTTTCTCTTATCCATTATGGAATCACCATTTTCTCTACTGCATTATCGAATCACCGTTTTCTCTTCTCCATCATGGAATAACCGTTTTTCCTTTTTTATTATGGAATCACCGTTTTCTCTTTTCCATTATGGAATCACCGTTATCTCTTCTTTATTATGGAATCACTGTTGTCTCTTCTGCATTATGGAATCACCGTTTGCTCTTCTCCATTATGGAATCACCGTTTTCTCTTCTCCATTATGGAACTACCGTTTGCTCTTCTCCATTATGGAATCACCGTTTTCTGTTCTCCATTATGGAACTACCGTTTGCTCTTCTCCATTATGGAATCACCGTTTTCTATTATCCATTATGAAATCACCATTTTCTTTTCTGCATTATGGAAGCACCGTTTTCTCTTCTCCATTATGGAATCACATTTTTCTCTCCTGCATTGAGGAATCACCGTATTCTCTTCTCCATAATGGAATCACCGTTTTTTCCTCTCTATCATGGAATTACCGTTCTTTCTTTCTTATTATGGAATAACCGTTTTCTCTTCTCCATTATGGAATTACCGTTATCTCTTCTACATTATGGAATTACCGTTTTTCCTTACTTATTATGGAATCACCGTTTTCTCTTCTCCATCATGGAATTACCGTTCTTCCTTCCTTATTATGGAATCACCGTTTTCTATTATCCATTATGGAATCACTGTTTTCTCTCCTGCATTATGGAATCACCGTTTCTCTTCTCCATCATGGAATTACCGTTTTTCCTTCTTTATTATGGAATCACCGTTTTCTCTTCTCCATCATGGAATTACCGTTTTCTCTTCTCCATTATGGAACTACCATTTGCTCTTCTCCATTATGGAATCACCGTTTTCTATTATCCATTATGAAATCACCATTTTCTTATCTGCATTATGGAATCACCGTTTTCTCTTCTCCATTATGGAATCACATTTCTCTCTCCTGCATTAAGGAATCACCGTATTCTCTTCTCCATAATGGAATCACCGTTTTTTCCTCTCTATCATGGAATTACCGTTCTTTCTTCCTTATTATGGAATCACCGTTTTCTCTTCTCCATTATGGAATCACCGTTATCTCTTCTCCATTATCGAATCACGGTTGTCTCTCCTGCATTATGGAATCACCGTTTGCTCTTCTCCATTATGGAATCACACATATCTCTCCTTTATTATTGAATCGCGGTTTTCTTTCCTCTATTATGGAATATGCGTTTTCTCTTCTCCATTATGAAATCATCGTGTTCTCTTCCTCCTTATGGAATCACCGTTCTCTCTTCTCCATTATGGAATCACCGTTTTCTTTTATCCATTATGGAATCACCATTTTCTCTTCTCCATTATGGAATCACCGTTTTCTCCTCTGCATTATAGAATTACCGTTTTCTTTTCTACATTATGGAATCACTGTTTTCTCTCCTGCATTATGGAATCACCGTTTCTCTTCTCCATCATGGAATTACCGTTTTCCTTACTTATTATGGAATCACCGTTTTCTCTTCTCCATCATGGAATTACCGTTTTTCCTTACTTATTATGGAATCACCGTTTTCTCTTCTCCATCATGGAATTACCGTTCTTCCTTCCTTATTATGGAATCACCATTTTCTCTTCTGCATTATGGAATCACCGTTTTCTCTTCTCCATCATGGAATTACCGTTCTTCCTTCCTTATTATGGAATCACCGTTCTCTCTTCTCCATTATGGAATCACCGTTTTCTATTATCCATTATGGAATAACCATTTTCTTTTCTGCATTATGGAATCACCGTTTTCTCTCCTGCATTATGGAATCACCGTATTCTCTTCTCCATAATGGAATCATCGTTTTCTCTTCCTCGTTATGGAATCAACGTTTTCTCTTCTCCAATATAGATTCACCGTTCTCTCTTCTCCATTATGGAATCACCGTTTTGTCTTATCCATTATGGAATCACCATTTTCTCATCTGCATTATGCAATCACCGTTCTCTCTTCTCCATTATGGAATCACCATTTTCTATTATCCATTATGGAATCACCATTTTTTTTTCTGCATTATGGAATCACCATTTTCTCTTCTGCGTTATGGAATTACCGTTTTCTCTTCCCCATTATAGAATCACTTTTTTCTCTCCTGCATTATGGAATCACGGTTTCTCTTCTCCATCATGGAATCACCGTTTTCTCTCTCCATCATGGAATTACCGTTTTTCCTTACTTATTATGGAATCACCGTTTTCTCTTCTCCATCATGGAATTACCGTTCTTCCTTCCTTATTATGGAATTACCGTTTTCTCTTCTCCATCATGGAATTACCGTTCTTCCTTCCTTATTATGGAATTACCGTTTTCTCTTATCCATTATGGAATCACCATTTTCTCTACTGCATTATCGAATCACCGTTTTCTCTTCTCCATCATGGAATAACCGTTTTTCCTTTTTTATTATGGAATCACCGTTTTCTCTTTTCCATTATGGAATCACCGTTATCTCTTCTTTATTATGGAATCACTGTTGTCTCTTCTGCATTATGGAATCACCGTTTGCTCTTCTCCATTATGGAATCACCGTTTTCTCTTCTCCATTATGGAACTACCGTTTGCTCTTCTCCATTATGGAATCACCGTTTTCTGTTCTCCATTATGGAACTACCGTTTGCTCTTCTCCATTATGGAATCACCGTTTTCTATTATCCATTATGAAATCACCATTTTCTTTTCTGCATTATGGAAGCACCGTTTTCTCTTCTCCATTATGGAATCACATTTTTCTCTCCTGCATTAAGGAATCACCGTATTCTCTTCTCCATAATGGAATCACCGTTTTTTCCTCTCTATCATGGAATTACCGTTCTTTCTTTCTTATTATGGAATCACCGTTTTCTCTTCTCCATTATGGAATTACCGTTTTTCCTTACTTATTATGGAATCACCGTTTTCTCTTCTCCATCATGGAATTACCGTTCTTCCTTCCTTATTATGGAATCACCGTTTTCTATTATCCATTATGGAATCACTGTTTTCTCTCCTGCATTATGGAATCACCGTTTCTCTTCTCCATCATGGAATTACCGTTTTTCCTTCTTTATTATGGAATCACCGTTTTCTCTTCTCCATCATGGAATTACCGTTTTCTCTTCTCCATTATGGAACTACCATTTGCTCTTCTCCATTATGGAATCACCGTTTTCTATTATCCATTATGAAATCACCATTTTCTTTTCTGCATTATGGAATCACCGTTTTCTCTTCTCCATTATGGAATCACATTTTTCTCTCCTGCATTAAGGAATCACCGTATTCTCTTCTCCATAATGGAATCACCGTTTTTTCCTCTCTATCATGGAATTACCGTTCTTTCTTCCTTATTATGGAATCACCGTTTTCTCTTCTCCATTATGGAATCACCGTTATCTCTTCTCCATTATCGAATCACGGTTGTCTCTCCTGCATTATGGAATCACCGTTTGCTCTTCTCCATTATGGAATCACACATATCTCTCCTTTATTATTGAATCGCGGTTTTCTTTCCTCTATTATGGAATATGCGTTTTCTCTTCTCCATTATGAAATCATCGTGTTCTCTTCCTCCTTATGGAATCACCGTTCTCTCTTCTCCATTATGGAATCACCGTTTTCTTTTATCCATTATGGAATCACCATTTTCTTTTCTACATTATGGAATCAAACGTTTTCTCTCCTGCATTATGGAATCACCGTTTCTCTTCTCCATCATGGAATTACCGTTTTCCTTACTTATTATGGAATCACCGTTTTCTCTTCTCCATCATGGAATAACCGTTTTTCCTTAATTATTATGGAATCACCGTTTTCTCTTCTCCATCATGGAATTACCGTTCTTCCTTCCTTATTATGGAATCACCGTTTCTATTACCCATTATGGAATCACCATTTTCTCTTCTGCATTATGGAATCACCGTTTTCTCTTCTCCATCATGGAATCACTGTTTTCTCTCCTGCATTATGGAATCACTGTTTTCTCTCCTGCATTATGGAATTACCGTTTTCTCTTCTCCATCATGGAATTACCGTTCTTCCTTCCTTATTATGGAATCACCGTTCTCTCTTCTCCATTATGGAATCACCGTTTTCTATTATCCATTATGGAATAACCATTTTCTTTTCTGTATTATGAAATCACCGTTTTCTCTCCTGCATTATGGAATCACCGTATTCTCTTCTCCATAATGGAATCATCGTTTTCTCTTCCTCGTTATGGAATCAACGTTTTCTCTTCTCCAATATAGATTCACCGTTCTCTCTTCTCCATTATGGAATCACCGTTTTGTCTTATCCATTATGGAATCACCATTTTCTCATCTGCATTATGCAATCACCGTTCTCTCTTCTCCATTATGGAATCACCATTTTCTATTATCCATTATGGAATCACCATTTTTTTTTTCTGCATTATGGAATCACCATTTTCTCTTCTGCGTTATGGAATTACCGTTTTCTCTTCCCCATTATAGAATCACTTTTTTCTCTCCTGCATTATGGCATCACCGTTTCTCTTCTCCATCATGGAATCACCGTTTTTCCTTACTTATTATGGAATCACCGTTTTCTCTTCTCCATCATGGAATTACCGTTCTTCCTTCCTTATTATGGAATTACCGTTTTCTCTTCTCCATCATGGAATTACCGTTCTTCCTTCCTTATTAAGGAATTACCGTTTTCTCTTATCCATTATGGAATCACCATTTTCTCTACTGCATTATCGAATCACCGTTTTCTCTTCTCCATCATGGAATAACCGTTTTTCCTTTTTTATTATGGAATCACCGTTTTCTCTTTTCCATTATGGAATCACCGTTATCTCTTCTTTATTATGGAATCACTGTTGTCTCTTCTGCATTATGGAATCACCGTTTGCTCTTTTCCATTATGGAACTACCGTTTGCTCTTCTCCATTATGGAATCACCGTTTTCTATTATCCATTATGAAATCACCATTTTCTTTTCTGGATTATGGAATCACCGTTTTCTCTTCTCCATTATGGAATCACATTTTTCTCTCCTGCATTAAGGAATCACCGTATTCTCTTCTCCAAAATGGAATCACCGTTTTTCCTCTCTATCATGGAATTACAGTTCTTTCTTTCTTATTATGGAATCACCGTTTTCTCTTCTCCATTATGGAATTACCGTTATCTCTTCTACATTATGGAATTACCGTTTTTCCTTACTTATTATGGAATCACCGTTTTCTCTTCTCCATCATGGAATTACCGTTCTTCCTTCCTTATTATGGAATCACCGTTTTCTATTATCCATTCTGGAATCACCATTTTCTCTTCTGCATTATGGAATCACCGTTTTCTCTTCTCCATCATGGAATTACCGTTTTTCCTTACTTATTTTGGAATCACCGTTTTCTCTTCTCCATCATGGAATTACCGTTCTTCCTTCCTTATTATGGAATTACCGTTTTCTCTTCTCCATCATGGAATTACCGTTCTTCCTTCCTTATTATGGAATCACCGTTCTCTCTTCTCCATTATGGAATCACCGTTTTCTATTATCCATTATGGAATAACCATTTTCTTTTCTGCATTATGGAATCACCGTTTTCTCTCCTGCATTATGGAATCACCGTATTCTCTTCTCCATAATGGAATCATCGTTTTCTCTTCCTCGTTATGGAATCAACGTTTTCTCTTCTCCAATATAGATTCACCGTTCTCTCTTCTCCATTATGGAATCACCGTTTTGTCTTATCCATTATGGAATCACCATTTTCTCATCTGCATTATGCAATCACCGTTCTCTCTTCTCCATTATGGAATCACCATTTTCTATTAACCATTATGGAATCACCATTTTTTTTCTGCATTTTGGAATCACCATTTTCTCTTCTGCGTTATGGAATTACCGTTTTCTCTTCCCCATTATAGAATCACTTTTTTCTCTCCTGCATTATGGAATCACCGTTTCTCTTCTCCATCATGGAATCACCGTTTTCTCTTCTCCATCATGGAATTACCGTTTTTCCTTACTTATTATGGAATCACCGTTTTCTCTTCTCCATCATGGAATTACCGTTCTTCCTTCCTTATTATGGAATTACCGTTTTCTCTTCTCCATCATGGAATTACCGTTCTTCCTTCCTTATTAAGGAATTACCGTTTTCTCTTATCCATTATGGAATCACCATTTTCTCTACTGCATTATCGAATCACCGTTTTCTCTTCTCTATCATGGAATAACCGTTTTTCCTTTTTTATTATGGAATCACCGTTTTCTCTTTTCCATTATGGAATCACCGTTATCTCTTCTTTATTATGGAATCACTGTTGTCTCTTCTGCATTATGGAATCACCGTTTGCTCTTCTCCATTATGGAATCACCGTTTTCTCTTCTCCATTATGGAACTACCGTTTGCTCTTCTCCATTATGGAATCACCGTTTTCTGTTCTCCATTATGGAACTACCGTTTGCTCTTCTCCATTATGGAATCACCGTTTTCTATTATCCATTATGAAATCACCATTTTCTTTTCTGCATTATGGAATCACCGTTTTCTCTTCTCCATTATGGAATCACATTTTTCTCTCCTGCATTAAGGAATCACCGTATTCTCTTCTCCATAATGGAATCACCGTTTTTTCCTCTCTATCATGGAATTACCGTTCTTTCTTTCTTATTATGGAATCACCGTTTTCTCTTCTCCATTATGGAATTACCGTTCTTCCTTACTTATTATGGAATCACCGTTTTCTCTTCTCCATCATGGAATTACCGTTCTTCCTTCCTTATTATGGAATCACCGTTTTCTATTATCCATTATGGAATCACCATTTTCTCTTCTGCATTATGGAATCACCGTTTTCTCTTCTCCATCATGGAATCACTGTTTTCACTCCTGCATTATGGAATCACCGTTTTCTCTTCTCGATCATGGAAACACTGTTTTCTCTCCTGCATTATGGAATCACCGTTTTCTCTTCTCCATCATGGAATTACCGTTCTTCCTTCCTTATTATGGAATCGCCGTTTTCTCTTCTTCATTATGGAATCACCGTTTTCTCTTTTCCATTATGGAATCACCGTTATCTCTTCTCCATTATGAAATCACTAATGTCTCTTCTGCATTACGGAATCACCGTTTGCTCTTCTCCATTATGGAATCACCGTTTTCTCTTCTTCATTATGGAATCAACGTTTTCTCTTCTCCAATATAGAATCACCGTTCTCTCTTCTCCATTATGGAATCACCGTTTTCTATTATCCATTATGGAATCACCATTTTATTTTCTGCATTATGGAATCACCATTTTCTCTTTTGCGTTATGGAATTTCCGTTTTCTCTTCTCCATTATAGAATCACTGTTTTCTCTCGTGCATTATGGAATCACCGTTTCTCTTCTCCATCATGGAATCACCGTTTTCTCTTCTCCATCATGGAATCACTGTTTTCACTCCTGCATTATGGAATCACCGTTTTCTCTTCTCGATCATGGAAACACTGTTTTCTCTCCTGCATTATGGAATCACCGTTTTCTCTTCTCCATCATGGAATTACCGTTCTTCCTTCCTTATTATGGAATCGCCGTTTTCTCTTCTTCATTATGGAATCACCGTTTTCTCTTTTCCATTATGGACTCACCGTTATCTCTTCCCCCTTATGAAATCACTAATGTCTCTTCTGCATTACGGAATCACCGTTTGCTCTTCTCCATTATGGAATCACCGTTTTCTCTTCTTCATTATGGAATCAACGTTTTCTCTTCTCCAATATAGAATCACCGTTCTCTCTTCTCCATTATGGAATCACCGTTTTCTATTATCCATTATGGAATCACCATTTTATTTTCTGCATTATGGAATCACCATTTTCTCTTTTGCGTTATGGAATTTCCGTTTTCTCTTCTCCATTATAGAATCACTGTTTTCTCTCGTGCATTATGGAATCACCGTTTCTCTTCTCCATCATGGAATCACCGTTTTCTCTTCTCCATCATGGAATCACTGTTTTCACTCCTGCATTATGGAATCACCGTTTTCTCTTCTCGATCATGGAAACACTGTTTTCTCTCCTGCATTATGGAATCACCGTTTTCTCTTCTCCATCATGGAATTACCGTTCTTCCTTCCTTATTATGGAATCGCCGTTTTCTCTTCTTCATTATGGAATCACCGTTTTCTCTTTTCCATTATGGAATCACCGCTATCTCTTCTCCATTATGAAATCACTAATGTCTCTTCTGCATTACGGAATCACCGTTTGCTCTTCTCCATTATGGAATCACCGTTTTCTCTTCTTCATTATGGAATCAACGTTTTCTCTTCTCCAATATAGAATCACCGTTCTCTCTTCTCCATTATGGAATCACCGTTTTCTATTATCCATTATGGAATCACCATTTTATTTTCTGCATTATGGAATCACCATTTTCTCTTTTGCGTTATGGAATTTCCGTTTTCTCTTCTCCATTATAGAATCACTGTTTTCTCTCGTGCATTATGGAATCACCGTTTCTCTTCTCCATCATGGAATCACCGTTTTCTCTTCTCCATCATGGAATCACCGTTTTCTCTTCTCCATCATGGAATTACCGTTTTTCCTTACTTATTTTGGAATCACCGTTTTCTCTTCTCCATCATGGAATTACCGTTCTTCCTTCCTTATTATGGAATTACCGTTTTCTCTTATCCATTATGGAATCACCATTTTCTCTTCTGCATTATCGAATCACCGTTTTCTCTTATCCATTATGGAATCACCATTTTCTCTTCTGCATTATCGAATCACCGTTTTCTCTTCTCCATTATGGAATCAATGTTTTCTCTCCGGCATTATGGAATCACCGTTTTCTCTTCTCTATCATGGAATTACCGTTCTTTCTTCCTTATTATGGAATCACCGTTTTCTCTTCTTCATTATGGAATCACCGTTTTCTCTTTTCCATTATGGAATCACCGTTATCTCTTCTTCATTATGGAATCACTGTTGTCTCTTCTGCATTATGGAATCACCGTTTGCTCTTCTCCATTATGGAATCACAGTTTTCTCTTCTCCATTATGGAACTACCGTTTGCTCTTCTCCATTAAGGAATCACCGTTTTCTATTATCCATTATGAAATCACCATTTTCTTTTCTGCATTATGGAATCACCGTATTCTCTTCTCCATAATGGAATCACCGTTTTTCAATCTCTATCATGGAATTACCGTTCTTTCGTCCTTTTTATGGAATCACCGTTTTCTCTTCTCCATTATGGAATCACCGTTATCTCTTCTCCATTATCGAATCACGGTTGTCTCTCCTGCATTATGGAATCACCGTTTCTCTTCTCCATCATGGAATCACCGTTTTCTCTTCTCCATCATGGAATTACCGTTTTTCCTTACTTATTATGGAATCACCGTTTTCTCTTCTCCATCATGGAATTACGGTTCTTCCTTCCTTATTATGGAATTACCGTTTTCTCTTCTCCATCATGGAATTACCGTTCTTCCTTCCTTATTATGGAATTACCGTTTTCTCTTATCCATTATGGAATCACCATTTTCTCTACTGCATTATCGAATCACCGTTTTCTCTTCTCCATCATGGAATAACCGTTTTTCCTTTTTTATTATGGAATCACCGTTTTCTCTTTTCCATTATGGAATCACCGTTATCTCTTCTTTATTATGGAATCACTGTTGTCTCTTCTGCATTATGGAATCACCGTTTGCTCTTCTCCATTATGGAATCACCGTTTTCTCTTCTCCATTATGGAACTACCGTTTGCTCTTCTCCATTATGGAATCACCGTTTTCTCTTCTCCATCATGGAATCACCGTTTTCTCTTCTCCATCATGGAATCACTGTTTTCACTCCTGCATTATGGAATCACCGTTTTCTCTTCTCGATCATGGAAACACTGTTTTCTCTCCTGCATTATGGAATCACCGTTTTCTCTTCTCCATCATGGAATTACCGTTCTTCCTTCCTTATTATGGAATCGCCGTTTTCTCTTCTTCATTATGGAATCACCGTTTTCTCTTTTCCATTATGGAATCACCGTTATCTCTTCTCCATTATGAAATCACTAATGTCTCTTCTGCATTACGGAATCACCGTTTGCTCTTCTCCATTATGGAATCACCGTTTTCTCTTCTTCATTATGGAATCAACGTTTTCTCTTCTCCAATATAGAATCACCGTTCTCTCTTCTCCATTATGGAATCACCGTTTTCTATTATCCATTATGGAATCACCATTTTATTTTCTGCATTATGGAATCACCATTTTCTCTTTTGCGTTATGGAATTTCCGTTTTCTCTTCTCCATTATAGAATCACTGTTTTCTCTCGTGCATTATGGAATCACCGTTTCTCTTCTCCATCATGGAATCACCGTTTTCTCTTCTCCATCATGGAATCACCGTTTTCTCTTCTCCATCATGGAATTACCGTTTTTCCTTACTTATTTTGGAATCACCGTTTTCTCTTCTCCATCATGGAATTACCGTTCTTCCTTCCTTATTATGGAATTACCGTTTTCTCTTATCCATTATGGAATCACCATTTTCTCTTCTGCATTATCGAATCACCGTTTTCTCTTCTCCATTATGGAATCAATGTTTTCTCTCCGGCATTATGGAATCACCGTTTTCTCTTCTCTATCATGGAATTACCGTTCTTTCTTCCTTATTATGGAATCACCGTTTTCTCTTCTTCATTATGGAATCACCGTTTTCTCTTTTCCATTATGGAATCACCGTTATCTCTTCTTCATTATGGAATCACTGTTGTCTCTTCTGCATTATGGAATCACCGTTTGCTCTTCTCCATTATGGAATCACAGTTTTCTCTTCTCCATTATGGAACTACCGTTTGCTCTTCTCCATTAAGGAATCACCGTTTTCTATTATCCATTATGAAATCACCATTTTCTTTTCTGCATTATGGAATCACCGTATTCTCTTCTCCATAATGGAATCACCGTTTTTTAATCTCTATCATGGAATTACCGTTCTTTCGTCCTTATTATGGAATCACCGTTTTCTCTTCTCCATTATGGAATCACCGTTATCTCTTCTCCATTATCGAATCACGGTTGTCTCTCCTGCATTATGCAATCACCGTTTCTCTTCTCCATCATGGAATCACCGTTTTCTCTTCTCCATCATGGAATTATCGTTTTTCCTTACTTATTATGGAATCACCGTTTTCTCTTCTCCATCATGGAATTACGGTTCTTCCTTCCTTATTATGGAATTACCGTTTTCTCTTCTCCATCATGGAATTACCGTTCTTCCTTCCTTATTATGGAATTACCGTTTTCTCTTATCCATTATGGAATCACCATTTTCTCTACTGCAATATCGAATCACCGTTTTCTCTTCTCCATCATGGAATAACCGTTTTTCCTTTTTTATTATGGAATCACCGTTTTCTCTTTTCCATTATGGAATCACCGTTATCTCTTCTTTATTATGGAATCACTGTTGTCTCTTCTGCATTATGGAATCACCGTTTGCTCTTCTCCATTATGGAATCACCGTTTTCTCTTCTCCATTATGGAACTACCGTTTGCTCTTCTCCATTATGGAATCCCCGTTTTCTGTTCTCCATTATGGAACTACCGTTTGCTCTTCTCCATTACGGAATCACCGTTTTGTATTATCCATTATGAAATCACCATTTTCTTTTCTGCATTATGGAATCACCGTTTTCTCTTCTCCATTATGGAATCACATTTTTCTCTCCTGCATTAAGGAATGACCGTTCTTTCTTTCTTATTATGGAATCACCGTTTTCTCTTCTCCATTATGGAATTACCGTTATCTCTTCTACATTGTGGAATTACCGTTTTTCCTTACTTATTATGGAATCACCGTTTTCTCTTCTCCATCATGGAATTACCGTTCTTCCTTCCTTATTATGGAATCACCGTTTTCTATTATCCATTATGGAATCACCATTTTCTCTTCTGCATTATGGAATCACCGTTTTCTCTTCTCCATCATGGAATCACTGTTTTCACTCCTGCATTATGGAATCACCGTTTTCTCTTCTCGATCATGGAATCACTGTTTTCTCTCCTGCATTATGGAATCACCGTTTTCTCTTCTCCATCATGGAATTACCGTTCTTCCTTCCTTATTATGGAATCGCCGTTTTCTCTTCTTCATTATGGAATCACCGTTTTCTCTTTTCCATTATGGAATCACCGTTATCTCTTCTCCATTATGAAATCACTAATGTCTCTTCTGCATTACGGAATCACCGTTTGCTCTTCTCCATTATGGAATCACCGTTTTCTCTTCTTCATTATGGAATCACCGTTTGCTCTTCTCCATTATGGAATCACCGTTTTCTCTTCTCCATTATGGAACTACCGTTTGCTCTTCTCCATTATGGAATCACCGTTTTCTCTTCTCCATTATGGAACTACCGTTTGCTCTTCTCCATTATGGAATCACCGTTTTCTATTATCCATTATGAAATCACCATTTTCTTTTCTGCATTATGGAATCACCGTTTTCTCTTCTCCATAATGGAATCACATTTTTCTCTCCTGCATTAAGGAATCACCGTTCTTTCTTTCTTATTATGGAATCACCGTTTTCTCTTCTCCATTATGGAATTACCGTTATCTCTTCTCCATTATGAAATCACTAATGTCTCTTCTGCATTACGGAATCACCGTTTGCTCTTCTCCATTATGGAATCACCGTTTTCTCTTCTTCATTATGGAATCACCGTTTGCTCTTCTCCATTATGGAATCACCGTTTTCTCTTCTCCATTATGGAACTACCGTATGCTCTTCTCCATTATGGAATCACCGTTTTCTGTTCTCCATTATGGAACTACCGTTTGCTCTTCTCCATTATGGAATCACCGTTTTCTATTATCCATTATGAAATCACCATTTTCTTTTCTGCATTATGGAATCACCGTTTTCTCTTCTCCATAATGGAATCACATTTTTCTCTCCTGCATTAAGGAATCACCGTTCTTTCTTTCTTATTATGGAATCACCGTTTTCTCTTCTCCATTATGGAATTACCGTTATCTCTTCTACATTATGGAATTACCGTTTTTCCTTACTTATTATGGAATCACCGTTTTCTCTTCTCCATCATGGAATTACCGTTCTCCCTTCCTTATTATGGAATCACCGTTTTCTATTATCCATTATGAAATCACCATTTTCTTTTCTGCATTATGGAATCACCGTATTCTCTTCTCCATAATGGAATCACCGTTTTTTAATCTCTATCATGGAATTACCGTTCTTTCGTCCTTATTATGGAATCACCGTTTTCTCTTCTCCATTATGGAATCACCGTTATCTCTTCTCCATTATCGAATCACGGTTGTCTCTCCTGCATTATGCAATCACCGTTTCTCTTCTCCATCATGGAATCACCGTTTTCTCTTCTCCATCATGGAATTACCGTTTTTCCTTACTTATTATGGAATCACCGTTTTCTCTTCTCCATCATGGAATTACGGTTCTTCCTTCCTTATTATGGAATTACCGTTTTCTCTTCTCCATCATGGAATTACCGTTCTTCCTTCCTTATTATGGAATTACCGTTTTCTCTTATCCATTATGGAATCACCATTTTCTCTACTGCAATATCGAATCACCGTTTTCTCTTCTCCATCATGGAATAACCGTTTTTCCTTTTTTATTATGGAATCACCGTTTTCTCTTTTCCATTATGGAATCACCGTTATCTCTTCTTTATTATGGAATCACTGTTGTCTCTTCTGCATTATGGAATCACCGTTTGCTCTTCTCCATTATGGAATCACCGTTTTCTCTTCTCCATTATGGAACTACCGTTTGCTCTTCTCCATTATGGAATCCCCGTTTTCTGTTCTCCATTATGGAACTACCGTTTGCTCTTCTCCATTATGGAATCACCGTTTTGTATTATCCATTATGAAATCACCATTTTCTTTTCTGCATTATGGAATCACCGTTTTCTCTTCTCCATTATGGAATCACATTTTTCTCTCCTGCATTAAGGAATCACCGTTCTTTCTTTCTTATTATGGAATCACCGTTTTCTCTTCTCCATTATGGAATTACCGTTATCTCTTCTACATTATGGAATTACCGTTTTTCCTTACTTATTATGGAATCACCGTTTTCTCTTCTCCATCATGGAATTACCGTTCTTCCTTCCTTATTATGGAATCACCGTTTTCTATTATCCATTATGGAATCACCATTTTCTCTTCTGCATTATGGAATCACCGTTTTCTCTTCTCCATCATGGAATCACTGTTTTCACTCCTGCATTATGGAATCACCGTTTTCTCTTCTCGATCATGGAATCACTGTTTTCTCTCCTGCATTATGGAATCACCGTTTTCTCTTCTCCATCATGGAATTACCGTTCTTCCTTCCTTATTATGGAATCGCCGTTTTCTCTTCTTCATTATGGAATCACCGTTTTCTCTTTTCCATTATGGAATCACCGTTATCTCTTCTCCATTATGAAATCACTAATGTCTCTTCTGCATTACGGAATCACCGTTTGCTCTTCTCCATTATGGAATCACCGTTTTCTCTTCTTCATTATGGAATCACCGTTTGCTCTTCTCCATTATGGAATCACCGTTTTCTCTTCTCCATTATGGAACTACCGTTTGCTCTTCTCCATTATGGAATCACCGTTTTCTCTTCTCCATTATGGAACTACCGTTTGCTCTTCTCCATTATGGAATCACCGTTTTCTATTATCCATTATGAAATCACCATTTTCTTTTCTGCATTATGGAATCACCGTTTTCTCTTCTCCATAATGGAATCACATTTTTCTCTCCTGCATTAAGGAATCACCGTTCTTTCTTTCTTATTATGGAATCACCGTTTTCTCTTCTCCATTATGGAATTACCGTTATCTCTTCTACATTATGGAATTACCGTTTTTCCTTACTTATTATGGAATCACCGTTTTCTCTTCTCCATCATGGAATTACCGTTCTCCCTTCCTTATTATGGAATCACCGTTTTCTATTATCCATTATGAAATCACCATTTTCTTTTCTGCATTATGGAATCACCGTTTTCTCTTCTCTATAATGGAATCACATTTTTCTCTCCTGCATTAAGGAATCACCGTTCTTTCTTTCTTATTATGGAATCACCGTTTTCTCTTCTCCATTATGGAATTACCGTTATCTCTTCTCCATTATGAAATCACTAATGTCTCTTCTGCATTACGGAATCACCGTTTGCTCTTCTCCATTATGGAATCACCGTTTTCTCTTCTTCATTATGGAATCACCGTTTGCTCTTCTCCATTATGGAATCACCGTTTTCTCTTCTCCATTATGGAACTACCGTATGCTCTTCTCACATTATGGAATGACCGTTTTCTGTTCTCCATTATGGAACTACCGTTTGCTCTTCTCCATTATGGAATCACCGTTTTCTATTATCCATTATGAAATCACCATTTTCTTTTCTGCATTATGGAATCACCGTTTTCTCTTCTCCATAATGGAATCACATTTTTCTCTCCTGCATTAAGGAATCACCGTTCTTTCTTTCTTATTATGGAATCACCGTTTTCTCTTCTCCATTATGGAATTACCGTTATCTCTTCTACATTATGGAATTACCGTTTTTCCTTACTTATTATGGAATCACCGTTTTCTCTTCTCCATCATGGAATTACCGTTCTCCCTTCCTTATTATGGAATCACCGTTTTCTATTATCCATTATGAAATCACCATTTTCTTTTCTGCATTATGGAATCACCGTATTCTCAACTCCATAATGGAATCACCGTTTTTTAATCTCTATCATGGAATTACCGTTCTTTCGTCCTTATTATGGAATCACCGTTTTCTCTTCTCCATTATGGAATCACCGTTATCTCTTCTCCATTATCGAATCACGGTTGTCTCTCCTGCATTATGGAATAACCGTTTCTCTTCTCCATCATGGAATCACCGTTTTCTCTTCTCCATCATGGAATTACCGTTTTTCCTTACTTATTATGGAATCACCGTTTTCTCTTCTCCATCATGGAATTACGGTTCTTCCTTCCTTATTATGGAATTACCGTTTTCTCTTCTCCATCATGGAATTACCGTTCTTCCTTCCTTATTATGGAATTACCGTTTTCTCTTATCCATTATGGAATCACCATTTTCTCTACTGCATTATCGAATCACCGTTTTCTCTTCTCCATCATGGAATAACCGTTTTTCCTTTTTTATTATGGAATCACCGTTTTCTCTTTTCCATTATGGAATCACCGTTATCTCTTCTTTATTATGGAATCACTGTTGTCTCTTCTGCATTATGGAATCACCGTTTGCTCTTCTCCATTATGGAATCACCGTTTTCTCTTCTCCATTATGGAACTACCGTTTGCTCTTCTCCATTATGGAATCCCCGTTTTCTGTTCTCCATTATGGAACTACCGTTTGCTCTTCTCCATTATGGAATCACCGTTTTGTATTATCCATTATGAAATCACCATTTTCTTTTCTGCATTATGGAATCACCGTTTTCTCTTCTCCATTATGGAATCACATTTTTCTCTCCTGCATTAAGGAATCACCGTTCTTTCTTTCTTATTATGGAATCACCGTTTTCTCTTCTCCCTTATGGAATTACCGTTATCTCTTCTACATTATGGAATTACCGTTTTTCGTTACTTATTATGGAATCACCGTTTTCTCTTCTCCATCATGGAATTACCGTTCTTCCTTCCTTATTATGGAATCACCGTTTTCTATTATCCATTATGGAATCACCATTTTCTCTTCTGCATTATGAAATCACCGTTTTCTCTTCTCCATCATGGAATCACTGTTTTCACTCCTGCATTATGGAATCACCGTTTTCTCTTCTCGATCATGGAATCACTGTTTTCTCTCCTGCATTATGGAATCACCGTTTTCTCTTCTCCATCATGGAATTACCGTTCTTCCTTCCTTATTACGGAATCGCCGTTTTCTCTTCTTCATTATGGAATCACCGTTTTCTCTTTTCCATTATGGAATCTCCGTTATCTCTTCTCCATTATGAAATCACTAATGTCTCTTCTGCATTACGGAATCACCGTTTGCTCTTCTCCATTATGGAATCACCGTTTTCTCTTCTTCATTATGGAATCACCGTTTGCTCTTCTCCATTATGGAATCACCGTTTTCTCTTCTCCATTATGGAACTACCGTTTGCTCTTCTCCATTATGGAATCACCGTTTTCTATTATCCATTATGAAATCACCATTTTCTTTTCTGCATTATGGAATCACCGTTTTCTCTTCTCCATAATGGAATCACATTTTTCTCTCCTGCATTAAGGAATCACCGTTCTTTCTTTCTTATTATGGAATCACCGTTTTCTCTTCTCCATTATGGAATCACCGTTATCTCTTCTCCATTATGAAATCACTAATGTCTCTTCTGCATTACGGAATCACCGTTTGCTCTTCTCCATTATGGAATCACCGTTTTCTCTTCTCCATTATGGAATCACCGTTTTCTCTTCTCCATTATGGAACTACCGTTTGCTCTTCTCCATTATGGAATCACCGTTTTCTCTTCTCCATTATGGAACTACCGTTTGCTCTTCTCCATTATGGAATCACCGTTTTCTATTATCCATTATGAAATCACCATTTTCTTTTCTGCATTATGGAATCACCGTTTCCTCTTCTCCATAATGGAATCACATTTTTCTCTCCTGCATTAAGGAATCACCGTTCTTTCTTTCTTATTATGGAATCACCGTTTTCTCTTCTCCATTATGGAATTACCGTTATCTCTTCTCCATTATGAAATCACTAATGTCTCTTCTGCATTACGGAATCACCGTTTGCTCTTCTCCATTATGGAATCACCGTTTTCTCTTCTCCATTATGGAACTACCGTTTGCTCTTCTCCATTATGGAATCACCGTTTTCTGTTCTCCATTATGGAACTACCGTTTGCTCTTCTCCATTATGGAATCCCCGTTTTCTGTTCTCCATTATGGAACTACCGTTTGCTCTTCTCCATTATGGAATCACCGTTTTGTATTATCCATTATGAAATCACCATTTTCTTTTCTGCATTATGGAATCACCGTTTTCTCTTCTCCATTATGGAATCACATTTTTCTCTCCTGCATTAAGGAATCACCGTTCTTTCTTTCTTATTATGGAATCACCGTTTTCTCTTCTCCATTATGGAATTACCGTTATCTCTTCTACATTATGGAATTACCGTTTTTCCTTACTTATTATGGAATCACCGTTTTCTCTTCTCCATCATGGAATTACCGTTCTTCCTTCCTTATTATGGAATCACCGTTTTCTATTATCCATTATGGAATCACCATTTTCTCTTCTGCATTATGGAATCACCGTTTTCTCTTCTCCATCATGGAATCAGTGTTTTCACTCCTGCATTATGGAATCACCGTTTTCTCTTCTCGATCATGGAATCACTGTTTTCTCTCCTGCATTATGGAATCACCGTTTTCTCTTCTCCATCATGGAATTACCGTTCTTCCTTCCTTATTATGGAATCGCCGTTTTCTCTTCTTCATTATGGAATCACCGTTTTCTCTTTTCCATTATGGAATCACCGTTATCTCTTCTCCATTATGAAATCACTAATGTCTCTTCTGCATTACGGAATCACCGTTTGCTCTTCTCCATTATGGAATCACCGTTTTCTCTTCTTCATTATGGAATCACCGTTTGCTCTTCTCCATTATGGAATCACCGTTTTCTCTTCTCCATTATGGAACTACCGTTTGCTCTTCTCCATTATGGAATCACCGTTTTCTCTTCTCCATTATGGAACTACCGTTTGCTCTTCTCCATTATGGAATCACCGTTTTCTATTATCCATTATGAAATCACCATTTTCTTTTCTGCATTATGGAATCACCGTTTTCTCTTCTCCATAATGGAATCACATTTTTCTCTCCTGCATTAAGGAATCACCGTTCTTTCTTTCTTATTATGGAATCACCGTTTTCTCTTCTCCATTATGGAATTACCGTTATCTCTTCTACATTATGGAATTACCGTTTTTCCTTACTTATTATGGAATCACCGTTTTCTCTTCTCCATCATGGAATTACCGTTCTCCCTTCCTTATTATGGAATCACCGTTTTCTATTATCCATTATGAAATCACCATTTTCTTTTCTGCATTATGGAATCACCGTTTTCTCTTCTCTATAATGGAATCACATTTTTCTCTCCTGCATTAAGGAATCACCGTTCTTTCTTTCTTATTATGGAATCACCGTTTTCTCTTCTCCATTATGGAATTACCGTTATCTCTTCTCCATTATGAAATCACTAATGTCTCTTCTGCATTACGGAATCACCGTTTGCTCTTCTCCATTATGGAATCACCGTTTTCTCTTCTTCATTATGGAATCACCGTTTGCTCTTCTCCATTATGGAATCACCGTTTTCTCTTCTCCATTATGGAACTACCGTATGCTCTTCTCACATTATGAATCACCGTTTTCTGTTCTCCATTATGGAACTACCGTTTGCTCTTCTCCATTATGGAATCACCGTTTTCTATTATCCATTATGAAATCACCATTTTCTTTTCTGCATTATGGAATCACCGTTTTCTCTTCTCCATAATGGAATCACATTTTTCTCTCCTGCATTAAGGAATCACCGTTCTTTCTTTCTTATTATGGAATCACCGTTTTCTCTTCTCCCTTATGGAATTACCGTTATCTCTTCTACATTATGGAATTACCGTTTTTCCTTACTTATTATGGAATCACCGTTTTCTCTTCTCCATCATGGAATTACCGTTCTCCCTTCCTTATTATGGAATCACCGTTTTCTATTATCCATTATGAAATCACCATTTTCTTTTCTGCATTATGGAATCACCGTATTCTCTTCTCCATTATCGAATCACTGTTGTCTCTCCTGCATTATGGAATAACCGTTTCTCTTCTCCATCATGGAATCACCGTTTTCTCTTCTCCATCATGGAATTACCGTTTTTCCTTACTTATTATGGAATCACCGTTTTCTCTTCTCCATCATGGAATTACGGTTCTTCCTTCCTTATTATGGAATTACCGTTTTCTCTTCTCCATCATGGAATTACCGTTCTTCCTTCCTTATTATGGAATTACCGTTTTCTCTTATCCATTATGGAATCACCATTTTCTCTACTGCATTATCGAATCACCGTTTTCTCTTCTCCATCATGGAATAACCGTTTTTCCTTTTTTATTATGGAATCACCGTTTTCTCTTTTCCATTATGGAATCACCGTTATCTCTTCTTTATTATGGAATCACTGTTGTCTCTTCTGCATTATGGAATCACCGTTTGCTCTTCTCCATTATGGAATCACCGTTTTCTCTTCTCCATTATGGAACTACCGTTTGCTCTTCTCCATTATGGAATCCCCGTTTTCTGTTCTCCATTATGGAACTACCGTTTGCTCTTCTCCATTATGGAATCACCGTTTTGTATTATCCATTATGAAATCACCATTTTCTTTTCTGCATTATGGAATCACCGTTTTCTCTTCTCCATTATGGAATCACATTTTTCTCTCCTGCATTAAGGAATCACCGTTCTTTCTTTCTTATTATGGAATCACCGTTTTCTCTTCTCCATTATGGAATTACCGTTATCTCTTCTACATTATGGAATTACCGTTTTTCGTTACTTATTATGGAATCACCGTTTTCTCTTCTCCATCATGGAATTACCGTTCTTCCTTCCTTATTATGGAATCACCGTTTTCTATTATCCATTATGGAATCACCATTTTCTCTTCTGCATTATGAAATCACCGTTTTCTCTTCTCCATCATGGAATCACTGTTTTCACTCCTGCATTATGGAATCACCGTTTTCTCTTCTCGATCATGGAATCACTGTTTTCTCTCCTGCATTATGGAATCACCGTTTTCTCTTCTCCATCATGGAATTACCGTTCTTCCTTCCTTATTACGGAATCGCCGTTTTCTCTTCTTCATTATGGAATCACCGTTTTCTCTTTTCCATTATGGAATCACCGTTATCTCTTCTCCATTATGAAATCACTAATGTCTCTTCTGCATTACGGAATCACCGTTTGCTCTTCTCCATTATGGAATCACCGTTTTCTCTTCTTCATTATGGAATCACCGTTTGCTCTTCTCCATTATGGAATCACCGTTTTCTCTTCTCCATTATGGAACTACCGTTTGCTCTTCTCCATTATGGAATCACCGTTTTCTATTATCCATTATGAAATCACCATTTTCTTTTCTGCATTATGGAATCACCGTTTTCTCTTCTCCATAATGGAATCACATTTTTCTCTCCTGCATTAAGGAATCACCGTTCTTTCTTTCTTATTATGGAATCACCGTTTTCTCTTCTCCATTATGGAATCACCGTTATCTCTTCTCCATTATGAAATTACTAATGTCTCTTCTGCATTACGGAATCACCGTTTGCTCTTCTCCATTATGGAATCACCGTTTTCTCTTCTTCATTATGGAATCACCGTTTGCTCTTCTCCATTATGGAATCACCGTTTTCTCTTCTCCATTATGGAACTACCGTTTGCTCTTCTCCATTATGGAATCACCGTTTTCTCTTCTCCATTATGGAACTACCGTTTGCTCTTCTCCATTATGGAATCACCGTTTTCTATTATCCATTATGAAATCACCATTTTCTTTTCTGCATTATGGAATCACCGTTTCCTCTTCTCCATAATGGAATCACATTTTTCTCTCCTGCATTAAGGAATCACCGTTCTTTCTTTCTTATTATGGAATCACCGTTTTCTCTTCTCCATTATGGAATTACCGTTATCTCTTCTCCATTATGAAATCACTAATGTCTCTTCTGCATTACGGAATCACCGTTTGCTCTTCTCCATTATGGAATCACCGTTTTCTCTTCTTCATTATGGAATCACCGTTTGCTCTTCTCCATTATGGAATCACCGTTTTCTCTTCTCCATTATGGAACTACCGTTTGCTCTTCTCCATTATGGAATCACCGTTTTCTGTTCTCCATTATGGAACTACCGTTTGCTCTTCTCCATTATGGAATCACCGTTTTCTATTATCCATTATGAAATCACCATTTTCTTTTCTGCATTATGGAATCACCGTTTTCTCTTCTCCATAATGGAATCACATTTTTCTCTCCTGCATTAAGGAATCACCGTTCTTTCTTTCTTATTATGGAATCACCGTTTTCTCTTCTCCATTATGGAATTACCGTTATCTCTTCTACATTATGGAATTACCGTTTTTCCTTACTTATTATGGAATCACCGTTTTCTCTTCTCCATCATGGAATTACCGTTCTCCCTTCCTTATTATGGAATCACCGTTTTCTATTATCCATTATGGAATCACCATTTTCTCTTCTGCATTATGGAATCACCGTTTTCTCTTCTCCATCATGGAATCACTGTTTTCACTCCTGCATTATGGAATCATCGTTTTCTCTTCTCGATCATGGAATCACTGTTTTCTCTCCTGCATTATGGAATCACCGTTTTCTCTTCTCCATCATGGAATTACCGTTCTTCCTTCCTTATTATAGAATCGCCGTTTTCTCTTCTTCATTATGGAATCACCGTTTTCTCTTTTCCATTATGGAATCACCGTTATCTCTTCTCCATTATGAAATCACTAATGTCTCTTCTGCATTACGGAATCACCGTTTGCTCTTCTCCATTATGGAATCACCGTTTTCTCTTCTTCATTATGGAATCAACGTTTTCTCTTCCCCAATATAGAATCACCGTTCTCTCTTCTCCATTATGGAATCACCGTTTTCTATTATCCATTATGGAATCACCATTTTCTTTTCTGCATTATGGAATCACCATTTTCTCTTTTGCGTTATGGAATTTCCGTTTTCTCTTCTCCATTATAGAATCACTGTTTTCTCTCGTGCATTATGGAATCACCGTTTCTCTTCTCCATCATGGAATCACCGTTTTCTCTTCTCCATCATGGAATCACCGTTTTCTCTTCTCCATCATGGAATTACCGTTTTTCCTTACTTATTTTGGAATCACCGTTTTCTCTTCTCCATCATGGAATTACCGTACTTCCTTCCTTATTATGGAATTACCGTTTTCTCTTATCCATTATGGAATCACCATTTTCTCTTCTGCATTATCGAATCACCGTTTTCTCTTCTCCATTATGGAATCAATGTTTTCTCTCCGGCATTATGGAATCACCGTTTTCTCTTCTCTATCATGGAATTACCGTTCTTTCTTCCTTATTATGGAATCACCGTTTTCTCTTCTTCATTATGGAATCACCGTTTTCTCTTTTCCATTATGGAATCACCGTTATCTCTTCTTCATTATGGAATCACTGTTGTCTCTTCTGCATTATGGAATCACCGTTTGCTCTTCTCCATTATGGAATCACAGTTTTCTCTTCTCCATTATGGAACTACCATTTGCTCTTCTCCATTAAGGAATCACCGTTTTCTATTATCCATTATGAAATCACATTTTTCTGTCCTGCATTAAGGAATCACCGTATTCTCTTCTCCATAATGGAATCACCGTGTTTTCCTCTCTATCATGGAATTACCGTTCTTTCTTCCTTATTATGGAATCACCGTTTTCTCTTCTCCATTATGGAATCACCGTTATCTCTTCTCCATTATCGAATAACGGTTGTCTCTCCTGCATTATGGAATCACCGTTTGCTTTTCTTCATTATGGAATCACACATATCTCTCCTTTATTATTGAATCGCGGTTTTCTTTCCTCTATTATGGAATATGCGTTTTCTCTTCTTCATTATGAAATCATCGTTTTCTCTTCCTCGTTATGGAATCACCGTTCTCTCTTCTCCATTATGGAATCACCGTTTTCTTTTATCCATTATGGAATCACCATTTTCTCTTCTCCATTATGGAATCACCGTTTCCTCTTCTGCATTATGGAATTACCGTTTTCTCTTCTACATTATGGAATCACTGTTTTCGCTCCTGCATTATGGAATCACCGTTTCTCTTCTCCATCATGGAATCACCGTTTTCTCTTCTCCATCATGGAATTACCGTTTTTCCTTACTTATTATGGAATCACCGTTTTCTCTTCTCCATCATGGAATTACGGTTCTTCCTTCCTTATTATGGAATTACCGTTTTCTCTTCTCCATCATGGAATTACCGTTCTTCCTTCCTTATTATGGAATTACCGTTTTATCTTATCCATTATGGAATCACCATTTTCTCTACTGCAATATCGAATCACCGTTTTCTCTTCTCCATCATGGAATAACCGTTTTTCCTTTTTTATTATGGAATCACCGTTTTCTCTTTTCCATTATGGAATCACCGTTATCTCTTCTTTATTATGGAATCACTGTTGTCTCTTCTGCATTATGGAATCACCGTTTGCTCTTCTCCATTATGGAATCACCGTTTTCTCTTCTCCATTATGGAACTACCGTTTGCTCTTCTCCATTATGGAATCCCCGTTTTCTGTTCTCCATTATGGAACTACCGTTTGCTCTTCTCCATTATGGAATCACCGTTTTGTATTATCCATTATGAAATCACCATTTTCTTTTCTGCATTATGGAATCACCGTTTTCTCTTCTCCATTATGGAATCACATTTTTCTCTCCTGCATTAAGGAATCACCGTTCTTTCTTTCTTATTATGGAATCACCGTTTTCTCTTCTCCATTATGGAATTACCGTTATCTCTTCTACATTATGGAATTACCGTTTTTCCTTACTTATTATGGAATCACCGTTTTCTCTTCTCCATCATGGAATTACCGTTCTTCCTTCCTTATTATGGAATCACCGTTTTCTATTATCCATTATGGAATCACCATTTTCTCTTCTGCATTATGGAATCACCGTTTTCTCTTCTCCATCATGGAATCACTGTTTTCACTCCTGCATTATGGAATCACCGTTTTCTCTTCTCGATCATGGAATCACTGTTTTCTCTCCTGCATTATGGAATCACCGTTTTCTCTTCTCCATCATGGAATTACCGTTCTTCCTTCCTTATTATGGAATCGCCGTTTTCTCTTCTTCATTATGGAATCACCGTTTTCTCTTTTCCATTATGGAATCACCGTTATCTCTTCTCCATTATGAAATCACTAATGTCTCTTCTGCATTACGGAATCACCGTTTGCTCTTCTCCATTATGGAATCACCGTTTTCTCTTCTTCATTATGGAATCACCGTTTGCTCTTCTCCATTATGGAATCACCGTTTTCTCTTCTCCATTATGGAACTACCGTTTGCTCTTCTCCATTATGGAATCACCGTTTTCTCTTCTCCATTATGGAACTACCGTTTGCTCTTCTCCATTATGGAATCACCGTTTTCTATTATCCATTATGAAATCACCATTTTCTTTTCTGCATTATGGAATCACCGTTTTCTCTTCTCTATAATGGAATCACATTTTTCTCTCCTGCATTAAGGAATCACCGTTCTTTCTTTCTTATTATGGAATCACCGTTTTCTCTTCTCCATTATGGAATTACCGTTATCTCTTCTCCATTATGAAATCACTAATGTCTCTTCTGCATTACGGAATCACCGTTTGCTCTTCTCCATTATGGAATCACCGTTTTCTCTTCTTCATTATGGAATCACCGTTTGCTCTTCTCCATTATGGAATCACCGTTTTCTCTTCTCCATTATGGAACTACCGTATGCTCTTCTCCATTATGGAATCACCGTTTTCTGTTCTCCATTATGGAACTACCGTTTGCTCTTCTCCATTATGGAATCACCGTTTTCTATTATCCATTATGAAATCACCATTTTCTTTTCTGCATTATGGAATCACCGTTTTCTCTTCTCCATAATGGAATCACATTTTTCTCTCCTGCATTAAGGAATCACCGTTCTTTCTTTCTTATTATGGAATCACCGTTTTCTCTTCTCCATTATGGAATTACCGTTATCTCTTCTACATTATGGAATTACCGTTTTTCCTTACTTATTATGGAATCACCGTTTTCTCTTCTCCATCATGGAATTACCGTTCTCCCTTCCTTATTATGGAATCACCGTTTTCTATTATCCATTATGGAATCACCATTTTCTCTTCTGCATTATGGAATCACCGTTTTCTCTTCTCCATCATGGAATCACTGTTTTCACTCCTGCATTATGGAATCATCGTTTTCTCTTCTCGATCATGGAATCACTGTTTTCTCTCCTGCATTATGGAATCACCGTTTTCTCTTCTCCATCATGGAATTACCGTTCTTCCTTCCTTATTATGGAATCGCCGTTTTCTCTTCTTCATTATGGAATCACCGTTTTCTCTTTTCCATTATGGAATCACCGTTATCTCTTCTCCATTATGAAATCACTAATGTCTCTTCTGCATTACGGAATCACCGTTTGCTCTTCTCCATTATGGAATCACCGTTTTCTCTTCTTCATTATGGAATCAACGTTTTCTCTTCCCCAATATAGAATCACCGTTCTCTCTTCTCCATTATGGAATCACCGTTTTCTATTATCCATTATGGAATCACCATTTTCTTTTCTGCATTATGGAATCACCATTTTCTCTTTTGCGTTATGGAATTTCCGTTTTCTCTTCTCCATTATAGAATCACTGTTTTCTCTCGTGCATTATGGAATCACCGTTTCTCTTCTCCATCATGGAATCACCGTTTTCTCTTCTCCATCATGGAATCACCGTTTTCTCTTCTCCATCATGGAATTACCGTTTTTCCTTACTTATTTTGGAATCACCGTTTTCTCTTCTCCATCATGGAATTACCGTACTTCCTTCCTTATTATGGAATTACCGTTTTCTCTTATCCATTATGGAATCACCATTTTCTCTTCTGCATTATCGAATCACCGTTTTCTCTTCTCCATTATGGAATCAATGTTTTCTCTCCGGCATTATGGAATCACCGTTTTCTCTTCTCTATCATGGAATTACCGTTCTTTCTTCCTTATTATGGAATCACCGTTTTCTCTTCTTCATTATGGAATCACCGTTTTCTCTTTTCCATTATGGAATCACCGTTATCTCTTCTTCATTATGGAATCACTGTTGTCTCTTCTGCATTATGGAATCACCGTTTGCTCTTCTCCATTATGGAATCACAGTTTTCTCTTCTCCATTATGGAACTACCATTTGCTCTTCTCCATTAAGGAATCACCGTTTTCTATTATCCATTATGAAATCACATTTTTCTGTCCTGCATTAAGGAATCACCGTATTCTCTTCTCCATAATGGAATCACCGTGTTTTCCTCTCTATCATGGAATTACCGTTCTTTCTTCCTTATTATGGAATCACCGTTTTCTCTTCTCCATTATGGAATCACCGTTATCTCTTCTCCATTATCGAATAACGGTTGTCTCTCCTGCATTATGGAATCACCGTTTGCTTTTCTTCATTATGGAATCACACATATCTCTCCTTTATTATTGAATCGCGGTTTTCTTTCCTCTATTATGGAATATGCGTTTTCTCTTCTTCATTATGAAATCATCGTTTTCTCTTCCTCGTTATGGAATCACCGTTCTCTCTTCTCCATTATGGAATCACCGTTTTCTTTTATCCATTATGGAATCACCATTTTCTCTTCTCCATTATGGAATCACCGTTTCCTCTTCTGCATTATGGAATTACCGTTTTCTCTTCTACATTATGGAATCACTGTTTTCGCTCCTGCATTATGGAATCACCGTTTCTCTTCTCCATCATGGAATCACCGTTTTCTCTTCTCCATCATGGAATTACCGTTTTTCCTTACTTATTATGGAATCACCGTTTTCTCTTCTCCATCATGGAATTACGGTTCTTCCTTCCTTATTATGGAATTACCGTTTTCTCTTCTCCATCATGGAATTACCGTTCTTCCTTCCTTATTATGGAATTACCGTTTTATCTTATCCATTATGGAATCACCATTTTCTCTACTGCAATATCGAATCACCGTTTTCTCTTCTCCATCATGGAATAACCGTTTTTCCTTTTTTATTATGGAATCACCGTTTTCTCTTTTCCATTATGGAATCACCGTTATCTCTTCTTTATTATGGAATCACTGTTGTCTCTTCTGCATTATGGAATCACCGTTTGCTCTTCTCCATTATGGAATCACCGTTTTCTCTTCTCCATTATGGAACTACCGTTTGCTCTTCTCCATTATGGAATCCCCGTTTTCTGTTCTCCATTATGGAACTACCGTTTGCTCTTCTCCATTATGGAATCACCGTTTTGTATTATCCATTATGAAATCACCATTTTCTTTTCTGCATTATGGAATCACCGTTTTCTCTTCTCCATTATGGAATCACATTTTTCTCTCCTGCATTAAGGAATCACCGTTCTTTCTTTCTTATTATGGAATCACCGTTTTCTCTTCTCCATTATGGAATTACCGTTATCTCTTCTACATTATGGAATTACCGTTTTTCCTTACTTATTATGGAATCACCGTTTTCTCTTCTCCATCATGGAATTACCGTTCTTCCTTCCTTATTATGGAATCACCGTTTTCTATTATCCATTATGGAATCACCATTTTCTCTTCTGCATTATGGAATCACCGTTTTCTCTTCTCCATCATGGAATCACTGTTTTCACTCCTGCATTATGGAATCACCGTTTTCTCTTCTCGATCATGGAATCACTGTTTTCTCTCCTGCATTATGGAATCACCGTTTTCTCTTCTCCATCATGGAATTACCGTTCTTCCTTCCTTATTATGGAATCGCCGTTTTCTCTTCTTCATTATGGAATCACCGTTTTCTCTTTTCCATTATGGAATCACCGTTATCTCTTCTCCATTATGAAATCACTAATGTCTCTTCTGCATTACGGAATCACCGTTTGCTCTTCTCCATTATGGAATCACCGTTTTCTCTTCTTCATTATGGAATCACCGTTTGCTCTTCTCCATTATGGAATCACCGTTTTCTCTTCTCCATTATGGAACTACCGTTTGCTCTTCTCCATTATGGAATCACCGTTTTCTCTTCTCCATTATGGAACTACCGTTTGCTCTTCTCCATTATGGAATCACCGTTTTCTATTATCCATTATGAAATCACCATTTTCTTTTCTGCATTATGGAATCACCGTTTTCTCTTCTCTATAATGGAATCACATTTTTCTCTCCTGCATTAAGGAATCACCGTTCTTTCTTTCTTATTATGGAATCACCGTTTTCTCTTCTCCATTATGGAATTACCGTTATCTCTTCTCCATTATGAAATCACTAATGTCTCTTCTGCATTACGGAATCACCGTTTGCTCTTCTCCATTATGGAATCACCGTTTTCTCTTCTTCATTATGGAATCACCGTTTGCTCTTCTCCATTATGGAATCACCGTTTTCTCTTCTCCATTATGGAACTACCGTATGCTCTTCTCCATTATGGAATCACCGTTTTCTGTTCTCCATTATGGAACTACCGTTTGCTCTTCTCCATTATGGAATCACCGTTTTCTATTATCCATTATGAAATCACCATTTTCTTTTCTGCATTATGGAATCACCGTTTTCTCTTCTCCATAATGGAATCACATTTTTCTCTCCTGCATTAAGGAATCACCGTTCTTTCTTTCTTATTATGGAATCACCGTTTTCTCTTCTCCATTATGGAATTACCGTTATCTCTTCTACATTATGGAATTACCGTTTTTCCTTACTTATTATGGAATCACCGTTTTCTCTTCTCCATCATGGAATTACCGTTCTCCCTTCCTTATTATGGAATCACCGTTTTCTATTATCCATTATGAAATCACCATTTTCTTTTCTGCATTATGGAATCACCGTATTCTCTTCTCCATAATGGAATCACCGTTTTTTAATCTCTATCATGGAATTACCGTTCTTTCGTCCTTATTATGGAATCACCGTTTTCTCTTCTCCATTATGGAATCACCGTTATCTCTTCTCCATTATCGAATCACGGTTGTCTCTCCTGCATTATGGAATAACCGTTTCTCTTCTCCATCATGGAATCACCGTTTTCTCTTCTCCATCATGGAATTACCGTTTTTCCTTACTTATTATGGAATCACCGTTTTCTCTTCTCCATCATGGAATTACGGTTCTTCCTTCCTTATTATGGAATTACCGTTTTCTCTTCTCCATCATGGAATTACCGTTCTTCCTTCCTTATTATGGAATTACCGTTTTCTCTTATCCATTATGGAATCACCATTTTCTCTACTGCATTATCGAATCACCGTTTTCTCTTCTCCATCATGGAATAACCGTTTTTCCTTTTTTATTATGGAATCACCGTTTTCTCTTTTCCATTATGGAATCACCGTTATCTCTTCTTTATTATGGAATCACTGTTGTCTCTTCTGCATTATGGAATCACCGTTTGCTCTTCTCCATTATGGAATCACCGTTTTCTCTTCTCCATTATGGAACTACCGTTTGCTCTTCTCCATTATGGAATCCCCGTTTTCTGTTCTCCATTATGGAACTACCGTTTGCTCTTCTCCATTATGGAATCACCGTTTTATATTATCCATTATGAAATCACCATTTTCTTTTCTGCATTATGGAATCACCGTTTTCTCTTCTCCATTATGGAATCACATTTTTCTCTCCTGCATTAAGGAATCACCGTTCTTTCTTTCTTATTATGGAATCACCGTTTTCTCTTCTCCATTATGGAATTACCGTTATCTCTTCTACATTATGGAATTACCGTTTTTCGTTACTTATTATGGAATCACCGTTTTCTCTTCTCCATCATGGAATTACCGTTCTTCCTTCCTTATTATGGAATCACCGTTTTCTATTATCCATTATGGAATCACCATTTTCTCTTCTGCATTATGAAATCACCGTTTTCTCTTCTCCATCATGGAATCACTGTTTTCACTCCTGCATTATGGAATCACCGTTTTCTCTTCTCGATCATGGAATCACTGTTTTCTCTCCTGCATTATGGAATCACCGTTTTCTCTTCTCCATCATGGAATTACCGTTCTTCCTTCCTTATTATGGAATCGCCGTTTTCTCTTCTTCATTATGGAATCACCGTTTTCTCTTTTCCATTATGGAATCACCGTTATCTCTTCTCCATTATGAAATCACTAATGTCTCTTCTGCATTACGGAATCACCGTTTGCTCTTCTCCATTATGGAATCACCGTTTTCTCTTCTTCATTATGGAATCACCGTTTGCTCTTCTCCATTATGGAATCACCGTTTTCTCTTCTCCATTATGGAACTACCGTTTGCTCTTCTCCATTATGGAATCACCGTTTTCTATTATCCATTATGAAATCACCATTTTCTTTTCTGCATTATGGAATCACCGTTTTCTCTTCTCCATAATGGAATCACATTTTTCTCTCCTGCATTAAGGAATCACCGTTCTTTCTTTCTTATTATGGAATCACCGTTTTCTCTTCTCCATTATGGAATCACCGTTATCTCTTCTCCATTATGAAATCACTAATGTCTCTTCTGCATTACGGAATCACCGTTTGCTCTTCTCCATTATGGAATCACCGTTTTCTCTTCTTCATTATGGAATCACCGTTTGCTCTTCTCCATTATGGAATCACCGTTTTCTCTTCTCCATTATGGAACTACCGTTTGCTCTTCTCCATTATGGAATCACCGTTTTCTCTTCTCCATTATGGAACTACCGTTTGCTCTTCTCCATTATGGAATCACCGTTTTCTATTATCCATTATGAAATCACCATTTTCTTTTCTGCATTATGGAATCACCGTTTCCTCTTCTCCATAATGGAATCACATTTTTCTCTCCTGCATTAAGGAATCACCGTTCTTTCTTTCTTATTATGGAATCACCGTTTTATCTTCTCCATTATGGAATTACCGTTATCTCTTCTCCATTATGAAATCACTAATGTCTCTTCTGCATTACGGAATCACCGTTTGCTCTTCTCCATTATGGAATCACCGTTTTCTCTTCTTCATTATGGAATCACCGTTTGCTCTTCTCCATTATGGAATCACCGTTTTCTCTTCTCCATTATGGAACTACCGTTTGCTCTTCTCCATTATGGAATCACCGTTTTCTGTTCTCCATTATGGAACTACCGTTTGCTCTTCTCCATTATGGAATCACCGTTTTCTATTATCCATTATGAAATCACCATTTTCTTTTCTGCATTATGGAATCACCGTTTTCTCTTCTCCATAATGGAATCACATTTTTCTCTCCTGCATTAAGGAATCACCGTTCTTTCTTTCTTATTATGGAATCACCGTTTTCTCTTCTCCCATTATGGAATTACCGTTATCTCTTCTACATTATGGAATTACCGTTTTTCCTTACTTATTATGGAATCACCGTTTTCTCTTCTCCATCATGGAATTACCGTTCTCCCTTCCTTATTATGGAATCACCGTTTTCTATTATCCATTATGGAATCACCATTTTCTCTTCTGCATTATGGAATCACCGTTTTCTCTTCTCCATCATGGAATCACTGTTTTCACTCCTGCATTATGGAATCATCGTTTTCTCTTCTCGATCATGGAATCACTGTTTTCTCTCCTGCATTATGGAATCACCGTTTTCTCTTCTCCATCATGGAATTACCGTTCTTCCTTCCTTATTATGGAATCGCCGTTTTCTCTTCTTCATTATGGAATCACCGTTTTCTCTTTTCCATTATGGAATCACCGTTATCTCTTCTCCATTATGAAATCACTAATGTCTCTTCTGCATTACGGAATCACCGTTTGCTCTTCTCCATTATGGAATCACCGTTTTCTCTTCTTCATTATGGAATCAACGTTTTCTCTTCCCCAATATAGAATCACCGTTCTCTCTTCTCCATTATGGAATCACCGTTTTCTATTATCCATTATGGAATCACCATTTTCTTTTCTGCATTATGGAATCACCATTTTCTCTTTTGCGTTATGGAATTTCCGTTTTCTCTTCTCCATTATAGAATCACTGTTTTCTCTCGTGCATTATGGAATCACCGTTTCTCTTCTCCATCATGGAATCACCGTTTTCTCTTCTCCATCATGGAATCACCGTTTTCTCTTCTCCATCATGGAATTACCGTTTTTCCATACTTATTTTGGAATCACCGTTTTCTCTTCTCCATCATGGAATTACCGTACTTCCTTCCTTATTATGGAATTACCGTTTTCTCTTATCCATTATGGAATCACCATTTTCTCTTCTGCATTATCGAATCACCGTTTTCTCTTCTCCATTATGGAATCAATGTTTTCTCTCCGGCATTATGGAATCACCGTTTTCTCTTCTCTATCATGGAATTACCGTTCTTTCTTCCTTATTATGGAATCACCGTTTTCTCTTCTTCATTATGGAATCACCGTTTTCTCTTTTCCATTATGGAATCACCGTTATCTCTTCTTCATTATGGAATCACTGTTGTCTCTTCTGCATTATGGAATCACCGTTTGCTCTTCTCCATTAAGGAATCACCGTTTTCTATTATCCATTATGAAATCACATTTTTCTGTCCTGCATTAAGGAATCACCGTATTCTCTTCTCCATAATGGAATCACCGTGTTTTCCTCTCTATCATGGAATTACCGTTCTTTCTTTCTTATTATGGAATCACCGTTTTCTCTTCTCCATTATGGAATCACCGTTATCTCTTCTCCATTATCGAATAACGGTTGTCTCTCCTGCATTATGGAATCACCGTTTGCTTTTCTTCATTATGGAATCACACATATCTCTCCTTTATTATTGAATCGCGGTTTTCTTTCCTCTATTATGGAATATGCGTTTTCTCTTCTTCATTATGAAATCATCGTTTTCTCTTCCTCGTTATGGAATCACCGTTCTCTCTTCTCCATTATGGAATCACCGTTTTCTTTTATCCATTATGGAATCACCATTTTCTCTTCTCCATTATGGAATCACCGTTTCCTCTTCTGCATTATGGAATTACCGTTTTCTCTTCTACATTATGGAATCACTGTTTTCGCTCCTGCATTATGGAATCACCGTTTCTCTTCTCCATCATGGAATTACCGTTTTTCCTTACTTATTATGGAATCACCGTTTTCTCTTCTCCATCATGGAATTACCGTTTTTCCTTACTTATTAAGGAATCACCGTTTTCTCTTCTCCATCATGGAATCACCGTTTTCTTTCATCCATTATGGAATCACCGTTTTCTCTTCTCGATCATGGAATCACTGTTTTCTCTCCTGCATTATGGAATCACCGTTTTCTCTTCTCCATCATGGAATCACTGTTTTCTCTCCTGCATTATGGAATCACCGTTTTCTCTTCTCCATCATGGAATCACTGTTTTCTCTCCTGCATTATGGAATCATCGTTTTCTCTTCTCCATCATGGAATTACCGTTCTTCCTTCCTTATTATGGAATCACCGTTTTCTCTTCTTCACTATGGAATCACCGTTTTCTCTTTTCCATATTGGAATCACCGTTATCTTTTCTCCATTATGAAATCACTGTTGTCTCTTCTGCATTACGGAATCACCGTTTGCTCTTCTCCATTATGGAATCACCGTTTTCTCTTCATCATTATGGAATCAACGTTTTCTCTTCTCCAATATAGAATCACCGTTCTCTCTTCTCCATTATGGAATCACCGTTTTCTATTATCCATTATGGAATCACCATTTTGTTTTCGGCATTATGGAATCACCGTTTTCTCTTCTCCATTATGGAATCACATTTTTCTCTCCTGCATTAAGGAATCACCGTATTCTCTTCTCCATAATGGAATCACCGTTTTTTCCTCTCTATCATGGAATTACCGTTCTTTCTTTCTTATTATGAAATCACCGTTTTCTCTTCTCCATTATGGAATTACCGTTATCTCTTCCACATTATGGAATTACCGTTATCTCTTCTCCATCATGGAATTACCGTTCTTCCTTCCTTATTATGGAATCACCGTTTTCTATTATCCATTATGGAATCACCATTTTCTCTTCTGCATTATGGAATCACCGTTTTCTCTTCTCCATCATGGAATCACTGTTTTCTCTCCTGCATTATGGAATCACCGTTTTCTCTTCTCCATCATGGAATCACTGTTTTCTCTCCTGCATTATGGAATCACCGTTTTCTCTTCTCCATCATGGAATTACCGTTCTTCCTTCCTTATTATGGAATCGCCGTTTCTCTTCTTCATTATGGAATCACCGTTTTCTCATTTGCATTATGGAATCACCGTTATCTCTTCTCCATTATGAAATCACCGTTTTCTCTTCTTCATTATGGAATCAACGTTTTCTCTTCTCCAATATAGAATCAAAGTTCTCTCTTCTCCATTATGGAATCACCGTTTTCTATTATCCATTATGGAATCACCATTTTCTTTTCTGCATTATGGAATCACCATTTTCTCTTCTGCGTTATGGAATTACCGTTTTCTCTTCTCCATTATAGAATCACTGTTTTCTCTCCTGCATTATGGAATCACCGTTTCTCTTCTCCATCATGGAATCACCGTTTTCTCTTCTCCATCATGGAATTACCGTTTTTCCTTACTTATTTTGGAATCACCGTTTTCTCTTCTCCATAATGGAATTACCGTTCTTCCTTCCTTATTATGGAATTACCGTTTTCTCTTATCCATTATGGAATCACCATTTTCTCTTCTGCATTATCGAATCACCGTTTTCTCTTCTCCATTATGGAATCAATGTTTTCTCTCCGGCATTATGGAATCACCGTTTTCTCTTCTCTATCATGGAATTACCGTTCTTTCTTCCTTATTATGGAATCACCGTTTTCTCTTCTTCATTATGGAATCACCGTTTTCTCTTCTTCATTATGGAATCACCGTTTTCTCTTTTCAATTATGGAATCACCGTTATCTCTTCTTCATTATGGAATCACTGTTGTCTCTTCTGCATTATGGAATCACCGTTTGCTCTTCTCCATTATGGAATCACAGTTTTCTCTTCTCCATTATGGAACTACCGTTTGCTCTTCTCCATTAAGGAATCACCGTTTTCTATTATCCATTATGAAATCACATTTTTCTCTCCTGCATTAAGGAATCACCGTATTCTCTTCTCCATAATGGAATCACCGTTTTTTCCTCTCTATCATGGAATTACCGTTCTTTCTTCCTTATTATGGAATCACCGTTTTCTCTTCTTCATTATGGAATCAACGTTTTCTCTTTTCCATTATGGAATCACCGTTATCTCTTCTCCATTATGAAATCACTGTTGTCTCTTCTGCATTACGGAATCACCGTTTCCTCTTCTCCATTATGGAATCACCGTTTTCTCTTCTTCATTATGGAATCAACGTTTTCTCTTCTCAAATATAGAATCACCGTTCTCTCTTCTCCATTATGGAATCACCGTTTTCTATTATCCATTATGGGATCACCATTTTCTTTTCTGCATTATGGAATCACCGTTTTCTCTTCTCCATTACGGAATCACATTTTTCTCTCCTGCATTATGGAATCACCGTATTCTCTTCTGCATAATGGAATCGTCGTTTTCTCTTCCTCGTAATGGAATCACCGTTCTCTCTTCTCCATTACGGAATCACCGTTTTGTCTTATCCATTATGGAATCACCATTTTCTATTATGTATTATGGAATCACCATTTTCTTTTCTGCATTATGGAATCACCGTTCTCTCTTCTCCATTATGGAATCACCATTTTCTATTATGTATTATGGAATCACCATTTTCTTTTCTGCATTATGGAATCACTATTTTCTCTTTTGCGTTATGGAATTTCCGTTTTCTCTTCTCCATTATAGAATCACTGTTTTCTCTCCTGCATTATGGAATCACCGTTTCTCTTCTCCATCATGGAATCACCGTTTTCTCTTCTCCATCATGGAATTACCGTTTTTTCTTTTCCATTATGGAATCACCGTTATCTCTTCTTCATTATGGAATCACTGTTGTCTCTTCTGCATTATGGAATCACCGTTTGCTCTTCTCCATTATGGAATCACCGTTTTCTCTTCTCCTTTATGGAACTACCGTTTGCTCTTCTCCATTATGGAATCACCGTTTTCTATTATCCATTATGAAATCACCATTTTCTTTTCTGCATTATGGAATCACCGTTATCTCTTCTCCATTATCGAATAACGGTTGTCTCTCCTGCATTATGGAATCACCGTTTGCTCTTCTCCATTATGGAATCACACATATCTCTCCTTTATTATTGAATCGCGGTTTTCTTTCCTCTATTATGGAATATGTGTTTCCTCTTCTCCATTAAGAAATCATCGTGTTCTCTTCCTCCTTATGGAATCACCGTTCTCTCTTCTCCATTATGGAATCACCGTTTTCTTTTATCCATTATGGAATCACCATTTTCTCTTCTCCATTATGGAATCACCGTTTTCTCCTCTGCATTATAGAATTACCGTTTTCTTTTCTACATTATGGAATCACTGTTTTCTCTCCTGCATTATGGAATCACCGTTTCTCTTCTCCATCATGGAATTACCGTTTTTCCTTACTTATTATGGAATCACCGTTTTCTCTTCTCCATCATGGAATTACCGTTTTTCCTTACTTATTATGGAATCACCGTTTTCTCTTCTCCATCATGGAATTACGGTTCTTCCTTCCTTATTATGGAATTACCGTTTTCTCTTCTCCATCATGGAATTACCGTTCTTCCTTCCTTATTATGGAATTACCGTTTTCTCTTATCCATTATGGAATCACCATTTTCTCTACTGCATTATCGAATCACCGTTTTCTCTTCTCCATCATGGAATAACCGTTTTTCCTTTTTTATTATGGAATCACCGTTTTCTCTTTTCCATTATGGAATCACCGTTATCTCTTCTTTATTATGGAATCACTGTTGTCTCTTCTGCATTACGGAATCACCGTTTGCTCTTCTCCATTATGGAATCACCGTTTTCTCTTCTCCATTATGGAACTACCGTTTGCTCTTCTCCATTATGGAATCACCGTTTTCTGTTCTCCATTATGGAACTACCGTTTGCTCTTCTCCATTATGGAATCACCGTTTTGTATTATCCATTATGAAATCACCATTTTCTTTTCTGCATCATGGAATCACCGTTTTCTCTTCTCCATTATGGAATCACATTTTTCTCTCCTGCATTAAGGAATCACCGTTCTTTCTTTCTTATTATGGAATCACCGTTTTCTCTTCTCCATTATGGAATTACCGTTATCTCTTCTACATTATGGAATTACCGTTTTTCCTTACTTATTATGGAATCACCGTTTTCTCTTCTCCATCATGGAATTACCGTTCTTCCTTCCTTATTATGGAATCACCGTTTTCTATTATCCATTATGGAATCACCATTTTCTCTTCTGCATTATGGAATCACCGTTTTCTCTTCTCCATCATGGAATCACTGTTTTCACTCCTGCATTATGGAATCACCGTTTTCTCTTCTCGAACATGGAATCACTGTTTTCTCTCCTGCATTATGGAATCACCGTTTTCTCTTCTCCATCATGGAATTACCGTTCTTCCTTCCTTATTATGGAATCGCCGTTTTCTCTTCTTCATTATGGAATCACCGTTTTCTCTTTTCCATTATGGAATCACCGTTATCTCTTCTCCATTATGAAATCACTAATGTCTCTTCTGCATTACGGAATCACCGTTTGCTCTTCTTCATTATGGAATCAACGTTTTCTATTATCCATTATGAAATCACATTTTTCTCTCCTGCATTAAGGAATCACCGTATTCTCTTCTCCATAATGAAATCACCGTTTTTTCCTCTCTATCATGGAATTACCGTTCTTTCTCCCTTATTATGGAATCACCGTTTTCTCTTTTCCATTATGGAATCACCGTTATCTCTTCTTTATTATGGAATCACTGTTGTCTCTTCTTCATTATGGAATCACCGTTTGCTCTTCTCCATTATGGAACTACCGTTTGCTCTTCTCCATTATGGAATCACCGTTTTCTCTTCTCCATTATGGAACTACCGTTTGCTCTTCTCCATTATGGAATCACCGTTTTCTATTATCCATTATGAAATCACCATTTTCTTTTCTGCATTATGGAATCACCGTTTTCTCTTCTCCATAATGGAATCACATTTTTCTCTCCTGCATTAAGGAATCACCGTTCTTTCTTTCTTATTATGGAATCACCGTTTTCTCTTCTCCATTATGGAATTACCGTTATCTCTTCTCCATTATGAAATCACTAATGTCTCTTCTGCATTACGGAATCACCGTTTGCTCTTCTCCATTATGGAATCACCGTTTTCTCTTCTTCATTATGGAATCACCGTTTGCTCTTCTCCATTATGGAATCACCGTTTTCTCTTCTCCATTATGGAACTACCGTTTGCTCTTCTCCATTATGGAATCACCGTTCTCTGTTCTCCATTATGGAACTACCGTTTGCTCTTCTCCATTATGGAATCACCGTTTTCTATTATCCATTATGAAATCACCATTTTCTTTTCTGCATTATGGAATCACCGTTTTCTCTTCTCCATAATGGAATCACATTTTTATCTCCTGCATTAAGGAATCACCGTTCTTTCTTTCTTATTATGGAATCACCGTTTTCTCTTCTCCATTATGGAATTACCGTTATCTCTTCTACATTATGGAATTACCGTTATCTCTTCTACATTATGGAATTACCGTTTTTCCTTACTTATTATGGAATCACCGTTTTCTCTTCTCCATCATGGAATTACCGTTCTCCCTTCCTTATTATGGAATCACCGTTTTCTATTATCCATTATGGAATCACCATTTTCTCTTCTGCATTATGGAATCACCGTTTTCTCTTCTCCATCATGGAATCACTGTTTCACTCCTGCATTATGGAATCATCGTTTTCTCTTCTCGATCATGGAATCACTGTTTTCTCTCCTGCATTATGGAATCACCGTTTTCTCTTCTCCATCATGGAATTACCGTTCTTCCTTCCTTATTATGGAATCGCCGTTTTCTCTTTTCCATTATGGAATCACCGTTATCTCTTCTCCATTATGAAATCACTAATGTCTCTTCTGCATTACGGAATCACCGTTTGCTCTTCTCCATTATGGAATCACCGTTTTCTCTTCTTCATTATGGAATCAACGTTTTCTATTATCCATTATGAAATCACATTTTTCTCTCCTGCATTAAGGAATCACCGTATTCTCTTCTCCATAATGAAATCACCGTTTTTTCCTCTCTATCATGGAATTACCGTTCTTTCTCCCTTATTATGGAATCACCGTTTTCTCTTTTCCATTATGGAATCACCGTTATCTCTTCTTTATTATGGAATCACTGTTGTCTCTTCTGCATTATGGAATCACCGTTTTCTCTTCTCCATTATGGAACTACCGTTTGCTCTTCTCCATTATGGAATCACCGTTTTCTCTTCTTCATTATGGAACTACCGTTTGCTCTTCTCCATTATGGAATCACCGTATTCTATTATCCATTATGAAATCACCATTTTCTTTTCTGCATTATGGAATCACCGTTTTCTCTTCTCCATTATGGAATCACATTTTTCTCTCCTGCATTAAGGAATCACCGTATTCTCTTCTCCATAATGGAATCACCGTTTTTTCGTCTCTATCATGGAATTACCGTTCTTTCTTTCTTATTATGGAATCACCGTTATCTCTTCTCCATTATGGAATCACCGTTATCTCTTCTACATTATGGAATTACCGTTTTTCCTTACTTATTATGGAATCACCGTTTTCTCTTCTCCATCATGGAATTACCGTTCTTCCTTCCTTATTATGGAATCACCGTTTTCTATTATCCATTATGGAATCACCATTTTCTCTTCTGCATTATGGAATCACCGTTTTCTCTTCTCCATTATGGAATCACCGTTATCTCTTCTACATTATGGAATTACAGTTTTTCCTTACTTATTATGGAATCACCGTTTTCTCTTCTCCATCATGGAATTACCGTTCTTCCTTCCTTATTATGGAATCACCGTTTTCTATTATCCATTATGGAATCACCATTTTCTCTTCTGCATTATGGAATCACCGTTTTCTCTTCTCCATCATGGAATCACTGTTTTCTCTCCTGCATTATGGAATCACCGTTTCCTCTTCTCCATCATGGAATTACCGTTGTTCCTTCCTTATTATGGAATCACCGTTTTCTCTTCTTCATTATGGAATCACCGTTTTCTCTTTTCCATTATGGAATCACCGTTATCTCTTCTCCATTATGAAATCACTGTTGTCTTTTCTGCATTACGGAATCACCGTTTGCTCTTCTCCATTATGGAATCACCGTTTTCTCTTCTCCATTATGGAACTACCGTTTGCTCTTCTCCATTAAGGAATAACCGTTTTCTATTATCCATTATGAAATCACATTTTTCTCTCCTGCATTAAGGAATCACCGTATTCTCTTCTCCATAATGGAATCACCGTTTTTTCCTCTCTATCATGGAATTACCGTTCTTTCTTTTTTATTATGGAATCACCGTTTTCTCTTCTCCATTATGGAATAACGGTTGTCTCTCCTGCATTATGGAATCACCGTTTGCTCTTCTCCATTATGGAATCACACATATCTCTCCTTTATTATTGAATCGCGGTTTTCTTTCCTCTATTATGGAATATGCGTTTTCTCTTCTCCATTATGAAATCATCGTTTTCTCTTCCTCTTTATGGAATCACCATTCTCTCTTCTCCATTATGGAATCACCGTTTTCTTTTATCCATTATGGAATCACCATTTTCTCTTCTCTATTATGGAATCACCGTTTTCTCTTCTGCATTATGGAATTACCGTTTTCTCTTCTACATTATGGAATCACTGTTTTCTCTCCTGCATTATGGAATCACCGTTTCTCTTCTCCATCATGGAATTACCGTTTTTCCTTACTTATTATGGAATCACCGTTTTCTCTTCTCCATCATGGAATTACCGTTCTTCCTTACTTATTATGGAATCACCGTTTTCTCTTCTCCATCATGGAATCACCATTTTCTCTTCTGCATTATGCAATCACCGTTTTCTCTTCTCCATCATGGAATTACTGTTTTCACTCCTGCATTATGGAATCATCGTTTTCTCTTCCCCATCATGGAATTACCGTTCTTCCTTCCTTTTTATGGAATCACCGTTTTCTCTTCTTCACTATGGAATCACCGTTTTCTCTTTTCCATATTGGAATCACCGTTATCTCTTCTCCATTATGAAATCACTGTTGTCTCTTCTGCATTACGGAATCACCGTTTGCTCTTCTCCATTATGGAATCACCGTTTTCTCTTCATCACTATGGAATCAACGTTTTCTCTTCTCCAATATAGAATCACCGTTCTCTCTTCTCCATTATGGAATCACCGTTTTCTATTATCCATTATGGAATCACCATTTTCTTTTCGGCATTAGGAATCACCGTTTTCTCTTATCCATTATGGAATCACCATTTTCTCTACTGCATTATCGAATCACCGTTTTCTCTTCTCCATCATGGAATAACCGTTTTTCCTTTTTTATTATGGAATCACCGTTTTTTCGTCTCTATCATGGAATTACCGTTCTTTCTTTCTTATTATGGAATCACCGTTTTCTCTTCTCCATTATGGAATCACCGTTATCTCTTCTACATTATGGAATTACCGTTTTCTTTTATCCATTATGGAATCACCATTTTCTCTTCTCTATTATGGAATCACCGTTTTCTCTTCTGCATTATGGAATTACCGTTTTCTCTTCTACATTATGGAATCACTGTTTTCTCTCCTGCATTATGGAATCACCGTTTCTCTTCTCCATCATGGAATTACCGTTTTTCCTTACTTATTATGGAATCACCGTTTTCTCTTCTCCATCATGGAATTACCGTTCTTCCTTACTTATTATGGAATCACCGTTTTCTCTTCTCCATCATGGAATCACCATTTTCTCTTCTGCATTATGCAATCACCGTTTTCTCTTCTCCATCATGGAATTACTGTTTTCACTCCTGCATTATGGAATCATCGTTTTCTCTTCCCCATCATGGAATTACCGTTCTTCCTTCCTTTTTATGGAATCACCGTTTTCTCTTCTTCACTATGGAATCACCGTTTTCTCTTTTCCATATTGGAATCACCGTTATCTCTTCTCCATTATGAAATCACTGTTGTCTCTTCTGCATTACGGAATCACCGTTTGCTCTTCTCCATTATGGAATCACCGTTTTCTCTTCATCACTATGGAATCAACGTTTTCTCTTCTCCAATATAGAATCACCGTTCTCTCTTCTCCATTATGGAATCACCGTTTTCTATTATCCATTATGGAATCACCATTTTCTTTTCGGCATTAGGAATCACCGTTTTCTCTTATCCATTATGGAATCACCATTTTCTCTACTGCATTATCGAATCACCGTTTTCTCTTCTCCATCATGGAATAACCGTTTTTCCTTTTTTATTATGGAATCACCGTTTTCTCTTTTCCATTATGGAATCACCGTTATCTCTTCTTTATTATGGAATCACTGTTGTCTCTTCTGCATTATGGAATCACCGTTTTCTCTTCTCCATTATGGAACTACCGTTTGCTCTTCTCCATTATGGAATCACCGTTTTCTCTTCTCCATTATGGAACTACCGTTTGCTCTTCTCCATTATGGAATCACCGTTTTCTATTATCCATTATGAAATCACATTTTTCTCTCCTTCATTAAGGAATCACCGTATTCTCTTCTCCATAATGGAATCACCGTTTTTTCGTCTCTATCATGGAATTACCGTTCTTTCTTTCTTATTATGGAATCACCGTTTCCTCTTCTCCATTATGGAATCACCGTTATCTCTTCTACATTATGGAATCACATTTTTCTCTCCTTCATTAAGGAATCACCGTATTCTCTTCTCCATAATGGAATCACCATTTTTTCGTCTCTATCATGGAATTACCGTTCTTTCTTTCTTATTATGGAATCACCGTTTTCTCTTCTCCATCATGGAATTACCGTTCTTCCTTCCTTATTATGGAATCACCGTTTTCTATTATCCATTATGGAATCACCATTTTCTCTTCTGCATTATGGAATCACCGTTTTCTCTTCTCCATCATGGAATCACTGTTTTCTCTCCTGCATTATGGAATCACCGTTTTCTCTTCTCCATCATGGAATCACTGTTTTCTCTCCTGCATTATGGAATCACCGTTTTCTCTTCTCCATCATGGAATTACCGTTCTTCCTTCCTTATTATGGAATCACCGTTTTCTCTTCTTCATTATGGAATCACCGTTTTCTCTTTTCCATTATGGAATCACCGTTATCTCTTCTCCATTATGAAATCACTGTTGTCTCTTCTGCATTACGGAATCACCGTTTGCTCTTCTCCATTATGGAATCACCGTTTTCTCTTCTTCATTATGGAATCACATTTTTCTCTCCTGCATTATGGAATCACCGTATTCTCTTCCTCGTTATGGAATCAACGTTTTCTCTTCTCCAATATAGAATCACCGTTCTCTCTTCTCCATTATGGAATCACCGTTTTGTCTTATCCATTATGGAATCACCGTTTTGTCTTATCCATTATGGAATCACCATTTTCTCATCTGCATTATGGAATCACAGTTCTCTCTTCTCCATTACGGAATCACCATTTTCTATTATCTATTATGGAATCACCATTTTCTTTTCTGCATTATGGAATCACCATTTTCTCTTTTGCGTTATGGAATTACCGTTTTCTCTTCTCCATTATAGAATCACTGTTTTCTCTCCTGCATTATGGAATCACCGTTTTCTCTTCTCCATCATGGAATTACCGTTCTTCCTTCCTTATTATGGAATTACCGTTTTCTCTTATCCATTATGGAATCACCATTTTCTCTTCTGCATTATCGAATCACCGTTTTCTCTTCTCCATTATGGAATCAATGTTTTCTCTCCGGCATTATGGAATCACCGTTTTCTCTTCTCCATCATGGAATAACCGTTTTTCCTTCTTTATTATGGAATCACTGTTTTCTCTTCTCCATCATGGAATTACCGTTCTTTCTTCCTTATTATGGAATCACCGTTTTCTCTTCTTCATTATGGAATCACCGTTTTCTCTTTTCCATTATGGAATCACCGTTATCTCTTCTTCATTATGGAATCACTGTTGTCTCTTCTGCATTATGGAATCACCGTTTGCTCTTCTCCATTATGGAATCACCGTTTTGTCTTCTCTTCTCCATTATGGAACTACCGTTTGCTCTTCTCCATTAAGGAATCACCGTTTTCTATTATCCATTATGAAATCACATTTTTCTCTCCTGCATTAAGGAATCACCGTATTCTCTTCTCCATAATGGAATCACCGTTTTTTCCTCTCTATCATGGAATTACCGTTCTTTCTTCCTTATTATGGAATCAATGTTTTCTCTTCTCCATTATGGAATCACCGTTATCTCTTCTCCATTATCGAATAACGGTTGTCTCTCCTGCATTATGGAATCACCGTTTGCTCTTCTCCATTATGGAATCACACATATCTCTCCTTTATTATTGAATCGCGGTTTTCTTTCCTCTATTATGGAATATGCGTTTTCTCTTCTCCATTATGAAATCATCGTTTTCTCTTCCTCGTTATGGAATCACCGTTTTCTCTTCTGCATTATGGAATCACCGTTTTCTCTTCTACATTATGGAATCACTGTTTTCTCTCCTGCATTATGGAATCACCGTTTCTCTTCTCCATCATGGAATTACCGTTTTTCCTTACTTATTAGGGAATCACCGTTTTTTCTCCTCCATCATGGAATTACCGGTTTTCCTTACTTATTATGGAATCACCGTTTTCTCTTCTCCATCATGGAATTACCGTTTTTCCTCACTTATTATGGAATCACCGTTTTCTCTTCTCCATCATGGAATTACCGTTCTTCCTTCCTTATTATGGAATTACCGTTTTCTCTTATCCATTATGGAATCACCATTTTCTCTTCTGCATTATCGAATCACCGTTTTCTCTTCTCCATTATGGAATCAATGTTTTCTCTCCGGCATTATGGAATCACCGTTTTCTCTTCTCCATCATGGAATAACCGTTTTTCCTTCTTTATTATGGAATCACTGTTTTCTCTTCTCCATCATGGAATTACCGTTCTTTCTTCCTTATTATGGAATCACCGTTTTCTCTTCTTCATTATGGAATCACCGTTTTCTCTTTTCCATTATGGAATCACCGTTATCTCTTCTTCATTATGGAATCACTGTTGTCTCTTCTGCATTATGGAATCACCATTTGCTCTTCTCCATTATGGAATCACCGTTTTGTCTTCTCTTCTCCATTATGGAACTACCGTTTGCTCTTCTCCATTAAGGAATCACCGTTTTCTATTATCCATTATGAAATCACATTTTTCTCTCCTGCATTAAGGAATCACCGTATTCTCTTCTCCATAATGAAATCACCGTTTTTTCCTCTCTATCATGGAATTACCGTTCTTTCTCCCTTATTATGGAATCACCGTTTTCTCTTTTCCATTATGGAATCACCGTTATCTCTTCTTTATTATGGAATCACTGTTGTCTCTTCTGCATTATGGAATCACCGTTTTCTCTTCTCCATTATGGAACTACCGTTTGCTCTTCTCCATTATGGAATCACCGTTTTCTCTTCTTCATTATGGAACTACCGTTTGCTCTTCTCCATTATGGAATCACCGTATTCTATTATCCATTATGAAATCACCATTTTCTTTTCTGCATTATGGAATCACCGTTTTCTCTTCTCCATTATGGAATCACATTTTTCTCTCCTGCATTAAGGAATCACCGTATTCTCTTCTCCATAATGGAATCACCGTTTTTTCGTCTCTATCATGGAATTACCGTTCTTTCTTTCTTATTATGGAATCACCGTTATCTCTTCTCCATTATGGAATCACCGTTCTTCCTTCCTTATTATGGAATCACCGTTTTCTATTATCCATTATGGAATCACCATTTTCTCTTCTGCTTTATGGAATCACCGTTTTCTCTTCTCCATCATGGAATCACTGTTTTCTCTCCTGCATTATGGAATCACCGTTTTCTCTTCTCCATCATGGAATCACTGTTTTCTCTCCTGCATTATGGAATCACCGTTTTCTCTTCTCCATCATGGAATTACCGTTCTTCCTTCCTTATTATGGAATCACCGTTTTCTCTTCTTCATTATGGAATCACCGTTTTCTCTTTTCCATTATGGAATCACCGTTATCTCTTCTCCATTATGAAATCACTGTTGTCTCTTCTGCATTACGGAATCACCGTTTGCTCTTCTCCATTATGGAATCACCGTTTTCTCTTCTTCATTATGGAATCACATTTTTCTCTCCTGCATTATGGAATCACCGTATTCTCTTCCTCGTTAGGGAATCAACGTTTTCTCTTCTCCAATATAGAATCACCGTTCTCTCTTCTCCATTATGGAATCACCGTTTTGTCTTATCCATTATGGAATCACCGTTTTGTCTTATCCATTATGGAATCACCATTTTCTCATCTGCATTATGGAATCACCGTTCTCTTTTCTCCATTACGGAATCACCATTTTCTATTATCTATTATGGAATCACCATTTTCTTTTCTGCATTATGGAATCACCATTTTCTCTTTTGCGTTATGGAATTACCGTTTTCTCTTCTCCATTATAGAATCACTGTTTTCTCTCCTGCATTATGGAATCACCGTTTTCTCTTCTCCATCATGGAATTACCGTTCTTCCTTCCTTATTATGGAATTACCGTTTTCTCTTATCCATTATGGAATCACCATTTTCTCTTCTGCATTATCGAATCACCGTTTTCTCTTCTCCATTATGGAATCAATGTTTTCTCTCCGGCATTATGGAATCACCGTTTTCTCTTCTCCATCATGGAATAACCGTTTTTCCTTCTTTATTATGGAATCACTGTTTTCTCTTCTCCATCATGGAATTACCGTTCTTTCTTCCTTATTATGGAATCACCGTTTTCTCTTCTTCATTATGGAATCACCGTTTTCTCTTTTCCATTATGGAATCACCGTTATCTCTTCTTCATTATGGAATCACTGTTGTCTCTTCTGCATTATGGAATCACCGTTTGCTCTTCTCCATTATGGAATCACCGTTTTGTCTTCTCTTCTCCATTATGGAACTACCGTTTGCTCTTCTCCATTAAGGAATCACCGTTTTCTATTATCCATTATGAAATCACATTTTTCTCTCCTGCATTAAGGAATCACCGTATTCTCTTCTCCATAATGGAATCACCGTTTTTTCCTCTCTATCATGGAATTACCGTTCTTTCTTCCTTATTATGGAATCAATGTTTTCTCTTCTCCATTATGGAATCACCGTTATCTCTTCTCCATTATCGAATAACGGTTGTCTCTCCTGCATTATGGAATCACCGTTTGCTCTTCTCCATTATGGAATCACACATATCTCTCCTTTATTATTGAATCGCGGTTTTCTTTCCTCTATTATGGAATATGCGTTTTCTCTTCTCCATTATGAAATCATCGTTTTCTCTTCCTCGTTATGGAATCACCGTTTTCTCTTCTGCATTATGGAATTACCGTTTTCTCTTCTACATTATGGAATCACTGTTTTCTCTCCTGCATTATGGAATCACCGTTTCTCTTCTCCATCATGGAATTACCGTTTTTCCTTACTTATTAGGGAATCACCGTTTTTTCTCCTCCATCATGGAATTACCGGTTTTCCTTACTTATTATGGAATCACCGTTTTCTCTTCTCCATCATGGAATTACCGTTTTTCCTCACTTATTATGGAATCACCGTTTTCTCTTCTCCATCATGGAATTACCGTTCTTCCTTCCTTATTATGGAATTACCGTTTTCTCTTATCCATTATGGAATCACCATTTTCTCTTCTGCATTATCGAATCACCGTTTTCTCTTCTCCATTATGGAATCAATGTTTTCTCTCCGGCATTATGGAATCACCGTTTTCTCTTCTCCATCATGGAATAACCGTTTTTCCTTCTTTATTATGGAATCACTGTTTTCTCTTCTCCATCATGGAATTACCGTTCTTTCTTCCTTATTATGGAATCACCGTTTTCTCTTCTTCATTATGGAATCACCGTTTTCTCTTTTCCATTATGGAATCACCGTTATCTCTTCTTCATTATGGAATCACTGTTGTCTCTTCTGCATTATGGAATCACCATTTGCTCTTCTCCATTATGGAATCACCGTTTTGTCTTCTCTTCTCCATTATGGAACTACCGTTTGCTCTTCTCCATTAAGGAATCACCGTTTTCTATTATCCATTATGAAATCACATTTTTCTCTCCTGCATTAAGGAATCACCGTATTCTCTTCTCCATAATGAAATCACCGTTTTTTCCTCTCTATCATGGAATTACCGTTCTTTCTCCCTTATTATGGAATCACCGTTTTCTCTTTTCCATTATGGAATCACCGTTATCTCTTCTTTATTATGGAATCACTGTTGTCTCTTCTGCATTATGGAATCACCGTTTTCTCTTCTCCATTATGGAACTACCGTTTGCTCTTCTCCATTATGGAATCACCGTTTTCTCTTCTTCATTATGGAACTACCGTTTGCTCTTCTCCATTATGGAATCACCGTATTCTATTATCCATTATGAAATCACCATTTACTTTTCTGCATTATGGAATCACCGTTTTCTCTTCTCCATTATGGAATCACATTTTTCTCTCCTGCATTAAGGAATCACCGTATTCTCTTCTCCATAATGGAATCACCGTTTTTTCGTCTCTATCATGGAATTACCGTTCTTTCTTTCTTATTATGGAATCACCGTTATCTCTTCTCCATTATGGAATCACCGTTATCTCTTCTACATTATGGAATTACCGTTTTTCCTTACTTATTATGGAATCACCGTTTTCTCTTCTCCATCATGGAATTACCGTTCTTCCTTCCTTATTATGGAATCACCGTTTTCTATTATCCATTATGGAATCACCATTTTCTCTTCTGCATTATGGAATCACCGTTTTCTCTTCTCCATCATGGAATCACTGTTTTCTCTCCTGCATTATGGAATCACCGTTTTCTCTTCTCCATCATGGAATTACCGTTCTTCTTTCCTTATTATGGAATCACCGTTTTCTCTTCTTCATTATGGAATCACCGTTTTCTCTTTTCCATTATGGAATCACCGTTATCTCTTCTCCATTATGAAATCACTGTCGTCTCTTCTGCATTACGGAATCACCGTTTGCTCTTCTCCATTATGGAATCACCGTTTTCTCTTCTTTATTATGGAATCACATTTTTCTCTCCTGCATTATGGAATCACGGTATTCTCTTCTGCATAATGGCATCATCGTTTTCCCTTCCTCGTTATGAAATCAACGTTTTCTCTTCTCCAATATATAATCACCGTTCTCTCTTCTCCATTATGGAATCACCGTTTTGTCTTATCCATTATGGAATCACCGTTTTGTCTTATCCATTATGGAATCACCATTTTCTCATCTGCATTATGGAATCACCGTTCTCTCTTCTCCATTATGGAATCACCATTTTCTATTATCTATTATGGAATCACCATTTTCTTTTCTGCATTATGGAATCACAATTTTCTCTTCTCCATTATAGAATCACTGTTTTCTCTCCTGCATTATGGAATCACCGTTATCTCTTCTACATTATGGAATCACATTTTTCTCTCCTTCATTAAGGAATCACCGTATTCTCTTCTCCATAATGGAATCACCGTTTTTTCGTCTCTATCATGGAATTACCGTTCTTTCTTTCTTATTATGGAATCACCGTTTTCTCTTCTCCATCATGAAATCACTGTTTTCTCTCCTGCATTATGGAATCACCGTTTTCTCTTCTCCATCATGGAATCACTGTTTTCTCTCCTGCATTATGGAATCACGGTTTTCTCTTCTCCATCATGGAATTACCGTTCTTCCTTCCTTATTATGGAATCACCGTTTTCTCTTCTTCAATATGGAATCACCGTTTTCTTTTTTCCATTATGGAATCACCGTTATCTCTTCTCCATTATGAAATCACTGTTGTCTCTTCTGCATTACGGAATCACCGTTTGCTCTTCTCCATTATGGAATCACCGTTTTCTCTTCTTCATTATGGAATCACATTTTTCTCTCCTGCATTATGGAATCACCGTATTCTCTTCCTCGTTATGGAATCAACGTTTTCTCTTCTCCAATATAGAATCACCGTTCTCTCTTCTCCATTATGGAATCACCGTTTTGTCTTATCCATTATGGAATCACCGTTTTGTCTTATCCATTATGGAATCATCATTTTCTCATCTGCATTATGGAATCACCGTTCTCTCTTCTCCATTACGGAATCACCATTTTCTATTATCTATTATGGAATCACCATTTTCTTTTCTGCATTATGGAATCACCATTTTCTCTTTTGCGTTATGGAATTACCGTTTTCTCTTCTCCATCATGGAATTACCGTTCTTCCTTCCTTATTATGGAATTACCGTTTTCTCTTATCCATTATGGAATCACCATTTTCTCTTCTGCATTATCGAATCACCGTTTTCTCTTCTCCATTATGGAATCAATGTTTTCTCTCCGGCATTATGGAATCACCGTTTTCTCTTCTCCATCATGGAATAACCGTTTTTCCTTCTTTATTATGGAATCACTGTTTTCTCTTCTCCATCATGGAATTACCGTTCTTTCTTCCTTATTATGGAATCACCGTTTTCTCTTCTTCATTATGGAATCACCGTTTTCTCTTTTCCATTATGGAATCACCGTTATCTCTTCTTCATTATGGAATCACTGTTGTCTCTTCTGCATTATGGAATCACCGTTTGCTCTTCTCCATTATGGAATCACCGTTTTGTCTTCTCTTCTCCATTATGGAACTACCGTTTGCTCTTCTCCATTAAGGAATCACCGTTTTCTATTATCCATTATGAAATCACATTTTTCTCTCCTGCATTAAGGAATCACCGTATTCTCTTCTCCATAATGGAATCACCGTTTTTTCCTCTCTATCATGGAATTACCGTTCTTTCTTCCTTATTATGGAATCACCGTTTTCTCTTCTCCATTATGGAATCACCGTTATCTCTTCTCCATTATCGAATAACGGTTGTCTCTCCTGCATTATGGAATCACCGTTTGCTCTTCTCCATTATGGAATCACACATATCTCTCCTTTATTATTGAATCGCGGTTTTCTTTCCTCTATTATGGAATATGCGTTTTCTCTTCTCCATTATGAAATCATCGTTTTCTCTTCCTCGTTATGGAATCACCGTTTTCTCTTCTGCATTATGGAATTACCGTTTTCTCTTCTACATTATGGAATCACTGTTTTCTCTCCTGCATTATGGAATCACCTTTTTTCTCCTCCATCATGGAATTACCGGTTTTCCTTACTTATTATGGAATCACCGTTTTCTCTTCTCCATCATGGAATTACCGTTTTTCCTCACTTATTATGGAATCACCGTTTTCTCTTCTCCATCATGGAATTACCGTTCTTCCTTCCTTATTATGGAATTACCGTTTTCTCTTATCCATTATGGAATCACCATTTTCTCTTCTGCATTATCGAATCACCGTTTTCTCTTCTCCATTATGGAATCAATGTTTTCTCTCCGGCATTATGGAATCACCGTTTTCTCTTCTCCATCATGGAATAACCGTTTTTCCTTCTTTATTATGGAATCACTGTTTTCTCTTCTCCATCATGGAATTACCGTTCTTTCTTCCTTATTATGGAATCATCGTTTTCTCTTCTTCATTATGGAATCACCGTTTTCTCTTTTCCATTATGGAATCACCGTTATCTCTTCTTCATTAAGGAATCACCGTTTTCTATTATCCATTATGAAATCACATTTTTCTCTCCTGCATTAAGGAATCACCGTATTCTCTTCTCCATAATGGAATCACCGTTTTTTCCTCTCTATCATGGAATTACCGTTCTTTCTCCCTTATTATGGAATCACCGTTTTCTCTTTTCCATTATGGAATCACCGTTATCTCTTCTTTATTATGGAATCACTGTTGTCTCTTCTGCATTATGGAATCACCGTTTTCTCTTCTCCATTATGGAACTACCGTTTCCTCTTCTCCATTATGGAATCACCGTTTTCTCTTCTCCAATATGGAACTACCGTTTGCTCTTCTCCATTATGGAATCACCGTTTTCTATTATCCATTATGAAATCACCATTTTCTTTTCTGCATTATGGAATCACCGTTTTCTCTTCTCCATTATGGAATCACATTTTTCTCTCCTGCATTAAGGAATCACCGTATTCTCTTCTCCATAATGGAATCACCGTTTTTTCGTCTCTATCATGGAATTACCGTTCTTTCTTTCTTATTATGGAATCACCGTTATCTCTTCTCCATTATGGAATCACCGTTATCTCTTCTACATTATGGAATTACCGTTTTTCCTTACTTATTATGGAATCACCGTTTTCTCTTCTCCATCATGGAATTACCGTTCTTCCTTCCTTATTATGGAATCACCGTTTTCTATTATCCATTATGGAATCACCATTTTCTCTTCTGCATTATGGAATCACCGTTTTCTCTTCTCCATCATGGAATTACCGTTCTTCCTTCCTTATTATGGAATTACCGTTTTCTCTTATCCATTATGGAATCACCATTTTCTCTTCTGCATTATCGAATCACCGTTTTCTCTTCTCCATTATGGAATCAATGTTTTCTCTCCGGCATTATGGAATCACCGTTTTCTCTTCTCCATCATGGAATAACCGTTTTTCCTTCTTTATTATGGAATCACTGTTTTTTCTTCTCCATCATGGAATTACCGTTCTTTCTTCCTTATTATGGAATCACCGTTTTCTCTTCTTCATTATGGAATCACCGTTTTCTCTTTTCCATTATGGAATCACCGTTATCTCTTCTTCATTATGGAATCACTGTTGTCTCTTCTGCATTATGGAATCACCATTTGCTCTTCTCCATTATGGAATCACCGTTTTGTCTTCTCTTCTCCATTATGGAACTACCGTTTGCTCTTCTCCATTAAGGAATCACCGTTTTCTATTATCCATTATGAAATCACATTTTTCTCTCCTGCATTAAGGAATCACCGTATTCTCTTCTCCATAATGAAATCACCGTTTTTTCCTCTCTATCATGGAATTACCGTTCTTTCTCCCTTATTATGGAATCACCGTTTTCTCTTTTCCATTATGGAATCACCGTTATCTCTTCTTTATTATGGAATCACTGTTGTCTCTTCTGCATTATGGAATCACCGTTTTCTCTTCTCCATTATGGAACTACCGTTTGCTCTTCTCCATTATGGAATCACCGTTTTCTCTTCTTCATTATGGAACTACCGTTTGCTCTTCTCCATTATGGAATCACCGTATTCTATTATCCATTATGAAATCACCATTTACTTTTCTGCATTATGGAATCACCGTTTTCTCTTCTCCATTATGGAATCACATTTTTCTCTCCTGCATTAAGGAATCACCGTATTCTCTTCTCCATAATGGAATCACCGTTTTTTCGTCTCTATCATGGAATTACCGTTCTTTCTTTCTTATTATGGAATCACCGTTATCTCTTCTCCATTATGGAATCACCGTTATCTCTTCTACATTATGGAATTACCGTTTTTCCTTACTTATTATGGAATCACCGTTTTCTCTTCTCCATCATGGAATTACCGTTCTTCCTTCCTTATTATGGAATCACCGTTTTCTATTATGCATTATGGAATCACCATTTTCTCTTCTGCATTATGGAATCACCGTTTTCTCTTCTCCATCATGGAATCACTGTTTTCTCTCCTGCATTATGGAATCACCGTTTTCTCTTCTCCATCATGGAATTACCGTTCTTCTTTCCTTATTATGGAATCACCGTTTTCTCTTCTTCATTATGGAATCACCGTTTTCTCTTTTCCATTATGGAATCACCGTTTGCTCTTCTCCATTATGGAATCACCGTTTTCTCTTCTTTATTATGGAATCACATTTTTCTCTCCTGCATTATGGAATCACGGTATTCTCTTCTGCATAATGGCATCATCGTTTTCCCTTCCTCGTTATGAAATCAACGTTTTCTCTTCTCCAATATATAATCACCGTTCTCTCTTCTCCATTATGGAATCACCGTTTTGTCTTATCCATTATGGAATCACCGTTTTGTCTTATCCATTATGGAATCACCATTTTCTCATCTGCATTATGGAATCACCGTTCTCTCTTCTCCATTATGGAATCACCATTTTCTATTATCTATTATGGAATCACCATTTTCTTTTCTGCATTATGGAATCACAATTTTCTCTTCTCCATTATAGAATCACTGTTTTCTCTCCTGCATTATGGAATCACCGTTATCTCTTCTACATTATGGAATCACATTTTTCTCTCCTTCATTAAGGAATCACCGTATTCTCTTCTCCATAATGGAATCACCGTTTTTTCGTCTCTATCATGGAATTACCGTTCTTTCTTTCTTATTATGGAATCACCGTTTTCTCTTCTCCATCATGAAATCACTGTTTTCTCTCCTGCATTATGGAATCACCGTTTTCTCTTCTCCATCATGGAATCACTGTTTTCTCTCCTGCATTATGGAATCACGGTTTTCTCTTCTCCATCATGGAATTACCGTTCTTCCTTCCTTATTATGGAATCACCGTTTTCTCTTCTTCATTATGGAATCACCGTTTTCTCTTTTCCATTATGGAATCACCGTTATCTCTTCTCCATTATGAAATCACTGTTGTCTCTTCTGCATTACGGAATCACCGTTTGCTCTTCTCCATTATGGAATCACCGTTTTCTCTTCTTCATTATGGAATCACATTTTTCTCTCCTGCATTATGGAATCACCGTATTCTCTTCCTCGTTATGGAATCAACGTTTTCTCTTCTCCAATATACAATCACCGTTCTCTCTTCTCCATTATGGAATCACCGTTTTGTCTTATCCATTATGGAATCACCGTTTTGTCTTATCCATTATGGAATCATCATTTTCTCATCTGCATTATGGAATCACCGTTCTCTCTTCTCCATTACGGAATCACCATTTTCTATTATCTATTATGGAATCACCATTTTCTTTTCTGCATTATGGAATCACCATTTTCTCTTTTGCGTTATGGAATTACCGTTTTCTCTTCTCCATTATAGAATCACTGTTTTCTCTCCTGCATTATGGAATCACCGTTTTCTCTTCTCCATCATGGAATTACCGTTCTTCCTTCCTTATTATGGAATTACCGTTTTCTCTTATCCATTATGGAATCACCATTTTCTCTTCTGCATTATCGAATCACCGTTTTCTCTTCTCCATTATGGAATCAATGTTTTCTCTCCGGCATTATGGAATCACCGTTTTCTCTTCTCCATCATGGAATAACCGTTTTTCCTTCTTTATTATGGAATCACTGTTTTCTCTTCTCCATCATGGAATTACCGTTCTTTCTTCCTTATTATGGAATCACCGTTTTCTCTTCTTCATTATGGAATCACCGTTTTCTCTTTTCCATTATGGAATCACCGTTATCTCTTCTTCATTATGGAATCACTGTTGTCTCTTCTGCATTATGGAATCACCGTTTGCTCTTCTCCATTATGGAATCACCGTTTTGTCTTCTCTTCTCCATTATGGAACTACCGTTTGCTCTTCTCCATTAAGGAATCACCGTTTTCTATTATCCATTATGAAATCACATTTTTCTCTCCTGCATTAAGGAATCACCGTATTCTCTTCTCCATAATGGAATCACCGTTTTTTCCTCTCTATCATGGAATTACCGTTCTTTCTTCCTTATTATGGAATCACCGTTTTCTCTTCTCCATTATGGAATCACCGTTATCTCTTCTCCATTATCGAATAACGGTTGTCTCTCCTGCATTATGGAATCACCGTTTGCTCTTCTCCATTATGGAATCACACATATCTCTCCTTTATTATTGAATCGCGGTTTTCTTTCCTCTATTATGGAATATGCGTTTTCTCTTCTCCATTATGAAATCATCGTTTTCTCTTCCTCGTTATGGAATCACCGTTTTCTCTTCTGCATTATGGAATTACCGTTTTCTCTTCTACATTATGGAATCACTGTTTTCTCTCCTGCATTATGGAATCACCTTTTTTCTCCTCCATCATGGAATTACCGGTTTTCCTTACTTATTATGGAATCACCGTTTTCTCTTCTCCATCATGGAATTACCGTTTTTCCTCACTTATTATGGAATCACCGTTTTCTCTTCTCCATCATGGAATTACCGTTCTTCCTTCCTTATTATGGAATTACCGTTTTCTCTTATCCATTATGGAATCACCATTTTCTCTTCTGCATTATCGAATCACCGTTTTCTCTTCTCCATTATGGAATCAATGTTTTCTCTCCGGCATTATGGAATCACCGTTTTCTCTTCTCCATCATGGAATAACCGTTTTTCCTTCTTTATTATGGAATCACTGTTTTCTCTTCTCCATCATGGAATTACCGTTCTTTCTTCCTTATTATGGAATCACCGTTTTCTCTTCTTCATTATGGAATCACCGTTTTCTCTTTTCCATTATGGAATCACCGTTATCTCTTCTTCATTAAGGAATCACCGTTTTCTATTATCCATTATGAAATCACATTTTTCTCTCCTGCATTAAGGAATCACCGTATTCTCTTCTCCATAATGGAATCACCGTTTTTTCCTCTCTATCATGGAATTACCGTTCTTTCTCCCTTATTATGGAATCACCGTTTTCTCTTTTCCATTATGGAATCACCGTTATCTCTTCTTTATTATGGAATCACTGTTGTCTCTTCTGCATTATGGAATCACCGTTTTCTCTTCTCCATTATGGAACTACCGTTTCCTCTTCTCCATTATGGAATCACCGTTTTCTCTTCTCCAATATGGAACTACCGTTTGCTCTTCTCCATTATGGAATCACCGTTTTCTATTATCCATTATGAAATCACCATTTTCTTTTCTGTATTATGGAATCACCGTTTTCTCTTCTCCATTATGGAATCACATTTTTCTCTCCTGCATTAAGGAATCACCGTATTCTCTTCTCCATAATGGAATCACCGTTTTTTCGTCTCTATCATGGAATTACCGTTCTTTCTTTCTTATTATGGAATCACCGTTATCTCTTCTCCATTATGGAATCACCGTTATCTCTTCTACATTATGGAATTACCGTTTTTCCTTACTTATTATGGAATCACCGTTTTCTCTTCTCCATCATGGAATTACCGTTCTTCCTTCCTTATTATGGAATCACCGTTTTCTATTATCCATTATGGAATCACCATTTTCTCTTCTGCATTATGGAATCACCGTTTTCTCTTCTCCATCATGGAATCACTGTTTTCTCTCCTGCATTATGGAATCACCGTTTTCTCTTCTCCATCATGGAATTACCGTTCTTCTTTCCTTATTATGGAATCACCGTTTTCTCTTCTTCATTATGGAATCACCGTTTTCTCTTTTCCATTATGGAATCACCGTTATCTTTTCTCCATTATGAAATCACTGTTGTCTCTTCTGCATTACGGAATCACCGTTTGCTCTTCTCCATTATGGAATCACCGTTTTCTCTTCTTTATTATGGAATCACATTTTTCTCTCCTGCATTATGGAATCACGGTATTCTCTTCTGCATAATGGCATCATCGTTTTCCCTTCCTCGTTATGGAATCAACGTTTTCTCTTCTCCAATATATAATCACCGTTCTCTCTTCTCCATTATGGAATCACCGTTTTGTCTTATCCATTATGGAATCACCGTTTTGTCTTATCCATTATGGAATCACCATTTTCTCATCTGCATTATGGAATCACCGTTCTCTCTTCTCCATTATGGAATCACCATTTTCTATTATCTATTATGGAATCACCATTTTCTTTTCTGCATTATGGAATCACCATTTTCTCTTTTGCGTTATGGAATTACCGTTTTCTCTTCTCCATTATAGAATCACTGTTTTCTCTCCTGCATTATGGAATCACCGTTTCTCTTCTCCATCATGGAATCACCGTTTTCTCTTCTCCATCATGTGATTACCGTTCTTCCTTCCTTATTATGGAATTACCGTTTTCTCTTATCCATTATGGAATCACCATTTTCTCTTCTGCATTATCGAATCACCGTTTTCTCTTCTCAATTATGGAATCAATGTTTTCTCTCCGGCATTATGGAATCACCGTTTTCTCTTCTCCATCATGGAATAACCGTTTTTTCTTCTTTATTATGGAATCACTGTTTTCTCTTTTCCATCATGGAATTACCGTTCTTTCTTCCTTATTATGGAATCACCGTTTTCTCTTCTTCATTATGGAATCACCGTTTTCTCTTTTCCATTATGGAATCACCGTTATCTCTTCTTCATTATGGAATCACTGTTGTCTCTTCTGCATTATGGAATCACCGTTTGCTCATCTCCATTATGGAATCACCGTTTTCTCTTCTCCATTATGGAATCACCGTTTTCTCTTCTCCATTATGGAATCACATTTTTCTCTCCTTCATTAAGGAATCACCGTATTCTCTTCTCCATAATGGAATCACCGTTTTTTCGTCTCTATCATGGAATTACCGTTCTTTCTTTCTTATTATGGAATCACCGTTTTCTCTTCTCCATTATGGAATCACCGTTATCTCTTCTACATTATGGAATTACCGTTTTTCCTTACTTATTATGGAATCACCGTTTTCTCTTCTCCATTATGAAATCACTGTTGTCTCTTCTGCATTACGGAATCACCGTTTGCTCTTCTCCATTATGGAATCACCGTTTTCTCTTCTTCATTATGGAATCACATTTTTCTCTCCTGCATTATGGAATCACCGTATTCTCTTCCTCGTTATGGAATCAACGTTTTCTCTTCTCCAATATAGAATCACCGTTCTCTCTTCTCCATTATGGAATCACCGTTTTGTCTTATCCATTATGGAATCACCGTTTTGTCTTATCCATTATGGAATCATCATTTTCTCATCTGCATTATGGAATCACCGTTCTCTCTTCTCCATTACGGAATCACCATTTTCTATTATCTATTATGGAATCACCATTTTCTTTTCTGCATTATGGAATCACCATTTTCTCTTTTGCGTTATGGAATTACCGTTTTCTCTTCTCCATTATAGAATCACTGTTTTCTCTCCTGCATTATGGAATCACCGTTTTCTCTTCTCCATCATGGAATTACCGTTCTTCCTTCCTTATTATGGAATTACCGTTTTCTCTTATCCATTATGGAATCACCATTTTCTCTTCTGCATTATCGAATCACCGTTTTCTCTTCTCCATTATGGAATCAATGTTTTCTCTCCGGCATTATGGAATCACCGTTTTCTCTTCTCCATCATGGAATAACCGTTTTTCCTTCTTTATTATGGAATCACTGTTTTCTCTTCTCCATCATGGAATTACCGTTCTTTCTTCCTTATTATGGAATCACCGTTTTCTCTTCTTCATTATGGAATCACCGTTTTCTCTTTTCCATTATGGAATCACCGTTATCTCTTCTTCATTATGGAATCACTGTTGTCTCTTCTGCATTATGGAATCACCGTTTGCTCTTCTCCATTATGGAATCACCGTTTTGTCTTCTCTTCTCCATTATGGAACTACCGTTTGCTCTTCTCCATTAAGGAATCACCGTTTTCTATTATCCATTATGAAATCACATTTTTCTCTCCTGCATTAAGGAATCACCGTATTCTCTTCTCCATAATGGAATCACCGTTTTTTCCTCTCTATCATGGAATTACCGTTCTTTCTTCCTTATTATGGAATCACCGTTTTCTCTTCTCCATTATGGAATCACCGTTATCTCTTCTCCATTATCGAATAACGGTTGTCTCTCCTGCATTATGGAATCACCGTTTGCTCTTCTCCATTATGGAATCACACATATCTCTCCTTTATTATTGAATCGCGGTTTTCTTTCCTCTATTATGGAATATGCGTTTTCTCTTCTCCATTATGAAATCATCGTTTTCTCTTCCTCGTTATGGAATCACCGTTTTCTCTTCTGCATTATGGAATTACCGTTTTCTCTTCTACATTATGGAATCACTGTTTTCTCTCCTGCATTATGGAATCACCTTTTTTCTCCTCCATCATGGAATTACCGGTTTTCCTTACTTATTATGGAATCACCGTTTTCTCTTCTCCATCATGGAATTACCGTTTTTCCTCACTTATTATGGAATCACCGTTTTCTCTTCTCCATCATGGAATTACCGTTCTTCCTTCCTTATTATGGAATTACCGTTTTCTCTTATCCATTATGGAATCACCATTTTCTCTTCTGCATTATCGAATCACCGTTTTCTCTTCTCCATTATGGAATCAATGTTTTCTCTCCGGCATTATGGAATCACCGTTTTCTCTTCTCCATCATGGAATAACCGTTTTTCCTTCTTTATTATGGAATCACTGTTTTCTCTTCTCCATCATGGAATTACCGTTCTTTCTTCCTTATTATGGAATCACCGTTTTCTCTTCTTCATTATGGAATCACCGTTTTCTCTTTTCCATTATGGAATCACCGTTATCTCTTCTTCATTAAGGAATCACCGTTTTCTATTATCCATTATGAAATCACATTTTTCTCTCCTGCATTAAGGAATCACCGTATTCTCTTCTCCATAATGGAATCACCGTTTTTTCCTCTCTATCATGGAATTACCGTTCTTTCTCCCTTATTATGGAATCACCGTTTTCTCTTTTCCATTATGGAATCACCGTTATCTCTTCTTTATTATGGAATCACTGTTGTCTCTTCTGCATTATGGAATCACCGTTTTCTCTTCTCCATTATGGAACTACCGTTTCCTCTTCTCCATTATGGAATCACCGTTTTCTCTTCTCCAATATGGAACTACCGTTTGCTCTTCTCCATTATGGAATCACCGTTTTCTATTATCCATTATGAAATCACCATTTTCTTTTCTGCATTATGGAATCACCGTTTTCTCTTCTCCATTATGGAATCACATTTTTCTCTCCTGCATTAAGGAATCACCGTATTCTCTTCTCCATAATGGAATCACCGTTTTTTCGTCTCTATCATGGAATTACCGTTCTTTCTTTCTTATTATGGAATCACCGTTATCTCTTCTCCATTATGGAATCACCGTTATCTCTTCTACATTATGGAATTACCGTTTTTCCTTACTTATTATGGAATCACCGTTTTCTCTTCTCCATCATGGAATTACCGTTCTTCCTTCCTTATTATGGAATCACCGTTTTCTATTATCCATTATGGAATCACCATTTTCTCTTCTGCATTATGGAATCACCGTTTTCTCTTCTCCATCATGGAATCACTGTTTTCTCTCCTGCATTATGGAATCACCGTTTTCTCTTCTCCATCATGGAATTACCGTTCTTCTTTCCTTATTATGGAATCACCGTTTTCTCTTCTTCATTATGGAATCACCGTTTTCTCTTTTCCATTATGGAATCACCGTTATCTTTTCTCCATTATGAAATCACTGTTGTCTCTTCTGCATTACGGAATCACCGTTTGCTCTTCTCCATTATGGAATCACCGTTTTCTCTTCTTTATTATGGAATCACATTTTTCTCTCCTGCATTATGGAATCACGGTATTCTCTTCTGCATAATGGCATCATCGTTTTCCCTTCCTCGTTATGGAATCAACGTTTTCTCTTCTCCAATATATAATCACCGTTCTCTCTTCTCCATTATGGAATCACCGTTTTGTCTTATCCATTATGGAATCACCGTTTTGTCTTATCCATTATGGAATCACCATTTTCTCATCTGCATTATGGAATCACCGTTCTCTCTTCTCCATTATGGAATCACCATTTTCTATTATCTATTATGGAATCACCATTTTCTTTTCTGCATTATGGAATCACCATTTTCTCTTTTGCGTTATGGAATTACCGTTTTCTCTTCTCCATTATAGAATCACTGTTTTCTCTCCTGCATTATGGAATCACCGTTTCTCTTCTCCATCATGGAATCACCGTTTTCTCTTCTCCATCATGTGATTACCGTTCTTCCTTCCTTATTATGGAATTACCGTTTTCTCTTATCCATTATGGAATCACCATTTTCTCTTCTGCATTATCGAATCACCGTTTTCTCTTCTCAATTATGGAATCAATGTTTTCTCTCCGGCATTATGGAATCACCGTTTTCTCTTCTCCATCATGGAATAACCGTTTTTTCTTCTTTATTATGGAATCACTGTTTTCTCTTTTCCATCTTGGAATTACCGTTCTTTCTTCCTTATTATGGAATCACCGTTTTCTCTTCTTCATTATGGAATCACCGTTTTCTCTTTTCCATTATGGAATCACCGTTATCTCTTCTTCATTATGGAATCACTGTTGTCTCTTCTGCATTATGGAATCACCGTTTGCTCATCTCCATTATGGAATCACCGTTTTCTCTTCTCCATTATGGAATCACCGTTTTCTCTTCTCCATTATGGAATCACATTTTTCTCTCCTTCATTAAGGAATCACCGTATTCTCTTCTCCATAATGGAATCACCGTTTTTTCGTCTCTATCATGGAATTACCGTTCTTTCTTTCTTATTATGGAATCACCGTTTTCTCTTCTCCATTATGGAATCACCGTTATCTCTTCTACATTATGGAATTACCGTTTTTCCTTACTTATTATGGAATCACCGTTTTCTCTTCTCCATCATGGAATTACCGTTCTTCCTTCCTTATTATGGAATCACCGTTTTCTATTATCCATTATGGAATCACCATTTTCTCTTCTGCATTATGGAATCACCGTTTTCTCTTCTCCATCATGGAATCACTGTTTTCTCTCCTGCATTATGGAATCACCGTTTTCTCTTCTCCATCATGGAATCACTGTTTTCTCTCCTGCATTATGGAATCACCGTTTTCTCTTCTCCATCATGGAATTACCGTTCTTCCTTCCTTATTATGGAATCACCGTTTTCTCTTCTTCATTATGGAATCACCGTTTTCTCTTTTCCATTATGGAATCACCGTTATCTCTTCTCCATTATGAAATCACTGTTGTCTCTTCTGCATTACGGAATCACCGTTTGCTCTTCTCCATTATGGAATCACCGTTTTCTCTTCTTCATTATGGAATCACATTTTTCTCTCCTGCATTATGGAATCACCGTATTCTCTTCCTCGTTATGGAATCAACGTTTTCTCTTCTCCAATATAGAATCACCGTTCTCTCTTCTCCATTATGGAATCACCGTTTTGTCTTATCCATTATGGAATCACCGTTTTGTCTTATCCATTATGGAATCACCATTTTCTCATCTGCATTATGGAATCACCGTTCTCTCTTCTCCATTATGGAATCACCATTTTCTATTATCTATTATGGAATCACCATTTTCTTTTCTGCATTATGGAATCACCATTTTCTCTTTTGCGTTATGGAATTACCGTTTTCTCTTCTCCATTATAGAATCACTGTTTTCTCTCCTGCATTATGGAATCACCGTTTTCTCTTCTCCATCATGGAATTACCGTTCTTCCTTCCTTATTATGGAATTACCGTTTTCTCTTATCCATTATGGAATCACCATTTTCTATTATCTATTATGGAATCACCATTTTCTTTTCTGCATTATGGAATCACCATTTTCTCTTTTGCGTTATGGAATTACCGTTTTCTCTTCTCCATTATAGAATCACTGTTTTCTCTCCTGCATTATGGAATCACCGTTTTCTCTTCTCCATCATGGAATTACCGTTCTTCCTTCCTTATTATGGAATTACCGTTTTCTCTTATCCATTATGGAATCACCATTTTCTCTTCTGCATTATCGAATCACCGTTTTCTCTTCTCCATTATGGAATCAATGTTTTCTCTCCGGCATTATGGAATCACCGTTTTCTCTTCTCCATCATGGAATAACCGTTTTTCCTTCTTTATTATGGAATCACTGTTTTCTCTTCTCCATCATGGAATTACCGTTCTTTCTTCCTTATTATGGAATCACCGTTTTCTCTTCTTCATTATGGAATCACCGTTTTCTCTTTTCCATTATGGAATCACCGTTATCTCTTCTTCATTATGGAATCACTGTTGTCTCTTCTGCATTATGGAATCACCGTTTGCTCTTCTCCATTATGGAATCACCGTTTTGTCTTCTCTTCTCCATTATGGAACTACCGTTTGCTCTTCTCCATTAAGGAATCACCGTTTTCTATTATCCATTATGAAATCACATTTTTCTCTCCTGCATTAAGGAATCACCGTATTCTCTTCTCCATAATGGAATCACCGTTTTTTCCTCTCTATCATGGGATTACCGTTCTTTCTTCCTTATTATGGAATCACCGTTTTCTCTTCTCCATTATGGAATCACCGTTATCTCTTCTCCATTATCGAATAACGGTTGTCTCTCCTGCATTATGGAATCACCGTTTGCTCTTCTCCATTATGGAATCACACATATCTCTCCTTTATTATTGAATCGCGGTTTTCTTTCCTCTATTATGGAATATGCGTTTTCTCTTCTCCATTATGAAATCATCGTTTTCTCTTCCTCGTTATGGAATCACCGTTTTCTCTTCTGCATTATGGAATTACCGTTTTCTCTTCTACATTATGGAATCACTGTTTTCTCTCCTGCATTATGGAATCACCGTTTCTCTTCTCCATCATGGAATTACCGTTTTTCCTTACTTATTAGGGAATCACCGTTTTTTCTCCTCCATCATGGAATTACCGGTTTTCCTTACTTATTATGGAATCACCGTTTTCTCTTCTCCATCATGGAATTACCGTTTTTCCTCACTTATTATGGAATCACCGTTTTCTCTTCTCCATCATGGAATTACCGTTCTTCCTTCCTTATTATGGAATTACCGTTTTCTCTTATCCATTATGGAATCACCATTTTCTCTTCTGCATTATCGAATCACCGTTTTCTCTTCTCCATTATGGAATCAATGTTTTCTCTCCGGCATTATGGAATCACCGTTTTCTCTTCTCCATCATGGAATAACCGTTTTTCCTTCTTTATTATGGAATCACTGTTTTCTCTTCTCCATCATGGAATTACCGTTCTTTCTTCCTTATTATGGAATCACCGTTTTCTCTTCTTCATTATGGAATCACCGTTTTCTCTTTTCCATTATGGAATCACCGTTATCTCTTCTTCATTATGGAATCACTGTTGTCTCTTCTGCATTATGGAATCACCATTTGCTCTTCTCCATTATGGAATCACCGTTTTGTCTTCTCTTCTCCATTATGGAACTACCGTTTGCTCTTCTCCATTAAGGAATCACCGTTTTCTATTATCCATTATGAAATCACATTTTTTTCTCCTGCATTAAGGAATCACCGTATTCTCTTCTCCATAATGAAATCACCGTTTTTTCCTCTCTATCATGGAATTACCGTTCTTTCTCCCTTATTATGGAATCACCGTTTTCTCTTTTCCATTATGGAATCACCGTTATCTCTTCTTTATTATGGAATCACTGTTGTCTCTTCTGCATTATGGAATCACCGTTTTCTCTTCTCCATTATGGAACTACCGTTTGCTCTTCTCCATTATGGAATCACCGTTTTCTCTTCTTCATTATGGAACTACCGTTTGCTCTTCTCCATTATGGAATCACCGTATTCTATTATCCATTATGAAATCACCATTTTCTTTTCTGCATTATGGAATCACCGTTTTCTCTTCTCCATTATGGAATCACATTTTTCTCTCCTGCATTAAGGAATCACCGTATTCTCTTCTCCATAATGGAATCACCGTTTTTTCGTCTCTATCATGGAATTACCGTTCTTTCTTTCTTATTATGGAATCACCGTTATCTCTTCTCCATTATGGAATCACCGTTATCTCTTCTACATTATGGAATTACCGTTTTTCCTTACTTATTATGGAATCACCGTTTTCTCTTCTCCATCATGGAATTACCGTTCCTCCTTCCTTATTATGGAATCACCGTTTTCTATTATCCATTATGGAATCACCATTTTCTCTTCTGCATTATGGAATCACCGTTTTCTCTTCTCCATCATGGAATCACTGTTTTCTCTCCTGCATTATGGAATCACCGTTTTCTCTTCTCCATCATGGAATTACCGTTCTTCTTTCCTTATTATGGAATCACCGTTTTCTCTTCTTCATTATGGAATCACCGTTTTCTCTTTTCCATTATGGAATCACCGTTATCTCTTCTCCATTATGAAATCACTGTCGTCTCTTCTGCATTACGGAATCACCGTTTGCTCTTCTCCATTATGGAATCACCGTTTTCTCTTCTTTATTATGGAATCACATTTTTCTTTCCTGCATTATGGAATCACGGTATTCTCTTCTGCATAATGGCATCATCGTTTTCCATTCCTCGTTATGGAATCAACGTTTTCTCTTCTCCAATATATAATCACCGTTCTCTCTTCTCCATTATGGAATCACCGTTTTGTCTTATCCATTATGGAATCACCGTTTTGTCTTATCCATTATGGAATCACCATTTTCTCATCTGCATTATGGAATCACCGTTCCCTCTTCTCCATTATGGAATCACCATTTTCTATTATCTATTATGGAATCACCATTTTCTTTTCTGCATTATGGAATCACCATTTTCTCTTCTCCATTATAGAATCACTGTTTTCTCTCCTGCATTATGGAATCACCGTTTCTCTTCTCCATCATGGAATCACCGTTTTCTCTTCTCCATCATGGAATCACCGTTTTCTCTTCTCCATCATGGAATTACCGTTCTTCCTTCCTTATTATGGAATTACCGTTTTCTCTTATCCATTATCGAATCACCATTTTCTCTTCTGCATTATCGAATCACCGTTTTCTCTTCTCCATTATGGAATCAATGTTTTCTCTCCGGCATTATGGAATCACCGTTTTCTCTTCTCCATCATGGAATAACCGTTTTTTCTTCTTTATTATGGAATCACTGTTTTCTCTTTTCCATCATGGAATTACCGTTCTTTCTTCCTTATTATGGAATCACCGTTTTCTCTTCTTCATTATGGAATCACCGTTTTCTCTTTTCCATTATGGAATCACCGTTATCTCTTCTTCATTATGGAATCACTGTTGTCTCTTCTGCATTATGGAATCACCGTTTGCTCATCTCCATTATGGAATCACCGTTTTCTCTTCTCCATTATGGAACTACCGTTTGCTCTTCTCCATTAAGGAATCACCGTTTTCTATTATCCATTATGAAATCACATTTTTCTCTCCTGCATTAAGGAATCACCGTATTCTCTTCTCCATAATGGAATCACCGTTTTTTAATCTCTATCATGGAATTACCGTTCTTTCTTCCTTATTATGGAATCACCGTTTTCTCTTCTCCATTATGGAATCACCGTTATCTCTTCTCCATTATCGAATAACGGTTGTCTCTCCTGCATTATGGAATCACCGTTTGCTCTTCTCCATTATGGAATCACACATATCTCCCCTTTATTATTGAATCGCGGTTTTCTTTCCTCTATTATGGAATCACCGTTCTCTCTTCTCCATTATGGAATCACCGTTTTCTTTTATCCATTATGGAATCACCATTTTCTCTTCTCCATTATGGAATCACCGTTTTCTCTTCTGCATTATGGAATTACCGTTTTCTCTTCTCCATCATGGAATCACTGTTTTCTCTCCTGCATTATGGAATCACCGTTTTCTCTTCTCCATCATGGAATTACCGTTCTTCCTTCCTTATTATGGAATCACCGTTTTCTCTTCTTCACTATGGAATCACCGTTTTCTCTTTTCCATATTGGAATCACCGTTATCTCTTCTCCATTATGAAATCACTGTTGTCTCTTCTGCATTACGGAATCACCGTTTGTTCTTCTCCATTACGGAATCACATTTTTCTCTCCTGCATTATGGAATCACCGTATTCTCTTCTCCATCATGGAATAACCGTTTTTCCTTTTTTATTATGGAATCACTGTTTTCTCTTTTCCATTATGGAATCACCGTTATCTCTTCTTTATTATGGAATCACTGTTGTCTCTTCTGCATTATGGAATCGCCGTTTTCTCTTCTCCATTATGGAACTACCGTTTGCTCTTCTCCATTATGGAATCACCGTTTTCTCTTCTCCATTATGGAACTACCGTTTGCTCTTCTCCATTATGGAATCACCGTTTTCTATTATCCATTATGAAATCACCATTTTCTTTTCTGCATTATGGAATCACCGTTTTCTCTTCTCCATTATGGAATCACATTTTTTTCTCCTGCATTAAGGAATCACCGTATTCTCTTCTCCATAATGGAATCACCGTTTTTTCGTCTCTATCATGGAATTACCGTTCTTTCTTTCTTATTATGGAATCACCGTTTTCTCTTCTCCATTATGGAATCACCGTTATCTCTTCTACATTATGGAATTACAGTTTTTCCTTACTTATTATGGAATCACCGTTTTCTCTTCTCCATCATGGAATTACCGTTCTTCCTTCCTTATTATGGAATCACCGTTTTCTATTATCCATTATGGAATCACCATTTTCTCTTCTGCATTATGGAATCACCGTTTTCTCTTCTCCATCATGGAATCACTGTTTTCTCTCCTGCATTATGGAATCACCGTTTTCTCTTCTCCATCATGGAATTACCGTTCTTCTTTCCTTATTATGGAATCACCGTTTTCTCTTCTTCATTATGGAATCACCGTTTTCTCTTTTCCATTATGGAATCACCGTTATCTCTTCTCCATTATGAAATCACTGTTGTCTCTTCTGCATTACGGAATCACCGTTTGCTCTTCTCCATTATGGAATCACCGTTTTCTCTTCTTCATTATGGAATCACATTTTTCTCTCCTGCATTATGGAATCACCGTATTCTCTTCTGCATAATGGCATCATCGTTTTCTCTTCCTCGTTATGGAATCAACGTTTTCTCTTCTCCAATATATAATCACCGTTCTCTCTTCTCCATTATGGAATCACCGTACTCTCTTCTCCATTATGGAATCACCATTTTCTATTATCTATTACGGAATCTCCATTTTCTTTTCTGCATTATGGAATCACCATTTTCTCTTCTCCATTATAGAATCACTGTTTTCTCTCCTGCACTATGGAATCACCGTTTCTCTTCTCCATCATGGAATCACCGTTTTCTCTTCTCCATCATGGAATTACCGTTTTTCCTCACTTATTATGGAATCACCGTTTTCTCTTCTCCATCATGGAATTACCGTTCTTCCTTCCTTATTATGGAATTACCGTTTTCTCTTATCCATTATGGAATCACCATTTTCTCTTCTGCATTATCGAATCACCATTTTCTCTTCTGCATTATCGAATCACCGTTTTCTCTTCTCCATTATGGAATCAATGTTTTCTCTCCGGCATTATGGAATCACCGTTTTCTCTTCTCCATCATGGAATAACCGTTTTTCCTTCTTTATTATGGAATCACTGTTTTCTCTTTTCCATCATGGAATTACCGTTCTTTCTTCCTTATTATGGAATCACCGTTTTCTCTTCTTCATTATGGAATCACCGTTTTCTCTTTTCCATTATGGAATCACCGTTATCTCTTCTTCATTATGGAATCACTGTTGTCTCTTCTGCATTATGGAATCACCGTTTGCTCTTCTCCATTATGGAATCACCGTTTTCTCTTCTCCATTATGGAACTACCGTTTGCTCTTCTCCATTAAGGAATCACCGTTTTCTATTATCCATTATGAAATCACATTTTTCTCTCCTGCATTAAGGAATCACCGTATTCTCTTCTCAATAATGGAATCACCGTTTTTTCCTCTCTATCATGGAATTACCGTTCTTTCTTCCTTATTATGGAATCACCGTTTTCTCTTCTCCATTATGGAATCACCGTTATCTCTTCTCCATTATCGAATAACGGTTGTCTCTCCTGCATTATGGAATCACCGTTTGCTCTTCTCCATTATGGAATCACACATATCTCTCCTTTATTATTGAATCGCGGTTTTCTTTCCTCTATTATGGAATCACCGTTCTCTCTTCTCCATTATGGAATCACCGTTTTCTTTTATCCATTATGGAATCACCATTTTCTCTTCTCCATTATGGAATCACCGTTTTCTCTTCTGCATTATGGAATTACCGTTTTCTCTTCTACATTACGGAATCACTGTTTTCTCTCCTGCATTATGGAATCACCGTTTCTCTTCTCCATCATAGAATTACCGTTTTTCCTTACTTATTATGGAATCACCGTTTTCTCTTCTCCATCATGGAATTACCGGTTTTCCTTACTTATTATGGAATCACCGTTTTCTCTTCTCCATCATGGAATTACCGTTTTTCCTCACTTATTATGGAATCACACGTTTTCTCTTCTCCATCATGGAATTACCGTTCTTCCTTCCTTATTATGGAATCACCGTTTTCTCTTCTTCACTATGGAATCACCGTTTTCTCTTTTCCATATTGGAATCACCGTTATCTCTTCTCCATTATGAAATCACTGTTGTCTCTTCCGCATTACGGAATCACCGTTTGCTCTTCTCCATTATGGAATCACCGTTTTCTCTTCATCATTATGGAATCAACGTTTTCTCTTTTCCAATATAGAATCACCGTTCTCTCTTCTCCATTATGGAATCACCGTTTTCTATTATCCATTATGGAATCACCATTTTCTTTTCGGCATTATGGAATCACCGTTTTCTCTTCTCCATTACGGAATCACATTTTTCTCTCCTGCATTATATAATCACCGTTTTCTCTTCTCCATTATGGAATCACCGTTATCTCTTCTACATTATGGAATTACCGTTTTTCATTACTTATTATGGAATCACCGTTTTCTCTTCTCCATCATGGAATTACCATTCTTCCTTCCTTATTATGGAATCACCGTTTTCTATTATCCATTATGAAATCACCATTTTCTCTTCTGCATTATGTAATCACCGTTTTCTCTTCTCCATCATGGAATCACTGTTTTCTCTCCTGCATTATGGAATCACCGTTTTCTCTTCTCCATCATGGAATCACTGTTTTCTCTCCTGCATTATGGGATCACCGTTTTCTCTTCTCCATCATGGAATTACCGTTCTTCCTTCCTTATTATGGAATCACCGTTTTCTCTCTTTCATTATGGAATCACCGTTTTCTCTTCTCAATCATGGAATTACCGTTCTTCCTTCCTTATTATGGAATTACCGTTTTCTCTTATCAATTATGGAATCACCATTTTCTCTTCTGCATTATCGAATCACCGTTTTCTCTACTCCATTATGGAATCAATGTTTTCCCTCCGGCATTATGGAATCACCGTTTTCTGTTCTCCATCATGGAATTACCGTTTTTCCTTACTTATTATGGAATCACCGTTTTCTCTTCCTCGTTATGGAATCACCGTTCTCTCTTCTCCATTATGGAATCACCGTTTTCTTTTATCCATTATGGAATCACCATTTTCTCTTCTCCATTATGGAATCACCGTTTTCTCTTCTGCATTATGGAATTACCGTTTTCTCTTCTACATTATGGAATCACTGTTTTCTCTCCTGCATTATGGAATCACCGTTTTCTCTTCTCCATCATGGAATTACCGTTTTCCGTACTTATTATGGAATCACCGTTTTCTCTTCTCCATCATGGAATTACCGTTTTTCCTCACTTATTATGGAATCACCGTTTTCTCTTCTCCATCATGGAATTACCGTTCTTCATTCCTTATTATGGAATCACCGTTTTCTATTATCCATTATGGAATCACCATTTCCTCTTCTGCATTATGGAATCACCGTTATCTCTTCTCCATTATGAAATCACTGTTGTCTCTTCTGCATTACGGAATCACCGTTTGCTCTTTTCCATTACGGAATCACATTTTTCTCTCCTGCATTATGGACTCACCGTATTCTCTTCTCCATCATGGAATAACCGTTTTTCCTTTTTTATTATGGAATCACCGTTTTCTCTTCTCCATTATGGAACTACCGTTTGCTCTTCTCCATTATGGAATCACCGTTTTCTATTATCCATTAAGAAATCACCATTTTCTTTTCTGCATTATGGAATCACCGTTTTCTCTTCTCCATTATGGAATCACATTTTTCTCTCCTGCATGAAGGAATCACCGTATTCTCTTCTCCATAATGGAATCACCGTTTTTTCCTCTCTATCATGGAATTACCGTTCTTTCTTTCTTATTATGGAATCACCGTTTTCTCTTCTCCATTATGGAATCACCGTTATCTCTTCTACATTATGGAATTACCGTTTTTCATTACTTATTATGGAATCACCGTTTTCTCTTCTCCATCATGGAATTACCATTCTTCCTTCCTTATTATGGAATCACCGTTTTCTATTATCCATTATGGAATCACCATTTTCTCTTCTGCATTATGGAATCACCGTTTTCTCTTCTACATCATGGAATCACTGTTTTTTCTCCTGCATTATGAAATCACCGTTTTCTCTTCTCCATCATGGAATCACTGTTTTCTCTCCTGCATTATGGAATCACCGTTTTCTCTTCTCCATCATGGAATTACCGTTCTTCCTTCCTTATTATGGAATCACCGTTATCTCTCTTTCATTATGGAATCACCGTTTTCTCTTCTCCATCATGGAATTACCGTTCTTCCTTCCTTATTATGGAATTACCGTTTTCTCTTATCAATTATGGAATCACCATGTTCTCTTCTGCATTATCGAATCACCGTTTTCTCTACTCCATTATGGAATCAATGTTTTCCCTCCGGCATTATGGAATCACCGTTTTCTGTTCTCCATCATGGAATTACCGTTTTTCCTTACTTATTATGGAATCACCGTTTTCTCTTCCTCGTTATGGAATCACCGTTCTCTCTTCTCCATTATGGAATCACCGTTTTCTTTTATGCATTATGGAATCACCATTTTCTCTTCTCCATTATGGAATCACCGTTTTCTTTTATGCATTATGGAATCACCATTTTCTCTTCTCCATTATGGAATCACCGTTTCTCTTCTCCATCATGGAATTACCGTTTTTCCTTACTTATTATGGAATCACCGTTTTCTCTTCTCCATCATGGAATTACCGTTTTTCCTCACTTATTATGGAATCACCGTTTTCTCTTCTCCATCATGGAATTACCGTTCTTCCTTCCTTATTATGGAATCACCGTTTTCTATTATCCATTATGGAATCACCATTTTCTCTTCTGCATTATGGAATCACCGTTTTCTCTTCTCCATCATGGAATTACTGTTTTCTCTCCTGCATTATGGAGTCATCGTTTTCTCTTCTCCATCATGGAATTACCGTTCTTCCATCCTTATTATGGAATCACCGTTTTCTATTATCCATTATGGAATCACCATTTTCTCTTCTGCATTATGGAATCACCGTTATCTCTTCTCCATTATGAAATCACTGTTGTCTCTTCTGCATTACGGAATCACCGTTTGCTCTTTTCCATTACGGAATCACATTTTTCTCTCCTGCATTATGGAATCACCGTATTCTCTTCTCCATCATGGAATAACCGTTTTTCCTTTTTTATTATGGAATCACCGTTTTCTCTTCTCCATTATGGAACTACCGTTTGCTCTTCTCCATTATGGAATCACCGTTTTCTATTATCCATTATGAAACCACCATTTTCTTTTCTGCATTATGGAATCACCGTTTTCTCTTCTCCATTATGGAATCACATTTTTCTCTCCTGCATTAAGGAATCACCGTATTCTCTTCTCCATAATGGAATCACCGTTTTTTCGTCCCTATCATGGAATTACCGTTCTTTCTTTCTTATTATGGAATCACCGTTTTCTCTTCTCCATTATGGAATCACCGTTATCTCTTCTACATTATGGAATTACCGTTTTTCCTTACTTATTATGGAATCACCGTTTTCTCTTCTCCATCATGGAATTACCGTTCTTCCTTCCTTATTATGGAATCACCGTTTTCTATTATCCATTATGGAATCACCATTTTCTCTTCTGCATTATGGAATCACCGTTTTCTCTTCTCCATCATGGAATCACTGTTTTCTCTCCTGCATTATGGAATCACCGTTTTCTCTTCTCCATCATGGAATTACCGTTCTTCCTTCCTTATTATGGAATCACCGTTTTCTCTTCTTCATTATGGAATCACCGTTTTCTCTTTTCCATTATGGAATCACCGTTATCTCTTCTCCATTATGAAATCACTGTTGTCTCTTCTGCATTACGGAATCACCGTTTGCTCTTCTCCATTATGGAATCACCGTTTTCTCTTCTCCATCATGGAATTACCGTTTTTCCTCACTTATTATGGAATCACCGTTTTCTCTTCTCCATCATGGAATTACCGTTCTTCCTTCCTTATTATAGAATCACCGTTTTCTATTATCCATTATGGAATCACCATTTTCTCTTCTGCATTATGGAATCACCGTTATCTCTTCTCCATTATGAAATCACTGTTGTCTCTTCTGCATTACGGAATCACCGTTTGCTCTTTTCCATTACGGAATCACATTTTTCTCTCCTGCATTATGGACTCACCGTATTCTCTTCTCCATCATGGAATAACCGTTTTTCCTTTTTTATTATGGAATCACCGTTTTCTCTTCTCCATTATGGAACTACCGTTTGCTCTTCTCCATTATGGAATCACCGTTTTCTATTATCCATTAAGAAATCACCATTTTCTTTTCTGCATTATGGAATCACCGTTTTCTCTTCTCCATTATGGAATCACATTTTTCTCTCCTGCATGAAGGAATCACCGTATTCTCTTCTCCATAATGGAATCACCGTTTTTTCCTCTCTATCATGGAATTACCGTTCTTTCTTTCTTATTATGGAATCACCGTTTTCTCTTCTCCATTATGGAATCACCGTTATCTCTTCTACATTATGGAATTACCGTTTTTCATTACTTATTATGGAATCACCGTTTTCTCTTCTCCATCATGGAATTACCATTCTTCCTTCCTTATTATGGAATCACCGTTTTCTATTATCCATTATGGAATCACCATTTTCTCTTCTGCATTATGGAATCACCGTTTTCTCTTCTACATCATGGAATCACTGTTTTTTCTCCTGCATTATGAAATCACCGTTTTCTCTTCTCCATCATGGAATCACTGTTTTCTCTCCTGCATTATGGAATCACCGTTTTCTCTTCTCCATCATGGAATTACCGTTCTTCCTTCCTTATTATGGAATCACCGTTATCTCTCTTTCATTATGGAATCACCGTTTTCTCTTCTCCATCATGGAATTACCGTTCTTCCTTCCTTATTATGGAATTACCGTTTTCTCTTATCAATTATGGAATCACCATGTTCTCTTCTGCATTATCGAATCACCGTTTTCTCTACTCCATTATGGAATCAATGTTTTCCCTCCGGCATTATGGAATCACCGTTTTCTGTTCTCCATCATGGAATTACCGTTTTTCCTTACTTATTATGGAATCACCGTTTTCTCTTCCTCGTTATGGAATCACCGTTCTCTCTTCTCCATTATGGAATCACCGTTTTCTTTTATCCATTATGGAATCACCATTTTCTCTTCTCCATTATGGAATCACCGTTTCTCTTCTCCATCATGGAATTACCGTTTTTCCTTACTTATTATGGAATCACCGTTTTCTCTTCTCCATCATGGAATTACCGTTTTTCCTCACTTATTATGGAATCACCGTTTTCTCTTCTCCATCATGGAATTACCGTTCTTCCTTCCTTATTATGGAATCACCGTTTTCTATTATCCATTATGGAATCACCATTTTCTCTTCTGCATTATGGAATCACCGTTTTCTCTTCTCCATCATGGAATTACTGTTTTCTCTCCTGCATTATGGAGTCATCGTTTTCTCTTCTCCATCATGGAATTACCGTTCTTCCATCCTTATTATGGAATCACCGTTTTCTATTATCCATTATGGAATCACCATTTTCTCTTCTGCATTATGGAATCACCGTTATCTCTTCTCCATTATGAAATCACTGTTGTCTCTTCTGCATTACGGAATCACCGTTTGCTCTTTTCCATTACGGAATCACATTTTTCTCTCCTGCATTATGGAATCACCGTATTCTCTTCTCCATCATGGAATAACCGTTTTTCCTTTTTTATTATGGAATCACCGTTTTCTCTTCTCCATTATGGAACTACCGTTTGCTCTTCTCCATTATGGAATCACCGTTTTCTATTATCCATTATGAAACCACCATTTTCTTTTCTGCATTATTTAATCACCGTTTTCTCTTCTCCATTATGGAATCACATTTTTCTCTCCTGCATTAAGGAATCACCGTATTCTCTTCTCCATAATGGAATCACCGTTTTTTCGTCCCTATCATGGAATTACCGTTCTTTCTTTCTTATTATGGAATCACCGTTTTCTCTTCTCCATTATGGAATCTCCGTTATCTCTTCTACATTATGGAATTACCGTTTTTCCTTACTTATTATGGAATCACCGTTTTCTCTTCTCCATCATGGAATTACCGTTCTTCCTTCCTTATTATGGAATCACCGTTTTCTATTATCCATTATGGAATCACCATTTTCTCTTCTGCATTATGGAATCACCGTTTTCTCTTCTCCATCATGGAATCACTGTTTTCTCTCCTGCATTCTGGAATCACCGTTTTCTCTTCTCCATCATGGAATTACCGTTCTTCCTTCCTTATTATGGAATCACCGTTTTCTCTTCTTCATTATGGAATCACCGTTTTCTCTTTTCCATTATGGAATCACCGTTATCTCTTCTCCATTATGAAATCACTGTTGTCTCTTCTGCATTACGGAATCACCGTTTGCTCTTCTCCATTATGGAATCACCGTTTTCTCTTCTTCATTATGGAATCACATTTTTCTCTCCTGCATTATGGAATCACCGTATTCTCTTCTGCATAATGGCATAATCGTTTTCTCTTCCTCGTTATGGAATCAACGTTTTCTCTTCTCCAATATAGAATCACCGTTTTGTCTTATCCATTATGGAATCACCGTTTTGTCTTATCCATTATGGAATCAACATTTTCTCATCTGCATTATGGAATCACCGTTCTCTCTTCTCCATTATGGAATCACCATTTTCTTTTCTGCATTATGGAATCACCATTTTCTCTTTTGCGTTATGGAATTACCGTTTTCTCTTCTCCATCATGGAATCACCGTTTTCTCTTCTCCATCATGGAATTACCGCTTTTCCTTCCTTATTATGGAATTACCGTTTTCTCTTATCCATTATGGAATCACCATTTTCTCTTCTGCATTATCGAATCACCGTTTTCTCTTCTCCATTATGGAATCAATGTTTTCTCTCCGGCATTATGGAATCACCGTTTTCTCTTCTCCATCATGGAATAACCGTTTTTCCTTCTTTATTATGGAATCACTGTTTTCTCTTTTCCATCATGGAATTACCGTTCTTTCTTCCTAATTATGGAATCACCGTTTTCTCTTCTTCATTATGGAATCACCGTTTTCTCTTTTCCATCATGGAATCACCGTTATCTCTTCTTCATTATGGAATCACTGTTGTCTCTTCTGCATTATGGAATCACCGTTTGCTCTTCTCCATTGTGGAATCACCGTTTTCTCTTCTCCATTATGGAACTACCGTTTGCTCTTCTCCATTAAGGAATCACCGTTTTCTATTATCCATTATGAAATCACATTTTTCTCTCCTGCATTAAGGAATCACCGTATTCTCTTCTCCATAATGGAATCACCGTTTTTTCCTCTCTATCATGGAATTACCGTTCTTTCTTCCTTATTATGGAATCACCGTTTTCTCTTCTCCATTATGGAATCACCGTTATCTCTTCTCCATTATCGAATAACGGTTGTCTCTCCTGCATTATGGAATCACCGTTTGCTCTTCTCCATTATGGAATCACACATATCTCTCCTTTATTATTGAATCGCGGTTTTCTTTCCTCTATTATGGAATATGCGTTTTCTCTTCTCCATTATGAAATCATCGTTTTCTGTTCCTCGTTATGGAATCACCGTTCTCTCTTCTCAATTATGGAATCACCGTTTTCTTTTATCCATTATGGAATCACCATTTTCTCTTCTCCATTATGGAATCACCGTTTTCTCTTCTGCATTATGGAATTACCGTTTTCTCTTCTACATTATGGAATCACTGTTTTCTCTCCTGCCTTATGGAATCACCGTTTCTCTTCTCCATCATGGAATTACCGTTTTTCCTTACTTATTATGGAATCACCGTTTTCTCTTCTCCATCATGGAATTACCGGTTTTCTCATCTGCATTATGGAATTACCGTTTTCTCTTCTACATTATGGAATCACTGTTTTCTCTCCTGCATTATGGAATCACCGTTTCTCTTCTCCATCATGGAATTACCGTTTTTCCTTACTTATTATGGAATCTCCGTTTTCTTTTATCCATTATGGAATCACCATTTTCTCTTCTCCATTATGGAATCACCGTTCTCTCTTCTCCATTATGGAATCACCATTTTCTTTTCTGCATTATGGAATCACCATTTTCTCTTTTGCGTTATGGAATTACCGTTTTCTCTTCTCCATTATAGAATCACTGTTTTCTCTCCTGCATTATGGAATCAACGTTTTCTCTTCTCCTATATAGAATCACCGTTCTCTCTTCTCCATTATGGAATCACCGTTTTGTCTTATCCATTATGGAATCACCGTTTTGTCTTATCCATTATGGAATCACCATTTTCTCATCTGCATTATGGAATCACCGTTCTCTCTTCTCCATTATGGAATCACCATTTTCTTTTCTGCATTATGGAATCACCATTTTCTCTTTTGCGTTATGGAATTACCGTTTTCTCTTCTCCATTATAGAATCACTGTTTTCTCTCCTGCATTATGGAATCACCGTTTCTCTTCTCCATCATGGAATCACCGTTTTCTCTTCTCCATCATGGAATTACCGCTTTTCCTTCCTTATTATGGAATTACCGTTTTCTCTTATCCATTATGGAATCACCATTTTCTCTTCTGCATTATCGAATCACCGTTTTCTCTTCTCCATTATGGAATCACCGTTTTCTCTTCTCAATCATGGAATAACCGTTTTTCCTTCTTTATTATGGAATCACTGTTTTCTCTTTTCCATCATGGAATTACCGTTCTTTCTTCCTTATTATGGAATCACCGTTTTCTCTTCTTCATTATGGAATCACCGTTTTCTCTTTTCCATTATGGAATCACCGTTATCTCTTCTTCATTATGGAATCACTGTTGTCTCTTCTGCATTATGGAATCACCGTTTGCTCTTCTCCATTATGGAATCACCGTTTTCTCTTCTCCATTATGGAACTACCGTTTGCTCTTCTCCATTAAGGAATCACCGTTTTCTATTATCCATTATGAAATCACATTTTTCTCTCCTGCATTATGGAATCACCGTATTCTCTTCTCCATAATGGAATCACCGTTTTTTCCTCTCTATCATGGAATTACCGTTCTTTCTTCCTTATTATGGAATCACCGTTTTCTCTTCTCCATTATGGAATCACCGTTATCTCTTCTCCATTATAGAATAACGGTTATCTCTCCTGCATTATGGAATCACCGTTTGCTCTTCTCCATTATGGAATCACACATATCTCTCCTTTATTATTGAATCGCGGTTTTCTTTCCTCTATTATGGAATATGCGTTTTCTCTTCTCCATTATGAAATCATCGTTTTCTCTTCCTCGTTTTGGAATCACCGTTCTCTCTTCTCCATTATGGAATCACCGTTTTCTTTCATCCATTATGGAATCACCATTTTCTCTTCTCCATTATGGAATCACCGTTTTCTCTTCTGCATTATGGAATTACCGTTTTCTCTTCTACATTATGGAATCACTGTTTTCTCTCCTGCATTATGGAATCACCGTTTCTCTTCTCCATCATGGAATTACCGTTTTTCCTTACTTATTATGGAATCACCGTTTTCCCTTCTCCATCATGGAATTACCGGTTTTCCTTACTTATTATGGAATCACCGTTTTCTCTTCTCCATCATGGAATTACCTTTTTTCCTCACTTATTATGGAATCACCGTTTTCTCTTCTCCATCATGGAATTACCGTTCTTCCTTCCTTATTATGGAATTACCGTTCTTCCTTCCTTATTATTGAATCACCGTTTTCTATTATCCATTATGGAATCACCATTTTCTCTTCTGCATTATGGAATCACCATTTTCTCTTCTGCATTATGGAATCACCGTTCTCTCTTCTCCATTATGGAATCACCGTTTTCTATTATCCATTATGGAATCACCATTTTCTTTTCGGCATTATGGAATCACCGTTTTCTCTTCTCCATTACGGAATCACATTTTTCTCTCCTGCATTATGGAATCACCGTATTCTCTTCTCCATCATGGAATAACCGTTTTTCCTTTTTTATTATGGAATCACCGTTTTCTCTTTTCCATTATGGAATCACCGTTATCTCTTCTTTATTATGGAATCACTGTTGTCTCTTCTGCATTATGGAATCACCGTTTTCTCTTCTCCATTATGGAACTACCGTTTGCTCTTCTCCATTATGGAATCACCGTTTTCTCTTCTCCATTATGGAACTACCGTTTGCTCTTCTCCATTATGGAATCACCGTTTTCTATTATCCATTATGAAATCACCATTTTCTTTTCTGCATTATGGAATCACCGTTTTCTCTTCTCCATTATGGAATCACATTTTTCTCTCCTGCATTAAGGAATCACCGTATTCTCTACTCCATAATGGAATCACCGTTTTTTCCTCTGTATCGTGGAATTACCGTTCTTTCTTTCTTATTATGGAATCACCGTTTTCTCTTCTCCATTATGGAATCACCGTTATCTCTTCTACATTATGGAAATACCGTTTTTCCTTACTTATTATGGAATCACCGTTTTCTCTTCTCCATCATGGAATTACCGTTCTTCCTTCCTTATTATGGAATCACCGTTTTCTATTATCCATTATGGAATCACTGTTTTCTCTTCTCCATCATGGAATCACTGTTTTCTCTCCTGCATTATGGAATCACCGTTTTCACTTCTCCATCATGGAATCACTGTTTTCTCTCCTGCATTATGGAATCACCGTTTTCTCTTCTCCATCATGGAATTACCGTTCTTCCTTCCTTATTATGGAATCACCGTTTTCTCTTCTTCATTATGGAATCACCGTTTTCTCTTCTCCATCATGGAATTACCGTTCTTCCTTCCTTATTATGGAATTACCGTTTTCTCTTATCCATTATGGAATCACTGTTTTCTCTCCTGCATTATGGAATCACCGTTTTCACTTCTCCATCATGGAATCACTGTTTTCTCTCCTGCATTATGGAATCACCGTTTTCTCTTCTCCATCATGGAATTACCGTTCTTCCTTCCTTATTATGGAATCACCGTTTTCTCTTCTTCATTATGGAATCACCGTTTTCTCTTCTCCATCATGGAATTACCGTTCTTCCTTCCTTATTATGGAATTACCGTTTTCTCTTATCCATTATGGAATCACCATTTTCTCTTCTGCATTATCGAATCACCGTTTTCTCTTCTCCATTATGGTATCAATGTTTTCCCTCCGGCATTATGGAATCACCGTTTTCTGTTCTCGATCATGGAATAACCGTTTTTCCTTCTCCATTACGAAATCATCGTTTTCTCTTCCTCGTTATGGAATCACCGTTCTCTCTTCTCCAATATGAAATCACCGTTTTCTTTTATCCATTATGGAATCACCATTTTCTCTTCTCCATTATGGAATCACCGTTTTCTCTTCTGCATTATGGAATTACCGTTTTCTCTTTCACATTATGGAATCACTGTTTTCTCTCCTGCATTATGGAATCACCGTTTCTCTTCTCCATCATGGAATTACCGTTTTTCCTTACTTATTATGGAATCACCGTTTTCACTTCTCCATCATGGAATTACCGTTTATCCTTACTTATTATGGAATCACCGTTTTCTCTTCTCCATCATGGAATTACCGTTCTTCCTTCCTTATTGTGGAATCACCGTTTTCTATTATCCATTATGGAATCACCATTTTCTCTTCTGCATTATGGAATCACCGTTTTCTCTTCTCCATCATGGAATCACTGTTTTCTCTCCTGCATTATGGAATCGCCGTTTTCTCTTCTCCATCATGGAATCACTGTTTTCTCTCCTGCATTATGGAATCACCGTTTTCTCTTCTCCATCATGGAATTACCGTTCTTCCTTCCTTATTATGGAATCACCGTTATCTCTTCTTCATTACGGAATCACCGTTATCTCTTCTCCATTATGGAATCACTGTTGTCTCTTCTGCATTACGGAATCACCGTTTGCTCTTCTCCATTATGGAATCTCCGTTTTCTCTTCTCCATTATGGAACTACCGTTTGCCCTTCTCCATTATGGAATCACCGTTTTCTCTTCTCCATTATGGAACTACCGTTTTCTCTTCTTCATTATGGAATCAACGTTTCCTCTTCTTCATTATGGAATCACCGTTTTCTCTTTTCCATTATGGAATCACCGTTATCTCTTCTTCATTATGGAATCACTGTTGTCTCTTCTGCATTATGGAATCACCGTTTGCTCTTCTCCATTATGGAATCACCGTTTTCTCTTCTCCATTATGGAACTACCGTTTGCTCTTCTCCATTAAGGAATCACCGTTTTCTATTATCCATTATGAAATCACATTTTTCTCTCCTGCATTATGGAATCACCGTATTCTCTTCTCCATAATGGAATCACCGTTTTTTCCTCTCTATCATGGAATTACCGTTCTTTCTTCCTTATTATGGAATCACCGTTTTCTCTTCTCCATTATGGAATCACCGTTATCTCTTCTCCATTATAGAATAACGGTTATCTCTCCTGCATTATGGAATCACCGTTTGCTCTTCTCCATTATGGAATCACACATATCTCTCCTTTATTATTGAATCGCGGTTTTCTTTCCTCTATTATGGAATATGCGTTTTCTCTTCTCCATTATGAAATCATCGTTTTCTCTTCCTCGTTTTGGAATCACCGTTCTCTCTTCTCCATTATGGAATCACCGTTTTCTTTCATCCATTATGGAATCACCATTTTCTCTTCTCCATTATGGAATCACCGTTTTCTCTTCTGCATTATGGAATTACCGTTTTCTCTTCTACATTATGGAATCACTGTTTTCTCTCCTGCATTATGGAATCACCGTTTCTCTTCTCCATCATGGAATTACCGTTTTTCCTTACTTATTATGGAATCACCGTTTTCCCTTCTCCATCATGGAATTACCGGTTTTCCTTACTTATTATGGAATCACCGTTTTCTCTTCTCCATCATGGAATTACCTTTTTTCCTCACTTATTATGGAATCACCGTTTTCTCTTCTCCATCATGGAATTACCGTTCTTCCTTCCTTATTATGGAATTACCGTTCTTCCTTCCTTATTATTGAATCACCGTTTTCTATTATCCATTATGGAATCACCATTTTCTCTTCTGCATTATGGAATCACCATTTTCTCTTCTCCATTATGGAATCACCGTTTTCTATTATCCATTATGGAATCACCATTTTCTTTTCGGCATTATAGAATCACCGTTTTCTCTTCTCCATTACGGAATCACATTTCTCTCTCCTGCATTATGGAATCACCGTATTCTCTTCTCCATCATGGAATAACCGTTTTTCCTTTTTTATTATGGAATCACCGTTTTCTCTTTTCCATTATGGAATCACCGTTATCTCTTCTTTATTATGGAATCACTGTTGTCTCTTCTGCATTATGGAATCACCGTTTTCTCTTCTCCATTATGGAACTACCGTTTGCTCTTCTCCATTATGGAATCACCGTTTTCTCTTCTCCATTATGGAACTACCGTTTGCTCTTCTCCATTATGGAATCACCGTTTTCTATTATCCATTATGAAATCACCATTTTCTTTTCTGCATTATGGAATCACCGTTTTCTCTTCTCCATTATGGAATCACATTTTTCTCTCCTGCATTAAGGAATCACCGTATTCTCTTCTCCATAATGGAATCACCGTTTTTTCCTCTCTATCGTGGAATTACCGTTCTTTCTTTCTTATTATGGAATCACCGTTTTCTCTTCTCCATTATGGAATCACCGTTATCTCTTCTACATTATGGAAATACCGTTTTTCCTTACTTATTATGGAATCACCGTTTTCTCTTCTCCATCATGGAATTACCGTTCTTCCTTCCTTATTATGGAATCACCGTTTTCTATTATCCATTATGGAATCACCATTTTCTCTTCTGCATTATGGAATCACCGTTTTCTCTTCTCCATCATGGAATCACTGTTTTCTCTCCTGCATTATGGAATCACCGTTTTCACTTCTCCATCATGGAATCACTGTTTTCTCTCCTGCATTATGGAATCACCGTTTTCTCTTCTCCATCATGGAATTACCGTTCTTCCTTCCTTATTATGGAATCACCGTTTTCTCTTCTTCATTATGGAATCACCGTTTTCTCTTCTCCATCATGGAATTACCGTTCTTCCTTCCTTATTATGGAATTACCGTTTTCTCTTATCCATTATGGAATCACCATTTTCTCTTCTGCATTATCGAATCACCGTTTTCTCTTCTCCATTATGGTATCAATGTTTTCCCTCCGGCATTATGGAATCACCGTTTTCTGTTCTCGATCATGGAATAACCATTTTTCCTTCTCCATTACGAAATCATCGTTTTCTCTTCCTCGTTATGGAATCACCGTTCTCTCTTCTCCAATATGAAATCACCGTTTTCTTTTATCCATTATGGAATCACCATTTTCTCTTCTCCATTATGGAATCACCGTTTTCTCTTCTGCATTATGGAATTACCGTTTTCTCTTCCACATTATGGAATCACTGTTTTCTCTCCTGCATTATGGAATCACCGTTTCTCTTCTCCATCATGGAATTACCGTTTTTCCTTACTTATTATGGAATCACCGTTTTCACTTCTCCATCATGGAATTACCGTTTATCCTTACTTATTATGGAATCACCGTTTTCTCTTCTCCATCATGGAATTACCGTTCTTCCTTCCTTATTGTGGAATCACCGTTTTCTATTATCCATTATGGAATCACCATTTTCTCTTCTGCATTATGGAATCACCGTTTTCTCTTCTCCATCATGGAATCACTGTTTTCTCTCCTGCATTATGGAATCGCCGTTTTCTCTTCTCCATCATGGAATCACTGTTTTCTCTCCTGCATTATGGAATCACCGTTTTCTCTTCTCCATCATGGAATTACCGTTCTTCCTTCCTTATTATGGAATCACCGTTATCTCTTCTTCATTACGGAATCACCGTTATCTCTTCTCCATTATGGAATCACTGTTGTCTCTTCTGCATTACGGAATCACCGTTTGCTCTTCTCCATTATGGAATCTCCGTTTTCTCTTCTCCATTATGGAACTACCGTTTGCCCTTCTCCATTATGGAATCACCGTTTTCTCTTCTCCATTATGGAACTACCGTTTTCTCTTCTTCATTATGGAATCAACGTTTCCTCTTCTTCATTATGGAATCAACGTTTTCTCTTCTCCAATATAGAATCACCGTTCTCTCTTCTCCATTATGAAATCACCGTTTTCTATTATCCATTATGGAATCACAATTTTCTTTTCTGCATTATGGAATCACCGTTTTTTCTTCTCCATTATGGAATCACATTTTTCTCTCCTGCATTATGGAATCACCGTATTCTCTTCTCCATAATGGAATCATCGTTTTCTCTTCCTCGTTATGGAATCAACGTTTTCTCTTATCCATTATAGAATCACCATTTTCTCTTCTGCATTATCGAATCACCGTTTACTCTTCTCCATCATGGAATTACTGTTCTTCCTTCCTTATTATGGAATCACCGTTATCTCTTCTCCATTATGGAATCACTGTTGTCGCTTCTGCATTATGGAATCACCGTTTGCTCTTCTCCATTATGGAATCACCGTTTTCTCTTCTCCATTATGGACCTACCGTTTGCTCTTCTCCATTATGGAATCACCGTTTTCTCTTCTCCATTATGGAACTACCGTTTTGTCTTCTCCATCATGGAATCACCGTTTTCTTTTCTGCATTATGGAATCACCGTTTTCTCTTCTCCATTATGGAATCACTGTTTTCTCTCCTGCATTATGGAATCACCGTTATCTCTTTTCCATTACGGAATCACCGTTATCTCTTCTCCATTATGGAATCAATGTTGTCTCTCCTGCATTATGGAATCACCGTTTGCTCTTCTCCATTATGGAATCTCCGTTTTCTCTTCTCCATTATGGAACTACCGTTTGCTCTTCTCCATTATGGAATCACCGTTTTCTTTTGTCTATTATGGAACTACCGTTTTCTCTTCTCCATTATGGAATCACCGTTTTCTCTTCTTCATTATGGAATCACCGTTCTCTCTTCTCCATTATGGAATCACCGTTTTCTATTATCCATTATGGAATCAGCATTTCCTTTTCTGCATTAGGGAATCACCGTTTTCTCTTCTCCATAATGGAATCACCGTTTTTTCCTCTCTATCGTGGAATTACCGTTCTTTCTTTCTTATTATGGAATCACCGTTTTCTCTTCTCCATTATGGAATCACCGTTATCTCTTCTACATTATGGAAATACCGTTTTTCCTTACTTATTATGGAATCACCGTTTTCTCTTCTCCATCATGGAATTACCGTTCTTCCTTCCTTATTATGGAATCACCGTTTTCTATTATCCATTATGGAATCACCATTTTCTCTTCTGCATTATGGAATCACCGTTTTCTCTTCTCCATCATGGAATCACTGTTTTCTCTCCTGCATTATGGAATCACCGTTTTCACTTCTCCATCATGGAATCACTGTTTTCTCTCCTGCATTATGGAATCACCGTTTTCTCTTCTCCATCATGGAATTACCGTTCTTCCTTCCTTATTATGGAATCACCGTTTTCTCTTCTTCATTATGGAATCACCGTTTTCTCTTCTCCATCATGGAATTACCGTTCTTCCTTCCTTATTATGGAATTACCGTTTTCTCTTATCCATTATGGAATCACCATTTTCTCTTCTGCATTATCGAATCACCGTTTTCTCTTCTCCATTATGGTATCAATGTTTTCCCTCCGGCATTATGGAATCACCGTTTTCTGTTCTCGATCATGGAATAACCGTTTTTCCTTCTCCATTACGAAATCATCGTTTTCTCTTCCTCGTTATGGAATCACCGTTCTCTCTTCTCCAATATGAAATCACCGTTTTCTTTTATCCATTATGGAATCACCATTTTCTCTTCTCCATTATGGAATCACCGTTTTCTCTTCTGCATTATGGAATTACCGTTTTCTCTTCCACATTATGGAATCACTGTTTTCTCTCCTGCATTATGGAATCACCGTTTCTCTTCTCCATCATGGAATTACCGTTTTTCCTTACTTATTATGGAATCACCGTTTTCACTTCTCCATCATGGAATTACCGTTTATCCTTACTTATTATGGAATCACCGTTTTCTCTTCTCCATCATGGAATTACCGTTCTTCCTTCCTTATTGTGGAATCACCGTTTTCTATTATCCATTATGGAATCACCATTTTCTCTTCTGCATTATGGAATCACCGTTTTCTCTTCTCCATCATGGAATCACTGTTTTCTCTCCTGCATTATGGAATCGCCGTTTTCTCTTCTCCATCATGGAATCACTGTTTTCTCTCCTGCATTATGGAATCACCGTTTTCTCTTCTCCATCATGGAATTACCGTTCTTCCTTCCTTATTATGGAATCACCGTTATCTCTTCTTCATTACGGAATCACCGTTATCTCTTCTCCATTATGGAATCACTGTTGTCTCTTCTGCATTACGGAATCACCGTTTGCTCTTCTCCATTATGGAATCTCCGTTTTCTCTTCTCCATTATGGAACTACCGTTTGCCCTTCTCCATTATGGAATCACCGTTTTCTCTTCTCCATTATGGAACTACCGTTTTCTCTTCTTCATTATGGAATCAACGTTTCCTCTTCTTCATTATGGAATCAACGTTTTCTCTTCTCCAATATAGAATCACCGTTCTCTCTTCTCCATTATGAAATCACCGTTTTCTATTATCCATTATGGAATCACAATTTTCTTTTCTGCATTATGGAATCACCGTTTTTTCTTCTCCATTATGGAATCACATTTTTCTCTCCTGCATTATGGAATCACCGTATTCTCTTCTCCATAATGGAATCATCGTTTTCTCTTCCTCGTTATGGAATCAACGTTTTCTCTTATCCATTATAGAATCACCATTTTCTCTTCTGCATTATCGAATCACCGTTTACTCTTCTCCATCATGGAATTACTGTTCTTCCTTCCTTATTATGGAATCACCGTTATCTCTTCTCCATTATGGAATCACTGTTGTCGCTTCTGCATTATGGAATCACCGTTTGCTCTTCTCCATTATGGAATCACCGTTTGCTCTTCTCCATTATGGAATCACCGTTTTCTCTTCTCCATTATGGACCTACCGTTTGCTCTTCTCCATTATGGAATCACCGTTTTCTCTTCTCCATTATGGAACTACCGTTTTGTCTTCTCCATCATGGAATCACCGTTTTCTTTTCTGCATTATGGAATCACCGTTTTCTCTTTTCCATTACGGAATCACCGTTATCTCTTCTCCATTATGGAATCAATGTTGTCTCTCCTGCATTATGGAATCACCGTTTGCTCTTCTCCATTATGGAATCTCCGTTTTCTCTTCTCCATTATGGAACTACCGTTTGCTCTTCTCCATTATGGAATCACCGTTTTCTTTTGTCTATTATGGAACTACCGTTTTCTCTTCTCCATTATGGAATCACCGTTTTCTCTTCTTCATTATGGAATCACCGTTCTCTCTTCTCCATTATGGAATCACCGTTTTCTATTATCCATTATGGAATCAGCATTTCCTTTTCTGCATTAGGGAATCACCGTTTTCTCTTCTCCATTATGGTATCACACTTATCTCTCCTTTATGATGGAATCACCATTTTTTCTTCTTCATTATGGAATCAACGTTTTCTTTTCCCTATTATGGAATTACCGTTTTCTCTTCTTCATTATGGAATTACCGTTATCTCTTCTCCATTATGGAATCACTGTTGTCTCTCCTGCATTATGAAATCACCGTTTGCTCTTCTCCATTATGGAATCACCGTTTTCTCTTCTCTATTACTGAACTACCGTTTTCCCTTCTCCATTATGTAATCACCGTTTTCTCTTCTCCATTATGGAATCACACATATCTCTCGTTTATTATTGAATCGCGGTTTTCTCTCCTCTATTATGAAATAACCGTTTTCTCTTCTCCATTATGGAATCACCGTTTTTTCTTCTTCATTATGGAATCAACGTTTTCTCTTCTCCAATATACAATCAACGTTTTCTCTTCTCCAATATACAATCACCGTTCTCTCTTCGCCATTATGGAATCACCGTTTTTTCTTATCCATTGCGGAATCACTGTTTTCTCTTCTTCATTATGGGATCACCGTTTCCTCTTCTCCATTATTGAATTGCCCTTTTCTCTTCTCCATTTTGGAATAACCCTTTTCTCTTCTTCATCATGGAGTCAACGTTTTCTCTCCTGCATTATCAAATGACCGTTTTCTCTTCTGCATTATGGAATCACCGGTTCCCTTCTGTATTGTGGAATCACCGTTTTCTCCATTATGGAATCACACTTATCTCTTCTCTGTTATGGAATCACCGTTTTCTCTTCCCCATTATGGAATTACCGTTTCCCCTTCTCCATTATGGAATCACACTTATCTCTCCTTCAATATGGAATCACCGTTTTTCTCTTCTCCATCATGGAATCACATTTATCTCTCCTTGATTATGGAATCGTTGTTTTCTCTTCTGCATAATGGAATCACCGATTCAAATTTTCCATTATGGAATCACTGTTTTCTCTTTTCCATATTGGAATTACCGTTTCCTCTTCTCCATAATGCAATCATCGTTTTCTCTTCTCTATTATTGAATCACACTTGTCTCTTCTTCAATACGGAATCATCGTATTTCCTTGTGTATTATGGAATCACCGTTTTCTCTTCTCCATTACGGAATCACCGTTTTCTCTTCTCCATTACGGAATTGCCGTTTTCTTTTCTCCATTTTAGAATCACCGTTTTCTCTTCTCCATTATGGAATCACCGTTTTTTCATCTCCATGATGGAATCACCATTTTCTATTCTGCATTATGAAATCACCGTTTTCTCTTTTCCATTATATAATCACACATATCTCTCCTTTATTATTGAATCGCGGTATTCTCTTCTCTATTATGGAATAACCGTTTTCTCTTCTCCAGTATGGAATCTCCGATTTCTCTTCTCCATTATGGAATTACCGTTTTCTCTTCTCCATTACGGAATCACCCTTTCCTCTTCTCCATTATGCAATCACCGTCCTCTCTCCTGCATTATGGAATCACCGTTTTCTCTTCTGCATTATGGAATCACTGTTTTCGTTCCTCCATTATGGAATCACACTTATCTCTCCTTCATTATGGAATTTTTCTTTTCTCTTCTGTATTATGGAATCTACCTTTCCGCTTTTGCATTATGGAATCTTATTTATCTCTCCTTTATTATGTAATCACTGTTTTCTCTTCTCCATAATGGAATTACCGTTTTCCCTTATCCATTATGAATCACCGTTTTATCTTCTCCATCATGGGATCACCGTTTTCCCTTCTCCATTATGGAATCACCGTTTTCCCATCTCCATTTTGGTAGCACGCTTTTCTCTTCTTGATTATCGAGTCACCGTTTTCTCTCCTGCATTATAAAATCACAGTTTTCTCTTCTGCATTATGGAATCACTGTTTTCTCTTCTACATTATGGATTCACCGTTTCTTCTTCTCCATTATGGAATCACACTTATCTCTCCTTCAATATGGAATAACCGTTTTCTCTTCTCCAGTATGGAATCTCCGATTTCTCTCCTCCATTATGGAATTACCGTTTTCTCTTCTCCATTACGGAATCACCCTTTCCTCTTCTCCATTATGCAATCACCGTCCTCTCCCCTGCATTATGGAATCACCGTTTTCTCTTCTGCATTATGGAATCACTATTTTCGTTCCTCCATTATGGAATCACACTTATCTCTCCTTCATTATGGAATTGTTCTTTTCTCTTCTGTATTATGGAATCTTTCTTTTCGCTTTTGCATTATGGAATCTTATTTATCTCTCCTTTATTATGGAATCACCGTTTTCTCATCTGCATTATGGAATCACTGTTTTCGTTCCTCCATTATGGAATCACACTTATCTCTCCTTCATTATGGAATTGTTCTTTTCTCTTCTGTATTATGGAATCTTCCTTTCCGTTTTTGCATTATTGAATCTTATTTATCTCTCCTTTATTATGTAATCACTGTTTTCTCTTCTCCATAATGGAATCACAGTTTTCTCTTCTCCATATTGGAATTACCGTTTTCCCTTATCCATTATGAATCACCGTTTTCTCTTCTCCATCATGGGATCACCGTTTTCCCTTCTCCATTATGGAATCACCGTTTTCCCATCTCCATTTGGGAAGCACCCTTTTCTCTTCTTGATTATCGAGTCACCGTTTTCTCTCCTGCATTATAAAATCACAGTTTTCTCTTCTGCATTATGGAATCACCGTTTTCTCCTCTGTATTGTCGAATCACCGTTTTCTCTTCTACATTATGGATTCACCGTTTCTTCTTCTCCATTATGGAATCACCGTTTTCTCTTCTACATTATGGATTCACCGTTTCTTCTTCTCCATTATGGAATCACACTTATCTCTCCTTCAATATGGAATAACCGTTTTCTCTTCTCCATTACGGAATCACCCTTTCCTCTTCTCCATTATGCAATCACCGTCCTCTCCCCTGCATTATGGAATCACCGTTTTCTCTTCTGCATTATGGAATCACTGTTTTCGTTCCTCCATTATGGAATCACACTTATCTCTCCTTCATTATGGAATTGTTCTTTTCTCTTCTGTATTATGGAATCTTTCTTTTCGCTTTTGCATTATGGAATCTTATTTATCTCTCCTGTATTATGGAATCACTGTTTTCTCTTCTCCATAATGGAATCACAGTTTTCTCTTCTCCATATTGGAATTACCGTTTTCCCTTATCCATTATGAATCACCGTTTTCTCTTCTCCATCATGGGATCACCGTTTTCCCTTCTCCATTATGGAATCACCGTTTTCCCATCTCCATTTTGGAAGCACCCTTTTCTCTTCTTGATTATCGAGTCACCGTTTCTTCTTCTCCATTATGGAATCACCGTTTTCTCTTCTACATTATGGATTCACCGTTTCTTCTTCTCCATTATGGAATCACACTTATCTCTCCTTCAATATGGAATAACCGTTTTCTCTTCTCCATTACGGAATCACCCTTTCCTCTTCTCCATTATGCAATCACCGTCCTCTCCCCTGCATTATGGAATCACCGTTTTCTCTTCTGCATTATGGAATCACTGTTTTCGTTCCTCCATTACGGAATCACCCTTTCCTCTTCTCCATTATGCAATCACCGTCCTCTCCCCTGCATTATGGAATCACCGTTTTCTCTTCTGCATTATGGAATCACTGTTTTCGTTCCTCCATTATGGAATCACACTTATCTCTTCTTCATTATGGAATTGTTCTTTTCTCTTCTGTATTATGGAATCTTTCTTTTCGCTTTTGCATTATGGAATCTTATTTATCTCTCCTGTATTATGGAATCACTGTTTTCTCTTCTCCATAATGGAATCACAGTTTTCTCTTCTCCATATTGGAATTACCGTTTTCCCTTATCCATTATGAATCACCGTTTTCTCTTCTCCATTATGGGATCACCTTTTTCCCTTCTCCATTATGGAATCACCGTTTTCCCATCTCCATTTTGGAAGCACCCTTTTCTCTTCTTGATTATCGAGTCACCGTTTTCTCTCCTGCATTATAAAATCACAGTTTTCTCTTCTGCATTATGGAATCACCGTTTTCTCTTCTGTATTGTGGAATCTCCGTTTTCTCTTCTACATTATGGATTCACCGTTTCTTCTTCTCCATTATGGAATCAAACTTATCTCTCCTTCAATATGGAATCACCGTTTTCTCTTCTCCATTATGGAATAATACTTATCTCTCCTTTTTTTTTTTGGTTTACGAATCGGTGTTTTATCGTCTGCATTATGGAATCGTTGTTTTCTCTTCTGCATTATGGAATCACGGTTTCTCTTCTCAATTATCTAATCTCCGTTTTCTCTTTTACATCATGGAATCACCATTTTCTCTTCTGCATTATGGAATCACCGTTTTCTCTTCTATACTATGGAATCAATGTTTTCTGTTCTCCAATATGGAATCACTGTTTTCTCTTCTTCATTATGGAATCACTGTTTTCTCCTCTTCATTAAGGAATCTCCGTTTTCTAATCCTCATTATGGAATCGCGGTTTTCTCTTCTCCTTTATGGAATCACCGTTTTCTCCCCTTCATATTGGAATCGCTGTTTTCTCTTATCAGTTATGGAATCACCGTTTTCTGTTCTCCTTTTCTGTGTTCATTTTTTATTTGACATCAGTAATTTTGTCTTTTGTTTCTTTATATTTTTTTGTTAATTTTGTAAATATTTTATTTATCCCTTAATAACAATGTAATTTTTTTAATCGTCGGTACTGGCATTTTTGTCTAGATGGTATATATGTTTCTTTCTCATAATTCAGTTTTTTTCTGTATATATAAAAGTAATAAATTTAATTTCATTTGAAATAGAATATGTTAAAATTAGTAAAAGATAGTAAATTGTGTGAATGAGAGAAAACAGCTGAGAATTCGTTCATTTCGAGAAATTGAATATGTCGGAATTAAAGATTGGAAACCAAAAACCGATTTTTGAAAGCATCCACTGTGAGAACTTTTATGAAAGAAACAATGGATTCACACTGAATAGTTAGGGAGGAATAATATGTTCAGTTGGTCATTCTAAGCGTGTCCTTTGAAAGTAATAAGTGTCACTCACGTAGGTCACGTTCTAAGTCACGGTATAACATGCGATTATTTCTTTCTTTATGATTTCAATCTTTTACTAACAGTAAAAAAGGACTTTCATTTTGAAGTCTTGCTGGCTAAAAATTCCTTGTGGATTTTTTTTTTTTTTTTGAATCATGAGTTTTAACATTTTTTATCATTTATATAATTTTTAACATTTTTATCATTTTTATGAGTTTTAACATTTTTTCATGTTATTTATCCCTTTTTTTTATAAAAGTATTATTATTTTATTGAATACACACATGCTTCTGAGAAAATTGGTGCGAGAAAGAATAAAAGTTAAAATGTCGTGTCCACTCTTTAGTTGACACCCATTATATCGGATATCGTAGTTTACTTTTAGCCTTTTCTTATTCTCATCACTATTCGAAAAAACATGATTCTCGTGGTAACAATGTCTGCTAAGGAACATAAAATTCATGAAAAAAACTCGAATAAACACACAGATATAATATTTTATAGTACGTAAGCCGAAGTAGCCTCCCGGATTGATAAACATTAGAAATATTTTCAGCAGAAATGCAAGAAACATTGATATTTCATAAAACGGCAGGAAATGAATATTTTCTTAAGTTATGAAAATTTTATTCATTGAGACATGTCAGAGACACGGTTTTCACACCCAATTCAACGTAAATACAGTTTAACACTAGAAAGACCACTTCGATTTTTCATAACGAAGCATATTAATTGCTGAAATCCCGCTAGCATTTGTCACTTCCAGTGGAGATCGTGATAAGTACAGAGTTATGCAAGACGTGCCAAAGGATAGCGCTGTGACGGCCCAGAGAAAATGTTTTAGCCGTGAAGAGACCGGGAAAGCCTTGATCGGGATCATCGTTGTGTCCGTGATTATCACTTTATCTAGCCTTGCATTGAATGTGTACGACGACCCCCAGCTTCAAATTTAGAGGAAACTGTTCTCGTTCCCAACCTCTTGGTGATAGTGTTTTTTTCACGAAATGTAATACAATTTATGACATTCGTGTTTTTGTCAATAACACACCGACGATAAAAGGAATTAATTTAAATTCCAGACAAATGTATAAACTTATCGAGCATGCGATCGATATCTTGATATGAATAAATATTTGAACTGAATAAACTTGTAGTCTGTCTCATTTTTTGAACTACGCGTGAAATTTATTCACATGACATTTTAATTAAAAAATATATATATTATTTAAGAAATATAAAATCTTCAAATGACAAAATAAACAATTTTAAGTAAATAAAAATCGAATGATTACATATATAATACAAATAAAATAACAAAGATAATGAAAAAACGATATATAGATGAATAGTAACGATAAAAACATAAAGAAAATAAAATGTTGACACAAAGATAAAAATCAAATAGATAAACGATGAAACATTAAAAAATAAAATTTTGAATGATTGAAAAATAAACGAAATGAAAATAATATGATGACACTAAGATAATAAAAATCAAATAGATAAAATAAAGAAAAATTAAAATTTTTGAATAAAAGTTTGAATAATTAATAAAAGTAAAATATAGAATAAGTTGGAAAGACTTGAATTTAAAAAAAATAATATCAATGGAAATAAAGTGAACTAAAACAAGTGAAATAAATAATTTTTAAGTGTTTGAAGTGAATAAAAAATAAAATTGTTAAAATAAAAGCATGAATAAAGTGTTATAATGAAAAACTAAAAGTAGGTTTAAATTTAAAAAATAATATCAATGAAAATAACAAAGATAGTGAAAAAACGATATAGATGAAATAATAACGATAAATAATAAAGAAATGAAAATAAAATGTCCACACAAAGATAATAAAATCAAATAGATAAAATAGAAAAAATTAAATTTTCGAATATAAGTTTGAATAATTAAATAGAGAATAAGTTGGATAAAGTAAAATAAAGTGAAATAAATAAATTTTTAAGTATTTGAAGTGAATAAAAATAAAATTAAAAGTGATAAAATAAAATAAAACCCATGAATAAAGTGACATAATGAAAAACTAAAAATAGGTTTAAATTTAAAAAATAATATCAATGAAAATAAAATGTTCACACAAAGATAATAAAATCAAATAGATAATATAATAACGATGAAACATTAAAAAATAAAATTTTGAATGATTTTTCTCGGTTATCGCTGGGGCCCCCAGATATCTCAAGTAGAGGTGCTTCCAAAAATAGGATCCTCATAGACAATGTCAGACAGGATTAAGCGTGTTCATCTTTCAACGGATTAAAGCACTCACGGAAAGACGGATGACGCAGCGGTAACAAATAACAGGTTTATTGCAACAATTAAACACAATGTCGTTAGAAGTTAAGATATGCTACACAGCACCAAGAGCTGTGAGCAGACAGAATATAAATTTACATTTTTGAGAATTAACGGTTACAACCAGCGAGTGAACGGAGTAAAGCAGCGACGACCTAACATAGCTCAGTCCTTTTACACACAGCACACATCTCCGAGAATATGCAAATGACAATCCATGCAACAACCGTGGATCGGTTGTGACGAAGGTTGGCAGCGACTCCTTGTACGTCACTACAAGCAGAACATCCCCGAAGCGATGACGTTGGCCAGCAATGACAGAATTAGCGTACCGCCACAGATTAAAAATAAACGAAATGAAAAAGATAATAAAATAAAGAAAATATTAAAATTTTGAATAAAAGTTTAAATAATTAAAATATAGAATAAGTTGGATAAAATAAAATAAAGTGAAATAAATAAATTTTTAAGTGTTTGAAGGGAATAAAAAATAAAATAAAAGCCATGAATAAAGTGACATAATGAAAAACTAAAATAGAAATAAAATAATAATGTGCGGGAAGACACAATATCTTTCTTATTTATGTGGTATAAGATGATGTCTAAAGAATAAGCTTTTTAAGGGTGTAGTTACGAATCTCGTTTCGTTATGGAAGGAAATATAGAAATGTTGACAATGAAAACTTGTGTGTGTTTTTTGTGCATATTTTTGGTATCTAATCTCTTAAAGATCCAAAGACGATGGGTAAAAATAATAACGCTTGGAAAGTGAGCGTGTTTTTTTGTATCATGTTTGATTAATTTGGATATTTTTTTTCTCGAAGAAGCATAATTTGAACACTAGTGGTTAATTAGCATCATCATCAACCACAAACGAACTATATCTTTTCAAACTTGAGGATTGAAAACAGCTAGAGAAAAATCTTGGTTAGTTTAGTGCCAAAATTGACATTTTCGCCGTAATTTGGCGACTTAATTTTTTCTCTTTTAAATTCATTTCTAATACAACTTCATGTCCAAAGAGAAAATCGAGACGACATTTGATAAAATTTTTTATATAACGACTTAGTGAATAATTTTCACGGGAGTTAAATATCGGTAGAGCTGCCATCTAGTATCGTCATCAACGTGGGTCACGTGATCGACCATCTTGAGAAAATTTTTAGAAATTTATTTAAAAAAAGGTTTGTGGAAAATTAGTAAAAATTTTAATAAAAATAATAATAAAGCAACAAAAAACAAATGAGATTCATCAAGTACCCACAGAAAATTTACCCATGGGGGGTCCCCAGATTCAATTCGCTGAATTATAGTGCGGCCCCACACTGGATATATCTTGGGCTACCGATGTGTTGCAAATTTAACAATGTTAAACAACAAAAATCAATGAGATACATCCAGGGGCACCGAATTAGAACCTGTAAACATTTCCATGGAGCCCTGACCTGGAAGCTTGTCGGACACCCCCCTGTGAGGGGGCCACGGAAATTTTTCATTTTTTATCAATTTTACAACGAATAAAATTCAGGGCCCCACATCCAGTAGCGGGGACACAATACGCAGATTTTTAGTGAGGCCCCAGACTGGCTTTATCTCGGGCTTCCGCTGTTGCAAATTCTACAACAGAAAAGAATGAGATTCATCCAGGGCCCCAAAATGAAACCTGTAAACATGGGGCCCCCGACTTGGAAGCTTGTCGGTCATCCTCCGGTGCGAGTGCCTTGAAAAATTTTCATTTGTATTCGTTTCACCAACGAATAAAACCCAGGGCCCCCAACCAATTACCCGGGACACCAATTCGCATACTTTTAGTGGGACCCCAGACTGGCTTTATCTCGGGCTTCCGCTGTTGCAAATTCTACAACAGAAAAGAATGAGATTCATCCAGGGACCCCAAAATGAAACCTGTAAACATGGGGCCCCCGACTTGAAAGCTAGTCGGTCATCCCCCGGTGCGAGTGCCATGAAAAATTTTCACTTGTATTCGTTTCACCAACGAATAAAATCCAGGCCCACCCATGCAACTACCCGTGACCGAATTCACAAATTTTATGGGGCCCCAAGACTGGTTATGTCTTTTGCTTCCGCTATCGCGAATTTTTCAACGTTAAAGCAGCAAGAAAACAATGAGATCCATCAAGGGCTCCTGGAAATGAAAACTTTTAACTTATACGTGCAATCCCCCCCCCCCCGGGTACCCCGACCCAGTGTGTTGGGAGCACTGCTGTTGTTTGTATATTATACATATACATGCATACCTCTCGGCTCTCGGCATGACCCCCCCCCCCACAAGGGCAGGGCTGACAGGGGCCACAACGATTCTTATCACTTTTTGATTTTTCACACTATAAATTAACCACAGAGGGGCCCTCTGGAAAGCTGATTTGGGGGCTCGCCATCTAAATTGCAGGCTAAGGGCTCTGCTGTAGGATGTAGGAGTCTCTCGGTACATGCACATAACATGGTCCCGATATGTGCCACAGTTAAATGAAAATTCGACCCAAAATCGTGACCGACTTCCGTAACACAAAAACGTCACCCATTTCCGTAACATAAAATCGTCACTCATTTCGGTTGCTTAGAAACAGGCCCTTTTCAAGTTTGTGATTGTACATCATAAAGTAGATATACCATTTTTAGTGTATTTCTAAAGCCAGGGGTGGGGTTCTCCCCCCCCCCCGCTCCTAAATGACGGGCCTGACTTACAAACTGTTCGAGTTACGAATATAAATCTTGAAGGGGAAATCCCCCCCCCCCTTCGGGCTGTGCCCGAAGTGGGGGGGGGGGGATGTTGAAAGAGGTGGCATACGTTAAAACGGCACTGCCTACGGTTCGCACCAGGCGTCCTCCTTTTTCAGTTTTGAATCTAGTAACCCTATCTGAAGAGACCACATAATCCCTTAGAGGAGAAATATATTTATATTTCTTATATTTCTTCTCGATGCATAATCCGCATTTTCACTAATTTGTTCGATTCGAAGAAATAATTATTTTTTATACATAAAAAAAAATCGATTATTGCTAATGTGCGAATTTTGTTACCGAAATTTTCGTCTCATTTTAAAATTTTGTGCTAAAAAATAACAAAGAACTTTCTCTCCCTCTTTTTTCCCATCATCGTATGAGTTGCCTTAAATTTCAACATTAGATGGCAGCATCAACAGTATATAAATACTAAGATACTATATAAATCAAGCCTCAGAATCTCTGTCGTCTACTTCTCTCCAGGTTCCTTGTTTTGGACGTCTCCTTATGTCCCGAAAAAATTACTGAACTGGCAGTACGAACTTCCAGTTCTGTTTGTGAGCTTAGCTTGTAGGGAACCGACTTCTTGTCTGTCGTCTGCTCATTAAGAGGTTTTTTTGTTTTGGACGTCTCCTTATGCTCAAATAAAATAACCGAACTTACACTTTGAATTTCCAGTTCAGTTTATGAGTTTTGCTTATAAGGAGGAATAAAGAATATAGTTTCTTTACTTTAAACTTCATCGTCACCAAATGAGTCATTTTTAAATTTGAAACTAGATGGCAGCACATAACTATAAAGTGGAGTGTGGAAAAATTTACTTTTTACAATCTTATTAAGACGGCTTGATACGGATCAAGTTCTTATTATAGTGGTTATATATATATATATATAGATCTTAGGGGCAGTTCAAGTATTACGTAAGCAAATTTTTTGCCATTTTTTTACCCCCCCCCCCCCCGTCAGCAAAATTTCATCAGCTCTGCCCCTCTAAATGTGCCCCTCAAATCCTAACGCATATTCGTGGGATCAGAGACGTAAACGGGGGGGAGGGGGGACCCTCTTCCCCGACGATTAGCAATTTGTTTTTTTAATGCAAAAAAATATTTCCTTAATTGAAATGTCGGAAGAGAAAATACCTTTATATGTTGTTATAATCAATTTTTGTTAATTTCAATATTATTTAAGGCTATGAAACTCAAAATTTATCTTTTAATAAATTCATTGCGACCCACCCTCTAAGCCATATAATTCATAAATCGCATAAAGGCCCTTGGCCCGTAGACCAAATATGGCCCCGGGGGGTTATCTGATGCGGCCTGTCCACCTCAAATCTAATTTTGTGTAAAAAATGAACTAAGCGGCACATCTACAGATCGCTTAAGTGTTCCGTGGTACAATTCCAGAACATTTAAGCGGTCCGTGGCACATTTTCAGATCACTTGAATGACCCCGGACACAGTTCCAGAACACTTAAGCGATCCGTCACTCATTTAGAGATCCCTTGATTGACATGTGACGTAATTTTAGAGCACTTAAGTGGCTCCCCAGTGCGGTTTTACATCACTCAAGTCACCCGCGTCACATTCTCAGATTATTTAAGTGATCCGCGGCACATAATTACGGATCACTTGAGTGATGCGTGCACAGTTCCAGAGCACTTAAGCGGCTCGGACGCATTTCCAGATCAATTGGATCCGCGAAACATTTAGAGATCACTAAAGTGGCTCTGTAAGAAAAACCTTTCGATAGTTTGTGGGCTTTTGAAGTAGCTTTCGCACCTATTCATAAGTGCCCTACCGAGCCACTTTGGTGATATCTAAATTTTTCGCGGATCCAAGTGATCTGGAAATGCGTCCGGGCCGCTTAAGTGATCTGGAACTGCGCCAGTGATCCATAATAATATGCCGCGGATCACTTAAATAATCTGAGAATGTGCCGCTGGTAACATGAGTGATGTAGAACCTCACTGGGAGCCACTTAAGTGCTCTAAAAACACGTCACAAGTCACTCAAGGGATGTCTAAATGTGTCACGGATCGCTTAAGTGTTCTGGAACTGTGTCCCGGGTCATTTAAGTGATCTGAAAATGTGCCACGGGCAGCTTAAATGTTCTGGAATTGTAACAAATGACACTTAACCGATCTGTAAATGTGTCGCTTAGTTCATTTTTACAAAATTAGGTTTGAGGAGGGCAGGCTGCATCAGATAACCCCCAGGGCCATATTTGGTTTGCGGGACAAGAGCCTTTATGCGATTTATTATTGTATGGCTTAGAGGGTGGATCACAATGAATTTATTAAAGATAAATTTTGCGTTCACCTAGCCTTCAAATAACATTGAAATTAACAGAAATTGATTATAATAACATCAGATCACTTAAATGACCCGAGGCACAGTTCCAGAACACTTAAACGATCCGTGACACATTTAGCACGTAAGTGTTCTGGAACTGCGTCCCGGGTCATTTAAGTGATCTGAAAATGTGCCACGGGCCGCTTGAATGTTATGGAATTGTACCACGGGACAATTAAAAAATCTGTAAGTGTGCCGATCCCTTGAGTGACATGTGACGTAGTTTTAGAGCACTTAAGTGGCCCCCAGTGCGGTTCTACATCATTCATGTTACCCGCGGCACATTCTCGGATCGTAATTATCCTGTTGTGGCCTTTGTATTTGTAATTATTATTATCACTTTAGTAATGTGGAACTGCACCGCAGATTACTTAAGTTCTCAGGAACTATGCTGCTCATTACTAATGTGATGTGTAAATGTGTCGAGGTCACAATGATCTGGGAATAAGCCACGTGCCAGTCAAGTGAGGTGGAATTGCACAGTTGGTCACTTAAGTGATCTGTTTACGTGTGCCGCTTAGTTATTTCACAAAATTAGGTTTGGGAAAGCTTGCCACATCAGCCCGTGGGCCATGGGTTGAGCAATGTATTAGAGCCTGTAGAAGCACGTGAGTGAATAAAACAGTGTAAATCATTCACATGCTTAAAGAGTGACTTTAGAGACACACGTGTACTTGCAGGATTGGGGGGGGGGGTGAAGGTGAGCCAAGCGGGTTATAGCACAGGGAGGCGAATTCGAGGAAAGAGTTGTAAAGAAAATTAGATTAGAATTTGAAAAGGACGGCAAAACCGTAAACACGCCTCTCTATGCAGGGAAAAGAACTCCAACCACATAGGCGGTGACACACTTGAAAGTCTAGGGGAGGGGGCACAGTCATTGTTGCTGGGGGAGGGGCACGATGATGATTGCAAATCATATATACACATATACATTAGATCAGTCGACTACACCTTTGACGCTGAGGAGGAAATGCCCCTCCATGCCCCCCAAGTATTACGTCAACATTGGGGGGGGGGGGGTCGGATTCGCTGACTTTTGATGACAAGGGGGGAGGGGGGGTTCGAAGGTTGGTTACATCATCAACCACTCCTTTTTGAAGATATGAAATATTCTAAGCTGCTGACGGGGGGAGGGGGTCAATGTTTTGCTGACTTTTGCTGACAAGGGGGGGGGGAGGAGGGGGTCAAAAATGGCTGAAAATCTTCTTACGTAAAACTTGAATGTCCCCTTATGATCCCTCCCACCAATAAATGTGCTTTTGTCTGAATTTGTCGCCTATGTAGTAGGAACTGTGCTGCCATCTATCGAAATTAATACCTATTCTCAAATTATCAGATGAAATTTGACATTTTAATTTTTTTAGGTTTGGCAGTTGAAAATTTCGAATGAATATGCAGCATTTTATTACTAAATACTGGAGTGTTTTTCATGGCCACAGATCTTCATAAATCTTAAAAGCATTTGACTATAATAAAATTCCATTCTTTTATAAAAATGTTTGTTGTAACTTCTTAATTATCTTAATTTTTCCCCGTTATTGTGATCTTTAGGAGCGCACGGGGCCAAGCGATTTACCTGAGGCCTTACCTGGGCCTCAGGTAAAAAATTTTCAAAAATTTCAACCGTTTCTCATTTCTGTGGAGCCCCCTCTTCCCTTGAGGTGCCCGGGTGGGACCCATGCGTTAAGACGGCACTGGGAGCGCATAGTACATTTGTACTTTGGACGTGACGTTGGACTGGACTTTCGTTTGATCATTTCTGTCGCACCACGGTCATTTTCTGCACACGAGGGCTAATTAGACCGGGACCTACAATTTATCGCCGATTCCGAACGGCAGGCTTGTTTTTTTTTTTTATACTCATCGAGAGGTTGGTGCGCTAACCTCTCGATGGGGGACTCCCTGCGGTAGCAATTTTTTGCTGCGGTCAAGTCGCCGTTTTTTGTTGTACCCCTGTGTCAGGAAAGTTTTCTGACAAAGACGAACCGGGTATCGAACTCGCGACACCTCAAAACATCCTTTGGTACTTTAGGCGAGCATCTTATCGACCGGGCTACCGCGCCCCTCTTTCGTTTGCACAAACACACACTCATGCTTTACATATACATGTACCCGTACGTATTACACATACCTTATCGTAGCTAGAAATTTCGTTCGGGAGGAGGGGGGGGGGGCAAAGTGATGGAGCAATAGATTTCACGATCATTCTCCCTTTTTTCGGTCATTTCTCACATTTCGGGGGTACCCCCCCCCCCCACCTCCTCGCTACAGCCTTGTATGTACCAACTGTTCTTCACAACGCCTCAGAAAGGCTCTTTGTAAGTAGTCAGACAGCCTCATTCGGCTGGGAACGACGAAATAAATTAAATTCGGTTCTGTTATTAAACAACATGTTGACGACAAAATGTCACTCTTACTTCTCGGTACGTGTAGTACCGGATTATAACTGCACATTAATTTTTCCCGACTATTAGGGGACCCCAATTATACGCAAATGCATCTGTGAATATGTATTTGCATATTTTGGCCCTTTTTGTCATAAAATCAAAATATTTTCAGATTAAGAGCATATATTTGAAGGTTAATTCAAGCTCAATCAGTTTTATGTGTGATTTTTTCAAATAAATATTGCTCATAAAATTTTCATAACATCGGGATTTTTGCCGGAGATGGGATTTAGTATGAATTAAGAGAGAGAGAGAGAGAGATGTTTGTTTCCAAATATCAATCGTTTCTTAGGAACTCTAGTTCTATAATATGCCAAAAGTCGTCATTTTTTGTTTAGAAATAATGTCGAAATTCTTTTGTTACTGGTATTTCAGTGCTGAGCAACTATTACAACAGATTAAAAATGCCCAAATAAAAAATGCGTAGAAGTTATTTGCGCATGCACTATATGCTAGTGAGGATATTTTCTTGTAAATGGATGTACACTAAGAGATAGAAAATATGTACTAAAAACATATCTGCTTTTTTTGTATGGTTAAAATTTTTTTGAACCATCTTAGGCCCATGTTTCGTGCAGGATTTATGTTTGTTGGGTTTTTTATGCATATTTTGGCATTTTGAAGTGGATTAATAATCCAAGCTCTAGCTATTTTTGATTTTCCTTATGACATGATATAGAGTTTCGTCGCTATCAAAAGAAATTTAGAGAGTAATTGCACATTTATTTATGAAAACTGGATGTCATTTGGCATTTATCAAAATTCTTCAAAATTTGCAAACATTTGATAATTGGAAAAAAAATATTACTGGGACAACTGTCACTGAATAAATATATTCCACATTTAATGAATTGAAAACATGAATTAAATAATTTACAACCAACGCTATAGTAAACATATAAGCGCAGTACATACCAAAATATTAGCTGTTACACGATGATAATGAGCCAGGAACTGCAGGGAAGCATTTCGTATTGCCCATATATACATTTCGTTCATGTTGATACACTCACACACAGATATCTATCACAGTCACATGAGTCACGTTTCACCAGTTCACAATCATTTATTTCACTTAGTCCACTTCTTCAACTGTAGGTCCGCCACTAGCACCGGCAAAGCCTGCGTTGCCAGTGGAAGCATTAGCACCACCTCCAGCAGCCTGATGGATCTTCATCATGTAGGGTGAGAGCTCGGACTGCACTTCCTTCATCTTGTGTTCGATCTCGTCTTTTTCGGCCAACGTGTTGTTGTCCATCCACGTTATGGCAGAGTCGCAGCATTCTTTGACCTTCGCTTTATCCGAAGCGGACAGGCGGTCTTCGGGAGCGGATTCTGCGGCCTGCTTGACGGAATAGATGTAGCTCTCCAGGGAATTCCTGGATGCTATCTTCTCTCTTTGCTGTTGGTCCTCCTTCTCGTATTCTTTGGCTTCGGACAACATGCGTTCGATCTCTTCCTTGGATAGACGTCCCTTGTCGTTGGTGATTCGGATGCTCTGGGATTTGCCCGTTCCCTTTTCCGTGGCGGAAACCTGAAGGATGCCGTTGGCGTCCAGATCGAATGTGACCTCGATCTGGGGGACACCCCTCGGAGCCGGTGGGATACCAGACAGCTGGAACCTGCCCAGGAGATGGTTGTCTTTGGTCATTGCTCTTTCGCCTTCGTACACCTGGATGTCGACACCCGGCTGGTTGTCGGAATAGGTCGTGAATATCTGCGACGTCTTGCATGGGATCCTGGAATTTCTCTCGATGATCTTAGTCATGACGCCACCGGCAGTTTCTATGCCCAGAGACAGGGGTGCCACGTCGACGAGCAAAACGTCCTTTATGTTGTCGCTGGTATCACCAGTCAAAACGGCGGCCTGGACTGCGGCACCGTATGCTACGGCCTCGTCCGGATTAATGGACATGCACAGTTCTTTCCCGTTGAAAAAGTCCTTCAACAGCTTCTGTATCTTCGGGATCCTCGTAGATCCTCCAACAAGTACCACGTCGTGAATGCTGCTCTTATCCATCTTGGCATCTTTCAGGGCTTTCTCCACTGGTTCAAGGGTACATCTGAATAAGTCCATGCACAGTTCTTCGAATCTTGCCCTGGTGATCTTGGAATAGAAGTCGATTCCTTCGAATAGAGCGTCTATTTCGATGCTCGCTTCGGTGCTGCTTGAGAGCGTTCTCTTGGCCCTCTCGCATGCAGTGCGCAGTCTTCGCAGGGCCCTGGGATTGTGTCGCAGGTCTTTCTTGTGTTTCCTCTTGAATTCTTCGATGAAGTGATTCACCATTCTGTTGTCAAAGTCCTCGCCCCCTAGATGGGTGTCACCAGATGTGGCCCTGACCTCAAACAAAGAACCCTCGTCTATAGTTAGGATAGAAACGTCGAACGTGCCACCGCCGAGGTCAAAGATCAAGACGTTCTTCTCACCTTTTAGGTTCTTGTCAAGTCCGTAAGCGAGGGCCGCAGCCGTGGGTTCGTTGATGATCCTCAACACATTCAGTCCAGCTATTCTTCCGGCATCTTTCGTGGCCTGCCTCTGAGAGTCATTGAAATAAGCCGGAACCGTGACGACAGCATCGGTCACTTTCTGGCCGAGGTACATCTCGGCGGTCTCTTTCATCTTGGTCAACACCATGGCACTGATCTCCTCGGGATTGAAGAGCTTTCTCTCACCCTTGTAGTCGACGGTTATCTTGGGTTTGCCGCTCTCGCTGACCACCTTGAACGGCCAGTGTTTGATATCGGCCTGGATCTTGGGATCGTCGAATTTCCTCCCGATGAGCCGCTTCGCATCGAAGACTGTATTCTCAGGATTGAGGGCAACTTGAGCTTTTGCCGCATCGCCGATGAGCCTCTCGGTGTCGGTAAAGGCGACGTAACTCGGAGTCGTCCTGTTGCCCTGGTCATTGGCTATGATCTCGACGTGTCCGTGCTGGAAGACTCCGACGCAGGAATACGTCGTCCCGAGGTCGATGCCGATCGCCGGTGATTTCGGAGCCATGTCGATATTCAAAGTCCTTATTGAATGAGCGCAAAACTCGAATACTTCAAATACGGAATATAAATTCAAACAACTGTGTCACAAAGTCCAAAATATTCAGGAATTAGTATTGAATACACGGCAGTTAATGCTAGACAGTCAATAGCAAACAACTGATTCGAGAGCGAGATTCAAATGATACCGACATCTGCTCCCGTCGTGTATTTAAAGCCATAGAGAAAAATCGAGAAAGTTCTGGTTTCTCTTCCTTACGTCATCATCAGGGTTGCTGCAAGAGCAGGAAATGACCTTGGCGACGAAAACTGAAGCCAATCTCCTTGTTTTCAGCGCCAAAGCCGGAGAAAGAAATTGCCCCACGAGACTTCTATTCAATGCATGTGCTGCTCTGCAATGATCTACTATTTCATGATTTGAATAAAAATCCATAACCTAAAATTCAATAAAATTATATTATCTTTTAAATATTTTATTCTAGAGATTTTAGCGAAAAAATTTAATAAATGGAACTTGAAATTGGATTTTGAAATAAATGGGACTTCTTTATCGTTTGTTCTAATCGGGGCTCAGGGCCCCCACACAAAACAGGGCGCCAAAAAAACATAATTCAAGACTTAAATTCTGGGAAATTTTTCTTTTTTTTTCTCAAATTATTTCTTCTACTAAATATTAAATTTTACTATACATTAAATCGTTTTTTCATTAATTCTGAATTAGCATTTATTCTCAAATCATTTCTTTCACCGATTCTGAATTTTTACTTATTTCGGATTCTGATTCCGAATGGAAAATTCAGAAATTGTAGTTTCATTGATTCTGATTTCCCATTAATTGTGAAATTATTAGTTATTTCTTCCATTGATTGCTCAATTAATTATTCCAAGATTATATCCTTCATTGATTCCAAAATTGTTCCTTTCATTAATTATTAAATTTTTTTCTCTCACTAATTCTGTATTTTCTTTGAGTCTTTGAAAATTATTACCTTCATTCATTATTGAATTTCATTTACTCTGAAATCTTTTGTTTCACTGGTCCTGATTTTGGATTAATTTTGAAATTATTTCTTTCATCGATTGAGAAATTATTTCTTTTCTTTAATTTAGAAACTATCGTTCATTTGACTTTCCTTTAATTCCGAAATTATTTCTTTCAATGATTTAGATATTTCATGACTCAGATTTCTTTTCATTAATAGTGAAATTATATCTTTCATTTACTGGTTTTCCATTAATTCTGAAATTACTTCTTCCATTTCTCAAATTATTTCTTTCATTGAATCTGAAAATATTTTTTCATTGATTCTGAAAATATTTTTTTCATTAATAAAATAGTTCTTTCATTGATTCTGAAAATATTTCTTTCATTGATTGTGGAAATTATTTTTTTTCATTGATTCTGAAAATATTTCTTTCATTGATTGTGGAAATTATTTTTTTTCATTGATTCTGAAAATATTTCTTTCATTGAATCTGAAAATATTTCTTTCATTGAATCTGAAAATATTTCTTTCATTGAATCTGAAAATATTTCTTTCATTGAATCTGAAAATATTTCTTTCATTGATTCTGAAAATATTTCTTTTACCAGTTCATAACTCTCGTTATTACTTCTAGAATTTCCATTGATTCTGGAATTTATTTGGTTCTGGGATAATTTCTTCCATCGATTAAAAACTACAAAAAATTCAACTGAAAACAAAGAAAATGTATGAGTAAATTTCCTTCCATTTGAATTTAATTTTCTTTTCAATTTCGTAACGCTAAATTTCTTTGTAAAATTTTCTTTAAACCCATTGGACACCGGCCCACAAGGTGAGGCCATTATTAATCTTATTATAAAAAGCCATCATAATGAATATAAAAAAAAATTTCATTAAAAATCTCAAATATTCGTCTATGAACACCTAAATTGATTAATCAATTAATTCAAATTTGAAACCTTATTTCAGAGATATTCAATCTTTTTCAGATATTGCGGGCCAAATTAAAACTTTTCATGAACCCCGCGGGCCACCAACTCATGACGGAAAAATTCCCTGATATTAAACCCGTCTCCCCAAATCATTTACATTAGTATGTATTAGTCTTAATGTATCAGTCTTAACAATTTTGATATTACTATCAATAATCTGAAATTGTTTCTTCGGTATTTCTGCGATTATTTCTTTCTGTAGTTTTCTGCAGTTATTTCTTCCAGTAGTTCTGTAACTAGCTTTTAATTGATTATAGATTTTTCATCAATTATGGAATTATTTTTTTAAATAATTCTAAAATTTCTGTAATTATGGTATTTTTTAAGCATTTCTGTAAATTTTGTAATTTTATACACCTTTTGGATGCTGGATTTTCCCTCTCGAAATATATGAAATCAGTCTCACACAAAAAGTGTTTCGGCTCTGGGCCCCCCCCCCCCCAAATTCGTTACGACGGACGGCCCTTTTAATATACCAAATGTACAGCATTGCTATTGAACCTAGAAAGTATATACTTAATTTTTTTTTTTTTGTAATTTAATTATTGTTCTATTTCAAATAGCTATTTTCTCAACATTTTCGGACGGCTTTGACATAAATCTCCAAGAGCTATATTTGGCCCGTGGGCCATGGGTTGAAGACCCCTACCAATTCAATGATATTGGACTACCTTATTTCAATGATAGTTTCAAAATAATTTCGTCAGATTTTCGAATATTCAATCGGAAAAAAAAACATCGAATGTTCTAGTTCGAAAATCCTATTGTAGCAAAGTGTCGCGTTTATACTTAATTTCCGCGCTAAAAACGTCGCTGTTAGATATTTTCTGGTAACCCAAACTCCCCGTCTGTGTTTCTAGCGCTTGTGACGTCACATATTTGACGTCACGAGTCACGTCACGCGATGCCAGAGGATTCTGGAATGATCTCGAAAACTCTCTTCTCTTCTCACAGAAACACAATTTTTCTTTTCCATTGTTATATAGTGTTGTTTGTGATTCTCTCGCTCGCTCTCTTCCTCCTACTAACACACATTTTCCTTTCGAAACCACCTTAATTCAAGCTCTTAAAAACAAATTTATTAATTTCATTTTTCATGTCTGTTTCATTATTATTTCGTACATTATTTTTCGTTCATTACCTTTTTTTTTTAACATGGTATAAAAGACTTGAAAAACTATGCTCTGATAGAAATGTCATTAAAAATATTGTTTAACTGTTAATTTATTTCAATTTCGCATTCCACATATTGTTGATTGTATTTGCCAGGAGCTCTTAACATTCGGTCGGGTTCAGATGCGACCCAAAATCAACACCACGATCAACTTTGCGACCCGTTGGACTATTTTTAATTTAAAGAAATATTTGTTATAAATATTTTTCAGATCAACAAAATGTTTGGTTTTTTCGAAATTACTGGAACCATTCAATAGCATCTTAAAAGGTGGTCCGACGGCCCCCCCCCCCCAACTAATGAAAGTTTTCACTAATTCCTTAAATTATTCAATTCATTAGGGGCCCGTTCAAGTATTACGTAAGCTAATTTTTAGCCATTTTTGACCCCCTCCCCCCTTGTCAGCAAAATTTCGTCATCAGCTCTGCCCCTGTGAATCCTAACTCACATTTTCATAAAGGGTGGTTGATGACGTAAGCATGATCAAAACCCCCTCCCCCCCCCCCGTCATCAAAAGTCAGCAAATCGGAAACCCCCCTCCCCATCGATGATGACGTAATACTTGAACGGCCCCTTATCAGGTGATAACTAATTATTTAGAATCACTTCGACTAATTCTTTTTCATTAATTTTCGAATGGTTTTTCATTTATTTTGGAGTTCATTTACTAGAAAATTATTTTTCATCAATATAGGAATCCGTTCCCGTTATGGAAATGTTTTTCACTAATTCTAGAATTATGTTCTTTCATTAATTTCAAATTCTCATAATCTCCGGATTTTCATTAATATTTGTTTAATGTATTCATATTTTCATCCAGATACTTTTTAGCATCTCTCGCTGTGCATTCTATAATAATTAAGGGCTAGGATACGTATGACCTAAAAACCGACAGAATATGCTCCATAGAAAATGCATTTATGCCCTAAAAAAACTAGAGAAATATGCCGTAGAAACCTAAAAATATTCTCCTATAACTAGGCTAACCATATTTCCTCGAGAAAAACACTGGAAATCACAGAAAATCGCCAATCATTGTCAAAAATAATTAAGAAGGCACACAAATAAAATTGCCAATAGTTGCTAGTCGCATCTTGAAATGGGGAATCATTACTAAAAACGATGTCAATGATATAAAGTAAAATTTACAATTATTGCTATAATCGCCAATTGCGGAAAATGAAGCTAGGGAAGAGAGAGTTTGGAGAAAAAAATCTTCATTATTATGCGAAAATATACAAAATAATGCTCCAAAGCATGAAAATATGCCTTAAATTCTGATCACATAAAATGCCCTAAAATTGCTGAAAATCATGAAAAATACTCTATTTCGTAAAAAATAGCGAAATGTGCAAAATGAATAAGAAATCCTAGCCTTTGTAATGATATTATGCCTTTTCGGATGTCAACTTCTCTCTAAAAATACAATTTAGAGGGGCCCCCAAAATCTGTCTGGGGTCCCAACAGACCAGTCACGACCCAGGCTCTGTCCCTCCAGGGATATAAGCCTTTTACCCTTGCGGATCAAAGTCACTAGCCGTGTGTCTGGGGTCCCGTCACAGGCCGTCAAAATCACTAAGACACCGCTGAAATCAGTGAAGCAACAAATTAAGTTATAACCGGATTGTCTGTGGATTCGCGTGCCCTATCTCAGGAGCCCCAGCGACCCAAGTTTGGGTCACGACCCATAGGGTAAGAACCCCTATCATATGCTATGGTTTATGACAACATAATTTTTTTACGCATCTGTGATGCTTATTTTTTGCAAATTTTTAAACATCAAGGAAAAAATATACATATTATTTACACTTTGTGCTCATGATAAAATACAGGGTGTCCCATAATTTCGTAAGTACAGTGCTGCCCCGCATTAGCCGGCATGCCACCAAAACTCGAAGGAAACCAATATTTCGAATGTTGGTGTCTGGCCCGTTACCGGCGTGCCGGGAAAAACCAGGTTTCGTAAAAATCCCAGTATGTATATTCAGCCAATTCAATGGATTTCATAGTAAAGTTATTTAAGAATTTTTCAGTAGTTGTGATTTGAAAAATGCGATACTCCTGCTGGCATGCTATTTTACTTGACCGCACACCAACTCCGGTCATATATCGCCACACAGCAATTTCCAACCAGAGGAGTTGGGTGGGAAATGAAGGCTCTCCATCCATCGATGGTCGCCCCAGGGTCGGTAGGTACTCCCTGGCATGCTGGTCACCCTCGATGTTTCACTGGCATGTCGGCTAATTAGCGGGGAGGAGAATACGGTAGTTAAAAAATTCATGAAAATTGAAGAAATCGGTATATTTGAATGCGGTTTGAGAAAAAATTATTCTCACGAAGGACCAAATTCTTTTGGAACAAAAAATTATTTCACATTTCTGTCGGTAGAGAGCGCTGCAGAAAAGAAAATCGCTGGTGATATGTAAATCACAGTCTTATGAAGTGCAGGGTGTACGATTAAAAAATAGCTTATTTCTAGATGCTCCCGTTGCTGGCGCTTACATAAGGTTTTCATGTGATATAGAAACATTGATTAACATGGATAGAGCACTATTAGTGAAGGTTTTTTTTTTTTTACCTCCGCCACGAATCACCGCCTGAAGCTTTGCGAACGTTTCAGACACAGAAGAGGTTGAAGAAAGGTCAAGATCCAACCACTCTTGGTGGAGTTGCATGCACCATTCTCTATCGACAAAAATTTGAACTAATTTTTTTCCGTACCAAAAGGGGCCATTCAAGTATTACGTCAGCAAATTTTTAGTCATTTTTGACACCCCCCCCACACCATTGTCAGCAAAGGTCAGTAAAACACTGACCTCCCACGCTTGTCAGCAACTTAGAATATTTCATATCTTCAAAAAAAGGTGGTTGATAACGTAAGCAACCTTCACACCCCCCCCCCGTCACCAAAAGCCATCAAATCAGAACACCCCCCCCCCCATGATGACTTAATACTTGAATGATCCCAAAGTGGCACAACTTCCGTGAGAATAACTTTTTCGCAAACCACATTCAAATACGTATACCGATTCCTCTACAATATTTATGAATTTTTAAACTATTCACGAATTTATGGGTGAGCATGACATCAGTTTAATTGATTCAATAAAAGGTAAACTATTCATTTTTTAAAATTTGCGTATTCGTAATCTGTATTTATATCCATTCGTAAATCTGTGCTCAGATGGCAAAATGTTATGTGCGAGTCACTTTTCCCAAAAAAATTGAGTTGCTCCCATTCCGGGGTCTCGTTCATTAATGGCAAAAATTTCATCTTTCTCTTTCAGTTTATGAGGAAACAACGGACGCAAATTATAATCAGCCAAAAAGCCACAGAATCGCGTATTGGCAAAATATTATTTGCAAATTCTCGCCATCGTGAAATTTTAAAAAAGCGACTTATAACATTTCTCGCCGCCTGAGCACAGAAATAATTGATATTTGCAATATAGAATACTATTTGTTATTTTTCTCGTTTTTAAAAAGTTGAATTTCAAATTTAATTTCAGATGAGACTGATTCAATTCTTTTGTCTAATTGTTTGAGTTTCACAATTGTCTTCATTTTGAATTGATTTGTATTCGATTGCATCGGTGCCATGTTATTTTATCATGCGCGCAAGTGGTTGACAGTACATTTGTTCCTCTAAATATTTGAAAAATTGCAAAAAAAATTAAGTATCGGAGAACGCGTTTTCATAGCATAGCAAGTACAATCAAAAATATGTGTACTAAATTTGAGATAAATCCATGTCTAAATAATATTTTTGATTATTATAATACATTTCTACTAGGGCGTAAGTTTTAACATTTTGACCATTCCTGTGTGAGACCCCCCCCCCTAACGCATGGGCCACACACGGGCACAATCCCGGGTCCTCAAGTGATGAGGGAGGGTCTTATATGAAAATTAGAGTAGAAGCGTGTAAAGTATTAGACTAGCATTTTTTGAGCCAGGTAGAGAGCCTCAGAAAAATTACTTCATCCGGGGGACCCTTGATGTTCTTTAAACGGCCAAGCCCGTAACTAGGCTGGAGCAACCGGAGCACTGCCCCAGGAGCCTTGAACCGAATTAGGGGGGCCACAAAAAATTTTCACTTATTTTGCACAATAACTCTTTCGGGGGGCTCCAAGAAAATGTTTGTTCCCAGGGCCTCGAGAATGCAAGCTATGGTCCCGAAGACGGCCCTGATGAGCTGATGAGACTCCCCCCCCCCCTCAAAAAAGCACTTTTCAAATTTCACACTTTTTTTTTTTAATTAAGAAAAAAAAGAACGCATTAAATTTTCAAATAGAGGCGTAACACAGGAAGAGTGGGTGTTTTCCCAGAGCTTTTTCTGCCACCCGGTCCGCCATTTTGCCTGTTGTTGCCTTTGTATTTGTATTTAGATTTGCACTGGAATTGTAGAAATTGCTTCACTTAAAATAATAATAAATTTTATAATTTCCTTGGGGGGTCATCGCCGCATGCATAGATAACTAGACAACCCACCCACCACTGCCCTTTTCAACATACGCTGCCGGACTAATCCTGGAAGGACCTTCTCAAGAGCATCGTGGCAAATGATCTTCAGTTACCCCCCATCTGACTGCAACTGCCCAAAACCTGACACTTTACATATTTGCCATCGAAACAATGTGAATTTTTTTTGTTCTTGAGCAATTCCACCAACTACACTGCCTAAACAGAGGTTAACATAAATAGCGGCTGTTCAAATTTTTGGAGGGTTGGGGGCCACTCTACCGAGATTTGAAGATGTGTTGCGAACCACTTAATTAAGTGATCTGGATCAGCACCGCAGGAAGTTAGTCAAGTGATCTTGAAATGTGCCGCTTAGTTTATCTTAACGACATAGGCGAAGAGATAGACTTGGAAGTCTGGGGGGGGGGGGACGGTCATTATTGCTGGGGGGGGGGGCAAGATGATGATGTCAATTCGTATATACGTATATACATTAGATCAGCTGACTCCACCTTTGACGCTGGGGGGGGGGGGGCAATGCCCCCAACGCCCCCCCCCCCCCTCCGTATCTCCACCCATGCTTAACGATATGTTTGAGGTTGCAAGCCACATCAAATGACTTCGGTGGCCACATTTGACTCGCGTGCCCTGGGTTTAGCATGTATGACGTAAATGAAAAATAGTTATGATGATCAGGGCCGTCGTAATAGCATCATGGGGTTCCCAGAAGTATAATGTTCCTGCGGGACCCTACTTATTACCTGCAAATATATGCCTACCTATTTACGCACTTTCGGAAAAAATATCATAGTGATAAATCTCATAATCACTACCACGCATTCCAACATATACTAGTTCGATAGAGGTTCAGCAGAGAAATATGGACGAGGTGCATGTGTGGTTTAGTAGTAGCACGTTTGTGAGCACGAAAAACGCTGGGATAATTTCAAGACAGGCGGGATGACATTAGGATAGGGATCTTTCAGACATTGCGGGCCAAATTAAAACTCCCCATGAAGCCCGCGGGCCACCAGGTCATATACTTGCCCGTTATTGAGCATGGTTCCCCAGATTATTGAACACTTCTAAATGCCATCGAAAAGGGGTACGTCTGGTAACTAACTCGTCTGAATTTGGCAGCAATAATGCAGTGCATTTTGTGCTGCCATCTATTGGAATTTATTTAAAATACTCAAATTATTAAAATGAATCAAGTTTTTCATTTTTTCAGAGTTTCCAGTTGGAAATTTAGGATGAATATAGCATTTAATTACTACTAAATAACAGAAGTTTTTTTTTTCTAATGTTTACCAAGATTTTCATACATTGGGGAAAAGTATTTAAATATGATAAAAAAACTTCACACCTACTGAAAATTGTTCCTCTCACTTCCCAGTACAAACAGTGTACTGAACATTAACATTAATCTTTCATGACTATTAGTAGAGCCCGGATTATATGCAAATGCATGTGTGCAAATTTTTTACTTTTTTTATTTTTTTTGCATAAAATCAAATAATTTTCAGAATAAGAGCATATTTTGTGAAGGTATAATATTATAATTTTTTAAATAAATAATATTCATATTTTCATAACTTCGGTTTCCTTTTTGTGGACGTGGGATTTGGTGCGAATTCTGTTTGTTTTCATTCTCCCCCCCCCCCCCTCCAATATCAACCGTTTTATTGAAACTCTATATATATTCATAGACACACATCGAAAGTCTTCACTTTTTGTTTACAGAGAATTACCAAATTGTTTTTTTACTGGTATTTCGTTAACGGTCAGTTATTACAAACTAGAAATTAAAAATTTCTAATTAAAAATGTACTTATTTGCACATGCAGTGTATCTGTGGGATATATATATATATTGTAAATAAAATATGCACAAAGAAATAGAAAATATGCATTAAAAGGTTAAATTTTTTTGCGATATTTTAGTGAATATTTTGGCATTTTTAAGTAAATATCATCGGAATTCTAGCTATTCGCAATATTTTCCTTATGACATGATACTGGGTTTCGTCACTTCCAAAATAGGTTTAGAGTGAAATCGCATATTTAATTATTAGAGTTGAATGCCATTTATCAAAATTTGCAATATTTGATCATTTTAAAAAAAAGCCATTACTTGGAAAAAAAACCCACACTGAATAAAAACATTCTACATTTAATGAATTGAAAATATGAATTAAGTAATTTACAATTAACACTGTCGAAAACGTTTATGCACATTACATACCAACATATCAGCTGTTAGACGATGGCAATGAACCAGGAACTGCAAGGAATGCATTTGGTTATGTCCATACATATACACTTTGTTCAAAATGATACACTCACACACACAAATATCTATCACAGTCATGAGTCACAAGTCCACTATCATTGCACTCAGTCTACTTCTTCCACAGTAGGTCCGGCATTGGCAAAGCCTGCGTTGCCAGTGGAAGCATTAGCACCACCTCCAGCAGCCTGATGGATCTTCATCATGTAGGGCGAGAGTTCGGACTGGACTTCCTTCATCTTGTGTTCGATCTCGTCTTTCTCGGCCAACGTGTTGTTGTCCATCCACGTTATGGCCGAGTCGCAACATTCTTTGACTTTGGCCTTGTCCGAAGCGGACAGGCGGTCTTCGGGAGCGGATTCTGCGGCCTGCTTGACGGAATAGATGTAGCTTTCCATGGAATTCCTGGATGCTATCTTCTCTCGCTGCTGTTGGTCCTCCTTCTCGTATTCTTTGGCTTCGGACAACATGCGTTCGATCTCTTCCTTGGATAGACGTCCCTTGTCGTTGGTGATTCGGATGCTCTGCGACTTGCCCGTTCCCTTTTCCATGGCGGAAACTTGAAGGATGCCGTTGGCGTCCAGATCGAATGTCACCTCGATCTGGGGGACACCCCTCGGAGCCGGTGGGATACCAGACAGCTGGAACCTGCCCAGGAGATGGTTGTCTTTGGTCATTGCTCTTTCGCCTTCGTACACCTGGATGTCGACACCCGGCTGGTTGTCGGAATAGGTCGTGAATATTTGCGACGTCTTGCATGGGATCCTAGAATTTCTCTCGATGATCTTAGTCATGACGCCACCGGCAGTTTCTATGCCCAGAGACAGGGGTGCCACGTCGACTAGCAAAACGTCCTTTATATTGTCGCTAGTATCACCAGTCAAAACGGCGGCCTGGACTGCGGCACCGTATGCCACGGCCTCGTCTGGATTGATGGACATGCACAGTTCTTTGCCGTTGAAAAAGTCCTTCAGCAGCTTCTGTATCTTCGGGATCCTCGTAGATCCGCCAACAAGTACCACGTCGTGAATGCTGCTCTTATCCATCTTGGCATCTTTCAAGGCTTTCTCCACTGGTTCGAGGGTACATCTGAATAGGTCCATGCACAGTTCTTCGAATCTTGCCCTGGTGATCTTGGAGTAGAAGTCGATTCCTTCGAATAGAGCGTCTATTTCGATGCTCGCTTCGGTGCTGCTCGAGAGAGTTCTCTTGGCCCTCTCGCATGCAGTGCGCAGTCTTCGCAGGGCCCTGGGATTGTGTCGCAGGTCTTTCTTGTGTTTCCTCTTGAATTCCTCGATGAAGTGATTGACCATCCTGTTGTCAAAGTCCTCGCCCCCTAGATGGGTGTCACCAGATGTGGCCCTGACCTCAAACAAAGAACCCTCGTCTATAGTTAGGATAGAAACGTCGAACGTGCCACCGCCGAGGTCAAAGATCAAGACGTTCTTCTCACCTTTCAGGTTTTTGTCAAGTCCGTAAGCGAGGGCAGCAGCCGTGGGTTCGTTGATGATCCTCAACACATTCAGTCCAGCTATTCTTCCGGCATCTTTCGTGGCCTGCCTCTGAGAGTCATTGAAATAAGCCGGAACCGTGACGACAGCATCGGTCACTTTCTGGCCGAAGTACATCTCGGCGGTCTCTTTCATCTTGATCAACACCATGGCGCTGATCTCCTCGGGATTGAAGAGCTTTCTCTCACCCTTGTAGTCGACGGTTATCTTGAGTTTGCCGCTCTCGCTGACCACCTTGAATGGCCAGTGTTTGATATCGGCCTGGATCTTGGGATCGTCGAATTTCCTCCCGATGAGCCGCTTCGCATCGAAGACCGTATTCTCGGGATTGAGGGCAACTTGAGCTTTTGCCGCATCGCCGATGAGCCTCTCGGTGTCGGTGAAGGCGACGTAACTCGGAGTCGTCCTGTTGCCTTGGTCATTGGCTATGATCTCGACGTGTCCGTGCTGGAAGACTCCGACGCAGGAATACGTCGTCCCGAGGTCGATGCCGATCGCCGGTGATTTCGGAGCCATGTCGAATCGATATTCAAAGTCCTTATCGACTGAATGAGCACAAAATCCTGTTATTATTTTGAACACGAAATGTGAATTCAAACAGCTTTCACAATCTCCAAAACGTTCACCAATTACGATAGAATATAAGCGTAAACGCGCAGTCAATGCTAGACAGTCAATAGCAAACAACTGATTCGAGAGCGAGACTCGATTGATGTCCAACAGCTGCTCCAGCCGTGCATTTAAAGACACAGAGAAAAATCGAGAAGGTTCTGGTTTCTCTCCCCCTACGTCACCATCAGGGTTGCCGCAAGAGCAGGAAATGACCTTGGCGATTGAAACCGATGCCAATATTGCTGTTTTTAGTGACAAGGCCGGAAAAAGAAATTGTCGGTGAGAGGCTTTGATTTCAATGTATATGCTGTGCAATGATCTACTATTTCATGATTTGAGTACAAAATTCATATAACAACATGAATCTTTTTAATATTTTACTCAAAAATTTTTGGCGAAAAAATTTCATTTATGGATCTTGAAATTGGATTTTGAAATAAATGGGATTTCTATCGTAAGTTTGTTTTAATCGGAGCTCAGGGCCCCCCCCCCCCCACACAAAACAGGGCGCCAAAAAAACATAATTCAAGACTTTCATAAATTCTGGGAAATTTTTCTTTTTTTCCTCAAATTATTTTTTCTACTAAATATTAAATTTTACTATACATTAAATTGTTTTTTCATTAATTCTGAATTAGCATTTATTCTCAAATCATTTCTTTCACCGATCCTAATTTTTTACTTATTTTGGATTCTGTAGTTTCATCGATTCTGATTTCCCATTAATTGTGAAATTATTAATTATTTCTTCCAATTGATTGATTAATTGTTATTTCTTTCAGTGATTCTGGATTTTTTTCCTCTCATTTCTATCTCATTTCCCTTTAATTCTGAAATTATTTTTTTCAGTGATTCAGATGCAGTTATTTCATGATTCGGATTTCTTTTCATTGATAGTGAAATTATTTCTTTCATTTATCTGATTTTCCATTAATTCTGAAATTATTTCTTTTATTTTGTGAAATTATTTCTTTTATTTTCTGAAATTATTTCTTTTATTTTCTGAAATTATTTCTTTTATTTTCTGAAATTATTTCTTTTATTTTCTGAAATTATTTCTTTTATTTTCTGAAATTATTTCTCCCATTCATTCTGAAATTTACTTCAGTTCTGAAAATATTTCTTTCATTGGCTCTGAAATTATTTATTCTATCAGTTCAAAATTTTCGTTAATTCTAGAGTTTTCATTATAATTGCGGAATAATTTCTTCGATGAATTTCGAATTTTCGATGATTCTAGAATAATGGCATTCGTACATTACAGAAGTTCCATTAATTCTTGAATTTTCATTAAATCCAGAATTTTCATCCATTCTGTAGTATTTTATTTCGTTTTTCAATTCCCTATTTTTACTAATTCTGGAATTTCTTTGGTTCCGAGATAATTTCTTCCATCGATTAAAAACTTCAAAAAATTCAACTGTAAACAAAGGCAATATATGAGTAAATTTTGAAAGTAAATTGAATCCAATTTTCTTTTCAATTTCGTAACACTTAATTTCTCTGTAAATTTTTTTTTTAACCCATTACACACCGACCCACAAGGGTCTCTCCCAGCGAAGGTGAGATCTTTATTAATGTTAGCTATAACAAGCCATTATAACGAATATAAAAAGAAGTTTCATTAAAAATCTCAAAATATTCGTCTATGAACACTTAAATTAGTTAATCAATTCAAATTACAAACCCTATTTCAGGGGTCTTCCCAACCTTTTAGTCATTGCGGGCCACATTAAAACTTTCCGTGAATCCCGCGGGCTACCAATTCATACCGTGGTATTCCCCGTTATTAAACGTTGTGCGTGTTCAGGATGGCTCATTTTCAAGTGCTACTGATAATGCTTCGGAAAGACAAGAAAAAAGTGAAAGGTTTACAAGCAAAATTGGATATATTGACTATGCTTGGCGAAAGTAAGTCAATTGCTGCTGCTGTGGCCCGCCATTACGGAATCTACGGTGAGATACATCAAGAAAAAGGAATCTGAAATTCGTTCACTCGCGGCTGTAGCTGTACCTGAGGCAGCAAAAGCTTTGCATCGTCTACGGGATCCACGTGTTTCTCGGACAGAAAATGCTGTTTTTTGTGAGTGCAAGACTGCTACAAAAAAAGGTATTCCAATTGATTGTAATATTATAACGGAAAATGCGATAACACATTTTACGCTTCTATAAAGGAAGGGCTGGTGTGAAACGTCTATTTCATCAGAATTTTATGCAAGTAAAGGTTGGTTTCATAGGTTTAAGGAACGATTCGGATTACGTAATGTAAAAATTGTGGCGAACAAGCCTCTGCCGACCAGGAGGCAGCTAGAAAATTTCCAAAGACTTTGCAGAAAATTATTGAAGAGAAGGGTTACGCACCTCAGCAGGTGTTTAACGTTGACGAAACTGCACTATTTTGAAAGAAAATGCCGCAAGAACATTTATCAATCAAGAAAAAAAGCGAGCGCCTGGTTTTAAGATAGACTTACTATGACTTCAAGTTAGACAAGGATGTCAAAGCTCGAAGTATTTTGGATGAACAATAAAAGGGCTTGGACTATGAAAGCACTTTTCCTGGATTGGTTTAAACGGTGTTTCGTGCCGGAAGTCAGGAGGTACCTTGAGAGTGAAGACATGTCATTCAAAGTTCTTTTGATACTGGATAATGCTCCTGTACAACAGGATGTCAATGTGTTCAGAGCTGATGGTGTGGAAGTCTTTTATATGCCTCCTAATCGATATCTATCATTCAGCCCCTTGATCAGGGGGTAAAGCGAACATTCAAGGCTCACTATACACGCCACTCAATGCAGATGATTTTGCACGCAATAGAAGATGCCAATGCATAAAAATGTCTTGAAGGTATGGAAGAATTAAACTATCACTAATGCCATTACTGTCATAACTAGAGCCGTGGCAGCTCTTAAGTAGAAGACAAGTTCACCGATGCCTTTACGGTACGTCCTTCACATGCAAAAAATTAGTAGAGGATGCCTTGTCAACATGTTCCGACATTCTTGATATGAAGAAGAAGAAACATCAAACAAAATCGCAATGTCCTTTCAGAAAGCAACAACCGCTGCACCCTCTTTTACATTCCCCTTCTACCTCTGCGTCACCCTGCTCTTCTCATGATGTTCAATAAACGAGATAAACAAAAAACCCCCATGGTTTCGGTTATTCGCGGATTTCCGTATTCGCGGTCACCCCAGGAACGTAACCCCCGCGAATACGGGGGGGGGGGGGCGACTGTACTTTGAAATTATTTCTTTCACTGATTTTGATTCTTTTTTTTTATTATAATTATTTATTTTTTATTAATTCCAAAATTGGTCTCGATAATTCCTTTTTCATTAATTCCGAAATTTTCGATACATAATAATTCTGAAATTACATTTCATTCATTTAAATTTTCGTTAATTGTGAAATTACCTTTTCATTAATTATAAATTTTCATCAATTGTGAAATTACCTTTTCATTAATTATAAATTTTCATCAATTGTGAAATTACCTTTTCATTAACTATAAATTTTCATCAATTGTGAAATTACCTTTTCATTAACTATAAATTTTCATCAATTGTGAAATTATCTTTTCATTAATTATAAATTTTCATCAATTGTGAAATTATCTTTTCATTAATTATAAATTTTCATCAATTGCGAAATTACCTTTTCATTAATTATAAATTTTCATCAATTGTGAAATTACCTTTTCATTAACTATAAATTTTCATCAATTGTGAAATTACCTTTTCATTAACTATAAATTTTCATCAATTGTGAAATTATCTTTTCATTAATTATAAATTTTCATCAATTGTGAAATTATCTTTTCATTAATTATAAATTTTCATCAATTGCGAAATTACCTTTTCATTAATTATAAATTTTCATCAATTGTGAAATTACCTTTTCATTAATTATAAATTTTCATCAATTGTGAAATTACCTTTTCATTAATTATAAATTTTCATCAATTGTGAAATTATCTTTTCATTAATTATAAATTTTCATCAATTGTGAAATTATCTTTTCATTAATTATAAATTTTCATAATGCCCGAACCGGGATTCGGACCCATAGATTTCTCACCAATTATGGAATCATTGTTGTTGTTTTTTTTTAATTCTAAAATTTCTACAGTGTTTTTCCAGCACTTTTGTGAATTCAGTAATTATGTATAGCTTTTGGATGCCGAATTTTGTCTCTCGAAATACAGGTCTCAAAAAGTTGCTTCGGCTCCGGGCATGGCTCCCACATCCTGGAGTAGGGCCCCTAGGCTGGGATCTTTTGCGGGTCCCCCGACCAGACTTTCACAGGCCCCTTTATGATGGATTTATATCGTGAAAAAACCAAAAAATAACGAAAACCGTTCCGGGCCCCCAGGACTGGAGCCTTGCCAGCCCACCCATCGGGGGGGGGCCATAGCTCCGGATCCCCCCTCCAAATCGTTTACACGGCCCTTTCTATGTACCAAATGCCCATCGTTATCGAATCTGGAAAGTATCTTACACTTCTAAATACAGATATAAATGCCCAGCGCTCTTTTTTACATTTTTTTTTTCAATCTCTTTTCAATCTTAAATGGCTATTTTCTCTAAATAGTCGGCGGGCCACGGCCAAAAAAAGCTCCGAGGGCCAAATTTAGCCCCGGTTGAAGACCCCTGCCCTATTTCAATGGTAATTTAAAAATATTTTTTTCAGATTTCTGATTATTAAGTCAGAAAAAACATCAAATATCATTATTTAATTCTATTTCGGAAATCCTATCCTGGCAGCGTCGTTTCATTTAATTTCCAATCACGCCAAAAAAAAGTCGCTAATGAAGATTTTCTGGTAACCCAAACTCCCGTCTGTGTTTCCAACGCCCGTGACGTCACGTGCATCACGTCACGAGTGACGTCACGATGCCAGTTGATTCTAGAATGATCTCGAAAAATCTTCAAGGAAACGTATTCTTTCTCTCTTTTACTATCATTTTCTTTCCGAAACATTCTTAATTTAACTTCTCTAAAAACAAATGTTATTCCATTTTCTTTTCCCAAGTCTGTTCGAAAATGGATACAGTCAAACCTCGTTAGTGCGTCACCCGGTTAACACGTCACTCCGCTTACCGGGTCACTTCTTGGAAGTCCCAATTGTCCTCGGGCAGGAATTGGCACAGCTATGGCTTACTCCGTTTAACGAGTCACTCCGCTTACTAAGTCATATTTTTGCTCTCCCAAGAGTGAATCGTTAACGAGGTTTGACTGTGTTTACTTTTCGTTCGTTACCTGTTTTAATGGGGGTTTGATGCACGCAAATTTCCCAGAAAACATATTTTCGAATTTTTTTTTTTTTTCAAATTTTCAAATACTATGGAATTTTCTGCTTCTGATTGTGTTCAAGTTTCTGTTGTACCTGTGATAAAAATATTTTTTAAATATTTTAATGTAAACTGCTGGCAGGCGTTTTATACGGCAATGTTTCCCACTAAGATGCTCTTTTCTCGAAACTAAGTTTTTTTTGTTAGATAAGGAGTATTTTTTCGAACAAACGCTACACATTTGAATGCCTTGATAATTCCTTTTTCATTAATTCCGAAATTTTCGATATATAATAATTCTGAAATTACATTTCATTCATTTAAATTTTCATTAATTGTGAAATTATCTTTTCATTAATTTTCATCAATTGCGAAATTATCTTATACAAATACAACGCCACAACAGGCAAATTGCCCAACGAGGTGGCTGACTTAAGAACATCATGGATCCCCGAACCCTTTTTTACCCTACCTACTACTGCTACACCACACATGCACCTCGTCCACAACCCCCCGCGGAACCCCCAACTAATCGGTACATGCGGGAATGTGCGTGTACGTGTAGTGAAACCTGACGTGAAGTTTTTTTTGTTTCTCTGTAATGCTTGTTATGTGTAGTGCTGCCATCTGCCACCAGTTTTTCAAACTATGAGTGAAGTGAGATATAGATGGCTTTTTTTCTCAGCCAGAGATATCAAGGAAACAGTTATTTTCCGGATATTATGCTGAGGTGAGCTCGGAAAGAAAAGTCATCACGTCTCCGCCGGGACTCGAACCCAGGCCATTTTGCATACCGGGCAAGCATGCTACCATCTACACCACTGGAGACACATGAATCTGCCTTCCTAATTTCACGCACTGTGTCGTGAGGCGCTGCATAATATCCGGAAAATAACTGTTTCCTTGATATGAGTGAAGTGTTATGATTGAATGATTTTTCGTTGTAGGACTGTTGCTCTCTCTGGCGAGACTTTTTAACGGGGAGATCGGCTCGCATTTGCGCCTTGAAGTTGGGAACCACAGAAAACCAACTTCAGCCGACCACCACTGTGGAGTTCGAACCCGGATCCTCGCATCGCGAGTCCGTCGCTATAAAATGCCCTGAAAAAACAAAAAGTCTGCCGTAATAACCTAAAAATACTCTTTTATAAATAATCTGGCCATATTGCTTCGAGAAAAACGCGGGAAATCACAGGAAATTGCCAATCTATTTCCTTTGCCAAAAATAATGGCAAAGGCACATATAAATGAAATTGCCAATAGTTTCTAATTTCACCGAAAAACAGCCAATCATTGCCAAAAACGATGTCAGTGGTAAGTAAAATCGCCAATTATTGCTAAAATCGACAATTGCGGGAAATGAAGAGAGAACTCGGTGAAAAAAAGCAAAAAAAAAAAAACAATTTTCATTGTTATGCTGAAATATACAAAATAATGCTCCAAAACATGAAAATATACCTTAAATTCTGAATATCATAAAAAAAAAAAGCCCTAAAATCATTGAATTACCCTAAGTCACTGGAAACCATGAAAAAATGCCCTAAAATTACTGAAAATCATGAAAAAATGTTTGCGCAAAATGCATACAAAATATGCGGTCATAGAAATCCTAGCCCTTATAATGATCTTATACCCTTTCGGATGTCGACTTCTCCCTAAAAATACTTTCACCCACCCTATACTTGCATACACGTTCCTATTCATACACTCACATTCATCATTTTGCAATGTTTCCTTCTCTATTTTTGTATACTTAATGTAAAACCATTTCTATATTTGATTACAAAGTACGTTAAAATCATATCATAATCAGTATTAATAACAACCTGAGAATATGAATATCAAATAAACTATTTTGCCCTCTTAAAAAAAAACACTTGACGATAAATGGTGCACGCCCACTGCCCAGCGAGAAGATTGTGGGCGTGCCCTCAGGCACTTGAAGGTTGGGGGCCACAGATGTCCCGGTTTTCCGCTATTTTGCGCCCTGTCCCCCTAAAAAATTCTTTCGGGATGATTATATTGACTATACTGATTGGCACAGCAAGTTACTTACAGAAGTATATATGAATTCAGTTTTGAAGGAATTGTGGCCAGATTGCTTTGCGGGCAGAAATTTCGGGAACTTTGGCACTGGGATTACAGATGATACAGCAAAACCTCTTTTAACGGCCACCCCCCTTTGTCCCCTTTTACGGACGAATTTTTTTGTCCCGCCCCGTTGTCCTCAAAAGAGAGGTTTAAGTGTTTCAAAGAAACCAGACATGGCCCCGCTTTTGCTCCAATATGGGATATAAGCCCGTTGTCTCGTAAGGTTGGGATTGTCTCTTCTAGAGAAAAACGTTTTCAGCGCTAGTCTAATGACTTCAGTGCCCGAGTGGTATGGTGGTAAGATGCTCGTCTGCCATCGTGAAAGTTGTTGTCAGGGTCCCGGGTTCGAACCCAAGGGAGGTTTTGATAGGATATTTTCGCTAACGAACTCGAGCCGACCACCGATAGACAGCACCTTCACTTCCAACCCATCTCACTAATGGCAGTAAATTGCGATATGGCCAGAGTTGGTGTTTGGTGAAGTAGTCTAATGACTTCAATCGGTTATGCGCAAAGCACTGCTATCGAAGTTCACACTAAAATATTCGGAGTCCTTGGAATGAATTAATAAATTTTACATTGGTATCTATGGGGGGGGGGATACTATTTCTCTCTCTCCCGGTTTCTGAACAATTCGGTTTGCGAACGGACTTCCGGAACGAATTACCTGTAGTAAGTTCGCGCGCGTAAACCTAAGGTTAGCTGTTCGTAGAAGCATAGACGTTATAATATGAGACCAAGAGTGCTTAAGTCCCCTTCCCCCCCCCCACCTCCTAGTAATTTATTAGTATATAATGTAACGCATCTCACCCTTCATGACATACGCCCTTCAATCACGTATATTCGGGACGTCGTGGCTCCGATCCAGATGTTTTACTCATTTTTGAGCATCCGTGTAAAAGTAGTGTGATATTATTTTCGTAATGCATTGTTAGTCTGCAATTTTGCACTGTAATACCCACTAAATGAGGGCTTTAAAAATTTCCCGGTCTTGTCCTGGTAATTATTAATGTATGTCCCGGTTTCTAAGAACGGTTTCCGGGATTTGCCCCGATTTAGCAGGCACCTCATCTGGTCACCCTAGGTTGGGACTGTCGAGGCTGGAAACGGTTCCCTAGCCCCCCCCCCCCCCCAACAGTCCCCAACTTCCAAGAGGTTCTCTCCTAGTAACGAAATATGGAAGTTATCGAATTTTATTCAGAAACAAAGAAGAGAGGTATCTGAATTACGTGGTTGAACAGCAAAATGTCTAATTACAGTCGAATCCCGTTATAACGAACTTCAAGAGACCGGAGAAATAACTTCGCTACAACGAAATTTCGTTATAAAGTAATTCCAGGTTTTTGCATTGTGCCAGTGAAAACTTATGTGGGGGAATTAGAAAAGTGTTTGTTAAAACGAGATTTTCGCTATGACGTTATTCGTTAAAATGGGATTCGACTGTTTATAGAATTGTCTAATTGCCGTCAAGCGATAGCTATGACGTATTATTAATAACTGATGCATTTCCTGAGTCTTTTCCCATTGTATGATTCGTCCATATCATTCCAGCTGGAGATTGAAGTCAGACTCGACAGTTCGAATTCACGATTTTCGGCACATAATAATGATGAAAATACAAATAACGTATTATCGTAGCTTGAAAATACAAATACAAAAGCCACAACAGGCAAAATACCCAATGAGGTTACCCAAAAAAAAATGCCTGTGAAAATTATGTATGTCAAATGTTACTAAAATACCGCAACGCAAAACAAGTGCAATTATCACGAGAAAATAAATGCACACTAAAACAAAACCAATGAAACAAAATACACTGTCACGAAACTCTTGTATAAGTATGGGTAGCTTCTCTTCTCGATTCATCCCATTATAAGCCATACTTCTTGTTAGCATCCCTCTAGGGGCAAACATTGCGTTGGCAAACATCCCCTATGCTCGGGCAAATCAATTGCCCATGGGCATATTAGGAAAGTGGTTATATATGAGAATATCAGACCATCCCTAATTTACACTTAACTTTTGAACATTAACAATACATATGGGATATATTTATGTGCCGCCATCTATTGCACGTAATCGTGTTGTGGAGTCGTCAACAAACAGGAAACCTTTATGCAAGTTACCAAGTACATTTCAGCCGCATTTTATGCTATACATATTGTTTGATTATATTGTTGGCTATTTTCTTCGATTAAAAGTTATTAAGTAAATTTAGTAAAAGTAAATTTTTATATATTTTTAATGCATTTTTTAATGAGAACGAGCTTCAGCAAGGCTTAGAACTTTACTTCAGTGTTTATGTCTATGAGGGTTCAGCCCTCATAGTTTACAGAAGCACTTGATGTTACGGGATCATTAAAAGCGCCAAGTATTCTTATAATAGTGAGACATTCCAGTCAAAAAACTTCACTCAAGAACTAATTTAGTTATTAGTAATTATTTAGATCGACATAAGCGGTCATAAATGGCTGCACAAAGACATCCATGTGTCAGCTTTGGGGTGATTCAGGTCCGTGAACCTTAGAAGCTATATCCTCGACTAACATGGCACCATTGAGAATACGTACATCAGAATTGCCACACGACCTGAGAAAATATCTGGCCATATTTCGACTCGCGTAAAACATATTTTCTGAGGTTCAGAGATCACAACTTTGTGATCTACAGTATAAAGAAAGTGTGAATATGGAAAGATGGCCTTCGTTGACCTTCATGACGAAAAGTCAGGGTTCAGAGAGAAATGGGGGGGGGGCGGGGATATAGATAGAACTGCTGACAACACCGCGGACTGATGCAAAGCACCTTACTTCCGTTACCTCAAAAGAGGCAGAGTTGTGTCGGAAAAAGATTTGTAGCAGTGGCGCCCCGAGCTCGCAAGTATCGAATCACTCGCGTCCTTCTCTACCATAAAAACAGCCATCAACTCGATGCAACGTAAAAGCCATTTGACTGAAATGAATATCTGAACCCAATGACTATACGGAGAAAAATTGCACTTGTGCGCCCAGTGGCACATAAGGGCCGGGATCCGCAGCCTAGGATTTCAAAAGTGAGGGAAGAGACATCTGGGGCGAGTCAGAAGAAGAAGAAGCTGGCATGTTGAAGTGGGAGAGATTTGAGAATGGCTATACACAAATATATATACAAAATATGTATGTATATACAGCGCCTCCACTGTGACGGGAAACGAAGAAACAAAGCCTCCGTCCACATTGCTGGGCAGTTTTGTTTCCCCTTTGGGGCCATTCAAGTATTACATAAGTAGATTTTTAGCCATTTTTGAACCCCCCCCCCTCTTTTGGGATGGAGTTCAAAAGCCTCGTCACGTTTCGTTGAATGTCAGGAACATCGTCAGATCTCTGTCCTTTCAAAGCGAGTTTGATTCGTGGGGATAGGAAGAAGTCTGGAGGATTGAGATCTGGCGAGTATGGTGGATGTTCAGTTTGCACCACCCCCTTTTTTGCCAGGAACTGTTTGACGATATTGGCTGTGTGAGGGCGAGCATTGTCGTGAACAAGAAACCATGAACCTTGTTGTGCGTACTGAGGTCGTACCCTGCGTAGACGTTTCATGAAACGGGTCAAAATTTTCTCAATGTACCTTGCAGCATTCATCGTCGTTCCCTCAGGTAGAAATTCCTTGTGGATAATGCTTTGACTATCAAAAAAGGTGATTAACATCGTTTTGATGCATGATTTTTCTGCTCTGACCTTTTTCCGACTAGGTGATGCAGGAGAACGCCATTGCATGCTTTGCCGTTTCGTTTCAGGGTCGTACCCGAGACACCAGGACTCATCCTCAGTGATCTTTTGTTCGTTCATTTTCCTGTTCTCAGTTAAGAATCAACGCACTAAACAAGCACTTTGTAAAACAAGTCTTTCACGGAACACAAACGACGCTCAAGTGAACAACGGTGGCGGCAGATGGTCAACACCTGCCGCTACGCATGTGCAGCGTTTTGCTTCGCCAGTGTTGCCAGATCGGCCGTTCTGACTTCATTCACCGAACTTTATTGTCAGAGGTTGTATAATCAGTGCGATGTGAAACCCGGTATGTTCAATTCAACTATAAGGGAATTTCTTAAAAGTTATATGTGAGTATTGAATATTCATGTTATCGTGCTTTTTCGTATGTATTTCTATTGTTCCACTCGTTTTTGTAGTTCGTTGTATTTGTGTTTTTGTATTTTTCTTCTCTTGTCCATCTCTAATAGGGCAATCCTTGCCTGTTGAGACGTGAATAAATAAATAAATGCGACTGTCAGGGAACGCGACTGTCAGACGTGTCTTGAGAGATTGCACTGACTGCAATGTGCAGGCGTGGGTCAATGTGCAAGTGCCGGATAATGTAGGAAAACATTTCTGTCCCGTAAAAGGAGTAACGGTTTTTCGAACCTACACAATTAGTCACCACTCTCGACACTTTGACCTGGCACCGTGCCATGAAGAACAAAAGTCCTGGAATGTTGAGCGAGGTGTTGATGGTGCCCGACCGAAAAATTCCGTCAAATATCCAATATTCCGTCCAATTTTCACCGGAAAGTACTGTAACATCCGTCCTACAGTCCACACCTGTCACCCTCGTGTGACTTTCACTTGATTGGCCTATTCAAGAAGCATCTGAAAGGACACTGCGACGGATTAGTTTCTTGCACTCATTCCTGATTCGAGATATCAGTTGGCACCGTGTGTCAGGAGTGACATAGATATTTAATTATGGTACGGGTTCTTAAACTTTCGTGTTCCAAGTACACTTTGCGTCAAAAAAGAGGAAGGACAAGGATTCCCCATTTGCCAATAAGGTGAAGGGCACAGACCCCTGTTGCCAATGATACGAAGGCCACGGACCCTCTTTGCGAATATAATGAAAGCCAGGATCTCTTTTGCCAATAAGATGAAGGCCACGGACCCTCTTTGCTGATATGATGATAGCCAGGATCTTCTTTACCAGTGAGAGATGAAAAGAAATTCGACCGCTAAGAGGATCACAAGGGGGTTCAATGTGGGGAGGGGGGGGGGAGGGCGTCGTATCAATTTGGTCGGTATTTTTGTATTGTAATGTAGAGATTCATTGAGAAGGTATTTTCCAAAATGCAGCCCCCCGTTAGGGAGAGGGGTCCAAAGGTTATATGGAGCAATCATCACTGCGCCGAAATCGCTGAAGCCATAAATATGAAATTTAGTCAATATTGTAAAGTGTATTTTATAATGTAAACTAGCTGATACCCGGCGACGTTGCCCGCCCCGTAAAAAATGCATATACTTATATGTATAGCTCATTAATTATTTCTTAATCAGAAAAAATTCTGCATTAAGTAAGAAAAAATTACTTTCATTTTTAAATATTTTAATTAAAAACTTCAGACAATTGCTTGAGGATACACAATACTTTTGTTTGTCCATCTGGTGTGTAGATGTACAAACTTTTAGGATTACCAACACGCGAACAGGCGACGTGAAGCTGTCCGTGTGAAAAACAGGGCTCAAGTAGGTTGATACCTGCCACTGCTAACAACTGGCCTTACGCTTTGTTGATTGTCATGGTAAAAGCTAAACGAATCGGGAACTAATCGCTTGAAAGTGAATGGCATTTCTTCAGTGATAATTGGGGTATGTGGAATGAAGACGTCTTCTCCTCCAACACATCCAGTAAGAATCGTTGCTTCAATGATGTAATCGTTCAATTTCTTCACACGGAGTCTGTTGCCATTGCAGAGTTTCGGTGTCTCCAAATTTCTTAAAAGCATTATAGGTGCTCCGACTTTGAGGGTCAAGTTGTGTGGTTGCACACCCGGAATATCCAAAGAGCGGAATATCCACAGATAAAGCACCGTCTGCGCTGTGTCTGTGACAGTGTCAACCGATTTGTAAGATGTGGAGTCTCCCGGAATAATTTTTAGGATTTTTTCGTTGATCTTATTCACACTGTAATTTTTCGGTGCAAGAATCGCTCTCTCACAAAGCCACTCGTGGTTTCGGTGATTTTGTTCAATGTTTGGGAAGACTTTGTCTGCAAGTTCTTGAACTGAGTTTAAAAACTGGCAGAATCCATTTGGGAACATAATCAGTCCAGTGCGTGGGTCTACGGGAATTCTTCTATTGTCAAGTTTGATCAACTGATGTGAAAATGTGCTGAGTCATTTTGCAGTTGAACTCGCATGTTGGTGGATAATGATAACTTTTTAACTGCGTACCAGAGTGTTAACTTTGTGCCAGAGTTTTTTAAATTGAAACTATACCTATACGATGGGCGGTTGATGGGATAAAGCCAGCATTAGCACTTACAGGACACCCTGTATACAGGCAAGCAAAAATACCCGGCGCTCTTACCGGGTTTTCTTCAATTACTGGTAGGATTGGAAAAGTGACAAACCGTTATAAAGGAATTAAACTGTTATAATAACAGAATCAAAGGTGTGACAAACCATTGTAAAGGCATATATTCCCGTCTGAAACGCATTGTTGGGAACCACGGTAACCAAAGTAAACGTTCCGAAAGTAATTGTTGAGGCCCCAAAACCATTGTTGCCCGGCAGTTTTTCGCCCATTTCGGGCATTTGCCCAGCTCTGACGAACTTTTAAAGTAGCCTACGGTTCAATCCCGGACCTGTTTGGTATATATGCAAAATCTGGCGACGATCGGTTTAAAACTGTAGATTTGTATAAAGAGCATACATACATACATACTTTCACATTTATATATAAGACTAGCTGATACCCGGCGACGTTGCCCGCCCCGTAAAAAATGTATATATGTATAGCTTATTAATTATTTCTTAATCAAAAAAATTCTGCATCAAGTAAGAAAAAATTACTTTTATTTTCAAATATTATAATTAAATACTTCAGGCAATTCGCTTGTGGATACAAAATATCTTTGGTTTTTCCATCTGGTGTGTAGATGTACAAATTTTTGGGATTACCAACACGCGAACAGGCAACGAAAAGCTGTCCGTGAGAAATACAGGGCTCAAATAGGTTGATACCTGCCATTGCTAACGACTGGCCTCGCGCTTTGTTGATTGCCATAGCAAAAGCTAAACGAATCGGGAACTGTAATCGCTGGAAAGTGAATGGCATTTCTTCAGTGATAATTGGGATGCGTGGAATGAAGACGTCTTCTCCTTTGGCACATACAGTTAGAATCGTTGCTTCAAGGATGTAATTGTGCAATTTTTTCACGCAGACTCTGGTGCCATTGCAGAGTCTCGGTGTCTCCAAATTTCTTAGAAGCATTATAGGTACTTCGACTTTGAGGGTCAAGTTGTGAGGTGGCACACCCGGAATATCCAAAGAGTTCAGAAATTCTGCAAGATATAGAACTGTCTGCGCTGAGTCTGTGAAAGTGTCAACCGATTTGTAAGATGTGGAGTCTCCTGGAATAATTTTTAGAATTTTTTCGTTGATCTTGTTCACACTGTCATTTTCCGGTGCCAGAATTACTCTCTCACAGTCACTCATGGTTTTGGTGATTTTGTTGAATGTTTGGGAAGACTTTGTCTCCAAGTTCTTGAACTGAGTTTAAAAACTGGTAAAATCCATTTGGGAACGTAATCAGTCCTTCTTGGGTCTACGGGAATTCTTCCATTGCCAAGTTTGATCAACTGATGTGAAAATGATAGCAGTGCCGGGTCATTTTGCAGTTGAACTCGCATGTTGGTGGACAATGATAATTTTTTAGCTTCGTGCCAGAGTGTTGATGTCCTAACGAACTCGAGGCGACCACCGATAGACAGCACCTTCACTTCAAACCCATCTCACTAATGGCAGTAAATTGCAATGTAGCGATACGGCCAGAGTTGATGTTTGGTGAAGTAGAGTGCTGATGATTTGAGGCAAGCATTGAGTTCATCAGCTGGCGTTGAACATTTTTATTCCCTGTTTTATCGTCGTAGTTGTTGTTCACTGTTGTTAGTGACGTCATATGTCCAGCTTCTGCAGCGAATATTATTCAAACTCCTTTTAAGCACTTTTTAAATTGAAACTATACCTCAACGATGGGTGGTTGATGAGATAAAGGCCACATTAGCACTTACAGGACACCCTGTATACATGCAAGCAAAAATATCTGGCGCTTCCCGGGTTTTTTTTAATTACTGGGAGGATTGGAAAAGTGACAAACCATTATAAAGGAATAAACTGTTATGATGGCAGCGTTAAAGATTTGACAAACCATTGTAAAGACATATACACGTCTGAAACGCATTGTTGGGAACCACGGCAACCAAAGTAAACGTTCCGAAAGTGATTGTTGAGGCCCCCAAAACCATTGTTGCCCGGCAGTTTTTCGCCCATTTCGGGCATTTGCCCAGCCCTGACGAACTTTTAAAGTAGCCTACGGTTCAATCCCGGACCTGTTTGGTATACATGCAAAATCTGGCGACGATCGGTCTAAAACTGTAGATTTGTATAAAGAGCATACATACATACATACATACATACATACATACATACATACTTTCACATTTATATATAAGATACCCGCTAAAAGACGGGATTTCTGAAAATTACAAACACGTTAATTTTTCATTCTTTGTGAGTACCAGCCTTTCCAAATGCCACCGTCATGGTCTTATTCCTGCCATTTGTAGGCCAGAAACGTCTGCATCGCGTTCGATTTCCGAATCTCAACGGTACAGTTTCCCGAAGGAAGTCGTCCACAGAGACAATAACGGCAATGTCCGGAGAGAACAAGAAGCCGCCCCGCAATGGCGTCGATGCCTACCTGAAGAAGTACAAAGTGATGGAACTCCTGGAGCACCTGGCGAGCGAGGTCGTGTACCACGCCCCCAAGAATCCCGCGGCTTTCCTGGCGAACGCACTGCGGGACATGCTCGAAGCCAGGACCGGAGACGAGCCGGTCGAGTGCATGTTCGTTTCTGAAGAGAGCCTGAGGGCGTGTTTCCGACTCATGGACCCCTTGGGCACGGGCCAGATCAGCTGGAAGCAGGCGACATCCGTCCTCGAACTCATCGGCCTCAGGGACGTCCCGGTTCCGATTCTGATCCAGGGACCAGTCGACGAAGACCTCTTCGTGAGGATGACCAAAGAAGCGTTGGCGCTGAGGCTGCCTCTGTCGTGAATTCGGACTGATTCGCGCAGGCCTTAGAGCACCTTTGTCTGTACGGTTGTGACCCCCCCCCCCCTCCAGAAGAAGACTGAAATCGCGTCCAGTTAATAAAAGCCACTGGTTATGTGTCAACTGGTTCTTCATTATTAGAAGTCGAAACACGGGTGCTCAACCTTTAGGAGAGTGCGGGCCACTTCACTGATTCGAAAATGTGTTGCGGAACACGCAAGTGCTCTGCAACTGTGTGAGCTGGTCACTCAAGTGGCTTGTAATTATTTTGCCGTGGGTCGCTTAAATGATTTGGGAATGTGCCGCGGGCCAGTTAAGCCCTGTGGGAATGTGCCGTGGGCCATTCGATCTGGAACTGTGCCACGAGTAAATTGAGTGATGCGGAACTGCATCGCGGGCCGCTTGCAACTGCTCTGGAACTGTGCCACACGTCACTTAAGTGATCTGTAAATATGTGATGGGTCACTCAAGTGATTTTTAAATGCACCTAGGGTCACTGAAGTGATCTTTCATTGTGTTGCGGGCCACTCGAGCGAAGTGGAACTATAGCACGGGCCACTTAAGTGATCTGGGAATGTGGCACGGGCCACTTCAGTCATGTGGGAAAGTGCCGCGAGCCGTTGGAGTGATCTAGAACTGTGCCACGAATAACTTATGTAATATGTATATGTAATTATAGTAATATGTATTATAGTAATATGTAACTGCCCCGTGGGTTTCTTGGAACTGTATCACACGTCACTTAAAAGTGATCTGTAAATAAGGCGCGGGTCACTTGAGTGATATGGAACTATAGCACGAGGACTTGAGTGATCTTCGAATGTGTCACGGATGACACGTCACTCAAGTGATCAGTAAATATGTCGCTCACGGGTCACTCGAGTGATTCGAATGCCGTGGGGCATTTGAGTAATCTAGAACTGTGCCATGAGCATCTTGAGCGATGTGAAACTGCCCGCCCCGCGGGCTGCTTGGAACTGTGTTATGCGGCACTTATATATATATAAGTGATCTGTAAATACGTCACGAGTCACTCGAGTGATTTGTAAATGTGCCGTGGGTCACTTGAGTGATCTGCAAATGTGCCGCGGGTCACTTAAGTAATCTTTCAATGTGCTGCGGGCAACGAGCGATCTTTAAATGGTCCGCGGATCACTTAAGTGGCCTGGAAATGTGCCGTGGGTCACTTGAGTGATGTAGAGCTGTTGCACGGGCCACTCAAGTGCTAGGTAAATGTGCTACGGCCCGTTTAAGTGCTCTGGTACTGCACGGCGGGTCGCTTAAGTGATCTATAAATGTGCCGCTTAGTTAAACTTTACAAGATTAGGTTTGAGGTCGCGGGCAACATCAGATGACTCCGAGGGGCCACGTTCGGCCCGTGGGCCTTAAGTTGAGCATATATGAGTTGAAATACCGTAATTTCACACAACTACGGTCCAAACGCCCGTGCTCACTAAAACATCGATAACCGAAATGCCAACAACATCCGATGGACTGTTTAATCACTAAAGCAAAGAGCATAGATAGTGTGATATGGAGATGTTGGTGATTACGACGCCCTCTATCCGATACTTTCTCGCGAATCAGCTGCTATTATAAAAAAAATAATAGAAAATTGCACTTTACTCTCAACCAGGGCCGTCTTAATAGTATCATGGGCGCCCGGGCCAAGTGGTTTTTTGGAGGCCCTATATGGTAAATCCTAGAAAATTTCAACTGGATTTCATTTTTGTGAGGCCCCTCTTCTCTTGAGGGTCCCGGGCCGTGCCCGGGTGGGCCCATGCGTTAAGCCGGCACTGCTCTCAACTGTGGTCCAACCATTTTTATGGACCACAAGCTTCCGCTCGCGTGGATTTGGTAATCTGAAAATTACTCGTCGATACATGGGGAGGAATCATTCAAATGTTACATGGGGGGGAGGGGGGGGGGGAGGAGAAGGAGGGAATCACAACATTTGAACCCCTCAAGAACCCCTTGAAGTGAAAATGCAATAATCGTGTCTTCTAGCGTGTATTTTTTTTTTTTTTTATGGAAGGGTGCTCAACCTTCTGGAGAGTGCGGGTCACTTCATTGGTTCGGAAATGTGCTGCGCGCCTCCTAACTGATATGAAAATATGTCGCGAGCCACACCGATCCAGAGGGGGGCGATCGCCCTTCCTATAAGAGGAGGATTTTTTTTTTATTACAAACAACAAATTACAAGATACATGTACAAAATGCAATACATTAATACAAATACAACGCCCAACGAGGTGGCTGAGAAAAAGGTGCCCATAAAAATATGGATGTCATACATTTCTAAAATACAGCAAACCAAATAAAAATGCCATCACAAACATTATAAACAATATATACACGTGATAAAATATTATACAATGCCCATAAAGGATATTACGGTTGTCTTATTCTAAGTATGGACAGAGCTTCTCGATTTACCCCAACATGTTTATCGTATTTCTTTTTAAACGTGTCAATTGTGTTACAATTTACTACCTCCGGGGGTAAGCTATTCCATTTATTAACAACCCTATTGGAGAAAAATTCCCTGCGACACCATAACCTCGCATTGTCCCTTACCAATCGATACTGGCGTCCCCTGGTAAAAGCAGTCGATTGGCGGTGTTCATGGTCCCTCCTCTCCATCCCGTTAAAAATTTTGAACACTTCGATCATATCTCCTCGACACCTGCGTTCATCCAATGTAAACATATTCAAAAATTAAGTCTCTCTTCATAACTCAAGCCCTGTGTGCCAATAAGGACACGCGTAGCTCTTCTCTGCACCCCTTCAACCAAGTCTATGTCCCTCTGTATGCATGGTCTCCAAAACCTTACAGCATACTCCAGTCCATTACGAACTAAGCCTCGGAAAAGCGGAAGAATGACTTTAGGAGACCGCGATGAGACCTTTTTGAAAATGAGACCAAGCATTATATTCGTTTTTTTTGACCACCGCTGAACAATGTTCAGAAAACCTAAGTCACTCGTCAATGAGAATTCCCAAATCGGTGACACTAGTTGTATCCGGGATAGTGACACCATTCAACTCGTAAGAGAACCGTGGGTTGTTCGAACCAAAATGAGCGACCATGCACTTATCAACGCTAAACGTCATGATCCATTCATTTGCCCATGCTGTAATTCTGTTTAAGTTGGTCTGGAGCAACTCCCTATCGCTTTCATTCCCGATTACCCCCCCATTAGCTTCACATCATCTGCGAATTTGCTAGTAATCCCATCGATACCCTGATCGAGTTTATCGACAAAAAGTGAAAAAAGTATGAGACCAAGGACACTTCCTTGAAGAACTCCACTTGTGACACCTGTCCAATACAAACCAAATACAAACAAGTGATCTGGAAATGTGTGACCGCTGTTCTGGACCACGATAAGGAGCGGGTTATGTGATCGAGAAATCTCGTGATGTGCAACTGAAACATTTAGTAAATGTGTCGCGAGCCGCTTAAGTTATCTTAGAAAAATGTCACGTTCCATCAGCTGCGAATAAAGCCAAGGTGATATCTCCAGCAATAAATGAAGTGCAGGTGGGACATCACCACAGTGTGGTAAATGAAGCTGAGGGGCAGGTGCTGATGTAGGGCGATATGTTGGGAGGAGCGATCTATTTGTTTAAGTTCGTTGAAACGTCACGCTTATTTTACGGGACAGATAAGTTTTTTTTCCGCCCTCCTGTTTTCGCTCTTGGGAGGGGCGATCGCCACCATCACCCCCCCCCCCGGATCCGCGCATGCATGAGCGTATCATTCAATTTCGATTGTTGGAACGGAGAAATAGAGGTGTAATCCTTTAAGTTTTTGAACGAAATACATTGGGTTTTTTGACAAACACACAACAACCATTGTGTTTTTCAGAGTTTCGCAACCGTTCTTCGGAAAGTTTCCCTCGACTTTTTGAAATCTCTTGAATTCTCAAGACGTTTCTCAACCTCGGCAAAGACCCCAATTTCACGCACTGCCTGTAATCAACAGGTGGCGCAATGAAAAGAAAATCCCACATCGCACTCCCATTCACAACTGCGTCGAATTTATAAGAAAACAATCGAAGCCGGATCGCGTCATTAATTCTCTCTTTTCGGCTGAACAATCGACAACGAACCATGGTGTCGAAAACGCGAGTTTCATTCTCCGTGTTTATAGTGGTGTCTATTGGTGTCTTGGTCCGTCCTGGTTCTTCCGACGTCGACGACGTGTGTACCCCGTACGCGAAAAGCGTCAACGAATTCGGATCTCTGCTCATGCGCGAGTACACGAAGACCGAGGACGGCAACATCTTCCTGTCGCCCTTCAGCGTTTACGTCTCCACGGCCATGATGGCCGCCGGTGCCAGGGGCAACTCCCAGAGGCAGATCCAACAAGCCTTCGGTGTGCCCTCCTCGTCCAGCAGCAGTGGCGACGTCGGCGAGGGTCTGCTGACGTGGGAGGACGTGAAGGAGTCCACGAAGAGGATCGTCGAGGCGGTAGCGGAGTCCCGAGGTGAAGACGGGGAGAACACCTTCGGGATCGCCAACGCGATGTTCGTGGACAAATCCGTGGACGTCAGCGAGAGATACGCGGCGGAAATCAGTGATTTCTTCAAGGCTTTCGTCAAGCAAATGGACTTCAAGAACAACAGGGAACTGGCAAAGGATGAGATCAACCAGTTCATCTCGGAAGTCACCCGGGATATGATCCCGGAGATGTTGTTCAGACCGCTGAACCCGCAGCTGAGGATGATGCTGCTGAACGCTATCTACTTCCGAGGGAGCTGGACGTATGAGTTCGATAAGAACTCGACTCACGACGCGGTTTTTGCCGTTACGCCTGGGACGGGAAAAAAGGTGAGCCCGATTCTGTCAATCACGTCAACAAGAGGTATATTTACGGACAGGGCCGTCTTTAGAGTATTATGGGCCCCCGGACCAAGTGATTTTTCTGAGGCACTACCTGGCAAATTCTCGAAAATTTCAACCGGTTCTCATTTTTGTGAGGCCCCCGGACCGTGCCCGGGTAGTCCCATGCGTTAAGACGGCACTGTTTACGGATGGGGAGGGGGCTTAGTGGGCCACCCGGGGCGGCAAGTTCTTAGGATCAGAGATATATATTGAACAGGGAGGTTGGTCAAGAAAATTAGAGTAGAATGGGAGAAGCGTGGAAAAATGTCTATAAATAGCCCATAGGCAGTGCCGTCTTAATGCATGGGCCTATCCATGCACGGCCCTGGAGACCTCGGGATAAAAGAGGCCACACAACAATATGATTCTGGTTGAAATTTTCAAGACTAAGCATGTAAATTTGAATGGCCTTGCACATGGATGGTAAACCCATCAATACGCGCTTGCCGAGGGACTTTTTCAGTATGTGACAAAGCGAGTGACCTACAGAGTTTGCACGCATATGAGTGACCAAAAGAGTGCCCTTAGAGAGTAAGGGACTAGGTTAGCGAGCGACCGAAAGTAAGGCCTAGAGAGTTTCCGAGCATGTGAGTGACCAAAGCAGTGACCTAGAGTGTGAAGGAACAGGATGGGAGCGGCCCAAAAAGTGCGTGGGCATGTTAGTGTACGCAAAAGAATATTCTAGAGAGTTTGAGCATGGGAGTGACCTATATAGAAAGCGAGGGAAACAGTCAGTGAACGCCAAAAGAGTGTGACCTAAAGGGTGAGAGACGATGTCGGTGAGTGACTAAAAGAGCGATTTAAAGCAGCGGTTCTCAACCTTTAGAATCCCATGGTCCGTTTGAATTATATTTTCAGTGGAAGGACTGGATATAAACACGACTTTTGTCGTCCACTCACCTGGTCCCTCGCTTTCTATACCAATCTTTTGGTCGTTCACATGCTTGCACAGTAATTAGGTCATTCAAAAGCTTGCACAGTAATTAGGTCATTCAAAAGCTTGCACAATAATTTGGTCATTCAAAAGATTGCACACTGTTTTGGTCACTCATATGCTTACAAACACTCTAGGTCACTCTTTCGGCAGCTCACTGACCTGATCCCTCGCTCTCTGGGTCAATCGTTTGGTCATTCATAACCTTGCACACTGCTTTGGTCACTCACATGCTTCCACACTGTTTTGGTCACTCACATGCTTGCACAATAATTTGGTCGTTCACATGCTTGCACAATAATTTGATCACTCACAAGCATGCAAACACTCTAGGTCACTCTTTTGGCTGCTGGTCCCTCGCCTCTGTGGGTCACTCTTTCGGTCGTTCACATGCTTGCAGATACTCTAGGTCATTTTTCTGACTGCCCACTGACCTGATCCCTCGCTCTCTAGGTCAATCGTTTGGTCATCCACAAGCTTGCACATGGTTTCTGGTCACTTCCATGCTTGCACATTCTCTGGGTCACTCTTTTGGTCACTGCCATGCTTGCAAGTTTCCTATGAGTTACTTACCCCGACCCGGAGGTTCATACGGAGGTTCAGCATTAATTTTCTCAATTACAAAAAAAATTACATATGTTAAAAAATGTATACATTCTATCCCTGGGAGCACCATTGGCCCCCCCGAGGTTAACAATTCACCTTACAAAACAATTTACTTCACATTACAATTAAAATGACAAAACAAAAGATAACTACTACTATTACAGCTTACATTATACCTCGGGCAGCACCATTAACATCACGCGAGCAGGAATTCGATGGCCACGAGGTTATTACATTAGGACATCATTACTGCTTTAATAAATATACATTAATATACATGCGTCTTATTAGTCTCCCAAATGTTGAATATATGATCCATTCATATTACCTGACATCGACTGGAACATACACTGACGCAAACCAGTTCGAAATAATATAAATTTATTCAAATAATATGTTATGAATAAATAAAATTCCTATAATAACATGAATATATTCAAATATTAAAATGAACAAAATTTTAGCATGTGGCTATACACACAACACTTGCCATATGCACATTGTTATATTTATATTGCTATATGCATGTATACTGATAATATTTACACGCTATCCTGAGCCATATTTAAATATATATATATTGGAATGTTAGTGCTTGTGAAGGTTATCTTCTCTCTCTGGCTTTCCCAATATTCGCATTGATATATATGAGATGTTGGGTGGTGCCACTACCTTTGTTGCAGAAAATGCACATCATCCATGAAACCTAGCTTGAGCAATTCCTGTAGCACCATGTTGCGTGAGTAATTGATTTATATAAAAGTCTCCTTGAATTCTTGTGGTGCTAATCTTAGGGAAGATAGCGTATGTGACCCTTCCTTTGTTGCTATCATCCCAATATTCTTGCCACTTTTTAATGTTTTCGTGGTGTTCTTTAACCCAATGTAGTTTTGTATTAAATTTTTTAAAGCTCTTCTGCATTATTAGCATTCTGTAGTTTTTGTAATTTGGATTAGCGATTGCACATAAAGTTTATTTTGAATCTGTATAGATGTGGGCCTCGTATTTTTCATTTCCAAGGATATGTTTTGCCACATTGTATATTGCTAATAATTCTGCCAAAAAGGACGGTACTATTGTCTGACAATCTGTACATTTTTTCCGATGTTCTTTTGTTTTCATGATAGTACGTGTACGCACAGCCCACTCTGCTTAACATTTTGGAGCCATCTGTACAAAATGAACGTATGTTATTGTCCTTATAGTATTTTCGTCCCTTTCAATCTTGATTCTATTCCATGGTGGAATATTAGAGCAGTCTGGCTCTTGTATTTGAGAGTTTGTCCTTCAAATTGTGTAGACTCTTTCAATTTACTGATGTTATACCATTTTATTCGATTTTTCAGAGTAATGTTGATTGGAGGTATTCCTGCTAGTGTGAACAATGCCTCGTACGAAACCGTCGAATAGCATTTCGTTATATCTAACAAGAATTGCCTTTGTATTTGAAGAAGTTTGTTATTATGTGTTGTTTTGTCTTCAAACCATACTTCGTATAACCATAAATTATTTTATTTTCTATGTCTTCCAAATAAATCTTCTTTAAAACTTCCGGCTTCGTACCCCATGTTGCCCGCGAGTTTCTTTTCAATTCGTGATGTTTTTTTCCTTTGATATAGTGCAGATGATCACCCCATGTGAAATTCCGGTTCAGTATTACTCCCATGTATTTTAAAGCTGGTTTTGTATAATGGGAAAATTGGCCAATCTGATTGACGGGAGGCTTTTAGTTTTCCTCTTTTCTTTACAAATCGAAAACACGCACTTTTCTTTGTTGAATTTTAGTCCAAAGATGTCAGCCCGTTCTTGAGTTTTCATGAGTATATGTCTTGTCTTTTTTATAAAGTGTTTGGGGGGCACTGCCGCAGAGACCATTATCAAAATATCATCGGTAAAGGCCTGTATGTTGACATCTTTTCCAGGGTTGATTTTCAAGGGTTCGTTGATAGCCAGATTCTATAATGTCGGCCCTAGGACCGACCCCTGAGGCACCCCAGTGTTGCATTTATGTATTTTCCCATTCTCATTAACGATAGATCTGTCCGTCAGATAACTATAGAGGTATATGCTGAATGTCAATCCTTGATATAATGTGTTTAAGAGGAGTTATCTTCAATGCGTTGAATGCATTGATTATATCAAGTGATATTAGACAAACGATTCGATCTCGCCTGAAGTTGCTTTTGACTATATCTTTGACATTTTGGAGGGCGTCAATAGCTCCTTTTCCTTTTCGGAACCCATATTGATTGTGCTGAAATATTCCGTTCTTCTGTACATAAAATTCGAACCGGTTACCTGTACATGTTTCAAATATATCTTGCCGATATCTGTTAAGAGGCAAATAGGCCTAAAATTAAAAGCTTTTTCCTGGCCTATGATTATCTTTGGGATATATACAGCTTTTCCTTCTTTCCATAGCTGTGGGAATATTCCTTTCTGTACGATATTGTTAAATAATGAGATCAGGTTTTTTTTTCCTGTATAATATAATTTCCATATTGATTTCGTAATGCCGTCTGGACCTGGTGCCGCGTCTTTTCCTATAACCTTGAAGATTATATCGATTTCTTGCACTCCGATGGGTTTACACTGTTCAGAGTCTTGTACAGAATCTGTCTGAGGATTTTCATTCTGATCTTCCGTTTTGGTTTATGAAGTAATGGGAATTCAGCTCGTCAATAAGATCCTCTAGGCTGTCAACTGTTCTTCCCGTAGGTAGCACCGCCTTCTTCATATATCCTTGGGTAACGGTTTCTTGTTCATCAGTATTCCATATCCTTGAGAATACTCATTACTTTTGGTTATATATCTGATGTATGCTTTAAAAGAATTGTTTTTAGTTTCTTTGATCAGTTTCTTGTATTTGTTGTATTCTGCTTTATACAGAAGTAGAAGTCGGTTTCTCTCTTCCACGTTTTTAATCTTTTGACATCTTCTACGCAGTGCTCGTACTTTACTTCTTTGTATTTGCAAATTGCTGCTCCACCACGGAGTTTGTCTATTCTTGTTTATTGTAGATGATTGACATGTTTTAATAACTGCTCTATGCATGTTTTGTACGTATTGTTCAAGATCAGCATCATCTCCCACTCCTATGTGTTGCTCCCACGTATGTTCGATTTTTTGCATGAAGACTTGATTATTAATATTCAAGTTTATTAATATTTGCAAGTTTCCTATATCAATCTCTTTGTCGTCCACTGACCTGGTCCCTCGCGGTCTCTTGGTCAGTCTTTTGATTTTTCACATGCTTGCACAATGTTTTGGTCACTAGAATGCTTGCCAACACTCTAGTCACTCTTTTGGCTGTTGGTCCCTCGCTCTCATTTGCCGCCCTGGGCCATAGCCCCTTAAGCCCCCCCCCCCTGTAAATATGCCACAGGTCTCAAATTATGTCTTCTTTTCCCCCCCCCCCTGTCATTCTAGGTCAAAATGATGTGGAAGGAAAACCCACAATTCCCGTATTATTCCGACGACTACGGCGACAAGTACCTGATGATGCCGTACGCGGGAGGAGACACCGCAGCGATATTCGTGTTGCCAAAATTAGAGGACCAACTTCCAGACATGTCGAAGATCTCGGTGTGTGACGTCCTCGGCAACATGGACCTCGGCCACCCGGTCGACCTGGGCATCGTCGCGATCCCCCGTTTCAAGTTCGAACACAAGAAAGAGCTGGTCGACGTTCTCGCGGATATCGGGATCAAAGACGTCTTCGACCTGAATACAGCCGACTTCTCCGGGATCACCGGCAAGAACGACCTTCACGCGTCCCGCGTGGTCCACAAAGCCCACATTCAAGTCGACGAGGTGGGCAGCGAGGCCGCCGCGGCGACCGTTGACTTAATGTCTTTCAGGTCCATAGGGTCCTGGAAACCGCAGTTCTTTGCAGATCGGCCTTTCCTGTTCTACATCGTCGACCTGAAGAATAGCATAGTGATGTTCGCGGGGCGAGTCGTTGATCCGATGCCCTGAGGACGGACCATACGTCCGGGTCTCCGCGCACGACCGACTTCCTGGCTGTAGATAAACAAGAACTAGATGGGCATATCTGTTTGAATTGAACTGCCTGTTACTCCCATTTGCATTACGCGAGCTCTCGATTTCTGCAGCTTATTCATTACTATTAAATATTTATGAATGTAAACTATTTTTGAAACTTATGTGTTCACTTTTCCCAGGTAATTCGAAGCCGGGAGGAGCGGTAATGGGGCAACCCCTGTCTACTCGTAACTAAATTTTTGTCCCCTTTCTAAAGTTTCTGTCCCTCCCGCTCTCATCCGATGGCTTGTGCCCCTACCCCCCCCCCTCTTATCTCAATTTCTGCCCTAATAACCGCTCTAATTTGAATTCCTTCCTTCTATCTATCTTATCTGAAGTTCTCTTCCCCCCCCCCCAACCACTCCAATGTTAATCTCTCATAGAGTTTATATTACTGGAGGGAACATCCAGCCGCCGCGACGGCAGTGACATCAAACGCAAGGAAATCACGTGACTCGGTGAAAACAAACTTCCCGCCTGGAAATTTGCCCCGCCCATAGAAATGTACAGTTCGGTCTCTAAATATTGAGTTTGAAAGATTAAAAAAAAAAGATAGAGAACTCATCTAAAGATGAAAAAAGATTAAATTATTTCTTTCATCAATTCTGGAATTTTCTGTCATTAATGCTGAAATAATTAATTCTTTCATTAATGCAAAAATTATTTCTTTCATTGATTCTAAAATTATGTCTCATTAATTCTGGAATTACCTCTTTCATTAATTTTGGAATTATCACTTTCATCATTGCTGAAATTATCTCTTTCATTAATTCTAGAATTTCTTCTTTCATTAATTTTGGAATTATTTCTTACCTAAATTCTGAAATTATCGCTTTCATTAATTTCGGAACTATTTCTTACGTTAATTCTCGAATTATCACTTTCATTAGTTTTGGAATTATCACTTTCATCAATCTGAAATTATCTTTCATTAGTGTTTGAATTATATCGTTCCTTAATTCTGGAATTATCTCTTTCCTTAATTCTGGAATTATCACTTTCATCAATCTGAAATTATCTTTCATTAGTTCTCTTTCCTTAATTCTGAATTATCTCTTTCCTTAATTCTGGAATTATATTTCATTTATTCCCGAATTATCTTCCATTAATTCAGGAGTTATCGCTTTTTCTTTCATTAATTTGGAATTATCTCTGTCATTTATTCTAGAGCCTAGTGTCTTTCATCAATGCTGAAATTATCTTTTTCTTTAATTCTGGAATTATCTTTTTCTTTAATTCTGGAATTATCTTTTTCTTTAATTCTGGAATTATCTTTTTCTTTAATTCTGGAATTATCTTTTTCTTTAATTCTGGAATTATCTTTTTCTTTAATTCTGGAATTATCTTTTTCTTTAATTCTGGAATTATCTTTTTCTTTAATTCTGGAATTATCTTTAATTAATTTTATTATCATTTTTATCAATGCTGAAATTATCTCATATTAATTCTAGAATATTTTCTTTCATTAATTCAGGAATTATCTCTTTCATTAATTCTAGAATTATCTCTTTCATTAATTCTAGAATTATCTCTTTCATTAATTCTAGAATTATCTCTTTCATTAATTTTGGAATTATCTCATCGATGCCGAAATTATCTCTTTCATTTATTGTTTTAAATTCCTGTGGATGCCATAAGAAAATAACGGGAGATTGTGTTTGTTTTCACCGAGTCACGTGATCTTCCGACGAATGATGTTGCGGGACACCGTTCTCAGCACTGCCAAGGCGGAGACCGCTGACGTCATACTCTCTCCAGCAATATAAGCTGGATGGAATCTCCGCCATCCGCTGTTATCTCAAGTTCTAACCCCCCCCCCCCTTCCATTCCACTCTTATCTGGATTTCTGTGCTGTTCCCGCTGTTTAGTGTAAAATAGTCTACATTAAATTTCTTCCGCTGTTTTCTCATTTGAGTTTTTGTCCTTACCCGCCTCTCGCGTCTAAATTTCTGCTCCTTTCCTTGCTCTTTTCATAATTTCTGTTGCTGTCTCCTGAATTGCCTCTATCCATTCTTTTCATAATTTCTCTCCCTGTCCGCTATTCGGGTTTTCCTAGGAGCAGGTTTCCTGTGCCGCGCGCAACGTGATTCGCCCAGCGCGACACGCCGTCCACTCACCAATAAGAAAAGCAGCATGGCTGTTTTCCTACAGAGCGCAATACGCCTGACGACAGCGCTTTACGTCGGGCGTGATTGGCCGACTGTTTATGGAGGAGTCAAAATGCGTCGTGCGCCGCGGTTTTGCCGATATTCTCTTCACTCTAGTGTGTTTTCGTTCCCTTCCCTTCAAACCGGAGCATGCAGACGACAGAATAGCTGATGCCAAAGCCATATACTTTACATAGCCGCCCTGATCTGACGCGCCTCGCTAGGAAAACACAAACGCGTAGCGTGATTATGTAACACGTTTCTGTCTGTGCGAAATAGTCTAATTCGATTCGCGCTGCGCAACGAACCTATTCCTAGGAAAACCCGGCTTTATCGCAATTTCTGCTCCTTTCCTTGCCCTTTTTTTGAGAAATTTCTGTTCTTCCCGCTCACACATGAATTTGTGCTGCTCCCTCTATCCTTTGTTCGACTGCTTGAAAAAATTTCCCTGATCTTTTCCAAATTTCTGACCCATACGTACCCCCTTCCTGCCGTCTTCTGAACCTTTACCCTCCCCTCCCCTTCGTTAATTTCTGATCATTTTCTCAACTGGCGCCTCTTATCCTTGCTCTTACTTTGAAGTCCTACCTTTCTTGTTTTCAACTAAATTTCTGCCTTTTCTGAAGTTTTGACCAGCCCCGCCCCCATTTTTCTCTGTCCTATTTTTCCATTTCGTAGTTACAAAGTGTAATTTACGAGTAATAAACCCGACAACGCTCTTCTTCACTGTAATAGGAGCATATAGGAAAAGGAAGCGGACTCTCTTATGCTAAGATGGCACTGCATAAATCCAGGGCAATCTTAACGCATGGGCCTATCCAGAATGTCCATAGGGGTCTTACATGATGAGATCTGGCACTATGTCTTCGGGAATTAGTAAATATGTAAGCTATTATTTCTAGTAATGCATTTGGTTAGGTCCATGATGTTGAGATGCGTATGGATCTCACCCTCTTCCCTCCCCCCCCCCACAAAAAAAACTACATAGTAAGGGTCTCGTTCCTAGTTGAGGTGGGTGGTGGGGGGGGGGTGTACGGGCAAAAAATGGTTAAGAAATACTAGATAACATCATCGAAAGCAAGTGGCATTCCCGGGGGCGTCTGTTTTAGACTTCGGACAGACCTTTTAAACATATGTACCCACCATCGGCCCAGGAGAGGGGACTTGTGACTTTCACGGACCCCTTGTCAATAACATGTATAAAAGCCATTATTCCATTACAAAATATTATTCAATTATGTACAGTATATAACAATAATTTGTTTTCTCATGGACCACCCGAAATCTCTCCAAGAACCCCTGGTTAAGACCCTAGGATATTGTGTGGGCGTTCCGGAAATTGAATGCCCTCGCAGAAGGTATTGAATTTTGGACGTACTTTTGATCCGCTGTTTGAACATTTCATGGAATTCGCTCTGCAGGGCTTCGCCGTTGATCTCCGAGGCCCGGCGGTGAGGACCACATCTCATCATCGCTGATGAAGCAGCACCGTTATTACTTAGACGATAGTAATGACCACGTATCATCATCATCACTGTGTTGTAATCCGATGGCAAGGTCCCTATTTGGGTATCCGCAGCCGCCATTTCGATCCCTTTTTCTGGATCACTTCAATTTTTAATCCCAGCGAGAAAAATTATATATAAAAAAAAGAGCGACACACGCGACGACACACTCATCACGTGATCTTCAATTTCATCATCACCTCGTCAGCCCCGAATCTCGTAAACATATTGCTCGGAAGCCGACATAACATGCAAGTCTCCGAAAAAAATCAAGGGATCCTTGTAATGACGGAACACTTTTCGCCTGCCATTTACAAGTTTCGAAGCTGCCATGCATGGCCCCCACATCCTGAAACAGGGCCCCTAGGCTGGGATTTTTTACGGGCCCTCCGACCAGACTTTCACTGGGCCCCCTTTATGATGAATTTATAGCGTGAAAAACAAAAAAATGATTAAAATCCTCCCGGGCCCCAGGGCTGGAGCCTTGTCAGCCCACCCCTTGTGGGGGCCATGCTGCCATGACCATAAATGTAACGTATGTTACGGGACATATTCTAAACAGAGATATGCTGGGACTCATGCTGCTACCTGTCGGGCAAAAACAAAACAATTTGTTCTAATTCTCCGGATGATGTAGAATTTGTCATCTTTAGTAATTATTCTTTGGGAAAGATCACAAACTGTTTTCTTATCGCAAAAATGTATTTACAATAATAACCCCAGAAGGCATGAAATGCACTTACACTGGAAAAGGTGGGACAAATGAACGTGCCTGGCAACCCTGACAAGAAACCTGCGACTCCTGCTGCCACCTATCAAACAAAAAAGAAAACTGGTTTTTTTAGGTGAAGCATGGATGTGTTCGATGTGGAAGGTCCGCATCAGAAATAGGAGTTTTGCATGTTTGGTGCAAAGAGATATTGATTACAAATTTACTTACCTTCACAGGAGCTAGAAACTTACCCCCCCCCCCAACAAGGAATCCCTTTAAAGGGCCCAAAAATGCCCTCCTCAAAAAGTTTTGAATAAATTACCACTAATAATGCACATTTAAAAAATATGCACAAAATGCAGAATTATTATGGGTCACTCAAAAATTGCAAAAATTAACATTTTCAACATCAATAAAGGCCAAGAATGAAATTAAAAATCCTGCAACCCTCAAAGTCTTACAGCGACGTCATTCAAACAACACAAGATTGGATACAGCCGAGGTGCTGGCTGTATCAGCACCTCCTACAAAATATAAGGCCTCTTTAGAGTGTCTGCCATAAACGTCACTCGGGCTACCTAGCAAGTTTGCCACATTTTAAAACACAGCGTCCTATTTCGTTTCTTCTTATTTTGGCGTAGAATCTTCCTGATTGGCTCACAAATACCGCATGGTGATTGGATGTGGGGCCATAGAAATCGCCAATTCTGAGCCTGATCATTTCTTCTCCTTACAACGATGCATTTACAGGAGAAGCACGTATCGAACAGTGCTCTGATGATCGTACAGTAGAGCCGATCTAACCGAACTAGCGGCATGAAGCTAGGCATCGTTCCGTACCCAGTCGGACTCACTCTAACTGAAATATTGTAGGGTTTAAATTATATTTAATCTAATTTTGTAATTCTACCCCCAAACGACTTGACTAAATTCCCATAATGGCACTTGAACTGAAGAAGCAACCGATATGTTTCTTTCATGGACACTCGTTATCCCCGGGCAACAAAGCATGGTCCACCATGGCGGAAACCTTTAGCAACCAGAAGGTTCGACCAGCGGTACAGAGCCAAGCTGCCGTCAAATACCTCGCTAGAATTGCTGAGCATTTCACCCTTTGGAGACGAGTCCATCCACGGAACATGTCGGGTCACTTCAAGACTCACTCGTGCCCTGCTGATGACATTCTAGAGAAAGCCTTCCTGGTCTACCTGGAACTCCGGAGACAGCCGAAAGATGGCAGCACGCTCCAGCTAGAGCTTGCAATCCGGCAGAACTTCGTTCAACTCCTCCGAGCCGACAGCAGCTGCTTTTTCAACCAGCCGTCGCGCAAGGTAGTTGCAGAAAACTACTACACGAGGATAAACGAAGCAATCTACCAAATTGTCCGGAAGCGGGACAAAATCCCGGAGTTCCTCGTACCCGCCCCAGCGAAGGTGATCCCCCCAAAAAGCAGTGGTGAAAATCAAGCTGCAAAAGACAACAACACGCCTCAAGGACTGAACGTCCCCGCAGATCTCGCACAACCAGGCAAAGCCCCTGAACGATCTGCGGACAAACCGGGAACCAAGACCGGAGAGAAAGGCGAAGAAACCACCGTTAAAGCCTCCCCGGACTCCCATCCGACGGCGGCACCGGTTCAAACTGACCAATCGCACGCTTCTCCAGAAGACGAAGCCCCGCCCACAACGGTCGGCGATCAAGACGGCCAGAAGCAGCCGGTTCCTGAGCGAAGCAGGCCCTCGCTACTGATCCGGTGCGGTCGACGATGGCGCACGGTGGCGAAAAAAATTAAGGACACATGCAACGCCGCGTGTGAAGTGAAATTCTCGCGTGGCGATTACAAAATCAATTTTTCGGACTCTAACGACCGTGACAGAATAATCGAGTTCCTGTCCAAAGAGGAAATACCAATTCTCAGGCAGTCCGCTCAAGCTGCGGACATTTTCAGCGTAATCTTACGCGGACTCGATTCAGCAATACCAGCTGAAGAAATACTTCAGGAACTTACTGATGAGGGCTTCAAGCCGATCAGAGTGACCCCAATAAGATCACGAAGACGAAGGATTCGGTCCAAAATCCTACCCTTATGGAAAGTCGACCTGCCCAACAGCGACGAATCCAAAGAAATATTTGGACTCAAGCAACTTCTCCTAGTTGCTATTTCTGTCGAGAAGCACCGACGGAATCCAAATCGAAAGTCTCCGACACTTTGCTTTCGCTGCTTAAATTGGGGTCACTCTGGTGTCTCGTGTGAGCTCCCTCAAAGATGTATGTTTTGTCCCGGTTCCCATGACCGGAAGCAATGTCCCAAAAAGCGTGGAATTGATCCCCCTGAATGCTGCAATTGTGGTGAAAACCATCCAAGCACCTCGAGAAAGTGCAAAGTGTTCAAAAGTGAACTTGCAAAAATGAAGGGGAACCTCGAACACCAGGAAAATCCCACGTCAGACGCCGAGACCATACATCCCGCGATTTTTCGAAGATCAGGGAAAAATTTCAAAAATCCAAAATATATCCCGAGGAAAGTTTGGGAAAGCTTCCTAACCCACAAGAACTCGAACCTTCAGAAAAAAGCTGCCACAGGCAATTCGAACCTCCCCGCTGACAGCAGTGATGACAAGCCACCTGCATCTACGGACTTGGTGAAGGAAACCAGCGGAGCAGAAAAACACAAGTCCCAGCCTACGGACTTTAGCCACCCTATCGAGAAGGATGACAACTCGAGGCTCCAAGGCGTGAAGAAAAAGACTCCGCCCCGACCCAGAACCGATGGCACTGGGCATGAGTGCTCCCCGGGCCCATCCGGACCTTATGACGGCAGCGCAAGTGCCACCTCCTCCGACCAAGTAGAAGCTGACGAAGCTCGTAAGCCCGCCTCCCCGGCCTCTGTCTACTCGCCCTCGACATCGTCAACGTCCTCGGACTCGGACTCTGAATCGTCCGCCAGTCTCGACTCAGCACGGGACTTATTCGACTTTGCCAAGGCATGCATTCAGGATTCTGTCCAGCAATGCTCAAAGAAAGAGAGACGAGCAACTCTGCAGAAATTTTTGAAAGAGGCAGATCGCATTCTCGGCAGATAACCGAAGAGAATGAAGGAGCAAAGAAGCAGCTCCCATAACTAGCAACATTAGCGTTGCATATTCTATCTTTTTCTTCATTTCATCTTCCCATCCTTTTCGAGAATATTTTCTAAAAAATTCCCATAAAAATTTCAAAACTTAAAAACTTTCAAAAAAAAAAAAAAAAAAAAAAATATATATATTTTATTTTTTCTCTTCTCCATCTATCGCTACGAACTTTTTTAATATGACTAATTCTATTCCTCTTTTTCTTCACCTTCTAATTAATAATTTTTAATAAATTGTATTTTTGTGTATTTTCATTCCTTTTCAGCCAATCCCTGACAAGCAACTCTTCCGACCAATGAGGATGAGACACGACGAACCAAGATGGCGTCGCAGAAGCAGTCCACTTTACTTTTCCTGCCGAAAATATTAATAAGTAATATGACTAATAAGTTCGGAAAGACATGTTTGATTTTTCCTGGTTAATTAATTTAAATTAATTAACGTTGACATGCTCCCTAATTCTGACATACCACACGCACTTCACAATCCACATACATTTGCACCCTTGCCTTTCTCTTCACAGTGGTCCCCCGCGGGCCGGTTCAGAAGGCGGCAGATGTCTGAAAACAGATAGGCCCCGCCAGAAATCTTTTTAACTTTGAACTTTGAACTTTGAACTTTGAACTTTAACTTTGAACTTTGAATATTCTGAGGGAAAACGGACTACTTACTGACGTCACAAGCAGCGTGCGGAGGCCTTCTATCTCTATGGTGCTGGCTGTATGGGGGGGGGAATTCCCTGCTCGTGCCAGTATCATCGTTGGGAGGAAAAGAAATCATCGGGCTCATAATTGGCGATTTCTATGCCCCACATCCAATCTCTATGCTATATTTGTGAGCCAATCAGGAAGATTATACGCCAAAATAAAGAAATGGAGAAACGAAATAGGATGCTGTGTTTCAAAATGTGGCAAACTTGCTAGGTAGTCTTAATGACGGCGCAATGGTGGTCGAGTGGTCATAGTGACGGACTCTCATCGCGAGGACCCGGGTTCGAACCCCACCGTCACCATAGTGGTGGTCGGCTGAAGTTGGTTTTCTGTGGTTTCCAACTTCAAGGCGCGAATGCGAGCCAATCTCCCCGTTAAAAAGTCTCGCCACAGAGAGCAACAGGCCTACAAACAGCACAAATGTAATTCAATTATAACACTTCCCTTCTGAAATATAGATGGCAGCACTGAAAAATCAAACACAACACTACATATGCACTCAGACTGTTAAGCCCCGTTCACATGTACAATAAAACAGGGAAGTTCCCGGTAACGGGGATTTCCGCTACAAACCGTTCACATGACGCTAAGTTTATGCCGATAATCCCCCCCCCTTCTTTCCGGAAGTCGTCACTGGTTACTTACGTTGACAGAGTGGGAGCCATGTTCTGGTTTGGTGGTGGCGGTGGTTACGTAGGTTGAACGGAAGCGATTGATTCAAGATGGTTGACGAAGGAGCTTATAGCAGTTTTCGCGGCGCAAAGGATTATGGGATACAAGGTCGGTGTCGACCTCCAATCCACCCCCAAGTAAGATGTGCTTTTTTTTTTTATGAGCCTCTCTCCCACCTTTTTCTTCCCTACGAGGGGAAAAAAGTTGTCATGCCGGTAATTACCACCAAAGCGACCCCCAATCTTGCACATGTGAACGGGGCTTTAGGTACACATACAGTTACACCTCCGGCACAACTCACTAGGTAGTAAATCGCCCATAAATGGTGATAGACCCGAGTTGCGCTCGGTTTGAAAGAAAGAAAGAAAAGAAAGTCTTAATGGCGTTTATGACAAACAGTGCAGAGGCCTTCTATCTCTAGAAGGTGCTGATCAGCACCTCCTAGATACAGCACAGACAGAGAAAGAGAGGGAAAAAGGGGGGAAAACAACCAGAGTTTCTAGGGGGAAAAAAGCTGGAGAAAAGAGGGAAAAAAGTTTTCATAAGATAAAGAACCCGAGAGATAAGTAGCCAACTTTCCCATTCTAAATAATTTTTTGTAGCTTTAATAATTGCATTATGCCGCTAATTTTTTGTTTTTATGTGTTTCTGGGTGAGATGAAATTTACTCTTTAAACTTTTTCATAGTTTTTTGAGGATGACACCTTTGGACCCTTTCCTTGTGAGACAAATGGAGCAGCTTACGATATAATGAGAATCCTACGTGGTCGTTTGCTCTTAGAAAAAGGGGATGCGGTTCCAACGTTACATTGTTAATTTATATACTATTTTTGTCATATTTCAATAGTACATACATATAGATATTTGTTTTAAATTCTACAACAGTCATATCAATATGTTGAAAGCCAATAATGATCCAACAATGATGTTGAAAGCCAATAATGATCCAACAATGATGTTGAAAGCCAATAATGATCCAACAATGATGTTGAAAGCCAATAATGATCCAACAATTATGTTGAAAGCTATATGTAATAGCGCATATAGTTTCTACTAATTTAAATGAAAACCTTGTGCAGCTCGAGCTGCACAGATTTTAAAAGGAAAAATGGTCCAATGTGCTCTGAGCAAAGGCAGAAGATCGGTATTCTCATATGTGGACGGATTGGTTGTCTTAGCACAGGGGCAGGAGCTGTCGAAAGGAAGGAAACGCGAAAGTATGGAGGACCCAAGTTCACTTCTACAAATCGTGACAAGAAGGAAAAAGTTCTGAACATTGATTTTACTGCCGGAATCATAGCTGTCACGAAAGAAATTAATGAGTTCTGTGTTACGGACCGCGTAGTTGGAATATACGCAAACAATATCCTTCGATTTGTAACGGATCTATTTGCTAAAGATCTGGTTGGACAGATGAACGTCGTGACCGTTGAAAGTATCCGAAAACTTTGCCGGAGAACTATGCTTGTATGCTGATATCGCTTGCAGTACGTACGATCACTTCCGATGACGATACTGTGCCACCGCTTCTTGGTATTTGCGATACGCCTCACTCTAATCGTGGTCTGGGTCTCAAATTGGAAGGAGCCTTCGTTGGTGAGGTAAGTCACATGATGTCTGTCTCTCGGAATGATTTCTCCACATTATGAAAAGTTATCGTAGAGATTGTGCCTGGGGATGATGTTTGAGGATCAATGAATGGTTCCACTTTTTCTTTTCTCCTCCCTGCAAGGACTTTTGGTCCTGGAGCAAGACTCCGAAGCAGCAACAAAAGAATGTGACGATGATGTCTTTCCCGATACGTAAGATCCACCAGTAACTGTCCACTAGATTGGATGGACTGTGATGTTTCATGGGAATATTTTTCTTCATATCACTGTAATCATTTTTTCTTTTTGCTTCTGTCCCGCCCATTTAACAGAACTGTGATGTTTGTCATGTTGTTCTGTCCTGACAATTTCCACTCGATGTTAAACACTTGCTGTCATCTCTGCTGAGTGCTTGCTTGTGCCATGTATGTTTTCTTTCAGGTGGCAGAAGAGCTGAAGCGAGTGATTGGCAGTCGACATGCCACGAGTCCACGGGACAGTGAGCAATGATGACATGGACAGACACGAGCTGCTGGAAGGGGACGGACGTTTGGTTCCATTCTGTTGCTCCTTTGGGCGATGAGTGGCGTTCTTTCGTGGGCTGGTGGAGCCGAGGGCCGCCGAGATGTTTCTGCTGGGTCGGAGATCTGGTGGTGCGATACTGGCAGGCGGTCCACCTGTGCTCCTTCTTAGCCGATGAAGGTTTCCAGGAGCTTCCTGGAGTGTGGCTGCTGCTGCTTGGAATGGAGTGGGGTCCAGGTGGGGGCGGACCAGGTAGCTTGCGAGTCGGGGGATGTTCAGGTGTGTTCTTTCAACATGGCCCAGCCGCAAGGAAATCCGCTTATATCCCTCAAGGGACAGAGCGGGGACCATTATTAGTGTTATGTTATATTCACATTAATCCTAGAATACTTACACAAAAAAAGGATATAAAACTGCATATTAACTGCCCATAACTATACTAACTGCCTATAAGTATTCTAGGGTTAAACAGAGTTCAGCTAATCGCTGAACGACAACTCATACGGTGCCTATGCGTACTTTATTATGAGACCGTGTAAGTTTCGGGACGATTAGACTCAATTCGGGTAGACAAACAGCTGCTTATTGTGTAAAGTATCCCATTAAAAAATAAATTGGCGTTTGTAAACTTCATAATTTTATTCACAATAATGTACAGTGAAACCTGTACGAGATGGAACGTCAAAGGGACTGAAATAATATTCCCTTTTAGACAAATTCCCGTTTTATAAAGGTGCAAATCAACGCACTCATCATTGTACGGACATTTTGATTCAGTTTGAGACAGGTTTCCGTCTCACACAGCGTCCGTCTTAGACAGGTTTCATTGTATAATTAAAATATAATAAAATTAGTATTATTTTCATAAATATTCTTTGCTTTTATGGTCAATTAATGGAATTTCATTTTTGCTCAGAAAGCAATGGTAGCGCACTGCGAGGGTATACGCAGAACCTTCCTTTGGAGGAGGGACGCGATAAGGGATTGAAGAGAGAGAGAAGGGCTGTGTAAATTTCAAGTTTTTCCGCAAAAGTAGCAGTCTACGTTGAAAGAAAATTTACCAAAAATATTTTTAAAAATATTTCAATATTTTTAGTTTTCGATAAACAATTTGTGATTGGGGGACACCCCCCCCCCTCCCGCTGCAATAGGGCCTCAGGGGTGGCAAAATGCTTCGCACCCGGGTGGCAGGTAAGCTCGAGCCACCCTGCTTCTAACCTATGTATAATCCGTTTCAGGTTAACTTTGCAATGAAGGGGAAGCTACGAGGGAACCGCATCACTCGTTGCTATGACAACGAAAGCCGCTTAGCCAATGTATCGATGCGCGGCCTCGGTAAGGTATGGCCGATTCTCGCCAATCTCACTGAGAAAGATCTTTTTTTTTTTTACGTGTTAAAATTTCGAAAAACATAGTAATATTTTTCTGCAATATGTATTTCTCCCTTCCCTCGGCTGGAATTTATTTATAAAAAAGAATTCCAACACCCATAATATGAAAGCAACGTATAATTTTAAAACACTGTATACATTAACCCGTGGCTCTCAAAAAAGCTTGGGGATTTTTAATTTTTGTTTCTTCAATTTTTATGGAAAAAATTAACGTTAGAAACGTTAAATGAAATTTTTGAGGCCAATCAAAAAGAAAAATTAATTAATTAAGAATAAGCGGATTAACTCTGTTTTCACACGTGTATAAATGCAGGAATAGCACCAAATAATAATAATGTTAGTCCTGCACCGTGTATTATGGTATGGGGCGGTATTGGATATCACTCTCGCACTCCTCTAGTACGCATTGCCGGTACTTTAAAAAGCCAGCGCTACATCTCCGAGGTGTTGGAGCCACTTGTCCTTCCTTACCTTCAGGGCTTGCCCACAGCCATATTACAACAGGATAATGCGCGACCACACGTCGCACGCATTGTCCAAAGGTTATTCGTCAATCGCCAGATTGAATTGCTTCCCTGTCCAGCTCGCTCTCCGGATCTTTCGCCGATAGAAAACATGTGGTCCATGGTTGCTCAACGATTGACCCAGATTACATCCCCAGCTGCCACACCAGATCAACTTTGGCAACGCGTGGAAGCTGCTTGGTCTGCTGTACCCCAAGAACACATCCAAAGTCTCTTTGAATCAATGCCGAGGCGTGTGGCAGCGGTGATCTCCAACAATGGCGGCTACTCTGGCTACTGATTTTGGCAGGAACCACACTTCACAGAAGTCTATAAATTTAATCATTTGATGCTTGGTCAACATGTTATCTACAAAATAAATATTGTTGCGATATCTCTTGTCTTTCTTGGTGTTGCAATTTGGGTGGCCAGCAGTGTAAAATACGTGGAACAATCACAAATCGGTGAAAAATAGGGAGTGAGAAACTGATGTATTCGGATTGAATTTTTTGTGAAAATAAATTGAAAAGGAGTCGACTTTTTTTTTTTTGGAAAAAATAGCTTGAAACAGCGATTGAAGGGGTTTTTGTTTTTTTTTGTTCTGTGGATGAGCTGCAATTCGCTTAGTTTGACCCCATTTTATACGTTGTCGGAATCCTAGGCACCGAATCTTGGGGGAGGAGACCAAAGAAATAGAATTTCATGGAGGAAAAACGCCACGGGGAAAAGTCAGCTTTTATTGTGGCATAACCAGTGCCGTCTTAACGCATGGGCCCACCCGAGCACGGCCCGGGGGCCTCAAGTGAAGAAGGGCCTCACAGGAATCAAAACTGGCTGAAATTTTCGAAAATCCGTTAGGTAGGGTCTCTGGAAAATCACTTGGCCCGGGGGCCCACGATGCTGTTAAGACGGCCCTGGACATAACTTCAAAATTTCTTAAGGGAAAATTTTGTTTTTAGCGCAAGATGGTGCCGAATTGAAGAATTTCGGCATTTTTGTAGCAGAATGTGCACACGAGGGAAAATTGTCAAGTGTAGCAGACGTCTGAAATTGCAGCAGTTTGTAGCAGATTTTCCACTCCCGTGGACAATGTGTGTGTGCGTGTGTGTGTATACCCAAGGGCGTAGCGGGGGTGGGGGGGACTTGGGGGTCTGGTCCCCCCCCCCCTGAAATGTGAGAAAATGACCGAAAAAAGGGAAAAAGATGGCCAAATCCATTGTTCTGTCACTTTGATCCCCCCCCCCCGAAATGAAAGTGGTCCCCCCCCCGAACGAAATTTCTGGCTACGCCCCTGTGTATACCGACGATGATCGGACAAAAAGCCATTACATGGAGTGAGCATGGGCGCCCAAAGTCATCTGATGTGTGTGGTCCGCGCGACTTCAAACCTCAAAAGATTGTAGGTGTAAAGGGGGGCCTTAATTTTGTAAAAATGAACTAAGCGTCACCGTTCCAGAGCATTTAAGTGTCCCGCGGTATATTTACAGATGACTTGAGTGTGAATCTTTTTCTTTCAAACCGAGCACAACTCAGATCTATCTCCATCTATGGACAATTTACAACCACTTGAGTGAACCGCGGCACAGTTCCGGATCACTCATTACTTACCTCAAGTAACCAGCGACACTGTTCCAAATTAATTACGCTGTCCGCGACACGCACGTTTCACATATCAATGAAATACCCCGCACTCTCTTAAAAGTTGAACACCCATAAGAAGCTTATTGTAGGCATTTCGAGCCAATACAAAGACCCTTCAGACTTCCGTATAAATCGACGAACGCGAGGTTCGAGAAATGGAAAATCGTTCAGACGAAAAACCACCACAACGTTTGGACTCGTGAATACGAAGCGACTCGATACCTTCTGAAGGACATGCAAAGCTCTCTTCTAGTTCCAGTTGGAAAAGCGCCGACGAATCTTTTGAAAATGCCACATGCGTAAGTGGAATTTTTAATACTTTTCATTTTCATTTACTGGGGCTCTATGGGATTTGTCTCTCAATCTCAGCTCTTGAAAAAACTTTCCTCTTCCAGGACGATCCAGAACTGCCCACGAATCAGCAAGATCTGCTGGGAGACGGACGGTGAGAGCGAACTCAGGCTATCCGAGCGATTGGAGCTGGCCTTGGCCTCCGAAGAGCCGATAATAGTCATCTACGTCCATCACCTCGGCGAGACCATCCTAACGTGGCTGAAGATCAAGTCCGTCCTCGCCCACGCTGGGACATTGATGTGCCTCGGCTCTCTGGGGTGCAGCCTCGCGTTCCCGCCGAGCGCGTCGCACAACATAGCGTTGCCACTGTGCGTTTTCGGCGCTTCGTTTCAGACCTTCCCTATGTGGGCTTTCCGCAGGGATCCGCTCTTCAAATACAGGCCCGTGAAGGTTGATCAGGACAAGCAGCTCAAGGTCGTCGACGGCAAGACCGGAGACTGTAACAAGCCGTATTCGCTGATCCTCGTCAGGCAACCGTCGTGTTCCGAGTGCAAGGTCAACTACTTGATGTCCGCCTGCGCCATTGGCCTATGCGCTTGGAATATCTATAACGCATTCCTCCGTTGATACTTTTGTGTTGTTCGTATTTTCAATAAAGTAGAATCGTTTCATTTGATTCCCACAGTTCTTCCATGCACAGAGTCTGTAATGCAACGTTTCTCAATAGGGGTGACGCGGAGCCCTAAGGTTTTTCACGAGAAGTTGCGAGATTTTCCGCGAGAAATAAAAATTGCAAGAAATTTGTGATGTTCTAGGGCAGTGGTTCTCAAACTTTTGTCTTCTGCAGCTCCCGTGTCCTAGTGAACATACACCCGTGACTGCCCAGAATGGTTAACAAACAGAGAACCCCCTTAAAATTATTAAATAGGCAAACAGAAAAAGGGACAGCTCACTGTGGCGCCACAAGGAGCCGTAACGTACACCTGAGAACCACTGCTCTACGGCATCGTTTCTCAACCTTTTTATCTAAGGCGGCCGAAGATATCTTCAGCCGTGAATGGAGCTGAGGTAGTTATCTTCAGCCATAAATGAAGCGGAGGCAGATATCTTCAGCTGCGAATGGGAGGCAGGCGAATTCCGGGCGACGTGTCGGAGAAGCGACTTATTGTGTAGATGCATTGGATCATCCCAAATTTTACGGAGCAGACAAATGTATCACATATTATTTGGCTCTTGAGAGGGGCGTTCGCCCTCATCGGCGCCCTCTGGATGTCCACTTGATTGAGGATCATTGATCAATTTTGTCGCACCACGGTCATTTTCTGCACACGAGGGCTAATTAGACCGGGACCTACAATTTATTGCCGATTCCGAACGGCAGGCTTGTTTTTTTATACTCATCGAGAGGTTGGTGCGCTAACCCCTCGATGGGGGAACTCCCTGCGGTAGCAATTTTTTCTGTTCTCATGTCGCAGTTTCTGTTGTACCCGTGTGTCAGGAACGTTTTCTGACAATGACCAACCCGCGACACCTTTAAACATGCTTTGGTACTTTAGACGAGTATCTTATCGACCGGGCTACCGCGCCCCCTTGATTGAGGAGACCCACGAAATATATCTTTTATTGGGGCCTACCAAAGATCCCAGCCCATGGATCTTTGGTGGTCATGTGTCTTTGATGTTCTGGAGCCCTGTTCTTAGCTGGAAATAACACCTTACATTGAGGAAAGTGATTTTCTGGATGTTATGCCAAAACGAATTGTTGGCAAGAAAAGTTGTCTCCTCTGGAAATCGAGCCCGCGTCCTCTTGCCCTTCATTTCCCCCAACATTATTTCCTTCAGCGCACTTGCCCGGTATGCAAGAGGAGTCGGGTTCGATTCCCAGAAGAGACAAACACCTTTTTTGTTTGTCTCTTCTTCCGCGGATCTGTCTATACACCAAAGTCGATCAGGATGCCCACGGACCACATAGCACAGGTGTCTTTAACGCATTGCGAGCAGGTCCCATTTGGCCCCCCGGAGCTGTCCTGGCCCGCTGATAATTCTCAAAAAATGGTTGAAAACATTTAAAAAAGGATTAATTCTAGAATAAATGAAAGAAATGATTCCGGAACAAATTCATGTAAACTCGGAATTAATGAAAAAATAATTATTTTCAAAACAAATAATTTGCGAAAAAAAACTATTTCGGAAATGATCGAAATTGTTAATAAATAAAAGAATGAATTTCTTCAATTATTTTTGTGTCTGTTCAACTCTGGGGACCTCCTATTACGATGTCACTAAGTTACTTGAGTTGGTGGCCTACGGGCTTCGTGGAATGTTCCAATTTGACCCTCAGTGTCTGAAAGGTTGAAGATCCCTGACATAGCGGCTAGACAAGACCAAGGGTTTTGAACATATGGATCGTAACCCAAACATGGTCATGGGGCTTCCAAGATGGGTCATACAATTATGCTTACACAGTCCTGTTATAAATGCATTTATTGAATCACTGGTGTCACTGATTTCGAAAAACAAACAGTTCCATATGTCGTGAAACTTATCTTTTACTGATTTTGGATCACGGCTGGAAAAAGGTTAAGAACCCCTGAGCTATACAATAAATACTGAATTGTCAGCCACGAACTGCTAATATCATGATCAAGTTTAACGAACAGATCAGCGATCTTATAATTACAATAAGTTATCCACACAGCATACAAGAACTCAACTTACACAATACTTTAATATCTCATAGTTTCTATTACACATATTGCGGATAAATGACACGAATGATTAATGAATGTGGGTATCAAAATGAAGCAATAACTATGAATAGAAACTTCAGCTAAATGTAGGCATAATTACAGAAGGTAAAAAAAATAAAAACTTTTAATAAAACTTACGAATACAAATTGGTACGATTGCTCTCATACACGTATATCATCATACGTATTAATGAAAAATTATGTACATAACTCAGTTAACTGTTTATCACACCGCTAACAAATGGTAACAGAATCATGTTATATAATAAAACTTACACCCGAAACCAAAAGATTTAGACACTTATGTACATAACAAATGGATAAGCTACGAATATCGTCACGAACTGGTCGATCCAGGTTGAACAGCAGATGCTGATGACCGTTGATACTCACTCGCTTTACGCAGTCTAGCAGCCCTGCTCTTCATCAGGTAGAAATATAGAGATGAGCACATGACTCGTAGGAGAATTGCAATTTTAGGTAGGATACCAGACAGAACTAGCTCGGAACTCCTGGAGACTATGCATTCAAGGATGGCGTCAGCAGCTTCTTTCGGGTTCATTCCAGATGCTGTGGTTTGATCCATCACTAATGGTACAAAAAACATTTAAAAATTTGTGAGATTTAAAAGATTTAATACCATAGAAACATGTTTAGAACTGCAGGTTGACCATAATTATTTGGAATGTAAAGAAATCAATATCTTATGGTTACGAGAATGTCATTAAGTAACAAATTGATGTGATATATCTTAGAGACAGGGCCATAGTGTGCCTTCTTGGGGCCCCAAGGCAGACTTCTTCTGGGGGGAGCCCTTGAAAAGGGTAATTAATGTGCAAAATAAATGAACATTATATGTTGTGGGGTCCCATTCGGCAATGGCTCGGTTGCCCCAGCCTAGTTATGGATCTGCTCAGAGAAGTAGCAAATACTTTGAAAGAATGTTAATAGATGACAGCATTATCCAGCTTTATGATATTTATTTCATATCAACTTGTAGCATTCGCAAGCATGTATAATTCAGTTTCAAAATGGTGCTCAATGATTGTACGACAGAGGATCCCCATGCTTTGTGGACAAAAGGACTTGATGCAAAAAAATAATCACAAAGAAATATTTCCTGTTTACAGAGAGAAGTGTTTATCACATAAATCAGTGCACAATTGGATCGAGAAACTTTCTTAAGGCAATTTCAAAATTTTGTGACAATGATCGAAGCAGGCATCCCAATTTGATTGAAACAGAACCAATAGTGCAACAGGTGGAGGAACTGATTCGGGCTGATCGACATACAGCTGGCTCAAAACAAGACACAGTTCAAAAATTTGGTTGGAAACTTCAACATCAACCTTACAGAACCAGACTTAACCCCAAGCGATTTTATATGTTTAGTCCACTAAAAAACCATCTTCGAGGCAAACACTTTACAGATAATGAAGAAGTTCACAATGAATTCCTAATGTGGCAGAGACAGCAACCCACAGAATTTTATGCAGCTGGTATTGGGGCACTGATAAAACGATGGCACAAATGCATAAATACTGGTGGAGATTATGTTGAGAAATAAAAACTGTTTTGAAGTGATTATCTCTGCAAGTTATTTTTTTAATCACCTTTTGTGAATTACTTAATGACTCTCCTATGTATTATTTAGATGATGAATAAAATCTGTTCCGATAATACAAAAATTTAGAAGCAAGAAAGTGCAAAAAATATAGAGCATGGGAAGTACAACTTCGACCCCCAAGAGGATTCATCCAGACCATGAGAGTTGTTCTTAACAAAAAGATCAATCTACACAACATGATGATAGCACCAGTTTGTCGGAACAGGGAATTTGGTTGCAGCCATTTAAACCCATGCAGTTTGGACTCGATAATGAGACTGCATCCAATCACATTTGATTGTATCCATATTCACTAAAAATTCTTAGATTTTTTTCTGACTTGATTAAAATGTGATTCAGACATGTGTGTGTATATCTGACATGCGTAATCATCTTCCTCAGTCGACTTATATGCTCCTCCAAATGGCAGTGTCCAAACAGCCAGCATCTGAACAGCCTGGGTCTAAATTTCCCAGCACCCAAACATAATGTACTGCCAGTTTGTGTTGCCATGAGCTGCAGCCATTTCGGACACTTGGTTTGCAGACTGAAAAGATAATGCAACCCTGATTTAGAGTATCATGCTACATATGTGTGTTGATAACAATGTTACAGTAACTTTACCCGTTACTGTCCGGAGAGGTCTCTAAATGTGAAAAATGTTAAATTTTTAACCTTTATCTGTGATCATCATAGGCGGTAGGCTGCAGTGATCATGGCCAATCCATCCAGTCTTGATTTTTGCCAAGCTTTCCCGGGTTCCGGAATGGCATAATATTTAAATATGTAAATCTTGGTAGAGTGATGTAATTGTTTTTGTTTGTATCAATTGTATTGTTGATCAATTGTTTTGTAATTCATTCACCTCGATGTCAAATGGTTCGATAGTGGAAATCTATAGATCAATCTACTACTGATCTGAAGAGATTATCACTCCAGGGAGACAACAAATCCTTTAGTGAATTCAGGAACATTCCTAGGTGCAGATTGCATTGCCTACGTGTCATTAGACATGTAAAAAAGAATTCTCTATTACATGAAGTACCCACAATTATCAGCATGTTTTACGTTTCTTCTAATGGAAATATTTCCATGTAGATTCTTGGGTTCCTTTGCATGTGTATGTGTGTGCCGATTAGCAGGGGAAGGTGACATGCTAAGCACAAACTCCCTGAGAATCACAGCACATCTGTCGATGTGGAAAAGAGGACTATTTTCCTGACTCCCAAAAAATGTCATCAGTTGGCAAGATAATTTAGAATTGAAATATTTTGCTAAAACTCTAATTTTAAAAGCTTTAAAATATTGAGTCTGGAAGAAATTAAATTTAGAAATTAATTGTAAATGTCAGTTTAATCGTTGGAATAAAAATTGATATGGTAAAAAAGATATTTTGTATTTCCTTATGTCGCCTGCAAGTAATTCTTTAAACAATGTTAAACCAACCGGAAATGCAATAAATGAGCTTTATTGCAAACTCAGTTTTCCGTACAGTGACAGTCAGCTGAAGTAGGTTTTCTACAGTTTTCCAACTTTGAGGTGAGAACTGGTCTCACATTTAAAAAAGTATTTCTGCAGAGAACAGGAAGCCCTGCAACATGATGCATATGTCATATGAAAATTCAAGCGCATTTACTATCTTCACTTCACAGTATGGAAGACAGATGGCTGCACCTGCAGAACAATGAAACAAGTGCAATTCTCGCAACATAAACACATTAGGGGGGTCACACATACGCTCAGAACAAGCATTCCAACGTGTACCGATTCGTTAGAAATTCCGCAGAAGAGTGCATGTACGGTTTAGTAGTATACAAATGAATAGGAATAACAGTGAAGTTTATTCCATTTAGAGAAACTCAAATGGAAAATAGTAGTCCAGGGAAAATAGACCCTCAAAGAACAAGTAGTCCTTTGAGGGTCACAAAGTGGGTGTATGTGTATGTCCATTTTTGTTTATTTATTATGTATTTTTGTCTTGTCATCTGTCTTTCCTTTGTATTTTGTAATGTGTTCTGTTCTGTCCAATTAAAAAAAATATATATATTACTAGGAAAAGAAAAATGAGAACTCACTTCCATATTGCGAACCATCACTTGTGACCGCATTGACAGAAAGATTCGTCTGCACATAGCCGGGACTGACAACACATATGTGGATGTTCGTGTGGCCAAGTTCAGACTTGAGTGTATCAAAGAATGCTTGCATCGCATGTTTCGATGCCGAATCTATAATTCATTAATAGATACGGGTTCTGAACACTAAATATAAGCACCATAACGAAACAAATCACATAATTAATACTCACTGAAAAACGTTGCATCAAACACAGATGCAGTGGAACCACTCAATAATGGACACTATGAGACCAAAATTTTTGTCCGCTAACAGAGAATGTTTGGTTAACATGTAGCAAAATGCATTGAGGCCCTGTTCCATAGACACAAAAAAAGTGTCCATTACTGGGAGACGTTAGCTAACAAGGAGTGTCCGTTATGAAGGTCCCACTGCATTACTCATTTTGTATGAGAGAACACCATAAACTAGGGCTGCAACTAGGATATTTGTCTGAAGGTCCCTCACCTTCTACTATGAAACTCTATATAGATCTATAAAACTTTTTTTTTCTTTGCATTGTTATGAAATAAAACCAATTTTTTTTACAGTATAGTCCCTATAATACGAGTCTTGAAACTGACATTCTGGATAATCTGAGGTGTTAGAATTTTCAAAATTCTTTTCAAAACCTGTTTTTCACAAAGGCTGAGTTTTGTTTCATTTTTCTCACAAATGCAAGTAATTGCACAGACTGGGGTCTCCGTTAGATCCCAGGCCCATCTACAGTAAAATTTATAGTGCAAACAAAATTAATATCATAGCCCTCTTGGGCCTGGAACCCCTGTCAGTATTCCTTAACCAGTCTAAGGGGCTTGGCAGTTGTGTAATGAATTAAGCCGTTTAATTAAGGTGAAAAAATAGGTCAAAGTAAGACACCCCCTGCTTCTAAGAGAGTCATTTTCTTTTACTTTTCAAATAATCCAAGTTTTCAGCAATCTGAGGTGATCTTGGTCCTGTTTACTTCGAATTATCGAGGAAATGTTAGACGTCGACCAGGGCAAGGTCAGCCACGCGCCACTACAGCAACTGATGACCGGTATGTACGGTTAACAGCCCGTCGAAACAGAACAGAGAAAGCTACTCAGCTGCAAAGACGGTTGCTCTTGGCAGCAGGACGAAGGGTGTCCAGCCAAACAGTACGTAATCGGCTTCATGAGGGAGGGCTCTATGCACGTAGGCCAATGGTCTGCATTCCGTTGACCCCATGCCACCGTGCGGCCCGAAGAAGATGGGCTGCTGAACATCGAGATTGGGAGCAACATGATTGGAGCCAAGTGCTGTTTACAGACGAGTCCCGATTCAGTCTGGAGTGGGACACCCGGCGTGTTCTGGTATGGAGGGACAGGGGCATTCGAAATAACCCCGCATTCGTTCGTGAAAGGTCACAATACAGACGAGCTGGTTGGATGGTATGGGGTGGAATCAGCATAGGCTGATGTACGGACCTGCATATCATTCGGAATGGCACTTTGACGGCCCGAAGGTATGCAGACGAGATACTGCGACCTCATGTCATCCCTTACGCTGGAGCCATTGGAGATTCTTTGGTTTTCCAGGATGATAATGCCCGACCACATAGAGCTCGTCTGGTGGAGAACATGCTTGAAGCTGAAACAATACAGCGTATGGAATGGCCAGAATGCTCTCCTGACCTGAATCCTAAATTTTGGTGTCCCCCCCTCCCAAAACTGCTGCCGGGAACAGTTTCAGTCCTGCCGCATACATCGCGGATGCTGTTGGAGTCGCCAGAAGTGTTGTTGCAAGGCTGTGGAATCGATTCCAAGAAACAGGAAATGTTAGACGTCGACCAGGGCAAGGTCGGCCACGCGCCACTACAGCAACTGATGACAGCTACGGACGACGCATTGCTGCGTGACCAAGGACGCCTGTTACTGTCCGAGACTTGCAGATTGCACCTCTTGAGGAGTGGAACAGTATTCCCCAAAGTCTGATCGATAACCTCATCGCATCCATGGCAAACAGGTGTGCAGCAGTCTTAGCTGTTCGAGGAGACCACACGCCCTATTAAAACTCATGCATCATGTCTAAACAGTACTTTTTTTTTATCGTTTACATGTAACCAAATTGTTACCCTAAATCATCTTTTCATGTTTTTTCCATATTTTCAAAGAATTAAAGCTTAATTCCAAATTTTTTTAAGTCTTTTTTCTGTATTGCGCATTGATACGCGTGTACTATCCATTGTATGCCAATACGTGGCTGTCTCTCACGGTTTTCTTCACTTTTTTGCTTGCTCCCCTATTTGTTTTGAGCAGTGTATTTGCTAATATCTAACAGTAGGGTTACCAGATATCCTCCTTTTTGATGTTATCTTAAACGTTCACCTATGTTTCAGAAAATTTGTCCCTTTGTCTACTTTTTCACGTTTTAGGAATTCTTTTTCTTCTTCCTAATGAAATTTTTTTCACTTTAAAATATTTTGTCTTTTCATTGGGATGAGCGTTTTTGTGTTTTTTTTCCTTTTACCAAATAGCCATTGAAATTTTCAGAATTTTTGTTTTTGCTATCTTCAGAGGTTTTGTTTTAGTTCTAGGAAAAATTACTGTTGTGGCCAATTTTATTGGTCAGAATAGTGGTGCTATCTGTTACAAAAATTGGGAAAAGTGGCATCACTAAATATACGCACGAAGGTGTCCTCTCAGTTTTCGAATCAAGTAACCCTACCTAACAGTCCAAGTTTGAATACAGTGTTGTCTGATTTTTTAGATGCTGCCATCTATATTCATAAAATATTTGTTGCACTGGGGTGTAAAAGACCCTGATGCAGGCCTGCTGGAACAGTATTCAAAAGCTGGAAGAAAACTCTCCTTGAATGACAAGGAGAGCTGCAACAGGCCATTTCAGCAAATGGAAAGAATATTTGGATACAATTTAAACCGCAGGAAATCACCCTGCTGTGATAAGACAAGAATTAGAATGTGGTAAAAAAATAACATTTTGTAAAATCCATAACAAAATAAACACACTTACATGAAGAACGAAATGGAATAGCAATTTTCCCTTGTATGCTGCTAATGGCAACAACGTGGCCACTGTTTTGTTCAATCATCGATGGTAATAAAGCTGTAAGGAGAAAACCTAATTAATACTCTTACTATTACACACTACAATTATAGCTCTAAAATTGATATTGTGACAGGGCGGACTGTTGAGAAAGCTCTAATCTGTATTTTCTCTTTTTCTAAATATGGGAGACGGATGGTAGCATCAGTATTGCATGAAACAAGCCTAACTCTCATCACATATAAGGCTACACATACACACACACAAAGCATTCCTACATGCAGCAATTCATTATTGATTCCGCAGTAGAATGCGTACAAGGTGCATGTGCGATAAAGTAGTATTGATGCTCTGGTTGCTTGTTAAACAGGGGTAAAAAAAATTGATCTCTTCATTACAAGTTTTGCTTCACTAAAACCACATCTCATAGGACAGAATGGGAGTCGCCATAGGTGTAAAGTTATTGGAAATGTTGGGAGGGCTCAAACCCAATATTTCTTTAGGTACATATGGAGATGTTGGCAAATATATATTGGGAGGCTCAGGCCCATGGACTATATACACGTTTATGCCTATGAAGCTTATAGTTATACAGGGTGATTCAAAATTCAATGTACAAACTTTTAAGGGAGGTAGAAAACACCAAAACAGATTTTTCCATAGGAATGTATCACTTTTTGTTTTTTATGCATAACTGTGGATGGTAAGAACTTTGAGCACTTGTTGTGAAGCAATGTATACACGTACCATCCTCATGTAAAGTATAACTAAATAAAGAGACTTTCCACCAGGGGCGGCTTGTGAGGGAAGCGCGACAGTGTGTGATCCCCTTGAAATTTCAAGTCATTAATTAATAATTCAAATGGATTTGGTACCGACTTAATAATATTGATTTTTTTTTTTCAAATGAATGTTTAAATTAGAAAAGAAATATTTTCAAAAGGCACTGATACAAAATTGTAACGTAAAGTACAGGTCATATGATCAAGGTTTGGCAGAGCTTTCCATGGAAAGATACATGTTCTTTCCTCTTTAGGCACTTTCCGTCATGCGGCCAAACGAGATACCCTTATCACTGAGGAACATATGAGGGGAGAAAGAGGATAGTTAACACAAGTTATTACACTCGTTTTGGACACACACAAAAAAAAATGTGCCCCGATGTTGATGCTGCCATCTATCAGCTATCGTTTAAATCTGTTGTATCTTTTGCATTTTTTAAAATTTGAATATATTTGAATATAAAAAAGTAATTATATGCTTAGAAAACTTAATCATTAAAATATAATAAATCTTTTAAATTAGAATAATAAGAGTATGAATTTTTGCAATTTGCAAAAAAAACCATTGCCGATGGCAACTGCTGGACCTAAATAATGGTTTCCGACATTGTTAAGATATCAATAAGGCTCATTGAGTTTTGAATCACTCTGTATAACATCAACTTGACATATATTCAGTTATATCTACTGTACTTGTCGGTGGAAGATTCGGTTGAATTCCTGCTGAGAACCACAGCTATTTAAACTAGAATCATCTCATTTTTGAGCCAGCCCCGAAAAAAAAACCAACATTCTTCAGCAATATGATTTCGTGAGAAGAAAAATCATTTGTAATGATTAATGTGTCTATGTCACAACTGTGTGAAACCTCTCTATCCTCTTTTCTCACAATTAAACCAGGGATCTTGTGATAAGGAATGATTCAGTTATCATTACAAGTTGAAAAATATCTACTTATTTACATTAAATGAAATAACTGAGTAGGTTCTCATTTTAGTTGTCAAAAGATTATTGAGTTAATAAACGAAATCAGTCAAACAGAAATAGATGTAAAAAAGCTAATGTTAAAGTACAATCTAAGCATAATGAAATGAATGAGAAATAAAATAGAATTCATCTATTAACGTACCTTTCGTGAGAGCGACCGGTCCAAAATAGTTAGTAACCATAACTCGTAAATCCACCTCAAGATCTGTTTCAAGGGCTTCACCACGGGAACTTATGCCACCGTTGTTAATTAAAATGTCAATCCTGCCATGCACCTGCAAAGCTTCAGCCGCTTTTTTTGGGATTTCCTTAAGTTCTTCAAGGTCGAGTAAAACTATAGCTGGCTCATGGCCAGAATGATGCTGCATACATGAAAATTGTAATGAAACTGATTACAACATGCCATAAACAAAGTTAAATCGGTTCATAAGCCTAAAAAAGTGTCAAAGTATCTTCTCAGCGCGAATCCTTACTTACTATCTACACATAATGGTGATTATTGTAATTAATGACTTGCCTGAGACATCAGATCATTTTTCACCCGCTCTAGAGCATCTTTTCTTCGTGCTGCCAAAATCACTTTACATCCAGCTTTGTAGAACTCATGGGCGAGAGCTATACTTTCAAAAAAACAGAATTTGATCAACTTTACAAATGCAAAAAAAAAAAATTTTACAAAATATTCTTGTAAAGACTAAAACGAAATGTGGGCTACAATAAGATATACAGGGTGTTCTGTTAATTCATTGACAAACCCAGAGGGTTGTTAATGAACATCAAGAGGAACAAAAATTGTAATGGAGCATAGTGTTGCAAACCCTGCTGAGAGGGTGAAAATTGTGAAAAATACATGCAGGTTTCGACGTCACGCTGGAACAACAAAAAGTACAATAACCACACAAAAAAATTTATTTCATTATTGTTTATTATAAGAGTTGTTGAAATTGACGGCTGCTAACATCATTGCACAGTCTAAAATGGCATAAAAAAGATTCCCAGATGTGCATATAAAAGCATACCAGGTATGCTTTTATACAGACGATACTCATCAAAACAGACAACTGTTACATGAGTATCATCTGTACAAAAGCATACCTGGTATCTTCGAGCACGCGCTTCCAAGAATCGTTTTTATGTCATTGTAGACTGTACAATGACGTCAGCAGCAGCCATTTCTAAAAACTCTTTTAATAATAAATCAAATAAATTTTTTTGAAGTTATTACTTTTTGTCATTCCAGTGTGATGTCGATGACCTGCATGCATTTTTCACGATTTTCACCCTCTCAACATAGTTTGCGACACCATGTTCCATCGTAATTTTTGTTCCTCTTGATGTCTATTGACAACCCTGAGTTTGTCATGTCCATGGGTAAAATATGGAAAATTAATACTCTTTTGGTTGTGCGACATTGTACTAGCGAATCTAATGCATATGAGCAAACATTCATAAAAACGTTAAGTGAATTGAATAGCATATGATGACAAGCTTCTTGAAACGTGTATCTTTGAATTGTACAAAATGAGTACCAGATAAAAGCAAACACCATAATAAAGCATCTCTTTCCTCAGTTCGCATAGGAAAACTGTCTAATTTCAGAATGTTTTGCAATTGCATTAGATAAATATCTCTATAACATCGAAATTACCGCTACCGTAGAACATTTATATTTTAGGATTTAAGAGCCATAACAAGATGAGAGAAGTCATGAAATTTCAACGCTGTGAGATAAACTGTTTAGGTGCAATCGCATGTCAAAGTACCTTTGCGGTCAAAATTACCACTTCCGTCGTTCTATTATTAAAGAAACAATGCATGCTTTATTCCAGTCAATACAATTTATTTGCTATTAACCCTCAACTGCCACGAGTGTGCAGCGTCGTCTTAACGCATGGCCCAAGGGCCTCAAGAGAAGAGGGGCCTCACAAAAATGAGAGGTAATTGATGTTTTCGAGAATTTTCCAGGTAGGGCCTCAGAAAAACCAATTGGCCCAGGGCCTATGGTGCTCTTAAGATGACCCTGTGAGTGTGTATATATATATGCCTTACGGAGTCTATGCATTAACTGTCACAGGCATATTTATATGGTTTTACAGCATGTGATATAGGATTTCCTATATCACGGAAAAAAATATATCACTGAAGTGCAGATCATTTAAGATTTCATCGGCAGTAAAGTGGTTAAATAGCTCAAATATTTAAATAAATTTTATTTGTTAATGTGTACAGAGCGGAATATATTCTGCTTCTTACCTTCTCCTAATCCTGAACTAGCCCCGGTGATCAAAACAACTTTATCCTGAAGTGCACGGCTCTTGAAAACTTTGTTCTTGAAATGGGACCTGTAAAGGTGATACACCAGCCAGGGAAACGCCAAAGGGAGCGCTATTCCTCCGATCACCAAGCGAGCCCAATGAGACATCGTAGAGCTTAAAACCTGCAGAGAAATATGTTCGGTCTATTATCAAAATTAATTCATCAATATAAAAAAACCAATTATATTGCAGAAAGAACGATCAAATAATTTATATCCTAGAAGCAGATAAATCCTTATAACAATATAGTTCTCTCCTGTGCCTTGAATATCGTTATACAGTGAAACACCTATATAACAACACTCCGATACTCAAGGGACTAGGAAAAATGTCTTGTTATAAAAGAGTTATCTTTATATATTGGGGATATATATACATATAAACACTATGAAAAGTGCATTAGAACCTAAAAGTCATACCGTTATATGAGCTATTGTCGTTAAAGAGTGAATCATTACATAGAATTTTCACTGTATAGCAGGGGTGAAAAGCTTTTCAGTCCATGGGCCAAACATGCCTCAAGGTCATTAGGGAAAATATTTTATCTTTACTCTTTTTCTCGATCAAACGTTGAACCTGATGGCAACCTCCACAGTTGTAGACAAGTAACTTACTGGAATATTACAAACCCACAGCGGTCGAAGAGGTACCACTCCATTCAAATAAGTGCTTTAAGGTAAATTTTTGTTGTTAATTGAATAATTCTCACCTAAACATCACTAGTCAGATCACTCAGTGTTGGCTAGAGGTCGTTAGACTTCAAGGAGCCTGTTGATCCGGTGTGATCAGTAGACATTACTCCTGACACGATCAACGGACTGTTTGTTGTGAAGTGACATCACTCCCCAGTGCTACCGCATTGCAGCTCCACCGTGATAAAAGAAATCCTGAATATATGCAAATCAGCAATGCGATCAATGGTGATTGGTCTGCTCTTTGTTATGAAAGGCAGTTCTTCCACTTGTAATTCTGTTTTACTTGAAATCAGCCATACTCCAATACTCGCTGGTTAACTCCACCTGGAGAGTTAGGATGCCATAGTTTGGAATGTCCCTGTAATCCTCAAAGTTTCTGAACTCCTATTAGGCTGCTTATTCATCATGTAAGCCCTACCAAGGTAAAAAAACGGACGAGGACTTCAATATCCAGATACAATGAACTGACTCCTGGTGAATGGAGATATGGGCCGACGACTTGTTGATATCAATCTTTGCCAAAATTTGTAAAACTTCTAAATTGAATTTTTAAACATTGTGTAAATTAAACCTAAAGTGTAATTAAGTTCTAATTCTCGACTCTTGTTGTGTTTGCTCACGATGCTTATTTTATTTTTAATGCCAGTTATAGCAAATCATCAAATTACCACCACGCCACTCAGGTGGGCCAAACATGCTGCTGCTACTACTGCTATTTAATAGTACATACACCTCGTACATATTCCTCTACGGAATTTCTAACAAATTGGTACATGTTCGAATGTGCGACCTGAGACATTAAGTTTGTTTCTGTATAATGCTTGTTATGTGTAGTGCTGCCATCAATTTTTCTAACTATGAGTGAAGTGTAATAATTGAATATTTGTATCCATTGTAGGCCTATTGCTCTCTCTCTGTGACGAGACTTTTTAACGGGAGATTGGTGCCTCGTAGTTAGGAACCGCGCAAAACTTCAGCCGACCACCACTGCGGTGACATTGGAGTTCGAACCAGTGTCCTCGCGATACAAGTCTGTCACTATGACTACTCGGCCACCACAGCGGCTAGACATGGTATATTTCTGCTTAGTTGAATTTTTTAAATCAAGAATTAAGATTATTTACATGACATATAAATTATGTTATGACTCCAATATCAATAATTAACTATATTCATCTCACTTTTGCCAAACATACAGTATAGGGTTTTTGTTGAATTGCATTCATACTAACTGTGCCCATCGTTTTAATGCGTCTGACAATTTTTCACCGATTTTACCTATAGTTGGCAACTTCACTTGCCTCTGACAATTGCTTTGGGGCCATTCAAGTTTACGCAAGCAGATTTTCAGCCATTTTTGAACCCCCCCCCCCCTCCCCCTTGTCAGCAAAACACTGACTCCCCCCCCCCCCCGTCAGCAGCTTAGAATATTTCATATCTTCAAAAAAGGGGTGGTTGATGACGTAAGCAACCTTCAACCCCCCCCCCCTCCCCTTGTCATCAAAAGTCAGCAAATACGAAACCCCCCCTCGATGCTGACGTAATACTTGAATGACCCCTTTATTACAATTTTTTTTTTTTTTTTTTTGCTCTGAATGACAACTTTACCTGTCATTGAAACATTTTCGAGTTGTAACTGCCAACTTTAGTTGCCTTTGACAATTGTTTTGGCTGTAATTGTCATCTTTACTTGCCTTGTTTACATTTTTTTGGCGATATCCCGTATCTTTATGAAAAATATACACACACATATGTATGGCCAGTCTAGGTATTTATCACATTGTGTGTATTGATACTTTCCACGGAAACAACTCTTACGGGCCGTATTTGGCCCGCGGGCCGGAAAACGCGCACCTTAGTACAGGGATTTCAATGTAACAACGCAACGCCGAAGCTATTGCGGTTAAGGCCTAGAAAACTACTTTAACCAACACAAGTTAATACCAATGGAAAAAGAGTAAGAATTTTTAAATAATTTTACAAAAACAGATCGAATAATTAATTATAATTATCATTTCAAAATAATTATAATTCTATATACAGTCTAAATAATTTGTTATTAAACCTCCTCAAAAAAAAACTTACCCACAGGACGTTTGTGTTGTTTTGGGCGGCATCAGCTGATTTTTCAAACACAGAGTCTTGCATCATTACCATCGATATAATATCGATACAATTCAAAATATTTACAGAAATAACAATCGTTATTAACAAAATAATTGGAAATTAACAACCCTCTTTTCACAAAATTGAATTATTTTAAGCTCCTCAAAAGACTCGCGCAAGTTGGTAGAAGAAAAATAAAAAGGCGGTTATCGCAGTTATCATATTTATGTTATCTATTCATTGTCTTGACCTTGATTTTTTTTTTCCTCTCGAGAAGATTATCAATATTATTTAATAACAAGGAACAATATCAGGAACAAACGAAATAATTATGATGGTCTTTGGGTTGTTTGATTGTTTTCGAAAAGAAAATAGTTGTGAAAACAACAAGCAGGTTTACGTGAGATTATGTTTTAGTAAGCTGACCATATTTCATCGAGAAAAATGCGGAGATTTGGGATTTTCAATACGGGAAAATACAAGAAATCGCTAGAGATACGTAAGGGGCCGTTCAAGTATTACGTAAGCAAATTTTTAGCCATTTTTGACATCCCCCCCCCCGTCAGCAAAATTTCGTCATCAGCTCTGCCCCTCTGAATCTTAACTTATATTTTCATAAACGGTGGTTGATGACGTAAGCATTATCCAACCCCCCCTTCCCCCCCTTGTCATCAAAAGTCAGCAAATCGGAAACCCTCTCCCCCATCTATGATGACGTAATACTTGAATGGCCCCCTGAATTTCAAGAATAAAAAGTCCAAATTGCGCCAAAAAAAAATTGCAAATCAAAAATTTTGAGTTTTATTCACAAAAAATAAAATATTTCACGTCAACAATTTTGCGTTCAGCAGCAAAAAAAAAAATAATAATAATAAATAAAAATTGCACGTAAAAAATTTCGCGCATTCATCCTTAAAAATTTTTCTCAAATCAAAAATTTTGCATTCATTTTCAAAAAAAAATTTCATTCTTCTACAAAAGTATTTTTCAAATCAAAATTTTTGCTTTCACAAAAAAAATTGCATTCACTTCAAAAAACAAATTTGCATTCACTTCAAAAAACAAATTTGCATTCACTTCAAAAAACAAATTTGCATTCACTTCAAAAAACAAATTTGCATTCACTTCAAAAGACAAATTTGCATTCACTTCAAAAAACAAATTTGCATTCACTTCAAAAAAAAAATTTATTCTTCTACAAAAATATTTTTCAAATCAAAATTTTTGCATTCACTTCAAAAAAATTGCATTCACTTAAAAAACTTTTTGTACTCACTTCAAAAAAATTGCATTCACTTCAAAAAACAAATTTGCATTCACTTCAAAAAAAAATTTTATTCTTCTACAAAAATATTTTTCAAATCAAAATTTTTGCATTCACTTTCAAAAAGCTTGCATTCACTTTAAAAAAAAATTCGCATTCACTTCAAAAAATGCATGCATTCATTTCAAAAAATGTTTGCATTCACTTCAAAAAAAATTTTTATTCTCCTACAAAAGTATTTTTCAAATAAAAAATTTTGCATTCACTTTCAAAAAAATTTTTAAAACAAAATATTTCCAAATTAAATATTTCGCATAAATTCGCAAAATCAAATGAAAGAATTTTGCATTCATTTGCAAAAATATTTTTCAACTAAAATTTATTAACAGAAAAAACTGCAATTAGAAAATTTTGACTTTATCTACAAAAATTTAAGTAAAATATTTTTCAGCTGAAATCGTATTTATTCGTGGAAAATAATTTCAAAAACCAAAAGTTTTGAATTAATTCGCAAAAGCACATTTTTTGAATCAAAAATTTTGTCTCCACTGGCAACAATATTTCTCATAACAAAAATTTTTGCATTCACCCACAAAGAAATTTTCAAACAAAAATTTCGCATTTGTTCACAAAAGTATTTTTTGAATTCAAAATTTTTATTCCTCTACAAAAATATTTTTCAAATGAAAAATTTATCATTCACTTTTAAAAAAAAATTTCAAATCAGAAATTTTGCATTCACTGCTAAAAACCTTTTCCAAACAAAAAATTTCGCTTTCATCCGCAGAAATGTTTCTCAAATTAAATACTATTTTGCATTCATTCACAAAAAAATTCAACTCAAAAATTTTGCATTCATGCAAATTTGTTTTTCAAATCAAAGAATTTTGCATTCATTTCAAAAAATATTTTTTAACTAAAATTTTGCATGTATTCGCAGAAAAAGATTACAAATCAAAAATTCTGCATTCAATTGCAAAAATACTTTTCGAATCGAAAATTTTGTATTCATCCTAAAAAATAATTTTTGACCAAAATATTTTGTATTCACCCGCAAAAGTATTTTTCAATCAAAAATTACGCGCTCTTCCCACTAAAAAAATTAACTTGAAAATTTTGCTTTCATTGGCAAAAATTTTGCCTTCGTCTGCAAAAGTATTTTTCAATTCAAAAATTTTGCATTCATTCGCATAAAAATTGCACGGCATATGTCTTATACGGTAGTCAAATTCGTCCCAAACTTTTACGAGCATGTTTGCATCCACTGCGAGTGGATTTCTGTGGACTACGTGCGAAACTCTCGGATGCGGTCCACATTCTCGTCTGACATGCGGAGACGGCCAGGGGATTTCCCTTTACACAGACAACTCGCGTCTCGGAATTGTTTATACCAGCGGTTCTCAACCGGTACTCCGCGGAGCCCTTGGGGCTCCGTGTGCGCTTCCCAGGGGCTCCGCGGCCACTCGAGAATAATAAAATAAATCAATAAATTTGATTAACAAACAAAAAAAGAGGCCTAAAGGATGCCGCAATATAAATAATATACTAAAAGGGGCTCCTAGTGTTAAACAGGGCTCCGCCAGAGAAATTATTCACTGAAAAGGGCTCCGCGAGTCAGAAAAGGTTGAGAACCGCTGGTTTATACCATTGCCTAATGCTCTGAGCGGTAGGAAGTTCAACACCAGGGTATTGTCGACGAAAAGCACGATGAAGAGAGTTGTTACTGACTTACACTTCGCGAAGCTTAGAACACAAAACGATTTCTGTTGTGCAGTCGCCATCTTGACAAACACTGAAGTGGTGGCCGAAGGAAGAGCGTTAGCGCTACCTGTCGGCAACAGCGTGAAACCATGGGCGGAGATACGGAGGCGATCCCCCAGCGTCAAAGGTGAAGGTGGAGTCGACTGATCTAATGTATATATGTATATATGAACTGACGTCATCATCATCGTGCCCCCCCTCCAGCAATAATGCCCTCCCCCAGACTTCCAAGTCTATCTCCGCCTATGCGTGAATATATATATATATATATACTAGGGGGGCTCTACCCCCCCCCTTCCGCCTTTGGCGGCCAACCCCCCCCCCCCCCCCACTTCTCTTCACAACATATCTTGTTCATTTCGTCCAACTTCATCAGCGTGCTATGGAAAGAGACGTGTGAAAGCACCAGCTTACTGAAGAAGCGAATTTTAATAAAAATAATGATAAAGCAACAAAAAAACAAATGAGATTCATCAAGCACACCCAGAAACTGGGGCCCCAGATTCAATTCGCTGAATTTTAGTGGGGCCCACACTGGATATATCTCGGGCTACCGATGTGTTGCAAATTTTACAATGTTAAACAACAAAAATCAATGAGATACATCCAAGTGCCCCGAATTAGAACCTATCAACATTCCCATGGAGCACTGACCTAGAAGCTTGTCGGACACACCCCTGTAATGGGCCACGAAAATTTTTCATTTTTTTCAATTTTGCAACGAATAAAAAAAATCCAGGGCCCCACATCCAGGAGCGGGAACACGATACGCAGATTTTTAGTGGGGAATCCAGACTGGATTTATCTCGGTCTTCCGCTGTTGCAAATTGTATAATGTTAAAAAACAAAAAGAATCAGATTCATCCAGAGCAACCTGTAAACATGGGGGCCCCCGACTTGGAAGCTTGTCGGTCATCCCCCGCTGCGATTGCCGTGAAACATTTTCATTTGTATTCGTTTTACCAACGAATAAAATCCAAGGCCCCCAACCAATTACCCGGGACACCAATTCGCATACTTTTAGTGGGGCCCCAGACTGGCTTGATCTCGGGCATCCGCTGTTGCAAATTCTACAACAGAAAAGAATGGGATTCATCCAGGGCCCCCAAAATGAAACCTGTAAACATGGGGCCCCGACTTGGAAGCTTGTCGGTCATTCCCCGGTGCGAATGCCATGAAAATGAAAACTTTTAACTTTCCCATGAAGGTATACGTACAATCCCCCCCGGGTACCCCGACCCTGTGTGTTGGGAGCGCTGTTGTTATATGTATATTATACATATACATACCTCTCGGCATGACCCCCCCCCTCCACAAGGGCAGGGCTGACAGGACCAGAACGATTCTTATCACTTTTTGATTTTTCACACTATAAATTAACCACAGAGGGGCCCTGAAAAGCTGGTTTGGGGGCTCGCCATCTAAATTCCAGCCTAAGGGCCCTGCTGTAGGATATGGGAGCCTCTCGGTACATGCACATAACATGGTCCCGATGGGTCAAATGGGTCCCAATATGTGCTAGAGTTAAATGAATACTTGACCCAAAATCGTAACCGACTTCCGTAACACAAAAACGTAACAGATTTGCGTCACTCAAAAACTTCACCCACTTCCGTCACGCGGTTGCTTAGCAACAGGCCCTTTTCGAGTTTGTGGTTTTATATTATAGAGTAGATTATATATATATATATTTCCCTCTTTCTACCTATACACTATTCGATCAAAACGGGTTAAAAGCTGAATAGTTATGATTTTTTTTTTAAATCGGATGATTCTTTTTGAAACACCCTGTATATTCATAGTAATAATTGTATTTATATGTCTGAAATGTATGTCTGAAATATGGGAGGAGATACAATGCCTCTCGCCCCCCATGTTAGGGGCAGAGCTGAATGATCTATTGTGGCATCTCTGTATGAATTAACATAATCTTCATCGTGCCCCGCCCCATCCTCATCAGGCTTATCTAAAGTCTATCATTAAAATCAAAACGGAAGTTTGAGAACCACTGCAGTAAAGAATAAATAATACTTGAAGTAGGTATAGATGCCTCGTTGAAAATGAAATGGGCCATTCTAATGATAATCCACAATAATTCTTTTGATGATAATCCACAATTTTCGGTAATACAGTCGAATCTCATTTTAACGAATACCATTATAGCGAAAATCTCGTTTTAACGAACACTTTTTCTAATCCCTCAGATAAGTTTACAACGAAGTGATTTCTCCGGTCTCTTGGAGCTCGTTATAACGGGATTCGACTGTATTAAAAATTAGAAAACAGGTAGTTACCATTCTCGCACATAGGTATCTCTCCCATTTTTACACACTCTCTAGGTCACTCCCATGCTAACACAATCAGGCGCTCACTGTCTAATCATACTCCAAGTCACTCTTTTGATTATTCACATGCTTGCACACTGTTTTGGTCACTCGCATGCTTGCACATGCTGTAGGTTACTCTTTCTGTCACACATCGGCCTGATCCCTCGCTCTCTAGGTCACTCTTATCGTCACTCACACTTTCTTAGCCACTGACTGACCAATACCCTCTCCCGACAAAGGGGGAGCCGACAGGGCTCTAGCCCTGGGGCCCGAGACCGTTATCATTTTTTTTTTTTGCTTTTTCACGCTATAAATTAACTACAGAAGAGGCTCGTGAAAAATCTGACCGGAGGAACGCAAAATATCCCATCCTAGGGGCCCCCGCTGCAGGATGTGGGGGCCCATGGACTGATCTAATCCCTCGCTCTTTAGACACGGGTTGATTTATAGTTTTACCGCCCGTGAGCTATAACCCGCTTAACCCCCCCCCCCGCTTAACCCCCCCCCCCCGCTTCTCCTCCTGTGAATACGCCACAACGGTTTTTCGGTAAGTCGCTAACATTTTTGATCACCAAAATTTTGTAGACACTCGGAACAAAAAAAAACTTATTTCACTGTATTCAATCAATTTTTAATGATTTTTTTCTATACTTTTGTTCATGATGGATCTTTCGAGCATGATGTAATTTCGTCGTTAGTTAGTTCTGACGAAATACGCGTGCATTAATTTGACCTTGATTAGACTTAGACGCGCCAAATCGAGAAGTAGACTGTTCTTCCCACAAGGCCACTCATTTGAAATTGCCATTTACAAACATGTAATACAATTTGTTTCATCGTTGGTGCACCCTGCCGTTAAACGTCTCAAACAGATGTCCAAACAAATTGAGGTATTGACGTATGTGGATTGCATCTGTTAATTCAATTAATTTTTCCTATTGCCTTAATTTTTCCTATTTCCGTTGCCGACGGCACATAAAATAAATGTGGGAACGTCGCCTGAACACTCTTCTTGTTTGGCGTCTAAAAAGGTAAGGTGTTACTAATTTTTTTTTTTTTTTTGGCTAAAATCCCTAGCCAAATGCTCAGTGATCATATACCGATGCACCCTCCCCTCTCCGAAAATAATAATTGCATGCTCAGGGTGCATGGTTGTTCCTTACAACCATTGAGCATCCGCTCAACCACGACTCTGCCGGTACTACAATACCCTCACTGAAGCTATGGCACTTGTGCAGTGCTTCCTCAAACTAGGGCCGTATGGCCTCCTTGTGGGTCCTGGTAAAAACCGTCCTGGTCGATATTAGTTTCAGCCAGTTTCGACCATTTCAAGTGGTCCAAACTCAGACGCCATCAAATTTTTTTTCCTAAAAAAGTTACCTGATACTGCCTTAACAGCTCAATTAAATTAAAGACTGAAGAAATGAAGTATGAATATTTGAATGTCAAATCAACATCCTAACTATCACTGTACAAGTTGTATTGAAGGAAATCACCCTGATATCATGCATAAACTTGCCGTAAGGGTGCTCTTCTTTTGGTGATGGGTACAGGCAGTGCTCGCGACTAGAAAAAAGTTGAAGAGACCTCTGCTTTACCGAATAAAATTCAAGATTATTATTTATAACACAGGGAAGGTTGACAATTTGACCAGGACACTGGCAAAAATGGTTATAGCAGCCAAATATGGTCTTGAAATTGATTTAGTAATAATTTCAAATGTTTATCCTATTATTTTTATTTTATTAAAATCATTAAATAATCAAATGATATAAATAGTCTAGTAGTTGTAGAATCTGCTGTCAGAGCTACAACTAGAGACAAAAATTTGCTCTATCACCGTGTGTTAGGGCCAATTTTGGCAATCCTCCCCCCCCCCCCATAAATTTGGACAGAAAAACTGTAAAATCAGTGCCCTTCCTGATCCAGTGACCGGGGCACGGGGATCCCCCCCCCCCGCCGTCTTATAGTTGCGATCTTACCTGCTGTGCGAAAAGGGTCGTATGATATTATAGCACCTCTATAAGAAACTACTCGTTAAAAAATTAGTAACGGAAAAATTGGTTGCTGTTTGTTTCGACCATTTGAAGGCATCTATAGTAGTAAACCACTCAAAATGGTCAAAGCTGACCACCAACCAGGACGATTGAAACAGGTTTTCTGTATGGTTAGAACCACACTTGGTCACAATGAATACAACCCTGCTTTTAAAAAAAAACCATATTCTGATGCTTGTTAACGGTAAAAACCGATCTTAATTTTAAATTTAATATGAAAACACCAAATAGAGTTACATAAAACTACATCAGTACAGTACTATTTCAATGTACTTCAATACTTTGACCACTTTTAGCCGGTTAAAATCATTTTTAGCCAGTGGCCTGGTAAAAGCCAATTTTGTCCGGCTAAAATTACAACCCTGGATCCTGTGATATCCTACAGGTGCCGCGGGTGAAATCAAGTGAAAGATGAGCCCCGAAATATGGTCAAGGAGGCCACAGAAAGCTGCGAAAAAAAAAAAAGTCGGATGTGAAGACCTAAAGCCTTTAAGGCTGATATTACGCTATTGCTAGAATACCTTTTTAACGCATTCTTCCTCCCCCCACCCCAATATTTCTAGATTAACAGTACAGTAAAACCCCTCTTAACGGGCACTCCTGAGATGCGGTCACCTCTCTTTCAAGGCCAAATAGTATTATTTCCCCAATAATATTTATTTTGTAACAAAAGTATGCATTTCAAACCCCTTATTAACGGCCACCCTCTTTTACGGACGAATTTTTGTTTTGTCTCGCCGATGAGCGCAAAAGAGAGGTTTTACTGTTCTTTTGAACATTATCCCCTGAAGTATTTTTCCGAAAAAGGAGCACAACCTCGCACGACCTGCGTCAGACCGGGAAGCAAGAAAGGATCCCCTTTCGCACAGCTGCTGATGCGAGCGCGCAAATGTTTTCGGATTGGGCAACCGCCCGTGGGGAAAACGCTCGCCGTACATTCGTGATGCCTCTGTGGTACTTCCGTTTTCAGCTCCGTAAATGAAAGGCATGTTTGCTTTTTCAGTATTACTAAAGTGCGTCATTATCTCGTACGTTACAACTGTTTCACGCTGGAATTACTTCACAGCGCTGGCGTCCGCACCTTTTATTCACGGTGACGCATACGGTTTCTTCTTCTTCCCCAGGTTACATTTGAATACATGGTGTTTTTCTCCCGATAAATTTCAACAGGAATGCCGTTTTAACGTTTGCGGAGCGGCCGTTTCGGAACGCGATCGCGTGTTTGCGTTTCATGTTAGACAATGCATTCTTCGATGCTAATTGTTTGAATTGGTGTGTACTATCACCTCTCAAAGTTATTCCCATCTTTTCCGAATCACCCTGTATAAAAACATGTATTAATTGTACATTATTATATACCTAGTAATTAATATATTATTATAATAGTATATATATTAATTATATACCCTTTTTATTCTCAGATTATTTTCATACGTAAACTTATGTTAATTGCATATTGTACATCCCAGGAAAATATTTTATAATTAAATACAGTCCACGCTGCTTAATGAGATCACATCTGGACTCGGGGTTTCAGAAAACAATTACCGAATGTGATAACTATATCCGAAAAAATCCCGTTTGCAAGTACGGCGACTATGCATCCCGTTTGGTTAAATGGGTCGTATAGCGATCAGCCATTGGTAAAACGTGGCAACTTTCCTACATAATTGCTTGCAATACAGGGTGGGCAAAAAGTCCGTAGAAACTTCAAAAATTCATAAAAACTGGAAAAATAGCCGAAATAAAAAACGGTTTGGAGGGTTAGCATCACTAGGTCACTGGAATTCAGAAAAAAAAGGACTCAAAAACAGCCGATAGGTGGAGCTGACGTACAAAAGTCAAAGAAAAGATACGCAAATAATGAACAGAATGCCTCCAGATGTTTTATTATAGCAGTATGTGTTCCACATGACAGGGGATAACACATTGCAGCACAAATCCAGCAACGGCAGAGTGCAGCAGGTCCACACACACACGGTTTACAACGGTGAACTGATTGTGGATTAGGAGCGCAAGTTCTTATTCAACCGTCTCATTTGCATATTACCACCGAAGTCGTTCGTACCAGCGCCACCTATCGGCTGTTTTTTAGCTATTCCTCCCCCAGTCTTAAAAAACTTCCCGTGACCTAACGATGCTAACCCTGCAAATCATTTTTTATTACGGTTATTTTTCTTGTTTTCATTCGTTTGTACGGACTTTTTGCCCACCCTGTATGTTTTTATTTTCTTTTTATTCTAGAACGAGACTAAGCTAAACTCCTGCACTTATTTTGTTCAGCCATTGAGAGGTGTTAGAATGAAACGGTCTAATATATTATAATAAATTACTTCTTTTGATGTATAATACGTTCCATAGATCCCTTAAGAAAGCCTCTCGGAAAAAGAAATTTGAACGTGGTCAACTGAAAGAAGAAATTGGGTCCCAATTTCTTCCATTTTCCCGTTTCTATTTCCAGTTTCTTTCACCCTCTCGAAAGAAACTAAACCTTGGTTCCAGAGCCCTTGAACGATCCACGGCACATTTCCAGAAGATCACCCAAGTAACCTGCGGCACTTAATCAAGTGACCCGCTATACCCTTTCAAATCAATGAAATAGGCCCACACTCTCCACCAGAAGGTTGAGCAACTTGTATATATTGATTCTTTATATTTTACCTAAATTTTCTTTAAAGGAGTCTTGGTGATGAAGGCTTTTGCGAGTTTGTGTGTCTCAGTCCTGGGAATAATCTTGACATCAGCTCAGAAGTCCAACATACCGGGTGAGAATAATAAATGGTATCTATTAGCAAATACTGTATTTTTTTAATAGGTATAACCGGAATCGTAAGGACGGTCGTTTGACTCGTATGACGATGTTAATGTGTGAATAATCAAAAATAGGTTATAATTTATGCAAAAATAAAAAAAATATATATATACATGGATGCTTTTCACTCTTGAGACTTTATGCTGACTTTAACTGATGATATGCTATAATCCGCACAGCCTACATTCTGGCCCTGGACCTTGAATAGCGTGACTTTTTTGGCAACCTCTCCTTTCTAAACTGACTCCCATATAAGATATGTAAATCGGATTTTAAAAAAATTCAGTGAACAGACAGGTCCCTATTCCAGCCGCGAACCATGAAATGCTTTGAACACTGAAGAGCCGGGATGCACCACCTCGTGGTCATTCAGAAAAGATGGGAAAAACTTTAAGAGGTGATAAGTACACACCAATACAAACAACTGTCATCAAAGAATGCATGGTCTGACATTCGAACGCGCTAGCGCGTTTCGAAACTGCCGCTCCGTAAACGTTGAAACGGCATTCCTGTTGAAATTTATGGAGACTAAAACGAGACCATGCATGCAAATGCAACCTGGGGAAGAAGAAACCGTATGCCAATCTGCGTCACCGTGAATAAAAGGTGCGGACGCCAGCCCTATGAAATTATTCCAGCGTGAAGTTATTCCAACAGTTGTAACGTACCGGATAACTTCACAGGGCTGGCACCCGTGCCTTTCATTCACCGTGAAGCAGATTTTCATGCGGTTTCTTCTTCTTCCCCAGGTTGCATTTGCATGCATGGTGTTCTTTTTCTCCCGATGAATTTCAACAGGAATGCCGTTTTAACGTTTGCTGAGAGGCCGTTTCGAAACGCGATAGCGCGTTTGCGTTTCATGTTAGACCATGCATTCTTTGATGACAATTGTTTGGTGTGTACTATCACCTCTTAAAGTTTTCCCCATGTTTTCTGAATCACCCTGTATGCTGCTCACAAATGGGTTCCATCCTGCTCGTGAAGGATGTTATCCCCCCCCCCCCCCAATAGCCTTTGGTAGCCATATCGGTTATGCTTCCTTGAAAAGGTTGTGCACGGGGCCGTCTTAACGCAAAGGCCGAACCGGGGCCCTCATAAAAATGAAATCTAATAAAAAATTTCGAGAATAATCAAGCATTCGAATTGGTAGGCAGGCATTGCTGGTCAGTTGGGGTGGGAGCCTCAGAAAAACACTTCACCCGGTAATCGCATGGTGCTCTTAAGATAGCCCTGGTTGTGCACCCTCCTGCTCAAAAGCGATATTGTTTATTATTTAAGATTGGATTGTTGTGCGCCATGCTTACGTGCACATTATTAATTGTTATTATTATCATATTATATATATATATGCATACACATATTATCATATAAATTATATTATCAGTATATACGTGCTGTTACAACAGCACGTTTTGTTTTGATGATTTGATCACGTGGTTATTTTGATGATTTTTCCAGATATCGAGCCTGAATTTTTGGACGAACTTTTGACTGATAAGAGATACGATGAATTCAGTGTTCGTAAGTATAAATTTTCCGACGGTTGCATGAACTATGCTATCAAAAACAATAATTTTTCTTCAACGGGGATAAACCATACGTCCCGTCCCACCGTTTTTCAAAAAACGGTGTTCAAACTTATTCCGCTTTGAATTATGACCAAAGATGCATATTTCTTTTTCCCAATAATTGTAGTGATCCAATTTCCTTTTCCGTTACAGTAATGGGAATAAGAAACTCTTCCCTCGTCGATCCAGACTCAGGTAAGATACGATGAGGATATGATACATTTTCAGTGCAGTAATTAAAGTCGCTTATTATAGGTCTCTTCCAACGACGAGAATGGGCTCGGATACGTCACGTGATCCCAAGAATCAATTAAGCAACTTGTTCAAATCGCATTGTATTTGAATTCTAAGCAAATTTTTCTCGTTCTCTCAGTACTGTTTTGACATACTTAAAAATTGACTTGCAGCGCCAAAACAAAACTAAAGTTTAGCGACAAGTAGTGATTACAGTATACTGTTTTTTTTTTTTTGAAACCGAGCACAACTCAGGTCTATCGCCACGGGCAATTTACTACCTAGTGAGTTGTGCCGGAAGTGTAAGTGTGTGTACCTAATAGTCTGAGTGCGTATCTAGTGTTGTGTATGATTTTTCAGTGCTGCCATCTATATCTCAGAAGTGAAGTGAGTGATGTGAAGTGACTGAATATTTGTACTGTTTGTAGGACTGTTGCTCTCTGTGGCGAGACTTTTTAACGGGGAGATCGGCTCGCATTTGCGCCTCAAAGTTGGGTTACAGTATACTGTTTTTTGGAATCTTTTGTTGGGAAGAATTCTCCCCAACAACATAGACCAGAAGTGCACAACCTCCGACCCACGAGTTAAATTGGCTCGCCATATTTCCTTCATAAAAATGCGGAAATAGGAGATCCATACGTGATATCGCCAATTATTGCAAAAAAATTGTCAAAGGCAAGTAAAGTTGTCAATTAAAGCCAGAAAATTATCAAAGGCAAGTAAAGTTGTCAATTGAAGCTAAAAAAATTATTAAATTCAAGTAAAAATGCCGAAAGGCTTTTGACTTGCTTTGCCTTTCTTTTACTTGCTTTGCGAAAATCGCCAATGGCGGGAAATAGAGGGCCGCAGAGTTATAATGGGTGAGTCACTGAAAAAACGTGCATGATTGGCAAATATGCGAGTTGAATGCGTTTATATGACTATAATTTTTTATGATAGAGTCATAATTATAGGATAATAATAGGATAATTTAAGAGTCTTTAAGTAAACCTTGCTTTAAGTAGGAGCGAAGAAACATGACATTTCCTAGAAAAAGTTGGGACGGCCGAAATTATACGGGACTGTCCCGTAAAATATAAGTCATATTACACAAGTTTCTGGCTCACGGTCAATCAAGCCAGTTACAAGGTTGTGTAACCCCTGCTGTAGACCCCTTTCTTCAGGGGAGCGTCCCCGAGTCCAATCTGGTTGTTGGAGGATTATACCATAACATCAACTGCATTGACTTTTTCTTACCCGTTGCTTAATTTACAGGAAATAAGTCAGAACCATTCCCTCTCATGCATGAAGGTAAGAAATCATTATCTTTTTTTAAACGAATAAAAAGCGATGAGATAAAATCATGATTATATAGTTAACTAAATTGTCTCATAAATTATTTACATGCGAGTATGTGATCATAAAACAAAACTTTACCCGTCGTAGGATTGAAGTTTGGGGACATCTTGGAAGATGAGAGTGCTGAACACGGAGAAGAAGTGATTACCTATTCCTAGATGGTTTCTAATACTAATATGAATAATTACTTTTGTTTTCCATGGAACTAAACAATATATAGTAATATTAAATAAATATCTAGTTTAATCTAGTCTTTTATCCTTTCATTCTCCAGTCACATGAAAGTATTTTTAAAAAAGTCTTCCCACAGAAAGCAAGCAAAGCACCTTCAAAACGCAAGTTCGGGCATAAGCAACTTCCTCTTTTAATATGGAAGACAAAAAAAAGATGGCAGCACATAACGCTGATATCATAAATACGTCAGGACTACACGCATATACACACCACACACTTAACATTTTCTTTCAACATATCAAGAAGTTGTAGCTTCCGAATTCAGAAGACATGTGACAACATTATTTGAGCCGCTGTGGTGGTCGAGTGGTCATAGTGACGGACTGGCATCGTGAGGACCCGGATTCAAACCCTGCAGGCGACACGGTCGGCTGAAGTTGATTTCCTGTAGTTCCCAACTTCGAGGCACAAATATTCAATCATTACACTTCATTGACTTAAATTCTGAAATATAGATTAAAAATCATGCGAAACACTAAATACGCACTCGGACTGTTAGGTACACACACTTGCACTTCCAGCAAAACTCGCTAGGTAGTAAATTATCCATGGCGATAGACCTGAGTTATGCTCGGTTTGAAAAAAAAAAAAAGAAAACCATTATTTGAAGCATAAAAAGCATTCCTCTGAAACAAACTTATCATTAGGTACAGTCGCGGATCCAGGAAGATGTGTCGGGAGGGGCCAATTGTGCAACTTCGTTGCATCATCCCGTATTTTACGGACAGAAAAAGGTTCCCGATATTATTCGGCTCTTGGAAGGGGTCAATCGTTCCTATGCCCATCCCCCCCCCCGTACGTGAACAAAGGCTGACATCTTAGCTGCTAATGAAGCTGAAGTAAATATCTTCATATCTAAATGGAGCGAAGGCAGACATCCTCAACTGTGAATGGAGTGGAAGCATGCATTTTCAGCTGCTATTCAAAGGGAGGCAGACATCTTCAGCTGTGAACGAGCCGGGGCAGATATCTTCAGCTTCGAATGGAGCGAATGCAGACATCCTCAGCTGTCAATAGATTGGAAGCAGGCATCTTCAGCTGCTGATGAAGCTGATTCAGATATCTTCAGCAGTGAATAAAGCCGAGGCAAGTGAATCCTGCGCGATATGCCGGAAAAGTGACTTATTGTAAAGGTGCATTGCATCATCCCGTATTTTACGGGACAGAAAAATTTCCGTTACTGTATAGTATTTGACTCTCAGGAGGGGTTATCGCCCCCTCTGGGTACGCGCTTGATTAGGTAGACAACACATACACCCACATTCCGGCATGTACCAATGCATTGGAAGTTTCCCTGAGGAATATTTACGAGTTGCATTTTGCGGTTTAGTAACAGTATTAGCAAAATGTGTACGAGTTGCATGTACAATTTCGTAGCATATAATTAAGAAACCTTACATTTTGACACGTGTAGGGAGGAAATATAGCGTCCCGTGATTGGTCGCAATGAATGACAAAGAAAACAATACGTCACTTTCGAAAAACAGTGATTTCTTTTTTCTTTCTTTGCCTACCGTTCTTTTCGCTTTCTCGCGTGGTGTTACGGAAATTTTCTTCAAATTATATCTTATTTCAAAAATTTCGCTGTTTAATTTTCTTTTAAATTCATCAAAAGAAAGTGCCTGCAACCACGCGAGAAAGTAGAAAGCACGATAGTCAAAGTATAAAATAGAACCGCCATTCCTATATACTTTCGTCTAAAACTTCACCAAGAACACCGCCAATGGGAACGTATCGCCACCGTTCTCCCTCCCCCCCCCCCCAACCCCCACTGCGACCGATCTAGATTTCTTCCTTACTCGTATAGATGTATAGTTTGTTAATAAGCTTTCCGGCACGCGCCAATTTGTTCGAAATTCCCTCTAGTAATTGTTACGAGAAGCGTGTTCGGTTTAGTCTCGTGAAAATAATTCAAACTTGTATCAAAAAATTTCAGGAACGTCAGGGTCTTCGTTTCGACAAGAATAAAAGCTTGAAATGGCAAAATGGGATAGTCCCTTACGTGATATCTGAATCATACAGTAAGTGATTACTGACAGTGACTATTTCGATTGAACCTGGAGGAATTTTTAGCACCCAAAGAGAGACTGAAATCTAGACACGTGTTTCTCTCCTTGTAGGTGAAAGCGCAACGAAGAAAATTCTTGATGCCATCAATATATGGAATTCGAAAGTTAAATGCGTGAAATTCGTGCCACGAGGACAGGAAACCGCTTACGTGATGTTCTTCTCGGGAAGAGGGTAAGTTGCACGTTGAACATTGAATATCATTCTCAAACTCCAATGCATTATTGTTTTCAATGGTAATTTATTTCCAATACACATTTTTAATACGTTGTTACTCCCCTTTTAGCTCGCTTACTTACGTCTAGAAACTTTTTTTTAAAGCCGTTTAATGTAATTTCCTACTGTTTCACTTCAGCAAAGGTGTTCAATGTGCGTTTCTGTGCAGCCTAACACATTTGTATTCAGGTGCTATCATCTGTCTCAGTGGTCGTCATCATCCCCCACAGCTCCCTTGCCATGACAAGTAGTAGTCAAGTAGTCTCCAAAGTAGTCTCAAAAATAGACCATTCAAAACTCTGAGTAGGCAAACATCAATGCCAACAGCTCACCGCGACATCCTTGACAGAGGTTTGCGACGCCCACTAGGAGCCCAGATGCACACTTTGAGAAACGTTGATCCATCCTCCGATCAGAAGCGAGAAACTAGTTCAGCTAACAAAATTAAGACGAAACTGAAGGTGACTCCAATTCCGAAGTTGTTGGGTTTTTTTTTGGGAGGGGCAGCATCGCTTTAGAGTTATACCTCCATTTTAGTCACCACCAGCTTGCGTTCCATTAGATATGCGTAAAAAGCTTGTGTTGCGTATCTCCTATGAATGTGTTAGAGGTGCATACATCCTTTATAATGAATAAGAGGCTTGCACAGCTCTTTCCCCAGTATGCATTTAAGGTATACACGCCCCTTGAAATGCGTTGGAGCTTCGCCTCACTATTATGAATCTGTTCAAGCCGTACGTACCCTTTGATATGCAGGAGGCTTACTTTCTCTTAAGAACGCGCGGGTGCACGTAGGCATTGAAATGTGTCGGAGGAGGAGGAAAGTTTAATTCTCTCCCCTTTTGATGATAGGTACAGGCAGAGTGCTCGCGACTAGAAAAATGTGGAATACCTCTGAGTTATACGTACGGATTGAAATGCGCAGGAGTCTCTTCCAAATCCCAAGAAATGCGATGTGAGACTTGGAAATCCCCCCAGAGATGCATAGGAAGCTTACGCACCCCTAGAAATACGTGTAAGACATGTGTATTCTAAGAAATGTATAAGAAACTTGCCGATCCTGAAAAGACGTCGCGTTATGCACTGTCGCTGAGCTCTATCTCTCGTTTGTCAATTGGATAACAGGTTGTAATGATTTGCGATGCAAGCAACGCAATACGTACTTGTGGTGATCCGTCGCTGGTCGGTACATCAAATATACTGTACTTGCGTTGCGTTGCGCTTCTTAGATTTTTTTTATAGCAAAGACTGTGGCGCTGCGATCGCTAATGCTTTGAATGTGGATGGGGTGGGGGAGGAAAAGAAGAAAAGCAAAAAGTGTCCGGGCGTATTTATTTATTACCCCTCGGCCGAAGCAAGGCTTGAAGCACAAGAGGCTTGCGCATCCCCAGAGATCCGTAAGAGGCTTGTGCATCCTCCAAAATCCGTAAGAGGCTTGTGCATCCCAAGAGATCCGTAAAAGGCTTGTGCATCCTCCAAAATCCGTAAGAGGCTTGTGCATCCCCAGAAATTTAGAGGCTTGTGCATCCCATGCATTCCCAGAAATCGAAAGGCTTGTGCATCCCCCGAAATCCGTAAGAGGCTTGTGCATCATTCGAAATCCGTAAGAGGCTTGTGCATCCCATGCATTCCCAGAAATCGAAAGGCTTGTGCATCACTCGAAATCCGTAAGAGGCTTGTGCATCCCCAGAAATTGAGAGGCTTGTGCATCCCGTGCATCCCCAGAAATCTAGAGGCTTGTGCATCCCCCGAAATCGTGAGGCTTGTGCATCCCCCGAAATCGTGAGGCTTGTGCATCCCCAGAAATCGAGAGGCTTGTGCATCACTCGAAATCCGTAAGAGGCTTGTGCATCCCCAGAAATTGAGAGGCTTGTGCATCCCCAGAAATTGAGAGGCTTGTGCATCCCCAGAAATTGAGAGGCTTGTGCATCCCCAGAAATTGAGAGGCTTGTGCATCCCCAGAAATTGAGAGGCTTGTGCATCCCCAGAAATTGAGAGGCTTGTGCATCCCCAGAAATTGAGAGGCTTGTGCATCCCGTGCATTCCCAGAAATCGAGAGGCTTGTGCATCCCCAGAAATCGAGAGGCTTGTGCATCCCGTGCATCCCCAGAAATCGAGAGGCTTGTGCATCCCCCGAAATTCGTAAGAGGCTTGTGCATCCCCCGAAATTCGTAAGAGGCTTGTGCATCCCCCGAAATTCGTAAGAGGCTTGTGCATCCCAAGAAATCGAGAGGCTTGTGCATCCCCCGAAATTCGTAAGAGGCTTGTGCATCCCCCGAAATTCGTAAGAGGCTTGTGCATCCCCCGAAATTCGTAAGAGGCTTGTGCATCCCAAGAAATCGAGAGGCTTGTGCATCCCCCGAAATTCGTAAGAGGCTTGTGCATCCCAAGAAATCGAGAGGCTTGTGCATCCCCCGAAATTCGTAAGAGGCTTGTGCATCCCAAGAAATCGAGAGGCTTGTGCATCCCAAGAAATCGAGAGGCTTGTGCATCCCCCGAAATTCGTAAGAGGCTTGTGCATCCCAAGAAATCGAGAGGCTTGTGCATCCCCCGAAATTCGTAAGAGGCTTGTGCATCCCAAGAAATCGAGAGGCTTGTGCATCCCCAGAGATCGAGAGGCTTATGCATCCCCCGAAATCGAGACTTGTGCATCCCCAGAAATCGAGACTTGTGCATCCTCATAAATGCGAAGGAAACTCGTATACCAATTCGTATTACTGAGCACAATAATCGACGCTTTTCAATCTTTGTCTTTTTACCCGTTCTTTACCCACACTACTGATTATTTTTTATTACCACAAGGGGGGTGGGGCACGCGCAATATTGTTTTACAGCAATATTCTGATTCGATCGTATTGATTTCGTTTCAGATGTTATTCGATTGTTGGTCGCAATGGTCATCAACAGCCGATATCTCTGAGTGATCCGGGCTGTATCTGGACGGGAACCATCCTCCACGAGATGGAACATGCGATCGGAATCTCTCACGAGCAAAACAGATGGGATAGAGACAGCCACATAAGGATCCTGTGGGGGAACATTCCCCAAAGTAAGACATTTTGTGTTCTTAAAGACGGAAACTTTAAACCCGGAAATTTCACCCCTGGAATTTCGCCTGTTCTCTGACCGTATGAACGGAAAAGTGAGTGACTGTAAGTTAATGACCAAGTAAGTGACCAAATGATCAAATAAGTTGGACATTTAACCCTGACATTTGGCCTACCCTGGGCATATGAATGACATATGAGTCCAAGTGAGTTGTACATTCAGCCCCAAATATTTTACACCCGACATTTCGCCCTTGTATAAACATCATGTGGGTTATGTCACTCACTTGGTCATACAGTAACTCACACACTCATACGGTCACTCACTTGCTCACTCATACGCACTTGGCCATCCATCCGATCACTCACTCTGTCAGGCATACGGTCACTCACTCACTTGGTTATTCACCCACCCACTCACTTTGCTTCTCATCAAAGAAAACATCCTCATCCCATTTAGCATCGAAAGATACACGCTTTTTGGCCTATTCACGTCGCTTTTGTCTGCGCCATTTTATAAAAGGGAAGGTTTTCATTTTAGAGTTTTACATAACTAGACATTTTTGAAAAAAAAAAATTATCACACATTAGGCACAGTTCGACGTATGCAAAAAGCAAGTTTTGTTCCTTCTGAATTACATCAGAGAGATTTTTTTTTCTACGTAAAATCTGTGAATAATCGTCTTTTTGTGACGAATGATAAGAAAAAGAAGCCTTTTGCGCAAACTTTCAGTCCATAATTTTCGGGCCCATTTGCGAAACTGTAAGCAACAGTCTTCAATCTCTTTTGATTCGCTCCAGCAAATTCCATGACCAGGCATCGCAGTAGTTTCACCGAGAGCAAGCTTTTCACGATGTCCAATAAATACGTTGTTTTCTTCTTCTTCTTCACATTTTCTGAAAAAAGTTCGATTTCATTGCTCATGACTGATCAAAACAGTCTCTGATGGATGGTCCGCCAACAAGAGAAAAAATGAAAATTTCTTCGACGGCAGAAAACGCGTGTCTTCAGAGACGCCCTTACGGGTGTGCGACAGTTGCGGTCACACTTACGGCAACAATAATTTTTTTTTCATAAATTCTGAATTTTCATCCATTCTGGAATTCTGAATTTCCATCCATTCTGGGAATCTGAATTTCCATCCATTCTGGGAATCTGAATTTCCATCCATTCTGGGAATCTGAATTTCCATCCATTCTGGGAATCTGAATTTCCATCCATTCTGGGAATCTGAATTTTCATCCATTCTGGGAATCTGAATTTTCATCCATTCCGGAAATGTGCATTTTCACCCTGGAATTATTTTCTTTCATGAATTCTGAATTTCCATCCAATCTGGAATTCTGAATTTCCATCCAATCTGGAATTCTGAATTTCCATCCAATCTGGAATTCTGAATTTCCATCCATTCTGTAATTATGGATTTCCATCCAATCTGGAATTCTGAATTTTCATCTATTCTGGAATTCTGAATTTTCATCCATTCTGGAATTCTGAATTTTCATCCATTCCGGAAATGTGCATTTTCACCCTGGAATTATTTTCTTTCATGAATTCTGAATTTCCATCCAATCTGGAATTCTGAATTTCCATCCAATCTGGAATTCTGAATTTCCATCCAATCTGGAATTCTGAATTTCCATCCAATCTGGAATTCTGAATTTTCATCTATTCTGGAATTCTGAATTTTCATCCATTCTGGAATTCTGAATTTTCATCCATTCCGGAAATGTGCATTTTCACCCTGGAATTATTTTCTTTCATGAATTCTGAATTTCCATCCAATCTGGAATTCTGAATTTCCATCCATTCTGTAATTCTGGATTTCCATCCAATCTGTAATTCTGGATTTCCATCCAATCTGGAATTCTGAATTTCCATCCATTCTGTAATTCTGGATTTCCATCCAATCTGGAATTCTGAATTTTCATCCATTCTGGAATTCTGAATTTCCATCCATTCTGGAATTCTGAATTTTGATCCAGAAAGAAATAATTCTGGAATACAAGATATACAGAAGACTGGATGTTGTGAAGATATTTATTATTTGAGATGTTAATTTTTTAAGGAAGGAAAAAACTCATCTCTGCCTCTACCGGGAGTCGAACCCGGGTCCCTCGATTATATACGCTCGCATATATACGCTCTAGCGAAGGAAAATCTCTATCTCCTCTGTAGCTTAGTGGTCAGAGCACTCGTCCGGCAATCGAGGGACCCGGGTTCGACTCCCGGTAGAGGCAGAGGTGAGTTTTTTCCTTCCTTAAAAAATTAACATCTCAAATAATAAATATCTTCACAACATCCAGTCTTCTGTATATCTTGTATTAACAAGTAGAGAGCGACATTCATGTCATAATTCTGGAATACTGGATTTCCATCTTTCCTAGAATTACGAATTTCCATCCATTCTGGGAATCTGAATTTTGATCCAGAAAGAAATAATTCTGGAAATCCGCATTTTTCACCCTGGAATTATTTTCTTTCATGAATTCTGAATTTCTATCCATTCTGTAATTATGAATTTTCATCCATTCCGGAAATGTGCATTTTCACCCTGGAATTATATTCTTTCATGAATTCTGAATTCTTACATCCATTGTGGAACTCTGAATTTTCTCCCCCAATTAATTTCCTTATTTTTGATGTATAAATTTTTGTATGTCCACTCCTCCCTCCCACAGAATATGCGAAATCCGAAATTGTCAAAACACGCCTCGGACTCCCACAATTATTTTCCCACCGGGCCCCGCGTCTCGTAAGGGCACCCCTGCGTGTCCTTATACTTTTTTTTTTCCAGGTATTAAGACATTTACTATAATTTCAAAAAAAAAAAAAAAAAATTCAGAAAAGTACAGCGCCCATCAAAATTATTTTCAGTGCCATGTTTAGTTGTCCCCCCTCCCCCACCCCTGCAGATATCACTCCACTCTAAACTTTTCATGCATCTACAAGCACAAGTTTTAACGATACGGTGGTTTTTCGGTTTCCTTAAGCACTTTACGATCAAGGACGTAATATTGCGGCCAAACGCCAGTGAAATAACTTAAAAAAAAAAGTTCTCTCTGCTCATTTTGCCTCCCCTCATCATTCTGCTAACTATTTTTAAACTATTTTGCAACCCTACGAAAAAAAAAAAGTAGATATTTTTACCTCCTTGAAATATATCCTTCTACTATATACATGTAGGAGCGAAAGAGAACGGGTAGGTGAGGGTGAAAAGAGAAATCTACTTACCAATTCTATCTTAAAGAAGTAGTGCAGTATAGGGGTCATTCAAGTATTACGTCAGCATCCGGGGGGGGGGGGTTGGATTTGCTGACTTTTGATGATAAGGGGTGGGGTTGAAGGTTGCTTACGTCATCAACCACCCCTTTTTGTAGATATGAAATATTCTAAGCTGCTTACGAAATTTTGCTGACGGAAGGAGGGTCAGTGTTTCGCTGACTTTTGCTGACAAGGGGGTCAAAAATGGTTGAAAATCTGCTTACGTAATACTTGAATGGCCCCATAATAGAAAAGTATATAGGAGCCGTTCAAGTATTACGTAAGCAAATTTTTAGCCATTTTTGACCCCTCCCCCTCCCTGTCAGCAAAAGTCAGCAAAACGCTGACCTTCCCCACCCCCCCCCCCCCGTCAGCAAAATTTCGTCATCGGCTCCGCCCCTCTGAATCCAAACTCATATTTTCATAAAGGGTGGCTGATGACGTAAGCATTATCCACACCCCCCCTCCCCCCTTGTCATTAAAAGTCAGCAAATCGGACAGCCCCCCCCCACCATCGATGATGACGTAATACTTGAACGGCCCCATATCTTATGCTTATCTATTATACTTGTGCTTTCCTTACATTTATTTGTTTTTTCTAACTTTCTACTTTTTTCCTTTCCTTCTACTTCCTTTCTCTAAACATGCGGTTAAGTTAGGACAAGGTTGCCATACTCATCACCGATTCGTCAAACAGAGATCATCCAAATTTCTTGCCAATAGCTTGTAAGCGAAGGGGTAAAACTGTTTTGCTACCGCCTTTTATATATTGATGCCTTTTCTCTCTCTCTGTTGTGTTCTTCCAGAATGGAGGTCTCAGTACAAGAAAACAAATCCGAAAGAATACGGCCTGCAAAGGAACTACGACTTCTACTCCGTGATGCATTATGGCGTGGAAGCTCCTGGAGGTTCGCACAAGAAAGCTTACCAAGTACTCAACAACGGAATCGATGAGAAACGCATCGGTCAAAGGGACAACTTCTCTGAAACTGACCTAAACAAAATAAACGATCTTTACTGTTGATCTTCTATTCATTTTTTCCAAATACAAAAAAAATCGTATTGCATCATTCGAGGCCAAAGTCTGTAAAGCAGCGAAGGGCCTTCCCCCCCCCCCGCCCCGCCCCGCCTATTGCTGTAGATTGTGCCGCTGTGGTGGTCGAGTGGTTATAGTGACCCAGAAGACCTATCGAAAGACCTCGTCATCCCGCTGCTTGTTAGCGGTTGAGATACCGCGAATGAATTATCTGCAAGCATGTGAACGACCAAAAGAGTGACCCACAGAGGCGAGGGACCAGCAGCCAAAAGAGTGACCTAGAGAGTTTGCATACTTGTGAGTGATCAAATTATTGTGCAAGCATGTGAACAACCAAATTATTGTGCATGCATGTGAATCGAGCTGTGGATCGAGATGTGAATCGAGCTGTGGATCGAGATGTGAATCGAGCTGTGGATCGAGATGTGAATTTGCCGCTGTGGTGGTCGAGTGGTTATAGTGACGGACTCGCGATGCGAGGATCCGGGTTCGAACCCAACAGTGGTGGTCGGTTGAAGTTGGTTTTCTGTGGTTCCCAACTTCAAGGCGCAAATGCGAGCCGATCTCCCCGTTAAAAAGACTCGCCACAGAGAGCAACAGGCCTACAACGTTACAAATATTCAATCATTACACTTCACTCACAACTAGAAGTATAGATGGCAGCACTGAAATCTCATACACAACACTAGCTACACACTCAGACCGTTAGGTGTACACACTCACTTTGTTCCAGACTCTGCCACGAAGCTGGGCTGGAAGAGATCTCGGCAACGGGATAAGTCCGGTGGCAGAGACCCTGGCGTTCATTCATTCATGCTGTAGATTGTGGCTTTTTACGTAAATCAGATTTGAGATCCGATTGATGGAGGCCAAAAAATTAACGAGGTCTCGAGAGTATAACAAATGACTTTTCTCGTTCACTTTTCTCTTTCGAAACAATATGTAACCCCACCCCCTCCTACATAGGCGGAAATTACGGTCTTGCCGCCTGTGGAATATACAGGGTGCTTCAAAAAGAATAACCCGATTTGTAATGCGTATATTATTACGAAAAATATTGAGCACAGACACTTAAGATTAATTTTATATTACGATCATAAAGTTTTTTTTACAAATCAAAATAAAGGTTCTCAGTATGTGTCCACCTTTGGATGCACGGCATATGTCTGTACCAGTGTTTCCCAAAGTGGGAAATATCGCCCCCTGGTGGGCGATGGAATGGTTCAGGGGGGGGGGCGATAGAACCTACTGCTTTAACATTAGATCCTATGGGTTTACTTGAGTTGCGATGAGAGGAAAAAATTTCTGATGAAGGGGACGATGGAACAAAAAGTTTGGGAGACTATGGTCTATACCAGTGATTCCCAACGTGGGCGTTAACTCCCCCGGGGGCGATGGAATGTTCCAGGGGGACGGTAGAAGCTACGAGTATAACATAGGATCCTATGGGTTAGATTGCGTTGTTGGGGGCGCTGGGAGAAAAAAATTTCTGAAGAAGGGGGCGATGGGACAAAAAAGGTTGGGAAACTATGGTCTATACCAGTGTTTCTTAACCTTTTTAAGCTCATGGCCCCCTATACATCACATTTTTTCTCGTGGCCCCCCCTATCCAATCCAGGGCCCCCCTCTACCGTCATCCAAGAGTGAGATACTTTCTATTTTTTTATTATGAATATGGAACTTTAATAAATCAAATCAATCTTTGGAATTCCGGATAAGAACGGATTGAAATGGTGGATTATCATCTCTCCCAGGAGTCAAATTATAAGGCAAAAAATGGTAAGTGTAAAATTCGGTACGATCCAACGATAAATAATAATAATGCAGGATAATCCGACCTACACATCAACCGTTGCTCTGGCGGCCCTCCATACTTAGCTGGAAGTAACATCTTACATATGAAAATCATAGTACCAGATCCCATATAGTGCGGTCCCCCTCCCTCCACTATAGACATGAAGACCCGGCCCACATAGACCCAAGGGTTAAGATGCCCCTGGTTCTATGGACGGATCTGATGATTTCTGAAAGTAGTAATATTTTTCAACCGTTTCATTTTTAAAGCTTTTTCTCTTCACAGCTCTCTATAACTCCCTTCACCACCTGTCGTGGATCAACTTTCTTCTGATTTCCTCCTGTGGCCCCCTAGAATATCCCAGGACCACAAGGGGGCCATATGGCCCCAGGTTGAGAACCACTGGTCTATACCATAGTTTCCCAAAGTTTTTGTTCTATATCACCCCCTTCATAAATATTTTTCTCCCATCGGCCCCAACTCAAGTGAACTTTACCACCTTTCTGCCATCCTAGGCTGGTATTTTTTATCACTCACACCTCAAATTTGCCGCCATGAACCCGCTCAGCGCACACGCCCCATCCCCCGTAAATGCGCCTCTGTCTCTGTTTCGGTCGCTCATATGCTTGCACACTATCTCTAAGTCACTCCCTGCTCTATTTCATCGCTTTCTAGGTCACTCTTATGGTCATTCACATGCTTGCAAACTGTTCTCTAAGTCAGTGTTCTTCGATATTTTTCTACTGGCGGACCGGACCGGTGACATCCAAGGGTGTTCAGGAAAGCGGGCCACTTCATTGTTTTGAAAACGTGTCGCCACTTAATTAGATGATCTGGCAATGAGCCGCGTGTCACTTAAGTCAGCGTTTCTCAATCTATGGCCCGCGGACCTAGGTGGTCCGTAGGCAGGCTTCATACAATTAATTCACTCGTTGTAATTGATGTTTGTATGGGTTCAAATAAAATTATGCCTCCATGCTTAGATTCGCCATACATCATCGAAGAGATTGCAGAAAACTGCAATCCTAGATACGGGATATCACGAAATTTTGCCGAAAATTGAAATTTATTGCTTTAAATACACTTTGCTAATTGCTGCTGAAATTGTTGAAGGGTGCGGAAATCGCAGTAAACACGAATGTATTCCACGGAGAATGATACATTCAAATGATCGGGTGACCATATTTCATTGAGACTAATAAAATTCGGTTAACTGGGATCTTAAATAATAGTCCGCAAAATATACGGGACATGCCAATTGTCATCAAATATGTTGTCACAAGTAGGCACAATCACCAATCGTAATTGAAATTCCCAAAAAAAATCGAAGACTAAATGTTAAAATTGACAAATATAAGAAATGAATATTGCCATAATTATCATGGCATAATTTACATATTATGAAAACGCTGTGCCTTCACGACTTTAGTAAGTACGTATTATAAATTGAAATAAGTATCATTGAAAAAACGGGACGGTATGAAAAAAATAGGAACAACGCAAATTACTGGAATGTCCCGTAATACGGGATACAAGTGGTCCGTTAAATTGTTTCAAACATTTTACTGGTCCTTCTTTTCAGGAAGATTGAGAAACACTGGAAACACTGACTTCAAAGTGACCTTCAATGTGCTGTGTGCATGGGCGAAGATACAGGGATCTCTAAATGTGCTATGATGATCTGTAAAAATGTCACGAGGCACAAGTTAAAACACGTTTTTCCAAATCCCCTACTGTTCATAGGCACCCTAGTTTCCACAGGTTCACATTGGCATCTGATAATTATTTACCAAGATTCGGTAATAAATTTGGGTAATAGTTCCCGGTTCTCAGCGAAAAATTTGCATCTGTGGCCTCCAGGCACTTAAACGTTGACGACCACTGCTCTAAAATATCTGTATTCATGGGACCACTAAGGTCTGTCAGGGCAAGCGAACCGCTTATCTACCCAGGATCGGAACTACATACTATTTTGGGTGTGCCGTCTGTGGGCTATACAATTTTGCCGTCCTTTTCCCATGGTGCTGTAACCCCCTCGGCCCCCACCCACTCCTGTAAATGCACCTCTGCCTGTTAGTTACTCTTTCTGTCATTCACGTGTTTGCGTACTCTCTTTTCCTCTCCCATGCTCACTCACGCTCTACGAAGGGCCGTCTCAAGAACATCATGTGCCCCTCGGGCAAAGTGGTTTTACTGAAATTGTAGAAAATTTCAACCAGATCTCACTTTTGTGAGGCCCCCTCTTCTCTTGAGGCCCCTGGGCCGTGAAGCCCTGGGCCGTGAGCCCATACGTTAAGACGGCACTGACTCTACGTCACACTTTTGGCCATTCACGTGCTTGCACACTCAGGGGCGTCGGAAATGTTTCGAACCTGTGGGTGCTCGTCTTGAGCTTTATATTGGAAATTACGATTTGTCAATCAATTCTGGGGGTGCTCAGACCCGAGCCACAAATTACCGTGGGTGCTCGAGCACCCACAGCACCCCCGGCTCCGACACCACTGTGCACACTGTTTTGGTCACTCACGTGTTTCTACACTCCCTAAACCACGCTTTCGGTAGCTCACAGACCTCGCTCTCTGTGTCGCTCTTTTGGTCACTTCCATGCTCACGCACTCTATAGTTCCCTCTTTTGGTCATTCACATGCTTGCATGATCTCTCGCTCTCTAGGTCGCTCTTTTCCTAACTAACATTTTCATATATTCTTTAGGTCACTATTTTGGTCACATGCTGACCTGATTCCTGACTTTCTAGGTCACTCTTCACATGCGACACAGGCTCTACACCAGGCATCTTCAATCCGTTGCCCGCGAGCACCACGGTACTCTTTGAAGAACCCAGAGTGCTCGATACTCGTGCCCAATTTCTTGATCAACGTCCCAATTGAACACCTTTGTACAAATTACATTAAAACATTAAAATCACATTGATTTCAGGCATACGTATGTCGTAAAAGTGCTCTTCTTTTGATGATGGACACTGGCAGTGCTCGCAACTAGGAAAAGGTTGAAGATCCCTGCTGTACAAACTCACTCACCTAGGTCCCCGCTGTTTAGGTCACTCTTTTGGTCGTCCACATGCTTGCACACGCTCTAGGTTACTCTTTCGGTTATCCACACTGTTGCACACTCTTTTGATCATCCACGTGATTGCAAACTCTCTAGGTCAGTGGTTCCCTACCTTTGCGAGGAGCCCGCGGCCCGGTTTGATTAATTTTTTTGTGAGTTGAAAGCCCAGTCAAACACACGACCAACAGAAAATGAATGAGGAAAAATGAAACGGCTAATCACTCGCGGCCCGATATGAATGATGTCACGGCCCGACGGTCACTGCTCCGGGTCATTAGGTCATTCGTTTGCCCTCACTAGGCAGAGGTGGATTCATGACCTTCTTTTATTCTACTAGCTTTCCCGGCCACTATCATTTCTCAAAGTTGCCTCCCTGGGCTATAGCCCACTAGGCGCCCCCCCCTAAATGCACCACTGGCCGTAGCCAGTGTGAATTTCGCCTCCCCCGGGTGATTTTGAATTAGTGGTTAATGGAAGAATTTATAGCTTCTTCCGAGGGGCCGTCTTGAAAGAATCATGGGCCTCCAAGGTAACTGATTTTTCTGAGGCCCCTGCCTGAATATAATGAATCGCTCAAAAATCTTCATACTTAATCTCGAAAATCTTTACGAGATCATCATGAGACCCCCCCCCCCCCTTCCGGGCAGTGCCTCGGTGGGTCCATGCGTTATTAATGGCACTTCTTCTTTTATGGCTCAGCATCCGGGACATTACATGCACCCACCATGGTGTTCGCGAGCACCGCAGTAGTCAATGCTTATGCGAGATTTCGTGCTTGCGAGCACTTAATCGACTCTTCAATTTGAATACCTGTAAAAACTGCATTCAGGAAGTACGATGAAATGCATATTTCAAGTAAACGTGGCCTTGAGGCATACACGCTATACTTATTTAAATTATTTCGTCAAAATTATTGTTTGAGATCACGGGCCACATCATATTAAGGAAAGAGATAATTCCAAAACTAATGAAAGAAAAATTATAGAATTAAAGATATAATTCTAGAATTAATTAAAGAGATAATTCCAGAATTAATTAAAGAGATAATTCCAGAATTAATTAAAGAGATAATTCCAGAATTAATTAAAGAGATAATTCTAGAATGAATTAAAGAGATAATTCTAGAATGAATTAAAGAGATAATTCCAGAATCAATGAAAGAGGTAATTTCAGTATTAATGAAGTGATAATTCCAAAATAATTGAAAGTGGTACTTCTAAAATCGATGGAATTCGAGAATAAATGAAAGATAATTCCAGAATTAAGGAAAGATAATTCCAGAATTAAGGAAAGATAATTCCAGAATTAAGGAAAGATAATTCCAGAATTAAGGAAAGATAATTCCAGAATTAAGGAAAGATAATTCCAGAATTAAGGAAAGATAATTCCAGAATTAAGGAAAGATAATTCCAGAATTAAGGAAAGATAATTCTACAATTAAGGGGAAAAAAAGAGTTAATTCCAAAATTAATGAAAGTGATAATTCCAAAATTAATGAAAAAGCGGTAATTCTAGAATTAAGGTAAGAGATAATTCCTAAATTAATAATTCAAAATTAATGAAAGAGATAATTCTGGAATTAATGAGATATAATTTCAGAATCAATGAAAGAAATAGTTCCAGTATTAATAAAAGAAATAATTTCAGTATTAATGAAAGAAATAATAATTAATGAAGGAAAATTCCAGAATTGATAAAAGAAAACTTCCAGAATTAATGAAGGAAATAATTTCAGGATTGGTGAAAGAGATAATTCCAAAATTAATATTTCAAAATTAATTAAAGAGATAATTCGAGAATTAATGAGATATAATTTCAGAATTAATGAGATATAATTTCAGAATTAATGAAAGAAATAGTTCCAGTATTAATACACTGTTCCATTCATAATATTGGTGCTGCCATCTTATCTGAAAAATACTAACTATATATGTGGTGATGACGGTTTTTTTTAAAAAAGCAGAATACTTCATTCAGTGTGGTTCCTTGTGAGTGAAGCCAAAAAACTGAACTAGGTGTTTCAATTCACGGTTCAGCTATTTTTTCGGTACATAAGGAGGTGCCCAAAACAAATAGCCTTGTTAGAAGCAGACGACAAGTGAAAAGCGAGTTTCTCATTTTTTTTTTAATTTAACTACTGCTGCTGCCATCTTATTTTTAAAATAATAACTATTCATATGGTGAAGCTTATTTTTTAAAAAAAAGCAGAAAACTTTATTCACTTTGGTTCCTTGTAGTAGAAACCCATGAACTGAACTGGATGCCCTAATACACCGTTCAGTTATTTTTCTGGTACATCAGGAGGCGCCCAAAACAAATAGCTTTGGTAGAAGCAGACGACACGTGAAAAATAAGTTTTCCTCTTTTTTATTCTACTACTGCTGCTGTCATCTTACAGAACAAATACCAACTATATATAAGGTGAGCTCATTTAAAAAAAGCAGATTACTTCATTCAGCTGGTCAACGCCTTCTAGAGCAAGGCCAAGGGCGTAGCAAGGCGGGGGTGGGACCGGGGGGACTTGGGGGTCTGGTCCCCCCCCCCCGAAATGTGAGAAAATGACCAAAAAAAGGGAAAAAGATGGCCAAATCCATTGTTCTGTCACTTTGGTCCCCCCACCCCCGAACGAAATTTCTGGCTACGCCCCTGAGCAAGGCTTCAGCTGCTTTAGAAGGTATTGGTCAGACTGGATTGTCCTCCATTAATTTTCTTTCATTAATTCTGAAATTTTCTTTCATTAATTCTGGAATTTTCTTTCATTAATTCTGGAATTTTCTTTCATTAATTCTGGAATTATATCCTTTATTAATTATTATTTCTTTCATTACTTCTGGAATAATTGCTTTCATCAATTCTGGATTTGTTTATTTCATTAATGCTGAAATGTTCTCACATATCCACAATAGAGGTTCTTGGAGGTGGGGATGGTTGTGGTGGTCGGGGATCTCCTTTCGCGGGCCGTGGGGGTCTTATGGCGGGGCCTTGTCGCAGGTGTCGGGATGGAGGGGGAGTCGCACTCGCGGTGCCACCCTGACTTTGTCGAGCGGTGATGTACCCGATGATTGGAGGTTTGGGTGGGGGGGGGGATGTGGTAGTGCTGCTTGGGGGTTGGCGGGGTTGTCCTGGGGATGTTGGTCCGACCCAGGTGTGCTTTCCCGGCCGGCTTGCCAGTTTGAGTTTCCTCCTGCACGCCTACGATCTCACGACCAATAAGTTTATATCACAAAAGCGACAGAGCCTGGGTGCGCTCGGTTTTAAACTAAACTAAACTATTACGTCAGCATCGGAAAGTTTTGGATTTGCTGACTTTTGATGACGGGGGTAGGGGAGTTTGCAGGTTGCTTACGTCATCAACCACCTTTTTTTGGAGGTATGAAATATTCTAAGCTGCTGACGAAATTTTTCTGACAAGGGGAAGAGGAACGGCCGTCTTTAAGGCATCATGCCCCCCCCCCGGGCCAAGCAATTTTTCTGAAGCCCTACCTGGTCCATTTTAACTGGTTCTTGTTTTTTTGAGGCCCCCGGACCTTTGTACGGGTTGGCCCATGCGTTTTGACGGCACTAGGGGGAGGGGGTCACTGTTTTGTTGACGTTTGCTGACAAGAGGAGGGAGAGGGTCAAAATTGGCTGAAAATCCGCTGACGTAATCATGGCCCCCACATCCTGGAGCAAGGGCCGCTAGGCTGGAATTTTTTGCGGGGCCCCGTCTGACTTTTCGCGGGCCTTTCTATAGTTAATTTACATCGTAAAAAAGCAAAAAATTATGAGAATTTTCCCGGGTCCCAGCCGTGTCAGCCCAATACCTTCTAAAGCAGAAGGTGCTATAGAAGGTGTTGGTCAGCCCCGGTCTTGTAGGGCCATGGACGTAATACTTGAATGGGCCCTGAACAGTAAATATGAAGAGAAATACGGGTTATATGGTCACGAAAAATTTTACTTTTACAGTAATTTTCCTGTTGATGGTCGTCTGTCGCTGCCTCCTCGTCGGGATAAACTAGAAATGTTTTGTATTGATTGTGTATGTATATATGTACATGGAGGAAACAAAGCTCGATGGGAGGAAAGAATAAGGAATGTATCATAACCTCCTTGGTGTACGTACGTGCGTGAAAAATGAAAGTGGGGTTGTGTTTACTATATGAGGGGACATTGGCGCAATTATGATCGAAGGTTCGTTAAACTTTCCCCAATTTTTCACGCCAATCTACAATTTGCACTTTTTTTAAAATTGAATTATACTGTTGTCCATAACAATTTCAAAATTGCATAGTAAAGGTAAATAATGGGCCACTAGAGGATAATTAGTGAGTCATCATTTCAACTTGATGTCATATATTTTTTTTATAAGGCTTGTAGCCCAAGGTGGCAAAATTTTCATAGTCCTACAGCAGGGCTGGAAGAATTGAAAAAAAAAAAAATGTATGCGCCAACCAAATTCCTTAGGACGCCATTGAATAACCAAACGAGTGACGAAGAACCTGTGCAAGCATGTTAGGGACCAAAACAGTGTGCATACATATGAATGGCGAGAAGAGTAACCTAGAGAGCAAGTTACTAGATCAGTGAATGGCGAAAGAGTGATAGCAAGCTTCTAGGTCAGCAAAGGACCAAAAGAGTGACGTAGAGTGTGTGCAAGCTTGTGAGTGACCATTCAGTGGGCAAGCATGCAAATAACTCAAAGAAAGTGAAGACCAGGTTAGTGAGCATCCAAAATTGTGATCTAGTGAGTGTGAGACCATGGGAATGACCTTGAGAGTGAGATTCACAGTCAGTGAGTGACTGAAAGAGTGATCAATAAAGTTTGCTAGCGTATGAGCAACCAAAAGAGTGATTTAGATACATACTTATGGGAGAAGGTGTGCTGAGCAGGCCAGTGTCATATTTTCCCCCTATCTGTGACATTTCGAACTGATCTATTTTTCTTGGTGGCGAATTTGAGGAATCAATTGTCAAGAAAATTCGACTAAAATGAAAGAAGGGCAGCAAAGTTTGTGGGAACAGCTGTCGTATGGTCCGCCACTTGGCGATTATTTGGCGCCACACATGTCTGATGGCCTGACGAAGAGTCGCCAAGGCCGTCAGACACTACGTACGCCGAAAAAAAAGCGTGCAAAACATAATAGAAACCACCAAGCATAAAAATATAAAAAAATATCAGTTAAAAAAAAATTACACCTGACCCATTTTTTTAATAATAAAAAGATCGGGGCATAAGGAATTCCGGGCATAAATATTCCATGCATTAAAACTAAAACCCGGACCCTTTTTTTTAAATAAACGGATCCGGGCATGTTGAATAAATAAATAAATATTCTATGCATTAAAACTAAAACCCGGACCCTTTTTTTTAAATAAACGGATCCGCCGGGCATGTTGAATAAATAAATATTTATGCATTAAAATTAAAACCCGGACCCTTTTCTTTAAGTAAACGGGTCCGGGCATGAAAAATTCTGTAGGTTCATTTTAAATAATAAACCGATAAAACAGAAGGCATGGCAATGGATGAATAACTAATAAATACAACGAAATAATAAAATGGTATGATACAACCTGAGCAGTAGATAATCCAAATAACTAGAGCTACAGAAGGGAGGAATAATAATGAGAGAGAGAGAGACGCGCTGGAAATGGAACAACGGCTGCTTAGAATTTTTGAAAAAACGCGGTGAACAAAAGAAAAATCCTGTTTGTTGAAGCTAGCGCCATCTAGTATCACCCAACGAAACCGGAAAAGTGTTAAAAAATACAGCAACCCAGAGAAGCATTATGACGGTCTTGGCGACTTATCGCGAGAAAAAAGTCGCCAAAGTCGTGGCGGACCATACTGCATCTGTTCCAGTTTGTGTAACTCGCACAGTTGTATATAGGGCGACGGCAAGATTGTCCAATCGCATTGTAAGTTTATCTGCAGTCTCACGCTTCTCTGTTTGTCAGTAGACTCCGCCTGGGAAATTGACAGCCTCTGGTCTAGCTTTGCCATCATTGACTTTTCCTGACATCCACCCTGACCGTTGCTTGATTGTAAGGCTACAGAACGCAAAGGATTGGTTGATGGGTGATGATCTACTGGCTTGAGATTGTATCTATTGCCAGGACTAGACAATACTAGCAGTTTTCAATCAAAATTTGTCAAAATTGAAATGTTTAAATAAATTCTGTTAATTAAAATCAATATTTTAAGTTTGTAATCTCGACTTTAATTGCTTCATTGTACTTAAGATCCTGGTTGTGACAAGTGGTCAAGTGATTAAGTTTATCTCCCCTTCTCCCCCACCCCCCCTGAGCGTGATATTTTCGCTGCAATTTTGCCTTTATTATTCATTTATCTGCTCTGTGTAACTTTTTCCCCGCTGCAACACAGCATCACATTTTCCTTCCCATCTGCAGCATTTCGAACTGACCTGTTTTTCTTTGAATCCTCCTTCCCATGTAATCTTTTCCATCTACTCCAAAACAAAATTGTAAGAGAAGTAGTTAATGACAGTTTTCATCATTGTTTATATCCCCTAGCAGCATTCTTTCATATGCAAATATTTTATTGCTTGCAACGTTTTAATATCTTGTATGAATTTTATTCGATCAGGTGAAAAAATATGGTGAATGAGCATAATCTCACACACATCGTCGTCACTTGCTCTCTAAGGTGCAATGACTGTTACGTACAGTGCTGAAGTAGCCACCAGCAGGGGTTTCGGGTGTTTCTGGAAGCTTTTGTTCAGGTTTGTATATCTCTTATCAAGTCTTTTATGTCTGTGCATCAGAAATGTTTGATGTGAATACTTTTTATAAATCGCCATGTTTTTGAGCCACTCACTTTGAATCCAAATAACTTCTAACAATACATGGGAAGACAGCTTTCAATACCTCATTGGTAAGATTGAAGTTTTTAGTGGTGAGAGTTGGATCTTTACAGGACATCATTGGACAACAGAGTACTAAAATTGTCTTGCCACGTCCCAAAAAATCGTGTAGCTTAGGACCTGTGTACTTTCCCATCATGTAATGTGCTGTTCATTTCATCTTTGCAAGTTCTACATGAACATAGCGGCATAAAAGCCAATAAGGAACATTTAAAAAATAAATCATTGTCCAGAAGCTGAAAATTTTTCAGTTTTTCTCAGGAAAAAAATTTATGTGAGAATCTTGCGTGATAGAAGGGAAACTTCTAGGTTTTTTGTTATAAGTCTGATTTGACATGACTAGATTCACCTCGCCTCACATCTATCTTTTACTGGTTGCAAGATATTGAAGCATGGGACACCACTCCAGCTCTAATCCAATTTCCTTTTCTTCCAAACTGTGTGCATCACTCATCTACTATCTCTAAAGGGGTTGTTCTGTGATTCCAGCGGTGTCATGGGGTAGGAAAAGGGGTAATAAACTGTCTTTGTCCAACACAAACCACAAAATGGTTCATTCAATCATTTTCAAGGGAAAGAAAAACGTACATTATTTCCATTCCTCTGTTTCACTTTTATCATTGAGGGAAAGGTGGTCATTTCCGCACCTCCATTTCACTTTTTTCGACATAAATCTGAAAATTCACTACCCTGCCTAAAGAAGTTCCACTTTAGTAATGGGAGATACGTGATGGGATGAAACCATCGAAAAGAATTTGAGAAGAAGTGACTTTTGGGTTTGGGGATACACCGGAAATTCCAAAGTCACTAATGCTCAACGTCAAATGCTTTATCAGGAGCTTATCTAAAATAGGCATTTTATCAAATTTACTATCTCTGGGTATTTTTATTATCTGTCATATAAGGAAGACCCCAGATACATTATTGTCTACCTTCAACATTCCTGCGGAAAGCTGAATCAGTGCTTTGGAAATAATGTCATAATCTGTCCATGCATGAAATGAACGATCCACATTAAGCCATCAGAAAATTCTGGGTTTTCATTGACCTGCTTTGGGGCAGTTGATGGCTCTGTCTCGTAACTCTATTGGCAAATGTTGCTTCTAGACTGCAATGAATTTATGCACTCTTGGATCCCCAGTCTATGCAAGTTCAGCAAACAACAACAAGGAAACACACAGAAACAGTTTTTCACTTAAAGATCCATTAATAACCATTTAAGTTTTAACATTTTTTTTTTTAATATTAAAAAACATTGTTTGAAGACAAATATTCACAATAATGAAGGACCCGACACATTTCTGCAGTCAGAGTTGCCGTTATCAAAAGTTTTGACTAGAATTATGCATAACTCAATCTTAAACTTCTGCAATGAAACATCCAAACATCCATTGTAATGTCCATGTTGGGCCATCTATTGGCTAAGACTTGACAAATCATAAAATAGTTCAGTCACTGCATAACATATCAATTAGACGACAGCCAAGTATGATGCAACATGGAAATCACAATGAATCTTCATTGTAGAAGTTTAATATTGACAGATACAAATCATTTTAACCCTTGATAACGGCACCCAAGAGTGCTAAAACATGACTGGTTCTTTGTAATAGTGAATACTTATTTGTCTTCAAACATTACTTTTAATTGAAAATGTTTTCAGTCGTAATAATAGTCAAGTGTATTGGAAAATCATTGTTCTGCTATCCTATGTTGCATGATGTCTTTATGGATATTACTTCGGATTTGATTACTTCACGAATTCGAAAGTTGTTTTAATGCTTTCTCATTGCTTTAACATAGTTTGATTGCTGTGAGTTTATTGCCTTGAAAATTACCAATGCATAGTAAAAGTCACCAAGTATTTTATACCTTTACAGGTGGCGAGGCAGCATATATAAGCTTCTTTGGCCAGATCTGTGTTTGTACTTGTCCTTGTATTATTTCTTAAGCATAATCTACCGGTTGGCTCTGTCTGAAGATCAAAAACGGTACGTTCATATCATTCCTGTGCATCAAACTTTCTTTCCCACAACACAAAATTAATTGCTTGTTTCAGTTCCGAATGTTGCGATCCGATATGCAAATCGGATGCTGGCAACACTGATCTGCTGTGATGACATCATTATCGCGAGCCACCTATATAAAGGAAAATCTTCCTCTGCACACACACACACACACACACTTCAGTTCTGCCTTCAACTCAATATCACAGCACTTTGCTCTTGTGAAGAAATGTCTTAACTTTTAACTGTTTTTAATGTTAATAGTTGTTTATACAGCAGAGTCTTGCTTATCCAACATAAAGGGGCCGGCATAACGTAGGATAAGCAAAAATGTCAGATAATAGGGAAGGGTTAAGAAAAAGCCTATTAAACATTGAATTATGTTTAAAATAAACTGAACTTACAGTTACAGAACATTCTGAAGTTAAATACAGTACTTAAATGGTTCAGTCCTTTGATGATTTAAAGAAATTTTTGACTGTTGTCTACTTTCCTGACGAGTGTCGTTTTTTCACTGCCAAGTCTCATCTTTGCCAGTCAGCATCTTTGCATCACCATTATGTCGATTCCTGTAGCTTCTTCTTGTTGCTCAGTGTATTTGATTGCAGTTTCTAGACATAACTCTGTCATTATGTGAAATTCTGAGAGGCTCAACAGTGGGTGCTTGATTTCAATTGTCAATTTTGCTGTCATCACAATTGACAAGAGCAAAAATTTCTTCATCAGTTATTTCATACTGATCATCATTCTTCATCCAACTTTCGATTTCTTGCCAAAATTCATCCTCACATCCAGGGATATGTTTCATTAAAGGTAGAATGGTTTCTTCGGCTTCATCTGTGCTTTCTGTTTCCATACTTTCATCATCTCAAAGCATTTTTCTTACATACACTTGTAACAGACAATAAACTGATTTGCATACAATGATAAACTGCACTTCACTGAGTAGTGAGATGTGACAATGAGTAAGTGACGGTGGGGCGAATGACAGATGTGTGAGTCATAGTGTAGACAAGCGTGGACCACTGTAATTGGGGTAATTAGCTGCGGTAAAGTTGGGAGCAAAAAAATTGACTATGCTCATGCTCACAACTTGCAGCTCTTGTTGCCAGTTGATGTGTTTTTGTTTTTATTTTGTGTGTGTGTATTGTGGAATAGGATAAGTGAAGGTCTTATAAACGAGATTACTGTATACTGAAAACACACACTATATCAATACAATAAAAAAAAATTAGTTCTTCACCACATATTGATAATCAATATTGAGCCAGATTCAAACAAAGATGACAAAAGTAAAAGACACACAAGATTAGATGTTAATTACGACAGCCAAATATCACATTTCATTAAATCACAGCTATTAGTGACGCATGTGGATAAATTGCCTAATAATAGCACTATCATGAGTGGGTACCGTTATTCAATATGTTGCTGTTCAAAAAAAAAAAATTAGGGTAGGCTGTGTCATAACACTGCTGCAAGCTTTTAACATGGATATGTTGTGCTTGGCATCACAAGCTTAATGTGAGTTGTCGCTATTGCATTAGATCAGGAAATGATATTTCATTTTCCAGAGGGAATAACCAAATTTGCCAAACAGCCAGCATCAATTCAGCCTTTTGACATCTGAGATTGATGAGATGACATGTATCTGCTTTGACCATATGTCCCATACTGGTTGGAGATGATTGGCGACTTGATGCTAATCGCGATGGCTTACAAAATGTCGTTTTATGCACTGGGAAAAATCCCTACAATTTTACTTTTCTTTTATATTACATGTTTTTCAAAAATCCCTTCTGCATTTATTTTTGTAAAAAATTTGGATCCACTCAAAAACCTCTCTAATTCTCATTCTCCAAAGTTGGCCGCTATGCAATAGTTGCATTTGTAATTCTGAAGGTTTTACCTCTAATGAAAATAAAGTTGCAAATAAATTTTAATTATATTCTCACTAATGAATCGCTGCAGAAGATTGAAAAAGACGCACCACACCAATTTTGACAGAAAGTTGTTTTGGCTACTGTGGAGAGAAAGGAAGAATCTTTCCCTTTTTGCATGGGTGGGCGTCATAGAAAAGTGATAAATGTCACGGTGAAAAGGCCATAATAAGAGATACATTATGAATGCAGATTTTGTTGTCTATTGCAGGAGTTCCATGGGTTCCCAAACTTTTTCCACCCGCGTTGACCCACTTTCCTTAATCAATACTTTTCTGCGGCTCCCCTGAGCAGTTTAACAAAAAAATCTCATCGAAAAACCTTTGTCAGGGCTGCATCTCCACGGTGCTCCTGACAAAGGTCAGAGGCACTGTTTGAGACCCATTTGGGGGGGGGGGTCGGGGGGGCAGCTTTCTCTTCAATAATTTTCTTCAAAGCCTTTAGAAGTTTTCTAGCTGCCTCCTGGTCGGCAGAGGCTTGATCGCCAGTGATTTTTACATTGTGTGATCTGAATCGTTTCTTAAACCTATGAAACCAACCTTTACTTGCATAAAATTCTGATGAAATAGAGGTTTCGCCAGTCCTTTCCTTATGGAAGAGTTACATTTTTTGCCTTTTGTGTTAAAATATTACAATCAATTGGAATACCTTTTTGTATCAGTCTTGTACCCACAAAAACAGCATTTTTTGTACGTGAAACATATGGATCCTGTAGGCACTGCAAAGTTTTGACTGCCATGGGTGCAGCTACATATACGGCTGAACGAATTTCAGATTCCGTTTTCTGGATATATCTCACCGTAGATTCGTTGATTCCATAATGGTGGACCACAGCAGGTATTGATTTACTTTCGCTAGGCATAGTTTTCGTCAATATATCCAATTTTTCTTGTCAAGTTCACTTATATTTGCCTTTTCAAAGCATTATCAGTAGCACTAGAAGAATGAGCCGTCCTAAACAAGCATAACTCAAATTTTGCAAACAAAACATGTGAATGATGATTGCTGAGTGTGGTCAAAAACAAATTTTCCAATAAAGGGAAAAAACCGCGAATTATGGGGGGGAGGGGGAAGCCGACTGTATATATATATATATGTTTGAGTACATGAGTACATGTTTGCATACATTGAGTACATGTTCTTTGCCCCCCTGAAAAAAGTTGAAATGACGGCCCTGTGAGAACCCCTGGTCTATTACCTTAACAATGATTAAGTTCAAGTGAATAAAGCTGATTAGTTGCCATGGAAACAATGTGTATTAGATTAAGAAGACAATAACATCAAAGACTTAACATTATCCCACTCATCTCTAACTCAGATGTCATTCTTTTATGTATGGCACCATGCAAAATGCAGTCGATGCTCGTTATAACAACCCCCTGTTATAGCGACCATTCCATTGGACCAGTAGGACAAGTCGCAAATGTTTTTAAAGAACGACTATTATATATATGTTTTATTCTCAATATAACGACCCTCCCAATATAACATCAGTTTTCGACAAGACAAGGGGAGGTGTTATAGCGAGCGTCGACTGTATAATATTTTATACATCTGTAAATTACGAGTATTAAAAAAAATCTTTTTTGTAAAATCTTTTTCAGATTTTTTGAAAAAGTTTCATTGTACTGTAGTACATACGGTGATTTGATTCCAGTATCTTTTGTTCTTGGGTTTTATGTGGCGCTTGTTGTGAAACGTTGGTGGGATTCTTTCAATTGTATTCCGTGGCCGGACTCCTTGGCATTTTTTGTCAGCGCTTTTCTCCATGGCCAGGTATTTATCTTCTTTTTTTTTTTTGCATTATTATAAAATTTAATATTTAGTATTTTTGCAAAATATAATACATAATGAAAATGTATTTAAATTCATGAATATGAATACAATGAAACATTTTTATGCAGTCACCTGGGCAGCTCGATCACCACACAGCTGTGGCACTAGTGGGTCTAGAGCAGTGGTTCTCAACCTTTGTGAGCCTGCGGCCCAGTTTCATTCATTTTTCTGAGTTGAAAGCTCAGTCAAACACACGACCAACAGAAAATGAATGAGGAGGAAAAAGGAAACGGCTAATCACTCGCAGCCCAGTATGAATGATGTCAGGGCCCGGCGGTTGAGAAACGCTGGTCTAGAGCTCGCTGTTGGGAAGTGTGATTTTTTTTTTTTTACACTGTGAATAAGGTGACCATATGTCTCCCATTGTCCGGGACAGTCGCGGTTTTTTTGTTTGTTCCGACTTTTTTTTGAAAAGAAATATACCCCAGTTTTTTCTATTTTTTTGGTCAAAGTTTTCTTGAATTTGTTATTTAATCAAGAACATTGATACAAATAATTTTCAGTAGATTTATTGAATGTAATTTCATATTCGCATTTCTCTTGGGGGGAGTGATCACCTTCCCCCAGAGATCCGCACCTAAGCTGTGGTGGGCGAGTGGTCATAATGACGGACTCGCATTGCGAGGTCCCGGGTTCAAACCCCACTGGTGCCACAGTGGTAGTCAGCTGAAGTTGGTTTTCTGGGGTTCCCAATTTAGAGGCGTGAGTTGATCTCCCAGTGGAAAAAGTCTCAGTGCAGAGAACAAGAAGCCTGAAAATGGTACAAATATTCAACAATCACATTTCACTCTCTTCAGAAATATAGATGGCAGCACTGAAAAAGCCATATGCAACACTGGATATGCACTCAGACAGTTAAGTACACATACTTCCAGCCCAACTCACTGGGTATTTAATTGCCCATAGATGGCGATAGACTTGAGTTGTGCTCAGTTCGAAAGAAAGTCACCTGGGTAGTTGTTCTGTTTTTCAGCAATGAGCTATAGTGTGCATATATGCATGCATTTCTAATAGAGAAGTATCATCTTTGACCGATCCTTATGAAATCTTGCATGTAGCAAGCAGAACATAACTTAAACAATGGATTACTGTAAATTTCTTTTTAAAATTGAAAATGCCAAAACTTGTCAGAGTACTGTCAATACAAGCAATTTGTTCTATCCTCATGATAGAACTTAAGAGAAGCCATTTTTTCTCACCTGTAGGGAAGAAAAACTAGCACTATTGAATAGCATGCTCCTCGTAAATATTCCTCTAATGAACTTCTAACGAATTGGTACATAAACTATGCATTGTTTATGCAGTTGGAGGAGTTGTGTCTGTGGTGTATTGGATTGAACACTTGCCTGGACTGCATTAGGTCCTGGATTTGATTCCTGGGAGAGACAAAGAACTTTTCTTTCCGAAGTTCATTCCAGCACTAATATGCAGAAGATTGCTTTCTTTGAATTGGTACTCGTCCGAATATACATGTCATGTGTATGTGCGTACCGTACCGAAGATGAAGTTTGTCACTGAGGAATGCTTGTTATATATTGAATGTCACCTGTCTTCCAAATGCAGGACCAACAACGTGGCAAGGTAGTTTTGTCGTGTATTCATGTGTGAATTTTAAATTTTCTGGGTTCTATTGCTGCCATCGTTGTGCGGTGGTAGTGACGGACTCACATTTTTAGTCTCCTGAACTGAGTCCCGGGTTCACACCCCGCCAGCGACACAGTAGCTGTCAGCTGGAAATTGATTTTCTGTGGTTCCCAACTTTGAGATATGTGTGAACCAATCCTTCTGTTAAAAAGTCTCATCACAGACCCACAATGGTACAAATATTCAATCATCACACTTTGCTCGTAGTTTGCAAAATAGATGGCAGCACTAAAAGTTCATGCATGGAGGGACATTATCTTCAGTGTAAATCTCCTTATACAGGTTGTTAGCTTCGGTCCTAATGAGACATAAAATAGAATATACTCAATCAATATATCAATTCTTTTTTTCTTTTTTTTTGGTATATAGCAGGGATGCTTAACCTAAGGCCCATGGGCCGAATGCAACCCGCGAAGAGGTTCCATCTGACCCATGAAAGGTGTTCTGGTAAAGTATCCATATACACGCAACACAATAGATGCATAGGCTGACCATATTTCCTTTATAAAAAATAAGGGAAATTGTGATGCTTACAGGTTATCACAAATTATTGCTAGAAAAAAATTGTCTTGGGCAAGTAAAGTTGCAAATTGTGGCCAAAAAATTGTGAAAAGCAAGTAAAGTTGCAAATTGTGGCCAAAAAAATAATCAAAAAGTAATAATTAATACTTATTCATGAAAACAATCTTAATTCTTGATCTCAATAATTCAAATGAGCCTTGTTGAAAATAAGGAAAACAAACAGGAAATTTTATGGAAAAAGTTAAGATAACCAAAATTACTGAATGTGTCCTGTGAAATACAGGTCACCCTACATGTATGTTTCTGGCCCATGAGTGGCAGAATCACTACTACATAACCATACGTGCTCACATTCCTCTATGGAATTTCTAACGAATTGGTGCATGCCGGAATGTGCATGTACGTGTTGCAAACTTAACGTGAAGTTTGCTCCTGTGTAATGATGCTTGTTATGTCTCGTGCTGCAATTTGCCATCAATATTCCTAACGGGCAGAATTACTGCATATCTGGTCCATGGACTGAAAAGGTTGTGCACCCCTTTATATTATTTAATTTACCAATTTCATGAATTTTTCTGTCTACACTTGGAAGGGAGAAAAGTGTCTCACTATAAACCAGTGAAAACTCCACTCTCACAATTCATTGAAGTAGATCGCCATTACTTTAATGGACTGAGTAGTGTAAGACTATGAAGGTATTTTTAAATATATGTGCTAATATACATTATATCATACTTTATGCATTAACTTCACCCAGGCAGTATCAGATCATTTTTGTCAGTTGTCAAATAAATGGATGTCAGTCATGTTAGCAATGTATTTGTTCCATTAATTTTTTATTTATTTACTATGTTATTATTTTATGAATTGACGGATTTTGTAAAAAAATTAATGTAAATGAATTATTCCATATAGAAATTAAGATTACTTTCCACATTTACTGAATATTTTTTGTTGTAATTCTCAGGATGACAGAGGTCGTTTAATGCGTAGAAGTATCATGCGCTACGCAAACCTTGCTTTTATCTTCACCCTGACATGCATTAGTCCCTGTGTCAAAAAAAGGTTTCCCACCATGGATCATTTAGTTGAAGCCGGTTAGTGAAGATCATGTTCTTATATCATTTTTTGTTTTATAAAGGTGCAGAATATTACTTCTTACAGTAGCCTCTTGTTTCATTGTGCCCTGTTATAATGTTCATTGGGATATTATACACGTTTTATTGGAAGAGCTGTTAAAAATTTAATTAACATCAAAATCTAAAAATTTTTATTGGTTATGTAGTGCATGCTGCTTAATGTGATCACGTTTGTACTCAGGTTTCTGATAACAATAACTGATTGATAACTATGTCCAAAAGAAATTCAAGAGAGTATGTAATGGTCATATGTCCAATTTGATTGTACGGGACAACTCAGTTTTTCTTTTTCCACATAACTGGTTGCAAAATGTTCAATCGTGTACTTTTCATTTTTTCACATTGTTCTAAAACAATATATCTTTGCTTCAAGCCAAAATCCTGCATTTATCATCATTATTTAGCCATTGTGAGGAGTTGGAATAAGATTGTTTAATGTGTTTTATGAATTACAATAACTTTTTTAATCTACAGTATGTTCCCTGGGAAACTCTTTCGGCCGAGTAACTGGGAGTCTGGTTAAATGAAAGAAATTGACCAAGAACTGAATGAAGGGGTTTTTTTTAACACTAACATTTGTCTCCACTATAGATAGGCCATTGTAAAAGTAACTTCATACAAACAGATTATAGCTGCTACTACTGTTTCCAATAGGGTATTGTGAACAACGTGTGTGTGTGTGTGTTTGTTCACAAGGGAGAAGGTGCACGTTCTGATCTCCAACATTGTCTTGCAAGTTGATAATGATGACTTACAGGAGAGGGAATGGGTCTGGTTTAATCTTAGCTTCAAAATGCATTTTAAAAAATTTTTGACAAAAATAAATATTATTCCCAAACAGTAATGCTAATAAATAGCAATGACATTAATAAATAGCATTGAAGATACTGCAAAGCCGGTGGCAATTTGGCTTGTCTTACAATGCTATGTCTCATTGATTCCATGGATTGACTGACTCTCTCGTGTTGTCCACAGAAACAGGGAAAATAGTGTTAGGGACATTATGTGTGCAATTAATGTGTGATGAGGGCAGTGTGTCTCCAGGACTATTGTAAGAGAGGAGCCAAATCTGGAGCAAAGGAGAAAAAAGAATTGCAGAAAAATTTACAAAAAATGTTTAGTCTGTAAAATTCAAACTATAAATGCATTGGATGGAATAATTTGCAGATAAAACTGCACCTTTTGATGCATTTCATCTAGGTGGGAGTTTTTGGGGTAGTTTTACTGATGTTGCTTATGCCTTGGAGGGACACCAGACCAGTGTCACGGATGAAAATTTCGTCTGGAGCCGCCCCGAATGTGTTCAATCACACACACACACAGTTCATCATATTTATTTGAATTCAGACCTACTCAGGTTGGCATAATGTTGGGTTTGTGGTCTCTATTTTTTTTTCTGAGTCTATATGTTTCCTGATTAAAAATATTTTTATACAATGACAGTTACTTAAAAATATGTGATTTTATGTCAAGAAAATGACTCAATTGAAAATTTGTGGCTCACGATGGAATAAATAAAATATGCTTTCTAAGAAATTTTCAGTGAGTAGTTTCATTGATCAGTCCTTTCTCTTATCGATAAAATTTGGTTTGGATGATTTTTTTCTTGACCCACAGTACATGAAATTTTCTTTCTGTATATTATGCCGAATTGACTTCAGGAAAAAAGTTTCCATTAAGAGACAACAAACTTTTCTTTCAAAATTCACCTCAGCATAATATCCAAAAAGTCTCTTGATTAAAGTTAGTTTTGGTTTGTTGAACTTGAGGTTTTAATATAACTATTGGTTCATTCTCAGGTATTCTTCTTCCCAATGAAAAGAAAATCTTTGAGCAGATGAAAAATACCACTTCACATTCCACATACTGGATGCCTCTAGTATGGGCTTCTAGTATCGCCACTAGAGCACGCAAAGAAGGCAGAATCAGAGATGACTTTGCTTTAAAGACCGTTGTTGATGTGAGTAGAGTTATATATATATATAGGGTGATCCAAAAGTCACAAGACTTTTCAAAACTTAACAACTTCTTAAATATATACAATGGAAAGGTGCGGTTTTCACAGAAATGCTTAGGATTTTATTTTTCATAATAAAAAAAATCGGAATAGTTCCGTTTTTTTCAACAGATGGTGCTATTGTATAATGTCAAAAAGCACTTAACATGCATTTCATAGACAGATGAGTTCATTGCGTAACATCCGCACAAGGATGTTGCTCAGATTTTTTTCAGATTAAGATTTTGTTGTGAGAAATGTTTCTGTTCAAAAGTGTGACATCATCCTTGATCTGTAGACATTCTGTCTTTGCGAGAAAAGCCTTATTAGTTAAACTGCAGTTTAACTAATAAGGCTTAACTAAAAACCTTTTGTTAAACTGCAGTGTCATCTGTTGAACAAAATCATAACTATTCCAATTTTTTTATTATGAAAAATAAAATCCTAGGCGTTCCTAAGCATATCTGTGAAAACTGCATCTTTCTATTGTACATATTTAAAAAGTTAAGTTTTCAAAAGTCTTGCGACTTTTGGATCACCCTGTATATTTTGTCTAGTCTAAGGCTCTGGTTGTTAGTTTTCATTAAGTTCTGTATTTCTCTTCATGTTCGATCCCAAAAACATGCCACATTGAAATATTTCAAATGATGTTTTTTCGATGAGAATTTAGTTTTCGATCTTGTACTAGTAGAGCTTCTGTTTTCTGGGACAGAATGTAGTAGATGTCATTCAATTAACATCCCAAAGCATTCATTAACCTTTTACCGGCCGAATTCAGATTCCAACTGATTTTGATTTTTTTTTTTTGTTAATTTCTCCTTCTGATTTTTTAGTTAAGAGATATCAATCGAGAAATTGAAGAAAAAAAATTTCCCTATGCGTTTTCTTGAATGTTCCCAATTGGGAACATTGGCCGGATCTGACTAAACATAATTTTCGCAGTGAAGCCATCTTACAGGATGATGCAAAATTTGTCATAATTTAATAAATTTATTTAAAAAATTAAAGAATATACATATAGAACTTTAAAAATGATGGAAATAAATTTCTCTCGAATATACTCAAAAGGCATGTATATTTGGATTATAGTAAAGAGCTTATGATGAGCTGAAATGCTGGTCTAAAATTCACAAAAGAATACATACACACGGGTTTCGGTTTTTGTATGGATCCCTTGGTAAGTTAAAAGATATTATTTAAAAATATAAAGAGAGAGAAAATATTATTTACAACTCTGGTACCTAAAGGCACAGGCTCCGATGACTGCTTACTAGCATATACTTATTTTATATGGAAAACCACATTGTTTGAGCAAATCATCCAAATTTTAAATCCAAAGCAAATCGGTTTTCCTCATATAAGCATCTTACTTGAATGATGAGCGTAATACGGTACTATTGATTCATCGATGCTTAGTTTATCATAGAACAACCCAAACCAAATGTGTGTGAATTTTTCATTTAATTCATCATAGATAGTCAACTTATTACCGGGTTGTAAGAAAGAGTTATCCATCAAATGGAAGTTATTTTTTATGTCTAAAGTTATTTCTCAGCATAACAGTGGGGACGATCGGTACTGCTGTGTCTACTGAAAGTACCCCAGTAATAATTTTCACTTGGTATTCTGTGATACCCATTTAGCAAAACCAATCCAAAAAACTTTGCGATTTTTTCCCACTCAATTTTCAAATTCGATCCATGTTGTGCGACATAAATATTTATCATCTCAGCCAAGTAACTGAGGTACTCTTGCGATAAAAATTTGAAAAAAATATCAATCGAGTTGGCTTGCACTTAGCTCAGGAAACTTATGACTGATTGCTTCAGTAGGTTCACTTATATTTTTGTCGAATGCAGTACTTTTTTTCCACTTCGGTTGCATGAATTTTAGTTTTTTGGCACTTGACACATGATGTTTTCTTATTTTTTGACTGGGTAATTATCTGATCTTTGAAAGGCAATTTTGATGTAGAAGGCATGTTGATAGGATCTGCAAATTCACCCACAAATGAACTACGTGGTGATCTTAAAACACAGATATCCACAAACACCTGCAGGAACGACCGGGCCGAGCATGTTGTCATCGATATCTTCCTTATCTGTAACCCGCTCATTTTCATCAGGCAGTAGCTGGCACATTTCGAATTCTTCATCAGAGAGATGTGATATATCAGAATCCCCCAAACTCAGTCTAATAAGCTACTAGTATAACAAAAAAGATGGTAAAAAGAAGTGTAGAAAATCACAAGACCAGATATCAACTGAGAACTGAAAGACCAACATACCAACAAAATATCGCAGAGGGAAGGCGAGGGGGGGGGGGCAAGGTGAGTCACAGAAAAAAGGGGGTGCTGCATGTAAACATCGGAATGTGAAATTTGATACTTTTCCTTCCTTTTGAGACACACCAGAGAGAGGGAAAAAGCAATAAATTGTTTTTGAGGAATGCCACTCCTCTGCATTGCACTTAGAATAGTCAGTAGTGGCCAATGTTCCCAATTGGGAACAATCGCAGGAAAAGTTCCCTGGAATTCGAACAAAATTTTTTTTTGTCTCATTGAGCATTTCTTATCATTCTTGGCAATATTCTACAATTAAAAAAAAAATTGAGATGCATGTATGTTTACAAAAACTATTTTAATAATTAAAACATAAACTTACAGATATTTTGCCTTGAAAATGGGTGATTTTAGAATAATAAATTGATATGATAAAAGCTGAATCGAATAACTTTTGTCTTTTCTAAATTAAGTTCAGAACCTTATATGTTCAGGGAAAAAAAATCAGTTATTTTCGTGAAAGAGAAATATTTTTTTTGAATTAATCAAAAGTATGTTCCCAATTGGGAACATTGGCCGTTAAAAGGTTAAAGGATTTACAGTTACCTTTGCATGTCTATAGCAGAAAATTAATGATAAGTTAAAGAGAACATGCAAATGTCATTCTCTGCACATTATTACAATATTATTCAGACTCCTTTCTTTTCAAAGAATATATTCAATAAATTTATCGTAGTTATCAAATAGATCACCTTAGCAAATAATTTCTTTTACGTATTTAATTTATACTGTTGAAATCTTTCTCCGTATGTGTAAATACCATCTGCACATAAGAACATATCTAGACTCTTGAAGTAAAAATTGTCAAATGGGTAAACATATTGAAAAGGAAGTCTCCCCCACCCCCTCCCCCATGGGATTCACTGTACTTTTTAATTCAATATGATATAGTGATGATATAGTTGAATTTTGGATATTTGGTGATATGTTTGTTATTTCTTGCTATGGCAAATATTGCTATTAATTTTTTTCCCCATTACTCATTTAGGCTCTTGCACATTATCGATCCTTGTGTGGTGGTCTCTTCAATTATGACTGGATAAGCATTCCTCTAGTTTATACTCAGGTAAATGTCATGCTACATGTATTTTTCTATATTATTGTTTTCCAAAGTGAACAATGGAATGGGGGGAACAGAAGCTATGGGTAAAGCATAAGATCCTATGGGTTAGCTTAAGTTGAATGGGGGGAATAAGAACAAAAAAATTGAAGGAGGCGTAGAACCAAAAAGTTTTGGAAAACTCTGATCCACATTATTTAATTAAATTTTATTTAAATATGTGTAAAAAAAAACTCTTCAAAAAATTTTTTTAAATTTTTTTAAGTTATCAAAATTTTACAGTCAAGGGAAATCATAAAACAAATATCAGAAATTATTATATGCCAACAAGTTTCTAATCCAAATCATACATGATAATTCTTCATGGCATAATGGAAAGAGCATTATATTTAATTTCTTTCAGGTCGTGACACTAGTTGTGTACACATTTTTCGTGGCCACTTTGATGGGAAGACAGTATCTCGATCCGTCCCAAGGATACAAGGGTTATGAAGTTGATTTGTACATTCCGATATTCAACTTCTTGCAGTTTTTCTTTTACATGGGATGGCTAAAGGTAATCCTGATTCCATCGCAAATCCTTAATTCAGGAATTGTGAAAAGAAAGCAATGTGTTTCAATGTCAAACTTGATATTAAATTACGTGTTTTCTTCTTGTCACAAATAAATGCCTATCTCTTGCAGTTTTTCACTGCGATAATAATGCTGTGTAATTTTTTGGTTTAAGGTAGCGGAAACACTGGTCAATCCTTTTGGTGAGGACGATGATGATTTTGAAGTCAATTGGGTGATTGACAGGGATATTCAGGTAGTCTATGCATTTACTATTGTTATCACGTGCTCAAACATTTATCTTCCCCCACATCTCACTAGTATTGCACAAAAATAATTTCCTAAATCATTGTTTCCCATTTTGGAATAGTTTATCGCTATATTTCTTATTTTGCATATTTGAATCGTTTTAGGTCTCTTACTTGATTGTAGATGAAATGCATCAAGAGCATCCAGAACTCCTGAAAGATCAGTATTGGGATGAAGTTATGCCTGATTTGCCTTACACAGCAGCTGCCATGCCTTTCTACTCTGAGCCACCGCAAGGCTCTGCTGCTTCATTAGTGCAAGTTTTGATCTTTTGTACTCTCAATGGTTAATTTATTAATAGGTTAATCAAAAATTATTTTGTTATCAACTCTAAAATATATTACATGCATATAGTAGTTCATGTTCATTATATTAACTGCTTTCTGTAATTCTTTTAAGAGAAGGTATACAGGGTGTTTCAAAACTCATGGCACTTACATTAGGGAGAAGGTGATAGAAGACAACTATGCAAGCACAAATCTCTGTATGACCCATGCGTGGAACTCAAGTGGTAAAGCACTAGAGGGTGTTTTCCATTGAACACAGTATTGTTACAGATGGCAGCACGATCGCAAAACAAGCACAACTCAACAACAAAAATATATCAGGGCCACCCATACACTCATAACACACATTCCAGCATGTGCTGATTCGTTAGAAATTACATAGAGTAATAAAATATGTACGAGGTGGATGTACAGTTAAATAGTAGTAGTAGTGAATGCAATAAATATGCTGTTCACAACATGTCATTTGTGCTGTGGATCACCGACAAGATGGATGCATACAAATACAACGCCACAACAGACAAAATGCCCAACGAGGTGGCTGATAAAAAGATGCCCATAAAAATATGGATGTCATATATTTCAAAAATACAGCAACCCAATTAAAAATGCAATTAACATAAATTATAAACAAATCAGGAGAAGGCAACATGTGCATTATATGTACTGAGGCTTCAGATGGCAATGCCAAGGAAACCCAAAGATTGTACCAAGAACTTTTCTGACAAGACGTGTCATTAGGGATAATCTTTCAGCGTTTCTATCAACCTTTTACCAGACCTTGTTGCCCAGATTTCTGTAGCTGCTGGTATCATATGAGGCATGCCTGGTGTTTTTTCCAATGTTCAGTGGTCACTACATTGATGGTGTAAAGCTTGGATCACTGTTGAGCAGTTGCTGTGATGTCTCTGTGTAATTGCAAGTTTGTTGGATAAAAACATTTTTGTTAAATTCATTGGTCCTTCATCTTCCTTTCATTCTGTCTCTGTCTTCCTTATTTCCTCATCATTTCGTGACACAGTGTGTACTGTTCTCTAGCACTAAACCCCCGTAAGTTCTATGCATAAGTTTTGTGGTGATTTTTTGCTCACCTAGTTTTGTTCTATCACAACTGTAACATATATGCCATGAGTTTTGAAACACCCTGTATACAATACATAATTTGCCTGCTCCAGCTGAGATTTTTTTTATGCATTTACATTAGAGTAGAAAACAATTATGTCTCCCTCTTTTGAGGTTGAAACCCCAGACTACCACCCCCACCCACCCAAGAAAATCCTGCTTACACCACTGAAAAGTAGATCAGTTTTTTATTTTTTACTATTTCAGTATGATTTTCCTTCTTTAGATGTTTTTCCTCTCCAAATAACAACACTGTTTTTTCTGAGACACATTTGCCTGGGTGAATCGCTCTGTACAAATTGATAGAAATACCAGCTCAGAAAAGTTGTTGTGATTACTTGTCTTCAATATACATGGTTCATGAATCATAGAATAAAATAGGCTTCGTAACATCAGTAACAGAACTCAGCTAATGTTTATCAATTATTTTAGTTTGAATATCCGGGGTGAATGTAACCATGTTATTCTGAGATGAAAAATTCTTGTGGTTTGTTCTGTCTTCCCACAAAATATGAATTTTTTTTTTAATGTTCTTGTTCCCTGTATAGCATTTGGATCAAAAGAATAAAATTCCAGACTTATTTAAGAGTATGACACCCCGTCGCATTTTAAAAAACACTCTGAATTACTTTGAAAGTGTTCCTTTATGAAGCAAATTTTCAGCATGTGTCCACAATGCATTTTGTTTTTTGTATCAACAGTTATGTTCCTATGGATTGTTCTATTACTCTCATATACCCAGGGCCATAGGTCCCAGAACCTAGGGGCTGAGGCAATTTAAGCTCCCTCCCCAATAAATTTTATAAGTGGGCTGAGCCCCCCCCCCCATAGTTTCTGGGGAAAAAACAATGCATTGTACCTGCCTCCTCTCCTGCGTACGTGCTTGAGTCCTGTATATACTGGATGCCCAGCAAGTTTCAGCCCCCTCCAATGTTTTCTTCATGCCGGCGCCTCTGCCCAGGACAGAGTGGTGGATGATAACATCTACTTTCAGAGACTCTGTTCCAGATCAATTGAATCTATGAATATTCCGATAGCATATTCATATTTTAAAGAGTTTTTCTTTATATTTAGAGCGTTATATTTTGGTATTCATTTTATAGGGTTCCTGCTCATGAAGCAGAATTTGTTCCACTTGATGCATTAATGGAAAATCCAGAAGATGAAGCATTAGAAGAAATAAAAGTATGGCTTTTAACTTTCACTCCCCCAGTGTATTGAAATCTCAATGAGTTGTGCTTGTTTCATGGTCTTGTTGGTGCTGCCACCTGTCCTCCATACTTTAAAGTGAAGATTGCATAAAATGCTTGAATTTCATGATATGCAATTATCACATTGTAGGCCTGCCTGCTATCTGCTGAGAGATTTTTTGCAAATGGGAGACCTACTTGTATTTGTCCCTTGAAATTGGAAAACTACAGAAAACCAACTTCAGCCAACCACCACTGTGCCTGCACAATGCCTACGTGACCACAGAGTGGCTATGCATTGCTAATGCTCTCCTGAGACATATGAAAAATAAAATTATAGAATGCCGCTGTTCAGTATCTGATAAACTATCTTTACTTCAGAAAATGGAAGACAGCATGCATACGGAACAAGCGCGACTCTACAACATAGATACGTTAGGGCCACACATTCATGCAGAACACACTTTCCGGCATATGCCAATTCATTAGAAATTCCGAAGAGGAATGTGTACGAGGTACATGTACACGGTTAATTAGTGTAGTAGTATCTAATAAACTGTAGGTCGTAGTCTAATTAGCTGTCATGTACAAAAAATGACTGATGTTTGACAAGAGTAATCAAAATAGCAATAATTCCTTAAATATGTGGTGCTAAAATTCATTAAAAACTGTTTGGACACATTTATGATTCGAGAATAAAAATTATCTCGTGCTTGTCATATATCGAAGCTTAATTTCTTTTTTATTCAGGTCAATGCCGGCCCAAATAAACCAATTCCAGTTAGTGCAAGTGAAGAGAGAAGCCGGAAAGGGGCTAATCTTTACACCAGCTCACAAAGCAGCATTTCAACTGGATTTGGACGCTCATTTCACCCACATTCCCAACAACAAAGATCGGTGCTATCGCTACTTCACCGTCTGTTTTCCCGTGACAGTGGTGCTATAGGTAGGTTTGATTACTATTTTTTAATCATTTGTATATATACTCAGTGGCCAAAAAATTACGAACACTCCTCACTCAAACTTCAACTTGTCCATACAGCACGTGCTCCGACCTAATAAACCGTATTTGCTGATAAAACGCTTTCTCCTGGTCGGAAGCACCAGTTAGCATTCCAATTTGCCTGTTCATGGAGAAAACAAGATCTAACTGACTTTGAACGCGACATGATTGTGAGCGCCAGAAAGGGTGGTTCCAATATCTTCGAAGCCACTAACCTTCTTGGTTTTTCTCATACGACATTATCTCGAGTCTTCAGAAAATGACAGCTAAGCCAAAAAACTTTGAGAGGAAAGTCAAATAGTGGACGGAAATCGCTTGTGAACAAAAAAGGTGCCAGACGACTGACACACATTGTGTGCAGCAACAGAAGAGCTGCAAGACAACAAATTTCAGTGCAAAGCATATTCGTACGCTCTACAAGATGGATCTTAAAACGAATTGATTTTAATAGCTAGTGACCAACAAGTCTTTTCGATTTTGCTGCAAAACCAAAGTGAATAGTTTTTGTGTGCTTGAGAACGTCAAAATTGGATACTTGATGAGTGGAAGAATGCTGTCTGGTCTTACGAGTCAAGATTTCTTCTCCGTGACTTTGATGACAGGATCCGTGTGTGACACAAGCAGCACGAAGCCATGGATCCTGCATGCCACATGACAACTGTTCAAGCGTGCGGCAGCAGAAACATGGTCTGCCAAGTGTTTTCCAGTTATACTCTTGGTCCCTCATTTCCTTTGGAAACATTCGTCAATGTCAACGCCTACCTCCACATCGTTGCTGACCATGTGCACCCATTTATGGCCATAATGTTTCCTGATGATGATGGCTATTTCTAACAGGACAATGCACCCTCCCATGGGGCTGGCATTATCTCAGTTTGGTTTGAGGAACATGATTCAGAGTTTCAATTGCTTCAATGGCTCCCTCAGTCAACCGATCTCAACCCAATTGAGCATTTGTGGGATGAGGTTAAAAGGTCTGTTAAAAGCTCCGAAACACCACCTTCTAATCTGAGGGAATTAAGAGCTGCCATTTTGTTAGCATGGGCTAATATTCCTCCTCAATAGTTTCAGCAACTTGTAGAGTCCATCCCTTAAAAAAATCTGCTGTCATCAAAGCCAGAGAAGGTCCCACATGTTGTTAGTAGTGAGTAGCAAGGTGTTCCTAATTTTTTGTACACTGGGTGTACATACGTGAACAATCTGGCATATAAGATAATTTCAACCAAAATAATGTTGCTGCTGTCATTATTGAAATAATTTATGCATAATAAAAAAAATGTGTGAAATTAATGTTAATTAAAAATGCAGGGAGCAATATTTCTCTCCAAAGTGGTCAGAGCAAGCCAATGAGAAAGGAAAGCAATGATGCAACACCATCTAGTCCACCATCACCATCGGATTCCAGAAGCCAGCTGCAGGGCTTTCCAGTAAGTGCTGTGCTTTGATCATTAAACTTTGATTGTTTTTCCCTCAGAGGATCCCCCCCCCCCATCCTAGTGTTTAATTTTTTATCAATATTATTTTCCAGGATGATATTTTCCATCTTTCTGATCTATCTCTTGCTGAGTCGAGAGCCACAAGTGGTGTTCAAAGCCCAGGGAACATTTTCTGGAATTTTCCTGTTCCAGATTTTTTCAGTCGACTAAAACCAGAGCAGCATAATGTAGCTTCGCGTCATCTCCATAGTAAAGCTGGCAGTCCTCGGAAACTCGACTCATCTGATGATGAACAATCACGAAATAATATCGCTTTAAAGAAGCGCAGGACTCAGAGTTTCAAGCAGTTTTTCAGGGCAGCCGGGAAACTGAGAAGCTCCCAGAAATCTCTGATTGAATCTTATCGCTCAAGAAGAAGCTCAACATGCACCGTAAGTTAGAGTTAATTTGAGTCTATTAGTGTTAATTGGTTAATTAATTTTTATCATTGAATGTTAATTTTTACGGTTGTAGTAGAGTTCTTTTTAAGTCTTAGTAAAATCTGAACAATATATTTTTGCTTCTATAAATTTTGAAATAAATTTTCATATATACAGACAAATGCAGATGACACAGAATCTATAATATCGGATATGAATACTATAGGGAATAATAGAAGTGGTCACCTCAACTCTACTGCTCTTACTCCAGAACGCCTTAGCAAAAGTTCCATTGATTTAGGTAATTATACATTGTTAGTGGTGTATCATGTTTTTTTTTATTGTTAATAAATTCTTATTGAAGTTATTTATCGTAATTTCATTTATTATTTAAAATTTAAATTTACCACCTCATATTAGAAATGTTACATAATCAACAAACCATGAACATGTTATGCACAGAAGGACAACTGTGAATGGAAAGCAATTTTTTTTTTTTTTTTTTTTTTTTTTTTTTTGCAGTGTAAGCATTATTTTTTTCTTGTTAAGGAAAATTAACTTTCTATAAAAATGTCCTTTTACAATTTTGCTCAAATATACACCCACTTACACAAAAATCTCCTACAAGTGATATTGTATACATATATACCTCTTCACTAATACAGTAAAACCTTGTTAAGTCGTCACTCCGGTTAAGTCGTTGTTTTTCTTCAGGCCCTTCCAGCTTTCATAGACAACAGTTTTATTAAACCGTTTTACTCATCGCTAATTTTGCTTAACTTGTCACCATGAAAAAGTTTGATAGAGAGGAACAGATTATTTTTATGGCACCCACTAAAAAAATGGCTTTGTTAACAGCATTGCCATATGCTTAAAAGTTACCATAAAAGCCTATGTACCAAAACAGGACCGTTTAAGTAACAAAAGTTACGCTGGGTGAAGTTCATTTGTCGACTAAGGTTTTTGAAACATTAGGGACTGTTCGAGCTAGACCTGATTTCAGTATAGACCCCCCACTAATTTAGGGCTTCAAATTTGATTACCTTGTAGTTGTATCATGAACTACTGATGAAAAATTAAAACACTAAAATTAAATTTCATGTATATGTGAAATTAATGTGCAATAGAGTTCTGTTGTGAAGAAAAGCTACCTATCCTTACAGTTGCTCTGATTAGTCTAAAATAAAAATTTCTGGTATAAATCAAAGTGTACCAGTATATTTAGCACAATATAAAGTGGTTAGTGGTTATATTGACGGACTCGCGATGCGAGGATCCAGGTTTGAACCCCACAGTGGTGGTCGGCTGAAGTTGGTTTTCTGTGGTTCCCAACTTCAAGGCGCAAATGCGAGCCGATCTGCCCGTTAAAAAGTCTCGCCACACGGAGCAACAGTCCTACAATGATAAATCATTCACTCATAGTTAGAAAAACTGGTGGCAGATGGCAGCACTACACATAACAAGCATTACAGAGAAACAAAAAAAACTTCACATCAGGTTTCACTACACGTACACGCACATTCCCGCATGTACCGATTCGTTGGGGGTTCCGCGGGGGGGGGGGGGTGTGTGGGTGGGGTGCATGTGTGGTGTAGCAGTAGTAGGTAGGGCCTCCAAAAAATGGCTCGGGGATCCATGATGTTCTTAAGTCAGCCACCTCGTTGGGCAATTTGCCTGTTGTGGCATTGTATTTGTATTTGTATTGTATTTGTATAAGTTAAGTAATAAAAGATCAAAAAAGCCAAAAGATTTCTATTATTTTTTCTTTTGCTACCTATAAATTTTATTAATATTGTAATTTTGATTCATATTTTAATGTTATATTAGTTTAAATTTATATAATTTTCACAATATTGCACATTGAAACTGATGGCACTTCACTTAAGTCGTCATAATTTTTCGATAACATGAGGTGATGACTTATAGAGGTTTTACTGTATTAATAGAAATATGAAAAATAAATAAATAGTGAGAACTATGTATTCATCAGCATTTTAGTGCTAAGAATTGATAATTTCATGACACCCATAATGTAATAATTTTTTTTTCCTATTTTTGCCATTTTTTCCACTGTCCTGGCAAAAACCCAAAGATTCTAAAATTTATGAATTTTTTCTTTCTTTCAAAAACAAAAAAAAACTTTCAATTCTGCTTTGCAAACTTCGCATTCCATGCGAATTTAAGCAGTAATTTATCCCCCAAATGCAGGATCACCATTGCACCCTGTCATAAAAATATATTTCAATGTGTATATATATTTTTTTCAATAATTCACACTAGTTTTTTCCAAGAATTAAAATTTGTAATTCCAAAGTAAATTTTAATTAGAATAAAAATTCCAGGTAAAGTTAAACAGCGAAGCAGTGAGACGATTCAAAATCTAGAAGAAAAACAAGAGGAAGACGGCAATGTTTTTGAAATGGATGAGGAGTCCACCCCTCCTGCAGTCGAAGGAAAAAGTGTTAAACCAATACTCGAGAGAGAGCTGAGTACTCATACACTCATCGCCTCTGATGATGATGATAGAAGCAGCAACTCTTCATCCAATGATGTCACAGAGAGGATCAATCCACAATTCGAAGGGAGTTTACCGACAGGTACTTTCGATGGTTCTCTCGACGACAAAAAGATCATGAAGAAAGACCCTCCAGAAATTGCCTTCCCAAGCAATCGTCCGAAACGAGCCGTTAGTTTGTTAGTCCAAGGTGCCGGCTTGTACAATGGCCTCCACAACATACACAGTCACAGAAAACAACGCTCGCAAGAGGTGATAAGCGCTATTGACAGTTCACACAGTCCTCCTGGCAATAGGAAGTTGAATCTGTTTCTGAGGAAAGATTTTTTTAACAGAAAGTCTGGCAAAGTTGCCGTTGCCAGCAGAAATGAGACGTCAGCGATTCCTGTGATAAACAATGAAAATCACAGTGCACTGGGAGCTTCTTTGCAGCAAAATGATTGTAAAAGTTATGTTGATGGCTATCAGTGTTCAACCAATGTTTGAACTAGAGTATATGCATCATTGATCATGTAGGTGTGTGTGTATGTTTCAGGTATTGGTTAAACAAATTTTCAGCGCTTTTTTTTTCTCTTCTAGCTTTTATTGCGATTTGTGCGTTTTAAAAATTCTATTTTGTGAAGAAAAATTATGATAGTTTTTTTTACATAAGCTTCTATTGGCTTTGCGTAGATTTATCTATTATGGAAGTGCTGTGATGAGTCTCTTAGTCTTCTCAGAATCATTATGTGATACATTCCATTTTTGTAATCTTGTTGCTGTTTCCCCCCAATAACATTGCTTTATGGAATACTTCGTTAAATTATTGTATCATATATATCTAACCATTTCCATTGAATTTATATGGATTAGTGATTGCCTCTGACTAAATATCAAAGTGCTTTGATGCTTTTGTAGGAAATTGAAAACAGTACTGAGAGAGAGAATATAAATTATCGGTTATATTGTAGTCAAAATTTTTATGCTCTCCCAGAACCACTGACTGTGAATTTGCTGAATACAATCAATGTGGTATTTTTTTGTTTTTGTTTCAAAATTGTTTCTGATAAACTTGTTGCAAAAGGAATTCCCTCTTTTCTAAAATCATCAGTTTTATTCTTCTTTTCCCGTCCAGTTATTTCATACTTGTCAAGTCTCCCAAATTTTCTGGGAAAGCTCCTGAATATCTACTCCATTTTCTGGACTCCCGAAAAAACGAAAATCCTGTCGAACCCCACTTATAACGAAAATCCTGTCGAACCCCACTTATAACGAATAAAAATTTTGGTCATTCCCCATAGGAGGCTCGATTGATAGATTGTATTGGCTATGGGGCCTTGGAGTTTGTTATAAAATGGTTTGATGAATACTTTCAGTAAATTTACTGTCAGTAGTTCAGGGGACATAGTTCATATCCCGATAGTTTGTGTATATATATATATTTGCATCCAAATTTTATATATTTCCTGCATTGTGACAAGTACATTCCACTACAAAATGAACCGTAGGCGAAGTAAAGTTAATAATTAATTCTGATTTTTTTCCTGATTGTTGTTTCTCATAATGTGATTTTAAGTAGTGGATGTTGCATTCTTGAATACCTAATATCAGTTATTGTTCTCAGCCTTTCCTACTTTAAGCACAAACTAGAGAAATAAGTATATTCATAGGTAGATGAAATTGGTGCTTCTGTCAAATTTTTATATTCAAGTATGTCTGTGAATGGGCTACTTATTTTGGCCAAATGTAGTTAGTTTTTGTTTTTTAATTTATTATTTTATTTTTATTGTACTTTTTTTTTATAATCATTGTGCAATAATTGTAATCATTTTTGAAAATTTTGTAAGTAGATTTTTAAATTTAATTTTAATAATTTATCAGTAGCAGTTGCGTTGGACCTGTTTTTTTACTTCAGCTACTGATTTCATAAACTGTGATTATTGTTATTTGTTTGAACATATAATTTTTTTTTTCAAATTTCAAAATCAGAATAGAGGTTACCATAATTTCCTGTGTATAATCAACGTCAGAATGAAATCCACAGATGTGCCAATTTCACTTCTTTGAGAAAGAAAAGTGTCTTAATATAATTCTCATATGCAGATTTCATTCACCAATATTAAAATAATAAGGAAAGTAAGGGTCTGTTGGGATCATATGCAGGAAAATGTGGTAAGTTTTGTATATTTTAAAGACTCTCTAATCTTGTGCTTATAATCTTGCATTTGACCACATATGTGCAGTGAAACCTCCCTACAACGATACTCTATATAGCAAATCCGTCTACGATATTCTTTCAAGTCCTGTTTGGAATTGTCTATACTCCAATGCAGTGGTGTCAAACTGGCAGCCCCCAAAGGAACTATTGGCTGCCCACGACATCCCAATAAGATCCTAACAATATTAGTTCGTTTTTTTTTTTAAATTTAAAAAAATTCAAATTCATGTCAAAAAATTATGAAACAGAATTAATCACTAGTGACAGCCACTGCTTATATGATATCAGCTACACATTTGAAAAAAATGTCAAGCATTTTAGTGACGGTTCCTTGAGTTAAGGAATTGATGATAAATGCTGCAAGAAATGTCTGTCATAAATATGTTCAAGTATTTCTCATATTTTTTATACTGAGAGACGTATTGTAGTCAGAATAATAGCAGCAATAGGTGATAATTTGTGTGACCAGTTAGAAGTAATAGCCTTGAATATACTGTGTTTTTCAATAGCCCTCATTGAAACTTCAGGTATTCAAGACATGGTTCAAATGACTGTTTCCTTCAAGCTTGTGATGGCAATATGAACATCAGTAAAGAATTTTTAGTAATATATCCTGTTCGTTAAACCACAAAAGGGGAAGATATTTCTGATGTCATAGCAAAATGTATCAAATTATGCACTTAGAAAAAATATCAACTTCCTTTGAACAAACTCATAGCAGTGAGAAAAATGATACGACAGCAATTGCTGACAAAAATGTAAGTTTTGCTTCAAGACTTACAGCAAATTTGAAGGAAATGTATTGAAACAATTCTGTTTAAGTGCAATTTTTCCATTACGTCATTTATCAGCAGGTCCTTTGCTGCAAAGAGTTGGAAATAAGCAGTAGCATTCTTAAGCCTGTGACGAACACTTTGAACTTCACCTTATTCAGAGGCCTCAAGCATCACTAATTTCTTAATTATTTTGAAAGTGAATTCGAGAGGCATCCTCATTACTAAGAAATATTTTGGTTGTCTTGTCTTGAGAGGTTCTAAAAAACATTCTACTTTCGAACGATGTAAAACTGTTCTTAGAAATGAATGATTCAGATGTTTCGTTTCATGAGGATAAAACATGAGTGTGATATCTAGCATTCTTAATTGATATTGCAGGACATTTGAAGGACTTTAATATCCAATTAGAAGGGAAAAATCAGCTAATAACACATATTTTTTATGCACTGACAAGTTTTTATGTGTAATCAATTTTTATGTGTAAATTAGATTAGCTCAAAAGACATTTAGAAGAGAATATTAACAACTATTTTCCCGTGTGTCAACAGTTGATCAATAAAAATCATGGTTGGTAGATGGAATAAATTTTATGGTTTATTTATATATAAATATATATATATATAATTGTTCTTTAACTTCCTTCAATTAACAGTTTTTAAATGTTTATGTATATTTTTTATTATTACTCAAAAGTTTTTTAATTACTATTCAACAAAATTTTAATTACTAACTAACCAATTTTTTATTTACTAATTTTTAATAATTGGCAGCCCACACTTCAGATGTACTGTATTTTAACATGCAGAGGAGAAATCCTGATTTTTTTTGAATGAAATTCGGAAAAAAGTGGAAAAGATACATCTGTAATACTATCTATGCATAAAGAACCCCCTCCTATTCTTGGGACCCAATTTTTGGCAAAAAGAGGTTCCTTACCAGGGCCACAACTGGGCCGGGGGCGGAGAGAGAGAGAAGGCAGGTCTGGTGCCCCGGACATTGGATCCGAGGAAGTGCGAATTCCATCCTCTCACCTATCCTTCAACATTACAAGGGTCACCAAATTGCGTATTTGCCCCCTTTCTAATCAAGCATCTAGTTACAGTCCTGTTCCTTCTAAACATTAAAATACTTTAATTTTAAAGCAAATGGTTCAAGTGAGTTTGACACCCTTGCTTTAATGTTAAACTGCTGCCTCTCAATCTAATGAAAATCCTTCTACAACAATATTTTTTCTTGGTCTGCTGAGTATCATTATATCAAGGTTTCACTGTATAGTGTGGCATATTAGATTCGTGATGGAGTGCAGTGAAGGTTTCTTTCTTTGAAGTGATGAAACATGAAAATATTCTGCTCATACAAGCATATATACAGGGTGTTTATAATGAAAGTTCCTATACTCTATAATGATATAGAGTCAAATACAATCACGTCCGTATACTGCCAAAAATATCTTAATGAGACCATGGGAGAGATTCATGTAACAAAAAAAAGTTCAATTTTCCACCACCAGGTGAAAAGTGACACTTTTTATTGCATTTTCTTTTCTTTCCTTTTTTTGCATAAATCTCTCTCCATTGGTCTCATTAAGATATGTGGAAAATTTAGCAGTATTCTGATAAGTTAGTTTATTTTATAATTATAAACACCCTGTATATGAGGTGTAGGAAACATTATAAAACAACTTCTAATGCCTTTATTTCTTGGGTGGAAAAACAAAAATTTATTTAAATTAGATTAATGCTTTCTCATTAAATTGAAAACCTGCAAACATTATAAAGTTTACAAACAAATAGGGAATCTTGTTTTGGGAGAAAACTGCATTTTTATGAAATAGACTATAATTCAGGCCTGCATTACTCCAGGCCATCCAGTAATCCAGCATTTTCAGGCAGTGTCTTGCATGGAAGAGGGAAACATGTCACTGGATGTTTATGTGCGGAAGTTTATATTATGTAATTTTCAGTAAAAAAGCTGCATTGCGCAAAATCACAGAAAAGTTTTCATAAAAAACGCTAAGGCTTTATATAATATAATTTTCTTTCAAGAACTGAAAAAAATACAAATTTCTTAAATACTGGGTTCAAACCGAGGATCCTTGGAGGGACTTCAAAGGGTCTGAGTTTTTGGATGAGACAGGGGGTCTGTGACTATTTTAGTGACTCTAGGAGGTGTCTGTGGAACATCAAAAAGTCGAGAACCCCCATGTTCTATACGTTTAACACGTCAGCACTGTCTGAAGAAGTTTCAGGGCCTGGAGATTCGCTAGGATCCCTGTGAGCCTCAATTTAAAAGAAAACTCAATTAAAGGTGGGGTGATTTAGCATCTACAAAGGTATACATTGAATGAAAATTCAGAATTAAAAAAGTAACAATTTCCAAATTTTTGACAATTCAGGATTGTTTAGAATACAGAATATTGTTAAAAATTCAGATTTCCCATAATTTGGCATTGCTCGTTCCTGAGCCCGTATAGAAGGAGGGACTTTTTTGCCCTTAAACTTGCCTTTCCCCAATATGGGAATGAATTTTTGTTCAAAAATTCATTCCCAAGTCGAAAAATTGTTTCCTTTATACTTAAGTATGTAACGTTCATACAAAAAATGTCATAAAAGTTAATTAAAATCCCTTAAAGTTAATGAAAAAAATTATTAAATAGACTGCGTGTTTGGATTTGCGGCAGTAAAAATAATTTTTGAAGTTTTATAAGCTGCAGCTTTATCATCGTAATTCATATGTGTGTGTTTTTTTTTAACTACTTCCCAGTATGTAACCCAATCTTCATCCGATATGTAATCATAATGCTGGATTATAATGAGAAGCTACTGCAATTTCTGTCCAGAGAAGCAACCTGTTGTTTATAGCTTGTTAAATTTTGAAAAAAAGAAGTGTTATACGGTATCCACTTGTAGAAATTTGGTGCTAATGTTTTCTCAAATTAACATAAATGTAATAGTGAAGTTCGCTGATAGTTGCCTTATTTCGCTTTTTTCCTCGGTTAGGGTAATTTGTATTGCTCTTGATTTCTTACTGATAAATAATGTTTGGTTCCCATGACACACGTCTAGCAATTTATGAATGACTTCTTCCAGGGCTTGACAAATCCCAGTGCGTCTCATGGTGACATAAAAACATTTATTGGTGCCTAAATTTTTCTTTGTGTAGTTACTAAATTAGAGTCTGAGAACTGCACAAAATGCTTGTACTGTATATCAGCAGTGCTGTCTTAATGCATGGGCCCACTCGGGTACCTCAAGAGAAGAGGGGGCCCCTCACAAAAATGAGAACAGGTTGAAATTTTCAAAGAAAAATTGCTTGACCCAGGGGCCCATGATGCTCTTAAGACTGTCCTGTATATCAGCATATCTACCAACATGAGAGAGGGTCACTATGCTCTGGAAAAGTCAAAAGAAATATTATTTTAGACCTGTTTTTCTCGAGTAATAAATTTTTTGTCTCCAAAACAAATTATTCTGGCTCCTAGGTTTTTTCTTACAATTTGTCAAGCCCTAGCTTCTTCGAACTTGTTCATCCAATCCTGGCATATCCTTCAGCAGGAAGAAGGGGGAGCGGGAGGTAAAAAGGACTGGAAAACCAAAAAAATCCTCAAATTGTAAAATGTGCTTGTAATGCAAATCCGAACCCAAGGTAGCTTTCCATGTAACGGATTGATTTTTGAAGCACATATCCCCCGCCCCCATCTCTTTTGGTGGGAATTGCAAAGCAGAGACATACATGCTGGTCTCACAACTTGTGATCCAGCAAATCGATGAACTGACAAAACACATCATGGGAACCTCACTTAACCAGAATTTCTTTTCGACCACAATGTCTTTTCTTATGATGCTTCTGATTATAACATTTATCCTTATGAGTTTTTCTCTCGATGAATTCAAACTGCTGTGATCTGTACAGAAACAATACATAATTTTTTTTTTCTCCCATTTCGAACTTTTCATACAAAGAACTATTTTGACAATTGGAATAAGCATTAGAAGAAAATGTAATTTTGTTTGCTGTTGAGAACTATCTTTATATAAAATGTGTCATATAAAATAAATCATATTCACATGGTGACATTTTTGCAGATCATGCCATTTATATATATATATTATAGATGTCTATACGTGCTTTTTGAATGTTCAGATATATATGATATTTATTGGACGTTTAGATGTTTACTTCTCATCTGTCACACACTAATGTTCATGCCATTGCTCAAAAATATGTGTTGTTATAAAGAAGAAATGTCTATTTTTGTTTCCTGGATGTTGATATTTTTCATGAATATGCGTTCTGCCAGGTTAATGAAATTCACAGCCAAACTAATGAATGTTCATTATGCATTTCAAGTCACACACATGTTTATTTATTTTGATTATATGTATTTAATAGTCATCAAAATTTTCTGCCTATAATATGTCGAGCGTTTCCCTATTCTGATCAGGTTTTTGAGGCCAGTATCTGATAAATAAAAGTTTTTCACTCTACTAAGCTATTGTAGACTAGAGTTTGCCCCTCAATGTTTCAAGAACTCCAATGATTGACAGCAGCAAGAGATGTTTGCTCATCTTTGAGACTTTTGAGGTCTAAGCGGATGTTTGTGCATCGACTCAGCTTGGATGGAACTACCCTGTTGTGATTGGTCATTAATCGCTGAATGTGGGTGACTGATTGAGTTCACTATCTGTCAGTCGAATAAATACATCATTTTTCTATATAGTCTTCTTTTTTGATGCACTTGGGCCAGAAGTTTGTGAATTTGTATAATCTTCAGAAAAGAAGGTTTTCCAGTTCATCACAAACCATGTACGTATAGGCACCATTTCTCGCTCAACCATGTAGACACTGTTTCTCACTCTTCTTTGTCCTTATACAAGTTGACGACCTCATAAAGCATCTTTGAGTTGTCCAAAAAAATGGGTATCCCAGTACCTGAAAATCCAAGTGGATAACGATTTCAACATACAGCTGGCTATGTAAGAGTGTGCATTTTCATTCACCAACAAGATAAATTTCAGCGTTTGGTGCAAATTACTATATCCAGTCATACATGTTTTTATGTGGTAGAGTACTGTATTGTGTTGTGCAAGCCTCTGTTGAATTTCAGCTACTGACACAACCCCACTGACTTCGCAGTGGTGGCCAGCTGAAGAGCTGAAGTTGGTTTCCTGTGGTTCCGAACTTTGGGGCATGAGTGTGAGTCGATCTTCCCATTAAAAAGTCTTGTTACAGAGAACAAAAGACCTACCATGGTACAAATATTCAATCATTACTTTTCACTCATTGTTAGAAAAATAGGTGGCAGCACTAAAATTCAAGTATTCTGACTGGTAGGTACACATTCGACACAACTTATTTGGTAGTAAATTACCCATGGCGATAGACCGGAGTTGTACTTGGTTTGCAAGAAGAAGGTTCTTAGTACACCTTCCAACTACAGAAATTATATCGCTGCTCTTTGTTCTTCTTTAATGCATACTGCCAGCATAGTGGCCAGGTCTGTGAATGGCACAGAAGCAAGGAAAATGATGCCATCAAGATAAAACACGACCAGACTTTATGCATGCATGCACAGGAGACAGGCTTAAAGATTTCATATTTCAAAACTTCCAATAATTTTTTCAGTTGCCATCTTCAGAGAATACATATCTATATATGAGCACTATCACTCTTGGGTTGGTTACCAAATCTTTATGATTATTTAAGGGGTGGATTGGCACCACTATTCCACACAATATGCTGATTTTTGCCATATTATGAAAAATTTTAATTATTGCTCATTTTCCCAATATGGATGGGGCAAATAAATTTTTATACAACAGATCTTTTTTTACTTCGCTTTAGAGTATAAAAGGGATTCCAATTTTTTTTACACGATTATTATGCCTGTAACCCATGTAAAATATGCTTATCAAATTGAGCAGATTGCGATGATTGTTTGTGGAAAAATGAGAATATTTACTGCAAAAATGACTTCAAAGTCTTTATCCATGTTCATTCGGGATGGCAGCATAGTGTTTGTATGTAATAAGCTGTGAAATTTTGATAAAAAAAAAGAATTATACGCTCTCTCTCTTACTCTAAACCAAAAAGCTGTTGTGATGATTGTAAAAAATTGTCCAAATGATGTTTACGCTTCAACAAATTGCAAAAAATTAGCAGTTGTATGTATTTTTCCCCCGATCATAAATGTTGTCTATAGCTATTTTGCAAAAGATTATTTTTTTGTATCGAAACCGATTGTATACAGATTGTCTATTCGAATGTTGAACATATTAAGCCAGAAAGGATTTATGAAGAAAGCGTTAATGAATGAGCATGTGTGTAGCTTCAGTATGTTGTGTGTCCCGTTTAAGTCCAGAATCATGCAGTTGATGTTGTAAATAGATCTACAGTGTCAGTCATTTCATTTGCTGAAGAACAAACACCACATTATGGTTTTTATTGGAGTTCGAGTTGTTGCAGAACAAATTTAATCAGTCATTCAAAAAATAGATGACCTATTATTAGTCCATTGATGCCCATGTATATGATTACGGGAAAAGTATTTTCAACCATATAAGTTATCTTTTGAAACTGGATTAGAATCATATTCCGAGTATTGAAGGTTTTTGATGGCCATGTTCAAATTGGCTTCTAACCAAAGTATGTTCAAGTTCAACCTCCCGATCAGATTACTGCAACAAAACGATGGTGACTGACAGCACTTTGAAGTTGTGTACTTGTATTTAATTTTATTATATACTGTTAGTTTTTGCGCACATGTATTATCAAAGCTGTGATGAGAGTTATAAGGTTTATTCATATTACTGTGTTATATTGATTTAATTTTTGTTTTTCTTGTGTATAGAAAAGCCGGATTCGTCCCTGTTTTGGGTATCTTACACATATATCAGTTGTCTGTATTATAATTATTCGACAGGAATTTGTATTATCGCTTTGTATAGCCTTTCTTCTTATTTAGTACATCAAGACGTGACAAATCCTAAATCACCATGGTGACTAGAAAACCACTTAGAATTTTTTTATGTGTGATTGCTAAATTGGGCAACACGTCTTTTATTGGGGGAAGGAGATATATTAAGTCTCGGGAAAACTCGAAAAAAAACAATTATTTGATTTAAAATCATTATTTTGAAGATTCTCAAGAATTATTTTTCTTGACCAAAAACTGCTTGGCTCCTAAAAAACTCAGCTGGTGCCCAGTTTTTGGGGTTTTTTTTTTCAATTTGTCAGTCCTTTTTGTACACATGATTTAAATAAAGAATCGTAAAGTAATTTACATGATAATCATATCTTGTTGATTCAGTCTTTTAGTGTTGCGCTCGTCATTTTTCTCTTTATTCAAGTTTGTGTATCACCCCGAGTACACAGTATTACAATTAGTAGTGGACATTTGTTTGTATAATTAAAGTATTAGTTTGATTATGATATGTTGCAATGACAAATCGGAAATCATTTTTGTTTTTTTTTTATTTTGCTTTTGTATATGTTTGTGAATTTGTATATGATGAAAAGTTCCTGAAATTACAAGTTAGTGATTCCATTTGTGATTGAATTAAAGTACATGGTTTGAATACCAAGACTGCATAGAATAACAATCATCAGCCTGAGGGGTAATGTTCTGAACCTTCTGTGATTGGCTGACCTTCACTATAATTGAAATGTACTCATTTCTAGTCAATGCATATTTAATTTTACTTTTTTTTGTTTTGGAATGTTAACTATTTTGATTTGTTATTTTAGCAAAATGCATAGTGTGTCTGAAACGTTTGCTGAATAACCAGATCCTTTAAATTCAACTCATGTGATATTTGTACATATTTGGGTGCTGTTAAGAACATCCCTATGCAGGGTCGAAACTGATAAGTACTGCCCCCCCCCCCACCTCACTGGGAGTCGCTGTATTATATGATTCTCATGGAGCCTTGCTTTTCTCAGCATACTCGGATTGGACCAGACTCCCAACATTCAAAAAACTGGTGTGTGTGTCCCGATTTTTTATTTAGCATGCCCACTAATGCAGGGGAATATGGTACGTACCCTTGGTGATTTCTTTCCTCTCCCCCACCAATCAAAGAACTCATATCTGCATATGCATCCCAGTGGGAGACAAGAAGGGGTGCTAGTCTATGCTGTCACAATTGTTTGGCCATTATCTGTCTTAAGGGCCTCTGCATAGCAAATTTATAGTGTAGAGACAGAAAAGAAATATTCGCCAAATGTTTCAGACACAGCTCATGTCTTTTGTTTTACCTTTATATTCCTATGTGAACACTCATTTTTTGCATTTATACATATGTGCGTGTGTATTTTGTTTTTTTTAAATTATTTGTATTTCGTATGCATGTGCTCAATATTATTGGCCGATGTGTGATGAGGTATTTGGAATCGAAGAAATAGATTCTTATTGCTGTTCGAAGAAAACATTGGAAAGAAACTGAATGGTATAGAGATTGTGGGGACATTCAAGGCTTTACCCGAAATCCACCCATTATAAATTTTATATACTAAGCTATAGTGACGTAAAAAGTTTTATTGGCCTTTTTTCTTGAAGGTCTGTTCAGGGCAGAAATCGGTCTATACTAGGTCTAATTTAGTTTCAGAAGTGATGTAGCAGCTCGCCTGTGCCAGAATAACTGATTTTAAAAGCAGTGGAGCAAATTTTACAACAATGATTCATATCAGTTTTTAAAATTGGATTGTTCGCATGGGAAATGAAGGGAAAAAATTATATCCGAGCAGCGTTACATCTATATTGATGTATCTCATATATGATAAGGTAAAGCTTCCAGAATGATATCACAACTCTATAGTTGCAGATAGTTCTTATCTGCCGGTAGTGTAATGATATAACTGTCTATACAAAAAATGTGGTGTGATGATGATACTAAAAAATAGAATATATATATATTTATGAAATTTTTTTCAGAAATGTAGAGGGCACTACAACTTTTATCGTTCGAAAATTGCAATATTTTTTTCAAGTGTTGCGTGTGTTTTGTTTAACATATTTCATGCAATATGTTTTTTGTATATTTGATGGCATGAATCGTTTTGTGATGCTGTCGTTAATTTTTTTTACCCTCACCGCCAAAAAAATCGAGGCTTTTATTGTTATTAATTTGTTTTTTATAAGCATTTGAATTGCTTGTATGAAGCGAGGCTTTTTTTTCCCTTCTCGCATTTAGCAATAAAACTGATATTATTGGATTTTTTTACTTGCCTTCTATGTTTATCGTGTACGCATATCTAATATCGCTCTCATATCTAATATACGAGTATGATGATCATTTTTATTTGTAACAGTTCTTGTAGTGTTTTATATATATATATATATATACAAATTTTGTACCGGTTTTCAGTAGTGGTCTTCGTCCACTATTTTCAAGGCCGCAGCTAGAGGTAAGCAGGCAGGTTTCGTGCCCCGGGCGTTGGACCAGAGGGGGCACAAATTTCATTCTCAAACCTTACCTTCAACATTACAAGGGGGCTCCAAAATGTGCACTTGCCCTGGGTGACCAAGCATCTAGTTGCGGCCCTAACTGTTTCGAATCAAACACATGTTCATGCTGAGCTTACATTAACTGCTGAAGCCAGACGACTAACTGACTTACTTGTTTGGAAAGTCAGGGAAATGAAAAATAGGGTAAATATAAAATATTTGGCAGAAGACAAACACACACAGAGGAAAATATGCAAATATTTGATAGAAGTCTGGGAAATTCTGTGAAGAGAAAAAAGTGAAAACATTTGGGAAATTAAGATTATTATATTTCTTTCTTCCCGAGTTTTTGTCAGGAAAGAGTCAGGAAAATTTCGAGTTACGATCATGGAGAGTCAGAGCATTTTTTGATTTTTGGTCAGGAAGATTTTTGAGGTTTTGGTCGGAGGTGGAAAGGAAATTTTTCGGTCAGGGAAAGTAAGGAAATTTTTTTATTTTTTTGGTCAGGAAGATTTTTAAGGTTTTGATCAGGGTAATTTTTAAGTTTGGTCAGGGAAACTTTCGGGTTTTGATCAGGGAAAGTCAGTAAGATTTTTGAATTTGTGTCAGAGAAAATGAAAATTTTTTAGTTTTAGTCGTAAAAGTAAGGAAGATTTTCGAGGTTTTAATCAGACGAATTTTTGAGTTTTGGTGGGGGGTGGGGGAAGGAGATTCTTTGGTTTTGATTCAGGGAAAGTAAGGAAAATTTCCAATTTTTGGTCTGCAAAGTCAGTAAGATTTTTAAGGTTTTCATCAGAGAAAGTTAGGAAGATTTTTGAATTTGGGTCAGAGAGAAATTATTCAGCTTCGGTGAGGGAAAGTAAGGAAAATTTTTCATTTCATTCAGGAAAGTCCGGAAGATTTTTTGAGTTTGTCTGGCAAATTTTTGAATTTTAGTCGGGAAATTCGGGAAGATTTTTTGGGTTTTTGGTCAGGGTAATTTTGGAGTTCCGATTAAGGAAAGTGGTGAAAATTTCTAGTCATATACTCTGAGGTCAAGCACCAATCGATAAAGAATCTCATCGATGAAAGGTCAATGATGGACATTTCAACTGAAGCTCCGTTTCAGTTTATGTTACTATAGAAGTTCCCTGCCTGCCATAGAATATTAATGAATATTATAGAATATTAATGCCGAGAAGCAACAACCACACCCACTTTCTTGACTGAATGGCCAGTCCAAAAACGCAGTTGTGTAATTCTGAGATGTTCACCACATGGCTGGTTATGTGACGGTCAAAATAGAGTGTCATGTGGCGGGGTGTTCCATTTTTTTATGCACCGAGATAATCTGTCACAACACTTTCATCTGGCGTTTGCAAATGAAACAGATGCGTACAGGGATTCATTTTCGGTCATTTCTAATTATGTAATGCCGTAGGGATAACGAAAGATAATAATCCTGTGAATAATAACCGCGATCAGTTTCACATGCCACTCAAATTAACTTCTTGCAGGTGTCTCTCTCTCTCTCTCTCTCTCGAGATTCTTCGAGAAGGTTGGTAAACTTTTGGATCCCACCTCCTGTGTTTGGGGCGATTTGCTGGTCACGTGAGGGGTCATACAAGAAACACGTGATCGGCGAATGCATTCATTAACTCCGTTCGTCTTTAAGGATTATTCTTGAAGTCAGGGGATCGCGTACATGTGTAATCAGTGATTCCTCCTCGACTAAAACGAGCTTTCTTGGTAATGTAGGATGATGGACGGGCCATGAAAAAAAAAAAAAAAAAAGAACCTCGAACCCCATCAATTTGTTGCGCTGCAAGGTTGTTATTTTTTTTTTTTTGGCCCGACCTTTCTGGGAATGATGGCCCTGGGCGTTATTTAGGATGAGGTTAAAATAATTACGAACAGATTCGGAGTCGATGCACATTTGAACGTGATGATGAGCTGCTTCTCCTTCGAGCCCAAGAAATACCAGACCCCGTTCTCCATCAAAGAAATAACATGTTCCTAAATATCGTCTCGAGTGTCGTAAGCCATTGCCGAGTACCTTTTTTTTTAAACTTCCTAACAAGAGCTAAGTTTTTAAACTTAAAAACAAGAGTCATTTGGCCCGGTTGGTGTATGTGTGTGGCACTTACGTTAGCCTATGCCAAAATCTTCTGCATGTTTCTGATGACATTCATTGAGATGGCGGTCTCATTAGTATACAGCGTTAATTTCAGTTTGGGATCTGCTGAAGGCGGGGGGGGGGATGATGGTATAGACAGTGTCCGACAAACAGGTCACAACTAGAAACGAAAATTTACTTTGTCAGACCAGACAAAGCCCGTTCTCTGTCCCCTTCCGGGATATCAGCCCTTTACCCGTGTGGACCGAGCCATGCTGGGGGAGGAGTGCCGCTAGAGAATCGCCAGCGAGCGCCCTCTCCTGACACCCCAATCCTCTGTCTAAGTCCTAGCTGCAAGCATGCCGCCTGTTCCTTTGGTTCTTGCACCCCCCCCCCCCCACCATTGCAGCGTCATCCCCACTCCGGAACAAGCCCGAACACCGACCGCAAGGTCTTCCGGCCACACACCCCAGCGAACTGGTCCCGCAATTCCCCAGGTCGCTTTATTGGCAATGTAAATTTAAAATTTACTCCGTTGCCCATGGCCAGTTATCCATTTTTGCGCCCACCTGTTAATTTGAATATTCAAAATAACGGGTGGGTTAAAAAATAGATTAAACTCGGGCTAACGCTCTCTTCAGGGCCGTCTTAAGAGCATCATGGGGCCCCAGAGCCAAGAGATTTTTCTGAGGCCCCTCCCAGCAAATTCTCAAATTTCAACTGGTTCTCATGATTGTGAGCCCACCCCCCTCCCACTCTTGAGGCCCCCAGGCCCATGCGTGGAGGCAGCACTGCCTCTCTTAGCTTCGGCCCTCGCCTTGACGCATGAGCCCACCTGTTTTGGAGAACTGCATAACGATGAAATCTGGAACTATGATTTTTGAAAATTACAATAAAAGTCCGTTATAATGAGTATGGCTCTGTGGGTGCTTGGCTTTAGCGTTATATGACAAATTTTTATTTCTGAATGAATTCTGAGGGTGCCCGCACCCCCGGTTCCAACGCCACTGTATGGCTTATAATGACAATCTCGATATAACGAGTGCTTTGCAGGTGATTGTCAAAGAGCTAATGTTACAAAAAAACTCCCGTTATAACGACAATTTTTCCGTGATTGTGAGCCGTCTTTATAACGGACTTCTACTGTATTATGCGAATTAGTAGGCTGTACTTCCGTCTGCGTAGAGTGCACCACAACATCACTTTTCGCGGGTGTTGCATGAAATTATGACGGCCACACCATCAAAATGTCCGGTATGAGGTCCTCGCTCCAGGATGCGAGGAGGGGTTCTGAGAGAAACACACTCGTAAACTTTAGTATGGTCTCGAAACTGTGCAGTTTTTCAACTACCTTCATAAGCTTTATAGCTACCTTTAATTTTACGTAAGTACTGCTAGTCTAGTAGTAGTGCCTTGAAATAGCCGGATGACTCTTCCACCATCTTTAACTCTCTAAGCGGCACAGCGGAAATCACTAAATCCAGGGGCGTAGCCAGAAATTTCGTTCGGGGGGGGGGGGACCAAAGTGACAGAACAATGGATTTGGCCACGAATAAAGCCGCCCGCTTTTCGTTTGCCGAAATAATTGTACCATCAATATAAATACGCGGAATATGAAACAACCTAAACCAAAATAGTGATAAACTATGTATTTTAACACAAACTTGTCGACATTTTGAAACTTTTTCATCGATTTCCAGCAACCCTGATGCAGAAGTGTAAAATAGGCGGTGAAAGGGTTAAAATAAAATTTCTCTCTAAGAATATTATGCTTTGTTTTTTTTTTTCTCCTCCTCATCCGGTGATTTCAGTGAATTTCTGTAGCTGCGGGGTACATGAAACGGATAGACATCCCCCAAACGCCGCCGCTGCTACTTTGAATAAGAGGAATTGGATAAGAAAGTCTTATCTTTAATAACATTCTTTGATCCTAGGGATGGTAATTGGTGCCAGAATCGAGAGCGGGAAATTCCAGGACGTTCCAGAAATTATACACGCGCTTTTCTTGAAGATTCCGTTACTACTTCTCCATCGTAACCAGTCTTGCGCAATTTTCTTTTTTTCCTTCCTCATCATTCAGTTCTGAGAAATGAATAAATCTGGTTTTCTTGACGGGTATAAAATAAAATTCAAGAAACAGGGTTCCCTTTCCTTTTCTCCTCTTAGTCCGCGACGTTTCTTGGCACGACGATCAACCAAGATTGCCCAACCTGCAAATCTCTCAGACAAGCATGTGGTGTTGTGGCTGCGAAAAGATGACATGATGCAACCAACGTCACAGGTGAGAGAACTTGGCTGCAACATTCCCTCCTCTACCGGTAATTATAGGGAGTGAAAAGAAGATTGTTTCATGAAAATGGCCAAAAAAAAAAAAGAAAGAAACGTCAGGTGTGTGCCACGTGGTTTTTAAAGGAAGCTGCTATCTTTAGGAATTCCTAGATGGAAACGGGAAGGAAGCAACGACTTTCTTTAAGACGTGTTCCGCTGCTGAGGTAAGGAATAAACACATTAGATTTCAATCGGTTAATGACAACGAGTTCATTGAATGGACTCTCAGTTCAATTAGGAAGGGAGTTACCGCTTCTGAGTACCCATCATTGTCAGCTACAACTCTTCAAAAGAAGACAAAAAGCCACGTGATTGGCAGTTTTCCGGGAACATTTTGTTGCCATCAATGAGAAGATATCTTCGTGGTGATTCTGGGAACTTGAAGGATACCAAATAACCATCGTAGATCCCGACTTTTCGAAGTTGAAGTTTCTTTTTGGACAACGAGATTCGGATTTTGCGACAAGATCTAGAACTCTTGGTTCAGCTGATGAAGAATAAAAAGAAACGAGAATACTAATTACTTTAGCAACATAGTAACTCCTATACATTCGTTTCCCGCCCCCCTTCTTTTGGTACGCGTATCACAGCTCAGTTTACGAGCAGATGACATGATGTCGTAATTGACCCGACGACCCACTGACACGAATAGTCTGTGATCTCTCAAAAAACACGCCCAGGCGTGTCTTGTTCCCTGTAATGCAAGTGTTTTGTCACATTCATATTCGGCCTATCTTCCTATTTCTCAAGACCTTAAAGAGCGATTAGAGATATTTAGCTCATTTCCATACCACCGATGACCCTCGCAGAGAAGATCGGATTAGAATGAAATACAGGATATATTCTGATTCATCGCTTCTTTTAGTGCACGTTCACCATCATTCAATGAATGTTAATATTGGTATTTATGTGCTTTTGGGGTATCATTCCCAGTGATTTGTTGCATCAGCATAGTAAATTGTGTCAATATCTTCTGACCTTGAAGCCAAAGATCAGAGTAGGAAATTGCTACAGATATCAATCAAAAATAAGTTGCCGATTGTTTTTCCGTGTCTTTGGTAAATTAAAGAGAAAACAAAGAGGAATCTGTTTCTAGAACATTTCGAAAAGAAATATCCAGATTTATGACTTCCTTATTAGAAGGCAATACGTCCATTTCAAATATTTATTTTCTTGTTTTTGTTTTTTTTTGTATCATTTATTCCAGCATTAGGGAACGATTGTCCATGTCTTACGTAATAATAAAGAGTGCACGTAATATTACACGTAATGATCCGCTCGGTTCTAATTCATTCAATTATGTGATACGATATTATCATGTTTTTCTGGTCCTAAATTCGGATCAGGGAAAAAAAAAATCCTTCCCGTCTCTAGGAAGCCATTCCCAGTTTCATGTAATCCTTGAAACAATTCGATAATCTCACGGAATCCTTGACGAATCCAGTCGAAAAATTCTTTTCTAGCTCTGAAGGGAAAATTCTTGAAAGACTCGATTCAGTCACTTGGTTTCCTTGAGAATTCGATCCGGTTTCGAGCAATGGTATGGTGATGTCACATATCGTATAAAAGCCTTTTTCACAAGCTTCAAAACAAGACCAACCTCAGATCTGTATCTGGGGAGAGTCTCTCGTAAATCACCCCTAAATAACGAATTTCCGATGTTTTCTAAATCAATTTTTGATCACATTGTTCCTTTTCTGGCAAACAAAGGCCGTTGTTCGCTTGTTCCAGTGGCATTCGACAAGGGAACGAATAAGAGAGCATATCACCGGCCATTTTGAGGTCACAGACCTGTTTTTTTTTTTCCTTTCACAGCCCCAAAATGGACGCCAACTGTCCCCTCCTCCTCATTTTTTATTTGTAAAAGTCTACTACTTGTACTATAAAAATATACAATAATTTCCGCTTCGTTTGAATACATATACGTACATGTGTTCTCGTTTCACCTGACGGATGCATCATGGGAGGAACGAGCAGTTTTCTCTACTTTCTTCCCACGAACCAGAAAATACATAATAATACCACAAAAAAAAAGCACTGGGTTTTTTTTTTTCTCTCTTTTCTTTCAAATGCATATATAAAAGGTAGGATATTCTAATGGTGGCTGGATGGACGGTGTTGGTACGATCCAGTTCCTTGCTGTTTTAACCGGTGCAAACTGGATTCTAATACACAGGTTGAACTTATCTGAGGGTTCTTTTTATTTTCTTTTTCCCCCAGAAAAAAAAGAACGGGGTTTATTTTTCTTCTTTCTTTCTTAAAAGAGCGGAGAGTCATAAGCTGGTACATTCTGCAACGCAACAAAGGAAATTCTCATGGAAGATACTAGTGTATTTATTGGCATGATGGCTATGAACGTGGCGGTAAGAAGAGAAGAAAAGCCTGTTATCCGTTTTAAGGGAAGGAAAATGGTATTTGCATCAACAGGGCTGATTTTGTTCAGGGTCATAACTAGGATTTTTGCCACCCGGACCAAACATGATTCATCAATTCGATAATTTTGTAACCGCCTATAACTGCCGCCCCCCCCCCTCTAAATTTTGCCACACGAGGCAGTTGCCCCCTCCCGCATCCCTCTAGTTCCAGGGCCCTGTTTTGTTACCCAAAAATTAAATAGGGTTATCACAGAACTGCAGAGTATTCTGAATTGAACTAAAAGCTCATCCATGATGTTTCTGAAAATATATGGTTTCACGGCATAGGCGTCGGAAGTGTTGCGAACCTGTGAGTGCTCGTCTTGAGCTCTATATAGGAAATTTAGATTTCTGTATAAATTCTTAGGGCGCTCGAGCACCCACTGCTCCCCCTCCCGGCTCCGACGTCACTGGTTTCGGGCACGCCAGTATTTAGGGTCTCACGCTTCCATGCCTAATCCAGCTTAAAGGAGATTCAAGTTATAGCATATTTCAAAATATTTTTAGAACGGGAAATTTGCTGTTATTGAAATTTCGCCCACACATTGTACATGCCTAAATACATCCATGGGTGCAGGTTTCTGTGAGACTTTTGGAGTGATATGTTATGGCAGTTTAAAAACAATGGGTGATTGTGCTTCTTTGTTTTCGTTAAGATTGTCTAAAAGACTCGAAAATATTGTTTTTCGAGATTAGGGGGTCATTCAAGTATTACGTCAGCATCGAGAGGGGGGTTTCGGATTTGCTGACTTTTGATGACAAGGGGGGGGGGAGGGGGGGGGGTTTGAAGGTTGATTACGTCATCAACCACCCCTTTTGAAGATATGAAATACTCTAAGCTGCTGACGAAATTTTGCTGACAGGGGGGGAGAGGGTTTAAGTTAGGTATTCATAGGGCTATCCTTAAAGACATTTTCGTCTAAACTTTAAGAATCGTAAATTGGTATTCGAAGCGATGCCAGGAAATGGACATTATCAAAACTAAACTTAAGAAATTTTTGTTAATATACTTTTAAAATCATCGTGGGATGGAGTTTTGTTATGAGTTATTAGTGTTAGGCTATCCCAATGCTATCAATCAGGGGCGTACCAACACCACCACCAATAGAAGAAGGCCTCCGCTCGAAGCTTGTGACGTCATGCAAGAAGGCCATTTCACCTATAGCCATTGGATATACTGCAAAAAAAGGTAAAGATATCGCATGCGTCAGCCTGCTATATCCAATAGTTGTAATTGAAATGTCGTTCTTCAGTGACGTCACGTGAAAAGTCGGGCTGGGGGGGTGGGCCGAAAAATATCCCAGCCTAGGGGTCCCGCTCCAGGATGTGGGGGCCATGGTGTTGGGCGTACGCGGGATCGACCTTCTAGGGACGGGGAGGGAGCAAAAGTAATTTCTTTCAGAGAAATACAGTTAAAAACTTTCAAAAAGCGCATTTAAATTAACAGAAATATAAAAATAGCATATATAAAAGTACAGAATTTTCTTTCAAAATTTAAAAAAGAAATTACGAAAAACATTTGATGTATTTTTAGTTTCTGGTCAGCTAGAGGGGGGGGGGGGTTTCGAGTTCACTCTACCCCCTCCCTCCCCTCCAGCGTAGGCCACTTCCACATCTATGACTGAAATCTACTGCCAAAACCTGAACTTCACAAAAAAGAGTAGCGATATATAGGGCTAGCAAAAAACCAGAACGAGACTTAGCGATTCCACGATTTCCAAAGATCATGATGCTTTCTAGGTCCAATTTATTCACGGGAGTAAGTTGGCCATTCACCCAGGGCTCTCCATAAATTAAGAGCACCAAATTTTAGCAACCAAATTTGCTGATTGGTCAGATATTTCATTCTAGATGGCCAGTATGCAGGTGTGAAGGGTGCGATCGCACGGGGCCACAAAATGTCGAGGGCCGTAAAAATCACCGAAATCACTGTGGATCAGTGCGCCTCGTCCCTCTCCACCATCTTTGAATGGGGAGGGGCGGGAGCTTTATTTTTGACAGGATCCCAAGCCAAGACTTTTAGCTCTGACTCCTTAGACTAATATTTAAACTATTATAAACTATAAATTTCAAGAAAATTTGTATTTTTATGTATAAGACCTAACTTATGTAAAACACCTAAGGCTCCAGAGCAGTGTCGTCTTAAAGTATGGGCTCGCCTAGACACGACCCGGGGGTCTGAAGTGCAGAGGGGCCTCACGAAAATTCAATCTGGTTAATATTTTCGACAGTAAGAATGTAAATTAGTAAACGGGCATTTTTAACCACGTAAGGGCCTCAAAAAAATCACTTTACTGGGGGTGGGGGGCATAATGCTCTTGAAACGGCCCTGCCCCAGAGCCCTGCCAGCCTTTTCTCCGGGGGTGCCATGGTCTTAACAACACCATGTGCCTTCGGAAAAAGAGATTCTCTGAACACTTCTCCTTATTAGACTTATCATATTAGACTTTTCACACTTGAAAGAGAGAGAGAGTATCAGGCCATCCCAATTCAAAATATTTTTTCCACCTGAACCACACCCAGTGGGCCTATGCCCACGTGTTAAGACGGCCCTCCACTCTGGAATCTCCTCGAAAAGTTATTTGACGGGCCCAAACTCCGAGTATTTTAAAGGGTCGCCCATAAATTGATTATCGGTGCACGTATAGGGCAAAAATTAGTCAATCTTGCAGATTGACTAATTTTTGCCCTAATCCTTCATCTCTCGTGGGCTGGGGAAGCGGCATGCTCGTATATATTAAAAAGGGCCGCAAAACTGTTCTCTCACCGGGCCGCCAAATGACCAAGTCCGGGCATGGCTGTTTACTAAGTCTCAGCAGTAAAATTTCGATTCTGGTTTAGTCTATGACCCCAGGTCTCAATCTAACGCTTTAACCATTCTCCACCAAAGTCCTAGTTTTGATAGAGAATTCAAATTTCAACTTGGACAAGGATGTTAGTATCAGTAGCTACTGCATCTGTTGAGACGGAAAATGGAAAATGGGCCGTTGCAAAGTAGGAAAAGAAACCAATTTATATCTCACGACATAAGGAGACCATTCATTTGAAGTAGAATCTTAGCACATATTTCTTAAAATAGCAACACACTTACGATATCCAGACTGTCTCTTTGTTTATTCAAAATAACGGAACACAGATCTTTACATTCACCTTATAACGTAAATCACTAAAATAAATCACTCTCGCAGGTACTGAGGCGAGAATAATCGTCATAAATCCAGCACCAAGGGTAGTTCATTCACCCCCCTCCCCCTTTTTTTTTGGCATTCGAGCCTACAGCAAGAACTGATCCATAAATACAATAGCAAATACGCATTTAGAAAAGCAACCTTAAACCTCAGCATCGTGAACCCATCTCTGACGAGTTGATCAATTCTGATATCAATAGAAGGCCCAATAAGTTATCGAGTAGTTAGGGCTCGACATTGACTTGACGGGTCTCTGGGTGAAGCAGATATTAGGAAGTCAAAAATGTTTGATTAATCGATGCTTATACCCAGGCCGGACTTTAAAGAAAATCAGGTGCGAAGCAGTTCTGTCTTAAGAGCATCATGGGCCCCCGGGCCAAGTGATTTTTCTGGGGCCCTACCTGACAAATTCTCGAAAAATTCAACTACTTCTCATTTTCCTGAGGCCCACTTCTCTTGAGGCCCTCGCGTTAAGGTCCCATGCGTTAAGACGGCACTGGTACGCAAGGGCGCGGCCGCACCGGGCCACTAAATTTCAGGGGTCGCAGCAAAACGGGATAAAACTGATTTGATTACATTTTGACTTTAAAAAATGACTTTAATTTACGTTTCGACTTAAGAAAGCGATAGCTTAAAAATGTTGTCCAAGACTGAATTCAGACATCTATGACCTAAAATTCAGACATCGAACCTTCCGGTCTAGGGTTGTGACAGAACCTGTTTTAAAGGGCTGTTTTTGCACCGGGCAGCAAAATACTTAATCCCGTCCCTGCTTATACTGCGAATTTCTTCGAGTTCGAGAGACCCTGGACAAACACTCCACTTACCCATTAAATAATCGGGCCTAACTTGTTCTAAACGTATTCTGCATCTTCCGGTCTGAAGGACTATTTCAAGGTCCGTGAAATATAACCTTCACCTTAAATTTTTATTGTTTATTATTAAGTACGCATTTCTCTGTCTGTCTAACCTACTTATAAGCCGTAGAAATATTTCCAGTAACGCCCTGATTAGATAAAATGGTAAGGCGTTTTGAATGTTTCCCAACGCCGTTTAATTATATATCAAAGAAAATCCGCATCACCTTCATTATAACTTATGCGGTAGAAAACTGACATTCAAAGAATACAATTTATTCAACGCGATAGGAAAAGGGGATATAATGATGTACTCCCAATGATATTTCATTCAACGTAGTTGAGAAAAGCTTCTACTTGAAACGATATTACGATGATGTAATTTCAGAAAAGTAATAGGAAATTCTGATTAAAATATCGTGAAATAGATTACGTTGGCAAATTGACTTATAACGAAATTTCATGCAGGGAAAAAATAATTTAAATGAGACTTTTTTAAAGCATCGAAAGGCAATTTAAAAAATGAATAGAAAGTTGTAAAAACTAAGAAAATAAATTATATGAACAAAATTTAATGAAGCAAAAAAAAAAAAAAAAAAAAAAGAATGTGAAGAAATCAAGGAAACAGTTATTTTCCGGATATTATGCTGAGGTGAGCTCGGAAAAAAAAGTCATCACGTCTCCGCCGGGACTCGAACCCAGGCCCTCTTGCATACCGGGCAAGCATGCTACCATCTACACCACTGGAGACACATGAATCTGCCTTCCTAATTTCACGCACTGTGTCGTGAGGAGCTGAAGTAGAGGAGCTGACACCCTAAAAATACAGGGTGTTTCAAAAAGAATCATTCGATTTAAAAAAATCATAACTATTCAGCTTTTTAATGCGTTGTGATCGAATAATGTATAGGTAGAAAGAGGGAAATCTCGAGTTTCACGCTGTTGCCGATAGGTAGCGCTAACGCTCTTCCTTCGGCCGCCACTTCAGTGTTTGTCAAGATGGCGACTGCACCACAGAAATCGTTTTGTGTTCTATGTGAGTCCGTAACAATTGTTAATCGTGCTTTCCGTCGACAATACCCTGGTGTTGAACTTCCTACTGCTCAGAGCATTACGCGATGGTATAAACAATTCCGAGACACGGGTTGTCTGTGTAAAGGGAAATCCCCTGGCCGTCACAGCATGTCAGACGATAATGTGGACCGCATCCGACAGAGTTTCGCACGTAGTCTACAGAAATCCCCTCGCAGTGGATGCAAACATGCTCGCAAAAGTGAGAGTAGACTACCGTGTAGACATATGCCGTGCATCCCAAGGTAGACATATTGAGCACCTTTAATTTGGTTTTTAAAATAACTTTATGATTAGAGCCCTTTAATTTAAAATTAATTTTAAGTGTCTATGTTCAAAATATTTTTCGTAATAATATACGCATTTCAAATCGGGTGATTCTTTTTTGAAACACCCTGTAGTGGAATAGACTATTTTGAAAAATTAAGAAAAATTAAATATTTGAAGTAAAGAATTTTTGAAAATTGAGAGAAAAATCGATTCGTGGAAGTAAAAAATTTTTAAAACATCAAGAAAAAACTCGGTTATAACGACATCGAAGATTTCATAAAATTTTGTCGTTATAACCGAGTTTGACGTTTTTAAGACAGTTCTTGGCGAAAAATATAATCAGAGGCAATCAAATATTGTGCATGTAGTTTGTATTATGATTTGGTTGGCCATGTTTGGTAACGGAAAATTTGGTTATTTATACGGGACATCGTGATTCTCACCAAACGTGTTGCCAAATGTCGGCGAAAATGCCAAATATATCAAACACAGTGCTACAGCCAGTCTGCTAAAATGTATTTCATGTGCAAATTACACTCATTCCTGATTCTAGTAAAGATTAGAAATCAAAGCGAGCTTCGTTGAAAAAATGGGATATGTTTATAAGTGTCGGGCAGGGCAAAATACGAAAATGTATTACAGTCGACTCTCGTTATAACGCTTTCACGTTACAGCAACCATTCCATTACAACGACAGGATAAGTCTCTAATGATTTCGTGTAAGAAATGTCCTATACGTTTATCTTTCCATATAACGACCACCCAATATGACGTCCGTTTTTGACGGAACGATAGAGGATCGTTATAATGAGCGTCGATTGTAGTTGTCATATTAATCAACAAGCCGGAAAGTCATACATGCAATACATCTTATTTTTCAACGTTGGGTATAAATAGAACAACAGACGTTGAAATAGACAACAGACATTCACAGACATTCATCCCTGAATGTGATCAGCCCTAATCTTAGGAATCTCTTGGGAAAACGTCACTGAAACGGAAACAAAAGTGACGAAAAACTTGTCGTTGTATCCAAGGTGGTTGCTTTTCATCGACGTTAAAATCAAGGTTCATTAACATTATTACCTATGGCTGGCATTCTCAACCTGTGGGTCATGGGCCATAACTGTGGGATCATGCGGCTCCGGCTCTTGAGGTGGGTCGTACGATCCGGTTCTGAATCCATTTGTTGCACCACTGGTTTCAGAGGCATCTCAACGATTTCGGCAGAGAACCCCAAACTAGGCCCTCTCGAGCCATGATTTTGTATACTGTATTGTTATGGAGAAGTCCGCATCCCCAAAATATAGCATGGTATTATTACAGAATGCACAGAATCCAGAATTTCGGGGAAAATTCCAGAATGAATGGAAATTCAGGAAATAATTTCAGAATTATTGAAAATCCAGAATTTAGATAGGGAATAATTCCGGAATGAATGGAAAAATCCAGCATTTAGGGAAGAAATAATTTGAGAATAAGTTTGAAATTCATAATCTAGAAAAAAAATGATAATTTCAGAGTTAGTGAAAAAGTTTTCAATAATTTGCGGCCTTTTTGATTTGGGGCGTTAGGCCAACACCTTCTAAAGCACCTTTCTCTAGCTGAAGATGGCGCTGGTTAGGTTCGGGCCAAAAAATCTTTCAAGCGGCTTTGGTTCGGGCCCTGTTGGTCCACCTGCTGAGACGCCATGGACTGTTAAAAAAAAAAAAAAAAATTTCTGTCATCTCAGAAATTTATTTTATTAGAATTTGAAAATTCTAATAAAATAATCAGTTGATTATGTTAAGAGAAATCCTACTTTGGGAATCAGTCCGGACCCCAATTCTTGACGTTATAGCCATGGCCCCCACAAAGGGGGCTGACAAGGCTCTAGCCCTGGGGCCCGGGACAGTTCCATGGCCCCCACATCCTGAAGCAGGGCCCCTAGGCTGGGATCTTTTACGGGCCCCCGGACCAGACTTTTATGAGGCCCCCTTTATGATGAATTTATAGCGTGAAAAAACAAAAAAATGATTAAAATGCTCCCGGGCCCCAGGGCTAGAGCCTTGTCAGCCCACCCCTTGTGGGGGCCATGGACAGTTCTCATCATTTTTTGCTTTTTCACGCTATAAATTACCTACAGAAGGGGCCCCGTGAAAAGTCTGGCCGGGGGGCCCGAAAAAAAGATTCCAGCCTGGGGGCCCCGCTCCAGGATGTGGGGGTTATAGCCGAGTTTTACTGCATCTTGAATTCGAGAGAGAGAGAGAGAAAGGACATTCCAGAGAGGAATTCCTTCCTCCGTCCCCCGTCAATGCCATTACAAGGAGGCCGCAAGAAAAAAACAAGAAAGAAATCCGAACCTTCCATTCTAGAAGCTTCTTCTTCTTCATCCCAACAAATCCCCCAGACGTTCTTTCTCACAGATCGATATCATGTCTCTCTCTTTCAGATATTATTGTTATTACATTTCTCTTTTCAGCTGCACAGCGGGGAAATAAAACACAACCCTTTTCAACTCCCTTGACCTTGGAGAATATCTTCAGCGGAAGAGAGAAAGAAATACACTGTGCCATGAGTGGGTAGACTTGCTTGGTTGGCATTTAAAACATAAACCCCGGTAGACTGCGCGATTGATTCCCGTTCCCAAGGACGGGCTCAAGTATTTTGCGGCCCTCTAAAGCAGGTTCTGTCGAAACCCTGGGTTAGAGGGTTCGATGTCTGAATTTTCGATCGCAGATATCGGAATTTCAAGTCTTGCAAGATGTCTAAGATTTTCAAGATGTCTACATATTAAGTCTTAGATGCGTGATTTTTAGGTCTTTAGATGTCTGATTTTTAGGTCTTTAGATGCACGGCCACCAAATGGGTGGGGCTGACAGGGCTCCAGCCCTGGAGCCCGGGACAATGCTCGTCATTTTTTGCTTTTTCACGCTATAAATTAACTATAGAAGGGCCCGTGGAAAGTCTGACCGTGGGGGCCCGTAAAGGATCCCAGCCTAGGGACCCTTCTCCAGGATGGGGGGGGGGCATGTTTAGATGTGTGATTTTCAGGTCTTTAGATGTGTGATTTTTATGTCTTTAGATGTCTGATTTTTATGTCTTTAGATGTCTGATTTTTAGGTCTTTAGATGTCTGATTTTTAGGTCTTTAGATGCAAGGCCCCCAAATGGGCGGGGCTGACAGGGCTCCAGCCCTGGAGCCCGGGACAATTCTCGTCATTTTTTGCTTTTTCACGCTATAAATTAACTATAGAAGGACCCGTGGAAAGTCTGACCTTGAGGGCCCGTAAAGGATCCTAGCCTAGGGACTCTTCTCCAGGATGGGGGGGGGTGCATGTTTAGATGTCTGATTTTTAGGTCTTGGATGTCTGAATTTGAGATCTTAGATAGCGGAATTTTAAATCTTAGCTGTTTAAATATTAGGTCTTCGACGTCTGATTTTTAAGTCTAAGGCCGGTATTACACTATAAAAGTTTGATAAAATCCCTTTTATAAAACTTAAAAAAATCCAACCAATAAAGCTCATAGGTTACATTCGAGCGAATGCAACCGGTAATCTTATTGGCTACATTTCTTAAGTTTTCTAAAAGTTCTTTTGTGAAATTTGGAAAATTAAACCAGTAAAGTGCATTTGTTCGAATGTAACCTATGAGCTTTATCGGCTAGATTTATCAAGTTTTATAAAAGAGATTTAATCAAACTTTTATAGTATAATTCCGGCCTTAGATGTCTGATTTTTAAGTTTTTACATGTCTGAATTTCAGGTCTTAGATGTCTTAGTTTTATGTCTAAGATATCTGAATTTCAAGTCCTGGACAATATTTTAAGCTATTGCTTTATTGAGTCAAAATGTGAAGGAGTCATTTTTTTTAAAGTCAAAATGTAATCGAATCATTTTTATCCCGTTTTATGGCCCCTAAAATTAAGCGGCCCGGTGCGGCCGCGCTATTCACACCTGCCAAAGTCCGGCCCTGTTTATTCCCTCTCGTAAAGAGAGGAACAGGTCATACTATTCTTTTCTGAGACTCTATTGATAATATATTAATTAATAAATGCTGTGAGAATCGATCAGTACAGCCGTCTTAACGCATGGACCCGACTGAACACGGCCTAGGGGCAGAGCCGTCTTAAGAGCATCATGGGCTCCCGGCCAAGTGCTTTTTCTGAGGCCCTACCAGGCAAATTCTCGAAAATTTCAACCCGATCTCATTTTTGTGAGGCCCCTCTTATCTTGAGGGCCCCGGGTCGGGCTCAGGTGTGCCCATGCCTTAAGACGGCACTCGAACCGGGTCAGTGAAAGGCCCGAAGAATGACCTAGACCCAGTGAATGTGTGAGCATAGGAGTGATCAAAATAGTAGATAGTGTGAGAATTAGAGTAACCTGGAGAGTGTGTGAGTATAGGAGTGACCTAGATGATGTGAGAATTTGGGTGACTTAGAGAGTGTGTTAGCATGGAGTGACCAGAAGCGTGACCTAGAGCGTATGCAAACATGTTAATGACCAAAAGAGTGGCCTAGAGACCGAAAGACCAAAGTGACCAAAAGAGTGACTTCCGAGAGTGCGTATGGGAGTGACCTAGAGAGTGTAGGAGCATGGAACTGATGAAAAAAATGAGCTCGAGTGTGCCCAAGCATGTGAATGGTCAAAAGAGTGATCTAGACAGCGAAATAACAGGTCAGTGCGTGTGACTGTCAAAAAAGAGTGGCCAGGAGTATGTGCAAAGCATTTGAATGCCTTAAGCGTGTGAAAGCATGTGAATGACCTTAAGAGTATGAAAGCATGTGAGTGATCTTAAGAGTGTTAAAGCATGTGAATGACCAAAAGAAAGAGCAAGAGACCAGGTTAGTGAGCAACCAAAAGAATCACCTAGAGCAAGAGACCAGGTTAGTGAGCAACCAAAAGAATCACCTACAGCAAGTGGACAACCAAAAAGAGTGACCTAGAGCATTTGTGTGTCCAAAATAATGTGCAAACAAGTGAGTGCCCCGAAAACAGCGTGCTAATCGAAGCCATAATGCTGAATAGGGCTCCTCACTGAAAACAAAAATCGTGTAATCACGGAATAGCGGTACATTTGCGAAATACGCGCCCGGAACGATTCTCATCATTTTTTGCTTTCCTCTCACACGCTATAAATTCACTATAGAAGAGCCCGCAAAAGATCCCAGCCTGGGGGGCCCCGCTGCAGGATGTGAGGGGGGGGCCATGACCTCAGCCCAGGAATCACCGGCTGAAGCTTTACGAACTTTTCGGACACTTCGAAGAGATCGAAGAAAGGTTCAGGTCAAATCACTCTTGTCGAACTTTCATGCAACTCCCTCTATCGACAAAATTTTTCCCTGTACCAAAAAAAAATCGTGAGAATAACTTTTTCGAAAACCGCATTCAAATCTTCCAATTAATTTCTTTTTTTTTTCCAATTTCTAAACTATTTACGAATTTATGGGGCACCCTGTATGTATACGGTGATCTTGTCGGGATAAGGAAACAACTTCAGACTGGAGCGTGACTTTGACTCAAGACTCCCTAAGCAATGTAGGCATTAGAAAACATCACGACTGTGTCATGATCGCAATGCTTCCTTAACTGGGGTAAAATAATTAAGGCCGAAACACACTACACTGACGTGAGATAGTTTCACGTCACGTCAGAGACGTTGTGAATCCTTATGTGGAGTGGGAATTCCACGTCGCAGAATTTCCACGAATTAGAATTCACGTTACGTCAGTGTAGTGCAGGCTAAGACGCCTTCATATAAAGGGGTTCTAGTGCAGGCATCTTCAACCCGTTGCTCGCGAGCACCACGGTGCTTTCTGAAGTCCCCACAGTGCTCGTTGCTCGTGTCCAATCTCGTGCTCTCGAGCATCTGAATGTTCCAACTAAATATCTTGTACATACTGCGTTTTAGGATTGAAGTCATCCTGATTTCATAAATTCGTATGTAGAGCTTGCCGAAAGGGTGCTCTTCTTTTGATAATGGATAAAAGCAGTGCTCGCGACTAGGGATAAGGTTGAAGACCTCAGGGTGTGGGGTATTTTTCGGCCTTCAACTCATACAGCGGCAATACCGACGTATCCCGGGTTCTCGAAACTCAGTACCGTTGTAAGTTTTCTTCCCCTAAGCACATTTTTACCTTTCCCCACCCCCCTCACTCCGGAAATCGCTCAAAGGGTTAATTAAGTTAGTTGTATGCTCATACCGGGGGCCCGCAAAATTCGAGTGTCCCATTTGCTCAGGGGGGGGGGGGAAATTAGCGAGTCTCCAACATGAATCACGTAGGCCGGGCCGATGAAATTCCAAAGAGACTTCCCAAACTTCTTAATACGTAAACAGTCAAAAATAATTCGATACCAGCAAATTTACATATTTGCGAGTCATCTTAGCGTTTTCCACCCGTGCGGATGTCAGTCAGTCTGTTTTAGAGGACGATGACTAAACAAAATGTCATTCACAGGTTCAAAAGGCGCGCTGTGTGCGGAAATAGAAGTGGAAAATATACACTCCCTCCTTCTCTCAAATACATTTTTTTCGTAGTAAACAAGATGTCTCAGCTTCAACTGATTTGATTCTGGAATTTTCATCCGTTCTGGAATTATTTCTCTCGTTTTTCTGAATTTCCATCAATTCTTGTATTAATTCTTCCATTAATTATGAATTTCCATCATTGGGATCTTTTTTCTTTGATTGATTCTGAATTTTCATTAGTGAGTAGATATTTCATCATCCCTGTCTCTCTTCTCTGTAAATTCTGTGATAATGCACGAGTTTTTGGAGATGCCTGATTCCCCTCCTTCACTAAATATAGATAGATAGATAGATAGAACCGCTCACAGCCCCGGACTGATGCAAAGCACCTTACTTCCGTTACCTCAAAAGAGGCAGAGTTGTGTCGGAAAAGTTAGCAAAGATTTACAGTGGTGGCTCCCCCTTGCCCCGTGCTCGCAAGTTTCGAATTACTCGCGTCGTTCTCCCCACGAAGACAGCCATCAACTCGATGCAACGTACAAGCCATTTGACAAAAATGGGTGACTGAATCCAATGACTAGGGAGAAAAATTGCACGTGCGCCCAGTGGCACATGAGGGCCGAAGACCGCAGCCTGGGATTTCAAAAGAAGGGTGGAAAAGACTTGTGGACAAGAAAGAAGAAAAAGAAGCTGGCATGTTGAAGTGGGAGAGATTTGAGAATGGTCTAAATACACAATGCATACAAATTACATATATACAGCGCCTCGACTGTGACGGGAAACGAAGAAACAAAGTCTCCGTCCACAGCGCTGAACAGTGTGTTCTGCTCGCTCTTCCCCTTACAGAACATGCAATATATACACACATAGCCCGCACTGCGACGGGAACAATCAAACAGAGCCTCCGTTGACAGTGCTGGGCATTCACATTTGAATTACATGCATACATTATTTACTTTACAAAAATTTCCCTTTTTTACACTATTGGGAATGCACATAAACATTACTATGAAGGTAGTATTGGGTACAAATATCACCTTGAGCTCATACAAATATTCAAGGATACAAAATATATATGTGATTATATATATAAAATATATAATCACTAAATATATGAAATCGGGGCTAAAGAGCCCCCGAAACTGTTTTCGCGCCCGAGGGCGATTGGCCCGTTGTCTGATAAACGCGGCACTGGTGCAGATCCAACGTCATCACGTGCAAAAAAAAAAAATTATTCCATTTTTCGGTCCGATCTATTAGATCGATTGACGCGTTCGATTGAGTCACGTTTTTAGGCTGAACCGGATTCTTCAAAGGTATATGATGTAACAATCTGACTCTGATCGCGATTCTCGCCACAGACAGACACAACAAGAAGGAGGAGGGGAAAAGAAGCCAAGCAGGAAGTGTATGGGAACAAAATACTTGCAAGAAAGAAAGAGAAAAAGACGTTCTGTCTCAGGATCCCGAAAAGAAAACGCATTGGACACCATCCAAGGAGACGCGGACAGACTCATCGCCGTCGTGTGGTAACACAACAACAATAATAATAACAATACAGTACTATAATAATGAACTCGCGGGGGGATTTTAAATAAAGAAACGTGGCCTTTTTCTTTGTCTATCGGTCTTGTGTCGCAACAGCTGTCACTCGAACTATTGCATGGAATGCGATGAAATAGTACCTTAAACCATCTGAATTCTAGCCGGGACAATTGTCGTCAGTCCTGTAACTGACGGCAGGCAGATGATTAGTGTCCACTCAACGACGTCACGCCGGGGACTATAACGAGATACCCGTTGTTATTATTAGCCATACTAGCTACAATACCCAGCGCTGCCCGGATTTTTTTTTCAGTTGCTAGGCGGATTGAAAAAGTGACAAACCATTATAAAGGAATGAACTATTATGCATAATACTGGCAGCATTAAAGAAGTGACAAACCATTGTAAAGGTATATGCAATTATGCACGTCTGAAACGCATTACTAAGGAACTCCGGTAACCGAAGTAAACATTACGAAAGTGATTGTTAAGGTCCAGGAACTATTGTTACCCGACAGTTTTTATGCCCATTTCGGATATTTCCGCAGCTCTGACGAACTTTTAGGCCGAGCACATACTCGGGAGGAGAGAGAACAGGTAGAAGCGAGCGTCGAAAACTAATGCACTGTTTTGTTCTGCGCCCCACATACTCGGGAAACGAGACTTGGGGGAGAAAGAGGCACGCGACTCTTTCAATCCGGTTTGTTTCTACCGCGAGGTAAAATCAAACGCTATTTGGGGATTGGTCAGTTTTCTCCATTTTTTTTCCTCCTTTTTCTCCTGAAAAAAAAAAAACTTATGAGGGAGGATCATCACACACACACACACACACACACACACACACAGTATCACACCATAGCCCACTAAACAATTATGTCTAGTCGGCCGTGATCACACCCATTTGGTTTGGAGGGAGTGTTTCGGATTTTTTTTCGATTTTTTTGGCGCTCTCTCTTGTTTGCAATTCCAATTGTGCTTAACCTAACCTATCCTAATTTAAAAGTTTGACGATTGTTGTGGTCGCATTTTACGGACTAATTCCTCTCCCGACGTCGATATTTTTCAAAATTTTATTGAGACACTTCGAGATATTTCTCAAATTTCCACCCATCCCATTGCGCCTATTGCATGGAAAACTACACTATAATGTGCAAGAGAACTTCTCTGTGACGAACGAACAGGGCTGCAATTAGCAGGGGTGGGGATCTGGTTTTCCGGGCGTAGTATCAGAAGGGGCGCGAAATTCCATCCCTTCAATCGTCCCTGAATAGCTTCTAATACGAAATGTACTGGAATGGCACATAGGCACCAGAACCGTGGGGGGGGGGGGGGGGTGAGGCTATTTCAGACTCCCCAAATAAATTTTGTTAGGAGCTGAGAACCCCCTTCCCCAATTAATGAATAAATAATGCGGGGCCCTGCATCCTTCTACATACGGGCTCGAGGCTCGCCACGAGACGACTGGCAACTTTCAGCCCTCTCAATGTTTTTTTTCATGCCCTGGGCAGCAAAATGTAGAGGGTGGCACATTTCTGGCGGAAACCGAAAAACCACTATAAAATCATTACGCAGTCGTGGGACAGAAATATCATGTCTCTCCACAAACACATAAAAATCTTGTAGAAAGAAAACTTTATCTATATACTGTCTATACCAGCGGTTCTCAACCAATGCTCCATGTGCACTTCCCAGGGGTGCAGTTGGTCCACTCGATTAAAGTAAGATGAATTTTATAACCGAATGAAAAAAAAAAACGAAGCGTGTGGGGCCAGGGCCGTCTTAAGATCATCATGGGCCCTCGGGCCAAATGATGTTTTTGAGGCCCTACCTGGAAAACTGTCGAAAATTTCAACCACTTCTCATTTTTGTGAGGACCCCTCTCCTCACGGCCTCCGCGCCGTGCCCGGGTGAGCCCATGCGTTAAGAAGGCACTGTATGGAGCTCCGCGAGTCAGAAAAAGTTGAGAATTTCTGGTCGACACTAATTTTATTCTCAATACGCACATGTTCGTAGAATTTCAAAAACTTTGTAGGGATTTGTCAACACGTTGATGGATTAGCAGGGGTTCTCAAACTGTGCGTGCCAACCCTTTGTCAGGGGAGCAGCGGCGCAGAGTGGTCCTGACAAAGGTATTTCGAAGAAATGTTTCGCTTATATGTAACTGCCCTTCATAAGGGAAAGTGGTGGCGCGGGTGGAAAATGTTTGAGAACCCCCCCCTGGCTTTTAAGGAAACGGACAAACACCGTGACGATTACCCATCGCTTACTACCATTACCGAGAGAAACATGGCGTTTCTGATTTTCTTTTCTCTTTTATTTCATTGTACTGAATATCTTTTATTTCCGTGGATTTGAATTGGAATGGCGTGTGTTATGAAAGAGACCCGAATAAAATACGAAAACATCTCACACAATATATATCTCCGTATTTCTTACAAAATCGAAACCAGTTTATTTCAACATCCGTATTTTCATTGAAATTTGTTATGCACAGAACATGCCGGATATAGGAGGAATCTATAATTCTAGGATGCCATAAATAATGGATCCACACTGATAATTTGTGATTAGGGGGGCAATTCAAGTATTACGTAAACAGATTTTCAGCCATTTTTGACCCCCTCCCCCCCCCTTGTCAGCAAAAGTCAGCAAAACGCTGATCCCCTCCCCCCCGTCAGCAAAATTTCGTCAGCAGCTTAGAATATTTCACATCTCCAAAAGGGGGCGGTTGATGACGTAAGCAACCTTCAAATCCCCCCCTCCCCCCTTGCCATCAAAACTCAGCAAATCTGAAACCCCCCTCTCCCCCCCCCGATGCTGACGTAATACTTGAATGACCCCTTAACAACCACGTATACATACATTTATCGACAATCATTTTCAGCCACTCACCTCGTTGGGCAATTTGTCTGTTGTGGCATAGGTATTATGTATCATTTGTGTTGCGCGTGTGAGAAACTATTATACTATTACTAAATACAAGCGAGTATTAAGAATAATGAGCATTTCATTGTCTTCTCTCACAAATGTCAAATGATCGGAATCCAGTAGAGGTTTTAATGTTGTTTATTAGAGAGAAGAACACTGAAGAAATATATACTGTGAGGAAATACATCACGGCAAAGCTTGAAGAATTTCGCGCTGCCTTTTACTGGCATGTTTCGCTCTTTTCATTTCTGCACAAACATTGCGTGTTCATTAGTTCTGTTTTAACGGGAATTTTTCCAACCATGGATGCATCTCCTTAGAAGCAAAATTTTACAATTTGGAATTGATTCCAATTCACCAAGAAGTTTGATCGTACTTTCAGGGAAGTCTAATCTTGAAATTTTTATTGCGATCAAAGTTTGTTACGTTTAATTTAAAAAAAAATTCCCAAAAAAAAAAGGGTGGCTCTGCAGCACAGGGCCCGGAACTAGAGGCGGACGGGGGAGGAGGAGCAACTGCCCCGGGCAGTAACATTTTGGGGTGGGAGTTTTAGCTGCGAACAAAGAACACGGTTCTAAAATTATCGAATTTTGAAGTTGGGGAGGGGAGGGGGGTGACAAAAATCCTACTCACGACGACCATGCCGCAGCACTCCATTCCAGGACAGGGGCATACGCATGATTGTCCTTTGCAAGAGGCCAAAAAAATTTTCTTCCCAAGCAATTCTAGTAACCACACCAACACCAAACATGGCCCCCGCTCTGTCCCTTGCGGGATATAAGCAGTTCAAAATTTGAGTAACCAACCTTTAAAAAGCATTTAAATTAACAGAAGTAGATTCAAATGGTATATAAAAGGTATTTTCTTCCGATGTTTTATTTTCTTTCACCGATATATTGAAATCGTTCCTAATTCTTGGTTAGCTGAGGGCAGTGCGTGAGCCCCCTACGCCCTTCTCTTGCGTACGCCTCTGCCCCCTAGGATGCCGTGCATAGGGATGAGTACTATCTGCAGCTTTTTTTTTTTCTCTAAGAAGTTGAGATAGAAATAAATTGTTCCACAAATTAATTTGCAATAACAATTTTTCACAGATTTATAGATAGATACATATTCAAAGGCAGCAACACGCAAAATACCCACCGATGGGGCTGAAACAGGATGCCAAATTCTTAATATATCTGCTATGCAGTAACCTCATATGAGAGCAATGATCACGAGAAGAAAAAAGTTATAAATTAATGATACACTGCCCGTAAAAAAATTACGGTTGTGCCTCATTGAGGTATACGCATTTTTATTCAGTGCCTATATCTTGATTGAAGTGTAATTATTTCAATCTTTATACATACTATGCAATAATATTCGAAATAACGGTTTGATACAAGAAGTCATTAAAAACATATATCAGGACTTGTATTGTTTTGAGGATTAGCGCGTTTATTGGAAGCCTCCAATATTGCCAAATTGATTGATTTGGCATGAACAGGCTGCTAGAGTTACTCATGGCCCCCACATCCTGGAGCAGGGCCCCTAGGCTGAGATATTTTGCGGGCCCCCCCCCCCGACCAGATTTTCACGGGATGATGAATTTATGATGAATTTATAGCGTGAAAAAGAAAAAAAATTGTGAAAATCGTCCCGGGCCCCAAGGCTGGAGCCTTGTCAGCTCACCCCTTGTGGAAGCCATGGAGTTACTAGTCGGGACATTACAGCATTATCTGTGTTCCTGCCCTCACACTAAACAGTTCCATTTCGGCCACATTCCGGATAATGGAAAGCTTTGCTGGAAGCGACGAGTACTTTAGAGCCCAATCAGCTTCGGCCGACTTCGCCAGCTGACCCAATTCCTGGACAAAAATCTTCATCATATCCATACCAAATGGGTTGGCACGAAGCGTAAACGAGGTGCTGATGACGACTATGTACCAGCTAGGTGCTTTCGCCCGGACCCTACTAGAATATACGATCTGCGGCCTCGTCGCTGAAACCCATCTACTGAGAGCCAAGCGAAGTTGCACCTATCGACATTTTGTACTGACGAATGTCTAATCAAATTGTAAATTGAGATTATATTCCAGAGACAATCAATCTTAATTAGTCTTGGCGATACTACGGTTATTCAAATCAACTCTTTACTATAAGATGAGCGTCATCTGGCGGTTATACCTTTCGGAGTTCTTTAATTTCTTCCTCCGTATATTATGATACGTCCATTGACGAACACTGATTATATGTGAATTTATATGTGCAATCTATATGTAATGTTTTTATTTATTATTCTGAAGATATTTAATAAAATTTCCAGACACACCCATCCTCCGGGAACGCTTCGATATCTCAATGAGATGGGAAGCGGGGTGTGTTTGGTTTTCAAAGATCAAAGGTAGAGTTACTACTGGCGGGATGTCACATTTCCCGCTCAAAGGCTTCCTTCAGAACCCCTGAGGTCATTTTCACTCTCCTCCGCCTCGTCAGTATGCGAGGGCACCTCTACCTAAAGCCCGATGCATTTCCTCTTTTGTAGTCGCACTCTTCGCTCTCCTCCCGGGTATGTGTGCAGCCATAGTAGCCCATCATTCGATCAGTGTCTTGTTTGTATATATGCAAAATTTGGCGACGATCGGTCTGAAATTGTGCATTTGTATGGAGAACATACACACACAGAAAATAAATTTTATATACAGTGGAACTTCGGTTAACGAACACGTTCCACGAACGTGCTCGTTATTTGAATCAAACTTCCCCGTAGGAAATAATAGAAACGTGGATAATTCGTTCCACAATTATTCATTCGCATAAAAATGACTAATAAAAACGGCATTCAATCAATAATTAAATACAATAATATTACACTAAAATGTACATAATATAAATAACGCCATTAATAAATATACAATACGATAATGTTTACGAACATGATTGACAATTAACTTACTCTAAACGACGAGAGAAAGGAGGGCCATCTATCGTTTAGGACAATTTACAGACTCTCCTTGTTGTTTGCAAACTAATTTTCTTACATGACTTTCAAAAAGCTCTTTATGCAATGACAATTGCTTTTGTTTTTTACTTTTTTAGGAATGTTCGTTGGACATTCATTAATTGCTCGCACACTGCTACAGCTTTATTTGGGTGGTTCTTTTCTACAGAGTTTTGCACAGATTCCCACACATTCTACACATCTCTTCAATCTCATTCTATGTGAGGGACTCCTCCTTATTTCTCTTCCTCAGACGAGATACCGTCCATAAACTCTTGCTGGTGTGCGTGCAAAAAGATGCATCACTTCATCTACCGTCAACTCCTTGACATTTTTCACCACTAGTTCTTGAATGCCATCCCCGTGCACCCTCAGTCCATGGTCTTCCCCAATCACACAATGTCTTCGACAAGTAGTGGCTCCTGTCCATGAACTAGCCCTTCAAAGTCACATTCAATAATGCAATTCAGCCCACATTTTTTTCCCACAAGCAGAATTTGAAAAAAAAAGAAACTTCAAACGCACGTACGCATGCCAATGCTACATCTAGTTTGTATCGTAAATATTCACATTCGCACGTGTTAATTTTCCGAGTGAGGCAGGCTTACCGGAGACTTTAGGGGAGAATATTACCCACAATTCCATAACACGTGTGTGGGCGGAAGCAAAAAATCTTCAGCTCAGTTGCGATAACGTAAAAATAAAAACAAAGAGCAAATTTTTGCTGGTAATGCGAGTCATCGCTCGTTAACCTCAGCAATACTATTTGCCAGAGTTGTTGAGTCATAGTGACGGACTCGCGCTGTGAAGTCCCGGGTTCGAACCCCACCGTCGCCACAGTGGTGGTCGGCTGAGATTGGTTTTCTGTGGTTCCCAACTTCAAGGCGCGAATCATAGGCGGAGATAGACTTGGAAGTCTGGGGGGGGGCACGATGATGATGATGTCAATTTATATATACATATATACATTAGATGAGTCAACGTTATTGACGCCACTATTCTCCACCCATGGCGCGAATACGAGCCGATCTCCCCTTTAAAAAGTCTCGCCACAGAGAGCAACAGACCTACAAACAGTTCTAATGTAATTCAATCACAACACATCACTCACTTCACTTTTGAAATATAGATGACAGCACTGAAAAATCAAACACAACACATAACATAAGCTGATGCATCTACATAAGCTCTCAGACTGTTAGGTAGGCACACAGTTACACTTCCGGCACAACTCACTAAGGTAGTAAATCGCCCATAGATGATGATAGACCTGAGTTGTGCTCGGTTAGAAAGAAAGAAAGCAATACTATTTATAACTGATATCAATAAACTGGTTTTTGAATGAACACACCAGAAATAGGGGCTTCAACGGAGCCGTCATAGCTCATGGGCCCCATCACGGCCGGGGGGGTTTCCGACCTCATCATGAAGTGATCAGTTACAATCATTTTCTAGAATAATTAAGTTAAGTGACAGGTTCTTCCAACCAGGTAAAGAGACCCCCCCCCCAAAACATAACTTTTTCCGGAGGCTCATGAGGCTGTTGAGTTGACCCTGGGCTTCGAATGCCCGGAATTTAATGATCCATAGAAACAGTTGGAATAAGGGCTTTGAATGAAAGTAGCTGTGCGTTGAAACTGAACGAGAGTTCCTGGAGCTTTTCGAATGTAAGCAATCGAATGTTGAGGTGTTTGAATAAAGGCAACTGCATTTGGGTTTAAGCTTCGAATAAAAGCACCAGCACCGAAGTTCAAGCTACGAGTAAAAACAACCGGAGTTAGGACTTCGAATTAAAGCAACGGGAGTTAAGACCTTGAATGAGGGAAAATCTGAAGTTCAAGCTTTGGATGAAAGTACGTTATTGAAGTTGAGGCGTGAATGAAAGCACCTACAGAGTAAGGCTTCTAATGAAGGTACTCAAAATGAAGGATTTGAATGAGTGCCATCCAAACACTAACAATTTGATGTGGATTTTTAGACGCGCTTCATATCAATATTAGTTCTGATAATAAGAACGCTGCAGGAGACTGGAAAGAGAAATGTTACCTGCAAGAGCACTGCTAGCATCCAACGACGACACCAAACACATTAGCTCAACTTTGTGTCATTTGTTTTTATTCCCTATAGGGCCTATACTGAAAACCACGAGGAGCGCACAAACTTTTCAGCTTAACCCTTTAAACGGCGCAGCAGAAATCACTAAAACCTCCTTCAAAATGCCACATCTTCTTTAATGAGAAAGACCTTATGCCAATTTTCGCTAGTAGGTGCAAACCTAAGGAAAGTGTTCCGTTGAGAAATCAACTTTACAAAATATCTGGGCTTGTCCATGTTAAAATAAGAGACTTTCAAAGAGGCCAGATATCTCGTCATTGACGTTAAATTGGGTGTCACGACCCTTGAAGTCGTGTGAATGAAATATTTTACAAATATAATACAATATATTGAATGAAATACTTTTTTGAAGTCATTTTCAAAAATTTGACTTCAAGGGGCGTGGGACCCCCTTAAAGGGTGAAGTGCTTTTCACTGCCCAGAGAGAAGGATTTCTAAAAAAGGTCTTGAGAGAAGACTTTCTTCCACAGCTATAAACAGTGCCACCAGCTTCATAATAGGTGTATACAATCACAAGAAGGGCACGTTAGCCCAGGTCGGAAAGATACCCGCCTAAAGTATCAAAGGATGTTTAGAGGTGTCGCGAGTTCGATACCTGGTTCGTCCTTGACAGAAACTTTCCTGACGCAGGGGTACAACAGAAACGGCGACATGACCACAGAAAAAAAAAAAAATTTCTACCGTAGGAAGTCCCATACCGAGGGGTTGGTGTCGCAGTTCAGTCATCCGACTGATGGTTGGGGGGACAGAGTACGGTGATGAAGGCGGATGGATCGGGATGTTTTCGTTGGTCTCTTGCTCGATGGTGAGGTGACGTCGGGCCACCCACCCGTGCTCCTTGGCGGCCGGCGGGGGTTTCCGGGGGCTTTGGGGGGTGTGATTGCCGCGAGTCGGGGGCGATGGGGAGGGCCCGGCGGGGTTGGGTCCTGTGGCTTACGGGCCGGGGATGCCTGCCGGCCCCGGACATCAAGAGAGTTTTTCCCAGCATGGCCCAGCCACTAAATAATCTGCTTCAGAGCAGGGACTATGACTGGTGTTAGTGTTTGTGGGTCCTTTGCGTGGGTCGGAGTCCGGTGACGCGATGTCGGTCGGCGTTCGGCCCGTGGTCTTGGTCGCTGTGGTGGGGGCTTTTTCTTTTTTTTTCCAGCATGGCCCAGCCGCAAGGTAGCCTGCTTATATCCCACAAGAGACCGAGCGGGGGCCATGTTTGGTGTTTGAATAACGAGGGGTTAACTCACCAACCTCTCGATGAGTATAGAAAAAAAACCGATGTTCGGAATCGGCAATAAATAGTAGATCCCGGTATAATTTGCCCTCGTGTGCAGAAAATGACCGTGGTGCACCAAAAATGATCAACCACCATTCAACTTCACTATAGTTCGTTTCAGGTTAACTTTGCAGTGAGCGGGAAGCTACGAGGGAACCGCATCACACGTTACTATGACAAGGAAAGCATTTCAACCAATGTATCGATGCGCGGTAAGGTATGGTTGGCTGATTCTCGCCAAAAAATATCTCACTAAGAAAAATCTTTTTTTCACGTATAATGGGGTAACCAATATTTTTCTAATTTAAGAATTTTAAATTCATAAAGATCGGTTCAAAACGATATTTTTTCGGTATTTCTTTTTTCAAATCACTGAAAAAAATTGAAATACTCTGCATGAAATGATCATCATAAGCCTCCGATATATGGGAACTATATTTTGCGGTGTGAAGGAATACACTTTCTACCTTTTTCTTCTCTGCAAAGTTAACGTGAAACGGACTATAGTCTTCGCAATTGCTTGCGCACTCATCAAAAAGATTTTTCAAATTCATTCTCATTATACTTTTGGGATTATCTTCTCTATCAGCTGCCTCGAGTTAAGACTTTCCATCATGGCCCCCACAAGGGGGAGGCTGACAGGGCCCGGGACGATTCTCATAATCTTTTTTGTTTTTTCACGCCATAAATTCACTATAAAGGGGCCCGTGAAAAGTCTGGTCTGGGGGCCCGCCAAAGGTCCCATCCTAGGGGCCCCGCATCAGGATGTGGGGGGCCATGCTTTCCATCGCGTACAGCTTAAAATTCCAAATCAAAATATTCCGAGTATGTCTTAAAAGCACTGCAACTCGTTTGTTCCCGACACATTATGACAGATGACCATTTCCGCGTCCCGTTCCGATTCCTCGAGATCACGCAAAACGCATAATGTCACTTCCGGGGTTAAAGAAACTCCCTTTAGGAGAAGAAAACACACACGAGCTTAAAATATACACATTCACACTAATACGCTCGCACGCACATAGGAGAACTGGCTGTACATGGCGTCGTTCCTTTCAACAAATTGCATAATATTTGACAACAACAAAAAAGAAACTCTTAATCTCGAACACAGCTAACGATCGTCTCCTTGCACAAGCCAAAAAATGAGAGAAAAATAGGATAAAAATGTCGAAAGGGTTTTCGTTTCCATTTTTCTTTTTTTCCCGCAGTGACAGGAACGAATAGTTGAATGACCCAAAATGTAATGGGAAACAATAAATTGCGTGACGGCTGTCAATTATTATTACCATGTCCTCATGATGATAATGACGTAAAACAAAAAAGAGGTTTCTGGTCGCCCGTTACCGTAAAATTAGGAACGAAAATAGAATAACCCTCTCGTCTTTTATTATTATCATATTCTAGTTCATATTTTGTGATGGTCTAATACGTACTTGATCGGCCATGCGTGGACCATACGTACGGATCTTGTCCATTCTTGGGGGGGCCTTGTTGACGATAGAAGAAGGCCCGTAGCCCATGTATCTTGAATTTACGCATTTTATGTTCTTTTTCCCTTGATCTGTTACGGATAGTAAATAATATGTTCCGCTGATTGTTTTCCATCGATCGACATTCGGATTTGTTTGAGAGTTTCCGTGTCCGATATACACTGATCAGAGAAACGCTATAGGGGTTGTGCGACAGGTGAGGTCGCACAGGGCCACGCGGTTTGGGGTGGGGGAAGGGGGGGGGTCTCGCATTTAGGGTAATACTGTGGAAGTGAAAAAAATATGCATAGTCAACGCTTGTTATAACGATCCCACGTTATAGCGTCCATTCCATTACAACGACCGGTAGGATAAGTCCTAAAAGTTTTCACACAACAACTATCATATGTGTATATCAAGGAAACAGTTATTTTCCGGATATTATGCTGAGGTGAGCTCGGAAAGAAAAGTCATCACGTCTCCGCCGGGACTCGAACCCAGGCCCTCTTGCATACCGGGCAAGCATGCTACCATCTACACCACTGGAGACACATGAATCTGCCTTCCTAATTTCACTCACTGTGTCGTGAGGCGCTGAAGTAGAGGCATTAGTAGCCTCTCTTAACTTCAGGAAATGGCCCCCGGGTGGGACGGTTTAGAGAGATATAGATGGCTTTTTTCTCAGCCAGAGATATCAAGAAATATCTTGCATACCGGGCAAGCATTGCAAGAGGGCCTGGGTTCGAGTCCCGGCGGAGACGTGATGACTTTTCTTTCCGAGCTCACCTCAGCATAATATCCGGAAAATAACTGTTTCCTTGATATCTCTGGCTGAGAAAAAAGCCATCTATATGTGTATATGTTTTATTTTCGATATAACGACCCTCCCAATATAACGTTTCCGACGGGGCGAAGGGGGTCGTTATATCGACCGTATATGAAATATATTTTCAATTCTGGGATTTTTTTCCTCTCAATAATTCTGTAGTTCCATCGATTCTGGAACTTTTTTTTCTTCCATTAATTCTGAATTTTCATTAATTCTGGGTTGTTTTGTTTTTCTCTCTCATCAATTCTGAAGTTTTATCGATTCTGGGATTTTTTTTTTTCTTTTATAAATTCTGATTTTTCACCAATTTTGGGATTTTTTTTCCTTTCATCAATTCTGGAACTCTCTCATCAATTCTGATGTTTTTATGGGTTCTAGGATTTTTATCTATTCTGGAATTTTTTCTTACATTAATTCTGGAATTTTTTCTTACATTAATTCTGGAATTTTTTTTTCAATTCTGAGATCTCTTTGGTGGGTAGATATTTTCCATCATTCCCGTGCATTCTGTGGAAATTCATGGATCTATTGAATGTCGATTCTCCCCCTCCTTCCTCTACAAAATATATAAAATCAGGTCTAAGGAGCTCAGAATTTATTTTCGCACTGGGTCCCGCGTTTGATAAGGGCAGCCCTGCACTGATCCATCTTTCAAGGTTCCACTTTTGGATCAGGTGATTGTGGCTCAAGGAATGAGAGAAGGCAACTTTTAGACGAGAGAAGATTTTTGACGACCCTGGGTCGTCAAAAATCTTCGTCGATGAAAACAGTCATTTTTCTGGGGGAAAGTTTTTATATATTCTTTTGCTAATTGACGCTATAATTATTAAACTAAAATTATGTTTTCCCAATAAAATATTATGATTTGAAATAGATTTTGTTATACTGCGTGATAAAACAAAACTACATTTCCAAATCGGTTCCATTTCAAAACCCAATATCCATTTTCTCCCTTGGTTTTGGTCTTAAATTCCAGCGTGGTTTTGTTCTTCAATTTATAATCAGTCTTTATTGTTAGTTCCAAAAACTGAATATTCCAAGCCTTAATTAATCAGCGTTTATTCCCGGTGCTTCCATTCCAAGCTCATATTAGAGGTGCTCTCATTTCACGCTTTAATAGGCTTTTGTTCCAAGCTCACATATTCGAGGTGCTCTCATTCCGCGCTTTATAAGCTTTTATTCCAGGAGCTCTCATTTCAAGCCTTAATAAGCCTCAACTTGGTGCTTTCACTAAGAGCTTTTATTCCAGGTGCTTGCATATTCCATGCTTACAAATACAAATTGCAATTTCCGATGGCCTTGATTTTGATGATAGGTCCAGGTCTTAGTAGTGTTAGTTTAAATAAGACAGTTCTGAGTAGTTACGTAGACCGTAAATAAAGTTAAACTGCAATTAAAAAAAAAAGCGCTACTTTTCTACTTGGTGGCCAAAAAAAGAAAAATCAACTATTTTTTTACATATTGCAGTTTTCTTTTATTCCACGATCCATGTAACCTACAATGCCAAGTTTCAATGAAATACGTCGATCAGAACAGGCACTGGTTGGGCTAGACTAGCGTCAGTTTAATTATAACCACCCAGTACATCCACGTCAGGGGGAAAAAAAAAATTCATGCTTCTAATTACTAGAGCCCGGATTATATGCACTAAAAAAGTGGCAAAATATGCTCCAAAAATATGCAAATATGCACTTAAAAATGCAAAAATAAGCACTTAAAAATGCAAAATGTGCACTTAAAATGCAAAAATAAGCACTTAAAAATGCAAAATGTGCACTTAAAATGCAAAATGTGCACTTAAAATGCAAAAATAAGCACTTAAAAATGCAAAAATAAGCACTTGAAATACAAAATGTGCTTTTAAAATGCTAAAATACGCACTGAAAATAACAAAATATGCATTAAATACTTCAGAATATGCACTAGAAATCTTGAAAAAGTCAAAAATTCCGAAGTATGTACAAAAAAATGAGAAAATATGCATTAAAAAAATTACCATGCAAAAAAAAGCAGATATGTTTTTAAAATGCATCATTTCTATTTCTTAGTGCATAGGTATTCATTTGTAAAAAATATTCCCTCTTTCAGGGTGATCAGCGAATAAGCCCTTATTTCAAAATTAAATATCTCTACAACAAAGATCAATGGAACTATGCGGTAAACGGTACGTTTATCAGCAAAACTGTAAGAATGTTGTACAGAAATTTCGAAAATTTAGTTTTTTTTTTAAATTTTTTAAAATTAAAAAAAAAAAACAAAAAAACTGGAGATTTTGGGGTTCCGAAAATCCTCATTTGTGTGAAGAGAAACCACTGCATTCGCCTAATAGTTACTGCATGGGCTGCGGTATGCGCCATGTGTGCTGACAAATTGTTCCAAAATTGTAACGTAACGTTCAGTAGTAATCGTTTCTCGCACGAAGAAGGGGCCGATGATAATGCCTCTGGCGCATACCGCAGCCCGTGCAGTAACTTTAGGCGAATGCAGTGGTTTCCTCTTCACACAAATGAGGATTTTTCGGAACCCCAAAATCTCCAGTTTTGTTTTGTTTTTTTAAATTTTAAAAAATTAAAAAAAAACCTAAATTTCCGAAATTTTTATACAACATTCTTACAGTTTTGCTAACAAACGTACCGTTTAGCGCATAATTCTATTGATCTTTGTTGTAGAGATATTTAATTTTGAAATTGTATAAACAATATTTATTTGAAGAATAATAATAAAAAATTGAGTGAGATTAAATAAACCTAGATACTAATTACATTCCAATAGTTTATTTTCTTAAAGTATTTCAAAACAGGGAAGTCATGACGAATAACTTTTGAAAAACATTTGTGTTGTTTTCTTTTTTTAATGTGAAACAACAAAATCACACACAAACGGAAGGTGTTCATTGGGAATAGCATGTGTATAAACACTATCGTCTCACGGCAGAGAATTCGTGGGAAATGTTGATTATACATCCAAAAGATTCTGACGTGTGTTTCCGGCCTTGGCATTCAATACGACGTCGAATTCAGCTCAATTTTCCTTTTTTTTTTCTTCAGCAATACATGTATTTGAATCTGTGTCTCGTACGGATTTTCGTAAACAGCTGACGTTCGTGACACATTTTTTATTTTTCCCCCTGTTTCAGCAATTTCCTCCGACATAAGCGTTTTCATTTGCTTGTCTTTTCTTTTATACCCATTCCTGCTGCAAATAAAAAAACGCTCGTAGATTCACACTAGGCTCGATTCGGCCTAGGATCGGTTCGTTTCGAAGCTCGTGGAAAGATCTTTTTATTGACATGAAACACGCATAGTTTCCTGTAAACATATTGTTTCTATATGACGCATACATTTGAAATTTAATGAAAAGTTTGCAATATTGCATGAATTTTGCCGAGTGCAGCAGTAGTTTGAAATCCACTGCCACAAATATTTTTCGGCATTCGATAGAAGTCAGCTTGAACTTTTTTTTAACTCGAGGTGTTTTCATTCGAAGTTTTAGCTCCGGAGTCTTTCACTCGCTCGAATCTTAAACTCCAGGTGCTTCCATCAGAAGCCTGACTTTCAGAAGGTTTCATTTCACAAACTCTAACCTCCAGACGCTTTCACTTATTCGAATTCTCGATTTCAGATGCTTTTATTCGTAGCTTCAACTCCGGACGCTTTCACTTATTCGAATTCTCGATTTCAGATGCTTTTATTCGTAGCTTCAACTCCGGACGCTTTCACTTATTCGAATTCTCGATTTCAGATGCTTTTATTCGTAGCTTCAACTCCGGACGCTTTCACTTATTCGAATTCTCGATTTCAGATGCTTTTATTCGTAGCTTCAACTCCGGACGCTTTCTCTGATTCGAATCCTCAACTCCAAACACTTTCTCTCATTCGAATCCTTGTAATCTCTTCATTCGAATCCTTGTCATCTCTTCATTCGAATCTCATTTTCGAATCCTTCTATAATCTCTTCATTCGAATCTCATTTTCGAATCCTTCTATAATCTCTTCATTCGAATCTCATTTTCGAATCCTTCTATAATCTCTTCATTCGCATCTCATTTTCGAATCCTTCTATAATCTCTTCATTCGCATCTCATTTTCGAATCCTTCTATAATCTCTTCATTCGAATCTCATTTTCGAATCCTTCTATAATCTCTTCATTCGAATCTCATTTTCGAATCCTTCTATAATCTCTTCATTCGAATCTCATTTTCGAATCCTTCTATAATCTCTTCATTCGAATCTCATTTTCGAATCCTTCTATAATCTCTTCATTCGAATCTCATTTTCGAATCCTTCTATAATCTCTTCATTCGCATCTCATTTTCGAATCCTTCTATAATCTCTTCATTCGCATCTCATTTTCGAATCCTTCTATAATCTCTTCATTCGAATCTTATTTTCGAATCCTTCTATAATCTCTTCATTCGAATTCTTCGAATCTATGATTCCAGGCGCTTTCTCCTATTCGAATCCTTAATTCCACGAGCTTTCATTCTAAGCTCTCTTACTAGAATCCTTAATTCCACGAGCTTTCATTCGAAGCTCTCTTACTAGAATCCTTCACTCTTGGTGCTATCATTCGAATGTTCAATTTCTTAGTTTTATTCAAAGCCCTGTAGGTTTTATTTGAAGCCTCAATTCCAGATGTTTTTTGCATCCCTTTCATTCGAATCCTCAACTCAAGATAATTTCTCTTATTCGAATCCTGAAATCTACGTTTCGTTCTTTATTCGAAGCTTCAAGTCGACATGCTTTCGTTTCAAACTATTTGAAATACATTTCATTGCAAAAATCGAGAGGACATTTTCAAAAGCTTTCAGTATTTTGAGTTTACCGTATACTGTGCATCCTTAGTGACTAGTAGCGCTCGGATATTTATGACATGACATATATTTTTTTATGACAAGTCATATTTTGGGCATTTTCGAGCTATTGGTCATATTTTAAGCATTTTTCAGCAATCAGTCATATTTCAGGAACTTTCAAAAATAAAATTATCACATTTTTTGGCCATTTATCACCAAAAAGATTGATTTGTAGGCAGTTGCTTTGTGGTTGTTGTGTAATAAGCATTGTGATGGACTCACATCGCGAGGAACCAGATTCGAACCCCACCGAGACGGCATAGTGGCGGTGGTGGGCGACTCAACATTGAAAATTCCCTTTTAAACTCTCATTTCGGTCACAATTTATGCCCGAGCTTGCACTGAATTCGGAGTTTCAACTTTCGGGAAAATCACTGCGCAGACATGAAATATGAATTCCGACTGAGTTCTCGTAGAGAAATGGCCGCCGCGGGAATCCGAATGTACGCGTCTACATAAATAATACAAGAGAAATTTCACGAGTCGCAATGCTTTCGCACAGCTGTAAATACAGGCGAGTCTCGATTAAAGACCCTACATCGATGTTCGGTATTTTTCTGAAATGTTCCTAAAGATTCTATTTTTCGGATATAGTCAATAAAATTCTCATTTATTTCCCTTCCACGCGCTGCAGACACTTTGGTTCTTCTACTAACGGGGAACGAGAGAGATGGCTATGGAATGTTCTCTCTTTTCCCAAGGTTTCATCATTACTGAACAGAATAAACATCGAGAGATGTCTCCGAGAAGAGGTTTTTATCTTCTTCTCCTTCTGCTTATGGAAATGTTATTAACGTCGAAGTCTGTTCTAGAGAAGAAATTGCATTTCACAGAACAAAAATAAACATGACGGAAAAAGAGACAAAAAGAGCAAATATCACGGGGACAAACAACTCCATAATACATAGTATCATTTGGGTGCCTGACACACAAATGGTCGTACTATTTACAGAATATATTCTCAACCCATAACCCGCGGGCCAAATGTGACCCTCGAAGTCATTGAAAGGCCAGTCGTAGTCCAGGCTCTGTCCCTGGTGGGATGTAAGCCCCGGAAGGGTTGGACCACGCTGGGGAGAATCTGATCTGTATAGTGACTCACGGACAGGGCCAGACTTAATCATTTTGCGACCCGGTGTGCAAGAACGGTTTTGCGGCCCACTTTAATATTTATATGCATGCCGCTTTCTTCCGCCCACGAGAGATACGATAGGGAGTAGGGTTAGAGGTTAACTCATTTTTGCTCTACACATTCACCGAAAGTCAGTTTGTGGGGGGCCCTTTAAGAGACTCGGAATTCGGGTCCGTCAAAGAATCTTTCCGAAGAAGTTCCGGAATGCAGGGCTGTCTTACTGTCTTAATGAACGGCTATTCAGGCGGATAGAGACAATCATATTAACAAAATTCTAGAGACGGACAGGGGCCAATGCGGGGGGGAGGGGCTGATTGGCGGCCCTTCCCCAGAGCCGTCTCAAGAGTATTATAGACCCCCAAGCAAAGTGATTTTTTGAGGCCTCCTTTACATTCTTAGTCTCGAATAACCAAGTTCTGGTCTTTCAAAGCAGTTATAGTTTAAAAATGTTCAGTTTTACGACCCTTAACATTTTGCGGCCATGGGCAATCGCACCCTTCGCACCTGCCCATGTCTGGCCCTGTTTACGGAACATTTCTAGATCATTCGAGGGAGCCGTGGCATATTTACAGATCACTTGAGTGATGTGTGGCACAGTCTCAGAGCACTTGAGTGACCCGCGGTGCAGTTCCACATCACTTAAGCTACCAGTGCAACGGCCCCAGATCATTCAAACGGCCCACGGAACGTTTCCACATGACTCAAGTGGCTCCCGGCACATTCTCCGATCACTTAAGTGATTCATCCGCATATTTACTGATCATTTCAGTTGCCCGCGACACGTTTTGAAATTAATGAAGTGGCCCGCACTCTCTTATAGGTTCAGCACCCTCGCATTACAGACATTACAGAATACTCGAACGGCTACCAAGGTGTCGTTGAGCAAAGCCTCCAAAATGTTTTGACATTAGAATTTTCAATAAATGCTAATTGGTTAGTCAGGCTTATACTGTATTTGTATCTAAGCGTGAATGCAAGTCAGGCATCTTCGACTCGTTGCTGGCGAGCACTACGGTGCTCCCCGAAGTATCCATAGTGCTCGATGCTCGTGTTCGATTTCTTGCTCGCGAGCACTTGATTAACGTTCCAATTAAACACCTTGGAGGAACTGCATTCAAGGATTGAAATCGTTTCATGCATTCGTATGTTAAACTTGTAAGGGTGCTCTTCTTTTGATGATGGGTATAAGCAGTGCTCCTGATTGGAAAAAGGTTCAAGACCTCTCATGTAAGTCTTGAGTGTGCCGATGATATAGTTAGGAGGGTTCCCCATACGACTACACTGATTCTCTTGTGAGTTTATCTTGCAAACAAATTTGAAGAAGTGGGGGGGGGGGTGTCCTAGTTAAGCGGAATTGACGAGATATCGCGTCTCCTTAAAAGCCTCTTATTTTAACATTGACAAGTTCACATATTTCGCAAAGCTGATTTCTCAATGGAAAACTTTTACCTATACAAAATAAATAAATTAATTAATTAAAATAAAAAATAAACTGTTATTGGTCACACCGGAAAAAAGATGGTTATGGAAGTGGTTCTCAAACTTTTTCCACCCACGACTCCCTAGGCCAGGGTCTTCAACCTTTGTCGTGTATCGAGCACTGCCTATGCCCATCATCAAATGAAGAGCACCCATTACGGCCACTCTCTGACATATGTACGCTTGAAATCTGCATGATTGTAATCCCTTGAATGCAATTTTTACAGGGTATTCAATTGGAGCATTGTTCAAGTGCTCTCCAATCCGAAATCGGGCACGAGCATTGAGCACTCTAGGTGCTTCGAGAAGCACCATGGTTTTCGCGAGCAACGGGTTGAAAATGTCTGCCGCAGGCCTTGTCATCGTTTATCCGAGGCTCCCCACAATATTCTGGAAAATATTCATTTCGGATACACAACTCCTCGTGACGCCCCTGACAGAGATTGGCGACGCAACACCACTGGGCTATAGGTCACTTAGAAACATTGGCGTACGTAACGTAAAAAACGTAACCCCCCCCCCCTTGAGAAGAAAAACATAATTGAAAGCCCCCCACCCCTTGAGAAAATTCTACGTACGCCTACGCTTGGAAAATCAATGGCCATCGGTCATTTGGAAAATTCCCAGCTATCGGTCATTTGGGAAATTCCCGGCTATTAGTCCACCTTTTAAAAAGTCGGTGGCTATCGATCTCATATTTTAAAAAAGTCGATGGCATTTAGTCTTCTTTTTGGAAAACAAATCAGTGGGTTGTCAGTGACTTTCAAGACCGTTCATCGGTCACGTAAAAAATTAGCGGCTATTGATCTTTCTTAAAAAAAGTTGATGATGACTAGTCACAAAAAATCAATGACTATTGGTCACTTCAAAAACGCGGTTTTGAGTAATTAAAAAATCGGTGACTATCAGTCATTAAAAAAAATCAGTGGCTATCAGTCATTTAAAAAAAAATCGGTGGTTATCAGTCATTTAAAAAAATCGGTGACTATCAGTCATTTAAAAAAATCGGTGACTATCAGTCATTAAAAAAAATCGGTGACTATCAGTCATTTAAAAAAATCGGTGACTATCAGTCATTAAAAAAAATCGGTGACTATCTGTCATTAAAAAAAATCAGTGACCATCAGTCATTTAAAAAAATCGGTGACTATCAGTCATTTAAAAAAAATCGGTGACTATCAGTCATTAAAAAAAATCAGTGGCTATCAGTGATTTAAAAAAAATCGGTGACTATCAGTCATTTAAAAAAAATCGGTGACTATCAGTCATTAAAAAAAATCAGTGGCTATCAGTGATTTAAAAAAAATCGGTGACTATCAGTCATTTAAAAAACAAAAATCAGCAGCTATAGTCAACTTTTGAAAGGATGGTTGCTATAGGCCACAAAAAAAAAAATCAGTGTTTCGCCAACGCGCGAGTTGAGTCTTCTTTCAAAATAAATGGCTATTAGTTCTTTTTTGAAAAATTGGTGACAAATCGATCACTAAAAAGAATTAGCGGGTATTGGTCTACTTTAAAAGGAAAAATAGATTGCTATTGGTCACTTGGACCCCAAAAAAAAAAAAACCAAAAAACAATGGCTATCAGTCCTCCTGTAGCATAGCTAACAGCACTCACTGCAAACTACTGGCAGAGGCATACATCCAATTAGAAAATGTATCCAAATAACGTGTGAACCTCAGATAAGTCATTCATGTAGCAAGAGGTTGTATACGTAGTTATTAAAATATTTAAAAAAAAAAAAACTTGTTATATGGACACCCTGTACTTGAAAACGTAATTAGAAAGTTGCTTCACTGTCTCTCCTAGGCAAAAAAAAAGTTTTTAAGTGCATTATTCTTTGAATTCAAAAATTGAGAAAAATTGAGGAAAAAAAAACAGCAAAAAATTTTGGCAACGCTTCTTTCCTTTATTCATGCCGTTCTCTCTTTCAGTTTCTGAATTTTTCTTGAAGGTTGAACTTTCAAAACAATCGGGTTTGTATGCGTGTTTATACATTACATTTGTCTCCATTATAGGTGAGCCATTGCAAAAGTAACTTCGTGCGTAGATGGATATTAACGGCTACTACTGTCTAAATGGAACATTGTGAACCGAGTGTGGAAACGATTATCGACAGGAAAGGGTACACTTTCTCGGGTTGATAACGATAATTTATATATCGGGGGGGCGGGGGAGTCTGGTTCAACCTCATCGTTAAAATACGCAAAAAATAATAACATAAACCGAAATTCTGATAACTATAACGAATTTTCTTCCCCCATGTAATTGGTCTGTCCCGTACTTTGCAAAATTCATAACAATACCCGAATGATAATATTATCCGTGATTCTAATAAGCAGCATATGCTGTGTTATTCAAATGGACTCTTTCAACTAACTTCCAGTAATCCGACACACCTTGGTCTGATATGTGCCTGAATAGCGAGAGTCTACTGTACATATTTACTTAATTACATTTTTGTTATACGATTCCAGAATGTCACTGAAGCTCTCGCTCTCTGGATCACTGTCATGCATAGGCGAAACGTAGAATTTTCTCAAGGCTCGGGGGGTTCGTTTTTCGCTGGAAAACTAAAAATCTCCACCCTTGATAACTCAGCCCCTCGTTCCCAATGCTCCCCCATGCTTACACACTCTCAAGGTCACTCCCAGGCTCACACACTCTCTAGGTCACTCTTTTGGTCGTTCACATTCTCGCACGCGCTCTAAAAAATCGCTCTTTCGGTTACTCACCGACCTATAGTTCGTTTCAGGTTAACTTTGCAGTGGAGAGAAAGGTAGAGAGTGTACTCCTCCGCCGCAAAATAAAGTTCCCATAAATCGGAGTTTTATGATGATCATTTATACAGAATATTTCAATTTTTTTAATGATTTTGTGAAAAACAAAGGAAAAATATCGTTTTGAACCGATGTTTCTTCGTTTGAAATTTTTAAATTAGAAAAAAATATTGTTTACCATTATCCAAAAATCTATAGCAACCACAACGACATTTTCGCGGTATCCTAGAAATCGTCCATACCTTACCCAGGCCGCGCATCGATACATTGGTTAAGAGGCTTTTGTTGCCATAGCAACGAGTGATGAGGTTCCCTCGTAGCTTCCTCTTCACTGCAAAGTTAACCTGAAACGGACTATAGTTTTTTTCTCTTTAGGCCACTTACATTCCTGCAAACTCTAGGTCACTCTTCTGACTTGGTCCCTTGCTCTCTAGGTCGGTAATTGCAGTTACTCGCATGTTTGCAAACCATCTAGGCCAGTGTTTCTCAACCACCGGGCCCTGACATTAGTCAAATCGGGAAGTGAGTGATCCCGTTTTATTTTTTCCCTTTCGTTCCTCTTAGTCGTGTGTATGACAGCGCCTTCCACTCACAAAAAAGAAATCAACCGGACCACGAGTTTCCAAAGATTGAGAACCACTGCCTAGTTTGATCACTCACTCACCTAATCACTCGCTCTTCCGGCAGGGTTGATTTATATTTTGACGCCCCCTTCTCTTATTAGTAGTCTGATTTTCTTCAAATTTGTCGCCCGTGGGCCGCTTTGCCCCTGCATCTGTAGACACGCCTGTATTTGGTCAATCACTGAAATACACCATATAGCTCTTCAAGCAGATGCGGTGTTTTATTGTTCTTCTCCCACAGTCTAGCCTAATTTTCTTGACGCTTTTCCGCTTTTTTTTTTCAAAATTGCCACCCTGGGCTACAGCCCACCCCGTATTGCTCAGGGCCCGAACTTTTAAGAAGCGTGCTCTTTGGCATATTACATAAACGAGAAACATGTAATTTGGAAAATATAAAAATATCATATTGACCAATAACGGAAATTTATATTAACAGATAAACAATCGGCTCAAAAATTATTAATTTTTTAATTTCATATCAAATAATGATTAATCACGTGAAAAAAAATCACTAACACGATCATTTTTTCTCCACAATCCACGTGAGTTATTTATAAACACGGGATTTTTTTTTTTTTCCTTTTGGAGAAACCGGCGATATATCGTCGTTTTCCCAATCATACACACACAGAACAAAATAAAAAGTGCATACAGTATTATGAATCATGCAATTAATACACAAACATATTCCAGAAACCAATCATACACATATACAATATATAGTCCTTCCAGGATAAATTTTTCCACGTATTCGTATCCATTTTTTTGTGATATTTGCCGAGTGTGTGTGTGTCTCTCTGTTAGTTCATCTCGTTCCTAGAGGAGGAGGAGGAGAAAAGGACAAAAAAGAAACGGGGCGGCATAATCATCATCATCATCAGCCAGCTCGACGCGCATCGCAACTAAATAATGCTGCAGACCCAGATAGCGCATGCTCGCCAACATCATCCCGAAAACGCCTGCAACAAAAAAGCAGCCACCGCCGCCACCATCAAAACGCCGCTCCGCTCGCAACTATATAGACGGGTGAAATTGACATACTCCGGGGTTCATCTCTCTGCTATAAAGGAATCGCCAGTTTTGCGTGTTTGAGATCACTTCTCTATTATTATCTGTCTACTTTGTACATTTCGCTGATCAATTTCATTCGACAAGAAATTGATCGATTTCTTCACGAATCGTCCAAGAAATAAGGAAATAAAAGCATCTCATCTCTCTCTCCATCTCTCAAGATCCTCCATAAGCTGTTACTGAATCAGACGTTTTCCGTAACAGGTAAGTCGAAATCTGACGTAAGAAATGTATTTCGTATTGTCATTATTCATACGCCACATTTTGGAAGAAAAATCTTACAATTTTTTTTTTTTTTTGATAATATTTTGCATTTTTTTGCCATTTTTTTCTCTTTCTAATTTTTCTCTCATATAATCTTTCTGAATTTTTTTCTCATAATTTTTCTAAATTCCTTTTGATGATTTTATCGATGACATTTTAGTTTTTGTTTTGTTAATATTTTCTGAATTTTTACCGATTTTTCTGAATATTCCTCATAATTTTTCTGAATTTTCTTTAATAATTTTTTGGATTTTTACTGACAATTTTTCTGTATTTACATATTTTTTCTGAATTTTCTTTTATATTTTTTCTGAACTTTTACTGATAATTGTTCTGAATTTTTTCTCATAACTTTCCTGAATTCTTTCTAATAACTTTCCTGAATTTCTTTTGATAATTTTTCTGAATTTTTATCGATGGCATTTTCAATTTTTTTATCAACATTTTCTGAATTTTTACCAATTTTCCTGAATATTTCTTATTTTTCTGAATTTTCTTTGATAACTTTTCTGAATTTTTGCTGAAAATTTTTCTGTATTTCCCATATTTCTCCTGAATTTTACTGACAATGTTTCTGAATTTTTTCTCTGATAATTTTTCTGAATTTTTATCGATGGCATTTTCATTTTTTTATCAACATTTTCTGAATTTTTATCGATGGCATTTTCAATTTTTTTATCAACATTTTCTGAATTTTTATCAATTTTCCTAAATATTTCTTATTTTTTTAAATTTTCTTTCATAATTTTTCTGAATTTTTGCTGATTTTATTTCTGTATTTCCCATATTTCTCCTGAATTTTACTGACAATGTTTCTAAATTTTTTCTCATAATTTTTCTCAATTTTTATAGACAATATTTCTGAATTTTTTTTATATATTTCTGAATTTTTACTGACAATTTTCCTGAAGTTTTACCGATTTTTCTGAGCATTTATCATAATTTTCGTGAATATTTCTCATAATCTTTCTGAATATATTCCTGATTTTTCCGATAATTTTTCTGAATTTTTTGGCAATTTTTCTGAATTTTTTGACAATTTTTCTGATTTTATACTGATGAATCATTATTATCAGACATGGCGTTTATAGATATTTTTTTAAAGCGGTAATAATTTTAAAGAGCGATTCGAACTCTGACAAGTTTTTATGATTTTTATCGTTATGTTTTATGCACATCAATATTATATACAGTACAACTGAGATATGTCCCCCTTATAAATGAAGAAAACTGGCATAGCGGGATCCTGGGATCGCCATTCAAAAATGTAAAATAAATCGGTGTCTAACAAGGGGGGGGGGGGGACTTGGGTGTCTGGTCCCCCCCCCCCCCCAAATGTGAGAAAATGACCGAAAAAAGGGAATAAGATGGTCAAATCTATTGTTCTATCACTTTGGTCTAACCACCCGAAATGAAAATGGTCCCCCCCCCCCCGACCGAAATTTCTGGCTACGCCCCTTGGTGTCTGAGGCTGCATATAGTTATATTTATTAAGGAAAATTTATGTGGGAACATTCTTCTCACAAGAGACTGACACCACCAGACCCAGACCAAAATTGATCCCCGCTCTGTCCCCATAGGGGATATAAGCTGGTTTGCCAAAAGGGCATGGGTCAAGGTGTAAAAACACTGGCCGTACCCGACGAGGAAAAATCAAACCATCGTACACAAAATGGGTGGAAATACATAAGGTAGGTGCACAAACGCACATCGCTAGCCATGCCCCCCCCCCCCGTACATCCTGGACATGGGCGGGCCCCCCCCCCCCAGCGTCAAATGTGGAGTCGACTGATCTAATGTATATATGAACTGACATCATCATCGTGCCCCCCAGCAATAATGACCTTGCCCCCCCCAGACTTCCAAGTCAATCTCCGCCTATGATCCTGGAGCAGGGCCCCTTAGGCTGGGACCTTTGGGGGCCCCCAGACCAGACTTCTCACGAGCCCTTTTATAGTAAATTTATGGCGTGAAAAACAAAAAAATGATGAGAATCGTCCCCCCCCCCTCCGCCTTTGTGGAGGCCATCTCGCCAACAGGCCACGAATGGGCCCACAAAAGGAAAGAAGAAACTGACAGGGTAGGATCCAAGGATCAACGTGCAAAGAAAATCGGTGGATGGAACAGGCCATTGGCGCACGCAAAGGGGGAGGGGGCTCTAACCCCCCCCCCTCAAGCCAAGATTATAGTGTTATTCTGCAGAAAAAAACGTAAACCCCCCCCCCCCGAGAATAAAAAATTGAAACCCCCCATTGAGAAAATTCTGCGTACGCCTATGGAATGGGCCATAGGGAATCCTTAGAGAGGACCCGCGAAAGGGCGCTATTATTATTACTTTCAATACGGTGGAAAAAATCGCTATAGAAGCCCGTCAAAAATTCCCTTCAGAAGGGGCCCCTGGATATTTTAATTTGATAATAATTTTACAGGGTTTTGCACTTTTATCGTTATGATACGCATTATGAAAATTAGGTAGACATGTCCAGGGCCGCAACTAGACACTTTGTCACCCGGGCAAGCACGTATTTCGGCGCACTCGTGTAATGTGAAAGGAGCATTTAAAGTGTGAACTTAGTGATCTTATCTAGTTCAGCGCCTGGGGCACCAGACCCGCCTGCTCCCCCCCCCCCCAGTTGCGGCCCTGAAAATGTCCTTACAAGGTCAAAGAGGCTGCCAGAGTGGGATCCAGGTATTAAAAAAAAAATCAAAAATCGGTGCCTGGCACAGCAGACTAGCGCATAGGAAATTTCCGGAGGCTCTATTAAACACGGGGGCCCAATGATTTTGGGATCCCTAAAATTTCAACACCATACATTCATTGACTAACCGAAATTTTTTTTACCTTAGTACAGGGGAAAGAGAGGGGGAGGGGAGCATAACTTCTGCTTTGCGCAGCAAGGCCGTCTTAAGAGCATCATGGGGGCCCACGGGCCAAGTGATTTTTTTTGAGACCCTACTTTCCTTAAAATTCTTGCCTACAAATTTGCATCCTTACCCTCGAAAATTTCACTCAGATTTGGTTTTTGTGCCCCCCACCCCGCTTCTCTTGAGGCACCGGGCAATGGCCGAGTGAGCCTCTGCGTTAAGACGTCACCGTTGCTCAGGGTCCCCATCATACCAAGGTTCTTCCCCTGATTTTATACTTGAAATTTATTGAAAAATCGGTACACAAGAGCCAGTAGAAAATTTTGACGGGGGGGGGGGGGTGGAGAGCCATCTTAAGAGTATCATGGGCCCTCGCGTCAAGTGGTTTTTCGGAAGCCCTACCTGGTAAATTCTAGAAAATTTCAACCAAATCTCTTTTTTTTTTAGGCCCCTCTTCTCTTGAGGCCCTCGGGCCGTGCCCGGGTGGGCCCATGCGTTAAGACGACACTGAGGGGGTGCCCTCGCTTTGGATTCTGTGGCTGTGGTCCCTGGGTTCGATATGAGCGTGATTTATGGATATTTTTATATGGTAGTTTTAAAGGGTCCATCAGAAAAGAGTTTCTCCCAGGGCCTAATGATTTTGAGGCCCCATCAAAATTTAAATTGCATATGTTTGTTGACTAACCAAAAAATCTAAAAGTCACAGAGGGCCCTCATAATTTCTGCTTTGCCCTGGATCCCCATCATATCAAAGTTGGGCCCCTGATTTTACACCTAAAATTTATCATTGGAAAATCGGTTTATGAGCCCTTGGAAAATTTCGGACAGGGGGAGGGCCTTGCTCTGATTGTGGTGTGATCCCTTAGTTATTTTAATATAATATTTAAAGAGTCGATCAGAAATGGAAGCCATGGCGATTTTCATTTTGTCGCATAAAAATTAGTATAGCCAGGGATGTCCCAACATCATCATCACAGGGCAAGTGGTGGGGACCATCACTTTCCCGAATTTCAAGTGATGGTCTAAGAACCCCCCCCCCCCTTATACCCAGTTCGAAATGCCAGCGCGCCTATCAAAGAACATACTCATTCTTAAAAAATGATAAGGCCAGATATAATTATCATGAGAGACATTAAGGCTTCCGGGTCAGACCCATGTGTGTCCCCCATGGTTCAATACAGTACTGGTATTTGCCCCTGGGTATTTACTATAAAGAAAACTAGGACTGGATATCGACATTTGAAATTGCTTACATCGTTAAAAATTCTGGTGTAGAGTGAACCCCCTTAGGCTTCTAAAGCCCTTCCCCCACCTCACGCAGAGCCGCCGACATGTAGAAAATATTTAAAACATTTGTGGAGGGGGTTGCTGAAAGCAGTGCCGTCTTAAGGCATGGGCGCACCCGGGCACGGCCCGGGAGGCTCACAAAAATGGGATCTGGTTGAGATTTTCGAAAGTTTGCCTGGTAGGACCTCAGAAAAATCATTTGGCCCGGGGGCCCATGATGCTCTTAAGACGGCCCTGGCTGAAAGTTGCTGGTCGTCCCGTATAAACGAGACTCAAGCGCGCTACGAAGGAGAGGGAGGGTGTGTGTATTCCATTGTTTTATCCGAAACTATTGAGGAAGTTTCAAAAAAGTGGTCCGCGGACCCCCCTCCTTCCCCCCCATCCGGAAGAAAATACTGGAGTGGGGGAGGGTATCCTATATGTGTTTCAACGTTAAAAAGAAATTAATGAAAATGTGCAGTTTTTTTGTTTGTTTTAATTTCCTGCTGTGTTAAGGTGGGGTCCTGGGTAGGTGTTGATTGAAAAATGCACTTATAGGGTATCAAAAAGATTCGGTAAAAAATCGAATTACGTCAATGGTCATGCTCACTCTCGAAAAATCATAGCACCTAATCTCATCCCCATTGGGGAGGGGGGGGCCTCCTATGCCCTTTAGGACCCTTGGGCCGTATACCCCATGCACTAACACTGCCCTTTTATTGTTTGGTACCTATTTTGAACACATTAACAATTTCGAACATTCTCCAAAAAATGATAGAATAGCTATATTTTTCCATCTGAGCGCAGTCTATGCAAGGTCTGTTCCTCATAAGTTCGGGCCCCCGAGCAAATATGGATTTTTGGGGTCCCTTAACGCGTAGTCTTTTGTGAGGCAGAGGTGAACACAAGGGAAAGGGCATGTAGACTGTACCAAAAAACAGAAAAATCGACCAATTTTTGTCCCTGGGCACTTGCCCTGTTTGGCCTTGCGGGAAAATATACCCTGGTCTATACGCAGTTCGGGGCCACGTTGGAAATCGCAATGAAGCTGTTAAAATGTTTTACGGGGAAAGGCACAGTCTTTGAACAATTTTTGGTGATCCCGACTTTTTTTTCAAATTCCCTGCAGATTATCAGTAGGCCTTTTTATTTCCCGATCATCGGAACTTCTTGCGATTGGCGATGGCCCGCATTTTTCCCTGGATGAAATATGGTCAGCAGCCATTTCTTTTATTTTTAATAGCGTATCACCCGTCTAATAGACCTTGTGACTTCAACTGTGCGGTCTTGTGGGAATCGCGAGAACCTGGGTCCGATCCCTACAGGTGACATAGTGTTGGTCGGATGAGAAGTGTTGGCTTTTCAACTTCAAGGAGCGAATGCAAGCACACACATCTGTCCCATCTGAAAAACATTTTTCTCTCCTCAGAGCAGGCAGACGCACTATGCACAAGACTTGAGACACAAAATTCCCACACCTGCCACTCTAACTACCAATTCGTATGGTGGATGGCAGCACTTCCAACACATAACCCCCCCCCCCCGGACGTCACAGATATGTTCAGGGAGCAGTGTGTATGTTCGTCAGGGGTCCTCTGGGACTTCGTGCCCTGCCATGAGAGCTCACGTTTCTTTTTGTAGGACTTTCTGACCTTACCCGATAATTGCCAGGGTAAAGAAGTGAATTATGGCAAGGGCAAGTCGCAGCTGCCAAAAGTTGCATTCCGATTCCCATCATCTCCAAAAAAAAAGCTAAGCATTTGTCATACAATACATTCGTGTTTGAGCCTTGGCTTTATCACCCGAGGCCGCAATTAAGGGGGGGGGGGAGCAGTTGAGAGTTGAGTCTCTCTGTGATGACTCGGGCATCAGACCTGATTTTTTCATTTGAGCGCTCATTCAACATCGAGAAAGGAGTCCAAAAATGGACGTTTTGTCCTGGCTGACCCGACTTTGGCCTAAGGGGCGATTTGAAGCTAAGCAGGCAGGTCGGGGCCCCTCTTTCTAACTAGGAGGACAGAGATAGTCGGTGATACAAAGAGTAAAACAAGCCTTTTTTAACACTTTAACTGTGGAGTTTTTTGGCCCACCAGTAAAGAGGATAAATTTTCACTTGTGGGCTATGACCAGGGCCGTAGCTGGGATTTTTGCCACTAATACAACTTTAAAATTCTATAAGGTGTTCTTTGTTCCTACCTAAAACAGCTCCCCCCCCTAAATATTTCCGCCCAGGGCAGTTGCCCCCCATGGCCCCCCACATCCTGAGGCAGAGCCCCTAGGCTGGGATCTTTTACGGGCCCCCCGGCCAGACTTTTATGAGGCCCCCTTTATGATGAATTTATAGCGTGAAAAAACAAAAAAATGATTAAAATCCTCCCGGGCCCCAGGGCTGGAGCCTTGTCAGCCCACCCCTTGTGAAGGCCATGCCCCCCCCCCCCACGCTCTGGCTATGACCTATAGTTTTTCTGAAGAAGACACCATTGCCTTATACGTTGGTGACTTCTTAATATTCTTGGGGGGGTAAAGTATATCTACTCTCTCCATATTCGTTTTTCTGTCAATGAATTTGTTTCCCGCGACACCGTTGTATCAAAGCCCCCCCCCCCCAAGAAAGTCTATCTAGGAGGCTTTGGTTGTATGCCCTTTCTTCAAAGTGGCCCACCAGTTGGAGTTTCTTATAAAATGACCTGCATTACATTTGTAAATTTACAAATCTCACCCAATTACTTAAAAGGGAAGCTTACTGCCCAAAAAAGCCTGGCAAGAAGAGGCCACTGACTTAACTGAATTAGAGTTACCAGATTTCGTAATTTAGAAATGAGGACACGTGAGCACACACTCTTGGGAACGTCACTTACATATTTTCACAACAAATGGAGCATCTGAACCAATAAATAACTACAACAATGCTGTGCTCAGATGCAAAGTTTGCTCACTTTTCGACATTTCACAATGGCAAATTTGCAAACAATATTTTGCCAAAATGCGATACTGTGACTTTTTGACTTATTACAATTTTTGCCTTCATTGTTTTTTCATAAATTGAAAGAAGAGACGAAATTTTGCCACCTTCCAAAATTTTGACGAATGAGACTCTGGAATGCGAACAACTCGCATCTGACAGCCTGTCCCCAAAGAACAGCTGCAATCCACAACTGAAGAGCAATAAGCTGCTTGTGTGGCAATCTTCACCCATGCCAGGCTAGTTCCCTGCCAAGCTAGTTCGTCCCTGCAATCTGCACCCGGATTAGCGTGTCCCCCTGAATCTGCAACCTGGGCTAGCATGTTACTGCATTCTGAACCAGGCTAAAGTGTCTCTGCAGAGCAGCTTCTGCAATCAGAACTGTGTTAACATGTCCCCACAGAAGAGCTCCTGCAATCCATATCTGGGGAGCAGCTTGAGCAATCTCCACCCGCTTTAACCTGACCTTGCAGGGTAGCTCATGTAATCTGTACCTTCATTCATTAGCGTGTTTCTGCAGAGAAGCTGTATGCAATCTGCATGTGTCTCTTCACGCCCTATTTCTATTATATAAAGTATAGTTTTTAGCGATTCAAAATTTTTTCCCTCCTTCCAATGAGGAACTTTGATGCCTCTCGGGAAAGCTTGCCTTTCAGGTAGAGACTCCTTGGTCTATGCTTTTTGTCTATATAATATATTGTAACTTTTTTTGGGAAAAGTGACTTGTGACGTTTCTCCATCTGAACACAAAATTGTTTTCTGAGAAACAGAAACACATTTTTATTTTATTTTATTTATTTTTATTTTTAAGGGGGGGGGGGAAGGGGTTATTATTTAATGGAAAGATAAGTACAGGGCCCTGGCTGTCCTTATCAAAGAGTGTAAATATTCATGGGGCGGGAACCTACACACATTTGTTTCACACTGCAATTTTCTTTTTTCTGGAGAGAAGGAAAATAATTCTGGAACCCTGAAAACGAGTACAAAACTGCGAAATTTCAAAAACGCGTGTGAGGACGCTTGAAATGACATAAAAAATGAGGACGTGCCCTCATAAATGAAAATGCCCGGTGTCTCTAAACTAAATATCAATGCCTAAAATACAGGGTGTTTCAAAAAGAATCACCCGATGTGAAATGCGTATATTACGAAAAATATTGAACACACTTAAGATTAATTTTATATTACATGGCTCTAATCATACTGTAGTTATTTTAAAAACCAAATTAAAGGTGCTCAATATGTCCACCTTGGGATGTACGTCTTATGTCTATACGGTAGTCAAATTCGTCCCAAACTTTTGCGAGCATGTTTGCGTCCACGGCTGCTGTTGTGCGTATCTTCAGTTCGACTAATGTAGCTGGAAGGGGAGGCACATATAAACGTAGTTTTTTATAACCCCTCCACAAGAAGAAATCGCACACTGTGAGGTCCGGCGATCTTGGAGGCCAGTCAGAGGCGGATTTAACGGCGCGAGCATCGGGCGCGCCCAGGACCCCGAAAACCCTAGACCACTTTTTCTAATTTAAGTGGGGGGGGGGGGGGTCTAATATTTTGCCTCAGCTCTTGCGCCCGAGGCCTCAACCGACTAAAATCCGCTTCTGAGGAAAGTAATGTTTAACTGAATCGTCAGGTCCCGTACGACCGATCCATCGGTTAGGAATTCGATTGTTCAAAAATTCTCGAATGTCCAAGCTATTGGTGGTGCCCCGTCCTGCTGGGAAATGAAGTCGCCCGAATCGGTTTCTAACCGTGACAAACACCGAAGTGGCGGCCGAAGGAAGAGCGTTAGCGCTACCTGTCGGCAACTGTGTGAAACTCGAGATCCCTCTTTCTACCTATACATTATTCAATCAAAACGGATTAAAAGCTGAATAATTTTTTTTTTTTTAAATCAGATGATTATTTTTTGAAACACCCTGTACTATCTCTTAGCTAGGTATGGGCTCAGCTCGCTGTCTCCCACGTTAACTAATTGTGATCATAAGCGTAACATTATTGAAAATTTTGGGAAAGCTCAGAATTATTTTGGGAGTGAGCTCAAACCTATATTTCTATACGGTAATATGGAGAGATGACGGCAGGGTACAAGTTTATGCAGGGTCCTCAGACAGACATCCTCTTTTAGGAGGACATGGCCTCTTTTTTGACATCATTTCAAGAGTCTTCCTTTGTTTTAGAAAATTTGCCTTTTGTCCTCCTTTCCAGGTTTTTCCGGAATTATATTTTTTTTTTCTAGGGAATTTTTTTTTTTGCAGTCTATTTTTATATCTCTTCATTGAAATGAGTGTTTATGTGTTTTATCCTCCACACGCTTTGACCAATCCCCGTCGAAATTCGCAGAATACAAGAGTCCAAGCAGGGCAGATGCTGTTCTAATGCAAACTACACTCAATACTGATTCTTATGCCTCTGATGGCAAAAAATCAACTCTCAAAAAAAAAGAAAAAAAAAACTTCTGAGGGCAGAGAAAGAGAAGCTCCTACCTTGCTTCAGGCAAAGTAATAAAACTGACCAGACCGTGGGAACAATTGCTCATGGTAAACGAGGAGAGAAGGGTCTTTTTTTTTTTTTTCTCCCCTCCATAGTGGCACCATCTGTTGTGCGAATTCGGAAGTGATGTTACCAAGGGTGTGAAGCAAACATCTTCCTTTCTAAACTTAGTCCTATGATTGCGATTAGTTTAACACAGGGTTGAGATCTTAAGTTTTGCAGCATCGTCTCAAAGAAGGGACAGGCTCTGACCTGAGATAGATCTGGGCAAAGCAAGCATTGGGGGGGGGGGGGTCTTCATGACTAGGATCAGATGATTAGGGGTCATTCAAGTATTACGTCATCATCGATGGGAGGAGGGGGTTTCCGATTTGCTGACTTTTGGATGACAAGGAGGGAGGGGGGGGGGTTTGGATGATGCTTACGTCATCGACCACCCTTTATGAAAATATGAGTTGTGATTCAGAGGGGCAGAGCTGATGACGAAATTTTGCTGACAAGAGGGGGGAGGGGTCAAAAATGGCTAAAAATTTGCTTACGTAGTATTTGAACGGCCCCTTAGTCAGTGCACATATGTTCGAATTTGGGGTCCTGGGAAAAAAAAAGTTACCATTCACTCAATCGGATATTATGCCCAGGCTCAAAGTGTGAAACTTGCATTTCTATGCATACCATCAATTCACAAGCATCGCACCAGATGAGATAGATGGCTTTTTTCTCAGCCCGAGATATGCAGGAGGCCCGGTATGCAAGAGGGCCTGGGTTCGAGTCCCGAGACGTTCAGAGACGATATGACTTTTCTTTCCGAGTTCCCCTCAGCATAATATCCGGAAAATAACTGTTTCCTTGGTATCTCGGGCTGAGAAAAAAGCCATCTATCTCACTCTAAAACCGTCCCACTCGGGGGGGGGGGCATTTCCTGAAGTTAAGAGAGGCTACTAATGACCAGACTTGCCAACTGTCCTGATTTAGGCGGGAGACTCCGGATTTGGTAAAATTTCTCCGTATTTTGGCAGAAAATTAGATTCCACGCGAGCTTTCAAGTAGTCGTGACGTCAATGACTGCCGTCGTCGTTATGGAAAACACCCATAGAGGACAGCCGTGGTCATTTCCATCAAGCAGCCGTAAAAAAACAAGTCTCGGTGACCACATTTAAGCAACTAGCAAACACGTGACTTTGTTTACGTAGCGTTTATCGGAAATCATTTATCAGGAGCATGAACTTGGTTGCCGAAATTCCTGTACAATCGTTATTGTATTCCATTGACAGCCCGTGCGGTAAATACAAGTTTTTTTCGTCAGCAGCTTTGCGTTTTGAAGTTTCTTTTTAATTGATTCCTCCGATTAAATATGTCTTCAGAAAGAAAATATAAAACTTTAAGCTATTATAAAGCTGAATATAAAGCTTTTAAGAGTTCACATACCCAAGGTTATCAATCACTGATAGCATCCACGAAAGGAAACACATGCTTTATGAACAGTATGTAGATGTGATTTCTCTACTCTGCATGGAATTATATTCTGCTCGGGGCGGGCAATGCAGAACCTTTCTGGGGGGGGGGGGGTGTAACTTAATTGATTAAATAAAAAAAAATGCCTCTACTTCAACGCCACAGGGCGTGAAATAAGGAAGGCTGGGTCATGTCTCCAGTGATGTAGATGGTAGCATGCTTGCCCGGTATGCAAGAGGGCCTGGGTTCGAGTTGATCCCGGCGGAGACGAGATGGCTTTTCTTTCCGAGTTCACCTCAGCATAATATCCGGAAAATAACTGTTTCATCGCACCAGATGTTTTTCTATGTCTGAAATATTTGCGAAACCTAATTGAATTTTTTCCTTGATTTTTCAGATTGGCAGTTTACACTCGAAACCAACTTTGGCTGATCGCATTGTCGCCCTTAAAGCATTTAAATGGAAGTTATGAGTAATTTCAACAATATCCTTCCAGCCAACGGAAATATTCTGTTCCTGCTCACTGTGAAATGGAACACCCTAATGGGACTCTACCTGATGAATCAGCTCGACACTTAATTTCATGTCTGTGACAGACAGTCATTGACAGTTTAGTGCGTGAAAAAAAACCAACAAAAACAAACAAACTGTGGCCACACAAAATCATTTGAAAAGACTATTCCGCATCCATGTTCTGCTGAAAGAAAGCGTCGGCAGATTTGGTGAAAGGTCAAGTCCACCATATATATGTACATGTGCTACGAACTTGCTTTTTTGACTGTATGAGATACAAAGGAAAATATTCACTCGAGGGAACTCTATTCACATTAAAAAAAAATTTGTTCTTATTTTGGCGCTGGTTCTTTGGTTGCATCTGATAATTAAAAAATTATTTCTTTTCGTGAAAATTAAAATTCAAGATGACAGTAACATATTCGTTGAATGTCAGTAAGGCACGGCTGTGTGGCTTCGCTAAGCTACTCATTAGGTGGAGGGGAAGTATCTACAAGTTACTCTACAGGGAGATGATCATTTTCTGTGGTCTTTACTACAGCCTGAGTTTCATATATCGCTATGTCTTCAATGAAACTCAAAGAGGGTGAGTAGCACTTTCTTTTTCCTTCTTTGTACTTCTATCATATCGATACAGATTTTTATGACGATGAATAATCAGACATTGGTATAGGCCATGGACCGCACAAGCACCATTTATGCCCATGGTTCATACACAAACCAGTGTAAATTAGAATTCTCAAATTTAACTTGAATAGGGTATTTAATTGAAGAATCAATCATGATCTCACAAGGAACTGGGTAGAAATGCCTGGTATAAGCCGACTGACCCAGGCTCGTTACTCTCACAGGGGGAAGGTCGAAAAGGTTTCAGTCCTTGTAAAATCAACCCAATATATTTCATTCTTCTTCAGCAAATTTACTAGAAAATTCAGTCACAACCATTTCATACTTACTTCAAGTATATTTCTATTTATCCCTACTGCCCATAAATATTGTGATGTTGGAATTCGGCAAAAATTGTAGGCATGAGAATGATGTCCACGACTCTATACCACAGGTTTTGAAACTTTTTGCTGCAGTAGTTCCCCCTTAAGCTCTCTCTCCCAAGCAACTTTTGCAATCTGCACTTATGTTAGCGTGTCCCTACCGATCAGCTTCTGCAATCTAAACCTGTGCTAGCCTGTCCCCAAAGAACAGCTGCAATCCACAACTGGAGAGCAATAAGCTGCTTGTGTGGCAATCTTCACCCATGCCAGGCTAGTTCCCTGCCAAGCTAGTTTGTCCCTGCAATCTGCACCCGGATTAGCGTGTCCCCCTCAATCTGCACCTGGGCTAGCATGTTACTGCATTCTGAACCAGGCTAAAGTGTCTCTGCAGAGCAGCTTCTGCAATCAGAACTGTGTTAACATGTCCCCACAGAAGAGCTCCTGCAATCCATATCTGGGGAGCAGCTTGAGCAATCTGCATCTGTGTCAGCCTGTCCCCGCAGAGAAGCTCATGCAATCTCCACCCGCTTTAACCTGACCTTGCAGGGTAGCTCATGTAATCTGTACCTTCATTCATTAGCGTGTTTCTGCAGAGAAGCTGTATGCAATCTGCACGTGTCCCTTCACGCCCTATTTCTATTATATAAAGTATAGTTTTTAACAATTCAAAAATTTTTCCCTCCTTCCAATGAGGAACTTTGATGCCTCTCGGGAAAGCTTGCCTTTCAGGTAGAGACTCCTTGGTCTATGCTTTTTGTCTATATAATATATTGTGATGATATTCTTGTGATGTGTATATGGATTATCCATTTTTTGTCTTTTTTTTCTTTTGTTCAGGGTATTCGAGAAGCTGACAATCTACTGTGAAGCATTTACAAATCTCATTCCGCTTTCATTTGTGTTGGGGTTTTATGTGTCAATAGTTGTAGGGCGATGGTGGCAACAATTCCAAGCTATACCTTGGCCTGACAAGTGAGTAAATTCAATTTCAATCAAAAATGAAACATGTTATTAGACCAACTTTCACCATGATCACCATCTTTCTCTAGAATTAAAAAACCAAAAAACTCATTTGAATGGTTATTTTTGGCAACCAGATAAGCATGTACTGACTAATTAAGATGCGCTTATTTGCTTATCCTGTATAAGCCTGCATCCATCATTATTTGGAAAAAAAAAAAGAAAATCATGTTTGTTTTCGGAATATGCGTAAGTAACTAGCTATGCTTTCTTTTTTTTTCTCTAACTGCAAGTGTTAAATGATCACTTGCTTTTTAGGTCTTGTATGCTGATCGCAAGTTATGTTCACGGGTCCGATGAACGAGGGAAGATCATGAGGAGAACTCTTGCAAGATACCTTAACCTCCTCACAGTTCTAACATTCCAAGCAGTGAGCACTGCTGTCAAGAAGAGGTTCCCGACCCTCGATCATGTAGAAGAAGCAGGTAATGTTTTGTTTATTGCATTATTGTGCTTTTAGATTTTGATGGTGTGTATGATTAATTACAGAGAGAGAGTGTGGAGATTAATTACAGGTTAAGGGAGTCCCAACTATTAGGCGTGTCTTTCTCTGGGTAGACTGCAAAGATTTTGGGAGAAGGAAGAACTTCAAGATACAAGAACTTCAGAATTTTTTTAACCATTCTGTGGTAAGCTTTTTTCAAAGCAATACTTTGATAGAAATAGGCGCATAGAGGTGTGAGGGAGCATTAAAATATTAGATGCTCATTGGGAGGACACATTCAGATATCGGATGCTCATTGGGGGGCACATGTGGAAATTGGATACTCATTCGAGGAAACATTTGGATATTGGATGTGCTCATTCGAGGAAACATTCGGATATTGGATGCTCATTCGAGGAAACATTTGGATATTAGATGCTCATTGGGAGACACATTCCGATATTGGATGCTCATTTTGGGAGACACATTTGGATATTGGATGCTCATTAAGAGACACATTCAGATATTGTATATATTGTTTACAATTTTTTGTTAATTGCATTTTTAATTGGGTTGCTATATTTTTGAAATATATGACATCCATATTTTTATGGGCATCTTTTTTCTCAGCCACCTCGTTGGGCATTTTGCCTGTTGTGGCATTGTATTTGTATATTAGATGCTCATTGGGATGCACATTAGGAAATTAAATGCTCATTAGGAGGCACATTTAGATATTGGATGCTCATTAAGAGACGCATTCAGATATTGGTCACTCATTGAGAGACCTGTTAAAACACTCACTTCAGAAGGTATCAGACACTAATTAGAGAATGCATTCAGATATTGGACACTCATTGAAGGATATCATTAGGTATTGGACACTTATTTGGGACGCATTCATATATTGAATGCTCATTTTGAAATGCATTCAGGTGTATCAGTCACTCATTGAAAGACCCATTTAGACAGGGGAAGCTTATTAGGATATACATAAAGATATTAGAAGCTCATTTCAGAATGCATTTAAATATTGGACTTAATTATCAAATGCATTCAGATATTTGACGCTCATTGGGGGCATGTTAAGATATTGGACACTCATTTCAGAATGCATCCAGGTATTGGACATTAATTGTGGAAGGTATTTCAGATATTTGACGCTAATTAGAGATGTGTTAAGATATTGGATGCTTATTGGGGAACTCATTCAGATATTCGATGCTCATTGGAGTGTGGTGGCAGAAGCTGTTCGATACATTGGATGATTAGGAGAGCCTCTACAGCAAAAAGGTTTGTGAAATCTGGAGTCATCAAATGTTGAACTTTTCAGGTCAATCTCTTCGCTTCACAAGCATTGCATATGCTAATCAAAATAAGAACACTTGTGTAACAATTCTGGCATATGCTCTAAAGTAAATCGGGATAATGTTAATCCTTGAATAAAGTATTTATTCCATTCACAAAAATCATGCACAATCCTTGAACATTCTTGAGAGCTTAAATGAGAATCATGTTGGCTGTGTGAAACTGATTGAAGACGCCTATTCTAGATCATTCCGATTTAAAAAAGAAATGAAAATGCCATAACTTTTTGATTCAATAACAACAGAATTTCATTCGCACTCTTCCAGGTCTGATGACGAAAGAAGAGAGAAGAGTATACGATGAGATACCCGTGTCTCATGGTAAATGGTGGGTACCTGCTCAGTGGTTTTCTTCATTAGCCGCCAGAGCAAGGAAGGAAGGCCGCATCAAGGATGACATACTACTTCAAGATCTTCTTCAGGTTTGTGAGCCGTTGACTCTTCCTATTTTATTGCGACATCTGATCTGGACAATACCATTGTACGAAGCTTCATAACTTGGAAGCTTTTGCTTCAGTTATTCATGTAGTTTTTCTTTTACTCTGACAGGAAATGCATGTTTTCCGAGGAAATTGCGGGCTGCTTTTCAGTTATGATTGGATCAGTATTCCATTGGTGTACACGCAGGTCAGTATATATATATATATTAAGCTTTACTCCTATAAGACTATTATGTTATGTTATAAATAGTCAGAAAATTAGCCATTTTCATATTGATTGTTGACTAAAATTCTGAAATTTCTCTTTCAGGTTGTAACTATCGCTATCTACACGTATTTTCTTGCAACTTGCATGGGTCGTCAGTATCTGGACCCGGATAAGGGCTATCCTGGTCATGAAGTTGATCTGTACATTCCAATATTTACTATTCTGCAATTTTTTTTCTACATGGGTTGGTTGAAAGTAAGTAAAAGTTTTGGAATACAATAAGCGCTTTCATATCTGATAATTTATAGCCATTTTTAATTGGAATGTTGATCAAGTGTTCGCGGGCATGAAATTTACATGAGTATTGAGCACTCTGGGTACTTCAGGGCACACCGGGTTGAAGATGCCTGTTCTATTTCATCAGATTCTAGAGAAACTGTGCCACCAAACAAAATTTCCTGTCTCTAATGGGGAAAAAGGGCTCTCTTGACTCTTTCTTGCCCGGTTTACGCTCATCAGGGACACACTCTCAACTTTTTCCTTTTTACTTTCATGCAAACCTGTTTTCTTGGCACAGAGGTTGAATAGAAACTGCGACAAGATGACCTACAACTATTTCTTAACCATACATGTATCTCATACACATTACTCTGCAAAAATTTTAATGAAGTGGTATATGCTGGAATGTGTGGCCCACCTAACATATTTATGTAGTCAGAGTTACACTTGTTTGTTCCGTGTTCTGCTGGTGTTGCCATCTGACTTCCATATGTTGAAGTAAAGATGGTAAATGCTTGAATTTGCATGTTATGTAAGTATCACATTGAATATCTACCTGCCTTCTGGTGAGAAACTTTTTTAAGTGGGAGACTGGCTCATATTCGCCTCCAAAGTTGGAAAACTGTAGAAAACCAATTTCACAGCTGATTATCACTGTGCGGTCGCACTGAAGAGCATAGTGCTACTGCATCAAGCCCCCTTCCCATGAGGGGTTTGCACACTGACCTCTTAGCAAAACATAAATGAGGGGATTTTAGAATTCTCTGTGCCATTCAGAATTGGCAATGAAGTATAGGTCCCGGGGGTATAATTAGCCCTGGTGTATAGAAAATGACAGTGGTGCGACTGTAGTGCCAAAGCTTTCTCCCACAAGTGATTCAGGAGGCATAATGCGAGTCTGTTTGACATACAGAGACCAGGTGGATCTTCCTGAAATACTTATTCATTGCTTGTCATTCCAAATTAAGCAAATAATTTAAGTATGAGCACAAGCACGCATAGTGTGGACCCATCTTAAGAGCAATAAAGAGTTCTCTCTTCTGATGCCATGACTTTTCATTGTTTTCAAGTTTCATAAGTTTTCATTGTTAATGAGAAGAAAGTCAGGCAACTACTGTCTCAATAACGACTAATTATAAAGCAAAAAAACTCTGTTGGCACTCAATAATTAACATTATAGGATTAATGTTAATATTTGAGGTGACTATTATTGCCATTCACACTCTCAAAGTAATACAAATTTGAAAGTGATTTATGTATACCAAAATCAATGGCTTGAAAAAAGCATTATGAAAGAAAATCATGACGTCAAGTGTATCAGAATGCGTTGATCTAATAGCCGATTTCTCTTAATGCAGGTAGCTGAGCAGCTTATAAATCCATTTGGTGAAGATGATGATGATTTCGAGCTAAACTGGTGTTTGGATAGAAATTTGCAGGTATAAAAATCTCTCTATTATATTAATCTAGCTTATCGATCACATTAAAAACTCTCACATTGGATTTTTCCCTCAATTTTTACCTGAATATTCTCTGAAATGTTTCAGATATCGTTCATGATAGTCGATGAAATGCATGCAAAGCATCCTAGGTTGGTTCGAGACATGTACTGGGATGAACTTGAGCCGCAGCTGCCATATACAAAATCGTCATTCATGATGAGGACTCAACCTCACCTTGGCTCTGCTATCAACTTAGAGTATGTATATCTGGTGATATGTATTGCAAGCGATAAGCAGACACTTATTATCTCATTACAGACAGAGATAAGGCCTGTAAACAGGCTTGAAGGTCATACATGTGAATGTTTCAGACCATAAGAACAAAAGAAAAATAATGTTAAAGATTATAATAAGACAATCAATGGTTCAGAACATATTTCTAGACTATAACGGCAGATTTTCTCGCACATTGAACATTGTTACCTATAAAATCATGCTCACATGTATTTAAACATGTTTTCATTATTTTGAATTCTGAACGTGCGTCAACTATACTAATATTTAAGGAAGATATTTTTTTCCGCAAAGTCAATGAAAGTAAGTATGCAGAATTTGATAGGATTTGGTAAATTCATACTTTGCACAAAATAAATCAAGAAATCTTTTTAAGATGACCACTTGGCATTCTGTGAAATTGTTGCTATTTACGGAGATGATCCTCTGATGGAGGTTGCGAGATTGTAGCAGACACACATACGAAAAAAGAATTTTTAACAAGAGAATATAAACGCTCGCTCTGCAGCAAGACCAAAACGGAGAGGCAAAGGTAACTCATATCCCGAGCAGTAAAGTTGGGGGCACTTTAATTGATGTTTACAGGAAGGGGGGGGGGTTATTTGCACTTCTCGTTATGGCCATGTCCCATGGTCCCCAGCTTTTATCTATGATTGCTCGACAATATGATGCTCTGCGCCCTTCAATTGACTTTCACTCGCAATCCTCTTCCTTACACCCAGTATTGTTCTGACTAAAGTGGGAACCAGAAAAGATCAAAATCAATGGTAAAATGGTAGTCTCAGTCACAAGCATTTACGACAGCAGACCTCAGATCTATTTATATCTATAACTTTTGTGTTTGAATCATTTTCTGATGCTGTCTCTTCCATTATGCTGCTGTTAACTATTCCGTTTTCCCATATTTTCAAACAAGATAATTGGGAGATAATGGGAGAAATAAATTTGCCCCCCCCACCCCCCCGAGAAAGAAAGACAAAAAAAATTTTCATTTGAAAAAAGTAGCTAGTAGCTTCTCTGTAGTTTCCACACTTTGCCGAAATATTACTGGACAGATAACTCTTCCCCTCCTTTTTTAAAAAAAGATGTGTCTATTATTTTATCTCAGAATAAGTTGAAAAGAGAGGCAAAGGCTGTTTTTCAATTGACAAGGCAGTGCATTTTAAAAATGAGTTTAGCTTCAAATACATTATCCCCCTCTGCCTTGCTATAGTTCCTTTTAACCCTGTGTAGGTAACATGGCCACCATAATGGGCTGCAAGAGGAGATCGGCCCAAGGGTGATACTCAGTCCTTATCTACCTATGAATCTGTCTCTGTAGTAGGATGCAATTTTCTTGTATAACAAACAGTTAGTGACTAATTTATTAGCCCCATAATGGAATATTTAACTTGGCCATGTTTTGCGCCCCCCCCCCAAATCGTTTCTATTCTTCTTGCCATGGACCTTACGAGATACTGGTATGACTTGAGAGATCGTGTCTTATGAACTACACTCTTTGTTTTTTTTACATTTTTTAACGGTTCTGGACTCAGCGCTGTCTGACATCCCTTTTGAGTGCATCTCATAAATGATCAATTGAATTAAGATAATAAGCATCTGTAATCTGTCCCATGCTCCTGACATGCGTTAAAAAATTTTCCTACTGTGATCATTGGTTTTCAGGGGGGGGGGGGAAGAGAAATTGATATCGCTGGTGAATGACAATACACAAATACTGTTAGACATTCAGACAGCTTTTCATTTAGTGTTATCTCCAAAGCTAAAACCAATTGAGGCACAGTAGAGAATAGCAATGCGTTACCAAGAATCCGGAAAGTCTTGGCGATTAGTAAATACAGATATGGAGAGCTCAGAAGCCAATCAGTGCGAGTCAATAAGCATCAAGGATGAGATAAAAGGATCTTTTAAAGGGCCTTTCTACTCCATGTTTAGTATAAGTGGAGCTATTTGCTTTTGCAATATAAAGATAGGGACTTGAATGCTTTGGCAACTGAAAGTTTTAATAATGAAAAAGCACTTGCAATACAAAAGCAATTTTCAGAAAACTAACTAGCCCTGATTGGCTTCCGAGCCCTCCATATGCAAATTGACACTGGTCTGAAACATGCACTAATATTAGATGCATCCACTTAATTGAAAATTTGCTTGTAGCAAGAATTTCTGTTAAAGTATGTATTGAAGATGATTTGTTTGATAATACTATCTACCAAAGCATTAAATGTTTTTTTTTTTTTCAGTGTTGATCCAGAAGATGCCGAATTTGTTCCGATGGAGACAATTTTGGAAGAGGATAATGATGATAATAACTATAACAGCCCACCACAGAGTCCAACTAATGAATTTTTCCAACCGCCTGGATTTCGATCAGTTATGGGCAGCAAATCTAATCTTGAGAATGATGGGAATGATACCTCGTCACAAGCAGGACTTCGGTTGTTCTCAGACTTCCGAGGGTCAAAGCTGTTGAACATGATTATCGGCTCAAGTGCGGAAAATATTTCAGCCACTCCCAAGAAAGACACTGGCTTGTTCCCAGGCTTCATGTTGAAAACACCGAACCGCCGTTCCCGTACCAGTTCTATCGCCGATAGTCTCAATGACCATGCTCTGGATAAGCGCAACCTAGACCACTATTCCACGGATCATCCGACAACTGCCAGAGAAGAAATGCGCCACCTGGTTTTGGAGATACCACCTGACATCAACCCTCCCGACAACCATTATGGAACATCGCTTCTTATCGAGGGTCACCCAAAACCACAGGAACACAACACTCCAAAGCATGCAGCAGATGGACCGGACGAGGGGACACCTTTAACATCGTCGCACGACTATCCTGAGGACGTTGAGAAAGAGGAAGAATCACCAGAAAAGAACGAGTCGCCATACGAACCAAACTCCTCTCAAGAAAGCCTCGGCCCTTACCCAGAAAGCAACCAAAGCACAGTGAATAGTTACGCAGAACTTCTGCAGCATCCCAAATAATTCAAGTGAACTTCGCCTGTAGCATCCCCAACTTATCTCTTAATATGTACAACCAAAAGGCATTCATTCCCCCTTTTGAATTTCATCTAAATTTTTCAGAGAAATTTAATAACTATATATTCAGCATTTCTTTAAATATACTACGAGGCTTATTTCTCAAAGAAATCAAACATATCAGATAAGCGAAACTGGGCCATTATTGAGCTGACAATCATATCGTAAATTGTAAGGATTTATCGCACTAATTGATCAGTCGTCGAATGCACAAGACAGCATAAGCCTTATGTAAATAGGATAGCATTACTGGAAAAAAATTATTCCTCATCAGAAACAAACGACAATACTTAGGGGAAACTACAGGCGAACTCATTTGAAAACTTTGAAAAATTTTACATTTTCCTTGCTATTTTCGAAAGTTTTTTATCCAAAAGTTCTTCTCGTAAAAAAAATAGTAGTTGAAACTTCGGTACCTCACTTTAACACATCAATGCTTCATTATTCTCGTAAGAGTATCTAGAAATATCGTACTTTCGTCATTCCCCCTATACCGATTTCTAAACTGCTTTTCCATGTGCCATCCATCTAAAATCTCTGCCAGCCAAAAAACCATAATAATCGCGAAAACTCTCTACAAATGCATTTCTTTTTTTTCTCCTCGTATGTGTATTTTTAAAAAAACAAACGAAAACACTTTTTAAGGTCCTTTTTGATCCCATCGAGCTTTTTAATGATAGGTTCTCGATTTATATTCTGGCGACACGAATTAGACATTGAATTTTGATACAGAATCGGCATCTCGCTTTCTAACGCCATTTAGAAAAATATCTACTTAATTAACACATTCCAGTGCATTGTGATTAATGGCATTAATGCATTTCTTTTTTACATTTGGAACTCCGGTTACGATTCATTCTTTTTTTTTTTTCAGTTTAGCATGCTCATCAGTGTCTAATTTTGCTATGTATTATATTATTAGTGTCCGGCTGCAGCCTGTCTGAAGCGTAATTTAAAATTTAAGACATAACATATATTTCTAAGCATGTAACAAATGCTTTATGTATAACTCCCTTTCGGTCATTATTACTTATATGGGAATATTTATGTATTGATTCGGATTGTGTATACCATGTGTATGAAGACGTTTTTCGTGAATTCTGCAGATATAAAGTTTTCATTTTTTTAAAAAATTAACAAGCGAGAAACTTATTGATATTTACTTCAAATCTCTTCTTATCGTGCAGGACTTCTTTATTATGAAACACCAGTTATGCTGATGCTTTCATTACCTGTACCATAACTCTCATGATTGTTACCCAACGCTTCACATTTAGTCTTCGTTGATGACTATAGCGGCGAGTCTGTCACTGTACGTCCTTTCATAAAGTTTAAACATCTAAACACAGAACGATAGGACTTGTAATTTACGACTGACTATATTCAAGTAGATTTTTCCATATCTGCTTTGTTCGATTGAATCCAATTGCGATCCTTAATTATAGAGATTTTATAAAAAAAAGTTATATTGAATTTTTTCACGTTAGTCCTCTATATAGCTAGTTAAATTAAGCTTCTCTCATCACGTATACGATGGTACATTTGCCTTGTAACAAGGTGTTTTTCGTTTTCTTTTGCTACTAAGCTGGATATTTTCGAGAAAAGCGGTCGATGGGTAGAGTTTGAATCACACGAGCGAAAGAGATTTGCGATGTTTATACAAAATGGAATGAAAACTTTGAAACTGAGAATTTAGATTTTTTCTTTCATTTGACCGGAATGGATATAGATTGGCGAGATTTTTCATATTTATACTTATATATATATTCATATATATTTGTGGGGTGAGTAAAAGTATTTTGCACTGTGTCGATGTCTCTCGTATAACCGATTTCATGATATTTACAGCATTAATAAACGACAAAATTTTCTTCTTTATCAGAAGGAAAATACTGAAATCAATATCATAAGTGTTAAAAAGAATTAAAATTAAGGATTCTTAAAAAAAACAAATATTCAATTACGATATTAAGCGATTTCTTAGTTTATTAATGCTGTAAACATTATATTCATGTTCCCGTGTAGTTTAGTGAATATTAGTGTAACAGGAAAAAAAAACTAATTTTTAGATTACTTAGTGTTATTTTTCGAAATGTTATTGTGCCTGTTTATTATCAGTATTCTATCCCGAGATATCTCATTCAAAACGATAAGCAAATGTTAAATTGCAGGAGAGAATTTTTAAGAGGTAATGTGATAATGAGTAACCTGTGATAGTAAAAAAAAAAGGATGTAAGAGAATTTTTTTTGTGGCGACGCACTAACTGTCAATTACTGGAAAAAAAACAAAAATGGACGTTTCTAAACTAATGGTGGCTAAAAAAAGTGTATGTATGAATGGGCATGCCATGAGCTCTTTAAAAAAAAAACGCCTCTGAAAAAAAAAATTATGCTCTCCATATTTCATGTATTTCACTTGCCTTTCGCCAAATTTCATTTATTGCTTTGTGTGTTTGTGACCTTTTTTTTTGAAAAATAAAAGCATCTTAAACACATTTCACTTTGTGTGTTTTTATATCAATTCTTATAACTATTAACAATTTTCTCACATCATGTCCAGAAATAGGTGCGTTCAAAAAAAAAATTGGATGATCGGCTTTTCCCCCTTGAAATGAAATGCAAATCGGAATTACGTTGTATGACTTCTATTTATGTAGCTCTTGGGACTGAGTTAATTTTATAGGAAAAGAAAGGGTATATAATATGCTGCTTACCGAAAGGAATTGATTCAAAGCTAAAAAAAAGTCGGACAGTAAATTTTTGTTTTTAATTTAACATCATTTTTCTTGAAACTTTGGAAGTGAGGGAAATACATTAGGTGAGGGACAAACAGATACAAGTTCTCTCACCAATTTTGGATGACTAATGACCGACCTAATGCTGGCTGTTTGGCAAATGTTGTCTTTTCCTCGAAAATGAAATATTTTTTGCGATTTGACACAATGTTAGCAATTCACATTAAGCTTATAATGCCATTTCGAGGACTAAAAACAAAGAACAGTCTTTATTTCTGGTTAAATTCTTTAGAAATTTTTTTTCCAAAAGTAGGATTTTTTTTACAATCATAATAGAAATTCGGGAGACTTGGCAGCTATGATGTACAGTGATATATATATCTCGGCTAACAAAGATAATTCATTCTGGAATCATGTTTGTTAGCCAAAGCATGATGTCCCCATAGGTTTCTATGGGGAAATCATTTAATACATTCCAGGTACTGCCCAAAAAATAAGTTTCTGTTAAAACATCAGGAGCAATTAAAGGCGGAAAAGCTTCAAAATTTGATAAATGAGAACTTATAAGTAGATGAGATACTGAAGAAAGATCTTTGTATTTTATACAATATACACGAACAACACCAGCTTTAGTAGACTAAGGGTATGAAAATAACACACACTGATTTCCAATTCTGTCTATTGCCGCCATTGAAGATTGGTGCACAAAACCTGAATTCAAAATTTTTAACCAATCCATAACACTGCTGACTAACAGAATCAGAAACCAGTGTGCACTAACTTTAGTACCCTAAAGTTGGTGTTGGCACAACCCAGTCGAGTTCGTAGGTGTCCCCCATCCATTAATGCTTTGATGGGCTCATTTCAGTATCTGCTATCCTTCCCCAGGATCAAACCAGTGGACCCGGTAACCTTAACGGTGGTAGGCGAGCATCTTACCACTGCACCACTCAAGCTGTACCTACACACTGACATCATCATGTCCACCTTCCTCAAGACCTTCACGTCTCTCATGTCCGCCTATGAATCAGTACATGCTTTAAATTCATCTCAATGCCCCCTAAGGGCCTGCAGTAGAAAGGTTGGGAACCACTGGATTATCCTGTACTCTACATTTTTCTACGGAATTAGCAAAAACATGTACCAGTACATACTTGAACTAAATCCCAATTTATTATACATTTATTATGGTTCCAATTGAGATAGAAATAAAGTTATTCACAGTTCATATACACTTTTTCACTTCAAGATTTTCAAAACAATTAAAGAGCTTTGAGAAAAATTTTAAAACTTGATAAAACTATTAAAAAAAATCGTTAAAATATTTCCACATAAAAACAAAAAGAACAAAAAAAAACCATACATATACACTAAAGAAACAACTTGCTACGAAACTTTTATGTTTGCGAGTGTTCCGACATCCGCCATAAAACGAACTCTGTGCTTCACTTGCCCAAGAACAGTCATGTCGATATTGCTCTGATTGCCGGATATCGAAGTCAGTTGTTGAAAGACTGGACTTGACTCATATAGTTCTAGGTCATCTAGGACATAGTCTCTGATGACAAGTCTTGTTTTCCCACTGCGCATAAGTTGAAGTTTTCCAATGTATCCCTCAACTGCTTCAGTCCATGAAGGAATTTCATTTGCAGAAGACTGGAGAGGAAAATGGTAGTCATAAATTTGATTAGCGTCAATACGAAACACAGTTAACAGAACGTATAATATACTATAATTTCCCTGCATAATGCCTGTTTTTGTGGGTTTTTGCACTCTTCATACCCCAAACTCTTTCAGCAAGAGATTAAGGTGAATAAAATTAAATGGAATAAATAATTGATAACTTTCGTGCTATTTGGTTGAACTTGGTCTGAACATCTTTTTTGCATTTCGCTTACACGAATGACGACTATTTTCAACAAATAAGTCTCTTACAATGTCTGGCGAGATACAAAACTTGGACTGCTTGCCAGTACTGTGAATGAAACATCAAAAAAGAAAAAAATTCAACCATGTTGGCCTAATAGCCTGAAAGTTATGTATTGTTCTGGTAGCTACAAAAGCCTTGTTTGTAAAAGGAATATCTGTAAAACATTTCCGATTTCTCCCGAACCTATTTCCAAGATAAAGTTAAGAAAGATAAGCAAATATTTATGCCAAGCAGAAACGAAGATGATGCATGTGAATTTTCTTTCTGAAGTTAAGAAAGAAAATTCACATGCTTCTGCGGGGAATCAAACTACCAACATCTCGCAGTCTGGGCAAGTGCTCTACCATTAAGTTACAGAGGACACATTTTCTTCCCTTAGAAGTAGTGTTTCGCAAAGTGTGTGTCATAGCGAGCTGGAAATATTGATGTGTGTCTATTTATGATTGAACTTCAAGCACAAAACCTTCAAGTCTTGAAGGGTTTTTTTCTATGAATACAGAATATCTACTAACCAATGTTTCGTCAACCTGAGGCCCATTCCTTTGTAATCCTGAGATAATCCGGGGGGGGGGGGGGCACAAGTGAAAATTGAGTTGAAGGGGAGCCATGACAGGCTGCTAGGAGGCCACAAAGAGCTTTGAAAAATATTCAGATGTACAGAAATGAAGCTTCAAGCGAAATATGGTGGGAAAAAGTGTGACTACTTCCAAAATGATGCAGAACTATCCACGGAGCCAGGGTCGTCTTCACATCATCTAACTAGATACAGCCCATGACCTTGAGCGTGTAGGACCACCCCCATGATGATGAAATTTGATTTTTTTTTAAAAACAAGTATATACATTTAAACAAAGGTACTTCCAGGTTGTACACAGGCAGAGCCCTACCCCTCAATGCTGCTAAAATGGTCCTGCATAGAACCAGAACCATCTTAACACATGGACTCATCCAGGCATGGCCCTGTAAAGAAAAAGAAAAATGATAATAACAGTTCACATACCTGAATATTTGAACTTTCACTGGATGGTCCCGGCATTGCATTCCTTTGAGAATTATCATCCAGCTCGCGATTTTGCAGGGGACGCAGGATTGTATCGGGAAACTCAAAAAACATCAACTGATCTTCTATAACAGAAAAAAAGAAAATCAGAATTATAAAATAAACAAGGAATGATCTCATGCGGCACAAGAATTTCATATTGCCTATGTAGTGATAAGCAGGGCCAAAGTCAAATTCTGGCACAGGAATGGCTAGCTACGGCCCTGATGACAAGTACAATGAATAAGTGTAATGTTCCTAAAACATAAATTCATAAATATTGCATATCATTACCGAAAGTGCCACTTGAATTGAAGAAAAGATCTCCAACGCCCTCTGGGATATTTTCAACTTCTGTTTTGCAGCAGTGCTTGATGAATTCGTGATTCCACCCAGCTTTGCTTCCTGGAATTAACGAATAATATTATGTGCAATAGAATAGCACTAAACAGTAATTCGCATATGAAATTGATAAAAGCTAATATTTATAATTAGCACGGAAATTCTCGGCATATTTACCTTTATCAACCTTAACCTTCAAATCAGGGTCTATTTTCAAAGGAAGGCATACAGGCGGTTCATAGTCATCATCATTATCATCAGGATCATACTGTGGAGAGAGAGTTTCGTCTCAATTCCCTTGAATAAAACACAAAACTGATGGCCTTTCAATCAAATTATATATTTGAAGGACCAGACATACCCTGCTTCACATCTCAGAGATATTTGTAACGTTATTTCAATCCCCAGCACAAAGGTCTGGGTTTTACTTTATTTGTAGTAATTTTTACATTTGTATGTTTAAAAATGTGAATGAATATTTACCTTTTAGTTCTGTTTGTGGTTGCTTATAGCGATCACAGCTGATCATCTCGTAAAAGTTGACATTTTAGCATGTGTCAATTTTAAACTTTGAGTGTTCTGATTATGCAAACTTTCTTTGTTTGTTTGAATGGGATGCAAGTTTATTCTTTCAGAGATGGGGCAGTTATGTAAAGCAGTTACTCTGAAATTTTCTTTGTTTGAGATTGTTAAAAATGCCTTGTGATTAAATTTCTCTCTCACTTATTGTTGCTTGTTTGTCTTGACATGAAGGTTCAACATTAACATTTAGTGTCTCGGCACATGGTTAGTCACCGGCTGGTCTGGGGTATTTTAATGAATTAAACAATTTTTACTTAAACCAATGCATATGTTCATATCGAATCCATTGAGCTATGGTGGTTGGTAAGCCCATATGACTGTTGACATTCGTGATGATTCACTCCAGTTGACTGCATAAAATGAGGACTTGTTGCCAGAAAACGATTCAGTACCCAGTGAAAACCAACAACCATGTGACTTGCCCTTACGATGAGATCGGCTACTTCACTGAGACTTACTTCATGGTTGTCTTCCTTGTTTCGTTGAGACCTGCCTCTTCACAATGGTTATTTTTCCATGTGCCATGCTCCTTAGAGTCCTAGATCAACATCACCTGATGAACCTACGACTGCTGGAAAGCTCGAGAATTCTTCAAATTAATGGATGTGTACAATCACCAGACTGATAGAGAAGTCACAGGATGCAAAAAAACTTGTCCCAAAATTTACTGATGAAAGAATGCTACTTAATCAACAAGCCATACTATTTTCTCTGTAAATCTTGAGAATGAATTCTTAACGTGAGCGATTTGATGTGTGAATTATTTCATGAAAATCTGGTCAGCAATCACTTTAAGAAAAAGATTAGTTGGTAATTGTAAACTTAATGCAAATAAATTACCTTTGGTGAAAAATTGTATTATATGTTTTCTCGTTATTGTCTATCGATCAAGATACAAAAATAAGACGAGAATTGTACTGTGTGGTACATATTGAAAAGTTCCCAAAAGATGAGTGTATCCAGAAATTTCATTAAATAAATGACGAAAAGAAATCAAACACAACATATGGTCGCAAATATATTGAACAATAAAGGACCGGACACAACTAGCTCCCCATCGAAGTGCATGGTCACATATACAGCATCACATCCTTATATCGGTATAAATTATAAATCGTAAACCAATGCCGAATCGTCACAATAAAATATTCTATAAACTAATCAGCACTATTGATTGAATTCATGAGCATCACATTTTCACCATCATCAATCAGTTGTTCAGATGAAACATCATCCATCAACAGACCTTGCCATGCAGACTGATACCAACAATCAAACTGATATGTGTAAGCTGAACAATAGATGACTGTGATTAGCTGATTTACTCTGCGATTCAAAATTTTATATTTATTATTGACAATCATTCGATGGCCAGGTTCTTATGGGAGGAACTATTTGCTATCATCGTATAATCTTGTTTATAATTTTGATTGCCTATTGGCGTTTGTTGTTTCGATTTTAATCACCTGTAATATGATTTTAGATTGATGATTGTCTTTATATATATTTTATTTATTTATTCATTTATTTTTTGTTGCCTTCGTCTGAGGCGACAATGTTTTGTTGTTTATAATAAAACTTCCCAGATACACCCATCCTGCGGGAATGCTTCGATATCTCTATGAGATGGGAAGCGGGGTGTGTCCGGTCTTCAAAGGCCAAAGTCCTTGCCATCAACTATCTTCGATATTATCTGGATATTAACATATTGACACTCCTGAACAGAGATAGTGCATGATATTAAAGATGACGCAATAAAAATATACAGTCTAAGTTCGTTTTTGCCAACTTGAAAGGACTTGTGAACATTTATGTCGTAAAATCAAAAGTTCGTAAACGGAAAGGATGCTCAAAGAAATAGCATATTGTTTGGCACCAAAGAACTAGTTTGCAAGAATGTGTCAGTAAACTCAAGCTTCATATTTGAACATCTTCCGGCTCAGACTATTAAAATAATGGTCGCTCTCATGACACTTTCTTTTCTTTCAAACTGAGCACAACTCTGGCCTATTGTCACGGGCAATTTACTACCAAATGAGTTGTGTCAGAAGTGTGCATACTTAACTATCTGAGTGTATATATAGCATTGTGGCGGGTTTTTCAGTGTTGCCATCCATATTTCCAAAGTGAAGTGTAATGATTGAATATTTGTATTGTTGTAGACATGTTGCTCTCTGTGATGAGACTTTTTGCTTTGTTGACTTTACTAACTTACTAGTGTTTTTTTTTAAATTTTTTTGGCGCATAGCACACCGTCTTTGCATTTTATACACAATGTCATGTTCATCAGATGATCTGACCTCTATTCCACTTACAGTAGGGGCTTCGGATGAAAATTCAAATTCTCCTTTATTTGTAGAAGAATTCACTTCCATTTGAAATTCCTGAGGGGGGATATACAATGTGTGGTGCCCGACCCACTTCTCATAAAATTCTGCATGTTTTATCAAACATGACAAAACCAGCAGGTTAAAAGCATCGCTGAGCAACTTCTACTACCATTTATTGGTTTTTAGTTGTGTCTATAACTTCCTGAACATTTGTCCATCACATCAACACCTGATTTCTTCATTATATTTTTTTCACGATTCGAGGCACTATTACTTTGATTTTGTGAGCATATGGCTATCTTTTAACATATGGACCAATGGTTCTTGAATGTAACAGTACAACTGCTATTACAGCCCAGTAAAATGTATATACCAAACCATTGGATTGATAATCTTCTTTGAATCATCTTGAAAAACAAGTTTCAGGAACTTTTAACACATCATCATCACATAATTTATCTAGCATTCTGCACACATCAGCCGGAGCTGTTGTCACGATATAATTTTTGGAAATCTTTTCTTTATCCCAAGTTCAATAGTGGGTAACTAGCATATATATCTCAGTTTGACCAATTAGTCTACCATTCGAAACAGTGTGACAAGAAAAACAAAACACACAAAATATAAACAATTTAACCCAAAATGGCCCACTCTTCTTTTGTCTGTAATCTCATCTTACCCACAATTCGCTCCCTCTGCACGACAGATAAACGGTGGTTAAAACAAGACAATCAAAGCAGCCGAACACAAATCAAATACGGGCCACAAATCCAAGACTAGAAAAGTCTCCATCTTGCACATACTTACATCATATTCATTGTCGCCATCACTGGAAAGATATGGTTCAGTTCGCTCCTCTTTCTTCACTTTTAAGTCAGAATTGGACGCAGAGCTAGACGAGCGTGTCGATTTTGATATAACTGGCTTCACTATTGGTTTGGTATCATTCTCGAACTTAACACCTAATGAACAGAAAGCACAAGAATATACCAAACAACACTTCTCAGCGTTTATACTCATTTTTGTAAAAAAAAAATTCTGACATTTCCAGGTTTTTCAGTCACGTTTTCAAAATTCCAAGTAATGCTTTAATAGAAAATGTAATATAAATTAATTATAATATACATATAACTGATTGCATGCGTGTGTGTATGTTCTCTATACGAACCTACAAATTTAGATCAATCGATGCCAAATTTTGCTCTATACCAAATGGGCCCTGACTTGAATGCTTTAAAAGTTTGCCAGAGCAGAGCAAATGTCCGAAATTGGCGAAAAACTGTCAGGCAACAATGGTTTCTGGGCCTCAACAATCATTTTCGGATTGTTTATTTTGGTTCCCTAGCAAATGCATTTCAGACTTACATAGCTGCCACCTTTGGAGAATGAGAATTCGTGAGGTTTTTATGCAGATCCGAATTCCGTACAAAAATAAATGTAAAAGGAATATTTTAAAAAATTTAAGAGATTTTTTATTAGTGAAAGGGGAATTTTAGGGATATTTTCCCATTCCGAAAACCATGACTTCATTGCAAGCCATCGCTAATCATGGTAAACCAGTGGGCTCAAGTTCTCGCGTTAATTAAATTACTTCTCAAAAATCTCACAAACCAAAAAATCTCCGTCGGGCCCGAAACAGGACATATGGATAAAGCTGATACATGCAATCGTGCCAATTTTGAATTTTGAAAGATCAGATTGACACTTGATGATTAGCAAATTTTGTGTTTTCACCCCAAAAACTGATTTTTTTTGTGATTTGACGAAATGGTGAAAATTTACACAACGCTTATGAAGCAGCAGTTTTTTTTCGGGTAAATTCTTGGGCAATAATTTTTCCCTAAATATAGGGATTTTTTGCAATCATGGGCGAAATTTGGGAGCTATGCGTGTATATGCTTTTACAATTGTTTGTCACTCCTTTAGTAATGCCAGTACTATGTATGATAGTTTATGCCTTTATAATAGTTTGTCAATTTTTTCAATCCTCCCAGTAATTGAAGAAAACGCGGGCAGTGCTGGGTATTATAGCTAATTGATTATAGAATTATTTATATTAATTATAAAATTATTTATATTGATTATTATCATCATATCATAATCATAGATTTATTATTACATTTTTTTATACACGCATTTATGCATTGCAAATACACCTGATGGAAAAATGGAACGCAAGAAAGGAATGCAAGATTTCCCTTTTCTGTAATATCACTGTCTGGTAACATTACCTTAAAAAATTTTCCAACATCCTTGAATTATTATAGGATAAGTGATCTTTTTTTTTTTACTCACTCGTTTTTGGTGAAGCTTTGATTCCTTGTCCGAATACAGCACCAGGCAACTGAACATATTCTTTACGGGCTCTACCACGCTGATGTGCCTTGGAATTTGGTGACGATTTTGGCTGTGATGACAATGATCTGCTTGTCCCTGCAGTTTTATCAGTGGAATTTTCTGTTCTGAAAAAAAAAGAAGAAACAATTAGTCGTCACTAAATATCTTCTTTGTATAGTGAGCACCAATCACTTTGCATGTCCAGCAAGAATCACTGTGTAACGTTATTTGATACCCCCAGAATGTAGTGTTATTCCAATCTCAGTGGAATGTAGCATTACGGCAATATCCGTGCAGGGGTACGGTCAGGGCCACAACTAGGGGGGTGCAGGCGGGTCTGGTGCACCGGGCGCCGGACTGGAGGGGGCGCAAATTTCACTCTTTAACCTCTCCTTCAACATTACGGGGGCACCAAAATGCGTGCTGCCCCGGCTGACCAAGCAACTAGTTGCGGCCTTGGGTCTGGTTTTGGGTGTCAAAATGCATGTTCAGTTTTGTTCTATTCACGATCTGTCATGTAATTGGCAATTGTGGCCAATTAGTCTCATTATGTTGAATTAATAAACAAGCATGTTTTATCTTTTGTCCTTCAAGAGAATGGCAGTGGACTTCCGTTGGAAAATAATAGAACCTTCGTATGTTCATTTTGTCATAGTCTTCAGCTCATGCTGGGTGAACCTCGCCAGTTCATCCAGTGTGTTGCCAATTTTGTGTTTTACAATTGAAATATTTCTTTTAATCATGCATGTTTATGTAAATTTGGAAATATGATTAATGGCGTACTAGTTTTTTTTTTTCATTTGCGATGGAGTGAACATGCTTTTCTTTTATTCCATGGAAGAAACCATTTGTAATCATATAATACTGATTGAGTACAGGATAAAATTCCCATTCAAATCGCATATCTCTATATACGTTGGTTATGTGATTGTATTTTACTACCAGTTGTTTTTAACTCGGCTAATTATTTTAATAAGGGGCCGTTCAAGTATTACATAAGCAATTTTTTAGCCATTTTTGATTCCCCCCCCCTTGTCAGCAAAATTTTGTCATCAGCTCTGCCACTCTGAATCCAACTTATATTTTCATAAAGGGTGGTTGATGACATAAGCATTATCCAAACCCCCCCCCCCCCTCTTGTCATCAAAAGTCAGCAAATCGGAAACCGCTTCCCCCATCGATGATGACGTAATACTTGAACAGTTCCTAACGTAATATATTTTAACGTAAGTAATTTAATTATGCAACATAATAATGTAAATAATATAGCCAGTGATTGCTGCCTGATGTTTTGCAGGTCAGGACCTCCATTTTATGTTAATTAATTATTTCTCTTTGATTGTTTGTAGCTGCCGCTCAGACATCATTACAGATGACGTTTGGGATTGTGGTCTGTATCCGATCCTGGTGATGGTGTATTGACACCTCCTTCCTCTTATACCACTGACCAGCATAATCAATGCGGTGCTGAGATGTATAACTGCTTCCCTGCTTTGGGTGGTTTAAAAACTACAGAGAACTTTAAGATGATCGGACACGTGGATTTCCTTTTGACTTGCTGATATGTGTTTCTGTTGTCATTGGGGCCATCCGAATATATCGTCAGCAAATATTTAGCTATTTTTGACCCTCCCCATCTTGTCAGCAAAACTCCTACCCCCCCCCCCCCCTTGTAAGTAAAATTTTGTCAGCTCTGCTCCCTACATCCTAACGGATGTGAATCCAACTCCCTAATCATTCGATAGGGATACAGGATAATATTGGATTTTTTTATTTTATTTTTTTTGGCGCAAGGACCATCTAGGTCAAGCTGCGCCAGATAATATTGGTGGGATCAGAGACGTATGTAGGGGGGGTATATAAGGGGACTCGTGCCACCCCGCAGATCAAAAATTTATTTGTTTAATGGAAAAAATATTTTCAATAAAATTAAAATTTTGAACGAAAATACCTTTACATGTTATTACCGTCAAATCCCATTATAACGGGGATTAGAAAAGTGTTCAAAAAAATTAGATTTTTTTGCTATAACGGTATTCATTAAAATGAGATTCGACTGTATAATCAAAATTTCTGTTAATATCAATTCTATTTGAAGGGTAAGATCTCGGAATTTTTGTTTAAGAAATTAATTGCAACCCACCCTCTAAGCCATGTATGGTAAACCCTTGGCCTGCACACCAAATGTGGCCCTGAGGTTATCTGATGTGACCTGCCCCCTCAAACCTAATTTTGTGAAAACGAACTAAGTGGAACATTTACAGATTGCTTAAATGACCCGTGGCACAATTCCTAAACATTTAAGCGGCTTGTGGCGCATTTTTAAGATCGTTCAAGTAGGCCCATAGCACATTCCCAGATCACTTAAGTAACTCGCGATACAGTTCTAGAGCACGATCCGTGGCACATTTAGAGTTCCCATGCGTGGCATGTGGCACAGTTTAGAGCACTTGAGTGGCCCCCCAGTGCAGTTCTACATCACTCAAGTTACCCACTGCACATTCTCAGATTACTTAAAAGACCCGTGACATAATCACGGATCACTAATATGACGGTAGTATCATACATCATGTGGATCATGGACCTGTGCAGCACAAGTGGCCCAAGACACATTTCCAGATCACGTGGATCCGCTAAGTATTTAGAGATTACTAAAGTGGCTCTGTAGAGGATTTATCAATAAGTAGAATGTTAGTTCAGGTGCCTACAAACTAGCAAAAGGTTTTACTCGTTTTTGACGCACCGACTTAAGAATATTTCATATTTTTATGAAGGTTTGTTGATGACGTAAACATCATCCAAACTCCCTCCCCCTCCTTTGGCATCAAAAGTCAACAAATCGGAAACCCTTCCTTCCCCATATATGTTAACGTAATAATAAATTACCTCATTCGTGTTCCTGTCCGACATTCAACCTGCTGCTTATGATGATTACCCTGTAAGCTGACCTTTGTTTCTTTCAAACCGAGCACAACTCAGGTCTATCACCATCTATGGGCGATTTACTACCTAGTAAGTTGTGCTGGAAGTGTAACCGTGTGTGTGTACCTGACAGTCTTTTTTTTTTGAGTGTGTATGTAGTGTTGTGTTTGATTTTTTCAGTGCTGCCATCTATATTTCAGTGAGATTGAGTGAAAATTCTCTGAATTTAGTGATGTGTTATGATTGAATGACATTCGTACTGTTTGTAGGTCTGTTGCTCTCTGTGGCAAGACTTTTTAAAGGGGAGATCATTTGCGCCTTGAAGTTGGGAACCACAGAAAACCAGCTTCAGCCGACCTGAGCTGATCTGAAACGATGAATTGATATCATGTTAAAAGTCCATTAACATATAGAAAAACAGAAAAGTCTTTGAATACGGTATGGGCATTACAGACTTGAATATTTTTGTCGTGTGTTCATGTCGATTATGACCAGATTTAACTGTGGAAAATGTTTTGAAGTAATTTGAAGCCGAGGCGTACACATAACACAAATTTATTAAACATTTTAGCACAAATTACCAAGACACAAATATAAGACAACTAAGAATCAGACAAACTGAACGTGAACATGCTTCTCTGTGTGAGTCAGCGAGTGATACAGTATATATGAAAGATCTTCGTCAGGAGTTGGGGGGAGGAGAGTTTAGTTTTAGTTCCAGTCTCAAAGTCAAACCAAAACCAAAGATGTTCTTCGTTTTTGCGGTAAACAGTGTCCGCCTCAGTACCCCCCTTCCAGTGACTAACGACACAGTCTGACAACATTATTGAATCTGACAGGATAGCGAACCTGTCTTCCGGAACGCGTGAAGCGGTCTGGTGGTTTCGGAAGCACATTAATTTTGGGACTCACTGTATTCGAAATTGTAGTTGTAGCATCCTCATTCACTGTGAATGCAGGTTTGATTCGATCGATACATACATTTGTTGGTTTTCCATCTATCAGAACTTTAAAGTTCTTTTCTTTTCTGCTGATCACCGGAAACGGTCCGGAGTAGGGTGCTTGAAGCGATGTTCTCAACCTGTCATGTCGGATAAATACATGAGAACAGGTGTTTAATGCTTTATGTACGAACACATTATTTTTGTTATGAGAGCTTGTTGGCTTCGGTTTTAATGCTCTCATGTGTTGCCTGAGGTTTTCGATGAACATGGACGGATCTTGAATTTTGTCACTCGAATCGTAAAAATCGCCAGGAAGACGCAAGGAAGCACCGTAGACAAGCTCAGCTGGTGTTGCACCTATATCTTCTTTCAGTGCTGAACGAAAACCGAGAAGAATGGTTGGAAGGACTTCTGTCCACTTGGTGGTGTGGTGAGCCATAATTGCAGCTTTTAATGGACGGTGAAAATTTTCGATCAGCCCATTTGCTTTTGGGTTGTACGGTGATGTTCGCCACTTTTCCACACCTAGAAGAGCAGCAAGCTGAGACATTAGTCTTGACTCGAACTGTCTGCCTTGATCAGTTGTTATGCGGTCTGGTGTGCCGAATCGGGCAATCCACTCAGAGTAGATTGTCTTTGCGACTGTTTCAGCGGTAATATCTGAAATCGCATATGCTTCCGGCCAACGTGTTACGCGGTCAATTAAAGTTAAACAATACGTTTTCCCGTTTGATTCCGGCAAGGGTCCCACAAGATCGCAATGAATATGTTGGAATCGTGCAGTTGGCAGTGAAAATTTTCCTAATTCTGATTTCGTGTGTTTGTGAATTTTAGAACGTTGGCAATCAATGCATTGGCGTGCCCACTCACGAACATCTTTATTCATAGACTGCCAAACGAAACGGTTACGTATAAGGTCAACAGTACTTCTAATACCTGGATGAGAAAGGCAATGTAAGTTTAGGAAAACTTGTTTGCGAAATTTAGCAGTGACATAAGGTCTTACTTTTCCAGTTGAAAGATCGCAATATATTTGAGAATTTGAATTGGGCAATTGAATTAATTTCAATTGCAACCCAGTATTAGTGTCTGAAATGAGTTGTTTCAGTTGTTCGTTTGATTTTTGATCATTACTGAGTTCATCATAATTAAGAGGCTGGGGGACAATAACCTCACTTATGCGCGATAGTGCATCGGCAGCTTCATTTCGCTCACCTTTTAGATACTCGATATCAGTAGTGAATTCTGATATGTAAGAAATCCACCGTGTTTGCTTATTCGAGTAAGTGTCCGTTGCCTTACGAAAAACGTATGTTAATGGACGGTGATCTGTAACAATTTTACAGTTTCTAGCCTCTAGCATGTGTTTAAAAAATTTAACAGACTCGTATATAGCTAATAGTTCACGGTCAAAACTTGAATATTTCATTTGTGTAGGTGTAAGACGTCTTGAAAAGAATCCCAGGGGTTTATATTCTAAATTCTGCATTACACTTAAGGTAGCTCCAATTGAAATTTCGCTAGCATCACAATGAAGTATTAACTTATCTTCATTTTCTGGAAACACTAGCGAAGTAGCGTTTAGCAAAGCTTCTTTTGATTTTTCGAATGAATCTAACAAATTTTTAGACCATGTAATGCGAGATTGATCATTTTTCTTTTTAGACCCTTTTAATAGGTCAGTTAATGGTGCTAGTACTTCAGCAGCATGTGAAATGAATTTCCTATAGAAATTTAGTAACCCCAAGTATTTTCTGAGTTGCACCAGATTTTCTGGACGTGGATAGTTCATTATAGCTTTTACCTTGTCGTCCAAAGGTCGAACACCACCTGCTGATATTTCGTGACCCAGAAAGGAAATTTGTTGTTGACCAAAAACACATTTGGAAGCATTTATGTTTAGTCCGTACCTACTAAACCTTTCCAAAACAAGTTCTACGTGCTTAATGTGATCATTTTCGTTTTCAGAAAAAATTAAGACATCGTCTAAATAACTGACAGTAAAATCGAGACCTTTCAGTACCTCATTCATAAATCTTTGAAATGTCATTGGTGCACATTTCAGACCAAATGGGAGATATAAAAATTCAAAACTACCAATGGGAGTAGTAACGGCAGTTTTTGGTACATCGGATTCATTTATCGGAATATGATAGTATGCCCTTACTATATCAATTTTGGAAAATATTTTCTTTCCGTGCAGAACATTAGTTATGTCATGTATATGAGGTAATGGGTACCTATCTGGGACAGTTATAGCATTCAAGCGACGATAATCACCACAAATTCGGTACGTTCCATTTGATTTCGGAACTACATGAATTGGAGAAGCCCAAGGTGACTTTGATGGGCGACAAATTCCATTATCAATCAAATATTCAAATTCTTGTTTAACTGCTTGTAATATTTTTGGATGCAGCCTTCTAGGTTTACAGAAAATTGGACTTCCGTTTGTTTCAATAAAATGCTGAGTGTTATGTTTTGGAGGACGGGAAAACTGCGGTATTGGATTTGCCAAAATTGGAAATTGTTCAAAAATTTTATGATATGGTGATTCACCAACAATCAATTTCACTGTGGGTACTGCAGCATTGGACAGTACACCTTTTGTTTGCATGTTAGTGATAGAGTCAATTAATGCTCTATTTTTTAAATCCAACACGAGTCCGAAATGTGTTAAAAAATCAGCACCAATAATAGCAGTATTGACTTTTGCAATGAGGAAAGTCCAACGAAAATTTCGACGAAGCCCTAAATTTAGCTCTAAATGTTTTTTTCCGTATGTTGGAATTTTCGTGTTGTTGGCTGCATAGAGAAAATGTGAAGAACTGTCCTTCACATTGGGTGACACAGGAATGCAAGAGATGTCACTACCCGAATCGATTAAAAAATTACAATTTGTCGCTTTATCATATACGTAAAGTCTACATTTAGTAGGACCTGCTGCTGCACCGGAAAAAGTATGCTGTAACGATGCAGCAGCGTGCTTTAGTTTTTTGATTTGTATGTGCACGGCTGGTAACACTTTGTTGCTTTCTCACCAAATTTATTATGATAGAAACATAGTGTTTGTGTAGTATTGAAGTTACGATTTCTAAAATTACGGCTGTTGCTTCGGTAGCGAGAATGAGTACGCCCTCTTGAATAATTTTCATTTTTAATTTTCGTTGACAAATCTGCAATTTGAATTTTTAATTGCGATATTTCACTACGCAATTGTGCAATATCAGATTTCACAGAATCTGATGAAGGGCCTGACTGTGAAGAAAGCGCAGAAATACTCGGTATTGGTTGTATTTCGGAAATTTTATCGGCTAGTGTGGCCAACTCAGTTAAATCTGCAGTTGACACTGATAAAATGGCCTGAGAGTTCAAAGGTAACCTTTCCATCCAAATAGTTTTTAGAAAATCTTCAGTTACTGAATTTCCTGCCAGCTCTTTCATTTGTCTCAGTAGAGAGGATGGTTTCTTATCCCCAAGAGTCAATTCAGACAACAGTTTGCGGATTTGTATCGATTTAGAATCTGTAAACTCAGCGATAAGCCTTTTTTTAAGTGCTTCGTATTTGTTTTCGGCTGGTGGATTAAGCACCAAGTCTGAAACCGAATGAAGCGAGTCGGCATCTACAGCTGCTAAAACAGTGTTATATTTCGTTATATCGGAAGTTATTTGTGCTACTGCGAAATTAGCTTCCACTTGCACGAACCATGAAGCAATATTATTTATCCACATTGGAGGTAATTTACAAGATACCCTTGCGACCACCGTGGGATCCGTACCGTCATCCATCTCGTAATAACAATAACGAAATAGATGGGGGAAAACGAAGATAAAATTCCAACTATAAAATTATTTTATGCAAACAATATTAGAATTTTACAGGAAAAAAAAATATATAAAGGCCGGAAGATTAGCGAAAACAGTAGCTCACCGTGAGAAGATCCCATCATGCCAATGGAAACAGAGGGAAAATAATCCAGAGCTTGGAAATACGACCAAAAAGTTTATTCAGAAGGTTCTGTTCATTTGAGAGTCACCACTGAAGCCGAGGCGTACACATAACACAAATTTATTAAACATTTTAGCACAAATTACCAAGACACAAATATAAGACAACTAAGAATCAGACAAACTGAACGTGAACATGCTTCTCTGTGTGAGTCAGCGAGTGATACAGTATATATGAAAGATCTTCGTCAGGAGTTGGGGGGAGGAGAGTTTAGTTTTAGTTCCAGTCTCAAAGTCAAACCAAAACCAAAGATGTTCTTCGTTTTTGCGGTAAACAGTGTCCGCCTCATAATTGATTAACAGTGTGAACAGTTTTAACTTTGCGAATGTGAATCAATGTTATATTGTGAAAAATTTACTTACGTCTATTCTTTTTGCCTTATGTCAACTTGGGGGTAAACAAAAAGAATCTGGGAGTGTAAGTTACCTTACAGCTGTTGCATATGTCAATAAAAAGCCGCTCACATTCATTGGTTTCAGCAGATTGTGAAATTGCCAAACAAACTGCCGGGACATGAACGTTCAGACGAGGGAGCAACTACCAAGAAGGTAAGACTATTTCAGGTCGAACTTGGGCTTGACAAATTCTGGATGGTCACTGTGACAAGAAAATTGGTATTGAAACCTAAAACTTTCTATAAGTGAATTGCAAAGAATGACACTAAAGTTTCCTGACTTCATGACAGTCATGCCTTTCAACATACGTAGGGGCCAGTAAGTCTCACAAAAATGTTCGACCCTTATTAGAGTGCAGGCAACCTCATTGATTTGAAAATCTGTCATGGGCTACTTAATTAAGTAATATGTAAGTGTGCCATAGGCCAGTTTAGTGATCTGGAATAGTGCCGTAGGTCACTCGTAGTCTTTTAATGTGTCTCAGGCCACTTACTGAGAATATACTTCGTTCATCTGTGGGTATGCAGGTAACAACTTAAGTGGTATGGGACTGTGGCGCATGTCCTCAAGCGATCTGAAAAAGTGGTGCAGGCTCCTTTAGTGATCTATAAATATGCCATGGGCCACTCCAGTGATATTAAAATATGTCATGATCCACTCAGGTGATGCAGAACTGCTACACCGGTCACTTGAGAGATCTGGAAATGTGTGTCACTTAGTTCATTTTTACAAAATCATGTTTGAGGTCGCAGGTCACATTAGATGACTCCAACAGCTATGTTTGGTTCACAGATGCTAGATTAGTGAGAGTCGGCCCAGCATCCTTAGTCCTCCCCAGCACGGCCCAACCCACACAAGTAAAAGGCTTATATCCCGGAATGGGCCAGGCCTTGTATAGGCCAACAGATTAGTGAAGAGTCCAATGTTCATAGGGTAAATAAGTTTTATTTGAAAATAAAAAAGCTACTCACGCGGCAGACTTTTTGTCTCTCCGAATGGGAATATTCGGCACAAACGTTCTTTTTGGGGTACCAACGAGCGTCAAATCTCTAGGAGTCCTGATGGAAGGCAACCTATGAAATGCAAAAAAAAACATTATCAATATAAACTTGAAGAATATCAAAACTAAAACAATTTGGTGTTACGGAACACTGCACACACTCAGATTAATAATCAATTTCATGGCACTCCCCTCTAGTCTTTTTGGTAACGGCAAAATCTGGGTCTAATCTATACACGAAAAAATTCACTTATGATAGAATGTAACGAGGTGAGCTCAATTATTTGTTGCGAGGAGGTCAGGAACCAACCCACAATTACTTAAAGGACAGATGTGCCAACTTTTGGAGTCCAGAAATCTAGAGATTCTCAAAGGGGTGGGGGAGGGTGTCCCCACGGCCGCCATACTCCATAATTAAAGAAAAGTGCCGCCCCCCAGGTAAGTCCTGAATACTTCCCTGAGCAGAATATAGCAATGCAAAAAATTTTCAGCTCAGTTTTTATGATACCTGGAATGTCCCCAGTTTTACTTTCAATACAACCACATCTGTCAAGTTTTTTACGCATGAGGTTGGCGTGTGGCAGCAACAGTGAAGAGCTCCCATAGATCATAGCAGCTACCATAACCTACAGCAATCGCAGTCACTAACATTAAGCAGAATCCAGACCAGCTGCACGATGCCAAGCCAAACCAAATAAAAGATGGTTCAGAAACATGGCTGAGGATGCAGTGTGGGTGATTCTTACAAAACTAATGAAACTGGGGTGAGAAAAATCTACATATATGTTGAATTTAGTGAGGAATTCGCATAAGCCGGCAAACTGATTTTTCAACACATTCCATATAAAAAAATGAAAAAGACAAACAAAAATGAGTTAGGCTGATGCCAGGCAAGCGTGATTATTACAGCAAGCTGAAGAGGACAGAACGCACAACCAGTTGTCAGTGTAGCGCTGTTTTTCAATGGAGAGAATCCATTTTGTAATAGAGAGAAACCACTCATCCATCAAGAGTTGGGCGATTTTGCGCCATCTACACTCATTCAACAGCTCTAGTAGTAACTCCATCCCACAAAGCGTACTTCAAAAATGCAGTTAACGTTAACATTACCTTGCAGTTAACGCTTATAATACTTCTGCTAAAGTCAAGAGAAAATCTAATTTTCACCTAAAACAGGGAGGAATTTTTAAAAATTCTGGAGGGTGGGAAGAAGGGCAAAAAATATGGAGTTTCTCGCCTAAATCTGGAGAGTTGGCAGGTCTGAAAGTATATGACACAGCTAGAGATGTAAAATTCTCGACATTAATCTTTAGGAGAAAAACTCTGGAAGGACTATTATTATAAATTACTGGGGAATATTCTCTTATTGAAAATAATAAGAATTAGTCTCAAGTTATTGGTAATAGTCCTTAAGTTGAGAATATTCTCCTCGATGAAAATATTCTCCAGTTATACAAGTCCTTCCATAGAGTATTCTCAAGAATATATGTAATAACATGTATTACAATAAATCTCTATGAATAACTCGAGAATAAGTCTCATTATTTTCCATAAGAATATTCTCTAGTAATTTACAATAGTAGTCCTTCGAGAGAATATTCTCTGTCCCCGTCAAGAAGACATGAATATTGAAGTTTGTAGCGCACAATATTAAAGTTTAAAAACAAGAAAATGAAACCGCTATGGCTGAATTGCACAACTCCCAAAGAAATATGAGCGGTACAGAATATAAGTGTATGTACATTGAAGAAAACAACAGTTCTGTATCTTCTTAGAATGAAGGTGATTGCACAGGGCGATTCAGAAAAGATGGGAAAAAAATATAAGAGTCGGTAGTACACACAAAAACAAACAATTTTCATCAAAAAATGCATGGTCTAAAATGAAATGGAAACATGTTACAGGGTGCGCCATTATCCTGTACGTTACAATGGTTGCTCGCTTGAATAACTTCACAGGGCTGGCATCAATGCCTTTTATTCACTGTGACACAGATTTGCATATGGTTTCCTCTTCTTCTCCAGGTTACGTTTGTATGAATAGTGTTCTTTTTCTCCTGATAAATTTCAACAGGAATAGCATTTGCAGAGGGGTCATTTCTAAACATGCTAGCGCACTTGCGTTTCATGTTGGACCATGCATTCTTTGATGACAATTGTTTGTATTGGTATGTATTATCACTTCTTAAAGTTTTTCCCATCTTTTCTGAAAACCAACTTCAGCCGACCTACCACTGCGGCGACAGTGGAATTCGAACCTGTGATCTCGCGATGCGAGTCTGTCACTATGACCACTTGACCACTACCACAGTGAGCATAGACTGTTATTTATAACCTTGATCCCTTATTTGGTCTGAGAATGTTATTATTTTTGTGATTAAGTGGTTATCATCATTTTTTTTGTTTTTAACCACCATAGTGTCATCCCCTTTCTCGGTGATATGTTAGCGATTTTTTTTCTAATGCAAGAAAAATGTCCAAAAAGCATGACTCCGTTTCACTATTGGCAACTTCTCGTCATGCTTTCAAACGTTTTTCTCGCCAATGATACAAAAATTCGCCAACTTACGATAAATGTCACAAGTTTGGCAATCTTTCTAAAAAAAAGTTTCAATCCTGAACATTTCACACATGATGAAACTATCAGAAATAAAATATAAGGACCCGCTAATACTCCTGTTGGTCAGGGAAAGGGGGACCCGCTAATACTCCTGTTGGTCAGGGAAAGGGGGGACCCACTAATACTCCTGTTGGTCGGGGAAAGGGGGACCCGCTAATACTCATGTTGGTCGGGGAAAGGGGGATCCGCTAATACTCCTGTTGGTCGGGGAAAGGGGGACCCACTTATACGTCTGTTGGTCAGGGAAAGGGGGACCCGCTTATACTCCTGTTGGTCAGGGAAAGGGGGATCCGCTAAACGATGTGGAGGGAATGTCTTCAGCAAATATTTAAATAAAAAAGCAATTCGGAATTGAAGCCAGGTTTTCCTAGGAGCAGGTTTCCTGTGTCGCGCGGAACGTGATTTGCTCAGCGCGACACGCCGTCTACTCACCAATAAGAAAAGCAACATGACTGTTTTCCTACAGAGCACAATACGCCTCACAACAGCGGTTTACGTCGGGCGTGATTGGCCGACTGCTGAAGGAGTCAAATGCGTCCTGTGCCGCGCGTTTTGCCGATGTTCTCTTCACGCGTGTGTGTTTTCTTTCCCTTCCCTTCAAACCGGAGCATGCAGACGACAGAGTAGTTTATACCAAGGCCATATACTATAACATAGCTGCCTTGATCTGATGCGTCACGCTAGGAAATCACAAACGCGTAGCGTAATTATGTGACACGTTTCTGCCGGCGCGAAATGGTCTAATTCGGTTCACGCGGCGCAAGAAACCTATTCCTAGGAAAACCCGGCTTTAAATGATGGAGTGCCCACATACGTACCTGGCATTACGTCCCATCGGAAGTCCCCGCATACTGATCGCTCCCCTTGGAAGTTTGTTGACATCGACGGACTTGTTCTGGGCATCTGATGCTTGGTTTTGATCGTCGCTCATCGTCAGAACCCGTCTTTCTAAACGCTAATAAAACATACACAAACCCACACGCTGAAATCCTAAACAAACAAGGAGGCAAGATACCGACGGCTTTGACAAAGATATTGTTCAGTACAATAACTATTATACAGGGCTTTCGGCAAACACTTCTGATGGAGCAAACGCAAACATGGAATTTAATGCTGACATCTATTATTTAAAAAAAGAACTAAAAGCTGTTAAGTTTTCAGAAACTAGAACTACTTTAAGACTATATAGATGACAGAAAATTAAGGATAGATATTTTGTTTTTTCCTCTTGCTCTTGCTTTCTTTCAAATCGAGCACAACTCAGGTCTATCACCATCTATATGGTAGATTTACTACTGAGTTGTGTCGGAAGCAGTGATGGTAACCTCGTCAAGCAAAATTTCCCTCGAAAATTTCCCTTTTGACTAAATTTTTCCAACGCATTCCGAAATTTGTGCTGCCATCTATCGGTGGAAATATATAGGCAATTATTTTACACTAGAAGAGCATTATTTTGCATTTATATATTTTTTTCAACAAAAATTCTTTTGTTTGATGACCTCTCAAAATTTCCCACAAACACCGAGAAATTTCCCATATGGACCAATTTTGGCCAATTTTTCCCACGAGTTACCATCACTGGCCGGAAGTGTAACTGAGTGTGTACTTAACAGTCTGAGTGCATATGAAGTGTTGTGTTTGAGTTTTCAATGCTGCCATCTACATTTCAGAAGTGAAGTGAGTGATGTGTTATGATTGAATTACATTTGTAGGTCTGTTGCTCTCTGCGGTGAAACTTTTTAAAGGGGAGATCGACTCGCATTCGCTCCTTGAAGTTGGGAATCACAGAAAACCAACTTCAGCCGACCACCAGTATGGCGACGGTGGGGTTCGAGCCCGGGTCCTCGCGATGCGAGTCCGTCACTATGACCACCATAGCGGCTTCCTCTTGGTCAAAGCCCCAGCTTCCAGTATGTCAACAAACATGGCGGTCTCGCTTGTTAGATTTGCAGCCAGGTAGACGGACTGATCCCAGAAGGAAAAAAATGGTACAAGAGTGACTAATTGCATTGGCGTACGCAAGGGAAATTGAGCCGGGCCAAGATTATAGTGTTATTTTGCACTAAATAACTCCCCCCCCCCTCAGAGGGGAAAAAAATCTGAACCCCCCCCCCCCCCCCCCCCTCGAGAAAATTCTACGTACGGCTATGACTAATTGGAATAAATACCCCCATTCCGAAAAAATCAAGTGTTTCTACCCCAAAAGAACGGTAAGCAACGCTAAAAATGTGAATTTTTGATAAATTTTTGTTTTGAGCATCTCGATTTAACTCAGGGACGGATTAACCATTAAGCAAAATAAGCACGTGTTCAGGGCATCAGTACAAAAAAGACACCACAAAAGATATCAAATGGTATTTTTTTTAATGTACAATTTTTTCTCAACATCGATCATCCGATAGAAGATCCTGAAATTTTAAGAACACTTGTGATTGTATAGTTGAAGATCATTATCACAAGGATGGCACAAAAGATGAGAAACTAATAATATTGCAAACTAGACTTCACATTATTGCTGAGTTTATCGATTAGCTTTTCACAATTTTCATAAAGTACGCCCAGGGCTGTCTTAACATTATAATACGTCCACATACAAAGCGATTTTTCTGAGAGAGGCACTACTACCTACCTATTTGCATATTTACTCTTAAAAATCGGAACCAGATCAAATTGTTACTTGACACCCCGGTGTCAGAAGTGCCCAGATGGGCCCATGGAGTAAACTACGTTCTACAGAATAAGGACATGATTTTTGTGCGTCATTAGTGGATCAACTGTGTAGTTTGATCTATAGAAGTAACGGTGATGTGGCCTGGGTATCTTTCGGCTTGACGGCCATTCTAACATTCAATGGTTTCTCCTTAGAGTGTTATTACAGCATTTATCTCATCAACCGTTCGTCGTAGTGGTATGGTTCCAATTTTAAAAATTCTCAAAATGTGACCAGTAATCACCCTGTACGAGTTTTGAAGATGAAAATACACTGTACACAAAATTAACAAAAAAAATGTATACGACCCCCCCCCCCGTCCTCTAACTTCCAATTTAACAGTTGTTGCTCTTTCTCTTCTGAGCCCAACAAACAAATTACATGTTTTTAACTGCATTATTCCCTGAGATATTTAAATTCAAAAATCGGAGACGAGTCCGGGCTTAGAAGAATTTCGCGGCCCAATACAAAAAAAATTTTGCTGCTCCTCTAAAAAATTTTACGTAGTTGCTCCCCGACTTTCAAACTTTTCGAGTTAAGAACATAAATTTTGAAGGGGAAATGTTTTTTAAGAAAGAAAACGCATTTTATTACTCAATTTTTTTTATTATTTCAGGAACGCGTTGATAGTCTGTATCGTAATCAAACACGATCCCTTGAGAGGAATGACATTTAAATTAATTTTACAAAATTCATAAAATATTAACAACATTTAGCGTGGTCCACCTGCTGACACTTCATCGTGGCTCGAACCATATTGAACAGAGAAATTTTTGTCATACTTTTAAAAAGCGCTCCATCATCGTTTTATCAAATATATGTTGCAATTCTTTAACTTTGATCATTTTCGAATTTTTCATTGCTGTTTTTGTTCAAGTAATGTACATGTAAGGAATCAAGTACTGGAATTCCATGAACCCCCCGCCCCCTCCGCATGGGGGCTGACAGGCAGGCTCGTCTTAAGAGCATCATGGGCCCCAGAGCCAAGGGATTTTTTGGAGGCCCTACCTGAAAAATTCAACTACGTCTCGTTTTTCTGAAGCATCTCTTCTCTTGAGGCCCTTCGGGCACAGCCTGGGGATAGAGGAGGCATGCGTTAAGACGGCACTGCCTAATGTTCGCACCAGGCGTCCTCCTTTTTCAGTTTTGAATCCGGTAACCCTATCTGAAGACCACATAATCCGTATTTTCCCTTATTTGTTCGATCATCCATATTGTCCGTATGTTTTTGTGGAAAGAAATTATTTTTTCTACATAAAATCGATTATTGCAAATGTAAGAATTTTGTTACCGAAATTTTCGTCTCATAAAAAAATTTTATGCTAAAAAATAACAAACTCTCTCGCTTTTCATCATCGCATGAGTTGCCTAAAATTTCGAGATTAGATGGCAGACCAACAGCATATAAATCAAGCCTCCATCGAGCTTATATTACTGGAGCGCGGGGCTAACGAGAAAGAGCCCCGACTGGAGCGAATATAACGTCAGTGGTCTCCCCCAACATCTTTCGTCTGAAGGTCACGTGACTCGGTGAAAATACACACAATCCCTTAGTTATTTTCTTATGGCATCCACAGGAATTTAAAACAATAAATGAAAGAAATTATTTCAGCACTGATGAGATAATTCCAGAATTAATGAAAGAAAATATTTTAGAATTAATGTAAAAGAGATAACTTTAGAGTTAATGAAAGAGATAATTTCAGCAGTAATGAAAGAGATAATAATAAAATTAATGAAAGATAATTCCAGAATGAAGGGAAGAGATAACTCCAAAATTAATGAAACAGATAATAATAAAATTAATGAAACAGATAATAATAAAATTAATGAAACAGATAATAATAAAATTAATGAAACAGATAATAATAAAATTAATGAAACAGATAATAATAAAATTAATGAAACAGATAATAATAAAATTAATGAAACAGATAATAATAAAATTAATGAAAGAGAATTACAGAACTAAGAAAAGAATAAATCCAAAATTAATGAAAGAAAAATTCTAGAATTAATTAAAAAGATATAATTTAAGAATTAAGGAAAGCGATAGTTCCAAAATTAATCAAAGAAAATATTATATGGAAGATATTATTCCGAAATCAGTGAAAGAGGTAATTTCAGCATAAATGAAGTGATAATTCCAAAACAATTGGAAGCGGTAACTGAATTAATGGGAGATCATTTGAGAATAAATGAAAGATTATTCCAGAATTAAGGAAAAAGATTATTCCAGAATTAAGGAAAAAGATTATTCCAGCATTAATGAAAGATAATTTCAGATTGATGAAAAAGTGATAATTCCAAAATTAATGAAAGCGGTAATTCCAGAATTAAAGTAAGAGATAATTCCAAAATTAATGAAAGAAAACATTCTGGAATTAATGAAAGAAGACATTCTAGAATTAATGAAAGAAAACATTCTAGAATTAATGAAAGCATTCTAGAATTAATGAAAGCATTCTAGAATTAATGAAAGCATTCTAGAATTAATGAAAGCATTCTAGAATTAATGAAAGCATTCTAGAATTAATGAAAGAAATAATTTCAGCATTGATGAAAAAGTGATATTTCCAAAATTAATGGAAGAGATAATTCCAGAACTAATGGAAGAGATAATTCCAGAATTAATGTTATATAATATCAGAATCAATGAAAGAAATAATTCGAGAATGAAGGAAAGAGATAATTCCAGAATGAAGGAAAGGGATAGTTCCAAAATTGATGAAAAAGATAATTCCAAAATTAATGAAAGATATAATTCCAAAATTAATGAAAGATATAATTCCAAAATTAATGAAAGATATAATTCCAAAATTAATGAAAGATATAATTCCAAAATTAATGAAAGATATAATTCCAAAATTAATGAGATATAATTCCAAAATTAATGAGATATAATTTCAGAATCAATGAAAGATATAATTTCAGAATCAATGAAAGAAATAATTCCAGCATTAATAAAAGAAATAATTCCAGCATTAATAAAAGAAATAATTCCAGCATAAAGAAACAATTTCCGCATTAATGAAAGAAATTATTCCAGTATTAATGAAAGAAATTATTCCAGTATTAATGAAAGAAATTATTCCAGTATTAATGAAAGAAATTATTCCAGTATTAATGAAAGAAATTATTCCAGTATTAATGAAAGAAATTATTCCAGTATTAATGAAATAAATAAATAAATCTTTTTTCACCTTTAGATGAGTTCTGTATCCTTTTTTAATCTTTCAAACCCAATATTTAGAGACCGAACTGTACATTTCTATGGGCAAATTGCCAGGCGGGAACTTTGGTTCCACCGAGTCACGTAATTTCCTTGCATTTGACGGCGCTGCCGTCGCGGCGGCTGAATGCTCCTTCCAGTAATATAAGCTTGATGCAAGCCTCAGAATCTGTCGTCTGCTTCTCTCCAGGTTACTTGTTTTGGACGTCTCCTTGTGTCCTGAAAAAATTACTGAGCTGGAAGTTTGAACTACCAGTTCTGTTTGTGAGCTTAGCTTGTAGGGAACCGACTTCTTGTCTGTCGTCTGCTCATTAAGAGGTTATTTGTTTTGGACGTCTCCTTATGCTCAAATGAATTAACCGAACTTTCAGTTTAGATTTCCAGTTCAGTTTATGAGCTTCGTTTATAAGGAACTGAGGGGAATAAAGAATATAGTTTTTTTTATTCAAACTTCATCATCACCACATAAGTTACTTTTAAATTTGAGATTAGATGGCAACACATTACTATAAAGTCACTGAACTATAAGTAAACTTTCCTTATAGCTCAGTGTTGTGGAAAAACTTACTTTTTACGATCTTATCTATCGTCTGCTTGTGTGGAGGTCTTTTGTTTTGGATGTCACCTTGGCTCTCGAAAAAGTAACTGAACTGGAAATTTCATGTTTCATGTCAGTTCATAAGCTTTGTTTATAAGGAGCAAAGCTGAATGAAGAATTTAGTTTTTTTATACCTGAGCTTCATCACCTATAGGACGTACTGGCCTAGCGAAAAGACTGGATGCATTTATCGCAACCACGTCCTGCAGCAGGGGTCGCTATGCTGGGACATTAGAGGCCAGATTTTTCACTGGTCCCTCGATAAAGAATTTATAGTATGAAAAAAACAAAAATTATAAGAAACTAGGCTGAAGCCTTTGAGCCGCCAAAGAGGCCGTGCGACCTGTGCAGCCACATGGGGCACCTCTCTAGGAAAGGATGCCAAATCCGAGTTGGAATGTAAGCAAAAAAAATTTGTTGAGCTGAGAAACGTCATCGGGGGCACCAAAATTAGGTGTGTCCGGTCTTCAAAGGTACATAAAGGCCACCTTAAGACCCGGGACCACAACTAGAGGTTTGGTCAGCTGTGTCAAGCAAGCATTTTGGTACCCTCTTGCAATGTTAAAACAGAGATTAAAAGGTGAAATTTGTTCCCCTCTGGTCCAGCACCTGATTTACCAAACCAGCCGGTCATAGGCGGAGATAGACTTGGAAGTCTGGGGGGGGGGGCGGCAAGATGATGATGATGTCGATTCGTATATACATATATACATTCGATCAGCCGACTCCACCTTTGACGCTGCCCCCCCCCTTATCTCCGCCCATGCAGCCGGTTGTGGCCCTGCATAAGCCCTGTGGCGAACTGATTATTCTGAGCCTCCTTCCTCCTATCTGGCTAGAAAAAAAATACCTGCCTACCATTTTTCTTTTGGCGTGTTTATTCACAAATTTTTCTATCAGATCATACATTCACGAGGCCCCTCTTTCTACAGTTGAGACCCGTCTCCTCCCGGCCGTGCTTGGGCACGAACGCACGACCCCCTGCAGCGGTTCTAATCCGCTCGTGGGTACACAAACTTCCTTTGTGTTCGCTGAAAAAACCGATTCTTGGTGGGTCCAGTAAAAACAGCTCAAGAATAGTTCGCAACACCGTACAAATTACTGAACAACCAATTGCGAATGCTTTCATTGCATAATCTGCGCGCTAGTGTATACGTGCCTTAAGATGACACTTGCGAGAAGAGGAGGAGGGGCATAATCAGCCCATAAAAATACTTGTCAATAGGGAGTCGATCATAAAATTCTTATCGTAAGTCCGGTATTACTATATAAAAGGTTGAAAAAAGTTCTTTTATAGATACTTGAATTGAACTTTATAGCCGCGTGATGAGTTCTGGTTACAATTTACAGTAGTTTGAAGACGAGTATTTCCAGCTTGGTGAGAGAGGGCGGCAGAAAAATCACTTTGCCAGTGCGGGCCTACGGTCAACACCCCCTATAGATAAGATTATCTATAGGGGGTGTTACTATGGTGCACTTAAGACGGTCCTGCGGGGGGGGGGAGGGGTGCTGTATTCCAAAGGATAGAACAACAAACTCTCGATCATGTTATCCCATCTCTATCGGCCATTTTCCTCGCATTTTGGGTAGGGGAAATCCCCCTCTTTTCACTGTGGTCTAGTAGACGACTAATTTTATGGGGGCACCGCAAGGTGCAGATCCAGGCAACACTCCCTATAGATCAAATCTTATCTATAGGGGGTGTTGATCCAGAGAATTGAGTAAGTTCGTTATATCGTCCCGTATTTTACGGGACAGGAAAAATTTCCAATATTATTCGGTTCTTACCTATCGCCCCCCTCCTCCCCCGATCCGTACCTGAGCAAAGGAAGACATCTTCAGAGCTGCTGTGAATGGAGCAGAGGTAAATATCTTCAACTGCGAATGGAGCAGAGGTGAACATCTTCAGCTGAGAATGGAGCAGAGGTGAACATCTTCAGCTGAGAATGGAGCAGAGGCAGAAATATTCATCTCGGAAAGAAGCTGAGGCAGGACGTCTTAAACTGCGAAATGAGTGGCGGCAAAAATATTAAGCTCCGAACTGAGCGGACGTACAGACATCTTCAGTGGCGAATAAAGCCTAGGCAGGCATCTTCAGCTGCGAATGGAGTGAAGGCAGGCGGATCCAGGGCGATGTGACGGATAAGCGACTTCCTGTGTAGATTCATTGGATCCGTATTTCACGGGACAGACAAATTTCTCCCATTCAGCTCTTGGGAAGGGGGATCGCCCCCCGTCTGGATCCGCACTTGGGCACTGCTCTAAGAAAGTGTGAAATTCGAGTTGAAAAAGTGAGCTTTGCGGACAAAAAAAAAAAACCGTGGGCAGGGGACACCAAAAAATAGGTTCCGCACAAGTACAGATTTCTTCTCGAGTCACCCCTGTTCTTAACGCATATTGGTGCATCAGACCAATACCTTCTTCTTTAGAAGGTATTGATCAGACCCCCTCCAGAAGCAGGGTCGCTGTGTCAGATTTTTTAACCGGACATTCATTGCTCTGTAATGAATTTATAAAAAACCATGCATCCCGTATTTTTAAAATTTAATTTTTTTTTCATTCCTTTTCTCTCCACTGTTTCAATGCTTGAAGAAAAAAAAAACTGTGTTGTAAAATATTGTGAGGGAGAGAAACTGAAATAATGTTAAGATTGAAATTGATCTGTCATCTAGATGTTGAAAATTTGAATTTTTTTAAGATTTTCCTTTGTCTAGATTCAAATTTTTCGGCATGTCATGAAACAAGAATATTTATGTATGATGCAGGGTATCGCTGGAAAGCTTGTTTTATTTCCCAAACGGAGGTGATAATTTCAAAATTGTATGATGTAAAATGTGTGATTTAATATCAAGATTTTTGAAATCAAATTATTTCTTCGTTTAGACTACATTGCCTGAACTGTTGTCCAAACAACTTCAGTAGAAGTTTTATTTTCTTATTCTGTTTTTCGGCACCCTGAGTGGATAAAAGTAGGAATGACGTTTTTTGCGCATCCAATGATCGGGTGAGGTTCCTTAGATACTGCCCCCTTTATATAGTAGGGAGAGAGAAAATCTGTCTCTTCTGGTAATTTCTGTCTGAAAATTTTTTGTGTCTAGTCATGTGAAACGTTTGAGATCTAAAGTCTGAACTCTAAAAATTAAATAACTTCACGAAACTTAAATCTCTGCGTGTTGACATATTTTCTTTGTGTGATTTAATTATTAAGGTTAAAATGTGTTCTGGTGCATATTTGATCAGAAGAATTACTCACCGTGGTAAAGGGTTGTTATGGGCGTAGTGACAGCATATTGTACAACCACTTTACTGATCATCGGCCAAATAAGTTGAACATAAAGGAAAGTCTATCTAGTTAAAACCCATTCATTGAAAAGTTAAAACTAAGGATTTAAATAGTTTTTTTTTGGGGGGGGGGATCTGCCACTACATAAATTGATGCCTTTCAACTCTCTCAAGCCAAATCTAATTTCATTTTCAAAAATAGAGTGTGTAACCAAAAAAATATCACTTTAACAATGTCCCCCCCTATGCAGTGGGGCCTTGAGGAAGCAGATTTATAGTTTTGCTGCCTTTTTTCCATTTTAGTCTAATTTTCTTAACCTTTCATTCCTAAAAAATTGTGCCTATAGCCTGCTAAACCACCCCCTTCTCTCTCTCAATACCCGTCTCTAAATTACTCGTTTGGTTGCTCATATGCTTTCACACTCTCTAGGACACTCTTTTGGTTATTCCCACGATTACTTTCTAGGTCACTCTTTCAGTTTCTTACTGACGTGTTTCCCTGCATTTTCCAGGTCCCACTCTCTCATAATGTAACTCCTTTTGTCGCTCACTGACCCGATTCCTTGCTGTCTAAGACATTCTTTCAGTCCCGCATTATGGCTGTACACTCTTAAAGTCATCTCCCATGCTTGTGCACTCTCTAGGTCACTCTTTTTTGTTTGCTCATCGACCTGGTTTCTTGCTCCCTAAGTCGCTTTTTTTATCACTCAAACTTTGTTACTAACTGACCTGTGACCCTTCTCTATATGTCATTCTTTTCAACATTGACATACTTGCATACTCCCAAGGCCACTCTGTTCATCCTTCGCTCACTGACATGTTTCTCAAGTCACTGCTATGCTTGTACACTCTCAAGATAACTTCCTCTGTCACTCATTGATCTGATTCTTCGCTCTCTAGGTCCTTCCTATATAAACAAACCTTCTTGACCACTCTTTTTGTGATTCTCCCTTGCTTGCACACTATTTTTGTCATTCCCCCTTGCTTGCACACTTTTTTGGTCGCTCAAACATACTTAGTTCCTTGATCTCTTGGCAAAAGTAGATTAGGGTTTTGCTACCCTTCTCCCACTTAACCATTTCTTGATCACTGATTTTTTAAATTTGCAGCCCTGGGCTATAATTTGCCGCACCTGCCCGGGTGCACCCAAGTTAAAAGAAGGCTCTGAAGGGTTTATACATTCAGAAATAAATGGATGAAAGAACGAAATGGGTGAAAGAACACTCAGTGTCCAATTTCTGAATAAATACCCTCTCTAAAAGATGAATAGATATCAAAATAGGCTCTATTCTGGTTGGAAAAACTATTTTCAATTTTTTTTTTCGTGTATAGTAGCAATGGTAAATTTTTTCTAACTATCAGGGTGCTGTGATCAATGGCACCTTAACCTTTTCACAGAATAAATGTTTCTGGTTGATTCTGCAGCATGGCTGCAACTAGATATTTTGTCAAGGTAGGGTGTTAAATTATTTTGGCACTCCCAAATATAATGTAGAACGATTAGTTAAAAGGTGAATTCTGCTGCTGTTTATCCTAGTGCTCATAGTATCCAACACACCTGCCACCCCCCCCCCCTCCCCAGTTGCAGCCCTGCTCCTCAGTATTTTGGATTGGAGCAACACTAACCACAGAACTGTTTGCCACTTTCAGAATTGTCTTGTTACCAATCTGGCTCATTGCCAGCTGTGATTTTGTTTTGAAGGACATAAAAGAATGATATATAGCACCAAATTCGGAGGCTGCTTCTTCACATAGAGAGCCCCATGCTCTTAATCTCTTTACAATACTGTGCTGCTGTATTAACTAAATGCCAGGCACAGGCAAATTTTGCCCCGATATTGTATATCACATTCTCAGAGCTTGGAGCTTCTTTTGCGACACTTCCAGTTCAGTTGACCACCAGGTGCTTTTAAATATATCTGGCACCCGTGATCTGTTGCTGCGAGGGAGCAACTAGTAAAAAAAAATTGAGAAGGTCTGCCAAGGACAAATATGAAATACACTAATAATTTACATTAAATACACTCAAAAATAATTATCCAGTATTAAATATATCGCCAATTTAAAACCTGAGACAAACAGGAAACAACTATAGTAGTCCAACCTCACACCAAGAAATCAGTTCCACTGGATCTCTCGGGGTCATATGAAATTCAACTAAAAATCTCGATCCAAAAAAACACATTAAATTACACTAACTATATACACCCCCCAAAATACATGAAATACAATTTACTTAACAGGTCCTCCCTCCAAAAAAAAGCCCATGGCACGGATCGAGGAGGACTGGAAAGGAACCGCAACCCATTGCCCTATAAACTAAACATTGTGACACAAAGGTGCTGAAATCTACACCATCATCACAAGGACAAAAAAGCGCCGTGGTAAATGCTATCAAGAAAGAATTTAAATTTTGAATATATGAGTTCTGACTTTGTTAAATCACTCGTGACACCTATCGCTGAGTAACTGGGAAACCACAAACAGTCAGTTGTGTTTCTATGGAACCATTCTTACCGATCACCAGATTGATGTCTGACAACCTTGGGCAGGCACCAAATGACACGACTTGTAATAATTATTTAGGTGAGAATTATATATATTCAATTAATGACAAAAATTTACTTCAGAGCACTTATTTTGAATGGGATGGTCCTTTTCCACCCGCCGAAGGCCTGTACCATTACACAACACCCTATATTACCCACCTCTTCTATTACTTGACGCTTAATGCTTGCTATGTACCAAAAATGATCATCAATTCGACACTCATGAATCTGCCATATCAGAGCTAATACCATACCTCTACGGATACAAATAAAATTGAAGAACAATTCTTCCTCATTAAGGATTGAAACTCTTGAAGGGAACATTCTTGAATTTTATACAAAAATTGCCACGTTTTTAAGACAAATAAATTTAATTGGTCGAATGGTCGACGCGTTTCGGCTCTTCAATGGAGAGCCGTCATCAGGACTTCGTGGTGAGAATTCACACGAATGAGTCGTGGAAGAGTGAATTCTCACCACGAAGTCCTGATGACGGCTCTCCATTGAAGAGCCGAAACGCGTCGACCATTCAACCAATTAAATTTGTCTTAAAAACGTGGCAATTTTTGTATAAATTAAAACCAGGCAAAGTTACTCATTTTTTGTAATAATTCTTGAATTTGGCTGAGGCCCATGATGTTTCACATTTCTCTTTGTACCTCTGAAATCCTACATTGACAATCACAAAATCATCTATCACAATATATGCACACTCTACTGATTTTAGTTGGTCAGTAAACACCCAGTATTACGCACACGCAAAAAAACTGATAGCAATAAAGAATATCTGGCAACCTAAAAGTCTTTATGAACTGGCTTAACATATGTATCTACATAAATGAAAGTTTTTTTTTGTGACTAAAACATGACATGAAACATTGCGGATGAAACATGGCAAATTATACAAATCGGACATTCTCTGAAAAAGTCAGCTTCAGCAGGGTATATTGAAAAGTATGAGGATTTCCTTCTCGTGCTGGGTCAGATAATTTGTGAATGAATTGTAGCTGGGAAAGTGTGACAGGGTCGTCAGGTAAGACATCAAGTATTCCTTGAAATTCACGTCGTGCATAGGATCTTGCAAAGCATCCAGATCATTCCCCACATCCATTTTTTGCGCTGAGTCTGGGAAATAATTGAAATGTATCAATTTGCATAAAAGAAACGGAGACACAATCATAGAGAGAGAGAGAGAGATTTTTCTTTTCTTTTTTTTAAATTAAATCTTTGATAAAGAAAAGGCATTTCTTGTACACTAATGAAAAAAACATAAGTCACGCTCACTTGTTGTCTCCATAGACGAATTCTGCATTTTATTTTCTTCTTCTGCAATCTGGAAAAGGGAGAAGGGAAACGCGTTATCGTCACCAAAAATGCTGCAAGCTCTTTCATAACTTGCTAATTGATACCATGCCAATAAATACTGTATAAACAGGGTGTCCACTATATACCAAAAGCAAAATTTTATGACTTTTCAGGGACTTTTTGGGTAACTTTTTTATATTCGGCAAAATTAACCATACTGGACTTATCTTATATCAGTGATTCTCAAATTGTGAGTAGCAACTCCCTAGGGAGCTTATGTTAATAAAATTAGGTGGTTCTTAATAAAATGGGGGGAATGCGAGTGAATTTACAAAATAAAAAAATACAGTTAAATTCCTCTAAGACGACCACTAGCTGTTCTGTAAAAAGGTTGCCGTCTGTGAAGGTGACTGCCATATGACAACAGGAAAAACACATTTCAAGGCATGTGTCAAAATACCAGTTTTCAATGTCAGAAAAAATCTTATGCTCAATTTATTTACCCTAAACAGTCCCTAAAACAGATACATATACAGTGAAACCTCGCTAGAACAATACTTGATATAAAGATAAATTCCTGTACAGCGGTATTTTTTCAAATCTTGTTTTGGAATAACCTATAGTCTGTAGTTAAGCTTCTCTTGATACAAAGATATTCTTTACTCTGATAAATCCCTCCATAACAATCATTTTTAAGAGGATTTTGAAACCGCTATAACATTTATTATTTATTTTTTGCTCGAAATATTCTTCAGTATATTTTTCAACTAATCTCACATGTTTCAGTTCTTCCGAGGACATCTAATAATATCGGTATTGGGAATCACATAATCATCGAAAGTGTTCGGTATAGTTACTTTTTGCGTGATTTAGCAAAGTATGTATTGTGATAAACCTCTTTATGGGCACAAGACACATATAACTGAATTTATTTCATCAGCTAATCAATTAAAATACTTTGCAGAGAAAAAATATTCAAAAGCACATTTTTGGTGATACTAATAACATTGATTTAGAAAAGTTGCCAACAGCAGCATAAATTTAATGACACATGATGATAATGTTGCCTCTTGATAGAATAATTCTTCTACAAAGATACTTTTTCTTGGTCGAGTATTGTCATGTATATCAAGGTTTCACTATATTTTATACAGAACTTGAAATACCACTGACTGTATATAGAGGTGAGTGCAGAATAGGGGTGATTTTTGTATTATGTCTGGAACCTATTGTCCGTTCCAAGAAAAACTGGCCAGGAAGGGAAGTTGGCTGAGGAATACAGGTGGCCGTCTTAGGAAGTTTCACTGTATTTGATAAAAAATCTATTTTAACATTTCACAACTTTCAGCAGGGCACGATGATGTCCACATATATAGGCCTACACACCAGGGTTTGGTTTTTGACATGACAAGCGTCAAAAACAGGTTTAAACTGTCAAACTGTAAAAACCATCAAAAACCTATAAATGAATGCTTTTTGATGATGTTTTGAACACAATAACATGAAAAACTTACTTTTTTGTATATTGCAATGTTTTATTTTTAAATATCAATTTATTACCATTAAAACAAAATACTAATTATAATTTGCAATTTTGAATTTTTCAACGTAAGAACATATAAAATATAATTTTATGGTTTATTTATCTAAGCTATTCATTACCTGCGTTCAATTTGCTACGCGGAATAGAGCTGCTTATTCAAAATATGTATGATAGGGCATCAGAGTTGGGTTTTTTGACATCAGAAACTAAATCTGTATTAAAACAGTAAAAAACTCTGTCAATGTTGTCAAATAGTTTTTTTTAACCTGATAGATATGCTAAATAACGAAACACTTGCTTTTATGTAGATTGACGAGTTTTATATTCGGAATTATAATTAATAAGAAAAAAAATCTATTTTGATATTTTAAACTTTGTGATCAGCCCAAACTATTATTCCATGTAAAAATTCTCACGCAGCATCTGTTAATATACTAATTAAACTCATTTATTTTCACCTGAAAATTTCTTAGAGCTCAGCGTGTATAAATTCACAGAGTTTTACAGAGTATTTTCAACAAAAGCAGAGCTGACAGGACTTGATGCACAAAGCATATGTTTTGCACATTTAAATGCAGCTTCAATTGGAAAACCACTGCATTATAAATGCTAGTAAATATACCATACCATAGTGCACAAAAGTAAGAATAACTAAGTTTGACTAAGGATAAGTTACAGGAGTTTCTCAAGTTTCATGTACAAGATAGCATTGCCAAATTAAAGGACATTTTAGTCCTACAATTTAGTATTTTGATTGCTAGATATACTTCAATGTTATGCACAATAAGAGTATCATTTTAAGTATCGGTGATTATCTAGATAATTTAATAATATCAGAAATCAACATTACATATATGATGTAATAAACTTTTTTAAACACTTATCTGTTGAAAAAAAAAAGAGTACATCAGATGGTTTATACCAATGCACACATATAAGCAGTTGAAGAAATTTTGGAAGGTCAAGAATAATCTTGAATCAGAGATTGTCAAATCATTCCCCATAGTTTTCCCTTCAGTGTTTATGTTATGCTTTATTCAAATTGTATATTTTATAATAAAAAACCATATATATTTTTGTGCAAAATAATTCTGTAGAGAGTAAAAAATTATTTTAGAATCATATTAAATATTTATTCTTTGTATAATATAGTCACTTTCAACATTACATGCAATTAATGTGTGTATTTCCAATGGGAATTTTTATATTGAAAAGCAATATTTGAGGTTTTTGACAGTTTTTGACGGGGGTTTTGACATCACAGATTAAACCGTGATTTAAAAGGTCAAAAACTGCCATGTGTCAAAAACCTGCCACCCCTGCTTCACACATATATACTTTGATCAACCATACAAATCTTTGATGCTTGTGTGGGTGGGTGGGTGGGGGGGGGGGGGGGGGGGAAGGAGACACGGTCTCAACCGTAGGGAGGGTGCTGAGACTGTCACAAATTACTATTTGTGCTTGAGTGCCCACAACACCCCCAGCTTTGTGGTACTGAGGACTGGGTTGTAATTCTCATTTGTAATTGACTTTACCAGGTTATAGGTCTCATTTGAATAAACTATTGTGACCACAAAATGATTGTGGTGCTGCAGAAATGAACAAATTGTAAATACAAGATATACAGAAGACTGGATGTTGTGAAGATATTTATTATTTGAGATGTTAATTTTTTAAGGAAGGAAAAAACTCATCTCTGCCTCTACCGGGAGTCGAACCCGGGTCCCTCGATTGCCGGACGAGTGCTCTGACCACTAAGCTACAGAGGAGATAGAGATTTTCCTTCGCTAGAGCGTATATCTATCTCCTCTGTAGCTTAGTGGTCAGAGCACTCGTCCGGCAATCGAGGGACCCGGGTTCGACTCCCGGTAGAGGCAGAGATGAGTTTTTTCCTTCCTTAAAAAATTAACATCTCAAATAATAAATATCTTCACAACATCCAGTCTTCTGTATATCTTGTATTAACAAGTGGAGAGCGACATTCATGTCATAAATTGTAAATAGATACAGTTGAACGTCATAAAATTAAATTGCTTAACACATTTCGCCACTTTACATGAAACATGTATTGGGTCTCAATAAAGTAAATTTAAAAAATTTTATCCAATAGCAAAAAATTTAATCCCTGTGGAATAATTTCCTTGGTCCCATTTATTTTCATGTAACAAGGTTTGACTCTGATAAGAGGAATTTTCTTTATGTTGCAAGATATTGCTTCCCATATGCAGAGATACACGAGAGCATTAATGGGTCACAGTCCCCGCAGCATCAAAGATTTATGCAGTTGATCAAAAAAATATATATACAGTAAAACCCCTCTTAAGAGACACCCCCTTAGATATGGTCACCCTTCTTTTACGCCAAAATAATAATTTCCTCTTGTATAATAAAAGTATGCATTTTAAACCCATGATCAACAATTCCTTTCTTTTATGGACAATTTTTTTTGTCCCTGCCAGTGTTCGCAAAAGAGAGGTTTTACTGTATTAACATCATCATCATGCCTCGTCGAAATTTGTGAAAGATTAAAATATTCACTTCTTTTATTCTTTTACCAAATATTTTTACTTTGTAAATTCACTCACACCATTCCCCCTTTGCATAAAGCCTCCCAGCCGTGCCCACATTTTATTAACAGAAACTCCCATAGGGGGTTGCGACTCACAGTTTAGGAACCACTGATATAAGAAAACAGTCCAGCAAGGGTCATTTTGTCGAATGAGAAAAACTCACCATTAAGTTGCCAAAAAGTTCCTGAAAAGCCACAAAATTTTGTTTTTGGCATAATAGTAAACACCTTGTGAACTGGAGACTTTTTGAAAATGTGAACTTGCTCTTTTTTTGCACAAAATGTAGACACAATGATGCTAACACAAAGAGCTTTGCTGCCACAGCAATATTAGCACTTTTGGGGGAGGGGCATGATTGTGTCAGAAAAAATTTCAACCGATAAAGGAAACGAAAAACAGACAAACTGAAGACCAACGAAATCAAATGTTTGTGTGTTGGCAGCTGGTAGTTGCTTGGTTAATATTCTTGGAATTCCCTCCAACGAAGCAGACAGTACTTGTTTTTAGTGAGGCAATATGAAAATGAGCAATTTACTAATCCTTCCAAAGGATAAAGAATATGGGTCGTGGATGATCTTCAATCAGCTAAACAGAACACAAAAATATCCTCCTCACACATAACAATCTCCTAAGTTAAGGAAAGAATTAGGAAAAAATGTATTTCCAAGTTTCAGCTTTTATCAAATTTTTTTGTTTGCATGCAAGTCAAAGAAAATAAATTATAGGAAAAAAAAAAAACCCTGGGTATTTTTGTGTAATTTTGTTTTCTAGTTTAATATAAATGCGGAAAAAAACCCCCATCTTTGCTCAAGGGCAGGGGGTTTGAATCCACCTCCTTGCATACAACAATGATTTCGACTTGTATAACCCCCACTTCAAAAGTAGCTAAAATATAGCAATCCTGATCACATCATAAAGAATGACAGGAAAATTTCATGCACTGTTTTTATCACTGATTCAATTCCCCCTCCCTTCCGTATCAGTGATTTTGGATGTAAAAAAAAGAAACCAACTCACATTTGAATCTTCATCAGCCACATATAAATGGTACAATTCTTGAATCAAGATTTTGTGTATCTTGACTACGAGCGGAATTTTCTCCAATTCAGAACCTTGATCTGTAAAAAATGAAGGGGAGCAAATAATATATTACTCAGCTGTTTTTAACGACAAAACATGGAATGTCTCAATCGCAAATTACTGAAGATTTAGGCACACACATGTGAAATATAAACACACACAGACCAACCATAACTATTAACAAAACGAATCAATCGACTAAAACTAAAACTGCACTAAACCAACTAATACCAACCATTTCCTTCTAAAAAAACTTACTTTGCAAACATTGGGAACGCGTTCTCACAACATTGTCCATTATGAATTTCGGATCTTGGACTTCTATAGCCATTATGTTGGCATCGTTTTTTGTAATGCAGTATTCCAATATCTTGCTCAGTGAGTAGGCACTAAAAAAGTCACATAAAATCAAAATTTGAAGGAAATCTAAATAAAAACCAAACCAGACCCATCATAATGCATCTATGTGATTACAGTGAATGATTACCCAATGATTTGCGACAAAATGAAAAATTTCCTACACTTTCTACAACATGGATGCACAAACTTTTGCAGGCAGCCAATTTAGCCCATTTGAGAATGCCGTCTAGCCTGAAAAGCAGCTTATTTACTTACTAACCATATAATGCACTGGTCTATGGCCACGGGGCAATTTGCTACCATTTAACCTCTGAACTGAAGAGGTGACTGTATCAGAACTTTTATTACGGAAACTCAACGGTGCATTTATGCAAATTTTGTGCACATTCAGGTGCTGCCATCTATCTTTCACAGATTAAACTGGTAATGGGGTAGTATTCTCATGCGTGTGAGTGCAATTTAAACCATAAGTAATTAATTAAAACCTTATGTGCCAAGTAAATATATAATAATTTCTTTGTTAGTATTTTCAATGTACTACTCAAAATGGCATATTTCCCAAGCTATTGGAAAAATGTGATAATTAGAGTAATACCTAAAGCTGGCGAACCGGGGGCATCTTCACATAGCCATTATCAAAATTAATTATACAAAAAATACATTTTGGATTTTATGGCGAGGAAGAGGGGAGGGCAGTGCATTGACCTTTAGGAGGATCTCATACACACATGGAGTCTACAACATCAAAAAGGTTGGAAAAAACTGTCACTGCTATGAATCAATTATAAATAGTTACAAACACATCTCACCTAACTTGGCCATCTTTTGCTCCCAGAAACATGTAATGACAAGAGCACCATTTCATGAGAACGTAGTTAAGAGCAGACTGTCCATCGGGATAAGTGACACTAGCTAGCAAATTTAATGTGCTCTCCATATTTGTCAGGAACATCCTGCTGAAAATCATCACCAATGCCTGAAAATAAAAATAAAAAACAGTTTCTAGAAGAAAAATATATGATTTTATTTATTTTTTTAATTCTTTGCATGAAATGCAATTACTATATTATTACAAAAAAAGAAAGCAAAAGTTCTTAGTGATATATGGCTGAACCCCCCTCCCATAGCACCCCCTTATAAGTCCCAGAAATTGTCAGTGAATAAATCTTCCATACAATTTGTTATAACGCTAAACTCATTATAGTGCCAGAATTCTGCTAAATAAATGGTACAGTTGAATTCTACTGCACTTGTTTGAAAAGTATAAGAGAATTTAAGAATTACAATTTTGAATAATTAGTAGTAGCAAAACAGGAGAAATCAGCAAAATGTGAAAAGCCAATGATGACATTTTGAGAGAAGTTTTGCTTTCAATACAATGTCATATTTCTCTCAAGGTGACTTCATTCGTTTTAATGTATTGTTGATCGTTTTAATTCACAAATCTCTGATGATGTTAACAAAACAACGTAGCATTTTTTTAAATAACAATTCAGGTAAGTTATACGCAAGCTGATTTCTTACTTGAGTAACAGAAAATGTTTTCACGAGTTGCATTTTATTCACCATCATCCTGAAAAACTGATCGGTCATGGTTCCGAGGCAATCCTTGTAGATTAGAGAAGAAATAAGGTCACCCACGTAAGTAGCGGCACTTTCAACAGTGTTTGGATCCAGTAAAATTTCTATCACCTACAAAGTTTGTGGAAGTTTAATTTTCAGAAACAAAACAATGAGTATCTGTCAATTTAGGATATATATATCAATGAAACAACAAAAATATTCATATTGGTGAATTTGAAGCATGACTCCATTTAAACTTGATCCATTTTGTTTCATAAAAGAAATTCTGAATTACATTCTTAAATGTAAATTTATCTTTCTGTAAAACAGGGGTTCTTAACCCTTTGTGTTCCAGGACCTGCCCAATAAAATGAAAATCCAAACCCCTATACAAAATAATATTCAGTATGTTAAAATAATATACTAATTCACCTTGACAAAATATCTAGAAAGTCTTTTTCCTAGATTTGTTGTAAGCTGAGAAAAAGACACATCTCGCTTTGAATGGACTAATTGTTTTCTCATCCAAGTTTATGAACCCTCGGAAATCTCTAGAACAGTGTTTCCCAAAGTGGGCAATATCGCCCCCTGGTGGGCGATGGAATGGTCCAAGGGGGTGATAGAACCTACTGATTTAACATAGGATCCTATGGGTTTACTTCAGTTGGGGGGCGATGAGAGGAAAAAATTCTGATGAAGGGGGTGATGGAACAAAAAGTTTGGGAGACTATGCTCTAGAAGAACCTCCTGTCTGGAAGCAATGTTTCTTTTAACCTGCAATGCAGTGATTATAGACTACCACGCATTATCTACAACTCTTTTTCCCCTCAAGAACTTGTAATAAAATAATAAAATTTTCTTAAAATTTATGAAAATATTTTTTTATGAACAACAGATGACATTGTTATGAATGAATTTTGAATATATATTTGAGAAAAAGTTTACTTTCTTTACAATGGAATACATATCCACACAAGCAGATTAAAGGAACACCAATGGGGACCTGCTACTTGAGCGCCCTTGCCAACCTCTATGAACAAAAATGCAAACTGCAATACAGCTTTGTTGGCTTTTGTTACATTGATGATCTAATCATTTTCAACATATGAAATTTTAACAACATCTACCCTGAAGAGCTTTCTCTGAAGGAAACCACAAAAGAAGACAATAATGTTCCTGGATATAAAAATTTATAAAAACAACAATAAATGGGAAACAGGAGTTTATGACAAAAGAAAAGACTTCAATTTTTCTGTTAACAGTTTAATCCACTGGCATTCAAACATCAACACCAAAATATTCAGAAACATACTTATTTCACAAATTTGTAGATTCAGACACATTTGTAATAATAAACAGGAATTCAATACAGCACTCCTCAATCTTTTCAAAGCTGCATCTGGCAACAGTATTTCAACTGCCTTTTTCAATGGCATTTTAAAAAATTTCTCCAAACAAAAAAATGGCCCCCCCCCCCATAAAGTATGCCCGGTGATTTTTGACTACATTTTTGGACTTTTTAATTTATTCTTGACTTTTTTCATAATCTTTGTAAAATATTCCCTGTAATTATTGTATTCCTGTAACTTTGTATATATTTTTCTCATGCTTCCTTGAGCTTTTAATCTGAAGCTCTGTATATATATTTTTTAAAATTTTTTCATTGTCTTTTTTCCATCTAACATGTTTCTCGAGAAGGCAGACATAAGGGGAACAAGGGTTGACATTTTTAATGCAATTAGGCATAGCCACCCTTCAGAAACGCCTACACTTTTCGAACCAAATGGGGGTTCCCTCCGATGACGATCCACTCTATAGGTTCTATTTCACTCTCATAAAATTCAATTTCGTTCTTTTTTCTTCTTAAAATAATTCTTTTTTTGGGTGTATATCTATATAAAATCCATATTAGCTGTGATCTTATGCTATTTTTTTAGCAGTAATATATATCTTTTTGGCTGTGATATATGATATTTATGTATATACAGTATCATGGCAGATGGCAGCATTATAACAAGCATTTACACAGGAACAAACCATGTTACAACATGGACACACACATTCTAACATGTAACAATTCATTAGAAGTTCTGCAGAGGGATATGACAGAGGTGCATGTGTGGTGTAGTAATCTATATAAATAAAATTGATTTTCTGTGTGTGTTTGTGTATGTATGTTCTCTATACAAATATACAATTTTAGATCAATTGTCGCCACATTTTGCATATATACCAAAAGGGACTTGACATGAACGACAGACTACTTTAAAAGTTCGTCAGAGCTGAGCAAATACCCAAAATAGGCAAAAGAATGTTGGGCAACAATGGTTTTTGGGCCTCGACAATCACTTTTGGAATATTTACTTTGGTTACCGTGGTTCCCTAGCAATGAGTTTCAGACATGTATATGCCTTTACAATGGTTTGTCACTCTTTTAATCCTGTCAGTACAGGTATTATAGTTTATATGCCTTTACAATGGTTTGTCACTCTTTTAATCCTGTCAGTACAGGTATTATAGTTTATATGCCTTTATAATGGTTTGTAACTTTCTCTATCTGCCCAGTAATGAGGCTTTTTGAATAGGGACAGGCAAAGGATGATACCATCAGGAACGGCATTTCAACTTATTCCGGGGGGGGGGGGGACATGTACTCAATGTATGTATATATATATATCATTTTTAGTGTATTTTCAAAAGCCAGGGGGACAACACCCCCCAACCCTTCCAAAATGACTGCCCTGATCCCCATAGAAATCAGTGTTAAAATTGCAGATTTTACTGTAGAAATGCTGAAATTTAGTAGGGTTTCCCGCCACATCAATAATTTTAAAAATTGAATTGAATTCTCGATTTTTGAAACATTGAGTTCGCTTGGAGATATATGAAGCCTACAAAATTGAATATGAAGTAATTAGCCGGACCTACTTTTGAATTGGATATCCATGCAATAATATTGATTTCAACTTTTTATTTATATCTTCTCAGGCATGACATGAAATTTAATGTCTCTGTATGCCTTTCAATATTCAACTGCATAAATTCACATATAGTTGAGGATGTTTTAAAATTAATTATGCGCCCATAAAGTACATCGAAGAAATTTCACAGCTTTAATTAAGCATTTTTTGAAGCAGAAACAAGCAGATGGATAAGTTGAAGTTAGAGAAAAAAAAAAAAAAATCAAAATACCTAGCACCCGTTGAAATGAAAAAAAACCCCTTAATTTCTACGTTTCTTTAATCTAGATTTGTTTCTTTCATGAGTCACACAGGAAGTCGCCATATTGGTTAACCTGGACACAGTTTGTATGTCCCTCAAGAAAAAGAGAGGGAGATATCACGTGATCCAAATAAGCCTGATTGAAGAAAACCCGGGCAGCACCGGGCATTATAGCTAATATATATCAGATATAGTATAACTAATGCAGCTTATTTTAAACTACATAATAATTGATTTATGTATAAATACTGTTACAGTGATACCTCGAACAATGAAGATAAGTCATTAAGGAATAATGTTTGTTAGCTGAAACACAAAATTCCATAGGTTATTTATGGAAAATTGTTTAATTTGTTCCAGGTACTGCTCAAAATTTAAATATAAGTTTTCTATAAAACACCAAGGAACACTGTGAAAAAGACAAAAAATGATCCAAGGCTAAAATGAACAGCTTCAAAATTAGATAAAAAGGATTTTTTTAAATTTTACACTATATGCACAACCAACACCAGCTTACACCACCTTCTAAAACTAGTCTTGACACAACCTAGTCGAGTTCATAGGTGTTCCCATCCATTTGCTATTTGGACAGCTCAATTCTGTGTCTTATACATACAGATGGAAAAGATAATCTCCTAAAATGACCAAACTGTTCAGTATGATGCTAAGAGTCTTGCACTGAAAGAACGTGTGCTTTGAAGACATAAGCTCCTTTTATTATTATTATTTTTTTTCAATGCATTTTCTATTAGCTTAATCTTTCATTTTACATGGAATGGCCAACAAAATTTAAGGAAAAGAAGTGAAGGTAAACTGAAAAAAGATTCTGAGGTGGAGATGAGTTAATCGGGCTTGAGTAACACTGATTCTGATGATTGCTGCTAAAATTCAGCTGACGACACAGCTATTTTATATTAGCGCATGCACTTATATTAATGAAATGTTCGTTAGCTGAGGCAAAAAAATTGGGCATAAAACTATTGTTCGCTGAAAAATTTGTAAGTCAAGGTATCACTGTATTTGATACTATACAATTTTTTTTAACTCTATTATTTCTTACATTATACATCAAATTACATACATTGTAGATGTATTGGAGTCCAGTACGACCCTCTGTATCTTGCCACATAGCTATTTGGTCCATTGAAGTCAAGATAAACGCTTGAAGACATTCACATCCATTCTACAGATCAGGGCGAGAGAAAAAAAAACCTCCATCAATATAAATCACTTTAATAGACATGAATTAGGTTATTCCAATTTAGTATCATCAAATAAAATTTAAAATGTGCAACAAACTAGTTGCATCTTTACCAGTTTTACGTATACCCCAAATAGTTTGATGAGGTAAATAATTTTCAGCTAATTGCGAACTGGATACACAACCTCTTTAGTCCATGGGTCACAAACATATGGGTGATTCTTATGAAATTGACCTAAATTGTGCCCCCTGCAATTTACATTAAACATATTTGACACAGAACTTTTTTTTCTTCACTTTGTACTTACATTCCAGTTTCTGACAAGTGTGTGTGTGTTGTCACTGTTTCTAATTTTTCCATCAATAGATTTTTAAAATTTGCTTGATAAATTTTCATTTTTTAAGGAAATAAATGTCCTTTTCCTGGTTGTCCCCAGCGCATTTTTCAAATTTTAAAATAACTTTCTACCCTAAAATATACTTTTTTTTTTCAATAATATATATTTCTAAGGCCAGTATATTTTCATATTTCATATTTCCATAATTTTAAATATTTTTTATCAATAGCGTATTGTCGAATGAAAAATTTCCCTAGCTTCTTTTTTCCATTTGTGACATTTGGAAACATTGATTCATGTTCTACAATGGCAGTTGCCACCTATCAAATTTTATGCTGAAAAGGTTAAGAAGAATGTAGCCATCACTTGAACTTCCTCTTAACCTTTTAAGGGGTTTTTAAAAATTTTCTGATCCACGTTATAACTGCCACATTGGAAATAAAAGCGTGTTAAGAACCCAAGATTCGGGTGATCGAAATAAAACAGATCAAGTTTGATGAGATATTTTGGGTTTGCAGCTGTAAGGGTTACACGGTTATACAAATGAAAAACGAAATAAAAATGCAAATCAGCACTTGTCGAAAATGGAGATTATCAACTAAGATAGATGGAACATGTTGCAAATGTCAAGCATAAATATCAAATTAGAGCTGAAATAGGCAAAATGCCTCATCAGATTTGCCTATCTCTCACCATGATGAAACGTGAATTTTGAATAAACTTCACTGCTCGCTTTATTTTATTCATCAGCAGATAAAGACATGTCCCAAAGAATTTTTTTGATTGACATTTATTTTTGATAATTTTTTCTATTTTTTATCCAATTCAATACACACCTGTATAAGCCCCCTCCTTGAGGGCTAATGAAACAGCAAAAAATTTTAACTATTCGATATATGAAAATAAATTTGTATTTAAAATCAGTGTATATAAGCCCCCCCCCCTCCTCCACCAAAAAAAAAATAGACACATTTTAGAGGAAAAAACATGTGTCCAAGATATAAAAGTTACAATGAAAAATAATTGAAACCTTCAAAATGTTTTTTAGTCCCCCCATTTATTCTGCAGCCATTTTATGAACAAGCAATAATACATTTTCCCATGGTATTAATGACTACCGTATGGGCAAAAAGTATTGGTATACGATATGTTCAGTCTGCTGGCTGGATGTGGGAGTTGGTAACCATTTGTGGGGCAAAAACGGGTGTATTTATTGTGCTAAGTGGATGGATGCTTTTCACGCAAAGCCGTCTTCATACGTGGGGTCATCTGAATACTGCTTGGAGAGCTCTTGGTGCATGGGGGGGGGGCTTATATGACCATCCATAGCATTTACCATAAACTGAATCCAACTTTTAGTGGGAGGACCCAAATGATGTGAAGATGACTCTGTTTAGGTGGGTCGGAATTAGTGCACATGTGCTAAGGGAGAAGGTATAAAACCTAGGTTGAATTTTTCTTTCTAAAAAACTGACCCCCCCCCCCAATACAGAAAAAAAAAATTTTAAACTAAAAACTGATTATTCACGAGTATTGAAGTATTTATGATGATGTGAGGAACACCTTTCGCAGGCTGGATGTATGGGGTAATTCTCCATACCCCCTTTTGAGCTGCTGAAGGTTGTGCAATGCTTGAGATAAACAAAAATAAGAATTTTTTGAAAACCATTACCTGGAATACCGAACTTTCATCAGCATGCAAAACACAATAGACAACAGCAGGGAAAGCTTGTGTTATCATTGCCTCAGATAAAGGAAGAGGACTGTGTTTCACCATCGTCTGCAGCATATCCAGCGACACCTTAAGAAAAATGAGCAAAAATGATGCAAGGGATCCGTTTAGTTTGAAGGAATTTATGATTCTGAATGCAATTAATTGTTGTGCTGGATGGACATTCATAATATACAGTGTGTAGAAGAACTTGCTTCTGAATATTATTAAAGGATGTAAATGTTATACTAAAAGCCAGGAGACTGGTAAATCCAAAGTTATACCAGCAAAACCTATGATTTACCAAGTGTATTGGTAAATTTTAAGTCGAAATAGATCTCCAGAAAATAAGAATATGTATTATTATTAATCAATTAATTTAATTTTTTGAACTGGGGCCATTCAAGTATTACGTAAGCAGATTTCAGCCATATTTGTACCCCCCCCCCCCCCCGTCAGCAAAATTTCGTCAGCAGCTTAGAATATTTCATATTTTCAAAAAGGGATGGTTGATAACGTAAGCAACCTTCAACCCCCCCCCCCCGTGATCAAAAGTCCGCAAATCCGAAACCCCTTCCCTCCCCTTCGATGCTGATGTAATACTTGAATGATCCCACAACAAAAGAAGTCAATCATCTATGGATTTTATGATTAGTTAGTATAATTAAAATTAGCATGCAACTAGTTAATAACAAATTATTAATTTTTATTACAAACTCATAAAAATGTGTGTGCTTAGCACATGCATCATGTGATAAAAAATGCTGACATTTACTGAACTGATTTGGAAGAAGCTTGAAATGGGAGAGTTTATAAGTATTTTTCTGTCATTCAATAGCTGACCTGTTCTATCAGTAAAACTAAGTATTTACCTTTGCCATTTATTGAAGTTTTTGGACTATCCCATGTGACGTTTACATTTTTGAAAACATTATTCTAGAGCGGGGTTCTTAAAATTTTTACACCAGCGGCACCCCTTTCCCTAATCAATGCTTATCTGCAGCTTCCCAGAGCAGTTTAACAAATAATCTTTTTGAAAAACCTTTGTCACGTGGCGCCCTTGGCAAAGGTTGGCTGGTACACAGTTTGAGAACCACTATTCTAGAGGTTTGTTGTACTTACATGCAGCTAAAAAAAAAACGAACTACTTGATCAGAAACATTCAAGCCCGAACAAAAATGTCAAATGAACTAATAAATCACTACAAAATAACAAAAGTTAAAAAAGAATGGTCAACAAAAATGATGAAGATTAAATGTTTTTATCAACTAAGTAGCAGCAAAAGTTGGTTGGTTTTTCAAATATGTAATCAAGGCTAGATCTGTTTGAGATGTGACAAGGGAAGACAATTTTTTTAAACAAACATTCAAAATTAAACAGATTATATATATATATATATATATAAATATAAATAAATAAATAAATAAATAAATAAATATATATATATATATATATATATATATTTTATGATTATGAAACTGATAAAAGGATTCTCTGTTGAGATGGTACTGTGCTGAACTTCAAAGGGTTACTACAGTTGATGACTGTTACAATGACTAGTCCCTCGTTCCATAGAAAAAGGACAAAAGAGATTATATACAGGGTGTCTTTCTTGTAAGTGCTGATGCAGCCTTCATCTCATCAACCATTCATTGCAGAGGTATGATTCCAATTCAAAAAAAAAAAAAAAAACCTTCAAAAGGCTTTCAAAAATTACCCTGTACCAGTATTGAGAGTCAAAATACAATGAACAACAAAATAAAAAAAATCAAAATTTTTATATGGTTCACCTGTCCTCTAACTGCAAATTAGAAAGTTGCCCTGTTTTTTCTGCGGCCAAAAAATCCAAGTTTCAAAGTGCAATATTCGCTAAGATATTTGAATTCAAAAATTGGAGAAACATTGGTAAAAACACAGCGTAAATGAGGGAAAAAAGCATTGTCTGTTAGTTCTTGTTATTCAAATATCTTAGCGAATATTGCACTTAGGAACATGGAATTTTTTTTCTGTTGGCCTCAGGATATACACTGCAACAACTTTCTAATTGGAAGTTATAACACACAGGAGGGACCGTATAAAATTTAGATTTTTTTATTTAGTTACACTGTATTTTCACTCTCAAAACTGGTACAGAGTAGTTTTTGAGTGCCTTTTGAGCATGTTTTAAATTGGAATCATACCTCTACGACAGATGGTTGATGAGATAAAGGCCACATTAGCAATTACAGAACACCCTGTATATTTGGGAGGGGTCATCATATTGAGTTTTTGAGGAAAAAATTAGCATCTTAAGAGAATTCAGGCGTGGACAAAATGAAAAAAACTATATTCATTTTGTTCTTACTTAAACAATTGCAGCGAAAATCCACCAGGTTGGAACATAAAAATAAAATTTCAATAATTAATTATGCATGCACCTATGTACCAAATTCTTTAAATATTAAAAACAGATTTTGCTCATTTCTTTGCAAAAAGAAGCATGGCAGAGCTGAGTTTGGCAATCCTATATTGGATTGAATGGTCTTGCAGGTCCTTAAATTGGATGAAAAATAACATGTGAGGGGAATAGGAAAAAATTTCGGACTTGTTATAATGGAAAAATCGGTTGTTATAATGGAACAGTTGCAATAAGACATGATCGTTATGACGAGCTTTGACTGTAACGCCATGTTAAACACAATCAAGAATAAATTTTAAATCTTCAAAAGATATTTTTCTACTCTTTGAGGGGAGGGAGAATAGAAAATAGAAAAATACTTACAACTTGCAATCCCGGAGGAAGATTTTTATCTTGTTGCTGCATTACTGACAGAAGCTCAACTAGTAATGTTTGTTGAAGAGATTGCAGACAGTATGGATAACAACAAAGATGTTTAACAATTTCTTTGACGTTTTCCAATAATGTAGGATCTGCAAAAGCAAAATAAATTAAAATCATCCAAAAACAAAATCATTTGATGCAGAGAGAGAGATAAACAGAGAGAGAAGGCATAAACACATAGAGTTATTTTATAAAACTCGAAAACTTTTATTGAGATAAGATTAGTTCAAGCGGTAAGACAATTTCCTTATTTTTTTTTTCAACCTCTTAACACTCCTGATGCAATGACCTTTTCTCGAAAAAGACACACAATGATCAATGCAAGCCATAGATACAACTTACCACCACTCCGTTTCCAGAAATTAATTGTTAATGGAACAATTTTTTGCTCAATGCTGCAGGTAAAGTTCTCGTCCACCTACAATATGAATTTTGATGAATGTAAAAGAACTATTTCAATAAGATTTCATTCAGATCATCTTGTTTCTTCAATCATCTTTAATAGATGCAAAATATGAGAAACGGGATGGTAACCCATACCAAAAAAAAAGGATGTGACTACACTACCAAAACGCACTCTGAGGTGTCACTAATTCAAAAACTGTGCAATTATTACTGGGATTTTTCCTACCGCAGAAGTATTATTTTAACCCATGGAACATGGATAATATGATTTGACAAACATATGGCTACTGCAAAAACTCTCTATTCTGAGCAACACAACAATCTTTCATCTTTTGATAAAAAAACACAGAGGCAAAATAAAAGCCATCTGGGTTATAGGTCCTAGTCTAATTAACCTTCATATGCGTGAAAACAACCACCATTTGAAAAAAAAATTTACAGAATAAAATATAAGGAAAATGAATTACCATTTCTAAATATCACTAAAAAATAAAAATTCAAACTTCACAGGAAATTAAATCTATAGGCGTTTCTCTCACTAAGAAGCAATGTACACAAAGTATTATCTAAAGCAGGGGGGTCTTCAACCTTTCAGACACTGCGGGGCCAAACTAAACTTTCCATGTAGTCTGCAGGCCACCCAGTCATTCCTGTGGTATTCTCAATTATTAAACTGGTTTCCATAAATTTATTGAACACTTTTGTTTACTCTGAATTTATTACTTTCGTTGAGTTTTTGAATTTTTTGGCAAATAAATTCCTTTAATTTATTAATTAATTCTTTTTAATCAATTATTTCTTTTTTTATTAAACCTGAAATTTGTCCCGATAATTCTGAAATTATTTTTTTCAAAAATTGTTAATGTTTTTCATCGAATAGTTACTTTTAACAACTCCGCGAAATTATTTGTTTCAGTATTCTGCAACAATTTTTTTTATTAATTATAAATTTTCATCAAATACAAAATTATTTTTTTCAGTAATTCTACAATGAAAATGAAATTTCTTTCATTAAGGTGTTTTTTTAGCCTTTCTGTAAATTTTGTAATTATGTATATCTTTTGGATGCCGAATTTGGCCTCTCGGAATATGTAGCCTATAAGAAATCATACACCTTAAAAACCGTTTTGGCTCAGGGTCCCCTGAATTCGTTATGGTGGCCCCTTTTAATGTATTAAACACGTAACATCACTATTGAATCTAGAAAGCATCTCAGTTCTGAATACAGCAGTACAGATTTCAGTGGCCAGAGATCTTTTAGCAATTTTTTTATATTTTTTGGAATTTAATTGTTTTTCTATATGAAATAACTATTTTCTAAAAATGGTTGTGAGCCACAGCAAAAAGGTCGGAGGGCCACATTTTGTCCTCGGACAATGGGTTGAAGACCCCTGATGTAAAAGATTATGCATCAGCAAAAAAAGAAAAACTAACAAATCTTTACTCACAGAGATCACCTTGGCTATTGACTCAACAGCAAGATTCAACAATTCTGATGAAACAAATAGCGAGGATGAGCGCTGTTGTACGAAAATGAGCAAGTCTTCAAACATAGATGGAAGATAAGGTAGCAGAACTTCTGGTTTTTTAGTTGATTTGAAATGATCACAAACTCTGAAGAAGAAAAGGAAAATAAAAATCATATAATAAAAATCAAAGGTAAATTGTAAAGTTGAAATTCCTGGAAATTAAAATTGCTTAAGGTGAGGCAACAATGTTAAAAATGTCTAATATTATGGAATGCAAAATATTTTAATATTGTAAATAACATAAAATGTTAAAAATGGCACCATCCATACTGAAATGTACAGAACATCCAATTTCATTGGCAGTTAGTATTGTTAAATTTTAATGCCTATCAATCAATCATAAACTACATTAAATCAGCAATTACAAGAATTGTGTGTTATTCCAGTTCAGACTCTAACTTATTAGTCAATCCATAGGATCAAATGTGGCATCTGTAGCTTTTAACGCTCCCTCCTTCCAAGTGACGATAATGTACAGGTTGAGAAAAACTGGTTTAGTTCACATCAGTCTGATGATAATAACCATATTTTTAAGGTCACTGAGCTTGCTTCACTCCAAAACAAAATAACTTCTCCAATTTTTTTTTCCAAAAAAAAAAAAAAAATCAAAAAATTATTCTAAAAGCATGTCTGTTACAGTAGAACCTCAATTATCCTCCCTTTGTTTATCCCGAACTCTGACAACTGATGATTCTTTCTTTATAATGGAGAGGAAATTATCACTAAAGGCTGGAATCATCCTACCAATGGAAAATGAATGCAAAGAGATTTCACAAGTGCAAATTAAGCAACAATAATGCTTCTGAGTTATCCGTTAGCGCAGGGGTCTTCAACACATGACCTGTGGGGGGCCACTTTTGGCCCAACAAGCTCTTTCTGAATGTGTGTGTAGTAATTCAAGCCAGCAACTAGGCTGTTGCAACCGGGACACTGCGCCAGAGCCCCCAAGCTAAATGGGGGTGGGGGGAAAGGCCTACAAAAAAGTAACACTTATTTTGCATAATAATAACCCTTTAGAGTGGAGCCCACAGAAGGCAAGCTACAGCCCTGTAGTAGTAGCCTACAGTCCTCATTAAAATGTTAATTTTGCCTTCAGTGTCAAAGAAGATGCATGCTACAGCGCAGCGCTTCTCAACCGATGATCCACATGGATGGCACAGATGGTCCACAGGAAGACTTGAAATTATTCACCCATTGTAATTGATATTAATAATATTCATATGGTTTCAAATAAAATTATACCTCCACACTTAGGTCCACCATACATCATTGAGGAGAATGCAGGAAATTTTGATCTTAAATACGGACTATCCTTAAAATTTACCTAAAAATTGTACTACATTGCTCTAAATGCATTATGCTAATTACTGATAAAATTGCTGCAGGGTGTGGAAATAAATGGCTGCCACAAATTGCAGGGAACAAAAATGTGATTCACAAAAACATACTCAAATCATCTGATGACCATATTTTATTGATGAAAATAAAATTTGGTAAACTGGGATCTTAAACAATAATTTGTAAAAAATGAACATTGTGAATTGCCACCAGAAACATAGTCAGAAGTAGGCACAATCACCAATCATAATTAAAATAAATAAAAAAAATGAGGACAAAAAGGTGAGATGAAACAATATGAGATGAATATTTATAATTTTTGCCATATTATATCATAGTATAACTTATGTTATGAAAACACTGTGTATTCGCGACTTCAGTAAATTTATAAATTCAAATAAGCATCGCTGAAAAAACTGGAAAAAAAAATCGCTGGAATGTCTTGTAATACAGGACATACAAATGGTACATTAAATCATTTCAGACATTTTACTGGTTCTTGATTTCAGAAAGATTGAGAAACACTGCTATAGCAGAATTGCTTGGTTGGAGCAGCAACAACATTACAATTTATCATAAAGAATGTTGATAAAAATCTTTGTGACAAATAAAGTTATGTTCTAAAGTTTCCTCAATAAAAAGTTAGGGAATGAAATACACTTCAATTTTTTTTCATTTTCTTATAATCATGTTAAATACTATATACACATCCACTCACCTGCACACTGCTCTTGCAGCACATACTATAATACATTGATGATAGGATTGTTTAAGTCCATTGACAACAGCTTGAAGAAAACTGCAAAAAATAAAATATACAACCAGTGTAGTTGATTATAAGATGAAATCGTGTGAATTGTTTAATCTTCAAAAATGAATTGATTATGATCGAATATTTGAAAACAAAAACATTTTTTTTTCTCCCCTATCAATAGCTATATAATATATTTAAAAAATATACTAAACATTAACTCAAGACATAGTATAAATCTCATAATCATGTTCAGGGTATTTTGTTTTTCTAATTTTGGCTCATAATGTGAGGAAAAGTTTAAGTATAACTCCTCTAATTTTTTTTTAATCTTTAAACTATCTCCAACTAATCAAAAGGTGATCTTGAGTCCAAAATATTTAAACTTGACAGACACTAAGTTTAAAAATATGTTTTTTACAACTGCTCATAACATTAAAAATGCAAAAAATTAAAATTAATTAAAACAATTAAACAATTGTTTTTTTTTGTTTAAAAATTTGTTTCAAAACTAGTGGGTGGGGGGGTCAACCTATATACTGTAGTAGTACCTCCCAAATCTGGATACTTTCGCAGATTTATTTTTTTTTTTAAACCAGGGACTTTTGATGTCTTTTCTCTTTACCCAAATTCTGTTTTAGTTTTCCCTAAAACATTGGCTATTTCATTTGTTTTTTGTACCGCTTACTGTTGGTGTCCACTGCGATTTCCTAGCTTCTGGGGACAAATGATTTGTAACTGTGTGTTTCAATGAATGTAATTAGTCAGAAAGTCAGCTTTGACATCAAAAGAGAACTTTCCTTTCTTAATTTCATGTCTGAGCTCTATACCTAACCTTAGTGTTTAAGAACTTGCCCAACACTATTTTTTTGCTAAGTGAATTTCTGAACATGCTTAAAATGTCAAGTGATGTGGCAGGTACAAGCTGCAAATGGAAACATGATGCTTTATGTATAAGTGAGAAAGTTGAAATTTAAAAAAGCTAGAATGCTAGAACACCACTACGAATATTGTGAAGAGAACACATGGAATTGTAAAATCTATTGTTTAGGATCTTCAGAAACAAAATATATATACCACATTCCAAAAACAAATGTTTTTTTCCCTATGAAATCAGAATTTCTGGTGGTTGAACTAATGATTACCCAAAATGTTTTGTTGACTGCTGCCCATTTGACTAATCAAGATTTGACTGTATTATCATTTTATACCACTAAACATAAGAAAACTGCAGTTGAATCAACAATAAAAAATGAAAAGCTAAAGTAAATATGGTGTAAATCAGGGATGCTCAATCTTTTTGGTTTGCAGTCCAGAAAACTAGTGTACTTTTTGTGGGCTGGATTGAACTCCTTGGTGGGCGACAGGTTGTGCACCCCAGGTGGAAATTATGAAATAACCTTTTACACCTTTCTTTGGCATACATCTTTGCAAAATACTAATTAATTATGTACATATACATACATATATATGGTCATTGTGGAATTGTAATTCCACTAGTAAACTAAGATGCAGTATAACAGGGTTCTGTTGTGAAAAATATATATGGATAAATAAAAATATAACTATACATTTGAGTCGAACCAACACCCATGAAAGTCAAGTAGCAACTTCCAGCAGCCAAACATCTGCCCAGCAGAAAAGGAGAGACTGAAACGATAATCAGAATGGCAAACAAACATGGCATCAGATAAATATCGGAAGGGGAGGGGATTAAAGGGCATCTTTCTGTGTTGCATTTAATTATTTATTTCAAGAAGTTCATTATAAAAGTAACTTTTCTTCCTGTTGTAGTGTCTCATAATAACAGACTTTTAGTGTATGTGTTTGCATCTACATAGGCTTCTCTCTTGAATTCATGAAATGTGAAAATAATCATTCATACCCAAGGTAATCAAAGCACTAATCTAATTCTAAATAAACGTAAATGCACAGCTAGTTAATTTTTATCCATATGCAATAAAAATGTCACAAGTTAAATACTATTACTTGACCCTACACAGGGCTGTATTTTCAACTTTTTCCGGGGGGGGCAAAGAACATATACTCAATGTATGTGTATATACACACCATTTTTAGTGTATTTTCAAAAACCGAGGGGGCAGCAACGCCCCGACCCCCGAAATGACAGGCCTGACCCTACATGCACCTCTTACACATTCTTCTAGGGGGGATTTCTAATGAAATGGTTGCATGCAGGAACATGCTGTGCATGTATATATGCGTATTCCTGATGTATCCATGATGTCAGTTATACTTGTTTTGTTCTATACTGGTGCTGCAATCTGACTTCCATATTTTGGATTGAAAATAACAAATGTTTGAATTTATGTTGTGTAAGTGCCGTGTTGAAGGTCTGCTTTCTTTTCATGGAGAGACTTTTTCACACACACAAATTTGAGACAGACTCACATTCCAGCCTCAAAGCTGGCAAACAACAGAAAACCAGCTTCAGCCAACCACCACTCTGCCACCAATGAGGGTTCGAACTGTAAGTTAAACACTGAGAGATTGCAATAATAAAATAAATATATATACATATATGTACATGGAACTAAGCACATTTTCCCCCACTATCGAATTTACACTTCGCCCTCTGAATATGAATCAGTAATATTCATGAATTTATCAAAGAAAACAAAAAAAAAAACTGTCATTCCTTGTGTAGTGCATATTTAACTCACCAGCTGTACACATATCTTTCAACAGCACAGACTGTAAAAAGCCAGTTATGTCAAACTGCAACTTCTGTGCTAGCAGCTGATCTGTCACATATTCATGAACAATTTCTAATGCAACCATACAAGCCTCATGGATTTTCCACCTAAAAGATAAAAATGTGTTTCAAATTTCAAAAAAATATGTCATATATTTGGCAACTAAGTACTTAAGACATTAACATACAATTCTCTCACAATATTCATATTACTCAAAGTCTCTCCTAGAGTATGAATTTGGGAAATGCAATAAAATGTTCTATAAACACCTATCCAAAGTATCCACACTTTTCATTACTGAAAAAAAAGGATTTGGAAGAGGCAAGAGCCTATTGAAAAAACTTGTCCCATATTACTCTCAGTTATCTAACACACTCAGTTAACCATCGCCCATTTTTATTATAGAAAACATTTAAACAAGATTTCAATTTAGGGATGTCACCAGGATTTTTTGTAGGGGAGACGGGGCAAACATGATTTTACCACAGCTTCTTGCACTACTACTACTAAACCACACATGCATCTTGTCCACATTTCTCTGCACTTCTAATAAATTGGTATGTTAGAATGTGCGTGTATGTGTAGTGAACTTGACGCAAAGTTTGTTTTCTACGTAATGCTTTTTAGGTGTAGTGCTGCCATCTGCCATCAGTTTTTCTAACTATGAGTAAAGTGTAATGATTGAATAATTATATCTTTGTATGCCTGTTGCTCCGTGATGGGACTCCGCTTCCTCCACTGTTATTCAATTCAATAATTTCACAATGCTATTTTTGTTCTTTTCTAAATCTTATTGCTCCCTTAAGTTTACCATCCTGGGCAGTTACTCCCCTTTGTGCCCCTCTCTCGAGTTCCCCCCTTGTTCCAATTAATCAAAACCCCTTTCCCTTTTTTTCACTACCTTTTATCTCATCTTCCAACATTTGCTACTGTTAGCATCTATTTATTTTATTTCATAGTATTTATACATACTTATAGTTTACTTCTCATAGAATGGAACTGTATGAAACATCAAAAGGCAAACAATATTAGATAGGTTTTCCATTTTATAAAAATACACATCAAATCTTAGCATTAAGCACTAATCATTGATGGGACTATCCTTTGATTCCATCCAAGACAGGTTTCTGTCTTATACAGGTTTCACTGTACTTAAAGTTTAATGTTTGTACACCGAAAAATGACAGTGATAACATATGACAACTGTTATCCATCGATTTTGATTATATAACATATCTCTGGTTCTGTGATTGTTGGGTAATAATCAGAAGTCTATTGTACTTCACACATTACACTTCCAATTTATGAGCAAATTCGGCTGGCAACCAAAAAATATTCAGAATAGAGGTAATTTTTCTTTGCATTTTCAAAAAAGAAAACTATACCATTGTTCGTTAGATGGTCTTGCATCAATTTCTTGCATGCAGCGAACTATAGATGCACATAGCCCAACTGCCATTTCCTCTTTAAATTGCAGTGCAATCAGCTGAAAATGATAAATGGCACAGATGAAAAAATAATGAAATTTTCGCTGCATAACATAACTCTGTGTTACTACATACACTATTTGATCCACTCTCTAGGTCAGTGTTTTTTAAAAGGTGTGCCATAAAAAAATTCTATAGGACATTAACTACCTTATTTCCTAATGAAATCCAACACATAATGAGTTCAAAATTTATAACAGTAAGTGCAAAAACCTAACTTAAGACCTTTATGATATTGGTGTATTTAACTGAAAATGCAGAATTTAGAGTAATATCTTGCCTGAAAGGACAAAGCACGTAAGCAATACAGTTGAATACTGGGGTGGAGGGGGCCCAAAAGTAACCAGAATTTCTTTTTTACAATCTTTTTATTCATTTTTTTTACACAAATTTTTCAATTCCCTTGAAAAAGTACTCTCCATTAAAGCTAATGCAATTGTCAAGTCTTTTCTTCTATTGTTAAAAACATTTTAAAAATCAATTCTGTTGTGATGCTGGACAGTGCCTCCATCATTTTTGGTTGCACCTTATCCTTGGCAAAAAGCTTTCATTTCAGGTTTTTCTTCATTTGTAGGAATAAAGAGAAATCACATGTAGCTAACCAGGTGAACAATCCATGTAAAGCACAGGTACTGTCATCATAACTGTTTCTTATTAACAATCGGTGCACTGTGAAGGATGTGAGAAACCTAGCATTGTCATGACGCAAAAAACAGTTGCCTGTCTCTCACAAATTGGGTCTTTTCTTCGCACACTGTCGTTCTTGCAATTAACATCTTGCACAATCTTCTTAGCAGTTAGCTTGTAAAAAAGCATCTGTACATTTTTCTAGGGTAATAGTGTGCCTTCTAAGACCCCTGGGACGGCTTTTTTTCTTGAGGCGGCTCCCTTGAAAGAGTTATTATTACGCAAAATAAGTGCACATTTTTTATGGTGCCCCAGTTATTCTTGCCTACTTATAGGCCTGAATTTTACCTATAGCAGCATTCCTGTAAGCTGTTTCTAACATCCAAACAGTTTCTGTTGCTTTTCTTCAGAGTAGGAAGCAAAGCTTCATAGACCTACACTGTTGACGTAAGTCTGCAATGACCAAAAAATGAGGAACAGTCTAAACAGCTTCCACCAAAAAATTCACGGATCCCAAACACAACCCTCCCAAGCAACGACACACACATTGACTCAGGGGGAATGGTTTTAAGCTTACCTAAGTGGGAAAATCGTGTACTATGGATGCTCAGCTTACCGTCAGGCGATTCCAATTCCTTTGGGTACCCCCAATATCCTGATTTTTAACATGCAGTAAATTTGTTTGAAAGGATATCTTAGAATATTTTTTTACTTTAAATAACCATTCTAAACAACAAAGAAGTTACAAGATATTTTTTATTTCATTTATAATTGCTTTAGTTTTGATAATTCATCTAGGGATTCTGAATATTGATTAAAAAAGTGCAATATTTATCCTTTTTTTAACTTATTATTTATGCACAGGTGTTAACTTTTATCCGGCCCGTCAACTCGACCCCAATATAAATATTTGCCGCCATCTCCATAATATCTACAAAAATACTGGGTTTGAAAGACCCCCCATCCCAAATATTTACAATAACTTTGCATTTGTGCGAATCAATTAGTTTCAGATCTGTACTATGCAGTATTATAAATAAAAACCAATCACAGCTGGGATACTTGAAAGTAGACTTAGAAGGTTATGCATGCCTAAAACTTGACTTAGCAAAAAAGAATTAATGTGCAAATAAGTATTATACAAAAACTTCAACCTCAGATATGTAAATAAGTTTTGTATCAGGAGTTTTAATTATCAATTAATAACAAATAATTAATTAACATTAATTGCAATAAATTGTTTATATATTAATAATTAAATCATTAAAACTGTACTTTTTGAAAATCTCAATTTAAGCATACTGCAGAAGTTCAACTGTAGGTGCAGGTGTGCCACGAGATAACAAGGTTGAAAAACACTGATCTAGGTGTATCAAATAAAAACCTCCAGAAAAGCAGGGGTGTTTGTTGGTGGCCTTCTAATGGTTACTGGAAGGTAGTTTGGATGTTGGCAGTGCCTTACCTCTTCTTGTCATCTGCAGTAACTCTTGTCTGCACTAAGAGAGCAACAGGTGCACACATCCGTTGCACAACAGATACATTATACTAAAATCTCTGGCCAAAGAAGCCGTAAAACTTAAACCGTCTGAAATTTCGAGGAGGCCCTATACATGCACATTCAGGGAAGAAACACTCTCCAAAAGCATACGCGTGATTGGCATAAAACTGGTTCACCAGTAAGCTATGGAATATCTTTCCAACAGTCCAGATTTATTCCTGATGTGACTACCATTGTCAAGGCTCCCACTCAAAAAATTAGAAAAAATAGGACAAGCCCCCCTTCCCCCCAGCCAACACAATCATAGCACAACAGAAGAAAAAAACACTCAAAAATTTATTTTTCTATTTTTTAAAAAAAAGTTAAAATGAAAAAAATTTTTTTTTTTTTTCATAGCACTTATTTCAGTATCCTATCAGATTTACTCAAGCCAAAGTGAAACAACAGAAATGACTTGGTAAAAATTTTTTTTTATGGAAAACAGCATACCAACATCCACAGATAATTTTTTTTGTCTCTCTTCACAATACATTACTTTTTTTTCTAGGAGTCTTCCAAAGTTCAGTCTGTCAACTCTCTTCCACAATAAGCAACAAATTATGAGAAGACATGCAAGTTTAAAAATAGCACTCCTTCAAGACCAATTGCAAGGTTCAATGTGAATAAGTCAAGGTGAACCTGATAGTTTTACTGTTAATAATTTTTCAAAAGGATTTCATTAATATTTATAACTATTGGATTAGATTTTGTGTTTAATGGCACAAAGACCAATAAGGTTCAAAATGTGTCAAAAATTTTTTATAACTATTCAATGCCAGCGTTATCTATTTTAACAAATGAAGCACTTTCATTTCTAGCTCTTTGCAGAGCTTTGTAAATTCTGTTTATGCCTGAGCATGTACTAAAAATACAGAAGACAAATGAATGCTGGAGGATCATCAGAGTCACAAAACTTAGAAGAGACTTATGTATCCAACTTCTTTGTTAGGCAAACTAGTTTCCCCTATACACAAAATGCACACAACAATTTTGAAGAATGAATGTTAATTACTGTACAATGAAGAGTCCAAGACCATGAAGTAGTTAGAAATTAATTATTTTTTGGGTTAGATAATACCAGGGAAGACCAACGTATGTTGACTCAAAATTGCAAAAAGGAACCATGGCTAAACATGTTTCAGTTCAGAACTATATGAAGTTCCTTCATCAGTAGCAAAGAAAGTATTTTCACTATTCTTTCTTTGCTACTGATGAAGGAACTTCATATATTTAGTTCTGAAACGCATTTAGTCGTGGTTCCTTTTTGGATTGACATATGTTGGTCTTCCCTGGTATCGTGAAGTGTAGTTAATATAAAATTATTTTTCCAAACCAAATAAAAGTAATGAATGCTCAAAAAACATTAACACAAAATGAGTTTTTGAACCCTTAAACTAAGCAAGAGAAAAATTAATAAACCAAATGGTCCACATACATCAGGCATTTTCAATCCATTGCTTACTAGCACCATGGTGCTCCCTGAAGCACCCAGAGGGTTCAATATGCTTGCATTCGGTTTGATGCTAACGAGCACTTCATCAATGTACCAATTAAACACTTTGTACAAATTGCATTCAAGGAGTGAAATTGCCCTGATTTCATGAATTTGTTGAAACTTACTGTAAGGTATCCTTCTTATGATGGGTACAGGCAGTGCTCGCGACTAGAGAAAGGTTGAAGATCTCTGACATACACCACCAACCCCCCCTCCCCCAAATAACCTGAAGATAGATAAAATTTCTACTTTGGCAGAATCATTATTTCAGGACTGGACAAACCCCATGTGTCAGGTCACTATGGCGACTATGGCCCCCGTAAATACTGACAGTTTGATTACATTCACACACTATTATATGCAACCGATTGTGTACAGCAGTGCATAAAAATTTGACTCTCAAATTCCCTGGGATGCCTGTTATTAAATGGCACATCATGATACTGAGAGTGGTGTGCAAAGGTTTACTGAAAATTTTGGAAATAGTGTAAAATATTTAAAGATATAGAAGCTTTTGGGTTCTCTGCTGCATCACTATATATGCAATAATTTCATGTTGCAAATGAACATCATGATCAGCCCCGTAGAGCTTGTATGGTGTGAAAGAGTATATTCATCAGCAAACTATTCAGCGCATCAAGTGGCCAGCACCATTTTTATTAAAGAAATATCATCAAATATGTTTTGGATGTACTAAGTAGAGTTGTTGCTAGCTCTCAATTCTTCTCTTCCTGAGATCCTTGCATTGAGCACAAAAGCTTTGGGAGAACAAATGGCTTTTACTTCTTACTAAGCTCATGGACATCATCAATGGCAACATGTAACATTGCTATAGATACTGTATATTGCTGCTTAGGTGATGATCACAGATGCTTTAATTATACCAAACTGGCACATCTGATCTGTCACTTCAATACATCCACTATTTTAAAAAATATAACTGCTTGAAATTCATTTTTTGGATAATTTTACAACTTTGGCCAAATTTCATAAAAATCCATAATTGATATATTGATAAATATAAGTACTTACAATAGATTTTTTCTTAATTTGTGGAAACCAGTGCATTATGCTGACTGTAAAAGTCAATAGATGTCTAGAAAGCTTAAGTTAAGCTAAAGAATAACTTTTAAAAATGTATAAGGAAAAAAAATTACTTTAAGAATCTCTTGAGCTAATAGCCTCACAGAATAAGCGGATGGATTTCCTTGCTCACATTCACCAAAACGTTCTACATCTGTATTCCATATGCGTATCTAAAGCAATGCATTATAAAGATACGAAACACACATAAATAACAAACATATACATGATATAGGTCTCTCACAGAGTTATGAAGTAAATGGTATAAAAAGTAGTGATTGAACTTTAATGTGCAGCTCAATACAATACGTAGCCACTGCAAAAAAGGGATATTAATTTCATCTTACAAAATATTCCACATTTTCTTGATTCCCATAATTTATATATTCATTTCAAACAAGTTTTGAGCAAAACATGCATGTTTCAAATAAGGAATTTAAATGTAAACTCAAAATATGAATTCTGAGGGAAAACTTGAAGAAAAATCTACAGTGTAACATTTATATTGTACAATGGATCAATGATATAACAGGAACATGTACAAGTGGCAAATTACTAAAAAGTTCACAAAAGGCCTCAACTGCAGTTGGCCCTCTCATTAACAAATTGAATATTTGAACAATAACCATTGAATTTTGGAGGAGCTGGTGAATCACGTTTGTCGGTTTCTGAATGTGAGGAAACTATTTAAAGTGTAAATGTAAAGAAATTTCAGAAGTAATTAATTGATTAGTTTTGTCATAAGTTATGCAGAATATGTTTTACTCTCATTAAGTGGAAGTGATATTTTATACTAAAGAACTCTTGTATTTGAAAAAAACCTTCTATTTAAATTTTTTTTATTAATTCTCACTAGAATCAATATAGGCAGATCCTACTTGTAAATGAAATCTCTGTCACAGGTTTCTGAAAAAAATTCTTTATCATATTGAGGAGTAAAAAACGAATCTTTAATTGACTTACAAAGGAGTTTGTAATAAGTTAATACTGTATCTCTAGGCAGATGTAAAAATCACCATACGGATGAAGTCATTTTTAAATCATAGAAAAAATACAATACAAACGTACTTGTTCTTCAGTGATCTGCATGTTAAAAATCAGGTGGTACACGAGACTTGGAACAAATTTTAACAAGTCGGCTCTGCATTTTGATGAATTTTCAACAAGACAGCTGATAAAATCTAGTATACTCCTCACCAGACTTTCAAATCCCTCTGATTCCCCTGTTTAAAAAAAATGACAGTAACCCGAAAAGATTAAAAAAAAAGAGAACTATGTTTGTAGTGATTTGAAATGATAAGTCATGAAATATATGGTAAAAAAATAAGTTTTTTCACAAATCAATATCATAAACTTACCATCAGAATCTACTTCATCATTAGATACTTTAGCACCCCTGACACTAGCATTGATAAATCTGTAATTTAAAGTCAAAGACAATTTTGTCAATGCAGAAAGTTTGCATGAGTATTTGCACAGACACAATTAGTCAATACAACTTATGTTCCTGCTTAGTATGAGTAATTTTTGAGAATTTAACATTTTTTTTATATTAATAATGCTAACATTTCCTAGATACAATGTTTGAAATTTTTGCTATTCCCACTTACAACGGTCGAAACATTAACATCAGGCTTTTTCTTCGCTTGAAAACAGCATAATTTTTTGCATTCTTCACAGGTAAAGAAATAAAAATGGTGAATATTTGTGTGCTAGCGATAAACAAATATGTAAAAACTAGAGGTGGGGGTTTTCTTTAATGCCATTTTAGAAGCCGGTTATTTTTTCGGCATAAAGAATCGACTGGAAAGTATGTTTCTTTTTTTCAACAGTTAGGCACAATAATAATTTGTGAATTTTTTTTTCTCACTTTGTCTCATTTATGTGAAAATGATTTTTCAAACTTCAGTTGCATTACATATTCAGGGAAGTTCTTTTCAACTGACATACATATCCCATACTCCCTCTTTTGCGGTCATCTGGAAATTGTCAGACTAAATTACATAATCAATTGAATTGTATTTTTTATTTTAGTTACTATGGGGATGTTAAATGTATTTTCATCAGAATAAAAAATGTATCATCTTCTATTTTTCTGTTAAATTCTAACTTATTATCGTGATACAAAGATTTATGCATGAAATTGTTTTTGGTTCAATATTTCAAAAGTAATTTCTCATGAAATGCTGGATCAACATCACATAGTAGAAAATTCATGGCACAAGATGAACATTTTTTGAGTGTTCAGTTTGCATGCACAATAAAACCTGTTTATGAACGAGAAAAAAAAAAATCTGTGTTCTTTTTTTTTACATTTCGTATTGGTACTTATAGATAGATGTTAATTGGCTATAAGTAGAATACAATTCAGTTATCAATATTTTTTAATGCTTGTTATTCATAAAGGATACAGATGAGAGCCATTTCCTAATGAAACCAGTGTATGTTTGAGGGCATTTGGAAGCCATACAGTCAGCCTCTCATCACACTTGATGAGTGTTTTCAAAGCCTAAAGAAAGGGAAAAAACAGTTATTGAAATAAGAACAGTGAAAAATCTCTTTAGTGTATTTCCTTACTCTGATAAAAAAAAAAAGGCTTGCTCAGCTATTTTAAGTTAAAAAAAACACATAATACAAATCCAGAGAGCCAAAAACTAAGGCTCTTACTGAACATTAAGTAATAAAAATGGAGTATATAATTATAAGAATGAGAAATTGGATGAAAATAAATTATTGATAAAATATCGATATGCTACGTGACAATTATACATGGCAAACGGTGGTAGTGCAATTAAAAAAAAAACAATTCAATGATGAAACATATGAGGTTAAGAGTTGAAGGATACACAGAATCAAAATGAATAAAGGCGAATTATATGTGCACAAATACTGGAAATTTCAGTGAAATATTATACATTTTGAAAGGAGGTAAGATTTGATTAGTTTTGTTACAATAAGAACCTGGAGATGATTGCTCTTTTATTTCTAATCTTATCTTGAGGTACATTATATGACCTTGACTAGCGTCAAGTGGGAGAAACAAGTTAACATGTGCTTGAAAATATGCTATTTCACTTAGTTTGTCTGCACCAAAAGTAAAGTATATAAATTTCAAGTATAATCAAAAATAATACATGTTGTAGTAGTGTCAACTATCGAAAATGTGTATGTGTGACATATATATATGTGTGCGTGTGTCATCATCATGCTCCTTCCAGTCTATCTCTGCTTATGTGAAAGCATAATTTTTCTAGCTTCTGTTTCAATGTAAATATTGGAGTTATGTCAGCAGTACGGACCAGGAAGGAACAAAGAGCAGTAGGTCCAATTTCTCTGTTCAGAAGGTGTGCCAGGGCAAAAATTTATTGAAGACTTTCATCATAATGCAGTGGGGGGCATGCTCTAGCATGTGGAAATGTGTATTAGTGGATCAAGAATTTTGAAAGTGGCCAGACAAGGGTGATGCATGAATAGGGGGAGCAGAACACTTGTCAACTTCTTCCACTACTGGATGTTAAGATTCATTAAGCTCAAGAAATGGCACTGGTTTAACCTCTGCTTCACTTAGGCTGATTAATAGAGGTTCTGCTGCAGTAACTGGAAATATATAAGATATATACAGTGAAACCACCTATATAATGATACTCAAGAGACATGAAAGAGTTATTGTTATAGGTGGAATATAATCACAATGGGAAGTGCATTGGGACCAGAGAGTAATATTGTTGTATAGGTTGATTATCATTATAGAAGATATCATTATATAGGATTTTCATCGTATATATGTGAAAGTATACATACAAAGTTGCTTACATTCACGACATCTTTTTTTAGACTATTGGAAATATGGCTGTCAGGAATCACCAGTGATTGAACCAGAGCGTCTGTGAATTCTGGCAAATTTGGCAAGTGCTTATTCAAGGTTTCCTATAATAATAGCAATAGGATTAATTTTTTTTAATTGCATAAAAATTTCTTCGCTATTGAGCTTTGATTACCCCAAGTTTTCCAGTAATCCAACAGATTTTTAAAGAAAAATAATAGTAAATTCCCAAATACATATCGTATGTAATTGCAATCATGTTCAAATAATGTATAGAAAAACTTTCAAGTGAATACTGTCGATTTCACTTAATATAATACAATCACTTTTGATTTTTGATGATTCAGTCCATTAAGTAAATGATTACATTAAACTTAATAGTGAAAATATCTGGCTTTCTCTTCACATTAACTAAGGTTGTCTAAACTTTTTCATTGAAATTTTCAGTTTTCTCAATGAAACTCACTTGGATTTTCAATTTTAAATGAGAAATCAGGGATGAAGATATTCAATTATAAACATTCATCATGAATTTTGTCATGCTCAAAGGCCCCCCCCCCATGAAATATGTTTTAACGTTGTCCCCCATAGTAGGGACACCTGTTTACATTGTTTTCATGGGTTTTGGAAGAATGCTTTGCTTGTCCTTCAAAGTGTTAATTCACTGCAATTGGCTGAAGCTCTTTATTTACCACCACCCACTGACAATTTTTCAACATTTTTCCTCATTTATGACAAGAATTGGCCATGTCCCGTGTTTCCATGTTTAAAAAATATATTTCCCATATTTTTCTTGGTGAAATATAGTAAGCCTAGGCATGCCCCCCCCCCACATCCTGGAGAAGGGCTGCCTAGGCCTGAATCTTTGACGCCCCCCCCCCCCCCCAAGTTAGACTTTTCACAGGCCCTTCTATATTCATATCATAATGATTCATAGCATGATGATAATAAAAAAACCATGTTAATTGTCTCATGCCCCATGGCTGGAGCCCTGTCAGCCCGGCTCTTGTGAGCGCCATGAGCCTAACTATCAAACCAAGTTACAGCCATGTGCCCACAATAATGCAACAAAAGTCTTAACAGGTTTTTCTTGACCATCGGTTTTCAAGTTAATAAAGTCAAACTCCATTATAGCGACATCAAAGATTCCATTAAATTTTTTTATTATAACCTAGGTGTCATTACAACTGAGGCTCACATTTTCAAGACCTTTTTTGACAAAAAAATAGAATCAGGCAATCAAATGCCTGAAGTTTCAGATGAAGAAAATTGAAGAGAAAAATATAGGAAATTGGGATGATTAACACAAGGCATCACAAATTCTCGCTAAATATGACAAAATTACCAAATATTGTTTATAAATAATCTCCTGCTATATTATAAAGATACAAAATACACTCCACACCACTCAAAGCAATCACATTAGGACTCTGGGTTTCTTATAACAATAACCGAATCATAACTATATTCGAAAAAGTCTTGTTTGCAAGGGCAGTGACATATGGTAAATGGGTATTGGTAAAAAGAGACAACTGTCTCCATTTTCCAACACAACTAGCTGCAAAATGTTCAATCATTCCATTTTTTTAGTTTATTCTAAATGGTATCCTGCTTTTTTTTTATTCTGCCATTATGAGGCATTAGAATGGAGCTGGCTAATGCAGGGTTTCTCAACCTGTGCTCCATGTGCACTTCTCAAGAGCTGTCTATGGCCCCTCTAGAACAATAAAATAAATCAGTAAATTTGATAAATAAATAATAGAAGCCTATGAGGAGATCCGTCATTGAAATTATGTACTAAAACCGGCTCAGAGAGTAAAAAAATGTTGAGAATCACTGGTCTAATGTATATCACGAATTACATTATTTTTATAAGGGGCCGTTCAAGTATTACGTAAGCAAATTTTTAGCCATTTTTGACCCCCCTCCCTTGTCAGCAAAAGTCAGCAAAACGATGACCGCCTTCCCCCCTTGGCAGCAGCTCTGCCCCTCTGAATCCTAACTCATATTTTCATAAAGGCTGGTTGATGGCGTAAGCATTATCCAAACCCCCCTCCCCCCTTGTCATCAAAAGTCAGCAAATCGTAAACCCCCCCCCCCGATGATGATGTAATACTTGAACGACCCCTAATGTACATATGTGTTGTAGATCCCTCGAGAAAGTTTCTCGAAAAAGAAATTTGAATCTGGATAACTGAAAGAAACTGATGAAGAACTGGAAGAAAAGGCTTTTTTCCATTATAGGAAGGCCATTACAAAAGCAGCAACACGTACATGAATCACAGCTAATACTACAGCCTGACCACGACATCAAATATGGAAATATTTGCCAGGAAGGAGGGGGAAGTGAACACCTTGTCTCATACAGTCTTGCAGACTGATAATGATATCTTGAGGGGGGGGGGATGTGTTTAGTTAAACCTTAGCTTCAAAATGGTTTAAGTTATGAAATTTTTTTTGCTCAAAGTCCTGATAATTATAAACAAATTTTCTCCCATATTATAGTATTGGTTTGTTCCGTTCTTTGCAAAAGTGATAACAACACCCAAAGGGTAACATTATGCATGATTTTAATAAGCGGCATCAACTCTATTGTTTATAAATTATCTTCATGAATCTCAACTCTGGCGCAAAAAAAGAGCAAATCCGCTAAAATGTATTTCACAGGAAAAAAATTAACTCAGCAAATACATGAGATGAATATATATGGTCATATTCATCATAGCACAATTTATAAAGCATACAAAAATTACTTTTATTCCTGATTCTAGTAAAAATTGGAAATTAAAGTAAGCTTCATTAAAAAAGGGAGATTTTTCATAAATAAAAAAATAGTAGGAGAGAGCAAAAGACCTTAATGTTTTGTATAGTGGTCATGTCAATGAGCAAGTTGGAACACCAAACAAGCAGTAAATCTTTATCTCAATGTTAGATATAATTAGAAAAACAGATGAACACATTTCTTGAATGTAATCTTAAGAATTTCTTTGAAAAATGACACTAAAAAGGAAACAAAAGCAAGAAAAAATTTGTTGCTATATCCAAGGCAGTTGCTTTCCATCAACATTATAAGCAAAGTTCATTAACATTATTCTCTAGAGAATCCATCAGGGCCACAAATTATTCACATCATAGCTGAGGTGTTGTTATGATCAAGTTTGACTGCACTATATGTAAAGGCAGGGATGCTTAATGCCTGTTGCTCCTTATGCAATTTCCCTTGCCATCCTTTGAGATTTCATTCCCGTCAAACGTTCTGTTTCCTCATTACCATAAACCACTGCTGATGAATTTTGAGTTAGATGAGTTTAACCAGTCAAGTGGTTACGACGGCATTTGCCGACGCGCAGACTTTTCTGTCTTTTTCACATAGATATGACGAAATAATTTGTCGTACATGTGCTGCCATCTCTGTACAGCCATCTTTCTACTTTATTATCTCATCACTAGATGGAGTTGACAATTATATTTCAAAGTCTGAGATTATTATTACTATTATCTTTGTCATGCTTTGCAAAGCTGCATCCCCATCGTTTTTGTTTCAATTTCCAACTGCCTTGCGAAGATGCATCTGTTTTATTACTCATATATGTTTTAGCAAAGGTTCAACTACTATGGTTCCACATAAATCCATCAACAGCATTTCTTTTAGTCACAGGACATTATGACCACCCCTCCCCACTTTTAGGGTGTCATATTATGTCTCGACACATTCGAGCTATAAAAAAACATGCTATAAAAAAATATTTTAATATTTCAAACTTCTAAGAAAAGGAAAAAAAAGGGGAAAAGCGCGAACATTTTCAAAAAAAAGTGGGCACTGCGGGTAAGGCTCGGAGAAATTAATTGGACAGTTGACTGGTTAATGGACCAACTGTAGGATTACTCATCATAAAGTACATTCACAACTTCTTTCAAAGAATTATTAAAAAAAATATAGAAAATAGGGAGATATATATGGGACAGTCACTTTCTTATACAATAAATTACTTAAATTTGTTTTGTTTTTTTCAATGTATGAAGCTGTTAATGCTTAACATTTGTTGCTGAAAAAGGAGATTTTCTGTATTATAACATGAAAAAAATCATTTTTCACTATTCGAAAGTAAGTGAATACATTTAATTTTATGAAGTAATTTTTTAGTTTTATTACTCTTTGGATGAAAAATTAGATGAATAATAGTTAAAAGAGATCAATTCTGAATACATTCAAGCATTGGCATTCAGCCTAAAGTTTTTAATAAATGAACTAACTAAAGGAAGAAATGGGACATCCTAATCTTATTAGTTTCTTTATTCTTTTGAATGAATCTGTAATAACTTCTACTCCTTGAACAGATACGATTTATAGTAGGAGATTATTTTATTTAAATGTTATATCTGGTCACAAGAATATAATTTTTCAAAGCTTTATCAATATTGTGGTTGTGATTTAAAAATAGGTCTTCTAATTTTTAATTCACAATTTAAATCTATCAGAATTCACTATTAATTAAATTTTCACTTTTGTCCCAATCCTTTAATTAATAATTGAATTAATATGGTTTGGGTTTTTGATAAATGAGCATAGTAAGCTGCTGAGATTTCAACTAACCAATGATTTTATCAAGCAAAATTTACAGCATCACACAAATCATTCCCCCATCAAAAAATTTAAATATTAGCGCTATCAGTTTTGATGGAAAAAGAAATTTCCTTTACTACTTCGATTCAGCTGAAGCAATTAAACTAAATAAAACAATCTGATCTAGAAGATTTCAACACAACTAAAAACTTACTTCATTTTCTATCATCATTGATACAACTTTGACACAGGTAGCAAAAATCTGAGCAGCTCTGCCACGAGTCCTTATGCTGTACTTCTAAGAAATATAAAAACCAACGATTTTGCATCAGCATGTTTTGTTACAGAGGGATTCATTTTTTTATTGATTCGACAAAAACCCACCAAAAATACAATGTATGGTACATATGCAAAATATATAAATGATTAATTTCCAGTCAAATTTTACTCTTATTCTTACTTGAGTGTTGGTGAAGACCTTCAACATCAATGGAAATATTTCGGGAGCTACTTTAGGTATTTGGGTTTCGCTGATGTAATGCGAGATATCTGAAATGTTTGACAAAAAATTAACAATTTAAATATAATGATCAAAATAGATTGATCATAAGTTTGTTTTAAATGAGTTTTTCCTCATAACACAGGTTTCTCCAGAGCAAAACAAAATTTTCATCATGAAATGCATTAATAATTGCAGGAACCACATGTCTGATGTTTAGACATGTGGTTCCTGCAATTCAATAAATCTTAAAAAAGATTTATTGAATTTGATCGACTGCTAATTCAGATTCGAAGTATTGACAGAGAATTTTCAAGTTATAAATTTTTTACTATTTCAACAGTCAGTATCTTTTCAACAACAGAGCTTGACAAACTGGGGGAAAAATTAGATGTTGGTATAAATCTCACATTTATACCTCTCACATTAGTGATCCAGAGTGGATTGGGGGGTGAGTTTGGAAACAGAAACCATATATGAAAATAATGGTTCTGTCCCATAAAATGTAGGACGTATTGTCATATAACAAACTTTCATCATACTAAAATGTCTCTTTTTCCTCACATCTTCCCAGATCTGCCTGGCAATGATTTTGACAACCTGTACTACTTAAATTTGGTATTTAACTGAAAAAATATGATATTGTAACGGGTTTAAATTGAATAGATAACTTATTTAACTTGAAACTTCAGAATCTCTTAACTAAATGAACTTTACTTTAAATCACAGTTTTCATTCTGTTGCATTGCTTGAGTTTTTGGAACATGTAACAGAATGGGCAAATAAGCCGAAATTATTATTTCACTAAAAATTTAAATGATTGATAAAAACTTTTATTATATTTTGAAGCATATCTCCATATACTATCACTTAATGTTGATATAGATGGAAAAAAAACAATTATTTATGATAATGATGTAACAGACAGTGAAAAATCTGGCACTAGATATAACATGAATCTTAAGTCACTTTTCAAAAGTCAAATCCAAAATTGTTGAATGCATTAAAAGTAAACCTTTTAATGAGTTCAAAATATATCAATTATCTGTTATCAAATCTATTTTGATGTAAAAATATGTTTCCCAAATGACCGTAACAGAGTGAACATTTTAAGATGGGAAAAATTTTGGGATACAAACAAGAAAATAGTTTTTCATAAGGAAAAAAAAGTATTTTTTTCAAAATTATATTGCCATTTTTTTTATGTATGGCACGTATAATTAATATTAATATAATAATGATTATGTGATTAATATAATGATTACAATTAATATAATAATAACTACACGTGATTCCAAGTTTTTTGGAAAATAAAATTTCAGATTTACACCAAGTCTCCTTGTTTAACACTTTTTTCAAGCTAGGGCAGCAAGATTTTGGGGTTTTGCTACAAACTGATTTTTTTAAAAAAATTTGATACCATCTGAAACAAATTAAGAAATACCATATGACCAATAATTAAATGAAGAACTAAAAATGAATTAAAATTACTGCTAGAATGCTCTGAAATTTTGTAAAAAGAATTTAGGAAGGATCAGGGCTTTTGTTTTTTACATCAACAACCATGGCTCTATTTATTTCATATACATATTTGGTATCCGATTAAATTGACCAGAGTCGCTCCCAGGGTTGTGCCCCCAGTTGCGGTCACACGAGACCCCCCCCCCCCCGCTTAAAGTAGCCCTGCATGTATGGTAATACTAAAAAAAATTACATTTTTTTACAAAAATAGAACAAGGTAGTTATGCTTCAATTATAAAAATGATAGATTATTCCAAATAATACGAAAAATAAATCAGAATTATTCGCAACTTGAAGAAGCCCCACAGATCATTTTCTCTACTAGTTCTACATCTGGCAATGGTAGCCATGGAATCGACCTGATTCTGAGGGTCTACTAGCATTTTCTTTTGGGTTTGAAATCAATTTAACTTGGATAATAATGTAGTTATTGTAAACTTTTGTTAAAACAATAGGCGGATTAAGTGCAGCCAATTTTTCAGCTAGTTTTGAACTCTTAATACCTTAGTTTCTAATTATTTTTCCTTTCTTCCATAAATTATAAATGCTTTTTTTAGTGCCTATTTTAAGCATTTGTAGTGCTTTTTTGCCTGCCTATTTCAACCATTTTTAGTGCCTGAACTTCCGGGTTCTAGTGATAAGAGTTCTAAAACAAAAACTAAATAAGGAAAAACTTTTTCAACAATTTTCTAAAACTGAATATTTCAAATTGTTCACTATACATCACTGGGCAATGAAAATTGCTATCAAACTAGTAATAGTTAAAAAATAGGTGTTAACATAAAACAACCTGCAAGCGCTCGCATGGTACCATGAACAGCGCCTGTCTCTCCGCTATTCAGATTCCTTATAAAAATTTCAAAGAGCTCTGGCCATCCTTCAGGCCAGTCTGTTTTAGCGATTGCTGAAATAGCATATGCTACGCTGGAACGAATCTGGCTCTGAGGGTCGCAAAGTCCAGCAGGGAGAAGTTGGCGTATGACTGCTTTGACCTATACGTACAAGAAATATGAAAGTGTTCATCTCATATTTTGAAATATTCATAAATTTTGTGTTTTAACATAGTGCATTTATTACTCTAGGCCGCACATTCTCAACCCATGGCCCCTCCCAGGGGTGGAACTGCCAGGATTCCAGCCCTGGGATCTGGGACAATTGCCATCATTTTAAGTTTTTCATTCTATAAATTCACTAAAAAAGGGCATGTGGAATCTGTGACACGCGCAACCTCAAACCAAATTTTTAAATTGAACTGCATGGCACATTACCAGATCACTTAAGTGACCTGTGATGCAGTTCCACATCACTCAAGGGGCCCACTGGGCACATTTCCAGATCATTGCAGTGATCCACTGCACATTTCCACATCACTTCAGTGACATGCAGCACGTTTATGAATCACATTTTCAAACTAATGAAGTGGCCTGCACTCTCCAAAAAAGTTGAGCACCCTTACTTTAGGCAGCTGCCTCAAGGTGGAATGTTTAGAGGAGATGCATCAGAAATGCATAGCTGCCAACCTTGGAGAACAAGAATTAGGGAGAATGAAAATTACAATATTTTCACATGCAAAATCTTTAAGAAAAAAAATGGAGTCTTCATAAATGAAAATTAAACCCCATGGGGATTTTTTCCCCCTAAGTAAAATCATATCGTGGCAGCCATCACTAATTATAGGCCAATCATAGTCCAAAAGCAGGTTGAATTACATAAAATTGCCATCTGGTCCAAAAATGGGACAGATTTACTCAAAATGGAATGTATGGCCGAAATCATATCATTGTTTAGTAAATTTTGGCCTTTCTTTTTACCACAAATCATACATTTCATTTTGATTTGATGCAATGGTGACAATCTATGTACAATTTATGCACACAACATGGTACACTTTTTTTGGAGAGAGAGAGAGAGAGAGAGAGAGAAGCAGCATTTTTGGGAATACTTTTTGTCCCCAAAAGTAAGGATTTTGATCACGATCAAAATTCAAGAGATATAAAGCATTTCGGGAGTAGAAATTTAGGAGCCTCCTGGAAAATGTGGGAGACTAGGCAGCTATGCAAATGTTACGAGTTATGACCAAATTTTTTTCTTATTAATGATATAAACTATTAATTTCTATTAATGACAAGCAGGCAGGCACAACTCTATTTTACGTCTGTTTAGCTACAATGTCTCGTCAACTGATGCTTATCTTGGTCAGGGGTACACAACCTCTAGTCTACAGGCAAAATATAGCTCGCCAAGGGGGATTCCATTATGTTTGCAAATAAAATTGCAATTAAAGCCAAAAAATTGTTAAAGGTAAATGACGTTGCCAATTACAGCTGAAAATGTTTTGGAGGTAAGTAAAGTTACCAATTTCAGCCCCAACATTGTCAAAAACAAGTGAAATTACAAAAAAAGAATATATAATATCTTAACAATTGATAATTACACAACATCCATATAATGTAATATGCAGACATGCCAGCATTAGCTTAAAGCTTGTCGGTAGTGATGAATGTTCAGCTTTGCAATGGGGGATACCCCCAGGACAACATAATCATTATACAAGAAAACAGGTTTTTTCACAGTTGGGATCGAGTAGAGCCAATATCTTCTATAGCAGAAGGCCTTCGCGCAAAGCTTTGATGTCACTGAAGTCGTCCATTTCACCTGCTCCCATTGGATAAAGCAAGCAGATGTATGCAAAATATTTACCTTTTTTTTCCTATATATATATATATATATATATATATATATACATATACAATGACTATAGGTAAAATGGATGGCTTCAGTGACATCACAAACTTTGCGCGGACACTTTCAGCTATACAAGGTGTTGGTAGAACAGAGGGTTTAGATATGGCTTTAGATTGCCTGTTGCACACAGACAAAATAGATCACGTCCAAGTTTCTCTTCTCTCAAACTTTCTCACATGCATATACGAATTCATCGTTACAGTAAAGATCAATGCAATTTTATAAAAAATAATAATAAAAATAAGTAAACACAAGAAATTCAAAGACCTGATTTTTTAAAACCAATTTCTGTAGTATTGAGAGTGTGAGAGAAGTAGCTCTGTAGTTCATTGCGGCCATCTTAGAAACTATGGACAATCTGTAGCAGTTGGCAACTCTGAATATGTATTTTTCTTCTTTTTTTTATATTTTTGCCATTTTTACTACTTTTCTGCCACTATCTCAGTAAAAAATTCATTATTCCCGGCAAAATCCCAACCCTGGTTATTATTAATCTAAAATAATAGCATGAAATTACCTCTGATTTTGTCTGTGGTGATTTGAATTTGTCAGTGTATTCACACCAGTGACATTGCACATACTGTCTCAGAATAACTGATGCCAACTGCCTTATCGGTAACGATGCTTCTGCGTTGAGAATCAACTTTGTCAAGTAAATGGCAAACTCTAGAAGTGAAAAAAAGGAACGCAAATACACAAAAACTATCATACCCATGAGATTGAGCATCAAAATAGAAAATCATCCTCAAACAACAGTTACGAGTCATTCCGAATGTTTTTCGGGATACAAAATTGCTACAGATCAGCAATTTTTTTTCGTTTTTTAATTCTATTTCACTCCATCAAAATGCCATTTATAGTGTCTGGCAGGTTGACAAATCAAAATAATAATAATTTAGTTGACGGGGCTACACAAAACTCTGACATGTGGGCCATCAGGAAAAAAAATCACCCAAGTGTCTGGGATAGAACCCACTCTATCCAACCCCTCAAAAACTGTAGATAAATAAAGAGAAGCGATGTCACTCTCCGCTGTTCCGAAAGCCTGGATAACCAAGCGGAGATCGAGATGTAGTTCGGAAAGAAAATTCACATTCCTCGGTGGGGAATCGCAGCTGCAAGGAAGGCTTATGCTCTAAGGAAGGAAAATGCCTGTCTTCTGTAATTCATTGGTTAGAACACTCACACGGACAGTGAGAGATTGGTGGTTTGATTCCTCACAGAGGAATGTGAATTTTCTTTCTGAATTACATCTTGATCTCCGCTTGGTTATCCAGGCTTTTGTACTTCGTACTGTAGCTAAATGTTACCGATTCTTCCTTGCATTTCCAGATCACTTCAGTACATGCAGCACATTTACAAATCACGTTTTCGAACTAATGAAGTGGCCTGCACTCTCCAAAAACGTTGAGCACCCGTACTTTAGGCAGCTGCCTCGAGGTGGCATGTTTAGAGGAGACGCCTTTGGATTTTCAAGAAATATACATGATTAAGAAACAGCTTCAACAACCATTGCAATGGGCCCCAAGCATAAAAGTAGTCATATTCATTACAGACATAAAATGGCTTCGCTCAAGGCCACTTTCACTATATGCAAAGCTCAGGCTGGAACTACTAAAAACAAAAAAGTATCCAGTCACTCGGGACAAACATCCTATTGGTGCCCAGAGGCAGATTCGTGGTTTTATCACGCGTGGACTTTTTGAATTTTGTAGTTCATTCTAGTCTAATTTTTTTTACCACTGATTTCTCAAACTTGCCACCCTTTCCTTGGGTTTCCGGCTCCTGTAATGGAAGCACATGCAATGGAAGCATTTGCAATTGGTTGTTCAGTAATTTGTACGGTGTTGTGAACAATTCTTGAGCTGTTTTCACTGAACCCACCTGGAATCAGTTTTTTCATCGAACACAAAGGAGAGAAAGGAGCACAAAGGAAGTTTGTGTGCTCACAAGCGGATTAGAACTGCTGCAGGGAGTCGTGCATTGCGAAATCGGCGTGCTAGTGTATAGACGTGCTTTTACTGACCTGATTCCTCATTCTCCTGGTCACCTGTTTGGTTGATCACTGACCCTTTTGTCTTACAAACCAAGCATAACTCTGGTCTATCACCATGAGCAATTTACTGCAGAATCAGTCGTTTCAGAAGTGTGCACATGTACGTAACAGTCTGAGCATGTGCTTCTAGCGTTTTGCATGAAATTTTGGTGCTGCTATCTATTTTTCAAACTGAGAGTGAAGTTAATATTTGAAATATCTGCACCAATGTAGATCTGTTGCTGTATGTGGCGAGACTTGTTAATGGGGAAGATCGGTTCTCATTCATGTCTAGAAGTTGGGAACCCATAGAAAACCTCCTTCAGCTGAAACTGGTCTCTTGCGCTCTAGGTCCCTCTTTCGATTACTCATAAAAACCAATCAACACCAACCAAATCTCTTGGAGAGGCTCCTCCCAGAGAGACCTTCCCACCGGAGACCAGACAACATTTTTCTGTGTCCACCTCTCCCCATAATACCCAGAAAAATAAGTTTCCTTCAAATCCCTTGCGTTTCAGTATTTAAGACCACTTTTAGTGGCATATCTAGGGCAAGAAACTGGATTTCCATTTGCTTGTATGAGATCAACTTCTGTTAAAAACTGAAGCATTTCTACATCAGATTAGAACAAGGTCCCTAGGCTGGCCCCCTTCTGTAGCAAATTTTTAACATCACAAAACAAAAAATGGTAAGAATCATCCCAGGCCTTGAGGCAACAAGTTTACCACACACCATTTCCAGTCATATATTGCCATACAATTTGCTACCAATTGAGTTGGGTCAGAAATAATGGTGCCATCTATCGATGGTCGCTTCAGGTTTGGCAAGGAAAAAAACATGTTATCTCTGTTCTTCCCAAGGACTGAATCTGCAGATCTAACTGCAACCTATATGATGTCATGCATGGGTCTAAAGAGGGTGATGGCCCAAGAGCCAAAAAATGAGAAGACAAATTCTGTCTTGCAAAATATTTATTTTAACGGGACAATTTAACGAAAATAATGGTGTCTCTCTTAACTAATTTACAGCCAATGCCTTGGTTTTATTCACAGCCCAAGATGTCTGCCTTCACTCCATTCAGAGCTGATAGTATCTGCTCGATTTCATTTGCAGCTGAAAATGTCTGCCTCAGCTACATTTGTTTTGAACATTGGAAAACTGGACACAGCCCACTTCACATCTCAAAGAGAGGCTACATTACATATGGAGATGTCTGCTTCTGCTTCATTCTAGGCCCATGCTCACACCCTCTCTAGGCAACTGTTTCGATCATTCACATGGTTGCAAACTCTCTAGGTCACTGAGTGACCTAGTCCATCGTTTTGTGAGCAGAGGATTCATTGTTAACAATACAAATTTTGCAGCCAGTCCCCTATTCTAATATTCTTAGCCACCCATTCCTTAAATTTGCTGCCCATCCAAGCTTGGAGCCCTGGGCCAGGGCCACATTTAGATGTTTGGTCACCTGGGGCAAGCACGCATTTTGACGCCCCTCCCCTTGTAGTGTTGAAGGTGTTTCAGAATGAAATTTGCGCCCCCTCGGGGCTAGTACCCGGGGAGCGAGACCCGCTTGTTCCCCCCTAGTTGCGGCCCTGCCCTGGGCTATAACCCGCTAGGCCCCTCCCCCCATGTAAATGCTATTAATACAAAACTCATGCAGCAGTCATAACCAAATGCACAAGCGTGGATCTCTGATCTAACACCACCAGAGGTATGGAAATGAAGAAAACATTGAGGGGGAAAGCACTATTTTGGGGGTAGACGAAAACTTGGTGACAGAAAGGTACACTGTATATTTGGAATAAACAGAAAACATTTTGTCACGATTTGGTGCAACGCTGCTCGGTAGTGTTCATCTAAAGGGCTAAGATTCATAAGCAGGGTTGTGTCACATTTGGTGATTACTTTTTGTTGTCAACTGATTAGGCCTAACTTGGTGCTCTTTGGCTCTTCCAAAGTTTTTTATTGGCAACAATAATTTTTTCTAAGTCAAAGTGCATGATAAAAGAACATGATCATGTTATGTTCGTCATTATTGAAATTTAGTGTACCCTCTTTGTCATCACACATTTTTTGCTTGTGAGTTTTTCAAATTTTTCATGGATGAGCATTCTTTAGTTAAACGAGAGAGAGCATCAGTTTTTGACAGAAGTCGATGTGATACTCGCCAAAGAAATTATAGTTTCGTGCCCGAAATGTGCATTTGAACAGCGATCACACCAAGAAATTTGGTCGCCATTGGGTTTGCCAGAATAGAAACACAAAATCCAAATGTAATGGGTGGATAAATCCTGTGGTCAACCTTAGATGGTTACAGAATTTCTCCTCGCAATGTTTTAGCTTGACAAAAAAAACGCCAATTGCTGAATTTCTTTTTTGTCTGCAATCTTGATTTTCACCACGTTTAAGATGTTTGGCGAGTAAAAAAAAATCTATACCTCCTTGGCGAAACTGGAAATCACCAAATTTGGCGCAACCCTGCTTAAGGAATCTTAGTCATATAAATATTTTAATTAAAAGAAACAATTTTATTACCATCTTGGGTTTCCAAGAATCCAATCTGCGTTTCGCCTTTTTCGCGGAGCTCTTTTATTGGCGATAAAACCGCATGAAGAGATTCATGAACTGCTTGGCGCAACTTTTCTTGAGCTTGGGTGGAACTCATCTTTATAATTGTTTCTTTCTAATATTTCCAAACTACACCTGAAATGAAAAACACTTTCGAACTTGGCGGCCATCAAAAGTAAAAGGAACAAAAAAATGACTTTACAATAGGCGCCAATTTCCTCAAGAACGAACTTTTTTTTTTTTTTTGCATCGCACTGATTCACCCCCCCCCCCCCCGGGCAAAAAAATAATCATTTGAATTATTTAAACGTGATGTATATCATTATTTTTTAAACACTGCCATGACTTTTAGGGTTGAAAAAATTTCTACTCCTTACAGACAAATAAACCTGACCATATTTCATTAAAATTAGAGCGGCACATTAATGTTAACCTTGTCAAGCCAAGCTTCAAGACTTCCCCTGAAAATCACCGTTTTGATTGGCGTGATCACATTTGCCGGAAAGAAAGTTGGGATTCAAACTACTGGACGTTGTCGATTATCGCTAAAAAATGATGCCAAACATAAGAAAAGTTGCCAAATATTGCTGAGATCATGGAAAATTGCCAATGGCAGGAATGGAAGTACGGAGGTTTTTAACAGCTGGCTGATGTGGATGATGAATTTGGAAAAGAGAGAAAATTCAACTGACTTGCGGGGAATCGAACCTACGTCCTCTCATATGCCGAGTGAGCACCCTAGACCCAGTACAGTCTTAAGAGCATCATGGGCCCCCGGGCCAAAGGATTTTTCTGAGGCCCTACCTGGAAAATTCCCGAAAAATTCAACTACCACTCGTTTTTCTGACGCCTCTCTTTTTTTGAGGCCTCCGGGCAGTGCTCGGGTGAGCCCATGTGTTAAGATGGCACTGCCTAGACTAGTGTTTCTCAACCTTGGCAAGCCCGCGGCATGGGCGGAGATACGGGGGTGATCAGATCTAGACATCATCATGACCTTGCCCCCCCCCCCCCAGATTTCCAAGTCTATCACCGCCTATGGCCCTTTGCCCAGTTCCATTTATTTTTGTGAGTGGAGGCTCAGTCAAACACAAGACCATTTGAAAATGAATGAGGAATGAAATGGCTGATGATACTCGCGGCCCGGTATGAATGATGTCAGGGCCTGGTATCGGACCGCGGCCCAGAAGTTGAGAAACACTGCCCTAAACCACTTGACTTCAAAGGCGAAGTAAATATTTCAATCTTTCCTTGGAGCTTGTGTGCACTGAACGAGACCGTAAATGGCAGTCGGACATAATTCAGGCTAAACTTCAGTCGCCAAAGCTCACAATTTTTGACACTGCCACCAGATGACGACTTCTGAGGAGGATGTCATTTTCACGCTATCCATACAAAGTTTTTTGACAGCTGGTTGACGTGCAGATGAATTTAGGAAGGAGAGAAAATTCAACTGCCCTTGTGTGTGCGGGAGGAATTGGAGGACTGCCTGAATTAGGCCCGACCGTCCATGTACGGTCCACGTAAGTAGGGAGTCAAAATACGGGATAACGGGACATATAGTCATATCAGTGACAGCAAATGAAAACTATGAAGTGACATCACAAACAGTGGAATAGGTCGGATTAACCGGATTTGTTTCATTTATTTAATTTTCTGTTTCTCTCGTGGTGTTTTAGATTTAGTTTTTCAATTTTTCTTTGAGTATTTTTCAAAATTTTAATATTTATCCACATCCATAATGACGTCATTAAAAAGTTCAAATATGGCGAAGGCGGGGTGAAAGCGTTTGATTGGATGATATGCGTTAAGCCACACCTTTCTTTTGTTTTCTTTCCCTTCATTTGAAAAATCGTATATCACCAGCTGTACAAATAATACCTTTTTTTTTTTTTTAATTTCGCTTTATTTATAGGGGGGATTGTTGTTTATTTACACCATCTTTTAAAGGGAAATGTGGTGAGTTTTAATTGTTTATTTTTTTAAAGACATGTTATAATTTTTTTTTAAAAACGGGAAATTTAATTTAATGTTAAAAGCTAATAAAAAGTTTTGTACAAAAATGAGCGTCAACAACCTGTTGCTCAATATGTTTTCAAAGGTTTGTTACGTGATACATGTTATGCATGAAAAAAAAAGAAGGAAAAATTTACAATTTTTTAACATGAAATTTTTTACTGAGCATTTTAAAAGCTCCTGATTTTGAGGTGCAAGGATGTGTGGGGGGGGGGGAAGCGGCAGGGATGACCGGAAGTGTGTGAGACCTGTGGGTGCTCCTGTGTGATTTATGTACTAATTGCACGGCCCCCCCCCCCCATAGAGAATTTATAGTGTGAAAGAAAACAAGAAAATAATGATGAGAATTGTGTGGGGGGAGGCGGCCGTGCTCGAGCCCTGCCAGCCCCACCCTTGTTGGGGAGGGGGGGGTGTATGATTAAATGGCCATTTTTGTATTAATTCCGTTTGTGTTACCAAATGTGCATTCTCGAGCATCCACAGCTCTGACACCTGTCGGGTCATTTCAGGCCCTAGGTGCAGAAGAAAATATCGCCTCCTCCCCCCCCCCCGGAATTAGAAGAAAGTTGGGGTTTTAAAGGGGGCGCACACCTGGTTCCCCAGTCAATAAATCTGCCACTGCTGTAGGGGGAGAGAGCAATGCCTTCTAGAGCATGGGCTCTTAACCTTTTGTGTTCTTATATTTCTGTCAACAAGATGAAGTTCCAGGATCCCTCTTGCCAATAAGTTGAACGCTGCAGACTTCTTTACTTTTTTACCAAACACCAACTCCAGCTATATTGTAATTTGCTGCCATTAATGAGTTGAGTTCGAAATGAAGGTGCCATCTACCAGTGATTGCCTCAAGCTCGTTAGGAAAAATATTAATATTCTATCCCCGGTTTCGAATCTGGTACCTGAGGCAACCTTCACAATTGGAGACGAGCATCTTACCCCCGCTACTCGGGTGATAGACCTCTGGACTTAATAATCTGCACATAATATAAAAACAGTAAATTATGTTCTCATCTAAGCTCAGACTTCCAAGGACCACCCAAAGGATCTGTGGACCCCTGGTGGAGAACCACTGCCCTAGTGTCAATGACTGAGCAGACTGATCCAATATGTACCCCTATATCAGTAGAGTGTCATTGGAGCCAAAGTTGCGGGTCCTGAGCACCCATGTCACTCAATGCCACGGATTAGAGCACCTCTAGAATTAACACTTCAAGGAAGCAAGGGACTGATCTCACTCCAACTTCTGCTAAAACGGCGTGACAAATCACAGGTTGCCATGACTAAAGAAATCTTATTGGCATTTAAAATTTTCTATAGATGATTATTAGCTCAGGCAAAAGAAATATTCTTGGCTCCTAAACCATTTGGTGGGCCTTTTTTTCTTGATTTTTCAAGCTCGGGATCAATATATATATCTCGTTCTTCCATTGCAGAAAATGTCAGAGTGTATAATTCTTTGTCACATTTTTCAAACAGAGTGAAAGAAATGATGTTTGAATTAGATTTTTCCCCTTCATCGATTGATGAGAGGGGGAACAGTATGAAAGGCTGAATGAATGAACGCCAGGGGCTCTGCCACCTGACTTATCCCGTTGACGAGATCTCTTCCAGCCCAACTTCGTGGCAGAGTCTGGAACAAAGTGAGTGCACCTAACAGTCTGAGTGTGTAGCTAGTATTGTGCTTGATATTTCAGTGCTGCCATCTATACTTCAAATTGTGAGTGAAGTGTAATGATTGAATATTTGTTACATTGTAGGCCTGTTGCTCTCTGTGGCGAGACTTTTTAACGGGGAGATTGGCTCGCATTCGCGCCTTGAAGTTGGAAACCACAGAAAACCAACTTCAGCCGACCACCACTGTGGCGCTGGTGGGGTTCCGTCACTGTGACCGCTCGACCACCACAGTGGCAGTATGAAAGGCTACAGGGTTACAATATCGTGCTAGTGGTACACGTAAAAGAAACGATAAAATACTTTAACCTTTACAGCTGAATATCATTTGCTTAAGAAGTGTTAATAAAATTAATACAAATATCCTAATCTCCTATATAAAACCCAATCTAAGCAGCACCCATGGGTCTGAAACATTTCTGAGACCTTTACGTCAGTAGGCCTATATGTGTAGAGAAAGATGTCCTCTCCCTTGTTAATAAAATATATATACCGTATATACTCGTGTATAAGCCGACCCTTCCACTTCAGCACCACCAAAACCGCAATAAATTGAAAACCTGTGCCCAAAAAATCTGTGCATTTCAGAGAAAAAAAAATCTTATATTTTCATGCAAAATGAATAGCTTACGGAAAATTACAATAGAAAATGATTCACAAACATTTTAATCCATTTCTTCTGAGTCTCCGAGCTCATTGTAATCCATCAGATCATCATGGGGGGGTGCGGCACCTTCGTTTTTATCTTCACCTGGGCTATCATTGCCATTGTTCGGTGGAAACAGAATTCCACGCTTCATGTACCCATTGGCACACCAGGCCAACATTAAGTTTCTTCAAGGCACCACTTTTTGTAGTTTCTTTATCATCGGAACTCATCCCTTTGATCCACAAATTCCTCAAATAGTCTTTGAAAGGCTTGTTGATGCTCACATAAGGCTTTACAATCGACATTAACCTGGTATCAAAGCCAATGATGTTTTAGATTTCTTTGCCTCGTCTTTGACATTATCGGGGGTTTGAACATATTCCATACCAATAATGCCGGTTTTTCGAACACTGCTACAAAAATGACTACTGATTGCGGGAGTCGATATTTTCTGATCAAAAACTGACCCGAGTATAAGCCGCCCCCCCCCCACTTGAATGAATTTTTCCACAAAAAAACTCGGCTTATACACGAGTATATACGGTATATGGAAAACACTGGGTGCGCGTGAAGAGCTTTTGATGTTTAGGAAAGGAAAATTCATCTCTACTGTCATGGGGACTTGAACCTGGGTCTCTCATATGCTACCGGTAAGCTATGAAAGCAGATAGAATATCCCCTCCTTTGAGTGTATATGTGCTGAATGGCTCAGTGCGATAGACAGCTGCAACATTCCACTTATAACTTGCAAATCACAACAAGGCCACCAGATGGTGATGTGTATATATAGAGAAAGACATTCTTTCCTTCGTGTTAATACAATATATATGGAAAACGAACTGTGTTTGGAGAGATACTGATGTTTAGGAAAGTAAAATTGGTCTCTGCTGTCATGGAGACTCAAACTTGGTCTCTTATATGCTGGATGTCCATTGCACAGAGCCATTCAGTATACGCTCCAAGGAAGGAATATTCTGTCTACTGTCATATCTTAGAGATAGAGCATTGGTCCAGCATTTGAGAGAGCAGAGTTCGAACCTCTGTGAGGCAGAGATGAATTTTCTTTTCTTCACACAGTCAGTTTTCCATATGTATTGCAAGGCTTATATGCGCTGAACATCACTATCATGCAGCTCACCATTACCCAGCTTTTCAAGCCTATCTCCACTTGTGCTTTAAGGACAACTAGACAAAAGATGTTTGTGTTGTTTGAATTTGTTGCTCCCAAAAGTATAGGCCCTGTCATAGACGGAGGTACCAAGGGCAATGCTTCCTTCCCATACCACAAAAGATAATGCTGGTCGACTGAATTAATAAATGCATGTGCATCGATATCACACTGTTTCTGCCAAACTTTCAGGTCTATCTTTCCTTATTAGCCCTGGATAAATTCTCTATTTACCAGACATAAATTACTGCGTAAAATGTTTGTTTAAACACGAAAACATAACCTTAATAATCACAATGAAATTAATTATTATTTTTTTTGTTATCCATATCAGAAGTAGTTCTTATAATGCAGAGAAGATAGTGAGATTATACCCTACCACCAACATGGAAGATAAAGAAGATGTTCAAGGGAAATACTCTTTGGCTCAGGTATTTGCTTTTATTTAAATTTTTGTATGTCCAGTACATTTTAAAAATTATAAAGTGCATTAAAAAAAATTGTGCTCAACACAAAAAGCAGCACGAGTATTCAATGCGCATTTGTGTTCTTGCCACAGTGATATGCATGGATTATTTTTGTATATGGTGATACCTCAGCTATATAACAAAGTCAATTCATTCTGAAATTCATATTTGTTAGCCAAAAAAGAAGTTCCCATAGATTTTTGTGTAAAATTATTTAATTCGTTCCAGAAATGGCTGAAAATTTGAACGTAGCTGTCATAAAACACTACTACTAAACCACACATGTACCTCGTCCATATTCCTCTGCGGAACCTCTGACGAATTGGTACATGCGGGAATGTGCGTGTACGTGTAGTGAAACCTGACGTGAAGTTTGTTTTTGTGTAATGCTTGTTATGTGTAGTGCTGCCATCTGCCACCAGTTTTTCTAACTATGAGTGAAGTGTAATGATTGAATAATTAATCGCTGTAGGTCTGTTGCTCTCTGTGGCAAGACTTTTTAATGGGGATATCGGCTCGCATTTGCTCCTCGAAGTTGGGAACCACAGGAAACTTCAGCCGACCACCATTATGGCGATGGTGAGGTTCGAACCCGGATCCTCGCGATGCGAGTCTGTCATTATGACCACTCAACCACCGCAGCGGCTGTCATAAAACACTAAGAAGCACTGTAAAAAGAAGTAGATACTGACCTAAAAGCTGAGATAAACAACTTCACTATTGGATGAAGGAGAATTTGCAGGAAGATGAAGTACTGAAGATCTGTTTATTTTACACTACATAAATAAATAACTAAAAACCAGCTGTAGTATGCTTAAGCTCTGTTACGAATTTTGTCATTGATCTCAGTATCCATGCCTGTATTTTATTTAATCTAAGGCCCCACTCATGTCCAGCCTGGTCTAATAGTAATTTTTGCAAATATTTGCTTTTAGTGTTTGCCTCTCCTGTTGCAAGCAAGCACCAGCAGCATAGGCTGGCCCATCTTCGCCTAATATTTCTTGGCAAATATTTGTTTCCAGAACACTCTCAAAGACTAACATGCATTGTTACTGTTGGTGTTTTTCGACCAATGTGTGGCTAGATGGATTGGAAAATTGGGAAGGAAGGAGGCTATCTCTCTCCTTTGACTTAGTGGAGGCTGGAAAGTCCTGGTTGTTCTCTTCGACCAGCTTTCCAATACCTTCCAGGCTCCAACATTTGACGATCATTGCCAATGGTAGAGCGGCTACACTACTCACCTAGGACCAACTTTTGGGCATATTGGGACAGGCTGGACATGAGTGTGGTCCTATCTTTGGTTTGTGCTTGCTTATGGTTGAGAGCATATATGTTAAGCCCAAATGTTAACAACCGATTCACATTTCATCCTTTTCTCAGGAATGTCAACCTATGAGTATGTCCCACCCGGGCATGTCCGGGGCCCGTGTAATTATGAGATTTGACACTAGAATTTTTGAGATTAAGTATGTAAATTGTTAGAATGTGACACATTACTTCCAGCTAGATCTTCCTGGAATATCACTCTGCTGGGGAGGGGGGGGGGGGCTGTTGAGACGGTTCTGCCATTTTCGTCGAATTCTCTGGGAGAATCGTTGGATGATTTTTCTGACATGGAAATTATCACCTGATATTCAGATGCACCACATTCCCAAGGGTACCATGAATGTAAATAGTTTGGGAGAGCATGGTCAAGATAGTACAGGGTGTTCTGTTAATGAACCAACAAACTCAGAGGGTTGTTACATAGACTAAAGATATACTAGACTGCACACGCTGTTCATAAAACTTGTCGAACGTGAAGAAAAGATAAGCAGTATTGTCGGGGAAAGAACGGGTTCTGCGCTATTACATTTGGCGCGTTTTTGCAGAACCCTCGTAGTGATTTCGTGTTAACGCTAGGATGTTGCTGTAACGAAATTTGACTCGATTAAGTTGATGAAAACTTTCCTTCAGTTGTTCAATGAATTTCATTCATTCTTTTGTAAAATATTTAGGGAATATCAGATTTGGAAAAAAAATCAATTCTATAATATAAACAAATATTGAAAAACTAAAACTTTTTATTTTCCATTAGGGATAATTTCCTAATAATTTAAGACTTTTGAGTTTTCAAATCTTATTTTGATCCTATCTCTTAGCTCTATCGCCAATCTCTTATATACAGTCTATATTTCATTTATATTTTTAAATATTCTCTTTGCCAATTTTAATTTCAAAAATTTATTTTAACTAGGGGTTATTAAAACAGAAAAAATTATCTTCCAAGAACATTACAATTACTCTAATCATACATTTATTATTAGTATACAATTATAATGCATCATATTATGTTATGTAATGTAACACATTCACACTCATACCATATTCAGTCATGAAACATTCAAATAATAAGCAAAAGTTTCATTTCTATCATTCCTGAAAAATCTTTTATAACCTTATCACACAAAAATGTAAACACTTACATAATATTTCTGGAATAAAATATATTTTTCAAGAAAATTACAAAACCTTATCATCAATACTTTTTCTAAATGATAAGAAATGAAATTTCATGTAGAGTTCAGTCAAACCTCGTTAGTGTGTCACCCTTTTAACACATCACTCCGCTTACCGGGTCACTTTTTGGAAGTCCCAATTGTCCTCGGGCAGAAATCGGCACAGCTATGGCTTACTCCGTTTAACGAGTCACTCCACTTACTAAGTCATATTTTTTGCTCTCCCAAGAATGATGCATTAACAAGGTTTGACTGTATATATGTAATAATTTCAAGTATTTAACATCTGAGGTACACATAGTGACTTCACGTCTTAACTCAGATGGTCCTAATAAAGATATTGACTTAAAATTAATTAATCAATTAATTGATTTTCTTGTTTGAGGGCAATTTCACATACAACAAACACAAATTAATCAATAAAAAAATTTCTTTTCTGTGATAGTTTTATCTCAGGCTTGAAGAGGGATAAAAATATTACTATTTTTAGAGGTAGTTATACATTTTGATGCAAAACTGCCATTATCTAGAGGGTGGGGGTGAGTTTTCATTACATTATATTTAAATAAAATATTTGTCATAAATTCCTCATTCTGAAAAGCATATTTTCTTCAAGTTGAGCGAAACTCGAATGAACTCGCTAGCTCGCCAAATCTTGCGGAGATGCATATTTCAGTTGAAACTTAATAAAACTCATTACTTCAATCATTTATTACCAAAAAATTTTATTAAAACATTTAATAATGACTTGTGACATTTGAATTTTAACAAAACTTGGAAATTTAATTGAATTAAATCCAAAATGGAATCATAGAAAACAGACTACGTCAGAAATCCATTGAATCGTCAATTTAATATTCCAATTTTTAATTTTTAAGAAGGGAAGCAAAAAAGTATTCCTTTGTGTGAAAGGATACTGGTCCCCCTTTTCTACACCGTTCAGAACATCAGAAAGCTGCGCAAGTGTTGTCCATTCTAATCCAAAATAAGACAGCATGTGGAGATCGTCGTATGAACAGCCATAAGGAAAGCATTGCCAGCGAGATTCCCTGACCAGCCTTTTGACCAGAGTCACGTGACTCCGATCTTTTCTTCACATTGTAACCCCTCGCGCGCTCTCTATATTATTATTACTCTGTGGGTTGCTAGTAGGCGTCAAGAGAAACAAAAATTGCAATGGAACATGGTGTCGCAAACCACGTTGAGAGGGTGAAAAACGCGTGCAGACTCTGAGTCCAGAAGAGATGGAAGGTGGATGTCAGTTGGTCGTTGAATGCGTTCGTGGGTTCACTCACCATATCTGACGTAAGCAGCGTCACGAAACGCATGCTCTAGTGTAGGATCACGCGCTGCGGACGACGTAAATTAGCACTATTGCGGTAGTAAGCACGTGTAGCAGTTAGTTGTTTGTTTCAATGAGTATCGTGATGGCTGATTACACGAACGGGGAATACGCTGATATGCATCTGATTTACGGTCGAGCAGATGGCAATGGGTGTTTAGCACAGCGGATATATCAACAGCAATATCCGATGATCGCCACGATCGATCGACTACTACGGGAGACTGGGACCTTCCACCCAGCACAGTGTGATGCAGAGACACCGCGCAATGTAAGCACTCCTCCGACTTTCTCTCTATGGGGTCAACTTAAATCACTCATTTATGCGACGCCTGTGGATACTTGAGGATCTCATAGCGTGGATTGTCGTCGCTGCGGCAGACATCAAAAGCATACCTGGTATCTTCGAGCGCGTCCGGAAATCGTTTTTTTGTCGTTGTAGACTGTGCAATGACGTCAGTGGCCGCCACTTCCAACAACTCTTGTAATAGTTAATCAGATAAATCTTTTTGTAGTTATTATTGCACTTTTTTTGTCGTTCCAGCGTGACGTCGAAACCTGCATGAGTTTTTCGCGATTTTCACCCTCTCAACGTGGTTTGCGACATCATGTTCCATTGCAATTTTTGTTCCTCTTGATGCCTACTAACAACCCTCTTAGTGTGTCGGTTCCATTAACAGAACACCCTGTATATAGTATTGCTTACTGGTTGTAGTTTAGTTTACAGTTAGTAATCCCGATTATAGCGTGATGGTAATTACCACGTTTTTAGCAAGTGTTGAACCTCTTTGTAAAGCAGATACAGTGCTGTCTTAACTCGACTAGATAAAGATAGGTTGGCATTCATCACAATTTAAGTTATTTTTCTTTAATGCAATGAAACTTTTACGAAACGAAACATCAAGAGACTGAAATAATATTCCGTTTTAGACCGGTTTTTTAGATTTCCGTCTTATAAAGGTGCAAAATCAAAGCGCTAATCATTGAACAGATTTTTTGGAAAAAAAAATCAACTTTTATTAACTCTGGACTTCATAAAGTATAAAATTAGCAAAAATATTTTAACAATTTTACCTCTGTATAATAAATTTTTGTTCCATGTATGACACTGCACTTATTTTGTTCCGTTCGATCATTTGATCATTTTTGTCGCACCACGGTCATTTTCTACGCACGAGAGCTAATTAGACCGGGACCTGCAATTTATTGCCGATTCCGAACGGCAGGCTTGTTTTTTATAGACTCCTCGAGAGGTTGGTTCGCTAACCCTTGGATGGGGGACTCCCTGAGGTAGCAATTTTTTCTGTGGTCATGTCGCCGTTTCGGTTGTACCCCTGTGTCAGGAAAGTTTTCTGACAAGGACGCACCGGGTATCGAATTCGCGACACATCTAAACATACTTTGGTACTTTAGGCGAGTATTTTATCGACCTGGGCTATCGTGCTCTGGTTCCGTTCGAGACAGGTTTCCGTCTCGTACAGTGTCCTTCTTAGACAGGTTTCATTGCATTTATAGATTTGTTGGAATTATCAATTGCAGCTTTTTCGGAACGCGTTTCTCTGGTAAATATTTTTCTAACAAGTCTAGTGAGCATCTCGCTCACCATCTAGTTATATCTTCTTTTTCTTCCGGTATCCCGGGAAATGAAGTTGAGTTCTCGGTAGCATTTTTGGCGCCCGATTCCGTTAGAGAAATATTAATCTTATCGATTTGAACTATTCCGGTAGAGAAGATCAAGTACTACACTGCTGGCTATCCAAAATGCGACATCTTGAACGTGCTGCGCTATATGCTTGGAATTTTTATCAGAGAAAGTAAATATGAGATGAGCAGAGTAAAATATGGAAATGAGTAAATCACAAAATCAAAAGGAATGTACTCTATTTCATGTTTTACAAAGGGCTCGTTCTATTAAAAATCGACCAAAAACATCGAGAGTTAGTTGCAATATGATCGACTTGGATTTTTTTAAAATTCGGTACACGTACAGGTGTGGTGAGGTATGTAGGCTATATCTCGTAACAATACCCAAAGTTTCAAAGACCTGCATACCTCGACGCACCTGTAAGTGAACCGAAATTGAAGAAAATTCAAGTCAGTCACATGCAACTAACTCTCGATGTTTTTGGTCCATTTTTAATGGAATGAGCTCTTTATAAAAGCATGAAATAAAGCTTATTTCCTTTTGATTTTGTGATCATTTGCTCATCTACATGTTTACTTCCACTGTTAAAAATTTCAAAGATGTAGCACAACGCTTTCAAGATGTTGCATTTTGGAGCCAGCAGTGTATATGACTGCATCGAAAGACTTTCTTATGAGCTACCCATATATGGAGCAGGAGTTTTTAACCCGTTTTGTACCATTCCACTTGCTCCCTTGTGCCAATAAAATGAAAGCCACAGACTCGTATGACGGATAATATTCAGCATGTTATAATGTAAAATAAGCTGATTGTTTTTCCATTCAAGATCACGGACTCCTAAAATCTCCCCCCAAGGACGGCTGATATAGAACTTGAAAACGAAATATCCTATGTTTTTGATGAGAAATTGCTCATTTTTTTCTTTCTTATTCATCAACTAACTATATTTGGAACATACAATTTCTTAATTTTCCTTAACGGAAAACAAAAGTTCTTACGATTTTCAAACGCATTTCGCTTGAAGTCAGAACATGAAACAGTTTTCGGAAATGATGATAAAAAGTAGAGACGCAGTTGAATCGAATGAACTGCGAGGTCACGATTCTCTCCATCCAGAGAAATATATTACACATTTTCCAGTGGCGTATGTAGAGAAGATACGATGATTCCCCCACTTTTCATTTTTCCTTTACCTTTGGGGAATGTGTAAAATTGTTGCACCTGTTTAGTAAGTCGTTCAAGGACATTTTTTTTTTCAAATAAGCCTTTTCGTCATTTGACCTTTAAGGAATTACTATATATTTTTCTTTTCTTTGATCCACTTCGCCGCGAATTTCGAATCATTCTCAATATATTTTCACCCCCTTGGAATATTTGTCCATGGATCCATGATTTTTCCAGTAGCAGATTATCAATAATGTATTTCTTTTATTTATTCCGATTTGGTAGAATGAATAGCGAACTTGAAATATAGACTCGTATAAGAAGCCGCATGTTTGGAAAAAAAAAAAAAATCACTCGTCGGTCAAAGTGGAGCGAGAGCCGTACACACCACTGAGAGATTTGCCCCCCTTTTCTCAAGGTGTTTCTAATTCTGGAAACGTCAATCCTCATCACGATTTACATTACCTTTGTAATAACAGTTTAGGTTTTTGTTGCCTTGAGCGCGTTTAGCGGTAGATATACAACGTGCTGAATGAAACAGCTTTTAAAGTGTTTCCCGTGCAGTTAGCCTCGGCCTGTGTGTTATATATGTATACGTGAGCTCCCATTCTCGACGTTCTTAAGAGCGTTTTTTCCCCCCACCGACTTCAACTTATTCGAGGAGTGGCACTAACAGGTGAAAAAAACAGCCCAAGGAGGTCGGTAAGTCATGCAAAGATAATAGCTGAAAGGCTTTTTATCTCTCCTTTATTTACTTGAATATCTTTCTTAATTGCTCTCTGTTGAGAATGATTTAGGTACTATTGAGTAAAAAGAAAACTCTCTTTTTAGAGTAGAGTTATTGCACGGAAGCTTTACTGAATATTTTCAGTAAGTTCTTCAGATTTGATGTGAAAATATTTCGATGAACGTACTGTTGTATGATGTATTTTTTCATTTTTGTTAATCACAAAGCAATTTATTGCTAGTGCTATAAATAATTGAAATTCCTGAAACAAAACTTAATTAGTTATCTGAGCTCGACAAAGTTGTAGAATACATTTTTTTTGGACAAAGGGACACTCGTTTAAAGTTTTTTCCAGGGGTTCTAACTATTATCAGTTTTGTTTTTAATATTTTTAATCACCGGAAAACTGGTTTCACATAAGTGTGATACTAGCCCCATTATATATGTGATCATTATATTTATCGGATACGTACGAAAGTTTAGCCTCATGTTCAGCGTACCAGGCTTGTGCTAAGATCCCGGTGATTTTAATAAAAGCATGGTCATTTGGAACTGGCTTTAAACCGTAGCTCCCGGTCTATGTAGCTCGTGTGCTCATATTATGACCAAATCATCAACGAGATTTAAAGATTTCACTCTGTAATTAACTGCTGGATGGATGTGTTGAATCGATGCTACACAATATCTTAGTGTACACGGAATAACACCGTATGACATGCAAATGCATGTCACTGTATATTCAGCTGATTTATCTATGATGAGTATGTTGTCTTGGTTCTGTTGGGCTCATCTTAAAACAGCTGTTTATGCAGTCTTGCATATGTTACTAGTTATTTTACATTTGCGTATATATACTGCGCGAAAAGTAAAAAACCGAAAACATGCTGTGTGGTGAAGCAAAAGCAAAAAAAAAATTGTCATCACCTTCACACTAATGTTCCGCCAAGTAGGACAGTACTGTATCACGTTCAGATTGGAGACTCTTTATCTTTAATGTACCGCAGGTCTTCCACCCTTTTCGAGTAGCAAACGTGCACTCCTGGCACAATCTTTTCGGTTTGCGACACAGATATGCGAGATGATTATCGCTCTCGGGACACAAACTGGTGAATAGGTGCCTATCGTGTTTTGTGTATTAGCATATTTTTTTAGAAATAGCTTTCGTGTGGGCTGGATGAATTCTGTTTGTGATTTTCTGGCCGCACTTGGGCTGTGTACCAGAGGTCTATGCCTTTAATCCGAAGAAGAGATACTTGCTCTAACTAAAATCAGCATAATGTGCTAACACCTGAGGGGATTGCTTCAATTGAGGTCTCGATCAAACAACGCGCGAGTGGGAAATGACAAAAGTCCAGCATTCTAGGATATTTCGGACACCACCGAGTTGCTCAGGTTGAAAATGGCTGCTATAACTAATGCATCAAATCAGCTTCCCCTCCCCTCGTACGTCGCATCTCTCTCTCCAGTGGGCGATATCGCACACTTTGGGAAACACTGATCTAGGAGGAAAATAATTCCTGTACAGGCGACAAAAAGAATTGTTTTTAAGAATATCAAATTAGATATAAAGCAAAACATTAAAATGTCCATGAACAAAAATTGAATTCATAATTTTTGCTCCAACTAATGCTATAGCCAGTTCCTCAATCGTATTTTCAAACTACTACTAATGTACTAATTCGTGCATGCACCTCGTAAAAATTCTGGAGAATTTTATGCAATTTGCACTTATTGGTGCATTCCAAAATTTACACGCGCGTATGCGTACCTTAAGGGTTGTGAGAGTGGCAGGTGCCTGAATTTTCATGTTTGCTTAAGTATCGTGTTGAGAAGGTCTGCCTACTTTCTCGACCGATTACCACTGTGCCGCCTGCGGGCGTACTTCTAAACTGCCATCCACACGGGGAGGGGGGGGGGAAAGGAAAATCCCTGTTTTGTGCGACACCGATGAAGTGATTTCAAGCCGTTGAACAATAGCAGTCACCGACTATTTGTTCACTCCCGATTTGACACATGACGCTATAATGAAACGCGATTTTTATCATCGCAGAAACATTGTGCGTTTGTCAAAAATTTGGAAAATAAAAAGCTATAACACGTAAGTGATATCGAGATACGCGTTAATTTGGTTTTGTTTTTTCGCTTATCCCTTCACTGCTCTGATGGCTGCAGTGATATCGTATTGCATTCTATTTTTTTTTGCCGTGGATTCTGCGTAATTAGATTTTCCTCTTATTTGACGATGTTCCAGTATGCGTGAAGGCCATGGAGTAATAATGTTGTTCGCACTACATAAACAGCTCCACATAGTATTTTTTTTTCTTTCAAAACACATTTTGTGTAATTTTTTTTTTCTTCATATACTGTCACTTTCTTACCTTATGTGTGTGTGCGCTGCTATGTGAACTTGAGCTTCCTGTAAACATCAGGAAAACGCGTTTTTATATTTTTGTTTATTCTCGACTAGCCATGTTGTTTCCTGCATGAAAGATGCGTGTTGAACAGCGATACGAGATATTGAGGTTCCCATTTCCTCGCAAAACTAAACTATTTTGCGTATCGATTTGTGTTTTTTCGAATTATGGTGGATAATCGATTATTTAATAAAAATGCGTGAAGTCTGAAAAAACTCGGAATTGTGAAATTTTTGAGGGACCTACACGCAAACTAAGCACATATTTGGAAAGCTCAGAAAAAAACAACCTATAACGTCACACCAATTCTATTGAAGTATCTGGATTTAATGGCGAACTACAGGCGCTGAAAGATTGCTGAAGTTCAAAATCGAATTGTCGCCAAAATTTTTAATTGCCAATTCTGCAAACACCCTTCTAGCTACAATCGGTCAAACTTACTAAAAATTTGCCCATTCCGCAAGCTTTCGAAAGAGCCTACAATAAACCAAATTGGTCATCTAGTTCAGGAGAAATTTAGTCGTTTGTTTGCAATACATCACTGAAATCTACGTTCGTCGAAGAAATTTTAGTAGGTTTTGGCGACAATTCGATTTTTCACTTCACCGATCTCTCAGGAGCTTGTAGCTCATCATTAAATACGGATATCCTGTAGATAGAGGAAATTTCCCCTTGTAGGATTTTTTGTGCAAAATGCAAATTGCCACCGAAATATCTGTAACCGCCAATCCGAATTTTCGTTCAATATATACTTCGACAAACGCTGATTTCAGTGATGTAAACAAAAGACTATAAATTTCTCCTGAACCACAAAACCGATATAGTTTATTGTAAGTTCTTTCGAATAGCTGGTGGAATGGACAAGTTTTTGGTAAATTTGACAGATTGTTGCTAGAAGGGTGTTTACAGAATTGGCGATTAAAAATTTCAGCGGCAATTTGATTTTGAACTTTGCGAATCTTTCAGCGCTTGTAGCTCGCCATTAAAACCAGATATTTCGATAATGTTGGTGCCACCTTATAGTATTTTTTCTGCACTTTCCAAATGTGTGTTTAGTTTGAGCGCAGGTCTTTCAGAAACTCCACAAATTCTGGTATTTTCAGACTTGACTCATTTTTTTCCATAATAGAATTATCCACCGTAACTCGAAAACGGTTTGAGATAGGACCGGGTTGGTGGGGTGTTTCGTGATCCATCTATCATCCTCTTGAGCTCGTCTATCACCAAAGCCTCCTAGATGTACTAGGAGGGTATTTTCTAAATACTACTCCTGTAGTATCTTGGGAGGCTTTGCTTTATCACACCCCCTTTCATTTGGCAGAATAGGTCGGATTCGCCACCCAGTCACCTGTATGGATGTAAAACGGTAGTGAGTGAATTGCCTCTGTGATGATGGGCTACTATTTCACCGTATGTACACCTAGTAAACGTTTGGGAATTTCTTACGAATTGGTGCATGCCGTAAAATTTTGTTTATCCGTTTTTTGTTTATTTCGTTTATAAACGTATCTATGATGTCAGAGTTATGCGTGTTTCGTGTTCGAAAAAGTGGTGCTATCTGTCTTCTATATCAGAAATGGAAGTGGCAGATGCACACTCGAATTCGTGTGATTTGTATTCAACGTTTTCCCAATTTTTTTTTTCCACTTGTCGACCGGATTTCCTCTACGTTCGGTAAGGCAATCTCACATTCACCAATGGCACATTTTTGAGATTTTGTGCTCACGGAATCAGTTCTACCGTGCGTGGCAGCGTATAGGGAAGTGATTTTATGTAATTATCGTGTTGAAGGTCTAACTTGCCCTTTCTGGAGAAGTTTTTTTAATGTTGTGATAGACTGGGGTTTGTGTATAGTTCGTGAAGTAAAAATGACAACACGCGTTTTGTAGAACTGAAATCGTCATTACATGTCAGTTAACAGCTTTTCCAGCATGTCCTGGGTAATCTATCTGTTATGCGAAGAATTATCTCTGGGCACGAAAGGAGAGACTACAGGTTTTTTTATTTACACAAATATTGTAGGCCTAGGGCTATACGAGAGAAGGTTTTTGATTGTCACAGATATTGTTGTGCAAGTCGGTCGTTGGAAAATTAATGATAGCGGAATAGAGTTGGTTCCAGTCAGCTAGGGTATGAGGAATGAAGCCAAATATTTAAAACTGTCAGTAGAAGCAAAAAATATGATTTAATTTTTAGGGATGGTTGAATCTGTTAGAGAAATAGGATGGCTTAGAGTGCCAGAAATATCAGTTTAGATCAGCGGTTCCCAAATACTTAATTGTGGACCCCGCAGAAATCTTGAATATTAGACCATCAGTCGTTGATAAAGCTGGTGGATTTATTTTGGATTGATTCTAATTTGTCGATATTGCTTAAGGTGTAGGACAGAGGTCTTCAGCCTTTTTCTAGTCGCGAGAACTGCCTGTACCCATAATTAAAAAAAAGAGCACCTTCACCGCAAGTTTTTATACAAATGCATGCAATCAGGATGATTTCAGTCATTGAATGTAATTTGTACAAGGTGTTTAATTAGAACTTTGATCAAGTGCTCACGAGCGTGAAATCGAACATGAGCATCGAGCACTCCAGGTGGCAGTGCACTGTGGAGCACCGTGATGCTCGCGAACAACGGGTTGAAGATGCCTGGTGTAGGAGGTTCCAGAATCCAGATGCATAGCAAAGTACCTAAAAATGTAAGCTTGGTAGCAGAGAAGTCGAACATTTTGCGAGTAAATGAAATCTCATTTAACCTCGTGACTAAACAGATCCGCAGAGTTTCAAGCAGAACTTTTTTGGCTCTCAGATGTGAATCGTATATTGGAATAGCAGATGTGAACGCACATGTGGTCACAATTGCACTGTTAGTGCAACTCCTATTGTTCACATTGTTCACACAGCGATGCCATCTGGAATCCTTTTTTAGAATGACGAGACAATCCGTGCTCAATATACATATGCAAGAGCTGTTATATCCTCCCGTTGCTAGCTTGTCATGGAAAGTAGTTTGATTTTTTTCAGTACGTACACCTTATCAAGTCAGTTACAGGCAGGGCTGCAACTAGATACGTTGTCAGCTGGGGAAAGCACGCATTTTGGTGATCTCGTGTAATGTAGAAGGAGCAATTAAAGTGCAAATTCGGCTCCCCCTGTAGTCCATGGCACCAGGGCCGTCTTAAGAGCATCATGGGCCCCCGGGCCAAATGATTTTTCTGAGGCCCTACCAGGCAAATTTTCGAAAATCTCAACCAGATCCCATTTTTGTGAGGCTCCCCTTTTCTCTTGAGGCCCCGGGTGGGCCCCATGCCTTAAGACGGCACTGCATAGCACCCGTCCCGCCTGCTCCCTATTAGTTGCGGCCTCTGGTTATACAAGACACAAGGGCGTAGCCGGGGGGGGGACTTGGGGGTCTGGTCCCCCCCCGAAATGTGAGAAAATGACAGAAAAAAGGGAAAAAGATGGCCAAATCCATTGTTCTGTCACTTTGGTGTCCCCCCCCCCCGAAATGAAAGTGGTCCCCCCCCGAACGAAATTTCTGGCTACGTCCCTGACAAGACATAATGGAATTTCTTGATTACTGAATATGAATCTTAAAAACTTGAGATCGTAAAATAATGGCGTCGTTTGTTATAGTGTTAATTATTAATCAATTAATTATTAATTATTAATCCACTCCTGTTTTGGCATTGTGATGTTATCTAGAAATATAGTAGTTAAACACTAAAACCATTAAAAAATACCGACTGTAAAATCAGTAATCATCTCGTATTACCTGGCGCCATCTCTTATCCATAGCAGGAATTACATTTTCAAGATCTTCAGAGTTTAATGCTTTTACTGCTTCTTTAGCAATAAGTATATAATAAGCCGGAAAAGAATATATTTTTTCAGATAAGCTACTGATCGTCAAAGTCAGATCGAGATCATCTGAAATCAAAAGTCAGATCATTATAAGAAACGGTTCTCGGTCATTCCCTCACTAAAGACAGGGATAAGTTGGGTTGATTAAATGGTGTGAATCTGAATTCAAACGTCATGGCGTGTGAAAAATTTGTATAAAAAAAAATTTCAACATATCTTGACCTTTTCCCTTGCCGCATGATCACCATGGTGTTAAATGCGTCAACATGCCCAGCTTTGATTCTCAGTTCTGGTGTGGATGTTCCAATTGAGTTCGACTGCAGTATGACAAATCAGTCGTTCCTCCATGGGCCACCATATCTTGATGGTGTGAGATGATTCTTAAATTGCCATCATCCCTATTCCCTTATACCAATCATGCTTCAATGCACAACCGTATTCAATTGGCAGAGCGATGATGGAAGGGGGGTACGAGCTGTTACAGTCCCATCTGCGGCACCCCGATATACGAGTTAAGGTTCTAGGAAGGAAGGAAGAGCCGAATTATACAGTCGACGCTCGTTATAACGACCGCCCACGTTGTAGCGACCATTACAACGACCGGTAGAATGAGTCCCAAATGTTTTCATAGAACAACTATCATATATGCTTTACTTTCGATATGACGACTCTCCCAATATAACGTCCGTTTTCGTCCATATCGAGCGTTGACTGTATATGTTACTGCTAAAGTCCGAAATTGGTCAGTTCCGTTGAATATTGACCCTGCCAATGTAACTGGCTTTGGCCAGCCAGTTCTCGAAAGTGGCCGGAGATTCCTAGCCAAAGTCTGATAGCAAAAGACCAAGTTGTCGTATTTTTTTCGTGATAATGAGTTACAGTATATCCAGGTTAGCTATGGCAACCCATCAAACCGCAGTCACGATGCTGTAATCATTCCTTCCACAAAATTTGACAGAAAAAACTGGATTCCGGGACCAAAGCCGGAATCATTTCTGAAAATCGGACTTTGGCCAAACCTCTCGACTATTCCGCGAATTGGCCGCACTTCAGACTTTGGCAGTGACATGTACACATAGGAAAAGATCCATCAGCCTCCTAAACTACTTGCCAATCCTACGAAGCAAGACGAGTAGTTTTCTCCTTTCCGAGACATCACCCTTTACCTGCGGCTGTGGCAAATGAGCCAAGCTGTTACGGCGAAGTTAAGACGTCAAAACGAAGGATGTCATTATTGTAACCCGTGCAGACCTTTGAGCTGAAGAAGCAAGTGGAGGCACGGTCTCACTGGCCCTCGTTGTGTATTACAGAAGCAAAGCTAAATGAAAGATGCGGAAGTTTCATTAATGCGCCATTCATATTATATAATATATACAGTATGTGTTAAATTGACCATGCCTTAAATTTCCAAAATTTCATCAGTCGCCATAAATATGTCCAAATGCTCGGCGGTTGGCATCATATTGCGCAATGTGAAAGAGCAACACGACAAGCGTAAATCATGAGTTATTTGACATTTCTCTTTTAAAACTGAAATTTATCTTTTAGCTCGGCAAGAGATAAGCCTTTCGGGATGATTTTACAACAGAATTTTATCTTATCCTAAAACATCGAAACGCTTCTTATAGCATTTCGTTGTGCCGCGGATTATAGTGGGAGAGAATTCTTCCAACTCTAGTTTCATATCAGGTGTCAAAAAGTGCCTTTTCTTTTTTCGTTTCGTTTTTCTAATATGTACACACATATCTCGTTTTCGGCTTTTTTTTTTCTTTTCTCAAATAGATGTGGTGATGATGATAAGCGCACGCTGAGTGCTCGTTTGTTTATTTTATTCGATTATGAAGAAAAGATAGCATTTTAGAATTATTTTTTTTGGCTCCCTTGTGCCTCAGTTTGAAACTGAGCAATAGAAACGATGACAAGCTCTTTTGGAAACCCTTCCTTGTCCAATATAACTAAGGTTTGTGCACAAATTTTATTTCCTGAAATTTAATTTTTTTTTCTAGTTATTTGTGCTTTCTCTTGTCAATACACAAGAGAAAATTGTGTAAAATTTTCAATTAGTGGGGGGGGGAGGGGTTTCCGATTTGCTGACTTTTGATCACGAAGGGGTTTGGATGATGCTTACGTCATCAACCCCCCTTATGAAGATATGAAATATTCTTAATGACATCTTTTTCGGTGCTCCAAAGACGGGGAAAAAAATCCCCTTTCGATAGTTATTGGGTACCTGAACTAACATTCTCCCTATTGATGAAGTCCTTTACAGAGCCACTTTAGTGGTCTCTAAATGTTTCACGGATTTTTCAAGTGCTCTGGAAATGTTTCCAGGCCGATTAAGTGCTCTGGAACTGTGCCACGCATTGCGATCCACAATTTTGCCACGGATCACTTAATTAATCTGGGAATGTTCCGCGGTAATGCTAGTGATGTAGAGCCGCACTGGGGCCCGCTTAAGTGCTCTAAAATTGTGCCACATGTCACTCGAGATCTCTAAATGTGCTACGGATCATTTAAGTGTTCTTAAACTGTGTCGTGGGTTACTTAAGTGATCTTTGAATGTGAAAGTGATGTTTGAAACCTACTTCAGTGATCTGAAAATGTGCCACGGGCCACTTAAATGCTCTGGAATTGCGCCACGGGTCATTTAAGCGATTTGTAAATGTGCCGCTTGGTTCATTTTTACAAAATTATGTTTGAGGGGCAAGCCACATCAGATAACCTTCAGGGCCACATTTGGTCCGCTTGTCAAGGGTTTACCATATATGGCTTAAAGGGTGGGTCGCAATGAATTTTTTAGAGAGAAATTTTGAGTTAACCTTTAAATAGCATTGAAATTAACAGAAATCGGTTATATTACCATATAAAGATATTTTCTTTCGAAATTTTAATTTAAAAAAAAATATTTTTTGTATTAAAAAAAATAACTTTTTTTTTGTCTTGGGGGGGGGGGGAAGATTCGCACGGGCCCCCATGCCTCCCTCCCGCGTACGTTTCTGATCCCACCAATATGCATTAGGAGGTGGGGGACAGTGATGACGAAATTTTGCTTGGGGGGGGGGTGTCAAAAATGGCTAAAAATTTGCTTACGTAATACTTGAACGGCCCCTCATGCATGATGTCTGTATGTTTTTGTTTCCTTTTGAGTGAAAGATTTATTTTTCCTTTCTTTTCTTTTCTTTTTTGAGGAAACAGAAGAGAATCGAATGCACTTTTCTTTATTTCTGTAAACGTGCCTCTGTTTCTTAGTTACTTTTTTCATCACTAGGGCTCGGATTTCTATATCTTTGCATATTCCGCTATTTTTACGTGATAGAGCATATTTTCGCAATTTTAAGGCGTATTTTGCATATTTTATAATTTTCGATAATGTAAATTTTTTCCTCGCTATTCTAATTCCACTTCACACTGGTTTTTCCGGTTGCTGCCTCTGAGGAGAACTCCTAGGGCTAGGATTTTTACACTAAAAATTGAACGTCGTTGCTGATGGGTAAAAAATCCTGAAATTCAGGTTTTTCAACCATGGCATTGAATTTTTGAAGTATAAAAATACTAGCCCTTCAAGGACACTGGTGTGTGGCTGTAAATAGATTAATCATCTGAATCGGTGAGGGTAACGCGTGGGGGAAAATTGGATAAAATTGATAAAGGGGGGAATTTTTTAGCGTTTGTGGAAAATTTTGAGAGTTTTTATGAAATAAAAATAATTACTTATTTTGATTTTATGCAATGGTTTTCTAAAGCTAAATATACTTGGTTAGGTATTTTCACCTATAGATGGCAGCACATTAATTCTGAATTAGTAGGGAAAAAATTACTCAAAAGGGAAAAGTTTTTGAGGAAAATTTTGGCTGGATGAGATTAATTAGTAAAACGAAGAATTTTTGTTCATACACTAAGTAATGGTTCAAAATAATTTGGATTGCATCAACACTTCTCATTATTATACTTAAAGACATATTACATATTGCTAAAACTAATGTTATTTGAGATAGGAATGAAATGTTTTTTTAAGACTTTTTTCGTTTTATAAGGCATATTTAGTTTTTTAAGAGCATAAATGCATTTTTTATAGAGCATATTTTGGAAGGTTTTTGAGCATAAAAATTTTAGCCATATTCATCAATGTTGATGTGTCCCCTTCGCTCTGTAGGGCACATTTTGATCACCCACCAGAGCCGTCTTTAAGAGCGTTATAGGCCCGGGAAAAGTGATTTTTCTGAGGCCCCTATCTAGTTAGAAACATCTGATTACCAATTTATATACTTTCGGAAATTATTACAGAAAAGGGTCTCATGATCATGAGATCCCTTTCTGCACTTGTTTGAACTCTGGGCCTATGCGTTAAGACGACACTGCCATTCACAATGTTTGCAAACCTTCTATCTTACTCATCGATCTAGTCCCTTGTTTTTTAGGTCACTTTTTTTTTTGGTCACTCACATGCTGTCGCACTGTCACTCAAGGGCTTGCAAACTCTTTAGATCACCTCTTTTGGTCACTCACATGCGTGCAAACTCTAGGTCGCTCACCGACCTAGTTTCTCGCTCTCTGGGCAGAGGCGGACTTATAGTTAGCAAATTTCGGCGCCCTTCTCCCATTTTACAAATACAAATACAACACCACAACAGGCAAAATGCCCAGCGAGGTGGCTGAGAAAAAGATGCCCATAACAAATATGGATGTCATATATTTCAATACGGATTTTTTTAACCACTCATTTCTCAAATTTGCCACCGTGGGCTATAGCCCTCTGTAAATACGCCTCTCAATGACATCATGTTTGTGAGCCATACCGTGCCAATAAAGATGTTGAGAGGAAGAGGGGAGAAGAGGGATGGTAATACCAGAAACAATGAATGAAACAAGAATGTGGGGCAAGTGTGCGTTTTTTGATGTCCTAATCTAGTAATTTTTCTAGAACTGTCAAATGAAGGCAAATTAGGAATTCGGTTTCTTGTCCGATCCCTGGCGCACCAGAAACAGCTTTAAAAATAGTTTATTATATTATTTAATTATACTAATATAATAATTTTAATTACATTAAATAATGATGACTCATTACTGACTTATAAGAGCTATAATGTGAATTGAGTTATATTACACAATCAGGAACGGTGAAATGACACTAGAACACAAAATGGTGGTCTTTTCTAAAAGTGAGACGTATACACGAACATTCCGCTTGTTAAACAATTGCGGGGTTCTTTTCTCTGAGTAGCTTTATCGCAGTCCTCTATTGTAAAGCCCTGCCAGCCCTACACAAGAGTCTTCTTTAGAGCGGCAGGTGAGGCTTTGCACCCGGGCTGCAGGTAAACTCGAGACCACCCCCCCCCCCTTCTTTGCAAGGGTTACTGTGAAAGTAAAATTTGGGAATCGCTGTAGTAGACTTGGTATGTAAAAGATGTGCACGTTCATTTGTATATTGAGAGAATTCACGACGGAATTTTCTGTGCCGCATTTGCGAGCGTGATGTGTGTGTGTGTGTGTGCGCTGCAATGTATACCAGTAGTAGGCCCTTATAGAATGCACTCTTTTACGTGATTAATCTTGAGAGCAATTGTGCTTGTTTTATGCACGCTATGGAATGTATAACAAAAGCGTTACGTGCGTAAAAAAAAAAAGTGCTTATTCAAATGATTGTCTCATGATGTATCCTGTTGTGTGTGTGTCGTCGTCGTTATATAAAATGGTGTCGCCAAAGGTCATTGTGTGAATTTCCTGTCGCTCCCGGTTTCTTGGCCACTTGCCCATTGATGACGACAGTTCTTCGCCATTTTCCTCCGCCGAAATCGTCTCGTGTTAAGGTCGGAGGTCGGGACAGTTCTGTGCTCAGATGGCAAAATGTTATTAGTCACTTTTTTCCAAAAAAAGGTGTTGATTGTGTTTCACAAGACACAACAACCTGTTTCCCCTGTGTATTGGGGCTCAAGGGGGTGGGGGTTATGATGGTCCCGTTGCTCCATATCTGTACCTGTGCCTACACGAGTCGGTCATAACTCCATGGAGGAATTGCACAATGCAAAGTCATTTTAAGAGTGCTGTGACCTCAACGGGTCGATACCGTGCGCATAGAAGTTACCGATGATGGTACCGTTTGGTGCAGTTCATATATTATTTAACCCCTTCACGTGCAGACTTTCGACAACAAATTTGGATGTCGTACACTTAAACTAGCTGCCGCTGTGCGGTTGGGTGGGCATCGTGCTGGACTCTTGTCCTGAGGACCCAGGTTCGAACCCCGTTGACGGCACAGTGGTGGCCGACTGAAGTTAGTTTTCTAATGTTTTCCAGCAGCTTCGAGGTGCAAATGCGAGCAGGTCTTCCGTTCGAAAGTCTCTCCGCAGAGAACAGGCAGACCTACAACACGATACTGACATAAATGAAAAATCCAAGCACTTACCGTCTTCATTGCAGAATATGGAAGACAGATGGTGGCAGCAGCAACAATAACATGAAACAAGCACAATCCTGACAAAAAAAAAGAATAAAAAAAACGTTACTACCTTTTTCCTATGTATGTAATACTATTTTTTTAAATTGTCAAACCATAGTAAGGGAGAAGAAAAGTACAATTTTCTGTTACAGGGTTACCAAGAAGGAAGGGGGTAGAGAACTCAAATATGCATTTCTTCTATTCACACTGAGCGGAGATATCTCCCCCAGTAGCACAACGATATAGTACAATATCTGGACCATATTGTTATACATCGAAATGTCAGAGGAATATCAGATGTCTCATAACTATGATATAGAACGCGATCTTGTCCTATATGGTGCAAATTATTTATGACATTAATTGATCAAGTCTTTAATTTTTCAGTCGAATATGTATATGATTCCATGTGAATAATCTCTACTTTGAAGGACAACAACTTGGGACAATAAATTATTTTAATATAGTTTGAAAAACATAGATCTATATCGTGAACCTGACAAAAGATCTATATCAGATTCTCGATATAGACCTGATATAGATCTATCAAAGAAGACATAGCTCTATATCCTGAACATGACATGCATCTATATCGTCAACCTGACAAAGATCTATATCAGATTCTCGATATAGACCTGATATAGATCTATCAAAGAAGACATAGCTCTATATCCTGAACATGACATGCATCTATATCGTGAACCTGACAAAGATCTATATCAGATTCTCGATATAGACCTGATATAGATCTATCAAAGAAGACATAGCTCTATATCCTGAACATGACATACATCTATATCGTGAACCTGACAAAGATCTATATCAGATTCTCGATATAGACCTGATATAGATCTATCAAAGAAGACATAGCTCTATATCCTGAACATGACATACATCTATATCGTGAACATGACAAAGATCTATATCAGATTCTCGATATAGACCTGATATAGATCTATCAAAGAAGACATAGCTCTATATCCTGAACATGACATACATCTATATCGTGAACCTGACAAAGATATATATCAGATACACAATATGCTGATATATCAACATATTGTGCGCATTTAAATAAAAATATTGCCTTCAAATAAAAATTTGGAGAAAATTTAGAATTAACCAGGTGGGGCCCACCGTGTTAATAATAAAATTGTACTATCGGTAAAATTTTTTGTTTGAATGGGAATTAAAAACGTTTGAATGAATAATTTTTCATATGAAATTTTGATTTTAATAGGATTAATTATGTTGATATACATCAAAATCATTTCGTCAGTTATAATGGAATCCTTACTGTGTATGTTTTACATCGTAGATGTTGGTATTTTAGGAGGAGCAAGAACTTATCCACCGTAACTTCAATTGCCACTTTATAATTGCACATATTTTTTTAATTTAGAAAAATTTGCTCTTGTTTTTGTTGTATATGTGTGTTTTTCTTACAATTATTTATTTTTTTTCCTTTGATTTCATTTTCTACCATACTTTGAGAGTTTCAACTTTTTTGTGTTGCACATTTTTTATTCTGTATTTTTTTGTTTTATTAGCATAAATTAATAATTTTAAATAAATAATTAATATACTACACAATACATTAATTTGTTTCTTGTGTTTTTTGTATTATATATAATTTCCTTAATTATAATATAATTTCTCAATTACCTGGCTCAAAATGATAAATATGTCTAACAATTTTTATTTAGTTATTTTTGTGCATACATGAAAATGAATAAATTTGAAAATACAAGTAAAAAAAACCATTACTTGTGAATTAATGTTATAACAATCACCAATAACCAGTGCTGTCGTGGTGGGTTGGTAGGATACAGAGTTAAAGATGGGAAGAGTTAGGGTACATGAGTTCAAACCTACCCACCTTCAGAAAATTACATTTTTTTAAAAAAAAAAATTTCTTCTGAAAAGGCGCCATCTATCGTCCAAAATTTGAAATATTTGAATATATCACATTCACGATATACACTGCTCAAAACAATTAGGAGGAGCACATGGTTTTAACAAAATTACGCAAAGATGTATACCGATAAGTAACATAAAATTAATCATCCATAATTTAAAGCCTAGCAGGAAACAGAAGAAGAAAACTTCATATGCAAATCAAAGTTCATGACGTCAAAAACCAGAAAAAGGAGATAAGGGCAGAAATCGGGATGTTGCAGAAGCGTCTGTTTTACTACCGTAACTGTGGAATTCGATTGCGCAGTATTTTTTTTTTTTTAGACAAGGTGACTTGAGGATGTCTCAACAACGTGATTTACCGGAATCCATGGCATGGCGTGTTATAGGCAGACTGAAATCCGGGCAAACACAACGTAGTGTCGCGGACGCTGTTGGAGTCGCCAGAAGTGTTGTTGCAAGGCTGTGGAATCGATTCCAAGAAACAGGAAATGTTAGACGTCGACCAGGGCAAGGTCGGCCACGCGCCACTACAGCAGCTGATGACCGGTATGTACGGTTAACAGCCCGTCGAAACAGAACAGAGAATGCTACGCAGCTGCAAAGACGGTTGCTCTTGGCAACAGGACGAAGGGTGTCCAGCCAAACAGTACGTAATCGGCTTCATGAGGGAGGGCTCTATGCACGTAGGCCAATGGTCTGCATTCTGTTGACCCCACGCCACCGTGCGGCCCGAAGAGGATGGGCTGCTGAACATCGAGATTGGGAACAACATGATTGGAGACAAGTGCTGTTTACAGACGAGTCCCAATTCAGTCTGGAGTGTGACACCCGACGTGTTCTGGTATGGAGGGACAGGGGCACTCGAAATAACCCCGCATTCGTTCGTGAAAGGTCACAATACAGACGAGCTGTTTGGATGGTATGGGGTGGAATCAGCATAGGCGGACGTACGGACCTGCATATCATCCGGAATGGCACTTTGACGGCCTGAAGGTATGTAGACGAGATACTGCGACCTCATGTCATCCCTTACGCTAGAGCCATTGGAGATTCCTTTGTTTTCCAGGATGATAATGCCCTACCGCATAGAGCTCGTCTGGTGGAGAACATGCTTGAAGCTGAAACAATACAGCGTATGGAATGGCCAGCGTGCTCTCCTGACCTGAATCCAATCGAGCATGTTTGGGACATGCTCGGACGACGCATTGCTGCGCGACCAAGGCCGCCTGTTACTGTCCGAGACTTGCAGATTGCACTTCTTGAGGAGTGGAACAGTATTCCCCAAAGTCTGATCGATAACCTCATCGCATCCATGGCAAACAGGTGTGCAGCAGTCTTAGCTGTTCGAGGAGACCACAAGCCCTATTAAAACTCATGCATCATGTCTAAACAGTACTTTTTTTTATCGTTTACATGTAACCAAATTGTTGCCCTAAATCATCTTTTCATGTTTTTTCCATATTTTCAAAGAATTAAAGCTTAATTCCAAATTTTTTTACGTCTTTTTTCTGTATTGCGCATTGATACGCGTGTACTATCCATTGTATGCCAATACGTGGCTGTCTCGCACGGTTTTCTTCACTTTTTTGCTTGCTCTCCTAATTGTTTTGAGCAGTGTAGATCTATTTAAATCTGACTATGCCTTTTTTAGCCACAACGATATCGTAGCCTGATATAGATCTATATTGGAAACTGAAATTTTACGATATAGATCTATATCTTAGTGCTACTTGGGTCGTCCCTGATGGTTAAGGGGGAAACGTGTGACGGTTATGACGGATGTGGAAAAATACTTGAATGGGAAATTGTTTGTCGTTGTAAAAAACATCTTTAAAAATCGTTTTATCTCATTCATCAGATGACATTACACTTCTCCCCGTGCACACCTTGATGGCTGTCGTATGGGGAGACTGACACAGTGTTATCCTAAAACAATTTTGAAGAGTAATTTTAGTAAGTGTTTGAGGATGTGACCGTGTCCATGAAACAGTTAAATAGAGCGCGAGACCCATTTTCTTAATAAATGTTCTACATCTCCTCCATCATGGTGGCCACTAATGGCGTGGTCGATTAAAGGACTTAGGGTTATAACATTTTTTAGATTTAAAATACTGCAGTTTTGCAGTTCCTCAGGAAAAGCTTATCTTAATCATAATACCATTGTTTTCTTTTGAGGATGTGCAACCCCTGGTGCATAGGTGGATACAGTGAAAAAAAAAAGTGTTTATGTGGCGTAGGGGGTGGAGGTGGACATTCGTCCGTTTATTGTGCATCCTTTCGGTGATTGCCTTGATGTGGAGCATAAGCGGCTAAAGGCTGTGTGTGTGTGTGTGTGTATCTCAGACCTCTGTAGTTGCGCAAATGACGAGTAGTTCCATAAAAAGAAATAATTTGCATTAACACAAAAAAGTAAAACAGTTTTTTGGGTTTGCGGCATGTCAGAGAAATCAAAGGGAAAAACGAAAGCACACCCGAACTTTCCCTAATAAGCTATTGTTTATTTCACCCATAGCATTTTTGGAATTCAGCGCTTTACATGTATCTCGGGATAATCTTTTTTCAGATAATATCCTGTAAGACGTCACGTGATTGGCCTCGCTATGACAAATCTCATTGCCAATCATTATGTAAGAATTTTAAAACGCGCATTGAGTGGAATTCCATAAAGATATCTGGTCGGAATCAAGCACTACAGCGGGACTTCGGTTAACGAGTGATTCGCATGACGAGCAAAGATTTGAGCAACTTTTGTCTCGGTTAACGAGCGATGATTCGCATTAGGAGCCGAAATTTTGAGCGTTGTTTATTTAGTTTCACGTTATTACAACTGAGCCGATGGTTTTTCACTTTCGTCCACGCATGTACTGTGGAATTGTGGGTAATATTCTCTAGTGCAGTGTCCGGTCATCGTACCTCACTCGAAAAACGAACACACGTGAGAACGTGACTGTTTACGATACGGAATTAGATGTAACATTTTAACCACCCGTACGTGCGGTTAAAATTGTCTTTTCAATTCTGCTTGGAGAAGATTGTAGGTTGATTACATTATTGAACGTGACCTTGAGAGGCTAGCTCATGAACAGGAGCCACCAGTAGTCGAAGAAATTGTGTCCTTGGGGAAGACGATGGGACTGGAGGTGAATGAGGACGAAATTCAAGAACTAGTGGATGAGCATAGCTAGGAGTTGACCACAGACGAACTGATGAGTCTCCATTGCGTGCAACAGCAGGAGCTAATGGATGGGATGGCGTCTGAGGAAGAGAATAGAGAAATGAGGAGGAATCCCCTCACTTCAAATGGAGATTAGAGATGTGTTAAATGTGGGAAGCCGAGCAAAATTTTGTAGAAAAGAACCAACAAAATAAAGCTGTAGCAAAGCGAGCAATGAATGCAACGACGACTGTGAAATTTCTCATTTCCGAGAAATCCTAAAAATGACGCAAAAGCAAATGTCATTGGATAGGTTCTTTTTCAAAGTCATACAAAGTAATAAGTTTGCAGACAACGAGTCCTAAACCATAGCTTCCCAAACATTTTGTTCCATCGCCCTCTTCAGAAATTTTTTTCTCTCATCGCCCCCATCTCAAGAGAACCCATAGGATCCCATGTTATACCTGTAGCTTCTATCGCCCTGGACCGTTCCATCGGCCCCAGGGAGTGATATTGCACACTTTGGACGATAGTCTCCCCCTCTCTTTCGTCGTTTAGTGTTCCTTAACCTTTTTCAGCTCATGTCCCCCCCCCCGTCCTATCCAGGGCCACCTCTACCCTCATCCAAGAGATACTTTCTATTTTTTATTATGAATGAAATTTTAATAAATCAATCTCTGGAATCCTGGCTAGGCACGGATTCAAATGGTGGATTATCATCTCTCCCAGGAGTCAAATTATATTGTAAAAAACGGTCTGCGTAAAATACGGGACGATCCAACGAACATGCACGATAAATCTGCCCTTCCAACATATCAACCGTTGCTCTGGCGGCCCTCCATACTTAGCTGGAAGTAACAGCTTACACATGAAAATCATAGTACCAGATCCCATATAGTGCAGTCCTCCTTCCTCCATTATAGACATGAAGACCCAGGTCATGCCCACATACAGGGCCGTCTTAAGAGTATCATGGGCCCCCGGGCCAAGTAGTTTTTCGGAGGCCCTACCTGGTAAATCCTAGAAAATTTCAACCGGATCAAAAGAGACTCCTCTTTTGAAGCTCGGGTGGGCCAATGCGTTAAGACGGCACTGTCCACATAGACCCACGGGTTAAGATGCCCCTGGTTCTATGGACGGATCTGATGAATTTTGAAAGTAGTAATATTTTTCAATCGTGTTTCACTTTTAAAGTTTTTCTCTTCACAGCTCTATGACTACCTTCACCACCTGTCGCGGATCACCTTTTTTCTGATTTTCTCCCGTGGCTCCCCTAGAATATCCCAGGACCGCAAGGGGGCCACATGGCCCCAGGTTTAGATTTTTAGGGTGATTTAATTTGTAAACCTTATTGTATTGCATGCTTACTTACTGCGTTATTTTGCTATAAGATTACTGTACTGTGTGCGTGTGTAATATATTATACTAGGGGGGCTCTGCCCCCCTGCCGCCTTTGGCGGCCAACCCCCCCCCCCACTTCTCTCCCGGACATATCTTGTTTATTTCGTCCCACTTCATCAGCGTGCTATGGAAAAGGGGAAAGGGACGTGTGAAAGCACCAGCCTACTGAAGAAGCGAATTTTAATGAAAATAATAATAAAGCAACAAAAAACAAATGAGATTCATCAAGTATCCCCAGAAAACTTCCCCATGGGGGTCCCCAGATTCAATTCGCTGAATTTCAGTGGGGCCCCCACACTGGATATATCTTGGGCTACCGATGTGTTGCAAATTTTACAATGTTAAACCACAAAAATCAATGAGATACATTCAGGGGCACCGAATTACAACCTGCCAACATTTCCATGAAGCCCTGACCTGCAAGCTTGTCGGACACCCCCCTGTGAGAATTTTTCATTTTTATCAATTTTACAACGAATAAAATCCAGGGCCCCACATCCAGTAGCGGGGACACAATACGCAGATTTTTAGTGGGGCCCCAGACTGACTATATCTCGGGTTTCGGCTGTGGCAAATTCTACAACAGAAAAGAATGAGATTCATCCAGGGCCCCCAAAATCAAACCTGTAAACATGGGGCCCCCCCGACTTGGAAGCTTGTCGGTCATCCCCCGGTGCGAGTGCCATGAAAAATTTTCATTTGTATTCGTTTTACCAACGAATAAAATCCAGGGCCCCAAAATGAAACCTGTAAACATGGGGCCCCCGACTTGGAAGCTTGTCGGTCATCCCCCGGTGCGAGTGCCATGAAAAATTTGTATTCGTTTTACGAACGAATAAAATCCAGGGCCCCCAAAAAATTACCCGGGACACCAATTCGCATACTTTTGGTGGGGCCCCAGACTGGCTTTATCTCGGGCTTCCGCTGTTGCAAATTCTACAACAGAAAAGAATGAGATTCATCCAGGGCCCCCAAAATGAAACCTGTAAACATGGGCCCCGACTTGGAAGCTTGTCGGTCATCCCCCGGAGCGAGTGCCATGAAAAATTTTCATTTGTATTCGTTTTACCAACGAATAAAATCCAGGGCCCCCAACCAATTACCCGGGACACCAATTCGCATACTTTTGGTGGGGCCCCAGACTGGCTATATCTCGGGTTTCGGCTGTGGCAAATTCTACAACAGAAAAGAATGAGATTCATCCAGGGCCCCCAAAATCAAACCTGTAAACATGGGGCCCCCCGACTTGGAAGCTTGTCGGTCATCCCCCGGTGCGAGTGCCATGAAAAATTTTCATTTGTATTCGTTTTACCAACGAATAAAATCCAGGGCCCCAAAATGAAACCTGTAAACATGGGGCCCCCGACTTGGAAGCTTGTCGGTCATCCCCCGGTGCGAGTGCCATGAAAAATTTTCATTTGTATTCGTTTTACGAACGAATAAAATCCAGGGCCCCAAAAAATTACCCGGGACACCAATTCGCATACTTTTGGTGGGGCCCCAGACTGGCTTTATCTCGGGCTTCCGCTGTTGCAAATTCTACAACAGAAAAGAATGAGATTCATCCAGGGCCCCCAAAATGAAACCTGTAAACATGGGGCCCCCGACTTGGAAGCTTGTCGGTCATCCCCCGGTGCGAGTGCTATGAAAAATTTTCATTTGTATTCGTTTTACGAACGAATAAAATCCAGGGCCCCCAAAAAATTATCCGGGACACCAATTCGCATACTTTTGGTGGGGCCCCAGACTGGCTTTATCTCGGGCTTCCGCTGTTGCAAATTCTACAACAGAAAAGAATGAGATTCATCCAGGGCCCCCAAAATGAAACCTGTAAACATGGGGCCCCCGACTTGGAAGCTTGTCGGTCATCCCCCGGTGCGAGTGCCATGAAAAATTTTCATTTGTATTCGTTTTACCAACGAATAAAATCCAGGGCCCCAAAATGAAACCTGTAAACATGGGGCCCCCGACTTGGAAGCTTGTCGGTCATCCCCCGGTGCGAGTGCCATGAAAAATTTGTATTCGTTTTACGAACGAATAAAATCCAGGACCCCCAAAAAATTACCCGGGACACCAATTCGCATACTTTTGGTGGGGCCCCAGACTGGCTTTATCTCGGGCTTCCGCTGTTGCAAATTCTACAACAGAAAAGAATGAGATTCATCCAGGGCCCCCAAAATCAAACCTGTAAACATGGGCCCCGACTTGGAAGCTTGTCGGTCATCCCCCGGTGCGAGTGCCATGAAAAATTTTCATTTGTATTCGTTTTACCAACGAATAAAATCCAGGGCCCCAAAATGAAACCTGTAAACATGGGGCCCCCGACTTGGAAGCTTGTCGGTCATCCCCCGGTGCGAGTGCCATGAAAAATTTGTATTCGTTTTACGAACGAATAAAATCCAGGGCCCCCAAAAAATTACCCGGGACACCAATTCGCATACTTTTGGTGGGGCCCCAGACTGGCTTTATCTCGGGCTTCCGCTGTTGCAAATTCTACAACAGAAAAGAATGAGATTCATCCAGGGCCCCCAAAATGAAACCTGTAAACATGGGGCCCCCGACTTGGAAGCTTGTCGGTCATCCCCCGGTGCGAGTGCTATGAAAAATTTTCATTTGTATTCGTTTTACGAACGAATAAAATCCAGGGCCCCCAAAAAATTACCCGGGACACCAATTCGCATACTTTTGGTGGGGCCCCAGACTGGCTTTATCTCGGGCTTCCGCTGTTGCAAATTCTACAACAGAAAAGAATGAGATTCATCCAGGGCCCCCAAAATGAAACCTGTAAACATGGGGCCCCCGACTTGGAAGCTTGTCGGTCATCCCCCGGTGCGAGTGCTATGAAAAATTTTCATTTGTATTCGTTTTACCAACGAATAAAATCCAGGACCCCCCAACCAATTACCCGGGACACCAATTCGCTTACTTTTGGTGGGGCCCCAGACTGGATATATCTTTTGCTTCCGCTATCGAAATTTTTCAACGTTAAAGCAGCAAGAAAACAATGAGATCCATCAAGGGCCCCTGGAAATGAAAACTTTTTACTTATACGTGAAATCTTCCCCGGGTACCCCGACCCTGTGTTGGGAGCACTGCTGTTGTGTGTGTATATTATACATATATATACCTCTCGGCATGGACCTCCCCCCCCCCTCCACAAAGGAAGGGCTGACAGGGGCCACAACGATTCTTATCACTTTTTGATTTTTCACACTATAAATTAATCACAGAGGGGCCCCTGAAAAGCTGGTTTGGGGGCTCGAAATCTAAATTCCAGCCTAAGGGCTCTGCTGTAGGATGTAGGAGCCTCTTGGTACATGCACATAACATGGTCCCGATGGGTCAAATGGGTCCCGATATGTGAATATCGACCCAATATCGATATATGATATCATATCGATATATGAATGTGAATATCGATATATGAATCGAACCCACTTCCGTAACAGACTTCCGTCACTCGGTTGCTTAGCAACAGGCCCTTTTCGAGTTTGTTTGTGATTTTATATTATAGAATAGATTATTATTACGTTGTATTATTGATTGAAAGCCGTTTTTATTAGTCATTTTTATGTGAATGAATAATTATGGAATGAATTATCCGAGTTTCAGTTATTTCCTATGGGGAAGTTTGATTCGACCAACGAACGATTCGGATAACGAGCACATTCACGGAACGAATTAAGCTCGTTAACCGAAGTTCCACTGCATATGCATTTTCTATCTCGAATTTAAGAAGAGTGGTAATTGGGTAATTTCGTCATCGTACAGCCAATTAACGAAATATTCATGAGGTTATGAACATTTTTTTTTTTTCCTTCACTGTTTCTTTTCTAATGTCAGCTGAAATTGATTCAATGAACCTCATCAACTATATGTGCATCTGATATCATGTTTTGAAGTAATTTGTGCGTTTTTTTCCCCCTTTCACAATTGCTGGTAATAATAGTAACGAGGTAAATTTTTTCTTTTTGTTTCTATATAGAAGCGCCGCATGCTGGTCAGGAGCAAAGCCATAGCCATGAACGACCGGTCTGCCAATAACCGTTCTAGTCATAACAGTCCCCATCTCCAAGCTGTGCCCGAATCCGAGGCTATCGATCACCGTCATGCCATCGATGCCGACACTTCTAGTCTACCTGACAATGTTCTTAGGATGCTGGGGATCCTAAGCAGGTTCGATCCGTAAGTGTCATCATCATCATCATCATCTCAATTTTTTACTGACTGTTGAACAGCTTATGTTTTAGCACTGAATTTCTGATGATCCAGGTTAGTGGTTCTTAACCTCTTGCCGTAAGGGGTCGAGATATCTCGGCCTAGAGTAGATGATAGAATTGCATTCTAGAGCCGCTCTCATCATCTAGACCAGTGGCTCTCGATCTTTTTTCCCATCCCGCACCTCCCAGTACAATACGGCCTTTCATCCCTCACCCCCCCCCCCCCTTCCCTTGGATAATTCGTTTTCTTTCTGTTAGAAAAATTTGTTTTTTTTTGTAATTTATTGCATTAATTACATTATTTTTATCCATTAAATAATTCCTATGAACTCTTGTGTTTATTATTCAATTTAATTTTCGCTAAGGTTAATATTCAATTTTGGCATTTTTTTTATAAATTTTTTACTATTTTTTACTTTTTTACATTTTTCGAAATTTAGAAAAAAAAAATTCCAGGAATAGTTCTGATTATGAGTGTTCTGATAACTATTGTTAATGTTCTTAGGGGTCATTCAAGTATTACGTCAGCATCGACGGGGAGGGGATTTCGGATTTGCTGACTTTTGATGTGGGGGGGGGGGTTTGAAAGTCGCTTACGTCATCAACCACCCCTTTTTGAAGATATGAAATATTCTAAGCTGCTGACGGGGGGAGGGGGTCAAATCAAATGGCTGAAAATCTGCTTACGTAATACTTGAATGGCCCCTTACCCTTATTGATTCCAGTTGAAATAACGATGTATAAATGTTTGTTTAGCACTTGATTAAACTTTTCCACGTGTTTCTTGAGTCACGCTCACGACAGTATCAAATCTAAGAGCAGCATGCTAATAATACGAAGGATTCAAATGTAGACAAACATTTTAGGTATCAATAACACTGTTCAACTCTGATTTTGTTCTGAAAGATATTTCGGTGACTTTTGTATGATTTTGGGGCGCTGATTCCGAAACTGTCATTGGTTTTGTTAGATTGGCTCTGATTTGGTTTTGAGATAAAGTGAAAATTAAATTTAAAAGGTAATACATAAAAATCACATTGAAACTGTGTGCAATATAAATAAATACAGTAAATCATTGGCAGAGATATTTCAGTGATGTTAATTTTTGGGGTGCTGATTTCAAATGGCTCTAGTTTTTGAGATAAAGCATACTCTCAACGATGTCATTTGTATACTGTTTAGGGGTCATTCAAGTATTACGTCAGCATCGATGGGGGGGTTTCCGATTTGCTGACTTTTGATGACGAGGGGGTTTGGATGATGCTTGCGTCATCAACCCCCACTTTATGAAGATATGAAATATTCTTAATGACATCTGATTCGGTGCGCCAAAAACGGAAAAAACCTTTCGATAGTTATTGGGCACCTGAACTAACATTCTGCCTCTTGACAAGTCCCCTACGGAGCCTTTTTAGTGATCTCTAAATGTTTCACGGATTCTTCAAGTGCTCTGGAAATGTTTCCGGGCCGATTAAGTGCTCTGGAAATGTTTCTGGGCCGATTAAGTGCTCTGGAAATGTTTCCGGGCCGATTAAGTGCTCTGGAACTGTGCCACGCATCACTCAAGTGATCCGTAACTATGCCACGGATCACTTAAGTAATCTGGGAATATTCCCTGGGTAACTTGAGTGATGTAGAACCGCATCGGGGGCCGCTTAAGTGCTCTAAAACTGTGCCACATGTTACTCAAGGGATCTCGAAATGTGCCACTGATTTTTTAAATGTTCTGTAACTGTGTAGCGGGTTACTTAGGTGATCTTTGCATGTGAAAGTGAACTTTGAGGCCTACTTCCGTGATCTGAAAATGTGTCACGGGTCATTTAAGCGATTTGTAAATGTGCCACTAAGTTCCTTTTTACAAAATTAGGTTTGTTGGGGGCAAGCCACATCAGATAACCTTCAGAACCACATTTGGTCTGCATGTCGGGGGTTTACCATATAACATATATGACTTAAAGGGTGGGTCGCCATGAATTTTATAAACAGAAATTTTGAGTTCTTAACCTTTAAATAGCATTGAAATTAAAAGAAATCGGTTATAATACCATATAAAGATATTTCCTATCGAAATTTTAATTTTTTTTAAAAATATTTTTTTTTTCGTCTGGGGGGGGGGCACGAACCCCTATGCCCCCCTTCCGCGTACGTTTCTGATCCCACCATTATGCGTTAGGAGGTAGAGGACAGCGATGACGAAATGTTGCTGACAAGGAAGGGGGGGGGGGTCAAAATTGGCTAATACATTTGCTTACGCAATACTTTAACGGCCCCTTATGTACTGCAATTGAAATTTGATTTTCACTTTATCTCAAAAAAGTAGAGATTTTGGGAATCAGCGTCCCAAAATCATACAAAAAAATCACCGAAATATCTTGGAGAACATGATTTTTTTTTTTTTTGTTGAGCAGTGTAATATTTTTTCTCAATCGAAATGAAGTAGGATCGCTAATCAAAAAAAAAAAGAGAAAACTTTTTCAACGCAAATTTCGCATTGCACATTTTCCGCAAGTGAAAGCTTTGAAATATATGGCATCCATATTTTTATGGGCATCTTTTTCTCAGCCACCGCGTTGGGCATTTTGCCTGTTGTGGCGTTGTATTTGTAAGATGAGGTGCCAAAATATCAGTAAGTAGTTTTTTTTTGAGAATGGAAAAATTCAATTTTCATCACCATTTCAATTTTCCCGAACATTCAGTCAACATGTAATTTTTTCTCTCATCCTGCGCCCCTAAAAATGACTTCCGTGGGTACCTCCGGTTAAGAACCACTGATTTAGACTTCTCATTTGTGATCATATGCATGGAAATTGATTCTCCCCTGTTCAACTCAAAATTATTGGTTTTTTTTCTTTCCTCGAAGAGAAAAAATAATTATTACATATACAGATGAAGAGTGACTGGAAAAGGGGGGGGGGACAGGGAAAACCTGCTCCACTCATCTTTTTTCCCCCTGTCTTCCCCTCTAAGGGGCCATTCAAGTATTATGTAAGCAGATTTTCAGCCATTTTTGACCCCCCCCCCCCTTGTCAGCAAAACACTGAGCCCCCTTCCCCCCGTCAGCAGCTTAGAATATTTCATATCTTCAAAAAAGGGTGGTTGATGACGTAAGCAACTTTCAACCCCCCCCCTCCCCGTCATCAAAAGTCAGCAAATCCGAACCCCCCCCCCCCGTCGATGCTGAGGTAATACTTGAATGACCCCTAAATGTTTACAAAAATACCAGTTCCTGAGATATACTCATTGGTACCTCGACTGGATATAATTGGAATTCGTGGCAAAAAGACAATACGAAAAGGACTTAACTTTTTTATGGTATAACAACAACGCCAATTCAAAAGATGACAATAACAGCATAAATTTGGTGGTGACTGATGGTAATGCTACTTCTCGATATACAGTCGAATTCCGTTATAACGAACTCCAAGATACCGAAGAAATCACTTCGTTATAACGAAATTTCGTTATAGAGGAATTTCCGATTTTTAACATACGCATAAGTTTTACTTAATTAACATTTTAGAGGCAAATAATCCGTAATTTTTTTTTTTTTGCACAATTATTGTGGAAGCCAATGAAATAACAGTTTCCTCTAAACTCTAAAGTATACGCTATGCGCATGCTGAAACAAATGGTCCCAAAGGTTCTCTTGATCTGATACATATCGTTTTAGAGTTCCAAACTAGCTAAGGCTTCAGAAGGTGTAGGTACCAAAGCCTACTCTAGTGAAAGCTCTTCGTCACTGCTGTCCGCAAGCGATTGTTCAATTGTTTTCTTGTATCATACAAACGATATCGTTGTCTGTTAACTGTTCCGAAGGGAAAACGTCATCGTCACAGAAAAGAAATCGTCCAGCGTCCATTGGGAACTGACGGTTCTTTTGTGATGTGTTCTCGCAAAGGCTGCAAATCCGGTGGTACATCAGCTTTATTCAGCGTTTCACAGAATTATACTACGATTAAATGTACTTTTTCCCCCACCCATTACAAATGACTTTTTGAGTGACATCCTTCCAGGCTCCAGCTATCATATCTGTAGCTTGCTTGACGTCAGGCCTCACTATGATTTCTTTATTATCAAGCTGGAGAATACATCTCAGCAGTTGCTTATGGTATTTTCCTTTCACCACCTTAATTATGAATCGATTAAATGGTTGCAAAACAGACGTGCAGTTAGGAGGCATGTGTTCGATGTGAATGCACTCTGATTTTGAAAATTCAATGTGTGCCGTGCAATTGGCGATAAGAAGCAGGATCTCTATTTTTTTCGCTTCATTTTCCCATAAAACTTTACTAGAGGGCGTTCAAGTATTACGTAAGCAAAATTTTAGCCATTTTTGACCCCCCTCCCCGTCAGCAAAATTTCGTCATCAGCTCTGCCCCTCTGAATCCTAACTCATATTTTCATAAAGGGTGGTTGATGACGTAAACATTATCCAAACCTCCCTCCCCCCTTGTCATCAAAAGTCAGCAAACCGGACCCTTCCCCCCCCCCCCATCGATGATGACGTAATACTTGAACGGCCCCTAGCACCTCATTAAAAATTCTTGTAGTCATCCAAGCCCTTCGACTTGATTTGTAATTACAAGGCAGTGATTTCACGTTCTCATGCACCATGGATTCACAAATTTTCCAACCACCATAACTATTCTATTTTTCGGTTCCGTTCATGGGTTGCAGCAAAACAAAGAAGTTACAGTCCGCTTGGAGTTTTTGCCACCAATACTCTTGTCTTTTTTGAAATATCTAAGTTTTGTTAGGTAACAGTTGGAATCAAGATTCCGGCTTTGTGTGCGTTGAATACATCGGAAGGATCATAATGACTTTATCACTTTCGCTATTTCACCAGATTTACATTCATTCACATTTTCCATATCAACTGAATTACCCACAAATCTGTTTTGCTACCACGCCATACCGTTCTTTGAAATGATTCAGCCAGCCGACACTTGCTTGAAAGTTTTCGCATCCGAAACCTTTTTTCCTATGAGTGGTAACTGGCACATTTCGGGAACGAATGTCCTGAAACCAGATAAAGACAGCTGCACCCACATCTTGTAAATTCGAAAGTTACATCTTTTTCTTAGGAGATCCTATAACTACTGTTTGAATTTGTAATTTCGTCCGATTTTTTGAAAAACGTTGAAAGAGTAGATGGAGATTGACTCTTTTGTTTTTCGGAAATTTGTTATCGAGTTCGTTATAACGGATTTTTCATTTCGTTATACCGGAATTGCACAATACATTGTTGCTATGTAAATTAATTTGAAGGATTGGAAAAGTTTTCGTTGCAACCAGATTTTCGCTATAACGGTATTCCATTGTATAACGATAATCCCTCAACAACGATATTTTTTCTTGGTCCGCAGAGTACCGTTATATCGAGGTATTTTCCATTCAGGTCCAGCATAATATCCATTTTGAGTTTCATGAAAGCGGAGACTGTGGATTGTTTTGTTTAAATGGCAAAGAAAGAGTACATGACAGTGGTATTACCTAGTGTTGTTTTATCCGTGTTTGAGTTGTAGTTGGAGTACAGTTTATAGATTTCTCCTCGTTGGATAGGGGGTGTTAGTTTACAGGCTGTTGGTCTCAGGGCAAATTAGCTAACGCGAGAGGAAAATGACAGTAGTGTAACGATCAGAAATGTAATCAGTGTGTCGTTCCTTGAGAGTAAAAAATATATAAAAAGAAAAGGTGAAACTCACGGAAATTTGAAGACTTATTTACATACATTTGGCCTTTCCAAGCACCTCATCTAGGTAATGACAAAAAAAATTTCCCCTACACTGCATTAATGGCGTGGCATCGATCATATTTTTACCCTCATGAAATTTCGCATATACATGTGTGCAGATGTAAATTTCTCCGTTAACGTCGTTGTTTTTCGGGCAACAGAGGAATAAAAGGGTACATTAGCGTGATAACGCGTGCTCGGAATCACCGCTTCCTGGAAATCAGCTCGTTAATCATAAATGCGAATTTCGCATGGCATTATATGCAATAATCACGATACGTGATATACTCCTATGGATATGTGTATATATATAGTTTTTTTCTTCTTATCAATAATAGCCAACACATAATTGTAGGGGGTATAAAATATTTTTTTCCTCATTGCGTTAAATATTATGTCTATTTGAATCGTCGTTGCATGTGAAAACATCTGTAATTATAAAAAAAATTCTTACTTCGATCAATCTTCGTTGATTCTGCGATTGTGCGGTTTTTTGTTCCATTGAATCGCTATCATTGTTAATTCATTTGCATGTGAAGTGTGTGGTTATCTTGACAAGAATTTATATAAATTATTATGCATATGACGGGGGAAAAAAGATGTAAGATAATTTTTTTTTTTTACGATTTCGAGACGTGCATTTGTCGAGAAATAACTTAAAAACCAAAAGTATGAAATATGTATATGTACGTACGAAAGAGCAGGATTTTTTTTCTTCTCAGGTGTCTTCTCTTTTTCCCATAGGGTCCTGTTTTTGGGAAAAAGTTCTTTATTTTTGTGAAAATGATACATAATTTCGCGAAAAGTAAGTAATTTTCTGGGAGAAAGCTAGACGGTCTAGTTAATTTTATGCGAAAGAAATCAAATTCAAATTTCTCTCGTTGATTTGTATTTTGTAAAGGATTTCAGATTCAGAATTTTGTGACCGGATAACGGAGCCAAATTTTGACTGGACAGACCCCCCCTGAACTTTTGTTCCTAGTCGGGAAGCGGCTGCAAATAAGATCCGACTTTATTTGACTTGAAATTCCCGTGATAAATTGGGGAAGGGGGAAAAACTAAGAATGAATGATTTTCGATCGTCCATAAAATATGCATTGTTCGAATTTAGGGGCCCCGAGCAAATGCCTCTCCTGCCATGAGGAAATCAGATCCAGGCCGTATATATCATATACAAAGTGCAGAGGAAAGTCCATTTATTCTTTAATAACTTGCGAACTGCTGATCCCAGCAGCTTAATTAATTCCAATTAGGGAAAAGTATCCAGATAACGTTTAGACCTCCGGTACATCATTCATATTTCAAGGGGTTGTATAAAGTCGTCCCTTGGTATTTCCGCTGGGGGGGGGGGGGGTTACGTTCCGTGGATGGCTGCCGTGAATACGGAAAATCCGTGAATAACGCAAACATGAACTTGTGTGTTTTTTAGGCATCTCGTTTGTACAGCATATGCTTTATACGGAAGAAGTAGAACGGAAGTGGGAGTCCAGCGATTCTAGACGATGTTTCCTGAAAGAACATGATGTCTGTTAGGCGTTTCTTCTCAATTTAATTCTAAAGTTAATTTGTTAGAGTATTATAACAAGGATTCTTTTAGCAATTTTTTTACTTGTGAAAAACGTATCGTAGATGGGTCTATTTCATGGAAACAATCCATTGCCGATTTAAACTTACGAAGCCCTTGCTATGTTGTTCATAATGAACGAGTCTTCTCAATCTTAAACATCTTCATGGGGGGTATCGCTTCGGTTTCAGAAGCAGTCAACTCTATTGCTGTTAATTCTCTAATTTCTTCTATGCCTACATCAGTGAGCCCTTCTCCACAAACAATCTGGAAAAAAGTGTTTTCGTAGTCCAAACTTTTCTGTTTGGACTACTTTTTTTACAAAATACTGAGAGATGACTTATTCTTTCCTCGCAATGCTCACGGATTTGCAGATTTAATAATGATGGTTATAGTATGCAATACATGACATACATACCCTTTAATCGCACACACAGAAAAACCGCACTTTCTACATCAGAGGCATGTAGATCCAGGGCGTATAGTAGCAGGTACAGCAACGGCTGATCGAATTTTAGTGACGAAAGATTCATTGATGCCCCTAATAAAGGGAAACCACAGCAATGCAATGAAGCTAACTTTTGTCAATATTTCGAATTTTCCTTGTAAGTTTTTCACTTTTAGGAACATTTAGGCAACAGCCTTTTAGAAAATTTTCAGAAGCACTAGAAAAACCTTTCAAGAGTGATTTTTAAAGCCTGTAACGGTCAAGGCCGACCGTATTCACGAATATAGGTGGCGCGCCCGAGATTCGCTCTCGTGGCAGTCGTGTTCGAGAGTAGTGGGGAACGAAGTTGTTGTGATGTCGCCCACGCGGTGTATATGTTGTCGTAAGCCCGATTCCCCCCCCCCCAGATGTAAATTTTCAGTCCCTTGAAAATAAAAATATAGTAGTTTCAACCCTACGAGGCTACAAGCCTTCATTTAAACTTATATTTTGTTCCGATACCAGAATTTTCATCGAACAGTGTTTTCCAGAAAAAATGGGGAAGAGACCGCAAATATGAAATACGCGATAACCGAGGGCCGACTGTAGTTATTAAAATAAGAAAAAAAAACTTTTTATTTGGTCACCCTATTCTAAAAAACCCAATTAGAAAATGGTTGCCCTGTCTCTCCTGAGCCCAAGGAAAAAAAAAATCACGTTTTTAAATGAAATATTCGCTGAGATATTTTAATTCGAAAACAGCTGAAAATGAGGGAAAGAATAGCATAAGTATAGAATGCGCGTGTCCGTCAGTTTATGCGGTTCTTTCCTTCATTTTCAGCGATTTACGAATTCAAATATCTCGGTGAATATTTGAATCACTTGAAAACGTGAATTTTTTCCCTTTTGCTCAGGAGAGAAAGGGCAACAAATTTCTAATTGGGTTTTCGGGACAAGGTAACCAAATAAAAAGTTAATTATTTATTTCAATAACTATAAAACCCCTTGCAATATGAATAACGTATCTGAGGTCTAAACGTTATTTGAATACATTTTTCCAATTGTAAGTATGCCGTTAGGATCAACTTCTGACGAGTTATTCCACAATAAAGGGACTTCCCTATGCACCCTGTACGAACATCGTATTTGTTATTGATGAATCAAACATGCTGTAGCAAAACTTTCATTAAATACTTAGGCTGTGTCTGGAAAATGACGGTGAATTTTAACTATGGAAGTTAATACGTGAAAATTAATGCATCTTGCAATCGATCCCACGTTCAAAGAGTATCGTAGCCCCCGACTCTCGGAAAACTTATTTTCCTCAGGTCCCGTACCTAGTTGGAAATACCTGCCTACTAACTTGCATACTTTCTAAAATTATAACCAGATCTCATTATCATGATACTCCCAGAGCCATGCAGAAGGATATTTACATCTTTCCCATCCCTCTTTCATTCTAATTTTATGTTCTTTATACCCACCAATTTCTTAAACTTGCCGCTCCTCTGAACTTGCTGCCCTGGGCTTACACACTGAAGAGCCAAAAAAAACTGGTACACCTGCCTAATATCGTGTAGGGCCCCCGCGAGCCCGCAGAAGTGCCGCAACACGACGTGGCATGGACTCGACTAATGTCTGGAGTAGTGCTGGAGGTAATTGACACCATGAAATCCTGCAGGGCTGTCCATAAATCCGTAGGAGTAAGAGGGGGGTGGAGATCTCTTCCGAACAGCACGTTGCAAGGCATCCCAGATATGTTCAATAATGTTCGTGTCTGGGGATTTAGGTGGCCAGCGGAAGTGTCTAAAGTCAGAAGAGTGTTCCTGGAGCCACTTTGTAGCAATTCTGGACGTGTGGGGTGTCGCATTGTCCTGCTGAAATTGTCCAAGTCCGCCGGAATGCACAATGGACATGAATGGGTGCAGGTGATCAGACAGGATGCTTACGCACCTGTCACCTGTCAGAGTCGTATCTAGACGTATCAGGGGTCCCATATCACGCCAACTGCACACGCCCCATACCATCACAGAGCCTCCACCAGCTTAAACAGTCCCCTGTTGACATGTAGGGTCCATGGATTCATGAGGTTGTCTCCATACCCGTACACGTCCATCAGCTCGAAGCAATTGGAACCTAGAGTCGTCAGACCAGGTAACGTGTTTCCAGTCCTCAACAGTCCAATGTCGGTGTTGTCGGGCCCAGGCGAGGCGTAAAGTTTTGTGTACACGAGTGGGCCTTCGGCTCCGAAAGCCCATATCGATGATGTTTCGTTGAATGGTTCGAACGCTGACACTTGTTGATGGCCCAGCATTGAAATCTGCAGCAATTTGCGGAAGGGTTGCACGTCTGTCACGTTTAATGATTCTCGTCAGTCGTCGTTGGTCCCGTTCTTGCATGATCTTTTTCCGGCCGCAGCGATGTCGTAGATTTAATTTTTTACCGGATTCCCGATATTCACGGTACACTCGTGAAATGGCCGTACGTGAAAATCCAAATTTCATCGCTACCTGGGAGATGCTATGCCCCATCTCTCGTGCGCCGACTATAACACCACGTTCAAACTCACTTAAATCTCGATAACCTGCCGTTGCAGCAGCAGTAACCGATCTAACAACTATGCCAGACACTTGTTGTGTTATATAGGCGTTGCCGACCGCAGCGCCGTACTCTGATTGGTTCCATATCTCTTTATTCGCATACGAATGCCTGTACCAGTTTTTTTAGCTCTTCAGTTTATATAGATATAATGAATCCGAAGAAGCTTTTCAGTACCTATATAGTCGACCTCCTTTCTAAGAGGAATATAAATCGTATAGTTATGTGAAAAATATTTCCACTAATGAAATTATAATGAATCTCTCTATCATTAATGTAGATGACTAATAATAATAAAAACCTTAACGACTACATGTGGGACGATTCCGTGTGCTTCCAGATAAAGAGAGACTTTGTAATTTGCGAAATGTCTCGAAGTGTCTGGAAAGAGAAGCAGCGAAAAGAAAAAAGTGTCTTGTTTGTCTCTGGTTTGCTGTCGTGCGCCATTTGCAGTTCCCTCCTCAACACCTTCCCCCGCTTCATTTTTTTTTTATTCTGGAAAGATGTCACTTTACATGCTCATTTTACTCTTTCCTTGGAGGAGCCCATTGTGAAGTTAGTGAGTTAGTTGTCTTGCCGATGTGTTATTAGAAGGGGGAAAAAAAAGACTACTGTCAAAGCTTTAAAAAAAATTTTTTTTTTGCTTTGTAAGCTTGAGTTTTTATCAGCATAGATATCGTATAGCACCACCATTTTTTTTTTAATGTATAGAATTATTTCGGTCTGTATAACTCTTAATGTTTCTCACTAATCCCTTGTCTCGAGAAGTAGAATCAATGCCATAATTCATTTTATCCAGACCCTTTTCGTCTTTGTATCTCACAGCTTCTGCGCTTATCTTTCTTGCATTCTGTCTCTTGTAAGAGAGAGAGAGAGACCTCACATTTTTTTACCCCTTATCTGGCACTTCTATTGGTCTTCTGCCCTTCACCGTACCACTTTGCATTTTTTTTTTATTTGCTTTCGTCATCCGACTTGTATGTTCTTGTATGTGGAATAATGGCGCCTTGCGGTGAATCAAAAAAGTAAGTTCTCAATCTTTTTTTTTTAAATTAAGTCATTGAATTGAATATCTTTTGCGAAGAGGAACTACGGAACTGAGTTTTTAAGGAGTGGAAACATTTGAGGGATTTCGTTTTCTGTTTGGAAAAGTAATAATCACATCCTCGGTTACCGTGTTCCACAGGTTAAGTTACATGAATTTTTCAGCAATAATTGGCAATTTTATTCGGAATTGCATGTTTTTGGCGGCAATTGGCAATACATATTCAGGATCACTAATTTCCGTATTTTTTCCGATGAAATATGGTTACCCATCGTATTAGGGTTTGGTTTTTTTTTTTTATTTGTACCCATGATAATATTACCAATATCAATTTCACAATAAGGATAATTTCTCATTGAGTTAGAATTAAACTGTGAAATCTGTCTGAGAACCATCTTTACCATCGTCACGGACCACCTCTGGTCCACAGACCATAGGCTGAGAAACGCTGCTCTAAGTTGTTATGGAACGCATCTTGTACAATGAACATACATCGAAGGGTTAGAACCTTGATGCGTTAGAGAAGAGTTTTGTCATGGGGGGGGGGGGGAAACTCAATATCATTAGCATGAAAATAAGAGAAAATTCCAAACAAGCTCTGGTTCTAACCCTTCGATGGTATGTTCATTGTACAAGATGCGTTCCATAACAACTTAGAGCAGCGTTTCTCAGCCTAGGGTTTGTGGACCAGAGGTGGTCCGTGACGATGGTAAAGATGGTTCGCAGGCAGATTTCACAATTTTATTCTAACTCAATGAGAAATTATCCTTATTGTGAAATTTTTTGATATTGGTAATATTATCCATGCGTACAAATAAAGAAACCAAACCCTCATACAATGGGTAACCATATTTCATCGGAAAAAATACGGGAATTAGTGATCCTTAATATGTATTGCCAATTGCCGCCAAAACATGCAATTCCGAATAAAATTGCCAATTATTTGCTGAAAATTATTGGAATGATGGAGCTATTGCAAATCACTGTATTTCTCGAAAAAACGTTAAAACGTATTTATTACATTTCGTTCAGGAAAATTACGGAAAAGTGGGATCTGGAATACGGCGAAATTCAGAACATCGCCAATTGTCACCAAAAATATTGCTACCGGTTAGCAAAATCACCAATTATTTTTAAAATTGTGCTAAAAAATTACATATGGGAGACGGATAACTACTGTAAATCGCAGTGAATTGTAGTTGAAATGCAGTTCCCGAAAAAAAAAAATGCTGAAATATAAGGCAAATCTGTGGAATTAATATTTATTAGAGCTGGAAATCTATTAAAAATTTTCAACTGGTTAATCGAATTTTATTCGTAACTAAAATGTTAATTAATGCTATAAAAATGTAATTTATTCATTTCACGCACCTATTCGCTAGATGTAAACAAGTATAGGAATAGGCAATAGACTAAGAAATTAAGGCTGCCACTTAAAGCAATTTAGTGCTCGTATGCTGGACATATTATTACTTCGCGTCGCCGGCGGTTCTCTCGACGAACCTCCTGTCACCAGATCCGAGATCCCCGTCGTGGGGGATATCTCCCGGGTTGTTCTCCGAGGACTTGAAGATGGGCAAAAGTTCACAGGAACGAGGATTTGAGAACAAAGAAACGTCTTTATTTACAGAAACTAGAGGTCGTGCTTCAACTAGAGCAGCCTTCCGAGGCCCCAACATTAGTCACACCGGGCCGTGAGTGATTCTCAGTTTCATTTTCACCATTAATTTCTCGTTAGTAAAGTTCTGTTGTACGCGACTGGGCCTATTTCACTTACGCAAAAGAGATTTACCGTGCCGCAGGCTTCCAAAGATTGAGAACCACTGGTCTGAATCTTGAAATCTTACAAACTTTCAAAGTAGTTCCTCGATCATGTTTGGCTTTTTGTATGCAACATTTAGGTGAACGGTCCAGTATTGCTAGATATTGCGAACATACACAGACAGAAAATCGATTTTACTCACATAGATTGCACCAAAAAAAAAACAAGCTTATAAATCACTGCTCTACATCCTTATACAGGGTGATCCCATAAATTCGTAAATAGTTTAAAAATTTATAAAAAAATTGAAGTAATCGGTCAATTTGGATGTCGTTTGTGAGAAAGTTATTCTCACAGAGGGCTAGGTTGAATTTTCGTCAATAAAGGGCGCTGCACAAAAGCAAATTACTGGGAATATGTAAATCCGATTCCCCCTCTAAAATGCATGGAGTACGAGTACCGTTTCCTGTTACTGGCGCTTCCATAAGATTTTCATGGTGATGTTGACCATTGGTGGATATAGCACTGTTGGTGAAATTGTTTTACCTCAGCCACGAATCGCCAGCTGAAGCTTTACGAACGTTTTGGACACGGAAGAGATTAAAGGAAGGTTCAGGTTCAGTCGCTCCAGTCAGAATTGTTGATAGCGTCCTCTATAGACAAAAATTTGAAATACATTTTTTTTTAATCTCCACCAAGAAAAAATCCCCTTCGTGAGAATAACTTCTTTGCAAACCGCATTCAAATACAGTGAAACCTCGATACAAAGCTGCATTAAGAGTTGCCTCGATATGACGATACGGTCCAATATAAATATATTGTTGTAGAGGTATTATCGTGATATGGAGAGGCAGCAGAGTTTAACATTATTCATTTATTTATACAATAATGTTGGCCGAGGCCTAAACATGAGAATGCGGTTGATGGTGGCAGAAAAAAAAGTTTGGCGTGGGTGAATTAACAGCAGTGGTGGGGAGTTCTGGTTAAAAATGGTATGGGGGGGGGGGGGAAAAGCTAAATTTAAAGCAATTGGTGGAAGCGGAGATAGGGTTAATCTCTTAAGTGGATGATCAAGTCTACCGGAGAGATATGTTGGCTTGGAAATAATACCGGTGGTATCAAAATTATAAAGGCCATGGAGAATTTTAAAAAGCATGGTTAATCGGGAAAGAAGGCGGTGACTATTTAGAGGGAGAAGATTAAGTTCGCGTTAAAGTTCAGAGACAGACACATTGGAGGGCCAACTGTCGTAGATAAAACGGGTGAATTTATTTTGTATTGATTCCAGCTTCGCGATATTGCTAGCAGTGTAGGGGTCCCAAATTTCGGAGGCATAGGAGAGGACTGGAAAAATATAGGTTTGATAACAGAGAAGTCTAACGTCACGAGTAGAGTGTTTTAGATTGCGACGAAGGAAAAAGAGTTTATTGAGGCATTTTTGATATATATAATCGATGTGTTTATTCCAGCGCAGGTCTGCTGAAATGATAACACCGAGGTATTTGTAATGAGAAACCTGGGATATGGACGAGTTATTGAAGGAGTATGAAAATTCTAAAGGTGAGGTCTTACGTGAAATCCTCATGAGAACCGTTTTAGAGATGTTAAGAGGCATTTGCCATGTGGAGCACCATTGGGAGATGGAATTGAGATTGTGTTGGAGAAGTTCTTGGTCTGACTCGTGAGTTATGGTGCGGTACATTACGCTATCATCAGCAAAAAGTCTCGTGGTACAGTTGAGGGTTTCAGGGAGGTCGTTAATGTATATTAAGAATAGAATTGGGGACATTACTGATCCTTGTGGGGTTCCAGAATTTACGGTGGCCAATGGAGAGTTGTGATCTTTGAAATGGACAAATTGTTTGCGATATTTTAAGAAGGCTTCTAACCAATTAAGTAGTTGAACGTTTAGGCCGAGGGTGGAAAGTTTAAAAAGTAATTTATCGTGGGAGACTTTGTCATATGCTTTTGAGAAATCTAAGAAAATGACGTCAGTTTGTAAGTTTTTATCGATGGCTCCCGAGAGGTCATGGATGAAAAGGGCCAATTGAGAAGAGGTGGAGAGAGAACGTCTAAAGCCATGCTGATTAGGGAAGAAAAATTTTATGGAGTCAAGATGGGCGCGGATTTCCTTTGCTATAATGTGTTCAAGAATTTTACAGCAAGATGAGGTGATTGCAATAGGTCTGAAATTGAGGGGATCGGTAAGAGGCCCAGATTTATGGATTGGAATGATTTTGTTTGTTTTACAGTCAGAGGGTAGAATGGAGGAATTTAGCAATTTAGAGAGACATTGAAAATGATCAAAAGATAGTCAGCGATTTCTTCAGCACAGAATTTGAGAATATAGTTAAGGATTCCATCCGGACCCAAAGAGCGAGGTTTGAGTTTTTTCAGTAATTTAATAATGCCCTCCCTAGAGATAAAGATAGGGTTAGAGTTGTAAATAGAGTCGGTGAATGAGTATTGTAGGGGGTTGGGATCCAATGAGAAAACTGAGCAGAAGGCTAAATTGAATTCAGTGGCGATATCCACAGGAGAAAAGACGCCTTTAGTAGAGGTTTTGAGGGTGGGGGTGCCAGTTAATTTGGGACGGAGGAAGTTCCAAAACTTAGAGGGATTGGTTTTGAGGTAGTTTGGTAAAGAGTGAGAAAGATATTTAGTTTTATGAAAAGAAATGAGGAAATTTCTTTTCATAGATTAGAGTAAAGACACTTCCAAACGAGGCTTGAAAAAAAATATCACTGTAGAGGGATTTATATATCGTTATATCGAGTATTGTTGTAACGATGTTTCACTTTATACCAGTGCCTTCAATTTTTATCAATTTTCAAACTATTTACGAATTTATGGGTCACCCTGTATAAGCTAACTCGAATTTTTAGCCGTCATTGAAGTCAGTTTAAACAGCTTTCATGTACACTTTCCCTCCTTTCAACATTATCAAGGTATTGCCTTATTTTCGAGATATTGCAAAAATTTCGACTTAGGGATGGGGTTTTCCGTAATTTTTTTTAAACACATACAAGAGGAACGCAATATTTCCGAGTTGCAATAAAAATTATCCTCGCGTCATAAAGATCATACGTATAGGTGCTATTTACATGATTCGGGACTTCGTACGTTGAATATATATTACCTATTCACGGGTTTGTACTTACCCATAACACACCAGACAAAAACCGATATGCGGATACCGGCCTGTAATTTTATTTGGTTTCGGAATAGATGGGGATACTTTATACCCACTCTGAATATAAATGGGCTGGCCATCAAAAAAAAAACGCAAATAAATAGCTGTTTTCTGGATTTACCAACAACTTATTAATGTTTTCTGAAGGTGTTTTTTTCCTTTGAGCCCACGCTTTCATTTTTCTTTTTCTATGTTATTTATCCAATGAAAGATTACATTTGTACGCAACATATATTTTTTTGTGAAATTTGTCGTTTTTATGGGGTGATCATCCCCCCCCCCTCTCCTAACCAGATCGTGGCCCGCCGCTCTCTCTCAATGAAGATATTTTGGCAGGTGGTATGATCATCTCCTCCCAAGAGCCGAATTATAAGGGTAAAATAGGTCTGTGTAAAATATGGGACGATCCATTGCACATCACCCTGAGTTAAAAGAAGGTTCAGGTTCATTCGCTCCAGCCAGAATGGTTTACAACGTCCTCTATAGACAAAAATTTGAAATAAATTTTTTCTACCTCCAACCAAGAAAGAAACCCCCCTTGATGAGAATAACTTCTTTGCAAACCGCATTCAAATACAGTGAAACCTCGATATGACGATACGGTCCAAGAAAAATATATTGTTGTAGAGGTATTAGCGTTATATCGAGAGGCAGCAGAGTTTAACATTAGAGTAAAGACGAGGCTTTGAACTCTAGCCCAGCCTACCTTGGGGCTAGAGTTCAGTGAGTTTCCTTGGAGTTTTATGCATGCCCGTCTCAACGTCATGGGTTCCCGTGAAAAAGGGATGTTCTAGGGGCCCCATAGAGGGGGCTTCAAGTAGAAGCTTACTTTTTTTTATCTGAATACCATATATGATTGTGTAGGCCCCTCTATGGATATGAGGCCCCCGGGTCATAGGTAGAGTTGGTAGAGCACTCGTCCGGCAAACGAGAGATCGGGGTTCGAGTCCCCGTGAGGGCAGAGATGAATTTTCCTTTTCCGAAATATCGATATCTCCTCACTCAGCCAGTTTTCCGTATCTGTCATATCCATATGGTCTCGTGAGTGAAGATAGCACTGATTCTATGGACAGTTGAGGTGCATTCTGAAAGTAATCACATCTTTCCCCCCACCCACCATATTTCGCTTGAAAGCCTTATTTCCTCACAGTTCTTTGTGGGGGCCCCTTTACCACTACATAAAGGGTTGGCCCTTTCAGACCCGAGCATTAATTTTTCAGAAATTTCAAGATATTTTTGCATTTTTGATACTCAAAAAGACATTCAAAACGTAAATGTCAGCAAATTTTTATTTTTTCAAATTTTCATTTTTTCTCTCTGTGGAAAAAAATACTTCACTTTCAAATCTTTCAGCCAAGATGGTGCAGGATATATTCATCTTCGCATACAATTTTTTCCAGAATTTTATTGCTAAATTTCATGTAATAAATCACACTTTTCCCGGAAGGTGCTTTCTCCTGGAAGCCATCTTAAATATCCACTGGATGTGAAGTTCAACTTCAAGTGCTGCCCTTTGACAGAAGCTCCCAAGTTCATATTCGGGGCTTAACTTCCTGAGGTTATCCAGAAAAAAATGTCTACAGTGAGAAAAAGCAACCCGCACATTTGTGCATACAGGGTCTGAAAGGGTTATCCCTTTTAAACGGTTTTTTTTTTTTAATTTTCCTTATCCGCATTATAACTGCAACATTTGAAATTGCGAAACCTTCCCGAATTGCCGCGTATTTTAATATTTTTTTTCCGATCGCGAGCAGATAACTGCTTCCCCCCGCCCCCAACAAGAAAATTCACTCCACCCATAGCTTTTATTTCCCTCACTATGATACAAAAACGTGTGTGGCTTTCTAGGAAGAGGAAATACTTCTTTTGGGGAAAACATACTTTTGTATTTATACTGAGTGCATATATTTCTCTATTTTTCTCACTCTTTCTTATCTAAACTTGAACAGCAGCTGACTCCACCCACTAGCAATTGACTGTGTTGGAGAGGGGGTGGAAAACATGCTTTATTGCATTTTTAGAAGACGAAATATCTCGGGACGACAGAAATAAAGCAGATCAAGTTTGACGAGATATGTCGGGAATGCCTCTAAAAAGGTTAATGAAAGGAATCCGTTCTTTTGGTCTGTCCTCTGCCACAACCTAAAAAATATTTCGAAACAGAAAATATGTAGAAATATTCATGCAGAAATACGAAAATAATAGAAAATATTTCGGCAGTATTATCTCGCACGCAATTGAAATCGCTCCGAGTGTTGACAGAATCAGGAAGAATCCGTCATTCATGATCATTTTCTCTTCATGTAGACCTTCTATTTCCACTGATGGTATTGTTGAAACAACAATTTTCTATGTGTGTGTGTGTATTGTATTTTATCTTTTTGTCTCCGTATATGCACGTGTTTGAAATTTGGCACATGCGTGAATGTCAAATGGTCTATCAGGGGAAAGGAAGAGGGAGCCTTTTGTTTGAAAATATAATCTTTCTCGAATAATTTTACAGGTTTTCCTCTTTTTTCTTGCATTTAAATGGAAATTTGCTCACACGCAGGTAATTTTATTTGGCAGCCATTATGTGTGTATGTAATACAGACTTTTGTAATAATGCTTTTGATGATCATATAATCACCTGTTTGAAATTCAACTAAGAAAGAGCGTTGTTTACAACCATTATTGATACAAAAATGCCGTTTAAAATTCATTGTTCTCCCTTGAGCATTGCTCGAATCCATTTTTTTTTTCGATTTGTTGCGAAAACGCTGTTCGGAAAAAAATGATTATGTATGAATGGAGTTCAGAAACCAGTGTTGTTACAGGAACAGTATTCAGAAACTTTTTTATTGCAGGGACAGTGTTCAAAAACCTTTGTGGTCGCAAGAACGGTGTTCAAAAGCCATTCTTGTTATAGGAACTGTGTTCAGAAAGTATTGCTGTTGCGAGAACGATGTATTGAAACCATTGGTGCTGTAAGAAAGGGTTCAGAAACCTTTGTTGCTGCATGTACGGTGTTCAGAAACCATTCTTGTTGAAATTCGAAATTGAAATACGAAATAGCGTTGTTTAAAATCATTGTTGATGCAAAAACGTCGTTCGGAATATATTGTTTCCCAGTAGAGTGTTGTTCGAAACCATTATTTTTATTTAACAATGTTTATAGAAACCATTGTTGCTGTGGGAACGCTGTTCAGAAACATTGGTGATGCAAGAACGGAGTTCGGGAACCTTCGTTGCTTCAGAGAACGGTGTTCAAAAACTGTGTTTGTTGCAAGAACGGTGTTCAGAAACCATTCTTGTTTCAGGAACGCAGTTCAGAAATCATTGCTTTTACTTGAGTGTACGTTGAAACTATTTTTGATGTGAAGACATCGTTCGGAAACCCCCTTTCCTGCTGCAAGGAGAGTGTTTAAAAACCATTGTTGCTGCAGGAACGATAGTCGAAACTATGGGTTTTTTTTTAAGAACGCGCTGTTCAGAAACCATTGTTTTGGTTTTAGCAGGTGTGTTTAACATTTGGGGAATTTTTTTGGCCGCGATGGAAGAGGGAAAATCTTTTTTGGGCCACACTCGAAATGAAAACAGTAGCAGCTGAGAGCACTGGAACTGAATTCAGCATTCTGAGTCTGGGTTTGGTGAAGCTGTGCTCTTTCCTCCTATACTTGGCGGCAAAAGACACGAAATCTACCTGAAACAGTATCAGAATGATATGAAATATTTTTTCATGTTAGAGTTTAGAAATCGCTTATTGGGCTGCATTAATGTTCGTACACCCCGTGCTAAAATGCATTGTTTTATTGACTATTTACTTCCTACTTGATGAGCTGTTTGAGAAAAGCGGAGTGTTTCGGTCAGAAGATTTGAACGAGGAATAATTCCATCAATTTTCTTCATTATTTTAAATCAACTTGTTGCCAAGTGAAGGAGAAACGAGGCCAATCAAAATGGCAATTTTGTTTGTTTGGCTGTTGACCTTGATCCTTCATCTTTCGCCCGCGTCTTTTCCAATCCTCAAGAAATATGTTATTTTGTATAATATTCTCTCCTTCAAACTTATTTAGTGTGTTTTGGCGAATTCTTTGCCACACGGCCCTCCACGAGTGACCTTTTGAGAGATATTTAACTTCTTCACTTACAAGCGATTGGGAACGAATCGGATGCTCCCTATTTGGCAAATCGGTGATAAATATGGTAACCTTGTTCTAATCTAACCGCACGTTAAGAAAAGGAAAGAAAGTAGAAAGAAAAGAAAGAAAAAAAGCCAAAAACAAATGAGAGTAAAACAGTATAATAGATAAGTTGATAAGAATGTAGGTACAATATAGATATCAGATTTCAAAATCTACTCATCAAATAGATAAGTATATTTCAGATTTCTCTTTTCACTCTTACCCTACCTGTTCTCTTTCTCTCATAAGAAAGGTACACCATATCTGGAAAAAATATCTCTATCACTGTATACAAAAAATCAAGAGGGGAAAAATAGGGTTACAACAAAGCTTCGGGATGATGGGGAGGGGGGGGGAGAAAACAGAACTAGTTTGGATTTATTCCACCGGTGTTTGGACGCAATATTACGCCCTTGATCGTAAAGTGGTTAATATTCATCCAGATATATTGCATTTGATGATAATCATGTCGTTTACTACTCAAAAACGTACATGTATCTCGTGAATATTCCTAAAATAAACAGTAGATCTGGAAAATCTCTAACGAATTCCGGTACGTGAATGTACGTGTGTTCTGATGGCATATGTGGTCTTTAGGTATTTATGTTGTCAGAGTTGTGTGTGTTCTTTTTTTTCACAGCAAATCAACTCCGATCATATATCACCATACGGCAATTTAACACAGGTCTAGGTTGGGCTGGAAATATATCTTTTTAGGGAAAGTCCTGTTATACTTCCGTCCTCGTCTTGAGCACGCAGGAGACTTTCGCGGGGAATCCTTCAATATGCCCTCCATCCAGGTGGTCGGCTTAACCTCTATGGGGAATGAACTTTTCTCTGCCAATACTTGGTATAGAACCTGCTGACCCTGACGGTAGTAGCCTTTACGGTAGTAAACAAGCATCTTGTATGTGGCTCTCAAACGTTTGCCACCAGCGACTCCCTAGAGGAAATTTATTTGTGGCTGTCTTCCGCCCTTGTGATCTCGGCTCCTAGACCCTCGGCTTTCTTGCCATCTACCCTCAACGCTTTTATGACAGCAGTAGGGAACCACAGCTATCATAATAGTATGATTTATATGTTCTACAGTTTATATATACGGAAATTTCCCCTCCGACATTTCGCCCCGGCGAGTTTCGTTCCCGTTGTATTTCACCTGCTCTGACCTGATGAGCGACGGAGCGAGTGACCGTATGAGTGACCAACAGATGTGATCTTATAGTTAGTGTGGTTACTCATACGGTCACTTTCTTCGTCATTTATTCACACAGTTAATTGCAAACTCACTCGGTCACTCACGCGGTCATGACAGGTGAAATGTCGGAGTCGAAATTCCCGGATCTCATGTTCTACATGTTCTCGTCAATATGAATATGTCTAATGATATGAATCCCATCTCATGTCTAATCGAGGTGAATCGCTATTAATTACGCCGATCTTGTTTCAGAGATATTAGGGTGATTTTAGGGCCCTTAATCCGAATGTGGCAATTGTTTTATCCGATTGGCTCCAGTTTTCGAGATTAAAATGAAAATTATATTTCTCTCTCTCAATGGTATTACATCATAAAAATCGCATTCAAACTGTACGAAATGTAAATCACTAACAAACTTAATATCAATACATAAAGACCAATAATGTCTGATGGTGATATAAATGCAATGATATATTGAATGGAAGGGGAAAACAAATAGAAAATTAAAAGTAAAAAATTCCACACAAAAATTAGTGGGCTCGGACGGCATTGAAATAGTGAGAACATTCATTATTTCAAAAACTAGAGCCAGTCCAGCAAAACCAACGCCAGTTTTGAAATCAGTAGCCCCCAACATACCCCAAAACAGTTGAAACTTGAGCGCACGATTTCGTTGTTTTTAGCAGTGTTACGTATCGGCAATTATTTTGAACAAATCATTTCCTCCTAGGGCCGGATGTACCCATATGAATGCCCTAAGCGCACAAGTGATTTTGTTGTGCCCCCCACCCCGTTACTCTTGCCCTTAACGCATGGTCCGAGGGCCTCGACAATTAGACGTGTTTACAATTTTTGGGAGTAAGTATGCAAATTGGTAAGCTGACATGTTGTCTGGATGGGGGAAGGAAATCCGAAAAATCATTTTACTTGAGGCCTCATGATAATTTGATCTGGTTACTATTTTGGAGAGAATGGGTATATAAAAATTTGTAGGCAGGTATTTATAGGTCTCAGAAAATATTGTTCTGCCCGGGGGCCTATAATGCTGTTGAGATGGTTCTGGGCTAACTTTATGGAAATTGAGTGCAATCTCAATATAAAAACTGAGCATTAGCACGAGTTCTTGTTCGTAATGAACTTAATTTCTTTGCTTTTGTGGTCACCTTCAGGGCCGAATGAATGAATGAACTCCAGAACTTTGCCACTGGACGTATCATGTTGCCGAGATCTCTTCCAGCCCAGCTTCGTGGCAGAGTCTGGAACACTTTATTTTGTGTCCAAAAAAAAAAAAAAACGTACAAACTTTTACAACATATTTTCCCCGGACAATTGGGTACTGTCGCGAACAAATTTTGTGGTTATTACAGACGAGATGGGATCAGGAGTTGGAGAAGTTTCGGGGTTTAGTTAAGATGAATGTACACATATTAGGATGGAGGTATGTTTTAAAAGCAATTGAATTGCCCCCCCTCCCATGCCATCTCATCTGTTATCTTACACTTGTATCACACCTTCAAGGCCGCAACTACGTAGAAACGAAATCTTACTGTTATTTGGGGGTTCTATATCCATCTCAGCGCCCCCCCCCTCCTCCACGTAATTTTTAACGGAAAAGGAGTAAACTCGGTGCCCTTTTTGGCCCAGCTCCCTGGATAACAGACCCCCCTGCCCTCCCTTAGGGGCAGTCCTGGTCAACCTATCGATAAAGATCTTCAACTGTACAATCGGGTACTCTTAAAATTTTAGGATTTTCTACCGGATGGTTGATGCTGGGAAAAAAAACTTACATAAAAAAAAAAAGTGTATGGTAATTTTTTGTGGTGTCTCCCCCCCCCCCTTTTCCTGATGCCCTAAGCACGTGCTTATTTTGCTTAATGGTTAATCCGTCCAAAGCCTTTATCTCAATGAATCGACAGAGATAAATTAATTACGGCGGTAATGAGTTTTTTCTTGCATAAGTCATCTACCTTACAAATTTACTTTAGCGATAGCATTATCCGGCTGCCACACGTAATCGCGACATTTTCCTCGTAAAAGGTCTCGTCCAGGCGTCCAAGGAAAGATGCTTTATTGGACACTTTGCTTTTATTTCGTTATTTTATCCGTCCATTGTTTCGCAATATTTTCTCATTTTTTTCTTAAAATTAATATTCAATGGCAGAAGTGAATTATAAGGAAAATAAAAGTCTTGCATTTTTCTTCTTTTTCTGGGTATTAAACTCTGGTCCATTGATTTCTCAATTCGAAATGGTGAAGGAGAAAAAGTGTTACTGAGAATGAAGGAATGAAACTGAATGCGCAGTGACTTGCTTTCCATTGACAAAGAAAACGCGCCCGCTATTAATTTATCTCAAAATTTATAGATAGGGATAAATTTTATTTTTATTTTCACGAGCCAATGGTTCCAAAAAATTTCCATGCTTCGAATAATCCCCGGAAGTGCGTAGGAGCACATATCTTGAATTTTCACTTTTGTTTAAAATTACGTCACTTGTTTTTCTACCAGGGGCCGTTCGAGTATTACGTAAGCAAATTTTTAGCCATTTTTGACCCCCCCCCCGTCAGCTAAAGTCGGCAAAACTCTGACCTCCTCTTTCCCCCCCCCCCCCGTCAGCAAAATTTCGTCATCAGCTCCGCCTCTCTGAATCCTAACACATATTGGTGGGATCACAGACGTAAACAGGAGGTGAAATGCCGTGGTGCATTTCCAGAACATTTAAGCGGCCCGTGACACATTTTCAGATCACTTAAATGACCCGGAACACAGTTCCAGAACACTTAAGTGATACGCGACGCATTTAGAGATCCCTTGAGTGACATGTGACGTAGTTTTAGAGCACTTGAGTGGCCCCCAGTGCGGTTCTACATCACTCAAGTTACCCACGGAACATTCTCAGATTATTTAAGTGATCCGCGGAGTATAATTACGGATCACTCGAGTGATGCGTGGCACAGTTCCAGAGCACTTAAGCGGCCCGGACACATTTACAGATCACTTGGATCCGTGAAAAATTTAGAGAACACTAAGGGATCTGTAGGGGGACTTATCAATAGGGGGGAATGTTACTTCAAGTGCCCACAAACTATTGAAAGGTTTTTCTCTTTTTTGCCTCACCGAGTAAGATGCCATTACGAATATTTCATATTTTCATAAAGGGTGGCTGATGACGTAAGCATTATCCAAACCCCCTCCCCTCTTGTCATCAAAAGTCAGCAAATCGGGAACCCCCATCGATGATGACGTAATACTTGAACGCCCCCCCTCCCCATCGGAATTATCGATTACACGTATGTATTTTACATCCCCCATGAACGACCTAAGTTGTACCTCCCTTCTCCTTCCCGGGTACACGTACTGCATGCCACTTAAAATGAATCGGATGCTTGCTTTCACCTAGAAATGCGTTAGAGGCCTGGCTTGCTTCCCCCATAGAAATGCGTTTGAGCAGGGCTGGAGAAATCGCAAAGAAATCTAGGTGCTTAAAAATTTTTAGCCGAAGAAAAAGGCCCAAAAAATTATGCTGCTTTTGACATTTTCAAGGTATAGTGACCCTCTTTCATGTTCGCAGATATGCTGCTATAAATTCCAGACATTTTGTGCTGATCTCAGCCTGCAATTTAGTAACACAAAAAAAAAAAAAAAAAATAGGCGCCAATTCCAATTTTTTAGTCGCCATGGTGACCTGGCGCCTGGGATTTGTCTAACCCTGCGTTAGACGCTTACTTACTCCCGGGAATACGTAGGAGACCCGCTAGCGTCTAAAAGTGATTACCACTTGAAATGAATTGATGACTTGCTCCTAAAACTGCTTGCATCTGCAGTCTTGCATTTCGAGGGAAATTTTTAATGCATTCCAAGGGAAATGCATGCCACTTGAGATGAATCGGAGGCTTGCGTACATGTAGAAATACGTAGAAGGGTTGCTTACACCTAGAAAGCCTGCTTACACCTGGAAAGACAGGAATTAAACTTACACCTAGAAATGCATCGGGAACTTTTTTATCCTCTTACGGCAGTAATTCTGAAACTTTTGTCACCCGCGGCCTTTAAGGAAGATAAATTACTCTTCAATGAGACATCTGTGGTTGGGTTCGGTTTTTGAAGTCGAAGGCTTCCTTGCCCAATTAATGGTTCTTCTGCGGCTCCCTAGGATAGCTTAATAGATATCTTCCTTTACGTAAATAAGCACAACCGATATCCCCAGTTGGCCACGATGACCCTAGGAGCCGCGACGCACACTTTGAGAAACACTGCTTTATGGTGAGATTTGCGTATCCCCGGAAATTCATAGGAGGCGGTAAGGGGGGGGGGGTATCCCTTCATTTTGTGTTAGAACCGCTGTAAAAATTCAATTAGAATTTAAGATAAAGTCGTTGTGTCTCTTTTCCTCTTCATCCCTATCTTGGGCGATATTACGAGGAGTTACTGCATTAATTTTTGTTTTCAAGCTTTTGTTTTTAATTATTTTCCCATTAATTTTAGAAAGATTGTTTCTTGTGGAATTATCTCTTCTTTTTTGATTGTTCAGACTTTATTTTCTGTACTAAGAATTGATTTGATATGAATTTATTGGCAGTAGAAGGTGGAATTCTCAATGTTGCGCTTGAATCAGCTCAATCCTGTGATACATTTGTGTTTTCATAAACGTGGTAGTTTTTGTATGAATTAGTCTTGAATTTGTCTCTGGGATATACGGTCCATGCAATTATGCATATAACACATATAACAATTTTTGCGGACGATTACGGGTTCCACAAATCATTTCGTTTCATAGAGAAATGTCCTTAGATATTTCCAAAAAAATAATCATTTTTTCATACTTTTATGGGTCCAAGATTTCGTTTTTCAAATTCGAGTCTTTGTGGGTAGAGCCCGGATTACAGTCAAACCTCGTTAATGAGTCACTCTTCGGAGAGCAAAAATTTGACTTGGTAAGCGGAGTGACTCGTTAAACGGAGTAAGCCATAGCTGTGCCAATTCCTGCCTAACGAAAATTGGGACTTCCAAAAAGTGACCCGGTAAGCGGAGTGACTTGTTAACCGGGTGACGCACTAACGAGGTTTGACTGTATATGCAATGCGCATATGCATTTACATATTTTGATCTTTTTTTAGCATTAATGCATAAAATCAAAGAATTTTCAGAATAAATGCATATTTTTGATGGTTTATTTCTCAATCTATTTTTTAAAATAAATATTGCTTATAATATTTCCATAACATCGGGGGGGGGGGGTTTCCGCTGGTGGGATTTAATGAATTAATAGAGATGTTTGTACTACAAACTTTGTAGTACTTCATTTTTCAAATATCAACCGTTTTATTGTACCGTTTTGACCTTAGGGATAGGTCAAGACTATTCAATTTTTCAGAAATAGTGTCGAAATTCTTTTATTACTGGCCAGGATTACACTATAAAAGTTTAGAAAAAGCTATTTGATAAAACTTGTAAACAAACAAACAAACAAACTAATCCAAAACAAGCAAACAATTCAAGCATTTAGCGCGAATTGGTTGAATTTTGTAAGTTTTATAACAGAACTTTAATAAAAATTTTATAGTACGATCCCCGCCTAAATAGAAAAATATATAGAAGTTATTTGCATGTGCAGTATGTATATGTGGTATGTGGGGATATTTTTTTTGTAAATGAATGTGCATTAAGAAATAAAAAAATATACATTTTAAAAACACATTTGCTTTTCTTTTGCATGATTTTTTATGCATATTTTCTCATTTTTCGGTACATATTTCGGAATTTTTCAAATTTTCAGGAGTTTTATTTTAGGGTTTTTAGTGCATATTTCGGCAGTTTTAGGTAATTTGCATGTTATTAGAGCATATTTTGCCACTCTTTTAGTGCATGTAGTCTGGGCTTTATTTATAGGTAATATTGTGCTATAAAAAGTCCGTCCCAACCTTGCGGACAAACCTACAGCCGTGAGTTACATTAAATTACGCAACTTGGGCTTTTATGTGTAAAGAAAAAACCTGTTATTCCAATCCTATCTTTTTTTGGCGTTTGTTTTTTCCCCTTCAATTCTCTTCTTTTTTTCTTTTTCTCTTCTTGATTCCCAATTAGAAAAAATAACATTTCTTTTTATTCTGTTTCGGCGCCAATTTGGCGACATTTCCGTCGATAGCGGTCCTCCGGCTAAAAGAGAAGTAAAGTATGTAGTGGGGGTTAAAGAGAGGAAAAAATAACTTCAAAACAATCAATTCAGATGTATCCTTGAAGAGGTATTGAGGTCCTCCTTTGGTTACGACCGTGTGTGCTTGAATATTATTTATTTTTTGGATGTTGTGTAGACGACGGTGGATTTGCCTTCGTAGCGTTTGTGATGTTCTACGTGTGTGTGTGCGTGTGCGCGCGTATGTAAATAATATTCAATAAGGAGCGTGTTCCCAGGCCGAGAATCCCGGCTCTGCTTACTAACAATGCCAGTGGCGATCGATCAGTGGTGAGGAGTTTGGGTCCACAGCATCCAAGTCTACGGGGTTTTGATTGGATCGCCGTCCAATCAAAACCATGTGAAAAACGTGTTTTCTTTTTTTTCTGTCCGAGCTGCGTTCGAAATTGAGAGTGCTGCGATCCCGGGATTTCCCATACGTCCTGGGCAAACGAGTGCTTTTGTGTAGGTTTTCCAAGTGATTGCGACGGTCCCGGATAACGGGTTCGACCCCCCTGAATATTTTTTTTCCCGACCAGACTCTTCAACTTCCCTGGAAATGACGGACGTACAGGACCCGGAGCTGCATATAACGTCCATCGCTGACGCTGTAGTGAAATTGAAAGAGTTGCGAGAAAGGTAAAATAGACAGGGGAAAAAATTATAGCATTATGCATTATTATTGAATATTTCTTTCATCATGTGAACAGAAAATTTACATTGATAATACTTTTGGCTTTTTTATTTGTTGCATATTTGATCATTTTCCTTGTTATGAACTGTGACGATTCTTCTTATCGGTGCATAATAACAATCTTGAAGAACAAATTTTTTTGGTGATTATTCATGAAATGGAATTATTCGAATTGTTTCCATTACCAGTTATGTGAGGAAAATCGTTTCAATACACCTAATGATATTGATCGGAATTCATACTGCATGCATGATTTGAATTTTGTTTTCCCTCTCTTTGAAAACCTGTTGATTATACGCTGTAAAAATTTATATTCTTACTTTATTCTGGGGTGGGCGGGGGAATTGGCCTTTTTACGATGTGGTAGTTCCAATTGCTGCTTACTCAGAACTCTATGAACATAATTTAAATTGTTTTATTATTTAATGCTATTTTCGCCCTTAAGGGCGTGCGACAGTTGCGGTCGCACTGGTCCCCACACGCATTTATTGGGCTCCACACTCGAGGGAATTATTGGAGGCCTCCACCTATTTTGAAATTATTTCTTGCAATAATTCTGAATTTTCATCAATTCCGGAATTATACATTTCTTTCATCGGTTCTGAATTTTTATTGGAGCTCGAATTATTTCTCTCTTTCAGTTATGTTTAAATAAAATCTAAAATTTTCATTTATTTCCGGAGAATTATTTCTCTCATTACTTTAAAATTACCTTTAATGCTGAATTTTCATGAACGTTTGTGTTAATTTACGCAATAGAATTGTGTGCTTAAAATTTTTTGTATGGATATTTCTCAGCATTTCTGTTTATTATGAAATAATAGGTGCCGATTCTCTCCCCCCCCCCCTACACTCAAAATATATAAAATCGGGACAAAAAAGGGGAGGGGGGTTCTAAATATTTCTGGTGCACCGAAGTTGTTGTGACGCCCATGGCCTCGCGTCTTGTTGTAAGGGCGGCCCTGCTTCGCTATATTATTTTCTAAATTCAAACGGAAGAGGGTTAGTTGCATTCATCACGAAAAATTGGTCAATGAAATCCAACCGTCGACTGCACTGGGTAAGAACAGCGCAAAACTCTGCCGTTATGTCTTCTTTCTGATGAAATTAACCCAATCCCATATAAATTAAAATTTTCTATGGCAGTGGTTCTCAAATTCTGAGTCACGGATCTTAGGGGCGTCGCAAACCATTTTCAGGGGCATCGTGATGAGTTGTTGACATTGATATGTGCCGGTTCGGAACTTTGAAGATTATTGCTTTCTTTCCTCGTTAGACTACTGTAAGGAGCTGCGGAAAGACGTTGACCAGACCAAGGGAGCTGCGGTCGACAAAAGTTGGAGAACCACTGGTGTATGGGAATGATTCACAACCTTTGAGTCGTGCGCTTCCTAAGGCAGTGGTTCTCAAAAAATCATTTTTTGAGCTGTTCGAATTCGAACCGAACCATCGGGATTCGGTTTTTTTTTCAACGAGCACAAAGCAGTTAGCGTTGATGATTCGTTTTGGAAATCAGACCCACGAAAACGGATTAGAACCGCTCCAAGGGGTTCCAACGTTACGTGTTGGGGCTCACTAATGTATACGCGCTTTAAGGGTACGTGACAGAATATTCAGGGCTACGCAAAAAATAATCGGCAATGGTGGAAGGAACGAGTAAAGCAATTAAAAAAAAGTACAAAAATTTGATTACAGCTCTTGATACGTGTTCCGTCTCATTTTCGGAAATACGCAAGCCTCCTTATAAAACGCATTTTCTGGGGATCTTATACGTATTTCTAGGGATTAGAGAGAGAGGGAGTCCTACGCATTTCAAGGGTTAACCAGGCCTCTGCATTTCTATGGGGTGAGCAAGCCTTAATTCATTTCAAGTTACACGTATTTTTAGGGGTCAGTAGGTCTACGCCAAGGGTCATCAAACTTTCTCGAGTTGCGACCATTGCTTTTGCTCATCATCAGATGAAGAGCACCCTTTACGGGGAGGGTGCTCAGTCTTTAGAAGAGCCGCTGTGGTGGCCGAGTGGTCATAGTGACGGACTCGCGCCGCGAGGACCCGGGTTCAAACCCAACCGTTGCCATAGTGGTGGTCGGCTGAAGTTGGTTTTCTGTGGTTCCCAACTTCAAGGCGCGAATGCGAGCCGATCTCCCCTTCAAAAAGTCTCGCCACAGAGAGCACCAGACCTACAAACAGTACAAATGTAATTCAATCATAACACATCACTCACTTCACTTCTGCAGTATAGATGGCAGCACTGAAAAGTCAAACACAACACTACATACGCGTTCAGACCGTTAGGTACACACATAGTTACACTTCCGGCACAACTCACTAGGTAGTAAATTGCCCATGGCGATAGACCTGAGTTGTGCTCGGTTAAAAAAAAAAAAATGAAGTCTTTAGAAGATTGCGCCACTTGGTTTGAAAACATGTCACGGGCATTTACAGATCGCTTATACAAGTGACCTGTGAATGCGTCGCGGGCGACTAAGTGCTCTGGAAATGTGCCAAACGTCACTTTAGTGATATGTTAATATGTCGCAAATCACTTCAGTAATCTGGAACTGTGCCGTGGGTAACTTAGTAATGATATAGAACTGCATCACGGGTCACTTAAGTGGTCTGTAAATACGCCACGACTCCCTCAAATGTGATCTGGCAATGTGCCTCTAAGTTAATTTCTAGAAAATTAGGCATGTGGTCGCGGGCTACATCAGATAACTCCGAGGACCACATTTGGCCGCGGGTCATCGGGTTAAGCATGTACGCAACGCATGTATGTCCGAAATCTACATAATCGTTATTGAATGCAATTTTTACAGGGTGTTTAATTGAAGCGTTCATCAAGTCCTCGCGGGCACGAAATGGGGCATGAGCACTGAGCACTGTTGGTGCTCGTGAGCTACAGGTTAAAGATGTGTTATATAGACAGGTTGAAGATGGAAATATAGATGGCAGCGCTGAAAAATTTGACACAACACTAGATACGCACTCGGACTGTTAGGTACATACACTTACACTTCCGGCACAACTCGGTCGGTAGTAAATTGCCCATGGCGGTAGACCTGAGGCGTGCTCGGTTTGAAAGGAAGAAAGAAAAAGAACAGGTTGAAGGAGGCTGGTCTACGCGGATAAGCACGCTACTGATTCAAGTAGCACGTATTTTTAGTGGGTATATTTTTACCTACGCATGTCTAGGGGTAAGCAAGCCTCCACTTTTCAATAAGATAGTCAACACCGTGCTATAGATAGTGTAGAAACTCAAAATTTGGCTTAAGATCTGTTCAACATTTGAGGAGCTTATTTTCAAAAAGGAACATTTCCACTTTTGCTAAATTTACAGAAGAAGTGAAAAACGTATTCCTCCAGAGAACACGTTTGCTTTTAAAAGAAGTAGAAAATAGCCAAACACGTAGCATGTAGGAATGGTAGAGGAGCATTTGAATATAATGTTTCTTGATCATTGAAATTTTTTTCAAGGGAGTTAACATCATTTGAATTTTGGAAATGCTCCGTTTTTGAAAGAAAAATTAATGGAAATGTTACCTTTTTTTTGATTAAAATTTGAGCTGCTCAAGTCTGAAAAATTGGAAATTTCTACGTCAGATGTCAATTTTGGAAGGCTTTTACTAGCCCAGGAAGGTACCCTTATTGTCCTCTCGTCATTAACATAAGAAACACGATCAATGTACACTGGAACCTCCTATAACGGACACTGCCAACTGACAGACACAGTTTTAAATTACATCGACGGCACTCGATGTATCTTACTATCCATTAACGGACACTGCTCGTTAGCGGACAAAATTTTCGGTACCCCATGGGTGTCCGTTATCGAGAGATGAAAAATACTGAAGTGTATGTGAGAAAAGATATGTTCCCTTTGGATAGAAACGACTAACTTTATACATTGTAATTTCTTCCAAAAATATTCCCGTTTGAATAGTTCCGGTTGCATAATCTGACGGAGCTTATCCCAGATTCATGAACCGTTAAAAAGTGCATTTCGTTTCGGGAAAAAAAAGTGGAAATGTTCCTTTTTTGAAAATGAGCTCAATTATTAATTTGTATTGAAAACATACACACGCATCGGCAGGCAAAAAACCAATTATATGAAAGCAGGTGAGAGGCGCAATCTTTTTTTTAATTGTGCAAAAAGTATTATTGATCAGCTAGGGATGGGACGAATAGTGATTTGGCCGAATATCAATTTTCTTAAAATTCATCAAAATTATGAATGAAATTGGTGTTTTTAATTGGAAATAGAATTATTAGTAAATAGTTAATATTGGAAATGGAATTATTATCAAATGATTGATATTGAATTTTAATTGTGTAATTTATTACTTATACAACCGAGAGAACGGAGAAATCACTTCGTTATAACGAAATTTCGTTATAAAGGAATTCCAGGTTTTTGCATTGTTCCCATGTAAACTTATCTGGTGGATTAGGAAAAGTGTTCGTTAAAGCGAGATTTTTTTCACTGCAACGGTATTCGTTAGAACGGGATTCGACTGCATTATAAATTGATGTTGAAGAAACTGGTAATTGAAAGATTTTTATTGCCACGATACTGACAATCAAATTTAACGATGATGTACATTGTATTTTAATATTACTTATAGAATCAATTTTTTTTTTCAACACTCGTTACAATTTTACAACTAAGAAAATGTTAACTATTATCTACTCTCAACTAATACAGTCGAATCCCGTTTTAACGGATACCGTTATAGCGGAAAATTTCTTTTTAACGAACACTTTTCTAATCCCCTAGATACGTTCGTTTTCATAGGAACAATGCACAAAAACCTGGAATTCCTTTATATCGACACTTCGTTGTAACGAAGGAATTTCTCCGGTCTCTTCGAGTTCGTTATAACGAGATTTGACTGTAGCACAAAGGCCACAACAGACAAAATGTCCAACGAGGTAGCTGAAAAAAAAGATGCCCATAAAAAACACGGATGTCGAATAAATATCTAAACTATATCAAAATACAGCAACCCGATAAGGGCAATAAAAAACCAATAATTACGATAAACTATAAATATACTGCCCATAAAAAAATATGGGTGTCTAAGTATGAATAGCTTCTCGATTTATCCCAATATGTTTATCGTATTTCTTCTTAAGAGGCGGTTGGTGCACGCAAATTTTCCAAAAAACACATTTTCTCCAATTTTTCAATACTGTGAAATTTTCTGCGTCTGGGTTCAAGTTTTTGTTCTACCTGTACTAAAAATACTTTTTAAATATTTCAATACAAACTGCTGGCAGGCATTGCACGTGCTATGCATGTTTTTCACTAAAATGCGTTTTTCTCAAAACTAAGTTTTTTTTTTTTGTTAGATAAGGAACATTTTTTCGGACACCACTCATTCAGATGTCTTGAAACTTTGTCTCTCTCTCTCTCTCTCTCTCTCTCAGCACTATGGTGTCATATACTTTAACACGAGCTTTTTTTAGGGTTTTGATCGTTGGTTATGGTTATTTTTTTTCTTGAATTTTAACTTCGCCAAAAAATCGCCAAAATTTACCCATATTTTGTGCCATAAAAATGTTTTAAATAATTTTAATAAAAATTCCTCGTGTAACACAATTCCTCGAAATACACTTCAATCATATCTCCCGCCCCCCCCCCCCCCCCACACGCATCGTAAAATCGACTTATTTTCTTATTTTTCCTCTTTAGGTGTTCTTTGCCCCTTTCAGTAGCTCAATACATGTATTCTCTAGGTACATCCTTCAGTTAGTGAACCTGAATTCATGCTCACTTCCACCTTATTACAATAGGATTGTATTTTCAATTTCATGTTTTCCTTATCCTAAAAATTTACCCACAACGTCGACTGACTAACGACATAACGTCTTTCACTGAAAGGGACACACGCGTAAAATATAATCAATAATTTTTTAATTTATGGAAAAAATTCTCCAATTTTTTTAATATAATTTTTTGAAATTGGTTTCAATTTTATTGTCATTCAAAACATATAAATCAAACAAAAAATAAATCCATCGAGGGAGGATCCATACTGGTGGACACACCAATTTCATAAGGGTACAGTCAGTTGTTGTGCTTAGATTTACAGACATTCGGCAGAATACCTAAGCATTATTCGGCAAAAAGGGCCGTTCAAGTATTACGTCATCATCGATGTGGGGGGGGGGAAGAGGGGTTTCCGGTTTGCTGACTTTTGATGACGGGGGGGGGGTTTGGATAATGCTTACGTCATCCACCACCCTTTATGAAAATATGAGTTGGATTCAGAGGGGCAGAGCTGATGACGAAATTTTGCTGACATGGGGGGGGGGGAGTCAGCGTTTTGCTGACTTTTGCTGAAAAGGGGGGAGGGGATCAAAAATGACTAAAAATTTGCTTACGTAATACTTGAACGGCCCCAAAGGACCGAATATTCGTCCCAAGTCTAGTGGTCACTGGTAAACCAGTAAAATCGACCCCGATTTTAAATATTTTGTGGTGGGAGGGAAATTGGCATCGAAAGATCCACACACACACACACACACACACACACACACACACACACGCATTATAACTATATGGTTACCATATTCGGAGACTGAGAAAGGAGGACGTCTGCGCACGCATCCTTAGTGACGTCACTTATCCCAATTTTCCCAATAGATGCCGCCTCTATTCCGACCAATATGAAACCGTCCACAACACAATTTTTCGCAACTCTAAAACAGAATCACTAAAAAAAAGCCAAGACAAAAAAATCTTAGAATTTCGACTGTTATTTGTTAATGAGTGGGGAAAAAAAACACAAACAGTCATATCAATGAAGAAATATATATATTTCAAAGTGGAGGAAAGAAATTTCCCCAGAAAAAAGGAAAATAATTCCGGAAACCTGAAAAAAGCGAATTTTCCGAAACATAGGAGGACGCCAGAAATGACATCAAAAAGGAGGACGGGTGATAACCCTAGTTATAACAGAATTTTCAGGAATGCTATAAAATATCCACTCAAAAATGAAAGTAGACACAATTAGATGTAAATTAACACAAAAATTAATGAAAATTTTGAATCGATGAGAATTCAGAACTATAAAGAAAATTTTAAATTGACAGATAATTTCAAAATTGATGAAAAAAAATTAGAATCTAATGATTTGAGAAGTAATGGAAATTTAGAGTTGATGAATTAGAAATGAGAAGTAATTCAAAGGTATAGTTCCATCACCAGTAAAAATTCAGAATCGATGATGAAAGAAAATACCAGAATTGATGAGAGAAAACCTAGAATTATTAAAAGGAAAAATCCTAAAATTGAATAAATAAGGGAAATAATTCCAGAATCAAATCAATTGAAGTTCAGACACCTTGTTTTCTATAAAAAAATGTATTTGATGTAGGCCTATGTAACTTTTTTTCACTTCTATTACCGTAAGTGCGGGGCCCGGGTCGGACCCCATCCGGCGTCATCATCGATGGGGGGGAGAGGGTTTCCGATTTGCTGAGTTTCGATGACGGGGGAGGGGGGGGGGGTTGGATGATGCTTACGTCATCACTCACCCTTTAAGCCGGGTTTTCCTAGGAATAGGTTTGTTGCGCAGCGTGAACCGAATTAGACTATTTCGCGCCGACAGAAACGAGTTACATAATCACGCTACGCGTTTGTGTTTTCCTAGCGAGGCGCATCAGATCACGGCGGCTATGTAAAGTATATGGCTTTGGCATCAGCTACTCTGTCGTCTGCATGCTCCGGTTTGAAGGGAAGGGAAAGATGACACACAAGAGTGAAGGGAATATCGGCAAAACCGCGGCGCACGACGCATTTGACTCCTGCAGTCTGCAAATCACGCCCGACGTAATGCGCTGTCGTGAGGCGTATTGCGCTCTGTAGGAAAACAGTCGTGCTGCTTTTCTTATTAGTGAGTGGGCGGCGTATCGCGCTGGGTGAATCACGTTGCGCGTGGCACAGGAAACCAGCTCCTAGGAAAACCCGGCTTTAGGAAGATGAAATATCCTTAATAGCATCTTATTCGGGGCGCCAAAAACGAAAAAAATCTTTCGATTGTTATTGGTCACCTGAACTGACATTCTCCCTATTGATAAGTCCCCTACAGAGCCACTTTAGTGATCTCTAAATGTTTCACGGATCCTTCAAGTGCTCTGGCAATGTGTTGAAAAGTGCGGGCTGCTTAAGTGCTCTGGAACTAATGCCACGCATCACTCAAAGTGATCCATAATTATGCCACGGATCACTTAAGTAATTTGAGAATTTTCCGCGGGTAACTTGAGCGATATGTAGAACCGCACTGGGGGCCGCTTAAGTGCTCTAAAACTGTGCCACATGTCACTCAAGGGATCTCTAAATGTGCCGCGGATCGTAAAGTGTTCTGGAAGAGTGTCGCGGGTTACTTAAGTGATCTTTGAATGTGAAAACGATCTTTGAGGCCTACTTCAGTGATCTGAAAATGTGCTGCGGGCCACTTAAATGCTCTGGAATTGTGCCAGCGATTTGTAAATGTGCCGCTTAGTCCATTTTTGCAAAATTAGGTTTGAGGGAGCAAGCCACATCCGATAACCTTCAAGGCCACATTTCGTCCGCGGCGCAATGAATTTCTTAGAGTAATTTAGAGTTCTTAGCCTTCAAATAGCACTGAAATTAACAGAAATTGTAATAGCATATTGATTATAATAACAAAGAAAGGTATTTTCTTTCGAAATTTCAATTTAAAAAAATTCCTTTTTGGATGAGAATATTTTTTTCCGTCTGGGGGGGGGGCGCACGTACCCCTATGCCCCCTCCCGCGTACGTTTCTGATCCCACCAGTATGCGTTAGGAGGCAGTGCTGACGAAATTTTGCTGACAAGGGGAGGGTCAAAGTTTTGCTGACTTTTGATAAGTGGAGGAGGGGGGGGGGGGTCAAAAATGGCTAAAAATTTGCTGACGTAATAATTGAACGGTCCCCTAAGGGCAGCTAGCTCTGGGTGTGCGTAAAAAAAATCGCATACATTGGTTTGCGTTCATATTAATTGTGAGCGTTTGTCAATTGTAAAAAATCGCCATCTCTCTCTCTCTCTCGTTTTGAAAGAAAAAATCGTCTTTTTAATGGATTTAACGAACACACCGGGGTTGGGAAAAGATATATAATCACATTACTAAGAATGGCAGCGGTACTAATCACATTTAGGACGATTCGTGTTTGGTTCAGGGATTTCAAAGTGCTGAATGAACTTGTTTCGTTGGCTCTATCGGATTCTTTTTTTAAATAGCAAGTGCTTTTTTTAAATAACTACCTGAATAATTGTTACACCGTTTCTGAAAATGAAAAGAAACGTAGTAAAAATTATGAAACGAATTTTGGTTTGAACGTTGTTGCTACTGATTCTAGAGCGTTTTCCAAGTAACATTGGTGTCGTCGAAGCATTTCTGACAGTCGGAATAAACTGATTGTTTTCTCGTCTAGAGTACTTTTGCAGTCTAAAGCCGGGATTACAGTACAAAAGTTTTGTAAGAGTTCTTTGATAAAACTTGAAAAATGCAACCAATAAGCGTATCCGATTACATTCGAGCAAATGCAACCAATAGACTTATTGGTTAAGTTTTGAAAAAGATCTTTTATCAAACTTCTATAGTGCAATGCTTGCCTACGGGCCAAATTTGCGAGATGGGTATTTTGCTGGCATGAGCCGGATGGAACACCCTACGGCCCACGCGCCGGTGTTTGTGCTTCTCTCTATCTAGAACGTTTTGTTCAGAAACTGCTATTGTGTTGTGAAAATGCTGTTCGAAAAGAGTCCGTGTTGATGTAGAAATGCGCCTTCCAAAACCATCGTTGTCGTAGAAATATACCTTTCAAAACCATTATTGTTATAGGAAAATGCACCTTTCAAACCCATCGTTGTTGTAGAAACGCGCCTTTCGTCGTCGTAAAATTGCTTTCCAATGTGCACTACTCGTGCATCCACTGAACAATGTCCGAAAACCATGGTTGTCGTAGAAGTACGGTTCAAATACTACTCTTGTATCCAGAGCAATGTGAAATTGCTGTTCAAAACCGTTGCTGCCGATAATGAGTAGCTCCCCCAATAAGCAATTTTCTTTTCATTGTTTCTTTTCATCGATTAGCTAATTTTAATACATGCATTACAATGCTCAGTGTCTAAAGAGTAGCTTTACCAGTCCAAATTTGTTTCTAGGAACTTAGTTATTCAGTGACACCTTTAGGATATTTGCAGTTCGCGCGATTGCGTCCCCTTCTGCGAATTCGAAAACAAAACGACGCGTCATTTGGATGCTCAATCACTGTTTGCATAAAAATTGCGTTGTGATTTGGAATTTTATTTATGCAAACGGCTCTTCACGGCATTTTTTTTAAAGATATTCTACATTCGAATCCCGTTTTAACGAATACCGTTATAGCGAAATTCTCGTTTTAACGAACACTTTCCTAATCCTCCAAATAAGTTTACATAGGAAAAATGCAGAGACCTGGAATTCCTTTATAACGAAATTTCATTATAACGAAGTGATTTCTCCGGTCCCTTGGAGTTCGTTATAACGGGATTCGACTGTATTTAAATGCATCCTATTCACAGGCAAAAGCCGTGTATGTAATGTTTGTACATACATATTCAGCTGAAAAGTCGTGAACAGAGTTTCAATTGTTTCAATTAAGAGTGTAAATAACTCTGTATGTATATATACATGTAAAAAAAAAAAGGAATGTCCTTGACTTTCTTTTGATATGATTACGGGTAAGGACATCCGTTAAGCTGTTGACTAATGTGTTTCATCTTCTCGAATCCAAACGGCGTCACTGGAGTACGAAAAAGAAAAGCCAAAAAACAAAAATCGGTTTTTTTTTTCTCTTTCGGTGTCTGGTTCATCATTCCGAACTATTAAATAGTAATTAAACGAGTCGTGATGACCCGGTTACTTCTGGTACCTGCCAGTTCTGTTCGAATGAGTGGCTGAATAAGACGGCCGCGAGCCATACATACATACATCCCGCTGGCGATTCAGTCAGTCCTTTCGAATGTCTCTCCCATAACCCGGTTTATTTTTGTGTGACTGATTAGGTTTTAGTGCTCTGTATGTGAGGGCGATCAGCCTCTTCACTTTTGGTGACATTTCTGGCTTGCTCTCTTGGCCGTTCTTTTCTCTTTTTTTTTTTTTTGGTTTTCTTTTCTCCGAGTGTTGTATTCAGCTCCTTCCGCTCTCACAGATGAATCAGTATACGGTCAACCCTCGGTTTACAAACTTAATTCGCTCATGAAGTCCGTTCGTAATCCGGATTGTTCGTAAACCGAAACAATTTTTCTCATGAGAATCGATGTAAAGTGAATTAATCCGTTCCCGGTACCTCCGAAGTTTTCTCGTGTGAGTTTTTGCAGCCGCTCCTGTGCATAAGGGGTCATTCAAGTATTACGACAGCATCGAGGGGTGGGAGTGGTTTCGGATTTGCTGACTTTGGAGGACAAGGGGAGAAGGGGGGGTTTGAATGTTGCTTACGTCACAACCATCCCTTTTTGAAGGTATGAAATATTCTAAGCTGCGACGAAATTTTGCTGGGGGGGGGGGGGTTTCAATGTTTTGCTGACTTTTGCTGACAAGAGGGGGGGGGGCAAAAATGGCTGAAAATCTGCTTACGTAATACTTGAATGGCCCCCTAATGTGAAACTAGTGAAAATAATTAAAATAATAAGTCATTGAAAAAGTAACCACAGTATGAAAGTGGAGCGCTGGTTGAGAACCGCTGCTCTAGGGCATGTCTGTTTTCATTAATATCATTTATAATAATCCCAGTGTCAAAGCCAGGGCCGGAAGTAGAGGGGGCGGGAGGGGGGATTGCTCCGGGCTGCAAAATTTAGAGGGCGGCAGTTTTAGGTGGTGGGGACAAAGAACACCGTTATAGAATTATCGAATTTGAAAGTGGTTAGGGAGCTATAGCTTCTGACTGCAGGTCTGGGTTCGAATCCCGGTTCGGGTATTCACGTCTATTAACAAACTAACAAATTCCCTGGACAGATTGTAAAGATCTCTTGGGAATGCGTGATGATCACGTTAATAAAAAAAAAGTGGGGGGCGGCTGAATCATGTTCGCCCTAGGCGGAAAAATCGTAGTTTACGGCCTTGGTCAAAGCCCTGAAAATCTTTGCCCGCAACACAATCTTGCCACAGTATCCTCCAAGCTAAATTCATAGTTCGGAAAAAAAAAATTTCCTGCTAAGGCTTTGTCAATGATAGCAAATGCAATACGCACTTTGCAATATCCAATGTAGAATGTAAAAAATAATGTAATTTTAGAAGTTATTGAGAGAGTTGGTTTTATGCCAAAAAAATATTTCGAAGCATTTTTTTTTGCTTTTGAAAAAAGTTCTGATGTAGAGCTGCTTCTTGAAGTTCGAAACGGCCTGCAATGTATCACACAGTGGATAACAGGAGTCGTATTCGGTGGCGTAAACATTATGCAAAAAGTGAAATCAAATTAACTCTTCTTTCAAAAAAAAAATAAATAAAACCACGTGATCACAGATTTTTCAAACATTCTTCACTCGAGATTGTCCTTTTCGTGTGTTCGTGAACCGAATAATTTTTCGTAGTTCGCTAACTAAATTGTTTACGAACCGAGATGATCGTAAACCGAGGATTGACTGTTGTATGACTCATTTAGTAATTCGCTATCAGTTTTATTTTGCGTGTCGACAAACAAAGGAGTCTCGTTGTTTTCGGGTCCCGAACCCAATCGAAAAAACCCTTAACCCCTTCGCTTACAAGCTTTTGGCAACAAATTTTGATGGCCACTGTTTGACGATTCGGTGGTGAATCTGGTAACCTTGTCCTAATCTAACCGTACGTTTAAAAGAGGAAGAAGGGGAAAGAAAAAAAGAAGGAAGGGAAGAAAAATAAATAGAAAGGCAAAGACAGTATAAGGGGTCATTCAAGTATTACGTCAGCATCGGGGGTTAAGGATTTGCTGACTTTTGATGACAAGGGGGGAGGGGGGTTTGAAGGTTGCTTACGTCATCAACCATCCCTTTTGAAGATATGAAATATTCTATGCCGTTGACGAAATTTTGCTGACGGGGAGGGGTCAGCTGTTTTGCTGACTTTTGCTGACAAGGGGGGGGGGGTCAAAAATGGCTGGAAATCTGCTTACGTAATACTTGAATGGCCCCTAATAGGTCAGTAGGTAAGAGGGTATACAGATTTCTCTTTTTGATTCACAGTGAAATTTACCTTATTTTACACTGGAAATTTAGGCTTCGCTAAGTGTGTCAAATTTGTGTGACTACTTTTTTTCCAATTCCAATACGTACTACCAGATACCATAGTCACTTTCAGCTATCCACCTTGACATTGTGTGCATGTCAAGGTGGATGTGAATTTCAGGGGTTAGGAGCAATCTTAGCAGGTTCTGAGTCCTAGAGCTCAAGCACTTTTAATGTCCCTTGAATTAAACATTTTATTTGTGTGTGTCAATAAAATAATTTGCAATGATTCGATGAGGTTCTCATGTTTGGCTTGTGAGTGCAGCAAGACGCCACTGGTGGTGTTAACGAGAATTTCATGTTCGTTCTTGTTTCGTGGCCATAAAAGCGCATTGAGTTAGCAACCCCTTCAGGACGATAGTACTTGCATAAATCGCAAAAATTCAGGTTTCTGCCTCTGACTTCTAGAGAGAGAGATGGCAACACTTCTCCATTAAGTAGTCAAGCGGTTTGCGTAGTCTCCGCTAACATGGATCGTATAGTTCTGCGATTTCCATTCGGGGTGCGCGTCGGAGATTGAAGCAAATGTGCTGCATAAAAATGGGATCTTTCCAGCAAGGGTGTCCAGGGCCATATCAACACCTTCTAGAGCAAGCTTTCTGCTTTAGAAGGTATTGGCCATATGCGGTCCAGCAAGCAGTTCGAAACTTACATAACTGAATATTTTACTTATATTTTGACACTATTTTTAAATATGTTTCAGGTGTCTTTTGCCGCAATGTGTGGCAGGTACAGAGCATTGTGCTTGCTTTTTTTTTTTTTTTTTTTTTTTTTGACTAATAATAGTAAATTTGATACCAAAGTGATATCGTTTAGTTTCCAAATTTGTGATCCAAAATAGATTTTTTTTTTCGCTCAATGAGGTGAAACCCAAAGAATTGGGCAACTCCTAATGTCGTCATCAACTATTTTCAATTCACTGATGTATGAAGGTCTAAATTTTAAGAGGGACTGAGAGCTTTGTTTTATTCACAGAGTTCATGATTGTTTCTAGAGGGATTTTTGTCCATAGTTTTCCACGCTGACCAGTGCGCATGGGCGGAGATGCATGGGTGCCCCCCCCCCCCAGCATCAAAGGTGGAGTCGACTGAGCTAATGTATATATATGTATATGTGAATTGACATCATCGTGCGCCCCCCCCCCCCCAGCAATAATGACCTTGCCCCCAGACTTCCAAGTCTGTCAGCCCATCTACGTCCGTTCACCACGTGTTGGCTTCTTCCGGCCAAACATGGCTACTTACCGGCTGCACCACGAGAAAGTGCGGATTGGACCTTCAGCCTCTATTCCTAGTCGCTTCCTTCAAATCCTCATAAAGAAGCAATTGAAAAGCCTTCTCCTAGTTAACAACTAAAGACTATTCAACAGCCCGACTCCTAATTTACAGTAATATAAATAATATGCGCATACTGTGTGTTGCCCATAAAAACGTACCTCTCATTGTGCAGCAGAATCTTAGCTATGAGTTTTGTGTGTGTGTATGCCGCAGGGGCGTAGCCAGAAATTTCGTTCGGGGGAGACTAAAGTGATAGAACAATAGATTTGGCCGTCTTTTTCCCTTTTTTTCGGTCATTTTCTCAAATTTCGGGGGTGGGGACCAGACCCTAAAGTCCCCCCCTCCCTCGCTACGCCCTTGGTGTGCCGTGAGATGTTGGGAAGGTAAAAATTGATATAATTGCCAGACCTCAGTTTAATCGTTTTTTTTATGAAAACTGGTATGCATAGAAATCCGTTAACACGAGCCGGTTGCAGTCATTGGAACCGGTTCCCTTTTTATCTCGGCACGTGTCTGAAATTCCCTGCCATTTGCATAGAAAGTGTATTTTGGTTTTTCGATTCAGGTTGCGAACGATAATGTATGTGTTTTTACTGTTGACGCATATTAGCAATCGACAGCTACTCCTCATTGAGTCATGTCTTTTTGTTACGAATCAGTATCTTGTAATTGGTGAGCCATAACTGCAAAAAAAGGGGGGGGTGGAGTTTAGTGAGTTTACCGTCCCGTCCCCCCTATTTCGATGCCCTGGACTATACACGCGGTGCTCACTGAATTTTGTGATCTATTTGATAATCGGTTTTCCCACGTTCTATCGCAGTGTTTCTCAACCAGTGCTCCGTGGCCGCTCCAGGAAAATAAAAAAAAAACCAGTAAATTTGAAAAAAAATATATAAATACTTTTAAATAATAAAAATAAATCATTATCTTTGTTAAATAAATAAAACAAGACCTACGGGGCTCCACCATAGAAATTTTTTACCAAAAAGGGCTGAGCGAGTCAAAAAAGGTTGAGAACCATATTGTTGTCATAATTCCGAGCAACTATGATGATGGTGCGTTCATATCTTGCAGTTCTGTCTCTGGACATAGATTGTAATTTTTCTTCTCTACTTTTTGTTTTTTATATTCTATTGTTGATGTGTCATGTCTGGTTTAGCTGCTGTTTTGTGTATAAGCCTACCCTTTCATTTTACTGAAACGCTGAATCCGAAAAGTACCGTTATCTAGGTTTTAGATAATGTCTTGGTTGTATTATGTAACTATGACTTTTTAATGCATGACCAGTGTCATTTCCCAACATAATATCCTTCGAGAGGTTTCACTGCTACCAAATGAACGCTTGTTTAGAATTTTTATTGCTTGGATTGTTGGGCTAATAAAGAAAAATTACTGTGTAAATTAATATAAATTCATTGTTATATCTGTATAGTTGTCAGCAGACGGTCTGCACTGTTTCCTGTGCAGAACGATCAGAAGGTGGTCTGCATTGTTTCGTGTGGAAAAAGATGAGAAAAGTGTCTACATTGTTGTGATGGGAAGAAATACGGCAGGGGTCCACTGCCACTTAGCGTCAGAGGCGGAGCCAACTGATCTAATGTATATGTGCGTATATGAATTGGCATCATTATCATCATCATGCCTTCCCCCCCATAGACTTTCCGGTCTGTCTCCGACTATAATTGTTGTACAGAGAAATACCAGAAAACGGTCTGCACTGTTGCCTGTGGCGAAAGATTAGCTGACGACCCGCATTGCTGCATGTGAGGAATGGTCAGAAGACTGTCTGTATTGTTGCCTACGGTGAATGATCTCAAGACGATCTTCTCACTGTTGCCTGTGCAGAATGTCAGAAGACGGTCTGTATTGTTGCCTACGGTGAATGATCTCAAGACGATCTTCTCACTGTTGCCTGTGCAGAATGTCAGAAGACGGTCTGTATTGTTGCCTACGGTGAATGATCTCAAGACGATCTTCTCACTGTTGCCTGTGCAGAATGTCAGAAGACGGTCTGTATTGTTGCCTACGGTGAATGATCTCAAGACGATCTTCTCACTGCTGCCTGTGCAGAATGATCGAAAGACGGTCGGCATTGCTGCCTGCAGTGAATAATCTAAAGACGATCCGCATTGTTGTCTTTGGTGAGTGATCTGAAGACGATCCGCATTGTTGTCTTTGGTGAGTGATCTGAAAACGCGGTTTGAGTTTTTGTTTGTGGAGAGTTATCGGCAGGGCCATAGCGTGCCTTCTCGGAGCCCCCGGGGCAGACTTTTTCATGGGGGCCCTTTGAAAGTATTATGCAAAAGAAGTGTATTTTTGTGGAGGGGCATTTGGCCCGGAACTCGGGCAGTGCCCCAGTCTAGTTACCCGGGTTATCGGAAGACCTGTATAGAATTATTCGCGTGCCTCGAAATGACTCACATTGTTGCCCTGTGTGACGATTCGCGTGCCCTTGAATGGTTCGTCACACACCCCACGGGAATTACACGTACCACAGGTTTGGAACTGTTTTTTTCCCCCTATTTGAAGAGAATATTGTAAAATTCTGGTTCGAGGACATTTGTGTTATTGGTGTCGATACCGAGACGAAACTGTGTTTATCTTCGCAATTTTTATTTCGTGTCGCAACGTGCGAAACTTCCCATAAAAACACTATCTCGGGGGCAATAATTCTCGCAGCCTGACATTCTCTCACTGCAAGAGATAATCACAGATGTGTGGACTATGGAATAACATTGCAGTGTTTACTACTACCTGCCTGTCATTGATGGCGACGTTAGACGTTTTCTCATTACTTTTATAATAATTTCACCTCCCTCTCTTTGACATTCCTCTATTATTGATGGAACTGAAAACATATCATTATTCGGTGCATGTTTGACAACATGTTTTTCTCGCGTCGTGAAACTAATTCCGAAAATAATAACTACGTTATTCCAGAAAATCTCGACTTGTTTATTTTTTGGTGTTTCGAGTTTTTTTTTTTCACATATTTAAATAGTGATTTGCAATTTCTAGAATGAATCACTACTTTGAACAGATCACAGTGCAGCGGGTATTTTTTTGATGGTTCCCGATTTTTCGTGGTTTCCCTTATCACGAAGACCAGAATTCGAATTGAGAGGGTTCCTTGCACAAATTGAGCTTAAGGCTGCGCTCATAGTGAACCGAAGAGGTACGAGTTTTAAGAATTGCGACCAGGAAAAAAATGCATATGGGTGGAGGAAGAGATGTCCTCACATAAGAGGAGGAAAATAGAGAAAATGACCAGAGGGGTTCTGAAATGTAAGGGTGTGATGATGATCCCTCCGCAGAAGAGGGAAAGAAAAAAAAGGGAGAACCGGACCAATCAGCTGGGGATAGCGAAAACCAGCAGATCGAGGTGAAAACAAACAGGTGTGTTCACGTCGCGCATCTTGTTGAGTGGTTTTTTTCTCTCCTTCTCTTCGCATCTCGAGTAGTATGTGCGGTGTCGAAAGAAAAAATACAATTGTTTTCGTCGCTAGTATCTATTATACTCTTTCTTTCCTCTTGGTTGCTGGGTGGCCTAAGGGGGCTCCCCTCGACTGTAGTTCAGTGTTTTCCGAACTGGGCAATATCAACCCCCCAGTGGGCGATGAAATGAACTTCGGGGGGGGGGGGCGGTAGAAGCTGCAGGAATAATGTAAGATCCTATGGGTTTGTTTGAGTTGGGGGCGAGGGGTATTTTTTTTTGTTTTTGATGAAGAGTACGATGGAACAAAAAGTTTGGGAAACAATGCTAGAGTCAGAGATGTTTTAGTTCCTATTGGCATTTTTTCTCTCCCTCAAAATTTTCTACCTGGCCCATATCACCACGTATCGGTAAGAAAACGGATTTTTACGTACTGTATAAGAGCGTCTCTCGGAGTTGAGGGATACTTAAAGCTCTCATATTCCTCTTCCGGTGCAAATAGGTGAACTTGGTCACAGGCGTGCGCATAATTTTCTCGAGGGGGGGGGAGGTCAGATTTTTTTTCCTTCTGGGGGTGGCGGTGTTACGTTTTTTCCTGCAAAATAACACTATAATCTTGGCTCAAGGGAGGGGTTAACCCCACTCCTCTTTGCGTACGCCAATGAACTTGGTCCAAAAGCTAATTCCTCACTAGCGCATGCGAGAATACCGAATTTTCAAAAATTGCGTACTAGGTAGTACTTTTTTTAAGCATTCTTTAATAATAATGCGATTTGGGGAGGAGTATGCAAATTTTGAATGCTCTGGGAGAAGTGCATTGTCATCTGTAAGTTTTGGGAGTTCGGGTTAGGTGCGTTTAAATTCCAGTATTATGGGACCTTTATACTCGCAAATTTTAGCAGCTTTGAGTAGATTGTGCACATTTTTAGTAGCCAAAGGTAGACACATGCAAATGTCTCGGCTTTGCTGAAATTCTGAAATTAGCAGGTTTTAGCTGTTAAGGTGAGTTGTTTTGCGAGTTTTAGCAGCTGAAATGAGATGTGTGTGTGAATTTTTTCTCCCAGGATTGGCACATGCAAGTTTAGCAGTGAAAGGATAGGAGCGTTTTCAGATTTCAGAAGCTAGGATGAGTACGTGTGAGTTTTTCCAGCTCGGGAGTTTTTCCTAGAAAGCATCCAGGAGGATCTCTTCTTATCTCTGACAGTACTGGCTTTTTTAGACCAAGGGAACTAACCAAATTCTGCAATTTTGGGGGGTTTGTTTTAACGATTTTAGAAGCTGAGATGAGATGTTTATGAAGCAATGAAAGGGAGGTTCGCGCCGGTTTTTGAAGTCAGCCCAATGTAGGCACATGCACTTTTTAGCAGCATTTTAGCTGCTTGCGGAGTTTTCTCATCCCAGGGTAGGCACGTGCAAATTTTAACAGTGAAGGGAGGGGAGCCCTGAGCTTTTAGAAGCTAAGATGAGGTGCCTAAAGACAGGGCCTGTTTCTCATAAGTTTGGTCTTGGGCAAATATCAATTTTCGGGGCCCCTTTACAGATAGATTTGTTTGAGACAAGAGGGGGCCTCTGCCTACGCTGCAAAATCGGGGCCCTCATCACGTGCCCCGTTTGACCATGCAAGGAACAGGCCCTGCCTACAGAGCAGCGAAGGGGAGACGCTCGCCAAGTTTTAATCTTGCAAGAAGTCTCAAATTAGATGCATCAACGTGCTAAAGGACACACAGAGTTGTTTTTTTTTCCTGTCATCGGTTGAGACGATCTGTAGTAGATAACGATCGATCACTCAGCTTAACCCGACTTCAGCGCCTACTTTTTGCAGAAACGCCTTCAAAATCGAAACCTTTACTGTCACAAAATTAATTATTTCAAATTACAAAAGAGAAATAGTGAAACCGCTTTAAAAAGCCTGTTCGGCCTTCAGAGGAGAGAGAAAAAAAAACCCCGATCAGCATTAGGGCTTGAAATAATTCAGTGTCTATCGCCTTATAATTACCAGTACTCGCTGTGCTTTTTTATCTTCTGGTCAGGGGCACCACAGAGTACTTTCTGGGTCATGGGTAGGTGATGAGGGCTTGGTTCTTTATTTCTTATGGACAATGATTTGGACGCTCTCCATCTTTCCACCCATCCTAAGTTGAAAATCCGTGGTTTATTAATCACCCTTTGACTTGACTTACGTCCTTTTGTACCAACCTAGTAATCACCCTTTAATAGTATATTAGAAAACTCTAGAAAAATTATTCAACTGGGCTAGGTTAATTATATACAGGTAAGAGAGTATTTCTATTTTTCTCTTACTAAAAATTAAGCTGGGGGTGACTTATAATTTTGTCATTATACGATAGCCCAGTCTTGTAGTACTTTTTTTTTATTAATGTTGAAATTATTGCTTTTTAATTGACGACAAAAATTGCTTCAATGATGGCCCTCGATTCATTTTTTGTCCCTAATGGGTATAATATTAAGTACACTTAAATTCTAATACTTTAAATTTGGGTATGGAACGATAATTCGAATACTTTGCACCTGCTGTGTATTTCAAGTGCGAAGTGTGTCTGCTTTATAGTAGATGTTATCCGAACTAAAGTGTGCAATTGATTCCATCCCTTTTTAAAATTAATATATTGTCCCCCGCATGCCAGATGCATGAATGTGCAAATTCCCCCCTCCCCTCTTTTTTTTATCAGCTGGTTGGATACCTTATTTTTCCTATTTAAGTTTTAACTAAAACGTGAATGTGTATCCCGTATTGAAACGCATGTTACAAAACATTTTACATTTTAGCAAAATAACTTCCAACATGGGTAGAGTAAACATTTAAACGTCCTTTCCCACGTTCTTTTTTTGTCCAAGGACATTGCACATTCATTCTTCCGGCATGAGGGTGACGATATTTAACTACAACTTAATAAGAAGTCCACTAATTACAATTATTTAATAATTATAATTTAATAACTGAAAGATTAACTAAAATTAACTAACCACTATAATTAATAATTCACTCCGAACAATAAAAACCCGTGTTTAATGAATCAATCATCCAACATATTAGTTCCTGGCATTTATTAATTAATAATTAACTGATCGTATATTATCACGCTTTAATATCAACCCTTTAAAAGACATGTACTATCATCGTCGCACTACTAGTCGGAGGGGTTTCGAGGGTCGTCCCCCAACTGCGAACGCTTCGAGACGGGGGTATGTGGGCTCCGCCGCGGCCACAGCTCTCACTGTAGAGATTATTTTTATACTGATTCACACAAGATCGCACCGCCCCTACCGCAGGGAGACCCACTCCGAGGAGTTAGCGCACAAACCTCTCGGTCAGTATTAAAAAAAAAGACCGTTGAAAAAGAAAGACCAAAAGATCAACAAATTGTAGGTCCCTGCAGTGTTAACGCATGGGCCCACCCGGGCACCTCTAGAGAACAGGGGGCCTCACAAAAATTAGATCTGGTTGGAATTTTCTAGCATTTACCAGGCAGGGCCTCAGAAAAACCACTTGGCCCGGGGGCCCATGATGCTCTTAAGATGGCCCTGGGTCCCTGTTTAATTATTCCTTGTATGCAGAAAATGACAGTGGTGCAACAAAAATTATCAAATGATGATCCCGCCATCCCCGCGTGACATTATTAATTAACGATTTCGTTTTTATTGTCATAATTAACAATTAGTAACAACAATAATTAATAGTTGCAAAAAGTCCAATGGATGTAGTATTCCGCTATAAAACGAACACTTTCCACCAAGTAAAACGGATATTTAGTGGAAAGTATCCAATTTATATGTAGTAATTAATGTAATCTCACTTTTTTATTTTGTTCTTTACAGTCAAAAGAATCTGAATGAACCCGACGTAGAGGAGCAATTCGCGAAGTTATCCCTGGCTTTCAAGACTGATACATATACTCTGTCGAAGAGGCTAGAACTTCAACAAAGACAAAGGGATATCGCAGAAAAGAACATTGATTCAGAACTGAAGTCACTCAGGGAATCGCTCAATGTCAGTTTCACTTTATTCTCTCTCTTTTATTGTTTTTTAATTCAAAAGTCATAATAATGTTCCTTGAACCAAAACTATTACTTTAATTCTGGACGATACAGCCTTAACATTGTTATCTCAGATCTCCAATGTCTGAATGGGGGCAGTCTTTGAGGAGTGACCTATGACATGAATAGTATTAACATGATATACTATCATGTTACTTGATGATATACTTCATCGTTGTGATTCTTGAACTAAAAATCAGTTTGTTTAAACTAAGGCCAGCATATTTGTGAGTTGCATTTCTACTCATGTGAATTGATTTTCTGGTATATTCATGGAACAGATCAACAGGGCCGCAACTAGGGGGGAGCAGGCGGGTCTTGTGCCCCAGACGCTGGACCAGAGGGGGCACCAATTCCATTCTGAAACCTGTCCTTGAACATTACAAGGGGGCATAAAAACGTGCGCTTGCCCTGGGTGACTAAGCATTTAGTTGCGGCCCAGCAGATCAACCCGTAAAAAAAATTACTCCCTTAAGGAGGGACCCATTCATCAGAGGCCAATGACCCTTCTCGTTAGGGACATTAATGGCACCCATGTTGAGTTAACTGGCCAGACCACTGAAACTTGGAAGGAATTTGTGGATGATATCCACTAATCGAGCTTTTCTTAAGCTTTCTGAATCCAAGAACCAGTAAAATGTCTTAAACAATTTGACGGACCAACTGTGTTCCTGTATTACAGGAATATTTCTAATATTTACCAAGAGTCGTGAAAACACGCTGTGTTTTCATAATATATAAATCATATTATGATATAATTATGGCAAAAATATAAATATTCTATTTTTGTTTAAGGTTCAAAATTTTTTTTATGCAATTTTAATAATGATTGATGATTGTGCCAACTTCTAGCAACACTTTTGATGGTAATTGGTGATGCCCCGTACTTTACCTTTTTTAAGATCTCAGTTTACCGTATTTTCATGAAATTTTCAGCATCCCTTCATTTTCCCACCTTTCAGCAGTTTACCTTTCCTTTAGCAGTAATTAGAAAATTGCACTGAAGGCAGTAAATTACATTTTCCGGCAAAATTTAGTGGTGTCCCATGTTTAGGATCTCAATTTCCTCTTATTTTCTTTGATGAATCTAAGTATGACAGCATAATTTTTATGCACACCCAATATATATATATTACTAACATCAATTACAACGGTTGAATAATTTTTTCATTCAGTTTTGAATTGAATTATCGTCTGCCTGCAGACCACCTATGCCATCCTTGCAGACCATAGGCTGAGTAACGTTGCACTAATCCAATCCCATACCTGAAGTACCATGTAAGTGATTCCACCATGGCTAGATTTTGACATGATGGGCTTCCCTTCCCCCCTCGGGTAAAGCGAGAGTTAGGAGACTTGCAACTTGGATCAAAGACAGTTTGGTTTGTCAGTGAATTTAAGTTATTTAAATTTTGGGATCACTCAAAATCATGGCCCCTGGGCAAATGCCCAAATTTCTCATGCAGAAATCAGTCCTGAATTGCACAGAGGCTTACTGGAATATCATGTATGCTGCCATCCATTATTTTGATCTGACAGTATACACAATATTTATGCATAGAAGTTGAATTTTTTTACATGGCGTAACTTTATTGTCAAGGTTTTGATATTTGTGAAACTTCTCGCATTCTTGGAACTTTATTTCATTCATCAGTTATTTTAAGACTGTATATCATGTACATATAAACTTATTGGCTTCTTTTTCTTCTAGGCTCTCAATCAGTTATGCACTGACTCTGATATGAGAGAAGTCATAACCAAAACACAGCAGCATGTTGACATAGTTCAACAAACTACCATGCGAATGTCTAGTCGCGCTGAAACCTATGGAGCTATTCAGCAGGTAAACTTAATCCACCCTCTTTTCTCCATATTTCAGTTTGAAGTACCATAATTTTCGGTGAAATTAGACATCTTCAAAAGCTTTGTCATTGAATACAGCACAAGATACTGTTTTCGAAGTATGAGTCTTGGCTCTCAGGGGTATTGCCAAACACTATTGAGGGCTTTCTGCAGAGCAAACAATATATGTGTCGACATTTTGATTATAATTAGGAATTTGGCTCTTTACATGAAAATTTTCACAACTGTTGAAAACATCAGCAATGACTGTCAGGGCAAAAAGAATCGAGAGAAAAATTATCTCAATGGGGCATGGGTAAATGATTTCTAGGGCAAGGGAATTCCCAATGCCAAAAGGTTGAAAATCTCTAACTGTTATGAAAATTTGCTGTGGGTCTTCTTACGTGAATATTTTAAATTCATGAATTTGAGATATCATAACTCATATCGTGTACTTATATTGATGTGGAGATGTAAAATTCTCAAGAATAATCTTTAGGAAAATATTCTCTGGAAGAGAGGACTACTATTATAAATAACTTCAGAATATTCTTATAGATTCTTGATGAGAATATCCTCCTGTTACTTACAATTTAGTTATATATAATATCATTGAGAATACTCTCAAAAAGGATTATTTTTATAAATTACTGGGGAATATTCTCTTATCAAAAATAATAAGAATTATTCCCAAGTTATTAATAATAGTCCTTCCAGAGAGTATTCTCAAGAATATTTGTAATAACATGTTCTAATAAATGATCTCTATAAGTAACTTGAGAATAATTCTCATTATTTTTTATCAGAATATTCTCTAGTAGTTTCTAATAATAGTCCTTTGAGAGAATATTCTCTGTTCCTGTCTGTCTCCTTGTCAAAAAGACGAGAAGTTTGGTTTAATTTTTTGTTTTGAACTTTGAAAATTTATGTAATTTTAAAATAATTTTTGAAAGGTTTCAATCTTAAGGCTACTAAAATCGGCTCGCATAACCTAACCAAGCAATGTACAAGTTAGACAACCCCATACAAGTTAGACAAAATTAATGGTAATTGCTGTGCAAAGTTATCTAGGGGTCTCCTTATGCGGCAAGAATCTCTCAGGCAGTGTCCAAATGAGTCCATTCATTAGGAAGGGTATGACGGCTGTTGAAAGGCATTTCTAAAAAATTATCCATCCACACAACACGATAATTGCATCAGCTTAAGGCTGGAATTATACTATAGAAGTTTGATAGAAGATCTTTCATGAAACTTTTGTAATGTAATCCCAGCCTAAGGCTTGCAAATTATAGCCACCTCACATATCCGTCCAGCAGACTGAACATGTTATATAACTGTTTTCATGCTTTCTTGCTCATGTGATAGCCATCGATATGGTAGAAAAATGTATTATTGCCGTCTCGAGCCTGTTACCCAAATAAATGGGTAATTGAAGATTTCAATGATTTTAATTATTTTTCACCATGACTTTTAGAAGACTTATCTTAAAAATAGACATTTCTCTCTCATAAGCTGTCTAGTTTTGGGATTGGGCTTATATAAATGAATGCATATACTATGTCTCAGTGCTAATATTGCGGCAATATTTTTAGTCAATCTCAACTAATAGTTTTCCTTCATATGAAAATTTTCCAGGAAGAGCGCATGAATTCTGCTTTTGAAACGATGTTGAATTATGTCGAACATCTGAAGTTGGTTTATGACAAAGAACACATCGAGTTAGAGGAATACAGACGCCTACTTGCAGAACACAACCTTCTACCAGAGGAGAAGAAAGCTGCAGAAGCAGCGGAAGAGTCAAAACGGATATTACCTCCACGATCACATTCACTGTCGAGTTCGTCGAAACCTGTGAGTTAACCATTGACGCAGTTTTAATACGTATCATGTTCATTATTTTACTTGGCATTTACGGAGTGGTTCAATTATTTTGCATGCTGATAATTCCGCCGTCAAGTTCTTTGGAATTTTCCTAAATTAAGATACATGAGAGGATTTTGGATTTCCTCTCTTCGATATCTTCGAAGTTCAAAATAAATTTAACTATTTTTTCTTACTATGGTCCTGTATTTCATGTTCTTTCTTTTTTATCTCTCATCCGAAGTAATAGGTTTATTTCTTGAAACACAATTAATAGACGCCTCTTGTATATAAAAGGTGCTCGGAATAACTAGTTCGCCTTCATCGGTGATGGTTTATATAAATACTAACATGCTTTAAAACTACGACAAATGTCTTGAACCAATCGACATTTACTAAAAAAATGCATGATGGGAGTCTGCTTACTGCGATGCAATATATATAAAAGGTGAGTTTTCGATACTTTGTGCTCTGCTTGTTATTTTTCTTACTGATATGTTTTAACTCTTTTCCTCCCAATATTTCATGTTTTACAGTCTGGTCTGTTTTTACGGATATCAATGATTTCAGCGTAGAATTATCAGATTAAGTGTGGTATTCTATTATGCGGCAAACCATTCAATTACCGTTTAACACTGTTAGTATAGTTTCTTTATGAAATCTCTAATGAAGGATCAGTATTAATAACTCTCCTGGAATAAATCAGACATAAAATGAAATAAAAATTGTATTGAATTACAATGATCCCAGCAGCTAAAGTTTTTACTTTTCACCGCAAAAGTTGGCGCCCTCTATGGGCTCAACAGAGAACCAAAATAAAATAATTAAATGTACGTACTGAAGACAATTTAAGTACTTTGAGGCCAGTACCCATTCGCCTAGGTTTTTTTGCCAAGTCTTAACTTGGCGCAGGGCCATCTTAAGAGCATCATGCTCCCCCCAGGCCAAATGCGAGTTCTGAGTTCCTACCAGGCAAATTCTCAAAAATTTCAACTAGATTTCATTTTTGAGAGGTGGTGCCCTCTTTCCGGGCCATGCCTTAAGACTAAGCAACTTAATGACTTTGCAACATATTTGCTGTTGATTTTAAATGTTTCATCCAATGAATGTATTTTATACATAGTAGTTGATGTGTGTTATGTTGTGTGAACAACTGTTGATAGATATTCGATTAAACAGGGAAAAGTTGCTGCACTTATTTTATTAAGTGGAGTAGGTTTACATTATCTATACCGTATGGGAGAAATTTTGGTTCCAGTGGATTATAATTCCAAAAAAGTGGGATATCCGTTTATCTATTCCTGATTAAGCAGAGCCAACTTTTGTTTGTTTTGACACCAATAAGCTGCGGGAAATTAAGTGAATCGGCCTCGTATCCTTTACTTTTCCAATAGATGTGCTCAATGATTTTCATGATTAAAACAAATGCAATGGAACACTGTAATGCACTTGCAATCTTATGGTATATTAATTTATTATTTAATTACTAAACACATACAATCTTTCCCAGGGGTTCACAAACACCCTTGGGGGTTCCCTGGAAAGGTTTCAGGGGTCTGTGCGAGCTTTGATGAAAAAACGATTAGCCTATCGTTTCTGCATTGCTACATGCTAAATTATTCTGTAAAGGGGTCTTCGGCCTTCATCTTATTGGTACAAAACATTAAGAATCGTTGCACACACACACTAACTTAACAATTATTTCATTATTGAAGACATATATCAGTCTTCACCAGGTGGCAGCATATAGAGGACACATGGGAGCATTTATTTAGGAGTCCTTCAACGCAATTACATAAAATGAAAATTCAGGCACCCGTCATTCTCATTGCCCATGCAAACCTTGCGACAGCTGGGTCTTGTCTGGTCTGACAAGACCTAGGTTCTGTCCCTTCCGGGATATTAGCCCTTTACCTGTCTGGGTCAGGCCCATTGCCCCAACAAGGGTGGGACTGGCATTCCGCAACTCTGCCCCGGAAGTCCCCAGATCACTTAATTACAGTGCTGGTCTCACTAGTTTCAAGAAAGTGTTTTCGTCCAATCAAAAATACTGCATTGTGAATCGCTTGTCATAACTGTTCAGGATATTAAAAGTATGTTTTACTTCCCTTGTAGGTGTTCACCAGGACAGGAAGCCTCGGCACATTCATACGACCACCTCTCAATGATAACAACAACAGAGAAGCGGTAATTTCTTCAGCTCCCATAATTACGGTCAGACCATCTCTTGTGTAGCTGTTGCGGTGTGACTTTCGTTGTTTGTTCCAAATTGTTCAGTGATTATATTTTTATAATGTTGGAGGAAAATAAAGACTTTTATATTACGTTTCGTATCATCTCATTGCATTATTCATTAAGCCTTAATCTCGCTTTTATAGAGGGATGTTTGATTTTATCTTAGTATGCAAGTTACTGCTTGAGTGTCTGCAAACCATCTTTTTACCGTTTGTGTTCCAGAGGTTTTTTCTGTACTTCATGGTACTTCATACTTTCTAGCACCACCTCCCAGTAATCATGATTGCAGGAAGGCCCTAGATGTTGGCTTTTGTGTTTATAAGCTATTGTACAGTCGAATCTCGTTATAACGAACTCCAAGAGACAGGAGAAATCACTTCGTTATAACGAAATTTCGTTACAAAGGAATTCCAGTTTTTAGCATTATTGCTATGTGAACTTATCTGGGGGATTAGAAAACTATTTGCTAAAATGAGATTTTCGCTATAACGGTATTCGTTAAAACAGGATTCGACTGTACTTACAAGCTATTGTATCTAAAAACTAATATCTAGGGGCCTTCCTGTGATCATAAGGGTCTGTTATAACAATGAAATACTGATTTTTTGATTTTTTTGCATTGTATCAATGTGTTTAATATATATGAAATTTCATTAAAATTTGTCTGGAGATAACCACAAGTCGATCATGCACATTTCTCTCAATTTTGAACATAAGTGTTTATATCATCGTCCTTATGCCAGTAACATGAATGTGCAAATTTCAAAAACTTGGAAAATGATGTTTGAATGTTTACTCTATGGACGTGTGTTGTTTTTCTGAAATGTTTCATAACATGTGTTTCAATGGGGGATACATTCACATTTCTGGCAAAGTAAGTTATCCAACCAGCTGACAAACCCCAAAAATGAAAATTTGCGCATTCATATCTGTGGCATAAAGGGGACAATATATTATATCAATTGAGTATGCCGAAAATGATTTTGACTCCCGTAGTGAGGGGGTGATATGCTGATTGAGACACAGGAGAGCTACGAAAACGAAATAGGGTCCAAAAAGAGCCATGATAGGGAGGGGTTTAACTGGTCTAGAAAAGAAACACTGGTCTGGAATGCCTTATCTTCTAGGGGGGCAGAGTGGGGGCCACAGTTGGTCTAGAATGCCAAAGTTATCTCCCTCATTAGGCCAGTCATCCACTTGAAGCGATAAACAAGTCGAGCGTATTTGCTGTGCATGTATTTGCAACATTGATCCCATTGCATAGAAAGTACTAGAACTTCATCCATTAGCAGCGATCTTCAGCTAATGATTTCTGAATACAACAACAGACAGCAAAAATTTCTGACTCTAATGGGATCTCGCGCCTCTTGCAGCATCTGTGCACAGTGGGATTATTCATTTTTTTTCGTGCCACTTACTTCATTATTTTTTTCCTCCCCTCAGTTTCTCTCTTTTGTTGTTCCTTGTGTGGATGCTGAAAAATTTGTAACTCGTATTCATGGATTGTGATGGCAAGTAGTAATCGATTAAATATAATTATTTACAACAAGAACGCCTTATGTTTGTGCTGGATGGTCTTACTATGTATGGACAATAAGTTTTCTAAAAAATTTTTAAGGTTTTCCAATATTTCCCCAAGATTATTTAATCAACACACTCATCCACATGGAGTGTGAATGTCGCTTTCAATGGATGACATCAGATGCCCTTTGTCATCTGTTGCCGCTTGCCACGTGTTGTCACTTCCAGCGGACAACTGGTCTTACAGCAATTGTAATAACAACCAGTAGTTGAAAGTACCTTCATGACAAAAACTGCTGCTGATGCACGTGGATGTCATAAGAATTTTTTGATTACAAGCAGGGCCGTCTTAGGAGCATCATTAGCCCCCCAGACCAAGTGGTTTTTCTGAGGCCCTACCTTATAAATTCTAGAAAATTTCAACTGGATCTCTTTTCTGTGAGGTCCTCCTCCTCCTCCTGAGGCCCCGTGAAGTGCCCGGGTGATCCCATGTGTTAAAACGGCACTAAAAATCATATATGTGGCAACTAGATAAGTTTTTTTTAGTGTGCTATTTCGCTTTTTACATCTGTATTTTCATGTTGCTGATACATTGTTGTAATATGAGGTTAATCTTGTCTTACATGCTAAGTCGGCTTGGAAACCCGTTTGTGAGGTTATCGGAGAGTAAAAATAGGTATGTTCTTTACTATAAATCGAGAAGTTGTGTTTTATAGTTTATCTCTGATGACCGCAGCAGTTGATTTTTTTTTATTAAATCATCAAATTGTAGTAATAATTTTATATGCTCAGTCATTAGTCAGTAAAATAATATCTTTTTTATTTGACGAGGCATGTCGCCGCCAATAGTGTATCTAATAGGGTATTGTTTTTATTTTTTAGGAACCCCGTTCTCGACTTCTTAGTTACGTGTGTCTGCTCAACACCAGCTCAGAATCCAAAGGATCCCAAAATGGTTCTGCCCAATCCATGAACCCATCTCTGTCGCCAAAGAGCCGCAGGGCTTCCCTCCCGGTAGGACCGGTGTCCAGTTCTGTCCAACAACATTCTGCTGTCGCTGCTGCTAATTTTCACGCTGCTACTTTGGTGTCTGATTTTCATCTCGATAACGGGAAGATTGGCAGGAACGAAATAGAAAGGTTTGCATTTGTAGTATTATTTGTAGTCTTTTGTATCTATTTTTTGTGGCTTATGTGATTCCAAGATGAGTTTTATGTGAACGCGTAGAGGTGGATTTGTGGTTTTACCACCAGGGAGCTATACAAATTTTGACTGCCTTCTCCTATTCTAGTTGTGTTTTCTGGACCACACATTCCTCAACTTTGCCACCCAATTCTATCTCTAAATTACTTTCATTACATTACTCACACGCTTGCACACTGTTTTGGTCACTCGCATGCTTGCATACCACTTTGGCTACTCTCATGCTTACACACTGTTTTGGTCACATTCTTTTGGTCTTCCATTAACCTGATCCCTTATTCACTAAGTTACTCTTTTGGTCATCTCACATGCACATTTTCTTGGTCAATTTTTTTTATCACTCTTTTGGCTGACCTGGTCCCTCGCTCTCTAGGTCACTCTTTTTTGTTCATATGCTTGTCAACTCTTTAGATCACTCACTGACCTGGTTCTTAGCTATCTAGGGCACTTTACTCTCTAGGTTACTCATTCAGCCACATACTGACATAATCACTTGTTGCTCTAGGCAGAAGCAGATTTATGGTTTTACGGCCTATGGGCAAGTTGGTCAACTCTTCTGGTTGCTGCCTGACCTGGTTCTCCTCTTTTTGTTCTTTTTATCCCCTTGTGTACACATTCTCCAAATCACGGTTTTTGTCAATCGCCCACCTTTTACCCTTGCTCTCTAGAAAACTGTTTTGGTCACTCGCATGCTGGCAAACTGCTTTGGTCACTCGCTTGCAAACTGTGTAGATAACTCTGCTCACAAACTCTAGGTCACTCACCCACCTGGTTGAACCCTCTTTAGATCGCTGTTTAGGTCACTCACATGCTTGCAAACTGTTTAATATCAATCATGTTCTCACAAACTGCAGGCCACTGTCATGCATACAAACTGAGTAGGTCACTCTGCTTACAAAATCTCTAGGTCTCTCGCTCACCTACTCCCTTGCTCTCTAGATGTGTGTTCAGATCACACATTCTTGCAAACTGTGTGGATCACTTACATGCAAACTGCGTGGATCACTTACATGCAAACTGTGTGGATCACTTACATGCAAACTGTGTAGGTCCCTCAAAAATGTTTGCAAACTCTGTCACTTCTTTTGTAACTCATAGACCTAGTCTCTCACTCTCAAGGTCACTCGCCCATCTGGTCCCTTACTCTTTAGATCACTGTTTAGGTCACTCACATGCTCACAAACTGTGTAGGTCACTCACATGCTTGGAAACTGTGTAGGTCACTCAAATGTTTGCAAACTCTCCGTCACTCTTTTTTTAACTGATTGACCTAGTCCCTCACTTTCTAGGCAGAGACAGATTTATTGTTTTGCCGCTTGTGTGCGATACAAATATTGCCGCCCTTTATCCATTGTACTGATTTTCTTGACCACTAATTCTTCAAATATTCTATGCTGCTTTGAGCTATAGCTCGCTAAGACCTCCTCCCCACCCATCCAGGTACATATGCGTGTAAAGTAGCATTAACTATTCCTAAATTCATTTTGTATGAGACGTGACTGGAAGTAGAATTCAGGAACAATTTGTTACATACACATTGTATTTTAAGATTCTTTTCCGTCCTTAACTTTCTTTATTCATGTATTTTACCAGGAAAAAGTCAGTCAGCGAATCAGTGTCCTCGAGGAAAGACTCGTCTTGTTTCCAGTCAAGAGCAGAGAGTAGGAAGAACTCTGAATCATTCGGGAACCATGGAGAATCGATCGCTTCTCTGGACAGTGAATTGACGGCACATAAAGATAGTAGGTATGGTTGAATGTAACGTTGATTCTTCATTATGATGGTCTGTTTCAACCCCACCCGCCTAATACTAAAAAGAATCATAGCCAGTGGTTTCATTGAAACTCTATTGATATCTTCATCTCAATTAACAGCAGTTAGTTGATAATTATACAGGTGGTTTTTTTTTTCTGTCCAGCTCTTCACCTGTGATTTGTACCAGAAACGCTGAAGGTGATGACGAGTTCACTGACAAAGGAGAAAGTAGGATTACCGGTGACTGTGAAGCTGACTCGTGTGATTCTTCCAGTGAATGTAAAGAGATAACCATTTCGACCAAAACAAACTGCCTGTAAGCGAGTTTCCTTCTTTTTTTTGTGTTGAAATGAGTGCCCAAAATATTCGTTACACTTTTATAATTTCAAGAAATGAGTTGGGGAGGGGCAGGGGGTTTAGAACTTCTAACCCGGGGAACCAAGTGATGCCTGTCAAGGATTTCAGTCGCTGTAGTGGTCGAGTAGTCATAGCGATGGACTCGCATTGCGAGAACCTGGGTTCAAACCCCACCGTCACCACGGTGGTCGACTGAAGTTGTTTTTCTGTGGTAACTAACTTTGAGGTGTGGATGCAAGCCGATCTCTCCATTAAAAAGTCTTGTTACAGAGAGCAACAGGCTTACAACCATACAATTATTCAATCATTACACTACACTCATAGTTAGGGGTCATTCAAGTATTACGTCAGCATCGAGGGGGGGGGAGGGGGTTCCGGATTTGCTGACTTTTGATGACAAGGGGGGAGGGGGGTTTGAAGGTTGCTTACGTCATCAACCACCCTTTTGAAGATATGAAACATTCTAAACTGCTGACAAAATTTTGCTGACAAGAGGGGGGGGGGGGGTAAAAAATGGATAAAAATCTGCTTACGTAATACTTTAATGGCCCCTTAGACGAATTGACTGCACTACACGTAGCAAGCATTTCACAGAAACAGACTTCACAATAGGTTCACAATACATACATGCACATTCCAACATGTATAAATTTGTTAGAAATTCCGCAGAAGAATATGCACGAGGTGCACGAGTGGTTCAGTAGTAGTTGCCAGGGATTTGGATGCGGCCTGTGGAAGGTGTTCCATTAGACAAGTATCAATACACACACAACATGATAAATAATACCTGGGTTGACCATATTTTCTTCATAAAAATGCCAAGAAATGGGCAAACGCAGGAAATCATCAATTATTGCCAAAGGCCAACTGTAGTTTAAATAAATTGTCAAAGGCAGTTTTTGTTCCCAATTATCTCCAACAAAACTGCCAAAGGCAATTTGTTCTGTTCCCAGATATTGCCAAGAAATTGTTAAAGGCAAGTTCTGTTGTCAACTACAGTTAAAAAAGAACTGTCAAAGGTAAGTTTTTTTGCCAATTATTGCCAGAGGGGCATGTTCTTTTTTACATTTATTGCCAATTAATGCTGAAACAAGTTGTCAGAGGCAAGTTTTGTTGCCAATAATATCTGAATGAATGAATGCTAGAACTCAGCCACTAGACTTATCCCATTGCCATTATCTCTTTCAGTCCAACTGTTGATGCCAATTTTTAGCTATAAGATTTGTCAGAAGAAAGTTTTATTGCCAAACTACTACTGCATATTTCTAGGTATATCAAAGAACAGAAAGTAAATTCCAATCTACTGACTACTACTAAAGCAGACATGCACCTTGTGTATTGCTCTGCGGAACTTCTAATGAATTGGTACATGTTGGGATGTGTGTGTGTAAGCATAGTGATGTGTAAGCAGATGAGCGACTGCTGAAGTACGAAAGATTGGATAACCAAGCGGAGATTGAGATCATCTGTTCACTCACTAGCTTCTTGACTGACTCACTTGATCAATTACTTGCTCACTCACCAGCTCCTTGACTTAATTGATCATCTGCTCACTCACCAGCCTGTTGCTTATCCGTTTTCCTGATGTCAGCCTTTCTCGGAAGGAAAATTCATATTCCTCTGTAGGGAATCGAACCACCAATCTCATTGTCCCGGCGAGTGTTCTAACCATTGAACTACAGAGGACAGATAGTTCAGCATTCATACATATGCTTAAGGAAGGAAAATATCTGTCCTCTGTAGTTCAATGGTTAGAACACTCGCCCGGACAGTGAGAGACTGGTGGTTCGATTCCCCACAGAGAAATGTGTATTTTCTTTCCGAACTACATCTCAATCTCCACTTGGTTATCCAGGCTTTCGTACTTCGCATGAACAGCGGAGAGTGAAATCGTTTCTCTCTATATGACTGATGAAGTGTGAAGGAGCTGATGAGCAAGTGGGTTAGTTACTCACTCATACAACCTACTCACCCACAATTTTGCTAGCTCATTCAATCACTCAGATTCATTCTCTTGCTAAATCACTCACTGGTGACAAATTGTTGTTGGAGAATTGTTTGTTGGTAGTTGATCCTTAAGTAAGGATCATATAACTCCCTAAGCAGAGATTTTTTTTTTTAAAGCAATTGTGTGTGGTAGAAATTCTCCAAATTTGAGAACTGAGAAAGAATCGAAATCGAGTCGAAATTCGGGATTGTCTCGGGGTCAAAGAAAAAAAAAATTGGATAAGAGCTAGTAGTTATAAAATAAAACTTTTAAAATATCATTAATATCGTCAAATTTTTTTGCAGGTATCATCTGAGGTTGTTCAACCTGAATTTGCAGAATGGAATTCTACACTGGGACAGCGGGACTGTATTCCTCCACTTCCGCTACATGCTGAGCGCATTGCTGGCTGTTGCAGCTCTGTTCAGCCTCATCGTGACTTTCCTTCCGAATAGAGTAATCTCATATTAAGAAGTAGGTTCGTTCATAACTGCTGTGAATATTACAGTGAACTGAAGGAAAACCTGCGCAACCTCTGCTTTCCCAGAGTGGTCTACGATGTATATGTGTGTTGTTTTTACAAAGTCTGGAGTCATTTTCTCTCTTCTTGTGGAAAATAATATATTTCACTCGTTACGATGTATAATAATATTGTGCTTTTTTTAGACTTATCTAGCTGCGCTAGAAGTATTTTCCTATATCCTGGATGTTGCTTTTATCTGTATTTGCATACAAAAGAAAATTCAAATGTTCGGAACTGATTATCCATCTTAACTTGTGTCGTGACCGGGTGAAACTTAACATTGTCAAATAAGACGTCGGTGATAATATTGAAATAAAATGATTCTTGATGGAAAATTTGACGTTTCTTTCAAAAATCTTGCTGGAAATTTATTCGAAGGATATATATATCGATAAGAAGACCGATTTTGATTGTAATACTGTCGACACTGAAACAAGATTTGCCTTGCAACTTGTTCGTACCTTTAACTTGGACACCACCTATACAAATATTAAAATGTCTGAAATTTGCATAAGTGAATGTATTGCTTACGGTTTTGCCACCTATGGGCCACACAAAGTTTCCTCTCCCCCCCCCCCCCCCCCGTCTGACTTTCTTGACCACTCTTTCTTCAAATTTGTCGTCCTATGCTATAACGGACTTGACCTCACTCCTGCATGTCAAAGTCACTATCACATGCTTGTTCACGCTCTATGCCTGTGCTGCGAGGTGCTAAATCAGACGTGAAATTACAAAAAAAAAAAAAAAAAAAGACCAAATTGTAGACTATGGCAACAGGATGAATCTCATCTTTCCCTTGTTAATCACTCGCTATAAATAGCATAGGTGCCAATTCCCAGACTTGAAAAATCTAGTTTATCACGTGATGACACATTCCGTACCAAAAAACATGTCAAACAAATATAAGGGTAAATTCTCTCACTTTTTAAAATTTCAATGGATGACCATATATAAGCCCTGTTTTTCCAGGACACATTTTTCATTGTTCTGATTTTTTTAGCTGTAATTAGCCACTTTTCTTGCTTTTGGTATCATATTTTGTGACAACTACCGATTTTTCCTACTTGCAATAGTGATTACACATATTTTTCCTGAGAAAACAGTCAACCTGAAATTGCAAGGACAGTTTTCTTTAGGGATTTTCCATTCAAACAATTGTATCCATGTTGCCTACCAAAAAAATGGTCGGAGGTCCCACATGAGTAAAAATTTTCTCTACTCTGTCCTGGCTCTAGGTCACACTTTTGGTATTTTATTTTTTGCCAGTCCACAAATTATTTCATTTTTCACCGGTCGGTCCGCAGTTGAAAAAGGTTGAATGTTGTGTCTGTCACTTGTGGCCAGCAGAGCTCTTTTTGATAATGCATCTTTAGAATACCTAATGCATTTATGTTACCAGTGCTGTGCATGTATTTGTTCTACTGGTGTTGCCATCTGCCTTCCATGCTTTGAAGTGAAAATTTTCTTTTCATGTTACACCGGGGCAGCAATTTTTCCCCCCTAAACTGTGCCAGAATCCAGATTATGTTTGATGCGTGTGTCAATCTATGAATTTTAACATGTCGACCAAATGTCTTTTTTTTTTTTCAGGATAACAGCATTCTCCCTATTCCTGCAAAATGTCGTTTTCAGCTGTGCTCTTATTTCGTAAAAAATGTTCAGTTCGTCATTCATGTGATAATTAAGTATGTACGTATATTGGTAAAGTTCATCTTGTCACGGTGGACATGAATGCTGGAACCAGAGGCCTGAGAGTGCTGGCACTCCCCCAATAAGTTTCTTAAGAGGGCTTAGCCAACACCACCTATAGAAGAAACCCTTTTCGCATGAAGCTTGTGACGTCACTGAAGGCCATCTCACCTCACCTATAGCCATTGCATATACTACAAAAAAGGATTTTAAAGATTGCCATATAAGTGAGATGGCCTTCAGTGATGTCACCAGCTTCGTGCTGAGACCCTCTTCTGTAGAAGAGTTGATCCACTTTGCCCAAGAATATTTAGAAGACACCAACTCATTACCACCTCATTTCAGATCTTGCCATCCTATGCAACAGAAACTTTCGTCTTTTCGCACCTATGTAGTGAGAGCATTTAACATCTGTTCAGATCGGAACACTTTAGACCATGAACTTGAAACCATCAGAGCAATTGCGATAGACAGGGGGTTCAACACCAAGATTGTTGACGAATTAAATAGAAAATTCTTGAAACCGGCACGAGGAACCACTCTAGAAAATATTACAGAGAGACCACTCGGAGAAAGTGTAGTCATACCCTACGATCCAATACTCTCACTGAAGATCAAACAGATTCTTAAAAAGTTTAATCTAACAACCATAGGATGTGCCCACTAAAAACTTCGGTTTCATGCCCCCTAAAGATGCTATACCGCAGAATAAACAATGGGGCATTTATTACATTCCATGTGGTGATTGCTCTCTTGGTTATATAGGACAGACAAGGAGACCCATAAAAGCAAGATTAAATGAACACACTTGCTGTGTTAAGAATCAGGAATGTGAAAAATCGACCATCGCCGCTCACTGTTGGCAAGGCGGCCACAAATTCAAATTTCAAGAAGCGAGTTTTTTTCACAAAGTCAAGTCCACAGTTGATCTAGATTTCTACGAAGGCATATATATTCGGGCCTTCAAAAATATACTAGCGAACGATAATAAATCTACACCCCCGATCGCAACACCATGGCTTAAATTCATTTTGAGTGGGAATTACAAGAAAATGGTCCAATCAGGATGCTGCATTAGTATCTCACGCAGGCTCACAGCTTCATTCTGACCACGACGTTTGAAGTGAACAGACATACTTCTTCCGCTGAGCAACCGAGCGTGAAGATTTAGTATTCAACCCAAATGGGAAACTCGGTCAGCGAAACTAGTGGTTAAATTTTTCCTCTGAAGACGGCACCCATTGGTGTTGAAATGCATTAGGACTTTTATTTTTTGTGTATTTGCCTTATTCGTTGGTGTCTTCTAAAAAAAAAAAATACCTTCTGTAGGTGGTGTTGGTTTAGTGTCTCCCCCCCCCCACAAGAATTCATGGATAAACAATGTGATTGTATCATGTCCCCCATGTGGACAATCCTCAATTTTATACACAAGGTACATCCAGAAACTATGCCCAAAAATGAAAAAGTAAACAAACGCATAAATTATTTTAGGAGCAAAAACCATACACTGAAATACAGGGTTGGCCGCTTAAATGGCCATTAGTCATAAGAAAAAAGATTGTTTAAAAGTTCGAGAGAATTTCCTTGATTTATGAAAAAGCGTTTGCATGCCACGATTGGCCATCCTTTTGTTAAATGATATCAATACAATAAATTCACACCCAGTCATAATGATACGAATAAAACCATTTTAATATAAATCACATTTCTCTACATGAAAGAAAAATTACAAATCACGAAATCCTTCCGAAGTTCGACAACCAAACACAAAAAAAAAAAAGAAACGGCCACAACTAGTGGACTAGTTAATCATTAAAAAAGAGCAAAAAATGTACATCATCAAATATAAAAAAAATCGCAGAGACGAGAACTTCTGTTATAGAAGATAATGTTGATAAAAAAAACTACAAAAAATCTACTTTAATGCCCGAATCGCCTTCAATACTACCCTATCTGCATTCTACGAGCAAATGATCAATAACAATTTCTTTTCCCACTGGAATCGCTGTTCTTTCGAACTTGGCTGAGATAAAAACCTTAAATTTAGATTCTGCTTAAAGTTATTGGATCATAAGTTCTGATAATTCGAAGATTGGTTTCATTCCGTATAAACGTTACATATACATTGTACGGCTATATTCTTAATATAGATGGCATTATATTGATGGGAATGCACTATCGAGGAAACTGATTTCAAAGACATTGATTGCTGCTGATTCAGCAAAAATTAAATTTATGGTATCGTAAAGGCTATTTGATTCTGAATCGGTCGTGAGGTCAATAAATGATCAATACAGTCATGTATGTCTAAAATGTTTGGGGAACGCTCGATAAAAAAATACTTACCGAGCCAAGAGGATCCTGGGGGTTCTACAGATTCTGTAGGAATCGGATAAGAAAAGTCCCAATTTCGTCTCTGGGGGAGCAGAGGAGATCACAATGACACTGTTTCTGTTACCTCTAAACATGACCAGGAAGTTAGAATTCCGAAACTGAGCCACAGTTCCTCAGCTGGAAATCATCTGATCACAACACTGTGTTTTCGTCAATGCTCTTGTGGGAATGACACATGACTATCACAGTTAACCCACTGCTGGCGGTTAAGCATGATCAGTGTGAGTGGTAAGGTCACAGTGCTGTGAAGAAACAAGCAAATACCATGCTTTACTACAAATTTAAGACAAAGATGCAAAAAAAAAAAAAAAACATGCTGCCTTGTGGGATGCAAACTCCAAGCAGAAAATGTGCCACACGATTTCTCCAAATTCATAAAGGAAACAGACATTCACTTGTTAGTCACCCTACCTCTCACAGTGACAGCAAACAACAGGTTTACCCTGATGCAAGACAGCCCAGTGTTCTTCAACCCCTAGTCTGTGGGCGATCGATGTCAGTCCCAAAAAATTTCTCCCGATACATGTAGCGACTGCAAAAGGCATGATTTAAGAAATACTGTCTCTAAATTTATTATCTTTGTATTTGCCGTTTGCAAATTATTCCTCACATTTATTCCCTGACAGTCCAGAAATTATTTTTTAGTCCGTCAATTATTCTCACTATTCCATATAACTATTTGGTCTGCAAATTATTCTGAGATTTGCGGACCACAAATCTCATTCCTACTATTCGTTTATCTTTTGACAGCGTCCACAAATTATTTCTTCTACTTGTTTGTCTTTTCTGGTTTCTCTGTGCAAATTATTCCTACCATTTATCTATCTCTTTTGACAGTCTGCAAAAATTATTTTTCTTATATAATTATTTTTTATGGTCCACAAATATCATCAATCCTATTTGAATTTTTTGCTGGTTCGCAAATTATCAAACATATAAATTCTTGCTGGTCCATGGGTGAGAAAAGGTTGAAGAACACTGTGCCAGAGGATACTTCTCTGGATAACGACACTCACCAATATTGCCATCAAAGATATCGAAAAATTTCAGTCACACCTTATACTCATGTATAAAATGTTCAGACAACGCCAACTGCGAAGTCAATACCACAACTGCTTCATTTTAACATTGAAACTTTCTTATTATGCCACCAGGTGCACAAAGACACAACCCAGGTACAAAAATGGAAATAGAAACATTCTTGCCACACTAAAGATTGTGATTTACGATTTTGGGACACATTCGATTCCTGCTGATATCGAATCTTAATAGTCATATATGAACTTGAGTGAAAAAAATTTCTCTTATTTCAACAGGCAAAATACATTTTCTACAACTTCTAAGAGCATAAATAACTGCATATCAATCTCTGCAACACACATAATCAATTGTATAAAAGGATTTCAGTCATATAAAAATGTTAGAATTAAAAGAAACGAACTTCAAACAATATTAAAACGTCAAAACTTGAAAACGATTAAAACTTGCGATGAGCAGTTAGTCTGTCACAATAATAATAAAAAAGGAACGATTCTGATAGAAGTTTCAAGGCACCCTGTTCCATTATCGCCATTATATGAAGGCACTGAAATGTCTAAACATTGGTTGAATCTGAAGTTTAAAAAAAGAAATTAGCATCAGGAACGATACTAAAAAAAATTATTTTCGTAAGTTATCGATATCGATTTAAAAAAAATGTTATCACAATTTACCAAAGGCACACAATATCGTTAAATATATATATGTATATAGTGACTAAAAACTTCCCGAATAGATTATATAAAAACACTACACAAACAAATGAACGACGGTAAAATATATATACACAAAAATGTGAATCAAATTGTTTCCCCCATTAAAAACAAGTTACTTTGTGTGCAAAAAATAGTCCAGGTTATATTTAGAAATTTGTGACGCTATTGCTTCTGTTGAATTTGCCGCCAACGACCCGATTGAGCCTGGTCTCACTCGTGGATTCTTTCAAGGGTAGATTCCGCAGGTACTTGGAAGCTTCTTGCAATTTTCTGTGAAAAAAATAATAATTTACATTAGTTTGAATATAAGAAATGCACAAATATCCCAAAAAGATCTGCAGAAAAACTCGGGTGACCGTGAACAAGAGAAACAGCAACAGCAAAAACATTAAGCTGAAACTTCGAACTAAGGGTCAGACTTCAAATGATATGTCCTTGTTGAAATTGAAGAGCTGCGGGGAAAATTCACCCATTAAACTGACATCCATGATCACGAGTCATAAAAATGTGACAAAAGGTCCTTCTGGAGATTTCCCAAGTGCTACCAAGACTGAGTTGGGTGGGAGGGGATGGGAGAAGGCTACTGGTATGCAATAATCGTCAAATACTGGAGCCTAAAGTAAGGACTTGACAGTATACACAGGGAATTTATTCACATATCTGCAATAACAACCATAGATGGTTTAGAGGCATATTTAAGGGGGGGGGGGGGCTCTGTAGGCTTTAGCACAGGGCAGCAAGTTTGAGGGAGAACGAGTAGTCCAGAACAGGCATAAGCAGATTCAGGATTCCCTCCCCCCTTAAGTGAAAAAATTATATTATTGGCAGAGGTGGACAGTTACCCTCCCCCACTATCCACACTTTCCTTCTCCCCATTCGAAGGGCTTGTATCTGCTTATGGGAACAGGAAGAAAGATGAATTGGTATACTCAGCGGATCATACAGCCATGAATCATGCCTCAGAAAATGTCCCAATAAAGAAGGATATGGACATGCTCAGAGTAGGGTTCTTACATCTTTTGTGGTCCACTGATCCTCCTTGTACCATGAAAATGAGGACCACAGACCATTTCGAAATAATATTCAGTGTATTATATATGAGTTGTCTTTTCAAACAAGCTCATAGATCCTCCGAAATCTTCCCAATGGGGTCTGTGGATCCCTGGTTAGGAACAACACCGCCTTAGAAGAAGCAGGACCAGAAAAGTCATGCGTGCTTAAACGAAGTCAATTTTTGGACGAATCAAAGTCACAGATCTCAAGGCTCAACATTAACATGTGAAAAATGTTAGGCACATGGCCAGGCTATAAGTTCGACTAATCATGCAATACCTTTCACTGGCACATGATGAGTAAAGCCACTATTAATCACACATGTGCCTTGTACACATTCCTTTGCAGAATTTCTAATAAATTGGTACATGCAGAAACGTGTGTGTGTTGTGTGTATATACAACCTCTGACAAAGTTCGGTGAATAGTCCTGTAACATTAACGTAGATGAAATGTTAACGAAAGTTACCTTACTGTCCTTCGAAATAGTCACTTCCCATTACTATGCACCGCTGAGATCTCCTATACATGTCCTGGAAACTTTGCAAGAAGTCTTCTTTTGGGATGGAGTTCAAAAGCCTCGTCACATTTCGTTGGATGTCAGGAACATAGTAAAATCTCTTTCCTTTCAAAGCGAGTTTGAGTCGTGGGAATAGGAAGAAGTCTGGAGGATTGAGATCTGGCGAGTATGGTGGATGTTCAATTTGCACCACCCCCTTTTTTTGCCAGGAACTGTTTGACGATATTGGCTGTGTGAGGGCAAGCATTGCTGTGAACAAGAAACCATGAATTTTGTTGTGCGTACTGAGGTCGTACCCTGCGTAGACGTTTCATGAAACGGGTCAAAATTTCAATGTACCTTGCAGCATTCATTGTCGTTCCCTCAGGTAGAAATTACTTGTGGATTTTCCTGTTCTCAGTTAAGAACCAACACACTAAACAAGCACTTTGTAAAACAAGTCTTTCACGGAACACAAACGACGCTCAAATGAACAACGGTGGCGGCAGATGGTCAACACCTGCCGCTACGCATGTGCAGCGTTTTGCTTCGCCAGTGTTGCCAGATCGGCCATTCTGACTTTATTGTCAGAGGTTGTATATATGTTACTACAATGTTATTTGTGTTGCCAGAGATGTGCTTGTTTTGTGTTCTTACTGATGCTGCTCTCCTTCTTTCATATCTTGAAGTGAAGATGGTAAAGCTTGAATTTTTGTGTTATGTTAGTGTCATGTTGAAGGTCTACAACTGTTGAAGGTTTGGGGAAACAGATTTTCTTCCAAATAGGAGATCAGCTTACATTTGTGCCCCAAAGTTGAAAAACCGCAAAAAAAACCAGCTTCAGACAAGCGCTGCTGTCAGCATTTACAATGCCTTAATAGTTGTACGAGATATAGGGTATGCCAGGTCCTTCACCCAGTTGGCATTTATAATCCAGCCCAAGCTCACAGGATGGGATCACGAAATAACACATTCACAGTGATAGAGAATGCATGGCATTATCTTACACAGTGAAGTAGAGTTTTATCTTCTTCACACACAAGATCATGTGGAGAATCTGTACAGCCGATATTGTGTAAATGTTTCGCTAGGTCAGCACGACCAGCGGCTGTGAACTTTTGAATGAGTTTCCCAATCAATGAAATATATCTTCTAGCTATATTCAGCTGCGCTCCCGAAGTCTGTAGCCTTTAGCTTCATTGCAGATTGTGTTTAATACTGCATGAATTATAGGGTCCAAAAAATTGTATTAAAAAAAGAAAAAAAAAAATCAATTTTTCAGAAATAACTTTGTTTTGTGGACTTGAAAGGCTACAAGGATGATATAGAGCAGTGGTTCTCAACTTGTGGTACTGGGATACTTCAAGGGGGCCACGGAAGAAAATGGAGAAGGGGCCATGACAGGGGGTTTGGAGAGCTGAGAAGAAAAATTAAGGTGTGAAGAAATAAAGATTTTATATTAGTGACTAACACAGTGAGAGAGAGAATCCAACAAAACCACCCATAAAACCAGGGCCTTCTTTAGGGCATGGACGCACCCAGGCATCACCGCCTACATTTTGCAACAAGTTCCCTAGGATGGGGTTTTTCTCAAGTCCCCGGCTAAATTTTTCAGACCCCTTCTCTATATGAAATTTATTGTCTGAAAAATGATAAAAACCATATTAGGCCCCGGGCTGTAGCTCTGTCAGTCCAAGTCTTGTGAGAGGTCATGCCCATAAGTGACCCCACCTTATGATATTTTGTATAGTACAATTAATTTTGAAAATAAGTAGGAAATATGTAGGCTGTTTATTTCCAGCTAAAGTATGGGACTACCATAGCATCACTTTGCCTAAGGAGGGGACACCATGATATCGAGACGGTCCTGATAGAACTCGGACTAGCGGGAAGATCAATAAATTCAAGGCTAGTGGTCTGGAGGCCAATTTTCTTTGCAAAATTTTCGTTCAGTACAAATTCACTGAAAAATCATTTCAATACATATAAAGTGTCTTGCTTGTAGATGAGATTTGAAAACTCTGGGTAGGACGGGGAGCCACGAGAAAAAAGTATGGTTCAAAGGGGGCCACGGGGAAAAAAAAGGTTAAGAAACACTGATATAGAGCATCGTTCTTCAAACGATGGTCCGCAGACCAGTACCATTTTGCCCAATTTAAAAAGCTGCTAGGTAATTTTAGATTTAATTAATATCGTACTGTCTTTTGGTTTTGGCCATTGGTTTTTATTTCTATCTTAGCTGTCAGCAGGGGGGGACAAGGATTTATCTTTCCCCCTTTTTTGCTGGACCCATTTAAATGGGTTGGATGCACCAAATGATCTTTTATTGACTTTTTTTATCGGTCCACAAATCATTTTCCTATTTGCTTTTTGCTGGTTCTCAAAGGCTACTACTAACCTGTATATACACTGCACTTCATACACACTCCTCTGTGGAATTTCTAAAGATTTGATACATGGCGGAATATGAATTCTGAGTGCATGTGTAGCCCTAATGTATTTATGTTGTAGGAGTAGTGCTTGCCTCATGTTGTTGCTGCCATGTCTTCCATATTTTGTATAATAGTAAGTTTTCTATAAGTAACAATGGTTTTTAGGTACATGAATGAATGAACGCCAGGGTCTCTACCACCAGACTTATCCCGTTGCCGAGATCTCTTCCAGCCCAGCTTCGTGGCAGAGTCTGGAACAAAGTGAGTGCACGTAACAGTCTGAGTGTGTAGCTAGTGTTGTGCATGATATTTCAGTGCTGCCATCTACACTTCAAATTGTGAGTGAAGTGTAATGATTGAATATTTGTAACGTTGTAGGCCTGTTGCTCTCTGTGGCAAGACTTTTTAACGGGGGAGATCGGCTCGCATTTGCGCCTTGAAGTTGGGAACCACAGAAAACCAACCCCAGCCGACCACCACTGTGGGGTTCGAACCCGGATCCTCGCATCTCGAGTCCATCACTATAACCACTCGACCACCACCGCGGTGGTTTTTAGGTACAGTAGACTCTAGCTAATCTGGCACATATCAGACCAGGGTGTGCCAGATTACTGGAAGTCAATCGAAAAAGTCCATTTAAATATTATAAATGTTTTAGCACATATGAGCAGTGATATTTTCCTCTTTTATGCACAAAGAAGCCTCATCTAAAAACGTTGTATTACTGGATGGACCAGACTAGTCCACGGCAGGATTATAGGATCTACTGTATTAGATATTGGACATCCTTTACGGGGGGGGGGGGGGGGGGGAGTTGAAGTAGCAACACTCCTGATGCAAGACTAGAAATTCTAGACAGTTAATAGAAAAAATGAACCAAGTCTCAGATTCAATAGTTCGGCAGTAGATTGTGAAATCACAACTTCTTTAACATGAGACTCAATGACAATGATAGTGAAATCGTTTTTTCTCAAATGAGAAAAAAAACTAGTTAACTTGCACCAATTTGACACTTCAACCCTCTCATATATATCATGTACAAACTATCGGTATCATTTAACATTCCAGGTTTTAAAAAAAATGCTCACCTCGATAGGAACTGATTTTTCAGCTTCTCTACATTTAACTCCTTGTTAAGCTGTGCCTTCGTCTTACAAACATAAGGTACTAGCGTCCTGTGCTGGAGCAGAGCGATACTGGATGGGCGCTTCTCTGGATCTGGGTCAATCATCAGCTATAACATTTTATTAAAAAAAATATTTATAAGTAACAATTTACTTAAAACATTTGAAGCTTTACAGATGATCAAATTAAAATATGCGGGGGAAAATATGTCACCTTTATCAGATTATTTAAATCTTCTGAATAATTCGGCAGGTACGTGATGTTCCCTTTCCTGATATCGTGCCATTCTGAACCGTTTTTGGGTAAAGAACCGCCTCCGCCCTGCAAAACAATAACAATATAAATTGTCACAACTTGGACACGAGCGTGACAATGAAACAAATACTGTAGTACATTGATAAGGATTTTTAAAAAAGCTAACAGGTAAACATGATATAGTTTTCTTAATAAAAGGGTATAGTGGCATAAAAAAATTGTATGTTGATACGGAAAATTAACTCACGGTTTCATATATAGACAGCCCCAAAGCAAAGATGTCAGCTTTCGGTAAATGACTGTAATCATCATTCAGTATTTCGGAAGGCAGGTATCTGCAGTCACCCTCTTCTACTTCAGGATTGACTAATGAAGTCACGTGGCCTAGATCGCCTGCAACGAAACATTCAGCAATTGTTACAAAAATAAGTAAAAGTATGACCTGTTAAGTTTTTCAGAAATGTCAATATAATTGGGCTCAACATATTGGGGGGAAAAATAAGATGCCAGCAAAGTTTCTTGGCAACTACTCGTATTCTTTTAGTAAAATGGTCCAAAACAATGGGTATTTAATTTTATTGGGACTAAATGATAGAATCTGGAGATTTTAACAAGGCTATGAAATCTGAAAGCATTAGCTCCCTATGGCTGTATCACAACAGACCAAAATCCCAAGGAAAGTGACCAAAAATTCTATTTACTATAAGCCAGGCCATAGTAAGGCAAAATTAGACTGTAACTGCAATAAATACGGGGGAATATACATATGTATATATTGTTCCGGATAATTTTCCACAAGACTTCGGGATTGCAAAACAAGAAGCGGTTCGACGGACAAACACAGATTTATTTACAGAACAGCAATTTACATGTATTTACAAGCTAATCAAAGAGCTAACAACTTTCTCTCAAAGTTTAAACACAACTGACTGAATCTTCTTGTGTCTCTCTAGCCTGTCTAGCCTCTCTCAGTCTGCCATCTCGTGAGTGCCACGGTATTTATAACCCAGATAGAAACTTCGAGAAAAAGAACATTCCACAAAATTCTATTTCACAGTTTCCTAGTCGGCTGCACTACCGTATGGAGGGGCGGGACTTTCTAGATTTTTCTCTACACGCCCCGCCAGTTCTCCGCCAATCGCATGTTTCTGCGCTTAGACTGAAACCGCCATCAACCGATTTCGATATTTCTGAGAGCCATCGAACAAATCCCGCCCCATCTATCGCCTACAGATCGTAACAATATATATATATCTGACAAGGCAATACTGACCTTCGAGAAAAAGAACATTCCACAAAATTCTATTTCACAGTTTCCTAGTCGGCTGCACTACCGTATGGAGGGGCGGGACTTTCTAGATTTTTCTCTACACGCCCCGCCAGTTCTCCGCCAATCGCATGTTTCTGCGCTTAGACTGAAACCGCCATCAACCGATTTCGATATTTCTGAGAGCCATCGAACAAATCCCGCCCCATCTATCGCCTACAGATCGTAACAATATATATATATCTGACAAGGCAATACTGACCTATTTTGTACGTGACTTCCTCTTCTACGATTTCCTCATCTTCAAATCCATCATCCGACAGATCGACCGGTCTGACACAATCCGATTTTGTGTTCCGCGCAATGAAAATATTCCCTACAAAAAGAAGAAAGATCCAGATGTAAGAGACACAGAAAAACGAGCAACAGTCAACTTTGTTTAATCTCAAAAACAAATGCTAGAGCGAGAACGAAAAATATATCCTTTTACCTGGTTTTATATCCATGTGGGCCAATTTCTTTGAATGTATGTACTTTAAACCTTCTGTGACATGCAGGAGGATTTGCTTCAGCTCCGCCTCGCTGAATGAAACACCCGATGCCTTATTCTGCTCTATCACATCAGCTAGACTTCCACCTGCAAAATACAAAATGTACATAAACTCAAACAATATTCACACTCGGCTTTTACTCCTGATTAAATCGCAACTGCTCATTAATAGCCAATTTGTTCATAGATGCAAGAGCACTCACCGTTGCAGTATTCATTCTGGATCAGCATGTGATCATCTTCGGCCCAAGCTGAGTAATACCTCACAACGTGCGTGTGCCAACCAAGAAGAGCATGGGCATAAACTTCGTTTAATGCTCGGCGTCTGTAAGAAAAATTGATCATCATTGTTATCAAATGGGGAAAATGTAATATCAAAATATCAAAGACATTCTGACTTTAGGAGACCCTGGACAAAGCAAACATCACACAGTCGAACCCAGATTCAAAGCCAATACCAATTTCATATATAATTTAACCCTATATCAAGTCAACAGTCGAATAGGTTAGAATTCCTATGTGGGAGATTGGTTTACTGAAAATATATCGCTAAGCATGGATTAGCATTAAATCGAGGTTTGGCTGTAAATATGAGACTTGTTATTGTCATCTATGACTAGGGCATAAGCCACTCGTTTGGTTAATCAGTAAACATGTTGAAATCGGGTCATAAATCTTTATCTGAATATAGAAAAAACAAATACACACGCAAGCAATGAACATTTTTTTAAACAGTTTTTTAACAATACCATTTTTTAAATACCATACTTGTATCCTTATAAATATGTGATTCTGTGAATTTGATTGAGTAGGTAAAGCTTCTTTTGATTGGTACGTAGGACTATCCAACAAGTTCTCGGTTGCAAAACTTACCTTTTGAAAAGTCCACGTCCAGCGAATTCCAGAGACTTACCTGTGGAGACGTCCCGAAGCATTTCTCCAATGAAGATCAGTGCTTTATAAAGAAAGCCATTACTCACTCATCAGCTGTTCCTTTGAGAGGCTTTCTTGACTTCTTCAGGGCATATTCACACCCGTCAAGCCTGTGAATGCACCTATAGACACTCCCGAATTCACCAGATCCTATTTGACATACTTCGAGGAATTCCGTGGCATATCTTGATATATTAGTATCCCGTATCCTCTGGAAAATAAAAATTGGAATAAATATATGCACAAGCATATGTATACAATAACAACACACATACAATAGGGTCTTGATAATCTGAAAGGCATGCGGCACAGGCTTCTCAAATTACTAAACATTGGGATTTTCTGAAAAACAGAAAACAAAAAAAAAAAGTCTCAAATTGTTTGAATTTTCTAATATATAAAGTTAGATTCTTTGGACCAGAATACGATACTTAAAAATAGATTTAAAAAAACTCGTAATTTCATACTTTCAGTGGGTGAAACTCTTCTTCAATATCCTGCTCGGTATCATCAACCAGATCTTCTAAGCTGCCTTTTCCTACAGATCTGCAAATATAAGGAGCAATGACCAATCAACAAATCGTCACATGAACTAATCGGAACACAAAAGGTTTTAAGAAAATTATCAGCATCACACATGGCTAATACATTATAAATTTAGAGGAATGCACTGTGTGTGCAACGACAGAGTAAAAATTCAGTGCCCCATACCTTGTTCAGCGCATGTGAATGAACGTGCATTTAAATGCAGTAAAAACCGATCAAACGACGACCAAGCCATAGCACACGCAATGGTTTGACAAAATTTTACAATGTGCGTATATACCCATAAACAGGACCTAAATTGACTAATTGAATCCAATCAATTCTAAAAGGCCGACTAAATTGCATAGTTTCTTTTCAAGGAAAAACACTACTTAAGTCATTGTAAATAAATTTTGAAGTCAAAGAAATAAATTTTTCACTAAACTGGTGCCATCGCGAGTAGAAAATACTATCATCCGATGCTAAAGGAGTGGGTCTCTTCCCTCCGTATCTTGACCCTCTTTCGTTTTGGCAGATATGCTGCTATAAATTCCAAACATTTTTTTTAAACACAAATTTAGAGTAACCGCGCAAAGAAAATTTTAGGTGGCAATACCAATTTTTTAGTCGCCATGGTGACCCGGGACTTGTCCAGCCCTGTATTAGACGAATGTCAAACTTAAGTGGACCCGCATGTGATTGGTTCATCAAAGGAGCTTGTGTTTCGGCTCTTTGATTTTGTTTAGCCAAGGCTATGGTTGGAATCAGTTTGCGCATGGGAAGGAGGGAAAGAAGAGAAGAGGAAAACAAAAGCATGGCGAACAAAAGTCAAAGCGAGCGAACCTATGTAGCCTTAAGACTCCAACTCAGGACGAGAATTTCCCATACAGAGTGTTTTAGGCACAGATTTTTTAGTCACTAAACGAGGACTGGAATTTGCCAAGACCCAGATCAGACCAAAAGGCATGTTTATACTAAAATCAAATACCTGAAATAAGCTTGGATAACCATATTGCAATAGCTCCTCTTCACACCAAAACCACAGCTGAATAAGCCTGGATAATGTGAACTCATCGAACAGCAGTGAAAAATCACAGGAGATCCCTAAAAAGTCCACAAAGATGAAGACTTCCCAAAAAAAAAAAAAAAAAAAAAGACTCGGCTCAAACTAGCTGACTGGCGCCAAATCCGGATCCCGTTACCTCACCAAATATCCCAGCTGTTGAGATCTTTGCACACAAAAAATCCTCTCTATTTAAAGGGTCTCTAAAGAAGGATCGGAACCCTCCCCCCATTTCAAACAAAACTTACACCTTTATGAGCAACGGCCACAAGCCCTAGACTGGGCAAGCCCTCTCGAAACTTTCCATCCGGAGGAGGAAGGGGGGACACCCCAAGAGACACGCGACTTGTACAAAAGAGTCAGGTAAGGTACACCAGGTGAGAGACACACACACACTGGGGAGGAAGTATAAGAGGAGGCACATACACACAGATGCCACATCCTGCCCTACTCTCGCGAACGCATCCATCCATCCGATCTCCTTCATACAACAAAGACATAAATACGCATCCGATGACAACAATAGTGGCACAAATAGGTGCCAGAGAAGACATCGCATTGAATCGCGCGCGCGTGCCGCGAGAGACGGTTGAAGACGGCATACGGACAACGAGATCCACACATAACCGACATTTCTACATCCCTTCTCCATCCTGTTCCGGAACAAACAAACGCTAACTTACGTTGTGTGACCGAGAGTCGCTGGAACAGCTGACGTGTGGAACCCCTTTCCCCCCCCCCCCATTCTTATCCATCAACGACCTCCAAGACGATTTACTACCAATTGCGAACCGATTGTCGTTACCACTGATGCATCCTACCCGGGCTTAACCTTTTGGAGAGTGAGTGCGGGCCGCTTCATTGGTTTCGAAACGAGTCGCGGGCCACTTGAGTGATTTGGAAACGTGCCGCGGGATACTTAACCCTTTGAGCGGTTTTCCCGATTCGCATTATAATAACCACATTGAAAATGAAAGCGTGTCAAGAACCCGAGATATTTCGGGGTGACCGGAATAAAGCGGATCAAGTTTGACGCGATATCTCGGGATTGCCGCTGTAAGGGTTAAATGATCGATAAACTGCCGCTCAAGTGAACTGTAAACGTGCCGCGGGCCACTCAAGAGAACTGGGTGTGCCACTGGTCACTTGATTTGGAGATTTGCTCCGGGTCGCTTAAATGATCTGGAAATAAGCCAAAAGCAACTGAAGTAATCTTTCGATTTGCCACGCACCACTTTAGCGATCTTATATTCCCCTTTCGAGGGGACACTTAAATGATTATTTATCGCGGGTCACATCAGATGACTCAGCGGGCCATGGGTTGAGCATATATATGTTGGGCATACAGAGTACAAACACATGAATTGCTAGGCAGCCCTCCTCCCACCAGAACATCACTTTCCACGGGGGGGGGGGGGGGTGCTTAGAACACACATGTCACTGTCCTGTCCATTCATGTAAACACTAATATTGGGCATTAAAAAAACATAGGTCGATTGTTTCAACCTTCAAAGAGGGAGGGGGTTCTCAGAGAATCGCTCAGGGGCCGGGGTCCCCAAATACTTTTGAGATTGTCCGAGCTTATCAAGGATCAAATTAATAACGTGTAACAAAATGTCTTGATGGAAGTCCAACAACATCTGCTGCCTCATAACGACAGTGACACCTGGCGACGATACAAAAAAAAATCCATATACACTTCATATAAAGGGGGGGGGGGGGAAGGATTCATATACGCCCTTCTATACACATTCAGAATCCCCCGAACCCTGGATCAACCAACAGCTGCCGACATCGTCTCCGACCCGACGAACACCCCCTAAAAAAAATCGGAAACTCACTTGTTTCGAAACAAATCCTCGATCCAGAGCATGAAATAATAATAATAAAAAATGGGAACAGCTGCAACCACAACACCACCACCAGCTGAACTTGAACCAGCTGGAGCTCCCAACGGCCGAAGGAAACATTGTCTGCCCCAAAAATAACGATAATGTGTGCGTGCGTGCCTCTACATTTAGTGGGGGGGGGGGGGCCTTCGCTATCAACTGCCGGAATTTTCGCTGTACAAAATCCGTTGGATCAGAGAAAAACATGTTTCTTAACATGGGCTTTGAAAAAGCCAACGTTGTTTACTTCCTTGAAGCAAACACACATATTTATTCAGCATCCATCATAGGTCGTTGGTTCCTCTCGTTGGCCCACGTGGCCACCAAGATGACGACGAGATCTTGCGAGCTCACCATTACCTTTTGGCACCACCAACGGGGCCGGGGGCCCCCTCCTTTCACCCGCTAGTAAGGATGTAAACATGTAGCAAACATGTAAAAACCCACTGCAGAATATGCCGACTAGAAAATCGGGGGCCCTCCCGTCGCAAAACTTCCATTCAATAGACATAGGGCCATAACTATACTGGGGATTAATCAGAGAAGCGCTCGGGCTAGCTAATCAGATGTATAAATATTATAATTCGAAGGGTCATCAGCCCAAAAAGGAAATCTCATAGTTTAGTCTCAGATTAAACTCGAGAAAATGCATTCGCTACTCTACCCGTTGGGCCCTGGAGTCGAATACGGGGCTCCCGGGTGATACAAATCAACAAGAGGAGAGAGAGAACGAGCAAGGTCCTCTACATCAAAAATTCTCAATTTTTTAGAAATTGCGGGCGACTTCAGTGATCGGGAACAGCGCCATCGCAGGTCACTCAAGTGATACGGAAATGTGCCGTGGGGCCCGCTTGAGTGATCTGGAAATGTCCCGCGGACCATGCAAATTATCTGTGAATATGCCGTGGGCCTCCTAAGTGACGTGGGACTGCCCCACAGGTCACTTCAATAATATGGAAATGTGCCACAGGTAGCTTAGTTCACTTTTGCAAAATTAAGTTTGAAGGTCACGGATGACTCTGAGGGCTGATGAGTTGAGCCTGTATACTCTACGTTGAAGAGGCTGATGAGATTTCAGTTTCGATGTCTGGGGTATGAACATTACATTTGAAAGAAAAATCAATAACTGGTCCAGGGGCCCCCCCCCCACTGAAGGATGCAGGAGCTACCAGAGCGCGAAATCACAATCACCCCATTATATTGTATTTATCCGTTTAAAACAGATCCAAACATCTGCTCTAAGTGGGGGAAGAGAAGTCTAATACCAATAAAAAAATTTTTTATTACATGCTTAAATGGGGGAGGGGGGCCTCTGAACACGCTTCAATTACACAATGGCTACTTCCGGTACAAGCAAACCGGATATCGATGTCAACATGTAAAACCCCACTGCAGAATATGCCGACAAGAAAATTTGGGGCCCTCCCGTCACAAAACTTCCATTCAATAGACATAGGGCCGTAACTACACTGGTTTAATCAGATTCAGAGAAGTACTCGGGTTAGCTAATCAGATGTATAAAAACCATAATTCGAAGGGTCCCTGACGTTAATCTGTCCCTTCACTGCCTAAATAGGTGTTAAACATTACGCGCGAAAAATATTTTGTCGGCCTTCTACAAGTGTTTCTTCAACTTCTTCTGCCCATGGCCCTCTTGGACCCATATTTCTATCTAGTGGTTCCTCTGTCTTATCCAGGTCCCCCCCCCCCATCCAAGAGCGAGGCCCTTTTCTACTTATCTAACTGAATCAAAATCTAAATTTATAATGAACAAACATTTTATGAATGAGATAGATCTCTGGAGCCCTCGGCCAGGTATTGATACTGAGAGAAGGCCTCCCTCCCAAGAGCCGAATCAAATTGGAGGGGGGGGGGAAAGGGGAATAGGTCTGCGTAAAATATGGGACGATCCAACGAACCTTCACAATAAATCGAAACTTCCGACACATCATCATCACCCTGGGTCACACCTACCATGGGCCGGTGAGCTACATCCTTGTCGGAGGCTTTATACGTGGTCGTCCCGACATCATGGCGCCCCCAGCTGGAAGTAACATACTGTATTTACATACTTATCGATTTGAAAATCATAGTACCAGATCTCATCGTGTAGGCCTAATGTGGCCTGGTCATGCCCGCAAGAATCCATAGATTAAGATGGCCCTGGTTTTATGGTCCTCCACTTTATTCTGGAAAGCAGTCACAATTTTCTCTACCATATTTCACTTGAAAGCTTTATTTCGTCACAGCTCTCTATGTGCCCCCCCCCCCAATACCAATTATTGTGGCTCCTCCTCCATTTGATTTTCCTCCGGCCCCCTTAGAATATCTAAGGACCACAACGAGGGAGCATATGCCCCCGGTTGAGAACCACTGTTCCACAATATATATATATATATATATATATATGTATCACCCCCCCCCCTACCCGTAACAGTCTTGTTCAAGAATCAGTTACTAGTACAGTTTGAAATTTTCTCATGTTATACGAGCTCTAATATGCTGCGGTCCGGTGTCGCGCTGGACTCACGATACAAGACGCAGCCACGAGTCACGGCTCTGCAAATTTCAAGTCACAGCGAGCAAACAGACCAGTTCCTGAACAAACAAGATTAAAGAACGGGCACGTGTTCGTTACGAAGAAAGTGGAGGCCCCTACAATCTTTACACACACGTACAGCAAACAAAAGGCCATTTTTCGCATTAGGGGCAAGAGATAAGAGAGAGAAATCTAAAAAACATGAATTTAAACTGTCTGACACGACAGCTATAGCTAACTAACTATTCGCAATTGCAACAATAACTATCCTAACAGTGGCGTAAAGTGCGTTAACCCGTGGGGCGCTAACGCCCTCCTCTGATAGTTAGCAATAGTCGACGATCACGCTTCTCATCCTTTACTTTTTTACCCACTTGTTCTTCCTCAATCCTTAATGAGCACTTTTGATCTCTCTCTCTCTCACTAACGACGAGCACCCGATCACACGAGTTTGTTCAGCGGAGGAAAGGCGATTGGCTGATCTCATCAGCACCAGTTACTCCACTGCTTTCGGGCTTCCTCAGGACACATGTTTCCCAGAGGTAGCTGTATTTTTCTGATGAAATGCCAGGCTCCGTCTGAAGGAGTAGTTTTCCCCGCGAATGGTTCGCGGATGCCTCTGAAGGAGGGTCCAAAGTTGAGGAAACGCTGCATTCGAGAAACTAAAGCAGCGTTTTGATTATTTCGTTTTTAAAGAACCCTTTCAGGTTATATCCCTGTTCTGCGTAACCCCTACAAGCCTAGAACATTGTGGGAATCTATAATGTCGATATTCATTTCTATTTCTCAAGGAACTCATAGTGATGAGGCTAGCGGACCCCTGGTTGAGAAACACCGAGTTAAATGCATTGAAGTGACTGAGCGAGAATTTTTTCTCAACTTTCTCAGTCAGTGCGTAACTGAGAGGTTCTCAATTTGTAACCAGAGCCGGGGGGGGGGGGAATCCACAATATTTAAGTGACTATTAAGAAATTTTAGTAGTCACGGTAAGTCTTGGTAATGACTGATCACCTAGGAATACGCACTGAGGGGATCGAGAGGTCTTATGGTACAACGATAGCTATTGGAAAAACATTAAAAGGCAGTGAAGTAACTGGGACTAAAATCTCCGTCTTATTCTTAGGGATTCGGACATCCCCAACCCCACATGATTTCGAGTGGCACCCTAAAATTGACGGGACAGACCAGTTGGAAATCACGCACCTTTGCTTTAGCTCAATAAAATCCATCCCTCAAAATTAGTTGCCAAACCGAAGGTGGGGGGGGGGGATCACCTAAAGATCGCTTTGAGGGAGGAGGCGGGTTCTTAGCATTGCTGTCTTAACGCATGGACACACCCGAGCACGGCCCGGTGCTTCAATGAGAGGCCCGACTAATTTGTCAGGTCACCATATCCCGGTGTAACCAAATGGGTCCCGAATTCTCAGATTAATTAATTAAGGCGTAAAAAGTTGGTCTTCGGCTAGATAGCTCCTTAATTATAAGCACAGATAATCGAGCGGGGTCCTTGGGTATAACAATATCTAATTGACGAAACACAACACGAAGGGGGGAATCCAAACCCAGCGGAGTAACCGAGCGTGAAATTTCTATTCAAACGCAGTTCCCACGACATTTCAATAGCACAATACGATTCTCACATAGCCGATGGAGGGGGCGGGGGAAACCCCGATGAAAATAGGAGAAATTCCGCAATATTTCGAAATCCCAACGAACTAACAACGAAAAATCCCACGGAAAGAAAACATCGATGGATAAGACTGAGGAATTAATAGCTAAAAACGGCTATTTTTTTTTTTTGCCACTTATCTCTAGAGAGCCATTCCACCTGTGTGCGTCATCATTATCCCTAAGAGTGGTATAACGTAAAAAAAAAATAAATAAATAAAACAAATGGTGAATCGTCATTTATCGTGTCTGAACGTGAATGAACAGCTGTTCGGAATAAAAAAAAGATTCATTCAACTGATTATTCCGTCTTATCAAAAACTGAGTGTTCACGTGCCACCGTTTCTATCTACATCCATGTAAATATATAAAATGTTCGAAAAATAATCTTTCCCTTCATTAAAAACTAGGAAGGAGGAAAAAAAAGTTAGCAAATGAGAAGAATTCCAATCAAAAATATTACGACTGGAAGAAGTGCAACGACCAGGAAAATTCGCTATATTTTGTACATAATTTTGAAATATCGGATGCATTTTTTTCTTTTTTTGAAAGATTACAAGAAATTTCAGCCAAGGGGGTGCCAACGATATCTTTACACAGTTCCTGGATGACTCACTATGATAAAATACGCCACGGACGTCATTCTCAAGGGGGGCTTTCCGTGACGTCAGTCCTCAACCGAAAAACTTCGATGACGTACACGGACCGGTTCGCTCAAGTCTCGTCTTCTAATATAATCTATAATTCTTATTACTGCTTAAGTATCCCACACCATGGTCCGGTGACCAGATGACCCATTTTTCCAACGAATTCCAGAACGCAACGGTGCATCTGAGGAGTTTCGTCCTCGGGTACGTCGGGCCCAAGCGGGATTCCGCTTGGGCCCTATAGCAATATACCGATCATCAGATGGGGTTTGTAACCCTGGTTGACTGAACCCATGTCTCCGGTCAGCTGTTTGATTTGCTTGGGAATTGTTTTCGTAATCGGTATATTGCTATAGTAGCTAAGCTGAATCGACGAGCGACCTCCACAACTGTTACTGCCAAGGTTGCAATATCACTTGGTAAGACACTATCTGCTGGTACTGAGTGACGACGGCTCCACGTGAAGGAACTGTGGAAACGCGAGTACCAAGCGTTTGTGTTCCACTAACCGTGCAATCTAGGTGTGGGGGGGGGGGGAAGATTAAAGTGCTGTCGTAATGTTATATAAACCGTTGCGTACCTAAATTTTGGAAGTGAGTGTAGAAAAACATTTCAGAACTAAATCAAGAGAAATAATTTCAGAATTGATTAAAATTCTTCCTCTAATGTTGGATCAAAAATTTTAGAATTGAATTTGCATTACTTTCGCTGATCACAGCTGCTGAAGAAAGTAATATAGCATAGTGCCAAAAATCTCCTTCTGCAAGAAATGCAGGGCGGACGAAAAGTCTTGGACACATTTTAAAAATTAGTAACAAATCAACCAATTGACATTAAAAAGTATGATTTGTACTAAAATACTTATCGTGGTCTAGAGCTTCTTTATTGATAAATTTAAAAAAAGTTTGAATTTCACTCAAGGGTGGCGCTGTGAAACAAAACAATTTGACATAACACATAAAATGAAACTCAAACAGTACAAAAATGAATGTTTATGACAATCTGCCATTACACAAAATTACCACATTTCAGCATGTGTGCCCTTTTACCCATTCAGATGTTGCTCGAGTTCGAAAGGGTGATCACATTACAATGTCATAGTTTTATGAATGAAAATTGTCATAAACATTAATTATACACTGTTTGGGTTGTATTTTATGTGTTATATCAAGTTTTTTATTTTACAGCGGCACATGTCAGTGAAATTTGAAATTTTTTTAATTTATCAAAAAAATATCTCTACGACATAAGTATTTTAATGCAAACCGCAACCCATTTATGTCCATTGGTTGATTTGTTATTCATTTTTAAAATGTGTTCAGGACTTCTCGTTTACACTGTATAATATCTTTTATTTTATAAAGCCTTCCAAATAATTTTCAAACTTCAGTTTTTCCCCTTCACCGCATTTTCCCCAAATATTTAACATTTTCCGAGAACCTTTATTACTAGAGCCCGGAAGTTCAGGCACTAAAAAAAGTAAAAATTGGCAGAGGGGAAAGCAACAGCAATGCATAAAACAGGTGATAAAGAAAGTTTATAATTAATTTAAAAATCATTAAAAATTAGATGCACTAAAGGTCTGAAAACTGGCAACTTTTTTTGTCACCCAGCATACTGTTTCAATTACAACATATTTTACCAAAAGTTGATATTATGACAAAAAAGTGTCCACGGTTAAACCAGAGGGGATTTGATTGAATGATGGGTAATTAGATAAAATGCAAAATAATGCTAGCTAAAATTTAAAAAAATAATAATCATATCAAAATCAATGTTGGTCAAATCAAAGACATCGTTTTTATCACCCATGATAACGGAGAGTTTCTCAGAATTTTCAAATGTTAATCTTCACACGCTGTCAGTCTGAATCACTTTGATGTAGATGGATATTTGTATTTTAAAAACAATATACCACATATTCTTTCCAGTGCATTTATGGTGTAAATGAAACAAAATAAGAACAGCATATGCCCTCAGAGCTAGAGCTCTACTGGCTTTCATCCAGTGAAAACATGGTTCATACTGTTTGTAAGTGAAAAAGATTCAAGGATTATTCAAGCACTTTTCCAGGCAAAGTTAAAAAATTCTAGGACATTTTGAGGGTTGATGAAAATTGTGATTGAAAAAATAAACTTAAATAAACGTTTTATTTTTCTATTTATATTCCACATCCAATCACTTTAAATTTCGAGTTTGAAATTTAAAATAAGTGACAGTATTTAAAACAAATGCTGCCTGGCAGTCCAGTGGTTAGGGAGCTAGCTTTTGACTGTGCAGGTCTGGGTTCGAATCCCGGGTGGGGCATGGATGTCTACTAACACTAACAAATTCCCTGGACAGATCACAACGATCTCTTGGGAATACAATACTGATCACATTATTAAACGCTAATTTATAAAAGATATAATTTTCGAAACAGTTAAAAAACTTGATGAAAAATCAAAAAGCATATACAATCAATTCATGATAAATCAAACTCTGGTGGCTCGAATATCTCTTAACGTGGAAATCAGCCAAAGAACATTTTCGGCGTCTTATTGTTAAAATTTTCCCTTAACTTAAAGTTCCCTTCCTCTAAGTTTTCAGGAATGAGAGAAATTTAAAATTAGCATTTAGCAACAGAATTCAGCACTTAGAAATTGAATTGACCATTTAGCAACTATGAAGTGTGGAAGGGGAGGTGCACATTTTGACCCAATAACTTTTCGCGACTGAAAATGCTTCCAAGCACATGAAGTTTTTGACCCCCAGAAGAAATTAACTGCATAAATCCCAAGAATAACGTCATCGTAGCAATCGGAAAATTGGGATATTGCAGGGGTTCAAAAAGCAGAAAAATATTTGGGAGCTAGCCCGATTTTGTAGGAGAGCTAAGCAGGGCATTTTGCTCAAGGAAAACGATCCTAAATATTTTTTTTTTACTTTTCCTATGTTAAAAGATGTAGCATAATGGCAATTAAATCGGAAAATGTTGTGTCACTCTTACGGCTGAAATGTACTACACTGACGGGACATGATTATCTTGTAATGTCAGAGACGTTGGAAATTCCGATTCGTGGAAACCTTGTGGCATGGAAATTATGTTACTCCCTTGTCACACAATTTAAATGAATCAGAATTCACAATGTCTCAGACATGATGTGAAATCACACATCAGTGTAGTGTGTTTCGACCTATAGACATTTACCACTTTAGCAACCACATTTAGAAAATTTTAGATGCCAATACCAATTTTCTAGTCGCCATGGCATCTGGGATTTTTCCCTACATGTGCGATTACTGAATTGGGCTCAACCTGTTAAAAAAGATATCTATCTTAAACAGAATCAAAAGATGTCTCTGATGATTAGTATAATGATATTGTTACGAAAATTATGTAAATAGCCTTTATTTATTATGTCATTATTTTGCCTGTAAATAGTCACACACACAATTTAACACATTTCTCTGTAAATCTTGCCAAATCAACGACAAACTAATCTGGCAATATCATGATGCTACAGGATCTTTCAGGAAGCTTCCCAAGTTTTCTTAACCTGCATATAAGCGCCTGCATAGTGGAACTAGAAGGCAGTTTGTCGAGTTTTAACAAGACAAAAATAAAATCAAGAGAGTTCTCTTGCATACATATGCGAAGCCAATTTTAAGCGGCTTTCTGTATTGTCAAATCGCTGCTTGTAAATATGTGTACATAGTTGTCCCGTAAAATAAATCTCTGTTGTCCTTTGTTGTGATAGACGTTATCCGGAACAATATGAACAGTTATAAAAACAGAAACCACTCTGATATAAAAAATATTTCGGCCCCTCGATGTTCTGTTTCATATAGGGTTCACCGTACATTAGGGCTTGACAAAAAGAAATTAGGTGGCAACCAAATTTTTAAGCAGCCAAGCATAATTTTTTTTGAGAAAAATGACTTGAAGTAATCCTATTTTTACTTTTCAGAGCATACCTGGGGAATTTTAGCCACTAATTCTAATTTCTTTAGCGGCCACAGCCACCTGGGATTTGTCAAGCCCTGCTATATGCATGAGCCGTTATTCAATAAGCAATGGAGATTGAATATAAACACATGAATTTAATCAAACTTACTCGTTACATCCTGTTAAGCCATTCTCCCGCCTCCGCTTGGCTTTCGAACTCAACCACAAACCAGTCTTTGTGAAAGGATTGATGTTAGCCTCGACTTTCTGAGCCGATTGTGGCCTGACCCTCCTGGTCTTGATGAAGCTGTTATCGTGGTCATCACAAAAATCAGACTTCGGGGCAAAAAGTCTAGACCTGTTCCGACGCTGTGCCTCTACTGTCGTTAAACGTGACTGGTGGAGGAGACTCTTCGGCGACTGCGGTGATCCGAACAACCTCAGGGCTCTGACACCTTTGTAAGGTGGAGTGCTTCCCGTTGAAACCCTCTTGGGATATTCACAATCTTCATCTTCTTCCTCTATGCTCTTGTGATGACTGAAATAAACAGTAAAATATAAATATAATGCAAACAATCATATGCAATCATTACAGATACCCTGTAAAACCAGTTATGACTGATTTCAGGGAAGTGAAAATTTGCTCTGCTATATATCTGATATCATAACGCAACCAAAAATTTCACATGGCGTATCCATGGGGGGAGCTTTAGCAAAATGCTACAATGCTAATGTAATGATTGATGGTTGGATGTCTACTCGCTTCGTACCTCTTGTACGCATTTTTGCAAAAGTGGCTACTACTTCTTTCGAATTCTACGATTTTCTTTCGCATTTTGCAAAAAATGTGACCGGAGCTTAAACCCTGCAGTACCTGCTCATTCTTGAAGTCCCCAAAGCAGAATATGCCGAAATCTGTAACATACGTAGCAGAACAATCTGGAAGAATTTCAAGAAAACACTATTATGGGAACTTTTACTGCAGAACATTTCCAGTCAGCAGAGGGCTCGTTGCAGAACAATGCAAAACATTCTGCTTTGGGACTTGAGGTTCTCACGAGGCATCCAAAACAGCCACGTTAAACATGTTTGATAGAGAAGACATCCCCCAAAGCAGAATGTTTTGCATTGTTCTGCAACAAGCCCTCGGCTAACTGGAAATGTTCTGAGATAGAAATCCCCATCAACCGTATTATGCACGGTGCCCCCGATAGCCAATTTATAGTGCAAAAAAGACAAAATAAAAATGAGGTTTAAGTCAGGTCCAGAGCTCTGCCCTCATGGGGAGAACTAAGCATCCTGCAATGATTGACATACCATGATCATGATTCAATGCAAACACTCATGTTACAACAAAAGCAGAGAAAAATTAATAGAGCAAAACACTGGTACTTGATTCAACAGCTCTGGCTATCTCGCCCTACCAGTCTCTACTGGCAGGATTTGCAACATCCAGTTAACTATTTTCCCTATATTATTATAAAAGGTGGATCTGGTGCATTCTACGGATTACAGTGAAAAAGCATTATGTTTAACGTTGATAAAACACCCTGTGAGTTCATGGATAAAGATTGAGGATAAAATATTCACGAGGCAAAAACGATTATCTATATTTGTTTACATGCAGTGCCATTTCAACCAAGGGCATACCCAGGATCTGAACTAGAGGGGGCAACTCACTGGTACTAAATGGATACATCTATGCTATGTGTGCCAATTACTATATTTTAATGTCTCTTCTGGGGGGGGGGGGACCTGCCCCTCCTGCCCATGAACTCAAAACCACCAGGGGGGGGGGCCTGGGACAAGAGGTTTCTTTTTTTTTTTTTTTTGCCTCCCTACTAAACTGGAAGTATCGGTTGACCATGGGTAAGGAGTCTTGAGCATCCGAATGGCGCTGCATGTTTCAAAAGATGTTACAAAACATGGTATGTGCACCACACCACAAATTTGATTGATAGGGCCTGACAATGCCAGCACCTCGCTTGTTATCGATACAAAGTATTAACAAAAAAGTTTGGTACCACACCTCATCACTATAAGTAACCGGGACCGCAATGGCATGGTGGTAAGATGTTTGTCTACCACCGTGAAGGTTGCCATCAGGTCCCGGATTCAAACCCAGGAAGAATATAAATAACAAGGAATTTTCCTTAACAAGCTTCAGGTGACCATTGATGGCTCCTTTATTTCCAATCCAATTCGTTTTACTCATGTAATTCACCGCATGGCAGTAAATTGCAGTATAACGATATGGCCAGAGTTGGTGTGTGATGAAGTAGTCACCACAAATTCGATTGATTTGGCTTGAGCACCACCACACTTGATCATGACATATACTTCACAAGTTAAACAATCTCATCACCACAGGTAAGGGGCCCAGAGCACCCTGTATACATTAATGAGAACTTGTGTTACAAATGGAGGATATTGTGAATTGGCTCATTGGGGAAAGAGGCATGAGAAAAGTATCCAAGGGATATTTGTATAAATGCAGGGCTGCTTCAACAGCACCTAAGGCAAGAGGGGTTTCTCTTAGGGCCTACAGGGCTGAAAAGTGTCAGCTTACCGATTCAATCGGAGCACCATTGGGCCCCGAGCACCCTGCGTACGTGAAAGAAAAAAAATTTTTTTTCAAACACAGTATGTACTACTCACCACGAATTCGACTGATAGGGCTTGACGATGGCACCGCGACGCTTGCTGTTGTTGTGATGGTGGACGCATTCGCCGACGGCAGAGTCCGTTGAGGAATCGAGGTGATCGCAACTGCCGTCATCGGAATTCGGAGAGGACGAGTGGCGGATCGGACTCGCGCTGAAATTCAAAGGCAAGTGTCCATCCTCGCTGTTGATCGGTGAGACGTCCTCGTCGTCACTGAAATCTAATCGGGACACGATCCCTTCGTCTTCCATTGCGGCAGCGGCACGGAAGAGCATCTTCGGCTTCAACGACATATCGACAGACGACACTGACATCAAAGCAATTCTCACGCACAAACACTAAGCTAAAAATAATGAAATATTACGCACGTAAAAAAAACATGTGTAAAAAAAACAGATTATGGAAAAAGTCCGAGCCCCAGGGACACAACAGCCATCAGTGACGAGACCGGCAGTTTTTACGCGCCTTATGAAAAAATAAACAACAATAATACGAAAAAAACCGATAAGAAAATGGCGCTCAAATCCGCACACGTGACACCAGCGGACCAATCACGGACCGTTATTCCGAATATGGACTGGCAACCCTTTAAACTGCCAACTACGGCAATGTAGCTCTTTAAAAAAGAAAAAGACGGCGGGAAATAATTCAAATTTTTATGCTGTTTCCACCAATTTATGTTTCTCGCGGCGTTGTCCGTGGACCGAAAATACGCATTCAGTGAAGTGTGGTGGGTTAACCACATTATAAAAATCACAGAACTAATGAGAGGAAAAAAATTCCAGAATTAATGAGAGGAAAAAATCCCAGAATTGAAGAATTCAGAATTAATGAAAGAAAAATCCCAGAATTATGAAGAATTCAGAATTAATGAAAGAAAAATCCTAGAATGATGAGAATTCAGAATTAATGGGGAAAAAATCCCAGAATTGATGAAGAATTCAGAATTAATGAAAAAAAATCCCAGAACTGATGAAGAATTCAGAATTAATGAAAGAAAAATCCCAGATTGATGAAGAATTCAGAATTAATGAAAGAAAAATCCCAGAATTATGAAGAATTCAGAATTATTGAAAGAAAAATCCCAGATTGATGAAGAATTCAGAATTAATGAAAGAAAAATCCTAGAATGATGAAGAATTCAGAATTAATGACAAAAAAATCCCAGAACTGATGGAAAATCAGAATTAATGAGAGGAAAAGTCCCAGAGTTGAAAATATATGCAGTAAAACGAAAACGGGACAACCCTCAAATGCGGTCACCCCTCTTTTACGACCAAATTATAATTTACCCTTGTATAACACATGCATTAATTTCAAACCCCTGATTAACGGTCACCTCTCTTTTTCCGACGGATTTCTTTGTCCCTCCGGTGTCCGCAAAAGAGATGTTTTACTGTGTATTTCACTTCTATTTACTGGTAAGTGAAGGGCCCCCAAACCGTGGGGGTGTCGCCCCCTATCATTAAGTATTTTATTCCCACTCATCATAGAATATATGCTTCCTCCCCCTTCATTCTGCATCTGTAGGGCCTCTAGGCTGGGATCTTTGGTGACCCAAAGAACAGATTTTTCCTGGCCCCCCCCCCATCAAAAGTAAATCATCATAGTGTAAAAAAAGTGATGAGAAACATCATCCGTGGGCCCCTGGGTAAGAATTTTGTCAGTCCCCATACCTCTGTTGGGCCCCCACATGGGAGGGGGCTAACAGGGCTCTAGCCCTGGGGCCTGGGACGATTATCATCATTTCTTTGCTTTTTCACACTATAAATTAATTACAGAAGGGGCCCGTTAAAAGTCTGACCGAGGGGCCCGCAAGAGATCCCAGCCTGGGGGCCCCACTACAGGATGTGGGGGCTATGTCTCGGGCTGAGCGGAAGCAGGGGAGACCAAATCCGAGTTGAAAGAGCAGAAAAAAAGCTTTCTCGACCAAAAAAAACGTGGCAGTGGTGTGCCAAAAATAGGACCCGCTCGGGCAGGGCCACAACTAGGGTGGAGCGGGCGGGTCTAGTGTCTCGGGCGCTGATTCGGGGTGGGGGCAAATCTAAGTTTCAACTGCTCCTTCTACATTACATGGGGCACCAAAATGCACGCTTGCCCCGGTTGACAAATTATCTAGTTACGGCCCTGCGGACGGGTTGAGATTTTTTCTCGAGTTACCTCTCGGGTAGACGTGAGAGTAGCTGGACTCCTTGAAGTTCAGAGGGAAGGAGAGGAGGGGGTCACTGTGATGAGAGATGATGATGTCAATTCCGAGGAAAACAAATATATGCCCCCCCCCACACGCATCGACGCCCACGGGGCTAGATTCAGGGGGGGGGGGAAGGTCAATCTTTGCGTATGAGACAGGTTGCGCGGTATTCTCAAATGCATCAGTGGCTCTTCTGATGAAAATATTTGAGTTGTGATTCTCGAGATTAATCATTGAAATCAGTACTCCCGTATTTACAGGCTAGCCCCCCCCCCCCTTCAGAACATCACCCCGAGGGCTTCGAGATGCTGTTGAAACAGTCCTGCCTAGAACAAGTGGCCACTAAGCTGGGAAATTTTGCGGGTTCCTTGTTCCGATTCTCTGCTGAATATTCCATAGTAATTTTTTTTAAAATCTATAATCTTATATATAAATGTGAAAATATGTATGTATGTATGCTCTTTATACAAATCTACAGTTTTAGACCGATCGTCGCCAGATTTTGCATATATACCAAACAGGTCCGGGATTGAACCGTAGGCTACTTTAAAAGTTCGCCAGAGCTGGGTAAATGCCCGAAATGGGCAAAAAACTGTCGGGCAACAATGGTTTTGGGGGCCTCAACAATCACTTTCGGAACGTTTACTTTGGTTACCGTGATTCCCAACAATGCATTTCAGACGTGTATATATGCCTTTACAATGGTTTGTCACATCTTTAACGCTGCCATCATTACAGTTTATTCCTTTATAATGGTTTGGCTCTTTTCCAATACTCCCAGTAATTGAAGAAAACCCTGGAAGCGCCAGATATTTTTGCTTGCATGTATACAGGGTGTCCTGTAAGTGCTAATGTGGCCTTTATCTCATCAACCACCCATCGTTGAGGTATAGTTTCAATTTAAAAAGCGCTTAAAAGGAGTTTGAATAATATTCGCTGCAGAAGCTGGACATCTGACGTCACTAACAACAGAGAACAACAACTACGACGATAAAACAGGGAATAAAAATGTTCTACGCCAGCTGATGAACTCAATGCTTGCCTCAAATCATCAGCACTCTACTTCACCAAACACCAACTCTGGCCATATCGCTACATTGCAATTTACTGCCATTAGTGAGATGGGTTGGAAGTGAAGGTTCTGTCTATCGGTGGTCGCCTCGAGTTTGTTAGGACATCAACACTCTGGCACGAAGCTAAAAAATTATCATTATCCACCAACATGCGAGTTCAACTGCAAAATGACTCAGCACTGCTATCATTTTCACATCAGTTGATAAAACTTGGCAATGGAAGAATTCCCGTAGACCCAAGCACTGGACTGATAACGTTCCCAAATGGATTTTGCCAGTTATTATATATATAAACTCAGTTCAAGAACTTGCAGACAAAGTCTTCCCAAACATTCAACAAAATCACCGAAACCATGAGTGGCTTTGTGAGAGTGCGATTCTGGCACCGAAAGATCAACGGAAAAATCCTAAAAATTATTCCGGGAGACTCCACATCTTACAAATCGGTTGACACTGTCACAGACACAGCGCAGACAGTTCTGTATCCTGCAGAATTTCTGAACTCTTTGGATATTCCGGGTGTGCCACCACACAATTTGACCCTCAAAGTCGGAGCACCTGTAATGCTTTTAAGAAATTTGGAGACACCGATACTCTGCTATGGCAACAGACTCTGCGTGAAGAAATTGCACAATTGCATCATTAAAGCAACGATTCTAACTGGATGTTACGAAGAAAAAGAAGTCTTCATTCCACGTATCCCAATCATCACCGAAGAAATGCCATTCACTTTCAAGCGATTACAGTTCCCGATTCGTTTAGCTTTTGCCATGACAATCAACAAAGTGCAAGGCCAGTTGTTAGCAGTGGCAGGTATCAACTTACTTGAGCCCTGTTTTTCACACCTTTTCGTCACCTGTTCGCGTGTTGGTAATAGCAAAAATTTGTACATCTGCACACCAGATGGAAAAAGAAAAAATATTGTGTATCCACAAGCGATTGCCTGAAGATTTTAATTAAAATATTTAAATATAAAAGTAATTTTCTCTTACTTGATGCAGAAATTTTTTTGATTAAGAAGTAATTAATAAGCTATACATATATAAATTTTTTACGGGGCGGGCAACGTCGCCGGGTATCAGCTAGTATGAATATAAAGTCAATTTGTTGGCCCCCGTAACCAACTCGTGTGAAGGTGGCACCTATCCTTGTATGATTGCACCTAGGGAGGGGGGGGGGCCATGAGTGAGGTCAATATTCCCTGGACTGGAACGCTCGAAAATCAAAGTAAGGTCCCTATTATAGACTAAAGATATATTATTCTAACTCTGCGGTCCCTATACAGTTCATTCGAGAAATCTTGAATTTATCCCCTCTTCCACTTTCTTTTCTACGAAAGCTTTCATTCAATATAGGAGAAGTTCTCCATAATGGGAGAGGGGTCCTCTGTGGAGACTGATTATAATTCTACATTTATTTATAATATTAATGAGTATTGTTGAACAATAATCAAAGGTATTAATTAATAAGTTATTGAATATTTTCAAAAACCATCAGCTTATCACTTATCATGTGATTTTTAGTGGATACTCCCCCCCCCCCCCCCCCCCCCCCACGGAAGAGACTGACGGAGCTCATCGTTGAAGCCCACGATAAATATTATTTTTATTCATATGCATTTTTTGCACTTTAAATTTGGGAGAAATGGGCAGGTGAAAAATCCGGGGCCCCCCACTAAAGATACCTGCCCAAGGAACCCCGTTCTACGGGGGAGGGGCAGAAAGACACATTGTCAAAAAAAAAAAATTATCACATGGATAACGAAAGATCACATCCACGATGACTCAGGCATGTCTCACTTTTAGGTGCTCCCACGCTCGTATCATGGTTTCGCAGGGGTTCACTTCTTATCTCCCGAAATAATACACAATATAGTATAGATGGATAAGTAGAACCTTTTGTTTTGTTCGGTGGAAGAGACAGCCAGGGAGAGAGATAAAAATCACGGTTGTGGGAAAACACAAAAGCAGTGATGACTGTATTTTGTGTGAATCGCGCCAAGTGCTTCCGTCTGTGCGGCCCATTCATGACCATACCGTTATCACTACGTGTACGATGAGTAGGCTAATCTATTTACTGCCCGTTAAACGTAAGACGCAACTTGGGACAGGTGCGGATTTTACAGCAGGCGCCGTGCCGCAAAATATTAGATATCGATTATGGCTTATTACAAGAGCGTACCCAGGATCTGAACTAGAGGGGGGGGGGCGCTACTCATCGATATTAAATTGATACGTCTGTGCTGTGTGTCAATTGCTACACTTAATTTCTCTTCTGGGGGGGGGCAGCCCCCCTCTGCCCCTCGCTAGGCATGCCCATGGCCTATTACATTTTGGCTTTAACTGCTTAACGGATCCCAGCTCGATATTCTGTCGAATGCTTGGGCAGTCGATTTAACAGCTTCAACGGATATCCCGGAAGGGGGCACGCGGGAACGAAAGTGCCTGCCCCATTAATAGAATTACTCTCAAAAATTATGGTGCGAATTTTATTATAATTTCCATTTTTCGTAAGAAGCACCGAAATCCGCAATGACAAATGGGACATTTACGCCCTTTATGCATCTGTGGCTGCCGGGCTCTGGTGGGCCCCCGTATTCAGATGACTCCGACACCTCAGAGATATCAAAGGTTATATTTTTACACGGTATTAGCAAATACGTAGGGACCAGGTGCTCGCGCCCCCCCCCCCACGCAGGGTTTAAATATCTTTCCGCCGCCCCCTCGTTTTATCTTCCTGCTCTTTATTTTTTTTAGTTTCTGCTGCGCCCCTTTCCTGAATTTCTGTCTTTCGTTGCCCTTTTCAAAATTTCTGTCTTTTCTTGTCCTTTCCGGAATTTTCCCCCGCATGTTTACCAAAGTTCTGCCCTTATACTTGTCCTTTTCTTTCCTTCTTGTTCTTTTCCCTTATTCTCAGAAATTTGTTTTAATTTCGCCTCCCCCCTCCGCCCTTTTCTAAATTTCTGTCGTTTTTCCGCTCTCCCTCCCCCTGGTTTTTCATCAATTTCTGTCATTATTTTCCGCCCTTCCTCATTTTCTTTTCGGCTTCCCGCGTCCCTGGTCAAAAATATTACACATTTTTCACATACAGAGAATATATATATATATATGATCCATATTCGTCGCGTATCCTAAAATAGGAACAACTCGTATTTGTTGTGGGAGGGGGATATGATTTTCACACACACACACGGGACAACGGACAAACTAAGGAAGTAACGGCGACTCAAATACACGGAAGTGCCGCGAAAGCAAACACTTCCGGTTATAGTCCCTGTCCACACAACACGTATACGATGTTCAGACAGTAACGGAATTTCTATAGGAAAGTATAAATACTTGTTTTCTTGTTCTCACGTATCAGGATGTGCGAAAGATTCCGAGGGAGTGACCACAACAAACATTTCCGTACAACCGATTATTTCCCTGATGTACATGACCCTATAGGGCAGGGATTCATCTTCAGAATTTTAAATATCTCGCGGCTCCTTCATTCGATATCGTGGGACCAGGGCCAGACCTTGAATCTCGCGAACTAGGCGGCCGCAGAAGGCGCCGATTTTTTAGGGCGATTTTTTTATCACCAAAATATTATTCGCTTACACTTGAAGAATGTCCAGAGCCTGGGTGTCTCGCGGTTTCTCCAGCCCTATTAGTAAACTTTCAATATGCGTACACAGTTAAGCCACATTAATATAGCGATATGGCCAGAGTTGGTGTTTGGTGAAGTAGTCAAGTCACATTATTGTGACCAACCCCTATGTTTGGCATAAGTTGAGTTTAGCCAATGAAATAAGGCAAGAATCGTGAGTCGATTTGGTATAAATGCAATGTGGGATGCAAGCATTCTGAAAATGCATCAGTCGTAACTATCACAGGTTAAACATACTATTAATCAGATTTTGAAGAATAGGACGGTTGTCAGCATCTCAGCAAAGCGTCAGAAAATGTCCGAAACTGGATCATTAGCTAAATATTTGTGTGGTGATAAGGACCGTCTTTAGAGTATTATGGGGACCTCCGAGAAAAGTGATTTTTTTTGAGGCACACTACGTGTCCAAATTCTTGAAACGTTCAACAAGATCTCATATTTTTTAGGAGGCCCCCTTCTTCTCTTGAGGAACCATCCCCCGGGCCGTGCCCGGGTTGGCCAATGCGTTAAGACATCATTGGTGGTGGTGCCTTATGAGTGTACCTGGGCTAATAGAGTCGCTATGATCGTAAGAAGTAAAGACATCGGAGTACCGTGGATGCAAGAGGTGAATATCGACCGAGAAGTTGCGTGATGGTCGATCAACACCCTAGCATTGAGCAATCCACTGTCCGGGACGGATCTTGGGCAGCACGGGGTTCCAAACTCGAGATGAAAGGGAGAAAAAGAAATATTTTTGTTTTACAAAAATAGGGCCCGCACGAGTGAATATTTTGTCTCGAACCGCCCAAAAACGGTAATACGAACGAAATCTCGTGGCCATAAAATTTCTAAAAATTTCAGAAATACCGTGGACAAGGTCCCTGTAATGTTCCAAACTTGGAGAGAGAATCGACCATCAAATAATCTCTCTATAGAGCTTTCACTGCTTTCGCTACGCATTTTCCAGCTAATTGAATGATACAGACTTACAGGGCCGTTTAAAAAGTATCGTAGCCCCCAAATGGGGAAAACTTATTTTCCTTAAGTCCCTTACCTAGCTGGAAATACCTGCCTACGAACTTGCATACTTTCTAAAATTATAACCAGATCTCATTATCATGATGATCTCAGGGCCATGCAGAAAAATATTTACATCTTTCCCATCCATCTTGGATTCTAATTTGATGTTCTTTATACTCATCAAATTCTCAAACTTACCGCTCCCCCAAACTTGCTGCCCTGGGATTATATAAAGTCCGTTTAGCCCCTGTAAATACTTCACTGGAGCCATATTCAAGTGGTCCCGTGTGTCAACACAGCACTACGACCTCCAAGCCATGACTCCTTGAACGGGGGTGGGGGGGAGGGGCGAAGAATATCCGAGGCTGTGCATGGCGAATGCCCACCTTCGCCCTCCCGCTTGTGTTCAATAATACAACTTTTTCGCTCGAACTTGAAACTTGAAATGCCAGACAAATGTCCACGTTAATGTTACTTACGAAACCTCCAATGCAAAGGGCATCTGTCCTCTTCGAAGGCCACCTCTGTACGCTCCCAGCGTCTTATCATATCACTTTCAGACCACCTTGCAGTAGTACGGACCTTTTACAAAACCATTTTTCTGGATATAAGCTGGTGGTCACATTAATGCTACTTGACGCAACGAATCCATATCTTATGTTTTAGTCCTTTACTCTCACGCACGCACCCCCCCCCCCTCTGGGAATCACATCATAAGATGAAATTAAAAAAGAAAAAGAGCAGGACCCACATCCATGGTCCGGTCCCCCACAAGGAAGGTTGACAAGACCCCACGGTCTCCAGCCCGGGGGGGGGGGGTCGAGATGATTATCATCGTTTTTTGTTTTTGTTTTCCACTCAATAAATTCACTATAGAGGGGAGGCCCATGATAAATCTAGCCTGGAGCCCGCTAAGATCCCCAGCCTAGGAATTCTGCTGCAGGATGGGGGAAAGGGGCGGGGTCATTTCATCGAACCATAAAAAATTATTAATTATTTCATAAAAATGAATATTTTTTTAATCGAACTCCGCAGCAATGTTTATGCTTATAACCTCATTAAATAATCAGGAATCAATCTGAAGCGTGTGATATTATCAGTTATTATTGAAATGACCTTATTTGCATAATCAAGAAATCACCTCATGACCTTTCTTTCTTTCTATTTTGTTCGGACCTCACTCATGACCTTCGAAAAAAAAAAGGCAATCTCGCTGACTCGACACCAACGGTCGTAATAATGGACTCAAATGACCCTTTTAATAAACACTTTCCGAAGAAATTTGCTCGTTGAAAGATCGGGCCACGTTCGTGTTTTGGGCGCGTGCCTCCCTCCCCTGTTTATCTCGTAAATAAGTGATTATCGATTAACATAAAAGACAAAATGGTGCAAAGTTTAATGATTCGGATTAATTAATTCCGTTATGCAGATAAGGGGAATTCGGAAGGAGTAGGGTTCAGCACCGGAATGGTCATTATTGATCTCGATAAAATGTCTGAGGGTCAAGAACTTCATCATGGTCATGTCATGTACAATCACTTTCCTCACTTTATCATGACCAGAAGATGACCTCGATTTTGCATACTTAATTATTTCAAAATTGCGAAGCGAAAATCTTTCTAAGACAGTGGTTCTCAGCATTCGGAAGATTGCACGTATGTGGACATGTGGTGACCATATATGACCGTACATTTGTATTTGACACCGGCTGAGTAGATGACCCATTTCTTTTTATAGCATAGGTTTTCCCAGCCCGTGTACAATCTCGATATAAAGCTTTGCCTTTTACCAGGGCCGTAACTAGGATTTTTGCCACCAGGGACAAACCATGATTCAGCCGCCCGGGGCAACATTATTTTACCTCCCCAAAACTTTAAAATTCAATAATTTTACAACACGGTGTTCTTTGTTCCCACCTAAAATTGCCGCCCACAGGGCCGTCTTAAGAACGTCATGGGCCGCCGAGCCAACTGATTTTTCTGAGGCGCTACCTGGAAAATTTTCGAAAATTTCAATTAGTTTCCATTTTTGTGAGGCCCCTCTTCTCTTGAGACCCCCGGGCCGTGTCCGGGTGGGCCCATGCGTTAAAACGACACAGGCCACCAGCCCCTAATTTTGCCACCCGGGCAGTAGCGTCCTGCTCTCCCCTCTAGTTCCGGCCTTGTCTATGACACACAGGTTTATTTCGTTTGGATGGGGATGAGTAGATTATATATACTCATTTGTTTTTATAGGGACTATGGCACACATCCAAATCGGTCATGCACCGAGTCTGAGTAGGCGAATCGTTTCCTTTTGTAGCTTAGCTTTATGCAGATTGGGCCGAGGAGATGATACATAGCTTTATGCAAATTGGACATGTGTGTGTGGGCTGAGTAAATCATCTATTTCTTTTTATAGCATAGCTTTATCCAGATTTTATATGAACTGAGCAGATGGCTCAGTTTTTTCTTTGTATCATACTCTTATCCAGATTGCACACGGGCTGAGTAGATGCGATTTTTTTAAAGCAAAAGCTTTATGCAGAATGGACATGGGCTGAGGGGCAGGCCCGTAATAAGGCTGGGGCAACCGGGCCAACGCCCGGGGTCCCGAGCCGAATAAGGGCCCGAAACCCTCCCTTTTCTGAGTATAACTCTTTCAAGAGGGCCCCCCTCGTCAAGAGAAAGTCTTCCCCAGGGCCCCAAAAAAAAGCACGCAGTAGTTGAAGGGTATGACTCAGTTCTTTTCATACGGTCTATGGTACATATATCCAGATTGGCATGGGCTGTGTATTTAACCTTTTCACCATTTATTTTTTTTACAGTATAGCTTTATCCAGATTTTACATGGGCCGGCATGGGCTCAGTAGCTGATTCATTGCTTTTCATAGAATGTACAACCATAGATATATAATAAATTTATATTGTAAAAACCGAGGGGAAAAAATTATTTTTTGGTTCCCGCGGGACAAAGGCCCGGGCAAAATACAATTTTTTGGGAGACACGGGGACGTCATATGTCTGGAAATAGAGATTTCAACCATCCAACAAGCCGTTATTTCACCATGAGTCATCGTCGCATGTGAGAGTTCCAGAATGACGTTATCTGCTGTGAAGGGGATCAGGTGAGAGTTCCAGAATGATAGGGGATCGTACAGGTGGAGATTGGTCACTCGGTGGCGTAAGATTATGGAGGGGAGTGGAAAGATAAAAGAATTTGAATAATCCACTCTTTGGTCACCTAAGGTTCACTGACGTCATACGACTGATGAGTCAGCAGTGACGACAACTATACCTTCGAATGCTGTTGAGTCATCCATTTGGGTACTTAAGAGAGTACCTAAGAGAGAGATAACGCGATTCACTTTCCATTTTTCTTTGCCATCAGGATGCCAAATATGTAAACTGACATTTGTCATAACATTACCACATGAAATATTAAAAGCCCTCTCCCTTTCCACAAGAGTGGGTTGACGGGCAAGAGCCGTCTTAACAGCACCATGAACCTCCCTCCCGGGAAAGTGACATTCTGGGGCAGGGCCGCCCTTACCAGATGCGAGGCCCGGTGGAAAATAATGGCAGGGTCCCTTACCCCCGATATTTTTTCTTTCTGCGAGAGAGCAGGGGGAATCAAAAATTCAAAAAATGGAAATCATGATAATTCGGAATAAACGCAAAAAGAAATATTTTTAGAATTGGGGAAAATTCAGAATAAATGGAAGAAATAGTTTCAGAATATTGAAATTCACAGAATTCCAGAATAACTATTTCTTTCCAGATGGAAATGTATAATTCAGAATTTATGAAAGAAGTTATTGCTGCCATAAATGCGGAGCCTCATAATACATGGGGCCCAGTGTGGCCCGCATCTGTCGCACACCCTTAAGGGCGGCTGTGATTCTGGGGCCCCTACACTGATGGAAGTACTGCTCTCACTAACTTACACACCTACTCTTGAAAATCATAGTACCTATATAGAGTAAAACCCATCGTAACGGTCAACCCCTTCTTTTGCGGACGATTTTTTTTGTACGCTATGTCCGCAAAACTGGGATTCACTGTACCAAATGTCATTGTCACGAAAACACTTTTTACCCCATATACTTGAGTCCCCCCAAAATAGCAGGGCTGACTGGGTTCGGCCCCGGGATTATTTTCAACATTTTTTTGTTTTTTTTTGTTTTTTCATACCATGAACTCCTCATAGAGTAAGCCGTGAATAGCTGAGGACCGCCGGAGATCCCGGCCTAGTGTTTCTGCTCCAAGATGTGGGGGGAAGCCTATACGTTGAGACGGCTCTGGATGGGCTCTGGTACTCTCTCCCTCCAAAAAATTTTCTTACTGTAAATTTACCACAAAATCAACACATGTAGTCTATATCACTAGGAATCATTGTGTCCCAGGGACCCGTGGAAATTCTTATCCTTAATTTGCCTGGTAATAGCCCCTGAATATCCTGGTTTAAGGTTCAGATACAAATTCCTATCCGCGAACTAAGAAGTTGGGGGGGGGGGCATTGAATGTCTCGGCTTGAAGCTTTAAAAAATTCCTGATCAGGGCTGCTGAAAGTCCTGGGTTACAGGTTCTCTCCAGGATGTGGGGACTCCCACCCCCTTTCTTGTGGTTCTCAATTTCGATCCACAAACGCGAGCCGAGAGCAACAGACTTACATCGGTATAAATATCTGTGTAGTGTGGTGCATTCCTTATCATGGTACACTACTTATTTTGCAGGTTTGCTGATGTTGGTGCATTGCCGATGGTGGTACATTGCGTTTTGTGCTGTATTTCTCATTGTGGTGCACTGCATATAGTGGTGGATTGAGTATTGTGCTTTATTACCGATGGTGGTGCTTTGTGTGTTGTGATACATCGTATATAGAAAATCACTACTTAATTTGCTGTATTGTTGATATGGTGGTGCATTGCATATAGTGATGCTTTACTTATTGTGCTGTAATGGCTATCGTGGTGTATCACGTATGTATTGCAGTGCATCGAGAATTCTGTCGTATTTATGATGGCAGTGCATTGTTATCGAAATCAGAATGTGAAACTGGCAATTGAATGACTATTTTGCAGGCATTCGCAGTGCCTGAGGAATATTTTGCTTTATAATTAAAGATGTGACGAGTAGTTAGCTCCATTGGAGGAGTTGGGGGTGGGGGGGGGGCTGGACGCCGTAGGTGTCAGGAGGGCTTTGCCCCCCCCCCCCCCTAATTCAATCAATACACTCATAGTTTGAAAAATAGATGGCAGCACTACAAAAATAATTAACGCACAATACTAGATGCGCACTCAAAAACTGTTAACAAGCACCCACTTCCGGCACAACTCACTCGATCCTAAAGTGCCCATGAGGATCGTGCGCTGATCCAAACCGGGGGGGGGGATGGGGGGACCTCCTCGCCCAAGATAATAAAAAAAATGAGGGAAAAAACTTGATTTGAAAAAACGAGGGAAAAATTTGATTTGAAAAGAGATAGGTCGCAACGAGTTATGGTGAACGGGGAATTCTCTGGTTGGACAGACGTCACAAGTGGAGTTCCTCAAGGAAGTGTCCTTGGCCCCCCTACTTTTTTCACTTTTTATCGATAAATTCGATCAGGGTATCGATGGGATTACTAGCAAATTCGCAGATGATGTGAAGCTAATGGGGGTAATCGGGAATGAAAGCGATAGGCAGTTGCTCCAGACCAACACTTAAACAGGATTGCAGCATGGGCAAATGAATGGAGCATGACGTTTAGCGTTGATAAGTGTATGGTCGCTCATTTTGGTTCGAACAACCCACGGTTCTCTTACGAGTTGAATGGTGTCACTATCCCGGATGCAACTACAGTCACCGATTTGGGAATTCTCATTGACGAGCGACTTAAGTTTTCTGAACATTGTTCAGCGGTTGTCAAAAAATCGAATAGAATGCTTGGTCTCATTTTCAAAAAGGTCTCTTCGCGTTCTCCTAAAGTCATTCTTCCGCTTTTTCGAGGATTAGTTCGTCCTGGACTGGAGTATGCTGTAAGGTTTTGGAGACCATACCTACAGAGGGACATAGACTTGGTTGAAGGGGTGCAGAGAAGAGCTACGCGTGTCCTTGTTAGCGCACAATGCTTGAGTTATGAAGAGAGACTTCATTTTTTGAATACGTCTACATTGGACGAACGTAGGTGTCGAGGAGACATGATCGAAGTGTTCAAAATTTTCAATGGGATGGATAGGATGGACCATGAACTTTTAGTACACCGCCAATCGACTGCTTTTACAAGGGGACACCAGTATCGATTGGTGAGGGACAATGCAAGGTTATGGTGTCGCAGCGAATTTTTCTCTAATAGGGTTGTTAATAAATGGAATAGATTACCCCCCGGAGGTAGTAAATTGTAACACAATTGACACGTTTAAAAAGAAATGCCGCTGTGGTGGTCGAGTGGTTATAATGCCGGACTCGTGATGCGAGGATCCGGGTTCGAACCCCACAGTGGTGGTCGGCTGAAGTTGGTTTTCTGTGGTTCCCAACTTCAAGGCGCAAATGCGAGCCGATCTCCCCGTTAAAAAGTCTCGCCACAGAGAGCAACAGTCCTACAACGATAAATCATTCAACCATAACACTTCACTCATAGTTAGTAAAACTGGGGGCAGATGACAGCACTACACATAACAAGCATTACACAGAAACAAACTTTACGTCAGGTTGCACTACACGTACACGCACATTCCCGCATGTACCGATTCGTTGGGGGGTTCCACGGGGGGAGGGGGGATGCATGTGTGGTCTAGCAGTAGTAGGTAGGGGCTCGGGGATCCATGATGATCTTAAGTCAGCCACCTCGTTGGGCAATTTGCCTGTTGTGGCGTTGTATTTGTATTTGTATATTTGTATTTGTAAATACGATAAACATGTTGGGGTAAATCGAGAAGCTATCCATACTTAGAATACGACAACCATAAGTATTCTTTATGGGCATTGTATAATATTTTATCATGTGTGTATATTGTTTATAATTTGTGTTAATTGCATTTTTAATTGGGTTGCTGTATTTTTGAAATATATGACATCCATATTTTTATGGGCATCTTTTTATCAGCCACCTCGTTGGGCATTTTGCCTGTTGGGGCGTTGTATTTGTATAAAAAATGGGGTTGGGGGGGGGGAAATGATTAAATGAACCTAATGGTGTCTGCCTTCACTACATTCATAGCTGTTGATGTCAGTCTCGCTCAATTCGAAGCTAAATATTTGTCTCTACTGTTTGCCATCCGGAACTGGAGACATCTGCCTCGCCTTTATTTGCTCTGAAGATGACCGCCTTAGCTTCATTCTACGTTGAAGATGTCTGCCTCTACTCAGTGGTGGTGGAGCTGGGGATGCTGTGGGTTCTCGAGCGACCACGTCAAGTTATGGCATGGGTCTGAGCGGCATAAATTAATTCATAAATCAAAATTCCTACGTCAAGATCAAAACGAGCACCCGCTAGTTCCGAACACTTCGACGCCCCTTGTTCCAGGAATACCCCGTGAATCATGGTTTCGCACCACGAGAAAAACGATGTTGGGAAGACTATGAGAATTAATTTTCTGAAATCGGTGACCTCTTCTCGAAGTACCATGAGAATTACGTTCCAGGAAAGGCTATGCGAATTATGTTCTGGAGAAGTTCGTGGAAGACCACGGTAAAACCAAGCTCCAAGACAGTGATCTAGTTCTGTGCGTCATTATTGGAATAAATGTCTTTTGAATAGCTCTAGAACAGCGATTCCCAACGTGGGGCATTAACGCCCTCTTGGGAGCGGTGGAAAGTTCATGGGGGGGGGGGCGGTAGAAGCTACGGGTGTATAACATAAGATCCTATGGGTTAGATTGCGTTGGGGGCGATGGGAGAAAAAAATTTCTGAAGAAGGGGGCGATGGGACAAAAAAGGTTGGGAAACTATGGTCTAGAACAGTGATTCCCAACGTGGTCGATAAAATGTTCCAGGGGGGCGGTCGAAGCTACGGGTATAGCATAGGATTCTTTGGGTTAGATTGTGTTGGGGGGGGGGCTGGGAGAAAAAGGGGGCGATGGGACAAAAAATGTTGGGAGGAAAAACAAAAAAGTCTAGAACAGTTTCCCAAACTTTTTGTTCCATCGCCCCCCTCTTCAGAAATTTTTTCTCTCATCTCCCCCCCCCTCCCCCAACGCAATCTAACCCACAGGATCCTATGTTATGCCCGTAGCTTATATCGTCTCCCTGGACCATTCCATTGCCCACTTTGGCAAACACTGGTCTAGAATTTATTTTTCAAGACCGCGGGAATCAATATCAATTAGGAAGGCTAGGGCGAGTTTTGATGGCGACGACTACCTTGAAAAGGGATAACGGGAATAAACTTCTAGGAGGAGAGAGACCACGAGAACCTTTTCCCGATCAAGTTCTGGAATCGATTAAAATTTTTAACTACTTAATTTTCAACTGATTCATCAGAAAATTTTAATGGACTAATCCAATTTTTATCGAATATTTTTCGTAACCATATACAGTCAAACCTCGTTAGTGCGTCACCCGGTTAACACGTCACTCCGCTTACCGAACCACTTTTTGGAAGTCCCAATTGTCCTCAGGCACAGCTATGACTTACTCCGTTTAACGAGTCACTCCGCTTACTAAGTCATATTTTTGCTCTCCCAAGAGTGACTCATTAATGAGGTTTGACTGTAATTGGTGGCTTCTCCATCTTCCGAAGATTATACTGATTTAATTTTTTTTTACTCGCAGATCACTAGTTTCGGAAAAAGATTATGTATATTGAAATTCTTATATATTGAAGATAAAATCTAAAAGAGCTTTCAAACCGAACACAAGTCCGGTCTATCGCTATGGGCAATACACGCCCGAGTGAGTTGTGCCGGAAGTGCGATTGTGTGATAGGCGTACGCAGAATGCAAGGTGGGGGGGGGGGGGTTCAATTTTTTTTCTTCTCGGAGGGAGGGGGGGTTACGTTTTTCCCTGCAAAATGACATTTTTCAGTGCTGCTATCTATATTACAGAAGTGAAGTGAGTGATGATTGAATATTCGTACCGTTGTGGGCCTGTTGCCCTCTTGCGAGACGGAGATCGGCTCGCATTCCCACCTGAATCTAATAAAATCCAAGACTACGATGAATTCGTAATGCGATTGATGCCGTTGATCGTAGACCTGATATTAAGAATGGATTATGATACGAATTTCGAAACTAGTTACGGGGGCAGAATGCCAATGAGGAGTACAAGGGATCACATGAAATCGCTTTACCGATTCGGAGTCATGGCAGTAGACTAGTAGTCGCTGTTGGAAGTGCGAGCCCAATACTTCTAAGAATCGGAAGTGACCATCCAGGCCCGCAAACAAGAACGTAGCAGTCTTTCAAATTAGAATGCGGAGTCGCAAAACCACAAGCTAGCTGGAATTCTGTTATAGCGGTAAATTATTGGTTACCGTGGGGCTTCGGTTTTTAAATATGAACGAATGTACCTTAAATTTCTGAAGTTTTTCTCGGAAACTAAAGGGGGGGGGGGTGGAGGACGAAAGACAGGGAATGAAAATGGATAATGATACGAACTTCGAAACTAGTTACGGGGGGGGGGGAACGAATGTTACTGAAGAGGATTTCAAGAAAGCATATTAAATTGCGCTAAGCTATTCGAGGTCGATCTGGTGGTAAAGTGGCCGCTGTAAGACTTGCATTAACAATGTGCGTGCTGAAGTGCAAGGCCAGCACTGCCAAGATTAAGGCTAAAAGTTTCCGTACAGGTTACCAAAAACAAAGATGGCAGTGGCCGTCCATACCCGCAAATACGAACTGAAGTGGCTATCCAGATCCTTTAAATTTGTCTGCGGGAAACAAACTGAAATTCAACTGTCGCTGCAAATTATTGGTTACAGTGGGGGCTCCGTTTCTTCGAATTTAAACGAATAACCATGGCACATTGGCTTTTCAAGTAGCCCCCACGCGAAGAGACTGATCAAAAGTGGCCGTCCAGGCCTGCAAAAAAGAATGACCAGTCCCTGCAAAGCAGCTTACGGTATTCTAAACCCGTAAACAAGGCCCGAATTCATCTATTGCCACAAATTATTGGTTACTGTGGGGCTTCGTATCTTTGAATTTTAACTAATATGCGTTGCATTTTTTTTCTCGATGACTACGAACGGGGGAATGGCGGAGGAAAGACAGAGAACTAAAATGGACCATTATAAGAAATTCGAAACTATCTATGGGTAGAATATCACTAAATAGTGCAAGAAAGCGCATGAAAGACTTGCGGTTAGACAAGTTCGTCTATCGGTAACAATTTGCATTCTGAAATGAAAGTTCAATATTCAGATTAAAAGTGGCCGTTCAGGTGCGTAAACAAATAAAGTGACAGTCCAGGTTTTCAAATGAAACTGACCTTCCCAATAAGTTAGGCCATTTGGCTTTGTAAATTATTGGTTACCGTGGTGCTGCGGTTCTACAGAAATTTAAGGCATATTCGTTCAAATTTGAGTTGTCTCTGCATCTAAGGTGGGAAGAATGTGGGGGAGGAGAGACAGAGAGAGAATTAGAATGGATATTGACACGAACTTCGAAACTAGTTACGGGGCAGAATGTTACTAAAGAGGAATTCATGAGAGCACATGAAATTGCGCTAAGCGATTTGAAGCTGATGTAGCAGTAAACATGCGGCCGTTGTTAGACTTGTGGTAACAATAAGAGTACTTGAGTGCAAACCCAACACTTGATCGAAAGTGGCAGTCAAGGGACTACTGCTAAACCATACATGTACCTCGTCCATATTCCTCTGCGGAACCTCTAACGAATTGGTACATGTTGGAGTGTATGTGTAGTGAAACCTGACATATGAAGTTTGTTTCAGTGTAATGCTTGTTATGTGCCGTCATCTGCCACCACTTTTTTCTAACTATGAGGGAAGTGTAATGAGGCAGTCGAGGGACTGCGAGCTCAGGTCTGCAAACGAGCACATAAGTGACCGCAAAGACCCGCAAACAAGAGCGGTAGTTCAGGCCCATCAAACTAGAATACGGGGGACTCAAAACCGCAAAGTTTGCAGTGCCATTTAGCCCCATTACCGTGGTGCTACGTTTCTTTGAATTTAAACGAATGTGCATGACATTTTTGTTTCAAGAAGACCTCACGTGAATCGGAAAAATGTTTTGAGCAACTGATACACACCTTTACATAATGTCCGCTTGACTATGCCGACAATTTTTGAGAGAAAATTTGATTTTTGTTTTGAATAAACCCCACGGTAATCAAAATACATAAATAGTGGCCCACTTTTGCTAAATTCTATTTCGCTTCCTGTGGGGTTTCGTATCATCGAGTTTCAATTTAGTACGTGCATGTTTCGAAAAAAATTAGAAGCTTAAAGTGTTGGTCGTATATCAATTGGCCATTATTTTCCCTATACTTACATGATAATGTAAGGTTATCACGATTTTAGCTTATTCGAGAATCTTCTCACAAAATAGAAATCCTTAATCATCAAGTGAAAGAAAGATACATGCGATTTCATTCTAACCTCGAAAATTTTGTTCTGCTTGACTTAAGCTTGGATGTTAAAGTATCAAATCGGAGTGGGTGGGGCAACTGCCCAGGCTGAAAAATTTAGGGGCCGGCAGTTTTAGGTCGGAACAAAGAACAGCATTACAAAATTATAGAATTTTAAAGCTGTGGGAGCGGAAAAATAATGCTTGCCCGGGACAGCTGAATTATGTTTGCCCCGGGCGGCAAAAATCCTAGTTACGGCCCTACACTACACTCATAGTTCGGAAAATACAGTAGATGGCAACACTAAAAGGAAAAATGCACGCATATTACTAGCTACGCACTCGCATTCAAACTGTTAGGTACACAAGCATCCACTTCCGGCACAACTCTCTAGGTACTAAATTGCCCATGGCGATCATGTGCGGAACCAGAGTAGTGTCGTCTTGGCCAGGGAATCATGCCCCCGGCCAAATAATTTTTCTGAGGCCCTATCTGGGAACCCTACCTGGTAAATTCTAGAAAATTTCAACGAGATCTCATTTTTGTGGGGGGGCCTTCTTTCCCCTTAAGGCCCCGGGCGTTAAGACGGCACTGATCCGGGGAGGGGGATAGGAAAGATCTCCCCACCCAAGATCCAAAAAATGAGGGGGAAATTTATTTGCCCCGTAAAATATGGGATGTTTCAACGGACGTAATGGTGCCTGCCTCCACTACCCCTACATTCACAGCTGAAGATGTCTGTCTCGGCTACCGGCTACATCAGTAGCTGAAGATGCCCACTTCAGCTTCATTCTAGAGAGACCATAATTTTCCCAAACTTTTCGTTCCGTCAATTTTTTTCTTCTCATCGCTCTCAACTCAAGCCAACTCATAGGATTCTATACTAAGCTTCTACCACCCCCGTACCCTTCCATCGCCGCAGGGGGCGACGGTGCCCGCTTTAGGATTGTGAGGATTCAGAGGAAAGGAGGCGGGAGCGGGGGGGGGGCAATCGTCCTCTCCAAGAGTCGAAAAATTTATCTGTCCCTTAAAATACAGGACGATTCAATGAATCTAAACAATAAATCGCCCCTCTCTACACATCGCCCTCCCTACATTCGGCGCCTGATGGTGATAGATCGGAGCTGCGCTCGGTTTGAATGAGAGGAATTATGTCGGAATTATTATTTTTCGAATTGAATAGCGTTTGTCTTTTTATTATTCACTTGAAACTTCTACCACTGGATGGCGCATCCAGAAGAAATTCTTTAGTCATTTCAGTCTACAAGAGCCTTTTGTTCCCACTATACATGCACTCCAATAGCCACATTGAACCAATTAGCCGATAATTACTCCCTGATGTTTGTAGGAACCGCCAAAAGAGATCACCAAAACGAGGCTATTCTTCGCCAAAAAGCGACAAAAAAGTGTCCACTCACGGATACGTTTTTCATTACATTTCATTAACATTCCCACCATCTGCCGGGGCCCCACCCTTACAAGACTCGTGGCCCGGAGTGGAAATGATTAAAACGATTTCGTGGGATGAATAATTTTCTCTAATTTTTTCAACATGCTTCAGATTAAATTTCTAGTTTTCCTCGTGTATTTCGTTTGGCTTCGGAACTGAAATCAAGTTAACTCAGAAAAGGTTCTCAAATGTATCACTAGAGGGCGTTAAGGTGGTTACCTGATTATACATGCTTAGAAAATTATATTTTATCGTACTTCTATATATTGCTCAATGGTGCTCAACTTTTTGGAGAGTGCGGGCTTCTTCATTGGTCTGGAAATGTGTCGCGGGCTACTTAAGTGATATGAAATTGTGCCAAGGGTCGCTAAAGTGATCTAGAACTGTGCCGCGCGGGGTCACTCGAGTGATTAGTAAATGTGCCGTGAGTCGCTAAACTCATCTGTGAATTTACCACGGGCTACTTAAAGTGATCTAGCAGAGTGCTGTGGAAACTGCCGCGGTTCACTTAGTGATCTGTAACTGCGCCGCGGGCCGTTAAATGATCTGGAACAGATATTCCCATCCCCGATATACATGAGGAAAAACCATTGTTTGACCCAATGTGTTTCCCAACGCTGGCAATACCACTACCCCCCCCCCCTCCGGGGGCGGTAGAAGCTTTGGGTTTAATACAGGGTCCCATAGGTTGTTTTTTCGAGTTGAGGGGGGAGATGAGGAGGAATTTTTTTTGGTGGCGGGAGGGTCTATGTGATTTTTCGACACGACCCCTGCAAAGACTCGTGAATTCTTTGCCCTAACGGCCGGCCATTTACCCGCGGCTTCTACTGCTTGATCCCTCGCCAAGATTTGAGTCATGTCTACTGAAGCGCGGACTCCAGTACCATCTTGACGCATGGGCCCACCAAAGCACGGCCCTGAGGGCCTTAAGAGAAGAGAGGTCCGACAAAAATGAGAATCGGTTCATATTTTCGAGAATTCGCGTGGTAGGGCCACAAAAAATCACTTGCCCCGGGGGGTGCACGATGCTCTTAAGACGGCCCTGGCGGACACCTCTGACCAAAAAACTTATTACGTGACTCCGAAAGAAAAGTAATCTTCTTTGTGATTCCCCTTATATCAGGGATTTTTAATCTATGGGTCGGGAACCAAACGTGGGTCATTTGACCCAAGTTTGGTTCCCCCTTCTCGGAAGCCCCTAGCTAGAAGGGTCGTACGAATCGACTTTATAGCCAGGGATTCTTCAACAATGGGTCACACGACCCAAACCAACACCTTCTAAAGCACAAAGCTAAAAAAGGACAGATCTAACCGAATAATGCGCTTTCGATCTAACTAAAGATAGCGCTGCCCGAACCCAACGCGAAGTGTCTGTCTTTGTAATTCTTGCTGTAGTGCTGCCATCTTCCATCTATTTCTCGAAGTACAGTAGAACTTCGGTTGATGCGCTTAATACGTTCCACGAACGTGCTCGTTATACGAAACGCTCGTTATTCGAATCAAACTCCCCCTTAGGAAATAATGGAAACACAGATAATTCGTTACAAAATTATTTATTCACATAAAAATGACTAATAAGAACGGCATTTAATCAATAATACAATGCAATAATAATAATAATATATAATACAATAAAATGCATATATTGGATGAGCCAATGAATTTTCAGATATATTTACCCCCCCCCCCCCGCTCTCACAAAGGAGTTACATTTTGGTGCGCCTTCAGAAGAAAACATGTCTTTATGGAGGGAGTCCAGTCCAGAAAAGGGCAGACCACACGGAGAAAACTGGAAAACTTATACGCCTTCTTGAACATAACCAAAACGACTACATGCCTATCAGTGCCGTCTTAACGCATGGAACCACCCGGGCACGGCCCGGGGGGGGGGCCTCAAGAGAAGAGGGGCCTCACAAAAATGAAATCCAGTTGAAATTTTCTAGGATTTACCAGATAGGGCCTCCGAAAAACCACTTGGCCCGGGGGCCCATGATACTGTTAAGACGGCCCTGGTGCCTATTGAAGCTCGTCCACAGAGTAACAGAAAACCCTCTATGGCTGCTTCGTCAGAGGAAGACTCAGACGAGGTGGAGGAATAAAGTGATAAAAGGACGCTCAACAGTGAACCGCCCTCCAACACATCCGAAGATACGTTTTCAACTCTCTATGAAAGCCAACGACAAGTACCGACAACATCCAGTGCCGTCTTAACGCATGGGCCCACCCGGGCACGGCCCGGGGGCCTCACAAAAATAAGATCCGGTAAAAAATTTCTAGAATTTACCAGTTAGGGCCTCAGAAAAACCACTTGGCCCGGGGGCCCCCGATGCTCTTAAGACGGCCCTGACAACATCATCTGCCCCCGAAGTGGCACAATGTCGCGAGGCAGAAGATGAACTGCACACACTGTGCCCCGAGGAGGCGAATGAAGCAGTTTCTGACATTCTTGTAAATAATTGTTAAATATGATATTTGATGATGAAGAAATTCTGGAGAGGTAGGGCTTCGCTGGTTGGTGCGCATGTGCAACATCGGGAGCCACAGCTTGGTAAGGAGCCAGATGGCAGAACTGCATCAAATCAGGTCGGAACGAGCGGCCCACAGGGACACCACTAATGCTAAGCTGCTTGGTGGGAGGGAGGGAAGGGGACTGGATAGTGCCCTCATCATGGATAAAAAGAGGAAAGAGGGCTGGATGTGCCGGACCGGGTGGCCTTCGAATGTATCTCGAGGGCTTCCCGGTCGGACACCTTCAGCACTCTCCAGCACGGACCAACTCAGCCGAGTAAATGGTTAATATCCCTAGCGGGACAGAGCCAGGTCCCTGCCTGATAAGAAGAAGAAGAGATATTTACCTTAGCCCGCGCCTGTAATGGGCTAGAAATCAGTGAACCTTCCTCTTTCGGGGAGGGCGTCTCAACATCATGGGTCCTCAGGAAAAGGGATCCGGAACTTTCGCCCCCGACATCTCGCCTCTGGAACGTTTCGTCCCCGTTACATTTGGCCCCCGAAAAATTCACACCTGACATTTCACCTGCCCTGAACGTATGAGCGACCGTATGAGTGATTGACTATATGAGTGACCATGTGAGTGATCGAGTGACCGTATGAGTGATCGAGTGACCGTATGAGTGACCAAGTGAGTGTGAAATGGACTGTAGGAGTGCGTTAGTGACCGTATCAACTAGTGTGCAATTGACTTTATGAGTGAATGACCGAATGGCCGTATGAGTGACCGAATGAATGACCACATGAGCGACCAAGGGATTAACTGTGTGAGTGATCAAGTGAGTGATTGACCGTGTGAGTAACCAAGGGAGTTACTGAGCGATGAAACATTCGAGTGAATGAGTGACCAAGAGTGAGTGACCGATTAAATATTGTGTAAGTTTCCAAGTGAGTGACTGAGTGATTGAGCATATGAGTGACCAAAGCAGAGACTGAGTAATTAACCGTATGAGTGACCGAGTGACTGACCGAATGGACGTATGAGTGACCAAGTGAATGACCGCATGAGCGACTAAGTGATTAACTGTATGAGTGATCAAGTAAGTGATTGAGGGATTGACCGTGTGAGTGACCAAGGGAGTTACTGAGCGATGGAACGTTTGAGTGAATGAGGGACCAAGAGTGAGTGATCGATTAAATGCTTGTGTAAGTTTCCAAGTGAGTGACTAATTAAATACTGGTGTAAGTTTCCTAGTGAGTGATTGAGCATATGAGTGACCAAGGGAAATACTGAATGATTGAGCGTATGAGTGACCGAGTGGCTGACGTAATGAAAGACCGAGTGAATGCTTTAATAAATTTCTGAGTAATTGAGCATATGAGTGATCAAGGGAGAGACTGAGTGATTAACCGTATGAGTGACCGAGTGACTGACCGAATTGCTATAAGTGACTAAGTGAATGACCGCATGACGGACCGAGTGATTAACTGTATGAGTGACCGAGTGTCTGACCGAATGGCCGTATTAGTGACCAAGTGAATGACCGAGTGGCTAACTGCATGAGTGACCAAGTGAGTGACTGTATATGTGACCAGGTGAGTGACGGTACGAGTGTCCAAGTGAGTGATCAAGGGACTGACCGTGTGAGTGACCAAGGGAGTTACTGAGTGATGGAACGCATAAGTGAATGTGTGACCAAGTGAGTGACTGCATGAGTGACCGAAAGACTGATAAAGTGAATGACCGTATGATTGACCCAGTGAGCGATTGAGTGATTGACAAAGTGCGAGGATGGAGTGCCAGCAAAGATGATCCTCCTCATCCCCTCCCTTTTTATAGGTTGTTACGTAGCACTGAGTGACCAAGTGACTCACACTTTAATGGATCCTAAGAATTTGGAATTTTCAGTTGAAGCATAAAATATTTTTCCCAAATTTACGTTGCTGCGAAATGTTTCAATATAAGAAGAGGTATTACCGTCCTGAACAAAAACATTGAAATCCCCCCAAGGGGTACCTTTTCCCTCCCCTCCTAGATATCCCCAGATGGGTTTAAATAAAAACCTTCTTACTCTTAGGTTCACCATGCATCATCGAGGAGAATGCAGGAAATTGCAATGCTGAATACGGCTTATCACTAAATTTTGCAAAAAATTGCAATTTATTGCACTTATATGATCACTCACAGGGTCAGAGCAGGTGAAATGTCCGGGGGTAAATTTTCATTAAATTTATCTAATTTCATTTTCATTTCTTAACTCGATCACTCATATATTCACTCACTTGATCACTCATGTGGTCACTCAATTGGTCACTTGTACCATCATTCATATGGTCACGCGTACGATCAGGGCAGGCGAAATGTCAGGGGGTAAATTTCCGATTCACTTGATTACTGACTGGGTCACCCATATGGTCACTCTCTTGGTCACTCATACCCTCATTCATATGTTCATTCATACGGTCACGCGTACGGTCAAGGTAGGCAAAATGACAGGGGGGTCAATTTCCGATTCACTTGATTACTCACTGAGTAACTCATATGGTCAGGGCAGATATATATAATTCACTGATATTAGGGCAGATATATGATAATTCACTGGGTCACTCATATTGTCAGGCCAGGTGAAATGTCCGGGGGAAAATTTTCAATTCATTCGATCACTCATGTGGTCACTTGTACCATCATTCATAAGTTCACTCATACTGTCACGCGTACGATCAGGGCGGGCGAAATATCAGAGATAAATTTCCGATTCACTTAATTACTCACTGAGTCACTCATATGGTCAGGGCAGGCGAAATTCCCGGGGATGAAACGTGCCAGGGGCGAGATGTCGGGGACGAAATGTTGGAGGCGAAATATCGGGGGCAAAGGTTCCGTGAACCTCAGGAAAAGTGCAGGGTCGTATTAAGAGTCCCATGGGGTTCCCCCCCCCCTTGGATACAGTAATTTTTCTAAGGCCCCCGTACTTGGATAGAATTGCCTGTCTAGTAGGTCTATGCTATTCACATATTGAAGCTCTCGAAAATTTTGACTAAATATCGTTATCATGAGCACCCCTTTCAAACTTGAGACCCCCCGGGCCGTTCCAGGGTGGGCCCACGTTTAATACGGCACTGACAAAGTGTTCTGGAGTCACCCGTGCTTGGTTGGAGAGAAGTAATAGCTTACATATTAATTACATCCAGAAATTTTAGTACCAGATCTCATAATGTGCCGCCCCCCGTTATAGATATGAGGGCCCGGGCCCTGACACGACCACCTAGATAACTATGGTTATATAGGAGGTCGTGGCCCTGAGCGCGCAGATTTAGATGGTCTTCGTTAACTGCTGTGCTGGATTCAGAAAGTATTAACATTTTCTCCCACCACATGAAATCTATCACCTCTCTCTCTAAGGGCCCCTCTTCAGCACTTGTCTTGGTTCCCCTTCATCAAATTTTCACCTGTGCTCCCGCACCTAGAATATCCCAGAGACGCTAGAAAGCCATATGGCACCACGTTAAGAACCACCGCAATCTAACATGCTAATAACATAAATCATTTATCTGAAATACCTGCTGCCACCTAACGAATAAAACTAATATGATCTTTCAATTGACAATTTAAAACGTTTTCCGATTGGTGAACTATATTGAAAAAATAATATAATATAATGTGATAAAATATTTTTATAAATAGTAATATTTATTAAATTATTAAATTTTACTTCAAAATTTTAACGGTTGATATTTTGGGAAAGTAAAATAACATTAGTAAATTTACGAAGCTAGGCCGTCCATGGTTTTGGGAGGACACAGTTTGATTCTAAATTAGTGTCGTCTATGTCTCAATTTCCCATTAAAGTGATAGACGGCCGCGCTTGATAAAATTTACTAGTTTTATATTACTTTACATAAATATCGACCGATAAAATTTTTCAGTAAATTCAATAATTTTATATATATTATTGTTTCTTAAAATCTTATCAATATGGTACAGTATTTTTTTATTACTTTATTACGCTCTTCAAAAGCCGGTCAGTGACTTCAATCGGAAAATTATAACAGTTTTATTCGATAGGTGACAGCAAAAGTTCCAGTGAAATGATTTTTCTTTGCATGTTGTATAATACTTTGACCTTTGAAGACCAGACACACCCCGCTTCCCATCTCAGAGAGATACCGAAGCGTTCCCGAAGGATGGGTTGTTGTATAATACTGCAGTTGTTCGCAACCTGATGCCATGTGGCCCGTTTGTGGCCCTGGGATATTCTAAAAGGGCGGCATAGATAGAAAGGGGGAGCCACGACAAGTGCTGAAGGGGGCCACACACACAGAAAGAAAGGTGAATAATTAGAGCTTTCAAGTGAAATATTTTGTACAGTATATATAATGTAATAACGCCATAAACAACATGCGATATGATAATGTATACAAATTAACTTACTCTAAACAACGAGAGAGAAGAGGACTATCTTGTGTTAGACGATTTACGGACTCGCCGTTGTTTGCATTTTTATTCTTTTTGTGTGATTTTAAAAAGAATTGCCACACCAATGACACTTGCTTTTTGCCTCCTTTTTAGGATTTCTCGGAGATGGGAAATTGCATTGTTGTTAGACAGATTTATTGCTTGCTTTACCGTGCTTGTATTTCATTGGTACTTTTCTACAGAATTTTGCACGGATTCCCCCATTTTACACATCTCTAATCACATTTGAAAAGTGAGGGACTTCTCACTTTTTTTGAAAAATTTCTTCTCTCTCTTCCTCAGAAAAAGATACCTTCAATATAAGCTCTTGCTGCATGCAATGGAGGTCTGGTCAACTCTGGTACTCCAGGGACCATACACATGAGAAGCCAAAATTTTTCCTTTGCTTTCATTTGACCACTGTGGAACAAATTCTGGGTGAGGGAATGTCCCCAATAGAAGAGGGCTCCCAGGCTGGGATCTTTTGCGTGGACCCTTAGTAAGACTTCTCACGGCCCTTGTATAGTTAATTTATAGCTGAAAAAAGCCAAAAATTATGAGAATTGTCCCTTGTCCTATCAGTCCAGCCCTTGTGGGGAGGCCATGGCTTAGGGAACCAAAATGTACACTTGCCCCTTGTGATAGAGTACAGGGGCGGCGCATTGTACAACGGGGCGCCGCTCAAGAGGGGGGGTGCTGAATCCTAAATGTTCCGTTGGCCGAAAAAAAAATCAAAGAAAATGTTTTCTGTCTGCTCTGGAGGGGCGCAATATCCGAGATGAAAGAGCTAAAAATTTTTTTTGTTAGGAATTGTTTGGATAAGTTGTGAGGGAGAAGCATCACCCCCTCCCCCCAAGGGTAGTGCTGACAGGGCTTCAGCTTGGAGCTCCGGGACTAAATTCTTATAATTTACTTTTTTTTCCACACTCTAAATTAATTGTAGAAGGATCCTCATGGAAAATCTCCAGTCCAGGGGTCCTGACGCAGGATGTAAGGGGCTATTTCGGGGGGGGGGGGGCAATTGGCAGGAGGCGCAAAAGTCCCACATGGGTGCAGATTTTGTCTTGAGCAGAACCGATAGCTTACATTCTTGTTTCTGGTAATACGGTCAGAAACCCTGTCTATTTTCTCATCGAGGTACGACTCAAAAGTGCCACGTTAATTACTGTGTATACATTTTGGGGGTCTTAACTAAAGTCTACGCTGCCAGCCCTTAAAACCTGCCACCCGGGAGTGCCGCACCCCTTGCACCCTCGCTTAAGCCACCACTGGTACCAACAGTGCACAAATTAAGAAACCTAACAGTGACATATAATATGTGTGTGTTCGGGAAAGAAATGCTCAAAAACGAGTGCTTTATTTAAATTTATAATTATTTATTATAATTATCACGATTCTACGGGGACGACGACTTGAGAACAGTCGCGGTAGCCCGTGGAATGCGTCACAATTCCGTTGTCCGGTCGAAGTTCCCTCGAGACGACGCTGTTCCCATCATTCGTGAAGTAACTGCTGGTCTCTATGAACGATACGTTGATGCGATGGACGTTGGTCGCGTTGTCCGACCCGTTGGCCGTCACCACACAAGACGAAACACCGGCGGTAATTTTTTCAGGGTGGATCTTCTTGGACTTCAACTCTTCACGCCAAGATGTCGCCTGTGATTCAGAAGAAAAATTATTACTGAAATTTATTATTGGAATTTTGCCATTTTGATATTGGAGTTGATGTACAGGGTCTCCCATAAATTCGTAAACAGCTTAAAAATTCATAAAAATTGAGGGAATTAGCATGAGGGGAGGGAAAAACCAGGGTTAGTTGACATAGTTTTTATCTCTTGATTTTTCTATATTTTCCTTTGATATAGTCGAGTCCCGTTTTAACGAATACCGTTATAGCGAAAATCTTGTTTTAACGAACACTTTTCTAATCCCCCAAATAAGTTCACATAGAAACAATGCTAGGTAACTTGGAATTACTTTATAACGAAATTTCGTTTTAACGAAGTGATTCCTCCGGTCTCTTGGCGTTCCTTATAACGGGATCCGACTGTATTTACATAGAGTGAAAAGAAATACTTTCCCGGCAGGAAATCAGAAAACTCTTGCTGTCCTCCGTTCTGGTTTCAGCTCCCATCAAACTGAAACAACTACAATGGATGGTGGTTTGACCGTCAAACCGAAAGATACCCAGGCCACATCGCCATATGGCAATATCGGCTCATTGTCTTCACGGACTGGATAACTCTGTCAGACCCAGGCTCCTCTGTCCCTTCCGGGATGTATTTGTGCTATTGGCTGATATGGCGTCTGTGGGATCACTTTGTCTTCTATCTCCATCTGCTGCTCATTATTTTCTTGACTTTATTTATTCTACTTTTGTTTTTAAAAATCTCTCTGATCCAGTGTGTAGCATTTTTAGCAGCTGGCCCAACCATGTGCTTTAGATGTGCAGTTGATTTACATAGCCGCAGTGCGGTCGTGTGGGCATCGTACTGGACTCTCGTCCCGAGAATCCGGGTTCGAACCCCGTTGACAGCACAGTGGTGGTCGGCTGAAGTTGGTTTTCTGCGGTTTTCCAGCTTCAAGGCACGAATGTGAGCCGATCCCCCATTTGAAAAAGTCTCCCCGCAGAGAGCAGGCAGGCCTACAACACGATACTCACAGAACATGAAAATTCAAGAATTTCCATCCTTACTTCAGAAAATGGAAGCCAGATGGCAGCATGAACACGAAACAAGCGCAACTCGACAATATAAATACGTTAGGGCCAAGCATACACTCAGAACACTCATTCCGGTGTGCCGATTCGTTAGAAATTCCGAAGAGGAATGTGTACGAGGTACATGTTCGGTTAAGTAGTGGTTAATTTACATGTTGTCAAGTAATGAATGGGAGCGCCGATTTCACCACAAAGGCAATGATCTGTTCATCGTTTTTTGAAGCGGTGAAGGTAATTTGGAAAAGGTCTGTGATTGGATGTAAAAAATACAAGTTCTCTGCTCCACTTCTTTTTGGGTTGTATGAAACTTTTGGTGCCATTTTGTGGACACTTCTTCCAGTTTTGGCGTCATTGCATCGGGTTTGCCATAGATTGGGTATTTTCTTTTCTTGACTTTTGTTTTGCTGTAGATGATGGTAATAATTTAATTAATTGTGTGCCAATTGATTGTCGCCGCTTTGGCTATTGCGTCTGCTTCTTCGTTCCCCCACTCACCCACGTGCGCTTTGATCCAAGATATGCGAATTTGTGGGCTCTTGTGGAGGACTTGCCGAATATCCCTAGCCATGGCATGGATGGTCATCGGTTCTGTATTGCATATATTTGAAAGGCTATCACTATAGATTATAGTTGATTGTTGGAATTGTTTTACTTTGACCAGTTTCGCTGGTGATTTGACCACTAGCACTGAGTATTCACTACGATGGAAAAGAGAAGTTATATGCCAACTAGCCCTGGTCTCGCCTATTTCAATACGGTTCGGGAAAAAGTAATTCTCACGAAGGGGTTTTTTTTTTAGGGAAAAAAAACTCAGTTCAAATTTTTGTCGATGGAGGACGCTGCACGGAAGGAAATCACGGGAAATATCTCCTATAAAATGCAGGGCGTACGATTAAATTTTCATTTCCGAAATTTTTTGTTAAAGGCGCTTACATCGTGATGTTGTTGGCTTTGGTGGATGAAGCACTATCGGTGATGGTTTACCTGTCACGAATCGTTGGCTGAAGCGTTACAAACGTTTCGGACACAGATGAGATTGAGGAAAGATTCAGATCCAATCGCCATCGATTGGCTTTCTTACAGAGCTCTCTACCGAAAAAAAATTGAACTAACTTTTTCCGTAACAAAAAAATAAGATTCCCCCTCGTGAAAATAACTTTATCTCAAAATGCATTCAAATATGTACTAATTCCTTCAATTTTGTATGAATTTTTGAACTAATTTTGAACCCCCGTATATCGAATGGCAACGAGAAATAAACAAAAAACTTACCGCAAGTTTGATTTTTTCCAAATTGTTTAAGTAGAACGCAAATGCCACAGGACGAATGTGATGACAGAACAGGATTTGCGTAGCGAACAAGAATACGCCCTAAAAGACGAAAAAATACGTTGCGTAATGCGCTCACGAGTACAGAGGGGTTTGCATATATGTGTAGGAATATATGACCCATTAAAAAATAACGTAAGGCCCGTACCTGAAGCCCGTTCAACGTGACGAAAAAATATGCGATCCACTTAGAACCTGGTTGAATGCCTAGTCCTATGAACCATGTCAGGCCTAATATGCAGGTGAGAGAGGCTGCACCCCTCACGCGCATCCTGTGGGGGGAAATAGGGATGCAGAAATGAATGTCTGAATGAATTAATTAATGGTGTGTAATGACTGTAATGAACATCAAAGGACGTTTGCGTGTCAATACCTGAGGTTCTCTTTCTTCTGCTTGATGCTCCGCCTCTCGTAGATGTTGGTCCTGCTCATCCTGCTGGCTGCTCTCAGCGTCATCAGGAACACCATGAAGTTGATCTGGAATTAGAAAAAGAATAGGCAATCATAATCAGAGGTGCATTTATGAGGTTTCGCCACCAGTGTGCGAAACAGTCCCCTACAGGAATTTTGCCACCCTTCTCCCATTCTAGTCTAATGTTCTTGACTCTTTACTCGAATTCGCCACCCTGTGCGATATCCCGCTTTCCTCCCCCCCCCCCCACCCGTGTCCCTAAAATTACTCTTTTAGTCATTCACATGCTTATACCGTTTTAGTCGCTCTTAGTTACTCACTGTTTCGGTCACTCACATGCTCGCACATTGTTTTGATCACTCACATGCCTGCACACTGTTTCTGTCATTCAAATGCTTTTGCGCACGCTCTAAGTAAATCTCTGACCTGGTCCCTCACGCTCTAGGTTACTCGTTTGGTCATTCACATGCTTGCTCACGCTCTAGGTCACTCTTTTGGTCATTCGCTGACCTAATTTCCTCACTGTCTGAGCAGAGGTGGATTTATTGAGGGTTATATACAATGTTCACCACCATTGTCCCACTGTACTAATTTTCTTGGCAACACAATCCTCAAATTTGCCACCCCTCTGTACTCGCTGCCCTGGGCTATAGACCGCTAAGCACCTATGTAAGTATGCCGCTTAAGTCGAATCATAGTTCCAACATTCGGTTGCGTTTAGACTGGGGTATTGTAGGGTGTTTTCAAATGCAAATACAACGCCACAACAGGCAAAATGCCCAACGAGGTGACTGAGAAATGTGTGAGACCGTGTGTCATGTGTGGGGGGAGCTTGAGTGATTAGGAAATGTGTAGCGGGCAAATTCGGTAATCTGAAAATGTATGTGCCAAAAGTCACTTGGTGACCTATAAAAATGCCACGAGCTTCTTAAATGATTTGCAAGTGTACTGTGATCCACTCAAGAGTGATCTCAAAATATGCCTCTGGCCAATCCACTGATCTGGAAACTTGCCAGCTAGCTTTTAGGTGCACCTCGGATCGCTCAAGTGATTTGGATATGTGATATTAGCGGCTTAAAGAATACGCAAATGTGCCGCGAACCACTGGCATAATTTCTAAATGTGCCGCAGGTCTCACTCAAGTGATTTGATAATCTTCGGTGAACCACTTCGGTGGCTTGGTAATCTTTCACGGACCGCAACAGATGACTCCGAAGGCCACATTTGGCCCGCGGGCCATGGGTTGAACATGTATGGTGTATATACAGTCGAATCCCGTTATAACGAACGCCAAGACACCGCGGGAATCACTTCGTTAAAACGAAATTTCGTTATAAAGGAATTCTAGTTTACCTAGCATTGTTCCCATGTAAACTTATTTGGGGGATTAAAAAAGTGTTCGTTAAAACGAGATTTTCGCTATAACGGTATTCGACTGTATAGTGACATTATCGAAATTTCAGCATCACGAAAGCGTACAGTGCACATCGAAAATGAATAGAAAAAAAAATAAATAATAATAATAATGATCACGTGATACCGTGACAATCAAGACGATTGGTCCACCAACGGCCCATACCTGCCCACCTTCGGTCGAGGGCCAACAGCTGTGGGAAAATAAATTTAAAAATTTGTTAGTTACATGCATATTGAGATGAAATACACAGTACACACATCGATTCCATTGCACGCGTGCATTTTACTCACTATTTTTCTCTGATGAGGAAATAACTCCTCTTCAAGCTCGTTGCCACCACGAAGACGAAAGGAAGACCTGCAAAGTACTAACACCATTTAACAATGCACACGAATCCAATAAGTACGCAACGGTATACTCCCCCAGGGGGGTTCTTAACCCTTTCTATAGCCACTATCCAAACTTAACAAGAACAGCTTCGTGACCCACGGGACGTTTTTCAAAAATAGTGGAACCAGTGACGCAATAAGTGATTATAGGTGGATTTGTCGGAAGTAATATGGGTCGTGACCAATAGCTCAAGAATCTCTGTCTGTAAGTGGATTTCTACGACCCTTCTCGAAAGCTCCTGCGACCGAAAATTTTTGCCCTGGGTCGTATCCTATATCTAAAGAATTTCTAGTTGTAAGTGGACTCGTACGAATCATTTCGGAAGCCCCCTTGTGAGTCAAGTTTGGTTCGTGATCCATTGGTCAAGAATCCTTGACTGTAGGTGGATTCGTACGACCCATGTTGGAATCCCCTATGTATCAAATGTGTGCGTGTGAGTTGTGTCTTATATTGCAAGAATCCTCGGCTATAAGTGAATTTGTACGACGAATCTCGGAAGGTCCTGCGTATCAAGTTTGGGTCGTGTCTCATATCTCAAGAATTTCTAGCTGTAACTGGATTCCTACGACCCATCTCGGAAGGGTGCCTCTTGCCATGCGCGGATTTAGGGAGGGACGATTTATCTTTAGGTTCGTTGAATCGTCCCGTTCGTATTTTATGGGGCAGATAAATTTTCCCCTCATTTTGGCTCTTGGGAGGGGAGATTATCCTATCGCCTCCTCTGGATCCACGCATGAGCCGGGGCAGAAATCTTCAGCTGTGAATAAAACCTAAGCAGATATTTTCGGCTACGAGTGGAGCCGAGGCAGACACCTTCAGCTGGGAATGGGGGTGGAGGCAGATCACTTCGAATAAAGCCGAAGAAGATATCTCCAGCTACAATGAAGCTGAGGCTGAAATCTTCAGCAGCGGATCTTCAGAGGCAGACATATTCAGCTTCGAATCGAGTAGAAGCCAATCATCAGCTGTGATTGAAACCGAGTCAGACAACTTTAGCTACGAATAAAGCCGAGGCAGACACCGTCATCTGCGAATGTACTGGAGCCAGACACAATTAGGTACGTTGTCTCATCCCGTATTTTATGGGGCATATAAAATTTCCCCTCATATTTTTGGTGATCTCCGGATCCGCGCATGCTCACTGCGACTCAAGTTTTGGTCACGACCCATAGGTTAAGAACCCCGGATATGCACAATCGGTATCAGACCTCGCAACACTCACCATACGCTAAGGGGCAGATCCACTTCATTTCTATCTCTTTGATTTCGAACACGATAATCACCCGCCTGTACAGCAGCACCGCCTCCATCAGCATCCACATGAAGGCGCACAGTACGAAATACTGCAGTACGCCCGATATCACGGTGCACATCTGAAAGCGTAAAACATTGATTTAGATTGGTACAAGTAAAAAATGATTCCTGTGTAATTGTTCCTCGAACAAAAGATTCGGTGCGTACCTGTCTGTCGTGCCTGTCTAGGGCTGTCTGTACCAGTACGTTCACTATGAGGAGACACCCTGCCAAGTGGCACGTGAAGACGTTTCTTTTCGTCCGGAGACATCTGAGAATGAAACGAAGACGGCAGATGATGAGCTAAGAGGGAAAAGGGGGTATTTCAATGGGAAAATAATTATACAGGGTGTCCCGTAAATACGGGATTCTTGTGGAACAAGATTCCATCACCCGGAAGGAAGACAGCAAGTGTCCAAAAAAGAAACATAACTCTACGAGTAAGTTCTCGAGTAAAGCAATGCAGTCGAACCCCGTTATAGCGCTCCCTCCCTCGATGTCGTGCCGATTCCCCGCTTTAACGCCAGAAATAAACAAATATTAAATTTATAGCCTTTACACGTGTCAAACCGTGATTCTTTATAACGCCAAACTCGTTATAGCGCAAAGTGAATGGTGGCTTGCCCACTGCCATTTTTACACACTCTCTAGCGGATTTTTTAGTCGCTCACTGACCTGGCTTCGCTCTCTAGGCCAATCCTCTGGTCACTTCTATGCTTCCAAACTCTTGTAGACTCCGCTTTCAATCACTCACATACTTGCACAATCTCTAGGTCACTGTTATGGTCTTGCCTTTCTCCCATTCTATTCTAGTTCACCTCAGCACATATTCCTGAAATTTTCCGCTCATTCGAACTTGTCGCCCTGGGCTATAACGGCTCGCGAAGCTGGGCCCAGCTATCACTTACTGATTCAATAAAAAATGCTTTTATTTTTCGTTAATAAACTTCGAAATTCAGTTTCTCCCAAAACTCTGCCTCTTGTGACGTCTTGCTAGCTTTTTTGCTCGCAGTAACCAATCACCGGCGTGCTAATGCTTCCTGTGTTACTAAGAAAGTAGGGATTGTAATTACGCAAAACTGGTTCTTTGGACACTTCTATTTGAAGCGCACAGTTTCGTTCTACGGAATTTACGGCACACCCCGTGTAATATTCTTTTGTTAAGTATCCAGGAAAAACTTACCTGACAGAAGTGAAAGTGATGATGATCAGCGTCAGGGCTACCGTCGAGAGCCCGCAGCAAACCATGGACAAGATATTCAGGGCACGTGTTTCTTCTGGAGTGAACTATCATTCGAAAATATGAAATTTATATAAGTCCTTTAATCGCAGAACAAAAAGCCCTACAGCGGTACATGTATCCGATCATTACACTTCACTCACAATTTAAAATATAGGTGGCAGCACTAACTTAGACGGCCAGCACGCTAGATGTGCATGCAGACTATTGGCCACACACACACCTCCAGTACAACTTACTCCTCAAAAGAGGGTAGATGGTAGCTCGAATTGCCCGCAATGGTGATAGACTGCGGTTCCATTCTGTTTAGAACGAGAGTGCTTAACCTTCAGGAAAGAGCGGAGCCACTACATTGGTTTGAAAACATGTCGCGGGCCACCTAAGTGAGCTCTGAATGCGCCGCAGATCACTTGTCGTATGAAAATGCGTGCCGTGGGCTGCTTTATGGATGTGAAACTGTGCCGTGGATATTTAAGTGATGCGGAACTCCACCGCGGGCCACTTAAATGCTCCGGAACTGTGCCGCAGGTCACTAAAGAAATATGTAAATGTGCCGTAGATTACTGAATGTGCTGCGTAGATCATTTAAGTGATTGTAAATGTACCACGTGCCGCTTGAATGATCTGGAACTGTGTCGCGGGATACTCAAGTGGTCTGTAAATAAGTCGTGGATCACGCAAGTGATGCGCGAATAAGCCGCAAGTTTCTCAAGTGATATAGAGATCAGACATTCAGTGCTGCGGACCACTTAAGTGTTGTGCAACTGCACCGCGGGTCATCTGGGGGATCTGCAGCCTGAAGTGAACCGTAAATATGCCGCGGGGATGATCTGCAAATAAGCCGTTGCTTTCTTAAGTTAGAAATGCACTTCTAAGCACACGAATGTGCTTAAGTTTGAATGTGCAGATTAGTTCAAAATTAGGGTTGAGGTCGCGCGGGACATATCAGATGATCCTGATGGCCACATTAGACCAGCGGGGCCATGGGTTGAGCATGTATGGTCTAGAACATAGTTTCCCAACCTTTTCAGAATTTTTTTCCTCCCATCGCCCCCCAACGCAATCTAACCCATAGGATCCTATGTTATACCCGTAGCTTCTACCACCCCCCTGAAACATTCTATCGCCCCCAGGGGGCGTTAACGCCCACGTTAGGAACCACTGGTCTAGAAGAATTAAGACTAAGAAGACCTAGAAGTCCCCCCAACTGTGGGTTCTGGACTTTGCTACAGCTGTGAATTAGGTATCGCGGGATTCTGTCTGAATGATAAATCTTTTTTTTAACCGCAAGAAAATCTTTGTGGTGATTCCTTCGACATTTGGAACTTCAGTGCTTCCTGCGCGTATCTAGAGATATAAATGATTCCTCACATTTGTTACTGTACGCAAACCTCTCAAAAATTTTAACGGAAATCAAACTTCGTACACACACTTCTAACATGCCGAACACTGAAGAAATCCGTGCACTTCTAGGGTCATGAACGCTTCCCGCTGATTTTAGGAGCACGCGTGACATATCTGTGAACTTCTGCGGGAGGGGGGGGGGTATGAACGTTTCTTGAGCATGTCCAGGAGAACTTAAGACTTTCGTGCACTTCCAATACCTCCTAGGACGTAGTATCTAGGGCGTAGTAGTATTTAGGAGGTATGAACGCTTCTCATGAATTTCTCGCAGAACTCAAGACTTCCATGATGCATTTCCAGAAGCGATTAAGACTTCCGTGCACTTCTAAAAGCAATTACGACTTCAGTGTACTTCTATGGGCATGAAGTCTTTCCACGCATTTTTAGAAGCATTCAAGACTTACTGGAATTTCTAGAAGTATATGCAAATCCCACACTCATTTCTAGGAGTACACACACCTTCCACGTATTTCTAGTGATACGCAAGTGCCTTCTATGCATTGTTGGGTAATGTACACTCTGTTCCAAATGGAATTCCAAAGGGAGGCTTAGAAGATGCATAGTATCTATATGAATGCTTCCTGCGCATTTCTAGCGGTGCACGAAGCTGGTACAAATGTTTGAGTTGTGTGTGTGTGTGTGTATACCTGCCCTTCTCATATCTAGTGGAAAGCAAGCCTCACGAATTTCTAGCAGCCGGTAAGCCTCCCTCACACACACAAATTTCAAAGCATCATCTCCCACTAATCTAAAGAGGAAAATATGTACTTGCTTATCTGGGATAAGTAAGCCTGCTCATTCAAAGGTGCGGGAAGTATGAAAGGTTGGAACCAACCTCGGCTCTCTATAATTAGGCCTGATTTCTAGGTCTTAGTGTGGTGCGTAAACTCAAAGACATATCCCCCATCAAAAGTGTTTATAATTAATTAATTGAATTTAAGACTGATTTTCTTTTCTCCTACTTACCTCACTGCCACCGGTGTCCATAATGACTGCGAAGTTGGTTAAGTGGTCACATTCGCATTCAGTGTAAGACTCGGTGTGTACCGAGATGTGGCATCCTTCCGTGTGCCAATACCCATATTCGCCAGCCCTGTGATGGATACAAATTGTTAATAAAGCGATGAATAACAAATCGAGATCAGTTTTGGATCCATTTGAATCAAACTGACCCACAAATAGCCCATACTCACGAGTCGTTGACGAGAAGAAACACGCATTTCGGCCGTCCTCTATTGATAATGCTTTTATCTTTGTGCAACAGCCTCACGATGACTTTGCTGCCGTGGGGCAGGCTGTAGGAACTCTTGCATTCGGTCAGGCTGACGCCCACGACTTCGGAATTGACGAGGTAGTCGGGGGAGCTGAAACGACATGATACGCAATATATACTGTGATTTACGGAAAATTCACCGCCACGCTATTTACCGATAGAAAAATTAACAGCTAGGAAAATTCACAGATAAACAATTCACTGACAATAGTTCGTCACCAGTGAGTGAGTGACTGAAAGAGGTGATGAATGAGTTGTTGAGACATGATGTCGCTGCATGAGTAATCGAGTGAGTGAGCGAGTAACCGTGTGAGTGACCATATGAATCACAGAGTGATTGAGCAATGAGTAACCGTATGAATAACCGAGTGAGTGACCGTACGAAGGAAGTGTGAGTGAGTGAGTGACCGTATGAAAGAAGTGTGAGTGAGTGAGTGACCGTATGAAGGAAGTGTGAGTGAGTGACACAGTAAGCAATTGAGTGAGTGACCGTATGAAGGAAGTGTGAGTGAGTGACACAGTAAGCAATTGAGTGAGTGACCGTGTGAAGGAAGTGTGAGTGAGTGACCGTGTGAAGGAAGTGTGAGTGAGTGACAGAGTGAGTAAGCAATTGAGTGAGTGACCGCATGGGTGACTCGCTTACTTGCTCACGCACTCGATCATTTGCTCTCATGATCACTTGCTCAACTATGTAGCATCATCGATGGATTGTTTGTCGGTGAATTTTCTAGAGGTAAAATGTCACGTGGGTGTATAGCGTAATGGTGAATTTTCGTTTCTGTGAATTGCGGGCAATGGATTTTCCGCACACGACACGTTGCATGTAGTATATCCCATGTGGTCTAGTGGTTAGGATTCCTGGCTTTCACCCAGGCGGCCCGGGTCCGATTCCCGGCATGGGAAATGTTTCTTGTTAAAGAGCGCAAAACATCCTAATATGGTCTCCCTGAGCGGTCATGTCTGTCTGTATGTATAATATCACTAGGTACAGTCGGTCCCCTTTAAACAGATATCGACAATTCAAGCACACAATATCCGGTTAAGCGGAGTATTCGATTATGCGGGGGAACACTTAAATAGCTGTTTCACCGTTAGTACGGTTCGTGTACTGGGAACTGATGAAGATCAACATTAGTAAAGCTTCTGGAATAAATCTAACATAACAATGAAATGAACTTTTGTGACGATTGGTGAGGTGTATACGAAGCGACGAACATGAAACATTCCTTTATTCTGCATTAACATGCGAAACACACATCCATTCGTGATGAAGGTTAAAATCGAACTCTCTAGAATGTCTTCGTCTCTCGATACAACTTAAATCTCACGTGTCTCGTGAATAAAAGTATTGCTGTACATCCTTGTTAACAGCTTGCCTGTTACATACTCCCCCTCTGGTTTCGCGGACGTCCCGGCAAGGAACCAGCAATAGGCGTTATGGGAAGTTGTTCAGTGTTCTTGTTAGTTCCAACTTTGAGTGGTCGTCCCTTCTTTCGTGATGGCACTACGGATACAGCATCCGGTTTCGCACATGGTGTGAGAGCAGAAGTACAATATACGCTGACAGAGACACCCGATTTGGCCGGATCAGCGACTATGTACCTCGTAGGCGATCTCTGGGCTAGCACAGGGTACGGTCCATCTCGTTGTGGCGTGAACTTTGTCGACCAGTTCTTCCTTCGAGAACTCGGTTTGGAACCGTTGTCAACATAACCTTTGCGTTCATCCCGTTTTTGTTCCACTTTCTGCTTCACAGAAACTCTTGTAAGGCTTTGCATGGGAGTCAACCTGTTTTCACGACTTCTTTGGGCATGGCTGCGACTTTCTGATCGACGCGCGTTAGGGGTTTGATCCGAATATTTAATGCCGCTCCCCCTGCATTTATCGTTCCCTTCTCTAGCACTGCTTATACTTGTTTGGGTCCTTGACTCATGGAAGCTATTGCTAGACGTTATTGTTTGGCTTGGCATTTTACAACGATGCAGTATGTGATAATATCCTGGTGATCCTGGACTGCGTCGCCTGGCACCGGAAAGTTCGACTCGTTCGTTCCTGCGGAAACGTAAGTCTAGTACTTGCCTGCCTGTCGGAGTAACTCGTGGTTGCCTTTGCACCGATTGGTGATGAAAGCTTCTTGCGGATCGGTGGATTTCGCTATGGACAGCAGGACGTGGATAGCCAGAAACATGACGTGGATAGTCACGGACGCGACCTGTTTGGTTCCTGAGACGTCTAGACCGATCCCACCGCTGAGGTTCCGATGCCATATCACCATGGTGAACTTCGCCTTCGGGAGTGTCTCCTCCCCCTGGACTGAAAAAATTTTCATTCTTTTTCCACGACCTGTTCAGCACTTGTTTCCGTTGCTCTCCTTCAACTTGTCGTAGTTGGCAAGAATTCAAGTTAACATGCTCTACTACATGTTGAACAGTTTTAATCGTAGACTCGTTCACAAAGTGGAATCGCTTCCGAGTATTTTCCCCGAAGAACCATTGCCTTCGCTTGAGATCCAACACGATACCAGCTTTCTCTAGAAAGTCGATTCCCAAAAGAGTTCTGTTACCGACGATTCCAGGAAGAACTATAAATTTCGTCCTTAGTCGCTTCCATTGGATGTTGACCAATACCGTTGTGGTCCACACATTCACCGTTGATTGCTGTCCGTTTGCAAGACGCATCTCGATAGTTTCCTGATGGAATTTGGCGTTTTGCTCTTTCAAAATACGATGCAGAGTATCACTTGCGATACAGTGCGTAGCACCGCTGTCGACACAGGCAGTTCCCACTTTGCCATTTACATGAATTTTTAACAATGCTACGGGTTTTGTTACAGAAGAGCATAGATTCAGTTCCAACTGACCAAACTGAGCGGTTGTCGCTGTCATTTCGGGATTACAGGTCGGACACTGCGCTCTAATTACCCCCGGATATCCACATCCATAGCAGCTTAGAGGTCGCTGTTCATCCAGGCTGATCATGGGAAGTGTCTGTTCATCTGCATGAATCACTGGTTTTGATGACGTCCATGGATATTTCCTCGGTGTTTGCTTTCGACGACCCTCGACATCGTACTGTTGGTTGAATTTCTTTGGGAAAGTACTCCTGGCATCTTCATACGCGTCGAGTTTCTCCGCTAGTTCCGATGGGGAGATCAACATGGCCCATACATCGATGAAATGTTCTTTCACTTGTGGAGGGCACTTCTTCTTCATCTGATCAGCTATGACTAGATTAATCAAGTCCTCGAATGTTGTGACCTTAACTTCTGTTAACCACCCTTCAAGATACGTTTTCAACTCAAAATAAAAATCACGCCATGAACTCTCCGAGTTCTTCCGATGCTCTACAAAAAGCTGTCGAAATCTGTCCGCATGTAGCTTAAATCGCTTTAAGTTCCTTGAGATACCGATAGTCCTTGAACTTCTCGTCAGGCTCCCTGGCACAGATCCTAGCCACCTCCTTCGGTAAACTATTGATGAGATACGTAATCCACAATTCTTCCGGAATCTGGTGTAATCCCATGTGTCGTTCGAACAGGACCAGGAACAGTGAAATGTCATCTGATGATTCAAAACGCGGAACCGACACTTGAAAGTCCCGATTTGTCACAGCCGGTCGAACGGAAGCTTGGCACTTCTCCGCTTCTATCCTCAGTCTCTCGAGTTCGAACTGCATTTCTGCTCGCCGGTTCCTCTCTTCGGCATCTTCCCGTCGAATTTTCTCTTCAGCTTCTTCTCGTCGAATTCTTTCTTTCTCTTCGGCATCTTCCCGTCGAATTCTTTCTTCTGTTTCTTCTCGTCGAATTCTTTCTTCTGCTTCTTCTTGTCGAATTCTCTCTTCTACGAGGGTCTGTAGCACTCCTTTTGCGAAGACCTCATCGTATTCTTTACTGGACGTAATCAGCTTCTTCAGCTCTATCACTTTCATCTCGGGTTCGGTAGGTTCGCCCATCTCTTCGGCAAGGCGACGGAGTTCGTCTTTTCGATATTTCGCCAAGTATGCCATTTTCACTCACTTGGTACCTAATTAGGATGTCCGCTTAGCTAAAAACACTCACGCGTCTATTTTAAACGTTGGGCGCCAATGTGACGATTGGTGAGGTGTATACGAAGCGACGAACATGAAACATTCCTTTATTCTGCATTAACATGCGAAACACACATCCCTTCGTGATGAAGGTTAAAATCGAACTCTCTAGAATGTCTTCGTCTCTCGATACAACTTAAATCTCACGTGTCTCGTGAATAAAAGTATTGCTGTACATCCTTGTTAACAGCTTGCCTGTTACACTTTCTTGTTTTTAATTTTATTTGTGCACCAGCACTTTTATAGTTTAACTTTTCTAAAACTTCTATAGTGTAATGCCGGCCTCTCTTACTACAAATATCATCATATCTCTTGAAAAGATTTTCAATCTCATGCTAATTCTGGCTTATTTTCCCGCACATACTGGAAAAATGCTATGTATAATAAAATTAATGCCAAAACCCGGTCAACCTCCAGCTTCCACATCATCGTATAGGCCTATCGCTCTTCCTTCTCACCTGTCCAAGTTATTCGAGAGGGTGTTCACTGCAAGCCTGAACGAATTTACTAACGAATTCAACTGAGGCCGAATGGAACAGTTTGGTCTCAAGGCAGAGTACGGAACAGTTCATCAGCTCGTTAGGGTGATCGAATGCCTTCAAGCAGCTAAAAATTATAAAGATTACTCTGTTGCAGTCCTTTTAGCATGGGCGGAGTTTCGGGGGGGGGGGGGCGTCAAAGGTAGAGTTGACTGATCTAATTTATATATGTATATATGAATTAACATCATCATCATCGTGCTCCCCCCAGCAATAATGACCGTGCCCCCCCCCCCCCCCAGACTTCCAAGTCTATCTCCGCCTATGCCTTTTAGACATAGCACAGTCGAGCTTTTGATAAAATTTTGCATGAAGGGCTGTTTTTCAAAATGATAAATAGGGGCTACCCCTCAATAGTAATCAAATTTTTGAGTTCATATTTATCTTTTCGGACATTTCAGCTCAAGATAAACGACTCATTATCAGAAGAAAGACGTATAACCGCAGGAATTAACCAAGGTTCCAGCTTGGGCCCGAGGATACAAAATATTTTCCATGGATGGCGCTAAGTTACCTTTCGCATCTAAGGCCAACATGTACAAACTACAACGATTCCAGAATCGCATCCTCAGGCGCTTCGCTCTGGAGCACCAAAATGTTTCCATCTCACCGATTTGAAGTAGTCGTCCATGTATTCACACATCATGGAACTATCTCGAAACTACTTCGAAAAACAAGAAAGGATGTGTCACCAAACATCAGAGAGATCTCCAATTTTGATGGTCGCGCGGTCATAGTGACGGACTCACATCGCGAGGATCCGGGTTCGAACCTCACCACAGTGGTGGTCGGCTGACGTTGGTTTCCTGTGGTTCCCAACTTCGAGGCGCAAATGCGAGCTGATCTCCTCCATTAAAAAGTCTTACCACACCACAGAGAGCAACAGGCCTACAACGATAAATCATTCAATCATTACACTTCACTCATAGTTGGAAAATCTGGTGGCAGATGGCAGCAGCAGCAGCACTACACATAACAAGCATTACACAGAAACAAACTTCACGCCAGTGAGTTTCACTACGTGTACACGCACATTCCAACATGTACCAGTTCGTTCCGCAGAGGAATATGGGCGAGGTGCATGTCTGGTTTAGTAGTAGTATATGTATTTGTAAATATTCACAATAATTCTACTTTTATGGCAATGTTTAAGACAGTCTCATGAACGAAGACATGCAATGTGTGATAAACTGGTGGATATAAGACAATTTTCCGCAACAAAATGTTATTTTATTCATTTTTTTCTTTCCCCCCTTCAAATATATTATCATTTTATGCCCTATTTTATACCAATGCAATATTGTGTTACTCCATGATGAAGGAGAATGGGGCTCTGTATAACGTTCAACGGTCACTGTCACGACTGTATATACGACATTGTTTTTCAGCCCATGGCCACCTTCCTTAATAACAGACAAAAATTTTATAAATACGATCGACATCTGTAACCCTGGGCCAGGCACTGATCCAGAACGGGGGACCCCTCACCCTGGGCTACTACCTACCCAGGGTTGGAGTTCAGTGAGCTTCCTCCTTTTGGGGATTTATGCATGGCCGCCTCAACATCATAGGTCCTCGGGCAAAGTGATGTTCTGTACCAATACTTAGCTGGAAAAGTAACAGCTCACGTATTTACATATATTCGAAAATCATAGTCCAGATCTCATCAGGTAGCCCTTCCCCCCTTATGAGGCCCCGAGTGGATTAAAGCGGTCCTGGTTCTATATGAACAGCTTCGCTGGATTCTGAAAGTACAGTAAAACCCCCTTTTTAACGGACACCCTCCAGATTCGGCCACCCTTATGGCGAAATTATAATTCTTTCCGTGTAATAAAAATATGCATTTTAAACTCTTCCATTAACGGTCAACCCCCCCCCCCTCTTTAACGGATGATTTTTTTTATCCCACCAGTGTCCGCAAATGAGTACTGTATAGTAACATTTTCTCCCACCATATTTCACTTGAAAGCTCTAATTCTTCACAGCTCTCCGCGGCCCGTGTCGTGGCTCCCCTTTCATCCGATCCCTTAGAATATCCGAGGAACGCGAGGGAGGCCACATATGGCCCCACATTGAGAACCACTGCTGTATGATTATGCAGAGCTAGTAATTTCGTTACACTTACGTATCATTATCCGGGCCATACATCATCTCGTCTATGCCCCTGAAAGCCATGCCGACCCCGAAATCCATCGGGTCTTCACAGGGACTCTCGGACTGATTTAGGGCCGCCTTGCCTGGAAGTGTGACCATGCCGACGAGTTCGTCGTTGATCCTGAAGCTCAAGTTATTCGACGTGTCGTTGAGGACGAAGCTCTTCAAAACTGCTCCGGATAGAAAAAAAAACATACAGAATATTATAACAATTAATCGATATTAATTTCAAATTGATATTTTTTAAAATGTTCTTTTCCATGCAATAAGTAAAGCCAACCAATGTTTTCGGCTTCGACTTTGGCGATTTTTCGTCCTTCTAATCTCTCGCAACTGATCGTGGACAACCATCCTATGTCTTCTACGCAATTGATCAAATCGATAGCCGTCTTCTTGACGGGCTCTTCAGGCTAGATGAAGAAATTATATAGAGAGTCATCATTGCAGTAAATCAATTAATTACATCTGATGTAATTACATATGAAATATAAGCAGGGCCGCAACTAGGGGGACGGGGATGCTCACGCGGGTCTGGTGCTCCGAGCGCCGGACTAGAGGAGGCACGAATTTCATCCTTTAACCCAAGTGTGCTCAACCGATGTCCCACGGGCCAAATGTGACCCTCACAGTCATCTGATGTGGCCTGCGACATCCAAATATTGTAAAAAATTAACTAAGGGTATATTTACAGATCACTTATGTGACCCTTGGCACGTTTACGGAACACTAAAATGACCCATGACACATTCACAGAGCACTTGAGTGGGCCCGTGGTGCAATTTAACATCATTAAGCGCCTCGAAACACATTTAGAGATTATTGAGTGATCCGTGAACGGTTCTAGAGCACTAGATTGCGACCCCCACGCATTTCCAGATCACTTAGGGCCGGATTCACCGACATGGCTTAAACTGTAGTCACAACTTTTGGATAAGAGATCAACATAGATTGATTGAAAACCTGAATTTAACCAATCCGTGGTGATCTCTTATCAAAAAATTGTGACCATCGTTTAAACCATGTCAGTGAATACCGCCCTTAGGTGATTTGTGGCACATTTGCAGAGGAAGTGGGCCCATGATACAGTTCCACGTCACTCAAGTGGCCCGTGATACATTTACAATCACTCAATTGACCCACGACATATTTAAATTACTTAAATGACGTGTGGTGCAGTTTCAGGGCATTCAAGTGGCCTTTTTGGTTCATTTACACATCACTCAAGTTAATTATGTGCAGTTCTACATCACTCAAGTGAAAACGGCACGTTTCCCAGTTGTGGGGTTAATCCAACGGTGCTCCACTTCTTAAGGCAGCCAATGGCGGGCTTCTTAAGCGCTCTGGAACTGTGCTGCCGATCACTCAAGTGATTTGTAAATATGCCACGACTCCCTTTAAATTATCTGTAAATGTGCCGCGGGTCACTCAAGTCACGTGAAAATGTGCCGTGGTCTGGAACTGTGTCACGCCTCACTTGAGTGATTTTCAAAGGTGTCGCGAGTCACTTAAGTTGTGTGAAAGTGTGGAAAAAGTGTGGAAAATTGCCTTAAATAATCTGGAAATGTGCCACGGGTCACTCAATAGATCTGTAAATCCGCCACTTGACAAAATTAAGTTTGAGGTCGCAGGCCACACCCCACATGACCCCACATCAAATGACTCCGAGGGCTACATTTGGCACGCGGGCCATGATGGATTGAGTATACATGCTTTAACCCCCTTCACGCTCAACCGAAATGTGGCCCTCGCAGTCATCTGATGTTGCCCGCGACCTCAAACCTAACTTTGTAAAAACAATAAATTTACGAACTAAGAGGCAAATTTACAGATCATTTTAGTCATTCGCTGTGTAGTTCCATATCACTTAAGTGGCCTGCGGCGCACTCCCAGATCACTTAAGTGACCCGCAGTATACTCACAGATCCCTTGAGGACCCGCAGTATACTCACAGATCACTTGAGTGACTCGGTTCCAGAGAATTTGAACAGCTACGACGAATTTTCAGATCACTGAAGTGACCCACGGGACAGTTTAAGATCGCTTGAGCGGATCGTGGCACATTTTCAGACCACTCAAGTTCCCCGCGGTGTATTCACAGATCACTTGAGTGGTCCGCGGTAAATTTATAGATAACTTAAGTGGCTTGCGGTACGTTTTCAAACAAATGAAGTGACCTGCAATCTCCAAAAAATAGAGTGTCTTTGCTTTAATCTCTCCTATAATATTAAAAGGGGGGGGGGGGAAGCATAGGCGGGGATAGACATGAAAGTCTGGGGGGGGGGCACGATGATTGCTGGGGGGGGCATGATGATGATGATGATGATGATGATGATGTCAATTCATATATACGCAAATACATTAGATCAGTCGGCTTTACCTTTGACGCTGGGGGGGGGGGCATGCCCCCCGTATCTCCACCCATGGGGCGGGGGAAAGGCAAAATTCGGGCTGGGTCCGACTGACTAAGCACTTAGTTGCGGCCCCGAATATAAGATAGTATCTTGGTTCTTACCGATGACAAGTTTGGCTGTGGTTTGGACCCGATGAAATTGCTGAAAGTTCCGACGGCGTTTTCCACGAAATCTTTGAGGCGTCTCTCGTTCTTCAAGCTCGGCTTCACTCTGTGTCCACGACCTCGGAATTGCTCTTTCATTCGGTCGACGTTCTTGAAGATGGTCTTGACGTCCTTGAAATTGATGCTGTTGCAGTCTGCGGGACCTTCCCTTATCGGTCTTCTTCTCCAACTAGAGCTCCGGTTCTAAAACAGAACGAAAAGGCGGTTGATCGGTTTCCTTCTGAACATCAATTTAGCGTCGCAGTTTGAAATCATAGGACTAAGCCGCCGAGGCCACACTCGCGTCCAGCCTGGCCTAATAAGTTCCAAAGTTGATCAAGGGCGAGTAGTGCGGCCACTCCGCCATTGGCAATGATCGTCAAACTTTAGGGGGAGGGGGGGGGCTACTTATTTACAAACGGTCTAGTCCACATTCCGAGGAATTTCTAACTGATACGCTGTATTTCCAAAAGTCGGTGTCCTTTTTGGAGTTTAAACATTTTTTCGAATATTTAGAAAAGTACTGGGTTACTCTTCCTGAAGTTTCGGTAACGTGAACCCTATGGTTGTACAGTGAAACCTCTCTGGTTAATCATGGGTTTGAAATGCATATTTTTGTTATTCGGGGTGAAATTATAATTTAGTCGTAAAAGAGAGGGTTATCGCATCTGAGGAGTGTCCGATTAGAGGGGTTTTACTGTGCTCCCATTTTCAAGTGAAATTTTACTGCCGCTGAGGTGGTCAAGTGGTCATAGTGGTGGACTCGCATCGCGAGGTTCCCTGTGGTTCCAAATTTCAAGGAGTGAATGCAGGCCGATCTTCCCCATTAAAAAGTCCCGCCACAGAGAGCAACAGGCCTATAACGATACAACTATTCAGTCATTACACTTGACTAATAGTTAGAAAAAATTGATTTCAGATGGCAGCGCTGCAACAAGCATTACACGGAAGCACACCACGTTATGTTTACAGCACGGACACGCATATTCCAACACGTACCAATTCATTAGAAGTTACGCAGAGGGATATGGACGAGGAGCATGTGTGTGGCTTAGTAGTGAAAATTCACTCACTAGTGCATTTAGGGAACCGGTAAAAAATTAAATAAGGAAAAAAATATATTTTTGGCCAACCCTGTATCAGAAATCGCAGTAAATGACTTGTAGCTATAAAAAATATCTTACCAAATTTTCAAATTGGCGAAAATATAAATGTATTCCACAAAGATTACAATTTTCATCGCAATGTTTACAACATGCCGAGTTTTCTACGAAATTTACAGAAAACATGACGCTATACGTGTGACCTATTGTATAGAAATTTAAAATGTGACAAATTATTATTCACTGAGATATGAGTGTTTTTAATAAATGATTATTAATTGAGCATGCGCATGAAATATAAATTTTGTTTTTCCATAATTTGATTGCCATATATATATATACATAGTGCAATTTACATGAAAATTCCAGCCGGACGGTATTTTTGAAAGTAGCTGAATGATGTAGATTAATTCGTATTTCGATTATTTTCTGTTGTTTCATTGTTGACTTCAGTCTGTTCATTCTGACAAAATACACGCGTGTTATTTATGCTAAAACTCTTTTCTTAGGGTGTGAAACCATAGGCGGAGATAGACTTGGAAGTCTGGCGGGGGCACAATGATGATGATGTCAACTCATATATATATGCATATATACATTAGTTCAGTCGACTCCACATTTGACGCTGGGGGGGGGGGGGGAGTATCTCGTATACGGGGAGTATCCCCCCGTATCTCCACCCCCCCCCCCCCCATGTGTGAAACACAGAGCGTCCGTATTTCCGATTCTGGAAACCCGCATCGTCTCCGATTGGTTAAAAGCCCGAATTTCAAGCTAAAAAAGTAGAAATTCGGGGTTTTAACCAATCGGAGAACTATATGTTCGCACCCTTACATAGCATTAGTCACGCGTCATCTCTCATTCGCATAATGCTGTGGGCTTATTCTCGAAATAATCAAACAATAGAGAATAATCTTATACCAATTTGTGGGAAATCCCTCATTATTCAGTTACTTCCAGTAAGTTTCGAAATTATTACTCACTGTATCATCGGTATCTTTCGGAATTTTCCCGACATTCGGCTGGAATTTACATTAAGTTGTATTAACATCTGGCTATCAAATAATGAAAAAAAATGGAATAAAAATTTTATATTCTTTGCGCATGCGCAGTTAATAATCACCTACTTAAAATACTCATACGTTATTCAGTAATAATTTGCCACATTTTAAATTCTTTGCGCAGAATGTCACATGTAGGCCTATAGTGTCTTGTTTTCTGTAAATTTCGTAAAAAGTTTTACGAAATGCCATAAGCGAAAAACACATGCGATGAAAATTGGAATTTTTATAGAAAACATTTATATTTTCGTGAATATACGTGCTTTTCTCACGAAAATGAACAGTTGCTCGTGAGCACCACGGTGCTCTCTGAAGCACTTAGAATGCTCGATGTTCGTGTCCAATTTCGTGCTCATGAGCACCTCATCATTGTCCATACAAATTGTATCTAAGGATTGAAATTACCCCGATTTCATGCATTCGTATGTCAAACTTGCCGTAAGGGTGCTCTTCTTTTGATGACAGGTACAACCAGTGCTCGCGATTAGAAAAAGGTTGAAGACCTCTGCTCTAACCCCACCGTGTGGGACACCCTGCAGAGGCAATATTTTTCTGTGGTCATGTCGCAGTTTTTGTTGTATCCCTTTGTCAGGAAAGTTTCCTCACAAGAATTGAATTGAAGCATTGAACTCGTGACATCGGAAGTCTGCACATCCTTTGGTAGTTTAGGCGGATACCTTATCGACCTGGGCTACCGCGCCCTTGATCAAAGACATTTTTTTTCTTATTTAATTCTTTATCGGCTCCCCTAAATGGTGAGTAAATTCTTACTGGAAATAGTGAGTACCGACATCCGACATGGGATATATATGACCGAAATTTCAGAACCGAAATTCGTTGTGTTTTTCTAGAAATTCGAGAATATGTCTAAACTCAATGTCTAAAAAAAGGACACCGACTTTTGGAAATATAGTGTAAGTCCCCCCTACGGAGTATGTAACAACACATACAGGGAGTAGAGTAATGTTAGAAGGTATTGTAAGGCTGGTCGAACAGAACGGCCAGGATCTTTAGCTCCCCCACCCCAAGTCAAAGGAGCCGCTATCCTTCTCGATATTCCAATCCATCTGGCCACACATTGGTCGAAGAACGCCGACAGTCACAACAAGGAGAATGTTCTGGAAGCGAATGCCTGGCTGAGCCACTATGTAGCCTGCTTATGCCACTGGTGTTTCATTGCGTCGGGGGAGGCAAACATTCGCGAATGACTATTGGACCAGGCTGGACATTCACGTCGCTTTAGCTTCAAACTCACTTTTGCCATACCACTCGTCCCATTGAAACATGGAGGTGTACAGAACATTTCAGGCCCATCCGGGTCGAATTTCAAGGTCGTTTCGTTGCAGTACCATCGAACCATCCCTGGAAAAACAAAAATGCGGCAAAATCTATTATATTGAAATCAGTGAGAAAATGATAGCAAGCCTTTGAAGCTATATTTTCCAAAATGTAAGAGACACTAACCATAGTTTTTGATTGTTATGAATATTTTCCTGCTAGTTCTCGGGGGAAATCACAAGAAAACTATAGATTGAATTGGTTCTCACCTTTGTTGCCATCAGGACATTCGAGGATGGCAGTTTCGCCAGCTTTTGTTTCCGGCCATTGCAGGCCTTTCTCCCGACAAGGTTTGCACGTGTCAGGTACAACAACATGAGTAGGCGTCGTCACCGAATCTTCGATGGGATTCGCGGTCTCACTGGATCTTTCTGTCGTTACCGTCGTTGATGTAGAAAAATAAATGTCCGACAAGCATTGTTTGACCTTCTTACGAATTGATTCCGGCCACTTGCTCAATTTCGTCTTCAAACAAGCGTTTAATGTTTGCATTTGATAGCATTTGAATAAAATTTTCAGTTCTTTCTCTTTTATCCAAAAAGGCCTGTTAAACGACATCAAAACTAAATAAATGAGAGAAACTGGTGAAATGCCAAGATTTTTCTGATGAAGAACATAAAGCGCATGGCTAGAAAATCACATTTTCTTGCCATTTCACTATTGGGGAGAAAATTCTGGGTGAGGGTATGACCCCCCCTAAAATCCTAGAGCAGGGATCTTTTGCGGGCCTCTCAGTTAGACTTCTCACGGCCTTTCTATAGTTAATTTATGGCATGAAAAAGTAAAAAAATTATGAGAATTATCCCGGGCCTTTGTGGGGACCATGGGTGAGGGAACCGAAATGCACGCTTGCCCCTTCTGATAGAGTTCTGGGGTGGCGCTTGACCATGAGACCCATTGCGGCCGTACGGTGCGTCGTTCAAGAGGGGTGCAAATGTGCCACTGGCCGTTTAAATGTTCTGGAATTGTGCCACGGGTGACTTAAGAGATCTGTGAATGTGCCACTTAGTTCATTTTTATAATATTAGGTTTGGGGTGGCGTAATATTTGAACGGCTCCTTATGAGTCATCTTCTTATCGTTATCATGGCTAGGGCTGGCAGGGCTCCAGACCTGGAGCCTGACACAATTACCCATCATTTTTTCTTTTTTTCCCACGCTATAAACTTACTATAGAAGGGCCCGTGAAATGTGTAGCTCACCAAAATTGTTAGTTCAGGGGCCCTGCTCGAGGATTTTGGGGGGAGGGCAATGATCGTTCATTGGGGGGAGGGCAATGATCGTTCATTGGGGGGAGGGCAATGATCGTTCATTGGGGAGAGGGCAGGTTCGAATCCCGTTGATGGCACAGTCGTGGCCGGCTGAAGAAAATTTTCTGCGGCTTTACAAGTTTGAGGTGTGAATGTCAATCGTTCCAAGGCCGCAACTGGGGGGGGGGGGCGGTGGCAGGTGGGTCTCGTGCCCCGGGTGCTGGACCAGAAGGGAGGGGGGGCTGCAAATTTCATTCTCAACCGTCTCCTTCTGCATCACACGGGGGGGGGGGGTGGCGCACAAAATGCGCGTTTGCCACGGGTGACCGAGCATCTAGTTTGTGAAAATTCCCAATGAAAATTCAGTCATTTGCCATTTTTAACAAATAAAGTATATATACGAAACTCACACGTAGTAGTCCAGGCATACATAGTTGAAGGTGACTTCCGAATCTGTTAGGTCATGTTTCATCGCTAGAAGAGAAAAACGAGAAATCAAAATAAGGCAAGATGGGAAAAGTTATGTAGCAAGGGTTCTTAACCAAGTGCCCTTTGATCAGTGCCGTCTTAACACGTGGCCTTACCCAATGGTTTATGTACTTACCTGGATGGGGGGGGGGTGTCTTAGCGGGCTATAACCAAGGGTGGCAAGTTCAGACGGACAGCAAATGAGAAATGATTGGCAAAGAAAGGGCGCGGAAGAATTTGCATAAACCCCAATGAATCCACCTCTGCCCAGACGGCTATGAGGCTAGGTTAGTGAGTGAGCAGAAGAGTGACTTGGAGCGTGATCAAGCATGTGAATGACCAAAAGGAGTGATTTAAAGAACGAACCAGGTCAACGAGTGACTAAGAAAGTGGCCTAGAGAGTTTGCAAGCCCAGAGTTAGCCGGTAAGGGAGCGACTAAGAGAATGTGCAAGCGTGTGAATGACCAAAAGAATGACTTAGAGCTTGTGCAAAGGTGTAGATGGCAAAAAAGAGTGACCCAGCAAGGAACCATGCCAGTGAGCAATCAAAAGAGTGACCTAGAGCGTGTGCAAGATGTGAGTGACCAAAACAATGTGCAAGCATGTGAGTGACCAAAACAATGCGCAAGCACGTGAGTGACCAAAACAATGCGCAAGCACGTGAGTGACCAAAACGATGCGCAAGCATGTGAATGACTAAAAGAGTAACTTGAAGAGTGTGAACAGGGAAGTGACCAAAAGAATGACTCAGAAACACAAGTGTGATTGCCGGAGCGGAGGGAAGAGAGTTGTCAAGAAAGTTAAACTAGTATGGGAGAAGGGCGGCAAAATTGGTGTAGGCCCGTATGCGGCGAAACCATAAACGTGCCTCTGAGCTTACCCGGGCACGGCCCGGAAGCCTCAAGTGCAGATGAGCCTCATGAAAATGAGCTGTGGTTTAAATTTTCCAGATTACGCATTTAAATTAGTAGGCAGGCATTTCCAACTAGACAGGGGCCTGAGAAAACTCCCTTTGCCTGAGGGCCCATGACACTTCTAAGACGGCTATGCCTTTGATAGGTTTCGGGGGGCATGAGCTTACATGTGCTAACAACTGAGGGCTATAAAATTAATAAATATTACTCTGTAAAGGGACTCAGTCTGTGTGTCTTTCATTTTATTCGCTCAAGAAGAAGCATATTTATGGGGGACTTAGCGGGCTATACCACAGGGTGCATAGGCGGAGATAGACTTGGAAGTCTGGGGGGGCACTGTCATTATTGCTGGGGGGGGCGGCACGATGATGATGATGATGATGTCAATTCCATACGTACATATACATTAGATCAGTCGACTCCACCTTTGACGCTGGGGGGCAATACCCCTCCCCCCCGTATTTCCACCCATGACAGGGTGTCAAATTTGAAGAATGAGTGGTCAAGAAAATTAGTAGAATGGGAGAAGCGCAATGGAAGCGATAAATAGCGATGGAAGCCTTAGAAAAATTTACGACATGGTTGAGAAAACATTAATTGACAGTCGCAGCAGATAAAACAAAGTTTCTATGGATATCTTCAAAAAAACCTCCCACCATCAGAATGCTTGGAAAATCTATAAAAAGAACAGATGTATTAAAATACCTCGGCGTGTACTTAGATTCTAGACTAACTTGGAGTCCACACATAGAAAAGCAAACCGAAAAAATTAATAAGCTTCTTCTCCAGCTCCAAAACATCGGCGGAGCGAAATGGGGAATCAAATATCGACACCGACGAGTTCTCTATTGGACAATAGCAACACGAATAATGGCTTACGCAACACCTATTTGGTACGCAGGCGCAACCAACTCCATGCAACAGGAATTAGACTCAGCCCAACGTAATTTACTATTATATATCACAGGAGCGTACCACACAACACCAAATAGCGCATTATATGTCATTACAGGTTGTCCGCCTTGGAGCCTATGGATGAATTATGAAGCACAAATGGGTCTATTGTTACGTCTACACCGACTAGCAAAGAGTATCAGAGACGGGAAAAACAAATAACTATCCACCCATCGGAAGACCTGCATCAACACCAAGTATCTATCGGGAATAACCAGAACAAAGAAATAGGAGGCCAAAGAACTCATATATACACAGATGACTCGAAAACTATCTCCGGAACAGCATCGGCATATGTAGTAGCGAAAGATCATAAGATCATCGAGTGCTGGAGTAGTAAGCTAGAAAACGACAATAATATCTTTCAAGCTGAATTACTAGCGTTATACATGGCAACCATAAAAGCTCAAGAATTCCAACAAGCAACTATAATCTATAGCGATAGCCTTTCAAGTATATATGATATACAGAACCCGATGACCATCCATGCTATGGCTAGGGAAATTCGGCAGGTCCTCCACAAGAACCCACAAATTCGCATATCTTGGATCAAAGCGCACGTGGGTGAGTGGGGGAACGAAGAAGCAGACGCAATAGCCAAAGCAGCGACAATCAATGGTGCACATTTAATTAAAATATTATTACCATCATCAACAGCGAAACAAAAGGCAAGAAAAGAAATACTCAATTTGTGGCAAACCCGATGGAATGATGCCAAAACTGGAAGAAGTGTCCACAAAATAGTAAAAGTTTCATACAACGCAAAAAATTGGAGCAGAGAACTTGTATTTTTTACAACCAATCACGGACCTTTTCCAAATCACCTTCACCGCTTCAAAAAACGAGAAACAGATCAATTGCCTTTGTGGTGAAATCGGCACTCCCATCCATTACTTGACAACATGTACATTAACTGCACATCTGAAGCACATGGCTGTGCCCGCTGCTGAAAATGCCACACTCTGGATCAGAGAGATTTTTAAAAACAAAAGTAGAATAAATAAAGTCAAGAAAATAATTAGATGGATAGAAGACAATGAAGACAAAGTGATCCCAAGGATGCCTTATCAGCCTATAGCACAAGTACAAACTGCACCACCTCGCCGCTCACTTCAAGAAAAAAGAAACTGATCAACTACAAAGAAGACTGACTGATAGCACAAGACCAGTATAATGTCATGGAAATCGAACGATTCAAATTGAGGATGAAATCGATTATGAATTTTATCTGATTTATTATTGATTTCAATATGTGATTTAAGACTTTATATTCGAATTAAGATTTAATATGGAATATATAGGATTATATGCTTGATTTCCGATTGTATACGTAGATTTGTGATCTCGCAATTGATTTTATACTTAGATTATGATTTTACACTTTGATTATGATTTTATAGTTGTTATGATTGTAATGTACAGTATATTTTGTAATGTATGCTTTTTTATGAATAAATTGCTAGAGGTATCCATTCCGTGTGGACAATGAGCCGATATTGCCATATGGCGATGTGGCCTGGGTATCTTTCGGTTTGACGGGAGAAGCGCTACACAATTTTTATAGGTCAAGGGGGTAAAAACCACAAATCCACCTCTATCTAGAGAGCGAGGGACTAGGTCAGTGTGTGACCAAAAAAGTTATCAAGAAAGTGAGCGAGTGACGAGAAGAGTGACTTAGAGTGTGTGCAAGCATGTGGGATGGTCAAAACAATGTACCGGCATATGAATGATCTAAAGATATTCCTAGAGAGTGAGGGACTAGATCGATGACCGAAAGAGCGTAGTATCTGTGCAAGCATGTGAGTGATCAAAAAGTGTGCAATCGTGGGAGAGATCAAACATTGTGCAAACACGTGAGTAACCTGGAGAGTGAGGGACCAGATAAGTGAGTGATCAAAAGTGTGACTTGAAGAATGTGTAAGCGTAGGAAGGGCAACAGCCAGTGAACAACTAAAAGAGTTACCAAGAAAGATCGCAAGCATATGAATCATCCAAAGGGACCACTTAGAGTACGACTGAGATCAGTGAGCGACCAAAAGAGTGACCTAGAGAGCAAGGAATCAGTTCAGCGAATGACCAAAAGAGTGATCAAAAATGACCATGTAAGTGTTCAAGCATGGGAGTGACCAAAAAAAGTGACTTAGAGAGCAAAAGAAGAAGGCCAGTGAGCGATCAGAAAGTTTGGAAGCATGTGAGGGACAAAAAGAAGGGCAATAGAGAGCAATAGATCAGGTCTGTGAGGAATCAAAAGAGTAACCTAGAGCGTGCTTAAGCAAGTGAGTGACCAAAACAATGTGTAAGCATGTGATTGTCCGAAGGAGTGAGTACCCGTTCAGTGAGTAACCGAAAAGTGAATAAGAAAACGTGCAACCATGTAAGTGACCAAAAAGTTACTTGGAGACGGAGGTGGGGGCTAAGCGGGCTGTAGTCTAGGGCGGTAAATTTGAGGAATGAGTGGGTAAAGAAAGATGGACTAGAATGGGAGAAAGGGAGGTTGGCAAAATTTGCGTAGCCCACAGGCGGAAAATCCATGAATTCGCCTCTGGGTTCAAGGTGAATGCAAGAGGTTAAGAACCGCTGTGTTGTAATGAATTCCAGAAAATATTCATTTTTGACAAAAAAAAAAAAAATCATAATCGAATAAGTTACAGTCAAACTCGGCTATAACGACCTCGGTTGTAACACCTTGGTAACAACGTCCATAATATGCGACCTCAGTTTTGGTACCCATGGAGAATAATGTTAATGAACCTTGCTTATAACGTCGATGAAATCCAACGGGCTTGGATATAATGGCACATTTTTACCACTTCGATTTCATATTTCCTAAAGAGAATTAGCATAAAAACTCTTAGAAACTTATAAAAATTCCTAGAAAATTATCACAAATTTCCTAGAAGTTATAAAAATTCCTAGAAAATTATCACAAATTTCCTAGAAGTTATAAAAATTCCTAGAAAATTATCATAAAAATGTCCCGTTTTTTCAGCGAAGCTTGCTTTGATTCAAATAACTAAACTCAATTATGAAGATAATTTGCATAATTTATAAATTATACTGTAAGATTTTTTTTCACATTTAAAAATGTCTTTGGAAACGTCGACCTAACGACAAAATTTCAAAGAATCTTCGATGTCGTTACAACCAAGTTCGACTGTAATTAATAAATTTACTGAAGAATTTACAAGAGCACTTACGTATATGAAAAAATCCGACTTCATTCAGGCCGAGGCAATCTGTGCAGGAAAACGCCACGAATACGACGAATATTTTCGATACGTTCATCATAAACAGTGCGAGAAAATTGAAGACCAATATGGCGAAAATACACTCAGTCGAGGTCGACAAAAGCCATATGGTTTCTCTCAAGGAGGAATTTCCGGACCGGCATCGAGAGTATTTGACAAATTCGAGTGCGTTCCCATGTTCATTTAACGCCTAAAAAGGATTTATAAATTTCTTATATACGAGGTTAAGACCGATATCTTATAAGGCTTTTTGTTTGCTGTCGATTTTTTCCGAGTACCTCAATATACGTGGTTGATTTCGAGCGGAATTGTGTAATTAACGATAAGATAAGCATATGCGCGAGAAGTAACAGAAGCATATGCGCGTATTTTACATTGCATTATTAGTCTATTTCAAAAGTTTAAACACAAAAGAACAGAGCCTCCCTTAGCAGGGCCGTTTTAAGAGCATCATGAGCCCCCTGGCCAAATGTTTTTTCTGAGGCCCTACCAGGCAAATTTTCGAAAATCTCAACCCAGATCCCATTTTTGTGAGGCCCCCCCCCCTTTTCCCCTGAGGCCCATACCTTAAGACGGCACTGTCCCTTAAGTGTGGTCGCACAGGGCCCCGCGCTTTGCGAGGCTCCGCATCCCGGAAAATTACTGGAGGCTTTATTTCACCAATTCTTAAATTATTTCTCCCAATAACTCTGGAATTGATAATTTCATTAATTCTAGGATTATTTCTTACCAAGTATTCTCTGTGATTATGATAAATTCTGAAATTATTTCTTGGTAAGTTCTGGAATTGAGAAGGAGGTAGATGGCATTTTTTCTTTCTGACCAAGATGTCAAGGAAAAAGGAAATTTTCTGGATATCATGCCGAGGTGAACTTGGGAAGAGAAAAGTCATCTGGTCTCCGCTGGAACTCGAACTCAGACCCTCTTGCGAACTGGGTAAGCATTCGGCATATTTAATATGGAAATATATATATGTTGTCCAGGAAATATATATATGTTTCTTTCAATTCTGGAATTATTTCTTAAATTAGTTCTGAATTTTGATGAATATTCTAGAATTATTTTTTTGTTAATTCTGAATTTTTATCAGTTCTGGAACTATTTCTTTCACTAATTCTGAAATTATATCTTTCATCAATTCTGAATTTTCATTATTTCTGGACTCATTTCTTTCATCAATTCTGAATTTTCATTATTTCTGGACTCATTTCTTTCATCAATTCTGAGTTTTTGTTGTACTTCTTTCATTAACTCTAGAATTATTTTCCCGATAATTCCAGAATTTATTTCTCTTTCATCGATTCTATATTTCTTTCATGAATTCTGAATTTTATCGATTCACGAAAAATTTCTTTCATCAATACATTAATTATTCTTTCAACAGGTCCTGGACCACGCGTCTTCCCTCGTTGGCTCTGGTGAGCTCTCCGCTGTGGCCAGGCTAGGTCCTGGACCACGTTTTCCCTCCTCATTGGCTTGTTGGCTGAGGTGAGCCTCTGCCGTGGCCAGGCCAGGTCCTGGGCCACGCGTCTTCCCTCGTTGGCTTGTTGGTTCGCTATCCGGCCAGGTCAGGTCCTGGACCACGCGTCTTCCCTCCTTGGCTTGTACGCTCGGGTGAGCGCTCCTCCGTGGCCAGGCCAGGTCCTGGACCACGTCTCCTCTCGTTGGCTTGTTGGCTAGTGTGAGCCCTTCGTGTCACATTGGTCCGACCAGGCGCCAGGTTCTTTCAGCATGAGGGGAGGGGGGTTGTTCGATTATTCAAAAGCTCCTCAGCTTTTGGTTGGGTGCTTGGCAGTTTAAACACTGATCATTGGGACTTTGTTTCTTGGTTACTCTTTCACTGGATCATCCTATTTGAAGTCAGAGTCTTCCCATGTTTCGACCGCTTCTTCTCTCTCCGATTGCTCTCCCTCTCTGTCGTATTCTTCGTCTTCTAATTCTTCTATTTCCTGGGAGAGTACCCTATCGACGCTGTCTTCGGCTTCTGCCCTTGGTCTCAGTCTTCCGCTCCTCCTCAGGTGTTGCGTTTCATGTGGAGTCTGGATGGTCTCATCCCTCTTGGTGTGGAGATGTTCCTGGTTGGATTTCCAGGAATTTAACCAGGTCCTTGATGGTTTCCAGGGCTTTTCCATCTCTCTCCATCTTTTTGACCCATTCATGCTCCAACTGAGGAGCGGCTTAACCAGGTGGAACTCTGAGGTCTTTTCGCATTCTGTTGCGTAATGCAATGGGCTTCCGACTCCTCCACACAGGCACTTGTCATTGTTTGAGATCCGAAGCGGGGGAAGTGGGTGGGGAACGGCCCGTGGCCCGAGAAGAATATCGTCTTCTCTCTGCTCCAAGATCTCTCTCTCCACTGTATTTTGGCAGGACCCTATGGATTAACTTCCCATGTGTGGCGGGGTGGTCCCAGAATTTCTGCCACTCTCCAAGGATGTGAATCTTTATTATCCTTTTTGCAGTCGCTGCTGGAATCTTCTTTTCCAGGAGGATCGTACGGCTCAAGGTTGCTGCCTTGGCCAATCGGTCCGCCTCCTCGTTCCCTTTTTCTCCGACATGGCCACGGACCCAGTTCAATTGGATGTTTGGATTTTTTAATAGAGCCCTGCGGACGGTCCTGGCGTCCTCGTGTCTCGTGAGGGGGGGTCTCTTATGGCTTCCAGGCTGGATCGGCTGTCTGTGTATACTTTGGACTGGGTCGTTGTGTTTTTTCGTGCTAATTTCCCGATTTGGACCACTGTGCGTCGCCACAGTGGTGGTCGGCTGAAGTTGGTTTCCAACTTCGAGGCGCAAATGCGAGCCGATCTCCCCATTAAAAAGTCTCGCCACAGAGAGCAACAGCCCTACAACGATAAATTAATCAATCATTACACTTCACTCATGACTGAAGTATCTAACTCATAGTTAGGAAAACTGGTGGCAGATGGCAGCACTACAAATAACAAGAATTTACACAGAAACAAACTTCACATCAGGTTTTACTACACGTACACGCGCATTCTAACATGTACTAATTCGTGAGAGGATTCGTTATATGGACGAGGTGCATGTGTGGTTTAGTAGTAGTAGTGTATAGTGTATGAAACGTCGAGCACCTGCCAACAGCCGCCCGATCTTATATACCTGCACGATAAGAGTTGTTTCTCCGATACATCGCCCTGGATCCGCCTGCCTTAACTCCGATCGAGGCTGAAGATGTCTGCCTCGGGCTCATTCACAGCTGAAGATGCCTGCCTTCGTTCCATTTACAGCTAAATATGTCTGCTTTCGCTCAGGCGTAGATTCGAAAGGAGAGCCAAACAATATGTGAAAATTTGTCTGCCCCGTAAAATACGGGATGATTCAAAGAGCTTCAAAAATTCGCCCCTCCTGACACATCCTCATGTATCCACGCCTGGTTGTTCGACGGTAGCGTACGCAGCCATATAGGCGTAAAGTTACTGGAAGGAATAAAAAAATTTTGGGCAGGGGGGCTCAAATCCAATATTTCTATAGGTACTAATAGATATAGTGGGGGAGGGTGGACCACCACAAGTTTACGTCTATATGCTCAGCAATTTCTCAAATGGGGGCTTTCCTTTGTTGCAAAAATACACCGTAACCTCTGCTTCGAGATATGGTGTTGAGGATAGCTGCATATACGCCAATATTGTAGTCGGGTGCCCGTCTTTCTCAAAAAAGCTTCATCAAATACGGTCAACGATCGTTATAATGATTCCCATCGTTCAATCTAAAATAGTCGTTATATTGGGTGCGGTCGTTATATGGAAAGGAAAACACGTGGGATACCGGTTATATGTAGGGTTACCAAAAACTGAGAAAGGAGGCCACTGTACTAAAAAACAGCCATCACGATTTTTGACCGAAAAACGTCACTTTGCCTTGTTAATACGACAGATACGGGAAACTGGCTGAGTGAGGAGATATCGATGTTTCAGGAAAAAAGGAAAATTCATCTCTGCCTTCACGGGGACCATAGGCGGTGATAGACTTGAAAGTCTGGGGGGGAGGGCACGTTCATTCTTGCTGGGGGCACGATGATGATGATGTCAATTCATATACACATATACACATTAGATCAGTCGACTCCACCTTTGACGATGGTGGAGCAATGTTCCCCACGCCCCCCCCCCCCCCTCCGTATCTCCATTCAACATTCTGCCAATGACATCAGGGCCACCAGATAGCGGTATTTGTAAATACGACAGATACGGAAAACTGGCTGAGGGCCGTATTCACCGCCACAGTTTAAACCACGATCGCAGGTTACAGTGACGTGCCAAAAATCCTGCTAAAACAAAACCATTGATTGATTGATTGATTACAGTGACGTTCACTTCAAAAACGGTATTCTCCGCGCCTGAACCATGGCTTAAAAATCAGTTTTGGTGGCTGGATCTGAACCACCGTATTTGGTGGATCAGTAGACGAACCACGGTCTAACGCATGCGCAGTGAGTGCTCGTAAACAAAAAATAATGGTCGTCATCCGCGTTGCCTGAATTATTTCGAGATTGTAAGAATGTCATACTTTATTTGAAAATGAAACGATTATTTTGAAGCAATAATTTTCTCATATAGGATGACAGTCTTCTCTGAGGTAGAGGATATGGATGCTGATTCAGCCTTGCAGATATTTTTGAAGCCCTCCGACAAGTGCTGAAAAAAAGGTGAGTGACGATATTTTTTGTGATTCCAATAAATAACTAATTTCATATTCATGGGCGGAGATACAAGGGGAGAGGGCATTGCCCCCCCCCCCCAGCGTCAAAGGTGGAGTCGACTGATCTAATGTATATATGTATATATATGAATTGCCATCATCATCATCATCTTACCCCCCAGCAATAATGAGCGTGCCCCCCCCCCACACTTCCAAGTCTATCTCCGCCTATGTTTATATTTGTAGTGGAATTATAATAAAGCATACATATGATCGGATATCGAATTATGAGCAAATTTCATGATAAATAATTTGATAATAATTTCCCGTCAATGTCGAAAATTTAACATTCGTACGATAAAAACAATCCCATAGCTGATATACAGGGTGATTATAAGAAAACTATCCCGACATATGGGCCCCTAACTATCATACCATTCACAGAAACTGAATGAAATTTTGGCATAAGGTATTTTGATGTATGCGCTCAAGAATGATATGGAAAACAACAGTGTCACTCTAACAGTTACGGTTACAGTGAGAAAATTTCGAAAATATCAAATGGCAACACCAAGTTTTTTGTATTAAAATGTGATCTCCATTGTGAAAAACCCTAAATAGCGTTCGAACGGCAACTGTAGCACGAAAATCATCGGCGGTAGATAGGCTAAAAGTGAGGACAACCAATAAGGACAGAGAAGCAGCATAAAATAAAGCATTTTATTGTGTTTTCCACATGACCTTGTGGAGGACTAATCAGGCCTTGTGGGATCTCAGCCGAACAAACGGTGTGACGAATGAAACGAACATTGATGCTCTGGTGCACGGCAAAGTCCTTTTTCCTTGCCTAGCTCCGGGGATTTTCGTGCTACAGGTGCCATTCCAACGCTATTTAGTGTTTTTCAGTATGGAGATCGCATTCCAATACAAAAAAATTGGTGTTGCCAGTTGATAATTTCGAAATTTTCTCACTGTAACCGTAACTGTTAGAGTGACGCTGTTGTTTTCCATATCATTCTTGAGCGCATACCTCAAAATACCTTATGCCAAAATTTCATTCAGTTTCTGTGAATGGTATGATAGTTAGGGGCCCATATGTCGGGATAGTTTTTTTATAATCACCCCGTACATATATAATAATTATTAAAAAAAAAATGCTTCTGTTGTTTCATCCTCTGATACTTTGCTCTATGGATAAAATTCGATGCTCGCCAGTTGTTCAGCTCGTATGGAAACTAATTATTTTGAAAATGTACTGGGTTTATATTGAAAATACTATAGAGAGCAGCGATTCTCCGAAACTGGATGCCGTGATCGGTGTGAATTGCCGTGGGATATTTTGTTTATAAAATTATACTGAACGTGTTAATAGGGCTATGACTCCCAATCAGTACGTCATGGCAATTCAAGGTGCCGTGGAAACAGGGCCGGGACTAGAGGAGGCAAGGGGCCAACCAACCCGAGACACAAAATTTAGGAGGTGGCTAATTTTAGGTAGGAAAAAAAATACCGTTATAAAATCATATTTATAACGTTTATAAATTATCGATTTTCACCGTTGTGAGGGGGGGGGGGGGTAGCTAAATCTCCCGCCCTGTTTTTTCAATTTTCTTTTTTTAAATTTCAAATTTATTTATAGTTAATTAATGGGTGGGATCTTTTTTAATTGAAAAAATAGTTATGATAATCATTCTCTCAAAATATTTGGAGCATCGAAATTTCGGGTGTTTTCCGTAATTTAAATAAAAATGGATTTAAAACGTTAGATTTTTTTAATAGAATTTCTTTTACAAAAATCTTATAAAATTTGTATAATCACTGAGATTATAGACCATATTAATTGAATATTTTAGTTACCGATAGCTAATAAGGGAATTTACAAATACAATACAAATACAAATACGACGCCACAACAGGCAAATTGCCCAACGAGGTGGCTGACTTAAGAATAACATGGATCCCCGAGCCATTTTTTGGAGGCCCTACCTACTACTGCTACACCACACATGCACCCCCCCCCCCCGCGGAACCCCCAACGAATCGGTACATGCGGGAATGTGCGTGTACGTGTAGTGAAACCTGACGTGAAGTTTTTTGTTTCTCTGTAATGCTTGTTATGTGTAGTGCTGCCATCTGCCACCAGTTTTTCAAACTATGAGTGAAGTGTTATGATTGAATGATTTATCGTTGTAGGACTGTTGCTCTCTGTGGCGAGACTTTTTAACGGGGAGATCGGCTCGCATTTGCGCCTTGAAGTTGGGAACCACAGAAAACCAACTTCAGCCGACCAGATTCTATATTCTATTATACTCTATAATTTATATTATAACTAAGGGCGGTATTCACCGACATGTTTTAAACTATATTCACAATTTTCTGATAAGAGATCCACACTGCGATACCCAAAGGTCGCTTCAAAAGTGATTTCTTGAGAAAATAACCCCAGTACACGCGTTCATGTTACTGTGTCATTTGAAAAAGAAAAAAAAAATGTGTACGGCGACCTGTTTTCAATGAAAAAAAACACGAAAATCCCGAAAGGTAAACAATGGAATTTCATAGTCGAGTCGTTTTCTTCATCTAACAATCCAATCAGCATCAAAGAATCCTCTCTTTACACGATCCACTGCACTGTGGATCGTCCAAAGAGAGGGTCGTCTCTATCACAGGGACCATCCACTCCACTTTGAATACCGTCCTCGCACTCACTATTGTTTGCATTTTTATTCCTTTTGTGTGATTTTAAAAAGAATTGACACACCAATGACACTTGCTTTTTGCCTCCTTTTTAGGATTTCTCGGAGATGGGAAATTGCATTGTTGTTGGTGGACAGATTTATTGCTTGTTTTACTGTGCTTCTATTTCATTGGCATTTTTCTAGAGAATTTTGCACGGATTCCCACATTTGACACGTCTCTCGAATCACATTTGAAAAGTGAGGGACTTTTTTTGAGAAAAATTTCTTCTCTCTCTTCCTCAGGAAAAGTTACCTTCAATATAAGCTCTTGCTGCATGCAATGGAGGTCCATCAGTTCGTCTATGGTCAACTCTGGTACTCCAGGGACCGGACACATGAGAAGCCAAAATTTTTCCTTTGGTTTCATTTGACCATTGTGTAACAAATTGTAGGTGAGGGCATGTCCCCCCCCCCCCCCACTAGAAGAGGGCTCCCAGGCTGGGCCCTTAGTAAGACTTCTCACGTCCCTTCTATAGTTAATTTATAGCGGAAAAAAACCAAAAAAATACGAGAATTGTCCCTTGTCCTGTCAGCCCAACACTTGCGTGGGGGGGGGGGCGCATGGCTTAGGGAACCAAAATGCAAACTTGCCCCTTGTGATAGAGGACAGGGGCGGCTCATTGTACAACGGAGCGCCGCTCAAGAGGGGCTGCTAAATCCTAAAAGTTCTATTGGCCGAAAAAAAAAATCAAATAAAATTTTTTGTCTCCTCTGGAGGGGCGCAAAATCCGAGATGAAAGGGCAAAAAATGTTTTTGTTAGGAATTATTTGGATAAGTTGTGAGGGAGAAGCATCACCCCCTCCCCCCCAAGGGTAGTACTGATAAGGGTCCTGGGACTAAATCCTTATAATGTACTTTTTTTTCACACTCTAAATTAACTCTAGAAGGGGCCTCATGGAAAATCTCCAGCCCAGGGGTCCTGACGCAGGATGTAAGGGCTATTTCGGGAGCAATAGGCAGGAGGCGCAAAAGTCTCCCACGGGCACAGATTTTTCTCTTGAGCCGAACCAATAGCTTACATTCTTGTTTCTGGTAATACGGTCAGAGGCCCTGTCTATTGTCGTCGAGGTATGACTCAAAAGTGTGATGCCACGTGAACTACTGCGTACATTTTGGGGTCTTAACTAAAGTCTACGTGCTAGCCCTTAAAACCTGCCGCCCGGGTGTGCCGCAACCCCTTGCACCCCCGCTTAAGCCGCCACTGGTACCAACAGTGTACAAATTAAGAAACCTAACAGTGACATGTGTGTGTGTTCGGGAAAGAAATGCTCAAAAACGAGTGCTTTATTTCAATTTATAATTATTTATTATAATTATCACGATTCTACGGGGACGACAACTTGAGAACAGTCGCGGTAGCCCGTGGAATGCGTCACCACTCCGTTGTCCGGTCGAAGTTCCCTCGAGACGACGCTGTTCCCATCATTCGTGAAGTAACTGCTGGTCTCTATGAACGATACGTTGATGCGATGGACGTTGGTCGCGTTGTCCGACCCGTTGGCCGTCACCACACAAGACGAAACACCGGCGGTAATTTTTTCAGGGTGGATCTTCTTGGACTTCAACTCTTCACGCCAAGATGTCGCCTGCGATTCAGAAGAAAAATTATTACTGAAATTTGACCACTACCACTGGGTGTTCACTATGATAGAAAAAGGAAGTTATATGCCAACTAGCCCTGGTCTCACCTATTTCAATACGGTTCGGTAAAAAGTAATTCTCACGAAGGGGTTTTTTAACGAAAAATATTGAATGAGTTCAAATTTTTGTCGATCGAGGACGCTGCACGGACGGAAATCACTGGAAATAGGCAAATCATCTCCTATAAAATGCAGGGTGTACGATTAATTTTCATTTCCGAAATTTTCTGTTGAAGGCGCTTACATAGGGTTTTCATCGTGATGTTGGCTTTGGTGGATGAAGCACTATTGGTGATGATTTACCTGTCACGAATCGTTGGTTGAAGCATCACAAACGTTTCGGAGACAGATGAGATTGAAGAAAGATTCGGGTCCAATCGCCATCGATTGGCTTTCGTACAGAGCTCTCTACCGATAAAAATTGAACTAACTTTTTTCGTACCAAAAAAAATTAGATTCACCCTCGTGGGAATAACTTTCTCTCGAATTGCATTCAAATATATAATAATTCCTTCAATTTTTTATGAATTTTTAAACTATTTACAAAATTATGGGAAATAATCCGCGTATATCGAACCCCCGTATATCGAATGGCAACGACAAATAAACAAATAAACAAAAAACTTACCGCAAGTTTGATTTTCTCCAAATTGTTTAAGTAGAACGCAAATGCCACAGGACGAATGTGATGACAGAACAGGATTTGCGTAGCGAACAAGAATACGCCCTAAAAGACGAAAACATACGTTGCGTAATGCGCTCACGAGTACAAAGGGGTTTGCATATATGTGTAGGAATATATGACCCATTAAAAAGTAACGTAAGGCCCGTACCTGAAGCCCGTTCAACGTGACGAAAAAATATGCGATCCACTTAGAACCTGGTTGAATGCCTAGTCCTATGAACCATGTCAGGCCTAATATGCAGGTGAGAGAGGCTGCACCCCTCACGCGCATCCTGTGGGGGGAAATAGGGATGCAGAAATGAATGTCTGAATGAATTAATTAATGGTGTGTAATGACTATCAAAGGACGTTTGCGTGGTAATACCTGAGGTTCTCTTTCTTCTGCTTGATGCTCCGCCTCTCGTAGATGTTGGTCCTGCTCATCCTGCTGGCTGCTCTCACCGTCATCAGGAACACCATGAAGTTGATCTGGAATTGGAGAAAGAATAGGCAATCCTAGTCAGAGGTGCATTTATGGGGTTTTGCCGCCAGTGGGCCCCTACACGAATTTCGCCACCCTTCTCCCATTTTTGTCTAATGTTCTTGACTCTTTACTCGAATTCGCCACCCTGTGCTATATCCAGCTTTCACTTCCGCCCCCCCCCCTCGCAAGCACACCCGCGTCTCTAAAGTTACTCTTTTAGTCATTCACATGCTTATATAGTTTTGATCACTCACATGCCTGCACACTGTTTCTGTCATTCACACGCTCTGACCTGGTCCCTCACTCTTTAGGTCACTCGTTTGGTCATTAACATGCTTGCTCACTCTCTAGCTAATCTTTTGGTCACTCTGAGCTATCTGAAAATGTGCCGCGGGCCGCTTGTGTGATTAGGAAATGTGTAGCAGGCAAATTGAGTAATCTGAAAATGTGTGTGCCAAAAGTCATTTGGTGGTCTATAAAAATGTCACGGGTGGCTTAAGTGATTTGTAAGTGTACTGTGATCCACTCAAGTGATCTCGAAGTATGTTTCTGCCCAATCGAGTGATCTGGAAACGTGCCAGCTAGCTGTTATAAGTAATCCGCAAATGTACCACATGCCACTTACGTCAACTAGAGTTGTGCCGCGGGTCACTCAAGTGATTTGGATATGTGATATTAACGGCTTAAATAATCCGCAAATGTGCCGCGAATCACTGATATAATTTCTAAATGTGCCGCAGGTCACTCAAGTGATTTAATAATCATCGGTGAGCCACTCGAGTGGTTTGGTAATCTTTCACGGGCAACATCAGACGACTCCGAGGGGCCACATTTGGCCCGCGGGCCATGGGTTGAACATGTATGGTGTATAGGCTATATAGTGACATTATCAAAATTTCACCATCACGAAGTGTACGGTGCACATGGAAAATGAATAGAAAAATAATAATAATAATAATAATGATCACGTGACAATCAAGACGATTGGTCCACCAACGGCCCATACCTGCCCACCTTCGGTCGAGGGCCAACAGCTGTGGGAAAATAAATTAAAAAAATTGTTAGTTGCATGCATATTGAAATGAAATACACAGTACACACATCGATTCCATTGCACGCGTGCATTTTACTCACTATTTTTCTCTGATGAGGAAATAACTCCTCTTCAAGCTCGTTGCCACCACGAAGACGAAAGGAAGACCTGCAAAGTACTAACACCATTTAACAATGCACACGAATCCAATAAGTACGCAACGGTATACTCCCCCAGGGGGGTTCTTAACCCTTTCTATAGCCACTATCCAAACTTAACAAGAACAGCTTCGTGACCCACGGGACGTTTTTCAAAAATAGTGGAACCAGTGACGCAATAAGTGATTATAGGTGGATTTGTCGGAAGTAATATGGGTCGTGACCAATAGCTCAAGAATCTCTGTCTGTAAGTGGATTTCTACGACCCTTCTCGAAAGCTCCTGCGACCGAAAATTTGCCCTGGGTCGTATCCTATATCTGAAGAATTTCTAGTTGTAAGTGGACTCGTACGAATCATTTCGGAAGCCCCCTTGTGAGTCAAGTTTGTTTCGTGATCCATTGGTCAAGAATCCTTGACTGTAGGTGGATTCGTAGGACCCATCTTGGAATCCCCTATGTATCAAGTATCTGTGTGAGTTGTGTTGAAACCGAGGCAGACACCATCATCTACGAATATACTGGAGCCAGACACAATTAGGCACGTTGTCTCATCCCGTATTTTACAGGGCATATAAATTTCCCCCTCATTTTTTGGGTCTTGGGAGTGGCGATCGCCCCCCGGATTCACGCATGCTCACTGTGACTCAAGTTTTGGTCACGACCCATAGGTTAAGAACCCCGGATATGCACAATCGGTATCAGACCTCGCAACACTCACCATACGCTAAGGGGCAGATCCACTTCATTTCTATCTCTTTGATTTCGAACACGATAATCACCCGCCTGTACAGCAGCACCGCCTCCATCAGCATCCACATGAAGGCGCACAGTACGAAATACTGCAGTACGCCCGATATCACGGTGCACATCTGAAAGCGTAAAACATTGATTTAGATTGGTACAAGTAAAAAATGATTCCTGTGTAATTGTTCCTCGAACAAAAGATTCGGTGCGTACCTGTCTGTCGTGCCTGTCTAGGGCTGTCTGTACCAGTACGTTCACTATGAGGAGACACCCTGCCAAGTGGCACGTGAAGACGTTTCTTTTCGTCCGGAGACATCTGAGAATGAAACGAAGACGGCAGATGATGAGCTAAGAGGGAAAAGGGGGTATTTCAATGGGAAAATAATTATACAGGGTGTCCCGTAAATACGGGATTCTTGTGGAACAAGATTCCTTCACCCGGAAGGAAGACAGCAAGTGTCCAAAAACGAAACATAACTTCTACGAGTAAGTTCTCGAGTAAAGCAATGCAATCGAACCCCGTTATAGCGCTCCCTCCGTCAATGTCGTGCCGATTCCCCGCTTAATTCCAGAAATAAACAAATATTCCATTTCTAGCCTTTACATGTGTCAAACCGTGATTCTTTATAACGCCAAACTCGTTATAGCGCCTGAATTCCGCAAAGTCTCGATGTGTCGTGAACGGTGAACCCTGATTTAACGCCACCGTCTGGTGGCGTTAAATCGGGATTCACTGTTCACGACATCATCGGGTTCACGTGCATCGAGAAGACAATAATAACGGCTCGCGAAGCTGGGCCCAGCTATCACTCACTGATTCAATAAAAAATGCTTTCATTTTTCGTTAATAAACTTTGAAATTCAGTTTCTCCCAAAACTCTGCCTCTTGTGACGTCTTGCTAGCTTTTTTGCTCGCAGTAACCAATCACCGGCGTGTTATTGCTTCCTGTGTTACTAAGAAAGTAGGGATTGTAATTACGCAAAACTGGTTCTTTGGACACTTCTATTTGAAGCGTACAGCTTCGTTCTACAGAATTTACGGCACACCCCGTGTAATATTCTTTTGTTAAGTATCCAAGTATCCAGGAAAAACTTACCTGACAGAAGTGAAAGTAATGATGATCAGCGTCAGGGCTACCGTCGAGAGCCCGCAGCAAACCATGGACAAGATATTCAGGGCACGTGTTTCTTCTGGAGTGAACTATCATTCGAAAATATGAAATTTATATAAGTCCTTTAATCGCAGAACAAAAAGCCCTACAGTGGTACATGTATCCGATCATTACACTTCACTCACAATTTAAAATATAGGTGGCAGCACTAACTTAGACGGCCAGCACGCTAGATGTGCATGCAGACTATTGGCCACACACACACCTCCAGTACAACTTACTCCTCAAAAGAGGGTAGATGGTAGCTCAAATTGCCCGCAATGGTGATAGACTGCGGTTCCATTCTGTTTAGAACGAGAGTGCTTAACCTTCAGGAAAGAGCGGAGCCACTACATTGGTTTGAAAACATGTCGCGGGCCACCTAAGTGAGCTCTGAATGCGCCGCAGATCACTTGTCGTATGAAAATGCGTGCCGTGGGCTGCTTTATGGATGTGAAACTGTGCCGTGGATATTTAAGTGATGCGGAACTCCACCGCGGGAAACTTAAATGCTCTGGAACTGTGCCGCAGGTCACTAAAGAGATATGTAAATGTTCCGTAGATTACTGAATGTGCTGCGTAGATTATTTAAGTGATTGTAAATGTATCACGTGCCGCTTGAATGATCTGGAACTGCGTCGCGGGATACTCAAGTGGTCTGTAAATAAGTCGCGGATCACGCAAGTGATGCGCGAATAACCCGCAGGTTTCTCAAGTGATCTAGAGATCAGACATTTAGTGCTGCGGACCACTTAAGTGTTGTGCAACTGCACCGCGGGTCATCTGGGTGATCTGCAGCCTGAAGTGAACCGTAAATATGCCGCGGAGATGATCTGCAAATAAGCCGCTGCTTAAGCACAAGAATGGGCTTAAGTTTGAATGTGCAGATTAGTTCATTTTTACAAAATTAGGTTTAAGGTCGCGGGACGTATCAGATGATCCTGATGGCCACATTAGACCAGCGGGCCATGGGTTGAGCATGTATGGTCTAGAACATAGTTTCCCAACCTTTTTTGTTCCATCGCCCCCCCCCCTTCTTCAGAATTTTTTTCCTCCCATCGCCCCCACGGCAATCTAACCCATAGGATCCTATGTTATACCCGTAGTTACCACCCCCCTGAAGCATTCTATCACCCCCAAGGGGCGTTAACGCCCACGTTAGGAACCACTGGTCTAGAAGAATTAAGACTAAGAAGACCTAGAAGTCCCTCAACTGTGGGTTCTGGACCTTGCTACAGCTGTGAATTAGGTATCGCGGGATTTTGTCTGAATGATAAATCTTTTTTTTAACCGCAAGAAAACCTTTGTGTTGATTCCTTCGACATTTTGAACTTCAGTGCTTCCTGCGCGTTTCTAGAGATATAAGTGCTTCGTCACGTTTGTTACGGTACGCAAACCTCCCAATATTTTTAACGGAAATCAAACTTCGTACACACACTTCTAACATGTTGAACACTGAAGAAATCCGTGCACTTGTAGGGCCATAAACGCTTCCCGCTGATTTCAGGAGCACTCGTCACATCTGTGAACTTCGGGAGGGGTGGGATGGACGTTTCTTGCGCATGTCCAGGAGAACTCAAGACTTTCGTGCACTTCCAATACCTCCTAGGACGTAGTATCTAGGAGGTATTATCTAGGGCATAGTAGTATTTAGGAGGTATGAACGCTTCTCATGAATTTCTCGCAGCACTCAAGACTTCCATGCAGTTCTAGAAGCGATTAAGACTTCCGTGCACTTCTATGGGCATGAAGTCTTTCCGCTCATTTCTAGAAGCTTCCAAGACTTACATGAATTTCTAGAAGTATATGCACATCTAGAGGCGGATTTAACGGCGGGCGCACCGGGCGTGCGCCCAGGGCCCTGACTTCTAAAGGGCCCCAAAAACCCAAACTTCACATTTCTTTCTAATTTAAGGGGTCTCGACCGAATTTAATTCACCATTGTGCACATCCCACGTTCATTTCTAGGAGTACACACACCTTCCACGTATTTCTAGTGCTACGCAAGGGCCTTCTATGCATTGTTGGGTAATGTACACTCTGTTCCAAATGGAATTCCAAGGGGAGGCTTAGAAGACGCATAGTATCTAGATGAATGCTTCCTGCGCATTTCTAGCGGTGCACGAGGCCGGTAAAAATGTTTAAGTTGTGTGTGTATACATCTGTGTGTATACATCCCCTTCTCATATCTAGTGGAAAGCAAGTCTCACACGAATTTCTAGCAGCAGGTAAGTCTCCCACACACACATTTCAAAGGATCATCTCCTACTAATCTAAAGAGGAAAATATGTACTTGCTTATCTGGGATAAGTAAGCCTGCTCATTCAAAGGTGCGGGAAGTATGAAAGGTTGGAACCAACCTCGGCTCTCTATAATTAGGCCTGATTTCTAGGTCTTAGTGTGGTGCGTAAACTCAAAGACATATCCCCCATCAAAAGTGTTTATAATTAATTAATTGAATTTAAGACTGATTTTCTTTTCTCCTTTCTTACCTCACTGCCACCGGTGTCCATAATGACTGCGAAGTTGGTTAAGTGGTCACATTCGCATTCAGTGTAAGACTCGGTGTGTACCGAGATGTGGCATCCTTGCGTGTGCCAATACCCATATTCGCCAGCCCTGTGATGGATACAAATTGTTAATAAAGCGATGAATAACAAATCGAGATCAGTTTTGGATCCATTTGAATCAAACTGACCCACAAATAGCCCATACTCACGAGTCGTTGACGAGAAGAAACACGCATTTCGGCCGTCCTCTATTGATAATGCTTTTATCTTTGTGCAACAGCCTCACGATGACTTTGCTGCCGTGGGGCAGGCTGTAGGAACTCTTGCATTCGGTCAAGCTGACGCCCACGACTTCGGAATTGACGAGGTAGTCGGGGGAGCTGAAACGACAAGATACGCAATGTATACCCCGATTTTAAGGATGATTTTTTTTTATCCCACCACTGTCCGCAAATGAGAGGTTTTACTGTAAAGTAACATTTCCTCCCACCATATTTCACTTGAGAGCTATAATTCTTCACAGCTCTCCGCGGCCCCCTTCACCACTTGTGTGTGTCGTGGCTCCCCTTTCATCTGATCCCTTAGAACAGTGGTTCGCAACCTTTTTCAGCCCGCGTACCCCCAGCTGGCTCGGTTCCTTTCCGCGTACCCCCAATCCCGAATCCTCCAGACCCCCCCCCCCCCGCAATCTGTTTCACCCATTACAGTTTTCGAAAAACTTCAAAAAGAGGTAAATGTTGAATTAAATGAAATGGTCTATTTTTTCATTACTCAGCGTTTTTATTTTTCAAGTAAGCAAACAAATTAACACAAAGCTTGTGAAAGAAATTAATGTGATGTTTGGGACTGTATTGAATTACAAAGTTTCGAAAAATTAAGCTCAAAAGAGGATAAATGCAATTTCAAATCGGGAGCGCGTTCAATTTGCTTCGATATTTATTTTTTTATGTAAGTATACGAAGAAAACGCCCGTTCAACAAGCTCCGTGCTAACAGACGGCAACAAAAACGTTATGGCTTTTCTAGAAAGTTCACTGTATTCGTCATGGCGACGAGCCCAAAAACTGACTAGGTTCACCATTCCCCCATTGAAGAGGATCTTCAGAGGGATATTTGATGAGAGCTCTAGCGATTTCTCCTTTTCTGGAATCGACAATGAAGCCGGTTCAAAATACTCTTCTTTGAAAGGATTAGATGTCCACCGATCACCTATTTCCGGCTCTGAGAAATATTTTTCAAACGAGGATTTTAATCCTTCCACGTTGCTGACTGTTAAATTTAGCTCAGCTTGTGACAAGAAATCGTGAAGTGTTTCAAACAACTCCCAAAAAAAGGGCTACCTAGTGCCGAAAATCGAACAGCAACGTCAGGACTTAACCCCGGGACAACCACCTAACTTCGGTGTGCAAAAGCAAAGCGTTGTGAATGATGTCCATGTCTTCGCACAACAGTTGAAACAACCTGTAGTTGGTAGGATTCACCTAGATAAAGTTAACAACCTTGATCGCTTCATCAAGAATGTTTCGTTAATTTGGAGACAACGGTTTCAATGCAGCGATCTCTGTTAATATAGCAGTGAGTCCATTTCATTTTGTGAGCGACTTCTGCCACGCGTGCACGACGGCCTGAGTAGCAACCTTCCGTGGATTTTCCTCCATCTGTTGTGAGCCCAATGCATTTTGACCATTGAATTGTTTTCAACGAAGTAATGATTAATTCCTTCAAAAAAGTCTTTAACAGTCGTACGACTCCTTCAATGGGTAACAAATGCAAAGATTTACTTCGAATTCTCTTTCAAGTGCTTAGCAATTACAAGTAGCGCAATATTGCGCGACGTCGGTACTTTCGTCGGATTGAATAGAAAAAAAAAAATTCACAATCTTTGACGTGATTAAAAGCCCGTTAACACGCGGTAAGTGATTAAGTTGGTAACTAAATTTTAAGTTTCCAAGTACGTTGCAATATATGCAGACGATTTATGGCTGTGCTCTCAGCATCCTGTGACATGGCCTGTATTCTTCGAGACACCGTATAATTTGGCAGAGGTATTAAACTCATTATAAGAGCACTTTCCTCTGCAAACATGCATCTGACAGCATATTTTCACCAATAGTGTGATTTTTTTTCCTCGTCTCGCAATACGATAGCTAATGTAGTAGGAAGTTTTGGTAGCTTTGGCAGAATCACTTTCGAAAGATTCAAAATACGTTTTCACGTTTACAGGTGTACGGTGTTTCAGTCCGCTTCCGCACAGATCCAATTTTTAGCCGATGATCCATAGCGTAAATCACGTGAGTTGTAGCTGCTTGGTAGAGAAGTTGACGTAGAAAATTGGGGAATAACGCGCACATGTCTCAATACCAACACCCAACACAACACGAATTACTTCTTCGCTTTTATGCGCAGCCCGGCATGTGAAAACAATCGAATCTAAAACGCCGAAGAAAAGTGAGCCGAGAGGGAGAAGTGCGTGAATCACGATCATAGGTTGGGCACGGGCCGAACCTTCCAGCGGACGCTCTGCTATAGAACATTTTATTGATAGGGAAGTCAATATATTACACCTGACAATGGTAGTAAAAACCTCTACCTAATTTTGAAAATTCTTTTTAATTTTTTAAAATAATTTTGTCCTTTTTTTTAGATGGGTGGCCGCCATTACCATTTTCTTTACACGCACTCCCGGTCGGGAACCGCTGCCTTAGAATATCCCAGGACGGCGAGGGATGCCACATGTGGCCCCACATATGCAGAGCTAGTAATTTCGTTACACTTACGTGTCATTATCCGGGTCATACATCATCTCGTCTATGCCCCTGAAAGCCATGCCGACCCCGAAATCCATCGGGTCTTCACAGGGACTCTCGGACTGATTTAGGGCCGCCTTGCCTGGAAGTGTGACCATGCCGACGAGTTGGTCGTTGATTCTGAAGCTCAAGTTATTCGACGTGTCGTTGAGGACGAAGCTCTTCAAAACTGCTCCGGATGAAAAAACATAACAGAATGTTATAACAATTAATCGATATTATAATTTCAAATTGATATTTTTTAAAATGTTCTTTTCCATGCAATAAGTAAAGCCAACCAATGTTTTCGGCTTCGACTTTGGCGATTTTTCGTCCTTCTAATCTCTCGCAACTGATCGTGGACAACCATCCTATGTCTTCTACGCAATTGATCAAATCGATAGCCGTCTTCTTGACGGGCTCTTCAGGCTAGATGAAGGGATAATATGGAGAGTCATCATTGCAGTAAATCAATTAATTACATCTGATGTAATTACATATGAAATATAAGCAGGGCCGCAACTAGGGGGACGGGGATGCTCACGCGGGTCTGGTGCTGCGAGCGCCGGACTAGAGGAGGCATTTTATTTTATTGGAGGAATTTTATCCTTTACCCAAGGGTGCTCAACCAATGTCCCACGGGCCAAATGTGGCCCTCACAATCTGATGCGGCTTGCGATATCAAACCTAATGTTGTAAAAATTAACTAAGAGGCATTACTTAAGTCACCCTTGGCACATTTACGGAACACTAAAATGACCCATGACACATTCATAGAGCACTTGAGTGTCCCGTGGTACAATTTAACATCACTAAGTGCCTCGAAACACATTTAGAGATTATTGAGTGATCCGTCAACAGTTCTAGAGCACTAATCGGCGGCCCCTACTCATTTTCAGATCGCTTAAGAGATCCGCGGCACATTTACAGAGGAAGTGGGCCCATTATACAGTTCCACGTCGCTCAAGTGTCTTGTGACTCATTTACAATCACTCAAGTGAGCCACGACATATTTACAGATTACTCAAGTGACGTGCGGTGCAGGTTCAGGACATTTAATTGGCCTGCGGTGCATTTCCACATCACTCAAGTTAAGCATGGCACAGTTCTAGATCACTCAAGTGGCAAACGGCACATTTCCCAATGGTGGGGTTAAACCAACGGTGCTCCACCTCTTAAGGCAGCCAGTCATGGGCCACTTAAGTGCTCTGGAACTTGTCGTCTCAAGTAATTTGTAAATGTGCTACGACTACCCTTAAGTGATTAATGTGCCGCGGGTCACTCAAGTCATGTGAAATGTGCCGTGTTCTGGAGCTGTGTCACGAGTCACATAAGTGATATATCGTGGGTAACACGAGTGATTTTCAAATGTGCCACGAGTCGCTCAAGTTGTGTGGAAGTATGAAGAAAGTGTGGAAAATTGCCTTAAGTAATCTTGAAAATATGCCGCGGGCCACTCAATAGGTGGTAAAGGTGTCACTTGGCTGATTTTTACAAAATTAAGTTTGAGGTCGCAGGCCACATCCCACAGACCACATCCCACATCAAATGACTGGATTGAGCATACATGCTTTAACCCCCTTCATGCTCAACCGAAATGTGGCCCTCGCAGTCATCTGATGTTGCCCGCGACCTCAAACCTAGCTTTGTAAAAACAATAAATTTACAAACTAAGAGGCAAATTTATAGATCATTTAAGTCATTCGCGGTGTAGTTCCATATCACTTAAGTGGCCTGCGGCACATTCCGAGATCACTTAAATGACTAGCAGTGTAGTCACAGATCACTTGAATGATTCGCGCACAGTGTGAGAGAACTTACACAGCCGCGACGAATTTTCAGATCACTAAAGTGACCCACGGGACAGTTTTAGATCGCTTGAGCGGATCGTGGCACATTTTCAGACCACTCAAATTCCCCGCGGCGTATTCATTGATCACTTGAGTGGTCCGCCGTAAATTTACAGATAACTTAAGTGGCCCGCGGTACGTTTTCAAACAAATGAAGTGGCTTGCAATGTCCAAAAAATAGAGTGCCTTTGCTTTAATCTCTCCTATAATATTAAAAGGGGAGGGGGGAGCTTAGGCGGTGATAGACATGAAAGTCTGGGGGGGGGGGGCTTGATGATGATGATGTCATTACATATATACGCAAATACGTTATACGCTGGGCCCCCCCCCCATGCCCCTCCGTATCTCCACCCATGGGGCGGGGGAAAGGCAAAATTCGGGCTGGGTCCGACTGACTAAGCACTTAGTTGCGGCCCCGAATATAAGATAGTATCTTGGTTCTTACCGATGACAAGTTTGGCTGTGGTTTGGACCCGATGAAATTGCTGAAAGTTCCGACGGCGTTTTCCACGAAATCTTTGAGGCGTCTCTCGTTCTTCAAGCTCGGCTTCACTCTGTGTCCACGACCTCGGAATTGCTCTTTCATTCGGTCGACGTTCTTGAAGATGGTCTTGACGTCCTTGAAATTGATGCTGTTGCAGTCTGCGGGACCTTCCCTTATCGGTCTTCTTCTCCAACTAGAGCTCCGGTTCTAAAACAGAACGAAAAGGCGGTTGATCGGTTTCCTTCTGAACATCAATTTAGCGTCGCAGTTTGAAATCATAGGACTAAGCCGCCGAGGCCACACTCGCGTCCAGCCTGGCCTAATAAGTTCCAAAGTTGATCAAGGGCGAGTAGTGCGGCCACTCCGCCATTGGCAATGATCGTCAAACTTTAGGGGGAGGGGGGGGGCTACTTATTTACAAACGGTCTAGTCCACATTCCGAGGAATTTCTAACTGATACGCTGTATTTCCAAAAGTCGGTCTCCTTTTTGGAGTTTAAACATTTTTTCGAATATTTAGAAAAGTACTGGGTTACTCTTCCTGAAGTTTCGGTAACGTGAACCCTATGGTTGTACAGTGAAACCTCTCTGGTTAATCATGGGTTTGAAATGCATATTTTTGTTATTCGGGGTGAAATTATAATTTAGTCGTAAAAGAGAGGGTTATCGCATCTGAGGAGTGTCCGATTAGAGGGGTTTTACTGTGCTCCCATTTTCAAGTGAAATTTTACTGCCGCTGAGGTGGTCAAGTGGTCATAGTGATGGACTCGCATCGCGGGGTTTCTTGTAGTTCCAAACTTCAAGGCGTGAATGCAGGCCGATCTCCCCCATTAAAAAGTCACGCCACACAGAGCAACAGGCCAATAACGATACAATTATTCAGTCTTTACAGTTCACTAATAGTTAGAAAAAATTGATTTCAGATGGCAGCGCTGCAACAAGCATTACACGGAAGGAAACCACGTTATGTTTACAGCACGGACACGCATATTCCAACACGTACCAATTCGTTAGAAGTTACGCAGAGGGATATGGACGAGGAGCATGTGTGTGGCTTAGTAGTGAAAATTCACTCACTAGTGCATTTAGGGAACCGGTAAAAAATTAAATAAGGAAAAAAATATATTTTTGGCCAACCCTGTATCAGAAATCGCAGTAAAAGACTTGTAGCTATAAAAAATATTTTACCAAATTTGTAAACTGACGAACATATAAATGTATTCCACAAAGATTACAATTTTCATCGCAATGTTTACAACATGCCGAGTTTTCTACGAAATTTACAGAAAACATGACGCTATACGTGTGACCTATTGTATAGAAATTTAAAATGTGACAAATTATTATTCACTGAGATATGAGTGTTTTTAATAAATGATTATTAATTGAGCATGCGCATGAAATATAAATTTTGTTTTTCCATAATTTGATTGCCATATATATATATACATAGTGCAATTTACATGAAAATTCCAGCCGGACGGTATTTTTGAAACTAGCTGAAAGTAGCTGAATGATGTAGATTAACTCGTATTTCGATTATTTTCTGTTGTTTCATTGTTGACTTCAGTCTGTTCATTCTGACAAAATACACGCGTGTTATTTATGCTAAAACTCTTTTCTTAGGGTGTGAAACCATAGGCGGAGATAGACATGGAAGTCTGGGGGGGGAGGCGGCACAATGATGATGATGTCAACTCACATATGGTTTGCCGCTGTGGTGGTCGAGTGGTTATAGTGACGGACTCGCGATGCGAGGATCCGGGTTCGAACCCCACAGTGGTGGTCGGCTGAAGTTGGTTTTCTGCGGTTCCCAACTTCAAGGCGCAAATGCGAGCCGATCTCCCCGTTAAAAAGTCTCGCCACAGAGAGCAACAGTCCTACAACGAAAAATCATTCAATCATAACACTTCACTCATAATTTGAAAAACTGGTGGCAGATGGCAGCACTGCACATAACAAGCATTACAGAGAAACAAAAAAACTTCACGTCAGGTTTCACTACACGCACATTCCCGCATGTACCGATTCGTTGGGGGTTCCGCGGGGGGGTTGTGGGCGGGGTGCATGTGTGGTGTAGCAGTAGTAGGTAGGGTTCGTAGGTAGGGTTAAAAAGGGTTCGGGGATCCATGATGTTCTTAAGTCAGCCACCTCGTTGGGCAATTTGCCTGTTGTGGCGTTGTATTTGTATTTGTATATTTGTATATACATTAGTTCAGTCGACTCCACATTTGACGCTGGGGGGGGGGGGGCAATGTCACCCCACGCTCCTCCCTCGTATCTCCCCCCACGAGTGAAACACAGCTCGTCCGTATTTCCGATTCTGGAAACCCGCATCGTCTCCGATTGGTTAAAAGCCCGAATTTCAAGCTAAAAAAGTAGAAATTCGGGGTTTTAACCAATCGGAGAACTATATGTTCGCACCCTTACATAGCATTAGTCACGCGTCATCTCTCATTCGCATAATGCTGTGGGCTTATTCTCGAAATAATCAAACAATAGAGAATAATCTTATACCAATTTGTGGGAAATCCCTCATTATTCAGTTACCCAGTAAGTTTCGAAATTACTACTCACTGTATCATCGGTATCTTTCGGAATTTTCATGACATTCAGCTGGAATTTTCATTAAGTTTCATTATACATCTGGCAATCAAATAATGAAAAAAATAAAATAAATAAAATTTATATTTCTTGCACATGCGCAATTAATAATCATTTACTTAAAATGTCACATTTAGGCCTATAGTGTCTTGTTTTCTGTAAATTTCGTAAAAACTTTTACGAAATGCCGAAATACCATTGCAACCTGTTTTATACTCACCGAGAGGTTGGTGCTCTAACCCAAAAGGCATATTCGACCCATTGCTCGCGAGCACCACGGTGCTCTCTGAAGCACTTAGAGTGCTCGATGTTCGTGTCCAATTTCGTGCTCGCGAGCACTTGATCATTGTCCATACCCTCCTTGTACGAATTGCATCTAAGGATTAAAATTACCCCGATTTCATGCATTCGTATGTCAAACTTGTTGTAAGGGTGCTCTTGTTTTGATGATAGGTACAAGCAGTGCTCGCGATTAGAGAAAGGTTGAAGACCTCTGCTCTAACCCCACGGCGTGGGACACCCTGCGGAGGCAATCTTTTTCTGTGGTCATGTCGCAGTTTTTGTTGCACCCCTGCGTCAGGAAAGTTTCCTGATAAGGACGAACCGGGCATTGAACTCGCGACATCCGAACTCTACACATCATTTGGTATTTTAGGCGAATACCTTATCGACCTGGGCTACCGCGCCCTTGATCAAAGACATTTTTTTTCTTATTTAATTTTTTTATCGGCTCCCCTAAATGGTGAGTAAATTCTTACTGGAAAGCGTGAGTACCGACATGGGATACATATGATTGAAATTGAGTGCATATGTAGTGTTGTGTCTTGATTTTTCAGTGCTGCCATCTATATTTCAGAAAGAAAGTGAGTGATGTGCTATGATTGAATTACATTTTTGCTGTTTGTAGGTCTGTTGCTCTCTGTGGCGAGACTTTTTAACGGGGAGATCGGCTCGCATTCTCGCCTTGAAGTTGGAAACCACAGAAAACCAACTTCAGCCGACCACCACTATATAAACGGTTGGATTTGAACCTGGGTCATCGCAATGCGAGTCCGTCACTATCGCCACTCGACCACTATAGCAGCGGCTGTATTATTGGAAGGCAGGTCGAAAAAGAATGGCCAGGATCTTCAACTCCCTTCACCTCCAAGTCAATGGAGCCACCTTCCTTCTCGATATTCCAATCCATCTGGCCACACATTGGTCGAAGAACGCTAACAGTCACAACAAAGGAGAATTTTCTGGAAGCGACGGAACATTGGACCTGGCTGAGCCACTTCGTAGACAGCCTATGCGTCGGGGGAAGCAAGGACCAGGCTGGACATTCACGTCGCTTTAGCTTCAAACTCACTTTTGCCATACCACTCGTCCCATTGAAACATGGAGGTGTACAGAACATTTCAGGTTCATCCGGGTCGAATTTCAAGGTCGTTTCGTTGCAGTACCATCGAACCATCCCTGGAAAAACAAAAATGCGGCAAAGTCTATTATATTGAAATCAGTGAGAAAATGATAGCAAGCCTTTGAAGCTACATTTTCCAAAATGTAAGAGACACTAACCATAGTTTTTGATTGTTATGAATATTTTCCTGCTAGTTCTCGGGGGAAATCACAAGAAAACTATAGATTGAATTGGTTCTCACCTTTGTTGCCATCAGGACATTCGAGGATGGCAGTTTCGCCAGCTTTTGTTTCCGGCCATTGCAGGCCTTTTTCCCGACAAGGTTTGCACGTGTCAGGTACAACAACATGAGTAGGCGTCGTCACCGAATCTTCGATGGGATTCGCGGTCTCACTGGATCTTTCTGTCGTTACCGCCGTTGATGTAGAGAAAAAAATGTCCAACACGCATTTTTTGGCCGCCTTGCGAATTGGTTCCGGCCACTTGCTCAATTTCGTCTCCAAACAAGCGTTTAATGTTTGCGTTTTATTGCATTCGAACAAAAATTTATGTTTTATCTCTTCTATCAAAAAACGCCTGTTAAATGACATCAAAACAAAAAAAATGAGAGAAACTGGTGAAATGCCAAAATTTTTCTGATGAAGAACATAGACGCATGGCTAGAAAATCATATGGAGCGCTTTAAGTAAAACATGCACAGCATTTAGCAAGCCGTTTATAGAATTCACGCATGCCTACTAGGATTCATTACTTTGATTCTACTTACCTGTTCAGCTGAGAAACTAAGCAGCCTAGCTGGTACTGGCGGTACCGAACAGCCCAGTTTGAAAAGGTTTTCCCGCATAAAACCATAATAGTGCAGTATTCGAGGCCAAATTTTTAACGTTGTGTGTGTTATATTAGATTCTTAACATTTCCATCTGTTAAATTTATTTGTGTTGAAACAAATTTCGTCCTCTTTCTAGAGATTCAGGGGGGGGGGGAAAGTAAAACATTTTCTGATATATATATAATAGAGGAAAATTGTATTCTGATAATAAATTTATTATCAATAATAGAATGTTTTAGCGTTACATACGTATAAAGTAGAATGTAATTGTTACTTAATTGTAACGCAGAATCAATAAATGCAACTATACTAAATGGAGATATAATTGTAAAAGATGTTGCAAACTCTTATGTTGTAAAAGAATTTTAATTTTTGCTATTTGTTGCAAAGTAAATCACTTTAGTGAAATTGAATTATTTAATATTGCAGATATATATTGTGGGAATATTGGTTCCTCTACCTAAGTAGAGGAACCAAGACGAGAGCTCAGTGCTCGGTACTTCGCACCAACTAGCAACGGCATAAATGCAACTACATTGGTATATTTGTATTAAGAAATTGTAGTATAAAGTGATGGTCATCCAACATTTATTTAGTAATGCGTTACTGTTGGCCTTGTAGGCCTATGCAAGAGAATGCGGTTGAACATGACGTAGGTATTGTTTTATATTGTACTAGTGATAGTGGGAGAGTCTACAATAGAGTTGGGGAGTTTGTTCTATTCACCAATGGTATGGGGAAAGAAGTTGTATTTAAGGACGCATGTGTGTGTCCAAATTTATTGGCAGAAAAACGACCAATTCATCACCTGTTACACTTGTAATTGCTGCCATTGCAACTTATTATAGTCATTTCTGGGTATCATACGCCTGAAGGAACCGCGTTGGGGACCACTGATATGAGGTGGTCGATTTCCGAGCTTTCCAGATAGGGTCCTTGTCACTTATTGCAGCAATATACCCCACTGATTACCTTAGTAAAGTTTTATGAGAAATGTTTAAAGCATTAATCCAGGGGTCTTCAACGCATGGCCCTCACAATTTTTTTGCTGTTGGTATTTTCAGAAAATGGTTGAAAATAATGAAAAACGATTGATTCTAGAATAAGTTGAAGAAGTAATTTCAAAAGCAATGAAAGAAATTATTTCGAAATTAATGAAAGAAATTATTTCGAAATTAATGAAAGAAATTATTTCGAAATTAATGAAAGAAATTATTTCGAAATTAATGAAAGAAATTATTTCGAAATTAATGAAAGAAATTATTTCGAAATTAATGAAAGAAATTATTTCGAAATTAATGAAAGAAATTATTTCGAAATTAATGAAAGAAATTATTTCGGAATAAATTTTAGGGTTTTTTTGAAACAAATAATTTCAGAGTTAGTGAAACAAAAACAAATCAAAGAGAGGAATAATTTCGAAATTTCTGATAGAAATTATTTCACAATCAATAAAAGTATAACTACATTATTATTGAAAGAAATGACCTTTGAAATGAGAAATTTCCTTGTCCTATTGACAAGGAAAATATAATTTCTCGGAATTACCGAAATAAACAATTAAAGAATCATTTAAGGTGATTTCAAACTAAAATTAATCTTATAATTAATTAATTTAATCAGTAATTAATCAAAAACTTCTTCAGAACTAAGGGGAAAATACTGCAGAACTAATTAAAATTGATAATAAATAGAAGAAACAATTTCAGAATAAATTAAAGTCTTAAATTATTTTTGTCTCTGTTTAACTCGGGTCCTCATTGGCTCCTTGTATTAAGCTATCACTAAATTACATGAGTTGGTGGCCCGCGGGGAATCGTGGGAAGTTTCAATTTGGCCCACCATATCTGAAAGGTTGAAGACTCCTGCATTAATCTATATATCGTTTTTTTGCACTATTGAATTTTGTTTTTGATTTCTTCGCGTTATTTTTGAATATTTTTGTGCTATAACATTTTGTATATATCTATGTGTGAACAGAGAAGCAAAGTAGCATACAAGAAAGAATACGACAAATATAAAAGACTCATCAAAAAACAGAAGAAAGAAACATTTCGAGAATATCTGAAAACAACAAATATCACAAATTTGTATGGAAAAAGATACAGATTCTTTATCGATGATGAAAAATCCAAAGACATCAAAGGCCGAATGGAGCTAGCGAATGGCACTTTAATAACAGACTCGGCGGCAATGCAAGAAGTATTAAACAACTACTACTTCCCATACAAGCAGCCAGTGAAGTCTTAACGCATGGGCCCACCCGGGCACGGCCCGGGTAACTTACCAGGTAGGGCCTCAGAAAAACCACTTGGCCCGGGGGCCCATGATGCTGTTAAGACGGCCCTGCAAGCAGCAAGAAGAATTCGAACTGTTTGGAAGAAATGAAAATGAGCACTTTTCGAGGAGGTTCAATCAAATGAAATACTTCCAATTCTGGAGGAGCGGAAGAAAGACCAGAGAGCAACAGTCCTACAAACTGCACAAATGTAATTCAATCATAACACATCACTCATTTCCCTTCTGAAATATAGATGGCAGCACTGAAAAATCAAAACACAACACTATATATGCACTCAGACTGTTAGGTACACACACAGTTACACCTCCGGCACAACTCACTAGGTAGTAAATCGCCCATAAATGGTGATAGACCCGAGTTGTGCTCGGTTTGAAAGAAAGAAAGATGGCTTCAGAAAAATCCATAATCAAACTATTATGCAAGGTCAAACCACAACTCATGAAATACAATAAGTGTCTTAAAGACGGCATTTTCTCAAACAATTGGAAAGAAGGTAAGATGTTTACCTTCCCAAAAAATCCACAGAATTAAAAACAATGTGAAAAACTACAGACCACTGTGCTGATTATCTGATTGGGGGAAAAACTTTTGAAAGGCTTATACACTCAAAGAATAGAGTTTTACCTGGAGAAAAATGATAAACAGTTTGCCTTCCGTAAGAGCATTAGTGCTATAGATGCCCTGCAATGGATAAAAGATACATTTATAGAAAATTTCCAAAAAGACAGATTAAGTTGTATAGTATCACTGGACATCACAAATGCCTTAGACTCCATCAACACTCAAAAAATTAAGAAAATAATACAAGGACTCGAAATACCGGAATACACCTTAAAAGGGTTTTATTCAGCTATCGAGAGGATAGAAAATACTAGAGTGAAATATAAAAAATTATAAAAAATATAACGTTGGAGTTCCACAGGGCTCTGTATTGGGCCTATTGCTGTGGAATCTCGCCGTCAACGAGATAGTGAAAGTACCTACAGACAAAACGATAAAACTCCAAGCTTACGCAGATTTCATAATTACTTTAACAGTGAATGCTGCAAACCAGTGCACTGCAGAAGCGAGAAACATCTTAGAAAAATTGAGAGCACGGGTAGATCATTTCGATCTGAAATTTAACATATCCAAAAATGTATTTACTATCTGCAAGGAAAGAGGGAAAGTAAAAAACATACCCTCTCCATCAAAATGGGAGGCCTAGCCCTAAAGTATGTGACCACAATGAAACACCTACGCATTCAAATAAATAGAAACTTTACCTGGACGGATCATCTTCACTATATCCAAAGGAAATGCACTGAGAAAAACCCAAAAAAAATTCTCAGAAAAGGAGAGGCAGTTGGGGAATAACAGCAGAGATTTTAAGGAAAATTTACAATTAATGAATGTATAGAGGAAAGTTATTATTTACGGTTATGAAATTTGGTACAACGACCAAAGATGACAAAGGGAAAAATTGATAACAATACAGAGGGAAATGCTAAAAATCATAACTTAATTCTGCAAGACTGTGTCTAACGATGCTATGCACGTGTTGGTGGGGATACCACCTATAGACATCAATCTACAAAATCTGATAAGAAAAATACAAAGTAACTCATCTGAAGAAAACACAATCAATATTAGGAAGATGTATCTCGCACATACAGACATGGATGATAATAAAAATTGCCTTATACCTCCTTGGCAGAGACTAAGAATAGAATGGAGCAAAAATGAAACTGATAAAGCCATCCATTCAATATACTGATGGCTCGAAAATAACTGATAAAGTCGGTTATGCAGCAGTTCACTATAACAACAATAATATAGTCTATGAAGGCATGGTTCGACTGAACCATGGCAGTACAGTGTATAAAGCCGAAACGGCGGCAATAAAAGACGCTATAGATCATATTAACAATAATAAATTGGAAGGCGCCCACGTCTATAGCGACAGTCAATCAGTACTATAGACATTGAGGAAAAATTAATAACAAAGATGAAAACATACATAACATGAAAATTTTAGGTGAAAAGAACAAAGTAATCTTCCGTTGGATCAAGACTCATAATCGGAACGTAAGAAATGAGTATGCAGATCAAAAAGTTGAGGAGGCAACAGAGAAGACTGAAAGAGATGCAATTGTTAAAAATCTCATCGATACAATTGAAAAGCATGGCAAAGAAATCCATAATAGAAAACTGCCAGCAACATTGGGACTTTTCACCAAATGGGAGATTCACCTACGGAATATTTCCAAAAGTATCACTGAATATGGTGCAGGGCGATTTCCACTTTAATCAAGTTCTGACACAGCATGGCGCCTTTGGGGGAATACCAAGAAAGATTTCATAAAAGATCTACCAAATTCATCTTTTTGTGCGAAAGTGATCAGTAGTGTGAAACATCTGATATATAAACGCGAAACTTGGAAGAAAAACAGGGAAGATATCAACTTTAAAAATGAAAGTATCACCATTCTGGCACTAATAAAAAACAAAAAGACTGGATTTCTCATAAAGCAAATAATGGAAAAAAGTGTAGAGTACTATATACATATTTCATAAATGAACTATGTATGCTACTAACTATGCCACTGTAATAATATGCTTATCTTTTTCTTTTATGTAAAATACTTATTGTAAGCCACAGGGGCACCAGATTGCTGTTCGCGAGATGTTAATGGTGCTCCCTGGGGTAAAGTGTGTATGTATGTATTTTTTGGATAGAAATAAATGCTCCCTCTGGGGAACCCCCGTATGGCGAATAATATTCACCGGGCCGGGGTTCAATTGACCGTTCCGGACAATTTCCCCTAGACTTCGAGATTGCAAAACAAAAAGCCGTTCGACGGACAAATACAGATTTATTTACAGAACAGAAATTTACACGTATTTACAAGCTAATCAGAGAGCTAGCAACTTTCTCGCCAAGTTCGATCACAACTGACTTTTCATCCAGTCAGTTGTGACTGAACACTATGGTCGAAAATTCGAGAAAAAGAATATTCCACAAATTTCTATTTCGTAGTACCAGGTTAGTGGTGCCACTGTCTGGAGGGGGCGGAACCCTCTGGAATGTTCTTTGCCAACCCTCCACCAGTTTTCCACCAATCGAACCGAAAAATATTGGAAACTTTTACCTGTCCCGTAAAATACGGGATGATCTAACGAACTTACACAATTCGCTTCTCCCCACACATCGACCTGGTCTGCACCTGGCGGTGCCCCATACAGCCGCGCAGGTCACACGGCCAAAGAACCGTCCCTAGTTAAGAACAGCGATTATGGTTTATTTTCTGAATTGTTCCAACTCTGCTTCAACATTACAAGAGGGTGCCCACATACTTGCTTGACACAGCTGACCAAATCTCTAGTTGTGGCCCCGCGTTTACGATGGTATTAAGGTGGCTTTGATGTACAAATGTGTGTCGGCAGAAAAGCGAAAGACATCTCTGCTCATGCGGGATCTATTTTTGGTGCTCCCGATGACGTTTTTTGTTTACTTTCAAACTCGTATTTGGCTCCCTTTCCTAGAGAGGTGCCCCATGTTGTGGCACAGGTCGCACGGCCTCTTAGGGGGCTGAAAGGCTTCAGCCTAGTTTTTTTATAATTTTGATTTTTTTCATATTATAAATTCTTTATAATATGAGTGAAAAATCTTGTGAAAAATACTAGTGAAAAATCTTGAACAAAGATCCCAGCCTAGCAACCCCTGCTGCAGGACGTGGGTGCGATAAATGCACCCAGTCTTCCCGCTAGGCCAGTACGTCCTATAAATATTGTATCTAGGAAGTAATGAGTCCCGTATATACCGGGTGACTCGAAACGTTACGCCGTCCGCCAATAGCTGTTTTTTTTTGCCTTGTAGCGTTTGCAACGAATTCACGATGACACTAACAATTTTAAGGGAATTAAAATTAATTTAATACTCTAGAATACTTCAAGACATTCATTTTAAAAAATATTGTTCATGCTACTATTTACTTTCAATATCAGAAGTGGCTTATGTGGTGATGACAAAGTTCAGGTATAAAAAACTAAATTCTTCATTCAGCTTTGCTCCTTATAAACAGAGCTTATAAACTGACCTGAAAGATCAAACTTTCAGTTCAGTAATTTTTTCGAAACACAGGGAGACATCCAAAATAAAGAACCTCCACACAAGCAGACGACAGGTTAAGATCGTAAAAAGAGAATTTTTCCACACTTCACTTTAATTGTAATGTGCTGCCATCTAATGTCAAATTTAAAAGTGACTCATGTGGTGATGATGAAGTTAAAAGTGAAAAAAACTATATTCTTTATTCCGTTCAGTTCCTTATAAACAAAGCTCATAAACTGAACTGGAAATTTAAACTAAAAGTTCGGTTATTTTATTTGAGCATAAGGAGACGTCCAAAACAAGGAACCTCTTAATGAGCAGACGACAGACAAGAAATCGGTTCCCTACAAGATGAGCTCACAAATAGAACTGGAAGTTCGAACTGTCAGTTCAGTAATTTTTTTCAGGACACAAGGAGACGTCCAAAACAAGTAACCTGGAGAGAAGCAGACGACAGAGATTCATCGAGCTTATATTTTAGTGGAGGGAGCATCCAGCCGCCGCGACGGCAGCGACATCAAATGTGAGGAAATCACGGGATTCGATGGAAACAAAGTTCCCGCCTGGCAATTTGCCGATAGAAATGCACAGTTCGGTCTCTAAACACTGGGTTTTAAAGATTAAAAAAAAAGGATACAGAACTCATCTAAAGGTGAAAAAAGATTAAATCATTTATTTCATTGATACTGGAATCATTTCCTTCATTAATTCTTGAATTTTCATTCATCAATTCTGAAATTTTCATTCATCAATTCTGAAATTTTCTTTCATTAATTCTGGAATTTTCTTTCATTAATTATGATTTCTTTCATTCAGCATTTCGGGGAGGGGGGGGGGTGCCTAAATGAGTGGTTGCCGTGGCTAACCAAGTATCCAGTTACGGCCCTGCCAATAGGTATTTCATTTCTGATGAATCACCGTTATATTGGGTATTTTTTTCTTTTAGATACATACTCAAGTTTGTAATTTACACCTCGTAGCATTTCCATTACTTCCATAGATCAAACCACACAGTTGATCCACTAATGACCCACAAAAGTCACGTCCTTATTCTGTAGAACTTGGTTTACTGCATGGGGTCCATCTGGGCACTTCTGGCACCGGGGTGTCACGTGACAATTAGATCTGGTTCCGATTTTCAAGAGTAAATATGCAAATAAGTAGGTAGTAGTGCCTCTCTCAGAAAACTCGCTTTGTATGTGGGCGTATGATAACATTATCATACTAGACTTCACATTATTGCTGAGTTTTTCGATTAGCTTTTCACAATTTTCATAAAGTACGCCCAGGGCTGTCTTAACATTCCTGGGCGTACTTTATGAAAATTGTGAAAAGCTAATCGAAAAACTCAGCAATAATGTGTGTGAAGTCTAGTTTGTAATATTATTAGTTTCTTATCTTTTGTGCCATCCTTTGTGATAATGATCTTCAATTATACAATCAAGTGTTCTTAAAATTTTAGGATCTTCTATCGGATGATCGATGTTGAAAAAAAAATTGTACTTGTTAAATTTAAATTAACAATTAAAAATTGTTAAAAAAAATACCATTTGATAATCTTTTTTGTGGTGCCCCTTTAGTACTGATGTCCTAAAGCACGTGCTTATTTTGCTTAATGGTTAATCCGGTCCTGGCGATGGTGGTACGTAGAGAAGTCGTTGCTGGAATTTCCGAGCCAGGTCCGTCCTGACGATGCTCACGTTGTCTTCGGTGTCGATGACCATCCTGCACGGCAGTCCATCAACCTCGCCTCTTACGAGGAGTCCGTGGTCTTCTCCTCCGTGTAACTGTGAGACGTGGTATATTCGGCATGGCGCATGTTCCGTACCGGTAGCTGCAACTGAGCATGCTCTCCGCGGGTGGCCTTTTCGTTGAGTTTCAAGCTTCCCAACGACTTGTCTTCCTGGGTCCCACGATCGTTCTTAGCACTCTTTAGAAGTTCTTTCATCTCTCTGATGATGTTCGCCCTAGCGTCCTCCGCAACAGAGCCTCGGACCACTCGTCGTTCTCCCCCCCCCCGAAGCTTGACGGGCTGCCTCGTACTTTATGGCATAGACAAGAGCACTGCTCCTGTCCTTGTATTCGCCCAGACGCAGTGCCTGCTGGATGTCCGGATCATTGACGACATCGACGAAGCATTGTGGGATCAACCCCTCCATGATGTCCGGCGGGCAATCCGGGTACGCTAACTGCGAGAGCCTTTTGGTGTCCATAGCCAGCTTTCTGCTGCCTGTAGGTGTCGTCTAGCAACAGCGTCCATACCTCAAGGTGATAACCTTGAGCTCTTGTTCTATGGGCGCTTATCGGACCTTTTGAACCACCGCCGTGCGGTATTGATCACAGACGCAGGTAAAGCTGAGAAAGAACTTCAGAAGGGTGCTCCTCAGGTCTCATGTTCCGGCCCTTTGTTATGGAATCTTGTTCTTGATGAGCTGTTGAAAATTAAGTGGCCCTCAAATGTCAAAGTTCAGGCTTATGCGGACGACCTTTTGGTGATTGCATCCGCCCCTACTGTCAAGGGATGAGGCGATCTAACAGAGGAAGCCCTCAGAACAGTGTCAAATCGGCTGCACAAATGCCTACCAATTTGAACAGTGTCAAATTGGTAGGATGTGTATGTATGTACGTATTTTTTTTTTTTACATTGAGAAAATAAATGCTCCCTCCGGGGAACCCTCGTATGGCGAATCATATTCACCGGGCCGGGGTAAGTTACTCATATATCTGTGTGTGTGTAAAATTCTTGGAAGTACATATTTAATTGTTTTATAAAGTTTTCTCTGACACGATCCCACCCCTAGACAAGGGCAACGGTTGATATTGGCGAATGTCTTTAGAGCGTGGGCTTTGGCTGTGTTCGGTTCAGGGGTGGCTCCAGCTTACCTGCCGCCCCTAATGACGACCAGTGGGGGGGGGGGGAACTTAGTGATATACCAGATTTTATTTTTTTACAGAAGAGAGCGAAAATGTGCGTAACCATACGTCCCGCTTTTGAAGTAGATTATTTTTTTTTGTTCCAGAATTATTTTACCATTCTTAATATAATGCCAGATAACTTACTCCTTTAAACAGCACTCGTTTTTGTGAGCTATCATCACTTGTCCTGTAAAGATGATTTGTAACGAGGTTATTTTTACAAAGAAATTTTTTTAAAGGTGTTTCTGGTACTCCAGGTACCGGACAAATAGGAAGCCGAATTTTTCCTTTGCTTTTTATTCGACTATTGTGGAACAAATTCTGGACTAGGGCATGTCCCCCCCCCCATCCTAGAGCAGGGCCACCCAGGCTGGGATCTTTTGCGCCCCAGTCAGACTTCTCACGGCCCTTCAAAAGTTCATTTATAGCGTGAAAAAGTAAAAAAAATTATGAGAATTATCCGGGACCTTTGTGGGGGGCAATGCGTGAGAGAAAACCAAAATGCACGCTTGCCCCTTGTGATAGAGTACAGGGGTGGCACTTGGCCATGCGACACCCATTGCGGCCGCACGGTGTGCCACTCAAGAGGGGTGTAAATGTGCCACTGGCCGTTTAAATGTTCTGGAATTGTGCCCACGGGTCACTTAAGAGATCTGTAAATGTGCCGCTTAGTTCATTATTACAAAATTAGGTTTGGGGGTGGCCAACCGCATCAGATAACCTCGAGAGCCATATTTGTCCCGCGGGCCATGGGTTGACCATATATGGCTAAAAGGATGGATCGCAATGAATTTCGTAATGAATTCGAAAGGCATTTTGAGTTCTTAGCTTTCAAATAGCATTGATGTAAACGTATTTTCCTCCGATATTTCTTTTTTTGCATGAAAAAAATACATTTTTGATCGTCTGGGGAGGGGGGGAGCGCATAGTGGGGCCCGTGCCTTCCCCCCCCCCTCCGCGAATACCTCTGATGTGCGTTGGGGGGGGGGGACAGAGCTGACGAAAGTTTGCTGACTTTTGTTGACGGGGGAAGGTCAAAAATGCCTAAACATTTGTTTTGCCGTAATACTTGAATGGCTCCTTATGAGTCATCTGCTTATCGCTAGCGTGGCCGCCCACAAGGGCTGGAGCCCTGCCAGGGCCGGGAACAATTACCCATCATTTTCTGTTGTTCCCATGCTATAAACTTATTATAGAAGAGACCGTGAAATGTGCAGCTTGGGGGACCTACCAAAAATTTTAGTTCCCTGTTCCAGGATGTGGAGGCCAATGATCGTAAGAGTCCAGGTTCGAATCCCGTTGATGGCGCAGTCTTTGTCGGCTGAAGTTAATTTTCTGTGGTTTTACAACTTCGAGGTGCGAATGTCAACCGTTCCAGGGCCGCAACTGGGGGAGGTGGGTCTCGTGCCCTAGGCACTGGACCAGAAGGGGGGGGGGCGCAAATTTCATTCTCAACGTCTACTTCAACATTACAGGGAGGGGGGCGCAGAAAATGCCAGGTTGCCACGGGTGACGAGCATCTACTTGCGTCCCTGAATCGGTCTACCTTTTGAAACATTCTCTCCGGAGAAAGAGAGCAGGCATATACCTCTTCAACCCGAATCTTACCTGACATGAAAATTCAGGCATTTGAAATTTTCACGCGCGCACGCACGCATAAACACGCTAGCGCGAGCAAGTGGCTTCTCACTTTATAAAAGAAATAAAGTATACATACGAAACTTACATGTAGAAGTCCTGGCATGTATAGTTGCCGATGTCTTCCGAATCTGTTAGGTCATGTATCGTTGCTAGAGGGGAAAAACGAGAAATCAAAATAAGGCAAGATGGGTGAAGTTATACTGTGCGGGGGTTCTTAACCAAGTGCCCTTTGATGAGTGGCGTCTTAACGCGTGGGCTTACCCAGTGGTTTATGTATTTACAGGGATGGGGGAGGGGGGGGGGTCTTAGCGGGCTATAACCAAAGACGGTAAGTTAGTACGGGCAGCAAGTGAGGAATGATTGGCAAAGAAAATTGGTAGAATGGGAGAAGGGAGCGGAAAAATTTGCATAAACCTCAATAACTCCACCTCTGTCCAGACGGCTACGGGGCTAGGTTAGTGAGTGACTAAGAAAGTGACGCAGAGAGTTCGCAAGAGGAATGAGTGGGTAAAGAAAGATGGACTAGAATGGGAGAAAGGGAGGTTGGCAAAATTTGCGTAGTCCACAGGCGGAAAGTCCATGAATTCGCCTCTGGGCTCAAAGTGAATGCAAGAGGTTAAGAACCGCTGTTATAATGAATTCCAGAAAATATTCATTTTTGATTTAAAAAAAAAATCATAATCGAATAAATTACAGTCAAACTCGGCTATAACGACCTCGGTTGTAATGATACCCTGGTAACAACATCCATAATATGCGACCTCAGCTTTGATTCCTTTGGGGAATAATGTCAATAAACCTTGCTTATAACATCGATCAAATGCAACGGCCTTGGATACAACGACACATTTTCCGACACTTTGATTTCATATTTCCTAAAGCCAATTATTACGAAAATTCTTAGGAAATTATCATAAAAATTCTAGAAAATTATCAGAAAGTTTCTAGAAAATTTTAAAAATTCTTAGAAAATTATAAAGTTCCTGGAAAAATATCATATATTCCTAGAAAATTACCATAAGAGTTCCTAAAAAATTATCATAAAAATTCCGAGAAAATTATCATAAAAATTCCTAGAAAATTGTCATAAAAATTCCTAGAAAATTATCATAAAAATTCCTAGAAAATTATCATAAAAATGTCCCGTTTTTTCAGCGAAGCTTGCTTTGATTCAAATAACTAAAATTAAAGATGAAGATAATTTGCATAATTTTATAAATTACACTATAAGAATTTTTTTACTCCCGTAAAATAATTTTGAATTCCGCACGCACGCACCCCCCCCCCCCCCCCCACACACACACACACATATTTGCCGTAGAACTTTATTTCCCGCCAAGAGTTGTTTATAGGCAATAACTGGCAATTTCGCCTACAAATAGAAAAATTTTCGTTAAGAAAAGCCGATTTCGCATGTTTAATGACAAAAAATTTTCCCGTATTTCTCATTCTGAAATATGGTCAACCACCCCTGATCACAGTGAAATAATTTTTGTTTTGTATTTGATTGCACCTGAGTGTATTTTTCACATTTTTAAAACGTCTTCGGAAACGTCGACCTGACGACAAAATTTCAAAGAATCTTCGATGTCGTTACAACCAAGTTCGACTGTAATTAATAAATTTACTGAAGAATTTACAAGAGCACTTACTTATATGAAAAAATCCGACTTCATTCAGGCCGAGGCAATCTGTGCAGGAAAACGCCACGAATACCACGAATATTTTCGATACGTTCATCATAAACAGTGCGAGAAAATTGAAGACCAACCAATTTGGCGAAAATACACTCAGTCGAGATCGACAAAAGCCATATGGTTTCTCTCAAGGAGGAATTTCCGGACCGGCATCGAGAGTATTTGACAAATTCGAGTGCGTTCCCATGTCCATTTAACGCCTATAAAGGATTTACAAATTTCTTATATACGACGTTAAGACCGATATCTTATAAGGCTTTTTGTTTGCTGTCGATTTTTTCCGAGTACCTCAATACACGGGGTTGATTTCGAGCGGAATTGTGTAATTAACGATAAGATAAGCATATGCGCGAGAAGTAATAGAAGCACATGTGCGTATATTACATTTCACTATTTAGTCTATCTCAAAAGTTTAAACACAAAAGAGCAGAGCCTCCCTTAGGTGTGGTCGCACAAGGCCCCACGCTTTGTGAGGCTCCGCATTCCCGGTAAATTATTGGAGGCTTTCATCAATTTTTAAATTTTTCCTTCCAATAATTCTGAATTTTTATCACAATTCTGGAATTAATATAATTTCATTGATTCAGGAATTAATATAATTTCATTGATTCCGGAATTAATATAATTTCATTGATTCAGGAATTAATATAATTTCATTGATTCAGGAATTAATATAATTTCATTGATTCAGGAATTAATATAATTTCATTGATTCAGGAATTAATATAATTTCATTGATTCAGGAATTAATATAATTTCATTGATTCAGGAATTAATATAATTTCATTGATTCAGGAATTAATATAATTTCATTGATTCAGGAATTATTTCTTTGATCAATTCTGGAATTGAGAGAGATATAGATGGCTTTTTTTCTCAACATCTAGATATCAAGGAAACAGATATTTTCTGGATAAAAATTACGCCGAGGTGAACTCGGAAAGATAAGTCATCTAGTCTCCGTCGGGACTCGAACCCAGGTCGGTCCTCTGGAAAAACGGGCAAGAATTTTGCGATATATATAGAAAATATCTGTTTCCTTCAATTCTGGAATTATTTCGTTCATTAATTCAAAATTTTCATCGATTCTCGAAAAATTTCTTGAATAATTATGGAATTATTTCTGTCATCGATCCTGGAGTTATTTCTGTCATCGATTCTGGAATTATTTCTGTCATCGATCCTGGAGTTATTTCTGTCATCGATTCTGGAATTATTTCTGTCATCGATCCTGGAGTTATTTCTGTCATCGATTCTGGAATTATTTCTGTCATCGATCCTGGAGTTATTTCTGTCATCGATTCTGGGATTATTTTTCCATTAATTCTGAATTCTCATTGATTCTCGAAAATTTTCTTTATCAATCCTAGGATCATTTCTTTCATCAATTTTTGTGCTAATTTACAGTTGATTATGTGCTCCAATTTTTTTGCATGGATATTTCTCAGCATTCCTTTGCACATTCCGAAATAACAGATGCTTTATTTCCATCCCCAAAAAATATATAAAATCGGGGCAAAGGGGGCCCCCAAACATTTTTGGTGACTCGGGGCCCCGCTATTATTATTTTCGCACCAGGCCCAGCGTTTGGTATAAGGGAGGTGCTGCACAAAAGAAATATTGCAAATACGAAGAGAAATCAGTAGCAAATAAACTTTTGATATTTTGCTAATTACGTATCTTAATACCATGTCTATAATTTACACGAAATACCTCAAGTGAAAATTCAATCATGATTTTTGATACAAAATTAGATAAGCATAACATTAAGATAGCTTAATGGAATACATGAAATCAGTTATGTTTTCCTGTGTCTAAAATCACTTTGAAAAAATGGGTTTCCATTTACGGAAATGGTTTTTGAAGGATTTCTGGCTCCAGGGAATGGCTCTAAAACCCTCGATAGCAATATTGAGTTCCTGCAAAGGATTGTATTTGCTCTCCATATTCTCAAACTTCATGGGTTAGAATGCTCATGATTCATGCAAAAATGCCACAAAGATTCCTTATTGGATTCATATCCAGACTCAATTCTTGCTAGTCAAAAGCTAAGAAACTTTATTGGTGAGAGGCTACTGTTTTGCGCATATTCGAGCATTTGTCTTGCTGAAACTCTGACTCGGATTTTTAAGGAGTTCGTCAAATGGTAGCAAATTTTTGTCGACTTCTTCCTGATTCTTCTTCGAGACATGTCTTCCCTCAATAACTGAAAAAGTGGTCACCACCTTCTGAATCAGCGATTATGAGCAACCCCATCCATCAATTCTGAATTCAGTATCCCCCCCCCTTTTATACACCTGCACGATAACTTGTTTCTCCGATACATCCATCGCCCTGGATACGCCTGCCTTCGCTCCGATCGAAGCTGGAGATGTCTGCCTCCGATTTATTCGCAGCTAAAGATATCTGATTCCGCTTCATTCGTAGCTGAAGATATCTGTCTCTGGCTCATTTGCAGCTAAAGATGCCTGCTTTCGCTTCATTCGAAGCTGAAGATGTCTGCTCCTTACTATATTCATAGCTGAAGATGTCTGCCCCTATATCCATAGCTGAAGATGTCTGCCCCTATATTCATAGCTGAAGATGTCTGCCCTATATTCATAGCTGAAGATATTTGCCTCTGGTTCATTCGCAGCTAAAAATGTCTGCTCCACTCCATTCACAGCTGAAGATTCCTGCCTTCGTTCCATTTACCGCTAAACATGTCTGCTTTCGTTTGGGCGTAGATCCGGAATGAGAACGAAACGATATGTGAAAGTTTGTCTGCCCCGTAAAATACGGGATGATTCAAAGAGCTTCAAAGATTCGCATCTCCCGACATATCGTTATGGATCCGCGCCTGGTTGTTGTGCGGTAGCGTACGCAGACATAGGCGTAAAGTTATTGGAAGTACTGGAAGGGATAAAAAAATTTTGGGGAGGGGCTCAAACCAAATATTTCAATGGGTACTAATAGAGATAGTGGGTGGGGGTGGACCAAACACAAGTTTATGTCTATATGCGGAGGAATTTCTCAATTTCTCAAATAGTGGGGGGGGGGGGGCTTTCCCTTTGTTGCAAAAATACACCTTAACCTCTGCTTCGGGAGGTGGGTTGAGGATTGCTGCATATACGCAGTGTTGTTGCTGGGTGCTCAGCTACATGTTATTAAAATTACTCGCCGGCTTTCTCAAAGAAGCTACACCAAATACTAATGTAATTGACCAAAATGTAATTGACCAAAAGAGTAACCTAGAGAGTGTGTGAAAGCACGTGAATGACAAAAAGAGTGGTCTATAATAGTACGTACAAGCATGTTATGATCTAAAATAATGATATAGAGCATATGTAGACGTGTAAATGATCAAAAGAGTGACCTGTGAAGCAACAAGGACCAAAACGGTGTGTAAGGATGTGAATGACTAAAAGAATGACTAGTGTGAGCATTTGAATGATAAAAAAGAGTGACTAGTGTGAACATTTGAATGATAAAAAAGAGTGACTAGTGTGAACATTTGAATGATAAAAAAGAGTGACTTAGAGAGTGTGTGAGCATGTGAATGACAAAAAGAGTGACTTAGAAAGTGTGTGAGCATGTGAATGACAAAAAGAGTGACTTTAGAGACCCAGTGTACTTGCAGTAGTGGGCGGGGGTGTCAAACGAATCATAGCACAGGGTGGTGCATTCGAGAGAGTGAGTAATGCAGAGAATTAGACTGGAAAAGGGAGAAGGGCGGCCAAATTCGTGTAGCCCACAGACGGCTGAATCATAATGGCCTCAGTCAGGGGCGTAGCCAGAAATTTCGTTCGGGGGGGGGGGACCACTTTCATTTCGGGGGGGGGGACCAAAGTGACAGAACAATGGATTTGGCCATCTTTTTCCCTTTTTTCGGTCATTTTCTCACATTTCGGGGGGGGGGGGGACCAGACCCCCAAGTCCCCCCCCCCCCTGGCTACGCCCTTGGCCTCAGTTAAAATAGCGTCTGCCTTGCTTGGAGGCGATTTGGATTGTCGTGTTTTGTGAAAATTTCGTCGGCGATTGGTCGAAGCGTGTAAGAATGGGTATGTGTGTGCGTGTGTGGGGAGGGGGGGGGGGAAGGGAGGAGAGCTATACATTTTTATGTTTATTTAACGGGAAAAAAATTTTATTCTGAAAAACAGTTCCGGAAACATGGAAAAAGAGGGCAACGGGGCCCTAGTTTAGTCTTAAAAATTTGATTGACACTTGATTGTGCTGCCATCTGCAGCTAATACCAACAACGAATAGTAAAAAAAAAAGATTGAATTTCATATACAGTATATAAATACGATAAGCTGATGTGATTGCCATCCATGAGAAATTAAAAATTTTAAGAAGTTCTATATCATCATTCAATTCAAAATTTTGAATTAAAATTACATTAAATTATTTTATAATTGAAGTTTTTGGTACAAATATTTAAATTGAAGTTAAATCAGTTTTTTGTCAATCGTAAAAAAAAGTAAACTTCTTGATAAAGTTTACCTTCCAGATTATTGGAAAAATGCAATTATAAGGGTTATACCGAAGCAAGGAAAACCAAAAGAGTACTGCAATTCATACAGACCCATCGCTCTTCTCCCACACCTGTCTAAATTAACCAAAAGGGTATTTGCAGCAAGATTGATTAAATTTATAGAAGATCACAATCTAGCCGGAGCAGAGCAATTTGGTTTTCAAAAGAGGTCACGGCACAACAAATCAACTCGTGAGGGTTGTGGAATGTCTTTGAGAGGCTAAAAACTACAAAGACTATGCAGTAGGAGGTTTTTTAGATTATAACAAGGCAGTTGATTGCATTTGGCACGAGAAGCTCCTACTGAAGATGATCAACAGAGGTTATCCCTCGATAATCATAAAGTTTTTGCGATCATACTTACTTTTCAGAACATTTCAGGTCAAAATAAGAGAAGCATGTCCTTCCAAAAAGTGCATTAAGGCGGGAATCAATCAAGGATCAAACTTAGGACCTATATTACACAATATTTTTATGGATGATTATCCGCAGGTGCCTAAAGGAATTCTATCTTTATATGCTGACGATGTCCTCATGATATGCACAGATAGGAAAGCTTCTAAGGCTCTTAGCAACCTCCAAGAGCTGATGGAAGAAGTAGAATACTGGAATTTAGTAAATAGGGCCAAATTAAATGTTTCAAAGTGTGTTTTTATGTGGATGACAAATAGATTCCACAAAATTCTTACTTGTTTATTGAACATCAAGCGATTGACTCAAGCATAGTGACTAAGTACTTCGGAGTATACATTGACACTCGCCTAAATTTCGAATATCATGTCGAGCAAGTGGTAAAAAAATCCCAAATCGCAATGGAAAGTCTCCTCCGCTTCTGCTACCTAAAGTCACATGTATCACTAAAGAACAAAAAAATTATGTATGAACAAATTATCAGACTTGTTCTTACATATGGTGCACCGGCTTGGGCTTTCGCTCACAAAAGCAATATTTACAGCCTCCAGAAACATCAAAATTATATTCTCAGGAGATTCACAGGTGCTCCAAAATACGTCAGACTAACCGACCTCACGCTGATCTTCAAATTCCATCCATCCACAAATATATAAAGAAACCGGCCAAAAAAGTACTTTGAGAAGCAAGATGCTTCAGAAGTGGATATTATCAGCTCAGCATCCAACTACCCAGCTGAACAGAAATTAACACAGCCAAGACCAAAGAATATCTTGGTTACAAATTTTAGGAAGGAATTTTAATTGTCGTAGAACAAGCAATAATGGTTAATCATACAGAAGTTATGATTGAAAAGACCTTGTATTTTTATTAATAATGTACCACAGTATAGTATAGATAAATATTACTATAAATAAATTTCATCAAATTTTTGTAAAATGATGGAAATGTTAATCACTACCGGTCAATTCCATTTTCGGCATTGGTAGAGTGAGAATAGTTTATGTAAATACAGTCATTCATAAAATGAAATATTAATTGAAAGGTATAATGATATGAACGCTTTGTGAATTATATAACCATTTGTTATATGCGACCTAATCAGCATAGATTTTTTAATCTACACTCATGTCCATAAATTAAGGATAATTCAGAATCACACGGAAATCGAAATCTAAAGTAAAAATTTCACCTGTATAATTATCACACACATCTGCAAGAATGATATGCAAATTTCAGGAAGCCACCAGATGATGCCGATAGTACGTCACAACGACGAGAGTGTAAGAGGGGGGGGGGGTATATAAGGAATGGTGGCAAAGAAGTGAAATTGTTCACAAGAGTTCTGTAAGGCGCTCAGTGCCATAAGCGAATAGTTATGACACAGAAGACGCATGTGGATGATTTTTTACGTGGTAGAATTATCGGCCGCCTGGAATGTAGGCGTACTCAGATGGAAGTATCCGAGGAACTTGGAATTGCCCAAAGTGTCATCTCTAGGCTTTGGCAACGATTCCAAGATAACGGAAATGTCAGTAGACGTTACAGTACAGGTTGCCTCCGAGTTACAACGCCAAATGAAGACCGGTATTCGGCAGTAACTGCCAAAAGAAGCAGACGAAGCACAGCATCCGACCTGTCTCGTCAGCTATCTGCAGCCACGGGTACCACAGTTTCAAGGCAAACCGTGTACAGACGTTTGGGAGATATTGGTCTATATGCTCGCAGGCCTGTCAGATGTGTTCCGCTCACGGCAACTCACTGTCGGCAGCGATTAGCCTGGAGTAGAGAACATGCAATGTGGACATCGTCACAGTGGGCTTGTGTGATGTTTTCCGACGAGTCCAGGTTTAACTTGCAGTCTGATTCACGTCGGACTTTCATATGGAAAACGCCAGGTACCCGTTACCACCAAGACAACATCATTGAACGACACCGTTACGGTGGTGCAGCATTGCTCGTTTGGGGTGGAATTATACTGGGTTCCAGAACAGATCCGCATGTTCAAACCGGAACCATGAAAGCCCAAATTTATCGGGACATCATTCTGGAACAACGTGTACGTTTGTTTAGGGGTGCCATGGGCGCAGAATTTGTGTTTATGGATGGCAACGCCCGTCCTCACCGAGTAAACATCGTAAACGAATGCCTTGAATCTGAGGATATAACCCGTATGGAATGGCCAGCATTCTCACCTGACTTGAATCCGATAGAGCATGTGTGGGACAGGCTTGGCCGACGAGTTGCAGCCCGTCAACCTCCTCCGACATGTGTACTGGAACTTCGGAGAGCATTGTTTGCTGAGTGGAGTGGTCTTCCCCAAGATCAGATCGATAATTTGATACTCAGCATGCCTAGGCGTTGTACGGACTGTATTTCATCGCATGGGAGACATACAATGTATTAACCATCATACCAACCATGCAATAGTAAGTTTTTGTAAAGGAGATATTTTTTACAATTGCTCCAGGGAGCAAAAATCGTAGTTTTATGAATGGTATCATACATACACCATCGTTTTTGTTCTTTATCTTTTGTTTAATAAATGGGTTTTATGAATAAGTAACGTTTGTTTTGTTTCTGAACCTTTATTTGCCGGAGCTGGCATTATCCTCAATTTATGGACATGAGTGTAATATAATTGTCAGATGTTCAAAAGTTACATAATATGATTCTGATGGGACTGTGAGGAGTGTATTGATTTTTTGTAAATTCTAATGGCCATTTGTAACCTTATAATCTATTTTTCTATTTTATAATTATATATTTTTCAAATATGTTTGTCAAATGTTTAGAAATCACATTGAATGGTTTTGGTGACATTGTTGGAGTTTTTCATGTATATACACATATCATTTTTTGTCTAAATGGAAATATATTGCAAAATATGCTGTAAACTTATGTTGTAAAGCATTGGTAAGTTTTGCAATTTGTGGCAAAGGGGGTCACTTTGTGAAACTGATTTGTTTAATATTGTAGATATTGAGAATATTTGCAATCGACGAGATTTATTTTTGAAAGCAAGTGTAATCTGATGGGGTAGAAGATGTTTTAACCCCTGAAAACTGTTAACAGGATATTGATATTTTTTTGCATTAGTGAGAATATTTTATATATAAAGGGTTATATGTAATTTTAAAAGAAAAGAAAAAAATTACCGGTGGTTGCTTTTAAGCAACCATGCTGCTCTTAAGACGGCCCTGTCTGCAAGTTATTTTAATGTGAGACTTCTCTCTTCTGACCTCTCTTCATACATACGGACTGACATCATGACCCCCCTCCCCTGATCAGAGGGCGTCTAGGCTAAGAACACGAATTTATATCGTGAAAAAATTCATGGGAATCGTCCCTGTCCCCAATACTGGAGCCCTGCCAGCACCACCTTGCTGGGGGCCCCATGATCTCCACCCATGAGCAGCATGTTAGCATTCCTTGAACAATCCTGTATAACAATATAATAAACAATAATGATAATAAATAGACCTTGAATAATAATAGTTTGGGTTTTCACTTCCCCAGCACCCCCCAGAGCCAACACCAGCTATAGCAATAAATGGTCTAGCAGATCTGCTACAGCTGGTATTGCCAGTGCACATATGGGATCCACCCGTGTACGGTTTGGAACCCTAGATTATGAGTTTTAGTAATATGATTTTCGAAAGTGCATGAATATGGTAGGCATGTACTTCCAGGTAAGTGGGGGGGGGGGGCCCAAAACATAACTTTTCCTGGAGGCCCCCATGATGCTGTTATGACGGTCCTGCTCATCACGTGTGACTGTAGGCATCATTTACATCATGCATGCTCAACCCAGGGGCGTACGCAGAATCGTCATGGGCGGACATACGGGGAGGGGGGTGACGTGGTCACAGGTGGAGTCGACTGATCTAATGTATATATGAGCTGACATCATCATCATCGTGCCCCCCCCCCCCAGCAATAATAACCTCGCCCCCCCCCCCAGACTTCCAAGCCAATCTCCACCTATGAGGATCGTCCATTGGAGGGGCCAGAAAAGGCATTTTGGGGGGGGGGGCAAAAAAATTTCATTTCCCAGAAATTTTGGGTTACCGCCCTTCAAAAAACATTTAAATTAATAGAAATTGGTTAATTATAGCATATAAAGGATATTTTCTTTCGATATTTCACTTTTTTTAACCGAAATATTAAATTTTTTTCTTCTAATTTTTGGTCACTTTATGGGGGGGGGGGCACGGGATTCCTATGCCCCTCCTTGCTTACGTTTTTTTCTAAAAACATGGTTGCGGACCAAATGTGGCCTTTGAAGTCATCTGATGCGGCCCACAACCTCAAACATAGTTTTGTTAAGCGATCTGTAAATGTGCGACTTTATTCGTTTTTAAGTGGCCCGCTGTGAAGCAGGGCCGTCTTAAGAGCATCATGGCTCCCCCCCCCCGCAGGCTAAGTGATTTTTCTGAGGCCCTACCTAGTAATTTCTCAGAAAATTTTCAACCAGATCTCATTTTTGTGGGCCCCCCCCCCCCTCTTCTCTTAAATCCCCGGGTAGGCCCATTCCTTATGACGGCACTGCTGTGAAGTTCTACGTAACTTGATTGACCAGCAGCACATTTACAGATAATTCAAGTGACCTGCGCTACATCTAGGGAAACTCTGTCTCTTTTAAGGTAACGGAAGTAAGGTGCTTTGCATCAGTCCGGGGTTGTGAGCGGTTCTATGTATCTATCTATCTACATCTAGGGAGCAGAAAAGAACGGAACGATCACGACCAGGCTCTGTCGCTTACGTGATCGCTAGAGAGAACCACGCCATAGTTAATACAAAGGCCTTTGACTTTGTTGATCACGATAAGCTTTGGGATATTCTTGAAACAATGGGAGTGCCTAACATCAGAAATCTATATATTAACCAAGAGGCTCTTGTGGCTGTTATGATCCATCGAGTTGAGTCGTCTCCTGGCGTACCTTCTTTAGTTGTGCTAGCTTCATTCCGGTGCTTTGCAGCACCTCTTGTCTTTCCTGTTTGATTATTCCCGTCGCAGTGCAGGCTCTGTGTGTTTTTTGCGTGTGTATATTACATATTCTGTAAAAGGAAAGGGAAACAAAACTACCCAGTACTGTGGACGGAGGCTTTGTTTCTTCGTTTCCCGTCGCAGTGGAGGCGCTGTGTATATATATTTTGTATATATTTAGACCGTTCTCAAATCTCTCCCACTTCAACATGCCAGCTTCTTCCTTCTGCCCACAAGTCGTTTCCACACTTCTTTCGAAATCCCTGGCTGCGGTCTCCGGCCCTTATGTGCCACTGGAGCACGTGAAATTTTTCTCCCTAGTCAATTGGTTCAGCTGTAGATTTCAGTCAAATGTCTTGTATCGAGTTGGCTGTCTTCATGGGTAGAACGACGCGAGTGATTCGAAACTTGCGAGCACGGGGCAAGGAGAGCCACCACTATAAATCTTTGCTAACTTTTCCGACACAACTCTGCCTCTTTTGAGGTAACGGAAGTAAGGTGCTTTGCATCAATCCGGGGTTGTGAGCGGTTCTATCTATCTATTAACCAAGAGGCAAGTGTAAGAACAAATTATGGACTAACTGAATGTTTTGAAATTGAAAAGGAGTTCGGCAAGGATGCGTTCATTCCCCAAGCTTATTTACACTCTATGGAGAATATATAATAAGAGCATCAGATTTAGAGGAATTGGAAGCAGGTGTTAAAATCGGAGTTACAGTGATCAACAACCTTAGGTATGCTGATGACACAACTCTGGCGGCAGAATCTGAAGAGGACTTGAAGATCATTATATCAAGAGTAAAAGAGAAAGCTGCTCACTTATCAACAGTAAAAGTGAGAAGCTTGGAATCTATCAAAATATCGGGGCGGTCTCTGCCCCTTATGGGCTTACGTGGAATTTTTCTCCCTAGTCATTGGGTTCAGCTATCCATTTTAGTTAAAGGACTTGTATGTTATCGCGTTGATAGTTGTCTTCATGGGCAGAACGAAGCGAATCATCCGATACTTGTGAGCACGGGACGGGGGGACGGGGGCACTGCCATGAATCATTGCTAACTCTTTCAAACACAACCCTGCCTCTTTTGTGGTAACGGAAGCAGATGGCTTTGCATCAGTCCGGGGTTGTCAACGGTTCTGTCTATCTATCTAAATTTAAAAAATAAACACACACACACACACACACACAAAATTAGGATTATAAATGCATTAATCTTTCCTGTCACGATGTAGGGGCGCAGCAGCCCGGTCGATAAGATGCTCGTTTAAAGTACCAAGGGATGTTTAGAGGTGTCGCGAGTTCGATACCTGGTTCGTCTTTGTCAGAAAACTTTCCTGACACGGGTACAACAAAAAACGGCGATTTGACCGCAGCAACAAACTGCTACCGAAGGGAGTCCCCCGTCGAGCGGTTAGCGCACCAACCTCTCGATGAATATAAAAAACAAGCCTGCCGTTCGGAATCGGCAATAAATTGTAGGTTCCGGTCTAATTAGCCCTCGTGTGCAGAAAATGACCGTGGTGCGACCAAAATGATCAAATGTATGGATGTGAAAGCAGATAAAAAAAAATAACTGATGTCTGAATCTTAGTGCTGGAGAAGGATGTTCCGAATTCCATGGACAGCTAAAAGGACAAATACATCGGTTATCGAAGAAGTCAGGTAACAGAAACTATCTTACTGCAAAATAATGTTGAAGGAGAGGTTTGAAAATAAAATCTGCGCCTCCTCTGGTCCAGCGCCCGGGGAACGAGATCCGCCTGCTCCCTCCCATCACCCCCCCCCCCCGGTTGCGGCCACATCTGTGTTCAAAACGTTCGTAAATCTTCTGCTGTCGATTCGTTTCAAAGGTAAAACAACTTCGCCAAGAGTGCTTTATCCACCAATCTCATCACATTGAAACCTTATGTAAACGCCGCAACAGGAAAATTCAGAAATGCGCTGTTGAAACGATAAATTTCCTTTCCGAGAAATTTTGAGTTTACCACCCTTCAAAAAATATATGAATTAACAGTATTTTCAGATTGTTTGTCCGGGGACCACGATGCTCTTAAGCCGGTCAGGATAAGTCCCATAGCATATGCTGGAGGGGCAATGGCGGGCCACCCACGCTTGTGGCCAGGCAGTAAGTAGCCATTTCTGGCAAGAATTTGCATTTCTGCCCCTTCTGCCCACTCAGGCCCATTTCCTCCCTTCCAAGTAGGCTCTGTGCAGTTGCACCTGCAAACCCAGCAAATCTAGAACTCTTGGAAAAAATTCATTTTTCGAGTTAATTCTCTATTTCAAAATTTAATAATTTTTTGTTAAATCACAAAAATGCTTGACATTATAAGTGTTTTGTTCTTAAGGTGATGGGGGGTCTCACCGTGGGCCGTCTTAAGAGCATCAAGGAGTCTACCGGCCTAAGTGATTTTTCTGAGGTATCGTACCTGGCTATAAATGTCTTGCCTACTACTTTGTATGCTTACTCTCCAAATTTTTAATCAAATCGCTATTTCCACAAGACCTCTCCCCAACACAGTGCCGTCTCTAAGAATGAGCCCTACCGGGCACAGCCCTGGGGGGGGGGGTGGCTTAACTCCTTGAACTGCTATTTATTTCCATGCAGCACTGCTCATACATACAATTTCATGGCGAGCTGGACTCGTCACTCGCAGTTCAAGGGATTAAGAGAAAAGGGGGTCTCAGAAAAATGAGAAGTAGTTAAATTTTCCGAGAAATTACCACCAGGTAGGGCCTCAGACGAATTACTTGGCCCGGAGCCCAATGATGCTCTTAAGTCGGACCTGCCTCCCACCCTCAGAACTTGGGGCCCGGCACGTGCCCGTCTGGGCCTGTGCATCAAGATGGCATTGGGTCTCACACCTTTTAACATGATGAAAATGTCTCAGAAACTGTGCCCTAGTAGAAATGTCATTAAAAATTATTATTATTTATATATTGATTTATTTCAAACTTGATACACATAGTATGTTTAGTTGTGCATACTAATGCTATGAAAACATTATTTTTTACATACCTCTAATACTTATTTTTTTGCAGTTTTTGAAATATTAAGATAAAAAAAAATGTACTGTGAACATGAGGTTTTAACCTATTGGGTCGTGAAGCAAACTTGGGCCACAGGGGCTTCCAACAGGCCCGTAGCCAAAAGTTTTTGAAAATCTCTTCACTTTCATTTTTTTTTGGGGGGGGGACACACCAAAGTGATAGAACAGTAGATTTGGCCATCCCCCCCTTTTTTCGGTTGTTTTCTAACATTTCGGGGGAAGGCAGAACCCCCCCAAGTTTACTCCCCCCCCCCCCGCCCCCCGCTACAGCCTTGTCTTCCAAGATTGGTCGTTCATATCCACTATAAGAACCAGGGAATTTTGAGCTGTGGGTCATTATCCAATCCCAATTACAGCTATGGATTCTTGAGCTATAGGGTCGCGACCCAAAATTGATTTGTAGGAGCTTCCAAGATGGGCCATTCAATGCCAGGCCCTGTTCAGATTCAAAGGGTCCTACAAATCCATTTACGGCCAGGAATTCTGGGGCTATGGTCACGACCTATATTTGATTTGTAGGGTTTTCCAAGAAAGGTCGCATACACCCCCCCCCCCCCCCCATGGAGCCAGAGATTCATGATTTATCGGTCACGACACAAATTTGATTCGAATGGGCTTCCGAGATGGGCCGCATAAATCTTACATGCAGGGGTTCCGAGATAGATCGTACAAAGACTTCAGTAAGGGTTTCTTGAGCTAAAGCCGGATTTTCCTAGGAATAGGTTTCTTGCGCCGCGTGAACGGAATTAGACATTTCTAGACGAACTTAGAACATTTCGCGCCGGCAGAAACGTGTTACACAATTACGCTACGCGTTTGTGTTTTCCCAGCATGGCGCATCAGATCAGGGCGGCTATATTACAGTATATGGCCTTGGCATTATCTACTCTGTCATCTGCATGCTCCGGTTTGAAGGGAAGGGAAAGAGAACACAAAAGAATGAATAGAATATCGGTAAAACCGCGACGGATGACACATTTGACTCCTCCAGAAGCAGTCGGCCAATCACGCCCGACGTAAAGCGCTGTCGTGAGGCGTATTGCGTTCTGTAGGAAAAAAGTCATAGCTTCTTCTATTTTGAATCAATCAAAAACTGATCTCATGTTACAGGGTGTCCCATAAATTCGAAAATGGTTTATAAATCCATAAAAGCTGAAGGAAATTGGTATATATAGGGGTGAAATATGGAAAACCACAAATGACTGCACAGGAAAGAACACGAAACACGCATAACCCTGGCAACAGGAGTAAGAAAAAGGGCCATACATACACTCAGAACACGCATTCCGCCAAGGAACGTGAGCGAGGTGCATGTACGGTTACGTAATATATATAAGCCTCAAACACACAAAAGTACTCGCATCTATATATATTTGGCAACTAGACAACCCATAACAACAGGATGTTTAAAATAAACTTATGGATACAATTACATATGCCGGGCGTATTGTACAAAAAGAAGGGTAATATATATAAAAAATTACCTAGCTGTAATATTAATTATTATAATTACAAGCACTACGGTTATTTTCGTTATAAATTTTTAAACACATTAATGAAACAGTCCTAAATATATGGAAAATTGATTCTACTAATTTTGCTAATGAGATATTGCTTGCTGATATAATTATTTGCTCTTTATCTATATTTTGTTTTTAGTAGATGGCGCAGTGCAGAAAGTAATACACGTGTACAGTTGAACCTAATTATAACAGACTCATATAATGGACAGTTTAAAGAAATAGTAATATATACAGTGTTATCTCACTACAACAATACTCGATATAACGATAAATCCTTCTACAACGATATTTTTTCAAATATTGTGTGGAATTGCCTATAGTTTAAAGTTAAACTCCTCTCGAAACAACGATATCCTTTGCTACGATAAATCTTTCTATAACGATATTTTTTTAAGTGATTTTGTAATCGCTCTCTCTCTCTGCGGCGATAATTTTATTATATTTCACTCAAACATCACCATCAATATATTTTTAAATTCCTCAGGGTGAAACAACGAATCGAATTTTACTCGCCAACAAATCAATCGGACCATTTTGGCGCAAATAAAATGCTTACAAATGAATCTAATGGTGGTGCTAATTCGAAAGTGATGCCAACAACAACATGAATCTTGTGATACCTAATGATATTAATTCCAGATCGGTTCCAGAATTGGACCTGAATCTGGCTTCAATAAATCTCTTCTATGTCCAGTGCCGCAACTAGATTTTTGGTCACACGGGGCAAGTGCGTATTTTGGCACACCCTACTAATGTTGAAGGAGAGGTTTCAAAATAAAATTTGCGCCCCCTCTAGTCCAGCGCCAGGGGCACGAGACCAACCTGCTTTCCCCGGTTGCGGCCATAGATCGTACAAAGATTTCAGCCAGGGTTTCTTGAGCTTCACGGGTGACTCGTGCAAATCCACTCATAGTCTTGTTATCAATGCACTGGTCTCACCACAATTTCAAAAAATTAATAGTCCCGCGCGTTATATGATTCGATATTTGTGAGCACGGGGCAAGGGGAGCAATCACTATAAATCTCTGCTAACTTTCCCGACGCAACTCTGCCTCTTTTGAGTTAACGGAAGTAAGGTGCTTTGCGTCAGTCCTGGGTTGTGAGCGGTTCTATCTATCTATCAAGTCGATGTAATATACGAGCCATTTGACTAAAAATGGATAGCTGAACCCAATGACCAGGGAGAAAAATTGCACGTGCGCCCAATGGGGAGAGGCTGGAGGCCGCAACTTGGAATTTTAAAAGAAGTGAGTTGAAGATTTGTGGGGCAAGTAAGAATATGAAGTTGGCACATGTTTTGAGGTAGAAGATTCGAATCAGACCAGATTAGTCTGAATCTAAATACACAATATGTACAAAATATATACAAGGTTCCGAGATAGATTGTACAGAGATTTCAACGAGGGTTTCTTGAGTTATGGGCAACGACGCAAACTTGATTCGCAGGAGCTTCGCGGATGAGTCGTGCAAATCCACTCACAGTCTTGTTATCAATGGACTTATTGCGGCACTGGTCTCACCACAATCGAAAAATGAATAGTCCGCGGGTCGCGAAGCTAATTTTTCTGTTGATTTTGGGTCGCAAAGGTGAGAAAGGTGAAGAACCCCTGCGCTAACACCTTGCGCACATGATAAAATGACATGACATCGATTTAATTGAATGAAAATGATCCAAAATAAAGGGAAATGTTCGGCTTATAAAATTAGGAAAAAGATTGAAATTTCATCTACCCAATCTTAGTGAAAATTAAAATTCAATTTTTAAGATCTAAAAAAAATAATTTAATATTTTTTTTATAAACCAACTATTTATGAATAATATAAATCTCAAATATTTTGCCTCATTTTAAGAAACTGAGCAGTTTCCTTTATTTTGAATCAATTACATTGATCTCATGTTATAGGGTGCCCCACAAATTCGTATAAATATGTTTAAAAATCCATAAAAACTGTAGGAAATTGGTACACTCAGAACACACATTCCGCTAAGGAACGTGAACGAGGTGCATGTTCGGTTAAGTAATAACAGCCTCCCACACACAGTCTTATTCATCTCGATTTCCAGAGAAATATATTCGTGCCTGTAATATCACGACGTCTAATTTCAAGTACTAAATGTGGCAGTAGATAAATTATAAAGTGTTAATATTATATATATTATATTAACTTACTGTAACATTAATTACTATAATTACAAGTAAAATGATTAATTTCGCTATACGTTTTTCAAAAAATTGATAAAAAATTTTCTAAATGTAGAAGAAAATAAATTATACTAATTTTCCTAATGAGATATTGCTTGTTGATATAATTGTTTGCTATCTATCTCTATTGTGTTTTTAATAGATAGCGCAGTGTGAAGAAAAATAAAGTTATACACGTGTACAGTTGATCCTAATTGTAACAGACTGTTACATAACGGACAGTTTAAATGCATTGTAGTCACAAAAAACATTGTTGTAAAGTTTATTGTTTATGTATGAAAAACTGAAAACAAATTAATTATGTGAATTGGAAATTGAAAATTTCAAAACTTTAGAATGAAAAAAAAACAAAAAAAACGAAGAATTCAAAAATGAAAACGTCGTAGTGAAAATGTCTAGGGTTCTCATCAGGGGGAACAACCGGACATTGCTTTATACAGAACGTTTCTGAGAGCATCCCTTGGCCCCCACAAAGCCTGAACAGATGCTCGATCATCCGACATTCTGCTGTAGTACCATTGAATTAAAAAATATAGAAGAATCAAAATAAATAGCCAAAACGAAGTTTTTTGCAGAAAAGTTGCGAAAAGTTGCAGTTGCTAGGCCTTGCACATGGTATGTAATTGCACCTTTTGTATCTATTTTACATATTTTTATACATTGGATATTGGCTGCAACTTCGCTATTTTTTTAAACTTCATAAAAAAAACTTCGTTTTGGCTATTTATCTTGATTCCTCTATATTTTTGAATTCAACGATACTACAGCAGAACGTCGGATGATCGAGCATCTATTTAGGCTTTGGAGGCCAAGGGATGCTTCCAGTAACGTCCTGTGTTAAGCCAATGTCAGATTGTCCTCCCCTCCCCCCGATGAGAGCCCTAGACATTTGGCTACGACTTTTTCATTTTTGAATTCTTCATTTTTTTTCATTCTCAAGTTTTCAAATTTTCAATTTCCAATTCGCATAATTAATTTGTTTCCAGTTTTTCATACATAAACAATGAAACTTTAAATATATATGTATATATGTTAAATTTTTTTTAACCACCATTGAAACTGGATGTCATGGATGAATATTTAGAGATTTCAATAATACTTTTATTGTTATGTTGAGCCTTGTTATAATAATAATGAGCCCATCTTTAATGGGGGACCTACATTTTAACATGCTAAAAAACTTGCTTATGTTGAAATATATTACTAAAAATATCATTTATCGATTGATTTATTTCAAATTTTTACCACATAATACATGCTATGGGATAGTATATTTGACTGCATATGATATCCCGTGCCAGTACAAAATTTCACACATGTCTTATACTTAATTTTTTTGTGCAAATTTTCAAAAAAAGAAAAACCCTAATTAAAAACAGTTTCGTGAAAGATAAAATAATATGAAATAAACGTAATTGAACAAAAAATTATTCAAAGTAAAGAGAGCGGTTCAGTTCATAAAAATGACGAAAAATATTGAGATTTTATCGGCTCATTCTTATTCAAAATTAAATGTTAAAAATTTAAATGAAATTAAATTTTTTTTATAACCCAAGCACGGTATTTATGAATGGATCTAAATCTTCTTCGTCATTTCATGAACCGAACAGTTCCTTTGATTTGGATCAATTTTTAATCAATTTCATTAACGTCATGTTATTTTTATCATGCGCGCAAGCTGATTTCAGTGCGTTTTTTAAATATTTGTAAAGTTTAATTATTATATAATTTTACCACGTTTAAAGGTATAAGAGAGCCCTTAAACTTGTTTCGGAAGTAAAACATTTACAGAATAAAGGGAATCCTAACACTAAAATATATATATTTATATAAAAGAAAATTTCCTCTCGAAGATTTTTTCCCCCGAGATCATTCCAGAATCATCTGGCATTATTACGTCACTGGCGACGTCAGTATATGACGTCACACGCGTTGGAAGAAGAGAATCTGAGTCTGGGTTACCAGGAAATCTCTATTAGCGAATTTTTTGGCGTGGGAATTCAATAATCTATTAAAGGATTTTCGAAATAAAAATAAATAATGAAGTTTTATGGGGTTTTTTCCCGTGTGAATATTGAGAAATATGTTAAATTTCTTTTTAACTGTCATTGAAATTGCATGTGATAGATGGATATTTAGAGATTTCAATGATACTTTTTTATTGATTATGTTGAGCCTTGTTATAATAATATTGATAATGAGTCCATCTTTGATGGGGAGACCCTCGTGGTTCGGTGTTTAAGGGGGTAACGAAAATTTATACAGAGAGATTTAAGGTTGCATACCTCCAAAAAGAAGCATTTTAAATTTGAGGGAAATTAGATCATATATTTATTTGTTTTTAGTTGAAATAATTAAAGTTTCTTAATTGGTGAAATAAATTATTCCGGAATCAATGAAAATTCTAGAATTAGCGAAAAATAATTCTAGAGTTTTAACGAAAGAAGTACGACAAAAATTCAGAATTGATGAAAGAAATGATTCCGGAATTAATGAAAGAAACACTGCAATTCCAGAATTAGTGAAAGAAATGATGAAAGAAACACTGCAATTCCAGAATTAGTGAAAGAAATGATGAAAGAAACACTGCAATTCCAGAATTAGTGAACATTCGGCATTAATCAAAGAAATAATTACAGAAATAATGAAAATTCAGAATTTACGAAAGAAATAATTTCAGAGTTAGTGAAAGAAATATTTTAAAAATTAATGAAAGGAAATATTTTAAAAATTAATGAAAGGAAATATTTTAAAAATTAATGAAAGAAATATTTTAAAAATTAATGAAAGAAATATTTTCAAAATTAATGAAAGAAATATTTTCAAAATTAATGAAAGAAATATTTTCAAAATTAATGAAAGAAATATTTTCAAAATTAAAGAAAAACATTATTTCAGAATTTATGAAAACATTTATTTCAGAATCCATGTGTTCAGAATTAATGAAACAAAATATTTTGGGAGAAATGAAAATTAAGAATTAATATGCAGAAAATATTCCTGGATTCAAAGAGAATACAGAATTAATGAGAGAATCAATTTGAGGACTAATGAGACGAACAATATTTTAATCGATAGAAGGTATAGTTTTAGAATGAATAAAAGATACAATTTCCGAATTAATGAAAATTCTGAATCAGAAGCAATTCCTGAATAAGTGAAAATTCAGAATCAGTGAAATAAATAATTTAAGAAGAATAACTGAAAAAAACTGTAAATGCTAATTCAGAATCGGGGCCAGTTCAACTAGAATGAACTAATAATAGAAATAACTTATTTTAAAATTCCCGTTCATTAAATTTTTTAATTTTTCGCAAAATACTGTAGAATAAAATTTAAAAAAAATTATTTTATTTATATAACTTTGAATTAGGTTAAATTTTCAAAGTTATGGTTGTTTAATTTAAATCAGGAAATAGTAGACCATTGCTGTGCATTAAAATAGAAGCATCATCGGTAGGGATGCTTAATTTTCGTATTTGTAATGCGAAGTTTGTCATTTTTGATGAATAAATGCGAAAATTTGATTTTTCTACTTTCCCGCAAAATTTTGGTAATTTACACTTTTTGTGTGAAGCGAAAATAGGAAGTAATTTTGCTGAGTACTTATGAATTTTAGAACTTTCAATAAAAGTACAATGCTTCAACACTTTTCTGCGTCATTAAACTACTGTTGAAAAAAATGGTCCGTAGGTATAGTCCGTTTTTGAAAATGAATGGGAAATTTTTGATTTTTTTTTTTTTACGAATGCAAAATTTTGCATTCAGAAAATATTTTGAACGAATGCAAAATTTTTGATCCGAAACATTTTTTTGAGAACGAATGGGAAATTTTGGATTCGGAAAATATTTTGAATGAATGCAAAATTTTTGATTTGGAAAATATTTTTAAGAATGAACGCAAAATTTGATTTGAAACTTTTTTCGGATGAATGCAAAATTTTGGATTCAGAAAATATTTAGAATGAATGCAAAATTTTTGATTTGAAATTCTTTTGGCGAATGAATGCACGGTTTTTATCGTGAATATTTTAATTTTGCGAATAAATACGAAATTTGCGAACTGAATTTTTCTTCCTGCGAAATTTACGTATCTCTACTGATCGACATTTCTTTTTCCCGTCTTGGCACTGAAAACAAGGAGATTGGCATCAGTTTTCGTCGCCAAAGTCACTTCCTGCTTTCGCGGCAACCCTAATAATGACGGAGAGGAGAAACCAGAACTTTCTCGATCTTTCTCTGTGGCTTTAAATACAAGGCGGGAGCAGCTGTTTGGCATCAATCGAGTCTCGCTCCTGAATCAGTTGTTTGCTATTGACTGCCTAGCATTGACTGCGATCACGCTTATATTCAATCGCAATTCCTGAATATCTTGAACGCTGTTGACAGTTGTTTGAAATTATATTTCGTATTTGAAATCATCGGTTTTTTTGTGCCAATTCAATCGTTAAGGACTTTGAATATCGACATGGCTCCGAAATCACCGGCTATCGGCATCGACCTCGGAACGACGTATTCCTGCGTCGGAGTTTTCCAGCACGGACACGTCGAGATCATAGCCAATGACCAGGGCAACAGGACGACTCCGAGTTACGTCGCCTTCACCGACACCGAGAGGCTCATCGGCGATGCGGCAAAAGCTCAAGTTGCCCTCAATCCCGAGAATACGGTCTTCGATGCGAAGCGGCTCATCGGGAGGAAATTCGACGATCCCAAGATCCAGGCCGATATCAAACACTGGCCATTCAAGGTGGTCAGCGAGAGCGGCAAACTCAAGATAACCGTCGACTACAAGGGTGAGAGAAAGCTCTTCAATCCCGAGGAGATCAGCGCCATGGTGTTGATCAAGATGAAAGAGACCGCCGAGATGTACTTCGGCCAGAAAGTGACCGATGCTGTCGTCACGGTTCCGGCTTATTTCAATGACTCTCAGAGGCAGGCCACGAAAGATGCCGGAAGAATAGCTGGACTGAATGTGTTGAGGATCATCAACGAACCCACGGCTGCTGCCCTCGCTTACGGACTTGACAAAAACCTGAAAGGTGAGAGAAACGTTTTGATCTTTGATCTTGGCGGTGGCACGTTCGACGTTTCTATCCTGACTATTGACGAGGGTTCATTGTTTGAGGTCAGGGCCACATCTGGAGACACCCATCTAGGGGGCGAGGACTTTGACAACAGGATGGTGAATCACTTCATCGAGGAATTCAAGAGGAAACACAAGAAAGACCTGCGACACAATCCCAGGGCCCTGCGAAGACTGCGCACTGCATGCGAGAGGGCCAAGAGAACGCTCTCGAGCAGCACCGAAGCGAGCATCGAAATAGACGCTCTATTCGAAGGAATCGATTTCTACTCCAAGATCACTAGGGCAAGGTTCGAAGAACTGTGCATGGACTTGTTCAGAAGTACCCTCGAACCGGTCGAAAAGGCTCTTAAAGACGCCAAGATGGATAAGAGCAGCATCCACGACGTGGTACTTGTTGGCGGATCTACGAGGGTCCCGAAGATACAGAAGCTGCTGAAGGACTTTTTCAACGGCAAAGAACTGTGCATGTCTATTAATCCGGACGAGGCAGTGGCCTACGGTGCCGCAGTCCAGGCCGCCGTGTTGACTGGTGATACTAGCGACAACATAAAAGACGTTTTGCTCGTCGACGTGGCACCCCTGTCCCTGGGCATAGAAACTGCCGGTGGTGTCATGACTAAGATCATCGAAAGAAATTCCAGGATCCCATGCAAGACATCACAGATATTCACGACCTATTCCGACAACCAACCGGGTGTCGACATCCAGGTGTACGAAGGCGAAAGAGCAATGACCAAAGACAACCATCTCCTGGGCAGGTTCCAGCTGTCTGGTATCCCACCGGCTCCGAGGGGTGTCCCCCAGATCGAGGTGACATTCGATCTGGACGCTAATGGCATCCTTCAGGTTTCGGCCATGGAAAAGGGAACGGGCAAGTCCCAGAGCATCCGAATCACCAACGACAAGGGACGTCTATCCAAGGAAGAGATCGAACGCATGTTGTCCGAAGCCAAAGAATACGAGAAGGAGGACCAACAGCAAAGAGAGAAGATAGCATCCAGGAATTCCCTGGAGAGCTACATCTATTCCGTCAAGCAGGCCGCAGAATCCGCTCCCGAAGACCGCCTGTCCGCTTCGGATAAAGCGAAGGTCAAAGAATGTTGCGACTCTGCCATAACGTGGATGGACAACAACACGTTGGCCGAGAAAGACGAGATCGAACACAAGATGAAGGAAGTCCAGTCCGAACTCTCGCCCTACATGATGAAGATCCATCAGGCTGCTGGAGGTGGAGCTAATGCTTCCACTGGCAACGCAGGCTTTTCCAGTGCCGGACCTACTGTGGAAGAAGTGGACTAAGTGAAATGATAGTGAACTTGTGACTCATGACTGTGATAGATATTTGCGTGTGTATCATCGGGAACAAAGTGTATATATGAACAATATATAAATTGATCCTTACAGTTCCTAGCCTACCAATATCATATATGATCAAAGACTTTGGTATGTACTGTACATATATTTTGTTAGTTTTAATTGTGGTCATGTAATTTATGTGCTGAATATATATTAAATTTTAAACATAATTTTTAAACTGTTGAGTAATTTTCTTTGAGTTTTGCATACTATTAGGAATTGTGATAGAGTTGAATGGATTAAGGATTATAATTTGTTATGATTAATGGCATTCATCATCAACTATATCTGCTACCAATTTTAAATATTGCTCAACTTAAGGGGTCTCACTACTCTTCAATTTATCAATCTCGACTAAAGGCAAGTATTTTTTAAAAAATGTTGAATTTAGATCTTTGAAATTTATATATTAAAAAATTTTTTTTTTTATTAATTCTAACGGATAGTCAGATATCAAAGTCAGAGGTCTATTCTGTTAACACATGTCGACTAAACTTTCCTGCAAAAATTCAGAATATTTAAGACAGTAGTTTTCTTTAACGGACGAGCTGAAAAACTGCAATCTGAGAAAATCGTGTTCAGAGTGTTTTTTCTAGTGTACGTTGACACTATAATCCACAGTATTTCTTCCTTTAATTGAGAAAGAACAAATTTATAGCGATTGACACGAAATTTTTAGTATTTTATTCGCAATCGATTGAAATATTTTTTGAAGTCATTTTTGAAAATTCGACTTTTTCAAGTCTAAAGAGTAGTGAGACCGCTTAATGGTATACGTACGCATTAGCACATCAGTCCTGATGGCTGTTGCACATGGCACTCAAAAGTATGGCATTTCATAGACTTAACATGCAGAAAAGGAATTGGTTATGAAAATAATAAGTTTGTTGATTCATCAAAAGCTTTAGCACACCAAAGAGAATATAACTATCCGACAGGCCTGTTTTAACACTATCAAAGACTCTCAGGCAAAGTGATTTTTCTGCCCTTCCCTCGCTATGGTCCCAAAAAGGGTGGGGCTGACAGGGCTGTACCCCTGGGGCTCAGGACAAGTCTCATTATTTTGCTTTTTCACGCTACAAATTAACTATAGAAGAGCCCGCTAAAGAACCCAGCCTAGGGGCCCCCTTCTTCAGGAGGAAGCCATGCTCTCCCTCGCCCCTACCTTTGGCTAGAAATACAGTCGAATCCTGTAATAACGAATTCCAAGAGATCGGAGAAATCACTTCGTTATAACGAAATTGTGTTGTAAAGGAATTCCAGGTTTTTTTTATTGTTTCTATGTGAACTTATCTGGTGAATTAGAAAAGTGTTCGTTAAAACGAGATTTTCGCTATAACGGTATTCGTTAAAACGGGATTCGACTGTATCTGGTTACCCAGATATTTCTAGATATTTACATATTCACCGCCGAGAGAGAGAAAATTTCCATGAGGCCCTTACTGCATTTGGCCTTGCTCAGTTGGGTTCATGGCCCCATTAACACTGCATTGCTATCTGATGATAATTATATTTAATATGACAATGTAATGTAATGTAATGTAATTACTGTATATGTTGCATCCAAAAATTATATAAACCGTATTTTATCGAATTGTTGTAAAATAACGCGATAGATGGCAGCACACGCCAATCACCATTGGATGAATATCTTTGTGAAATGGCCGACTGCGAAATGCAACATCAACTCCATTGAGCAGGGGCAAAGCCTCCTAGATACTATAGTATAGCAGTTCTCAACCGGTGCTCCGCGCAGCCCTTGGAGCTTCTTGTACGCTCCTCAGGGGCTCCGCGGCCGCTCGAGGAAAATAAAATAAAAAACAGTCATTTGAAAAAAAAATAATTATAATTACTTTAGAATAATAAAAATAAATCAGTATTATTTTGCTGAATAAGTAAAAAAATAGGTCTACGGGGCCCCACCATAGAAATTATATGCCCAAAAGGGCTCCGCGAGTCAAAAAATCTTGAGAACCGCTGCTATAGTACATCTAGGAGACTAGTAGAGGCGTTGGCATTGCCCCCCCCCCCATACCGTGGAGCAGGGTCCCTAGGCTGGACCAGCATAGTTGAACTCCACACGGACCCTTCTCTATAGTGAATTTATAGCATTAAAAAAAGATAATGATTTTTTGATGATGGTCCCGAGGCTTGAGCCCTGTTATCCCTACAACTGTGGACAAAGAAGCCCTTCTTGAGGGGGGGGGTGTACGACAGGTGCGATCATCTTAAAAATTTCGGGGACCCCATGTATGGGAGTGAATCCCACTTCTAACGTTTTCTAATAAAAAAAAACCATCATGAAAAAAGTTTTTAGCGGGAAAACGCTTTAAACGGGAAATCTCGATGAGTATTATTAGTAAGAGTTTGGACCACGAAAATTAGTCGTACTAAGCGGGAAAGAGTTCTAAATGGGAACGTTATAAGCGGGATCCATTGTAATTTGTGGAGAAGTGGAATCTGCGCCCACAAAAATGTATACATTATTGCAGAATACATGGGAATGATGAAAAATACCCACAAAACAAAAACAAAAAAATTGATGAAAATTTCGGATGGATGAAAATTCAGAACCGGAGAAAATTTTCAATTGATGAGAGAAATATAAATACCGAAACTAATGACAGTTAAGCACCCGATGAAAGAAATAATTTGAGGGCAGATGTAATTTCAGAACAGATGAATTGAAAATAGGAAAAAAAAAAATTCCAGAATTGATGAAAATTCAGAGTTAATGAAAGAAATAATTCCAGAATTTTTGAAAAAAATGTTTGCCAAAATTAATAAAATTGTTTTAGAATTAATGAAATAAATAATTCCAGAATTAATGAAATGAATAATTCAAGAATTAATGAAATGAATAATTCAAGAATTGATGAAAATTCAGAATTAATAAAAGAAATAACTCCAGAATTTTTGAAACAAATTTTGCCAAAATTAATAAAATAATTTCGGAATTATTAAATTTTTTTTCTTTTAATGGAAATTCGGAATCGATTGAAATAATGTTTGCGGAATGGATGGAAATTCAGAATAAAAGGCAAAATACAAAATTAACTGCAGAAAAAAATAATCAGATTTGATGAAAATCTAAAATTACTGCAAGAAATAATTTCAGAATTAGAGTGAAAGCCTCCTATGGTTTACCGTGAGAGAGGGGCCGCACAAAACGCGGGCCCTGTCCGACGGCACCTGTTGCACACCCGGTGCCTTCTTAACGCGTGGGCCCATCCAGGCACGACCCGGGGATCTTCAAGAGAAGAGGGGGCCCTCACAAAAATGAGATTTCGTTGAAATTCTCTAGAATTTACCTGGTAGGACCTCAGAAAACCCACTTGACCCGGGGGCCCCTGATGCTTTTTTTTTCTTCAACCGAGCACAACTCAGGTCTATCGCCATAGGCAATTTACTACCTAGTGAGTTCTGCCGGATTTGTATAAGTGTGTGTACCCAACAGTCTTGAGTGCTTATCTAGTGTTGCGTATTAGATAAGCGCTCAGACTGTTAGATACACACACTTAGGCCCATGACTGTTAGGCCCATGATGCTATTAAGACGGCCCTGCGCACACCCCTAAGGCCGGCTCTGTGTGTGCAGAGACATACAGTATTTTCCTGAGTATAATCACTGGTGGCGCGCATTCACATAATCCGCATTCGAAATTTGAAATAAAAAAGACAACGTATATATAGGCCTGATTACCGTATTATGCGCAGGATTTAAAATAAATAAAAAATACTTACCGTGTGTTTCAATAATCAGTCCATTGGTACGCTAATAAATGAAATTTATTTCCAAAACAATAGCATTATTTACACACAAAACGAAATTTACAGTTCAATCAAAAACCTTCACAGACTCATCTGAATCGAAATTATATATAAGCGCAACAGTTCATCTAATTTGAAAGAGTCTGTCCTTCTCATCATTCCTTCTCATTCATTCTCCGTCCTTCTCATCAAGAGGATTTTCATTTTCAAAGTTGGAATCACTCGAGTACAAAGTTTTCTAGTCCACATTTTGTGAATGAACTCTTAATAGTTTTTATAGTCACCTCTTTCCAGGCATCACTAACCCACTAACTAGCATACTTTAGCATAGGAAGCTCGGCGTAAATTTCCGCCTTTTGTATAGGAATGGATTTCTTTCCAGTGAATCGACTTTTCCCAATAGGCTCTAACTTTGCTTTTAAACGACCTTTTTTATTCCTGAATTTAAAGGCTGCAACTTCTTAGTCGAACAACCGGGTATGACTGAAAGAAAAGCACCGCAGTTTCTGGGCGCGATGGCCCAGGTCGATAAGATACTCGCCTAAAGTGCCAAAGGATGTTTACAGGTGTCGCAAGTTCGATACAGGGTTCGTCCTTGTCAGAAAACTTTCTTGACACAGGGGTACAACAGAAACGGCGACATGAGAACAGAAAAAATTGCTACCGGAGGGAGTGCCCATCGAGGGGGCCAACCTCTTGATGAGTATAAAAAACAAGCCTGCCGTTCGGAATGGGCAATAAATTGTAAGTCTCGGTCTAATTACCTCTCGTGTGCAGAAAATGACCGTGGTGCGACAAAAAAAATTATCAAATGTGAACCGCAATTTCTGATTGGGTGTGATATAAAGCAGCTACATTAGAAGAAAAAAATCCGTCACTTGACTGGTTGTGGCATTTATTAGCGGCTTATTACATCATTTTCTACAGATTGTTCAGCTCCACTGGTTCAGAAATGGAGATTCCATCCATCGTTGGTCACCCCAGGCTCGGTAGGTAACGAACTTGTTTCGAACCCGTTGACCTTGACAGTAGTCTTCGTAATGTAAGACAAGCATTTTACCACTGCGCCACTCGGGTAGCGTTCTGAGGTGGTCATCCTCCCAAGTACTAACCACGTCCAATGATGCTTAACTTCGGTGATCGGACGAGAACCGGTTTTTTTCCGCATGGTATGGCCGTTGGCCCGTAGGGAACAGCTAGAACTCCTTGAAGAATCTTATCTATATCTGATAAATCTAGGCGCGTCAGGAACAGAGATTGGCTACATCGATAATAATAACTCTAAGATGGCGGATGAGTCCGTCTTGCATTGCAAGGAGCCCTCGTTATAGTGTGTGATATTTTAACCATACTTCAGTTTGGTTACCTTCCACTACAAAACGGGTACTTTGCACTTTGAGAATACTAAACCCAACGGAGTTTTCACAACGATTAACTATCGCAATTATTAATAATTAATTACTCAACTATAAATTAATTTTAGAACAATGTATAAACAAATATATACAGTTCTCTCGCTCATATTTTGAAAAAAAAGATTACCACATCTTGCCCGCGATATCATTCGTTTATCTTTGTGAATCAATATAAAGAAAACTACTGTACTCTAGTGAGAGTTGGGGCTACTCCCTACGGTTGTGGAGGTCATTTGACGGGCTTCTAAACTGTATCGGACCACATTGGACTAGTAGTCCGATAGTACTCGTCTTAAAGAGCATAAAAGAATTAATATTAAAACTTGATAATAAACGATCAGTGAATTGTGATTTATTAATTAATGAGTGTCAGGTACTAATGAGTTCATGCTGGTCAATTGTTTCATCAAAAACGGGCTTTTACTGTTCGGAGTAAATTAATTGTAGGAGTTAATTCTGTGGTGTTTCGTCAGAACATGACAACTCCAAAATCACATTTTTGGAGATATAAGCATTTTCATTTAAAAATCAGAAATAAAGCATACAAACACAAATATCATACATCAGCATGTTGTTTAGCCGTACACGCGTATTTGTGAATTTTCTCACTTCGAATTAGTTATAATTGGCAAGACTTACTACTAGATCAAAAAGCCATTTTTTGGAGATATGTTCTGACCAAACAGCACAGAATCAATTCATTAGTTAATTATTATATAATTATAACTACTAGCGGACGTTCAATTTGGTTTTTGTGTGGTTGAACGAATAAATTTCAAGCGCATCTGCTGACTTTGCAGTGCACAGTTCTAGAGTTAAAATGCATTAGCATATTCACGTGCTATTCAGTGCTTGCATTATTAGTTATTTTATGTATAAGAAGGTACTTAGTACTAGAAGTTGAACTAACTTCTTATACATAAAAATTTAACGTATGTAAATATTGAAAGATTAGTGATTAATCTTAAAAAAATGTCAGATGGATTACTTACGCACATCTGCTATATCCGCAGACGGTGCGCCATATGATATAGATGGTGTTGGCAGTATTCTCGCCAAGTCGAACAAGAATAGTCCATAAGAAAGACTGTGACGTTACGGAGGACGGGGGGGGGGGGGGGGTGCATGTGTGGTGTAGCAGTAGTAGGTAGGGCCTCCAAAAAATGGCTCGGGGATCCATGATGTTCTTAAGTCAGCCACCTCGTTGGGCAATTTGCCTGTTGTGGCGTTGTATATGTATTTGTATTTTGAGAATATTAAATCCGATGGAGTTTTCGCAACGAATAATTATCATAATTATTAATCCTTAATTAATCAACCATAAATTAATTTATACAATAGTATATAGACATATATGTATACGCATCGTGATCGCGATACCATTTGCTTCTTGTGCGAATGAATATAAAGATAATTATTATACTGAGAGTTGGGGCCGGCTCCTATGGTCGCTGAGCTGCGAAGCCCTGGTCTCGCCCCATTTGCAGTTAAGGGACGACCCGAAGCCCCTCCGTGTATCGTATTACATCGGCCATGTTGTCCGATAGTACATCTCTCAAAGAACAACACAAAAGAATTTATATCAAAACGTGATAATATAGGATTAGTGAATTATTATTGAATTATGATTATTTTGTAATTAATAATTGTCAGGTACTAATGAGTTCATGATGGTTAATTTATTCATTAAAAACAGGCTTTATTGTTTAGGGTAAATTAATTGTAGTGGTTAATTAATTCGTTAGTTGATTATTCAGTAATTATAATTACTAGCGGATGCTCAATTTGGTTGTAGTTGAATGCAGGGATGGCTTAAGCGAGGATGCGAGGGAGGGGGGCGATGCACCCGGAAAACACGTTGTAAGGGGTGGCAGCTTTGGCTTTAGTTAGACACCAAACTTTTTTAAAAAGTTAAAATTCTAAAAATTTGCATGACCAGAGGCGGATTTATGATTGTGGGCTACAAAAAGTTTGCCACTTTTTTCTCATCTTAGTCATATATATTCTTGACCATTTATTTAATAAATTTTAGCCCGCTCAGTACGGGACTATGTTTCTCGGTCAGGTTTTTCGTCACTCTTTTCTACACCTTTTTTTTCTTGATCTCTCTAGGTCACTGTTTTTGTCACTCACTGACTTAGGCCCTTGCTCTCTTGTTCAGTTTTGGTCACTTACATGTTTGCATTGGACACTTTTTAGTCACTTACATGCTTGCATTGGACACTTTTTAGTCACTTACATGTTTGCATTGGACACTTTTTAGTCACTCACATGTTCCACACTGGTTTTGGACACTCACGTGCTTGCAAACTCTAGGTCATTCAAAGACCTAATCCCTCGCTTTCTGAGCAGAGGCGGTTTTGCAAATTTCAGCGCCCTTCTCCCATTTCACGAATTTCCTTGTCCACTCATTTTTCGAATTTGTCGCCCTGGGCTGTAGCACGCGAAATCACCCTGCAAATAGGCCTCTGCACATGACATCATGCTTTTGAGCTATACCTTGTCGACAAATATGTTGATAAAACCTGTGGGGAAAGACAGCTTGGGACGGTAATACAAGAAACAAGAATGCACTCCATCACATGGGGCAATCGCATGTTTCGGTGCTCAAATCTCATCTAGCAATTTTCCTGGAACGGTCAAATGAAGACAAATTAGATGAAAACTTCAGTTTCTTATTAGTCCGGGATCAGCTAGACTGACAACAAGACGCGTTTACACAGAGATCCAGTCGGTTGCTCAAGGATAAGACCTGGAACTTACGCTGAGCCACTTAACGACATGAATTAGGTGCCATGACAGGCCTCCAGATTTTTCTTTTTTGTAATTTTGCATTTACACATTGTGAATTATATTTCTGAATCTCGAATGAATGCATATTGTCAAAACGATTGTAATGCATAATGATCGAATTACAACGATCAAATTTATATTGGAGAGAGATTGAGGGCCCTCAATCTTCCTCCTTGTCTTTCAGAATTTTCTCCGGGACGAGCGCGCCCTCTGGGGCAATGAGCTATAATCCCCGTGAGTGACAGAACTGAGCTCGGTCTGTTCGAAACCTGGGGCATCAGAAAAACGGGCTTTAAAATAAATTCTTTAAATAAAAGTCGCTCTTTACAGGATAAGTGTCAGTAACGAGACTCCTGACCGAACAAGACCTGTAACGTGAATTGAGTAGCCTGACATAATCTAAAAACGGAAGGTGGGACGTATGATCATTCACATGTTTCTTAGTAAACAACTATGTGGGTTTTGTTCAGTTTCCCCTGTCAACCTCCCGCAATACCCTTGTTTAAAGAGGTAGGTAAACTTGAGAAGCCTGCGTATGGTCTCTCTCAAAACAACGTTTGTGGTGCTATTAACAGGAGAAATGACTTTTTGTATTGAACTTTATATACATAAAAATTTAACCTATATAAAAATTGAAAGTTTATTAATTAGTAATGTGAAGTGATTTTTTTATAAATTTTAATAGAAATATTTGAAAAAAACTTTCAGATGCACTTTCTAAAGATTAATACACCTTATGTGCATATTCTCATTTCTACAAACGCATCTATCAAATTTTTTTCAATTCTTTTTCTAAAATGAAAATGTTGACAACAGATAGCAGCAACAACAATAAATATGCACCGTGTGCTGTGCAGTGCCTTCACCTAGGGTTACCAACCGTCTTCCTTTAGAGAACATCATCCTCTTTTTTGATGTCATTTTAAGCGTCCTCCTACGTTTCGGAAAATTTTTCATAGCGGCGCCATCTAGTGTAAAAATTATGACAAGTGACGTTATTAAGGGTGCGCGCAAAGTCGTCCTACTTTCGCAGTGTTCGAATTTGTTAACACATCCTCACCAAGTCGAACAGCCCCCATTGAGCTTATATATTACTAATAATATGTAGTCGATGCGAACAACACCACAAGAAAATCTGTGTCACTAGGGTTACCATGTTCGAAAACCGAGGTCTTATTTTTATGAGGCCCCCGGGCCGTGCCCGGGTGTTAAGACGGCACTGGTTCCAAGTGCAATATTCGATGGGATATTTGAAAGCAAAAGTCGCTGAAAATGAGGGAAAGAATAGCATATGTAGCCAAGGGCGTACCCAGGGTCTGACTGGGGGGGGGGGGGGCAACTCACCTATTCTAAATTGATACGTCTGTGCTGTGTGTCAATTTTGCGGGATGCAGCTGTCCCTCTCTGCCCCTCGCTTGGTACGCCCATGTATGCAGCGTAGAATGAGATTGTCCCTTAGTTTATGTGGTTCTTTCCCTCATTTTGAGGCCTTTTTGAATTCAAATATCTCCGTGAATATTGCACTTAGAAACATGAAATATGTTTTGTTGGCTTCAGCAGTGACAGGCCAACAACTTTCTAATTAGAAAGCCACACTGTATTTTCACTCTCAAAATTGAGGCAGAGTGGTTTCTGAACACATATTGAGTTGGAACCATACCTCTACGACGCACAGTGGTGCGTTTTGCGAAAAACGTGGTCAAAACTCTGTACTCGCCTTGAAATTTGTCGCACATTCTTGAGAACTGTTTGGAACAATAAATATTATGCTAATTATATGGTTAAAGGGATTTTAAGGATATGAAATGGATAAAATACGATATGTTTGCATTATGGCTATTGATAGAATTAAGTTAAAATAAGCGTAAAACGTAATTTAAACACAGAAATTTATGATAAAAATTTGTAATGGATGAAAAAATGTTTCTGGTCGTGGTCTGGGTGTAAAATCTTATGGCCACTACTATATATTAATTGTGTTTCGTAATAATATTATAATCATAATTATGATTTATTAACAACTAGCTATAAGAGCCGGCGTTGCCCAGGTTTTCTCACCATATGCGAGCATTGAAGAAGTGACAGACCATTGTAAAGGAATATACATGCCTGAGACGCATTGTTAGGGAACCACGGAGAATAAAGTAAACATTCCGAAAGTCATTGTTGAGGCCCAAGAACCATTCTTGCCTGACAATTTCGGGCATTTGACCTGTTTTGTCGAACTTTTACAGTGGCCTATCGTTCAAGTCGGGTCCTGTTTCGTTTACGAGTATACGTAAAATTTGTTCACAATCGATCTGAAATTGTGGATTTGTAGAGAACATATACACACAGACATACAGAAAATCAATTTTACATACATAGATATCGCTCAAATAGTCAAAACTAGTTTTGGGTTATTTTGAAGATGTTTTGCGGCAATCTTAAATTATTATTTTTTTCGTTGTTTCTCCCATGCTAGATATGAATGGATGAGAAAAAGTTATTAATTCGCGCATCACATCTTGATAATTTTTTCGAATATGTTCAAGTTTTTGATGTATGTGCTGTTTCCTTAATGAATCAGTTATTGTCCTCCTTGTTCTCTCATTAGTCTCAGCAAATTCTGATATGTGTTTACCACCGATTCTTTGTGTGTACAGTACTTCGCAGAAAATAAGAACTTTTGTTAAGATCAGTCAAGATTTGCAATTCACTTTTTACGTTTTCTGTACACCCTCCAAATTTTACTTAATTTAAGCATTTAAAACGTCATTCTGTGTTGATTTCTTTACGCGATTTTCTAAATCGGTGCATTGCTGTCTAAAATTTGAGCTATGATTCTTTATAAGTATTTCGTTAAAAATCCAAATTTTTTTTAGAGTGGAGCACCTTGAGTTTGAAACTAAAAAAGACAAAAAAAAAAAATCTGGGGCATGTTTTGCAGCTTTCAATGTTAAAGCTCAAATAATCTGCAATTATCAGAGCAATAATCTGCCATTTTTAAAGAAATTTTCTCAAATTCAAATCTATTCCGCCTTTGTACAGGCAAGCCTCAGCTATGGCATGTTGAAGAAAAGTCGCTGGGGTCAGCGGAGTAGCAGATATTAGCAGCTAATTTCACCTTTTTCATAATTTCAGGATTTCACATCAGGTCACTTGTTTCTACCGCCACTCACAAAAATGAACTTTTTTTAAAAATGACTTGGCATTAAGAATAATTTATTTTTTAATAAAAATATCAAAAACGAAATTCAAAATGTATTTCTAAGTTGCTAACACACTCGAGAGAAAAGAAATAACTGCCTAAAATTCCCCGGAGAGCTACGAAATTTCTGAATGAGAGCTGCTTTGTAAAAGGTTTAGATTGATGTGCGGTATACTGCTACTTGAATCACCACATTGGAGCTCCTTCTGAGCGAAAACTAAGAGGTGATGAACGAAAAAAAACATACATCGAGAAGCCGGGGGTTATTCACTCTTTATCTGTGAAAAAATCAGGGTCGAACGGCAAAACCTTTTTTTTGGGGGGGTTTTGGCCACGATTTTCACAAAATCGACAAAGGCTGAGTGAAGACTTATACGGGACACCCCGTAGGTTGATACTACTTTACCGCACACCAACTCTAGTCATACATCGCCACATGGCAATTTCCAGCTAGTGCAGTTGGGCGCGAAATGAAGGCGCCATTTATCGGTGGTCGCCCCAGGATCGATAGGTAAAGAATTTTTTTTGATGTTCTTTTGGCTGGGTTCAAACTCATGAACCTTGACGGCAATCTTCATAGTGGAAGACGAGCATCTTACCATGCGGGCTTGAAGGTTGATACTGGTCTTCTGAATGCATCACGTTTCTTATTGATCCCAGCTTTTCCTGGCATGCCAGGAATAGACCAGAGTGCAGCATGTTAAAAGCTGGTATCTCATATTTTTGCGGCATGCGAGTTAATGGGGGGAAACGGTGTCCACACAGTATAAAAGAAATAAATCACGAATTTAACTGCAGCACCAGAAGACTGTAAGTCAAAATTGCACCCGTCGACCCGATGATCAGATACCTCTTGAAAGTAAAAATTTTCCAGCCAGTTAAAGCGACGTATTCCTTCTGTATCGCCTCCCTCAACACATTGATTTTCCGCCTAGAATCTTCGTCGCGACTGCCGCACTCGTGTTCATAAATCTTGTTCGTGACATCCTTTAGACTCATGCCTCCTTCATAGACTTGAGCTGCGAAGTAGCAAACCGAGTAGTGGGACACTACGCGAGATATTACCAAGAGGTATGTAGTCACGCAGGTGGATATAACGCTGCAGAAGTACAACGTGTAGCCCAGGTTCATCGAGACCCAAACGAACATGATTATAATATTGATCATCGTGAACAACAACACTGCTGAACCGAGAGCTTCTTCGATTGTTCGAAAAACGTCTAATACGCATCGATAGGTCACCAGCAGGGAATCAATAACCTCAACGTCACTCACGTGACTTTTCATCCGACGGAAAGTTGATAGCACAGCCATTTTATAATCCTCCAATAAATTCGATAAATCAATGCACGCGGAGATGTACAGAATGGCGAAGCAATTGTTGGGTATAATGTAAGACATGTATCTTACTATTTGAACTACGACCAGAATTGCGATGTGCAGCGGCATAAGCGCGTCCGCATCAAGACCTAGTACCTTAATGACGTGCAAAGATCCACTGTTCCAGTTTCTTTCTTTGTACTCGAGAATTCCAATCGCCAAGCTACATGCGAAGAAGTAAACAAAGTTCAAGGCAGAAAACACATGCAGTCGTTTCGCCGGAACGTCCCTACTCCTGCCATGTTTCACGGTTATCCGGTTTCTCACCTTCCGAACGGTTCTTACCAGAAGGCGGATGAGACCGCCATTTCGGTAAATAAAGTAACTGAATCCCATTCTCAAAAAGCAAGAAACGAACACCACGCCTACCGCCGTTCGAGATACTTCACTAGAAGTCACCAGAAGATACGACCACACCACCATCACCACCACAGGGTCGATCTGCATTATAATATTGAACGCGATCAGTAGGATTCTATTCAACAGGCTGCGTCTGTTGTTGATGCCGCTCGCGATCCACAAGATCGGTTTCACAGCTATTTCGGTGTAAGTCGTTGGGATTCCGATTCTGTTCATACTCCATCTTCCATTCCTATCCACTTTCTTGAGCACAAAATCCTTCGGGAAAACCGACTTATTCATTTCGGTTCAAGTCCCGTTTTGATAATCTAGATCTAAATATCCTCTTCTTCTCCTCCCAAATTGTATCGAATACAAATAGCAAAAACGATGTACAAAAGTGATCTCGATGGGTTTGTTTGTGGCGATCTTTTCACCATGGCACCCTTGAAACAACCAACTTATATCCTCCCATGAGAACAGAGCAAAGGGCCATGTTTTTTTGGTTTGGTGTACAAAGATGTCTGCATGGTGTTCCTAAGCAAGGGAAAAAATAAGCAATATAAGCTATTATATATACCATCTATCTGTTTTAATCTGAGCATATAGCTTCGGTTCCCCAACAAGAAAGAAATTCATTGACATGTCAAAGCAAACGTTTGCATTGCCGAAATGTATGTGCAAATTCAATTAATTTCTTGCAAATATACGAATATTTGTCATAGCACATCTTTACATTGTATTATTTGACCTTTTCCATAGTCTCTTTGGCAGTTCAATCCATAGATCTCCATCATTCTGTCACCGTCACAAAGGACTTATTAAATGTGAGTGCGTGCGTGATCCACACGAACACAAGAGGGTATTCATCTCGGTAGTCAGTGCAAAGAAATAATTAAGAGAAGGGCCTATGACCGGATCTACACTATGGCGATACACTATGGATCTATATGTATGTACTATGGCGAAAGATGTGTTTTGTGAGTCAGTGAATACGTATTCGTTGTTTGAATTTTTTTTCTTTTTGGGCTCCAAATATTAACCAGCCCTCCCCCCCCCCCCCCACCTCACTTGCCCATGTTGAAATCAAGCCCTGGTCTTTTCACTCGGAGCAGGCAGCCACGCAACACGATACTTACAATACTCATTTTTCTGGTATTATTTTAGTTTTTCAGAATTTTAAATGAAAATGGATTTCTTATTAATATTAATAAGATCTTGAAATAATCGCTTTCAATAAATCTTGAAATTATTTTTTTAATAATGATATAATTTGATGGCTTTCGATGTTGTTTTCTCTCTTCATCTTATTGAATCGAATATTTTCACTCCGAGAATAATCGAATCACTTCTACGAGAAATCCCATCATGTTCTCACATATTATTTGGCCTATCTGCTGCTGATGACGTTCACAGTGACGCTTATGGGCGACGTAAGCTTCGTTAGTGTGTGTGTGTGTGTGTTGAACTTTAGAGAGGAAAGATAAGATAGTTATCGGACTTTCTTCAAAAAATTAATAAGTCAGACGGATAACCAACGATACCGTTATCTCCCAGAAGTCTCTACAAGTATCGTTCGATTCAGATCTGTTCTTCGAAGAGATAACCAAAAAAATAAATCCGCAACGAGCTTCTCAATCATAAGTGCTACTGTCCGTCGTTAGGCGGCGATTCATCAAAATTCATACGATTATATCGATCGATACATCAAAATTTACGCAGGCTCGTAAACAGCAGGTAAGGACCACATTTTATTTTTTGCATTTCAAAGTAATGTATGGATCAGGGCCGCCCTTATGGCAATCCGGGGCTGCAACTGGAAACGTAAATTTCCTCTGACGCCCGGAGCCATTGTACATTTTGGCTCTCCCTGCCAGTAATTTTGAACGGAAAAAAAGTAAATTCAGCGTCTTTCCTGATTCAGCATTCGGGGTACCAGACACCCCCCCCCCCCCCCGCGATGCCCTACCTTATTTGCGGCTTTGGAGTTTGCGACACTTGCGGTCGCATCAGGCCCCCACGTAAAAGGGAGGGGTCGCACTTAGGGCAGTAGAAGTGAAAAAATATATATCAAATTCATTTTTGTTTTTGTAGTGAACAAAGGTGTCTGAGCTTATTGGCGGAGATATACGGGGTTGGGCAATGCCCCCCCCCCCCCGTATTAAAGGAGAATCGGCCTGATCCAATGTATATGCGTATATATGAACTGTCATCATCGTGCCCCTCCCTCCCGACTTCCAAGTCTATCTTCCCCTATGTCAGAGCTTCAAATTATATATTGGTACAGTGTAATGATATATAATACAGTCGAATCTCGTTATAACGAACGCCAAGAGACCGGAGGAATCAATTCGTTATATCGAAATTTCGTTATAAAGGAATTCCAGGTTACCTAGCATTGTGCTTATGTAAACTTATTTGAAGGATTAGAAAAGTGTTCGTTAAAACGAGATTTTCGCAATAACGGTATTCGTTAAAACGGGATTTGACTGTATAGGTATTCTGAAATTTTTCATAAATTCTCAACTGAAATATTCATTATTTCTAAAATTATTTCTTTCATCAATTTTGAATTTCCATCAATTTCGGAGTTATTTCTTTCATCGATTCTGGAATTATTGCATACAGAAGCAGCTTTTGCTAATCCAGAACGAGGGCCGCAACGGGGAAGGGAAGGTTCCTTGCGCCTTGGTCCGAGTTCACCATTGAACTTATCCTTCCACATTACAAGGGGGCAATAAAATTCGTGCTTGCCGCTGCTGAAGAAGCATCTAGTTGCGGTATCCTCCATAGCGGTCTTACTCAACTCGTGGGCCAACTGAACCTCCATGTGCATGGGAAGGGGGCGTCTTTTTTTAACACATTAACTGGTGGGGTTATTCGCCCACCAGTACAGAAAAAAAAAATGTTCACTCGTGGGCAGTCACCTTTTGTCAATGATTATTACTCCCGCCAGGGCCGTCTTAAGAGCATCATGGGCCTGCGGGCCAAGTGATTTTTCTGAGGCCCAACCTGGAAAATTCTCTAAAAATTCAACTACTTCTCGTTTTTGTGAGGCCTCCCTGGCCGTGTTCGGGTGGGACAATGTGTTGAGACGACACTGACTCCCGCAACACTTTTGAATTCACTTTTTCCCAGTGTGAACCACCAGTTGGAATTTTTTATGAAATGGTTTAAGGGAGGGAGGATCTTATGAGAGAGAGAGAGAGAGAGATTGATATCACGTTCAGGTATCTTCTGGGATAACTATGTAATTTAGTGGGCAGGTACTTCCACATAAAGGCATTCCCTAAAACATCACTTTGACGGGAACTAACTGTGTTAGACGTCGGTCCATGTGATTATTAGGACTATGATTCTTATGCTCTAAAAATTGCTCCATAAAATAGGCATTTATGCTCTTAAAAAACTGTAAATATTCCCTATAAAATGAAAAATATGTCCTAAAAATTATTCATCTCAAATAACATTAGTTTTAGCAAAATAATATGATAATGAGAAGTGTTGATGCTGTCCAAATTATTTCGAACCATTACTTGTTCATTTGCATGAAGAATTTTACTATAACTAACCTCATCGAGCCAAAATTTCCCCCAAAAATTTACCTTTTGAGTAGGGTTACCAACCGCACATTGCAATTGTGATAAAAGGCGGGGGGAACATGCAGTTCCTGGGAGTCCGAGAAGGGGTCGTGATGGCGTTGTCGTTGAAGGATCGGTCTCTGCTTTTGGAACTTTTCTACAAGAACGGTGACTGTGTGTGTGTGTGGAATCTGCATTAAAGAAATTTCCTAACATTAAAGGGTATTTGAAGCGGCTCTGGTCCGATGTCTGCAAACGGTCTAAAGAAGATGATTGCTAAATTCGAAGAGACGGGTTCGTTTGACGTGCAATTGCTTCGACGTCAGTGGAGCAAGTGGCTACAGCATTGCAGGAAGCCTCAAGCAGTGCTTTGGCAACGTGCAGTGCTCGGGGAATCGGCCGAACTTTGGACATGCCTGTCAGCACGGTTCGTAAAATTTTACGAAACATCATGCAATTCTATCCATACAAAATTACGCATGTTCAAGAGTTGTTTCCTGCTGACCTGCCAATACGAGAACATTTCGCCCACCAATTTCTTGCTCGGATGGAAATGGACCATGCATGGCCATGGAACATTTTGTGGACAGACGAAGCCCATTTCCATCTCCAAGGTTCTGTCAATGCACAAAATTGCAGGATATGGACAAGAGATAATCCGTTCCAAATGCAACCATTGCCTCTTCATTCTCCAAAGGTCACTGAGTGGTGAGGGTTTACGGCAGCGTTTACAAATGGTTGGCCCATTTCTTTTCGAGGAGATAGGTCCTTCGGGTCCTGTAACCTGTACCGTCAACGGGACACGGTATGAATCTCTTTTGCGCAGCCAGCTCATTCCAGCAATGCAACAGCACGGATGTGTGGATAGCACAATTTCCATGCGTGATGGTGCTCCTCCGCATATTAAAGCACCAGTGAAGCAACTGTTGAATCTCCATTTTGGCAATGACAGAGTTGTCAGTCGTAATTTTCCAACAGTTTGGACGCCACGATTACCTGACCTGAACCCTTGTGACTTCTGGCTGTGGGGTCATTTAAAAAATGTTGTGTACAATGGTCCAATGGCAAACTTAGCTGAGTAGAGAAACCGCATTACGCAACACATTCACGATATCACTCCTGATACACTTCGATCTGTTGTGCGCTTTCGGCTCATAAGAGAAAACGGTGGACAGTATCATAGGCAGAGATAGATTTGAAAGTCTGGGGGGGGGGCGCACGATGATGATGATGATGTAAATTCATATATACATTAGATCAGTCGACTCCAGCTTTGACGCTGGGGGGGGGGTGGCATTGCCCCCCGTATCTCCACCCATGGACAGTATATTGAACATTTCTTGATTAGCAGCTAATTTACCACCTCCGTTTCCTGATGGTTTCATCACTGGTTTTCCACGATTTTCTTACGGTCACGTCTTTTAATTTGCAGCTTATGACGACTACATGCCATCTGTCGGTCAATTTTTGAACTATTTTTCTCTTTTTTGAAAGACAAAATCCCGTTGCTTCATGTATATTCAAGTGTAATATCAGGTCATTCTGACCAATGGTTATTTTTTTACAGCCTTTTCAAAAACGAACTTTAATTATAATCACCCTGTATTTACAGCCATACACCAGTGTCGTTGAAGGGCTAGTATTTTTTATGTATTTTTAGTATTTTGCAACAATCTAGTGTCATTACTGATTGGTTGAAAAACCTGAATTTTAGGATTTTTTTACCAATCAGAAACTACGTTCCATTTTTAGTGCATAAAAGTCCTAGCCCTAAGACCTCTTGTCAGAGGCGGGGACTGTAAAAACCAGGATTGGAATAGCGAGGAAAAAATTTACTTTCTATCGAAAATCGTAAAATATGCAAACTGTACCTCAAAATTTTGTAAATATGCAAATACATATAAATCCGATTAGTGATTACTAGTAATGCAAACTAATTATATATATATAAATATTTCAAACAAAATACTTTGTTCTTTTTTGGTACTCGCCTTATTTTGACATATGTTGCCCAGTGTGGGCTCATGCCAGTTCAACAAAAATGAAACGTTTACAGACGCAGCTGAACATGAGTTTACTAGTGCTCCCTGGTATGTAGGGGGGGGGGGGGAGATCTTGACTTGCCACTAATCCTGGGCTGTATCAAGGAGTTTGCAAATGCTCATTTTGACAAGCTACGGTCTTCTGAAAACCCGCATCTTAGAGAAATTGTCTATTGTGACTCTAGAATCCCCACAGTACACAATCTAGGCCAATGGACGTGCTAAGCGTGGATTGGATGACGAATTGATGTAATTTTCATGATTATTTTTATTATAAAACAATGTATCAATTTAATATCCGTTTTATTTGATATTACACATGCTGTGATCGCAATTCAAGAGAAGCATTTCTATATATATATATTTTTTTCACAATTAATCACAGTTATCTCATTTATTCATGATTTGCTCTTGCATTGTCTTATTTGTGCATAGTTTGCAGTTGCATTTTCTCCTTATTTTTGCAATGCCAGCAAATTGGTTATTTTCCATATCTTGGTTATTGTTATAATTATTACTTTTTATTTTTTTGGATGAACAAATAATGCATCAAATTCATGTGATATTGCAATTGATGTGATTATAGAATACAGAGATGGTGTATGTCATGTCTTCATTATAACTTTTTCTTTGATGCTCTGGATTATGGTTATATGACTGATGCCGGTTCTACAGTGCCTGCACTGCCGAGTGAACTTGTTTACACAAAAAATTTTGGCATGAACTAATCTTTTATTGATTTAAACATATCTGATTGGTGTCTCTCGATTATGTAAAATTCCATAATGTTTGGGATTTTTGGGTAGCATATCATCAGCTACTTCCCTTATGACATTTCCGCCTTATTTCTTCGACTGTGTTGCGTTTTATCTCGATGTGAGCACTCATTTCGCAAAAATTTGTAAAGAATACTCACATGGCTCTTTCATTCTCTACACATACATACACTATACAACTTACACACGTGCACAAACTTGTCTTTTTCCTTCACATACCACCCCTGGTGATCCCAGACAGCCTACAAAGGCTAGGCGGCGACGGAATGTTCAATTCTGGTCTATTCTGGACTTCACCTTTGGTTCGTGGTTCATAGATAGCACACAAAGAAATATTTTATTACAGATTACAGACCAATGCGTATTTATCCGCAGCTTTTCTTCTTTTTTGATGGAAATATAGTGATGATAGAATGAATATTCTTGAGGAAATAACTCGTAAGAATAATTTAAGAAAAAAATAATTGATGGCGCGTAAACATTATTACCCATTTTTCTAAAAAGCCCTTGGGGACATTCAAGTATTACGACAACCAGGGCCGCAACTAGCCGGTTGGTCACCCGGCGCAATCGCGCATTTTGACGCCCCCATGTAATGTTGAAGGAGAGGTTTCAGAATGAAATTTGCGCCCCCTCTGGTCTAGCGCCCGGGGCACGAGACCCGCCGCTGACGGGGGGGGGGGGAAGGAGGGTTTTAATCATGATCACGTCATTAACCACTCTGCATGACAATATTAAATATTCTTCATAACATCTTTTTACTTCGTGTATTTTGTGTGTAGGCTATTTATTCACTACTCGCCTGAAAAACTTGACCGCTCGTGGGGTGTGGGCCCGCCTCACGCTATAGTCAAGACCCGACATATCCTCAATAACTCCATCATCGCATCGGTAGCTAATCAGGAAATTATACTAAAATGAATAACATCTCTGGAATTTACCCTGTTGAAGAAGACGAGAGCTCAATGCTCGTCAATTCGCACCAACTAGCAACGGCAATATATACCACTCCATTAATCATAGTTCGAAATTTGAAGCACAAGCTAAAATATAGCGTGTTCGGTCTGTAATCAATGCGAAAAATGATTCCTGTGCATACGTAGAAAAGTTAAGTACATCGGTGTCAGACGATGGTGGTCAGATTCACTATGTATAGTATTTTCGAAGGACAATCCAGAGAGGCCTACGCCAGGGCCGTCATTTCAACTTTTTCCGGGGGGGGGGGGGCAAAGCACATATACTTAATGTATGTGTGTGTGTATATATATATATATATATATATATACAATTTTTAGTGTATTTTCAAAAGCCGTCCAAATGACGGGCCTGTGGCCTACGTAGGATCTACCTTTGGAGGCAGGGACGGGCTTAAGTATATTGCGGCCCACTGCAAAAACAGCTTAGCAGCCCTCTAACAAACAGGGTTTTCCGATCCCTCAGTGCCCATGGATACCCTGGTGAACGTCAGGTTTACGTTAGAACCCGATAATGCCTATCAAACTATTATTTCATGGTCGTAAAAAAGAAATATCGGCAATAAATTGCACGACAGTGCCCGCTGCTCATCGGAAAAACTGCAAATGTGCTTGCCCCTCAGGCACTCAAAGGTTGCGACTATCAGGGCTTGATAATCGTCTTCGCCGTCGTTGGGAACGGACGTGCTATTATCGCGCTCCGCTCACCAATATCAATAAAGATATTATGTTTCTTTGATATAAGTTCGTAGGTTTTGGACGTTAGTGTTAGCAAACAGTGTATACTTTTTCCCGGGTACTCTCAATAACGTTGTTTTCCTTCCATTTGGGCCTATTGTTGTAGTGTTAGTGTTTTGAGATAGTTAGCTAATTCTAATAAGTATAAATTGTACTTCGTAGCTTAATACTTTTTTTAGAGGGTGTTGTATTCTTTATATACATATTTATTTTATTCTTCGTGATTTAGTGCTGAGCATTCTACTTTACGTAATTTTTTCGTATAATCTCTTACGTATATTTTGCATAGTAATGTATTTTACATTATTTTAATTTCCAGTTAACGTTTCTCATTTTCGTATTGTTAAGTATTATTATTATTATCTAGCTTTAGCAATAGTGTTAGTATGCCTCGACCTCGACTAGTGTTGTGTAGAGCTTGCGACGGGAGGTTTCCCTGGTCTAGGGGTATAGTAGCTGATAGTTTCAATTGTAAAGGGTGCTTGGATAGAAAAAGGCTGGAACACGAGGTCGAAGCTTTACGGGAAAAAGTTAGGGTGCTAGAGGGTCCGGTTATAACGGACCCTCTGGTCGTCGAGCCACCTGTTGATGAAGAAGCAATCTCCACGAACAACGACATTTTGGAGGGCGAATGGGTGGTCGTGGATGAGGTAGAGGGGGATAGTGATAGGGGTTTAATCATCGGCGATTCTATGGTTAGGGAACTTGGGAACCGAGTGTGTAGGGATTTTCGGGGTTTCGAGCGCTGTTGTCTTCCTGGGGGGAAGATTGGCAACGTTCGAGACGTTTTTCATCGCCGAAAGTTGCCCTTGCGGGTGATTCTGTGGGTGGGAACAAATCAGGTAGGAGCGAATATTAGTGAGTCTCTGTCAGAATACCGGGATTTACTATTATCCGCTAGGGAGGGGGGTTCAGATGTGGCAGTGATTCCAGTGCTGCCAAGGGGTAGTAGGGGATATAGGAGTAGGATCCACCAATTCAATATAGGCCTGAAGGACATTTGCTCCTCACTTGGGGTCACGTTCTTGGAGCTTCCCGCATTTACCGATAGGTGGCTTCGTTCGGATGGGATCCATCTAAATAAGAGAGGGGTCTGGGAGGTTTACGATAGTCTTAGGTCAGGTTTTTTACTCCCAGACCACGTAGTCGGGAATGCGGGTTAGTTAATGATAATCACAACAGTACTGACGGGGAATTACCCACCTCTGACTTGGATGGCTTCTCGATTGACAACAAACCACCGGGCAAATTAAAATGTGTGTTAATAAATGCCAGGAGCTTGGGTAACAAGAAAGATTTTTTAGAAACTATGATAGTTGTGGAGGACTTGGATCTTATAGCCATTACAGAATCTTGGGCAAGCGATGGGGATGAATCTTTCTTACACATCTCCGGATACGATACTTTTTTGAGAAATAGATCTGATAGGAAAGGGGGTGGAGTGTTGATATACGTGAAATCATGTTTGAAGGCTAGAGAGTGTAACGTGCAGAGAAGTGATATTGAAACCATATGGGTTGAACTTGAGAACAAAAGACGTCATAAGCTTATTGTTGGGGTTTGTTACAATCCACCGAATAGGGATCAAAATTATATCGCCAAAATGCATGATGAAATTTCCTACATGTGTAAGCGAAAGAGGGTTCTCATACTAGGGGATTTAAATTACCCGGGTATTGATTGGGAGAACCTTTCATCTGGAAATCAGTATGAAAGAGACTTTCTTAAGTTGGTGCTCGAAAATTTTTTGTATCAGCATGTATCAGAAGCCACTAGGGGTACTGCTATTTTGGATTTAGTTCTTACTAGTTCTGAGGATCTAGTTGAACATGTTTCGGTGGGGGAAGAGTTTTCTTCCAGTGATCATCGTATCGTCAGATTTCTCTGTAACTTTTCCTCGGGTAAGGTTGATAACAAAAGACTGGTTCCTTGTTTTCGGAGAACTAACTTTGATGTTTTGCGAAGAAGGTTAGCGGAAGTTTTCAAAGACCGGTTGGAATCAGTAGGGGTGGTAAGTCAATGGGAAGAATTTAGTACGAAGCTGTCCTCTGTTTTGCACGACGTCATACCCTTTGTTCGAAAAAAGCGTGTTTGTACATCACACCCTCTATGGTTCACGGATAGCGTGCGGAACCTTTATCTTGAAAAGAAAAGAGCATTCAGAGAGTATAAAAGTGGACGAGGTGACCTATCATTGTTTACTGATAAAAGAAGACTGTTGAAGAAAGCGATAAGGGATAGTAAAAAGCAAGTTGAATCTAGGTTGGCAGATAACATTGGCTCTGACCCAAAATCATTTTTTCGATACGTCAATAATGGATGTAAGGGGACAGTTGGCCCCCTCTCGATAGGAGGCTCAAAAGTAGAGAGCAATGTAGGCATGTGTAGTGCTTTCAATGACTTTTTCGCGTCGGTTTTTAATGGAGATAATGATATTCGATATACGGGTGTTGCATGGGGTAATAAAACGCTCAACGATATTCAAGTGGAAGACGTGGAGGTCCTAAATCTTCTAAGAAATGTATGTGCAAGCAAAGCACCAGGACCAGATGATATCTATCCCAGGGTTCTCAGGGAAGGTGCTAATGAATTGTTGGGGCCAGTCGCACAGATATACAGGAGTAGTGTTGCTGAGGGTATCGTCCCGAGAAATTGGAAACTGGCTAACGTTGTTCCGATATTTAAGAAGGGTAGTAGAGAAGTGGTGTCTAATTATCGTCCAGTGAGTTTGACGAGCTCCCTCTCGAAAATTTTGGAAATTATCATCAAAAGGCAGTTTGTGAAGTGGATAGGCGAGAATAATGTATTGTCGGATAATCAGCATGGGTTCAGGAAGGGGAAGTCATGTGTAACTAACCTCCTTTGCTTCTATGATTACGTGACTAAGGCTTTGGGTAAGAGCAAAAATGTCGACGTTGTTTACCTTGATTTCCAGAAGGCATTCGATCGGGTCCAACATGGCAAACTCTTGAAGCGTTTACACGAGATTGGAATAGGGGGCAACTTGCTGAATTGGATAGAATCGTGGTTAAGAGATAGGTCGCAACGAGTTATGGTGAACGGGGAATTCTCTGGTTGGACAGACGTCACAAGTGGAGTTCCTCAGGGAAGTGTCCTTGGCCCCATACTTTTTTCACTTTTTATCGACAAACTCGATCAGGGTATCGATGGAATTACTAGCAAATTCGCAGATGATGTGAAGCTAATGGGGGTAATCGGGAATGAAAGCGATAGGGAGTTGCTCCAGACCAACTTAAACAAGATTGCAGCATGGGCAAATGAATGGAGCATGACGTTTAGCGTAGATAAGTGCATGGTCGCTCATTTTGGTTCGAACAACCCACGGTTCTCTTACGAGTTGAATGGTGTCACTATCCCGGATGCAACTAGAGTCACCGATTTGGGAATTCTCATTGACGAGCGACTTAAGTTTTCTGAACATTGTTCAGCGGTTGTCAAAAAATCGAATAGAATGCTTGGTCTCATTTTCAAAAAGGTCTCTTCGCGTTCTCCTAAAGTCATTCTTCCTCTTTTTCGAGGCTTAGTTCGTCCTGGACTGGAGTATGCTGTAAGGTTTTGGAGACCATACCTACAGAGGGACATAGACTTGGTTGAAGGGGTGCAGAGAAGAGCTACGCGTGTCCTTATTGGCACACAGGGCTTGAGTTATGAAGAAAGACTTCATTTTTTGAATATGTTTACATTGGATGAACGCAGGTGTCGAGGAGATATGATCGAAGTGTTCAAAATTTTCAATGGGATGGATAGGATGGACCATGAACTTTTAGTACACCGCCAATCGACTGCTTTTACAAGGGGACACCAGTATCGATTGGTGAGGGACAATGCAAGGTTATGGTGTCGCAGGGAATTTTTCTCCAATAGGGTTGTTAATAAATGGAATAGCTTACCCCCGGAGGTAGTAAATTGTAACACAATTGACACGTTTAAAAAGAAATACGATAAACATGTTGGGGTAAATCGAGAAGCTATCCATTCTTAGAATAAGACAACCATAAGTATTCTTTATGGGCATTGTATAATATTTTTTCATGTGTATATAGTGTTTGTAATTTGTGTTAATTGCATTTTTAATTGGGTTGCTGTATTTTTGAAACATATGACAACCATATTTTTATGGGCATCTTTTTATCAGCCACCTCGTTGGGCATTTTGCCTGTTGTGGCGTTGTATTTGTATTTGTATTTGTATTAGAGAACAGATTATCTACCCAGGGCTAAAACTAGATACGCTTTCAGTCGGACAAGCATGCATTGTGCCTACTCCGTGTATTCTGAATATCTTTAAAATAGGAATTTAGCGCCCTCTGGTCCAGCTACAGGGGCACAAGATCCACTCGCACCCTTCTCGATCTTAGCTGGGTGGGGGGGGGGGGGGGTGGCTGTTAAAACCCTAGGCCAGAGGGTTGTTTGTCCGAACTTTAGGTTTTAACTTTAGATTTTTGAATTTTAGACCTTTCATTCATTCTGGAATTATTTCTTTCATTTATTCTAGAATTAGTCATTTTTCAATGTTTTCAACCATTTTCTGAAAATGATCGGCGGCCGTGCCGTCGTAACGCATGGGCCCACCCCCGAGTGGGTCTTAAGAGAAGATGGGCCTCAGAAGAATCACTTGGCCCGGGGGCTCATGATGCTCTTAAGACGGCCCCTGATCGGCGGGCCACTACAAAAAGCTCCGAAGGCCAAATGTGGTCCGCGGGCTTAGGGCATCAGTACTAAAGGGGCACCACAAAAAGATATCATATGGTATTTTTTTTTAATGCACGATTTTTTTTCAACATCGATCATCCGATAGAAGATCCGGAAATTGTAAGGACACTTGATTGTATAGTTGAAGATCATTATCACAAGAATGGCACGAAAGATGAGAATCTAATGATGTTGCAAACTACACTTCACATTATTGCCAAGTTTTTCGATTAGCTTTTCACAATTTTCATAAAGTACGCCCAGGGCTGTCTTAACATTATCATATGCCCACATACAAAGCGACTTTTCTGACAGAGGCACTACTAAATTGCTAAAAATTCCTACCTATTTGCATATTTACTCTTGAAAATCGGAACCAGATCTAATTGTCACTTGGTTGCCAGAAATGACCAGATGGGCCCCGTGCAGCAAACAGAATAAGGGCATGATTTTTGTGGGTCATTAGTGAATCAACTGTGTAGTTTGATCCATAGAAGTAAAAGAAATGCTACCAGGTGTAAATTACAAACTTGACAATGTATCTAAAAAGAAAAAATACCCAATATATATAACGGTGAATCGTCAGAAATAAGATACCTATTGGCAGGACCGCAACTGGATACTTGGTTAGCCGACGCAACTACTCATTTAAGAACACCCCCCCCCCCCCCACCCCGTAATGCTGAAGGATAGGTTGAATGGTTGAATTTGCGCCCCCTTTTGTAATGCGCCTGGGGCACCAGCCTCGCCTGCTCACCCCCCCCCCCCCACCATTTGCGGCCCTGTCTATTGGTAATATTATGGCCATTATAAGATTGAATGGTTTCTCCTTGGAGTGTCGTTACAGCCTTTATCTCATCAACCGTTCGTCGTAGTGGTATGGTTATAATTTTAAAAATTCTCAAAATGTGACCAAAAATCCCCCTGTACGAGTTTTGAGGATTAAAATACAGCGTACACAAAATAAAAAATGTAAATTTTTGTACGCCCCCCCCACTCTAATTTCCAATCAGTTGTTGCTTTTTTTCTTCTGAGCCCAACAAACAAATCACATGTTTTTAGCTGCATTATTCCCTGAGATATTCAAATTCAAAATCGGAGACAGGTCCGGGCTCGGAAGAATTTCGCGGCCCAATGCAAAAAACATTTTTGCGGCTCCCTCTAAAAACATTTTATGTAGTTGTTCCCGACTTACAAACTTTTCGAGTTGCGAACATAAATCTTGGAGGGGAATTTTTTTTCAGAGAAAACGCATTTTATTACACTAATTTTTTTTCATTTTTCAGGAACGCGTTGATAGTGTGAATCGCGATCCATTGAGAGGGAACGGCATTGAAATTAATTTTACAAAATTCATAGATTATTAATAATAATTAGCGCGTGGTCCACCTGCTGACACTTCATCGTGGCTCGAACCATATTCAACAGTCATAAAATTTTGTCATACTTTTAAAGTGCTTCATTATCTCTTCATCAAATATACGTTGCAATTCGATAACTGATCATTTTTCGAATTTTTTATTGCTATTTTTGTGTAATTAATGTAAATTAATAGAAGTAAAGGAATCAATTACTGGAATTCCACGACTTCCACAAGAGTAGGGCTGACAGGCAGGATCGTCGTAATAGCATCATAGGGCCCCCCCCCCCCCGAGCCAAGATATTTTTTGGAGGCCCTACCAGGAAAATTCTCGAAAAATTCAACTACGTCTCATTTTTCTGAGGCACCTCTTCTCTTGATGAACTTCGGGCACGGCCCGGGGTGGGGGAAGCATGCGTTAAGACGGCACTGCCTAAGGTTCGCACCAGGCGTCCTCCTTTTTCAGTTTTGAATCTGGTAACCCTATCTGAAGACCACATAATCCGTGTTTTAGCTTATTTGTTCGATCATCCATATTGTCCCTATGTTTTTGGTGGAAAGAAATAATTACTTTTTCTACATAAATTCGATTATTGCAAATGTACGAATTTTGTTACTGAAATTTTCGTCTCATAAAAAACTTTCATGCCAGAAAATGACAAAGAACTCTCTATCTCTCTTTCATCATCTCATGAGTTGCTTGAAATTTCGAGATTAAATGGCAGCGCCAACAGTAAATAAATCAAGCCTCTGGAGAGAGTAGGACGTCAGCGGTCTCCACCTTGGCAGTGCTGGGAACTGTCCCCCCCCCCCCAATATCTTTCGTCGGAACATCGCGTGACTCGGTGAAAACAAACACGACACCCACCCACCCCCCCCGTTATTTTCTTATGGCATAAATAGGAGTTTAAAACAATAAATGAAAAAATAATTTCAGCATGGACGAGATAATTCCAAAATTAATGAAAGTTATAATTTCAGCATTAAAAAAAGATAGTTTCAGCATTAATGGAAGAAAATATTCTAGAAATAATGTGAGATAATTATAGCATTGATAAAAGTGATAATTCCAAAATTAGTGAAAGAATTAATGAAAGAGATAATAATAAAATTAATGAAAGATAATTCCAAAATTAGTGAAAGATAATTCCAAAATTAGTGAAAGATAATTCCAAAATTAGTGAAAGGTAATTCCAAAATTAGTGAAAGAATTAATGAAAGGGATAATAATAAAATTAATGAAAGGGATAATAATAAAATTAATGAAAGATAATTCCAGAATCAACGACAGAAATAATTCCAGCATTAATAAAAGAAATAATTTCAGCATTAATGAAAGAAACAAATCCAGAATTGATGAAAGCAATTATTTCAGAAGTAATGAAAGAAATAATAATTAATAAAGGAAATAATTCCAGAATTAATGAAAGAATATTCAAAAAATAATGAAGGAAAATTCAAAAAATAATGAAGGAAAATTCCATAATTAATGGAGGAAAATTCCATAATTAATGGAGGAAAATTTGAAAATTAAAGAAATTGTGAAAGAATATTCAAAAAATAATGAAGGGAAATTCCAGAATTAATGAAGAAAAATTCCAGAATTAATGAAAGAATATTCAAAAAATAATGAAGGGAAATTCCAGAATTAATGAAGAAAAATTCCAGAATTAATGAAAGAATATTCAAAAAATAATGAAGGAAAATTCCATAATTAATGAAGAAAAATTCCAGAATTAATGAAAGAATACTAAAAAATAATGAAGGAAAATTCCAGAATTAATGGAGGAAAATTTGAAAATTCAAGAAATTATGAAAGAAATGATTCCGGTATTAAATGAAAATAATTTAACCTTTTTTTCATCTCTCTTTGCATGAATTCTTCTCTCTATCAGTTCGGTCTCTAAGTATTGGGTTTTAAAGATATGTTGAAAAAACATATCTTTAAAACCCAATATTTAGAGACCGAACTGTACATTTCTATGGGTAAATTTCCAGGCGGGAACTTTGTTTCCATCGAGTCACGTGATTTCCTTGCATTTGATGGCGCTGCAGTCGCGGTGGCTGGATGCTCTTAGAGGAGAAATATATTTTTTATTTCTCCTCGATGGGATGCTCCCTCCTGTAATATAATCTCTGTCGTCTGCTTTTTTCCAGGTTACTTGTTTTGAACGTCTCCTTGTGTCCAGAAAAAATAACTGAACTGGCAGTTCGAACTTCCAGTTCTGTTTGTGAGCTTAGCTTGTAGGGAACCAACTTCTTGTCTGTCGTCTGCTCATTAAGAGGTTATTTGTTTTTGACGTCTCCTTATGCTCAAATAAAATAACCGAACTTTCAGTTTAAACTTTCAGTTCAGTTTATGGGCTTCGTTTATAAGGAACTGAGAGGAATAAAGAATATAGTTTTTTTCACTTTGAACTTCATCATCACCACATGAGTCACTTTTAAATTTGACATTAGATGGCAGCACATTACTATTAAAGTTCAGTGTGGAAAAATTCACTTTTTACGATCTTACCTGTCGTTTGCTCGTGTGGAGGACCTTTATTTTGGATGCCTCTTTGGGTCTTGAAAAAATTACTGACCTAGAAGTTTGATCTTTCAGGACAGTTTATAAGTTCTGTTTATAAGGAGAAAAGTTGAATGAGAATTTTAGTTTTATATACCTGAGCTTCGTCATCACCACATAAGGCACTTCTGATTTTGAAAGTAGATAGCAGCACCAACAATATTTTTAAAAATGAATTTCTTAAAGTATTCTAGAGTATTAAATTAATTTTAATTCCCTTTTAAAATTGTTAGTGCCATTGTGAATTCGCGGCAAATGCTACAAGGTAAAAAAAATATATCTATACTGCTATTGGTGGACGGTGTAACATTTCGAGTCACCCGGTATATACGGATTTTGTCATGGCGTAACGCAGTGACAAAACTGTTCATGTGAACATAATAATGATTCATTATCAGGATTTCAAGCCCATCGGAAAATACAAATAAGGGGCCATTCAAGTATTACGTAAGCAGATTTTGAGCCATTTTTGACCTCCCCCCCTTCTCAACAAAAGTCAGCAACATACTGATCCCTTCCCCCCCCCACCCCCCCGTCAGCAAAATTTCGTCAGCAGCTTAGAATATTTCATATCTTCAAAAAGGGGTGGTTGATGACGTAAGCAACCTTCAACCCCCCCCCCCCCCCTAGCATCAAAAGCCAGCAAATTTGAAACCCCCTCCCGCCCCTCGATGCTGACGTAATACTTGAATGACCCTAATTAGATTTTCAAATAAGAAAATTATCAATTTGTTGACTTCAATTTCGATACGGTGAAAATCTGATATTTCGTTGGATGACAAGATGCATTCAAGCGGCTTTTTGGTTCGTAATATGGCCGCTCTCTCGCAGGCGAACGAAGCAACGTGCGAGTTGGCTTAAACACAACACAATATTTCACATAATAGTCCGTACTATATTTAATATACAGGGCGCATAGGTAACGAGGCATATGACATTTCAATGGCGAACTATTGGTTTTAGAGGCATACTTCCAGTTGGAAAAAGTACCCGAATAATGTGTAGTACTCAGATATTTGATTCATGTTGCCAGGGGAAAGAAAGAAAGGGTGGGGAGAAAAAAAGAAAAATGGCCAAGCTTCCTATCCAGCAAGATTCAAAACTCATAGAGAGGAAAAACAGGCAGTTTGTCCTTTAATTTTTTTTTCCTTCGTGTTCGATATTTACGGGGGAAAAAATCAGAAATCTATATAGGAGGTTTTTATTCCTGAATCAATTCTGTGGGTGCTCTGCCCCGTTCTACAAGAGATTGTGGGTGCTCGAGCACCCACAGCACCCCCGGCTCCGACGCCACTGTTACTCCATTTTTCTTTAAACCTCTTCTATAGTTTGTGTCAGGGCCTACTGTCACCCCGAAGTCCCCCACCGAGATTACATGAGGCACTTTTTTTATTTCCTTCCTCGTGTTAATGTTACTTGAATAGCGGAAAAATTGCGAAAAACATATAATATGCATTTTTTGTTTGAAATTAAATTTTTTTTAGTCAGAGTGACTAAAAAAATTTAATTTCACAAACTTCTTCGTGGCCCCCGTATCAGTAGCCGTGGCTCCCCTTTTGCCAGATTTTCATCCGTGCCCCCCGCCCTGGAATATCCTAGGGCCCCCATGAGGTCATATGCCCCCCCCCCCCCCGATTGAGAACCACTGATTTAGATTACCGTCACGTGTTGTAGTTCGTGTGTCGTGTCTTAGATGGCAGCACAAGTTCAGATATTTTGGAGCTACTTTTGACTTTGTGGATGATTTTGCTGGAATATATATATTTTTTTCTCATGTTTGAAGACCTGGCAACCCTGATCACGTGGTTTCTTTCCTCAACCTCCATCAACAGGTTTCCCCGCACAAACTTTTTGATAAAGAGTTTTTTCAACGCTTTTTTTCGAAATTTCTAGGTAACGTTGATAATTTTGAAAACAAAATTCAATTGTTTCAATATTTGTTTATTGATGTTTTAAAAACAATTGTATAAATATGGACTTTGAGATCTAGTGTTTATAATATTCATTGATTGGTCAAAGGGGGAATCACCGGATAATTCGCATTACATGGGGCATGGCCCTGGGACCCCAGGACGATTCTCATCATTTTTTGTTTTTTCACTATATAAATTAATCAAAGGGCCCGTGAAAAATCCCAGTTTGGGGGCCCTTCTCCAGGATGTAGGGACCATTACGTGGGGGGGGGGGGGCGATAAACAAGTATGGAAATTTGATTTGCATGAATCATGCCCCGGAGGCTGACAAGCTCTTCGGTCCAGGGCCGCAAGTAAATGCTTGGTCACTCGGGGAAAGCGCGCATTTTGACGTCCCCCTTGTAATGTTGAAGGAGAGGTTTCAGAATGAAATTTGCGCCCCCCCCCTCGGGGTACGAGACCCCCCCCCCAGTAGCGGCCCTGCTTTGGTCTTGGATGAATTTTTGTTTTGCGTCCCTTCCCCCCCCCCCCCCATAAGGTTAGGGCTGTCAGGGCTCCATTCGGGACCAAGTGATTTTTCCAAGGCCCTACCAGGCAAATTCCTAAAAATTTCAACCAGATCTTCATTTTTGCGAGGCCCCCCCCCTCTTTTCTTGAGGCCGTGCCCGGGTGCCCCCATGGCAGAAAAATACTTCGTCACTCGGGGCAAGCCGGAATTTTGCCCCCCCCCCCATCCTGCATGTAGAAGAAACATTTTAAAAAAATGAATTTGGTGCCCATTCTGGTCCGACCCGGATGCTTCTCCCCTCCCAGTTGCTGCCCTGTCTGCGCCTAAAGAAGGCATTGCCAAAGCCTTGGGATGATTTGTACAATTTTTCTTCACACTGTAATTTCAGTATGGAGAAGCTCAGAAAAAAAAATCTGAATGGGGCGTCGATTCCAGCCTGTGAAAAGGGGGGGGGGCGGACATATTGCACCTAAACATTTTAGTATAGGGGGGGGGGGGGAGGAATTCAGCAAAGGGTAGCAGGTTTTGCTGTCAGAGTCGGATTTGTGGTTTTGCCACCCTCTGTCTCAGTCATTCTTTGTGTCATTCACATGTTTGGACACTTTTTTTGGTCACTCATTTGGTCATTCACATGTTTGGACACTTTTATTTTTGGTCATTCACTGACCTTGTTCCTTTCTCTAGGTCACTCATGTGTCATGCTTATACAGGGCCTGTGTTTCTCATGAGGAAACGGGTGCATATCCAGTGCCCACAAATTTTCAGGACTTTGAATTGGCTGCCTTTGCTATCTATTGTGGACATTACCCTTCTTTCCCCCATGCCTTTGCCTTGGGAGCACCATATATATATATATATATGGGCGGCCCGAACGTATGAGAAACAGGCCCTGCTTACACACTTTTAGGTCACTCCTATACTTCAACACACTTTAGGTTGCTCTTTCTATCGCTCACTAACCTGGTTCGCCACTGTCTAGATAACTCTTGCTCATTCGCATGCATGTATGCACACTTATTTGGTCATTCACATGCTGTACCAGTGGTTCTCAACCTGGGGAGCCCCTTTTTGGTTCTGTGATGTTCTAAGGGGGGCCATGGGTGTACCCATTGGCAGGGAGATGACGGGAGAGTCATGACAAGTGGTGAAGGAGGCCTACAGAGGGATGTGAAAAAATAAATCTTTGAAGTGAAATGAATATATTGTGTAAAAAAATGACTATTTTCATACTCCAGCAGCTTGTGTTACAGTTACTTGCAGTTACGGGGGACTTGTGTGGCAGAGGGGGGGGGGTGATTTATTATGTAGGGTTGTTTGGATCGTCCAATATTTTACACAGACCAATTTTTCCCAAGATGGGCCAGCCCTGGACCATCGAGCGGGATGAGGGGGACCCTGCACCCAAAGCCCCTATCTTTGGCTCTCTTCAAGCCCCTCCCACGAAAGGGGGAGAATGGTCTTGGGTGTCCTCTCTAATAAATAACTTTTGTTCAGTACAAAAAAAATTAGTTTTCACTAAATTCAATTTAGTAAGTAGAAAGGGTTTGGCGCCTGCGTGAGAGTGTGGAGGGAGTGCACAAGAAGAAAATGTAGTCCTAGTTTATTGTGGGTTAAATGTTTTTGCAATTTTTGTTATCAATATAAAAAAAAATAACTGTTATTTCGTTTAGGTAACTATTTCAAGATAAAAGATGGCAGATGAAATTCTTCTGATCGGAAGCGGAGGCAGAGAACATGCACTAGCATGGAAATTAGCCCAGTCTAATCTTGTTAAACACATATATGTTTCACCAGGCAATGCTGGCACACAAAATGGAAACAAGATGTCAAATATCAGTAAGTAGCCGCTGTTTCTATTTTACACACTCTAGTATTTTACACACACACATGTAGGGGAAACGGGGACAAAACCTGGTACCGAATGTTTGAGTCTGCATTATTCTGAAACGAAAAAAAAAATTTGTGCAAAACTTTGTCATACAATACAGCTTCAATGGATATAGTGGTGGTTGGCTGAAATTGGTTTTCTGTTTTTGGCAACTTCGATTTACAAGTGTGAGCTGATCTCCCCATTAAAAAGTCCCGCTGCGGAGAGCAACAGGCCTACAACAATGCAATTACTTAATCATTACACTTCACTCATAGTTAGAAGAATTGATGGCAGAGATGGCAACACTACACATAACAAGCATCACAGAAACAAACGTCTTGCTAGATTCACAATATATACAAATACATTCCAGAATGTACCAATTCGTTATAAATTCTGCAGAGCAATATATAGACGAGGTGCATGTGATGTTTAGTAGTAGTGGCTTCAATGGGTATTGAACCACCTGAATATAGGTGATTTTTAATGTGAATATGCTTTTTAAATCATCTGACGATACTGAGAGCATTCGCAAAATGTTGTGTGACAAAATTTTTCAAATGCTCATATTTCAGGAAGTACCCAACACACATCGAAAGCAGTGGTATCATCAGATGCACATTGCAAAGCTGCATTCAATGGTATCCCTCTGGTTTGAATATCTCTTCCTGTCTGGGCACCAACCACCGATTCGTAACAAATTTTTTGCCATCATATCTTGAGCAGTTCACAATCACAACAAAAATAAATGACATTGGTATAGATTATTAGCTATTTCAAAGACAAAACAAATGATAATGAAATTTTGGCAATAATGTAAACATAATGATTAATTTCATTATTTCAGTACCTACCATGCGATTCAAGGCACAAAAAACATATTCACGTCAAAACTTGCAACTGTGTCTATGAAAGCCTACGACAATTTTTTTACGCTAAAATTTTAAAATTTTCTTTAATTATTAGTCAAATAACGTTATAGCGAAAATCTCATTTTAACAAACACTTTTCTAATCCGTCAGATAAATTTACTTAGGAAGAATGCAAAATCCCGGAATTCCTTTATAACAAAATTTAGTTATAAGGAAGTGATTTCTTTGGTCCCTTGGAGTTCGTTATAATGGGATTTGACTGTATAATTTTTTTTTTTTGGATAAAGGAGCAAATACCAGGTTTAACCGGGTACACATTGAAATACATACAATAATATTCATCAATTAGTTTCTTTAAAAAAATGAAAAATTTGTATTTGTCGTTCAAGTTATATACATTTCACTTTAAAATGTAAGATCCTTCTCCATTTATTAGCTTCCAACTACTGAAAAATTCAAGTCATAGTTTTTCTCATGTTAATTGTAAACCCCCCCCCCCCCCACATTTAAAAGTGTCATATTGCTCTGTATTCGAGCATACTTTGCAGCCCAGTCTCTACAAATATGGCACTGTGGGGATACATTCTTTTTTATTGAACTGTGCATGCATAATGTTCATTGCAAAATATACAAGTTTTAAAAATTATTGTCTTCTCACGATCATCCTATTAAAATAGCTTTATTACTACAATTTTTATTTTTTTCTATTGACTTTATACACTTACTTTTTCTTGCAATGGCGTTTATATTTCTATTAGTGGATAATGGAAATATGTATCTGGAGTTTCTTTATATGTATATTGAAGTACTTTTTACGAGGCGTATGTGTTATGGTAAATGATAGTAATCCATGGTTTTAGCTATTCATCAACAGGACAAAAAAAGAAGGAAAAACTACATTCTTGAAGATTTTTTTGACATTATAGTGACAGCTTGATAATTTTTAGCTCATTGTATGCAAATAGTTTTTATATTTTTAACATAGAGATGTGAGGTGAGAATATTGTGAGAATATTCTCCTGAGTGTAAAAATTTGAGAATACTCAAGAATATTAATTTTTCTTGGAATTTGTTTTGCCAATTTTGTTTATACTATGAAATATAAATCAGTTTCCATTGCCTGATATTTGAAACAAAGCAATTTTTGGTATAACCACCCCAATAATGACTTTTAGTTTGAGAATATTTTGACTCTTGGTCATGATGAGAGGTTTTAAAAGTTTGGTTATGAATATTTTAGAAACCTTTGAGATTAAAACCTTAAAAAATTATTTTGAAATTAGATAAATTTTCAGAAATAAGTTCAAAACAAAAAATTAAACATCACTTTCAGTCTAAAAAGATAGAACTGTTGTTTTTTTTCAATGTACATACACTCAAATTCTCTATCACTCGTATTTCTTTAAAAGTTGTGCAATTCAGCGATGTTGGTTTAATTTTCTCACTTTCAAACTTTAATATTGGGGGCTACAAACTTCAGTATTCCTGTCTCCTTGACGGGAAGAGAGATAGGAACATAGAATATTCTCTCAAAAGACTACTATTGTAAATTACTAGAGAATATTCTTATCAAAAATAATAAGAATTATTCTCAAGTTATTTATAGAGATTATTTATTATTATACATATTATTATATATATTCTTGAGAATATTCTCTGGAAGGTCTTCTATAACTGAATATTCTCATTGAGGAGAATATTCTAGAACATTCTCTAGAAGGACTATTATTAATAACTTGAGAATAATTCTTATTTTTGATAAGAGAATATTCCCTAGTAATTTATAAAAATAGTCCTTCAAGAGAATATTTTCAACGATATTATATATAACTAAATTATAAATAACAGAAGAATATGCTCATCAAGAATTTATGAGAATATTATCAACCTTCCAGAGAATATTCTCAAATATTCTCCTTGATGTTCTCCTAAAGATTATTCTCAGGAATTTTACATCTCTATGGTTTAACATTAGCTGTTTGACGATCACTCCTCATAGCAAGATACAGATTATAACAGACTTTTTCTGTATTTCAGTTTTTTTATATGTTTTTGAATTGAGAATAATGTTTTATTTTGATCTAATTAGTTTATTCTAATTTTTTTTTTCAGGTCTGAATCTGAAGAGTCACGCAGAAATCATAACATGGTGCAAGTCTCATGATATAAAACTAGTTGTTGTTGGACCAGAAGACCCATTAGCAAATGGTACAGTTCTTTTTAATTACGATAACTCATTATATTGCAAGTGTGGGGGGGGGGGAAGGGACATAAACAAAGACTATCCAAGTTTCAATGTCAGTTATACTTTTAAAAGTGGCTGTCTAATAAATGTGATAGATACATCCAATGCCTTGTGTAAGGAGGAGCTACCTGTATTTTTGATTTTTATTATAATTTTATTAAGGAAAGACAACATTGTACTTATGAATGTATGCCACAGCTGTAATTTGGGCACTAGTCAAGATCTATATGAAGTTTGCTTACACTGTCCTGAAGACACTAGATGATCTATAGCTGCCAAGTCCCCCCGATTTCTGCTCCATCTGCCAGACTTGGAAAAATTCTTACATCTCCAAAATTTTTACCATGTTTGGAAAAATTCCTTATTTTGTGAAATTCATTATTCCCAGAGAATTCCCCCCCCCCCCCCACAAATGATGTGACATGCATTAATTTTTTTTTTAATGAAAGAAATGGATGAGGTAGTTTTGAATTTTGATTTGTTCAATTTTGGATGCTCTTACACATTGTACAAAATATTCAGGTTGATTTAGAGAATGGAAGATTTGATTTCGAGTTTCAAAAAACTTAATTTTTCTTACCTGTTCATGGCGACCGCAATTATTGAAATAGAGACATCTGTTGCTTTTTTGAGATTCTTTTTTTTTGTTGTTGTCCTCTTCATGAGAATATTCAAGTTGTGAGCTTATTCTGTACTTTTTCACCAACCTTCTTCATCCGTAAGGCAACTACCGTATATACTCGTGTATAAGCCGACCCCCCCCCCCTCTTCAGGACCACCAAAATCGCAATAAATTGAAAACCCGTGTATAAGCCAACCCCAAAAAATCCATGCATTTCAGAAAAAAAATTCTTATATTTTCATGCAAAATTAATAGTTTTTACAGAAATTTACAATAGAAAACGATTTAAACTTTTTAATCCGTTTCTTCTGAGTCTCCAAGCTCATCGTAATCCATCAGATCATCATAGGGGGGTGCGGCATGTTCGTTTTTATCTTCATCTGGGCTACCATCGCCATTGCCACTTTCAACGAGGATATCATCTTCATTTCCGTCCATCGCATTGCTGATGCAACACTTTTTGAAGGATCGGATGATAATTTCAGTGGAAACAGAATTCCACGCCCCATGTACCCATTGGCTCAATGGGTCCAGGTTTCTTCAACGCACCACTTTTTTTTGTAGTTTCTTTATCATCAGAACTCATCCATTCGATCCACAAATTCTTCAGTCTTTGAAAGAGTTGTTGATCCTCACATCTAAAGGCTGTACAATCAACGTTAGCCCACTTGGTATCAAAGCCAATGATGTTTCGATTTCTTTGCCTCGTCTTTGACATTATAAGGGTTTTGAACATATCCCATACCAATAATGCCAGTTTCTCAAACACTGCTACAAAAATGACTACTGATTGTGGGGTCGAAATTTTCTCATCAAAAACTGATCCGAGTATAAGCCGATCTGCCCCCCCCCCCACTTGAGGAACGAATTTTTCCATAAAAAAACTCAGCTTATACATGAGTATATACGGTACTTTTTTTCATATAGAGTTGAATAAGCAAATGTGGATTTTGTTTGGGCATGGAGAAAAATGTCGCTAAACTACACTGCTGGCCACCGTAAATGCAACACCCTGAAGGAAGCATGCAAATAATATGAAATTTGCAACATGCATTAGCGGAGGTGAGATATGCAAATGATTAGAATTTCAGCTCAGACGCACATCACGCGCGCCTGTAGCGCCACTTCAAAGCGCTATTTAAGGCTTGGAGATTTCAACGATTTGAAGTACGGCAATTGTGTTGTTCTTGTGGTTTTTTCAAAAAAACGATCAATTATGCCTCGTAGAAAACAGCGATCATCTTTTGATCAAGTATCCGAGTTCGACAGAGGAAGTATAGTGGCCTACAGAGATTGTGGATTATCTTTCAGGGAAATCGGTAGTCGTGTTGGACGAAACCAAACAACTGTAATGCGGATATGTGATCGTTGGATGCAGGAGGGTACGACGGAATGACGTGTTCGATCGCATCCACCTCAGTGCACCACTTCACGTGATGACAGGCGTATTGTGCGTATGGCAGTGACGGATCGCTCAGCCACATCACGAACCATAGCACAGCACATTCAGTCTGTATCGCATCATCCAGTGTCTGCGCGTACCATTCGACGCCGTTTACAGCAGAGTGGTCTGTCCGCAAGACGTCCATTGCTTCGTCTACCCTTGACGCAGAACCACAGACGTCTCCACCGCCAATGGTGCGATGAAAGAAGGATGTGGACGGCACAATGGAATGAAATTGTCTTTACTGACGAGTCACGCTTCTGTCTGCAACACCACGATGGTCGGATTCGAGTCTGGAGACACCGTGGAGAGAGGATGCTGAACAGCTGCGTTATGCACCGCCACACTGGTCCTGCACCTGGTATTATGGTATGGGGCGGTATTGGATATCACTCTCGCACTCCTCTAGTACGCATTGCCGGTACTTTAAAAAGCCAGCGCTACATCTCCGAGGTGTTGGAGCCAGTTGTCCTTTCTTACCTTCAGGGCTTGCCCACAGCCATATTTCAACAGGATAATGCGCGACCACACGTGGCACGCATTGTCCAAAGGTTCTTCGTCAATCGCCAGATTGAATTGCTTCCCTGGCCAGCTCGCTCTCCGGATCTTTCGCCGATAGAAAACATGTGGTCCATGGTTGCTCAACGATTGACCCAGATTACATCCCCAGCTGCCACACCAGATCAACTTTGGCAACGCGTGGAAGCTGCTTGGTCTGCTGTACCCCAAGAACACATCCAAAGTCTCTTTGAATCAATGCCGAGGCGTGTGGCAGCGGTGATCTCCAACAATGGCGGCTACTCTGGCTACTGATTTTGGCAGGAACCACACTTCACAGAAGTCTATAAATTTAATCATTTGATGCTTGGTCAACATGTTATCTACAAAATAAATATTGTTGCGATATCTCTTGTCTTTCTTGGTGTTGCAATTTGGGTGGCCAGCAGTGTACATTGATATTCCAAAATAATAATGCTAGAAAGACAATGTCTGAACCAGAGAAGTGAATGGGATTTCAGCAGTCTGTGAAAAAGTTGATTGCTGCATACCCTCAGACTTTAGTATTTCCAGGGTAGTAGGATTTGCATCTGCGATTGAGCTCCTGGAAACCCCAGACTTGCTCATCCACCATATTTGTGCGAAGTGTGGCATCAATATTATTGGTACAGCCAATAGCTGTTTCCTATGCCAGTTTTTTTTAATGATTAGAAGTCGCTTTGAACAGAAAACTGGTTTTGTTACTCTAAGATGGAGAGTGATGAGGATGAGTACTCTCTGTATATTCAGGTGCTTCAGCAGATGCTAAGGTCATCTAAGATCCAGTAAAACTCCAGCTGCCCATGGAATTTAAAAGCCAGTGTGTATATGGGACTGATAATGAAAGCTTCTTACTCAGTGCCACAAAAAAAAAAATTCAGACTTTGTTAAATTGTAATTTTTTTTAACATTTTAATGTAGGCTACGTATTATATTTTAGAAAAGATCAATAAATCATGGTATAAAGAAATGAATGATTAAAAGTTTGCTAGGAATTCTGAGGAAAGAGAGGTTTTGTGAATGTCGGTATCTAAATCAAACTTTGAATTATCCAACACTTTAGGGGAAAAATATCAATTAAACACAAAATCAATTAAGAAATTTAAACACTTAATTTTTCTTCATTAAATTGAATTAGAAACTCGAGGAATTCTTAAAATTCAAATTAGCCAAGTAATGGGTAGTAGGATTTGCATGGTAGTAAAGACTAATTATATTCATCCGTGATTTCAGTGAAGATTATGAATTAAACTGAGCTTCATTGAAGAAACAGGACAAATAAATATAATGATCTCCCTGCATGTATACAAGAAACTGTATTTGGAATTTGGGCCCTGATTTCTTTATTATTTCAGGCATATCAGATTCTCTGACAAATGCCGGTATAAAATGCTTTGGACCATGTCAGAAAGCAGCAAATATCGAAGCAAGCAAACTCTTTGCAAAAGAATTCATGGACAGGCACAACATACCAACTGCCAAATGGCTTCGTATTACCAACGAAGATGAAGCTCGAAAGAATATAGTCAAGTATGCTTATTTAGGTTTTTTCCCTTATTACAATACAATACTTTATTAGTGAGAAATGAGGAATACAGAAAAAAAGGGGAAGTGGGGGGGGGGGCTTATACTGGCAATCACAATTTACAATTTGATATGAAACTTAAACATACAACTTGTTGTATAAATAAATTAATAAAAAGATTAAAAATAATTAACAGAACATGAATGAACAGAAAGAGTAAAAAGAAAAAAAAAAAACTAAATACAATATAACTTGATTGGTCATGGTGGCCAACCATGCTCCATGATTCCTTCTCATTCCTGTGATTTTATTGATGCTCTGTGTTTTTCACAATTATTTGAATGTGTAACAGCTTTTTTTTTTTTATTGAAGAGATTGATCTTTGTTCTTAGTTTAAATGTCAAATAAGTGATTTTTTTAAATCAAATATTTTCTTCACTTAACTTTTCTTTATTTGTTATACATAATCACGAGAAAGGAAATAAAAGGAAATGAACAAAATTGTCTGAACAAATTCCATTTCTTCTTCCAAGTGTTTGTTAGACCTTGGGAAGATTTATCTTGGAATATACAGAGTTAAAAAATCATCTGAATGTATTCACGAGCACTTAGCATCTGCATCCACCCACCTTTTCACAGTAAAATTTCACTTTCACATAATTATTCTTTTTTTATATTCTGCAAACAAATATGCATTGGAAAATACTTGGTAAATACTAACTAACTAATGGAAATCAATTAAAAATCTGATTAATGCAGTGAAGATACAGCTAAATTTAGAAATTTTTGAATTCAAAAATTTAGCTGTGTTCAAGTTAAATAATATTCAAATTGGTACGAAACTAAGTGAACACATGCAAGTTTCATAAGAAAGTCTGTGCCCACCCTTTTACAGCAAAATTATAGATTCCTCAAGTATAAACATTTGGTTAATCCATGGCTCCCACAAGAGGGCTCCAGCACCGGGATAATTGTTCTTCACTCTAAATATATTTTTTCATGCTTTAAATTCATTATAAAAGGGCTGCTGAGAAGCCTGGCTTGGGGGGCCCCACCAAAGATATCAGCCTGGGGGAGGGCACTTCTTCAGCATGTGGGGGCCATGGGTTGATCTACAGTATTGGTTTTCAACCCTTCAAAGTGCAAATGCAGGCCATTCTTTCTGTTTTAACGAGAATGTTGACCATAAGGAAAAACAGGTTTGGTCTAGTACCACGAAATGCTCTCATATCGGATTATTTAATATTATTAGAAACAAAATGTTTGGTCTCTTGAATTTTATTACTGGGTCTGACTATAGTGTTCAATTTTTAGGTTTAGAGAGTGAACCATTTCATTGGTTTGAAAACTTGTTGCAGGTGGCTCAATTAAGTGATCATCTACTTCACCACACACCAACTCCAGCCATATTGTTATAGCGCCTGAGTGGCACAGTGGTAAGATGCTCGTCTTCCACTTTGAAGGTTGCCGTCAAAGTCCATGGGTTTGAATCCAGCCAAAATAACATCAGAAAAAGTTCTTTACCTATCGAACCTGGGGTGACCACCGATATAGATGGCACCTTCATTTCCCATCCAAATCCACTAGCTTGAAATTGCCATATGGCTATATATGACTGGAGTTGGTGTGCGGTAAAGTAGTGGCCATATCGTTATACTGCAATTTATTGCCGTTAATGAGTTGGGTTGGAAATGTAAGTGCCACGTGTCAGTGGTCTCCTCTAGCTCATTAGGGAAAATGTCTTGTTATCTATATTCTTCTCCCAATTGATCCTGGGAGCTGAAGATGGTAGACAAGCATCTTATCACCATGCCACTCAGACACCTCCAAGTTCATTTGGTTTTCAAGGAGATTAACTGATCAGCGCTGCAGGTAACTACTTGCATCGGTTATGTGATCTTTATATGTGCTGTTGGTCACTGAAGTGCTCTGGAACTGTGCTACACACTGATCTGTAAATAACCCGCTTAAGTGGTCTGGGAATGTGCAGTGGGCCACTCAAGTGATGTGGAACTACACTGCAAGTCATTTAAATGATCTGTAGATGTGCAGCAAGTCACTTGAGTGATCTGGGGGGTTATGTCATCGGCCCTTCATGTGATGCGAAACTGTACCACTGGTTTGATCTGGAAATGCGCTGCTTAGTTCATTTAAAAAAGTTAGGTTTGAGGTCCTGAGCTACATTAGATGACTATGGGAGCCACATTTGGCCCTCTGGCCATGGGTTGAGTATCTATGATAAATTTAACAAATGCAATTTTTTGATATTAGTGCTCCAATATATATATATTTTTATAATTTTGTGTCTTATAATTTCATTTGTTGGTGTTTGCAGTGCATCCTTTGACGGTCTTGTTGTGAAGGCGAGTGGATTGGCTGCGGGCAAAGGAGTCATTGTTTGTGACACCAGGGAAGAGGCTGTCAAAGCTGTCACTAGCATGAAATCGGTCTGTATCAATATTTTAGTGTAAATTTTTAATGAAAATTACATATCGCTTTCCTGTGTATGACCATGGCTCCCACAATTGTGGGGCTGGGGACAATTAATTCTCATCATTTTGTTTTTCACATTATTAATTGACTATAGGAAAAACCGTGAAAAGTCTGAATGGGGGAAGGGGGTTCAAAAGAGCCCAACCCTTGGGCCCTGCTTAAGGATGTGGGGCCATGTGTATGACACTTATCTTTTGTGTCTTGATGTGCACAGCATCAAGAGGTGTTACTGTATTTTTTATTGAATTCTGTTCTGTTGAATTCTCTTTTCAATTTGTTTGCATTATTTCAGGACAAAGCGTTATGTGCTGCCAGTGAAACGATTGTGGTGGAAGAGAAGCTCGATGGGGAAGAAATTTCGGTTTGTGTATTTGTTTTGTTTTCATAAATATATTTATGTATTATTTTGAGAGCAAAGTCTATCAGTGCACAGGGGTCTGTCCAGCCAAAATTTCGGTCCATTTTCTGGACCTGAGAAATGGACACTTTACAAAATAAAAACTATTGAAACCATAAATTTGGTATTTCATTTCTTTTGTGATATTAATTAGGTTTCTTTGCTTTCCACAAAGTTACTTATTTTTCACAAAATTAATGATCCTTTCCACAAAAATAAATTTGTACAAAAACAGGATCCTATGAAAAAAGTCTGGACAGACTCCTGGTACAATGAAACCTTGATATAATGATACTCTGCAGATCAAGGAAAAACAATGTAGAGCACTTATTGTTATATAGAGAGGTAACATATATTCCCATCATGCACCACTGAATTTATGCTATTCTCGCCATCTCTTTCAAGTCGGCACTGCTAGTGCCACCAGAAAATGCACTTATAAGAATTTATTCGCATCAAAAAGCTGTTTAAGTTAATTGATAAAATTCAGTTGTTTTGCTACTATAAAGAAGTTTACTGCATTGTACTTTTGTGTACTACTCAAAAAATAGTTTCATGACTGTCACCTGGCAGTCCAGTGGTTAGGGATCTGCCGCTGCGATGGTTCAGTGGTTATAATGACAGACTCGCGTCGTGAGGATCGGGGTTCGAACCCCATTGTCACCACAGTGTTGGTCGGTTGAAGTTGTTTTCCTGTGGTTCCCAACTTCGAGTCGCAAATGCGAGCTGATCTCCCCATTAAAAAGTTTCGCCACAGAGAGCAACAGGCCTACAACGATTAATTATTATCACAAAAATGAGAAACTTTGCCTGGTTTTAATTTATTTCAAATTATTTTGATTTTGATAAAGCGTTCATTTTTAAAAAAGCAGCACACAATTCTGAATTGAATTTTCTCGAGGGATACTTCATCAGAACATGCCAGAATTTCCTCGTTAATGAGGGAAGAAACACGCCACCTATTTTGTCAACTTGGACAAGCTTTATTAACCTCAGTCGTGACAAAACTTTCAACACTTTGCAACAGATGGCTCCCCAATTCGCATTCAAAGACCACTCGGACTCAGCAAATACAAAGGCGAACTCTTCGGACGACCAGATGTAAACATCACTCCTCCACGACTCATTCGTGTGAATTCTGACCACGAGGTCCTGATGACGGCTCTCCATTGAAGAGCCAAAACGTGTCGACCATTCGACCAATTGAATTTATTTGTCTTAAAAACGTGGCAATTTTTGTATAGATTAATTATTCAATCATTACACTTCACTCATAGTTAGAAAAACTGGTGGAAGATGGCAGCACTACACATAACAAGCATTAAACAGAAACAAACGTCACATTAAGTTTCATTACACGTACGTGCACATTCCCGCATGTACCAATTCGTTAGAGGTTCCGCAAAGGAATATGGACGAGGTGCATGTCTGGGTTTAGTAGTAGTGGTTAGGGATCTAGCTTCTGACTGTGCAGGTCTGGGTTTGAATCCTGGTTTGGGTATGGATGTCTACTAACACACCAACAAATATCCTGGACAGATCGTAAAGATCTCTTGGGAATATGTGATGATCACATTATTAAAAAAAATTAATTAACGCTTTCAGGGGGCACATTGCATAAAATACTGATGATATTAGATGCCCTCAGAAAAACAAAAACTGATTAGGAATTTAAAAATATATTGAAAGTAATTTTCGCAAAATATAATGAACTAGCACTATAGGGATTTTAAAATCTCTCTAAAAATATCATTATAGTCTGTGTAGCAAAGACAAAAGATCATGAGAGCAAAATTAAAGGATTGCAGTCAAAGTCAGTGTTGCCAACGTATGCAATGATACATTACTTTTCTGCCTGTATATTATGCATCACCAGTTTCTGAACAATCCTAGTGAATTTCTGACAAAATAAATATTTCAATTTCGTTGCAGGTTCTCTGCTTCACAGATGGCAAGACAATATCTGTTATGCCTCCATCTCAAGATCATAAAAGGCTTGGCGATGGTGATAAGGGGCCAAATACGGGTGGCATGGGTGCTTATTGTCCTTGCTTTCAGGTGATAATTATTTTTAAATACATAATTTTTCCCCTCCAAGTACATAAGGATTGAGGATTGAAAATTAAAACTTTCAAAATAATTGATTTTGCGCTCATAATTCGTGTTTCTTAGAGAAATTATGTGGAAATTTCATTTAGCATTGTTTCCAGTTTATAGACATGAACAAGGGTGTTCAACCTTTAGGAGAGTGCGAGCCACTTCATTGATTTGAAAAATGCATTGTGGGTCAATTAATTAAGTGATCTAGAACAGTGCAGCATCTTACTTGAGTGATCTGTAAATGTGCCACAGGTTTCTTTAGCGCTGTGGAATTGTGTTGCGTTGATTTTTACATATGTTGGGTGGGGGATCACTTAAGTGATCTGGAACTGTGCAACGGGCCACTTGTGGTATATGAACTATGCAGCGGGGTCACTCAAGTGATGTGGAGCTGCACAGAAAATCAGTTGAATGATCTGGAAATGTTAGTGGCCACTTGAGTGATCTGGGAATATGTCACAGGTAAATCCTAGTGACCTGGAAATATGTTGCAGGTCAGTCAAGTGATGTGGAACTGCACTGTAGATCACTTTAGTGACCTGGGAATGTGCTTCTTAGTCAATTTTTGCAGAATTATGTTTGAAGTCACTGGTCATATCAGATGGCTCTTGAGGGCCGCATTTGGCCTGCAGGCCATGGGTTTAGCATGTTTGACCTAGAACTATATATTTTTTGTTATTAATGGTATAGATATGTAATAGATAGTATAGAGATGGAAAGTGAAAATTAATTAATTCACATTTTCATAAAGGGTGGGTGGTGAAGTAATCATTGTTTAAAGGCTCCCCCCCCCCCCACTTATCAAAAGTAAGCAAATCCGAAACTCTCCTCTCCTTGTTGCTGATGTAATACTTGAATGGCCCCAATTTAATATGCAGGGCTCCTACTTTTCCTACTTTTTGGTAAAATGTCCTACTTTTGTCACCAAAACCTATCAACAAAATTCATATGATTGATTTTAATTCAGAAGGGGGAATCATCAATATAATGCCATATAATAAAAATGTAGTAGATTGCAATTAATGATTCTGCCAAAGCAGAACTTGTATTGTTTTTAAAGTTATTTGGGAGGGGGGGGGGGGTGTATATCGACCATTTGGTGATTTATTAATTTTTCTTTTGTTTAGTTTGAGGGTTCAACAAGCAGAGTAGTGATTAAAAACTTCTGCCTGGTTGAAAAATAATTATTTTGTATTTACTACTTCATGGTCTAAACAATAACATTCATCATTCAAAATTATGGTGCACATTTTGTGTATAGGTGAAACAACAGTTTGCATAACAAAGCAGTTGGGTACATAGGCCTATTCTAGGTTTTGTGACTCTAATTATACGCAATAGCGTTCAATTGTCTTCTGTATCTTTAGGGCATGCAGAGCCATAAACAATATTTACAAGTCTCAGCAAAGAGCTAGAAATGAAAGTGCTTCATTTGTTAAACATGATTACACCGGCATTGAACGCTAAAATTTAAATAAAGGCACAGACAATACAGTAAAACCATCTGGTCCACCTTGACTTATTTATATCAGGCCTTGTAATTTATGCGTTTTGCACTGTGCTCTTTGAAGTGGTCTCGAAAGAGCGTCATTCTTAAAAAATTTACATGTCTTCATAATTTTCTGTGTGCATTGTGGAAAAGAGTTGACAGATTGGACTGTAGAAGACTCCAAAAAAAAAAAAAAAATGTATATTGTGAGGGGGAGACTGAAAAAAACTATCTGTGGTTGGCCAAAAATAGTTTTTGTTACCAAGTCATTTCTGTCATTTTCCTTTAGCTCGAGTCAATCTTACGAGATACTGAAATAGTGTGCTATGATAATTTTTTTAAATTAAAAAAAAGAGAAAATTAGGGATAATTTTTTTCCTAAAAATGTTTTTAGGGATTTTTTATATTATGCTATGATTATGTTGTCTGGGGGGGGCACATTCCTACTTTTTCTAATTTTTTTAGAGGGAGCCCTGAATATGTATGTAAAAGTCTTTCGTGGCTGTTAAATGCTTCTCCTGTTCTCATATCTGTCAGGTTCCTAAAGAGACTATTGAAGATGTCAAAAAATATATACTGCAAAAAGCGGTGGACGGACTGAAATCGGAAGGTTCTCCATTCGTGGGTATGTTTTTGCATTAAATTTGTTCTTTAAAAGTTTTTCTGAATGACGTGGCTCGATAAGACTTTGTATGTATGGTCATTGGAGATCATTTGAAAGTGAAGTATAGATTTCTATCGATCTTGAAGTGTTATTGATATTTTTTCAAGTTATCAAAAATGTGAAAGAAAATATTTTATACACAATATATATTGTGTAATGTAAAATTATATATACTTCAAGACTTTTTTACTTTTTTATGTTGTATAAAAATTATTTTTTAATCAAAATTACTTTTTCATGTTGTTCATGTGTCGTTTTATTAGTGTGAGGGCATTCGTATCATTATTTCTGTTCATATTTTTTTATGCTATTCTTTAATTTTCATGTAAGTTTTCAATCCGTACTTATATTTTGTCATAGTTAGCCAATACAAGGTTTTGTTCAAAAAATGTCCCCTTTTATTTATAAAAAAATACTTGTATTCGGATACAACGATGTTACGCTAATCTTTTTTTGACCACACACTTTTCCTAATGATTCTGCCTCTGTCTGCAGCAGTGTTAAAACACCTTTTCTCAGATGGCATGCAACTGGTTGATCACATTATGCAGGATGTCTTCTCTGGACTGAAATCTGGTCCTTTTCAGGGGCGTTTTCAGCTTGGGGAAGAACCAGAAGTGGCACTGAGCCATGTCTGGAGAGTAGGAAGCTTGATGAGTTACAGGTGTGTTTGGCCAGACAATGCTGTTTTAAATGTGAAAAATGAGCGGGTGTGTTATCCTAATGGAGCTACCAATTGGCCGCGGATCCAGTCATTTTTGTGTCTTACATCATCATAAAGGCAACACAGAACCTTTTGGTAGTACTCCTTAGTGATGGTTGTGCCATGTGTGTGTGTAGTGCATATTCGTGATGAATCACGCTATTGGAGTTAAAAAAAAAAAGGCACTCAAAATGTCAAAGTCCAACCTGCCTTGATTTTTTGCCCTCTGGAATGCTTCTATTATGATGACTACAACTTGGTTTCTGGGTCATACCCCACAAACCCAGTACTTATCGCCTGTAATCATTGTGTTGAAGTTGAGATCACTATTCACAGTGTCGACCATGTCTTGTGCGATCTCCAAACAGAGTTGCTTTTACTTGATCGTTAGCAACTTTGGCATGAACTTCACTGAGATTATACTGAAGCCCAAAGCCTCAGTCAAAATGGAACAAACAGATGATCCAATGCTTGTCTTGTCTGTAAGCTGTTCTGATCCTGATTCAACGATCCTGCATCACCAAGGTCCTCACTTGGTCAATGCTAATCTCATTTTTGAATGTTGAGGGCCTACCAGAATGTTCTTCCCTCTCCACTGATGTGCTGTACTACTCCTTTATCTGTGTGGTGCCCATTATTTCTTCTCCCAAAAACCGGTTGAATCGTACGGATTGTTTCCACTTTGGAATCACTAAGGTTTATATAAAATTGAATGCAGTAGCATTGTTCACAGGTTTTTCTGTCATTTTCCTCAAAGATAAAAAATTTGACACGACACCACTTATACTTTTTCACTCATAGGCAGTCAGTGGGCGACTGACAGCTTCTACAAGTAGAAGAAAATTCCAGCATGCACAATCGGATCACCTACATATGTACACCACCACACCTCCCTAGCATTTGTTCACTCATGAAAAATCATGGCCAGATATTTTTCAAACAGACCTCGTTCATACATTATGATCAGAAATCTTTCCTGGTTACAAGAATTACAAGATTAATTACAAGAATACAATTACAAGAATTTTTTGCCGATGTGATTAACAGAATGGGTCAAGCAGTGGTCCATTTTCTAGGAGGTAAAAATCAAGAATATTTTTCCGCATGAATTTTAGATCGATAGTCCCTTGCTACACTGCACTCAGCTGTAATGCCTATTCAGATATTTCATACCTTTATTAGAGCTGCTTAGCACATGATAGAACCTGTTGAATTCTCTGTGATGATTTGCATGCAATACATCAAAAAATATATATACATTAGATAAGTCGGCTCTGTCTTTGCCGCTGCTCCCCTCCTCCCACATCTCCGCCCATGAATGACAGGAGTTTTCAGTGAACAAGTCTTCCTTGTTTAAGAATTACTAGTCCTCAACCAAGATCTAATATAATGCCAAACTTGTTATAGCTCCAAAACTCTGCTAGGTAAATGATGGCATTGCATCAAGTTTGACTACAGTTGTGACTGTATATGGACTGATTACGACCATCATTGATTCATGCAATAACATATTTAAATTTACTTGTTTCAGGAGTTCTTTATGCTGGATTGATGTTGACAAGTAGAGGACCAAAAGTTTTAGAATTCAACTGTCGATTCGGCGATCCCGAAACTCAGGTGGGTAAAAACAATTTTTCTCTAAAAAACATTTCATTATGAATGGGGAAAATTGTTTACAATTAAAAAATTTCTACTGTAATTTCTTGCGTACAACCCACAAACTATAGAGAAATGAATTTTTGCACTCTTCGGAGAATGCTCAACCTCCCTCTGACAATGGAATGGTTCGAAAAAGCAGTAGAAAGGTCCAAAAAGGCAATAGAGACACTGTGGGTATAATATAGAAACCTATGAGTTTACTTGAATTGGGGGGTGGGGGGGGGGGCAATTAGATTTTTTTTTTGTTAAAGAAGATGGAACAAAAAGTTTAAGAAACTGTGGTTTAAAGCATTTTGTTACACAACTTTTTGAGGATGCATCTAGTATTGTCAGAAAATTTAAAAGATGTATTCAAGTCAAAAAATTGTTTGAAAAAGCTTTATAAAATAATCGTTTGTGCATATGCTTTGTAGGTCATATTACCTCTCCTGAAATCTGATTTATACAGAATCATGCTTTCCTGTGTTGATGGGACTCTGAATCAATTCGGTCCCATAGAATGGCACGAATCCAAGTTTGCCGTTGATGTTGTTGTTGCAAGCGGAGGTTATCCGGGTAGCTATCCCAAAGGAAAAGTAATCACAGGTAAAAAAATAGATGTCTAGTAGATTTTAAAATGTAAAATTTCAATGATAAAACCCGAAATATAAAGGTTATATGCTCGCATTGAAGCTCTAATGAAAATTTTCACATATCCATAGCTAGTAATAATTATTTTTGATATTTAAGGCTTGGAAGCTTTAGAAAGAGAAGGTATTATTGTGTTTCACGCTGGAACAGCTGTGCAATCTGGTCAGCTTGTGACTTCTGGTGGAAGAGTTTTAGCAGTGGTTTCTGTGAACGAGGATATTCGTGCAGCTTCTGCGAAGGCAACGGATGCAGCTAGTAGAGTTCTGTTCGAAGGCGCTTTTCACAGGAAAGACATCGCCCACAGGGCCATCTCAAGGTATTCGTGATTTATACAAAATTCTGGGACATCTATTCATTGTCATGCAGTTGACGGATAGGAAAATTCTCAAACATAGATTTCACCAATTAGAAAAATCATTCTGAGAAAATGCGGAGACAATAGTTCTCACCAGTGAGTGAGTGACAGTGATTGAGCAAGTGAGTGGCTGAATAAGTTGGTGAATGAGCTAGCAAATACAGACTGATGAGTGAGTAGCCATATGAGTGACAAAGTTAATGAGCAATTGAGTGAATGCCAATATGAGGGACTTATTTGCTCACCTACTCACTTTCATTTATTCATCTGCGTACTCACTTGCTCATTCACCTACTGACCAGCTTTCTCATTACTCACTCCCTCACCTATCCAGTCACTTGCTCAATCATTAATTCCCAGACTCACTCATGACAGTTACTCATTCGCCTGCTCATCCACTCACTATCAGGGGTCTGTCCAGTTGAAATATGGGTCCGTTTTCTGGACCCTTCACAAAATTGTGGCCCTGAAAAATAGACTCTTCACAAAATACAAATTTATGAAACCGTAAATTTGGCATTTAATTTCTTTTGTGATTAATTCATGATTAATTAACTAGATTATTTCGCTTCCCGCAAAACGACTTATTTTTCACAAAAATAAGGAAAATTTTCATGAAAATAGGACTTCCAAAAAAAGTCTTTACAGATTCCCTGACTATGTCACTTTGTCGATGAATTGCTGTCTGTTAATTTTCCTAGCACTGAACTATTATGTACGTGAATTGTGTAACAGTGAATTTTCCCAGCGGTAAATTTTCCTTTCATTGAATCGTGTGGCTTTGAATTGCGGCCTGTGAACTTTCTGGCAATGAATTTTCCACACGATTATTTCTAGAGAATGAGGGTAGCATGGGAAATATTATTTCAAAGTAAGTGCGTCTTGCGCTTATATTTGCAGATTAAAATTTGTGATTAGTTACCTCATTTGATATTCAGTGAAATCTTGTTCAGGTTTTCCAGCTTTTTTACATGAATCTGTTGCTCACTCAAAAAAAACTATTTCATCTGTTTGGACATTAATATTCAGTCACAGTCAATAAAGAATGTTAAATTATCAAATGATAAAATAAGTTAATTGATAGTAAATCACGATTATTATCATTTTAATGTTATTTTTCATGTTCATTGCCTAGGAGAGATAAATGTGAATCGTAACATTTGAAAAAAGGCAGTGGTGGGATTGAATTCTACGTTTCTGTAATTTGAGCACTCTTGACACACCAAGTTTTTTGCTGGATCTTTTTGCTCCAAAGGTACCAGCAAAGAAGAAAAAATCATTTGATTGGTTCTTGCAGGTTGTGTCAGAAAGGCATGACATACCAGAGTTGTGGGGTTGACATTGAAAAGGCTGACAATTTTGTATCGAAAATCAAGTCTTTTGCTGAAGCCACAAATCGATCTGGAACTGTTGGCAGCATTGGTGGGTTCGGTGGTGTGTTTGATCTCAAGGCGGCTGGCTACAAGGATGCTTTATTGGTCTCTGGTACTGATGGTGTTGGTACAAAACTGAAGGTAAGGTCATCATGTTTGGAACAGTTCAATTTGCATCACTTGAAAATTTTCATGCAGATATTTTTTTTATTCGCCATGAATGTAAGAAATTTTTTTGTTACGCATATTCCAGATTGCTCAAGCTTGTAATAAGCATGATACAATTGGAATCGATCTAGTGGCTATGTGTGTGAACGACATCTTAACGCAAGGAGCGGAGCCATTGTTTTTCCTTGATTATTTTGCATGTGGGAAGCTCAACACTGATATCACAGAACAGGTCATCAAGGGTATTTCAGAAGGATGCAGGCAAGCAAATTGTGTTCTCTCTGGTGAGTTTAGAGTCAAAATCCCATTCTCATTTAGATCTGTTTATTTGTTAGTTATCAGGACTTTGGTTTATGCTATCATTTTTTTTTTTTTTTTGTAGAAAGTTTTTTCTGTTTCTATATTTTGAACCAGACTCATTTTTCCCTATAAGTTATCATTATTTATCTGCAAGACTATTAGAAGGCTCCCTCATAGGAGCCAATGCTTTTGATTTACCCGGAAGCCTTCCGATTTTTCAGCCTTATTAAAATCTTCCAGTCAGAAATCAGATTCTTTTGATTTATCTCTATAGAAAAATCCCTAATAGTCCTCAAATTGTGCTTTGTTTGAATGGAAAATCCCAAAAGAAAATACTCTTCCAGTCCTTACAATTTCAGGCTGACCCCGGTTTCTCAGAAAAAATATGAAAAATGACGATTTGAAGTACGAAAAATCAGTGATTTTTGCCTAATATTATGCCAAAAACATGCAAAGTGGCCAATTATTGCTAAAAAAATTGCTGAAGTTGTCCCGTTCAACCAAACAGGAAATATACGACCATCATACTTACAACCAGGATTTTTTTCAAATATAGTTATCAATCGGTTATTGTTATCAGAAACTTAGAGCCTCGATGTGATCACATTAAATGGCATGCACTGTATTTTTTTTTATTGCCATTTGTGCTGCCACTAGCAATTCTTCCATTTAGATGTGCATGTAGACAGAAAGCAGCCATTTTTCTGTTGGTTTTCGTAACTTTTTTTTAAATTTCAGATTTCTTGCATGGATATTATTAAACCACATACACACAAAAATCTTTTCACAGGTGGAGAAACGGCTGAAATGCCCGGAATGTATGATGGTGATGAGTATGAACTTGCAGGATTCTCTACTGGAGCAGTTGAAAGCGAATTTCTTTTGCCTAAGGTCAGCGAGGTTCAAGAGAATGATGTGCTGATCGGATTGCCGTCTAGTGGTGTTCACAGTAATGGCTACAGTATGGTGAGGAAGCTTTTCGAGGCAAAGGGTTTCTCTTACCAGCAACCAGCCCCTTTCGACGAAACTGTGACCTTAGGCAAGTTATTTATCATCCGAATTCCAGTATTTTACTTTCACTAATCACCATTAAGTTCTTGTATTTTCAGACCGATATTCAGCTTGGAAAGCAAATAAGCTATAATTCCATGAGCCAAAGTGAACAGAAACTTATTGACTTCTTTCCAGACACCAACATCATGGAAAATTATAATTGATCTTAGGTTTTTAATCAGTAACAGCATTAAGTTTATGAGGATTAACTCCAATAGTCCGAAAATTGATCAGTTTGACCCTGAATCTTGTGGGATATCTTAAGAAGGGAATGGAGTGATAGGAAAAAAAAATTTCTGACAAAAAGTTGTAAGACAAAAGTGAGAGATTGGGAAACCCTGTTCTGGTTTCGATCATATATCCAACAGTCACAATAGTGGTAGGGTAGATTCAGATGACTTGTATTAAAAGTTAGCTATAAAATACCCGGCGCTGTCCGGTTTTCTTTAATTACTAGGAGGATTGAAAAAATTACAAACCATTATAAAGGAATTAGTTTTTATATATATACTGGCAGCATCAGAGAAGTGACAAACCATTGTAAAGACATGCACATGTGAGAAACCCATTAATAGGGAAGCGTGGTGACCAAAGTAAATATTCTGAAAGTAATTGTTTGCTCGACAGTTTTTGCCCAGCTTTTAAAGTAGACTATTGTTCAATCTAGGTCCTGTTTGGTATATATGCAAAATTTGGTGACAATCTGTATAAAATCGTAGATTTGCATAGAGAGAACACACTTATTTTTATAGAGTTGTGTATTTATTATATGTATGTTTTCTTTTAAGAAGAAATTATGTGAATAACTATTCCATGAAGCTATTTAATTTTGTGCATTCTTTTTAACAAAGGGGAAATGATTTTTAAAATCATTCAATTGTAAATCCAGTGATATTTAGTAATATTTTATGTGCATGTGCATCATTTCAAGTCACATGCACGACTGGGCATGTACATTTTTGGAGATTTATCCAGTCCTGTTTTTGCACCCCCTGGTTTACAGTGATTGATTAGTGAACTGCAAAACTCACATGATACATGAAATATTCTGTTTTTGTACTAATTTTTTCCAGAGAAATTGATCGTTGTATGAATTATTCATATGATTCTATTAACAGAGTAGTGAATGAAGTAATAAATGACAAATCAGTGAACAAAGCGAGAATTTCAAAAATAAAGTCTCTTCATATTTTTTCAGGAGAGGCGCTTTTAGTTCCTACTAAGATCTACGTGAGATCTGTTCTGCCGATCATGAAACAACGTCTCATCAAAGGAGCTGCTCATATCACAGGAGGTGGACTCACAGAGAACATTCCAAGAGTCTTACCTGCACATCTTGGAGTCACTATAGATGCATCCAAATGGACTGTGCCTCCTGTTCTTAAGTGGATCGCTGCTGAAGGTGATTTTTAGTATAGTTTTTTCAATTAATCAGTATTATTTATTATTTTGGTTATTTGTGCTATTGATGACCAATAAAGCTGTTTTTCAGAGATGTAATTTTTATGGGAGAGTTCCTCTTGAAGGAATGCCATCATTGATATCAATTAATATCTTCAATGTCTCCGTGCGCAATGCTAGTGGTTAGTATCACCAGCAGATGTTTGCAAGTCTAATTTGTTCTATAATCGCAGCATGCTCATACAGTGAAATCTCTATAAGCAATACTCTGTGAACCAAGAAAAAATATTGTTGTAGGGGAGATTATCGTTCTATCAAGAGGCAGTAGAGTTAAATATTAGACTATAGGCACTTACAAACAAGACTTGTAATGGTCAAAACCAATCTTCACCACAAATGTAGGTAGCACCAGAGATCGGCTCTTGTGGCCAGTGCGTTCAAGAGTATTTGGAACAAGGAAAAAGTTGTCATGGCGTCCACACATGCTGTGTGTTTTTGCAGTTGCTGTTTCTTTTCCAATGTAAGCCCTATTTTGTTCAAGATTTCTCTGAACAGCCATGTCTACAAATTGGCATCTAACATGGGGGCTTGAACCCATGGCCATGATATATTGACCATTGATATGGACAACAGCCTTTTGGGGAAACCGGACTGGTTGCTTGCAATTTTTTTGTGGTTATGAAATGATAAATAATTGCTTTTATACTTAGATAGGTTCTTGCACGAGGAAACAAATATATGTGTGCGACAAAGTGAGCGTATCTTGTTCTGATCCAATTTAAAATATGCACATGAATGTTCTCAACATTTTAATTTTCTCTAGGAAACTTGTCGAAAAAGGAAATGCTCAAAACTTTCAACAGTGGGATTGGGATGGTGCTCATTGTGAGTCCGACACACGTAGAGTCTGTCCTGAAGCAGTTGCGGTCCTGTGGAGAAGTGGGAGAAGTTATCGGCCGTGTCAGGTCAACTCATGAAGGTGTGTATACAGGAAAAACAAAAATTCTTGCTACTATAGTATTTTTGTATTTAAACTGAGCTTGAAAAAGAAAATGATTTGATGGTTTATTTCTTTTCGAAATTTTTCTCACATTAAATGAAATCAATGGGCTTTCTGAACATTATGCCGCAGTGAACAAGAAAAATACTTTTTCCTGTTCGCTTCGGCATGATATCCAGAAAACCTGTTGATGCCACATATCTTAGCTGAGCAAAAATTCACCATTCATCTTTTCTCATGTTGCCTGTAGGTGAAGAGAGAGTCAAAGTTGAAAATCTTAACCTTCCTGTCGCATCATTACAGAGTGCAAAACGAAAAATTGGAGTTCTCATATCTGGATCGGGTAAGTGAGAATTTGGTGTAGATATGTTATGGTCCAAGTATCTGCGCAAAACAACTAGAATTCAAAGTTTGGGTGATGTGCAAAGATGAGGAATTCGGACCATAACATTATGCACAAAAAATAATAAAAATGCCAGCTTTTTGAAATTGTAAATGTCAGAATCTTGCATCTGTAGTTTAAAAATCTCATTTTTTTGTTTTGTTGTTCATAGGAACAAACCTGCAAGCATTAATAGACCATACTCAGAATCCAAGTAACTTCAGTGCCGCAGAAATCGTCCTTGTTGTATCTAATGTACCCAATGTCGAAGGTTTGAAACGAGCCGAGAGAGCTGGAATCCCCACCAAAGTAAATTCATTTTTCTCTATAAAAGTGACTTGCTGACTGGTGGCTCAAGCCTATTCGCCGTCCGGGTGCAAAGCTTCATTTGCTGCCCATAAAGATGACCCTGGGGGGGGGGGGGGGGGCTGGCAAAGCAAAGCCCAGGGGACCGTGGGATAAACCTATTTTGTTCTTAGAAGGAAGCTGCACACTATTGTTTGTACCAAGAAAATCTGTGTGACCATATGTCCTGCTTTTAAAGAAAATGTTTTGTTTTCATGTTCCAGAGAATTATTTTACCATTCATGATTGTGCTAGAGATAACTCAATCCACAAAGCAACTATCACTCATGAGTCATCACCATTTACACTTTTCCTGTAAAGATGATATATAGTGAAACAATTTTTATTAAGAAATTTATTTCAAAGGCTTCAGAGACAGAATAAGTGAGAAGCCGAATTATACTTCCTTTGCATTTATTTGACTGTTCGGAGAGCACCGAAATGCACACACACTTGCTTGTTGTGATAGATTATATTTTTGCTTCTGATATTAGCATCCCAGGTCCCGTCTTTTTCCCTAAGTTTGCTCAGCACCTCCTTTGTCAGCGTGTGTAGCTTGGTTTCATGGGAAGTTTACTGTTAGAAATTGTAAAAAAACTTTTGTGTCCAACTAAAGCCTGAACTGCCCCCGGGTGCACCGCACCTTCGCTTAAGCCGCCCCTGCTTGCTGATACACTCCTACATTCATAAAGACACCCATTATTAATGATATGTAATTTTTTATTTTCCCTGCTGTTGTTTTCTTAACATTCTAGCATCCTCATTTAGTTTTCTTACGACTAGAAGCAAAAAAAATTTTTTTTCATGAATTCAATTGATATTTTATAATTATTATTCTTTACAATTTCTCTTCCATCAGGTCTTGAGTCACAAAGGCTTCAAAAGCCGAGTTGAATTCGATATGGCCGTCAACGACCTGTTAAAAGGCGCTGGAGTAGAGTTCATATGTCTGGCTGGATTCATGAGAATTCTTTCAGGTTTGTTATTAGTTTTCATAATTTATATCGACTAGACGCTTTAGTCCCGGGGTGCACAACCTTTTCAGTCCTCGAGCCAGATATGTGGTGATTCTGCCGTTTGTGGGTCAGAAACTTGTGTACATAGGGGTAACCATATGACATGTAATTTTACTGAACATTCATTCCTGTAATTTTGGTCATCCCGACTTTTTCATAAAACGTCCAGTTTTTTCCATAATTTTCAATGAGATGCAGTTGAATTTCTGAATTCAAGAATTGAGGTTATTTTCAATTATAAATAAATTTCATATGAAAATTTTTTGACTAATTGACAACTTCACATACCTTTGCCAAATTTTTTAGCTGAAATTGGCTACTTTACTTGCCTTTGACAATTTTGTTATGGCTGTAATCAGCAATTTTACTTTTCTTTGACATTTTTTTTTTCAATAACTGGCAACTTTGCTTGCATTTGACAAATTTTTTTGACTATTTGACAACTTCGCTTGCATTTGACGGTTTATTTGACAAATTTATTTGCCTTTAACATGTTGCTGTAATTGACAACTTTACTAGTCTTCGACAATTTCTTTTGTCTGTAATAGACAATTTTACTTGAATTTTTTTTGTTGTTATAATTTTCAACTTTCATTTGGCAATTTTTTTTTTTTGTGATAACTGATATTATCCCAAATTGATTTTGATTTCTTGTATTTTTATGAAGGAAATATGGTCAGTCTAGGCTTTTATTGTGTTGTGAGCCGGAGGTTGTGCACCCCTGCGTTAGCTTATTTAAACTTAGAGTGTCACTAAATTTGTCATAATTTATGCTTAAGTCTGTAATCCCAAAGGCTTTTCTTTGGCCCGGGAATGACTAACAAGTTGCTGTGTAACAATTAGGCCCTCCTCACACGGGGAAACTAAAATCGAGCTCGAGTTGCTTCAACTTGAGAGTTGAGTTGACTAGAACGAGTCGAGTTGCCCGTTCTCCCTCACACGGCGCTACTAAAAAAATATTCAAAGCCCGGGAAACTGAGTAAAAACAGCACACTCTATTAGTTTTCCTTCTTATCTTCCGGTACTATCTTGTTAACCGGGTTAGGAAAAATCGAAACAAATAAATAAGAAAAATAATTTCTATTATATGTGAAATTGCTACAGAATTTCAGCTCACAGGTAAATACAAAATTTCATTATTTAAATTGATATCATTTTGAAATGACAATAAAATGGTAAAAAATAGATAATTTTTTAGTATAATTTCATTTCATTTGGAAAAAAAATCGTCTGTTTTTCCCTCTATAAATGTGCCTTTCAGTACCTATATATGTTGGATTTAATATATTTTTATTGTTTATTAGTTAAAATATTGTCACACAGAATTTTAAGTAGTTTCATGAGATGAAACGACGAAAGCTGGTTCCCAGAGGCAAAAAATAAACTATAGGCAAAACTAGAGACAAACAACACATGAATTGTTGTTTATGTTTCAGGGAATGATTTTCCCCGAATACTCCCACACACAGATGTGCGTGTACGTGACCTAGATTACAGATATTCCAAACAAGGGGGAAAATCAGGGACCATCCCTGTGGAACACGTGCGTGCTTGTTTAGGTACATGTAAAAGTAGACAGTATTTTCTGCAGGTTCGCCAAGGCCGTTTTAAGAGCAACATGGGGGCTCCCAGCCATGTATTTTTTTTTTTCTGAGATCCTACTTGGCAAATTCATTTGGTTATTCCTGAAATTTTTTACCAGATATAATTTTTGTGATGCTCCATCTTCTTTTGAAATTGCCCCCGCGGGGGAGTGCCCGGGTGGGCCCATGTGTTTACCACGGACCCGTCATCTAGGGGATCAGGGGGCTATTGCCCCCCGGCTTTCAAAAATACACTATAAATAGTATATATACATACATACAGTGAGTATATGTTCTTTGCCCCCCCCCCCATGAAAAAAGTTGAAATGACAGTCCTGGTTTACCATTTCATTCAGTAGCGTCAGAGCCAGGGGTGCAAACTCAAGCACCCACGGTAATTCGTGGCATGGATCCGAGCACCCCAGAATTGATTAAGAAATTAAACTTTCCGATATAAAACTAAAGACGAGTACCCACAGTTTCGAAACAATTCCGACGCCCCTGATTTCATTATAATTTCAAAATAATATCAGTTTAAATAAAGAAATCATGTATTTACCTGTGAACTGAAATTCTGAAGAAATTTCATTATATCCTTTCAACTGATAATTTATTATATATATATATATATATACTCTGGATTGTTTTTCAATATGAGTCCAAACTCGCATGACGAAAATATGAAGGAATGCCAAAGGTAGTTTCTCTAGTTTCTTCAACAAAAGTTGGCGGCGACTAGCATGTCAGTCACCAAGTGACCGAGTCGCGTTCGATATTTCGTCGCCAAGACTCTAATTTCCTCGTGTGAGGGCGTCTAGGGCGATATACGTACTGGTCTCCGGGAGACGGTTTCTCTTATCAGTTGCCGAACTGTAGTTTCCCCGTGTGAGGAGGGCCTTACAGTCAAATCCTGTTGTAATGAACTTGAAGGCCCTCCCCCTGCTCTTGAAGTTCATGTCAACAGGATTTGAATAATCTTTATTGATAATTAAACCTGATTCGACATTTGAAACTCAATTGTTTGTTTTAATTATATGGCCGTGTATGTGAGGCATGCATTGTCATGTGACTGACACTTTCAACAACAGGCCTTGGTACAAATCACTGTATGTACTTCTATGCTGTAAACCAGTTTCTTAACTTTTTTTGCCTATGGCCTATATTTTTCCTTCATGGGCTCCTCTTCATAGCCAGGGCCTGCACACCCAGAAGTGAGACCCTTTCTACTTATAGAATCAATTCTTTTGAAATAAATTTTTTGTGGGAAATTTTTTTTCGGGGTTGGTTTTAGGACCCCTTTGCAAGGATTAATAGAAAATTTGCCACCACACAATTCACTGATGGAAAAATCATTGGGAAAACTCAGACAACAGTTCGTCACTAGTGAGTGTGTGACAGAGTGATTGAGCAAATGAGTGACTAATCAAGTTGGTGGATGAGCTAGTGAATAAGCTAGTGAGTATCCTATTTCTTTACCTAGTGAGTAACCTAGCTTTCTTCACATGAATGAGTGACTGTGTGAGTGTCCAAGTGAATGGGCGACAGCAAACCAATAACTATATAAGTGATCAAGTTGCTAGTTATTGAATTATGAGTGACTATAACCCCTATAATCTAAATAGCATTGAATATATAAATTAATAAATTTCTCTTTAGATAGAGTATGACAATGTAATATCATAAGAAACCATACTGTTTGTGAGTAAGTGCAATTTTAAGGTGTAATTTTGGTGGTGTTTTTCAGGTTGGGTAAAGTACTGATCGTGGGGCCCCTTGGGTAAAGTAATGCTCTCTGGAAGACTCCACACTTGGCTGGAAATAACAGCTTACATTTCTACATACTTTCAAAATATATCACCAGATCTCATTATTTAGGCCCCTTCCTGACACGAAACACAAGGCTCTCGGGCCATACCTGGATGGGCCTAGTTCTATCTACAGTTTTGTTGGATTCTAAAAGTAGCCGCACCTTTTCCCACCATATTTTACTCAAAAGCTTTATTTCTTCACATCTCTGTGCCTTTTCCCATAAACCCTGTCATATCTCTCCCTTCACTTGATCACTTTTCACCTATGGCCCTTTAGGACCACAAGCGTAGTAGGTGTAAAGTTAGAATTTTTTGTTTGGGGGGGGGGGGTATCTTCTTCGACCACCTGCTTATCTGTCTCTTTATTGAGACCAAAGCTGCATTAAGAGTACAAACTTAATGCAGTAAGAGAGTAGTAAACTTACAAGCGGCTTTGATTGAGACAGAGTGGCAGGCTATGTGTGATCTGGTTAAGAGCCCCCCCCCCCCTCAAACCCAATATTTCCATATTTATTTATTGAAATGGTGAGAAACATATTTATTTATCAATATTATAGCCGAATTTGTCAGGATTTGGCAAGGCCGACTGCTGAACGTCCATCCCGCACTGCTGCCGTCATTCAAAGGAGCAGATGCTCATAAACAGGTCCTGGAAATAGGTGCCCGAGTGACAGGATGCACTGTACATTTTGTGGAGGTAAGTTTATATGTGAACATTCTCTCTCTTGATGAATCCAAAAGTAACTGTAATAGTTCTCTGATGGGTGGGCCTAATGTAGCGCAGGCTTATTCCACTAGATGTCTCTCTTTTATCAGTTTGGCGTGGATTTTCATGGGGCTGCACAATAAATTTTTTTATGTTAAATGGACATCATTTCTTCAACGATTTTTGGGATAGCTGAAAAAGTTGAAACAATGCACAGCTTTGAGATTCTTCATGTTGGGGAATGGGACCAGCATAAGAAACAGTTGTAATGCTTGAAATAGCTTAAAAGGAAGAAAAACTATAAGTTTGCATTGCTTGTTTCAAATTTTCTCTTGCAGGGTGACCCTCTACCTCATACTTATTCAAGCAATGGCTTGCAAGCCAAATGTGGCCTGTGACCTCAAACCTAATTTTGCAGAAATGAACTAAATTTACACACCACTTAGGGAAGTCATCATGACATATTTACAGATCGCTCAAGTGACCCATGGTACAGTTTCATAGCATTCAAGTGGCCTGTGTTGCATTTACAGATCGGTGGTTAAGTTATCCGTGGCACATTTAGATCAAGTGGCCTGCAACATATTTACAGATCTTCAAGTGCATACTTGCCAACTGCTGCAGAACTTACATAGTTTCTACCATAAAATACAGAACTATAGTAAACCGTGAAAAACACATTTCTCGTAAGAGGCATCTAGCAAGAGAAGTATGTGCTACCACAAATCTAACCAACGTGAGAAGCATTCCAGTTGCTTTCAGATGCACGTACATATTGATACGTCTGGGCAGGGCTGTAACTAGGATTTTTGTATCTTGTCATCCTCACCGATTCAAAATCCAATAATTTTACAACAGTGCTTTATGTGTTCACCTAAAATTTGCCGCCCGGGGCAAAAGCACCCATTGCTCCTCAAGTTACGACCTTGCTTCTAGGTAATTCCTTTTATACCAGTGCTAAAAAAATTATTGATGTTTTTCTTTGTTTAGGCTGAAGTAGATGCTGGCGCAATCATTGAACAAGCTGCTGTGCCCGTGAATGTGGGTGATACCATACAGACATTACAAGAACGAGTGAAGAAGCTCGAACATCAAATATTCCCTAGGGCTTTGGAACGACTTGCAAGAGGTCAAATATCGAGAGGCGCTGATGGGAAACTTGTTTGGAACTTTTAAAGGTTTTTTTCTTCTTTTAAACGAAATTGTTATAGTACAATCAAAAGAATCAATGTGCCATTTTAATTGTTGAACGCTATAAAAATAGAGTTTTTGATATTTTTACAATACTTGTTATGACAATAAATATTTTTTCATATAATGTTTATTTTATACTGTCTGAAGTAGGTGCAGATCCAAGGAGATTTGTCGGGATTTAGTGCAGTTCGTACGATAAAATTTGTTCTGTATTATCTGGCTCTTCACGGGAAGGCAATAGCCTCCATCTAGATCTGCTTGGTCTAAACGTTTTTTTTTTTCATATACAAGGTGAACACTTAAGTCCCTCAGCCTCAAATTACTGGCAAACCGCTGATCCTAGAAGCATACTTCCAGTTAGAAAATGTATCCAAATAACGTGTAGACCTCTGACAAGTCATATATGCTGCAAGCGGTTGTAGTGTTATCAAAATAAAATAAAAAAAATTAACCTTTTATATGGTCCTGTCTTCTTCTAGTTATAAAGTCGTTCCCGCCTCTTCTGAGGCCAACAAAAGACATTTCATGTTTCTAAGCATTATATTCACCAAGATATTTGGATACAAAAATCATAGAAAAGTAAAAATATGCTGACTAATGGACAAAACACTTCTTTCCAAACTTTTGAATTCAAATGTCTCAGTGAATATTGCACTTAGGAACATGAAAATTTAGTTGGCCTCAGGAGAGACACAGCAAAAACTTTCTAATTGGAAATTAAAGGACGGTGTCCATAAAAAAAAAAAAATTCAATAACTATACAGTCCCTTGCGATATGAATGATTTATCTGAGGTGTTGCACATTATTTGGAAACTTTGTCTCGAGGATCAACAGTTAGCTAGTAATTTGCAGCCAAGGGACTAAGTATTGTATATACAGCTGCTTATCGCATTGGTAGGTAATAAAGATCCCCCCCCCCCTCATTCAGAAAACAGTTAACCTATTTATATGAGTAAATAATGTCGCTTTCTGAACTTTTTCAAAATAGATTTTAAATTATACTTATAAGATCTTGTATTTGCTTCCAATGAACATGTCTCCCCTGAATAAAGCTCATTGAAACACCTGGCTGACTCATCCACATCATTACTGTAGCCAATTACTGTTCCCTTCTCTTTTTTTCATCAATTAGATGTTACTTGAAATATAAAGCACTTTTTTTTAAATAGAGTGTGTCATTCTATTATTCAGGACTATATATGCAAGTCTACTTGGATTCTGAAAGTAGTGTCCCTCCACCTGGCTTCACATCTATTTTTTCCTAAACAGCACTGGCACTAATTGAGTAGCTGTCTCTTATCTAGTCAGGTTTGAGTGCGAAACAGTTTTCAAAATCCTGCAGTATGTGGGTGGTGGTGGCAAAAATGATCTGCTAGGCTCATTGCACCCAATTATACAACAATTTCAAATTTAAGTATTTTTAACCCTCCAGTGTGTGCATTTATTAGATCCATGTATTTCATTTACTAACAGGAACAGTGCTGCCACATTAAAATTTGTTACTGGTTTAATGTCAAGTACTTGGCTTTTCTTCTACACCCCTAATAATAATGTTTGGCAGTTATATAAATGAACTTAGGCGTTTAATGAATGTACCCATTATATAATGAAAATGCCCATCAAGCATATTGGGTCCGACAGAAGGTTAAAAACTTCATTGCTGTACTTTCACCTGTTACCACCACCCCTTTTAGAATATCGCAGGACCATATGGCTTCCAGGTTAGGACCACTGGGCTACACCAGCAGCTCCTAGAGATAGAAGGCCTCTGTGATGTCAGGAAGTAGTCCATTTTCCCTCAGAATATTCAGGGAGAAAAAAATTCCCTGCTCGTGCCAGCATCATTGTGATGAAAAGAAATGATCGGGCTCAGAATTGGCAATTTCTATGCCCCACATCCAATCACTATGCGATACTTGTGAGCCAATCGGGAAGATTCTACGCCAGAATAAGAAACAAACTGGATGCTGTGTTTCAAAATGTGGCAAACAGTGCAGAGGCCTCCTATCTTTAGGTGGTGCTGGCTACACACGAATGACTTGAATTTCATAAATTATTTTGACATAAAACACCTGCGATTTTTTTAAAGACAATATAATGTAAAAGGTGAAAATTTTCTCTATAACAAAACATGAAAATTGATAAACATTCAAATTCCTGAAATTTTTTTTGTAATGGCAACAATTTATTTAACGAGTAAAAACATAATTAAGAGTTCCTCAATTGAACACTAATAAACTAAATATGAAGTCTGTCTCCACAAAATTGAAAAACCTAAGAAGAGTCTTTCTTCGGAGTTGCAGAACTTGGTTCTTTTTGTTGTTGTGCGTCTGGTGACTCTTTCCTCTTCAACTGCGGAAGAAAATTTAATTTATGCAAATTCATCAGATCCTATCCATTACAAGAAAAGGTATCGCTCAGAAATAAAACTTTAGAAGAGTGTGTGGGGGCATCTAACCCCCCGAGAAGATATTTGAGGAGCTTATTTTCAAAAAAAGATTTCCACAATTACTAAATTCACAGTTGGAAGGAAAAAAAAAAATTTCTCGAATGGACTGCTTTACAAAAGTTGGAAATAGCCTGACAGGTAGCACATAAGAAAATGGTGTAAGAATATTTAAATCAGCGGTTCTCAACCGGTACTCGAGGAAAATAAAAGAACCAATAAATTTGATAGATAAGTAAATAAGAGAGGCTTATACGATTCTGTCATAAAAATTATGTACAAAAAAAAGCTTGAGAACCGCTGATTTAAATATTATGATTCTCGATCAATACATTCAAGGTAGCTATCTACATGTAAATTTAGGAAACATTGCCTTTTGATTAAAACCTGAAAATTTCTATGCCACCCCCTTGATTTTAGGTTTCATCCATCCAAGGAAGGTACCCTTACAACTCTCTTGTGAGTAATGTAAACACGATCATTCCACAGTGGAACCTCCCATAATAGACACCTCCACCAATGGACACTTTCTTGAATTACATCGACAGGACTATGAACGGATGCTCTTCGTTAGTGAACAAAATTTCCAGTCATGGGTGTCTATTATAGAGAGGTTCTACTGTAGAATATGACTTTGAAAGCACTTCTGAAAAATGTGCCATGTTGAAGAAAATCCCTTTGCTATGTTAACTTTTTGAATGAAAAATACTAAAGTGAATATGTTCCCTTTTTGTAGAAATCACCGACTTTACAGTGATTTTGACCAAAAATATTCCTGTTTGAATAAACCATGTTGCATAATCCGACAGAGCTCATAACAAAGATTCAGAAATCGTTGAGAAGTTCATACTGAAAAATAAGTGGAAATGCTCCCTTTTGAACGTAAGGTCCCCCATTTATATGCTTCAACAGACATGACTGTGAACCACCATCTTGAGAGGATTTGCGCTCTTTCCCAAAGAGATGGACAATTATGTGCCCAACAAGCGAATTCTGACTAAACTGTATTTTCATGCTGTTATAATATGATTTCACATACTTGTCATTAAATACAGTTCAAATATATACATTGTTAATTTTTTTTTTTCACCCTGAAGTGCCAAATTTGGGTTTGGCACTTCAGGGTAAGCCTCTACTTCTGGGCGTCATGCACCAGTGGGAAAAAAGGAAAGAACAGTCTCCTGTGATGTATACAAATAGCACGGTGTGAAAATGAATTTTAAGCACCCTTGGGCGCCAAGACCAACCCAAGGCATAATGTAGGGAAAGAAAGGTTTTTTTTTTTCATGATCCTTCTTCCACCATACAGCAATAATCCACGTTATAAATCGGGATAATCCTCAGGGCACACACACATGTGAAATAATCCAAAATGCATGTTACAAATCGAATAATCCACACAGAATTGAATGGACGGAAAACTGATACTACCAAATTTTTTTTTAAAAGTAATGAAATGCAAGATTAAAATCACTGGAAAATAAATTCAGCAGGGTTTTAAGTTACTAGGTCTCGGCCCAACAGAAGCTGTTTCATCATGAATTGGAAAAAAAATTAGTGCTGAAACACGACTATGAGCAGAATATCCTGCAACAATGCACGAGAAAGTGAAATGACACGTAGTTCAACAGTGCATTTAGTGCATGTGAATATGCAAATAAGATATAAGAGAGAACGTAGTAAAATTGCTACAGCTATAACCATAGATGCGATTTTGCTTTTAATTTGTCATGGTCTCACCTCTGAATACTAATAAAAAAAATGAATATCACAATACAATGCATATTGCAAATATATATACAGTCGCCCCTGGTATTTGTGTTTTTTTTCCCTTTATTGTAAATTTTTTTGCAACACAGAAATCATTATTCATATGTTTTGTTTACAAACTTTGAGTTGTGCATGTTTAGAATGGCTCGCTAATGATATTACTGTCATCACTAGAGCCGAGAGAGCTCCTGAGAGAGAAACAGTCGCCTTGGGTTGAATTAGGTTGAATTAACCTTTGGTCAAAATGTGCGCTAAAGAACACAATCATTTCTACAAAGCCAACTAAAGAAATTATAAAATGCATTGTCACGTTAGCAAAACTAATGGGTGGACAAGGGTTCAATGATATGGATATAGAAATCGAACAGATAATTAATAGCAATTCAGTATTGAATGAGGAAGAATTAATGCACTGCTCCGAAGCGTTACAAGATGAAGATCAAGATAAAGAAGTGGAAGACAAGTTCACACACTATGAGTAACATACCGGAAGGGCTTCGCAAGTTCAAATCAGCAATAGACTTTTCATGACAGATCCCTCTATGGTATGTTCTTTACATGTAGAAAAATTGGTAGAAGAAGCCTTGTCATCATACTCCAACATACTTGATGATATGAAGAAACGGCAAACACAGAAATCACAACGTTTTTCAGAAAAAATCGTGAGTACTCGCTGCACCCTCTCTCTCTTATACATTCCCTTCTACCCTCTGCATCACCCTGCTCTTCTCATGCTGCTCAGTAAACAAGATATACGTGTACAAAAAAACCTAAGGTTTCGGTTATTCGCGGATTTCCGTATTCGCAGTCACCCCCGGAACGTAACCCCGCGAATACGGGGGGGGGGGGGGGGGACTGTAATATATACACACAAAAAGTTTCAGACTACTTTATTAATAACTACACCTGTAGGCCAAACTTTGTTCGGGCCGATAAAGAGGGCCCCTGCCCCAATATCGACTGATTTCATCACAACTGGAAACATGGCTATATTATTTCACTAAGCAGGTTTAAAGTCCTAGCAGACAAAGGCAGCAGTATGATTCAGTTGAAGCAGGCAAGCACAGCAAAAATAAACATTTCCGAGGTGCCGTATTTGGCGACTTTCTGAAGGGGTCTAAACTACATGCAAGTTTGCAAAGTGAAATTATGGTCAAAATTCAAAGCGAGTAAGGCTATGTAGATCACAGGACTTGACATTTAAGAGCCAGCCAAATTTTTTTTAAGCCGCTCATGAGTTTTTTTTTTCTTTAGGAAAATAGTTTTAACCATAGAATATTGACTAAAATAAAAACTGCACATTAACTGCCTATACGTCTACATTTCCGAGACGTAGAGTTAGTATTTCTAGGATTAAATAAGTTTTTTTTTCAATTTTTTCCAGGACGCCTTGTCCTATTGGGAGCAATACTCTCAAGAAATCAAAAACATTTGTGCAAAACAGACACAGTATAATCCAGATCCCTTGACGGCTTTTTTTCAGTGCCAAACACGTCCAACAGCCTGAAGAAAAGTCTCCAAGGCCGTGACTGACTACTGACGCAAAAAAAAAAAACCAGCATAGGAAACATAACAAAAGCGGAAACTAACAATATTACAAATGATAAATATTCTCAGTATGAAAAAGAATACAACCTGGACTCTCTTCGAAATAATAAATCGATACGGGCATAAGCTTCTCTGGGTATCCAGACTCTAAGGAATTCCATTCAAAATTTATTTTGACTATACTTAGTGTGCTCGTTTCAAACATTAAGTTTCTGCAGGATATGCAGATTTAAATCATGATGAAAATTGATACGATGCTTGTAGTGACAAGGTAAAACACAATCAAAACTTAACGATTTAATATACATATATGAAAGAAATATAACGAGAAGGAAGACACATGTTTATACAAATCGGTGGTACCATTTCAACTAACATTCTTTTTACAAAAAACATTCAATAAGCTACGGTCCTTCTAGTTGTAAAAATAAATATTCTCCATAAAAAAATAAAACCCAGACTCTCTTTGAAAAATAAACCGAACCCGGCACAAATCACTCTGGGTACTCAGACTCTTTAAAATAATAGTAAACTAAAATAATAATATTTCTTTATGACACTGAAAACGGAAAGGCAGACATTACAAAAACTAACAAGAATAAATAAGTTGGAAAAAAATAGAAGAAAAACTTTAGAAATGAAAAGAAAAACTTTAGAAATGAAAAGAAAAACTTGTGAGGCACGACGACATGCAATGCATAGACAACAGAAAACAAAATGACGCTATTTCAAATACTATTACACAAAGGGAGCCACCATTTGAATAGCCTGCATTACTAGCGCCACCTGGAATGGAAAATCTAAAAAAAATTACATGATTGCCTTGGTAACTTATGGCGCCCTTGGCGATATGGATTATACTGCATCTGTACTCCTGGCATTTATCAAGCCCTAATATACAAGTGTCTTTTAAATTGCATTGCATTGCATTATTTTTTCCCTCAAACATTTCCAAAAAAAGACTAATAAATTAAGAATTCCATAGAACAAAAGCACATTCAATGGTGAAAAGAAATCGACTCACCTTAGGTAAACTAAGACCAAAAGCTTTCTGGTCTTGAAGAACATCCTGACAATTGCCGAGACCCATTCCGAGGCCTATGCCAAAGCCCATAATGATAGGCCAACGTCTACCTATCAAGAATATTCAAAATTATGATTATAGAGAGTAAATTATTATACGAAAAGCTCCATAATCAACAATTTTCTTTAATGGCCTGCAAAATCATTAGCCACCACGGAGGAAAGCAAAAAACCCCACCAGAAGGGGATTTTGTTGTGATGCCAACAGTGAAAGCCAACAGCAATGCATCATACTTACGTTTGAAGACGATCAGCGACAAGATAGATCCAACACTGAGACCAACACCTATGGAAAATAGAAGGGGGAAAACTTATTGATATATTACAGTAATCGTCAAGCCAAATAATATAAGGCTACTCATACAGAGAAGACCAAAGTTTGAGGAAACATATTTTTTGGATATTAAGCTGAGGAAAACTCAAAGAAAAGTCATCTGGTCTCTGTCGGGATTCAAACCCAGAGTCCTCTTGCATTCCGGGCAAGCATGCTACCATCTACACCACTGGATGTACGACCCATGGCACTGTGGCACGATACACTGAAGTAGAGGCATTAGTAGCCCCTCTGATAACTTCAGTGAATGAACTCCCAGGAGGATCGGTACAGAGAGGGAGATAGATGGCTTTTGCTCAGCCCAAGATATCAAGGAAACATATTTTTAACAAAGTTTATGCAAACAATGACGTTGGAGCTAGAGGTAGTCGAGTACCCAAAGTATATTTTGCACTGGGTTGGATAGCCCCCAAAATTGATTCATAGAACTAATAGAATAATACACATAGGTTGAATTTTTTTAGTAGTGGCAACTATTTTCTATGTGTAACAGACATACAGAGTTTTACATTCCACAAGCCTTTGATGCCGCCACCAGCATTGCGTACAATGTGTTTCCAGCAATGCAGAAACCTGTGAATACTGTTTGCACTGAATAATCTATGGATGGTGAGAGAAGAGTGATCTAAAAAGTTATCTATACAAATGGAGCCAAAGGTCTGCTCCATTTACAGCTGAAGATGCCTGCATATGCTCCATTTGAATTGGAAGATGTTCGCCTGTGATTCGTTAGCAGATCAAGGTGCCTGTGTTCCCCCACTCTATTTACAGCTTAAGATGCCTGCCTCAGATCTTTGTAAATGAAGGTGCCTGTCTCCACTCTATTCACAGCTCAAGCAGGGCCATCTTAAGAGTATCATGGGCCCCCGGGCTAAGTGGTTTTTTGGAGGCCCTTCCTGGTAAATCGTAGAAAATTTCAACTGGATCTCATTTTTGTGAGGCCCATGCGTTAAGACAGCATTAAGCTCAAGATGCCTGCCTTTGCTCTATTCCAATCTGAGAATGTCTGCCTTCACTCTATTTGAATTTGAAGGTATCTGTCTCCATTTCATTTGTAGCTGAAAATATCTACCTTGGCTTTGTTCTCAGCAGACGTCTCTTTCCACTCCGTTTGAATCTGAAGATGTCTGCTTCTGCTCCAGCAGCAGATGAAAATGCCTGCCCTCCACACTTCATTTTCAGCTCAAGATGCCTGTCCTCCATGCTATATTTGTAGCGGAAGATGACTGCCTTTGCTTCATTAGAATCTGAAGATGTCTGCCTGCACTCTATTCGCAGCTGAAGATATCTGCGTCCACTCCCTCCACAACTGCAGATACCTGCATATACTCCATTTGAATCTGAAGATGTCTGCCTTGGCTTCATTAACAGATGAAGATGTTTGTCTTGGCTTCAGTTGCTGATGATTTCCTGCCCCTCCCCCCACTCCATTCAATTCACAGCTTAAGATGCCTGTCCCCCCCCCCCCCCACAACTCCATTTCCAGCTCAAAATATCTGCCAATTGAAGATGCCTGCCTTCACTGTATTCATAAATGGAGATGCCTGCTTTCGGTCAGGCACCCGGGGTGGGGTCATAGGAACAATTGTCCCTCCCAAGAGCTCAAAAAATATGTGCAAAAATTCTGTAAGGAATGGTTCAAAGAGCTTACAAGATTCGCCCCCTTCCGACACATCGTCCTGGATCCGCACCCGTTTCTGCATTTGCCCCCACTTGCATCATAATTTTGAGGGTCCCCAAAATTATAACGACATGTATCGATAGGCAATTTTAGACCACAGTTGCCCAGGGCCCCCCTGTCAAGGGCATTTTATTACCAGCGCTGACTTACCTAATTTGATTAGCGTGTCAGTGGCGCAATGATTGATTTTCCGGCCTAACACATCTTCGGACTTGGTCGCCATTACTAAAATACCGATACTTATATGCTATATGTATGTTTTTAATGTAGGGAAAGCAGACGAAGGGAAAGCAGACGAGTTTCAATGTTAAGGGGAAAAAACGCCGAAAATTTTAAGACGGTTGCGGTTGAAGACAATTGACCTCACATAAATAAAAATATTAGTAATAATTTTATTTACAATATTAAAGAATGTGATTCGAGAATGTGAATTTGAGAAACCTATACTCATGAAATTTTATTAAATGTAAAATAATTTTTTTAATTTGTTTTTTCCCCATTTTTGCGAACACATGTGATTTTAGTATCTTCATCATTGTGTAGATGGCGCTAGGACTGCTGTTTTGGGTCTGATGTTAAAAGTCAAAACCGTCTTAGTAATTTGAAAATTCTTATTTGAAATGGGATTTTAATTGAAAATGAAGACAAAGAGGTGAGTTCATGAACGGACGTGTTGTGTTTGCTCTTCGTGATTGAATTCTTTGTTTTGTGAATTTGTATTTTTTTTGCTCTAACAATTATCAAGTTAAGGAATATAGATTGAAAAACAGGCCTATTGTGTCGAACATTAGTGGTACCAGCGTTGGGTTAGTTGTCATCGAACAACGTCGGAAGACGTTTTCTAACTTCATACCCGTATTGAATACTTAATTTCAAGTTGTCTTCAGTTATTTATATGGCTTCGTAAATTGAAGCCACCATAGCTCTGGCGATAATGGCGGCAAGTTTAATGGAGACTCAAGAAGGGAATGGTAATGCAAACCAAGGTCAGGGTATTAATTTCCCTGTATGGTCATCTAATTATTCTGATAATGAAATAATAGATTTTTCAACAGACATCACTAGCTTCACCGTGAAATATCACGGAAATACCAGAATTCCAACGTCCAGACCTAATGATCTCAGAAGGAACTTTGTTAATATGATCAGCAATTCAGATCAAATTACTGAAATAAGGGTAGCCAAGAGCGGTGATCTTTTTGTTACTACTAATTCTGCATTGGTGGCGAAGGAGCTACTTAACATCAAAACTATCCTTGACATTCCAGTTGTTAACTCACTTCTAACCGATACACTATCTTCAAAATATATTGTGAGGAATATTCCAGTTGAAATTCCATTAGATGAAATTGCTAATGAGTTAATTCTAAATGGTTTTTACCCTTTGAATATCCGCCATATTCTACGAAACCAAATTCAGACACCAACTATTATTATTATTGCACTAGGGACTTCTGTGCCCATTGAACTTAAATTATGGTATCAGATCTTTAAGCCACAAAGATTTATAGAACGACCTTCCATGTGTAACAAATGTTTCAGTTTCTTTCACAAATCAAAATTCTGCCCAGTCAAGTCTCAAATCTGTTTATATTGTGGTGGTAACCATATTGCCAAAGATTGTGAAAAGATTGTGATAGTGAAAAGAAATGCATTAATTGTTCATCACCAGATCATCTTCCTACTGACAGAAATTGTCCAAAATATATCCATGAACAAAAAATTCTCAATTACAAGTCTGAACATAATGTGCCTATTCATGTAGCGAGGAGATTCTGTAAGCCAAATGAGATGTCATATGCCACTAGAGTGCAAACTTCGTCTCAACACATAGATTTATCTAATATCAAAAAAGATATCCAATCTCTTGTTGCAAAAGAACTGGCAGAAATAAAAGAATCAATAATGCTGGAAATCAAACAGTCTGTAGCTGAAATAATTACACAATCATTGAAAGAAATTGTACCAGAAATCATCTCCTGTATATCTAACCAGCTTTAGCCTATGTTAAAAGATCTTGTTAATTCTTCAAGAAAAAGATCGGCTTCTTCTGATGATCAATTGAGAGATGCAATTAGTTTCAATAGCACCATTTCTGAAACTGTTAAAGACAGACATGGTTCAAAGAGAAAGTCTTAACCTGTTTTTATATTTGATTTTATGCCACATTTACTCATTGCCAAACTAATTTATAAATACTACTTTATTAAAAATTTACTTGAAGATTCGGTTTGAATCACACATGACTAACATCCATAGAATTCTTCAATGGAATTGTAGAAGTATTAAAAATAAGAAATATCATATTCTTCGTTTCATGAATGATTTTGATATCATGTGCTTCCAAGAAACATTTTTATCTGATTATATTATTTACCTAATTTCCAAATATACAGGTGTGATAGACTTAACAGTGGGAGAGGAGGTGTATTAATGGCTATCAGAAATAAGTTTCCATCAAACATTCTTTTCAAATATAACTCATCTGGTGTTGAAGCTCTTGTTATCAAAATTTATTTGCAGAATTTTCATTTCACCATTGTAAACTTATATATATCAGATTCTTCAAATATTATTAACGTCATGAATGTGATTTTTGATCAAATATCTCCACCTTTTGTTATTTTGGGTGATTTTAATAGCTCACATCCTGCATGGGGCTCATCCAGAACTGATAATGCTGGTCGTCAGCTTTATAATTGGTATCTTCAGAATTCTATTGGGCTAATTCAACCGCTTGCTCCAACTCATTACTCTTCACAATCTTCCAACTCAATTGATTTGAGTTTTTGTAGTACCGATGTAATTGGAAATATTACTTGGTCATGTGGTAACTCTCTGTATGACAGTGACCATATTCCAATAACATTAGAATTGAAAACTCAAGCAAGATCTACATCCATTATTCATAAATACACTAGTTGGAGAACATTTAATGACAGTCTGAATAACTATGATGAAAATATTACTTACTTTAATTTTGTGAAAAATAAACACATGGAAGCTCAAAGATCTTCAAATCGTCATCATTTCAAATACAATGACTACTTTGATGCTAATCTACGTATGCTGCTAATAGCAAAGAAACGATCATTTCGAAAATACAGGAGATGTCCATGTCAGGTATGCTGGATTAATTATAAGAAAAACTCAGCTATTTTTAAAAGAACTCTGAAAAATCAAAGAAATAAATCATTTGAAGATCAACTGTATAAACATGCAGCCTATCCAAAAATTTTTACTATTTTAAGAAGACTGAAAGTTATTCACTCCAAAGTATATGAAGATGAAAATTTGTTATTCTGTCATAACAATACAGTCATCAGTGATCCTTATAAACAAATTGAACTCTTACAGCAAACCCTCATCAAACCTTATATCCATAAAGACTTCGATTTTTTTTGTGGCCCTTGTCAAAACTTTGCCACAGATATGAATTCTCCAATACAAATTTCGGAATTGAAGACAGCAATTATTAAATCACCACATACAACTCCAGGTCCTGATTCAATTAACAGCAAGGCCTATTCATTAATTCCAGATGATCATCTAAAATTCCTCAATTCTGAACTTAATGAGATTTGGTCATCAGGCACCATTCCTTCAGATTGGAAGCAGGGAAAGATAATATTTCTTCTCAAACCCAACAAGACACCTACTTGCCCTTCATCATATCGACCACTTACTCTCACAAACACAATTATGAAGATTTTTGAACGCATTGTTTTATCTCGATTGAACTGGATATCACTGAAATATAAACTGTTCCCTTCAAACACATATGCTTTTAAATCTAAATCTGGGACACAAAATTTGTTAAATGATTTAAAGTGCAATATTGTCAATACTTTCAAATCTAAAGAGATTGGAATTTTAGTTTCTCTAGACATAAAGGGTGCATACGACTCTATAATACATTCTGCTCTTATATATAAACTTCAATCCACAGGTTTTTGTGGTGAATTTATTGCTTGGTTGAAAAGTTTCTTATCTGAAAGAAAATGTTATATTAGTTGGAGAAATCACAAGTCAAATCTAATCAATTTTGATAGAGGCCTTCCTCAAGGATCAGTTATATCACCATGGCTTTTCAATTTATATATGAATGATATGTTTGCTCAATTACCAAGTTCTATCCATCAATTTGTTTATGCAGATGACATACTGTTATGGTGTAGTGATAAAGACATTAAAATCTTAGAAAATAATATAAACAATGCATTGTTGAAGATTACTGATTGGTTAGGAAAATGGGGTTTTACCCTATCAGTTGAAAAGTGTTCATATAGTATATTTACAAAGAAAAATGTTATTGGTACTTGTAATCTGGCCATTAATAGGAACCCTCTGTCATTAGTACAAAACATCAAGATTTTGGGTGTCATCTTTGACCAGAAACTTACTTGGAATCCTCAGGTTGATCACATCCTAAAAAAAGGAATAAAAACATTAAACATAATTCGGATCATTGCTGGTCGTCTTAGAGGAGCCCCTGGTAGCAAACTCCTTGCTATTGCATCAAATATCATTTGCAGTTTTTTCAATTATAGTTCTTTACTCTGGCACAACTGTTCACAACGAAATTTAAACAGATGTGCAGTATTATATCGTCAAGTTCTCAGAATTGCAGCTGGATTACCCATTTCAACTCCAATACCATTATTATTAAGTATTTGTGGCAAACCTCCTTTTGAACTAATGATTATGAAATCTGTATCAAGACAAATTATTAAAGCCAGAGCATCAACGTACAACACCAGCTTCAAATTCATTAGTGCCAACTTAAATAATACAGCTGTGACTTCTTCTCTACTCATGTTTAGTTCTTCAGTCATAAATTTCATCCAGGACAATCATCTACTCATACCAGTTCAACCTATAGTTTTTGCTAATCCACCCTGGATCATCTCTAATATATCGTATACTACTGATGAACTGCCATTCCAGATTACGACAGATCCAAATTTGGTCAACCCTTTATTTCAACAATACGAACAATTACATTGGTCTAACTCAATTATAATTGCTAGTGATGCATCCAAATCAGTTCATACAACAATAGGAGTCTTTTGTAATAAAAATATGAGAACTTTCCAGGCTACAGTTCATGACTCTTCTTCTGTTTTTACAGCTGAGTGTCTTGCCATTGCTGTTGCTGCTTCAAAATTTATATCTGAAAAACGTCACTATGTTATATTATCAGACAGCAAATCAGCAATTTCTGCATTAGCCTCCATAAATCCAAAGTCACATTCAGCCATCTTTACTACACATCTCTCTTTAATAGATGCTTCTAGCCGGGCAGAATTCATTTCAATTTTCTGGTCACCAGGTCACAAGAACATCTCCTACAATGAAATTGCAGATAAACTGGCTCGAACTGCTGCTAATAATGCAAACCCTACTTTTCCAGATTTTTCATATGTTGAAGATGTGCTGAATTTTCTTGAGAAGTCATGGAACATACACATTGAACGATATTTCAGATATCAGCTTCTTTATCCACTTGCATCACGTTTTTTTAATACTATTAATAAATATTCACCTTACTTTACGAAGAGAAAATATGAAACATTATTTTACAGATTATTGTCAAACAGAGCCCCAACTAATGGTTATCTGTGCAGAATTAATCAGAAAGAGACTGCGAAATGTGACTATTGTGATGATCAAGAATCAAATGATCACTTCTTTTTTATATGCAAACATTGGAATAAATATCGCAATACCTTTTTCCAAAGTATTGGTATAAGAAATAATCAGAATTGTAATTGGAGAGCTATGTTTATTGCTCATCCAAAATTATTTGTCAAAGGATTGGAAGTGTATTTATCTAAATGTAATAGATTCTGATTTTTTTTTTCTCTCTCTCTCTCTCTCTCTTTCTTCCCCTCAAGTCCCTGATTAATCTGATGTAAATATCACTGATTTGTTTTTCCATCTACTCATGTCTTGCAAACATCGTTATAATTCTTGTATATATATTTTTTTTTTATAATACATTTGTCTATTTTATGGAATTTATTTTATTTATTTTTATTTTTTGCTTAATGTATTGTAATTTTTGTTATGAATAATTATGTTGGATCATACAAGTATGATTGTTTTTCTTGTATGTAGCTATTTGGTTTGATGCGAGAAAATTTCTTGTGCTGTATATATTGTGAATTTGATTTAATATTTGTACAATTTGTGATAAAGCTGTGTACTGGTATGGGTTTTGTATAGGTGGTATATACAAAGTGAATGGGTATAGTTATATATATGTTTCAGTTATTTTATAATTTTCTAAATGTATGGTATTTTCCATATATGTTGATGTATCAAAATTTTTTTTCCTACCCTAAAAAACTAACAAACTAACACATTAACCTTGTATATTTCTTTTTTTTTACCCGTCCTAAAACCCTAGGTTGGTACAAAAGGACGTAAAACAAGTCAAGTCAAGTCAAGTTAATTGAAAATTTTGATCATATAGAAAGAGTGATTAGTACCAACGCAAGCGTGTTTGCGGATAAGGCACTGACGGATTAAGGAGGGGGTGCGAAAGAGGTGACCGCCCCCCCCGAGCATGGCCTCCACATAGGGGGGGGGGGCTGACAGGGCTCTAGCCCTGGTGCCCGGGACGATTATCATATTTTTTTTTTGCTTTTGCACGCTTTAATTAACTACAGAAGGGGCCCGTTAAAAGTTTGACCGAGGGGCCCCGCTACAGGATGTGGGGGCATGCCCCCGAGGAATGGGCGTAGCCAAAAATTTAGTTCGGGGGGGGGGAACCACAGTGATCGAACACTAGATTTGGCCATCTTTTTCTCCTTTTTTTGGTCATTTTCTCACATTTCGGGAAGGGGGACCAGACCCCTTAAGTCCTCTCCTCGCTACGCCCTTGCCCCAAGGTAAAGACCCCCCCCCCTTCTCGCGCAAACATGATTATCCAGCAGGAGCATTACCTCCTAAAGATACTAGAAATACAGATGTGTCTCTAGGAAGTAATGGGCAAGCATACATTTTGGCGAAGGAGCGGTCAAAGGGTCAATTTGCGCACCCTCGGGTCCGGTGTCCGTGTGGTACCAGATCTGCCTGCTCCTTCCTAGTTGCGGATCAGTTGCTCATCTGCCCATATCCCCTCCATCTTCCAACAAACCGCTCCCCCTCCCCCCAAAAACAAAATTGCATTAATCCGTCACTGGGGAGAGGGTGGACAAAGCGGGTTACATCTAAGACTGGGAGGTTGAGGGGGGTGAATTTGGGGAATGTTTGATCTGGAAAAGGGTGGCAACATTTTGCCCAGGTAAAAAGTGACGTTAAAAGTGGTAAAATCTTAAATCTGCCCAGGGAGCGAGGTACAAAGTCAGTGAACGACCAGAAAATGACCTAGAAAGTTTGCGAGCATGTCAGTGACTGAAAGGGTGACATGGAGAGCGAGGGACCAGGTCAGTGAGTGACCAAAAGAGTGATCTACAGCAGTGGTTCTTATTCGGTGCTCCGTGTGCACTTCTCAGGGGTTCCACGGCCATTCGAGGAAAATGAAATAAATCAGTAAATTTGATGAATAAATAAACAAAATAGGTCTTGGGGGCGGGGGGACGGAGGCTCCACCATAAAGATTATATTTTAAAAAGAGCTCCGCAAGTCAAAACAAAGGTTGAGAACCGCTGATCTAGAGAGTGCTTGAGCATGGGTGAGACTAAAAGAGTGTGCAAGCATATAAGCCAGTGCTGTCTTAACGCATGAGTCCCACCCGAGCCCGATCCGGGAGCCTCAAGCGCAGAGCAGAAGGGGGTCCTCGGGATAATGAGATCTGGTTAAGACTTCCGAGAGCATGCGGATTGGCGCCGCTAATTGTATGTGCAAACGGAGTATTGGCGCCGACAAATTTTTGGGGCCCATTCGGATGCCAAGATTCGCCATATTCATTAGATACTTTGATTTTTTTTAATATTAACAAATATTTAAATTTTTTATTGGTGCGGGTTCTCAATGCCTATTTATATAAATAGCCGAAGTGCCATGCTTTTGCCCAGAGCTCAAACTTACTCAACGAGGATCATGCTCTGAGGAGGGCTCAGAATAAGCGATTTGCCCGAGGCACATGATATTATACTTAAAACGGCACTGATATGAGCTACCAAAATAGTGACATTTAGAGTGAGAGATCCACTTCAGTGAGTGACCAAAAGAGCCACAAAGGTCAAGAAAGTGTGTTCCCGATGAGCAGCTTATATATGTATATATACTGTATATAATATTTTTTATACTTTTATTTCTAAAAAATATTAAGACTGGAGTTTCCAGCAGGGTGAGAGAAGCCCAGATTGGTCTAGTCACTTTGCCCGAGGACGTGATGTTCTTAAGATTGCCCTGACAGGACTCCAGGTGAAGATTGTTGTTGTGCCTGAGTGACGCAGTGGTAAGATGCTCGTCTTCTACTATGAAGGTTACCGTCAAGGTCTATGGGTTCGAATCATAGAACCTCATGAAGAAATTTTATACCTAGGGCGACCACCAGATAGATGGCGCCTTCATTTCCTACCCAATTCCACTGGTTGGAAATCGCCGTATGGCGATATATGACCAGAGTTGGTGTACGGTCAAGTAGTAGCCATCTGGAATAGGAAGTCGTACGATTTTCGAGGTGATTGATACGGGCTTCTTGTATGGTAAAAAAATTTGTAATCCAATAACGGGATTCATTTCGCAGACCTGTCGGCTCTCACCGTCCCTCCGTGGAGCCCATGTTAACAATTCTTACCAACAGCGGGGAAAAAAGACTTTTCTTAAACCCGAGAACCCTGGTTTAAAAAAATAGGTTGGAAGATTGAATTGGTTTGAAATCTTGGGATTTTTGATAGGCCGTAAAATATTAGGAGCCGCAAAACTGGATCGAAATACCTCGATTATTTACAACATTACATGCTCAACCCATGACCCGCGGGGCTAAATATTTTGAGGAACATCTGAAGTCATCTGATGTGGACCGTGGCCTCAAAACTAATTTATTAAATAAAAACTTTCAGCCGCCCCCACCCCTCGATGTTTGCGTGTCTGACGTAGGATGGGGAATTCAAATGGTAATGTTGGTTTTGTTCACACATGGTTGATGCGTGTGAAAAAATAGCCCACTTTACCAGACTGATAATGGTTTACATATGTTTTAATCGTCTTCTCGCTCAATTTAATTTGATTTTTATTGCAAAAGACGTGAATTTCTCATATCATGTACGGGTAAACATAATTAATTGGTTTAATGATTATATATACGTATACGTTTTTCCATATTTATCAAGCTTTGCAACTTTGGGAATTATGCATAATCACCGGTAAAAGTGATAAATGTAATGAAATTTAATCAAACCTTTCCTTTTATCGAGACGATTAGTGATTGCGCATAACCACCGGTGTATAACTTTCACAGTAAAATATGCATTTCAATATTAAAATGTATGGAAACCAATTGGAACCGAAGCCAAACGTCATATAAACGTAGTTTCACTCATCCCACCTCCCCATTAGCGGACAAAACTTTTGGTCCCAAGGGTGTCCGTTACCGGGAGGTTCTACTGATAACAATATACTAACATAAGTTCCAAAGGCAGCTAGAATAGAAAGTGATATTTTTAGATATTTCAAATTGACATTATAATTATCATATTACAGTCGAATTGTGTTAATTCGAAATCCACTGGAAAAAGTTCGAATTATCCAATTAATCTATCCTGGACCTGTAAAATGATTACAAAGTGCAATTTAATCATCACCATTCCCATAGGGGACAATTAATAATAATTGATATATAATTATCAATTATTAAAATTATTATTGAAATTTTACCATCAGTTACGAAATTGTTTCCCAAATTTTAATAATTTATAATTATAGTAATTTTGATCCACTGTTCTAGAATCAATACACTGCATAATTTCTTGACCATGATCAAAGAATGATTTACGGAAGCAAAATTCGCGATCATCCGTTACGAAACTGTTTTCCGAATTTGGCTTATGTATTCTAATGCTCTGCTACCAAGGAAATATACTATCATTAACGTATTACAAATCTTTTTACATCCCGATACTTTCCATAATCTTAATGATGACAAAAATATTCAGATTTCAGTTCAAAAATATTCAGTTCTAATTAAACAAGAAATTTAAACGTTAAATTACGTAGATAGAAAATTCAAGGAGAGTTCGAATTTTCTGAAATTCAAATTAACCAAGTTCTACTGTAAAGTTCTACTGGTAAATGTTTTTATATTTTTCGGAGTTGACACAATCTCGACTTTCTCGGTTTTCCGCCTAATCATGGCGAGGTTTATTGATGCATTTTCATTTCAAAAGGGTGTTTCACTGTTTGACTTTCCTAAAATATTGTTTGTCTTTGATTGTGAATATCAGAGACATTATGAGTAACAACTTGGAAAAAATTATTTGATAAGTGAACACACAAGGAGACCACTCAAGGTGAGGAAAAGAAACTTTCAACCATAATATAAAAGCACGTTATTTTTATGTAAATATTTAACAAAATGATTTTTATTTGCAATTTGATATCCGATTTATACTTTGGTGTCCACCGAATTGGAATTTCAAACAAAAATTAATCATAAATCTTGAGATTTCAAATGATCCGTCAAAATATTCTTATAAAATTAAAAAAACCGAAATTGTTTTGGATTAAATTTTTAAATGAGCTAAAGAACGCGATACTGTATTCAGAAGTTTATTATCTTTACGGCCATCTATGGGTCAAAGTTCAAATTTTTAGTTTTTTTACAGAAAAAAATCATGTTTTTCAACAAATTCATAACATGCAAGATGTATCATTTTTCTTATTAAATTTTTAAAATTTGATGTAATTTTATACTTGTCAAAATGTGTTATAGTTATATATATAAACAAAAAAAAATCTATATTATCTGGGTTACAAAACTTCATTAAAAAAGTAAAAAAGTTTGACGAGTTATCTCGGAACTGCAGTATTACCAATCGAGGTTCTTCCAGATCAAACATCACTATTTACAGGCCTGTCTGACCTCGTCTGTATTCTCACAATTGGCCCCTAGGGCTGGAGGAGGAAGGGGAATCTGATTCTTTTCAGATCTCACATAGGTTTGTACTAATTAAATACAAGTTACTTACTCGAGGGTAGCTAATTACCTGATTGACACCTGACTGAATTGGAACATTACTGGAGGCAACGGACGCCTTTTTAATTAAGTAGCACCCCTTTTTCGCTCCGTATATGGGTACGGCCAAAATCTCCTAGATACTATTCTATCTAGGAGATAGATCTATCTCTAGGAGGTGCTGATACTATTCTATCTAGATCTATAGATAGATCCTCTATCTCTAGGAGGTGCTGGACTGATACGGCTCCATAGAGCTGAGATTTCCGTAAAGGGAATTTTGGCTTAGGGGAGTGAGTTGGTGTTTTATGTGAGGTGAAATATGTGGTGTACGTAAGTGTTGTGTGTGGGGGAAGAAATTTAAAGAAAAATCCCCTAAAAGAGAGAGAGAGGAAGCAAAAAAAAAAAAAAAAAAAATTCGCACCGGAGTGCGATCTTCAGTCAGTGCAGTCTTCGTAACGCTTTTACCAAAAATGGGAATGTGGATTTTTTCAAGTAAACTTGCGTTTACTTGAAAAATGAGAACCACGACTTGTCAGGACGAGCATGTTAGTAATTTTTAGCATTGTTAATTTTTAATAGGGAATTTTCCAAAAATCCGAGGATAAGTGAAAAATTCAGGAAAAAATTAGAAATTTTTTTTGATGAACCCGAGAGGAAAAGAGAAGTTCCGCCAGCGGAGTGCCATTGGTCGAGAACTGCCTGCTTCCACTTTGTCCGAAATCGCGGTCAAGGGCCGTCAAAATGGGGATAAGCGATGAAGAGAGTTCAGGAGTGAAAGGAAAAAGAGGAGCAGTGAAGAAATATTTTCAAATTAAAACATTTCTTTTAGCCAAAACCCAATACTACGGCCCTAAACTAGAGTGAGAAAACTACGAGAATACAGTAATATCTCAAAGCTGGTTGATTCTGAGGTACAGAATTAGATTGCAGTTTCATACCATAGTATAGATTTTATATTGAAAAAATATACTGCATATATAATTATCATATCACCCGAACGGAAATACATATGAGCAAAACTAATTAAACATCAGATTTTAAGTTTAATATTCTGTATATTCATAATAACATACCAATATCAGCATATAGGCAGCTAGAATATACGTATAGTGCGATATACAGGTTGGTAACTATCAACCGCCCAATAATTACACACGTGATCCCTTGTGAAAAACTGATACGGAAAAATGTTTCCAGTTTTTTTATTTGACCCATAATTAATGAGTTATAACGCTTTAAAAGTTGATGACGTCACTTCAAAATCCTGCCGAATTCACCGAACGTACACCAAATGTTCAACTTGGCGTTTTTTTAAAACTGAACAATGATATAACCCAAAGGAATCGGAAAAGTAAACTAGTTCCTTTTCCCTCTTTTGTTGTATGTGTGTGTGCACTTTTCAAATTTTTATGCTGCTATTAATTACTTCTTAGATACTAGAGTTCATCCGTAAGATTAAAAAAAAAACTACTGCTGTCCCAAAAATCCTTAAATTTTGCTCAAATGTGTTAGTAAAATGAACCTCAGATTTAGAAGTTAACCCTAATATTTTTTGAAACAAATATTGAATATATATTCTCATATTTTTGAAAATTTATACATTTTTTCAAACTTTAAAAATCATAAAATTCTAACGGATGATCAAACATCGAAGTTCGAGGACTAAAACATTCTAAAACATTCCATATTAATATTTCTGCAAAATTTCGGAATTTTCGGTGTAGTAGGTTATTTTTTTAAAATTTTAAACGGATGAGCTCAAAAACTGCAATTTGTGCAAATCGCGTTCAAAGCGTTTTTTCTTGTTCACGTTTATACCGTAATTTTTAATTTGAAAAAAAAAAAAATTAACCACATTGACAAGAAATTTTGCATTTGGTTTTCACAAGTCATGTTTGAAAAATTGACTTCAGCGGTCATGACACCCCTAAAATGAATAAAGTATCTCCAACAATTTTGAGAATAGATTTTTTTTATCCAGTTCCGATTCAGAAGTTCTGGAAGATTTACATGTTGCATCACAGATTTTGATTGTAATTCTGCAACACAATTAACTGAGTAACACAACAAGCATAATGAATGAAATCGATCACAGTTACAAATTGCAATCACGATTACAGTCTAACAATTACAGTTTAAAATTTTTACGGAATCTCATTTATGCCATGAATGTATAAAACAGTAGGCCCCAAACTCAAAATCATATTTGGAACAACAGCATATAGCTGTAAAGGCATGGCTTTCATTTCGAAAATTGAGAACCAGGAGTTGCGGGTAAGCACGATTTTTCGGAAAAAAATTAAGAAACGAAATACACATATAAAAGCAAGGGGGGGGGGCGACAAAATTAGTAGTGCCTAACGGTGACATCCTGAAGTCCGTCTCGGTCAAGAGTGGGCCCGGGGCAATCGCCCACCTTATAAAAACGCATCCTGACATGACAAGCACAATTATTTTTATCAAGGAAACAGTTATTTTTCCGGATATTATGCTGAGGTGAGCTCGGAAAGAAAAGTCATCACGTCTCCGCCGGGACTCGAACCCAGGCCCTCTTGCATACCGGGCAAGCATGCTACCATCTACACCACTGGAGACACATGAATCTGCCTTCCTAATTTCACGCACTGTGTCGTGAGGCGCTGAAGTAGAGGCATTAGTAGCCTCTCTTAACTTCAGGAAATGGCCCCCGGGTGGCCCGGTTTAGAGAGATATAGATGGCTTTTTTCTCAGCCAGAGATATCAAGGAAACAGTTATTTTTCCGGATATTATGCTGAGGTGAGCTCGGAAAGAAAAGTCATCACGTCTCCGCCGGGAGCTGAGAAAAAAGCCATCTATATCTCTCTAAACCGTGCCACCCGGGGGCCATTTCCTGAAGTTAAGAGAGGCTACTAATGCCTCTACTTCAGCGCCTCACGACACAGTGCGTGAAATTAGGAAGGCAGATTCATGTGTCTCCAGTGGTGTAGATGGTGGCATGCTTGCCCGGTATGCAAGAGGGCCTGGGTTCGAGTCCCGGCGGAGACGTGATGACTTTTCTTTCCGAGCTCACCTCAGCATAATATCCGGAAAAATAACTGTTTCCTTGATATCTCTGGCTGAGAAAAAAGCCACAATTATTTTTAATTGGTCATTTGTTTTGGCACAGTTTGACCTAATTGGTCCTTGTGCCACAAAAATCAAAACCCAATCCAAAACCCAATAAATACGGCCCAGAATAAACCTTCATCTTAAAAAATGACCAAGTTCTGCGCGAATCATGTAGGCTGGAATAAAAATTTCAAAGTAGTCCGTAGTAAAAATTTAATAATCTTTCAGTGCAATAAAAATCGTTTGCAGTCATAAGAAAATTAAAAAATCTTCATTGCAACATGCAGAAATCGGTATGAAAATGTGACTCGAATAGGAAAATACCCGAAACCATTAATTATTTTGAATGTGTCAATTCATAAAATGACTGGTTTGATTGAAAGTTACTGATGGAATCATTGTTATTATTTTACTATTTTTACAAATTACCTTCGTCGAGCTACTATTTTTTGCAAACTTCGTTGAAATTTTTTTACACGTGATTGTTTCGATGAAATTTTAAAATAACTCAAAAAATATTGCCCGGTTTCATTGATCAAATATGTAATCTAATTAAAACGACAGCATATAAAAACGATCGCGTAGTAAACACAACGCACTGTATGCACCTTCCCCAGAAAAATTTGACTTGATAGTGAAAGAGAACAAATTACCACATTTTGGCAAAAAAGTGTTAGTTTGGTTTAAAAAAAATTGAAGTAGATCTCATTTGGCTAACATTTTACAAATCTGGTGATAAACTGGACAATATAGTGGATGAAACTAACACGTAACAACAAGGTTATACTATCACACTACATTGAGAGAAAAAGCACCAATCATGAAAGAAGAAGGCCGAACTTGGCTTTTAATAGGATTGAATATTTTAGTTCATTTTTAACAAGTGACAACCCGCTGCTGGCAGAGAAATGTACTTTCGTTCGCAGTTTGGCACATAACTGACCGTTCGAAAAATGACACGTCACAAAATTTCAAAGCCTTATAACTCACTTAATATTCGTCCGATTCAAAAACGGAAAACCTTTTTCTTTATTAGTTTTTTACAAGGAATCACGTCTGTAATTATTGGGCGGTTGATAGTTACCACCCTGTATATGGGACAAAATGAATGGGTCGAAATGATTTAAAATGCAAATCAGCCCAATGATGAGATAGAAAGTCAACAGAAATGAAATTTCAAATTGAAATTATAATTATCATATCATATGTTTTTATATTTTCAGAGTTTTCAAACCTTTGGTGGTTTTCTCTGTTTTTTGCCTTAATACCCGAGCTTGAGATGCTCTATGGTAATTTCAGTTTGAGTTGCTTTTTTATTACCGTTATTGCATTTAAAATTTTCAATCTGTTTTTTTTCCCTCTAAGTTTTGAGACATTGCATGAAGCCATGATGTTTGTGTGCGCAGATTTTATTGTTCATTTTTTTTCTTTTATTTGAAAAATTTACACCCTCTATGGGCTAAACAAAAATAAAATAAAACAATTAAATGTACTGAAAATAACTGACATTACTGGGCACAAATTCTACATTTTTTCATAAATTTTAACTGTTCACATATTTTACTTAATTGCTGAATCCTTCGTTCAATAAAAATATTGTATACATAGTTGATGTGTACAGTGAAACCTCGTTACAACGATAAATCCCTCTACAACGATATTTTTTTCAAGTCTTGTTTGGAAATGTCTACACTCTAACGTTAAACGGCTGCCTCTAGATATAACGGTAAGTCCTCTACAACGATATTTCTCCTTGGTCCTCAGAATATCGTTATGTTGATGTTTCACTGTATTTACAAGTGTCTTGTGAAATGAAACATTCGATTAAGTGGGCAAAGTTTTAGAAGTTATCACAATAAGCGGGGAATTTAATTATTGTCTTTATGGGAGAAATTTCGGTTCCAGAGGATTTTATCAGTATAAGCGGGGGTATCAGATTATCCGTCACCCGATTAAGCAGGGCCGACTGTATATCCAGCTCACGGACCGAAAAGATTGTGCTCGTTCCTCGCGGGCTGGGAATCGGCTCAAAGTTCAATTCTGGCCTGGTCTAGATTGTGCTCGCGTATTGATGACAATCTGAATAGAAACCATTCACATCAAATTCTATTCAAAACGAGGATGGAGCTGCTTTTTTTACGTACCCGGATTTCCTCGTTAAATATTTGTTATCATCAAGTTCATCCTGTATCATCAGGCATCATCTCCGATAAATCCGCTCGCCCGCGCGTTCTAAAGGATTCCTAGGAAACAAAGAAGAACCTTCCGTTTCCGCTGGAATTCAAGGTGCACACCTAAAAGTAAATACCGGAGTCTCAATTTTTTGATAACATATACACTACTGGTTTCAAAACTTTCAAGCTTCACGTACCCAAGTTATATCATTACAGTAAAAGTCCGATATAATAACGATTACGGCTTATAACGAGAATCTCGCTATTTACAAAGAGCTAATGTTAAAGATACAAAAAAAAACTTCGGTTACAGCGAATTGTTTGCGAATGATAATCAGGACACATTCGCTATAACAACAATGGAAATTCACGAAGAGCATGGGGTTTTTTTTAGGATTTGTACATAAAATATATCTGAAAGAGAGGCATTTTATTTAATCTCTTATCGCTATTCACAGGTGTTTGTAAACGCAGTATGTCAGCACGTGCCCATCGATAAGAAGAACATATGCTTTATCTTATTTTCTTGTTATCGGTATAGGAGGTGGAAAATACATAATTCTTTTTGTAGGTGTGTTGGTTGGGCAGGTGGGGGCAGGACCTATGGTTTTGACATCGGCGTTATTTCCGTTGAAAAATCATTCCCCACCATCTACTTCCTTGGATATTTCCAAAACTGAACTCAGGGCAAATAGATCTTAATCATTTTCTCTGCCTTAAATATTATTTGACATCTTTATAATGCAACGAATACTCCAGGTGCAGAAACTGCAGCATTCCACGAAATGCAGAATTTTGTTATGCAATCAACATTGTGTATGCTTAAAATGCATATTCTCTAGATGCATATTTTAGCAAAATTAGTTCAAAATAAACGGAAAAATAAAATTTTAAATTTAACTAGTTTGTTCTTTCCGCAAGTTACATTGTTTCTTTTTGCAATGCAAAAACCAAAAATTCCCTTCTATTACAAGAAGTTCGTTATAGCGACAATATCCCCCTCTGATTGTGAACTGTCGTTATAACGGACTTTTACTGTATTAGGATATGTGTATTTCTCATGGTTTCAATCCATCGAGCTTATATTATTGGAGGAAGAAGTCGCCGCGACGGCAGTTACATCGAATACCTGGACATCACGTGACGTGTTTAATACACAGTTCGTGCCAGGCAACTTCCCCATTGAAACATGTTTTTTTAAACACGTAAGTGGTGGTGGTGTTGTGTGCAAAATAGTGTTTCTATTTTGCTCAACATAAAGAGAAGAAATATTCACTTGTGGGCTATGATCTATTTTTTTTGTCAACAATTATGACTCGTCACACTGTTGGATGTCCTTTCTTCAAAGTGGTCTACCACAGTTTGAATTTCTTATAAAATGGCCTGAAAATTGAACTTGTCAATTGCAATCTCTAAAGATTGCAATTGACTGTCTTCTAAAGATTAAAAACGATTGAGAACTTTTAAAGATAAAAAAGATCAAATTATTTCTTTCATTAATTCTGGAATTATTTTTTCATTAATTCTAGAATTATCTATTTCATTAATTTTGAAATGATATACAAATAATTCTGAATTATTTTTTCATTAAATTTGGAATAATAATTGCAAAACTTCGGAAAAATAAGCAGTGCCTTCCACCTCCATTTCCTTTTAAACTCCTATTGATGCCATTAGAGAATAACGAGGATTGCGCTGACAGTGAACACGTCACGTGATCTTCCGAGGAATGATGCTTAGGACGCCGTTCTCAGCCGAGGCGGAGACCGCTGCCGTCATTCTCTTTCAAATAATATAAGCTCGGTGTTTCAATCAGTTATTATATGGCCCATGGGCGGAGATACGGGGGCGTACCCCCCCCCCCCACCCCAGCGTCAAAGGTGGAGTCGACTGTATATATGTATATATGAATTGACATCATCATCGTGGGCCCCCCCCAGCAATAATGACCGCGCCCCCCAGACTTCCAAGTCTATCACCGCCTATGATATGGCCTTATAGAGGGCAGCAAATTTGAGGAGTGAGTGGTCGAATAAAAATTAGTAATATTGGTGGAATGCCGTAAAATTTGCTTAGACCACAAGCGGCAAAACCATAAATCCACCGCCGATGTAGTTACTTACGGTCCTAGATCGACACAATCAGAACCGCAGCCTACTATGCATATCATCTTGCTGATCCTTCAAGTTAATCAGCCTGTCAAAAAAAAAATGTAGCTTCCATACAAAACACTACTGCTTCACAACAAAATTTTCTCACACATTTTTAATGACAATGATATCCCCCCACTCCCACCTGTTGCCACCCCAAAAAAGGAAACAAAGTAGTAACGTCTTCGAAACTGCCTTCAAAGATAAAGACGGATAGCATCTATACACAAATGTATTCCTTTGTCCCAACCGTCTTCTGGAATAAGAAACAAAATAGGCAAGAAACTTTGAAGACTCTCCTTGTCATGGAACGTTGGTTACTGTGTTCGTTACTATTATTATGCTTACATGCATACATGTTATGTACATTTAACGGCCTGTATATATATATATATATATATATATATACCATGTGCAACATCGTTACTGTCCACGGATGGCTGACTTTCTTACAGACGTCCATGTGGAACACTATCGGCGAGACAGACAAAGCAACCGTCTGTCTACAAGTCTGGCACAGAAATGGCGTAGTCCCGCTCCACACTCTCCGCCATTAATAGGCTAACGGAAAAGAAGACGAAAAAAAACGAGATTACACTTGTGGAACGCTTTAACTACTAGTCGTAGTAGTAGTTGTTGTAAATGATAATAACAACGGGCCACACCAGGTGTGGGACGGATGAACGAAAATCAACAGAGCGGGAATCGGTGAACTATGGGAATGAAAATGGCTTCTGACTTTTTTTCTTTTTTAGAAATATAGGGCCTCATCTTCCTTTCGGAATTAAAAAAGCGAAAGGGGCAACGCGTCACTGACCACAAGATGACGCCACCCTTAAGAACAAAGATCTTATCCAAATTTTATTTTATAGCATTATTGTAGTAGCAACATGGAGATAACATGTGATGTAATTAAGGCGGAATGAAAAGAAGTAGAAACCGACGGTTAAAAAAAACGGTAGTTGTCGGAAAAAAACGGTTGGGATTTCTTTTTGTGAGAAAAGGGCGAAGTCGTCGGGTTTGTTAGGTTAGCGGTTTCTAGGTGTTGTCGAATATATTTTTTGGTATCCTCTAAAGAGTGTCATCATCAATTATTGTCTAAATACGTACTGTACATACCTAATTCAGATACAAACAGAGAAAGGAAAATGAAACGCTCACGCCCTATATTGTAGATCTTTTTCTGAATCGCGGTTAATGGTAATGACAAGACTACCAGTCAGTGTTTTTAGAGACTCATTAGCATTTATTTTGGTGTTGGTTGAAGCAGAGGTGGTTTTATGGTTTTGACGCCTTTTTCCACTGTGAATGTTGTCATCAGGTTCCAGGTTCGGACCGGGGGAAGAATATAGATAACGAGATATTTTCCCTAACGAGCTTGAAGCGACCTCCGATAGAATGCGCTTTCACTTCCAACCCAACTCGTTAATAAGAATAATCTTTCAGATCGTATAAAACAAGGGTTTTCTCAACCCGGGGGCCACACGGTCTCCATCCCCTTGCGGTCCTGGGATATTCTAAGACATAGTTTCCCAACCTTTTTTGTCCCATCGCCCCCTTCTTCAGAAACTTTTTCCTCCCATCGCCCCCCAACGCAATCTAACCCATAGGATCCTATGTTATACTCGTAAATTCTACCGCCCCCTTAAGCATTCCATCGCCCCCAGGGGGCGCTAACGCCCACGTTGGGAATCACTGTTCTAAGAGGTCACACACACACACGCGGCTGGAAAGTCAAATGAAAGGAGCCGTGACAAGTGGTGAAGGGGGCTACAGAGGGCTGTGAAAAAATTAAGCTTTCCAGAGAAATATGGTGGTGGTAGGGGAGGGGGAAATTTGACCATTTTCAGAATCAGGAGGGCTGTCCTTAGAACCAGGGACATCTTGGCCCCACGTGACCATGGCCTGTCTGTTATTTTCTGAGAAAGTAGTCTCCTGAATCATGAGGTTGTCGACTCACGAGGGTTGGCTTAGTCTAGGGCAGCGGTTCTCAACCTTTTTCGACTCGCGCGGAGCCCTTTCAAGTAAAAAAATTCTATGGCACAGCCCCGTAGATTTTTTAATTATTCATCAAAGTTAATGATTTATTTTTGAATTTTACAGTTTCTTTATATTTTCCTCGAGCGGCCGCGGAGCCCTTGGAGAGTGCACAAGGATCCCCAAGGGCTCCGCGGAGCCCAGGTTAAGAACCGCTGGTCTTGGGAATGGCGACACTTGTGCCTACGCGAAGTCTTGAAAGAGAAATTCTAATTAACAGAACAAATTCTCTCTGTGGTTTTTGAACCTTTTTTTTTCTTACCAATATTTGTTTTTTGAACTTGGCCAAAACTTATATTAGGCTTCACCGACCGCGCGAGATGACTTTTACTCAACTTTATTCATATAAAAAGACATCGAAGAAAAGTTATGAGATAAGCAGGGTTGTGTCTTAATAGCTCTAAATTGGTCCCAGGGCAGATAACACACTACTTACATGCGTCTCGTACGCATTTCTCTTCTGAATTTCTAGCGAACAGGTAAATGCCGGACGGGTTGTGTGCATGTGGGTGGCCCTAACGTATTTATGTTGTTAGCATTGTGTTTGTTTTTTGTGTTTTTGCTGTCATCCGTCTTCCAAATTTTGAAGTGAAGATGGTAGATGCTTGAATTTTTATGTGTTATGCAAGTCTCAGGTTGTAGGCTGTCCTGCTCTCTGCGAAGAGAGTTTTCCGAACGAGAGACCGACTTGCATTCGTACCTCGAAGTTGGGAAACCACAGTTAACCAGCTTCAGCCCATCACCACTGTGCTGCCAACGGAGTAATACATTGGGGGCCCCTTAGATAGCTCGAAGTATCTGCTTACCGATTACTACACTTACTCTCGAAAATTATGGTATCCAATCACATTATCACGAAGTTCTTTATGCACTTTCAGCCTCCGAGCCCATGGATTAAGGCCCTGGATATAGCGTTTATCAAATACGTTTTTCATTTGAAAACAAAAGATTAAAGAAAGTATTTGGGAGGGGGGATGCTGAATAAAATCTCATATGTAAGGGATTCACGGTCGTCTCCTATGCATTGTATATTCACGAATTATTGGAGGCGGTTCCAGATTCCGTTGCCTAGGTGCAATGTAGAGTACGAAATAGTATGAGCTTTTATTGATGCATGTATCAGGGCTAGAAATTGTCTGACGTGTCCGGGCTATGTGAAAATATGGGCACGTGGCATGTATTTCATATCATATGTCCGACATAGAAACTATTGATTCGGGCATGTGTATTCATTTCTGAGATTTGTGGTGTCCTGGCACTTACACGATTTGTCTTATGGGAATAACATCTTTGATTCCCACACAAAAAAGCTTTTCCTGTAAAAGGTGACAAAGATTTTTTATGAAAACAAGTAGATAGCCCAAATATTATATTGTAGGGGAGAAAGACATTGCCGTTATGGTCCGTAAAACGGGAAGCGTGGTCTGAACGCTGGATTATATAGAGGTGGAGGTGTATCAAAAATATTCTTCACAGTAACATGGCTTGGGAAAAGATTGTCTATTCTTCTTCTAGACTATGTTTGTGTGTGGGATAGCAATATAATACAGTAGAACCTCATTATAACGGACTGATAGGGGGGGCTGTGAAGGTTGTCCATTTTAATGAAAGTCCGGTTAATTACGTATAGGAATGTGACGTAACAAGGTGTCCACCAATGAAAGTGTAGTAGTTAGGTATAAATAGTGTTTGTTATACTGTATATCAAATGAAGAAACAGCCTTCAACATACGTTCAATTGAAAATGATGTCGCATACAAACTGCATTAATCGTCTGGCTGGCGAGCGGTATGAGTCATGCAGCGTCCATGTTTTTGTAAAACAACATAACGATCGATGTTCAATCGCTTTCTTTGAAATGTAAAGAATGTAAAACTCGTCAGATAAAAATAGGCAACATTTATTATAATGACAATTTTTTTAAACTGTCCGTTATGAGTGAAGAGTCCATTATGATGAAGTTCTACTGTACATGTATATAAGTTTATTTTTGCATTTATAATGAAATTACTTTCATTATAAATCATTTATAATGAATTATTAATCATTTATAATGTAATTATTTATGAATTATAAAATATGATAGATAGCAAAAACATGTGACATCTGACTAAAATGTTAATAGAATCAAACTTTGATTCATTCAGAAGTGTTTCATTGATATTATGAAGAGTTTACAATGAAAAAAGTCACATTACTTGTAATAATAACCATTAACATTAAAATAAGTTAATGCCTTGCAATCCAGTTTTAATATTTCTTATGATGCGGCCTGGCAGTATAGGTCGTCGAGTTGTTTACCATGTTTTGAAGTAATGTTAGTATATTATGTTGAAGGTTGAGTGCTCGCTGCGGAGAGACTTTTTCAAATGTGAGACCAGCTCGAAGTTGAAACGTCCATATTTATTATTTTCTGTAACATACATAGATGGCCTGCCTTATATTAGAGGTTGGGTTGGCTTAGCCCAGGGTAGGTCAACACTCGTGCCTCGAGTGACACGCGAAGTGTTTTTCAAAGAAAAATTCCTATTATATCCCCCCTGAAGATAATCTTTCTCATTTCTTAACCATATTTTTCTTATCAATAATTGTCTTGAAGGCTGCCTCATCGACTGAAAAGGCGGCAGCGTGTCCCGTAAAAACGGGTAGCATTTTCCTCACGTTGAATTTTTTAAAAGTGGTAGGTGCATCAAAAATGTTCTTCACAGCGACATGGTTTGTGAAAAGGTTCACCATCCCTTTCTGGACAATTTTTGTGAGATAGAAATATAATACAGTGGAACCTCATTATAACGGACTGTTAATGTCTGTGAAGGTTGCCCATTCCAATGAAAGACCGGTAAATTACAAATAATTCTTATAGGGGGTGTAACGCAACAAAATGTGTATTTATATATCAATTAGTACAGTAGTCAGCTACAAGCAATGTTTATTATACAGTGAAACCTCTCTATACATCGATACTCGATATAACGATAAACCCTGCTTCAACGACATTTTTTTCAACTCTGGTTCCGAATTGCCTATAGTCTAACGTCAATCACTTCTCGATACAAAGACATCCTCTACTACGATAAATCCCCTCCATAAAAATTGAAACCACTACAACGATTTTTTTTAATATTTTGCTCAAAATCGTCTTGAATTCAATTTTAACAGCCAAAATTGTTTTCGTTCTACCAGGGGGAGTTTGATAACACCAGTGTTTTGCATCACATGATCACCGAAAATGTCGATAAAGCTGTCGGAATTGCCAGCATAAGACTGCAAAAGGGTAAACTTCTTTACAGGGGCAATGCATCCTGTGAAATGAACATCATTAATCAACTAATGAATTACAGTTTTTCGTGACGAATAAATACTTTAACGCACGTTTCCTCATGGTACTAACAATGCAGATTTACAAAAGATGCCAAAAACAGCATAAATTTGGTGATGAAAACGTTACCTCTCGCTATAACAATAATCATTCGACAACGAAATTTTTCTTAGCCCGCAGAATATCGTTATATCGAGGTTTTATTGTATTTCAAATGTAAAAACAGCTTTCAATGTAATTAATCAAAAAATATGTCTGTATCGTATAGATACAGACATATTATTATATAGACGGATTATGTAATAATCTTAGTTTTTTTTCGGCTGGAGAAAGCGGTTCAAGTCATGCAGCTCATCCATGTTTATGAAAAACCAACACAATTGGTGTCAAATCACTTGCTTGGAAACGAAAAACGCGTCAGAAAGAAATAAACACCCTTAATTATTATTATTACTGTGAAATCTCGTTATAACGATATCCTAAGGACCAAGAAAAAACATCGTTGTAGAGGGATTATCATTGTACCGAGCGGTAGCATTATCATCAGACGAAAGCAAATTTATGATGTTTTTGGTGTCTCTTATGGATTGGAGTTGTTAGTACCACAACAAATGCATTTATAAGTATTTAATCACAGCAAAAAATGCAAATTTGTTAGTTTTTGAACCAATTTCAATTAGTTGTTTCACCCTGTACAGTAGTTTCCTGCACAATAGTACCGTGTACAGGGGAAACATCTCCACTTCAACTTCATTAAAATTTTCTAACGGTACATGATGTGCGAATTGCCTATTGTTATTGAACACCCTCGAAAGAACAAACACTCTGATGTGGAATTTGAAAATATATTCGAGGTGATTTTTAGTGAAACATAAAGAATATGGTTAAAGTGGTTTTTCGAAATGTCCTCAAAAAATATCGTTATAAATGATTTATTGTGATGCAGCTTATCGTTATATCGAGAGGTATTTTACATTAGATTATAGGAAATTCCAAAACGATCTTTCTTTCCTTCCCTTTCTTTCAAACCGAACACAACTCAGATCTATCGCTATCGGCAATTTACTACCGAGTGAGTTCTGCCGTAAGTCTAAATGTGTGTGTACTTAACAGTCTGAGTGCGTATCGTCGTGTCTGATTTTTCAATGTTGTCATCTATATTTTAGAAGTGAAGTGTAATGATTGAATATTTGCCCCATTTTTAGGCCTGTTTCTCTCCGTGGCGAGACTTTTTCCACGGGGAGATCGGCTCGCGTTCACGCCTTGAAAGCGGGAACCACAGAAAACTAAGTTCAACCGACCACTCCAAACAAGATCTGAAAAAAATTGTAAGATAGTTGGTTGGTAAGATAGTTATAATTGTAAGATGGTTGTAGAGAGATTTATTATTTCAGCGAGTATCGTTGTAGCGAGGTTTCACTGTATTACATTGTTTTTAAACTGTCCGTTATAATTTGGTGCAACTGTACTTGTGTATAACTTTATTTTTCTGTACTGCGCCATTTATAAATTACAAGATAACAAACATATTGACATGCTACATCCTATTTATAAGATTGATAGAATTGAACGTAATAGAATTCAAAAGGAGTGTTTGATTATTAATTTTAAAAATTTGTAATCAAAACAATCAATTAAATCAAAACAATTATTACACTTGTAATAATAAAAACTAATGTTACAGGAAGTTAAGATTTTATATATATTATTGCCCACATAATTTATATTAATAATAGTTTTCAGCGTTGAGACTATTATTTGACGGCCTGCCTGACGTCACAGGTTGTCGAGTTGCCTAGAATGTTTGTGGTACTAATTTTTTGGTGGAAGTCGTGCGTGTGACGCTGCTACTACTTAACCGCACATGCACCTCATACACCTTCCTCTTCGGAATTTCTTACGTATCGGTATGTGCGGCATTTAAAATACTCATGTTGCCATGGCTGTGCGTGATTCGTGCTGCCATTTAGTTTTTTGACATTACAACGCAACGGATGAGCCGTAGAGGCCAGTGTCGTGAAGCATCCAGATGTCTGCACATATGTTTTGTGTGTAACTATTTATTGTTTTGACTTACAATGAAGCTCCGGAAGGGGCGGGATGGTTCTGGGGGCGGGAGAATTCGGTCGTGGGGAGTGATGTGGGTTTTTGGGTGGTTGGGTGGCGGCTGTTGTGGGACTTGGCTGAGGATGTTTAGTTGGGGTTGGGGCTCGAACGTCCTGGTGGTGCCGGGCAGAGATGGTGGTGTTTCAGCACGACTCAACCCACACGGGTAAAAAGCTTATATCCCGGGAGGGACAGAGCCTTTGTCATGTCTGGCCTGTCGGGCGAAGGTGGTGGGCTATTGTTGGGTTGGGAATGTGAAGGAGGCAGGGGGACGAGAGAATTGGTGAGGGGCGCCCTAGGGGGTTGGGTTGGCTTGGGGTGGCTGATACACCAGTAGGTTTTCTCGGTACGTTCGCTGTCTTATGACCACTGTGCTTAAATTGCAATAGCGATAGAGCGTGGACGTGCTCGGTTCATTCTGTATTCTGCCATTAGTTTTAAATATTTTGTAGTGAAAATCGTAAACGCTTGAAATTGCAAGTTATGTAAGTATGATGTCGAAGGTTGCGGGCTCTCTGGGGAGAGCCTTTTTCAAATGCGAGATTGGCTCGCACTCACGTGTGTAAACGTGCTCTGTACCAAACTTGCCCCGGTCTACCACCCTACTAGTTCCTGCACAATATCTCTCAACTTCCTCCGTGAGAGAGTGCACAATTACTCTTATTATATTTTTTACATCAAGATGCAACATCTCCTCCCCCCCCCATATATTTATTGCATCATAATATTATAAATATTATTACGCAATTGTAATTCCTATAATAATGCAGCAATACCTCAACTTACGCTCAGTTGCAGGATTTTCTATGAAAAATGCACATTCCCGATATTCAAACATAATCACAGGATTAATTGCTGAGATAGTAGAATATAGTGGGAAATCCAGTAAGAGTTGTTCAGAACACCGTATGTAATGAAACTCAACCGATTTTTTAAGAGGCTATATACAGTGTATAAAGATGAAAACTTTGCCGTGATTTAGAAATTGAATCCCAAGGGTTTTATGGTACCTGCCACTTTTCCGGAGAAAGTCCGGAATAGAGCCGGTTTTTAACAGAGCCGGAAAAAAAGGTGGGTTGAAGAGGGAGACAAGTCTTACTGTAAAAAAGTTAAAAAAAACACATTTGTTTCAAAACATAATGCAAAAACATTTTTGTTTACTAATTTATTATCATAGTGCTACCTCGTCCTTCTGAGCCGATCGTGGCCCGTCGCTCTGTCTCAATGAAGAGATTTTAGCTAGTGATCGAAGACATGGGCCATGCTGTAAAATGTGCGTGAATATGTTGTGAACCTGGCGCGAAGTTTGTTTTTGTGTACCTGCCATCGATTTTTAACCCTTACAGCGTCAATCCCGAGACATCTCGTCAAACTTCACCTTGCTTTATTTTGTTGATCCCGATATATATCTCGGGTTCTCAACAAGCTTTTATTTCCGAAGTGCTAGTTCTAATTCGGATTAAGAAAATTTTAAAAACCGCTTAAGGGGTTGAACTGTGAGTGAAATTTAATGATTTTACAATTGTGCCGTTGTAAAAGCCTGTTTCTCTCTGTGGCGAGACTTTTCAAAAATTATCTTTGTATCTCGATAAAAACGGACCTTATCCGAGATGAACAACACGCTTTTGTAGCGGACATTCTTGTGTAACACAACTGGTCCCTGTTGTTGAATACATACAAGATGCTTTGATTCAGACATACAGAAGGCCTTCGATAAGGTTAAGCACTCAACACTGATTGCCATTATGATACTTAGAAAGTTCCCTCCCACTTTAAACATATGGTTCACAGCTACCTCAGGGATAGGACATTTCAATTCCGTATCAAAAACGCCCTCTCCACTAGACGTCCACTTAAGGCATCTATTTGTCAAGGGTGAGTAATTGGCCCAATACTCTTCAATATTTTTATTAACGATTTTCCTGCTCCACAAAGAGGAATCTTAGCTTCTTATGCTGACGACTCGAAAATCTTTATGACATCCAGGGACCCTCAGCAAGTTCTGAGGAACTTGCAAGAAATGGTTCGAAGGGTCGAGATCTGGTGTCAGCTACATGCAGTGGTCTTAAACGAGAGTAAATGCAACTTTATATGGTTTGCAAGAAGGCAACTCCCTCCGAACACCACTATCACAGTGGGGCAGACCATATTACAACCCAAGTCTCAGACAAAATATCTTGGTGTTATTTTGGATAAAAAGCTCAGTTTCAAAGCTCACATTCATGAGGCGAAAGTTCGAGCCACTAAGGCTGCAAGACTTCTAAACAGAGTCTGTTACACACGCTCTGCACTTAGCCTCAAAAACAAAACCATTATGTACAAGTCAGTCATTAGACCAATTATGTGCCATGCAGCACCATGCTTTTCCACAGCGAAACCCTCTGTCATCAAACAATTACAAGTGCAACAAAATAAAATACTTCGGCGACATACCGGGGCACAATGGTACAGTATATGTGTGTATATGTGTATGTATATATATATTTTTTACTACTATTGATTTTACTGATCAACTCTATTGCATAGAGTAACATTTTGATGAAGTTTCGCTGATCTTTGCGTATTTTACTATTCTGATGGTAGCATTTGTGCTGTATGTGTTTTTTTTTTCTCTATCAAGTTACAAGCACTTCACATCTACACAAACACGCACAAACTTGTCTATAACCCCCTTCATAGCTAGCACGAGCAGTCTGTGAGTCGCCAGGCAGCCCCTCTGGGCTGGGCAGCGACGAGAAAAATTAAATTCTGTCTTTAAAAAAATTTTAGATCAATATGCTGGAAAAGAGATGGTTATTCTCATGTTATAAGTTAATATTAGGGCTGGGATTTTAAATTTCTGAGAATTTTACCATTTTCAGCCAATTTTTCCCACGAGTTACCCTCACCGATTCAGATGATTAATCTATTTACAGCCACACACCAGTGTCCGCTTTGTCTCCGATTGGTTAAAAACCCGAATTTCAACTTTTTTAGCGTGAAATTCGGGTTTTTAACCAATCTGAGTCGAAGCGGGTTTCCGGAATCGGAAATACGGATGTACTATGTTCGCAGTTCACACCCTAACATCTCACACCTGCAGCTCCGGTGCACAGTGCTTTCTGACTCATTTTATACTTCACACGGCATCGACGAGATATCTCGCCTCATATTTTATCACTGACAAGCCCCGATATTTTATAAAAGTTGATTTTTGTAAATAATACTTTTCCCTATAAACCTTTGGTTTGCACCTGCTTACGAAAGTTTCGACAGCTGGTTGATGCGCGAAGATAAATCCAATAAAAAAATCCCAATCGACTCGCTGGGAATCGAACCGCGTTATCGCACTTGCCGGGTGAGCGCCCTAGAGCACTAGACTACAGAGACAGAAGAGTCCTCATTTTTTGCGAGAGCTTGTGTGCTTTGAACCTCACCTTTTGGTGACCGTGTCAGAAATTGTGACCTTTGGCCGGAGTTAGGTTCTGGCTGTTCATGTACGACCCCATTCAACCCACACGAGGTCCAAGGGAATTCTTTGTAATCTATTGGTCTAGGGCACTCACCCGGCAAGTGAAAGGACGTGTGTGAATTCGATTCTCCAAGCCAGTTGAATTTCCTTTCCTAGATTTACCAGCTGTCGAAACCTTCGTAGTAATACCGGGTCTGATAATACCGGAGTGATATCATCTTCGGTAAGCATGCTCAATTAAAAAAGATATGGCATTTCATAGGGATGTTTTGGATTTCTGCTGTGCCGCTCAAAGGGTTAAGAGTGATAGTGATAGGAACCGAGAGACACCCAGGCTCTGTCACACTCGGTGATATAAGCACATTGTCCCAGGGGACTCGGGTGCCTCCGGGGAACCAAACCATTTATTGAGCTTGAGAAAGATATGTTACATACATGGGCAGGTGCCATTACGCACCTCGCCAGTAAACAAGTATAAAATTTATAATCGAAAAAATGGTGATTCATGTAAATAAATCACAATTATAAATCACGAAATCATCGTAATAATCGTCACAATCGAGAATTGAAAGGGTTAAGAGTGTTCGAAGACAGAAAGCACATTGGAAGACGATGTTTTCCTATGCAAAGTCTTCAAAATATTTGACATCCATCTCTTGTCAGCAACCTCCTACTTTTAATTGAGAGCAGTCTTAGCAGTGCACTTAGGAGGCTGATGCATCCACACTAACTTTGAATGCAAATGTGACGTCAGTATTATCGCTTGTTTCCTATACCGCTTGTTTTTTTTTCAACGATTAGACGTCACTTCGAGCAACAAAACAAGTTTGCTTTTTTTGTCAAAGATGGAGGACGATGTATCCATCCTATAGCCGGGTCAACATCGTAGGTGGATACCGAGGGTGGCTTCGCCTGACTGATACACCAGTAGGTTTTCGCGGTACGTCCGCGGTCTTATGACCACTGTGCTTAAATTGCAATAGCGATAGAGCCTGGACATGCTCGGTTCATTCTGTATTCAGTGAGATGGATGGCTTTTTTTCAGCCCGAGATATCAAGGAAACAGTTATTTTCTGGATATTTTTGCTGAGGTGAACTCGGAAAGAAAAGTCATTCCCTCTTGCATACCGGGCAAGCATGCCACCATCTACACCACTGGAGACATGATCCTGCCTTCCTTATTTCACGCACTGTGGCGTGAGGCGCTGAAGTAGAGGCATTAGTAGCGTCTCTTAACTTCAGGAAATGGCCCCCGGGTGGGACGTACTTCAGCGCCTCACGCCACAGTGCGTGAAATAAGGAAGGCAGGGTAATGTCTGCAGTGGCTTAGATGGTAGCTTGCTTGCCCGGTATGCAAGAGGGCCTGGGTTCGAGTCCTGGCAGAGACGTGATGGCTCTTCTTTCCGAGTTCACCTCAGCAAAAATATCCAGAAAATAACTGTTTCCTTGATTTCTGTATTCACGTATGGTCGACACCCGCAGAATTCCGCAGTGAAAAAAAAAACGGTGTTGGGGGGTTTTTCGCTCCGCAAAATAAGCTATTGAAAACATCCTCGCTTTGCTGGTCGCACCTTGAAACCTGTTTCTGCGCTGTTGGGGCAGTTCTGCGTGTGGGACTCGACTTGAGAGCCTTAATCGCGTGTATTCTGATAGAGTTGTCGATTTGAATCGACAGATACAACTGCAAAATTATAATTCGTAAGGTTTAAATGATTTATCTTCCCTTACATCCTTATTGTTAATTCCGTTGCTAATTTTTCATCGAGTTTAATTTTAACAGTATATTCATGTTCTTCCACGTCTAATACGAAGACAAATACCAGCACATCTCGACCACAAAACAAGCATAACTATGACATATATATGTTGTGGTCCCACAATTGGGGGGGGGGGGATCTGGTGCCGTGATAGTAGTTTCGAAATATCCTCAAAAACTATCGTTATAGAGGGATTTATTGTAGTAAAGAAAATCGACGTATCGAGAAGAGTATAGAGGAATTTATCGGGTATCGTTGTAGCAAGGTTCCTCTGTATTACAATTTTTCTTAGACTCTCTGTTATAACAGGGTCCGTTATAATTAGGTGAGGCTGTACATGTGTATAACTTTATTTTTCAATACAGCGCCATCTACGAAGTACCAAATATAGATGGATAACAAACATATCAACGTGCAACATTTCATTGAAAACAAAAAAAATTAGAATTGAATTTTCATACATATAGAAGTATTTCATCAAATTCGTAAAATTTACAATGAAATCAGTCATGTCAGTTGTCATAGTAAAAATTAATGTTACAGAAAATTAATATTTTATATCAATTATTTTCCTTAAATCTTTAAATATGGAATTTGGGCGTCCTTAAATTTATCATCGACCTTGCAAATTAGCGAGGCTGCTACGCATTACTCAGCGGAGTTCCTGACTTACCGGTACATGCCAGAAAATGTATTGTAAGGGTGTGTGTGGCCTCTAACGTATTCGAGTTGCGCTGGTTTCGTGTTCTTGCTGCCATTTCTTCCATATTTTGAAGTTATTTACATAACTCGAAAATTCAATGAATACATCATGTTGAAAATTGCGGGCTCTCTGCGGAGGGACTTTTTCAAATGAATAAATGAGAGACTGGGACTCGCTCTGGCACCTCGAAGTTGAAACGTCCATATTAGTTATTTTCCGAAATGTAGATTGTGTGCTTGACTTGAGAGGTTGTCCACTCATGGGTTGGCTTAGCCTAGGGAAGGCCAGAACTTGTGCCTCGAGTGATACGCGAAAAAAAGGTCTTCTTGAAAGAAATTCTTATTAACTGAACAAATTCTCTGTGATTTTTGTATTGTTGAAGGTCTGAATGTCTGTGTTAAAAAACTGCAAGAGAAACGAACTTCAGTCCACCACCGCTATTCCGCCAACGGGGCAGACCCTTGGGGGTCCTTAGATAGATTGAAGTATCTACCTACCGATTACTACACTTGCTCTCGAAAATTATAGTATCAAATAACAAGGCTTTTTGTGCACTTTAGACCCCCGGGCCCCATGAATTAATTCCCTTGATGCATCGTCCATTCAATACGCTTTTGATTTGAAAACGAAAGAGGGAAGAAAGCTTTCGGAAGCGGCTTCTAGGGTTGCTGAATGTCTCATATGTACGGGATTTAAGGACGTCCCCTATGCATTGTATATGTATATTCATGAATAATTGGGAGTCTCCCAATTCCCTTGCCTATGCGCAACGTAGTGCACATAATTATGTGAGCTTTTAACGATGTACGCAACAGGGCTGGACAATCTTTCGCCTGACATGACTGGGGGCATGTCAAATTTATAGTTGGCATGCATTTTATATCATATGGCCGACGTTGGCATAGAAACTATGGATTCGGGCATGTATTTATTTTGAGTCGGGCATGCAAATTTCCTGTATTTGTCCAGTACTGGCACGTACACGATTTGAATTTCGGGAATAAAGTTTTTGATTCTCTCACACCAATTTCTTTTTTGATTAGAAAAGGTGAAAAAACTAGATTTTTTTATGAAAACAAGTAGATAGCCCAAATGGGGCGGCGGGGGAGAAGGACAGCGCCGCCCCATTGAAAAATGTCCCGTAAAATGGGAACTGTGGTCTGCACGTTGAATTTTTAAGAGGTGTATCAAAAATGTTCTTCATAATTTGAGAAAAGGGTGGTCATCCTTGTTCTAGCCTATTTTTTCCGAAATAGCAGTATAATTCAGTAGAACCTCATTATAACGAACTGACAGGGGCTGTGAAGGTTTTAAGTCCGGTTAGTTACAAATGCAGTAATTCTTATAGTGGTGTAATGCAACAAGGTGAATACGTCACTGAAAGCACAGTAGTAAGCTATAAACAGTGTTTATCGTACAGTAAAACCTCGCTACAACGATACTCGATATAACGATAAACCCTTCTACCACGATATTTTTTAAAATCTTGTTTGCGTACAGTCTAGTGATAAACACCTATCGATACAACGATATCCTGTACTACGATAAATTCCTCTATAACGATACTTTTTAAGATTTGGAAAGCACCCCAACCAAAGATATTTGTTTATATTTTTCTCAAAATCGTCTTTTGAATTAATTTCGTCTATTTAATTTTAACTTCAAACAATTTTCTTCGTTCTTCCAAGGGAATGTCGAATAACATCGATGTTTTGCATCGCATGGTCACCGAAAATGTCGATGAAGCTGTTGGGATTGCCAGACCTAAAAGTGATATACGGTAAACTTCTTCACCGGGGCAACGCATCTGAAGAATTAATTTCATGAATGAACTAATTAATTACAAATTAGTTTGTAATTAGTTTACTAACTAATTAGTTTCTCGTGAAGGATAAATACTTCAAAGCGCGTTTCCTCATGGTACCTCTCGATGTAACGATAATTCCTTTAGAAATACATTTTTTCTTGGCCCGCAGAACGTCGTTATACTGAGAGATTCCATAGTATAATTTCATGCTGTTGTTTCTTTTGAATTGGCGTGTTGTTAGTACCGCCAGAAAATACATTTTTAAGTACTTATTCGCAGCAAAATAATCAAATTTTTGTTAGTTTTTGAACAGAATTCAAACAAAGTAGTTTCCCCACACAATATATTCTCACGTAATATACAGAAAACAACTTCACTGCAACCTCATTAACATTTTCTTAGGGTTCATAGTGTGAATTACATAGTACAAATTACCGCCGCTGTGGTGGTCGAGTGAGACCCGGGTTCGAGAGCCACCGTCACCACAGTGGTGGCCGGCTGAAGTTGGTTTTCTGTGGTTCCCAACTTCAAGGCGCAAATTCGACCTAATCTCCTCGTTAAAAAGTCTCGCCACAGAGAGCCACAGTCCTACAAAGAGTACAAATATTCAGTCATTACACTTCACTCACTTCACTCCTGAGATATAGATGGCAACACTGAAAAATCACACACAACACTAGACACGGACTCAGACTGTTAGGTACACATACTTATACTTCCGGCACAATCACTGGGCAGTAAATTGCCCATGGCGATAGACCTGAGTTGTGCTCGGCTTGAAAAGAGAAAAAGTACAAATTACCGATGCTGTTAAACACCCTCCGAATAACAGACTCGTGAGGAATTTAAAAATATATTGAAAGTGATTTTGAGTGAAATATGTGGCGGTACGCCAATTTTCTGTCACAGCTGCAGGGAACGTTGTGCTTGTAGTGACGTACAGATTCAGCGCCAACCTACGTCACAACCGATCCACGGTTGTATTGCACGGATCTTGTCATTTGCATAACCTCGAATTGTGAAATGCGCGTTGTGTATAAAAGGACTGAGCTATGTTATATACGTCACTTTGCATGCTATAATTGATAATTTCAATGTAAATTTATATTGTTTGCTCGCAGCCCTTAGTGCTGTGCAGCATATCTTAAATTCTAAAGTAATAATGTTTAACAGTTAATTGCAACAGTAAACCAGTCATCCGTCCTTCCATGGGTGCCTTAATCCTGTCTGACGTCGTCTATAAGGATCCTACCTGGCCCCATAGGCAACGAGAAAAACATAAATAATGCCGTTAATGAGGTTTCGAAATATTATCGCAGAATATCGTTTTATCGAGGTCTCATTGTATATCAAATGAAAGAACAGCTTTCAACATAGTCAATTGAAAAAGGTATTAACGTATAACGGTATTAATCTTAGTTTTTTGTGGCTGGGGAGCGGTATGAGTCAAGCATCTCATCCCATGTCTAAGGAAAACAACACAACCGATGTCAAATCACTTGCTTGGAAATGCAAAACCCGTCAGAAAGAAATAAGCACCTTCTATTATCACTGTGAAACCTCGATATAGCGATACTCTGCGGACCAAAAAAAAAATATCGTTGTTGATGGATTATCGTTATATCGAGAGGTAGCATTACCACATCAGGCATCAACGAATTTATGCTGTTGTTGGTGTCTTTTCTGAATTGGCGTTGTTAGTAATAAAAATGCATTTTTAAGTATTTATTCCCAGCAAAAAAAATTCTAATTAATTAGTTTTTGTACAAAATCCAATTAGTTGTGTCACCGTGTAAAGTAGTTTACCGCACAGTACTTCCATGTACTACACAGAAAACCTCTTCACTGCAATTTCGTTGAAGTTGTCTTTGGTCTGTCGCCATGGGCAAATTTACTACAGAGTGTGTTTCTGCCGTAAGAGTGACTGCGTGTACGTAACATTGTGAGTTCATATCTAGTGTTGTCTCATTTTTCAGTGCTGCCATCTAACTTTCAGAAGTGAAGTGAGTGAATTGTGATGATTAAATATTCGTATCGTTTGTGGGTCTGTTGCTACCTCACCAAACACCAACCTCTGGCCATGTCGCTATATTGCAATTTACTGCCATTAGCGAGATGGGTTGGAAGTGCTGTCTATCGGTGGTCGCCTCGAGTTCGTTTGGGAAAATATCTTATCTATATCCTCCCTTGGGTTCGAACCCTGGACCCTGACAACAACCTTCACGATGGTAGACGAGCATCTTACCACCATGCCACTTGGGCCCGTTGCTGTCTGTGGCGAGATTTTTTTGAACGGGGATATCGGCTCGCATTCACGCCTTCAAAGTGGGAACCACAGAAAGCGTACTTCTGCCGACCACTCCAAACAAGATCTGAAAAAATAGTAAGATTGTAGAGGGATTTATCGTTATATCGATCATCGTTGTAGCGACGTTTTCCTGCATTACAATGTTTTTGAAACTGTCCGTTATAAGCGAAGTTCGTTATAACAGGGCCCGTTATAATTCTGTCTGTCTGTCTGTTAAATAAGATATTTCTACATCTATCGGAATTTAAACGACGACTTGGTAATACAGGTTGTCCAGAGGTATGCATGCAAACGTTTTCAACAACGTACAGATGGCTGATGCGAAGATATGCTATATACGGAGAGAACGCGGGTTCGATTTTCTCTCTTTTCTAAATATATATTTTCATCAATAGAAAGGAGAGTGACATCATCCTCGGATAAAATGCCACCTTGTGACAGCGTCAGCTTTGGTCTGAATTAGGTCCGACCGTCTATGCGCACGAGCTCCAAGGAAAGATTGAGGTATTCGTGACTTTGTATTCTAAGGGTCTAGGGCAGTGTTTCTCACCCGCCGGGCCCTGAAATCATTCATACCGGGTCGCGAGTGATTAGCCGTTTCATTTTTCCTCATTCATTTTCCGTTGGTCGTGTGTTTGACCGGGCCTTCGACTCACAAAAAATTAATGAAATCGGGCCTCGGGCTTGAAATGGTTGAGAACCACTGGTCTGTAGGGCACTCGACCGGCAAGTGAGAGGACGTGAATATAGAAATGTCCTCTCTCCACTTGTTAATAACTCGATTTTTAACTTTTTTTTAACTTGATTAATTTGATTCTTCGATTTACATAATTTTTTTTTATTTCCTTGCCCTATATGTAATCTTTGACATACCAATAAATTTTGGTTTTACCAGAGATGCCCTGGTCCCCCCCCCCGCCGGGGGGGGGGGGGACCGAAGTGCTTACGTTGCTTCTTGCAAAGGAGCCTGGGTGTCTCGCGGTTTCTCCAGTTCCACTTGTTAATACAAGATTCATCGAAAGACTGATTATTTGTGAAGATGATTATTACAAGGAAGAAAATTCATCTCTGCCCCGCCACCACTGTGGGGTTTGTACCCGGCACCTCGAGATGAGAGTCCGTCACTATGACCATTCGACCACCACAGTGGCTAACCTAGAGTGTACAAACATGTGAAAAACCTAGAGAGTGAGGTACTAGGTCAGTGAGCTATCAATAGAGTGGCCAACATTGCGATGGACTAGATCAGTGAGTGACCAAAAGAGTTACGTAGGAAGTGAAGTTCAGGTGTGCAAGTGATTAAAAGAGTGACCAAGAGAAGGTAAAAGAGTAACTTAGAGACAGAGGTGTATCTACGGGGGGAGGGGGGGGGGAACTAAGCTGGCTGGCTATAGCAGCTCAGGACAGTAAATTGGGAACGGTAACAAACTCAAGGAATGAATAGTCAAGTAAAGCAGTATTTGAAACAACTCATATTGAAATTTCGCCTATGACGTACATACGGTTACGTAATGCAGTAACGGGACCGTTAGTAAATACAGAAGGATTTATCAATTCTATATAAAGTTGCTAGTATCCAACAGCTGTATTTACACAAGAGGTTTCTTTACCCCTTTTCCCACCACCAAAGAAAAGCTTTGAGTGGATACAAAGAAAACAAAAAGAAAAGGGACCTCGTTTCAGAAAGAGCCACAAACTGGGCCAGTAATAATAACTGCAAGTTGTGATGATATCGCAAACAAGTAAAGAAACAAAACGTCCAAAATAATTCAGTGCAACACGAACAGCTGTCAAGGTCTAGTCCAACATTAAACACACGCAGAAAGGAGATCAGAAAAGAAAAAAGGCAAGATACACATACGAAGGTGAGTAGGTTGGCACAGAAGGAGAACCGAAGAGTCCACGTTACGTAATACTACACAAGACCCATCCTTCCTCCTTCATCCCTTGAACCTCCTTCCCATGATGGCGGCTGCAGTGGTGATGGTGGGCACATAATATGCTGGTGCTTCTCTTTCTTTCCTTTCGAGTTAAATCGCTTTTTATAGGTTTATTGTATCTTTCTCTCGTGGTGTAGTTTCTTCTACTTTTCCTCAAGGCGATGGTGACTCTCGGTGATTAAGTGGAGGGAAGGTCGAAACCAAACAGAAAGAAGAAGAAGAAAACGTCATGGGCGTGCATTTTTCACAGACCTTGAACTCTACGTAGTGCACGCTCTAGTGCTGGTGGCACCATCATCATGGATAAAAAGAAAAAGTGTCCAATTGAGTAGTGTTTGTATGTGTGTGTAGTAAGAAGAGCTTCTTGATTGGTTGGATACAGTTTCTTTTTCTTCTGCATTTTTATATATATTCATGTTGTGCGTGTGTGTGTGTGTGTAAAAGGACATTTTCTTTTTCTGTAACGTAAAACGTACTATGGAAAAAATGAAATTCTGTTTAGGACACTGAGCTTGCGTTTCTTTATTATTTATTTATATGTGTATGTGAGAAAAACAACGTGATGTATCATATCACAAGGGTGTGTACGTTCACCCGAGTGTTTACGCGTTTTTTGTTTTCCCGATATATGTATTATCAATATTGGATTGAAATAAAACCGCTTCGAAATCAGATGTTAATTAATCTTTTGTTTTCGAAACTGCAAAAAATAAATGTGTCGATGAACTAAAAAATGATTGGTTCATTACAGACCTTCGACGTCCATTTTTTTTTTTTAGGTTTTATACTGTTTAACTAGGGTGACCATACGTCCCGTATTTTCTGTTTTTTGACCGTCCCGACTTTTTGGCAAAAGTGTCCCGGTTTTTACCGTATTTCACACGAAGCCTACTTGAATTTTTATTCTTTATTGAAGTCAAAGATTGACATTATTTTTCAACTCATAAATTATATTACGATGATTACAACTATATATGGGAATATTAATCTCCCACATTTGCCTTGAACGTTTGTTTTTCGTGGAATACATTTTAATCCACTGCAATTTGCAGCGATGCATCATTTCCAGCCATTGTGATTTTTTCGTAATTTCAACAATATTTGGTAACTTTGTTTGGTTTTGGCGTTGTTTTTGGCAATAATTGGCAATGTCCCGTATTTCTAATCCCAATGTCCCGTATTTCTCTCAAGGGAATATGGTCAGCCTATGTTTAACGTTTGCAGACACGTTATGTTTTTGAGAAAAATATGTTTTTCTTTGGAAGTTCATTAATCATGATCAAATGTTACACGCGATAACGGGAGAAAACAAATTCATCGAAAGATCATCCGGGGATATCCATACTGATGAACACGAAGTATTCAGTGAATACTTACCATACAATTCCAAGGACGAAACAAAATAAAATATGAAGGGGAAAGAAACAAATGCTCGAAAAATTAATTCTGCATCTATACAATAAACTAAGATTCAATCAACTGTACAATGGTATTAGTACTAAGGGGTCGTTCAAGTATTACGTCAGCAAATTTTTAGCCATTTTTGGACCCCTTCCCCCCCTTGTCGGCAAAACTCTGACAACCCCTCCCCCCTTGTCAGCAAAATTTCGTCAGCTCTGCCCCCCACTTCCTAACGCATATCGGTGGGATCAGAGATGTACCCATGGGGGGGGGGGGGAGGACTCGTGGTGCCCTTCTCTCAGCCGATTAAAATTTAATTTTTTAATGCAAAAAATATTTAAAATAATTAAAATTTCGAAATAAAATACCCATATATATGTTATTATAATCAATTTCTGTTAATTTTAAATGCTATTTGAAGGCTAAGAAATTTTTTTTTTAAGAAATTCATTGAGACCAACCCTCTAAGCCATATATGGTAAACCCCTGGCCTACGGACCAAATGTGGCCCAGGGGGTTATCTGATGCGGCATGTCCCCTCAAACCTAATTTTGTAAAAATGAACTAAGTGGCACATTTACCGATTGCATAAGTGATCCGTGGCAAAATTCCAGAGCATTAAAGTGGCCCGTGGCACATTCACAGATCACTTAAGTGGCCCGCGACACAGTTCCAGAACACTTAAGCGATCCGTGACACATTTGATCCCTGGAGTGAGATGTGGCACGGTTTTAAGTGGCACCCATTGCGTGTTCTACCTGACTCAAGTTGCCCGTGGCGCATTTCCAGATTTACTTGAGTGATCCGCGGTATAATTACGGATGACTTGAGTGATGCGTGGCACAGTTCCAGAGCACTTGGATCCGCGAAACACTTAGAGATCACTAAAAGGGCTTTGTAGGGGACTTATCAATGGGGAGAATGTTAGTTCAGGTGCCCACAAACTAGCGAAAGGTTTTTCCTCGCGCGCACCAACTAAGATGTCATTAAAAATATTTCGTATTTTTATGAAGGGCGGTTGACGACGTAAGCATCGCCCAAATCCCCTCCCCTTGTCATCAAAAGTCAGCAAATCGGAACGCCCCCCCCCCCCCCACAGATACGATCTTACTCATCATTAAATATGACGAAGAATACGGAATGCTGGGATTTATGATACGACAAGTAGTTAGTGACGGACAATTGGAAGCAAACACAGCAGGAAAAGCGTACGCAATTATAAAATTTAATTTAGGGCTGATGGAGCCCTGTTTTTTGGGGGTTTTTTTTCCTTAAATGATTGCCAGATATTGCGAAAAAGTAATTTTTTAATCTTCCCTTTAGCATTGGCATAGCACATGGGGGAACAAAAAATAACAATCATGCGATAGTTTGTTATAAAATTTTGGAATTAGTTAGCCCACTGGAACTTCGGTTAACGAGCTTAATCCGTTCCGCCAACGTGCTCGTTATCCGAGCTGCTCGTTATTCGAATCAAACTTCATCATAGAATATAATGGAAACTTGGATAAAATCCGTTCCACAATTATTCATTCACATGAAAATGGCTAATAAAAGCGTCGTCCATTCGATAATGCAACTCAATAATAATATAATAAGTAATACAATAAAATAAATATAATAATGCCATAAAATAAACATACAATACGATAATGTTTGCAAATTAACTTATACTCTAAACGACCAGAGAGAGTAAGATTATCGTTTAGGGCGCCTTACTAGGGGACTTAGGAAGAAGTTAGGGACTCACTTCTTCTGTATTCTTTTCATGTGACTTTAAAAAGGAACCCTATCTATAACACTTGCTTTTGCCTCTCTTTTTTTGTGGTTATATATCGCACTATCGTTAGACAGATATATTGCTCACAATGCTACAGCCTTGTTTGAGATGGCTCTCTTCTACAGAGTTTTGCACAGAATTCCACGTTCAGCACATCTTTTAATCTCATTTGAAGTGAGGGACTCCTAACCTCCTAAGACTTTTGTGCCTCCCTCCCTCCCCCCCAAAAGGTCGATCCTGCGTACTTCCCTGATCGGGATTGCCCTTCGAGAATATACATAGTGAGTCCGACCACCACTGTTTGATACTCTGTAGTGAACTTTGCTTATGAATGCACAAGAATCATTTTTCACGAGATAAAAAACTGAACGCAGTGAACAAACTATATTTTTAGTTAGTGTTTTTTGAGCATTAATTATTACTGGAGTGGTATAGACTGCCGTTTGCTAATTGGTGGGGAAATTCTTCATCGTGGTTTCTCTGAATTACACAGATGTTAATCACAGTTATGTGATTATCCCTAATTATATATTATCCCTAACGATGGTTTCTTAAAAACAACCATCTGAGTAATTTCGGGTAATTACTTCCCATAGGGCAGTATTCACCGACATGGTTTAAACTGTAGTCACAATTTTTGCATAAGAGAACAACATAGATTGGTTAGAAACCTGAATTTAACCAATCCGTGTTGATCTCTTATCAAAAAATGGTGACTATAATTTAAACCATGTCGGTGAATACCGCCCTTATATAGCTATCGGTACAATTTCATGGAATCATTGCGGATGCGTCTAGTCTTGACTATAACCCCTTTGAGCCCGAGATCGAGCGATCGTGCGGGTGAAATACTTAACATTCATGTTTTCAAAAAATTGCCCGGTCTTAGACCGAGATTACACTATAAAAGTTTTATAAAAGTACTTCTTTATAGTGTAATCGCGGCCTTAAAGGGATAACGCAAGGTGTGCCAGCACAACGCGTAGTAAAGCTTTCAGGGAATAGTGAATATTTCATATTTTCGTAAAGGATGGGTGATGAGTCTGATGACGTAATCATCATTTAAATCCCCCCTCCCCCTTGTTAGCAAATTGCAATCCCCTTTTTCGATGCTGACGTGATACTTGAATAGTGTGCTTTATCTTGATTAGTTAATTAATAGAGAGTTAAGGCACCATTTATTAACTATTTAATTGCCTAAGCGGGGGTGGGGGCGGTTATGTATTTTTCCTGATCAGCATTATTACTGCCACATTGGAAATCACTAAATCTTCTAGAAATTGCCACCTATTTTCAAGAAGAATTTTTTCCCCCCGATTCGAGTTGATAAATACTTATAAGTAGGAGAAATAAGGAGGAGGAAACTAGCGTTTTTTTCTGTTACTTAGGCTGCATACGCAATATTACTTTACTACCTCGAAGGGAAAGGAAAACATCGTCTCCACACCCCCTTTCTGTTATCAGACATTGAACAAAAGCTGACTCCACCCGCTGGCAGTTGATTGACATTACGGGGGGGGGGGAGGAAGAAGGAAATACGAAAACCGTATCTGGGCTCGTGAATCCCGAAATGAGAGCTTTTTAAGAATCCGAGATATCTCAGGATTACCGCTGTAAGGGTTAAAAGAGTTCTAGACCTTGTCATTTTGGCAATACGAATTTTATTTTGGTCGAGGAAATAAGTTCGGAAGACTTGAGGCTACTACTAGTACTACTAAAGCGACATGCACCTCGTGCACATTCCTCTGAGAAATTTCTAACGAATCGGTACATGCCGGAATGTGTGTGTGTGTGTGTCCCCAACGTATTTGTGTTGTCAGAGTTGTGTTTGTTTCGTGATATACTGGTACTGCCATCTGCCTTCCATATTTTGATGGGGGAAAAATGGTAAACGTTTGAATGTTCATCTTATGTAAGTATCGTGTTGAAGATCTGGCCGCTCAGAGACGCGTTTCCAAAACCATTAGTTACTGTAGAAGGTTGTTCACATTGAGAATAGCTTCTCTTGTACTGACAATCTTCGTGCTGGAAGATTATCGGCAGTCCGGTTGTTGGAGTGGTGCCATCTACCGCAAGAAGAAACCAGCAAGTTTTGTCAGGTCTCCGGACTCATGTGCGTGATTATATACGTTAGTAGACGATGCCATCCCCCCATCTGACAAGTTGACAAAAGTTAATTCCTTGAGAGAATGATCCTTTGAGAAATGGCTCCCGTGTTTAAGGTAATGGGGGTGCGAACCCTATAACCTCGTTCGTGACATATCATCCTAAAGGTGACTTCTTGGGGTGCGAACATAGTGCAAGCAGGTTTTCTGATTCCGACAGTCGGTGTGACCTACGCTGGGCAGCGCAATAGTGGATATGCTCACTGAAAGCAAATTTGCAGCCACACACACACACATCGAAACATTTTTACCCTCTGATCGGCACCGACTGTAGGACCACCGAGGGTCTATATAAGGAAATCATGATCATCAATAGCTCTACTCGTTGTTTTCGCAAATTCTACATTCCCCTCCGCCCCTGGTGGTGGAGATACGAACTATATTTCAGTTGGCGGATCGGCTTGCGATTGAAAAAAAACCAAAAACTGTTACCTTTGACTGACTGCCATCAAATTGCTATTTGCGCAAAGTCACGGCATTGAAATTAGTATAACTATACCACCATCTAAATTTCCCGTATACGCAATACGTAACAATGGAACGTAATGGCCTCCAATGGTCATATTCATTGATAGCGTGATAATGGTCTACGAAATGCACGAAAGATACACGCCGCTAAATGATTGCAAAAGCGAGAAAATTTTCTTTACAAAGTTCCATTTTGGTTATGAGAGAATAATATTTCAATAACCAAAAAAACTATTAGGATTCAAGGGGAAAATTTTGTACAATCGTAATTTATACGAAACTGTTCGGGAAAAGAGTTCAGAGATAATAGTTATAATCAAGTATAACCTAAGACCCAGACTGACTTGACTTGACAATAATAGTTTTCCCAGCATTGGCTAATCCCCGGTTCGCAGCCTGTAGCAGAGGCGCATTTACGAGCAGGGGAGGGGGCGCGCGCGCGCTACCTATAGTCCAAGGGCATAAAATTTGGAGACGCGGCAAAATGTGACAAAAGAGTGGTGAAGAAAATTAGATTAGAATGCGGGAAATTTTTAAATCCGCCTAGAGAGCGAGAGACAGGTCAGTGAGCGACAAAAACAGTGACCTATATAGGGTGTTCGTGACCAAGGGTGACGTAGAGAGTATGCAAGCATGTCAGTAGTGAACGAAAGAGCGAGGTGGCAGGTCTAGATTGGTGATTCAAAGATTGATCTGACGAATGAGGGAGGCCAAGTCAGTGAGTGAACAAAAAAAAGGTCAGAGAGCAGCCAAAAGAGCGACCAAAAAAGTCAATGAGCAGCCAAAAGAGTGACTCATAGAGTCCGCAAACATTTCAGCAGCCAAAAGAGTATCCTGGAGATAGCGACCAAAAGAATGACCTGGAGAGTGTGTGAACACTGAAGTGACCAAAAGGATGATCTATTATAGAGATAGAGTGCCAGCATGTGAGTGACTAAGAATGACCTAGAGAATGGGAAGCATGTCAGTGACTTGAAAAGGAAGGTGCAAGTGATTGAAAAAGAGTTATATAGAGAATGTGTGTATGGGACCTACACACGTCTAGATCGGTGATTGAAAGATTGATCTAACGAGTGAGGGGCCAAGTCAGTGAGTGGCCAAAAAAGGTCAGTGAGCAGCCAAAAGAGTGACCAAGAGTCCGCAAACATTTGAAAAACCAAAAGAGTATCCTGGAGAGAGCGACCGAAAGAGTGGCATATTACACATCACTCGAGTGATATGTAAATGTGTCGCATAAATACCCGCTTGGTTTCCCCCCACTCCTGCAAGTGTACTTGTGTTAAAGTAACTCATTTAGTCATGTTTGCACACTGTTTTGCTCACTCACGTACTTGCACACGCTCTAGGTCACTCACTGACCTGATTCCTCGCACTGCAGATCACTCGTTTGGTCATTCACATTATTTCTCAAGAGTCACCCTTTTGCCCACTCGAGTGCTTGCAAACTTTCAAGATCATATATGCTCAATCCGTGTCCCTCGGAGTTTTCTGATGTGGTCTGCGGTCTCAAATCTAATTTTGTAAAAATGAACTGAGCGACACATGACCATATCACTTCAGTGACCCTCGGGGCCATCACTCAAGTCTCTCATTGCATATTCCCAGATTTCATGTGACCGGTGGTGCAGTTGACCATCACTTAAGTGACCTGCGGCACAGTTGACCTTCACTTAAGTGACCCGCTGCAAATTCCCAGATCACTTAGTGTCCCGCTGCCCATTCCAAGATCACTTAGTGACCCGTGGTACATTTGCAGACCATTCAAGTGGCCTGCTGACCAGACGACTTGAGCAGCATGCGACACATTTACAGATTACTTAAGTGACCCACAGTACATTTAAAGATTGTTCAAGCAGCCCGTGACACCGTTCTAAATCACCTGAGCGGCTGATTAAAATCATTTTACAAATCACATAAGTGACACTCGGCACATTTGCACATCACTTAAGTGACCTGGGGCACAGAACAGATCAGTTAAGCGGCCAGGGGCACAGTTCCAAATCATCTAAGCAGCCCGCAACACGTTTCTAAACCAGTGAAGTGGTCCGCACTCTCCAAAATGTTGAGCACCCTTGCTCTAGGTTGCTATTTTAGTCACTCACTGACCTAGTCCCTTGCTGTCTGGGCAGAGGTGGATTTATCGAGGGTTATAAATCCCCTTCTCCCATTTTACCCGCAAATTTGCTGCCCTGGGCAAACCTACGCCTCCGTAAAAACGCCACCGGATGACCAAAATTACGCGAAAACACGTCCCGGCAGAGCACCGTCTTAAGAGTACCACGGGCCCCCCAGTGATTTTTCCCGAGTCCCTACCTAACAAAATTCTCAAAAATTTCAACTGGTTCTCATTTTTGTGAGCCCCCCTCCCCCTCTCTTGAGGCCCCCGGGGAGGCCGTGACCGGATTGGCCCATTCGTTAAGACGGCATTGTGTCCCGGGAAATACGGGACGTACGGTCACGCTTGCAGAAAGCAGCAAAGCTGACCCGCCTCCGCGAGCTGGTAGTGACTACCGCCATATAATTTCTCAATGCCATTTACAATACAATGAAGCAATAAATATAGTCTGGACATTGAAGGATATACAGGAAAGTAAATGGAGTATTGTGTGTCCATTTCGAATAGAGCCAGCGTTTGTAAAGGATATAAAGGACGCCATTGTTCATACGGGACACCTTTCCTTCCTTCTAGTGTACTACCATTCATCTGCCCGGTCATATCGTGACTTCTAATTCATGACGGAGATATGACATTACAATGAGAAACATTTTTGGAGTGATGAATAATGAAAGATTTCATTATTGTTGTTGTTGTCATTGTCTAGCTCGTGGTTAAGGGATAGATACGATATACAATTGAAGCCAATTAAAACGTCGTTGTAATTAGACGTTTTGCAACTCGTGAAGCTGTTTGGGGAGTGATTGATGGTCATTCAAATCACACAATGACTATTTTGTGTTGTCGTGTTTTACAGCAAACATGCTCAACGCCACGGCCCCCGCGGGTCCACAATGTGGGGCTCCCGGAGGCTAACTTAATTTTTCTAAAGCTGAACCAAGCGGCACGTTTCGAGATCAATTAAGTGACCCGCATCTCACTCCTTCTCAAATCACTCAACTGACCTGCAGCACTTTTTACAGATTCCCCATTTCGTGATCCTCCCTCCACATCACTTAACTGCTCCGCGTCGCTTGAATGACCAGCGGCACATTTCCGCTTCGATTAAGTGGTTTGCGGCACACTACCAGATCACTTAACTTGGTGTGCCGTGGGTCACCCGAAGTGATCTGAGGATACGTCACAGGCTACTTAATTAACGTAGAACTCTGCAGCTAATCATTTAAGTGATCTGGAATTATGCAGCCAGCTATATATAGGACTGATCCAAGAAATGAGCTGCGAATCACTTAAGTGATTTGGCAATGTGATGCGAGCCGCTTGAGTGATTTAAGGATGCTTCACGAACCCCTCAATCGAAGTGGAACTGCACCGCCTGTCACTTAAGTGATCTAGAAATGTGCCGCTCGGTTCAATTTATGAAATTATGTTTGAGGTCGCGCGCGCGGGCCACATCACAGGACTCGGAAGGCGGATATAAGACCGTATACGTCCCGCCTTACTTCTTTTGCGGATTTCAAGGTGTTCCCAACGGATGGATGCATCTAGCGTTCATTTATAAATCAAACTTTTATACAACGACGGCCACATAATCACATCAAAATTTGATAAATTATTTAAATAACAAGTAATGATCGATGTGATCTTGCATCGTAAGTTCACGTTGATAATATTATCTCGAAACAACGACCCGATCGGGAGGCTGTAACGGCACTCGCTTAGCGGTCCCGGATCTCTCTCCGGTAAATAGTCCGGGGGGTCTTATAATGCGGATCGATCGTGGTAAGGCTTGTGACGGTTTTTTTTTCCTCTTATTGTGGAGACGATGTAAGTTCCTTTCCAGGAATCGGATAATGCGACCAAGTCCAGTATAATTTTCCCCGGACTTCGTAAAATCCTTCCGTGTTCCGCAACCACGGGTCTGCAATAGGCGCATTTTCAAAGTGAAGAGTTGCTGTCTGTGGGCATTGGAACATGCAGTGTCATAAAGAGCCCACGGCCCCACGCACGCAGATATCATTGTCTGATTTCTTTTCTTTCTTTTTCTTCGAGGTGGAGACGATTACTCGTGGATTGGCCCATGGTCAGTTATTACTGGAGCCCGAAAGTTTTAGGCACTAAAAATGGTCGAAATAGGCAGGCAAAAAGCACTAGAGATGCCTAAAATAGGCACTAAGAAAAGGAATTTATAATTTTTGGAAGGAAGAAAAACCACAGTTGCCGCTGTGGTGTTCGAGTGGTTATAGTGACGGACTCGCGATGCGAGGATCCGGATCCGAACCCCACAGTGGTGGTCGGCTGAAGTTTGTTTTCTGTGGTTCCCAACTTCAAGGCGCAAATGCGAGCCGATCTTCCCGTTAAAAAGTTTCGCCACAGAGAGCAACACTCCTACAACGATAAATCATTCAATCATAACACTCCACTCATAGTTAGAAAAACTGGTGGCAGATGGCAGCACTACACATAACAAGCATTACAGAGAAACTCAAAACTTCACGTCAGGTTTCCCTACATGTACACGCACATTCCCGCATGTACCGATTCGTTGGGGGTTCCGCGGGGGGGGGGGTGTGTGGGCGGGGTGCATGTGTGGTGTAGCAGTAGTAGGTAGGGCCTCCAAAAAAATGGCTCGGGGATCCATGATGTTCTTAAGTCAGCCACCTCGTTGGGCAATTTGCCTGTTGTGGCGTTGTATTTGTATTAAGTGTCCAAAAACTAGCTGAAAAATTCGCGTCAGTTCTTTTAATTATAGTTTATAATAATTGCATTATTATCCAAGTTAAATTCATTTCAAGCTCAAAATATAATGTTAGCAGAGACCCTCAGGATTAGGCCAATTCCAGGGTCACCATTAGCGGACGCGGAGCCGGTAGAGGATCTGTGGGGCTCCCTCGAGTTGCGAATAATTCTCGTTTATTTGTTGCATTTCATTTGGGATAATCATAATCATTTCAATCAATATAGGAAGATCCAAGGGTGTTCAATGCTTATGTCTGATATTCTTCTCGCGAGCACCTGATCAACGCTTCAATTAAACACAGTATAAAAATTGCATTCAAGAATCACGAATAATTCAGATTTTCAGGTATGCGTATGTCAACGTGGCGTAACAGCGGTCTTCATTTGATAACTATAGCCAGTGCTCACGATTACAGAAAGGCTGGGGACACCCCCCCCCCCCTTCTAAGGCAAAAGTGCTCGACCTTTATGAGAGTGCGGGATACTTAGATTTGAAAATGCTCTGCAGGGGCCACTTAAGTGATCTGCAAATGTGCCGCGGTCCGCCTAAGTGATCAGGAACTGTGTCGCGAGTCACTTAGGGGTGAGGTGCTGTGTAAATGTACCTTGGGTCGCTTAAGCATACACAGGCAATTTCATGGCATTGTCATCGTGCAGAATAAAAGTCTTTTTCCCCGCTACAAACCAACCTAGCTGCCTCGACGTCTCAAGTGGCTCTGATGAGCCAGGAGGGTGAGGACCATTCAATTAAGTGATCGGGAACCGCGCCTCGGGTCAATTAAGTGATCTACAAATGTCGTGAATCACTCAAGTTCTCTGGAACTGAACCGCTGGCCGCTTGAGTGATCTGGGGCTATATCCACAGGTCAATTAATTGATCTGTAAATATGTTGCGGCTTATTTAAATGATCTGGAAGTGTAGCTGTGGGCCACTCAAGTGCTTTGGAACTGCACCGCGAGCCACTCAAGCGATCCGCAAATATGCTGCGGGTTACTTAAGTGATCTGTAATTGCGCCGTGGGGTAGGCCTACTTCAGCGATCTGGAACAGCACCGAAGATCACTCAAGTGACCTGGAAATGTATCGCTAGTCATTCAAGTGATCGGAAAATGCAGCGCGGATTGCTTAAGAGCTCAGCCGCTCGAAATGCAAGCGATATTTAAATGGTTCCGCGGGTCACTTGAATGACCTGGAAATGTGCCAGTGTGCCAGCGTCGCACCCTATACATCACGGTGGCCCAAAGAATGCTGGCATATGCTGCACCAGTCTGGGGAAACCAACTATCAACCGCAGTGAAGAAAAAGCTCGACTCAACGCAAAGGGGATTTCTCCTTTACATCACTAGGGCCTATCACACCACGCCAACTAATGCCCTACAAGCAATAACCGGTCTCTCCCTCCCCTGAGTCTCTGGATCGAGCACGAAGCCAGACTCGGACTGGTGGCAAGGCTCAAACGCTCAGTTACCATTGACATGGACATAATCAATCCAACACAAATCCAGCAAAAGGTAACGGGGTGGTCCAATCACCCGTCCACTGATGTTCCAAGAAACCAACTCTGCCTGCACCAGAATCTGCCCCCCACCCCTCGCACGTCTCAATATACACGGACGGGTCAAAAAGTGGAGGACGGAACTGCCGCAGCGTATGTCATCACAGAGGGCAATACAGTCACCCACAAATGGGCTCATAAATTAAATGCCGAAGCATCAGTGTTTCAGGCCGAAATCTTCGCCCTTCTCGAGGCCACTAAGAAAGCGCAAGAGATTAACAGACCCACAAGAATTTTTTCGGATTCCTTGCCATCTCTTCACTCTATAGCAAACCCGCTGTCCAAAACGGAAGCAGCCCGGAACATCAGGAGCATACTCCTCAGCCAACCTGACATCTCCCTAAGCTGGGTCAAGGCCCATGAGGGAAACTGGGGCAACGAGGAGGCCGACATTGCCGCCAAACAAGTCACGAAAAAAGACACCGGAGACTTGGATTAAAAACAAATCCATGCAACTGCTGATAAGGACATGGCAACGGAAATGGGACAACGAGCCGAAATCCGGCAGGAAAATACACGAAATCATGCCAAGAGTGAAATTAAAAAGCAGCAACTGGACAAGGGGAATAATACTGTTCTTTACCGAACACCCTATCTCAAGCGATTCAATCTCAGACGAAATGACAAGTGCAAGTGTGGCCAAACTTGGTCTCCTATCCACTACGCCACAAGATGCCCCATTCACAGCGAAACTGCACTTCGGGGCACCAGCTGAGCCAAAAATTCCGCTGTGGAGGACCAAACTACTGAAGAGACCCGACCGTACGCAAAAAATCACAACACTGATGTCACTAATAGAAAGCAACGAGAAAGATTTCTTCCCAAAAGAGGCGCCTCCACCACCGAGAAGACGACGCAGGGCAGCCTCCTCAGAAGAGGACTCTTCGAGTACAGAAGACTAAAAGCCCCCCCCCCCCGGCCGTTACACTTCGAAGACATGCACCACGATGTATCCCGGGCGAGTAAATGTCCTGCAAATATTTTCTCGATGCAGATTATACTGCCTTATTGTCATATATTATCATGTATATATAATTTGTCATATATTGTCGTCAATTAGTATCCCGCAGTAATCATGTAACGCCTGCCTCGCGCTCACATTCTTGTATATATTTTCATCACTGAGTGTACAGAAATCTTAACTGAAACATGCCTCTATCGTATACATCTCTGCTCTATACACAATTTGTACATATTTTCCGTTCGATGCACGCAGCGACACGAAGCACTTTGCTTTGTACGTGCACCACTCGCATTTTGTTTTGCATCTGTACTGTATGTTTTGTTGTTTCGCACAATGCAAGTTGTTCTATAGATTAATTGTGTATTAGTTGTATGTTATCACTGTATTCTTCTGTTCGGTCGATACATTTTTACACAGTGACTGTATAATTAATACTTCTGTTTGCGCACAATATTGTGTATATATATATTTCACTGTGCTTTGTACCCGCACCGCCCATATATTTTTGTTTGCACCTGTATCGTATAATTGCCTATTGCATAATGCAAGTTGTCCTACAGATAAATTGAGCCCGCATCATGCCTGCAACCGACACATAACTGTATTTGTTTATTTTCCCTGTTCCATGCCCGTAGCGACATGATCTTGCACATGAATCTTTCATATTGCCTTATACACACTGTATATAATATGTCCTGTCACGTATCGTCTTCAATCTGTTTTTAATAAAACAACCTGGAGAACTTTGGAGCAGGGCCGCCGTGGGTGTGGCTGGGGGGCGCATATGGCCGAGGAAGGAAATTCGGAGGAAAGGGGTACTTTCAGGAACAACGGGGGTTGGAGAACATCAGAAGACTGCTAGGGTGAACAAGGGGTTACAGGGGGTTGCCGAGGGTCTGGGAGGGCACCCATGGGAGAAGATCCCGTGGGGGGGGGGGTCTATCCCGGTCATCCGACCTTCCTCAGCAAGACTCAACCCAGTCGGGTGAAGGGCTTACATCCCTCAACGGACAGAGTCCGGGTCTTGTCTGGTACATCAGTGTGCCAATTAAGTTATGTGGAACTCTAGCGCGGGGTCACTTAAGTCATCTGTTATTGTGCCCCCTAGTTAATATTTGCAAAATTAGGTTTGAGGTCGCGGGGCCATGGGTTGAGAGCATGAATGTTCTAGCCCTAGCGCTTTTTGTTTTCACTTTTATTTGGCCTGAGGTCACTTGCCACATCAGGTGAAGAAGCCCTCTGGCGGTCGGTAGAAGCACGAGGAGACATAACAAGCAATAATTGAACGAAAACAGTATATACACGAAAAATCATTATTTATTATCGACATTATTTTGTCACACATTTTGCACGTGGCATTAAATTTTTTACATTCGGCAGTGTTAACAAAGAAATAATCAAATCATCTCCAAATAAATACTTAATTTACCAAAAAAAAAAAAAAAACACTCACCGGTAAAAATAATTAAATTAATCAAATTTTCTCATTATTAAATTCCATAAACCAAACCAAAAATTTATTTATTTATATAGAGAGAGAGATCATAAAATAATACCGGGTACATTGGTGAATAGAAAATATTTATAATTCATATTACAGTATAAAAAAAATCAATGCAATGTATTTTAAAAAAATTTACATAAAAATTTCGAAATTTTATTTCGTAATTTTAAGGCATTTTGGGCCTCGGCTCAAAATTGGACTCACGATGAAAACGATTTTTGTTAGGCTAAAACTTTATCACAATGGGGGGAAAATTATTAACAGTAAAGCCTGTGGTGAGATTTTTAGGCCCATAAAGCCAGCTGAATGGGCCTTCATTCGAGCTCCTAGTAGCCAACGAGGTAACTTCGGCCCATTAGTGACGACGGGATTCACCAGTTTGATGCAATGGCGATCAAATAACTAAGCTAGGCCGACCATAACTTGCTGGAATCCGTGATGGTCATCTTGGCGTGATTTTCCTTTTGATTTTGGTAATGACTAAATTTCACCTATTTCTAGGCATTGTTTGGTTCCAATTCGAATTTGCGACTTAGGCTTAGTTTGATTTGGTGATGTTTGGATTCAAGCGTTAGTATCTTTGCTTGGCACGATTTCAAATTTAATTTTTTGTAATGCGGGGGATTTCAACAAACAATAGAATTAAAAAAATTTAAATTTTTAAATTATAGAACATTTTAATTGGATAACTCCGAATTCAGCATATGAATTTTTTTTTAAGTAAATGGTGGTTAAAAATAACGAAATTTAGAAATCGCACCAAAAAATTCCAAAATACTATAAATCGGGGTTAATTAATCATTAATTTTTATTAACTATTTAAAAAAATTGCATACCTGAGAGCCAATCTGTGATGCTTGGTTCTCGAATGAGCAATTTTTTCTCGGTGGAATTTAATATACAGCTAGTTACTAATTGGCTGTACTTGATTCTTGAATTGGCGACACATATACGATGGCATTTCACTTTGATTTTTGCAATCGACAACAAATAGGGCTAGGCGACGATGAGTGACTTTAGTCGAAGTGATTTCGATTAGAGTTTGATATAATGATGGAAGTCAATCTACAGCTTGTTACTAATTGGCGATATTTCGTACCCGAATGGGCTTAATGATTTCACTTTGAATGAGGACAGGGATGTTCAAGTTACTCTCGGTAGCAAATTGGCGAGATTTGGTACCCGATCACGCATGATCATTCCACGTTGGTTTTGATAATAACAGGAAATTCAACTTACTTTTGGGAGCTAATTGGCGAGATTTGGTACCCAATTGCGCATGGTTTTTTCCACGTTGGTTTTGATTAATGACAGGGAATTCAACTTGATCTTGGGAACTAATTGGCGCTGATTGATTCGATGACCTGTTTTAGGCTCATTAAAAATGTTGTCGGCCAAAAGTGATAGCCTTCTTTTGATTTAAATGCATTTTCAACAAAACTGACAAATGAAAATGACAAATCCATAAAGAAAAGTAACGAAATATTTCTAGTAAAAAAACAATACTTTATAACATTGGTACCTTTCTAAAAAACACACACGCATCATTAATAATCAAAGACAATTATTCACGATCTTTTTCAAACACCAAATTATACGCGCACGCGCACACACACACAGAGAAACACGCACTTGTACAAAAATAATATTTTTTTCCAAATAAATAATAATATATATAATAATATGCGCACAACCTTTTCTATTTTCACTTAGAATGATACAAATTTGAAAAAGATAAAACAAAAATTCCAACGAAAAATTACATGTACCATAATATGAAGCAAACACATAATATTTATGATTATATATATATTTCGAAACAAAAAAAAAAGCAATGAAATGATGAAAATGAAGATTTAAAATAAATAAATTATATATTATGCATTTGTACAAAATTGGGTAGAGCGAGTTTCACAACCTGCTTCGTGGATGGGTAATTTATTGAGAGTAAAATCCATGCCGAAGGTGGCGACATCTATTATCTGACCAAGTGTTTCCGTTATCGGACACCACTGTGGCAAATCGCGATGAAATTTTCACGTTCACAATAATTTCGCGTTTGGCGAGAGAATGAGAAAGTGTCGTGGCCGAAGTGAGTGGGTTTTGCTAATAAATTAAATTGGTAAAAACGACGGTAGAGATTATTTTTATCGATAGAGGGCGACACGTAAGAAACACGCTAAATAGATGTGTCGCCATCTATCGAGCGACTACGATTTTTTTCCCCCTCATGCAATCAACATGTCAGCAGCAATTTTGTGACAAAAATTGATTTCGGAATAAAAATCATTTATATAATTGGAATCATGTTCAACATTCCCATAAATAAAAGAGATGGCGATTGGCTTACGCAAAGGAGGGGTTTTGGGGTTTCAACCCCCCCTCAAGCCGAGATTATGTTATTTTGCAGGAGAAAACGTAACCCCTCTCCCCTCCACAAAAAAATTTTGAAACACAACCCCCCTCGAGAAAATTCTGCGTACGCCTATGCACATGGTGACCATATATAATCAATAAAATTTCGGGACGCGAACTGTCGTCAAAGTGAAGCTAGGTTTTTTTTTCCAAATTCCAATTATTGCAACCATAAAGTAATGAAAATTACAGGTAAGGATGTCCTTAAAAATTTAGGGAATATTTGAATGTGGTTTGCAAAAAAAAAAAAAAGTTATTCCCACGAAGGGGGATTTTCTTGGTACAGAAAAAAATATAGCTCACACTTTTGCCGATAGAGGGTCCGCCACGAAGGCAAATCACTGAAAATATGCAAATTTGAGTCCAATGAAATGCGGAGTCTACGTGCTCAACAGCTCATTTCTGAATTTTCTTGTTACTAATGCTTACATAAGGTTCTCATTGTGATGTCGACATTGGTGAATGAAGCACTATTTGTGAAGTTGTTTTACTTCGGCTACGAATCGCCGGCTGAAGCTTTACGAATGTTCCGGACACAGAAGAGAGGTCCAAGTCGAACCACTCCAGCCGGAATTTTTCGAGGCACCCTCGATCGATAAATATTTGAACTATATTTTTTCTGTACCACCCCCCTCATGAGAATATCTTTTTCCCTCAAACCGCACTAAAATTCAATTTTTATGAATTTTCAAACTAGAGTTTATGGAACACCCTGTACTTTCCACAGCCAAAGAACTACTCCGCCTTTCCCGATATTGGTACCGGCCTCAAGCAAATGGTCAAACTCGCTCTCCACTACGTAATAAATATATTCTATATATATAATACTCCACACCAAATTACATGTAAACACTCGGAAGCAAACTCACACCGACAGGGAAAATATAAAAAAAATAATAATAGAGAGAAGAATATTGTTATCATTATTATAATATTGTTGGGCAACCCCCTGTACATTGCACTTACTGTCCCATAGCTTCTTGGTTTCTTTTGATCCAATTATAATAATAATTAAAGAAAAAATTAAAAAAATAATTTCCGAATCGCGTATTTTCTTTTTGCATGTGTACAATGTGTTTGCACTGCTCCCGAACTAATAATAAATTTTGGAAAAATAATAATTATTTACAAGAAAGAAAAAAAAAAAACAAGATGGACGACGATGGGATGCTAAACGCACACACAAAGAAATTAAGAAATTCTTCCGTTTCTCTCGAGTTGCGTAACACTCCTACGAAAAACATGCTTGGCTTGTGAGAAGAGCACCGAATATGTTTGAAAAACAAAGCGAAAGGACAATCGAAGAAATACCTGTAAATAGAAAATATAATTGATGTTAATTATAGATCGTGTGGAAATCACTTCCATTGCAATTAGTAATGGCCGCATTGGATCATGAATATTTGTTTGTCCCCTCTCAATTATTGTGAATTGACCGTGAGGTGATATCATCCGAGGAATCTCATTGGTCTCCATTGCTGAGGAAAGCGCTGTTCTCAACCTTTGGAAGCCCGCGGCCCAGACGATTTATTTTGTGTGATTGGAAGGCCCGGTCATACGCCCGCCAAATGGGGTATAAATGGGTAAAAAATGAATCGGTGAGCAGGGCCGTCTTAAGAACATCATGGGGGGCCCCCGGGCCAAGTGATTTTTCTGAGGCCCCACCTGAGGAATTTTCGAAAATTTCAACCGCTTCGAATTTCTGTGAGGCCCCCACTTCCCTTGAGGCCCGGGTGGGCCCATGCGTTAAGACGGCCCTGTCGGTGAGCTATTCACGGCCCGGCGGTTGAGAAACACTGCTATAAAAGTACGGCGTCGTCGTACCGGAAAAACCTCCGAACCGCTAAAGTTTAATACTTGGCCTCGCGTATAAAACAACCGTGTCGTTAAATTTTGCGATTGAATGCAAAATTTTCGATTTCGAAAACATTTTTATGGATGAATACAAAATTTTTTACTTGAAAAATATTTTTTGCAGATGAATGCTAAATTTTTCATTTGAAAAACAATTTTTTGATCTGAAAATTCTTTGTGCGAATGGGTGTTTTCCGATTATCGTAAGGAACAATGAAGTACCAGTGTCTGCTGATGCGAACTCGACATAGGACCGTAGGGCTGGACGAGCGCCAGGTCGCCATGCCGACTAAAAAATTGGTATTGGCGCCTAAAATTTTCTTTGCGTAGTTACTAAATTGCAGGCTGAGAGCAGCACAGAATGTCTGGAATTTATAGCGGCATATCTGCCTGCCAACACGAAAGAGGGTCACTATGCCTGAAAAAGTTAAAATAAGCATTATTTTAGACCTTTTCCTTTGGGTAAAGGTTTTTGGCACCTAGATATTTTTTTTGAGATTTGCGCAACCCTGGGTCAAAGTACTGTATTTAGCTGGGAGCTCTAGAATTCAGGTGCCCATTAAAAAGCTACCACCTTTTTTTTGCATCATAAAAGTGTATAACAACAAAATTTCGCAGAGAAGTGATAAAAAAAATGAAAATTTCCGCATTTGTTCATCAAAAACGGCAAATGTCGCACCTATTTCGTAAATACAAAAATTACTTATCCCTAAATATGGTCCGAAGAAATCGGGGAAAGCCCCACGGGCAAAAAACACGTTAATAAACACTAAATTAAACCCTCATTGGTGTGCAACTTTCACACATAATTCAAAGCAAGGAGCCTGACGTCAGCAATGGGAAACTGTTGCGGTCGTCGTCATACCGATGGTCATTAACATGGCCACGATATAATCCGGTTTAAATGGGAATTCTCCTGATAATACGTCAGGAGGAAAAAACCCATGACGCAACCCCAACGATGATTCATACCCTAATCTCCATTCGGAAACGGAAAAACGAATAGATAATGGATTTATGTGCCCTAATAGGGCCAATCGGGGTCGAACACTAGAAAAGAATATATCTATCTCCCACACGTTTCTTTAACACAAGTAATCCGAAAAGAAAAAACAGCAGCTGCGCATGACCCAGTTTGATATCCTATCCAACCCACAACAACAGAGATGACAATTTTCTTGATATCAAGAATGTGTCCGCATTCCTCAATGCGAAAAATATAGGAAGGAAACCTTTTTCTTTTCTTATTCTATAATCTTATCTCCCGCACAAACGTCTTTCTTCACTCGTAAAAACTTTTATCAGTGTGTCCGAATTTCGACACACAATTCCAGATTTCCCCCTACGAATCTTTTTATTACTAACGGCACGAGATATAGTCTCTTCTCTTGCACCGTTCCCTTCATGTAGAAAAACCTACCACAAGGGGCCGACCAACATCCAGGAGCCCCTTTTCCACCGGGGGGGGGGGGGTGGAGCGAGAGCCTCCATGCCGCCTATGGGCTAAACAAATTTTTCCGACCTTCTCTATATATCTCGTCTAATTTCCTTGACTACTCATTCATCAAATTTGCCACCTTAGGTCCCACTCAGTCCCCCCACACCTGTAAATACACATCTGTCCCGCATTGAGTCACTCACATGCTTACATTCTCTCTAAGGATAGTATTACACTGTAAAGTTTTGATAAAATCCCTTTTATAAAACTTGAAAAATGCAGCCAATAAGGTCACCGGTTGCATTTTCTAGAATGTAACCAATAACCTTATTGGTTAGGTTACAACAATTATTAGACAACAATAAGCGTCTCGGTTATGTTTGCTCAAATGTAGCCGAGACGCTTATTGGTTGCATTTTTGAAATTTTATAAAAGAAATTTTATCAAACTTTTAACTAGTGTAATCCCAGCCTAAGGCTGGTATTACACTATAAAACTTTGATAAAAATTATTTTATAAAACTTGAAATATGTAACCAATAAACACATCTGTTACATTCGAGCGAACTTAACTGATCCGCCTATTGGTTGCATTTTTCAAGTTTTATAAAAGTACTTTCATCAAATTTTTATAGTGTAAATCCCGACCATGCCACCAATAAGATTATTTGTTCACTCTAGAAAGGCCGGGATTTTAGGCCTGTATTACACTATAAAAGTTGGATAAAATCCCTTTTATAAAACTTAAGAAATCCAACCAATGAAGCTCATAGGTAACATTCGAGCAAATGCAAACGATAATCTCATTGATTTAATTTTTCCAGTTTTATAAAAGGACTTTTAGAAAACTTATCGTGTAATACCGGGCTTACACTGCAAACGTTTCGTAAAAGTGCTTTTATAAAACTTGAAAAATACAACCAATAAACTGATCGGTTGCATTTTCTCGAATGTAATCGATCAATTTATTGGTTGTGTTTTTCAAGTTTTATAAAAGCACTTTAACAAAACTTTTATAGTGTAATCCCGGCCTAGTAAGTCACTCTTTTGCTCATTCACATGCTTGCACACATTTTGATCCTTTCATGTTTGTACGTGTTTTGCGTCAGCGTTTCTCAACCATCGGGCCGCGGCCCTTTCATCAGTCAGACCCGGCCGTTTCTGATTCAGCGTTTCATTTTTCCCCTCATTTATTTTCCATTAGTCGTATATATGACCGGGCCTTCCACTCGCAAAAAGGAAATCAACCGGATTGCGGGCTGCCGAAGGTTGAGAACCACTGCTGTATGTAACTCATTTGATGACTCCCGTAATTTCTAAGTGACTCGTTTGGTCACTCACTCTCTAGCCTAGTTCCTTGCTCTCTAGGTCATTTGGTCATTCACTGACATGGTTCCATGCTTCCTAGGTCACTCTTTTGCTCATTCACATGCTTACACACTGTTTTGGTCACTAACAAATACAAATTTTAAAAATGAATAAAACCCGGAAAAATAACCGAAATAAAAAAAAAACGGTTTGCAGGGTTAGCATCGCTAGGGCACGGGAATTTTTCTGACAGGAAAAAAAATAACTCAAAAACAACCGATAGGTGGCGGTGACGTACACAAGTCAAAGAACAGATACCCAAAAATAACGAACAGAATGCCTCCAACTCGTTTATTACAGTAGTATGTGTGTTCCACATGACCACCACCACAGGGGATAACACATTGCAGGCGAGCCACAAATCCAGCAACGGCAGAGTGCAGCAGTTCCACATACACGGTTTACAACGGTGAACTGGTTGTGGATTAAGAGCGCAAGTTCTCATAACCGTCTCATTCGCATATCTCCACCGAAGTCGCTCGTACTAGCGCAACCTATCGGCTGTTTTTTGTGTAATTTTCTATTTCCTGTCGTAAAACTTAAAAATGATATCTATCTATCCAGGGGGCTCAGATACCATATTTTCAACTTAGTACTTACACCCACGGTTGACGGTATTTCCAGTGAGGAAAAAACCCTGGATATCTACCCAACCATTGTTACTTGGTGGGCAAAAGTAAGCTACTCGTAATCATCATGATCAAAGCAATATCCTATGGGTGATCGCTATCGAAAAGTTCCACTGCATTAATGGAATTTCCATTCCCAATCAGTGTGCCGCGCTAAATTCATCGCCACTCAATTCACCGACAAACAATTCATCCACAAAGTGACATAGTAAGTCAGTGGATGAGCAAGTGAGTGATCGATCAAGTGAGTCAGGGAGTACGCAAATAACAGATAAGCAAGTGGGCGGGTGATTCACTCAATCATTCATACCACTTCACCATATCACTATATTGCAATTTAATGCCGGTAAATGAAGGCGCTGTCTATCGGTGGTCGCCTTGAGTTCGTTAAGGGAAATATCTTATCTATATCCTCCCTCGGGTTCGAACCAGGGACCCTAACAACAACCTTCGCGATGGTAGACGAGCATCTTACCACCATGCCATTCGGGCACGAGGGTCATTCATACTGTCATTCACGGTCACTGAGTCATTCATGGTCATTTACGCATCCACTCGGCCACTCATATAGTCACTGGATCGCTCACCCATACGGTCCTCACTCACTCATTCGGTCATTCATACGATTACTCACTCGGTTATTTATAAGGTTACTCACTACGTATTCACTCACTCACTTGTTCAGTCAGTCACTCACTAGTAAAAGGTGAATTTTCCATAAATCACTTTGGAGTGCCGTTAATATTCTCTTCAGGAAATTACGGGAAACTGCCAATTATATTGTCAAAAATGATGTCAAAGGTATATAAATAAAATTGCCATTGTTGCTAATATCGCTGGAAGGTAAGTAAAAATGCCAATTATTGCTAATATCGCCAAAAAAATTACCAATTGTGGGAAATGAAACTAGGGATGAGAGAGCTTGGGGGGGGGGATCCATCTTCGTTTTTCTGCTGAAATAATGCTCTAAAAGCTGAAATTATGCCTTAAAAATGTGCAAAATCATAGAAATAGTAACCATACTCATCACTGGGGATATCCGCGAAAACATCAGGATATCCCTGGCACAGAGGCGGTGCTCACGACTCGAAAATGACCAAAGACCATTGAATAATGTAACACTCACCTATTTACACAGTCATCCACAATCCTCAGAATTCCCACCGCTCACAGTAGCGAGGGATGCTGATGCTGTACATTTTTTCCCCCCTATGTTGAAGATGATGATAATGGTGACGATGACTGCCTGGAACCATTGGGTTCGGCGTCCTGCTGCGTTGTCTCCAGTTTGTGGTGTGTCGATGAGGATGAAGCATGCTTCCTTTTCCGCATGAAATCTGAAATCATGAAAACAAACAACAATAAGCACAACCGCATGATCAGCGAGCACTTTCACGTTACATTTCAGTCTTGGTCTGGGACATTTTCAACATATGTGCCCACCGCGGCATGGGGGAACCTCATACTGATGAAATTTATTATTTTTTTCTATAGCATACAAGGTACTAAATTAGGGATGTTGCACTTCCAGTTTGAAAGAGATGGAAAAGCAATTGTCGAGAATGTGAAAATTCAGAAAGCGAAACCATTATTGAGCGTAGGAAAAATTAGCATTGTTGGGGAAAATCAACTGTTGGCGCGAATGCGAGCCGATCTCCCCTTTAAAAAGCCTCGCCACGGAGAGCGACAGACCTACAAACAGTACAAATGTAATCCAATCATAACACATAACTCACTTCCCTTCTGAAATATAGATGGCAGCACTGAAAAATCAAACAAACACAACACTACATATGCACTCAGACTGTGAGGTACACAGCTCTGCGAGATCGTCCATCCCTTTGGGAAAGAGCGCAAACCATCCCAAGATGGTCTTTCTGAGCGTTTCAGCGGTCATGTCTCTGTCTGTCTGTCGAGAATGTGAAAATTCAGCAAAGCCGAACCATTATTGAGCTTGGGAAATTCAACATTGTTGCCAAAAATCAGTTGCTAAGAATGTGATCAGTAAAGTATTGTCGCCAAAACGCAGCAGTTGAGAATGTGAAAATTCACCAAAGCAAAACCATTATTGAGCGTGGGAAAATTCAAAGCATTGTTATCAAAAAAAAGCAATTGATGAGAATGTGAAAAACTTGCCATCAACTGTATAAATAAAACTGTTGATTCAAGATTGCGTAAAAAAAAGCAAGGCTCATTTAACCCTTTCAGAGCCCGAGCATTCATATTTTTTGAAATTTTCAAAAAAATGTTTTCCATTTTTGATGCGCAAAAAATGCATTTCAAACATAAATGTCAGCAATTTCTAAATTTTATGAAATAAATCACACTTTTCCCGGAGACACTTTCTTAACCCCCGGGAAGCCATCTTAACCCCCCCCCCCCTGAAAGTTCAACTTTGAGTGCTGCCCTCTGATGTTCATATTCGCCATAATTCTAACTCAAAACTTACACAATCCTTTAAGCCAGGGCCTTAACTCCCCCAAGGCCAAAAGAAAGATACCTACATTGAGGAAAAAAGCAGCCCACACGTTTGTGGCAACGGGGTCTCAAACAGTTAAACGTAAAAAAAAAAATTCAGTGCAAAAATTACTCACGCAGTCTATTCATGCGCATAATAAAAATTCGGCATGAAATTATACAAGAGATTCTTAAACCGTATAACAATATAAATATTCATAAAGTGGAAATTATTCGACAAACAAGGGATAAAAACAAAATGGCGGGTCACATGTAGATCTGGATCGATAACAGCGGGGGCCACACACACAAACTCATTTACTTACAATCAACAAAGATTCAGAAGGTCGATAAGACGAGAGAGACATTTTATCTCGCAACTCGTACAGATAAGGCAAGAAAAAAAAAGACAAAATTTTGACAGGCAATTACGGTTTCGGTTTCCGCCGCGAATTCCAACGAGACGTGCCAAAGCAGCAACACGACACCACCAGACATCCGAGAGCCGTTCTTTTTCTTACATTACACGCTCACAAACCCCTTTTTTTTTAATACTTTCGCAGGAAAGTATCAAAATAACAAGAGCTCGTGACCGACGCAGAGGTTAACTTAATTTACATCAACGCCATTTTGCCCACTTCGTTATTGCAGCCGGGCACTAATCAGACACGAACGTAAGGCCTATTTTTAATCTAGGGGCCTGCTCGAAGATCGGCCTCTCGAGACTGACCGTTTTTCTTCCATACACACACAACTTGCAGCCATCGTCCAGAATAAAACGCTTTCCGCACCCACACGTCAAACCAAAGACGTCTCAAGTGGCTCTGATACGCCAGGAGAGTACGGGCGGGTCTCCCCAGCACGATCCAACCCACACAGGGGTAAAGGGCTTACATCCCGGAAGGGGCATAGACGGAAATAGACTTGGAAGTCTGGGGGGCACGATGATGTCAATTCAATTGTATGTTGTTGTTCATATATATATTAGATTAGATTTATAGCGAGTCCATCTTTGACGCTGCCCCCCCCCCCCGTATCTCCGCCCATGAGCCCGGGTCGTGTCTGATCTGATAGGAGAGTGCGGGCCCCTTCATTGATTTGAAAACGCGTAGCGGGCCACTCAATTAAGTGATCTGGGGCAGCGCCGCAGGTCACTTAAATGATCTGTAAATGTAGCGCGGGTCACTTCAATAATCCGTAACTATGCAATCGGTCATTTACGTGATCCGTAAACATACCGCGGGTCACTTGAGTGACCTGGAAATGAGCTGCTTTCTTACACCTGAATTAGGGTCGCAGGGGCTCCTAAGATAGGTCGTGCAAGTCGATTTAGGATTCGGCTATGCATTTGTAGCGATACTGGTTGCAGGGGCGAACACATAGCGCACGCTGGTTTCCGATTCTGCGATTCGGCGTCGTTACGGATTGTTTAAACAGCGTGTACAATGTTCGTACTCTTAGACTGGGACCCTCGAGCCATAATATCGTACGTTGTTGATTTTTTTGGAGGGAGGGGCGGTGTCGTCGGTAGTTATAATAGTGCTATACGTATCCCGAAACGTACAGCACTATTACAAAATGCACAAGAATGCTGAAAAATATCTTTCCAAAAATATGTACACAAAAGAAAAATGTATGCGCCCCGCCCAGGGGGGTGGGCGGGGCGCATTTGTGGGGTAGTAGTAGTAGGTAGGGCCTCCAAAAAAATGGCTCGGGGATCTATGATGCTCTCAAGTCAGCCACCTCGTTGGGCAATTTGCCTGTTGTGGCGTTGTATTTGTATTTGTAAATTCATAATTGAAAAAAAAAATTGAAATTGAAGATAGACCCGGGGGTCGCAAAACTGATCGTTTTTGGGTCGTGGCTATAAAAAGGTTAAGAACCCATGCAGTAATCGGACGAACGAAAAGCCTATTTTTAATCTAGGGCCTTCTTGAAGATAGGCCTCAAGACGGGCCGTTGTTCTTCCCTACGCGCACACACACACACAACTTGCCGCCATCGTCATCGCATAAAATAAAATGCCTTTCGCCCCCACACGTCGACAAACAAACCCAGATGTCTCGACGTCTGAAGTGTCTCTGATGCGCCAGTGGCCCAAAAAACAACGAGGGGGTGCGCGGGAGAATAATGATAACATGGGATCGGGTTCGACCTCTTGTTACCACCGACAAATCAACAATGACTTTCGTGATTATGAACGGGTTACGTTGCGACTAACCTATCCCCGTATCGGATTTAGATTCAAATTTATTCATTACCGAGCGCCTGAATAAAATCATATTTTATTGATCGTGATTTAGCACCGAAATTCCACGATTTTAGCGGAGGCTTGATTTTTGGCGAATGGATTAATTGCTAATGCTTACCCTCCATCCAGATAACATGCATATTACTAGTATGAAAATGTTTGAACAACATTAGCTAGGATTCTCTTAGCTTGTGCCGCGAAATACATAAGTGGTAAAACTACAGGGTGATTATAAAAAAAACTATCCCGACATATGGGCCCCTAACTATCATACCATTTACAGAAACTGAATGAAATTTTGGCATAAGGTATTTTGATGTATGCGCTCAAGAATGATATGGAAAACAACAGTGTCACTCTAACAGTTACGGTTACTGTGAGAAAATTTCGAAAATATCAAATGGCAACACCAAGTTTTTTGTATTGGAATGCGATCTCCATTGTGAAAAACCCTAAATAGCGTTCGAACGGCAACTGTAGCATGAAAATCACCGGCGGTAGATAGGCTAAAAGTGAGGACAACCAATAAGGACAGAGAAGCAGCATAAAATAAAGCATTTGATTGTGTTTCACAAATTTTCCACATGACCTTGTGGAGGACTAATCAGGCTGGGATCTCGGTGTGACGAATGAAACGAACATTAATGCTCTGGTGCACGGCAAAGTCCTTTTTCCTTGCCTAGCTCCGGGAATTTTCGTGCTACAGGTGCCATTCCAACGCTATTTAGTGTTTTTCAGTATGGAGATCGCATTCCAATACAAACAACTTGGTGTTGCCATTTGATATTTTCGAAATTTTCTCACTGTAACTGTAACTGTTAAAGTGACACTGTTGTTTTCCATATCATTCTTGAGCGCATACCTCAAAATACCTTATGCCAAAATTTCATTCAGTTTCTGCGAATGGTATGATAGTTAGGGGCCCATATGTCGGGATAGTTTTTTTTATAATCACCCCGTATATAGAAAGTAGTAATAGGACTGCGGCTCTATCTCGCTCTGTGTTCAGGCTCTTCAGGGTGTCTTGAGATCGAGCGAAAGAGGAGTGTGATTTCCGAACAGTGTGTGTCAAGGCTCTTTATGGAGTCTCGAGATCTAGCGAGATATTTCAAAATTCCCAATGGTGCCCACGAATGGAAAAATTTTAGGACCCCCGATTTTTACACACCCAATTAGCTAACCTTAGGATTCTATAAAGATCGGACGGTAGGGTATTTCCCCGGCTGCTCGAAATTGATTATTGCTAAATTTTACACGCTTAACAATGGCTAGTTTCCAACAATGCTTTGCTGAATGTCCCACATTGCTAAAATTGATAATTGCATTGCTAAAAATCCCACGTTCTTTCAACAATGATTAATTTAGAGTAAATACTTTGCTGAATTTCCCATGTTCAACAATTTCTTTTTTTACCAACAATACTTCATTAAATTTACTACGCTTGGAATAGTATTTTGTCCACAATGCTCGCTGAATCTCTCATGCTGAGCAATGAATTTAGACAAAAATTCTTGCTAAATTTCCCACTCTCAACAACGTTTTGTTGACAATGCTCGCTATATATCTCACGCTCAACACTGATTTTTTGGCAACAAGGCTTGCTAAATTTTTCAGGCTCAACAATGTTTCTTAGCAACAATGCTTACTGCATTTTCCACAGGCAACAATGCTTACTGAATTTTCCACAGGCAACAAAGCTTACTGAATTTTCCACAGGCAACAATGCTTACTGAATTTTTCACAGGCAACAATGTTTCTCCATCATGTCCACGCTGAATTGCCCGCCCGGAGTTGCTGCGTAGTTACGGCTCTAGCTAGATTCTTTCGTGCTTTGCACGACTGGATCCCCCATCGTCACCAAAGGGGATTGCTGCAACTGCAACCAATCAGTTCAGTTCGTTAATATAGGAGAACAAAACCTCATGTTCAATATGGACTCGTGCTCTGCGTGAAAACAGAAGGGGGGTGGCATTCAATACGTAGACACCACCTGCGACTACAAGCTCGCACGATCACGAAAATCACCACACACACACGCAGCACGGAATCCAAATTAATTCACCATCCCCGCATGATGTTCTCTCTCTCTTGCGATGCACCCTGATCATTACAAAATACGCAGGTTAATACGAACTCAGGTGGTGGAATGGAGGCGGAGAAAGATCGCCTTAGGGCTTCGGATCGCGGTAAATTAAGCATATCACAAGGAACGGGGCCATTTTGTGAGAAGGAAAATGTCTGTGCTTCTTGCGATACTTTCTCCAGTAGAAACGATTATTACGCTTAAGCCTATTAGTCTCGATCCAGTGAACGGCTCCTTGGCGTAACATCACGAGAAAACAAAAAATAAAAAAAATCTCTGAAGCGTATATCCATATTTTCGGTCAGAGACCACTGAGCCACGCACTGGTTCGTGCGATCGGTACGTAAATATATACCTAGGATGGGCCACGTACTATGAGAACACTGAATATTATAAAAGACAGTGGCAGCTCTCATCCGAAAGAAAAAAAAATCACGACTTCGTCCCTCCAGTAGTCCTGAACTTGACCCATTGGACTACAAACTGCGGAATAAACTCGAGCAAATGATCAGCAAAAAAGTATCAAGCCAGTATCAAGATAAATTTAATCTCTTCGGTAAAAGCAATTAATACTTTCACGAAACGTCACCTCAGCCACCGCAAAAATCGGCAAACCACCGTGAGGGCCGATGTACCCCATTTTGAGAACTGATTATTTTTGTATCGACATCGTGTCAAAAGAAATTAATAGAATAAAATATCTTTGTAAATATATGTCTTTAACTAATTCCACAAATAGTAGCAAATATAGTTATGAAATTACTATATATGCCATGGGTATACAAACCCCTTCCCCTCCCCTCGGATTAATTAGCTCATTAGGCTCTTTAAACCGAACCGCAAAGACAGAAGTTAAATAGATCTTCGTGTTTTCCATTTTCATATATTTGGTCCTGGAAAAAGTAGTTATTATCCAGCTTCCCATAACCGTTCTCGGAGAAGCGTTCGTATTGCTCTCGAAGATGTACTATACCAACTACGACTCCCGCTCTGTCCCCATAGGGGATATAAGCTGGCTACCCAAAAGGGGGTGTGAGCCATGGAGGAGAAACCTGAAAAACCGAAGAAACCCCCCCGAAAAGTACCCTTTCGGAAGATACCCTCGAAGATATACAGTCGAATCCCGTCATAACGAACGCCAAGAGACCGGAGGAATCACTTCGTCAAAACGAAATTTCGTTATAAAGGAATTCCAGGTTACCTATTAGAAAAGTGTTTGTTAAATCGAGATTTTCGCTATAACGATATTCGTTAAAACGGAATTCGACTGTATTGATTTTTTTTTATATGGCCCTCGAAGAAGTTATTCAGTTTCATACGGCCTCTGAAGTTATACTGTTCGTACGTTTCTAAAGTTATTCAGCTTCCATATGAGGAAGTTACTCAACTTTCATACACATCCTTTGAAGATATTTAGCTTTTGTACTCCCTTTAAAACCATTCAGATCTCCCACTGCTTTCGAAGAAGTTATTCAATTTAATACGCTTTCTAAAGTTATTCACTTTCATACCACTACTGAAGTTATTCAGCTCTTGTGCGTGCTTTAAAATTATTCAGCTCTCATCTTGCCCTTGAAGAAGTTATTCAGTTTCATAAGCGCTAAAAAAGTTATTTCATAGGCTTTTGTGAAGGAAAGTTATTTAGCGTTCTCATTTTTCCCCTCAAAGAGAAGGTTTGGTTTGTACCGACCTTCGAAGAAAATATTCAATTTTTACGCAATCAAAATTTCTGGACATGCATGAATCATGGATAAACATTCATTCTTGAACAGAAAATTCCCATCTTATCGAAGTCTCCTCTGTCCTTGTCAAGAAACCACGTGAATGTTTCGAGATAAATATGTTTATTCCAAAAAAAAAAAAAAGTAAAAACAGCGATGCCGATTATAATTTGTTTTTTGTTAAATCAATTTACGCTCTCGATAGTGAAAGAAACAGAACAAGAGGCGGGAAAAACATTCCAAAGGAAGAACTTTTGTTTGTATTCCTTATCTGAATCACAGGTCGAAAGCTAGAGAAGGGGAAGAAAAAAGCAGCCCCACATCAGATTCGACGTCAATTTGCCAACGCCTCCTCATCCCCAAACAGCCAGTGATGTAACCAACTTCCTAGTATATTCGAGATTACGTGACTGAAAATGTCCTTCGGTAAGTATAAATCACGTGACTTCCCCCGCTGTTCATCTACTCCACTGCCAGCCAAGTCAGTCAAAGGGTGAGCGTGAAGCCAAGGCGAGCGAAACCTCTGCCGATCTCGACCCCGTAATACACCAAAAATAAAATAAAAATAAAAAAGACCGCAAGAGGTCAAATAAATTAACATAATTGACTGCGAGAGAAAAATGCGTCGAATGTGCCTGTTGCGAGGAGTTATAAGAGAAGAAAACAACAATAACAACGACCCACATAGGCGCAACATGCTGGAACATGAAAATGCAGCTTTGTTGTTAAACACCATTACTTGAGCCATTTTTACGTAGGTTCGAGTCCATAGGCCGGAAAAACAAGCTTTGATGCAATCAAAGATACAGGTCTTGCAAAGACATGTCACCGGTGACTCGATGCATGTTCCGTCGTGCCGATGCCTAGCTTGAGTTACTATAATGCCTGAACCATGCATTATAGTAACCCCCCCCCCCCCTCCTTCTCATGGGATACGCCAAACTTTTATCACCCTTGCCCGATTTATGGTTCATTTGCGGCTCCCCAGAACAGTTAATTGGATATTTTACCTTATAAATAGAGCAGGTAAGTTTAGACACTGAAAATAGTCAAAATACGCAGCCAAAGAAGCACTCTAAAATGTCTAAAAAAGGCATAAATCAATGGGAAGAAAGGGGAAAAATAACTAAAAGTTGTGATGTTAAGGGTCCGAAAATTTTCTAAAAATTGGCTGCACCTGCTTAATCTGCTGTTTCAGTGATAGGTTATATATAATTGGCGTAGAAATATACTTTCCGTATCATGTTTTATAAACCACAATTTACAGTATATTATATTATATATAGAAAAATATAAAACTCGCAAACTGCAAGTCCACGGCGATGAAAATCATATAAGCAATTCGGAATTGGTTCATAATCACAAGCCGGAACTCTCGAAATTATGTTCTCGATGTAAGTTTCCTCGTAATTGAGTTAAACTGTGATAAGTTTTATACTTCAAAAGTAATTCAAAACAAATTCTTTTCAAAAGAAGAGATAAACATATTCATTAATTCATAAATTAATGTTTTACGGCGACAGAAGAGGACGCTAGTAAATTTTTTTTTCTGGCTGGCGAATCAACGCATTCTTGTGATAGCTCTTTCAATTTCTAAACAAAATCGCATATAATTGTCATATACGATTACTGGTTACTTGTATACCATGTCTGAGAAGTTTAAACATCCTCCTCCTCTAGTCCATCACCTACAACAGTGGTTCTCAACTGGTGCTCCACGTGCACTTCCCAGGGACTCCGCGGCCGCTCGAGGAAAATTTAAAAAAATAGTAAATTTGGAAAAAATAATTATAAATATTTTTAAATAATAAAAATAAATCGGTAACTTTGATGTATAAATAAAAAGTAGATCTATGGGGCTCCACCATTGAACTTATAGACCAGAAAGGGCTCCGCGAGTCAAAAAAGGTTTGAGAACCACTGACCTACAATGAAGAAAATAAGACTGGGGGTGGGGGGGGGGATCGACTTGTTGCAGGAACATGTTCAACATTCAACCTCTGACGGGCAATCGACCTAGCCCACCACCACCTATAGAACAGGTGTCTGTCTAGAGGTGATGTTGCCTAGCCCCTTAATACTAAAGGTTAAGACAGCGATTCTCAACCTTTTCTGACTCGCGGAGCCCTTTTCAGTGTATAATTTCTATGGCGGAGCAATGCTTAACTCGAGGAGCCCTTTTTAGTGTATTATTTATATAGCGGTACCCTTTAGGCCTCTTTTTTTTTGTTTGTTTATCAAATTTATTGATTTATTTGATGATCCTCGAGTGGCCGCGGAGCCCCTGGGAAGTGCACACGGAGCACCGGTTGAGAAGCGCTGGGTTAAGAATTTAAAAATAAAAAAATATATTCTGAAGCTATTCAGTACTAAAAAAGCATTTAAGTTCTACAGAATATATGGCCTCTAAAAAAATTCACGAATATACCTATAAGAATATCGAAACAGGAACTTACGGCGGGACGAATTCAGAAAAGGCATTTTTACACAAAACGCTTGCAAATAGACTAAAAATAAAGGATTTATAGCATCTTGCCTGAACTTCCGGGCTCTACTTATGAATACAGTAAAATCCCTCATAACGGACACCCCTCTTTTGCGGCCGAAAAATAATTTCTCTCCTGTGTAATAAAAGTATGCATTTAAAACTCCTGGTTTATGGTTACCCCTCTTTTAAGGACGAATTTTTTGGTCTCACCGGCGTCCACAAAAGAGAGGTTTTACTGTACATCATAAAGACCCTTTGGATATCCTGCTGTTGCTGATCCTTGGGGGTGGGGTCCACGGACTTACTTTTTGAAAACCAATGTGCTGTTCACAAACTTTCTTCCGAGCAACATCGGCTTTTGTTCTTCAGAACAGCGTTTTCCAAAACTTTTTACGCTTACGGAGCCCCTTGAGACAATTTATATATTCCAAGGGGTTGGGGAGGGGAGGGACACGGGAAGCAAGATCAGTGTTCTAGGCTCTGGTAAACCTTCGAAATGGTTTCCAGGTTCTGGGGTTTTGTCCGAGTTTCATGGAACCTTTGAAGTTGGTTGATATTGTTAGCTGGTCTAGAGCTGTGGTTCAGATGTTTATCGCTATGCACAAAAGTGCTTTAACAATGCTTCAAACGTTTTCCCCCACGCAACCGTGCAACAGATATTTTCTACTGCTGGAGTGTTTCAGTTTATGCTGCCAGTGTTTTAATATGCAGCATTGCTTCAGACATTTCCTATTTTTCAATGCAACGGTGCTCTAATAACGCTTCTATCTATGCAACAATACTTCAGACATTTTGCTTTGTAACAATGCTTCACTTCATGTTTCTATGCCAGCGTGCTTCAGATGTTTTTCTGTGCAATAGTGATGCTGCCACAATGTTTAAGACATTTCTCTTAAAATGTTTAAGACATTTCTCTAAAAACGGTGCTTCAGAAATTTCTCTATGCAACAATGATTCAGAAATTTTTCCATGCAACAATGATTTAGACATTTTTCTATGCAACAATGATTCATGTTTCCAAGCAACAATGATTCAGACATTTTTCCATGCAGCAATGATTCAGACATTTTTGAGTGCAGCAATGATTCAGACATTTTCCTATTCAACAATGATTCAGACATTTTTACATGCAACAATGATTCAGACATTTTTCTATGCAACAATGATTCAGACATTTTTCTATGCAACAATACTTCAAACGTTTTCCTATGCAACCATGCATCAGATATTTTCCAATGCTTCAGACGTTTTTCTATGCAGCAATGCTTCAGACGTTTTTCTATGCAGCAATGCTTCAGACGTTTTTCTATGCAGCAATGCTTCACACATTTTTCTATGCTATTCTCCTTCAGACAGGCTTCAACAAAGCAACAATGTATCATGTACTTTCTATATCATGCACGCCAGATGGCCTCCAATCGCATTTCTCTAACCATTGCAAAATTTAGAAAAGAAGGGGAAAAAAAGTCACTCGTATCTTGTCCATCAAACGCCGGAAGAGCGCCATCAGAGAGCACGTGCTTCGTATATGCATATTACCACCACCACCATCATATGCATACGCTGTCACACTCAGTTGATAAAGGGTTCGGTCGGTCACTCCTCAATCACGTCACATTTAAACTAGCAGAGGTCGACGCACTTCTCCGAAACAATAGGACTTTCGGGCCTCGATCATGTACATATATAATTTTTCTCTTTTCCCTCCCTTCCTTCCGTCCATTCTAATCACACTGAAAGTTTTTATTATCATCATTCTGTGGCAAGGATGGAGTCACTGACATCAATGGAAAAAAAAGGGATGTGCCATGGCTGCCGGCCCTTTAATAACAATGCGCTGTTTTTATAGTCCGTTCTCTCTCTTTTTTTTTCCAAACAGCTGAGTGGGCAGCGGCAGCATTTCTCTGAATTATACCACCACCGGCAATCGTATATTTAAAACGGATGCGGCTCACACAACAATAAAAAACCACTTGAACCTTGGGAACTGTCCGCTATAATTCCAGCATAGCCAGAAATCATACAACAAAGGGTCTGTCCCCCCGCCTCTCTCCTCACTCTACATCGACTGCCATCAATGTTGATTTGGTAAACAATTCCCGAATCAGACAACAATTGGTTACTCTGGAAAGTCTTTTGACTAATAACCATAAAACAGTGCATTTCGTAACGGTATTCTTTTGATTTTTTTTTTTTTACCGATCATACTATGTTCTCTGAATTAGTTGGTTGACTGGTCTATCGGTCAGCATTTATCTTAACAATGGTTTTATCACACAGCATTTGTGTAAAGAACGGTTTAGTGTTCAGCGATTTTAGTTCAAAAGAGTGGTTCATCTTTCCCATTTAATTCAGAGTGGGTTTATCTTAACAATGGCCTTTTCGGACGGCATTCATATAAACAATGAATTAAATTGCTGAACGATAAACCGAAGAAATAGTCCATCATTCAGCGATTAAATTCATAGAATGGCTTATCGGTCAGCATTTATCTTGACAATGGCCTTATCGAACAGCATATACAATGTTTTATCGTTCAGCGGTTTATTCCAAAGAATGGTTTATTGGTTATTATTTATCTTGACAATAGCTTTAAATGGCTTTAATGGGCAATCCATTAGGTGTGGTCTTATCCAACTGTATCTTAACCCGCCATGGTCCCGTTTGCATTTGAGTATGCATGGTAAGTACATGGTCAAAAAAGGAAACTCCATTATTATAATATCTTGTTTTTCAAATTATTTTAGAAAGCGCACATCTTCTAACGTCATTTCAGTACAAAATACGGCTGTATAAATACCAATGAGTTGATTCCTTGTCGGTGTCATTGTTTGAAAGCTGCTGGAATTTCTAGCTTTCATAGATTTATAAAGGCTAACAATATATTTCACCCAAAACGAACAATTTTAGCTAATTGAAAAATCCGCTCTAATTAATTGAATTGTTGTGTTGATGTATTGTTTCAATTAAAAACATACTAACGATGCTAATTTACGTGCGTTTTTGCAAAACAGAAATTTTTTTTTTAATACCTTTTATAAGGGGGAGAACCATAGAGGGTTAATAGTGACCTTATCGGATAGCAATTATGTTAATAGTGGCCATATCGGGCAGCATTTACAGAAATGATGGTTCTAGCGTTCAGCGACTTAATTCAAAGATTGGTTTACCGGTCAGCATCTAAAGTTCAGATGATAACCGATAAATTTCCGGATAAAACCCATGGTTTAGATTGTAAACCGCGGGCTTTATCCGGCAGTACTGGTACAAACAATGGCCTAAGAAACATTTCTTATCAAAAAAAAAAAAAAGGGTTTAATCTGGCAGCTATTTTCATGACATGGTTATTCAAACAATAGTCTCTCTCTCTTATCGTACAATATCTGTACGAGCAATGGATACAGCACTCATTGAAGTCTATCGCAGTGATTCTCAGACGGTATGCAGTGAAATAAGTGTAGGATACTAATCATTTTGGAAAGAGAATTATATCGAACTCAGTAATAAGACTTGGATTCCCCCAGACAGTATTCCACAGAAAATTTATACTAACGTTGAATTGGTATTCGAAATCGGTCAGGAGTGTGTGTCTCTCGAAACTTCTCAAAATCTTAAGGTTTCCCCATGAATGTAAAAACTCTTGTCTGTCGGATTATGTTATCGCAAACATACTCAATTAATAGGTCAAAGTGTTTTTTTTTAACTATCAAATACAAATACAAATACAACGCCACAACAGGCAAATTGCCCAACGAGGTGGCTGACTTAAGAACATCATGGATCCCCGAGCCCCTACCTACTACTGCTACACCACACATGCACCCCCCCCCCCGCGGAACCCCCCAACGAATCGGTACATGCGGGAATGTGCGTGTACGTGTAGTGCAACCTGACGTAAAGTTTGTTTCTGTGCAATGCTTGTTATGTGTAGTGCTGTCATCTGCCCCCAGTTTTACTAACTATGAGTGAAGTGTTATGGTTGAATGAGTTACCGTTGTAGGACTGTTGCTCTCTGTGGCGAGACTTTTTAACGGGGAGATCGGCTCGCATTTGCGCCTTGAAGTTGGGAACCACAGAAAACCAACTTCAGCCGACCACCACTGTGGGGTTCGAACCCGGATTCTCGCATCACGAGTCCGGCACTCGTCCTACCAACAAATTTACAATTTTTATTAAATTGATTATGGCCACCGATTTGATCATCTGGGTGTACTCTTTAGAAATCCCTCCGTTTTTGGATTTTGTTCATCGGTAAATTTCCCAACGTTGCCAAAAAAAAAAAAAAAATCTGTAATGTAATTTAAATATTCATATAACAAGAGGGAAACTAGTTATCAACCAACGCTCATAAGTATCGATAAATAACAAGTTCTTGCTTGGGATCAGTATGTAATCGTCTAAAGATAGAGGCTATTAAAGAACATGAATCAACTCCCACAACTTGACACCTCCCCAGAACATTAGGTAATAAGTACCGATATTGTATCCCGCTCGAAAAGCTGTTCTTTCTCCGATAACAACTTATAATTATAACAGATTTTTTTAGATAGATTCTGCCCAAAGACCTCGCCCAACGTGGCCAACGTTTTATCAGGCGATATGCATCATACTAGCAATTAATAGCGACAAGCAAACGGTCTTGTTTTTATGCAAATGATTTAAGGGAAAATACTTATAAATTACCACCTCGCTCAGGGACGGTGAGGATCGAGTAATTTCGTCATGGCTATTTTTTTAAACGCTCACCCGTGGGCGAAAATATGTAGGCCATAATATCCTTATTTGGATTATGAGTCACTAACTAAACCCATGAAGCATTTGGTGGGTGGTTTTCATCGAACAGAAATCCAAAAACTAACAATGGTTTACCAACAGCGTTCATCAGAACAATTCTTATCGGGTAGCACTCTTCCAGACAATTAGTAACGGGCAGTATTCATCCTAACAATTAGTATCAGGCAGTATTCATCCTAACAATTAGTATCAGGTGACATTCATCCTAACAATTAGTATCAGGTGACATTCATCCTAACAATTAGTATCAGGTGACATTCATCCTAACAATTAGTATCAGGTGACATTCATCCTAACAATTAGTATCAGGTGACATTCATCCTAACAATTAGTATCAGGTGACATTCATCCTAACAATTAGTATCAGGTGACATTCATCCTAACAAGGTTTGACAAGGCAGCATTCATTTAAACAATGATTTCATCGGACCCCGGTTCGTGCTTAATTTTCGGTGAGTGGGAAGCCCAGCTTTTCTCTTCTAGTAGTACCATGGGCCCCCACAAGGGGTGGGCTGGCAAGGCTCCAGCCCTGGGGCCCGGGAACATTATCACAATTTTTTTGACGCTATAAATTCATCATGACCACCTTTTTCACGCTATAAATTCACCATAAAGGGACCCGTGAAAGTGTGGTCGGGGGGGGGGGTGCCGCAAAAGATCCCAGCCTAGGGGCCCTGCTCTAGGATGTAGGGGCCATGAGTAGTTCATCAAAACGTCCCGATTTTTGGAAGCAGAAAAATTTAAGGAAAGAAAATCTACTCAAGTGACGCCAGACCAATTGGCCACAAGCGGCCCAGAACAGCTGTGAATCGTGGCTCGATCAGCAACTTTCATATCAGCATAATAATTCACTAATACCGCCACAATCATTTCGTGTACTTTTTTGACACTATAGATTAAGGGGGGAGGGAAATCTCGGCTCGTTTTATTCGGTTTGGAATGGTAATCTTGTGTTTAACAAGGTTCTTTTCAATTATCCATCGTATTTAAATAATTTATCGAATTTGTAAACCAATGTAAAGTTTGCGACCGTGTTTTGTAATTTCAATAAACGATAAAATATATTGTTGTTTGAAAAAAAAATGTAAAATTTAGAAGCATCGGATACTACAATTTTAAGGCAAAAAAATGTAAATTATGTTTTATATTGAGCTCAGTGCCTTCTACGATAAATATAATAAATTGAGAATAAAAATAAATAAAAACTTACATTTAGAAAAATAGTTGTACAGATGGTAAAGGGACGTAAATTTTACGACTTTATCAGCTTAAAAAATAAATCCGCTTACAATAGCTTTCACAAATCAAATTCACTACCGAAGGGTGTATCTAGACAAGATATTAAGCTACTAAAATAGGGGAAAAGCAACAGCGTCTGAAGTTAAAAAACGAAAAAAAAAAAGTAAAAGAATCGTAAATTTTGAGATACATTATAAGTCAAAGGTTAAGTGGGACCTAAAACTATTCTTGCGCCAAATGCGGGACTGAAATGGTTTTTCTTGAGTCGCCCAGAGAAAAGGTTGGACATCCCTGATCAGTCTTGTTACATTTTCCACTCTTATGATTGAGCACTGTGTGCATATTGGACTAACCATATTTCTTCGAGAGAAATAATAAATTTCAATCACGGAAAAACAGGTCATTACAAACTCTCGCCAATAAAAGTGGGGGGAAAATCACCAAAACGTTTAGAATGGTAGAAAATAAAAGCTTTCTGCAGAGCGTGGCGAGTTAAAATGCATTTTCACGGGAAAAACATTGGAGATGTGTAAAATGACTCAATATAATTTTCGTAAATATATTGTGAAAAATATCTTCAGGAAAATTTTTTTCAATATTCATTACAAATTCAAATAGGCATCTTCGGGAAAAAAAAAGACATCTCCGCAAAAATTTCGGGAAGTCCAAAAATAAGTTGAAATACGAGTCGCATGTGGCCACCCTGTACCACAATGGCAAACTATTGCGTCTTTCTACTGGTCAATCATCCCCATGGCCCCCACATCTTCGAGCAGTGCCCCTAGGATCGGACCTATGGCGGGCCCCCACACCAGACTTTTCACAGGTCCCTTTATAGTGAATTTATGGCGTGAAAAAAAACCAAAAATGATGAGAATCATCCCTGGCCCCAGGGCTGGAGCCTTGTGGGCGCCATGCTCACCCCAACCAAGCTGCCCACCCACTAGAAAGAAAACCCGAAACCATAACTGGAAAATGCATGAGTTGAATATCGATTAATTGACGGATCACATGTGACATTTTCCCCTACTTATAAATTGCATCCTTGAATGGTTTGCCTAATATGATAAGAAGCTTAACCCTCGAAGAATGTCAACATTCTGAAATATATCTAGAGAAAGAGGTCATTTCCCTTTTAAATAAATAAAAAATTACCAAAGAAGAGGAAAAAAAAAATATCCTCAATCATAACCGGAAATAGCCAAAGAGTTGCCGCCACCGCAAGTGACATTATTCATCACCATTTTTTTACTTTAAAATGCATTTCCCCCCCCCCCCTTTCCTAAAGACCATATGGAGTTCATATTTCCAAGAATGTCAAGTACAAGGGAAAAGAAGAAAAAAAACCTCTGTCACATTCAAAAATGGCTCTGAAGGAATATAATACATAAATATAAAAACAATTCCGAAGTTGTTTACAGGTTCCTCGCAGAACTCGAATGCCCAAAGGGAAAAGGTCCTTGGCCCTTAACATCTGGGTTCTTGACCCCCCCTTCTCTCAACATTACAGTAAGGAAATTCTTAGAAGTCGAGGATCAGCTCGATTCCTCAAAGGGAAGGCGTGAACTACGGATGGATATCACCAAAGGGATATTACAGGATATTGAACCATACCATAGAGTTTTTTTTTTTCTCGCAGCTATTTTTGAAAATAACGAATATACTATGACCCTTAAACGGTCAATAGGTAGTCCTATTGTATTTCGTGACATAATATTTAATGCAAAGAAAAAAAACGAGCATAATTTTTCCTCTCTTTCTCTTCTCTTACTAAAGGTTATCGACACGTTTCGCAAGTCCCAATGAATGCCAAATTAGTATTGGACCTCTACTGGTTCAACTCCACAGTTTAGTGTTTCTCAAAGTGTGAGTCGCTAACTTTCTAAAGGGCGTCGCAACGAGATGTGGATATTGATTTGTGTGTGCGTGTGCACGCGCATTGGCGTACGTAAAGGGGGGATTGGGATTCTAACCCCCCGAGTTAGAGTTTTGCACGAAAAAAAGTAACAGCCCCCCCCCCCGAGAGGAAAAAAATTGAACCCCCCCCCAGAGAAAGTTCTGCGTACGCCTATGTGTGTGTGTGTGACTATATGCTTTGAAAAGGTTATTTCATAAATGTGAAAATATCTACTAAAATATTCTGGGGGAGCCGCTTGACAACTCATGAAGCATGAATTGGGAAGGGAGCCGCATGTGACAAAATTTTGAAATTTTTATTTTACGTATTTCGGGGGGAATAACGTCGTATTTCTGCTGCGCACGTCATCTTCGCAATTCAAGGGGTATGCATGTCTTCTGCATACTACAATGGGAAATACGTCTCATTTGTGGGGGTACACACATCATGCACACATTTCAAAGGAGATACGTCTTCTCTAAGCATTTTTATTTCCATTGTATTTCATTCACGACATAATATTTAATGCAAAAAATTGGGGGTAGGCTGTCATAGACCAGCACCTCCTAGAGATAGAAGGATTCCGCACGCTGTTCCTGACGTCATCAAGTAGTCCATTTTCCCCCCTCAGAATATTCAGGGAAAAAATTTCTCTGCTCATGCCAGTATCATCGTTGTGCGGAAAAGAAATGATTTGGCGATTTCTATGCCCTAAATCCAATCACCATGCAATATTTGTGATTCAACCAGGAAGATTCTATGCCAAAATAAGAAACGAAATAGGATGCTGCAGTTCAAAATATGGCTAACTTGCTAGGTAGTCTTAATGACGTTACAAATGAACTTGGCAACCCGTGCGGAGGCTTCCTATCTCTAGGAGGTGCTGCATAGACACGGCCGTGAATCGCGTGTTGGGTACTGACATAATGAAATTATCGGCTTTGTCTTTGGAATAGACAACAAATAATACCGATTTCGTCTATTTTCGTTGTGAACTGCTCGAGATATAGCGGGAAAAAATTGTTTACTAATCAAGGCAGCGGACCTCGTGCCCAGACGGGAAAAGGTATTGAAACCGGAGTTATATCATTGGATGTACCTTTGCCCTGTGCATCTGACGATACCATTGCTTTTGACGTGCGTTGAGTAACTTTTGAGATATGGCGGAAAACAATTTATTACACATCAGAACCGCGATCCTTTTGCCAAACAGGAAGAGATATTGAAACCGGAGCAATAATAAAGGTTTTTAATAGCTGGTTGATGCGAAGATATATTTTTGGAAAGAAAGAAAATTCGCTTGCCCCTGCAGGGAATTGTACCCACGTCCTTTCACTTTCCGGGTGAACGCCCTAGACCACCACTATACAACAGAAGCAACGAATTTCTCAATCTTTCCTTGGAGCTCGTGTGCACTGAACGAGACCGTACATGGCCGGTCGGACCTAACTCAGGCCGATGCTCACAATTGTTGAAAATGCCACCAGATGGCGACTTATCCGAAGATGATGTCACTCTCCTCTATCCATAAAATTTTTTAATACATGAGTTGGATCTAATAATATCATCACTGGATGCATGTTTGCCATGTGCACCTGACGATATCATTGCTTTTGACTTGCGTTATAGGTACTTCCTGAGCTATGGGCGTTTCACGCAACATTTTTGCGAATGCTCCCAAGTATCGTCAGGCGATTTAAAAGACATTCGCGTCAAAAAAAACGAAAGCATGATTTTTTTTTCTCTCTTCTCTACCAAAAGGTTATCGGCACGTTTCGCAAGTCCCAATGAATGCCAAATTAGCATTGGGCCCTCTAGTGGTTCCACTCCATAGTTTATTAACAAGATCTCGCTACACAACGAGAAAAGAAGAGCTAGAGGTCCTTAACTAGAATCACAGCCTAAGATCTTTAGTAGCTACATACCAAGTTGGATCTGAAAGTGTTTCATTGAAAGAAAAAAAACCCATTTTCCCAGGCCTTTTTCTTCTAAAAGGCTTGTCTCAGAATCTTCTTTTCTACTTAGTGTGTAAAGGCTCCTCATTAACTGACGCCATCCAGGCCATAGTGAGTAAGAAGTAGCGTAAAAAAAGAAAAAGCGGCCATCATGATACAACAAAGTCCCCACTGAGTGTTTTTCCTATGCGATAAGCGAACGATATTGTTCTGGACAGAAGTAAGAGAGAAAAAAAATCATTTTCCAAAATCCTTAATATAAAAGCTATTTTGCTGGTGAAGGGCGTAGGAGTTCGTTGCACTGCGGTTAAATAATAAGAGAACAAAGTTACAAAGGGACTGTTGATTTCAAATGGAAAAGATGAAGGTTTCTGCTAAAGAAAACCACACGGGATTGTGGTGGATACCGGAAAACAACAAACTTCACACGACCAGGTCAATCCCCCTTCTCTCTCACACACACCCAGGGCCGCAACTAGGGAAGAGCAGGCGGGTCTACTGCCCCGGGCGCTGGACCTGAAAGGGCAAATTTCACACTTTTACCTCACTTTTAACATTACAAGGGGGTGCCAAAATGCATGCATGCCCCCTGCTGACCAAGCTTATAGTTGCGGCTCTGCACACACACACACACACACCTATGGTATTTTGACCCAAAAAATCCGGTAATAAATTTTATCAGCTATCACGAGACAGGCCGTGGTTTGACACTTTATACACTGGACCAGGGCCGTAATTAAACACGTGCATCCGCACAGGGCCCACTTGGAAGGGGGTGTCAGAAGGGACCTAAATTCAAATTCTTGCACAGGGCACACTAATTGGTAGCTACGGCCCTGCACTGGACCTAGGGGCCTTCACACCCTCCCCCCTTTATGAGTACCGAATTATTTTGGAAAATTTTCACCGACAGGAAGAAAACATTGAGGGGATGATGATCTGAATGTTTGCCAGTCGTCCCGTATATATATATAGGACTCGAACTCGTACAGTGGAGAAGAGAGTTGCGTTCATGGCTCCCACAAGGGGAAGGAGGAGCGACAGGGCTGGGGCCCGGGACATTTCTCATCATTTTTTGCTTTTTCACACTATAAATTAGTTACAGAAAGGGCCCGTGAAAAGTCTGACCGGGGGGCCCCGCTCCAGGATGTGGGGGGGGGCCATTGTTGCGTTCATTTGCGTTGTATGTTCATTAATTATAGGAGTGTTCCCAGAATTTAATTATGTCAGCAACCATGTTCCGACGCCTATGTTCCAGAGGGAATGCATCGTATTTCTAGAAGTACGCGAATCATCTACGTATTCAAAGGGGTTACATCTTAAACGCATTTCTAGGAGTAGCTCCACTCACGTTTTCTACATACTTCAAGGGAAATAGGTCTAATTGCTCTAGGAGTAAACACATCATCATTCCCCGTAAGCATTTCGAAAGGAATACTCACTACTGCTATATATTCAAGGTGAATACTAACGTCTAATTTTTAGAAGTACGCACATTATATACGCATTTCAAGGGGATACTCACGTCTTATTTCTAGAGATATGCGCATCATCAACGAATTTCATGGAGTACGCAAGCTACATATTCAAGGGATACTCACGTCTTATTTCTAGAAACAATCATCTACGCATTTTAAGGAGATGCTCTTATTTCCAGGGGGGATAGCACCTGATCTGCGCATACTTCAAGGGAATATACTCCCGTCTTCTATATACTTCAAGGGAATATTTACATCCTTTACATACCTGTACTTCAAGAAAACTGACGTCTTATTTTTAAGGGTATGCACATCATCCACGCATTTCAAGGGGGATGCCAACTTAACGTCCTCTATGCATTTCAAGAGGGTACTCAGGTCTTACACACACTTTGAGGGGATACTAGCGTCTTCCACAATTTCAGGGTGATACTCTCGTCTTGTTTCTACTGGTACGTACATCATCTGCGCATTTCAAAAGGGATATTCAAGTCTCCTAAGCATTTCGGGGGGTAATACTCCGTTTTATACGCAATTCTATAGATCTCGAAACATGAAATATTGGGAATCCCGGGAATAATACATGCAGAAAATCTCATTCAAGTGCATACGAAACTGGATCTTTCCCCCCATAGAAAACGACCAGAAACAATTGCTGGTCATTGTATTCAATGCTGATAAATTTTCACAGATAAAAAAAAAAAATTAATAGTGAGGTGATCCTTGGACCTCAAAAGGTTATACAAAAACCCTGGGCCCATTTTTGATACACATACGTTCAATGTATCCACCATCTCCCTTTTTTTTCTCTCTCTGTTCACATACCCTGCAATTACCAGAGCGTAAGCTCCCCCCCCCCCCCCGAAAATACGAAACACACCTTGAAAAACATTTTGTTACCCTCCTCTGCCTGGAGGGCATCCTTGAATGTATATAGTGTGTAGTGTGTATAAACTTCTCAGTCCAACCCTTTAACTACTGGAAGAGGACCAGCAAATGGGGGGGGGGGGGGAAAGAAAAATGCAGATTAGTCGCGCTAAGGTTCGGCCCGATGATGATGCTAATGCGCTTCTTCCCCCCCCCCTTCTAACCAGAGATGCTGGGGTGATGGCACATGAAAATGAACTTAACCTTCCCTACACACACACAACATGATAGAGAATACTATTCGCGGCACCACGACCAGCAGCACCACTACCACCACCAGGCCACGAAACAGAAAGCGAAAGCTGCTGCTGGTATAACCGAAAAAAAAACCTAAACCGGTTTTCTAGTCCACGGGGTCAAGGTGAAGATTCACTCGAGGCCGTTAGCACTGGGTATAACCTTTCTTCTTATATATACTATATAGCGTATGCAAGTGTGATTTGTTTTCTTCTCCCTCCAGATATGACGTCACGTACTATAGTACCCACCATTCCCCGTGAAGGTAACAACAGGTGAACAACCTCCTACATACTTTTTTTTTACCTATATACCAATGTTTTTTTTTTATATACTTAATGACATGCATAATTCTTTCACCCCCTTCAGGTTTTCACCTCAGCGGGTCGGATAGGACTGCAGAATAGGACATTCGTTTAGGACCCCCCATGGGGCACACAAACTGAATAGAGCAGTGATCCCTTATTAAGTACGTGCTCCTTCAGGTGAGGACGAATAATTTTTTCTAGTCCCCCCCATCAGGACCTGGGACGTCCGCGTCTTTACACACAACGGATTCATTGGAATCAGGGCAGCGTATGAAAAAAAAACCCCGATTTTTCCACATACAGTACCTCGTACAGGGCTCCCATAAAGAAGTGGGGGAGGGGGTACCTATGCTCAAGACGGAAAGGAGCCAGGATATGAACCATATACAGTAATTCTATTTTCGAGTTATAAAATAGACTAGAAAATCAATAAAGGGAGGGGGTGTGCTACATGAATTCGTAGCTTGGGATCGATCAAATATTGGCCAATGGGCCCCACTGAGGAGAAGGGGGAGGGGCTAAGAACTGAAATTTTTTTCCGAAGAGCCACAAAATATCACGTGACATTTCATGCATAAGGACACAAGGTCGCTTCAGATAACTTCATTTATCAATATTTGGAGGGAAAAAAACGTCAACGACTGTTAAAAAATCAATTATTTTGTGAAGGCCATCTGCCTATTTGAGCCATTGACTTTGCCGTTAAGAAGTCTCACCACAGAAATAGCAACATGCCTACAACGGTACAATTTTCAGTCATTACACTTGCATGGCCCAGGTCTTCTCCGACCACCTGTTTATAATCGCTTCATTGAGACACATCGGTGGGCAATTATCTGGTTATGAGGGCCGCTGCCTAAAAAAAAGCAGTTGTGACTTCTGTCTGGCAAAACACCGTTAAGACTGCTGCCTCAAATAAAACACCGTTGAGACTGCTGCCTCAAATAAAGCACCGTTGAGACTGCTGCCTCAAATAAAGCACCGTTGAGACTGCTGCCTCCAGGGCAGCAACTGGGTGGGGCTTACACTTGCATGGCCCAGGTCTTCTCCGACCACCTGCTTATATCGCTTCATTGAGACACATCGGTGGGCAATTATCTGGTTAGGAGGGCCGCTGCCTAAAAAAAAGCAGTTGTGACTTCTGTCTGGCAAAACACCGTTAAGACTGCTGCCTCAAATAAAACACCGTTGAGACTGCTGCCTCCAGGGCCGCAACTGGGTGGGGGAGCAGGCGGATCTCGAGCCCGAGGCGCTAGACCCGAGGGGGCGCAAATTTCATTCCGAAACCTCTCCTTCAAAATGCGTGCTTGCCCCGGGTGAACAAGTATCTAGTTGTTGCGGCCCTGTCTGCCTCAAACAAAACACTGGAGAGAGTGTTTTTTGGGGAGACATCGTCCCCAAAAAACACTGTTGGGATTTCTGATTGAAAAAAAAAACCATTGTTTGGGACCTCGTCTTAAATAAGACTTCTGCCTGAAAAAAAACTCTCATTTTTCAATTCCATTCTCCAAGGCATCGAAAAAAGTTCAGTTATCCCTGCTCTGGTACCTGAAGGTAAAAGGATACCTCAGGCACAAATAATTTCAATACCGATGGAATCTGACGGGCCTCCCATATTTAAAGTTTTTTTATTTACACGCATATATAACAGGCATTTTCAATATTTTCCAATTGGCCTCAAAGTGTTAAAAAAACACTCTGCATCTGGGCTGACGAATTTGTTGAGAGAGTTCTATGGTTAACACAGCGGTTCTCAACCGGTGCTCCGCAGAGCCTTTGGGGCTCCTTGTGCACTCTCCAGGGGCTCCGCAGCCACTCGAGGAAAGTAAAAAAAAAAAAAGAACAGTAAAATTAAAACAATAATAATTACAAATATTTTTATAATAGTAAAAATAAATCAGTAACTTTGATGAATAATTAAAACATTGGCTTATACGGGGGGTTCCGCCATAGAATTTTTCTGCTAAAAAAGGGCTCCGCGAGTCAAGAAAGGTTGAGAACCGCTGGGTTAACATATTCCAGGGTTGAGTAGACGATTTCAAATCCCGTCTTGCAAGAAAAACTTTTCCCACCACCACATATATATATATTTTTCGTGTTAATGTGACGTGATTTCAAGGGATAATGTAAACGCGTATCCCCGCAATGTCATCTACAGATGATGAGGGGGCACCCTCTCTCTCTCTCTCTCTCCCCCTACTAGCCATTAAACGCTCAATATTTCCATCAACGTATTTAAGTGGAAAAGGAGGCCCTAAATGCGTATTAACGATGGAGGGGTCCGTCAAAAAGACCTTTTTCTTTTTCCTCTGCTGCTCTCTCTCTCTCGAGATTAATTTGGTCATCGCCAAAATATAGAATTCAATGAGAAAGGGGGGGGGGGGATATTGATGGAATATGAATGGGGGGGGGGCCGGGCACATACGCGCAATCCAGTTGTATGTTCTAATATCAAAGTATGGACGGAGGGGAAAATTGATAATGACCTTGCACTGATAGAGTGGAGGGCGATTAATAAGACTGAGGAGGATACGAAATAAGTCGGGGGAATACCATAATTTTCAGAGTCGCGTTTAAGGAAGGATCCCGGGAGAGAGGAGCTGTTAATAAACATTCTGGTGGTGAGGCAGAAAGGTGAGGACTGAGGAAATCTTGAAGGAATTAGGAGGGGGGGGGGGAAGAGATCCCTTTTTCACCCGATCCATTTCGCTAGAAACTTGCATCGCTCGGAACAATCGATTCGAAAAGAATCACACTGACGAATTTTTCTTGTGATGAAAACTCGAACGCATCTTGGGCGTTATTCTAGGCCGCCTCCTAAACAAAACATGGCCCACCGCTTTGTTTCAAGAGACCTGGGCCATGCTGCAAAATTATTCAATGCCGGAGTTAATGACCCACACTTGTAACTTAGCCACTGAAGAGCGTTACAAGAGTTCCGTACGTGTATATCCATGGACGCAAGTTGGACGTGACACGTAGAGTGGGAAAATTCCCACTGATTAGGGGTCATTCAAATATTACGTCGTCATCGAAGGGCGAGGGGGTTTCGGATTCATTGGCTTTTGATGACAAGGGGGGGAGGGGGGTTTGAAGGTTGCTTACGTCATCTACCACCCCTTTTTGAAGATATGAAATATTCTAAGCTGCTGACGAAATTTTGCTGACAGGGGAGAGGGAGATCAGTGTTTTGCTGACAAGGGGGAGAAGGTCAAAAATGGCTGAAAATCTTCTTAGGTAATACTTGAATGGCCCCTTACGAGATGTGAAGCGGAAGGAAAAACTTGGCAAAAGTCATGAACATCGGTCGAAAGTGAGGGAGTTAGATACCGCATAATCGATCCTTTGGCTGAGTCCATACTACTTTGTCCGTCAAGGAACTGGCTGAACCGTCTGATTTTCACACAACTTATGTTGCGAGTATATGTTTGTCCTTGACGATTTTTAATGTTGTCAGAATTATGTTTGTCCCGTGTGCTACCATCCTTCTTACATATTTTGAAATGAAAATGACAAGTACCATCAGTGAGACAAAAGAACCTCATTGCAGCGATGGTGATCCATCTATACCCACTTCTAAACAACCTAGAAGCTTGCAGCTTCCCTCCAGAAAATATCTACCCAGACACAGCTGGACGATGACTCTACTGCCCACGAACCTTCTATTGCCGGTCGTATTCATACAGAATCGTTACCAGTCTGCATTCCAATGTGCGTGTCCGTGTTGTGAACCTAACTAACGTGGTTTGTTTCTGTGCAATGTTTATTATAGCACACACTATAACAAACATTACACAGAAACAAACCAAGTTCGGTTCACAACACGACACGCACATTCCAACATGTACCAATTCATTAGTAGTTCCGCAGATGACATGGACCAGGTGTATGTTTAATAGCAGTCGTCATCGTCTACATTTCCACCTGAAGCCATAAATATGGATTCATTATGCAACGCGATCAGCTTATTGACTCTCATGAGGTTTGGTATATAGCTTGAAGCAGCTTCCCAACCAAACAGTTCCACAAAAACCAAAAACCATCCCCAGCTGGGATTGAAAACTCAGCCCAAAACAGTCGAAGATTGGTACAATAAAAACCATAGATTCCAAAACTGGCGAAGATGTTTACTCAGCTTTCTCCCACAACAAAAATCACACAAAACGCGCGATTCAACGGGTGTAAACCACCGGTTGTTGACCTTCACCACACACAAAAAAAAAAAAAGATGGAACCACCACTGCACCATAATACCTTATCTACACAACGCGTGTTTACCGATCATTAAGCCATTAACACTGGAAATAAACACTGGGACGCAATATCAACGGGCGGACAAATGAATTAATGATATCACCGACATGATAGTGAAAGGAAGAGGAGGAGAAAAAAAAAAAACACGTCATGATAATGATAATAAAAAGAGATCATGATTCACTCAGCAGGTGTTCAAGCATGTATGTATATATATAAAAAGAGGAAGGATGATACCACACTATCATTCACTACATCGAAATGATTTCACTATATTTGCCTCATTAAAATGATAGCGAAAAAAAAAAAACCCCGATAATAATATGGGCGATGGCGAAATGGATCGAATCTATCATGGACTAATGTTGCATGGGAAAAAAAGAACAAGGGCAGGTGAGAAAGTAGACGTTGAGTGATATGCAAAAATAAAATAGAAAGTGCGTTGAAAAAAAGGTAAAAAGGAGCAAAAACAAGAAACCATATGTAAATTTTATTTTTATAGTTGTCTGTGCGCTTCTGATAATGAGAAGCCACGAGAGAGAGAGAGAGAGGAGAGATCGCTTCCTGGTTGAATAACACGGGAAGTTGTTAACAAGAGTTGCTTTCGAAATCTGCAACAGCCAGAGAGAGAGAGAGAAAAAGCTTGTTTCCTGTTTTTGCTTCCATCATCATCGTATTATATGGACCCCCCCCCCTCCCAAATAAACAGATGCCAAACGCAATATCAAATACTGCGCCAGGTTCTATTTTAATTAACGATCGTATCATCGTAACAATCATTACGACACGCAAGATGTTTATATTTTCACATCTATCTTCAATTACTGGAACCGAATCCCGAGAAATTCGGGAATATTTTACGATCTGTGGTTTTTAACCGAAAGGCGTTCCTACTGCCCTAGAAATACGGTGGAGACGTACGTTGCATATTCCCGAGGAATGTGTGGATGGCATGCGTCCCCCAACCCTAGGAATGCTTGGAGACGTACGTTGCATATTCCCTAGGAATTTGTGGATGGATGCGTTGAGACGTACGTTGCATATTCTTTAGGAATGTGTGGGTGGCATGCGGGCCCCCCCCCATAGGAATGCGTTGGAGACGTACGTTGCATATTCCCTAGGAATGTGTGGATGGCAGGGCCCCCCCCCCAGGAATGCGTTGGAAACGTGCGTTGCATATTCCCTAGGAATGTGGAGATGGCATGCGTCCCCCCCCCAGGAATGTGTTGGAGACGTACGTTGCATATTCTCCAGGAATGTGTGGATGGCATGCGTCCCAACCCCTTCCCCATGGAATGCGTTAGAGACGTAAGCTGCATATCCACTAGAAATGTGTGAATGTCATGCGTTCCCCTAGAAATGCATATGAAGCTGGTCTATCCTTAGAAATATGTGGAAAGGTAGAAAACGCGCATAACCCCCCCCCCCCCAGAAATGCGTATAAGAGGCTTGGCTATCCTAAGAATCTTGTGGAAGGTTAGGACGCATGCTTACCCCCTAAAAATGAGCAGTCTTTAGAAACGTGTGGAAGAGGCGTGTACACTTCTTGAAATGAGTTGAAAGCTTGCCAACTTTTTCTGCAATTACATATATCCCTAGAAAGTTAATAAAAGACGATCGTTGCGTATCCCCAGGAACGCGTGGAAGCTTGTTTATCGCTAGAAACGTGTAGAAGAGTGGGTGACGTGAGTGCTACTAAAAATGAGTAGAAAGCTCGCGCACCCTTAGAAATGAAGTTCAGAAGTAATATGTGCAGTGTACCCTCCCCCCCCCCCTCTTAAAATTCGTAGAAAAGTGGGTACCCTTTTTGCATCACTGGAAATGTGTGGAAGAGTAAAAGAGTCGTGCATACTCCTAGAAATGCGTGTGAAGCTGGTTTATCCCTAAAAAAAAGTGTGAAGGAGGAGGAGCAGGCGGTGTGCGCTCCACTCAAACTATGTGGAAAGTTTGCAGCTTTTCCTGCAATTATATCTCTGCAAAAGCGTAAAAAGCGTTCCTTGCGAAGCGAATCGTTGGAATCGTGTGGAAGGGAAGGTAACGCACGTGCCACCAAAAATGCGTAGAAATATCCCGCATCCTTAGAAATGCATTGATGTTTAGCAGCAGTGTAGACTGTACCCCCCCCCCTCTTCAAATGCGTACAAAAGTTCGTACCCTAAGAAATGCGTTCCAAAGTGTGCACCCTTAGAAATACATTGGAAGCTTGTGTATCACTGCAAATGTGTGGAAGAGTAGAAAGAATGCGTATGAATTTGGTTTATCGTTAGAAACGTGTTGAAGAAGAGTACGTACCTACCCCTGCGCACGACCCTAGAAATGCGTGGAACATTTGCCAGCGTTTCTCCTGGAATTGCGCACATTGCTAGCAAAACGTAAAAAGCGTTCATTGCATATATCCAGGAACGTGCGGAAGGTATGTGGGCTCCCCGGCTTCCGTTTTCTATGGGCAGGATAAATAAGGAATTCCGTTGGCCAAATTCGTTTTCTTTTACGGACTGAATCAATAGAGGATTCTGGGGTGGGGGGGAGGCATTTGCTATGGAGGAAATCGAAAGTGGACATTGCTGGGGGGGGGGGGGGGAACTCTCTCACACGACCGGGTATCCTGCTTGGGAACTCTGAAAGGTCGAATATTGGAAATACTTCAAACCCATTGAACGAACTCCATAATTATGTAAGTGGATCTCGTTCAGAAGAACCGAACATCACATTTTACTTCCAACTGAGTCTAGGAAATGTTTCAAGACTTGAATAAAATCCAAAATATATTCATTCCAACGCTGAGATGCAGAAGCACTCACGAATGAACAGAGTCGAAGGGGGAAAAAAAAGAACTCTACCCTACTTGACTCTACCTCATAGACTTAAGATATAAATAGACCGCGCACGCTATTCATAAAACTTGTCGAACGTGAAGAAAAGATGAGCAGTATTGTCGGGGAAAGAACAGGTTCTGCGCTATTACATTTGGCGCGTTTTCGCAGAAGCTAGGATGTTGCTGTAACGAAATTTGACTCAATTCGATCAAGTTGATGAAAACTTTCCTTCATTTTTTCAATGAATTTCACTCATTTTTATGTGAAATATTTAGGGAGTATCAGATTTGAAAAAATAAATTCTATAAAATAAACAAATATTGGAAAACGGAATTTTTTTATTTTCCATTAAGGGATAATTCTTAATAATTTCTTAACACATGGGTTTTTAAATTTTAATTGAATATATAATATTTGAAGGAAGTGAATATAAACAGTATAAATTTCATGAAATAAATTTTTTTGGCACAGTTTTTAATAGCTTTCTAAATATCTATACACACACAGGAAACAAAATATTGTATACAACAAATATATAATGTTTATGTTACTGTAAATTTGATACATTATACATAATATGTTGGAGTAAAAATAAATGCTAGAAAATCGTATATGTTGTAAAGCCTAATTCATTTATATTTTTAAATATTCTCTTCATTCACTTTGTCGCTTTTAATTTCGAAAATTTATTTATACTAGGGGTTATTAAAACAAAAATATATCTTTCCAGAACATTACAATTACTCTATATACTCATAATTAATGTATAATTAATTATAATGCATCATATGTTATGTAATGTAACACATTCACACTCATACCATATTCAGTCATGAAATAATATTCAAACAATAAGAAAAAGTTTCATTTCTAACATTCCTGAAAAACCTTTTATAACCTCATCACACAAAACTGTAAACACTTACATAATATTTCAGGATTAAAATAGATTTTACTCAAGAAAATTACAGAATCTCATCATCAATTTCTCTAAATTATAAGAATTAAAATTCCATGTAGAGTATATATGTAATAATTTAAAGTGTGTATATATATATATATATATATATATATATAATATTTTAGGATATAATATTTCATATATATAATATAATATTTACACATGTCACATATATATATATATATATATATATATATATATATATATATATATGTGACATATGTAATCTCTTCGCTCCAAAAGTATGCATATGTTAATCTTAATTTACGGTATTAAATCGTTTTTAGAATGATTCTTTTTCAAGATAACATCTGAGGTACACAATATATGACTTCAGGTCTTAGTACAGATATTGACTCAAAAAATCAATTGAATAATTAATTTTCTTGTTTGAAGAGGCAATTTCACATACAACAAACATAAATTAATGAATAAAAAAATTTCTTTTCTGTAATAGTTTTATCTCAGGTGTGAAGAGGGGTAAAAATACTATTATTTTTAGAGGTTGTTATGCATTTTTATGCCAAACTGCAATTGTCTAGAGGGGGGGGGGAGTTTCCCTCACATTCTATTTAAATAGAATATTTTTCATAAATTTCTCCTTCTGAAAAGCATATTTTCTTATAAGTTGAGCAAAACTCGAATGAACTCACTAGCTCGCCAAATCTCGCCAAATCTTGCGGAGACGTATATTTCAGTTAAAACTTCATAAAACTCACAATTTCAATCATTTATTGCCAAAAATTGTATTAAAACATTTAATAATGACTCATGACATTTGAATTTTACCAAAACTTGGAACTTTAATTGAATTAAATCCAAAATGGAGTCGTTAAAAACTGAGATTACGTCAGAAATCCATTGCATCGTCAATTTAATATTCCAATTTTTAATTTATAAGAAGGGGAATAAGCAAAAAAGTATTCCCTTGTGAAAGGACACTGGTCCCCCTTTCCTAAACCGTTCAGAACATCCGAAAGCTGCACACGTGGTGACCATTCTAATCAAAAATAAGACAGCACGTGTAGATCGTCATACGAGTAGCCATAAGGAAAGCATTGCCAGCGAGATTCCCTGACCAGAATTTCGACCGGAGTCACGTGACTCCGGATCTTTGCTTCACATTGTAACCCCTCGCGCGCACTCTATAGTATTATTACTCTGTGCTCTACCTAGTGGAATCACAAGTGGGTCGTTCACACACAAACTGTATTTCCCAAGTGTCGCCCCACCTAAAATATCTCGAGAGCTCCAAAAAAAGCAGTTTATGGCGCCAATTCATCAAGGATTCTGTAATTTTTTTTCCTTTTGGAACCATTGAGCTTTTATTTTTCTGATAACGGATGATTTAAACGTATAGCTCAATGTGGGGAGGGTAAGAAAAAAATATCCCGAATTTGTTCCACTTACCCCCCTGTTCCCTCACTTTCAACGAGGAAAAAATATCCTATAGGCGACAAGCGATTTTTTTTTTTTGTTTTGGCGATCACTTGGAACAACCTTCGAGGACGGACAACAAAACAGCGAATTGTAGTACCTTCAAGTCCACGTCAACTTCAGTGGAATCCGATTTAGTGGGAGTAACGATATTGACTTCTTAAGAATGTTTTTATGCTCGTTTCAAGAGCCAAGAATAGAGAGCGCAAAAAAACGCAAAATCTAGAATTTTAACTGAGGCTTGAATCAAGAGGTACCACCTCTCAGTCTAATACAATTAGGATCTACAGTAGACACCGTTTGTTAAAATCCCGGATAATGCTATCATTTGGGTATAGTTATCACTTTCACTAAGTGCGGAACGTACCAATATCATAACGTGGGAAAAATTCGTTTATAGTTATCAGGACTTCGGATTATGTTACCAGTTTTTTTTGGATAATTTTTTTTCTTTTGCATATTTTGAAGTTCGGAAAAAGACTCATCTCTTGCTCCTATAATTCATCTTCATAAATCTGCTAGAATATATAGGTGGTAGGAAGGATCCCGTATTGACGAAAACTATCGTACTCGGTTCCCAATCGATCTGTCTATGATCCATGAATAGCGCTTCTTTCGAAATTTTTTTTTCATATTTGAAGGTATATGTAAGGTAAAAAGAAATCCCTTTCTTCGGTTCAGGGCAAATTTTTTTCAATTTGACCACATTCACAGTTCCTCGGCTGGAAGACCTGCACCAGTGAAGGTACAATATACAAGTATGTATTATAGGAAATACCGTGATTCGTAATACCACAGCCCCTACATCTTGGAGCACAGCTCCTAGGCCGAGACCTTTGGCTGCACCCCCCCCCTCCCCCAGACCAAACTTTTCACGGGTCCCCTCTATAGTTAGTTTATAGCGTGAAAAAACAAAAAATAATGAAAATCGTCCCGAGCCTGTCAAGCAATGTCAGCCCCACCCTTGCGGGGGGGGGGGGGGCCTTCATACACATTAGACAGTTCCATTGTAACTCCTCATTATTTCTAAATTTAAAAAAAAAAAGGGATTTCAGCTCAAAGGGGGGAAAATCCTGTTTTAGGAGAACTGGAAAAAAATTCACGATTTATAAAGTTTTGAAAACCTGTTATATGTTGGAAAGAAAAACAGCTGCGTCCCGTTTGACCAAACGGGACGTATGGTCATCGTACGCAGAGCCGGGGATTTTTCGGATATAGTTATCAATCGTTTATTTTTATCAGAAAACTCGAGTCCCGATGTGATCACATTAAGAGGCGTGCTTAGTTGATGACAGAAGTTACTATATCTAGTGCCAAAACGTTCACGTATGAAGGCAGCCAAATACGTTCTTAACAGTACATGTTACCACTGAACCTTTCATTATGAAACGTTGTCTCGAATTTTTAGCGGGGTTTCAACGAAAACTATCGAGTATAAATGAGACAAACGGTCTTTCTTCAACTGAAAGTCTCCCCAATTTCTGGTTCCGATCCGGGAAATCCCAAAATAAACTTTCGACAAAAAAGGGATTATGGTCATCCCTTCTTGCCTTGCTGACTATATTTTATACGGGTTGTTTCACGAAGAATTCGAAAAATTTTACAGTTGCCTATAACGTTCAGGTGTGCGCAAGTAGCATTTCAGAAGTAAAATTTGAAAAATGATCAGCAAAAAAGAGGGAGAACTGTGATATAGTCGGACATCCGTAAATTATTAGTTTGGGGCAAAGATTTAAAAAAAAACACTTACAATGAAACCTCGATATAACGACAACGTCGAAAAGGAAAAAATATCGTTGCAGAGGGATTATCGTTACACAAAGAGACGAGTGGTTTAACATTAGAGTATAGAAATTTCCAAACAAGAACCTTTGGAAATCTATACTATACAGCATCCGTATACTATACAGCAGAGGTGCACAATCTCAGGTCCGCGAAAGGCGTTCCGACCAAATGCATCAACACATAAAACACAATATATACCCAAGCTGACTATATTTTTTGAAGAAAAAAAAATTTGTAGCAATCGGATTTTTACGGGAAAATACGAGATATCACCAATTATCATCAAAAAATTGACAAACGCAAGTTGCCAACTAAAAGCAGAAAAAAACTTTTCAAAGTTGCCAATCCGAATCAAAACAATTATCAAACGCAAGTGAAGTTGGCAATTAGAGCCAAAAAATTGTCAAATTCAAGTAAAACTAAAAACTACCGCTGAAATTGCTAAAAAAAAGAATCGCCAATGGAGGAAAACGATGGCTATTGTAAGTGACAATGGGTGTAAAAATGGGATTTACCGAAAAAACGTACATGACAATTGTGAGATGAATATATTTATATGAACATAATTAACAATGACAGTCATAATTACCATAATATGAGTCATGAGTCACGAAATAATTAATTTCAAGATGATTTGATTAAATAATTGATTTCAAAAATTCAACTAAGCCTCGTTGAAAATAAAGAAACGGGATTCTATAAAAAAACAAGTTTCGATGGCCAACATTACGGGAATGTCCCGTAGAATACAACTCATATGGTCAGTATATACAAGTTTCCAACTCGCGAACGGCAGAAATACAGCGTATCTGGCCCGTGGACTGGAAAGGTTGTGCCTCCCTGCTATATACAGCATATTGGTTAAACCACTGTGTAAACTCGACACACACGAAATGGGTAGATGCATTCAAAGTGGGAAACAATGCTCTCAAATTGCACGATACCATAATTCACACAACACACCGCCAACCACATAAAGTACGACTTTTATTTTACATCATAGAAACTTCAGAAGAGAAATTTCAGTCCTTTTCAAGGGAGGTCACGCAATCCTAACAATGACACCTGCTATTAGAATAGAGAAAGGAAAAAAAAAAAAATGGAGGACCCTAAAAAAACCCACGCAGCGTACAAGTGCCTTTGATGCGATACAATTAAATCAATGTAGCTGTAAAAAAAAAAAACAATAACACAAGAGGATATTGGCCTCACGTGACCGTAACCATATCCTGGAAATGTGTTTGGCCACAATATGTAACGACATCCATCCCGACTCCTACACCATCACCAGATTTATAGCTACAGAGTAACATCACAATTTCTCTAGCCTCGTGATTAGATGGTTTTTTTTCCCCCTCCTCCTGTTCCTTCAATTAAGCAACACACTATCCTTCCCACACACATACGTAACACACACTACAACTATACCATGTGACGTCATGTAGAGACAGAGAGAAACGTCACATTATACACGAACGCCAGCAGGGATTTCTAAAACGAGGACAAAAAAAAAAACTAATACATAGAAAAAGATAGTCTTTTTCACCAGAATCTTAGAACTTTGTGTGATGGCGTCAGTTCTTTAATTGGAATATAGGGGGTAGGAAAAAAAAAAAAGCCACGTTAATTAACGGTCACGTGACGCATTTTCGTGTGTTCCGCGGGGACATTGAAAATGCGGTTTCTAAAAATTCCCAGAAAAAAAACACACACACACACACACGCACTCATCAACCTTTAGTGAAATAAGTCGAGTATCAAGTGACTAATGAGATTACCCACTAGAAAAATACCCGATTTTCCACTCGAAAAGGGTTACAGCCCTAAACATAGAAACTGACGGACACGTGGCGTACGTAACACGACACAATCGGAAAGATTTCTATCCCGAATAACAATCGGTACTTTGTTACGACAAAGGAGTACAATGGGTCTCCGTCAAAGAGGTCAAGGGACAATTCTGCTGACGGCAATGTGTTGGAGTCTGGCCGCAGGTGGGGGGGAGAGACTTGAAACAAACTTCCTTCTCGTTCCAGTGTTGGGTTTCGCTGATGGCACACACCATATAAACCAGTCACTTAGCGTATTGTTGGCGAAAATGGCCAGCAAGTAGACAAAAACTGACGTTACATGATTATATAACTGGAAATATACATTCATTGGAGTTATATGTCCCCGCTCCCTTTTTTCTCTAGTCTAAGTCAGTAGTTCTCAAAGTGTGCGTCGCAGCTCATTGGGCTGACGGGCGTCGCGAGGAGATGGCATGCGATGATACGCACCTCTGTCTGGAATACAGGCTCTGATGAATCGACGCCGCAATCCTTCCTACCCAGTACAGATCCAACAGGACGAGACGGGAAATACATTCCCAAATCGGTTTACCGGTGGAGGCAGGTTCGGGGGGAGGGGAAGTTGCCATCCTTCTTGATTTCTCCCGTCAGCTTTTTTTGTCATAGCTATAACAATCCACCATCACCAAGGATGACAACGGAGACAGACCAGCACGTTAGCCTGCCTTGGACGAGGAGATGGTATACAGATGTGTGTCGCCATTCAGTGATTTCTTTCTAGACTATTCTGGAGGACCGCGGATGAACGATAGCAGCAACGGCAAAAAAAAAACCGTGGGTGGAAAAAGTTTGAGAATCAATGGAATTCTAAACTTATTACGTTTGCTGCAGCCTAGAGGATAATATAAGAATTACCGGTGGCACCCTTGCGTGTTCTCTGCTCGCTTTAGTGGCAAAGCCAAAAGAATAAAAAACACGACACATATCAAGGCAATCATACTCAATTTTAATTTTGTTTTTAATATAATGTTATCAACTTCATAATTCAATCAACTGAATATTTGAGGCGCGCCCCACATGCCGATTTTAAAGAAATCTACAAAATATTCTCGGCATAGCGAGCAACGGATCTTGCAACATTTAAATTACACCTATTAAAATATTTCTCAATTAGCAGTTCCGTCTTTGGAGGATAGATGGCAGCAAATAAACGAGATTCTTGCATTTTTACACAGGGCGGATCTCGCGAAATTGGCTTAAATTGTGTCCCCAATAGTTTTTACATTGAATATATTTGACACGAAACTTTTTTTTTTATCCCTTTCTATTTAATTCCTGTTTCTGGCAAAAGCCACCACGAACCCCCCCCCCTTTTTTTTTTTAATTTTTCCATCAATAGATTTTTAAAATTTGCTTGAACAAATTTTCATTTAAGGAAAATGTGGTCCTCCTCGTCCCCAGCCCGTTTTTCAAATTCTATTTTAAAACAAAAATATATTTTTCAATAATATATATACAGTGAAACTCCTCTAAGACGGCCACTCGGCTTAAAAATGGCCGTCTGCGGAGGTGACAGTCGAATAGGGGGTTGTATGACAAGAAAAACACATTTCAGGGGGGCGTCTCAAAATAACGGTTTTCGATGTCACAAAAGAACCTTATGCTCTATTTACTTACAATGCCCACAAAACAGATACATATCCAGTGAAACCTCGCTACAACGATACTCAATATAACGGTAAATCCCTCTACAACGGTATTTTTTTCAAATATTGTTTGGAACATCCTATAATAGTCTGTAATGTTAAACTTCTCTCGATACAACGATATCCTTTACTATGATAAATCCCTCTACAACGATATTTTTTAAGGAGAATTTCGAAAAACAGCTACAACTTTTATTATATCTATTTTTTGCTCGAAATATACTTCAGTATATTTTTTTAACTCGTGTCACATGTTTCAGTTCTTCCGGGGAAGTCTAATAATATTATCGGTGTTGGGCATCACCTAATCACCGAAAGTGTTTGATATCGCTATTTTTTGCGCGATACACCAAAGTGTATTGCGATAACCCCCTTTACAGGAGCAATTATACACTTCCAACTGAATTTCTTTTATCAGCAAGTCGAAATACGTATTTTGCAGCGAATAAATACTCAAAAGCGCATTTTTCGGTTATACCGAAAACGTGAATTTAGAAAAGTTGCCAACAGCAGCATAACTCTGATGACACGTGATAATACTTTTGACTGTCGATTTAAAGATAATTCCTCTACCAAAGATATTTCTTCTTAGTTCGATATCGTTATGTATATCTAGGTTTCACTGTATCTTATGCAGAACCTGAAATACCAAATCATCCGATCAATTGCTTAATCTGTATTATCCGGGATCTGTTCTTTATTTATAGCAAATACTGTACATGTTCTTTTTCATCACATTTCTTTTACTCCCTCACTGTTGTTCTACCGAATCTCTGAAGAAAGTATCCTCAAAGCCGAAACTTCCACATCCTTTACCTATCAGTAAAGGTCACAGACTATATTTGTCTGGTTTACCCTGTCACCCCGGGAGCAAATTTTTAAACCGTCTCACCAGCTAGCAGCAACCGTATTGCATTAGCCTTTGCCATCCTATTTGCAAATGTTTCTAACCTGATATTATCATACTATCATGACGAAATAGGATGCTGTGTTTTTCAAAATGTGGCAAACTTGCTAGGTAGTCTGGATGACGTTTATGTCAAACAGTGCAGAGGCCTTCCATCTCTAGGAGGTGCTGGATGGATTCGCATCTAGCGAGAACCCGGGTTTGACCCCCACCAGTGGTCGACTGAAGTTGGTTTTCTATGGTACACAACTTCGAGGCGTAAATACAAGAAGATCTCCCTGGTAAAAAGTCTCGCCAAACTTACAACGGTGCACATGTTCAATCATCATACTTCACTCATGGTTTGAAAAGTAGATGGCAGCACTAACAATTCACGCACAACACTAGATACGCACTGAGCTGTTAGGTACACGTGCACACTTCCGGCAAAATTCATTTGATAAAAAATTTCTGATGGCGATAAAACAGTTGCGTTCGGTTTGAAAGAAAGGAGGAAACCGGTTATGGGGGAGACCCAAGATAGTATAGTACATCGATAATCCAGTGGACAGCACCGGAGCTCAGTGTATATCAGAGTATGTACGTTTTCCAACGGATCAGGGAACTCATGAAAGCGAACGAAGAAGAAAATACCTTAATTACTGGAATCATTGTCAGAGACCACCACCATTGAATTCTATTTTTTGGGGGCAATACATAGTATTACTTGTAGCCCTGCAATTAACTTTTCACGAAATGAGAGAAAAAGCCGGGCTTTTTTTCCCCCCATTTCGGCGATGTCATTTTACGAGCGAAAAAACGCTCACCTCACGTGCTGGAAACCACACCGTCACGTCACGATCCGTGACGTCATTCTTGGGCAAAGAAATTACACACACCGCCAAAAATTTCCCTGAAACTCACTCGCACCACGCCCACCAAGAAATTGATTTCGAAACTAACCGTCTCGGAAACAGAGCGGGGAAAAAAATAGTTCATCGCATGTTGCACTGTATACAAGAGTGTTGCAAAAGAACATAACATTGAACAAAATACTTGGGGAACTTGAGAGCTTGTAGCGAAAACAACTTTTTTTAGACATCCATCTAATAACGATGGATCCTTTACATTACTATATAAATGTCCCCAAGCTGATGCCGATAAGACATGGTTAAAGTTTTCATCTAATGAACGAGCAGACAAGTCATAAGCGCAATTGGAGGTATAGGATTCCGTGTAAAGGATCCTTCATATTGTTAACATAAATGTCCTTGGGCTGTAATCGAAAGATTTCGTGTCAAAAGGACAAGTACTAAAGCTGAAAGCGCATTTGGAGGTGTAGTTTACGTGTAGAGAATCTCCTTCATATTGCTATGTATTGTAAATGTCTTGGGTTGCCATCGTAAGATTTTGCGTTCAAAGAACGACCACGAAAGCCAAAAAGCGCATTTGGAGGAATTGCACTTTATGTAAAGGATTCTTTGCGTTATGCAAATTTTAACGGACTGTCATCGTGAGATTTTGCACCAAAAGAACAAGTACCAAAGCCGGAAGCAGATTTGGAGTTGTTGCACGCCATATAAAGGATCTTTCACATTGTTGCATAAATGCCCCTGGACGGTAATCATAAGATTTGGCGTCTAAAGAATGAGCACGAAATCCAAAAGCGTATTTTAGAGCGATTGCGCTCCGTGTGAAGGATCCTTCACATTGCAAATTTACCTCGGTCGTCATCGTAAGATCAGGCGTCTAAAGAACGAGAAGCATATTCGGGTGGGGAGGGAGTAATCCTTTACGTTATTATGTAATTGTCTTTGAGCTTTTTTTTATCGCAAGATTCTGAGCCGAGTGAACGAGTACTAAAGCTAAAGCGCATTTGCAAAGTTTTGTAAAAAGACTTTTATAAAAACTTTTATATTGTAATCCCGGCCTCTTACACTCCCTGTAAAAGATCCTTCACATTGTTATGTAGACGTCCCCAGGCTGTCATCAAAATGTTTTGCGTCTACAGAACGAGTACCAAAGCCGAAAGCAGATTTGGAGTTGTTTCATTCCTTGTAAAGGATCCTTCATATTTTTACATTAATATGTCCCTGAACTGTAATCTTAAGATTCTGCGTCTAAAGAACGAGCACGAAAGGCTCAAATGGCTTCGAATGCCAAAAGCGTGATTTGAAGATATTGCACTCCATGTAAAGGATCGCTCACTTTGTTACGTGAATGTCCCTGGACCGTGATCCTAAGATTTTGCACCTAGAAAACGAGCACGAACGCCGTAAAGTAGATTTGGTGCTATCGTTCTCCATGTGTATAAAGGAGCTCCTATATTTTTGAGTAAATGTTCCCAGGCTGCTGCGTCATTGCAAAAAGCTTCACGTCCAAGTACTGGATACAGCCACAAGTGCATGTGGAGCTTTTGTTCTCCAGGAAGACGGATGTGAATAAAGAAGCACCAGAGTGAGTGAAGGGAAAAAAAAAATTAAGTATTTCAAAATCAAAAGTCATGTGAGAGTCTTCTCTTTCTTCTCTCCTTTCCTAATGCCTTGATGACTAACACCCGGGGAGCAAAAATCGCACGTGCGAAAGAAATATTTCAAAGTATGACGAATACCCAGATCACGGGGTCACATTATAAGTCTCAAAAGCCCGTATAAACATGGCAGGAAAAAATCCCCCATTCCAGTTTCCAGCTTTTTTTTTTTAACTCCTACAACCAGCATAGTTGACATGTAAGGAGGGACAGAAGCCTCATAAAAACCTTTCCGTGGATATCTTCCCTCCACCACCGATCCAAAAAAAGAGAGATTTGTTGTGAAAAGTATATAAGAGGTCGTAGGGGCCCCCCGGGCCAACGACAGAAATCCACGTGCATTTGCTGGTACCAGCAGGCACTCGGCATGGAAAAACATGACGGAGGTTTCTACTAGTTCCTCTCCTCTGTGGAGGCAGCGTGATTCTTTTTCTTTTCTCCTTCATCCTCTTGGGGAGGGAGAAGGCTATAGATAGAAAACTGCTGCCATGGCAGAATGACAACATATACACACGCATAACAGCATTTATATTTAGACCTCGAATTCAGCTGGAGTAACGTCAAACTTTCACAATTTGGCTTCGAATAATTAAGCAGCAGTTGCGTGTTTACCAAATCCAAAGCTTTCATTGATGACACCAGGGCTCATGTTTGTTATGATTTCTCATTGTAATCAAGTTATCACTGGTTTGCTCGATTGAAGGCTTGAATAAGGGGGCTCATATTTAGGCAGATTTCCCATTGTTATAAAGTCATTATCCGTTACTCCCGATTGGAAGCTTCCATGCGTAAGGCTCATGTTTAGGCAGATTTCGCAATGTTATCGATTTATTACTGGTTTACTCTACTGGAAGTTCCCATCACGGGCTCATATTTAGGCAGTTTCCGCATTGTTATAAAGTTATTGCCAGTTACTTGATTGGAAGATTTCATCTTGTGCTTCTGTTTAGGCAGATTAAGTATTGTTTGTTACTGGTTTTCTCGACTGAAAGCTATTATTAGATTTCACACTGTTATCAAGGTTACTGGTTTATTCAATCACTACTACTTAACAGCACATATTACTCTCGTACACATTGCTCTGCGTAATTCCTTACAAATTGGTACATGCCGGATGTGTGTTCTGAGTTCATATGTGCAGTCCCTAGCACATTATTCGACTAGTTAACTCAAACAGAAGCTTCCATTCTGGAACTCATGTTTATGCCTGTTTCGCATTGCTATCAAGTTATTACCGGTTTATTCGATTAGATGCTTCCATTCTATGAGCTAGGGCTCATGTTCAGGCAGATTGTGTATTGTTATCAAATTGATTATCGATTTACTCGACTAAAAGCTTCCATTTAAGGGCTCATGTTTGGGCACATTTCGCATTGCTATCAAGTTATAACTTGTTTACTCGATTGGAACCTTCCATCCCAGGGTTCACGTTTAGGCAGATTTCAAATTGTTATCAAATTAATTATCGGTTTACTCGTGTTTCCGCAAGTCGGCGTTGTCAACCTTTGTCAGAGGCGTCGCGGCGAGCTGGAGATACTGATTAGTGTGCCTATTTATGCTTTGAAATGAGAACTCATATGGTAAAATATATACCAAACTATTCTGTGGGAGCTGCAGATGAACCCTGAATTGGGCAAGGGAGCCGCAAGTGACAGAAGTTTGGGAACCATTGAACTCGATTGGAAGCTTCAATCCCGGGCTCTTGTTTAGGTAGATTGTTTGTTACCGGTTTACTCGATTGAAATTCTATGGCTAACGTTTATTGAGATTTCGCATTGTTATCAAGTTAATACTGGTTCACACGATATGAAGCTTCTGTTAAGGCAGATTTTGTATTTTCATAACAACATAGATTGGAAGCATCCGATTTTGTAAACAACTTAAGTCGGGGGGCTTCTTGCTTATCTAGGGTAAATTTTGCATCTATTTCGACCTGTTTCTAAATATGGGGAGATTAAAAGGAAGAAAAGACTTTTCCCTTTCCTTTCTTGCCATCACTATGTCTGAAATATTCCAGACAAAAAACCATTACCATCTTTTTTTTTTTGGGCTTCTCTTAATAGTTTTTTATACGCAAGGCAATGACAAAATCACGAAACGTCCATAAGATGGACAATTTGCTGTAATTTTTTTTATATACCGTGAACGATTTGAGAACGGGTGGAGGGGAGGGGGAATAAGAAAAAAAAAAAAAGAACTGGACAATGATTTAGAAACGTGATTAAGTCACGCCCCAAACAAGACTCTCTTGCAGAAGAGTCGGGATACACATTAGTATAGGTTTCACTGAAATAGAAAAGGGGGGGAAAAAAATGCTATTACAAATGATCTTACCCTTGAGGGGGTACCCGGGGCCGAAGCAACTGTTGACTTTTTTTTCCTCATGTGATGTATTTTATGAAATCCTTATCTGGCAAGGGCCCAGGGATAGCTTTTAGATCTTGTCACATGATGGGTAACCTCAAATTCGCCTCTACGAGAGCCTTCCCTTCACTCTCCACAAATATCCGAATGATGACACTGGGCTTGAAATTTTCCGATTAAAAAAACAAAATGAAATGACGAATCCATGCATGTTCAAGGATAGGTGTGTGTCATTTTTACGTACAAAGTGGGCATGTAGAATGGTGTGTTTCGATTAACGGTAACCCGAGGACCCCCCCCCCCCTCCCCCAGCTCAAACACGGAGATAACCACGGATCAACTACACTGCGTTATAGTCAGTGACTAGAGGGGTGTGTGTGTGTACTTTTATGAATTCAACTATCTTTGGTGGGAACAACCCTCGTGGGCTCCATGGACCACCACTTTGAAACTATCAATATAATAATACTTGAAAGCAGGAGCATTAATATTTACAGCGGCAAAAACCGGGAACCCATAGATCAGCGGTTCTCAACCGGTGCTCCGCGGAGCCCTTGGAGCTCCGTGTGCACTTCCCAGGGGCTCCGCAGCTGCTCGAGGAGACTAAAATAAATCAGTAAATTTGATTAAAAAACAAAACAGAGGTCTGAAGGGTACCACCATATAAGTTATATACTAAAAAGGGCTCCTCGAGCCAAACGGGGCTCCGCCATAGAAATTATATGTTGGAAAGAGCTCCGGGAGTCAGAATAGGTTGAGAACCGCTGCCTAGATGATCAAATTGATCCCATATAGTCTGACCATTCCAGTACCTTTTTTTTTTAATTCCCGCAGTTCACATAAGTTCACACAAAAAATACTTACGCCACTGGAAGTGTAAATGAAAGTCTGAAATTATACGTTTTGTGTGTTTTTATCCCTCCCCCCTTCTCTCTTTCTTGTACGGACGCCGCAGCATGCATACCACGCCAATGATTCAACAACCCTCTTCCGTCAAACGAGTCACTCTCAGTTTTTATTTTCCAAACGCGTACAATCACGTTCTTTTCTCTATACAAGGAGATGTATCAGTGTATCGCCGTCTCTCATGACACATTTTTTCCTCATTCCCAGTGGCGTAACACCTGTACGTTGCGGAGATCGTAAACCTGGTGAGTGTGAGGTTTACGTGACCTGGTCCGAATTGTCAATGATCGTTGAACAATGATATCACATATAAATATGATTGAATTTTTTTTTTCTTTTCTGGACCGCGGGTCATCTCGAGGCCACGACTGTTCAAGCATCGTATCGATTCCGGGTAGTAGTGACGTCACTGTCATCGTCGAATTAATATTTTTTTCTTCTTTTTTTTTCAAACATTCTCTTTTCTTCTGGATTGTGATTGATCAAACACCACTGGCATCATATAGATGTTATCGGTTTTTGGGTCGCAGTTCTTTGATCAAGCACCACCGTCATAAAAAATGTAATCGATTTTTGGGCCGTAATTGATAAGCACCACCGTCATTTAATTCGATGGATCCCACTTATTACGTTCCCGCTTAGAACGTGAGATTCATTTTCGTGGTCTATTAAAACTCGGACATTTCGCGTTTAAAGCGCAAGAGCTCCACTTATAACGTTTTTCATGAAAAATAGGCCTATCATAAGCGGGATCGGCTGTAAATGGAACCGATTTTCGGTTTTATCAAGCATCACTGGCGTAATAATAGATGTCACCGTTTTTTTTTTGTTTTGAGTCACGACTGATCAAGTCCCGCTGGCATAGAAATCATATTTTGGTTTGCAATTGATCATGCACCACCGTGAAAAGAAGTCATACATTTTTTAGTCGCAACTGACCAAGCACTACAGTCGCAATACGTGCTATAGGTGCCGCAACCTGGGGGCTGAGGCTGTTTGTGCGTGTCACCCCCCCCTCCCCACATTAGATTTTACCCCAATAATCAATGAATATACTATACATAATTTTAGGCCGGGATTACAATATAAAAGTTTTAGAAAAGTTCTTTCATAAAACTTGAAAAATGCAACCATTAAGATCATCAGTTGCATTTGCTCGAATGTAACCAATATGCTTATTGGTTGGATTTTTTTTTAAGTTTTATAAAAGAGTTTTTATCAAACTTTTATAGTGTAATCCCGGAACTCATCAATCACCACAGACATACATGTTATATTTTGAGTCATAATTGATCAAGCCTCATTGACATAGCATGTCATCGATTATAAGTTGCAATTAATCAAGTACTATCGTCAAAATTGTCATTGATTATTGAGATCAAGCCCCATTGGCATAATGGATGTCAGGGTCGGAAATAAAGGGCGGCAAATGGGACAACTGCCCCGGGCGGCGAAATTTATGGGGAGACAAATTTTAGGTGGGAGAAAAAATCCCGTTACAAAATCATCGAATTTCACTGTGGGGTGGGAGCGGAAAATCCTTGTTACGGCCCGGATAGATGCCATCGATATTTGAGTCGCAATTGACCAAGCATCACTGTCACCATACATGCCATCAATTTTTGGGTCGCATGGAGCAAATACCACCGACACAATATATTCCATCGATTTTTTTGGGTCGCAGTTGATGAAGTAACACTAGTATAATTTGATGTCACAATTTTTGTGTTGCAACACCTCAAGCACCACTGACGTAGATGACGTCATCATATTTTGGGTCGTAATTAATCAAATCCCACTGGAATAACAAATGCCATCGATTTTAGGTTGCAGTTTATCAAGTACCACCATCATAATAGATTTCACTGATTATTGAGCCAAACTCATCAAGTTTCACTGAAATACTAGAACACATGCCATCGATTTTTGAATCACAATTAATCAAGCACCACCGTCATAATAGATGTCACTGATTGACAATCGATGGCATATTATCAAGATCTCGATTTTTGGATCGCAACTGATCAAACTCCACTGACATGACAGATGTCATCGATTTTTGAGTCGCAATCGATTAAGTACCACCATATCATATATCATTGACTTGGATAGCGACTTTTTTCTTAGACACCATTGGCATCACTTAAACACAAATCTTGGGTCGAGACTGATGACAAAAATAACGACATCGATCGATTACGATATAGACAGATGAGAACAAAAATTTTAGAGGGAATATTGGCAACTGATGCAGGCCCGTCATAACCCATGCACGACCCCAAATGGGGCACTTGCGAATGTTCATTATTGTTGTACTTAATTCCAAAGATTGGGGGTACAAATCTAAGGTGACTCTAAACCAACCTTCACCTAAGACCCCATTATGCTACTTATAAAAACGACCCTGAGAAGGTGTGAAATTTTAGGATGCGTCCCACCACCTATCACTTTAATATGAATCATAAGCTCAGCGCCGCTTTAAGGCATGAGCAGCACGGCCAGGGGGGCCACGAGGGGGAAGGGGCAGTGCCGTCTTAATGCATGGGCCCACCCGGGCACCTCAAGAGAAGAGGGACCTCACAAAAATGAGATCCGGTTGAAATTTTTTAGGATTTACCAGGTAGGGCCTCCGAAAAACCCTTGGCCAGGGAACCTATGATACTCTTAAGACTGCCCTGGGGACTGGTTGAATTTTTCGGAATTAAGCATCTAAATTGGTAGGCAAGCCCGTCTGCACGTCAAGTCAGAGGCGGCCTGCAGTTTTTTTTTTTTTCAGACGGCCCTGCATCAACCCTAGTATAAATTGACACTAAAATCAACAAAGATGAATTGATGAAAAACTCCACTCACCCGTAATATGCATCTGACCATTAGTCCCACCGTGACCGTCGCAGAAGCCATTCGCGACGCGGCTGGCCCCTCGGTCATCGTCACAGTCGTTACCGTCACACTGTCCAGGCGCTGCGTCGCGGTGACCGTTCAGTCCTCCTCCTCCAACGTTCACTCGGACCCACTCGTACCGTTTGTTCGGCCCGTTCAGCGGCTTCTCGTTGACGAAGTCGAAGTTCCACTTCTCCTGGTCGAACTTCATCTGCTTCTCGAGTTCGCGCTCGACGAACTTCAGCGTTTGCTCGTGGTCGACGGGACCGAACAGGGTCCGCCTCACCCGCGACGACGACGATGACCCTTCGGTGATTACAGGCATCGGGTCCGGCGGCCTTTTCTGCTGCTGCGGCATGATAACGTCACATTTGGTCATGACCGCACATGCTGTCTAAACGGGAGTGGGAAATGCACGTCCACACTGAGGGGTGGGTGGGTGTAACAATCCTTTCCGAGGAATAATTGCACGCAAGCACGCACGGAATCAAATTAAAAACAACAACAACACTGAAGCTGTCCTCAAATGGCTTTCATGCGTCCTTTCTAGAGGCCATTTAAAAACGCTGTAAACAAAAAAGGACGCTACACTCCACAGCTCCGGGTTCGCATGACTCTCTCTCACTCATCTCACTCCTCTCTAGAGCTCTTCTTTTTTTTTTTTCCTCACCCTTCACGTATTTAGCTCTGTTACTTTCTATGCTTCACTGTTTAGCCATTTTTTTTATATATATATTATTTTACTATTATTTATCTCTCTTTTTCACTTTTATTATTATTATTATTATTGTTCTTTTTACTCTCCTCGTCGTCGTCGTCGTCGACGTACTACGCGTAGATGCAGGTGCGTTGCGTCATCGGCGGTGACCCCGCCCACTGTTGATGGGGAGAAGAGGGGTTGCTTGTTTGTGTTTTTGACAGAATTCTCGCCAAATCGATCTTCTGAAATCTTGAAAGCATTGGTATTCAACGGCAGTCGTAAATACACAGGGAATTTCTCTCGCCAAAGTCGCCGCCGGGATTACTACTCGTACAACGTGTGATCTCCATCCAGCAAATGGAGATATAGATGTTGGAGAAAAAACAAAAATAAAATTTTTCATTTTGAGAACTTTGCATTCATTCGCACGAATTTTTTTTTAAATCACAACGTTTGCATTCATTCAAAAAAGTAATTGTCAAATCAAATATTTTGCATTCATTCAAAAAATAATTGTCAAATAAAAAATATTGCATTCACCCGCGAAATATTTTTCAAATGAAAACATTTTGTACTCATCCTCAAAAATTTTTAAATAAAAAAAAATGTAATTCATCAGCAAAAATAATTAAAATAAAAAAATTTGCATTCATTTGCAAAAATAATTGTCAAATCAAAGATTTTGCATTCATTTACAAAAATAATTGTCAAATCAAAGATTTTGCATTCATCAGCAAAAATAATTGTCAAATCAAAGATTTTGCATTCATTTACGAAAATAATTGTCAAATCAAAGATTTTGCATTCATCAGCAAAAATAATTGTCAAATCAAAGATTTTTGATTCATTTACAAAAATAATTGTCAAATCAAAGATTTTGCATTCATTTTCAAAAATAATTGTCAAATCAAATATTTTGCATTCATCAGCAAAAATAATTAAAATAAAAAATTTGCATTCATTTGCAAAAATAATTGTCACATCAAATATTGTGCATTCATTTGCCAAAATACTGTCAAATCAGAGATTTTGCATTCATATACAAAAATAATTGTCAAATCAAAAAAAAATTGCACTCATCCTTCAAAAATAATTCTCAAATCAGAAATTTTCCATTTATCTGTAAAGAAAAATTCGAATTAAAAATTTACATTCTTCCCAAAAAATATTTTTCAAATCAAAAATTTGGATTCTTCCGCAAAAACAAATTCGAATCAAAAATTCTGCATTAACGTCAAAAATATCTTTCAAGTAAAAAAAAAAATTGCATTTATCTGTGAAAGTATTTTTTAAAAAATTCTGCAAGATATTTTTCTAGATATTATACCGATGTGAACTCGAAAGAAAAGCCAAATGATCTGTGCCGTGACTTTTCTTTCCGAGTTCACTTCGACATAATACAGTAAAACCCCTCTAAACGGTCACCCCTGAGATACAGACACCCCTCTTTTATGGCCAAATGATTATTTCCTTTTTATAAAAAAAACTACGCATTTTTCAAACCCCTCTTTTACGGATGAATTTTTTTGTCCCGTCGGTGCCCGCGAAAGGATTTTACTCTATCCAGAAAAATGTCTAATGCCTTGATATATTGGACTAAGAAAACAGCCATCTCACTCTAAAATTTTGCATTCATCCGCAAAAATTATTCCCAAATCAAAAATTTTGCATTCATTCGCGAAAATATTGTTTCAAATACGAAATTTTGCATTCATCAACAGCAAAAATATTTTTGAAATGAAAATTTTTTGCACATTTGCAAAAACGAACTAAACTCCCGACACATTTTTTTTAGTTCAACCAAGTAGGCTACTGACCTACTGTACTAGAATTCAAGTGTTCAGCAAAATTACTATGCATTTTCGCTTCAAAAAGCTAAATTATCAAAATTTCACGGAAAAGCGGTAGGAAATATATTCTCGCATTTATTCATCAAAAATTGCAAATTTCGCATTTATCGCGTCTGCATTTCATAAATACGAAACTTGTACGTATTTTTAGCAATAGTAAACAGACAAGAAATTTCTCTCGCCAAAAGTCGCCAAAATTACTACTCGTACAACATGTGATCTCCAACAATGTAGATGTTGTTCGCGGTGGTAGGCGTGGTTTCGTTTTGAAATGCTCGGTGTTGATTCGCTACATGTGACTCGAACGTCATCCGTGAGGTGACGTCAGCATGTTTCTCTTGAAAATATGAGATGGGGATTATATTTGGAAATTTATCTATTGTTTGGCAATAATAGAGCACTGTCCCCCCCCCCCCCAAGCGCTGCTCCGCGAAACATTTCGCCCAGTTAATTATATCGGCTATGCAATTTTAGATTCGGATAAATACATACAGTTACATACGGTTTATGCATTTTTTTTGCCAGTTCGTAAATTATTTCTTTTATTCATGTATTTATCACCCGTCTGCAAATTATTTCTGGTCCGTTTTTTTTTTGTTTGCTGGTGTGCATATTATTTCTCCCCCATGTGTATTTTTTGCCGGTCTGCAAATTATTTCTGCTTCGTTATTTTTTTGCTGGTCTGCATATTATTGGCACTCCAATATTTGATATATTATTTCATATTCATGCAGTGAAGCTTGGTTAGCGAGCAATTCACATAGCAAGAAAAAATTTTGAACAAATTTCTATTCGATTAACGAGCGATGATTCGCGTTACGAGCAAAAGTTCGCGCTTCGTTCATTTATTTTCACGTTATCACAACTGAGCTGATGGTTTTCGCTTTGGTATACAACGTACTGTGAAACTGTGGGTAATATTCTCCCCTACAGTGTTCGGTCAGCGTGCTCAACTCGAAAAATGAACACCCGTACGAACGATACGAAACTAGATGTAGCATTTTAACCACGCGTATGTGCGCTTGAATTATTTTTTAAATTCCTCTTGGAGAAAACTGCGGGCTGATTGCATTATTGAACGTGACTTTTGAGGGGTTAGCTCTTGAACAAGGGTCTCCATTTCTGAAGAGATTGTGTCATTGAGCAAGACCATATAACTAGAGGTGCATGAGCTCGACATTCAACAAATAGTGGAGGAACATGATCATATAAACAGATGAACTAATGGATCTCCATTGCGCAACAGCGAGAGCTTATGCACGGGATCTCGTCTGGGAAGGCGAAAAGACAAATGAGGAGTCAGTCACTTCAAATGTGAGATGAGCAGAACGTAATAATCTGCGCAAAACTTTGTAGAAGAGAATTACCTCAAATGAAGGTGTAGCTGTGCGAGCAATAAATTTGCGAATCTGCCAACGATAGTGCGATTTCCGCAAAAACCGAAAAAAGGGGGGAAATACCAAGAGTCATTGATTGCTAGGGTTTATTTGAAAAGTCACACAAAAAAAATAAGTTTACAGACGGTGAGTGCAGAGTGCACTGCGTAAGCCGTCCTAAACCAGTGTTTCTTAACCTTTTTCATCTCATGTCCCCCCCCCCCTTATGGATCACTGTTTTTTCGTGGGGCCCTTACCCTATCCAGAGTCCCCTCTGCCCTCATCCAAGAGTGAGATACTTTCTACTTAACGAATTTAGTCTAATCGAAACTAAATTTATTATGAATGAAATGTTAATAAATCAGACTAATCTCTGGGATCCTGACTAGGCACGGATTCAAAAGGTGGATTATCATCTCTCCCAGGAGTCAAATTACATGGTAAAAACCGGTCTGTGTAAAATACGGGACGATCCAACGAACCTGCATGATAAATCCACTCTCCCAACACATCAGCCGTTGTTCTGGGGGCCCCTCTATACTTAGCTGGAAGTAACAGCTTAATAAGTGTGAAAATCTAAGTACCAGATCCCATATAGTGCGGTTCCCCTCCCTCCATTATAGACATGAAAACATGAGTCATGCCTACATAGACCTAAGGGTTAAGATTGTCCTGGTTCTATGAACGGATCTGATGGATTCTGAAAGTAGTAATATTTTTAACCATTTTTCACTTTTAAAGCTTTTCTCTTCACAGTTCTCTGTGACTCCCTTCACCCCCTGTCGTGATTCACCTTTCTTCTGATTTTCTCTCGTGGTCCCCCTACAATATCCTAGGACCGCAAGGGAGCCATATGTCCCCAGGTTGAGAACCACTGTCCTAAACAATAGTCTTCCTCTCTAGTGGTTGTTTAGAGTTAAGTAAATTTGTAAATATTACCGTACTTCTGTATGTTTATTTATGGCATTATTGTTTTTTTTAAATATTTCATTGTATTATTTATTACATTGTTATTATGTTGCATTATTGAGTGAATGACGTTTTTATCAGTTACTTTCACTTGAATGAATAATTGTGGAACGAATTATCTAAATTTTTAATGAAGGAACTTTGATTCGAATAACGAGTGATTCGTATAACGAGCACGTTAGCGGAACGATATATATTGTTGATATAGTAATAAAATTTCTGTGGTAAAGACTTTACTAAAAATTTATCAGTAAAAGAAATTTATTAATGGGAAAATTATTAATTAATAATTTAATATTTAATTTATTGTAAGGGATGATTTGTGTGAAATGTTCTAAACACTTTCCTGGATATACATCTCAAAAATTTATAAAAAAATAAACAAAAATATGTGAAAAATGGCGTTGTTTTTACTAGAAGACTCATCATGGCGAAAAAAAAATTGACTTGATCAATTGTAAAAAAATATTCAAAATTTCACTCACAGGTGGCCCTATATTAATATTATGAAGCGGTTCTTTGTTAGACTAAGGCTATGCATAGACGTCATAATCATCATCACTTTGAGGGACAGGCATAAGATTATCCCCATAGAAATTAATGTTAAAATTGTCAATTTTACTGTAGAAAAGCGGATATTTTCAGTGGGATTTTTCACCACATCAATAATTTTAAAATTTTCTTCATCATGGTTTCTCTAAATTACAGAGATACTGATTAGTCAATGGCAAGATGGTTGCTTAAAGACTACCATTTCGGTCATTTGAAGTACCCAAGTTTTTTCTGAAATGTTTAGATATTGTGGAATGCGTATGAGATGAGCATATGTATTATTTCATTTTGCATTTTAGACATATTGAAAATATGTTTCCCGGTGATGGCTTTTCGGTTAGAAGTCCCGTAGGATATGGACCAAGCCATCGCACGGCCAGTTAGTTAGTGGATATGTCTGGTCTTGACTATAGCGGAAGGTGGACCCACACCACGCGCGGTGAGGCTTTTCAGGAATAGTAAATAAATGCACACAAAAATACAGAAAGTAACGATGTCATTCAGAATATTTCTTGCATAAAGGGTGGTTGATGACGTAATCATCATCCTAACCCCCCCCCTCCCCCCCACCGTCATCAAAAGTCGGGAAGCCGAAACTCCCTTCTCCCCCCCCCCCCACCCACCCCATGCTGACTTAATACTCGAATACCTGATGTACATCCGTTAATAATGCGCGCCTTTTTAGTAGGACTCCGACTACACAAACAGCATAAAATCGGGCCTCAATAAGGCCTCCCGAAAAAATCCGATACTGTTTACAAGGAAACCATTCCTTGGCGATAAACGATACCACATCAAGGCGAGCGAGCGAGAAAAAAAACAAAAATAATTCATAAACAAAGCCAAAGTATATTTTCACCAAAACAACAATTGTAACCCTTTACTGCCCTAAAGTTCCTTGACTGCCATCTTGAAAGAGAAAAATAAGAACCCGTTTACGCGAGATTTCGTTGGAATAAGAAAAGAAGAGAAAAAGAGGAATGTAAAAGGATGCCTTTTTCTCTTATACAGAATGATTAATGAAGTAAATAAGAGTGGAAAGAAAAAAATAATAATAATAAAATATATATATATAATAAGTTTTAGTTTTTTCTGAATTTAGAAGATGACAACTGTGACCGAGGTTTCGATTACAGCACGGGGGCAAAAAAAAAAAAAAAAGAAAAATGGCCGAGGAGAGTAAACACGGCCATTACGAAGGCTTTTAACATAAAAGTTTTTCTGAAAAAGAAAAACTCGCAAGTTTCTTGACTCCGAGTTTTAAAAAGAAAAGAAAAAATGAAAACAAAAAACATGGCCGCCGCCAGAGTCTATTCTCGGTAATTATTACGTCCCTCCCTCCTCCTCCTCCTCGAGAAACTTTTCTTGAGTTGACTTATCAAGCATTCATGCATGCACGTATTTATACACTATAACGTAACATCCGTTTTAAAGGGTGTTGCGCGTTTATTTATAACCACTTAAACTACTTCAAATTTAATTACATATAAATTGTTTTTTTATTTTATGTATGTGTTACGGTAAAGGTAATACACTGTCAGTTCGCGATAAGTCGAACTCCGATAGCTCGAATGTCTGTTTAAGTCGAAGTTTTTTTTCACTCCGTCCCAGAACTTTTACCGTATTTAAAATTTTCCCTTAACTCGAAGTTTTCTTCCTTTTTAAATCGAAGTTTTTGGGAATGAAAGAAATTTAAAGGATAGCATTTAGCAATAGAATTTATCAATAGAATCTAGCATTTAGTAATAAAATTCATCATTTTGCAATAGAATTCAGCATTTCGCAATAGAATTTAACATTTAGCAATGGAATTTAGCATTCAGCAACAGAATTCAACACTTAGCAACAGAATTATCAAGATTTGACTGTAAATCGGTATATCCATAATCGCCAGTTATTATGTACAATCACCTATCGTCTCGGTAAGTTTGATAATTTTTTTTTTTTTTTGCATTTGGAGGGCTCAGAAGCCAATCAGTGTAAAGCTGGGATTACACTATAAAAGTTTAGTAAAAGTGCTTGTATATTTTTAAAACTTGAAAAATACAACGAATAAGCTGATCGGTTACATTCGAGCTAAAGCAACCGATCAGTTTATTGGTTGTATTTTTCAAGTTTTATAAAAGCACTTTTACAGTGTAATGCCGGGCTTAGGTCGGCATTACGCAATGAAAGTTTTAGAAAATTTCTTATATAAAACTTGAAAAATGTAACCAATCAACGTATTGGTTAAATTCGAGCGAATGTAACCCAATGGGCTTATTAGTTGTTGTTTTTTTCAGGTTTCGTAAAAGATCTTTTATCAAACGTTCATACTGTAATCCCGGCATAAGTCAATAAACATTAAAACTGAGATAAAAGGATCTTTTTATTCCGTGGTCAGTGTAAGTGACGTTATCTGCTGTTTCAATATAAAGGTAGCGACTTGTATGCTTTGGCAAATGAAAGTTTCAACAATGAAGAGACATTTGCAATACGAAAGTCAAATTAACTTAGGTCGAGATTACGCTGTGAAAGTTTCATGAAAGACCTTTTTGCAAAACTTAAACCTATACAAAACAACCAGTAAGCCTATTGGGTTACATTCGCGATACGCTTATTGGTTTATTTATTGTAAAAGATGTTTTCAAAAAAGTTTATAGTGTAATGCCCGCCTTACACTGACTAGCTTCTGGGTACTCCATTTATCACTTTTACCGGTGATTATGTATAATTCTTGAATGATGAATATGGAAGAAATCATGCGGAAATATACGTCAAATTCAACGGTCTCTCCCGAACACATGATGGGTGCAGTTATAATTTTTTTGTGTCTAATAACCCGTTTGTTTTAATAATTTCTTCACTAATGAGGGTCCGCGAGAGAAATTGCTCATTTAATTTCATCGGTCCGCAAGTATTAAAAGTTGAACATAGATTCAGATTATGCAGCAGATATAGTGCCTGATTTCCCTGTAGGTTGGACAGGCCTGGGGCCCCGAGATCTGCAGAGGGTCTCGAAAACCTCAAACTGTTGTCTTTTTTAGAGAAATTGCTTGAAGATCAAATTTGCACGCATTGGACTAGGAGATTTAGAATTTTCTTACCTCAAATTACAAATGTTTAAAATGCTTTAGATACTCATTAGGGGTCATTCAAGTATTACGTCAGCATCGAGGGGGGAAGGGGGGGGGAGTTAGTTTGAAGGTTGCTTACGTCATTAACCATCCCTTTTTGAAGATATGAAATATTCCAAGCTGCTGACGCAATTTTGCTGACAAGGGGGGGTCAAAAATGGCTGAAAATCTGCTTACGTATTACTTGAATGGCCCCTTAGGTCAATACATTACGACAGCGGTTCTCAACCTTTTTTGACTCGCGGAGCCCTTTTTAGTAAAAGAATTCTATGGCGGAGTCCCGTACCCATTTCTTAATTATTCATCAAAGTTACTGATTTATTTTTACTATTTGAAAGTATTTAAATTTTTTTTTTAAATTTTACTGTTTTTTTTTATTTTCCTCAAGCATCCGCGGAGCCCCTGGAGAGTGCACAAGGAGCCCCAAGGGCTCCGCGGAGCACCAGTTGAGAACCACTGCATTGCCATATCACAATTATATTCAACCCAAAAAAGAGCAACAATTTGTCGTTGCCAAAGAACATCTGGAGTTGGGCAACGGGCCCCATTACCTTCAATAGCCCCCCCCCCCTCCCCATCAAACCTAAATTTGAATGCAGGCATTCGTTTTCATATGAGAATGTGAAACCAACTAAAAATATCCGACGTGTCCACCGCCTTACACGCGGGAAAATCTCGAAAAAAAACTAACGTGTGTGAGAAAACAATTTCACTACTGTTAAATTCGATTCCTTTAAAAGACGACGGGATCCTCAACGACTGCACATGCACCTCGTACACATCCCTCTGCAGAATTTCTAATGAATCGGTACGTGACGGAATGTGTGTTCGAGCTGTATGTGTGACCCTTAGAGTTATGATTTCTTTTTTCCACGCACAATTTTTTACCAGCATCAAGCATCCGGCAAAAACCCTAGAATTTTCAATTGATGGTCCAGTTGAAGACCATTAAAAGGATAACACAAATGCAGAAAAACGAATAATATTGCAAACTAGTGTTCGCGTTAATGCTGAGTTCTTGGAGTGATATATTGTGCAATTTCCATAAAGTAATGTTTGGGCCTTCTCACAACAGAATCATAGTGCCCTTTGGCAAACTGATTTTTCTGAAACCCTCCTACCTAGCTAAAAAATACCTGCCTACCAATTTGATACTAATTGTCGCAAATTATAAACAGATGAGGTCCTCGGACTGTGTCCAAGGCCATCTCATTCTAGAGCGGGGCCCCTGGGGTGGAACCTGTGGAGGGCCTCCAGACTAGACTTCTAACGGCCCTTTATACTTTATTTACTGCGTGAAAAAAAAACAAAAATGATGATAATCGTCCAGGGCTAGAGCCCTGCCAGTCCCTCATCCTTGTGGGGGGGCCATAGCTGTGCCCGGTTGAGACCCACACATCAAGATTAAGTCAAGTTCTATAGAATAAGATCGTGAACTTAAAAATGTTCAAATCTTTATGAGTCATTATAGCAGATCAACTGCATGGTTTCGGGGGTGATAAGTGGGGCGCGAATGGGTGATGATGGAATCTTATCCTTACCCGTCCGAGACAGTATCGCCCCCCCCTGCGTATAAACCCCACCTGTGTTCTCAGCCTGATGAAATGCGTCCAAAATCACGGTTTTCCTCTGCGAATCGCTTAGTCCAATACGCTCATAGTTTGCAATTTTCCATGAAAACTTTTTTTCTGTAATTTTTTTTCCGCAGTTTTTGTAATTAATTTTTCTTCTTTACCCCTGATTTGGGGTACTCCGTGCGTCCGCGTAGGTTACACATCCCACAGCCACCCCTTTTGTGGTTTGATCTAGAGCCCCTACAAATACGTGTATAAAGACGCCTTAGTTTGATCTACCGTAGAAATAAAAGAAACGCTAACACAGATGTAGATTACAACTCGAAAATGTATCAGAAAGAGAAGGTACCCAATATGACTGTGGTTCACAAAAAAAAATATAAGGTGCCTGCGAATAATTCTGGCCATGCTAAGATTCAGTGGTTGCTTTTGAAGCCGGTTTTATGGAATCCTAACAAGCAGTCGATGGGAGAAAACATCTTAAAATGCTTTCAAAAAATATTTTGATAATAATAATAATAATAATAATCTAAGGTCTGTTTTTTTGTAGTAAATATGAAAAAACTTTCAAAAACTTCCAAATATGTTACAAAAAAAACCCCCCTGACGATGTTATCAGACTCTGCAAGTAGGGGAAAAAAGGTGGGGAATACGTTCAATGTCCGCGCTTAGAAATATTCACATCATAATTCTGCCTTAGGCTGGTATTACACTATAAAAGTTTGATAAAAATTCTTTTATAAAACTTGAATAATCTAACCAATAAGCACATCTGTTACTTATACATTTGAATGAACTTATCCGATCCGCCTATTGGTTGCGTTTTTCAAGTTTTATAAACGAAATTTTATCAAACTTGTATAGTGTAATACCGACCTTAGATCAGTTACTTCTGGAATATAAATTTTTCATTTTTATTTATAGATTCAATATCAAGTAAAATATAGTTTTAGGTATCGGGGGGGGGGGCACCAAAACCATTCCAGTGCTTAGGGCCTTCACACGCTTTCATCCGGCCCTGTTGAATTATCGTAGTATGTAGGTTTTCATGCTGAAGGGGCCTGCTTGCACTCTGCGGTAAGACTTTGAGATAGGAGTTTGTGTTCACGTTCGTGCCTCCTCGGGAAAACCACCTTCACATGACCATCTTTGTCCGTCAATGGGGTACGAACCCTCAGATTCTCACGATGAGCGTCCAAAAAGATGTCCACGCGGCCTCACAGCGGCTTCTCCGAAAGACTGCGATGTTGACACTGTTAAAGTTGTTTTACGTCGACAATGAATCGGCTGGAAAAGCGGTACGAAAATTTTGTTCCGAAAATAAGTCAAGGAGCGGTGAGGTCCAATAACTGTGTGTGTGTGAAACTGTGCTCAGAATAGGTAGAACAGCGGGTCAATGAAACTGGTGACTCCTAGGGGAATCGTACTCACAGTGGTCAGCGCCGCAGTAGTATGCAGGATTTTCTGGCATTTATGGCGGTGGATACGCCGAACATTTATTGTTGTTTTCATATTCTCCAGTGAAAATGATAGTCTGCTGTTATAGATTTTGTTTTTGCAGCGCCACCTTTCGGTAAGAACAACCATTTTTTTCCTGTTGGAAAAAAAAATCCGACTGACAAGTCTGAGGACGTAAATCACGCTCTAATACATCAATTTGACATTTTGTTTTAATGGGTTTTTCTAACGCACGTAAATTTGTGAGATAGCTTTGTATGTGAATTTTTTTTTAAATTTTATTTTATTATAGATTAATTTAAATTACTTATGTTATTTGAAGCCTGATTCTATTTCTTTTAAACTTTAACATGTCAAGCGTTTTCGCGTTGCATGGATGTCGTTAAGAGACTGAATACACCCAACGTTGGCAATATTTCTTTCATAAAAAATATACGGGATATCGCAAAAATGAAACTTTCAAAGGCAAGCGAAGTTGACAATTTGCAGCCCAAATAATTGTCAAAAACAAAGCGCCAAATGGTGGCTACTGCAAACCGCAATGGGTAAAAATGTGATTCACCAAAAATAAAAAAACGTACTTGCGTGACTATTATGTGAGGCACTTATGTGACTATAATTAATAATGATAGAATCTTTTTTTTAATGTATAATTTTTAAACGAGAAAATAAACTTAATTCTTGATTTCAAAAATTCAGCTAAACCTCGATGAAAATAAGAGACAAAACGGGATATTTTATAAAGAGATACTAACCCCCGGTCTGGTAAATATAATTCGCCATACAGGGTGGGATATTATATGTAAAAAAATTTGAACGCCAAAATTTTACGGGAATGTCCCGTAAAATACGGGTCATATGGCCACCCTATATCTATAAGCTTCTGGTCCACGAGTGGTAGAATAACTGCATATCTAGCCGTGGACTGAAAAGGTTGTGTATACCTGGTATAAGCAATACTCAGCCCTACAGATACCGCTTCTCCGAGTTTCCACACCTTAGAAAAGGTTCCCTGAACTTGTTCCGTTCATGTTGACAAATGTGGAAGCACTGACCCTAGTGTACCGACACCAGCCATAGTTGGTTTACTATAGCTGGTGTTGACTGTACAAACTGGGGGGGGGGGGGGGGAGGAAGAGAAAATTCCATGAGCAGTAACAATATGAAGAGAGTCAATACGAAGAGAATGGAAAGGGTCATGGTGCTAAACCCGACATAACTTTACACAGGTGTTGGAGATTCCTTCAAGATCTGTTTTGACGTATATTTCTACGAGGTGTGTCAACATCGGGGACGAACACATTTGCGCAGGGATCGTCTCAACAGTGTCATGAACCCCCCCCCCCCCCAAAAAAAAAACACACGCGCAAACTCCCCAGGACGAGGTGATACTGTTGTACCATCCTCCCACATCACTGGCATTTGTCTACCAATTTACACATTTTTCGAAAATCAGACATTCAAGTTATAATCAATGGTGTATTTACAGGAGGAACTTAGCGGGCTACGGTCCAGGGTGGCAAGTTCAGGGGGGGGCGGAAAATTTGAGGAATGAGTAGCCAATAATAAAAGGCACAAACAGCCACACTTCACTCGGTAGTGAACAACCGGACAGACCGGAGTTGTGCTCGGTTTGAGAAAAAGAAGTCATGGGGTCCCGGGCCAAGTGGTTTTTCTGAGACCCAACCATTAGAGGGTACAGGCGTTTCGAACGGGGGGTAGCAGTTATTTCGTGTATGGGGAAGCGGATTTTCCACCTCCACTCTCCCACCTGTGGTAGTAATACAAATTTTTTGGGAAACAAGGGATGCGGTCATCCTCTCCGGACTCCCCTTGTGCAGTCTATGGGCCCGTGCCTGGTAAATTCTAGAAAATTTCAACCAGTCATAATTTTCGTCAGCCCCCCCCCCCCCCTCCTTCTTCTCTATTGCCTGGGTGGACCCATGCGTTAAGACGGCACTGATTCCAGAAGATAAATTTACAGCAGCATCTTTTACGCTCGATTTTTGGTTCCGCTTTACATTTTTGGCCCCCATTCACTTGTAGTACTGTACCAGGTCTCATTATCATGGGGGGGGGGGGGTCTTCTGGACCGTGAAGGAAGACCCTATGTGTTAAGGCAGTCACGCATCGGTTTCATCCATATTATCCACAATCGCGTTAATGCACCATTGAAAATCCTGGCAAATTCAATGACTAAGAAATTCACTGAAATTCAATTCACCAAGAAGTAAAAAAAAAAAATGAAACCAATTATGCAAACCCCACTGAGAAGAGGGTGGTAATGGAGCCCGTGGCCCACGCGGCGTCAACCAGACCTACCCTGTGATGACCTGAATTTTCAATGTAGCTAGTCATTGAAACAAAGATAGAGAGAGAGCGAAACACATAAAAAAGGGCCATTAACAGAATGGAAATAATCACCGATAAAAACTGGCGTCAGTCATTTTGAACGGAAGGGTGAGGAAAAGCAAGGACCTTTTTTGTCTTTTCTGACACTCACCATCACCACTATGGTGACGGGGAACGGGGGGGGGGGGGGAGGGGTGAGAAGTATCAGCTTGATGATTGATTACTTGACTCAATTCCAGATGATTAATTGCAGCCTGTACCGTATCGTATTGTTTTTAGCGGACGCCTATTCCCATTGGTGGTTGGGGGGTCCCCCCCCCCCATCTAACAAAAGGTCGTTAAAAGTCACTCTTGCTAACAATCCCTCTACATGTTCAGCCAAATTACTTCCCGTCCCCGAATGATCCATGTCTAATATAGTACTGTGTAGCCTTTATATATATATATTTGTTGTTCTGTCATCTTTCTCTCTGCGCGAGAGGTATTTTACTGGTAGATTTTCATTGCTGCCCATCCTTTGAAAGCAGAAGCCCGCAATTTTCAATTATGAAAGTCCAATAAACTTATTCGTCATCAGGAGGGTTGTTTGAGGGATTAACCGTCATTTTCCCATGCATTTACTGGAAACCTAAAGGGATATACAGGGTGCGCAAAAAGTCCGTAGAAACTTCAGAAATTCATAAAAAACCGGAAAAATAATCGAAATAAAAAATGGTTTGCAGGGTTAGCATCGCTAGAGGTCACATGATTTTTTTTTTTTAAGACAGGAAAAAAATTACTCAAACAACAGTCGATAGGTGGCACTGACGTACACGAGTCAAAGAAAAGATACGTGAATAACGAACAGAATACTAGGGGATTTCAATTACCCGGGTATTGATTGGGAGAACCTTTCATCTGGAAATCAGTATGAAAGAGACTTTCTTAAGTTGGTGCTCGAAAATTTTTTGTATCAGCATGTATCAGAAGCCACTAGGGGTACTGCTATTTTGGATTTAGTTCTTACTAGTTCTGAGGATCTAGTTGAACATGTTTCGGTGGGGGAAGAGTTTTCTTCCAGTGATCATCGTATCGTCAGATTTCTCTGTAACTTTTCCTCGGGTAAGGTTGATAACAAAAGACTGGTTCCTTGTTTTCGGAGAACTAACTTTGATGTTTTGCGAAGAAGGTTAGCGGAAGTTTTCAAAGACCGGTTGGAATCAGTAGGGGTGGTAAGTCAATGGGAAGAATTTAGTACGAAGCTGTCCTCTGTTTTGCACGACGTCATACCCTTTGTTCGAAAAAAGCGTGTTTGTACATCACACCCTCTATGGTTCACGGATAGCGTGCGGAACCTTTATCTTGAAAAGAAAAGAGCATTCAGAGAGTATAAAAGTGGACGAGGTGACCTATCATTGTTTACTGATAAAAGAAGACTGTTGAAGAAAGCGATAAGGGATAGTAAAAAGCAAGTTGAATCTAGGTTGGCAGATAACATTGGCTCTGACCCAAAATCATTTTTTCGATACGTCAATAATGGATGTAAGGGGACAGTTGGCCCCCTCTCGATAGGAGGCTCAAAAGTAGAGAGCAATGTAGGCATGTGTAGTGCTTTCAATGACTTTTTCGCGTCGGTTTTTAATGGAGATAATGATATTCGATATACGGGTGTTGCATGGGGTAATAAAACGCTCAACGATATTCAAGTGGAAGACGTGGAGGTCCTAAATCTTCTAAGAAATGTATGTGCAAGCAAAGCACCAGGACCAGATGATATCTATCCCAGGGTTCTCAGGGAAGGTGCTAATGAATTGTTGGGGCCAGTCGCACAGATATACAGGAGTAGTGTTGCTGAGGGTATCGTCCCGAGAGATTGGAAACTGGCTAACGTTGTTCCGATATTTAAGAAGGGTAGTAGAGAAGTGGTGTCTAATTATCGTCCAGTGAGTTTGACGAGCTCCCTCTCGAAAATTTTGGAAATTATCATCAAAAGGCAGTTTGTGAAGTGGATAGACGAGAATAATGTATTGTCAGATAATCAGCATGGGTTCAGGAAGGGGAAGTCATGTGTAACTAACCTCCTTTGCTTCTATGATTACGTGACTAAGGCTTTGGGTAAGAGCAAAAATGTCGACGTTGTTTACCTTGATTTCCAGAAGGCATTCGATCGGGTCCAACATGGCAAACTCTTGAAGCGTTTACACGAGATTGGAATAGGGGGCAACTTGCTGAATTGGATAGAATCGTGGTTAAGAGATAGGTCGCAACGAGTTATGGTGAACGGGGAATTCTCTGGTTGGACAGACGTCACAAGTGGAGTTCCTCAGGGAAGTGTCCTTGGCCCCATACTTTTTTCACTTTTTATCGATAAACTCGATCAGGGTATCGATGGAATTACTAGCAAATTCGCAGATGATGTGAAGCTAATGGGGGTAATCGGGAATGAAAGCGATAGGGAGTTGCTCCAGACCAACTTAAACAAGATTGCAGCATGGGCAAATGAATGGAGCATGACGTTTAGCGTAGATAAGTGCATGGTCAATCATTTTGGTTCGAACAACCCACGGTTCTCTTACGAGTTGAATGGTGTCACTATCCCGGATGCAACTAGAGTCACCGATTTGGGAATTCTCATTGACGAGCGACTTAAGTTTTCTGAACATTGTTCAGCGGTTGTCAAAAAATCGAATAGAATGCTTGGTCTCATTTTCAAAAAGGTCTCTTCGCGTTCTCCTAAAGTCATTCTTCCGCTTTTTCGAGGCTTAGTTCGTCCTGGACTGGAGTATGCTGTAAGGTTTTGGAGACCATACCTACAGAGGGACATAGACTTGGTTGAAGGGGTGCAGAGAAGAGCTACGCGTGTCCTTATTGGCACACAGGGCTTGAGTTATGAAGAAAGACTTCATTTTTTGAATATGTTTACATTGGATGAACGCAGGTGTCGAGGAGATATGATCGAAGTGTTCAAAATTTTCAATGGGATGGATAGGATGGACCATGAACTTTTAGTACACCGCCAATCGACTGCTTTTACAAGGGGACACCAGTATCGATTGGTGAGGGACAATGCAAGGTTATGGTGTCGCAGGGAATTTTTCTCCAATAGGGTTGTTAATAAATGGAATAGCTTACCCCCGGAGGTAGTAAATTGTAACACAATTGACACGTTTAAAAAGAAATACGATAAACATGTTGGGGTAAATCGAGAAGCTATCCATTCTTAGAATAAGACAACCATAAGTATTCTTTATGGGCATTGTATAATATTTTATCATGTGTATATATTGTTTGTAATTTGTGTTAATTGCATTTTTAATTGGGTTGCTGTATTTTTGAAACATATGACATCCATATTTTTATGGGCATCTTTTTATCAGCCACCTCGTTGGGCATTTTGCCTGTTGTGGCGTTGTATTTGTATTTGTATTTGTATTTGTAGAATGCCTCCGAATAATCGTTTATTACAGCAGTATGCGTTCCACATCACCACCACCGCAGGGAATAACACATTGCAGGCGAGTCGCAAATCCAGCAACGGCAGAGTTCAGCAGGTCCATATACAAGGTTTACAACGGTGAGCTGGTTGTGGAATAGGAGCGCAAGTCCTTATAACCGTCTCATTTACCGAAATCGCTATTTCCACCGAAATCGCTCGCACCAGCACCACCTATCGGCTGCTTTTGGACGGTTTTTTTTCCTGTCAAAAAAAATTCCCGTGACCAAAAATATCGTTGCTAGCCCTGCAAACCGTTTTCTATTTCGGTTGTTTTTCTGGTTTTTATTCATTTTTGAAGTTTTTACGAACTTTTTGCCCACCCTGTACATATATTGTCATTATGGATCTTCAACACCATTCATCAGCTAAGTAATTTTGGCAGGGGTTTTGAAAGTTTTGGAAACCGAGCACGTGGCTCCGTCTCTCCTTCGAGGTATCGCGTCAAAACATCGAAGAAAATCTAGACCGCGCTGGACCAATACAATAAGTGATACAACCTGCAACTCCACACGGACTGGGTAACCCTTAGGCTGCGGGAATAGTCAGAGAAATTATTATCTCTCACAACGGCAGCGTAAAAAAAAAGTCCTTTTTTCCAGTTATCTTTTGTGAAAATTAGATGGCACACAAATTCATACGTTGCAAATGCAGTGACACCTGTCTAAGGCTGCGTAAATTGTGGACGACCAAGTGGTATGGGAACATATAATAGAGATTAGTGACAAAAACAGTTGTATTGTTTATTCACTATTTTCACTATCTGCTGATTGGTCCGTTTTCTTCCTTTTTGTTTTTCTTTCACTCTTCAAAAAAAACACGAGCTTTTGCGGAGGGGTCATCATCATCATCACACCACTTACATTTCTGAATTCCTCCGGTCATTTTCTTTATCCTCCTCCTCCTTTTACTATGTGAGGGGACATATCTTCCTCCAACCCTATGCAATTTTTCCTTCCTAGTCACAAATATCTTACCGCGTACCTCTTCGTCCCAGTATGTGCGCAACCTAAGACGGACACTGCGTAAGACCCGAACATGCCTTCCACGGAATCAAAAAAATAGTCCCTTCATTCATGAATGCTTTTATGTGCATCTTTATAAAACGGAAACCTGTCTAAAATGGATTATTATTTGTCTCTTGACGTTCCGTTTCGTACAGGTTTCACTGTATAATACAATCGGGGGAAAAAAAGTCGCGATACAAACAATGAATCTGGGTTCGAACCCACGATCACCGACCAAATAATGATTGGGGACAGGCAGACACTTTACCACTATTCGACAACATACGCACCTATCTTATATGGTCCAAGCAAGCATCGCCACAGACAGCAACAAGCATACAACAATACAATTGTTCAATCATTACACAACTTGATGGCAGATGGAAGCACTACACACAACAAGCATTACACAGAACAGGTCAGGTTCACATACACACACATTCCAATGTGTAGGCTACCAATTCGTTAGAAGTTCCGCTGCAGAATATGGACGAGGTTCAGCAGCAGTAGTACAAGCAAACATGTTAGAGAAATAATAATAATAAAATTATATATAAAGGCTTGTTATATATAAAAGGCAACGAATCTCTCAATCTCTCATTGGAGCTCGTGTACACTGAACGGGACCATACATGGACGGCCGGACCAGACTCAAGCTAGGCTCACAAAATAAGTCGCCATCTGGTGGCAGCGTCAGTAGTTGTGAGCTTGGCCGGAGTCTGGTCCGGCCTTCCATGTACGGTCCCGTTCAGTGTACACGAGCTCCAAGGAAAGATTGAGCGATTCGTTGCCATCTATTGGTCTAGGGCGTTCACCCGAGTAGTGAAAGGACGTGGGTTCGATTCCCCGCAAGAGAGCAGTTGAATTTTCCCTCTCTTCAAAATTCATCTTCGCAACAGCCAGTTGATAAAACCTTCGTATGGTAGCAGAGAGTGACGTCATCCCTGTATAGATTCCTTATACCGCCAAAATACCGGTTAATATGCTATCTTGGGCCAAATATAAAAACACGTTAACCGATATGCAGCGTAAAAATAAATAATCGGTATTATAAAACATTTGGTTCGTGTTCATTTTGCGTTGGTTTTCTGTGTTTCCCAACTTAGCGGCGCAAAAGCGAGCCGATCTTCCACATTAAAAAGTCTCGCCGCAGAGAGCAACAGGCCTTACAAACAGTACAAGTATTCGGCACAACTTACTTGGTAGTAAATTGCCAATGGTGGTAGACCTGAGTTGTGTTCAGTTTGGAAAAAAAACAAACAAACCTGTATATAAAAATAACTAACAATCAATAAATTTTACTTGAGAAATTATAACAGATAGTTTAGTTTTTAATCGGTAGGTGGCAGGAGAAAAATATTAAGCCCCCATTTTTTTTTATGTATATTTTTCTGGATATTTTTTATGTGTAACAAATATTTTGCACAATTTTATCAATCGCGGAATTTTTATCGCTTACGGACACTTCATATACTGTATAGCAGGAGCCATATAATGTATAATTTCCAAAAAAATGCCTTATATATTTGCTCGTTTTTTTTCGTTTTTTCTTTTGCAGACTATGAAGTCTTTTCCTCTTCCCATGAATGCCATCAGGATATGCTATATCGCTGGAAGTGAGGTTTTCCTAAACAGCCCAGTTGCAGTAGGCCTATGCGGAGGCCCATCACCGCACCGGGCAGCTGAATATTATAGGATCGGAAAAATGAATTAAAATACGTTAACTAAACATTTGTACATGGCTGCCAAGGAAGTAATTTCTGTAGAGAGAGAATTCCACACGCATTTGTGTAGGAACACTTGCATCATCGTCGACGGAAGGGCACGGTAGCCCACAAGTCGAAAAGATGCTCGCCTAAAGCGCCAAAGGATGTTTAGAGGTGTCGCGAGTTCGATACCTGGTTCGTCCTCGTCAGAAAATTTTCCTGACACAGGGGTACAACAGAAACGGCGACGAAACCGCAGAGGAAAAAATTGCTACCGCAGGGAGTCCCCCATCGAGGAGGTTGGTGGTCGGTTTTCGACTTGTGGGCTACCGTGCACTTCCGTCGACGATGATGCAAGTGTTCCTACACACATGCGTGTGGTGCGCCAACCCCCTCGATGAGTATAAAAAACAAGACTGCCGTTCGGAATCGGCAATGAATTGTAGGTCCCGGGGTCTAATTAGTCCCTCGTGTGCAGAAAATGACCGTGGTGCGAGACAAAAATGATCAACTGATCGTCGACGGAAAAATTAAAAGACGGAGGTGTTATACATATATATTTGCCTGCATCAGAAATGTGGTCGGAGAAAACAAACGACCAGTCGAAATTGTTGCGCATGTCGGGTAATAGATTTGTCCAGCCCCAATGTGTACCCGGTATAAACTACTGCCTATTTTTCTGAGATATTGGAACAGAAATAGCGGTACTTGAGTAATAATAATCCGTCCAGAGGCTTACGTGGGGACGGGGAGAATAGTTTAAATTCTTTGTTTGAAAGTTGGCAACTCAAAATTTCTCTGAGAGAAATTCCTTGTATCGTCGTAGTCTCATCTCCCCCAAAAATTCGATCCTGCTTACGCCCCAGATGGCGTTGATTATTTTCGAGTTGGCGCAGATCCCACCAAACTTGTGGGGGGAATGAGGTTTAAAATATATGTGTGGCACACATACTTAATGCTGGAACTAGCCAATTTTAGTAAAGAGGTTAATATGGCTACTACGCATTTCTTCGGATACGAGAGAAATTGTGGAAAGTAAAATACAGGGCAAAGAAATATTCCGAAACTTGCACCGAAGACAACGAAAAATTTATTTGAAATAACGGGATAACCTTGCCTTACCTGTCAGCCAACCCCTTACTCGAAAACCCACCTAAACACAAAGGTCAAGGTCCAGGTCTCGTGGACTTCTGATGCATGGGGGGGGGGGGGACCTCCATCATAACGACATCTGTTGCTATGATTTTCGAGAGCAAGTAAATTTGTAGATGGCACAACCAGCCTTGTTGGGAAAGCCCAAGAAGACCACTTTGCCCGTGGTTCAGTGATACTGTAGATACAACTCTTGGTAACCCCTTCCCAGTACAGAGTATTATCTGTTGCTAAGGGAAATGCTTAAGAGATGGATGTTAGGGTTTTATTCTTCCACAGTTTTCGGACTCTCCGTAGTGAGGAGCGCACACACGTATGCAGATAATATCATAATGGGCAGCAAAATGCTTAAGCCCAAGCCGTAGTCCATGAAGATAGCATCGATTAAACGGTTTTTATCCCTGTTCCCGCAGGAATCGTGTGAGGAAGCTCCCTTTCCTGTCCCAGGACCGGAAATTCCACCGAAGCAGATAGAGCACCGAGCCAGGAACTTCGGAACAGTAAGAACCAATGACGAGAGGAGGAAAAAGAAATTACTGGGTCTTATTTTAAAGGGATCCTCGCTATTCCATCCTGCAGTACATTGTCTTCTCATATTAAACATCCTTTCCCATGTCTCAAGTCAACACGTACGAAAACAGAAGCCACCACGTGGAGTTCAAAAAAGAAAAATGACTCTATGGGAAAGTCTATCAGGGCGTGAAAGACACCAACGATCGCGCTAATCGCGTACGAGAATCTTTGTTTGTCCCATGGCCATGCTTGAGAGCACGCCCGACGTCCATCAGGTGAGTTCTTCTTTTTCACGTGACAGATTCAAATTCTGACGCGACTGTCCAATCACCAGCCGGTACGCCATGCGTACTCCGTCGGGATTGGCTGGTCGCGGATGCGTTTTGAATCGATTGGCCCGTCGATCGTCGACCGAACCTTTTTTTTTGGAAGAAGTTCGTCAACCCTCTCTTGTTGGTTTTCGTTCTTGTTGAAGATCAAGAACAAGTCAAAGAACTTTCTTCTTCTTGTTTCTTGTGGTCGTTCATCAGGCTTGGTGGCATCCAGAAGCAACGAGAAAAAAAAATCTCATCTTGACATGTTACTGCACGCAGAAGCTCGTCGAGGCCCTTGCATAATGGCCTTTATGTAATGAGATGGAGAGGGCATCGGATGGATCGCGATTCGTTTTCAAAGGGGGTTTTCTTGTTGCCAAAATCCTCCTACTTAAAGTTCGAATTCGAAACACTCCTGAAAAGTGGTTTTCGAATTTATTTGCAATACAGGTGATTTGCCCGTTGCAAATACAGTCAAACCTCGTTAGTGCGTCGCCCGGTTAACACGTCACTCCGCTTACCGGGTCACCTTTTGGAAGTCCCAATTGTCCTCAGGTAGGAATTGGCACAGCTATGGCCCCTACTCCGTTTAACGAGTCACTCCGCTTACTAAGTCATACTTTTGCTCTCCCAAGAGTGACTCATTAACGAGGTTTGACTGTGTTTATTCTAAAATTTATCAATACATTGCCGAAATTGCAAATTATCTCTTTCATTCACAGTATTTTGGCCGGTACGGTATAATTATTCCTTCTTTTTTTTTTCGCTGGCCCGTAAATTATTTCTACTTTTTTCTTCACCTGTCCTAAAATTATTTTTTGTCTTATTCCTTTTTTCTTTGTCGGTGTCCACGAATTATTTTTCTACCATTTATTAATTTTTTTCCGGTCCTGAGAATTATTTTTTTCCTATTTACGGTATTCATTTTTTGCTGGACTCTCTTATCTCTCCCATTTATTTATTTTTTGCTGGCCCGCAAGTAATTTCTGCCACTTCTTCATTTTTTGCCGTCCTCAAAATATTTGCCCCATTTATTCTTTGTCGGTGTGGCCTACGGAAATTATTTCTCCTATTTATTTATTGCTGGTCCGCAAAATAATTTCTCCCTTTCATTTATTTTTTGCCAGTCCTCATAATTTTTCCACCCTTTATGTTTATTTTTGCCGTTCTTCAAATCATCTCTCCTAATTTGTTTTTTTCGACGGTCCGCAAATTATTTCTCCCATTTCTTGCCGGTCCTCATTTTTTTTTACAGTACAGAACACGTAACAAAATACATAAGAAAGACAGATAGCAGGACAAAAAATAAACAAAAATGGACATGTAAATACAGTTAAACCTCGTTAACGAGTCACTCTTGGGAGAGCAAAAATATGACTTAGTAAGTGGAGTGACTCGTTAAACGGAGTGAACCATAGCTGTGCCAGTTCCTGCCTGAGGACAATTGGGACTTCCAAAAAGTGACCCGGTAAGCGGAGTGACGTGTAAACCGGGTGACGCACTAACGAGGTTTGACTGTACTCATATTTTGTGACCTTCATCCATAATAATTCATGATAAAAAATTTATATTTCTGTTAAAGCAACCTGCCATAACATTCTATTTACATAATACTTATCAACTCTATAATATAAAATCACAAACTCGAAAAGGGCCTGTTGCTAAGCAACCGAGTGACGGAAGTGGGGACGTTTTTGAGTGACGGAAATCTGTTACGTTTTTGTGTTACGGAAGTCGGTTACGATTTTGGGTCAAGTATTCATTTAACTCTAGCACATATTGGGACCCATTTGACCCATCGGGACCATGTTATGTGCATGTACCGACAGGCTCCCATATCCTACAGAGGGACCCTTAGGCTGTAATTTAGATGGCGAGCCCCCAAACCAGCTTTTCAGGGCCCCTCTGTGGTTAATTTATAGTGTGAAAAATCAGAAAGTGATAAGAATCGTTCTGGTCCTGTCATCCCTGCCCTTGTGGAGTATGGGGGGGGGGGTCATGCCGAGAGGTATGTATATGTATAATATACATATAACAACAGTGCTCCCAACACACAGGGTAGGGGTACCCGGGGGGGATTGTACGTATACCTTCACATAGGAAAGTTAAAAGTTTTCATTTCCAGGGGCCCTTGATGGATCTCATTGTTTTCTTGCTGCTTTAACGTTGAAAAATTTGCGATAGTGGAAGCACAAGATATATCCAGTCTGGGGGCTCCAAAAAATTTGCGAATTCGGTCACGGGTAGTTGCGTGGGTGGTCCTGGATTTTATTCGTTGGTAAAACGAATACAAATGAAAATTTTTCATGGCACTCGCAGTGGGGGATGACCGACAAGCTTCCAAGTCGGGGCCCCATGTTTACAGGTTTCATTTTGGGGGCCCTGGATGAATCTCATTCTTTTCTGCTGTAGAAATTGCAACAACGGAAGCCCGAGATAAAGCCAGTCTGGGGCCCCACTAAAAGTATGCGAATTGGTGTCCCGGGTAATTGGTTGGGGGCCCTGGATTTTATTCGTTGGTAAAACGAATACAAATGAAAATGTTTCACGGCAATCGCAGCGGGGGATGACCGACAAGCTTCCAAGTCGGGGGCCCCATGTTTACAGGTTTCATTTTGGGGCTCTGGATGAATCTGATTCTTTTTGTTTTTTAACATTATACAATTTGCAACACCGGAAGACCGAGATAAATCCAGTCTGGATTCCCCACTAAAAATCTGCGTATTGCGTTCCCGCTACTGGATGTGGGGCCCTGGATTTTATTCGTTGCAAAATTGAAAAAAATGAAAAATTTTCGTGGCCCCTTACAGGGGTGTGTCCGACAAGCTTCCAGGTCAGTGCTCCATGGGAATGTTGATAGGTTCTAATTCGGGGCCCCTGGATGTATCTCATTGATTTTTGTTGTTTAACATTGTAAAATTTGCAGCACATCGGTAGCCCGAGATATATCCAGTGTGGGCCCCACTAAAATTCAGCGAATTGAATCTGGGGGCCCCAGTTTCTGGGGGTGCTTGATGAATCTCATTTGTTTTTTGTTGCTTTATCATTATTTTTTATTAAAATTCGCTTCTTCAGTAAGCTGGTGCTTTCACACGTCTCTTTCCATAGCACGCTGATGAAGTGGGACGAAATAAACAAGATATGTTGTGAAGAGAAGTGGGGGGGGGGGGCAGAGCCCCCCCTAGTATACTTATAATTATATAAACGTCTCATTCATTTATTTCTTGCTGTGGTCCGCAAATCATTTTTCCCATTTACTTTTTTCCCGGTCAACAAATTTTATATCTACAATTTTTTTTTCCCCGGTCCGCAACTTATTCTTTGTCGCGATCTTCAAAAATAATTTCTCCTATTCACTTATTTTTTGCTGATCCGCAAATAATTTCTCCTATTTATTTATTGTTTATGTCTGTCCGCAAAATTATTTCTCCCATTTATTTTTTTTTGTAGGTCCTCAAAAATTATTTTTCCCATTTGTATTTGTATCCGGTTGGCAAATTATTTCGGCCATCCATTTGTGTGTTTATTTTCTTGTGAGGTCCGCAAATTAACTCTCCCATTTGCTTATTTTTTGCTGGTTCGCAAATTATTTCTTCCTTTTTTTTTTTTGTTTTTTGCAGGTCGTCAAATTATTTTTTCCTTTAAATTTTTATTTTTTTACCAGTCCTTAAATTATTTCTCCGAATTATCAATTTCATGCTCCTCTACAAATTGTTTCCTTCTTTTATTTTTTTGTCAGTCCGCAAATTATTTCCATTTCTTACCGGTCCTCGAACTATTTCTTCGATTGATTTACTTTTTGCCGGCTCTGAATTATTTTTCCTACGTACTGTATTTATTTTCAGCTGGTCCGCAAATTCATTTTCCCTACTTATTTATTCATTTATTTTGCTGGTCCGCAAATTATCCCTCACTCAATTATTTTTATTTATTTATTTTTTGTCAGTTCTAAAATTATTTCTCCTGTTTATTTATTTATTTTGCTGGTCCTCAAGTTATTTCTTCGTAGTCTATGAAGGAATCGGATTCCAATTTTATACGGCCCCCATATATTTTGCGGACCGGTGAGATCACACCCTTTGCACTTGTTCAAGTCTGGCCCTGATTTTGCGAATTTTCATAGCACACCTTACAACAGGCATCTTCAACCCGTTTCTCGCGAGCACCACGGTGCTTCGCTGAAGCAACCAGATTGCTCGATGCTCGTGTCCGATTTTGTCCTCGCGAGCACTTGATCAACGTCCCGCGTAAACACCTTGTACAAATTGCATTGAAGGATTGGAAATCATCCCGATTTCATGCATTTGTATGTCAAACTTGTTGTAAAGGTGCTCTTGTTTTTGATGATGGGTACATTCAGTGCTCGCGACTAGGAAAAAGGTTGAATACCTCTGCCTTACAACATTCAAATCGCACGCTTAAGAATATTCATTTATATCCAGTTTCGTATTGAGAAGCGGCACTTGAACACGTGCATGAAACTTACATTATGCACAGTTACAGGTTTTATAGCGGTAAATTCCGTCACAGCTGCCGCCAAGCAAGAGTCCATTAAAAGTCACCATTCTGCATGTGCACAGGGACGAATTATGGGTAATATGGCATGAAGGAATGTGCTTTCTGGGGTGAATTGTGTAGTGAATTGAACAGTTTATTAAACTGTCTCTTAAACGTCATCACAGCTCCAAGATTAGGGGAAGGGGGGGGGGGCTGGAAGAATTCTTTTGTTCCTGTTTTTTACACAATACATTCACTTTACAGGGTAGCCTTGAAAAATTTTGTCCCGGATCCCACCAAAGATCTCAGCCTAGGAACCTGGATCCAGGGGGGGGGGGGGGGGTCATGAGAAAATTACCTTTTTCAAGCTGACTCAGCACTTTTCGGTTCGACAAGTATGCGAAAGAATAACCTGTTCTGCATAGGTGCCAGAACCTACGGGCTGAGGTAATTTGGACTGCCCCGTCACCAATAAATTTTGAGGGGGGGGGGGGAGGCTGAGCCCCCACAATAATTTTGGGAAAGCAATGCACCCTCCCTCTCCTGCTTGCGCACTTAAGTCCTGTATATCCGGGACGACCAGCAATTTTTAGTCGTCGCCACCCAAGTTGGGATCTTTTCTGGGATGACGCATCAAGACAGATTTTTCATGGGCCCTTTCTTTTGAAAAAACAAAAATCATAAAAATAGTCCCGGGCACCTGGACTGGATCCCTGTCAACCCCACAATTGTAATGCCATTTGTTAAGACGTACTTCAACTGCAAAGGCGAGGTTTCATCCCATTAATATATGTCTGGCCCTCACAGATCTAATTCAGCTCTCATGCATTAAAAAGCCGTGAAAAGCAAACCTGGGAGCTTGGGCGGATACATGTCCCCCAACCCCAGTGTCAAAGGCGGGCCGGCGGATCTAATGTATATGAGTATATATGAACTGACATCGCCAACATGCCCTCAAAAAGAGTATCTTTAAGGCAAAGGCGTACGCAGGATAGCCTCCTCAAGTCGATCGATCAAAAATATACTTGCAATCATAGGCGGAAATAGGACTTGGCAGTCTGGGGGGGGGGGGGGGGAAGATGATGATGATGTTGATTCATCTATACATATATGCATTAGATCTGTCGACTTTACCTTTGATGCTGGGGGCCGTATCTCCACCCATGCTTGCAATATCTTTGTATAAAATTGAAACATTAAAAGAAGTTGCCTATTCTGGCATCCGAATGGGCCTCGAAAATTTGTGGGCTCGGGGTCCGAAAAAGGTTGAAGAAACACTGGTCTCTCTAGCATGAGTCACAACATATTCTCAGATCACTCAAGTGGCACGCGACACATATTCAGATCATTTATACATGATCCCCTACAAGAGTGGGACTGACAGGGCCGCAGCCCTAGGGCCTGGAACAATTCTCATCATTTTTTTCGCGCAATAAATTCATCATAAAGAGGGAAGTGAAAATCTGGTCTGGGGAGGTTCCTCCCGCGAGATCCCAGCCTAGGGGCCCTGCTTCAGGATGTGGAGGCCATGCATCCTGAAATATGACGTCTCATTTCTTAGATCACTCAAATGACCCGTGGCACATTTCCAGATCACTTAAATGATCCGCGGCGCAATTAAGGACGCGAAATCAGGGCCGTCTTAAGAACACCATAGACACCCTGGCCAAGTGATTTTGCTGAGGCCCCCTCCGTGGGTGGAGATACGGGAGGCATCGGGCAAAGCCGACTGATCTAATGTATTTGCAATAATATGAATTGACATTATCATCATTATCATCATGCCCCCAGCAATCATCGTGCCCCCCGTCTAATTCCGCCTATGGGCCGCTTCCTAGTAAATATACACGCTCACTCTCGAAAATTTGATTTTTTTTTATGCCCATCTTCTCTTGAGGCCCCCCCCCCGGGCCCTTCCTAAATAGGCCCATGCGTTAAGACGAAACTAAACAGTTCCACTTACGCACCACACGTCACATTTAGAAAACACTTTTGTGAGCCATGGTACCGTTAACAATCACTTTTGTGAGCCACGCGCACCGTTAACGATCACTCAAGCTACCCGCGGCACATTTACTGCTCACTTAATTGTCCCGCGGCACATTCCCAGATCACTTTAGTGATCCGTGACATATTTACAGATCACTGCGAAACAGTTCCAGAGAATAACCCCCGTCACGTTTATAGATCACTTAAGTGACCCACGGTAATACTTGAGTTTCCTGCGGTGCATTTCCAAATAACTTAATTGAGTGGCCCATGACACGGTTTCAAATCAATGAAATGGCCCACTATGGCCCCACGGGGCTGACAAGTCCAAAACCGATCGGCACGATTCCTCTTATTTTTTTTTGGGGGGGGGGGGGTTTCACACTACTAATAAAGCATACATGCACTTAGTTCGCATTCCTTTGCGGGGCTAGTAACGAATTGGTACATGTTGGAATGTGCGTGTTGTGAAAATGTGAGAAGTTTGTTTCCGTGTAATTCTTGTTATGAGTAGTGCTTCCATCTGCTCTCTACTTTCCAAATTATGAGTGTAGTGTAGGTTTTTTTCACATTGTAAATTCCCCTCGTAGAGGGAGGGGCCCGCCAAAAATCCCAACCCAGAGACCCTTCTGCAGGATGTGGGAGGGGAATATTTGGGCCCATTCGCATAAAAAACTAACAAGCTTGGCGTAAATAAAATATGAAAAGGTAGCGTAACCTGTGGTGCTCCTGGGGCCATCTATGAGACATTGAAAATACTAAACATCATCGTCGTCGTTCCCATTCCTTCCTATTCTGCACAAATAAGGTTACCAGATTCAAAAACTGAGAAGGGGGGTGCGCAAGCGTCCAGACTTGAAAGTCTGGGGAGACCCGATGAGGTGATTTCGCCATAAGAATCAGCGTCGAGCGTTGTTTGTGCATCCTATTTTCTCCATTTCTCAATGGAAATAGCATTCATTACAATGGAAAAGGTAACACTCCCAGTTCAGTGGACGGCATCAGCTGTTGGTGAGCAAGCAATCCTGTTATTCAAATGGGTGTTGTGGTTTTTGTTCTTCCAGAGCGATTTTTCTTCACTACCTTTTTCATATTATTCTGCAGCCTGTAAAAATGGGTGGGGGGGGGGAACAACTACAAGACATACACTGAATGTTTCAGAATGAGAAAAAAAATTTCCTTAAGAAAAAGGGGAAAATGATTCTGGAAACCTGAAAGAGAGGACAAAAGGGCGAATTTTCTAAAACGTAGGAGAACGCTTGAAATGACATCAAAAAAGGAGGATGTTTTGTACAGGGTACTTTTTCAGCCGGGGCAACAACGCATTTTGGCGCCCACATGTAATATAGAACAAGCAGTTAAAGGGTGCATTCGGCACCCCCTTCCGTCCAGCGCCCTGGGTGCGAGACCAGCTTGCTTCCCCCCCCCCCCCCCCAACAGTTGCGGCCCTGGTCTTTTAACCCTATCACGAAGGAGGAGGAATTCTGATTACCCAAGGCACAAACATCGAAAGCCGCTCACCAACTTTAAGTGAAGAATTATAACAGTAGTGTTGTTTATTTGATAGGTGGCAGCATTGAGTGCAGTTCGGCAATATTTCACACATCAATGTCCCGTGGAATATGAGTTAATATATGGTCATATTCAGAAAAGATATTCCGGAACACAAGTTATAGCTTTCAATGCATAATGCCCTGGATAATTTTTGTTGAGGTTATAATTGCCGTAATTTTACGGCACTATAAACATTGTTTACAGTCATCGGCTCTTAAATCTCTGGGCGTAGCAACCGGCTGTTTTCGTTTCGCATTCCCGGGTATCGACCTTTGAACTTGTCAACACAGACGATAGATAACGACAGTATAGAAAAGACTTTAGACACAGTCCTTTGTAGAGTTGACTAGACATGGCGTCTGTGGTAAAGTTTCAATTTCTCTTTGCTTCGTTGTGTAGTTTAATATGCAACTGAATTTTCATTATCAATTTCAGATAGCGTGCTGAGGTGTATTTTACAGGGAGGAGCTTTTATGGGCTGTTATAGCCCAGGGCAGGGCCGTAACTAGGCTGGAGTAACCGGGGCCCTAAAAACATTTACACTTATTTTGCATAATGACAACCTTCTCAAGAAGGCCCCCCCCCCCAAGGAAAAGTCTGCCCCGAAAAAGCACATTGTAGTTGCTGATGGTCCCGTATATACGTGATTCAAGCGTGTACGCAGTAGGAGGAAGGTGCATTGCATTGCTTTTTTCAGAAATTATTGGAGGAAGGGGCTCTGCCCCTTTACAAAATTTATTGGGTGGCTTAAATGGCCTCAGCCCTTAGGTTCCGGCACTTATGCCCGAAGGTGTTTAATTGGAACATTGATCAAGTGCTTGTGTTCACAAAATCGGACAACAGCATCGAGAGTACTTCAGAGGAGCACGGTGTTGAAGATACCTGTTATAGAGGGAGGGGCCACATCTGAAGAGTAACCTACAGGTTGTGCAAGCATGGAGTTAGTAAAACAATGGCCTTTAGATCAGGACTGAATGAATCGCAGAAAAAAAAAATCTAGGTGCCATAAAAATTTTTACCTGGTGGAAAAGGGTCCAAATAATGCTGCTTTTGACATTTCCCAGGGCATGGTGTCCTTCTTTCATGTTGGCAGATATTCTCCTATAAATTTCAAACATCTTTTACTGCTCTCTGCATGCAATTTAGTAACGGTTAGTTCCCAATGTACGGTATATCTTTCTGTCACCAAATTTCCAACTGCGCCAAAACAGCAATATCTCACCAACATGATCCTTCGATATCCTGAAATGTAGGGGGGGGTGCCACTGTGCCAGATTTTCTATACCAGCTTATTGTTGCCACTTCGTTTTGCTTACTTTGTACTGTGTGCTTACTCTGCTTCTTCTGTGCCGTTTCTTGACGCTGTTGCTGCTTTTTCTATACTGGTTTTTTTTCTTCTGTATTATGGCTGGTTGCATTGATTTAATGTTTCTATACTGTGTAAAATTTGAATGGCCAAGAAGCGTTATCTACTTCTGTATGTAGATGGGCGTTACAGCTTTTTTTCTTTTGCCAACAATTATGAATTCCTGACCTGCCATTCACCGATAAAGTTGTTGCCAAGAAATTATGCAATTTATTGTTACATGAAAATTAAAAATATATTTATTCATTTTCGTAGGTTCACGAGTTCAAAGTTGAAATGACGTGCGAAGGATGTTCTGGTGCTGTGAATAGGGTGTTGGGAAAACTTAAAGGTAATTTTTTGTGTGTTATTGAATAGTATTGATAAATAGCACAATGTAATTTGTCCTTTGATTACCATGCAAGGATGACGTCACTCTCTGCTACCATACGAAGGATTTAACAACTGGCTGTTGCGAAGATATATTTTGGAAAGAGAGAAAATTCAACTGCCCCTGCTGGGAATCAAACCCACGTCCTTTCACTTTCCGGGTGAACGCCCCAGACCACTAGACTACAGAGGCACCGAATCTCTCAATCTTTCCTTGGAGCTCGTGTACACTGAAAGGGACCGTACATGGACCGCCGGACCAGACTGAGGCCAAGCTCACAGTCTAGTGGTCTAGGGCATTCACCCGGAAAGTGAAAGGATGTGGGTTCGATTCCCAGCAGGGACAGTTGAATTTTCTCTCTTTCCAAAATATATCTTCGCAACAGCCAGTTGTTAAATCCTTCGTATGGTTACCAGGCCGCATTTCCCAATGATTTATGACTAACAAAGACTGAATAAAGAAATTTTTTGCTCTAAACTTTGTTTCTGTGGTGAGGGGGAGCGTATTTATGAATTCAGTCTTTACTGATGTCTGGTTGGCAGTGTCATGTTTACGGGGGGGGGGGGGGGTTCTTAGCGGACTACAAGTTTAGATAGGTGGTAAAAAAAATTAGTTAAATGGGAGAAAGGTGACAAAACTTGTACAACTTTAAATAAATCAGCTTCCACCGAGACACTAAGAGACTAGGTCAGCGATTGACCGCAAGAGTGACTTAGAGTGTTTGTTCTCACTGTGAGTGAGCAAAAGAGTAACCTGGAGCATGAGCAGGCATGTGTATGAATGAAAGAGTTACTTAACGGTTAGGAACAAGGTCAGTGAGTGACCTAGAGTGTGTGCGCAAGCATGTGAATGACCAAAAGAGTGATCTAAATAGTGTGGAAGCATGTGAATGTCCAAAAAAATAATAACACAGAGCATGTGTAAAAGTGTAGATGATCGAAAGAGTGACCTATAAACCAAGAAACCATGTCAGTCGGTGACCAAAAGCGTGAGCTAGACCTTGGGCAAGTATGTGTGCGATCATGTGAATGACTAAAAGAGTGACTTAAGAAAGTGTGTGTCACTCTTTTGGTCATTCCCGTGCTCGAAGGTATACTTGCAAACCCACCTGCTTCCATCCCCCCCCCCCCACCATTTGCTTTATCATATAGGCTCAACCCATTGCCTGCAAGCTAAATGTGACCCTCGGAGTAATCTGACATGGCCTGTGGCATCAAACCTAATTTTATCTTAAATTAGCTGCACAGCACATTTCCAGATATAATTATTGAGTGACCTGCGGTGCTGTTCCAGATCATGTAAGTATCTCGCAGCACATTTCCAGATCCTTTACGTGCGGGGACGTCTGAAGTCTTTCAACTCTCTGGGTGCTCGTCTTGAGCTTCATGGCGGAAGTTAGGATTTCTAAATCAATTCTCAGGGGGTTGCTCAGACCTGGGCCACAAATTTCCATTGATGCAGCGCCCATACCACCCCCAGGCTGAGGCCACTGCTTAAGTTGACTGCAGCACAGTTCTAGATCAATCTATGGCATATAATCTGCGGCATATTTACAAATTATTTGAATGACCAGCTGCAAAGTTTTGGTGTGGTTAAGCAGCATGCAGCACAGGTTCAAACCATATTGATGCACAATGGTGGTTGGCTGAAGTTGGTTTTCTGCCGTTTTCCAACTTCAAGGCAGGAATTCTAGCCAGTCTTCCATTTGAAAAAGTCCACAGAGAGCAGACAGACCTTCAAAGATGATCTTACATAACATGAAAATTCAGGCATTTGCCATCTTCACTTCAAAATATGGAACCCAGGTGGCAGCACTTGCGAGAACACAACATGCACAGCTCTAACAACATAAATACGTTAGGACCATGCATATAGAAATATGGTTACCATTCTTCAAATATGGATCGCTTCTTGATTGCTCCCACCTATCTTATCATATTTCCTCTTGAAAGTGTCTATTGTAGGGAAATTGATAACATCAAAATGCAAGCTATATTCCATGTATTTACAACTCTGTTGGGGGGAAAACTCCCTGCGACACAATAACCTAGAATTATCCCTAACTAATCGAAACTGGTGTCCCCGCGTCGAAGCATTTGTAACAACATTTCCATGATCCATCACATTATACATACACTCACACAACATGTGCCGATTTCTTATTAATTTCTCATAGGAACGTGCACGAGGTGCATACTTGGTTAAGTAGTAGCATGTGGCACATTAACAGAGCTCTTTAGTGACCCACAGCATATTTACAATAATTTAAGTAACCCATGGCACTGTTCCACATCTCTTAGTGAAGTGGCTCGTGACACGTTTTCATATCAGTTACATGGCCTACACTGTCGAAATGGTTGAGCGCCAGTGTTATCTGAAAAAATAACAATATTTGAAGAGTAATTTCACTCCTCTCCAAGATATTAAGGGAAGGTTTGTGAAAACAAGGAGCATTTTTTTATAAATGAAAAACAAAGGAATAACTGTTTAAAAAAAAAAAGTTACTTGAAATTTAAAGGAGTAAAATTGAATTTTGATGTGTATATATATATTGGAGAACACTGCTGAGTACCCTTGCTCTGTCATTCTTACACGCTCACTTTGCCATTCCTTAGGTCACTAACATACTTGTACAGTCTCTAGGTACTCACATGCTTGCGTTCTCTAGGCCACGAGTTCTTAACCTATGGGTCGCGACCCAAACCTGGGTCATAGGGGCTTCCCAGATGGGTCTTTCAAATCCACTAATGGCTTTTGATTCTTGAGCTATAGGTCCTGACCCAAACTTAATTTGCAGGGGCTTCCTAGATGAGTTGTACAAATCCACTTATAGTTAGTACCATCTTAATACATCGGCCCACCCGGGCACAGCCTGGAATCCTCAAGAGAAGAGGGGGGGCTGTTATAACTGCATTTATTACGACTCTGGTATTACTAATTTTGAAGAACAAACCATCCCATGGGTTGCGAAGCTGATTCTGCTGCTGATTTTGGGTCATGGCTGAAAAAGGTTGAGAACCCCTGCTATACCCCAGATCATTCACTGGTCTGCCCGTTGCTCTCTAAACAGAGGCAAATTTATGGTTTTGCCACCCTTCTCCCATTCTATTCTAACTTTCTTCACCACTCATCCCTCAAATTTGTCATCCTGAGCTATAGCCTGCTCAGACGCCCCCTGTAAAAATGACTCTGTCCCCAAACAAGTTTTTTATTTGAAACATTGATACAACAAATATTTATTGAACAACTGCTTTGTCTTTTTCAGAAGTAATCACTTTCCTCATATCATTCCGAATAGACTAGACCTGTTATATGTTATCAAAATAAGTGAAGGCATTTTATTCATGAAATTTAGTAAAAAAAAAATTATTTTCAGATTCTGGTGTCGAGAACGTTGACATCGATTTGCCGAACAAAAAGGTTTTCGTGACCTCAACATTATCATCCGATACTCTCTTGGAGACTTTGAAGAAAACAGGGAAGGAGTGCACTTACGTTGGTGTTAAGGCGTGAAGAACAAAAAAAGATTTAAAATTAATTTTGTTGCTTTGTTGTGGTGTGTTACGTTTCTAAAGTTTTTGGAATTTGAAGTCGTTACTTTTGGTTCGAGATGAGCATTCTATTTTTCTATATATCCTGCTTCTGACTGGCAGTAAATATTTGCATTTATTATTTGGGTTTTTTTCTTCATTGTTTCTATGTATATTTATCTTTGAGGGTCGTATACCATCACTCCACGACAACCCCTGGGAAAGGTTGGTGGCGCTCAGTTTGGAAACTCCTGCTATATTTGGTAACATGAACCTCTTAGCACATTTTTGGGAAATCTGGGATTGTGAATATTTTTTACATGTAAACAGTCGAACTCACGTTGAACACAGACACATTTACTTTGGAGTACAATGATGGGTTTCTTCATCACTTAAGGATGACATATTCAAAATCTACATCACCAACGGGTCGTGTTCTCAGCTTATTTTTGACCAAAAATGTGATGACGGTTTTCCCCTGTACTCTTTGGTACAATCGATATCCAAATTCACTAGTAGAACCATGTCAAGAAGGTATTTTTTCTCTTGCCTCGCTTTATTGATTATTGCAGGGGTTCTCAAACTGTATGTCGCAGCGCCCTGGTGCGTCATCAGCCTTCATCAAAGGCACCATGGAGAGGTGGCCCTGATTAAGGTTTTTTTGAAGAAACTGTTTCTTAAACTACTCTGGGCAGCCGCAAATAAACGTTAGAGTTGTTAATAAATGGAATAGCTTACCCCCAGAGGTAGTAAATTCTAACACAATCGACACATTTAAAAGAGAAATACAATAAGCATGTTGGGGTAAATCGAGAAGCTATCCATACTTAGAATAAGACAACCATAAGTATTCTTTTATGGGCATTGTACAATATTTTATTATGTATATATACCGTTTCTAGTTTTTGTAATTGTCTTTTTATTAGGGTTGCTGTAATTTTAAAGTATATGACATCTATATTTGTTATGGGCAACTTTTTCTCAGACACCTCGTTGGGTATCTTGCCTGTTGTGGTGTTGTATTTGTTTATTAGGGAAAAGGGCGCTGTGGGTGAAGAAAATTTTAGAACAAAATTTTGTATGCATTAACAAAATGGAATCATGGAAGTTGATATACATTTTATCAGCTTTTGCTAATGGAAATGCACACCTTTTTACATTTTATAACAAATAGCTGCAGTCATAATAGATATTGTGATGGCTTCACACTGTGAAAATGTGGGTTTGATGACAATTTATTCCAGCTAAAGATTGTTTTTGTGGATGCCAAAACACATATGCAAGCCGATCTGCTCCCAAAAAAAAAAGTCCCATCACAGTCTCTTGAACGCATATGTCCAGGGCTGGACGAATCGAAAATGAATTTTGACACCAGAGAGAGAGCGAGCGAGCAAGCCAAATTTTTTTCTTAGAAGCTAAGCATGATTTTTCCCCAAGAAAAACAGTCCTCGATAATTTTTTTTTCTTTGTTTAGGAGATTTTATGACCCCTTCTCCCACATACACGTTGGAAGACACATTATTACGAAATCAAAAAAGTTTGTGCAAATACAGTTCGGTTTAGCAATGATGCATATAAAATATTAGGTGCCATGGATTTTCTATTCGCCATGGTGATCTGGTACCTGGGATTTGTCCAGCCCTGAATATGCCTAACACTAGACATATGTTTCACTGTTAGGTTTCTTAATGTCTGATATCAGTCATGGAGCACCTTTATTGAAATTAGTCCATCGCAGACACCAGTAGTACACTGATATAGAACGATGTAGAGATTTCGACATCATTACAGATATCGTTCAACGTAGAAATGGCATACATTTGTCAACGTAGTTTGACATAGAGAAATTTGGATTATTTCAAAAGGGACTAATCATACAAGATATTCTTTTCGAAACAAAATGCTGTGAAAATAAAAGTAAAACCATTTTAGAGAAAAAAATATATTTTGACATTTATTGAGTAAATACATTTTCACTATATTGTTCGATATCAGACACGTAAAACTTTCCGACGTCGGACTAGTACATGGGCGGAGATACGGGGCAAAATGCCCCCCCCCCCCAGTGTCAAATGTGGAGTCAACTGATCTAATGTATATATGCATATATGAGTTGACATCATCATTGTGTGCCCCCCCCCCCCCCGCAGACTTCCAAGTCTATCTCCGCCTATGGACTGGTATCATTACTATATTGTTGTGTTACTGGGGGAGTTGCCCATTTTGATTAATAATGAGTGCTGAAAGCCAAGCGTTTGTGATTGTATTTTTTATTACAAATGGGATCTTTTTTCCCTACCGATTTAGATTAGTAGTTTTGAATGGAAGCAGAATGTTGTCATTAAGCACCTGTTAGAAAATTCAACAGAATCAATAGGTGGCTGCACGTTGCTGCAATTCTTAAATGGTGCACTATGGCTCTTGGGAATGCCACAAGGTATCTTTGTGGATGAGATAATATTGGAAGGTTTCAGGGTGGTGATATTCAACGGTTGTTGAAGTAGCATGCAAATATTATGTGTGAGCAATGACATTTTACCCCAGATGATTTTTTTTTCAAACTGCTAATTTTAACTTGGGCCTTCCCTTTGATCTAAAACATGCAAGTGGGCCATCAACGCATGGGTCTACTTGGAGCCTCATGTGCACAAGTGATTTTTCTAAGGCCCTGCCTTGCAAATTTTCAAAAATTTCAACTGATTCTCATTTTTGTGAGGCTCCCAGGCCATGCCCAGGTAGGCCCATGCTTTAAGACGACACTGTTTGACACCCCGGAGAAGTGCCCAGATGGGCCCATGCAGTAAACCAAGTTCTACAGAAAATAAAATGATTTTTGTTTGTCATTTGTGGATCAACTATGCAGTTTAATATATAGAAGTAAAAGAAATGCTACCAGGTGTAAATTACAAACTTTAGAATGTATCTAAAAGAAAAAATACCCTATATATTAACAGTGATTCATCAGAAATAAGATACCTATTGGCAGGGCTGCTACTGGATATGTGGTTAGCCTGGGCAGCCTCCCATTTAGGCACCCCCGCATAATGCTGAAGGATAGGTTAAATGGTCAAATTTACGCCCCCTTTTATGATGCGCCCTGCGGGCATCAGATCCGCTTGTGCCCCCCCCCCCCTAGTTGTGGTGATTCAACCTCAATGGTTTCTCCTTAGTGTGTTATTACAGCCTCATCAACCGTTCGTCAGAATGGTATGGTTCTAATTTTCAAAATGTGACCAGAAATCACTCTGTACGAGTGTACACAAAATAAAAAAATGTAAATTTTTATGTGATCCCCCTGTCGTTTAACTTCCAATTGGACAGTTGTTACTCTTTCTCTTCTGACACCAACAAACAAATTACATGTTTTTAACTGCATTATTCCCCGAGATATTTAAATTCAAAATTAGGAGACAGGTACTGGCTTAAGAGAATTTCGCGGCCCAAAATACAAAAAAAAAAAAAAAATTGCAGGCCCCTCTAAAAAATGTTTATGTAGTTGCTCCCCGACGTACAAACTTTTCGAGTTACGAACAAATCTTGAACGGGAATTTTTTTTCAGGAAGAACACTCATTTTATTACACTCACTTTTTCATTATTTCAGGAACGCGTTGATAGTCTGGATCGTAATCGAACACGATCTATTGAGAGGAATGGCATTTAAATTAATTTTACAAAATTCATAAATTATTGATAATTATCATGGTCCACCTTCTGACACTTCGTCGTGGCTCGAATCATATTGAGCAGACATAAATTTTTATCATACTATTAAAGCGCTTCATCATCTCTTTAACAAATATAAGTTGCAATTCGATAACTTTGATAATTTTTTGAATCTTTTATGCCGTTTTTGTTTAATTAATGTAAATTAACAGAAACAAAGTAATCAAGTACTGGAATTTCACGACGCCCCCACAAGGGTGGAGCTGGCAGGCAGTGCTGTCTTTACCCATGGGCCCACACGGCCCGGGGGGGGGGCTCAAGAGAAGAAGGGCCTCAAAAAACGAGAAGCAGTTGAATTTTTCAAGAATTTTCTAGGTAAAGCCTCAGAAAAATTAATTGGCCAGGGGAAGGGGGGCCCGTGATGCCCTTAAAACGGCCCTGCTGACAGGCAGGATCGTCTTAAGAGCCTTATGGCATGGGCCCGCGAGCCAAGGGATTTCTTGGAGGCGTTACCTGAAAAATTCAACTACGTTTCGTTTTTCTGAGGCACCTCTTCTCTTGAGGCCCGGGGGGGGGGGGAAGAGGCATGCGTTAAGACGGCACTACCTAGAACTCCTTAATACACCTAGTACTCCTTAATACTACCTAGAACTCCTTAATAGTATATGAAGGCGTCTTAGCACTACCTAAGGTTCACACCAGGGGTCCTTTTTCAGTTTTGAACCTGGTAACCCTATCTGAAGACCACATAATCGGTATTTTCACTTATTTGTTCGATCATCCATATTGTCCGAATTTTTTTGTGGAAAGAAATAATTATTTTTTCTGCATAAAATATCGATTATATTGCAAATTTACGAATTTTGTTACCGAAATTTTCGTCTCAAAAAACTTTCTCTTTTTTCATCATCGCATGAGTTGCCTGAAATTTTGACACTAGATAGCAGCACCAACAGTATAAAAATCAAGCCTCAGAATCTCTTTCGTCTGCTTCTCTCAGGGGGGTGAACTGGTTCCTTGTTTTGGACGTCTCCTTGTGTCCTAAGAAATTACTGAACTGGAAGTTTAAACTCCCAGTTCTGTTTGTGAGCTAAGCTCGTACGGAACTGAACAAATCGACTTCTTGTCTGTCGTCTGCTCATTAAGAGGTTATTTGTTTTGGACGTCTCCTTATGCTCAAATAAAATAACCGAACTTTTAGTTTGAATTTCCAGTTCAGTTTATGAGCTTCATATATAAGGAACTGAGCAGAATAAAGAATATAGTTTTTTTCTTTAAACTTCATCACCACATGAGTCACTTTTAAATTTGAGATTAGATGGCAGCACATTACTATAAAGTGGAGTGTGGAAAAATTCACTTTTTCCAGCTTACTTGTCCTCTACTTGTGTGGAGGTCCTTTGTTTTGGATGTCTCCTTGGGTCTGGGTCTTGAAAAAATTAATGAACTGGAAGTTTGATCTTTCAGGTCAGCTTATAAGCTTTGTTTATAAGGAGCAAAGCTGAACGAAGAATTTAGGTTTTTATACCTGAGCTTCGTCATCACCACAAAAGGCCCTTCTGATTTCGAAAGTAGATAGCAGCACCAACAATATTTTTAAAAAAATGAATGTCTTAAAGTATTCTAGAGTATTAAATTTTAATTTTAATTCCCTTAAAATTGTTAGTGCCATTATGAATTCGCTGCAAATGCTACAAGGCAAAAAAAAAAAAAAAAAAGAACTGCTATTAGCGGACGACGTAACGTTTCGAGTCATCCGGTATATACGGGCTCATTACTTCCTAAATACAATATCTATAGGACGTACTGGTCTAGTAGGGAAAACTGGATGCATTTATCGCACCCACGTTCTGCAGCAGGGGTCAAGTAGAGGTTTGGTCAGCTGTCAAGCAAGCATTTTGGCACCCTCTTGTAATGTTGAAGCGGAGATTAAATTGTGAAATTTATTACCCCTGTGGTCCAGCACCCGATTCACCAAACCAGCCGGCTCCGCCCTAGTTGCGGTCCTGCATAAGCCCTGTGGCGAGGTGAGCCCTCCCCCCCCCCCTCCCCCATCTGTCTAGAAAAAATACCTGCCTACCAATTTGCGTGTTTGTTCTCAATTTTTTCTATCAGATCGTATATTCACGAGGATTCTTTTTACAGTTGAGTCCCGTACGGGACTCCCTCCCGGCCGTGCTCGGATGGGCCTCCCCCCCCCCCCGCATTAACGCACACTTGCGAGAAGAGGGCCCCCCACCATAAACCAGTGTGGCACCTATGGTGTAGTGCCGTCTTAACGCATGGGCCCATCCGGGCACGGTCCGCGGGCCTCAAGGGACGAGATGCCTCACATAAATGAGAAACGGCTGAAATTTTTGATAATTTGTCAGGTAAAGACCTCAAGAAAATCACTTGGCCCGGGGACTTATGGTGCTCTTGAAACGGCCCTGTCCCCCGTCAAAAAAATTATTGATGGTGGGGCTCAATTACCAGGGCCGTAACGTGCCTTCTCGGGGCTCCGGGGCATACTTTTTCTTGGGGCGTTAATTATGCAAAATGTGTGTATATTTTTGTGGGGGTGGGGTCCACTCAGCTCGGGGCCCAGTCAGGGCACTCTTAAAAGCATCATGGGGGCCCCCGAGCCCGGGTTTTTTTTTCTGAGGCCCTACCAGATAAATTCTAGAAATTTTCAACTAGCTCTCATTTCCGTGAGGCCCCCGGGCCGTGTCCGGGTGGACCCATACGTTAAGACGACACTGGGCCCAAGGGCAGCGTCCCGGTTGTCCCAGCCGGAGCTTATGGCCGTAGTTTCAGATCGAAGGTTCTGATATTTTAAGAATCCGCATCTGTTTGAAAAGGTCAGCACTTGTTAATAGATGACAGACACATACGATTGTGTGTGGATAAATGACCATCGCGTCGGGGAAGTACAAACAAAAACGTTATTGTTTGTTGACAAGATCCCAGCCAGACGATAATGCCAGCCAGAATATCTCTGTGATAATGAGCACGTTTATGGGATTGCTGTGGGAATATCCCTTCATATCCATCGACTGCTTCGACAGAAACAACTTTTCGTCGTCCGTTTACTTCTTGTCTCACTGCCATTCAGGTATTCACGCCTTTTTTTTTAAATTGTTTCTAGTGCATAATCTCATTTCCGGTATCTATTACGCACAGGGCAGCAACTAGATACTTTGTCACCCGGGGCAAGCCGGAATTTAGGCGCCCCTTGGCATGTAAAGGAAGCAGTTAAAGGATGAATTCGGCGCCGCTTTCTTTTTCAATTCCATCGATTCTTCTCACCCCTCCCCCCTCTTAACGAGGATCGCAACGGGGCGAGCACTCAGTTTGGTGCCCCCGTGCAGTGCAGAAGGAGCAGTTAAGGGGTGAATTCGGTTCCCCCCCCCTCCCTCTAGTCCAACGCCCGGGGCACCAGACCCTCCTGCCCCCCCCCCTAGTTGTGGCCCGGTTTACGTAGAGTAGATGGCTGTAAACAAATTAACGGTAACCCAAATTAACTACAAACAATTTAATTATAGGTCCGACGTAAATGCTCATCCCGCGGGGCCAAGTATGACCTCCGGTCTCAAGCCTAACTTCGTAAAAATGAACGAAGTGGCATATTTCCAGATATGCGGTATATTTAGAAAATTAATTGAGCATAGGCGTCGGAGCCAGGGGTGCTCGGCACCATAGGCGTACGTACGTAAGTTTCTCAGGGAGGTTTACATTTTTTCCGGCAAAATAACACTATAATCTCGGCTTGAGGGGGGAGGGGTCTCCCCCCTTTGCATACGCCAATGATCGCCACCCACGATAGTTTATGGCATGGGTCCGAGCACCCCTAGAATTTATTCACAAATCAAAGTTTTCTACGTAAAACTCAAGATGAGCACCCTCAATTTCAAAACACTTCTGATACATGGGCGGAGATAATACGGGTGCCAATGTCAAAGGTGGAGTCAACTGATCTAATGTATATATGAATTGACATCTTGCCCCCCCCCCCCCCAGCAATAACGATCATGCCCCCCAGACTTCCAAGTCTATCTCTGCCTATGTTCTGATGCCCCCATGGCTGCAACTCAGTGATGGTAACCTCGCCAAGCAAAATTTCCCTCAAAAATTTCCCTTTTGACTAAATTACCCCCACCTATAATATACACACACATTCCAACAACTATGCTGCCACCAATCAGTGGAAATATTTAGTAGTATTTATACTAGAAAGGCTTTGTTTTGCATTTATATATTTTTCTCAACAAAAATTCTTTTGTTTGATGAACTCTCAAAATTTCCCACAAACGCTAAGAAATTTCTCATGTCGACTAATTTTGGCTAATTTTTCCCACGAGTTACTGCTGCATCTAGACGCTTGGTCAGCCAGGGATTAAAATTTCCATGAGACTCAAAACTTGTATAAACGCCTAAAAATATGGAAAAACATTATACGGTACCAAAAATAAGTTTTTCATTGACATAATGATGAGTAATCAAAAGGCTGCCATGTCAAAATTTGTGATTAAATGTTTCTTTCTTAACAAATATTCAGTTTGTGATATAATGGCTAATGTCATTTTTTCTTTTTTTTGCAGATCATATGAAAGGACTTCATAGCTATGCATTCTTTGACAGCTTAAATGAAAGGTTTTTGTCCTTCAATTTGATTTTAAGTTTATGAATAAACATGTATTACATTGATTTTTTAGTCATATTTAAAATAAATAATCCGCCTGGCAGTCCAGTGGTTAGGGAGCTAGCTTCTGACTGTGCAGGTCTGGGTTCGGGCATGGATGTCTACTAACACACTAACAAATTCCCTGGACAGATTGTAAAGATCTCTTGGGAATACGGGGTGTTCACATTATTACTAAAAGTAGAAAAATACACTATATGAAAATGTTGATTGATTCTTATATAAATACCAGATTCCTCTACATTAGCCGCAGAATTTGAGGAACATTTGATTTTCAAATGTTTACATTTTGTCCAATAATTCATGAATATGCATTCCAGCGCACCAAGGCTGGACAAATATTTTGGACCCGACATGCCTTGGTCGTGTATTTTTTTAAAATCATATGCCTAGTTCTGGTATATAAAGTACTGATTCATGTATGCATTATCTTGAGTTACATGCTCAATGGGCATACACCTTACCCTTCAAGCAGTTTCTAAAATTTCACAGATCTTTATCATAATTGCCGAAGTGAAAAGCACTAAACCCTGCGCAAAATCGCAAAATGCTATATTTTATTTAAAGAAGATTTTTTCCCCCGATTATGTGCATCTGATTGTCCCCCTCCCCACCTCCAACTGCAAGAATAATTAAAAGAAATAATGGAGGAAGATATATACTCTAGCCGTTTTTATTATTAATACTGTATTTTACTATCAATCATGCCTACTTCCCCTATCTAACATAGATATCAGAGCTATTCACAACTACTCATATTTCTATACTGTCCTGAAGAAACGGAAATAAACAGTCTCTCTCCTTTGGTTATCAAACTTCGAGCAAAAGCTGACTCCGTCCAGTGGTAGTTGATCTGACAGGTTGCAGGGGAGGATGAAAAACATGTTTTGAGCGAAGCTTCCTTTACGGAGATAGCTAGGCTTGTGCCATTGCTGAAATAAGAGGGTTTTTTAAGGAGGCAAAAGATATCTCATAATTGCTGAAATACCAGGCGTTAAGTTAGACTAGATATCTTGTCAATGCTGCTGTAAGGGTTAACCCTTTGCAGCACAGACAATTTTTCAAAACCCATAGAAAACAAGGTAAACAGGTGGTCTCACTATGGGGAAACCGCACCAGAAAGGGTTAAGACAAAGATTATTATTATTTAAGATTAAGTTATTATTATATACTGGATTATACGCAAAGGCACACATGCATTTGCATATTTTGGCCTTTTTAGCATTAATGCATATAAGTGTATATTTTTGAAGGTTTATAAAAGGTCGATTACTTTTTTTTTTTAATTTTTCAAATTATTATTGCTAATAATATTTTCATAATATTGGTTTTCCACCAACAGGTGGGATTTAGTGAATTAGTAGAGAGATACAAGATATACGGAAAAACTGGCTAATTTTGTAGAGATACTGATTTTTGGAAAGTTTTTATCTCTGCTCCTACCATGACTCGAACCCGGGTCGCTCGAATGCCACTCGAGTGCTCTACCACCATCTAAGCTAGTGACAGATAAAATATTTAATCAGTGGAGGTTAACCTGTTTCATTGTGAAGCTATTTCTAGAGATAGCGTCAAAAGTGTTTTTTTTTAGAAATAACATTCAAAATTATTTTGTTACTGGCATTTAGTTTCTGAGCAGACTAACTAGAAATTAAAAATGTCTAGATAAGAAATGTGTAGAAGTTATAGGCATATGCATTTTAAGCATATGCATATATGGGAATATGTTCTTGTAAATAATGAATATGCATCAAGAAATAAAAAATTTGTATTTTGAAAATATATCTGCTTTTGTTGCACGGGGATTTTTTTACATATATGCAGTAAAACCTTGATAAGTCGTCACCTCAAGTTATCGAAAAATTATGACGGCTTAAGCGGAGTGACGTCAGTTTCAATTTGCAATGTTGTGAAAATTGTATTAATTTAAAGTAATATGAAATTTATTAAAGTATGAATCAAAATAACAATATTAATAAAATTTATAGATCGCAAAAGAATAAATACCTTTTTTATCTCTTATTACTTAAATTATTGTGGTAAAATATACACTTTGATTTATACTAGTAATTTTTAATTTAGACCAACAGAGCAACTGTTAGTCTAAAGCAATAAGTAGCTTTTCTTCATAACAGAACTCTCTATTGCACATTAATTTTACATAGACATTAAATTTCATTTTAGTATTTTAATTCTTCATCAGTAGTTAATGATACAACTACAAAGTGATCTTGAACACTTTTGACTTGGTGGAGGGGTCCTGGGCAGGGAAGACCTCAACTTTTGGGAAAGAATGTCAAATTTTTTTCAACAAAGATATTTTGTTTAAATTTCAAGCCCTAAATTAGTAGAGCCCATGCTTTCAATTATTATTTATTATCCGTGCCCGTTGCACTTTGACTTGATTAATTTGATTCTTCGATTTACATAATTTTTGATTTCCTTGCACTAATCTTTGACGTATCAATAAATTTTGGTTTTGCCGGAGATGCCCTGTGGGGGGGGGGGGCTGAAGTGCTTATGTTGTTTCTTGCGACAGAGCCTGGGTGTCTCGCGGTTTCTCCAGTTGAGCCCATTCAGAAATGAGCTCGCTTGAACAGTCCCCAGCATTCCAAAAACCTTAGTCTGCAAATGAACTTCCCCAGTGTAACTTTCGTTACTTAAACTGTTTCGTTTGGGTATATAGGATTTTATGGTGGCTTTTAAGCATTCATAGTGACTAGTTAACCAAAATTAGCGAGGAGTAAACGAAGGTTTAATAAAATTGTTGTATATGAGAGGTAGAAGGGCCTGAAAAAAAGTGACGACTTAACCGGAGTGACAACTTATTAGGGTGACGACTTAACGAGGTTTTACTGTATTTTCTCATTTTTGTTATATATTTCGTAACTTTTTAGTGTATATTTTTTTTTAAGGGCGTATTTGGTATTTTTAAGTGTTAAGCATTTTATTTTGACATTTTTAATTGCATAGGCTATTTTGTCACTTTTTATTGCATGTAATCCAGGCTCTAGTTATTATATAATATTAATTTTGCCAATATACATTTGTCAATTCTTCCTTTTAGGCCGGACATTAAGATATATTTGTCACATGTTTCAAAGATTCTTCTTGAAAATGATGATAGGTACAGGCATTTAACTGAATATTTGGTAAGTCTATGAAAATTTGTGATTAATATACCAAATTTCTTAATTTTTAGAAGTGATAATCCTTTGCTTGAAAAAATTGTGATAAAGAAGATACCAAGGTAAGTATTAAGGAAAAACCGCAAATTTACTAATCCATTTTGATCTGAATCATTCAGATTGGACAAATTCTGAATACTGTTGAATCAAGTTTTAATGAATATAGTTACAGCAAAAATCCTGTTCTAGTACACTTTTCGGATCCCCCAGATAAGTTTACATAGGAACAATGCAAAAACCTGGGATGCCTTTGTAACGAAATTTTGTTATAATGAAGTGATTTCTCCAGTCTCTTGGAATTCATTATAACTCCGATTCGATTGTATCAAATGAAAAACAGACTTAGATTGCAGTTATAAGTCGTTAGCTGTTAGGGACTGCAAACGTAAAAAAAATTTAATTAAAATATGCCGCGAGAATCCACTACATTACATATTTAAAACTTAACAATGTTCTGCATTTCTGTCTTGTGTTATGCATGTTATATTTTACGGGAGGGTCTATCTTTCCAACTCAGAAGAGACAAATCAGCAGGTGTTTGTAAATGATTTGATGCACTGACATCAGATATGTCATCGTGAGTTACCCATTCTCGATGCCCATCTAATATGTGAAGAATCATTGGTTAATAAGAAAAAAAATTTATTTCCTCTTAGAAATATATGGATCAATATTTTCTAAATGGCTCTTGTAAGTTACCCTTTGAGAAATGTGATTTTTCTAAAATTTGAATTGTTTTAGGTTAGTTTGCCAATAGAAAAGGCTTCTGTGATAAGCACAAAAGATGACACTACAGAAAGAGTAAGTGCTTTCTTCTCTTTTATAATCGCTACTAGTATGATTTGGAACTCGTGCTAATAACTTCGAAAGGCAGTAGTGAAAGAAATGCTGGATTTCTGGAGAAGGGTTGGGAGAATAAAGCAAATATTTCCTACCCCTGTTTATTCCAAAAAATAGGGACGTTTGTTCTTGTGATTTTAATTATCTGTCACCTATCCAATGAGTTAGTGTTAAGAGAGAGGTGTGTGATGTTGCTCTCCACTATTCATGACAAATTCCTAGATATGAGATGTTTGCATTATCTAGAAATATGGGTGGATCTTTGGCTTACCAGCATAATTGGTTCTGTGAACACATAATTATAATTCAAAACACTCTTATATTTAGTCGAACTTTCCCATAAGACTAGTGAAAACTCATATGATTTGTTCCACAATCATTCTTCTTAAGGCCAGCCATAATTCTTTTTAAAATTAGGTGCATGTTGGTTTATTTTAAATTACTGTATTTTTATTTATTTCGTATTGAAGGCTCAAGTATTTCTGGAATGGTATAGAAGAGCAAGGGTTTCACTCTGAAATTCTGTAGTTCTGTTTGCATTTACACCCAACAAGTGACTGAGACAATCTTTCATGGACTTGTGCTATCAATGCCGCCCCATAGTCAGTGATATCTTAATGAATGGAGCCTAAATCAAGCACAGGCTCTCAAACTATTGAAGGGTTTCATTATTAAGTATAATGCATAGGCCTGTTTTTCGATTTGGTTTTTCTTTAAAATAAAAGGAGGAGCCCAAAAAATGCTTATGCCTGGCCCCCTTCAACTTGCTAAGAGAGCCTTGCCTGCAGTGAGAGAAAGTGAACCATCAGTTTTTTAGTTGTGATCACATGATGCTCGACAGACAAGGCAAATATATACAAAGCCTCAAATAGACTAGTGCTCATCTAGAAGGCTTTGGTATACGTACTATTCGTATTGCAAAAAATATCTCCTGTATCCATCCAAAATCTGTTTAGTCTCATTGTACAATTGGCAATTTTTCTTCAATTTGACACCATTTTTTTTGGTTAATAAAAAAATGGCAACACCTTGCAATCATTCCAATACATCTTTTTTTTTTTTTTTTTTAATTTATTCTCCTCTTGCTCTTTTCTGATTCTTTTTTGGCTCTTTTCTGAATTTCTACTCATTATGGTAGACTCTTGCTAATCTGGCACATAACAGACCAGGGTGTGCCAGATTATCAAACTCGCTGGATTACTGGAAGTCAATTGAAGAAAGATCATTTCAGTAATATAAACTTCTGTGCACAGAGATATAATGGCATGTTTTCCTCTTCTATGCTCAAAGGAAACCTGCCTAAAAAATGCCAGATTATTGGATGAGCCAGATTAGCGACACAGCTGGAATATTGAGAGTCTGTTGTATTTGCATGTTTTTTCTGAATTTTCACCCTCTTTTTCTTGAATTTCTATCCACTTCTTTACCCTGTTTTTAATTCCTTCCATCCCTCTTTGTTTTTCATTTCTTCTCCTTCCTTTTCTGAATTCCTGAATCCCCCCCCCTTTCCCGCTGTTTTTGGTTTCTAGCATCCCTTGGTAGAGCTTACACTGAAACAAATTGTTAAAAAAATTATATTCTCCCTTAACTGAAGCAGACTGTGTTCATAATGGAAAGCTTAAACACTTCATCACACACTTTAGGAATATTAAACTGACACGAGATGAAAACATCTTTTACTTGATGCACTATTTTGTCTAAAAAATATTGTTTTCTAATTTCATTTGCAATAACAGCATGTCGTTGTTATTTAAGGACATACAAGTTGTTGTGACTCTTTTGCCATCAGGTCATTGCCCAGGATCAGTCATGTAAGTTTCAGAATTATGATCGTTTGTTATTACAGTGATTAAAAAATTATGTGTGCAAACCTCTATCATATACCAAATCATGCAAGTTTGGCTTCACTATTTCTTGTATTTCAGATTATCCTTCAGCTTCATTAAGAATTATTACTTATTTGTAGCATTCTTATTGCTATTTTGTTGTGAAAAATTATTGAAATATTTTAAGATGATGTTGGTAATTGTTGTTTTTATAGCTGCACTTCGCACACACATTTTGATTGTTCTGACTTCCATCTTGTTTTTGCATCCTGTGCTCCAACGTTTTCATTTAAACCCAGTGTTTCAATAGAAAAAAAATGAGATTTTTTTATGGAAAAAAGGTTTTCTTGTGAATTAAGGGGGGTTAGCTGGAAAAAACTATTTTTCTAGGAATTTTTGAGTTATATACACCCTACCATATGCAAAAAAAGCCTAATTGATAAATAAAACATTTTTATTATCAATTAGGCCTAAAATCTATCAATAGGCCTAATAGATGGGCATAAATAAAACATTTTTATTTATAATTATGATTAAATTGCATTTGTGTATTTCAGGTTTCTTTTTGAAGGTGATAATGGACGAGTTCTTTACACAGGGGATTTTAGAATTGAAAATGGCGATATAAGACGATTCGTGCCCTTACATTACGAAGACGGCAGGTTTGTATTTAGAATTATGCATGATCACAGCCAGCTTTTGGGTTAGTTCTCTGTGCTGAATGCAGATTTTTCTCCCTCTATCCCCCTTTACAACATCTCTGCTATCCAATTTTGGCACCCTTGAAATTGGCACCACAATCTGAGATCCAGATTTTATTAGCTTACAGACTGAATTTAGCATACTATACCATGAATGAAAATGCATACATTAGTATGTGTGCATTCATGATGAGACACGTCTATGTTATGTCATTATCTGCAATGTTATTTTTTTAATTGTTCTTGATCTACCAAAAATCTCAGTGAGGAAAATAAGAATACTAAGGTTAATCACACAAATATTTTGATATAAAAAAGGGGAAATTGCCACTTCCCCTCTCTAGAAAGTGATTTGACGAGGGGCCAAGGCAGATTATCATTCTTGCTTTATAACATTATGCACGCCCTCTAGCCCCTTTCACATGTGCAAGATTGGGGGTCGCTTTGGTGATAATTACCGGCACGGCAACTTTTTCCCTTCATAGGAAAAAAAGGTGGGAGAGAAGCTCATCAAAAAAAGCACATCTTTCTTGGGGTGGATTGGTGGTCGACACTGACCTTCTCTCCTATAATCCTTTGCACCGCGAAAACTACTGTAAGCTCCTTCGTCAGCCATCTTGAATCAACCACTTCCGTTCAACCCATGTAACTAGTGACGACTTCCGGAAAGAAGAGGGGGATTACCGGCATAAACTAAACCTCATGTGAATGGTTTGTAGTGAAAATCCCTGTTACTCTGAACTTCCGGGGATGTTTTATTGCACATGTGAACTGGGCTTCTGTGATTCAACCCAGTTTTCAAAGAGCCTGTATCTGCTTTATGCACATAAACTGAACAGCCAAAAAAACTGGTACAGGCATGCGTATGCAAATAAAGAGATATGGAACCAATCAGAGTACAGCACTGTGGTCGGCAACGCCTATATAACACAACAAGTGTCTGGCATAGTTGTTAGATCAGTTACTGCTGCTACAATGGCAGGTTATCGAGATTTAAGTGAGTTTGAACGTGGTGTTATAGTCTGCACACAAGAGATGGGACATAGCATCTCCGAGGAAGCGATGAAATTTGGATTTTCACGTACCACCATTTCACGAGTGTACCGTGAATATCGGGAATGTGGTAAAAAATTAAAAGCTTTACGCCTTGCCTGGGCCCGACAACACCGACATTAGACTGTTGAGGACTGGAAACACGTTGCCTGGTCTGACGAGTCTCGGTTGGGTTCCAATTGCTTTGAGCTGATGGATGTGTACGGGTATGGAGACAACCTCATGAATCCATGTATCCTACATGTCAACAGGGGACTGTTCAAGCTGGTGGAGGCTCTGTGATGGTATGGGACGTGTACAGTTGGCGTGATATGGGACCCCTGATACGTCTAGATAAGACTCTGACAGGTGACAGGTATGTAAGCATCCTGTTTGATCACCTGCACCCATTCATGTCCATTGTGCATTCCGACGGACTTGGACAATTTCAGCAGGACAATGTGACACCCCACACATCCAGAATTGCTACAAAGTGGCTCCAGGAACACTCTTCTGACTTTAGACACTTCCGCTATACACCTAAATCCCCAGACATGAATATTATTGAACATATCTGGGATGCCTTTCAACGTGCTGTTCGGAAGAGATCTCCACCCCCTCTTACTCCTACGGATTTATGGACAGCCCTGCAGGATTCATGGTGTCAATTACCTCCAGCACTACTTCAGACATTAGTCGAGTCCATGCCATGTTGTGTTGCGGCACTTCTGCGGGCTCGCGGGGGCCCTACGCGATATTAGGCAGGTGAACCAGTTTTTTTGGCTCTTCAGTGTATATGCATTGTACATGTTGGACAATGCTCACTTACGTGATAATGAAAATTTTATTATTTTGGCCACCTTTCAGTTTTAAAAAAATGCTTCAGTCTGCTAACCATATTGTTACAGAATATATGTAAATGCTGAAAAAATACCAGAATAAATGTATAAACACATTCAACAAAAATTCAAAAACTTATGATGGGAATAATTTCAGAATTACAATAAAAAATCAAATGGTAATAGGTCTTCAATAATTTAAGGAACCCCCCCCCCCCCCCCATATAATGCAAGGTTGCAGACACCTATTTCTACTAGCAAAACTTGTTCCTCTACGTCAGTGATTCCCAACATGGGCTATAACATCCAGGGTGGGTGGGTGATGGAATGTTCTGGGGGGGGGGGGGCAGTAGAAGCTACGAGTATAACATAGGATGCTATGGGTTAGATTGCGTTGGGGGCGATGGGAGAAAAAAATTTCTGAAGAAGTGGATGATGGGACAAAAAGGTTGGGAAACTATGTTCTACATCATAAATTATTATGACAAGCTCTAAGGAAGTATCAAACTCATAGTGCTATTAAACATCCTCTGGTATAATAAATACCTTATTAACCTGAGCTACAGTGTCCCACCAACTTATATACAAGCTTTTCCATTGATTTCAACACATTCAAAAATGTTCTTAATTTGAATTTTGTAAAGAAATTGTATTGAATTTTGTCATGCATGTAAAAGTATTTTGTTGCTGTATTGATTCTAGGTTGAAAGACATAGACAAGATGTACCTTGATGCCACTTTCTGTGAAGAGAAATCCTACAGCTTACCATCGAGACAGCAGTGTCTGGACGAGGTAGTTAACCTGGTGAAACCTTGGATTCATCAAGGCAAAAACCATTTGATTTACCTTCAATGCCCTGCTCAGTACGGATATGAATATGTCTTCATCTCTTTACATGAAATCCTAGGAATGAAGGTGAATATGCAGTTGTGTCCTCCTTTTATTAATAATACATGTTCTATTGTTCACAATTTTTATTGATGAACTAATTTCCTAATTTTTTTAATGTTGAAAATACAGACATTCATTTGGAAAATGGCGAGGAAATATTTTTTGAGTATAAGTATCAGGTTTCTTGGCATAGTAATTTGTCAAAGCAATGGGAAGTAAATAAATATGGGCTATGTTCATATGAGGAAATAACAAGGAAATAGACATTTTTCTGTATATTATGCTGAGGTAAACTCGCAAAAAAGTCACCTAGCCTTCACTGGGAATCGACCCAGGTCCTCTTGCAAACTGGACAGGTGTGCTGGAGGAACTGGGTTTGATTCCCGGCAGAGATCAGATGACCTTTCTTTCCAGCTTTACTTCGACATAATATCCAGAAAAGGCCTATTTCCTTGCTGTATTGGGGCTGAAAAAAAAAAGTAACAAGCTTGAGTACCCTATCTCATGCACTCTAGCTGCTGGATAGCAAAGAAAATGAAGCAAAAGAGTAATGTCAAAATAATACTGTTATTACTAGGGCTAGGATTTTTATGACCTAAAAACTGCAGAATATGCTCCATAAAAAATTCATTTATGCCTTTAAAAAAAACTAAAAATATGCAGTAAAAGCATAAAAATATGCTTTTATAAATAGGTTGGCCATATTTCCTTGAGAAAAATACAGAAAATTGCCAATCATTGTATAAAATTATGCCAAAGTTGCACAAATAAAATTGACAATAGTCGCTAATATCGCCAAAAAATCACTAATCGTTGCGGAAAAGCTATGTAGAAGGTAAGTGAAATTGGCAATTGCGGAAAATGAAACTTAGGAAGAGAGAGAGAGTTTGGGGGGGGGGGGACGCTCTTCATTGTCATGCTGAAATATGAAAAATTATGCATGAAATTCTGAAGATCATGAAAATATTGCTTAAAATCACTGAAAATAATGAAAAATACTCTATCTTTTAAAAATAAGGAACTACGTAAAATGCATAAAAAATATGCAAGGTCATAGAAATTCTAGCCCTAGGTATTACCAACTTGTATTTTTCCAGCAATGGTTAGTCTTCTTTTCAGATATTGTTTTCAAGCAGCATTCATCCATTCCATACTGAATAGAATGAGGCTTTTCCAAGGAAGCAAACCTTTGTCAATCAGACCAAGAGATCCAATCTCGATACTTCCTAGTGAATTGAAGTCATTTGTACAGAAGCAACTTCATTGCCATGGTGCAGTGGCTATCCATCTGCTTTGGAGCAACATGCATAGCAGGGTTTCTATATGGAAACCCTGCCTTATTAAACATTTTAAACAAAAGCCTAGTAAATTCTGGATCATTTGGACAGTGGATTGCTCAACTGTAATCTGTTAGTCTGCTCTCATGCACCTATTCACATCAGTGTTACTTTGTGCTATGCTGCCTTTACTTAGTTAATTGCTGTGGTGTCATTTGTGTGGTTGTGATTCACTTAAACGACACCAGAAATCCCAGATATTTTACTAACTGCCTTATGGTGCATGTACCACCAGATTGTGGCACTTGGCTGGAAAGCCAACCAACCATCTTTTTTTTTAAATCGAGGACGTTAATGACTGATACTTTATTCCCCTGCATTAACTGGCATACTGTGAAACTCAAGTGACACCAGCTTTTTGAATGTTGAGGTCTGGTCCATTCCCGGGATGCCAGGAAGAGCAAGGTTTAATAAAGATCACAATATGCATTAAGCCAATTCAATAAATTTTTAGAATTAAGATATTTACAAATTTTCCAGAATCTGTGGTTCAAATTTCCTGGCATGCCAGTAAATATTGGTATTCTTTTCATGCTAGTCTTCCCTGTTTCCAGGCATGCCAGCTGATACGGGGAAATATGGTATTACTTGGATATTTTCAGTCCTGCTGTAGTTGATCGGAATCTAAATGCATTTTTGAATGCTTCCAGATTTGATTCTGTGCCCATCGCGAATAGATGATTAACTTTGTAAGCTGCTGTATTGCTTACTGAGGATTTGTGATATGGGGAAAAAAGGAGGAAGATGATTCTTCTCTGTTGATATAGAGACGTATATTTCTGACCATTTGTGCAGTTAGGAATTATATTTTTTCACTTTTATTCAGGAGTTTTTCACTTTTATTCACCTACAGGGCCGTCATTTCAACTTTTTCCGGGGGGGGGGGGGGCAAAGAGCATGTACTAAAGGTACGCATATATATATATATTTATATATAATTTGTAGTGTATTTTCAAAACCCGGGGAGAGGGGGTTCACCTATTAAGCAGGCCCCCAAACAGTGGGGGCCTGCTGCAACCTCGCCTGTCACACACTCCCCTAAGGTCCGCTCTGCATAGTGTAAAATAAAAAAAGATGTTCAGTTTTTCATCTTTCTTTAAAATCTCCTTCATCCAATCGTGAAGTTGTTTATCTCAGCCTTCTCTTATTTTATTTATATTTTTTATAGGGTTTCTTAGTACTTTATGAAAATTACTTTAAAATTTTTGACAGTTCTTTGAATGAATTAAATATGTTTCCATATAGAAACCTATGGAAAAGAGCATATTTCAACTTACATAGATTTAGACAAATGAATGTGATTCCAGAATGAATTACCTTCCTTAGCCAAGTGTATCACTGTATTGGTATAGATATCACTGTACCACTAAGTTGTATGACATCACTATTGATGTTCACCATGATGATACATTCCATTGATGTTTTACTAGATCGATTTTCCCTGTAAATTCTCATACAGATTTTTTGTATCATGTAAATGTTTTAATCCACATAATGTAATGTTAGTATAACATAGAAAATTATTGAAACTCAGTTTTAATTCCTATGTTTTTTGCAATTGTATAAAGTTGACTTTATGATTGATTATGCTGCAATTTTCCCCCCCTTCCAGGTTCATGTTGGAAATAAGAAGTTCAAAAAATATAAGCTCATTCCTGAAATAGAGAAAGCCGTCACATGCCAATCACAAGACACTCAGATACATTCCTGTGAATATATGTCACCTGGAAACGCCATCGCAAAAATGTTTCATAACAATGGTACAACCGACTGTGGCTACGTGTCTGAGAATGGTGCTCCAGTTAGTATATTTTTACATAATTGGAAATTTCTGAATTTCACTATTTTCTTTGAAAATGATATGAGACTTCCTCATAAATAAATCAAATCGTGTGTACTGTGGTTCTGCAATTTTATCACATATGTACCTACTACTTTCATGGCAATAATGGTTGCATAACTTGAGTAGATTGATTGATTGATGACCGCTCACGTCCAAGTTGTTGTGCAAGACAACTTCCTCTCTTCACTTCCTAGGAGGCTGGGTCGTGTCGGTAACTTGAGTAGAGTAAACCTGATAACTTTCTAACCACAAAGATCAAGTACTCATTAATATCCTTGGCTAAGCAGGATGCCCTTGACAGAGTTATCTAATGCCCCTGGAAGTCAGCCATGATGCACAGTTTGAAACCACAACCATAGTAAAGTGGATACCGTAACAAATGAATGCAATATAACCATATTATATATAATAACCCTTAATATACCATACTAAGTAGAGATAACCTTACCTTTGTGAATTTTCCCATGGTACCATTTTTGTTGTAATGAAAATTAATCAAATTATGCCACATATACTTGTGGCATAATTTGATTGTGTTTGATTGTGGCACTATCACCATATACAAAGGAAATTCTGGGATTCGCCATCATGGGTGAAAATGTTAATTAATCTGATTTATGGTGGACTTTCAGGGTAAAGACAAATTGGATTGAATTATGCATAGTAATGTTAACTGGCTCTTTGGACATGTAAATGATACTTGCCAGTATGCTATTGTTTGCTCAACACAGAAAAATGAAAAGTCTTTATTTATGCAGATTATTAATTTAAGATGTTTCTGCTGCTGTGTTATCAATTGGAAGATAAGTTTCTTGGGGGGGGGGGGAGTGAATGGTCTCATTTTCCTCAATGTTCCATTACACCAGTGCTTGGCATCATCAGGAAAGTTCTAAATTGCGTAACGTGACACTAAATTTGAAGATTTGTTTCAAGGCAAGTCCAAGCCTTTTCAACAGCTTACCAATCAATGACCACATGTACATATCCTTTTTCAGCCTGTCAGGTGCTGCTTATCCTGATCAGTCATAGTGAATATTAAACTGATATAGAAACCATGAGAGGTAGCTTTACATATGGAAGGATGCAATTGCACTAGAAGCTCCGAGTAATCCAGTTAGTTTTCTTGCTGATTTTGGTGATGGCCACGGAATCTAACACTGCTAGTGTTGGGAAAACATTGAGAAAAATGGTCACACTATGGCAGCCTTTTTGCCCCTAAAACTTTTCTTCCAACTTGGTATATTAGTCACATCAATTATATTATGGGTAATATTTGAAGAAAAAAATTATTATTTGATACTTGTTTGATACTTGTGCCTTGTAAAATTACAGATTCATGTTAGATGCATCAAATTAAGTGCCATGTTTTATGCTCTCAACCTGAAAATAAAGAAAATCAGTTACTATGATTGGCGAAATAAGTTATATAGAGCTTGTTACTCAACTCATTCATCATTCGAAGAAATATATGGCATGGTGAATTATCTGAAGCCCAAGGACATACACTTCATTGCTATACCTTCATCTAAAACTGGCGAGCAAGTATGTTCAACAATTCTTGCACATTCCTTTTGGCTTTTGATTGCACACTTCAGAACAATTATTTTTAATGTTAAAAATTCCATGTGTTGGCATGTTAGCTGTGAAATTAGTGGTCAGATTTACATCTGCTAAGTTACATTTTTTTTGCATTGCATTCATGTCAGAAGAATGAGAAAAAAAATTTGTTGATTTGATTTTTGTGTTTAGGTTTTGCAACTTCTATCCTCATGCCTACATAAGGAAGATTCAGAGAGTGAAGATTACATTATGCCTTCTCTTGGAGAGTTAAATTTATGTTGCACTGGCCAAAGCTCTAGTATGTTATGTTTATTTTTAATAGCAAATTTCTTTATCTCCATCTTGTCGGATAGTTTCTGTAAGAATGAATCCACTGTTACTCATACTCTTTACATATGCATCATGTATCAAACAAATATTAACTACATAGAGATAGATGGCTTTTTCTCAGCCCAATATATCAAGGAAACATATTTTCTGGATTTTATGCTGAGGTGAACTCGTAAGAAAAAGTAATCTGGTCTTCGCCAGGACTCAAATCCAGGCCCTCTTACATTCCAGCGCTTGCTACCATCTACACCACTGGAGACATGACCCTTATTTCAAGCATTGTGGTGTGAGGTGCTGAAGTAGAGGCATTAGTAGCCTTTCTCAACTTCACCAAATAGCCTCCAGGTACATTCTCACCTAGCTGAAAAACTGGTTGTGCTGTCTACTGTTTCAATTAGAGTTTATAATAACTGCATTATTATCCAAGTTAAATTTATTTCAAGCCAAAAATAAAATGTCAGTAGATGCTCAGGATTAGTCCAATTCCAGGAACACCATTACCAGACGCAGAGCTGGTAGAGAAAATGATCTGCATGTCTCCTTTGAGTTGCGAATAATTCTAGTTTATTATTTTTTAAATATTGCCATGTATTTGGGACTCCTTCAAGTGCGGGGCCCTGTGTAGTCACATCTGTCAAATGCTCCTGAGGGCCACTCTTGTCCATTTAACCGAATACTAAATATGTATGTTCCATAAATAGCCGTGATTGTTTGCAGTACAAAAAATAAAATAAAATAAACATGGGCCCTAATTTGCCTTGTGTGAGTCATGACCCCTTGGGACAGTCATTGGTCAGTTACAACACAGTCTATTGCCTGAGCGAGACATTATGTAAAGCATGTGGAGAGAAACAAAAATTTCAAGTTTTCCTCTGATTTTCTAACACAGGGTGCATTTATCTAAAACAAAATCATTCTCACCTAATGCCCTCTGGTCAAAGCAAAATTAATGTATGACAACACCAATCTTGATTTTATGTAGCTATAGCAAACTTCCAATTATGATCATTATGTTGTCATTTTTTTGTGGTTGTGACTAGCAGTTATTTTTTATTTTATGTGAAAGGATCCCATATTTTCTTATGAGATTGGATGTAGCAAACTAAATATTTGGTGCCCTGAAATGTGTTATAGCAGAGTTTGATTGTATTTAATGTGCATTTAGGCCAGAAATTTTTTTCCTGATGCATATACATTGGACTTCTTCTATGATATGTGTGTAACATACTAAAAGTTATAAGGTTTTTTTCTTTCAATTTCTTTAGATGCAACGCAAAGCATTGACAGTTTGAATTTTGATTATGAGGTTCATATCTCTTTATCTCAATTTGCGGAAAAATCAACGTGCAATAATCTGCTTGAATCATCAAGAGTTTATAAAGTCAATGACAACCAGCTTACGAATCGCTCCATACCCACCACTTGTTGTCCTAGCAGTGCATTCGATAAGATGCTTGATAATAGAACAAAAACGGAAGTCATTGTTGAGAATAGTGAAGTTTCAGTTGCAGAAAAAATTCCAAAGCGATCTGACAATTCAGCTGCTCAGAAAATTCAAGATGAATGCACAGAGAAGGATTCTGTTGCTGATGTTGAGAAAAGAAAAGAGACAACTAGTGAAGATGATGAGGCATCTTCAGTAACATGTGTTGGTGGCAGTAGTAGTGAACTCGACTTATCATTTGATGAAGTTTCAGATTCCCCAACTAGAAAACTAGATTCTTCAAATTCAAATACAACTATGTCTAATACCAAAACTAATGTCAAGCAGCCTTTAAAATGGGAATCATTGCCTCTTTCTCCTATTCCGTCCAACTCTGATGAAAGTAGCAATGATGAAAGCAGCAAAACCGTAGTTTCTGAAGACATTGAAAACAGACCAAACACAAGTGCTAACTCTTTGGAATGGGAGTCTTTTATGCCTTCCCCTGTTGCATCTGCAGGTAGTGATGAGGAAATAATTTTCCTTGAAGAAGTTGCAGCAGGTACATTAAAATCCATGGAATCTTATAAATCTATTTCTCAAAATGATCAGCATTCTGAATTGAAATCTGCCATAATAAATGATGAGCTGAACTCTGGAAGTGTTATCAAATCATCAGCCATGGTGTCCAATTTAAACGAAGATCATGTTTCTGAACTTATTTCAGAAAAAATAGGAACGTTGAAAGAGTGCAATGAAAGCCTTTCAGAAATTCTCTCGGATGCGGTTAACAAAGTAAATACCAAAGAAGTGAAGGATTTTACTTTGGATGAAATATTTTTTGGCTCAGTAGGAAACAGCGATCCTACCCTATTAGCTACAAGTGATAATTGTGCAGATGAAGATAAGGTCAGTACTAATAGCAGTGATGAAAGCAAGCATGATTCATTTATACTACCGGAAACGGCAGAAGTTTCTGAGAAGCATCAAGATGAAGGCGGAAGTTCAGAAGCCTCGCTTACCCTTTCTGAAATTCTGTTCGGTGATTTCAAATCTCTGGCAAAGGATAGCACTTATCCGAATGTGATAGTTCAGCACCAGCTAAACCTTGCAACTGATGCCATTAGTTCATCATTGAGCTTGACCACAAATAGCAGTGATGAAGTTCCTGAAGTTGAAAAATCAGTTCCTGAAGAAAATTTGAACAATCAAAGGTCATTGCACAGCCCTATAAGTTCTTCGCTAAGTTTAAGCACTGGTAATAGTGATGATAGTGCTAGAAAACTGGAAATGAATACATCTGAACCACAGGGTACTGAAATATGTAGCTTGCATCAAAAAGTTACTGAAACAGATTTAAAGACAGCACACGATCAAGAAGGTGATAATAATCGATCCAACAGCTCTTCTTTATTTATGGGAAATGACTTGGAACTAATTGACAGCTGTGCCAATTCCATTACCAGAAACTTTTCAAACAGAGTTCAGAGCGACAGAAATTCCCCCAAGTATTTTATATCTAGTGATAATGATAATTTTGGTTTCCCTGAATGCTCGAATACAACTAGTCATGTTTCTTCATGTGTCACTGACAGTCCAGACAGCGATGTGATATTGTGTGATATTGTAACTGCTGAGAGCCAAAAGGACATAATGTATATAGACATCAGCTCTAGTCCAGATGATGAACTGGCAGTTAGTCATCAGAGTAACCATAATGCAAGTGTATATAGTTCGAACTCAGTGACGTCTAAAAGGACAAGGTTTGAGCAAAGGCCTGTCTATAAAAGGCTTTGTCCATCTGCATCTTCAGCATTTGCAGATTGATTTGTTAATGCTTATTTATTTGTTATGAATCTTGCAACTGATCTCAATCAATTTGACATTGTATATTTATTACATCAATTGCGTTTTAAATCTACACTTATTTTTTTAATCTATGCAAAGTAGAATCACATTGTACCACTCTCTTGTATAGAGCAAAATCAAATACATCATATCAGAATCATGTATTTTTTTATATATCGTAATTTTATTTGAAATACCGTTTTTACAATGAATTGAATAGTAGTTTGACCCCTAATTCAGTGAGGGTTTTCGTGGGAGGAAGCATGGAATTGAATGCAGTGCAGGCTCAATGCCATTAACCCTTAGGGGCCCCTTATTTTAGCTGACAGCAACAGCTTACATATTTACTTGCTTTCACAAATCATGGTACCAGATCTCGTTATGTAGGACGCACTATTGATATCAGGCTCAGGACCATGCCCGGGTAAGCTCCATGTGTTTTGAGTTCCCGGCTTTGGCTCTATGCAGGGGCATTTTAGCTGCATCAGTAGTTATTCCTACAACCTGGTTGGAAGTACCTGTATACAAACATTAGCATGCTTATTCTGGAAAAAATAGTATCATATATCATTATCGTAGGGTCCTCCACTTTAATGTCATTTAAATCATCCTCCTATGCCTTGGAAAATTCATTCTTTTGTTCTCTTCTGGTTTCCAGAATTATTTTTCCTGAGGGAATATATATTTATCTTCATTGATATGAGTGCTTTTGTATGTTTTTTTCCACACGTTTACACTCTTTGATCAATCGCTGTCAAAATTCCCACATTACAAGAATCCAAGTTGCCTCTAAGTAGGGCAGATACTATTCTAACTATAGCATAGCTTGCCTCAAGGTAATATATGCAGAAGACAAGGTTCTTTGCCCAAAGAAACCTCTCCATACTCTAGGCCATAGTTTCCCATACTTTTCATTTCATCGCCCCTCTTCTTCAGAAATTTTTTTCTCTCATCGCCCCCCAACTTAAGTGAACACATAGGATCCTATGTTAAATCCATAGATTCTATCGCCCCCTGGACCATTCGATCTCCCACTTGGGGATGTATTGCCTACTTTTGGGAACACTGCTTTAGGCAAAGTCCCATTACAAGTAAAAGGAGACAGGTTTTACTTGTGTTGTTTTATATATATATTTTTTTTGTTTATTTGTTAAATATTTGTTTTTTTTTCTGATTTTTTTTAGCCATTCTGTATCACTTGGGGGGGGGGGAACTATTGTGGTCGCTGGTTTTTTGTCAATGTAGTAGCTCCATCTATTGTAAAAATTGAGATAAGTGACATCATCTAGGGTGAGCGTGTAGGTCTACTTTTTCAGTTTTTGAATCTGGTAACCCTAACCAAGGCTCTGGGCTCTGTCCTGGTGGGTGCATGTATTGTAATGGACCTAGCTCTATGAGCAATTCTGTTAGTCTGAAAGTGGTCACACTTTCCCCCCTCCATATTTCACTTGAAGCTTCATTTCTGTACAACTGTTTTTTCCCACTGCACTTTACGGCCTCTTAGCAGCCTGGCATAGCTCCCTTTCAAGTTGATTTTCACTTGTGTTCTTCCTTGGAGCATTTCAGGATCACAAGTGGGCCATATGGACCTGAGGTTGAGAAACATTGCCTTAAAAACATAATTCAATTGCATATTGGTTGTTTATTTGCACTTGAGAAGTCTTTTCACCTTCATTCACATCAATAGGAGGATCTTGAATTTCTGTGACAGTTTTCCCCAACACTGTTGTGGGGGGGGGGGGGGGTATTATCACTGAGGGAAATTGACAGCGGTTAAACCAGGACCGTCATTCCAACTTTTTCCGGGGGGCGGGGGCCAAGAGCATGTACTAAAGGTACGTATATATATATTTGTATATATATATATACCATTTGCAGTGTATTTTCAAAAGCCGGGAGGGGGGCAACAGCCCTCCTGCCCCCCCCCCAAATGACGGGCCTGCGTTAAACAGTTAAGTCAGGTAATCAACGTTCTACTGTATACAGGTTATCCTGTTAGTTCTCAGCCTTTATCTCATCAACTGTTTGTCACAGAGGTATTATTCTAATTTTAAAAAAATGCTCAAAATGTGTTCAGAAACAACCCTGCACTAGTTTTGAGAGTGGAAATACAGTGTTACAAAATGAAAAATCTAAATTTTTATATGAACACCTTGTCCTAAAAAATCCAATTAGAAAGTTGTTGCCCTGTCTCTTCTGAGGCCCAAAAAAAAAAAATCACATTTTAAAGTGCAATATTTACCAAGATATGTGAATTTAAAAATTGAGGAAAGTTGAGATATAGAACAGCATGAACTAAGTGCATGGCCCCCACAAGGGTGGGGCTGATAGGGCCCGGAATGATTTTAATCACTGTTTGTTTTTTCATGCTGTAAATTCATAATAAAGGGGGCCCGCATTAGATTCCAGCTAGGGGCCCTGCTCCAGGATATGGGGGGTCATGACTAAAGGACAGCACTTCTTTCACTCATTTAAGCTGTTCTTTCCCAACTTTTCTCCGATTTGTAAATTCAAATATCTCAGTGAATATTGCACTTAAAAACAATAGAATTTTTTGTTGGTTTCAGAAGAAACAGGGCAACAACTTCCTATTAGAAGTTAGAGGACTATAAAAATTTTGATTTTTCTTTATTTTGTGACACTGTTTTTTCACTCTCAAAACTAATGCAGAATGATTTTGGAACACATTTTGAGCATTTTTTAAATTGGAACCATACCTCTACGACAAATGGTTGATGAGATTAAAACCAAATTAAGACTTACAGGACACCCTGTGTATACATTGTTCTATATATATATTTCTGTGGTTTGTTTGGGCAATTCATTGGAAGAATTAAAATTTGTGGGAGTAAATAACTCTTCCCCTCCCCTTCGGCCCCAATTGCAATAATTTGGTCCCTTTTAGCAAAATTGATTCTAATTCCTATGCATGAAAATTGGAGGCCACCTCCCCCTGGGCCTGTGTCAGAGTGAGTCCATGCATAAAGATGACCCTAGATGTAAATACGACATGCGCTTTATAATCAGTATAAATTGTTATTAAAATGTTGACGCAAATGAACATTTTATTTTTTGATTTACAACATTTTTTTTATTATGAAATGAATCTGTATGTTAGTGAGAAAATATTCATACAAAACAGTTTTTTATATGGAATATATTTATTTTTGTATGCATACGTACAATATATGTGTTGTTGTCATTGAATAAATTTTTTATTCAATTCTGTATTTTCTAAATCTGGAGGTACTATTTATCCAAGAATGGTGTCACTCTCCGCTATCTATACAAAGATTTTTTACAACTAGCTGATGCAAAGAGATGTATTTAGGAAAGAGAAAATTCTTCTGCCCTTGTGGGGAATCAAACCCACATCCTCTCTTGCTGGGAGAGCGCCCTAGACCTCTAGACTACAAAGACAACCAATATCACAATCTTTTCCTTGGAGCTCATGTGCACACCATCCTCGGATAAGTCGCCATCTGGTGGCAGTTTCAGCCAGCAGAGTTGCAGCCGGGGTGCAGTGGGTGCTTGAGCACCCACAGTAATTTGTAGCACCAGTCTGAGCACACCCAAAATTAATTCAGAAATCAAAATCTCTTTCTTATGGTCAAGTTGAGCACCCATATTTCTCAAACACTTCCGACACCTTTGGTTTCAGCAATTGTGAATTGTCGGTCAGCCTGAATTCGGTCCGATTGTCTATGTACGGTCCCATTCAGTGCACACGAGCTCTAAGGAAAGATTGAGATATTCTTTTCCTTTGTAGTCTAGGGTGCTTTCCCGGCGAGAGAGGATGTGGATTCAATTCCCCACAAGGGCAGTAGAATTTTCTCTTCCCTAAATATATCTTCACATCAGCCAGCTGTTAAACACCTTCGCAGGTACTAATTATCCTGTTACCTTCATACCCAGTCATTATAGCCATATAACAATGTTTTTTACTAATTTTTCACAGTGGTTTAATTAAACTGATAGTATTTGGAGGTGGTTGCATATGTGCTATTCAGATTATGCAGAAAAGATTAGAAGAATAGTGTAATATTTAGTGTAATTTTAATACTTTATTAGTAAGAAATGAATACAGAAAAAAAGGGAGAGAAAAAAAAACTACCAAGGAGGAGCCACAAATGGCCCTTACTGGCAATCACAATTTACAATTTGATATGAAACTTACAAACATATAAATAAATAAAGAAAAATATTAAAAATAATTAACAACATGAACGAACAGAAAGTAAAAACAAAAAAAACTAAACACAATATAACTTGATAGGTCATGGTGGTCGCAGGCATGTGGTGATAATATTTCGATTGTAGAAAAAAAAGGGGGGAAAGTTAACTTTTAAAATGTAAAGTAGGTCCAAATGTAGTAAGGGAAAAGTTAAGTTTCATATCAAAAGAAAGAAGTTGCAGAGAGGTGGGGAGAAATTCATCCTAAAAAAACTCTTCAATATTATTTATTGAAAACAGGTAAGCGTTTTAACTTTTTTAAATCTAATAATGAAGTATTGTTAAGGGGTTGATTAGGCAAAGAGTTATAGAATTTTGGGATAAGATATAGATAATAGAAAAATGTTTCTTACACCAATCGTTTTATAGATTCTAAGGAGTAAATAGGTGGAGTTGTTAAATAGGGTAACAATTGTTCAAATTATCACAACTAGGTGTAAATGAAATGTGTGTTGATGTAAAGGTAATAGTGACATCAGAGAGAACACCCATATTGAGCACATAAATTTTTAATTTATGTATATTTTTTTCTAAGAATGAAGTTGACAATATCTCTTGCCATATCACATATTAGAATTAACTCATTGAACCAAATCTAGACACTTTGCCACTTTAGGCAGACTTTCAATCTGGTACCTCCTCCTTAGTATTGAAAGTGGCATCTCTTAAGGGGGCACAGGACTGTTAAAGGTAAATTTGGCACCCCCTCTCAGGTACAGCAGGTACGCTTTCATTAAATCTGTGCAGAGTTTTTCAGTCTAAAAAAGCTACAATATGAATCACTTGAAATTTTGTCAATCAACCCACTTGAAATTCTGCACCCTCTCTACAATTTCCTCTAAAATACATCTGTGATTTCCCCGGTGTGTACAAAATCAAAACCAACATACACTCCATACAAAATGCAGAAAAAATCTTCTAAACAGCTGGAGAAAGGAACAGCATTGAAAAAAAATAATCTAATCTCATCATCCCAGCCTGGATTCGAACACACGCACAAGTAACCACAGTCACACGCACTAACAACCCTGCAAATACAACACACCATAACAAAATCACCATTGTATTTCAGTACATAAATCCTGACAGGATCAGGGAACAACAAATTCAAAGCAAGCTAGAATGGGGGAAAAACGGGATAAAAAAAATACAAAGGTCCAAAACAATAATTCTCGAAAAAAAAAGAAAAGTTGCCACCTATAAGAATCATATTTGGTTCTCTCATTTAACCTTTAAAAAATTCCAAGAAACAAATCAAAGCAGAAAACTCCCAAGAAAGTTTTTGAGGAAGAAATTAGATGAAAAAAAAACTGTAGAAGAGATCAAGGTAAAAAAATATCAACAGGAATAAGTACATTTGGGTAAAAATAACCTAAAAAAATTTAAGGTGAAGAATTTTATGAAAAAGAAATTATAAAATGAAGAATTCTTTTGAACTCTTCAGGGAAAAATTAGCTTGGATTTATGTTCTGGTGAAATGTTCACAATTCAAGATAAAAATTTGTCAAATTTATTGAAAATCATCCAGGTGAAAAATTTTAAAATAAAAATTCCACGAGAAAATTCAGGAAAAGTGAAATCTAAAAACAAAATTTGTTATACAGATGCAAGAAAAAAAATTTATTTACAAAAGTAAAGAAAAATTCTTCGATAGAAGTTTGAATAAAATGCCTACAAAAAAAAAAAAAAATCAGTGAAAGTAACCCGAAAAATATTCTAGAAGGAAATTGAAACAAAAATTCTTCGAAAAAAATCTAGGTGATAAATTCTCGGAATAAAACTCAAAATGAAAATAACTTAAAAAAAAAAATTACGGTGAAAAATTTAAGAAACATTGAAGCAAAAGAACTGAGCTGGAAATTTTTAAGAAAGAAATTGGAGCAAAAAAATTCGTAGAAGAAAGATCAAGGTAAAAAAATACACTTGAATAAATACATTAAGGTGAAAGTAACCTGAAAAATTAAAGGTGGAGAATTTATGAAAAATAAGAATTATATATAAAATGAAAAATTCAAGTGAAAATCAACTTGAATTTGAGCTCAGGTGAAATTGTTTATAAATGAAAGCAATTCAATATCCAAAAAATCATTCAGGTGAAAAATTCGTGTATAAAAACTCCTTAAAAAAATCCAAGGATAAATTGAAATTTAAAAGTTGCTATAGGGTTCAAAGTGAAAAATTTCAAACAAAAAAAAAATTATGGAAAAGTTCTAGTTAGAAGTTTGAATAAAATTCCTATAAAAAAATCAAGGTGAAAATAACCAGAAATAAATTCTAAAATTAAATTTTAACCATCCTCAGGAAAAAAATACAGGTGATAAATTCCCAGAATAAAATCCAAAATAAAAACCTAAAAAAAGAAAAAATCTTGAAAAATTCCTAGGAACAAATTGATGCAAAAAATTCTTAAAAGAATATAGGTGGAAATTTTCGAGAAAGAAATTGGAGTAAAAGTAAATTCGTAAAAAAAAGATCAAGGTAAAAAAATTTGCTAGAGTACATTTAGGTGAAATTGAAAATTTACTAAAACATGATTAAGTCCGTAGAAAACATCCAAGTGAAAAACTCGTAGATGAAAATTCCTGAAAGAAAATCCAAGAGTAAATTTAGAGACTAAAATATTAATACTAAATTTAAAATATAATCCTACGATTCCTGAAGATTATTTTTCATAGACTGAAGAAACTTTTATATCCTATCAGTTCAACATTGAACAAAAATTCAATTCCTAGAAACAAAATACAGTAATTCCATAGAAAATAAATCCACATTAGCCTCACAATATATAATAATTCAATTTCTTCCTGGAATCGGCCACGTAATACATTATTGTATATTCCAATAACCTCTATGTATAGTAAAAAAAAATCAAATACATATTTGAATATTTCAAAAAAGAGAAATCCGATTAGACTAACGTTAATCTTATTTTCTCTTAAAAATAAATAAATATATAAGAGAGAAAAATAGGTTTTTTTTTATATATTTTCTCTCCGAGATATCAAAGAAATTGAAGAAAAACGTCATAACGAAAAATTTTGAAATAAAAAAAAGAAGATAAAAACTTTTTCTTTGATTAAATTTCCCGACGAACCTAAAATGGTAAAGAAGAAGAGAAATCGTAACAAAAAAATGTCAGAAAGTATTATTTACGATGAATAGATACGATGGAAAAGAAAGAAACCAGGAAAAAAAATCGTATTCTTTTTGTGCGAAGTTATGTATCCTTTCCGTAAATCCAGGACTGGACTTGACTTCGTGGAACAATAAAGTTAAGAAAGGGAAAAGATATTTCCCTAGAGATGAGGATCGGGTATAACCTCTCTTGGGAGATTTGTCTTATAATGAAATCTATGTAAGCCCCCCCCCCCCACCCCCTTTTCTTATTTTGTTTATAGAGATCTGGTTCTTTAGGTTGAGATAAGATCTTGAGATATTCAAGACTCGCGGTCAGTTTCGTGTGTAGAGATAAAATTTTTTCTTACGTTCGGAAATGTGAAAATGTTTTCATCCTCAGTCTATACCAGTGGGTCTCTCGCGACTCCCTTGCCCTGTTTGTAGTTCGTCTACGGCTTCTCAGAATAGTTCAGTAGATGTCAAGCATTTCAAAGCATAAATAGGTGAGCCGATCTCCCCGTTAAAAAATGTCTCGCCGCAGAGAGCAGCAGGCCTACAACAATACAGTTATTCAATCATTACACTTCACTCATAGTTGGAAAAACTGGTGGCAGATGGAAGCACTACACACACAAAAAGCATTACACAGAACCAAACTTCACGTCATGTTCGTTACACATACACACACATTCCGACATGTACCGATTCGTTAGACGTTCCGCAGAGGAATATGGACGAGGTGCATGTAAGGTTTATTAGCCTAAATAGGCTCCCCCCCCCCCCATATCAATATTTACAGCTCTTCGCCATGGGATTCAATTTTCCGCAAAAAAAAAAAATAAAAAACTCATCAGCATCGGCGAATGGTAATTGATTATAATAACATATAAAGTTATTCTCTCCCGAAATCATTTGGAGGGGAAGGAGCCCTCCTACCTTCCTCTCCCCCTCCCCCCAGTGTGCAGTCTCTGATTCCACCAATATGTGGTAGGATATAGGAGGGCGGAGATGACGAAATTTCGATGACGGGGGGGGAAGGGATCAGAGTTTTGCTGACAAGGGGCTGAAAAATTGATGACGTCATATTTAAGGGGCCCCTAACTTTCATTTATATTATCCATAGATGGGCTATTCTCGAATCTCCATCTATCAGTTGAATTCCGTGCTAACAACGAAACCGCTTCCCGAATAAATTTTGTGCCTCATTTTCCAAATCCTGCTGCCAGAAATTCCTTTTTAAAAAGCGTTTTACTGATATTGCCTTTTAAAAAATTTCATTTGATTTCAGGACAACCTGAAATAGAATTATTTATTTTTAAAAAGAACTTTATGACGAACCTAATTTAATCAGGAATTTAAATCTATTCAATTATGAAAAATAAAATTTATCTGAGCGGGATTTACCTTTTGGTTTTTCTCCAATTGATTAACACTTGCGTAGGGATAAAGTTTCCTTTTTTTTTAACAAAGAGAAAAATACTTTTGTTTAATTAGGGTAAAAAAAGCTCATTAGTGAAGTTCATTTGCAAGTTCGGATGTTTGTTTGAAACGGGAGTTTTATTTGCCGAATGTAGGAGTTAAACTTGGTTTTTAAGTACGGGGAGAATGGCAACAAGTTGATATTTAATTAAATCAAAGGAAAGAAGGAAAAAAAAAGGGGAAAAACTCCATTGAATATTTACGAGCATTTTCAACACGAATCGGATTTATTTTTTGATTATTTTCGTTTGGAAAATTAATGGAAATTAAAGTTCTTTTCTCTCTCTCTCTCTTCGCAATGTAAATATTTTAATATCGATCGTTATTTCTGTTCGAGGACGGATATAACCCGCAATTTGTTTTTTGAATTCCGGAGGGAAATTTGTTAAAAAGTCTCGCCACAAGAGAGCAACACGCCTACAACGGTACAATTATTCAATCATTACATTTCATAGTTAGGAAATTTGACGGCAGATGACAGCTCTACACGCATAACAATATGATTACACAGAAACAAACTTCACATTAGGTTCACAACACGTACATGCCAGCATGCACCGTCAAACCAATAGATACCCAGGCCACATCGGATCATTCTCACGGACTGGATACCTCTACTACTTTTTTTTCTATTCAAACCGAGCACAACTCAGGTTTATTGCCATAGGCAATTTAATACCTAGTGAGTTGTGCCGGAAGTGTAAGTGCGTGTACCTAACAGTCTGAGTGCGTATCTAGTGTTGTGTATGATTTTTCAGTGCTGCCACCTATATCTCAGAAGTAAAGTGAGTGAGTGATTGAATATTTGCACTGTTTGTAGGACTGTTGCTCTCTGTGGCGAGACTTTTTAACGGGAAGATCGGCTCGCATTTGCGCCTCGAAGTTGGGAACCGCAGAAAACAAACTTCAGCCGACCACCACTGTGGTGAGGCTCGAACCTGGGTCCCCGCGATGCGAGTCCGTCACTATGAACACTCGACCACCACAGCGGACCTCTACTACTTCACCGCACACCAACTTCGGTCATATATCGCCATTTTCCAACCAGGAGTTAGGTGGGAAATGAAGGCTCCTTTCATCGGTGGTCGCCCTAGTCTCTGTAGGTAAAGAACTTTCTTCTGATGTATGTTCGGATTCGAACCGAACCCATGGACCTTGATGGTTCAAGTGCTATTATACTATGCTGCATTTTATAATATACATGAGAGAAGAACCGTTGCGCTGACATTTCACCAAACACCAACTCTGGCCATATTGCGAAATTTACTACCATTAATGAGATGAATTGGAAACGAAGGCGCTGTGGTCGCCTCAAGCTCGACTCGATTAGGGAAAATATCTTATCTATATCCTCCCTTGGGTTTGAACCGGGCACCGTGACGGCAACGTTCACTGTGGTAGACGAGCATCTTATCACCCCGCCACTCGGGCGATACCGCTGCTCCTGCTGTCACCTATCGAATAGAAACAAAACTAGCTTTTATAATTTTCAATGTAAAGTTGGCAGTTGGTTTCAAATCGGTGTGCAGCATGAAAATGAGTCGCTGTGCTGTCGTGTGGGCATCGTGCTGGACTCTCGCCCCTGAGGATCCAGGTTCGAATCCCCGTTGACGGCACGGTGGTGGTCGGCTGAAGTTGGTTTTCTGCTGTTTCCCAGCTTCGACGCATGAATGTGAGCCGGTCTCCCCATTTGAAAAATTCTCTCCGCAGAGAACAGGCAGGCCTACAACACGATACTTACAAAACATGAAAATTCAAGCATTTCCATCTTTACTTCAGAAAATGGAAGCCAGATGGCAGCATGAACAAGAAACATGCGCAACTCGACAACAAACTCGTCAAACGTACACTCAGAACACACATTCCGGCGCGTGCCGATTCGTTAGAAATTCCGTAGAGGAATGCGCACGAGGTGCATGTACGGTTAAGTAGTATTAGCATGAAAACGAGGAATATGTGGTGTGATGCCATGAAAAAAAACAAGGTCAAAAGCAGATGATTCCACTTATCGGGTACAATTAAAAAGTAATTAAGATCATATTCGGCGTTTTAAGCTGGGGAGAGTGATTAAGTGGGTGCCAAAGGCAGCACCTCCTAGAGTTAGAAAGCCTCTGCACTGTTTTCCATAAACGCCATTCAGACTACCTAACAAGTTTGGAACATTTTGAAACACAGCATCCTATTTCTTTTCTTCTTATTTTGGCGTAGAATCTTCCGGATTGGCTCACAAACACCGCATAGTGATTGGATGTGGGGCATAGAAATCGCCAATTCTGAGCCCGGCCATTTCTTTTCCTCACAACGATGATACTGGCACATCGAATTTTTAGCCCCTGGATATTCTGGGGGGGGGGGGAAATGGACTACTTACTGACGTCACAAGGAGACTGCGAAGGCCTTCTATCTGTAGGAGGTGCTAGCCAAGGGCGTGCATTTTCTGTAACGTCCCGTATTTCGCGTGACAAAACCATTCTTTTCCATTGTAACTCAGTCTTGGGAGATGGGCCATTGGATGGGATGTTCATTGGATATAAGCCTGAGAGTATCGAACTAAAAACTTTGGTGGGAATTTTCATTAAAACCAAATAAAAGACGATTCCCTCCCGGACAACACCGCATTATTACTATTTAAAATGAAAAGTGCTTTCAATCTGAAGCAGCTCATATTTATAGACGCAATAGGTAAAATATCCAAATGCCATCCAATTTCTATCTTTCATATCTTACCGCTCCTTTCATCCAGTTCCATCCTTAAAGACTTTCCAATTCCGGATCCAGAACACAAAGACAAATCCGAATACAAAACTCAATTACGCATTCGACAGACGTGTTCGAGTAAAAATGGATATTTACGGAAGTAGAAGAAAGGAAAAAAAAAAGTCCCGGATGGAATTGGTATTTGTTTACTTGTACATTTTTGGGGGAGCCCCCAAAAGCATTGCCAATTAGCCTTACGCGTATTTCTCTCTCTCTCTCCGTTTTGTAGAAGCCCTCATGGATTTTTGAAGGGAAAGTTGAATCACTTTGTAAACGAAATTATCTCGAGACTCTTCTGGATGAATACTTGTCTGGAAGACATTCCTTTCTCCGTAAATAAGAAAAGAAAGACCAAAGAAAGTGGGGGAAAAAAAAGGTAAAATTTCCCTTTACTTTGAATCCATCCACTCATCCATGAGTCCATTCCTTTCCACGTTGAAGAGTTTGGGGAGGGGAAAAAGGGGGAAAAAAAAGAACAAAGATGGCGGAAATTAACTTTATTCGAGCAGAACAAAGGTCTTTGTCTACGTGTTTGTATTTGAGTTTGTGTATACGTGTGTATACGTGATTCTGAGAGCAGTGTATTTACAGTAAATAAGACAGGCAAAGGAACAGTTTTATAAAAGTGTGTGTGTTTTCTCTCTCTCTCTCTCGACGAACTTTTGTTTGAGATGGAAGCCGGGGCTTTTAAGTGATGTCTGTGTGTGTGTGTTTGTCTCTTAATTGAATTCAAAACGGCTCCCTTCGTATTATACTTTCGATTTTGTACGTGTTTTTCCTCTTAAAATTGTTTCGTTTACCGTTTTGTGATTAAAATTGGATTCTTTTTTTTTTTTTTTTGGATGTGCATACAGGAAATAGAGTCGTCGCTCGATATAACGGCCCTCTTTGTCCCATCGAAAACAGATGTTATACTGGGAGGGTGATTATATCGAAAGTGAAACGAGACTTAGATGATATGACGAGGCTTATGATAGTCGTTCTATGACCGGTCGTTGTAATGGAATGGTCGTTATAACGAGCGTCGACTGTATTATGTATAATAACCGATTTATCATATTCACAGTAACATATCTGTAGTCAGCTGAATGGCTAGTTAAGAGGCCTTTCACGCGGACGCGGATCCGGAAGAAGTTTTAGCAATTGGAATATACTGAGCCTTTCAGACGAGCCGAAATTTTTCCGCACGTATGTTCATGCGGGTCCGGACGTCGTCCGCATGTGTCAAAACCTAAGTGCGGGCTCTGCATCCGCAATAGAAGTTTTGACAATAGGTTTATATTCGGAGCTATTCACAGGATGCGGAGCGAATTCGTCCGCATCTTAGGCTACTTTTTAAAGACGATTTTGCACGGAATTTTTGTAATTATTTGCCATAAATACCCTTAAAAACACCATATGAGGGTCCCTGTTCATCAATAGGATGTACGTCTATCCCTCCGTTTGCTTCTCAAATGGAGATATAGCAACTTTAACCGCCTTTTGTCTATACTTCACAATTTTACACAATAAAACCTGTCAACAACGGCCACTGACGGGACCAAAATTATAAGCCGTTCTGTTCATTGCGAATATTTAATTGACTACATACTTTAATAACTTTTAAATTTAATTTAAAAATTTTAATTTTTTCTTTTTAAATTTTTAAAATTATTTAAAAAATATTTGAAATTGTTTTAAGTCTATATACAGTCAAACCTCGTTAATGAGTCACTCTTGGGAGAGCAAAAATATGACTTGATAAGCGGAGTGACTCATTAAACGGAGTAAGCCATAGCTGTTTCAATTCCTGCATGAGGATAATTGGGAGTTCCAAAAAGTGATCCGGTAGGCGGAGTGACGTGTTAACCGGGTGACGCACTAACGAGGTTTGACTGTATAATTATTTTTTAATCTTGTAAGTTTTTAAACTTTAAAGAAAATACTTTTATTAAACAACGTTATCCACGGACGGCGTTCACTCAAGGCCGGATTAAGACGGTTTGGAGGCCCTTAGCACTTGAATATTTTTGGTGGCCCCCCGAAACCTACAAGTACATTTTACTCGATATTCAGTCTATAAACTGAAAAAATGAAATTTTATATTTCAGAAGTGACTATAATCTAAGGATGGGACTTCACTCTAAAAGGTTTATGAAAGTTATTTTATAAAACTTAAAAAAAGCAACCAATAAATTGCAACCAAAAAAAGCAACCAAAGGTCGATCAGCTTATTGGTTGCATTTTTAAAAGAATTAGTATATAAAATTTTTATAGTTTAATCTGGGCTTAAGGTCGGGATCACACTATAAAGTTTTATAAAAGACCTTTTATAAAAGTTGCAAAAATTGGACCAATAGGCGCATCGGTTGCATTCAAGCAAATGCAACCGGTGATCTTATTGGTTGAATTTTTCACGTTTTATCAAAGAGCTTTTACAAAACTTTTATAGTGTAATCTTGGCCTAAGGCTGGTATTACACTATAAAACTTTGATAAAAATTCTTTTATAAAACTTGAAAAATGTAACCAATAAACACATCTGTTACATTCGAGCGAACTTAACTGATCCACCTATTGGTTGCATTTTTCAAGTTTTATAAACGAACTTTTATAAAACTTTTATAGTGTAATCCCGGCAAACCCATGTAAGAGAGAGAGGCACTCTCTCTCTCTCTCTGAATTGAGGTTGAAGGAGAAAAATAATTACAAAAATATTGCGAAGAAAGTTTTTATGCACGAATTTCAAATTAAAGGCCCTTTTGCGGACACGCCCGCATCTTTAGTACTCGTGTGAAAGGGTATGCGGACCCGCGTCCGCTCCGTGTGAAAGGGGTCTTACGCTTTCTTTTGTTCTCTTGGTCCAGGGTATACCTTGCAGTGGTTCTCAAAGTGTGTGCCGCGGCTCCTAGAGGCGTCAGCAACGATTGTCGGGGCGTCTCGGCAAGTTAGCTGTAATACAGGGTGTTCTGTAAGTGCTGGCAAGGCCTTTATCTCACCAACCGTTCGTCGTAGTATTCCAATTTAAAAAATGCTTAAAAAGCGTTCTAAAACTACCCTGTACCCGTTTTGAGAGTGAAAATACAGTGTGTCGAGACATAAAAAAAAGTCAAAATTTTTATACCCCCCCCCCTCCTCTGATTTCAAATTAGAAAGTTATTGGTCTGTCATTTGTGAGCCCAAGAAAAAAAGAGCGCAATATTCAAGAGATAATTCGAATTCGAGAAACGGAGGAAATTTGGGAAAGAACAGCGTTGAATGCGGGGTAAAACGGTTTTTTCCGCATTTAACGCTATTCTTTCCCAAAATTTTCTTCCGAATTTGAATATCTTAATGAATATTGCATTTAGCTACATGGACACTTTTTTTATTGTTGGCATCAGGAGAGGCAGGGCAACAACTTTCAAATTGAAAGTTAAAGCACAGGGATGGGGTACCGTATAAAAATTTAGATTTTTTTTACTTACACTGTATTTTCACTCTCAAAACTGGTACAGGGTAATTTTTGAGCATTTTCTAAATTGGAATAATACCTCCACGACGGACCACTTACAGGACACCCTGTATATTTATCATGTTCTTGTGCCTGTTTGATGCTTTGAAGCGCTTCTTTTGTTAGATATTCTGAGGAGTCTCGGACCAGCACCTCCTAGAGATAGAAGGCCTCCGCAGTCCGCTTCTGACGTCAGTAAGTAGTACATTTTCCCTCAGAGTATATATATTCAAGGGAAAAAAATTCCCCGCTCGTGCTAGTATCATCGTTGTGAAGAAAAGAAATGATCGGGCTCATAATTGGCGATTTCTATGCCGTACATCCAATCACTATGCGGTATTTGTGAGCCAATCAGAAAGATTCTTCGCCAAAATAAGAAGAAACGAAATAGGATGCTGTGTTTCAAAATGTGGCGAACTTCCTAGGTAGTCTGAATGACGTTTATGGCAAGCACTGCAGAGGCCTTCTATCTCTAGGAGGTGCTGCTCGGACACGTGTTGACTTGGGCAAGGGAGCCGCTGCCGAACGGTTTTTTGGGAGCTGAAGGCTACAATATACTCGACCGAGGAAAAGCCAATGGCGAAGAAGGTAGAAAATTCCTTTTTAGTTAAGACTAGAGTTAAAATCAACGAAAAATAGAGGTTCTCGGTGACGTCACGCGAGTGAAGTTAATTAACTCTCGTTTCAAGAGGCTTAAAAACCAGTTTGAAAAAAAAAAAAATTGTTTATAATTACTTGAAGTGAAGAAAATCTAAAGACCCTGAAATTTTAGAGGGAACTAATTTTTTTTCACCCCCCCCCCCCACTAAAATTTTTAGTTAAAAGTCTCCTCCTTCACTTTTGAGATCTTTAGCAACGCATATATAATAAGTTAGATGAAAGCGACGAGAGGAGAAAATTCAATTAACGAGAGCGCCCTCTTTCTTTCTTTTTTCCAATGTACGAGATGAGAGATGCGCGTCCATATTCTATCTCCAGTTTTAAACTTACGCGTGTGTTTGCATGTAGTGCTTTCATAAATGAGTGAATCGAACAGAACGTACATCACTATTAAAAACAATTTGGAGTGTTTTTCAAGAGAAGAAAATGCTCTTTAGAAATCGGAAAGGCTGTTAGTTAATTAATAAACAAGTGTAATTAACATTTTGCCTTCCTTCTCCGTCTAATAGGGAAGCGTTAATAAGTGTTAATCACGGACGCTGGTTGTTTTTTGTGTGGAGTGGCTTTTTCTGGCCACTTGAGGCCTCCTCCATTCATTACTAATGAGATTCATTTGGAAGTTGGTGGGGGGGGGGGGTGTTTTCATGGTCGGGGTGTAGATGGCGCTGCTTGGAGTCTGCTTTTCCGAATCTGGTAATGTCTCGGGGGATGGGGGTGACCATGCGTCCGTTATTTAAACGAAACTTTCTCCTTGCTTTTCCCCAGGCGCCGTTATGCTCCGTATTTCTAACAGAGAGAGAGAGAGCTAACTATTGTCTTCAGTTGAATCGTGAACGTACAGGGTGTCCCATAAATTCGAAAATGCAGTTTGAAATCATTGGTATATGTGAATGTGGTTCCCGAATAAATTTTCCTCACTGGAAATATGCGAACCAGGGCTGATTAAATGCAGATTAACAGCTCATTTCTGAATTTTCCCATTACTGGCGCTAACATCAGGCAGGGCCGGAACTGAGAGGGGGGAGGCAACTGCCCTGGGCGGAATAATTTAGGAGGCGGCAGTTTTAAGTAGGAACGAAGGACACCGTTACAAAATTATCTTTTAATTATCTTTTATCATCTTTTAATTTGAAAGTTATAATGGGTGACAAAATAATGTTTGCCCCCGCGACGCTGAATCATGTTTTTCCCGGTTGGCAAAAAAATCCTAGTTACGGCCCTACGTAAGGTTCCCATTGATATGTTGACATTGGTGGACAACGCACCACTGGTGAAATTGTTTCACTGCAGCTACGAATCACCGGCCGAAGATTTACGAACGTTTCGGACACCGAAGAGACTGAATAAAGGTTCTGGTAAACAGAGGGCACTGCATCGACAAACATTCAACCAGTTCAACAGGCACGGATGCAACGCCCTCTATTGACAAAATTTTGAACTATTTTTTTCTTTAAAAAAGGGGGGGGGCGGAAGATCCTCCTTCGCGGGGATAACTTTCTCGTAAACTCCATTCAACTTTCCAAATTATATTTCGATTTTCATGAATTTTTTTAACCCGTTATGAACTTATGGGACACCCTGTAGATAATTTGCAAAACAATACAGGAAGTGAATTAACTTGTCGTTTACAACGTATCGTCGATCACTATAGGACAATTAATCCTCACCCCGTCTGTGTTTAGATTTACCGGATATCCCCCCCTTTTTGATGTCAGCTTTCTCGTACGTTCGAAAAAACTCTCCCTTTCGTGACAAAGGGGTAAGAAAGGGTGACAAAAGATTTGCCCCCCCTCCTTTCAGGTTTCCAGAATTCTCTTTTTTTCCCCAGGGAAAATTTTATTTTCACTCAGAAACATACAGTATATCTCTTCATTGATATTAGAGTTTTTGTGTGTTTTCCCCACACGTTTTGACCAATCACCTTCAAAATCCCCAGAATACACAAACCCAAGTTGCCTTCAAGCCACACAGATACTACATGGTCCAGCTTGGCCCAGAGGGTAAGACGAAAAAGACAGTCCGGAAAAAACGGCTCAGGAAGAAGAAAACCGCAACAACAAGTTTTGAGAATACCATTGTTTGGCCACTAACACACAGACCGCCATGAGAGACCATCTTGGGATGGTTTGCGCTCCTTGCCAAAGGGATGGACGGTGTCGGAGAGCAATTTGCTCACCAACAGTAAATACGGTGCACCTAACTGGGAAAGGGATCGTAAATTATCTTACCCTGCGTCAGGACCCTGGTAATCGTGGGATCCCCGCTTTACTTCTTCTACTCAGAAATAACGTAAGTATAATAAATAAATAATAGCGAGCAAGGGCGTAGCGAGGGGGGGGGACTTGGGGGTCTGGTCCCCCCCCCCCCCGAAATGTGAGAAAATGACCGAAAAAAGGGAAAAAGATGGCCAAATTCATTGTTCTGTCACTTTGGTCCCCCCCCCCCCCCCGAACGAAATTTCTGGCTACGCCCCTGATAGCGGGCATCATCTTTTCTGAGTTTTTGAATCTAGTAACCCTAGCCGTGTTGGAATTGTGTCTATGCGGAAACTATTACCGCATGCTTTCCTGTGTAATGCGTGGTGGGAATTCAGGTAGGACCATCTACATTCCAAGATGGAAATGAGATTCGGTCGGATTGGGCTAGTGAAAAAAAGGAGAGAGAACCTTCATTCAAAAATTCTGGAAAACTGAGACACCCGGAAAATTTTGGAAAGTTAGGATACCCCCGGTATCTCGTAGAAAGACTAGGCATGTGGATGAAATTTCAAGATTGAGACTGCTATAGCAATGAAGAAAAATTTGCTGCGTTAATATTTCAGTCGCAGAATGATACTCCTGCTCGATTGACTGAACTGTACGAACCGACTACGACCAGGCTCTGTCGCTTTTGCTATATAAGCTCAATGTCCAGGACGGCGTGATCGTGCCGGAAAAAGTTCCTAAATGCCGAGCCTTCCCTCTCCACTCTTACCACCACCACCACCACTCCTGTAGCGCTCATAGCAGCTGCCCCACGCAATGTCTCTTTAGTCTTGTGCGCACTACGGTGCACTACAGCCACTACTGTGGCTGGTTTCGAGGTGGAGCGATTAATAATGTTCCGGGTGGGGCGCGATAGAAGCTACGGGTACTACATAGGATCCTATGGGCTGGCTTGAGTTGGTGGGCGATGAGAGAGAAACTAAATCTGAAGAAGGGAGTGATGGAAAAAAAGTTTAGGAAACTATGACCCACAGGCTTTCTTTTTTATATTCTAAAGCTCACACACTTACCGGTATTTCTTGTTAGGGTTAGAGTTGCCGAACATTAGCGTGCGTTTGGCAAGAAATTCTACGGTTTCCGATCACGCCTTCACGCACTGCGCTGCAAAACCGCACCGCAGTGTGTGAAGGCGCTTCTGGGGGCAACATTTGCCCACAGATATATGTGTAATGCACTACAGCAAATTACGAAAGTCTCGTTTAAATGGGAAATGAAATATTCCGGGAAGTTACCGGTAATAGGGATTTTCGCTACGACCCGTTTACATGGCGTTTAGTTTAAATGCCAGTATCTCCCCCCAACCCACCCTTTTTTCGGAAGTCGTCACTGGTAGGTAGTTCACGTGGGTCGAACGGAAGTGGATGGGTCAAGACGGCTGGCAAAGGAGCTAACAGTAGTTTGCGGAGACTATGGGAGGAAAGGAGGTAGGAGTCACCCACAATTTCTCCGCAATGGAGATGATGATGACGAGTTTTCCTGCGTGTGAGGGATCTCCGTCCATATTTTTTTTCCTAAGGGGCCATTCAAGTATTACGTACGCAGATTTTAAGCCATTTTTGACCCCCTCCCCCCCCCTTGTCAGCAAAAGTCAGCAAAACACTAACCCCCCCTCCCCCCGTCAGCAGCTTAAAATATTTCATATCTTCAAAAAGAGGTGGTTGATGACGTAAGCAACCTTCAAACCCCCTCCCCCCTTGTCATCAAAAGTCAGCAAATCCGAAACTCCCTTCCCCCCCGATGCTGACGTAATACTTGAATGAGCCCTAACAAGGAATAAAAAGTTGCCATGCGGGTAATAATCACCAAAGCAACCCCTAACCGTCCATATGTAAACGGCGCCAAATAAGACAAAGATTCATCCTAGCATATGCGGAATAGGAAACGTAGGCATATATACAGTCGAATCCCCTTATAGCGAACTCCAAGAGACCAGAGAAATCACTTCGTTACAACGAAATTTCGTTATAAAGGAATTCGAAATCGTTCCATTGTTCCTATGAAAACTTATCCGATGGCTTAGAATAGTGTTCGTTAAAATGAGATTTTCGCTATAACGGTGTTCGTCAAAACGGGATTCAACTGTATTTACAGAAATAATGCAGGGGAAGATCTTTCTTATTGGGGCACCATTGACTCACGGAAATGTACAATGCAGAACAACATGTTGCAATGATACAATTACAATTCAAACTAGTGCCTGTTTGGTTCTATTAACCTATAACGTATGTCGTTAAAGTGATGCTTGGCGATATTTTGAGTTCACTTGGCGAAAAACCTCCAGTAGCACTTCCGCTCTCCGGGAAAGTACACGCGCACAACCATCTGAAGTTATGTATTGCAAATAAATTTGACGCTACGCTGCTGCGAACCCCATCTAGCGAACTCAAAATCTCGCTAAGCATCAGCGCCTTCGCGGCATACGTTAAACGTACAAAGTTGAATCGCCAAGTTACATCGCCTGAAATTCAACAAGTCCAGGTACATTATAGGCAATAGGTAAGATTTTCCAGTATGGCCCGGTCTTTTAGATGACCTGCTTATATCTCTTCGCTGAGGCAGAGCGGCGGGCCATGTTCTGGTTAGGAGCAGATACATTATAGGTGCCGAAATGTGACCATGATCTATCCATATTCACAAACTCAAAGAAGATCCAAAGGATTCTGATCTAATTACGTGACTTTATTACAGAATTTCGTTTGGTGTAGGGAGATAGGACTTGGCGCTATTCGGGGTTCGTTACAGGGTAACGATCACCGGTAACGAAGATCACCGGCTGAAATAGAGCAAGTTCAAGAGAACACCATGTTGGTCCGAAGAACTTGGCTGCTGGCGTTGGTGGTGGCCTGGACACAGTGCCACCCATCTCTAGCCGCAGGAACGATTTCGTTGCTCAACGTGTCCCACTGTTTCTGCTGCTGCAGCTGAAACTGCTCGGTCTCGACATCGACAAGGACAACGGGATTGACGCGGTGGTCGGAGGTGATTCCAGTAGAGCTGTTAGGAGCCAATGCCGCCAGCTGGTTGTTGTTGCTGATGCGACTGTTATCGAACTGATCGCTGGTAAAAGAAGGGGTCGATTTCTGTTGCCACGCAGGTGAGGTCGTCTCGTCCCTGGCCTTGTAGCTGCCAAAGCTAATGGACTTGTTGGGATTCATACCCGCGATCTCGTCGGAATTCAGATACGACAAGCCGTTGGTCTTTTTCCTGCAGAAAGGTTTCTTCAGGCCTTTGTAAAGTCGCCGGCCGAAATCCTTGGACGATTTCCAGGCGCTGTTGTGGTTGTTGTTGTTGTTGTTGTTGTGATTGTTGCTGTTGTTGTTGTTGTTGCGATAGCCGGTGCCGCAGGAGCACTGCGCCCGTCGCTGGCAGCTGCTGCAGTAGCTGTCGTCGGAACTGGAGCCGTCGTAAGCGGTGTTGTAGAAGTTCCTGAACCTATCCGCATAAGAAATCCCATTCCACGCCGGATCGTCGCCGACCTTCCTGTAACCGCGGGCCAGCTTCTTTGCCATGTACTTACGGAATCTGGCGAACATTACACCAAGGCTGGCTTCCGAATCTCCGAAACAGAACGACTTTTCTTGGATGCCGTCCAGGCTGTCGCTGTCTGAAGTATGGAATGCTGCAAAGACAGAATTTTGGTTTTTCTTTTTAATAAGCTACGACTAACTCTAAACTAACTCCATGGCTTTCCCTCGCTTTCTGACCTGATCTGAGCGATTTCAAGCCATTGTCTGCCGTCACAACAATGCCTAGGAGTGAGGGACTATCCAGTATAAAAACCAATGTCTCATTATCTTGGGGTATTGTTAGCCTTCATGAATGGAGTCTCAAGATCAAGAACATGAGCATATGCAACAAGTCCAGCTGCTAAAAGTCTGCTATAGACAGTGCCGTCTTAAAGCAATGGCCCACCCGGTCACGGCCCTTAGCCACGGCCGTGACCAGGATCGTGTGGGCTGCCCCCGGCAAAGCGATTTTTACCGAGTCCTTTAAATTGCTAAAAATTTCGTGCCTATCAATATGCATGCTCATACTCAAAAATTCCAATCAGATATTTTTTACATGAGGCTCCCGGGCTTTGACAGGAAGTGCCCATGCGTTAAGACGGCCCATGGCCTAATAATGATGTTAGAGCCAATGGAGGGCCTCAGAACATCACTTCAATTTGGGGAGGGTGTCCATGGTGCTGTTAAGACGGCCCTGGCCGCAACTCGAATGACAAGTTGGGTTAGGCTTTAGACATAGAGGCGTACAATATCTGATTCTACTTAAATTAGAGTAGAGCACACATGCTCAATGCCTAATTTTGTGAAAACGAACTGAGCGGCGCATTACCAGATCACTTAAGCGACCAGCGGCACCAATTCCACACCACTTAAGGGGTCAACGGCCCATTTGAAGATCACTTAAGTGATCTGTGGAGATTTTCCGTATCACTTAAATCACTCGGACACATTCTCAATTTAGTTAGATGGCACGTGGAACATTCCCAGATGGCGCCTCTTGGGGGCTATGAGACAGCACGGGGCGATGATCTAAGAAGGGCGCTAAATCCGAGTTGAAAGGGTAAAAAAAACGCTTTGCGGACCAAACGTGGTCGGAGGGGAGTACTTGAATGACCCGTGACACTATGACACATTGGCACATTCAAAGAGCACTTAAGTGACTCGTTGCACATTTACACTTGGATGGCCCGTGGCACAGTCTAACATCACTCAAGTGACCCGCGACAGATTCACCGATCATGCTCAATTCCACAGCACTTAAGCGGCCAGGACACATTTCCTCAGCACTTGAAGGATCCGTGAAACATTTGGAGATCGCTGAAGTGGCTCTGTAAGGGATTTATCATTAGGGACAATGTTAGTTCAGGGGTGCCCACAATCTAGCGAAAGAATTTTCTCGTTTTTGGCGCACCGAGTATAAGATGCCATTAAGAATGTTTGATATCTTCATAAAGGGGTTGGTTGATGACGTAAACATCATCCACCCCCCCCCCCCTTGTCATCAAGTCAGCAAATCGGAAACCCCCTTCCCCCCCGTCGATGCTGACGTAATAATTGAATGACCCCATGACCCCTAGCCAGCCGATGTAGCTTCGGGAATGATGAAATTCTCCTATTCGCCGAGGAGAATTAAGATGCAGGATACTCAATGAATCAGAAATGTGCGGCGAGAACGAGCTAAAGACACCTGGGTGTCCGAACATTGGCTTACTTGGACCAGGACTCCATCTGACGCACACATGGCATCGATTTGTCGTTGTCCTTGAGATGGGAAGCGGGGTGTGTCCGGTCCTTCAATATCAATGACATTCCTGTATAATCTGTGATAATGCACGAATCTCTTTGGATGTCCCCCTCCACTCAAATATATATAAAATCGGGGCTTGAGGAGCCCCCGAAATTATTTTCGCAACGGGCCCCGCTCTCTTATGATATACGTGCGGTCCTGGATCCTGGGACCATCTTCTGAAAAGCATTGCCATAGGTATGTACCCTTCGTTAACTTACAGTATATTTCGCTAGTAGAGATGGGAAGACATTGCGGAAGTATATACTCTTTTTCTGACATTCTCTAACGGGGTTTTCTTCAGAGAACCCCGGTATATCCACAAACTAAGATAATTACGCCATGTTTGTTTAGCCATTTCGTAAGGGGTTAATGTATCCTTAAAATACAGTTCCTCTCACTTGACGGAATATCACCTCGGCCTTGGGGTTCGGTGAACCCCATTTCTTCTCTCTTTCTCGCTGTATTTGAAAGTCGCCGCGATTCCACTTATTCCCCCGCAATACGCTTGTATCTGTTTTAAAGAAAAAAATTAGTGGCAACAGGAAGGGTTGAGGGGGGGGGGGGTGATGAACCGCGGTTCTCATTCCTGGTCTAGATGGATTCGTGATGATTTTACGAGATAAGTCTGGAAACCAAAATGTACATGAAACCCTTTATCGACAGTTTTGTAAATGTACGTGAAATTTGTCGCCAAGTGGAAGTCGGCGGCTTATGTCGTTGAAGGGTTATAAAAGTCGCCACCAAGCAGAGGCGGTTTTATGGTTTATATATATATCTCACAGGGGGGGGGGGGAGGCAAAACCATCTATACATATCCCACGAGGGGCAATATAAACAAGTTTTATACCGCCATTCTCCCGTCCTCATTTTCTTCACCACTCATTACTTAAAATTGCCCGATACATATCCCAGGGCGGCATATAGACCATTTGCCCTCTGTCTCTAAGGTATTATTATATGGGGGTGGGGGGGGGGTCACTCACATTCTTACGTGCTTTCTTGATCACCCAATGTGACCTGCATCCTCGCTCTCTAGGTCACTCCCACGCTGACAAACTCCCTAGGTCACACTTTTGGTGGCTCACTGACTTTGGTCATGGTACTCTCATCACGCAGCGGGGCTCCTAGACTGGGAACTTTGGCGGTTCCTCAGGCCTGACCTTTCACGGCCCCCCCCCCCCCCCCCCAGTAAATTCACATGGTGAAAAAAAAAATTGACCCATTTCGTCAGTTTCCAACCTGTGGAGTTGGGTGGAAAATGAAGGCGCCATCTGTCGGTGGTAACCCCATTCTCGATAGGGAAAGAACTTCCTTCCTTCTGATGTTCCTTTGCCCGGATTCGAACCCATGGAGCTTAATGATAACTGTCGTAGTGACAGACGAGCATCTTACCACTGCGGCACTCGGGCGATATGACAGCTGGTCATTTCCTCTCCAGGTCACCCTTCTGGCCATTCACAATCTTGCAAACGCTCTAGATCAGTGATTCCCAACGTGGGCGTTAACGCCCCCGGGGGGGGGCCGCGATGGGATGTCCCAGGGGGGCGGTGGAAGCTATGAGTTTAACATAGGATCTTATGGGCTAGATTGTGTTGGGGAGCGATAGGAGAAAAAAATTTCTGAAGAAGGGGGCGATGGGACAAAAAAGGTTGGGGAACTATGCTCTAGATCACTCGCTGCCTTGGTACCTCGGTCTTAGGTCACTCCCATGCTCTTTATACGTCACACTTTTGATCGCTCACTGGTCTAGTCTCTCTCTCTCTTGGTCATTGCACTGTTTTGGTTACTCACACGCTTGTCCCCTTGTAGGTCACTCACTCATTTTGGTCGGTCACTCACCTCGTCCCTTACTAGAGGTACCGACATGAAGAAAACATTGAAGGTCCTGAAAGTTGCCAGGACTCAAACCCATACGCAGAATGGAGAAGGGTGCGTTGCATTGAATATTCATTAATTGTTGGAGGAGCCCGGTCCTACTCGAATAGCTTCAGTTCCGGGTTCCGTCGCCTATGTGCCTCGCCTGGCGTAGGCAGAAGCGGATTTCTGGTTTCTACCGCCTGCGGGCATACAAATTCTTTTTCCTCATGCCACTAATTTTTCTTAACCAAACATTCCTAAAATTTGCCACCTCTCCGAGCTTACAGCAATGGCTATTCCCCACCCCATCCCATTCCGTAAATATTCATTTGTCGCCAAGTGAAATCCGCCGAATGGGGGTATATGTTACCGTTGAAGTGCAGAAATCAGTTATTCTACAGATTATCTAGGCATCAAATCAGCTAATCTGCACATCAGCTAGGTAATGTGCACATTAACGGTAACATATACAGTCAAACTCGGAAATAATGGCATCGAAGATTCGGTGAATTTTCGTCGTTATATCTCTAAAGGTGTCGTTACAACCGAGGTTGCCATTTTCGAGACTTTTTTGACGAAGAATGTAATCAGATGCTATCAAACGTGTGCAACAAGCTATTTCATTATGATCAGAGTGACCATATCTTATCGAGAGAAAATCCGGGAAATTCGGGTCATGTGTGAATATACACGTGTTCCCTTCGAGATATAGCTCCAATTCTCGCCAAAAAAAAACATTACCTATTGTCAGAGAAATCGCCAAGTATGGCTAAGCAATAACCCTCGCGAGTAATACAGCACCACGACAGATACGGAAAACTGGCTGTGTGAGGAGATATCGATGTTTGAGGAAAAAAAAGAAAATTCATTTCTGTCCTCACGGGAAGTCGAACCCCGGTCTCTCGTTTGCCGGTCTCACGAGTGCTCTACGAACTAAGCTATCATGGATGACAGAATTTCCCCTCCTTGGAGCGTAGGGATATGCTGAATGGCTCCGTGCAATGGACGGTGGCGACATTCTGCTAATATCTCGCAGATGACATTAGGGCCACCAGATGGCGGTATATGACGAAAGACGTCACTCTCCCTTGCTAATACGACAGAATGGAGATATGAAACATTGATATCTCCTCACTCAGTAAGTTTTCCGTATCTGTCGTATTAACAAGGGAGAGTGTCGTCTTTTGTCCTAATACAGTACCCACTGGAAATCCGGGGTGCCCCATATACGGGACATCATTATGTAATTAGGAGCATGTCGGAGCTCCATACTTCTTAAAAATATTTTTTGTCTCACAGTTAAGCATAGCAAACGCCACAAAAACACCAAAAAAAAAAAAAAAAAAGTGTCGTTATATCCGAGTTCGAGGCATTTTCTTCGACGTCCGTCATTAGCAGAGATCATCAACATTATTCTCTATGGAGGGAATCAGACCAGAAAACCAATTATTGACTTTATAACCGAGGTGTCGTTGCAATCGAGGTCGTTATAACCGAATTCGACTGCATAAACTGCAGCCTATGCTGCTTTTGAGGATTAAAAATATTTCGGATATTGGCAGAGGCGGAATTTCTGGTTTTGCCGCCTGGTGGACTCGATAAATTTTACCATGCTAATGAAATTTTCTTGACCCACCCAAAGTTTCTCTTCGATCACTCACAGGCTTGCATATTCTCTAGGTCACTCGTTTGGCCGACCACTCACCTAGTCCCCTCCTTGTCTACAGAACTGCGGCTTACGCCGTTGAAGGGTTTAAAGTCACCTAATTGGATAGTTATTACATATTGGCTATGATAGAAAAATTAGAAAGGTTAAAAGTCGCCAAATGGGCATGTAGAATCGCGGCTTACGCCGTTGAAGGGTTAAAAGAAGCCAAATTCGACATTAAATTGGATATAATGACAGAAACCAGGTGGGAACTTACAGATAATTTCCAGTTGGTCGAGGGAGAAGACGTCGTCGTGAAAGGGGACATCTGGAGGCATCTGCAGGCGATTGCATCTGAAGGCCGCGATCGTCTGGTTGGCGAGGAGGTGCCTACTCTTGGTCGGTGTCCTCCGTTGCTGAGGCGACACCTGTGGCGATTCGAGCAGGGCCTTCCCGACTTTGACCAGGCTCTCTGCGAGGCGATAATCTCGTCCCAGTATCACGCCCGGATTGGTGTTGTAAAGCTCGTTGGCCCTGGCAAAGAGGGCTTCGGCAAGCTCCTCGCTAAGACTCGGTTGTAACGGCCCGCCATCGATTAGCGAAGGGTAGTCGTCATCGTCATCGTCGTCTTCCATCGAGCAATTTTATTTTAGTCAGTGAGTGGCTACATTCAGTGTGATTGCGGGCGTACGAGACTAAATTATAAGACGTGGATCGCTGATTGGGAATTCTTAGTTAAGGGAAGAAATCTAATAAGCATTGAATCTCCGGGGTACCGATCAGTATCGACTGTTGGATCGTACTCTTGTTGATCCGATTGTTGATCACGGCGATCGAGTCCTGATGCTGGTAATCTTGAATAGTTTTGGGGTCTATGTGACCATGGCAGTAGCGTATTTACGGTGGGGACTATAAGCGGGCTGTAGCCCGGGCCGGCAAGTTTCAGGAATCGGTGGTCAAGAAAATTAGGGTGAAATGGGAGGAGAGACTGACAAAACCATAAATCCAACTCTGCGTAGAGCAAGGGTGCTCAACTTTTAGTAGAGTGCGAGCCACTTCATCGGTTTGGAGGCGTGTCGCGGGTCCCTCAGGATCTGAAAATTTGCTGCGGGCCATTTGAGTTATGTGAGAATTCCCTATGGGTAGCTAAAGTGATCTGGATGAACACACCGAGTCACTTAAATGATCTGGAAATGTGCCAAGAGCTACAGAAGCTATGTATAAAAAAAAAAGCCCCCCCCCCTGTTATTTTCAACGGAAATGAGGTAAACTCGGCACCTTTCCTGGTACACTGACCGTGGCACCAGATATATTACCCCCTCCCCGCACTCCCCTAGTTGCACACCTGTACCACATCCTCCTAGAAGTACCTCCTAGTAGTATCTAGGAGGCTTTGCCTGTACTCGAGTGTTCTGTAAATGCGCCCCCAGTCACATAAAAAGAACTGGAGGTGTGCCACGAGTGATTTGAACACCCCTTTCGTATGCCATTTGACTGGTTCCGTTATTTCTCGCGGGCCACACCAAAAAATTAAATTAATTTATTTAATATTAATTCAATAAATTAGTAAAATTAATTGATAATTAATTGAATCAATCTATATCTATATCTATAAAATTGATTTTCTGTCTGTCTGTGTGTGTGTATGTTCTCTATACAAATTTACAGTTTTAGATCGATCGCCGCCAAATTTTGCATATACACCAAATGGGACCCGACTTGAACGATAGGCTACTTTAAAATTTCATCAGAGCAGGGCAAATGCCCCAAATGGGCAAAAAAACTGTCGGGCAACAATGGTTTTTGGGTCTCAACAATCACGTTCCGAACGTTTACTTTGGTTACCGTGGTTAACGTTTACTGCGTTTCAGACATGCATATGCCTTTACAATGTGTGGTTTGTCACTTCTTTAATCCTGTCAGTAAAGAAGTGACAAACCATTGTAAGTAAAGGCATATGCATGTCTGAAATGCATTGCTAGGATTAGATAAATTATTAGACTAATTATTATATCGAGATATAATATCCAACTGGCAGGAATGAGATCTGGGTGATATTCTCTAGTATTTAAGAGGTAAAAGTCTCAGAAAAACCACTTGCCCGGGGGCCCCCATGATGCTCTTAAGACGCAGCCCTGGTTAGAAATAAGAGTCACTGCTCTATAATTACTCCGAATGTAACCCCCCCCCCCCCCACTAAAAAAAAGTTGTTTCATCATTGAACTGCAGCTAGAAACGAAAATTTACTGTCACCCGTGGGGCCAGTATTAATTTTGGCGCGCCATTTCCCGAAATTTCGAACGTAAAAACGCAGTGTCTTTCCTGGTCCAGCGTCCGGGGCACCAGACCCACCCTCAAATTCTCCTGGGAATTGATCTTCTTAGAAGCTGGCAACAAGCTGAATATCTCCATTAAACCGATGAAAGTTTTCCTGGTTTAGGGCCCCGCTACCCCCCGGTACCAGGACGTCGGAGGCCACGAACTCAATAGCGAGCGCACACACCGGATATAATCATGAATTAAATAAATGAAATCATTGAAGTGCCTCAAGCATTCGAGTATTCAATTAGCGATAATAATCGCAACTATATGACATAAATTTTTAATTAAATCGTAAAAAAAATTAAATTGCAAAAAATTTAGCAAAAAAATGCATTTAAAAAAGTATATTGGCGCTTTCTCGCACTTTTTTGGCGATTTTATTTTCCTCTCCGTACTCTTATTGTTATACAAATTCATATAGAGACAATATATTCAAAATTTTAATAGAACCTTGACGGATCTGAAGGGTCTTGAACCTTTCAGATATTGGGGGGCAAAAAAAAAATTTCAATGAAGCCCGAGGGCCAACAACTGTGGTACCTAGGTTCACACAATGTTGCCTTAACGGGTGGGGGCGAACAGGACCCCAGGGCACCGAACCATTCTGAACTCCGTGTATTATTTTAGAGAATTTTATTCATATTATTAGATAATTTTTTCACTAATGGATTCATTAATTCTGAAATTATTTCTTTCAATTATTGAGAAAATATTTCTTTCATTAATTCTGGAAATAATTTTCATTAATTATGAGTTTTCATGAATTGTTTTTACCATTTCTAAAATTTTTATTTCTTTCAATGACCGCATTTGTGGGCAAGAATCTAAAACCGGATATAATGAACTCTGATTTAACGAATTTCTCCGAACATCCCCGAAATAGCACCAATTTGCCAAATTCTGAAATCGGACCTCGGTATAACAAACCCCTATTCATCAAATTTTACAATCCTACCTCGATATAACGAACTTTCCATTAACAAATTATTCAATTTAACGAATTTTTACACTTTTTGAGCGTATAAAATCAGACCCAAATAGAACAAAAAAGCCTATTTAACAAATTATACAATCGGACTTCGCTATAGCGAACTCATATTTTACAAATTTTACACTATACCCCGATATAGTGAAAGCCAAGTTAACAAATAAAACGTTCCACGATCGTACTCCGATATTACGCATAACTTTAACAAATTATCAATACGTATAATTTTTTTTAGCATTTACAAATTTACCAATGACACTTGGGTATGGTATCATGCATAAACATCGGTAAGAGTTTTTTTAGAATTTGTCAAATTTATCAATGACGTTTGGTTATTATGCATAATTACCATCAAAAGCGATAATTATTTAGCATTTGTCAAATTTTCCACGACGCTTGGGTATTATGCATAATGGCCAGCAAAAGCGGTGATTTTTTAGCATTTGTCAAATGTATCAACGACGCTTGGGTATTATGCATAATGGACAGCAAAAGCGATGATTTTTTAGCATTTGTGAAATTTATCAACGACGCTTGGGTATTATGCATAATGGACAGCAAAAGCGATATGTTTCAAGTATTTATCAAATTTATCAATGACGCTGTGCTGGGCCGTAGCACGCCTTCTCGGGTACCGGGGCAGACATTTTCCTGAAGGCCCCTTGATAGGGTTATTATTACGCAAAATAAGTGTATATTTTTCTAGGGAGCACCATACAGCTTGTTGCTCAGGTTGCCCCAGCCTAGTTACGGCCTTAACGCTTGGGTGTTATGCATAATGGCCAGCAAAAACTATGATTTTTTTAGCATTTGTCAAATTTATCAACGACGCTTGGGTATTATGCATAATGGACAGCACAAGCGATAATGCTTTTTTTTTTTTTTATAATTTATAAATTTCATCAACGACACTTAATACAATGCATAATCACCGGTAAAAAAAACGATAATTTTTTTTAGCATTTATCAAATTTATCAACACTTGGGTATTGTAATAAACGTCTTGAAAAGGAATAAATTTATGAAACTAATCAAGAGACGATTGGTGATTATGCATAACAACCGCATTTTTTATAACCGTACGATAAATATCAAATTTATAAATTAATTTTATTATAACATTATCAAAGGAAAAAAAAATATATAAATTTTTCTCATTCCTTATCATTGAAAAAAATAATAGTAATCATGAATTTCTTTTCTTCATTAAAATCAACATCGAAATAAATCGGTTATCATTTAGATGAAAAAAAAGCGAGAGTTTGGCGAGAACCGAGACTTTTGGCGACGAGAGAGAGGCGGGCGGCAACCCCAAAAGTGTGTGATTCCCCTCTTTTCCTCTCCCTCTTTCTCAAGAGTCAGTTTGAGAGCAGACGCCGCAGAGCGAGGACGGATTATTTACGCGCATTTTATTTTGTTTTTTGAAATTTTTCTTTGTGAAAGGGGATTTCCGTGCGAACGCGTGCGCGTTTTGTTTTGCAATGGACGCGTAAATTTCGTGTAATAATTCCTCTGTGCGTGTTTAAATTTTTTTTTTTGTTGAAATTATGACAAGGATGTGCCTGAAATGTTCAGGCTGAGGAAAAAGTTTCTTCTCCAGGAGTGGATTTCGCGTGGTGAGTGAGTGTGTGGTGCAGTGCGAAGAGTGTGAGTGTTTACCGCGCGAGCGACGCCGCGTCCGTTGCCTTGACGACTACAAAAAAAACAAACAATAACATGAGAGATCCGAGAACGGGAGCCGCCGCGGACACCACGACGGGAGCCCGGACGGAATCGCGGGATTTAGTGTTTTGAATTGATTGGCAGATTGAGAGAGAGAGAGAGAGGTAGAAATTATGGTCCGGGGGAACATCGTGGGATTTGTGGTGTTCGTGGGATTGGTGGCACTCGCGCACGGTTACGAGGTGCACGTGTCCCAGAGGAACAACCGACCCGGCTACCAGGTGTTCGTGTCCCGGCTCGGTACCGGCAGGACGTACAGGTTGGACACCACCAAGACCCCGAGGTACGTGAGGAATTTATTGCGCGTCAACCCCCAGAACGGGTCGGTCGCGCTCAAGAAGACCCTCCACTGTTCGACGTCGAGGCTGGATAACCTCGCCCCCAACCCGCTGAGGTTCTACGTCGAGTCCCGCAACTACAAGCTGAGCGGTTCGAGCACCGAGCTGGTGCTCGTCCCGGTTACGTTGACCTTCTCGCACAGGACCTGCGTGAAGAGGAGAAGCAGGCCGAAGACGGACTGGAACTCGGTGGTGTTCCTGACGGTAAGTGCCAATGACGTCCTGAGGACTTCGGTCGAGTTTTATAAGGTTAGGGTCGAGGAACCGGCCGTTTCCGACGACCCGGGACAGGCCGTCGAGAGCGACTTGAGGTCGCCGGTGGCCTGTTTCGTCAAGAGTCAGCAGATTGCTCACCTGCCGAGCCTGATACCATCTGATGTGTCCAATTGCGACCTGCAGTTCGAACAGCCGCTGGATCCTCGGTACGCCGTCGAGCTTGCCGGATCCGATCTTGTGGCCAAGGACGAGTTCTGCGAGAAGGAACCGTACTGGAAGGTGGAGATTTCGTTCACTGTCGACTGCCCTTCTCGGGACAGGAAGCTCCCCATGCCATCTAAACACACCATAGAGATTTACCTCCATCTCCCCTCGGTGCCATTCGACTTGTCCCTGGTGACGAGGACCAGGGCTGGAAGAGCCCGTAGGGACAGTCGGAGCCGCCAGAATTCCCCACCTTACTTCGAGAGGGCCCTTTATGTCGTGATAGTCCCAGAAGAGAGGGAGAAAGGCTACGTAGTGACCAGTATGGTGGCCCAAGACGCCGACAAGGACGAACTGACCTACGAGCTGCACGCTGTCCTGGACGCGAGGAGCCAGAACATGTTCTCGATAGATTCCGTGTCCGGGTTAGTGACCACCACGGCCACCCTGGACCGGGAATTCATGGACGTTCACTACCTGAGGATAATGGCGGTGGATTCGGGGATACCGTCTAGGACCGGGACCACTACCCTACAGGTCAACGTCAACGACGAGAATGACCACGCCCCGTCTTTCGAGCAGAACACGTACGAAGCCTTCATCAAAGAATCCGCTTCCGTGGGGTCCACCGTCCTCACCGTGAGGGCCACTGACCAGGATTACGGAAGCAACGCGGACATCGAGTACAGTATCTTGAACCCGAGTGGCGACAACGACGCTTTCAAGATAGACTCCAAGACCGGGATGATAACGACGAGGAAACCATTGGACAGGGAGGCCCTGTCGTTCTACTCTCTGCTCGTCCAGGCGAGTGATTTGGGACTCGTGGCCACCAGAAAGACATCCACGACGACGGTCGAGATCACTGTCCAGGACGACAACGACAACTACCCGCAGTTCACTGAGAAATCCTATTCCGTGCAGGTGTCGGAGGACATCAATTGGCTGAATAATCCCATCATAGCCAAGGTGAAGGCCGTCGACATCGACGAGGGTGTCAACGCTGCCATAAGATACTCCCTGATTGGAGGTAATACTCGTGGCCACTTCGTCATCGATTCGCTGAGCGGAGAGATCACGGTGGTGTCGCCCTTGGATTACGAGACTGCCCGGAGCTACAGGCTGGTCGTACGTGCCCAGGACGGTGGGTCACCCGCGCGTTCCAACACGACACAGGTGCTCGTCAACATCCTGGACGTCAACGACAATGATCCCAAGTTCTACACGTCACTCTTCCAGGAATCGGTGGTCGAGAACGTACCCGTCGGTCACAGCATAGTCCGGGTTCAGGCTTACGACGCCGACGACGGCAACAATTCCGCCATCTCTTATAGTATCCAGGGCAACAGGTTCCCTGACATGCCCATTGCCATCAGTAAGGACACCGGTTGGATAGTGACGTCGAGGGTCTTGGACAGAGAAGAGCACCCCATGTACGATTTCAACGTGGTGGCATCGGACCACGGTACGCCAGCGAGATCCGCCACTGCCAGCGTCATAATAAGGATCCAGGACGTCAACGACAATGACCCGGTCTTCGACCCGAAGATTTACGACGCTTCGATTTCCGAGATCGACCCTCCTGGTACCCCGGTGATCAGTGTCACGGCCACGGACAGGGACGAAGACCCGCGGCTGATCTATCAGCTGACCAATGGTAACGTCCGGGGGAGATTCAACGTCATCACTCAAAACCGCCAGGGTCTGATATCCATCGCACAGCCACTGGATTACAGGATGGAGAAGCGTTTCGTCCTCACCGTTTCGGCCACCGACTCCGGAGGACGTTTCGACGTCGCCACCGTCTACATCAACATCAGTGACGCCAATACTCATCGTCCGCTATTCGAACGGACGCCCTACACGGCTAGTGTCCCCGAAGATTCCCCCATAGGTACCACGGTGCTCGTCGTCGAGGCATCCGACGGGGACGTTGGCGAGAACTCACGTATAACTTACACCATGGACGACGACGTCCTCGAGTTCCGGATCGACCCCGCGACTGGGTCCCTGGTCACCACGAAGCTACTGGACAGAGAGATCGTCGCCGGTTACACCATCGTCGTCACGGCCCACGACAACGGGTCGCCGCCACTGTCGGACACGGCGAACGTCGAGATTGAGGTTTCGGACGTCAACGACAATCCCCCAACTTTTCATTCCAGCAGTTACAGCAGTGCCGTCAGTGAGGACGCCATCATAGGCACTAGCGTAACTCAGATTCACGCCACTGACAAAGACCTCGGCCTGAACGGACAGATAAGGTACACATTCATGGGCGGCGACGACGGCAACGGGGCATTCAGGGTCGACCCCACGTCGGGGATCGTCAGGACGAACCAGCTGCTCGACAGGGAGTCCATGGCAGTTCACAACCTCGTCGCTTACGCTGTGGACAGAGGCTCCCCGTCCCTGTCGACGTCAGTGGCGATAACGGTCTACGTCGAGGACATCAACGACAACCCTCCCCGGTTCGATTCGGACAAGCTCTACCTGACCGTCCCGGAGAACAGCCCGATCGGATGGACGGTCGGATCGGTGAAAGCCTACGACCCCGACGAGGGCCCCAACGCGGAAATCCAGTACAGTATAGTGGGCGGCCCGGACGCGGATTCGTTCAACCTCGTGTCCAGGCCCGGCGAGGCCGCGGAATTGACAACTAGGGTCGAGCTGGACTACGAGTCCCCGGTCAAGAAGTACAGCCTGATCGTCAGGGCGTCGTCCCCTCCGCTGAGGAACGACGTCGACGTCGAGATCCAGGTAACGGACGTCAACGACAACGCTCCCGTTCTCAAGGATTTCTCGATCATGTTCAATAACTACAAGAATTACTTCCCGGTCGGGCCTATAGGCCGCGTCCCGGCTTTCGACGCGGACGTCACCGACAATCTGAGGTACAGGTTCGTGTCTGGGAATAACGCTCACCTGCTTCTGTTGAACGAGACCACGGGCGAGATCAAACTCAGCCCGTCCTTGAACACCAATGTGCCAATCCACGCCGTCATGGAAGTCAGCGTTTTCGGTGAGTACATGGTCAATATTTATCAACAGGTGTCATTTCTTGTACAGTTCAAAACAGGGCTTGACGAATTCGACAAAAGTCTAGGCGCCAATTACCAATTTCTTAGCCGCTGCGGCGGCCTGGCGCCAGGGATTTGTCATGCCGTGGTTTGAAAATCACCTTTTGTCCAACAGGTTAGCACTTACGGGAGAGAACAGCGGGAACTTATTAAACTTTATAATTATTATTTCATTAATTTTGAGATTATTTTATTGCCTTTACGTTATTTCTTCATTAGTTCTGGAATTATTTTTTAAATTGATTCTGAATTTTCATTGATTCTGAAATTATTTCTTTCATTAATCTGATTATTTTGAAATGATTTCATCCATTTTAAATTATTTCTTTCATTATTCTGAAGTTATTTCATTCATTTTAAATTATTTCTGAAATTATTTAATTCATTTTCAATTATTTCTTTCATTATTCTGATTATTTCTTTCATTATTCTGATTATTTCTTTCATTATTCTGATTATTTCTTTAATTATTCTGATTATTTCTTTCATTATTCTGAAATTATTTCATCCATTTTAAATTATTTCTTTCATTATTCTGATTATTTCTTTCATTATTCTGATTATTTCTTTCATTATTCTGATTATTTCTTTCATTATTCTGAAATGATTTCATCCATTTTAAATTATTTCTTTCATTATTCTGAAGTTATTTCATTCATTTTAAATTATTTCTGAAATTATTTAATTCATTTTCAATTATTTCTGAAATTATTTAATTCATTTTAAATTATTTCTGAAATTATTTAATTCATTTTCAATTATTTCTTTCATTATTCTGATTATTTCCTTCATTATTCTGATTATTTCTTTCATTATTCTGATTATTTCTTTCATTATTCTGAAATTATTTCATCCATTTTAAATTATTTCTTTCATTATTCTGATTATTTCTTTCATTATTCTGATTATTTCTTTCATTATTCTGATTATTTCTTTCATTATTCTGATTATTTCTTTCATTATTCTGATTATTTCTTTCATTATTCTGAAATGATTTCACCCATTTTAAATTATTTCTTTCATTATTCTGAAGTTATTTCATTCATTTTAAATTATTTCTGAAATTATTTAATTCATTTTCAATTATTTCTTTCATTATTCTGATTATTTCCGTCATTATTCTGATTATTTCTTTCATTATTCTGGTTATTTCTTTCATTATTCTGGTTATTTCTTTCATTATTCTGGTTGTTTCTTTCATTATTCTGATTATTTCTTTCATTATTCTGGTTATTTCTTTCATTATTCTGACACTATTTCTTTCATTATTCTGAAATTATTTCTTTCAATATTTTGAAATTATTTCACTCATTTTAAACTATTCCTTTCGTTATTCTGAAGTTATTTCACATTCATTTTAAATTATTTTTTTTTCATTATTCTGAAGTTATTTCATTCATTTTAAATTACTTCTTTCATTATTCTTGAATTATTTCTTTCATTACTCTGGAATTATTTTATTTATTTTAAATTATTTTATTTATTTTAAATTACTTTATTTATTTTAAATTATTTTATTTATTTTAAATTACTTTATTTATTTTAAATTATTTTATTTATTTTAAATTACTTTATTTATTTTAAATTATTTTATTTATTTTAAATTACTTTATTTATTTTAAATTATTTTATTTATTTTAAATTACTTTATTTATTTTAAATTATTTTATTTATTTTAAATTACTTTATTTATTTTAAATTATTTCTTTTATAAAATTCTAAGCTCATTTTTATTATTTTGATTCTGAACTCCTGATCTAGATTCTGATTCCTTTTTACTGATTCTGAATTTTCATCCATTCTGGAATTATTTATTGAATTTTTAACTATTTCTTGTAATATTTTCAAAATTTCTAGATATACACCCGTCCTTCCATATCTCTCTTTATATCCGAGATGGGAACCGGGGTGTGTCCGGTCCTTCGATGTAATATTTTCAATTATTGAATTACTTCTTATACTATTCTGGAATTATATATTTTGTAGATTCCGAATTTGTGTTCATTCTGAAACCATTGCCTTGATTTTGAATAATTCTTTTTAATTATTCCGAGATTATTTCGTTCAGGATTTTCATTGGTCCCGGAATTATTTCTTAATGATTTCGAATTTCCCGACGTCATTTCCATTCGTTAATTTTCAATTGTTACCTTCCAGTCGGTAATAATTTCTTTCATCGGATTTTAATAATTTAATTAATTATTAATTATTTATCAGTGTTTTTCTGTTCATCAGTGTATGGATACTTTCGAGCCAAGTTTTTTCGCGCTCAAGGGATGGCCGACATGTTTTTTTCTTTTCTGTGGCCTTTTCTGTTTGGCGTTGTTTATAATAGAAGAGTCTTTGTACTTTGTGGCATGCAAAGCCTCGGGAGCATTCGAGCATTTCGTGCCGCTCGGATATCTTCGAGGCTGGTTCGATTGTTAATCCCATAACAATGGAGAGGAGAGAGAGAGAGAGAGAGAGAACATTTCTCGTTTTTTAGAGAAGCATCTTTATTTAGTGTTTGTTGCTGTTTGCCGTTCAATGTCAAGTTTCTCAACACTTTTTTTCTTTTACTTTCGCGGGTCGAATCATCAAGGCGTTGAGAAAGAACGGTGAGTCAAGTGGGAAGCATCCGAAGTGGTGGGGCACTTTACCCAGGGGCCAGTGCCGTCCTAACGCATGGGCCTCGGGGGAAGAAGGGGGCCTCACAAAAATGAGATCCGGTTGAAATTTTCTAGTATTTACAAGGTAGGGGGCCTCGGAAAAACCACTTGGACCGAGGGCCCCCATGATGCTCTTAAGACGGCCCTGCCAGCGGCAGCTTAAGCGAGGGTGAAAGGGGTGCAGCTTAGATAGGCCTTAGTTAGGCAGGTATTGAACTATTTAAATTTTGACAAAATTCTTTTATAAAACTTGAAAAATGTAACCAATAAGCACATCTGTTACATTCGAGCGAACTTAATTGATCCGCCTATTGGTTGCATTTTTCGAGTTTTATAAACGAACTTTATCAAACTTTTATAGTGTAATCCCGGCCTTAAAAACCTAAATTTTGAAAAATTTCCAATGGTAAAAAACTTCAATGACATCACGTTTTTGAGCCGTACTTTGACGACGAAGATGTTGACAAAACTCGAGGGGTGGGACAGTTAGTGTGACCATCTCATTTCAAGCCGAGCACAACTCAGGTCTATCGCCATCTATGGGCAATTTACTACCTAGTTGAGTTGTGACGGAAGTGTTAAGTGTGTGTAGCTAACAATCTGAGTGCGTATCTAGTGTTGTGTATGATGTTGTTTCAGTGCTGTCATCTGTATTTTAGATGTGTAATGACTCAATATTTGTACTGCTTGTAGGCCTGTTGCTCGCTGTGGCGAGACTTTTTAACGGGGAGATCGGCTCGCATTTGCGTCTTGAAGTTGGAACCACAGAAAACCAACTTCAGCCGACCACAGCTAGTGTGACCGTACTACCAGAAACAACAAGATACTCTTTCACTCTTTGGGGCAAGTGTGCGTTTTGGTGTCCTCAGCCAGTAATTTTTCTGGGAACGGCCGAGTGAAGGCAAAAGAAAAAATTCGTCTTCTTACCCGTTTGTTTCAGGAGCACTAGAAGCGAATTTGAAATAAATTTCTCTTATAAAAATTCGCTTCTACAGCATACGTGTAGGAGCTGTAATGTGGATTAAGTTATCTAGCTATCTAGTATAGTAATCCCGGACCAAAATACGGGACAATTTCTTTGTGCGATTTAAAACATGCGACTTTATGCTAAGAGTAATCAGGTTTATACCAGTGTCATCTGGCCTGTGTGTTAAGCCCTGTCAGCCCCCCACCGTCAGGGTTGTCTTTAGGGGGCGGCACATGAGGCTTTGCACCCGGGCGGCAGGTGGGCTTGAGCCGCCTGTGATTATACCTCACGTTTTCAGAGCAGTTTCTTGATGTCCACAGAGCTATTCGGGAATCTGTGGGCCCCTTCCCTCAAACTGATTGTCTTTTTTGTAAAAGTTCTTTAGAAACATGGTGTCAGGGCCGCTCTGACCAGACCATGGTTTTTCTGTTCAAAATTAGGGGCCATTCAAGTATGGGCGTGGTAGCCCAGGTCGATAAGATACTCTTCTAAAGTACCAAAGGATGTTTAGAGGTGTCGCGAGTTCGATACCCGGTTCGTCCTTGTCAGAAAACTTTCCTGACACAGGGGTACAAAAAAAAAAAAAAAAAAAAAAACGGCGACTTGACCGCAGCAAAAAATTGCTACCGCAGGGAGTCCTCCATCGAGGGGTTAGCGCACCAACCTCTCGACGAGTATAAAAAACAAGCCTGCCGTTCGGAATCGGCAATAAATTGTAGGTCCCTGTCTAATTAGCCCTCGTGTGCAGAAAATGACCGTGGTGCGACAAAAATGATCAAATGATCAGAGCCATTCAAGTATTACGTAAGCAGATTTTCAGCCATTTTTGACCCCCCCCCCCGTCAGCAGCTCAGAATATTTCTCTTCAAAAAGGGGCGGTTGATGACGTAAGCAACCTTCAAACCCCCCTCCTTCCCTTGTCAGCAAATCCGAAACCCCCTTCCCCCCCCCCCCCCCCCCGATGCTGACGTAATACTTGAATGACCCCTTACGAGGAGATGGATGCAAAATCCGTAATATATTCCCCGGGCGACAATCTGAACTTTCGTTTCTAGTTGCAGGTCTGGTTGAAGTCAACCTTCATTTCAACGCCCCTTGCATTTCAAATGTCGATGACTCTCTCAAGCAGGGCCGTCTTAAGAGCATCATGGGCCCCGAGCCGAGTGATATCTCTGAAGCCCTACCCAGGAAATTCTTGAAACCTCATTTTTGTGAGGAACCCGGGCCGTGTGCCTTAATGTGTCACTTCTCTCAGGAGTGCTGCCTCCATCTCCCCCCACCAGTTCGGACCCTGGTGAGACAGGGGCAGCACTGTGATGGCCACCGAATGCGTTTAAGGCCCGCCAAAGAACCCAGCCTGGGGGGGGGGGGCTGCTGTAGGACGTGGCCCGACCATAGCCACACGGTGTTTGATGTAAATTGTATCAAAGATCAATATTGAAAACACATTTTTACGCAAGAAAATACGTTTTTTTTTTTTCATAGTGTTGCGTGGATTCAAAATTTAATTAAAAGTTATTTTCGTAATTTTATATTTCATTTTCATTAAAATCCGCGAAAAATTAAACTTGCAAGAAAAAAAGAATGTTTATGCAGTAAAATAATTTATTTATTTTCATTAAACAATAATAATCATTAAAAAAAACATAATAAAATTGATTTCAAGTTTATTTTCCATCAAAAATTTGTACAGAAATAAGAATTTAGGATTAAATTGAAGGAATTAAATTTTAAAAGATGATTGAGTTTCGATGTGGAATTGGATTCATATCTTGGGAGAATTTTATTCCGAAAAAAAAAAGATAATTCTTAGAAAAATTTCATGTATTTCTTTTATAAAAAAAAGAAATTTTTACATTTATTTTAAAAATTCACTCAAATTTGAATATCACAATTACAAATTTGAATATTTGCATTGAATATGCATATTTAAATAATGATTGATATTATACATAATTGTAAAGGATCTATATGCAGCCATTCCCCCGACTTACGAACAGGTTCCGTTCTGACGTATAACCATCCTTTGCATCTATTCTTTTGCCAATTGCCCCCTTTGAATATCCCAGGGCCCAAGAGCGCGTATTATAGATATAAATATTTAAATAATCATCAATATTATGCATAGAGGTTTAAAATTCTCGAGAATAATCTTTAGAAGAATATTTGAGAATATTCTCTCTGGAGAAATTTCTATTATAATTAACTTGAGATTGTATTTCTCATTAGTGTTTCCCGTTTAAAGCGTTTTCCTGCCTACAATGTTTTATTGTGACTGATTTTTGAAAAAAAAAAACCGTTATAAGCGGGATCCCCTGTATCTATCTGCGTATCAGCATCGAAAGAGGCCGCTATGTACAGGAAAATTAAATTTTTTTGACCAGTTCTTCCTCACGAAACGGTTTTAGTGCATAGGTTTTGTTGAAATTTGTTCAGCGCTCGACAGTGGCGGAGTTCCTTAGCGTGCTATTGCCCCCAGGTCAGAAATTTCGGAAGAGCGGCAAATTTGAGGGATGAGCGGTCAAAAAAAAAAAAAATAAAATAAAGTAAGTAGAATGGGGAAGGGCAGCAAAATTTGTATATCCCGAAGGTGGTCGAACTTTCAATCCTCATCTGTCTATGGAGTGACCGTGAGTTGAAGTGGGATTGTTGTTCACCCCCTGAGCGAGGATCATGGTCTGTTTGTTGTCGTTGTTGTCTAGGGAGCGAAGGACTGGCTAAGCGAGTGATCAGACGAGTAACCCAGAGAGTTTGCAAGCGTAGTGAACAGGGCTTGACAAATCGAGAAAACGTTTAGGCGCCAATCAACTATTTTAGGGGGTACTTCTTGTCGTTCCAGCGTGACGTTGAAACCTGCATGCATTTTTCGCGATTTTCACCCTCTCAAACGTGGTTTGCGACACCATGTTCCATTGCAGTTTTTGTTCCTCTTGATGTCTACTGACAACCCTCTGAGTTTGTCGGTCCATTAACAGAACTCCCTGTATATACAGAATTTGGCGACAATCGGCCAAAAATTCAGAGAACACGCACGCACGCACGCACGCAGCCTGACACAGAAAATCAATTTTATATATAGGCTATATAGATAGTTCATTCCTTTATAATAGTTTTTTGCCGCTTTCTCAATACTCCCAGTAAAGTTTGAAGAAAACCCGGGCAGAGCAGCGCCGTCTTAACGCATGGGCCCGGGGGCCTCTCAAAAATGAGAAATGGTTGAAATTTTCGAGAATTTTCCAGATAGGGCCTCAAAAACGTCACTTGGCCCGGGGGCTCACGATGCTCTTAAGATGGCCCTGCCGGGCAGCCCCGGGTATTATAGCTAGTTCAAATATAGTTATACATGATCGTCAATTCATTTTAATATTCGAGATCTTCTGATGTCCTCGGACACCACGATGGGACATTCACGTATTAATATATCTAGAAAATTGATACCAAACCCACTTCGAATAAATAAACTTTTTGCAGTCGCGGTGAAATTTTCCTTCCATGAAATAATAATAAAATTTATGCACACACAGATTTTTCTCCGAGAATTCTCTGAGTAGCATTAAAATTTAAACTTGAACGGATTCTTGTTAGAATAGATTGGATACTTTTAAAAGTGGGGATTTGTTCGCAGAGAGAGAGAGGAAAGTTCCGACCATTAATCTCTTCTCTTCGGCAACCATTAAAACATGAAAGAAAAGAGTTCTGTGTGCGGAATTAATTCAATAAAACCTTTTGTTCCAGAACATTCTAAAATGCCGGAGAAGATGTTGGCATTATGGCATTATCGGAGCAAAAATGTTCGTAATATTTATTCCCTTGTTTATGCGAAATTGGTTTATGAATATTCGAAATAATATTCTATCTAATCTCCGTTGCTGGAATGTTCTTTCGTTATAAAAAGAAAAGAATATCTTTGCCATGTTGAAATCATCCTCGTGTTTATTTTTTTAAGGAATAAATGGAACATGAATTTATTTTTGGAATTCGCGAATTTTCCGAATAGTTTTTATGATTTTTATGAGAATTAAATTATTTGCATTTTTCTCGGATCTCATGTTGAGTTTATTATGGATACTACTTTCGGTTATTTTCGGGATTTTCGTGTGTTTTCGGCTTGAAAGGAAGTATATTGCCAAAATTTATATTTCAATTATATCTCTCGTGTATGTATATCTTACAAATATTTGTGTTTTGTTTAAGACGAGCTGTCTTGACCCTTTTCTTCATTAATTTATTTTATCTTTGATCCAAAATTGGAATCCATTCAACTCAAACAAACTCTCCCCGTGTTTCCATTCCTCTCTCCTCATGCTCGCGAGAGGCATTGTTGCAACCCTACGGAGTTCTTCTTTTTAACTTCCTTTTATTTCTATGCAATTATTAGTGACTTTTACCCCCACATGTAATGTGTATCCTTCTACTATATACCTATAAGAGCAAAATAGAACAAGTTGGGTGAAAGTGAAAAGAGAGGTTTTAAACTTTGTATACTTATACTCCCTCTTATCTTTATCCTCTATCATCTGTACTTATCTATTATACTGTTTTCCTTTCACTTGTTTTTTTCCTTCCTTATATTCTACTTTTCTTTCCTTCACATTCTTTCCCCTTTCTCTAAAGTGCGGTTAGATTAGAACGAGGTTGCCATATTTATCGCCCATTCGTCAAATAGAGATCATTCGAATTTCTCGCGAATACCTTGTAAGCGAAGGATGTCTTGATCCTTTTCTTCATTAATTTATTTTATCTTTGATTCAAAATTGGAATCCATTCAACTCAAACTCTCCCTGTGTTTCCATTCCTCTCTCCTCATGCTCGCGAGAGGCATTGTTGTAACCCTACGGAGTTGTTCTTTTTAACTTCCTTTTATTTCTATGCAATTATTAGTGACTTTTACCCCCACATGTAATGTGTATCCTTCTATTCGAATTTCTCTCGCATCTTATTCGGTGCGCCAAAAACGAGAAAAACCTTTCGATAGTTTGTGGGCACTTGAAGTAACATTCTCCCTTATTGATAAGTGCCCTACACAGAGCCACTTTAGTGATCTCTAAATTTTTCGCGGATCCAAGTGATCTGGAAATGTGTCTGGGCCGCTTAAGTGCTCTGGAACTGTGCTACGCATCACTTAAATAATTTGAGAATGTGCCGCGGGTAATTTGAGTGATGTAGAACCGCACTGGGGGGGGCACTTACGTGCTCTAAAACTACGTCACATGTCACTCAAGGTATCTCTAAATGTGTAACGGATCGCTTAAGTGTTCTGGAATTGTAATTGTACCACGGGACACTTAAGCGATCCGTAAATGTGCCGCTTAGTTTATTTTTATAAAATTAGGTTTGAAGAGGTCAGGTGGCATCAGATAACCCCCAGGGCCATATTTGGTCCGCGGGCCAAGGACCTTTATGTGATTTATCATTATATGGCTTATAGAGGGTGGGTCGCAATGAATTTATTAAAGATAAATTTTGAGTTCATTGCCTTCAAATAACATTGAAATTAACAGAAATTGATTATAATAACATTTAAAGGTATTTTCTTCCGAAATTTCAATTTCAAAAAAAAATAAATTTTTGATCGTGGGGGCCCTCTCGTGTACGTATGTCTCTTATCCCACCAATATGCGTTAGGATTCAGAGAGGCAGTACTAATGACGAAATTTTGCTGACAAGGGGGGGAGGGAGGGGGGTCAAAAATGGCTAAAAATTTGCTTACGTAATACTTGAACGGCCCCTAATGACCGAAGAGATGACGACCCGAATAAGAAGATTCCGTGTCTCTATATGCGGACGACGGTTGAAGTTCGAAAAGATGGTTACAGAAGTTTGTCCAAAATGAAGACGAAATTCATTTTCACACGTATTCTGAAGGTCACTGGTGCGGCTAGGAATCTCTTCCTGCTGTAATAGGAGCACTTTTCAGGAGCAGGTTCGTAGGAGCACCTTCCAGGAACAGGTTGGTAGGAGCACTCACCGACTGGCTACCATCGCTAGCGGGCTACTATCGGACTCTTTGAAGGCGAAGCCGTTCTATTTTTCCCTCTATCGTCTTAATTGATGGAATGGCCATTGATCCAGACCCTCCATCCGTAGGATTTCTGCTCTTTCGTACACTCAGCACATTTCGTTATTTAATTATTTCCATAGCGAGGTATGCGCACGTGATTTACAAAATCACAGGAATTGTGGAACCTACCACGTTGGCAGTGACTATTTTTAAGAGTCATTTCACATCATCACATCATTGATTCTAATTACAAGCGAGAGAAAAACTCTAACCCGCCAGTAGCGTAGAAGTTATATCAAGAGTCTAGGAGCGAATTTTGAGGGTCAACACGGATCAAATTGATCTGTGTTGACCCGTTACATCGTTAATGTAATGTTATGATGAATTTTGACAATTCAACATAACAAAGCATTATCGGGCGTTTCTGGGAATAATAATTATTTTTTCGAGTGTTTCTGAATATATTCGGAATATGCGTTTAATTCTGAGTAGGGTATAAGTTGGATTTGTAGTAAGTAATTTTGAGTGTTTTCTGAGAATTCGTACATTATTTGACTGGGAAATATTTTCTATGCAGGCGCGGATAAATGGGAGTTGGGGGGTTGACCCAAGAGAAATATGCGATATTGCTCAAAATGCGATAATTCATGAAATTTTCGTAACTTCTATATAATTATATTGGATTCAATCAATCCGTTGAAAATTTACCTGCATCAATGTTTTTGATTGAATAACTTCAACAAAAATTTGACTAAAAAATGGGAAAAATTAGAACGGAGAAAAAAAAATAGGTGTATGTCCCGTAAAATACGGGACATATGGTCACCGCAATTTAGAAGAATTTGTAAAATCGCCCCTCCGAACAGCGAGTTTTAGATCCTGTTTCTACCTATAAGGTTGTCTAGGAAATATTTTTAAAGAATTCATACGGTTGACGGATTCAAACATGATCTGCGAATTTATACGCTTTACTGAACAGTATCTTTTATCAAACATTTATCATGTAATCCCCGGCCTAGAGTGTTTTTTAAGTATACACACACACACACACATGGTTAGCTTAAAAGCATTCAAAAGTATTCTTCTCAATCAAAAGTATTCGTTAGATTGCGAAGTGTTTTTTGGGAATTCACATGATTGAAAAAGTATTTACTCTTCTCAGTGCACGTTTGACAGTGAAATGTTTTTCGAGAATTCAGTAGTTCGACTGAGATATTATTTTTCAACAATTCATGCGTATGACTAGTATTTTTAAGAATCCATACGATGGAATAAAAAGTATTTTCTGAGAACTTACACGATTGCCAAAGAAGTATTTTCTGAGAATTCATACCTTTTGACTGAAAAAATATTGTCAAAGATTTTACACGTTTGACTGAGAAATATTTTTCTGAGAATTGATGCGTGTGGCAGAAGTCTTTTTTGAGAATTCATTAGTTTCTGTGTGACAGAAGTATTTTCTTAGTATTTTATACATTCGACTGAGAAGCATTTTTCAAGAATTCTTGCGTTTGATTGAGTAGTATTTTTTAAGAATCCCAATACCATTCAATAAGAACTACTTTCTGAGAATTCATACGTTTGAAGAGAAATTCTTCCAAAGATACATGTTCAGCTAAGAAGTATTTTCTAAGTATCCATACTGTTTACCAAGAAGTATTTTCTAAGTATCAATACTGTTTACCAAGAAGTATTTTCTAAGTATCCATACTGTTTACCAAGAAGTATTTTCTAAGTATCCATACTGTTTACCAAGAAGTATTTTCTAAGTATCCATACTGTTTACCAAGAAGTATTTCCTGAGAATTAGTATTTTGCTATTGTATCCTACTGTGCAGTATTTGTGTGTTTCAGATGATACGTTTTTTATATAGTCCTATAAGTAGTAACTTTAAATACGGTATTTTCTAAGAATTCCTATTTGAACTTTCCTCAAATATATCGGCTTTATTATACGTTTGATTTACGATAATCCATGTATTACATCTGAGAATTCTGTACGGGTTTTTCTTCGAGTATTACGAGTGTACATCTTATACATCTGATTTAATAGATTTCGATACATTTGTGGCAAGAATTTTTTTCTGAGAATTCTTCCTTAATTTTTCTTTGTGCGTTTCCAGTAATTATGCGTTTGACTTGAAAGAAGGAATTTTAAATATTTTCTTAGAATTCTTATTCGAATTTTTCTCACCTCGTGCTGTTCGCCAGTTTGGTTTATGACAAGTGCTTTTCTGGAAGTAAGTATCTCGAGTGCTTTTCTGGGAATTTTTCTATTCTTGTGTGCTTCATTTTGACCCAGAACACCCGATTTCAAGTATTTTCCGGGAATTCTTTCTTCCTTTTCCTTCGTGTACGTTTCAGTATGCATTTATAACGAAATGATCCCGACTTCCGAGTATGAAAATTCGTATTTGACTTCTTCCTTCGTGTATTTACATGTATTTTCTAAGAATTTTTTGATTTTCTCTTTCTGTATTTTCTTATTAATCATATTTCTATGTATTTTTTGAGAACTTTTTCATTTTTTCTTTCTGTATTTTCTGAATATCCCAATGTTTTGTTTTTGAAAAACATACTCGAAATATTTTCTGAGAACTTTCTTACCTTTATAGATACCCATAGGGCCCCTATAATACAGCCCGAAGGTGTCAAAGAATTATATAAATTATCACCTAGGTCAGTGCTTCTCAGCCGCCGGGCCGCGAGTAGTTCACCGTTTCATTTTTACCCATTTATTTCCCATTAGTCGTGTGCATGACTGGGCTTTCCACCAACCGGGCCGCGGGCTTCCAAAAGTTTGGAATCACTGACCTAGGTGACGGTGACTCTTAAATTAAAATCAATAATGCGTGATTCAATAAGTGATTGCGAGTACAGTATTTTTTGAAAATACAGTGGATCCCGCTTATGACGTTTTTCAAAAATCTGTCATTAAAAAAAAAAAAAAACGTTGTAAGCGGGAAAACGCTTTAAATGGGAAATATTAATGAGAAGAGTTTGGACCACGAAAATAAGTCGTGCTAAGCGGGGAAACGTTCTAAATGAGAACGTTATGAGCAGGATCAACTGCATTCGAATTTTTCTTTGGTTATTTCTATGTATTTTCTGAAAATTTTCGTTATACTCTATTTTTTCCTGTGTTTTCTCATTATTCATGTGTTTTGCTTACGAGTATTTTCTGAGAATTTCTGCTCTATATCATTCTTCCTGTATTTTCTTATTATTCACATACGGTATTTAGTTTATTATAAGTATTTTTCTTTGGATTTTCTTCACATTCCCCTTTTAGATTTCCATAGGGCCCTTTAATATTAGGTTATGATACCCCCAAAGTCCCGAATAGGCTTTTAAAGTACACGTATATCATATTTTAAGTTACAATCAATAACACCAGCCGATTTTCACCGTCCATAGCAATTTTCTAGGTCGGCCCGAGCCTATCAAAATCCATACTTTCCTTTGTTACAAATAAGTAATATTTACTGCCATCCATCTTCAATGCCTACTTTCTTTCACCTTGTTTCTATCAGGTAGCCTACATAATGGGGAGTTTCTATCACCTCACCGGTCTGGAGAGGTGAACAAGAAAGAGAGGGTAGGCCGGCCTTCCAATGTGTGCGTAGAGTAGATTCTTCTGGAATGTTGTTTTGCAACCTCATAGTAATTAGGCTCCTATACCTCCTTTCCCCTCGGCTCTTGCAGTTGCCCTCTGGGGACTCGAGTACCTTTTTTTCTTATCTCTTCCTCCCTGTTTCTATTCTGTGGGTTTTATTATTTTCTTCAAGAAACGCTGCCTAGCATACAAGAAGAGAACCATGCTATTTCTAGGATATTTCCTCTTTTTTTTATGTGTATTGTCCATGGCGAAGGTGTGTGCCTTTTCTTTACCGTTTGCTCCCAGGTACCAGGACACACCTGGTATTATTATAATACAGGGTATTGCGAAATGAACAGCACTTTTGAATTGGACTACACAGACTTCTATACATTTCCATACACGTTCATTTCTATTTATGATGATTCTCAAGGGACTTGGGACATTTTGGTCAGTCACATTATTTTGGGCGTGTGCCTCAAGCCTGTATGGCAGGGCCAGAGCATGGCCACCTAGATAAACTAATGTGTAATTTAGGAGGTCATGGTCAGAGGCGCCGACTTGAAGAAAGCATTGACGGACGGGAAGGGGGAGGGGGAGAATTGCTGGGCGTCCCGTGTATACGGGACTCAAGCGCGTACGCAGGAGAGGAAAGGAGGGAGGGCGCATTGCATTGTTTTTTTTAGAAATTATTGGCGGAGGGATCAAATGGCCGCAGCTTCTAGGTTGCGGTGCCTATGTCATAGAATATGGGTTGCGACCCAAATTTGGGTTGTAAGAACATCTGAGGTGGGTCGTTTCAAATCCACAAGCAGTTAGGGGCACTTAACCTATGGGTCCAGACCCAGACTTGATTCTTAGGGGTTTCTGAGATGGGTTGTACAAATCCACTAACAGTCCTGCTGTAAATGCACTTAATGCGACAGTAGTTTCACTAATTTCGGAAAAAAAAACAAAAAGCAGTTTCATGGGTCCCGTCATCTTGTTGCTGATTTTGGGACGCTGTTGAAAAAGTTTCAGAACCCCTTCTGTATGGCCTATATCAGCATTTCTCAACCGATGTCCACGAATAATAGGTGGTCCGTGAAAGATGGCCTAGGTGAGCCATCTTCAACCTGTTGCACCCGGTCACCATCGGAACACCAAGAGTGATCAGTGCTCGTGTCCGATTTCGTTCTTGCTATAGCACTTGAGATCAACACTTCAATTAAACACCCTGTAAAAATTGTATTCATGGATTACGGGTATGTAGATTTCCAGGCAATTACGTCACAGTTGTCGTAAGGGGTGCTCTTCGTTTAATGAGGGGAACGTATATAAGCAGTGCTCGCGTTTCGTGAAAGGTTGAAGACCCCTGGCCAAGGTGGTGTACAGGCACACTTGATAATTGAATTTTAACTGAATGAGAAATTATTGATATTAGTAATATCAATAAAAATTACAGCTCCATATTTAAGTCACAATATATCATCGAGGAAAATGTGAGAAATGTTGATCCTAAATACGGAATATCACTAATTGTCACCAAAAAATGTGATTTACGACAAATTTGCTAATTATTGCTAAAATTGCTGGAAAGTATGAATATGGCGAAAATACGGGACATCATTAATTGTTGCTAAAAACGTTGCTATAAGTCGCGCCAAATGACCGATTGTTTTGCTAAAACTGATGAAAAATTGAAGCATTGTTGCAGGAACATAATTGGAATACTCGTGGAGGGACATTGAAATTTCAGGCCGTCCTGGAAATTAAAAACCATTTACAGTATTCCCCGGCATTAACCGGCATGCCGGGAAACAGTGAGGGATAGCAACATGCCGGGAATACCCGTATTTTTCGGGCATGCCGGGAAATTCAGAGATTCTGGAAATTTCTTGATTATTTATAGGCGTATCCTAAAAATCTATTGAACTGGCTGAATGTGCTTACTGAGATCCTCGGTTTTCCCAGCATGCCGGGATCGGACCAGGTCTCTGCATTTAATAGCTGGTGTCTCTCGAGTTTTATGGCATGTCAGCTCATGCGGAGGAATAATACGGTATTACTAAAGCATTATTTAAGAAAGATTTATATTTGGGACATTGTTGGAGAAACACAATTGGAGCAGTTTTTTGGAAAAAATTATATTTGAAGTATTAAAAAAAAAGAAATTTAAATATTTATCATGCTTTTAGAGAAATATTTAAATTTGAAGTATCGTTTGAGAAACATTCATAATTGAAACATTGATGGAGGAAAATTAAAAATTCAATTCGTTCGTTATTAAAGACTTGTTGGAGAAACATTTATATCTGAAGCCTTTTGTAGCAGAAATACTTATCACTGAAGTATTGTTGGAGGAAAATTTAAATTTGAAGCATTGTTGAAAAAACATTCAAATTTGAAGCATCGTTTGAGAAACATTTATAATTGAAACATTGATGGAGGAAAATCGATCCGCTTCGTAGAAGCGTTCATTATGAAACACTGATGGAAAGCATTTGTATTTGAAGCATTTTGTTGCAGAAATTGTTATAATTGAAGAAAATATGTGGAAGAAAATTTAAAATTGAAGCTTTGTTGGAGGAAAATTTAATATTGAAGCTTTGTTGGAGGAAAATTTAAAATTGAAGCTTTGTTGGAGGGAAATTTAAATTCGAAGCATCGTTTGAGATACATTCGTAATTGAAACACTGATGGAGGAAAATTATAATTTTAATCCGTTTCGAAGAACGTCCATTATTAAAGCTTTGTTGGAGAAACATTTATATTTGAAGCATTGTTGGAGAAACATTTATATTTGAAGCATTGTTGTAGAAACACTCATAATTGAAGCACTGTTGGAGAAAACTTTGTAATTGAAGCATAGTTGGAGATAAATTTATATTCGAAGCATTGTTAGAGGAAAATTTATATCTGAACCAATGTTAGAGAAATATTTATCTATGAAGCATTGTTGGAAAAATATTCAAATCTGAAACATCGTTGGAGAAACTCTTATAATTGAAGCATTGTTGGAAGAAAATTTTTAATTGAACCATTGTTGGAAAATTTTTTTAAATTGAAGCATCGTGTGAGAAACATTTGTAATTGAATCATCTCTCTGTATGGAGAAACATATTTGGAGCATTTGCTGTAGAGAAACATTGTTACCGGAGCCAGTGTTGAAAAACGCTCTGCCGTCAGGCATTGCTTGGAAAAAATGGTACCAAAAGCATTGTTGGAGACATCTTGTCGAAAATTCTCATCTTGATCATTTTCCACACCATGAAAAAAAAGAAATCCATTGTTTTCATGGACAACATTTTGACAAATGCAGACAGAATTTCAACAATATAATATTTTAGCTTTATGTTCCAGCTACAACAACGGCGTTAAATTTTAACAATGGTCATAATGGTATACCATACCCATTATTACCAGGTTAAACTATTTTAAGCCTTTCAGTCCTACGCGGCCAGGAAAATCGTTCCTCACGCGAATGAGCTGCTGCAGCCTCTTCTATTCTTTACACAGGGTCGTTATCCCTGCCCCATCTCCCACCCTCAGACCCCCCCCCCTTTTAAAAGGGGGATGATAATAAGGCCGGGAACTAGAATCCCCCCCTCCATGGCAGCAAGGCTGTGAATTGCTCCACCTGCTGGTTCGAGGGTAATATTACAGTACAAGAAAGAATGGGGTGGAAAACAGCAAAAGCCACCTATCTGCGAAATCAAAATGGCCGCCGGTAGCAATTCTGTATACGCTAAGTTAGTAGGAACTTTGGTGAAAGCTTGGGAATGGCGAATTCTCGTGGTTATGGGTGGTTTTTTTTTTTTTTTGCTTTGGGATACGCATGCGTATGTGCTCAATCTATGGCCCCCGGGCCAAATGTGGCATTTGGAGTAATATGATGTGGCCCGCTACCTCACACCAACATTTTTGAAAATAAACTAAGCTACACTTTCCCAGATCACTTGAGTGGCCCGCGGCACATTTTCACATCACCTAAGTCAGGGTTTCTCAACCGTCGGGCCCTGATATTATTCATACCGGACCGCGAGTGATTAGCCGTTTCATATATTTCCTCATTCATTTTCCGTCGGTCGTGTGTTTGGCCGGGCCTTCGACTCACAAAAATGAATGAAACCGGGCCGCGGGCTTGAGAAGGTTGAGAACCACTGACCTAAGGGGTCCGCAGCAAATTTACAGATCGCTTAAGACACCTGGGGCACATTCACATACCGCTTTAGTGACCCGCAGCAAATTTTCAGTTCACATAAGTTACCCGCGGTGCAGTTTTACATTACTTAAATGGTCCGCCGCATAATATAAGATCACCTAAGAGATCTGGGGGGGGGGGGTTACTGAAACAATTTCTCTCACTAATTTTGAAATTATTTCTTTCTCTAATTCTGAAATTACAGTCGATCTCACTAAGTACGACTTATTTTCGTCGTCTCAAACTTCAACTAATACTTATTCAAGATTTCCCGTTTACAGCGTTTTCATGACGACTTTATGAAAACTGTTATGCGCGGGATCCACTGTATTTCTTTCAGAGACGGGACTAACATTCAGCCGCTATTCGGAAATTTTGCCGAATATTCGGTTTGGCCGAATACCTCAGCATAATTAATATCTATGTAAAAAATATGAGCATAATAAGCTAATTTTAAAAAATTATACCAATTGGAATTTTTTGCATAAACTAACATTTTACGTATTACAATCTTAATAAGTGCATACCTATCCCTTTTTGTGCAAGAGGTTACGTCAGGGTGAATTTCTAGGGTAAGGAAAACATGGAACTGAAAATAGAATCCTACTGCAATAATGTGGAAGTGAGCATGAATATTACACAAGTTCACACTAACGCCCGTATTCACCAACACAGTTTGAGCTACAATCGCAGGTGAAAGGATTAGTGATCGACGCGGATTGGTTAAAATCCTGAATTTAACCAATCCGTTTCGATCTTCAATCCTTCCAACTGCGATTGCAGTTTAAACTGTGTTGGTGGATAATGTCGTTTATAGTTGACAGGTAAATAATTGTTGACATTTGTATAAATTGTCAAAAAAAGTGTTAAAAAAATGGATTCCGTAAGGCCGAGATTACATTATAAAAGTCCTTTTATAGAACTTAGGAAAAACAACCTATAATCGTATCAATTACATTCGCTCCAATGTAACCAATGCGCTTATTGGTGGCATTTTTCAAAGTTTATAAAAGAACCTTTATCAAACTTTTATAGTGTAATCCCAGCCTAAGTAATATTATAAATCTATCTATATAAAATTGACTTTCTGTCTGTGTGCGTGTTCTCTATACAAATCTACAATTTTAGATCTATCTCGTCACCAAATTTTACATATATATATACCAAATGGGATCAGACTTGAACTACAAACTACTACTTGGCTACTTTAAAAGTTCGTCAGAGCAGGGCAAATGCCCGAAATGGTCAAGAAACTGTCGGGCAACAATGGTTTCTGAGCCTTAACAATCAATTTCGGAATGTTTACTATGGTTACCGTCGCTTCCAGCATTGCGTTTGGGACATGTACACGCCTTTACAATGGTTTTTCACTTCTTTGATGTTGCCAGTATTATGAATGACAGTTTATTTCTTTATAATGGTTTGTCACTTTTACAATCCTCCCAGTAATTGAAGAAAACCAGGGCAGCGCCGGATATTATAGCTAGTACAATGTAATATGAACGTTAAATTTTATTGTCAGTATCATGACAGGGAGTTTTTCAATTGCCATATTCTTAATATTTATTTAAATAAAGTTCATGATTATAAAATTCAATTTCAAGGATTTAAAATTACGAATAATTTCACTTTTGATTAAAAACACCAATTTCATTCATAATTGTGATAAATTTTAAGAAAATTGATATTCGGTATTTGGTCAAAATGGTGGCCGAATATTCGGTATTCGGTTATTCGGCCAAATCACTAATTTCTTCAACTAATTCTGAAATAATTTTTTTTCAGCTCGTTCTGAGAAATCATTTCGTTCACCCACACAATCCTGAATTTTCAACAATTCTGAAATCATTTCTTTCGACAAACTTTCCCCGCTTGAGGGACCTCCATCCCGACTTACAGCCATCGCTTCTAGATGGTGATTTATGGGACGTCGATACCGTAATTTCAAATTTTAAATTGTTACATTCACACGTGCACAGTATTTACTTCCATTGAAATTAATGACGATGATCGATATTTACAGGCAGCCGTCTCTCTTCAACACAATACCCATCGAAACTAATCGTTTTGCGCCACCGAAACTGCGATATAATATCTATTTACGAATGCGTAACGTTTATATTTCCTAAAAGCCATCTTGGGAATATGAATCCAAACGCGCGGCCGTTTATTTGAATCGCTATTAAATTAGCAGATGGACCTAATGGACGGCGTTTTACGTGCCCGCGTATTATGTGTCTCGAGAAAAGCGGGACATTCACAAAGTGCTGCCCACATTCGGGAAATAGCTCCTAATTCCCACGCATTAATATCCGCGCTCTTTTGAAATTTTCGGCGTAGGTTCTTCCCGTAATTTCAGGAGCAGTTTGAATACTTTTCTGTACGACGGACGGACGGACTCTTTTCAGAAATGTTTGATGAGGTTTCTGGAAAAGGGGCTGCCCCATTCGTCATCAAATTTCCTCGTGAACGGACGTTGTTGGGCAATGAGTGTGAATTCATGGGCCCCGAGCTGACAGTTATTGCCGATTGCGATGCAGATTTTATGTGCAGATGGGGCTGGTGATTTTGCTAATGAAGTATTTTTTCCCGGATAATTAGTATACAATTTCTATGGTGGAACGTGGCAGTGGCGTCGGAGGGGTGCTCGGCACTCGCGGTAATTTGTGACATGAGTCAGAGCACCCCCCAATATTGATCCAGAAATCAGAATTTCCTACAACAAGCTTAAGACAAGCACCCACGGGTTCGAAACACTTCCGACGCCTCTTGCCCGTAGGACTCCTTTTTTTTTCTTTTTTTTTTAAATAAATTAACTGGCTTATTTTATTTTACTCGAGTGGTCGCGGAGCACCTGGGAAATGCACACCGAGTCCTGGGGCCTCTGCGGGGCACGTGTTGAGAATTGCTGCTCCATAGATGACTATTTTTGTTGAAACGGGTAGCTATGGAATAATTGTCTAACGCGAGCAGGACATTTACACCAAAATTCTTCACGGCACCCCCCCCCCCCGGTTATATTATATTTATGACTGAAAGATAATGAAGCCAATATATTCAGGAATACGCTTGTGTCATATGCAAACTCTTTCTATACAGTTCTAGAAATAAAGTCGACGCTCGTTATAGCAACCATTCCACTACAACGACCGGTAGGATACGTCCCATAATAACGAATATTATATACCTTTTGGTTTCGATATAACAACTCTCCCAATATTACGTCCGTTTACGATGGGAAGGAGGAGGTTGTTATAGCGAGCGCCGGCTGCATGCATGTTGCAGAAAATGTGATAAATGCGGTTATTATACATAACCGGCTATGCATAATAGCTGAGCACTTTGGTGAATTTGATAAATTTCCCTGAATTTATCACTTTCACCGGCAATTATGCATAGTACCGAAGCGTCGTTGATAAATTTAATAAGTACTAAAACATTATCATTCTTATCGGTGATTATGTCTAATACCCAATACCCAAGCGTCGCGTCGTTGATGAACATGGTAAATCGTACTGTATGATATACAGTACACAATGATAATTTATACATGTATCTCTATATCGGGGTACTATCGTAAAACTCATTATCATTATATCGGGGTCTGATTATATTCATCACACACACACTAGACTCACTAGAAATTTTTTCACACTCATCAAATTCACCAATTAGGACACTAGGGAAAGATGCATAATCGCAAATGAAGTCGATCAATTTCAAGTGTTTACCAAATTTACCAACGACGTTCATGAGTATTATGAATATTCGCCGGAAAAAGTGATACATTTATCAAACTTACCAAGACGATACAAGACATTACCAAGACGGTAAGTATGCATAACAACCAGCTATTATGTATAATATCTATCACATTCACCGTAATATATACTGTATATAACAGTACCCCAGCCTCATACAAAATTCTAGGAAGACGATCTACTCCTACCAATTTCTGAGAATACGCTAGCTTCCCACGCAGGTCTAGGATAAGCAAGTCTTTACGCATTTCTAGAGAAAGCAAGTTTTACGCATTTCTAGAGAAATCAAGTTTTACGCATTTAAGAGAATACGGTAGCCTCCCAAGCAGTTCTGGGGTGAGCAAGTCTTTACTTATTTCTAGAGAACGCAAGTTTTTACGCATTTCTGAGAATACGCTAGCTTACCACGCATTTCTAGGTAGAGCAAGTCTTTGTGCATTTAAGAGAATACGCTAGCCTCCCACGCAGTTCTAGGATAAGCGAGTCTTTACGCATTTCTGAGTATACGCTATCACACAACGCAGTTCTAGGTATACGCTATCCTATCACGCATTTCTAGGTATACGCTATCATATCACGCATTTCTAGGTATACGCTATCATATCACGCATTTCTAGGTATACGCTATCATATCACGCATTTCTAGGTATATGCTATCATATCACGCATTTCTAGGAATATGCTAACCTACGCATTTCTAGGAATATGCTAACCTCCTACGCATTTCTAGGAATACGCTATCTTTCACTCGTTTCAATTGGTACTACATCTTCCACGCATTTCTATGAGATAACAAGTCTCCAGGGGATACCCGCCTCCTGCGCATTTCAGGGATATCCTCGTTGCATGAAAGGTTGGAAACCACTACGTCTCACCATCACTGCAGCCATACGCTTCATCTGTCGTCTTAGCGCCATCTCTCTCTCTCTCTCTCTGTTTTTGCAACAATCAAGGAAAATTTCGACAAGGTTTTTTTTTTAAATTTCTTTTATGTATTACATCTAAGAAGAAGAAGAAGAAAAAAAGAGATCATGCCGCGCTTGTGTAAAAAAAAAAAAAAAAAGCTGGAGAAATCGGGATTTCTTATTTCTTCGGAGATTTCTATTTATACCTTACACATGTCTCATAGGAAAAGTATTAAAGACGCCATTATTAAAAAATCCCCCCCCCCCCCTCCCAGAAAACGCGGGGAAAACTTTTCCTGAAAGTTTGTCGCATTTCCGGGTAAAAAAAATAAGAAACTTTATCATTGCTTTGGAAAAAAATCTCTTATTTTATTTCATTTTTTTCTTTTTTCAATGGAAATTCGTGACCGAAGGGTTCGATTTACAGGAAAAGAAAGAAAGAAATGTATTTTCCGTATCTTCATCTAATGGATCTGAAAGACATTTTTTTTCTTATTATTATTTTCGATTTATTTCATATCTATCCGGAAATACCTGTCAGGTCAGGAGCTGGTAATAATAATAATAGAAAGGTCCGGATTTTTTTTCAGTATCGATATCCTTCTTCTCTGAATTTTGGGAAAAGTATTTGGGATTTTATTCATTTTTTCCCCCCTCCCGCCTGAGTATTAATTTAATTTTAACAAAAATTAAGATTATAAACGCTTTGTGGTCTTTGCTGTCTTAATGTAAGGATGTGAGGAGCTGGTCTCTACGGAAAGCAGATAAAAACAATTATTGATTACTTTGAACTTTGGTGCTAAGAATTCCACGGACCGCTAAATCGGTTATCGAAGAAGTCAAGGTTGACTATTCTCTAGAAGCGACAGTCACTATGAACAGAAACTGTCTTACTTTGGTCACACACATAAGGCTCACTAGAAAAAAAAAATAAATGATAACGCTTGGAAGAATGGAAGGGAAGAGAGTCAGACCGAGCACCAGATGGATGGAGGAGGTGTTGCAAAGCACCGGAATGAAGCTAGCGCAACTGAGGCATGCTGCGAATGACGGACTAGATTAGAGCTATGATCTATAGCAGGCATCTTTAGCTCACGAGTTCCACGGTGTCCCTCGGAACATCCAGAATGCTCGTGTCCGATTTCGTGCTCGCGAGCAATTTTAATTATAACTTTGACCAAGTGCTCGCGAGCACGAAATCGGACACAAGCATCGAGCATTATGGATGTTCCAAGGGGCACCGTGGTGCTCGCGAGTGGTTAACGATCTGAATATGCCTGCTTTAGATCATAGCTCTAATCTAGTCTGTCAATCACAGCATGCCAAGAAATGTACGGAAAATCGCCATCCTATATACGGAATATCGCTAATTGTCGCCAAAACATGAGATTCTCAATCGCGTTCCTGATCATTGCTGGAATTAGCGCGATTAAGCGCTCTTGCAAATCGAAGTAGAAAAATGTATCTCACGAAAGAAATTCAAAATCTGGCGATCGCATTTCGTTGAGGAAAGACGAAGAAACATTAAGGTATTGAATCATGCACGCTGCTCTTGACGTCAACAAGTAGTCCGTTTTCCCTCAGAATATTCAGGGAAAAAATTCACTGCTCGTGCCAGTATCGTCGTTGTGCGGACGAGGCTCAGAATTGGCGATTTCTATGCCCCGCATCCAATCATGCGGCATTTGTGAGCCAATCGGAAAGATTCTACCCCAAAATAAGAAGAAACATAATAGGATACTGTGCTCCAAAATGTTGCAAACTTGATAGGTAGTCTTAATGACGTTACTTATGAACTTAGCAACGCGTGCGGAGGCCTTCTATTTCTAGGAGGTGCTGATTGAATACGGCAAGAGGCTACACGGATAACGTCAATTGTCCTCAAAAACATAGCTATAAGTTGGTAAAATCACAATTATAGCGCCAGTCTCGATAAAACGAATGACTTACTGGTGGTTATCAAAGAGCTAATGTCGCAAAAAAAGCATCCGCTTATAACGAGAAGTCCGCTTATAACGACAATTTTTCCCGTGATGTTGAGCTGTCTCGTTACGGATTTCTACTGTATTCAAAGATAACTTCGATGATCCTTCCAGTGGCACTTCCGGAATCATCACGTCACTCGCATCATCATCATCATCATCAACCACACTTTCACCTTACCACAGTGTCATCACGACAATCCACGAGTATTTATTCCCCGTCAAGATCATTCAGTTACATATCCACGTATTCACCATTCAGAAAGAAACGAGCCAGTCACGGAAAAACAATCTCATCATCGTCTCGCGATGACAAGAAAATAATTTCCGGGGGTTCGAAAACACGAGAAAAGGAAACCAAAAAACAAAAACACGAGTGACCGTTTTGGTGACCTCAACAAGTTGACGAAATCACGTATAATCGGTAAAGGTTCCAGTCTCGGTCACAGAAAACAAAATCGGTTTTCTCTCTCTCCCTCTCTCCACCTCGCTTTACATTAATACGATCGTTATGCAGTGGTGGCTGTTTCGATGTCTGTCAGACCTAAAAAAGTGTGACTTCCTCGGGCATTGGAACAGCCACCACCACCAATGAGAGCCGGGAGAAAAAGGCATTTAATACGCGTTGACCTTTTACTCTAGGAAGCCGGTGGGTGAATCGGTTTCTTTCGCAGATCACGTTCAGAATTTTTGTTTTTCATTTATGGGAACCGGGTCCGTTCTTTCTTGTGTATTCGGATTAATTTCTTTCTGCTTGTCTGCATTTCGGTGGTGAACGCCCGGTTCGTGCCCAGAATAAGTGACCACTCTTCGATCGAGAGAGAATATCAGGACTATAAATACAGCGTGTGTTGTCCATTTTTCTACGTGGAAAGAAAGAATACCGAGGACCACCGATGATACGTCTTTGTATATTGCGAGTTAGAATAAGAGTTATTTTTGGCTTCGTTTTGTTCATTCTAATATACACTGTTAGGCAAAAGAAATGGCATACATCAAGCGTAATAATTTTCTTTTTATGGCTTATTCATGCCCGTTATTAATGGAAGGCTTGGAATGCTTTGTTGGATTTCTTTGACTGGTGTCGATGGAAGAAGGCCTTACTTGGTGTGGCCTTCGCCATTTGGGGGTTTTTTTTTTGAAGAGGAAATCTCTCTTATTGTTCATGTTTATGCTTATACGGCAGGCATCTTCGATCCGCTGCTCGCGAGCACCATGGTGCTCCCTGAAGTACTTAGAGTGCTCGTGTCCGATTTCGCGCTCGCGAGCCACTTGGGCAACGTCCCAATTACACATATTGGAGGATTGAAATAATCACCGTCATTTCCACGCGTTCGCATGTTAAACTTGCCGTAAGGGTGCTCTTTCTTCTTTTTTGATGACGGGTGCAAGCAGTGCTCGCGACTGGAAACGGTTGAAGACTCCCGCTGTACAGTGATACTTCTGCCGGCGAAGACGATTCGCTCCGGCATCGCGTTCGTTAACCGGGACGCGAATTCCCGTAGGTTTGTATGGAAAGTTGTTTGATTCGTTCCAGGTTCTGCCCAAAATTCGAAGATAAGTTTTTTAAAACACCGAGGAACGCTTTAAAAAAGACAAAAACTTATTGAAGGCTGAAATGAGCAGATTCAAAATTGGACAAATGAGAACCTACAGGCAGATGAGAGATATTGAAGATCTCTTTATTTCTCACACTAATGTACGCGCACACACACACCAGCTCTAGTCTACTAAAGCTGGTGCTGAGACAACCCAGTCGAGTTGGTAGGAACCATTCATTTGTGAAGCTCATTTCTCAATTTGATATATGCAGATAGAAAAGATATTCTCCTATAACAGCGGTTCTCAACCGGTGCTCCGTGTGCATTCCCCAGGGACTCCGCATCGAAGAAATAAAAACCACAGTAAATTTGAAAAAAAAAAATTATAAATTAATAAAAATTAATCAGTAACTTTGATAATAAATGAAAAATAGGCCTACTGGACTCGTAGAAATAGGCCTACGTAGAAATTTGAGAACAAAAAAGGGCTCCGCGAGTCAGCCCTTAATTTCCTACTCGCTTTCAGTTTTTTAGTAATTTTTGCAAATATAGTGTATTTTTCGTGACCAGAAATGGCAATATTTTTTGAGATTGCTGGTGATGTCCCGTATTTTGCATTGTAATATCCCATCGTTTTCGTATTTTTCTCAAAGAAATCAGGTCACCTAGCCCAATTATGGATATTTTTTCGTAAAACACATTTTTGTTTACTAGGATTTGAAGCCGCTCTTTATTCGGTCCGCGATTTGGCAATTTTACCAAAATTGTCAGAAACTGAATTTTTCGCCTACTCAGCGATGTTCCGTACCTTTTCTCTATAACATATCGTAACTCTAAGTATGAATGTCTAATTTTTAATTAGAACCACAATGAGGATATTACTTACATCAAACACAAAAGTGAGTAATTTTTCACTCAAAATCAGGATTAAATTATCAAGTCCGCCTGCGCCATCGTCACGGACTATAGGTTGAGAAACACTGCTCTATTGCAAAAAAATTTATTACTTTACCGCACACCGACTCATATACCGCCATACGGTAATTTCCAACCAGTGGAGTTTGGTGGGAAATGAAGGAACCATCTATCGGTGGTCGCGCTCAAGTTCGATAGGTAAAGAAGTTGTTTCTGATGTTCTTTTGCACGTGTCCTGTTTGGTACGTGCGCCAAATTTGGGGACGATCGGTCTAAAGTTGAAGATATGTATAAAGAACACACACACATATACATACTTTCACATTTATATACAGTCGGCCAAAACAAAAAGTGAAAGGTTTACAAGAAAAATTGGATTATATTGACTTATGCTTGTCGAAAGTAAGTCAATTGCTGCTGCTGTGGCCCGCCATTACGGAATCAACGAATCCACGGTGAGATACATCAAGGAGGAAGGAATCTGGAATTCGTTCAGCTGTAGCTGCACCTGTGACAGCGAAAACTTTGCATCGTCTACGGCAGCGGTTCTCGACCGGTGCTCCGCGGAGATCTTGGGGCTCCGCGGCCACTCGAGAATAATAAAATAAATCAATGAATTTGATAAACAAAAAAAGAGGCCTAAAGGGTGCCGCCATATAATTAATACACTAAAAAGGGCTCCTCGTGTTAAACAGCGCTCCGCCATAGAAATTATTCACTGAAAAGGGCTTCGCGAGTCAGAAAAGGTTGAGAACCGCTGGTCTACGGCATAGTTTCCCAAACTTTTTGTTCCATCGTCCCTTCTTTAGAGACATTTTTCTCTCATCGCCCCCCCCCCGACTCAAGCGAACCCATAGGATCCTATGTTATACCCGTGGCTTCTATCGCCCCCTTGGACCTTTCCATCTCCCACCAGGGGGGTGATATTGTCCACTTTGGGAAACACTGGTCTACGGGATCCATGTGTTTCTCGTACATAAAATGCTGTCTTTTTTTGTGGGTACAAGACTGCTACAAAAAAGGTATTCCAATTGATTGTAATATTATACAATCAATTATATAACACATTTTACGCTTCTATAAATGGAAGGGCTGGTGAAACGTCTATTTCATCAGAATTTTATGCGAGTAAAGGTTGGTTTCATAGGTTTAAGGAACGATTCGGATTACGCAATGTAAAAATCGCTGGCGAACAAGCCTCTGCCGCCCAGGACGCAGCTAGAAAATTTCCAAAGACTTTGCAGAAAATTATTGAAGAGAAGGGTTACGCACCTTAGCAGGTGTTTAACGTTGACGAAACTGCACTATTTTGGAAGAAAATGCCGCGAAGAACATTTATAAATCAAGAAGAGAAGCGAACTCACTTTGGCTTCAAGATAGACTTACTATGTATAGGGGGGGGCACGGGTTTCGTGGGCGCCCCCACTCCCACCACCACGTACGACGCAGTCTGCATTATTTCACGCCAGGACATTTCATGATGTGTTTTTTAAATCATATTTTTGTGTTTCAGAATTTCATTGTGGGGGTTATATATCGATATTTAGAGCAGTATTTTGGCAATCATCGCCCGAGTGACGTGATGGTAGAATGCTCGTCTACCACCGTGTAGCTCACCGTCACTGACCCAGGTTCAAACCTGGGGAAGAATTTAGATAAGATATTTTCCCGAACTCGTGCTTGAGGCGGCCACCGATAGGCGGCACTTTCATTTCAATCCAAATCATTGATGACAGTCAATTGCAATAGCACCCGAGTATATATATATAGCACCCCTTCCGCTATGAAGGTTACCTTCGAGGTCCGCGGATTCGAATTCGGCCATAGACTACTTTAAAAGTTGGCCAGAGCAGGGCAAATGTCCGAAATGGGCAAAAAACCGCCGGGCAACAATGGTTCCTGGGTGCCAACTGTCACTTTCGGAATGTTAACTTCGGTTGTCGTGGTTCCCTAACAATGCGTTTCAGACATGCACGTGCCTTTACAATGGTTTATCACTTATTTTTGATGCTGCACAGTATTATAGCCCATTCCTTTAAAATGGTCTGTCACATGTTTCAATCCTCCCAGCAATTGAGGAAAACCCGGGCAGCGCCGGGCATTTTCGCTAGTCTATATATATAAAATTGATTTTCTGTCTGTGTGTGTGTGTGCATGTTCTCTATACAAATCTACAATTTTAGACCGATCGTCGCCAAATTTTGCATATATACCAAACAGGACAGGGATTGGACCATAGGCTACTTTGAAAGTTCGTCAAAGCTGGGCAAAAATGCCCGGAATGGGTTAAAAACCGCCGGGCAACTACGGTTCCTGGGAGCCCCCAACTTTCGGAATGTTTACTTTGGCTACCGGGGTTCCCCTACGATACGTTTCAAACAACCATATGCCTTTACAATGGTCTGCCACTTATTTTTTAATGTTGCCCTTATTATATATATCATATTTTATGCCTTTGTAATGGTTTTTGTCATTTTTTTCAATCCTCCCAGTAGTTGAAGAAACCCCGGGCAAGCGCCGGGTACCCTAGCTAGTGTAAGATAAAAATAATAAACCTGGAATTACATGGTAACACATACTAGAACATGTTTGTTCGCGGAAATCCCAGGAGCAAAATTGATAACACAAAACGACTAAATCTCTACGGGAATTCCTTTAAATAATTTCAGGGCATCGTAATACTGTAAAAACAAACCCTTATACTGATTTGAAGATAATTTTATAAAAACAACTTCATATTATTACATAGAAATAGAATTATTATAAAATAAACCGGGAAAAGGATTTTTATCCCGTGAAATCGTAGGAGAAATCCCCTTTGTGTTTGCCGACTCCCTGTTACATATGAAAGAATAATTTTTCCGTAATATTCTTCAAAAAAAAACATTCAACATTTCTTCTTGTTCAATTTTTGTGGGATTTGTTCAAACATGGCATCTCGGTGGTGGTGGTTATTCTCCCAAGATTCCGGGAAATTTAATTTTCTGTCGGGAAAAGCGAGAATTCCTTTTTTTTCCTGTTTTTTTTTTCCCTGAGAGAGAGAGAGAGAGAGAGAAAATGTCGTCCATTTCTTTCACCATAATCTCATTACGTTGACCCTTTTTTTTTTAAGAATCCAGTTTTTCCTGGTAATTCCTTTTTTTTGGTCATGTACAGGAATTTCAAATATACGAATTTAATATTTGAAAGGTACACAAAAATATGAGAGTTTTGAAAAACTATTAATATATAAATTATTAAAAATTTGGGAATTATTTCGATATCCCGGAGAGAGAGAGAGAGAGAAAGAGCAAATTTTGGAAAATTCCGTTCCCATTCTTTTTGAATTTGCAAATGTTAGGAAAAAAACATGAAAATAAGGTAAATAGGATTTGGATTCTCGAAATCCTCTGAGAAAAATTTCCCCTCAGTTTTCACCGATTTCTGGCCTCGGTGTAAATACTTCACTTGTTTGTATATCTTGTGGAGATTTTTCACCCTGGCGACTTGAGAGAAAATTTCTATTCAATTTCCTAGTAAATTTCTCGGAATTTTGTATCTATTTTTTTGTGAAATAATTTTATTTATTTTTTGTTATTCTGTCTGTACCTGGGGAAATTCTTTTGAAGGAAATGAGATCTCTCTCGTGGAAGAATTTTGTCTTCTAAGTTGTTCCGAGGAAAGATTGGTTTTGTGTTATATTCTGTTTCTTGGGATTCTTTTTCACGTGATTGGCGAGTTAATTATGAAAGGAATAACGGTTTTTATGGAATAACTGGGTGTGAAATTTGGCGTTGTAAGATACTTTACGACGCATAAAGCGGTCTATTAAACTTTGTTCTCAACGGTCAGAAAATGACGACGTATCCAACAGCTTTAGAATGGGGGAAAGATAGAATTGAAGGAGACAGATAATGGGTGACTTTTCAAGGTGATTATTGTTATTAGGGGAAACGATGAATTTCAGGAGGTGGCGTTAAAATAAGGATGAATTTTGTTGTTAGATCCTCTGCTTATGAAAGATCAATTTCAGAAGAATTGCTGTTGCAACAACAATGACTTTGAGCGATTGCTGTTGAAGTACCGGTGACTTGGTAAGTCGATAGAGTTTTCCGGGTGATGCTGTTTTACAAACAATGATTTTTCGAAGATACTGTTTTAGTAACAATTACTTTTGGATGATGGTGCCGTAACAGCGATGATTGATGATTGGGGATGGGGGGGGGGGTGGTTGTTGGAGTAACGATGGCTTTTTTGGTGAGATTGTTGAAACAACAATAGCTTTCACGTAATGTTGTTTTCCAAACCATAAAATGCGCAACAATGATGATTTTTGAATGATGCTGTTCATGTAACATTTATTTTCTAATGATACTGTGGAGTAACAGTGGTTTTCGAATGATACTGTGAAGTAACAATGGTTTTCGAATGTTACTGTGGAGTAACGATGGTTTTCGAATGATACTGTGGAGTAACAATGGTTTTCGAATGATACTGTTGGAACGACAATGACTTTGAATGCTACTGTTGTATCGACAATCATTTCTGAACGATGCTTTTTAAAGACAATCACTTTTGAATGATGCTGTTGGAGTAAAAATAACTTTGAATGATGCTGTTGGAGTAAAAATAACTTTGAATGATGCTGTTGGAGTAAAAATAACTTTGAATGATGCTGTTGGAGTAACAATGACTTTTGAATGATGCTGTTGGAGTAACAATGACTTTTGAATGATGCTGTTGTAGTAACAATGACTTTTGAATGATGCTGTTGGAGTAACAATGACTTTTGAATGATGCTGTTGGAGTAACAATGACTTTTGAATGATGCTGTTGGAGTAACAATGACTTTTGAATGATGCTGTTGGAGTAACAATGACTTTTGAATGATGCTGTTGGAGTAACGATGACTTTTGAATGATGCTGTTGGAGTAACGATGAATTTTCAGTGAGACTGTTGACACAAAACAACTTTCGGGTGATACAATTTCACGAACCATGAATTTTCGGAGATGCAGTCGTAATAACAGTCTTTCGAATGATGCTGTTGTAACAACAATGACTTTGGGAGGGCGAGGGGAAAGAAAGTTGTTGGAACAAAATGGACTTTCCTTGCAATATTTCAAAAGCTACAATATCTTCAAACAGTTGTTTATGCAACAAACAGTGTAGACAACAATGATTAGGAGAGCCATTCTTCGACAACAACCCTATTATTTCGTCCACGTTCCGTCAAAGACTTGGATATAAAGAAATTTCCTCTTGCCATCACACGAAACGCTTTCCACACAACTCTCACATCACTGATTTCAAACAACTAAATGGTGGTTAATAATTTTCTAAATGAGTCGAATTCCACAAATTTTAAATGAGCGGAATCGATCATTGAATTGTACATATTTCATAAGAAAAAAAAATATCGCAACTCATTCCCTTGGCTTCTAGAACTGTTACTACGCGCGTATCTACGAGATCGATCAAATCGATCGCTTCAAGATGATTGATAATGACATCGGTGTCGAGACGACTCATCGATAGATATACTCCTGGAGTATCACCCTTTCATGGGGAAATGGCGACATCGTCGAGCTATCTGTCTGGTGGGGAAAACTGAGTGTGACCTGCATTCGATGCTTAAAAAGTCATTTGCCTTTTACATGTTCCCCCCCCTGAAGTCGATCCTCCAGTTTGATGATGATGAACGCCTTTCGCATTTCCTTAATCCTCAGGTCGCATTCACTGCCGTAATAACAATAATAACGAACATCATCGTGAGCATCTCTGGTGCCACCATTAGCAGTATTATGTGTGGACACACTCTCAAGTACTATCATAATTTTCTTCTTCTCTTCGCCACTGGTACACACATGTACAGGTGCTCTCCACGGGAATCATTACCGCGGTACTTTTTCCGACACGAAAAGACTAGATAAAGTGTATATTATGTGATATCGAATTTGATGAATTTTTCCTCGAAATATATTCGATCACACGCATGTTAGAGGCGGAAGGAGCTATCGATAATCTTTTCTCGATAAGGTTTAAACTTCAGAAATTCGCGGCCATTAACTTTTTCCATAACTGATGGTGTCTATTAACTACCAGCCTCCAACATTTGACGATCATTGCCAATGGTGGAGCGGCCACACGACTCTCATGACCAACCTTAGAATGTATTGAACCAGGCTATAGACGCTTTCGTGTACTCTTCTTTAAGGGCAGGATTGGAAAGTTTCTTTAAAATGCGACCGAAAATGGTAAGGTATCTAAGAAGACCATTTCTTGAGTTTCAATCCTGCTGAAATATTGCCAAAAACGGAACGACTCGCACATCTTTCGATCAGAGTCTCGTGCCTCGATCACTCGCAACACACACACAAACTCGCACACATAATTAGAATTCGAGATGATCACTCGTTTTGATGAGCCAATGTCTCGGAAGTACTTAATTTCCTACCGGACGGTAAATACGGAAAACGTGGTAGAGAGAGAGAGAGAGGAAGAGCCAGGCAATTAAATTCCGCTGATATTTCGTGGATATCGCTCCGAAATGCGGTTCGGAATTCTCATCTTGGCCCTCACGCTTGAAGGGAGGGGGGGGGGATGGACGGGGCGCGCGGCAACTTCCAGTGCTCCAGATAGTGGGGGGGGGGGAGAGAAAGCCAATTATTGATATTAATAACCACCGAAGCTAATTAAGTTCGTGTTTGAACACTGACTCGAACAAGCTCTCATTCACTCTCTATCTCTTAAAAGGTATGTTCTGGTATGCGTGTATATGTATATGCCAGCTGATCAGTAGATGAATGGATTGATCGTCGCGTATCTTTATTGCCAATCTCGCCAGTTAATGTCGATTTGTTTTTACTTGAGTGGGGTTTTTTTTTTGTTTGGAATGAGGTTAACATGTTGTGGGAAATACGAACCCGAGTTAATTGGGAACCGTAAACCAAACAAAAATGAACGAGTTTGTATGTATAGAGCGCTATGATGTGCGGAATTTAGGGCACTGGTGAAAGTTGTACCGTTATGTTTCGTCCTCTGTCCTTATTATCGGGCAATATAATAGTTTTACTTATTATTATAAGTAGGCTTTTTATATCGCTGGTCACAATATGTGGGAATGTATTTCCAAACAGGGAATGTTTCCTATATCTGCCAGTAATTGGAGGTTTGCTCTTAGAGATCACTCAGGCCCGTGATATAGACACGCTTCAAAGTTGCATGCCACTTTCGAGCATATGCAACCAATGAGATAGATTATTGGAAATATTCGTGCAAATATGCTATCGGTGATGTCACTGGTTGCCTACGCTCCAAAGCCGCACGCTTTCGTGCTAATTAATAGCATGTTGTATCGCGGGCCTGAACTGTGGAATCTTTGAAATCTGTGAAACCCTCGGAGCAATGAGATTATGTACCAAGGTTTCCTTGGAGCCCGTGTGCACCGAACGGGACCGTACATGGACGATCGGTACCTGACTCGGGCCAAAGCTCACAATTGCTGAAAATGCAACCCGATAGCGACTTATCCGAGGATGATGTCGCTCTCCGATATCCATACAGAGCAGTCAAGTGGTCTAGGGCGTTCACCAGGAAAGTGAAAGGACGTGGGTTCGACTCCCCGGAATCGAACTTCTCTCTTTCCAAAATATATCTTCGCATCAGCCAGCTGTTAAAAAAACCTTTAAATGGATAGCGGAAACAGTGAAATCATCCTCGGATGAGATTATGTCCTGGGAGCTCGCGACCGCCCGACTGGCACGAAAGCATCACGGGTCTTCTTCGGGCAAAGTAATTTTTTTTCTAGAGGGGCCCCCCCCCCACACCTGTCTAGAAGTATCTGCCTAAACAATTTACACGTGCATAACCTCGAAAATTACGATTAGATCTCACTGTTATGAAGTCCGGGTCCCCACGTACTCGGGTCTCCCAGCTGTCCTCGTGGTCCCGTATGTTAAAAGATGGAACTGCTTCGAGACTTAAGAGTGTCAAAACACTCCGAATCGTATTTTTTCAAATAATAATTTAGGGGCCTCATATTTGTTGTCCTTATATGACCATCCAGGAATGTTGATTCGAATACGAAACAACATTCTCAGGTCAGAAATAACATTGTATTACGTATTATCAATGCAAATGTGACATGAACATGCATGTACGCCATTACGTAAGCTTCATCCGTCTATTATTTCAGTCTGCGTCTAGGCTATGTAAGCTCCCGCCCATACCTAAAGAAGCTCAGTTGTGCAGTGGCGTCGAAGCAGAGGTTTTCTGTGGGTGCTCGAGCATCCGCAGTATGTTTTAGCACGCGTTCGAAGAATCAGTTTCTTTATGAAGTCGAGCACCCACTGGTCTGAAGCACTTCCGACGCTCCTGCGCAACATTGACTGTCACCACAGCTGCCGTTCTCTCAGGAAGGATGTCCATTAATTGTTTTTTTTGAATGTGTGTATCGGAATGGAACACGCGATTGCTGTAAAGCAGAGATCTTTTTTTTCCAGTCGCGAGCACTGCCTATACCTATCATCAAAAGAAGAGCACCTTTTCGGCAAGTTCAACACACGAATGCATGAAATGACGGTAATTTCATTCCTTGAATGCAATTTCTTCAAGGTGTTTGATTGGAACTTTGATCAAGTGCTCGCGAGCACCAAATTGGACACGAGCATCGAGCACTCTAGGTACTTCGGGGAGCAACGTGGTGCAGATGCCTGTTGTAAAGAAAGAGCTCAGAGAGCTGTTCTGGCTCAGATTCGGAAGGATAAAAAAATCAGTCTCAAGAAACCAGCTGCTTGAGCAGTATGGTTGGATAGAGAAAAGGTCTTTCGCAGAAAATAATGTCACAATATGACCAGGGTCGTCTTAAGAGCATCATGGGCCCCCGGGCCAAGTGATTTCAATGAGGACCTACCTGACAAATTCTTGAAAAATTCAACTGCTTCTAATTTTTCTGAGGCCCTTCTTTTCTTGAGGCCCCCCCTGGCCGTGTCCGGGTGGGCCCATGCGTTAAGACGGCACTGAATATGACGTCCTGTAGTCAAAGACCATGCACAGCAACCAAGCGAAAATCAGGATGTATCCCTAATCTAATGAAGCCCCGAAGAAATTTTCAAGATCTTTTCCTCAAGAGTGTATTAGAGGGCGGATTGTACTGTCCGAGCGGATTGGGATGCTCCGCCCTTCTGTCATGCAATCCTTGATCGATCAAACATCTGACTACGCCTTTTGCGATGTGTTGCGATACACAACTTTCTATAATTGCTTATTATCGGCACCCGTTGTGCACTTTGACTTTCACTTGACTGATTTGATTCCTCGACTTACATAATTTTAATTACGGTGCATTATATGTTATCTTTGACGTATCGATAACTTATGGTTTTGCCGGAGATGCCCCCCCCCCCTCCACGGTGGTCGAAGTGCTTACGTTGCTTCTTGTGATAGAGCCTGGGTATCTCGCGGTTTCTCCAGTTTCCAGTCCATGGCCCCCACATCTTGCAGCAGAGCCCCCCGCAGGCTACGATATTGGCGGGCTCAGTACAGATTTTCACGGGCCCTATAGTGCATTAATGTTGTCAAGAAACGACAACAAAACAGATAAGAATCATTCCTGGCACACGTCAGCTTCACCCATGGGGGGGGGGGGGGTGGATATGGCTTGGGTCTAGACGGGAGCAACAGTCGCAGTCACTAGTGAGAAACACCAAATCTTAGCAGTGTCTACGTATACTCATGATCAAATAGTGGATATTATCCGATTTTTCCGTTTTACTCCGTAAAGCATCCAATCGGGATTACTTTTGAGCACCTCCCCCCCCCCCCCCCACAGTGGCCAATATGACTTAAAAACCTGCACCTGTGATTAAATCTAGAGCTCGATTCGCGACTCAATCGATCCATTGACATCCAAATACTCAAAGTACTTGCAAGTAATTCCGAGAGAGACACACCCGAAGATAATCATTATGGTCCGATTCCATAGGGTTTCCCCATTTGGAACACCGTAAACTTAATTTCTGCGAATTGGACGACAACAATCATCATCATCATCATCTCACTGGCAAAAAACGGCTGACCTGACCGTTTTATCTGTCTCGGTCACCGTCATTACCAGAGGAAACCACTTAAAAATAGACAAATATACCATTAACCGGTAGCTGGGAAAAATTTTCTTGAAGCTTTGGTTCTTGACTTTTTTCCCCCATTCATAATGGAGATTTTTTTTTATTCGTTAATGGATCGTGATGGCAAAATTATGGCGATGGTCGTGACGGATGGCTATTGTGTAATTTTCTGGAACATCCTCTTGAATGGCACGTCTTTAATGGTTGCTGCTCTTATTATTTCCCAACTCTCGGGGGGGGGGGGGCCCCGAATTCTGGTAAAGAGTCAGATCCCCTATGTCATACGACTTGGTCCGGTCGCAGATGTGGCTAACGTTTCCATAAGGTCCGAAGAACCCGTAATGGTCGTTTCGTGGGTCATTTGCCCCCTCCACGACCGTCGTCGTAGTCGTAAATTGCTTATCGAAATGCTCGTAGGAAAGGGGCGGTACCATCTGCTACGGCTGTTGGATGATATCGTCACTCACTGATCGGTTGGTTGGTTCCTTGCTCCAACGGTCGCAGCCGTCCGTTAGGGAACCAGCCCTTACTCCTATACTGTGTCTTCCTTTATTATAGCCGTGATGGGACCACTCTGGCGTAACCGGACGAATGGCGGCTGCTCTGGTCGGATTAATTGGCCGTTCGGTTGGAGAGTGCAATGTCACACCTAGTATGGAATTGCCTTTTTTTTTGGAGTGGGGGGGGGGGAAGGGTGAATAGGAGATGAGGGCTGATATTTAAAATGCATTTCGTCGTTGGCGACTGAGTTCTGCAGCCCAGGATTCTTCACGGTAAATGCACAATGTCAAGACAAAAAGAAAGGAATTTGTTCCGGGGCCCCTCTGGCTAGAGCCCTGTCATGCCCCCTTCTCATATGGTGGCGGCGTGACAGCAACAAAAGTGTTATTTTAAGGAGGAATCATGAAAATATTACCTGTGGTCTCGCGAATCCTAGGGCCACCAATGCTGAACAGGGCCCCGACTAGTTCTTTCACGATACGAATTTCATTTTAACGGGAAAGTCGACGGAGGGACCCCCCGGGACAAACAGGTGCCGTGAATTATTGAAGATGCATTACAAGTTTTCTAACTTTTTTTTTTTTGCGTGTGTGGGTATTTTTCCAACATGGTGCCTTGAAAAAAATACTTGAGCACCCATGGAATTTGAAGTCGGAGCTTTGCTGAGAGGTGGAATATATTTAGTCAAGCGGGGTTCTTAACCAGTGGTTCGCAGATCCCCTTGGGAGGAGTCTTTGCAAAGGTTCCAAGAGTCCGTGAGGTTAGAGGTAGACCTCCGTTCCCGTCCAATCTGCCCAAATCCTATCCCTGAGCTTCGGTATAGTTTCACCCTCCCCCCTCTTCCCCATCTAAGGCCATAGAATCCTATACCGAGCCCATATATAGCTTCTACCGCCCACGGACAATTCCATCGCCACCAGGAGACGACATTGCCCACTTTGGGAAACACAGGTCTTCGGAAACATGCGGGAGCTTAGAAAAGACTCCACTCGGGAGGGGGGGGGGGGTTCAAAATGAATATTGACGATTTACATTGAAAAATAAATAGAAAATCTCGGCCTGTGGTCGCGGAAAAGATCCCGAGGCTCCAAGGATTGTGGGCATGGGCTCCCCCATTGGCTTAAAAATACAGAAAATATTGTTGGATTGGGGAAGAAGCTGAAACCAAATATTTCAATAGCGATTACGGAAGTGGTGGCAAACATTGGGGCCGTGGTCCGGATAAGAGTTTACGCAATGCCCCACCCCACCCCCAACACCATACACACACATTCCGGAACTAATCCCTTCATGGCTCCCACAAAGGTGGGGCTTACAGGGCACAATATAAACTCACTATAGAAAGCGAGGCCGCAACAACACAGAAACAAAAACCGACTTTGTCGCACTTTGCTCCCCCCTTCTCGTAATTTTCAATGAATATAAAGAGTAAATTGCCACCCTTCCTGATCCAGTGCCCGGAAAATCAGCCAACCCCGGCCCTCCTCCAGCAGCTATCCTGATAGTGGAGGCGGCCTCGTCGAATATCCCAGCTTAGAATTTATAGTGATGGCTCCCCCGTGCTCGCAAGTATCGAATCACTCTCGTCGTTCTCCTCCATGAAGACAGCCATCAACTCGATACAACGTGCAAGCCATTTGACTAAAATGAATTAGCTGAATACATTGTGTATTTAGACCACATTCTCAAATCTCTCCCACTTCAACATGCCAACTTCTTGCCACAAGTCTTTTCCAAACTTCATTTAAAATCCCAGGCTGCGGTCTCCGGCCCTTATGTGCCAATTTCCCTCCCTACTCGTTGGGTTCAGCTATACATTTTTAGTCAAATGGCTTGTACGTTGCATCGAGTTGGAGGCTGTCTTCACGGAGAGAACGACGCGAGTGATTCGATACTTGCGAGCAAGGGGATTCTCCGCTATAAATCTTTGCTAACTTTTCCGACACAACGCCGCCTGTTTTGAGGTAACGGAAGTAAGCTGCTCTGCAGGGTTGCCCGGGGTTGTGAGCGGTTCTATCTATCTATCTAGAGAGTCCCGATTGAGTTCAATTGAACTCGGACATCAACAGAGGGGCATTTATGGTTTTACCATTCTTTGCCCATTCTAGTATGGTTTTCTTGACTTCTCTTTCCTCAAATTCGCCACCCTGTGCAATAACCACCTTGGAGTTCCTCCACTCCTGCAAGTGTCATACACCAGTGTTCTTAAGTCACTCTTTTGGTCACTCCCATGCTCACACACTCTTTAAATCACTCATTTAGTCATTCACATGCTTGCACACTATTTTGATCACTCTCACGCTTGCACACTATTTTGATCACTCTCACGCTTGCACACTATTTTGATCACTCACAACCTTGCACGCTGTTTTGGTCACTCACATGCTTGCACACTGTTTTGGTCACTCACATGCTCACATATTGTTTCCGTCATTCACATGCTTGCACACGCTCTAGATCACTCTCTTGATTGCTAACCGACATGGTTGTTTGCTGGGCCACTCTTTTTATTATTATTACTTTCACACATACTCTAGGTCATTCGCAAGCTTTCACACGCTCTAGATCACTCTTTTGGTCATTCACAAGCTTGTACACGCTGTAGATCACTCTTTTGGTCATTCAAACGCTTGCATGCACGCTAGGTCACTGTTTTGTTCATTCACATGATTGCACAGCTCTGGGTCACTCTTTTGATCATTCACGTTCTTGAAAACTCTCTAGGTAGTTTTTTTGCACACTCACTGACCTAGCCTCTAGCTATCTGGACAGAGGCGGATTTAAAGAGGGTTTTATAGAAATTTTGCCGCCCTTCCCCAATTCCAGTAATTTTCTCGGCTAATCATTCCCCTGATTTTCTGCTCCCACCTCTGATCTTGCCGCCAGCCCTGGGCTGGAGCCCGCTAAGCACCCCCCCCCACCCTCCCTTGTAATTGCGCCACTGGGAATCAACGCTCATCAGAAATCTATTCGATAGAAAATGTCTGATCAGGGGAGAAAATGGCGTAGATATAGATCACCGAAAGTGTTTCTCGTAACCGCAGTCATCTTCCTTCAGAAGGAGGAGCACTCGCGACTAGACCAGTCTCTTCTTTCCTGTGGCCAATCAAACTGTGTCTATTCCCCACCAACAACATGAACAAAAGAATTGGGTTCACAAGGAAAAGAAAATGGCGGGTTTTTTTTTATTTCTCGTTTTGAGCAACCCTCAACCGTAATGGCTGCTTCAGGCCATCGACTTTCTCTTCGAACCGGTTCCGAACCTTCTTGTTGATTCGTAACCTGCATGTGGTCGATTCTTTCTGTGTAATAATGGATACATAATCGTACGCATACGTGTACGTATCCTTGGCGAAGAACGAGGGGGGACGTGGTCATCGTCGACGCGTTCACACGCACATACAATAACCCTTCTATTATATAATGAGCACTCCAGAAGATTTTCAATTCGGGACATCAATATGTGAACGGTTTTGAATATTAATTCGGATTCCGAAGCTTTGTGGTCTCCTCGGCCATTGTCTCTGCTTGTGCGCATGTGCGTTCTGGGCCGGGAGAGTAATGCTGTTTCCTTGATGGCCAGTTGCTCGAGGTGCTCATTTCGAGCATCCGAGAGTGCTCGGCGGTTGTTTTAGATCTCCGGAGAGGCACCAGAGTCCCCATGGGACGATGTGCTGAAATCACTTTGTGTGATAGAGGCCTGGACGGGGGGGGGGGGGGTGTCTCTCGGTTCTCTCCGTGGTGGTTTCTTGATTTTGGTGCTTATGGTGCTCAACAGAAGTGCCTGATAGTGTTCATCGATTGTTTCTTGATTCTGTGCGGGCGGAGCACTTGAAAGTTCTCGGTGATCGTTTATCTGTTTAGGCGTGGGGTATTTTTATCTGATTAAGCGGGGCCGACCGCATTCAGACCAGTTTGATGAGTATTCTCGACACCGACTTAAATCGTTGTCGACGATGACCTGGTTAAACACAAAATTGAGTACAGGCATTGAGGAACGACTCTTGAAGCACCGTTCAGTGGTGCTCTTTTTTTTAATGCTGGGTATGAACGTATTCAGACTCGAAAAATTAGAACAAAGAAACAGGGATATCTGAGTACGCACAGGGCCGTAGAGTGCCTTCTCGGGGCTCCGGGGCAGACTTTTTTTTTTCGGGGGGGGGGGGGTCTTCTTTGAAGGGTTATGCTCACCAAAAAGGAGGTGGTTTGTTTCCCCCACCACCTGCTCTCGTTTAGCAGATTATTTCACACAAGAAACTGTCAAAATTTCTAAGAAATATGCAAAATGAGTGTGAATATATTTTTTTTGTGGCCGTCTTCCCCTTCGGGAAAGAACCCTGGTTGCCCCAGATAAGTTACGGCACTGGATACGAATGGTAACAGGCAACTGATTGGGGACAAACTAGTGGGAACAGCTGTCTTTTGTATCCTGGGTCCCTGGGCGAAGTAATGATTTGGTGCCCCTCACCAGGCTATTAATTTAGACACTCTCGAAAAATCCTCATGGCTGATATTCAGTGCCGTCTTAAGGCATGGGCCCACCCGGGCACGTGGGCCTCAAGCGCAGAGGGGCCTCACAAAAATAAGATCTGGTTGAAATTTTCGAGAATTCGTTCGGTAGGTAGGGCCTCAGAAAAATCAATTGGCCCGGGGGCCCCATGATACTCTTAAGACGGCCCTGCTGATATTATTACGATGCTATCATGCTTTGCTTCGCTGTCATCCCGGTCTAGAGACAACTGGTTTCTTTAAATTACGGTCCCCGGCATCCTAGAGCCAGAGGTCCCTATTCAGAAATCTTTAGCACACACCCCCCCAGACCACACCCGTTCTTTCACGTACGATTCCGAACACGCTTCAGTGAGAATCTTCAGGCATGTCTGAAAACCGATCTCTATATTTAGAAGGGTGCTGTCAAGTGGCTCGTGGCAGTGCCCCATTATTACTTGAGAGAAGGGATAGGAATGGGCGGAGGGGGGTGGGGGTGGTTAAGAGCTCTTTTGTGGTACCCGCAACCGCCTATTACTTCTTATGTTCAGAGGAAGGTCCCAAAAAAAATTGCTATCAAGGGGATTTTGGAAAAAGGTACTTACCGACATGATTGTCTGTCACTACTCCTGGCATTTTCTGCGCACTACGAGACACCATAGTTTCTGGCTCTATTAAGGAATTTCAGACCAGCTCTTCCCGGTAGATGGCTTTCGAGGCAACTCATGACCGTTTTACCACCGGGACAAATTAGTTGCGTCGGAATTTTCGTTTGATACCCCCTAACAGAACGTGGTTGACGATCAGGGCCGCAACCGGGGGGGGGGGAAGTGGGTCTGGTGCCCCGAGAGCTGGACCAGAAGCATAGGCCCCTCAGAAGGGTGGACTGACAGGGCTCTAGCCCTGGGGATTCTCGTCATTTTTTGTTTTTTTTATAAATTTACCACTGAAGAGCCCGTGGAAAATCTGGCATAGGGGCCCGCTTAAGATCCCAGCCTATTGGGCACAAGTGGCGTGGTGGTAAGATGCTCGTCTGTCTACACCGCCACGGGTACAAACCCCGGGAAGGGTATAGATAAGATATTTTCTCTAATGAGCTTGAGGGGACCACCGATAGATGACGCCTTCATTTCCAACCGATTAGGGGCCGTTCAAGTATTACGTAAGCAAATTTTTAGCCATTTTTGACGCCCCCCCCCCCTTGTCAGCAAAATTTCGTCATCAGCTCTGCCCCTCGGAATCCAACTCCTATTTTCATAAAGGGTGGTTGATGACGTAAGCATTATCCAAACCCCCCCCCCCTTGCCATCAAAAGTCAGCAAATCGGAAATCCCCCCCCCCCATCGATGATGACGTAATACTTGAACGGCCCCTTACTAGCAGTAAATTGCAATATGGCGTTACGGCCAGAATTCGTGTTTGGTGAGGTGGTAGTAGCCGAAGGACCCAGGATTGGGGACCATGACCAGAAGAGGCACAGATTTCACCCTTTAACTGCTTTTCCTACGTGGCAAGGGGCACCAAATGCCAGTGAGTGAATATGTTGATAAACGTGTTTTTGGAATTTTTCGGGTCTGCCGAAGTTGCAGTTGGGCGTATATATTGGATGCAGGCTCAAATTTGTAACTCTTGAAATGTTCCTATATTCTTTCTAAGGACCGGAGTTGAATTCGGTTTGAAAGAAAATCTGCGTATGTATCTCGTGCTGTGCGTGAAGGTAAGTGCTGCCATCTAAATTTTTCATTTCGAGTGAAGTGTTATTGTTCAAAAACTGTGTCGTTGTAGGGCAAGGGTGCTCAATCTTTCGGAGACTGCGGGCCATTTCATTAGTTTGGAAATGTGTCACTGGCCACTTGAGTTATCTAGAAATGTACCGCGGCAAAAAGTGATCAGGAAAATGCACTCCGAATCACTTAAATGATCTATAACTGTGCTCAAAGTCACTAAATTGATCTATAACAATATCTCCCCCCCCCCTAAATGATTTGTAAGTGGGCTGCGAGCCTTCAAGTAATCTGGAAGCGGGCCTCTCAAGTGGTCCGGAAATGTGCCGCGAGTCACTTGATTGAACTGGACATGTTCCGTGGTTCGCTCGAATGATTTGAAAATGTGATTTGGGTTGCTTAAGTTATCTGGATATCTCCCCAAAGCTGGAAAACAACAGAAAACCAATTTCAGCCGAACACGACTGTGCTGCCTGTGAGGGGATCGGACCCGATTCCTCGCGATACTTATCCATCATGATGCCCACCAGGGCTGCAACTCGATGCTTGGTCAGCCGGGCAAGCATGCATTTTGGCGGCCCCTTATAATGTTCAAGGAGAGATTAAAGAGTGAAACTTGCGCCCCTCTCTAGTACGGTGCCTGGGGCACCAGACTCACCTGCACCCCCCCCCCCTAGTTGCGGCCCTGATGCCCACAAGACCACACAGCAGCTGGAGGGCCCTGACTATTTCCTTTGAACAGTTCGGCATCGACTGTAATATAGACGAAATGCCTTTGGGACTTTAAATATTCCTCTTTCGATCTTCCTAAACCTTCCTTCTTCTTTAACAAATGCATTGTTGTCCGTGTTTTGGCAATGGAGTAACAGCTTTACTTCTCTCTCTCAGGGGCCCCTAAATCTTGTTTTCCGGAAGAAGGGAGGGACGAGGTACTAAAAGCATCTTTCGGCTATTTTTCAAGAAGCTGCCCCCCCCCCCCCCCCGTGTATTTGTTCTTCCGTAAAAAACGATTTTTTCTCCTTATTTTTCCCCTTCGGCTGTTGCGCTTCTGCAGAAGCGTATTGAGAGCATTTATCATTGATGTCTCATTCTCCGCATTTACGCCACTGCCCATTAATACTCGCGAGTTGTTTCCTATCGTATTAGTCAGCGGCGTTGTTAAGTAAAGGGATGGTGTGTGGAAGAACTGGGGGGGGGGGAGAGATGAGGGCGCAGCGCCCACGTAGAGCCCTTAATACCTTTACTGTTATATATATCCCCTGGCGTAAGTTAATATTGGCGTGTTGTGCGCAGGACCTTGTCACACTAGGAAATGCATCGATGGCGATTGGAAGGAGAAAGAACAGACATGTCCAAATAGCCTTTTTTTCTGGCTCTTTGCAGATAAATAAATGGATTTACCGTTTCCAGGACCGGGTCTTGTAGTTGTAGCGAAACGGATTAAGAATCTGGAACCCGCCAAATAACATTGGGAAAAATTACATTTCGAAGGAGCTGAACTTTACGCGTTGGGTATCGCGGATTCAAACTCATGCATATATGGTTGCGTACGTTTTCTCAAATATTGTTAAATGATCGAGTTAAGGGTACTATACTGAAATCTCAAGGGTCCAGCAGAGATGCTTTGCTTCGAGATACTTAAAAATTATCAAAAATGGCACAAACGTAAACAGTTTAGAAAACCCTGCAACATTGAACATATCTAGAAGCAATACACCTGGAAATACCTTTACTTCAAAGTCGTATTTTAAAATATAATACAAATACAAAGGTCACAAAATAGGCAAAATACCCAACGAGGTGTCTGGAAAAAGATGTTCATAAAAGATGTGACGTATTTGTAAGCAAAGAAAAACCTTGGGAACACATTTGCACACGAAAAATCGTGCGATGTATTTCAAAGCAATACACTTGAGGGACATACCCGGTAACGTATTTCGAAGAAATATATCTTAGGGATATATTTGTGAGCCACACATTCGGTGACGTATTTAAAAGAAATACATCTGGTGACGTATTTAAAAGCAATACATCCGGTGACGTATTTAAAAGCAATACATCCTGTGACGTATTTAAAAGCAGTACATCTTAGGCACATATTCGTGAGCCACACATCCGGTGACGTATTTAAAAGCAATACATCCGGTGACGTATTTAAAAGCAATACATCCGGTGACGTATTTAAAAGCAATACATCCGGTGACGTATTTAAAAGCAGTACATCCGGTGACGTATTTAAAAGCAGTACATCCGGTGACGTATTTAAAAGCAATACATCCGGTGACGTATTTAAAAGCAGTACATCCGGTGACGTATTTAAAAGCAATACATCCGGTGACGTATTTAAAAGCAATACATCCGGTGACGTATTTAAAAGCAGTACATCCGGTGACGTATTTAAAAGCAGTACATCCGGTGACGTATTTAAAAGCAGTACATCCGGTGACGTATTTAAAAGCAGTACATCCGGTGACGTATTTAAAAGCAATACATCCGGTGACGTATTTAAAAGCAATACATCCGGTGACGTATTTAAAAGCAGTACATCCGGTGACGTATTTAAAAGCAATACATCCGGTGACGTATTTAAAAGCAATACATCCGGTGACGTATTTAAAAGCAGTACATCCGGTGACGTATTTAAAAGCAATACATCCGGTGACATATTTAAAAGCAATACATCTTAAGGACATACTTGTGAGCCACACACCTAATGGTGTTTTAGAGTCACACATCTTAGAACATATTTGCAACCCGCATATCTGGTGATGGAAAACATCCGGTGAAGTATTTCGAAGGAATAACATCTTAGGGGGGGGGCATTCAAGTATTACGTAAGCAGATTTTTAGCCATTTTTGACCCCCTCCCCCCTTGTCAGCAAAATTTCCTCAGCAGCTTAGAATATTTCATATCTTCAAAAAGGGTGGTTGATGACGTAAGCAACCTTTAAACCCCCCTCGTCAGCAAATCCGAACCCTTCCCCCCGCCCCCCCCCCGATGCTGACATAATACTTGAATGACTCCTTTGGGATATATTTGTGAGAAAGCAATATATCTTAGGGACATATATATTTGTGAGCCGCACATCCGGTGACATATTTAAAAGCAATACATCTTAAGGACATACTTGTGAGCCACACACCTAATGGTGTTTTAGAGTCACACATCTTAGAACATATTTGCAACCCGCATATCTGGTGATGGAAAACATCCGGTGAAGTATTTCGAAGGAATAACATCTTAGGGGGGGGGGCCATTCAAGTATTACGTAAGCAGATTTTTAGCCATTTTTGACCCCCTCCCCCCTTGTCAGCAAAATTTCCTCAGCAGCTTAGAATATTTCATATCTTCAAAAAGGGTGGTTGATGACGTAAGCAACCTTTAAACCCCCCTCGTCAGCAAATCCGAACCCTTCCCCCCGCCCCCCCCCGATGCTGACATAATACTTGAATGACTCCTTTGGGATATATTTGTGAGAAAGCAATATATCTTAGGGACATATATATTTGTGAGCCGCACATCCGGTGACGTATTTAAAAGCAATACATCTTAAGGACATATTTGTGAGCCACAACCTGATGGCGTTTTAGAGTCACACATCTGAGGAACATATTTGCAACCCGCATATCTGATGATGCATTTGCAAGGAAGACATCTTGGGGACATATTTGTGAGCCACACATCTCTTGGCGTATTTCAAAGCAATACATCTAAGGGAACTATTTGTAAGGCCGCACATCTGGTGACGTATATGATAAGTAAAACATTTTCGGTTTCTGTTGATTAAACCAATATCGCACATCTCATCCGCAAACTTGAAACTCCGTGCACCCCGTGTAGACCAGTGATTTTTCAATTATCAGCCACCCCGAGGACATCTTATTCAAATTTCAAGGTAAACTAACGATTCCCGCTGGGCTTTGACTTTGAAGAGTGGCTATGTCCTGCAAAACATCTCGTAGATACCCATACCAACCTTTCGCGGACTCTCGGGTTGTTCGCGGACTCTCGGGTTGTTCGCGGATCGCTTTTAGACAATTTGAATTCATTCATTCTCCAGTGCTTTTTTCATGATGAGATTTCATTTGCAGCTCCAGTTCTTTTTCACTGAAATCCCCCCTAGTAAAAGATCATATACAAATAATAGAATTAAGGAATGAAAATAAAAGATGGAAGAATAGAAATCAACGAGAAGAAATGTTTTCACATCAAGGACACGCCTGTAATGGAGGGAAAAAGACGCCAATTTTTTACAGAAGAAATGACGATCTTCAATTCGGAGTCATTCAATAGGAAAAAAGGAATTAGCGGGAGATTCCGGAGATGAAGAAGTTGGGAAAACTTTTACAAGAAGAAGAAGAAGGAGAAGAGATTATTATTATTGTTCTATTTTATTTGCGAGAAGTCTATTGGAACGAAACTAAACACGCGCACAAAAAAAAGTGTAAAAGACGCAGTATAAAAAAGGATCAGTTGGAAGAAGACAAAAGCGTCTATTGACGAGAAGTGCTTTCCTTTCTCCTCTGGAAGGGAAAAAAAAAAAAAATTAGGAGAACAAAACGCTTTTCCGGGAGCGCGAACATTTTTCTTTTTTTCCCACTAAATCGGGGCGAAGATCCTGAGAAAATTCCTGGAGAAGAAAAAAAATGGATTCCAACGTAAACGAGAGAGATTTTTAGACTTTTTTCTCCTTGTTATTTCAGTGAACAATACACAATGCGTTTCTTGTTCCCCATTCGTGTACGGATACTTAAGCCGTATCAACCTTTTTTTTTTTTTAAAACCGGGCACAACTCGGGTCTATCGCCAAGGGCAATTTACTACCGAGTGAGTTGGGCCGGAAGTGTGAGTGAGTGCGTGTATTGCGTGGCCTCTGACCTTGACGCGCGAAGGGAGGGTCCATTTTCCAAGGGGGGGGGGAAACAGAAGGAAGAACTATCGCTGAAATAGCTCGAAAGACGCCAACGGGATATACCGACATGCTGCTTTTTCCCTGCCATCTTTTTACCGAAAGATGATCAATGGAATCGCCCATCGTGACGTATCATGACGTAGCCAGAGGCCAACGCAGCGTGGGTGTAGCCTGTTTCAATACCTGTCTTAGTGCTTATATAGCGTGGTTTCTGATTTTTCAGTGCTGCTATCTATATTTATTGAGCTGAAGTGTAATAATTGTATCGTTGTAGGCCTGTTGATCTCTGTTGTGAGACTTTTTAATGGTGAAATTGGCTCATATATACTCAACCCAAGGCCCGCTGGCCAAATGTGGCCCTCGGAGCCATCTGATATGTCTCTCGACCTCTTATCCAATTTTGTAAAAATGAATTTATCGGCAAATTTACAGATCACTTAAGACAGCCGCGGCGCAGTTCAAGAGAACGGTGTATGACACATTTACAAATGGTTGAGTGACCCGTGGCACCGTTCCGGAGCATGCAAGTGAGTGGGCCGTGGTGCAGTTACACATCTGATTGATAGAGAGTATATTCAACATGGTGGTGTTCAACCGTATTGGTTCAACCTATAGCAGAACGCCACCGCGTGAAACTCGTGACGTCACTGAAGGTGGCCATCTCACCTATAGCTATTGGATATACTGCAAAAAATTGTAAAGATGGCTTGCATGCGTCTCGGTCTGCTACATCCAATATGTCTACAGGTGAAATAACTTTTTCAGTGACGTCACGAACTTCGCACCGAGCCCTTCCGCTATAGATGGTGTTGGTATATTTCGCATGCTAACGCAAGTTTTGTGACGTCACAGTGCCAGCTCCTAACTTGCTGCGCTGTCACATAACGCAGAATACATCCAGAGCACCTCACTTTTTTTTAAATCTTATTACTCTGCACTCCTGTACCAAAGACCCTCACCCCTCTGATTCAGAACCAACCCCGATTATCGCCAGAAACTTTCAGTGAACAAATCTGAACCCCATGGGATTTACAGCGGGTTCAACTATGATTCCATATGACGCCAAAACTCGTTTGAATTCCACGGGGCGGATGGTATCTTAGGGGTTTAAGGGGTCAATTAGATCAAGTCATGGGCGGAGATACGCCCAGCGTCAAAAGTGGAGTTGGCTGATCTAATGCTTGTATATGAACTGACATCATCATCATCATCGTCGTCGTGCACCCCCCCCCCCCCAAAACTTTCAAATCTATCTCCGCCAATGGATCAAGTGAGTCAGGTTTAATAAAGATAAAATTCTATGGCGGAGCCCCGTAGGCCATTTTTTTTAAATTATTCATCAAATTACTGGTTTATTTTTATTATTTAAAAGTATTTATAATTATTTTTTTAAATTTTACTGATTTTTTTAAAAATATTTTCCTTCAGCGGCCGCGGAGCCCATGGAGAGTGCATAAGGAACCCCCAAGGGCTCCGCGGAACACCGGTTGAGAACCGCTGCCCTAGAACATTCGACTACGAGCCGCCACTGCTGTACTGTACACATGTTGAGAACACATTTAAACGCATCATGAAATGGCGAGAAGTGTTCTGCGCGTGCTCTCTTCACAAAAAAAAAATTGGCATCAGGGATAAATTTCCTAGAGGAATTCCAACGGAAATTAGATTATTTTCCAGTTTTTCTTCCGTTTGATAGCGAACAATTCCCGGAAAAATTTATTGTATTGCTTGTGTTATGAATACATTTAAGCCGGGAAATGTATAAGCTCGGAAATACACGCGTAAAAATAGAATTTTTTTTTTTCCGGGAGTGTATAAAACGGGATATATCCTCCCGGAATATATATTATTCAACAGGATTCCTCCTCGCGTCGTAATGTCTCGATGAAATTTTTGCCTTTGAAAAATGGCTCTTGAAATGACGTTACATTAGCCGGAAGGCATTATGTTTTGAAATATGTTCATACGTTGGTTCCTGTGTACGATATCGTATATTCAGTGTATTTTTAGCGGATTTGGGAGGGTATTTGCGGGCATTTTTTTTGCAGGTACTTTGCGTGTGTGTTTTTCATACTTTTTTGTTAAAGAAGATGATGACGGAGCGTATGATTCGTGGTTTGTTTTGACAGCCATTGGCTCCCCGGGTAAATTTTTATACATACTACGGTCTATTATCCATTTTTTTTCGGGAGATAGAAGCGTTTTTAAATGTAAAAGTTGGCAACACCTGGCGACATATTTGAAAGCAATGCATGTGCCGGTTAGTTTGAGAGCGATACACTTGGTGACGTATTTGTGTCGGCATATGTTCACGTATTTGATAGCAATTCATAAGCTACGTATTTGATAGCAATTCATAAGCTACGTATTTGATAGCAATTCATAAGCTACGTATTTGATAGCAATTCATAAGCTACGTATTTGATAGCAATTCATAAGCTACGTATTTGATAGCAATTCATGTACTGACGTACTTGATAGCAATTCATGTACTGACGTATTTGATAGCAATTCATGTACTGATGTATCTACGAGCGGTTCATGTGCTTGACGAATTTATTTATTTTTTTTAATAATATAACCCTCATGTATTCCAAAGAGATCCGTATGATCTGTTCAGAGAATTTGTTAGTCGCAGTAAACATCCATTCCTGAACCGGGATTCAAACCCAGACTTACGCAATCAGAGGCCTAACCACTGGAATACCAGGCGGTGAGAGCAATTCATGTGCTGACGTGCTTATAGCAATTCATGTGCTGACGTGCTTATAGCAATTCATGTGCTGACGTGCTTAGAGCAATTCATGTGCTGACGTGTGCTTAGAGCAATTCATGTGCTGACGTGTTCAGAGCAATTCATGTGCTGACGTGCTTATAGCAATTCATGTGCTGATGTGCTTAGAGCAATTTATGTGCTGACGTGTTCAGAGCAATTCATGTGCTGACGTGCTTATAGCAATTCATGTGCTGACTTGTTTAGAGCGATACGCTTGGTGACATATCTGAAAGCAATAAATACGCCGGCGTGTTTGGGAGCCACACACCTGGTGACGTATTTGAGATCAATTCAAGTGCCGACGTGTTTAGAGGAAGCACCTGGTGACGTATCGAAAATCAATACATGTGCTGACGTCTTTGAGAGCGATACGCCTGGTGACAAAACCGAATGGCTGTTACAGCGTATTTGAATGAAGTCAACTCAGTAACGCGCCAATGATATCTAAAGTAAAAAAAAAAAAAAAATTCATTATTCACACATTTAAATACAATAAGTGCATTCGACGACGCATAGCGAAACGTTTAAACGCATTGGATTCGATATTTCACTTGATGAATGGAATCATTTCCAGAGACGCATCTGAAAATGTTACGCGTTCAAAACTACATTCGAACTCAACAGAATCGGTTACGTGTTTCACGCGAATGACATACTCAAAAGCAATGCGTTTATAGCGAACGCACCTGAAATAGAACACACAAAAAAATTAATACATCATCAGCCAAAAAAATTTAAAATATAGAATAAAATTAGTGGTTACATTTTCAAACTTTGTTTCTTTGGTGTGACGCATTGAAATGCGTATCTACATTTTCGATGTTGCACGGCTCATTTGTTTGCACGATCGATTGAGTCACAATCGATTTGAAAATGAAAAAAAATATCGATCATTATTTCTTTACGACATTCAAATCATTTCGTTTCTCTATTGATAATGCATGTATGTTTCGATTTGATCAATCACTCTGAGGGCCGCTCGTGTCTATGTACAGCTACGTACGCATTGCTTGTTTAGTCAGTATAAGATAGATTTTATAATAAACCAGTTACAGCGGCTGGCTTTTTTTTTTTAATATTTATTACAGCTATCCTTATTTGCAAACAATGCCGGATGTGTCATCCGGTCATCTCCAGACACGCAAACGACGACGTTTTTTGCTGTGTTGGTTGGATCGTAATTTTTCCATTCTTATACAGACCGGAATACGACTTGATTTACACATTCATGGACGTGTGCGTTCTGATTTATCAGCAAATGACCCGGTCTTGGTACCAGTGACCGCCATTCCTATTAATTTACTTGAAAGATAAAAAACAATGTTTCTCTCTCTCTGAGGTTCATTTTACATGATGTTATTTGGGATTATTTTACAGTAGGTTTGAATCTTTTTTGGTCGTATGCAATGTAGAATTTTGTGGTGTTTGGTCAGAACATGATATCTCCAAAAAATGGCTTTTTGATCTAAAAGTAAGTCTTGCTAATTATAACTAATTAGAAGTGAGATAAATGCACAAATACGTGTGTACGGCTAAACAACATGCTGATGTATGATATGTTTGCTTGTATTGGTGTGTATGCTGTTATTTTTGGTTTTTAAATGACAATGAAAACGCTTATATCTCAAAAATGTGATTTTGGAGTTATGACCAAACACAACAGAATTATCAAACGCTATACACAGTTGGTACGCGCGGATTTCATATTTGCGGTCTCCTTCCCATTTTCCTGTGGGAAAACCGTTGCAATGCCCAATTTATTCTCGCATCGGAGCAAAATATATTTTACGTGTTAAATAAACGTTTTAAAACCCCCTCCTGGAGTTTTTGCTAGTACTTAAATACTATGTATGCGCTTTAGCTCCCCATATCTAGCATTCAACCGTTTGTTCGGATGTAACGCGAACATTTATGGCTCTCCATACACATTACTCGGTGATGATTGTGTACGCATTCGAAGAAGATGCCAATGCAGGAAACGCCTTAAAATCGCGGATGAATTTTCCCCGATGCCATTAGCGGCATTGATAGAACAACTGCGGGGAAGCTGTAAAGATGGGAACACCTCGTATAGTGGAAGAACTTTTGGCCACAATTTTGTGTGCCCGAGGGCCGCATCCATTTCTGCGGAGCCAGGCGAAAAGATCGTGAAAGATATTTTGTTGCATTAGCGAAGCGGGTGTGTGGAGAAGGTTTGAATGAAGTGGGCATAGAAAGGAATTGGAGAAATAATTAACATCAATTCAGAAACCTACACGGGAGGAGACCTGAACGTTCCTGAAACCGAAACGATAGGTCATGATGATCATGAATAGGAAGTTCGACGATAAGTTCATTATGAGCAACATAGCGTAAGTTTAAATCGGCAATGGATTGTTTCCATGACGTAGACCCATCTATGGTACGTTTTTCACTCGTAGAAGAATTGGAAGTTGAAGCCTTATCACAGTAGAACCTCGATTATCCGAACATATCGGAACCGGAGAGTGTTCGGAAAAGTGAAAAGTTCGGAAAATCGATTCCGAAACTAATGCGATGAAGCAAAGGAATAAATTAAATTTAAGATGAATTCGTCAGATGAAAAAAAAAAAGGTGACAGCCAAATCTTCTCCTATTCACACGTTTGTTTGCTTGTCAATCGTTTATAATTACATACACCGTACCCGGATCTGCCCCGTACTTACATATCTATAACTCACAGGTACGGTGCGTACAATTGTTTGGAAGTGAATTATTGTACAACAGAGCAAAGCTGTCGAGTTGGGAGAGAAGAGGATTCAAGTTCCAAGGAAATACCAACTATTGAGCACTATTGACTATAGAAAACTGAAAATGAGTTAGGTTGAAAAGGTGTTCGGTTGACCGAGTTGTTTGGAAAATTGATGTTCGGATAAACGAGGTTCTACTTTATCATACTTTTTGTTTTCCTTTAAAACCGAACACGGTCAATGCTCTATCGACTTTAGCCAATTTTAACCATTGTCCGCGTCGTAGGGCAGTGTAAGAAGTTACCGTAGTCTAACAAATTAACTGAAATGAAGAAGAAAAACGACTATATAAAGACATTATAATATTCTTTCTGGAAACAGCACCGAGAAAACCACTAGACGCCCCTCATCTACTTCTGCCGCACAAAGCAGATATAAACGAGATGCTTAAGAAAAGCAAAAGTTCATGGTTTGTGTCATTTTTCCGATTTTCCGCAATCGCAGCACCCCTGGAACCAACCCCCCACCCCGCAAATACCGAAGGATGAATAATAATAATTACAGTCATTCTGTAATTATTACGATGGGATATTCACACAAGAAACCCATATCAGTAATTATTTCGTCACATAGGCTTCTTCGAACAGACCACGACCGTGGTGCGTGGTCTATGACCGTAATATGATTGGCTAGATCATAGTTTCCCAAACTTTCCGTTCCATCTCCCCCATCCTCCAAAAAATTCCTCTTCCCATCGCCCCTCCCCCCCCAACTCAAGCCAATCCATAGGATCCTATACAAAACCCAAATGCTTCTACCGTCTCCCCGGATCATTCCATCTTCCCCTCCAGGGGGGCGATAGTGCCCACTTTGGGAAACACCGGGCTAGATCAAAGGTTTCCAAGCTCGTTTTTTGTAGTAGTTTTCGCACGCCAGCTCAGCATCTGATAAGGGCGGAGCTGTTCATAAATTATGCAAATTACCATCATCTCCTTCTAGTCAAGATTGAAAATTAAAACAAGCTTCACTGAAAAAAAAAAAAAAACGCGACATTTTTGCGAAAAAATATGTGTGGGGGGGGGGGAAGGGGGCAGAACACGGAAATGTTTCGTATAAGAGGTCACGTCTAGGAACAAGTCCAACCGTCAGACATGCGGAAAATCCCTTTTCACAACGTTGCTATTTACTTTATACACCGTACCAAGGAGAATGAATGTTTTCTCACGACCTCCAAACAGTAATTTATCACCCAAGTAAAAACGGTTTCATCCAAAACCAATTGGGAATCGAGTCAGAGAGAAAAAAAGACAACAAAGAATTCGCATCGAAATGATGTCTCCGCTCTTCTCTGGGACGACATCATCGTCGTGGTGGAGACTGAAGGGTATTCTTTTTCCTCACAATCTGTGACTTTTCACACTCCTTTTAAATTCTCTTTTAACTAAAAGACTGATGCCTTTGTCGAAGTCAAGTGAAGTGCAAGAGAGAGACAGGAACAAAAAAACGGGACACAGTAATGGATGTGTAGTAATAGCTTGAAGATGACGCCATCTATCTCACCCTCTGAAGATTGGATCCTTTTGGGGAGGTCGTTATATATATGTTCTTCCATGAAAAAAAAAAAAAATATATATAAAGTCTTTATTTCTTATTTTTTTGAAGTATTTTCCGCGAATTGCTTCCTGCCGTCATCCATTTTCTTTTCGTTCGTTTCTTTCCCGTTTCATCCGTCATTGAACACCGAAGTAAAGGAAAGATGGAGAAATGATGATCCGAAGTGTTTCCTTCTGTCTTCAGGTGCGTCAGAGATTGTTGCAGACGGAGGATGGACGGCCGTCATCCTTTCTGTTTTTTTTAAATATATGTACAGACAGTTATATCGTTGGCGATGATGGGTAAATTGCTTCCTTATTTGTATCTGAATTGCCGAAATTTGCTGGGGCGGGAGGATGGAGGTCGATTGGGCGCACGACCTGGAATTCGTTCGATGAGGAATGGCTATTTTTTTTTCTATCATGTGTATGCTTGATTTTATTTTAATATAACCTGGATTTGGTCTTGACGTATGTATGTATGCATGCATGCGCGATACATCAACAGTCAATTGGATGATCGGGAGCTGTCAAGGAACTGTGGAACGACGGCGAGGAGTTATCGTTTCTTGTTACTCTTCTGTGCCGTCCTTCTGTCGTGGGCCGTGTCGGGGACGTAATAAGATATTTGAAAATACTTGCAGAGACATTTACGTTGTGTGTGTGTGCAACCCTTTAATTTTATAATCCTTTATTTACTTCAAACATATTTTAAATCGAATAGTTTAACTCTTCAGGCGAGTAATCTTAAGCAATGTATTTCGCTTTGAAAAGAATTATCTCGTAAGGAACTCAATATGAAATTTTTATTGAGATTGACGAACACGAGAGCAAGAGGCAACATAATCAAAGGCCAAACAGAAACACAACGCTCACCACCATCGCCCATTAACTTTGGGAGCACACCTTGGCAGGAAGAGTCCCTTGGGGGCCGTTCAAGTATTACGTCAGCAAATTTTTAGCCATTTTTGACCCCCCACCTCTTATCAGCAAAACTCTGATCCCCGTTGCCAGCAAAATTTCGTCAGCACTGCCCCCCTACCTCCTAACGCATATTGGTGGGATCAGAAACGTACACGGGAGGGGGGGCCATAGGATGGGGGCCAAATGTTCAAAGAAAAAAAAAAATTTCGAAGGAAAATACCTTTATATGTGTTATTATTATCAATTTCGGTTAATTTCGACGCTATTTGAAGGGTAAGAACTAAAAATTTCTCTTCAAGAAATTCATTGTGACCCAGCCCTTAAGTCATGTATGGTAAAAACCCCTTGACCAGCGGACCAAATGTCGCTCTGAAGGTTATTTGATGTGGCTTGCACCCTCAAACCCAATTTTGTAAAAATGAACTAAGCGGCACATTTACAAATCGCTTAAATGACCCGTGGCATGATTCCGGAGCATTTAAGTAGCCCGTGACACATTTTCAGAACACTTAAACGATCCGTGTCACATTTAGAGATCTCTTGAGTGACATGTGGCACAGTTTAAGAGCACTTAAGCGGCCTCCAGGGCAGTTCTACATCATTCAAGTTACACGCGGAACATTCCCAGATTACTTAAGTGATCCGTGGCATAATTACGGATCACTTGAGTGATGCGTTGCACATTTCCAGAGCATTTGAAGGATCCGTGAAGCATTTAGAGGTCACTAAAGTGGCTCTGTAGGGGACTTATCAATAGGGAGAATGTTAGTTCGGGCACACCAGCTTTGGTGCAGGTGCCCAATAACTATCAAAAGGTTTTTTTCCGTTTTTAGCGCAACCGAATACGATGCCATTCAGAATATTTCATATCTTCATAAAGGGTGGTTGATGACGTAAACATCATCCAAACACCCCCCCCTCCCCGTCACCAAAAGTCTTGAAATCGGAAACTCCCCACTCCATCGATGCTGACGTAATACTTGAATGACCCCTCATTTCACTCTATTTCACTTCATTTTAAATCAGATTTCAAAGCAACCCGGGTCAGTTCTGCCGAGAAGAGCCGGACATTTCCTAAAAGTTGCAGCCAGGAAGTGCGTGACACACACACCTAGATTACGAGCCCTTTGTAGAGAGATGCTTTTTTTCTAATTATTCTATACGGAGAATCATGTGTTACTTCTGGAATTTTGTCCGAATTTGGGAACGAGACGGAAGGAAGAATGCTTTTCATTTGACGGCTGTTGCCAACTGAAAAATTAAGAAAAAAGAAATTGTGCATGAACTTCGAAAGGCTCTCACCGAAGATAAGAAGTCAGCCAGGAAACTGAGATCCATGAGAGAATGGTCGAAGACTACGCACCATTCATAGAATTTGAAACGAATTTAGTTAACCCTAGTTTAGCGTTAACACTAGGGGTGCAGCCTGGCAGCCTTACTTTAACAACACAGAACAGCACGGGCTACGTCAGTTTGTCTATGGCCCTTTTTTGGACTATATTTCCTTCTAGTGTCCCCCCCCCCACCCGTATTATCCAGGATACCCCCCCCCCCCCGCTCCTCTTCATCCAGGAACGAGACCCTTTCTACTTATTGAAGTAACAGCTTATATATTTACCCTCTGAAATCGCAGTACTACTACTACTTCACCAAACACCAACTCCGGCCGTATCACTGTATTGCATTTATTTTGCCCACAACGAGTTGGGATAGAAATGAAGGCGCTATCTCTATCGGTGGTCGCTTCGCCTCAAGCTCGTCAGAGGAAACATCTTGTTATATTTTACATTCTTCTCTCTGTTCGAACCTGAAATCACAGTTCTAGATCTTATGCAGACTCCCGATCGACATAAGCACCTCCCCCCCCCCTTTCTCCGTTCAATGTTCATCTAGTTTCACGCTTTATGGGTAGGCGGTGCTACTTTCTTTTCCTTTTTTTTCAAACCGAACACGGACCATCCTCTATCGCCGTCGGGCAATTTTAGCATATCCCCTCCCCCACAATGGGGCTGGACCGTGACGGACTTTATTACACGAGAATAATAATAATATATGAAGATGAAGTAAAACAACGCACAGATACAGCGATTATATTCAAGTAGAACATACTAACGCATGGTGCGATGACACCATGAAACGTAACACAGAAAATACCAGCTTCCCTGTTAGACGGAGACGTACGTCTAACAGGGACCTAACTAACAGCCTTTCCAATTTCTAAAGAGCATCTTCTTCTCTTGAAAACACTCCAAATTGTTTTTAATAATGATTTACGTTCTGTTCGATTCACCCATTTATGAAAGTACTACATGCAAACACACGCGTAAGTTTAAAACTGGAGATAGAATATGGACGCGCATCTCTCATCTCGTACATTGGAAAAAAGAAAGAAAGAGGGCGCTCTCGTTAATTGAGTTGGATTAATGTGAGTTAGATTCTAGCTCATAATTTTCCAAAGTTTTTGTTCCATCGTCCCCTTCATCAGAAATTTCTTTCTCTCATCGCTCCCCCCCTCAACTCAAGTGAACCCATAGGACCCTATGTTAAATCCGAAACTTCTATCGCCTCCCTGGACCATTCCATCGCCCACCAGAGGGGGCAATATTGCCCACTTTGGGAAATACTTATCTAACTATATGCCTTGCCAAAGATCTCAAAACTAAAGGTGCGATTATAGTGAACGCGTGTTTCCGATTCTGGAAACCCGCGTTCACTGTAATTTTGCTAGAAAGGAGATTACTTGCATTTCTGGGGGACCAAAGTTGTCGAACTATAGATTTGGCTATCTCTTGCTTTCTCTTCAGTCATTTTCTCACATTTCGGCGGGGGGGGGGGGGTGTTTTTGCAAGGCAGTGCTACTGGATTCTCAAAGTAGTAACACTAGGGCTCTTCTGTTTTACTTCATTTTCGCCCGTGCCAAACAACAATATTTTATTTCGAAAAGAAATGGTAAAATTAATTTTTTTTCCCTTGGCTACAGGTTTCAGTGTTGGCAGAGACGCTGACATAATTTCCATAAATTTCGCGTTGTCCTAAAATCCATTTGATAATCACACACATATATATATATATACACACATGCAATTTTAGGTGTCAACGCCAATTTTTCAGTCGCCTGGCACCTCTGATTTACACCACCACCAATCCCTTCTTTATAAAACTTTCACACGTAGAACTGTGAATTTTATCATTTATCGAATCAAAACAATCCATATAACCAAAATTTGCGTAACAGCTTGCAAAAACGACTAACAGAAAACACAGAACGTAAGAGATCTCTCCATCTTCCCAAACCTGAATTCCTATACCAATTGATGTATTAAAATCGTCTCGGTGAAAACGATCGATATATCAAGTGATTTCGATTCCCTACCCCCCCTTGAAACATCAAGGGAAGAGAGAGAAAATCGTATCAGATTTTTCGAGAACAGCCCGAATACATCAAGGGGCCGAGTAAATAGGAATTCCAAGACAATTATAGATGTGAAGTAAACGTTACGTAATTCCTAAGCGAAGGCAGCAGAAACGTCACGCGAGTTTCGAGAACCGGGAGTAGAATTCCAAGCATCAAACTTCGGGAATGAATTCCCATCACAGAAATTGCGATTTTAAATGTCTTTTTTTTCTTCTCAAAAATCGCTTAAATAATGGCTTTTTCTTAATATTCTGTAACATTTTTTTTTTCAAATGCTTCATTTCAAAATGTCACGCGAAGTTATCATTACCTATATCTCTTCGTTACGGATTCATCCGGCGTTCTTTTTTGGTGAGTGAAGTCACGCTCCCCAAAACTGAATTAGAACAAAAGAATGAGTTATAATTCATTTCTCCTATTCGATAAGAAATGAGAAGAATTAAAGATTTGGTTTTTTCCCCCCTTCAATTTACCTTCCGAAAGATCAAAATATCTTGCTTCGGAATTGAAATTTCGGTTTAACTCTACCAAACGTAAGGAAATTAAGGGGGAAAAAATAATAATTCCCTGTATGGTTTGCTGTTAGGTATTGAAAAATTGCGGATGGATCGAAAACCTGATGTTACTTTTATACGACAGTGTTTTATTCGATTTTTTTCAAGGCTTTTATTCAGAGATGGGAAAAGAAAAAATTTAATCGCCAATTTGGCGATTTTCCTAAACAATTTTTAACCCTTTAAGCGGTTTTTAAAAAATTTCTCTGATCCGCCTTATGACTGTCAAAGTGGAAGTCACAAAACTGTAAAATGCCACTCTTTTTTTTAAAGAAGAATATCCCCCTCCCCCCCCCCCAGATTTGGCGTAGTTGATAAGCATCTATCTTAATGCCGAGAATAATAACTATTTTCAAACTTCAACTTCGCGATAAAAGTAATAATAATTAAAAAAAAAAACTTCTGTTATCAAACTTTGAGCAAAAGCTGACTCCACCCACTGACAGGTTTTGGGAGATTGGAAACATGCTAACGGGAGAAGAAAACTTACAAGGGTATCTGGGCTCGGCAGTGCCGAAATAAGAGGGGTTCCTTGGGCACGAGCTATCCCGGAATCGCCGAGAGGGGTTCCTTGGGCACGAGCTATCCCGGAATAGCCGAAATAAAAAGCTCCAAATTAAGCGAGGTATCTCGCTATCGCCACTGTAAGTGTTTATACAGCGTAAAAGACCGTTTCCAAGTGAAGTAATCGTGAAAATACCTGACAGTAGGAAGAATCGAAAACAAATATTTTATGCAGTAGAATAACATTTTAACGAATACCGTTATAACGAAAAAAATCTCGTTTTAACGAACGCTTTTCTAAAATCCTCCAGATAAGTTTATATAGGAGCAATGCAAAAGCCTGGAATCCCTTTCTAAAGGAATTGTTTTTGTCAATTAGTTACTCGTGGGCGTTTAATTTCTGCCCATATTAGATCACTGTTAGTTCACATTTCACCCCCTACAGTGGTCCCGTTTCTCTTCATTTCACTTCATGCAACTGTCAACATTTCATTTCAGTTCGTGCTCTGCTTATATAAATCAACATTTCATTTCTTCGTATCTAGTATAACAAAATTTCGTTATAATGTAGTGATTTCTCCGGTCTGTAGGAGTCCGTTATAACGGGATTCGACTGTTATGGTATCAGTCGACAGAGATGGCACGGCCATGCCCCTGTCGGAGTTTTCTTTCGGGAGTCAAGCCTTTGCAGTCTCCATAAAGATTAAAAACTGTTATCTTGCAACATTGGGACTAATTGCTCAGAGTGTAAATACATGAATCTTCTCGTAATTATAGTTTGTCCGAAAGCAGAATTTGACGAGAGAGAATTTGTGTAGCATAACTTTCACTCCACTTTACATCTCGCTCACTACTGAGCATTCATCAAGATATTAAGTTTTATGAGAATCACCGATGCGTGGTCCTGACCTCCCGGCGACGAACTTCTTCAAGGCCGCGGTGCCATCCACCCGAAAGATAGCGTGAGCATCGTCAAAATGAGCCGTTGGAATAAAACATTAATTCGACAGCGAAGAAGTAACAACACACCACCTTCTGTATATATATGTAGATGGTGTTGGAAGAATCCCGAGGGCAGATAAGCACGTGTCGATTTCAACCGATACCCGAGAAATTATTCACATTCAAGATATTTATAAATTAGGAAATAGTCGACTTCTGTCAACTCCGATTCCACATTCTTGTCAACTTTCTGCTCCTGTATATTTTTCATTTAGTCCCTGACAGGGTATGGTTTCTATCCGTGTTCTGTTAGTTCGAATTCCGCCCCGTTTTCATGGTTCCGTTTCTGTCCGTTAAAGTGTTTTTGGTCAATTAGTTACCCGTGGGAGTTTATAATTTCTGTCCATATTAGACCACTGCTAAGTACATATTGCACCACAAAAGTGGTCCCGTTTCTCTTCGTTTCAGGAAATTCACTTCATGCCAATATCAACTGTTAACATTTCGTTTCAGTTCGTGCTCTGCTTAGGGGTCATTCAAGTATTACGTCAGATTCGGGGTGGGGGGGTTTGAAACTTGCTTACGTCATCAACCACCCCTTTTTAAAGATATGAAATATTCTAAGCTGCCGACGAAATATTGCTGAGGGGGGTCAAAAATGGCTGAAAATCTGCTTATGTAATACTTGAATGGCCCCTTATATAAATCAACATTTCATTTCTTCGTGTCTAGTGTTCTGTCTCCCCAACAGTTCACATTTCGTCCCTATCAGCGTTCTGTTTCTGCCAATTCGAATTTTGTTCCCATCATATGGCTTCCATTTCTGTCGATCCCTATTATGCAATTCGGATTTATCCATTTCACCTCTAGTCCCCATTAGCGTTCCGTTTCTGTCCACATTCTGTCACTGCTAGTTCACATTTCGTCCCTGTCAGGGTTGTGTTTCTATCCGTGTTCCGATCTGTGAGTTCGGATTTCATCTGTTTCATGATGCCGTTTTTGTGAATTAGTTACCCGAGGGCGTTTAATTTCTGTTCATATTAGATCACTGCTAGTTCACACGTTACACCTAAAGTGGTCCCGTTTCTTTCCATTTCCAGGCAATTCACTTCATGACACTATCAACTGTCAAAATTTCGTTTCAGTTCGTGCATTGCTTATATAAATCAACATTTCATTTCTTCGTGTCTAGTGTTCTGTCTCCCCAACAGTTCACATTTCGTCCCTATCAGCGTGTTCCGTTTCTGTTTCTGCTAATTTGACTTTTGTTCTTCTCATGACTCCATTTCTGTCGATTCTTATTATGCACGTCATCTTTGGATTTATCCATTTCACCTCTAGTCCTCATTAGCGTTCCGTTTCTGTCCACATTCTGTCACTGCTAGTCCCTGTCAGGGTTGTAGTTCTATTCGTGTTCCGATCTGTGAGTTCAAATTTCATCCGTTTCCTGATGTCGTTTCTGTCCGTTAAAATGTTTTTGTGAATTAGCTACCGAAATGAAATTGAGTAGTTAGGCCTCATTAGTTAGTTTCATTCCTAAAATGGTCTCGTTTCTGTCCGTGTTCCGTTTCAGCCAATTCACATCATGCCCCTATCAACTGTCACAACGTTTCGGTTCTCATTTGGTACCGTGTTCTGATTTATCCATTTCGCACCTCGTCCATGCTAGAGTTCTGTCTCTATTCTGCACTTTGCTATGTTGCTGCTAACTCGAATTTCTTTTCTATCATGGTTCCGTCTCTGACAATTTAAGTTGTCTATCTATCAGTGTTCTGTGTTTTTTTCCGTCTTCTGTCACTTCAGATGAGGCACCATCAGTCTTCTGCTTTTGCCCCGTTTTGTCACTTCACATCTCGTCTCCCCCTTTCACTAGGGATCCGTTGTTGCCGATTCCCATCTCTTTTCTATGAGTTTCAGTTCGTTTCTATGAGATCTCACATTTCTCTCATTCCTTCGTGTTCTGTTCCTGCCAACTTACATTTCACTCCTTCATTGTTTCGTGTTCTGTTCCTGCCAAATCACATTTCGTCCCTGCCAGTGTTCAATATTTCTACCCGTTTCCTGCCTCTGCAGACTTTTACGTTTTGCCCCACCACAGTGTCTTTCCCAATCAATTCTCTGCTATAATCAACGTTTAGTATTTATTGTATTTCTTTAAAAGCTAACATTTTGACGCTTGCGGTCCATCTGTTTCCAGTCACTACAATATAAAAATTCCCCGCTCTGTTAGTGTATTTGTTGATGGTTCGGACCCGATATCTTATGGCACGAGAGCCTGTTACTGAACTGAGGAGTTTGTTCCAAGATCCCAAATCCGGACCAGAAATTTAAAAAAAAATAATTATTAAAAACAAAAATACTTCGGGCTAAACTGTATCAATCTTTTTCCTGAAAAATACTTGGAAACTTTCCCAAGCATGAGGGAAAAAGTTCTGAAATCTTCTTCTCTTGTGTGTGTGTGTGTGTGTATATATATATATATAGAATTTTCCCTCACTTCATCCTTTTCCAAATCCTCTCTTAAACCCCAGGACTGTCATTGGACCGTCGATGGAAAAGTTAAGAGGAAAGGGATTTCCTTTCCTTCGGGGTCGTACAGAGAGCGAGAGAGAAAAAAAGATGTTTCCCAATTTTTGTATTTTATTTTCAATTTTTTTCCCCTAATTTTTCTTTTTAAATTCTGGAGCAGATAAGGGAAAAAGCTTCGATTTATTATTATTATTTTTTCCCCATTTCTTTTTTTTTCCCCTATCTCTCTCACGTGAGTTGTTCGAAAGTGCAGATCAGAATCCATAACGACGCTTTAAGGCTTTTTTTTTCCCCCTTTTCCTGGATCGAGGGAAGGGGAAAAAATTTCGGTAAAAATTCTTTCAAATTTTATATTTTTCATTTTTTTTTTAAAGAAAAAATCATTTTTTCGGAAAAGTCACTTTATTTAGCTTCAAGTTTTATTTATCTTTGGATTATTATTTTTGTGTGTGTATAGTTTAGTGCCTTAGTTCCAATATGCGAATATTTGATTAGATTTAAAAATTTTCAGCTTGGAAAATTTGTCATGAATTTGTTCTAATTTGATTTAGTTTTTTTTTTTTTTTAGCCCATGTAATGAGTTTTCCGCCGTATATCCTCTTTAATCGTGATCTCGTCTTATCTGCAGAAGCTCTCTCTCTGTTGCTTCCGTGTTTTATGGATGCTTTTGGGAAAAATAATGATCTGGAAGTCTCGGTAATTTTGAAAAATTTTTTCATGAGTTTATTCTATATTGAAAAATTTTGCGTTCACGTGAGAGTATTTCGCAACAGGTCGATTTTTATGAGAATTTTTGTTTTTTTGGTACATTTTGAGTGTTGTTGATTAGAAAAGTTTGGTGCAGCAATTTTCGGCCAAGCAAGTCATAATGCTCGAAGAGATACATTGATCTCAGACTGTGTTAAATCATTTGAGGGAACGATTAATCCAGGAGGACATAACGTCGAGATACACAGGTCTCGGACTGTGGGAAATCGTTTGAGAGAACGATTGCTTTAGGAGGACACGATGTTGAGATACATTGATCCATTGATCTCAGACTGTGAAATCGTCGAAGAGAATGATCGTTCCAGGTGGATACAATGTTGAGATATACATTATACAGGTCTCGAACTGTGGGTAATCATTTGAGAGAGCAATTGTTCCAGGAGGACACAATGTTGAGATACATTGACCTCAGAATCTGGGAAATCGTTTGAGAGAACGATTATTCCAGGGGGGGGACACAATGTTGGGATCCCCAAAGCAGAATGTTTTGTATTGTTCTTCAACGAACCCTTGGCTGACTGGAAATGTTCTGCGGTAAAAGTTCCCATAATAGTATTTTTTTGCGCTTTTTCTAAAAATTCTTCCGGATTGTTGTGCAGTAGCGCTAATTGTTCCGCGACGTAAGTCGCCGACATTGCTAGGCATTTTCGCTAAGCGCTGTTGATGAAAAATCTTCTGGTCGATTTCGATCAGCCAATGTTGAGAACACATTCAAGTATTACTGAGCTTGAAAAATCCCAGGCGTCCTGTTGCAATGGCGACTGAAAATTTGACATTGGCGAGTAATTTTTTTTGTATGGTTGCTGAATTCACATCTGAGGACAGCATAACATTATCAAAAATTATATCAGCTTATCTGCTAGCATGGGAAAGATCATTAAGTCCACGGAAAAGTCAATGCTTACACTGTTTCGAACTGATTTTGTCAATCATATGACAATGCATATCTCGCGAATGAAAAATTGCTGGCGCCTCAAATCGTTTTTTCCGATTTGTCAGGCCCTGTGATGGAATATTGTTTCAAAATCTTTATTGTAAAATAGAATAGAAAGCTTATCACGAGAAAGATTTTTAATGAACTTTCTGCAATAATCGTTATTAATAAGGAATTCATTGTTGCTCAGTTATTAATTGCTGTTCCAGATCAAACTTTAATTTCTGAACTTTTAATGAACTACTCAACCTTTTGACGGTCATTACCCCCCCCCCCCACCCCACCCCACCTTCCCCCTACATCAGTGATGAATTTAAATGCACAAAGTAATCCGTACTCGTGGTGCAATGAATTTCTCGAGTGCATTCCACAATGCAAATGGCTCCTCCTCCATACCCCTCTTTTAAACCATCAAATTCTCCAGAATTAATGGCAGCAATTCCTCTTCCCCTTTCTCTCTCCGTGTAGAATATCATCAACCATTTTTAATTCCCCAGACTCGAGTGTATACGCCACTGATCAAGGGAGCTCTCGTGTTGATAACTGCACGAGTCAACTCTTGTTCCCTTTGAAACGTTAAATTCCTTAGAGTCTTAAGGAAATCGGGTAGAGAGAGAGAGAGAGAGAGAAAGATGGGCTACACATGAGAGGTAACTCTTAGGTTCTAGGAGGATTTCCATCCGACACCCAAGGATTTGTTGTGCTGCTGCTGCTGCTGCTCCCCCTTTTGCCTCCCTCTTATTGCTTCAACTGCGAAATCCTTTACCTCTTTTACCAGAGAGGACAGAGAGAGAGAGAGACAATCTCTCACCTCTAATCCTACTCTCTTTTCATTGCCATCCGCGAAACTATGCAAGCAGAATTGCCATTTTCACGTCCAGTTGTTAATTGTTAGCCGTGGTCGTCTATCTCTATCCGTTCGACCCCCCCCCCCTTTTCCCAACTTTCGTCTCCTTAATGAAAGGATCCGCAGAAATGGAGAAATTACGCATCAAAGTGGAATTGACGAATGAGAGAGGAGTTGATTCCTGCTGCAGTTGCGGACCGTTGCCCGGGAAATAATCTTTTTGGAGTTTTGTGGACGGGACTGGCTGACTCTTCAACACATTATAATGTTCAAAGGGATGCCTCCACAGAGAGAGAGTTTTCCCAAAAGAGAGAGAGTATTGCACACGGGTGACTTCTCTTCAAACGGATGTCTGGTGATTATTTCCGGATAACTCGCCGATCCTTCCAAGATTAAACCACGGAAACAGTGTCTCCCCCTCTCTTAAAGTATTTTAGTGTTGTACAATTTTAATTAGTTTTCGCTCCGGCGGCGATCGTATTCTTATTGCATCTCGAGGAGATTCCGACTCGTATGGCGACTAGTGTGGCAGAGATTTTCCATTCCCAGTACGTTGAGATATGATGGATATTTTTCTACTTTCATTTCAAATTATGGAGGGAATGGATTCGGAAATGCGTACACAACTGTCTTAAACTAGCTCAGCGATTTTCCACCGCAAGAGGTTGCTAAGGGGGGGGGGGGTCCATGGGATGTATACTGAATGCCGCGTATTTATCTATCAATTTTGAATTGACTAACCTATCGAGATGCGCACGCGGCACCCTAAGCTGGCTTATCCGCCATTTTTGAGCGAAAAATAACGTTAGTATTATCGCTATAATATATATATTCGCTGTTCCTCATACTATTTTTTTTAGCGAGTACGCCGAACTAAAATGCACGAGGTGCATGTGTGGTTTAGTAGTCGCGACCGTCTATGTGTTCTGATCAGATTCGGAGGTTGCCGGAAATTTGAATATCAACTACAACTACACGAACATGGCACACAGTTTCGTTTACCCATCTCCATTTTAAAAATGATCATCGTCCTGCTTCGCAAACTGTAAAATTAATCGCAATGTGATTATATACAGTGAAACCTGTCTAAGACGGACACTTGTATGAGACGGAAACCGGTCTTAGTCATGAGGAATCAAAATATAGTCCGTTCAATGATTAGTGCTTTGATTTGCACCTTTGTAAAACGGAAATCTGTCTAAAACGGAGTATTATTTCAGTCCCCTTTTTAACGTCTCGTGTAGGTTTCACTGTATTTATTTACTTAAAAAAAATACTTACTTTGATACAACTTTACAACATGTCACAATTTATCGATTCAGCCCTAATTATATATTTATAATTAATTCATCGATTACACACACTAATTTGATCCTGCTTTTGATTTCTCGCAACGATACGCTCATGTGAACATCGATTTTTTTTTGCGTGCAAAATGCAAATTTACGGAAGGGTAGGTGCTTGTTAGCAGATGGGGAACCACGCCAGGTGTTTTCGGTAGTTTCACGCGTTTTTTTTACTCCTCCTCCTAACCTTGCTTGTATTTATGTGACCCCCGTTTCTGAACTTCCTTTACTTTGTGTTATGTTATAGGGTCGGTATCCTATCTCTCTCTCTCTCTCTCTCTCTGTACTTTTTCGCCCCCAGTAACTACTATTTCTGGTTCCGGTTTCCACGAATCCTACTAATATTCTCAAATGGGTAAATGTGTTATTCGCCGCACAGTGGTATGCAAATAGGGCTCTTTGCTCTGATAGTATCCTACAGCAGTGCTTCTCAACTTGTTTTCAGCCGGGTCCCCTTTGGATCATATGATGTTCTTGTGGACCCCCACCCCCAGGAGTAGTGCCCCCAGGCTGGGACCTTTCGAGGGGCCCCCTGGTCAGACTTCTCACGGGCCTTCTATAGCTCATGTATAGCGTGGAAAAGCAAAAAAATTATGAGAATTATCCCGGGCCCTGTGGGGGGGGGCATGCCCACCCCCGTCTTATCCGAGGCCCCCTCTTCCTCATCCAGGAGCGAGATCCTTTCTACTTAATTGAATTACAATGAGCAAAAATTTTGTTAATAAGATCGATCGATCTCTGGAACAGGGCACGGATACTGAAGGTGCGTGATCATCCTTTCTGAGATCCGAATTGTATGGGGGGGGAAAAAATAGGCCTGGGTGATAAAATACGATTCAAAACGAACCTACACAGTAAATCGACTCGCCCTAAACATCACCCTGGATCCGCACCTACCCTTGCGGCCCAATGAGCTCCCTCTCGTGGGTGGGAAGTGGGGGGGGGGTGGCAAAGTGTTGTTCTAGGAACCCCATACTTAGCTGGAAGTAACAGCTTGCGTACGTACATACTCTGGGATGACAAATCCCAGGCGCCAGGTCGCCGTAGCGACTGTAACATCTATATTGGCTCCTAAAATATTTACTATATGATCGCTAAATGTCTATGAATGACAAAATGTTTTCAAATTTCATGATATTGTCTCTTTCAACATAGGAACAAGGACGTAAAGTCCCGGAAAGGTTAGGAAAAACCAATTATTTTTAGAACGCTTTTTTGAAACCAAAATCATTCTTTTCTCCTGAGAAATTTGGTTGACGCCTAAATTTTTTCCCCTTCAATTTGTCCAGCCCTGATATACTTACATTCGAAAATCATAGTACTAGATCTCATCACCCAGGGTCATGCCCACATGAGCCAATGCATTAAGATGGCCCTGGTTCCACGGACAGCTTTGCTGGATTCTGAAAGTGGTCACATTTTCCCCCCATCATATTATTTCACTTGAAAGCTTTAGTCCTCTTTACAGTTCTCTGTGGCTTCCGTCAGCACTTGTTTGATCATTTTTGTCGCACCACGGTCATTTTTCGCACACGAGGAACTAATTAGACCGGGACCTACAATTTACTGCCGATTCCGAACGGTGTAGCGTTCGACATTTTGCTTTTTTTTATATTATCACCGAGAAGTTGGTGCACTAACCCCCTCGGTGTGGGAGTCGCTGTGGTGGTAGTCTTTTTCTGTGGTCATGTCGCCACTGTTGTACACCTGCGCCAGGAAAGTCTCTGACAAGGACGAATCGGGTATCGAACTCGCGACACCTCTGGCGAGTATCTTATCGACCTGGGCAACCGCATTCTTCATCATTTGATGTGGCGCACCTTCATGCCCCCATCTGTAGCAGGGCCCTTGGCTGGAATCTTTGGTGGGGGCTTTCTCTATATTGAATTTTCATGCGGAAAAAAAAAGATAAGAACCAGCCCGTACGCCCCGGGATGGAGCCTGTCAACCGCATTCTTTTGGAGACCAACTCTGTCCTTTAATCCGTTTGGGAGACACACCCCTGTGGCTCTCCTAAAATATCCTAGGACCTCAAGGGGGAGCCACATGTCCCCAAATTGAGAATTACTGTCCTACATGGTTTCCACGCAACTTTGGTGAGAGAGCTTCCATGAAAATTTTTTCATTAAGAGTCCACAAAATATAATTTTAGCTCCAACGGGACCACGAACACATTACAATATTTCATCTATAAATAGTAACCAAGTTGATGTCTCGAAATGTTATTCCGATAATAATATCAGTTCCGTTCCACGGAATTCCATGGGAATGCACAGAAATGGATTTTCCCGGAATCCTTTTATTCCCAAAACGAGGGAAGAAAACGTGGATATATCGCGTAGAGAGAATACAGCAAAAAAAAAAAGGAAATTCTGGATAATTACTGTTTAGGTCTCGGTGAAATTTGAATAATTTGACGCTTTAACTCGTTTTACAATATCGTTAATTATCACGAAATACAACTTCCGCAGAGTTTTAATGCGGCTAATTAACGCCAGTTTTCCGGATCGGCGGACGGACGAGAGGAAAAGAAAAAAAAAATTAGTTTTGATTTATGATTTTTCCCGGAAAATTCTTGAATTAGCCGCACGAAAATTTGTAATTTTATTTTTTGTGAAACATCACCGACTGCGTGCGTGATGCTTAATGATCATACCGTACGACGCTACTGTGTATGTGTTAGCATACGTTTTTTTTTGTACCATTTAGTAGTGTGTATGTAACAATGGGTATCGTAGGCCGGGATTAAACTATAAAAGCTTTATAAAATTTGAAAAATTCGACCAATAGGAGCATCGGCTATATTGGAGACAATGTAACAAACAGGAATATTGGTTGTTTGCTTTCAAGTTTTGTAAAATATCTTTTACCAAACTTGTTGTAATTCTTGCTTTAGTGTCTATCAACCGAAGACTCGAGAAAGATGATTTCGAGTTGACTGCTATTTAAGCAGTTCTTTGCGATTTTTTTTCAATACTGTCGACTTTGATTTATCGAGTAACAATCGACGATGCTTTTAATTTCGAAATCGCACTATTGCTTTCCACACAAACTATTGTTACAAAATCACACGTGCGATTACTTTTCAAATAATGCTTACAAAATCACACGTGCGATTACTTTTCAAATAATGCTTACAAAATCGCACAATGGCTTTTCAAACAATGCTTACAAAATCGCACTATTGCTTTTCAAACAATGCTTACAAAATCGCACTATTGCTTTTCAAACAATGCTTACAAAATCACACGATTTCTTTTCAAACAATGCTTTAGTAATATCTCATATGTTCAAAAATATTCACTAAAGCTTTCCAAATAATTGGAGAAAAAAAATCTCGAACAGTGCTTTCTACTTCTTTCCAAACACTGTTTACGGCAGCTCGAACACTGTCTAAGGGTGTGTCAAACAATGTTCACGGAACCTTGCTGAAGAGGTACAAGCAACGGTCTCTAAAGCCCCGTTCACATGGGAAATATTCAAGAATTCTCACCAATGACTGCTCTGCATTTCTTTTCTTACGAAGGAAAAAAGTCATCGAGCAGGTGCTAGAACTCCCAATGCTACCGCGATATTTGCACATGCGAACGGGGCTTAAGGCTTTCCAAACAATGTTTACGGATCCCCGTTTGAAGGAAATCGAACAATATCTTACAAGGCTTGCCAAACAATGTTTAAGGAACCTCGCTGAAGAAGTTCAAACGATGCTAAAAAATGTTGATTTATGATTTTTCCGGAACATTCTTAAAATGACTGTATAAAAATATGTAATTTAATTTTTTGAAATAATGCTGCACGTACGATGCTTAAAACACATGACTGCGCATGGTTTGGGTATTATGTCTCTTTGTCGTATTTGATGCCTATCGAAAACGGTGAGACAGTCAAAAAGGATGGATGCTTTTGAGTTGAGCTATTCAAACAGTGTTGTGTGTTTGAGGCTTATCAACCAATGCACGTTTAGATTTCATAAGCAACAGTACTTACAGATCCTAACAATGCTTTCAAAATCTCACTAATGCTATTTAAAAAATGTTTGAAGAGTATCACTGAATTATTTTGAATATTGCCGACTGAAATTTCCTAAACTCTCTCACTAAGACTTCTCCGACAAAAATGCTCAATAAAACTTTCCAAACATGGTCACATACACACTCAATAAAGTTTTCCAAAGAAGCCACGTGGAATTCAAAACCATGTTTCCCAAGAGTTTCAAACAATGCTTATAGAACCACTCTGAAGAAGCTCAAACAATGCTCTTTAAGACTTATAAACAATGTATACGGAAACGCGCTGAAAAAGTCAGTCAATACTCTCTAAGGGTTTCTAAGCAATGTTTACCGAAACTAACTGGAGAAGTTCAAATTAATGCTCTCTAAAGCGCTTCTAAACAATGTTTATGGAACCTCACTGGAGTTCATACAATGCTTTCTAAAGGTTTATAAACAATTTTCACAGAACACCTTACTGAAGAAGTTCAAACAATGCTCTCCAAGAGTTTTCACTCATTGTTCACGTAACCTCTGTAAAGCAAGCCATTCTATTTTCAAGCCATTTTATTCTTGTTTTTGAAACAATGCTTACAACATTTTATTGAATCATTTAAAACAGTCAGTCTAGTCACTGAGATCTCTCAGAACATACTTTTTGCATTTTGGATAACTTCACCAAATTTTTTTAAAAAATAACCTCATCGGTGTACTTTTAGAATTGTTACTAATAAATACTTCGCGTTTTTCGAAACAATGTTCACAAAGCCCTACAAGTTTTTCCTAACAATTCCTACGAAACCTCGCCAAGTTTTCCAAACAATGGGTACGAAACCTCACTCAGGCTCTCTGAACACAATACTCACGGAGATCTCCACCAACCACAATGCTCACGAAAAAACTCCAAGTTTTTAAAACGAGGCTCAGTAAAACTTTCAAAGTAGTGCTTGCGAAACCTCACCAAAGCTTTTGAAACAACCCACAGTTCCCATCCGAAAAATTAGCTAATGAATAATGACAAATTCGCACTTCCTCACGTGCATAATTACATACAGGCACAGTGAAAAGTTCAAAAATACCAAAATACACGACTCTTAAAACACCATTAATACTCTCTCATCTCAGCCAAGGGGCCAAGGATAGTCATCCTTCTCCTCCTGCAATGGCATGGAAAGGCAGGACCTAGACACCGATCTATATTTTCCCACCCTCCATCATGCTCTTTGGGCGGAGTGATGTCAGTATTTTTCTAAAAAAAAAAATTACAGTGTGGGGTTTGTGGAACCCATTTCCCCGTGTGCGATCCATTCCCAAAGAGCAACTGTCTGTGTCTCTCTTCTTCCTCCCCCCTTTTCCTCTCACTATGGCGTGGATATCCGCCATCTTGAATAGGTATTTCCCTACTAGGGTTGGGCTGTTTTTATGGAGCGAATAGCTAATAAGCAGCGCTTCCTAATCACGACTGAGTCATTTCAAGAGAAGGGCTTCCATTCCCATCATCAGGAGCGTTTCCGAGTCCAATAATGACCAACCACGAGGCCTTTTTCTTAATTACTTCGTGTACAAGAGCATAGGAACTCCCTCGCGAAGATTCGGAATTGCAATGGTAACCGCTTGGTAACGTGCGGAAACGTTGTTTGTGCTGGAAGAGCTAATTCATGAATGTCCTATATTCAAGGCCATCTAAATGCACGGGCTCCACCAGGACAATGCCCTGGGCGTCAAGTGCACTGGTATTCAGGAATAATGAGATCTTATTGCTCTCGAAAACCATAGAGTATGTGATAGCTAGTAGTGTGAGAGGGTGGAGGGTCCCTAATCATCCTTTTGCCAGGGCATACTTTATCCCAATGCATGCCCTAAAACTAGGTTTTTGAAGAACCTTTCTTAGCTCCAGTTGTTCAAAGTAATCCAATGAGGTTATATTTGAAAATTCTTGATGTTTCTAAATGCAAAAAGTATTGTTTGAAAAGTCTCGGTGAACACTTTGTCACTTTGTGTCACTCGGTGTCACTTTGAAATGCATTAATACGGTTTTGTAAGCGTTGTTTCGGCAGCCTTAGTAAAAATTGTCTGAAACTCTTTCGTCGTGAGCTTCCGTAAGCATTGTCTGGAACCTCTTAGCATTGTTTGAACCCCCCCCCCCCGTGCTTCAGTGAAGTTGCATAAACAGTTTGGGAACTCTTGAGAGCATTGTTTGAACTCCAGTGAAGTTCCGTAAGCATTACAAAGAAACCCTTAGGCGGTGGTGTACGTAGTACGGCGACCAAGATGTGCATAATAGAGGCGAGACTAGCGATGAAAGCAATTGTTTTGTTATGCTCTAGACCGTACATACTCGAAAAAGTGAGGCTTTCTCTCTTTTAAAAGAGACGGAAAGAGTGGCCTCTTTCGCCTCGCTAGTGGAGTATGTGCGGTGTAGAAAAAAACAATACAATTGACGGAGGGGTTCTGAAATGTAAGGGTGTGATGATGATGATGATCCCTCCGCAAAAGAGGGACAGAAAAAAGAAAAACAGAAACGGACCAATCAGAAGATAGCGAAAATCAGCAGATCGAGGTGAAAATAAACATGTTTGTTCAACTCCCACACCTGGTTGAGTGGTCTCTTTCGTCTTGCTCTTCTAGTATATATGGTGTAGAACAAAACAATACAATTATTTTTTTCGTCGCTAGTCTCTATTATGCACTCCCGTACCTCTTGGTCACCGCACTATGTGCACAGCCTTACAGATCATCGTTTAAAATTCTTCGATGAGGTTTGGTAAACATTTTGGAAAGCTTTAGTATTTACAGGGCATCTTTAATATCTCTTCAGTGATATTACAAAGCATTAGCGAGATTTTGTAAGAATTGCTTGATAACACTAATACTGGAACGTTGATGGCTTGAAGAGCATGGTACACATTTGTACCCTGGGTTGAACGTGTATGCACTAAAACGAGGTCTCGACTCCCTTTTGGAATGATGGTAGTTGAATTGTGAGCGGGAAGGGTTTATTTACATGCATGTTCCTATATCAGAGGCGTCGGAAGTGTTTTAGACCAGTGGGTGCCAGACTTGATCTTCACATAGGAGATTTTGATTTCTGAATTAATTCTAGGAGGGTGCTCATATGAGTGCTACAGAATACTTTGGGGTGCTCGAGCACCCGCGACTACTACTTCGCATCTGTGCGCGGGATTTCTAATGAATCGGTACACATTGGAGTGTATTGTGTACGTGATCTTAATGTATTTATAAATCAGAGTTGATTCGTGTTCTTGCTCGCGCTGCCACCTGTCTTCCATATTTCAAAGTAAACATTGTAAGTGCTTGAAATTTTCATGTTCGAGCAGCCACTGCACCTCCGACGCCACTGTCCTTTATATACTATGTTTACTGGAAATGAATGTTATCTGATTTCATAATTTCGCATTAGCTTGGGAAAGTGTCCAAATATGAGACAAGTACCACTCCGGCGCTACATGGCGTAGACACGAGGAGCCGGAATCACAAAGCACTTCCAAGTAGGCACTTAATGTTTGAAAAATTCATTGCTGTGCATGCAACGTGACAAATGCTAATTAAAGGATCCTCGAAAAGGAGAATCCTCTATCTCTCGAGAACATTTGGGAATTTGTTAGTAAACTAAACTTCCTGTTATCTTTCAGAAAACCAGGCTCCGTCCTCTTCTCTGGATCGTGCAAACATTTGCAAAAGGATCCCGCTCCGGGGGGCATTTATGCGCGTGTTTACGACATAATTCATGGATTTATAGCATTTGCCAAACAACGAGGATTAGTCGGTGGAGAATTAAACATCATTTAGGATAATCGCCATTCGTGTAACCAAATATGGAAATTCAGGAGCGAACACACATCGGACGGAGAGAAGGTTTCGTATTATCTCTCGCCGGTGAAGAGGAGAGCAGATTATGTCAGAGGGGGCTAGATAGACATGCTGAACACAGGAATCCATTTCTCCAAGTGTTATTACGGGACGCTCAGGAATTCGGGGGATGCACGATATGAACGTATAATTGTTTTATGCGAGACTCTCCTCTCTCTCTCTGTTTATCATAACACTATGTAAGAGAATTTCGCTTGATAAGAGAGAGAGACTCTCTCTCTGTTTAGTACTAATTTCTTGTCTCACTAGGTCTGGTAGAATTCGAGGAATGTCTCTGGTGTTGTTTGGATTAACTCTCCAGTGGGAATTACAGGGGGAACGGGGGATGGGGCCCCACAGTTCGCCGGATAGGTATTAATTTGATTGTAGGCTATATCGACGAACTTTGCGCAACCGCTAGTAAATTAGTTTGGAAATTGGCGTAACTTGATGCTTGTCATCTACCGATGGTGACGACACCTACAGGGGTTTGGGGTTTCGTGCTGTGTGACGCCGTTCGAGGCGGTGCGAATTCTGATTCTGCCTGGGAGATGGATTGTAAGCTACGTCAAATCCACCTTCGGAATGAATTTGACGGAGATTGGTTGTGTCGAGCGGCAGAGTTTTGATGAACGTTGCCATGTTGTGCCGAATTCACCGGGGACTTTGGCAAATACAGTCGACATCGAGTTTTCTTGAAACACGGCATTGACGAAGGCGAAAACGAGTGGGTTTTCAAGAGGTTACTACATTGTCCACGAGAAACATTTCATAATCACGCATAAACATTAGAATGAATATAATTTTTGAACTATCGATAATAGGCTACTTCTACTAAACCGCACATGCACCTTGTTCATATTCGAAGTTTGTTTTCGTGTAATGCTAATTATAGTGCTGCCATCTGCCCCCAAGTTTTCGAACTATGAATGCCATGATTGAATATTTGTATCGTTGTAGGCCTGTTGTTGTCAGTGACCAGACGCCTTAACGGAAACGGGGAGATCGGCTCGCTTCGGCGATCTTCTTTCGATGACAGGCTTGGAAGAAATATAAATAGATGTAGCAAGAAGCCAAAATGCCCAAGACCACCCTGTCCTTGGCGTTATATACGCATCAGAATGAATGCTTATTGATTCTGAAAAATAGAAATCCTCACCAGAGTTTTGGAATGATTACTTCACTTTCATTCAAGCTCGAACGTGACACCGAATAGTATTGAAATCCCGAAATAGAGAAACGCACGGTCCTATATACGGAAAAGGTTCCAAATAAGATTTCAAACCGAAGAAGGTTTTCTGCAGAAAAAAACCCTTTATTTTTATACCTTTGGAACGTCTTGAAACTTGCGCAACGTCTCGGCAGTTGTTTGACTCCTTCATTAGTAAGTCTAGGAAACGCAATACGCAGGTGGAGATGCGGCCGTAATAGAAAATTTATAGCCCCTGCGAAGCGAAGATTTCTCTGCTCGGGTTTATCAGGGCACGCACCAGTCTCTTTATATGTCTTCCTTCATTTGAGAAAACCGAAATAGTTGCCGGACTAGAAGCTCTGAATTTTAGCATTTCCCCCCCCCCCCCTACTACAATATTACCACTATCCTGACCTTGAATAAGCCTACAATTCCCACGCAAGTCACGTTCCAACGATTACGCTTCTCCTTATAGTGCAGGTTCTTCTTTTGGGGGAAACGGTCAGGTTAATGGAGACGGTGGCGCCCTCTCGCGAATAAGAGCCGAATGAAATTTCGTTGAGACACGAGAGGAAGAACCGCATGATATCTCGCCCCGGATGGTAACGCGATACGAATAATTGTAACTTGGCGTGCAGGTCTATAGCATTTCGAAAAGATTATGAATTCAGACTCGCTGCGAACCTTACTGGGCCTCTCGAGGCTACATTATGCGAGACCTGGATTCCTCGACTCTTTCTCTTTAGTATGTGAGTTCAACTTGGCATAATAATGTGGAAAATATCAACAGTATATCTCTCTTGTTTTGTTGGTGGTGCCGAATATTGTTGAATTGCCATCATCGGTTTTTTGGGCATGTTATAAGTGAAGGGAATGGCCAGATTCTTAATTATTTTTTTTTGTCCCAATTGTAACAGAAATTCATTGGCTGAAATAATGTTTTTTACAGTAATTATATTTCTAACAATGCTTATAGAACTTCACTGAGAATTTCAAATAACGCCTACGAATCTCAACAAAGCTTCAAAAAATGGACACGTTTAGAGAACATTATGAAGGCTTTCCAATAACAATGCTTTAATAGAACTGCACTAAGATTTTCCAAACAATGCTCATGAAACCTCACTAAGGTTTTTTTAAGAGAGAAACACACCGAGAAGTTGGAACCACAGAAAACCCAACTTCAGCCGACCGCCACTGTGGTGACCGAACACGGGACCTCGCGACGCGAGTCCGCCACTATGACCACTCGACCGCCACAGCGGCAGTTAAGAGAGGTCTGCTATGTCCCCCACTCAGCGCTTCACGCTGCTAATACGTGTTATAAGGAATTGGAAAAAGTGTGTCTCTGGTGTATTGGTTAGCGCATGTGACCGGTATGCTAAGGGGGGACCAGGGTGCTTATAAACAATCCCTACATTTCTAGTTACATTGTAGGAATTTAGCGCATCGTGATTGGCCGAAATGCCGAAATGTGAGTGATGAACCATTACGTCACTGCTGGGGAAATTTTTTGCTGGTGAAATTTAATCGTGCGTATATAGATCATAGGCGGAGATTGACTTGAAAGTCTGCGGGGGCAAGGTCAATTGCTGGGGGGGGGGGGCCAATGATTATGATGATGCCAATTCATCTATACATATATACATTAGATCAGTCGACTCCACGTTTGACTCTGGGGGAATCCCTTTATTAATTACGATCCATCTCGGAGAAGACACGGCCCCCGCGTATCTCCACCCCTGAAATAGATACATTTAATTGTGCTGGAATCCAGCATCCACCGTTGGAGTAATGGTTATAGTAGAAGACTTACGTACCAAAGGTTTGGGTGTCCGATTCGGTCTGAAACCCATCCAAAAACTTTTTTCCATCAAATGCGGTTCACGTGCATCGAGAAGACAATAGTAACAGGAAGCTGGGCCCAGCTATCATTTACTGTTTCAATAGAAAATGCTTTCATTTTTCGTCAATGAAATTCAGTTTCGCCGCCAAAACTCCGCCTCTCGTGACGACTTGCTAGCTTTACTGCCCGCAGTAACCAATCACCGGCGTGCTAATGCTTCCTGCGTTACTAAGAGAGTAGGGATTGTAATTACGCGGCCGGGGTGTTCGATTCCCGGTGGGGGGGGGGGGGAGACAAATCACTTTTCTTTCCAAATATTAATTTAGTTTCGGTATAGCATCCAGAAAATTCAATTTTTCAGATCTTTAGCTGGTTTCTTTTGGAAGAAACACACGTTTGGAGAAGGCAACAAAAAATGTTAGAATTGAACTACTATGCGTAATCCCATATAAAAATATATTTTCCTACCCCGCCAGATGCTCGCCATTTTCGCCATACCGTAAATTTCAGACCCATACGCTTTCCCCGAATGCAAAAAAGAGAGAGAGAAGCTGCACACAGTAGCCATGCATGTCTTCACCACGGTTAGACTCATCCAAAGACAAAGGAATCCCTTTATTAATTACGATCCATCTCGGAGAAGACACGGAACCCGTGTACGTACTTTTGCTCCACGTCATCCCACGAGGAAGGTACGTGTGGAGGGGAAAAAGCAAAAAACGCAAGCAAATTAAGAATAAAAATGCAGTAAAATGACAAGAATAATGTGCATCACATCGTTATGGGGGATACAGAAATGCATCTTCTGTCTCCGGGATGTCGTGTTGCTTGTGTTATTGTATTTTTGGTCTTTTCCCCCTCAGATGATGGGGAGGAAACACTAGAGAGATTCATTGCCCAGAGCTTCTTAATTAGCAGCGAATCTCCTCCTCGTTTTCATGTTGTTGTTGCTGTTGCAAGAATGTGGTCTTTGTGTGTGTGTGTGTCTCGGTTATTAATGGCGAATCAAATATTACCCCAGGTCGTGTTCTTATTTTCGCTCTCTGGAGACTTATAATTATCGAGGAAGATTCTGGAGTATAGGGCAGCTACTGTCTTCGTTTATACTTATGTAGCTACCTTTTTTTTTTTTGCATTCTGGTGTATGCTACTACTACTTAACCGTACCTGCACCTCGCATCCATTCCTCTATGGCGGGGGTGGGGGTGCACAACCTCCGGCCCGCCACGAGGTTCCGTGAACGGTATCCCGGTAGGGAAGTATCATTACGCGTAACTGGATAAATACCAAAGCGGACCACATTTTTTTTCATAACAATATGGGAAATCGACATTTATCGCAGGAGAGGGGGGGGGGATTGTCAAAACAAATTAATTTGCCAGTTACAGCCAAACGACATTGTCTTTAAGGCAGTGGTTCTCAACCTTTGGAACCCCGCGGCCCGGTTGATTTCTTTTATGTGATTGGAAGGCCCAGTCATACGCACGCCTAATCGGGTATAAATGGGTAAAAAGGAATCGGGTGAGCTATTCGCGGCTCGGTTTGACTGATGCCAGGGCCCGGCGGTTGAAAAAACACTGGTCTGAGGCATGGTTTTCCAAACTTTTTATTCCATCGCCCCCTTCTTCAGAAATTTCTTTCTCTTATCGCTCCCCCAACTCAAGTGAACCCACGGAATTCTATGCTAAATCCGTGGCTTCTATCGCCACCTGGACCATTCCTTCGCTCACCAGGGAGCGATATTCCCCATTTCGGGAAACACTGGTCAAAAGCATAGTTTCTAAAAAGTTTTGCTTCATCGGCCACTTTCCGTCTCAAGCGAATATGATCACATGTTATAATCGTAGCTTCTATAGCCCTCCTGGACCATTCCCTCGTCCACCTGGGGGTGATATTGCCCTTTGGAAAACACCGGTCTAAGACAAGTAAAAGTGCCGATTTCAGCCCAAAAAATTGTCAAAGACAATAAAATTTTCCAATTTCAGCCAAAAAAAGTTTCAAAATTTCACCAGCAAGTGAAGGCTGTCCATTTAAGCTGAAAAATTGAAAAAGGGCAATTAAAAGTGCAAATTTGGTCAAAACAATTGTCAAAGGCAATTAAAGTTGCCAATTTAAGCTACAGAAATTTTAAAATGCAAATAAAGATGCCAAGTACAGTGAAAAAAAAGTTGTCAAAGGCAACTTAACTTGTATTTGGCAACTTTTTTTGGCATGAAAAATTTCGGCCAAAATTTGGCCAAAAAAAAAAATTTCAAAGGCAAGTGATGTTGCCAAATTACAGCTGAAAAAATTGTTTATATGTTTGTAAGTTATGATATAAAAATAATCTTGATTCATAATTTTAAAAATTAGGGTAAACCTCTTTGAAAATAAAGAGAAAAACGGGACAATATATGAAAAGATTGGGATACCAAATGACAGGAATGTCCCGTAAATAATGGGTCATATGGTCACCGTATATTTTATACATGCCCTCCCCACATAGTGTGAAAAACAAAAAAATCAATTTATGAAGAATCGTCGCCCCCCTCTCCCGTTTGGTGGAAGCAGGCTTAGCCCCACCCATGGGGGGCGGGGTTTACCGTATATAATGTTTCTGGCTCACGAGCGGTAGAAACACCGCATATCTGTGGTTAAAAAAGGTTGTGCATTCTTGCTCTCCGGAATTCCTAACGAGTTGGTACATGCCGGACTGTGTAATCCTAATGTACAGGGTGTCCCATAAATTCGTAAAAAGTTCACAAATTCATAAAAATTGGAAGCAATTGGTGTATTCGGATGCAGTTTGCAAAAAGAAAAAAAAAATTATTCTCACGAAAAGGGGTTCTTATGGTACAGACCAAAAAACAAAATGTCGAAAAAGTAAGCAAATTACTGGAGATATGCAGGATTCCTAAGAAATCAAGGGCGAACGATTACCAGCTCATTTCTGGATTTTCCTGTTACTGGCGATTCCGTAAGGTTTTTCATTGCGATGTTGACGGAGCGCTATGAAGATGAAGTTGTTTTACTGAGCCACAAATGGCCGTCGGAAGATTTACGAACGTTTCGCACACACAGAACCCATTGAAAAAAAGCTTCTATGGATAGGCTGACCATATTTCCTCGAGAGAAATACGGGACATCGGGATTCCAAATACGGGAAAATACGGGACTTTGCCAATTATCGCCAAAAACGACGCCAAAACCAAACAAAGTTGCCAAATATTGTTGAAATTACGGATACATCACAATGGCGGGAAATGATGCATTACTGCAAATTGCAGTGGATTAAAATGTATTCCACAGAAAAAAAGCGTTTACCAAGGCAAATGTGGGAGATTAATATCCCATATATAGTTGTAACTATCATAAAATAATTTCAGTTGAAAAATAATTTCAATCTTCGACTGTAATAAAGAATAAAAATTCAAGTAGGCTTCGTGTGAAATACGGGAAAAACCGGGACACTTTTGCCAAAAAGTCGGGACGGCCAAAAAAAGAGAAAATACCGGGACTGTCCCGGGAAATACGGGACGCATGGTCACCCTATCTATGGATGAATTATGGGATTTACATACATTTTTTAGTGCCATCTATCGACAATATTTTAAACTAATTTTTTTTCTGTACCATAAAAATTTATTTTTCTCAAAAATAATTTTTTTCAAAAATCGCATTTAAATACATCAAATTTTTCAGCATTTTATTAACTTTGAATTTATGTACAAATTTAATGGACACCCTGTACATCTATATAATATTCTTCAAGTGTTTTTAGATTTAAGTTTTATTCCTGATTATTTAATAACTCAAAAGGGAAAAAACATTGAAATAATATTAATTATGGCGTGCATGTGACATGCTTGGCGTTGGGGTTCGGCTCAAAATAAATATCTAGGCACCAGCCAATGTTTCTTGGGAGCCAAAATTTTTTTTTTCTCATGAATAACGTTGAATAATGGTTTTTTTCATCTTTCCCGGGAATCGAACCCCTTCACGTGCAAGCTTTTTGGCAACAAATTTGGATTATCTTTGATTGGTGGATCGGCGATATAAGTCTACCGCACACCAACTCCGGTCATATATCGCCATACCGCAATTTCCAACCAGTAAAGATGGGTGGGAAATGAAGGTTTCATCTATTGGTAAGGCTCGATAGGTGAAGAACTTGTTTCTAATCGTCTTGACCGGATTCAAACCCGTGCACCTTGACGGTAACCTTTATAGCGGAAGACGAGCATCTTACCGCTGTGCCACTCGGGCAAACGGCGATAAATCTGGCAACCTTCTCCGAACCGTACGGTTAGAAAAAGGAATAAGAAAAAATGCATAAAAAGAAAAACTGGATAACAGATATGTTAATATGAAAGTATTTTGTGTTTTAGGCCGGGATTACACTGTAGAAGTTTTGTATAAAAGTACTTTTCTAAAACTTGAAAAATGCAACCAACAAACCGGATCAGTCGCATTTGCTCGAATGTAACCAATCAGTTTATTTGCTAAATTTTTCAAGTTTCATAAAAGCACTTTTACAAAACTTTTATAATGAAATCCTGGCCTAAGGGTGTCTTTTCAAAAAACGGGGTGAAAAAACAACTTCTTAGGGTTACAATCATGCTTCGCGATGGTGAGGAGAGAGGAAAGAAATCGTAAGTGTCATTAATGACCATTTCTTCATGTGAAAGACACGCGGCAACGAAATGAGGAAAATTTTCTGTTATCCCTGAACTGCAATTTAGCAATTTCAGGTGGCAATACCAATTTTGCAGTCGCAGTTGGAGACGCGGTTGCTACGATTTCCCATGCCCTGGTGTAAATGAAGTCGACAGAAATCGGCTCTTCAGCGGCAAGTTCCCGATTCGGCAAATTCACGCACATGAAATGACCATGGGCGACAGAAAAAAAAAGGAGTCTTATCAGGAGTCCGCGGATACCTTTGGAAGCCTTAAGGGGAAAAAATAATTAACCCAATATATACGGGCCTTCATTTTGCTGGTTGAGGGTGTCCGTGACCTTCATTTAATTTGTACAGTGGGTCCCGCGAAGACATGGTTAAGAACCCTTGGAATACACGATTAATGCAAAATATTTGCCTGTCCCGTTTAAAAATTAAGACATCATCGTGCGGAAAATTGCTGAGCCAAACCCATAGCTTTCTAGGAATCTCGTCAAATCAGACGTTGTTGGAAGGCAACTACAGTCCACGCTCGTTATAACGACCCTCATCATTCCGTCGAATACGGATGTTGTTATATCAGACGGTCGTTATATTGAGAGGGAAAACTCGCAGGATAGTCGTTAAATAACACTTTTGGGACCCATTTGGGACCCACCCCACCCAGTCGTTGTGATGTAACGGTTGCTATAACGTGGGGTCGTCATCGCGAGCGTTGACTGTGCTACTTAACAGCGCATACACTTCGTGCACATTTCTCTGCGAAATTTCTACCAAATCGGTACATGCAGGAATGCATTGTGCGCGTGCGGTTCAAATTCATTTTCGTTGCCGGAGTTATGCTTCTTTCGTGTTCTTGCTGATGTTGGTATCTGTCTTCCATATTTTGAACTGAAGGATAGTGAATGTTTGTGAATTCTCACCGAAGATGATTGGGAACCGATTGCATTTGATCATTACTGTCACACGTGGAGTTTTCAGCACGTGACCTACGCTTTTTTTGCCGATTCCAAATGGCGGTGAGTATTTGGAAAGTCTTTCGATGGTAGAATCGTGAATACTGTATATGAAATACCAAGATACCCACTTGACCACGTAGTGCCTTTCCGGGGTGTCCTGTAAGTGCTAGTGCGGCCTTTATCGCATGAACCGTTCGTCGCATAGGTATGGTTCTAATTCTTATTTTAATTCAAAAATCATGGAAAACTCGGGAAAGAACAGCAGAAACTAACGGACATCGCTCCCTTTCTCCATTTATGTTGTTCTTTCCCAACTTTTCTCCGACATTCAATTCGAATAACTCGGCGTACACTTAAAAACATGGAATTTTTGTTGTTGGGTTCAGAAGAGACAGGGCAGCACCTTTATAATTAGAAGTTAGAGGACAAAGGGACCGTGTAAAAATTTAGATTTTCTTATTTTGTAACACACTGTATTTCAACTCTCTAAAACTGGTTCAGGATGATTTTTTAAAGAAATTTTGAGCACCACTTTTCAAAGCGAAACCACAACTCTACGACGAACGGTTGATGAGATAAAAGACCACACTAGCACTTACAGGACACCCTGTATATGAAATAGCCTGCCTCGGAAAAGCAGGAAATTACACCCAATGATATCGACATCTTGGAAACTAAATCCAAAACATGATTCACATTTGGCATCAGCCAACTCGTTGGGCTTACGTCTGCTGCGGCCTTTGTTTTTTGGTATTTGTCTGTCAAGGAATAACTCCTGACAGCTCTGAATGATCACCATTGCCGAAAGACATTTAAAAGTCAAAGAATAGATTGAAGACGAGTCTGCGCAGAACTCTCGCGCCGTCATTTCCAACCACCCAATACACTTTTAAAAACACGCACTTTCCAATATTACGCATCGATTTTTTTTTCCCCCGAAACCCTGATGAGCATAACACACGTTAACTCCAATTTTTCTCCGTGTCATTGATTAACTCCTTAAAAGAGCACGTAAATGTAGCTCCAAGCGACCATAAAATGCTCTTCTCGGGGACCCTACGTTAAAACTTTTCAACAAAACTGCAAAAACACAACAAGTTACCTCTTTCTTTCGTAATAATTTTCCGTTTCTCCAAGCAAAACCCGAGCCTTTACCAGTAATTATAACGCATTTTTAATTAATATTAATTGTTCACATACGCTCTTCGGAAGTTAATTAGCGGAGGGAGAGAGAGAGAGAGGAAAAATCGTCGAAACGATAAATGAATAAATATCAGGAATTTGTGAAAGAGGGAAAAAAAAAGGGAAATGTTTTGAAATTATTCAAATTACTTCGAGACGAGAAAAGGCGAGAGAAAGCGAGAGAGAGAGAGAATCTTAAATATTTGCTTTTTGGCCTTTTTAAATGCTATTCCGACTTCAAATTAGCATTTCGTTGCTAATTTATTTTATTTTTTTTAGTATGGTTTCTCTTTTAAAAGAATTTTCGGACTCGCTTTCGTACGTGTCTCGAGATGAGCAGCCAATCAGATTCTGAGGTGAGTTTGAAGACGTGATCTGAGTGGCTTTTGTGTTTGCCTGTTTTTTTAAGGTTAATTTGTTTGCATTTCGTGGAGTTCGTGGAGAGTTGCTAGAGCCCTATCTTTAAGCCTTTAGCGGGGGGGGGGGGGGGAGGGTTTAAAATTTTTTTTTCTCTAAACTATGGAAATTTGAATATTTTTGTTTACTGAATGGCGTTATGCTAATGAGAGAAACTAAGGTTCAGTTTTTATTTATTGTTAATAAAATTTGATAGAAGATGGTGGTGTTTTTTTTTCCGGATTGTGGTCCGTGACGGGAATGTTAATGGGTCGTGAAATAATGATATAAAAAAATGATTTTTGTGTGTGTCGCATTTTGATTTCGTGAGAGGAAAATGCTTTGTAAGCGCTTTTGCTGGGAATCTCATTATTTGGATGCGAACACGAGAATGTTGTAGTGAAAATGCCACGTTGGAATATAGTTTATAACGGGTTCTTTGTCCAAGGAGAAAAGTGTTCTCTCATCGAAGAAGACTGTCTCGCCATTGAAGCCAAGGATCCCTTGACTCTTGACAGCAGTGATTCTCAAACTTATGACACTTACAAAAATGGTCGATATGCGCATAATAGCAGGTGATTGTGCATGGCAACCGGATTTATCAAATTTCTGTAGGATATAAAACGGTTCTGTTATGATTGAAAAATTACTGTTGTGTGTTTCTTTTTTCTTTCGATGAGAAGTGGCGCCATCTGATGTGGAAATTGGGGGAAAACGACATCGTAAAGCAGTGTTTCTTAACCTTTTTCTTTCCTCAAGGCCCCCTATGGATAACATTTTTTTCTCGTGGCTCCCCTGTCCTATCCAGGGCCTCCTCTACCCCCATCAAAGATTGAGATACTTTCTATTTTTTTATTATGAATGAAATTTTAATAAATAAGATCAATCTCTGGAATCCTGGCTAGGCACGGACTCAAAAATGGCGGATTATCATCTCTCCCAAGAGTCAAATTATATTGTTGCGGATGATTTTCCACAAGACTTCGAGATTGCAAAACAAAAGCGGTTCGACGGACAAACACAGATTTATTTACAGAACAGCAATTTACACAGGCTAATCATAGAGCTAACAACTTTCTCTCAACGTTCAAACACATCTGACTGAATCTCCTTGTGCCTGTCTAGCCTGCCATCTTGTGAGCGCCGCACTATTTATAACCCCGACAGAAACTTCGAGAAATAGAACATTCCACAAAATTCTATTTTACAGTTTCCTAGTCGGCGGCGCCACCGTACGGAGGGTGTTGAACCAATGTCTGGAGGGGCGTGGAATCACTGTTTGGAGGAACGGGGCTTTCTAGAATGTTCCCGCCAATTCTCTGCCAACCGCATGCCTATGCGCTAGATCGAAACCGGTATCAACTAATTTCGACATTTTGAGCCATCAGAAGAAATCGCGCCATCTATCGTCGATAGTTCGAAACAATATGTTAAAAAATAGTCTGTGTAAAATACGGTACGATCCAACGAACATGCACGATAAATCGGCCCTCCCAACACAACAACCTTTGCTCTGGCGACTTAGCTGGAAGTAGCAGATGAAAATCATAGTACCAGATCCCATATAGTGCAGTCGCCCTCCCTCCGTTATATAGACCCTCATTTTTTCCTCAAGGAAAAAAAGGAGGGACGAAGATCTATCAAAACAGTCCCATCTTCGTTGCGGAATAATGGTGGGTGACTCTGACCTCCTCTCCCATAACCCTTTGTCCCGCGAAAACTACTGTAAGCTCCTTCGTCAGCACCACTTCCGTTCACCCCACGTAACCAGTGACGACTTCCTGAAAGAAGAGGGGGAATACCGACATAAACTGAACGCCATGTAAACGGGTTGTAGCGAAAATCTCTGTTACGGGTAACTTCCCTGGATATTTTACTGCGCATGTAAACGGGGCTCATATGTTTTAGTCGATCAACCGTTAATGTACTTACATTAACATTTGTTACGGTCTAAGTCTGAGATCTGGGTGTCTTCGTGAAGTGGAGGGAATTGAGACGCTGTGGTCACTTCACAAAGACACTGGACTTCGGACGCTGACACTAACATATTCAAGCAGAGGACTTCCCCCTACAATCAATAACGTCAGGCACCGATTCTACACTATTTTTCCACCCGTAAAAACCCATGAGTGACCGAGAACTCTCTCCTCTTGGTCATTGATTGGTTGATGGATCGATTCATGTGACACTCGCTTCTCCATGCTGATTCCTAGCCCCCCCTGGTAAATCTAGCCGTTGGAAGAACGAGAGAGAAAAAAGAACTCTCAACATTAAATAACATCGACACCAAAGCAAAAATGTTTTGCGAAATATCTACTCAGTTCAGACAAATATTTGTACTAAAGATCCACGAAAATATTCGATCGGAATAAACGCTTATTCAGCGGGAGGTGTCAACATTCCCGGGCCGGGAGAATGATAATATTTACATAGAGACGGATATTTATGTTCGCGGGTTTTGAAACTCCGGGACCAGGAGATGAAAATAAAAAGGTTTCGTAGAGAATATCTTTTAGCAACTGATCCGCGTCTCATATCCAGTCAAATGTCTGGGAAGGGAGAGATAAGTGCCACGAGGCTTTTTTTTCCCCCCCACTCCCAGAAGAAATTCTGTCACATGAAGGAAAGAGAAATAGATAACTTCCATTCTTTGTCATCATCCAGTCGAATCCCGTTTTAACGGATACCGTCATAGCGAAAATCTCGTTTTAACGAACACCTTTTCTAACCCTCCAGATAAGTTTACATAGGAAAAATACAAAGAACTGGAATTCCTTCATATATAACGAAATTTCTTCTCCGGTCTCTTGGAGTTCGTTATAACGGGATTCGACTGTATTTTTCTTTTTGCCGCCAAAATTAGGATGAAAAAGATTTTTTCTATCTGGTCTAGACTCTAGATCGATGTTTCTCAACCTTTTTTTTTTTTTGCCCATGGCCCTCTTGAACCGTGTTGTTTTTCCCCCCCTCGTGGCTCCCTCGTCTCAGGCCGTGCACACGCAGTGAGGCGACCAAGAGGTACGGGAGTGTATAATAGAGACTAGCGACGAAAAAAAACAGTTGTATCGTTTTGTTCTACACCTTACATACTCGAGCAGCGAGACAAAAAAAGGAGAAAGGGCCACTCAATGAGGTGCTGGAGTTGAACAAAAAAGATTTATTTTCACCTCGATCTGCTGATTTTCTCTATCTGCTGATTGGTCCGTTTCTCCTTTCCCTCTTCTCACGAGGGATCACTATCATCATTACGCCCTTTCATTTCAGAACCCCTCCGGCCATTTTCTCTGTCCTCCTCCTCCTCTTTTTACTATGTGCGGACACATCTTCCTCGACCCCTATGCATTTTTTCCTTCCTAGCCGAAATTCTTGGAACTCGTACCTCTTCGCCTTTTCTGGGACCCCCCCCCCTTCCAGGAGCAAGATACCTTTCCACTTATTGAATCAACTTTTTAAGTAAATTCTTACGTAAATTTTTATACATAAATTCGCGCCCCTGGGGGTGGAATCCAGTGACTTCCTCTTGGTATGGGTTCTACACAGGGCTGTCTCAAAATCATGGGGGCCCTAAACGGGTTTTTGTTCTTTTTACCTCTCCCAGTCACCCCTTACCCCATCTCTATATATTTCATACCATATGTTTTAATCATCAAACTGTATCCATGGATGAAAGGATAAGGAAGAAAGAGAGCTCGAATGTATTTCTTCCGTTTTGCAGAGGGCCGAGACATCTCGTCTCTGATCTTTAAGTGTTAAGCCGGTTGTACAATCAAAATGCTTACTTGGAATTCTCCTACAGACGCTCGAGCATTCTTGCGCAAAGAAGATTGAACATTGCCGTTACGTGCGTGTGTGCGTGGCCGCCTCAAGGAAAAGGTTGGCCACCACCGTCACAGGCAATGTTATCGATATTTTTCACCACTACTATGTATAGGAATTGATCGGCATCAAATGCTCACGAAATGAAATCCAGAAGTTCAGGTGCAGAGATAAATGTTTTTTTCATCATCATAACACACACACACGAGATTTCGCTAATGCCCGGGGGCGGCGGAAAAAATACAGTGGCGTGATAAACGACGTCGATACCAGTAAAAGTAGCTGCCCCGTAACGATCATTCCAACTCCACATAAGGAAATAACCAGCATCAATATTGGCCCCGGGAAATCTCGCTGCTCATCTAGGTTTTAAGTTCCGACGCGATGCATCGTTGAAGCCATTTTCGGGAGGAATTAAAATATGCGATCTGCGAAATCTCGCATCTGACACTAATAGCCTCTCCATTAAGAGGCCGGGAAAAGCTTCCCAACCTTTTAAAAATCTTCAGCAAAAAAAAATCTTTCCTCTAGGAGGATTCTCTCTTGAACGGAGAATTAAAAGGAAAAAAAAAAAATGGTGGTAATAATCCTGGCGCTTTTAATATAATATTTCATACGAAAAATAAAGAAGAAACGGAAGTTTTTCGTCCATCCGAGTTGGCAACGGACCGCCACCAACCAATGAGAGAGGGTCGTAAAATACTTTGGCTCCTCCCTCGTGATGAAACATTTGCCCCTCACGAAAATCGCTCGGTTGCTAAACACTATGATTAAGAATTACGTAAAGACTTCCGCACGTTTCGTGATGATCGGACCAGTCATATTATGCTCATACAAGTTCGAAGAAAGTCCCGCCCACGCAATATTTAGCATAATATCATTAGTGATGGGAATTGCAATCGAAGAACTGTGTAATTTGGTGTGAGGGATAAAACAAAAATAGCGGAGATGTAACATTTTGAAGAAAAGAACCATTGAAGTAGATTCTGCTGCTTTCCAGTGTGTATAATAATCTGTATAATAAAGTAGAGCTCGGATTATATGCACTAAAGAAAGTGGCGGAATATGCATTAAAAACCCCAAAATGAGTTATACACTTGGAAATCCTGAAAAAGTTAAAAATTCAGCAACATGTATAAAAAAAATGAGAAAATATGCAATTAAAAAATTACCACGCAAATGCATATTTTTATTCATTTACAAAAAAAATAGCCCCACATATGTATATTCTGCATATGCAAATAACTCCTGATTTGGGCATTTTTAATTTCTCGTTCGTTGTAGCTGCTGAGTTTCGAAATACCAGTAACAAAAGAGTTTCGACACTATTTCTGAAAAAATTCACTTTTTCACTTAAAAAAAAACGCTTTTTGCAGACCAGACCAGAATTGAACTTTAAGCCGATTCCCAGCCCGCGAGGGCCAACTGCCGGCATAAAAACTGGCCAAGAAGGCCTGTGAAGAAGAAAACGTGTCCCTGTTTGTAGATAGATATGTGTTTGCATGAGTGTGTAGTGTATGTAAAAAGAACTGGTCAAATTGGTTAAAAGTCATGATCTGGCTATAAGCAGGCAAATGCCACCACAGTTCACAGACGCAGGTCCCACAATCTGCAGCTATCAACATCTATTCCAAGTGGAATTTGGCATATCTCTAACAGCTTTCATGCTGCTGACCGGTTCAAAAAGCCAACTCCCAAAATTTCTTTTCAAGAATTGTAACAGAGACTTTCGATTTCATTCAATAGATGGCAGCAAGAGTGCCAATTGGCTACAGGTGAAATGTGTGACTTCAGTGACGTCAAAGCTTCGCGCGGAGGCTTTCTGCTACAGAAGGTGCTGACATGGCCTAATATAATTTCAGTATCTACTACAGAGATATTGATACTGGAAAGGAAATCTCACCAGAAACCAATGACGATTCCTTTACCAAAAATCGAATTCACGAAGCAATATTCCCTAAATACCGAAATTTTGACTCCAAAGTCAAAGATTAATACGTACGAAGCTTTTGAAAAATATGATTATTCACATAAATACTTTCCAGCTACCGGCGACGGAGTCCCATTTATCCGGTTTTTTCCCCATTATTTCCTCTCCGAATCGTGCGTTTCCAGAAATTTATTCACGTTATAACTTCGAGATACCTTTTCAAATATTTAAATTATTCGAACGAATAGAGAGAGATATTACCTCTGTCTTTGTTGCTGTAGTGTGGCATCGAGAATATAGTTTCGAAATGAAGGAGAGCTGGGGGAGGGTTCGCATAATCAAACAATGTTCAGAAATTCTAAGAATGTTCTTCAAGAAGCCTCTGATTAAGTCGGATGATTATGCGTAAAACCCGATTTACATATGCGTATTTACTGTACGGTTCCCGAACTATATCTCGCGTACATAATTACTCTTCAGGATCGTTAATCTTTTGCAAAAGTTTCCTTTATACGGTATATTTTTTTCTCCTTTCCAAAAGAAATTTTCAGTGGCAAATAGTTGAAACGGTACATACGTATGCTTTTACAATTATACTGAAATGCGGTCAAGACTTGGGTCGTTGAAACTAAGGTATTTCTTTAGTGTATAAAATGGAAACTTATTCGAATTTTTTGGGAAATTTTTCAACTTCTGAATTTCTCTGTGAGCTTGATGTGACTGATTTATAAATTTCTGTGGAATGAAAGAAATATATTGGACTGAAGCATTCGGTGAAAATACAAATAGGAACTTGTCAATATATATAAATTTCTTTGCGAATGGGAACTTGCCTAAACCTCTTTGAAAATTGAGACTTCCCCTGAATATCTGTGAAACTGAGAAGTTGCCTAAATTTCTGTGTGAATGAAAACTTGCCTGACCATATACGGAACTGAGAACTTGCTTAAATTTTTACTTAACTTATAACGTGGCTGAACATCTCTGGGGACTTTTAAATGTGCGCAAGTACGAAGTAATTTCTTAGTATATGGGAATTTGTATAAATTTTTGTATTAGCGGGAAATTATCCTAGGATTATGCCCCTCTCCGGTATCCATTTCAACAGCAGGCTGATATGAAGATGAATGAAGGCAAGAGAGAAAATTCAACGCGCTAGTATTTCTAGGGCGCTCACCCGGTAAGTGAGAGGACGTGGGTTCGATTCCCCCGCAACAGCAGTTGAATTTTCACTTTCCTAAATTCATCTTCGCATCAGCCAGCTGTTAAAAACCAAATTTTTGTGTAAACGGGAGTCTGTTTGAATATTTGTGAACTGAGAGAACTTGCCCCTGTTTCTGTGTAAATGAGAACTTGCCTTGATTTCTGTGAAAATGGAATTTGCCTAAAATTTTTTTCTGAACTGAGAACTTGTTGTAAGAACTTTTAAGCGTGTAAGTGTGACTGATTTCTGAGTAATGAATTGAGTCCTTGATTTCTGGGTAAATTGAAACTAGCCTTGATTTCTGTATTAATGCGAATCCAAATTTCCGAGTGAATGAGAACTTGCCTAAATATTTTTAGAAATGGGAACTTTTAAATGCGTAAATGCGAACTAATTTTGGAGTAAATGAAAAAACTGGAAATGACAAAAAATTTTAAATTTCTGTGAACTCGCCTGAACATTTGTAAAACAGAGAATTAAGTTTCTGAGTAAATGGGAACTTGCCAAAATTTCTGTGCAAATGAGAACTCGCCGGAATATTTGCGGAAATGAGAACTTGTTAATATGAACCTTGATTTCTCAATGGGAACAGAAACTTCTCTGAATGTTTTGGAAATAAGAGAAGGAAACGTGTGAAAAAATTGTACGGACGTAAGAAAAATTTTAATATTCCTTAATTATTTAAAGAAAGATTGAAAAACGAGGAATCGTCTAAATTCTTCAAAAATTATATGGTTTGACTAAAGCTTTGCGTGAGTTTTCGTTAAAAAAGAGAGTTTTTATGAATTTTTTTCGAGCAAATGGAAAAGTAAAATTAGTTTTTTAGAGAAACGCAAAGAAAACAAATTAATTTTGAGCAATTCAAAACAAAAAACACACTTACTTTTGAAAAATGAGTAAGCATAGAGAAAGTTCGGACAAAAATAGCAACAATATTTCTTCCCTGACAAACAGCAAAAGATGATGTAAGAGTTTAAAAATATGTAAGAGATGATGAAATAGATTACAAAAGGATCGGTCATGGAAACTAAAAATTACACAACAAAATGACGAAATTTATCCTTAGATAGATCAAGTTCCATCCAATGCTCATTTATCCACAATAATATGGCATCGTGAACGATAGATATAGCTTCTTAAATGGCTTCGGGGGAATCATTTCGACGATCACCGAACCGATGGATACAACGTCACCGTCTTCTCGAACGTATGTGTATTTATAGTACGTAAATATACGATGAATTTTGGATGTAAGTTTCAATTTACGAAATTGAAGTTCTAAATATTTGATGGGAACGGGAAATATCCAAAGCTTCTCAAGAAATATTTCTTGGACGTGATTTCTCGAGATCGTGGATCCCAGTCTTATTAGTTTTTTCGTCGAAGGGATTCGATTTCTTTGGACTCGGAGAGAATCTACTTCGAGAAATTATTTCTGATGTTCTTTCGGAATGAATAAGAAAAATTTTTTTCCCTGATGTTTCGAAGATTCGAAAATTTGAAATAAAACTTTAATTTAATGATGTCCATGTTTACGGGATGTTGATACAGATTTTAAATAAATTTTAAATGCCGTTTTTCCCGGAACTATAAACGCATATGATCGAATTTCCTTTTAGATTTTTGTTGTATGGAAATACCATTTCTCGGTGGGAATCAAATTGAAATTGAATAATTTATGAGCACCGAATGTAAGCCTACGTATTATTTCCGCGTAACAATTGGCCGTAGCAATTTGAAATGGAATTTAATGCAGGTTTTTTTTTACGTATTTTATTTGAATGAGATTTCTGCACGGTTGAAACCCAATATCAATTTCATAGGTGTGAATTTCATATGAATTATCACTGTGATGGATTCCGATGGCTTTCACAAAGCGTGTCAGATGCCTGTGTCGAATTCCGATGCTTTGACACATTTTCACGAAGAGCATCCATTGCCCGCGTCGAAATCTTTTATATGCTCTGAGAAAGCGCGTGATTTGCTGGTGTCATAGTCCGGGATTACACTATAAAAGTTCTGTAAAAGTGCTCTTATAAAACTTGAAAAATACGACCAATAAGCTGATCGGTCACATTTGCTCGAATGTAATCGATCAGCTTATTGGTTGTATTTTTCAGGTTTTATAAAATTACTTTTATAAAACTTTTATGGTGTAATCCCGGCCGTACACTAGTTACACAAAAGCTAACTTGTATGAAAGATTTCGACGCAGGAAATGGTAGGCCCCTAAAATGCTGGAAACCTAATGCTGGCCCCTAAAGACTGGAACTCGATATTTGTATATTATCAAGAACTGTACCCGTTGCAATAATAGAACTCGGAATTTATTTATAGATCTACTGCTGATTTTTATTGATTTACTTTTGATTTATTGCTGATTTTTATTTATTTACTACCGATTTTTATTGATTTATCACTGATTTTATGCATGTGATTAGTTCTATTTAATTTGATTATATTAGCTAGAACTAAATGGCGATGTGCACGATTGCACCTGCCCATGTATAAAACCTTGTGTATTTGCTGCCAGTGATGGTCGGCGATGTAATTTTATTATTTAATAAATCTCCGGGGGCACCTGAGCCAACACCTTCTATAACAGAAAGCCTCCTCGTGAAGCTTTGGCGCCACTATAGTCGTCCCCCATTTTCCCAACCCATTTCCCCAACCTTTTTTGTCCCATCGCCTCCTTCAGAAATTTTGACCCCCAACGCAATCTAACCCATAGAACCCGTAGCTTCTACCGCTGCCATGGAACATCGCCCACGTTGAGAATCATGATTTAACCTATAGTCATTGAATATACTGCAAAAAAAAGGTAAAGATTTCGCATACGTCGCGCGGACTGCTATATCCAATGGCTACAGGTGAAATGGACGACTTCAGTGACGTCAAAGTTTTGCGCGGAGGGTTTCTGCTATAGAAGCTATTGCCCGAGTTCCCACGGTACAACGTGCTTAAATCACCGCGTGTGATAAAGCCTGGGTATCTCTCGGTGGCGTAGACTTTCATAATGCATGCGAATTGCCTGTGTGGAAGGCTTTTATACGCTTTCAGAAAGTGCGACAATCGCCTACGTAGAAGGTTATAAACGCCCTCCAAAATCGTGCGAAGGCTTTCTTACACTGTGCCACTTGAAAATGTTGGAAGCTTTTACTTGCCCGCGTTAGAGCCTTTTACATTGTGAAAAGCATGTCAATCCAGCTCCTCCTAGAGATAGAAGGCCTCTTCACGGGTTGCCATAGACGTCATTCAGACTACCTAGCAAGTTTGCCACATTTTGAAGCACAGCATCCCATTTCGTTTCCTTTTTATTTTGACGTAGAATCTTCCCGATTGGCTCACAAATACCGCATAGTGATTGGATGTGGGTCATAGAAATCGCCAATTCTGAGCCCGATCTTTTTTTTTTTTACCTCACAACGCACGAACAGGGAATTTTTCCCCCACGAATATTCTGAGGGGAAAATGGAGTATTTACTGACGTCACAAGCAGAATGCGGAGGCCTTCTATCTCTGGGAGGTGCTGGTCAATCACAAATATCGAAGGCTTTTCTAAAAAGCATTCTAAAAGCACATACATTTAGTGAAAGAACATTCTAATTACCTGCGTCGAAGGATTTTATACATTGTCAAAAAAGCGTGGCAATTTTATGCGTGGAATTAAGATGAATTTTTAAAATTTTAAATTTTTCTATACGATCGCTTTCTTCTGATGTTTTCCAGTGATAAGCCAACATTCATTGTATTATTGTCAGAATTATACGACTTTTATAACTCTTTGATTGATTCTATCTATTCATTTCATATTGTATATTTCAAAAATAAAATAAAACACATTATTCGACATTAAATACCTTAATTCTCTTTTCTAGGTAAGTCCATTTGCTGTTTTTACAACCGATGATAAGGTGAGAAATATATTTTCAATTTATAAGAAACGATGCAATTTTTAGGTCTATTTTCTATGTTGGACGCATGCAGGGAATCTCCTATTGCCAATATTGTCACTGTTTGAATGGTTGGAAATCTATTGATGATGGAAAGGGAGTATTAATGATCTTCACGAAATGTCCTATACGTCATTATTTCGATATGCTGTAGGGAGTGTCCCGGATGTGATTCCGTATTTCCACAATACGTCTCAGACGGGAAGCGTGTTTCTTATATCCATCTTCACTTATCTCTTTTCTGCAGCACCTGTGTATTACGTGTCGGTCCCGTCAGTCCTGCGATATTGTTTATCGTCAATACACCGCTTGAGATTTCAGGATATTGCTTTTCCGGGAAGATACATATTTTTTTCTCCTGCCGTCATCATCTCATATTTCTTAGCCGTATGAGAATTCTTCGCGATGAGTTTCCATGAGATGCATATTTTCAAAATTCACGCACCCTGTACGGCTACGATGTGCAATTTTGCGCAAATTTTTTTTTTTTTCGCACGTTATTGGCTTTTATCTTTTACCGGCCGAATTAAGATTTGGATTAGTTTTCTCAATTTTTTAGAGATATTTCATGAAGAAAATTTTTTCTAGTATGTTTTCTGGACTTATTCATGCCCCTGAAAACAACACTAAAATTACAAACAAAAACACACAGAAAAATTCTGTATAAGTGGGGGGATTTAAAAACTAAATTTTTACAGCATGAGTGGTGAAATGAATGAAATTTCTGTTTTGTAAATTAAGTTTGTAGTCTCGCTCTCTTTCAGGTACGAAAAAATCAAGTGCTTTTATGAACGAAAAATACTTTTCCCTCTAATTAATGAAACCAATATTCCCTATTGGCCATTAAAAGGTTAAAATCACTTTTTTTTAAGCAAAGACAAGTAATTCTCCGACATACATAAAAACATCGTAGCCAGTGTTTTGGCAATGAATGGGAATAAAGCCATATATGGTACACCGTACTACATATTGCTTATTTTCATTCACATCACCTTGGATCCGGGAATAGTGCAATGCTTGGCGGCACGTCGCCAAGACTTTTTATAACGAGGCCAAATGCGTAAAATGCCTCCTTCGGCACCACACATCCGACCACCAAAAGCCACATATTATACAGGAGCTGTATTACCCACCCCTTTCATAAGACAAGATCTGAATGTTCTACAGCTACAATGGGAAATATATTGAAAACTATTATGATATTTATGATTCCCTTAAAAATTTATTGAACGGTATTACAAATCTTAAAATCCATATCGTGTGCAACATAAAAATAAATTACATATTATATTACACCCCTTATGTATATTCATTTCTAGGCTGCAAATTGGTTTGAAAAACAATAACTGAATGTAGTTGAAGAACTATAACAAATAGTTATAATTTTATTCGATAGATGGCAGCAAATTTCTTTCCACAACGATGTTTCTCGCATGTACAGTGAAATAGTATAAATATGAAGTCTTTGGGTTATATACTCGCATAGGTCAAGAAGATTAAAAAATTGTCTCTCTTTTTTTTGTCGTCAGTAGGAAAATTATTTCTCATTCGTGCTGGTCAATTGTTCACTTAATTTCACCGGTCTGCAAATACAAAAAGGAACATTGTGTTATATGTCATTGTTTTAGTACCGATATGTGAGAGAGTGTCCCGGATGCGAATCCATATTTCCACAATAAGTCTCTGACGAAGCAAGTCTCATATCGAGGACTGATAATTGTCAGGCTGCTGATCACCATGGCGACTAAAAAAATCGGGATTGGTGTCTATAATTTTCAATGTGTTATTATTAAATTAAGATCTATCTATCTTTCAAAACGAGCTCAACTCCGGTCTATCGCTCGCCATGGGCAATTTACTAGCGGTTGAGTATGCTGGTGAACTGCATGGTGATGAATTCTTCAGCGATGAATTTTCCCTTCGGGTGAATTTTGAGGCGATTGATTTGGCTTTCGGTGAATTCCGAGACGATGAACTGTTTGCCGGTGAACTGCATGGTGACATATTTTTCTAGCGATGAATTCTACTTTCCGTGAATGTGTCGAGGCGATGAATTGTTGTCGGTGCGTTTTCTGGAGGTGAGTTCTTTTTACGCCGGTGAACTGCGTTGTGATTGATTTTCCGGCTTAGAATTTCCCTTTTGTTTAATTTCGAGACGATGAATTTTCTTTTGGCGATGAATTGTTTGCCGGTGAATTATCCTGGCGGTGAATTGTTACGCCGCCGAACAGCGAAACGACATATTTTCCCAGCGATGAATTTCCGGTGAATTCCGAGCCAATAATTGTTGTCGGCGAGTTTTCTGGTGGTGAAATCGTTAGCGATGAATTTTCCACACGCGAGTCAACACGAACGCGTTCTGTACAGCTACAACGAGTGATATCGCAAGAAAAAAACAACGTTCGGTACTCCCCATTAGAGGACGGTTCCATTGAGAAAAATATTACTTTTCACAATAGTATACTAATTTCTTGAGGGTGATTCATCCAATTTTGAATTGGCATCGGAGTTAATAATGCCTTAATTGGGGGAATCGGACATTTCTAGTTCATAATTACGTGCCGGATGGAAAAAAAAAAAGAAGCAGCACTTGAATAACTGATGCTATTCTACGTTAATTGAATGCATATTTCCTGAGCTACTTAATAAGTATCGTACATTCTCCTTGAGAATAAATTTTTTTCCCTTGTCCTGGAGAGCCTCCTTGATCGCATTCGAAACCGGAAAAATCCTCCCCTAAGTACCACTCGAAGGAACAAAATTCGCCATTTTTTTTTGGTTCTTATTACGGAATTCTCGATGAGAAGAGTGGGTTATAATTAATGTCCCGAAGGGGAATGATCCTTATCGTGATTTCTAACAATTATTAGAACATCCAAAAAAAGGTTTTTGTTGTTGTTGTTGTTGTTGTTGCAATAATAACAGAAATAAAATCATTCGTATGATGATGATAATGGCATAATCACTTGAAAGTTTTTTTTTTTTTCTCACGGATCGGAAGAATGATCGGGAAATGGATCCGCGAAAAATCAGTAAATGCCGTAAATCCGGTTATTACTCACAATCGCCAACCATTATGATATTTTTGATGAATTTCTGCTAAATTTATCACTTTTACCGGTGATTATGTGCAGTATGATGTGATGTAACGGGGCCGATCTCCCCGTTAAAAAGTCTCGCCACAGAGAGCAACAGTCCTACAAACAGAAGAAATATTCAGTCGCTACACATCACTCACTTCACTTCTGACATATAGATGGCAGCACTGAAAAATCATACACAACACTAGATACGCACTCAGACTGTTAGGTACACCCACACTTACACTTCCGGCATAACTCACTAGGTAGTAAATTGCCTATGGCGATAGACCTGAGTTGTGCTCGGTTTGAAAAAAAAAAGTATGATGTGATTATGTGCAATATGTGATTATGTACAATACATGTATAAATTACCATGTATATTATATATCATACAGCAGGATTTACCATGTTCACCAACGACGACGCTTAGGTATGGTATTATGCATAATCACCCGTAAAAGGGATTTAAGGAAATTTATCAAATATACAAACAGCGCTTGAGTAAGTAAGTACGCATAACCGCCGGTGAAAGTGACAAAATTTATGGGAAATTTATCAAACTTACAAAAATACTCGACGAGATTACATATAATAACCGGATTTATTACATTTACCGTAACATATAAAACGGAATAAATTATTATTATTTTTTGTTATTCTCCACCGCAAAAGAATCGATATTGTTGAAGTGTGAATATTTTCGCATCGATTCTTACACACACACACGCGCGTTCAAAGTCCTCGTTATTTTGTGACGGTCGAAGTTTTCTCGCCTTTTTCCCAATTTTTTGAAAAAATTTGTTTTTTCTCGAGAAAGGAGATAAAAACTATTTCTTTCCCCCCGTTTTTTTTTCCCTAACGATCCCCCGTTTCCTTGTTTCTTCGGAAGTATTTTTGGTTTCTTTGTTTCTGTTGGAGAGATGGCGTAACTAATAATCGTTTTCAAGTCGAGAGGATCCGACACAGAAACTGCAATTAACGTTGGAAAATATGTTTGAGTTTTTTCCCTTTTCTGAGGTTAACGTGGAAATGGATCCGAAATTTTCTTTGGAAATTTGTGGGATAGTTTCATGGGGATGACTGGGAATTTAGATGAAGTTTCTGATAAATGTCTGCTTTTTTTGGAAAGTTTTGTGAAAAGTTTCTGGTAAAAATGATAAAATATGTATCTGAAGTTTGTGATGATTATTTCGGTTTCCTCTCGCAAATTAATAAATTCGTAAAATATCTTGAGAGTTATGAAAATTTTGAAAATGCCGGGAAAATTTCCCGATGAAAATTGAATTGACAAAATTGATTGGAAATGTCAAAAAAATTTTTAAATTACCAATTTTTTTTTTATTGAACTTGTAGAAATTTTTTGGAATTTCAGGAAAGAAGTTTTAGAATGCTCAAAATATTTTTAAATTTTTTTTTTATAATATTCCAAAAAAAATTAAGAATTTCTTCAAAAATATTTTAAAATTGCATTTTTTTTTTAAATATTAAAAAAAAATTCAGAAAATTAATTTTAAGGATGTTGTAAAAAATTCCAGAAAAGAATTTAATTATTTGTAAAAGAGTTTCTGGTAAAAACTTATGAAAATATCGATGGAAAAGAAAAGAAGAAAAAGAATGGAGTTCGATAAGCGCTTTAAAAGCTTTCTCAACCGGTGCTCCGCGGAGCCCTTGGGGCTCCGTGTGCACTTGCAAGGGGGTCTCCGCGGCTACTCAAGGAAAGTAAAATAAATAAGTGAATTTGACAGATAAATGAAAAAAAAAAGAGGCCTTCAGGGTTCCGCCATGAAAATTATACACAAAAAGGGCTCCTCGAGTCAAACAGGGCTCCGATATGAAAATTATGTACTGAAAACAGCTCCGCGAGTCAAAAAATGTTGCGAACCGCTGTGATGACAAGGCTTCCTCTACCAATTTTTCTACACGTGAAGAGCGTACCGTAGAGGGATCTATGCCATTAAAAACAATCTATTGCTGATTTGTACGTGCGAAGCCCTTCAGCGATGTTACTCATGGTGAAGTTGTCTTCTACTTCTTTATCTTGATGATCTTCATCTGGTGATGCTTCAGTTTCAGGAGCAGTCAGCTGCATTAATTCCTCCTCGGTCAATACCTCTGAACTGCTATTAATTAGCTGTCGACTTCTATGTCTATATCATTGAACCCTTCTCCACCAAACTGTTTCGCTAACGTGACAATGTCTTTTATAGTGCTAACTCCGACAAAACAGGAAATTCAACGATGAGGCAATTTCAACACAATGTTATTGATACGACACTATCTGCATAATACTGAAACTTACCTTTCGAATTCCCTTTACATGTACGGATCGAGTTATAATTACCTATTTTATCGTTACTCCACTAATTACCAGTAATAACCACGAATACGCATAACGAGTGAGTATTAAGCATATTTGCCGAACGACACGGGGACATAACACCCACGTATCGACTATCAACGAAATAATCGATTATTTAATTAATTAATTAATACCCTGTGGAGTTTTGTTTTCTTTTTCATTCTCATTAAAGAATTTCCTTAATGAGTCGTTTTCTTAACGTTTTAATGAATCGGAACTTCAAACAGAATAATTCCTTTCATTAATGGCGGCTTCTTCTTCTCTCTCGCTTTAAATCGAAATGTATTTGTTACAGATTTAATTATTCAAGCTCCCTTTTTAATTGAAATAACTTCATTTTAAAAAGGGAAATCGTAAAAAGAAGAGAGAAAAATCGTAACTTTTTCTCCCCCCCTCGAGGAAGAAATCGTAGGGTTTCAAAATTGAAAGACTTTTCACAGATCGGACCTAATGATAACGAACAGGTCGTTATCCTTCTGTTTTTATTTGTTTTGATTAGATAACTTTTCAGTTGTGGAAACAGTTTTGTTTGCATTATTATATTAATTGAATTAATTATTAATTTCGATTCGATATATACCTATCGTTGCTGCTCACGGGAAGAATTACGCCTGTTTCGTGCTATAGAAGGTTCGCTTTGAGAATGTTTACCACGGTCATCTCATCATGGGCAAATCACTTTGCTGTGCGCATCCCCACTAATGGCTTTAAATATCCACTTGCCATTTGCATAGTTTTCAAAACCACTGCACCAGATCTTATTATTATGGGCCTCTGTACGGCAGATCCCATGCGTTGATATTGCTTTGAGGTTACCTCTTACATTCAGAAGCAAACAATATGGAGGAAACGGCACCGTCTTGATGTCTTAAAAAATATTCCCCAAATCATACATGCTCAACTCATGCCCGCAGGCTAAATGTGGCCCTTCGGAGTCATCTGCTGTGGCCCGCGAACTCAAGCCTTATTTTGTAAAAAATGAACTGAACGGCACATTCCCATCTCACTTAAGTGACCAGCGGTAGAATATAGATAAGATAGTTTTGCTGACGAGCTCGAGGCGACCACCGATAGATGGGTTCTTCATTACCAACACAAGTCATTAATGTCGGTAAATTGCGATATAACCGATATGGTCGGAGTTGGTGAAATATAGTCCGCGACACAGTTCCAGATAACGTTCCAGCACGTCACCTAAGTGACGTGTGGTGCTCTTCCAGATTACTTGTGTGGCCTGTGACGAGTTCCGAGATCATATAAACCGCGACACATTTATAGAGTCTCTCGAGTGACTCGTGGCTCAGTTCTAGAACACTTAAGCCATCCAAGGCACATTTGCAGATCATTTAAGTAATGTGCGGTACTCTTCCGTGCGACACGTTCTCAAATCAAAGACGTTGCCCACACTCTCTAAAAGCTTGAGTACCGTTTCCATAAGTAGTTCTGTTTTGGTTGGAAAACAATTGCTTTTTGTTGGTATGGTCTCGCCATGTGTTATAAACATATGGAAGTTACGCAGACAAGATTGCGCTCACGCGTCCTCATTTCAAAGTTTCGGAATTTGGTAATCCTGCCAAAGTCTCCTCACAAAGCCGCTGACATAATTAACATCTCTGCAAAGAAACACACAAATTCCTCTCGGAATCCATTCGCTGAAACGGGGATGCACAATTTCCGACCCGCGGGCCAACTGCAGCCTCTAAGGGGGTTCCCATCCAGCACGCGAAAGTTGTTCCGGTTGAAAAGTATCAATGAACACAAAACGTTGAATACCTAGGCTAATCGTAGTCCCTTCACAAAAATACGAGAAATCGTGATTCACATACGAGACATAGTCAATTATCGCCAAAAAATTGCCGAAGGTAAGAGAAAATTATGAAGAAATTATTCAGCAAAGTTTGCTGAAAAATCGTCAATAGCGGGATATGGAAGGCAAGTGCTCCAATATAGATTAACATGCAATAAATTCACAAAAAGCCCCAAAAAAACTCGTGTGTGGGACAAATATGTGAGATGAATATACAGGGTATCCCGCAAATTCTTAAATTGCTTAAAATTTCATAAAAATTAAAGAAATTTGCATATTTGAATACTGTTTGCGTGAAAGAGTCATTCTCACGAAGGGAGATTTTTTTTTTTATGTAGTGAAAAATTTAGTTTCAAAATTTCTCGATAGAAGGCGGTGCACAAAAGCAAATTACTGGAATGGAAATATGAAAATCAGAGTCCTGTAAAATTCAAGGATCCGACAACCACCGGTTGAATATTCACGAGTGTTTCGGACACAGAAGTGCCCTATTGCTTTTGAAGGACTTTTCGTGTACAAACTATTTACGAAATTATTGGACACCCTGTATTTATATTACCGCTGCTCTTCATAATAACTAGAGTTTCAGTTATCATTATATAATTTGTAAGTCATGAAAATAATCTGAATCCTGATTTCAGTGAAGAGATTTAAGATGCAAATAAACGTCAAAGAGAAAATACGAGAATGTCCCTTAAGATACGGGTCATGTGGCTCAGTATCTGGCCCTCGAGCAGTAGAAATAATTTAAAGGTCAAGTACGTACCAGTATGTTCCAGTTTCTGGCTCGCGCGCAGTAGAAATACCGCATATATGGCCTGCTAGGTGAAAGGCCTACTTAACCCCTTCACGCACAAGCTTTCGGCTTTCGGCAAAAAAAATTCGGTTGATCTATATTTGAGGAATCGACGATAAATCTAGTAACTTTGGCCTAACCCAACAGCACGTTAGAAAAAGGGAGAAGAAAGGGAAAGGGGGGAAAAATAATAGAACAAAAGGAAGAAAAATAATTAATGGAAAAGAGGGAGAAACAATATAATAGATAAAAGATTTCACAGTAGATTTCTCTTTCACCCTCACCCTACGCGTTTTCTTTCGCTTTTTCACGTGCAGAAAGAGCGGGGAAACCACTCACGGGAGTATAGAAAAAAAAAGGAGGGAGGGGGGGGGGAAACAAATTTTTTTGTTGCATAGGGTTACAATGAAGCTTTGCGATGGTGAGGGCAGAGAACTGGATTCTATTTATTCCACTAACTTTTGGAGGAAATATTTCGTCCGTGATCGTAAAAGGGGGGTTGAACAAAGACTAATTGTGTAAAAAGACTACTACCACTACTACTAAACTGCATATACGCCTTATCCACATTCTTCTGTGGAGCTTCTAATGAAGTTGTACATGTTGGAATGTGCGTGTAGTGAACCCAACGTAACGTTAATTTTCTGTGTAATGGTTGTTTTAGTGCTGCCATCTAGTTTCCGAACTATGAGCGAAGTGTAATTGGAATATATTTTGCTCTCTTTCCGAGACTTTCTTAGGGCCGTATTCACCGACATGGTTTAAACTGTAGTCACAAGTTTTGCATAAGAGAACAACATAGATTGGTTAGAAACCTGAATGTAACCAATCCGTGGTGATCTGGTATCAAAAAATTGTGACTATAGTTTAAACCATGTCGGTGAATACCGCCCTTACGGAGCAGATCTGCTCGCATTCGCGCCTCCTCGAAATTGGGGACAACAGAAAACCAACTTCAGCCGACCACAACTGTGCGAAAGAGTAGTAGTAGTGAAATTTGCGTAGGGAAATTCTCGACGGCTCCCATAGACGCTTCTATCGGCCCAGAAACGCACATTTCACTACAGCCGGAAAGAAACTGCGCAAAAAACTCCCTGTTTCGAACGGTTGGGAAGTTGTTTCCGAAATTGCAAATTCAATACCAACACTATATATCGTTGCTTGATTGTTAGCGCGGGGGAAGACACGCATAATTATAGATTAATAACCTCGCCGTGTCTCGTAGCAATAAACTGATAGATATTTGATCTCTGTGTCCGCTCTCGAATATCTCGTTATTCAATTCTTGTGGTCGGCGATTTCGAACCGCGAGAATTTCGGTAATATCGTTCTCGCGGAAACTCTAGATAACAACAACTCGGCGGCCAACACAAACTCTCTCTCTCTCTCTCGGTGGTGATGATAATGACGGCGATCCCTCGTCGCACGCACCAATTAAACTGAAGTTAATCATTCCTCAAGTTTTCGGAGGTCTGTCGTTTCGCTGTCATTTCCGTCTGGTACTCGCTTTTGCTTGTCATTGACCGTCTCGTGTGACGTGTCTGATCGCACCCGCAATCGCTTCTACTCTTTTCTAGTTCTGCAAACTCTTCCCCTCTGAGAGTTTTGTCCCATTTTTGGAGGAGCTGTCGGGAGAACTCCTCTCAACAACATTTTGGTATTGGTGTGGGAAATGTTGTCGACTATATATCCGATAGAATTTTCGGGTTGTTTGGTTCCCGTATCCGGAAACGCGCCAAGAAGTTAGCGGGGATTTAATTGGAATATTTCCCTCGTTGAAAAGGAATTTCTACGGCGTTGTTTCCTTAATCGCTGGTCCGAAGAATATTTCATGTAGTCGCTGCATAATTTTAGATTTGAAAACTAACCACTTTAAAGGACGTGATATTGCGTCCAGCGAAATTAATTAAAACATAAATTCACTGTTTTCTTTCCTCTCTCCTGATCATCCCGAAGCTTTGTTGCAACCTTACAATTCTGTTTTCGTTTTGGTTTTTTGCATACCGTGATAGTGATTTTTTCCCCCTCACATATGATGTATCTTATAAGAGTGACAGAACAGGTAATGTGAGGATGAAAAGAAATCTAACTTTGTACCTACATTCTTATCACCTTAGGGGCCGTTCAAGTAGTACGTCATCAACGATGGGAGAGGGAGGGGGTTCCCGATTTGCTGACTTTTTATGACAAGGCGGGGAGGCGGGTTTGGGTAATGCTTACGTCATCAACCACCCTTTATCAAAATATGAGTTAGGAATCAGAGGGGCAGAGTTGATGACGAAATTTTGCTGACAAGGGGGGGGGGGAAGGAGGGTCAAAAATTGCTAAAAAATTGCTTACGTAATACTTGAACGGCCCTTATCTCTATTATAATGTTTAAATTTTTAATTTATTTTTTTTCCTTCCCTTCTTATAACCTGCGGTTAGGTTAGAGGACAAGGTTACTACATTTACTGCCGATTCGTCAAATTTACAGTATCCGAATTTCTTGCCAATTCGCTTGTAAGCGAAGGGTTTAAAACATTGTCTATGTCGTAATAGATATTGTTTGACATTATTTTTAAGACATTAAGACATTTTTTAAGACATTATTTGCAGGGCTTGATATGCCTCACGCCCCAGATCACCATGGCGACTAAAAGAAAATCGCTATTGGCACCTAACGCATTCTAAATGCAATTGCTATAATTAGAGTCTAAGAGGAGGACGCGTTTTTTTTTTTCGATTTCATTGCCTTTTGTCTTTCGACGTGTGGGGAGAGGATTATCAAGTCCCGGAAAAGTCGCAAACAAATATTAGTCAGGACTGTTTTTCTTACCAAACCAACCATGTTTGGGGCGATTAAGAAATTTGTCAGGAGCCTAATTATTTTTTCAATTTGACAAGCCGTGATGTATTGGATTCTGTCTATCGAATCATTTCTTTTTGTGTACTTTTTTGCCGTCCGCAAATTATTTGTCTTATTTATGAATTTTTGCTGGTCCGCACATTATTTCTGCTATTTACAGATTTTTTGCAAATCTGCGTGTTATTTATCTTATTTGACTATCTTTTGCCGTTCAGCAAATTATTCGTCCTATACATGAATTTCTGCTGGTTTGCACATTATTTCTGTTATTCGGGGAATTTTTGCCCGCTAAACGTTTGCCGGTCCGCAATTTATTTACTTTACTTATGTATTTTTACCTGCCCGTAAACTGTTTATCCTATTGATGGATTTCTGGTGGTCTATATTATTTCTCCTATTTATGGATTTTTCGAGGTCCGCAAATTATTTCTCCAATTCATGGATTCTTGCCGGTGCGCCAAAATATTCATTTCATTCATAAATTTTTGCAGTTTTTAATTTTTTCACGGATTTTTGCGCGCAGCGGTCTGCAAATAATTTCTATTCATGAATTTTTGTCAGTCCGCGAATTATTTCTCCTACTTATGCATTTTTTCACCTTCCCCAAATTAATTCTTTTAGTTACGTATTTTTAATCGTAAATAATTAATGCATTTGGGCAGGTCCTGAAGTTATCTCTCCCATTCATTCATCTCTTTCGGAAGCAGCCATAAGAATATTCTTCCACTGCTAGCTTCGCCTTTGAAAGATAACCAGTAGCAACTGAGCACATTCATGTACGAAACTCCCATAAATGCACATTTACGGGGTTCACAGTAAGTAATTCCGACACACCTACATCTTCGGAGTTGAAAAAACAGTGATAAATTGCTTTTGTGACGATAGGGCCGCAGACGGTACAGTACTGAAAACATGTAGTAATAATCACTAAGACAAACAATATACTTTTTTTTGGGGGGGGGGAATCACCTTTCACACTCAAAGTAATAGTAAGTACAGCATATTCCAAAAATACACTGGTGTGCCAAAATTAAGGACGAGACGGTTTTTCTAATGTAACGTCGAGGGAAAAAGTGTTTCAAATCGACACAAATAATACCATAACATCCCGAAAACTTAAGAATATGGGAAAAAGGTAAACAAAACTTCCGAAAAAGAAATCTAAGGGATAAAAAGGAACTTTATTGGAAAATTAGCTTCGAGCACAACTGGACAGAAGACCGGAGTGACGTCAATGTGTGACAAGTGATTGGCAAGGAAAATCCAGCCTTTCGTGGGATGATCACAATGATCACATCCCCCTACCAAAACTGCTATGAAGGATTTACATCGTCCGCCCGTGGTGAATACAAAGGTTGTCAACGAGCTGTTGAGGTATTGCTGCACGTTCCTGTTGTAGCGCCAATTTGAAATTGGTTTTCTGTTTTTCTAGATTCAGGTGTGAATGCGAGACGGTCTCTCATTTGAAAAAGTCTCTCTGCAGAGAGCAGGCAGACCTACAACACGGCACTGTCGTAACATTAAAAATTCAAGCATTTCCATCTTTGCTTCAGAAAATGGAAGACAGATGGCAGCGTGAACACGAATCAAGCGCAACTCTGCAACATAGATACGTTAAGGCCACACATTCACTCAGCACACACATTCCGGGATGTGCCGATTCGTTAGAAATTCCACAGAGGAATGTGTACGAGGTGCATGCATGCACGGTTAAGTAGTAGTAGTAGTGTAGCGCCAATCACAGCTCCTGAATCGTTGCTGGCGGCTGGTGACGTGCTGCCAAACGTACCCCTAGAATGCCCCACACGTGTTTGATTGGATCTAGATCCGGGACCTTGCCGGCCAATCGTTGCGTTGAATATATTCACTCTCCAACAGCTGTGCGGCAGCCACTGCACGATCAGATATAGCGTTGCCGTCCATGAAGAGGAACTGAGGACCCATAGCACCTCTAAAAAGAATCACGTAAGGAAGGAGAACTACGGTACAGTATCGAGCATTGGTTACGGTTCAGCATCGTGACTGAACCAAGGTTTGTAGAATATATACTGAATCACCTTGGGATTCCTGCACAGGTGCCCGATATTCGCTGTTCGACATGTACGGGTATACATAAGCATGATTACCTCCCCAAACGCGAACTCCGCCACCTCCAAACCGGTCCCTTCCGATGATGTTTGAGGGGTTACTGCGGGTTCCTCACTCTCTTCAGATGTGTGTGCGTCCAAGATCGCTGGAGTAAATATTCTTACATCCGTGAAGAGTACTCGACCTCAATGTTGCTTTGCTTCGTCCTTAATTTTTGCACACCGGTGTACATAGCTATGCCAAAATGCACACGTGTCACCGATGCTCCGGAAATTAGCTTCTTTTCTGGCATCGGGTGCATTAGGCACATATTTTGTCGAACCTACAACAATAAATGCCCGAAATATCACACTTTTTTCATTTTCAATATAATGTTCGAGGCCCGTTCCATCAAGAATCGCCCCCAAAAAAAAGAGAGAAAAGTGAGAAGCTCTTGGAGAAGAGAAGATTTGATGGATTGCAGGCTCGACGAACCCAATACAGAGCAGATCATCAATATTCGACGTGGGAGGGGATTTTTTTCTTCCACCACCACCTTCAATCCACCTTTTTTCCCCACCTCCATAACCATATCCTACATTTTTAGGATACCCTTTATGATACCTCCTATCCGTCAAGCATGGCTTACGGGTAATTTCGGATGGAATTTGCTTCCCCCTTTTCTTGATGCATCTCGGTTTTTGTGTTGACGGTCTGCTGAACTCTTGAGAAGATTTGGAGTATCCTGTCAATTCGCGAGGATGAATCTGGAAGTGTTTAACAGAACTCTCTTCTTCCTGATGGTTCTTTTAGGGAGAGGGGGGGGATTTATGGGAAACCTCCCCCGTGAAGTGGATTGTGGTAATGACTTGGTAGTTCTCTGATGTGCTGAGTTAACGTCTGACAGGCTCGAAACGGATGGTCGCTTCCTTCAGGTGTATACGTACCTGTCTATTATTGTGGTGGATCGAATTGGATTGAAGGGTGGATCGCTGGCGGCTCCATCCATCATTATCTTGGGATATGTGTGAGGGCCGATGTCTATCTACATTTTCGAAAGTCATTAGAATTTGGAGGAATCCGAAATGTGTTTGTTACTTATAGTCTATACATATATATGGTTAAGGAATGACGGACATATTACAGGACCTAATGATAAGTTTCTTAAATGATGAGTTTTATTCGAGGTTATTTAGTGTGTGACTCGAGATCTCATTATGGTTAATTTCATGTTATTTATGGTCATTGGTGATTCACTGAGAGGAATTTTTTTTTTGTTCTTTATGGTTCTTTCGGAACGATTCATAATGTTCTAGCGCTTATTGATGGTATTCGTGGACTTGCTCTATAGCAGGGGTTCTTTTGTGTTTAATGGGTCCATTGCCTCAATTAAATGAGGGTTATGTGGACCCCTTTATAGAATAATATTCCGAATAGTAGTATATACTAATACAAAACTAATAACTTCATTGTGTTTCCTCACGCAAGCCCACGGACCCCCCTGAAATTTTTCCAAGACCTTAGCTTAAAAATTCCTAATAGAGTAATTGATTTTCATGGACTTGCAAAAGTCATTGGTCATGTTATCAATGATAGTGATAGGAACCGAGAGACACCCAGGCTCTGTCACACTCGGTGATATAAGCATATTGTCCCAGGGGACTCGGGTACCTTCGAGGAACCTAATTATTGAGCTTGAGAAATATATATTACATACATGGGCAGGTGCCATTACGCACATCGCCAGTAAACAAGTATAAGATTTATGATCGAAAAAATGGTGATTCATGTAAATAAATAACATAATCACAATTATAACTCACGAAATAATCATAATAATCGTCATAATCGAGAATAGTTATTGATAAAGTTTTGAAAATTTCTTTTCTAGAGTCAGTGGTAGTACTCATGGACATTCTAGAGCAGGGGTTCACGATAACCATTTGTCTTCAACGACTCCTTTGTGACCAATCAGATATAAGACGGGGCCCTTTTACAGAATAATATTTTATGCGTAGTAATGTAAAAACAATGAGTTATTTGTATGAGTATCAAAGCTCTCAACTCCCCCCCCCCCCTCCCGAATCCTCTTCAACGACCTCCAAGCAGTCTGTAGACTCTTGGTTAAGAATCACTGTTCCTGCATCGTGAATCCGAGGAGGTTCTTACAACGTAATCGGTAGTATCTTGGACAGCTATATGTGGCCGTGTAGACATCGTGCGAGGATCCGGGTTTGAACCCGGTTGATGGCACAGTGATGGTCGGCTGAAGTTGATTTTCTGTGGTTTTGAGATATGAAAATTCGAACCGGTCTCCCATGTGAAAAAAAAAGTCTTTTAGCAGAGAGTAGGCAGACGTTCAACACGATAGTTACACCACATGAAATTTCAAGCATCTGTCATTTTCACTTCAAAACATTGAATGTAGATGGCAGCACTAGCAATACACGAAACAAGCATAACCCTAGCAACATAAGTGCATTGGGGTGGGGGGGGGGCTTACATTCGCACGCACGAGCGTGCTCATTTGCTGACTACTGCTAAAGTTGCTGAAGGGAAATAAAAGGCTGGTACAAATCGCAGTGGATAAAAAAAGTATATTTCACCAAAAAATATTCAAATGATCTGAAGACCATATTTTATTGAGAAAAACGCGGTCAACTGGAATTTTAAATAAAAATCCGTATAAAATACGGGACAACACTAATTGTCATCAAAAACATTGCTGAAAGTAGGCGCAATCACCAATCGTAATCGAGATTGCTGAAAAATTGCAGAAAAAACAACGTTGAACATGACAAATATATGAAATGCATATTTATAATTTTTGTCATAATTACCATGATATAATTTATATTATGGCAACGCCGTGCGTGTTCAAGACTTTGCCAAATATTTCAAATTCAAATAAGTATCAAGGAAACACTCTAAACCGTCCCACCCGGGGGCCATTTCCTGAAGTTAAGAGAGGCTACTAAAATGCCTCTACTTCAGCGCCTCACGCCATAGTGCGTGAAATAAGGAAGGCTGGGCCATGTCTCCAGTGGTGTAGATGGTAGCATGTTTGCCCGGTATGCAAGAGGGCCTGGGTTCGAGTCCCGGCGGAGACGTGATGACTTTTCTTCCCGAGTTCGCCTCATCAAAAATATCCGGAAAATAAATGTTTCCTTGACATCTCGGGCTGAAAAAAAGCAAAAAATAAAAAAATAAAAAAAGCGCCATCTATCTCTCACCCAAATAAGTATCGTTGAAAGAACGGCACAAACGTATAAAAGAATTGCAGCAACGGAAATTACAGCAATGCCATCTTAATACGGGACACAAGTGGTCCATCGAATTGTTTCAGACATTTTAGTGATCCTTGTTTTCAGAAACGCTGTCCTAAAACGCGATACCAAGAAACATTGCCATGCATCAAATTTGGATCAAAACGTGGCGGGTTCGAGACATCATCACTCATATTATATCATGACGGAAAAAACAGCAACACCCATGTACATACAGCAGCTGAACATCATGTCCCGGAGCCAAGAAAATTATAATAGTAATAAAAATATTAGAGAGAACACGAAGTAAAAATACATATATACATGTTTATGCATGCCAAACATGCGACAAGCGTGGTATTAAACTGGCTAAAAAGAAAATATTCCGGGACGGGAAAATCATCGAACCGATCTAATCCTGGAAAAAAATACCAACATAAGCTAGAAAGTTCAGTCAAGTCTAACGGCTGCTCGCTATACACGTAATGTTAAGGTTCTATTTTATTTTTCCAGTTTTCTTTTGGGAAAAGAAGGAAAAATCCGAATTGCAAATATCTTTGTCCACAGCCTCCGTTTTTCCTCGGGATCCTGCAGGTTATTTTTTTTTTTTTATTCCTGTCCTGGAAATATAGAGGAGAATATATATATATATTTCTTGAATACCTTCGAGTTTTTCCAGGAATATATATATATCAAAAAAACATTTCTGGATCAAGATTATTATGAATTCCATGTTCGTTCATACGCACGCATGATGTGTGTTTTTTGTTGTTGTTGTTTTCTATCGAAAATGAAAAATACCACGGACATTTCCCGATTGACCCGGATCTCGGAATCCTGTACGTGGGCGCGCGTGGGGCAAGTCGTCATTTTACCCAGCATTCTGAAACGTAGAAAAGTATTTCCGGATTGATACCGAAGTTTCTTAACTGTTGATAGTATTCACCTGGTTACAATTTGAATTAATAACTTAAGATAAGTAAGTGAAATAAATAACTATCGATTCTTTCAAGTTTTTAAAGTGACCTAAAGATGGCGGGACAAGTATGTTTTGCCAACTTTGTTTCTTTTTGGCGGACTTTCACTCATTGCAGAATTAAAAACCGGTTCTTCAACAGGTCAAACCAGTGTATTGTACACCCACGCTGAGTTGGCCTCTGGCTACGTCGTGAAACGTCACGCGATGGGCGATTCCATTTATCTTCTTTCGGTAAAAAGTAGGGTGACCATACGTCCCGTATTTCCCGGGACAGTCCCGGTATTTCCTGTTTTTTTGGCCGTCCCGACTTTTTTGTCAAAAGTGTCCCGGTTTTTCCCGTATTTTACACGAATCCTACTTGAATTTTTATTCTTTATTGAAGTCAAAGATTGACATTATTTTTCAACTCATAAATTATTTTCGTGGAATACATTTTGATCCACTGCAATTTGCAGTAATGTATCATTTCCCGCCATTGTAATTTCCTGTAATTTTCGCACTATTTGGCAACTCTGTTTGATTTTGGCGTCGTGTTTGGCGATAATTGACGATGTCCCGTATTTTCCCGTATTTGGAATCCCAACGTCCCGTATTTCTCTCGAGGAAATATGGTCAGCCTAGTAAAAAGGAGCAGGTTGGTATTTTCGGTTCGCGTTTTTTTGCCCTATTTTAGCGAGTTTTTCCCCTTTTTTCCCCTCCGTTTCTCCTCCTCCTTGGAAAATGAACCCTCCCTTCACGCGTCAAGGTCAGAGGCCAACTCAGTATAGGCATACAATACTTCAACCTTTTTACAGCTGCGGACCGGCAGAAATTAACAAAAAAAAAAAAGTAATAATAATAATTTGCGGACCCACGTACATAAATAAATGGGAGGAATTATTTTTGAGGAACAAAATACAATACAGTACAGGGAAAAAAATATTTTGGGGACCGGCAGAAAAATACAGTAAATGGGGAAAATAAATGAGAGAAATAATTTAAGGATCAGAGCGAATACTACAGAAGGAATGGGAGAAATAATTTGAGGACCGGCGTAAAATAAATATCTTAACTAAGAAAAAATATTTTGCAGATTGGCACAAAACAAATGACGTAAATATTAAAATTTGAGAATTGACAGAAAATAAATATTATCAATTGAGAAATGACCTGCGAATCGTAAGAAAAATAAATACCGTAAATTTGAGAAATAATTTATGGACCGCTTGGCGTAAAATAAATACAAATAAAACGCCACAAACAGGCAAAATGTCCAACGAGGCGGCTGAAATAAAGATGCTCATAACAAATGTATGGATGTCAATGGTATTTCCAAAATACAGCAACCCCATTAAAAGTGCAAATATAAAAACTAAATATACAATGTTGAAATATAATACAATGCCCATAAAGAATACTTATGGTTGACTCATCTGAAGGTACGGATAGCTTCTCGATTTAGCCCGACATGTTCATCGTGTTTCTCTTTAAACGCGTAAATTGTGGTAGAATTCACGGCCCACCATGAATAAGCTATTCCATTTATTCACAATCCCCATTTGAGAAACACGCTAAGTAAGTAAACACAAGAGAAATAATTTGAGTAATGACGTAAAGAAAAGAAAGCAATGAAAGGGGGGGGGGGAACGTGCGGACTGACGGGTAAAGGGAAAGTCACAGAAATGTTTTGGTTAGGCAAATTCGGTAAAATTTCTGAGCTTTTGTCTGGCAAAGCCGGGTCAATTTTTGAGTTTTGGTAAGGTAAAGCCAGGAGAAGATTTTGAGTCTTGCCCAGGTAAAATCTGAAAATTTTTGAGCTTTTCTCAAGTTGGGAAAAATTTCGAGTATTGGTCAGGGAAAGTTTCGAAATTTCGGAGTTTAGTTCATGGAAAACAATCAAGCGGATTATTCTGGGAATCCTCCATTCGCAATTCCTCGAATGCACTGAGCCAGCACCTCCTAGAGATAGAAGGCCTCTGCACTGTTTGCCATAAACGTCATTCAGACTACCCAGCAAGTTTGCCACATTTTGAAAACACAGCATCCTATTTCGTTTCTTTTTATTTTGGCGTAGAATCATCCTGATTGGCTCGCAAATACCGCATAGTGATTGGATGTGGGGCATAGAAATCGCCAATTCTGAGCCCGAGATCATTTCTTTTCCTCACAACGATGATACTGGGACGAGCAGGGAATTTTTTTTCCCTGAATATTCTGAGGGAAAATGGACTACTTACTGCCGTCACAAGCGGAGTGCGGAGGCCTTCTATCTCTAGGAGGTGCTGACTGAGAGCTCGAGACAATGAACACCACTTCCCTTTTCAGGCATCCAGTGTCAACAAATCATAGCCTACTCATGGGTCACCGCAATTTCGAACTTACATTAAGCACGGCACCCCGGAAATCACAACCAATCAAATGATCGCCCTTCCGGCAAAATATCAACGAACATACTCATATAATAATACACAGAAGCACTCGCCCTCACAATGTCTGGTGATGAATTTCGATTGGGCTGCTTGATGGAGGAGGGAATGGGGAATCACAGCAAAGAGACATTGCACACAAGCCCACACACCCACGCATACACAGATACTGCAAGAGAAATTTTCATTTCCTACCCCGGGGGAAAGAACACATTCGACCAGCGACGACATCGACGTCGCCTTATCTCCAGCAACAGCCGTCAGCGGCGGGGCTCTAATAATTAATTGCAATTTAGTCCCGGTTTAGTTAATTATGGAACTGTTAATCAGACCGCCGCCGCCGCCGAGATTGTTACCCACACACACACACTGTATCTCCTACGACCAGCAGCAGGTACGACCATAAATGCTCGTCGTCGTCGTCGACATGTCCTTCGTTGTAACGAACGGATGACTTCGTTTGGAACGGAAGAGGACAGACTGTATGTATCCAGTTTTGTCCTGGGAAGGAAATTATTAAATTAATCTCCGTATTTTGCCGGAAGTGCGAGAGTCCCGTCGATTTAATATCCGGGAGGTGCTCGTTATTAATTTTGTGTCCCCCAGCGGAACTTTGGGAATGAGATCGTGGATACACACACACGTGATGGGATTGCATTCTCTGGTCGAAGACGAAGAACAACATACGCTTTAATTCGAGTGAGATTGTACATCTGTTTAGTGTGTATTCCGAGTTATATTAATGCAATAATAGGAGTAACCTTGTACCGCAAGTATTCTCCGGATAATTTCTGACGCACAGGCTTTCCGGCTAGAAATTACCTTTTAATCAATTCAGGAACTCGTAAGAGTGATTCCCCTCACCCAAAAAAAAACACCACAGTGGCATGAGGTATTTCGCAGGAGAAATCAGTGTTATTCACCAATCAGTTGGAAATTATCATCAAAAAGCAGTTTGTGAAGTGGATAGACGAGAATAATGTATTGTCGGATAATCAGCATGGGTTCAGGAAGGGGAAGTCATGTGTAACCAACCTCCTTTGCTTCTATGATCACGTGACTAAGGCTTTGGGTAAGAGCAAAAATGTAGATGTTGTTCACCTTGATTTCCAGAAGGCATTCGATCGGGTCCAACATGGTAAACTCTTGAAGCGTTTACACGAGATTGGAATTGAAGGCAACCTGCTGAATTGGATAGAAGAATCGTGGTTAAGAGATAGGTCGCAGCGAGTTATGGTGAACGGGGAATTCTCTGGTTGGACAGACGTCACAAGTGGAGTTCCTCAAGGAAGTGTCCTTGGCCCCATACTTTTTTCACTTTTTATCGATAAACTCGATCAGGGTATCGATGGGATTACTAGCAAATTCGCAGATGATATGAAGCTAATGGGGGTAATCGGGAATGAAAGCGATTGGGAGTTGCTCCAGACCAACTTAAACAGAATTACAGCATGGGCAAATGAAGGGATCATGACGTTTAGCGTTGATAAGTGCATGGTCGCTCATTTTGGTTCGTGCAACCCACGGTTCTCTTACGAGTTGAATGGTGTCACTATCCCGGATGCAACTAGTGTCACCGATTTGGGAATTCTCATTGACGAGCGACTTAGGTTTTCTGAACATTGTTCAGCGGTGGTCAAAAAATCGAATAGAATGCTTGGTCTCATTTTCAAAAAGGTCTCTTCGCGTTCTCCTAAAGTCATTCTTTCGCTTTTTCGAGGCTTAGTTCGTCCTGGACTGGAGTATGCTGTAAGGTTTTGGAGACCATACCTACAGAGGGACATAGACTTGGTTGAAGGGGTGGAGAGAAGAGCTACGCGTGTCCTTATTGGCACACAGGGCTTGAGTTATGAAGAGAGACTTCATTTTTTGAATATGTTTACATTGGATGAACGCAGATGTCGAGGAGATATGATCGAAGTGTTCAAAATTTTCAATGGGATGGATAGGATGGACCATGAACTTTTAGTACACCGCCAATCAACCGCTTTTACAAGGGGACACCAGTATCGATTGGTGAGGGACAATGCAAGGTTATGTTGTCGCAGGGAATTTTTCTCTAATATGGTTGTTAATAAATGGAATACCTTACCACCGGAGGTAGTAAATTGTAACACAATTGACACGTTTAAAAAGAAATACGATAAACATGTTGGGGTAAATCGAGAAGCTATCCATTCTTAGAATAAGACAACCATAAGTATTCTTTATGGGCATTGTATAATATTTTATCATGTGTATATATTGTTTATAATTTGTGTTAATTGCATATTTAATTGGGTTGCTGTATTTTTGAAATATATGACATCCATATTTTTATGGGCATCTTTTTATCAGCCACTTCGTTGGGCATTTTGCCTGTTGTGGCGTTGTATTTGTATTTGTATTATACTGGTATGTCGTTTGCAGTCAAAGACATTGGTGGTCCCATTGGCCGCTTGGGTTGGTCTTCATCCGCAGATAGGCAGCCAATTCAAGGTCCTAGAATATGTTTATATCTGTGTTTTGAAATGCAGCCAATTCAAGTTTTTTCTAAAGCCATCTCACGAACCATCTCTGAAACCCTCTGCAGCCCCGTTTACATGCGCAATGTTGCGGTGGCGTTGGGAGTTCTAGCACCCGTTTGACGATTTTTTTCCCTCGTAGGGAAAGAAAAAGGGAGCAGGAAATGCCCTGATCCTTGTTGGGGATAATTGGGGAGTGTAACCTCCTTCCCTATAGTCCTTTGCATTGAACTGGTCGATCCACGTGACCTCTGATGACATCTGTAAAAGCGGGGTTAAGGTGTCGGCCCATGAAACGGGTTTTGGTGAAAATCCTTGAAGCCCGTTTTAAACGCGTTTTTTTTCCATTATCCATGTAAACGTGCTTTTTGGACCCGTGGTTGAGAACAACTTTTTGGGAATTGATGATCTTCATGGACCTTCTAAAAAGTGATTAGTCATGAACCTTATTAAGTGATTTTCAAGGACTTTTTAAAGCAGTGGTTCTCAACCACTAGAAAAAAAGAGAGTGGGAAGTGGAAAAAGTTGCATTATTGGCATAAGCGGTGTTTAACATTTACCTCCCCCGTTCGAGTAGCCTGTATCCTTTTATGCGGGGCACTGAATCCTAATTCTCACATTGCCAGGTTTCATTCTCAAAGAGGCCCCGGATCGTGTCAGGGTGGACTCGCGTGTTTATTCCGCACTAGGTAGCCTGTGAAGTTTGTCTCACTTGCGTTCTGCGGTTGAAAAATCCTCACTCCTATTTGAAAAATTTTCAAGCAAACCATTTATTTAGCGCGACTTAATACTACGTTAAAAAAGTTTCTTACAATTATTTTGTTACGGAATGAATAGGATGGAAAACCAGTTTATTTGGTGTTTCCTTCGACGTTAATACCCTGTGCAGTTATACATTTTTGCCATTGTTCATACAAAGATGTAAATGCGGATTGCAATCTTTTTTTTTTTTCATGCCACATCCTCTAATGCCCTCGTCGTTACTCGCTGCACTGCTTCGGAACCTGAGAATTTTTTCCCCTCCTTAACCCTTACAGCGGCAATCCCGAGATATCTCGTCTAACTTGATCCGTTGGCAATCCCGACATAAGCGTTTTTTCTTAAAACGCATATATTCCGGCATTGACGAGCCCAGCTAACTCTGTACTGAGAGCTTTGCCTGATAACACGTTTCTTCCCCTTCCCCCGTCCTGCCAATCAACTGCCAGGGGGCGGAGTCAGCTTTTGTTCAACGTCTGGTAACAAAAGGGGCGTGAGACGATTTTTTTCTTTTTCCCTTCCAAGTAGTATAGCATTCTTGCGTATACAGCACTAATTAACAGAAAACGAGTTTTTCCCCTCTTGCTTGTTTTTTGTATTATAATATTCGGTTATAATTAAAGACCTTTTTAAAGGTCTTTAAAATTCTTCATCCGAGAAAAAAAAAATCACGTGGGGGCACGATCAGGGTGAATAAGACTGGGTTGTGTAGAAACATTGGAATGCGATGCTTTGACAGGTAATCTGACACCAGGAGGGAACCCGTGAGTCCTTAAACGTCTGCATGATTCGGTGCGACGCAAGCCATCAGATCTTTGGATGGGCTAAGGGCCGTATTCACCGACATGGTTTAAACCCGTAGTTACAATTTTTGGATAAGAGATCAACATAGATTGGTTGAAACCCTGAATTTAACCAATCCGTGTCGATCTCTTATCAAAAAATTGTGACTATAGCTAAAACCATGTCGGTGAATACCGCTGTAAGTCGTGGAAGCTCCACCATGACAATGTGCCAGCGCACAGGTCACCTCCTGGCGTCAGATTGCCCGTGAAAACATCACATTCCGATACTTTTACAGCTGACATATTCCCGTGATCTTGCCCCTTGCGACTTTTCTCATGGATGAAGGGTTTCGTTGGAACAGCCATTCTCAGGTTCCAAAGAAACTGCCGCGACTGGAGGATGCGTCAAAATAAAAGAGGGGTTGCAATCCGCATTTACATCTTTGTATGCGGACAATGGCAAAAAATACATAATTGTGCACTGCGTAGTTACTTCGAAGGAAACACCAAATAAGCAGGTTCTATCCGTAATTCATTCTTCACTTCGACACACAGGGTGATAGGGTATGTCAGGGAGTTTACTCACATGTAGTGATGTGACCACACTTGTGGAAGTTTCAAATTCATTAGAGGACTGACGTTGAAGTCTACATGAATGAAAAATTTATTGTAAAACAATAAGTTCCTTGAGTGTCATCTATGATTTCAAATGCCCGGAATTCAAATAAAAATTACTTATAGAGCGCCTAGTTTTATAAAAGCTCACACAGCGCGGTGAAATCCGACAACATTCCGTAACATGACTTTCATTCTCAAACAGTAGAATAGATGGCAGCATATACAAGGATCCCACGTATACAAATACAGGGCTTTTCCCCCCCATAAATTCGTGAACAGTACGAAAATTCATAAAAATTGAAGAAATTTGTTTGTTTGAATGCGGTTTGGGCGACAAAACATTATCCTTATACGAATATTATGCCATTATTTGACTGTAAAAAGTTACCAGTTACTGATTAAAAAATTTGTTAGTTTAAGAATTTAGACTAGGGGATGGCCGTGAAGAGAGTGGGGAAGCTGGGCAAACGCACCCAGGTTCTCCACTCGTTCAATTTTAACATTGCCTCAAAAAGAAACACCATCTCAACAAATGACGGGATGCAGTGAGTCAAACAAAACAACATTTCAGCTATAACGGGATTTTAATGAAAATGCTAGCAATTAAGTGTAGAGGGGGCCCCATAGAATCAAATTGTTTAAAACATAGTATTCAAAATGACATATTAAGACTCGGGTCATATTCACGCTTAAATGAGGAAGGTGAAACCAACGACAGGTCAAAATTTGGATCCCAGGGATCACAATACTTAGGGTTTGTTAGTGGTTCATAATATTCAACAGCGGTCGAGAGTCTCACGGCAGCAGGGTCCCAGTGGACGAGAGTCCAAAACGTTAACTTAATCGTGTCAGTTGGCCGGAGTATAGTGAGCCTATGCCCGGGCCCCAAACGGAATTTTCCAGGCACGGGACGACAGTCTCTCAGAGGAGGTAGACCGTGAGGCGGACACGAAGATAGTCTGTCAAGACAGCACCCGTCGGCGACTGGAGAGGGCGTGAACGCCTCCAGGCCCTGGTTGCGGGCCAACCCGATGAGAGCACGTGATCCGAAGGAAACATTCCCGAATTCCCTGAGGCGGAATCCCTTCATTGATTCCGCCTCAGGGCTTGTGTGATCTGGAACTGCAACACATGTCACTTAATTGATATGTAACTGGGCCGCCGGCAGCTTGAGTGATCTGTTAGCACTACCACGGACTACTTAAGTAATCAGGAACGGTGCCACGGGTCACTTGAGTAATCTGCAAATGTGCCGCGTTTCGCTTGTTGTGATCGAGAACTGCAACACGTGTCACTTAATTGATCCGCAATTGTGCCGCGGGCCGCGTGAGTGATCCGGGAACACTACCACGGGTCAATTAAGTAATGTGGAACAGAACCACTGGTCAATTAAGTAATCTGGAACAGGACCACGGGTCAATTAAGTAATCTGTGAATGTACTGCTGGCCGCTTGAGCGATCTGGAACTGTACCACGGGCCACTAAATTGTTCTCTGAACTTACCGGAAAGTGCCGAATCAATTGCTTTGGAACTGTGCCGCGGAGCTCATCAAAAGATCTGCGAATGTGCCGCGGATCACTGGAAAGATCCGAGCGTCACGTAAATTACCTGAAAAAGGTGTAGCTATTAGTTCATTTTCACAAAATTAGTTTTGTGGTCGCGGGCCCGCATCAGATGACTTCGAGGGCCCCATTCGACCTGCGGGCTAAGAGTCGAAAACGCATGCTTTAGGTAGACCTACACTGAAAAAGACTTTTCCTTATCCAGAAAATAAAACACATAAGAAACATCTAGAACCTTTTTTCCCATTAAACCGTCGATATATATAAATTTAACCTTTTCCTCTTCGGAGAAAAAAAAAAAAAAATCCCGAAAACACGAACCGCAAGGAAATTCCGAAATTCCAGGAAAAAAAAACCCCCCCCGGAAAAATTCCAAAAATTTATTTTTTTCCCGGAAAAAGAACAGAAAAGAATTCAGAAGAAAATCCGAGAAAGTCGTCGTTACCGGAAATTCCGCGTATAACGTTTCCAGTGAAAAATACGACTTTCCGGTCCCCAGAATGTCCACAACAACAATAACGGGATTTGGAATCCGGGAGAGAATTTATAGCCCCCGACCGGTCAAAAGTCACCCGAGCGCAAATTCAGACCTTAATCCTCCGTATTCCTTGAATATTACCATTCAATGACGGTCCGGGGCCCGAGAAACAAATAAATCCCATCGGAAAACTCCGCTCGGATGCATCCGAGTACGTTATTTTTCCCCTTATTGCTCCTACAATAGGGTTAACGTAAAATAAATTGCGTTCTGAACACGCCCATAGCAACAGCCATCTTCAACCTGTTGCTCACGAGCACCAAGAGTGCTCATGCCGGATTTCGTGCTCGCGAGCAACGCTTCAATCGAATACGCTGTAACAAAAATTGCATTCGAGAATTGCGATTATACAGATTTTAAGCATGCGTTGCCGTACGGGAGAAATACCCGCTCAACTCGTGGACCACGACCTCAAACCTTAATTCCATGAAAGTGAACTAAACGGCACATTTACAAATCACTTTAGTGACCAGTGGTGCAGTTCTACATCATTAAAGTGACTCTCGGTACATTTCCAAACCACTTGAGTGACCCGCGGTGTATTTAAAGGTGATTCAAGTGCCCCCGCGGTGCAGTTCTACATCATTAAAGTGACTCTCGGCATATTTGAAGATGATTCAAGTGACCCGCGGTGCAGTTCTACATCATTAAAGTGACTCTCGGTGCATTCCCAGATCACTTGAGTGACCCGCGATGTATCTAAAGATGATTCAAGTGACCCCGCGGTGCAGTTCTACATCATTAAAGTGACCCGCGGCATATTTAAAGATGATTCAAGTGACCCGCGGTGCAGTTCTACATCATTAAAGTGACTCTCGGTACATTTCCAAACCACTTGAGTGACCCGCGGTGTATTTAAAGGTGATTCAAGTGCCTCGCGGTGCAGTTATACATCATCAAAGTGACCCGCGGCATATTTAAAGATGATTCAAGTGACCCGCGGTGCAGTTCTACATCATTAAAGTGACCCTCGGTACATTCTCAGATCACTTGAGTGACCCGCGGTGTATCTAAAGATGATTCAAGTGACCCCGCGGTGCAGTTCTACATCATTAAAGTAACTCTCGGTACATTTCCAAACCACTTGAGTGACCCGCGGTGTATTTAAAGGTGATTCAAGTGCTCCCGTGGTGCAGTTCTACATCATTCAAGTGACCCTCGGTACATTCCCAGATCACTTGAGTGACCCGCGGTGTATCTAAAGATGATTCAAGTGCCCCCGCGGTGCAGTTCTACATCATTAAAGTGACTCTCGGTGCATTTCCAAACCACTTGAGTGACCCGCGGTGTATTTAAAGGTGATTCAAGTGCCCCCGCGGTGCAGTTCTACATCATTAAAGTGATCCTCGGTACATTCCCAGATCACTTGAGTGACCCGCGGTGTATCTAAAGATGATTCAAGTGATCCCGCGGTGCAGTTCTACATCATTAAAGTGACCCTCGGTACATTTCCAAATCACTTAAGTGACCCGCAACATATTCAAAGATGATATAAGTGACCTGTGGCACATTTGTAGATTACAGAAGTGGCCTTGTTATATTACTAACATACCATTATTTTTTCATTGAGATATATGCTCCGTCCGGGAAACTCCCAAGTGGGGGGGGGGAGGGAATTTTACCCCTACCCGGAGTAAGTAATTTGGCACCCGTGGTAAATTACTCATATCTTTGAAGTTGCCAGCGGAAATTTACATATCACGCAAGCAACCCGCGGTACTTTTACAGACCTTTTGAGCGACCCACAGCACATTAACAGATCACTTGAGTGAACCGTAACACGTCTACAGATCATTCAAGCGGCCCACAACACAGTTCCAGATCACTTTAGTGGCTCGCAGGATATTCACAGATCACTCGGGTGGCCCACCGCACAGTTCCATATCATTTGAGTGACCCGCGCACATTCACAAATCATTCAAGTGGCTGCCGAGTACTCGTGTGCCGTGAGTGACACGTTTTCAAAACCAATGAAGTGGCCCGCACTCTTCCAAAGGTTGAGCACCCTTGCCGTAAGAAACAGAGGCCTTCAACCTTTTTTAAGACGAAAGCACTGCCTGTACTCATCATCAAAGGAAGAGCACCCTTACAGAGCAAGTTTGACATACGAATGCGTGGAATTAAGATGATTTCATTGCATGAATGCAATGTGTACCACTTGTTCAATTGGAATTGTTGATCAAGTCGACAAGATCGGACACGAGCATCGAGCGGTCTGGGTGATTCGGGGGAGCACCGTGGTGCTCACGAGCAACGGGGAATAGTTTTAGACAGGAAAATAGGCGGTATTCTTGATCCAGAAATTACCACGGGGTTCTAAAGTGATCTCTTGAATGTACCGTGGGCAACTTAAGTACTTTGGAACAATGTCCCAGGTCACGTGTGTGATCTGAAAATAAGCCGCGGCCCATTCAAGTGATCTGGAGCAGCGCCTCAGTTCTCTCGAGTGATGTATAAATGAACTGCGGATCACACCTAAGTGATATTTAAATGCTCCTCAGGTAACTTTAATGATATGTAAATGTGTCGCCGGTCATTCAAATGATCCACGAATGTGCCGCGGGCCACTTAGGGGCTCCAGAGCAGCACCTCAACTCACTTGAGTGATCCGTAAGCGCACTGAAGTCCATTTCTGTAATCTGTAAGTGTGCTGCGAGTTACTTAAGTGACCTGTTAATGTCTCAATTAGTTAGTTTTTAGAAAATTAGTTAGGGAACAGTGATTTTCTGGGGGAGGGCCCCTGAAAATCAGTTGTACTAAGTGGGGAAAATGATCTAAAATGGGACGTTATAAGCGGGATCAATTGTAAATTTGGTTTAGATTTGTTATATGTGCTACGTTCGATATGTTAAATTCTCATATTAGCGGGCTTCTTTGCAAGCTTTTCCTACCGGTAGACAATGGAAGTAAAATGAACCTTTGGATAGAAATGGGTCATTTGATTCACAGAAATACCTCCTCCTACCCAGAACACATAGCTGCCAAGTCTCCCGAATTTTTCGGGAATCTCCCGAATTTTAGCTTCATCGCTCGACCTCCCGAAAAGTTCTTAAATCTCCCGAATTTTTACGAAAATCACAAAAATCCCTAATTGTCCCTAAAAATTACCTACTTCATTAAAAAAAATCCCCGCTTATGAAAACAGTCCCTAAAGAATTTCTTGTGGGGCATGAAGCCCTTTTTTTTCCCTTTCGAAATGACGTCACACGTCGTAAATGGGGAAATTCCCTTTTTAAGGAAGTTTTACAAACCCTCTGATGGTAACAAGAAAGTTGTTTGTCTTATCGTGCAGGGAAATGGCTTAGCAGCCAATAGTCCTGGATAATAACCGAAGATTATAGTGACGCGCATATGGTCAAAATTTCTTTTGTTGAAGTTACGTACGTACGATATAACAAAGCATGAATACTGATAAGCAAAAACATATTTAATCAATTTTAAAGATACTTATTCCGATGAATTTCCTTTCATCAAACGTTCCAGAAGAGGGCCGACTTTTCCTTTTTGTACAAGTTGTGTTACGGACATAAACATCGGTCATGGTGGAAAGAGTGACATCATCACTCATGTGAAATGAAAAAAAAAACCATCAAGCGTCACAAAAAGTCAGTGTTGTTCAAAAATTGACTGTGTTTTCCTTCATCTTCCGATGATTTTGGGGGCATGCGCGCAGAATGTTTGTTCACGTTTCTGATTGAACACAATATTTATTTTTACATCATTGAAGTTTTGGCCTCCAATTTCACTTGTTTTTTGCGTAGGAATTTTATTCCCAAGGGTTTAACTTCCATGTGTGTAAAATCCCTATTTTAATTTGACTGAACAGTTTTTGAGTAGGGATTTTATTCTCTACGCTTTAACTTTTGTTTGGAAAATCCCTATTTTATTTGGAAAATCCCTATTTTATTTGGAAAAATCCCTATTGTATTTATTAGGGAGTGGTTTAAGCATAAAATACGGGTTTGCGCGAAAATCTCCCGAATTTTCATTTTCAAAAGTTGGCAGCTATGCCAGAACATGACCCGCTGCTTTGTCTCAACGGTGAGATGACATAAGCGGGTGATGAAAGACCTGGGGTATGCTGGGGGGAAACAAAAAAATCCAGAGATACCAGTGAATTATGGGGAGAAGGACGGGGGTGGGGGCGCATACCTTTTTCAAGATAATTTTTTTTTCGAGAGGGACCCACTTTCACTCAAAAAGGGACCCGGATTTTCTAAATACCCTGGGTCCCGGGACCCAGGTAAATTAGAGTACAGTGGAATCTCTGTTCGGTTAGGATGTATCCGTGTCGGAATAAACTCCACTTTCAGTAGCGCCACCTATCGTAGTTTTCCTGCACGTCTGTTTTGGAGTAATTATTGATTTCCGAGCATTTCTGCTGGAATCAAAGAAGTATTTCATGGAAGAACCGTCAAATCTCAGCGTAACTCCGGCCATATCCCTCCCACGCAGCAATTCCCTACCGATCGAGTTGAGTCGGAAATGGAGGCGCGGTCTACGGGTGGTCGCCTCTGATTTCGGTAGAAAGAGCGAACTTCCCAATTATCACTTGGGTACAGGCAGTGCTTGCAACTAGGAAAAAGTTGAAGACCTCATCTTTAGTCAATCGCGGCGTATTTGTGGATATGGGAGCGCAGGTCGATAGGATATTCGCCTAAAGTACCGAAGGATGGTTTAGAGGTGTCGATACCCGATTCGTCCCCGAGAGAAACTTTTCTTGAAAGAATTGCTACCGCAGGAAGCCCCCCTCACCGAGAGGCTAGCGCACCAACCCTTCGGCGAGTAGGCCTACACAAAAAGGGCAAAATGTCGAAGCTGCCGTTCAGAGTTGGAAATAAATCGAAAGGTCCCGGTCTTAATTGTCCCTCGTGTGCAGAAGATGATCAAAGGATTAACAGTTAACCGCGGCAAAGTGAAAGAGCATTTAAGCGACCCGCGGGCGCAGTTCTGGATCATTCAGGTGGTTCGCGACTCAATTCCTAATAACTTGAGTCGCCCCGCCCTTGGCGCGGTCCCAGATCACTTAATTTGTCCTGTTGCAGATTCCCAGATCAGTTTAGTAACTCGTGGCAAAGTTTGACGCGGCAAAATCCAGCAACGCTTAAGAGACCCGCGGGGACATTCCCAGATCAGTGAGTCACCCGCGGCACAGCTCCTGACCACTCAAGTGACCCACTGAACATTTACAGAGCATTTGTGTGACCCGCGTTGCAGTTCCGCATGACTTAAGTAGGCTGCGGCACATTCCTAATCAAGTGGCCCGTGACACGTTTACGAATCAATGAAGTGGCCCATGCTCTCCCAAAAAAGGTTGAACACACCCTTGGTTCAAAGATTTCTTCTACTTACGATCAACAAAATGCTGATCATGTTGCATTTTCAACATATTTTGTCCCCCCACGTAAAACAAAAGGGAAATCGATATTCGGGAGAACGGGAACTATTGTTTTAAGGATTTATTTTTTCCGGGGCCACATTCTATGATATCGGTCGGCGTAGTTGTAGGTGCGTCCCCACAGCCGTATGTCATCCGTGTTACGGACGTGATGGAAGGTCTCGTCCGTCCGTGATTGGGGCGGTCGAACAGACACGGAACATACACGCTCGGAGACACACATATATATATATTACTTTTTTTTCCCCGAAAATTCCGGTCAGGATCGGGAGAAGAAGAATTCTTCTAAGGGCAAAAGAATTTTATTTCTGTTGAGAGAAATATTTCTCCAGTGATGTATCGTTTTCCCGTTTTCTTCTTGTTCACTCCAGCTCCGTGCCAAGCAGATGTAACGTTACGAACGTATGTAACCTGTGTTTTTTTCTGGGGGGAAAAATGCTAGTTTTTAGGAAATATTCCGGCGTTTTTTTTTCATTTCTTGAACAAACTCAAAGAGAGTCAATTCATCTTCAGTGGGGGGAAAAAAAGTTGCGGGGAATATTTCCTGTTTTGAAGGAACATTTCGTGTAATTTTCGAAAAGAATGGGAACGTTTTCTCTTTGGCTTCGCCCTTTTTGTTGATTTTCTTCTCGAATCGATTGCGGATAACGTTCGGGGGGATTGAATCGATTTTGATTGTGTGATGGGTATTATGTATCCTTGTGTTAATATAATGTGAAGCTAATGGTGAATCCCAAACACGAAATAAGCTGGGAAAATGCACACGAAAATCTTCGCCCAACTCGTATCTGGAGGTGGATTTAGAGCCTGTCAGTCGAAAATTTATGGCCAGCTCATATTAGGGCTGACAAAAAAATCTAGGCACCATAAAACGTTTACCCGAAGGAAAAAGGTCTAACGCAGCTGTTCTCAACCGGTGCTCCGCAGCCCTTCCGTGTGAAATCCCCAGGGGCTCCGCGGCAGCTCGAGAAAAATGCAAAAACCACAGTAAATTCGGAAAAACTAATTATAAGTATATTTTTGAATAATAATAATGATAATAAATTAGTAACTTTGATGAAGGAATAAAAAATAGGCCTAACACGCGGCTCCTCCATATAGAAATTATATACCAGAAAAGCAGGGCCGGACTTGAGCAGGTGCGAAAGGCGCGGCCGTACCGGGCCGCTAAATTTTTGGGGCCGCAAAAGCGGAAAATATTTTTCATTACTTTTTGATTTCAACTTCTTAGCAAAGCATCCGCTTGAAATTCATTCCAAGATGAGAGCCTGTAAGGTTGAGGGCCTGGGTTCATACTCGGTTTTCTATGTTTTCTACCCTGAGAGCCCCAAATCTTCAAGTGACTGGGGGCGCACTTGCAATTTTTCCACTGGGAAGCGGACACCATGTCCATATTTATTGCCAACTGGCATTTTTTTTATGACTACGGTGGAGTTTTACAGTCGGCACGAGTATTGGAAAACCCCTGTTCAGATGGTCCGCAACTTTTTTTTTTTTTGCACCGGGCCGCGAAATACTTAAGCCCGTCCCTGCAGAAAGGGCTCCGCGAGTCAGAAAAGGTTGAGAACCGCTGGTCTAATGTAATGCTTCTTTTTGAGGGCGAATTGACCCTCTTTCACTCTGCTATAAATTCCAAACATTTTTTTGGTGCCTTCAGCTTGCAATTTGGCAACTGCACGAATGAAAATTTTAGGTGATCAATTTTTAAATTTGAGCACCAATGCCAAGTACGTAGTTCAGGACTAGATAAATCCCAGGCACCAGATCGCCATGGCAGGGCCCCCACTCCCTTGGTGATTCGGTATCTTCTTGTATGTAAAAATCGACGTGTATGAATTTCAAGAGCAAGGTCTTGATTATTATCTTATACAGTCGAATCCCATTTTAACGAATACAGTTATAGCGAAAATTTCGTTTTAACGAACACTTTTCTAATCCCCCAGATAAGGTTACATGGAAACAATGTGTAAAAACCTTGGAATTCCTTTGTAACGAAATAGCGTTTTTACGTGTGATTTCTCCGGTCCCCTCAAGTTCGTTATAACGGGATTCGACTGTATAGCAGTTGTTTTTATGCATAAAGTGCAATAATGACAGTCCCGGATGAAATAAGCTTACACAGTTGAGTCCCGTTTTAACGAATACTGTTATAGCAGAAAATCTCGTTTTAACGAACACTTTTCCAATCCCCCCTCCCGGATAAGTTTACATAGGAATAATGCAAAAACCTGGAATTCCTCTATAACGAAATTTCATTATAACGAAGTGATTTCTTCGGTCTCTTGGGGTTCGTGATTCAACTGTATTACAACCACAGTCATTGCCCCGGGGATGGGGAAGGCATGGCCGTGCCGGAGAAAATTTTGAGCTTTTGTGGAAAGAATTATATAGAGTCCTTAGATACCGAAAGGATCCTAAGTCGTGTGTGCGCGTGCGCACGCAACGAGATACAATTTCAAAAAGGATGTACATGCTCAGGCATGTACAAAAATAAACAGGTTGTACAAGGAGTTCAGGGGAGCCCCTATTTAAGGGTGCCACAGGACCCTTTGACATTCAAATACGAGATTCTAAGTAACGTGTACAAGTATAACAAGTATAAATATATACAAAAACGTGCGAGACTAAAATAAAATCGTGCGGGGGGGGGGGGGGGAGCGGGCCCTGGCGTAGGACCTAAAGGACTTAGATTATTATCTTATACAGTCGAATCCCATTTTAACGAATACAGTTATAGCGAAAATTTCGTTTTAACGAACACTTTTCTAATCCCCCAGATAAGGTTACATGGAAACAATGTGTAAAAACCTTGGAGTGTGTAACAATGTGTAAAACCTAGAGTCGTGTTCATTCAGATAAAAAAAGCTTGTGCGAGATTAGACACATACTATTTGTACAACGAGTTTCGGGGTTCCTATTTTAGGGTGAAGATCCTTTTACAATGAAAAGGACAATACAGCCTTATAACATTGGGAAAAGCGGTTCTGTCCCTTAAAATACGGGACATATGATCAGTTCATGCTTCTCGCATGAGTAAACGGGGCACGTGCACAGGGCCCAAAATTTTACGGCAAGGGTGTACTCAACCTTTAGCAGAGTGAGAGGCACTTCATTGATTTTAAAATATGTCGCGGGCCGCTCAAGGGATCTATCTGTAAATGTGCCGCGTGTCATTGAAATGATCTGGTGCCAGGACCCACTTAAGCCATCTTTAAACGTGTCTTGGGCTACTTGAGTGATCAAGAAATGTGTCGTATGTTGCTTGAGCTATCAGGAAATGTGCCATGTGCCACTTGAGCGATGCGTAACTTCACCGCGAGCCACTTAAATGCTCGAGAACTGTGCCACACGTCACTGAAGTGATCCATGACTATGTCGTGGGTTACTTGAGTGATGTGGAACTGTACCAAGGGTGATTTAACTGATTTGAAGATGTGATATTAAAAAAAATGACCTGGAAATTTGTCGCGGGCCGCTCAAGTGCTCTGTAAATGCGCCACGGAGCAATTGAGTGATACGTGAATGTGTCACGGGCCGTTTAAGTGCTCTGGAACTTGTGGGACAATAAGTTCTCGTACCCTCTCCAAAAATATTTGGTCCACCCGGAGTGAAAATCCCGACGAGTTAATCAAGCAATAATCCCGGGTCTTTCAACATCAATGTCGAATACACTGACGTTTCCCCGGAAAGACATTCACTAACTTGAATTCACTTACAAAACATGAACTTAACATGTTTTTAAGCGTTGTAATAATTGGAATAGGAACACGTGACGCAAAATCGAACCTTCTGTAGCCAACATGCTTTTGAAACGAAGACAAAAATCTCTTCCACATTCATGTCGGACATTTTAAAGCATTTCTAACCCGAGGCCACCAATAAAATGTCTCGAAATATTGTTTTTCCGCTGCATCATTTGGTCCACGGGGCCAGTAATTTCAGGGCCGCGCGACGCGCAATATAATAGCGTATTATATTCTTAATACTTTCTCATTATTTAGTCCACCGACCCGTGAAATATGCAATGTTATGTACATCTACTATATGTTTTGTCGTCTCTTCTCTTTTTGGATATCCGAGGGCATTTATCTGCTTGAGTAATAGCCCTTGACATGAGGGCTATAACTATTTTTGGTCATGCAATATCTACTTATCCTCGAGGAGAACGAAAAAAAATAAAATCTTGATCCTGGATTCAGTGGCAGAATCTCGAGAAGTTTTTTGACCGGTCCATGAACTTGAAACCGGGGGAATGCGATAACCTGTGACTATCCGGAGATTGAACACAAATTATCGTGTTCAATAATGATATCAATGCATTCGCATATCCCCCCCCCCCGCCCTTAAAAAGAACTCTGCGATATGTGAGGTCGGAATCGAAAACCGCCGAAGAATGTTTATTTGGTACTTGAATTGTTTATGGTTATTTCTGGATGATTATAGTCTCTTTCCCTAGATATAACTAACTTGAGAAACGTGTTCCCCCCATGGGTTTCGCAGCTTGGTTGACTGTGCGGAAGGGATCTAGCCTGGGAGTGTAGAGATCGACATTGTGCTTTTCAATTATTTTCTTGATTTTTTTAGAAAACGATACAGCGTGGTGATTGCCAATAAACCCTAGCGTAGGGCCTCCATTTTTACTCCGAGAGTTTCTTCATAACCCTACTACGAGATGAGGAAATTCCAAAATGAGGACGCACGCGAGGACGACTCATTTATCTCTGTACGCAACAGATGGCGTTACTGTACTTGAAAACCCACATGTATATACATTTATGCATTTTTTTTTAAATGAAAACGACTGCTACTGCGCTATTTGTTTCGGCCATTGACCTTAGGGTTACCGCATTTCGGAACTTTATGATGAAGACACGTGTGCGCAATCTCTTGGCGACGTCACTTAAATAGTTTCACACCAGATGGTGCCTCTGTACGATCAAAAAGCCACAATTGTTTTTCAACTATCACCAGATCAACTGTGACCCCCAGCCTGATCTGTCCTCCCAGGGTCCTTAATCAGGAGACATGGGCAAAGTGTGGGGTTTCAAGAAAATCGAACCCACACAACTTTCGTTCGCTAAAATCCCAAGCATCACAGTTCCAGAGCAGTTAAACGGCACGTGACACATTCACGTATCACTCAAGTGCTCCGTGGCGCATTTGCAGAGCACTTGAGTGACGCCCGGCACTGCTCCAGAGCACTTGAGCGGCCCGCGACAAATTTCCAGATCACTTTTTTGATATCACATCTTCAAATCAGTTAAATGACCCTTGGTACAGTTCGACATCACTCAAGTAACCCACGACGTAGTCACGGATCACTTCAGTGACGTTTAGCACAGTTCCAGGGCATCTAAGTGGCTCGCGGTGAAGCTACGCATCGCTCAAGTGGCACAAGGCAGATTTCCTGATAGCTCAAGCGGCACACGACGCATTTTCTGATCACTCAAGTGGCCCAAATGACTTAAGTGGGTCCAGGAAAATTCCCAGATCACTTCAATGACCCCGCGGCACATATGCGGATTCCTTGAGTGGCCCACGACATATTTTAAAATCAATGAAGTGGCTCGCTAAAGCTTGAGCACCCTTGCTGAAGAACATAGTTTCCCACACTTTTTGTTCTACCGCCCCCTTCTTCGAAATTTTTTTTGTTTTCATCGCCCCCAAACTTAAATCTTCCCCCTAGGATCCTATAATAAAACCACAGCTTTTAACGCCTCCTCAGACCATTTCATCGGCCCCCGGGGGGGGGCGATATTGCCCACTGGGAAACACTGTTGCAGAGGATAGTATAAAACTAGCCATGGTAATGATCAAAGGGTGTTGCCACCCATTCTCGAAATTCATAACGAGAGAATTTGATGTAAAAAATAAATTCATTTTCGTTGTTATTGATCTGCTCTTTCACTCAGTTTTACAGGTTTTTGACGAATTTCCGGAATTGAATTGGTAGAAGCCCGCCGAGTCGGGCCGTCCTGTATAAAAGTTGTCACGTTGTGGTATTATCCACTTCTGCGTTTCTTTTAGAACGGTTTTTGTGAATTATTTCGAATCTTTTATTCATTTGGTCGTGGGGAACGATCCGTATTTCTCTGAGGCGCGGCAGTGCCTCGACTTCAAAAAACCCATTGCTGAGGAGGCGCAGGTGCGTAAGCCGACCCAACCCGGTCAAGTGCTTTAGACTGCATTCATCAATGTCACAATGAGGAGAAAAGGGACGAGAGAAAGAGACCATGAGAGGTGCTTGTCGACTCGGGAGAGATTTTATTTTCCTGAATTCACACACACACACGGGAAAATATTTTTCCGGTAAATCAGTTAGTGGGAATCTCTGATATTTTTTGGCGATTTTGAGAATAAATAGTTTAGGATGATTACAAAAATTCGGATGTTCATTGGATATTTTCGACCTCGATTTTCTCTTAGCCTGTATAAGAGATGCATACAGGGTGTTTCAGAAGGGACTCCGTAACTTTGAGACGGCATATTTTGGAAAAAGTGACGGAGAGGAAGATGGAAACAAGTATCACGTCCAATCGGCGAGTCTGAAAATTCATAAGAGCCGGTTCGTGAAATTGGTCACAAGTATGACTGACAGATGGCGCCACAGTACTGTAAACGATAGGTGATATTGTCCTTCGCGAACGTGGGGTCTAATCACGTGGTGTCGGATTCAAAATGGCGGCCTTGCCTAGAAAGGACTGGACAAATACGGGGAGTGGTGTTTAAGGACACTTTCCCCCGATGTCGCTACTGCAGTGGATGCCTATGTTTAGTGTTTTTTAATGTTGGTGTAGTTTTGACCACTTTGTAATCTCGTAGCTCCCTCCACCCAGGGCGAGAACCTTTTTACTTATTGAATTGAATTTATTCGAAACTAAATTTGGGGTTTGTTTATTAATTCCCCCAGCCCGGGTCCAGAACATGGGTGGAGATACGGGGGGCATTGCCCCACTCCCAGCGTCAAAGGTGGAGTCGACTGATCTAATGTGTATATATGAACTGACATCATCGTGCCCCCCCCCCCAGACATCCAAGTCTATCTCCTCTATGGTCCAGAAGCGAGCCCGGGGGAAGGGGGGGATCATGCTTCCCAAGAGCCAAATTAAATGGGGGGGGGGGAAAGAGTCTGTCCCTTAAAATACGGAACGATTCAACGAGTCTGCCCAATGAATCGCCCTTCCGACCTGGATCTGTTCAATCTTTTAGGAGTTCTATGCAGGACCGTCTGACCTTCAGATGAACCCGGGCAATTGATGTTCTGAGGAGAGGGGACCCCATACTTAGCAGGAAATAACGATTAATATATCTTGCTCGCACTAAGATCATAATGCCAGATTCCATCACGTAAGCCCGCGTTTCTCAACCACTGGTCCGCGGAGATGGCATAAGTGGTCCGCAGGCAGATTTGCTAATTCGATTCTAACTTAATGAAACATCATTCAATTGCAGTAATAGATATTACTTATCTCCACATAGGTTTAAGTAAAAATTGTACCTTCATACTTTGGTCCGCCATACCTCACCAAGGAAATTGCGATATTGCAGTTTGTAGCCAAAAGATGCAATTTACGACAAATGCGCTAATTACTGCAAAAATGAAAAATGCGTGAAGGGTGGAGGAAATAAACGGCTGCTACAAATCGCTATAAACAAAAATGTATTCGACGAGAAAAACAAATAAATAGATAACCGTATTACATTGAGAAAAATAAGGGGAACTGGGATCTCCTAAATACGGTAAAATACGGGACGTTGACAATTACCATCAAAAACCTTGCCATAAGGCGGCAAAATCCCTAATTGTAGTTAAAATCGCTGAAAAATTGATTGAACTTGACAAATACGAAAGATGATAATTATGGCTGTAAATAAAAAATATTCACGGTAATTATGAAGACGCTTTTCATTAAAGATTTTAGCAAACATTACAAATTGAAATAAGCATCGATGGAAAAAACTAGACAAATACACATATAACAATTCGGAACAACTCAAAATACTGGAATGTCCCGTAATACGGGACACGAGTGGTACGAAGAATTGTTTCAGACATTTTACTGATGCTTGGGTATAGGATAAAGTTGAGAAACGCTGATATGGCATGATGCTCCGCTCAGGGATCACGCTCGTGTAGGCTCATGCGTTTAGGTGGTCCAGAAATTTTAGTTACATGTCGCGGACGCATGCCACGAAAATCAATTGACACCGACTATTGGAGCGTGAATGTTTGGCTTGTTGAGATGATCATTGTTCGAACATGTCGAGATGAAAATTCACTCTGACATCACGGAGGACGTCGCAATGTGTTATCTTTTAAATCCAATATTTATAGTGTTTATACGATTGGTTCGTTTGAGTTGGCTTTCACCCAGTGATAACACTTGTCTCCTCTCCGACGTGTCTCGATTTCGTTCATTTATGGCTCATTCGAATTTTACGACTTTTTATCGCGGGGCATAAATTACTCTCGCGCCGACATCTTCGCGGCATTAACAGTCGTCAAAGTCGTTAAAAGTGTTACGGGAAACTCGTAAAAATCGTCGAAAATTCAACTCTTGCGATCGTATATAGGAATGTTTATTTTTCTTCGTGGCAATCGTAAAAACTGATCGTGCGAATGTTAACGATTTGAGCCCTTTTTCGTCGCATGGGGGGGGGGGGGGAAACGATAACATCTGGACTTCGATAACGTCGTTAAGAGGAATCGATGTTTTTCGAGCAGTGATTTAATATCGTCGCAGTATTGAAACTCTATCCGTCGTCGGATCATTATTGGATATAAAAACAAAATAATTATAATCGCGATAAACTCACTTTATATAGAATGATCCCATAATTCCCCTTGGCGCATTTTACTGACGAACCGTTGATCTTAGTGACATACTTTCAATGAGGGGGAAAAGTATCAGAATAACGTGTAGACCTCAGATAAGTCATTCATGTTGCGGCGGCGGGGGTTGGGGGGGGGGTTTATACAAATACAACGCCACAACAGGCAAATTGCCCAACGAGGTGGCTGACTTAAGAACATCATGGATCCCCGAGCCATTTTTTGGAGGCCCTACCTACTACTGCTACACCACAAATGCACCCCTCCCCCGTGGAACCCCCAATGAATCGGTACATGCGGGAATGTGCGTGTACGTGTAGAGAAACCTGACGTGAAGTTTTATTTTTTGTTTCTCTGTAATGCTTGTTATGTGTAGTGCTGCCATCTGCCACCAGTTTTTCTAACTATGAGTGAAGTGTTATGATTGAATGATTTATCGTTGTAGGACTGTTGCTCTCTGTGGCGAGACTTTTTAACGGGGAGATCGGCTCGCATTTGCGCCTTGAAGTTGGGAACCACAGAAAACCAACTTCAGCCGACCACTACTGTGGGGTTCGAACCCGGATCCTCGCATCGCGAGTCCGTCACTATAACCGCTCGACCACCACGGTGGTATAGTTATCACAATGCAAACCCGGGATTTTCACTCCGAGTGGCTCATCCACGTATCACTCAAGTGCTCTGTAAATGCCCCACGGAACACTTGAGTGACGCCCGGCACTGCTCCAGAGCACTTGAGCGGCCCGCGACAAATTTTCAGATCACTTTTTTGCCATATCACATCTTCAGATCAGTTATATGGCCCGTGGTACATTTCCACATCACTCATGTGACCCACGACATATTCACTGATCACTTGAGTGACGTGTGACACAGTTCCAGAGCATTTAAGTGGCTCGCGGTGAAGTTACGCATCGCTCAAGTGGCGCACGCACACTTCCTGATAGCTCAAGCGGCGCACGACACATTTCCTGATCACTCAAGTGGCACACGCACATTTCCTGATAGCTCAAGCGGCGCACGACACATTTCCTGATCACTCAAGTGGCCCAAGATACGTTTACAGATCCCTTGAGCGGCCCGCGACATATTTTAAAATCAATGAAGTGGCTCGCACTCTGCTAAAAAGGTTGAGTACACCCTTGCTGTAGAGCAGGCATCTCCAACCCGTTGGTCGAGAGCACCACGGTGCTATTTATAGCACAGGCATCTCAAACTTGTTGCTCGAGAGCACCACGGTGCTATATATATATACTTGATATATATATATGGAAAACGCATCTCCGACCCGTTGCTCGAGAACACCACGGTGCTATATATAGAACAGGCATCTCCAACCCGTAGCTCGAGTACACCCAGAGTGCTCGATGCTCTTTCCCGATTTGGTGCTCACGAGCAGTTGATCAACTGCCCAATTAAACACCTTGTACAAATCGCAATTCAAGGATTGAACCATCCCAATTTTATATTTGTATGTCAAGCAAGCCGTAAGGGTGCTCTTCTTTTTTGTGATGGGTACAGGCAGACTAGAAAAAGGTTGAAGACCTCTGCCATATAGAACATGTCATTAGTCAATAATAATTACCATTGAGGTTAAGTAATTACTTTACAATGACTGACTAGTGGGTTCTAGTGCAGTTTTTCATACTATATGTAAATCAGAATTTCTCTCTCTGACGCTCATTTTGTTTTGATGACAATCACTTTTAGTTTTTGAGATTCAACAATTTGAAACATTGCTACTGCAAGGAGTCTCACATCGAAGGGTTAGCGCACCAACCTCTCGGCGAGTATGAAAATTTCTGCCGTTCAGAATCGGCTAAAATTGTAGGTCTCAGTCTAATTAGCCCTCGCGTGCAGAAAATGACCATGGTGTGATAAAAATGATTCAAATGATCAGATCCGATGATTGTACTGCAAGGGATTTATTGGTAGGATGCTCTCGTCCACTCCCACGCAGCCTGCCCGCGCTTCGATCCTGTGTAAATACATGGATAACATGCTCTTTCCCTATCGAACCAGAGACCACCGATAGATGGCGCCTACATTTCCAGCCGAACTCGATCGGTAGTAAATTGCACTGTGGCGAATATAACCGCAGTTGGTGTGTGTGGTAAAGTAGTAGTGATGGGATTCATTCTACGTAATGTATTTTTATCACTGTCACTGTTTTCTATTTGCGTAGCCGTTATGTCTCCCGGATTTCTACTGCGATGGCGAAAAAAATCACAATGCCACTCGATCACTCTCAGTTGGCCGGTCACTCACGGGACCTCCAGGTCACTCATTTACTTGCTAAGTTGCTCATCTACTCAGTAGGTCACTCTCTAACTCAGTGGGTTGCTCACTTTGTCATTCACTCACCAGGTCACTCATTCTACCATCATCTCAATAGGTTGCTCATTTATCATCCACTCACTAGGCTGCTCACTCTGTTACACACGCAAACCCCTGGTCGCTCACTTTGCCATTCGGTCACCTTTTCTTTTCCCTTTAAACCGAGCACAAGTCAGGTCTATCACCATTTATGGACAATTTACTACCTAGAGAGTTGTGCCGGAGGTGTAACTGTGTGTGTACCAAACAGTCTGGGTGCGTATGTAGTGTTGTGCTTGGTTTTTCAGTGCCGCCATCTATATTTCAGGAGTGAAGTGAGTGATGTGTTACGAATGAATTACATTTTGTGCTGTTTGTAGGTTTGTCGCTCTCTGTGACAAGACTTTTTGACGGGGGGATCGGCCTTGAAGTTGGGAACCACCGAAAACCAACTTCAGCCGACCATCGCTATGGCGACGGTGGGGGGGGGGGGGTTCGAACCCGGGACTTCGCGATGAGCGCCCGTCACCATGACCACTCGACCACCATAGCGGCCCGTTCGGACCACCTACTTAGTTTGCTCAGTCTACAACACTAACAACTCTCTCACTCGCTACTGCATTTACTGACTCACTCAGTCGGTCATTCCCCGCTGACTGACTGGTGCCGAACTGTTGTCGGTGAATATTCCGTCGATGAACTGTCGGCGGTGAATTATTCCGTAAACCCCCAAATGGGTCGCGAAACTGATCTCGTAGTTGATCTTCGGTGCGCCATTAAAAAAAGGTCAAGCTACTCAGTGCTCACTATTCTCTATTAAGTTTTAAACGCGAAAATCTTTTCCAAGATAATCTCTTCCTACACAACATCCTGGAATAATCGGAACGGGAAAAAAAACGGGAAGACAAAAAAACGTATCCCGTAAGAAAGCATTAAATCTTCTTTAGGGGAATTATAAAAGGTTTTTTCCTTATTATATGTCCCTACACATCCATTCTTATCATTAATTCATGATGATGTTTTTCCCCGGTTTTTTGAAGAAACCTCTTTGTTTTTCCCCCAAAAGACTATATTTCCTCATTCCCCCCCCCCCCCCCCACTAAAATGGGGAAAAACAGGCAGAAACCATTTATATGATGATGATGATGATGATTTAAAGTGTGTAAATGCTTTTATTTTTATATTTATTTCAACTAAACTCTTTATTCTCTCCTCAATTTAATCCGCTGTAAAATCTGATAGTTGTTTTTATTCCCAATTGCGGGAAACCAATTATTTTAGATCTATTAAATGCTTTAGAACGCTTTCAACATGATTTCGGTTCTGGTTTTGGTCTGAACATGGTTATAGTTGGCTAATGGAGAATATTTTTTTTTTTTTTTTGCATAGTGTGAAATTTTTGTAATGTAAGAGAGCCTGCTATATGAAATCTTTGGATTTATGTCGAGATATTGTGTTAATATCTGATTCCTGATTAGTAGGGTTTGATATATACGCACTAAAAATGAGGCGGAAACATGATACGCATTAAAAGTGTCGAAATATGCATTTAAAAAATGCGAAAATATGCATTTAAAAATGCGAAATATGCACTTATAAATGCAAAAATATGCACTCAGAAACCAAAAATTTGCATTTCAGGACTTGTCCGATGAAAGTGATCGTGAAATACGTACGATAAGTTTCATACGAATAGACATTTATACACTAAAAATCCTGTAAAAGTTGAAAATTCGCAAATATGTACCCAAAATGAGAAAATACACTAAAAAAATCAGATATGTCATCAATAATCAGATAAATAATCAATAATCAGTGTGAAAAAAAAGCAGATATGCCTTAAAAATGCATATTTTATATTTCTTTGTGCATATTAATTTACATAAAAAAAATATCTCCACATATGTGTACTGCATATATACATATGCAATTATATATATGCAAATAACTTAAATATCTTAGCTAATTTGCTGTAGCTGCTCGGTTATGAAATACAAGTAACAAAAGAATTCGACACTATTTCCAAAAACTCGAAAACCATAATTAATGATACGGGGGGGTTCCTATTGGGTAGTGATAACCCATCAAATCCCCGTTCATCATAACTCTGCCGATTCCTGTAGCAGTAGTGCGCTTTGCAATAACTTATAATTAGCAATAATGTTTGTGAATACTTATGTTCACACCTAAATGCCGAAGGGGCTTCAATTGTATTTTTTTTTTCAAGAGAAAGAAAATGAAACAGGCACTACCACACACTGACCAATCCAGTGGCAGCTTTTCAGGTGTTTTGTCTACATACGAACTATTCTCAAAGTATCGAACACTTTTGACACGTCTCTAGCAATAATCTCACAATAAAACTGTTGATATGTTGTAAAATACAGTATAAAAAATACAGGGCGTCCATAATTAAAAGACCCTATTTTAAAGTAGTCTACAGGCGAAACCAGTCATCATCAGAAAATTGTAAAATTTTGTGAAGGACTTCATGAAGTGACGGGAATTCGTCTCAGGGGAAAAATTAGTTTCATATTTCGCCACTAGAGAGCGTTTTATTAACAAATGACACATTTAGGCAAACGTTTACAATTTTAAAAAATTTTGAGCACGTTCACAATTGTTACTGCAACAAAACATGTTCCACATGATGGCCATCATTTTCAGATGCCACGTGAAACGGCAAGATGCACACAGTTTTGGAACATGCCATGCTCATATAGGTTTCACTGTATTTGCAAAGCAATAGGTTGAGTGCCATCTATCTTTCACAAAAGGCAACTGTAAAAAAAGGGAAATTTTTTTTTCTGCACTGCCGTCTTTAGAGAAGCATTTCCTCTACTATCCCCGCAGCCTAGACTTACGCATGAAATAAAAGTCTAGGTGGAAAACAGAATTGTGTATCATCAGCCGATTACATCCACTTCAATATTCCCCAACCGAAAAATATTCGTCATACAAACGGTTAAAATGCCAGAGATCCTTGGAAATCGGATATCAGTAATTGTTCGGTTCCGAGACTCACCCTGTTGCCGATCATTTCAGCCGTCTCAGATCACATGCGAATAATCACGAGACCGAAAAGTACACTACGAGGCCAAAAAATCCAAAAACACCGAACATTGATGCTCCCATCTCATCCACAGATGAAGAAACCATAACAACATGATGGTTTTAGTTACTCAAAAAAAAAAAAATCTAATTTCGCGAATGAGCAACGAATACATATACATCAGCCCCGGATTCAGATACCTGATGTAAGGAACCGGGAAAAAAAGAGCGAGTAAAAACAGGAGCGTCGTTGTGTTGTTGGCGCCCTCGGAACAGGAAAAGTTAATTAAAGGTCTTTTGTCGGTGTAGTTTGTGCCACTCAGGAGATGAATAATTCATCGACGCGCTTCTTTCTCTCTCATTCAAAACCTCTGGAAAACTTCTTATCTCGCGTTTCTTCTCTCTCACTTATTTCCTGTCGTTTTCCCTTCAAGAAGTCCCTAATTTTGGTTTTTTTCCCCCACACATCCAAGCTCCAAAAGTTGTTGTTTTTTTTTCCCGAAGTTGTTGCAGTTGTTATTTTGTTTCTTGTGAAAAGTGGCTGCTTTATTTGGATTTTCCGCTTATTCAGTACCTGATTATATTCCGCCGAGTTCTTTGGTTAGTTCTTGTACGAAAAGTTGTTGGACAAACGTTTTTTCTTTTCGAGTTACGTTCGGTGTGGGTGTAAGTTTTTGTTGTTTTTTTGTTTACGACCGATCTTACCAACATCTAGGATTCTTGTTAAAAAAATAGATCTTTCTCGAGCTGTAACTAGAGAAGGTTTCGGAAAACAAGGAACTCTACTTGAAACTGTTTTTTTTTTTCCCCGAGATCCTTTTCCCGTGATTATGGGAGGGAATAACTTTCGGTGTGAAACAAATAAAAACTTCACAAATGAGAGTTTGTTTTTCCAGTTCAGTGACTGGAATAGATTGTTTCTATATCTGAATATTCTTAGCCGTGATATTTCTGAGATTTCTCTCAGACTTTGTTGTTGTTTTACGTTGAGGAATATTCCTCTCTTTTCGTCCATTTTATTTTTCATGGATAGTGATTTTCATAGTTTCTGGATACTTTTTGAATTTCCTTTCAAGTAAATTTGCATTCCGAGTTCTTTTCACTCATTCTTGTCAGCGGAAGGGGGGCAAAAAAAGGTCGATGTTTGTGTCATTTTCTTTACCGGCTTTTCCACGTTTGAAGCATAGTGTGGATCAGCCATCTCTCTCCAACCTGTTGCACGTGAGCACCATTGTGCTCCCCCCCCCCCCTGAAGTACCAAGAGTGCTCAATGTGTGCTCGTGTCTGATTGATTTCATGCTCGCGAGCAACTTGATCAACGCGTCAATTAAACTTGCATCTGTAAAAATTGCATTCAAGAATTACAATTAATGCAGATATCAAGAACGTTGCCGTAAGGGGGGTGCTCTTCGTTTGATAAGTACAGTCACACACACACGGAGTGCTCGCGACTCAAGAAAGGTTGAAGACCTCTGATGTAGATGTTCGGTGCTCTTAACAATGCAAGCAATATCCCCTATTATTACGGCTTCGGTATACTGTATCCTCTCCAAACTTGAGCCGAAATTGGCTATTAAAAATTTTTTTCTTTTGATTGATTTGTGTGTCAAAATTCCCTTTAAAGACATTTTTTTAAGTTAATTAATTTGGATCGATTTCTTTACTAGAACCAATTGCGCTAGGTATAAGCCTCGGGCCTTGAAAGAAAGAATCATTAAAACCATTTAAAACCATTAAAAATGAAAGTTCACATACGCGTTCCTCTGCAGCGAGGTTATACTGCACTATATAGGTGTACGCAGAATTTTCTCGGGGGGGGGGGGTACGTTTTTTCCTGCAAAATAGCACTATAATCTTGGCTCCGGAGGGGGGGGGGTAGAACCCCAAACACCCCCTTTGCGTACGCCAATGTTGCACTGGCAATGATATATATTACTAGTTGGGGGAATGCTTCGCGACATATCTGTATGCATTCTCAAAACTATCACATATTTTGTGAGTGCAATCCGCGTATCCCTTGTGATTATTTCTGAAGATACCGTTAAGAAGTCTCTTACTTATTTCTTGGGGTTTTCTCCGCATTTCAAGGGATATGCATGTGTAGGTGGATGGTAAACGTCTCACTCATTTCGCTAGGCTAAGCAACCTCCTACACATCTCACAAGGTGTGCGCACGTTTTCTACGCATTTCTAGTTCCAGAGATTACTTATATAAAGCTAGGAAAGTTGGAAACCACGCCCTTTGATCCTTAGGAGAGTTCATAAATTTTCCTTTGATCAAGTACATCTCCTCGATGACTTTTTTTCCTGACATCCATACAAACTCCAGACACATCTTTCGTGAGTACTCAGAGCACCTCGACTACGATATCCAGACCGACAAACAAATACTCGCTCTTATAATGGAAATGCTAATATCAAAAGGGGGTTAGAGCAATACCTTTCTTGAAAAGTTGTCCTCGTAAGGACGTATATATACAGCGTCTTTCTGATATCTTTTCCTCCCGGAAAACGGCACCTGCACGTGAAATGTCCGAGACCGACCCGAAATTTTCTCGGCAACAAACCACAGAGAGAGAATCGGTATATAATCAACTCTGGGCTGCTAACGACATCGACATGCATCAAATATTAATTGGGTTTTGGCTTACTCCCGGCTAATTATCTTTCCCGGGCAATGGAAAGGGAGGTTTCCCCCAACCGATAAGGAGAAGGCTCTTCCGAGTTTGCATGTACACACACACACACACACATATAAATTTCCAGATTTCAAAATTAGTCCGAAGTTTCTCGGAGAGGAGGCAAAACTTTTCGTACGAAGTCATTTGCATTTTGTCATGATCATTTCTGTCGGCGTGGTTAGCGGACTGTTGATTATTCATATTCTTCGAGTACTTACATACAATGGAACCTCGTTTATACGTCTCTCAGTTATACGACTTTCATATTTATACGACGCTTATCTTCGTTCGCAATTGGTTTCTATACATATTGATAGTGTCGTAAGCGGGCAGGTGAAACAGGTGCACCCGTACAGGGCTCACTTGGAAGGGGGGGGGGAGCGCAGAATGGGCCTGAATGAAAATTCTCGCACAGGGCACAGGAATGGCTAGTTACGGCACTGATCACTCAAGTGACCCAAGACACATTTGAAGATCCTTCAAGCGATCCGCGGTGCATTTATCCCTCAAGTAACACGCGGCATACTGACAGATTACCCAAACGAACAGTGTCATATTTACAGATAACTCCACGCAATAAAGTGATGTCCACAGATCTTTCAAGTGAACCGTGACATATATACACATCGCTTCATTGACCCATGGCACATTTTTAGAGCACGTAAGTGGCCCGTACTCTCCTGAAGCGCTCCTTGGGCACCCTTGCTGCAGACAAGTGAAACGCATTGCTGAAACGGTTCTTCTTGCATATTGTCACTGTAAAAGCCCATCACCCTATTATTTATATAATAGGGTAATTGGTAACGTTTTCGGGAATGGCCATTGATCTGGCTGATGACCATTTAGAATGGGCATTCAAGAGTTTTGTATATTGCTTGTTTCTGGGAATATTCAGAAGCAGCGAGCCAAAAGAAACGGGTTTTTATTGGCTGAAAGACGACCCATATGTCCTTTCATAATCTTTTCTCCCAATATTTTCGACGTTAACCCCAGAGGGTGGGAAAGCATTTGCAGGGTATAGGTCTGCCAATGTGTGAGAGAGAGATATATATACGGTATTTATATGCCATTCGGAGTTAGAAACTGCCATACATAGTGGCCATATGACTCGTATTTTACAGCATTTGCCAAACGTATACCTTATTATCCCGCATTAGCCGGCATGTCGGGAGTAACCGTGTTTTTTGGATATGCCGGGAAATTCCAAGTCGCAGCTTCTGGAAAATTCTTAAATATCTTTATTCCGAAGACCCATAGAAATGATTGAGAGAATGCATACAGTTATCCTTATTTGAACCTCGCTTTTTCCGGCATGTCGGGAACGGACCGAACCGCAAAATTCAAGAAGCTGGTGCCGCTGGAGTTCCACGGCGTGCTGGATATTGCGTGGAGAAAACACAGAACATTTTATGTACATTTTAATCTGTTGCGACTTGCAGGAGCCCCTCTCCGCCGGTGACGATTTTACAGCAATTTCAGCAATAGTTGGCAACGTCACTTACCTTCGACCACTTTTTGGTGATAATTGGATGGGTCCCGATTTTCCGTATTTCATGATGGTAATATGTGATCAGCCTCTTATTACACTTTTCGCGGGCCGCATTTGGATCGCGGGCAGTAGTTTGTGCATCTCTGATACAATTAATCGTGATACATTATCTTAGTAATATGTTGAAATGTGAATACAATGTATACTTATGGAATAAATGAGGTAGTTATAGCATCTTAACAGTTTTATTCGGCGGCTCAGTAAAATGATCAGGGAATGCGCCACGAGACAGAGCTCTGAAAATATGCTGCGACCGCTTGCTGTGCAGTGCATGCGGCACATTCACAAATCACTTAAGTCATCTGGAAGGTTACAGTAATGCAAGGACGTGTCTAAACAGAGTGACAGGTTTTACTGTATTAGGATTTCCGAGGGTTTGGCCGCGAAACCTCAAGAACATCCCTTTGCCCGGGAGGAGGGGGAGGGGGGCTGATGCTGTTTAGTCGGTACTGAACCTCTCTCAAAGGCCACCCCCGTACGAGGACAAAATTTTATTCAGGTTCCCTCCCCATATGTCAGCTCACCTCTATCGAAACAGACAATTGCGGATGAGTCATTCTGGTATTTCGAGGAAGTCTGGCGTCACTGAGATATCGATTTTCTTCTAAATTTACTTTATACAGTGTTTTCAAAAAAGGGATTCCTGTATCAAAAAGAAGCAATTACCATCTAAATTCACTGTCGATTTATTCCTGTATACCGATCCACGAATATAACGCAATTAATTATTCCAAATAATACATCATTTGATCAATGCCATCATCATACATTACATCGAGATAAATTGATTAGAACTTTAATGTATGTGAAAAGAACTATAAAATACAGTAAAACCTTTTCAATTGAATTTAGTGTTTTACATTCTTTTTATTCGAATGTAACGTTAGGTTCAGTTATAGTAAAAATTCATTAGAGTTCAACTTGAAATACAAACATAAAGGGGACGTTTTATCAATTTTATTTCTCCAAGAAATTTGAAAAATGCGATTTTTCATAAAATTCAATTTTTTGGTGTTTCCCCCCCCCCCCCTCCGGTATGATTGAAATGATCGTTTTTTGCAGAATTGCAGGTACAGTTAATTTCATGATACAGGTCGAACTTCGGTTAAAAAGCTTAATTCGTTCGGTGCTCGTTATTCGAATGAAACTTCCTCGTAGGAAATAATGGAAACTTGGATGATTCGTTCCACAATTATTCATTTACATGAAAATGACTGATAAAAACGTCATTCATCAATAATACAACACAATAACAATATAATAAATGACGCATTAAAAAAAAAATAATAATGCCATAAATAAACATACAAAAAAATACGCTAATACTGTATTTACAAATTACCATACTCTAAACCAGCGGTTCTCAACCTTTATCTGATTCGCGGAGTCCTTTTCAGTGAATAATTTCAATGGCGGAGCACTTTTTAGTTTGCCGCTGTGGTGGTCGAGTGGTTATAGTGCCGGACCCGTGATGCGAGGATCCGGGTTCGAACCCCACAGTGGTGGTCGGCTGAAGTTGGTTTTCTGTGGTTCCCAACTTCAAGGCGCTAATGCGAGCCGATCTCCCCGTTAAAAAGTGTCGCCACAGAGAGCAACAGTCCTACAACGGTAAAATCATTCAACCATAACACTTCACTCATAGTTAGTAAAACTGGGGGCAGATGACAGCACTACACATAACAAGCATTACACAGAAACAAACTATACGTCAGGTTGCACTACACGTACACGCACATTCACGCATTTACCGATTCGTTGGGGGGTTCCGCGGGGGGGGGGTTCCGCGGGGGGGGGGTGCATGTGTGGTGTAGCAGTAGTAGGTAGGGGCTCGGGGATCCATGATGTTCTTAAGTCAGCCACCTCGTTGGGCAATTTGCCTGTTGTGGCGTTGTATTTGTATTTGTATAGTGCATTATTTATACGGCGGTACCCTTTAGGCCTTTTTTTTTTTGTTTTGTTTGTTCATCAAATTTATTGATTTATTTCATTATTCTCGAGTGGCCGCGGAGCCCCTGGAAAGTGCACACGGAGCACCGGTTGAGAACACCGCTGCTCTAAACATTACTGAGAGGAAGAATATCGTTTAGGACGACTTATGCACTGCACTCTGCACTCACCGTCTGTAAACTTATTATTTTTGTGTGACTTTAAAAAGGAACCCTATCTATGACACTCGGTTTTTCCTGTCTTTTTTTTGGTTTTTTGGAAATGGGAAATCGCACTATCGTTAGACAGATTTATTTATTTAATGCTACAACTATATTTGAGGTGATTCTTTTCCACAAAGTTTTGGTGGAAAAGGTTCTGCTTACGTTCTGCTCACCTCTTAATCTCATTTGAAGTGACGGACTCCTCATTTGTCTTTTCCTCAGACGAGATCCCGTGCATAAGCTCTTGCTATTGCACGCAATGGCAAGATCCGTCAGTTCGTCTGTGGATATGACCATGTTCCTCCACTAGTTGTTGAATGTCGGGCACGTGCAACTCCAGTTGCTCAATGACACAAGAAAAAAGAAGTCAGAAATGGTGGCTCTCGTTCATGAGCTAGCCCTGAAGTCACGTTCAATAATGCAATCAGCCCACAGTTTTCACAAGAATAATTAAAAAAAAAATGCAAGTGTACATACGCGTGGTTAAAATGCCACATCTAGTTTCGTATCGTGAACAGTCACGTACGTAAGGTTGTTCATTTTTCGAGTTAGTCGCGCTGGCCGAAGACTGTAGGGAAGAATATTACCCACAGTTCCACAGCACGTTGTATACAAGAGCGAAAAACCATCAGCTCAGTTTGTGATAACGTGAAAATAAATGAACCAAGCGCAAAAGTTTTTCCCGTTAAGCGAATCATCGCTCGTTAATCGAATCGAAATTTGTCCAAAATTTTCGCTCGTTATGCGAAGTGCTCGTTAACCGAACCCCCACTGTATTTTGTACGTCTATTAGGGATGAGGGTAATTTTTTTTGAAGAAGTCTTGGTTGTGCGATTTTCTCATTTATACGACGTTTTCACCCGGCTTCCTGCAAGTCGTATAAACGAGGTTCCACTGTACATATCATAGCGTGCGTTGATTCCTCTTCGACCTCATCAGAGGAATGATGAGTGGCAGCTCGACCTCATAATATCCTCATTAGCTACTCCAGGGTTGTTAATTACACTCTCAGTTAATTTGTTGTGGAGCTTCTATTTTTCTCGTTCTTTAATCCACTTTTTTTTTCTCCTTGAAGAAAACGGGAAAAAAAATTTCCGGAATAAATTTCTCTTCGAAGTAAATTTTTTCCCCTACATAAAAAAAAGAAAGAACAGGAAACAACTTTTTTTTCCCCTCCTGTTCGTAATTTAATTGCGTTAATTTAAGTAAATGAAATTTTCGGAATACACTCGCCAAATTTGTTAGAAAATTTCCAGTTTTTTTCCCCCCCCCCCCTTTTCGTTGCATATAATCAAGTTTATCATTTTCCCCTTTCTTGTACACGGTTTTTTTTGCGATTTCTTCGAATTTTTTTTCCTCTTTCAATTAAGGAATTTCGTTTTTTTCCCGTTATTTGGTTACATCGTTTTGTTTGGATACAATCTATATAATTAATTGAATTCAGATTTTTTTTTTTTTGTAAAATTGTATTAAAGAAGATTTTTTTTTTTAGCTTTTTATTAATTGTATTTGAATTTAGTTGCAACAAATTGCTCATAAATATGAGAAAATGTAATATTTCAAATTTTCAAAATTCAAATTTTCCAGAACCAAATGACATATACTTAGTTTTATCTATATTTAATTTCAAATTATTATTTCTAAACCAGATATTTGTTGAGTTAAGATCATTTTGCATGTTATTCCTCGAGTTGATTGGAGAGCTTTCAGAGTAACAAAGAGCTAAATCATCAGCAAAAGCAGTGATTTTTCCTTTCAAATTAAAGTTACACAGGTCATTTATATATATATTAGGAATAAAATAGGTCCAAGTACTGATCCTTGAGGTACACCAGATGTAATTTGTCTTTTAGAACTCAAAACGGAATTTACTTTCACACTTTGAACTCTGCTAGTAAGATATGTTTTGAAAAATTTAAGTGGCAAACCCCGAATTCCTGCATATTCTAGTTTTGTTAGAAGAATACGGTATCAAAAGCTTTGCTGATATCTAAGAACAATGACGCAACTTTACAATTATTGTTATCTGCTATATACACATTTGAAAGAAAATTAACAAGAGCGTCCTCTGTACTTTTTGCCTTTCTGAATCCAAATTGGTTCTCACTGAAAAAATTAATGCTGTCAAGAAATTTAATTATTCTGGATTTAATTATTTTTTCTATGACCTTTGCGAAGACAAGAAGTAAAGAAATCGGTCTGTAATTATTAACATTCTTTTTCATAATATATCCTCGTTTATTCGAAGATTCGAGTATTGGAAATTGAAGAATAATTATATTTCATGAATTTTATATTTTTTTTTAGATTTAAAAAATAACTAATATTCCATATAAACTGTATAGAAAATTCCAAGTTTGAAGACTTTTTTAAGAATAATTTTAATAATTTTTTAAATAATCATCTAATTGAGTTCGTGCAAGACGCATTTCAACTTTTTTAACCACTTAATCAGAAAGAAAATCGTTATTCGAACATCCACAAAGCTGCATTAAGCCGCTGTGGTGGTCGAGTGGTTATAGTGCGGACTCGTGATGCGAGGATCCGGGTTCGAACCCCACAGTGGTGGTCGGCTGAAGTTGGTTTTCTGTGGTTCCCAACTTCAAGGCGCAAATGCGAGCCGATCTCCCCGTTAAAAAGTCTCGCTACAGAGAGCAACAGTCCTACAACGGTAAATCATTCAACCATAACACTTCACTCATAGTTAGAAAAACTGGGGACAGCACTACACATAACAAGCATTACACAGAAACAAAACTTTACGTCAGGTTGCACTACACGTACACGCACATTCCCGCATGTACCGATTCGTTGGGGGGTTCCGCGGGGGGGGGTGCATTTGGGGTGTAGCAGTAGTAGGTAGGGCCTCCAAAAAATGGCTCGGGGATCCATGATGTTCTTAAGTCAGCCACCTCGTTGGGCAATTTGCCTGTTGTGGCGTCGTATTTGTATTTGTATTTGTAACTTACAAGCGGCTTTGAACATCCATTTGTAGATAGCGCTACGACTCATAAAGTTAGTTAAGAATTACGGTAAACTGGGTTACTGTAATTCGGTTATGACGATCTTTGTCGAACGCCGCCTCGGCTATAAACGTCAGTAATTGGTAGTCACGGCTGATTACCTTAAAATATATATTAACACGTTCACTGCTAATAACGTCGTGAAGGACTTGTACTAGGGTACAAAACGAGTGTTTATCTTAAAAAAAAAAAGGGGCCCCCACGGACTGGACAAGCAATATAGGCCCCGCAGTGAACGTGTTAATGTACCCTTCTTATAACGCCGATAAAAAACCCAACTACTTCGGATACAACGGCATGTTTTTCGTCGCTCCCGTTTCTATGACATTTTTCTGAAAAATTTTCGATAATTAAAGCTGATTACATTCAGGGAATGTTTGTGTATTGTTCTATTGATACCTGACGACGATCAAAAATTGCAATTTAAAACATGCTCTGACTTGCTCGTTAATATGACCCATAAACGGGACATTCCCGTATTTTCCTCTTTCCGAAATTTAAATTTTTTTTTCGACGAAGTGTATTTGAATTCGTAATCTTCACCAATATCGGGGACGAAGATAAATTGGATTTAGATTTTTTTTTTTTTTTCGGTGCAAAGACCAATTTGTTCAAACTGCAATTTGAGCATTCAGAAATTTCTTCAAAAGGGTAAGACAGTTACTCTGCCAAAAATGAAGCCTTAGCGTAATTTTTCAGAATGCTCCTATAAAATAAGCCCTCTCTAATGCATGTTTTGAAGTAAAAATCAATATAAGACCAGGCCTTATTTTCCGAGAAACAAAGTGTAATTATCGCATACCCTCGTTCGTTCGCAGATACAAATTGGACTCAGTTATAATACTCATAATTATAATTATTACGTTAATGATTTATTTACATCTAAAAATAACTAAGATTTATAGGAACAATACAGAAATTTCCAAGTTTGTAAATTTTTTTAAAAATTACGATGATTTTTTAAGGTTTTGGAAAAAGAAGTCATTTACGTTTCACTAACCTCTTGATTAGAAGAAAGTATGTTTTTATAAAATCCGTTCATAGATGGTGCTACATATATATATCATATGGTATTACTTTGTTAGAATTGCAGTAAAACCAGGTTATAACAACTTCGGTCGTAGCGACACTTTATCTACAACGTCAACCACCCATATAACTTATGGCATTACTTTATTAGAATTGCAGTATAACCCAGTTATAACAACCTCGGTCGTAGCGACACTATCTACAACTTCAACCACCAATATAACATATGGCATTACTTTATTAGAATTGCAGTAAAACCTGATTATAGCGACCTCGAGCGTAACGTAAAAAAATATTTTTTACATGTTTGACGCTTTGACATGCTCGTTGATATGACCCACGAAAACCGGACATTCCCGTATTTTCCCGTTACATTTCTCTTCAACATTAAAAATTAAATAATAAAAAAGTATACACATATATATATATATATATATATATACAGTCAAACCTCGTTAATGAGTCACTCTTGGGAGAGCAAAAATATGACTTGATAAGCGGAGTGACTCGTTAAACGGAGTAAGCCATAGCTGTGCCAATTCCTGCCTGAAGATAATTGGGACTTCCAAAAAGTGATCCGGCCAGCGGAGTGACGTGTTAACCGGGTGACGCACTAACGAGGTTTGACTGTATATATTGTCTTTTCAACGAAGCTTCGATGGTGTCTTGATAATTTGGCCGTGCTCTAATCTCCAGCCCGTTCAGCAATCCGGTGTTTTTTTACTTCAAGGGAAACACGTCATTGCATGCCTGCGCGCAAAAGTATATACAGTGCACGCCACTTAATGTTATCACATCGGGACTCGAGGATTCTGATAACAATAACTGATTTATAACTGTATCCCATAGAAATCCAAAAACAAATGCTATGACCATACCGTCGGTTTGATTGAACGGGACGTATGAAAACGGGACGACTCGGTTTCTCTTTTCCACACAACTGGTTGCGAAATTCTCAATCTGCCATTTTCTTTTTCCGCATAGTTCTGAAACCAGGATATTTTTGCTTCAAGATAACACTGCGTTTATTATTATTATCCAGCCACGGATGAGGAGTTTTTTTAATGAAATCATCTAATATGTTTTACGAATTATAATAATTTTTTAATAGACCCCTCGGGAAAGTCTTCCGGTCAAATAACTGTGAAACTCACCAACAAGTGAAAGAGGCTTTTGTTTTTACACTTGTCTCCATTGTAGGTACACCATTGCAAAAGAAACTTCAAGCTTACATGAATTATAGCTGCTACTGCTGCCCTAATAGGGCATTGTGAACCGAGTAGAGCACCGATTGTCGATAAGAGGAAAGGTACACCCTTTCTGATCTCCTAAATAGTCTAAAATTATTTTTAAACTAATTTTCTAATTTTTTTTGCCGTTCAATTTCCAGTAATCCTTCACGTCCTAGTCAGATATGTGCCGGATTAGCGAGAGTCGGCTGCATACGATAATGCAGCGGTTCTCAACCGGTGCTCCGGGGAGCCCTAATGGATCCGGGAGCACTACTCACGAGCTGCGCGGTCGCTCGAGGAGAATCAATACGTAAAATTTAAAATCAAATTAAATTGTAAGTAGTTTACACACAAGTACTACTATTATAATTACTGTTTAATACGTATATAATTGTAATATATCCTCGCTTCTTCGAAGATACAGTGCATGTTGCAAACTATCCGACTCTACATTCTCTAATTATTTTATAAATTTTCATATTTGAAAGTAACTAATACCTTTACGAACAGCACATGAATTTCCAAGCTAGTAGACTTTAAAAAAAATTTAGATAACTTTTTGAGTTTCTGAATGAAAATTACAGTAAAACCAGGTTATAACGGCAACTCAGCTATAACGTCAATGATTGGCAGTCGTGGCTGATTTCCATAGAAAATAGGGTTAATAAATCTGGCTTGTAACCTCCGATGAGAACGCCACGACGTCGGATATAACGACACATTTTCCGTCACCTTCTCTTCCGTTTCTATGGCATTTTCTTAAGGAATTCCGAAAATTAGAGCTGCTGATCACATTCAAGGGACGCTTTTCTGTTATTATATTGATACTTAACAAATTTTAGATTTGAGATACCTGATAATTCGTAAAATAATATTCAAGAGCTTTTTTTTAAGCTTTTTAGCAATTCTATTTGTATTCAGTTGCAACAAAGTCCATATAAATGTGAAAAGTTATTATTACAGTAGAACTTTTTTGTTTTTTCAACGAAGTTTACTTTAACTCATAATCCTTACCAAAATTGGGGACGAAGATAATTTGCATGATTTGGAAATTACACTATAATGTATTTGACTATGCATACATATAAATATTCGTTAGACAAATGTGCCATGTTAAATCCCTTCTTTTCTCGTGAATATCTATTCATTCGCGGCAGACTTGACGTATCAATCAAACAATGCCATAGTTGCTCTCAATTACCCGACTTTTTATCGGTAAATTATGGTCAACCTGACCGTAATGGAATTTCAAATGTTTGATATGGTATTTGATTGCATCTCACTAAACTTTTTATGCTTGAATAAATCAACCTTGGATGCAACGACGACTAGGTTATAACGGCGAAGGTTTACAGAATTTTTGATGTCGTTATAACTGAGTTTGACTGTATTCTATCAAGTGCGTTGATTGTGGCAGCTCGACTTCATAATATCCTCATTAACTACTCCAGGGCTGTTGATCACACTGATGAACAACAGGGAAAAGAAGATATTTAGCTCGGCCGGCCCAATAAGGGAAAAAGGCCCATAAGCCCACAGGTTTCCATTCGAGAATTCATTAGGACGAGGGCCGTACAAGTGGAGAAGTTGGATACCCGTGTAGTCAGGCCGATGGGGCCCTGCACGTGAAGGAGAAAGAGTCCCGTTTGGACTGGCCACAGGGGCCCTGTACGTGAAGAAGACGGATAACTGTGTAGCCAGGCCGTAAGGGCCTACACGCAATGCAATGAATATCTGAGGAACTGTTGAGAATTGACATTACAACGAAACGGATGCGCCGTAAAGGCCAGTGTCGTGAAGCATCCAGATGTCTGCAAATATGTTTTGTGTGTAACTATTTATTGTTTTGACTTACAATGGAGCTCCGGAAGGGGCGGGATGGTTCTGGGGGCGGGAGAATTCGGTCGTGGGGAGTGATGTGGGTTTCTGGGTGGGGGCGCAAACGTCCTGGTGGTGCCGGGTGGACATGCTGGGCTATTGTTGGGTTGGGAATGTGAAGGAAGCAGGGTGACGAGAGAGTTGGTGGGGGGCGCCCTGGGGGGTTGGGGTCGCTTCGATTGGCTGATACACCAGTAGGTTTTCGCGGTACGTCCGCGGTCTTATGACCACCGTGCTTGAATTGCAATAGCGATAGAGCCTGGACGTGCTCGGTTCATTCTGTATTCTGTTGTGATCACACTTTCAGTTAATTTTCTCTGTGGGGATTCTATTTTTCATCCCCACGAAGAAAACAAAAAAATTTCGGAATAAATTCTGTTTGAAGTAAATTTTTCTTCTTTTGGAAATAGGAAAAAAAAAAAAAAAAACCGAATGGGAAACAAGTTTTTTTTCCCCCTCTCCCTAATTTAATTGCGTTAATTTAAGTAAATGAAATTTACGGAATACATTCGCCAAATTTGTTAGAAAATTTCCGGCTTTTTTTTTTTCCATGTATAATCAAATTTATTATCTTCCCTTTTTTTGTACAATTTTTTTTGCGATTTCTTCGGATATTTTTTTTTTTCCTCTTTCAATTAAGAAATTGTGTATATATTTTTTTAAATTGTTTGGTTACTGCATTTTGTTTAGATGCAATCTATATAATTGATTGATTTCACATTTTTTGTAAAACCGTATTCAATAGCGTTTTTTTTTCTTTTCATTAATTCAATTTAAATTTATTTGCATTAATGAGGCAAAACAAAGCGTATGTTATCCTCGTCATTTTGAAGATAAAATTGGTATTACGAAGTATAAATGATATTCCAGACCAGACCAGAATTGAACTTTAAGCCGATTCCCAGCCCGCGAGGGCCAACTGCCGGCATAAAAACTGGCCAAGACGGCCTGTGAAGAAGAAAATGTGTACATGTTTGTAGATAGATATGTGTTTGCATGAATGTGTAGTGTATGTAAAAAGAACTGGTCAAATTGGTGAAAAGTCATGATCTGGCTATAAGCAGGCAAATGTCATCACAGTTCACAGAAGCAGGCAAATGTCATCACAGTTCACAGAAGCAGGCAAATGTCATCACAGTTCACAGAAGCAGGTCACACAATCTGCAGCTAGCAACATATATTCGAAGTGGAATGGGGGAAAAAACATCACATGGGAGTCGTGACGCAAAAACCCCAGCTGTAACATCAAAAATGCAATACAGGTAACAAAGTTCTGTTTCAACTCAGTGCATCAGAAATTAATGGGGATTTACTATTGACAAATTTTATGTAAGCAAAACAATCCAAAGTTCAAAAATAGTCTACTCGCTCTTTTTTTTTACACCTTTTTCAAATGTACATCATATGCAGGCCAAGTTCAATATGCAATATAATAAATATATAATATATAAATGATATTCTTGTATATATATAAGTTTAAAAAAATTATAATCATATTTAAAAATAACTGATAATATTATAAACAGAACATATCAATTTCTCTAACTTCATATCTTTTTTTTCTAAGACTTGTTTTCTGAATTTAAATAACTTTTAAAAATATTATATAAAAAAGATGCAAAATTGCATTATTTTGATCTCTTGATCAGGTAGTGAAAGCTTCTTTGTGATATCCGTTCACAGATGGCGCTAAAAAATATGGAATTAGTTGATAATAATTAGCGCTGATTAATTAATCGATGCTTCACAATTACTGACTAGTGGTTCAAGTGCAGTTTTTAATCGTATATGTAAATTAGAATTTCTCTCTGTCGGGCTCTTTTCTTGTGTGTGACAGTCACTTATAGTTTCTGAGATTCGATGATTTTGTTACCAGTATAAAATTTATTGCTAAAGCCAGATTTCCCTAGAAGCAGGTTTCTGCAGCGCGTGCAGCGTGAAAACTCTGATTGGTCAAAATAACCTGAATTTCCAGTTTTTAACCAATCGGCGTTTTTACGCTTCACACTGCGCAGCACTTCTTCTCCTTGGAAAACCCGGCTTAAAATGTTCGCGTCCACTACCGTGTAGCCTACCGTCAGGTTCACGGCTAACAAATCCCAGGCATCAGGTCACCCTGGTTAGTAGAAAATAGGTATATGGTTGCGGAATGTATGCGTCTTCCAACATGGGAAGGGTCATTAAAAAAGAAAAGTTGAAAAAACAACCATTATTTAAGGGCTGTTTTTCTTGGAGAAAGAAAAAAGCCATGCTTTTCGCTCCTAAGAAATTTCGTTGAGGTCCCGTAACTTTTCCCAGTTTTCAAACCCTGCAAATGACAAATTCCCAATTTTTGAATCTGTGCGTCCCGTTTTTTCGCGTCCGATTATTATTTTTTTCTGATTCGATTTCATTTGACAGGTAATTTGATAGATTTCTTTGGTCCTAGAGTATTATAAATAATATTTACCACACAACATATGACGCATTAACGTTTTTATTAAACGGCAGGGTTGACTTGACAAACCCCATGTGCCAGGTCGGTTATAACATCGGTAATATCACACAAAATTTTCTATATGATCGATAAATTGGAGCGTAAGGATGACACAAAATTATCTGATTTCATGACAATGTGTTATGCCATTAATGTCCACCAATTTTCCAACATCGGACGGAATGATTAGGAAGGAAAACTTTTCAAAAAACCCACTTATTTTTAGGAGTATTTTTCTTGGTGGGGGAACCCATGCTTGGTTTCTAAGAAATTTTATATTGGCGCTTGTTTTTTGTTTTTCTTGCCAAGCCTTGCTAAATGAAATTAAGAAGAATATATATATTAGAAAATATTTCTCCAAATTTTCCTTCATTCGTCATCAAATTCGGTCATTGCCGTTTCCAAAGGTAGATGAGAGCGCATCAATTTTTAGGCTGCTTGCCTAATCAAAATAAATATTATATAATTGCTATTAAGATGATATTTAAATCAGCTATTTTCATCCGTTACACGTATAAGAGTGATAGCGCCCTAATGCTTCGATAACGCAGTCCGTACAAGGTTCAAACAGAACGGTTTATTTAGCTCGTATAACGTGACCAGAATGGATCCCCCCAAGTTTTCGATCTCTTGGATCCGTATCGTGCGGATAACCAAAATCGGAGCCATTAAGTATCGCGGGAATCACGCACGAAACTCGTGCCGAACAACGAGTAAATGGCTTACTTGCTCGTACCTTACACACCCTCCGTGCTGCGAAAATTTATGTCGGATCGTTTAGGAACGTATTCGCGATGTTCGGGAAACCGTGTAGTACCGCAACCAATTTTGGATGCCCATATATTCATGCGGTATTTGTTGTTTAGGCCATTTACTTAGAAGGGAGCTGTTTCGGGATTTGCCTATTGAATATGCCTTTTTGCTGTTGGAAAATGTGTGTGTGATGGAATTTTTCTCTCCCATTTTTTTTTCCTTTCCGCTTTTGTCTCTCATTTCAATTTGGATATTTGTTTCGCATCGAATATTATGGCTCTTCAACAGAATTTTCTCAACGACACCATGGATCCCATGGTTGGGTTTTTTTTGCCGGCATAAGTGGAAAAACCAGGCAAAAATGGGGGGAAAATTGAAAAACAATACTACCATTATGAATGTTATGTACAGTCAAACCTCGTTAGTGCGTCACCCGGTTAACACGTCATTCCGCTTACCGGATCACTTTTTGGAAGTCCCTATTATCTTCACACAGGAAATGGCACAGCTATGACTTACTCCGTTTAATGAGTCACTCCGCATATCAAGTCATATTTTTGCTCTCTCAAGAGTGACTCATTAACGAGGTTTGACTGTAATTATTATCAATCATTAGAACTACGATTTTTATAGATACAGTTTTCCACTATTTATTTTCTTGAATATTTGTATTAATTTCATTGAAGTCAATCAATAATATTAATATTATCGAATTTCTTTTCACGTAAGTGTTGTGTATTTCGAGAAAAACCATTCAAGTATGGTTTTACAAAAGCGCATTTGCCCTTAACAACAATAACGGGGAAAGAGCTACATGCAAAACAAATAATAATCAAAGTTTGTTGAACAGTTCTTATATATGAACTGGTGAACATAAATTTTGATTGTTGCGATTATATATCAACTTGAGAAAGTACTAGGGACTATGCTGTTACTTTATTTAAGATTATTAATACTACGAAAAAAACCGGAATAACGATATGTTTATAATTGTTACTCTTTTACGTGCTTTCATCTTGGCTCTAATAGCTTTGCTATCTTGTTGCATATGGCCAAATTTCCCATATTTTGTCATCTCTTTTTATGATTCTTGGAAATAGGCCTTGTATCGACTAATGTTAAAATAGCCAGATATTTTTATTGTTTGCTTTTAACTTAAGAGATGTCACACGAAAAAAAAATATTGACAAAAATCTTAACATAAAGGTCAAAAATTGAAATACTATGAGTTTGGTCAATGACGGTGATTTATTTACATATTACCCATCTAATACTTTGGAATGTAACTTTGTGGTGTAAAAAAGGCCACTGAGAGAGAGACCCAGATAAAAACAAATGGAATGAGAAGGTATTTTCTTCTCTCAACTCTCGTATCAGTTCATGTTGGGTTTCATTGAGAAAATACATGCACCTTAATAACTTGTTTACAAGTGAGTTACTTGGAAAAAATGGTTTTTATTCATATTTTCCTCTATCCTCCCTTTTGTCTGATTGAACGGAAAAGAGACACTGATTCCAGAAGTTAAAAGAAAAAAAATAGTTTTAAATATTTCACTTTTGTGAAGTAAGTTAAGATTCTCAGAACTTTTGTTTCATAAAAGTTAAAATTTTGATATATTTTAATTCAATGCAAATACTATGGCAAACACTATTTTTGCCCGGGTGGTTTTTCCCACTATGGCAAAAAACTTGCCAACCCTTGCCACTATTGTTTAATTGAACTTGTGGACTTTGTTTCTTAATGGCAACAGAGAGTAATTTGTTGTTAGTCTGTTATTTCTTAATTTAAATACTTTTTGGCACTCTGATTATTTTTTCCCATTTCGGGTGATAATCTCGTGGATATTTCGAAGTTGGGTTTTGTAACCATTGCTTATGTTGGGGTTGATGAATAACAAAAAAACAATCCCATTCATTGCTTCGTAACTTCTGAAGTTATACTACGCACAAAAATATATGCATATTTAATTACTACTAATAAAAATTAAAAAAATCTTACCATTAACATTAACCGTAAGGGGCCGTTCAAGTATTACGTCATCATGGGGGTTTCCGATTTACAGACTTTTGATGACAAGGGGGAGGGGGGTTTGGATAATGCTTACGTCATCAACACCCTTTATGAAAATATGAGTTAGGATTCAGAGGGACAGAGCTGATGACGAAATTTTGCTGACAGGGGGGGGGGGGTCAGTGATTTTCTGACTTTTTCTGACGGTGGAGGGAGGGGGTCAAAAATGCCAAAAAATTTGCTTACGTAATACTTGAACGGCCCCTAAACTTCAATTACGTAAAGCATTCGATTATAACTGATTATTTAAAATACCAGATAGTACGGCGTGAATTCTGTCTGAAAATAAATTACACTGAATCGCATAAAGTGATAGGTGAATAATCAGCATAAATGTATTTCCGTTTGTATAAAAAATGACAAAAGATGACGCTGCCAATAACATAGCTTGTGCTGAGCCTTCTCTCTCTTCCGATTATGTATGCATATACAGTCTAATTACACATTGCTGGTGCTAACTGGCAAAACTATCGTATTCATTCATTTCATATTAATTTTAATTTCTCATAGGAAAACTGAAGCTCAGTTGTGAACTGGTTCTGAAAGGGTATTAACAATCTTGATTAACTAAAATTTTAGTTACGAATTATATTAAGTCAATTCGCGATAAGTCGAACTCCGATAGCTCGAATAGCTGTTTAAGTCGAAGTTCGCACTCGACCCCAGAAATTTTTCCGTATGAAAGTTTTTGGCAAATTTAGAAAATGGAATTTATCAGTAGAATTTAACATTCTTAGCAACAGAAATTAAGCATTCAGCAACAATTTTGCACATTACAACAGAATTTAGCGGATTCGTTTTTCTGCTCGTAAAAACTGAATGTCTTTTTCACGAAAGGAGGACAGGAAAAAAGAAAGAGACAAACAAAAAATTACTGCATTTTTTGGCAGTAATGAAAATGCATTTTTTGGCAGTTTGAAAATAATCTTGTATAAACTGTATTTATAATTCGTTTCGCGTGTTATGAGTATCATATATGCGTCCGTTTCCATAACGTAGACCTACATTATGTATGTCTAGTTTTTTTCTAAATATTCTCATTCGATAATTAAATATGATTAAAATAGAATATAGTTTTTTGTTTTATACAAATTCCTTCATCCCAAAGTAGTTTGACATGTTTTTACTAACACAATATTCCTAAATATCAGTGTTATTTTCTGTCAGTGTGTCAAATGGAATTTTCCGATGAGTCGAACTAACGATAACTCGGAATTTTTCGGTCGGCCGTTGCACATTCGACTCATCGAAATTTGACTGTAATTATAGAAACTGATCGTAACATTTACTCAAGCAACTGTTAAGTCTGATGTAACAACACTCATTCAATTGCACAAAATTTAACTCCCATATCACGGAACTTTCAGCAACGGAGAAATCTGATTAAATAGTGATATATGTCACTAATACTAATTAGTCTGGCTTTCAACTGATCATAAACCTCCGTTTCCAAGCCAACCCATCTTTAAATGGCATTATCACAGCACTATATCGTCGCCACGCGCTTTACTGAGGGGGGGATGAGCGATAGCAACGATAAAACCATAATGATATCTCCAACTGGTTACGGGAAAAAAAGACTCCAATTTGGGTAATTTCCACGCAAACATATTTGGCGAACGCTGTAATAAAGAGGAGAAAAATATTTTATTAGTTTTTTTTTTCTGTTGATATAATCTCTAAGCTGGGAACTAGAAAAAAATATAAATGGCACCGAGCCAAAAACCCATCTAGATCTTTTTATTAAGTAGGAAAAAAAAAAAAGGAAAAATATAGGATCGGGAATGAAATCATTTCTCGCTTCTTCACAAATTCATATACGGCCGAGTTTCCATTAAATTCCGCATCCGGCACATGCTTCGGAATAATTTTCCTATTAATCAACACACACACACAAAAAACCCCGCGAATGTTGGATTTTTGGAGCTAGATACAATTTACTTGTATGGGGTTTTTGGAGCTTTGGATTGTTTCCAGACAAGTTGGAACCATAATCCTTTGAATCCAAAAACACAAAAAAAAAAACTGGAAAGGAAATTGTGTTGGCTTTGAAATGGCCTCTCATAAATCACTCCTTTCCTCTTTCATTTTAGAAAACGGGAGGAAATATATTCGGGTTCGGGAGAATGTATATAAGAAACCGTTATTTATATGTTCAATTTCAAACGCCGTAAATAAATTTCCGTAAACACAATCGGAGATAAAGACCGAAGACGAAATTTGCGAATAAAATATTCGGACGTTTTTATTGCCTCGATAACATTATTAACTTGCGTTGGAAAGAATGTTTTCCTTCTCTCCGGATGCAAAAAATAGATAAATTCTGTATGTATATCCAACAGATAACATTAGGGGTTATCTTTGGTGGTTATGATGATGGTTACGTGTTCGAATGATTTTTCTCCAGGATCGATGGAAAATCCGATCGATTCATGAAGTGAACTTCATGTACTTAAATGGATACGGAATTTGTTTTAATTGACCGAGTTTCCTGGTGATTTCAGAGTTTTCTATTAATCCACTCGTAACTATGCGAATGCTTCTAGATCTGAGTCACTGGTAGGCTACGGAATCCACCCGGGATCCGAATTATTTCTATACGGATTCTCACAGATCGGCATCATTGCTAAGTGATTTCTTTCAGATGTGAATTATTGGTATATGCGAGTTGTCCTTGATCTTACTAGTCGCTATGGAAATTCTCTCAGATCTGAATCATTGATATGCGAGTTCTCCTCCATCTGAGTCCTTGATATGCGAGTTCTACTCTATCTGAGTCATTGATATGCGAGTTCTTCTCCATCTGAGTCATTGATGTGCGAGTTCTTCTCGATCTGAGTCATTGATGTGCGAGTTCTTCCCCATCTGAGTCATTGATATGCGAGTTCTTCCCCATCTGAGTCATTGATATTAGAGTTCTTCCCCATCTGAGTCATTGATATGCGAGTTCTTCTCCACCTGAGTCATTGATATGCGAGTTCTCCCCCATCTGAGTCATTGATATGCGAGTTCTTCCCCATCTGAGTCATTGATATGCGAGTTCTTCTCTATCTGAGTCATCTCTATACTAATTCACCTAGATCCAAACTATTATTATACAAATTGTTTCAGATCATCATTGCAATAACAATTCTTTCTGATCAGCATCATTGTTATAAGAATTCTTTCAAGTCCGGGTGATTGGTATGCGAGTTATTCTTGATTTGAATAGCTACTATAGAAATTTTTCAGATGCGAATCATAGGTATGGGAGATTACCTTGATCCAAATTATTGCTATACTCATACAAATTCTTTCAGACCCCGAATTATCGTTATAAGAATTCTATCAGATTCGAATCATTGCTGTGCAAATTCTTTCAGACCCCGAGTTATCGTTATAAGAATTCTATCAGATTCGAATCATTGCTGTGCGAATTCTTTCAGACCCCGAGTTATCGTTATAAGAATTCTTTCAGATTCGAATCATTGCTGTGCGAATTCTTTCAGACCCCGAGTTATCGTTATAAGAATTCTTTCAGATTCGAATCATTGCTGTGCGAATTCTTTCAGACCCCGAGTTATCGTTATAAGAATTCTTTCAGATTCGAATCATTGCTGTGCGAATTCTTTCAGATTCGAATCATTGCTGTGCGAATTCTTTCAGATTCGAATCATTGCTGTGCGAATTCTTTCAGATTCGAATCATTGCTGTGCGAATTCTTTCAGACCCCGAGTTATCGTTATAAGAATTATTTCAGATTCGAATCATTGCTGTGCGAATTCTTTCAGATTCGAATCATTGCTGTGCGAATTCTTTCAGATTCGAATCATTGCTGTGCGAATTCTTTCAGATTCGAATCATTGCTGTGCTAATTACTGTATTTCAGATCTGAGTCATTGACATAAGAATTCCTTCAGGTCTGAGTTCATTGCTATATGAATGCACTCTGATCGCAATTAGTGTTATGGGAATTCTCATTGATTCGAATTATTGGTTTACGTATTTCCCTTGATCTGAATCGTTGGTATACAAATTCTTCCAGATCTGAATCGTTGGTATACAAATTCTTCCAGATCCGAGCCATTGATATATGAATTATCCTGGATCTTAATTATTTCTATTCTAATTCTCTTGGATCCGAATCATTTCTATACATAAATTCTCTCCAATCTTTAAATCAATCTTGCCACGGTAACATTATTGCGTTGGAAAGAATGTTTTCTTGGCGTTGAATGCAAAAATATAGATATATTCTGTGTCCGTGCAGAGTTGCCAACTGCTCCGGATTGTCCTTAGTTTCTACGGACGGCCGCAATGAACTACGAAGCTACGGGGCTCAATACTACGGAAATCGGTTTGGAAAAAACTCCAGTTTCTTGCGGTGTGTTAATAATTTTTGATATATATTTTTCTCAAATTGCACAACCGTAACGATGAATTCGTATACGCATGTGAGAGAGTTCGAGTGAAGACAAACTCGGAGCCGATCTATTTTGTCTGTGCGCGAAAGGCAATCTGTAAAGCCGTCTAAACCTTCCGCTCTACCAACACCTTCTGTGGCAGAAAGCCTCCGCGCGAAGCTCGTGACGTCACTGACGTCGCCTATTTCACCTATAGTCATTGTATACACTGCAAGAATAGGTAAAGATTTCGCATATGTCGGCCTACTTTAATCCAATGACTGCAGGTGAAATGGATCTTACTTCAGTGACGTCAAAGCTTCGCGCGAGGGCTTTCTATAGAAAGTGTTGGCTCTACTCGATGCCCAAACGCGCAAAAACCTGTTTTCCGTCAAAACCACCCCAAGACGTGGACTAAAAACCGGGTTTTTTTTTTGAATGGTTCAAGGCGGCGGGTCCGGAACCGGCTTCATTTGCATAGTGCATGGTCGAGCTCGCGGAACTCGTGTCGGAACGAATGTTTCGCCGCAGGTGTTCTGATACGAAGAAAATGGGAATGGGAGGTCTAGGATTGCTAGACGTCCGTATATACGGCCCACAAGGGTGCAAGCAGGTTGGGATTGTCAATATTCATGAATTAAGGGACTCGGGGTGACCTCGGAACGTCGTTTCGGGAGGTTGGGGGGGGGGGGCTGATGTGTCCGGAGCCCTCTCGGTTCCAGTGGCACGCTGAGGTGCTGTATTTAACGAACTTTCAAAAATTAAATTATTTTCTCTAATTTTAATTCAGTGATTATTTTTTTTATTGTACTATGATTATGTTGTCCTGGGACGGTACCCCCATTGCGATTCATGAAACGTTTACTTCATCTGTAAAACGAATACGAAATTATTAATTACCGGAGCCTTGGTTATTTCCAAGTATTCACTTAATCCTCACGTTTTCGTGGAATTCTAAACAACACTTTATTCTAATCCTCGTTGTTTAATATAATCGCGTTAATTTATAATCGTTGTTTCCGAATTAAAATCTTTGAATTTTGAAGTAAATCTCTCTCAAACTGAATCGCGATAAAGAGATTTAAGCTTTGAATTAGAGTTTGTCCATTTTAATCCCATTTGAAATGAATGTTGGTGATTTAAATGCTGTGCGTGTTCTCTCCGGTTTTACTCGTGCGAATTGTTTAGTTATTCGGAACACAAATGAAACCTGAAATTACGATGTATCGAATCCCATTCGAATTGATATAACGATTACTAGTATTGTACGGAAAATTTGAGTTTTTCTATGAATTATCCTAAATATGATACAACTTCATACAAATTCACTTAAACCTTGAAGCACTATACTGTCATGCTAATTCGTACAGATTCGTATGAGGGTGGATTCACATCTACAGACACTCACCGTGTCAGACACGGCAATCATTCTTTATCATAAAAAACCAATGAACGTATTCATATCCACAGGGATCTGGATTCACATCTACAGACACGGCAATCATTCTTTAACATAAAATCACTGAACGTATTCATATCTACAGGGATCTGGATTCACATCTACAGACACGGCAATCATTCTTTAACATAAAACCAATGAACGTATTCATGTCTATCGTATCGTGGCTGTGCATGCGCAGACAGTCATTTTTATGACGAAAGACGTCACTCTCCCCCTTGTTATTTCCGAGCTAATTAGTAGAATGTTGCCACCATCCACTGCTCGGAGCCATTCAACATATACAGACGCTCCAAGGAGAGGAAATTCTGTCTTCATAGCTTAGTTGGTAGAGTACTCGTCCGGCAAACGAGAGACCGCCGGGGTTCGAGTCCCCGTGAGGGCAGAGATGAATTTTCCTTTCCTGAAACATCGATATCTCCTGCACTTAGCCTGTATCTGTACTCATTTTTATGTTAAGGAATGGTTGCCGTGTCTGTAGATGTAAATCCACCCTGGAAGCCGTAGAAGTTTTCTCTGTTACGAATTCCCCTTGATCTGAATAATCGCTTTACGAATTCTTTCAACTTCGCCTCATTACTACAGAAATTCTTTCAGGACCGAATCTTCTACTACAGAATTTTTTTTTTCAGACCCCGAGTCATTGCTATAAGAATTCTTTCAGATTCGAATCATTGATATGCGTATTCTCCTGATCTGAATCAAGCTAAGTAATTCTTTCAAATCCTAGTCATTGCTATGGGAATTTTCTCCGATCCGAATTGCTGCTATAGGATTTTTTCCGATGGTAATCATCTCCATACGAATTTCCTATGATACGAATCATTTTTATCAAAATTTTCTCTGATGCAAATCATTTTTATCGAAATTTTCTCTCGATACGGGAATCTCTCCAAGACGCGTCATTGCTATACGAACTACCCCCGATCCGAATGTCTGTGTGTGATCGGTATGAAAATGCTCCCTGATCTGAACCAATGCTAGGCATATTCTCCCAGCATCTCCTACAGATAGAAGATCTCGTCACGATGCTCGTGACGTCAGCAAATAGTCCATCCTCATTCATAATATTCAGAGAAAAAAATTCCGCTGCATGTATTCATCTTTGTACTGAAAAGAAACGATCGGGGTTGGAATTGGCGATTTCTATGCCCGACATCCAATCACCATGCCGTATTTGTGAGCCAACCAGGAAGGTCCCGCGCCAAAAATAAGAAGAAACGAAATAAAATTCTGTGGTTCAAAACGTGGCAAACTTGCTAGGTAGTCTTAATGACGCTACAGATGAACTTGGCAACCCGTGCAGTGGCCTTCTATCTCTAGGAGGTGCTGATTCTCCCACAGCTTTGGTTATCACACTTACAAAACTTAAGGCACCGGAGATGATTTTTTTATTCGCCATAGTGACCTGGTGCCTGGGAATTGCCAAGTCGTCTTCAAACCGGTAACTCTTAAAATTTGTGCTTCCAATTCGGTTAATACGACTGCTGGCAGAGTCTGAATCACATTTTATCTGATTTTTATGTAATCTATTTATGGAGAAAAATATACGTTATAAAATATAATACAGGGCTGGCGCCACGTCACCATGGCAACTACAAAATTGATATTGGCACCTAAAATTTTCGGCGTTTAGTTATTAAATTGCACGCTGACGGCAGCGCAAAAGGTTTGGACTTTACAGCAGGATATCTGCTAACATGAAAGACGGACACACTATGAAGAGGCATTATTTTAGGTCTTTCTCTCCGGGTAGAATTTTTTGGCTCCTAGATTTTTTTTGCAACTTCGTCCAGCCCTGGTGTAATATCTTTTTATAGAGCCTATTATTACAAAACGTGTGCTAATCAACTAATGCATCATTCTGAAATACACAGCGCATATAATCTATAAATAAACCTATCGGATAATAATAATCATTATATGACGAAAGTTTTTCCCGATAAATAAATCTTATACGAAGAAAATATAATCACACTAAACATCGCAAATAAGCAAAAAAAAAATTGCTTGTTGTTATTTAGGCCCAAATTGCACCGACAGCGCATGCGCGTCACTCGGAAAACTACCGAAGGGCCTTAATCATCTCCAAACGGAGGAACTCGAGACGCATCTAATAACATTAACGTGTCCGGAAGTCCCGAAATTGGATTTCGTTTTAATAGCTCCAGGGGCCCCAAGTCTTCATCTAATTTCTCTCCGTGGCCCCTACCTCCTCCCTATCCTTTTTACGCCTGGTGTCTTCCGGATCTTCATCCGTTGCTGTTTATTGGAGAATGGCGATCAGGGTTAACGACTTGGCCGGGAATCGGGCCACGGCCCTCTCTCTCTCTGCCTGTCTATTTCTAGACATGGAGGTGGTGGTTGCGGCTCGAATGGGCAGAGAGAGAGGGAGAGTCCGAGAGATGACGATTAGAGGAAATTTTTGATAATCGATTCGCCAGGAAAGGAAAGAAGAGAGTCCCCATTACCTTTAATATATATTGATTTATTTATGCACAGGGTGAAATTAATTTACGCTAAAACAATCTTTTTTGTTTGGTTGTTGTTGTTGTTTGGCGTCGCTCTTCTGGAGCCCACGGAGCGTGATGTGATGAAACTGATCGGAAATATTTGTTTCCGATAATTTTCCTGGAGAGGTTGCTTCTTCCTTTTGAAAGTTTTTTGGTGAATGATGAGACCAACGCGGTTATATTTCGGTTTTGTTGTCGAAGGTCAGTTGAATTCGACTTTGGGTAATAACTGGAACTTCCGTCCTGAATATCTGTAATTACGTTATATGTGTTATACGGCGATGAATCCGGTTATTACGCATTCGCCGCAACATATGGACGTAGAAGAATGGGAATTGCTGTAGCAGTTTTTGGTATAGCGAAGTCTGGACGGTAATCGCGAATACAACGGAAAATCCAACAGACTCACGAGGGTAAGGTGTAATGTACAGTAGCGGGATTACGGATGCGAAATTTGTCATTAAAAATGAATTATCACGTCTTTGATTCTGGAATCTGAAATTCTGGCAAATCATTCATTTTCATTTATTCTGAAATCATTCATTTTCATTTATTCTGAAATCATTCAATTCCATTTATTCTGAAATCATTCATTTTCATTTATTCTGAAAAATTCATTCACTTTCATTTATTCTGAAATCATTCATTTCATTAAATATGAATTTTCATCAGTTCTGAAATAACTCCACTCATCCTGTATGAATTTTTATTAATTTCAAACTCAATTCTGTCATTGAGCGTTAATTTTCCTCAATTCTGAAATTATTCCTTTCATTAACAATTAATTTTCATTAATTCGGAACTATTTTTTCATTAAATATTAGTTTTTATTCATTCTGAAATCATTCATTTCATAAAATATTAATTTTCATCCATTCTGAAACTATTCATTTCACTATATATTAATTTCAAAGTAATATTAATTTCAAAGTAATATTAATTTCAAAGTAATATTAATTTCAAAGTAATATTAATTTCAAAGTAATATTAATTTCAAAGTAATATTAATTTCAAAGTAATATTAATTTCAAAGTAATATTAATTTCAAATTAATTTCAAAGTAATATTAATTTCAAATTAATTTCAAAGTAATATTAATTTCAAATTAATTTCAAAGTAATATTAATTTCAAATTAATTTCAAAGTAATATTAATTTCAAAGTAATATTAATTTCAAAGTAATATTAATTTCAAATTAATTTCAAAGTAATATTAATTTCAAATTAATTTCAAAGTAATATTAATTTCAAATTAATTTCAAAGTAATATTAATTTCAAATTAATTTCAAAGTAATATTAATTTCAAATTAATTTCAAAGTAATATTAATTTCAATTCTGAAATCATTCGTTTCATTAAATATCAATTTTCATCCATTCTGAAATAATTTATTTCATTAGATATTAGTTTTCATCAGTTCTGAAATCGTTCCACTCATTCTATATGAACTTTCAACAATTCCGAAATTATTACTTTCAAAAATTCTTTAATTATTACTTTCAAAAATTCTTTAATTATTACTTTCAAAAATTCTTTAATTATTACTTTCAAAAATTCTTTAATTATTACTTTCAACAATTCTTTAATTACTACTTTCAACGATTCCAAAATTATTATTTTCAAAAACTCCAAAATTATTATTTTTAACAATTCCGAAATTATTACTTTCAACATTTCTTTAATTATTACTTTCAACGATTCCGAAATTATTATTTTCAAAAATTCCGAAATTATTACTTTCAACATTTCTATAAATATTATTTTTAACAATTCAGAAATTATTATTTTTAACAATTCCGAAATTATTACTCTCAACAATTCCGAAACTAATAAAATGTAGTTGAAACTGTTACATTATTTCTGTAAATTCCGTATCCATCAAAGTTATCCCCGTTTTCGAAAACTTAGAAATCCAGATCAGGTCATAATCAATAACGATAATTACCGTATACCCAATAGTTCCTATTAATAATCAAAACAACCTTAAACTTTCTGCTCAGAAAAGTTGGATTTATGTAAATTTCCGTCCATACATGACCGCGGTAATTGCTGCAAAAGTTATCCGATAACTCGTTATATATATATATATATATGTAGAAAAGAAAATTTCCAATATATTCTTTCGAAACTGAATGCAAATAGAGGAAAAAATTTTTCCAACGTATAAAACAAAACCCTCACCCCCAAGAACAAAAACAACGTTAAAAGTAATCGATATTTCTGACAAATGGCTTAATTTTGAAGCCGATCTAATTTGGAACGGGCTGTTGCCAACATAATTTTCATGAATGAAAGATAAGAAATATTTCATTATATATATTAGCTGGAAACATTTTTATTATTTCACTTTCCTTCAACTGGTAAGAAATTCGATAATTTTCTATCGACGAAGGAAAACAACAAAAAAATTCAAAAAATTTATTTTTATCGAGAAATTCGAGAAAGAAAATTCCTTAAAATTTCTCTAATTGAAGGTAATTTTATTTATTCTTCGTAAAATAATAATAATAATAATTCTTCCAATAATTGGTTAAATAAGGAAAAATATTTAAATTATCAATTTTTTTAAAAGAGAAATTCTTTTCTAATACATTAATTTTGTTCTTCCTGGAAGAAAATACTGTAAATAAATAATAGATTTAAAGCTTTTCTTAAGCTGGAAATCTGTTTTAAACTGATTGAAGAATTTTCTAGAATTTCCATGAAAATGAAGTTTTTAACGAGTTTTCTTCTTTTTTTTTTATCATCATGCCTATGTAATTACTTCGATTAATCAAAGACTTGGCGGGATTTGAAACGCGCCAAAAAATAATTAATAAGCATTAAAGAAAAACTTCTCTTGGGTCTTTTATCAAATATATTTATTTATGGATTTATTTTCCTCTTAAGAGGGTGTTTTGATAGATAAGTGGATAGAAAATTTCTGATATTTCTAAGAAAATGGTGGATTTTTATTGCAAGAGGTATCCATTATAATTGATAATGGCTTTCGTGTTTTGTGGATGGGGAAGTGTTTCGACGATACCTCTAAACGTTAAATTTTACCTGGTTTTCAATGAAGAAATACATTACAGGAAACGTCATTATAATACGGCGAGAATTTGGCTTTTTTACCGGTAATTATGCGCGGAAACGGACCCTCTTTATTAGGAAATTCTAGAAGAAAAATTTCCGAAAACATCTCTGATCGAAGGCAATTCTTAAAGAAATAATTCTTCCAATAATTGGTTAAATATGGGGAAAATATTTAAATTATTAATTTTTTTAAAAAAAAAAAAGGAAATTCTTTCCTAATATAATAATTTTTCTTTCTGAAAGAAAATACTGTAAATAATGTATTTAAAGCTTTTCTTAACACTTACAGCAGCAATCCCGAGATAACTCGTCAAACATGATCCGCTTTCTTTATTTTGGTCACACCGAAATATCTCGGGTTCTTAACACGCTTTTATTTCTAATGTGGAAGTTATCCCTATTAAATAGGGATCACAGGAAAATTTTAAAAACCGCTTATAACGAGATAAGCGGCAAATCTGTTTTAAACTGATCGAAGAATTTCCGTGAAATTAAATAAAAAAAACAATTTTAACGAATTTTTTTCAAGTTTTTGTAATTACTTGAATTAATCAAGACTTGGCGAGATTTGAAACGTGCCAAAAAATAATTGATAAACATTAAAGAAAAGTATCTCTGGGTCTTTTATCAAATTTAATTTTTTTTTTTATGGATTTATTTGCTCTATATATAAGGCCGGTATTACGCTATAAAAGTTTGACCAAACTAGTATTTTTCAAGGACTTATTTTCTCTTAAAACTGTGTTCTGATAGATAAGTGGGTAGAAAATTTGGATTTTTGCAAGAAAAATGTTGGATTCATTGTTCGGGGAAAAGGGTCATAACAAGTAATAATGATTTTCGTGTGTTTTGTGGATGGAAAATTCTATTGCGACCATACACCTCTAGTACCTAAAATGTTGCCTGGTTTTCGGTGAAGAAATATATTGCAGCGTGAAATGTCATTATAATACGGCAAGAATCTGGCTTTTTACCTGTAATTATGCATAAAAACCGACCGTTTAATTAATAAGTTTAATGTTGAAGAAGAAAAATTTCCTATGTTAACTCTAATTGATGGTGTGATTCTAATTAATCTTCGTAAAAAATAATTCTTCCAATTATTGGTCAAATATTTAAAATTATTTAAATTAATTTTTTTTCTGAAAAGTAAATCCTTCCTAATATTATTTTTTGAAACATAAAATACTGTGAATAAATAATATTAAAGTTTGGAACTTTTCTAAAAGCTTTCTAAAAACTGATCGAAGAATTTTCTAGAAATTTACAATAAAATAAATGAAAAAAGTTTTTAACGAGTTTTCTTAAGCATATGTAATTACTTCAACCAAGACTTGGCGAGATTTAAAACGCGCCAAAAACAATAAGTATTAAAGAAAAATTTCTCCGAGTCTTTTATCAAATTAAATTTTTTTTATGGATTTATTTCCTCTAATGCCGGTATTACGCTATAAAAGTTTGACAAAAGTCCTTTTATAAAACTTGAAAAATGCTACCCATAAGATCATCGGTTGCATTTTCTAGAATGTAACCAATAATGTTATTGGTGACATTTCTCAAGTTTTATAAAATTACTTTTATCAAATTTTTATAGTGTAATCCAGGCCCTAAAGGCTGTTTTGATAGATAAGTGGATAGGAGTTTTGGATTTTCGTACGAAAATTTTTGGGTTTATTACACGGGGAAGGGATCATTGCAAGTAATCATGATTTTCGTGTTTTAGGAGATGGGAAAGGGGTGTGGTTGCATTCAAATCGTACCGAGTACCGTCATTTTCGATTAGGGATACATTTACGTACCTGGAATGTTACTTGGTTTTCGGTGAAGAAATACAGGGTGTCTTGTAAGTGATAATGCGGCCTTTATCTCAACAACTGTCAGTCGTAGAGGTATAGTTTCAGTTTAAAAAAATGCTCAAAATGCATTCAAAATTACCCTGCACCAGTTTTGAGAGTGAAATTACAGTGGGTAACGAAATAAAAAAATTAAATTTTTAGAAGACCCCCGTCCTGTAATTTTGAATCAGAAAGTTACTGCCCTGTTTGTCTCATCTGAGACCAACAAAAAAGTTTCTAAGTGCAATATTGGTTGAGATAATGGAATTCAAAAACCGAAGGAAAGTTGGGAAAGGAAAACATAAAAAAATGAGTGAAAGGAGCGTTTCCTGTTGGTTTTTGCTGTTCTTTCATAACTTACCTCCGATTTTTGAATTCGAATATCTTAGCAAAACATGCACTAAGAAACGTGTATTTGTTTTCCTGGGGAGATACAACAAGGGGATCGTATAAAAATGTAGATTTTCTTTTATTTTGCGGCAAGCTGTATTCTCACTCTGGAAACAGATATAGGGCAATTTTTGAACGCCTTTTGAGCTTTTCTTAAATCGAAACTATACATTTACTACGGACCGTTGATGAGATAAAGGCCACATTAGCACTTACAGGACACCCTGAATATTGTGTATTTAGACCATTCTGGAATCTCTCCCACTTCAACATGCCAACTTCTTCTTCTTACTTGCCCCACAAGTCTTTTCCACACTTTTGAAATCCCAGGCTGCGGTCTCCGGCCCTTTTGTGTCACTGGGAGCACATGCAATTTTTCTGCCTATTCATAGGGTTCAGCTAGACATTTTAGTCAAATGGCTTGTACACTGCTCAAAACAATTAGGGGAGCACATGGTTTTAACAAAATTACGCAAAGATGTATACCGATGAGTAACATAAAATGAATCATCCATAATTTAAAGCCTAGCAGGAAACGGAAGAAGAAAACTTCATATGCAAATTCAAAAACCAGAAAAAGGAGATAAGGGCAGAAATCGGGATGTTGCAGAAACGTCTGTTTTACTGCCGTAACTGTGAAATTCGATTGCGCAGTATTTTTTTTTTGAGACAAGGTGACTTGAGGATGTCTCAACAACGTGATTTACCGGAGTCCATGGCACGGCGTGTTATAGACAGACTGGAATCCGGGCAAACACAACGTAGTGTCGCGGACGCTGTTGGAGTCGCCAGAAGTGTTGTTGCAAGGCTGTGGAATCGATTCCAAGAAACAGGAAATGTTAGACGTCGACCAGGGCAAGGTCGGCCACGCGCCACTACAGCAACTGATGACCGGTATATACGGTTAACAGCCCGTCGAAACAGAACAGAGAATGCTATGCAGCTGCAAAGACGGTTGCTCTTGGCAACAGGACGAAGGGTGTCCAGCCAAACAGTACGTAATCGGATTCATGAGGGAGGGCTCTATGCACGTAGGCCAATGGTCTGCATTCCGTTGACCCCACGCCACCGTGCGGCCCGAAGAAGATGGGCTGCTGAACATCGAGATTGGGAGCAACATGATTGGAGCCAAGTGCTGTTTACAGACGAGTCCCGATTCAGTCTGGAGTGTGACACCCGACGTGTTCTGGTATGGAGGGACAGGGGCACTCGAAATAACCCCGCATTCGTTCGTGAAAGGTCACAATACAGACGAGCTGGTTGGATGGTATGGGGTGGAATCAGCATAGGCGGGATACGGACCTGCATATCATTCGGAATGGCACTTTGACGGCCCGAAGGTATGCAGACGAGATACTGCGACCTCATGTCATCCCTTACGCTGGAGCCATTGGAGATTCCTTTGTTTTCCTGGATGATAATGCCCGACCGCATAGAGCTCGTCTGGTGGAGAACATGCTTGAAGCTGAAACAATACAGCGTATGGAATGGCCAGCGTGCTCTCCTGACCTGAATCCAAGTCGTTGTCCTTGGACGCCGCATTGCTGCGCGACCAAGGCCGCCTGTTACTGTCCGAGACTTGCAGATTGCACTTCTTGAGGAGTGGAACAGTATTCCCCAAAGTCTGATCGATAACCTCATCGCATCCATGGCAAACAGGTGTGCAGCAGTCTTAGCTGTTCGAGGAGACCACACGCCCTATTAAAACTCATGCATCATGTCTAAACAGTACTTTTTTTTTATCGTTTACATGTAACCAAATTGTTGCCCTAAATCATCTTTTCATGTTTTTTCCATATTTTCAAAGAATTAAAGCTTAATTCCAAATTTTTGTACGTCTTTTTTCTGTATTGCGCATTGATACGCGTGTACTATCCATTGTATGCCAATACGTGGCTGTCTCGCACGGTTTTCTTCACTTTTTTGCTTGCTCCCCTAATTGTTTTGAGCAGTGTACTTTGCATCGAGTTGATGGCTGTCTTCATGGGGAGAACGAAGCGAGTGATTCGATACTTGTGTCACGAGGGGGGGGGGGGGGGACACCATAAACCTTTGCTAACTTTTCCCGACACAACCCTGCCCCATTTGAGGTAGCGGCAGTGCCGCCTTAACGCATTGGACCACCCGGGCACGGCCCGGGGGCCTCACAAAAGGAGAAGAGGGCCCTCACAAAAATTAGATCCGGTTGAAATTTTCTAGAATTTACAAGGTAGGGAGGGCCTCACGAAAACCCGGCCTGTATATTTCAGCGTGAAACGTCATTATACTACGGCGAGGATTTGGCTTCTTTTACCGGTAATTATTCATAAAGACCAACCGTTTTGTTAAGAAATCCAAGAAGAGAAACTTCTTTAAAATATCTCTGTTTGAGATCTTGTTCTAGTTAATCTTCGTTAAAAAAAATATTTCTTCCAATAATTGATTAAACATTTAAACCTATTGTTAATTTTCTCAAAAGAAATTCTTTTTGTAAAGATTGAATTTCATTATTATTTTCTTTGCGATAGAAAATACTGTAAATAAATAAATAATGTATTCAAATCTTTCTGCTTAAGCTGCGAATCCGTTTTAAAACTGATTGAAGAGTTTTCCAGAATTTCCATAAAATAGAAAAACAAGATTTTCACGAGTTTTCTTTTCAAGCTTATGTAATTATCTCAATTAATCAAGACTTGGCGAGATTTAAAAAGCGCCAAAAAAACAAATAATAATTAACAAAGAAAAAACTTTTCTCCTGGTCTTTTATCAAATGCAGTTTCTTTTTTGTTCAAGAATTTATTTTCCCTTAAAAAGCTGTTTTCCATAGATAAGTAGGAAGAAAATTTGGATATTTCTAGGAAAATGGTGGATTTATTACAGTAAGTAATGACGATTTCCAGTTCTTAAGGGATGGGGGGAAAATGGTGTGTTTATGCGTGTTCAAATCCTACCGATACTGCCAATTTCAATTAAGGACACTCCTACGTACCTAGAAATTTTACCTGGTTTCGGTGAAGAAACATATCGCAGCGAGGAAACGCCATTTTAATGCGGTGAGAATCTGGCGTTTCCCAGGAGGGAAAACAAATCGACGATGAATGTAGTCTTTCGAATTTTTCTTATTGGCCCTATCGAACGCATATTTGCGTCCGTGAATAAAATCCGAAGAATCTGTGAATGCGTAATTATTTCAAGGATTTTGTTTAATACTCTGGTGATCTATCTATGGTTTTCCGGTATCGAGTTGGTCTGAATTTCGAAAATGTTCGTCACGCCTGCTACTACTACTCAACCGCACACGAATCTTGCACACATTCCTCTGCGGAATCGCTCACGAATAGGTGCATGACGGAATGTGTGTTCCAAGTGTAAGTGCGGCCGTAACGTATTTATGTTGTCGGGATTGTGCTCTTGTTGGTGCCATCTGTCTTCTGTATTTTTTGAAGTGAAGATGGTAGATGCTCGAATTTTCATGTTATGTCAGTGTCGTGTTATACGTCTATATTGCTGCTGTCTGCGGAGAGGCTTTATTTCCCAAACGCAGAATATATTCCGAAATCTGTGGGGAAATCCTGGTGGATAGATGGCAGCACATCAAGAACTGATAAAATGCACGACACACGTAGCTATTTTACTGAAAGAATATACACTTCACGAAGGTTTTTCTACAGCTGGCTGATGCGAAGATGAATTTAGGAAAAAGAGAAAATTCAGCTGTCCTCTTGCGAGGAATCGAGCCCGCGTCCACTCACTTACCGCGTGAGCGCACTAGACTACGAAGAAAACGATTCTCAGTCTTTCCTTAAAGCTCGTGTGCGCTGAACGGGGCCATCATTCATGGACGGTCGGACCTAACTCTGGCCAAAGCTCATAATTGCTGACACTGCCACCAGATGGCGACTTATATAGTGTATGATTATCCAATGAATCATGAAATCAGTCGATACTTTTCGGATTTCGTGATTATGTGTCTTTCAATATGAAAAGGTTGTCATTAAGTCTCAGAATAATCGAACAAAAACATTATTTAGGGCTGTATTATCTTGGGAAGAAACTATACTTGGCTCCTAAGAAATTTGTCTGGCACGGTCTTATAAATTAGACTTCGTAGTTTCTACGGTGCAGGCAGATTTCCGATTCTGTGAGTCGGCACCGTTATGGATTGCGTGAAAAATCTGAAATTTCAGGTTTATGACCAATCAGCAACGGCTCCGAACTTGCAAAATCAGAAACCCCCTGCACTATGTTTGCACACTAATGATAGTAATGGTTTTGATCGATATGATTAGATACCTTGCCATGAAGATTGAACAGTTAGGCCACATGTTAGGAGAAAATTATCATGTGCAGCACTGCCTTAGGCAGCAGTATTTGAGGGTTTATAGATTCCCACTCTTTTGAGCCGAGATTTTAGTGCTCTTTTAAAGTAGAAAAACGAATAACTTCCCGCAAAGGAAAGGAGATATCGAACCTCTTTCCCCTTTCGGGAAATCCTGTTTACGCCTATGATGTGTACAAATTGCATCAGTGGTTCTTTAACTTTTGTCACCCGGGACTCCCTTGCCCATAGTCATGTTTAATCTGCAGCTCTTCAGAATAGTTTAGTAGATCTTGCGCATTTAGAAAAGAACCATTTCAACGCATGAACAGGCGCATCCTCACTGCTATAAAAATCGATATCTCCAGCTCCCCGTGACACCCATGACAAAGTTTGGCGATGCCCTTAAGAGCAGCGACTCACACTTTGAGAAACCACCGATTCACATGGGAAATATTTTCTCATCTTTTAATTAAGTTTTGAAGTTAGACACAGATTTCTGATCGGTAGTTGTAGCTGCGCAGACACAGCTCAGAACACACCAATTTCAATTATGGACACTGCGCAGAACTGGGAAGTTTTCGTAACAAAGTTGGCATATGCACTGTATTCGAAAACAACTGTTGGAGAATAAATGAAGCGTTCGGCAGAACAACGGTCTGTGATATTTTTTGAGGAAACATAATAAAAGTCATCGCTGAATTAGGGAAACACCTCTTTTGCATGGATTTCAGCGGTGTAAAAGTGCATATCACAACTACATCTTTTGTTTTCTACTACTACTTAACCGAACATGCGCCTCGTACACATCCCTCTACGGAATTTCTAACGAATCGGCACATGCCGAAATGTGTGTTCTGAGTGTATGCTTGGCCCTAACGTATTTATGTTGTCGAGTTGCGTTTGTTCCGTGTTCATGCTGCCATCTGGCTTCCATTTTCTGAAGTAAAGATGGGAAATGCTTAGATTTTCATGTTTTGTCAGTATCGTGTTGTGGGCCTGCCTGACTCTCTGCGGGGAGACTTTTTCAAACGGGAGACCGGCTCACAATATTTTTTTTTTTCTGCAGGAACTTACTTTAGGAAAGTGTAATAGAACCTGTATGGAATGTTATTTAGTGGAAAAGCCGGTCTCGCAAAAATGTAACATGGACCGTTATTCAGTCGAACGCTCGAAATCTTCATTTTTTCAATTTTTTTTCCAAAGTTTATATATTTTTTAAATGTTTTGTGAAGAAATAATGCATTTCGTTCAAAGGTTTTCAGCCAAGATGATATGCATATGGGCGGAGATACGGGGGGCGGCAAGGGGGGGGGGGCATTGCATCAAAGGTCGAGTCGACAGATCTAATGCATATATGTATAGACATCATCATCATCTTGCCCTCCCAGCAATAATGACCGTGCTTCCCCCCCCCCCAGACTTCCAAGTCTATCTCCGCCTATGGATATGATGGATATGCAGGGTATGTGTATCTTCACACAACTTTTTCCAGAATTTTATTTCTAAACTTTAAATCACACTTTTCCCTGAGGCACTTTCTCCCGGCAGCTGTCTTGATACCCCTCCCGAAAGTTCAAATTTAAGTGCTGCCCTCTGATGAAAGCTCCCCGAAAAAAAGTTCATATCCACCATATTTCTAAAGTCAAAACTTACACAATCCTTTAAGCCAGGGCTTTAACGTCAAAAGAAAAAAAAATAATCTACAGCAAGGAAAGGCAACCCTCACATTTGTAGCATGAGGGTCTGAAAGGGCAAAAGCCGTGTTTTCCTAAATAGCAGGTTTCGTTGATTGGTTTAAAAACTTAAATTTTTCAGGTTTATAAACCAATCAACTACCTTTCGCTGCACGAAACGCAACGAAAAATCCCGCTCTTGGGGGGGGGGGGGAACCACGGCCAAAAACTCACATCGTGTGTAAAACGCGCCAAACGAAAGATAAACTCGCTTCACGGTAACCCCGCATCACACACAGGTTTACAACAACAACGAAGTAAGTGGATAAATCTTCTCTGGGAAGTTTTGTATCAGATTTCTTGACGTCGATTTAATTTTCGATCGACGGACAATTTTCTTCTTCTTCTTCTTTTTCTCCATGTTGCTTATTATTATTATTCGGGACCAAATCGTGACAGAGCAGAGATGGTGAAAATTATTGGAAGGAAAATTTGTTTCCTCGAGGACGGATCGGGTTAAGTGAGGAAAACCGTTCAAAGATTGACGGAGAGGAGCTTCTTCTTCTTCGTCTTCAAGGAAGAGAGAGAGAGAGGTTAGAATTTCAAAATTTAATCTTCGCCTCGTCGAAATAAATCATTTTTGGCTCCGAGGCGGTTTTATCAAAATTCCAGTCTTAACCTTTCGCTGAAATCCAATATTCAATGTGCGTCTCTCCTATATATATATACCCAAAAAAAAGTTATTTTAGACTTAAACATGAGTGAGAATGGATTTCTCCTTTGAAACATGGATGTTCAATTTGCACTACGCAGGTGTAAATCTGTTTAAGGAGCCATTTTTTTGTATGTTTAACGAGTTGGAAAGACTCGGAATTTATTTAATATTACATTTTGAAGTATGGTTAGTGGATTTACACAATTGAATGTCGTATTATATTTAATGTCAGGAAATGTTATTATTTTATTGAAAAGTAATATATGCTAATGTTTTCTGTCTCTCTTTTCAGGTAAGTTGTTTGTGATTATTGGATTGTACGGAATGTGGTGAGGTAATATTAGAATTTCTACTGATTTTTTTTTTTTCTTTTAACTGTTTTTTCATAGTTGGAAGTATTCAAGTAAACGTGTTTGTCATGTTTTTCTTTTTTTTCATTGATGCGTTGATCATAGATTTGATCCCTCCCCCGCAATAAATGGTTGCCTGAGAAATTAGCATTGATTTCTTGACCGTAGTCAACCCTAGTTCATTATCCCGGAGCGAGCAGAGTGATTATTGTTCCTGTTCTGCCGAAGCCATTTATTCACCAGCCGGGTCCAGATGGATCACGCACCGACAACCCGAGCAGAACAAAGAAAAGCTCAGCTAGTGCCCGTGTGAGAGACTCACTTTCATTCGCTCACCAGCTCATTCACCCACTCACTAGGTCAGTCATGATCACTCACTCACACGGCTACTAACCCAACCACTCTTTTGCTTGCTCCTTTGGGTGAAATGTAAGGGGCGAATTTTCCGGATCGCAGTAGAAATCACCGAACAAACCCCCCCCCCCCCCACCCACAACAAAATAATTTCTCTCCATATCCTTTTAAATGAAACGTAGGCCTTTTTCCGATTTTCTGCAAGTAAAATGTAAAGAGTATAAAGAAAGCTGTTCCATTGAGAAATATCGACTTTACAATATATCATGGCTTGTCAATGTTACTATGTAAAAATAATAGACTTTTAAATGAGAGGGTTCAATCGGCCTACTCGGGAAAACTACTGGCGGTAGTTAGCTTAAATTTGGAATTTTTTAATCCCCAATGAGTTTCTATTAAAACTTGCATGTATTCGAAAAAATTCTCGCAGTTGGTTACCATTTCCTCGCATGGGAATGCTCATCAGACATTCGAGATACTTTACACTTTGAACACTAATCAGAGCTCCAAAAATACCTTTAGGGACGACGTATACCCGAAAACAAACCTAAAGATCTCATTATAGAATCTGAGCTCCGTTTTAGAAAAAGAGGGATTCGTTGGATGTTTGCGCTTCCAAAAATTTCAGTACGATTTGCTTCTTAGCTGCTCGTCTTCCCCCTTCGCTTCATAATAAGCTTGAACGTTTCACCGACGATGTTACACAACGAGGTGAATTATGTTGAATGTTAATTAATGGCTAAGTTGTGTAAAAGTTTGCGAGCTCACGCGCACACTGCGTGAGTTAATTCCGATCGTTCAAAAGAGCTTTTAATCGTGTTCGTATGTAGAACGAATTCCGCTTTTACGGCGTTTTTATTGATCAAAACGCCTCGGATAATTGCCGGGAAAACCGCAACCTGCTCGTCCGGAATAAATTAAATTCCTCGAAAATTTTAAAGTCGGGATCCGTCTGTGCATATGTAATTATCATTTTCAGATCGCGGTGGTTGAAGAAGTATTCGCAGGTTCGGCAAATATTTGCGTTTACATGCGCTCTAATGTTATTAGTAAATCAGTGATTCCGATCGGGTACAAATCTAATTATTTAAATTTGAGCTTCTCTCTCACACGTGATGTACGACGAATGTGATAAAACTAAAACTTTTAGCCAGAGAGCATTTGCGCTGCACATTTCAAGTCGATATTATTTTAGGTGACAGTTTGAATCTTTAGCAAAGCTACGAAGTCTGATTGGTCCTTGGAATCACTTGATGTATTGACTTATAAATGCCTTGGACTGATCTTGGCCCATCTTCCCCGTGAATGGGTTCCATCCGCCCACGAAATGTGTTCTATTAGAAAAGTACAAATACATACAACACGAAAAATGCTCTGCCTGGCCATATTTCTTTTATATAAAAGCGGGAAATCGAAATCCATATGAGGGGAATCAAAGAGGTCCAAGTCACAGGAGTGGAATTTTTCATAACAGGGTGTTCTTTCCCGAAAGCTCCCAAAAATTTAGTTTTTCATTGAAATTATATTTTGCTTTTGTGAAACATTTTAACTGCAGGTACCGGCCCTATGCGTCTCTTCCTTCTTCAAATTAAAGAATGTGATCCGGAAAAGCGTTGTAGGTCACTAAAGTGACCTGGAAATGTGCTACAAGTCACTTGAATGAGCTACAGGCAGGGTCGGCTTGAGGAAAAAAAATCTCTACCCGTGCGGGAATTCTTTTTTTTGGCGACCCCTGCTCACGTTTTCCGGTCGACAGATCTTTTTTCGAACTTTTAACTTAGATCTGGTGCCCCTCCAAGAGCGGTGCCCCATGCAGCGGCACAAGAGCCGCTCCTGGCCGTGGGCCACTTAGAAGCGCCGGAACCGAGCTGCAGGTTACTCAAGTGATACTCAGAGAAAAAGCAGGTCTGCGCTGTGCGCATGTAGATGAAGTAAACGAGGTTTTGTCACCTTTTTTGGGAAACAGTCAGAGGGCACAAATTTCATGCAGAAATAAAAAAATCATCTCCCCACGAGTATCTCGGTGCTCACCATGGCCCTAACATCCTATAGCCGGACCTCTCTCTCTCCTAGACTGAAATCTTCAGTGGATATATAGTGTAAAAAATATAATAAAATTTGTCCCGGGCCCTCGTGCTAGAGTTTTGCCAGCCCTAACCTTGGAGGGGGGGGGGGAGAGGCCGTGCTGCTCACTTTAACCACTGAGGATGAATGCTCCATTTGTATAATCGGGAGCTATTCTCCTTCAAACTGTGAGTTGAGCCCTCTATGATTCAATGATTAGCATCATGATTATTTCAGTTCAAGCATATGCCGGATTTCTTGTACGGGGGCTTTTATTCCGGCGATGGTTATAATCAGTGCTCTCGATTCGTTAATTTACCTCCTACTAGGATTGACAGGATTCCAACCCTGTGCCTACGGCCTCGACTTCCGGGTCGTCTTCAGAACATCACGGGCATCCGAGGCAAGTGATATACAGATGCCTCTATCTCGTTGAAATTTACAGCATACCAGTTTACATACTTTCTGTTGAATATCATACTGGAGGATCTCCCAAATTAATCATCAGACCCTTCTAGGCATCCGAGCCCCCCCCCCCCCCCCGATGGGATCCACGCATTATAAAATAAAAAACACAATGTGAGTCGCCGTTTATCACTCTACACAATGTTGAAAATCGGGGAAAACTCCGGTGTATGTAAGAACACCAAAATTTTAGGCGCCAAAAATTTACCCGTCGAAAACAGTCCAAAATAATGCTTCTTTCGACTTTTTCGGGGCATAGTGACTCCCCTTTTGCAAATACGCTGCTGTAAGTTCCAAACATATCTTACGCCATTTTCAGCTTGCGGTTTAGTAACTTAGCAGAAAGGAAATTTTAAGACGCAAATACCAATCTTTTGGTAGCCATAGTGATCTTGGATTTGTCCTGCCCCGATCTAATCAAATTAAAAAGGAAAACTGTGTGTGTGAATTCAGGAAAAACTGTAAAAAAATTATTTAGGAATGTGTATTTTTCTTGGGATTGAAATCATTCTTGACTACTAAGAAATGGAGCTTTGGCTGCAGCCTAAATTGTTTTTGTTTTTTTTTTGCTTTGTCAAGACCTTCGGGTAAAGTACAGTCAAACCTCGTTAGTGCGTCACCCGGTTAACACGTCACTCCGCTTACCGAGTCACTTTTTGGAAGTCCCAATTGGCCTCAGGCAGGAATTGGCACAGCTATGGCTTACTCCGTTTAACGAGTCACTCCGCTTACTAAGTCATATTTTTGCTCTCCCAACAGCGACTCACTAACGAGGTTTGACTGTATTTCACAGTCAGTCGCCTTATAAGGGGTAGAAAAGCCAGATACGTCCCCACGTTAATATTCATATTCACAACGAACCACCTTATAGGGGGGTAGCAGCAGGACATGCATTATTAGCGATATACAGGGGTTATTGCCAGTAATTACATTTGGTCACCTGCAAATAGCCAGCCGTGGCGGGACAAAAATAGTAGTCGGATCGACTCCCACATTCTATTAATCGGCGGTTCTCGATTGTGGACGCCTGCTTGCCTGGACCCGAGGGGGTCCACGGCTCGATTGTGGAAATTAAAAACAAAATTTTGTGCCAGATTGAGAGAGAGAAAAAAAAATTACTTACAAATAAGTTCCGATGAAATTAACGCATAGAAACACCGCTGCCACGTTGGTGGACAGCAGTAGTAATGTTGTTACGATTTGACAAAAAGTGTGCTTGTGCTGCCATCTCTCTATAGGAGTATGGAACGTTTTTTAGTTCTTTTGCAGTCCAGTAGATGGCATTGCTATCGCATCATATTTAGTGCTATACAGCAGAGATTGACAAATGGAGTAAAAAATAAAATCAGGTGCCAGCCAAGTTTCTTAAACCGAACTATAGTGTAAGTGATATTGCGTCAGATTGTGAATATGATGACCAAGGTTCGAAGCGGACTTATAACGCCCGAGTGGCGTGGTGGAAAGATGCTCGTCTACCACCGTGAAGGTTGTTGCCACGGTCCCGGGTTCGAACCCAAGGGAGGATATAGATAAGATATTATCCCTAACGAACTTGAGGCGAGATCGCCGACAGACAGCGCCTTCATTTCCAACTCATCTCATTAATGGCAGTAAATTTGCAATATAGCGATATGGCCAGAGTTTGTGGTTGGTGAAGGAGCCAAAAATGATTTCAATCTCAAGAAAAATGGTCCTAAATAATGTTTTTTTCAACTTTTCCAGCTGATAGATGGCTATAGTGTCTGCTGTTATAAATGGGAGTCAATAGTAGACACACCAAGATTTCCGGGGATCTACGACTGAAAGTATTTGCCACTCGCTGATATACAGGCTGTCCCAAGTTGTTTGCACAGCGGATATCTCTGTAACCGCTGATCTCACAAACATACTTTCAGTTACAAAAAGACATGCAGTTAGGGGTTATTCTAGTATTACGTCAACATGGGGGGAGGGGTTTCGGATTTGCTGACTGTTGATGACAAGGGGGGGGGGGATGATGTGCAATATTAACTGAGGTATTGTGTGCCCATACTGAGTTGGCCTCTGAACTTGACGTACGAAGGGAACACGGGGCGTACCCAGGATCTGAACTAGAGGGGAGTGGGAGCAGCAACTCACGGGTACTAAATTGATACGTCTATGCTGTGTGTCAATTACTATATTTAAATGTCTCTTATGGCTGTCACTTAAATGCGTGGCATTTAAGTGGCCCGTGGCACATTTTCAGATCACTGAAGTATAGGCCCGTGGTACATTCAAAGATCACTTAAGTAACCCGCGACAGATCCAGAACACTTAAACGATCCGTCGCGATCCCTGATCATTTAGAGTGACATGTGGCATAATTTTACAGCACTTAAGCACCACCCCCCCCCCCCTCCCCAGTGCGGTTCTACATCACTCAAGAAGTTACCCGCGGAACATTCCCAGATAATTTAAGTGATCCGTGGCATAATTATGGATTCACTTGAGTGGTGCGTTGCACAGTTCCAGAGCACTTAAGTGGCCCGGACACATTTCCAGAGCAATTTATTGGCCTGGAAACATTTCCTGAGCACTTGAAGGATCCGTGAAACATTTAGACATCGCTGAAGTGGCTCTGTAGGGGATTGATCATTAGAGCCAATGTTAGGTACCCACAAACTAGCGGAAGATTTTTCTCGTTTTTGGCGCACAGAGTAAACAGCCATTAAGAATATTTAATATCTTCATAAAGGGTGGTTGATGACGTAAGCATCATTCAACCCCCCCCCCCGTAATCAAAAGTCAGCACATCGGAAACCCCCATCGATGCTGACGTAATACTTGAATGACCCCTGTTGGCATCAGCAGAGACGGGACAGAAACGTTCTAATAGGTAGTTAGAGCACTCGGGGATAATAATAATGCAGAATAAAAGTATACAGGGATTTTAATTTCCTATGTAGAGAGGGAATTCAATATTTAATATGGAATTGCATGAATCTCGCGTGGAGAAGTGTTTAGACTGAAATATATATCACCTAGGGAAATGAAGTTTTGAGGGGAAAAATGATAATGAATGCGTACAGAGACGCAAAAGCATTTGTAAGCAAGCATAACTACAGTCGAATCCCGTTATAACGAACTCCAAAAGACCGGAGAAATCACTTCGTTATAAAGAAATTCCAGGTTTCTTGCATTGTTCCTGTGTAAACTTATCTGGTGGATTGAAAAATTGTTCTTTATAAAACGAGATTTCCGCTATGACGGTATTCGTTATAACTGCATAAAAAGTTAATTCCTTCATTCTCTCATGTGTACGACCCCTAAAGTAAAAATTTCCTGATATTTCAAAACTAACTTCAATTACAAACAATTTTTCACGTCATTTGAAAAATGTTTTGCAATTGAAAGTATGTGTTTGCAAAATCAACGGTTATATATAATAGAGATATCCGCTGTGCGAACAATTTGGGATGACCTGTATATAAATCAGGCAAAAATGATTTCACTAAAAGGAATCACGTTTCCTTCAGGGAGATAAACGATACACACACACACACACACAGTTGACGGAATCGGGAAAAATTCCAAAGATCTGTCCGGTTATTTCTTTTTTTCCTTTCCCGGACGAGAACAGTAAAACGTACGGACATAACATACGACAAAAATAGTAAATGATACACACACACGCAAAATAATGGCGAAAAAAAGAGGAAAAAAAATGGCCGCACAGAAGGAAATGAACAATTTTTCAAAAAGGTTTCCCGTCTCGAATACTAAAGCCCCGGCGCGTCCGACTTCACTGTACGTACGTACAGTATACACAGTACACATCGTCATCGATTCAAATTGAATAAGGCAGCCAACGGAACCGGAAGTCCAGGCACAGGCGGAAGTTTCTCGGAGAATCCGTGTAGAGATAAATATCTCTCCATACAACAGCCATTTCTTTTTTTTTCCCGTCGTGGAATCCGGGATGTCCCGGAATTGCGGTTGTAAATAAAAGATGGGACAGGGGAAAAGAAAAACCCTGGAAGAAAGAGATTACTGTGGATTCTTCTTCGAGTCCTTTTGAATACTGATGGACGCTTTTTTTCCCCCTCTTATTTTGATAAATATTTCAGGGACTGTATCTCTTTCAAAGTAAGTACACTCATGTCCATAAATTAAGGATAATTCAGAATCGCTCGGAAATCGAAATCTAAAGTAAAAATTCCACCTGTAGAATTATCACATCTGCAAGAATGATATGCAAATTTCAGGAAGCCACCAGATGATGCCGATAGGACGTCACAATGACGAGAGTGTAAGAGGGGGGTATATAAGGTATGGTGGCAAAGAAGTAAATTTGTTCACAAGAGTTCTGTAAGGCGCTCAGTGCCATAAGCGAATAGTTATGACACAGAGGACGCATGCGGATGATTTTTTACGTGGTAGAATTATCGGCCGCCTGGAATGTGGGCGTACTCAGATGGAAGTATCCGAGGAACTTGGAATTGCCCAAAGTGTCATCTCTAGGCTTTGGCAACGATTCCAAGATAACGGAAATGTCAGTAGACGTTACCGTACAGGTCGCCCCCGGGTTATAACGCCGAATGAAGACCGGTATTTGGCAGTAACTGCCAAAAGAAGCAGACGGAGCACAGCATCCGACCTGTCTCGTCAGCTATCTGCAGCCACGGGTACCACAGTTTCAAGGCAAACCGTGTACAGACGTTTGGGAGATATTGGTCTATATGCTCGCAGGCCTGTCAGATGTGTTCCTCTCACGGCAACTCACTGTCGGCAGCGATTAGCCTGGAGTAGAGAACATGCAATGTGGACATCGTCACAGTGGGCTCGTGTGATGTTTTCCGTCGAGTCCAGGTTTAGCTTGCAGTCTGATTCACGTCGGACTTTCATATGGAGAACGCCAGGTACCCGTTACCACCAAGACAACGTCATTGAACGACATCATTATTGTGGTGCAGCATTGCTCGTTTGGGGTGGAATTATACTGGGTTCCAGAACAGATCTGCATGTTCGAACCGGAACCATGAAAGCCCAAATTTATCGGGACATCATTCTGGAACAACATGTACGTTTGTTCAGGGGTGCCATGGGCGCAGAATTTGTGTTTATGGATGACAACGCCCGTCCTCACCGAGCAAACATCGTAAACGAATGCCTTGAATCTGAGGATATAACCCGTATGGAATGGCCAGCATTCTCACCTGACTTGAATTCGATAGAGCATGTGTGGGACATGCTTGGCCGACGAGTTGCAGCCCGTCAACCACTTCCTACATGTGTACCGGAACTTCGGAGAGCATTGTTTGCTGAGTGGAGCTTTTGTTTCTGAACCTTTATTTGCCGGAGCTGGCATTATCCTTAATTTATGGACATGAGTGTATTTTGAGAGTATGGGGAATGTGGGAGGAAAAACGCGAGTCTAAGAGAGTAAATGTAAGTAAGAATCATTTTTATACATGCTCGGTCATTGGCCCACGGGTCAGATGTGGCCCTCGGTGTCATATGATGTGACCAGTGACCTAGAGCGTTAATTTTGTAAAAAAAAATAACTGAGCGGCACGTTTCTCTAGAGCGACCGCGACTCATTTGCAGATCACTGGAGCGGCCCGTGGCACGTTCCCGGATCACTTGAGTGACCCGTTGGTGCAGTTCCGCATCGCTTCAGTGGCGTGCGGCATATCTCTCGGTCACCCGAGGTGACTCACGGCTTATTTACTTGACTTACCGGCATATTCGCAGATCACTTTGGTGATCGTATTTGATCATCACTGCGACATATTTACAGGAAATTTCAGTGGACGGTGGCCCGACCGCGCTTAAGCTACCCGCGGTACATTTTCAGATCACTCAAGTGTTCAGCGGCGAGGTTCTAGAGCGCGAAAGTGAATCCCGGTACATTTACTAATCCTTTAAGTAACCTGCGGTATTTTCCGGATCAATCAATCTACGGCATGCTCACAGATCACTTAAGTGGGCGGCGGCGCATTTAGGTGGCACTCGGCACATTTTTAAATCACTGAAGTATCCAGCGACATGTTTACAGACCATCGTGGCACAGTTCTAGAGCGCTTAAACGAACCACTGTACATATACAAATCATTTACGTAACTGCGGCACTTTCCCGGATCACTTAAGTGACACTTGCGGCACATTTCGAGATAAGTGGCGTGCGGTATATTTACTTAAGATCACTTGCGTGACGTTTAGCACAGTTCGAGAACACTTAAGCGACCCAGGGTTCATTCTCAGACCACTTAAGCTATCCACCACCGAATCAGAACATGACTCCCACTCTGTCCCCGAGGGAGATATAAAGCTATAAAGGGCATATTCTCGGATCACTTAATTGTCCTGCTTCATAGGCTATTTACAAATTCCGCAGCACATTTACAGATCGTTTCAGTGACCGACGGTGCATTTAGGTGGCCCGACCACGCTTAACTTATCCGCGGCACATCTTCAGATCACTCACGTGTCCAGAGGCAGAGTTCTAGAGCGCTGGTGCGAACCACGGTTCATTCACAAATCACTAAAGTAACCTGCGGTACTTTCGCGGATCACTCGAGTGACCTACGACATATTTACAGATCATTTTAGTGACCATCGGCGCATTTAGGTGGCACGCGGCACATTTTTAAATCACTCGAGGTTTCCAGCGGCGCATCCACAGATCACCGCGGCACAGTTCTAGAGCGTTTAACACGAACCACGTTACATTTACAAATCTCTTAAGTAAACTGCGGTACTTTCCAGGATCACTTGAGTGACCTGCGGCACAGTTTCGTGTCACTGGAGTGATCCGTGGCACATTTACAGATAGCGCAAGCGTCCGGCGGCGAGAACATCCCTGAATCCGATTAAAGACAAATATCTCTCCATAAAACTGTCATTCCTGCGGGTCTCGGTGACACACGATGTGACCCGCAGCCTAGAACCAAATTTTGTTGTAAAAGACTTATTTATTTGTTATAATTTTGTAAAAATGAACCAAGTGCGGCACATTTCCAGATCATTTCAGTGACCCGCGTCTTCAAGTGACTCAAGGAATATTTCGGGATCATTTAAGTGGCCCGGGGTGGCGTGCGCTACATTCCCAGACCACTTTAGTTATCTGCGACGTTTTTACAGATCATTTCAGTGTCTCGCGGCATATTCACGATGTACAAGGGCAGGGAGGGGGGAAATGGCATGCGGATACTGCAGCTATCAATCTGCGAAAATGTTCTCGAACAATGGCGGACATTCTGTACAATAGTAGTACTGTATTTGGTCATTCTTGTCGCCTCACGGTCATTTTCTGCACACGGCGGCTAATCCAATACTAGTAAATGTTTTTCGACAGCAGTGACATCTACTGGACTACAAAAGAACTAAAACACCATTGCACACATCCGTCGAAAAATGTCTCATTACAACCATAATTTTCATCAGATCATAGCAATATTACTACTGCGGTCTACCAACGTCGCAACAACGCTATTGCGTTTTCTTATTTGACTAGAACTGTTTTTTATGGTAATTTATTTATAATTTTATTATTTTTTTAAATTTAGTATACACGTCTTTCTTTTAGTAATTCTATAATATAATTGTGCCGCGGACTTCTGGCGAACCAGGCACCTCTACTTGGGAATCACTTACCGGTAGAGATAATGCTGAGGTCATAATTCGCTCATAGATGTTGGATAAGTCAAACTTGGGTTTCAGGTCCTATTCTGATGCAATTCAATCCCTAGCAAGCGCATTGTCGCGCTATAACGTTTCAATTGCGCTTGTATACAGGGTGATCTGTAAGTGCTGATGCGGCCTTTATCTCATCAACCGTCCATGGTAGGATTTGAATTTATGAAAATGCTGGAAATCGCGTTCGAAAATTACTCTGTAACAGTTTTGAGATTGAATACAGTGTGTGACAAAATAAAAAAATCTAGATTTTTACACGGTCCCCGCGCGCTCTTAGTCTCAACTCCCAGTTAGGAAGCTGTTGCCTCGTCTCTCCTGATGCCAAAAAAATTATTCGCTAAGATATTCCAATTCAAAAATCTGAGAAAAGAAAAACGGACACGCAACGCTCCTTTCCATCATTTTTCCGCTGTCCTCCGATTTTTCAATATGAATATCTCAGCGGATGTTGCACTTAGGAACTCGAGAGTTTTTTTCCGTTGGTCTCAAAAGAGAGAGGGCAACACCGTTCTAACTGGAAGTTGGAGGACAGGGGGGGGGGGGTTGACAGCGTGTGAATATTTTTCATTTTGTAACACAGTGTATTTTCACTTTCAAAACCGGTTCCGGGTAATTTTTGGACGCCTTCAGACTCGCTTTTTCAAATTCAAACAGTACCTCTACGACGGACGGTTGATGAGTAGGGATTCGTAAATTTCGTATTTTCGAAATAACCGCGATAAATGCGAAATTCACGAAATAAAAACGCGAAATGCTCGAAAGAAATGCGATAAATGCGAGATTTTTTCACGAACTAAATGCGATAAATGCGAGATTTTTTCACGAACTAAATGCGATAAATGCGAAATTCGCGAAATAAATGCGAAATAAGTGCGAAATTCACGAAATAAATGCGATAAATGCGAAATAAGTGCGAAATTCACGAAATAAGTGCGAAATTCACGAAATAAGTGCGAAATTCACGAAATAAATGCGATAAATGCGAAATAAGTGCGAAATTCACGAAATAAATGCGATAAATACGAAATTAACGAAATAAATGCGAAATTCACGAAATAAATGCGATAAATACGAAATTAACGAAATAAATGCGAAATTCACGAAATAAATGCGAAATTCACGAAATAAATGCGAAATTCACGAAATAAATGCGAAATTCACGAAATAAATGCGAAATTCACGAAATAAATGCGTTAAAGGCGAAATTCACTAAATAAAAGCGATAAATGCAAAATTCACGGAATAAATGCGATAAATGCGACATTCACGAAATAAATGCGATAAATGCGAAATTCACGAAATAAATGCGATAAATACGAAATTAACGAAATAAATGCGAATTTCACGAAATAAATGCGAATTTCACGAAATAAATGCGAATTTCACGAAATAAATGCGAAATTCACGAAATAAATGCGTTTTAAAGCTGTGCTTCAAACTTGTACACAACTTAGTATATACGGGTCAGTCAACTCCATTTTTTGAAATCAATCCCAGACCATCACCGAGAAGACATTCATTACAAATAAAAATTCCAACTGCCAGGAACAATGCTAAATTTTATAGCTTCCGATGCCGAGTTGGAAGAGTATGGAACAAATTACCACCAGATCTCGTATGTTCATCTACATATCACAGATTCTGTCACTCTCTCAACGCTTCTGATCTTTCAACATTTTTAATGTGCTACGCATTTTAGTTCATGTCGGGTTTTATTGGTGCATATATGCTTGTTTTATTTATATAACTTTTTTTTTTCCATCAGTTCTATTGATTATTTCAATTTGGAATTACATGTGATGATTTTTTATTTGTTTATTTATTTTTTTTTGTGTTTTTTTAAATATATATATATATATACATGTATTTTTTTCTGATTTATATATTGAATTTTATTGTGTAAACATGTTTATTTTATTGTTGTTTTGTGTTCGGGGATTTTTTTATTTTTTTTTATTGGCGTCATCTTTTATGAATTTTTCTCTTTGTATATATTCGTGTGTATGAATGTGTACTGATGTTCCCTGCCGTCTCTTTCCAATTTTATTGATTGTTTGAATAGTGCACCTGTGGAGTTAGAGCCTACTGGCCTTGCACAGGTTTGTATATAATAAATAAATAAATAAAATAAATAAATAAATAAAATAAATGCGAAATAAGTGCGAAATTCACGAAATAAATGCGATAATGCGAAATTCACGAAATAATGCGATAAATACGAAATTAACGAAATAAATGCGAAATTCACGAAATTAACGAAATAAATGCGAAATTCACGAAATTCACGAAATAAATGCGAAATTCACGAAATAAATGCGAAATTCACGAAATAAATGCGAAATTCACGAAATAAATGCGAAATTCACGAAATAAATGCGAAATTCACGAAATAAATGCGAAATTCACGAAATAAATGCGAAATTCACGAAATAAATGCGTTAAAGGCGAAATTCACTAAATAAAAGCGATAAATGCAAAATTCACGGAATAAATGCGATAAATGCGAAATTCACGAAATAAAAGCGATAAATGCAAAATTCACGGAATAAATGCGATAAATACGAAATTAACGAAATAAATGCGAAATTCACGAAATTAACGAAATAAATGCGAAATTCACGAAATTCACGAAATAAATGCGAAATTCACGAAATAAATGCGAAATTAACGAAATAAATGCGAAATTCACGAAATTAACGAAATAAATGCGAAATTCACGAAATTCACGAAATAAATGCGAAATTCACGAAATAAATGCGAAATTCACGAAATAAATGCGAAATTCACGAAATAAATGCGAAATTCACGAAATAAATGCGAAATTCACGAAATAAATGCGTTAAAGGCGAAATTCACTAAATAAAAGCGATAAATGCAAAATTCACGGAATAAATGCGATAAATGCGAAATTCACGAAATAAATGCGATAAATACGAAATTAACGAAATAAATGCGAATTTCACGAAATAAATGCGAATTTCACGAAATAAATGCGAATTTCACGAAATAAATGCGTTAAAGGCGAAATTCACTAAATAAATGCGAAATTCACGAAATAAATGCGTTAAAGGCGAAATTCACTAAATAAATGCGAAATTCACTAAATAAATGCGAAATTCACTAAATAAATGCGAAATTCACTAAATAAATGCGAAATTCACTAAATAAATGCGAAATTCACGAAATAAATGCGTTAAAGGCGAAATTCACTAAATAAAAGCGATAAATGCAAAATTCACGGAATAAATGCGATAAATGCGAAATTTTTGCCATTTTTGACGAATAAATGCAAAAAACTCGAATTTTTACTACTTTTCTGCGAAATCTCGATAATTTAAATTTTACCGTTAATTCTTCCGCGTGTTTCCAAGCTACTTATAATTGACACCTTAAAGGAATACGGAACTAAATACGAAAATACGGGATCTAGTATCAGAGACTCCGCGCGTTACATGAATGACCGCGTGCTTCAAATTATTAAAAACACTTCCTGGTGACAACACATTTTGCACTGCCAATGCTGGGGGCGTGAAGTGAATCTTTTGCGTGACGCATTTTCATTAAAGAATTCAATTCTGTCGAGGCCAAGACGACTTTCTTCGACAAGAAAAATGAGCAGTGCGTGTATTCAATCTACCAAATTAGAAAAAAAAAAGTATCACTGTATAAGTAGGGATATTACTGGCAGCAAAATTCTTCCCGATGCCTGTAGTAACCAGGCGAAATTCGTGGTTCAGTGTCATTCATTTGTGAGCGAATATCCTATACTTTGCTGCTTTTTCCTCAATAAACATGAAGACGATTACTCCAGCATGAGTGTAAGTTTCGACAATGAAATTCTAGCTCCTAAAATACGGGTTCAATTAACTTTCGTTTCGAGTCCTGTGGGAAAATTATGCTAATCGACAATGTGAAAGGATCAAACTTTCCATTTGCGCATGTTTTGTGGAGTAATTTAGTAGATTTGAAATCTCCTGGGCTCAAATTTCAAGGGTATTTTTACGGGGGGTAAAAAAATTGGCAAATGTTTTTTGTTTGTTTTTGGAATTTTAACTTCAACAACATGCAATTTTTTCAGAAATGAGCAAGATTTATCCCTCCCTCCCCCCCCATATTATGTGCCATAAAAATTTTATACATAATTTTAATGAAAAATCACACACCAAGTTTCAAGACATTTGAATGTGTGGTATTCGGAAAAATGTTCCTTATCTAACAGAAAAAAACTTAGTTTTACGAAAACATCTTAGTGGGGAAAACATTAGCATATATAATGCTTGCCAAGCAGTTTATATTAAAATATTTATATTATAGGCAGAACAAAAACTCGAGCACCGTTAGACGCAAAAAATTTCATATACTATTGTAATACTACTGTATACTACTATTCTATACTTACTGTAAATAATAAAATATATAAATTTCAATTATTATTGTAATGTGGTAGGCCTTCTCATAGTGCAACCGATAACGCAAATTCTACCACAAATACCGCTTGATCATTGTTTGGCGTAGCGTCACCTCGATGGACATTGCATCAATAAAAAACTAACTCCTGTCCAATCTGAAGGTGCATATGTACCTTCGAATGGTTGATAGCACGTATCTCAGCAAATCCGTCGGTACAGTACTGTATTTGCTTTTGGTGAAGTTGCCTAAAAAACATCCTCATCCTTTGCGATTCTACCACGCATGTGATCATGAATGCCTGTTTAGGTGTGTCTTATATAGATAAATACCACCTCTTAAAGTTTGCCCTATAAATTTAGAATCACCGTGTATACCATTTCCTTCAATTCTTATAAATTTCTAAACCGTATACGAATTTATGGGACGCCCGGTACTCCTTTAGGCAGGTGAAAGAAATCCTATAACGATTCCGAAAAATCCACTCCGATGCTATTAACGAGACTCGCCCAATTATCTCGTGATATTTCAATCGAAATTTGAAAGAAAAATTCCACCCAAAATTGAATCCGAGCTCCTAAATTATTCATCTCATTTTGCTAGTCTCGTACTGAAGGTGGTCTATGTGTACTGTGCACCCCTCCCCGTGTTCTTCTTCCTAAAAGACCTCTCAGTGTGTTTTCCTGCGGTTTATAATTGGATCACGAATACTAATTTTCGTTGGCTCTTTGATTGCTTTCGGATTCGTTTCCCCCTTTTTTTTTCCCTCCTCCTCATAAATCCGGTACTTTTCGGATTTATTTCGAATTTCAAACACTAGAAGCGAAATGAAAAGAAAGAAGAAAAAACTCAATTTACTTTTACTTCATTCAATTTTTAATGTAGAAAATTTGCCTCTTCTCTATTTCTGTAGGATTTTTTTTTAATCAAATCCATTCGGTTTTGGGAATTTTCAAATTTAATTTTTTTTGTTCAATTTCTTTGTTTTATCCGCGAGAGATATGTTAATTTATTTTCTAGTATTTACTCGGATAAGAAGATTTCTATCCTTAAGAGAGGAAAATTGTTTTATTCGCGACGCGGAGGCAAATAGAATATTGGACCGAAGTATACAGGGATTTTAATTTCCTATGTAGAGAGGGAATTCAATATTTAATATGGAATTGCATGAATCTCGCGTGGAGAAGTGTTTAGACTGAAATATATATCACCTAGGGAAATGAAGTTTTGAGGGGAAAAATGATAATGAATGCGTACAGAGACGCGAAAGCATTTGTAAGCAAGCATGACTACAGTCGAATCCCGTTATAACGAACTCCAAAAGACCGGAGAAATCACTTCGTTACAAAGAAATTCCAGGTTTCTTGCATTGTTCCTGTGTAAACTTATCTGGAGGATTGTTTCGCTAAGACGGTATTCGTTGGAACGGGATTCGACTGTATAGTGATTCAAACGAACGAAATTAATCATTTTAGTGTGGTTTTCACCTTCAGAACCTCTTTCGTGGGTAATTTTTGCAGTCGATTTTGACGACGTATAAGTGTGTTTTGGTTTATTTTAATCCCGGTCTGACTCGATTCTAGTGTATCGGGGTGTTTTTCAAGGACCCTGCCTCGTAGAGTTCAATTTTAACTGGAAGGTGGCCTGGGAAAAGTAGGCGTTAGAGGGCCATTGACTGGAACGGAGGCCTTCGGAACCTTTTTCTAGTCGCGAGCGCTGCCTTTACCGATCGCCAAACGGAGAGCACCGCTACGGGGAATTCGATATGAAATCAGGATGATTTCAATGTTCGCATGGAATTTGTACGAAGTGTTCAATTGGAACGTTGATCAAGTGCTCGCGAGCAACGGGTTGAAGATGCGTGGACTAGAATAAGAAATATTCGGTTCCGGTGAATGTATGTCACATGAATTAGGCTCAAATTAGTGGAGGCCTGGGAAAATTTATCACTAATTATCCATGCAGAGATTAACCATCACAGACGAATTTATTGAGCCAACTTATCACTAAATAACTTCGCTCCGGTCTATCTCATACAAATACAACGCCACAACAGGCAAATTTCCCAACGAGGTGGCTGACTTAAGAACATCATGGATCCCCGAGCCATTTTTTGGAGGCCCTACCTACTACTTCTGAAATTATTTCCCCCATTATTTCCCGAGTGTTTTATACAAGTAAATTTGAGATAATTTTTCTTCAATTCTGCAATACATTTTTTTACTAATGTTTCCCTCCCGTCATCTCTATAAAATTTGTAACTATATAAGCTTTTTTTTGCCGACGGGCCCCTGCAAAAAAAGTTTCGAGGGCCTTTCGTGGCCCGCTGGCAGTACACGCTTAAATGAATGAAACTTCAATAGAGCCACACACAATAGTATTGTTCCTCTGAAAATATGCAAAATCACAATACTGTAGCTGAATATCAATGCTACCAAATTCACAAAAATCCAATGATGAAAACTAACAAATACAGTCAAACCTCGTTAATGAGTCACTCTTGGGAGAGCAAAAATATGACTTGATAAGCGGAGTGACTCGTTAAACGGAGTAAGCCATAGCCGTGTTAATTCCTGCCTGAGGATAATTGGAACATCCAAAACAGTGATCCGGTAAGCGGAGTGACGTGTTAACCGGGTGACGCACTAACGAGGTTTGACTGTACTTATAAATTGATATAATACTAAAATTTAAAAAAAAATACTGTGGAATTTGGTGGGGGGGGGGGGGTTTCTACGTCGTACGTATTTAATCAATTTTTAGTATCGAATTAAACTCTAGTCTTGTGATAATACACGAATGTATAAATATCGATTTATATAACAGTTCTTCTGGATGAAAATAAATTAGTTTTTGCAGTAAGATTTTTAATTAGCTTGAGAGATCGAGTTTCTCATAAAGCGCTAATACAACGAATATATTTCCCGCATTAACATTCAATACAGGAATGTTATTCCTTCGAATTAAAATTCGAATATTCATAGTACACGAAACACGGTGTGTTGATTAGTCTTGCTTTAATTAGCATTTGATTAGATTCCGTATTCAAACGCATTTTGTGCTTTTTTCTATCATTATCTGGAACAACGGAAGATATTTTGTATTTAGAAAAACAAAAATGTTCGAGTTGAATTAATTTTTAATTTGAATTTTTGAAATAAATTGGTTTTTTTTCCTTTTTTTTGTGATCGTATGTGTTGAAATAATTAAGCTCTCTGTTGGAAATTTCTGCGTGTCCTTCTTTTCTGTTTTATTTTGATAAGATTGCAGCACCGTTTGTTTAATTTCGAGGGTATGCTAATTATTATTCTTCGCTTCGAATATATTTTATTATGTGTGTGTTGTGGGTCTAGTTCTGTTGAGGTTTCGGCGGTTTATTTTGTTTTCTAATTTTTCAAAATTTATCTCAAACCAGACCAGACCAGAATTAAAGTTTTACCCCCATTCCCAGCTCCGTAAGGGCTGACTGTGGGATTACAAACGGGCCATGAAGGGCCTATGAAGAAGAGGTATCAGCCACCTCGTTGGGCATTTTGCCTGTTGTGGCGTTGTATTTGTATTTGTATTTGTATTTGTAGAAGATTTGTTGTGTTTGTTTGTGAGTGTGTGTTTAGTGTAAAAAAGGAGGATAAAGCTTGACAAAATTGGGAGGAATGGTCCTGGTCAGTCACTGCAAAAAGAATTTAAGCCCAGGGATTATCTCGCATCGTGTCTACGATGGTGTTCTTCAATCTTTTTTTTACAACCAGGCCAACAACAATTATTCATTAATTACACTTCACTGTCTATTGAGTTGAGAAAAAAACTTATAGTTTAAGAAATTGATTGCAGATGGCAGCACGACACATAACAAGCATTACACAGAAACAAACGTCACGGAATGTTCACTACACGTACACACACATTCCAACGTGTACTAATTCGTTAGAAGTTCCGCAGAGGAATATGAACGAGGTTTCATGTCTGGCTTAGTAGTAGTAGTAGTAGTAGTAATGATCTCTTTTACAACCGAGGACCGGTAGGGAAGGAGAGAAATAATTTTGCGGGCCGTCAAAAAATAAACCGTATGAAGGAAAAAAAATGTTCACAGTTTCAAGTTGTTGAGCAATTTTGCGGAACGGTTTAATCGAATACGTAAACACAGTAATCTGCGGGCCACAAAAAAATCAAAAATCATAACACTTCACTCATAGTTTGAAAAACTGGGGACAGCACTACACATAACAAGCATTACACAGAAACAAAACTTTACGTCAGGTTGCACTACACGTACACGCACATTCCCGCATGTACCGATTCGTTGGGGGGTTCCGCGGGGGGGGGTGCATTTGGGGTGTAGCAGTAGTAGGTAGGGCCTCCAAAAAATGGCTCGGGGATCCATGATGTTCTTAAGTCAGCCACCTCGTTGGGCAATTTGCCTGTTGTGGCGTCGTATTTGTATTTGTATTTGTATAAAGTAAATTGCAGAAATGATTTGAGGATTTTGTTTGCAGTTGAATAATTTTTCTGACCGGCGGGAATCGAACTAACAATTTCTGGACCAGCAAAATAAAATAAACAAGAGATTAAACAAATGACGGGAATAATTTGAGTACTGTTTGAAGTAGTTGAACGATTCTGTGGTATTTCGTCAGAACATGATATCTGCAAAAAATGGCTTTTTGATCTAAAAGTAAGTCTTATAACTATAGTCCGTTTCAAGTGAACTTTGCAGTGAAGAGGAAGCTACGAGGGAACTTCATCACTCGTTGCTATGGCAACAAAAGCCTTTTAATCAATGTATCGATGCGCGGCCTCGGTAAGGTATGGATAAGGTGACCATACGTCCCGTATTTCCCGGGACAGTCCCGGTATTTTCTCTTTTTTTGGCCGTCCCGACTTTTTGGCAAAAGTGTCCCGGTTTTTCCCGTATTTCACACGACGCCTACTTGAATTTTTATTCTTTATTGAAGTCGAAGATTGAAATTATTTTTCAACTCATAAATTATTTTATGATAGTTACATCTATATATGGGATATTAATCTCCCACATGTGCCTTGGTAAACCTTTTTTTTTTCGTGGAATACATTTTAATCCACTGCAATTTGCAGTAATGCATCATTTCCCGCCATTGTGATTTTTCCGTAATTTCAACAATATTTGGCAACTATGTTCGGTTTTGGCATCGTTTTTGGCGATAATTGGCGATGTTCCGTATTTTCCCGTATTTGGAATCCCGATGTCCCGTATTTCTCTCGAGGAAATATGGTCAGTCTAGGTATGGACGATTTCTAGGGTATCGCACCAAAATGTCGTTGTGGTTGCTGTAGATTTTTGGATAATGGTAAAAAATATTTTTTTCTAATTTAAAAATTTCAAACGAAGAAACACCGGTTCAAAACGATATTTTTTTCATTATTTTTTCAAAATCATTAAAAAAATTGAAATATTCTGTATAAATGATCATCATAAAACTACGATTTATGGGAACTTTATTTTGCGGCGAAGGAATACACTCTCTACCTTTCTCTCCACTGCAAAGTTAACCTGAAACGGACTATAATTATAACTAATTAGAAGTGGGATAAATGCACAAATACATGCGTGCTGCTAAACAATATTCTGATGTATAATATTTTCATTTGTATTTGTGTGCGTGCTTTATTTTTCATTTTTAAATGACAGTGAAAATTCTTGTATCTCAAAAATGTGATTTTGGGGTACCATGTTCAGACCAAACACCACAAATTTTCGCGGACCCCGGCGGGAACGAGACTGAAAATTATCGGGCTGCCAAAAACTAAACGGGAAAGGAAAAAAAAAAAAAATGACAGAAATGGTTTGCGGATCGTTTGGAGTAGTTGAACAATTTTGCGGACCGGCGGGAATAGGAGAAACAACAACTTCGGGAACTGCAAAAGATATAAACGGAAGGGAAAAAAAAATTCAAATAATGACCAATCCGTAAATTATTCTGCAAAATTGCAGAACTAATTTGCGGATTGGTTAAAATAGTAGAAAACTTTTGTGAACGGGGGCAAATGGAACTTATAATTGCGGACCATTTGCAAATAAATAAATGGGACAAATTAATTCCAAGTTATGCTGTCCTCTTATAGAGATAAAGAAAACCAATATGCAGACGGTACCTATTGGAATTAAATTTATACCAATGTTGCGGCTGTATGAAAACTGGGCGAAATGTTTCACTGACTGTTAGGAAATTTCCAATTGTCCGCGGACCAGCGATTGAAGAGCACTCTGGTCTACGAACATGTGAAGGGGGACATTAAGACCTAGAAAATGTACCAAAAATAATTTTCGATTATTTTTTCTCGGTAAGAAAAATATGCTTGGCGTTTGAGAAGTTTTGTTAGCGATTGATCTTTATTATGGATTTGCAAATTATTCCACCAATTGATCCGAGTCTCAGTTAATGCATGCCACACACATTACATTAGTAGAGACTATGTGTATACAGGGTGTCCTGTAATTGCTAATGTGGCCTTTGTCTCATCAACCGTCCGTCGCAGAGCTGTGATTCCAATTTTACAAAATGCTCACACCAAAAAGCGTTCAAAAATTACCCTGTACCAGTTTTAAGGGTGAAAATACAGTGCGTCAAAAAATAAAGAAATCTAAATTTTTATATGATGCTTTTGTACTCTTAACTTCCAACTAGAAAGTTGTTGCCCTGGCTGTCGTTTCTGAGCCAAAACAGAAAAAAATCCCATGCTTTTAACTGCAATATCAGCAATATTAACAACTTTCTAATTGGAAGTCAAAGGACGAAGGGGACCATATAAAAATTTTGATTTTTTTTGTATTTTGTCACGCACTGTATTTTCACTCTCAAAACTGGTACAGAGGGATTTTTGAATACATTTCGATCATTTTTAAAATTGAAATCATACCGCTACGACGAACGGTTGATGAGATAAAGGCCGCATTATCACTTACAGGACACCCTGTATGATTGCAATTAGACCTTAAAATCCGGGTCGTGAAGCTCCTAGTTATCATTTACAGCAGACATCTTCAACCCGTTGCCCGCGATCACCACGGTGCTCCCCGAAGTACCCAGAGTGCTCGATGCTCGGGTTCGATTTCGTGCTCGCGAGTAATTGATGAACTTTCCAATTAAGCACCTTGAACGAATTGTGTTCAAGGATTGGAAATCATCATTTCATGCATTCGTATGTTAAAGGTGCTCTTCTTTTGATGAAGGGTACAAGTAGTGCTCGCGACTGAAAAAGGTTGAAGATCCCCCCCCCCCCCCCCGATTCGCAGGTTCACGTTCTACCTTCTGGACGTACGTCGTGCAAAACATAGCTTCTGTTTGTATATACATAGTACATTGTGTAAACCTACTATTGATCAACTTGTCAACATGTTAATAAACAACTCTGGGATGTTTGCGGGATCGGGTCTCTGGGGGTGTGGGTGGTTGCGCCGGCTGCTGTCGTTGGGTTTGTGGGCCCTTTCTGGGTTTGTTCGGGTTGGGGGTCATGCTGGCTCGCTGCTTGCCCGGACTGGTGGCGGTAGGGTGCCTGGACTCTTAAGGATCTTTCTAGATTTTGAGTCTAGAGCCCCAATCATAAGGATCGAGGACTGGGGGCGCCGGGCCGGGGGCTCGATCTTCGGGCCCTCCGGCCCGGCGCACCTGGTTCTCTCCAGTGTAACCCTACCCCTCGGGGTGATGTGCTTATATCCCATATGGGACAGAGCCTGGGTCATATCAGGCACAACAGCTGCTCCAAAAACACCTTGAAAAATCCCAATTGTTAAGTCCCGCAAACAAATTAATTAAAAATCGGGGGCACAGTTTAAACTTCTTAAAGAAAAAACTGGAACAGGAATCTAATTAGTGAGAAATCTTCAATATCAGGATAACATTCTCCCCTGACATCAGAAGAAAACAAAAAGTGGACAGAACAAAAACCATGATCAATTAAGTAAGAATCATTCGAAGCCACGTGACCAAAGTGATCCATATTTCCGATAATTGCCATTCGATTTATCGATTCCATCATTACTTTCCTCTCTCATATGACAAAAATCCGTGTAATTTTTCTTTCCTTCTTCCATCTGGTGGAAGAATAGACCTTTCCTTGTCCTTTTTTCTAATTGTCCAAAAGAAATTCTCTGAGGCAGCAGCAGCTCTAAACGAGATTAACCTCGTGACTAATGGTTCAGTTGCCTGCCGCATATGTTGCTGTTTGGACCTTTCCGGCCTCCCGACCACATTATAAACTTCCCCCCCCAGTATAATCTTTTTGTGTGTTTTTTACTTTCTACGGACTTACCTTCGGGGTCCCTTTTCTAGATAAATATATAAAAAAAAATGGCCTCTTAAGTATTTAAGAGGGGATTTAAGTAAATTGAACGTAAAAGTCATTAACGGATTTTTTCTCCCAAGGGAGAGAGGAGAGAGAGTTCTCTCTCTCTCACATATACTCTTCTTATCGAAAGATCGATCGATTTTTGCTCATACATGAATTTTCTCAGTAATTAGAAGGAAAATAATTAATGGCGGCATTTTTTCTTGGTTTTTTTTCGGCAGGAAAATGTATCTATTGATTATTATTTAGTGTATTATGTTATGGATTTTTTTTTTTCCCCAACCTGAATATTTAGTCTCATTATTGTATAACCAGAGTTCTTATATATAATCTCGTTAATTTACTGTGTAATAGTCATATTCTGATAGAATTTATACTCGTCGCATACTTTCATCGCCAGCGTCAAAAACATGATTGTTTGATGTATGAAGATTGGATAAATGAAGAGGTTAGATCCCCCCCTAGCCTGTGAAATACACCTATTAGTTGAAATAACTTCATTCTGCATGGAGTTAGAGGTCTTGAGTTAACTGCATTAGGACCGAAGTTGGGGATCTGGAGATGTGACCGCATTCGGCCTCAAGTTAAGAATCTGGAATTGACTTCACTACAAGAGGACTTCATGCATTCTGTATGGAGTTAGGGGACCTGGAGATAACCGCATTCGGCCTGAAGTTAGGAATCCAAGAATTACCAATAGTTGATGTAGCTTGGACTGTTTTTGGTAGGTGCGGTTTATATCCAAAAAGATATCGTGCTATGGAAACATTCCAAAGATCACAGTGCTTTTCACCTCAGCGGCGTCCAAGATAAACCATCCTTTTTTTTTTCTATGCTTCTCTGCCCACTGAGAGTAAGACCTTCAACACCTTAAGTACATAACATGAAAATTTATGTTAATTAATCAATTAATAATTATAATTAATTAATTAATTAATCAAGTATTTGCTATTTCCCACTTCAAAATATGAAGGATAGGCGACAGTACCAAACACGAAAAGGCGCGCCAGTGGTGCAGTAAGACGCTCGTTTATCACCTTGAAGATTGTCATCCGATTCGCAGGTTGAATCCTGGGGAGTACCATCTAAAACAAATTCCTTTTCCTAACGAGCCTGAGAGACAACCGCCGATAGATGGCGCATTCATTTCAAACCCAACTCGTTTGTAAATAATTTGCCGTACGGCGATATGACTAGAGTTGGTATACGGTAAAGGAAAAGTACAACAAGAAATAAATCTAACTCTGACGACATGACGCATACGTTCTTGCACATGCCAATTCGTTAGAAATTACGCAGAGAACTGTGTACGAGGTGCATGTACGGTTAATCAGTCATCTCATTCACATACGAGATCTCAGCGAATCACTCAACGTATAGCGTTAGTGTGCAGACGTACTTAAACAATTTGCTGCATTGTTTTTAATACGTTATGTACAGAGTGGTAATTAATAAACTGCCACTACTCAAACGTATGTAGCGTCCATTCTGATAGAGCTATTTTAATGAAACTTGGGATTCAATTAAAAAAATTTACAAAATTAAAAAATTCAATTTTTCACCACCAGGTGAGAAAGTATAGTATATCACAGTTACCTTTTCCAAATAAAGTATATACCAAGTTCCTCTCTCAATGAAATACGTCCACCACAACGGCCGCTGTATTCATCGGAGTAGTGTCAGTATAACTAAGCTGGGTAGTCGTTAGCTGAATTGCACTGACACTACTTCGACCTATGAGCGCCCGTTGTGGTGGACGTACTTCACTGAAACTTAGTCTATAAGTTTTTTGGACCATGTGAAAAAGATAATGTGATAAAAAGCGCCACTTTTCCAAATGGTGATCAAAAATTGGACAATTTTCTTATTGCACCTCTCGTTTACCCATGGTTCATATATCCTGTATACTAAGCTTCATCAAAATAAGTCCATCAGAAAGCGCGCTACATACGTCTGAGTAATGTCAGTTCATCTATAACCACCCCGTGCAGTGCCGGAAACACGGGAACCTATGTGTTGATGTGAGGGAAATAAATTAAACGGTATGTAAGCAGAGCTACAATATAAGCCCCGTTTACATCATGTGCAATAAAATATCCCGGGAAATTACCCGTAACAGGGATTTTCGTTACAACCCCAGTTTACATGGCGTTCAGTTTATACCATAACACCAAACATGGCCCCCACTCTGTCCCTTGCGGGATATAAGCGGATTACCTTGCGGCTGGGCCATGCTGGAAGAACTCTCCTGACATCCGGGCCCGGCGAACATCCCCCGACTCGCAAGCCACCGGGTCCGTCCCGCCGGGACCCCACTCCATCCCAAGCAGCCACACTCCGGGAAGCTCCCGGAAACCTCCGATGGTCAAGAAGGAGTACAGGTACAATCCATCCACAGATGGACCCGTGGGATCTCGGTTGCCAATCACTCGCTTCAGCTCCTTTGCCACCTGAAAGAAAACATGCATACATGGCACATGGAAGCACTGAACAGAAATGACAGCAAGTGCTTAACATCAAGTGGAAATTGTCAGGAAAGAACATGATAAACATCGCAGTTCTGTTAAATGAGCGGGACAGAAGAGAAAACAACATATATATACAGTGATATGGTGAAAAATATTCCCATGAAACATCACAGTCCATCCGATGAATATCCAGGATTTCAGTTTATACCGGTATTCCCCCCCCCCCTCTTCTTTCCGGAAGTCGTCACTGGTTACGTTACATGGGTTGAACGGAAGTGGTTGGTTCAAGATGGCTGACGAAGGAGCTTACAGTAGTTTTCGCGGCACAAAGGATTATGGGAGAGGAGGTCGGAGTTACCCACCATTATTCCGCAACAAAGATGGGACTCCTTTGACGGATCTTCGTCCCTCCTTTTTGAGAGAGGGAAAAAAGTTGCCACGCAGGTGATAATCACCAAAGCGACCCCCCAATCTCGCATGTGTAAACAGGGCTATAGTGCAGAAGAAAGAATATTGTAAAGAAAGTTCGCCATTACGGCACAAGAAGGGTTAAATAAAAACAGACACCCAAGAGGGACAAATGGTCAAGTAAGAATACGTTTCCCGATCCCAAACGACACCATTAAAAGAGAGGACGGGCTCAGCTCGAAGCTCTAATGACAGCAGAAAAAGGGAAAAGTATCGACGCTATTTCCGAAGAGCCCCGTCCCCCATAAAAGGAACAACAACAACGTTAAAACTCTTCCACCGGAAGGCAGAGTTTTCCAGGAGGCAAAAATCGGAAAATCGAAGAAACAAAGCGACTTTTAACAACTTTCGAGCCATTCGATCTCCGTCTCGAGTCTTAAACAAACATCAGCAGAGACAGTGAAAACAGGCAAAACTTCTCTCTCTCTCTCTCGTACCCTATTGCGCGTTTAAACGGAAAATACAACACGGGAAGCTTTTAACCTCCATTTCCATCTTACAAAGCGTACAAAAGTTATTCCGATATATGTTTTCCTAGAGAGAATAGAACGGTTTACCCCTTTTTAAGAAAGACAACAACAACCCGATCCCATTTATAAAGACAGCGCCCGCCTTCGGGAGTTTTGAGAAAATTTTTAGCCGCGGGGCTCACGTAAATATTTCTGGTGGGGGGGGGGGAGGGTATTATTCTCCGTGTTTGGGTACGTGAATGTATAAATACGAGTACGTCATGTATGGAGAATAATCCGGCGTTTATTTAAGGAGCCTTTGTTATGGGTACAAGAGTGTTACAAGTTATTAGCGATCAAAGGAGAAAACTAGTTCCGGCAATTAGGAAGTAATTATGTTCCGAAAACACATGGCGGTGCCTTTCTGTTATCTACAAGCTATTTCTCTCTCTCATCGGAATTTTTGCAGTTGGAAGTATGAGTACCTGTTGTTTTGTGTTCCGTGGAGATTCCCCCGCATGAAATCTCTGTGTTCTCATAACACATCTTCCTCCCACGTAACTTGGATAAAGGGGTGTTCACGTTTTTAATTTATCAGAATGCTCATGAATATTGATAGACGCCTTTTTCTCAGCCCAATACATCAAGGAACCTCATAGTTGTTGGATTTTGTGCAGATGTGAACTCTGAAAGAAAATTCCTCTGGTCTTCGCTGGGACCAGATGACTCCAATCGGCCGCTACGACAGTGGCCCAGCAACTGGACTGGCCACCATGTAGACTCAAAGGGCTCACCGGAGCTAATCAGTCGCTATGACAGTGGCCCAGCACCTGGGGTGGCCACCATAGAGACTCTAAGGGCTCACTAGAACTAATCAGTCGCTGCGACAGTGGCCCAGCACCTGGGGTGGCCACCATAGAGACTCTAAGGGCTCACTAGAACTAATCAGTCGCTGCAACAGTGGCCCAGCACTGCGGCTGGCTACATCAGAGACACTTCCACTGTCATAAACCTTCACCCGAAATGGTATGCCTCGCGTGGCAGACTAGACTCTAATTTAGGAATCACTGTGGAAACTTTGGGTACAGATATAAATTTCATGGTAAACCAGCACCTGGGATTTGATAAGCCTTGCTCTTAGCGTGTGAGCAATTCAAATCGTATGTAATGATACGCTCTATAACAAGGCTTGACAAATTCAAAATTCAGGTGCCACACAAATTTCTTACGCGACAAACATATTTTATTCGCGAAAAACGGTCAAAGATTATGTAGGAAATTCCTTCTCCACACGCCAATCCTTGTCCAAGACTTGACAACCCTTTTCAGCGTTAGGAAACGTGCGTAATTTACAGAAATTTTACGTTCTTTCGTCACCTTCAATTTTAGGTGCCAATGCCAATTTTCTGATTTTTTTGGCCACGTGGGATTCTGGGATTTCTCAAGCCCTCGGCTAGGACTTGTAATTACGAGCAAATGAGTAAATAGTATAGAGCATGTTAGTTGCTAACGTCCGACAACAAGTATCTTGAAAAACAATTAAAATCTACTCATTAAATTTCGGTGGAAATAATGAGAGACAGTGCCACCTATTAGCAAAATTTTGAAACAAATTTTTTTTTTGTGAAATAGAGGCCGAGTTGATGACAAACTGAAGTAAAAATTTAATATTTGTATGACAAATTGACAATTTTTTTTTGAAATTTTTATACATTTTTCAAAGGCTCAGGGATTTAATCGGTCTTCTCTGTATAAGTTAAATGTTTAAAACGTTATATATTTATTTGATAAAAATTCCTTTAAAATTTTTTTAACTTCTGTTAAACACTTCGGACAACTTTTTTTAACAAAAAAGTTTCCCTTTGAAAAGAGGGACTGAGGGCGATAGTGCTCAGTACTCACAGCACCGAGTATTGGTAATATTGCATTTTCTGGCAAAATAATGGCACCAGCTTTATATACTAAATTGCCTTAATTACTAAAAAAAATTATAAAGCAATTTAAATTCAAGATGTTAAATGTGGTATCGCTTGAATCAATATCTAAATTTTTACAGGGGGACCTCTTTTTGCGGGCACCGGCCGGACAAAAACAAAATCATTCGTAGAAGATGGGTGGCCGTTAAGGAGAGATGGTTCTTACAGAACGGCTGTTTGCAATTTGATTTATGACCAGAGTAATGAACTTTATTCCTGATTAGAGGCGCACAACCTCCGACCCGCGAACCAAATGCGGCCTTTCCGGCCCGCGAAAGGCGTTCTGGTAGAAATGTATCAATATATGCATCCTAGGTTGGCCATGTTTTTTGTTTAACATCACGAAAATGCGGTAAATTGAAATCCATACGTAATATCACCGAAAAAAAAAAAAAATTCAAATGCAAGTTGTCAACTATCGCCAAAACTCGCCAATGGCGGGAAACGGGTTTATTTTAAGTCGCAATTTTTTTTTGTGGAGAAAATAAATGCTCCCTTCGGGGAACCCCATATGGCGAACTATGTTTGCCGGGCCGGGGGTTAGTATCTCTTAAGTCGCAATAGGTTAAAATATTATTTACCAAAACAAACATATACAGTACATTATAATGTTGCCACTTGGAACGTTTTCCCGCTTAGTGGGACTTATTTCCATGACCCAAACTCAGGGATTCTCAGCCTGTTTTGAATCGCGGAGCCCATTCAGTAAAAACATTCTATGGCGGAGCTCCGTGGGGCCAATTTTTTAATTATTCGTCAAAGTTACTGATTTATTTATACTATTTAAGAATATTCATAATTATTATTTTCTAAATTTTACTGTTTTTTTATTTTATTTTTCTCGAGCGGCCGCGGAGTCCCTGGACTGTGGTGCACAAGGATCCCCAAGGGTTCCGTGGAGCACCGGTTGAGAACCGCTGCTCTAACTAATACTCATCGAGATTTTCGTTTAAAGTGTTTTCCCGCTCACAACGTTTTTTTTCATCCCGGTATTCTGAAAAACGTTATCAGCGGGATCCACTGTATGGGTTATGGATATAATTATATAACCATAATTAGTTATTATATAAGTCACGAAAGTAATATCTTAATTTTTTATATTTCAATATAGAAACAAAAACTCAAGTAAGCATCGATGAGAATAGGGCAAAAACGGGACGTTTACATAAAAAAGTTGGGACGACCAAAATCACGGGAATGGCCCGTAAAAATAAAGGTCATATATGGTCACTCCTATACATACAAGTTTCTGTGAGAGGCATAAATTCCCCATTTTTCCTCTCGCGGACCGAAAAGGTTGTGCACCTACTGTTAAAAAAGCGAACTTTTACAATAAAAATTACTATTTGGCCGTACAAGCGTAGGTGCCGGAACCTGTGGGAGAGGTCTGACGCTGTTTGAGGCGCCCCCAGTAAATTTTATGGGGGGTGCTGAGCTTTCTCCTCACGTAATTAATGAATATAGGTGCGTTGTAAAAAATACACCAATCCTCCTCCTGCATGAGGACTTAAGAGTCCCGTATATACGGGATAACCGGCAACTTCCAGCCCCCACAACCCCCATCAATGTTTTCGTCATGTCGGTGTGTTTGCGTACAAGAGTGCTGCCGATCGTTAAAAAAGTAAAATAAACGGGGCTCTTTCTGAAGCTTTCAGAATAAAAATTATCATTTGGACTAAAAAATGGGGGGGGCGAGGGGGTGTCCGTCAAGCAGGGCCGCAACTGGGATTTTTGCCACCCCCGCAACTTTCAAATTCGATAATTTTGTAACGGTGTGTGTGCTTTGCTCCCACTTAAAATTCCCGCCCCTAAATTTTGCCACCCGGGGCAGTTTTCACCTCCCCCCCCCCCACGCTCCCATCTAGATAACGGCCCTGCGTCAGGAGGGAGTTTCACCGCCGTCTCTCTATATCGCTTCAAAACCCCGCTTTAGATTCTTTTCTATTCGCTGGCAATACTCACCGATTCGTGTTGGGAAAAATACACATGAGAATTTCAGTGACAATTATATTACATCTAGACCCAATAATAATGAATTTAATTATCATTGCACACGTGGAAACTATATGCTATGCGTCCGTTGTTGTGAAAGATCTTTCCTCCCGACGGATTTAAATATAATGTACAGCACTTACGTCAATGCAATAATGGATCTCTCACAATTAGGGGGTAGTTAATGGTGGAAACGGCTGCTTATGACATGTTTAATGCAATAAAGGGTATCATAAATAATTGGAAAAGAGAGAGATATAAGAAAAGAATATAGAAAGTAATTGCATTTGAATACGGGAATCTCATTAATAGGAGAGAGAGAGAAGGATATGGAGATAATTTAATTGGATTATTATTGAATCCAGAAATTCGAGGATAAACAAAATTTCTACTGTCATTATTTGATTATAAATTTGAGATTTAAAAAGAGAGGATTTCAGTGGACTTTTTTTGTTAGTTTCAATACATTGTATGTGGAATTTTCTAGAATGCCTATTAATTGTACAATAGTTTGGGAATCGACGTTGTCTTCTTAACTGAGGAGCTCTTAGTAGTTGTTGATGGAGTGTCTCGCGGATGTGTTAGCTACTGTTGCGCAATTGTATTTACATCTCTCTGGGCTGTTTGTTGACCTTAGATGTGTGAAGTTTGTGGTTGCTACTGCTAGGAGTGATTACAAGGTTCATGAATGGTCGGCACTGTTTGAGCTGGGCCAGGAGAATCTGGGAGTTGTTGCGGGGAATAGCATGTGTGTTGTCTAAAAAATCGCACGAGATCATTGTTGACTAGGCTACGCTTGGCTCTTATTCAAATTTCTACTGGTATTCCTCTCACAGTCTCGCCCATTCACGAACTCTGTGATTACTTATGACTAGGGCTAGGATTTTTATGACCTGAAAAATCTTAAAAATATGCAAGCATTTATGACTTAAGGCAACTGACAACGTTCAAGTGACGATTTTTGTCGAAAATTGTCGAAAATGGTTTTATAAATCCATTTGGAAGAATGTTTCTTACACAGAATCCAAAGCTATTTTATTCTTGCACATGCAACAAGTAGCAACAAAGTTATGGTTGATTTAAATCACCTGTAACAATGGTTTCGAAGGCAACAAATTATTTTCAAACGCGTTTTTTGAGGATTCATTTTCTTCGTTATTTTATTTCACGCGAAACCTAATTTCTCAAACACTATGCAAGATATTCTCAGGAAATTATTCAACAGTGTTCCAGATAACGTTAGCTGTGCAATGAACCAGGATCTTGACCATATGTTTAGAATTCAATATTTTACAGCTGTTTGAATGAAAAAAAATTGAATTTTTTTGTGAAAATTCACGTATCGTTTCACGAAAACTGCCACATCACAGAGAATATAGCTCATGTATCTTAAAATTTTCAGTTCATTGCGCAGGTAACAGTCACAGAAACATGCATCACCAAAATTATTCAAGTAAATTGTGTGGGTTTTAGTGTACAATGTTTGGCGTAAGTACTGAAAATGAGCCAATTTCGAGGACATAATTTAGACTATCTCAAAAAGTTTCAGAGATATTTCCAAAATTTCACTGGATTTCTCTATTTCATACAGTACTTTTATTCAAACCCCCACTTGTTTTGTGAAAATCACCGTTTTCAAAAAAGTAGTCAGTTGCCTTAAAAAACATGAAAATATGACCTTAACATTTAAAAACATTTCAATTCTTCTTTTCCAGTTATTGCTTCTTGTCTCATTAAGTTAAAATATAACCCAAACGTAAACATAAAATGCATAAATTTACCATTTTCATTAAAATTCTTTCACAAGATTCAAATTGCAAAACCACGCCTACCTTATGCACAAAATAACTGCTTTTCGATAAGTTCTATAGGATCGCACCGTGTTTTATGAGATGCAGTTTCATTATGTTTGAAACTACTGCTGTCTGCGTATAGTTTCTTGTAGGGCTTTCGGGGGGTCGTGACACCTCTTAAGGAGGAACTGCACACTGGCGCGATACTGCAAATGATGCAAGTAATGCAGCATTCAACGCCTAGCTCCTGCGATTACGATTGCTATGACGTCAGCATACACATTAGAGATAGGTAGATGTTCGAGAATTGATATACAGGGCGGGCAAGAAAAGTCCGTAGAAAATGACTAAAAAACCCGAAAATAACCGGAATAAAAAACGGTTAGCAGGGTTATCACAGCACCTCCTAGAGATAGAAAACCTCCGTACTGTTTTTGCCGTAAACGTCATTCAGACTACCTAGGAAGTTCGCCACATTTTGAAACGCAGCACCCTATTTCCTTTCTTGTTATTTTGGCGTAGAATCTTCCGGATTGGCTCACAAGTACCCCACAAAGATTGGATGTGCGGCATAGAAATCGCCAATTCGCGCCGCTAATTTCTTTTCCTCACAGCCATGATACTGGAACGAGCAGAGAATTTTTTTTCCCGGAATATTTCCGAGAGGGAAAATCGACTACTTACTGACGTCACAAGTAGATTGCGAAGGCCTTCTATCTCTAGGAGAGGTGCTCTCTGATGTAGCATCGCTAGGTCACGGGAATTTTTATTTTAAGACAGGAAGTTTAAAATTTCTAAAAAAAAACAGTCGATAGGTGGCACTAGAACGAGCAGGAAAAAAAAAAATGTTGGAAGTGGGAAAAACGCCTTAAACGGGATCGTACTGAGCGGGGGGAAAACGGTCTAAGGCCGGGATTACACTATAAAAGTTTTGTAAAAGCTCTTTGAGAAAACGTGAAAAACTCAACCAATAAGACCACCGTTTGCATTTGCTTGAATGCAACCGATGCGCCTATTGGTTGGATTTTTCAACTTTTATAAAATATCTTTTATAAAACTTTATAGTGTAATCCCGGCATTAACCAAGACCGAACCGGTAAAATGAATTTTATCTTTTTCCCTCCGTACGCAAGTTATTCCACAGGTTATTCAAAGAACTCTTATTAAGCAGTGCAATTGTATTCGCTAAAAACAAAGTAATGATTATAATAGATAACTGTGATTACCAAAATTCGGTTTTTTTCCCCCAAAATAATCCCGAGACAAGCGAATAATGTTGAACAGCCGTAATTGATGGATCTTCCTACACAATTGAGCCGTTGTTATACTTATAATGAGCATCATTGTCTATCTCTGGTTCGAGACGAAGTTTATTTATCGAAGAACGAATACATTAACGAATATAATTGATTGCGGCGCTTGTGCTCCGATTTGAATTCCTTTTCTTCTGATTGTGTTATCTCTTCATCTCGTTTCAATTCGTTTCCCAGTGCAATTTCTTCCCGGAGAACATTCCCGTTTGTTATATTTTCCGGATTATAACACTAATAATCTCTGCTCACATAATTCACTCGCAGTTCGTTATACAAATGCAAATTTCAGTTTCGGTTGACATGTAACCACGATTTGGCTGTAATTGAACGGCCCGGTCCTTTGCTTGCCTGTGTGGCTGATCTTGGGGGGCCCCGTGGGGGAGAGATGATATCATTATCCGGCGGTGACCTTTCAGTGAGGAATTCCTTGGAATATGGACTGGGTCACCGTTCGGTTAGGACAGTGGTCGGCGGCTCTTCTGCCCCCTCCCAAATGAGCCATCTTTTTCACGGTTTTTGCCGAAAAAAAAACAGAGTAAAAGCTTGACGCTGCTGTCACGTGACACTTCGCGACCAATCAAAACTGGGAAGTTCGGGAAAAAGTTGTCGAAAACGAGGCTTTTTTCCTCGGTACTCGGGGTAGGTAGACGAAAAAGACGAGTCTCATCTCAGAACATGGGGGGGGGGGGGCGTCAACCTCTACTCTACCAGATCATAGAAGACGGTGCTCCTGGGGCCACCACCTCTCGCCATCTGCATCAAACATTGGCCATCACTGCTGAAGCAATCCACTAGGGGCGACCATCCGAAGACGATGCTCCTGGGGCCTCTGCGCCACAAGACGGATCGCTTGGGCTTTCATCGACGACGTCCTCCGGCCAACATCTCGTCGGACGAGCCCCCCCGGTGAATTCCCAGATCACTTAAACGACTCGCGGCACATTTTCCGACCACTTAATTTAGCCACAGCACATTTACGTATCACTTGAGTGAAGATCCAGATCACTCAAGTACCCCGTGGTTCATTTTCAGATGACTTGAATGATTTTCGGTGCTGTTCCAGATCACTGAATTGTCCCACGGAATATTTACGGATCGCTTGAATGACGCACTGCACATACGCAGAACACTCAAGAGACACACGGCACATTTCTAGACCACTGAAAAAAATGACTCTCTGCCTATTTACATTTCACTTGAGTTGGCCGCGGCATTTTCACAGATCATTCAAGCGGACCGCGGCATATTTACAAATTCTTCAAGTGACCCGCAGCACATTTTCAGAGATCACTTAATTGAACATCGACACATTTACATATCACGTGAGTAACGATCGGCACAATTCTAGATCACTTGAGTACCTCGCGGTGCATTTCGCGACGACTTTGAAGTCACCCGCGGCACATTTGCGGAAGCCGCTGTGGTGGTCATAGTGACGGACTCGCATCGCGAGGATCCGGGTTCGAACCCCACCGGCGCCACAGTGGTGATCGGCTGAAGTTGGTTTTCTGTGGTTCCCAACTTCAAGGCACGAATTCTAGCCGATCTCCCCGTTAAAAACTCTCGCCACAGACAGCAACAGGCCTACAACAGTACGAATATTCAATCATTCCACTTCACTCACAATTTGAAGTATAGATGGCAGCACTGAAATTTCAGATACAACACTAGCTACACACTCAGACTGTTAGGTACACTCACTTTGTTCCCGACTCTGCCACGAAAGCTGGGCTGGAAAAGATTTCGGCAACGGGATAAGTCCAGTGGCAGAGCCCATGGCGTTCATTCATTCGGCACATTTGCGGATCACTTAAATGACCAGCGCCGCTGCTCTAGATCACAAAATCAAGTGGCTCGCGACACGTTTTCGAACCAACGAAGTAGCCCACACACTCCCATAAATTGGATGGGTGCACTTACTATAATCTCGATATAACAATAAATCCCTTCACAACGATATTTTTTTGAGTCTTGCATTTTAAATGCCTATACCAGAGGTCTTCAACCTTTTTTTTTTTTGCAGCGAGCACTGCCATTACCCATCACCAAAAGAAGAGCACCCTTACGGCAAGTTTGACCATACGAATGCACGGAATCAGGGGTGATTTCAACGTTTTGATGCAATTTGTGCAAAGTGTTTAGTTGGGACATTGATCAAGAGTGCTCGCGAGCACCGAATCAGACACGAGCGCCGAGCACTCCGGGTGCTTCAGGGATCGCCGTGGTGCTCTCGAGTAACGGGTTGAAGATGCTTGGTCTATACTCTAATGTTAAACTGCTGCCTCTCGAAAGAATGACAGACACTTTACAACGACATTTTTTTCTTGGTCGCAGGGGTGTCGTTATATCGAGGTTTCCCCCGTGATACAACACGCTCCACGCCCACCGGATTCTTCAAAGAAGCCATCAATCTCGTCGTATATAAATGGTAGACGGACAGGGCTCCTTTTTGTTTTCAGGGAAGTCAAAATGCATTTGTATTCATAAAAGCAACAATCTCTATTTAATTGGGACATTGATCAAGTGCTCGCGAGCACCAAATCGGACACGAGTGCCGAGCACTCCGGGTGCTTCATGGTGCTCGCTAGCAACGGGTTGAAGATGCCTTTCCTATACTCTAATGTTCAACTGCTGCCTCTCGATAGAATGACAGACACTCAACAACGACATTTTTTTTCCTCGGTCCGCAGGGGTATCGTTATATCGAGGTTTCCCCCCGTGATACAACACGCTCCACGCCCACCGGATTCTTCAAAGAAACCATCAATCTCGTCGTATATAGATGCTGGACGGACAGGGCTCCTTTTTGTTTTGAGGGAAAGTCAAAATGCATTTGTATTCATAAAAGCGACAATTTCTATCCTTTACTTCCTTACTTTCAGCCCAAGAAGTGCACATCCATCTAGATTAACGTCCAGGATGTGTTTGTTGTTTGTTTTTTTTTGAATGAATGAATCCACGGAGGGGGGAAAAAACACCATAAATAAATACAATAAGTCCGGAGTCTTCTTATAAAGGAGAGAAGTTTGTTTTGTTGTTCGATTCGGGCTCAGGAAAAAAAAAAACTCCGGAGATTTATCGGAGAGTGTTTAAGGGATTCGTTTTTTTCCTCTCCCTAGGATTCGCAAATTTGATTTACGTTGTCGGTCTGAAGACTTAAGAATACATCGTGTCCTGTTTTTTTCCTGTTTTTTTTTTAATCCCGAAATTTGGAACGGGGAAAAAAAGTATAAAGACGGCGAATTTTCGCTTTAAAGGAATTTTAACACAGATAAATTTTACACCGTGTGGGTTGGCGCGTTTTTTTCTTCTTAGATCCTATCTGTACAGGATTGAATTGGCGTTTTGATGCCAGATGGTGTTGACAGACGTGCCAGTTGGAACGTGTTTCGTGAAGTGCTTTGTGCCGCGATTTTTCCGGTTTGATTGTTATCGGAAGGAACAACGGTTTGTTTTGCGGATAACGTTGGTTTTTTTTAGGAGTTTTTGTGAACACGGTTTGTTTTTTATTGATTTTTATTGAGTTTTTCGAATAACACGTGCTGAAGAACTCCTTGATCAAATATCAAGGGAACTAACTAGTAAAAGTGGATTCTCACATCTACAGACACTCGACGTGATGTGTTAGACCAGCACCTCCTAGGGATAGAAAGCCTCTGCTGTGCAGTCTGCTTGTGACGTCAGTAAGAAGTCCATTTTCCCCTCAGAATATTCAAGGGGGAGAAAAAATTCCCTGCTCGTGCTAGTATCATTGTTGTGCCCGAGCGACGCAGCGATAAGATGCCCGTCTTCCACCATAAAGGTTGCCATCAAGGTCCATGGGTTCGAATCCGGGCATAGGACATCACAGAATCAAGTTCTTTACCTATCGAGCCTGGGGCGACCGCCGATGGATAGGGTCTTCATTTCTCACCCAACTCCACTGGTTGGAAATTGCCGTACGGCGATAGTCGACCGGAGTTGGTGCGCGGTAGATTAGTATCGTTGTGCGGTATAGAAATGATCGGATCAAAATTTGCGATTTCTATGCCCCGTCCCCTCACATCCAATCACTATGCGGTATTTGTGAGCCAATCAGGAATATTCTACGTCAAAATAAGAAGAAACGAAACGATGCCGTGTGTGTCAATCTTGCTAGGTAGTCTGAATGACGTTTATGGCAACCCGTGCGAAGGCCTTCTATTTCTAGGAGGTGCTGGTCAGACACGGTAACCATTCTTTAACGTGATACCAATGAACACATATTCATTCCTGTCGTATTGTGACTGCGCAGACAGACATTTTTATGTTAAAGAATGTTTATGTCTGACACGACACGGGGAGTGTCTGTAGATGTGAATCCACCCTTAGACCTCTCCCTCACTGACTCTGGCATGAAGCTTGTTACATTTTCATTCTAAATTCAGCTTTGTGTGCGGACCGTTTGGTAAGTAAGGTAAGAAACGGCGTGGGTTCAGCTTTTTATTTGCCCGAATGCTATTTCATTCTTCAACCTAATCTCCGTCAATCTCCACATTTTTTATTTTCCCTAATCTCTGTCAATCTCCACATTTTTTATTTGCCCTAATCTCTGTCAAGCTCCACATTTTTTATTTTCCCTAATCTCTGTCAAGCTGCACATTTTTTATTTTCCCTAATCTCTGTCAATCTCCACATTTTTTATTTTCCCTAATCTCTGTCAATCTCCACATTTTTTATTTGCCCTAATCTCTGTCAAGCTCCACATTTTTTATTTTCCCTAATCTCTGTCAAGCTGCACATTTTTTATTTTCCCTAATCTCTGTCAATCTCCACATTTTTTATTTGCCCTAATCTCTGTCAAGCTCCACATTTTTTATTTTCCCTAATCTCTGTCAATCTCCACATTTTTTATTTTCCCTAATCTCTGTCAATCTCCACATTTTTTATTTGCCCTAATCTCTGTCAAGCTCCACATTTTTTATTTTCCCTAATCTCTGTCAAGCTGCACATTTTTTATTTTCCCTAATCTCTGTCAATCTCCACATTTTTTATTTTCCCTAATCTCTGTCAATCTCCACTTTTTTTATTTGCCCTAATCTCTGTCAAGCTCCACATTTTTTATTTTCCCTAATCTCTGTCAAGCTGCACATTTTTTATTTTCCCTAATCTCTGTCAATCTCCACATTTTTTATTTGCCCTAATCTCTGTCAAGCTCCACATTTTTTATTTTCCCTAATCTCTGTCAAGCTGCACATTTTTTATTTTCCCTAATCTCTGTCAATCTCCACATTTTTTATTTTCCCTAATCTCTGTCAATCTCCACTTTTTTTATTTGCCCTAATCTCTGTCAAGCTCCACATTTTTTATTTTCCCTAATCTCTGTCAAGCTGCACATTTTTTATTTTCCCTAATCTCTGTCAATCTCCACATTTTTTATTTGCCCTAATCTCTGTCAAGCTCCACATTTTTTATTTTCCCTAATCTCTGTCAAGCTGCACATTTTTTATTTTCCCTAATCTCTGTCAATCTCCACATTTTTTATTTTCCCTAATCTCTGTCAATCTCCACATTTTTTATTTTCCCTAATCTCTGTCAATCTCCACATTTTTTATTTTCCCTAATCTCTGTCAATCTCCACATTTTTTATTTTCCCTAATCTCTGTCAATCTCCACATTTTTTATTTTCCCTAATCTCTGTCAAGCTCCCCATTTTTTATTTGCCCTAATCTCTGTCAATCTCCACATTTTTTATTTTCCCTAATCCCTGTCAAGCTCCCCATTTTTTATTTGCCCTAAGCTCTGTCAATCTCCACATTTTTTATTTGTCCTAATCTCTGTCAATCTCCACATTTTTTATTTTCCCTAATCTCTGTCAAGCTCCCCATTTTTTATTTGCCCTAATCTCTGTCAATCTCCACATTTTTTATTTTCCCTAATCTCTGTCAAGCTCCCCATTTTTTATTTGCCCTAAGCTCTGTCAATCTCCACATTTTTTATTTGCCCTAATCTCTGTCAATCTCCACATTTTGCAATGTTGTTCAAATTTCTTTATCCCGTTGGAAAATTAGGTTTTCCTCTAAGTCTTCTAAAACGTCATTCAGAGTTGCCGTGGCATCATTTATTCGATGAACATTTCTTTTTCCAACAAGCGAAGCTATGAACATTGGGAGCCGGAAAATGTCTCGTGGGGGGGGGGGGGGCAAATCCGTAGAATTTGGTGAAAGAGAGGTTTATGCAAAGCCTAATTCATGCAATTTTGCCAATGCAATGTTGATTTGTGAGATGGAGCATTGGCTTGGTGAGATGGGGCTCATTTCGTTATTTAGTATTCATAATTGACAGTTTTATTCCAGATTTGCTTAAAGGAATAATTTCAGCGGAATCGAAAAAAAAAAGTATTTTTCAGAAACACTGTGAGAAATAATATTATCAACAAATATTTTCAGTTCGCGAAGTGGTTGGAGATCCTTTGCCGAAGTCCGAAAGGAAAAGACATGATTCGAGATCTACGCCAAGTTGGCGAATTTTTCCTTTTTTTTTTTTTTATTATCTAGGTTAGTAATGGCAACCCATCATGTCGCAGTCATGAAGCGGTTACCATTTTTTTCCCCATATATGTCTATATGTATTACTATAAAATAGTTTTTCTCTCCAATTTCTAGTTTTTCTCCCTAGTTACATGGAACTAATCCAATATACAGCTACTATATATAGCATGTATCACACGTTGACGATGAAAAAAATGGATTTATCGCCTACGCCGTACCGTCCGACAACAGCAAATCGAACTTTGACCACGGATCGCAAGCCAATGTGGTTCGCGAGCCGATCTCCCCGTTAAAAAAAGTCTCGCCGCAGAGAGCAACGGGCCTACAACGTTACAATTATTCAATCATCACACTTCACTCATAGTTAGAAAACTTGGTGGCAGATGGAAGCAGTACACACACACAACAAGCGTTACACAGAAACAAACTTCACGTCAGGTTCACTTACAAATACAACGACACAACAGGCAAATTGCCCAACGAGGTGGCTGACTTAAGAACATCATGAATCCCCGTGCCATTTTTTGGAGGCCCTACCTACTACTGCTACACCACGCATGCAACCCCCCCCCCCTCGCGGAACCCCCAACGAATCGGTACATTCGGGAATGTGCGTGTACGTGTAGTGAAACCCGACGTGAAGTTTTTTTTGTTTCTCTGTAATGCTTGTTGTGTGTAGTGCTGCCATCTGCCACCAGTTTTTCTAACTATGAGTGAAGTGTTATGATTGAATGATTTATCCTTGTAGGACTGTTGCTCTCTGTGTCGAGACTTTTTAACGGGGAGATCGGCTCGCATTTGCGCCTTGAAGTTGGGAACCACAGAAAACCAACTTCAGCCGACCACCACTGTGGGGTTCGAACCCGGATCCTCGCATCGCGAGTGCGTCACTATAACCACTCGACCACCACAGCGGCAAAAAGTGTAATTATCTGGAGGTGGGTGGGTTTGAACCCATGTACCCTGAACTCTTCCCATCTCTAACTCCGTATCTTACCAACCCACCACTACAGTTACACATACACACACATTCCAACATGTACCAATTCGTTAGAAGTTCCGCAAAGGAATATGAACGAGGTGCGTTTCTGGTTCCGTAGTAATAGTAGCCAATGTGGTTGATTTGCTCGCCAATGTCCGAAAATCTGAAAATCTGACTTCTGCCAAAACTCTCGCGCACTTCGGGCTATGGCAGCAACATATCCAAGTCCGAATTCGTTTCTGGAGGGCTACTGTAGAAAACATTTTATGGTACATCTCCTACATCGAGTTAAAGACCTATTTTGTCATTCCGAATTCGAGGACACCTTTCGAAACAGTAGCTGTAGAAACCGGAGGAGACCTTGAGAGACAACTAAACGAAAGTAATCTCGAATACGAGAAAAAAATGTCTGGATCTTAACTCTTGGTCTGTAACTGAGAAGTGTTTCCGAGGGGGTTCCTGCTCCTTGATACCCTCGGCGAAATGCGATATTTTGTGTCAGCGAGGAGAGAAGTAATTTCCGGAGGAATTTCTCTCAGGTTAAAAGACAAGTTTCATCTTAGACATCCAGACTGCACTTTACGAGTATATATACGTATTTTTTTTTTCAATGGTTGTGTGTTATTCGCTTATCCGTGAGAAGTTTTAGAAAGTTAATTCTGGCTCTTGAATTCGCTTTATTTTCAAGAATTTCTTCTCCAGGAGGTTGTTGTAGGCGTTGAGAAATTGGGAGGAGGCGTAAGGTTGACAAGTCGTAGGCACCTATCCTTTACCCTCACGAGGCGGAAGCTGTTTCTCGGCGATAAGGCTTAAATTTCCATTTCCTCTCTCTCTCCCCTCTTCATATATACATATTCTATTTATTTTTTTTTTGCGTCGTACTCCAAAGCGCAATTTACAAACTTCTCCCGTTTCGGTTTTCTGGAATAAGATTTGCATGCGTAATGAGCGGGCTGTTCGCTTACGCAACACATATCTTTGAGGATAATCCTATAAGACGTCCAAAGAAAATGTTTTTCTTTTGGCAGGCATAAGAAGAAGTCTTGTGTGTTTTCGTGCGTGTGGGGGTTGCTGCCGTTTTTTTTTCTTCTGAAAAACTGATGGCGATGAGGTGAGATTGGTTTAGATGAGGATAGAGATTTTGTACGCGTTTTTTTGTGGGAGCGATAAATTTCCATGTGGAACGAAAATTGCGACTTGGACTGTCTCGTCGAGTCGAGTTAGCAGTTATTTCGAGGATCGTTTGATCACTTTCGTCGCGCCACCGTCATTTTCCGGTCACGAGTATTCCGAAGATTGTTCTTTGGTACTTTACAAGTATTTTTATGTTCTTATTTATTATTAATGCGCGTATATCCTTTAGAGTAGTGTTTCCCAAATTGGGCAATATCGCCCCCCTGGTGGGTGATGTAATGGTTCCGTGGACGATAGGAGCTGCAGAGAGATAGATTTTACATTATCGTCCATGGGTTCACTTGAGTTGGGGGGGCGATGAGAGAAAAAAAATTCTGATGAAGGGGGCGATGGAACAAAATGTTTGGGAAACTATGCTTTAGCGTACAACTCCCATCCCAGCCCTGATACTACGTGTGAGGTTGTAATGCTTGTGTATCCAGGAGCGGCTTTACTATTTACGGGCTATTTTGAAACTTGATGCCCTTCTGATGGTCGAATCTGATAATTTCGATCACCAATTACCGAAATTGGCAGCCCTTGAGGCTCAAACTCGAGAGACTTGAATATTTATCCCTCCCATCCTGCCATGGGGGTTTCTCATAGAATGGAGCTTGACAAATCTGAAAACAGTTTAGTTGCCAGCCAGGTTTTTCAGTAGCCAAGTAAGAGTTGCCACGAGAAAAATATCCAAGATCAATCCCCCCCCCCCCGACTTCTCGGGTGTTAGGCAACCTTTTCCCTATTGTTAGACATTAATAATAATTAATAATAATTCGTTTCCGATATTGTTTCTGTCATCACATTGGCATTTCCAACATTGTTTATATTAACAATATGTTTCCATCATTGCTTATATTAACAATATGTTTCTATCAACGATGCATTTTCAAAAAAGGTTTTTGATCAACAATACACACACATTTTTCTTCAAGAAATACTTTCCAATTGTTTTCATTAGCAATGCATTTCCATGTAATACGTTTCCATCTCATTGTTTCTATCAATAACACATTCCATATTCATCAACAAAATACATTTTCAAAAATGATTTTTCATCGACACAATACATTTTCAAAAATGGTTTCTCATCAACAATACACTTTTCTTGAAAAAAATACTTTCCAATTGTTTTTATCAACAATGCATTTCCATGGAATATGTTTCCGTCAACAATGCATTTCCATGGAATATGTTTCCGTCAACAATGCATTTCCACGGAATATGTTTCCGGCAACAATGCATTTCCATGGAATATGTTTCCATCTCATTGTTTCTATCAATAATACATTCCAACGTTGTTTTCTTATCGACAATATGTTTCCATTATTGTTTCTATAAACAATGCATTTCTAATATTCTAACAAGAATATCCAAGCAATCATATCCTATCAATAACGGCCTCACCAGCGTTCCTAGCAAACAACGATTGATAACCGATGTTGGATCGGACAGTTTATATGAAAAAAGGTTACTTATTTTGATTACCGTTCATTACCAAAAAAACTTCATTTTTCATTACTTAACACAACTTGAATGCGCAAAAACAATTCCGGCCTTGCCGCATTCAAGGCAGTTCGAAGACATTTGCAATCGCGCGTAGGCCAGTTAGGGCGACGGACAAACACTTTTGTGTACCTGCAGTATCACCAACACTGAAATATCATATCCATCCGATCAAAATTTGTAGATACGCCTAAGGCCCCTTTCACACGGAGCGGATGCGGATGCGGACGCGGGTCCGCATACCCTTTCAAACGAGCACTGAAGATGCGGACGAATCGCCCGCATCTTTAGTTCGAAATTCGTGCATAAAAACTGTTTTTTCGCAATTTTTGTAATTATTTTTCTCCTTCACCCCTGATTCAGTGCCCATAGGCAGCCTAGAGGCATTCTTTGGTGGTTTTTATCATTGAGCCTAAAGATGCCTCCATTCCGATCCTCACAAGTAGTCGATGGGAGAAAATATCTTAAAATATTTTCAAAAAATTTTCGAAAAATATGAAAGAAAATTCCAAAAACACATCCAATGTTCGAAAAATCCAATCCAAAAACATCCAAAACATTCGATGTTCCAAAAAAAAAAAAAAAAAAATTCAGCAAATATCAAAGAATTTGCAAGTATAAAAAAAGGGAGGGGTTGGGACTTTCAAAATGTCTGTGCGTAGAAATATTCACATCACAATTCTGTCTTAGGCCGGGATTACACTATAAAAGTTTTGTAAAAGCTCTTTGATAAAACGCGAAAAATTCAACCATTAAGATCACCGGTTGCATTTGCTTGAATGCAACCGATGCGCCTATTGGTTGAATTTTTCAACTTTTATAAAAGATCTTTTACAAAACCTTATAGTATAATCCAGGCCTCAAGTATGGATTACACTATAAAAATTTTATAATAATTCTTTTAAAAAAGCAACTAATAAATTTATCGGTTGCACTTGCAATTTATTAGTTGCTTTTTTCAAGTTTTATAAAATAACTTTCATAAACCTTTTAGAGTGAAATCCCATCCTTAGATTAGTCACTTCTGAAATATAAAATTTCATTTTTTTAAGTTTATAGACTAAATATTGAGTAAAATATACTTGTAGGTATTCGGGGGGAACCACCAAAACTATTCAAGCGCTAGGGTCTTCAAACGTCTTAATCCGGCCCTGAGTGAACGCCGTACGTGGATAACGTTGTTTAATAAAAGTATTTTTTTTAAAGTTTAAAAAAATTAACAGTTAAAAAATTTAAAAAAATAACAAATATTTAAAATAATATTTCAGATAATTTTAAATAATTTTAAAAATTTAAAAAGAAAAAAAATTAAAATTTTTAAATTAAATTTAAAAGTTATTAAAGTATGTAGTCAATTAAATATTCGTAATGAACAGAACGGCTTATAATTTTGGTCCCGTCAGTGGCCGTTGTTGGCAGGTTTTATTGTGTAAAATTGTAAAGTATAGACAAAAGGCAGTTAAAGTTGCTATATCTCCATTTGAGAAGCAAACGGAGGGATAGACGTACATCCTATTGATGAACAGGGAGGGACCAACACCTTCTAGAGCAAGCTTTAGAAGGTATTGGAGGGACCCTCATATGGTGTTTTTAAGGGTATTTATGGCAAATAATTAAAGAAATTCCGTGCAAAATCGTCTTTAAAAAGTAGCCAAAGATGCGGACGAATTCGCTCCGCATCCGCATCGTGTGGATAGCTCCGAATAAACCTATTGTCAAAACTTCTATGTGCGGATGCGGAGCCCGCACTTAGGTTTTGACACATGCGGACGACGTCCGGACCCGCATGAACATTTCCTAGGTGCGGAGATTTTTCGGCTCGTCTGAAAGGCGCAGTATATTCCAATTGTTAAAACTTCTTCCGGACCCGCATCCGCTCCGTGTGAAAGGGCCCTTAGACAATCACTGCTTGTGCATATATATACAGGGTGATTATAAAAAAACTATCCCGACATATGGGCCCCTAACTATCATACCATTCACAGAAACTGAATGAAATTTCGGCATAAGGTATTTTGAGGCATGCGCTCAAGAATGATATGGAAAACAACAGTGTCACTCTAACAGTTACGGTTACAGTGAGAAAATTTCGAAAATATCAAACGGCAACACCAAGTTTTTTGTATTGGAATGCGATCTCCATTGTGAAAAACCCTAAATAGCGTTCGAACGGCAACTGTAGCATGAAAATCACCGGCGGTAGATAGGCTAAAAGTGAGGACAACCAATAAGGACAGAGAAGCAGCATAAAATAAAGCATTTGATTGTGTTTCACACATGACCTTGTGGAGGACTAATCAGGCTGGGATCTCAGCCGAACAAACGGTGTCGTGACGAATGAAACGAACATTAATGCTCACGGCAAAGTCCTTTTTCCTTGCCTAGCTCCGGGGAATTCCGTGCTCCAGGTGCCATTCCAACGCTAGTTAGTGTTTTTCAGTATGGAGATCGCATTCCAATACAAAAAAACTTGGTGTTGCCATTTGATATTTTCGAAATTTCCTCACTGTAACCGTAACTGTTAGAGTGACACTATTGTTTTCCATATCATTCTTGAGCGCATACCTCAAAATACCTTATGCCAAAATTCCATTCAGTTTCTGTGAATGGTATGATAGTTAGGGGCCCATATGTCGGGATAGTTTTTTTATAACCCCCCCGTATATATTCAGGAATTTCAATTCCCTTTGAGATTGAGAAATTGTAATTCTTCGCGGAACAAAAGCGAAAACTCACACGAATGTAATTTATAACGTGGAGAGAAAGTAGAAAAAAAAAAAAATGAAAAATAAATCGTAATTTAATCGAAAATCGACTTCCCCAAAGGAAGGGAAAACACGAGGAAAAAAAAAACGTTTCCCTCCAAGAAAAGAACAGAAACAGGAATTACTTTTGGGATCAATTTATAAAATGTATCCCGACGATATAAAAGTAATCAAGAGAAAATAATAATAATCAACGGGAAACAGAGAACGGGAGGCTTTTCTTACAAATTAAAACTCCATTGATTGATTTCTGCGAATTTCTAAATTCGATCTTAAAAGCTTCGAATTTGTTTTTCCTTGGAGTTTCTTCCGAAAATAAAGACGTTTTTTTTTACAAGAAAATGGAATTTTGTTTTTTAATGGATAAATTTTTGTTCTTAAATTTTCGAAAAATTGTATATTTTTCCAGGCACGTTATGAAAGTGTATTCTGTATTTTTCTGTATTTTGCATATACAGCGGAACCCTTGGCGTGACGATATTCTGCGGGGTTAAGAAAAAAAATATCGTTGTAGAGGGGTTATTGTTATATCGGGGGATAGATATCATTACCATTGCGTGCAGTTAAATTTATGCTCTCTCGGCAATCCCAAGGTTAAAAAAAAAAAAAAAAAAAACACACACACACACCTTTTGGAATAAATTGAAAAAATTTAATGAATTTGGTGAGACAATAATTTTCATCTTACTTGATATAATAATGGAAACCCGCTGGTGCCTGGCGCTGGGAGGCCCACCAGCGTGAGAACTTCCTTTGTTTTTTCTGGAGGATTCCCGCTGGTGCCTATCTTAGGTAGCCCATCAGCGTGAGAATTTCTATCTCTGTAGAGGAGACCCGCTGGTGCCTGGCGATAGGAGGCCCACTAGCGTGAGAACTTCTTTTGTTGCTCCTGGAGGATACCCGCTGTTGCCTGGCGCTTGGTGGCCCATCAGCGTGAGAATTTCTATATCTTTCTGGGCGATACCCGCTGGTGCCTGGCACTAGGTAGCCCACCAGCGTGAGAATTTCTATATCCTTCTAGAGGAAACCCGCTGGTGCCTGGCGCTAGGAAGGCCCACCAGCGTGAGAATTTCTATATTTTTCTTGAGGATACCCGCTGGTGCCTGGCACTAGGAGGCCCACCAGCGTGAGAATTTCTTTGGCTCTCAAGGAATACCCGCTGGTGCCTGGCGCTAAGGCCCACCAGCGTGAGAATTAAAGCTTTCCAAATTCTCTGTTGTACATTTTTGATTCTGAATATTTGCCATGCTACTGTTAAGACAATGTTCCACCGAGGACTGTTGTCGCGAGACATTGATCTAAAGCATGGATAAGTTAATATATATACATGTATTTTTTTTTGGATATGGGGATCGGGTTGCGCTATGGCGGCCGCAGCGTTGTCGGTGCGAGAGGCGGGAGCGTTGTGGGAGATTGGGAGGGACGTCTGGCTCTCGGAAAGGCTGTGATGTTGAGGCTCATTTTTCCGCTATAGCTCACCCAATTGGGTAAAGGGCAGAAAATCACTTCATTGTGGTAGGCCTGAGCTGTAGTCGGTTTCAGATAAAGATAAAGTTAAATTTATGCTGGTGTTGTCATGCTTTCTGAATCCGCATTGTTAGCACCAGACATGCGCCTCGTCCATATTTTTCTCGGGAACTTCTACGGAATGTGCGTGTCCGTGTTGTGAACCTAACGTAATGTTTTTTACGTTAGTTGTTTTTAGATTTTGTCGTTGTGCGCCTGTTGCTCTCTGTGGCGAGACTTTTTAACCGGGAAGATCGGCTCTCATTACCGTGTCGGAGTTGGGAACCACAGAAAGGCATTGTTACTACCACTGGAAAATTGGATTTTGTGAATTTATTCACCGCTATGTAATACCGGCCTAACTGAATTTTATTTGATTAATAAAATTCAGTTAGGCCGGTATTACACTGTGAAAGTTTCATAAAAATTATTTTATAAAACTTAAAAAAAAGTAACCTATAAGCAAGTCTGTTACATTCTGGCGAACTTTACCGATCCGCCTATTGGTTGCATTTTTCAAGTTTTATGAACGAACTTTTATCAAACTTTTATAATACAATTTGCCGGCCTTAGATTCATGGTTCCCCGTAAAGTTGTTCACTGCGTTTTACTTTCGTGTCATACACAAAAAAAAAGGCAACACCAATCACAGTGAAAGCTGTAGGAAAACGGAACGTCAATACAGACTGAAATAATACTCCGTTTTAGACAGATTTCCATTTTATAGAGGTTCAAATAGAAGCCCTATTCATTGAAGAGTCTATAATTCGATTCCGTTGGAGATAGTGTCCTTCCTCAACAGGTTATACTGTGCTTCTTTAGCGCTTTCTGTGATCCTGTGCTGCAAAATACCGATGTAATAAGATGCATTCAGAAGGACGAAAACAAGTGACGAAGTTAAAATCGCATTCAAAATGATTTTCAGCAAGTTATCGAAAAATATGGCCGTAGGGGTTTTGAAAAATTTCAAAAAATATCGTTATAGTGGTACTTATCGTAGTAAAGAATATCGTTATATCGAGAGGAGGTTAACATTTAGACCGCAAATAATTCCAAACAAGATTTGAAAAATATATCGTTGTTGAGGTATTTATCATCGCATCGAGTGTCGTTGTAGTGAAGTTTCACTTATGTTATATGTGAACTATTCTGTTCTTCGAAAACGGCACCAAGGCCGGGATTACACTATAAAAGTTTTGTAAAAGCTCTTGTATTAAACGTGAAAAATACAACGAATGATCTGATCGGTTACATTCGAGCAAATGCAACCAGCAAGTTTATTGGTTGTATTTTTCAAGTTTTATGAAAACACTCTTACAAAACTTTTATAGTGTAATCCATCCCGGCCTTGGCCGGATAACACTATAAAAGTGTGATAAAAATACTTTTATAAAACTTCAAAAATGTCATCAATAAGGTAGTTGGTTACATTCTAGAAAATGCAACCGATGATCTTATTTTGCAGCATCTTTCCAGTTTTATAAAAGGACTTTTATCAAACTTTTATACTGTAATGCAGGCCTTTGAAATACTTTATAATTTTTCAACAGCGCCACCTAACGACGATTTTCTGGTAAATGAATGTGTTTCAGCTAAATTTTTTGCAACATGGATCCGTTACAATTTTAAGTGATTAAACAGAGGATTTTAAATTTTTAGTTATATTTATAAGAAAGTATGTAATGATAATAATAGTTGTTGAAAACAATAGTTGTTGTTACACAAAAGATTTCCGTCAAGCTCGCAGAAATTTGCCGCCCCATAAAGTTTTCCGCCCCGGGGAAGTTGACCCATTCAGTCCGGGTTCGAGTCCCACCGTCGCCACAGTGGTGGTCGGCTGAAGTTGGTTTCCTGTGGTTCCCAACTTCGAGTCGCAAATGCGAGCCGATCTCCCCGTTAAAAAGTCTCGCCACAGAGAGCAACAGGCCTACAAACAGTAAAAATATTCAGTCACTACACATCTTTCACTTCACTTCTGAGATATAGATGGCAGCACTGAAAAATCATACACAACACTAGATACGCACTCAGACTGTTAGGTACACGCACTTACACTTCCGGCACAATTCACTAGGAAGTCAATTCCCTATTGCGATAGACCTGAGTTGTGCTCGGTTTGAGAAAAAAAAAAAAGTATTTTCCTGAGCCGCTGCGGTGGTTGAGTGGTCATAATGACGGACTCGCGTCGTGAGTATCCGGGTTCGAACCCCTCCGTCACGGCAGTGGTGGTCAGCTGAAGTTGGTTTCCTGTGGTTCCCAACTTCGAGTCGAAAATGCGAGCCGATCTCCCCATTAAAAGGTCTCGCCACAGAGAGCAACAGGCCTACAACGATTAATTATTCAATCGTTACACTTCACTCATAGTTAGAAAAAACTGGTGGAAGATGGCAGCACTGCACATAGCAAGCATTACACAGAAACAAACTTCACATCAGGTGTCACTACACGTACACGCACATTCCCGCATGTACAAATTCGTTAGAGGTTCCGCAAAGGAATATGGACGAGGTGCATGTCTGAGTTTAGTAGTAGTAGTAGTCTTTTCCTCACCGTCGCCACGGTGGTGGTCGGCTGAAGTTGGTTTTCTGTGGTTCCCAATTTCGAGGCGCGAATGCGAGCCGATCTCCCCCTTTAGAAAGTCTCGCCACAGAGATCAGCAAGCCGACACCACGGAATAATTTTTCAATCATTGCATTTCACATTCCTGGTTAGAAAAATTAATGGTGGATGAGAGACAGCACTACACATGAAGCAGGAGCCATCTAAACCTACGTGGGCATGGCTGGGTACTCATGGGGGCCCTTCATGGTCTACTATGATTTTTGAGTGTAAATATGTAAGCTGTTTCAATTACGTAAAGGGTGCCCCAGAATATCATTTTGCCTGAGGAGCCATTATAGTGAAACGGCCATGCATAGAAACCCCAAAAGAAGGAAGTTAACTGACCTCCAGCCCACGGTAAGGTGCAGACCCATAATGATGTGTCGGTAGGGGCGTTTTTTGTGTAGTTCATTGGATCGTCCAGCATTTCGCTCATACCTATTATTCCCATATAATTTGTCCCTTAAGAATGGTAGCTCCCCTAAGATCTCCCCTTCCCCAGGGCCGTCTTAAGAGCATCATGGGGCCCCCGGGCCAATTGGTTTTCCTGAGGCCCTACCTCGTAAATTCTAGAAAATTTCAACCGAATCTTATTTTTGTGAGGCCCCTCTTCTCCTGAGGCCCCTGGGCCGTGCCCGGGTGGGCCCATGCGTTAAGACGGCACTGCCCTTCCCCCCACGTTAATTGATCCTATCTATAAAATTTTTGTTCATTATAAATTAAGTTTGGACTAAACTAAATTCAGTAAGTAGAAAGTGTCGCTCCTTCATGAGGGGTGGGGGGGGGGCAGGTAAGATGAGGGGGGTCACGACGGTCGATATAACGATACCCTGCTGACCAAGAGAAAAATTATCGTTGTAGAGGGGCTGTCGTTATATCGAGAGGTAGGATTATTATCAGGCACCACCAAATTAGTTGTTGCTGTTGGCGGTACTTCTGAATTGGTGTTGTCAGTACCACCATAACATGCATTTTTAAGAGTGTTTCACAGCAAAAAAAATGTCTTATTGATGAATAAATAACATGGCTGTTTTGTTTCATGTTGCAAAATAGTTTCCCGCACAACACTTCTGCGCACTACACGAAAAGCAACTTCATTAGCTCTTCCGCACGGTGAATAGCACAAAATACCGATGATATTAAATATCTTCGAAAGAACAAGAACTGGTGAGAAATTTAAAAGCATATTGAAGATGATTTTTTTTGAGCGAAATATGGAAAATGTTGTTGTAGAGCGGTTTCGAAATTTCTCGAAAAATATTGTTATGGAGGGATTTATCGTAGCAGAGGCTATCGTTGTATCCAGAGGAGTTTTTATATTAGACTATAAGTGATTTTCCAAACAAGATTTTGAAAATAAAAACATATCGTTGTAGAGGGATTTATCGGTATATCGAATATCGTTGTAGAGGGATTTATCGGTATATCGAATATCGTTGTAGAGGGATTTATCGTTATATCGAGGTTTCACTGTACATCTTTTCGTGACATTTCACTATAAAATACGGCTGTATAATTACACCTTTGTTTATCTAGAAATGATTGATTCCTTGTCGGTGTAATTTTCTTAAGAGTTGCTGAAATTTTTGTGTTCAGAAACTTACAAAATATATATATAAGGACCAAAATTGCCGAAATTGCAAATAATATTCAAGGTAAAAACCATTCACCTTCACTAAGTGAGATTTTATCCACTTATCGATAACATTAAAACGAAGACAAAGTGTATATTTTACCCTTAATTAACCATTTTAGCTAATTAAAAAATCCACTCTAGTTAATTAAATTGTTGTGTTGATGTATTGTTTCAATTAAAAATATGTCAACACAGCGCCAATTTACATCCGTTTTTTGCAATAAAATAAATGAGCAAATTCAATGCGTTTCTATGGGGCGGGGGATGGTGAACCATAGAGGGGTTAAATAAATTTTAAGAAAGAAAATTGTTTGTTTCCCATTGGGGGTGTCACGCAATACCCCTTTCAGATCCCGGTGCCAGAAATTTGTGGGAGTTGCTTTTTCCTCACTGTAGAATTGTTTCTTTTGACCTCAGGAAGGTAAGCCGTGACTTGAAAGATTGTGTAAGTTTTGATTTACAAATATTGTGAATAACATCTTTGGGGAGCTTTCGTCAGAGGGCAGCACTTGAAGTTGAACTTCCAGCGGGTTTTCAGATGACTTCCAGGAAAAGTGATATAGTACGTAAAATTTAGCAATGAAATTCTAGAAAAAAATGCATATGAAGACGAATATATATACCCTGAATCATCTCGGCTGATAAAAACTGAAGGGAAGTGAATTATTTCTTCACAAAATTTTGATGATATTTGCGTTTTTAATGCATTTTTTGAGTATCGAAAATGCAAAAAAAATTGAAAAAAATGAATGATCGGATATGAAAGGTGATATAAAAGATACTCTCCAAAGAATTCCTATCTATAAGCGGAAATTTGGTGCTGCCACGACCGTAATGATCAGCAAGAAGGATCCCGAATCGCCTAGTGTAAGGCCTATTTTTTTCATTACATCGTTTCTTTTGTTGCTTATCCTCCTTAACTTGCACCCGTCCTGGTAACAGTAAATATTTCTCTTTTGTCTTAATCCTCTCTCGGAGCAGATTCCGACCGGGAGTTTTGCTCGTGACAGGACAAGAAAGGAGGGAAAAAACAAAAAAGTAGAAACAGGAAAGTTCTCTTCCCGTGTTTTCCTATTTCCTCCAAGATGTTGGAGTTCCTTCCGCTCCAGAGGAGGAGGAGGAGGAGACGGAGAGAGAAGGAATGAGGAGCTAACCAAATAGCCCCAAGAGAAGAGCTTAGTCAGTATTCCCGGCGATTCCGTACACCATCAGGAAACACCGGACCTTCGGCCAAATGAGAAGAAACAAAAGAAACAAGTCCCCTCTCTTTCTCTCGGATGACAGTTCCCGTGATATATATTGGAACGGATGTCTTTCGCCAGATACGGCCAAGATGTATGGCTTAGTTTTTCTTAGGGGCTTTTTTTTTGGGCTCGCGAGATATAAAATAATGGGGGCAATATTCGAGTTAAGGGAGGTATTCCTGGTATGACGGTAACTTACACCCTTCAAGTTGCGGAGTTTATTTGTCCTGGGAACCGGAGCCTGGAGCGGAGAATCCCGGTTAATAAAAATCTCTCCTATCGTCCGTTTGCGCTGCCCACTTACTTAACTAATGATATCATTTATCGATCTTTTTTGTACGTGAGGAGCTTGGATGGACGTCTCTTTTACGGTGTATTAAGTTCTTATACAATAAGTGTGTTTCGGGTGTTTTAAAGATGTCCGGTTAAGTGATTTAAAAGAAGTATGTTTGGGATAAGGGACTTCAATTGGGCGTTAATTCCCGGGCGAATGTCCCTTTGTATTTGATTTACTTCGACTTCATGAGCTGGTAGTTTATTAATTAGCTATCATTTATTAACCCTTTTAATTAGCGAGCATTGGGATATCCAGAGAAGAAAATTTTCGAGCCGTTGTATTCAGAGGCGGAATTCCCTGAAACAAATTTAGTCGAATTTTCTGGACCCACTCATCCCTCGTATTTGCCACCCTGAGCCCGCTTAGCCCCCCACCCCGAAATCTTCAAGTCATTCTTTCTGCCATTGGAATGTGACGAGCCATACAAACGGGAGTAAAAACGTCGAAAAAGTGTCGTTATATTCAAGGTCGTTGCGTTTTCATCGACGTTCTAAGCAAGGTCCATCAACGTTAGCCTCTATGGAAATCGGCCGTGGCCACCAATTACAGATGTTATAGACGAAGTTTCGTTCCAACCGAGTTTGATTGCAATTAAAATCTTAGTATTCCGAATAATAAATGAATGGGGGATATATATTTTGTAAAGAGTATTATATGATTTTAAGGCGGCGTTTCTCAACCTATGACCCGCGGACCAGAGGTGGTCCGTAGGCAGACTTGATAATTCACTACTAACTGGATGGAAAATTAATCAATTGTTATGGATTCACAAATGAAATTGTACCTTTATTCGTAGGTATTGGAAGTTGAGGTTCGTCATACCTCATCAAGGAAAATGAGGGGAAATTGCGATCCTAAATACGGGATATAACTAATCTGCTGATCAAATTGACCACAACAACCCTTTCCTCCAAAATACTATATTTTGTAGATTTGGTAGGTGTTGTGAACATCATACAGGAATGAATCATTTATTATCTTTTATTAAACTGTACTGAAGTATCGTTATGTTAATATACAGGGTGTCCTGTAAGTGCTAATGCGGTCTTTATCCCATCAATCACCCGTCGTAGAGGTATGATTTCAATTTAAAAACTGCTCAAAAGGCGCTCAAAACCCCTTTACCAGTTTTGAGAGTGAACAAAATGAAACATCTAAATTTTTACACGATCCCTCTGTCCTCTGGCTTTCAATTAGAAAGTTATTGCCCTGTATCTCCTGCGGCAAACAGGAAAAAAAAATCCGTTTTTTAGTGCAATATTCGCTAAGATATTCGAATTCAAAAGATAAGTTATGAAAGAACAACAAAAGAGCTAACGGACAACGCTCCTTTCCCTAATCTATGCTGTCCTTTCCCAACTTTCCTCCGGTTTTTGAATACCTCAACGAATACTGCGCTTAGAAACTTGAAATTTTCTTTGTTGGTCTCAGGTGAGACACGGCGACAACTTTCTGATTGGAATTTAGAGGACGGGAGGAATGTATAAATATTAAAATTTTTTAAATTTTTAATAGTTCGCTTATTATTATTATTTTTTTTTAATCTGGATCCACACCAGCAAAAGTCTGCCGAGTCCGTATTAAAAGAAAAACCGGTTTCGAGGCTTGGCTACAACAGAGTGCGTGATTTAAATGGTCGATTTTTCGCGTTGAAACACCACGAAACCGAATTTTGCGCTGCGGAATTCTGCAGATTTCCAGATTTCTGCTGGTGGGGAATAGGCTCTAAGTTTATATAAATACAGGGTGGGCAAAAAATGTCCGTGGAAACTTTAAAAATTTATAAAAACCGGAAAAAAAAAATGGAATAAAAAAATGGTTTGCAAGGTTAGCATCGCTAGGTCACGGGATTTTTTTTCTGAGACACGGAGAAAAATTACTCAAGAAACAGCCTATAGATGGCGCTGGTACGAACGAATTCGGTGGAGATATGCAAATGAGACGGTTATAAGAACTTGCGCTCCTAATCCACAATCACTTCACCGTTGTAAAACATGTATGTGGACCTGCTGCACTCTCCCGTTGCGGGATTTGTGACTCAATGTGTTTTTCAATGTGGTGGTGGTCATGTGGAACACATACTCGTGTAATAAACGATTCGGAAGCATTCTGTTATTTGCGTATCTTTTGTTTGACTTGTGTACGTCAGCGCCCCCTATCCGCTGTTTTTTTTCCTGTCTTAAAAAAAAATTCCCGTGAGCTAGCGATGCCAACCCTGCAAACCGATATCTATTTCGGTTATTTTTCCGGTTTTTATGAATTTTTAAAGTTTTTAAACTTCTGAAACACACACACATGAAATTTATTTTAAACATAAAACTTACCAAGACCTTCTAGACCAGTGGCCTTCAAAGATTTTTTTTTCTAGCCGTGAGTACTGCCTGTACCCATCATGAAAAGAAGAGCACCTTTACACCCAGATTGACATACTACAAATGGATAAATTTAGGATGAGCTCCACCCTTGAATGCAATTTGCGCAAGTCGCTCAATTAGAACGTTTATCAAGTGCTCGCGAGCACCAAATTGTGCACGAGCATCGAGCAATCTCGGCACTTCCGGGAGCAGCACCGCGGTGCTCGCGTGCACGATGGGTTGAATTTGCCCGTTATAGACATACTTTTCTATAAGAAAAAAGATGGTTCGTTGAAAACCATCGAAAAATTTTAACATAACTTGACATTAACATGCGATTTGAATAACTAAACACGCTTGTTTAAAATGTAAAAATAAAGTGACGATATAAATTTACTTAGAATATAAAAATTGAAGTGTAAATTTTCCAGGAAAACTAATTTTTCTGTATAAATATTGGGATTTCCCAGAGGTTTCCAGGTTTTTTTTTTGGCTTTATGTCTCCGTATTATCATAAATATGTAAACATACAAAATTATCCTAATTAATAAAAAAAAATAATTACGCAACGATCTCTCCATTTTTACATGAATAAACTTTTGTTTATACAGGGTACTAAAGTTAATACCAGTCATTAGCTATTCACATCTATGTCACTTCTATTAAAACGCATAAAAGCATAAGTTACTTAATTTATTTTTACGAAATAAAGAGATGCTGCGGAAGATCTTTTATATTCACATCAGCCAAGTTTTCAAAAGCACCCAGTGTTGTCTAATACATATTTTAATATGCATCATGAATTCAGAGAATAAGTAAAATAATTCTGAAGCGATTGTTAAGTTGAATTTTCAGGATCATAAATTATTCACAAAAAAATATTAATAATTTTTTCCTGAGGCGTTTTTTCCCCTCTCCCTTTATGGTAATGGAAGTAGTATCTCTTGTATTATATTCGCATCATGATGAAAAACGAAATTTGTTTTAATTGTTCCTCGATTGTTTAGAAGAAAATACTTTGGGATTATTCGTTAGTCTTGTTTGTTTAACAATCATTTTTTTTTTTTTTAAATTTTAAACGAGAACTTCCTCTTATTATTATCTATGATATCATAGCCCCTTATAATAGCTCCCTTCTCTACAACTATGCTTTTTATTTTAATGTTATCAATTTTTCTTTCGGTGTCAGTGAAGATGTTCGAAGATAAGGATGCTTATTAAACAACGATAACACTTCTTTTTCTTTGAATATTCCTTTGTAAGTTTTTAATGAAGTTTTTCTATACAAATACAACGCCACTACAGGCAAATTGCCCAATGAGGTGGCTGACTTAAGAACATCATGGATCCCCGAGCCATTTTTTGGAGGCCCTACCTACTACTTTTTTTTTTTTTTTTCAAACCGAGCACAACTCAGGTCTATCGCCATAGGCGATTTACTACCTAGTGAGTTGTGCCGGAAGTGTAAGTGTACCTAACAAGCTGAGTGCGTATCTAGTGTTGTGTATGATTTTTCAGTGCTGCCATCTATATCTCAGAAGTGAAGTGAGTGATGTGTAATAACTGAATATTTGTACTGTTTGTAGGACTGTTGCTCTCTGTGGCGAGACTTTTTAATGGGGAGATCGGCTCGCATTTGCAACTCGAAGTTGGGAACCACAGAAAACCAACTTCAGCCGACCACCACTGTGGCGACGGTGGGGCTCGAACCCGGATCCCCGCGATGCGAGTCCGTCACTATGACCACTCGACCACCACAGCGGCCAAAAACTTAGACATTGCCGTGACCAGGACCTACCTACTACTGCTACACCACACGCCCGGGGTATTTGGGGGGGGGACACACACTCATACTTCCGGCACAACTCAATCGGTAGTAAATTGCCTATGGCGATAGACCTGAGTTGTACTCGGTTTGAATGAATGAATGAATGCTACACCACACATGCACCCGCCCCCCCCCCGCGGAACACCCAACGAATCAATGAATCGGTACATGCGGGAATGTCGTGTACGTGTAGTGAAACCTGACGTGAAGTTTTTTTTGTTTCTCTGTAATGCTTGCTATGTGTAGTGCTGCCATCTGCCACCAGTTTTTCTAACTATGAGTGAAGTGTTATGATTGAATGATTTATCGTTGTAGGACTGTTGCTCTCTGTGGCGAGACTTTTTAACGGGGAGATCGGCTCGCATTTGCGCCTTGACGCTGGGAACCACAGAAAACCAACTTCAGCCGACCACCACTGAGGGGTTCGAACCCGGATCCTCGCGTCGCGAGTCCGTCAGTATAACCACTCGACCACCACAGCGGCTTTATACCGTAGGACAGCGGTTCTCAACAGGTGCTCCGCGTAGCCCTTGGGGCTCCTTGTCCACCCTCCAGGGGCTCCGCGGCCACTTAAAATTAAAAATATTAATAATTATAAATATTTTTAAACAGTAAAAATAAATCAGTAACTTTGATAAATAATTAAGAAATGGGCCTACGGTGCTCCGCCATAGAATTTTTCTACTAAAAAGGGCTCCGCGAGTCAAAAAAGGTTGAGAACCGCTGCCATAGGATTCTCTGGGTTAGATTGCGTTGGGGGCGATGGGGCAATGAAGGTTGGAATCCTATATGAATAAACTGTTGCTGATATTTACATCGGGAACTAAAGTTGATGCCAGTCATTAGCTTTTAATATCAATGTCACTTTTCTTCAATTGAAACGCATAAAAAGTAAGTTTTTTCCTTGGAAATGAATAGAAGCTATTTTTATTCATCATTAAAAAGTTTTTAATAACGCCGGTGCCTATAACATATATTTTAATACTAATCATAACTTCAAAGAAAAGTAAAAGAATGTACGAAAGAAGCAAAAACAAGCAATATTGTGTCAAGCTGAATCTTCAACATCATAAATTATTCACAAAAAATATTAATAATTTTTTTCCTGAGACGTTTTTTCTCTCTCCCTGTATGATAATGAAAGTAGTATCTCTTGTATTATATTCATCATGTCTCATCATGATGAAAAAAAAGTTATTATTTTTTTCTCGATTGTTTAGAAGATAATACTCTGGGATCATTCGTTAGTCTTGTTTGTTTAACAATCATGTTTATTTTCTTTTAAAAAATAGAAACTTGCGCTTATTATTATCTATGATAACATGGCCTTATAATAACTCTCTTCTCTACAACCATGGTTTTTTTTTATGGCATCGATTTCTCTTTCGGTGTCAGTGTAGATGTTCGAAGATAAGGATGCTTATTAAACAACGATAACACTTTTTTTCCTTTGAATATTCTTTTGTTTATGAAGTTTTTTGAGCTCATTAGTATTTTTCGGCCTTTTTTTTTTCCTCCAGTGGGTTACGTATCGATATTTGCAATTTAAAGTTCCATCTAATCACGATTTTTTCAACATGTGTTAGAAACGTTTCCTAACAAATATATATATACAAGGAAACAGTTATTTTCCGGATATTATGCTGGGGTAAACTCAGAGAGAAAAAGTCATCACGTCTCCGCCGGGACTCGAACCCAGGCTCTCTTGCATGCCGGGCAAAAATGTTACCATCTACACCACTGGAGACATGACCCTGCCTTCCTTATTTCACGCACTGTGGCGAGAGTCAATGAAGTAGAGGAATTAGTAGCCTCTCTTAACGTCAGGAAATGGTTCCCCGGGTGGGACGGTTTAGAGATAGATGGGTGGGTGGGACGATTTATAGAGAGATAGATGGGTGGGTGGGACGATTTATAGAGAGATAGATGGGTGGGTGGGACGATTTATAGAGAGATAGATGCGTAGGACGGTTTAGAGAGAGAGAGAGATAGATGCGTAGGACGGTTTAGAGAGAGAGATAGATGGGTGGGACGGTTTAGAGACAGATAGAGGGGTAGGACGGTTTAGAGAGAGAGAGATGCGTAGGACGGTTTAGAGAGAGAGAGAGAGATAGATGGGTGGGACGGTTTAGAGAGAGATAGATGGGTGGGACGGTTTAGAGAGAGATAGATGGGTGGGACGGTTTAGAGAGAGATAGATGGGTGGGACGGTTTAGAGAGAGATTGATGGGTGGGACGGTTTAGACAGAGATAGATAGATGGTCAGCTATCTCTCTCTGAACCGTCCCACCCGGGGGCCATTTCCTGAAGTTAAGAGAGGCTACTAAGGCCTCTACTTCAGTGCCTCACGACACAGTGCGTGAAATAAGGAAGGCAGAGTCATGTCTCCAGTGGTGTAGATGGTAGCATGCTTGTGCCCGGCATGCGATAGGGCCTGGGTTCGAGTCCCGGCGGAGACGTGATGACTTTTTTTTTCCGAGTTTACCTCAGCATAACATCCGGAAAATAACAGTTTCCTTGATATCTCGGGCGGAGAAAAAAAAAAGCCCCATCTATCTCTCTCTAAATATATACAAATTTAGTAAGTGAAAAACATGCACGTTATGCTAAAAAATAGTAAACATAAAAGAAATTACAATTATAATTACAATCAAAATTACAAAATTTACAATTACTTATCACCCATGTTTGTGGAATTAATATTAATAACAAATACATTCACAATTAGAGTCCATATAGTATATTTAAAAATACTAAGCTTGTTAATAGAAATATGTCGATTTTTTAACATTATCGTTTGTGGTTTTAATGAAATTAGTATCTTTTATGAGTATAAAAACAAAGTTATACTAGTTAATAGAAGAAAAAAAGGCATTACTCGATCATTTCTTCATTTATATGAATAAACTGTTGCGTATAACGGGCACTAAAGTCATTACCAGTCGTTAGCTTTTCATATCGCTGTCACTTTTCTTCTATTAAAGCGCACAAAAAGTAAGTTTTTTTGCCCCTCGAAATAAATAGAAGCTATTTTATTCCACATTAGCCAAGTTTTTAATATCCCCGGTGTCTAATACCTCTTTTAATATTCATCGTGAATTCACAGAAAAGCCTATGAAAAAGAGAAGCGATCGTTAAGCTGAATTTTCAACATCATAAATTATTCACAAAAATATTAATAATTTTTTCCCTGGGACGTTTTTTTTTCTCTCTCTCTCTCCCTGTATGATAATGAAAGTAGTATTTCTTGTATTATATTCATCATGTCTCATCATGATGGGGAAAAAAAATTATTATTTTTTTCTCGATTGTTTAGAAGATAATACTCTGGGATCATTCGTTAGTCTTGTTTGTTTAACAATCATGTTTATTTTCTTTTAAAAAATAGAAACTTGCGCTTATTATTATCTATGATAACATGGCCTTATAATAACTCTCTTCTCTACAACCATGTTTTTTTTTTATGGCATCGATTTCTCTTTCGGTGTCAGTGTAGATGTTCGAAGATAAGGATGCTTATTAAACAACGATAACACATGAAGTTTTTTTGAGCTCATTAGTATTTTTCGTCTCTTTTTTTCTCAATGATCTATGTATAGGTGTTTGCAAATTGAAGCTCCACCTATATGATCATGATTTTATTTTCTTCATATTTTTACCGCTGTGGTGGTCGAGTGGTTATAGTGACGGACTCGCGATGCGAGGATCCGGGTTCGAACCCCACAGTGGTGGTCGGCTGAAGTTGGTTTTCTGTGGTTCCCAACTTCAAGGCGCAAATGCGAGCCGATCTCCCCGTTAAAAAGTCTCGCCACTGAGAGCAACAGTCCTACAACGGTAAACCATTCAACCATAACACTTCACTCATAGTTAGGAAAATGAGTGGCAGATGGCAGCACTACACATAACAAGCATTACAGAGAAACGTAAAAACTTCACGTCAGGTTTCACTACACGTACACGCACATTCCCGCATGTACCGATTCGTTGGGGGTTCCGGAGGGGTGGGGGGGGTAGTGTGGGCGGGGTGCATGTGTGGTGTAGCAGTAGTAGGTAGGGCCTCCAAAAAATGGCTCGCTGATCCATGATGTTCTTAAGTCAGCCACCTCGTTGGGCAATTTGCCCGTTGTGGCGTTGTATTTGTATATTTTTAGTCAATAACGTTTTCTAATTGGTGTTAATTTATTTATCTACAGATTATTTTGCCAGAGAAAGCGTGAAAAACCGATTCGTTTCAGCTTTATGTACGAAGATCGTTTGATAGATGTAGGAAAAAATTGAATTTTATTTTTCATCATAATCTCTTTCAAGCCTTAAAAACACTTTTTTATAATGTTTTCCCACCCATCTTGCACAAAGCTTTTCCATTTCCGATTCCTCGTGGATAAGATTGTGAATGAACCCCCCTCTAATGAAATATCCACGACATCGCTTATCTCAAGCATCTGCGATCTTTGACGGCGATATACAACGGGATTTTTCAATGTTTTCTAGGGTTGAGACCTAAATCGGACGCCCAGGACGCTCTGATTCTTTGGTGGAGGATGAACGGATGATATCCGTTCATCCAAAAACAAATTGTCTTTAATGATGGTACAGAGTTCTCATGAACTTATTACGATTCAGCTTATATCTGAGCAGTTTTCAGCTTCTTTTTTTTTTGTGTCTCATGAAATAATGTCAAGACATTATAATTACTTCATTCACTATTTCTCCAAAGTAACTTCTGTAATCCGAACTCAGAACAACACCATAAAATGGACAACAAAGCTCATTGTGCCCAAACATAGGAAGTAAATGTAAATGAATGTCTTATATATGCACATAATACATGATTGTGCTGCCATGTCATAGTGCAGCTTTGTTCTTTCTCTCAAACCGAGCACAACTCCGGCATATCGCCAAGGACAATTTACTACCGAGCGAGTTGTGCCGGAAATATGAGAGTGTGTACGTAACAGTTTGAGCGTGCATATAGTGTTTTTCAGTGATGTTATCTATATTTCAGAAGTGAGTGAAGTGTGATGAGTGAATATTTGTACTATTGTAGGCCCATTGCTCTCTGTGCGTTCATAGAGGGGCTATTTCAAAACACTTTTGGTCATAGACATTCCCCCCTCCCACTCCTGACAATCTTGTTGTCAGCCATAGATTCCGTTTGTAGCGGCAAAACTACAGTCATATATCAGCGAGAATGTTCTCAAAGCGATCCGATCTCCAGGTTAAAAAGTTTCACCACTGAGAGCAACTGCTCAACAAAGCTAAAGTTATTCAATCATTGCACTTCACCCATAGTTGGAAAAATTGACGCCAGATGGCAGCACTGCACATAAAAAGCATTAAAAACAAACTTCACGTTAGGTTCACAACACGTACACGCACATTCCAGCATGCACCAGTTCGTTAGAAATTCCGTAGAGGAATGTGTACGGTAAAGTAGTAGTAGTATTAGTACTAGTAAATGTGATGCGATGGCAGTGCCACCCACTGGACTCAAAAGAACTAAAGCAACACTTCATCCTATCGAAAGATGTCACCACATGTACATTTTTCTTTTTTTTGAATTTAGCATTTTTTATAATTCTACAATTCGGTGGTAAACTCCTGGGGATCCAGGGACCCACAATTTGGGAACAGCTGTCGTAGAGGTTTACCTTACTTACTTTTGCATGAGTCGAACATCAAGGAACTGAAAAAAGGGATCACGGAATGTCAAAATCAAAATGTAACGGAAATGGCGATCGATGAAAATTAATTATGCACTATTTTGTCAGGTTTTTCCTTTGTTTTATGCAAAGTTTTCCGTTATATAAAGTGCCATCTATGTGTAAAATTTTCAACTTTTTTCTTAATCCATTATAAAAAAAACAACAACTACGCCATAGTAAGTACAATCTAAGTACAAACTGCATTTTTGACGTCAGCTGGTTGATTTTTATCAACTTTCAAAGTACCGTCACGGACTTTTCGCCAACCCTGTATACTTTACTAGAATTTTTTGCATAAATTCAGGAATCTACATGATTTCAAATCTCGAAGGTCATTGTTTTTTGACCTTCAAAAAAATGAGAGAGAGAGAGAAATGGCACACCACTCAATATATTTAGCACACATGACGCCAGAATTACTTGGAAATTACTTCGTAGAAATTCTTAGAAAGTTCACGTGACGAGAACGAAACTGACGTCATCATCATTACCGTCTTGTGTAGGAAAAGTAAGATCCCACTACTCTCCTCCTATTCCCAGTTCGGGTACGTACTAAATGAATATTTGCTTTTACGTCTCTCTCTCTCTCTCATGTGAGTTTGAGATGGCTATCGCGTGACAAACAAGAACTCTACACTCTGACGCACAAGAACAATTTCCATGGGAAAAATATCGATTCGGTGCCATGGAACGAGTGAGCGAGATCACTGCTGCTATGCTCCATACGTACTACCAGTAACTAAAAACGCAATCTCTTGAACATTCGCCCATCAAGAATCTTCTTCGTATTTTGGGCATTTTGAGATGAAGAGGATTGTTCACGGTGGTGGTTTCTCTGTCCGTGAGTGATTTAGATCGGACTGATGTGTTTTTATTAATAGGCATGACACTAACAACATCAATACGTTAAGGACATGCGTATATACAACGTATTCCGGCACGTACCAATTCCTTAGAAATTCACGAGGTGCTTGTACGGTTAAGTAGTGTACGCAGCTTATAGCCCCCATGGGGACAGAGCAGGGTGGGCATGATTTGTTTGTTTTTTTGGTTTGGTTGAGTAGTTAAAGTCGGCCCCGTTTAATCGGATATCAACGATTCCAGCACACAATACAAATACAAAGGCCACAACAGGCAAAATGCTAAACGAGGTGGCTGAGAAAAAAGTGCCCATAACAATTATGGATGTCATGGTTGGTCCACATGGAAGACAATTGGTCCACATGGGAAATTTCGTGGCGTTTGTGGGAAATTTGAAAGCAAAAGAATTTTTGTTGAAAAAAATGTATAAATGCAACACACAACTAAATGCTTTTCTAGTGTAAAATACTTGGCTGCATATTTCCACCGATAGATGGCAGGACAATTTTCGGAATGTGTGGGAAAAATTTAGTCAAAAGGGAAATTTTGCTTGACGAGGTTAACATCACTGATCACGATACCGAAGATTTTACATTTCATCGGGATGGTCAGCGCCCTCTATTGGCTCAATGGAGAACGAAAATAAAATACTTAAATGCGCGTATTATACAATACAATACAATACAAATACAACGCCACAACAGGCAAATTGCCCAACGAGGTGGCTGACAATTTCAATACTTTTGGGATGCCAGTACGTACTGTGAGAGTAATGAGAGTAATTATGCGTCCATGCCGGGTATCCAATCACATCTACCGTACCCAAGTCTGGAATTAGGCAGGTGCGAAGGGTGCTGCCGCACAGCCGCAAACGGGATGAAATTACTACTATTTACGGTGGACCATTTTGAATTTAACTTCAGAACAAAACAATAACAATTCTGCCATGATCTCTCATATTAAGAAATTCAACTTTCTGACCTAGTGGTTTGATAGAACCACCCCCCTCCCCGAAGCCAAGAGAAGGGTGCTGATGGATCTGCTGACGGGGCGCTGAACCAGAAGGAGTCCATAAATTCTTTTAAAATAATTCAAAATTGCACGGGGCGAAGCGTGATGCGCACTTGCCCGACTGAAAGTGTGTGGTTGCGGCTCTGGGTAGATAATCTGTTCTCTAAACCTGACGGCCTCTGACCTTCAAGTGCCGGGGGGGGGGGGCACAATTTTTTCTCTGGGCAGCTGGTCAAACATTCAAACTTTATTTCACAAATTTAGAAATCGTGCTGATGAGTTGCATGCAATAATTAACACTGTCGGTCAAATTTATTGTCGAATAGCTTTTTTATCACTTTGAAAAAAATTTAGTTCTATAGTCATTCTCGGGTGTGCCAATGTAAACCTGGCTGGCGTGCAGCAAGGTTTTCATTGACACTGGGGGGGGGGGGGGCAGTGCCGTCTTAACGCATGGGCCCTTGGGGGAAGGGCGGCATCAACTGCAAAGGGAGGCCTCAGGATGATGAGATCCGGTTGAGACGTTCAAGTATATGAATTTTGGTAGACAGTCATTTCTAGTGGTATAATAGGGCCTCAGAAAAATTAATTTGCCCGAGGGCCCATGATGCTCTTAAGACGGCCCTGCACTGGAAAAAAATACGTTTTAGAGTGTTTACGTCTCTCTGCACCGGGCTGCAAAATACTTGAGACCGTACTAGATCCTACCCGAGTATGTCCAACTGACCGTGTGGGTGTAAGATAGCCCGCCAGCATTTCTCCGCCACTGAAACACGGCGCACGCTACGCAAATTACAAATGAATCCGTCCGAAACCTTTCAGCGTGATTAATCAAAAATCCCTCACTGAATAATTATGCAGATCACACAGACAACAAAGAGATATATAACGCGAAAAATTATTTTTCTCTCTCATTCCGCATCTTTATTATTTAACTAATTAATGCCCTGATGGTAAAAGACTCGCTTAATGAGGTTTAAGAAATATGAAAGATAAAAAAGCCTGTATTATTACATATTAAATATATTTAATAATTATATTCTTTTCTAAAAAAGCCTCATTCCGCCATATTTCTTTCCTCCCTCTCTTATCACTTGAAGCATAAAAACCGCCATTTTTTTTTTTTTTTCCTCTGTCTCGTCCGAATGGGTGATTATTCACGGATGGAAATTATCAAAAGTTAATTAACCTAATTATGCATCGGATTAAATTTCATTAGGTTTGCAAATAACTTTTACGCCATTATTTATCATCATCATCATCGTCGTTTTTTCCTTGTTCTTGAAGGAAAAAGTAATTAATTAATACATATCCTTGTCCGTATCGGGATTTCGGAAATTTTCGGATTTTTTTCCCATTATTATTAGTATTATTATTATTTTTTTTATAATAATCCGATGCCGGATCATTTGATGGATCACTTTCGCCCGTTATTGCTTTTTCGGGGGCGGATACTTTTGGTGGGATAATTGCTAATTTTTTTTTTTCTCTCTCCCGCTTATCCGCTGATCGTTCGATCAGGAATTATCCTTTTTTTTTGTATTAGTTTTCTGCGCTTGAAAAGTTGGTAATTTTTCTCTGTGTTTTAGAGAGAAAGAGGTCTCTGTTGGGATGAATTTTCTCGTGAATTCTCAGGAACTGCCCTCGAGTGCTTTTGATCTTGTGACACGAGTCACTCAAGTAGTCTGTAAATGTGCCACGGGCCGCTTGAGTGTGCTCTGGAACTGCCGTCTAGGGACACTTAAGTGCTATGGAGCTGTTCCATGGGTCACACAAGTAATCTGGAAATGTGTCGTTGGCCAAGTCAGTGATGTGGTAACTAGATCCAAATGAAGATGATTAAAATACTTAAATGACCTGGAAATGTGTCACGGACCACTTGAGTGCTCTGGAGCTCTAACACGGATCGCTCAAAAAATCTGTAAATATGCCGCGTGCAGCTTGAGTGCTCCGAAACTGCCGTCTAGGGACACTTAAGTGCTATGGAGCTGTTCCACGGGTCACACAAGTAATCTGGAAATGTGTCGTGGGCCATTTCAGTGATGTGGTAACTAGATCCAAATGAAGATTATTAAAATACTTAAATGACCTGGAAATGTGTCACGGACCACTTGAGTGCTCTGAAACTGTCGTCCACGGTCACTTAAGTGCTATGGAGCTGTTCCACGGGTCACACAAGTAATCACCCCCCCCCCCGTTGCCATCAACAGTCAGCAAATCCGAAACCCTTCCTCAATGCTGACGTAATGCTTGAATGACCCCCACCCTCCAGCGCATACTCTGAAACACCTATATCTCGAAGTCCATCTAAATCCATTGATTTTCGCGGCCACTAGGAGCTTGTATATTAGCAAAGTTGTTTTATGACCACCCTGTACATTATGTAGAGGGAAGTGTTTGCCATCGACCGCCTCATTCCCTTCTACAGTTGCTGTCGCACAATTACATTCTTAGCACGTAATTAGCAGCTGTGGATTTTCGTATGTACATAAAGCAGTCTTCTCGCGATTCTCGCTACTTCGTTCAAAATTCACCTAGCAGTTTTCGCGCTAGATGAATATGTGAATTCAGCTGAACATGGATTTTACAGATGGAACTCATGGAACGTGGACGCAGCGCAGTCAGAAGAGGCCGATACTTACCGATCGCGGCATTTTTGTTTCGCCCACTCTTCAAAAGCATTCTCGTGCTTACTTACATCCAAACATTCCACAAAACAAACTCTCGTACTCGCCGTCATCATTAATAGTGAGTGACGCACAACGACAGCGAATTTCGTGACGAATGAGAGGGGGAGGGAATCCGATTGCACCGTAGATGGACACTTGAACAGAGAGACACAGAACGGGAACGAGATTTTTGAAGTGTTAACGTGAGTGGCGTCCCTCTCTTGTCGACGGTCGGGTGGAAGAAGAGCCCGCCCGACCTCTCTCTCAATCATATAGGAGAGGCTTCAGCCAACTGTGGAGAGTAGTGCCAACGACGTGTTGTTGCTGTTAATCACCGGAAACGTTGAGGTATTAAATCATTTGCCGTGTGATTTGAGTGATTATTTGTTCGCTATTCGACTAGAAAATTGGTATCGAGAGTCGTCAGTCAGTCGATGACTCGTGTAGGTCATCAGTTCCTCCGAATGACGTTTATATAAAAGCGGACATTGCACGGAGAGAGAGAGAGAGAGAGAGAGAGATCTGAAATATTCTAGTGTCCATTTGTGCCAATGTTTGTAGCTTGAAGTATGACGTATTCGATGAGTTGCCTCGATACGTGAATACTCTCGAACATGTGTACATATCGGGTGTAATCGTTGACGGAACGGACGGAGAGTAACGTTAATTCCTGTCAAATTTCAATTTGGATGGAAATTAATTGGTTCGGGGAATATGTTTTCAGAGTAAGCAAACGCAGAAACAAGACTACCTTATTAATAATTATAGTTAATAACTCAATTACAACTAATAATGACGGAATTTTGTGCGATTAACTTGTTTCCCTTATACAGTATTAATGATAACCGAAACAATTTTGTATGTCGAAACAGCGATTGTATGGATATTTAGTCAGAAAAATCGACTCAAGAATTCTTATATTCACTACGGTCATTGGTAAGTTCTCTCAGTACATTGGCATTCTACAGCGTACATGCTCAACCCATGGCCCTCGGAGTCATCTGATGTGGCCCGTGACCTCAAACCTAATTGCCTAAAAATGAACGCGCGTCACGTTTCCAAATCACATAAGAAACCCGCATCATGTTTGTAGATCACTTGAGTGACCTGTGATACAGTTTCACATCCTCCAATTGAGTGGCTCGCGGGATAATCCCAGATCATTTAAGTGACTTGTGACACATGTAAATATCACTCAAATGGCCCACGACACATTTCCAGATTGACCCGTGGAACAGCTCCATAGCACTTAAGTGGCCCTAGACGACAGTTTCAGAGCACTCAAGCGGCACGCGGCATATTTACAGAATACTTGAGCGATCCGTGTCACAGCTCCAGAGCACTCAAGTGGTCCGTGACACATTTCCAGGTGATTTAAGTGACCCTAGACGACAGTTTCAGAGCACTCAAGCGGCACGCGGCATATTTACAGACTACTTGAGTGACTTGTGTCACAAGATCCAGAGCACTCAAGTGGTCCGGGACACATTTCCAGGTCATTTAAGTATTTCAATAATCTTCATTTTGATCTAGTTACCACATCACTAAAATGGCCCACGACACATTTCCAGATTACTTGTGTGACCCGTGGAACAGCTCCATAGCACTCAAGGGGTCCAAGACACATTTGCGGATCATTCAAGTATTGTAATAATCTTCGTTTTGATCATCTGGTTACCATATGACCCGTATATTACTGTAAATTTGGTAACTTTTGCAAACTCTGCCAAAATAATAGAAAAAAAATCCCCACTTGATGTAATCCAGAAACTGACGTGAAGTCTTCATCATTGAAAGATTATCCCTTTGATACATGGTACCGAGATTATCCCTTTCGGGATAACCCCAAAGTATGAGAACTCTTAATATATATTTTTGGATTAGGATCTAGAAATGGAATCCCCCCCCCCCCCATTACTTTTGTAAAGCCGATGCGAGTTGACGACGTGCTGAAGTCAGATTGGTCGGAACGCATGTTAGCGAACTTTACATTGATACGAGTAGGAGAGAAATTTTAGCAATCCTTGATTGGTCGTAATGAGTTACGAAAGAAGCATTATGTCTCTTTTGGCGGAGTTTTTGGTGAAGATGCGTGGAGGCAGAATGGAGATTTTCCCCCCTCCCCTCACTCTCTCTTTTGGGTTCACCATTTTTTTTTTACTCTATTTTATTTTTTAGTCTAAATTTTATTGTTTGATTTTCTAATTTAATAGAAAAAGGGGAATAAATTGATATTTTTTTTACCGCCAAGAATTCCGCCAATGGTGGCGTACTATTTTCTGCACTCATCGCGACCAATATCATGGGATTATAAATTTCCTCCTTACTCATATCAATGTAAGGTTTGTTAATATGTGATCTAGACCAAGGGTGGTGGACTTTTAGGAGAGTGTGCGGGCCACATCATTGATTTGAACACGTGTCGCGGACCACTTAATTTAGTGATCTAGCAATGTGTTGCGGGACACTGAAGTGATCTGTAAATGTGCTGCGGGACGCTTGAGTGTTCTGGAAACTTTGTCGCGGGGCCACTCAGATGATCTGTAAATGAGACGAGGTCGCTGAAACATACTGTGGGACACTCAAGTGATCTGGAACTGTTTCACGGGTCATCTGTAAATGTGTCGCCGCTCACTTAGTGGATCTGGGAATGTGCCGCACGCCCCTTAAGTGATGTCGAACTGCAACGCGGGTCACTTAGGAGATTTGTAAACATATCATGGGACACTCAAATGATCTGCAACTGTTTGGCGAGTCATTCAAGTGATCTTTAAATGTGCTGCTGGTTATCCAATCGATTTGGGAATGTGGCTCATGCCACTTAAGTGATGCGAAACTGCACAGCGGGGCCACTTAAGAGATGTGGAAACGGAAGTGTGGGGAGAGCCGATTGAGCTATCTAGACGTGTGGTGAGAGCCGATTGAGTGATTCGCAAGTGTTGTGCGAGCTAATTGAGGGATCAAGAAATGTGCCTCGGGCCACTTGAATGATCTGAGAATATCTCACGGACCACTCAAGTGGTGTTTAACTGCATCGCGGGTCACTTATGTCAACTGGAAATGCGCCACTAAGTAGACTTTTACAAAATTAGGTTTGAGGTTGCATTATATCACTCCGAGGGCCACATTTAGGCCGCGGGCCATGTGGTCGAGCATGTATGACCTGGATCGTCACTCCATTCACCGATCAGCCCCCCATTCAACAGCTCTGTCAAATCAATCGTCAGTCACCACTAGAATGTAAAAAAATAGAATGGTTAAACCTAGAACGAAAGTTCTTGAACTTACATAGCGTTTTTCATAGAAATATAGTGAAACCTCGCTACAACGTTACTCGATACAACGATGAATCCTTTTACAACGATATTTTTTCGCAAGTCTCGCTCAGAAATGTTTATATTCGAATGCTAAAAACTGCTGCCTCTCGATATTTTAGTAATCCCTCTACAGCGATATTTCTTCCGGAGGTCTGCGGAATATCGTTATATCGAGGTTTCGTTGTAATTCCAGAACTGATGAAAATTCGGGAAAGTTCATTTCACGTAAGTGACGTCATCTGAAAAATTTACGATCCGTTACCGAGAACGAAGTAAAAATTGGCAAAAGGGACACAGACAATGTACGAAAATCGGATTTTGCCGTCGGGGAAAGAACTCCAGCAAGGTTCGTTGGGTTCGGATCCTCCAGGGACTGTCTGTGTGTGTGTGATGCGATATGAAAGGAAATGAAGAGGGATTAAACGTGGATCCGTCCTTATATTGGGAGGGCCATCATTTCCTCTAGTCAAAATGAAGTCTTCGTCTTTATCGGGACGACATTCCTTTTCTTATATATTATTTCTTTTCTTTTTTGGAATGCCGCCATGACATTGACTGAACGTGTCTTATTGGATTCCAGATCTGATCTCTGATATGTTCTACCCCGACGCCACCCTACGCGACGTTCTGATCCTAGATACGTACTTATATAGATAGATAGATGTCGCCATGGAAAAAGAGAAGAGACAAGGGGGTCGGCCCAAGCTGTGGAGAATGATCCCTAGTCAGCAGATTTGAGACTCTTCTTTTTTGGTTTTTTTTCCGTGCGGAAACCTCTTCCCTGGAAGGGATTTTACTCATCCTTTGACAGAAAAGACTCCAGTTTTTTCTTTGCTATTCGTTGCTATTCTTTGTTATTGTGCGGCCAATTTCGTTTTCGTATTAAATTTAGTTTAAGCTGGGAACTAATTTTTCTGATCCGTTCAATGATTTGGTATAGATAGAGCTGCCGAGACTCTCCGGATTTTTAGCCAGGCAGTTCCGGATTTCGCAACGTGTGCAAGACTTCTGGATTGGGAATTCATATTGGCGGGTTTTAATTATTGGCATGAACTGTTAAAATGATGCAAATTGAGGAAATAAAAATGGAGAAAAGAAACGGGCGCAGTAGTCCATATCGAAGAAATACTCGCCTGGTTACCAAAAGATGTTTAGAGGTGTCGCGAGTTTGATACCCGATCATAGGCGGATGTAGACTTGGAAGTCTGGGGTGGGGGACGATGATGATGATGATGTCAATCAAATGTACATTCGATCAGTCAAGTCCATCTTTGACGCTGGAGGGGCAATAACCCCCCCCCCCCATCTCTGCCAATGTACCCGATTCGTCCTTGTCAGAAACTTTCCCGACACGGGATTACAACAGAAATGGCGATATTACCACAAAACAAAGAGTCCATCGAAGGGGTTAAGGCACCCAACCTCTCGGTGAGTTATAAAAATGACTGCAGGGTTCGGAATCGGCAATAAATTGCAGGTTCCGGTTTAATTATCCCTCGTCTACAGAAAATGGTTGCGACTGCGCATGATGCATGTATATGTATGGTGTTACAAGTAATGTACTGACTGATATTCATAATACGTAATTTAATTATATAACCGTGATTATGACTCTCGAAATGAGAAATCTAACATTTTAACGTACACCGTAATCGTAAATACAGAAATATAATATAAGATGTCTAATCTTTATAGAAGCTGTTGTCTGAAAGATATGTGATTATAACCCCCTTTAGACCTGCTGGAAGGACTTATTAAGTCCCTTGGGGTCACAAAGTGTTTGTGTTTATGTTTGTACCTATGTGTATGTTTGTATTTGTATATACGTCTGTGTTTTTGTGATTTGTTTATTTAAAAAAAAATGATCGGTGGTGCAACAAAAATGATCAAATGATCAAGCGAAGAAAAGAAACATTAAGTTTTGCTGTTTTTCCCGCTGTCAACTGTTCCTCTGCTTTACAAAGCGACCCCCCTACCCCCTATTTACATAGAAAAGCGCACTAAGTACGGTTCCCGGTATGATAACGGTGGCCCAAGCCGCCCAAATCTATCAACGTGGACGAACACGGCGGCCATTCACATGTAAAGGGTTTTTATTGTTTTCTATCGTAAGACGGCTGGTAGATAATTCAATCACTATATTTTCTCGAAACAGAAATGAAAAATTGCAATTGGACCAAGGTGCAATTTGTCTTCTGACTCTTACCATATGTCATTGCAAAAATTACGGTAAATATAGGAATCTATGCACCGGAAAATTTCGTGCATATATATAAGAATTTGTGGAAATATATGTCAAAATAGGCATTTATGGCAGGAAATCTTTAAAAAAAGGCATTTCTGCCAAAAAAAAGTTTGAAAATAGGCATTTATGGTCATTTTTGCCTGAACCTCCAGGCTCCAGTAATCACATTATAACAAAACTATAATTACGTAATATTTTCATAATAACGAGTCAAAGAAAAAGGAAGCCATTGTTAATTCGGTACGCGAAATATGTAAGGTAATTAAAGTTTCGTGTACAGGAATGCATTTCTCCTGCCTCATTAACACAAATACACGTTTGAAAACTCTCTTTTTTTTTTTGGTTGCGAGCGAAGTTTTTGCCCGAGAAATTTTGAACCACAGTAATTAGTTTTTACGAAGCAACTAATTAAATCAACTTCAGGGGGTAATAATGGCGTCGACGCTTGGGTCCCTCAAGACAGTCAAAAATTGCTTCTTTTGCTTTTTTCTTTGAAGATAATCCTCTTTTCTGTTATAATTTATTGCCGCTTCTTATTAAGTCGTAATGGCACGGCTGGAAATTAATTAGCTCATTATGGGGGCTCGAAACATTCCCGTTTTTTTTTATATTCCTTTTAGCATATAGTTTGAGAGATTATAAGCTTCTGCGTTATTTGACTCGGAAGGAATCCTGGGAAAAAAATTGACGCGTTTTTCTGTTGTTTTTTCATGCTTAAGAATGGATGAGACTACATTCTCAGATGAAATATTAGCTGCTAATGCTACTTTAGAAGCAATGTGTCGGTTTCTCCTACAATGGGTATTTTGGAATTTTTATGGGAAGTGAGAGGGATATTCTTTTACCCCTCAACGATCATGGACGAGATATCTCTCCCGTTTACTGATTCCCTTCTCCCCCCCCCCCGACATATAATGTATCTTTCTACTATGTATGCACGTAAGAGAATATGTAGGGAAAGGGGAGGGTGGAAGGAAAATTTAGTATACACTTTTTTCCGCTTATATCTCTCTCTCAACCTCAATGGCAGTAAATTGCGGAAAAGCAATATGGCTGGAGGTGGTGTGGACTAAAGTATGTAGTTATGGGAGCTTCTGAAATGAGCGATTCAATCGAAATGTATCGGTTTTTTAGTGGTAAATGTATGGTTTTTTAGTGGTGTATAATTAACTGAAACTACATGCGTTTTCTGTATTGATCTGGAAACTGATCACCTGATTGAACGATTCACTGAATTCGGTGTTTTTTTTTCCTTATCAGATGGGATAAATGAAGTGAGTGCCGAGTGCCAACTGCGTGTGCGGCTAGTGACGGAAGCCATGCTGTTCAACAGCGCTACAATCCGACTCGACGACATGACCCAGACGCAGTTCTTGTCTCCGCTGTTCGACTATTTCATAGACGGTCTGGCAGCCATCGTGCCTTGCCCGAGAGAGAACATCTTCATCTTCAACGTTCAAGTAAGTTGTTCCCAAGTATTCCTTCATCCATTGCTTTCCGAATCAGATGCTATTCAGAACCAGACGTATCAGTTTTTTCTTCCCCATGAACTATTCGTTGTATTTTTTCAGGACGATACTGACGTAGACGCTCAGATCCTAAACGTTAGCTTCTCTGCGAAGAAACCGGACTCCAGGGATCCCGAAGAGTACTATTCTCCGCATTACCTGCAGGAGAGGGTTTACCTGAACAGAGCGATCCTGGCCCGACTGGCAAATGTGAAGGTATGATTTCAAGGATTGACTAGCAGGGCTTGACGTATCTCAAGCACAAAGTAGCAATGGCCCCTAGAAAGTCTGCGTTGTCTCCTAAAATTCTATATGTGCGACAGATAAATTAGTCTGAAGTCACGGCATTACTCATGCCCAGCTGGCCGAATACGTCAAGAGGTTGGGCATGACCGCTCCATCATTGCTAATGATTGTCAAATGTTAGACGCTGGAAGGTATTAGAAGGCTGGTCGAAGAGAACGACCACAGGACCTTCCAGCTTTCACCCCAAGTTAAAAAAATCCGCCTTCTTTCCCAATAATCTAATCCGCTTGGCCACACATTGATCGAAGAACGCCAACACGGTGAGTGTTCTGTAAGCAAATATTCACCAAGGGAAATCTGGGTCAGGCTGGGCCAGTGTGTAGCCAGCCTACGCCGCTGATAGTTAATTACAGCAGGGGAAGACTGACACTACAGAGTAGCAAACATATGTGAATTTTTATTGGACCAGGCTGGACATGAGTGTAGTCCTAGCTCAAGGACGTCAAAAAATTATCTTATTTCATGATAGTATGTTTTCGAACACACTAAAGGAGTAATTAAGTCTCAGAAAAGTCGAATAAACATAATTTTGGACCAACTATTTCCTCGATGCGGCCAATGTTTGGCTCCTAAGAAAATATAGTTGGCGCCGAAATTTCTTTTTCATTTGTCAACACTTGTTGACGAGTATTTTTTTATTGGGCATTGCTAATCATAAAACTGTACTTGACGATTGTTTCCAATTAATTTATTGTCTATTTTGATTTCTTTCTCCCTTAACCGCAGGTTCTACCATTCGATGATAATCTGTGCGTGCGTGAGCCCTGCGTCAATTTCGAACAGTGCCTTTCAGTTCTGAAGTTCGGCAACGCCTCGGGATTCATCTCCTCAAAGACCCTGCTCTTCAGGCCTATATATCCGGTGAACACGTTCGCCTGCCGATGCCCACAAGGATTCACCGGTAAGTTTTCCCTCAAACCATCATCCTCCGACTGAACAGTTTCTGCACAGCAGAGATCATCTCGAAATCCTTTAATGTCGGGTCAATAATTTATCTAAATCGCGTGTAATACACACGTTGTACAGCAGCTGCTAATCCAACAGCACTGATACAAGCAATGTCAAGCACTAACGTGGCCGGGCTCCACTCAGCGATAAGCACCCATCCACGCTTTATCGAGGCGAAGCTCTTGATTCAATCGCCATCCAGAGCACGTATCGGTCAATGTCCAAATCTGTTTGTCCCTTTCCATTCCGTTGATTGTTATTCGCACGTGTGTGTGTGTGTGTGTATATACAGTACAGTATATCGCATTTCTCCTTCTCCGATCTAATCCACTTAAAGCCATTCCTCTCTCTCGCTAAATAGTTTGTGCTCTTAGGTAACAGACATTAACAGAATTACTTTGGCTTTTCTCCTCGAGGCAAATCTCGCCCTGGCAAAGTGCCCCGGAATCTCTCTCTCTCCCAAAATATGTGCCCAAGTTCGAGTTTCTAATCGTCGATTCCATCAAGTGGATGAAATTCTATCCTCTCTCTTTCACCGTGAATTCAATTATGATCGGAAATTACTCTGCTCGGATGTATAGGAACCGGGGCAAAAAATTGCCCGACTTATCTTGTTCGATGTCTTGCGAACAAGAAGAGTGATGTTTTCTTATGGATATTTTTGTCCTTGTGCAGGACAACCGCCCCAAAAAAAAAAAAACCTTCGATACATGCCTTATCTTAACGCTATAAAATCCTTCAAGGGTTTTTCTTACCCTTGGTTATTTGTATAAACCCCACGGGGTAGTTGCACGTCAGTAGCGTACCGGAGTAGAGTAGAAATATTGCTCCCTACGTACTCGTTCTGCTGCTGCTGCCGCCGCCGCCTCTCATCATTCCGACATCCTACGCCACTGCATTAAAAAGATAAGGGGATTTCTTTGGGACTAAGTTTTTTTTCGCCCTCGCCCATTTGCTCTTATCTGTATTCTTATACCCTTTTTTGCCAGGAGCAGTGGAAGCATTTTTTTTTGTTTTCCATTATACTGGAACATTCTATGAGCTATTGAAGAGTATTTGTAGCATTTCTCAATCCTTTTTAGGGTTTTTTTCCCAAGAATTGTATTTTACCGGCAGAAAACTATATGGAAAGTCATGAAGTTTCATGTAGGAAAAGATGTGCCCTCTCTCCGCTTGTTAACACAATATTCCTCCAAAGACTGGTTATATTCGGAGATAATGATCTCAGGAAGACAATTCAACTCTGCGTCCACGGGAATCGTACCCCGGCCTCTCGTTTGTCGGACGAGTGCTCTACCCCTAAGCTATGGATACAGATAGAATATTTCTTCCTTGGGGAGTGTACAGGTTGTCCTGCTAATGCGGCCTTCATCTCATCAACGGTCCGTCGCAGAGGTATAGTTTCAATTTAAAAAAAATATGCTCAAAAGGCGTTTCAAAATTACCCTGTACCGCTTTTGAGAGTGAGAATAAAGTGTGTAACAAAATAAGAAATCTAAATTTCACCTCGTAAAAATTTACGGATTATATTTTGTCGTATGGTGTGTAATCCTGTGAAATGATGGAATTACTGCCAGAGCTGAAATTTCCCACCAAACTGTGGTTTTTTGTGTTTTTCCACGTTTTTCCCCTATAGAGCTGAAATTTCTACGTCAATCTCTGTGTCATTCGCGAAGTTTGATCATTCTTATCCCACCCTGGTCATTTTCTGCACACAAGAGTTAATTAGACCGGAACCTACAATTTATTGCTGATTCCGAAGGGCAGCTTTTTTCTTTTATGCTCACTGAGAGGTTGCACTAACCCTTTACAACGGTACATGCACTTGAATCGGTACATGCGGGAATGTGCGTGTACGTGTAGTGAAACCTGACGTAAAGTTTCTTGTTTCGCTGTAATGCTTGTTATGTGTAGTGCTGCCACTGCCACCAGTTTTTCTAACTATGAGTGAAGTGTTATGATTGGATGATTTATCGTTGTAGGACTGTTGCTCTCTGCGGCGAGACTTTTTAACGGGGAGATCGGCTCGCATTTGCGCCTTGAAGTTGGGAACCACAGAAAACCAACTTCAGCCGACCACCACTGTGGGGTTCGAACCCGGATCCTCGCATCGCGAGTTCGTCACTATAACCACTCGACCACCACAGCGGCATACGTCTTCAAATTTTGCTTAAGATTCGGGAGTGGGGGAATATCGTGTGCTCGTTCTCTCAGAAGTGACATAAAAGCATGGAGGGTAACGTGGGTGAATATTGTTCTCGGCAGTGGTGTAGGAACCAAGGGCTATGGCCATGCACTTTTTTTTTTTTTTTTTTTGGCGTAATTGTAGGGGTTTGTTTGTTCTCGTCCTCAGTATTGGCGTAGGTTCCCCAGCGGGAAGATCAAGTACTGGTGTTTCCTGTGGAAAATTAGACAATCTTATGAGCCTACACCCGTTTCGACACATCGCCCTGAATCCACGCGTGTCCTGCTGTGCCATCCTCGCTAAATCTTGCAGAGCATGAGAATTTTCGGACAACTCTAATTTTTCATGATTTCATGCATAATATATTAAGATCTTATAAATCTATTTCTATTGGGATGTCGGTTAAGAGAAAAAATTGATTTCTCCTTGAGATTTCGAGCCTATAAATCTTGCAAATGGGAATATAAATGATCGATCACACACGTGACTTGAAACAAATCGCTTTATAAACGAAAACACGCGTTTTTCCCGAGTCGGATACAGTAAAAGATCGATGGGAATATCGCTGGAACGTCAATCAATTTACCTCGAGTCACCCGATCGATCGATCGATGGAACGTCGAGCACTTTGGACTGAGAGTATCTCCAGTCGGGAAAACTAATGAGAGCGATTCCTCTGCCAGTCTTCTGTAGATACTTGTAACGGACGATTGGCTCCCTAATTGGGCGATTTCCAGCATCTGCTGATACACATGCTACCACCATGATGAGAAGCGCTCTCTCTCTCTTAACTCTATGGAGGTTGCTCGACACTGAAATGACACGGACGCCGCCACTTCTGTTGCTTTGCAGATGATGGTGGAGATGACTTGTGTCACGTATCTGTGACTCTCTCTCTCTGGAGCGATGACGATGATGAGTATGATGATGATCTTCGCCATCTGTCCGTAATCGCGCGTGATTGGGCTATATGTCGATTGTGTGTGGGCTGGGTTTATTATGAACTATTCCTCGGGGAAACTTTTGGGACTAATGAGGAGCCATCGTCGTCAACGAAATAGATGGTTGTGTCATCTCTAGAGCAGATCCTTCATCTTATATACAGGGTGTCCCATATATTCGTGAATGGTTTAAAAGTTCATGAAAATTCAACTCTCGGTGCAAGGTTTTTTTCTTTATTTCGTTGACACAGTTCGTACTTTATGTGGGCATTTCTGTCACTCACAGGCAAGAAACTGGAATACATGCAGTGACTATATGACCCGTATTTCACGGTACATTCCCGTAGTTTTGGCCGTCCCGACTTTTTTTTTTTACAAAATATCCCGATTTTCAAGGAATTTTATTCTCATTTTCTATTTCTTACTATACTGCAATCAAGGATTGGATACATTATATGACGATAATTATCACTCTTATCATCATAATTAATTATATTCAACTAAATTCATTCATTTCACCGCAACTTTTATTCTTCTGAAACTGTTTTGGCTGTAATTATCAACTTTACTTCCCCTTGACAAAAAGTTTTTCTACAATTATCAACTTCATTTCCTATTTATTCATTTATGTAATTTTGTTGCCCATATCTAGACCATAGACCACTTATCTCTTGGAAATATTTTTGGCTATAATTGGCATCTTTGCCATTTTTTTTGGTGATAATTGGCATTGGGCCGTATGGATGCAGATTTCCCATATTTTCCATGAGGAAAATGTGATCAATCTTTTATTAAGAAATAATACTAACCCCTGAACTTTTTCATACCTAGTCTTTTACTAAATGATACTTTTCTACCCTAACACCTTTCGTGGGGGCGGTTGAAATCCCATTGCGGGCCAGAGGTTGTGCACCCCTGTTATAGCCCCCCCCCCCGGCAAGGTGAAAGGTCTCTGAAAGTTTGTCCCTTTGCAATTTATGTATTGCTTATAAAAGTTCTGCTAAGAAGCCGGAAAAACAGGGACCTCCTTCTTACCTTAAGGAACCGTTGAAAAAATGAAGTTTCTTTGTTTCCTGATGCGGTCCCATGTCGAGTCCACCCAGCACCTCCTAGAGATAGAAGGCCCCCACACGGGTTTCCAAGTTCATCCGTAACGTCATTAAGACTACCTAGCAAGTTTGCCATATCTTGAACCACAGCATCCTATTTCGTTTCTTCTTATTTTGGCGTAGAATTGTCCTAGTTGGCGCATGGTGATCGGATGTGGTGAATAGAAATCGCCAATTCTGATCCCGATCATTTCTTTTCCTCACAACCATGATACTGGCACCCCAGCAAGGAATTTTTTCCCCCCTGAATATTCTGAGGGAAAATGGACTACTTGCTGGCGTCAATAGCGGCGTGCGGAGGCCTTCTATCTCTAGGAGGTGCTGGTCGACATAGGATCACAAGTTAAGGGGAATAGTATATTTGAATGCAGTTTTTCCGAAGAAGTTGTTCTCACGGGATTTGTTTTTTGTTTTTTTTTTGGCTCAAAAAGAAAATTTAGTTGAAATTTTCAGTAAAGGGGGGCGCTGACCGAAAGCAGATCATTGAAAATGCGTAAATCAGCTCACTATACAAAATGCGGGCTGTGGTGTACGATTAACAGCTCATTTCTCTGAATTTTCCTGTTACTGGCGCCTACGTCGTAAGCGATTTAAAGTTTTCATTGTGATTTTGACATTTGTGGATAGAGGCATGGGATAAGTTGTTGCAGTTTTTTGTTACCTCAGCCACGAATCACCGGCTGAAGCTTTACGAACGTTTCGGATACAGAAGCGATTTAAGGAAGTTTCAGGCCCGATCGCTGCCGCCACACTTTCGTGCAGCACACTCTAGCGACAAAAATTTAAACCAGTTTTTTTTTTTTCCTGTGTAAAAGAACAACAGCACCCTCTTCGTGAGAATAACGTCTTTGCAAACCGTACACCAGTTCCTCAATTTTTATGAATTTTTAAACTATTTACGAAAATTTATGAGACAGTTAGTACATCAGTGTTTGGCATTCACTCTGCGTTTAAAGAGAGAGTCTGCTGTCCTTTATTTGCATTTTATTTCTTATTTATCGATCGAAATTTTTATAGTTGTCAAAATGTACAAAATGTAATTTTGATAGAATTTCATTTAATTTTTTTTTTTTTTATAAATTTATGGCAATTTTTTGTGTTTCTTGAAATCCGTAATTTCTTGACAGTAAATTTAATAGATGAAGAAGAGGTAATCTGCATAATATATTTTGAAATATTATAATATAATTTGAAATTTTCATTTTCTTGAAACTTTTATTGGATGTGAATTAACAAGATTCTCATTTAAAAAATTTAGATGGCACTGGGTTTTCAGAGAATTTTTTTTCTGATTTGAATTTCAAAAATAATTTCTTAATATTTGTAGGGATTATTTTTTTTTCGTTTCAATTTCATAGGAATTTTTCACTGAAATTTTTATTTTCATTTTATTCCATAAAACAGTTTAATTGGAGTTAAGAAAATTTTTTAGACGATAATTTCACTGATGATTCACTATTTGAATTTTATACCGATTTCAGTTTTTTCGTGGTTATTTTGAGAAATTTTTGATTCGAATTTCAAAAACTATTTGTGTAGTTTCAAAAAAAGAAAACTATACTTCCACGTGAATTAAAATCTCTATCTGAATTTCAAGAATTTGTTCTTATATGTATATTGGAATTTTATGGAAAAATTTAGTTCGAATTTCCCAATATGCCATTTGAGATTCATGGAACGCTCACTTGGATTCATTCCTTTCTTATTTTGAGAACTTTTTGTATTGAAAGGAAATTTTATTCGAATTTTGTGAAATTCATAAGATGTTTCAATTCGGGTTTAGACAATTTTTTTTTTTGTCGGAATTTCGCGAAATTGTTCTGAATTTATTAAAATCCGTAACTAAATTTATGAAATTTCTTTATTCAAATTTAAGAAAGCTTTGCCTGATTATCTGTATCTGAAATTTCTCTGCTTGAGTTTGAGTAAATTTGCTAAAATCGGGCTGTCTGTCGTGTGTGTCCTGGTGAGTTAGCGATACAATGAGCGGTAACTCATTGCGTTGAGTAACAGAGTGATCGACCTCGTTCATGAGACACTCTTCAACATTGCCTTGAAACACGAATTATTGAATGTTTAAATAATTAACAATAACACACATATATACATGTATACACAAGCGCACACCACATTTTTCAAAATTCTCACACGTATTTTGTATGGAGAATGTTTTGAGGCCTTAGAGATGTTTCAGAAACTCGCGAGTATCACAATTGGAGAACTCCATCTCCAATGTTGGTGACACGACCTTTCTTGCTTTTCGAGATAGTTCCTTGATGTGGGAACACGTGGACGACACCTTCAAAGTCTTTGTGCAGGTCGGTGAGGCGGAAAAATTTTGGTGCTCCAGAGTGAAGCGCTTCTGGAATCGTTGTAATTTGTGCATGTTGCTCTTAGATGCGAAAGCGGATCTGGGTCTTTTTGTTCTTGGTACGGCTCCTGAAGTTGAGTCTTTCATCAATGGGTGACACCGAGGTACTTAGTTTCAGTCGATGGCACGATATCTTGTCGCTCTATGATGATCTTCGTGTTTGATGGGATATCTCGGTTTATGAGCCACAGCATCAGGCATTAGTTCGCATTCAACTTGGCATTGTTGTATGCGTTCCATCTTTCAATCAGGGTAATAAGGCCAGCATTATATTATTATATTTTGGTATTTGAACTTAATAAATTCTAATTTATTTGTATATGAATTAAATATTTTTGAATTTTATTTTATAAAATTTTAATTAATTTTCATTTTTTAAGAATTTTTTTTTACATCTAAACAAAAATTTTTTGAGCTGCATGAGACTTCATTTTGATAAAAATTCATTTTATTCCTACTTGGGAATGTAGGTGTCGCTGTGTTCTCAGAATCATTTTTTTTTTTATTTGAATTTGAAAATTTCTATTTGAATTTGAAAATTTCTATTTGAATTTGAAAATTTCTATTTGAATTTGAAAATTTCTATTTGAATTTGAAAATTTCTATTTGAATTTTATGAGATTCTTTTGTTTCGTTTTTTTTCATTTTGGGAATTTTTTTTACTCGAATTTAAACTTTTTTTTCATGAAAGTTTACATTTTGAATTAAAAAAAAAATTCGTTAGACAGTAATTGTAATAAAGACTCCCATCTGAATTTTTTTTTTTTATCATAAGGCATCTTATTCCAATTTCAGACAGTTTTTTCAATTCAAATTTTGTGAATTTTCCATTGGAATTCCTGAAATTATCAATCTGATTCTGATAAATACTTCCGTATGAATTAAAATTTTGGGTCTAAATCGTAAGGTTTTCGTCTTCTTATTCGAATTTTTCGAATTTCTTTTTTTGTGAATTGCATATTATATTTCATTTTTGTTGCATGAAATATTCATTTGAATTTATTTGAAGAATTCAATTTGAATTTACTAAAATTCAAATTCATTCTCCTCGTCTCAAAAACAGTTCAGTGATTACGATTGTCTGAAAAATTTGAAGAAAATATCTATAAAGAAATAAAGAGGGGAAAAAATTGAATTTTTTTTCCCCTCATTTCTTCCATTGATTGGGAAAGCTAAGAGCACCCATCAATATTCAACACTGGCCAAGACAAATCCATGGGAATTTTATATAAAGCTGATCACAGAGAGACGCTATCAGTCCATTATGATGTCAAATTTGAAATTACTATTATTGGTAATTAATCTAAAGCAGGCTTAATTTTTAAGATAGTACGGGTCACTTCATTGGTTTTAGAGCGTGTCGCGGGCAAGTTTAGTGATCTAAAAATGTGCCGCGGATCATCCAAGTGATCTGAGAATGTGGAACGGGCCTGTTAATTGCTATAAAACTGTGTCTCTCGCGTCTCTCGAGTGATCGTGAAATGTGCTGACGGCTACTCGGCCGCGGATAAGTGGTGTAGAACTGCACCACGGGCTGCTTCAATGTTCTGGAATCATGTTGCGGGTCACTGGAGTGATTCAGGTGGTCTGGAAATATGCTACAGCCCACCCCAGTCATGTCAAACTGCACCACGGGCCACTTAAATGCCCCAAGACTGCGTCGTGAGTCACTCAAGTGATCTCGGCTTGTGCTGCAGGTCATTTAAATCACGTGGAACTGCACCACGTGTCGCTTAGGTGCTCTAAAACTGTCTCGTGGGTCACTGAACTTATCTTGAAATGTGCTGAGGGACATTTAAGTAACGCGGAAATGTGGTGTGGGCAGCTTGAGTGATCTTTAACCGTGCCACGGTTAACTTAAGTGACGTAGAACGGCATCACGGGCGACTTAAATCGTCTGGAACTTAGTCGCGGGTCATTCAAATGAGCTGGAAATGTGTCGCGATCAGTAAAATGATCTAGACATGTGCCGCTTAGTTTGAGGCCTCTATGAGTTGCCGCTATGTTTGAGGTCGCAGGCCACGTCCGATGGCTCCGAGAGCCACAGGCTGAGCATATAATATTCAATCTGAGGGGAGGATTAAATATCCATTTTTGCACGTTCTCGAAATTAGTTTCCAAATAAAATTTGATTATTACATACTATCTTTGTTGAATTTTTCTTTATTACATTGTTGTTCTTTTCTTTGAAAACAGGTATGAAACATAAGTACGAGTGCGATACGGAGGTAAACCTCTGCTATTCGAGTCCTTGTGGTGAGAATGGCACTTGCATCCGTACAGAAGGCTCATATGCCTGTCAGTGCAGGGAAGGCTTCACTGGTGAGTTCCTCTCTGAAATTATTCATGAGTTATTATCACCGAGTACTCTGTGTATGTTGACTAATCCTTCCAGTGTCTCGTAAGGTAGTCGATGATGATGATACATACCAAACGGTGCTCAATGGTTTCATGACTTCAAGCTGATCAGAATATTTTTGTGACGAGAGGAAATGCATTGGAACTTCTTCGAGTTTACGAACAAAAATTTTAACAAATTTTGATACATCATTGCACTAACAATGAAAGGACCCAAAGGTGTCATCCTCAAAAAATTATGAAAAAATTTAAGTATATTCACATCTCGCCCAAATAAAAACAAAAAATTAGCGGTGGAATGCAATTATTGAAGCTACAAAAGATTATTGAAAATGGCAACAGTTGGCTACTCATCCATCTCATCGCGCTTCTTGGCGATATCTATAAAGAAAGTTCTTTCCCTCTTTTTTCCTTCAGCTCCCCCCCCCCACCCAGAAACTTCAATTTCTAGTTTTTTTCTCTGTTTTTCTGCGCTGTATCAACACCATATGTACAAAACTTGCATGTGCGGCCCGCATCCGCATACGGACCCGCATGAACCCTTCAAAGTTGCGGGCGAATTTCGCCTCGTCTGAAAGGCTCTGCATATATACCAGTTGTTAAAACTTCTTCCGGACCGCTCCGTGTGAAAGGGCCCTAAAACAGAAGGCCTCCGCGCGAAGCTCGTGGCTTGACTGAAGAAGTTATTTCACCTATAGCCATATTGGATATACTGCAAGAAAAGGTAAAGGCATCGCATGCGTCGGCCTGCTACGTACAATATGGCTACAGGCGAAGTAACTTCAGTGACGTCACGAGCTTCGCGCAGAGGTCTTCTGCTATAGATTGTATTGGCTGTATCTAATCACGTGATGTTTGAATGGCGTCGTTCCAAGACTTTAGGGTTGCCGGGATTTTTGATCTCTATTTTGTTCAAAATATAGATATTCTCAATTTTTCTTTGAGTCGGCAATTCCGCCGGATATTTTTATATTTTTGTGCATATTTAAATGAGTAGAAATTATTGGAAATTTTTTCGAAACCTTTGTGACGATGGCACCTTTCCTTGTAATATCGTACCACAATCATACAGCGAATGATACATAATGCAAATACCAAAACCATTGAGCACATCCTTCAAATAGAACATGTACAATTTTTAGTATCCGTCCGACTATTGCAGAGGTAGTTTTCAACGTTTTTGTAGTCGCGAGCGCTGCCTGTACCAATCGTCAACAGAAGAGCACCCTTACGGCAAGTTTGACACACCAATGTATGAAATCAGGATAATTTCAATCCATCAATTTACACAAGGTGTTTACTTGGGACGTTGATCAAGTGCTCGCAATCAGACTCTATCAACGAGCACTCTAGGTGCTTCAGGGGGCAACGGGTTGAAGATGCCTGGACTATTGGCTGCAGCTGCAGAAAATTCTCTTTAAACCGACAAACTTATTTCATGTTTATGCTGTGTGCTTTGTGCGTAAACACTCTTGCAGATCTTGGTATTTTCTCTCCCCCGTCCGCAACAAACTCAAGAGGTTTTATTGGATCCTCTCCGAAATACATTTTGTTTTTTTCCCCCCATTTCTCTTCCGGGTATCCTCAATTTTTAGTGCCACGTGGTTACTGTCTTATGCAAGTCTCGAGAAATCTGTTTTAGATAACGCTGTAAGAGGGGGGATTGGAAAAAAAAAATTCTATTCTCTCGCTTCTTGGCTGACGATTGAAGATTTACGATGCCGAAATGTGGATGTCTTCATCTTATTCTCCTGGGGCGTCATTTCCCCATTTTCTTCCCACTGTTTTTAAAGAAAATGCCCCTTTTTTCTTTCCTGCTTTCTTGAAGATTTTAAGATTATTTGTGCTGAGTCGAGACGTTCCACATCTCATTCTTAAAAAACTCTTTGCCCCCCCCCCTTTCAATTTTCGCAGCAGCCATTCCTACAACCGGAAATATTTCCCGAAAAATGCGGGGTTTTTTTTTTCCTATTTAAAAACGTAGGTCATCCTTCATATTCTTATCTATTATAATGGATGACTTTTTTTTTTCAACCCTGTTGGTTGATTGGTTGATTTTGTGGAAATTCAACCAACTGTTACTATCGTGATTGTTGAAACGGAGTGAAAGACATTGATTTATATGTTGGGGGGGGGGGATTAATCGATTTTAACCCCCCCCCCGCCTCCACCCTGATTACTTCGGGTGAATTTGCCGTTTGGGATGTAGTGGTTTCTTGAATCGATGGATTTTGGTTGATTTTTTTTTTTCATCCCTACATTGTTTTCAGATGGAGAGCTTGAACTTGAACTACCAGACAGATACCAGATACCCACGTTAATATTCCTTACGGAACCTCTAACGTAAAGGGTACCTGTTGGAAAAGTAGCAACACCTTCCCCAGCCCATCAAATCCATCCACCCCACCTGATCAAACATGAGAACACTTTTTCAAAGTATATTGGGGAAAAAATTAAAATATATAGTAACCACAAAATAATGTAAAAATTAAAGATTTGTGGAAGCACAATGCACGTCACAGTCCAGGTACATATGTATGAAAAGGGTGGGGGGAAACATGTTATATATGTTATATAACACTGGAAAACACAGAACAATGAAAAATAAACATCTGTGGTAAGCACAATGCAGGTCACAGTCCGAGAGAGAAAAACGGGGAGCAACAGCAATGCAAATATAAAGAACACAAAAATGCAAATATGAAGAACAATTAAAAATGCAAACAAAAATGCAAATATGAAGAACACAAAAATGCAAATATGAAGAACACAGAAATGCAAATATGAAGAAAACAGAAATGCAAATATGAAGAAAACAGAAATGCAAATATGAAGAACACAAAAATTCTAGTATAGTAAACACAAGAAATATTGAAAACTTAAGCATCTGTGGTAAGCACAATGCACGTCACAGTCCGAGAGAAGGAAAAAAATGTGAACACATTTTTACAATTTCAGCGTAGTCATTAGATTTGAGGTGTCGATGCTGATCTGGTCATCGATCTAGTCACCATGGTGTGAAGACAGGGATGTCTTCACCACTACTCTCATCAGATTCAAAGAGATCTTCATTTTTTCTGTGCAGTGACGACAGATTTTCTCCTCTAAAAAGTTGATAAGCTTAACAGATGGGGAGCTGCTGTAGCTGCATAGTATAGTGATTACTATGTCTCATCTCGGAATCGAATCCACCAGACTTGTGGATTCGTAAAAGGGCTCCGCGAGTCAAAAAAGTTCGACAACCGCTGCTCTATTTAATTACATGTTCTCCAAAATAACACTCCAGACAGCAGTGTTCACGAACAGTGCTTTGTCAGACCACGTGTTTGCAAACAATGCTAAGTAAAACAACGTGTTAGCAAAAAAATTCCAAGTACAACAAAGTGTTAGGAAATAGTGCTAAGTACAACAAAGTGTTAGGGAATAGTGCTTAGTACAACAAAGTGTTAGGGAATAGTGCTTAGTACAACAAAATGTTAGCAAAGGCTACTAATTCTGTAATACTGGTAACGAATTTGCAAACAACGCTTAATACTTCAAAGTATATTTTAATCACTGTATTGCGCATAACCACATATTTGCAAACAATGTCCGGTGCAACTACAGTATCGCAAACAATATTCGGTGCAACACCGTGTTCATAAACATTATTTAGTACAACATAATATTCACACACGCATGCTCGAGCGCCCACACACACACACACTATTTGATACAACGACGTGTTCATAAATAATATTCGGTACAACGGCGGCTTGCAAACAATATTTCTGTAAAAAAGATGTGATTCGCAAATAATATCAAGTAAAACGATATGTTTGAGTATAAACAATATCTGTGCACAAACATATTGATATAGTCATTACCAAAGATTTTGGAATCGGAATATCCTGTCTAGACTCAACATGGAAGTACATTCCCGTGAAGCTAATGTACAAAAACTGACAAGAGCCTAAAAGATAGATAGAAGTTGCTGGGGCTGATGATTACTTACATTCCAGGAAGGCTACTTACCACCATTTCCAACCATGAACGGGCTAATAACTTTTTATTAAAAAAAAAAGGAAAAAAAAAAAGTTAATACTCTATCTTTCTCAAGTTGAGAGCTTTTTAACATTCACGGAATGCTTTCCGGTTTTTCCTTCTCTTTTTTTTGTTGTAAATTGCGAAACAGTAACGAGGAGAATCTTCTCCAGTGAAAAGTAGACGGATGATATTTCATCCTTCAAAATCCTCACTTTTACGAGACATAGAAAAGAAAAGGAGCAAAAAGAAAATTTTCAACTTATTTGCGACGTGACTTACGTATTTACTTTCCCTTCCTAATGGGAAATGGACTTGGGGGAAAAAAAAAAAACAGGAAAAAATAGAAAACAAGATATATAATATGTGAAGAGGGGGAAAAATCCCTGGAAAAAAAAAAACGGGACAAAAACGCTAAAGAAATTGGGTACACAGAACGTGAGTAGAAAAGAACTGAAATTAAGATTCTCATTTCGCCTTATTCTTATTTATTTTTTTTATACTCTCTTTCCCGCCATCATTCCTTCCAATGAATTAGGTCCTGGAAAATATTGAGGCGAGGAGAGGGAAAAATATTGAAGGGGAAAAAACACTTTTTTTCCCTTCATTTTTTAGTTTTTTCCCCGAATAAGAGAAGGAAAAAGAAATCACAGCTTGGTAAGAAACAAGGAAAGAGAAGGTGTGTGTGTGTGTATATATATATTGGAATTTTCTTATCTTTTTTGTTTTATTCCATTATTATTTTCTGTGGTCTCTTTATTTTTTCCAACCTTGTTTCTGGATATTGGGATTTTTTCCCTTTTTTTTTTTTGTCCCGGTTTACGCCTTTATTGTATGTTAAACTAACGGGAAAAAACAAATTTTGTTGACTTTTTTTTTTGGGCTTGTAGATGGTATTGTTCGTTGACAGTTTTCAGTCTCTCCCGAGATTGAGATAATTGTTGTACAAACAATAGGCGTAGGAATGTCTTTGTTGTTTAATTTGATTAAGTTTTTTCTGGATTGTGTTTGGACGTAATTGGAAGAGGTACGGCGTTATATGGCGGCTGTTTCACGTAAATATATGAAAGTAAGACTATATTCGTATCGATGTGAAAGAAAGACTGCAAGGAGGTAATTGTTGTGTATTTACGACTTGAATTGTTGTTGACTGTTCAGTTCGAGACCGCAATTGAGGGGGTGATATCGAAAAGGGACGAGAAATTAAGAAACAAATGCCTCTTTATTATTGTTTATTTTTTTTTTTTAACAATACTTTTTTGCAGTAATGTGTTAGGAAATATTTTCACATGCAACAATCGACTTGGAAAGAATACTTTGTTCAGCTACGTGTTTGGAAATAATGCTTCGCACAACCACAACAATGTGTTTACGAACACACTCCGTACAACAACCACAAGTTTGTGAATAATAGAAAACAATACCTCGTCCGACACAAAACAATAGCACAACACATAGTATTTGCAAGCAGCACTTTACACTACAAAGTGTTTTCGAACACAAGTCTGCACACAGCGTAGGCAGCGTTCATACAACCACATATTTGCAAACAATATTGGGTTCAAATGCACTATCGCAAGCGATATTTGGCACAACAATGTGTTCGTAAATCCATATTATTAAGTATGGGGCCACAAAGACACTTCCTTGAGGAACTCCATTAGTGACGCTCGTCCTATCAGAGAATTCCCCTTTCACCATAACCCGTTGTTGCCTATCCCCCAACCACGATTCTATCCAATTCAGCAAATTTCAAATTTCAAAAATTTCATCCCCCAGTCACCGTCGGGGACGGTCGCAAAAATTTTTTTGCTCCCAAATGATAGACTAAAATTATCATTTCAAGGCCCGTACTCAGTCGGAGCCATATCAAACTAAACAAATAATCGTAATTTCCCCCCATTCTTTTTCTAGTTATCTAAGCTTTGCAATGGATCCCTCAAACGACTGTAAATATATCCCCGTGTGTTTCTTTCACGACGTGATAGAGCAACCAAACAACCCCGGTTGGCGTAAACTCACGGCGGAAATTCGCAGCAAGAAATCCACAGCCGAGCATGTTCTGTCCATGCAAAACTTCTTCGAAGGCATTCATGATGACTACACCAGCCTGTTACAAGCTGACAGCATGACGTCTAAATCGTGCAACAAAGGTCTCACCCTCCAGAATGCCTTCCTGGACTTTGGGAAAATCGCAGAAACATCGGAGCCAAAGGAGATCAAACGCCTTCAGCTTCTCTCAGAAGGAGGTATCAAGTACCTGATCAATTTTCCGAGCCCATGTTTCTACGACGAGTACCCTGGACTAGCCGCCAGAAAAAGACTTGAAATCCGGAAAAAGCTGGAAAATCTTGGAATCACCAAAACCGATTTCAGACAACAGGAAAAAAGCCAAATCACCCCTGGCCCCTGCTTCGAAACTACTAACGAAGCCCACAACACAGGAGTTATATCGGAACCACCGCGACAACTCTCCCGGAAAAATCCCGGAAAAGAAAGCGACTCCGGAGAACTTCAAATAATCCCAACGGTTATCTTCGAAAATACGACGAGAGCTTTCCCACAATGCCTTGCGGCGACACCGGCAGTGTCCCGACAGCCGGCCAAAACGGACCAATCAAAAAGCGTCCCTGCAAAAGTCGCCACTCCCACACACGTGAGTGACAGCTCTCAGCCACCGCAAGGAAACAGGCCAAGTTTCGCCGTAAACATCTCGGCAGACGACCGCTGGTTTCAGCTAGCCGACCCCCTTCGGAAACTTTGTGCACACGACTTCAACGTTAAGCTAGAAAACGAACTCTACAAAATTTCGTTCCAAAGCAAAAACGATTTCAACTGTGCTACAAAATTTCTCCGCAGCAACGAAGTCGAAATTCCCCAAATCGCGAACAGTGACCAAGAAAGCCAGAGCTTCGTTCTCAAAGGCCTTGGAATTACGACACCTTCTTCTCTAATCGAAAAAGAACTTAAAAACCTTGGCTTCTCTGCCCTGAGCATCACACAGATGTCATCCAAGAAAAAATCCACTCGACGTAGAAAACTTCCACTTTGGAAAGTCACACTCCCCCGTGACCAGACGTCCCGCAGCATAATCGAAGTTTCTTCTCTAAAATTTATCACCGTCAAATTCACCCCTTTTCGTCGCTCACCAAAACGGCCCACACCAACCAGATGCACTCGCTGCCAGCGGTGGACCCATCGAGCCGAAAACTGTGAATTTGAGGAACGATGCATCAAGTGCACTAAAAAGCATACGGGACAGCCATGCTCGAACATCTTCGGAGTCCACCAGCCGACTTGTGTGAATTGCAAAACTGGAAATCATCCAGCCAGCTACAAGAAATGCAGTGCATACATCGCTGAACTTAAAAAAATGAGAGCTAACCACCCGAAAACTCAAGACAGTGCACCCGTTTCCAGTGTCACTCAACGTAACATCGAAAAAAAACCCCCAGTTTTCGTGCCTCGCAGTGTTCTAAAAATATCATCGGCACCAAGAAAAAAAATCAGTGTCTCCCCCACGCCACCGTTGCAACAATCCACCGTTAAACCGCTCGATCCAAGAAAAAAAGACAAGTCCGCAGAGAAAGTGAACTCAAACCGCAGCGAAAAAATCGACTCTACGGACTTCCGTCCATCGAATGGATCTACCGACTTCCAGAAAAACTTTGAAAAATCCTCGAAAGCCCCAGCCGAAAGAAAAGCCCACGCCGAGAAGCAGCCAGAAGATGCCGAACCCTTGACGGCAACACCGGCCGCCAACCGTGCCGATCTCTCTGACAGTTCTTCCACGTCAGATGACAGCTGCCCAAACTCGACGTATTACATTTTCGAGTACGCAAAATTATGCTTCGAGGACTCTCTACAGTTAAAAACAAAAAAAGAAAGGCAAGCGGTCTACGAGAAATTTCTTGTCGAGGCAGGAAATATAATCAGGCCTAGCTAAAGCCTCATCGAAGCTGCATTATTTAATCGGATTATCTCACTATCTTTTTTTTTTTTTTTTTTTCCTTTTTCCTTTCCCCATCTTTTTTGTTCTGTCCAAAAAACCAAAAAATCGTTCTTCAAAAAAACTTAAAAAAATTTTTTCGTGACTTCAAAAAAAAAAAAAAAAAAAATCGTGTTCGTAAATTTTTCTTCTCTTAATCGTTGTTTCTTTATTTTTTCCCAGCTTTCATGCATAACCGTACTAATACTTTCTCTTTTTTTCATCATTGCCTTCAAACATTTATTTTTGTGCATGAAATATGTATTTTTACAGGTTCCAGCCAATAGGGAACTGAGTTAGCGTCTCAACCAATGAGAAACGCCAAGGACGACATCAAAGCGTCGCCCGACCGGGCTTCTTCACAAGCGAAGCTAATAATAATAATACTAATAACGTAAGGCAGTGGCGGCATTTTTTCAACGTAAAAATTTTTTAATAGTCGACAGACCATTAGTGACCATAAATTTTCGAAAAGAGGAATTTTTTCCCAAACTTTCCCATCTCATACATGCACTTTCACAACTACACATACATTACTCACTTGTCTGTCCCTTCATCGGGGGTCCCCAAGGGGCCCCAGCCCTTATGTTGGCTAATGGCCCGCTTTAAGGGCCAGTCACCATCGTAAAATTCTAAGTCTGGTCTGGTCTGGTCCAATTCAGCAAGTTGCCCCAATCCCAATCTCGTGCAAAAACGCTTAAGGAGTTTACCATGTTGGACCAGATCGAATGCCTTCTGGTAATCAAGGTAAACACTATGTACATTTTTGTCCTTACCCAAAGCGTGATCATAGAAGCAAAGGAGGTTAGTTACACATGACTTGCCCTTCCTGAAGCCATGCAGATTATCCGACTAGCCACTTCAAGTAATTTATATAAACAAGCAATATTAGGTTTATATTACATAAACTGTTATATAAACAAACAACAATAAGTTTGTTATTTAGTAATATTGTTTTTGAACACATTGCTACGTACGATTGTATATTCATAAGCAATATTACTTACAACTACGTACTCACGAACAATATCATGTGCAACTGCATACTCACAAACAACATTACGAACAAATTCGTATTTACAAACACTATTCGTGTGACCATGTGTTCACAAACAATATTGCATGCAATAATGTATTCATAAATAATATTGCGTACAACTATGTTTTCACAAACAATATTACGTACAACAATGTGTTCGCAAACAATATTAAGTACGTGTTCACAAATAATATTACGTACAACAATGTGTTCACAAACAATATTACATACAACAATGTGTTCACAAACAATATTACATACAACAATGTGCAACAATGTGTTCACAAACAATATTACATACAACAATGTGCAACAATGTGTTCACAAACAATATTACATACAACAATGTGTTCACAAGCAATATTACATACAACAATGTGTTCACAAGAAATATTAGGTACCACAAACAATATTGTGCACAATAATGTGGTCAAAAACAATATTACGTTTTACAATGTTTTCTCCAACAATATTTCCTAAAATATGCAAATAATACTACGTACACAATGCTTGCATGAAAAGAAATTCCCCCCCGATTCCTTTTACAGCAAATTATTCCTCTTATTTCTCCATTTATTGCCATTCCGCAAATTATCCCTCCTATTTATTTGTTGCCCGTACGTAAATTATTTCTCCTCTCAATGTATTTTGTGCTGGTTCGAATATTTTATTTCCCCTGTTTACTTCTTGGTGGTCCCTAAACTATTTCACCTATTTTTGGTCGGCCCGCAGTTGCGAAAATTTTGAAGAAAACCGTCGTATACGGCAGTGGAACATTGATGGAATACGAGAAGCCAAAATATTTCCAGATTGTTTTTGAATACATTTCTGTATTTATATACATTCGATTTGTGAGGGATAAAAAACAGCAGCTTTTCAATGCAAATTTCAATGACGAAATATTGCATCGAAGTCGAATAAAAATTCAAACTGTAGCGTCTTCACTGCAGGTTACGCAGTTCCTGCAATGCATGTAATTCTAGTTTAGTGCAAGGTAACTTCTCCAATGGGATTTCTCTTTTATTTCCTATCCGCGTATCGTATTTTATACGAATACGCTCACTCAGAGTTTTCTATCTCGTGACCTTATATTATTGCACTTACGGCTACCATCTCGGTATGTAATGGTATATTCACTTTATTTTCCCGAATGTGTTCCCAGTGTATAAGCCTTGGCGGGAATAAAATGCAGGAGAGAATAAACCCCTCCGAAGAAATCAAAACCCGGGAAAAGCAGTGGAGTGACTTCGCAAGATGGCGCGTCCCCCCCTCCGCCTGTGGATGCAAAAGCTGTTAAGATAACGCCAGCCGCATGGTAAATCAGTGCCCCTGGAATTGAATTTCCCGTAGGGCCTTCGACGAGAGGAAATGAAATTCTTGGCAGGGGCAGAAAACTTCTGATTTTTCTTTTGCTTCCACAAACTATCGGAGGCTTTCTCTCTCTCTCTGTTCTGCCACATACTGTTACTTTGTATGATGCATTTTCTCCCTGAATAGGAGAAAAAGGAAACTTTTGCGAAGTGTGCGTCTGTGTAGGAGAAACTTTGTCCGCATTCATGGAAACAGGATGCGCCGCCTGCCTTTCCCGGATTTCCTGGCAAAAAAAAAAAACAAACTCCGGACCGGGTTCTCCATCTAATCAACGTGGAGGAAGTTTTTCCCGGACCGGAATCGGATATCAGTGAGGAGGATAGGGGGCGGTGTCTCATTAACTCTACCCGTCACACGAGGATGTTGTGTGGACAGGTGATGTGGACGGCTACGTCACTGGCCCTGGATGTCGGACAGCGAGTCGTTAAACGAATGTTCTTGCAGAGTTTGGCGCATAACAGAAAAGTTGGAAATTTTTTTGGCGAAATAGAATATTTTCACCGTAAGGGAAATCTTATATTGGCATTAAGGTGCTGGGAAAAAGTTTAAGGACAGCCAAAACATTACCATACCTTACATCAAAAACCTGTTAATGTGAATATGTGAAAACCACTCGATAACCACAAATAGAAGTAAACATTTTCCATTGGAGAGAAAAAATAAGTGCTACACTGTCTCAGAATAGAAATTATTAAATGTCAAAACCTGGACATTGGAAAATTATGCATAAAATCATTCTAATAACCGTAAAAATCTTCCTTTCTCCTCTATAAACTTCATCATTCCGGTTGTCATCGATCAAAATAAGTTATGAATAACTCGCTGTGGAATCTTCTTCCAAGCCTGTTTGACTGCTGCCATAAGGTCTTGTATATTTCCGTACTGCGTACCATTTCTCTAACTTCTCGTGCCCCACAAGTTCTCTGAAGGATTCAGATCAGGACTTCTACTCGCTGGCCAGCAGACGAGTTCCACGAATTGACTTTAAACTCTGTAGACTTTGAAACAAGTACAGAAGCATTGTCCTGTTGAAACAAATACTATCCAGAAGTTGCAAGAGGTGCCTCAGGTAGTAGATATTCCGCCAGATACGTCTCTCTGAGTTCATCATGCAGCTTATGAATGCTATTGGAGTTTATCTTTGAGATGAAAAACCTCACCAAATCATCACTGATTCACCTACGATTTGTTGTTTCGAAAATGTGACTCTGAAATGGCGTAGGTAATACCAGTTAATACTTAAAACCACCGGTTCCATGTTCTCATCAGAGAAAACAGCACCATTCCACACTTGGCACCAAAAGATACGTGCATTTTGGCGAAATATATGAAGAAAATGCCTTTATATGTTGTTATAATCAATTTTTCTGTTAATTTCAATGTTATTTGAAGGCTATGAACTCAAAATTTATCTTTGATAAATTCATTGTGACCCCACCCTCTAAGCCATATGATGATAAATCGCATAACGGCTCTTGGCCCGTGGACCAAATATGGCCCTGGGGGGGGGGGTTATCTGATGCGGCCTGCCCTCCTCAAACCTAATTTTGTGAAAATGAACTAAGCGGCACATTTACAGATCGCTTAAGTGTCCCGTGGTACAATTCCAGAGCATTTAAGCTGCCCGTGTCACATTTTCAGATCACTTAAATGACCCGGGACGCAGCTCCAGAACACTTAAGTGATCCGTGACACATTTAGGGAACCCTTGAGTGACATGTGACGTAGTTTTAGAGCACTCTTAAGTGGCCCCCCAGTGCGGCTCTACATCACTCAAGTTACCCGCGGCACATTCTCAGATTATTTAAGTGATCCACGGCATATAATTACGGATTACTTTAGTGATGCATGGCAGCACAGTTCCAGAGCACTTAAGCGGCCCGGACACATTTCCAGATCGCTTGGATCCGCGGAAACATTTAGAGATCACTAAAGTGGCTCTGTAGGGCACTTATCAATAGACGGGAATGCTACTTCAAGGGCCCACAAACTATCGAAAGTTTTTTCCCCGTTTTTGGCGCACCGAGTAAGATGCCGTTAAGAATATTTCATATTTTCGTAAAGGGTGGTTGATGACGTAAGCATTATCCAAAGCCCCCCCCCTCCCCCATCGAAAGTCAGGGGGGGACCCCCCCCTCGATGCTGGCGTAATACTTGAATGACCCCTTATGACGATTTTTCGGTCATCCTTCCACCACTTTATGCATGAATAAGTTCATAAACTGTTTTTTCGAGCAAACATGGTAGCCCATAAATTCGAAATAGTTTTCAGGATTCATATTGGTACGTTCGAATGCGGTATGCGTGGTAGTCACATTTAAATGCCCGTATATTTCATACTCGATCCTCGTATATCCCCCAGTCCTTGCAGAAACTTTCTCACGTCACACTAACTGGATATTATTTGGTCTATGTCTATCAATTACGGATCATCAGTGAAACTGGAATTCTGGTGTATATATAATAACGTGTTTGTGTATAATTTGCCGATTCGCTTTCATTGTATGCTAACAGCCAATGAATGACCAATTAACTCGCTTATACTGTACAGGCGCGTAAATGATGATAGGCTGAAAATGGCCAGAACGACAGCTCCTGCTATACCGAAATCGATATCTGCAATCTCACTGGTTGATAACTATGTGGATCTATCGCTAAAATTGCCATTACGTATTACACCTATTGAATGAAATTCCGTTGGACTTTTGCCAATAAATAACCATTTTATACAGTGTGCCGCAAAAGTTTTCGCACAACAATAATTCTGAGTTCGTTGCAAGTTTCTTCAATGTAAATTATGACTTTGCACATTTTGTGGGAGATTCCTGTGCGACGAATGAATAACGCATAACTAAAACGGAACATATATCCTGAACATTTTCTACATTATATAAAAAACAATACAAATGTTTAGGAACAAATTTTAAATACCCTTTTTAGAAATCGTGTAAGTAATTTTAGTAACTCATGTGATTGCCATTGCTTTTTATAATATCAAACACACCATTTTCTATCGAGAGTACCAGCTTTCATGGCGAATTCCGAACGAACATCAAACGGTGCATTCTCAATTGCGTTTTTGATTTCTGAAACAGAGGAACATTGTTTTCCATTGCCGTAGCTGACCCATGTGTATGGACACCCTATACGTTTTCTATGGGGTTGTATCGTGCTCAATGTTTGTCTGATGGATTGTTTCCATAGAATGTATATAATTATTTCATTTGTTAAATAAATAGAAGATGCTCTCCGACACGACCCAGCCTCCCAGGTGGTGAAGAGAAGAAATTGTCTTGCACAACAGCTCTGGGCATGAGCTGTCAGTAATCAATCACTCAATCTATGGGATTGAGATCAGAACTGATGGCTGGCCACTGAGGACTGGGACGCTTTTGGCTCGAAACCACTCTTGTTGAGTTTGAGGAATGAATGGAGGCCTGCCGAAAGGTTCAACTTGGACCACCTAATATTTCTCCGAATGGTAATAAATGGATTTCAAGTGTGTCTTCGTACATTTATGAATTCTGACTACCGTCTACATAAGAATGTCAATGAGGTCTGTCCATAATAACCAAACACTCCCTATACCATTACCGAACTTACACCCTGCTGCCTACTGAATAAAGATCCTGGACTCTTTCTTAGATCTCATACCGCTTAAAAGAATAACCGTTTGACGATCAAAATTTCGCATCTTTTTCATCACTGAAGAGTATACGCGGCGATTTGCCTGGATAAACTTATTGACAAAATGTATCGGCAATTTTTCATTTTATTAAACAATATACGGGGTGTATAGCAAACAAGGGGGGGGGGCGTGCGGCATTTTACTGCCCAACCCTTGATTCTAGAGGTATACTTCGAGATAGGAAAAAGTTCTCAAGAGTAACGTGTAGTATTCAGATATGTAATGAATGTTGCAAGGAATTGTATCGTTATTAAAATAAATGTGTTAACTTTTTATATGAACCCCATGTGCTCAAGAACCCAATTACAAATTTATTGCACACTGCTCTCCTGATGTCAACAACAACAACAACAACAACAAAATATTCCACGTGTTTAAGTGTAATATTCACTGAGATATTCGGATTCGAAAAACGGAGAAAAGTTGGGAAAAAACAACTTTAAATGCAAAAAAAAAAACCGTTCTACCCGCATTTGACGCTGTCTTCCCCCCAAAATTTCCTCCGTTTTTCGAATTCAAATATCTCAGTGAATATTGCACTTAGAAACATGATTTTTATTTTGCACCCGGACAGACAGCACAAAAATTTTCTTATTTGGTTCTGGGACACACGGGGAATCTATAAAAAGTTATTTTTTTCTATTTCAATAACTATACAACCCCTTGAAACATGAATGACATATCTGAGTACTACACGCTATTTGGAAACTTTTTTTCTAATTGGAAGTATGCCTCTAGAATCAACGGTTCACCAGTGAATTGCCATAGACCCCCCCCCCCTTCCCCCCGTTTGCTATACTGTATATTACGTGCCTAAACATTTGTGCTGCACTGTACGCCGGCCGACATCCTACATTCCGATTTTAAGCCATATTAGATAACACAAGATATTAATACGGCAAAGTTACGGTCCAAGATGCATCTGAAATTGTCGACTCTCATTTTGGCAATCGATCGCCTTGACAAAACGCATCAAATCCAATCTCATCAATGTTCTGTGAGCGGAAACACTCTGTAAGGTGTTGGCAAATTTCGTATTAAATATGTATTCGAACGTAACTATGAAGCTCCCGTTCGTCCACAGTCATCAGGGGGAATCCCCTTTTTAAGAAGTTACTCCATTTTAATCCCTTCTCCCGTTTCCCTCGTTAAATGACGGGAGTTCTTTAGTTATCGATCCATCAACTTCTAGCCCGCGCCCCATCAATTTTACCCATTTTTGCATAAAGTGACACCATGTTGCCTCTTATCGTCAGTCGACTGATATGATGAACGACTAATGGTTGTTTTGAACTAATAATCCAATCATAATCTTTTTGTGTAAGAGGAGTAATTCATAAAATAGCCTGAGGTAGTCAGTTTGTCATCCATGCAGATTGTAAAACAGTAAAAACGCACGAAAAGTATCAAAAATCTCCGAAACGGGTTCGATTAGATTCCAATAACCCTTTTTTGGGGTTTGATGATTTTCAGCGTTTGTATAATGTCATTAGGTTTTTCACTTCTCGCATGTTTTACGGAGACTTTGATGTGTTTGAACCGGTGGTGGCCAACAGCTGGCTCCGTGGCCCGCGCAGAGCCAGTCCTTATGGGTGTGGGACTGGAGCGGTCGCACCGGTCCCCGCGTTTTTTGTAAAGTCGCGCGCTCTTACAGTAATAATAATTTCTTTCTAAAATTCTGGAATTTCCTGAACTTTCATTTTTCGAATTCTGAATTAATTTCTGCAGTTGTTTTTTTTTTTTTTTCATTTATTTCTGGATATTCGTAAATTCTAGGAGTATTTCTCTTGCATTTATTCTGAATAGTTACTGGTGCTGGAATTATTCTTTGCATTTATTGTGAATTTTGATAGACGTTGGAATTATTTCTTGCATTTATTCTGAATTTTCGTGACTTCAATTTTCTGAATTTTCGATTTCTTTCACCTACATAATGTATCAAACTCGGGCCGGTGGGGGGGGGGAGGGGAGAATTTTCCATGATGCCTCTGGCCCAGCTATTATTTTTGCAATGGGATCCACGTATAGTAAGGGCGGCCTGGTGATGCCCCGTTTTGTCTTTTCCCGATTCATCCTTAGGTCAAAATAGTCCCGTTTCATCCGATCTCTTCTATCCCCTCCCACTTCCCTGGATTACTGTCAATCAAGATAACACACCCCTTGTTTTCACACTGAGAAGGAAGGCGAGAGATTGACGTACCAGCAAAAGTCTGAAACAATTCATATTTGACCATATTACGAGAAATATCCCGCATTTTTAGTGGCATTCCCGTGTTTTCGGTCGTTCTCACTTTTTTATACACTTTTCCAGTTTTTTTTTCTTTAACGAAGCATATTTAAATTGGCAATCTCTACTGAAATTATGAATGAAGATAATTTTCATCACTTGTAAATTATATTATGATAATTACGTATAAATATAAATGTTCATCGAAACATATTTGTTGTGTTCTAAGTATTTTTCCCCGTGAACACACTCTTCATTACCCTATAATTAATAATTTATGAACTGGTAATTTCGCAATCTTTCGATCAAGTTTTTGGTGAATATTACCGATGTTCCGTATTATACTATATTTAATCTTTAAATTTCCTGAACGAAACATGTTGGGTGTATAATAAAATGTACACCCACAACAAGTCATGTTGAAATGTATTATATTGAAATATATCTATTAAAAAACTATTATTATTTTTCAATTGCTATTTGTAGCAGCTCTTTACTTCTCTGTCCTTCGGGAATTTCATCAATAATTAGGAAATTTGTCGTAAATTGCAAACGTAATGAAAAACTTTTTTTTTTACAAAAACGGAGATGAAATGGTGCTATTAGCATAATTTTCATTGAAATAATGCATCACCATCAGGGCATTACAAATCGAAAAATAAAGTTTAGGTACTAGATAAATTCGTCTCCACACAGGGGTAATTAAGGGAAAATTATACAGTTCGCCTTTATTTCAAACCTATGGCACAGGTGGTCCACAGGCAGATATGGTAATTTAACTCAAACGGACCGAAAAACTAAAATTGTTGTAATTGATATAAGTACACTAATGCCCCCTTATGTTTTAAAATAGGAAATTAGACATTTTCGTTCCAAGGATAAACATATCTCGACGAGAAAAATGCGGGAAATTGCGATCCGTAATACGAGACATAATTGTAATAACAAAACTGCAATTTACGACAAATTTCCTAATTATTGATGAAAAACCCGAAGGACAGAGAAGTAAAGAGCTGCTACAAATAGCAATTGAAAAATAATAATAGTTTTTTAATAGATATATTTCAATATAATACATTTCAACATGACTTGTTGTGGGTGTACATTTTATCATACACCCAACATGTTTCATTCAGGAAATTTAAAGATTAAATATAGTATAATACGCAATATTCACCAAAAACTTGCTCGAAAGATTGCCAAATTACCAGTTCATAAATTATTAATTATAGGGTAATGAAGAGTGTGTTCACGGGGAAAAATACTTGGAACACAACAAATATGTTTCGATGAACATTTATATTTATACGTAATTATCATAATATAATTTACAAGTGATGAAAATTATCTTCATTCATAATTTCAGTAGAGATTGCCAATTTAAATATGCTTCGTTAAAGAAAAAAAACTGGAAAAGTGTATAAAAAAGTGAGAACGACCGAAAACACGGGAATGCCACTAAAAATGCTGGATATTCCTCGTAATATGGTCAAATATGAGTTGTTTCAGACTTTTGCTGGTACGTTAATCACTCGCCTTTCTTCTCAATGTGAAAACAAGGGGTGTGTTATCTTGATTGACAGTAATCCAGGGAAGTGGGAGGGGATAGAAGAGATCGGATGAAACGGGATTATTTTGACCTAAGGATGAATCGGGAAAGGACGAAACGGTGCCTTGGCCCCGTGAGGTAATTTTATGCGGCTTCCCAGTATGTAAAAATGTTAAAATCTGTTTTGGTAATTTTTTTTTCCCTTGGGATCATCCAAAACTGGACACAGGGCAAACATGTTTAAAGGAAAAAGAAAGGCAAATTCATATAATTTGTTTATCTCTCATTTTTTTTCCCCCGTTCGTACAGTCCAAAAAACTGATATTCATTTATAACGAGAAATCCGTTACAACGGCAATCTTCCCTCTCGTTGTGAACTACCGTTATAGCCGAGGCTTTTAATGTATTCAAGATATATGATGTCTAGAGCCCTGATTATAATATGCAAATGCATAGGTGCATATCCAAGTGTGTATTTTATAGTTAGTGCATGCAAGCGCAAGAAATCATCGTAATAAGTGCATATTTTTAGCATTTTTTGCTATTAATCATTAATCGCATTGAACTAGAATATTTTTCATCTTTTTTTATTCTTGAAATTTTATCATATTTCTCACATTTGTTTCAAGGAAATTTTTCACCATTGAGTACTAATTCATTTTAGGGTATATTTTAGGGAATTTTTAAATGCACATTTTTGTTTTTCACCTCTGTGGAAAATTTTGTTTTTACTTCGTATTTCGGCATTTTCATAAATGAACGTGTTTTTTTTTTTTTCATTTTTTGCGCATATTTTCCCTTTTTTAGGGGCAAATGAACCAGTTTTGAATGCATATTTTTTCATTTTACGTACATTTTTCAAGAGCTCCTATATATGTCTTCATGGACATATTTTGAAGAATTTTCAAGGTGCTATTTTTTTTTTTTTGCATATTTCAATATTGTTAAAGACGTATTTAAATATTGTTAAAGACGTATTTAAATATTGTTAAAGACGTATTTCAATATTGTTAAAGACGTATTTCAATATTGTTAAAGACGTATTTCAATATTGTTAAAGACGTATTTCAATATTGTTAAAGACGTATTTCGACATTTCTGAATGCATATTTCGACATTTCTGAATGCATATTTCGACATTTCTGAATGCATATTTCGACATTTCTGAATGCATATTTCGACATTTCTGAATGCATATTTCGACATTTTTGAATGCATATTTCGACATTCTTGAATGCATATTTCGACATTCTTGAATGCATATTTCAGCATTTTGAATGTGTTTTCACAATTTTTATGAAAATTTTTCGACACTTTTAAATGCATTTCCCCCCCCCCTCATTTTCACGTATTTTTTTTCCATTTTCGTGCCTTATTTCGGCATTATTAGATGGACCTGTATCCATTTTACGCACATGGTATTAGTTCCCATAGCATATGTCGGTATTTTTAAGTGCGGATTTATACAATTGTACATTTAGTGCATGTTCCATCGTGCTTTTTAGCGTACCTCTCGCCACTTTTGTGCCGCACATAATCCAGGGGTCTAGTGATGTGACATACTCTGTCAACACAACTATTGCGATCGATTTCCGACCTATTAAAAAAAAAAACCAAAACCTCTCGAGATATCGATAATAAATGTTCTCATTGTCTCAGAAAGCGGCGCTTAGACCCCAAAAAAAAAATCGGAAATAATTTCCTATCTTTGCAGTTTGTTTATTGCGTATGTTTACCGGATAGGATTTCCTCCCAGAGTCACATCCGCACACGTCGAGGGAGAAAATAAGATGAAACCTCCCAAAGGAACGTGATTCCTGCACCAACTAAGACGATAATGTATCGATAAATGTTGACAAAGCGCCTTTTTTTTGGGTGATTTTTCCCCAGTATCCTGTAAAATAAAAAAAACCGGAATCTTAGCTTTTCTTATCTTTGTCCTTTTTTTCCTATTCCTTTTATATTTTTCCTCTCTAGTCGATATCTTCCTCCTCCTCTTTTTTTTCCTTTGGAATTCTTTATAGCACTTGCATCAGCAGATTTCATTCTTTTTTTTGGCTTCTTTTGAATGTTTCCATGAAATTGATCTTGAACAACGCGGTAGAAAAGTCTATAATGGACTTGGAAAAGAGAGGAAAAACGGGAAAAAAAATGGTGGAAAAACTTGACGTCGTGACTTTTGAGGGAATGCTTTTAATGGCGTTTTATTTCTCTTCACAAATCCAAGTTTTTTTTTTTTTTTTTCTCGCCCGTGAAGTACCTGTTTGCGTCCTTTTTTTCCTTTCATGGACGACGTGCTTTGTCTTTTATTTTACTTTTCTTGACTTGGATGATGTGAACGGAATAGTTTTCCTTTCATGTTCTTTCATGTTATCCTGAAGGGGGAGGGGGAAAGAAATGGTGTGACATGATAGTAAGTTGTTCGGAGAAATATCTCTTGAAACATCTCGTGCTTTTCTGTTTTTATCTGTCTTTGGTGGATGTCGGTATCTATGTTTTATTTTCTTGCACTTTCTTGAAGTTTCGGTATTTTTTTTGTTAATTCGTAGACTTTCGGTAGAGTTTAGGGATGATTCTTTCGGGATATATTTTGTCGTCTTCATTGTCAGTGATTTTTTTTTCATACAAATATGAATTTTATAGTCACGATATAGCTGAATTTCCTGAAAGGTGAATCGACGAAAAATAGACTACTGTATTTTCCTGCGTATAACCCGCTTTGGCGTGTGGTAAAGTACCGCATGGTAAATTTGAAGAAAGAAAAAAAAAAACAACGTATAATCCGGTTTGGCGTATAATCCGCAAGGGAAATTTGAAGAGAGAAAAATAAACAACGTATATAAAATCCGCTTTGGCCTATTATCCGCAAGATTTAAAAAAAAAAGTAATAATAAAAACTGACTTTGTGTTTCAATAATCAATCCATTGGTACGCTAATTAATGAAATTTGTTTACGAAACAATAGCAGTATTTACACACAAAACAAAATTTACAGTTCAATCAAAAACCTTCAGTCTCAGCTTCATCAGAATACTCACGCTGATAATATTTTCAGCAGATTGTCCACAGCGGTAGATAATCCGCATTTTTTTCAACGTTTAACCACTTTTTCAACAGATGATCCGGGGACCATACGGAGGAAAATATGGTATATATACACTGGTGGAAAATAAAATCCCAACGCCAAGAAGAAATTACCTTAGAGCATAGTTTTCCAACCTTTTTTGTCCCATCGCCCCCTTCTTCAGAAATCTTTTTCTCCAATCTAACCCGTAGCTTCCACCACCCCCCAGGGGGCGTTAACGCCCACGTTGGGAAATCACTGACAGTTATTTAAATTCAACAGTAAAATAAAAACCGTTCAAAGATAGGGACACTATTAGAAAAGAGTTTCTAACGCCACAGAGTTTCAAAAACGAGGTCATTCATGGATAAAATTTGTTTAAGCACCAGCTGGAAACTTACGTGAGCTGTATCTTCCAATTTCAGGCGACAGATAGCAGAACTCCTGAAACACATTATACGCAATTGTCTTAGGGTTAGACAAGACCGTCCTCCTTTAGGAGGATATGTTCTCCTTTTTGATGTTATTTCAAGCGTCCTCCTACTTTTCGGAAATTTTGCCCTTTTGTCTTCCTTTTCAGGTTTCCGGAATTGCAATTTTTTTTAGGGGAAATTTTTCTTTTCCACTTTGAAACATATATTTCTTCATTGATGTGAGTGTTTTTTTGTGTTTCTTTTCCCACGCGCATTCACCAACAGCCGTCAAAATCCCCAGAGTATTTTATTTTCCTGTTTTTTTTAGTAGTTCTGTTTTAGAGTTGGGTTTGTGTCCGGCTTTATTGGTCGGAATAATGGCGCCATCTATTGTAAAAATTAGTATAAGTTGCGTCACTGAGGGTGCGCGCGCAGGCGTCCTCCTTTCTCAGTTTTCGAAACAGGTAACCCTTACCTTTAAGGAAATTACACAACACCTTCACAGAAATTTCCGACGTGCATCAATCCGTTAGATGTTCCTCAGAGAGAGTGTATGTGAAATGCATTTGCGGTTCAGAAGTAGAAGTTAGAAACTCATGGTGTATTAGAAGGAATAGGTGAAGAATAGTATTTGGAATACATAGTCGAATATAAACAGCATCAGGAATAAATCAGAATACGCGAAAGCGGATATCACTGAGGAGACAGCTGAGGAAAAAAATTGAACCGTTGGTTTTCTCTAAATGGGTAGAAATATCATTATTTCAGCGGAGTTTTCGGGCTGCGTTAGCTTGCTTGTTTATATTGATGCAGCTCGGATTTTGAAGACCCGTGATATCACTATGTGGTCTGCCATGGCCCACGGATTTTGCCCTCGTGAATGTTTTTTTTTTTGCTGTCCAGCGCGTCCCCTATACGTTAGAAGTTACTGGGGAATATTAACGTGGGGGGGGGGTGCGTTTGGTTTAATAAAAGGCTGCTTGGTACTGAGAAACTATATAAACCAGTAGTAATTTCGACATCAATATGTGCAAGTCACATTATCCTTCGATGATACAACAACCACAACAGAATAATTTACGGGATGTTTCAGAAAGGACTCCCTTACTTTGAAATGACCCAACTTGGGAACATTGATGAATTAAAGAAATGGGGTACCTTTTTGGCGGGCAGGACTGGGATTTTAAAAAAGACTGGTTTGCGAAATTGATTAAATCTGTAACAGATAACGCCACAGTCGTTTTAGTTCACGACTTCTTTCTGTGTGGCCCATCATTGTTTAGAGCAAGAGTCCTCCTAAACACTATCATTTATACGACGTACCATGCCATTGCTGGGCTAGTAGAGCATTTCGACCAATCCATCGCAATGTGATTTGACTCATGTTTGAGAAAGGAAATATCACCCACTGTTTAAAGGACATTGCACCGAGACTATGGCACCATCTATTAGCCAAAGTTTAAGCCAATTTCACAAACCGGTGTATTCAAAAACAATTTCTAGGACTGATCATTAAATGAACATCTTGTTTGTCTATCACTGTTTTCAAGTTATGTCATTTCAAAGGTAGGGAGTTCTTTTGAAATACTCTGTAAAAATTTAGTTAGTTTGCATGTGGCGTTTTTAGTTACTCGGCTGGTAGCGTCCAATGAAGAAGATATATCGTCCTTCTTATGCCTGAAACATGAATGGGAAAATTCTTGAGGGTTTAACGAACGTGGGAAATGACGTTTGAATGTTTACTCAATCGATGTTATTTCCCGGAAATTTTTTGTTACACGTGTTTCAATAGGGGGTGCAAGTTTCTGGAAAAATAAGATAGCAAAATAAATGACCCACACAGCTGATAAGCCCAATAAAGTGAAAATTTGCACATTCGTTTTTCTGGCACACGGAATGGGGGTTTGAAATATATGCTCGTTATAACATTCAAATCCAAAATATAATCAGATATGGGGGAAAAATATAGAGTTTTACCAGTCACGCACCCCAAAATCACTCGAAGTACGAATGTCAGTGTCAGGCGGGTGTAGAATAAAAAAAACAAAAAAAAAACAATGTGTCACAGGAGTGCCGTTGAATGCATCAATGGTATCCACAAGATAATACAAGGTAAAAAGATCAGATAATGGTTCAAACATCTCCCAACTCACGACGATATTAAAAAAGTGGGGAAAACCGGTTATTTTTTTGTTGTCAGTCGAGATCAATTGTAACCTCTGGCAAACCTTGAACAGAGGCCAAACGTTTCGGGACTCACTCCGGTCACCCTCCACACCACGCAGATTCAGTCAAAAGTCGTTTGCTTTCCTTTTGGGCAACGGTTTTAAGTGTTCCCAGTTCGCTGCTGCGTGAACCTCTGGCTCCAAGACCATAAAAGAAGACTACTTCTTATACGATTTCTCGTAAAAAAAAAGAGTTTTCTTCTTCTTTTTGGTATTTATTTACCTACACACCCCCCCCTTCCCCCACTGTGCATTTTTTTGTTACAGAACGCCTGAAAAGTATTGGAATACTTCCGGCGACTGTTTTTCCTCCTTTAACGGCTCGGAGCAGTTTCTCTTCTAAGAGCTACTAGAATGTGTCCCGTCGTAACATGTTTGGTTTGTGAGCAGTAAAAAAGAGAGCGTCGTCCCTATTTGCTTTTCTGTTTTCAACTCTTTTCTTTCATTTTCTTTCTTTCTTTCCAAGTTACTGTATTTGTCCACTTATGCAGTTTTGTACTCCGGAACAAGGAAAGAAAAAAGTAATACAAACATCGCCAGTTACTTTTATGTTTTTCAAGTGAATATGTCATCGAAAGCATTTTCTGTTTTTTTTTCTGCTGGATGGATTCTTTGTTGTTTCAGAATCATGGTTGGCCTTTGGAAGAATCTGATCGAAACGTTCGAATTCTATCACCTTTACTGAATTGTTAAAGCATTCAAATTGGTTCATAGCGAAACTTTATTAGGGTTGTGATCAGACGAAAATTGGATTTCGTGGACATAAACTAACTATCTTGGGACTGAAGGCAGAAATTCTATCGTATTGTAATCCGGTGAATCGCTTTAAGCCGGGTTTTCCTAGGAGTAGCATTTCTGCGCCGTGTGCAGCGTGGAAACGCTGATTGGTTGAAAAACTTGAAATTCAGGTTTTTTTTCCGACCAATCAGAGTTTTCACGCTGCACGCGCTGTAGAAACCTGCTTCCAGGAAAACCCCGGGTAAAGCTTTAGGGTAATTTTGCTGTGAGAGCAGCCAGTTCTTTAGAAGGCCTTCCGCTAAAGATTCTTATGATAACTTGTCTTCTTTAGGGTGCAAGTAATAAGGAACAGATTATGGGAGTTAGATGTGCAGACTGTGTGTGTGGGGGGAGGGCGGTTGTTCCAGTTCTTCTCTGTGGTAGTGTTAGCATCACGTGGACACTAATTCCGAGACTGCGAGGATCCAGGTTCTTACCCCTTGACGGTACTATGGTAGTAAGTTGGCAACTCTGCCATAGCGATGAGATTGACATCACGCTTTCAATCACAGTTGGCAGATGAGTGAGCTCGATATTTCAAGGAGCTCGGAATGAAGCAGTGTGTGTGGAACAAACTTGGGATATGAATGTTCAATAAGTTTGTTGCTCACATTGCTCTTGGGTTCAAGAACCCCTTTCACGGAGAGCTTTCGATCATCGAATATGCCGGCACAGTTCACTCATATAACGAAGTTCTACGGCCATATATACGGCAGACGCTGCGCTATTGTGTGGGCATCGTGCTGGATTCTCATCTCAAGGACCCAGGTTCGGCACGCCAAATGCGCTTCGAAGTTAGGGAAAACAAGAAAAACCAATTTCCGCCTGTGGGAATTTAAATCCGTCACCTAACTATTCAAATCCATCGTAATTCCCTCACGACTGCACAGTGGCTAGGATGACCACCTGGAAATTTCAGAGTGAACTGTGATAACCAGTTGGCTCATCCTGTGTGCTATTAATAAGGATTCCTCTCTCTCTGTCTCTGAACACTTAATCTAATACGCACGTAGCGTCACCCACATTGCGTCATGCATAATGTCCCATTGCACTCCAGTAAAATATACTACGCATTTTTTCTGTCATCACCCGTGACCGTTCCCATTTGATCACTGAAAAATGTAAAAACGGCCAAATAATGATTTCGAGGAATTTCATAATATACATTCGAAATTAAAGATATTATATCGATATTTGCTAATGTCAAACGATTACACTCACGCCTTGGTTTACCACGAAAAACGGCTGTCTAATATCGATAGAGAACAGTTAGTTATTCGTGTGTATCTTCAAGTGGGATTGGAATATCAAACAACTTCTATTTATACAGTATAATATGTCTTTTCCGAGGAATACAGTATTTACGTAGTATAACCAATATACATTTCTCATGTACAAAATCGCTCATGTTTACTTGATGCATTACGTAAGGGAAGATGAGAGGAAAAAAAACTTCAACCCTTCGTGTAAATGTCTTCATTTAAATTTTCAAGAGAGATATATCCCCCGACCGCCAAATCCTAACCATGGCGATATCTATTATACACACACACGCGCAGTATTTACATTTCGTTTCCGAGCACTGGATTTCTCTCTCAGGAAATCGGAATATAAAATATCATAGTGGAATTTGAATATATACCTCGTGCGCGTTTTGTATTTTATTCCGAAAGATTTGAATAAAACTTGCTCCACTTCTGATATTCATATATTTATACAGTATATACTGAATATATTTGAGGGGGTTCACCTTTTCGAACAGATTTAACCCTCCTTCTTTTCTTTGTCTGATAAAAACTTTTTCACTGGGAAGGAAGAATTGCGAGCGCGTCACGTGATTTGATGCGAGGTATCTGTGGCTGTACTTTGTTTTGCTATGTTTTTTAAAGTGTCTTGTATTTGATACGCCTGTTTACTTCTATCCCGCTGCGGTAATAGATCGGTTGTTATTATCCATAATCACCGACCTTCTCGGCCAGTTTGACGGATTTATCTCTTTTAACGGTGATTATTCACAATGTCCAATTGTTGTCGGTAAATTTGATAAATGCTAACAGATTATCACTTGTATCGGGGATTTTACGCAATCTTGTTAAATACCTAAGGTTGTTAAGTCGGAGTTCACGCACGCGCACGCATTTTCTCGGAGTAAAACCTTGAAACTTCTCAAATTGGGGTTCTTTATATCGAGGTTTCATAGGAGAATTCATCAAGTAAGAATTAATTATATCCAGGTCTCACTTTAAAATAGTATAGATATATATAGAATAGGTGATTCCACTCGCGTTGTTCTTGATTACTTGAATTTATAGATGATAGATGAGGGTTGGTGACCGCGCGCATTCATACTGACCACAATTTCCATGGGATATATTCCGCGATATCTGTGAAATAATGTTAAAGTTTTGTAGTCTGTCATGTGTTCAGCTATGCTTGTTTCCCAGATCCCTCCCTGTACTGCTTTATAATAAAAACAGTCAAAAGTACGAATATTTTTCGTATAAATAGTCTATATAATGGGATATAGCCAAGGAATTGGAATTTTAGATCATTTTCAGTTTTGTGAAACACCCGTGCACGCGATATGTCTTTGGAGAATTCAAAGGTGAGAAACACACACGTTTCACCAGAAGCGTAAAATTTTTAGTCGTCCATTTATAGGATGAATGTTCCGGAGGGAGGAAGAAAGCAACGGATACCCTAGAAAATTGTTTGAGTATTGGTTTACGGTTTATCCCTCAGAGTAAAACTCTTCGCGATGGACGAGAAGTTTAACAACCGGTAATTTTTCAAGGGAGGAAATTGAAATTTATTGCTTCTACCTCTCTCTCTCTCTCGAGAGAGAAGTAAGATTGAACCAAGTTCTTCGAGAGTAAATTTCCTTGTTCCTTTCGTAATTTAATACCGTCGCAAACTTTTGATGTCATGAAAAATAGCACTTCGGCAACCTTAAATCAGTTATGTGTTACATCCCCACCGCCAAAAATTCTTTCTTCATTGGATACTGGGGAATTGTGAATGACGAAGGAACTTTGAGGTACAAGTTAAACTCAGTTATAACGTAAATCGAACATTCCCGAAATTTTATCGTTATAACAGAGGTTGGCGTTTTTAACACCTTTTTTCGACAAAAATCTCATTGATATGAAATCAAATGCTGCGCATGAAGTAATTTTATTATGGCTACGGTGACCATATTTAATCGGGAAAAATTCGGGAAATTAGGATTAATTAATATCTGACACACCGCCAATTTTCACCAAACTTGGCGCCGATTGTCGGCGAAATCACGAAATATTGGTTATAAATAACCCTTGGTGAACAGTACAGTAAGTTTACTAAAATATGTTTCCATGGAAAAAATTGAACATGACAAATACGTGCGATGAATATTTATAGTCATTCATTATGACACAATTTATAAATTATTCAAAACCAATTTTTCTTACTTGATTGTAGTAAATATTAGGAATTAAAGTAACCTTCATTAAAATAACAGAATATTTCCATAGAGGAATAGTCGGGATGGGCAAAATAGGGAATGTTTTGTATACTTGTCATGTCAATAAGCAAGTCGGAGTTTCAAACATGTAATTTTCTTTTCGTTTCCTAACCAACATGGATTTAGATAATCGTTATCTGTATCCACCCAATTAACACATTTCATACATGACTTAACAGATACCATTGGCAAAAACCTTCAATCCGACATCATTTTCCTAGATTTTTCCAAAGCATTTGACATGGTGCCCCCAAAATAAATTTCTACTAAAACTTTCAAATCTCGGTCTAAATGTTCAACTGCTGAAATGGGTGGAGTCCTTCCTCATTAAACGTAGCCAGTTTGTCTCATACAAGGGCCAGAACTCCCCATTCCTTCATGTCAAGTCTGGCACACCCCAGGGTTCGGTCCTCACGCCATTACTATTTCTAATTTATATAAATAATCTACCCGACTCCATAAACTGCCGCATCAGACTCTTCGCTGATGATTGTGTCATCTCTACAAAACAGTGTCCAATCTTTCCGATCAAGAATCTCTCCAACACAACCTTAACATTATTCCCAAATGGTGCTCAACCTGGGAATTACCCCTCAACTTCCTAAAAACTGTTTTTTTTTAAAGTTATCCGTAAAAGAATTCCCCACGATTTCCGTTACTCGATAAACAACTCTTTGATCTCTGAAGTTTCCCATTATAAATACCCGGACATTTTAGTCTCTTCCGATCTCCGCTGGAACCTTCACGCTGATTATATCTTCAATAAATGTCTACAAAAACTATTTTTCCTTCGCCGTAACCTGATATACTCCACCCGTCATGTCCGTTACTTGTGCTACCAGACATATATTCTCCCTGCTCTCTCTCTTATGCCTGTGAAGCCTGGAACCCACATACCCAAACCAACATTGACAAATTAGAATCTATCCAAAATAAATCCACTCGCTTCATTTTTAACTGCTGGTCTTCATCTGTCTCTATAACGGAACTCAATCGCCAACTCAATATCCAACCGCTCTTCTCTCTTTTCGATTTATCTCTCGTTTAACTTTTCTTTACAAAATCCTCCATGGATTTTTTAATATTGACACTTCCAACATTCTAATTAGACCCTCACATTTCTCTGTTAGACTCAACTATTCACAAAAATTACAGCCCATCTTTGCCTCTTCAGATTGTCACAAATTTAGCTTCTTCCCAAGAACCATTATCAACTGGAAAAACCTACCACCAAGTATTGTAGATTGTACTACGATTTCCGAATTTACCTGCTCTATCAATCGTCATTTTCGCCATTCATAACTTCCGCATCCTCTTGTATAGGCCTCGGCCAAACAATATTGAATAAATAAATAAAAATATAAATAAGTAATAAATCCCTTTTTCTTCTCAACGACAGGCCGACGAACATTCCCTAGCAGTGATCAGCTTTAATCCTATGAATTTCTTGCGGGGAAGTGTCATTACACACGAAATGGAAACAAAAGTGACGAAAAATTTATCGTTTATCGTTATATCCGAGCCGATTGCTTTTCATCGACATTATAAGCAAGGATTATCAGCATTATTCCCTATGGGAATCACTCCGGATCATCAATTACTGACGCCATACCCGAGGTGTCGTTACAACCGAGGTCGTTTAAAAGAATCACCGGTACGTAAGTAGAAAAAGGGAGAATAACACTGATACAGCGACTATTAAAAAAAAAAGAGCTTCAATATCTCCTTGTACTAAAGAATTATTCTCTCGGATGGAAAACATTAGCTTGTTTTTACACGTGTGCTCTCAAAGGTTTTTTTTTTTCCTTTTAACCTGGTCGAGTTCAAACAAACATAAGAGAACCAAAAAATAGCATCGGGTACTCTATCCACTCGTGAATTTCGAACTATTCGTTTTAGTTTCACTTGATTAGACTTTATGCCTGCTCGACTTTCATTAACTATTCATTGCATGCTAAAGTACTAAGAAGAAAAGGAGGATAAAGAGTTCACTATTTATCTTTTGAAAATCGATTCTTTTACACGTTTTAAGGCTTTAAAACTTCGATATTTAATGTCTTTTTATTCAAACTCCATGTCAAGTGCTATCCTCTTTCTCTCTCCCGTTTTTGCTTGTTCCGCTCCGAATCATTTCTTAAACTCCTCCAAGACAACGTTTCACTTAGGAAATTTCCGGGGTTTTTTTCTCCTCCATTATGTACATGTATAGGATAGGGGGAAAAAAACCTTTCGATCCCCTCTCTTTTGGTGAAGGAAAGGCAGGTTTCTTCGTATCCACCAGTCTTGTCAGTATTGATCCTCCTCAAAAACCCTATTTTGAAAAGCCCGTGACAGGAAGAGTCGAGACTCTATCTTTCGACTTTGCATAATGGAGCTGATAAAGCCACCTTCGCTCTCTCTCTCTCTCTCTCTCTCGTCTTTGCCAACCCAAACAACGAATGAATAATGAGCTGCCGCGTGGCCTTTTCCAGCGCATTTCCATCATTTAATGAAGTTTTCCTCTCGAAGAGAGAGAGAGAGAGATGGCTTCAACTGATTATTTTAAGGACTTTTCCATGGGATGATATCCTTTCATGTCTGTGGGGGGGAGTCTCATGAAAATGCTTTCTATGGATAATGTGTTTTATGCATGAGACAGACCGCGTTTTGTTAGACGTTTCGGAACGGCATTGGAAATTGATTCCACCGAACACTCCGTTCAGAAGTCGGTCGGAAAAACCCCGTCTATTGAGATGAATTTGGCATTGTTTGTACGCTCGGGAGTGTTCATCGTCTCGTTGTCTGGGAAAAGAGGGATCAAGTAGAATTATTACATGTCGTAAAGGCTCTTTATGGAATACATCTTTTCATAGATTTGGTTTCTCCGTGTCTATTCGATTTACTGTCGTTCGAAGACAATCGCCGGAGTCATCACCCTTGAACGAACCAAAGGAGAAGTTGTCTCATCGAACCTGAAACTTGACAAAAGCTAAGTGGAGAAGGGTTTTTCGTATTGTAATCAACCATCAAAAGATATATATAATATCTTTCATTATTTTTTTTTCATTTTATCATTACTTTTGCTATGAATAACAATAGAAGACAGTCGTGTGTTCTTTGATCACGATTCGGAACTGACTTTCGGATTGTAACTGTTATTTCGAGATCAGATAGGAGAATTTCATTTGGAACGGGTTAGCGCGATTCAATGACTATCAACTGCAGTGAGTTTTAGATGCATTCATTTAAGGACCAAGATACTATTTCAGTCAGGAATGGATAATTTCTGTGACTTAACGTAAATACGTATTTTTGATGATCTTCCATCACTGTTCTCAAAGGAAAGATATCGACTTTATCTGAAAAGGGGGGATGGGGTTGAAATTCCGAATTGGCTGGACTGACGACAAAAGCGAATTCTCCTTATCGTTAGGGACTTCTCGATTGAGATAGCTTCTATGCCGAAATTGTTGTTGAAATATGGGAGCTGGAAAGAAAGAAGTGGCAACGAAACTGACGGCACGTTGTATGGGAACGTGAGAGGACACTGTGCTTCCCGACACGTGTGGAGAAACGTTAATGTGCTGTCCAAAACACTGGTTGTCCCTAGTGCTTTTTGTTTCGACAGATGTGTGTGTTACTGCCGAAGTCCGATTCGCAGAAATTATTCGTTCTTTGGCCGGCTAATTCGCTTAGTGGCTGGGGATCACTGGACCAATGTTCGATGTGCTGATGTAAGACGGTCCGGTAAGCGCCAAATCCATGTTTTTTCATCGCCAGCGTGTGATAAATGGCTGTATTGGATTAGTTCCACGGGACGAGGGGGAGAAAAAAGAGAGATTCGAGAGAAAAAAATTGTTTATTTAATAATAGACGTGGTATTTCCTGTCAAATTTTTGAGGGGGGGGGGAAATGATTACCGCATCGTGACTGCGATATGATGTGCTGCCATAGCTAACGTGGAAATGATAATTATCACGAAAAAAAACGCCAAATGGAAATAACCCCGAATCATGCTTTTTCTTTCCACACTTTGGCCAGGGATATCCAGCCACTTCGCAAACTGGCTGGCCAAAGTCCGAAATTAAGACATTGCCCGGGTCAATTACATGCTTTGGCAGTAATATAATATACAAAGATGAGTTTCGTGGAATAAAATTTGATCACTATCCCCCTCCGTGAGCTACACTATGATTTCAGTAGCCGTTTATTTCACGTTCTTCAACAACTCTATTAGTAAATTTGGCGAAAATTCTACATTTTGGCTGCAATTAGCGATATCCCGTATTTAGGCCCACAATTCCCCGTACTTTCCTCGATGAAATATTTTAAACATGAATGTCCAAATTTTAATTTTTTTTTCCATTCATAAAATGATCAGTAATACCAATTGCAAAAAAAATTCAATAATTTTTCACTAAATTGAAATTAAAGGACTACGTTGCCCGTGGACTACCTCCCCCCATTATCACGGACGCCTTGTTATTAGCGGGTCATAGAATGAGCAACCCTGCTCTAGGTCAACGTTCCCGTAACTTTCTGAACCCAGGGGTCAGTGAAACGTCTGAAACATTTCCACGGAAGCTATGGACATATATGTGAAGATCATTGGCATCTTGACTCGGTTTGCGAGCCACAGGTTGAGAAGTGCTTTTCTAGGTGATGTTTATTTAAAAGGAGCAGTGCGTGACGCGTACATGGATTATAGTTGGAGCGGATAATGGTGGGAATTTTAGCCCTTACAGCGGCACAATCCCGAGATTCCTGGTCGAACTTGATCTACTTTATTTCGGCACCCTGAAATATCTCGGGTTCTTAAACCGCTTTTATTTCCAATGAGGCAGTTATAATGCAGGTCACTAAAATTATAAAAACCGCTTAAAGGGTTAAGAGATAGCACAGAAAGGTTCTTCGGAAAACCAATATCACATGGGATGGTTAAACATTTTTGATCACTTCTGCTTGCTGTTGTCATATATTCCTGCTTCAGTGCAGGACTGATCACAACAGAAGGGAATGAGAATATCTTGAAAACCCCCCTTTTATATCCATGAGCCCTTGATCTCGTGAAGCCCATATGAGGGACTTTGATCTCCATTACAATTTCAGGAAACGCTTAAAAGAACAGTTTTCTCTCCCAAGAGATGGCGTCCCACTCAAATAAGCAGTGTAAGGCACTTTTTTCAGAAACAATCCATAAAATAGTGCTTACACTGATGTCCGGTATCTTACAGTGCTTATAATAAACATGACTGGATGTAGCACTGAAAAAATGTGCGGTCTAATATTTTTACAACTAAACTGCAAACGCACCTCGTAAACATTCCTTTGGGGAATTTCTAACGAATTTGTACATGCAAAGAACGTGTTGTGTATATGCGTAGCCCTCACGTATTTATATTGTCAGAGTTATACTTGTTTAGCGTTTTACTGGTGCTGCCATACAATAAATAGTGATGTGATACAATAAATGATTTTTGAAAGAGCGTTATGGTTGCCAACACACTCTCTTTCCAGCTTTCGTATTCCAAGGAACGAACGGATTCGGACCTAATGTGCGCAGACAGGCTTGAAAAATTTAATTCTAATTAAATGAAATTAAAGTGAAATCTCGCTACAACGATACTCAATATAACGATAAATCTCTCTACAAGGATATTTTTTTGAGATCTTGTTTTGAATTGGCTGTAGTCCAATTCTAAACCCTCTCTTGATACACAATGATACCCTTTACGATAAATTTCTATATAATGATATTTTTTAGAATATTTCGAAACTACTACTATATGATAATATTCACTCAAAATCACCTTAAATATATTTTTAAATTCTTCATTAGTTTTTTGGTTCTTTCGAGGATGTTTAATAACAACGGTTATTGACAATATGCAGTGCCGTCTTATGGCATGGGCCCGGGGGCCTCAAGCGAAGAAGGGGCCTCACAAAAATGAGATCTAGTTGAAGTTTTAAAGAATTTGCCTCAGAAAAATCACTTGGCCCGGGGGCCCATGATGCTGGGATGATTATATTCTCCCCAGCGCGACCCAACCCGCAAGGGTAAAAGGCTTATATCCCGGGAGGGACAGAGCCTGGGTCGTGTCTGGTCTGTCGGGGGCCCGTGATGCTCTTAAGACGGCCCTGACAATATGTACCCTTTCCGAAAGTGTTAATGAAGTTGCCATGTGAAGCTACTTTCTATGTATCCCATAAAAGTGTGTACATGATACTACTTTACAGGGTTAAAAACTAATTGATTTTTGTGCTGAGAATAAACACTTATAAATGCATTTTGTCGTGAACTACTAACAACGCCAATTCAGAAGAAACACCCAGTAACAGCATAAATTTGTTTCCGCCTGATGATAATGCTACCTCTAAATATAACGACAATACATTTTCTTGATCCGCAGAATATCGTTATATCGAGGTTTCACTGTATTCATTAAAAAAAAAATCGTTTTCTCTCATATAGCGCAAGCAAGTAGTTCGTTGAATTATTTCAGACCGATGCTTGGGTTCAGATGAGTCGAGAAAAGCAGGCTCAATCGATATTATTACGGCATTGGAACCCATGTAAGCAATATATAGAGACAGAGAGAGATACGTGTAGCTGTGACCGACAGTGTATTAACGTAACAGATTGATAGAAACTAATATTAACGATAATATCTAAGATCCCATTTTCCCCTCCGCGTACAATAATCGCAATACGTCATTTCTAGCATGAATTACAATATTTAAAACCCAACATGAGATGGGGGGGGCGCCATGAATTTTAACTGCTCATCTTCTGGTTTTTGTTTTCTGCCCCGAGTTGTGTATCAAGTCCACGATTTGCATATGATTGAATAAAAATGAAATCGATTCGAGGGAAAAATATTACTCATGTATATGCACCGAAATATTCTAAGGAAGTGAAACCCGAAGCCAAAAAAAAACAACACGTTCGCAATGTCTTAAGCTCGCCGCAGGCAGGCGTCTCCGCGTAATAAGAAAAAGAAGCCGTAGGAATACATAAGAAATGAAAATAAAATATTTAAAAAAAATGGTGAATAAATATCCTAAGAACATTTCCTTAAGAAGAAGCAAAATCGAAAAGAATAAAATCGAAAAATTTCCGAGCGTTTATTTACGACTTTTTGCCACTTTAACACCGTTTTCCTTTCTGGGTTTTATAGCTTTTTTATGCAATAGCCTTTCTATTTACCACGAAAAGTGAGAAAAATAAGATGTTGGGGGAAAAAAGCAAAAAATTTTTTTTTCCCTGGAATTGTTTCTTTTACGACGTTTTTTTCCCTTTTATCCTTTTTTATCGACGTTTGCGTTTATTGAATGTTTTCCCATACCACCGCCAACATGGCGACGGGTGCGGCGATATTATAAGTTTTGAAACGTGTGGTGATGTATTTCTCTCTCCCGTGAATGTGTGTGTGTGCCTGATAAATTATGGCTGTAGTTTTTTTTTAATGCCTGTTTAGTGTATACAGTCTAACTTGGCATTATTACAAGTCCAAAGTCGCTGTAAAAAAATTCGTATTATCGAATTAATCGATACCCTGGATGCTTATAAACAATCCCTACATTTCTAGCGACGTTGTAGAAATTTAGCGCATCGTGATTGGCCGAAATGAGTGATGAACCGTTACGTCACTCCTGGTGAAATTTTTGCTGGTGACGTTTAACAGTAGATACATTTAATTGTGCTACTACTACTACTACTAAAACCAGACATGCACCTCGTCCATATTCCTTTGCGGAACCTCTAACGAATTGGTACATGCGGGAATGTGCGTGCACGTGTAGTGAAACCTGATGTGAGGCTTGTTTCTGTGTAATGCTTGTTATGTGTAGTGCTGCCATCTTCCACCAGTTTTTCTAACTATGAGTGAAGTGAAATGATTGAATAGTTAATCGTTGTAGGCCTGTTGCTCTCTGTGGCGAGACTTTTTAATGGGGAGATCGGCTCGCATTTGCGACTCGAAGTTGGGAACCACAGGAAACCAACTTCAGCCGACCACCACTGCGGTGACGGTGGGGTTCGAAATTGCCGCTGTGCTGGTCGAGCGGTTATAGTGACGGACTCGCGATGCGAGGATCCAGGTTCGAACCCCACAGTGGTGGTCGGCTGAAGTTGATTTTCTGTGGTTCCCAACTTCAAGGCGCGAATGCGAGCCGATCTCCCCGTTAAAAAGTCTCGCCACAGAGAGCAACAGGCCTACAACGTTACAAATATTCTCACTCACAATTCACTCACAATTTGAAGTATAGATGGCAGCACTGAAATATCATACACAACACTAGCTACACACTCAGACTGTTAGGTGTACACACTCACTTTGTTCCAGACTCTGCCACGAAGCTGGGCTGGAAGAGATCTCGGCAACGGGATAAGTCCGGTGGCAGAGACCCTGGTGTTCATTGGGGTTCGAAATTTAATTGTGCTGGGATCCAACAGCCATCGTTGGATTAATGGTTACAGTAGGAGACTCACATACGTAAAGAAGGTTCTGTGTTCGATTCGGTCTGAAACCCATCCAAATTTTTTCCCCCATCTTTGCTGTCATTTATTGATTTGCTAGCTTTTTTTTGCTCGCAGTAACCAATCACCGGCGTGCTGATGCTTCCTGTGTTACTAAGAGAGTAGGGATTGCAATTACGCATCATGGATTCTGTAAAATGACTACGAATTGCAACTTTAATCATCGGCATTGAAATAGGATGATAGTTATCATTTATTGAAATGTTATCAGTTACGAAAATGTTTTACTAAATTATAATTATAGTAATTGGTCTTGCCACCATATTATTTCATGGTTCTGGAATTGGCATCACTGCAGAATTTCTTGGCCGTGTTCAAAGCGTGATGATTTGCAGGAACCTTCTGTTAAATGTTCGGAACATTTACCAGAAGGTTATTGTTATTGAAGTTGTTATTGTTTTGTTATTGTTATTGTTATTGAAGGTTATTCCATTGTTCTGGAATTTGGAATATACATTGTTCTTCTACATTTGGAAACAATATCAATGTTTCCAAATTTTGCTTATCATTTTTATGCTATCAAGGAAATATACTTTCACTAACGTATTGTATAATTTGTACTTTCCGATACGTTCCACAGTGTTATTGACGACAAAAAGATTCAGATTTTGGATGTTTCATCTTGATCTATAGCAGGGATTCTTAACCTACGGGTCGCGACCCAAACTTGGGTCACCGGGGGCTTCCGAGATTGGTCGTTTAGATCAATTAACAGAAAGAGGCTCTTGAGTTGCGGGTCCCGATTCAAACTTGATTCGCAAGGGCTTCCGAAGATGGGTCATGCAATAGCACATTTACAAACAGCGACTCTTGAGCTATGGGTCACGAACCAAACTTAATTTACTGGGGCTTCCGAAATGGGCCGTACAAATCCAACAATAGAGAATGACTCTAGAGTTAATTTTTTTTTTTCCATTTCATACCGTACACCGCCCAGGCTTTATCGATCATTGTTAATGTTAGCCATTACCCCGGATTACGGGCTGGACGGTGTCTGCTTTATCACTTGAGCTATGGGTCCTGATTCAAACTTGATTCGCAAGGTCTTCCGAGATCATAGTCGCACAAATACACTTACAGCCAGGGATTCTGGAGGCATCGGTCACGACCCATGATGAATATTTCTCGAAATCACTGATCCTTTCCCTCAAAAAATCTTAAAATTCAATTTTCTAAAAGCACTACCGACTTTTCATTCTTATAATTTACAGATTCAGGATTGTCAAGAATCGTTAATTCATTCTCTTCTAAATAGTGATTCGTCTTTTCTCTATAAATTATGATTCATCCTCCCTGTAAATCAGTGTTTCCCAACGTGCGTGACATCCCCCAGTTGGCAATGTAATGGTCCAGGGGGTGATAGAAGCTAGGAATATAACATAGGATTCTATGGGTTATCTTTAGTCGGGGGCGATGAGAGAAAGAAATTTCTGAAGAAGGAGGCGATAGAACACAAAAAGTTTGAGAAACTATGCTCTAAATTATGATTCATTCTTTCTCCAAATTGCGATTCATCCTTTCTCCAAATTGCGATTCATCCTTTCTCCAAATTGCGATTCATCCTTTCTCCAAATTGCGATTCATCCTTTCTCCAAGTTAAGATTAATCTTTCCTTTAAATTATGATTCATTCTTCTCTGAATCTTTATTCATCACTCCCGAAAATCTTTTATTCATCCTTCTCTATAAGTTATTGTTATATTTCTAACAAATCATTAAAATTCATTTCCCTCTGAATTATGATTCATCCGTCTCACAAATATTCATTTCATCCGTCTCAAAATCCTGTTTCGTCCTTCGCAAAAAAATCAGTTTCCTCCATACGTCTAAAAAATTGAACCTTCCGAAAGGAATCGAAAATCCCTGGAAAAAAAATTTCATCATCCTTCTGATAAATCTAGGTTATCCTTCCCAGAAATCTTAGTTGCATTCTTCTTAGAAATGCAGCCTTTCAAAAACCATTGATTCATCCTTTCTTTGCATTCATCTTTATTAAGATCACTGGATCACTTCAGAAGTATTTATCAGGTATTTCACCGAAAGCCGGTCTTGCACATTCTCAAATAAATGTTAATTTACGACTGATATCATAAATATATGTATATATATATTGGATATATATAGCCTTATCTTTAATGAAAACTTTTCCAATCCCCCCAGACAAGTTTACATTGGACCAATGTAAAAATTTGTAATACTTCTGTAACCAATTTTTATAATTATACGAAGTGATATTTCTGGTATCTTGAAGTTTGTTATAACGGGATTCGACTGTATTGCGAAACATCATAGAACTGGAACCTCTTCTGCTGCCTATTGAATAAAAAGCACAACTGTTATGATTTGAATTGGCGACCAGCTTTCGAATGATCCGCATATAGTATAGTATAGTATAGTATAGTATAGTATAGTATAGTATAGTATAGTATATAGTATAGTATAGTATAGTATAGTATAGTATAGTATAGTATAGTATATAGTATAGTATATAGTATAGTATAGTATAGTATAGTATAGTATATAGTATAGTATAGTGTAGTGTAGTGTAGTGTAGTGTAGTATAGTGAATATTCGAATTTGCTGACTTTTGATGGCAAGGGGGGAGGGGGTCAGTGTTTTGCTGACTTTTGCTGACGGGGGTCGAAAATGGCCAAAAATCTGCTTACGTAATACTTGAATGGCCCCTTATGAGCAATAATATCAATTAAAATTTTGAATTTACCGTGAATGTTCAATAGTTGTTATTCGTGTCTGTTAAAATGAAATTAGTAGCACTGGCAAAATATGTTTCACCTTGGCTTCCCGTGATTGTAATCGGAAAAACCATATAAACCGAAAATACTGTGGTTCTGGTTTGTAAGCCTTTTCAATTATAATCACAGGGGGAAGCCAAGGCGGTCCATGTTTTGTGGATGCCATTTTACTACACAAAAAAATATATCAACTGTTGAAATTTCATGGCAAACTCAACATTTCAATTGTTATTATTGCTCATAATGTCCTTACTAGCATCATACTGTAGGGTTTTTTTTTCATCACATTATTCGGAAACTGGTCGCTAATTCGAATCATAACAGTTGCGTTTTCTTATTTGATAGGTAGTAGAAAGGGTTCCGGGTTTATGATGTTTCTCAATATAATACATGCTGTACTGTGTAGTTATTTTCCGAGAAGACATTTCTTTCCTAATAAAATTTTATTTTTGACCGTATGGTGGTTATGGTTATTAATGCGACTGAGGAAGGCACCATTGTTTTATGTGGTGAATGGAATTACAAAATATTGAAGTTTAGAGTTTGAGAATGACTGAGAATGCTTCCCTGTACACGCAGTTCTCTGCTCCGCAAAGAAAACAATTCCCTATATTACTACAAGAGCTCCAACACATGAGCGCCTAGGAAAGATTGAGATATTCACTTCCTTTGCAGTCTAGTAGTCTAGAGTGCTCAACGGGAAAGTGACAGGACGCGGGATCGATTCCCCCGCAGGAGCAGTTGAGTTTTCTCTCTTTCCTAAACACATATTTCGCATCAGCCAGCTGTTAAAAACCTTCCAAAAAGACAATGTCTTCCCCCTCCATCTAAACAAAAACAAATTTAGAGGTTAGTTTCCCCCATATTCGACTTATTCTCATACATCTATATCTCTTCTTATCTCTCAGAAACATCTTTTCTCTATCTCATAATAAATTCACAAAAAGGAAAAGGAAAGGAGTGCTACATCGCCAAACTGGCAGCCCCCGTCCCAGGCAATAAAACTTGTATTGCGGTTTAAATAAGAACATAAAAGAAAGAAACGCTCGCGTAAGGAAAAACACTGGAGCTTCAAGTAAAAGAATAGGAATAAAAACCGCTCTGTCTATATATATATATATATCCGTTATTGGTTATCCACTTCAGGATTCCCCAGGAGCGCTTGTAACCGAAACCTTTCTGAAGCATAATCAGCCGCGAGGTTCGTAAAAAAAACACACACACGGACCAACAAATAAGAATATAAAAGTACGAAGCCGCGGTGTTATATTCTCCTTACTGTCGGTGAAGAAAATTGCTAAGGAATAAAGTTTGTTTTTTTTATTCCATTCTTATATATTTCCCTCACTTTTCGCGCCCGTCATAAATTACGGGTCGGGGGAAGAGAGAGTAAAAGTCTCGCGAGAAACGAGAAAAAGAGAGAGACACGGAAAATTACGTTTATGAATAATTTAAAAAAAAATGTATAGATGGCTGTGTTTGTTCAATGAAATTGAATTTTCTTAGGAAATGTGTTCTTATATATATTGGAACGGGAAAAAAACGGGGTTCTTTTATTCACAAAATTTAACTTATTCCTTATTTTAGGGTGTTTTAGTCTAGAGTTTGAAGATCGTTGTTCGATGGGGGAAGGGGAGAGTGTAAAAGTCTATAATGCTTTTTGCTTGTTTGTTGGCTTTTATCATTTTATTGAAGTTTGTTAGCATATATTAAGTGGTGGTCGCAGCCACGCAAATCACCAATACGAAAATTCAATACCACGGCAATTCATTAATGGGAAAATTCACCACCGCGATTCATCAACAGGGAAATTCACCACCATCGTAATTCATCAATCGGAAAATTCCACCACCACGCAATTCACCAATAGTAAAATTTACCAACAACAATTTGCCCGCTACGAAAATTCCCCAATAAAAAAAATTACCAAAAAAAATTCGCCGCCACGCAATTCATCGATAGGAAAATTCACCAAAACGTAATTCGCCAATAGGAAAATTCCCCACCACGGTAATCCCCAATTGGAAAATTCACCAACAACAATTCACCACCATGCAATTCACAAATAGGAAAATTTACCACCACGCAAATCATCAATTGGAAAAATCGCCAACAACAATTTACCACCACGCAATTCACCAATAGGGAAAATTAACCACCAGCAATTCATCACCACGCAATTCACATTTAGGGAAATTCACCAATAGGGAAAACTAACCACCAGCAATTCATCACCACGCAATTCACATTTAGGAAAATTCACCACTGGGCTAATTCACCGGCAACAGTTCGTCACCAGTGGGTGAGTGAATGAATGATTGAGCAAGTGAGTGACCCAGTGAGTTGGTGAATGATCTAGCGAATGAACTGGTGAGTGAGTGAATGGAATAATGAATAATCGAATTAAGAGTGGCTGAAGGAACGTATGATTGACCAAATGCGTGAGCGGCTGAGCGACTGTATGAATGAACGAGGTAGTGAGCGAGTGAGTAATTGTGTGAATGATCGAGTGAGTTGCAAAGATAGTCAGCGATTGAGTGAGTGACCGTATTAGTGACCGAGTGCACTCATTTGGATTTCTCACTTGCTCACTACTCATTAACTTCCTGACTCACTTGATCAATCTCCTTTGCTCACTCACCCACTCACTTACTGTATACTTTGCCAGTAAATTGTTTGACTGTGAAATTTCCAAGCGGTGAATTGCCATGTCAGTGAATTGCACGGCGGTGAATTTTCGTATCAATGAATTAGTTAGCGACGAATTTTCCGCACAATTTAAAAATAATTGTTTTATGTAATAATAATGTTTTCTTATCATTTGTTTTCATCATTTTGTTGAAGTTTATTAGCATATATACGTGGTGATTTATCTATTTATCTTTGTTTGTGGGAAAATGAACCTTTTTACATGGTGATTTGCATGCAAATTGTATGCTAAAGAGTTCTACATATTTGAGGTGTGAAGAATCAATCTTCGGTTTTAATGATGAAATTCCATCGTAAATTTAACATGAAGTATTTGAGCGGATGAGTTTTAATATGCTGAGAGGTTACTTCCCCGTTTAGGTGATTTGTTGAAGTTTAATCGTGATTGATTATGCATGAAACTGAATATGAATTTCTAGGGGGGGGGGATTATGTTTGGTTAATGGTGAAAATGGATCAGGTTTGGACTATTTATATGAAAGAAAACCACTATTTTTCTAAAAATTGAAAAGATCGTGATTTTTTTTGTAGAGGATCACTAATGATTGAAGGTATACCGATATGGTTGCGATAGAGATTCGTGATTTGAATGAGAAAATGAAAAGATGTGGAAAATAACTTAGCCTAAGTATCTCAAAAGAAGTTAATCTTGAGTTGAATTAGCAAATGAACAGTAATTTTTCTGGTGATTAATTAGGATTGTGAAAAGAATGATTAATAAGTTGAAATAAAGAACTATGACATTGAGTGAATCATTATTCGAATAAAAAGTTATGGTTCCAAAGAGAATGAGTGTCATCGTTTAAATGGAAATAATCATTATTCCGAAAAGGGATGAGTCATTATTTGAATAAAAAAAAGTCATGATTTCGATGAGAATATATGATATGGTAAAAATAATAATTTATACTAGAGATTAAATGAGATAATTTTGCAAATTTTTTTGGAAAAAGTGAGCACGAGACAGAGAGGATTTATGAAAGGTGAATCGTGATTTATAAAAAATAGCTCATAATTTTCAGAAAAGTGAATCATGATTTCGGGAAAAGTCAATTATGGTTATGGGAAAAATGAGTCATGATTTTGGGAAAAGTCAATTATGGTTATGAAAAAGGGAATCATGATTTTGGGAAAAGTCAATTATGGTTATAGGAAAAGTGAATCAGGATTTTTGGAAAAGGGAATCATGGTTGTGGGGAAAATGAAACAAAATGAGACGTTTACGATGAATCGTGATGCAATCACAATAATTTTATTGAATAGTTAACAGATTATGTTAACTACACAGAAATTAATACAAAAAATCGAATCTTTACTTATGCTTCTGTTTCAAGAAGCTTCAAATTCTGTCTCAGTGAAATCTTCAGCACATAATTGCCTCATGAAACTTATGATGCTTCTCGGATTTCGCGGTTAACTTCATGGAACTTGAGCCATAAAAAAACCCTAATCGGTATTGCCATAATGCAATGAATGTTATAAAATTCGATGAAATCTCTGAAGATATAAACCCAAGTGATAATTCTTTTACGCTTGAAATCGTGATTTCATGATCAGAGAGAACAACAGCATCACGACACTCAAACATCCTTCGGTTCCCGATCCTGGTTGATCACTTACTTCGTTTATGGGCTTGTAGAGGAACCTTTTACCGCCGAAATTCCGTAGACAACGCCATTAGCTAGAATCGTTCTCTCCGACCATGGAGTGCATATGATACTTCTAAAAGCCCCAGCTGCGAACCATTATTCTGCCTCACGGTCAAGTTATCTGGCATTACACTGGAATCGACTCGAAACGTTGCCCGAAACAGCAGAAAATTACCCTCATTCCATACCGCGATAAACATCTCGGCAAACGCAATTCTAAATCCTCCCGACCCTTAAGAGATACTACGGTCCGTTTAACAACTCGTTTCGAAAGCGGGGAATCTTGTGTCGATGGAAAGGAAAGGGGGTTCGATCCCCCGAACCCGTAATGCACCCCCTCTCCTTCACTCAAACGATCAAAGTTTTCCCGTAGTGTATAGAAGCGCGTGTTCGATGCAATTTCCACACACACGCGCTATTCCTTCTAATTGCCATCGCTGAGGAAAAGCCATTTAAATCCTGGAAATTCCTCTCCTATCCGAGAAATTCTCAAGTCTGATCTTGTTCCCCCCCATGTCGTATTTGGAGTTAGGAGGGAGGAGAAGTATTACTCGTAATCCCTCGGTGATTAGGTGTAAGGTTACACGCAACACGAATCCTACTACTTCTCTCATTTTCCCGAAGGTGAATCCCCTTCGCCATAGATTCCACCAGCGTCTTACAAGATTCCATTTCCCCCATCCTCTCCCGAACTTCCAAGGTGCGATGATATGTTCGTCTTCTTTCGCTCTTTAACGACAGTTCTTGATCCGAATCCCTGGAAACTCCCGGAAAGATTTAGCGCGAATCTCTTCGCCGTAATCTTGGTATGTTTTTTTTTTTTTTTTTTCCCGTCTGAGAAATGAGAGAATTCCCGGAATCGCACATTCGAGAGTATTCAGTCTATCTTTTTTTCATTGTCGTTCAGAAGAACCAAAAATAAATGCATTTAAGAATTGCTAATTTCATTGTTTTTGAGAATATCATCAAAATCATCCTGGTAATTAGTTAATGCTGTGTATTGCAACCTATGGTCCCCGAAGATGCTAGAGGTGGCCAGTATGCAGGAACGAATTAGAACTTCACGCTCAGGGTGACCATGTTTCATCGAAAAATGCGGAGAATTTCGATCCCGAATAAGGGACATGGCTGATTGTCAGCGAAAAATGCATTTTCCAACGAAATTTTCAACAGTTGTTAGAATTGCCGCTACCGCTACCATTAAACCACACGTGTACCCCATCTATATTCCTCTGCGCGGAACTTCTAATGAATTTATGCATGTTGGAATCTGCGTGTACGCGTTGTGAACCTGACGTGAAGTTTGTTACTGTGTAATGCTTGTAATATTGTTGCCATCTATTTTTTGAACTATGAGTGAAGTGTAACGATTGAAGATTTAAACCCTCGTAGGCCTGTTGCTCTCTCTGTGGGGGGGGGGGGACATTTCAATGCGAGATTTGTTGAAGCTAAAACTGCCGCAGGGTGGGAAAATAATGGGCTTTTCCACATCGAAGTGAACAGAAATGTAGTTCATGAGAAAAAAAAAAACCCCATACATCACTAGATGTTAATTTAATTCCTAAACAAAGATACCGCAAATTGGTATCTTAAATACAGTAAAGTTCGAGATATCGGTACCTAAAATACAACAAAATGCAAGAAATTTGTATCTTAAATGGTGCAATTACGGGATATATCGGGATCTTAAATACAACAAAATACGGAACATCGCAAATTTTCGCCAGAATCATTGCATCAAATCATCAAAACCAATCTAGGCTGTGGAAACTAATCTTTGCTAAGCAATCATCTGCAAATATTAAGCTTCTCCACACAATGAGCTGCTAAAATAAAGCTTCTCGAAATATAATCACTGGAGAAAAACCGAGTTTCTCCAAACCTTTTCTAAAAAATGAAGCTTGCGGAAACAATGAGCAGAATGGTTCCCCCTTGGCCAAACAATAAATCCACAAGTATTTGCGTTTCCTCCAAAAAATAATTTACGAAAAAACGAACTTCTTCAAACAATAAACTAAATATTTTAAAACGAAATCTTCAGATGTGACTATATAAACGTTTATAACATTTTCTACATAAACAACAACAGCAAACTCGTATAACGTTATTCAGCAGAAAAATTGAAGTCTTTTAAACTACCTTATCTATTTAAAATGAATAATCTTTCGTAAATAACTAATTTTTTTTTTTTAATTTTTGCAAATTTAAAATTGAAGTCGAGTCCTTTCTACTCTAACAAGTTCGCAGATAGATAGAAGTTCTTCTTCGCATCTCTCCTAACGAGTGGTTAATTAAAACTTTCCGGTGGTTCGAACTTTGGCATTTGGACCGAAAGGCGCGAGAAAATTTTCGATATCGAATTACATCGTCGAATGGACGATGTGTTCATTTCGTTCGGATGAGCGCGAAAATGCGGCTGATTTCCCACGATGGTAATTGGACAGCGGCCAATGATATATGCACACACATGCCAGTTAATTCCCCTCTCTTCTCCGACTCCAATCAATTAATTATTCAATGACGCGATTATTTGTTTCTGGTATTCGCTAATAAGTCTTTTGAGCTGCTTTATTAATGAACGCCGCGCTTTTTTATTATTAATTGCAATTACCTCTTTACTTTATCAATCTCTCCGACTGCATTAATAACATTATACAGGCCGATTGTCTAAGTTGATTGTTCACGGGAACAATTTATTTTTACAGATATATTCCAAATTGAAAAAGAGTTGCGAGATTATGTTTGGTTTCTCAAATTGTCCCAGAACTCTACCGTCAAAATACGAGAGGCGGTAGTTCACGTTAAGGTTAATAATACTAAAAAAATCACCGACGAATATAAAGCTAATACAATTAAATACTGAAAACTCCTAATGCATTTTGACACACTATGGGTGAGATATTCAGAGGATAAAAGTTTCACGCTGACCGAGTGACCCACTTGGATTGATTACCAAATCTTCAATCTCGGTTGCTTCGACGGAAAGAAAAATCTATACGTCTGTTCAAGTCAAGCGTTCTTGACAAGAATGAAGCGAAGCGCCTGCGTGTAAGTCTTCTGAAACGTTCTGATTGGCGGCTTGCTCAATGGAGCTATCCGATTTGTCTATTCGAATTCTTACTCATAATGAATTTAAACCATGGCGCCGCGATCGTTGGTGTTGATTTGTTCACGTATACTAATTTATTTTTGAAGGCCCGAACGTGTGTGTTTTCGTAGAAGTCTAAATCGGCCGTGGACTTTATGGAAAGTTTCCGTTTCCTGAAATTTGAATCTATGGCCCTCTTGCCAGCAGTAGAGCAGTGATGGTCGATTTTTCACATACTTCATATTTAACACAACGAGCATATTCATTTAATCAAGTTTTTATAGGTCTCCTTGTTTGTCCTATGAAACCAAACGGGCAATCACCACATGACATGTAATAAATGCCCCCCACATTGTTTAATCTGTGGTATGGCATCTTTAGGGCGTTTGAAACAAAATTTTTTAGCAGGCACGTCTATGGTTGTTAGGTTAAACTTTCTGAGAATCGGCTTGATCTTGAGTGAGACTATTGGATCGTAGGATGCAACTGCACTTTCATTGAGTGTCTTCTCTCTGATATTCTAAATTGTTTTCTCTTGCTTGTTTCATGAATTTGCTACTCATTTCGTCAACGAACTTAGTGTTGAACCCCCCTGTCTTTAGCAATTGCTCTGATGGTTTCAAGTTCACGGTCTGCCGTGTTCCGATCTGAGCAGATGTTAAATGCTCTCGCTACATAAGTACGGAACTTATCTGCCTAATAAGCGAGTTGCGATCCTGGGTTCGATCGTAAAAACTTGCTTGCCTGAACGTGTACTACCATTCCTCTCGTTTTAGAGATAGAAGTCTGGAACACCCTGTATGCTCTCCATAATCTTCCAGTCTTCTCGAATTAGGGTGAGTGGATGAGTAGGTGAGTGAGCCAGTGAGCAAAGGAGTGATTGATCAAGTGAATCAGGAAGTTAGTGAGGGGTGAGCAAGGGAGTAAGTGAGTGAACAGATGAGCAAATAAGTAAGTGAGCTCTCACTCACTCAATCGCTAACTATCTTTGCAACTCACTCGATCATTCACACGGTTACTCACTCGCTCACTACTTCGTTCATTCACACGGTTACTCACTCGCTCACTACTTCGTTCATTCACACGGTTACTCACTCGCTCACTACTTCGTTCATTCATACAGTCGCTCACCCGCATTTCATACGAACGTCAATCATACGTTCCCTCAGCCACTCTAATTCTGCCCTATTAGGGTGGGCCGAGTAAACTTTGAGCATGCTCTACGTCGGTGTTTTCCAACGTGTGGTCCTTAGGCCCCTGGGGGGTCCGTGAGTATTTTATAAGGGTCCACACGGTATCATCTTTTCATTCACTTTGATTGCATGAATGACACACTTTGTAACATGTTACTTCAATTTTTTGTGATATAAAAAAAAGTACAAAAAAAATTATACATTTTGGATTTTATGGGAGGTCGGCGTCGAACTTGACTTCTGACGGTAAAAGGGGTGCATTGATTATCACTATACACCGGTCAGCTGTGCATTGATGTTCAATACGAGGGTCCGTGACATCAACAGGTTGGGAAACACTGCTCTACATAACGGCAGTGCGGGGCGAATCCCAGGTGCCAGTTCGCCATAGGGACTAGAAAATTGGTATTGGCTCTTCAGAATTTTTTAAATGTGGTTGCTAAATTGGAGTAAATTTCTAAAAGTCTGAGAGTTTCATTATCCTACATCTTTTAAGATGGGAAATGTAAAAAGAAGCATATTGCTTAGTACGGTTTTTTTCGAGCAAAATACCATGTTGGCTCCTATTGCCTAAATATATATTTTTTTTAGGTTTGCTAGGCCCTGCATAAAGGTTAAGTAAAGCTTAAGTATGATCGGCTCGCAAATGCGAGCTAGAATTCCCACAATTAGTGATTCAAGAAGTCATTTTGAAAATGTTTTGAGTTTTTTTTTTCAATATTTACCTACGTATAGAGGAAGTGCAATCACCATGTTTTGGTGACTTATCGTTTTACTAATGCATTCTTATTGGCTCAAAATTTTTCATTTTTACGGACTATTTAAATAGAACAATAATGGCGTATGTTTCAGTGACTTCTTAAGTGGGGTCCATAACGCATTCTTTTAATCAGTGGGTTGGTGACTCTGGATTCCATTGCGAACATTAACTACTACTACTACTTTATCATATGCATGCACGTCGTACACATTCCTTTGCGGAATTTTTAGGGAATCGGCGCATGTCGGACTTAGTATTCTGGGTGTATGTGTGGCACCAACGTATTTTATGTTGTCGAGTTGCGCCTCGTGTTTGTGCTGCCACCTGTCTCCTATTTCATGAAGTAAAGATGGGAAATGCTCCAGTTCTCATACTATGTCAGTATAGTGTTGTAGGTCTGCCCTGCTCTCTGCGGAGAGACTTTTTCAAATGGGAGACTGGCTCGCATTCGCACCTCGAAGCTGGAAAACTGCACAAAACCAACTACAGCTGACCACTGCGAATAGTTTATTTTTTTTCATTTTATACCGTGCACTGCCCAGGCTCTATCGACCATTGTTGATTTTAGCCATTGCCCCGGATGAAAGGGCTGGGCGGTGTTGGGTGCTTTATTATGCATATAAAATGCAGTACATGACACATTATTAAAATAATAACAAAAAAAAAAGAAGTATATACAAATTTAAACATTCTATTATGCGAAATTTATATCGATGAGCTCTTATGGTGTCTTTGTAGCTCTATTGAGCCCCTTGTTGTTTTCTGTGGCCAAGCGCCAGGTCGTGAATCACGTTTTCCGTCGTTGGCTTGGGTGAGCCCTCCGGCGTGGCCAGGCCAGTTCCACGTGTTTTCCCTCGTTCGCTTGTTGGCTCGAGGGAGCCCTCTACTGTGGCCAGGCCAGGTCGTGGACCATGTCTTTCCTCGTTGTCTTGTTGCACTGCGGAAAGTAACTACCAACTGTATTCACCGAGCTATTTTGATGAGAAATTGCAACGCGACTTACCTCGCTATTAGTGAATTCTTATTGGCCCGAAAATCCTCCATTTTTACGGGCAAATTAAATAGAATTCAGTATATGTTTGAGTGAATTTGATAAGTTTCACTTAGATACTTTTTAGGAAAACAAAAATCTTTTCACCGCTCAACTGCGTAAGATATACTTCTGGGGAAAACAAATTCCTCTTGGAGATTGTATTTTAACCAGCGGATTCCGGGCTGAGGTTGCTGGCACGGTGCCGAGCACCTCAACCATTTATCGAAAAATCAAAATTAATACTCACATCTCAACCCCGAGCACCCACGGGTATGAGACAGAACTTGTCTTAATGTCTCTTCGGTAGAAATTAAACTTAGAATTTTAAAAGATGATTTGTTTTGTAGTGAAACCATATGAGTATTATTTAAATTTGTGAAAATATTTTGTTTCTTCAGTCGGGCTATGATGTATAACAAAATGTTTCGAAACATGTCTAATACAGTCGAATCCCGTTATAACGAACGCCAAGAGACCGGAGGAATCACTTCGTTATAACGAAATTTCGTTATAAAGGAATTCCAGATTACCTAGCATTGTTCCTAACGGGGGATTAAAAAATATGTTCGTTAAAACGGGATTCGACTGTATAAGTAGTATGATTTGAATTCTCTCCCATGTATTGGAGCAGAATCCGGTAATACCGCCGACCCCCCAGTATCTTGCATGTATAATTCTGCCGGACTCATCGTGTTTCGTGAGTCATGCCGATTCGGTCCGTATGCGCATGCGGGGGGAATGGATTGATTTGGAAGTCCACCAACTGAATATATAATGCAAGCGTAATATCCTTAGAACACGCTACACTGGAAACTTGGAGTTATTAAAGTGAATAGATAGATTCTCCTATACAATGGGGAATTGGGTTTTATCTGTCGCACTTGTTGCGATGTGATAAATTATACCTACATACGGGTATTAGCCGAAAAGAGTCTAGTTTGTCGTGTTATATCTCTTCAACAAATATTATTCTCGTACGGAATAAAAGTGCATCAGGGGAATCGATTTTTTTGACTTGGTTGTAGTCACCTATTGTTACAGTGTTTTTTTTCTTTTGTGTGTGTGTCTGTCTGTCTGTCAGAGAGGGAGCTGTTCACTTACGGAATAGATTTGAAAATATTATAATACGTTACAGAAATACACAAAAGACTTCCAGTTGCCTGGAAATGTTTTATAGTAATAGAATATCTTAACGCTCCTTCCCCCAGTCTTACTCCTGTTGCCATCTGCGAAATAGCTAGACAGCATTGTGAGCTGTCTGCCACAAAATATCCCATTCGCTTTTCCATCTATTTCATGTTTGGCACACCAAAAAAAATAATTGCTGGATTATCCAGAATTGTCAAACCCCATGTCGTTCGCTTCTAAGCTGCACGCCGTTGTAAAACCATCAAACCATTTTATTTGAAGAATTATCACTAATAGTTTTGTTTTTATTTGATAGGTGGCAGCAGGGGTTTCAGCGCAACTTTGTGCAGTTAGCGGGTAGGCTTTCGCAAAATATTCATCGCTTGTGGGTTTTTCCAATTATTTCTTGTTCGGCACATCAAAAATAATTACTGAAATTCTGCGACAAACTTGCAAATTATGACTGACTAGCCATAATACCCGACGTTTTTCCCGGGTTTCCTTCAATTACTGGGAGGATTGAAAAAGTGACAAAAACCATTATAAAGGAATGAACTGTCATACATAATACTGGCAACATTAGAGAAGTGACAAACCATTGTAAAGGCATGCGCATGTCTCAAACGCATTGTTAGGGGAAACTACGTTAACCAAAGTAAACATTCCGAAAGTGACTGTTGAGGCCAAGGAACCATTGTTGTCCGACGGTTTTTTTTGCCCATTTCTAGCATTTTCCCAGCTTAGACGAACTTTTAAAAGTATTCTATGGTCCAATCCCAGTCCTCTTTGGTATATATGCAAAATTTGGCGACAATCGGTCTAAAATTGTAGATTTGTATAACGAACAAACATACGTACATACTTTCACATTTATGTATAAGATATTATGTTGCACAAAATTTATATCTCATCTCACATCGTTCTTCCTTTCGCTTCACACCGATTCAAAACCTAAAGCTAAGTTTATGTAAGAAATAATTCCTAATTCATTCATAAAACAAATAGTGTTTTGCTTTCATTTGATAGGTGACAGCATTGGTTTCACCTCAAAACTGTTTCTCGTATGTATAATAGACATACATACGACGTGCCAACCGTCTTCTTAGCTTCAGAACGCAATGCTTTGTAGAGGCTAGTCACGAAAATTACCTCGTAATATGTGTTCAAAACTGCAACACGAGGAAATTTTTCCAGAAAATTCAAGAAAATATATTTCAATTGTTTCTCCTAATGCTTTGTGCACCAGAGAAAAACCAGATGAGAGAGAAAAATTGGCTGATTTCTTGATGTTGGCTTCACTGTCGTAATAGCTATCTTGCAAAGTAAACAATAACAATGAACGTACGTTATCCAAGTGGTGGTCAGTTCTTTAATGGTTCAAGTACAATGGAGGGAAAAGCCGGGCAGAGCACCAGCACCGGGCTTTATCGCCAGTGACCTATAAAAATTAAGCATTTATTTTCAACCAACGAGCTACCGTATTTGAGCTTGTCTTTGGACAATTGCTTGAATAGAGGATCAATTTTCCGGCTTCTCTAAACAATGGGCTACAGTAGTTGGTATTCACCAGTCGATGATCTGCAACCGTTCAGCTTTATCAAACAAAGAAGTATAAAAATTGAGCTCAATTTTTAGCAAGAGAGCTAAAACTTTAAATTAAAAATTTTAAAAATTCAATAGAGCTCAAACAATGAGGAATGAAATAAAGCTCAAAAACGAGGTATAAAGACAAGCTTAAACAGAGAACATTCAATGAGGTATAAAGAAAAGCTTAAACAATGAGGTGTAAATAAAAGCTTAAACAATGAGGTATAAATAAAAGCTTAAACAATGAGGTATAAAATTAAGCTTCTTAATCAATGAGGCATAAAATAGAGCTTCTTGAACAATGAAGCATAAAATAGAGCTTTTGAAATTTTCAAACAATGAGGTATAAAATAGAGCTTCTTGAACAATGAAGCATAAAATAGAGCTTTTGAAATTTTCAAACAATGAGGTATAAAATTAAGCTTCTTAATCAATGAGGCATAAAATAGAGCTTCTTAATCAATGAGGCACAAAATAGAGCTTCTTGAACAATGAAGCATAAAATACAGCTTTTGAAACAGTTAGGTATGAAATAGGGCTTTTCAAATAAGGAATTATAAAATATTTCTTGAATAATGAGTGAATAAAATGAAGCTTCTCAAAAAATGAGATATAAAATGAAGCTTCTCAAAAAATGAGGTATAAAATGAAGCTTGTCAAAAAATGAGGTATAAAATAAAGCTTTTCCAACTTTCTCAAGTATTGAGATGGCTCAACAGAGTTGAGCTTTACCAAACAATGAACTGTTTCCTCACACAAAATCGACGAGTAAATTTAATACTTCTACTAACACCATGAACTGCAAACAATGAATTTTCCAAACAACGAGATATTCAACAGAGCTTCTTCCCACCAAAGAATGAAGCATACAATTTCCAACTCCCAAAACAATGAGTTTAAATATCTCAGGTTTTTTTTTCTAAACAATTTCTTCAATTAAAAGTTTAATTTTTAATTTAAAAGTTGGAAGAAATATACAGAAAAGTTTTTTGTTTTCCCCTCTGAATAAAAGATGAGAACTTATTAAAGCTTCCACTAAATCTTGGGCTTTGCAAATTTATACTGGAAGAAAACGTGGCTTTTTACAAGCGTCCAACCGTATCTTGTACGCATATTATTCATTCTCACCGAGAGATAAATGCCTTCTCTTCCACATGCACATACTCTCATATGCATAAACTTTGAAAAAATACGTCCCAGTTGCCCTTTTTTTCTACTTGTTTTTGGTTCCTCGCACAAAAAAAAACAAAGTTATGGCGTCCATTAAGCTGATGAAGTGTCCGCAGTTTGTTTCGGAAACGTCGCTCTAATCAGAGGACGTGCCGCCTCGGAGACGTGCCCAGCAATGCGAATAATGAAAGCGTTACGACCCGTTGAACGTAAATCATCGTGTAAACAGATCCCGATCGTAAATTTCATCTTATATATCCTGCGCCAGATATTTCGCTACTTCTTCAACCTGGGATCGAGAGAGGAACGGGAACGAGGAGAAAAAAAAAAAACTCTCTGGAAAATACTATGAAAGTACGTCTCGTGAATCACTGATGCTCGTTGAGTTACGATATTTTCTCGAATTCGCTTACGACGAGTTACTTTGGCGCTCGTCTAATAGACTGCTGCTGCTGCTGCTTGCAAACTCGCGGCGTTATAACGCCGGTAGTTTGTTTTCCTTGCCGGCCATTTATTGGGAGAGCGGCCGAAATGGGATTTTTAACAGGATGTGCAAAGGCTGGGTGAATATCGACGAGCGCTTCCAGCATTCCGCGCGAGTAACAAGTATTAAGCCGGATCCACACCCACATAGCTCTAACAAACGCCAAATCCGGCTTTCAGGGGCAGGACCGTCTTAAGAGTATCATGGGCCGCCGGGCGAAGTGGTTTTTCGGAGGCCCTACCTGGTAAATCCTAGAAAATTTCGACCGGATCTTATTTTTGCCCTCTTCTCTTGAGGCCCCCGGGCCGTGCGTTAGGACAGCACTGCTCAAGGGTGGAAAGCACAGTTGTGTGGGGCTGTTTTTAAATGGTTCATTTTGCGTAGCCATCCCCATAAAACCGGTTTTGCGCTGCTCAGGATCGCGTAGCAAGGCGGGTGTGCATCTGGCGTTTAAATGTAAAGGGAAGTAGTACCTGGTATCCTCGTAGAGACATCCTTGAGAGATATATGAGCATTCCTAGCTTAATATTGTGTGAGTTCTCTAGAGTAAAACGCAGTTATTTGCATATGACCTGGAAACGTATGCGTTCATACCTCAACTATATGTCTGCCTTTTCTCTGTTTAGAGACTTTTTAACCAATTATGCAGTCAGTTGGTTAAGAACCACGCATGCTCTGGGGGTTCAATGCCCCACAACCGCGTAGCGGCTACTGACTCACACTGAGAAACACTATTTTGCAAAAATTTTGCAATTCACGCGCAGCGGAAGACGCAAAATCATCGCTATTGCGGTAGTAAATACGTGTAGCAGTTCGTTTGTTTCAATGAGTATCGCGATGGCTGACTACACGAACGAGGAATACGCTGATATGCATCTGATTTACGGTTCAGCAGATGGCCGGCCGCAGTGCAGCGAGGCATGTGTAACATGCATGATGGTTTCCCTGCACATTTTTCTCGCGAGGTGCGTAATTACCTCGATGTTACATACCCAAAGAGTTGGATTGGACGCGCGAGACCCGTTGCTTGGCCTCCACGTTCACCGGATCTCAATCCGTGTGACTTTTTCCTATGGGGGTCACCTTAAATCACTCGTTTATGCGACACCTGCGGACACACAGGAGGATCTCGTAGCGCGGATTGCGGCAGACATCAAAAGCTTACCCGGTATCTTCGAGTGTGCGTCTGGGAATCATTTCAACGTCATTGCACATTCTGCAATGACGTCAGCGGCCGGCACTTCCAACAACTCTTGCAATAATAAATCAAATAAATCTTTTTGTAGCTATTATTGTTCTTTTTTGGTCGTTCCAGCGTGACGTCGAAACCTGCGTGCGTTTTTCTTCCTCTCAATGTGGTTTGCGACACCATGTTCCATTGCAATTTTTGTTCCTCTTGATGCCTACTAACAACCCTCTGAGATTGTCGGTCCATTAACAGAACACCCTGTACACCCTATTCAATACTCACCATTTTCGGTGGTAATTTAGCCACGAGTTCATTTAAGGGAATAGGTAAAAAATTTAATAATAAAAAAGTTTTTTATAATTTTGCGTCAGAAAAAATGCAGCAAATGACTTGTAACTTTCACACAAAAAATTGTGGAAACTTTTTGCAATGCACGTGTGAATTTTGGTGAGAATATCACGCAAATTCCAATTTTATCACTTTTTTTTTTGCTTATAACAAGAGAATTTTCAACCAGTTTTTATGAAATTCATACAAAATCTACCCACTGTACATGAGATGCCGTGTGTAGAAATTTAGAATTTTGATAATTCCTTATTCAATAAGGTATGTATTTTGGAAATAATCAAATAACATAAAATAATCGAAGTATACTAATTTGTGGTAAATCCCTTATCATCCGGGTACCTCAGCCAGTAACTTAAATTACAGCTCACGATATCGCGTATATATTTCTGAATTTTCACGACATCCAGCTGCAACTTTCATATAAGTTGCATTATATATCTGTGCAACCGAATTGTGGAAAAATAAAATATATACTCTCTGACATTCGCGATTGAAATCATTCACTAAAAATGCTTGTATATTGTTAAATAATAAACTATCGCATTCCAAATTCCAGGGTATGTCATGTATAGTGAACTTTTCTGTAAATTTCATAAAAATAGATTGAAAATTCTCATGTAAGAAGCAAAATAACGCGATGAAAATTGGGATTTTTATAGAAAACATTTATATCTTCGCGAATATACGTGCTATACCCACGAAAATGCACACAACAATTGCACAAAGTTAGTGCAATATTCTGTAAAAGTTAAAAATAAAATGCAGATTGTTATCGTACAGGTTTGATCGAAAAAATTTCTTTTCTCGTTAAAAATTTTGACTAGAAATTGTGAGCACGAGAATAGTGTTGATGCGACTGAAATTTCAGAATATTTTACCCAGTATTTTTCTAGAAATTCGAGAAAAATGTTTAAATTTAAAAAAAAAGGACACTTTCGGAATGTGCGTGCGTGTGTATCGATCTATCTATCTATTTATTCGTCTAACAAGATTTCGGAATCCGTAACGTGGATACGAATCCAATCCATATTTGAAACAAACATTTTAATAATAAGGAAAAACTCAAGCTATACCAAATAGATTCAAACTTACATATTGGACGTTTCATCTCAATTCGAAATTATTCAAATAACTTCTAATTATTCGAAGAAGTTTTCTGAAATTAACTACGATGGGCGTAAATACCTATCTAATTCCTGACAAGAAGAAGAGGCGAGAGGAAACTACTAACTGAATAATTGGTGACCGACCGGCCAGGGCCTGGAAATTCCGACTCCTATCCCCGAATTAATTTGCTGACCAAGAGGGGAAAGAATCTTTCTCCTGGACACAACTTGTAACAAAGTTCCTCCAAATGGACAAGAAAGTAAAAGGTAAAGAAAAAAACGGGATTTTCATGTATTTGTCTTTGTGGAGCTCCTTCCTTTCGTCTCTCTCTCTTATTCTTCCCAAAATAAAGGACAAGGATAGCGGCAAAGAGTGAAAGAAAATAGATTATAAGTATATTGGCCGAAGCAAAAGTGCAAGGGAAAAACCTCGGAGAATGTTCCTCAAGGAATAGAGCAAAAGAAAATAGAGATAACCACTTTTTTCTTGTGTCTTTCATTTTTTCTCCCCACGAAGAAGTGGTCGGAAAACATCAAAAAGGCGTCGCCCCAAGGGCGGTGGTGAGGCGCCCGTGTATATGTGTGCCATATAAGCCCACTTTGTCGGTGTTCCCTCTTTCTCTCTCTGTCACTCTTGTATACGTACACGTGTGTGTGTGTCTTCGATGCCTTAACGGTGTGACATGTGTCGCCTTGTGTTGTCAGCGAGATATCTCCACAGCATCCACCGAAAGGAAATGGCCGAGAAAGAAAGGAAGAGAGAGAGAGAGAGAGAGAGAGATGCTGGATGATGTTGGACAAGGAAAGAGAGAGAGATTAAGGACCGAAGAGAGAGAGAATGGAGAAAAAAGGGGGTCTAAGGAAATGGCCTGTCTTGTAATGTCTTGTTCAAAAAAAAAAAAAAACCAAACAAAATCGACAAGGTTTGATCCCGCGTAAAGAGCCCCGTGGGAAACTTGTGCGTATCTTTGCATTCCTGCGGCGATACGTTGTTGTCGGGGATTCTCTCGAGGAATTTCGAGATCCGTGGTTTGAAGAACGATTCCCACTCGGGGAAACGTCTGTCCATATGTATTCGTGAATGGGTTTATGGGGAGATAAACGTCTTTGTGGATCGGTTTCGACCGCTTTTCTTGTCTTGAGACATGTCAAAAACCTCTTCTGGAAGTCTAAATAAAATATTTTAAGATATAGGTGGGAAAATGTGATGTGTATATAGAGATGATATGCCACTCTTTCCGCTATTCATACAAGGTACAGGGGTACAATGTAGAGATTGTGATTTTTATCAGGAAAAATCCATCATCTCTATATTTGTTGTTGTCTAGTGGCCGATGAACACTAGAACTCTGCCAACGGACTTATCCCGTTGCCGAGATCTCTTGCGACCCAGCTTCGTGGCAGAATAGATAGCCAGTGGTCAATGTCGTTCAGGAGCCATCTGCCGAGTCGTGCCCTCCGACTGTCCACTGTGCGGTCCCGTTCAGCGTTTGTCTTCAAGGAAGGAAATTGTCAGTGTTATGGTGGTGGTGTTGGTGCAGTGTTTGTCAACCATCCTTGGTTCGCAAAACATTCTCCCTTATTTTATTTATTTATTTTTTTGTTGGTTTGCAAAAATTCTAGTATTTTTCACTTTTATGTATTGTTTGCTGGTCCGCAAATTATTTCTTCTATTTATTTACTTTTCTCCGATTTGCAAATTATTTCACCCATTTCTGTCAAGTTACTGGTCCGTAGTAGTACTGACCATTAGAAAAACATTGGATTGCGATGACGGGGGGGGGGGGGGCGTTGGTCCACCGATGTGGCCTGCAGAATTCTCTTTTACAAATTATTTATCCCTACATTGTATCCAGTTGCCTATACCACAACTGTACGTGCGTGTGTCGCTGTTAGGGATTAGAATTTTAGAAAAGTCTAACAATTGGCTACCATATGTGGGAACTAAGTGATCGAGACTTCACGTAAAAAGGGGGATTTCGTGTAGAATCGAGAGAAGAATCAGTCTCAGCTCTGAGTTCAGGATTCCAGCTTTTTTTTCCTTTTAAACGGAGCACAACTCCGGTCTATCGCCATGAGCAGTTTCCTACGGAGTAAAAAGTGTGCTGGAAGTGTGGTCACCCGTGTGGACCTAACAGTCCAAATGCGTATCTAGTGTCGTGGAATTTTCAGTGCTGTCATCTATATTTTGGATTGTGAGTGAAGTGTGTAAGTCTATCTACAATGACAGATGATTAATTGAGAACATTCTGTACCAGACAGAAAATGTTTCCAGAATGTTTCTGACTACCTTATTATGGTATAGGTTTTCCATCAAAGAAGAAACCAATGATAAAGTCAAATAAAAAGTCACGAATTCCTAACACGTTTCGACACACTATGGGTGCCATTTTCAAAGATAAGTATAACCACGCTGACTGAAAATATAAATACTTATCAAAGTCCTGTTTACTCAGACAAGCGTTATCCCCGAACCAGAGTCGAAACACTCTCCAAGAAAGAGGGTGAATGTATTTTGTGTCGGGAGGAACGAAAGGGAATTAACCGTGATTGCTGATTTGCTGTATTTGGCTCGAATTGTTTTGTATCGCCAAATTTCTTTCGTCGCTGCCTGAGTGTTGCTTTGCCTTAGTGTCACAAATCATTTTTTTTGTATCGCCAAAATGTCTCTGAAGAAGCCAAACGAGAAAAACTTAATGTGTAATCGCTGAACCGGTTCTTATGTGATCAGTTTCCCCCCCCCCCCTTAAAATAGAATCACTTCTCATGCCACTTTAACTTTCAGAAGTCCATTCTTTTCCGTAGAGGACTCGTCGAGCACTTTCTTCTGCATGAGCACCGTAGAAGAAACTGCGACAATGCAAATTGCTTATCTACAAATAATGCGGAGGGAATAAGTTCATGCGTGGAAAATTCAGTTGTTCTCTCTCTCTCTCTCTCTCCCATCTTGTATACAGAATAGGATTCCAAATTCTGATGACTACTTTGCACTCACTCTTAAGTGCTTGCAAAAACGAATGCCATAAACTTCTTGCCTTGTTGATTTTAAGCTACCGCCGGTCGTCATAAGCGTAGTAAGGGGAAACGGGGAGGGGGGGGGAGGTACTTGATAAGCACATTATAAATCATTAACGGCCTTCTAATTATTCACAAAGTCTCTTGTCTGAGTGCAAGAAAGAAAAAGAGTTATCTCTTTTCTCGTTCTGTAAAACGGCAATTAATCGTCCCTTTCTATTGTGATTCGTCGTCCCCAAAAAGCATTCCATCCACACACTCTCTCTCTCATAACCCGACATTCCGTAAACCGCCATCCCTTAAACGATGTTCGGCCGGAAATTTCCTCCTCGACTTCTTAGACAGCATTTTAATGGTCTTTGCTAACTCATTAGCGTGTGTGGCCCAGACTGCTTCATAACCATTAATGTTAACTCGGCCATTATTGCCTCTCTTGCAGATTATCTGCCGTCGGAAGCTAGGCGTATGTCATTAGAAGATTCACTCTATTTCATCTACCCGATCCATTAATTATTACGAAAGCGCCTCCTTGTCTTTAAATGGCTATTAAAAAAAAAGGGGGGTTATGGGTGTAAATACGATGCTTTTCTTCAGGTCGTGGCAATTAAAATAAGTCATTAACATATCGATTACTTTCTCAGTAAAGTACGTTTTTTCTTCTTCTTTTTTTTTGTGCATTGTAATTATGATTTCAACGTGGGAATGAATAGAAATACCTTGTGTGAAACGAGATTTTACAGTTTCGTTGGAATTATAAACTATCATTCGTGGTGTTTCTTCAATTTGTTCTATTTTTTTTTTAGCATTTTATATTGTCGTTTCTTGCCTAGGTCTGTGAATTACTGACGGCATTTAGTTGCAAGAAATGTTCCACGTCCTTAATTTGAAAAGATGCGTAGTGCAAAGTTGGGATCTGTTCATAAAAAATACCGGCTATACTTTCGTGTATAAGCCACCACGCCCCTTCACTTCAGAACCACCAAATTCGCAAGAAATTGAAAACCTGTGTGTGTGTGTGTGTATAAGCCGACCCCTAAAAATTACCGAATTTTAGTGGAGGAAAAATTCGTACATTTTTCATGTGATAAAAGTTGCAATGAAAAATTATTCAAGCTTTCTAATCCATTCCTCATTCTGATTCTCCGAGCTCTACATCGGAAGCCAATACGGTGAGGGCGTCTCCTGAGACAGGCCAGCTTATATCCTCTAGGGCAGTATTTCTAAACCTTTGGAAGCCCGCGGCCCGGTAAATTTCTTTTCTGTAAGTGAAAGGTCCGGTCATACACGCAACTAACGAGAAATTAATGGGAAAATGAAACAGCGAATCGCGCTCACGACCCGGTATGACTGATGTAAGAGCCCGGTACTGGGCCGCGGCCCGGCGGTTTGGAAACACTTCCCTGGGGGGGGGGGACAGAACGGGGGTCACGATTGTTCGGGTGGCTGTGACACACAAGACTAATTTCGGGTCTCATTAAGGCAACTTTAATAGTCGTCGAAAGGCTTGTTGATGCTAACATGATATCTAAGGGCTGTAAAAATCAACTAAGTTCAACGGGTATCAAAGCCAACGACGAATTTATTTTTTATTTCTTTGCTTTGGCTGTAACATAATTGGTTCTGTGAGTTTGAACATAGCTGCAAAAATCACTCTACTGATTAGTAACACCATCTAAAGCAGTCCAATAACGTCGCGGATCTTCAAGGTATCCGTGTGGTAAACCATATAGCTAGATGACCATCTAATAAATTAATCTGGGGGGCAATATTTTCTCCTCAAAATCTAATCCGTGTATATTATCGACAGACCAGACGCGACCCAGGCTCTCTCCCTCCCGGGATATAAGCCATTTACCCGTGTGGGTTGCCGTGTATATACCGACACCCCCTCCCAAATTAAGGAACAAATTTTACGACAAAAAAAAAATCTCTTCTTATACACGAGTATATAAGACATATAATTTTTATTTTTATGTGGTGTGGAGCTTTTCGTCCTTTAGCCGTTTACGATCACGAACGAAATATTTCGTCCGAACGCCAGTGGAGTAAATTCAAAATCCAGTTCTCTGTACCTTCTTCCCTCTCTTTTCATCATTACCAAACTTCATAGTAATACTAATTTACCTATATTGTAAAACAGCCCTATGCTTTTAGTTCCTTGACATGACAAGATAATAAATTTTATCTTATTACTATATGGTCATTTGTTTTGACGTAGCTTGACCAAATTGGTCTTTGCGCCAAAAAAGCCAAAATTGAATCAAATCAAACAGCCCTACGGATCGAAGTTTTTTTTCCTTCTCCGTTTTTTCTATACCTCTTTTTGGAATTTTTTTCCTCCATGTATATGTAAGAGCGAATGAGGAAACGTAGGATGAGGGTGAAAAGAGAAATCTACTGTACTCTCTCCCTCTCTTATCTATTATGCTGTTTTCCTTTTCTATTTGTTTTGTTTTTTCCCTTCTCTTTGTAGGACAAGGTTATCAGATTTATCGCCAATAAGTCAAATAGAAATCATTCAAATTCGTTGCTAAAAGCTTGTACAAGAAGGGGTTAACTAAAGACTGAAAACGGCTCGAGGACTAGAATCTCGATGCAGATGGAAAAGCAGTTCAGTCTAGGTTTATGTTTTGTTTGTCGGATATTTTTCACCGTTACCGGCGATTTCTTACCGACTTCAGTTACGGCATATTTCGTATCGCCAATACTAAAACCAACTAAATTACTACCCACCCATGACCATGTTCCACGGCTCCATCCGCAGACGAGGCCTGTCTGCCTATAGTGATTCTGGACCAGAACAGGCCATGATCTGGTTAGGAGAAAGAGGTGGTCACCCGAGTTTCGGTAGGGAAAGAACTTGGTATCTATGTCCTTCCCAAGATCGAACCCGCGAACCTGACGGCTGGCTTCATTTTGGTATCTTACCGCTGCGGCGCTCAGCAGGGTTTGAACTGTATCTATGAGTTGCTGGAGTTGTCATTTTCAATTTTTAGACATTGATATTGCGAAGCCAGTAGTGATAATTTTAGCAAAATGTTAAGTGCTCTCGATTATTTTTGGCATTAGTTTATGAACAACAGAACTTCAGCCGTACCCCGTGTGGCGTGGTGGTAAGATGCTCGTCCACCACCGTGAAGGCTGCCGTCACGGTTCCAGGTTCAAACCCGGAGGGGAATATAGTCAAGATATATTCCTTAACGGACTTGAGGACTACCACGGATAGATGGCACCTTCATTGCCAACCCTCTCATTAATGGCAGTAAATTTCAATATAGCGATATGGCCAGAGTTGGTGAAGTAGCTTCACCCATATTATGCATACCCGAAGTTGTTTTCTTGAAAAGAGACATCTATTTGTCCACTTTCATTTCATAACAACAACAACATTTCAGTGTTTTTCGTCGAATACCACGAAAGTGATTAATTTTGTAACATTTTGAACTTATAGAACTTTAAGCATCGGTGTATCAATCATTTTCGATTACGAAGCTCGCGTGAAATCGCAATGTGCCATCTCACACACAACTGTTTTTATCTACCTGCCAGTCGATTATTATGTGATTATGGTAAATCACAAATGATAATTTCTTTGGTAGATATATTTCGGTGATGATTTTCAACAGAAGACGTGAATGAGGGAAGGACTCGGAAAAAATTTTGTTACTAGAGAGAATTCACTATTCTCTCCCAATAGGTTTTCATTATTATTATCTTTACTCTGTGACGCATTTGTTGAATCGTGAACCTGGACGCAAATTATCCATTGACAGGCAGTGATTTGAATGTCTTCTAAACGTAGTGTTTTCGGCCGTCAGTGTCAACGTTATTATATGCCTGTCGGGGAACGCTAAGTGCTCCGTTGGATGCCCGATGATTTACCACTAAAGGGAGGACTATACATATCATTATTTGCACAGGTCTTCTCAATCATTTGTCCCATATATTGCGCATTGCATCATGAGACTAATTTCCCAATGATATGAGAATTGAACGCAGCTGTGATAAATTGAATGAGTTAAAGGGTCAATACATTGTTCACCCTTTTCTCTCTCCATAGGTTACGTTCTCAATAACTATTTTTGCATCGAAAACATTGGCTACAAAGAATTTTCTAGAAACGAAAATGTAAAGAACGAAATTTTATTATTTGCTGGAAATTAGGTATAGAAATTGCAATTAGGAAATTTCATTTACAAAGAAAGTTCTGATATTTTTGCTAAAATGTGAGAATTGTATTTGAATTATTTTTGTCGCAAGAATTCGTTATAATATTAAAATATTATGTAAGAATCTTCCGCGAAATTCGTTCAAAGAAACTTTCTGAAAAATTTAATGCAATAATTGAACGTCTTGCATAAATAAATTAGAAAAATAATTTTAAAAAAATCATGTCAAAAATTGTTTCTACGAAATTTGTTCGAGAATTCTGAATAAATAATGTTCTATGGAAATTAACATTTTAATATTTATAATTAATATAATAATACTTCAAAAGAATCATCTCTGCGAGATGAAATTTCATCAGATATTCTTAAAAATACATTAATGCAAGAACTTGAAAGATTGGTAAAAAAAAAAAATTATCAATTAAAGTATTTGATGGTGTTTTTGAAGAATTTCTGCAGAGATAATTCAAAATTTTCTTCGAAATTATGCGAGAAATGAAGAAATTGATGGAAAAAGTATATTGTAGTGGTTTTTTCTACATAATGTTTGTTCATGATAAATTGCTAATACAGTATATTTTGGGGCATTGTATTGTTATACATTTGACATCCATTATTATTTTATGGGCATCATTCTTCACCCACCTCGTTAGTGGCCTCTGTATTTGTATAAAAATTAGCAATTAAATAATTAAAAAAAATTAATATCAAAACATCAGGAATCAGTGAAATAATATCAAAAGAACCGGTGTTAAATGTTCACAATATTAATAAGAAAATTTCAAAAAGCTAAAGTTAATTATCATTTTCCAGATATTGTTACAAGAAATTCATAAATTGAATAAAGAATTTCGGACAATTTATAAAGCATTTTACAGAATTCATGGAAAAAATTATATGGTTTCAGTTCAAAAAATTCAGAAATTAGTTACAATAATTCAAAAATTGTCGAGCGGGAGTGATGTCATTATATCAAATAAAGCAATAATTTTGACATAGTGAAAAAATTTTAATATCAATGAAACTGATAGAGGTACTACTACTACTAAACCATACATGTACATCGTCCATATTCCTCAGCAGAACCTCTAACGAATTGGTACATGTTGCAATGTGCGTGTACGAGTAGTGAAACCTGACGTGAAGTGTGTCTCTGTGTAATGCTTGTTATGTGTAGTGCTGCCATCTGCCCCACCAGTTTTTTTTTTCTAACTATGAGTGAAAGTGTAATGATTGAATAATTGTATCGTTGTAGGCCTGTTGCTCTCTGTGGCTAGAATTTTCGATCTCCCCATTCAAAAGTCTGGCCACAGAGAGCAACGGCCCTACAACGATTCAATGATTGTATCGTTGTAGGTCTGTTGCTCTGTGTGCCTACAACGATTGAATAATTGTTTCTATTGATAGAGGTATTGCAAACTTTGGAAAAATTAGGTAAAAATACACAAAAGATGAATTCAGAAAAAATTTTTTGGTGAAAAATAAATAAATGCGAAAAATGCGTATACGGGGTGATTATAAAAAAACTATCCCGACATATGGGCCCCTAACTATCACACCATTCACAGAAACTGAACGAAATTTTGGCATAAGGTATTTTGAGGTATGCGCTCAAGAATGATATGGAAAACAACAGTGTCACTCTAACAGTTACGGTTACAGTGAGAAAATTTCGAAAATATCAAATGGCAACACCAAGTTTTTTGTATTGGAATGCGATCTCCATACTGAAAAACACTAAATAGCGTTGGAATGGCACCTGTAGCACGAAAATGCCCGGAGCTAGGCAAGGAAAAAGGACTTTGCCGTGCACCAGAGCATTAATGTTCGTTTCATTCGTCACACCGTTTGTTCGGCTGAGATCCCACAAGGCCTGATTAGTCCTCCACAAGGTCATGTGGAAAACACAATAAAATGCTTTATTTTATGCTGCTTCTCTGTCCTTATTGGTTGTCCTCACTTTTAGCCTATCTACCGCCGGTGATTTTCATGCTACAGTTGCCGTTCGAACGCTATTTATGGTTTTTCACAATGGAGATCACATTCCAATACAAAAAACTTGGTGTTGCCATTTGATATTTCCGAAATTTTCTCACTGTAACCGTAACTGTTAGAGTGACACTGTTGTTTTCCATATCATTCTTGAGCGCATACATCAAAATACCTTATGCCAAAATTTCATTCAGTTTCTATGAATGGTATGACAGTTAGGGGCCCATATGTCGGGATAGTTTTTTTATAATCACCCTGTATATTCTAATGTAAAAGCGCAAGAAAAAAAAATTAGTTTAATAAAATATAGAAAACTAAATACAATAATTATAGATAATTAATTACAATAAATGTCGAAAATTAAATGTAATAAATGTAGAAAGTTAAATGTAATAAATGTAGAAAGTTAAATGTAATAAATGTAGAAAGTTAAATATATAATATATACAAAAAATTAAATATAATAAATTTAGAAATGAAAAATAAATAATTAAAATGTAAGTAAACCAAGTATAAAATATGAAAAATAGACGAAAAAATGCAGAAAAATGCAGAAAAAATGCAAAATAGATGAAAGAAATGTAAAAAATTACGGGAAATTAAATTTAAAACAAATAACATTTTTTTTTGTTGCAGAATAAATCAAGGAAAAAATATTGATAAATTCACCGAGAGAAAATTAATAAATTTTTTCTCCTGATCTCCAGAAAATGGAGAAGTCACATTTCACCAATGCACATACATTATAACCTACAGAGAAAATTTCAGCTTTAAATATATTTTCCGTCCGAGAAATATTATTCCTTATGTGAACACAAAAAGAAATAAAAAAAAAAAAATGGGGAAAAAAACCGGAGAAAAGAGGAAAAACATTTTTTTTTCTCCGCACTTCTTTTCATGTCCCTGTCAGGACAACATGCTGACAGGTTCCATGTTTTTTTCCTTTTGTGAAAAAATTCACTGCGTGCACTTTCGCCACTTAAGAAGTCAGTCCCGTAGACATTCCTTTTTCTCTCGCTCGATCCGTCCATAACTTTTTCTTTATTATATATTTTGGTATCTATCCTTGTACACGTACATACGCGTATATACACTAGCGTCCATCTAGTATGTTCTTTTCAGCCTGCCGGGCACCAGAATGGACAAGGAGAAACAGCCAACTGGACTTTTCTTTGGCTCTTGTTATAGCGCGTTGTATGTGTCTGAGCGTTTCAATGTTATCGCCCCAACTTGTATAAAATAAGTCCCGGCCAATGTACGGGGGGGAAAAAAGTTTTTTGCTTTCCCGTTAGAGTTACGAAGCTCTATTTTCCAGTCTTATTTCTAAACATTGAAGTCACGCGTCCGGCATTTTATATATATATAATATTCTTGTTATTTTCTGAAGTTTATTCTGGCTCCTTTTTTTTCCTTTTTCCGTTTTGTGTGACATGGATATATCTTTAACTTATGAGACACCCGGACAGGAAACGAATAAAAGTAGCATTTGGCGAGTTATATCTCAGGGTGATACAAGGTGTTCTGAAATGAACTGACGGCTTCCAAAGAGTAGGGTGTCTATCGTCATGGAAAAGCCACGAAATGAGGAAATAGGTCGCGAAAGTGAAGAAATGACAAAGATGGGCCATGGACTTTTTCCCGTTTAGTTCCCGTAGTCGATTTTATCGCCAAACATCATGGCTGATCCGTGGTGTTTGGCGATCGTGAAAGCCCGCTGGATACCCGTGATCGTGCAGTTGCGGTCAGCTGAAGATTGTTTTGCTTGATTTGCTGATTTTAAAAGCGCGAATGCGAGTCGGTTTCGGTTTGAAAGCCACCAAAAGCGAGCAGCAGAAACTATCGTGATTTCTGTTGTCGGTCGTTATTGCTCGGAATCTCGTTGAAATGTTTCATTTTGCGAGCAAAAGAACTATTGCACCAAACAAGAAAAGTTAAATCACCAAATAAAGAGTGGTGGTCTTGCTGCAGACCATGTTGTTTTCAGAACGTGCACGCGCGTGATTGGTGCTCGATTTGCTGGCGACTGTTGGTTGACGCCAATATTTTTCCTGGCGACGTTTAATAATAGGTGTACTTTATTCTACAAGAAACCGACATCCACAATCGGTACAGTTGTTGGAGTATGGGGAAGGTGGTGGGTTCGATTCACTCAAACCAAGCTGCGATCCCCCCCCCCCGTTGCCTTGTTCGTTTTTTAATGTGATGTTAAAATTATATTTAATTTTAATGCACGGGGCTAGGAGTTTTTTTTCCAAACAGTGAAGGTGGCGCGCGGGGTACGGGGGGCGAACACGTTCAATAAGTTACCATTTATTGATTCACTAAAAATGTTGTCATTGTTTTTCTGATTTAATCATTTTCTGATTCAATTGAAATGCGGTTCAGCTGCATCAAGTTGACAGTAATATTGCTCCTTATATTATATATACAGTCGAATCCCGTTATAACGAAATCCAAGAGACCAGAGAAATCACTCCGATATAACGAAATTTCGTTATAAAGGAATTCCAAGTATTTGCATTGTCTCTATGTATACTTATATGGGGAATTAGAAAAGTGTTCGTTAAAACGTGATTTTCGCTATCATGGTATTCGTTAAAACGGGATTCGACTGTACTATATATTATACGTATGGTGATAAGTTTGCCAAACGTAACAGCCGGAGACACACTTTACTGTGTGTGTGTGTGTGTGTGTGTGTGTGTGTGGAAAATCACCTCCTCTCATATCGCGCATGCGTGTTCTGACAATGTTGAACCTGCTCAACACTGCAGCGAGTATCTCTTGTGTTAAATTGCTAATGTCGCCAAATAATGAGTCATCAACGTCACCAAAGAATAAGCGTTGAATCTGCAATGATGTCATCAAAAAAGTGTAAAATTTTCAATGTCGTCAAAAGAGTCGAGAAAAAGCCACTAAATTTTCATTTTGGTATGCATCGTCAACATCACCAGATAACAAGTTTTAAATCACCAACGTCACCAAATAACGAGTGTTAAGTCATAAAAGTCGCCAAATAATGAGTGCCACCAAATAAGTCAAGGAAAAATGGCCGAATTTTTCTTTGGGTATATGGTAAAACCTGAAGAATGTCGTTCCAGGAAGAAGTTCAGAGAGTTTTCAGTGTAAATAGTGATTATGGTAGCAGATTTATGGAGACAGGCCATAAAATTAAAGGAACTGTCCTATTGTTCGTACGAAATCTTATCGATAGGTGCAGCTGCGACAAAAGCAATTGAAAAAAAATAGGTAAATAAAATCATATAATCTCAGAATGCCTCAGTCTGTATCAATTACGTGTCGTGATCTTACGCCGGGATTACACTGTAAAAGTTTGATAAAAGTTCTTTTATAGAACTTGACAAAAATGCAGACAATAATCGTACCGGTTACATTCGCTAAGATGCAACCAATAGTCTTGTTGGCTGAATTTTTTATGTTTTATAAAACTTTTATAGTATAATACCGGCCTTAGAATGAAGTTAGCTCTGTTGAGTGGATACTGAATTGGTTACGCATTCAGAAATTATTTGTATTTGTAGTAGCACCTAGGGCTGTTTCAGGAACGTAACTAACGTTGTGTATTTATGAATTATTGGGGGACTCTTGCATTTTCTTTCATAAACCAAGATGTGGCAATCATTCGTCCGAGTCATTACGGCTGGCCACAAAATCGTGAGAAATTTGAACGTTCTATTCTGAACCGATGCAAGCTAAAAGGCCTCTCATGGAATCTAAAAGGCTCAATAACGCATTGGTTGGAAACAGCTGCCCTCAGAGCAGTGGTTCTTGACCAGCAGACTCCCTTGGAGAGGTTTCCGTCCATGAGCTTGGATGAGAAAACATTTCACATAATGTTTTTCATTATTATATGCTAGATATTATTCTTTATAGGGGTTCATGGCATTTATCTTATTGGTGGATGGGGGGGGGGTCCCTAGATTCCGTCTCATTGGCACAAATGGTCCGGGGAATAGGAAAGGGTTGATAACGCCGGCAATAGAGGAAATTTCCATGCACACCGATCATGAAACAAATACATTTTGATTATCAGTTCCTTGGATTTACTAATTTTGTTCATTGACGAATCAATCCTGACAATTAATCGAACAGATAAGCGCGAACGTGCACACAGCGGTGTCTGCTGATAGGATTCCGCGCTAGCAGTTTGGCAGCTTACTGAGTAAATCTTATGCCCTGTCCCGCAAATGTGCTGCCAGAATTAATGATTATAATTAGACCAACCTGTTTCTGCAATCCTAGAAAAAGGTTCTTTCATTCCATTCTGTAAGAAGGCCTATCTTTCTTTCTTCGGTCCCGTTCTGTCAGACGACCTTTCTTCGGCATATTCTATCAGAGTATCAATTTTTCCTTTCTCCAGTTCATTCTGTCAGAGGGCCTATCTTTCTTCTGCCCATTCTGACAGAGAACATTTCTTTCTTCGGTTCGTTCTGTCAGACGACCTTTCGGCCCATTTTGTCAGAGGGCCTATCTTTCTTTCTTTGGTCCATTCTGTCAGAGAACCTATCTTTCTTCGGTACACTCAACATTCTTTCGTTCAACAAACAGATAAAAAGAAAGCCCCACCCACCCATCTGACAAAGTGGACCGAAAGCGTTTTTCTAGAACCTACAGGCATAGGTCAGCAGGTATGGATTCAGGGAAATGTGTCTGGAAGGAGTGAGAATGAATTATGGCAGCGGTTCTCAACCTTTTTCGACTCGCGGAGTCCTTTCTGTTCTATAATTTCTATGGCGGAGCCCCTAGGCCTATTTTTTTTTTATTTATTCAGATTTACTGGGTTTTTTATTTTCTTCGAGCTGCCGCGGAGCCCCTGGGGATTGGCCAAGAAGCCCATTGGGCTACGCTGAATTATGGAAATGAAAATCTTCAGGTGGCATATGTCCCTTAACGGAACATTACTTCTTACCATATTATTTCTGGATCTCATTTCAACATGTTGTATGAACGGAAAAAAACATTTTTGTCAATATAATTTTATCTATTTTTCCCTTATGCAGGTCGTAATTGCGAAGTGAACCTTTGGGAAGATTCGTGTCAACGAGCTCGTGCCAGGGTGAAGGAACCTCGCGGCGTCTGCAGGGGTGACTCCAAGTGTTCGAGCCACGGGAGCGACGGCGGTGTCAGCTGTGAAGGTTGCTCGACGGCCTCGTGGAGCACTAGGCTCTGCGAACTTCGTGCCAGAAGTTTCACGAAGGGATCGTTCCTGACTTTCCCATCCTTGAAACAGAGACATCGACTGCACATAAAGCTCAGGTCAGTAACGTCACCGTTACAAAACCCTGGATCAAAATGAAATTATGGATGTCTGAAAGATTGGTCACAGTAGTAATAATTTTCGTCGATAAATGTTAGAAATTTTGGTTACTATGCATGATATCTGGTTATTTATTATTCATAACTGCCAATCGTGTCGGTTAGTTTGATCAATTTATCATACCCAAACGCACCTGGTTAAGGGGCCGTTCAAGTATTACGTAAGCGCATTTTTAGCCATTTTTGACCTCCCTTCCCCCCCTTGTCAGCAAAATTTCGTCATCAGCTCTGCCCCTCTGAATCCAAACTCATATTTTCATAAAGGGTGGTTGATGACGTAAGCGTTATCCAAACTCCACTCCCCCCTTGTCATCAAAAGTCAGAAAATCGGAAACCCCCTCCCCTCCCCTTCGATGATGACGTAATACTTGAACGGCCGCTAACCCTTTGCAGTCCAGAGATTTTCCCGGTACTTTGTTAGTACAATTCGTGCTTTGTAGCGCCCTCTCCCGCAAGGAGGAAGCCCTCACCCCCTAATGATGTCTCTCGCATTTTTCCAATAGCTTATAAGTTTTGCTAAGAAGCCAAATTCACGGGGGCCTTTCTGTAGTCGTAAGGAGCCGTCATAACAATGAAGTAGCGTTTATACATGATGCCGAGCGACCGCAAAAGGTAAATTTGATGAATATTTGAAATTTATAGCCCTCAGTATATGAACGCATATATTAAGAGGTCGTGCATAATAACATGACCTTAATGACATGCATAATAACCCTAATGTAATTGGGGAATTTGATAAATATGAAAAGAAAAATCTCGAGTATATCGAGGTCCGATTGTAGAATTCGTTAAATTGGTGTTTATTATATGGGAGGTGGCTGGGGTCTGATTGTATACGCACAAAACTAGTAAAAATTTGTTAAATTGAATAATTTGTTATATGGAAGTTCGTTATATCGGGCTACGGTCATAAATTTTATTTAGTAAGAAATGATCCTATCGGGGTACAATCGTTAAAGTGGTTATATGAGAATTCATTATATCCGGGGTACGTTCGTTTGGTTTATTAAATAGGAGTTCGTTATATCGAGGTCCGATCTCAGAATTCATCAAATAGGAGTTATTTCGGTCATTCTTGGAAAAATGCACTAAATCAGAGTTCGTTATATCCGGTTCAGACTTCGTTCACAAGTACATTCATCTACATAATATATCTTATCCCAGCACTCAGACCAATTTATCATATTCACCAATACGAAATGGCGGTTATGCATAATAATTAACAAATGTGATGAATTTAGTGCGATTTAATAATGTTTACCAACGACGCTTGAGTGTTATGCATAATCGCCGGTAAAAATGATAATTTTAGGAAAATTTATTGCTTTAGATCAGTTTCCCAAACTTCCATCGTCTCCTTCTTCAGAATTTGTTTTTTCTCTCATCACCCACAACTCAAGCAAACCCATAGCATAGGATCCTATGCTATTCCCGTAGCTTCTATCGCACCCCTCCCCCCGGTCCATTCCATCTCCCACAAGGGGGCAATATTGCTCACTTTGGGAAACACTGCTTCAGATGGTCGATCCTAGAATGCAATAAATCTCGCCGAAATGCAAGATTTACCGATGCTGGGGCTCGACGAAAGCCGAGAGGGGTCTTGGGGTTGTCCTCAAAAGAGGTAATTATGATTATCATCCATAATAACCGGATTTATCACAATTACCGTAACATATCCCAGTGGTTCTTGACCAGGGGGTCCTCGGAGAGGTTCCGGGGCCCTCGTGACATTAGATGAGAAAACAACTGGCTCACTGTTTTTACACTGCTAGTATGTATTGAACATTGTTTTGTAAAGGGGTCCTTGTTTTTCATTTTATAAGCACGGGGTCCTGTTTAGGGAAATTTATCAAACTTACCAAAATGGTCGGCGGTTAGGAACATATATCAAGGTTACCGGCTACTATGCATAATATTCGGGTTCATCACATCTACTGTAACATATATATTTCTTGTGGTCATTCCAGATTTGCGACCAGAAAGACGGAAGGCTTGATATTATACAACGGCAGATACAACGACAAGCATGATTTCATCGCGATGGAGGTGATCGAGTCACAGCTGGTAGTCTCTTTCTCACTGGGAGTCAACGTTTCAAAGGTCTCGGTTCAAGTACCCGGAGGTGTCAGTGATGGCGAATGGCACGAGGCAGAACTTTCGTATTTCAATAGGGTTAGTATTGTTGAATAATATCCAAACACATCGTCTATTCATGTCCACCCGCGGCATGCTAGAGTGGGCCCCACTCCCCTGACTCGGGCTGGAGCCCTGTCAGCCGAACTCTTTTAGTATGACTTTGTGAGAAATTTTATTCAACTTGGATACACTAAGTCAAGTTCCGGAGCCATATTTCATTCAGAAAATAAAAAAATTGGGGGAATTATTAATAAACAAAAATAATTTACAAATTGATCAATCAATAAAAAGTTGATATGACATCACAGAAACCAAACTTAATTTTGAAATTTCACATTGATTTTTTACTAACAGGTTGGTAGAGAGTAAAATCAACGATATTTCCCCCGTTGTGAACTACATAGAGCCATCTATCGGCGAATTGATTATTTGCTGTTAGTTCTTCGACAGTTCAACAGATGGCAGCAGAAAGAGACGTTTTCCATTTGTATATATTTAACGCGCTTAATTTCGTTGTTTTTCAAATCTAAAATTTGTGATTTTATTTTTCTTTCCATAGACGGCAACCCTTACGGTTGATCATTGCGATACTGGATTGGCAATCAAATATGGTGAGAAGCTGGGATATCGATGCGCCAACTCTGTTCAGCATGTTTTGGAGCCGCGGTAATGATCGGAGAACTTTTTTTTTTAAATTAATTTTGTAATTAATAAGAAATGGCTGAATAATTATATAATTGATTATTCCTATTGATGATATGCAGTGAAACCTCTTGATATACTCTGCAGATTAACAAAAAATGCCGCTGTAGAGGCATTACCGTTGTATAGAGAGGCGGCAGAGTTTAACGTTAGCGTATAGACATTTCCGAACAAGACTTGAAAAAATATCGAAAGATTTATATCGTTATATCGGGTATCGTTAAAGCGAGGTTTCATTGCACATCTGGGCAAAATGGTTGATATAGCATAGAAATGAATTACCTTTTGGGTTAGATAATCCAATTGAAAGCCGAGGTAGATGAACCCAAAATTGCAAAAGAACCACGGCTGTACGCGTTTCGGAACTATATGAAGTTCCTTGATCAGTAGCAGAAACAAAGAAGAAAAACTCCTTATAGAGGGAGTTACGCGCTGTTGTAGACGAAACAGCCGAATTCAAAATGTTGATATAGCATCTTGGCTTGATAACTGCAGTGGCAAGTGGGGTATTTGTTTGGACCCCATAACTGTGAGATCCACAAATCTGGGAAATTTATATATTCCCTCGTAACGATAATTTCAGGGCCTGTTTTTCGCATGGGCAAACGGAGCATGTCCGGCACGCAAAAACGGGTTACCTTTTGCATTTTAAATACGGACTAACGTGCCCCCCCCCCTCCTTTCCTGTGTCTCTACCCCAACACTATATCTAGGGGAAACCAAAAATTGATATTTGGCCATGCCCCGAGCTTACGAGAAACAGACCTAGTGCAAAAATATTCAATCTTTGCCATGGGGAAATGCTCCCTCATGACTGGTTTTACCCAGAGCTTCCTCACATCTGAGTCGGGACCTGATGAAACTCATTCGTGAAAGAAATTTATTAGGCAATAGGTCTCAGGAACTAGAACCTGATGTGGCAAGAATAGTGGAGGCAGCTCACACGCTTGCTTCTGGTAACAGGCTACGATTACCACAGAAATCGTAACCCGTACGATTTCTGATGGTTACAACCAGGAATCGTACTCAGTCAGTACTTTTCTTCGGAAAAAAAATCAATTTGAGATGCCGGAGAAACGAATACCCGCCATTGGTTGAAGCATCCACAACATTCCCAAATCACCCCTGTTTCAACGTACATTTTCTGTCAATTTGCTTGATTAGCGATCGACCGGCCACAGCTTCACAATGTGTGTTATTGTCATTATAACTTAGATTCGTTATTTTAACAACCCTGTCAAATTTTTTGTAGTTGCGCGGATGTCATGCAGACCTGTTACCGTTTCTTGGATCTGACCGGACCCTTGCAGATAGGAGGACTACCTGCTCTTCCTTCAGATTTCCAGATAAAGAATAAAGATTTCATTGGTTGCATTATGGACTTGTACATAGACCATCAAATGCTGGATCTAAATAGGTAAGATTTAGTGAGATCACAAAATAGTCTTTATACAGTGATTCCTCGGCTTACGAATCTTTCTTCTAACGAAGAATTTTTCCGTGGTTTTTCTTCCTCGGCTAACGAACATTTTCGTTGATATGGGGGCCCATGTGCTAATATAAAAGCCGCGTCAAGCTCTTAATTTCAGCGCCAATCATCGCATCAGATCGCCAATCATCACTGCAGCCCGATTAACTCGTATCCACACCTCGGAATCTTTTTCCACGTGTGCCTACGCTTGACTTTTAGAAATGTTTTGAAACATTTGGTTTGTAAAAATGAAAGATTCAGCTGATAGAAAATGCATTGAATAAAAAGGAGCTCATATGTTCTCACGGCACGCGTTCCTTCAGTGCAAGACGCTTAGCACCAAACTGAACAGTGTGGGCATTCTAGGTATATCATGTATATGACATGTATCAGTCACAGATATGAGCTCACCAAATCACAAATGGATAGGGACGCCTACGATCTCAACTGGGTTAATGTCAACACTAGCTTTAATATATTGATGGTGTTGGTGGTTGCGTACGTTAGTGTGAAATAAAAATATCTTCAGTAACTGTCATCTTTCTGCATATTCTCATTTATACAAATTTTGAGAAGTTTTTTTCGTATTTTTAGCTTTTGGTCAGTTTTTGTCTTATTTTATAAAAACGTTCCTTGGTGATTTAAGCAAATTATCTTTAAAATTTTTGCATAACCTGGAACGAATCAAACGGTTTTCTATTGAAACCTATGGCGTAGCTGCCAGGTCTCCCGGGTTTTTACTCCATCTCCCGGAAAATTCTTATATCTCCCCCGAATTTCGACCGTGATTGTAAAAAAATCCCGACTTTTAGGGAATAATTTTCTTTTTTTCCCCCTGTAAATGAAATACTTTTTTTTTTATTTTACGCAATGGTGACAATTTACATTTCGCTTGTGACGTCATTTCGGAGGATTAAAACTGAAAGCATGTTTTTCTTCCAAGTAAATTCTTTGGGAATAATTTTCCCCCTAAAAGTCGGGCCGTACAGACGCAACAGGACATATGGTCAAAGCAAATACAAGTCATCTCGCGAATTTCAGATTTTACAATGCCAAACAGCCAGCGTCAATTCGGCCTTGTAACATCTGAAATTCGCGAGATGACTTGTATTTGCTTTGACCATATGCCCTGTTGCGTCTGTACGGCCCGTTTGGAGCCGATTGCAATTGTTTTGTCGGCGTGATTGGACTGGAAAGTAGTAATGACAGGTAATTTAACTTACTGGTTGGCGATGATTGGCGACTTGGTGCGACGTCTTTGCACGATGTCACTTTTTTGCAAAAGGGAAAAAAATCCCTACAATTTTACTTTTATTACTGGGAAATCCCTGCACTGTTTTCCAAAAAATCCTTTTTGTATTGATTTTTATACAGAATTTGGAGAGAGATCTGCGTAAAAACCTCCCTAATTCTAATTCTCCAAAGTTGGCAGCTATGCTATGGGAAATCGCGTTTCGGCTGACGAGGATTTCGACTAACGAACGCGATTCCAGAACGAATCGTCTTCGTTGGCCGAGATATCATTGTATTTGTTCATTTATTATAAGGAAATTGGAATTTAGAGCCGAACCAGCTCTTTTGTGGTACTGTGTGATGGACTCATAAGCTTTCAGTGTTTAAAACATTCTCTTCAAAATTATTTCACCCTATTGCAGTTTTGTAGCAGACAATGGAACCATAGTCGGATGCCCACAGAAGAAAGGTTATTGTCACTCTATGCCCTGTCAAAACGGAGGAACTTGTGAAGAAGGTTGGGGTTCGTACTTATGCCAGTGTCCTACGGGATTCGGTGGACGCGACTGCGGTACAGGTAATTATTACTTATTTACTCGGCCACACCACTATTTTATCTCATAATCACCGTAAAAAAACACTACCTTTTTTACTGGTGTAATTGGCTTGGTAAAAGCTCGGATTGCGACCCCTTTGCAAGCATTTCTTACGGATTTTTACCAGCTTCTTTCAGTAAATTCTGGGTTTTACTGATCTCTGTGCTGCTACTGTAATATATGTACATCTCAGAAATTGCTTCTCAGTATTTAAAAAGTACAAACCCAATTAGAAACGACAAAAACTTCTGATATCAAAACTTTTTTTTGGGAGGGTGAAAAATCGCTCGTGAGCGCAGCAGTAACAGAAATACCGCATGTCTTAGGCCGGGAGTACACTATAAACGTTTGATAAAAGTACTTTTATAAAACTTGAAAAATGCCACCAATAAGATAATTCCCCAAATTATTCCTTAATTACATTCTAGAAAATGCGACCGATGATCTTATTTCGGTTATTAATTTTTAAAGTTTTATAAAAGGACTTTTATCAAACTTTTATAGTGTAACCCCGGCTTTAGAAATAGAATATTTGAACATATAAAAGCTGCGGCAATCCTTTCATAAATTGGGGGGAAAAAATTGAAATATTTTCTCGCCATGAAACGTCACTTGTCTTTCATATGCTTATCGTTTATTCTTTATGCTGCTAGATTTGTGGAAAAATCTTGACAGAGGTGAGCCTTAAAAATATCACTTCATGTTTGGGTTAAGTTGGTTTTTTATTAACTCTTTAAACGGCAATGACGAGATATCTCGTCTCCATAAAAACTTCTTACTTTAGCATTGACAAGCTCAGATATTTTGCAAAGTTTATTGCTCAATCGGAAACTTTTCCCTATATCCCCCCTAGTCTGCATCTTCTGAAAATTGGAAGAAAGCCTACTTCATTAAAAAATGCAGGGCGATTCAAAACTCAACGTACTTTCTTTTAGGGGAGGTAGAAAACACATTATCACAAAACACACATAATCACATAGGAATGCATCACTGGAAACACCAGCTGGAGGATAAACGAAGATGCAAAAACAACAAGCCAATAATGAGTGGAAAAACTCTTTATTTAGCGATACGTTATACGAGGACAGTGCATGCATGTACACGTTAAGTTTCGCAACAAGCTCAGCTTAAGTTTTTACCATACACAGTTATACACGCTGGATGTTCCATCCAATACTGGCTTGTCATTATCTGCATTTTCATTTATCCTCCAGCTGATCAGGTTGGGGGTTACAGGCCATACAATCCTATGTGATTCTGTTTTGTGTTTTCTACCTCTAAAAGTTTGCACGTTGAGTTTCGAATCACCCTGTATATGACATTTTGAAAGGGAGTTTAATGGTTTCTAATTGCTGCTTAAAGGGTTAAAACATACTTCTCAGATAATCATAATTGTAGAATTAGACTCTGAACGATATCTAATTTGGTTTTTGTTTTTACAAAGTATCCATTGTTTGCAATGGATCATGAATTGGGATGGGGTTTGTTTTCAAATCAAAAAAATTAAATTAATACATTTTTCTTCAATGTATTGTTAGGAGTTGAGCCAGTCAGGCATTTCCTTGGCGACGGTTTCCTTGTGTTCAATCCCCATCTGAGACCGATACAGCAGACTTGGGTTATAAGCCTATCGTTCAGGACACGTCAGCCGGATGGATTGCTTATGAGGGTTCAGCTTGGTCAGACAAGTCAGATAATTTTAGAAGTGAGTAAATCTTAACTGTATGTCTCTGTATCGTCCAACACCAACTTCGACAAAGTGTGAGAAAAAAAATTCACGTGACTTTTCTTCTTATTGAATTATTTGTACTTATTCTTCGTTTAGGTCGCCGATGGATTTGTGAGGTACAGATTCAATGATCAGTTCATGGTCTTGAATGATATCCCTGTCCACGATGGACGTTGGCATAACATCGAAGCGAAATGGATGCCGGCCGGAGTGTGGTTGAATCTTGATTACGGGCAATATGAAGTAAATAAAAACGCTTTCCATGTTATAGATTATTCAAAACTTGTATTAAATGCGAATAAATGTTAAACGTCTATGAAGACGCCCCCCCCCCGGCCCCCCCAAACAAGATGGAGAGATGAGATCTGAATGATGACTGCACTTAATTGTATCGCAAAAGCATCGGACAGATAAGATTTTAAAATTTAGTGGAGACCTACATCCAGCAGATGATTGAAAATGGTTGTTGTTGATGATGATGTATGGATTCAATATATGGTAACTGCTGTGTAGATCTGCTATATGCGCAGGTAATTGGCTCCAGACATGGCGTCCACATCCTTCAGCAGGGCCTCTAGGCTAGGATCATTGGAGGGTCCCACTATAGGGAATTTCCAGTGTGAAAACGCAAAAAATGATAAGAATAGTCTCGCCCCCAGGCCGGAGCACTGTCAGCCCCCCCCCCCTCCTTTTTAGCGGACAGGACTCCGGGTTCCCCCACGGCTAGTAAATGACTGCTTATGTAAATGAAAGCTTGGGTACTGGGTGGAATTTAGATACCTTGTCGAGGCAACGTGTGGAGCCAACTGATCCGATGTATATGCGTGTATATGAACTGACATCATCATCGTGTCGCCCATGGCCCCCACATCCTGGAGCAGGGGCCCCTAGGATGGGACCTTTGGTGGGCCCCCGGACGAGAGTTTTTACGGGCCCTTAATAGCGAATTTATGGCGTGAGAAAACAAGAAAATGATGAGAATCGTCCCGGGCCCCAGGGCTGAAGCCCTGTCAGCCTCCCCCTTGTAGGGGCCATGGTGCCACCCGCCAGACTTTCAAGTCTATCTCCATCTATGATGCTTGTCTCCACTCCATTCGAGAGGCAAGATGATTGTGGTAGCAATACATACAGGGTGTCCTGTAAGTTATATCTCATCAACCGACCGTCTTAGAGGTATAGTTTTAGTTTAAAAAATGCTTAAAAGGCGTTCAAAAATTACTCTGTACCAGATTTCATATGTCAGACAGTGTGTAGGTGTAACAAACGGAAAAATCTAAATTTGTATACGGTCCCGTTGTTCTCTAACTTCCAATGAGAAAGTTGTTGCCCTGTATCACCTGAGACCAACAAAATAAATTCCTAGTGAACATTGCACTTAGATTTTTTTTGCCCTCGGGAGATATAGGGCAACAGCTTTGTAATTGGAAGTTAGAGGACAAGAAGGACCGTATAAAAATTTAGATTTTTTTTTTTTCTGACACATAGTGTATTTTCATTCTCAAAACTGCCACAGGGTAGTTTTTGAACGCCTTTTGAGCATTTATTAATGTGGAATCATACCTCTACGACGGATGGTTGATGAGATAAAGGCTGAATTAGCACTTACGGGACACCCTGTGCATTCATCTATTCTATAATCGTCCTTACCATTAATATGATGAACTAATTGATGACTTTATTCATAATTTTGTGTAGGTTGTGAAGAAGCTGGAAGGTCAAATCAGTGGCTTGTACGTGGGTAAAGTTTCTGTCGGCGGGATCCAACCTTCAGATGGCCCCGACAATATCGTTTTCTTCAATGGCTGCATACAGGTTCGTGTGTTTTTTCAGATTATGCTTACAGACAAACTCTGTACAGTGACACCTCGGATATAAGATCAAGAATCAGTGGTTCAAACTGATTCCCAAAGAGATTAATGTTAATCAATCTTGCTTACAACGTCGATGAAAATGCCGCGAACTACGGTTATAACGACACGTTTTCTCCGTCGCTTTTTCTTCCGTTTTCCCAAGAAATTGCCGGAATTGCATCTCATCACGTAAAGGGCATGCTCACCTGTTGTTCTACCGATGCCTAATTGTGCGCCTTTTGTAGTCGTCACCTTACAAAAGCCTCCTAGAGACAATGAGGCTCCTAGGTAGCAATTTGAGACAGTGGTTCTCAACCTTTAGAAGCCCGCGGCCCAGGTTGATTTAACTTCCCGAGAGTGGAAGTGCCTGATCCTACACACAACCGATGAGAAGTAAATGGGGAAAAATTAAACTATGAATAACTCACGACCCGGTATGACTGATGATATCAGGACCCGTTAACGGGCCGCGACCCGGTGGTTGAGAAACACTGGTCTATGAGGCTTCGATCTTACGCCCTTGCTTCATTCTGAGCCTCGGTATCTAAAACGTTGGTCTATGAAACTCCGACAAGGTGTTCAGTTGTGTATGGGAATTTTTCAGTCCACACATGTACTCAGGGGCGGCTCGGGTGAAAAAATCTACCAGTGCGGGATACCTATTGTTATATAGTGCCCTTGACACCTCCCTCCAATTTAAGAAAAAAAAATCTGCATTAATCGCTTTGTAGTGGTGCGTTCAAAGGAACAACGAGATTTTACGTCATTTTCGCAATTCAACTCGGATTTGACGCCCCTTCTAGAGTGTTTCTGGGGCGCCAAAGTGCGTGGAATGCAGGGAAAAACCAAGAAAGAAAATGGGGCGATGGAGGCAAATTTCATCCATTCTTCTTATTTTTCGCAGAACAAAAGAAAGAGAAAGCTGTCCAATACAGTAACACCTCTCTTTTACACGGACAACAACAGGACAAAAGAATTCGTACGTAAACGAGGGGTGACCGTTAGTCGGGGAGGGATGTGTTGGAAATGCATACTTTTGTTATATAATGGTAAATTTTATTATTTGGCCGCAAATGAGGGGTGGCAGTTAAGACGGGTTTTACTGAGGGGTAAACGAGAAGAGAGTTCAGGTGCGTGTGTTTTATTGTGACCGAAATCAGTATGTGTATCAGTACTGTATGTGTCGACGGCGACAGTCGAAACCCGTTTTAACGAATATCGTTATATAGCGAAAATCTCGTTTCAACGAAAACTTTTCTAATTCCCCAAATAAGTTTACATAGGAACGATGTAAAATTTCCCGAATTCCTTTATAACGAAGTTATTTCTCTGGTCTCTTGAAGTTCGTTATAACGGGATTCGAATGTACTACTAAACAACGCATGCTCCTTGTCCACATTTCTCTGCGGAACACACACCCTCAGTACGTCTCTAGTTACCCGCGGCACATTCCCTGATTACTTAAGTGATCCGCGGCATAGTTAGGGATCGCTTGAGTGACGCGCGGAAAAGTTCCAGAGCACTTAAGCGGCCCGCCGGGCCGTGAGTGATTCATTTTACCATTAATTTCTCGTCAGCTGAGCGTATGACCGGGCCGCAGGCTTCCAAAAGTACTGCTGTAGGGAACATTCACTAGGAGGAATGTTAGTTAATGAGTTTCCCAGAAATAAGTTTTTTGCGCAGCGTGAACCGAATTAGACCATTTCGCGCCGGTAGAAACGTGTTACATAATTACACTACGCGTTTGTGTTTTCCTAGCGTGGCGCATCAGATCAGGGCAGCTGTATTTTAGCACAGTCGAATCCCGTTTTAATGCATACCGATATAGCAAAAATCTCGTTTTAACGAACACGTTTCTAATCCCCCCAGATAAGTTTACATAGGAACAATGCAAATAAACTGGAATTCCTTTATAACAAAATTTCGTTATAACGAATTGATTTCTCCGGTCTCTTAGAGTTCGTTATAACGGGATTCGAATGTGTATATGGCCTTGGCATCAGCTACTCTGTCGTCTGCATGCTCCGGTTCGAAGGGAAGGGAAATAAAATACACAAGAGTGAAGAGAAAATCCGCAAAACGCGCGGCGTACGACGCATTTGTCTCCCCCAGAAGCAGTCGGCCAATCACGCCCGACGTAAAGCGCTGTCGTGAGACGTATTGCGCTCTGTAGGACAACAGTCATGCAGCTTTTCTTATTGGTGAGTGGACTGGGCGAATCACGTCGGGCGAAACCCGACTTTAGAGAGTTGGTGCGACCCTTTTTGAAAGCCATGGTGAATCAAGTTTGGATCATGGCCTATTATTCAAGAATCTCCGGCTGAAAGTAGGTTTGTGCGATCTATTTTAGAAAGACTATGCGAAGTTTCCGTCGTGGACCCATAGCTCAAGAATATTCGGCTTTAATTGGTTTTATACGGCCCATTTGGAAAGCCCCTGCCGCGACCCATAGGTTCAAGAACCCTATGAGTGCCGAAAATAAAATAAAAAATTTGGTTAAGTGGTCGCGAAGTAAGCGACTGTGCCTTAACCGTATTTGTGTTGTAGGCCCAGAGGCCATTCCGTCCTTGTCAAGGGGAGTGCTAACCTTCTCTCCTTTCTTACAACACACTACAATACGTAGCAGGTAAAGTTTATATACCACGGTTTTTGTAACTTTTATCAAAAATCAACTGCTATAAAATAAGATTATTTTATCAAACTTTTACTTATTTATAATGCAAAAAAGACTCAAAATTATTTTTTTCTTGTTTTGAAAGTTTAAAAAACTGTAAATATTGAATTTGATCATCTATATGTCTCGTTTTTATAGCATATATTAGTCAATAGATGGCGCTCAATACTAAAAGGAAATTTTTTTTTGCCCTGGCGTGCAGCCGGGTATTCTTTCTAAAGTCCGTTCAATAAACTTTTTTTCACTCACAGTCTTTATTTACCTTTTTTTTTTTTTGTGGTCCCCCTTGTATTGCTCGGGGCTCCTTTCAACCCCCCGCCCCTCCCCCAACGAGCACGAGCTAGAACCATCTTACTTTTTGAATTGTTTTCTTTTTCAGCGAATCATAGGCACCGACATGACATTCACAAGGCTGAATGTTGCTGGATTCAGGCGCAAGGAGAGGGAGGATGCATTGCAAGGCCGTAGCGAGGGCCCCCCCCCCCCCCGAAATACGAGAAAATTACCGGAAAAAGATGGCCAAATCCACTTTGGTTCTCTCCCCCCCCCCCTCCCGCCCACGAACGAAATTTCTGGCTACGGGCCCGATGCATTGCATTGCTTTTCAGAAATTATTGGGGGGGGGCGCAAATTTCTTCAGCCCTTAGGCTTCGGCACCTATGGAGAGAATTGATATTGAAGAAATATTGCGTGCGTTAGGTCGACCCCGGATTCAGTGAGAGTTTTTGTGGGTGATTAGGGGGGGAGGGGAAGTTTCTATGCAGTGTCGTCGACACCATGCGGCCCTCGGGCAGAAAAGATGTTCTGGGAGCTTGCCCCCCCCCCCCCCCTACTTTAGCTTGCAAGCAACAGCTTACGTTTTTACTTACTCTTGCAATTCATCGTAGCAGATCTCGCCATGTACTGTATGACCCATTACTGACACCATGCTCAAGACCATGCTTGGATAGGCCCATTTATTAATTTGACCGTGGTTCTAAACAGAACCACTTTAGCAGCATGGGGGGGAGGGTGGGTATTACATAGCTGGGAGTATCAGAATATACTGGAATATACAAATTTACGTACTTATTTTCGGAAAAATAAAAAGTATGAAGGGTTCCCTAGTATCACAAGGGGGCCATAGGAGAACCCCAAGATGAGAAACGCTGCTCGACGGTAATGGTTCTCAACCTATGCTCTTGTGGTCCTGGGATATTCGAAGGGAGCCACGGGTGGTTTCGTATCCGAGCCGCCAACATGAAGGAAACATTGCGGTGCTGATGATTGCCATTCGTCCCGTATATACGGGACTTGATCCCGTTCACGGGAACCGGAATGATGCATTGCATTGTAGGTTCGTGAAATATTAGGAAGTGGGACAAAAATACATCAGCACCTCCCCTTCCTCTCCCAGATGACCTTGCAAATCAAGTTTGTGTCGTGGCCTATAGCTCAGGAACCCCAGGCTGCAATTCACATTGGTTAAGTGAATGACCGATTTCGGAAGCCCCCTCCGAATCAAAGATTTGGGTCGTGGCACATGTAGGTAAAAAGCCCCTGGCTGTTTCTTAATGGACTTCAACGATCCATCTCGGAAGCATGGAGGACTCGAGTTTGAGTAAGGACTCCAAGGTCAAGATTCCCCTAGTTTATATGTAACTGCCAAAGCCACTTCGCGAAGTGGCCAGCCCAATTGACCCGGCCAATGTCCGAAATTCGATCTTTCGCCGGGCTTTAGCCGACGCCTATAATTCGGGAGTAACCGCAGCGTTGGCGTATTTTTGTGATAATTATGACCATTTATAATTAGCCAAAGATAACCATAATTATTATGGTTAGTTATGGCAACCCTTAAGATCAAAAGAATCTGAATATCGGTATCTTAGTGATACATGCATGGGGGGTGTATAAGGATCGACTCCTCCCCCTGCGCCGTGGGGGATATGGCAATTATACCACATAAATGTTTGCATTGCATAAAATTGCATAAATATTCAGTGTGGTATAATTTCAATTTTCCACTTCAATTTTTATGATATTTAAATTTATAAAAAAGAAAAATAAAACTGTCTGCATATTTTTTTTTTGGGGGGGGGGGGTTCCGCAACATCTAAAAAAAATTAGGAAACTCTGGTTTAACCCAACAGTTTGTAGGTGCAGTACAGTTTGCTACCGCCTATTATAATCACGTTTGGTTCACCCAAGTTGATTCTTATAACCAGAAATTCTTCTCTTTTGCTCCTATGAGTTACTTACCCCGACCCGGCGAATGTGATTCGCCATACGGGGGTTCCCCGAAGGGAGCATTTATTTTCTCAATCAAAAAAAAAAAAAAAAAAATTACATGTTAAAAATATATACATTCTATATCACCGGAGCACCATTGGTCCGAGGTTACCTTACAAAACTCGGGCAACACCATTAACAACCCGCGAGCAGGAATTTGGTGCTCCCGATTACCACTTCACAATTTATGTTTGGGCAGTTAAAATGTCAATGTGGACTGACCAAAATGTTACCACTGTAAACTACTATTTTTCGAGCAATTAGCCTTAGAATAGTGTTTCTCAAACTGGGGTAATACACCACCCCCCCCCCCTTATCCTCAATGAAATGGAATGATCCAAGAACGGGGCCGTAGCGTGCCTCCTCGGGGCAGACTCTTTTTACGCACTCATATGCTCAGAAAGGTTCACGGAACCTTTGCCCCCGATATTTCGCCTCCGACATCTCGCCCCTGGCACGTTTCGTCCCCAGTACATTTGGCCCCCGGAAATTTCTCCCCTGACATCTCACCCCGGTACATTTAGCCCCCGGAAATTTCGCCCCGGACATTTCACACCGGGAATTTCGCCCTGACCTTTCACCTGCCCTGACCATATCAGTGACCCAGTGAGTGACCATAAGAGTGACTCAGTAAGTAATCAAGTAAATCGGAAATTTATCTCTGATATTTCGCCAGCCCTTATCGTACGCGTGACTCTATGAGTGAACATATGAATGATGGTACAAGTGAGTGACCACATGAGTGATCAAGTGAGTTGGGCGTTTACTCGTGACATTTTGCTTCCCCTGATCGCATGAGTGACCAAGTGAATGAATACATGAGTGATCGAGTGAATTGAAAATTTATCCCCGGACATTTCACCTGCCCTGACCATATGAGTGACCCAGTGAGTGATCATATGAGTTACTCAGTGAGTAATCAAGTGAATCGGAAATTGACCCCCTGTCATTTTGTCTACCTTGACCGTACGCGTGACCGTATGTGTGAATATATGAATGATAGTGTGAGTGACCACACCGGTGTGAGTCGTAAATTTGGGAAAAATATTTTTTGCTTAAACTGAAAATTCTAAATTCTTAGAATCCATTTAAGTGTGAGTCACTTGGTCACTCAGTGCTACGTAACCACCTATAAAAAGGGAGGGGATGAGGAGGATCATCTTTGCAGACACTCCACCCTCGCACTTTGTCAGTCACTCAATCGCTCACTAGGTCAATCATACGGTCATTCACTTTATCAATCTTTCGGTCACTCATACGGTCATTCACTTTATCAATCTTTCGGTCACTCATGCAGTCATTCACTTTATCAATCTTTCGGTCACTCATGCAGTCATTCACTTTATCAATCTTTCGGTCACTCATGCAGTCATTCACTTTATCAATCTTTCGGTCACTCATACAGTCATTCACTTTATCAATCTTTCGGTCACTCATGCAGTCATTCACTTTATCAATCTTTCGGTCACTCATGCAGTCATTCACTTTATCAATCTTTCGGTCACTCATGCAGTCACTCACTAGGTCACACATTCACTTATTCGTTCCATCACTCATTAACTCCCTTGGTCACTCACACGGTCAGTCCCTTGATCACTCACTTGAACACTCGTACCGTCACTCACCTGGTCACATATACAGTCACTCATGCAGTTAACCACTCGGTCACTCATACGGTTAATCACTCAGTCTCTCCCTTGATCACTCATATGCTCAATCACTCAGTCACTCGCAAATTTATTCAAGCATTCACTCTGTCTTTCATTCCGTCAGCCACTCGATCACTCATACGCTCAATCATTCACTAGGAAACTTACACCAGTATTTAATTAGCCACTCACTTGGTCACTCATTCGGCCAGTCACTTATTCACTCAAACGTTCCATCGCTCAATTCCTCCCTTTGTCACTGACACGGTCAATCCCACTATCACTCACTTGATCACTCATACAGTTAATCACTTGGTCGCTCATGCGGTCATTCATTTGCTCACTCATGCGGCCATTCGGTCAGTCACGTGGTCACTCATACCGTCATTCACTCATAAAGTCAATTGCACACTAGTTGATACGGTCACTCACGTGGTGAGTCATTCTGCCACTCCCTCAGTCATTTGTACGGTCACTAACGCACTCCTACAGTTCATTTCCCACTCACTTGGTCACTCATACGGTCACTCGATCATTCACACGGTCACTCATACAGTCAATTACTCATACGGTCAATCATACGTTCAGGGCAGGTGAAATGTCAGGGACGAAATTTCCGGGGGCCAAATGTAACGGGGACGAAACGTTCCAGGGGAGAGATGTCGGGGACAAAATGTCGGGAATAGTGATGGGCGATCCGCTCATGAACCGTCTAGAAGAGCGGCTCTTTTCAAAGAGTGAGTGAGCCGCGGTTCTTAAAAAAAGAACCGCGGCTCTTACACTTCCATCGCATACAAGAAACTACCAAGAACAAGCAGGCTTTTGAAAACGTTGTGAAAAGAACCGTGACGGCTGACGGCTCATATTGCCGACTCCTGTTGGCTACAAACGAACCGTGACAAGCCGAGAGCCGCAGAAATGAAAGTGAACCGTTTCCCGTTGAAACGCTTCTTGTAATTGGTCAGAAATGACCCGTGAATCGCTTCTTTTTTCATTTGTGTTGCCTGCTCCTATTGGCTGCAAATGAACCGTGAAGAGCCGTGAGCCGCAGAAATGAAAGTGAACCGTTGCCCGTTAAAACGCCTCCTGTAATTGGTCGAAAATGAGCCGTGAATCGCTTCTTTTTTCGCTTGTGTTGCCTGCTCCTATTGGCTACAAATGAACCGTGGAAATTCAAATGAGCTATGTCTTGTTAAAAGGCCTTCTGTGATTGTTTCTTCCCATGTCCCACACCTTCCCCTCTAAGAAGTAAGAATGCGTTGGCCACTCTTTCTCCCCCACCCCTTTTGCTTGTTACATATATTTTTATTTTTTTACGTTTTTCTTTTTTTGCTCTTTCACCTCGGACTGGGTGCACCTGTTGGAGAGGGGACGGAATTATTTTCCTTATTATTATTGTTATTTCAATTGTTAACCAGTGCAGTCTTATGAGGCGATCCCCGGAGGATCTCAGATGTAGAGGCCTCGTGAGAATGAGATAATAAAATTTTCAAAAGTTTTGCGGAATTTTTAGCCCGATAGAGCCGGGCCGCAACTAGGCGAGGGGGGGGGGGGGAGTAGGTGGGTCTGGTGCCCGGGCGCTGGACTAGTGAGGGAGTCGGATGCACCCTTTTAACTGCTCCTTCTACATTACACGGGGGCGCAGAAATGCGAGCTTGACCCGGCTCAAAAAGTTCTAATTGCGTCCCTGGATTGGGGGGGGGGGGGGTCCCAGGATTGCTGTCAATACGGCCCTGCTGTTCACCTCGGATTTGTTACCCTTCTTGAGCTGATAGAAATCATTTTACCCAATTTTTCTTCCTTTTGATCGATATTAATTTTTTTTAGCTCTTCCACCTCGGATTTGGCGCCCCTCCTCGAAAGGATAGAAATAATTTTCTTTAAATTTCTCTTTCTTTGGTAATTTAAAATTCTTTTTCTCGCCTTCTCACCTCGGAGAGATGTGGACTTTCTCCTAGAGAGGAGTGAATACATTTTTTCACTGAACTTTTCTTTGAATAATAAGATTTTCTTTATTTTGCTCTATCTCTCATCACGGATTTTTCGCCCCTCAAAAAATCATTTCCCTAATTTTTTTCGACTTTTTCACTTCGGATTTGATGCCTTTCCTAAGAACAGACAGAAATCGTTTTCCTTCATTTTTTGTGGTTCTTTAATTTTTTTTCCATTCTTCCACCTCGGTTTTGTCTCCCCCCCCCCCCTCCCCTTACAGCGGGCAGAAATCATTTCCCCAAATTTTTTGTGTCGTTCTTTAAAATTGCACCCTTGCACCTCGGATTTTGTGCCCCTCCTAAGTGGACAGAAAGAATTTTCGCTAATTTTTTTTGCAGTCAATAAACTTTTTTTTGCTCTTTCTTCACGATTTCGGCGCCCCTCCTAGAGTGGACAGAGATCATTTTCTTCTTTTTTGTTTTTTTTTAAATATTCCCTCTTTCACCTTGGATATGGTGCGCCTTTTGGAGGGGACACGAAATCTTTTTCCTTATTATTATTTGCCTATTCACCAGTGCAGTCTTACGCACGGGCCTACCCGGGAACGTCCCCGAGGGGGGGGGGGTGTTCGTGAGGTCCCTCAGAGGAAGTCTCATGAAAATTAGATGTTACATTTCTTAATAGTAGGCGTAGGCAAGAGGTAGGCCTAAATTTTTAGTCAGATGGAGAAGGGCCGCAACAAAGGAGAGGGGGAGTAGGCGGGTGCGGTACCCGGGTGCTAGATTAGTGGGGAAGCCGAATCCACCTTTTAACTGCTCCTTCCACATTACACGGAGGCACAGAAATGTAAGCTTGTCCCGGCTCAAAAGGTATCTAGTTACTGCAGGGGCGTAGCCAGAAATTTCGTTCGGGGGGGGGACCACTTTCATTTCGGGGGGGGGGACCAAAGTGACAGAACAATGGATTTGGCCATCTTTTTCCCTTTTTTCGGTCATTTTCTCACATTTCGGGGGGGGGACCAGACCCCCAAGTCCCCCCCCCTGGCTACGCCCTTGAGTTACTGCTCTGCATTGGGGTGGGAGTACCAAGATGCTCTCAAAACGGCCCTGCTCTTCACCTCGGATTTATTGCCCCTCTTAGAGAGCTGACAGAAATCGTTTTCCCTAATTTTTCTCTTGATCAATATAAATATTTTTTCGCTCTCTCACCTCTGATTTGGCGTCCTCTTAGAGCGGCGCTTCCTGTGGTCGTACGGTTGTGTAATAAATATTAATTTTTAATTGAAATTTTAATCGTGATTTTTTAATTGAAATTTTAATCGTGGTTTTTTTTAATTGAAATTTCACATGCATATATACATATAATTTGTATTATAATTTCATACTCATAATTTTTTTAGTCACAATTCCACATATAATTTTCATTGAAATTTCTGTCGTCTTCAAGTTTCATGCATAATTATACTTATATTTCACTCACAATTTTTAAAATTACAGTTTTACACAATATCCCATTTCACCCCTGCAATATCTCACATATTTGTTTTTTTCTATTGAAATTTCCCTCATAACTTGAATTTTACTCCATTTTACAAGTCGTCAAATCATTCAGAATTTGTTTTTACAGTGATCCCGCTTATAACGTTTTTCAAAAAATTGTCATGAGAAAACGTTGTAAGTGAAGAAACGCTTTAAACAGGAAAAATCTTCACGAGAATTACTTAATGTTGATACCACGAAAATAAGTCGTACGAAGCGGTAGAAAATTGTAAGTTGGAATGTTATAAGCGGGATCGACTGCATTTTTTTATTCAGGAATTTTTCCGCAGATTCATTCTATGTTTTTATATTCTTATTTTTGTTGGCATTTTTGACCAGTTTCTCCATGAGTGGGTGATATCCCCTTCCCATGAAATGACGGGGGGTGGGGGGGGGTATGAAACGTATTAGTGGGGCGTTCATAGCTACGAATACAATATAGCAGTATTTCTCAACCTCTGGTCCGCGACGATGGCATAAGTGGTCAGCATGGACACTCGATAAAATTATTCACCCTTTGAAATAGACGTTAATAATTACAATACGGCTTCAAATAAAATTATACCTTTGTACCGAGGTTCCCCACATCATCGAGGGGGAATGCAACAAAATTGCAATCATGAACACGAGATATCACTACATTAAGTCGAAAGTCGCAATTCATTGCTTCAAGTGTAATTTGCTAATTACTGCTAAAATTGCTGAATGGTGTGGAAATAAAGGGCTACTGCAAATCACAGTAAACAAAAATGTATTTCACGAAAAAAATATTCGAATATGACCTGATGATCATATTTCATTGAGAAAAATAAAATTCGGTATAAACTGGCATCTTAAATAATAATCTGTACAAAACGGGACATCATCAATTGCCATCAGAAACATTGTCCGAAGTAGGCATAATCATCGATCGTAATTAAAATTCCAAAAAAATTGCTACAAAAAATTAAACCTGATTTATGTCGGCATCACACTATAAACGTTTTGTAAAAGTGCTTGTATAAAACTGGAAAAATACAACGAATAAGCTGATCGATTACATTCGAGCAAATGCAATCGATCAGTTTATTGGTCGCATTTTTCAAGTTTTATACAAGCACTTTGACAAAACTTTTATAGTGTAATACTGGCCTTTTATGTATAAACCTGACAAATATGCCAGATAAATATTTACAAGTTTTTTCCATAATTATCGTAATGTAGTGTAATATAATGAAAACACTGTGTGTGTGTAATACGGGACACAATTGGTCCGTAAATTTGTTTCGGACATTTTACTGGCCCTTGTTTTCAGGAAGGTTGAAAAAAACTGCGATGGAGAATATTTTCTGTGGGATCGTTCCAAACGTTTCAGACTTAACCAGAATGAAATTTTGCCTCCTGGTACTGGCCCTTACGGGTCAACTGTGGGCTTACAAATTGTAGCCTCGTGGAGACTACGTGTGAGGAGAAAGGCAAGTGAGTATTTGCGTGTGTGTGTGTGTGTGTGTGTGTATTATGTGAGTGCGGTTGTGTAAAAGAGAAAATTTTTGTCAAATCCGGGTAACTGTCTGGTACTGTCACTTTTTAACACAATTTTGCAGATAAAACGCTCCACAACCTTCTATTAAAAATGTTTACACTTGGAAGAGAATAGAGAAAAAAAGGTGTCGAAAAGACAATTGGAGAAAGTTTCCATCATGTACTCACTAATGCGAGCTTCGACAATTTTTTTTTCTGGTCATTTTCAGGAAATAGAAGAAAAAGTAGGAGGTGGGTGAATATATAGGAGGAAAATTTGGTTAGTTATTGTTAGTGGGGGAAGATGATGTCAAGGGAGGGGGTGAAAATTTTGCCAGTGACAAATCAAAAGTAACAAAAAATTATGCGCTTTTGCTTCAAAAATATTTAATGATGTAGCAATTTATGATATCATGGTTCAATGATGTCGGTCTTTTGGGGCAATATTGTTGTTGACACAATAAAAAATTTTATATACATGTTGAGCAAAGTTCAACAAATTCCTGGGTAAAATAATTTCAAACTTGATTAAGCATATATTTACAATAGGAGAGAACTCTTTCTCATTCTGCAGGGCCCTCTGACGCGGAAGAGTGCTTGAATTGTTGGTCTCGGTGGGAGAGCCATCCACGGATGACAACATTACAACTTAAGCCTTTTTACTTAAGCCTTTTTTGGTGCATCGAGGGAAAGCCATCGATGCTATTGTTGTACTGTAAACTAAATAATGTTGTATTGTGAACTAATAATAATAAATTTGTCTCTGCGATCCGATCATCAGCGCCCTTTGTTGAGGAAGAATTCATGGGCGATGATCCGCTGACAACGAGCGAAGTGCTATTCCCCTGTTGTCAGCAAGTGCGTTACTTTTTTGTTATTATTATTTCTTTTAAATGGATTTTTTTTTCAAACATTTCGTACCTTCAGTTGGGGCTTTTTATATGTAGACAGCTGTTTTTGTTGGCCTTCCTCTTTTTGTTAGAGCAGCGTTTCTCAACCGGTGCTCCGCGGTGACTCAAAGAAAATAAAATAAATCAGTAAATTAGATTGATACATGAAAAAAAGAGGCATAAAGGGTTCCGCCATAAAAAATTATATATAAATCTGGCTCCTCAAGTCATACAGGGCTCCGCAATAAAAATTATATACTGAGAAGGGCTCCGCAAGTCAAAAAAGGCTGAGAACTCCTGTGTTAGAGGGTTGGCGATTAAAAGAATTGTTTTTGTTTGATTAAAAATGTATTTCTTGGTTGAACACATTTATTTGCAATTTTGTGTTCAGTGGAACTGAATTAGAGTTCGTTCTAAGGGAGGTCCAAAATTTGTTTGGGCCTTCGAAATTTTCAAATCTCATCATGTCGTAGTCCCCAACGTCTCTTATATGTTGGTGTTGTGAGTTGCCCATTCTGTCAAATTGATTGAGGTTTAATTCTTGTACGGATGACCAAATATGGGAGAGTTGAAGGTCCGTTCATATGTTGATGTAACGAAGGAACCAGTGCTTTTGTTAGCTGTCGAAGGATTTTATCTTGTATCACTTGCAGGGTTTTTATATTTAGTTTGCGTTCGTGGGCGAACACCGATGAGACGTAAAGCATTGTGGGTCGAAAAAATGGATTTGTATAGAATTATTTTTTCGAATAGTGAATTTCGCTCTGTGAGGAGTTTCAGGATCAGTGAGGAAAGTTTTCTCTCTGAGACGAGGGCGGTAAAAGAAAAAAACGTGGGGAGACTATGCTGAAGCAATTGACAATCGTACCAACTTACCACGGAAGGAAGTGTAATGTGCGTCACTTATTTTTGATTTTTCAGGTGACTAAAAGAAAAACGAATCATTTGCTTAAGGTAGTGGTTCTCAAAGTGGGCGCCGCGGAAAGCTGGTGTGCTATTGATGTGCACTTGTTAAGTGCTTCGAAGCGATTCTCAGACTGCTTTGAGAAGTCGCGGATAGACACTGAGTCTAAGGGAGTCGAAGGCGAAAAAAAGCTTTAGAGAACCACTGGCTTAAGGGTTTTATATAGACGTTGCTTGGATCGCAAAAAGAAATTCTTCAGAAGTTTTCTTTACTGTTTAATTCCACCTCCCCCACAAGAATTTCATTGGTGACTCCCTTTTAGTCCCCCCTTCCCGGTCTTCTTTGCCTCCTGCTAAAATCTACTTCGAAATGAACAGTGACTCAATTGGCACTGCTGCCTACTAGTTTCTTAATATTTTGATTATTTCTAAGTATGCGTGTACTGAGTACACTGTATTGATTGTTGTTGATGTAGAATTCTAATATATTCCATCCGTGCTAAATAGGAACGTTTAAAGTTAAAATATTACGGTATTTATGTGTTACGGTGAATGTGATAAATTCGGAATACATGTTTGAACGAAATTTATCAAACTCATCAAAATGGTCGGCGATTATGCATAATCAACGCATAGATGAAATTTACCCTAACAGACACTGCATATTGGTTTAATGTATTTTTTTACTTAGGGACAGATGAGCTTAAATTTCTGATCAAGACGTTTATATTTTGGGAGTTCTCTCGAGACAAGTTAATCGACGAAACCCCTTGGGGAACCGACCAGCAGACTCAAACTCGAAGCCTTTTAAAAATCAAAAACTGGCTTCAAAGGGGGAAAGAGCATAGGAATGGTCCCGGGTACGGAGCCATTGTAAATATTTGCTTTTGTGTCCTACCTTCAGTAGTTCTTTATCCTATCGAGGTTTTAACATGGGGTGCTTGTGTGGATGCCGACTGAGGGACGCTAGTCTAGACTAGCGTTGAAGTTCCCTAGTTGAAGAATGAAAGGTTCCCAGGGATTTGTTAACTATTGTGATGAGATACTTGACACAGTATATTTAACTACTTATGTGGGGACGAAGAAAATGACATGAAAGCTCTCCGGCTTATTGTGGGAATATGACGACGCAAAGAAGATGCATATTCATATGGCGAATGAGTGCACAAAAACACGGGTGGCAGGCACAGAAGAGCGTTTTTTTTTTTCTTTTTTGACACCTTTCCGTTTCCATGCGTCTAGTTTTGTGTCCGAGAAATACCACAATCACATATCCCGCGGTAAAGATGTAGTGAACAAACAACATCGTTCGTGTATTTCGGACAATTAAAACTGTTGTTAAGCACTGAATGGTTCTGTTGTGAGTAAAGTTGTCGTGGTGAACTGCAAAAAACTTAACAAAAAACATAAAGGCCTGCAAACAAAAAGCTACTCTTTCTTTCTACACTCTATAAGCTACACAAAAGAACTAGTTAAGCACTTTTTGTGCGCATGTTATTATATAAAGCAGCGTTTCTCTTTCCTTTTTTTTTGCCCGTCGCCCCCTTCGAATATTTTTTTTCTCGTGGCGCCCCTGAGTCTTCGACCCTCATCTAGAAGCAAGATCGTTTATACGTATTGAATTGATTTTTTCAGTGAATTTATACTGAATGGAAATTTTTGCAAATAAAATTGGCCTCCAGACCACTGGCTTAGAATTTATTGAGCTGCCCACTAATCCGAATTCTATTCAGGACCGTATCAACATCATGGGCCCCTCAGGCAAAGTGATGCTATGGTAGTCCTACACTTAGCAGGAAATAAACAGCCTACATATTTCCTACTTATTTTAAAAATTTATTGCACTATACAAAATATCATAAGGTGGAGTCACTTGCGTACATGAGACCCCCGGGCATGAACCCTCACAAGAGTGGGACTGACAGAGCTGCATCCCAGGGCCTGATATGGTTTTCATCATTTTTTGTTTTTCCCACTAAATTTAATATAGAGAAGGGGGTCTGTGAAAAATGTAGCCGGAGGCCTGCGAAAAACCCCATCCTAGGGAACCTGCTGCAAAATGTGGGGGGTGAGGCCCGGGTGAGTCCATGCCCTAAGACGGCCCTGGTTTCGTTGGATTCTGCAAGTGTATAGTCAATATAAAAGCATTATTTCTTCACACCTTAATTTTTCTTCTCAGCTCTCTGCAGCCCTCCAAACCACCTGTCCCGGCCCCTTTCTAAATTTATTGCATCTCCGTGATTCCTAAATTTCTACACAAATATTGAGTTTTGAACACCCCTCCCCAACCACTATTTACTGCTCCCGACATTTCCTATTATTTTACGCCTATGATGATGTGGTACTGACTTAAATTCTTCACGGTTGTAATCGCAACAAAATGTATAATGCATAACATGATTCTATTCCGAACACATTATTCGACCTCACTTGGTAATGCATAATTTCTCAAATTATAATGTTTTGTTTCGAAATTCATGGGTAAATTTTTTTCAAGTGAGCCAGATTAGTTCGCAAGCAGGGGTTTGTTCCTCCATGTATTTCATTTCATTTTTATGTATTTTTTATTTATGAATTATGTGAAAAAAGTTTGCCGATTGCCCACAACTTCTGTAAATAAATGTATAGAAAAAAAAGGCTATGGAGTGTGTGTGTGTGTTGTGTTTTCGTTGGTGTTCACATTTTTCTAATGATTGACCAATTTTTCATGTACCAAAACAAGACTCAACTTGAAAGATAGAATTGCCGAAAATGTCAAAAAAGTAATAATAATAATGCAGCATAGTATGCAAGGGCGAAGCGAGAGGGGACTTGGGGGTCTGGTTCCCCCCCCCCCGAAATGTGAGAAAATTACCGAAAAAAGGGAAAAAGATGGCCAAATCCATTGTTCTGTCACTTTGGTCCCCCCCCCCCCCCGAAATGAAAGTAGTCCCCCCCCCCGAACGAAATTTCTGGCTACGCCCCTGATAGTATGCTTATTATCTTGGTTTTAACAATGGCTTTCCGCACATTTTATGTCAGTTACATGGTTTTCACATGGTCGTCGCGTTATTGATTTTAAAATTATTATTATTATATATTATAAAAATGATAGCATGATATATTAGAAATTATAAAGGCGTGGTTCATTAAAAACTTTGGCTATTCTAACTTTCCAGGATGCCTGTACTCGTTAACAGGGCCGGCCGTCTTAAGAGCTTCATGGGACCCTCGGCCAAGTGGTTTTTCTGAGGCCCAACATAATTAAGGGGCTCTGGGCAAACCCTCTCGTCAATGCAGAAATCGGCCCAGACCAAAAGAAGTTTCAGACACGAATTATACGTATTCATCAAATGGGCTTCAAAACTGGGAGATCGGAAGTATGAAAAGATTGGGGGTCAAAAACCATAAATCTGTATATCATCATGACCCCCCCCCCCCATCCTGTAGCAAGCCCCCCGACCGGGACTTTTCAAGGTCCCTCTATAGTTAATTTATAGTGTTAGAAAGTAGAAAACTAAGAATCAGGGCCGTAACTAGGATTTATGCCGTCCGGGGCAAACATCATTTTCGGTGCCCCACAACGATTTATAATGATAAAATTCGACTATCTTGTAATGGTGTTCTTTGTACCCCCGCCTCAAGGGCGTAGCGAGGGGAGGGGACTTGGGGGTCTGGTCCCCCCCCCCCCCGAAATGTGAGAAAATGACCGAAAGAAGGGAAAAAGATGGCCAAATCCATTGTTCTGTCACTTTGGTTCCCCTCCCCCCCGAAATGAAAGTGGTTCCCCCCCGAACGAAATTTCTGGCTACGCCCCTGCCCCGCCTAAAACTACTGTCCCCTAAATTCTGCCGCCCGGGACCGTCACCCTCCACCCTGCCCCCCCTCTAGTTACGGTCCGGGTAAGAATAACTGCGAACTCAGCCCTCCCCCAGTGGGGGAGTGGCGGAATACGAACTTTTCGCTCATATTGCAGGCTCCTTTCAGCTACAAATGAACCGTGACAAGCCGAGAGCCGCAGAAATGAAAGTGAACCGTTGCCTGTTAAAACGCCTCCTGTAATTGGTCGAAAATGAGCCGTGAATCGCTTCTTTTTTCGCTTGTGTTGCCTGCTCCTATTGGGTACAAATGAACCGTGAAGAGCCGTGAGCCGCAGAAATGAAAGTGAACCGTTGCCTGTTAAAACGCCTCCTGTAATTGGTCGAAAATGAGCCGTGAATCGCTTCTTTTTTCGCTTGTATTGCCTGCTCCTATTGGCTACAAATGAACCGTGACGAGCCGCGAGCCGCAGAAATTCAAGTGAGCCGTGTCCTTTTAAAAGGCCTCCGGGAGCCGTTTCGCTTGCCACTGTTCTGCAGAACTTAACAACTAGTCTCTTCCCAAGTCCCCACCCTCCCTTCTAAGAAGACGTTGGCCACGCTTTCTTTTTCCCCCTTTTGCAAGGTTTTTTTTGCACAAAAGGCTTTTACAATCCCCCTTTCGCTGCGTTCTTTTTTATTTACTATTATTTTTTGCTCTTTTACCTCGGATTGAATGCATCTCTTGAAGGGGAAGGAATCTCATTCTCGTTGTTATTATTATTGTTATTTGGTCTACTCACCAGTGCAGTCTTACGCATGGGCACGTCCGCGGGGAGGAGAGGTGTAGAAGAGGCAGATCTCCTGAAAATAAGATGTTAAAATTTCCAAGATTCGGAGTGCTTTGAATTGATAGGCAGTAATTTTTAGCCAGATAGCGAAGAGCCGCAACTAGGGGGGGGGGGGGTCTGGGGCTCGGGCGCTGGACTAGTGGGGGAGAGGAATGCACTTCTTTTAACTGCTCCTTCTACATTATACGGGGCACAGAAATGCAAGTTTGTTCCGGCTTAAAAAGTATCTAGGTGCGTATCCCTGGATTGGTGGGGGGGGGGGGGGGTGCTCTCATTACGGCTCTGCTCTTCAGCTCGGATTTGTTGCTCCTCCTAGAGATGACAGAAATCGTTTTCCTGATTTTTCTTTTCTTGACCAGTATAAATTTTTTTTAGCTCTTCAACGTCGGATTTGGCTTCCAGCAAAAATCATTTTCCCCAATTGTTTTTTTGGTCAATAAATTTTTTCTGCCCTATCGTGACAAATTTGCCCCAACCCCTTCCTACAGTGGACGGAAATCATGTCCCCTAATTTTTTTTCGATTTTTCACTTCAGATTAGATGCCTTTCCTACGAGCAGACAAATCATTTACCCTAATTTTTTTTTGGTCAATAATATTTGTTTTTGCCCTTTCATCATGGATTTAGCACCCCACCTAGAGCGGACAGACACCATTTCTCAAATTTTTTTGGGTACATAAGATTTTTTTTTTTTTTGCTTTTTAATCTCTAACTGCGATATCCCATGTGAACGTACGGATCACGCGGCTGAACAGTCGCCCCTGCATTCATAATTTTCAACCGCAATGTAATTTGTTGTTTCAGTTGTGATTTTTCAATTAAAATTTCGTATGTAATTTCAGTCGTTATTATAATGAATAAAAGAAGGGGGGGGGACGATTGTCGACCTCTTCCTTTGCGACTATACCAGTGATTCCCAACGTGGGCGATGGAATGTTCCGGGGGCGGTAGAAGCTACGGGTATAACATAGGATCCTATGGCTTAGATTGCGTTGGGGGGGGGGGGGATGGGAGAACAAAATTTCTGAAGAAGGGGCCGTTGGGACAAAAAAAGGGTGGGAACAATGGCCTATACCAATACATTTTTTTTGTGAACTGGAGGGGGAGTTGTTATCACTCAAGTTTATCAACGTAACCCCTTGTGAACCCAACCCGCACTCTCGAAGTATTTTTTCCTAATGTGTCGTACCTGTACCTTTATACCCTTTATACCCTACTACACCTTTATACCTAGCTAGGTATAAAGGCTGTATTCCGTACGAGAACCTTTCGCGACTCCTTACAAAATGACTTTTGTGCGAGAGAAAAAAAACGGTGATTGATTATTTTTATGTGAGATGTCTCGAAAATCTACATCAAAAGCTGTCCGGCGTATTAAAAAAGACGACCATAGGCAAAGATAGACTTGGAAGTCTGGGGGGGGGGGGCGGCACGATGATGATGATGTCAATTCACATATACATTTATACATTAGATCAGTCGACTCTATCTTTGACGCTGGGGAAGAGCAATGCCCTCCCCCCCGACGCCTCCCGTATCTCCGCCCATGAAGACGACACAGGAGATGAATACAAATCGTTTATCGATTGTTACGTAAATGAGAACATGGATGTTCATGCAAATACAGTAATATGGAGATTTTTTTTCTCACCATCTTCAGGGCCGTCTTAAGAGCAACATGGGCCCCCGGGCCAAATGACTTTTCTGAGGCTTTTTTTCTCCTGAGACCCCCGGGTGGGCCCATGCCTTGAGACGGCACTGACCATCTTACGTGTCTGGTTTAGTGCACGAAACCATCTTCTATAAGGGGCCATTCAAGTATTACGTAAGCAGATTTTTAGCCATTTTTGACTCCCCCCCCCCCATTTGTCAGCAAAAGTCGCAAACCACTGACCCCCCCCCATATCTTCAGAAACGGGTGGTTGATGACGTAAGTAACCTTCAAACCCCCCCCTCCCCCCTTATCATCAAAAGTCAGCAAATCCGAAACCCCCCCCTCTCGATGCTGACGTAATACTTGAATGACCCCTAAGGGAAAAAGTTTATTATTATTATTTTTGGAATGAGAGAGAGAGAGAAAAGCTTGATTTTTTGCATATTTCTCTGGTTGATTTTTTAATTGAAACGCAACGCGCGTCCATCAACTGCAGCGTAAACGCAGTGTGCTGTAATTGAAAAAAAAAATCTAGATATTGTTTGCGGGGGGGGGGGGGGAGGGTAAATCACAAGAGTTTATAAAACCCTTCGCTAGATGGCGCTCTTGATCAACTCTTCAAAAGAGCCGTGTAAGAGCTGCGGTTCATTTTGGTGAGTGAGCGGTTCAGAGCCGCTCACGGAAAAGAACCGTTTTGCCCATCACTAGTCGGGAACGAAATGTCGGGGGCGAAAGTTCCGGATCCCGCTCAGAAAAATAGGGGTTGGCGCCACCAAACGCTAGGTTGGCGCTCTTGGCAAATTATTTCAAACAAGAAACTCAAAATGTCCATGAAATATGCAAAATAAGTGTAGTTTTTTCTTTGTGGGAGGGGGCGCAATTCGGCTCGGGGCCCAGTCTAGTTATGGGCGTTGGAAGCCATGGGTTTAATATAGGATCCTAGGGGTTGACTTGAGTTGGAGGACCATGAGAAAAAAAAGTTAGGGAAACTATGATTTAGAACAGGTGGGCGTCTTCAACCTTATTCGATTCTCGAGCACTGCCCATACCCATCAGTAGTTGAACAGCATCCCTTACACGACAGCTTTTACATACTTATGCATGAAATCTGCGTTGATTGTAATCCTTGAATGCCATTTTTACCGTGTTCAGTTGAGGCGTTGATCAAGCACGAAATCAGGCTCGAGCACTCTTGGTGCTTCAAGAAGCGTCATATGGTGCTCAAAAAAGCAATGGGTTGAAGGTAGCGTATCTAGAGCACAGCTTCTCGATATTTTTGTTCCGTCGCACCCTTCTTCAACTTTTTTTTCCTTATCGCCTCCCGAAACTCAAGAAACCCCCCTCCCCATTGGGTGCCCCTTTGGACCATTCCATCTCCCCTTCCTCAGGGGAACAAGTACCCGTTGAAATAAATGGTGGCAGTTTTTTGAAAAACATATATTTTTTGATTCTTATAAGTGGAAATTGGATTCTTATAACCGAAGATTTTTTTTCTTTGTCAAAACATCCTTTGGTTATTGCTTTTCCGATTTGATTCTTATAATCAGTTGCTATTGTATTGTGTTGCATACAGTATGTGCATTGGCTGCTATGAACATTGATGATTCATGCGTATGTTGTATTTATGATTTAATACGCGTGTGCACTCATTACATGCATGCGTAGGGTGACCATACGTCGTGTATTTCCAGGGACAGTCACGGTTTTTCTGTCCGTCCCGACTTTTTTTTGCAAAAATGTCCTGGTTTTTCACGTATTTTCAAAGACCGCAACTTGAATTTTCTTCATCATCGATTAGAATTATCTGTTATCTTCCAAACTCAGAAATTACATTACGATAACAGATGGAACTACGATGGAATATTCATCTCATATATTTGGTTGGTCAAGAAAAGTGAGTTTCAGGTTTTTAACCAATCAGCGTTTTCGCGCTGCACCCGGCGCTGAAATTCTACTTCTCGGAAAACCCGGCTTTAGCGACTTTTCTGTGATTTTAGCACGAGTGGGCAACTTTGCTTACTTTTGGCGATAACTAGCACTGTCCCGTATTTTGAAGGCCAATATCCCGTATTTTTCTCCCGAAAATATGGTCAGCCTACGCTTGAGTGGTACTTCCAAATTATAAATTTGATATGATTTTTTTTTTTTTCAGTGTTTGTATTTATGTATGTTTTCTTGTATTTTCGAAAAAAGGATGTTCGCATAAACATGAGTAGTGACAGCTGGTTGAGACCGTCGCTGGAGAGTAAAGTTCGTGAAGGCTGCAGGTTGCCCAATTCCTGCCACATGAACAAGTGTCCGCAAAACAGCACGTGTATTGACAAATGGGATGACTATGAATGCGTCTGTGATACTGGTGAGTGTCTTGGGGGTCAAACCCTCCTCCCTCTCAGCAAAATTTCGTCAGCAGCTTAGAATATTTCATATCTTCAAACAGCTCTCTCTCTCTCTCTCTCGATGGTGATTGACACACAACGTGCCAATGTATTGACAGACAGTATTTTTCAACACTATGTATTAATTTTTCTGCAACTGGTTTATTATATTATAAAAATATTAATAAACATTAACAGATAATAAATGTGATAAATATATTGTTTATATCAAAAAAAGTTTTTTTATGCATAGCAATTATTCCTCAAAATTTACATATAACACAACAGACAAAGTTGCCTGTCAAAGAGTTTGCTTCCAAATTTAGCAAGTAGATGGCAACCTCCCCTAAAGCATATGATAAGAATTCCTCAAAAACAAACTTCGCGTTAGGTATACAACATATAGGTATATATACCTGTGTGATATACTTTCCGACGAGTTTGTTTGAAGTTATGCAGAGGTATATTTGCGATATGCATGTAGGGTTGGTTTAGTAGTACAGTGAAACCTCTTAATAACGGACACGATGGGACTGAAAAGTTCGTTTACTAAAGAAGAGTGTGTCCGTTGATGGATAGTAAAATGCATGGAGAAAAGTAATAAGTAATAAGACAGGCTTTTGCCTGTCGGACACAAAAGTGTCCTTTTACGTGCAGTGTCTGTCTGCGAAACTCCACTAGAATAGTTACAGATATACGTGTTGTCTTATTACAGGACATGGCAAATCAATCCCAAGGTACCACGTCGCCATGGTGACTATAAAGTTTGCATTGGGCGCTTAAAATTTTTGTAAGGGACCGTTAAAGTATTACGTCAGCTAATTTTTAGCCATTTTTGACACCCCCCCCCCCCTTGTCAGCAAAATTTCGTCAGCACTGCCCCCACCTTCTAACGCACATTGGTCGGATCAGAAAAGTACGTGGGTTGTGGGGGGGCGGCATAGGGGGGGGGGCTTGTGTGCCTCCCCCAGACGAAAAAAACAATTTAATACAAAAACATTTTTTAAAAAAGTTAAAATTTCGAAAGAAAATACCTTTATATGTTATTATAATAAATTTCTGTTCATTTCAATGCTATTTGAAAGGTAAGAACTCAAAGTTTCTCTTTAGGAATGAATTTCATTGCGACCCACACTTCAAGCCATATATGGTAAACCCGCAGACCAAATGTGGCCCTGAAGGTTATCTGATGTGGCTTCCCCCCCCCCCCCCTCCGAACCCAATTTTGTAAAAATGCACGTTTACAAATTTGCAGCACATTTAAAAATCGCTTAAATGATCCGTGGCACAATTCCAGAGCATTTAAGTGGCCCGAGGCACATTTTCAGATCACTGAAGTAGGCCTCAAAGATCACTATCACATTCAAAGATCACTTAAGTAACCCGCGACACAGTTCTAGAACACTTAAACGATCCGTGGCACATTTAGAGATCCCTTGAGTGACATGTGGTACAATTTTAGAGCACTTAAGCGGCCCGGACACATTTCCTGAGCACTTGAAGAATCCGTGAAACATTTAGAGATCACTAAAGTGGATCTGTAGGGGACTTATCAATAGGGAAAATGTTAGTTCAGGTGCCCAATAACTGTCGAAAGGTGTTTTTTTTTTTTTCGTTTTAGGCGCACCTAATAAGATGCCATTAAGAATATTTCATATCTTCATAAATGATGGTGTTGATGACGTATGCTGATGCTGACGTAATACTTAAATGACCCCTATGTGATTGTTAAACTAGAGTAAATGAATGACACAGATTTTTCCTGATTTTGTGGCAGTGTCTTTTACCATAGGAAAAGGATGTAAAGTCCCGGAGAAGTCGGAAAAAATCATTATTTTTTGGACCGTTTTTCTTGAGAAGCTCCTGAGAAATCCCTACGCACATATGTGTGTGATTTTTTTATCACTTATAACCCAATGAATGTGTAGCCAACCAACATTTTTTTTCGCAATCTGACTTACCAAGGAATACCTTTTCTTGTCTAACTGAATTTGAAACCTTTTTTTTTTTTTTGCTCCAGGCTATGTCGGTAAGCAATGTCTTCCAGTCTGTGAAGTTAACCCATGTGCACCAGATTCAAAATGTGTACCGTCGGAGAAAGATCTCAACACCAAATGGGGTTACTCGTGCATGTGTGATGCATCCCATACAGGAGATTACTGCGAGCTTGAGGTCGATCATCGATGTCCGTCAAACTGGTGGGGTTACCCTATATGTGGACCTTGTCACTGTGATACGGACAAAGGTTACGATGCCAATTGCAACAAGACAACTGGGGAATGTGCGTGTGAGGTAAGTAGCTCGCCTAATATTACATTGACTGAAACACTGCAATTTGGCTCAATTTGGAAATACTTTTTAAATAATGTGGTGCATAGGCTAGTAACTTTGATTGTCGCATGATAATCTCATCAGAAATCTGTATTGATATTCATGTTTATAAAATTTCATTTCTATTCATTTATCAGGACAAGCATTTTCAACCTCTTCACAGCGATATATGTTTTGATTGTGATTGCTATGCCACTGGGTCATTTGGAAATCGTTGCAATCCCTTGACTGGCCAGTGCAAGTGCCGAGCTGGTGTGATCGGACGTCGCTGTGATTCTTGTTCGAACCCATTCGCTGAAGTTACGCTTAGGGGATGTGAAGGTAAGTGTCTGCACGTAAAATATATTGATGTATAACTATATCCATGTAATTAGGGGTTTCCGCTCGATAATTCCCACCTGCCGCCAGTTCTCGGGAATTTTTAGCGATTTCCCGAAATCCCGAGAAAAATTCCCGGGGAATCGGGAAAATTACTGTTTTGACGCATTAATACTGGAAATGAAATATAAAAGATAAAAAAGAATTAATGGGAAAATATTTGTTAAAAATTTACTTAATCTTCTATAGCATAGTTTGGGAAAAGATGTGGGGGAAACATGGATAAGAGGGGGCTTCCAGTTCGTGTAAACAGTACTAACAACCCTGGCCTACTATGAAAATCCTATACTGTGGAAGTGGGAACACCAGAGATGAACAAAGGAGATAATATAGATGGCTTTTTTCTCAGCCAGAGATATCAAGGAAACAGTTATTTTCCGGATATTATGCTGAGGTGAGCTCGGAAAGAAAAGTCATCACGTCTCCGCCGGGACTCGAACCCAGGCCCTCTTGCATACCGGGCAAGCATGCTACCATCTACACCACTGGAGACACATGAATCTGCCTTCCAAATTTCACGCACTGTGTCGTGAGGCGCTGAAGTAGAGGCATTAGTAGCCTCTCTTAACTGAAGTCATTTCCTGAAGTTAAGAGAGGCTACTAATGCCTCTACTTCAGCGCCTCACGACACAGTGCGTGAAATTTGGAAGGCAGATTCATGTGTCTCCAGTGGTGTAGATGGTAGCATGCTTGCCCGGTATGCAAGAGGGCCTGGGTTCGAGTCCCGGCGGAGACGTGATGACTTTTCTTTCCGAGCTCACCTCAGCATAATATCCGGAAAATAACTGTTTCCTTGAAAGGAGATAATATCTGAAAAAAAGATGTAGTGTTATGATTTCTTGTGTTATAGTGTGTCAATAGCTATCCCTATTAGTCTATGTGTGGGGTCCGCCCGTTTCTGAAAAAGACTGAAAGCTCTCTGCTATTCTAAAGTCAAACATGCATAATACCTAATATATTTCCCTCACTCATCAGCACCCATTAATTGCGGGGGCAGGGTTGCCTTTTTTTTTACCTTCAAGTGGGATGACCCACTGACCATGATCCACGTTTAAAAAAAAACCGGGATGTACAAGAGTTGTGTCGCACAATCGCACAAAAGCGATTACAGCCAGGGATTCTTGAGCTACCTGCCATGATCCAAACTTGATTTGCATGGGCTTCGTAGATGAGTCGGGCAAATCCACTTACAATCCTACATACATGCCCTTGTTTCGTCACTAGTTTCACCAATTTTGAAAAACAAACAGCCCCATGGCCCATGGGTCACGAAACTGATCTTGTTCATTTTAGGTCGCGGGCTGAAAAAGGTCAAGAATCTCTTTAATAGCCACTTTCGAATGTTCTAAACAGTCATAGTTGTTCATACATTTCATTACTGTTTGGTCCATTTATATAGGATTATTGTTTTCAATATCGTCTTACTAATCAATTATTATTTTACTTTTTTTCATTACAGTTGTCTATGATGGATGCCCTAGATCATTTAGTGAAGGTATCTGGTGGGATAGAACTCTATTTGAAAAGGAAGCTGTTCACCTTTGCCCCAAAGGCTCTGTTGGTAAGTGTGAATAATGTTTTTAAATATATCTTGGAGACTGGGATCAATACAGTGGAGTATATCAATCAATAGAGTTGTGAGGTTTTAGTTATATGTTAGTTTTCCCAACTTTGAGGCACGAATCCAAGATGGTCTCCAATTTAAAATTCTCTCTACAGAGAGTATACAGACCTTTAGCATGATATTTACATGACACAAAAATTCAGGAACTTTCCATTTTTACTCCAATAGTAGACAGGTGGCGGTACTCAAACATGACATATGTCTGATTCTGACAACACTCACGACATACAGGGTGATTATAATTAAAGTTCCCATACTCGGAGTAGTTTTTCTCAAATTGCTTATCCGAATATAGTCAAATTTTTAGGATATCTTAAATGAGACCATGTTATGAAATAAATTTAAAAAAAATTCAATTTTTGACCACCAGGTAGAAAAAAGTGATGCTTTTTTATTGTATTTCTTTCCCCCTAGACCTTGTAGCGCATAGTTTCCCAACCTTTTTTGTCCCATCGCCCCCTTGTTCAGGACTTTTTTTCTCTATCGCCCCCAACAGAATCTAACTCACAGGATGTTATACCCGTAGCTTCTACCGCACCCGTGGAACTTTCCATCGCTCCCAAGGGGCCGTTAGCACCCACGTTGGGATTCTGATGTAGCAGATATACAGAGTTTCAATATAATATGTTCTCCAGAATGGGCGCTGCATAGGTGGGAGCAGTTTCAGTATACTGACGGGTGTTACATTGGTCTGAGCAGTGTCAGTTTACTGGAACTTATAACTATGTAGCACCCATTCGGGTAGACATATTCCATTGTAAATTGGTATATCCGCTATATGGGGCCATAGGAAAATGTAAAATGCAATAGTACTCCCTATATCACCTGGTGGTTGAAAACTGAACTATTTTTTTATTTCAAAAATATCTCTCATGATCTCATGAAGATATCCTAAAAATTTTAAAAATTTGTATTCAGATAAGCAGGTTTTTGAGGAAAACTACTCATATAGTATGGGAACTTTAATTATAATCATCCTGCACATTCCAGCATCCACCATTTTGTCAGAAATTCTGTAGAGGAATGGTCACATATACTCAAGATCAAGTAGGAATAGTTATATCTTATGGAATTCTGATCTGTTACTGAACTAGACAATTTTCCATGTATCGTCTAGGAAATTTCAGTGACACATGAGTATAGCTTACATAGATAAGTACGTGCGTAAAAGTAAATAAATGTAATTATTTTTTTTCTCCCAAGGTAAAGCCACTAGATATTGTCATCCAGAGTTTGGCTGGCAGGAACCAGATCTTTTCAAATGCACGTCAGACACATTCTTAGAACTGGCAGACCAGGTAAATATTTAGCGAGTATAATATACCAGTTTCGGTTATGTTAATTAATGACTTCATTGAGCTGAGTGCTTATTACTGGTTCATCTATGTTCTAGCTTGCTGTAATTGAACGGGACAAACTGCCACTGAGCACCTACTTGGCGATCAAAATATCTACTGACTTGAAGAAAGCTACCAACTTGACTAAAAACCTTTATGGCAGTGACATTCTTATCGTTGATAGATTGTTGCACCATGTACTAGAATACGAGAATCAACAGGGTGGACTCAATCTGACTCACCGACAGGACAAAGATTTCATTCAGGTAAGAATATTGGGCAAGTTCAATAATATACAAGGTACGTTCCATAAGGCATGAGAGTAAAATCATAAAAAAATCAAGAAATATAGGTACAAAAAAATTTATTCTTTTATCAAAATATCTTCCCTCAGATGATATGCAACACTCCAATCATTCAATTCCCCCCTTTTCAAAGCAAGTAGAAAAAGCTTTTTCGATGAACCCTTCACAGCTGAAATAACATCAGTATCTTCGTAAAATTGTCTGTCATGAAATTTGTTCTCCTTTCAACATCTCAGACAACTATAAATTGCATAGTGTGAGATCCAGACTCTCTGAGGGGGTTTCACCATGATTTTGATATTGTATTTGCATAATATGTTTCCGTTTTTAAAAAAAAATTTTTGTGATAACACATATCAAGAGAGCCTCATAAATTCATAGGAAATTTGATGCTGCATCACGATAATGCCCGCTTGCATGTTATTTCTGTTTGCTATGTGTTGTATGCTCTATTTCTGTTTAGCAATATCTTCATCAATTCAATACTAAAACGTGGAGATACCCTCCCTCCCCCAACTTCAAAGGTAGAGTCAACTGATCGAATGTATATACAAATACAACGCCACAACAGGCAAATTGTCCACCGAGGTGGCTGAGAAAAAGTTGCCCATAACCAACATGGATGTCATATATTTAAAAAATACACTAACCTAGTCAAAAATGCAATTATAAACAATATATACACATGCTGAAATATTATAAAATGCCCATAAAGAGTACCTATGGTTGTCCAATTCTAAGCATGGACAGCTTCTCGACCTATCCCAACATGTCCACCACATTTCTTTTCAAATGTATCAATTGTGTTAGAATTTACTTGTGTTAAAATTATGGGGGACCATTAAATTTATTAATAACCCCCAGAGAAAAATTCCCAGTGACACCATAACCTCGCACTGTCCCTTACCAATCGATACTGGTGTCCCCCTGCAAAAGCAATCGCATCCTGTTTCGATCCATAATGATATAAATATATGTGTATCTAATGAATTGACATCATCATCATTGTGCCCCCGCCAGCAATAATGATCATGCCCCCCCCCCCTTAAACTTTCAAGTCTGTCTCCACCTGCGAACCCCATATCCCAAACTCATTACGGTCCGGATCTCACACCATGCGATTTCTTATTTTCCAATGTGGAAGGAGCAGTTCTGTGGTAAAAAATTTAATGAAGATGCCGACGTTTTTTCAGCTGTGCAGAAATTACAGAGGCAGCTTTGGAAAAAAGCTTTCTCTAACTGCTTTGAAAAGGGGATTGAACAATGGAACAGTTGCATATCATCTAAAGGAAGATATTTTTAAAATGAATATTTTTTTTCTTTTGTTGTACCCATATATTTCTTTATTTTTTAAAAATAATTTCACTCTCAGTTCATATGGAACACACCTTGTATCTCATGATATCAAACTAAAACATAGTGTTATATATACTTGCCATATTTCACCATTCCTGATCGATGTCAAATTGTTTCCACACGTAGAGTCTTGTCCAAGCTGCAAGCCATATTTTAGAGCCAAAATACGTGAAGTTATGGGAGCACATGGCAACATTCACCGGAACCGGTCCTGAGCATTTGATGATGATGTTTGAGAAGTATGGGCAAACTCTGATCCACAATAGGGTAGATACATTCACTGATCCTTTCGAAGTTGCGGCAAAGAATATGGGTAATTTCTCTTTCCACAAACTATTCATAAAAAGCATATGCTATTTACACATTTTTTAAATGAATTTTATTCTCGCTTCTCTTTTTATAAATTTCATAGTAAAGTTGTATTGTTATGCTGTGCAATTTATCAGTTTCATAAACGTGAACACGATTCCTTGTTCCAGTGTTTGGACTTGACACAGTCTCCTCAGCAGAGTTATGGGAACCTATTCCACAAGATCAAGTGAACCACCACCAAAACATGTCCTTTTTACAGTCGTCAGATTTCTTGGACTATGCTCTTGCTTCTGAGGAAGGGCCTGCTGTTGTCATCCCTAAATATAACAATTACCCGATGCGCAGTGAGTTCCGAGACGATATGACGAAAGCTCTGATACCTCTTCAAACTCTAGGCATCAAAACCCTTCAAGGTAATGATCCTGAATGAAACATGTTATCTCTTGATCATTGTATTATACGAATGCTATATGAATAGCTCAATGTGAATGAAAAATGCATATTGATTCTTTTTTAAATGCTACCTTTCAGAATCAAAGACGCAAAAACCTCACAGAATGCAGATTCCAAAAGACACTGCAGTGGTTGTATATGCTGTATACCCAACTATTGGTCAACTTTTACCTCGTATCTATGATACTTCAATCAGGTTGGTGTTGCTATTGGTTCTTTTATCATGTGCCCCATGTATTGGAGCCGCACTTCTTATATGTCTTTATTAATTTTCTAGTGAATTTGTTGCAAAATATTGAAAACATCAAAGGAAGGTTGTTTCTTTTGTCCTCCACATGTCAGAGCTTTATCAAACTCCCCCTATTTGGACCACATCTTATACCCAGGAGTGCTCAACCTTCTAAAGAATGTGGGTCACTCGAGTGATCATGAAATCTGTCACGGGCCGGGGCAGATTTATTGTTCCGCTGCCAGTGGGCTATAGAAACCAATGGTTCCCCAGTAAAATGCCATATGCCCCGTTACCTATGCGCCCTGTATATTACATATAGTACGGACTGTTATGTGAAATATTGTGTTGTGTTTAAGCCAACACGCACGTTGCTTCGTTTGCCTGCAAGAGAGCGGTCATATTCTGAACCAAAAAGCCACTTGAAGGTAGCTTGTCATCCAACAAAATATCAGATTTTGACCGTATCGAAATTGAAGTCAACAAACTGATAATTTTCTTATTTGAAAATCTGATTATTTATATGTTCCGTCAGCTTTGTCACTGCGTACATGATTTCTCTGGAACGAATGGCTCAAACAAATATTTAAAAATATTTCACATGTATTTTAGTTCATTTTTTTAAATTCATAATAGGGCTGCAACATGAACCTATATCCTTGATACTTATGTTATTGTTGAAAACGATGTGGAAGGTTAAACTTTTCAATTGTGATTCGTATGTGTGGCTACTCCCCTCATTACTACTTTTATCCACATGAAGAGAATAAAATTAATAAAACTGCTTGCTACCACTTTTTGCGATTTTTATCATTATAAGAATGTGTATTTTGGAAGCTACAACTGACATTTTCTCAACGAAACCATAATAATTTACACAAAAATAAACTAATTTGGAAATAATACAAATTTGATCATCCAGTACAGTAACTTGACATTGTAACACGACTGAAGACATTGTGCCGTCTTCAAAGCGCAGAGTTTACATTGATTAAAAAAATTGTTTTTTTTGATTGGACTGACACAACACATAAAACATACAACTCAAACTGAGAAAACACAAAACAATAAACTTCACAAAAAGTAACATTACGATGATACAGACACTTTGTGACCCCAAGGGATTTATTCTATTTTTACTGTATTCTATTGTGTTTATTTTGCTTTTTCGTTATTTCCATAAATTAAAAATTAATCAAATTAAATTCAAAAATATTTATACTTCAGACAATTTTTGAATAATTATCTTCTAATGGGAAAACGGGGGGGGGGGGGTTGGAGGTAGGAAATTGATCATGGTCGCAAGGGGGCCACAGGAATGAGAAATGGTTGAAAGGGGGCCATGGACAAAAAAAGGTTGAGAACCACTGGGTTAAATGGTTAAATCTGCGCCCCCTTTTTAATGCGCCGGGGGCATCAGATTTGCCTGCTCCCCCCCCCCCCCAACTACTTGCGGCCCTGTCTATTGGTAATATTATGGCCATTCTAAGATTCAAAGGTTTCTCCTTGGAGTGTTGTTACAGTCTTTATCTCATCAACCGTTCGTCGTAGTGGTATGGCTCTAATTTTAAAAATTCTAAAAATGTGACCAGAAATTACCCTGTACGAGTTTTGAGGATGAAAATACAGTGTACACAAAATAAAAAATGAAATTTTTATACGATCCTTCCCCTCCCCCCGTCCTCTAACTTCCAATTAGACAGTTGTTGCTCTTTCTCTTCTGAGCCTAACAAACAAGTTACATGTTTTTAACTCCATTATTCCCTGAGATATTCAAATTCAAAAATCGGAGACCAGTCCAGGCTTAGGAAAATTTCACGGCCCGATGCAAAAAAACAAAAAAAATTGCGGCCCTCTCTAAAAATTTTATGTAGTTGCTCCCCGACTTACAAACTTTTCGAGTTACGAACATAAATCTTGAAATTTTGTTTTCATGAAAAGAACGAATTCTATCACACTCATTTTTTTTTTTCATTATTTCAGGAACGCGTCGATAGTCTGGATCGTAATCAAACACGATCCATTGAGAGGGAATAATTTTACAAAATTCATAAATTATTAATAATAATTGGCGCGTGGTCCACCTGCTGACACTTCATCGTGGCTCGAACCATATTCAACAGACATGAATTTTTTTCATGCTTTTAAAGCGCTTCATCATCTCTTTATCAAATATACGTTGCAATTCGATAACTTCGATCATTTTTCGAATTTTTTATTGATGTTTTTGTTTAATTAATGTAAATTAATAGAAGTAAAGGAATCAGGTACTAGAATTCCATGACCCCCCCCACAAAAGTGGGGCTGACAGGCAGGATCGTCGTAATAGCATCATAGGCCAAAGGATTTTTTGGAGGCCCTACGAGAAAAATTCTCGAAAAATTCGTAAATTGAACCTGGTAACCCTATCTGAAGACCACATAATCCGTGTTTTCACTTATTTGTTCGATCATCCATATTGTCCGAATGTTCTTGTGGAAAAAAATAATTATTTTTTCTACATAAAATCGATTATTGCAAATGAACGAATTTTGTTACTGAAATTTTCGTCTCGTAAAAAAATTTTATGCCAAAAAATAACAAAGAGAACTCTCTATCTCTCTTTCATCATCTCATGAGTTACCTGAAATTTCGAGATTAAATGGCAGCGCCAACAGTAAATAAATCAAGCCTCCGGAGAGAGTAAGACGTCAGCGGTCTCCGCCTTGGCAGTGCTAAGAACTATGTCCCTCAATATCTTTCGTCGGAACATCACGTGACACGGTGAAAACAAACACGATCCCCCCCCCCCACTCCCGGTTATTTTCTTATGGCATAAATAGGAGTTTAAAAAACAATAAATGAAAAAATAATTTCAGCTTGGACGAGATAATTCCAAAATTAATGAAAGTTATAATTTCAGCATTAAAGAAAGATAATTTCAGCATTAAAGAAAGATAATTTCAGCATTAATGGAAGAAAATATTCTAGAATTAATGTAAGAGATAATTACAGCATTGATAAAAGTGATAATTCCAAAATTAGTGAAAGAATTAATGAAAGAGATAATAATAAAATTAATGAAAGATAATTCCAGAATGAAGGAAAGAGATAATTCCAGAATGAAGGAAAGAGATAATTCCAAAATTAATGAAAAAGAGATAATTCCAAAATTAATGAAAGAGAGAATTCCAGAATTAATGAAAGAGAGAATTCCAAAATTAATGAAAGAGATAATTCCAAAATTAATGAAAGAGATAATTCCAGTATTAATGAAAGAGATAATTCCAGAATTAATGAATTAATGAGATATAATTTCAGAATCAATGACGGAAATAATTCCAGAATTAATGAAAGAATATTTAAAAAATAATGGAGGAAAATTCCATAATTGATGAAGGGAAATTCAAGAAATGATGAAAGAAATGATTCCGGTATTAAATGAAAATAATTTAATCTTTTTTCACCTTTAGATGAGTTCTGTATCCTTTTTTTAAATCTTTAAAACCCAATATTTAGAGACCGAACTGTACATTTCTATGGAAAAATTGCCAGGCGGGAAGTTTGTTTTGACCGAGTCACTAGATTTCTTTGCATTTGATGTCGCTGCAGTCGCGGTGGCTGGATGCTCCCTCCTGTAATATATAATCTCTGTCGTCTGCTTCTCTCCAGGTTACTTGTTTTGGGCGTCTCCTTGTGTCCTGAAAAAATGACTGAACTGGCAGTTCGAACTTCCAGTTCTGTTTGTGGGCTTAATTCGTAGGGAACCGACTTCCTCTCTGTCGTCTGCTCATTAAGAGGCTCTTTGTTTTGGACGTCTCCTTATGCTCAAATAAAATAACCGAACTTATAGTTTGAATTTCCAGTTCAGTTCATGAGCTTTGTTTATAAGGAACTAAGCGGAATAAAGAATATAGTTTTTTTTACTTTGAACTTCGTCATCACCACATGAGTCACTTTTAAATTTGACATTAGATGGCAGCACATCACTATAAAGTGGAGTGCGGAAAAATTCACTTTTTACGATCTTGCCTGTCATCTGCTTGTGAAAAAATTATTGAACTGGAAGTTTATCTTTGTGAACTGGAAGTTTATAAGCTTTGCTCATAACAGTGATTCCCAACGTGGGCGTTAACGCCCTCGGGGGCGTTGGAATGTTTCAGGGGGGCGGCAGAAGCTACGAGTAATAGAATCCTATGGATTAGATTGCGTTGGGAGAAAAAAATTTCTTAGGAAGGGGGCGAATATATGGGGGACAAAAAAGGTTGGGAAACTATGGCTTATACGAAGCAAAGATGAATGAAGAGATTAGTTTTTTATACCTGAGCTTCTGATTTTGAAAGTAGGTAGCAGCACCAACAATATTTTTAAAAATGAATTTCTTAAAGTATTCTAGAGTATTAAATTAATATTAATTCCCTTTTAAAATTGTTAGTGCCGTTGTGAATTCGCGGCAAATGGTACAAGGGGAAAAAAAAAACTGCTATTGGCGAACGGCGTAACATTTCGAGTCACCCGGTATATACGGATTTTGTCATTGCGTAACGCAGTGACAAAACTGTTCATGTGAACATAATAATGATTGATTATCAGGATTTCAAATCCATCGGAAAATATAAATAAGAGGCCATTCAAGTATTACGTAAGCAGATTTTCAGCCATTTTTGACCACCTTTCCCCCCCCCCCCCCCCCCCCCCCGTCATCACAAGTCAGCAAATCTGAAACCCCCTCTTATCAGTTTGTTGACTTTAATTTCAATACGGTGAAAATCTGATATTTCGTTAGATGACAAGTTACCTTCAAGTGGCTTTTTAGTTCGTAATATGGCCGCTCACTCGCAGGCGAACGAAGCAACGTGCGAGTTGGCTTAAACACAACACAATATTTCACATAATAGTCTGTACTATATTTAATATACAAGGTGCATAGGTAACGGGGCATATGACATTTTACTGGTGAACCATTGGTCCTAGAAGCATACTTCCAATTGGAAAAAGTACCCTAATAATGTGTAGTACTCAGATATTTGATTCATGTTGCCAGGGGTTATACAGTTATTAAAATAAAAATGTCAACTTTTTATGTGGACACCCCATGCCCCTAAACACAATTGGAAAGTTGTTTCCTGGTCTCCGACAAAAAAATGCAACCTGTCTAAGTTCAAATTTTCATTGAGATATTCGAAGAAAGTTGGAAAGAAACAGCATATTGAATAAGGGGAAACCATTTTACCCGCATTTAATGCTGTTTTCCCCAAATTTCTTCAATTTTTCGAATTCGCATATCTCGGTGAATATTGCACTTAGAAACGTGAAATTATTTTAGTTGGCATCGGAAAAGACGGAGCAACAACTTCTTAATTGGGTTCTTTGGCACACGGGGATGGTATAAAAAGTTTTTTATTTTATTTTATAACTAGACAATCCCTTACAAAATGAATGACATATCTGAGTTGGACACGTGATTTGGATACTTTTTCTAGTTGGGTATGTCTTTAAGACTAACGACTCGCCAGTAAAGTGCCATACGCCCTGTTACCCATGCAGTCTGCATACGCACGTAAAAAAATAGTTTGAGACGAAATACAGTCGACTCTAGTTTTAACGAATACCGTTATAACGGAAAAAAAATACAGTTTTAACGAAAACTTTTCTAATGCCCTGGATAAGTTTACATAGGAACAATATGAAAATCTGAAATTCTTTTGTAACGAAATTTCTTTATTACTTCGGTCTCTTGGAGTTCATTATAATGGGGTTTGACTATATTCCCACCAGAAAAAATCTGATATTTTTCCACTAAAGTAATTGAACTTTTGCAATTTGATCTGAAAACAGTCCTTTTTATAATGATTATGTCATTTTACTTTTATAAATTTCGGAAGGAAACAAAAGGAAGAAAGGTTGGGGAGAAAAAAAGAAAAATGGCCAAGAGGGGCTCGGTTGTGCGTAAATGCCATGAAATCCCACTTGTGCGCAAGGGGATTCGGGCCTCACTCTCGGTTTTATGACAAAATTTCACATTTATGAGACGTTTGACTACGGTCACGATTAATCGCTATATATAGCTTTCAATATTAAAATATTTCATTTATACGAAGCACAATTTCAATTATTTGAAATTTTCATTTTGAGTCGAATTCCAAATCTTTGGCATTTAGACATCATTTCCAACTATCAAATCCGCGAGGTTTTTGCAGATTGTGAAAAATGTGTCGCTGAACTGGTTTTGCATGCGTATTATGAACACTAAAAACCACAAATTTTAGGTTGAGTGATACAAAGAGATGAATTCAACCGGTCGGTTGTGGACATTTCAAAGTGAAGACTTACGTGAGAATTTATTACACGTTTCTGAAAAATCAGCAGATGCCCTGACTCTCAAATAAACGGATTTAAATTGCTTTAAATGTGGTCATACGCCATATTAGAATTTTCTTTTCTAATGTCCACAACATTGTTCTTGCAGTACAGGAAAATTGCATTGAAATTATTTGGGATGTTGCAGGCCAGCAGCAGGCTTACGTAGTAGGGCAGTTAATAGGAAGCATTACAGTATAGATTAAAAAAACTTTAAAGATGTGGTGTGAATCTTAGTCTTACTAAGTCCCAATACATTATCTGCTTGGATTGCATATAAACCAATTAGCAAACCAAATGACGTTAAGACCGTCTTAAATGTGTTTAAAATCACGTTTTTCCTGTTAAATTGAAAGGAATGGCATAAGAACACTTGCGATTGAGACACAAAAGCAAATTTATGCAATTACAGTTTCTTAAGTTATACAGCAATGTAGTTTTAAAAAATGTAATTTCGTGGGTATTTTTCCTCATGTATGATTTGGTCTCTTGGATGGAGTTTGTTATAACTGAGTTCGACTTTATTTCTTTTCAGTGGAGGCAATGGGTTGGCACACCCCTCCCCAAAAATTCATAAAAAATACCCCGGAGCAGTCATTCCTTATTCGATTTTTATAAATATATTCCCCATCAGACCACTCAGGTTTAGAGGCGTCGCGAGTTCGATACCCGGTTCATCCTTGTCAGAAAACTTTCCTGACATAGGGGTACAACAAAAAATGACAACTTGAGCGCAGCACAAAATTTCTTAGTCCCCCATCGAGGGGTTAGCGCACCAACCTCTCGATGAGTATAAGAAACAAGCCTGCCGTTCAGAATCGTCAATAAATTGTAGGTCCCGGGGTCTAATTAGCCCTCGTCGTGCGCCAAAAATTATCAATGATCAGACCACTCAGTGCCGGTTGAAGATAGCTTTGTGATAAACTAGATGGCTATCCGTCTGTAATTGCATGAAAACGATGGGGGGTTTTTTAAAAGCTTTCACTTTTCACCCATTTACTTCTTGGATTGCATTTACTACCAGCACTCAAAAGAATGTCAATGAATGGTCAAGAAATCTTTGTCTGCTTTCTTTATGGCAGCCCTCTTTGAATTAAAAGTTTTCAAACACACACAATTTTCTGTCTTTACAGTTACTCCATTTTGCTTTAAACCTCTTCTATAGTTTGCGTCAGGGCCTACTGTCACCCCCAAGTCGTAAACCCACCGAGATTACATGCAACGCTTTTTTTATTTCCTTCCTCATGTTAATGTTATAGCGGAATCAACTTGAATAGCGGAAAAATTGCAAAAAATATATTCTATGCATTTTTTGTTTGAAATTAAATTTTTTTAGTCACTCTGACTAAAAAAAATTTAATTCCACAAACTTCTTCGTGGCCCCCCGTATCAGTAGCCGTGGCTCCCCTTTTGCCAGATTTTCATCCGTGGCCCCCCTGGAATATCCTAGGGCCCCCCTGAGGCCATATGGCCCCCGGTTGAGAACCACTGCTCTAGGTCACTCACCAAACTTTTCTCACACTCTTTAGGTCACTGACCTAATCCTGTGCTCTTCATATGACTTTCTTGGGGATTCAAATGCTTGCAAACTCTCTTGGTCCTTCTTTTGGTCACTCACCGACTTTGCCCTTTGCTCTCTACGTCACTTCATCTATCTGGCCCAGCATTCTTGTCACCCACTGGCCTAGTTCATTTTTCTCTCTAGCTCACATTTTTTGTCACTCAAATGCTTTCAAACTCAACAAGTTACTCTTTTTGTCCCTCATCGACTTAGCTCCTTACATTCTAGGCCGAAGCGGATTTGTGGTTTAACCATCTGTGAGCTAAACAAAGTTTGCTGCTCTTCCCGTATTCTAGTCTGATTTTCTTGACCACTCATTCCTCAAATTTGCTGCCTCTTCAAACTTGCCTTGCCACCCTGGACGATACCCCCCCCCCCCCCGTAAATATGCTCATGGTCATGGACTGCTCAAATGATTTTAGAACCAGTTGTGTGATTGGTAATCTTCTCACTACTTGCTTGGTTTCATAAATGGTTGCGTACTGCAACCAAACAAAATGTTTCATGGCTCAATGTTTTTTACATTTTATATTGTATGGGGAAATTATAAAACCAAAGTCAACATTATATATTTTTTAACATGAAGGAGGTACAATCTTTTTTTACAAGTTCATTACGGGCCCACTGTAATCCATAGTAGAAGTTAAAATGGAAGGGCCACAATGTTGGATAACCTGGTTAATGACTAGCACATAAAAAAGACCATAGGATACTACATTAGTGTAAATAATCATTCTGTCAGAACCGCAACTGGAGTGGGAGGAGAGAGCAGGCGAGCCTGGTGCTGGGCCGGAGGGGGCAAAATTTTGATCCCCCTTAACCTCTCCTTCAACATTCTAAAGAGGCTTCAAAATGTGTGTTTGCTCCTACTGATCAAGTATCTAGTTGTGGCCTTGCGTTCAGTACATCGTTACCAAAATTAGGTTCAAGGAAGCAGGACACGTCAAGGATTCTGATGGCCAAATTTGTTCCAAAAGAAGGGGGGGGGGGATTGAGCATGTATGTCTTATATCAGGGGTTCTTAACCTATGGTCATGATCCAAACTTGGGTCACAGGGGCTTCCAAGATGGGTCATAAAAATTAACTTGCAGCCAGGGATTCTTGAGAGATGACTCATGACCCAAACTTGATTTCCAATTGATTCCAAGATTTGTCATACAAATCCGCTTACAGCCAGAGATTCTTGAGCTATAGGTCATGGTCAAAATTTAATTCTCATTGGCTTCCTAAATTAGTCGTAAAACTCCATTTGCGATCCTGTTATAAATGCACATACTGGGTCCCTAGTTTCACTACTTCCAGACTAGGAACTTCGGAACAGACTGAAGACTTCCAGACTTCAAAAAAAAAAAAATAGTCCCATGGTAGCTAAGCTGATTCAATTGTTCAGTTTGGGTCTCGGCTGGAAAAGGTTAAGAAAGTGTTGATAAAGTTTTCGTACATATTATAATTTGCCCTAACATTTTTACCATCTTGTCTTACAGGCAACGTTTTGGTGTCATGCTCTCGGCCAACACTCCTGTGATGACTGTAGTTGCTCAGCCTGTAAACAGCAGTGCGACTTTGGATCAGAATTTAGTACATAACCTCCGGGTCAAGTTTAGAGTTATTGATTCGTCTGAGTATGCTAACCCACAGTGTGTATATTGGAATTTCAACGCAGGGTAGGCACTTCCGATCCACGTTTGGCTGTATATTTGTTATTAATGTTTATGGGGTTGTAATAACTTGATCATGTCTACAATCTCTCTTTTCATGTCATTCTTTTCATTCAGTGAACGTGGAAAATGGTCATCAAAGGGATGCGTCAATCAGGGATCCAGTCAGATCAGTGGTCATTCATATGTAAATTGTTCGTGTGATCATCTTACAAGCTTCGGTGTTCTCATGGATGTAACAGACAAAGAGGTAAATGAATTGAAACGTAAACACTGTAAGTGCCATAAAGGAATTCAAACACAGTTCCTCCCTTTAAAACATCAAATGAGCAGTGCTTTATAATGTTGTCAACATGAAAACTGCCTGGCAGCTCTCAAAGTAGTTCAAGGGTGTGTGTAAAGAGGTCCGAAGTGTGAACATCTCTATGGGCTGCAAAAACAGTTTTTTGCAATATCCCAATTTTTTTTTTTTTGGCACACGGTGTGCTTACTACTTTTGCCTCTCAATTTTCTATCAATGAATACCATATTTTTTGGAATAAGTGAAACATGAGTCTGCTGCAATGTGAGGTGGGAAAAAAGTAAAATACAGTTAAACTTTGGTTAGTCGTCACTCAATTTTTCAGGAAATTGTGACGGCTGAAGCGAAGTGTCGTCAGTTTCAAGCTCAACACTGTAAACATTGTATAAATGTAAAATAACATTTATTAACATGCAAATTGAAATCGCAATAGCACAAATTCCAATAAAAACAATAGCAAATACTGTATGTAGATTACAAAGGAAGAAAACTGAATTTTTTATTTTTTTATTTAGTTTTACAGTATTCACTTAATACCGTTGAATACACAGGTACGATTTATACCACTGACAATTTACACCAATTTTGTTTTAATCAGGGCTGCCATTTCAACTTTTCCATTAGGAAGCGGGGGGGGGGGGTGCAAAGAACATGTACTCAATGTGTGTGGATATATATATACCATTTTTAGTGTATTTTCAAAACCAGGGGTCAACGGCCATTCCCGACCCCCCCCCCCCCAAATTATTTGACAGATTTAATTTAATCTGACCCAAAATGACGGGCTTACCCAGTGCTTTAAATTCTGCAGCAATAGTTCATGGTATAAACATAAGTTAATCTTGAGTACAAGGTCTGATTTCGACTTTCAGAGGCAATGAGCCAATGACCAAGTTAAAGCTTGGATTATGAAACCTCCTTGTTTTGAGAAAAAAATCTTTGGGTGTGTGTGTTAATAAATATATTATGTTCATATTTGAAGCCCCGATTTCAAGGGGGGGGGGTGTCTTGGCAAAAACCCACTTGTCCATGCCAAAATCAGGTCCAGCTTGCACAGTCCGTAACACTTCAATGAAGTTTTGGTGTTTTAGTTAGCAAATGAACTTCCTCACAGTGACACTTTCATCACTTGAGCAATTCTGTTTTGATACACACAAGTCTTTTATGATGAACAGGCCTACGGATGGTGCAAATGTTCAATCATTATACTTCACTCACTTCACTTCTGAAATATAGATGGCAGCACTAAAAAATCTGATACAACACTATATTAGCATACAGACTGTTAGGTTCACTTACACTTCTGGCACAGCTCTCACTAGGTATTAAATTGCCCATGGCGAGAGACCTGAGTTAAGCTCAGTTTGAAAGGGAAAAACTGTTTTTATGGTTCCCTTTGAAGAAATGACAATGCTGTTGTCAAGCTCTTCTTTAAAGAGGTAGAAATCACCTATTCCTCTCTTTCAAACTTTCCATTGTGACGAATTAACTTAAATTAGCGATGAGTAAACAAGAGTTTCATAATATTTTCATCGCTGTGATGGTCGAGTGGTCATAGTGGTTTCATCGCTGTGATGGTCGAGTGGTCATAGTGACGAACTCGCATCGAGAGGACTCGAAACCGACCATGACCACTGCTCTGTCCCCATAGGGGATATAAGCTGGTCCCCCAGAGGGTTTGGGCCATGGTGGATGAGCGATGCAACGTCCAGAGCACTAAGCACCGTTAAACCACCAGTGGGTAAGAAGACAAAAAGTTGAGGTTACATGGGCAGGTGCATATGCACCTCGCCAGCAGACCACAAACGGAGCCCACAAATAACTATAGACACACACATATATATATATATAAGAGATATATAAACATATATATACAAACATATAAACACTCATATATATATATATAATATATACAAGACAGGCGACATTGTCCATTGACAGCAACGGGAATCAAGGAACTTGATTGTCCATCAGAAATAGTGCACAAAGACACCGTGAGACAATCCCAAAATATCTCATCTCATGCCAGAGGATGAGACTGACGGAGACTGAGTCTGATGAAGGGTTGTTATCAGCTTGTGAGGGAACTGAAACATTCGTACTTTGGCACTGCTTCATGACTGTGATTTTGCCTTAGTTTGAAATGACGTATTTATGATTAATTATTATAGGTATTAAATGATGTATACGTATATCGAGAGGACCCGCGTTCAAACACCACCATTGCCACAGTGGTGGTCGGCTGAAGTTGGTTTTCTGTGGTGCTGAACTTCGAGGAACGAATGCAAGCCGATCTCCCACTTAAAAAGTCTCACCACAGAGAGCAACAGGCTGCCTACAAAAAAGTACAAATATTCATTCATTACACTACACTCACTTCACTTCTGAAATATAGATGGCAGCACTGAAAAATTTATCACAACACCAGATAAGCACTGCTAGGTACACACACTCTCAGAACAACTCACTAGGAAGTAAATTGCCTATGGGGATAGCCCTGAGTTTGAAAGAAAATTTTTTATCTATGACAGCTGGATGGGACTGAAGAAATGTGAATACTTAAGTGGGGTAAGGACTTACCAAGTTTTTTCTATACATTTGTAAACTTATTTGTTGCATGTTTGTAGGATAAAATTATAATATACACAGGCATTTAATAAAAACAAATGCTTGCCGAATGCTAATAATCAATCTTGAATATGAGTTAAAATGTGATTAAACTATTATTATATCAATGTTATATCATTGTATTAAATTATCTGTGCTGAGTCTCTTAACCCTTGTTGTAAAAACTAATGTAGGTGTACAAACACATATTAGTGTATGTGCCACAAGCCTCTGAAATTGCTTAATCAAAAATCCATGGGCAGCTCATGCAAAGGGGGCGCAGTGCACTCGACCGCACGCTGCAAGAGGTGCTAGCCAAGGCTTTGTTTAGACATAATATTTTTTACAATTTTAAATAATAAAAATTAACAAGACACCAGCATTCAGGGGCGTACACAGGATCTACCTTTGAAAGAGGCACAAAAATTGTCTTCCTGAGAAATTTGGAGCTACCATTCTTGAAAAAAGCATTCAAATTTATATAAATTGGATGGATAAAAGATTAGGTTCATCCCAATGTCTCCAAGGCTAAATCCCTTTCAGCCTCCAGAGTCATGTTTTACGGACAGGACAGGAGGCTTTGCCTGCCGCCCCTGCAAAACCTATGTGCTGCAGTGGATATATATAGGCAGATGAATACTTTTTTCACACAATTCCACCAGAGTATCTGTAATTTTTTTTTTTTATAGAGCTAAAAACACCAGAATTAGAAAGTTTTGCTTCTTTTAGTTAATGTAACCAGTGAATAGTTTATTCAGTCCTCTTTTTTTCTCATTTCAGTATTTCATGGAAGAGACGACAGCACAGGACATAGTGTCTTACATGGGCATATTGATTTGTCTGGCCATGTTGCTGGCAGCTTTCCTGGTGTTTTGTCTATTGAGGGGTCCGCAGACCAACAGCAATAACATCCATAAGAATTTGGTGGCTTGTATATTCATCGCTGAGCTGCTGTTCCTGTTGGCCCTGAAAATGAGAAGACCTCTTCTCCAGAGAGAGGTTAGCATTTAGTATTGCATGATCAAATAATCGATTTATCTGATGTATATGCATTTGAGCCAAAACAATAAAACCACATGCGTGCTGAATAAATTTGGTCTACACTATAGCAAACTTATTGTGAATTTCATGATCAGGAAAGATTAAATTATATCGAAGGGAAATGGTCAACATTGATAGGTGGCAGCACTTTTTGAAGAAAACATATGTAATTCTGACATCATAACCACATTATGTTAACGTCACATATGTATGTATGTACATACACACTTCTCTGCATGTGCAAAATTGTTTGAAATTCCCCATAAAGGGATGTTTATGATATGCATATTCAGTTTACTAGTGCAGAGGAACTTCTCATAACAGATACTTCCCATTGGCGGACACCTCCCATTAATGGACACCTTTTTTTAAATGTTTGCAGACCTTAACGTACATCACTATCCATTACCACTTTTGATCTTTTAACAAGAAATTCTGATTGTCTCTATTTGATGAATCAGTGATAAATCTGATAACCTTGTCCTAACCTAACCGCATGTTAAGAAAATAAAAAGGGGAAGAAAACAAAAAAAAGGGAAAAGTATTATAGATGAGGTACGTAAGAGAGTTTTTTAGAGTCCTCTTTTCCTTCTCACCCTACATGTTTTCTTTTACTGTTACATGTATATGGTAGAAATATACATTATGTGTGTGTGGAGGATCATTAACAAGAGTATATAGAAAGAAAGGAGGGAAAGAAAATGCAACTTCCATATATAGGGTTACTACACAAAGCTTCATGATAGTGAAAAGAGAGGAAAGAAAGCACAGAACTTGTGAGTTTATTCCACACTGGTGTTTGAACGTAATGTGATCATAATGTATGCCTATGATCGTAAAGAGGTTAATGAACATTCCTCGTTTGTGGATGAAATTTTTGGTCCCATGGGTGTCGGTTATTGAAAGACTTCACTGTAATAGTTACTACAGACAAAAAACAATACAAAACAGGTAGCATTTTGACACTTCAACTAAGATTTATGGCAGAGATCAACATAAACTTTCCCTCTTTTCCACAGAACAGGATACTGAAAGAAGGCATCACACATAAATACAATGATGATCATGGCAATGCATCTGCTCAGTTCACAGTTCACTTTTCCTTGTTGAATCAGGTGTGCATATATATTCGCCTGTGTAGAAGAGACAACAGTGTGTTAGGATAGAGACAACAGTCTGTCTACAGACAGATCTACTGTTTTCTCTAGACCCTGTCTATACATGTGAGACTGAATTGGAAAACAATGTGTATGTGAGATGGAGAGCTTTAAGTTGCTCTGTAAACAAACCCGCACATAGTATGTTGTACTTCATAAATGAATGATACTATTTCTATGACAGTGGTTTTATTTTTCGATGTTGGAGACAACCACCATCACTAGTAGAGCTTCAGAATTCTATCATAGCTTTCGTGGTGATGTTTATGTGCTCATAAGCTAACCTTATCTTTAAACTTTTCTAGTTTCCATGCAAGGTTATGGCGATCACTCTGCACTACATGTTTCTCTGTGTTTTCTCTTGGATGCTTGTCGAGGCCATTCATTTATATCGAATGCTGACAGAGATGAGAGACATAAACCACGGGCAAATGAGATTCTATTACTCTTTAGGATATGGTAAATATTATCTCGTTTTCTTTGTTTTTTGCTTCATATTTTGTTTCATATGGCATTAACTTTGTTATGTTTACAATTTCAAAATTAACACTCTTTTTTTTTCACCACTAGGTGCACCTGCGATCATAGTTGGTTTATCTGTAGGTGTTCGAGCTGATCAATATGGGAACTACTTCTTGTAAGTACCTGAAAATACAGTGTCTCCCAAAATTTCTTCTTTTTTTTTAAAGCAAAATCTAGTAATTATGAATTTTTTGTAGTTTTATTTCTTTAGAAGTACTTCCAAAGGTGATATGCATTGCTGTCTTAACGCATGGGCCTGCCTGGGCATGGCTGGGGGCTTCAAGAGAAGGAGGGCCTCACAAAAATCAGTTTGCCCAGGGGCCCTGATGCTCTTAAGACAGCCCTGGTGACATGACATTACCAAGATTATTCAAACCAGTCACAAGTTCAAATTTTATCATACCCCTTTTTTAATGTAAATTGTCATTGGAAGTTTTCTATGAGCCGTATGAGATTTACAAATACATGTATAATTTACTTACATAAATTAGCTATGCTCAACCCATCGCTTGCAAACCAAATGCATCTTTCTGAATCGTCTGATGTACCCTGCATCAAACCACTCAAGGGGCTCACAAAAAATTGTCCAATCATTTTAGTGAACTGTGGCACATTTCCAGATCACATGACTGACCCACAGCAAACCTTTGGTTAGCTTAAGTAGCTCATGGAAAATTTGCTGATTGGAACATTTCCAGAGTACTTGAATAGAGCCAAAAGCAGAATTTGAAATCACATGAGTAGCTCACATGACACTTATAGATCACTTAAATGACACATTATATATTTATATTACATTTAAGCAGCCTGCTGTATTTCTACAGATCACAACCCTTTAAGCAGCCTGCTGCATTTTTATAGATCACTTAAATTTTTAAGTGGCATTGACGAGGTATTTCGATTTCTCAAAAGCCTCTTATTTCAGCATTGACAATCCCAGATATTTTGCGACATTGATTCCTCAATGGAATATTTTTCACTTAACCTTTTATTATGCACCTGCTGAAAATTGAAAGAAAGCCGTTAGGTGACTCAACCATACATTGACCAACTCTTTCACCTGGCCAGTCCAGCAAGTCACATAGGATGAGAAAAGATAAGGACCAACGCACACACCATAGGTGGAGATTGACTTGGAAGTCTGGGGGGCTAGGTCATTATTGCTGGGGGGCACGATGATGATGATGTCAGCTCATATATACATATATACATTAGATCAGTCGACTCCGTCATGGGCGGAGATACAGGGGGACATGGGGGAGAGCAATGCCCCCCCCCATGTCCCCCTGTATCTCCGCCCATGACACACACTCCCTCTTTTAATTGTCATGAGACCGAATGGTCACATGAACCAGCTCTATATTATATTTTAAGTGTTTAATATTCATGCAAATAAAAATTGTTAAAATCCAACTTTAAAAGTAGGTTACTAATGTATTAACCTACTCCATTGGAAAAATTAAGCCATTTTGAAGGGGGTTTAGTGATTTCTGCTGTACCGCTTAAAGGGCTCAGTGGCTCTTGCCACATTTCCAGATCACTGAAGTGGCCCGCAGCATGCCTGTAGATCACTTGAGTGATCAGCAACACATTTCCAGATAACTCAAGTATCCCGTGACATGTTTCCAAACCCATGAAGTGGCCCTGCACTCCCCAAAAGTTTGATCACCCTTGATGTAAATATGCTTTCCCTACATCATGATCAATATCACTTGCTATTAATAGCATTGGAATGCATCTCTGATAATACTTAATTAATTATCTGTTCATTAAACTGGCATTAATCTGGTTTTTTTTTGTCACACATGATGCAACAATTTTTGCTAGTGAATTTTTTTGTTTTGTCACTGATATAATTATATTTTTTGTATACATTTCAGCTGTTGGCTATCGATTTATGAAAGTGTTGTGTGGAGTTTAGTGGGTCCAATATGTTTCGTTGTGATAGTAAGTACAATGCATCGACTATATATTCGTGGCTCTTATTCCAAACACACGTGTATACAGCAGTACAGTTGGCCTCAAACAAATGTCAATAATTCTAGCAGATGAAAACCGATTAAGCTGGGAAGGCTTTAATCCCATCCCCATGTCACACCATTAACATATTAAAAACTAATGAAGGATTACTATTAGTTAAAAGGATAAAATCAATTGTAAAAATAGCTTCTGGAATAAATTAAGCATCTATAGAATAAAAATCATGTCGAAAATTGCATATTCTCTTATATTGCAAAAGACCAATGCCTTTAATTGCATTATCCAAGAAAAGTTGCTGAAATTGTTCTGATGAATAATTTTTAAATAACATTTCCTCTATAAGAAAAATTTGAGTGATATATTTGCTTATTTATTGCTCGATTACATCAGGGGGGGGGGAAGAGAGAGAGAGTCTCAATAAAGACTATTTATTGAGGCATACTGACTAATACCAAACCAGACATTCACCTTGTCTATATTCCTCTGTGGAATTTCTACCGAATTGGTAGATGTTGGACTGTGTGTGTACGTATAGTGAACCTCCCATGAAGTTTGTTTCTGTGTAATGCTTGTTATGTGTAGTGTTGCACCTGCAATCAATTTTTTAATTTATGAGTGTTTTCTCATTTCATAGTGAGTCAAGTGTAATGAATAAATAATTATACAGTTGTAGGCCTGTTGCTCTCTGCGGTGAGACTTTTCAACGAGTAGATCGGCTCGCATTTGCCCCCTCAAAGTTGGGAACCGTAGAGGCATACTGACTGTATGTCTGACGAAGGCAGAGATAGAGCTTTCCCCCCCCCCCAAATAAAATATAAACGAAAGCAATAGTCAAACATGCATGGTCCCACAAGGGTAGGGCTGCCACGACTCAACCCTGGAGACCCCGGATGATTCTTATGAGATTGTTTGACACTGTAAATTCCTTATGAAATGAAAAATCTAGCTAGGGGAAAGCCCACATGTGATTTTAGCGTAAGGGCCATGCAAAGATGTTTAACAAGCAGATATATATTGAGAGTTTCCAAGGGCAAAGATTTGTTGTTGGCATGGGTTTATTTTCTCCTAAATGTTTCCTTAATGTTAGTGATTAGCAGCATCAGGAGTTGTCTAAAGTGTATTTCTGGAGCATGAAATTCAATTTTATGTTTTTCTCTGCCATTCTTTTCCTAAACAATAAAATTCACTATTTCTTTTGTAAATCAGACTTAAATCTATAAATTTCTATAGAAAATGTGTGAAACACTTCATGCATTCATTGTAAAGGCTTCACACTTTCAAGGCTTTGTCATGAGAAAAACTAATATCATAGGATATTTATGAAACTAAATGAACAGCAAAAGTACAAGAATTATACTGCACACAGACAACTAATAAAAAAATGATTGCCAATTATATTTTAATATTAGGTTGTTCGGAAAATAATTTTGTTTTTTCCCAACAGAGGACTGAGTTGTATTTTTTCATAGCCAACTTCACACTTAAGTCGCATAATCATTATATATTTTGACAGCTGATATAGCAAGGCTTGCTTGTGAAAAAGTTCGATTGATTCTACACAGTAGTTTTTGGTTGGTGCCCTTTCAAATATAGAAAGTGAAAAGCAGCATTTTCGGCATATTTTACTTTTTTACTATCGAAAAGGTAAAAATGCTGTTCAAGCAGGAAAAAAATTATCCGATGTGTATGGAGAAGATGTATTGACAGAACGCCAGTGCAAAAACTGGTTTGCGAAATTTCGATACAGCAATTTTGATGTCGAAGATGCACCACGTTCTGGAACGTCAGTTGAAGCTGATGAAGACACAAAGGCATTAATTGATGCAATTCTGAAGTGTACTGTCATTACCTGGACAAATTGAATGATTCACTTAAACAGAAAAGGTCAGAATTGATCAATAGAAAAGGTGTAGTGTTCCACCAAGATAATGCTAGACCTCTTACAAGTTTGATAACTCGCCAAAAGCTTTTACAGCTTGCATGGGATAATACTACCACACCCACCATATTCTCCTGATCTGGTACCTTCTGATTATTATTTGTTCCGGTCTCTACAAAATTTTTTAGATAGTAAAACCTTTACTTCAAATGAGGAGGTCAAAAATCACTTGGATCAGTTTTTTTGCCAGCAAAGAACAAAAATTTTATGAGCGTGGAATCATGTTACTGCCAATTATGATGGCAAAAGGTATTGGTCCAGAATGGACAATATATAATTCAATAAAATATTTATTCACTATAAGAAAATCTTCTTTCATTTTCATTAAAAAAAACGAAATTACTTTCCGAACAGCCTAATATATTTTTAAATATCAGCCAAATGTAATTAAACTATTAGTATTTGAATGTTATGTGATAACTATTTAATTCCAGCTACATATGATCCTCTAGTTGTAATAGAAAAGTTGATGTAGGTGCTACATTATGTGCCACGAGCCTCTAAAATTATTTATTCGGAAATCTATATCCTGTGGTGGGCAGACAAAAGAATATGTGTCTTTATGCAGTGTGTCAAAGTACGGCCCATGTGCAATTCTACTTGTTGACAGACTATTGATGAAAAAACTATTCTGTCTCTAATTTTTCCTTGTATTATATACCCTTTGCATTACTGAACCATATACGTACCTTGCAGAGATTGTCTGAGGAACTTCTAACGAACTGATATATGTCAGAATGTGTTATGCAAAATGTGAAGTTTGTTTCTGAGAAATTCATGTTATGTGTCCAAGGAATGCTGTTCTTCTGAACCATACAGATTTTCCTTGTTGTACATTGTCCTTGCTCATATTATACAAAATGTTTTAATGCTGTTGGCCGGGAAACTGTTTCCAATGGCTTGCATTCACCCCTCAAATTTATAAAACCATTTTCAAGGGACCACTACCATACTGCGTGTGAGGGCTAAACTGCAATCCTTCTGATGCAAGTCCATCACAATGCCCACAAGACAGTGTAGCTGTTTTCCCTCTGTACTAAAACTGTGTGTGGGAGATAGAGGCGATCAATAGATGGGGCAACACACAATGCTACAAAAAATGTACTATAGCAAATTATTTTACAAACAGTGTATATATAATGGGACTTATGCTCTCCTGCTGAAAAAGAAAAAAATATATGTATTTAAGTGATGTTGATATATGTAGGTGATGAAATTTTGTTCATGTAATGTGAATGTCAGGAACTCATAAATTTATTTCTGTAAACTAAAAACACTGTTACCATTGCAGTTGAATTTGTGCGTCTTCGCAATGGCAATCAGAGCAAGCGTACAAATAAAAGATACAGTTATGGACTTTGGTAATCTCAGGTAAATATAGCTGAGTTAGTTTTATCCAAACATTGTTTGATGGCACAGTGTATCAGTAAATAATATGTATGAAATTAACAAATTTTCAATTCATTACAAAAAATAAAAATGTGAAAACATATGTTCTGCATACTAACTGAATACATCTGGTCCACAATATTTTAAATATTGTTCAACCATTTTTTTTTGCATTAGGACTGTTCTCTGGCTAGGAATTGTGCTTTTACCTCTTCTTGGAGCCACATGGGTCCTTGCAATCCTATCTGTAAATGAATCTCTGGAAGTGCTGCATTACATATTTTCTGTATTCTCTTGTTTAACTGGAACATATATATTTGTCGGTTACTGTATCATAAACAAAAAGGTAATTTTTAGAGTCCTTGAATTATTTCTTGTCTTGTCTTCAGTTTTCAGCATGGTATGGAAAATTAATGTCTGATTTTGCTATGGTCGTTTCCAGGTAAGGCAGCAGTTACTTCATGCGTGGGCTCGACTCCAGGGCAAAAAGGTGCCTTATGATGAAAGTTTGAGTGGCACAAGAACAACCGTAGTGTCTGTAAGTTTTTTCTGCATTGCATCTCTCCACAAAGTGCTTATTTTTTTTCTATTTTTTTATATTGCTTAAATTTTCTGTCTGGTCATTTCAGTAAACAACGGTTTTCATAGAATTTGAGTGTGGAGTGCAAAAATGCTTCATCCACACACGCAATATACAGGGGTTTTCAAAAATTTTACCCCAGTAGATCTCTGAAGTTCCTTAAATCTGTGTTCACCTTCCTATGCTAAAGTGATAGCAAACGAACTTACTACTGAGTAGTTTCAATTTAAAAGTTTTCGCTCTTTCCACTAGGAACTTGGGTCCCTCTTCAGGAAGGTGTGCCTCATGGTTTGGCAATCATTGCTCTACACCAGGTCCCTTCAACAGTTGACACAGCAATGGCTGCATTTTACATTTTACTGAGACCCATGAGCCATGAATTGAAGACTTCTACTCTACACTGTAGTTCTTCAAACTTTAATCTTTTACCACCCTCCTCAGGAAATTTTTTTTCCTCGTCAACTCCCCTTCCACAGCAACCCATAGAATCCTATGTGGTATCTATAGCTATTATCACTCGCTTTGGGAAATACTACTTAACCGTATATGCACCTTGTACAAATTACCCTGCACAATTTCTAACGAATCAGTACATGCTGCAACTGGTTGTTTTTGTATGTATATGCATGGGCCCCTGACATATTTATGTTGTCAGAGTCGTGCTTGTTTCGTGTTCCTGCTGGTGCTGCCATATGTATTCCATGTTTTGAAGTGAAGATGGTAAATGTGCTCAAATTCTCATGTTATATTTTGGGAAACACTGATCTACACAAATCTAAACTGTATTTCTTGGCCTATCCACAATGTAAGCACCCCACTCAGAAAAAAGAATTGCATCAAAAAGATCCATTTAATATTTTTCACATGCATATCTGACACACCCTTCCAAAAATGATGTTTTCCTTTCATGTAATCAATGTTTTCTCTTATTCTATAATCAAATAATTGTTAGAAAATGCTCAGTAAAGTTTAGAATCAATTCTCCATACTTGAAACTCTGGCTAATTCATATTATGATGTTATGCTATAATTTTCATAACCGATTTCTTGAAGATCAGGTTTTTTTTTTCTTTTCAAAACAACATTACATAATATATTTGTCCCCAGTCATTAAGATAAAACTGTACAAGTTTAAGCGGAAAATAATGTGGGCATCATATCTGTGTATGTTCCATAAGCCTCAATAACTATATTTTTGAAATATAAATGTGGCAAAAGATAGGCCAAGAAATATCATACTTTAGATTTGTCTCCTCTCTTTAGTGTTACTATAGGCATTTTCAGCGCATATCAAATAAAAATGTTAGTGCAGGAAGTCCTGAAACTTTGACAATTTTCACAAGCCCTCCCTCCTTCTCGCATTGGTATTGAGGGAGGGAGGCTATGCTGCTGTTTCCAGACCTAGTAGAGAGAGAAGAAATTAATATTTATTTTCCTTAAAACCACTATGACATGTCCAAGGCATCACCTGCTTAAGTCCATGAGTTTTTTTCCCCCCCATAAGGGGCACCCAAGCAGTCTTGACTATATTTGAATGAATGCAAATAAACAAATACATCTTCTGAACTGTCCCTTACCTATAGGCCAGCAATACTTTTCTTGTTTTGGGAGAATGGTAATGGGCTAACTTTTGGGTAGCTTTGAGTGAGATTATAAGGAAGCTCTACTACTTTCTTGAGGGTACAGGAGTAAGCAGTCCAGTCAGACAGCTTGTTTGGGATGGTCACAGTCATTATTCTACTCTCTGGGGCAATATAGATGTCATTTATGACATTCATTATTGAATGTCTTATAATGAATGTCTTATGACATTCATGTCATTAAGACATTAATTGTCTTAGTGGAAAGTCTAAAATAGAAAATATAATGTCACAAAATTTTAACATCCCGTTTTATTTTATCCAATGTATAGTAAATTTTGATTGCATAGTTTACATAGAAAATTGCTTGTTATTATAGATATGATTCAAATACTTCATTTTCATCTTCTCATCATTGTCTTACACTTCATGTCTGCTGCCTGCTTTCTAATATCAAGAGCTCTTACTATTCTCATCGTCTCATTTAGAAGCTCTGAGCACTACTCTGAAACTTACACTTTACTGGAAGACCTTCCACTCTGTTTCTTTTGACTGTCCTAATCCTGATTCCTCTTTACTTTCACCTGTGTTTTGAAAGTAGTTAGGCAAAGCATTTCTCAATGACCAGAAACTAATCGAATCGTTTGCTTCGATTTTTTTTTCTTTTTTCTTTTGTTCCTAAACAGCGTTCAGCTTTGGCATACCATAACTCTTCCTTTGATGTTCTCCAGCGTAACATGGGCATCTCAACATCTTCGACTACCAGCAGATCTACGACAAAGACATCAAGTAGTCCTTATAGGTCAGATGCTCAGTTGAGGAACACATCAACCTCGACTTCACTAGCTGGTACTGAGCCAAGAAGAAGATCCTCTCGTAAGGGATATTTATATGGAAGACATAGACATAAACATCGTGTTGTAGATGGTATGCAACATTATTGTGTTGTGTAGAACTGACCTATTTATTTTGCTCGCTTAGTTAATTAATGGTTATTTTAAAATGTAGACCTTGTCATAAATTACGTGTAATTTTAAACATCTTACTACATACAGCACATGCTATTGCAATGGATAAATTATATAACAAAAAAATAATAATACCATTGATATAAAAAATATTTAAAAAAAAATACAAATTTTTTCATATAATTTGAAATATTTGGCAAGTTTGATTGCAAACATGCATATTTTCTTTTATATTGTATCAGATCCAGATACTGGTGAAGTGAGTAGGCATAGATCGAAAACGTCAGACTCAGACAGTGATGCTTCATTGGACCATGCATCCCTTGATTTAGCCTCGAGTCATTCATCAGATGAGGACGAATATGAAGGAGGCACGTGGAAGAAAAAGACTTCAACAAAAGTACCTCCAGGTACATTATCTTTAACTTTTTTGTAATTTCTGGTCATCTCATACATGCACTCATGCGCTGGATTGCACTTATTGCTGTGTCTATACTCATTGGTGTACTCAAAGAGGGGGAGGGTTGTGGTTCTAATCGCCCCCCCCCCCCCCCTGAGCCAAGATTATAGTGTTATTTTGCAGGAAAAACGTAAATCCCCCACAAAGGGAAAAAAAAAATCTGCAAACCCAGGACTGATCTAATAGAAACTTTGTAAATTGTGCCATCTGTTTGCAGCAAATGGAAGTATGTAGTTCCATTGTGTGTACTAAATGGCATGAGTTTCTGTTCAGTCGTTACTTAGATACAACATTTTGCTTGCAGTTGTGTAATGAGGCTATATTTGTAGTAGAGGCATGCAAAATAAACTTTTGTTTTAAAAAGGGAAGTGAAACTTCTGAAATGATGAAGAATGCGTACAATGGTGTGTGCTTGTTGGGGTCAAATGTGTTTTTGTGGTTTGGGAAATTTTGAGATGATAGAAAGGATTTGAACACAATAACAGAACTTTACATTCTTGCACTCACTGAACTGGCTCGAACATTGAAGCTGTCCAAGCTGAATTGACTAATCCATGTAAAATTTGTTCCTGAAGGACAATAGAGGAATGTTTTGTTCTACAGTGATGTAATGAATCAGTTAATGGGAATGGCATTGGGAATGTGCAACACGATTTGTGTACCATTAAAAATTGGTTCTTGCTGCATGGCAATGTTCCATCCCAATTCTCATCTGTTATTCATCAGTTTCTGTGCTACACCACCCCCCACATACTCACGAGACTTGGCACCAGCGGATTACTTTTTTCCTTCAAACAATTAAATTTATTCGATTTGACATTATCACCATGATGTAAGGTAACAACATCATGGAGGACCTGTGACACATTCCAGCAATCTCTAGAGCAACTCTCTGGTAATGCCAAACAATGTATGGCTTTAAAACAGTCATGTGTAGAATGATCATTATTAAGAATCTATTAGTAATATCGTACCAGCATGAAGTACCTAATTTGGCGTTTTTTTATGAGCTCAGACATAAAAATTTCTGGCATTACTGTGTAGTACTTTTAGCTTATTGGAGTACTTGGTGAATTTCTTGAGTAGTGAGCTTATCAGAATACAATATATCACTTCTTTTGAACCACTCTGTGTTAATACCTTACAAATGATTTGCCATTTTTGAATGTAATTTTGTTTTGCGAGATGTATATAATCAACCTTTAGATATATTTTTTCTGTCTTGCAGAAGTGCCACCGAAGCCAAATATTGTTACTGAAGCTGCAGCTTATGGGAGCGCAATAGGTATTTAAGAAAGTCAATTTATTTTAATAAGTTTTTAGTTGCCTCCTACCAATGACTTTTCCTCCTACTTTTAATAATATTTTCACAGCTGAAATATACATATATTTTTTTAAAATCATTTTTCCAGTTCCTACAAGAAGTTTTAACCTTCCACCTACACCAGAAGGGGCTTCGTCAACAAATATATCGCCTTATGGTCAATATGCAAGTTCATGGGGTCTTCCTCGAAACATTGTGTCTTCAACGCCTTTAGTTACAGGTTTTCCTCAAAGGAATCCAATTGTGCCCTGGGCAAGAACCAATCCTAGTGGGGAGAGAAGTGCAACAATTCCGCAGCGGTTGCAAGACATCTCATCTTACCTTGACCCAAATTTTACACCCGAGCTTCTAGGTGGGTTTGATAATCAAGAGAATGGAGTATTTCAATTTTTTTTTAAATTACATTTATTTATCTATCAAAATACTGCCATGAAATATTGCTAAACTGTTCATTTTGAATCTCAGATGAGGTGTCAAGCCCAGAACAGATGGTCATACCAGAACGTGCTGATAGTCTTGGGCAGAATTTGGAAAGTGTAAATAATCAATCCCTAAGTGATAAAAACATGAAAGATGATAACTACAAGTCAGATGATGACAACAGGGAAGTGAAGTCATCAAATGTGGTAGCCGCCCTCGAAGGTCAGAAATCTATACTTGCACCGATTACGTCTGAGGTTGTTGCATCAGAATCTGAGTGAGTAATTCACTGATGCCTTTCTTTGTACTGAGTGGAAAAAACGAAAGAAATTGAAAAAGATTACTTTTTTTTTTTACCTCAATGAAATTGAAACTTTACTAATATTACTGACTCTTCAGATTTTCAGACTGTCTTACTTTCTTGCCAATGATTCAAAAAAAATTTAGTTTATCCGATAATTTTTTGAAATGTATAAAAGTATAGATAAAGCTTGAGATTTACATTTCTGCATTTTTTTTCTTTTTTTATGCATATCATTTGGAAATAGATAAAGTAAGTCAGAAAATGTTGAATAATTTATACATCATTAGTTTGTCTCAATGATTATTTTAGCAGCATTTAAACTTTTTTAACATTGCATTATCGGTTTAACTATGTATTTTTCAGTTATCATAAGCAATCAAACATTTTCCTTCCCCACCAATAGTTCTACAATTACACATGTCCAAATTAAATTAAGTTTTGAAAGCTTTTCTCTAGTTTTAATAACTGATTTTTATATTATTTTCAATGCTGGTTCTAAAAATGCAATCCATTTTTTTTTCTATCATGTAAGGCTTTTCATATTTTGGGGAAAATGACTCGAATCCAAATATTTTGAAATTTTTATTTCATCACCTCATAAATACATACTTCACATTTATATCCTAGCTTTGTGATTATAATTACAGGCTATCCTAAAGTTACATTAAAATCAACGAAAAATATACTTCGGTAATAATTTACTATATTTATTTATAACACACAGTTTGAATGTGATTACTATGCTGCCATTATGTATTACTATTAAAATTTGATTTCCACTCTATCTCAAAGACTGGAGCCAATCTGACAAAAACAATGCCAAATGCAGGATCAGCACCCTGAAATCATCCTAAAATCACTCAAATATGCTTGGCAAAGATTTACTACATTTATTTATAGCGCAACAGCTTGAATGCTGCCTATGCATGCATTATCACATCACTATTGAAATTAGATTTTCACTTCATCTCAAAAACTTTTCATGATGAAATTTTTAAATTGTTTTTCCAGTAACTAGCATCCAAAACACTAATTATTTTTAAGAAAGCTTTTTAGTCATAGACCTGTTATTTGAATGTAATAGATGCAGACTCACACAACCAAACACATTGGGAAAAGAACTATGCATCTGCTAAATTTGCTTCCAGTTTAGAAGATTGCGTCTCTTGTGTGTTTACTGTTGCAAACTTCAGCATATGCTTATAGCATAGGTGAAAACAGATATATTGATATGTACCACTATTAGTTAGAGTTCCTAATAGGAACATTTACAAGATGCATATGCGTTGTTGTAAGAGTAGTCATTCGATTTACCTGAATTTGTTTTGAATATGGTTATCCACATAAAATCATTAAAACAAATAAACAAAATGAATGGTGTCTTGATAGAAGGACAAAATAAATTTGTAGGTGTCTATTCCATATTCATCTGATAGTTTTTTAAGTCATATTTCTGTAAAATTTTTGCATAGATAATAATTGACAGAAAATTTATTGTTTTTTTTAAACAGTAGTACCTGGAGTTACTAGTGTTTTGTCTTGTAAGTAATCTAATTTGTGAATGAAAATATTTTGTCAAATTGTTCAACTTTCGAGAAAATATTTTATCAAAATTTTTTTAAAACATATGGAAAACTCATTGGATATATTTGAATGTTTGTGCACTTTGGGAAGTCTAAACTGAAAGTGTTTTTCTGATTTCTTCTCAATCGCACATGTGCCTCATGTAACATTTTAAACTTGGTTTGACATAAAAGTATATCATGACACTATTTCGGGAGCAAATTAAATTTTTAACTCAGGGTTACTGTTTTAAAGATTGAATAGTTAATTATTCCTCTAATATGCACTTTAAAGATTATGATTATAGAAAATGGCTACATAACCAATTGAATTGAGCATTGAATTAGTGGGAATAGTGTGACTAGCAGAAGTCCAATTTTCCCAAATGTACATTGCATAATCACACTGCTGTCATCTAAATTTGTAAACATGAAAATTAATGTTGTTAATAACAATATAATTTTCTGTCTATTACAGAGAAAGCAATGAGACATCTGTTTGAGAATGGAAAAAAAAGGAATGTGATCAACACTTTGGTAACGGACAAAATTTACTTTTTTCATTTTTATGGGACAATTTCAAGATTTTCGAGCTCCGACAAAACTTCTCGTTTACTTATGAGTACTGATCGCATATGGATGAAAAAGAAGAAAGTGCTTTGAAACTATGCATCGCGACTGAATTAGGCAGCTGATCTATTAGGAGGACTTTATTCATTTTTGTTGAATTGACCCGATATTATATCGAGAGTGTTTCCTTTTTGAATTGCTATCAATGGCTTCCAGTAGACGATTTTATTTTGCTCATGAGAGACCATGAAATTAAATAAAGAACCAAATGCCTGCTGATGAACTATTTAACACAGGCTAATGACTGTGATGTGAACTGGCTTAACTGAGAATAATTACAAATTATAGGGGAGAAGATTTTATGTGCATTAGCTCTTCAACTTTTCGATGATTCAGTGTTGTTATATTTTATACTTACAAATATATTTATTGATTTAAATCAGAGAATCGCGATAGATTGATGATTTTAGTTGGTGAATATATTTGTTTGATTTTTATTTGAAGTATGTGTTATTTTAACATTTCATCCCCTCCCTCTTTATGAAGCTTATTTGTCATGTATATGTGAATTAGACAGATTTTTAAAAATAAGTCTTTATTAATGCTTGTTTTACGTTAGAATCTGATCTTTTGGAGGTAAATTTAGTGATTTTGATATACTTATTTTAATATATTGTGGGAAAGAAAATCAACCCCCGTTTAGCACTATTTAAATGTAATCTGTTCAAATGATCTATGATTAGCCTGTGAATAACATATGAAGACCTGTATGTTTTCTATGTGGTTTTCAATTCAAATTACTTCCATTCATTTCATTATATATAATAAATTAATGAATTTAAACTTGAAACTAGTTCTGAATTTTAAATTTTAATTTCCAATATAGAAATTTACTTTTTTTTATAATCATATGAACTGTTTTTAATGTCATTTAAAAAATCATTAACAGTCAAATTTTTCTTAAAGAAAATTCATTAATTATTTATTTTATCTATGATGACTTCACAATCATTCTTGTGATACAAATGTGTATTGTTAAAGGCTATGTCAAAGTGCACAGCTAAATTTGTCTATTAAATTTCCTGAGGATGTAATAATTCATAAGTTTTCAGTCATCTCATATATAATACATCCGATACAGTCAATGCCCCATAACATTGTTTCCCCTGATGTTGCACCAACTCCGCTTGGTGCCAGGAAATTTTTAATGAACAAATCTTCCACATATATGTACATGGATTAACACAGGCTATAGACTGTGATTCTATATAACGCCAAACCTGCTATAGTGTCAGAATTCTGTGAAATAAATGGCAGCATTAAATGGGGATTCGACTATAAATGCATGGAATTTTAAAGATGTGTGAAGGAGTTATCGATAAATGCTATCTCCACATTCTAATTGTTGTTTGTCTTTATTTTTTAGTGTACCATTTATTTTATCATATGTGATAATATGTGAGCTTCTACTCAAACATTCCATTTTGTTTTTGTATTATGTAGGAAAAGTATTTAATATGAAAATGTAATTATCTTTAAATAGTTTCAAAAAAACACAAATTTCTAAACAGTTTCACTGAAAACCAGTTATGATGTCTTAAAATTCTGGTTCCGTTTTTATAACTGCTTCAATATATTTCTCACGTTATGTGTTATGTCTTTCAATTTGATGCCAAATTTATATTTAAAATTAAACCAATTTAATTTTAAATTGGTTGAATTGAAAAACCAAAAAAAAAAAAGACTATAAAAATTAACTTATTTATAATTATACATGCTTGTGGTTTCCAGAATTTGGAGCATTGAACTATGCGAAAATAGTTATAGATTTACATTACACTCCATATGCAAAAAGAGGAAATTTTCATTGGCAGCGTCACAAATTACCGATAAGTCTGCTGATCCCATAATCTATAAGCGATGAGAGAACAGTTTAAAAGGGGGGTTAGTGATAGAGGCAAATGCAATTCTTTCAAAACTAGCTTTTATGCATTGTATTTAACTTCATGAATATCAATGGATGTTTCTCAACATAAATACTTATTTTAGATGTAATAATTTGTTATTGTTTAGTTTGTCTCCACTTTTGTATCACAGTGTTGTGAATATATGCGCAATGTTTTTAACAAAAATTTAAGCGTTAAGTTATTTTCTTAGTACGTGTATGTTTGAGTTTTTATTTCTCTCTGAATAAAGTCATCATCAACATATTTTTTATTACCAATAATTTCATTTTTTTACTAATTAAGTGAAGGAATCTTTCGATGTACTGAATATACAATTTTTGCATGTGTGCGGTTTTTGACTCTTTACATTCCAAAACATTAGTTTTACGTCAGTGTTACCTTGAATACATGCTGTGATTTTTATTTCTCCTCTCAGACTGTAAATATGATCATTGATGTTCATTTTAATATTTTCATGTTATTTAATTCATGTCCTGGCAAATAAAAACCTTTTTTTTTTTTTTGCCCTTTTATTTCAAAAAGAATGTAAATAAAAATTATTTGTTATTAAAGATTTTGTCTGACATATTTTATTGTTATGGAATCACAATTGTATTCTTTTATCCTGAAACATCAAATCTGTGTTGAATACAAAAACAACGCCACAACAGGCAATGCAGATGATTATAGAAATATATGCAGTATTTATGTATAGATATGGCTGCATATATATATGTCACTATTTACATTGAATGAATTGTAATGAACGAAAAGCATAATGAATGCAAGACCCAACTGACTCGATGAGGCCTTGGGTAAAAGCGAGTATTGCCCTCCTCCTTCTGACTATGGTCAAAGATGCATTGCACACCAGAAAATACAATACAAAATGTCTTCACAATACGTTATTTGTGAAGACATATTCTGAATGAACATTCAATATAAATTCAAATAGGTTTTTTTTTCGCACTCTCATATTACCAAAACATTTATAATATCAAAAGCCAATTTTGAACTGTTTCAGTTTCAATGCACAATAAAACAAAAGATGGCACTCTTTCTTGCAGAAGATTTGAGCGAACTGATGATTTTATAATTTTTATTAAGGAGAAGGCTCTTTTTCCTGAAAAGTTTGATATAGACGATGTTTTAGAAATTCCTTAAAGCTGTGTCTCAACATTTGGAAAATGTCTCTTCTTAACTTTTAGTCTTATTCAACATGTTCAACATTGTGTCACCAACTTGAACTAATGCTCAGGTGTGAATAATGTTCCAAAACCTATTTATCTGTAAAAGTGTCTACAAGATCGAATGCATAAAAGTTTTGCAGATTTGCAGAATTTTCTTGTAGATTTGCATTTTGATTAAAATGCAAAAATTTTCTCTCACTGTTTCATAAATAATTTTGTGGTAAGAAAAATGTGAAATTCAGGAATTGCACAAATCATAGTGTGACACATTAAAACATTGTTCTGAATCTTTACTTGAGTTTTATCATTTTAGTTCTCACCTTACAATTCCTCTGCCAATTTTTTATACAGTGTGAAACTGTCACTAACATGCATAGTCTATTATTGACCGATACAGTACAAAGTAACAATATGAGCTAAGTTTGATGATGAAATTTACAGTTATATACTTAGAAGCACTTGCTGCCAGATATGTGTGTCTGTTTCCAGCACATGTTGCTGAGATAATGTATTACCCCTGAACATGAAGACCATTAAGCTGCGCAACTAAAGTTGTTCTTCGATTCTTCGACACATAAGCTAATTAAACATAAGCATTCGAATTTAACTATAGAAGGACCATGCCTAGTAGTTTTAACAGTTTTATCTTCTCACTTGATTTACATGATGAACCAGATCGCTTAGAATGTTGAAATTTTACGACTTTTCCTAAATGTTTTTAAATATTACGCCATCTAACTATTATAATTTTAAAACAATTGGCCGATATAATTCTAGTTATACCTTAGAAGGACCATCACCGGTCAATTTGATCGGTAACGTTATTGGCACTTTCACAGCCGCGCGCAACAAATATTTCGTCTAATCACGTGTGTGTGAGTGATAAGATATCCTTTAATATAGATAAGCACATTTTGACTAATTGAAAGCATCCTTAATGATGAACTAATTACAAATTAAAATTGCTACTATGACAAAAATATGGCGATGCGCATTGCTGAATCTTATCTGAAAGCTAGTAGAAATTTGAGCATGCGCTGATTGTTTTTCTTCTTCAATACTTGCTGAAATACTGCAACAGAATACCTTGGTAGGTATAATAATGAAAGATTGAATAGAAATTTCACTTGATTCCATCAAGGGCCAACTTTACATGAAACGCTTTTGACACGTTTACACATGAAGACGTTATATTTTATGTTTTCTGGGTAAGAAAAAGAAAATATTCCATGTCCAGTGCACCGATATATATATTTTCAAAGTGGGGAAATTTTTTTGAAACCGTCTAGTTTTGCAACAAAACTTAGTGTTGATCAGATGGCTAGAAAGAATTCCATGCGCATATCCTTGATTTGCCAGTGTGCGTTTTCCACAACATTCGATGCTTAGGGGAGAAATAGAGGAGAACTTAATTTATATCCTCGATGCATTCGATGTAGCCTCAAGATATTCTTGGTTGATTTTTCGGAAATGAATGAAACTGGGGAAGTTAATTCCTTTTCTTGTTGAAATTATAGCTAAAAAGCTTGGAGAGACCCCTTATTTCTTCAGGAATCAGAATTTTGCTAACGACAACAAGTACTACTGCACCTGAAAAAAATAGAGCGTAGTCAATTTCGCTAGGGTATTACGTAAGCCAGGGGCGTAGTCAGAAATTTCGTTCGGGGGGGGGGGGGGCAAAGTGATAGAACAATCGATTTGGCCATCTTTTTCCCTTTTTTTGTCATTTTTTCACATTTCGGGGGGGGGGGGACCAGACCCCCAAGTCCCCCTCCCGCTACGCCCTTGATGTATGCAAATGTTTTGCCATTTTTGACCCCCTTGTCAGCAAAACTTTAACCCTCTTGCCCCGTCAGCAAAATTTGGTCATCACTGCTCCGTATCTCCTAACGCATAATGGTGGGATCAGAAACGTACGCGGGGGGCATAGGGGGCTCGTGCACCTCCCCCCAGACGAAAAGAAAATTTTTTTTTTAAATTAAAATTTCTTAAAAAATATCTTTATATGTTACTATAATCTATTTCTGTTAATTTCAACGCTATTTGAAGGATAAGAACTCACAATTTCTCTTTAAGATATTAATTGTGACCCACCCTTTAAGTCATATATGGTAAACCCTTGCCCCGCTAACCAAATGTGGTCCTGATGGTTATCTGATGTGGCTTATCCCCACTCAAAACTGATTTTATAAAAATGAACTTGGCGGCACATTTTTTACAAATCGCTTAAATGACCCTTGGCACAATTCCAGTGGCCCGTGGAACATTTTCAGATCACCGAAGTAGGCCTCAAAGATCACTTCCATATTCAAAGGTCACCCAATTAACCCGCGACGCAGTTGCAGAGCACTTACACGATCCGGGGCACATTTAGAGATCCCTTGAATGACATGTGGCACAGTTTTAGAGCACACACTTAAGTGGTCCCCAGTGCGGTTCTACATTACTCATGTTCCCATTACTCATTCCCAGATTACTTAAATGATCCGTGGCACAGTTCCAGAGCACTTAAGCAGCCCGGAAACATTTTCAGAGCACTTGAAGGATCCGTGAAACATTTAGAGACCATTAAAGTGGCTCTGTAGGGGACTTATCAATAAGGGGGAATGTTAGTTCAGGTGCCCAATAACTATCGAAAGACTTTTCTCCGTTTTTGGCGCACCGGAATATTTCACATCTTCATAAAGGGTGGTTGATGACGTAATTATCATCCAAACCCCCTCCCCCTTGTCATAAAAAGTCAGCAAATCGGAAACCCTCTCCCCCATCGATGCTGACGTAATACTTGAATGACCCCCCCTATGCAATACAATAACTATACAATAACAAAACAAACGTTATATTTTGAATGCACAAAAAATCTGGAAAAAATGCATTTTTAATATAACAAAGGTATGAGCGCAAGTGACCTGTGTGTGAGGCAATGCCATTTATTTTTTGTAGGGCTGGGAATCGATTAATCGAATACAGGGCGTCCATATATAATTAAAAGTCCTTATTTCAAAGTAGCCTACAGTCGAAACTCAGTCATCGGAAAAGTGAAATTTTGTGTAGGACTTCACACGAAGTGATGGGGGGATTTTCAGGGAGAAAAACATTAGTTACACATGTCGCCACCATAGGGCGTTTCACTTGAATACTTGTAGTAAACATGTAAATTTATGTGACGTCGCGCAGCGCGTGTTATAAAACCTAGAGAAACATTCGCGGAGATCTTGCTTCTCAATGTGTTTGCTGCTAACAATGACGATAAGTTTACGAGATAGCGATCAGTTAAGCAGCTTTAACATCAGTTTCTAGTTCGCGTTGAGGTCGATTCAAAATGGCCTTGGATTATCCTCTGGACAGACAAAACGCATTCATTTTCACTTGGATGCTACAGTCAACACTCCCTACTGCCGAATTTGGGAACCAGAAAATTTGCACACTATCTTAGAGGTTTCGTTGCATTCACCAAAAGTGACAGTATGATGTGGATTCACTGCATCATTTATAATTAGGGTGACCATACGTCCCGTATTTCCCGGGACAGTCCCGGTATTTTCTGTTTTTTTGGTCATCCCGACTTTTTGGCAAAAGTGTCCCGGTTTTTCTCGTATTTTACACGAAGCCTACATGAATATTTACTCTTTATTGAAGTCAAAGATTGACATTATTTTTCAACTCATAAATTATTTTATGATAATTACAACTATAAATAAGAATATTAATCTCCCACATTTGTCTTGGTGAACATTTTTCTTCGTGGAATTCATTTTAATCCACTTCAATTTTCAGTAATGGTTCATTTCCCACCATTTTGATTTTTCTGCAATTTCAACAATATTTGGCAACTTTGTTTGATTTTGGCGTCATTTTTGGCGATAATTGGCAGTGTCCCGTATTTTCCCGTATTTGGAATCTTAATGTCCCGTATTTCTCTCGAGGAAATATGGTCAGCCTATTTATAATCGGTCCCTACTTCCACGAGGAGTTACGTTCTACAGGTACAGTGACATGTTCGATCACCGGGAAAGCGATATGCATTGATGTTACTGAACGATATTGTTCCGGCACTGCAAGCACGTCACTGCCTTGCAGACACAGTCTTTATACGAGACGGAGTTCCTCCACACATTGCAGTGTGTGATAAGAATGCTCTTAAAACACATATTACAGAAGAACGTGTCATCAGCCGGCACTTTCCCCGAATCCATGCGATTTTTGGCTTTGGGGGCATTTGAAGCGTCTGGCAAGTCGTGACAATCCAAGAACTCTTTACCTGACCTTGAAGGCAGCATTTCACGCCACGTGCCGAACATTTCCCCGCACACACTTCGGTCAGTTGTGGAACATGCCGTCTTGCGATGATGGCGATCACGTGGAACATGTTGTGTTGCAGTAACAGTTGTAAAAGTGTTTAACAATTGTTAAAATTTTAAACGTTTGCCTAAATGTGTCATTTCTTAATAAAACACTCTCTGGTGGCGACATGTGCAACTAATTTATTTTCCCCTTGAAACAAATTCTCATTCCCCCTTCATGAAGTCGTCCACAGAATTTCACAATTTTCCGTAATGACTGGTTTTGCCTGTAGGCTACTTTAAAATAGGGTCTTTTAATTATGGACGCCTTGTATTTCCAAATGCTATCCATTCATAGCGAATGTAGTGTTGGTAATTACATAATATTAATTAATGCCATAAAAATATATTCTATTTCACAAATCTATCCACTGAATGTATGTAAACAAATATAGAAATAAAGTCACATTCATGTCTCTGGCATAAGGGAGGACGATATGCTGACCATGTTTGTTATACGAGGATGATGTCACTCTCCACTACCCATACGAAGGTTTTTAACAGTTTTCTGATGCGAAACTATATTTTGGAAAGAGAGAACTGTGCCCTTGCGGGGAATCCAACCCACGCCCCTAGACCACTAGATTACAAGGGCAGCGAATATCTGAATCTTTCCTTTGAGCTCGTGTGTACTGAACGAGACTCGTACATGGACGGTCGGACATAACTCAGTCCAAAGCTCACAACTGCTGACACTGCCGCCAGATGGCGACTTATCCGAGGAAGTGAAAGCCTCGATTCCCCTGCAGGGGCAGTTGAATTTTCCCCATATCAATATATATCATCGCATCAGCCAGCTGTTAGAAACCTTCGTACGTTTGTTATATACTGGAATTCATTAACTTGGATCTTGATGTTTTTTATCTGGAATGTTATGTATAGGAACATAATTTATTTGACATTTAATCAGTTAAATAAATCAAGATAAATCAAGTTAAATTATGTATAAACTTAGTGAAAATTTCAATCGGATTGATCGAATCGATTAACTCAACTAAAATTTTTAGATGCGATTAACAATTTATCGGTTCACGCTTTACTGCGGCACAACCCTTTAAAGTTGGAATTTCAACAAAATAAGCTCTAGGCTGTCTACTTAGGCCTGAAGGGGTGCGCAGGTACAATTTTGTAAAGATTGCACTTACCGTTTTAATTCTGTGGGTGTTCCATAAGCGGGAACACTGCGCCACCAGAGCTCTGAAAAATGCGTCTACCAAGCGAGCAACCGCAGTGAAGCGCGTTAAATGAGTAGAAGCTTTTGCGTATGTGAATGAAACAACACTATATTATACCTGTGTAGCAGATTTAGCATGACCCAGGGTGCACCACGGGGAGGTTTGCTACTCCACACCCCGTCCCCCCCCCCCCCAAAAAAAATTATTCTTTAAATGATTTTTTTACGAAATAATGACACAAATATTTACAATCAGTCTATTTTTTGGGCTTCATGAAATTTTTTTCGAACGTCCGGGAGCGTATTCCTCGGTTTGACTGCTATCCGCATTCCCGGATTCGCTACCCGAAGGCAATTCCTCAAGCACTTTCAGTGCTTCGGGAAGACTTAGCAGACTTCTCCGTGCCATTTACATAACGATAAATAATCAATGAAAAAAAATTTACTGCAATTATATGTACACTAAAGAGCCAAAAAAACTGGTACACCTGCCTAATATCGTGTAGGGCCCCCGCGAGCACGCAGAAGTGCCGCAACACGACGTGGCATGGACTCGACTAATGTCTGGAGGTAATTGACACCATGAATCCTGCAGGGCTGTCCTTAAATCCGTAGGAGTAAGAGTGGGTGGAGATCTCTTCTGAACAGCACGTTGCAAGGCATCCCAGATATGTTCAATGATGTTCATGTCTGGGGATTTAGGTGGCTAAGTGTCTAAAGTCAGAAGAGTGTTCCTGGAGCCACTTTGTAGCAATTCTGGACGTGTGGGGTGTCGCATTGTCCTGCTGAAATTGTCCAAGTCCGTCGGGATGCACAATGGACATGAATGGGTGCAGGTGATCAGACAGGATGCTTACGTACCTGTCACCTGTCAGAGTCGTATCTAGACGTATCAGGGGTGCCACATCATGCCAACTACACACGCCCCATACCATCACAGAGCCTCCACCAGCTTGAACAGTCCCCTGTTGACATGTAGGGTACATGGATCCATGAGGTTGTGTCCATACCCCTCCATCATCTCGAAGCAATTGGAACCGAGACTCGTCAGACCAGGCAACGTGTTTCCAGTCCTCAACAGTCCAATGTCGGTGTTGTCGGGCCCAGGCGAGGCGTAAAGCTTTGTGTCGTGCAGTCATCAAGGGTGCACGAGTGGCTCTGAAAGCCCATATCGATGATGTTTCGTTGAATGGTTCGCACGCTGACACTTGTTGATGGCCCAGCATTGAAATCTGCAGCAATTTGCGGAAGGGTTGCACGTCTGTCACGTTTAATGATTCTCGTCAGTCCCGTTCTCGCATGATCTTTTTCCGGCCGCAGCGATGTCGTAGATTAATTTTTTACCGGATTCCCGATATTCACGGTACACTCGTGAAATGATCGTACGTGAAAATCCAAATTTCATCGCTACCTCGGAGATGCTATGTCCCATCTCTCTCTCGTGCGCCGACTATAACACTACGTTCAAACTCACTTAAATCTCGATAACATGCCATTGTAGCAGCAGTAACGGATCTAACAACTATGCCAGACAGTTGTTGTGTTATATAGGCATTGCCGACCGCAGCGCCGTACTCTGATTGGTTCCATATCTCTTTATTTGCATACACATGCCTGTACCAGTTTTTTTGGCTCTTCAGTTTACAATAAAGAAAAAATAAGCTATTATATATATATCTACACAATTATATAAAATGTACGGTAGCGAGACTCACCAGCGAGAGCAAAAAAATTCTTGCAGCTCTAAGGCCGGGATTACACTATAAAAGTTTGATAAAAGTTCGTTTATAAAACTTGAAAAATGCAACCAATAGGCGGATCAGTTAAGTTCGCTCGAATGTAACAGATGTATTTATTGGTAACATTTTTCAAGTTTTATAAAAGAATTTTTATCAAAGTTTTATAGTGTAATACCAGCATAAGGCCGGAATTACACTATAAAAGTTTTTTTATACAACAATACAAATACAATGCCACAACAGGCAAATTGCCCAACGAGGTGGCTGACTGAAGAACATCATGGATCCCCGAGCTATTTTTTGGAGGCCCTACCTACTACTGCTACACCACACATGCTTCTCGCCCCCCCCCCCGCGGAACCCCCAACGAATCGGTACATGCGGGAATGTGCGTATACGTGTAGTGAAACCTGACGTGAAGTTTTTTTTTATTTCTCTGTAATGCTTGTTATGTGTAGTGCTGCCATCTGCCACCAGTTTTTCTAACTATGAGTGAAGTGTTATGTTTGTTAAAAGTTCTTTTATAAAAGTTGAAAAATGCAACCAATAAGAGCATCGGTAACATTCTAGCAAATGCAATCGATCACCTTATTGGTTGTAATTTTCGAGTTTTATAAATGAACTTTTACGAAACTTTTATAGTGTAATCCCGGCCTAAGGCGGGGATTACACTATAAGAGTTTGATGAAATCCCTTTTATAAAAAAACTCGCCAATAAACTTCATAAGTTACGTTCGAGCAAATGCAACCAGTAATCTTACCGGTTGAATTTTTCGAATTTTATAAAACTTTTACAGTGTAACCCCGACATAAGTAAAGATGACTCGAGCTACTGATAAAAATCATCCCCGACCCGCTTAATACGTTCACTGAAGGACTTGTACTGGGGTGCTCATAACACCGTGGGTGGCGTCATGTACAAAAGTAGTTTTAATCTTAAAAAAAAAAATGCGCCCCACGGACTCGACAAGCAATTTCAGCCCCACAGTGAATGTGTTAATCGGATCAGCCTTAATTTTTTGTTTCCTTATACTACACTATCTACCAATAAGTATTTGGACACCTATGCAAATGACGATATCTGCGGTCCTTAGATACGTCATGCCCTCCGCCGGTATATATAGTGTAGGAAGCAACATCGGCATTAGTCGCATGCAAGATGCCGCGCAGTTCGGAGCTCTCTGATTTCGAGAAAGGTATAATTATCGGGTATCACAAAAATGACCGATTCTTAAGGGACGTATCTAGATAGCTGAAGTAACCAAAATCGACAGTGGCCTACGTGATTGTCGGAATTTGCCCCGAGTCGGCAGACCAACGAAACTGGGAGATAGAGACCGACGGGTGCTGTCCAGAGAAATTCGGAAGAACCGCACCCAACCGATGGCCCTCATCCGCGAGGAGTTTCAACAGGCATCCGGGAGTATTGTTTCAATGAATACCATCCGTAAGGAAGCACATCTGATTGGTTTTCATGGTCGTGCTGCTGCCCATAAGCCTTTGATCACAAAGTCCAACCGCGTTGCTCGGTTAATGTGGTGCAAAGCACATCGAAATTGGACCGTAGATCAGTGGAAACGGGTTCTTTGGAGCGACGAATCGAGGTTCACCCCTCTACCGTTCGGATGGCAGGGTCTGGGTATGCCTGGAGAACGTCTCCTGCCAGAATGCATTGGGCCAACAGTCAAGTTCGGCGGAGGTGGAATTATGGTCTGGGGGCGTTTCTCCTGGTATGGACTGTGACCCTTGGTCCCCATTCATGGTAAGCTCAACGCCGATGCCTGCTGTACTATTTTGGATGACAATGTGCTTCCTACGTTGTGGCAGTTTTACGGGGTGGACACCTGTTACTTCCAGGACGACAATGCCAGCTGTCATACTGCGAGGTTAGCCAAGGCTTGGTATGGTGCCAATGGGGTTCATCGAATGGACTGGCCTGCCCAGAGCCCAGACCTGAACCTTATCGAGAACCTCTGGAACGAGTTGGATCGCCGAATTAATGGGTGCCCTACCCATCCAAAATCAGTGAAGTAACTGACATGTCTTCTCCAAGCCGAGTGGAAGAAAATACCACTAGCCGTCACACAAGGACTTGTGGAAAGTATGCCCCGGAGGGGGGTTCACGCTGTAATTGTCTCTCGTGGAGGCTCTACCAACTATTGATTTTGAATAAAGTTAGTTTTTCTTTTCTATCACAGGTGTCCAAATACTTATTGGTAGATAGTGTATATGTTTGCTATGGAGTGACCTCGAAAAAACACAGCCCTATTATTATTTTTTAATGAGAAATTATTGGAAAAGCCTAATAATCTCAAAGAAAAACCATATAATTATCAAAAAGCAAAAAAGAGATTTTATTTCCAAATAATTCTCTCAACTCAACCAAAATTCTAAGTGAAGAATAATTTCAAAATTACAGAGAAACAAAGAAAAGAACATTTTTCTCTCACGCTTTCTCTCATTGATACACAATAATTATGCTTTTAAAAACATTATTTCACACATAATATCTATACATTCTTCAATATATCATATATATATTTACAATTTAAAAAAACAAATTACAACATGACGAGAAGAACATTGGAAGGCAGAAATTGAGTAAATTTGGGTGAAAATAAAAGGACATACACACAGAGGCACGCTTTGGCATCTTTAGTCGTCTCCTCTTGAATAATGAAATCACTACCCCTCAGTCCTCACACACATTATACGCATACAACATATTTATGATTACCATGAGATGTAATCATAATTGAAATACCACATACACACAGAGACAATAGTATAATACATGTTGGGCGTACCGGGTGATCCAAAAGTAACTTTAAATTGTGGATATATTCAGAGCAACATGTGAAAGAAGAACCAACGCCGAGATTTTCTTTTAAGTGCAATAGAAAATTTTGAGCATGTTTTTAGTTGTTTTTTGTTACTGTTTGAATCCTAAATTAATCCCTAGAATGTTATAAATCCTCTCAATTCTTCAAACTCAATGTATTTCAGGTTCCCCTAAGCAGAAATTAGCCAAAAAATGAATACCTGATTGCGTTAACGCGTGGTAATAGGGAGAAAAAGTGATGAATTGTTAAATTGTTTTTCTGTGTGTGGATTTCAAACTGGTTTTCATGATGCTATTTGTATGAAAAGATAAATAGATGACAATAAAAATGTTTAAGATACAACAATAGGCGATCTATATAAACGGTACACGGTAACTGGGGAACGTTTATGAGTCAACGTTTGGTGAATTTATAGTTTTCTGCCGAGCTTGGAAGTTGAATGAAACGTTAGTTTTTTTGACTGGGCCATCCCCTCACAAACAGAAATCAACCGGGCCGCAGGAATTCAAAAGGTTGACAACCAATGTCCTTGAGCCAGCTTTGCCGTGGTTGGAATAGTTTCTGCTGCCACGGTTGTAACTTGGGATCATGTATTCTGCGGAATTTCGGTGACGTTTGGTCAAAGCGTGCAAACATCTGTGGAAAAAAAAAACCACACGCACAGATACTGTGTTAACGAAGAGATATGTTTTAGAGGATACCTGAAAAGGAGGATGTCTGGTAACCCTATATCTGTGAAATATTAGATCTGTGAATCATTGAAGACGGTAGTTCAGCAAAGTAATGAAGGGACGAAACACAAACCACCACACGTAAAACATTTTTTGTATATTTAAGTAGGTAATGTTTGGTTCCTCTGACATACATTGCTCTGATTACACGAGTATGAGTTGAATTAGTCTCCAGATTTGGAATTTTGAAAAATTGAAGACACATGAAAAAATGCTTAATTATTAGTGATGGGCGAAAAATGTATTGAAAGAGCAAAAATGACACTTTTAATTTTTTTTGAAATCACGAATTGGCGATTTTGATGAAACGTATCCTTTCCATGCGAGTTCCTGTCACGGCAAATGTCATAATAGACATTAGACACCACACCAAAGAATTGATGGTTCCCCCAATGTGTCACTGACGAATCTGTTCTTAAGTCCGAATCTATCTGTGATATGCAAGAGTATCCCTACACCTGGAGTGTTCAAAGACATGCTTAATGTATACAGTAACATGTAGATAAAAATCTGAATCATTCAATGTCATAGACCGAGAGCGTCTTTCGAAGATATCTCTTGAGCGACGGCCATGTCGTACAGCAGCTGGACGAAGTGCAGGACCTCCCGGACAGTGCCCTGCCTCATCTTCTGCCATTCTTTCCCGACTGGTCTGAGAGTCCCCCTGATGCCCAGTGACTGGTGGGTGAGCGAAGCGACGAGACGCCTCAGTAAGTCGTCTCTGATGGTCGCCGATTTTGGACGCAGTTGTGCGACGAAACGGACCAGGTATTCGGTTGTGTACCTCGTACCCTATAGAAACGGTAAAAGAAAATAATTATCTCTGGTCAGAAATCTACATGATGCATATCAGCAGGCGAATAGACCCATGAAAATAGAAGTTATCGCTCACGAAGTCCAGCAGTTGCAGTATGTCCAGGGGCTTGTCAGCTCTGATGACGATGCACGACAGGTCACTGATGTTCAATACTGGTTCCTGAGGGATACATTATAACGAAAATTGAAATGATCGCATTAACCAGCATTGTTAGCATAATAGAACAGAAATCGTGGAAAACATATCCATAAGAGATTAGGCTTATAACTGCTAGTGAAATTTGAATTACATCAGTACTGTTCAGTCGAGTAACATTAATGTGACTAATGTTCATGAGGACCCGGGTTCGAACCGCACCGTCGTCACAGTGGTGGTCGGCTGAAGTTAGTTTTCTGTAGTTTCCGATTTCGAATCGCGAATGCGAGCCGATCTGCTCATGTGTGGTTTAGCAGTAGTAGTCCACACACAGCAGCTAGATGGTTTGGAAGCGGCATAGTAAGAAGCTGGAAGATTGTAATCGGGAATCGAAGCGATAGGGAGTTGCTCCAGACCAACTTAAACAGGATTGCAACATGGGCAAATGAATGGAGCATGACGTTTAGCGTAGATAAGTGCATGGTCGCTCATTTTGGTTCGAACAACCCACAGTTCTCTTACGAGTTGAATGGTGTCACTATCCCGGATGCAACTAGGGTCACCGATTTGGGAATTCTCACTGACGAGCGACTTAGGTTTTCTGAACATTGTTCAGCGGTGGTCAAAAAAGCGAATAGAATGCTTGGTCTCATTTTCAAAAAGGTCTCTTCGTGTTCTCCTAAAGTCATTCTTCCGCTTTTTCGTCCTGGACTGGAGTATGCTGTAAGGTTTTGGAGACCATACCTACAGAGAGAGGGACATAGACTTGGTTGAAGGGGTGCAGAGAAGAGCTACGCGTGTCCTTATTGGCACACGGGGCTTGAATTATGAAGAGAGACTTCATTTTTTGAATATGTTTGCATTGGATGAACGCAGGTGTCGAGGAGATATGATCGAAGTGTTCAAAATTTTCAATGGGATGGATAGCATAGACCATGAACTTTCAGTACACCGCCAATCGACTGCTTTTACAAGGGGACATCAATATCGATTGGTGAGGGACAATTCTAGGTTATGGTGTCTTAGGGAGTTTTTCTCTAACGGGTTTTTTTTTCAAACCGAAAACAACTCAGGTCTATCTTCATTGGAAATTTACTACCTAGTGAGTTGTGCCGGAAGTGTAAATGTGTGTACCTAACAGTCCGAGTGCGTATCTAGTGTTTTATTTTGATTTTTCAGTGCTGTCATCTATATTTTAGAAGTGAAATGAGTGAAGTGTAATGACTGAATAATTGCACTGTTTGTAGGCCTGTTGCTCTCTGTGGCGAGACTTTTCAATTGGGAGATCGGCTCGCATTTGCGGCTCGAAGTTGGGAACCTCAGAAAACCCACTTCAGCCAACCACCACTGTGGTGACGGTGGCGCTCGAACCTGGGTCCCCTCTAATAGGGCTGTGAATAAATGGAATAGCTTACCCCCGGAGGTAGTAAATTGTAACACAACTGACACGTTTAAAAAAGAAATACGATAAACATGTTGGGGTAAATCGAGAAGTTATCCATACGTAGAATAAGACAACCATAAGTATTCTTTATAGGCATTGTATAATATTTTATCATATATGTAATACTTTTTAGTTTTTGTAATTGTCTTTTCATTAGAGTTGCTGTAATTTTGAAGTATATGGGATCCACATTTGTTATGAGCAACTTTTTCCCAGTCACCTCGTTGGACATTTTGACTGTTGTGGCCTTTGTATTTATACGTGAATGGAGAGTAAACTGGCCGCTGCCAATCCAGGCAGTACAAACTGGTGCGGCGAGACGGGTGAGAAACCTCGAATCGAGTACCAGTGTTGAGCGGTTAGAGAAGTGCCACTCTCTTAATTTGCCTCTGTGTTTGTCTGCCCTCTGGTGTACAATACTACTATAAACAACACATACCGTTTTTCTTTTTATATATTTTTTTATTCCTTTTCTTCTATTTTTCCTAAATTTCCTTTTTTCTAACGTTCGGTTAGGTCAGGAGAAGGTTACCAGATGTATCGCCGATTCGTCAAATAGAGATAATCCAAATTTGTTGCCAAAAGCTTGTACATGAAGGGGTTAATACCCGGAAAGACATTATATAACGGTTTTTCATGGGGAAAAAAAGTCATGTTTGGCTCTCAAGAAATATTGGCTGGTGCCTGAATATTTTCTTCCTTATTATTATAACTTATACCTAGGGTGACCATACGTCCCGTATTTCCCGGGACAGTCCCGGTATTTTCTGTTTTTTTTGGCCGTCCCGACTTTTTGGCAAAAGTGTCCCGGTTTTTCCCGTATTTTACACGAAGCCAACTTGAATTTTTATTCTTTATTGAAGTCAAAGATTGACATTATTTTTCAACTCATAAATTATTTTACGATATTTACAACTATATATGAGAATATTAATCTCCCACATTTGCCTTGAACGTTTGTCTTTCGTGGAATACATTGTAATTCACTGCAATTTGCATCATTTCCCGCCATTGTGATTTTTCCGTAATTTCAACAACATTTGGCAACTTTGTGTGGTTTTGGCGAAAATTGGCGATGTCCCGTATTTGGAAACGCAATGTCCCGTATTTCTCTCGAGGAAAATATGGTCAGCGTACTTATACCTGAACTGGAACCATAACCCATCCCCTACACGAGGCTCGTCTTAACTAAATTTGAATGTGTCAACCATTTCGAATGCACACAGTAAACATCATTTAGAAGGGAATGTATCGCCGTATATGAAAAAATTCAGGAATAAAATTAATATTTAAAATTACTTTAAGAATATTGTTAACATATACAGTGTATCCATTAAATTAGTATATAAATTAAAAGTTTAAAAAAGTTAAAGAAATTGATATATTTGAATGTGGTTTGTGAAAAATTTATTCTTGCGGAAAGAATTATTTTTTGGTAGAGGAAAAAAAAAATTAGTTTAAATTTTTGTCAATAAATGGCGCTGCAAGAAAAAGAAGTGAATGACATAATTCCTTCACAGAAGCTTTCTTCCATCGGTTCTGTGCGCGGAACGTCCAGTAAAGCTTCAGCCGGACATTCGTGGCTGAGGTGAAACAACTTCACCAATAGTGATTTATTAACCAATGTTAACATCACAATGATCTATCTACCATCAGAAATTATCTATCAATTGTACACCCTGCATTTTATAGGACTCTGATTTGCATATTTCCAGTATTTTACTTTCATCCAGTGAAAATTTGAACTAATTCTTTTTTCTGTACCAAATATAATTATAATCCCCCTCCGCGAGAATAAATTTTTTGCACAAACCGCATCGAAATACACCAATTTCTTCAGTTTTATGATTTTTTTGAAATATTTACGAATTCATGGGACACCCTGTACGTTAGGTTGCCACGCATTCCGACATGCACCAATTCGTAGAGGAATGGATACGAGGGACGAGTACAGTTAGCTACAGGGTGATTCGTATGGAACAGGCCCGGTGAATTCGCTAACACTTCGCGTAGTTGATGCATGTAACCGCTAAATATTAGGACATATTAATCATCTCTCTAATCTATCTTCACTATGTAGAGTGGAAGAGTCGAATATCATGCGAATGCGGGAACAGGTGGCAACACATAGAGTACATGTGCGGTTTAGTAGTAGCACGTAGTGCGCTAAATTAAAGGACACATAAACCCCAATATTCCCAGACAGACCTCAAACTTGGTCTCTTTTTACGGGGGAATTTCTGAAAAATAAAGTACACAGGACCGGAAACACTCTGTTTCACATGTCAGAGAGAGCAATCGAAGGGTTCCCGAAGGATGGGTGAATAATAGAGCATACACAAGTAAACCTCACTCACGCATTATACAGCATTTGAAGGGTTACATTCCTGTTGCGATCAGGACAATCACCTGCAGAACAGTTCGATGTCAGAAAGTAGACGAAGTAAATGGTTTTTGTACTTATTTATTTCACTTTTTTTGTACGTCTTTTTTGTCCATTCAAACCAAATTGCATTGTAAAAACTTTCATTTGTCTTTTGACGGTCGGTAATTAATGAGTGAACGATTTCGAAACTCTCTCAAAGTTCATTATTTTGTTCAAGGACCATTTTGAATTTGAAAATTGTGAATTTTGAACATTTTCTGAAAAATTAATAATTTTTAATATTGTTATCCGGAACATACTTTTTCAATTCAAAGGAAATTCGTGATTTCCACGTCATTCCATGACCTTCACTGAATTAAAAGTCATGGAAATGAGACCCGATGTTTCATCATTAAGATCATGAAATATCGTGTCGTTTCGTGACTTTCATCGTCATTATATGACTTTGAAATGACGTGAGACTTTTTTTTCCGACTGGACGTCACTGAGAAAATGACCAAATTTTCACGTCATTTTGACATCAGGTGGGCAGTTGATGCCAAAAAAAGTAGGAGGTGGTCACAACGATGTTACTCGACTGTATATAATCTTCTTCCCCCCCCCCCCCAATTACTAATATAATATTGCACAACCTTCAGAAGATCCAACCAACTCCAGAGAAGGGCTGCCAGAATGACCGGGTCATTTTCTTCGATCACCTTCTGCCACGCCGATGACCTGTGGTTGATGGCTCTCTGAAAAAAGACGGACATTAACATTACGTATACATCTGACCAGCGTTTATCGGTGGCATCAGCTGAAAGTTCAATCCGGAGGCATTTACCTGATACTTCCTAAGTCTCTTGGCGAACTCCTCGCCCACGACGTAGTGGTCAGCGAGAAGCGCGTCGGTGATGTCCGCGTATGTGAGCGTCCTCGGACTGTCTTCGTTGCTTTCGTCATTCGAAGGGACCTTGACTTCTTCTATGGCACCGAATTCGACGTTCCGTTTGCTTTTCCTGTTCCGGATGCTTTTTCTCCTGCCCGGATTGGTCAGTTCGTCGTCCGAGGCACTGTCCTGCAGGACGGAATCGATGATGGCGTTGCATTCCTCCGAGTTAATGTCATCCAGTGGGTCCTCTTCTTCTTCACCTTCAATGCCTTTGTTCGGCTTGATGTCTGCGGTGTCATCGGTAGCGACATCTTCGTTGGATCCAAGTGTCACATCCAGCGTTGCCTGGTACTCTGTTTTCACACGGAAAAGGATATTTACGGAAAATTCACCGACAACGATTCATCGTTAGGAAAATTCACCGACGGAAAAAATCACTGCTGGGGAAAATTCAGCGACAACAGTTCGTTACCGGTGAGCATGTCACCCCCCCCCTCATGAGGGAGCTGATGTTCGGGCTCCTCCAGCCCGGCGGCCCTAAAACGATTATTATAATTTTTTGTTTTTTGATACTATGAATTTATTATATAGGGGCTCGCGTGAAAAGTTTGGCGTGGGACCCGTGAAAGATCCCAGCGTAGCGGCCCTGTTGCAGGATGTCGGGGCCATGGCGGTGAGAGAATGGGAAACGGTATGAGTGACCGACTGAATGGGCTAATCTCCTAGTGAGTGGCCATGTGAATGACTGAGTTGAAGAGCGACTTAGCGAGCCAGTTACCATATGAGTGATCGGCAGTATGAACAACTGAATAAGTAAGCCATTTAGTAACTGAGTGAGGGGATGAGTTTTCGTGAGAGTGAGTAATTGAGTGAGTGACCGTGAGAGTGAGCAATTGATTGAGTGACCGTGAGAGTGAGCAATTGAGTGAGTGACCGTGAGAGTGAGCAATTGAGTGAGTGACCGTGAGAGTGAGCAATTGAGTGAGTGACCGTATGAGTGACTCACTTTTTCGTTCAATTGTGTACCTGCTAATTCCCTCACTCATTTGCTCATATGATCACTCACCTGCTCGCTCATCTGCTCACTCATTCACTTATTTGCTCACTCACTAACACTTTCGCTCACCTGCTCACTTATTCACTCATCTGCTCACTTACTCGCTCACCTGCTCACTTATTCACTCATCTGCTCACTTACTCACTCACCACTTCCCTCATTCACTCGATCACCTGCTCGCTCACCAACTTCCTAACTCAGTTGATGAATCATTCACTTGTTCACTGACTCATTCACCCGCTAATTTAGTCATTCACTTTGCCCTCACTCATTCAACTGCTAATCTATACATTCACTATGTCACTCGCTCATTCACTCACCTGCTCTCCATTCGCTGATTCTCTCACTTTCTCATTCACTCTCTCATTCGCTCACCTGCTCGCTCACTAACTCTCTGATGGACTTGATCACTCAACTTGCTGAATGACTCACTCACCTGCTCATCTAGTCACTCCCGACGTCACTTTGTCGATGAATTGTCTGTTGGCGAGTTTTCTTAGCATCGAATTTTCATGTCGGTGAATTTTCCTTTTGGTGAATTGCTATCGGTGAGTTTTCTGCACACTATATAACTTATCAGAGAGAGAGAGACACGCACATGTATGTATCATTTATTTCTGAGTCTACGATGTAGGAGGCACTTACCGCTCTCGATGACGTTCCTGACATTCTTCTGTACAAGCAGGGATTCGGGCGACAACCCGATGCCACCGTTCTGGACGACCACCGGCTGGTTGGACTTGTCCAGATCAGTGCGGCGCGTTTTGGAAGACTTCCGCAAACTTTCCAGCGGTACTGAGTTCGGGTGGGTGCTTGTGCTGAGTTCCAGTTCGGGGTTGTTGCCGTTCTCCTCATCCTCCGATAGGTCGTAATCCAAGAAATCGGCTTCCTGTGGACGGACGTTGCCGCCCATCATGTGATGCGATGACGAACGCTTCGTCAAACTTCCGTCCGGGGAGCAAGAGCTGGAGGTGAAACAACACAAGTCACTGAGAAACATTCGCAGAACACATATATTGAACAATCAAGTCACAAAAGCTTTAGCTCATATATCCGCGATCCCAAACCTAACTCTGTGGGAAATGAACTGAGCAGCATATTAACAGATCACTTAATGGAGCCGTGACACATTTATACCGATCACTTGAGTGACCCAGGGCTCATTTATAGCTAACTTAAGTGACCCGTGGCACATACACAGACCACATAAGGGAGTTATGACATATTTACCGATCACTTTAGTGACCCGCGCTACATTTGCAGTTCACTTAAGGGAATTGCAAAATATTTACAGATTACTGAGTGGAGTCTTGACAAATTTACTGATCATTTTAGTGACCCGCGGCACACTCACAACTCGTAATGGCCGGTGATATATTTACAAATCATTTACATGTAGTCAGTGTATCAGACAGACAGACAGACAGAATTTAATTTTTCTCGTCGCTGCCCAGCCCAAAGGGGCTGCCTGGCGACTTACAGACTGCTCTTGCTAGCTATGAAGGGTGTTATAGACAAGTTTGTGCGTGTTTGTGTAGATGTGAAGTGCTTGTAAGTTAATAGAAAAAAAAAAACCATACAGTCCGGTAAATGCTACCATCAGAATAGTAAAATGCACAAAGATCAGCCAAACTTCATCAAAATGTTACTCTATGCAATAGAGTTGATCGGTAAAATCAATAGAGTAAAAAAAAAATATATATATATATACACACATACACACGCATACATATTATGCGATAAATGTATATTATAATGGACACAAAAATGAAATCACCCATGTACGATTCACCAAAATGCTACATAATGCACTAATGAGAAAATAATAATAAAAAAAAATAATAATAAATCTAACATACGAAAGAAGTTATAGAAAAACAAGTGTGTTAGTCGAAGTTATACAAATTGGTGCAGTGCAAGATCAGTCATGTACATTTAACTACAATGTTACTCTATGCAATAGAGTTGATCGATAATTTCGATAACAAATTAAAAGTACAAAAATATTATGATAGATAGACAAAGATTACACAGCTCAGTAGTTCAGACCCTAACGCACCGACCATGGCACGTGCAGCACGTTTTGAGGACTGAGAAATTTTAGTCTTTGACGTGGGTTGTAATCGACCAGCTCTCTCAGATGCTCGTATTCTGAGTTCCTCATCCTTTCAAAGTGGTCCTCTGAGATTTGTTGGATGTAGCTGAGGATAGTTGGAATCTTCAGGTCTTTTCTAATGTCAGCCCCTCTGATGTACTTTGGGGCACGCACAAGAGTTCTCAGTATTTTATTCTGTTGACTTTGCAGACGCTGCATGTTGGTTTTTGAAACATGAGCCCATACTGGGGCGGCGTAGGTCATGATAGGTCTAATGATTGATTTAAACAATATGACTTTGTTTTTAAGAGTTAGTCTTGCACTTGGAAATGTAATGCGTGACATCATTCCCATGGTTTGGGTAGCCTTAGTTCTTACGTGATTTATTTGAGGAACGAAGGATAATGATTGGTTTAGAATACATCCCAAATATTTCACTTCCTTCACAGGTCTTATGGCTTCTCTGCCCAGGTAGATTGGTGCCCTAGTGAATTTGGTTCTTCTTGTTAACCAAATGAACTGACACTTGGCATGATTAAGCTCGACGACAGCATTATCCTCACACCAGTCTTCAACCTCCTCCAGAGTCTCCTGAAGATTTTCTTTGCATTTATCAGATTTTCTGTTGTTGGTGATAATAATTGCATCATCCGCAAAGAGTCCCAGTATGCCCATTTGGGGGGCAGGGAAGTCATTGATGTAGATGGAGAAATCATTTACATGTAGTCAGTGTATCAAATCAGAAAATATTATTATAGGCATTTTTTACCTTGATAACATTTTGACAGTTAAAAAAGCGCATGCGCATCGTCACAACATTACAGAGTTTACAGAAATTCTGAAAAACTCTTTGATGAGAGGAATAATTTACAAAAACAATGAATTTTTAAAAACTAAAAAATAAGGATAATTTCATATTAAAACGAAGAAAATTCATAACCAATGAAAAAATGTTTTGAATTAGAATTAGAATTGACTTTTGAATTAGAATGACTTCTTTTTCAAAATTAACGAAAGAAATTATTTCAAGAATTTAAAGGAATTATTTCAAAAATAAAGAAATTTAATAAATTCCTTCAAAATTGAATGGAAAAAAAAATCAACAATTAATGAAAAACTTAAATTAGTAATTTAAAAATGATTCTGAAATCAGAGTAGATGAAAGAAACGATTTTCCTGAATGAATCAAAATTAATCACTTACAGGAATAATTTCTGAGGGTAGCATAATTATTTATAGATAAGAATGATTTCTGAAGGAATCGAAATTTTGTATTGACAGGAATGATGTCTGAGGGTAAAACAAAATAAATTACTGAGAGAGATGATTTCTGAGGGAATCAAAACTAATCACTGACTGGAATGATTTCTGAAGGAATCAGAATTATGCATTGACAGGAATGATTTCTGAAAGAATCAGAATTATGCATTGACAGGAATGATTTCTGAAAGAATCAGAATTATTTTTTGACAAGAATGATTTCTGAGGGAATCAGAATTATTTTTTGACAAGAATGATTTCTGAGGGAATCAAAACTTATCACTGATATAGGAATGATTTCGGAGGGAATCAAAACTAATCACTGACTGGAATGATTTCTGAAGGAATCAGAATTATGCATTGACAGGAATGACTTCTGAGGGAATCAAAACTTATCACTGATATAGGAATGATTTCTGAGGGAATCAAAACTAATCACTGACTGGAATGATTTCTGAAGGAATCAGAATTATGCATTGACAGGAATGATTTCTGAAGGAATCAGAATTATGCATTGACAGGAATGACTTCTGAGGGAAGCAAAATTATTTTTTGACAAGAATGATTTCTGAAGGAATCGAAATCAATTACTGAGAGGAATGATTTCTGAGGGAACAAAACTTATCACTGATATAAGAATGATTTCGGAGGGAATCAAAACTAATCACTGACTGGAATGATTTCTGAAGGAATCAGAATTATGCATTGACAGGAATGATTTCTGAAGGAATCAGAATTATGCATTGACAGGAATGACTTCTGAGGGAAGCAAAATTATTTTTTGACAAGAATGATTTCTGAAGGAATCAAAATCAATTACTGAGAGGAATGATTTCTGAGGGAATCAAAACTTATCACTGATATAAGAATGATTTCTGAGGGAATCAAAACTAATCACTGACTGGAATGATTTCTCAAGGAATCAGAATTATGCATTGACAGGAATGACTTCTGAGTGTGTTCATGAATGTGTTCAACCTTTATAGGAGAATGATTGATTTGAATCAAATCATTGATTTGAAATCGGGCGCGGATCACTTTATTAAATGATCTGGAAGAGCACCGCCCGTGTTACTTAAATGATCCGTAGATGTGCCACGGGTCGCTTTTTTATGGCGCAATATATCTCGTCTCATCTGGTCGCTTGAATGATCTGAAACTGTGCCATGGGTTGCTTAGGTGCTCTGGAATTGTAAATATGCCGTGGTCCACTTAAGTGATTTGGAACTGTGCCACAGGCCATTTAAGTTATCTGTAAATGTGCCGCGTCACTCAAGGGATCTGGGTAAAGTGCCGCAGGCTACTTAGGTGAAATGGAACTGCACCGGAGTCAGTTAAAGGACCTGGGAATGTATCGATTGCCGCGTGAGTAATCTTGAACTGTGCAATTGGCAATATCCACTTCTGGAACTGCACAGGTCCCTAAAGTGATCTGGAAATGTGCCGCACGCCACTTAGGTGGTATGGAACTACACCGTAAAGAGATCTGGGAATATCTAGGTGCCCCTCTTGAGTGATCTGTAAACTTGCCGCGGGTCATTTGAGCGATCTAAGGGATCTGGGAATATCTAGGTGGCTCTCTTGAGTGATCTGTAAACTTGCCGAGGGCCATTTGAGTGATCTATCAACTTGTCGAGGGCCACTTCAGTGATCTATGAATATGCAACGGTTAAAGGGATATCTAGGTGGCCCTCTTGAGTGATCTATCAACTTGTGGAGGGCCAATTTAGTGATCTATGAATATGCAACGGTTCAATCCGGGGATATGGAACTGCAACGCGGGTCACTTTTGTGATCTGAAAATGCGCCACTTATAGTTTTGTTTATCAAGTTAATTAATTAACTACCGTCAACTTTTACAACATTAGGCTTGAAGTTGCGAGCCACATCAAATGACTCCGAGAGCCACATTTGGCTTGCGGGACGCGGGTTGAGCATGTATGCTTTATACCAGTGATTCCCAACGTGAGCGTTAATGGCCCCTTGGGGGCGATGGAAAGTTCTAGGGGGCGGCAGAAGCTACGAGTACAACATAGGATCCTATGGGTTAGATTGCGTTGGGGGGGGCGATGTGAGAAAAAAAATTCTGAAGAAGGGGGCGATGTTTTGGGGGCCAAAAAAAAGGTTGGAAAATTATGCTTCATACCATACCTGTCTGGGGATTCCGGACAAACCGATCGCTCCCGGTCGCCGTTCCCGATCCCGCTGACGGGAGATGGCGGCGCGCAGAACCGACTGTGATCGGTGTCGACGATCCCGTTAGCGATCACGACGTTCCTCGTCCCGGTGGATTTCGTATCCGGCAGGATGACCGTCCAGTCTTTCTTGCAGAACTTGGATGGTATCTTCAGGTTCACGGTGCATCCGGCCGAGAAGAACCCCAGGAACCTATTCGGGTCGCTGATGAGATCGTCCGTGGGAACCTCTCCGCCGGCGTCGACGAAACGCTGGTCGTCCACCAGGGACAGCAACCTCTCGCAGAACATGAAGACTGGCTGAAACAGACAAGATGACAACAATGATCAAAAATTCGTTTCAATTACGGTTTCCATTAATACTCGGCGAATTTGTAGATGTAGAAAAAGCATTCGACAAGGTGGTTTTTTCCCTCATCAGCATGGAAGGAAAATGAATTCAATAATTTGCCGTTTTCCCCTTAACACAGCCTTTCCCAAATTGGGGTGCCTGAACCTCAGGATTCACGGTATTTTTCCTGGGGGGGGGGTGTCCACGGTTCAATTGAGGTATTGTAAAAGTAGTTTATGTAAAGCTGAAAAAATATGTAGATAAATTACTTAAGAAAGAAAAGTTTTAATTAAATTAATTAATGTACAATTTTATTTATTTATTAATGCGCAGAAGCACCGCTGGAAGCGTTGGTGGACTGCAGTGGTGATATGATTATGATAAAAAATTGTACTTGGAGCGACATCTGTGGATAGGAGTGTGAATAGCAATTGTTTTAGTTCTTTTGCAGAGCATCAGATGACATTGCTATCGCATGACATTTACTAGTACGGGATACAATGTCCTCCATTGTTCGAGAACATTGTTACTGTTAGATGGCTGTAATTTCTGCTGCCATAAATATGGGGGAAGGGGAAGGTTATGGCTAGGCTAACCATATTTCCTCAAAAGAAATACGGGAAATTGGGATTCCAAATACGGGACATTCCCAATTATCGCCAAAAATAAACAAAGTTGCCAAATATTCGACAAATTGAGTAAAAATAAAATGGCGGGAAATAAAGCATTACTGCGAATTGCAGTGGATTTAAATGAATTCCGCGAAATAAAACGTTCACCAAGACAAATGTGAGAGATTAATATTCTTATTTATAATTGCAATTATCATAATCTAATTTATGAGTGGGAAAATAATTTCATTCTTTGACTTAAATAATGAATGAAAATTCAGGTAAGCTTCGTGTAAAAAACGGGAAGAACCGGGGCACTTTCGCTAAAAAGTCGGGACGGCCAAAAAAACAGAAAAAACCGGGACTTTCCCGGGAAATACGGGACGTATCGTCACCCTAGTTATGGCAGACACCAACATTTCCGGGGGGGGGGGGGGGGGGGTTCACGACTATGAATAAGGGTCCATAGCAGACATATTAAGATTTTCGGGGCATGCATGACTAAAAGCATTTGGGAACCGCCGCCCTAAACTATCTGCAGTGCCCTTTAATTCACAAATTATATAAGTCTAAAATACTACTGCTATTTTACTATTCACTGTACACACACACCTCCCATACATCCTCTGGGGAATTGCTAACGAATTGGTGCATGCCGGCGCGTGTTGTGTACGTGCGGAATGCCCTTTGAGTCCTAATTCGGCCGTTATCTCATCAACCGATCGTTATAGAAGATAGAATTTAAAAAAAACTGCTCGAAATGTACTAAAAAAATCACCCTGTGCCACAGGCATCTTCAACCCGTTACTCGCGAGCACCTAGAGTGCTCAATACTCGTGTCCGATTTCGCGCTCGCGAGCACTTGATCAACGTTCAAATTAAACACCCTGGAGGGGAATTGCACATAAGGATTAAAACCATCGCGATGTTTTGCACATTCGTATGTCAAACTTGCCGTAAACGTGCATAAAGGTAAGTTTTTGAATAGGCATCTCGTGTCCTAAAAAAACCCCATCAAGAAGTTGTTGCCCAGTTGGCTTCGATACAGAGAGGCCTCCGCAGTCTGTTTGTGACGTCAGTAAGTAGTCCATTTTCCCTCAGAATATTCAGGGGCAAAAAATTCCCTGCTCGTGCCAGTATCATCGTTGTGAGGAAAAGAAATGATCGGGCTCAGAATTGGCGATTTCTATGCCCCCACATCCAATCAGCATGCGGTATTTGTGAGCCAATCGGGAAGATTCTACGCCAAAATAAAAAAAAAACGAAATAGGATGCTGTGTTTCAAAATGTGGCAAACTTGCTATGCAGTCTGTATGACGTTTATGGCAAACAGTGCAGAGGCCTTCCTCGGGGCCTTAATGTTGAAACTTCCAATGACGTTTGGGTAGCAATTAAATTTTTAACACGGTTTACATTTTGTAATTTTATGCAAATATCATCAGTCATTTTCAATGCAATGCTGGGGGTGTACAAGCCGTTCAATTTTTTTTCCCCATTTCTCTCTGTCTGACGCTATCGCCGTGTCCAGTTGACTCCTCCTCCTAACCAGACCATGGCGCACCTCTCTGTCTCAATGAAGAGATGTAAGCAGGTGGAGGGTCGAAGGAGACCTTCGCCACGCTGGAAAAGATGCATACATGTGTGTTGTGAACCTAACATGAAGTTTGCGTCTATGTAATGCTTGTTGTATAGTGCTGCCACCTACCACCTATTTTTCTAACTATGAGTGGAGCATAATGATTGAATATTCGTACCGTTGTGGGCCTGTTGCATTTTTTCTAAATTAAAATTATACCGTTACGGAGGACTATTGATGAGATAAAGGCCGCATTGGCACTTACAGGCATAGGAGTACGCAAAATTTTCTCGGGGGGAGGGAGGGAGATTTCAATTTTTTTTTCTTCTCAAGTGGGGGGGGGGGGTTTACGTTTTTCCTGCAAAATAACACTATAATCTCGCCTTGGGGCTCCCCTTTTTAGGCACGCCAATGCTTACAGGACACCCTGTATATGAACTTGTAAATGGGGAGTTTCACGTATTGAGGGGAAAAAAAATGTTTAAAATTACCTTTGGTATGTATTTGAGTAACCTGGCTTCAAAACCGTGCAGGAGATGCCTCTGCCTCCTCAGGTATTGGTTAAGTGTGGCACTGTAGTCTCTGTGACCTGGGATGCTGCATACAAAAGAAAGTCTTGCATAATTACTACGGAAAATAATAATAATAATCCCATATAAATATATGCACATTTACATCTTTTTTCACACGTGATAGTAATACTTACACATTGGCGTATACTATACACATGGGTACAACGAATTGGGCGAAGGCTTGTACGCTGCGTAATTGGCTCTTCGTTTTCACCAGCTCGGGCCTGAAATATATTGATTTTATTTGATGACTGGGTATTATTACAGTATGACTGAAATATTGCACTGTTTTTCAAACTGATGTCCGCGGGCATCCATCGTACTTCGAAGGGTGTCCGCGAGACCATTTTCATTTACTTTCATTATTGATATACTGCTGCGAAATTTGAAATTATTCTTCTAACCCTTATTATACAGGGTGTCCTGTAAGTGCTAGCATGGCCTTTATCTCATCCACCATCCATCGTAGAGGTATGATTCCAATTCAGGAAAATGCTCAAAAGGCGTTCACCAATTACTCTGTACCACTTTTGAGAGTGAAAATACAGTGTGGAACAAAATAAGAAATCTAAATTTTTGCACGGTCCCCTCTCTTCTCTAACTTCCAGTTAGAAAGTCATTGCCCTGTCTCTCCTGATGCCAACAAAAAAAAAAAAATCCCATGTTTCTAAGTGCAGTATTCTCAGAGATATTCGAATTCGAAAAAAAACGGAGGAAATTTGGGAAAGAACAGCGTTAAAAGCGGGGTTAAAACGGTTCTTCCGCATTTAACGCTGTTGTTTCCCAAATTTCCTCAGTTTTTCGAACATCTTTGTGAGTATTGCACTTAGAGACATGGAATTTTTTTTTGTCGGCATCAATAGAGACAGGGCAACAACTTTCTAAATAGGAAGTTAGACCACAGGGGGGGACTACCTGTATTAGTTTAGATTTTTTTTATTTTGTGACACACTGTATTTCCACTACCACAACTGGTACAGGGTAATTTCTGAACTTTCCTTTTGAGCACTGTTTAAATTGGAATCACCTCAACGACCGGACGGTTGATGAGATAAAGGCCGTGCTATAGTACACCGTGTATGTAGCTGTATCGGTCTAATCTTCAACATCTCATTCTAATGAGTCTAACAATCATACTTCATTTCAATCATTCAGCACTGGCTCTCATTATAGAAACTTCATTTCATCATCTTAGTTTTTTTTTTCCTTGTTTCAATTTTGTTACCCTTTTTCTTAGGTTTTCCGCAAAAAGTAATTGGGGATTGAATACAATCCAAATCATAATAAAGTACCGATTGTACGTATCAAGAGCCAACGCCACGCTGCTTTCTTGCCGCAACCGTCGACTCCAAGCCTCTTCGACAAATCCATCTGCATTCACAACTGCGTATGCACAAGCCTCTCTGTTGAGCCAACGAGGGAAGACGCGTGGTCCAGGACCTGGCCTGGCCACGGCGGAGGCTCAACCGAGCTAACAAGCCAACGAGGGAAAACGTGGTTTAGGACCTGGCCTGGCCACGGCGGAGGCTCACCCGAGCTAACAAGTCAATGAGGGAAAGAGTGGTCCAGGACACGGCCACGGCGGCGGGGGGGGGGGGCTCACCCGAGCCAACAAGCCAACGAGGGAAGACGTGGTTTAGGACCTGGCCTGGCCACGGTGGAGGCTCACCCGAGCTAACAAGCCAATGAGGGAAAACGTGGTCCAGGACACGGCCTGGACACGGAGGAGGGCTCACCCGAGCCAACAAGGAAAGACGAATGGTCCAGGACCTGGCCATGGCGGAGGCTCACCTCAGCCAACAAGCCAATGAGGGAAAACGTGGTCCAGGACCTGGCCATGGCGGAGGCTCACCTCAGCCAACAAGCCAATGAGGGAAAACGTGGTCCAGGACACGGCCTGGCCACGACGGGGGGGGGGGGGGGCTCACCCGACCCAACAAGCCAACGAGGGAAGACCTGGTTTAGGACCTGGCCTGGCCACGGTGGAGGCTCACCCGAGCTAACAAGCCAATGAGGGAGAACGTGGTCCAGGACACGGCCTGGCCACGGCGGGAGGGCTCACCCGAGCCAACAAGGAAAGACGCGTGGTCCAGGACCTGGCCTGGCCACGGCGGAGGCTCACCTGAGCTAACAAGCCAATGAGGGAAAACGTGGTTTAGGACCTGGCCTGGCCACGGTGGAGGCTCACCCGAGCTAACAAGCCAATGAGGGAAAACGTGGTCCAGGACACGGCCTGGCCACGGCGGGAGGGCTCACCCGAGCCAACAAGGAAAGACGCGTGGTCCAGGACCTGGCCTGGCCATGGCGGAGGCTCACCTCAGCCAACAAGCCAATGAGGGAAAACGTGGTTCAGGACCCTGCGCTTGGCCACAGAGGAAAAACAAAGGGCTTAAGCTCAATAGAGCTGAAAAGACATCAGAAGAGCTCATCGGAATAAATTGTATATTGTATAATAGAAATATTTAAAAATCTGTATATATACTTTTTTTTTAATAATGTGTTTTTATATTTGTGTTCATGTATTTTTATTTAATTTAATGCATATTATTAATTATCATTAATCTATATGCATAATGAAGCACCCGACACCGCCCAGCCCCCCTCATCCGGGGCAATGGCTAAAATTGACAATGGTCGATAGAGTCTGGGCGGTGCACGGTATGAAATGTCAAAAAAATGAAATGCTGTCCCTGTTTTTGAGCCGTCCGTGAACATGCTGATAGCTCCATCTGATGGGCATTATTTCCCCACCGGGCAGCGGTACTTGATCTTGACACTGGATGTCCACACTGGGATGATGATTGCACCAACATGCCAACTCGTATCGTTCACTTCATAGTCATCAGGTCTTATGAGAATACCGTCCACCCAAACCTCTCTATCCAACCAGCAGGATTTAGGATGATGCCGGTAAATCAAGGGCGCTAATACCAGACATTATTTCACGATTACACCGATGAATTTAGGGAGCCAGTACCAGACGCTATTCAAGATGGCGCCACCACCTCGTGATCGCACTATGAGTATGTATAAATCCGGTCGAGGTCATTGAGTAGTTTTTGGATACTTTTAATACCGAGTTAATTCGCGTGAGAATATACAGTGTGCACGCATACAACTGGCCCAATAGCAATAATGATTAAACATCATTATCCATTACCGAGTTACCTTGGTTGAAATGACAATACCGAAACACAAAAAGAAACAGGTAATGGAAGTAGGTCGTGCATTTATCCTCTAGGACGAGCGGGGCTTTTAAACAAACAACAATAACAATAATGGCAAACAACCGAAACAATGGCAGTTGGTACTGTTAGAGGTACCAATACTTTCTCTCTCTCATCCCGTATTTAAATATGGATTTTATCGAATGAGGGCAGGGCATATTTAATAATTTATTCGGGGCTATATTTGCATGGGCGACAAATAAAAATGGTTGTTCCGTGCGAAATGGACAACATTATCTTAATTTATCCCCCTAATGGGAGGAATCTCTATGGATTGTAACAATTTTCCGCTCTGTTTTCTTGGAACGTTGCCATTCGGGAGGTAGGAAATAAAATAAAAAGTACAATGGAAAATGACGGACGTTGTTGTTATTGGTCAGTTCATTGCTCTGCTAACAGGTCGTCCCTGAGTTGAGGGGGGTAACAAAGTAAATGGTATTGGTCAGTACGAGAAGGACAACGTGTCCGTGAGTCGATGGTTTTCTGGCAAACGTTTGTATTGATTGTTGTCGGTGAAATATTGTCTAAAAATAACCGTGGGGGCCAGTCATTGAATGAATTTGAAACTGAAGTTGTGTACAGTAAAGCCCTCTCTTAACGGACACCCCTCATTTACGGCCAAATAATAATTTCCCCCGTTGCATAATGAAACTATGCATTTCAAACCACTGTTTAACGGTCACCCCCCCTCTTTTACGGGGTCCGGTGTGTCCGCGAAAGAGTAGTTTTATTGTATTTCCCCCCACTAGTCAAATATGTACGTTTCACCTGCCCTGACCGTATGAGTGACCGAGTGAGTGATCATGTGAGTAGTAAGTTAGTGATTGTGCGAGTGGCCAAATGAGTAACCGCATGTGTGTGTGAGTGAGTGTGAGTCATTGTATGGTTGAGTAAATGACCATAAGAATCATATGAATGATTGAGTGACTGTTTTGGGGGTGACAGTATGAGTGTGTAAGTGACCATATGAGTGTGTAAGTGACCATATGAGTGTGTAAGTGACCATATGAGTGTGTAAGTGACCATATGAGTGTGTAAGTGGTGATGTGAGAGTGACCATATCGTTACTAACTTGGTCACTCGTACAGTCTCTAACGTGATCATTTGCTCAGGGCCGTCTTAAGAGCATCATGGCCCCCGTGCCAAGTGATTTTTCTGAGGCCCTACCGAGCAAATTCTAGAAAATTTCAACTGGATCTCATTTTTGTGAGGCCCCTCTTCTCCTCTCCTCCCGGGCCTTGCGCGGGTGTGCCCAAGAGTTAAGACGGCACTGCATTTAGTCACGGTTTTGGTAGCTCATATGGTTACTCATCCACTCACTTGGTCATTCATATGGTCAAGCACTTGATCACTCATGAGGCGATTCACCCACTCACTTCGTCACTCACATGGTTAGGGCAGGTGAAATGTCCGAGGCGAAATGCTACGTTGTCTGTGGCCACGTCAGTGGCATGGTGAATTTCGATACTTGAAAATTCTGTGACGTGGATCTCACGTCATGGAATTCGGTGACGTGGGTCTACGCTAAATTGAAACTTCCCGCGAAGCTTGCGGGCCGCCAACTCATGCTCTCTAGTGACATCTGTAAAGAAGTGACAAATGGGGCCCCCGAGTTTTAAACAGGGACAAAAATAATTGAATACTTATTTATTTTCAAATTATTACTTTGATTAATTATCTATTTTGATCAGTTCTGAAATAATTTTTTTCACTTTTTCGAAAGAATTTTTGATTAACTAATGATTAAATTAACTAATTCTGACATTAATTATAATCTGAAATCACTTTAAATGATTCTGTAATTATTTATCTCCTCAATATAATATTGAAATAATTTCTTTCAATAATCTAGTTATTCTTTTATTCGTTGTGAGATAATTCCTATCAGAATTTAAAACATTATTTCCCCTCATTGATTAATGAGTTATTTTTTTCATTAACTCTGAATTTTCATCAATTTTTTTCGGAATTGTTTCTTTCATTCACTTCAGAAAATTATTTCTTTCATTCATACTAGAATTATTTGTCATTTCTTCGGAATTATTTCTTTCATTCATTCTAGAATTATTTTTGTAATTTCTTCCAGAATTATTTCTTTCATTCTTTCTAGAATTATTTCTTTCATTCTTTCTAGAATTATTTCTTTCATTCTTTCTAGAATTGTTTCTTTCATTCTTTCTAGAATTATTTCTTTCATTCTTTCTAGAATTGTTTCTTTCATTCTTTCTAGAATTATTTCTTTCATTCATTCTAGAATTATTTTTCAATTATTCCAGAATTATTGCTTTCTAGAATTATTTATTTCTAGAATTATTTCTTTCATTCTTTTTAGAATTATTTCTTTCATTCTTTCTAGAATTGTTTCTTTCATTCTTTCTAGAATTATTTCTTTCATTCTTTCTAGAATTATTTCTTTCATTCTTTCTAGAATTGTTTCTTTCATTCTTTCTAGAATTATTTCTTTCATTCATTCTAGAATTATTTTTCAATTATTACAGAATTATTGCTTTCTAGAATTATTTATTTCTAGAATTATTTCTTTCATTCTTTTTAGAATTATTTCTTTCATTCTTTTTAGAATTATTTCTTTCATTCATTCTAGAATTATTTTTGTAATTTCTTCCAGAATTATTTCTTTCATTCTTTCTAGAATTATTTCTTTCATTCTTTCTAGAATTGTTTCTTTCATTCTTTCTAGAATTATTTCTTTCATTCATTCTAGAATTATTTTTCAATTATTCCAGAATTATTGCTTTCTAGAATTATTTATTTCTAGAATTATTTCTTTCATTCTTTTAGAATTATTTCTTTCATTCATTCTAGAATTATTTTTGTCATTTTTTCCAGAATTATTTCTTTCATTTTTTCCAGAATTATTTCTTTCATTCTTTCTAGAATTGTTTCTTTCATTCTTTCTAGAATTATTTCTTTCATTCATTCTAGAATTATTTTTGTAATTTCTTCCAGAATTATTTCTTTCATTCTTTCTAGAATTATTTCTTTCATTCTTTCTAGAATTGTTTCTTTCATTCTTTCTAGAATTATTTCTTTCATTCATTCTAGAATTATTTTTCAATTATTCCAGAATTATTGCTTTCTAGAATTATTTATTTCTAGAATTATTTCTTTCATTCTTTTAGAATTATTTCTTTCATTCATTCTAGAATTATTTTTGTCATTTTTTCCAGAATTATTTCTTTCATTTTTTCCAGAATTATTTCTTTCATTCTGTCTAGAATTGTTTCTTTCATTCTTTCTAGAATTATTTCTTTCATTCATTCTAGAATTATTTTTGTAATTTCTTCCAGAATTATTTCTTTCATTCTTTCTAGAATTATTTCTTTCATTCTTTCTAGAATTGTTTCTTTCATTCTTTCTAGAATTATTTCTTTCATTCATTCTAGAATTATTTTTCAATTATTCCAGAATTATTGCTTTCTAGAATTATTTATTTCTAGAATTATTTCTTTCATTCTTTTTAGAATTATTTCTTTCATTCTTTTTAGAATTATTTCTTTCATTCATTCTAGAATTATTTTTGTAATTTCTTCCAGAATTATTTCTTTCATTCTTTCTAGAATTATTTCTTTCATTCTTTCTAGAATTGTTTCTTTCATTCTTTCTAGAATTATTTCTTTCATTCATTCTAGAATTATTTTTCAATTATTCCAGAATTATTGCTTTCTAGAATTATTTATTTCTAGAATTATTTCTTTCATTCTTTTAGAATTATTTCTTTCATTCATTCTAGAATTATTTTTGTCATTTTTTCCAGAATTATTTCTTTCATTTTTTCCAGAATTATTTCTTTCATTCTGTCTAGAATTGTTTCTTTCATTCTTTCTAGAATTATTTCTTTCATTCATTCTAGAATTATTTTTGTAATTTCTTCCAGAATTATTTCTTTCATTCTTTCTAGAATTATTTCTTTCATTCTTTCTAGAATTGTTTCTTTCATTCTTTCTAGAATTATTTCTTTCATTCATTCTAGAATTATTTTTCAATTATTCCAGAATTATTGCTTTCTAGAATTATTTATTTCTAGAATTATTTCTTTCATTCTTTTTAGAATTATTTCTTTCATTCTTTGAAGCCCCCCCCCCCCGGTTTAAAGCCTGAAAAGATCGAACACTACTATAAACCACTTTTCTGAATGGAGTCGCGTCTATGTCTTTGGTATTGGCGTCTTTTCTTTTTTTGATCCAAATTTGAGGTAAAATTATTTCATGCAGATATGATAAAAAATTAGAATGTGAATTTTTACTAATATAAACTAAAACATTCTATATATTGATGAGTCTTGTTATTATTCAAAATCTTTAAGCTTTTAAAACTATTATAGTATATCAAGGAAACAGAGTTATTTCCCGGATATTATGCTGAGGTGAACTCGGAAATAAAATTCATCACGTCTCCTCCGGGACTCGAACCCAGGCCCCTCTTGCATACCGGGCAAAGCATGCTACCCGCATCTCTCTCTGAACCGTCCCAACCGGGGGGGCCATTTCCTGAAGTTAAGAGAGGCTACTAATGCCTCTACTTCAGCGCCTCACGCCACAGTGCGTGAAATAAGGAAGGCAGGGTCATGTCTCCAGTGGTGTAGATGGCAGCATGATTGCCCGGTATGCAAGAAGGCCTGGGTTCCGGTCCCGGCGGAGACGTGATGACTTTTCTTTCCGAGTTCACCTCAGCATAATATCCGGAAAATAACTGTTTATTTGATATACTTTGAAATTTTTTTAAAAGCTTAAAGATTTTTAATAATAACCAAGACTCATCAATATGTAGAATGTTTTTGTTTGTATTAGTAAAAATTCACATTATAATTTTGAAACTAATATACCAGTGTGACTACATGAACACAAATTAATGACAGAAATGAAAGTCGATACCTCTTCTGTCGTAAGAATTCCACGGCATCGTTGGGCTTGCACCTGAGGTTATAGACGAGATAACAAGCCACCAACACACCGGGCCGGCCTAGTCCACTGTGAGAGTGAATGGCGACTTTTCCCTCCGTCAGTGCGAAGGTCAGTACCTTCACGATGTCCAGCATCTGAGTCTTGGACACGCAACCGTAGTCCTTCCTGCAGAGGAAAAAATACTTACACGTCCATCTAGTGATTATTAGAACACAAAAACTTAACATATCATGATGGTATTGGAAGCGTCATTCCATGGAAATATAAATAGCAATCAGTGACGTATTTACAGGGAGGTTTAGCAGGCTGCAGCACAGGGTGGCAAGTTCAGAGTGGCGAAAAATTTAAACATTAGTGGCCAACAAAATTATTAGAATGGGGAGAGGACGGCTAAATTTGTGTAAGCCTCAATAAATCCATCTCTGCCCAGACAGCAAGGGACTAGATTAGTGAATGACCAAGAGTGTTTGTAAGCACGTCTGAGCAAAAGAATGCCTCAGAGCATGAGCAAGCATGTGAATGACCAAACGAGTGACCTAGAGAGCATGAGCAAGCATGTGTGAGCAAGCATATGAATTACCAGTATAGTGACCTAAAGAATGAGGAACCAGGTCAGTGAGTAACCTAGAGCGGGTGAAAATATGTGAATGACGAAAACATTGTGCAAGCATGTGAATGACGAAAACATTGTGCAAGCATGTGAATGACGAAAACATTGTGCAAGCATGTGAATGACGAAAACATTGTGCAAGCATGTGAATGACGAAAACATTGTGCAAGCATGTGAGTGACGAAAACATTGTGCAAGCATGTGAGTGACAAAGCATTGTGCAAGCATGTGAGTGACAAAACATTGTGCAAGCATGTGAGTGACAAAACAGTGTGCAAGCATGTGAGTGACCAAAATAGTGTGCACGCCCGTGAATGAGCAAAAGCGTGACAGCGAGCATAAGCAAGCATGTGAATGATCAAACAACTGACCTACAGAGCGTGAACAAGCATGTGAATAATTAGACGAGTGACCCATATTGTGAGGGACGAGGTCAGGGAGTGAACCAAATGCCCAACGAGATGGTCGAGAAAAAGTTGCCAATAACCAATGATTAATATTAAAATTGTATGCAATAATTTTCTTGTACGTATTTGCATATTCTTAATGAATGCAGTGTTTGTGTGTTGCCGATTTATTTACGTTTAGTTGACAACAATTTTTGATCTGTAATTTCGTTCGCGAGTATTCTTCACAGTACACATAGTGACAATCGATGACGACAATGGTTACCCAACCTATCCAACTGGGCAGGCCAAGAGTCAAATCGTCGAATTGTGAGCGAGTTGTAGATTTTATGAAACAAAGCTCTGTATAGTAAACGTTCACTTATTAAAGTTGTGGCTTAAACTAAGTGGCCTCGTGAAACAAAGTTTTGAACCAAGTAGTTATGAATTTAAGTTTGGTGCAAACTGATCACGGAAGACAGCTGTGAGCAAAAGTAGTCATGAAAAAAAAATTTGCAAACCAAGTTGTCAAATTTTAGTTGTGGGCTAAGAGATCATGATGCAAAGTTGTAAAGTATCATGGAATGTCAATAATGATGATTGTGGACCAAATGCTGTGATAGATATGAATATACAAAGAGTTATAAGTAAGTGGTCATTAGAGGTAAACAGTCATGAACGGAAGTGGTGGGGTCGATAGTGATAAAAGTTATCGGCCTAGTATATGATCATAAATCAGAGTTATGGACCAAGTGAGTGGTCATCAATCAAAGACTTGATCATCACTCAAAATTTTTTTTAAATTGGCCAAAATGAGTGGTCAATAATCAAGAATGTGGTCATCATTCAAAATTGTGAAAATTGGTAAAAGTGAGTGGTCATCATTCGAAATTGTGAAAATTGGTAAAAGTGAGTGGTCATCAATCAAACACGTGGTCATCACGGAAAATTGTAAAAATTGACTAATAAAGTGGGCATTAATCAAATTTGTGATTATCACTTAAGATTGACCAAGTCAGTGATCATTAATCAAATTTGTGATTATCACTTAAGATTGACCAAGTCAGTGATCATTAATCAATCGTGGTCATCACCCAAGATCGTAAAAACAGACTAGCGTTAAATTAAATTATTAAATTCAATTAAATTTTTTAATTTAATTCCTATTAATTAAAATTATGATAATCACTCAAAATTGACCAAGTGAATGATCATTAATCAATCGTAATCATCACTCAAAATCGTGAAAATTGGCCTAAGTGAATAGTCATAAAATCTAAATTATGGTCATCAGTCAAAGTTGGAAAAGTTAGTGGTCATCAGTCATAGTTGCTGTCATCACATAAAATTTTAAAATTCTGCCAAGTCAAAGTCGCGTTCATCACTCAATATTGTAAAAACTTGTCATAGTGAGTGGTCATTCATCACTCAGAATTGGGGAAATTGGTCAGACAGAGTGATCATTTATCATATTTGTGGTCATCACTCAAAACCGTAAAATGGTTTTGATGGACAACAACTCACTTGGATAACGTGAGTTGTTGTCAAAATTGTGAAAACTGGCCAAAGTGAATGGTTATTAAAATCAAAGTCCTGGTAATAGTGATTATGAATCAAAGTTTTGTATTTTTTGATCACATAAATGTCAAAGAGTGAGTCAAACAAATCAATAATAACCAAGGTTCCAGACTGATTAGCCATGAATCAAATTTATGAGGCAAGTGGCTGTCATTGGAAATTATGGGCCGTCAAGTCCATGAAAAGATTGAAAGTACAGCGAGCCCTCTGTTTACGAACGCCCTGGTTTGCGAACAATGAAAATGTTTCGGTTTACGGACACAAAAGGACTTCATCTCGGGGGAAGGGGAATAGTTTTACATTTCCATTAGTTCTGAAATTATTTCTCTCATTAATTTAAAATTTACATTAATTATGAAGTTATTTCTTATATTAGGACCTAGCCTGGCCACGCCGGAAGGCTCACCCGAGCGAACAAGCCAACGAGGGAAGCCATGATCCAAAACCTGGCGCCTGGCCACAGAGAACAACAAAGGGCTCAATAGAGCTACAAAGACATCATAAGAGCTCATCTGTATAAATTTTGTATAATAGAAATATTTAAATCTGTATATGCCTTTTTTTCATGTAATGCATTTTATATGCATAATAAAGCACCCGACACCGCCCAGCCACCCTCATCCGGGGCAACGGCTAAAATTGACAATGGTCGATAGAGCCTGGGCGGTGCACGGTATGAAATGAAGAAAAACGAAATATTCTAATGATTCTCTCGTTAGTTTCCCGTAATGCACAGGACCTGATGTAAAAATTACCACTCGAAAACTTCAGGGGTGCCATGAACGGATTATTTCATTTTACATTGATTCTTATGGAAAAAAAATTGTTTCGATTTTTCCAACGGACTTCGGGAACGAATTAAGTTCCTAAACCGAAATATGTTGCGCAGTCCACAACATTTGGAACGTCAAATGCCAAAAACTCTGGCAATTCCAACACTGCATTCATTCGCGTCATCAAATAACGGAATCTCGTCAAAAACGGAAAACCCGGGCAGATACGCTACCAAGAATCCGATACTGCATCGATTTCATTCCACTCAAGCACTAACTAACTATTGTTGGCTAATCTTGGCAAATGTAAAAAAACAGCGTAGAGCCATATAAGCATCATTATCAATTCCTTTTTTGTATTTTTATCCTTCGAAAAGGACGAAAGAAACCACACGTAAAAGGGATCAATAATTCGGCCATTTGTGTTGAGCCGCAGCTAATGAGAAGCATCACGCGATCGACACCAAAATGTTCTGTTTGCAGTAAAATATACGAGAAAAAACCAAAAAAAAATTCCATTCTGGAACTCATAACATGAACAAAACAGACATTTTGGTGAATACGAATACGCATAATGAATTCCAGATGATATCGTACTGTCCGTCAGCTTTCAAGTACCGCTCATTAAATGACGTCAAACTGATTAACTAATGGATTTATACTATTTTGTTTCTTTCTCACGGGCTTCCGATTCCAATTTATGCTTGTTATTCGGCTGTTTTGAACTGATTACACCTGCCGTGATTTATTTTACGACTTTTCAAATAAATTCCGGGAATAATACATATTTTTTCTGAGGCCGTAACCAAGGTTAAATCTGAAATGATGGTCTTTATTCGGTCTGAATATTTTTTTTACCTGTGTGGCAAAGCAGCTTCATTGAAAGAAGGTACCTTATGGTCTAGGCCAGCGGTTCCCAACCTTGTTCAGTCCGCGTACTCCCAGCTGGCTCGGTTCCTTTCCGCGTACTCCCGACTCCGAATCCTCCTAGGCATCCCCCTCCCCCCGCCCCGATATATTTTTTCATTACACAGTTTTTATTTTTGATGTAAGCAAACAAATTAACACAAAGATTGGAAAAAAGAAAAATTAATGTTATAATTTGAAACTCTATTGAATTACAAAGTTTTGAAAAATTAGGCACAAAAGAGGATAAATGCAATCTCAAATCCGGAGCTGCGTTCAATTTGCTTCTATATTCATTTTTTGTATAAGTATACGAAGAAAACGCCCGTTCAACAAGCTCCGTGCTAACAAACTGCAACAAAAACATTATGGATTTTCTAGAACGTTCACTGTATTCGTCACCTCGACGAGTCCAAAAAACTGACTAGGCTCACCATTCCGCCATTGAAGAGATTCTTCAGAGTGGTATCGGATGCGAGCTCCAGCAAGTCTACTTTCCTGGAATCGACAATGAAGCCGGTTCAAAATGCTCTTCTTTGAATGGGTTAGGCACTCACCAATCACCCATTTCCGGCTCACAGTCATGAATGAAAGTCGTGGGGTCGATAGTCATTAATAAAAAGTTATGGGCCCTAGTATATGATCATAAATCAGAGTTATGGACCAAGTGAGTGGCCATTCAGTTCTGAGTGAGTAGTCATCAATCAAAATCAAATCACCGTTTGAAAAATATTTTTCAAACGGTGATTTTAATCCTTCCAAGTGACCGACTGTTAAATTTAGCTCGGCTTGTGACAAGAAATCGTGAAATGCTTCGAACACTTCCAAAAAAAAAGGGCTACCTCGTGCCGAAGTTCGAACAGCCGTGCCAGGACTTACCCAGAGACAACCACCTAACTTCGGTGGTGTGCAACAGCAATGTGTTGTGAAGGCCGTCCACAACAATTTACACAACCTGCAGTTGCTAGGATTCACCTTGATAAAGTTGACAACTTTGACCGCTCCATCAAGAACGTTTCGCAAATTTGGAGGCAAAGCATTCGATGCAGGGAATCTGTCTGTGAATATAGCAGTGAGTCGATATTTCATTTTGGCAGACGAATTCTGCCACGCGTGCACGAAGGCCCGAGTAGCAGCAACATTCCTTAGGATTTCCCTCCATCTGTGAAGAGCCAAACGCATTTTGACCATTGAATTCTTTTTTTTTTCAACGAAATAATGATTAATTGCTTAAAATAAGTCTTTAACAGTCGTACGACCCCCTTCAATGGGTGACAAATAAAAAGGATTTTCTTCGAATTCTCTATCCAAGCACTTAGCAAGTAGCACAGAATATTGCGCTAAAAACGTCGGTGCTTCCGTCGGCTCCGATAGAAAAACATTCGCAACCTTTGACGTGACTTACGACTGTGCTCTCAACATCGCCTGACCTGTCCCGTATTCTCCGAGACACCGTATTATTTGACAGAGGTATTAGGCTCATTATGTGAGCACTTTCCTCTTGCAGGCGCATGCATCTGACAGCATCTTTTGATGCACGGTGAAGTTGAATTTTCACCAAATGGTGTGATTTTTTCCCCTCTTCTCTCAGTACGATAGGTAATGTAGTAGGAGGCAAGGCCGTGAAAAGGGGGGGGGATTGGAGGTCTGGTACCCCCCCCCCTCCCGAAATATGAGAAAAAGGGAAAAATATGGCCAAATCGATTGTTCTATCACTTTGATCGCCCCCCACCCCGAACGAAATTTTTATCGACGGGCTTGTTAAGAGGCCTCGGTAGCTTTGACAGCATCACTTTCGGCAGATTCAAAACATGTTTACACGTTTACAGGTGCACGGTACTTCATTTTGGTGTTTCAGTCAACTCCCGCTTCCGCACGGATCCAGTTTTTAGCCACTCATCCATAGCGTAAATCACGTGAGTAGTATAGGTAGCTTGGTACAAAATTTGACGTAGAAAATTGTGGGAATGACGCGCACACGCCTCAATACAAACACCCACAACAAAAGTTAGGCACAACGCGAATTAATTAATTGCCCTTCGTTTTTATGAACAGCCCGGCATATGCCAACAATCATATCTAAAACACCGAGGAAGAGCGATCCAAGAGTGCGCGAATCCTGATCATAGGTCGGACGCGGGCCGGTCCTTCCAGCGGACGCAACCCCTCTGCTATAGAAGATTTTATTGATAGGGAGGTCAATATATTATTACAACTGGCAATATTAGTGAAGAAACCTCTACCTCACTTTTTAAACCTACCTTTTAAAAGTTATTTTAATTCTTTTTAAATTATTTTGTTCTTTTTTATAGACGGGTGACCGCCATTACCATTTTCTTTTCGCGTACCCCCGTATGGGAACCGCTGGTCTAGGCAATAATATACGCATTGAAAGTTGTGGTCGTACGTTTTGCTGGGAGATGGGGGGTGGGAGGAAATGTAGAATTCACAGAAAGTTATGCGCCCAATTATTTGCCTAGTAAACAGGTTATCGAGAACATCTTGCTGAAAATTGTATAATGCAAAACAATACATAGCAGATACACTAAAATCCGTTGGCATTGAAGAAGAACTTCCGGGTTGCAGTTCGAAATACTCCGTAAAATGAAGGACCCCGAAAGAAAAAAAAACAGCATTGGTATTACCAGAAAGCATATTGACGAACCCTTACATTGATACGAGTAAGGGAGAAATTTGGGATCCCGTGATTGGTCGCAATCAGTGACGAAGGTAATACGTTGCCATATCGGTGGAGTTCTTGGCAAGATTAAGATGAAGGCAGGAATAGTGATTTCTGCTTTCGTCTTGAATTTCGCCAAGAACTCCGCCGATGGTGACGTACTACCTTCGTCACTCACCAATCACGGGATCCCACATTTCCTCATTACTCATATCAATGTAAGGTTTGATAACGTGCGTTCGGAAATACCGCTGCTGGCGATGGATGTTCGTAGTTCTTCGTCGTTTCTACAGCAAAAATACGTTAATCCTCTCCCTTTGATATTCAAAGGCGTACCCTACAAATTCTAAGCCCCGCAGTTATGCGTCTAATGCAGTGTTTCTCAGAGTGTGCGTCACGGCTTTTAGGGGGCTTCAAGGGACTTAGTGAGTGAGTGGTCAAAGGAGTGACATTGAGAGTTTGCAAGAATGACCAAATGAGTGACCTACAGAGTGTGAAAGCATGTTAATGACCTACAGAGTGATCTAAGCACGTGAGTGTGAAAGCATGTTAATGACCTACAGAGTGATCTAAGCACGTGAGTGTGAAAGCATGTTAATGACCTACAGAGTGATCTAAGCACGTGAGTGTGAAAGCATGTGGATAACTAAACGAGTGATCTAGGGCAGTGGTTCTTAACAATTCTTTCACAGGGGTTCTTGGAAGCCTGTGGCCCGTATGATTTCTTTTATGTAATTGGACGGAAGGGTATAAGTGAAAATAAAAATGAATCGGTAAACCATTCACGGCCCGGATGGACCTATGTCAAGGCCCAGTACAGAGGCACTGCATCGGTGGTTGAGAAAAACTGATCTAGGGCGAGCATTCTAGATCAGTGTGTAAATGATAAAAATGATGTAACTAAAGAGCGACCTATAAAGCAGGGAAACATGCCAGTGAGCGACCAAAGGAGTGGCTTAGAGCGTCTGCAAGCATCTGAGTGACCAAAACAGTATGCAAGTGAGTGACCGAAACAGGGTAACGAATTCCAGGAAAAATTAGTCAAGAAAATCAGACAAGAATGGGAGTAGGGCCACAAAATTCGTGTAGCCCATAGGCGTCTAGCCAAAACCATAAATGCGCCTCTGACAACATAGCACTTCGAAAGTAAAGGTTTAATGCCAAAAACCAAGGTTTCTGAAACTTCGTGGGCGCCTCCATCAGAGCCAAAGATCCCAATCCACTTATTCCAATATTGTCAACATCGGCTGCCGAACAGATATTTCTTGGCTCACAAATCATCTTACATAATAATAAAACTTGATGATGTCTGGCACGCTAACTAGATTCATACCAAACTGAGTGTTGCGTGGAATCTGATTCACCTACACAGGGAAGCATGTCTGCCAAAATTTCATTTACGTGTGTGACGCCATTTTGTTTTTCTAGATACTTTTCTTCATGACGCAAATGCATATCAGAATATGCTTTTTTAACAAGTATCTTTTCTCAACTGGGAATCCGCGGAACACTTAAGGTTCCGTTCTGGGAGATCGCAGTGGGTCTCTCGCGAGAAATTTGCATATACCTCCAGTAACGCTCGCAGGTTTTTCATGGGGTTCTGTAGATCAGTTTTTCTCAACCCTTTTCACAGCCCATGGCCCCCATTTGGACAATAGTAACTTCTCGTGGGACCCCCCCCCCCCGTCTTATGCAAGGCCCCCATCCTCATCTAAAGGTGAGATCTTTTCTACTTATCGAATTGAGTTTAATAAAAGCTAAATTTATAATTCACGAAACTTTACAAATAATATCGATCTATGTAACCCTGGGCCATGCGTGGATCCAGAGGGTGGGTGATCATCCCTACTAAGGGCCGAATTATACGGGAAAAATAGGTCTGTGTGCAAAATGCTGGAGGATCCAAAGTACCTACACAATAATTCGACCCTCTAGATCATAGTTTCCCAACCTTTTTTGTCCCACCGCCCCCTTCTTCAGAATTTTTTTTCTCCTATGCTATCCCCCAACGCAATCTAACCCATAGGATCCTATGTTACACCCGTAGTTTCTATCGCCCCCGAGGGGGCGTTAACGCCAACGTTGGGAATCACTGCTCTAGATGTACCACACTTAGTCCACGCCAGATCTGGGTTAAGAGTTCAGTGAGCTTTTCCTTCTTGTGGTGGTTTTATGCATGGCGGTCTGAACATCATGGGTCCTTTGGCAAAGGGATGTTCTGGGGCTCCCATGCTTAGCTGGAAGTAATGGCTTACAAATTTATATACATTCGGAAAATATAGTACTATAGTACGAGATCACATCTTACAAGCCCCATATAGGTATTATACCCTGGGTATACCCGCATCAGCCCGAGGGTAAAGTTAGCCCTGGTTCTATGGACAGCTCTGCTAGATTCTGAAAGTGGTAATATTTATTTCCCCAAAATATTTCACTCCTGGAAAAGCTTTATTTTCCTTCACACTTCTCTGTGGCCTTTTACACCTCGTAGCTCCCACTTTCACCTGATTTTCACATGGAGGCCCCCCTTAGAATATCCCAGGACCCCAAGGGGGCCATATGGCCACCACAGGTTGAAAATCACTTCCCTAGATCCTTTAAGTTATTTTAAGGGTTCCCTAAATGCAAAAAGTGTAAAGTCAAAGAAACTTGAACATTGGCGATTTTGATTTGGTAAAATTTGGAGTATTTTAACTGTTTTCAATTTTTCCTCACCCCCTTTAAAATGCGTATACAAAAGTATTTTTACAATGAAAGTTTGTGTAAAAAGCCTTGATAATTTAATTATGAATAGTCGGAATTGTATTGAACAATTATATTATAATGATAGTTTCACTTACCAATCGAAGTTGTAGTAAAATACTGAAACAACAGAGAAAAATAGATACCTTTTAATGAAAGAAGTACAGCATCACATACATACGTACGCAAATATAAATTTGTTAATGAACCGTAGTAAATAGAACGATGAAGCTCGAACTCACTCTTGTTTTCCATGAAAACTTGCGGGTCGTATGAAAAACTGGAGCTTTCTATGGGAACCCCACAATGTGCGTGTTCACCCCTCTGCTGTAAGTTGATGATTGAGCGGATTCCTTTTCTGTATCATGGATTGAGGGGAAAACAAGAAATTATTTGATCGCAATTATTTTTGCACAATTACTAAATTTAATCAACGCAATTTAAATGACATAATTCACAATTAATGGAAGAAATAATTCCGGAAAAAAATTAATGAAAGCTCACAATTAATGAAGTACTAATTTTTGAATTTTTGAAACAAATAATTTCAGAATTATTGGAAAAAATAAATTATAAATCAATGAGAGAAATGACTTCACAATCAATAAAATAATAATTGCATAATTATTGAAAGAAATGATTTCATGATATGTTGGGAGCGAAAATAATTTCCGAACAACCAAAATTGATAATTAATGAAGGACACAATTTCAGAATAAGTTAAAAGTCTTCAATCATTTTTGTCCCCCCGAAACTCGTGGCTCCATCGGGCCCCCTTCTAGTAAGATGCCACGAAATCATATGTGTTGGTGGCCCGCGGGCTTCGTGGGAAGCTTCAATTTGGCCCGCCTTGTCTGGAAGGTTTAAGACCGATATCAATATAACAATAACGAACATTTGCTTGTAAAAGCATCTGCTCAAATGTAAATAAACGAATTTTGCAGAGTACCAGATTATCATGACTGCAGTGCTCTCTATGAACTGAATATTCAACTAATATTTTTCTTTCCCCTCTATTAAGAACATTTCTCTTCGTAAGAACATTTCTCTTCAAATTTTGATGTATTTACAAACTCATGAGACTTCCTATTATATACGTGTGTAAAATTTATGTTTTACATACGATTTATAAGTGTTTAAAATATAAAAAAAATATAGATATTCATGTTCAAAATTGATAATAACTATGTATTTACTAATTTATGTATAAACATTGTAAAAGCTTGGGGGGGGGGGTCTGGTCGACCGATGGTGCGTCGGATTCCGTGTTTAACTGAATGCAGTTAAGACGGTACTACACATAGTTGCTGAGTTTCAGCATCTCGGCGGAGATTGATCCGTAGGACAGCAGAACGAGGCTCCGATTCCGCCTTCCCCAGACCAAAGAACTTTCTACGCATGCTCGGACCTGCGGTTCCGGGCCTGTGAATGATCTACATCGAGAGAGAAAAAAAAAAAAAAAAGAGCGAGCAAGCGCTCTTGAAATCGAACTGGTACGGCATGTCAAAAATATTCTCTAGAATTCAATTGCACTTGATTCTAGTGGTGGGTTGACCACAAGGCCGTAGCGTGGGGAGGGGGACTCGGGGGTCTGCCCCCCATGATAAAATGATCAAAAAAGGGGAAAAGATGGCCAAAAATATTGTTTCATCGCTTTGGTCCCCCACCCCCCGAAATGAAAGTGGTCCCCCCCTCGAACGAAATTTCTGGCTGCGGGCCTGGTTGACCACAATATCGGCCCTGACAAGAATCCATTTTTTTTCGAGAGAAAAAAGAATTAGTGACCTGCTCTTTAGCTTTCTTTTCGTTTTTTGATGCTGGTGATGTCTGGTGATGATTCTGATTAGTGTAAATATAAAATATTATAGGAGGATGAGTCATTAAAGCCCCGCTCACACATGCATATATTGCGGTAGCCTTGGGAGCTCTGCACCCGCTTGACGACTTTTCCCTTCGTAACGAAAGAAATGGAGAACAGTCATTGGTAAAATTCTCGAAGAAGCGGGTTTTAAACCAGCTTTTTCCATTTCCCATGTGAACGGGACTTAAGTAAGTCATATATAAATTGATATAATATATCTTAGAGTAGTAACGAATATACTGTACTTTCAAATAATGTTAGTAGATGACAGCATTATCCAGCTTTATGATATTCATTTCATATCAAGTACTCGCACGCATGCGTAGTTCAGTTTCAAAATGGCGATGGTGTGCTCGATGATTGTACGATAGAGGATCAGCGTGCTGTTGTCCGATTTTTGTGAGCAACGGAAATATTCACGAAAAGAAATGTTTCCTGTTTATGGAGAGAAGTGTTTATATCGCGTAAAGCAGCGCACAATTGTTCCGGGAAATTTTCTCAAGGCCGCTCGAAAATTCGTGACAATGATCGAAGCGGGCGTCCCGTTTTGATTGAGACAGAACCAACAGTGCAGCGGGTGGAGGGCATGAGTTCATGGCCCCCCACATCCTGAAACCTGAAGCAGGGCCGCTAGGCTGGCATCTTTTACGGGCACCCCGGACCAGACTTTCACTTGCCCCCCCCCCCTCCTTATGATGAATTTAAAGCGTGAAGAAGACAAAAAAATTATAAAAATCCTCCCGGGTCCCGGGGCTGGAGCCATGTCAGCCCACCCCTTGTGGGGGCCATACATGGGTTCCCCCCCCCCCCCCAGCGTCAAAGGTGGAGTCGACTGATCTAATGTGTATACGAATTGACATCATCATCATCATCGCCCCCCCAAGCAATAATGACCGTGCCCCCACCCACCCAGATTTCCAAGTCTATCTCCGCCTATGGTGATGGAGGAATTGATTCGGGCTGATCGACATATACATCTCGCCTGACGCAGGAGACAATACAAAAATTTGGTTGAAAACTTCTTTAACATTCCCCCCCCCCTCCCTCCCTACAGCCCTGACTTATCCCCAAGTGATTTTCATCTGTCTAGTTCACTAAAACACCATCTTGGGGACAAACACTTTGCTGATGATGAAAAGGTTTAAGATGGAAGTCCTAATGTGGCTGGGACAGCAACCGAAGGAGTTTTATCCAGCTGGTATTGGAACACTGATAAAACGATGGCACAAATGCATAGAATACTAGTGGAGATTATGTGTTGGGAAATAAAAGTAGTTTTGAAATGATTATCACTGTAAGAGTTAATTTGTAATTGTCTTTTGTGACTTACTTAATGACTCGGGCCCTGGTCGGGCACGTGTATAATTAAGGCTATTTCTTGAAAAAAAGAGCCCTTTTAGTCGTAAGGTGATCCTATGTATTCACCACCACTTGATGCCTGCAAACCGTTATGGCAAAGTGCACTACTGCTACTGAATCGGCAGGGTAATGATGAAGGGGGCTTGATGGGTTATAACTACCCATTGGAATCCCGGTATCTCCAATTATGGTTTTCACAATATGCACATTATGAAATTAGTTACAATTATATAATTAGTTTTATAAAAGATATATAATATTGCTGCGTAGATGTACGTAGACATCTATTGCCAAGCAAGTTGTGAGCCTCAGGTGGGTAGATGAAATCGACGAACAATTCATCGATAACAGTTAGTAACCGAATGAGTGAGAAAATGAGCAAGTCATTGAGCACGTATGCGAGGTAAGGAGTGAATGTGTGAGCAACTCATTCTCTCGCTGGCCATTCGCCCCCTCACTCATTAAGTCGGGGTAGCAAATAGAAACGAAAATTTACTCTGTGGCCGGGAGGGGGGCAGTGCTCATTTCGGCACCCCCTTTCATTGTAATTTTGAACGATAAACAGCAAATTCAGTGCCGTTCTTGATCCAGTGCCCAGGGCATCAAGCCCATCCCCGCCCCTGCCCTCTCCGAATAGCAGCCCTACATTCGGTCACTCATTCAATCACAAGTCGTATAAATATCGGCCCGGAAAACCCTGTAATTGCTTGTTTGGACCTCATTGTAACATTCCGCGTTTGTTTCAAACCACAAATTAACAGAAATGTAAGTCTCCCCCCCCCCCTTTTACAACATTTGGGCTAAACATCGGTCTTAAAATGCGTTATTGTAGCCAGTGAAAGATGGAATTCCGCAGAGGAATGTGGACGAGGTGCATGTGTGGTTTAGTACTAGTAGCCAATGAACTGGTAGAAAAAAAAATGAAGATAGAGAACAACACACTAACTCTTTGAATTGTTTGATGATTTTGTACTTTTCGATGAGAGCGGTTGAAGGACGGGCCATCGTCACGATGTCCTCTGTGACCCTGAAATACACAAAAATAAGCATGACAAGATTCCTCCCTGAAAGTAGGACAAAAAAATATACCATACCTCGCGGCGTAAATACTGGTCAACCGATGATTCTTACCAGCACGAGTACAAGCCATATATCGCCATGTCTCCTGAGGACCAGAAAGAAGGGTCTTCGAATTTACATTTCTTCCCATCACAGAATATAGAGCAGTTGATTTGTTGTGATGCTGTTGAGCGTATCTTCTCCGAGAATATGCTGTACCTATTGGATTTTCAAGCATAATTTTGTTACAAGGTGGCATTCATTGATGTGCTGTAACTATTTGTTTTTCTTTCTTTTTTTGTGGAAGTTAATGGCACATATATCCAAGACGTATGCATGCTCTGCGTATACTTACTGTACTGTAGGAAGAGTGCCTAGACCGAGAGTTCGAGCGCCAGCGAACCTCACGGGCTTTAGGTCCGATAACGTGCTATGACCGCTTGGATGCTGATCTTGCTCGGAGCTCATACTTCATCCTTGAATAAAGCACATTCAGCATATATTTATCATCATTATACTTAGATTTATCATCATTATAATTGGATTTTTCATTATCATTATACCTAGATTTATCATCATTATATATACAATTGGATTTTTCATCATTTTGCTTAGATTTATCATCATTATATATACAATTGGATTTTTCATCATTTTGCTTAGATTTATCATCATTATACTTAAATCAATCTTTACGTTGAGGAAATTATAATTTTATTTCCACTAGGAAAAGTTCGATTACCCGGTCTCAATATCAATGGATGACTTCAAAAAACACGAAACATGACCTCCCATCAACCCAGAAGCAGATTTATGGTTTTGCCACCCAAAATTTCGTCGCCTTTCTTTCATTCTAGTCTAATTCTGTCCACCACAAACATCCCAAAATTTTCGCCTGGAGCACCAGCCCGCTTAAGAAGCGGGGGAGGGGGGGGGGAATGATAGACGGAGCATTCAACCCACATGGAGTAAATACGTCCATCCCTGTAAATAGAAGTAATGGATCCTGTGTCCAGAAGTAATGGATGAATATTTATAGAAATAAATGTCTTTTGTGTTTGTGTGAGTATGAGTAGAACTTCTGTGAATAATAAGAGAGGTATAAGGCAAAATATCTGTCTTTATGAAGAAGAAATCTATCAATTCACTTACTTTCTGCCTGATGTGTCATATGCCAACTTTATTCGTTTCGCATTTGTTTACTTTCTTCCATGTTTCTGTTTCGTTTGTTTACTTTCTTTCTTATTTCTGTTGCGTTTGTTTACTTTCTTTCTTATTTCTGTTGCGTTTGTTTACTTTCTTTCTTATTTCTGTTGCGTTTGTTTACTTTCTTTCTTATTTCTGTTGCGTTTGTTTACCTTCTTTTACATCTCTATTTCGTTTCCCCCCCCCCTTTCTTTCATATTTCTATTTGTTTACTTTATTTTATATTTCTGTTTCATTCTGTCATTTTATTTTACTGCAACTTCCCTCTTCCTTTGTGTTCGGTTCTTTCCGCTCTTTCATTATTCCCTTCCTGTCATCGTTCGTTTTCGTTGCTGTCTTTCTCATTTCTTTTCAATCTTTTTTCGTTTTATTACTTCTTGTCACTGTTTATTTCCTTTTTCCCCCCTTCTTTGATTATCCCCTTCCCAATTTTGTTTATTCTTGTTTTGTCATTATTTATTTCCTTTCTGTCTTTGTTTATTGTGTTTCTAGCTTTGTATACACTTCTGCTTCCAGGTCTGAAGAGTTCCGACACCTCATGCCGGAATGAAATCGCTGGTGGCACTGTAGAGTGTGTTTATCAGCAGTAGAGAGTGAGAGTAGAGACAAAGGCATTCCCCTCATCGAGAAGGCATGAAAATTATGTTCAACGCCGCCAACTTAAGAGCATCCCAGTCCCCTCCTCCCCCGCAAAGTGATCTTTCTGTCCCACCTGTGGCTAGAAATACCTACTACCAAATTCAAATACTTGCGCGCAAAAATTGTAACCAGGTATCATTGCCCTCTATACCAGAAACTCGGCGGGCCAAAGTTCAACCGTAGGCTTTTTTGCCTCGTCCAAATAGGCTGAATGAAGGAATGGATATAGGCACGAAACACCACAGCAGGGTGGTGGCTATAGATACAATAAAGATGAACAGTATGTCCGCGGACATACTGTTCACCGTACCCCGTTGAATTAAGACCCACGTAGCAGGACTAACATCAAATTAGATTGTTGGTTTCATTTTTTTGCCTTGGCTGCGTATATTCCCATATCCAACTTAAATATTCAGTTTAAAAGGGAAAAATACTCTGCCTATAAATCATACTTGGGTATACTGATCGATACGCTATCAAATAAATGTCATTTCCTCGATGTTCCTGAATCAATGAAAATGAAAAGCTATCATCATTTTAAATGTTACTAATAGCAAGTATGAGGAAACAATTTCATTATTATTGTTCTTTTCATTTCAAATAAGTCCGAGAAATGTATGAGAGCCCACCTGCTTAGAAACATGATATCGTGGGCGATTCGTGCTCTTCCCATTCATTATCAGCCATTATTATTATGCGTAAAACAACGTTCACGGAATAAAACTGACCACCCCGTGAAAAAAAAAAGAAGTGTTTATAGCATATGTATATGTGGATCGAGCGCATGTGTTCAGACTGGTGTTTTCACTTGTTTCCAAAGCAACTACACCAAAAATACACACACAACAAGACGTACTCAGACAACAAAATGCTCGAAGAATGTTCATTGGATATGTGGAAAGCCCTTTTCCATTTGCGTTTTTTTTTTTTTTTTTTAAGTTTTTTTTTAACCCTCTTACAGGGAATTTTTCCCATTTTCACTCTATTGACCGAATTTTCCCGTATTTTTGTTTGTATCGAGCCGTAACCATTTCATTGAGTGCGAAAAAATATGGATATTGATGGTGGCGATTGACCTACCAGAAGTAATGGATAAATATTTATAGAAATAAGTGTGTGTGTGTGTGTGCGCGCGTGCGTGTGTGTGTGTGAATAATAAGAAAGGTATAAGGCAAAATATCTGTCTTTATGAAGAAGAAATCTATCAATTCATTTACTTTCTGCCTGATGTGTCATTTGCCAACTTTATTCGTTTCACATTTGTTTACTTTCTTTCTTATTTCTGTTGCGTTTGTTTACTTTCTTTCTTATTTCTGTTGCGTTTGTTTACCTTCTTTTATATCTCTATTTCGTTTCCCCCCCTTTCTTTCATATTTCCATTTGTTTATCTTTATTTTATATTTCTGTTTCATTCTGTCATTTTCTTTTATTGCAACTTCCCTCTTCCTTTGTGTTCGGTTCTTTTCGCTCTTTCATTATTCCCTTCCTGTCATCGTTCATTTTCGTTGCTGTCTTTTTCATTACTTTTCTATCTTTTTTCGTTTTATTATTTCCTGTCACTGTTTATTTCCTTGTTCCCCCCTCTCTTTGATTATCACCTTCCTATCGTTGTTTATTCTTGTTTTGTAATTATTTATTTCCTTTCTGTCTTTGTTTATTGTGTTTCTATCTTTGTAAATTCCTTTGCTGAGGTCGTTTTTTTTATTCCCGCCTGTTTCTTTTCAGTCTTTGTTTAATCCACCTCCCCGTCCCTTGTTTACTATCTTTCAGACTTTTTTTTCTATTCCTTTCGGTCTTCATTATTTTCTCCCGTGCTTGTTTATTATTCCCCCATTGTTTTTTTTTTCCTTTCTGTAGTTCCTTTCTTTTAGTTCTTGATCCTTTTCCCTCTCTGTCACTGTTTAAATTTCCTTTCTGCCATTGTGTTTCTTTTCTGTCATTATTCATTCCCTTCTGCCTTTGCATATTACCTTTCAGTATTTTTTCATTCCTTCAGGTCATAATCGTTTTCCTTTTTGTATTTGGTTATTCCCTCACGGTCACAGTTTATTTCTTCTCTGTCATTATTTATTTCCTCACTATATAAATATTTATTTCCTTTCTGAATTGTTCATTCTCTTTCACTGTCATTGTTAATTTCCTTCCTATCATTATTCCTTCCCCTCGTTTTCCTTTGTTTGTCATCTTCCAGTATTTTCTTCATTGCTTTCGGTATTAATTGTTTTCCGTCTGTGTTTTTTATCCTCCCTCTTTTCATTATTAATATCAATCATTACTCATTCTCTTTCATTCTTTGTTTACATTTCACACATTCGTAACTTCTTTTCATTTTCTTTCTACTTTATTCGTTTATCTTTATTCTTTTTTATCACTCCTTCAACTCTTATCTATTTTTTTTTAATTATTATCCTCATTTTTCTCATTCATTTTCACTTCCTTTTTTTTGTTTTTAATCCCTAATTTTTCTTTCCATTTGAAATTTTTTATTTTCATCTTTTTTTCACTTATCTCCCATTTCTTTGTCCAGTTCTTAAATGCTGTATCTCAGTGTTTCTATTTTCTTTTTTCACCTTTGCTCTTTTCTACGCATTTTCTCCCCTTTCTAACAATTTGTTCCTTTTTTTTTCATCTGATAATATTATTTTTAATTCTTAAAAGACCTAAGTAAATACTCATAGGGAATGAATTTAGAATGAATAAGCCAGGAAGATACTCAAATAGCTATTTATGCACACAGATACACACGTTATTCATATTGTAAGAGTAATCATGAAGACTCGATGTGTGTATAAACGATAATTCGTTTAGCCATTACAGAGTATAATTTTGAACATTAAACGGGAGCAAACATATTTTGTAGGCCTACTCTCAGACGAGGGAGCGAGTGTAAGCTACAGTAATTAATTTCGCATGCATGGTTCATGAATATTCAAAGTCTCGGAAAGTTGAAGCAAAACATTCTATTTGACTTATCCAGTTCCTACCGAAGCATCGAGGTTGTTTCCAGGACCAAAGACATTATGAAAACGAGAAAAATCTCACCCCCACGCTCTGATTCCGGCTCAAAAAAAACCTATTTTTCAGGACCATGTCTACAATCGTATCTTCGAGTATATATCAGCAAATCATGTACTGACATCAACCCACGTCATCCCAAAACGGAAGAAAATTTATATTGTAATATTTTATTAAGCTCTCCATTTCTTTTCCGACTTATTTCCTGGAATCCGGCCAGGAAAGTAGCGATTCCTACTGATAAGTCATGTTATACTTTCATATACACATACACACAGAGAACATGAGAACATTCCGCCCGTTTCATTGAGTACCACTGAAAAAGAATTAGAAGGACGGGGAAAGGGGATATCTCATGGACTATGGACAGCAACACTTTGTCCTTTTCTCCTCCTCTTTGATTTCTATTTCGGACCAAATAGTCGTCAATATATTTCTTTCTTGTTTTTATCCTCCAAGCTGCTGTCTCATAACATATTTTGTGAGTTTTTTTTCACCCCGAATCGATTGCTAAAGGCTCTTAGATTTACCAACAAGGGTGAGCGGAACGCGAACATTGAATATTACAATTTTCACTCTCCTCATTTATTATAATCCTCACCTCGTAGTGGACATGATTAATAATCCTGATAGAGGAGAGAGAGGTAAAACAAAAAAATACGCATGTGTGAAGGTCAAAAATTATATTCTGCGGAAAAGAATGGACCAGAATGGCCAGGATGCTAATTATAAATGGAGGGGAAAAAATATTACATTGAATAATGTCCAAGACCATGGCGTTAAATTTATACCGCCATGCGTGTGGAGTAGCCATAAATTTCCTTCAATTTTTCTCCGATTTCTTGTTGTTTCTTTACTTAATTATTTTTCGCGTAAGCACTTGTTAATGACTATAAAACGAGGTCAGCTGTTCAGTAAAAATCAACATTATTGATCGATATACCTTGGCAGGTTGTGCATCGTTATAATTGAGATATTGGATATATGTCCACGTGATATGGGATAATTTCACATATGTGTGTGTTAGGTTTGTCACTTGGTAATGAGCTATAGGAGGACTCGGCTCTGAATCGTATTCTGTTAGTCGTACGCCGTTCCTGAACGGAGGATAGGATGAAATATATATCGGTCAACGGAACTGCAGTTAGCTCCGCTTAATCGGGTAACGGATAAACGGATGTAATCCTTTTGGAATCAAACTTTTCCCATACAGACAATGTTAAAGTTTCCCGTTTAGTATACTACACTCATGTCCATAAATTAAGGATAATTCAGAATCACACGGAAATCGAAATCTAAAGAATTATCACACACATCTGCAAGAATGATATGCAAATTTCAGGAAGCCACCAGATGATGCCGATAGTACGTCACAATGACGAGAGTGTAAGAGGGGGGGGGGGTATATAAGGAATGGTGGCAAAGAAGTAAAATTGTTCACAAGAGTTCTGTAAGGCGCTCAGTGCCATAAGCGTATAGTTATGACACAGAGGACGCATGCGGATGATTTTTTACGTGGTAGAATTATCGGCCGCCTGGAATGTGGGCGTACTCAGATGGAAGTATCCGAGGAACTTGGAATTGCCCAAAGTGTCATCTCCAGGCTTTGGCAACGATTCCAAGACAACGGAAATGTCAGTAGACGTTACAGTACAGGTCGCCCCCGAGTTACAACGCCGAATGAAGACCGGTATTTGGCAGTAACTGCCAAAAGAAGCAGACGGAGCAGAGCATCCGACCTGTCTCGTCAGCTATCTGCAGCCACGGGTACCACAGTTTCAAGGCACACCGTGTACAGACGTTTGGGAGATATTGGTCTATATGCTCGCAGGCCTGTCAGATGTGTTCCGCTCACGGCAACTAACTGTCGGCAGCGATTAGCCGGGAGTAGAGAACATGCAATGTGGACATCGTCACAGTGGGCTTGTGTGATGTTTTCCGACGAGTCCAGGTTTAGCTTGCAGTCTGATTCACGTCGGACTTTCATATGGAGAACGTCAGGTACCCGTTACCACCAAGACAACATCATTGAACGACACCGTTACGGTGGTGCAGCATTGCTCGTTTGTGGTGGAATTATACTGGGTTCCAGAACAGATCTGCATGTTCAAACCGGAACCATGAAAGCCCAAATTTATCGGGGCATCATTCTGGAACAACATGTACGTTTGTTTAGGGGTGCCATGGGCGCAGAATTTGTGTTTATGGATGACAACGCCCGTCCTCACCGAGCAAACATCGTAAACGAATGCCTCGAATCTGAGGATATAACCCGTATGGAATGGCCAGCATTCTCACCTGACTTGAATCCGATAGAGCATGCGTGGGACATGCTTGGCCGACGAGTTGCAGCCCGTCAACCTCCTCCTACATGTGTACCGGAACTTCGGAGAGCATTGCTTGCTGAGTGGAGTGATCTTCCCCAATATCAGATCGATAATTTGATACTCAGCATGTGCCTAGGCGTTGTAAGGACTGTATTTCATCGCATGGGAGACATACAATGTGTTAACCATCATACCAACCATGTAATAGTAAGTTTTTGCAAAGGAGATATTTTTTACAATTGCTCCAGGGAGCAAAAATCGTCGTTTTTTACGAATGGTATCATACATACACCATCGTTTTTGTTCTTTATGTGTTGTTTAATAAATGAGCTTTATGAATAAGTAACGTTTGTTTTTGTTTCCGAACCTTTATTTGCCGGAGCTGGCATTACCCTCAATTTATGGACATTAGTGTAATTTCAACTTTGCAACGCTTCATTGGATATTATCACTGATACACACGATAACTGTAAATACATAGGCTATTAACCAAACTGTGCATAATATTTTTATTAGATAATGTGTTTCTCAACCTATGGTTCACAGCGATGATACAGGTGGTTTGCAGGCAGACTGGATTAATACTAAGACTTATTTTGATTCTATTTTAATGAAAAGTGTTTTTATTGATATTGGTAATGTTTTTATGGGTGCAAATAAAAAAATTAGACCTACATACTTAGGGTAAGCACATCTATTCGAAGAAAATACTGGAAATTGCAATACTGCCGATTTTTGAATTCAAATATCTCTGCAAATATTGCACCTAGATACGTGGAATTTTTTTGGTTTTCATCAGGTGAGACAGCAACAACTTCCTAATTGGATTTTCGGACACTGAGTGGCCGTATGAAAAGTTAATTATTATTATTTTTTAGATAATTGTTCAACCCTTTGCAACATGAATGACGTAGCTGAAATTCATTCAAGAATGACTTTATTACAGTAGAACCCCTTTTTTAACGAATACCGTTATAGCGAAAATCTCGTTTTAACGAACACTTTTCTCATTCCCCATATAAGTTTACGTATAAACAATACAAAAATCTTGGAATTCCATTATAACGAAATTTCGTTGTAACGAAGTGATCTATCCCGTCTCTAGGAGTTTGCTATAACGGGATTCGACTGTCACCGTTTTCTTGCTGTCCCATTTCTAAAGCGGCCAGTCGATTGTGGGTCACTCTGTATGATCCACACATTTCAGGATTGCAATAGCTACGAATGTCTGGATAGTCGTGAGGATACAAGGCAAGATACTCAACGAGGTGGCTGATAAAAAGATGCCCATAAAAATATGGATATCATATATTTAAAAAATACAGCAACCCCCAATTATAAATGCAATTGCAAACAATATATACACATGATAATATATGGATAGCTTCATGTATATATATCTATATACATGATAAAATATTATACAATGCCCATAAAGAATACTTATGGTTGTCTTATTCTAAGAATGGACAGAGCTTCTCGATTTAACACAACATGTTTATCGTATTTCTTATTAAACGTGTCAATTGTGTTACAATTTACTACCTCCGGGGGGATAAGCTATTCCATTTATGAACAACCCTATTAGAGAAAAATTCCCTGCGACACCATAACCTTGCATTGTCCCTCACCAATCGATACTGGTGTCCCCTTGTAAAAGCAGTCATGGTCCATCCTATCCACCCCATTGAAAATTTTGAACACTTCGATCATATCTCCCCGACACCTACGTTCGTCCAATGTAAACATATTCAAAAAATGAACTCTCTCCTCATAACTCAAGCCCTGTGTGCCAATAAGGACACGCGTAGCTCTTCTCTGCACCCCTTCAACCAATTCTATGTCCCTCTGTAGGTATGGTCTCCAAAACCTTACAGCATACTCCAGTCCAGGACGAACAAAAAGAAGGCAATATAATGAAGACTTACCTGTACATTTTTTTTTTGTCCGTTGTTTGTTGTGTAATGCAGTGAAATATCTTCCAAGAAAACAATCAGAATCAATCAATTGTTCAGGATATCGATTCCCAAAAAAATAAACGGATCTTATTCGTTCTGTCAACCGCATCCGATGTCGAAATCAGGAAACTCTATCATTTCAGCTGGCGTCAAACTCGTCATGAGGTTCCCCATTTGATTCAACGTAGATTCCAGAAAACGCTGTAAAAAAAAAAAACCAGATAATAACGTTTATCTTCACCACCTAAGAAAACAGTTTGTTAAACACTAATTTCTACCGGTATCTTCCTGAAAGTTTTTGAGTCTTTTTCCGTAGGAACTGTGTTGATGTTTCCCTCAAAATGAGTTCCTGAAGTGGTTTCGAACCTTTGCCGAATCATTTAGCTAATTCATAATACGACTAGATTGTACACAAAATCTATCTATATACAGGGTGATTATAAAAAAACTATGACAACATATGGGCCCCTAACTATCATACCATTCACAGAAACTGAATGAAATTTTGGCATAAGGTATTTTGAGGTATGCGCTCAAGAATGATATGGAAAACAACGGTGTCACTCTAACAGTTACGGTTACAGTGAGAAAATTTCGAAAATATCAAATGGCAACACCAAGTTTTTTGTATTGGAATGCGATCTCCATACTGAAAAACACTAAATAGCGTTGAAATGGCACCTGTAGCACGAAAATCCCCGGAGCTAGGCAAGGAAAAAGTAAAAAGGACTTTGCCGTGCACCAGAGCATTAATGTTCGTTTCATTCGTCACACCGTTTCTTCGGCTGAGATCCCAGCCTGATTGGTCCTCCACAAGGTCATGTGGAAAACACAATAAAATGCTTTATTTTATGCTGCTTCTCTGTCCTTATTGGTTGTCCTCACTTTTAGCCTATCTACCGCCGGTGATTTTCATGCTACAGTTGCCGTTCGAACGCTATTCAGGGTTTTTCACAATGGACATCACATTCCAATACAAAAAAACTTGGTGTTGCCATTTGATATTTTCGAAATTTTCTCACTGTAACCGTAACTGTTAGAATGACACTGTTGTTTTCCATATCATTCTTGAGCGCATACATCAAAATACCTTATGCCAAAATTTCATTCAGTTTCTGTGAATGGTATGATAATTAGGGGCCCATATGTCGGGATAGTTTTTTTATAATCACCCTGTATATAAAATTGATTTTCTGTGTGTATGTTCTCTATACAAATCTACAATTTTAGATCGATCGTTGCCAAATTTTGCATATATACCAAATGGCACCCGACTTGAACGACAGGCTACTTTAAAATTTCGTCAGAGCAGGGCAAATGCCCCAAACGGGCAACAATGTTTTCTGGGCCTCAACAGTCACTTTCGGAACGTTTACTTTGGTTATTACTGTGGTTCCCTAGCAATGCGTTGCTTCTTGCGACAGAGCCTGGGTGTCTCGCGGTTTCTCCAGTTTCTCCAGCAATGCGTTTCAGACGTCAATATATGCCTTTACAATGGTTTGTCACTTCTTCAACGCTGCCGGAATATGAATAATAGTTTATGCCTTTATAATGGTTTGCCACATTTTCAATACACTCAGTAATGAGGCTTTTTGAATAGACGTGATAATCACCATCAGCATCGCTTTGAGGGTTGGGAAAAGGGGGAACCCTCATAGGAATCAGTGTTAAAATTGCCAATTTTAGCGTAGAAATGCGAAAATTTCGTGGGGTTTTCTGTCACATCAATAATTTTAGAAATCGAATTGGATTCTCGATTTTTGATATATTGAGTTCGCTTAGAGATACGAAGCCCAGGAGATTAAATATGAATAATTAGCCGGACCTACTTTTGAGTTGGATATCCATGCAATAACATTGATTTCAACTTTTTCTTTACATTTTCTCAAGCATGAAAATTAATGTCTCCGTATTGTCTTTTAATAACTGCATAAATTCACATAGTTTAGGATGTTTTAAAATTAATTATGGACCTTTTTGTCTCTTTCATGAGCCGCGCAGGAATTCGCCATATTGGTGAACTTAGACACGGTTTGCATGTCCCTCAAAGAAAGAGGGAGATATCACGTGATCCAAAAAAGCCTCATTGAAGAAAACCCGGGCAACGCCGGGTATTATAGCTAGTATAAAATAATAATAATAATACAACATACAGTGTTTCCGTGTGCTAGAACTTCCAATTAGTGAAATGTTCCGAAAAGGCATTAGCGAAAAATTATATTTTTTTCAATGAAAGATTACCATGTTTTATTGCAGAGGACTTGAACCTTTTTCCGAGTAAAGAGCACTGCCTGTACCCAGCAACAAAAGAAGAGCACCCTTACAACAAGGTTTGTCATGACAATGCATGAAATCAGGATGATTTTTCAATCCTTCAATTTTTTAGACAGGAAAAAAAAACGGCCTATAGGTGGCGCTGGTACAAGCAACTTCGGTGGAAATATGCAAATGAGACGGTTATAAAAACTTGCGGTCCTAATCCACAATCAGTTCACCGTTGTAAACCGTGTATGTGGACCTGCTGCCCTCTGCCGTTGCTGAATTTGTGACTCCTCCCTGCAATGTGGTATACCCTGTGGTGACGTAGAACACATACTGCTGTAATAAACGATTTGAAGGCATTCTGTTCGTTATTTGCGTATCTTTTCTTTGACTTGTGTACGTCAGCGCCACCTATCGGCTGTTTTGTGAGTCATTTTTTTTCTGTCTTACAAAAATTCCTTAGCGACTAATGAATATCCGGTAAAAAAAACCTGACACAGTGGCCCCTGTTTTTGGAGGGTGGACTGGGGCCTGACGCACCAATATGCGTTGAGAATAGGGGTGACTCGAGGAGATATCTGTACTTGTGCGGAACCTATTTTTTGGTGTCCCCTGCCCACGTTCTTTTTTTGTCGGCAAAGCCTCTCACTTTTCCAACTCGAATTTCGCACTTCTGATTTTGGAGCTGAATGTTTCTTCCTCCACTCATTTCGCAGTTTAAGATGTCTGTCTCAGCTTCTTTCCCAACTGAATATTTCTGCATCTGCTCCATTCGCAGCTGAAGATATTCACCTATGCTCCATTCGCAGGTGAAGATATTCATCTCTGCTCCATTCGCAGCAGCTGAAGATGTCTGCTTCTGCTCAGGAACGGATCCAGGGCTGGGGGCGATAGGTAAGAACCGAATAATATTGGAAAATTTTCCTGTCGCGTAAAATACGGGACGATCCAACGAACTTGCACAATTCGCTTCTCCCGACACATCAACCTGGATCCGCACCTGGCGGTGCCCCATACAGCCGCGCAGGTCGCACGCCAAAGAACCGTCCCTAGTTAAGAACACCGATTATGGTTTCTTTGCTGAATTGTTTCCAACTCTGCTTCAACATTACAAGAGGGTGCCCACATACTTGCTTGACACAACTGACCAAACATCTAATTATGGCCTTGGGTCTACGATGGTCTTAAGGTGGCCTTGATGTACAAATGGGTAGGGGCAGAAAAGAGAAAGGAATCTCTGCCCGTGCGGGATCTATATTTGGTGCCCCCGATGACGTTACTCAGCTCAAAAAAATTAATTCAACTTCCAACTAGGATTTGGCACCCTTTCCTAGAGAGGTACCCCATGTGGCTGCACAAGTCGCACGGCCTCTGTAGGGACTGAAAGGCTTCAGCCTAGTTTCTTATAATTATTGTTTTTCATACTATAAATTCTCTATCGAGGGACCAGTGAAAAATCTGGCCTCTAAGGCCCCAACAAAGATCCCAGCCTAGCGACCCCTGCTGCAGGACGTGGGTGCGATAAATGCATCCAGTCTTCCCGCTAGGCCAGTATGTCCTATAGATATCGTATCTAGGAAGTAAGGAGTCCCGTATATATCGGGTGACTGGAAACGTTACGCCGTCCGCCAATAGCAGTTTTTTTTTTTTTTTGCCTTGTAGCATTTGCAGCGAATTCACAATGACACTAACAATTTTAAGGGAATTAAAATTAATTTAATACTCTAGAATACTTTAAGACATTCAATTTTAAAAATATTGTTGGTGCTGCTACCTACTTTCAAAATCAAAAGTGCCTTAGGGGCCGTTAAAGTATTACATAAGCAAATTTTTAGCCATTTTTGATCCCCAACACAAGCAGACGACAGGTAAGATCCTAAAAAGTGAATTTCTCCACACTCAGCTTCATAGTAATGTGCTGCTATCTAATGTCAAATTTAAAAGTGACTCATGTGGTGATGATGAAGTTCAAAGTAAAAAACTATATTCTTTATTCCGCTCAGTTCCTTATAAACAAAGCTCATAAACTGAACTGGAAATTCAAACTAAAAGCTCGGTTATTTTATTTCAGCATAAGGAGACGTCCAAAACAAAGAACCTCTTAATGAGCAGACGACAGACAAGAAGTCGGTTCCCTACAAGCTAAGCCACAAACAGAACTGGAAGTTCGAACTGCCAGTTCAGTAATTTTTTCAGGACACAAGGAAACGTCCAAAACAAGGGACCTGAAGAGAAGCAGACGACAGAGATTCGGAGGCTTGCATCGAGCTTAGGAGGGAGCAGTATCCAGCCGCCACGACGGCAGCGCCATCAAATGCAAGGAAATCACGGGACTCGGTGAAAACGAAGTTCCCGCCTGGCAATTTAACCATACAAATGTACAGTTCGGTCTCTAAATATTGGGTTTGAAAGATTAAAAAAGGATACAGAACTCATCTAAAGGTGAAAAAAGATTAATTTATGTATTTCATTAATACTGGAATAATTTCTTTCATTGATGCTGGAATTTTCCTTGATTAATTTTTGAATTATCACTTTTTCATTAATTTTGGAATTATCACTTTTTCATTAATTTTGGAATTATCACTTTTTCATTAATTTTGGAATTATCACTTTTTCATTAATTTTGGAATTATCACTTTTTCATTAATTTTGGAATTATCACTTTTTCATTAATTTTGGAATTATCACTTTTTCATTAATTTTGGAATTATCACTTTTTCATTAATTTTGGAATTATCACTTTTTCTCATTAATTTTGGAATAATCTTTCATTAATTTTGGAATAATCTTTCATTAATTTTGGAATAATCTTTCATTAATTTGGGAATTATCACTTTTTCTCATTAATTTTGGAATAATCTTTCATTAATTTTGGAATAATCTTTCATTAATTTTGGAATAATCTTTCATTAATTTTGGAATAATCTTTCATTAATGCTGAAATTATTTCTTTATTGATTCTGGAATTATCTTTCATTAATTTTGGGGTCATCTCATCGATGCTGAAATTATTTTCTTCATTTATTGTGTTAAAATCCTATTTATGCCGCAAGAAAATAACGGGGGAATTGTGCGTGTTTTCACACCGAGTCACGTGGTCTTCCGACGAATGATGTTGCGGACTGCGTTCTCAGCACTAGCAAGGTGAAAACCGCTGACATCATACTCCCTCCGGTAACATAAGCCAATACCTCCTAGATAGCCAGTAGTATCTAGGAGTACTACTACGATGGGAAACATTTATTTAGCTGGTCCTTGGGCTTGGAAAGGTTAAGACAGGCTGCGCTAGAACACACTACGATCGAATGTCATGCAGCGTGAACCTTACTCCGTGCCCCTCTGGTGGTAGAAATCCTAAGTAAATTCACAACCCAGTTGTTTATTTCCTGCCGCATTGTAAAACGGCTAATGCACTGTAACATCAGTCTACCAATTTGCAAACGATTCTGAAGAGCCTTTTTTGGTTCTTCTTGGGGTTGGTTAGCTTAAATGAGCATTGACAAAACAGATGATGGTCCTCCCCCCCCCCCCCCAGCATCTGCATTTCGCTTCATCGGAATGTACTGAATGTAAAACATTTTTCTTCATTTTTATTGCAAAAAAATTGTTTTTTGTTGCAAAAGATGTCGTTGTTTTCGGCCACCTTTTGTTGGGGTAATTGCCGCTGTTGTGGCCTCTGAATTTGCATCTGTAATGCTATATAATCCTGCCTGGTGTAATATAGTCATTCGCAAGTATTTTATTCCAATATTTGCCTCCTACCTGCTGCAATGAAGCACCTACGGCATAAGCTGTCTACGCACACTGGCCCAGTCTGGCTCAACGTTTCTTATATTTCTGGGACACGGTAGTGTGAGGCAACGCGTGTTGGGACTGCCGGTATTCTTCGACCAATGGGTGGGTCAGACGGATTGGAAAAAAAAAAGTTGTTCAATCTTTAGGAGAGTGCGGGCCACTAAATTAAGTGATGTGAATGAACGCGCTAGAACTTTGCCGCTGGGCTTATCCGAAATCACTCGAAGCAGAGTAGTACTTAAGTGATCTATAAAGGTGCCGTGGGTAGCTCAAGTAATCTGTAAATATGTCACTGGTCACTCAAGTGATGTGTCGGTGTGCCGCGGGGCACTTTATTGGTCTGGAAATATATGTCATTTACTTCTTTTTTTTCAGAAATTAGGTTTAAAGTATATCATAAGTATATCATATCATATGACTTTGAGGATCACATTTGGCCCACGGGATATTCGTTGAGCATGCACATGGATTGGAAGATCGGGAAGGAAGGCGGCTCCTCTGACCTAAGCAAGCATTTTTAATCATAGAATGTGCGAGCGAATCGCAATAGCGGTAAAGGGTGGTTAAAGCGGTTTAAGATCAGTGGTTCACAAACTTTTCAGGTCGCGGAGCACTTTTTTTTGGTTGAAAGTTCACCTCGTAGCACTAATTTTCACCTACTTTACCGCACAACAACCTCCGGTCATCTATCGCCATACGGCGATTTACAATCAGTGGAGTTGGGTGAGAATTGAAGGCCCCCGTCCATTGGTGGTCGCCCCAGGTTCGGTAGGTAAACGAACTAAGTTAAGGAGCACCTAGGCAGGTAAAAGAACTTGCTTCTGACGTTCGATGCCCGGATTCAAACCCATGGACCTTGATGGCAACCTTCATAGTTGAAGACGAGCATCTTACCACTGCGCCAGTCGGACCCCCACTAATATCTACCTTACACTTATTCGACCTAAACATGCGGGACAGGCAATTTCATAAGCAATAATGCGTAGTGCAAATGATCTTCTAAAGCGGGGGTGGCAACCTGTTCCCGAACCGTGGTTGATCATTTTCGATATTCGCGCACCCTCTTGTGAAAAATCTAACGTACAGACCAACCTCTTGAATCACAAATTCGATTCCATAAGGGACCATTCAAGTATTACGTAAGCAGATTTTCAGTCATTTTTGACCCCCTCCTCCCCTCCCTTGTCAGCAAAATTCAGCAAAACATTGACCCCCCCCCCTCGTCAGTCGCTTAGAATATTTCATATCTTCAAAAAGGGGTGGTTGATGACGTAAGCAACCTTCAAACCCCCCCCCCCCGTCATCAATAGTCAGCAAATCGAAACCCCCTCAATGCTGACGTAATACTTGAATGACCCCATACGGAAAACTGGCTAAGTGAGGAGATATCGATGTTTCAGGAATGGAAGATTCATGGCTGCCCTCACGGGGATTCGAACCTCGTTTGCCGGACCAGTGCCCTACCAGCCAAGCTATGAAGACAGATAAGTTTCTCTCTCCTTGGAGCGTATGTATGTGCTGAATGGCTCCGTGCAAGGGACGGTGGCAACATTCTGCTAATAGCTCGCAGACATTAGGGCCGCCAGATGGCGGTATAATACATACACTCCTAGGAGAGGAAGCAATGTTCGTCTTCATAGCTTAGCTGGTAGAGCGCTCGTCGGGAAAACGAGAGACTGGGCTTTCCGTGGAAGGAAAACCGAGTTACGGAAACCGGTCGTTATAACGAGGGCTGACTCTAAGGAGGCGAGATATCTCGTCAATGCCGGGGAGAGGGTAAAAATTACAAACCTGCCCGTTCAACACTTGTTCCATCTTTCTGCATATCCATCACTGTTTGCGACGAACGTCATTTCAAAGGGAGAGCCCTTTCTGGAACAGCCCGTACGAATCTAAAGAGTTGTACGATGTGGTACCTGAAGATTTTAAGATCGTTCACATACTATCATATTCACAGCATCAATCTCCAGGTATTTCTCAACTGTGTATGAGCTCGATTTTGGAAAATAAAAAGCTTCCTGTACACCTCTGGCATTCTTCCCATCTTGGGATCACTTCATGTATCGTTAATGAAGATAATGGCCTTTTCCGGAGAGAGAGAGAAAACGCATCAATGCGTTTTTTGTTTCCCATCGTGGGAGGTCGGAAAGGATACGAACGTGCGAAATTTTTCGTTCCAGTCAATCAGTCAGTCCACAAACATTCGGTTCACCGAACGTAACCTGGAACGAAAAGCCAGCTCTGCGGCGCTTGTTTATGGGAGGAATCGAGAGAATAATTAGCCCCCACCCCTCCTCCTTATTCAAATTTTCATGTATTTCGAGAACGCGTGGTACAGGTTCGTTGCCCAGGAGGAATGGTCAGCGGCTGGAGCAGAGTCGGTTCAGTGGTCATTCGCATCTAAAACAAAGGGGGGGTTTTAATTTGCCTGATTTATTATTTTTCGGTTTTAGCATGCGGTGGTAGTCATTGGACAGTATCCAGAAATGTGGAAAAAGTGGAAGATACACACTAATCAGGGGAGTCCTAATTGCGTTAAGAGGACACAGGCTCTTCTAACGGGGGGGGGGAGCAAATAACCAATGATTGCGTATGGTTAACAGACGGGGGGGGGGATTTTATACTCCGCCTATGCGTACTATTGACGTCTATTATCGCTATTATAGGGTGCCTACAAAGGAGGCCTTGCTTTCTGAGAATTTGCTCATGCACCCTATATATCAATGGTTCTCATTCTGAGCCCATGGAATAATGTAAAAAGGGGAGCGGGCAGGCAGTGGGCAAAAACAAAATGAAAGGGATTAATTTAATTACTTGAAAAGGGCAAAGGGGCAAAGGGATATTCTGGGTCCCTACTTAGCTGAAAGTAGCTGCTTATAAGTTTCTATGCTTTCTTTCGAAAATCGTAGCTCTGAATCTCATTATCACGAGGGCCCCTTATGCACTTGAGCCGCCCCCCCCCCCCAGGACGTGCCTTTGTGGGCCCATGCGTTAAGAAGACACTGGATTACCACCACCCTGCCTCCCCCCCCCCATACAGGAATGCAGGTCCATAGGTGGGATCATCGACGGGACTACGCCAGAATTTTTCACAGGCAAATGACATTAATGGTATATTTATGGCCCGTGGGGGGGGGGGGCGATAGAAGCTATGGGCATAACATAGGATCCTATGAGTTCACTTAAGTTGGAGTCAATGAGAGAAAACCATTTCTGAAGAAAGGGCGATGTACCAAAAAGTTTAGGAAACTATATGCTATAGAGCAGCGACTCAACCTTTTCTGACTGGCGGAGCACTTTCTGGTATATAAATTTCTATGGAAGAACCCCATAGGCCTATTTTTTAGGGCTCCGCGGAGCACCGGTTGGGAAAGACAACTATAGAGCATAGTTTCCCAAACTTTTTGGTTCATCGCCCCTTCTTTTTACGAACTATTTTTCTCTGTAATCGCCCCCAAACGCAAGCGAGCCCATGGGATCCTGTTACACTCGTAGCTTCTATCGCCCACCCGGACCATTCCATCACCCACTAGGGGGGCGATATTGCCCTCTTTGGCAAACAATGCTCTATAGGGGAGAAGCAACGGGAGACAACGAGTGGGAAAAAAGGTATACTGGATGTCAGGAGTGTGCAAAATGTTGCCCGCTCATAAATTCCATCTGGCCCGCGGAAGGTGCTAGTATAAAAGTATCAATACAAATTTACACACAGTACCCCAAGCTGGCCCATATTCTCTCGATAAATGGTCAAAGGTGAGGTAAAACTTGTCAAAGGCGAGCCAGATTGTCATCTATATCGCAGAAAACCCACCAACGGCAGGAAATGAAGCGCTACTGCAAAATAGCGGTGGATTGAAATGTAATTCACGGCGGTAAGAAAAACCGTTCAGTTTGGCAAACACTGTACTTGAAATTTATATTAATTAGGATTTTATTAATCACTACTTTTTAACTAATTATGACAATTACAGTCATAGTTTTCCTTATTTATAAGCCATAAAAACCATCCTTGATTTCAGTAAGGAACAAACATTCAATTGGGCTTCGTTGATAATACAGGATAAAGCGGGACATTTTATAAAGGAGTCGGGCCGGCGGAAACTGCGGTAATGTCCCGTAAAATATGGGTCATATGGCGGTCTTCGGCCCAAACCCTCCGGGTGACCAGCTTATATCCCCCCTATGGGGGACAGAGCGGGGGTTTCGGGTCATATGGTGACTATGTACCAGTTTCTGGCCCGCGGACTGTAAAACAGTCGCTGTATGCTATTTATGGCCCTTGGCTGTTCTCATACCATTCCTAACATAACAAGTGGGTGAGACGAAATGAGGGCCCTTAGACTGAAATATTGAGGGGTCGAAGCCCCCCCCCCCCCCCGTCCTTAGTGAAAGGATATTTTGAGAGAGAAAACGTACTAAAAAAAATTCAGAAACTGTTAGCAAGGCCGGGATTACACTTCAGAAGTTTCATAAAAGTTCATTTATAAAACCTGAAAAATTCAACCAGTAAGGTTATCGGTTACAATTCGAGCAAATGCAACCGATGCCCTTATTGGTTGTATTTTCAAGTTTTATAAATGAACTTTTATGAAATTTTTATGATGTAATCCCGCCTAAGGTCTTTCGGAAGACAGTGATATTGAAAGTACCGCTATGAAAACTCGTGAAATCAGTGAATTCTAAAAACTGGAGCGGTTACAACTTACGAACGATGTTCAAAACTCGTAACTCGGAGGGTCGTACAAGTTTCAGTTCTTCAATAGTAATCCAAGGCCGGCATTACACTGTAAAAGTTTTATGAAAGTAATTTTATAAAACTTAAAAAATGCTACCAATAAGCGAACCCCAATTGGTTTCAACCGATGGTTAAATTTTCAAGTTTTATAAAAGAAATTTTTAAAACTTTTATAGCGTAATTCAGGCCTTTGCATTTAAAGCCGAGATTGCACTATAAAAGTTTAATAAAAAAGATAGTTTATATAAAACTTTAAAAATGCAACCAATAATCGCATCAGTTGCATCCGAGCGAATGTATCCAATAGCCTTATTGTTTGCATTCTTCAAGTTTTATAAAAGATCTTTTATCAAAGTTTTATTGTGGAATCCCGGCTTGAACACCAATATTTCCACTATCAGTAAACTACTTTGATGATTGCAACTCCGGACAAATCTGAAAGTCGGAGCATCACTACCAAATCTAACCAGGCGAAGACAGCCTTATTAAATATATTCACTATTCTCAGATCATCAAATATTTTTAATTTATATCAAAGAACAAACATTCGTAAATTTTTTTTAATCAGTGATAGTTTTATATCAAGAAATTTGAAAAATCCATAAAACTTAGATTAATTAAAAAGAGAGAAATCATTTTTTTTTATGTTTAAGTAATTATCCACTAGATGGCATCGTGAATGTGATTGCGCTTCTTAATAGACACGGAATCGCTAGTCGCCTCGCCCAGCCATCCATTTCTTCGAGACGAAAACGGGACATCCTGATGGACGAATCGGAATATTAATTACGGGACATGCTCCTACAGATATGTCTTCTTCGAGAGGTTGCTGCTAGTACGCCCTATAATTGAGTATGTTTACCTCCATGGTTATGCCAAAGTGACAAACCATTATAAAGGCAATATGCACGTCTGAAACGCATTGTGTGGGGGAACCACGGTAACCAGAGTAAAACGGAAGTGATTGTTGAGGCCCAGGAAAACCATTGTTAACCGACGGTTCCTCGCCCATTTCGGGCATTTGCCCAGCTCTGATGAACTTTTCAAGTAGCCTATGGTTCAATCCCGGTTTGGTATATACATGCAATATTTGGCGACGATCGGTCTAAAATTATAGATTTGTATAAGGAACAAACATATACATACATACTTTCACATATGTCATACATACTTTCACATATGTCATACTTTCATACTGTCATATACTTTCACATATATATATATAAGATAATAGCTACATTATTATCCAAGTTAAATTGATTTCACGCCCAAAGTAAAATATTAAATGACCCTCAGGATTAGGTCGATTCCGGGGGGGGGCACCATTACCAGACGCGGAGCCCGCAGAGGAAAATGATCTGTGGGGGGCTCCTTCGAGTGTCGAATAATTCTCGTTCATTTGTTGTTTTATTCTCAATGATCGTTATCATTTCTAAAGTTGAAACATAGCTACTTTGTTCTATTGTTGTAAAAAATAATATTCCTTTTTATGTCACTACATACGCGGGACTCCTTCGAGCGCGGGGGCCCCTTTCGTGGCCGCATCTGTCGCACATCCCCCCTGAAGGTGATTCTGTACAATTCAATCAAATACAAAAATATATGTATGAAATATAAATAGCCATGGTTCTTTGCGCATTCATGGGTCTAAAAAAAAAAGAAAAATCACAACAACATGAGCCCCAGAGCCCCTGTCTGTTCCTTGTGTGAGGCATGGCATCAACATGGCCTCTTGGGACAGTCATCGGTCAACTATACATATATAATGCAGCCCAATTCCTGAGTGAGTCTTGTCATGTGAAGAATGTGGAGAAACAAGATTTCTAAGTTTCCTCTACTTTTCTAACATGGGCTGCGTTCATCTGAAACAAAACCCATTCACGTCTAACACCATCCGTTCAAAGTAATGTCAACACATGACAACACACCGAAAATTATCTGCGTCTCTCAGATCACTTCTTCCTATTTAAATAGGCTGAAAGGGTTGGGGGGAAGGCTTTCTAATGTTAATACCAAGAGTAGAAATATTTTAAAGGGAGCAAGCAATTCTTTTGTTCTCAGTGCTCAAACTATCCAAGTTTTACTAATTATGTGGTCTCTGAAATTCACTGATAAAATTAAAACTATGTTAACATTGGCGTTTGTGGCAGGAAAAAAGTTAAAAAGAAAGGAATTTTTACCGAAATGCTTGGAAAATAGGAGGGAAAAAATGCCATTTACGGAAAATTTTGCCTGAACTTCCATTCTCTATTTATGAATATGTCATCCTAGAAATGCAAGTCATGTGTACCCTTGAAAAAAGATTTGTGCGGTCCCTGGGAAAGGCTTGCGTGCCACTGGAAAGACACATGACGCTTGTATGGCCGTAGAAAGATGCATGAGGCTTCTGTGCTCCTGAAAAGTCGTACCAGGTTTGTACGCTTCTTGAAAGGCGTACAAGGCAATGTTATCCGAAAAAATAATTTTAAAGAGTAAATTTTACTCCTCTACAAGGTTTTTTAAGAGGTAGTTTTGTAAAAAAAAAAGAGGGGTAGGCCTACTTCTTTGACGAAAAACAGAGAAAAATAACTCTTAAGAATTACCTAATATTTTTAGGAATATTTACACCCCTCGATAAAATTCGGAATTAAAATTGAATTTTGATGCGAGAATCACTCATCTAGACGTGTTCCCCTGGAAAAATGCACGATACTTAAAGGTCCCTGGAAAGAAGCACAAGGCCCGTGTGCTTCTCGAAAGACCTACCCGTGGCCCTTGGGAAGATGCACGAAGCTTGTGTGTCCCCGAAAGATGTACGAGGCGTGTGTGTCCCTGAAAGATGTACGAGGCTTGTGTGTCCCTGGAAAAGCGTACGAGACTCATATACCCTTAGAAAGATCATGAAATACTACAAGCATATATACGAGGCTTTTAAACTGGGAAGATGGGAACAGTTACCCAGAGCATTAGTCTTAAGGAAATACTAAATTTTGCAAAAACTAATATTGTAACACTTCTTGGTGTTTTACTCATTTTCACGTACCCACGAATTTGTGCCCTCGCCTACCCCCACAGGGACGTCATAACGTTGAACCGGGCCCTGCCCGAGGGTCCTCTAAGGAACAGAAATCAACATTGATTGTGTTACTCATGCAAAGGACCACAGTGAGCCATCCGTCTTGAGGCCCATAATGTTGTTTAAATGGCCTTTTATTGCTTAATGCCCCCCGCCCCTTCAGGGTACTTGCTCCAATCTTGCGCAGGGTGACCATATAACTCTTATTTTACGGAACAAATCCCGTATTTGCTCTTATTCTTAGCTGTCCCGGCCTACCTTTTCTTTTCTGAAAGGCTTCCTTGGAAATTCATAATGCTTGTTAAAATCGTAGATAAAGATAATTTTCATAAGTTATAAATGGCATTATGTGATAATCATTGCAATAATTATTTATCACGTTCAACACTTTTTTTGTTGTTGAATAAATTTAAGAGACTTGAGATAGCCTTTCGTTTCCTATGATAATGATAATTTTTCAGCTAATTAAAAATGTAAATGTTTGCGAAATTTGGAGCTACAGTATTTCTCTGTCTTTATTTACAGGGTGTTTCAAAAAAAAATCACCCGATGTGAAATGCGTATATTACGAAAAATATTGAACACATAGACACTTGAGATTAATTTTATATTACATGGTTAATCATAAAGTTTCTTTACAAACGAAATTAAAGGTGCTCAATATGTCCACCTTGGGATGCACGGCACATGGTCTATACGGTGGTCAAATTCGTCCTAAACTTTTGCGAGGATGTTTGCATCCACTGCAGCTGTTGTGAGTATCTGATATAGCTGGAAGGGGAGGCACATAAATGTAGTCTTTTGTAAGCCCCCCACAAGAAGAAATTGCACACTGTGAGGTCCAGAAATCTTTGAGGCCAGTGATGTCTAACTGAATCGTCAGGCCCCGTGCGGCCAATCCATCGTTTAGGAATGTGATTGTTCAGAAATTCTCGAACGTCCAAGCTCCAGTGTGGATGGTGTCCCGTCCTGCTGGAAAATGAAGTCCTCCGAATCGGTTTCTAACTGTGGGAAAAGCCAATATTGACAAACACTGAAGTGGCGGCCGAAGGGAGAGCATTAGCGCTACCTGTCGGCAACTGCGTGAAGCTCGAGATTTCCCTCTTTCTACCTATACATTATTCGATCAAAACGGATAAAAAGCTGAATGATTTTTTTAAAATGAGATTATTCTTTTTGAAACACCCTGTATTATATGAATTATTGTGATCATTTCTATGGTAAAAAAAACAGCCACTTTGTTTTATGTTTCGGGAAAGAAAAATTCAGTGCTGTGGTCCCCTTAAAACATGGGGCCCCGGGAAGCTACCTCTCACACCCCCCGTAAGAGATGCAAAAAAAAGTATGTTAAAATTAATTTAAATTTTTCCAAGTAACTCTTAGGTTTTGCGTTAGCTCCAGGCAAATGCTGGAAGCAGGGAAGAATAACTCACCTCAAGAAATAAAGTCTATTCCAAATAACTATTGTTCTCAAATTTAAATAATTTTAATAATTACCAAATGACAAATATTTATTAATTTTTAAATTCATTATTGATGAAATTAAACTAGTTCATGAAATTTGGAGAATGAAAGAACATTGTTATAAATAAATATTTTCATGTCTGAATATATTTGCCTAGAAGAGAGCCGCTGTAAATGATAACGCTTCCCAACAAACATGAGATAATTGTTTATAATCAATACCTATACCCAAATATGAGATGGCCATATTCCGTCGAGGCAAGAACGGGACATCGTGGTGATGAACAAAATGGAAAATTGCCGGCTGCACATTACCAATTTTCACCGAAATAACACCGAATTCTCGCTAGCCCTGCAGAAAAATTGCCACTATTAATACGGATCCGTACAATGCACCTCGTAGACATTTCTCTGGGTGATTTCTAACGAATCGGTTTTTACATGAGTGTATATATACGTGGCTTTGACGTATCCATGTTGTCAGAATTATGCTTTCTCGTGTTTTACTAATGCTGCCACCTTTCTACAGTATTTCGAAGTCAAAATGGCGATCTATTGAGATTCGAATCCTAATTCTGTATAGCATTAGTTCCCAACTTCCCATGTTAATAGTACTGCGTATAAATGCGTAGGAAGCTTGCGTACACAGCTTGCAAAACCCTGGCGTATGAGGCATTTATAGGAGTTACCCCAAACAGGCATATGCACGAGGCTTATGTACTTACGATGCACTTGAATCCCACTGAAAAGTATTCGAGGCTTATGTATCTCTGAAAATGCAGCATATACTTACTGTAAATTATGGGCCAAATATTAGTTATAATAACTAATATTTGGCCCATTTTTGGTGCTTCGACTCATTTTTTAAACCATTGTTAAATATTTTTCGAGTGTCTCCCCGAATACTTGTCTCGTGCCCACAGCAGACCCGTGTTAACGAATAACACAGTGGATGAACTAGGCACGGGCCCAAGACCCTCTGATAACCAAGTGTAGCAACTAAGGTCCAGAAGACTCTAATCTAAATTTCATGACTTGCACACAAACCCCCCAACCTAGTCATTCTTCCCTGAAGCCCTGGCGTATGAATTATGTAATGTTTAATTGTGTTATCCCTCAATGTCGTATCAATCCCTCAATCCCTCCTAATGTCCTCCCTCAATGTCGTTAACGGAGGTGATACAGACGTCACAAGTGGAGTTCCTCAGGGAAGTGTCCTTGGCCCCATACTTTTTTCACTTTTTATCGACAAACTCGATCAGGGTATCGATGGAATTACTAGCAAATTCGCAGATGATGTGAAGCTAATGGGGGTAATCGGGAATGAAAGCGATAGGGAGTTGCTCCAGACCAACTTAGACAAGATTGCAGCATGGGCAAATGAATGGAGCATGACGTTTAGCGTAGATAAGTGCATGGTCGCTCATTTTGGTTCGAACAACCCACGGTTCTCTCAACCGTGAGGTCAATGGGATGGATAGGATGGACCATGAACTTTTAGTACACCGCCAATCAACTGCTTTTACAAGGGGACACCAGTATCGATTGGTGAGGGACAATGCAAGGTTATGGTGTCGCAGGGAATTTTTCTCTAATAGGGTTGTTAATAAATGGAATAGCTTACCCCCGGAGGTAGTAAATTGTAACACAATTGACACGTGTAAAAAGAAATACGATAAACATGTTGGGGTAAATTGAGAAGCTCTGTCTATTCTTAGAATAAGACAACCATAAGTATTCTTTATGGGCATTGTATAATATTTTATCATGTGTATATATTGTTTATAATTTGTGTTAATTGCATTTTTAATGGGGTTGCTGTATTTTTGAAACATATGACATCCATATTTTCATGGGCATCTTTTTATCAGCCACCTCGTTGGGCATTTTGCCTGTTGTGGCGTTGTATTTGTATTTGTATTTGATAGACGGATCATTCAACGGGGTACGCGAACGAGTGGTTTCGTACCCGTAGAGATCCATATGCAACTTTGCTTACCCCACGTACCCCCGTCACGAACGTATTGTATTAATCACTCGTGTTTCCGACAATTATGGCCATAGCTCAAGAGCCCGTGGTTGTTACTGGATCGGAACGACCCATCTCGGGAGCCCCCCATACGACACAAGTTTTGGTATGAGGTGTGTTCGCTGAAAATACGGTAAGGTACGGGATACTTATACCGGCTTAAAAATGAGGAAGAGAATATGTCCCGTTAAATACGGGTCGTAAAATACAGCTCGTAACCGAAGCTAAATTAGTCAATCTGATTACGTGATTGCTCCAAACGCAAATAAAAGAGAGTCATTTTCTGATAAATGAGGGGGGCAGAATCGCGTCGTCAATTTCTTACCTTATTTCGTGCCTCGGGATCATTACACATGTTATTGCCATAAAAAATCATTCACATGGCCGACCAATTCCACCGCTACCAAAATCGCCAAGGACGGCTGCTCATTGAATATCAATGACAAATAGAAGACGCGCGAGTATGTATGTGCGCACATGAGCGGGGGGGGGGGGCTTACGATGGACGCCATCACGTCAGCGAGTCCTAAATTATTAATTCCTGCTCGTACACAATATTGGAATCGGGACACCCCAAGGAAATTTCTGTATTTTTTTCATTTATTCCGATCGATTTCTCATCAATATGAGCAAAAAAAAAGAAAAACGATCCGGGGGGGGGGGCCCACGCAGTAAATTGAGGTCCAAGTGAAGTTACTGGTTAGTACCGTGTCAGTCGCTATCCGATTATAGGATTGTCTTTTTATGTATTTGGTAAAGGTCAGTGTTTAAATATTATCGCTGATACGGTAGTCGGATACGGAATATAAATAAGCGACATGACTCGTTGCACAAGGACTTGGACAAGATATCTGTGTCATTCACATGCTAAGTGACCTTAGATTTGCGTGGGGATCACGGCCAGTACAGTCGATTCCCGTTTTAACGGAAACTTTTCTGGTCATTTGATCATTTATGTCGCACCACGGTCATTTTCTGCACACGAGGACTAATTAGACCGGGACCTACAATTTATTGCCGATTCCGAACGGCAGGCTTGTTTTTCATACTCATCGAGAGGTTGGTGCGCTAACCCCTCGATGGGGGACTCCCTGCGGTAGCAATTTTTGCTGCGGTCAAGTCGCCGTTTTTTGTTGTACCCCTGTGTCAGGAAAGTTTTCTGACAAGGACGAACTGGGTATCGAACTCGCGACACCTCTAAACATCTGGTTCCCCGGATAAGTTTAAATAGGAACAAAATAGGAACAATATGAAAATCTGGAATTCCTTTATAACGACATTTCGTTATTTACGAAGTGATTTGGAGTTCGGTGTCTTGGAGTTCGTTATAACCGGATTCGCCTGTACTACTGTAGTATCTGCTCTCAAAAGATTAGCTCAGAATCGATTTACTGAAGACGAAATCTGGCTGCAAAAAGCTATTTTAGGGCCCTTTCACACGGAGCGGATGCGGACGCGGGTCCGGAAGAAGTTTTAACAATTGGAATATACTGCGCCTTTCAGACGAGCCGAAAAATCTCCGCACCTAGGAAATGTTCATGCGGGTCCGGACGTCGCCCGCATGTGTCAAAACCTAAGTGCGGGCTCCGCATCCGCACATAGAAGTTTTGACAATAGGTTTATTCGGAGCTATTCACACGATGCGGAGCGAATTCGTCCGCATCTTTGGCTACTTTTTGAAGGTGATTTTTCACGGAATTTTTTTAATTATTTGCCATAAATACCCTTAAAAACACCATATGAGGGTCCCTGTTCATCAAAAATATGATGTACCCACATACGTCTATCCCTTCGTTTCCTTCTGAGATTGAGATATAGCAACTTTAACTGCCTTTTGTCCATATTTCACAATTTTACACAATAAAACCTGCCAACAACGGCCACTGACGGGACCAAAATGATAAGCCGTTCTGTTCATTACGAATATTTAATTGACTACATACTTTAATAACTTTCAAATTTAATTTAAAAATTTTAATTTTTTTCTTTTTAAATTTTTAAAATTATTTAAAAAATATAAATATTTGAAATATTTATTATTTTTTTACATTTTTAATCTTTTAATTTTTTTAAACTTTAAAAAAAATACTTTTATTAAAAACAACGTTATCCACGTACGGTGTTCACTCAGGGCCGGATTAAGACGTTTGAAGACCCTAGCGCTTGAATATTTTTGGTGGTTCCCCCCGAATACCTACAAGTATATTTTACTCAATATTCAGTCCATAAACTTAAAAAATGAAATTTTATACTTCAGAAATGACTAATCTAAGGATGGGATTTCACTATAAAAGGTTTATGAAAGTTATTTTATAAAACTTGAAAAATTCAACCAATAGGCGCATCGGTTGCATTCAAGAAAATGCAACCGGTGCACACACACACACATTTTGCATTCAAAAAATTCAACCAATAAGATAATATTGGTTGAATTTTTCACGTTTTATAAAAGAGCTTTTACAAAACTTTTATAGTGTAATCCTGGCCTAAGGCTGGTATTACACTATAAAACTTGAAAAATGTAACCAATAAACACATCTATTACATTCGAGCGAACTTAACTGATCAGCCTATCGGTTGCATTTTTCAAGTTTTATAAACTAACTTTTATAAAACTTTTATAGTGTAATCCCGGCCTAAGACAGAATTGTGATGTGAATATTTCTAAGCACAGACATTTTGAACGTCCCCACCCCTCCCCTTTTTTTCTACTTGCAAATTCTTTGATATCTCCTGAATTTTTTTTTTAGGAACATATTAGTTTTGGATGTTTTTGGATTGGATTTTTCGAACATTGGATGTTTTTGGAATTTTTCTTCCATATTTTTCCGAAAAGGCGGATTTTTTTTTTTCAAAATCTTTTGAAAATATTTGAAGACATTTTCTCCCATCGACTACTTGTGAGGATCGGAATTAAGACATCTTTATTCCCATATTCTATGTGGCTCTAGATTAAACCACCAAAGAATGCCTCTAGGCTGCCTATGGGCACTGAATCAGGGGTGAAGGAAAAAAACAGTTACAAAAATTGCGAAAAAATAGTTTTTATGAACGAATTTAAACCTAAAGTGCTCGTGTGAAAGGGTATGCGGACCCGCTTCCGCACCCGCATCCGCTCCGTGTGAAAGGGGCCTTAGATGTTTGAAAGAAGTGCGTCCGAAGAAATTCTTAAGAGCAACGTCAAATTAAGTGACGATGTAATTTCCAGCGTCCATGGGCAGCAGCCGATCCTGGCTATCCAGTGATTGCTTCATCGTGATTCTCAAAATGTGTCTCACACACAGGGCCGGATTTGTGCAGGTGTGAAGGATGCGGCGGCACTGGACCGCTAAATTTTACGGGCCGCAAAACGAGATGAAAATACTTTGATTACATTTTGACTTATAATTAACTTCTTAACAATAGTACGTAAGGCTAAGAACTCTGTCCAAGACAGGGAACTTTTAATTAATATTCAGACATTGAATCCCCTGGATTAGTGTTCGACACTCCTCTACCAATATGCAAAGAGGTGCGGAGTGGGGGTAGTAGGTGAAGTTAGTGTCCCAGGTGCTGAACCAACCAACGGGTGCGCGTTACCCGTAAATGTTTCGTATTAACCATTTAAACTTCAATTAGAAGTGACTAAACCCCCCCTCCATTTTCAAAAATTGCAACAAGCTACTCGCTAGCTTGTTATGAAATTGGTAGAACTGTTAATTAATATTTAATTCATCTTAATCACTGAATTTTAATGGACGCCTTTTTTAGAATAGTTTTTCTATTTACATTCACCACGCCAGATAGCGTGGGAATTAGGTCGGGCCTTTTATTCAGAAATGAGTAAATCATGACCCCCACAAGGGGTAGGCTGACAAGGCTCCAGCCCTGGGGCCCGGGACGATTTTCCCCATTTTTTTGCTTTTTCACGCTATAAATTCATCATAAAAGGGCCCGTGAAAGTGTGGTAAGGGGTGGGGGCCCGCAAAAGATCCCAGCCTAGGGGCCCTGCTCTAGTATGTGGGGGCCATGGAGTAAATAGATGAGGTGCCTATGCACGGGTGTGGCTTCCAACACTTTGTGTAGGCTCTCAGAATTGACCCTGTATTTCGAGTAGTGGTCTTCAGAACGCGTCAGGCGGATTTGCTCATCGGAATGTAGACATCGGTGCGGCAGCGAGATTTCATTAGAGCAGCGGTTCGCAACCTTTTGCGACTCGCGGAGCCTTTTCAGTGTATAATTTCTATGGAGGAGCCCGTGAAAAGTCCGACCAGGGGCCCGCAAAAGATCCACAACCTAGGGGCCCTTCTCCAGGATGATGTGGGGGACCATGTGGACGCGAGATATCTGAACATTGCCGCTGAAGCGTGAAAATATTTAATTCCTTTTCTTTAAACATGGAAATAGTTATATTTTTCTCATTGACATCCTTTAACGAATAGGTGAACTAATATAAATCCCCGGATAATATTAATGAATTTAATGAATTTCTGATTTATTTGGGATTTTTGTTCCGCGTCTTAGTGATTGATAGAAAAAACTCTTCGGGAATTCTTTTGATACTTCTCTTCTTGAATTAATGATAATAATAAAATACGCTGATACGTTTCTGCATTAATGTTTCGAGACATGGCTGTGAAAATCCATTCTGGCTGCCAAGACAAGTGCAACAGAAGAAATTTTGAAAGCAACGACAAATTAGTTGATGACGTCAGTTGCAGCAACCATGACACTGACTCGCAGTTTGTTACGCGGCTATGAAAAGTCATTTTTGGCTGGTCAACCAAACGCCGGCGTAGTTTAAAGTCAAAGGATAAGCCGCCGAAGCCGGAAAGAAGCCATTTTGGCGGAAAAAGTGCAATAAAATAAATTCTCGAAAGCAACGACAAATCAGGGGATGACTTACTTTTCAGCTACCTCTACACTTACTAGTATTTTATTATGTGGCTTTGAAAAGCCATGAGAGCAACGAGGAATTCAGTAATGATGACGTCATTTTCAGCGACCATGACACTTGCAGTTTATTATTCGTAAAGTGAAATACCACTTTGTCTGCAAAACCAAAACATGCGACCGGAAAAATTCTTAAAAGTAAATTTGATGATGGCATCATTCTCAGAGACCATGACACCGACGCGCAGTTCATTACGTGGCTGTGAAAAGTCACTCTGGCTGTCGAAAGAAAAATTGCAACCGAAGAAATTCTCGAAGGAAAAGACAAATTGAGCGATGACGTAATTAATTTTCAGCGACCAAGAAACTGACCCGCAGTTAATTATACAGCCATTAGAGAGCCATTTTGGTTGCCAGAAAAAGTGCAGCAGAAGCAAATTCCTCGGCTGACATTGCACTTAAAAGGGAATATTTTTTTTAAGTTCGGCTCAGGAAAGGCAGGGCAACAACTTTTCAATTGGAAGTTGCAAGACGAGGGGGGACGTACAGAAAATAAATTTTATATCTTGGTTCATGCGCTTCCCCCAGTAAAATAAAATTCATACCCGTGGCCCCCACAGTGGTGGGGGAGGGCTGACAATGCTCCAGCCCTGGGGCCCGGGGTGATTTTAGTCTTTTTTTGTTTTTGTTTTTTCACACTATAAATTCATCATAATGGGGCCCATGTGAAAGTCTGGTCGGGGGGGGGGGCGTAAAAGATCCCAGCCTAGGGGCCCTGCTTCAGGATGTGGGGGTCATGGTCATACCTAACATATGCATGTTGTTCTAATCGAGAGTGTCTTCATAACCAACTATTCACGAGGTTTTTGAGCTAAATCGCACTTGAGTTCTCACCCTGTATATAAAGCTCAGCTTTATTATGCTGATTAAATTCATTTAAACATTCTAAATTCACAAATTTATTTTTATTTGTAAGGTTTCAACAATCCATTCACGGAAAATAACTTCCTGCTGCTAGTTGCTGCGTTCATCCTTGTTGAGGAAATCCCCATCCCTGTCTAACCTATTAATAAATTAGACTCGCTTTACCCAGCACCTCCTGGAGATAGAAGGCCTCCTCACGCTGCTTGTGACGTCAGTAAGCAATCCATTTTCCCTCAGAATATTCAGATCGTTGTGCGGAAAAGAAATGATCTCTCGGGCTCAGAATTGGCGATTTCTATACCTCACATCCAATCACTATGCGGTATTTGTGAGCCAATCAGGAAGACTCTACGCCAAAATAAAAAGAAACGAATTAGGATGATGTGTCTCGAAATGTGGCAAACTTGCTAGGTAGTCTGAATGACATTTATGGCAACCCGTGCGCCTTCTATCTCTAGGAGGTGCTACTTTATCTTTCTCAGTCCCTGCGTTGTGCCTTGTTATAACTCTCATTGCTATTAACTCTGTTATGAAAGCCTATAGCAAACAGCCTATATTAATAAAGATTTTGTCTCATTTCACAGGTGTCCATATTATTTTGTCCAACCCCCCTGTTGGCGCGCACACACAACATAATCAAGAACATGGCAATCCTGTTCAAATATTAATTTTTACATTCTCCCACATCGAAATACTCATCAAAAATTCCCCCGAGAGAAGCGAATCCCCCCCCCTCCCCAAGACACTTTACAAAACTGTACTTTCGACCAATCAGCGTGACGAATGGGCCTTACGTCACGGAAAGTTTCAAGGAACTTGGACCACCTGACCCCCTTCATAGTAAAAGTGGACCACGTCCATCTACTTTTAGACATAGGGTGACCATATGATCCGTATATTACGGGACATTCCTTTAATTTTGGCCGTCCCTACTTTTTTATAAAATGACCCGTTGTTTCTGCCAACATTTTGAATACAGTCAAACCTCGTTAGTGCGTCACCCGGTTAAGACGTCACTCCGTTTACCGGGTCACTTTTTGGAAGTCCCAATTGTCCTCGACAGGAATTGGCACAGCTATGGCTTACGCCGTTTAACAAGTCACTCCGCTTACTAAGTCATATTTTTGCTCTCCCAAGAGTGACTCATTAACGACGTTTGACTGTATTTGAAGTTAAGAATTAGGACTATTTTCATGACTTATATATGATAATTTTGATTATTTAGTCATTATAACCTGAATATATTCATCTCACATATTTGCAAACATGTACTTTGTTTTTGTTGAATTATATTTTTACAAATTTCAACTTGCAGCAGCCCTCTATTTCCCACCATATGTAATTTTCGACAATTTTAGTGGAAGATTGTATCTTTACTTGTCCCTCAAAATTTTTTTGGCATCAATTGGTAACTTTATTTGTATTTGACAACTTTTTTTGGCTTCTATTGGCAACTTTATTCGCCTTCTGCAGTTCTCTAGACTCTCGTTGATATCTCTACTAGCATTTCAGAATTTCATTTTTGGCTGTAGTCGACAACTTGACTCGCCTATTTAGAACTGTAATTGGCAACCTTACTTGCATTTGAATTCTTTTTTGATAATTGGTGATATCCCGTACGGAGATAGTAATTTCCGTATTTTTATGAAGGAAACGCGTAGTCAGCCTAGGTATTTATCGTGTAATGTGTATTGATACTTTTCTTCCGAAAAACCTTGGATGGAGCCCTTTGGAGGGCCACATCTGGCCCGCGGTGGTGCACCCCCCGTTGTAAACACTCGGTATAAATATTCTGCAAAACACTTAAATAATTCCCTATATCTTTCTTCAGAGACCCTTTGGGGCCGTTCAAGTATTGCGTAAGCAAATTTTCAGCCATTTTGACCCATTATCCAACCCCCCCCCCCCATCGATGCTGACGCAATACTTGAATGGCCTTTCCCTAGTATGTAACAAGGATTACGACAGTGTAAAATGTTAAAGCTAACACTGCAACGCTACAGCAACTGGAAGTCTGTCATTCAAAATTTGATATACAAATTTCTTCAGATAATATATTATTTAGAAATAGTTTTATTTTCAACTATGTTAATAGGAGAACATCAATCTTACGAAAGAAATATTTATTTTATACTTTGTTAAGAAACTTGAATACGATTTATTGAATATAATAGTAAAACATCATGACTGTGTTGAATTATGACAATATACCTATTTAGTACTCGACAGATGGCGCTTACTTGGAAGTTTTATTACTTGATAAAAATTTATATTTCTTTTCCTTTTTTTTTTAACATGAAAATAATGTTAACCTTTCATTGACGCCCCTTGAATGGGTCTAAAGCTAATGAATTGAAGAAAATTTCTAATTTGTTTTTGGATTTTTGTCCCGTTTACATACAGGGTGATTCGTCAATTCCCCCCTTACCGCATTTTACTGGCAAACCGAAGTTCCTAGAGAAGAGATTCTTCACCTACGGATTGCAGGACTTCCGAGCTGGGCCGTTCAAATTCATTAACAGCCGGGGAACCTTGGGTTATGGACCCCCGACTAAACCTGATTCGCAGGGGGCGTCTAAGATGGTGGTACAAATCCTCTTATACCTATTGGTGATGATTCTTGAGCTATGTTTCGCAATCCGAGCTTGATTCGCAGGGCTTCCGAGATGAGCCGTATAAATCCTCTTTCACCTAGGGACCCTTGAGCTATGAATCCCGGCTAAACTTGATTCGCCGGGGCGTCCAAGATGGGTGGTGCAAATCCTCTTATACCTAGGGATTCTTGAGCTATGGCTCACAATCCGAGCTTGATTCATAGGGCTTCCGAGATGAGCTGTATAAATCCTCTTTCACCTAGGGACCCTTGAGCTATGGATCCCGGCTAAACTTGATTCGTAGGGGCGTCCAAGATGAGTGGTGCAAATCCGCTTATACCTAGAGATTCTTGAGCTACGGCTCACAATCCGAGCTTGATTCACAAGACGTCCGAGGTGGGTCGAATAAATCCCCCTACTGCTAGGGATTTTTGAGCTATGAATCCCGGTCAAACTTGATTCGCAGGGGTGTCCAAGATGGGTGGTACAAATCCCCTTATACCTAGGGATTCTTAAACTATGGATCGCAACCCCGAGCTCGATTCACAAGGCGTCCGAGGTGGGTCGTATAAATCCCCTTACTGCTAGGGATTCTTGAGTTATGGGTCAAAACCCAAGCTTGATTGGTAGGGGGGCCTCTTAGATGGGCCGTACAAATTCACTCACTGTCCTGTTATAAATGCGCTTATTGCGTCATTGATTTCTCTAATTTCGCAGAAGAAACAAAGTTCCATGGGCCACGAAGCTGCTCTTGTTGTTTAGTTTGTCTCGAGGCTCTCTCTAAGAACCCCTGTTCTAGAAGCATACTTCCAACTAGAAAAGTATTCAAATTAGGTATAGAATTCAGATAAAAATTCAGTATCTAAATAAGGTGCTCATCATTCATGTTGCATGGGGGTTGTATAGTTATCAAAATATAAAAACTAACTTTTTATCAGGACACCCCATCCTCAAAACCCAGTTAAAAGGTCATTGCCCAGTCTCTCCTTAGGCCTAAAGAAAAAAATTTACGTTTTCAAGTGAAATAATGGCAGAGACTAATGGCAATTCGTAAATTGGAGGCAAGTTGGGAAAGAACAGCAAAAATCGTTGTTCATTACTTTTTTTTTTTTTTTTGCTGTTCTTTCCTAATTTCTCTCCGATTTTTGAATTCGAATATCTCAGCGAAAAATTCATTAAAATGAGGCAAGGGGAATTATACAGGGTGTCCTTTAAATGCTAGCATGACCTTTGTCTCATCAACCATTCATCGTAGAGGTATGATTCCAGTTCAAAAAATACTCAACATGCTTTCAAATTTTACCCTGTATCAGTTTTGAGAGTGGAAATACAGTGTTTCACAAAATGAAGATAAAAATCTAAATTTTTATACGGCCCCCATGAGCTCTAACTTCCAATTAGAAAGCTGCTGCCCAAAATTCCATGTTTCTAAGTGCACAGAGATATTCAAATTCCAGAGAGGGAAGAAATGCGGGAAAGAGCAGCGTTAAATGCGGGTTTTTCGCATTTAACGCTTCCCCCTTCCCATATTTCCTCCGTTTTTCGAATTCGAATATCTCTATGACTATTGCATTTGGAGACATGGATTTTTTTTTTGTTGGCATCAGGACAGACAGGGCAACAGCTTTCTAATTGGAAGTTAGAGCACAGGGGACGGTATAAAAATTTAGATTTTTTTTGTGGCACACTGTATTTCCAGTCTCAAAACTGGTACAGGATAACTTTCCAACGTCTTTTGAGCATTTTTTAAACTGGAATCATACCTCTACGACGGACAGTTGATGAGATAACGGCCATGCTACTTACAGCACACCCTGTATAATAATCCTGTAGAGAAATCTCTAGGATTTTTTTTGACACTTTCCTTCTCTTGATAATTAAAAAAGGAAAAAACTGCTCTAGTTCTTCCACATTAATGTTTCGAGACATGTCATAGAGAAACATTCTCATGAATTGTGATTTCGTTCAACCGTGGCGGAAACATTTCCGTATGGATTCCATATCAACATTAATGTCGGTTTCTCACTCATGTCCTGATTTCTCCCGCAACGGTTCATGACTGTTATATTATTTTTTATAACGACCGTGTCGCCATGTTTCCTCTAATGTTGTCGGCCATGTTGGGTATGTTTCATGCGCAGAGCCGCCCTTAGGGATGTGTCGCAGGTGCGGCGCACCGGAACACGCGTTTTGTGGGGGAGGGGGGCGGGCGCATTTTCGGTTGCAATAATATCTTTCATAAATTCTGAGTTTTCATCATTTTTGTAATTCTGAAAATTTTCAACAGTTTTTAAACTATTTCAGTTATTCCAAATTTTCATCAATTCTAAAGTTCTGAATTTTCATCAATTCTAAAGTTCTGAATTTTCATCAATTCTAAAGTTCTGAATTTTCATCATTTCAAAAATTCTAAATTTTCAACCTCTCAAGAAATACGAATTTTCAACATTTCTGGACTTCTCAATTTTCACCCTTTCTAGAATTATCAATTTTCATCATTTCAAGAATTATCAATTTTCATCATTTCAAGAATTATCAATTTTCATCATTTCAAGAATCCTGAATTTTCATCATTTCAAGAATCCTGAATTTTCACCAGTTCTGGAATTATGAATTTTCATTTCCGGAATTATGAATTTTCATCATTTCCGGAATTATGAATTTTCATCATTTCCAGAATTCTGAATTTTCATCATTTCCGGAATTTTGAATTTTCATCATTTCATGAATTTCGAATTTTCATCATTTCATGAATTTCGAATTTTCATCATTTCATGAATTTTGAATTTTCATCATTTCATGAATTTTGAATTCTCATCATTTCTGGAATTTTGAATTTTCATCATTTCTGGAATTTTGAATTTTCATCATTTCTGGAATTTTGAATTTTCATCATTTCTGGAATTTTGAATTTTCATCATTTCAAGAATTTTGAATTCTCATCATTTGAGGAATTTTGAATTCTCATCATTTGAGGAATTTTGAATTCTCATCATTTGAGGAATTTTGAATTCTCATCATTTGAGGAATTTTGAATTCTCATCATTTGAGGAATTTTGAATTCTCATCATTTCATGAATTTTGAATTTTCATCATTTCATGAATTTTGAATTTTCATTTCTGGAATTTTGAATTTTCATTTCTGGAATTTTGAATTTTCATCATTTCAAGAATTTTGAATTTTCATCATTTCAAGAATTTTGAATTTTCATCATTTCAAGAATTTTGAATTTTCATCATTTCAAGAATTTTGAATTTTCATCATTTCTGGAATTCTGAATTCTCATCATTTCAAGAATTCTGAATTCTCATCATTTCTGAAATTCTGAATCCTCATCATTTCTGGAATGATGAAAATGTGTGTGTATGTTCTCTATACAAATCTACAATTTTAGATCAATCGTCGCCAAATTTTGCATATATACCAAATGGGACCCGACTTGAACGATAGGCTACTTTAAAATTTCGTTAGTCGCAGGGTAAATGCCTCAAATGAGCAAAAAAATGTCAGGCAATAATGGTTTTTGGGCCTCAACAATCACTTTCGGAACGTTTACTTTGGTTATTACCGTTCCCGTGCAAAGCGTTTCAGACGTGTACATGCCTTTGCAATGGTTTGTCACTTCTTTAACGCTGCCAGTATACATATAATAGTTTATGCCTTTATAATGGTTTAGCGCATTTTCAATACTCTCAGTAATGAGGCTTTTAAATAGATGTCATAATCAGCATCAGGGTCAGGAAAAGGGTGATCCTCATAGAAATCAGTGTAAAATTTGCCGATTTTACTGTAGAAATGCGGCAATTTTTGGGGGGTTTTCTGTCATATCAATAATTTAAAAAATTGTATAGAATTTTCTCGATTGTTGAAATATTGAGTTCGCTAAGACATATACGAAGCTCAGGAGATTAAATATGAAGTAATTATCCGGACATACTTTTGTGTTTTATATCCATGCAATGAAACTTTTTATTTATATCTTCTCAAGCATGAAAACTAATGTCTCCGTGTTATCTTTTAACATTCAACTGCATAAATTCATATAGTTTTGGTTATTTTACAACTAATTATGGGCGAATATGAAGTACATCGAAGAAATTCCACAGCTTCAATTAAGCATTTTTCGAAGCTGAAACAGCCAGAGATGGATAACTTGAAGTTCGAGGGGGGGGGGGGGGGAGGAATCGAAATACTTAGTGTCCCTTAAAAAAGGGGCAAAAATATATTCATTTCTACGTTTCTTTAAATCTAGATTTGTTTATTTCATGAGTCACGCTGGAAGTTGCCATATTGGTTAACTTAGACACGGTTTGCATGTCCCTCAAAGAAAGAGGGAGATATCACGTGATCCAAAAATCCTCATTGAAGAAAACCCGGGCAGCGCCGGTTATTATAGCTAGTATACATATAAGAGTGAAAGAGTAGGGTGGGGGTGAAAAGAGGAAATCTACTTTGTACCTACACTCTTGTCAACTTATGTATCATACTGTTTTATACTCTTTCGTTTTTTATTCTTCCTTTTCTCCTCTACTTTCTTTAATTCTTCTTTTCCCTTTTTTTGACACGTGGTTAAGCTCGGACAAGGTTACCATATTTATCGCCGGTTCCTCAAATAGAGATCATCCGAATTTGTTGCCAATCGCTTGTAAGTGGAGGGGTTAAATGAAAACTACGCGCAGCTTATGTGAGGCTGCGCGTTTTTTCGCCCGTGCGGCTTATGAGAGTAATTATGTAGTCAAAATATTACGGTACTACAGTATATAGGCACTATAAATACACCGACGTGCACATCTTAACGACTGAAAGTATTAACGAAATTCAACGAGTAAAAGGTTGAGGTGTGGTTTGGATAATAGAAATGTGGCACTTATGCAAAAAGTGGCGCTTCCGTCACCACACACATGGTAAGAATTCCATTCATTCTAAGATTGCCCTATCGCAAAAAAAAATAAAATAACTGCAAAAAATTTGAACAGTCCATTAAGGGGTCATTCAAGTATTATGGTTAACATCGAGGGGGGAGGGGTTTCGGATTTGCTGACTTTTGATGACAAGTGGGGGGGGGGGTTTGAAGGTTGTTACGTCATCAACCACCCCTTTTTGAAGATATGAAATATTCTAAGCTGCTGACGAAATTTTGCTGACGGGGGGGGGGGGGGAGGGGTGAGTGTTTCGCTGACTTTTGCTGACAAGATGGGGGAGAGGGTCAGAAATGGCTGAAAATCTGCTTACATAATACTTGAATGGCCCCTAATGAAAGATATAAATATCGCAAGCGATAAGAAAAATGGAAATTTCGCTTCCCCACGAGTGGGGAACACGGTGGGGAAGCGAATGGGGGTTCCACGGAGAAATAGTGATCACAATAAGGGAAACCTTAACGAGTTCGAAGCTCGGGGTTTCTTTTTTTGGCGGCGCTCTCTAACTTCATTTCTGCCAAAACTGCCCTTTCGGGATGAATCAAAGCTCTTCCGTATTTCCGTGAAGTACAATACGCGGCTGCGCGCACATCTACGCGCCATCTATGAATCTTTAAAAAATAATTTTTTACAAATTAATTTCGAAAATATTTCTAAATACTCCAACCTCTCAGAAAGAAAAGCTTCAAATACAGTCGAACCCCGTTATAACGAACGCCAAGAGACCGAAGGAATCACTTCGTTAAAACGAAATTTCGTTATAAAGGAATTCCGGGTTACCTAGCATTGTTCCTATGTAAATTTATTTGGGGATTAGAAAAGTGTTCGTTAAAACGGGATTCGACTGCATATAAGACACAGCGGTATACACGGTACCCTGTAAAGTCCTATTTCGGCCTTTATCTCGTATAAAAAATTTAAATTTTTGTGAGAAACGTTCTTTCTTTCAAACCAAGCACAACTCAAGTCTATCACCATTTACGGGCGATTTACTACCTAGTGAGTTGTGCCGGAGGTGTACCTGTGTGTGTCCTAACAGCGTGAGTGCATATGTAGTGTCGTGTTCTGTTGGATTTTTCAGTACTGCCATCTATATTTCAGAAGTGAAGTGAATGATGTTGTTATGATTGAATTACATTTGTGCCGCTTTGTAGGTCTGTTGCTTGCTCTCTGTGGCGAGACTTTTTTCAATCGGCTCGCATTTTGTGAGACACTGTATTTTCATTCTCAAAACTACTGCAGGGCGATTTCAGAACAGATTTTTAGCATTCCCTAAATTAGAGCCATATATCTACTACGAACGGTTGATGAGATAAAGGCGGAATTATGACTTATAGGACACCCGTTACATAACATGCATTAAGAAATTCTGAACGTTTTTTAACGCATAAAAATCCGTGGATTATACGCAGGAAAAATGTTTAAAACTTTCATTACGGTAATTGATTGGAAATTTCAAACCGTTTCGCTTCATTGTGTTTCACGAAAAGTCTCCGACAGGAGCGGCCGCACGGGGCGCCTCTCTATGGAGGAAGGGGGGGGGCGATGGAAAGTTTTTCCACCAAAAAAAAAAACATTGTCAGAGGGCGCCAAAAATAGGTCTCTAGAGATGTTTTCTCGAGCCACCCCCCCCCCCCCCGGTATGGTGGCTCACGGCCGGTCGATCTACGCTTATCCAGAAGTTGAACACCCTCGCTGTATGTTCTGTACACTCTCATTTCAAGAACGCATTTGGCTCTGTTATTCATCATAATACTGAAGCCAAGCATACACTCAAGAAATTAGGGTTTAGCCCAACAATATTTTGACTCTGAAACGACCCTAACTAAGATTTCAGACTAAAATAATATCCTTTAAATAATATTCTGATTTAACATGAATTTCAATAAAACAAAGTTTACCGTACTTAAGAGCAGGGCTGGTGCCTCAGGCGCTGGACTGGAGGGAAGGGACCGAATTCACCCTTTAACTGCTCCTCCTACACGGCAAACTGAGTGCTCGCCCCGACTGACAAAGTATCTTGTTGCGACCCTCGTTAAGAGAGGGGGGGGGGAAGAAGAAGAGAATTGGTGGAACTGAAAAATATTTCTTTTTGAAGAAATATGCCATTATGTACTTAAATATACAGCCCTTAAGCGAAACCTCTCTTAAGCGAAAATGTTCGCTTAAACAGTAATCATTTAGGAGTTGGAGTACGATCTGACATCGTTTGTGGAAGCTATCATGTCTTGAATAACTTTAATGAAATGAAATACTGACTGCTATAATGTTACGCGTTTTAAAGGCATTCTAAACTACAATTTCTCAACTTATAATTGGTGAAGATCGAAATAGATGGTCCACCGTTAGAATGGAAATACCAATTCTAGTCAATCCGACAGAGGGCGCGTTGATTTCAACAGACCACATTCCTTTATAAGTCAAGTCGTCCCATCAACCCAGGAATGGAGCGTATTCATTCCTTCAGTACCTGGGGTTTAAGGACGTTATCTTCGTAATGCTGTTGCAAAACACGGGTCTGTTTTTGTCGTAGATTAAGTTTTTGATAAGAAAACGATTTTTTTGTCCACTAATTCAATGCCCATTTTTGTGTGGTTTCTGAAATTTTCCTAATTATTTGCCTAAATTTGCCTTATTAACAAGGAAGAGTGAAGTCTTTCTTCATAAACCTCTGGTTTTGAAGTGTGGCTAGCACAGCGCGGGATATTCTAATGGTAAGATTTCCGTAGCCCTCTCTCTAAAACCGGTTTTGCGTAGCTCAGAATCGCGTAGCGCGGTCAGTGTGGAGCCGGCTTAAAGCTGGGTTTTCCTAGGAACAGGTTTTCTGTGCCGCGCGCAACGTGAATCGCCCAGCACGACATGCCGTCCTCTAACTAATAAGAAAAGCAGTATGACTGTTTTACGTTGGGCGTGATAGATGGACTGCTTCTGGAGGAGTCAAATGCGTCTTGCGCCTTCCTTTCAAACAGGAGCATGCAGACGACAGAATAGTTGATGTCAGGGCCACATACTATATAGCCGCCCCGAGTTGATGCTCCAAGCTAGGAAAACACAAACGCTTAGCGTGATTATGTGACACGTTTCTGCCAACGCGGAATGTTCCAATTCGGTTCACGCGGAGCAAGAAACCTAATCCTAGGAAAACCCAGCTTTGCATTCTTTTTTGCAGATCATTAGGTTCCAGAAAAGCTTGTTTGTCTATAACCAGACTCATCCCTGTCAGATCATTAGGTTCCAGAAAGGTCAGAAAACGGTTCTTTTGGTCAGTTTGAAATATCTGTTTTGTACGGGGCTACTGCATGGTACCGTTTATACTTATTTCAATAAATCATCAGGTATAATTTGGTTGAAACACTTTTCCTTGAAACCAAAAGAACAAATAAAATCAGGCAGATTTTTCTCCACTTACTGGTGCCATCGAATAGCAAAAGAAAAGTATTCTGGGCTTCAGGATCTAGATATTGTAATGAAAAAAAATATGTACGTATTTATTTATTATCTTCAGTTAGGATAAGTTTGAGAATACGGCGAAATCTTCTGATCGATGGATGACGAATTCCATAAACACATTTTGAATGGAGCGTCATATGCACTTACATGCCCCCACCCCATACATCATGAGCTCAAATTATACAAAATGACTTGTAACATAATTCAAAAAGACAACGTATTTTTTCCTATACTCTTGAGGGAGAATTTCGGCCCTGAATGCGGTCTCAATGGAAATTGTTAAGTTCATGGGCAGCATGTTTTTACCCAGCTACGTATAGGTATACGTATTTGGAATTTTCTCAGTATTTTATATGAGAACGCATAACCATCCCCCTTTATTTTACTAATGTAAAATAACGGGGGGGTTATGCGTTCTTTCTACAGTCTAAAACGGTACTGAATACTTACAAGGCAGCACGTAATCCTCGGATGCAGACGCGCGCAGAGGGTAAGAACAAACACCCCTGTATTAGAAGGCCTACGCACGAAGTTTGTGACGTCACTGAAGAATTTATTTAACCTGTAGCCACATTGGATATAGCAGGCCGACGCATGCGACTATTTTTACGTTTTTTTGTAATATATCTGATGAAAAATAGGTGAAATATTTTCTTCAGTGACGTCACGAGCTTCGCGCTGAGGCTTTCTGGTATAGATGGTGATGATAAGAAACATGTCATGACATGTTATACAGTCGAATCCCGTTTTAACGAATATCGTTATAGCCAAAATCCCGTTTTATCGAATACCGTTATAGCTAAAATGTCGTTTTAACGTACACTTTTCTCATCCTCCGGATAAATTTGCATAGACTTTGAACAATGCAAAGACGTGGAATTGCTTTATAACGAAATTTCGTTTTCGCAAAGTGATTTCTTCGGTCTCTTGGAGCTCGTTATAGCGGGATTCGGCTCTGTATCTTCAGTCTACCAACTCTTGAATTCCGTGGAATTCACAGCCTCAAGGGGGATCAATAGCGTGAATACAGACGTTTAAACACGAAACTTCCCTTCAAGTAAATAATGCATTTTAAAATGATGAGATCCATACATTTTCAAATTCTACCCAATAATTGTAATCACGCACGAACAGCAACGAAGAGTCACAAAAAAAAAAAAAAAAAATAGCCTTCTATTGTTTTCGAAGGACACCGGTCTTAATATTTGGGTTGGTCCTTAATAGGCAATTAACAAGCACGTCACGTTCGCTGGGTCAGTGACGAACAAGGGTCGCTACTTTCCCGTGCATATATCATTGCCATCGATTCTCCCGAGTTAGACAAACAAAACATGGCGCGGACGTGCACGTTAAAGGTCATGCCATTCTGAGAATTTATAGTCGTATTTATTTTAGAGATGAGATCCGGACCCTATTCTCATGAGATACAAGTTATATTTATCCCGATCCTTTCAAGCAAAATCCGATCGTTGCAAAAACATCTTCTAATGATCCACAAATACAGCGCTATGCAGCTTCGACCTGTTTAAAAACCGGTTTTGACGTTTAGATAGACTATTTTGATGGCCGATTTTGCGTAAACCAAAACCGGTTTTACGCAGCTCAGAATCACGTAGAGTGGCAGGTGCGCGCTCGGCTTAAGCGTCATAAAATCCTTCATGGAGAAAAGAAAAAACAATTGGAAAATTGGAAGCTTATACCCAGGCCCGCCATTTGGGGGGGGGGGGCAGAGGGGATCGTTGCTCCCCCGGCTTTTGAAAACACAAATATATATATATATGCGTACCTTTAGTACATGCTCTTTGCCACCACCCCACCCCCCGGAAAAAGTTTAAATGACGGCCCTGCTTTTATACCCATGGGTTTTTTGTATTCGTGGCCGTAATTATTGATCAGTATTACAGTACGTCAGGGATTTTCAAAGCAAGGCCCGCTTGCCGTATGTGGCCCTCGGAGCTTTTCACCGTGGCCCGCCGCCATTTTTGAGAAATAACTGAAATCAATGGAGAGGGAGAGAAGACGGTTAAATAAAAGAAAATAATTCGATGAAGCCCACTGGCCACTGAAAGTTATGCAGTCGCCTCCCCGTATTCGCGGGGGTTACGTTGCGGAGGTGACAGCGAATAACCGAAACCATAGGATTTTGTTTTTGTAGATCTTGTTTACTGAACATCAGGAGAAGAGCAGGTTGACGCAGGGGTAGAAGGATATGTAAAAGAGGGTGAAGATGTTTTCTGAAAGAACATTGTGATTCTGTTTCCCGTTTCTTCTTCATATCATCAAGTACGTTGCAGTATGGTGACAAGGCTTCCTCTACTAATTTTTCTACATGTGAAGAACGTACCATAGAGTAATTAGCAATATAATACAATAGTATTGCTGACAATAATGTATTGCAGATTTGAACTTGCGAAGCCCTTCCGCTATGTTACACATAGTGAATTAGTACAGCTTTCTGGGTGAATGCCCTAGGACCCTAGAAGACTAATGAAAGGACGTGGGTTCGATTCCCCGCAGGGGCAGTTGAATTTTTTCTCTCTTTCCAAAATATACCTTCGCATCAGCCAGCTGTTAAAAATCTTTGTATCATAGCTGCCAACTTTTGAAAATGAAAAATTAGGGAGATTTTCGCGTGGACCCGTGGTTTAAACTAAAACCACTCCCTAATAAATGAAAAAGGGATTTTTCAAATAAAACAGGGATTTCCTACACATAAAAGTTAAAACGTAGGGAATAAAATCTTCTGGTGGCATTGCCAGCAATGAATAGGGTGACCATACGTCCCGTATTTCCGGGACAGTCCCGGTTTTTTGTTTTTTTGGCCGTCCCGACTTTTTAGCGAAAGTGTCCCAGTTTTTCCCGTTTTTTTACACGAAGCATACTTGAAGTTTCATTCTTTATTGAAGTCAAAGAATTAAATAATTGCCCATTCATAATTTATATTACGATAATTACAATTATAAATAATAATATAAATCCTTCACATTTGTCTTGGTGAACGTTTTTATTTCGTGGAATTCATTTAAATCCACTGCCATTCGCAGTAATGCTGTATTTGCCGCCATTTTGAATTTTACATTATTTCTCCAATATTTGGCAACCTTGTTTACTTTTGGCGTTATTTTTGGCGATGTCCCGTATTTGGAATTCCAATTTCCCGTATTTCTTTCGAGAAAATATGGTCAGCCTAGCAATGAAGCTTTTCGAATAGACGTCATAATCATCATCAGCATCACCCCTGAGGGACATACACTGGATGATCGCCATAGAGATCAATGTTGAAATTGCCGATTTTAGCGTAGAAATGCGGAAATTTATTGGGGTTTTCCGCCATATCAATAATTTTAAAAATTGAATTGAATCTTTGGCTTTCAAAATATTGAGCTAGCTTAGAGGTACGAAGCCTAGAAAATTAAATATAAAATAACGAGCCAGACCCACTTTTCAGGTGGATATTCATGCAATAACATTGATTTCAAATTTTTATTTAGGCTATATCTTCTCAAGCAGGAAATGAGAATTAATGTCTCCGTGTTGTCTCTTGACAGGGGCCACCTGTAGCCCCTTTATATTCGCCCTCCGGCGACAGGGGCCACCAGCCCTGGCTCCTAGGGCGGGATGGGGTGGGGGGGGGGGGCACTGCACCCAAATCCCCTCATCTTTGGCTCTCTTCGATCCCCGCCTAAGGGAGGGCACCCAGACCCCTCTCGACTATCGTCGAGCCCCAATTGCATCAATTCATATACAGTCGAACCCCGTTTTAACGAATACCGTTATAGCGAAAATCTAGTTATAACGAACACTTTTCTTATCCCCCAAATAAGTTTACATAGGAACAATGTAGGTAACCTGGAATTCCTTTATAACGGAATTTCATTTTAACGAAGTGATTCCTCCGGTCTCTTGGCATTCGTTATAACGGGATTCGACTGTAGTTTAGGATGTTTTTAAATTAATTATAGGCCCATATAAATTACATCGAAGAACCGCAGCTTTAATCAAGCATTTTTTGAAGCAAAAAATCACTTCGTTATAAAGGAATCCAAGGTTTTTGGATTTTATTCCTATGTAAACTTATCTGGAGGATTAGAAAAGTGTTCGTTAAAACGAGATTTTTGCTATAACGGTATTCGTCAAAACGAGATTTTCGCTATAACGGAACTAGATTTTTTAGTGCTTGTTTTTTATATGCAATTTGTTTATTATTAATAATATAAGAAATCTACTGATTATAAATATAAAGGTCAAAAGATCATCAGAAAATTTTGAAGTAGAATATTAATTATCTTGATATTATTGTCTTCCTATTCATATTTAAGGACATTTTCAACATGGCGTACAAGATGGCTGCCATTTTTACCGATTTCCTAATTATTCATGGCATACTATTGGCCAGTATGGTCAAGAAATACGAATTTACCATCAAAATAGGCGTACATCGTGTTTTCTTATTCCTTTTTAAATTATAGTTTATACACTGAAGAGCCAAAAAAGCTGATCCACCTGCCTAATATCGTCTAGGGTCCTCGCGAGCACGCAGAAGTGCCGCAACACGACGTGGCATGGACTCGACTAATATCTGAAATAGTGCTGGAGGTAATTGACACCAGGAATCCTGCAGGGCTGTCCATAAATCCGTAGGAGTAAGAGGGGGTGGAGATCTCTCCTGAACAGCACGTTGCAAGGCATCCCAGATATGTTCAATAATGTTCATGTCTGGGGATTTTGGTGGCCAGCGGAAGCGTCTAAAGTCAGAAGAATGTTCCTGGAGCCACTTTGTAGCAATTCCGGACGTGTGGGGTGTCGCATTGTCCTGCTGAAATTGTCCAAGTCCGTCGGAATGCACAATCGACATGAATGGGTGCAGGTGATTAGACAGGATCCTTACGTACCTGTCAGAGTCGTATCTAGACGTATCGGGGGTCTCATATCACGCCAACTGCACACGCCCCATACTATCACAGAGCCTCCACCAGCTTGAACAGTCCCCCGTTGACATGTAGGGTCCATGGATTCATGAGGTTGTATCCGTACCCGTACACGTCCATCAGCTCGAAGCAATTGGAACCGGGACTCGTGCAGGCAACGTGTTTCCAGTCCTCAACAGTCCAATGTCGGTGTTGTCGGGCCAAGGCGAGGCGTAAAGCTTTGTGTCGTGCAGTCATCAAGGGTACACGAGTGGCTCCGAAAGCCCATATCGATGATGTTTCGTTGAATGGTTCGCACGCTGACACTTGTTGATGGCCCAGCATTGAAATCTGCAGCAATTTGCGGAAGGGTTGCACGTCTGCCACGTTTAATGATTCTCGTCAGTCCCGTTCTCGCATGATCTTTTTCCGGCCGCAGCGATGGATTACCGGATTCCTGATATTCACGGTACACTCGTGAAATGGTCGTACGTGAAAATCCAAATTTCATCGCTACCTCGGAGATGCTATGTCCCATCTCTCGTGCGCCGACTATAACATCACGTTCAAACTCACTTAAATCTCGATAACCTGCCATTGTAGCAGCAGTAACGGATCTAACAACTATGCCAGACACTTGTTGTGTTATATAAGGGTTGGCGACTGCAGCGCCGTACTCTGATTGGTCCCATATCTCTTTATTTGCATATGCATGCCTGTACCAGTTTTTTTGGCTCTTCAGTTTATATTGTGAAAGCTATTTCGAAAGACGCATCACCGTTTTTTATTACTATGCATAAAATACACATAAAATGGGGCTTTAGTGATTCCCCCAAAACCCACATCGCCGAATATACAAATGTTATACAAAGCAGTTCCAAAATTTCAGTAAATACAATAACTTCCACTAATTTAACGGTGAGACGGTGATATTCATCAGTCGAATCCCGCTATAACGAGCTCCAAGAGACCGAAGAAATCACTTCGCTAAAACGGAATTTCGTTATAAAGGAATTCCACGTCTTTGCATTGTTCCTATGCAAATTTATCTGGGGGATTAGAAAAGTGTTCGTTAAAACGAGATTTTCGCTATAACGGTATTCGTTAAAACAGGATTCGACTGTATCATCAAAAACTACAAAGTTAGTGATTTAGCATGGTTCTTTTCATGTTATTCACACCGTGATGACAATTCACAAAAGTATGGAAATTTCATCTCCAAATGCAAGTGTCCCAGTCATGTCACAAGCAAAGTCACGCAAAAAATCTGTACTAAAGAAGGATATCATCATGCCCTCACGGGCTTCATCAAATTCTATTCTGCAAATTCTATTCTGAATGGAAAGAAGATTAACAAAACAAATAGTGCCGCAGTGGCACCATTTATGAGATTGCCACACCTATGGATAGCAATACACTTTACACAGTTATGTGCACGGCTGAAGAAATCGCAGCCTTAGTCCGGACCAGCAGCTAAAGCCATAATGACGATGGACATGGACTTGTACGGGACATGGATGTGGTACATGGGACATGGACGTGCTCTGAAACTTCAATTGTCTACCGTTAATCAAAAGTGGCTGCTCCGAGTAGGAGAACTTCATGTTTGTGTGCATATTCCCTAGAAGGAAGGGGGGAAACCAAAACTGCCCAGCACTGTGGACGGAGCCTTTGTTTCTTCGTTCCTCGTCACAGTGGAGGCGTTGTATATATATTTTGTGTACATTGTGTATTTAGATCATTCTCAAATCTCTCCCACTTCAACATGGCAACTACTTCTTACTCGCCCACAAGTCTTTTCCACACTTCTTTCGGAATCCCAGGCTGCGGTCTCCGGCCCTTGTGTGCCACTGGGCGCACGTGCAATTTTTCTCACTAAGTCATTGGGTTCAGCTATGCATTTTAGTGAAATGGCTTGTGAGTTGCATCGAGTTGATAGCTGTCTTCATGGGGAGGACGACGCGAGTGATTCGATACTTGCGAGCAAGGGGAGCCACCGCTATAAATCTTCGCTAACTTTTCCGACGCAACTCTGCCTCTTTTGGGGTAACGGAAGCATCAGTCCGGGGTTGTGAGCGGTTCTATCTGTCTATCATGTTTGTTTTGCATCTCTCCATGCACTAGGAAAGAACAGTATATAAACCTACATTATTCGGCAACTTTGCGTTTTATCCGTGCTACTCGCCAGGGATATTGGGCATTGCATCTTGCACCATTAGAGGAACAAATCAAGTATTATTTTGCTCATGACTTATTTCAGCATGCAAGACATATTCCTGTATGCATGGCACAGAGATGAAGGACCTTAAAACAACCCCCCCCCCCCACTCCCGACTTATGGAATTCTGTTTAAGCTGGAAGTTTTGCAATATCCAAATCCAATGTGCCGTTTACTAAATTATTTGCAGACCAGGACTTGGAACACAAAGTTAATGACCTGGAGAACATTGGTTTAACTCCGAATGAAAGTGTGCTCGAAAGGTATTTCTTGAGCACACCACTAATATCACGTATTTTTTTTGAAGTTTCTATGAAAAGTATTGTCCGAATGAAGTCACAAACCCAGGAATCCCTATCGACTTCAGATGGCGCTGTGAATTTTCCACAATGCAGCCGTTGTCAAAGAGAGTATTCGTGATCATTTTGAATGAAACTTTTTCCGACAGACTTATGGAATTATCTTTAAGAGAATTCCATCATTTTTGTCGCACCACGGTCATTTTCCGCACACGAGGGAGGGCTAATTAGACCGGGACCTACAATTTATTGCCGATTCCGAACGGCAGACTCGTTTTTTATACTTATCGAGAGGTTGGCGCGCTAACTCCTCGATGGGGGGGACTCACTGCGGTAGCAATATTTCTGCGGTCATGTCGCCCGTTTCTGTTGCACCCCTGTGTCAGGAAAGCTTTCTGACAAGGACGAACCGGGTATCGAACATCGCGACACCTCTAAACACCCGTTGGTACTTCAGGCGAGTATCTTATCGACCTGGGCTACCGCGCCCAAGAGAAACCCATAAGTTAATGTTAATAAGGATGCAATATTCCTTCACTGCACTAATTGAATATCGCATCATCTACGAAGATTCCAGAATCCGAAAAGGATGATATTCAGGAAGTATCAAAGACTTTGCAAAGTAGAAAAAGGGGTAAGGGGTAGAGACTTTCAAAATATCTGTGTATAGAAATATTCACATCACAATTCTGTCTTTTAAGCCCGGATTTTACACTATAAGAATTAATTCATGAAAAATTTATTGGTTGCATTTTTCAAGTTTTATAAAATAACTTTCATAAACTATTTAGAGTGAAATCCTATCCTTAGATTATTAGTCACTTCTGAAACATAAAATTTCATTTTTCTTTCAGTTTAGACTGAACATCGAGTAAAATATACTTGTTGGTATCGGGAGACACAAAAACTATTCAACTATTCAAAAACGTAGACAGGGGGAGGGGGCACAGGGGGCTCGTGCCCCCTCCCACGATCAAAAATGTATTTTAAAAAAAAAAAAATTTTTTTTTAAATTGAGATTTCGGAAGAAAATACCTTCACATGTTATTACAATCAATTTCTGTTAATTTCAATGCTATTTGAAGGCTATGAACGCAAAATTTATCTTCAATGAATTCATTGCGACCTACCCTCCAAGCCATACAATCGCATAAAGGCCCTTGACCCCCACGGACTAAACATGGCCCCGGGGAGTTATCTGATGCGGCCTGCCCTCTTCAAACTTAATTTTGTTAAAATGAACTAAGCGCCACATTTACAGATCGCTTTAAGTGTCCCGTGTTACAATTGCAGAGCATTTAAGCGGCCCGTAGAGCATTTTCAGATCACTTAAATGACCCGGGATGCAGTTCCAGAACACTTAAGCGATCCGTGACACATTTATAGATCCCTCGAGTGACACGTGACGTAGATTTAGAGCACTTAAGTGGCCCCCAGTGCGGTTCTACATCACTCAAGTTACCCGCGGCACATTCTCAAATTATTCAAGTGATATTTAAAATTATTTAAGGCATATAATTATGGATCACTTGAGTGATGCGTGGCACAGTTCCCAGAGCACTTAATCACACGCCGTACGTGTATAACGTTCTTTATATAATGAAAGTATTTTTTTTTTTTTTGCAGTTTAAAAAAATTTAAAAAAGATTAAAAATTTAAAAAATGAAAAAAAAAAAATATTTAAAATAATTTTAAATATTTAAAAAAAAAAATAATTAAATTTTTAAATTAAACTTAAACGTTACTAAAGTATGTAGTCAATTATATTCTTAATGAATTACAGAACGGCTTATGATTGTGGTCCCGGTGGTTGAGGCAGTTTTACAAAAAGCAGCGTAAAGTTGCAATATATCTCCTTTATCTCAGAAGGAAACGTATGTGGGTACATCATATTGATGAACGGGGACCTTCATGTGGTGTTTTTAAGGGTATTTATGGCAAATAACTAAAAAAATTTTTTCGTAAAATCTTTAAAAGTAGCCAAAGCTGCGGGCGAATCCGACCCGGACCCGCGTCGTTTGAATAGAAGCATATAACCCAATGTATTTAAATTGAGAAAATAAAGGATCCCACCGGGGAACCCCGTATGGCGAATCACATTCGCTGAGTCGGGGTAAGTAACTCATAACCCAATGCAGGGGTGGGAAGTGACAAAGTCCATTTCGGAGAAGCAAATTCAGGATTCTGGGCAGTTTTGGAGCAGCAAAATAGAGGATTCGCAGCAGATATTTATAAATTGGAGCAGCGAAATTAACAAGATAATTTCGTTAACCCTCACCCCCCTTTTCAAAATAAAACAACTGCACTGTCTCTTGTTATCAAACATCTTTCATCAGCTTGTTTTTTGCTTTTGGTGTTTCGGGCTTTTGACACCTTGTTTTGCAAAATGGGAGAGAAATTTCGATAGAATCAACACGATACTTAGTGATTCAGCACTCATTATTTGGCGAGATTGGCGATCTAACACTCGTTATTTGGTGAGATTGGCGTTCTAACACTCGTTATTCGGCGAGATTGGCGATCTAACACTCGTTATTAGGCGAGATTGGCGATCTAACACTCGTTATTTGGCGATATTGGCGATCTAACACTCGTTATTTGGCGAGATTGGCGATCTAACGTTACATTACCGATCTAACGCTCGTTATTCGGCAAAGTTTCTAAATTAGCATTCGTAATTCGGCGGACATGCGCTTTTTTTTACTCCCGGAATGAAAAAGATTTTCGGGAAACGTCGGGATTTGACGCAATGACGACCGACTATAGTAATTTCTGTTGCTTCCAGTGGCGACGTTTCTTTGAAAACGGAAACTGACTCGCATTTGCGCTTTAAAGCTGAAAGACCATTGCAAACCATCTTCAGTAGCACGATCATCGCGATCTGGCTTTCGCGATGGAAAGCCAGATGAGGGGGGCCGATAGTTTAAATAAGGCGATTGTTTAAGTACAGTGGAATAAACACGCTTTTGTCGGAAAGAATCGTTACGCGGCAAGTAGGAACAAAAATTTTTTGGCGTCCTTTCCGAAATTCGGGGCACACTGAAGCGAAATATCGCTATTTGGCGCAGAAAAATACGAAAATACACTATTGGAGCAGGATGGTGCAAGATGTTAATTTTGGCACAGTGCGGCGCAATTGGCGCAGAGTTCCCACCTCTGCCAATGTACAAAACTTGTATTTGCGGATGCGGAGCCCGCACTTAGGTTTTGTCACATCCGGACCCACACGAACACTTCGAAGGTGCAGGCGCATCGTCTGAAAGGTTCCGTATATATACCAATTGTTAAAACTTCTTCCCGACCCGCTCCGTATGAAAAGGCCCTAAGATTCGACTCCAAAACAGCTCAATGTGTCCGGGCGAACGTATATATATATATATATAATAGAAAAATTCACTTAACAACAGGAAAATTGAAAAACAGTCGATAGGTGGCGATAACATACACAAGTCAAAGAAAAGATAACGCAAATAACGAACAGAATGGCTCTAAATCGTTTATTACAGCAGTATGTGTTCCACGTGACCACCACAGGGAATAACACATTACAGGCGAGTCGCAAATCCAGCAACGGCAGAGTGCAGCAGAGTCCGCATACACGGTTTACAACGGTGAACTTGTGGATTAGGAGCGCAAGTTCTCATAACCATCTCATTTGCATATTTCCACCGAAGTCGCTCATATCAGCGCCACCTATCGGCTGTTTTTTTTAGTCCCCCCTCCCCAGTCAAAAAAAAATCCCGTGGCCTAGCGATGCTAACCCTGCAAACCGTTTTCTGTTTCTGTTATTTTTCCGGTTTTTATTCATTTTTGCAGTTTCTACGGACTTTTTGCCCACCCTGTGTTTCTGGGGCACTTGGGGCACGGGAAAATATGAATGGATTTCAATAACAAAAAAATCATGCAAACTACTCTGTCCGTCAAATTATTGGAAATTTTTCAATATCAGGAAATATGTCTGGGCTTGTCAATGCTAAAATAAGGGGACAAGAGAGCGATTCACTAGATATATCTCGTCAATGCCGCAAAAAGGGTAAAATACACTGTGTGCCGGTATTCAAGTGGGCCTTGGTTCGAATACCGTTGGAAACAAGATGACCTTTCGTCCCAAGTTCGTCTCAGCATAATATCCAGAAATTGTGTTCCCTTGATATCTTTGCGCTTAGACAAGCTGTCTATCTCTCTCTCTCTACCGTCCCACCTGGAAGGGCCATTTCCTGAAGTTTAGGCCACTAACGCCTCTACTTCAGCACCTCACGCCGCAGTGCGTGAAATGAGTAAGGCAGGGTCGTGCCTCCAGTGGTGTAGATGGTAGCATGCTTGTGCCCGGTATGCAAGAGGGCCTGGGTTCAAGTCCCGGCGGAGACAAGATGAATTTTCTTTCCGAGTTCGCATCACAACATAATATCCAGATAACACCCGTTCCCTTAATACTGTACGCAATTTGATCATTTATCTAATACGATTAATTTTATTCAAAATTTAATGATTGCGGCTTCTAAACTGCATGCTTCTAGTGATAAAAATTACTTAGATATGTCTAGTTCAGTATATAAATGTAATCTGGTTCAACCGTATTCTTTTTCAGGGATCCCAGGAAATGAGTTCAGATTCCCGGGAATTTCCCGGTTGCATTTTAGGTGCGGGATCCCGGGAGAGAAACTATAGCACATACTACACCGTATGAAACTACCGTAGAGTCTCTACATATCGAACCGCTTTGAAACGTGTTTTACACGAAACAAAAATTTTCATCCAAATGTTCGATATTCCTTTAATTTAGAACATTGAATATTATTCGTGTTACGTGAATTTTCTATACAACGCTGTTTTGGATAAGACGAAGCGTTTCCGTCAGGGGCGTAGCCAGAAATTTCGTTCGGGGGGGGGACCAAAGTGATTGAACAATAGATGTGGCTATCATTTTCCCTTTTTTCGATCATTTTCTCACATTTCGGGGGTGGGACCAGACTCCCCAAGTGCACCCCCCCCCCGCTACGCCATTGGTTTCCGTTATGCCAGGCGATTCACTATACGCGTCCAAAAAGGAATAAATGAATCTATTGAAAATGGGAGAGAGAAATTTTTTCACTTCACCAGACATTATGTCCCTCTGCGCCAGAGGTCTTCAACCTTTTTCTAGTCGCGAGCACTGCCTGTACCCATCATCACAAAAAAAACGAGCACGCCTACGGCAAGTTTGACGTACGGAACCATGAAATCAGGATGATTTTAATCCTTGAATATAATTTGCACTGTGATTTTTAATTGGAACGTTGAACCAAGTGCCCGCGAGCACGAAATTGGACACGAGCATCGAGCACTCTGGGTGCACTGTGGTGCTCGCGAGCAACGGGTTGAAGATGCCTGTTCTACGCACTTTAACAGCAGTGGGGGAGTCACACTATAGCCCTGAGGTCACACGCCCAATGCTGGTGTAGGGAGAATACTGTGGTTGCCAGTAGCCTTCATTGATCACACAATGTCTTTCCTTCCTTCGTCAGAGAAGGACTTCGAGAGGGCGGTTGCCATTGTTCTTTTCTTCGATTCCCTTTTTTTGGTTACTTGTACATGCGTATTGTTAAAAATTTGCTATAAAACGAATAGAAATACTCAGTTCAAGATATATCCGCTGGTACGCATACAAATTGATATCACTGATGTCAAAATGCTCTCCGTTTCCTCCTCCGAGACATATCTGAAAGGGGAAAAAAAATAGAAAAGGCCACCCCACGGGCACCCTGACTCTCGGGCCCCAGGGCTGGACCCTTGTCCGCCCCCCTACCTTGTGGGGGCCCATGTTCATACCTGTAGTCTGACACTGACGTTGCTGCAGTAGAGAATAGAATAGTCACATGGAATTTTCTCATGAAGAGGATGAAAATGAATGTATGAAAGCATAGGCGGCGATAGACTTGAAAGCCTGGGGGGGGGCACGGTCATTATTGCTGGGGGGGGGCACGATGATGACGATGTCATCAGATTAAAATCAGATTAACATTACAAATTTACAAATGAAATATTTTTCGTGATCGTTTACGTGTTATTATACAGCTACTAGTTGCAACAACGGCGAAACTGACATAGTGAGTACATTTACATAGTTATTAAGAGCTTTTGATTTTTAATAAAAGTATAGATATTCTATAACGAGATGATGAATCGGGCGTTTTCGCCATCCCTTTGAGCTTCGAATTAACCAAGTTTATAGTCCTGGAATTCACACGTCTCTCATGTAGAAAGTACTGTTTTTCTAGGGGTGTGATATAAACGGTATGCAAGTTATACAATACATAACTTGCACATTATAACCGTCATTATTAAATATGCAAATCCACGAGGATCGAGGGAAATAATAAGTCGCATCTCCCAGTATATTTTATGAGCACATTAGAAACACTCTAATTAAAAAACAACCCTTCTCTGGATTGTTAATGGAGAAGGGTTCAATTATATGTGGACACAGAAGAAATTAGAGAATTAATTAACCCTAGATTCATAACCATTCGTCTCACAGACTGCGCAAAATACGTAAACACTTGTAACTTGAAAGATGAACTTCTAAAAAAGTACCTTCCAAGATCGTTCAATAATTAGTATTGCGCGTGTCGCATGTCAGAGTGCACTTAACGCTAATGGAGTTAACAGCGAGTAGGGGTCGTGCCACAGACGAATGTTTATGTAGTAGTGTTGCGATTGTAGAACGGGTGCAAATTTCAGAAGTGTTCTTGGTGCGAAACTTCTTCCGCTGATCCAAACACAACCCTGTGGATGTCAGGAAAAAAAAATCTGCGATTCTGCAATTCTGTGCCTTCTGCGATTGTACAGAAAACGTCGAATGACAAGGTTCTGTTGTACCCAATGTAAAAAAATTCCCGTGTATGTGGATCACCGCGGTTTATTGTGTGTCGATTGCTCAGAATAACCATTGTGTTCACTTTCATTTCATAAAATTAATGATTAATAAACAACTATAGGGTAGAGAAGACTTACATCAATATCATCAAGAAAATATATGACAAAGCAACTGCAACGAATCGTTTCAGTTGCACCAAAACTCTTTGCCGCTGTTTTAGAAGTATTCAGAAAATTGGATTGGGATTAAAAAGGAATTAAAATAAATGGAGAATTTCTCAACCATTTGCGTTTTGCAGACCACATTGTTGTTATCAGCATTAATCCAGAGGAACTAGAAGAAATTATATAAAAATTGGCGAAGGTAAGTATTCAGGTGGGCTTAAAAATGAATCTGCAAAAGACTAAAGTTACGTTCAACCCCTTTGCGTTGAAGAGAACAATCTTGCTCAACAACACAGAGATAGAAGAAGTAGAAAGTTATGTATAACTGGGACAAGAAATCACCATGGATAACGGAATCATTAATGAAATAAACGGAAGGATCAGGATTGGATGGAGCATTTTTGGCAAAAACTGCGTAATTCTGAAGAGTCACATGCCACTATGCCTGGAAAGAAAAGTTTTTAACCAGTGTGTGCTATCAGCACTGGCTTATGGAGCTGAAACATGGACACTCAAGAGCAAGACGATACAAAGGCTACAGACAATGCAAAGGAGCATAGAAAGATGTATGTTAGGCATCACAAGGAGAGACAGAAAACGAATCACTTGGATAAGGAACCACACAAACGTATATGATATCATGGAATGAATTAAACATCTAAAAATGGAAATGGGCTGGACATATTGCAAGAAGACAGGACAACAGATTGGACCACAAGTATTCTAGATTGGTACCCCCGTGTGGTGTTAAACGTCCGAGAAGGCGTCCCCACGCAAGATGGATTGACGAGATCAGGAAAGTGGTAGGAGTCAACTGGATAGCTAAAGCATCAGACAGAGCAGAATGTAAAATTTAGAGTAGACCTTCATCCAGCAGTGGATTGAAAATGGCTGTTGTTGTTGATGATGATGAAACAGCTTTTCAGATTTAAAGTGTGTTTTATTGCTACTTGTATTCTATAAAAACAAAAATCATCAATATAATATGTTCCTTGAGAGACGAATGTTTATTAATAGTGTATCTCCCGTGCGCGCATGTTTATGAATCTAGGGTTAATTAACAGCCATTCAGAAATCAACAATGGAGGGATTAATTGAGCTGACTGCTCCTCTTGGAACTGAAGAGATATTCCATGACCATGATCAAGAGGGTTTACGGAAAATTTGCCCCCTACATCTCACCCTATCACGTTTCGTCCCCGATACATTTGCCTCCCCCCCCCGGGGAATTTCGCCTTCCCCGACCGTACGAGCGACAAAGTGAGTGACCCTATGAGTAATCAAGTGAGTTGGGCATTTACCCCCCGACATTTTACCAGCCCTGACCGTGTGAGCGACAGTATGAGTGGTCAAGTGAATTTGACATTTATTTACCCGTGATATTTTTCCTAGCCTTACCGTATGAGTGACCGCGTGAGAGACCCTAGGAGCGATCAAGTGAGTATAACTTGATCATTTGGTCACTCATTCGGTAGCTCTTATGGTTACTCATCCACTCACTTGTTCCCTTGCACTCACGCCATTTCACCTGCCTAGATCGTATGAGCTGGATCAGGATAGAGAAATGAAAGACAAGTTCATTATGAGCAACTGAGCAACATAGTAAAACGCTTCGTAAGTTTGAAACGGCAATTGATAGTTTCCACGAAATAGACTCATCTATATGATACGCTTTTCACATGTAGAAAAATTTGGTAGAGGAAGCCTTGTTAGTATACTCTAACAAGTTAAAGTACCCGACCACGTTTAACCCTTTATTTGGCAAGTGCTGCTGTCAAAAGCAACATGAGTTTCTTACATGTTTCAAAAGAAGTTCTTGTATATTTTGAACTCATTTTGGCATTGATGCTTCTAAGCAACTGCTGAACATTCGATTTTTACTTGTGAGCTGTTGATGAAGTTTGTATAATCACCAGCAGAATGACTCAAAGGTACGCATGTGTCTCCTATTTCTTCACAAACCAAAGGAAAGAACGATTTTCGCCCTTGCATTTTTGAGGGAAATACAGTAGAACCCCTCTTAACGGATAGACCCTCAGATGCGGTCACCCGTCTTTTACGGCTGAATAATATAATTTCTCTTTGTATAATAAAAGTATGTATTTCAAACCCCTGATTAACGGCCACCCTCTGTTTTACGGATGAATTTTTTTGTCTCACCGGTGTCAGCACACAAACGAGAGCTCTTTTACTGTATTTTCCCCACTAGTCAAACATGTACGTTCCGTCCCTGGTACATTTCGCCTACCCTGACCGAATGAGTGATCATGTGAGTAGTAAGTTAGTGATTTGTGTGAGCGACCGAGTGAGTAACCGCATTAGTGAGTGTTAATTATTGTATGGTTGAGTGAATGACCATATGGATGGCCGAGTGACTGTGTGAGAGAGTGACCGTATGAGTGTGTGAGTGACCATATGGCTACTCACTTGATCACTCATACAGTAACTAACTTGATCATTTGGTCACTCACTTGGTAACTCATATACTTACTCACCCACTCACTTGATCACTCATACAGTAACTAACTTTATCATTTGGTCACTCACTTGGTAACTCATATGCTTACTCACCCACTCACTTGATCACTCATACGGTCACCCACCGGTATCCGCAAAGGGGGAATTTCACTGTACTTTGAGTGGAGGAGACATATTGCTGTACATTTTTCAACAATTGTAGAAAAGTAAGATGGCAAACAATAAATGGCATTTTTATACTAATCAGATCTACGTAAGTCAAGTAAATACATACAGTGTGTTCATATAATAGCATGCTTGGTACACATTATTTGCTCAATATATAACCCTCTCCAAATTTTTCCTCCTCTTTCAACGCTTGCCATTTCAAGGGTTAAAACGTTATTTTTTGCAATTCCAAAACAGACCTTGTTTCGTTTATTTTTTTGTTACGGCGCTCAGATCCATTATGCTTGCTTATAAAGCAAATACCTTTCTTTGCCCGTGGCCCCCTTGAACCATATTTTATTCTCGTGGCTCCCCTGCCTTACCCAGAGTTTTCGACCCTCATCTAGAAGCAAGACCCTTTATACGTATTGAATTGATTTTTTTCAGTGAATTTATACTGAACGAAAATTTTGCAAATAAGGTAGGCCTCCACCAAGACCACTAGCCTAGAATTTATTGAGCTCCCCGCTAGTCCAAGTTCTATTCAGGGCCGTCTCAACATCATGGGCCACCTAGGCAAAGTGATGCTATGGTAGTCCCATACTTAGCTGAAAATAAACAGCCTGCATATTTTCTATTTATTTTCAAAACTTATTGTACTATACAGAATATCATAAGGTGGGGGGTCACTTATGGACATGAGACCCCCCCCCCCTCCGGGCATGGCCCCTCAACAGTGGGACTGACTGACAGCTGCAGCGCAGGGCCTGATATGGTTTTCATCATTGTTTGTTTTTCACACTATAAATTTAATACAGAGGAGGGGTCTGTGAAAAATGTAGCCGGGGGCCTGCGAAAAATCCCATCCTAGGGAATCTGCTGCAAAATGTAGGCGGTAGGGCCCGGGTGGGTCCATGCCCTAAGACGGCCTTGGTTTTATGGGTGGTTTTGTTGGATTATGGTGTATAGTCACTAAAATATAAAAGCTTTATTTCTTCACACCTTTATTTTTCTTCTCATCTCTACACATCCCTCCAAACCACCTGTCATGGCCCCTATCTCCATTTTCTTCCGTGTATCCCAGTACTACTAGCGGCCCGTACGGGCCCCCGGTTGAGAACCACTAGTCTATATAATCCGCAGCACTGGAATCACGGAAAACAGGCTTGCAATGAAATTTCGTAGGTCCTGCATATCATTTGGAAATTCAACCTTTGCACCAACTTAACCTGCTGTTACAGTTTTAGGAAGCAACTGTCTTACTACATATTGCTTATTAAAATCACAGCATCAAGTGCGGAGACAGTGTTTTTGCTAATGTGTGAGTGGGGAGTGGATGCTGCAGAACTCACATTGCCACATTTCGTGTGAGTCCCTGGAAACATTCGTAATTTCTGGATGAAATTTTCCGGCAGCAGCATACGATTTTCCTTTCCGTTTCCGCGTTAGACAGGTTCAATCCAGACTTTTTTTAATGTGTATTTTAGGGTTGAAATCACGGAACCAAGATTTTTTTTTTTCAGTTTACGCCGGGATTTTTCTATGTTTATTGCCAACAATGTATGTTTATAATTCTCCATACATATTTTATTGATATCTTAATATATTATCCTGTGAATTATAATTCTATATATATCTTGCATCATTCATATGTATATACACTGATGAGCCAAAAAAACTGGCCCACCTGCCTAATATCGTGTAGGGCCCCCGCGAGCACGCACAAGTGCCGCAACACGACGTGGCATGGACTCGACTTATGTCTGAAGTAGTGCTGGAGGTAATTGACACCAGGAATCCTGCAGGGCTGTCCATAAATCCGTAGGAGTAAGAGGGTGTGGAGATCTCTTCTGAAAAGCACGTTGCAAGGCATCCCAGATATGTTCAATTATGTTCATGTCTGTTCGTGTCTAAAGTCAGAAGAGTGTTCCTGGAGCCACTTTGCAGCAATTCTGGACGTGTGGGGTGTCGCATTGTCCTGCTGAAATTGTCCAAGTCCGTCGGAATGCACAATGAACATGAATGGGTTCAGGTGATCAGACAGGATGCTTACGTACCTGTCACCTGTCAGAGTCGTATCTAGACGTATCAGGGGTCCCATATCACGCCAACTGCACACGCCCCCATACCATCACAGAGCCTCCACCAGCTTGAACAGTACCCTGTTGACATGTAGGGTCCATGGATTCATGAGGTTGTCTCCATACCCGTACACGTCCATCAGCTCGAAGCAATGGAAACCGACACTCGTCAACACAGTCCTCAACAGTCCAATGTCTGTGTTGCCGGGCCCAGGCGAGGCGTAAAGCTTTGTGTCGTGCAGTCATCAAGGGTACACGAGTGGGCCCTCGGCTAAGAAAGCCCATATTGATGATGTTTCGCTGAATGGTTCGCACGCTGACACTTGTTGATGGCCCAGCATTGAAATCTGCAGCAATTTGCGGAAGGCTTGCACGTCTGTCACGTTTAATGATTCTCGTCAGTCCCGTTCTCGCATGATCTTTTTCCGGCCGCAGCGATGGATTACCGGATTCCTGATATTCACGGTACACTCGTGAAATGGTCGAACGTGAAAATCCAAATTTCATCGCTACCTCGGAGATGCTATGTCCCATCTCTCGTGCGCCGACTATAACACCACGTTCAAACTCACTTAAATCTCGATAACCTACCATTGTAGCAGCAGTAGCCGATCTAACAACTACGCCAGACACTTGTTGTGTTATATAGGCGTTGCCGACCGCAGCGCCGTACTCTGATTTGTTCCATATCTCTTTATTTGCATATGCATGCCTGTACCAGTTTTTTTGGCTCTTCAGTTTATATTCAGCTTGTTATACTTTTTATAATAGTTTTTTTTTTTTTTTAAACTGTGATGTTTGACAAAGTCCGTTATACTGATTGTTGTTAATTCCCACTCTCGAACCTCCCCAACATTTATTACTCTATGCCGTGCTGTGCTCTTTTTATATTAACGTTTTAAGTGGATGATGCAACTGCTCGATGTGGAGAGATTCCAGAATAGGATTAGACTGGTTACTTGACCAGCAACTAGGGATTGAGTGCAATGATGATAATGGTTTAATATGTGCCGCTGGATGAGGAGCGGACGTACGGTTCTTCCCCGTTGGTCCGATGGAAGGGGGGGGGGCTGACGGATGGCGCCGTCCTGCTGTAGGTCCGGCGGGACCATGGGCTGCCAGGGTGTTCTTAGTGGTCATTTGCGTGGGTCGGAAGTCCGGTGATGCGATGCCGGCCGGCCTTCGACCGGTGGTCTTGGTGGCTGGCGGGGCTTTCCCTTCTCCAACATGGCCCAGCCGTAAGATGACCTGCTTATATCCCACAAGGGACAGAGCGGGGGACCATGTTTGGTGTTTGAGTTTACGCCGGGGATTACGTTATAAAAGTTTCGTAAAAGCTCTTTGATAAAACCTAAAAAATTCAACCAATAAGATCACCGCCGGTTGCATTTGCTCGAATGTAACCGATTGGATTATTGGTTGAATTTTTCAGGTTTTATAAAAGTCCTTTTATAAAACTTGAAAAAATGCAGCCAATAAGATCACTGGTTGCATTTTCTAGAATGTAACCAGTAACCTTATTAATTAGATTTTTCAAGTTTTATAAAAGGGATTTTATCAAACTTTTATAGTGTAACCCCGGCCTTAGGCTGGGATTACAAGTTTCATAAGAGTTCATTTATAAAACTTGAAAAAATGCAACCAATAAGTTTATCGGTTACATTCGAGCAAATGCAACAAATACCCTTACTGGTTGCATGTTTCAAATTTTATAAAAGGACTTTTATGAAACTTCTATTGTATAATCCCGGCCCAAGACAGGTTTCCGCTTAGTACAGGTTCCGTTAAGGACAGGTTTTACTGTATCCATGTAACAAGGATCAAAACAGAATCAAATGCTTGAGCCCAACTAGGACTCAGATTTGAACATAATCTCCACAATACAATTTTAACGGCAGCTAGTGTGATGCTTGTTGTGTCGTGACAATATAGACATTTTTCACTCGGCAGATGGCGCTCTAACTCGAAGCTCCATTACATAAATATTTCGTACTACAGCTGTTACCCGCGGCTTCGCTCGCATGGATTCGGTAATTTGAAAATTACTGGGAGACGGTTCTCCCATATAACATTTGAACACCTCACGAACCCCCCCTTTGGTGATGAACTTTCAGAAATGCCGCCCAAGTGGAATATCTACATTGAAAATGTAACGAAATTTCATATCCTTCCACGATTTTGGTACAGTGATGATTGCTCCATATAACCTATGAACCCATCCCCCACCTTTAGAGGGTTGAATTTTAAGAAAAATCCCTCGTTATATAGTGAATTTCTGCGTTACAAAACAAAAATATTGACCAAATTTCACGAATATTAGCTTCAGTGATTTCGGCTCACGGTGATTTATTTCTCTGTTACCTTTTGGGTCCCTTTATGACCTCCCTTGGAGGTCGAATTTAAAAAAAAAAAACGCACCTTCTTAGTTTGTCTTTACGTTATAAAGTGAAATTCCTGACCAAATTTCATGGACGAATTCAGCGGTTTCGACTCGGTGTGATTTCTCTATGTTACGTTTGAAATCCCCTTTTGACCACCGAATTTCTAAAAACTCCATCTTAGTGTCATAGTGTCATAGTTTACATCATGAAGTAAAACTATTGACCAAATTTCATATTTGTAGCTTCAGCGGTTTTGGCTCGGTGATGATGAATCAGTCAGCCAGCCAGGACATGTTATTTTATACACAGGGGGTCATTCAAGTATTACGTCAGCATCGGGGGTGGGGAGCGGGTTTCGGAATTGCTGACTTTTGATACTATGGCGATAGACCGGAGTTGTGCTCGGTTTGAATGAATGAGTGACTTTTGATGACAAGGGGGAAGGGGTGGGGGGTTTGAAGGTTGCTTACGTCATTAACTGCCCCTTTTTTGAAGATATGAAATATTCTAACCTGCTGACGAAACTTTGCTGACAGGGGGGGAGGGGGTCAAAAATGGCTGAAAATCTACTTACGTAATACTTGAATGGCCCCCAGGGTATCCCATCAAGACCGCCCAAACTCTGCACAGCCAGATTCCTCGCTTGGGGTACATAATCCAATTTTTCTCGAAAACTATGCGTCCTAGAGGGCATTTCTTTCTTTGGGCATTTTTTATGTATTCCAAGCGAGGAATCTGGCTGTGCAGAGTTTGGGCGGTCTTGATGGGGGCACCCTGTATATGGATAGAGACTCGCCAAGACGGGATTTCTGGAATTGCAACCTCCAAGGGGGGTCATGAGGGATTCAAATCATCGCCACAAGCAATTTTCAGATTACCAAATCAACGCGAGCGAAGCCGCGGGCAACAGCTATTTTTATATAAATAGATAATACTGACCAAATTTCATATTTATAGCTTCCAGAGTGGTTTGGGCTCACCGGTGATTGCCCCGTAAAACTTTTGAATCCCACACCCCATGTCCCCCTTACAGTATGAATTTTGAAAAATCCATCGTTAGAGAGTTTTAACATTACAAAATAAAACTACTGTCCAAATTTGTGTGTGATATTTAAAGCCTCGGCGATTTCTGCTCAGCAATTATTGCCCCACGTTATTACCCGACCGTCGCCATAGCGGTGGTCGGCTGAAGTTGGTTTTCTGTGGTTTCCGACTTCAAAGCGCGAATGCGAGCCGATCTCCCCGTTAAAAAGTCTCGCCACACTGAGCAACAGACCTACAAACTGCACAAATGTAATTCAATCATAACACATCACTCACTTCCCTATATAGATGGCAGCACTGAAAAATTAAACACAACACTACATATGCACTCAGACTGTTAGGCACACACACAGTTACACCTCCGGCACAACTCACTAGGTAGTAAATCGCCGATAAATGGCGATCGACCTGAGTTGTGCTCAGTTCGGGGAAAAAACATTATTGCCCCATGTAACCGTTGAGCCACCTCATGACCATTTTGGGGGGCCGAATTAAAAAAAAACCCATCTTGGTGAGTCTTTTCGCCATCAAATAAAAGTATTGACCAAATTTCATAAATATTGCTCCAGCATTTTCTGCTTGGCGTGATTTCACTATGTAGCCTTTGAACCCCCCCCCCCCTTATGACACCCTTAAGGGGTCGAATTTCGAATTGGGTCTTTGCGCCATTAAGTAAAACTTCTGAACAAATATCGTCAAATCTCTTTCCTTTCAAAGCGAGTTTGATTCGTGGGAATAGGAAGAAGTCTGGAGGATTGAGATCTGGCGAGTATGGTGGATGTTCAATTTGCACCACCCCCTTTTTTGCCTTGGAACTGTTTGACGATATTAGCTGTGTGAAGACGAGCATTGTCGTGAACAAGAAACCGTGAACCTTGTTGTGCGTACTCAGGTCGTACCCTGCGTAGACGTTTCATGAAACGGGTCAAAATTTTCTCAATGTACCTTGCAGCATTCATCGTCGTTCCCTCAGGTAGAAATTCCTTATGGATAATGCTTTGAATATCGAGAAAAGGTGATTAGCATCGTTTGGATGCGTGATTTTTCTGCTCTGACCTTTTTCCCGACGAGGTGATGAAGGAGGACGACATTCCATGCTTTGCCGTTTCGTTTCAGGGTCGTACCCGAGACACCAGGACTCATCTTCATTGATCTTTTGTTCGTTCATTTTCCTGTTCTCAGTTAAGAACCAACGCACTGAACAAGCACTTTGTAAAACAAGTCTTTCAAGGAACACAAACGACGCACAACTGAACAACGGTGGCGGCCGATGGTCAACACCTGCCGCTACGCATGTGCAGCGTTTTACTTCGCCAGTGTTGCCAGATCGGCCGTTCTGGCTTCATTCACCGAACTTTATTGTCAGAGGTTGTATTTATTATGAAAACTCATCGTTTTAATAATAAATGGTACATATTGATTGTACCATTACGAAATTTTAATATGATATTTTTCAATTATTGCTAAAAAAAATTAATTAAAACCCACGGTCTATCACAGGTTGTCCCGAATTGTTTGCGCAGCAGATATCTCTGCAACCGTTGACCTCTTCCAGTTGCAAAAAGGTTTTAAAATGACGTGCAGTTACTTAAGAAGACACATGCGTTCAAAAATGGAAATTTCTTATTACTCTGTATTTCTTGCTAAAAATGCTTTAATGACATTTCAGTATCGATATAACTACAATTTCAGGTCTCTTAGTTCAAAAAAAAAAATACATTATTGCCGTTGACACCGGATTTAAAATTATGCAATTTTTGTTAAATGACTTCCCACGATTCCATTTAAATTTCACTAGTTGAAAGGTTTTGACATAAAAAGTTTATTTTTGCTATTTTTTGACGTGAATAATGTCTTTTAAATAGCCTGACGATACTACTTCACCAAACACCAACTCTGGCCATATCGCTATATTGCAATTTACTGCCATTAGTGAGATGGGTTGGAAGTGAAGGCGCTGTCTATCGGTGGTCGCCTCGAGTTCGTTAAGGAAAATATCTTATCTATATCCTCCCCTGGGTTCGAACTCGGGACCCTGACAACAACCTTCACGATGGTAGACGAGCATCTTACCACCATGCCACTCGGGCGAAAGCGTTATCCTGACGATACTGGGAGCATTCGCAAGAAGTTGCGTGACGAAAATCTCTAAACGCTCATACCTCAGGAAGTACGTCAAAAGTAATGGTATCGTCACATGCACACGGCAAAGGTGCATCCAACGATATCACTTCGGTTTCAATATCTCTTCCCGTCTGGGCACCAGGCCCGCGGCCCTGATTCGTAACAAATTTTTATCTCGAGCAGTTCACACCTGAAATAGACGTCATTGGCATCGATTGTTAGCTATTTCAAATACAAAGCTAGTGATAATGACATAATTTCGTTACGTTCAGTACCCAACACGTGACACAAGGTACACAAAACCTATTCGCGCCAGAACTGGCGGCCGTGTCTATGACCTAGCCTACCCCCCCCCCCCTCACCCAATTTTTTATGTATCGAAAAATTTACGAAATTTTCAGTAAATGAACGTTGTTTGAAAACTTTTTTCAATGGAAAGTATGTTTCCAATGTCAACGGTTTCGGAGATATCCACTATACAAACGATTTGGGACATTGTGTTTGCAGTGTCATCTATTATCAAAGAAATAACCTGTTGTCATTTTCAAACAAAAAAGTGAATATTTCATGCACGTGGACATGCTTGAATTTGTATATGCTTTTTTTGTACGAAATTTGTCTATTATTAACATTATGGGAAAACTGCTGTTCATAAATATAAACGTTACAAAAATTATTAAATAGTGTTTTATATAGAATAATTATCTCATTTATTATTAGTGTCATTAGTTTTTCGGAATTGGATATGAAACCTTCAGGAATCTCGTCAAGATTTCTCGATACCAACTTTATTATGGTGCCTAGATTTTGTTCTAAACAATGAGGGAATTTCCGAGAAATTCACCGCCATGCAATTCATCGCTAGGAAAATTTATGAAAAAAATTATTATTATCGTAAGTGAGGGGGTCCGGTGCGAACGCACCCCCACCTCAATGTGCGGCTCTTCCCCGAGGGGATGTGGGTCATGCTGGAAGAATCTGACGAGTGCCCCCGGACAGCGTATCGGAAATCCTTGCCAATTTTTAAAAAAAATTATATACAGATTTAAATTTTAAATATTTCTATTATACAATATACAATTTATGATACAATGATGAGCTCTTCTGATGTCTTTTTAGCTATATTGAGCTTGAGCCCTTTGTTTGTCTCTGTGGCCAAGCGCCATGTCCTGAACCACGTTTTCCCTCGTTGGCTTGGGTGAGCTCTCCACCGTGGCCAGGCCAGGTCCTGGACCACGTTTTCCCTCATTAGTTTGTTGGCTCAGGTGAGGCTCCACCGTGGCCAAGTCCTGGACCACGTTTTCCCTCATTGGCTTGTTGGCTCGGGTGAGCCCTCCGCTGTAGCCAGGCCAAGTCCTGGACCACACGTGTTTCCTTGTTGGCTAGGGTGAGCCCTCCGCTGTGGCCAGGCCAGGTCCTGGACCACGTTTTTCCTCATTGGCATGTTGGCTCGGGTGAGTCCTCCTCCGTGGCCAGGCCAGGTCCTGGACCACGTCTCATTGGCTTCTTTAACAAAGTATAAACTTGTAGAAGGAGTTACCAAAAAATGAATTTGCAATTGACAAAAATAGTTGTTTGAAACAGGACCAGATGGAATCGCATTTGGCCCGCGGGCCAGAGGTTTTGAGCCCTTGCCAAATAGTATGCATTCAATTTCTTCATACGGCACATTTAATTCATTAGCGTTCTCAAGCGCTCACGAAAATATTTCAGTTAATAAATTAAATATCAGATCGGGAGATTTTAAATGTCTAATGCAAAGGCATATTTATGGGGGGGGGGACTAAGTTGGTGCCCAGGCTTGTAAATTTGGAGGGCCTGCCAATTTGAAAAAAAAAAATGGTCAAGAAAATCGGAGTAGAATGGGAAAAGAAGACGAAACTATAAATCCGCCTCTGCCTAGAGAGCGGAGGGCAGGTCAGTGAACGGCCGAAAGAGTGACCACGAGAGCATGTAAGCATGTGAGTGACCAAGAGAGTGTGCAAGCATGTGAACGAACAAAAAAGTGACCAAAACAGTGAGCAGGCATGGGAATCATGGGAATACCCAAAAAATTTACGAAAATATGAATCAACATTTGAGTATCCGAAATAGTGACCTAAGAGCGAGGGACCACGTCAGTGAGGGTCGGAAACAATGACCTATAGTGTGTGTGACAGCGGCAGCTCTTGGGCTGTGCGATTCGTGCGGCCGTATGGAGCACCAAACCCGAAGTGAAAGATCCAAAAAAAAAAGTTTCTTGATTAAAAAAATGTGGTCGGGTATGATCTCCACACTGGTAGAGATCATACCTCGAGCCGCCTCAGGTGTGTGAGCATTTAAGTTACCTACAGACGTACCTAATGGAAGCGACCTACAGAGCGAGGAGTCACGTCAGTGAAGGACGAGAACAGGGACCAGGAGAGTGAAAGCATGGGAAAAACCGAAAACAGTGACTTTTAGTGACAGGAGCATATTTACGGAAGTGGAGAGGTATAGCCCACAGGGCGGTAAATTTGAGGAATGAGTGGTTGAGAAAATTAGACTAGGATGCATAGCGGCAGCATTTCCTAGATATAGAAGGCCTCTGCACGCTGCTTGTGACGTCAGCAAGTAGTCCATTTCCCCCTCAGAATATTCAGGGGAAAAAATCCTCTGCTCCTACTAGTATCATCGTTGTGCAGAAAAGAAATGATCGGGCCCAGAATTGGCGATTTCTATGCCCTACATCCAATCACTATGCGGTATTTGTGAGCCAAATAGGAAGATTCTACGCCAAAATAAGAAGAAACGAAATAGGATGCTGTGGTTCAAAATGTGGCAAACTTGCTAGGTAGTCTTAATGATGTTAAAGATGAACTTGGCAACCCGTGCGGAGGACTTCTATCTGTAGGAGGTGCTGATAAAGGGCAGAAAAATCTGTTTAGCCCACGGGCGGAGGAAATCAAAAAATCCTCCTCTGATCTAATGCGTACAAAACTCTGATACAACGCTCTCGAAATTTGAAACTTCGTTTGCTGCGACGTGCCAAATGGTATTTTAAACGACGTTGAACAGCGTTTCCTATCCTTTGCAACGGCAATCCCGAGATATCTCGTCAAACTTGATCACTAAATAACTAAATCACTAAATTTTACCAAAAAATGCCACTTATTGTCTTTAATGCAAATTCGGTAATTCTTTAGCCGAAATTGTTGGAGGTGGTGGGGAAAATAAAGGGCTGCCACAAATCGAAGTAAAAAAAAAAGTATTCCACGAAAAATACATTCAAATGATCAGATGACCATATTTCATTCAGAAAAAATACGGTAAACTAGGATCTTAAATACGATAAAATACGGGACATCGCCAATCGTGATCAAATACTTCGACAGAAGTAGAAACAAGCACCAATCGTTATTGAAATTGCCGAAAAATTTAAGAAAAACGTTGAACCTGACCATGGGCGGAGATATGGGGGGGGGACATTGCCCCCCAGGGTCGAAAGTGGAGTGGGCAGATCTAATGTATATGTGTATATATGATTTGACATCATCATCATCATCGTGCGCGCCCCCCCCCCAGACTTCCAAGTCCATCTCCGCCTATGAACCTGACAAATATCAGAGATGAATATATAAACCTTTTTCCGAAATTATATCATAACACAATTTATACAGGGTGTCCTGTAAGTGCTAATGCGGCCTTTACCTCATCAACCATCCGTCGCAGAGGTATGATTCCAATTTGAAAAATGCTCAAATATCGTTCGGAAATTATCCCGTTCCAGTTTTGAAAGTGAAAACTCAGCTTGTCACAAAAGAAATCGGAATTTTTATGCGGTCCCCTCGTCCCTCACTTATACTGAGATATTCGAATTCGATAAACGGAGAAAAGTTATGAAATAACAGAGAAGTTATTTTAGAAATAAGTTCAGAAAACTTTTATAAAACTTGATGGAAAATTCATAATCAATAAAAACAATATATATCTCAGAATCATTGAAATTTCCCACAATTTTGGGCTTCTGTTCGACTTGGGACCCACATCGGTGACCCATCCGCTAAGACGCCACTGAACATTACATCAAGCCATAGCGAATCTAAATACCATCTTAAGCAACTCAAAATGCCACAGTATGACTTAATGGCCCGCGGGCTTCGTGGAGTTTTTCAATTTTAGTCCGCATTGTCTGTTCGGTTTTAAGACCTCCCGGCTTAGGCCTCGATGGCCTATATTTAAAGCTATTAGTGTTTTTTGAAGTTTTTCGCTTTTACTCCATGCTTGTATTTAAATTCCTTCTAATCTATGCAAATTAGTTCAATAATTCGAAAATTTTGGAAGAAATGATTAACTTACCTATGTGCTTACGAAACTAATTTGCATATATCCTCACATTCCACCATCATATGATTCAAATCCACACCATATCCAATTATCCAATTCATGATAACCAAATAAGGGACAAAACGCACGTCAATCAATCAACTAGTTTCGATACCGTTTGGATCCGGGTCTTGGATTTAATCCTTTTCGATCATAATATATACGTGCACCAATACAATTTTAATCCTTTCACATTTATTCCGAAGACAAAACGGGACTTAATCCAATCGCTATAAGGACTTAATCCTCTGGAGAGAATTCGGAAAACGGATCTCAGGTCAGTCACAACACCTCCCGCCATTAACTCGGTAACTACTGCTGGGGGGGAAAAAGAAAAGAGACAACATTGTAACAAATCCTACCGCCGGTCATTTTTTTCCCCTAAGTATGTTTTTTTCCCTAAAAATTATTCCCTTCGCGAGGATCGCGTGCAACGGGGGAAAAAAAGTTCTTAGGCAAAAAAAGGATCGAAATTCCTTCAGAGATATCCCGTTTTTTGTTTTCTTTACGGGATAACTCGAGTCTATATTGAAATATTTTGATTGAAATATCTTAAAAAAATTTATGAAATCTGCAAAAAATATGTATTATTTCAACCTTATCTAACTGAAAATACTGTTATTTCAACATTTGAAATTTATGTAAAATACATTCAACTAAAATAAATTGAAATTAGTTCTAAAATATGATGTTGTTTCGACCTTTCTATTGTAACTGAAGTGAATTAAATGTAGGATTAAAATAATATTTTTTTCGACCTTTTAATTTAACTAAAATGAATTGAAATCAGAATTAAAATATATTTTTTTACCTAAAATTTGATATTGTTTTAATAAAATTAGAATGAAAAAAATATTTTTCCGACCTAAAATTTGATATTTTTTAATAAAATTAGAATGAAAAAATATTTTTTCGAACTAAAATTTGATATTTTTTAATAAAATTAGAATGAAAAAATATTTTTTCCGACCTAAAATTTGATATTTTTTTAATAAAATTGGAATGAAAAAAATATTTTTCCGACCTAAAATTAGATATTTTTTTAATAAAATTAGAATGAAAAAATATTTTTTCCGACCTAAAATTTGATATTTTTTTAATAAAATTGGAATGAAAAAAATATTTTTCCGACCTAAAATTTGATATTTTTTTAATAAAATTAGAATGAAAAAATATTTTTTCGACCTAAAATTTGATATTTTTTAATAAAATTAGAATGAAAAAATATTTTTTCCGACCTAAAATTTGATATTTTTTTAATAAAATTGGAATGAAAAAAATATTTTTCCGACCTAAAATTAGATATTTTTTTAATAAAATTAGAATGAAAAAATATTTTTCCGACCTAAAATTAGATATTTTTTAATAAAATTAGAATGAAAAAATATTTTTCCGACCTAAAATTTGATATTTTTTAATAAAATTAGAATGAAAAAATATTTTTTCGACCTAAAATTTGATATTTTTTAATAAAATTAGAATGAAAAAATATTTTTTCGACCTAAAATTTGATATTTTTTTAATAAAATTGGAATGAAAAAAAAATTTTCGACCTAAAATTTGATATTTTTTAATAAGATTGCAATAAAAAAATATTTTTCCGACCTAAAATTAGATATTTTTTAATAAAATTAGAATGAAAAAATATTTTTTCGACCTAAAATTTGATATTTTTTAATAAAATTAGAATGAAAAAATATTTTTTCGACCTAAAATTAGATATTTTTTAATAAAATTAGAATGAAAAATATTTTTTCCGACCTAAAATTAGATATTTTTTTAATAAAATTAGAATGAAAAAATATTTTTTCGACCTAAAATTAGATATTTTTTAATAAAATTAGAATGAAAAAATATTTTTCCGACCTAAAATTAGATATTTTTTTAATAAAATTAGAATGAAAAAATATTTTTCCGACCTAAAATTTGATATTTTTTAATAAAATTAGAATGAAAAAATATTTTTTCGACCTTCTTTATTAAACTGGAACTAAAATATGATATTTTTTCGACCTGCTAATTTAACTAAAATGAATTATTATTGAAAAATGTCGATATTATTTTAACACTATAAATTTAACTGCAATAAATTAGATTTAGAATTGAAATATGCTATTGTTCTAACCTTTTTCATTTAGTAAAACAAATTAAAATTAAATTTAAAATATGATATTGTGTGTTTCGACCTTTTTAATTTAACTAGAAGCTATTAAAATGATTGAAAAAAATAACGATATTATATTTTAACATTATAAATTCGACTAAAATTAATTAAAATGTGATGTTATTTCATCATTATAAATTCAACTAAAATAAATTGAAATTTAAAATCAAAATATGATATTTTAACTTTTTTAATTTAACTAAAATAAATCAAAATTAGAGTTTAATACAACATTGTTTTAACATTAAAATTTTATCTAGAATTAATTAAAATTGATATCAATATAAGATAGAACAGTAAAATTTCGTTATAACGACAGTTCGCAACATCGAGGAAAACTGTCGTTATAACGTAATTTTCGTATATAACAAGAAAATATACTTCGTAGTACGAGTATAGTGTGTAATGTTCGTTAATTCCTCATATTAATTTCCGATACCCGTTCAAAATAAATTTTAGAGAAAACGATTTAACAACCTAACTTCGAAAATTTATCAACAGAATATGGTGAGACAAAATAAAATGACTCTATTAGAATCAGATAAATTTTACAAATTTTATTTCCAACAGATAAGCCAGACTTTTCCCTCTGTGTCAAAATTTCAATTCCTCGCACTTTGAAACCAGGGGATGTTGGGGGCGCAGGATAAATGTGCGCACAGAATAAAATAGGGAATTACGAGATCAAATAAATTTTCCGATTTTCAGGAATCAAAATTTCGACTTAAAGTGGAAAGAGGTTTAGCTGTTGAAATTAAATTAAAATATATATAAATATGATCGAATATAAATTTTCGAAATCCGTTGTAAAACACTTTTGCTTAAGAAATTTGTTTTGAAATGCCGAGTTTTTTCGGCAGTGTCGGGAATCATAACCAGAACCGCTCGATTTTTCAAAGACGAAATTTCCGAAATATTTAAAAAAAAACAACAAAATTTTAAGGAAAACCAGGAATGACTTCAAAGAACATAAAATCTTGAATTTTATAACTAATCTTAATTATTCATACATGGAAGTAGGAATGAATGTCATCAAAAATACATTTGATCATTTATTATGTATTCGGAACACATATTTTAGATTTTATATGTTAAGGGAGGAACGTCCTGCTTCCATAGCTTAGTTGGTAGAGCACTCGTCCGGGGGAACGAGAGCTGTGCCGTCTTAAAGCATGGCAAGGGGAGCTTTACAAAAATTAAATGTGGTTGGAATTTCCGATAATTCACCACGTAGGGGGGCGGGGGGGGGCATGATGCTCTTACGACGGCCTTGAACGAGAGACCGGGTTCCGAGTCCCCGTGGGGACAAAGATGAATTTTCTTCCTCGTAATATCATCATCTCCAAAATATAACCAGTCTTTCGAGGAATCTTGTATTGACATCAATGTAGTTGATGAAAACTAAAGGAAACTGTTCGGTATATATTCATGGAATTAGTTAAATAGCAAATGTTTAGCAAAATATTGAAATTTCATTGAATCAATCTTATTATTGTTATCATTTAATGATATTATTTTATTATCTTATTTATAGTTGAGCATTTAATGAATCTCAAGATTCATTAAATGCTCGATTTATAAAAAAAAATGAATTTTTATAATTTTTTGAGGTTTAATTTAAAATTTGATTTCGGATAAGATTGAGCCAAATATTTTACCTCATTCGATTGAACTAGAAAGTTTTCTTTATTTTCAATCGATTTCTATCCCATTACATTAAATTAATGGAAATAGAACATTAAATATCATTGTATAAAATGGCAAATACCGCTTGCACAAAAATAAGTATGGAAGATATGGGAAGCATTGTCAAATTCGAAATACAGGGTGGGCAAAAAAGTCCGTAGAAACATCATAAAAACCAAAAAAATAACCGAAATAAGAAACGGTTTGCAGGGTTAGCATCGCTAGGTTACGGGATTTTTTTTTTTGACGCAAAAACAGCCGATAGGTGACGCTGACGTACACAACTCAGAGGAAAGATTCGCAAATAACGAACAGAATGCTTCCAAATCGTTTATTACAGCAGTGTGTGTTCCACATGACCACCACCATAGGGGATAACACATTGCAAGCGAGTCACAAATCCAGCAACGGCAGAGTGCAGCTAGTCCTTATGCATACATGACACCTCTCGGCGGATCGCATGTTTCAGTTCCGACTGATTGTATGGACCGAATCGATACACTTTCCTTTAACTTGTGTACGACTTCAACCAGCACCTCCTAGAGATGGAAGGCCTCCGCAGTCTGCTTGTGACGTCAGTAAGTAGTCCATTTTCTCTCGGAATATTCAGGGAGAAAAATTCCTGCTCATGCCAGTATCATCGTTGTGCAGAAAAGAAATGATCGGGCTCAGAATTGGTGATTTCTATGGCCTACATCCAATCACCATGTGGTATTTGTGAGCCAATCAGGAAGATTCTACGCCAAAATAAGAAGAAACGAAATTGGATGCCGTGTTTCAAAATGTGGCGAACTTGCTAAGTAGTCGTAATGACGTTTATGGCAAACAGTGCAGAGGCCTTCTATCTCTAGGAGGTCCTGCTTCATCCCAGGCCTGTCAAAGGATGACTTACTGCCTGCACTGACTTCTGTACGTTAGTTCCACCTATCGGCTGTTTTTTTAGTTCCATCCCCCCCCCCGTCTTAAAAAAATTCCCGTGACCTAGCGATGCTAACCCTGCAAACCGTTTTTAATTCCGTTTTTTTTTTATTTTTCCGGTTTTTATGAATTTTTAAAGTTTTTACGGACTTCTTGCCCACCCTGTATATCAATCATTGAATAATATTTTTAATTTTATTTCCACACAGAGAGCATAGTTTCCTTAACTTTTTGTTATCGTCCGTCCCCATCTCTCTCAAAAATTTTTCTTTCCGTCATCCTCAAGAGCCAACCCATATGATCCTATATTAACCCTTAACCGGCGTGATGGGATCATTTTGACCCCACGCACTGAGAAAGAAATGCATCTGGACAGATGCGCTCAGATTATCTTCAGTATCTTTGGGGTCATTCAAGTATTACGTCAGCATCGAGGGGGTTGCGGATTTGCTGACTTTTGATGACAAGCGGGGGAGGGGGGGTTTGAAGGTTGCTTACGTCATCAACCACCCCTTTTTGAAGATATGAAATATTGTAAGCTGCTTACGAAATTTTGCTGACGGGGGGGGGGGGGGAGAAGTCAAAAATGGCTGAAAATCTGCTTACGTAATACTTGAATGGCCCCTTTCGAGATAGTTGTTTACACGTTTGTGACAAACTTATGATGTTATTCTACTTTTTCCTTCCCTCTATATCATTGATCGAAGTTTCCGTGGGGTCAAAATGACCCCCACCTCATCACTTGCGTAAGTCCTTTTTTTTTTGCCTGACGGCAGGAGTGTTCAGATTGAAATGGCGTATCAGATGAGCGCCAGTTTTCTCGATAACAGTTTCAAATTAGTCGTGAAACATATCGGATATCCGAGGTGAGCATGAGGATAGTGTTGTTAGTTGTAAGTAAGATCTGTCTGATCAAACACGTGTTGTTTGCAAGTACTTTGTAACCGACTGAGAATAACACTAATTTTGGTGCTTGTGTGAAAATATAGAGAATATTATTTTAATTTGTGAATTTTATTTTCTGAGTATATTTCAATCATATCTCTCCATTTTTTTAATCATGGAAGTTTTGCGTTCACAAAATTTAATAAATGATTTAAATTTTTTTTCAAAATTCCCGTTTCCCTCCATTTTTTTCGAATGTGTGTCTTTTGGGTAAATAATCAAATAAATTCGAAAAATTATTTAGTGAATTAATTGATAGACGAATGAAGTACGTAATGTAAAAAAAACCCATTGCTGTTATGGAGATTCTTTTCGTCAATTTTCAAAATGTATTAATACTTACTGGGGTCAAAATGACCCCCAGGACGCCAGTTACGCACAGAATTTTCACAACGCAGTCGTGGGCGGGATACCGGGGGGGGGGGGGGAGAGCGTGGGGGTGGAGTCAACAGATCTAATGTATATATGTATATATGAATTGACATCATCATCTTGCCCCCCCCCCAGACTTCCAAGTCTATCTCCGCCTATGAACGCAGTTAAGGGTCAAACCCAAAACGTTTGTCCACCCCCCCCCCCACCATTGGACAATTCCATCACCCCCCCCCCCAGGTGACAATGTAACCCACTTCGGGAAACACTGACCTAACCAAGAATTTCGGAGCACTTTTGAAAATGTTTAAAAAGTACGAAAACCCCTTACACACACACACACACAACATCTCAATTTAGCATCTTTCACACGTGCTCGTACGGACTGTCGAAACGCGACAATCACCACCATGTGATCAACACGAATTAATCCCTAAAAACGGGAAAACCAATTTTTTTTATTTTTTTTTCCTCCTTTCCCCACATACAACAAAAAAAAGGATTGAAACGAAAGGGTAAACGCGGGAAGATGGGCGATATATATATATATGGGTGTGGGACAATGTAGGAAGTTGATGTTTAGCTTCTGCTGCTTTGCGTGCCGATTGGACAGAACGGCTATTTCAACATTAAAAAAAAAGAAGGGAAAAGCGTATTCTGGGCACGCATATCGTTGCACGGCCATCGCCATGGACACGGCTTCTGTTTAATGTGCGTGCCCCGCACGAAAAAAAGAGTAAAAATCCACAAAGGAAAAAAAGAGACAAATAGCCAAAAACTGGAATCATACAAAAATGTATGTAGAAAGGAAAATCGGACGAAATAATGTAATAAAACCCTCCACGGAAAAGTATTATCTTCGGTATAAAATACAGTATATATATAATATGTTCTTTGGATCAGTGTGTCGTCTACGGAGTTTATCGATGAGGAATTCGACCGCAAATTCAAGAGATTTCTCTGATTGACGGCGGGGAGATGTCGTACCGTATCATTAGCGTATGGCAATAAAAAAACGTCAGAATGACAATAAATATGGATGAGTATATAATATTGATAGATATCATTGAAAAGAAGACTTTTGTGTCCTATTTTTAGTGGATTTAGGTCTTCGCGAGTGCGTATGCTGCTGACAGAGCCTTAGGGGGGGGGGGGCATTTAAGTATTACGTAAGCAGATTTTCAGCCATTTTTGACCCCCCCTCCCCTTGCCAGCAAAACACTGACCTCTCCCCCCCCCCCGTCAACAAAATTTCCTCAGCAGCTTAGAATATTTCATACCTTCAAAAACGGGTGGTTGATGACGTAAGCAACCTCAACCCCCCCCCCCCTCCTGTCAGCAAATCCGAAACCCCCTCGATGCTGACTAGCCGATTCGCGATTTGGCTGACAGTTTTGTAATGTCCGACTTTCAGACATGATTCGGGATTTGGCCGGCCGGTTGGCAAAGTGGCCGGAGATCCATCGCCGAAGTTTGGTGTGCTGCTTGGCGCAAATTTTATTTTTTTCTTTTCATCGCCAACATGTGATACATGGGTATTTATGGCAGTGGGAAACATGAGTTCCATGCGGCGAGAGAGAAAAAAAGTAAAATTTTAGTGTAAAGAGATCTATAAAAATATTTATATAGACCAGTGATTCCCAACGTGGACGTTAACGCCCCCCTGGCAGGTGATGGAATGTTCCAAGGGGGCGGTAGTAGCTACGGGTTGGTATATTGGTATTAGTTGGTATATGAGATTGGATCCTATGGGTTAGATTGCGTTGGGGGGGGGGGCGATAGGAGAAAAAAATTTCTGAAGAAGACGGCGATGGGACAAAAAAGGTTGGGAAACTATGATATAGACGAATAGTTTTTTCTGCCGTATTTCTGGAGAAAAAAAAAATTATTACCGCATTGTGACTGTGGTTTAATGGGTTACCATAGCTAACATGGACTTAATTATCACGAAAAAATACGCCGATTTCACGATGGTCCCGAATCATGTCTTTTGTTATCGGACTTGTACCACGGAACTCCGACCATTTCACCAATTGGCTGCTACTACTACTAAACCACACATGTACCTCGTCTATATTCCTCTGCGTTTTTTCTAACGGATTGGTACACGTTGGAATATGCGTGTCCGTGTTGTGAACCTAACGGAAAGCTTGTTCTTGTGCGATGCTTGTTATAGTGCTGCCACCTACCACATATTTTTCGAACTATGAGTGAAGTGTAACGTTTGAAGATTGCACCGTTGTAGGCCTGTTGCTCTCTGCGGCGAGACTTGTTAATGGGAAGATCGGCCTGCATTCGCACCTCGAAGTTGGGAACCGCAGAAAACCTCGCCAATTGGCTGGTCAATGCCCGAAATTCGAATATTGGCCGTGGTCAATTTACAACGAAATCGGCCAATTTCGGGCTTCGGCAGTAACACATATAACTAATTTGAAGAGCTAGAATGACTTTAGTTGGGTGGCAATTAATGCGGCTTTTATGCATATTCAATTCAAATTTCAATCTTTTTCGAATCCGATAGAGGCGTGCACGGAGGTGGGGGAGCAGGGGTGCTCAGGGATCCTATTACCTCCCTTCCCCCAAGCTGATCAGAAAGTTAAAGAAAATGTAATATTCCTATGAAAAAATTGAAATATCGAAAGGAAATACCCTGTATATGCCATATTAACCGACGTGCTTATCTGAATATTATATTAGAAATTCTCTCTCAAGAGGCTTGCGTTCCAGACATGACGCAGGGTCTGTCCCGTGGGGGATATAAGCAGATTACCCTAAGGGCGTAGCAAGGGGGACGACGACGACTCTGGTTCCCCCCCCCACCCCCGAAATGTGAGAAAATGACCGAAAAAAGGGGGAAAAAGATGGCCAAATCTATTGTTCTATGACTTTGGTCCCCTCCCGAAAGAAATTTCTGGCTACGCCCCTGCATTACGCCCTAGGAGTTGCGTACCTTCTGGAATTGGTAAGAGGTTTCATTGCCCTTTAAAATAGCATGGTAACCGGTCTAAAAGTCTATTCAATTTTAAGGGCAACGAGAAATTTGTATAACTTTCAATAAATCCGCCCTGACAGCAAGGGTCAAAAGAGTGACCTAGTACGTTTGCAAGCACGTAAGTGAGCAAAAGAGTGTATAAGAATGAGGTTGATCAAAACAGTGGGCAAGCATGTGAATCACCAAACGAGCGACCTACAGAGGGTGAGCAAGCATTTCAATGACCAACCGAGTGACCTACAGAGCGTGAGCAAGCATGACCAGACACCGCGAGGGACGATATTAGAGAGTGTGGAAGTATGTGTGAAGGAAGTGTCCAAACAGTATGCAAGCATGTGAGTAACCAAAAGAGTGTGCAAGCATGTGAATCACCAAACGAGCGACCTACAGAGGGTGAGCAAGCATTTCAATGACCAACCGAGTGACCTACAGAGCGTGAGCAAGCATGACCAGACACCGCGAGGGACGATATTAGAGAGTGTGGAAGTATGTGTGAAGGAAGTGTCCAAACAGTATGCAAGCATGTGAGTAACCAAAAGAGTGTGCAAGCATGTGAGTGACTAAAACATTGTGTAAGCATGTGAGTGACTAAAACATTGTGTAAGCATGTGAGTGACTAAAACATTGTGTAAGCATGTGAGTGAGCAAGAACGTGAGTGACCATAACAGTGTGCAAATATGTTAATGACCAAACAAGTGACCCACAGAGCATGAGCAAGCATGATCAGACAGCGCGTGGTACCACATTAGAGCTTGTGAAAGAATGTGAGTGACCAAAACACAGTATGCAAGCATGTGAGTCACCGAAACAGTGTGCAAGCATGCGAGTGTCTAAAGCATTGTGCAAGCATGCGAGTGTCTAAAGCATTGTGCAAGCACATGAGTCACCGAAACAGTGTGCAAGCATGCGAGTGTCTAAAGCATTGTGCAAGCATGTGAGTGACCAAAACAGTGTGCAAGCATGTTAATGACCAAAGAAATGACCTATTGAGCGTGAGCAAGTATGACCAGAAAGCGCGAGTGACATTAGAGCATGTGCAAGTATGTGAGTGACAAAACAACGTGCAAGTATGTGAGTGACCAAAACAACGTGCAAGTATAAGAGTGACCAAAACAACGTGCAAGCATGTGAATGACTAAAAGAGTGACTTTAGGGAAACAGTGTGCTTGGCGGTGGGGGGGGGGGGGAAGCCAAGCGGTGCATATAGCACAGGGTGGCGAATTCAAGGAAAGAGTCGAGAAAATAGGACATGAATGGGAGAATGGCGGGAAAATTCATGTTGCGCCCACAGGCGGCAAAACCATGAATGCGCCTTGACTTTAAGTCGTTTATTCTATCACGCGCAGTCACAAGGTCACTTATTCTGTCTTCTTGTTACTCATTCTCTTGAGGTGCCCAAGTGGACCCATGCGTTAAGACGGCACTGCCGCGGTGCTTCTTTCCGTAATCAACCCGAGACTCCCCACAGCAGTTCAATAAAGAATCTCTACGGAAAATAACCTTTGTCAAAGGTAGGTGGCGCACACTTTGATGACCTCTGACTTCAGGGGCGTCATGGGCCCCCGGGCCAAGTGATTTTTCTGAGGCCCTACCAGGCAAATTCTCCAAAATTTAAACTAATTCTCATTTTTGTGAGGCCTCCTCTTCTCCTGAGGCCCCGGCCCGTGCCCGGGTGGGCCCATGCGTTAAGACGGCACTGTCTGACTTAGAGACACAAGCATATACACAGGCGGGAGCTAGCGGGTTATAGCACACAGGGGCGACGGATGAGAGGTCAAGAAAATTACTCTAGAATGGAAGGGCGGTAACAATCGTATATATCACACAGGCGGCAAAACTGTAAATCCGCCTCTGGCCCGAACTTTAGCTGAACAAGAGAATAAACCTTACACCCAGCGTTCGAAATCATAGGCGGTCTCCTACCGCCTATGAAACAATATACAGTCAAACCTCGTTAGTGCGTCACCCGGTTAACACGTCACTCCGCTTACAGGATCACTTTTTGGAAGTCCCAATTATCTTCAGACAGGAATTGACACAGCTATGGCTTACTCCGTTTAACGAGTCACTCCGCTTATCAAGTCATATTTTTGCACTCCCAAGAGTGACTCATTAACGAGGTTTTGTTGTATGTGATTCATCGCTCCACGGACAAAAGGCGCACAAATGAAATTGCCAATTGTTGCTAATATCACCGGAAAATCGCCAATCATTGCCAAAACCGATGTCAAAGTAAAATTTTCAATTACTGCTGATATCGTCGTAAAATTGCCAATGTGGGAAATGATGCTCTAGTGAAGAGTGAGCTTGAAAACGGGGGGGGGGGGGTCCCTCCATCTTGTTCTGCTGCAATATACAAAATAATGCTCAAAAACATGAAAATATTTGGGGCCTGTCGTAGCGGTCGTTATAATGAAACGGCCGTTATAACTGAGGTGACCATATTTTCTCGTGAGAAATACGGGAACTTTGGATTCCAAATAATCACCAGCTATCGGTAAAAATGACGCCAAAAGTAAGCATAAATATGGGAGATTAATGTCTTATTTATATTTGTAATCGTCATAATATAATTTATTAGTTGAAAAATAATTTCAATCTTTGACTTCAATAAAGAATAAAAATCCAAGTAGGCGTCATATAAAAAACGGGAAAAACCGGGACACTTTCGCCAAAATGTCGGGACGGTCAGAAAAAAGAGGAAAAACAAGGAATGTCCCGGGAAATACGGGACACACACTCTCACCCTCTCGCCTTCTCATAGAGAAACCGCAAACCACACATCATACATACATACATACATGGGATGCAACACGTGTGCTCTCCTTTCCCTCACCAGGTATTTCTAAGACGCACTTGAGCACCGAATAAGTACGTATTACATAACACCATCACAACTCTGCAGACAGACATTGTGCCTCTGGGCCAATGAAACCCCTCACAGAAATCAGGCGATTGCCTTTGACCAATAGCAGTGGTCTTCACCAACTTGGTTTGGGAACACACGAGGCTTTAGCCAGAGAGAGAGGTATTGCTGAAGGCCGGACGACCAACATGTCGCGCTTGAAGAGTCGTGAATTTATCCTAACCCCGGGTCGAGATCCCTCAATGTAGGGGACGCAGGAAAACCTTGCCCGAGATGACGGTGAGTGATTCAAATTATATAAATAATTATTTTGTGTTTAATTTGGTGGAGTGAGAGTGTCCAATGTTTCATGTAAATTGTATCGAGTAATATTCACGGTGTCGAAGTATTTTCAATGAATGAATAAAATTAAATTGTAATTCGCTAATTGAAAAGGTTATTATTATCATTTTCGCAATGTCCTGTTCATAATGCCTAGTAATATATAATATGTCGTGCTACGAAACTAGTTCGTTTACATCTCCGGCCGCGTCCGGCGTACCTCTTCAACAAGAGCAACGCGAAAACCTGGAATTTCGTTATAACGCAGTGATTTCTCCGGTCCCTTGGAGTTCGTTACAACGGGATTCGTCTGTAATAAGGTACATCTTTGATATCGAATTACTATTCGTATTAGTATTTTTATGAATAATTATCCTAAGGCAGTGAAGGGCGTCCTACGTTCATGCGCTGACGGATGATGTTTTAATAATTTGGCAGACAGGAAGCCAACCCTTGACCAAGTAGCCTCCAGGAGCTGATGAAAAATGTCGAAAGATGGAATGCCTACAGAGAGGTCTTCACCGCATGGTCCACGGGCTCCATTTGGCTCTTAGAGCTTCGTGTCGTTTCACGCCGATGGTTTTTAGAGAATGGTTGAAAACATTGAAGGATGATTAATTCTAAAATTAATGAAAGAAATAATTTCGAAATGAACGAAACAAAGAATTCTAGAATTAATAAAGGAAACAATTCCAGAATAAATGAATGAAACAATGTCAGAATTAATGAATGAAACAATTCTAGAATAAATGAATGAACAATTCTAGAATTAATGAATGAAACAAATCCAGAATTAATGAATGAAACAATTCTAGAATAAATGAATGAAACAATTCTAGAATTAATGAATGAAACAATTCTAGAATTAATGAATGAAACAATTCCAGAATAAATGAATGAAACAATGTCAGAATAAATGAATGAAACAATTCCAGAATAAATGAATGAAACAATGTCAGAATAAATGAATGAAACAATTCTAGAATAAATGAATGAAACAATTCCAGAATAAATGAATGAAACAATTCCAGAATAAATGAATGAAACAATTCCAGAATAAATGAATGAAACAATTCCAGAATAAATGAATGAAACAATTCCAGAATAAATGAATGAAACAATTCTAGAATAAATGAATGAAACAATTCTAGAATTAATGAATGAAACAATTCCAGAATAAATGAATGAAACAATGTCAGAATTAATGAATGAAACAATGTCAGAATTAATGAATGAAACAATTCCAGAATAAATGAATGAAACAATTCCAGAATAAATGAATGAAACAATTCTAGAATTAATGAAGGAATCAATTCTAGAATGAACGAAAGAAATAATTCCAGAATAAATTAATGAAACAATTCCAGAATAAATGAATGAAGGAATGAATACAAAATAAATGAATGAAGGAATGAATTCCAAAATAAATGAATGAAGGAATGAATTCCAAAATAAACGAATGAAACAATTCTAGAATTAATGAAGGAAATAATTCTAGAATTTCCCAATTTTTTAAAGAAATTATTTCAGTATTACTGAAAGGGAAATAATTTTTGGACTTTAAGATAATTTTTCAGATTTGGTGGAGAAAAAGAACTTATTAAACTTTATTGGTTTGCAATCTCCAGCCAGAGCCCGCTGGCCAAATTCGGCCTATCATGAGTACCCGAGTGAATGAATAGCCCTATGAGTGACCGTAAGAGTAATCGAGTGAGGGAATAACCCTGTAAGAGACCGTACGAATTCCCAAGTGAGTGAAAGATCCCTTAAGGAACACGAGAAACCCATTTCCATTTCACTTAACTCACCCGCGACACATTTCCGGATCACTCACTTGGTTATGAGTAGGCCTAAATATGCATGAAGTCAATTAAGTGACCGGCGGTGCATTTCAAGATCACTTAGATGGCCCACCGCAAATTTACAGATCACTTAGGTGACCTACGGCACAGTTCCAGAGCACTTAATTGGCCCGCAGCGCAATTCCACATCACTTAAGTTGCCCGTTGCACACATACAGAACCCCCAATTACCCCTGCGGCGCTCTTCCAGATCAATCAAGCGGCCCACTGTACGTTTTCAACTAAACGAAAGTGGCCCGCTGTCTTCAAAAGTTTGAGCACCCTTGCATTAGTCTAATGATTAGACAGTTCAATTAAAACTCTCACAATTTCCAATTTAAAAAAACGGATTCTGGCTCAAGTGACCAAGTGAGTGGATGAGTGATTAATTAAGTGACTATGAGGGGGGCTCAGTCAATCACTCATTTGCTCCCCTGCTCATTCACCCGCCCATTCGCTCATCCGCTCATCAACTCGTGAATCACTTGATCAATTGCTCACTTCCTCACTCAACTACTCATGCAGTCAGTCACTTTGTAGATGAATTGTTTGTCGGTGAATGAGACCGAAACGGTCCCTAGCGGTGAACTGTCATGTTGTCGGTGAGTTTTCCGGCGACGAATTTACCGCACATGATTCCTCCCAACATGAACATTGTCATAGATAGAGTGACCAAACGTACCGTATTTCCCGGGACAGTCCCAGTTTGTTTTTTTTGGTTTTTTTTTCTGACCATCCCGACTATTTGGCAAAAGTGTCCCGTTTTTTACACGACGCCTATTCGAATTTTTATTGTTTATTGAAATCAAAGATTGTAATTATTTTTCACCTCGTAAATTATATTATGATAATATTACAACTATAAATAAGAACATTAATCACCCACACATTTGTTTTGGCGAACGTTTTACTCAGTGGAACTGATTTTAATGATGTAATGATTAATTTCTCGTCATTGTAATTTTTCTGTAATTTCAACAATATTTGGTAACTTTGTTCACTTTTGGCGATAATTGGCGATGCCCCGTATTTCCCCATATTTGGAATTATGATTTCCGTACTTCTCTCGAGGAAATATGGTCAGCCTAATCATAGAGTGTAAGTAGTACTGTACGTATCTATGTTTTGAGGAGCGCCATCTTCCGCTGATAAGTGAAAATTCAAAATATTTGGGAAAATGCATTACATAGCAGGATAAAAAGCAATTACTTCTAAGTTATTTATGATGTATAGTCGTTTTATTATTATATATGGTTACAAAATATAAAGTTTAAAATTTAGGAACGAAAATTATGTACATATAAAAAAATCATTAATAAGAGAATATAGTAAGACTGTGTTCTTTAAGGATATCGACTGTCCTAGATCTTCTAGGTCTAAGGGGACCAGACCCAGTTGAGAATTTAAAGGGTGACTTAGCGCAAGGGTGTGGTAGGGGTCTGGTTCTTCCCCCCGAAATTTGAGAAAATGACCAAAAAAAGGTAAAAAGATAGCCAAATCTATTGTTCTATCAATTTGGTCCCCCCCCCCCCGAACAAAATTTCTGCCTACGCCCCCCTGACTTAGCGGGCTATAGCCCAGGGTAACAGATTCTTAGGGGATCAAGAAAATTGGGGAAGGGTGGCACGTATTTTATAGACCACAGGGCATAAAAACCTTAAACCCGTTTCTGCCTAGAGAGCGAGGGACTAGGCCAGTGAGTGACGAAACGGGCGACCTGTAGACATGGGCGGAGATACAGGAGGGCATTGCGCACCCCCCCCCCCCCTTTAGCGTCAAAGGTGGAGTCGACTGATCTAATGTATATATGAATTGACATCATCGTGCCGCCCCCCCCCCCAGACTTCAAAGTCTATCTTCGCCTATGACTCTAGAGAGTTTGGAAGCAAGAGAGAGTGATCAAAAGAGCCGCCTGGAGGCTAGAGCAGCTAATATTATTGGCTCCGTCATGTCAGAATCATGAATGAGCAATGTCCTTGCAAAACAAAAAAACAACTTGGAAAATGACGTTTGAATGTTCATTTACTCTGTCGATGTCACTCCATGGAAGTTATTTTCCGAAAATATTTTGTAACGTGTGTTTCAATAGGGATACTCCATGGGCCCCCCACATCCTGTAGCGGAACCCCTAGGCTGGGATCTTTTGCGGGCCTCTCGGTCAGAATTTTAACGGGCCCCTTCTGTTGTTAATTTATAGCGTGAAAAAGCAAAAAATGATGATAATCGTGCCGGGCCCCAGGGCTAGAGTCCTGTCAGCCCCCCCCCCTCCCCCATGTGGGGCCATGGGATACACATTCGCGTTTCAGGCACAACTTAGATAGCAAAACAAGGTATCCAAACACAGGGACGGGCTTAAGTATATTGCGGCCCGGTGCAAAAAAATAAAATTGCAGCCCCCCTCTGAACAGGGGTTTTCCAATGCCACAGGGTGTAGATGGATACTCTGGTGCCCGTCAGGTTTACACATTTACCTCGTTCATATTCCTCTGCGGAACCTCTAACGAATTGGTACATGTTGGAATGTAAGTCCCCGCGATGCGAGTCCGTCATTATGACCACTCGACCACCACAGCGGCAGGGTTCTAGCCCTGGGGACCCGGGGTGAATTAACACCATATTTTGTTTTTCATGCAATAAATTTATTATAGGAAAGCCCGCGAAAAGTCTGGCTTAAAGCCTGAAAATATCCTCGCCTAGGAGCCCTTATCCGGCCATGAGTATAACAGTTTTTGTCCAGCGTATGTCAGAATTACCGCATATCTGGCCCGTAGGCTGAAATGGTTTTGCAGCCCTGACAGACAACCACAGGAATAATACAAGGATCCAATCTGGGCCCTATAATTGGCAATATGTCTATGGATCATTAATTCATTATCCTTTGATTCCATAGGGCATCTTGCGCCTATAAGCTGATGATGGGAAATCAATTTTAACACAAAAGAAAGCCACTGAAAGCGCTAACACAAAGAGGGTCCTCAAGGTGACGTCTTCAAAAAGAATAGACTGGGTTTGTGTTGAAAACACGGGAAAAGAAAACGGGATATTTTTTTCTTAAATAGACGGCGTGACCACGGCCGACTCAACTCATCATTGACATCAGTGTCGGCCATGATGTGATGCAAATCACTGGAAAATACGAGGCGCATGGGCCCAACTAGGCTTACCAGATTCGACCAGACCAGACCAGAATTGAACGTTTCCGTCGCTGCCCAGCCTTTGCAGGCTGTCTGGCGACTTACAGATCACCAGGGGTGGTATGAGAAGGAAAAAGACAAGTTTGTGCATGTGTGTAAGGTATGTAGTGTATGTGTGTGTGTAGAGAATGAATGAGCCAGGAGAGTATTGTTTACAAATCTTCGCGAAATGAATGCTCATCGAGATAAAACACAACACAATCGAAGAACAAGGGGGAAATGCCTTAAGGGAAGCAGCTGATGATATGCTACCCAAAAACCCCAACATTATAAATATTTACATAATCGAGAGACACTAACCAGAGATGTCTGAGGTACTGTTGAACCGTCAACAGTCATTTAACCATAAGCAAGAACGTCAAAGAAAAAGTTATAATGAAGACATGACACATACCATCTCTGTATTGTAATAACATCAGTTTCAACACGACACGAACCCAATGCACCATTTTATGCAAGCGCAAATTATGAATAAATGAGAAAAATTATTAATTGCGAAAAAAACAACAACATATAAAAGCCTCTGAATTGCGATCACAGCATCCGCAATATCAAACAAAACTGACATTAGATTGATAAATTGTTTTGAAAAAAAAAAAAAAAAAATCAAAATCATGAAAATGTTCTGCAAATTACATCAATTCGTCACCCAATCCACGCTCAGCAAGTCCATTGGCCTAGAGTGTACTGTGGTTATTCTAGGGTCATAATAGACAATTTCTCTAAGATGCGGGTGTTCAGAAGATCGTAGCCTGTCAAAATGAGCATTTGCAAGCTCCTTGATATAGTCCAAGATTAGTGGTAAGTCAAGATCTTTACGGATGTTTTTTCCTCTCACATACCAGGGGGCTCTGGTAAACTGACGAAGAATGATGTTCTGCTGTGTCTGTAAACGTTTCATATTTGCAAGACTGGCATGAGCCCACACTGGGGCAGCATATGTCAGAATAGGACGAATAATAGTTTTAAAAAGAATTACTTTATTCCTCAACGTTAGCCTGGCCTGTGGGAATGTGATTCTGGATAGCATCCCAACTGCTTGTGAGGCCTTATTTCTTACGTACATCACCTGAGGAGAAAATGAGAGCGACTTATCTAGTATACAACCTAGATACTTGACTTGGAGTTTTCTTGTCAACACCGTGTTGCCGATGTATATGGGAGTTCTTGGAAACTTGTACCGTCTTGTGAAGAGAATATATTGACATTTTTGATGATTCAACTTTATATCGTTGTCTTGGCACCAGTCCTCAACGTCTTCAGTTGATTCTTGTAAATTTTCAATACATTTTTTCCCTTTTTTGTGATTGGTCAACAGGATGGCATCGTCAGCAAATAGACCAAGCATTCCGCGCTGAGGAGCTGGGAAGTCATTGATGTATAGCGCAAAGAGCAGTGGTCCCAAACAAGAACCCTGCGGGACAGACGCTCTTATTGGTCTAACAGTTGAGAGACAGTTGCCATTTTTGACTTGGAATCTTCGATTGGAAAGGTAACTGTTTAAAAAGATGATGAAATAGTCAGGCAAACCCAGGTCAATTAGTTTGGATAATAAGGTCGTGTGATTCGTTTTGTCGAAGGCCTTACATATATCCAGACAGAGAGCACAGACATGTTCCTTGTAGTTGAACGCAGTCATCACGAACTCGGTAACTCTGTGCAGCTGAGTGACGCAAGAATGCCCCCGCCTGAATCCGTGCTGCTCACTTCGAAGAATGCTGTTGAAGGACAGGAAAGCGTCAAGGCTTACCAGATTCGAAAACTGACATTAATAATTTTATATATAGTTGTAATTATCGTAATATAATTTATGAGCTGAAAAGTAATTTTAATCGGGAGAAACCGGGCATTTTTCGATAAAAGTCGGAACGTCCAGAAAAACACGAAAAACCAGGACTGTTCCAGTGAATACCTGAATACGGGACGTATGGCCACTCCATACATCCCGTATTCAGGTATTCAATGGAACTGTATCCCAATTCGCACAATAGATGGCGTGCCTATTCCAATCAATAAAACCAGCCACGACAATAGTTTTTGGGCGTGTGGTCACCAGAATGGCTGTGGTGACCATACGTCCCGTATTTCCCAGGACAGTCATGGTTTTTTTTCTTTTTTCTGACCGCCCCCGACTTTTCGGTGAAAGTGTCCCGGTTTTTCCCGTTTCTTACATGACGCCTACTTGGATACATTAGATATTTGGATACACTTAGATTACAAATATAAATAAGAACATTAATTTCCCATATTTATCATGGTGAACGTTTTATTTCGTGGAATTCATTTTAATCCACTGCAATTTGCTGTAATGCTTCATTTCCCGCCATTGCGATTTTATCCAATAAATCAGCAATATTTGGCAACTTTTTCTCTAATGGCATCATTCTTGGCGATAATTGGCAATGTCCCGTATTTGGAATTCCAATTTCCTGTATTTCTCTCGAGGAAATATGGTCAGCTCAATAATGGCATACCACAACATAATGAGACCAATTCTGAAAATTGCTTCGGTCTAGTGTCGCCATCTAGCTTGTGGAAAAATACTTACATCTATTGCGTGAGTTTTCTCTCATCAACTACTGCAGATAGTACAGCTACTCAGTAGCATATTTTCGGGGGGGGGGGGGTGAACTTAGGGAGCTATAGGACCAGGGGTGGCAAGTTCAGAGAGGGGGAAAATATGAGGAATCAGTGGCCAAGAAAAACAGTGAGCAAGCATGTGAGTGAACAAACATGCGAGTGAGCTAATTAATGGGAGTGAAAGACCAAAAGCGTGACTTTTGACAGTGGGCATATTTCCGGACTTGGAGCTAAGCTGGCTATAGGTCAGGGCATGGACGGAGATACGGGGGGGCATAGCATGCATAGTAACGTCGGGATAATTAGCTACAGTCTCTCTCTATCGTCAACAGATGGCGTTGGCATAAAAAGCTAAACTTTCACTACTCTTCCAGCACTAATTTTTTTTTTTTTAACTTTCATTACGGTACTTTTTAAATAAAATTTCGTCGATTAAAAAAACCATTAAAAAAGTGCAAAAGAAATCAACTTATTTAAGTTATTGTTTATTTAAATTTTTCTTATCTTTTCTTTCTTATCTGAACGTCGATCACGTTTGTCCCGTATAGGAATCCCGGAAAACCTTTTTGGTCAACCGGGACATACACTATATGTCCAAAAGTCTGTGTCTTTTTGAGAATTTCGACATTTTTTTCGAATTTCTAGAAAAATACTGGTCAAATCATTCTGAAATTTCGGTCACGTAATCCCTATGCTTGTAGCTACTCACAATTTCCATTGGAAGTTCGGTCACGAGTGCATTTAGGGGGCGACCGACAGAAAATTGGATAACTAAAAGAATTTTGATCAACCCGGTATGATAAAACACCAGCGCCGTCTTAACTCATGGGCTTCCCCCTAGCACGGCCCGGGCGCCTCAAGAGAAGAAAGGGCCTCACAAAAATAAGATCTCGTTGAAATTTTCGAGGTAGGGCCTCAGAAAAATCACTTGGCCCGGGGTACCCACGATGCTGTTGAGACGGCGCTGCCAAACACTACAAAAGATTTCTAACTTCCACAGAATATTATACTAACTTTGTGCGCTACTTGTGCGCATTTTCGTATGAATAGCACGTATATTCACGAATATATAAATGTTTGCTATAAAAATTGCAATTTTCGTCGCATATATTTTTGGTTAGGGGCCATTCAAGTATTACGTAAGCAGATTTTTAGCCAGTTTTGACCCCTCCCCACCCCCATCAGCAAAACTCAGCAAAACATTGACCTTCCCCCCCCCCCCCCCCCCCCGTCAGCAAAATTTCGTCAGCAGCTTAGAATATTTCATATCTTCAAAAAGGGTGGTTGATGACGTAAGCAACCTTCAACCCCCCCCCCCCCTCATGAATGACCCCTTATAACATGCAGAATTTTCAACAAATTTTCATGAAATTCAGGGAAAACTTGGCACTGCACATAAGAAATCCTGTGCAGAAATTTAAAATGCTACAATTTATACATTGAGTTCATGTTCTCTCTCTATCTTTGCCTTCGCCCCCCCCCCTCCCCTGGAAAACGTTGAAATGACGTTCCTGGAAAAATCTCTACAAATTTTCGTTGAAATTCCAAGAACATGTTCAGTATTGACTAGAAACTTAGTGTCGACCAGCAATTCTCAACCTTTTTTCTGAGTCACGGAGCCCTTTTCAGTATACAATTTCTACGACGGAGCCCCGTAAGCTACGTTGTTTTTTTTCTCATTTGGTCATAAAATTTACTGATTCACTGTACTTCAATTGAGTGAACGTGGAGCCCCCTCAACCAGTGCACGTGGAGCACTGGTTGAGAACCGCTGGTATAGACAGTATTAGATAGATAAAGTTTTCTTTCTAAAAGATTTTTGATGTGTTTGTGGGGAGGACAGGGTTTTTCCGCCCCAACGACTGCATAATGATTTATAGTGGTATATAGCTTACGATTTTATAGTGGTTTTCCAGTTTCCGACAGAAATTTGCCATCCTTTACATTTTGCAGCCCAGGGCAAAGGCGTGGGCATGAAAAAACATTGAGAGGGCTGAAAGTTGCCAGTCGTCCCGTGACGAGCCTCGAGCCCGTATGTAGAATGATGCAGTGCCCCGCTTCATTTATTCATTAATTGGGGAAGGGGGTTCTCTGGGGGGTTTCATTGGGGGGGGGGGGGTTCCATGCAAAAAGCGCAATGGGATGGACGGAAATTTGCGAAATATCTATCTCGTAGTCCCAGTAAAATTTTGAAAAATATTCATGTCTAAAAAAATGAAGAAGAAATGAAGTCGAGAAAATCAGACTAGAATGGGGAGAAGGGTGGGAAAACCCATAGATGGCGCCTCTTTACGCATACTATAAAATAAAATTTAAATTTCGTGATTTAAATCAATGATTTTTTTTTTAAATCTAGTGATTTAAATCTCGTTTTAAATCGGCCTACTCTTCCACTAGGTGGCGTTAAAAAAAAGTATGTAATAACTGGCCTCACGTGAATGAAGGGCGTTGCGATAAAATGCCTATTAATAGACGAAAAATGATTTAAGGTTTTATCTCAAAGACTATTTTTGCTAAATGTGTTGCAAACAATTCTCGGAAGCCGATTGACTCCTTAAAGCCTCGATCGCCTCCATTTATCTGCAGCTTCGAGCCTATTCAGTTTGTATACGTTATGAGTTACCACAGACTCAACACGTTTAACACATGGCCCTAGTTTGATAAATAATCCCATATTAAGTGAGTGTAAGATCCCATCAATAACAATAATTTTCCTAGGAGCAGGTTTCTACAGCACGTGCAGCGCGAAAACGCTGATCCTTCAAAAAACCGGAATTTCTGGTTTGTTAACCAATCAGCATTTTCACGCTGCACACGGCGCAAATATTCTACACCGAGGGAAAAACCTTGCTGAAGTGTTTGTTATTCAAAACGAAAAATCGTATTTTTTTTTTATACAGGGTGCATAAAAAAAGGCAGAGGCCCATAGGGATGTGCGACAGGTGTGGTCGCGCCGGGCCACGCGCTTCTTTCGGCCCGCACTCGCGGTAAATTTTATTGGAGGCTCACGCCAGTTCTTCAAATTATTTTTTGAATTTACTCTGCATTTTCATCAATGTTCTGGAATTGTTTCTTCGGTTTATTGAATTTCCATCCATTATGGATTCATCGCTTTCATTTATCCTCGATTTTCATCAATTCTGGAATTGTTTCTTCGGTTAATTCTGGAACTTTCACTTACACTAATCCCGAATTTTCATCAATATTCTGTCGTTTTTCTTCCATAAATTCTAAACTTTCATTCATTTTAGATGTATCACTTGTAATTATTCTGAAAATTTTCATCAATTAGGGAATTATTTCTTCCGTTAATTCTGAATTTTCACAATTCTGAAATTTTTTTCGAATACAGTTACTTCTGAATTTTGATCAAAGCTGAGAGAGAGAGGGGGAGAGGGAGGAGAGAGAGAGAGGAGAGGGAGAGAGAGGGAGAAGAAAGAGAGAGAGGGAGAAGAAAGAGAGAGAGGAGAGAGAGGGGGGAGGGAGCTCGAGAGAGAGAGGGGGGGAGGGAGAGGGCGGAGAGAGGGAGAGAAAGATAGAGGAGAGAGAGGGGGAGAGAGAGGGGGAGAGGGAGGGAGAGAGAGAGGGAGGGAGAGAGAGAGGGGGAGAGGGAGGGAGAGAGGGAGGGAGAGAGAGAGGGGGAGGGAGAGAGAGAAGAGAGAGGGAGGGGGAGAGAGGAGAGAGGGAGAGAAAGATAGAGGAGGAGAGGGGGAGGGAGACATTTCTCAACATTCTGAAATAATAGAAGCCAAACCCCCCCCCCCCCAAAACGTGTAAAATCGAGGCAAAGGGGTCCTAAACATTTTTGTTGCCCCGAAACAGTTGAGATGCACTTGGCCCTGCGTCTGGTAAGGGGTTCTGTTTACATATAAGGGGGCTTCCTACCTTTCAACACGGTGGAAACATACGCTCTAGTGGAAATGTAATCAAAAATACTATTAGTCATTAATTTATTTCACATTTTTTACACGTTTTCGAATGTATATGTTATCCTATGCCAGTATAAAGCTTTAAGTATCTCTTAATACTTAATTTTTTTGCAAATTTTCAAAATAATGCGTTATTTTTTTATTTCCTGCAATTTTATCATGCATACAAAAAATTTACAGGTGTAAAATAATGTAAATTTTTTTGAGAATTTGCAAAAAAATATTATGTATTAGAGATATTTAAAACTTGATACTGGCAGAGAATAGCATATTGCAATCGAAAATACTTGCAAAAAAATTGAAATAAATCAATAATTTAATAGCATTTTTAATGATGTTTACTACCAGAGCCTTGTTTTTCACCATGTTAAAAGGTATGGAGCCGGCCTTTTACCCTAATAACTCGCGAACGGTTGATCCTAGAAGCATGTTTCCTATTGGAAGAGGATCCAAATAACGTGTGAACCTGAATTTATCCAATAGCTGACCTCAACTCATAGTTGGACATCATGCCATAATACTAATTCTATCCCCCTTTGTTTCTTCACCTTCAAACTAATTTTGAATTAATAAATTGTATTTTATGTATGTCCTTATTTTCAACCAATCCCTGACCAGCGACTCAATCCGACCAATGAGGATGAGGCACGGTGAAACCAAGATGGCGCCGCAGAAGCAGTTCACTTTTCCTGCCGAAAATATTAATAAGTAATATGACTAACAAGTTCGGAAAGACATGTTAAATTTTTCCTGGTTAATTAATTAAATTTAATTAACGTAGACCAAATTCCCGGACTCTGACCAATTACACGCACTACACAATTACACATTCAATTGCTCCCTTGCCTTACTCTTCACAACGGCCCCCCGCGGGCCGACATGAGGGCAGCTAGTGTCACATATGACAGGCACTGCCAGAAATCCCCATTCTTTGTCTTTGTCTTGGACATCATATCATATTTATTCGGACACCCCTGTCCTAAAAAACCCAATTTAAATGTTGTCGTTCTGTCTCTCCTAGGCTCAACAAAAAAATATGCCCATGTTTTGGAACTCTTCTGTTACAACTGCTGTACTTGGCACCTTTTTTGTCTTGGCGAAACAGCGTGCATGCATGCGATCGAACATTATGCACGCATACGAGTAATTAACCACTGCGCAAGCATACGAATGATTAAACGGTGTGAAAGCAGGGGAGTGACGTAAAGAATGACCTTGAAAGTGTGTTAGCATGGGAGACAAAAAGTGTGACATAAAGAGTGAGGGTCAAGGTCAGTGAGCGGCAAAGAAAGCATGCTAGCATAGGAGTGACCAAGAAAATGTGCAAGCATAGGAGTGACCAAGAAAATGTGCAAGCATAGGAGTGACTAAGAGAACGTGCAAGAGCTACAGATATAACCATGATAATCTGTGGCAAGAGCACAGGAGTGGCCAGAAGAGTGACGAAGAAAATGTTCAATCATTGGAGTGACAGGAACAGTGGGTAAGAACAAAGCCTCTCCTAGATACTACTAGGAGTAGGTACTTCTAGGAGGCTTTGTTAAGAATGGGAGTGACCTAGAGAGTTCCCAAGCATATGAGTGTGCAAGCATATGACTGATTCAACAATGTAATTAAACAGCGAACATATGAGTAGTTAAACAAATGTTTCCCAAAGTGGGCAATATCGCCCTTGGTGGGTGATGGAATGGTCCGGGGAAGGGGGTGCGATAGAAGCTACGGATCTAACATAGGATCCTATGGGTTCACTTGAGTTGGGGGGGGGGCGAGAAAAATATTCAGAGGAAGGAGACGATGGAATAACAAGGTTGAGAAACTATGAATTAATCGCTCATATGCTAGTACACTGTTTAACTAGTGTGTAAGAGTACGAGTGATTACACAATTTTAATTAAATAGTGTTCAAGCATACGTGTGATTGAACAGTGTCCAAGCATGTGAGTGATAGTGATAGGAACCGAGAGTGACCAAAACAGTGATCTAGAAACAGTGCGAGAATGGGAATGACCAGAAGAAGGACATGGAGACTGAGAGACCAGATCAGTGATTGACGAAAAAAATGTGAAAGCGTGAGAGTGACCAAAAGATTGAGAGCAAGAAAATTTGCATGCATGCAAGTGACCAAATAGTGACAGAGGCGTATTTGCATGGGCGGGGCTCTCGGGATGTCAAATTCGAGGAATGAGTGGTCAGGAAAATTTAACTAAAATGGGTGAAGGGCGGCAAAACTTGTCATTTTTTGTGAAATCACCGTTGTGAAAATTTACCGACAAGCGAATCACCGCTGGAAAAATTCACTGAAAGGAAAACTGACCGAAAAAAACTCACTGAAAGGAAAATTCGCCGCTTGGAAAATTCACAGTGATCGACAGTTCGACATCAGTGAGTGAGCGAATGAGTCACTGAAAGAGCAATTAAGTGAGTACATGGATAAGTGAGACATATAGTGAACAATTGAATCCAAAATTTCGTCCACAGGCGGCAAAGCCATAAATCTCTAGTTTTGCACTAGACAATAAAATGCAGCATAGCACTTCTTTTTTTTTCGAGTAACATGGTAAGATCTCCTAATACAGTCGAATCCCGTTATAACGAACTCCAAGAGACCATAGGAATCACTTCGTTATAACGAAATTCCGTTACAAAGGAAAATTCCAGATTTTCTAACATTGTTCCTATGTAAATTTATCTGAGGGATTGGAAACGTTTTCGCGATAGAACGAGATTTTCGCTATAACGGTATTATATTCGACTGTAATAAAATATTTTCACGGTATCATTAGCGTTTAAAGAAGTGAGAATCATTCAGTAAATGCATATTTCCCAGTCGGATACGATATTACTGTTCTCTGGTGCAATCCAGCGATTGTAGAGGATGTGGGTTAACACATCCGTGTCGACACATCTTCGGAAAGTGCATTTCCAGCTGTTTATTTGATAGCGAAATTCACGAGGAAAATCCACAAGTGAATTAGTCATCAACAGCTGTTACAATAGCAGCTGCTAAGCCCCATAACCGGCGAATATTTCAACGTCCCTTGTAACGAACGACGAAGCATTTTGAACTCCAAATATTTCGTGTTCGGGAAAATCTGCCGCCAGCAAATTAACCGACACCTTGTTTACCGCAATGAGAATTCACCGCTGGGGGAAATTCAGTGACAAACAATTCTCACTGAAAGGGAAAAGTTCACCGGCAAATACACACTCATTGCCATAAAAATTTGCGCACCCAGAAGAAGTCGTCAAAATGAAACGAAATTTCACACATGTAAGTACTACGTCGATATAAGTAAGTGATTAGAAAATCCAAGAAAAAGGATCATTTATTGCAGAAAAAAGTACAGATGAACAGAAGTTTTAGTACTCTGTTGGACCCCCCTCTAGCGCGAATGCACGATGCGATACGAGCGGGCATTGAGGCATACAAGTTCCGTATGATGTCCTGAGACATCTCGTTCCACAGTTGCTGTAAATGCGCCTCTAGTTCGACCAACCTCGTAGGGTGTCCAACTTGCCGTCCCAAATGATCCCAGATATGCTCGATTGGTGACAAATCTGGGGATGGAGCAGGCCAGGGAAGGGTGGTAATGTGGCGGAGGGAGTCTTATAACATCCTTGCTGTGTGTGGCCTAGCATTGTCTTGTTGAAAAATGGCTCCTGGGAGCCCTGCCATGAGTGACAACACATGTGGCTGAAGGATGTTATGGACGTACCGCTGGGCTGTCATTGTGCCATGGATCAATATTAGGGGTGACCGTGTATCGTAAGCAATGGCACCCCACACCATGACACCAGCTGTGGGAGCGGTGTGTCGCTGTAAAGCGAAGGCAGGATTGAAGCGTTCACCACGGGGCCTCCACACACGAACACGATTGCCATCACTGCTCAAGTTGAATCTCGATTCGTCGCTGAAGACGACCTGGTTCCATTCCGTTGCAGTCCAATCCCGTCGTGCTCGACACCACTCCAAACGGAGGCGTTGGTGGGTGGGTGTCATTGGCAGCACACGTAATGGGCGCCGCGATACCAGATGTCCTTCAGCCAGGCGCCTTGCGATGGTTCGGGAAGACACAGGGGCCCATAGTGAAGTTGCTGCCTGTGTCTGGATAGCGGCCAATGAGGCAGTTGGCTCTACGCGTGCGTTTCGGATGATGTGACAGTCTTCTCGACGACTGGTCTGTCGAGGGCGTCCTGAACCTGGTCGCCGTGTAAATGACGTCTCTTCTGTCCACTGGTCCCAACACCTCCTCACAGTAAAATCAGAACGGCCTAGTTGACGAGCTACTCGCCGAGCTGACCACCCAGCTTCCATCATCCCGATGATTCTTCCCCTATCGAACTCTGACAACTGCTCATATGGTCTTCGACGGCGGCGTAACGGCATGTCTCCTCAGCATTTCCTTTGCAAACGATTAAATACACTCCAGCAAGCTCTGCTTACCTGTTTTATACTCCAAGGAGAACGAAGTTCAACGCCCTCTAGTGGCATTACGCAGTGCGCAATCACGCTGCATTTCTAATCATTCGCATATCTGCCCGACATGTACCTTCAGGCCAACTTTCGTTTCGATCCCACAATTATTTCTTGGTGCGCAAATTTTTATGGCAATGAGTGTAATTCACTCAAAAAGGGAAATTTACCGACAAACATTCATGAAAGGGAAATTCACCAACAAACAACTTACTGAAAGGAAAATTCACCCGTTGTGAAAATTTACTGAAAGGAATTTACTGGAAGGAAAGGAAGGAGGATCCGGGTTCGAACCCCACAGTGGTGGTCGGCTGAAGTTGGTTTTCTGTGGTTCCCAACTTCAAGGCGCAAATGCGAGCCGATCTCCCCGTTAAAAAGTCTCGCCACAGAGAGCAACAGTCCTACAACAATAAATCATTCAATCATAACACTTCACTCATAGTTAGAAAAACTAGTGGCAGATGGCAGTACTACACATAACAAGCATTACAGAGAAACAACAAAAACTTCACGTCAGGTTTCACTACACGTACACGCACATTCCCGCATGTACCGATTCGTTGGGGGGGTTCTGGGGGGGGGTGTGGGCGGGGAACATGTGTGGTGTAGTAGTAGTAGGTAGGGCCTCCAAAAAAAAATGGCTCGGGGATCCATGATGTTCTTAAGTCAGCCACCTCGTTGGGCAATTTGCCTGTTGTGGCGTTGTATTTGTATTTGAAAATTCACCGTTGTGAAAATGTACCGATCAACAACAATTCACCGCTGGAAAAATTCCCTGAGTGTAAAAACTGACCGACAAAAAACTCATTGAAAGGAAAATTCGCCGCTTGGAAAATTCACAGTGATCGACAGTTCGACATCAGAGTGAGCGAATGAGCAAATGAGTCACTGAATGAACAATTGAGTGAGTATATGGATGAGTGAGATAATGAACAATTGACCAGGTCAGTGACCAAATGAGCAGTTAGGGGACAAAGTGAGTGAGTGAATGAGCATGTGAGTTGGTAAATGAGTGAATGAGCAATTCAGCGACTGCTTAAAAACCCTGAATATGATATGACTAGAGCTACTCACTCTACTTATTCCCACTCAATTCACTAGGTCATCTATCTCACTCAGTCATTCACGCACACTCACTAACTACTCACTCCCTCAATCATCGCTTACTATCCCGCTCACTCGTGTCGACCTATTAGTCGATGAACTTCCCCCAGTGGTAAATTTTTCCGTCGATCAACCAACAATCATTATTGATCGGTAAATTGCACGGTTGTGAATTTCCCGTTGAAACAAATAGTTGAATTTCACAATCTGGAGAGAAAACTAATTTTCATAATTTCCACAATTCTGAGAATCTTTGAAATTATGAAAAAAAAACCTTTCCATAATTTCAAAGATTCTCAGAATTGTTCTCGGTGTTGGGCAATCGTGCCTTAATGACGATTCCCATAGAAATCCCACGAACTATTCCGCATCGAATGTGAGCGAATTTCGTTAGATATTCACATCAATTGTTTTTCCCTGTGTGGAATATGGTATTACGAAATTTTGAATGAAACGACTCTGAATAAAACGAATTCTGAAACGACTTTACCCGCATTTAACGGCCTATAAAGAAAACTTAATTGGGAAAAAATGCCTGCAAATCAGGTTATGATCTTGATGTATTCATCCAGAGGGGTGCAGGAGCTTACATATGTGGAGAAGGGAAGTTGCAAAAACTGTGGCACCGTGCCAAACCATCGCCAACCATTAAGTTAAAGTCCTTTTGGGTCAAAAAAATTAACTCTAAAAAAAAAACCATATCTCGCAAACCAAAAAATCTCTGTCAGACCCGAAACGGGACTCCTGGATAAAGCAGATGCGCCGATTTCGGAAGGCCGGAGATTGGCGAATTTTGTGTTTTCTCCCCAAAAATTATTTTTTTTTTTTGGTGTGTGATTTCCGAAATGGCGGCAATTTACGCATTTTTTTTAAATATAAAAATTCTTGGGCAATAATTTTTTTTTTATAATCACGGGCGAAATTCGGGAGATGTAAGAATTTTTCAGTAGTGCGGAAGATAGAGTAGAAATAATCCGGGAGACTTTGGCAGCTGTGGTTTATACATTGATTTCTATTCTTTCATAGATTTGATGAGTTTTGGTAAAAACAAAAAAAAGAGCAAAAACTCAGAAAAAAAAAGATTTCTCATACGCCTTGTCTGTGCTATATCCTATCGGCTACAGGTGGAATGGACGACTTCAGTCACGTCACGGGCTTTCTGCTATAGACGGCGTTGGTTGGTCCATGCAAGGGAATAACTCCAAAAGATTATTAGTGCCAAACATTTTACATCTCTAGGGATAATGAAACCACACGAATCAAAGATTTTCACAATGAGTGAAACCATACACATGATGACAGATCAAATTTTTATTGTGGAAATGAGAATAACCACATCCGTTCGGAAACATAAATAGATAATTACATATATGTCCAATATTGCATATATAAAATCAAAAAAATTATCCCCTCCATTTTTTTCACATTCGCACACTAAAACACATTCACACTATGTGCGACGTCCACAAAAAAAAAAAAAAAAAACACATTCCTATATAATTTCTACAAGAAACATGGACAACATTGCTTAAACGCCGAATGAAAGCAGCATTACATGTTAAATCAAAGTTAGGGTCATTTTTTGACCGATTCTTTTTTTTCGCTCTCACTAGATATAGTATTCAAAATTTACAATTTTTGGCATTAACATGTCGAGATGTTCATGTGCATGTTTGCAGCACTCTATGTACAATACTTATTGCACACCTAAAAAATACTATACAAAAATTTAACCTACAACCACAACCTAGTGCACATTCCTTCTATGAAATTTCTAAGGAATCGGTACATGCCGGAATGTGTGTTCTGAGTATATGGCCCTTACATTTTGCCAGAGTGGTGCCATCTGGCCCTCACATAAAAATACTATAACATACACCCAGGGCTGCAACTAGAGGTTGGGGGGGGTCTGGTGACCCAATGCTAGACCAGAAGGGGCGTCAAATACTTCTTTAACCTGGTTCTTCTACATTATAAGGTGGGGGGAGAGAGCAATAAAATACTGGCTTGCCCCTGGTCGCAAAGTATCTAGTTGAGGCCCTGCATGCAATTGAAATCATATATTTATATTCATACCGGGGTTATTCAAGATGTCGGCTACCATTTTTCATGTTGGTAGACCGCTGACATATAACGTGGAAAAAAAAAAATGTCTTCAGACTGATTCAATATACACACGACCAAAGAAACGGTGGAAGGTGGTGCGTCACGAGACAAAGCAATTCTCCCAGTGTCAGTGGTGTGGAACAGGAGTGTCAGAGAAATGTTTTGAACTTGTGGGTACTAGTCGTAGGTAAGTTTGATTTCTTAATCATTTTCGTGGGTGCTCAGGCCCATGCCATAAATCACAGTGGGGTGCCCCAGGCACCCACAACATTCCTGGCTCCAACAACGCTGATGGGGTGGGGGGGGACTAATTGATATATACAATAAAATCTCTCTTCTACAGACACCAGCGGGACAAAAAAAAATTCCCATAAAAAAAGAGGATTGACCAAAAAAACAGATACACACTACCATGCATGATTTTACACAAGGTGAATTACGACATATTTGATTGTAAAAGATGGGTGGCCATTAATCGTTGAATGGATCGAAGAGATCTACAGTGGAATCCCATTATAACGAACTTCCAAGAGACCGGAGAAATCACTTAATTTAAAAGTAAATTTTTGTTATAAAGGAATTCCAGGTTTTTGCATTGTTCCTATGCAAACTTACCTTGGGGGGGGGGATTGGAAAAAGTGTTTGTCAAACAGAGATTTATTTTTCCGCTACAACGGCATTCGTTAAAACAGGATTCAACTGTATAAGTAAGGCATTCATTTGATATATACCAACAACTTTCAGAAACAAATTTTGAAACGGTATCACTGTGTACATATATATAATGTTCATAATATTTATAGTGCATAGTACTGAAAATGACTGTACGTATCATAGGCTATATCGAGGCTTGACAAATAAAAAAAGATTTCCGTAGCAGTGAAAATTTCTCTTAAGAGCCAAAAACTTTTATTCGAAACTGTCCAACATGAGCTTTAACTTCCCTATCACAAGACAACAATGGAACTGTGAGACATTAAAATGTGCAATTCCGAATGATTTTGACCTGCCGAACATGAATCTGAGAATGAAAAAGTCTTATTAGCACTAATTTTTGCAGATTTTGCTACGTTCAATGTTAAAAAAGTGCTTTACGAGCAGTATCACAGGACAACAATGAAACCGCTCGACATTAAAATGTGCAAATTTTGATTTTCAAAAACCCTGGCCATCGCAGACAAGTAACGATAACACTTGTCACAACTAATATGAAGTAACACATTTAAATAACATACAAATGAAATAATGTAAAGAAAATAAAGTATCATAGGCAAGTATAATGCAAATAAAGTATTGCAAGCACTATCTGATAGCCACACATGCATGTTCACCAGGGGATCGACAAATTGGAAAACAATTTAGGTGCCAGCTAAATTTCTTAGAAGCCAACCATATTTGTTTTCCCAAGATCAAATTTTAGGACTTGGCTAAAGTCACCCACACATACAACCATCATGTGTGCCAATGGCCTCTTTTTCAATCGCCAGGGCGACCTGGGATTTATCAAGCTCTGGTGTTTCACCATGTTAACAAATATTCAAAGTATCGAGGAATGGCAGATTTATAATTAGATATTACTGGATTTTGGCTGTCAATGGCGCAATGACTTGCAAGGTCATGAAATTCTGACACTTTTATATTCATCTATAATTAAAAACACACAATATATAAACATCACACAGACAAGTAACGCTACTTGTCATTAACCACAAACAGAGAAATAGGCTAAAAATAAAGTTCAAGTACAGAGCTCCATCGTGTGATTTGATAGCCTACATCTTGTTCATGAAGACTTGACCAATTTAGAAACAATTCAAACGGCAGTCAAATTTCTTAGGAGCCAAGCATTTCAAAAAATTAAATTTCTCGGATTTGGAAAGTTACTGTGTTGGTATACATGCTGGCATAATTTGACATTTAATAATCACACACAATATATTTTTGGCACCAATGACAATATTTTTAGTCACCATGGTGACGTTCACCACGTTAGCAAAACAATAAGCTGATAACATTTAAGTATCAAGAACCTGCACCTACTGGGTGATTAATTACACATGGATTCAATTTTGGCTTTCGGTGGTGCACCGACATGTAAGGTCGTGATGTGACCAGGCGTGAATCCAGGGAAAACTGTTGGTGGGGGGGGGGGGGTTGTGTAGAATCCTATGTTCCTGCACTTTAAAGGGAAAGAATTTCCCCCATAATATTTAGTTCGTGAGCACTATTGGATCCATGCAGTTGCTTATTTACTTGGGGTGGGCTTGGCGGACTATAGCCTAGAGCAACAAGTTTAGAGCAAGGGATGGCAAATTTGAGAAACGAGTGTCAAGCAAATTAGGAGAATATTCGGCAAATTTGATACACCAAAAATACAGTGTTTTAGAAAATTAGGTGCTTAAGTTTAGTTTTGCAGAGATTTCAATTTCTGAATTAATACTAGAATGGTGAATCCGATATAAATTACTGGGAGTGATCGAGCACTGCTGCACCACCCAGCTCTGAAGCCACTGGGGGTTATGGCTCACCATAAATGTCTTTGCCTAGAGAGCAATGGTCAGTGAGTGATCTAGAGAGCTCGCAAGCGAGTAAAAAAATATATGTAAGCATGTGAATAATCTAAAGAATGGCTTAGACACACAGGTATACTTACAGGGAGGACGTCAAGCATCTTATAGCACAGGGCTGGAAATTCTTGGAATGATCAGCCAAGAAACCTAAATTAGAATGCAGCGCCATCAGAGCTCGGGTGGTGTATAGGTGCTGCTAGAGCACCCTCAGATAGATAATAATATAAAGTTCTCTATAAAGCTATAGGCAAGCACCCATAGATTTTAAACCCCTGGAGAAAGGCAGCAAAACCATAAATCTGCCTCTGGATCCACGCATGGCTGCGAGTTTGACACACAGCGTATATTCACCAGTATATAACAACACATGATAATCACAAATAATAAATAAATGATAATCACAGATAAACATAAACTGCTCGTCAAAAAACCTGATAGGACAACAACTCTCAGAGCATTCGTTCGCTCGCTGATCAACACACAAATTTCTCGAGACACTGACAACGAGGGCGATAAATAAATCTCTAATTATAACCATCAATTAAAATAATTAAAAAATATATATATTTCTCAACAATTACCTATTGTTGTCACAACAGTCAACAAAACAATGGAGGATGTGGCGAGGAGGAGAATTATCTTCTTCGAGATCAATTTTCTTCACTATGACATTATCCAGTCCCTATAGGCGGCCACCTCGGACTTGGCGCAGTGGATGGGCTTGGAGCGAGACTTGCCGACCAGCATGTCGTGGTGCCCGCAAACGAGACCCTTGTAGGAAGGGTCGCTCTCGTACAGCGACCCGTACGACGGGCAGCCGTGTTTCTCCAGGTTCACGCTCGGGATCCCGAGTTCGTCGAGGATGGTCTTCTCGAAGGATCCCCCCTTGTAGGCGACGACGGGGCGGTTCTCGCTCCGACACTCGGCGTAGATGTCCTTGATGACGGACGCCGCTTCCGGGTGCGGGCGGAGCATCGACGTGGAGGACGACCTCTCCCTGGTCGTGGGTCTGAACGGGAGCCCGTGGATGTACTTCTCCTGGTGTCTGATGGTCTTCAGGTCGTCCTCTATGAACGAGTCGAGGCGGAAAGAGCTCAGGTCGAAGCGGATCCCGTACACGTCGTGCACGACGGAGTTGGATATTTTGGTATATGCCAGTTCCCGGATCAGGAACTTCTTCGTCCAGCGGCCGGTGTCCTTGTTGATCAGGTGGACGGTGAACCCTTCGAAGTCCACCAGCGAACACACTTGATCCATCGCTTAATTAATGAGACGGAAAGACAGAAAGAGATATGCCTGATAACAAAAAAAGCTGTTTCGCTTCCGACAGTCAAACTCGAAATCGCGCCGTCTGCTCGGTTTCCCAATCTCTACGCTACACGCGCGCCGCCAAGCGGTTGATTCTGATTGGACGGAGCTGTAATGACGTCAGGAGATAAGCTCCGATGATGGAGTATGGGATTGCCATAATACGGCTGTTTATCGCGTTTCTATTGGTGAAAAAGAAACTTTTTTTTTGTTGTGGGGGGGGGGGGGGAAATCCCTCGATTTAATGACAGAGATCGAAAAGCATGGGCTCGGAGATACGGGGGTGCCGCCCCCCCCAGCATCAAAGGTGGAATCGACTGATCTAATGTATAAATGTATATATGAATTGATATCATCGTGGCCCCCCCCCCCAGCAATAATGACCGTGCCCCCCCCCCCCATACTTCCAAGTCTATGTCCCCCTATGGCGAAAAGGTTATTCCCAGCTCACACACAGAGAGCCGTGGCGTGACTTCTCGGGGGTCCCGGGACAAACTGTTCCTTGGTGCCATAGCCCCCCCCCCCCCATATCCTCGAGCAGGACCCCTAGGTTAGGATATATATTTTTTTTTTTTTGCGGGCTCCCAGACCAGACTTTCTCGGACCGTCCACTTTATAGTGAAAAAAAAGGTTTGATCATCCCGGCGCGGGCCCAAGGACTAGAGCCCTGTTAGCGCCCCTCCCTTGTGAGGGCCATGCTTGAAGACCCTTCTCGAAACGATTATTAATATGCAAAATAAATGTAAAAGAAATGGGCCCCAGTTGCCCCACATACTGCAGGAATTCCCCCAGGCTGGGCCATCATAGGCGGCGATAGACTTGGAAGTCTGGGGGGGGCATGTTTGTGGCCCCCACGCAAGGCCGTAGTGTGTAGTGTGCCTTCTCGGGGAGACTTTTCCTTGGGGGGGGGCACGATGATGATGATGTCAATTCATATATACATTAGATCAGTCGACCCCACCGGAAGGGCAATGCCCTCCATGCCCCCCCCCCATATCTCCGCCCATGGGGACCATTGATGGGGCCCTGATTAGGTTTTTCACGGCCCCATTATAGTAAATTTATAGAGCGGGAATTTAAAAAAAAGTGATAAGAATCATCATGGATTCCCGGGTGATTCCCCACCCCCCAGCCCCCCACCCCCCAACAGGGCTATGCGAAGAACTGCCTGTTATATTCAAAGCCTGCTATATTATTTATTGGTGAAAGTAACAACTTTTGTTGTTATAGCGAGGGGTTATGGCCCCAACCCAAGGCCGTAGTGTGTAGTGTGCCTTCTCGGGGCTTCGGAGCAGACTTTTCCTTGAGAACCTTTCTGAAACTGTTACTATTGTGCCAAATAAGTGTAAATATTTGTGGGGGGGGGGCCCATTCTTTTCGTTGCCCTGGAGCAGTGCCCCCTGTTACCTAAGTCTAGTTACGCGCCTGGCCTCACATACTGCAGCAGGTTCCCTGTAGGTTAGGATCTTTGGCGAGCCATGATCAGATTTTTTACGGGCCACATTACAGTAAATTTACAGAACGAAAAAAAAAATTATAAGAATCATTCACGGGCCCCCGGAGGCCCGTCATTTAGGAGGGGCCGTTGCCCTCCTGGCTTTTGAAAATACACTAAAAATGGTATATATATATATATATATATACTTACATTGAGTACATGTGCTTTGCCCCCCCCCCGGAAAAAGTTGAAATAACGGCCCTGGGCCCCCGGACTCAAATAGTCCCCCTCCCCCCCCCCCACCCGCAGGCGTCTTTGTTATCAGTGAGTGAATTCGTCGCCAGTGACAAACACCAACCGCAACTAAAGATAACTTAACATTCATGTCATTGCATGAAGAAGATGCGTGGCGTACGTTTCCAAACCAAAACTGAAAGTGGGTTGCCGTTTGGCGCGTTTTTTGGCGTCATTTTCCGAAAACTGGTCAAAGTTCACCTGCCCTGTAGAACTCCTCTCTGTTTTCACGTGAAATTTTTAATCTATTTATTTATTACAGGGCATGATTGAGGATAGTTATAAAAGGCTGAAAGAGGGGGGGCGCGATAATGAAAGCCGAAGGCATGATGCCGATTCTTGTACAGTGAAACCTCGATATAACGATACTCTGTGGAAGAAGAAAAATATCGTTGTAGGGCAGGGGGGTCTTCGACCTTTTTTCAGACATTGCGGGTTAAATAAAACAGGGGCCCGCGGCCCACCGAGTGATATTCTCGGTTTATTAAACAGGTTTCCCCAAATTCATTGAACATTTTCATTTACTTTGAATTTATTTATTTCATTAAATTTGTGTTTTTTCATTGATTTTTGAATTCTCATTAATTAGGAAACTATTTTTTTTTTTCGAAAATTATTATTATTTTTCCTGAATTATTACTCTTAACAATTCTGAAATTACTCTTAACATTTCCAGAAAATGCTCTTAACAATTCTGTGAAATTACTCGTAACAATTCTAAAAATTGCTAAATAGCAATTTGCATATGAACTTATTTTAATATTAACAATTCCGAAAATTGTTATTAACCATCTTGACAATTACTATTAACAATTTCAAAAATTGCTCTTAACAATTCTGAAAATTGCTCTTAACAATTCTGCGAAATAACTCGTAACTATTCTGAAAATTGCTATTAAAAATTCTGAAAATTGCTATTAAAAATTCTGAAAATTGCTATTAAAAATTCTGAAAATTGCTATTAAAAATTCTGAAAATTGCTATTAAAAATTCTGAAAATTGCTATTAAAAATTCTGAAAATTGCTATTAACCAGTCTGACGATTGCTCTTAACAATTCTGAAACTTAGGCACCTGTTTGATTCTGAAAATAGTCACACCTTTTCTCCCCATGTTTCCCTTGAAATCTCTGATTCACACCTGATTTTTTGGCCCTCTCAATCACCTGTCATGGCTCCACTTTCATTTGATTTGCACCTGTGCCACCCCCCCCCCAATCCTTTTAGAGTATCCCAGGAACACATAAAAGGCCATATGGTCCCCTGAGTACCTTCGATCAAGCCCAAGAACCTTCAACCTGTTACTCGCGATCAGTACAGTGCTCCTTGAAGCACCTAGAATGCTCCATGTTCGTGTCTAATTTCGTGCTCGCGAGCACTTGATCAACCCCTCAACTACACCCCTTGCACAAATTGCATTTCAAGGGTTGAAATCGCTCTGATTTTAGACGTACGTACGTATGTCAAACCTGCCGTAGGGTGTTCCCTTTTTTGATGATGGGTGCAGGAAGTGCCGGCGAGTAGATAAATGCTAAAGACACCTTGAGAACCACACACACACCCCAAGGCCGTCATAGCATCATGAGCCCCTCGGTTTTTTTTGAGGCCCTACCAGGTAAATTCTAGGAAAATTTCAACCAAATCTGATTTCTGTGAGGCCCCTCTTCTCTTGAGGCCTCCTAGCCGTGCCCGGGTGGGCCCATGCGTTAAGATGGCACGGACACACACTCCCACATAAAAATTCCAATAGGAACCTCTAATGTATAGGGAGCATGTAGGAAAGCCGTCAAACCTCCCACAGAGGCCCAGAGCACCTAATCAGGTGCAGAAAAACAGAAGAAAAGTACAAGAAGAACAGGAGGGGTCGCAGATATAGCCAAAGTCTAGAATATGGGACTTATGGGTAAATTAGATCGCTCAGGCACATTCTCCTCATACCAAAAATTTGATCCCGGATGTTTTTCCCGATCGCTCGTCAGTGTACTTCGAAAAATATTGTTATTTCCCATTATCTATTTTAACGTATGTAATGGCGTGGGTATTGGGTATTGCACTATTTACTGTTATCACTGGCGAAGGCGTTATCTTTTTACCTTCTTAATTCGTTATCACTGATATATGCTACAGCATATGTTCCGTATACGTAGGAATAACAATAAGGATTGATTAGATGGCATTATATATATACACTCCTCCTTTCGCAATCACATTATGGGGCCGTTCAAGTATTACGTAAGCAAATTTTCAGCCATTTTTGACCCCCCACCCAATGTCAGCAAAAGTCAGCGAAACTCTCACCGGCCCCCCCCCCTTTGTCAGCAAAATTTCGTCATCAGCTCTGCCCCTTTGAATCCTAATGCATATCGGTGGGATCAGAGACGGGGGGGGCGCATATTAGGGCTCACGCGTGCCCCCTTGGCCCACGGACCAAATATGGCCCTGGGGGTTATTTGGTGCGGCCTCCTCACACCTAATTTTCTAATTTTCTAAAAATGAACTAAGCGGCACAATTACAGATCGCTTAAGTGTCCCGTGGTACAATTCCAGGACATTTAAGCGGCCCGTGGCATATTTTCAGATCACTTAAATGACCCAGGACACAGTTCCAGAACACTTAAACGATCCGTGGCACATTTAGAGATCCCTTGAGTGATATGTGACGTAGTTTTAGACAACTTAAGTGGCCCCCCCCCCAGTGCGGTTCTACATCACCGCGGCACATTCTCAGATTATTCAGGTGATCCGCGGCATATATGTAATTACGGATCACTTGAGTGATGCGTGGCACAGTTCCAGAGCACTTAAGCGGCCCGGACACATTTCCAGACCACTTGGAATCCGCGAAACACTTAGAGATCACTAAAGTGGCTCTGTAGGGCACTTATCAATTGGGGGGAGGGTGTTACTTCAAAGTGCCCACAAACTATCGAAAGGTTTTCCTCGTTTGGGGCGCAACGAGTAAGATTCCATTAAGAATATTTCATATCTTCATAAAGGGTGGTTGATGACGTAAGCATTATCCAAACCCCCCTCTCCTCCCCCGTCATCAAAAGTCAGCAAATCGGAACCCCCCCCCCCCCCATTGACGATGACGTAATACTTGAATGACCCCTATGACCCTTCAAAGAATAAGCACCTATATCTATTGGAATCATGGCCCCCACATCCTGTAGCGGGGCCCCCTAGGCTGGGATCTTATGCGGGCCCCTCGGTCAGACTTTTAACGAGCCCCTTCTGTAGTTAATTTATAGCGTGAAAAAGTAAAAAATGATAATAGTCCCGAGCCCCAGAGCCCTGTCAGGTCCCCTATGTGGGGGGGGGGGGCATGATTGGAAGAAATACGTAGCCCTATAAGTGCGTTGTAAAAGCTTGCGTATCCTCAGATATTCGTAGATTGCTGGTGTTCACAAAGAAGCAGGTATGAGGTGACGATGCGGCCGCCTAGAGCGGCAGGATTGCAGGGGCGGCATATTTTATAACAGATTTAACATGTGGCAACGTTTCCACTTTCGCAAATTTTTACACATCGAAATAATTTTGAAGGAAAAGTGCGAGTGGGTAAATCAGTGCATAAATGAAGCACTTTTCAGTGTTGAAAAATGATCTATTCAACACTCTTTGGTATTGAATACTTAATTCATCTCAACACACCTCCTTTCTTGCACTTCCAAAAAGCGTCACCCATATCTAGAGAATCCCCACCATACGTTTGGATTTCTTGTTCATCTTCCGACAAATGACTTTTTCAACCAACACCATACTACAAGGGTCTCTATAATTTCTCTATAGTTTCTTATAATTTTTGGTTTTTTCATGCTATAAATTTTTTATCGAGGGACCATAGGAAAATCTGACCTCTAAGGTCCAGACAAAGATCCTAGCCTAGCGACACCTGCTGCAGGACATGGTTGCGATAAATGCATCCAGTCTTCCGACTAAGCCAGTACGTCCTATAAATATTGTATCTGGGAAGTAATGAGTCCCGTATATACCGGGTGACTCCAAACGTTACGCCGTCTGCCAATACAGGCCCGTTATTTGGGGCGTCGGGGGCAAGTGCCTGCCCCCGGCTTTTGAAAATACACTAAAAATGGTATGTATATATATACAAATATATATATACACATAAATTAAGTACATGTTCTTTGCCCCCCCCCCCCCGGAAAAAGTTGAAATGACGGCCTTGCGCCAATAGCAGTTCTTTTTTGCCTTGTAGCATATGCCGCGAATTCACAATGGCATTTACAATTTTAAGGGAATTAAAATTAAAATTTAATACTCTAGAATACTTTAAGACGTTCCTTTTCTAAAATATTGTTGGTGCTGCTACCTACTTTCAAAATCAGAAGCTCAGGTATAAAAAACTAATCTCTTCATTCATCTTTGCTTCGTATAAGCCATAGTTTCCCACCCTTTTCTGTCCCCCATATATTCGCCCCCTTCCTAAGAAATGTTTTTCTCCCAAAGCAATCTAATCCATAGGATTCTTCTGCCGCCCCCCTGAAACATTCCAACGCCCCCGAGGGCGTTAACGCCCACGTTGGGAATCACTGTTATGAGCAAAGCTTACAAACTGACCTGGAAGATAAACTTCCAGTTCAGTAATTTTTTCAAGACCCAAGCAGACGCCAGGTTGAGATCGTAAAAAGTAAATTTTTCAACGCTCCATTTTATAGTAATGTGCTGCCATCTAGTTTCAAATTTAAAAATTACTCATATGGTGATGATGAAGTTAAAAGTAAAAAAACTATATTCTTTATTCCGCTCAGTTCCTTATAAACGAAGCTCATAAACTGAACTGGAAATTCAAACTGAAAGTTCGGTTATTTCATTTGAGCATAAGGAGACGTCCAAAACGAAGAACCTCTGAATGAGCAGACGACAGAAAAGAAGTCGGTTTGTCCGGTTCCCTACATGCTAAGCTCACAAACAGAACTGGAAGTTTGAACTGCCAGTTCAGTTATTTTTTCAGGACACAAGGAGACATCCAAAACAAGTAACCTGGAGAGAAGCAGACGACAGAGATTATATTACTGGAGGGAGCATCCAGCCACCGCGACTGCAGCGACATCAAATGCAAGGAAATTACGTGACTCGGTCAAAGCAAAGTTCCCGCCTGGCAATTTTTCCATAGAAATGTACAGTTCGGTCTCTAAACACTGGGTTTTAAAGATTAAAAAAGGATACGGAACTCATCTAAAGGTGAAAAAAGATTAATTAATTTATTTCATTAATACTGGAATAATTTCTTTCATTAATGTGGAAAAATTTCTCTTTCATTATTTCTTGAATTTTCTTTCATTAATTCTGGAATTATTTCCTTTATTAATTATTATTTCTTTCATTACTTCTGGAATAATTGCTTTCATCAATTCTGGATTTGTTTCTTTAATTACTGCTGAAATTATTGCTTTCATTAATACTGAAATTATTGCTTTCATTAATACTGAAATTATTGCTTTCATTAATACTGAAATTATATATCATTAATACTGAAATTATTGCTTTCATTAATACTGAAATTATTGCTTTCATTAATACTGAAATTATTGCTTTCATTAATACTGAAATTATTGCTTTCATTAATACTGAAATTATATCTCATTAATACTGAAATTATATCTCATTAATACTGAAATTATATCTCATTAATACTGAAATTATTGCTTTCATTAATACTGAAATTATTGCTTTCATTAATACTGAAATTATATCTCATTAATACTGAAATTATTTCTTTTATTGATTCTGAAATTACATCTCATTAATACTGAAATTATTTCTTTTATTGATTCTGAAATTACATCTCATTAATACTGAAATTATATCTCATTAATACTGAAATTATTGCTTTCATTAATACTGAAATTATTGCTTTCATTAATACTGAAATTATTGCTTTCATTAATACTGAAATTATTGCTTTCATTAATACTGAAATTATATCTCATTAATACTGAAATTATATCTCATTAATACTGAAATTATTGCTTTCATTAATACTGAAATTATTGCTTTCATTAATACTGAAATTATTGCTTTCATTAATACTGAAATTATATCTCATTAATACTGAAATTATATCTCATTAATACTGAAATTATTGCTTTCATTAATACTGAAATTATTGCTTTCATTAATACTGAAATTATATCTCATTAATACTGAAATTATTTCTTTTATTGATTCTGAAATTACATCTCATTAATACTGAAATTATTTCTTTTATTGATTCTGAAATTACATCTCATTAATACTGAAATTATATCTCATTAATACTGAAATTATTGCTTTCATTAATACTGAAATTATTGCTTTCATTAATACTGAAATTATTGCTTTCATTAATACTGAAATTATTGCTTTCATTAATACTGAAATTATATCTCATTAATACTGAAATTATTGCTTTCATTAATACTGAAATTATATTTCATTAATTTTGGAATTGTCTCTTTCCTTCATTCTGGAATTATCTTTCATTAATTTTATTATTATCTTTCATTAATTTTATTATTATCTTTCATTAATTTTATTATTATCTCTTTCATTAATTTTATTATTATCTTTCATTAATTTTATTATTATCTTTCATTAATTTTATTATTATCTCTTTCATTAATGATGAAATTATCACTTTTATCAATGCTCAAATCATCTCTATAACACATTAATTCTAGAATATTTTCTGTCATTAATTCTGGAACTATTTTTTTCATTAATTTTTGGAATTATCTCATCGATGCTGAAATTATTTCTTTCATTTATTGTTTTAAATTTCTGTGGATGCCGTAAGAAAATAAGGGGGATTGTGTTTGTTTTCACAGAGTCCATAGGCGGCGATTGACTTGGAAGTCCTGGGGGGGGGCAACGTCATCATTGCTGGGGGGCACGATGATGATGATGTCAATTCATATATACATTAGATAAGTCGAATCCCCCTTTGACGCTGGGGGGACAACGTCCCCCACGCCCCCCCCCCCCCGTATCTCCGCCCATGACGGAGTCACGTGATCTTCCGACGAAAGATGTTGGAGGACCGTTCTCAGGCGGAGACCGCTGACGTCATACTCCCTCCAGTAATATAAGCTGGATGGAGGCTTGATTTATATACTGTTGGTGCTGCCATTTAATCTCGAAATTTCAGGCAACTCATGCGATGATGAAAGAGAGATAGAGAGTTCTTTGGCATGAAATTTTTTTATGAGACGAAAATTTCGTCCACCGTTACCAGATTCAAACCTGAAAAAGGAGGATGCCTGGTGCGAACCTTTGGTAGTGCCGTCTTAACGCATGCCTCTCCGACCCCGGGCCGTGCACAAAGGTGCCTCAAGGGAAGAGGTGAATCAGCAAAACGAGACGTAATTGCATTTTTCGAGAATTTTTCACGTAGGACCATCGGCTGAGATACGGGAGGGGCCGTGGGGGGGGGGGGGCATCATCATCAAAGGTAAAGTCGACTGATCTAATGCATATACGTATAGATGAATTGATATCATCATCATCATCGTGTTCCCCCTCCCCCCACCCACCCAGCAATAATAATCATGACCCCAGACTTCCAAGTCTATCTCCGCCTATGGGTAGGGCTTCCAAAAAATCCCTTGGCTCGGGAGCCTATCATACTATTATGACGATCCTGCCTGTCAGCTCACCTTTATAGGGGTCATGGAATTCCAGTACTTGAGTAATTCCAGTAATCCCGGCGAAATTGAAAGTTGGAGGACGGGGGGGGGGGGGAAGTCATATAAAAATTTACACTTTTTTTTTTATTTTGTGTACGCTGTATTTTAATCCTCAAAACTCATACAGGGCGATTTCTGGTCACATTTTGAGAATTTTCAAAATTAGAACCATACCACTACGACGAACAGTTGATGAGATAAAGGCTGTAACGACACTGCAAGGAGAATCCATTGAATCTTAGAATGGACATAATATTAGCAATAGGCAGGGCCGCAACTAGTGAGGGGGGGGGGGCAGGCGGGTCTGGTGTTCCAGGGGCATCACAAAAGGGGGCGCAAATTTCACCTATCCTTCAGCATTACGAGGGAGGTGCCTAAATGAGTGGTTGCCCTGGCTAACCAAGTATCGAGTTGCGGCCCTGCCAATAGGTATCCGATTTCTGATGAATCACCCTTATATTGGGTATTTTTTCTCTTAGATAGATTCTCAAGTTTGTAATTTACACCTGGTAGCATTTCTTTTACTTCTATAGATCAAACTACACAGTTGATCCACTAATAACCAACAAAAATCACGTCCTTATTCTGTAGAACTTGGTTTACTGCATGGGGTCTATCTGGGCATTTCTCCGGGGTGTCAAGTGACAATTAGATCTGGTTCCGATTTTCAAGAGTAAATATGCAAATAGGTAGGTAGGAATTTTTAGCTAGGTAGTAGTGCCTCTCAGAAAAATCGCTTTGTATGAGGGCGTATGATAATGTTAAGACAGCCCTGGGCGTACTTTCTGAAAATTGTGAAAAGCTAATCGAGAAAAACTCAGCAATAACGTGAAGTCTAGTTAGCAATATTATTAGTTTCTCATCTTTTGTGCCATCCTTTGTGATAATGATCTTCAACTATACAATCAAGTGTTCTTAAAATTTTAGGATCTTCTATCGGATGATCGATGCTGAAAAAGAATCGTACATTTGATACCTTTTTGTCGTGTCCCTTCTGTACTGATGCCATAAGCACGTGCTTATTTTGCTTAATGGTTAATCCGGCCCTGTCTTTATGGATAAACCAAGACCTGATAACTTTGGTAGCTGAGCAGAAGGCCCCCACAATCTACTTGGGAAGATTATATGCATCTGTAGCGATCATTCGAGCTTGGTGCGACAGAGAATCCCCGCTTGGAACATAGATTGATAAGGGATATTCGAATGAGATCTTTGAAAATACAAACCCTCAGATATAAAATGTATATTCATGGGTATCCACGACCAAAGAGGGATACATGGGGGTGCACCATGGGCATATGGGAAAAAAACCAATGGTATTGTTGAAATGTTCCAGTTTCTTCGCCAACGACGGAGATACGAAAGCCTGAATCGACAAGATATTTGAATTACCCTTTGCGGAAGAGGCAGTAGCAGAAATGCAAGATAAACCAAACTAATTCGGAAGAGAATAGAGTCCTGGAATGAGGGTTTTTAGGCAAGGTTCTGAGTTTATCGATACGAGTCGAGGTAGGAAACCGTAAAATAGATCTCGTCGAGGAGTTATAGGTAGTGTTGATGTTGGTAAATAATGCTTTGGCTGCGTTAAACCGGGCAACTACCCCGTAGCCGTTGGCGCCTCCAATAATACTCACGAGTACAGGCTTGAGAAATTTACTACGGATATTTCTGGATGAGCGGGAGATGGAGCGATGAATGTGTTTGAAGAAAAGGCAGGGAAAATAAATGTTTTTTCCAGAGAGGTGAGGGTACAATTCAGGTAAAATCCCAGAACTTTCAGGAATGGACTCCCCATTTATGCTGAAAGATAGAAAATGGGGAGACGTTTCCGTGAGAAAGCGAATATATAGCAATAAAGCAACGAATGAAGATAGTAGAACCTATTTGTTTAGGTTGGAAAATTATTATTGGACTTTGTCAAAATGGTGGCGTCATCTGATGTATACGTTGCTGCCCTACATTAACATATCCATCCCGAAGTGTGACCAATTCGCGACGGGGCCCGCCACTTCGCGAATTAACCAAGTGTTTTAGGTAAAGTTCGAATTGTAGAAATGTTTCGGACTTTGGCCGGAAATTTTGCGAAGTGGCAGGAGATCCCTGGCTGAAGTAAGACGGCCCAGAAAGAGCCAAATGTATATATATCTTAATCGCCAAAGTGTGATGTATCTCTACATGTAGAAGCTGTATTGGATTAGATTCAATTGACGAGAGAAATATTTCAGAGGAATAAACTATAAAAATAATTACATCAGCATACAGTTTTTTTCCTTCCAAATTTTGGAGGGGAAAAAATGATTACCGCATCGTGACGGCGGTTTGATGGGTCGCCATAACTAACCTGTACATAATTATCACGAAAAAATACGTTAACTTGACGATGATCCCGTCTATTATTATCGGACTTTGGCCAGGGATAAACGGGCACTTCGCAAACTGGCCGGCCAGTGTCCGATTTCTGACATTATTAAACGAAAATTTAAAAAACAATTTTAGAGCTTTGCAAAATATTACATACACAGGGGGAATGAAACTGTCAAATATGCGCTCCTCATTTCGGACCTCTGGAATATGTGTAAACCCTACTTTCATATCTTTTAGCACACATCGACCCCCCCCCCCCCCGTCGAGTTTGGTCCCCGCGCAAAAGGATTTTCAGATTCACATCGTGTCGAGATTTTCCTACGAAACATTTAAAACAATGTTAAAATACCCCCTGAAAAACAGATTTCCATTACGCTGCCATCTGTCAGCAACATAAGCATCCATGGATGTCAATATTTTTCTGGAACAAATTTTTTTAAATTTTAACAGTGCAAATAGCAGAAGCTCGTGACGTCACTGAAGAAGGCCATTTCACCTATTGGATACAGCAGGCCGACGCATGCGATATCTTTACCTTTTTTTTTTTTGCAGCATATCCAATGGCAATAAGGTGAAATGGCCTTCTTCATTGACGTCACAAACTTCGTTCTATAGGCCTTGTTCTATAGGTGGTGTTGGTCTAATGCGCCGAGTTTGATATTTCTGATTCGAAATGACATGAATGAATGCCAGGGTCTCTGCCACCGGACTTATCCCGTTGCCGAGATCTCTTCCAGCCCAGCTTCGTGGCAGAGTCTGGAACAAAGTGAGTGCACCTAACAGTCTGTGTGTGTAGCTAGTGTTGTGTCTGCTATTTCAGTGCTGCCATCTATACTTCAAATTGTGAGTGAAGTGTAATGATTGAGTATTTGTAACGTTGTAGGTCTGTTGCTCTCTGTGGCGAGACTTTTTAACGGGGTGATCGGCTCGCATTCGCGCCTTGAAGTTGGGGACCACAGAAAACCAACTTCAGCCGACCACCACTGTGGCGCCGGTGGGATTCGAACCTGGATCCCCACGATGCAAGTCCGTCACTATGACCACACGACCACCACAGCGGCGATTCGAACTGACAGGGGATCGGGGCGACATAATACATTTTCATTTCCAGTTGCGGTCCCCCCGGTGTAGATCTCTCTCTCTCTCTCTTCAAACGTTGACTGCAAACATATCTTCAATTAGAAAATGTTTCCAAGTGACGTGCGGTTGCTAAAAATGTAATAAATTTTTGCAAGGGCTTATATATAAAAAAATGTAAAAAAATAAACTTTTTATGTAGACCCGCCTATGTCACGAGTTCTCAAACTGTGTGACGCGGTGTCCTGGTGAGCCTCCAACCTTTAATGGAGAGTTTTAAGATTTTCGAAGAGATTCCTTGTTAAACTGCTCTCTTTGGAGCCGCGGATAAGATTTGATCAAGGTAAGGCAAGCCACTGGTGGAGAAAAAAAATTGAGAACCCCCCCCTCCCCCTTGCGTCAACGTCTTGTGTGACGTCATTGCTGAAACAGAACGGAGTGCGCCCGCTTTGCTACCCCCGTTAATTACGATAGTTTGCAATCGCTGTGCTGCCCATCTTACTGAATTCTTTCCAAAATCATCTTTTCGATTATTGTCATCGGTAGGGCTCGGATTTCTTATGTCTTCACATACCGTTTAAATTTTTCATGCACATTTCACTATTTTTACGTCATAGAGCATATTTTCAAAATTTTAAGGCATTTTTTGCATATTTCATAATATTCGGTAATAAGTACATTTTTTCCCCGTTAAATATTGCAATCCCTCTTCAGATTGGTTTTTTTTATTAGGGGGGGGGGAGGGGTTCCCGCCTCTGACGAGAGCTCTTTCTTCTTCCCGTTATTCACATATGCTCTAAAACCTAGCCAACCTGGGCCATAGTGACGGACTCGCATCGCGAGGTCCCGGGTTTGGACCCCACCGTCGCCGCAGTGGTGGTCGGCTGAAGTTGGTTTTCTGTGGTTCCGAACTTCGAATGCAAGCCGATCTCCCCATTAAAAGTCTCGTCGCAGAGAGCAACCGGGTTACTACGGTAAAATCATCAACCATTACACTTCACACATAGTTTTGAAAAATAGAAGGCAGATGGCAGCACACTATATAACAAGCATTATACAGAAACAAGCTTCACATTAGGTTCACAACACGGACACGCACGTTCCAACATGTACTAATTCGTTGGAAATTACGCCGAGGAATATGGACGAGGTGCGTGTGTGGGTTAGTAGTAGTCTTTCTTGGACACTTCATGGCTGTAAATAGTTTGATTATCTGAATTAATGATGGTAACTCGTGAGAAATTTTCAATATTCGTGGGGGGAAAATTAGCTAAATTGCTCCATGTGGGAAATTTCTGAGCGTTTGTGGGAAATTTTGGAAGGTTTATCAAACAAACAAAGCACCAAATTTTGGTTTAAATTTTGTGCAATGTTTTTCTAAAACTAAATACAGTCATCGCTCGTTTTTACGAACCCGTACGGACGTGAAAAATAGTTCATAAACGGCAAGACGATTGAATGGTGTTTAGGACCAGAAATTTTTAGTTCATAAAAACATGCAGTTCGTATATAAATTGGAGGTTCATAAAATCGAGCTTCGCTAGATATTTTTACTGATAGATGGCAGCACGTTAATTCTGAATTTTTGCCGGGTGGAAGAAAGTGTAAAAAAGAAGGAAAGCTATATTATGATACTCCTTGTGGTTAGTAAAGTGAAGAGTTTTTTTGTTCATATAATAAGTAAAGGTTTAGAATATTCTAGGCCAGTGGTTCTCAACCGGTGGCCATATGGCCCCCTTGTGGTACTGGGATACTTCAAGGGGGCCACGACAGGTGGTTTTGAGAGCTGAGAAGAAAAATTAAGGTGTGAAGAAATAAAGATTTTATATTAGTGACTAACACTTATACAGTGAAACAGAGAATCCAACAAAACCAGGACCTTCTTTAGGGCATGGACCCACCCAGGCCTCACCGCCTACATTTTGCAACAAGTTCCCTAGGATGGGGGCTAAATTTTTCAGACCCCCTTCCCTATATGAAATTTATTGTATGAAAAACAAAAAGAAAAAGATGAAAACCATATTAGGCCCCGGGCTGTAGCTCTGTCAGTCCCACTCTTGTGAGGGGCCTCATGCCCATAAGTGACCCGACCTTATGATATTTTGTATAGTGCAATTAATTTTGAAAATAAGTAGGGAATATGTAGGCTGTTATTTCCAGCTAAAGTATGGGACTACCATAGCATCACGTTGCCTAAGGAGGGGGGGGGGGCCATGATATTGAGACGGTCCTGATAGAACTCGGACTAGCGGGGAGATCAATAAGTTCTAGGCCAGTGGTCTGGAGGCCAATTTTCTTTGCAAAATTTTCGTTCAGTATAAATTCACTGAAAAAAATCATTTCAACACGTATAAAGTGTCTTGCTTCTAGATGAGGGTTGAAAACTCTGGGTAAGACAGGGGAGCCACGAGAAAAAAAAAATGGTTCAAAGGGGGCCACGGGCAAAAAAAGGTTAAGAAACACTGCTCTAGACGGCATCGATACTTCTCATTGCCATATTATTTTGCTAAAAACTAGTATCATTTGAGTTAAGAATGAATTTAGTATTTGCTTATGAGGTAACTTCCACTGAAAATATTTCTCTCTCTCTCTCTCTGTTCCATTTCAGTTAAATCCCGTACGTTAATTAGTCAATTGGAAGCCAACTCGAGACCGATAATTTCAATTATTGTTTGAACTTTATTGTCTTTCTGTATTCATTTGCGTTAGGGCGTAGCTTAAAGGAGCCTGGAAGTTCGATATTACCAATGCAACTGCAACATTTAAAAAAATTGGAAGCGAATACGAAAAAAAAAAAGAGAAAATTGTAATATACAGGGTGTCCTGTAAGTGCTAATGCGACCTCTATCTCATCAACCGTTAGTAGTGGAGGTGTGGTTTCAATTTAAAAATTGCTCAAAATGTGTTGAAGAATTACTTTCTACCAGTTTCGAGAGTGAAAATATAGTGTGTCACAAAATTAAAAAAAAAAACTAAATTTGCATACGGTCCCTTTGTCCTCTAAGTTACATCTAGAAAGTTGTTGCCCGATCTCTCCTCATGCCCAAAAAAAAAAAAAAATTGAGTTTCTAACTGAAATATTCGCAGAGCTATTCGAATTCAAAAATCGGAGAAAAGTTGAGAGAGGACAGCATAAATGAGGAGAAGGAGCGTTGTGTCCGTTATTCTTTGTGGTTCTAGTGCATCAATTGAGTGGGCACTCAATTTTTCTCTCTCAAATACTATGGATATTTTTATACAATCAGTCCCGAGCATTCAGGATTTTAATAATTGGTTATTTTTTTTCTCGAATTTTGACTTCAACATTCAATTTTTTCAATAATCGCCAAAATTTACTCATATTATGTGCCATAATTTTTTTTTAAAATAAGTTTAGTAGCATATCCTCGAATCAAAGTATGAAATGCCATAGTGTTGAGAGACAAAGTTTCAAGACATGAATGAGTGGCGTTCGAAAAAATGTCTCTTATATCTAACACAAAAAAATTTTGAGAAAAGAGCATTTTGGTGGAAAATATTGGCATATATTGCTAAACAGTTAGCCTGCCAACAGTTTATATTAAAAATAAAGGGTGATAATAATTGACGTTCCCACACTCTGAGTTTTTTTTCCTCAAAAAACTGCTTATCCGAATGCAGACAAACTTTTAGGATATCTTAATTGAGACCATGGGAAGAGATATTTATGAACTAAAAAAAATAGTTCAATTTTTGACCTGCAGGTGAAAAAGTGGCGCTTTTTATTAAATTTTATTTTTTTCTATGGACCATATAACGTATATACCAAGTTTCAATGTCATACGTCCCCCAGGACGGGCAAAGATCGGAGTTGTGTCAGTATACTGGAACTGCTCAGATCTATATAGCGCCCGTTCTGGTACACGTAGCCCGTTGAAACTTGGTATATATACCAGAGGTCTTCAACCTTTTTTCTAGTCGCGAGCACTGCCTGTACGCGTTATGAAAAGAAGAGCACCCTTACGGCATGCTTGACATACAGATGCGTAAAATTAGGATGGCTTCAATCCGTGAATGCAATTTCTACAAGGTGTTTAATTGGAACGTTGATCAAGTGCTTGCGAGCACCAAATCGAGCACTCTGAGTGCTCGCGAGCAACAGGTTGATGCCTAATATATACACTATATGAACCATGGGAAAAATGTAAAATGCAATAGAAAAGCGGCACTTTTTCTCCTGGTGGTTGAAAATTGAACTAATTTTTTATTTCATAAATCTCTCTCTCATGGTCTCATTAAGGTATCCTAAAAATTTGGCTGTATTCGGATTAGCAGTTTTTGAGGATAAAATACTCAGAGTACGGGAGCTTTAATCATAATAACCCTGTATTTTAAAAATATTTCTAGTACAGGTAGTGCAAAAACTTCAATACATTTAGAGACGCAGAAGATTTCATAGTACATGCAAACTGAAAAAATCTAAAATATTGTGTATTTTTGGAAAATTTACATGCACAAACCCCACTTAAATCACATGCCTGACCGGGCATGTAAATTTTTGAAGATGTGTCCAGCCCTGCTATGCATCCGCCATAACTCTCGCCTAAGAGTATGGAGAAGTTTTCTCAAACAATAGAAATTCTAATTAATATGGACGGGATCGGCCCGAAAGGCACGGACAGCCCATCAATCAACAGCGACGGTCTGAGAGAATGACCGAAACCTCAGAAATATTCCAAAAATCTATGAAAAACGTGGAACGCTTCACCGATCACCGGTCAATTTACAGAATTAGAAGGTAAGGGGAGCTTATACGTAACGTTTCAAGTAATTATAATCGGTTCCACACAGTGCAGAAATTATCACCGGAGAGAGTTAATGGAATTATCCTCATAGCACTCACAGGAATTATGCTGGAAACGTGAGAGTTTTTTCTGAAAAGGCGCAAAATGACAGCTCGAATCGGGTGGCTGTCGTGGACGGTAGTGAGGGTGGCGTCAGTACAAAAACCGCCCACTTCTGACACCGTTCACGTGACGCCAAATACAATTACTTCACCCCAAGCTTGAAGAGAGGGCAATGGAAATTCACAACAAATAAATACTCAAAAGGATGGCTACCACGTCGTTGTTGTCGATAATTTTCCCGGCCCTGATGGCCGTTCTGGTCGGAGAGGTGACCACCGTCTCGACACCCGCGACGACCCCGCCGACGACTCCGCCGCCGATACTGACCAGGTTCTCGAGCACCTACAGTGGGGCGTCGCACCGGGACGGCAAGAAGCTCGACGCCAAGCCGATGGTCGTCGTCAACGTGGCCAACAAGGTCCAGTGCATAAGCCAGTGCCTCCAGCGGATGAGGGGCCCCAAGAAGAACCGCTGCAAGGCCGTCAATTACGGCCACGACGGGAGTTGCCAGATACTCAACACTTACGTCTGCGACGGGGACAAGAACTTGACGGTGGCGCCTGGATACACTTACTTTGACATGGTGGACAACCACGACGACGACGTGAGTACATGCCACGAGGTCGAGAATAATTCTCAAATACACACGCATCATTGGTGCCGAAACCTGGAAGCTGAGGTTTTTTGACTCCCCCCATCCCCAAAATAAATGTCGTGAGGGGCTGATTCCAATTAATTGAAGAAAAACAATGTAATGCACCCCCCTCCTTCCCTGCGTACGGGCTTAATTCCGTATATTCCTTCAATATTTTCTTCATGTCGGTGCCTCTGGCACACATGAAACACAATGTATATCTCTGACAAGTCAGTCATTGGGCTAAATTATGGTCTGAAAACAGACCTACCCTAGATAATTACTGGATAATTTTGATGTTGCCTTTGTTTGTGATGCCATCTTAATTATTTCCTCACAGATTGAATACGCAAGGTCGAAACAATGTGAAAACAAAGGGAGGTGCTCATCGAAATGCTGTAAGTAACACTAACACAAACTCATATTGAAACATATATATATATATTATATATATTTTTTGGTTAAACTCGGGGCACTTTCTCCGGTGTTTTCAAGGGCAATGGCTAAAGCCGATAGAGCTTGGACCGTGTTCGGTTTGAAAGAAAGAAAGTTGCTCCGGTTTCACTGATCACCAAACTTTTCCCACCCGTGACTCCCTTAACTTCATCACTGCCCTCCGATGAATTTTCTTCCTTGCAATCTTCATCTCCACAAATAACCAGTCTTTCAATAAATAATGTATTGACAAGTGGAGAGGACATTTCTATATGAGGGTGTCAATATCTGTCGTGTCAGGTTCAATTTTGTACACTAACGTCTATATTTATGGCAGCAAATCAGGGCCGTAACTAGGATTTTTGTAAAAGTGAGAGGGGGGGGGGAAGACATGATTTCGCTGCTCCGAAAACTAAAATTCGATGAAAATCCCACTTAAAATTTGTCGCCTCCTAAATTTTGCTACCCGAGCAATTGCCCCTCCCCCCATCGCCTTCCTCTAATTTCGCCCCGCTCGGCACTTGCGATCACAGAAAGCAGCTTGCACACAATTTTGTGTGAGTCATGGTATACCATTTAGAAATCTAACCATTACACTCTCTCTCGTAGAAAAGCCTGCTTTACCGAGAAATTTTGTTACAATTTCAGAAAGCAACTGTTTCACTAAAATGTGGCTTTTCAAAAACCACAGCATCAAGTACAGTAAAGGTTTTTACAAATCTAATGGGGGTGAAGTAGAACTCGCATCAAGCAGTCATTGCATTAAAAATTTCGATAGAAGAACTAGTATTTTGTATGACCCTTTTTGGTCAATTGGTAGCAAAACAGTCGAAGTATTTGTGTGCAATTTTCCTTTCCGTTCCCGAGTTATACAGGTTCCGTTTAATCCAGGTTTTAATGTGTATTTTGGCATTGAAATCACGGAACCACGATTTTTTCCCCCTTTAAAGACAGGTTTCCGCTTAATACAGGTTCCGTTGAAGACAAATTTTACTGTAGATATTTTTCAATTTTTCGTCAGCAATAAGTTGTAATAACAACCTCAAGGTAAGTAGCTTTTAAAATTTGCTGTTCCGGGAGCTAAATTGCTCCTGATCCATTTTTACCCCCCCCCCCAATTTAACGAATAAAATGGTCGGTTTCTTACGGTTCGTTAAAACGGGGTCCGACAGTAGCTCTGCACAGTGTAAAACAACATCAAATTTCACAAACTCCGTTCGAAATATGTAATAATAAAATTCAGAAAATTGGCCATGACTGACTGTGACACGATGGACTTGCTCACCTCCTAGATTGTACAGCTTCGTACGAGCTGTGAAAAAAATACAATGGATAAAGTAAACCAATGGATAATCGACCACAACTGCTATCAGATATAATTTATATCTTTCATTATCTTATAATTGTTTCGATTGATGTACAGAAGTCAGTATTTTTCAGATATATTTGATACCTTTTTTTTTATTATCTCGTAATTATCTCAATTGATGTGCAGAAGTCGTATCAGGTTGTTTTAGATTTCAATGTTCAAGACTTCGAATAGACAATAATTACCAACAAACAAGTCACAACACTTCACCCATGGTTCGAAATATAGATGGCAGCACTATTGCAAGTATTACACAGAGGAAAACTTCACGTTAGGTTCCACACAAAGGCGCATTTATGGTTTTTCCACCAGTAGGCTGTACGAATTTTTCCGCCTTTCTCCCATTTTAGTCTAATTTTCTTCACTGTTCTTTCCTCGAATTCTCCAACCTGTGGCGAACTCGCTTGGCCTCCCCTCCCCCTACTCCTGCAAGTACACTTGCGTCTCTGAGTTACCCTTTTGATTACTCACACACAGTGCCGTCTTAACGCATGGGCCCACCCGGGCACGGCCCGGGGGCCTCAAGAGAAGAGGGGCCTCACAAAAATGAGATGCGGGTGAAATTTTCTGGGATTTACCAGGTAGGGCCTCCGAAAAACCACTTGGCCCGGGCGCCCATGATACTCTTAAGACGGCCCTGCTCACACACTCTGTAAGTAACTCTTTTCATCACTCACGCGCTTATGCATCGTTTCGGTCACTCATATACTTTTACTTGCTCTAGGTCACTCTTTTGGTCGCTCACTGACACGGTCCCTTGCTTTATGGGTCACCGTTTTGATCATTTGCATGTTTACTCAAGCTCTAGGTCATTGTTTTGGTTATTCGCACGCTTGCACGTGCTCAAGGCAGTTGTTTTGGTCATTCACAATCTTGCACACACCCCCTAGATCACTCTTTCGATCATTTGCACGTTTACACATACTCTAGGTCAGCGGTTTTCAACTTTTCTTTTTTGACTCGCGGAACCCTTTTTAGTAAATAATTTCTATGGCGGAGCCCGTATGCCTGATTTTTTTAAAATAAAATTTACTGATTCATTTCATTTTCCTTGAGCAGCCGTGGGGCCCTCAAAAGTGCACACGGAACCCCCTGAGGAGCACCGGTTTTAGAACCACTGCCCTAGTTCGTTCTTTTGGTCATTCGCATGCTTTTGCCTTCTCTATGTCACTCTGTAGGTCCTGGTCCCTTGCTTGAACCAGACAGATTTACCCACGTTAATATTCTTGACGGAACCTCTAACATAAAGGGTATCTGTTGGGAAAGTGTGGCAGCACCCTCCCATAGCCCCTGGACCCTAGCTGTGTGCGTCACTCTTTCGGCCATTCACGTTCTTGCTCACTCATAGTCACTCTTTTGCACACTCACGAGCTTGCAAACTATCTCGGCCAATCTTCTGGTCACTCACTAACCTAGGCCCTTGCTGCTTGGGAAGTGGCCCGATTTATTGGGATTTATACAAATTTTGCCGCCATTTCCCCATTATACTAACATTCTTGGCTATTAATTCCTCACATTTTCCATCCCTTTGAATTTACCGCCCGCGGATATAGCTTAATAATATGCAAATGTGCTGCGGGTAACTTGAGTGATGTAGAACTGCACTGCGGGCCGCTTAAGTGTTCTGGAACGGTGCCACGGGCCACTCACGTGATCGGTAAATGTTCCGCGGGTCACTCAAGTGATATGTAAATGTGCCACTTGAATATTTGAGTGATCTAAAAATCTACTACGTACCACTTGAGTGATTGTGAACTACGTCACGGGCCACTTAAGTGATCTGTAAATTTGTTGTGGATAACTTGAGTGATCTGGAAATGTGTCACTCAGTTCATTTTTTGCAAAATTTGGTTTGAGGTGGCGGGCCACGTCAGATAACCGCCGAGAGCCATATTTGCCCCCCCCCCTGAATACGTCTTCGATCCCTATATGCGTTAAGGGGAGGGGGGGCAGAGCTGACGAAATTTTTCTGATAAAGGGTAGGGGTTTGGAGTGTTGCTGACAAGGGGGAGGGAGGGGGGTCAAAAATGGTTAAAAATCTGTTGACGAAATACTTGAATGCCCCCCCCCCCAATGCTATGATCATGGTGGGCCTCAGATCAGATTTTTTACTCCCTCGCCATAGTAAACTTATAGTGCGAAAAGTAAGAGAGAGAGTATCGTCCGGGGTCCCTGTACAGGCCCCCTTCTCAACTTCTCCCTTGTTGGGGGCATGCCCTGGTAAAGACAGGTGATATAGCTAAACTGTTTGATACATATACAGGATGATTATAAATAAACTGACACCACTCAGACGTAAGTAGCTCCCATTCTGATGGAGGTATTCCCCCTTCACCACTGGACAAGTTTTTGATGAAACTTGGTACGTATATGGGATATGTGGACCACATGGGGAAAATAAAGATTCAATATATAAAAATATAGTTCAAATTTTAACCACCAGGTGAAAAAGAGACGCTTTTTTATCACAGTTATCTTTTTCCCGTGGTCTTAAATAACGTATGCACCAAGTTTCAACGAACAACGTCCACCCCAACGGGCGCTACGCAGGTCGGACTAGTGTCAGTATAATTCAACTGTCACTATACTCAGCTTAGTTTTATAGTGACTACTCCGACCTGTCACCTGTATAGTGTCCGTTGTGGTGAACGTATTTCATTGAAACTTGGTATATACGTTATTTAGACCACGGGAAAATTATAACTGCGATGAAGCAGTGCCACTTTTTCACCTGGTGGTAAAAAATTTAACTTTTTGTTTTATTGAATCTTTCTTTTCCTCCATGGTCCATACATCCTATATACCAGAAGCGCCGACATGTAAAAAAACATTAGAGTATCGTCCCGTATGTACGGGACTCAAGCACGTACGCAGGAGGAAGAAGGGGCATCGCATTATTTCTTCAGAAATTATTGAGGGGGGGGGGCTCAAATGGCCTAACACCCCCTAGGTTCCAACGCCTATGCAATATACCAATTTTCATCAAAATACCTCTATCAGAATGGGCGCTACATATGTCTGAGTAGTGTCAGTTTATTTATAACCACCCCTGTACTTCGAGTTTGATATTTAAGACTGAAATTTATATGAAAGATAATGGCAACGTCGAACAAGTTGGGAAACATCCGAAGTTTTTATTCAATTATTATCCTTTCGTGTTAATCATTACAAATTTTTTTTTTTTGTCCATAGTGAAATTCAAGCTGAACAAGACGCCGCTATCCTGGCAAGAAGCCTACAACGCGTGCAGGAGCGACCAGGCCGTACTGGCCATGCCGAAGACACTCAAAGACCACGAAACCATGGTCAACATAATAAAGAAGGGCAACATACTCCAGGCCTGGATCGGGCTCAGGAAAAGGAACGGGATATTCTTCTTCGACGACGGAACCCTCTTCGACGCGGACAAGTTCCAGATGTGGGGTCCCGACCAGCCCAACGACAGCGGCGGAACCCAGCAGTGCGTGCAGATCATGTCCGAGATGGACTACATGTGGAACGATTTCGACTGCGCAAGACCCGTCGGCTTCGTTTGTCAATATGTTTGGTGATTGGTTAGAAGCGTTTCGGCCCGTTTTCTAGTGAATTTAGTATCCATACTGAGCATTTTTCGTGTGTCCGTAGATGCTTATGAGCAACGCATCAAGTAAATTCCACGTTTTTACAACTAAAATTGTTTTGTTAGTTGCTTATACCTGATAGCTGAGCCCACACTCGTGTTCAGTCTGGCCTAATACGTTCAAAGGTTGATCATGGGTGATTAGTGTGGCAATGATCGTCAAATGTTAGAGGCTGGGAAGTATTTGAACGTTCGTCGAATAGAACGACCGTGACCTTCCAGCCCGTGTCTAAGTATATATATATATATAAAACCGCCTTCCTTCCCGATCTTCCAATCGGTCTGGCTACACATTGGTCGAAGAACGACAATAGTCACAACACACATTGGCGTAGTAAATTGTTCCGGGAGCAAATATTCGCCAACGAACATTGAGCCAGGCTGGGCCAGTGTGCAGCCAGCCTATGCCACTGGTGCTTCATTGTAGAGGGATGGGGAGGGGGAGAGAAAGTCCTCCCCCCATCCATTGGAAGCAAACATTTGCGACTTACTATTAGATCAGGCTGGACATGAGTGTGGCCCTAGCTTTATTTATAGCAGATCTATAAACTGTAGATGGTTTATTTAACCAATCGGAAACGGCCCGGTTCACAGCTTCATTCAAATAGTAAGCTTATCACTGCTGAAGGGTCACCACCAGACCAACCGTGACCCCCGCTCTGTCTGTCCCACTAGGGGAAATAAGCTGGTCCGTCTCAGGAGACGTGGGCCACGGTGGAGAAATCCAAGACCAGCAAACCACCCACACCAAGCCAACCAGCAGCACGACCTCATACACCTCCCCACTTGTTGTACATGAAATGATATATCAATAGAAAGATATGGGGGGAACATGGGCAGGTGCAGAGACGCACATCGCCTGCAGGCCACGAGCGGGGCCCACGAAAACTAGTTACAGACCGAAGAAATCACTTCGCTAAAACGAAATTTCGTTATAAAGGAATTCCAGGTCTTTTCGTTGTTCCTATGCAAATTTATCTGGGGGAATTGGAAAAGTGTTCGTTAAAACGAGATTTTTCCTATAACGGTATTTTTTAAAACGTTATACACATATGAGTATATATGCTCATATGTGTATAAAAAAAAACTCGCGCCCCACTCGTGGCCTACAGGTGATGTGCGTCTGTGCCCCATGTTGAAGGGCCGTGTCGGCCCTGCAATCGTATTAGAACATTAGCCGACCAGGCTCATGGCTAACCTATAAGGGCAGTTGTTGCAACCGTTGACTATACAGGGGCCACTCCGATTGTTTCCCAGGGCCGTCTTAAGAGCTTCGTGGGTACCTGGGCCAAGTGGTTTTCCTGAAGCCTCACCTTGTAAATTTTAGAAAATTTCAACCGGATCTAATTTTTTGTGAGGCCCTCTTCTCCTGAGGCCTCCGGGCCGTGCCCGGATGGGCCCACGCGTTAGGGTGGCACTGCCGCTACCTCAAATGGGGCAGGGTTGTGTCGGGAAAAGTTAGCAAAGATTTATAATGGCTGCTCCCCATGCTCGCAAGTATCGAATCACTCGCGTCGTTTTCCCCATGAAGACATCGATCAACTCGATGCAAAGTACAGGCCGTTTTACTAAAATGTCTAGCTGAACCCTATGACTAGAGAGAAAAAATTGCACTTGCGCCCGCCCAGTGGCACATAAAGGCCGGAGACCGCAGCCTGGGATTTCAAAAGTGTGGAAAAGACTTGTGGGGCAAGTAAGAAGAAGTTGGCATGTTGAAGTGGGAGAAATTTCAGAATGGTCTAAATACACAATATACAGTGTGTCCTGTAAGTGCTAGCACAGCCTTTATCTCATCAACCGCCCGTCGCAGAGGTGTATGACGATTACTTAATTAATGATGACCTAATTAATGAATTACCTAAATCAATGATTCTAATTTATAAAATCCTCAACAGGAGTTCAAAAATTACCCTGTACCAGTTTTGAGAGTGAAAGTACAGTGTGTAACAAAATAAAAATAAAAAATCTAAATTTTTATACGGTCCCCTTGTCCTCTAACTTCCAATTAGAAAGTTGTTGCGCTGTCTCTCCTGATGCCAACGAAAAACAATTCCGTGTTTCTAAGTGCAATATTGGCTAAAATATTCGAATTCGAAAAACAGGAAATTCGGAGATAAAAACAGCGTTAAATGCGGACAAAAGATCTTTCCCGCATTTAACGCTGTTCTTTCCCAAATTTCTTCCTCCGTTTTTCGAATATCTCTGTGAATATTGCGCTTAGAAACATGGAATTTTTTTGTGTTAGTTTCAAGAGATGCAGCGCAACAACTTTCTAGCTGGACGTTAGAGGAAAAGGGGACCGTATAAAAATTTAGATTTTTTTTCATTTTGTTACACACTGTACTTTCACTCTCAAAACTGGTACAGGGTAATTTTTGAACGCCGGTTGAGCATTTCATAAAATAGAATTATACCTCTACGACGGACGGTTGATGAGATAAAGGCCGTGCTAGCAGCTACAGGACAAAATATATACAGCGCGTCCTTGGACGCGGTGGCCCAGGTCGATAAGATACTCGCCTAAAGTACCAAAGGGTGTTTAGAGGTGTCGCGAGTTCGATACACGGTTCGTCCTTGTCAGAAATACTCCTGACGCAGGGGTACAACAGAAACGACGACGTGACAACCCATCGATGAGTATAAAAAACAATCCTGCCGTTCGGAATCGGCAATAAATTGTAGGTCCCGGATTAAAATGAGCCCTCGTGTGCAGAAAATGACAGTGGTGCGACGAAAAATGATCAAACGATCAAATACAGCGCCTCCACTGACAGGGAATTAGGAACGAAATTTGAACGCATGATAACATTATTTCTTTTTATAAAATATATATAACCCTGAACTCCAAATATGTAGTAATTACAAATACAAGGTGGGCAAAAAATCCGTAGAAACTTTAAAAACCGGAAAAAATAACCGAAATAAAAAACGGTTTGCAAGGTTAGCATCGCTAGGTCACGGGAATTTTTTTAGGACAGGAAAATAAATGATTCAAAAAAACAGCCGATAGGTGGCGCTAGCCTACTCAAGTCGAAGTAAAGATACGCAAATAACAAACAGAATGCCTCCAAATAGTATGTGTTCCACATGACCACCACTACTAGTCACAATCTAGCAACGGCAGAGTGCAGCAGGTTTGGATGTATACATGACACCTCTCGGCGGATCGCATCTTCCAGTTCCGACAGATTGCCGCTGTGGTGGTCGAGTGGTCATAATGACGGACTCGCATCGCGAGGATCCGGGTTCGAACCCCACCGTCGCCATAGTGGTGGTCGGCTGAAGTTGGTTTCCCGTGGTTCCCAACTTCGAGGCGCAAATGCGAGCCAATCTCCCCATTAAAAAGTCTCGCCACAGAGAGCAACAGGCCTACAACGATTAATTATTCAATCATTACACTTCACTCGTATTAGGAAAAACTGGTGACAGATGGCAGCACTACACATAACAAGCATTACACAGAAACAAACTTTACGTCAGGTTTCACTACACGTACACACATTCCCGCATGTACCAATTCGTTAGAGGTTCCGCAGAGGAATATGAACGAGGTACATGTATGGTTTAGTAGTAGTAGTTCCGACAGATTGGATGGGCCGGATCGATTCACCCGGGATTTCAAATATCCCCATAACCAGAAGTCTGCCGGTGTCAAATCTGGGGGGGTGGGGGGGACCGAGGATTCCATGGGAACCTGCAACGCCTGCTAATGATTTTGACTTCCCCCGAACGTTTGTGTCGGGAATGCCTTGACCGAAATAAGGTCTGGGCACACATATCCGCACCGTGCCGGGACCGTAGCTTGGGCGTCAGTTTTGGCCGTAGCTCGGCTCGTTCCTCTTCAGACCACACCTTTCCGTGTGTTGCCCGTGTCGCTGCCGTATGCTGACTGCTAGCTTAACGAAGCTGTGTCGATTGCTGAGCATATTGTACGAAAGAGCGTACTCTGTGTGTGTGAACGCGGAATCTTCTAAACTAAAAATTGGCTCCTCTGCTGATGGCGAATGGATATTTAAATCAATAACAATCGGGGTGTTTAGTCTGCCGGGGCTTGATTCAATGATAATGCCTCACCAGTATTCAATAATAATTTAAAGCACTCATTGCCAAAGTCCCAGTCGCTGAAACAGCTTTGTCAGATATTTAGCATAAAGGTGCTGAAATTTTTGGAAGGTGTGGGCCACTTCATTGTTTTGAAATATTTCGCGGGCTTCTTGAGTTATCCAGAAATGAGACTCGATCCCCCCACAATTATCTAAAAAGAAGTGGCACGTGCCGCTTAAGTGATCTGCAAGCGTGCCGCGGGCCATTCGAGAGATCTGGAAATGTGTCACTAACCACTCAATAGGATAAGAGATACTAACCCCCCGGCCCGGCAAACATAGTTCGCCATACGGGGTTCCCCGATGGGAGCATTCACTCAATAGGATAATCTGCAAATATATCACGATCCACTTATGCGAACTGGAGGTGAGCCGATAGTCGCTCAAGTGATTTTGAAATACGCTTGAGGCCACTTGAGAGGTTTGTTTTGTTTTTTGTTGTCACGGGCCACATCAAATGCTTACGAAGGCCGCATTTGGAGCACAGGACATGGGTTGAGCATTTATGGCTTAACATGTTGCGTCTGATTTCAAATGTACCAAACGTACCAAAATGTACCAAAAAATTTACCAAATTTAAAATGTCTCCTATATTTTCACATAAGGTGATGGTGTGAACGCGGTGCGGTGACCGTGCTCGGCTACCGTGCTGAGATGTGGGTGAACGGCTGCATTGCTTAGCAAAGAATTATTCTTTGACCGTGTGATGACCTATCCTCGGCCGACGCACGTGTCGGGCTCTGTGCGGATATGTGTGTCCAGACCATTAGCAGTGTGACTATAGTCATAGTTGCTCCATCTCACATAAACGTGACGGTAGAAAGCGCATCTCTTTCACGCAAACAAAACGTTGCTGGATTTGTGACTCAGAGAGCTGCAATGTGTTATTCCCTTGTGGTGGTGGTCAAGTGGAACACATACTGCTGTAATAAACAATTTGCAGTAGGGTGACCATTCGTCTTGTATTTCCCGGGACAGTCCCGGTATTTTATATTTTTTTGGCCGTCCCGACTTTCGGTCAAAAGTGTCCTGGTTTTTCCCGTATTTTACACGAAGCCTACTTGAATTGCACTGCAAACAACCATAGCTATTTATTTTTTTTTTATTTTTTTTTTTTTTTTGTATTTTTTGGTATTTGATTTAATTGACTAGAGTCGCCCTCAGAAGTATGATCGATAGATAGAACCGCTCACAACCCGGACTGATACAAAGCAACATACTTCCGTTACCTCAAAAAAGGAAGTTCCATCCGACATCAACCCAGGCTTGTCAAAGGACGACTTACTGCCTGCTACCCCTGAGGGGGTGGGTTGAAGCGTAAAAAAGGCTTCCAATCACACTCCGGAGACTCAGACAACTGCATGGGCAACGCCCCCTCCAAGCATCTGACTCCCCCAGACCATTCCATCAGGGTAACCCAGTGGGTCTCTGCTCACCTCTCGGCTGGACCATGGTCTCCCAGGACTGTTTAATGAATTCAAAATCGGTACATACAAAAATGGGCATCAGCTGCGGGAGCTGTGGAAACAGCACATCGCAGGCCCTACGCAAATTCCAGATTATATGAAGATATTTACAATCAGTACTTACAAAAATGGACACCAGCTGAGGGAGCTGTGGAAACAGCGCATCGCCCGCCCTAGGCACATTTCAGAGTATATGTAGATATTTACAAAGGATATAAGTGTTGACTGTGGGGAGTATTTTGTTGTTGAACATAATTTCTCTTGGTGGGCCCATCCAGACACCGAGGGTCTTCCTCTGGAGATGGGGAGCGGTGCTTCCTCTCGGTGGGCCCCCAGCCTGACACCCCAAGGGTCTCCTGCACGTTTGGAGAGCGATGGTTCCTCCTGGTGGGCCCATCCAGACACCAAGGGTTTCCTCTAGAAGTGGGGAACGGTGTTTCCTCCTGATGTGCCCGACCTGGCACCAGTGGCCTCCAAAAGAGTTGGGAACAATGATTGATCCCCCTTGACCAAGGGGACATGTTGGTCTCCAGTTAGATACCTGATCCTGGTGAGCAACACCTAAAACTCAGAAAAGCAAAAAAGATTATTTAGGAAATGTGGTCATGGTTCAAAGGCACCTGTGGATTATGCAATGAGTTGCAAGTATGGATACAAAGGAAGTGGAGGTTCTCATTGACTTTTATACGAGCAGATTGGAGAGTTAGTGGGACATGGGCTTCGACAAAACTGATTGATATTCCAATTAAATGCGCAAATTTTCAACCAAAATCCAGTGACAATATTTACATTTCCACTTCCAAAACTACATTACAAATTATATACAAAACTTGCTACAAGGATATTCTTCCTGTGTGCAAGTGCAGGTCGTGTTACGGATCCTCAAAAGAGGCAGCGGTGTGTTGGAAAAGTTAGCAAAAAATAATAGTAGTGGGCCCCTTGCCAACTCGAAAGAACCCCACACATCATTTTCTCTTCGGGCCCTGCTTCTGGTAATGGTGGCCCCGAAATTGACCTGAAGGACCTCAAATACTTTGTTTTGTTCTTGAAATGAATTTAATTTGTATAATAATGCAGTTATTATAAACCATAATTAAATCGGTAGATGGAAATCGTGCAACCAATTTTTCAGCAAGTTTTTGGACCCCCTTAATACCTTCGTTTTTAGTTATATTTCCTTGCTTCCAAAAATTATAAATGCCTTTTTTAGGCAGTGTACTATACGTACACGCACATTCCAACATGTACCAATTCGTTAGAAGTTCCGCAGAGGAATATGGACGAGCTGCATGTCTGGTTAGTAGTAGTAGACCGTGTCCGCAACTTTTTAAATGATAATGTGTATTGCAAATATTAGGCAAATCTTAAAGAGGCGGCTGAAACTGACTTCTTTGAATTGTTTTCTTCAGCGCCATGGGTGCACTGACCCTGAAGCTGGTCCTCGTGTCAAAATAACAGGAAGGGAAGTGACCCCAGATGATGTCTCGATACCCAAGGTCTTAATGGAGGGGAGATTCCCCCCTTCCAAACAATAATATCTGCACCCCTTTCCAGGGCCGTCTTAAGAGCACCCCGGGGCAATTGATTTTTCTGAGGTCCTACCAAACAAATTCTCGAAAATTTCAACCAGATCTCATTTTTGAGGCCCCTCTTTGCCTGAAGCGGCCCATGCGGGTCCCATGCCTTAAGCGGCACTGTCTCTTTCTCACCGTCTTCCATACTCCTAGAAGATTCTTCAGGAATGTATAAAAATGTAAATGTTCTAATAATGTTCATTCAAAGTCATTTATAGTCATTCTATACTAAATTCCTATTGCTTTTAATAAGTATAAAACACTATATTCTCTATAAAATGTGTTTTTGGTATTATTTTGAGTCTAGAATGAAATATATGGGTTTACATTGATTCATATGGAAATAATTGCCTCGGCTTCGGCGATTGTTTTCCGACGGATTACCGACGAAAACCGAGGTATCACTATTATAAAATTATTAACTATTTATAAAAGCCGTTGCTAGTTGGTGCCAGGGCCGTCTTAAGAGCATCGTGGGCCCCCGGGCCAAATGATTTTTCTGAGGCCCTACGTGATGAATTCTCGGAAATTTCAACCACATTTCATTTTCGTGAGGCCCCTTTTCTCTTGAGGCCCCTGGGCCGTGCCCGGGTGGGCCCATGCGTTAAGACGGCACTGGTTGGTGCGAAGCACCGAGCTCTAGTCTTGGATTCTCTACAAATACAAATACAACGCCACAACAGGCAAAATGCCCATAAAAATATGGATGTCAGATATTTCAAAAATACAGCAACCCAATTAAAAATGCAATTAATAAAAATTATAAACAATACATACACATGATAAAATATTATACAATGCCCATAAAGAATACTTATGGTTGTCTTATTTTAAGTATGGACAGAGCTTCTCGATTTACCCCAACATGTTTATCGTGTTTCTTTTTAAACGTGTCAATTGTGTTACAATTTACCACCTCCGGGGGTAAGCTATTCCATTTATTAACAACCCTATTAGAGAAAAATTCCCTGCGACACCATAACCTTGCATTGTCCCTCACCAATCGATACTGGTGTCCCCTTGTAAAAGCAGTCGATTGGCGGTGTACTAAAAGTTCATGGTCCATCCTATCCATCCCATTGAAAATTTTGAACACTTCGATCATATCTCCTCGACACCTGCGTTCATCCAACATAAACATATTCAAAAAATGAAGTCTATCTCCATAACTCAAGCCCAGTGTGCCAACAAGGACTCTCTGCACCCCTTCAACCAAGTCTATGTCCCTCTGTAGGTATGGTCTCCAAAACCTTACAGCATACTCCAGTCCAGGACGAACTAATCCTCGAAAAAAATCTCTACTTAGAGATCAGTCCAAAGGCAATATAGTTGTTTAAAACAGGGACTGAACTAGAGTGGGGGCAACTGTCCCTTGGGGGAAAATTTAGAATGCCGGCAACACAGTTTTTGGAGAGAATCAAAGAATAGTTGTCTAATATTTTGAAGTTGTTGGGGCGGAATTATCCTAGGACCCCCCTTATACTTAAGAATAGATGATTGGAAATCTATCAGTGAATATAATTATAATAACAACCTATTTCGTCGTTTCCCAGCGCAATGAGCAGGGTCGTCTTTAGAGCATCATGGGGGGGGGGGGGGGGCTAAGAGACAAGACCCAGGCTCTGTCCCTCCCGGGATAAAAGCCTTTTACCCTTGCGTGTTGGGTCACGCTGGGGGACACTAACCCTGGCAAACATAGTTCGCAATACGGGGTTCCCCGAAGAGAGCATTCACTTTCTCCAGAAAAATATCAACTTTGCAACTTACCCAGGGAGCGACCATCAACTCTCACTGAGGCATTGCCAATAAAGCTGCCTGTATTGACTTACAAAGTTCTCACCACCACTATATAAATTTTTAATTTTGTAATTATCCATAAGAAAATTACTTAAAGGACTATCAAACGAAATTTATTTTGACCTTAATATTTGATAAAAATGACGTAACGTTGTTGAATTTAATTATGCCTAATAGATGGCACTGCAAACCACTTTCTTTTGGTTCATATAATAGTTCATGCTGACTATTATAAATTTTGGTTTGTTTATGGAGAAGCTGTGAATCGGCAGTTGACACCAAGGCCGCTTGAAAAGTCTTTTAATGCAGCTTTGGTTGAAACACAGACAGGGCCGTCTTAAGAGCATCATAGGCCTCCGACCAAGCGATTTTTCTGAGGCCCTATCTGGAAAATTCTCAAAAAAATTCTACTTCTCGTATCTCTGAGGCCCCTCTTTCCTTGAGGCCCCCGGACCGTGCCCGGGTGAGCCCATGCGTTAAGACGGCGCTGCACACAGCTCCGGCCACATTTGACGTGAGAGGTCCCGCCACTAATTCTGTCCACTTATGACCATGGACAATGCACAAGGGTGCGTTGGCGGGGCTCCAGCCCTAGGGCATGAGACAACTACTATTTTTTTGTTTTCTCACGCTATAAATTCAGAAAAGAAGGACCCGTGAATAGTCTGGCTTGGGGCCCGTCAAAGAGATGTTCTTTGTGGGGGCCATGTCCTCACCTGTAATGAATACAGGATAAATACCAGTATTTTTTTTTACTATAAACTTATCGTTGGGGGCCACAACTGGGAGACACCGAATCCACCCTTGAACTGCTGCTTCCGCATTACACGGGGTACAAAAATGCGTGTTTGCCCCGGCTGACAAAATATACAGTGGCGGCCCTGGAGGAGGGGGAGATTGGCGTGAAAACTACAATTCCGTTCGTCGCTGTGAAACATCCTTGCCTGTAGGCCGGTCAAAAACACAAACCTGTATGCTCAGTGCATGGGCCCCACATCCTGGAGCGGGGCCCCCAGGCTGGGATCTTTTGCGGGGGTTCCACCCCTCGGTTATACTTCTCACTGGCCCCTTCTGTAGTTAATTTATAGCGTGAAAAGCAAAAAAATGATGAGAACTGTCCCGGGCCCCAGGGCTAGAGCCCTGTCAGCCCCCTTTGTGGGGGCCATGCTCAGCTCCAGGATATGGACAGTGTCGTCTTAACGCATGGGCCCACCCGGGTACGGCGCAGGGGCCTCAAGAGAAGAGGGCCCTCAGAAAAATGAGAAGTAGTTGCATTTTTCGAGAATGCGCCTGTTAGGCCCTCAGAAAGACCAGTTGGCCCGGGGGCACATGATGCTCTTATGACGATGGAGCTCTATGGGTATGGGGCCAAAGCAGAGCAGGGGAAAGGAGTAACTGCCCTGGCCGCAAAATTTAGGGGATGGGGGCGCGACAAATTTTAATTCGTAACAAAAGCATCATATTCACAGTGGTTGGGGGCGGCTAAATTATGCCCCCCCCCCACAAAAATCCTAGTTATGACCTTTAGAAATTCTTCATACACGCTCAACGCATGGTCCGCAGGTTAAATGTGATCCTCGGAGCTATGTGATGTGGCCCCGCGACAACTAAACAAGTGGCCGATCAAGTGGCCCACAAAATATTATCAAAGAGTTCCCCGTTGCATATACTTAGATTACTCTTCAGTGGTTTTCTCACTACATTTCCAGATCATTTATGCTGCCAACGGCGCACAGCTAGCGATCGCTTAAGCGATCTCAAGCACATTTCCAAATGACTTGAGCGACTCATGGCACACCCACCTCTAGTGGTGGCTCACTCTAGTGGCTCGGTTCATTTGCAGATTACTTAAGTGGTCCGTGACTCATTTGCAGCGGCTCTTGGCATATTTCTAGATCATTTAAGTAACCCGAAGCGCATTTCAAGACCACTCAAATTGCCCACGGCTCATCCCGAGATCACTCAAATTGCCTACGAATCTACCAGATCACTCAATAAATTGCCCATGGCACATTTCCCACATCACTCAAGTGGCCTATAGCACACTAATCACGCGAGTGACTCGCGGCACATTATCAGGTAACACAAGCGGCACGCGGAACATTTTCAAACCAATGAAATGGCCCCCCGAAATGATTGAACATCCCTGCTTTTTTTAACGCACGTTCTTTGTAGTGGTCACTCTACCCCCCCACACGCGAGAAAAAAAAATGCGTACGCATGTGGCCCCGTGGTGTCAACGATCTTGGGGTTCCGAAAAGAAAGAAGACACAAAAGAAGAATAACTACCGGTTACGCATGCGCAGGTGTTTGACAAGGCTGCCCCACACAACACTCTTTCCCCCCCATGTTTAGCCTTTGGAGGCCATGAACAGGTTTTTGATTCTGTTGTTGTTACTGCCTGTGATGCCTCCACACACGGCACAAAACGGTCGACGGATCAGTCGAGCGAGCGTCGCTCCACGGACAACACGTCGCACGTAGACAGTGGCGTAACCCCTAACGAACGGATTATAGCGGCACTTTCATACCTTGGAGATTCTATATTTGGATATTATGACGTGAAAAGTTATATCCGGCGTGTACTTTTTGGAGGTGAGTGTACATTTTGTCGTTGCAGCGTCGAAGCGCGGATTTGAAATTGTAATATAATCGCTATATTTTGTGATTTGATTCGTTCTCTTGGATTATGATTATCAATGTCCGAAACTGTTAAGATCTTCCGGAATCTGCAATTGTGTGTGAATGGGTGGTCCCATGAGGCCCGTGGCCCCCCCAAATCATCGAAAATCTTTTCACGTAGTCCGAGTTTGTTGTCACTATTATAATTTTTGAGTTTGTGCCGCGGCTACAAATGTGTCGAGGGTGAAAAAAGAAGTTATTCAGGAAATTATTTCTTTCATTGATTCTGAATTTCTTTACAATTTTGGAATTATTTCATTAATTCGGGAATCATTTCTTTCCTTAATTCGGGAATTATTTCTCTCATCACTTCAGGAATTATTCCTTTCAATAATTCAGGAATTACTTCTTTCATTAATTCGGGAATCATTTCGTGCATTAATTCAGGAATTACTTCTTTCATTAACTCAGGAATTATTTCTTTCCTTAATTCGGGAATTATATCTTTCAATAATTCAGGAATTACTTTTTTTCCTTAATTCGGGAATCATTTCTTTCATTAATTCATGAATTATTTTTTTCATTAATTCAGGAATTACTTCTTTGATTAATTCAGAAATTATTTCTTTCAATAATTCAGGAATTACTTTTTCCTTAATTCGGGAATCATTTCTTTCATTAATTCAGGAATTATTTGTTTCCTTAATTCGAGAATTATTTCCGTCATTAATTCAGGAATTATTTCTTTCATTAATTCTTGAATCATTTCGTGCATTAATTCAGGAATTACTTCTTTCATTAACTCAGGAATTATTTCTTTCCTTAATTCGGGAATTATATCTTTCAATAATTCTGGAATTACTTTTTTTCCTTAATTCGGGAATCATTTCTTTCATTAATTCATGAATTATTTCTTTCATTAATTCAGGAATTATTTTTGTCATTGATTCTGAATTTTTTTTACCCCGTCGGAATTATTTGTTTCATCACTTCAGGAATGACTTCTTTCATTAATTCAGGAATGACTTCTTTCATTAATTCAGGAATTATTTCCTGCCCTGTTTGCAAGAGGGCGCGGGAACCAAATGACTTTTTTTTGCAAGTTTACCCATAGGCGGAGATAGACTTGGAAGTCTGGGGGAAAGGGCACGGTCATTATTGCTTGCGGGCACGATGATGATAATATCAATTCATATATACACACATATACATTAGATTAGGCCGACTCCACCTTTAACGCTGGGGGAGGAGTGCGTCCCCCCCCCCTGTCGTCGTCCCCCGTATTTCTGCCCATGAATTTACCTTGGCATAATATACAGTTAATATTTGATATTTCCTTGATAACTTGGGCTGAGAAAAAATAACCCACCCTTGTGCGGGCCATAATGGTGACACGGGATTTTATTGCATAGAGCAGGGGTCTTCAACCTTTCAGTCGCGGTGGGCCAAATTGAAACGTCCCACGAAGCCGGCGGGCCACCAACTCATGTAATTTAGTGACATCTCAATTGAAGGGGCCGACGGGGCCCTCAAGTTAAACAAAGACAAAAGTAATTGGAGACTTTTATTTATTCTGAAATTATATTTTTTTTATTAATTATGAATTTCGACTAATTCTGAAATTATTTTGTTCACTGATTCTGAAAAATTTTGATTAACTACTGATTAAAGTAATTAATTCTGAGATAAATTTTTAACTGAGATCGCTGTGAATGATTCGTTAATTATTTGTTTCAGTAATTCTGAAATTATTTTCCTTCTCAATAATTTTGAAATAATTTCTTTCAATAATTCTGAAATAATTTCTGAAATAATTTCTTTCAATAATTCTGAAATAAATTCTGAAATAATTTCTGAAATAATTCTGAAATAAATTCTGAAATAATTTCTGAAATAATTTCTTTCAATAATTCTGAAATAAATTCTGAAATAATTTCTGAAATAATTCTGAAATTAATTTCCTAAATAAATTCTGAAATAATTTCTTTCAATAATTCTGAAATAATTTCTTTCAATAATTCTGAAATAATTTCTTTCAATAATTCTGAAATAATTTCTTTCAATAATTCTGAAATAATTTCTGAAATAACTTATCAGAAATTACGAAATTGTTTCTCTAATTGATTTAAAGTTAGTTTTTTTCACTTATTCTGAAATTATTTGTTACAGAAGTTCTGAAATTACATCTATCATTAATTCTGAATTTTTATGAATTTCTTCAGAGATTTTTTCATTAATTCGGAAATCATTTCTCTCATTAATTTGGAAGTTATTTCTTTCATTAATTCGGATGGTGCGGTAGCCCAAGTCGATAAGATACTCGCCTCAAATACCCAAGGATGGTTAGAGGTGTCGCGAGTTCGATACCCGGTTCGTCACTGTCAGAAAACTATCCTGACACTGGGGCCCATCAGAAACGGTGACATGACCACATAAAAAGATTGCTACCACAGGGAGTCTCACACGGAGGGGTTAGCGCACCGACCGGTCGGTAAGTATAAAAAAAAAAGGCTGTCGTTAGGTCCCGGTCTAATTAGCCCTCGTGTGCACAAAATGACCCGTGGTGCGACAAACACGATCAAACGATCATTAATTCGGAAATTATTTCTTTCATTCATTCAAGAGTTAATTCAATATTAATTCAATCAACTGTTGTCTGAAAATGATCGGCCGTCCACGACAAAACGCTCCGCGGGCTAACTGTGGACCCGCGAGCTATGGGTTGAAGATCCCTGAGACATAGAGCCCAATTGGATATTACCTGACTAACTACATGCCCTAATTTATTATCCATTGAATTTTATCATAAGAACGGAATTATTTCTAGTTTTCGGCTTCGTCATCTGACTGAGCGGGCAGCTTTTTTTGCAGGAGAAGTGCCGGGGCCTGTCTGTAAAAAATTAACTCCTAATAAGAAATCACTAAAATTTTCAACCGGTGGGAAAATTTGTATCTGTGAATAGATATTTGACGTACAAAAATTTATAAAATAAATTTTAAATATAATTTTAATCCTTATTATGTTCATTTTTCTAACTTTCAATGTAAGTTAAAAGAAATTAAATTTCGATATCACGCACTGTTCAAATCATAAAGTCGTTCTGGAACATTTCGCTTCAAATAATTATGGGTTTACGAATTTCGTTAGCATTCGCGTAAATGCATTGTTACTGCAGTTTCTCTCGTCACATATTCAGCATATTCACGGACGGATCTAAAACAGAGACAGCTACGGCCTGTGCGTATGCAGTTGCCAATGCAGATGGATTTCTGGCTATACTAGCTGCCGTGGAATGGGCGGTTAAGCAAGGTCAGCAGATGGCGATATACCGTATACTGACAGCGCGTCTAGGATTAATGCGATTCGTGATCAGCGCACTGCACGTGAAAATACTCGGCGAATACACAAGCATTTATGCAACCATCCGTCTATCAGTATCAAATGGGTCAAAGGCCATAGTGGGGAATGAAAGTTCTGGCAGATTGGCCAAAGAGGCTCTTAATCTCCCAACGGAAGAACAACTCTTGACATTGAACAGGTGTTGAAAAGTGATCTGTTACAAAAGTGGCAGCGTCTATGGGACAAGAATGCTCATAAAGATGCCTGCAAGGTACAGAAACGGCTTCCGTTGGAATAGTATCATTTGGTCCAGAGGGAAAGTGATGACATGATAACTGAACACAGCCCATTGCCGACATATCTACAACGTTTCAGGAAGTCGGACAATGCCAAGTGTGCTTGTGGTGAGACTGGATCTTTATGGCATTACCTGACATCTTGTCCATATACAAGAAAATTTCATTTTGGTGCTATCCCCGAGAACGGTCGACTGTGGTTCATAAGAAGAGTTTTGAAGAGCCTTGTGAGCCGCGGCTATCCATAATGCCCGGGTGCGGCGGATTATATTGTACCTCGACAACAACTTACACTGCATACATACTAAGCAGACTGGCACTGAGCGTCTGAGACTATCTTTCCGGATACACCCATCCTACTGCAACGCTTCGATATCTTTCCGAGATGAGAAGCGGGGTGTGTTCGGTCTTCAAAGCTCAAAGCTTAGCGTCATTCCTCAACTCATTATAGCACGCATCCCAATATTTCGCACCTTTTATTACAATTACTGTTAGAAATCTAAATAGCATTAGGACCTAGAATGGCTCCCATATCCTGAAGCTAGTCTCGAATCTTTGACGAGCCCCTGTATAGTAAATTTGTAAATTTGAAAATTCAAAAAAATTATGGGAATCATCCTGAACTGGAGCCCTGTCAGGCTTGTGGGGGTCACATAGCAATGTATGGTTGGAAATGCTTAAAAGTGAAAGGACACCACTAGAGTGGACACGCGGTTCAATAATAAATGTGCATCGAGAAGGTAATAGAGGTCAAAGGTGTTGAAAATGCCATCCACGAGCTGTAATGCAGGTCCCACATCTCAGTGGCATTGGATTTCGAACGTTCTGGAAGATGCCGGGCATTTTGGAAAAATTCGATTGGCTGTTGAGGACACGCGTTGACATGAATCATTATAAAATTTCAGTTTACAACAGTGTACATTTGCGGGTTTTTTTTCATTACGCAAGACTTGGTCGATAAGATACTCGCCTAAGTCATGAACCACGGCGCCCCCCCCCCTCCTCCACGAGGGCGGGGCTGACAGGGCTCTAGCCCAGGATTCTTTTGGTTTTTCACGCTATAAATTCACTACAGAAGGGTTCACCAAAGATCCTAACCTAGGGGCCAAGCCTAAAGTACCAAAGGATGTTTAGAGGTGTCGCGAGTTCGATACCCGGTTCGTCCTTGTCAGAATCTTTCTTAATGTAGGAGTACAACAGAAATGACTAAATAATTGACCACAAATATTTCTACCTCCACCAAGGGAGTAACTAGCACACCAACCTCCCAGCGAGATATGTAAAAATGGCAAAATGCCGAACGTTGCCTTTCGGAATCAGCAATAAACTGTAGGTCCCTGTCTAGTTTACCCTCGTGTTTAGAAAATGGTTGCGGTGTGACAAAAATTATCAAAAACAAGACTCCACGGACTCCAACACCACACGAGACGTTGATGAAGGACCAGGTCCGCGAGCTTGGGTAATAAGAAAACAATTAACTCATAATTTATATAATTATACACTGAAAAAAGGGTTCGTGAACTTAATTTAATTTGCATGAGGGTTAAGAACCCCCTGCGTATAAAAGTGCTTTCCAAGATCATCCCGAACACTCCAGGTTACATGCACAAGCGTAAGAAGTGGAATACTCTCAACATATACACGGGCGTAAAAATACCTTTTAAGCCAGTGTTTCCTCAAAGTATGCTTCGCGGCTCCTAGGCACGTCGCCGGCCTATGTCATGGGCGTCGCGACAAACTGGAAATATTGACGTTTGTGCCTACTTTTGCACTTTGAAGTGATTCTTCTACGTGAATGGACAATTTCCTCGAAGCCTCAGATAAACGACGACGACGCAAGGACGCCGCGGGTGACAAAAGTTTGAGAACCACTGCCTTAAAAGCCCTTGAAATTTCATTTCATAACAAAAATTATTAGCATATTGTGTTCCGTGTTGAGCGGATGCCCGCGAATCGCATCACGCGGTTGTGTTTTCGCGTAGACGTTTTCTCTCGCCGGAGAAAAATGTCTCACATAAGTCTTAAATATTTGTCTTAGAAAATGGGAAGTGTAAGAAACGGGTTTTTTTTGTCTATTTTTAAAAACAACCTCTGCATGAGTATGCGGAAGGCATGACGTTATAATACCTGCTATACGCTGACGCTTCGTTGACCACTACATTACTCGTCTTTTTTCACTCAAACCAATATACGAGGAAACCAATATACAATATAGAAGCATAACGGGTGCCGTATCGTCCGCTGGAACCGGATTGAGCACCCATCGATTTTGAATGTCTTGATCGTACATGAGTATTCAAGAATCCCCTTTCAATACCGTGGTTCTCAAAGTAGATTGGGCAGTAAATTGTCTCTAGACGATTTGCCGGGGCTATTGTCGGCGAATTGAATTGAATCGAATTGGTTCTCAAAGTGTGAGTCGCGGTTCCTAGGTGCGTCACCACGGTGTCGCGGTGAGCTGGCGATATCCCTGTTGTATGCCCGTTCGTGAAGTGGTTCTTTGTTAGAACTTTGACTAAAGCAAGAGAGCCGTCGGTGGAAAAAGGTTGAGAATCACTGCCATGTGTAATCAAACATCCGCGTAATACTGGTGAATTCTAGGTCTATTTCATCAGACTCGAGGATCTGATGAATGTCTGATTATTATAAAAATGCAAAGCAGCAACAGGCAAAATGCCTAACCTGGTGGCGGAGAAAAATATTCCCATAACAAATATGGATGACACATGCGAGGTACATTGTCGGTGTTCATGTCTTGTCCCTGATGAAAATGAGGCAATCACCCAAGCCCACGATTCGAGACCCCCCAAATTTAAGAAACCGACAAATGAAACAAATCGAATCCTTATCTCATGAGAGACAATTATCGGGTTTGTTCTTTATAGCTTCTATGCCAATATTGCGATATGGGCGGCGGGTGTCCTACCTAAGGTGTTTATCCGTAGAATGCGACCAACCCGTAAGAGTAGGCCTATACAAGTAATAATAATAGTAAACCAGATGCTGTAAATACTACCAGTAGAGACTGGGAGGGCGAGACGGGCAGAGCCAATACCTCCTCTTTATCTAGCCATAGATAACGTTGGCAGAACCCTGTAAAAAGTATCAGCGTTTAGCAGTTCGAGAGAAGTACCACTGCCTTCATTTGCCCCGGTCTATCTTTGTCACTATGGTTAACACCTTCAGACCACCGTACGGGTATGTGTGTGTTCTTGAGGTGTATGCCGCTTACTTCGTTTAGTTTATGCTAAAGATTTCTTATAAGTGTCATCAACTCAATTTTTAAGGTTATTTTAATCAACTCTATCATGTTATACATATTTTACCCTGGAAATGGTCGAAGCGAATACAAATTCCTCTTATAGCGGGGAACGAATGTCCATTTCCCGCCTATGCCAATAATATAATTCTTTCACTGAACGGAGGGAGCGATCGCACCATTATTGCCCCCAAAAATTGCTTTAAAGCGATACATCGCGGTGGCCCAGGTCGATGAGATACTCGCCTTAAGTACTAAACGATGTTTGAAGGCATCGGGAGTTTTTTCGATTCCCGGTTCGTCCTAGTCAGAAATTTTCCTGACACAGGGGGTACAACAGAAATTGGCGAATGACTGCAGAAAGAAAATTTGCTACCGCAATGTGTCCCACACCGAGTGGGTTAGAGCGCCAACCTCTCGGTGAGAATATAAAAAAAAAGGCTGCCAAATTGTAGGCCCTGGTTCAATTAGCCCTCATGTGCAGAAAATGACCCGTGGTGCGACAAACACGATCAAACAATCAAAGCGATACACCGCGCAGTCACGGTTGAATATTTTCATCTCTTTAACACGTGTTTGCGGATCTGGTATACCGCTATCGCGGGCTCCATCGATTCCCAGAAAGAGCGTCACGTCCGTCAGCAATTGTACATTACTGAAGTTCCTCGGCCTATAGAGCTTCATTGAGAAGCTGGACTTCTGAAAGTTACAGAACCCGTCCCTGACCGATGCCGCAACCGGAATCTCTCTAGATTAGACACTTAATCAGTGGCGTCCATGCAACCGACATGCACGGAGGTACCGATAATGAAGACAAAACACGCAATTATCCTTGAGATGTCACACACGCCGATTCATACATAACCAGCATGACCCACTTAACTAATTTCTTCCGGTTTAATTAATTAGGTCGCATCCATCTGGGTGTCAAAGTTGGTTTTTACCAATTATTCATAAGGAAGAACGCCTGCCCGTCAAAATAATTAATTGCGATAAAATTGAATACCGATAACGCGGGGCTGTACAGGGGGTTGACGAAATTTCGGATCAGAGAAGTTTTAGTCTAATATAGTTCGAAAATCCAAAGGCGAGTAAAATATTTGCTGCACAGGGGTTCATTTTTATTGCATTCCAGACCGTGCACCGCCCAGGCTCTACCGACCATTGTCAATTTTAGCCATTGTCCCGGATGAGGGGAATGGGCGCATCCCCTCATCCGGGGCAATGCGGCATTGTCGGGTGCTTTATTATGCATATACAGTCAAACCTCGTTAATGAGTCACTCTTGGGAGAGCAAAAATATGGCTTAGTAAGAGGAGTGAGACGCGTTAAACGGAGTAAGCCATAGCTGTGCCACAATTCCTGTCTGAAGACAATTGGGACTTCAAAAAGTGACCCGGTAAGCGGTGTGACGTGTTAACCGGGTGACCCACTAACGAGGTTTGACTGTATAAATGTATTCCATGCCCCGATAGTAAAACGAACTTCAAAAAAAGTTACAAACAGCAAAAAATTCGCTATATTTAAAATTCACAAATCCGTGGCTTTGTAGTTCTAGTGAGCTCTTTTTATTGTTTACTGTTGCCAGGCCAAGTTCTAGACCACGTCTACGCTTGGTGGCTCGGGTGAGCCCTTCGTGTCACTGTCGCCAGCCCAGGTATTGGGACTCATCTCCTCCCTCTCGGTCTGGTGGCTCTACTGAGCCCTCTGCCGTGGCCAGGCCAGGTCCTGGACTACGTCTACTCTTCTCGGCTTGGTGGCTCGGGTGAGCTCTTCGTGTCACTGTCGCCAGCCCAGGTGCTGGGCTACATAACCTCTCTCAGCTTGGCGGCTTAATTCAAAAATCGGAGAAAAGTTGAGAAAAATAACAGCAAAAATTAACGGACAACGCTCTTCCCCTTCATTTATGGTGTAGTTTCATAACTTTTCTCCGATTTTTGAATTCAAATATTTCAATGAATATTTCACTTAGAAACGTGAAATTTTTTAGCCTCAGGTGACGCAGGGCAACAGTTTTCTAACTAAGAGTTACAGCAAAGGAGGAACGTAGAAATATTCAGATTTTTTTTTTTCTGACGCACTGTGTATTTTCACTCCGAAAACAGGTACAGGGTGAGTTTTTAACATCTTTTAAGCATTTTTTAAATTGGGAATCATACCTCTATGACGTACAATTGATGAGATAAAGGCCTCATTAGCACTTACAGGACACCCTGTGTAGTTTGCAATGTCTTCCATAACCGCCCTGGTACAACCAAACACATCAAATTGTTCCTTTGCTGCTGTCTGTGTAACCGAGAACTTGACAAATCCCAGGCGCCAAGCCGCAATTCCGACTTTCTTTTTTTTTCTCTCAAACCGAGCACAACTCAGGTCTATCACCATCTATGGGCGATTTACTACCTAGTGAATTGTGCCGGAAGAGTAACTGTGTGTGTACCTAACAGTCTGAATGCGTATGTAGTGTTGTGTTTGATTTTTCAGTGCCGCCATCTATATTTCAGAAGTGAAGTGAGTGATGTGTTATGATTGAATTTGTGCTGTTTGTAGGTCTGTTGCTGTCTGTGGCGAGACTTTTCAAAGGGGAGATCGGTTCGCATTCGCGCCTTGAAGTTGGGAACCACAGAAAACCAACTTCCGCCGACCACCACTGTGGTGACACGGTCGGGCTCGAACCCGGGACCTCGCGACGTCCGTCACTATGACCACTCGACCACCACAGCGGCCGCAATTTTGACTATAAAATCGGTATTTGGCGCCTAAAATTTTCTATATTTAGTTGCCAAATCAGAGTTCGAAAGCCAAAACACACTACACTGACTTGGCGTGATTTCACGTCGTATCAGACACGTTAAGAACCCCCGATTCGTGGAAATTAGAATACCGTGGGAATTTCAACGCCACATTATTTCCCCGTCACAAAATTTTCACGAATCTGAATTCACACGTCATCTGATAATCACGTCACGTCAGTATAGTGTGTTTCGGACTTTAAGAATGACGCAAAATTTTCTGATCTCATAATGATGTGTCTGTCTTCCATCATGAAAAGGGGTCTCATCGTCTCGATCCAAAAGTCTAAGAAACTTTACTTAGGACTATTTCCCGTGAGGAAAAAGCTATTGTTGGCTCCTGAGAAAATTTTTCTGGCTCCTAATTTTCTTTTCGTCAAGCCTTGGTATAACCAACCTTTTGAAGCAGAAAAAATTTCACAGTTTTCTAATTATTTGACACACAGCTAAATTTAGATTTTCTCTTCTGATCAGGCTTCAAGTTTTATGATCAAACTCAAGTTCCGTCGCCAATCTTCTCCAATTTCATCGGAATTTTATTAAGGGGTCTCATACCTTTTAACATGGTGGAAAACTATGCTCCTAATAGAAATATCATTAAAAATACTATTTAACCATCGATTTATTCCAAATTTTTTACACATGTTCTCGATTGTATGTGCTATCCTATGCTGGTATAAAATTTTACACATCTTAGATACTTAATTTTTTGTAAATTTTCAAAACAATGCATTAAAAACAGCTTGCGCATGATAAAATACCACGACATCAATGTAATTGAATGAAAAAATTGATTAAAAATAAAGGAAACTGTTCAGTTCATGAAATAAAGCAAAAGGTTGAGATTTCATTAACACTCAATCTTTTTTTTAAAATTAAATTTTAATTAAAAAAATTTTTGGAATTTTAAAATTTCAATTCTAAATAAAATTGAGTCAATGAAATCTCAACCTTTTTGCTTCATTTAATAAATTGAACAGTTTCCTTTATTTTTAATAAATTTCTATTCAATTTACATTGATGTCGTGGTATTTTATCATGCGCAAGCTGTTTTTAATGCATTGTTTTGAAAATTTACAAAAAATTAAGTATCTGAGATGTGTAAAATTTTATACCAGCATAGGATAGCACATACAATCGAGAACATGTGTAAAAAATTTGGAATGAATCGATGGTTAAATAGTACTTTTAATGATATTTCTATTAGGAGCATAGTTTTTCACCATGTTAAAAGGTATGAGACCCCCTAATCAGTGCCGTCTTAACGCATGGGCCTACCCGGGCACGGTCCGGGGCCTCGAGAGAAGAGGGGCCTCACAAAAATTAGATTCGGTTGAAATTTTCTGTAATTTACGTGGTAGGTCCTCAGAAAAACCACTTGGCCCGGGGGCCCATGATGCTCTTAAGACGGCCCTGCCCCTAATAACGCTTGAACCCTGAGCTTAAGAAATTCCACACTCTTCGGCAATTTGGGTTCGAGTTTATTTTGTTTCGTTTTTATTGCTTCCAAAGTCACATGTTTCGAATTTTGATTTTTTGGGAATTTTTACTTTCATCAAAACAGTTGGCGCCCTCTATTGGCTGAACAATGAACAAAAATGAAATAAAATAATTACATGTACTGAAGACAGAGTTTATTAACGCTTTCGAGCCCCGAAGTCTAAATTTTCTGTAAACAATTTTCATAGTTTTTAATATTTTATCTGATAAAAATGCTGTGCATACATAGTGATTAATGTAGGATGATATAATAATAATATATAACAGTGATAATATAATAATAATTAGTATGCCATAAAAAGTTAGAGGTTTACAGTTGTCGCTTGAATCGTCGTATTCGGTTAAGCGTATGGTATAGTTATAATTCAAATTTTACTATTTAAGTGGGAAAACTTTGCTTCCAGAAGGTTTTATACATTCAAGTGGGATATCCGTTAATCCATACATGCTCAACCCATGGCCTGCGGGCCAAATATGGTCCTTGGAGTCATCTGATGTGGCCCATGACCCCAAACTTAATTTTGTAAAAATTAATCAATCAGTGCATAACCAGATTTCTCAAGTGCTTCGCGACACATTTTCCAACCACTTGAGTGACCCCCGGCACATTCTCGGGCAGCTTAAGTGACTCGCGGCACGCTTACAGATCATTTAAGTGACCCGCGGCGCTATTCTCGATCACTTAAGTGGCTCGCGGCGCATTCTTACCGCACTTAAGTGATCCAAAACCATTTCTATATCGTTTAAATGACCCGCGGCACATTCCCAGACCACTCAAGTAAACATCATTCTAGTGACAGTTCCGTGTGACCCGCGGCGGCACGTTTTTAAACTGAAGAAATGGCCCCGCACTCTCCGGAAGATTAAGCGCCCCCTCACTCTCACGTCACCGGTTTAAGCGAATGGCCCCGACTGAATGTGAAGGATACACGTGTGCCGGGATATTCCAATTTCTGAAAATCGGGGCAGGGTTACGGGAAAGATGCCACGGTGAATATAATGAATCCATGTTTCACGCGAAGATAAATACCACGAACGCATTCGACCCGCTAACCCCGATATCCGGTCATTTTTCTTTTCGGTACTCAACGGGTGACCAGAAGTGACCAAATAGAGAATTTACGTATCATTATTATATATAACCACAGCGAAGAATTTGTCTGCAGGCAGAGAGAAAATTCAATTTCGTATGAAGTGGTTGGCCGAGCATATCGCCACCCCGAGTATAAGTTAATGGTGCATATCCCGAAAAAACATGAAATGTTTGTTATATATGTTTTTCTTACATATATCCTACAATATACTGCATATAAGAAAGATAAAATATCATTAAGTCTCTTTCTTACTTTTTCCCAAGCAATTTTCTGCACCGCACTCTTATCTTAGACACGCCTATGTTTGTTTTTGCCGCATTGCTGGAGCATCGCGCCGTTGTTGTTATTATACTATTGCATTATTTGTCTTCTCTCCACGGGCAATTGACAATCGTATCGCTTGTCGTGATGGACGCGAGTAGTAATCACCGTTTATCCTCTGGTGATTTTGTTCTTGTGTTTACGCAATTTTAGATTGATTAGCTTTGAAGAATTTCCTCTTTTTGTGTGTGTGTCGAGATATGTCATTGATAATTCGTGTGAGGTTAATCTCGAAAATGGCCGTTTTATCGAAGGCTTTTGGCCGTCGAGGAGTTTAAGGTAAGGAGATGTCTGATAGAAGATTCTCCTTGTCCACAGGAATTTCGATTTACAAGTGTTTTTATCTACATCTACAATGATGGGAATGCACTCGATTAGATCTTTCGACTGTCTATGCATAACTGAGTACAGTAAAGCCGTTCTTGGTGCGGACAACGTCACGGTAAAAAAAATTCGTTCGTTAAATAGGGGTGACCAGAAATCGGTGTTTGCAATGCATACTTATTATTATTTGACCATAAAAGAGGGTTGTTTTTTTTTTTACTGTATTCAGTGCCCGTAGATAATTCGCGGTAGGTGTAAATACCCCGCACAGCTAAGAAGATCTATACTAGGATGACGTCACTCTCCGCTACCATACGGAGGTTTTTTAAACAACTGGCTGTTGCGAAGATACTGGTTGTACGGTCCCTGTCAGTGTACACGAGCTCCAAGGAAAGATTGAGAGATTCGTTGCCTCTGTAGTCTAGTGGTCTAGGGCGTTCACCCGCAAAGTGAAAGGACGTGGGTTCGATTCTCCCCGCAGGGGCAGTTGAATTTTTTTCTCTCTTTCCAAAATATATCTTCGCAACAGCCAGTTGTTAAAAAGCCTTCGTAAGAAGATCTATCCGATAATGATGTCACCCCCAGCGGTTCTCAACCTTTTCTGACTTGCGGAGCCCTTTGCAGTGTATAAATTCTATGGCGGAGCCCCGTTTAACTGTCGAGGAGCTCTTTTTAGCATATTATTTATATGGCGGCAGAGCCTTTAGGCCTCTCTTCTTTTTTTTTCTCGGTCAAATTTACTGATTTATTTCATTATCCTCGAGTGGCCGTGGAGCCCCTTGGAAGTGCGAGGTTCCCCCCCCCCACAAGGGCACCGCGGAGCACCGGTTGAGAACCACTGCTCCAGGGTATCCATGCGAAGGTTTTTAACAGCTGGCTGATGCGAAGATATATTTAGGAAAGAGAGGAAAATTCGTCTGTCCCTGCGGGGAATCGAACCCACGTCCTTTCGCTTTCCGGGTGAGCGCCCTTGACCACTAGACTGCATAGAGGCAATGAATATCTCAATCTTTTCATGTCATATAAGTACCATTTTGAAGGCTACTGTCTACCAACATTTGCCTCAAGTAAGAAAGTAATTGAGTAATCTAAAATGCTCAATTATGCAGACTCGATTGAATTTTTCGGCAGTCTGTACATAACTGAGTACCAGGACTTGTGACGAATCCCAGGCGCTGGGTCAAAATTGCGATTAAAAAACTAAGGTTGGCACCTAAAATTTCCATGTGTGGTCAGGACTGTAGCAAGCCATTCCTGTGCCCTGTGCAAGAATTTGCATTTAGGCCCATTCTGGGCCCCCACCCTTCCAAGTGGTCTTTCCAGTGGGCCCCCTGCGGTGCACTTGTTGCACCTGCCTAGTTACGGCCCTATGTGTGGTTACTAAATTGGTTTCTGTGGGCTGGGCGACACAAAGTTTTATACTCTATGTCAACATATGTACAGTGAAACCTCGTTAATGAGTCACTCTTGGGAGAGCAAAAATATGACTTAGTAAGCGGAGTGACTCATTAAACGGAGTACGCCATAGCTGTGCCATTTCCTACCAGAGGACAATTAGGGCTTCCAAAAAGTGACCCGGTAAGCGGAATGACGTGTTAACCGGGTGACGCACTAACGAGGTTTGACTGTACTAACGTGGAAAAAGGTCAATAAGCCCGGAAAAAACGAAAACAATTATTTTACCATTTTCTTCAGGAAGGGGGGATTTTTTGGCTCCTAAAAGATCTAACCGGCAACTAAACTGACTTCAATTTGTAAATCCCTGTTGAGTGCTATTTAGTAACCGGAAATAACTCGCGGTGTGTACAGATACTTGCAGACATAACTGAGTTCCTCTACACCAAGTGTTTCCCAAAGTGGGCAATATCGCCCCCTGGTGGGCGATGGAATAGTCCAGGGGGGGAGGTGAAAGAAGCTACTGCCAGAGAATTTGAAAAATGCAACCAATAGGCGGATCAGTCAAGTTCGCTCAAATGTAACAGATGTGCTTATTGGTTACATTTTTCCAAGTTTTATAAAACAATTTTTATCAAACTTTTGCAATGTAAAACCGGCCTAATACGATTTCTAAGGAGGAGTGAACCGGCCCAGAGTGGAAACGTAGCAGTTCACTTAAATGACCCGAAATTCGTGAATTAATCATCTTACGCATCAATTGAGTGTCCCGCGACACATTTATAGATCACTTGAGGGACCCACGGCACAGTTCCAGATAACTCAAGCGGATCACGGCACATTCGCAGATCACTTAAGTGGACTGCGGCACATTTGCAGGTCACCCAAGTGGCCCCGCGGCGCTGCTTCGGATCACCTAATGAAATGGCCCGTTACATGTTTTCGAAAATTATGAAGGCCTCCCCCCCCCCCCTCGCAGTCTCCTGAAAGTTGAGCACCCTTGTCTTAGGCCCGTATTACACTATAAAAGTTTGGTAAAAGTACTTTTATGAAATTTGAAAAATGCAGCCATTAAGGTCACCGGTTGCATTTTCTAGAATGTAACCAATAACTTTATTGGTTAGATTTATCAAGTTTTATAAAAGGGATTTTATCAAACTTTTACTGTGTGATACCGGCCTTAGGAATACGCAAAAGGTACAAGTGGACTTTTATTGAAAATTTACGCAATAGGTATGGAAATAACTGAGTTGTCGGCTTTTACTCACTTTTCGGTATTTGCCTTTTTCCATTGACATACCTACATAATTAGTAGGGCTGGGAATCGATTAAAATTTTTAAATCTGGTTAATCAATAAATTGTAATCGATTAATCGAATTTTTTGTCGTAACTATATAATATTAATTGATGATATAAAAAAATATTTTTCTTATGGATTTCATGCACCCATTCACCAGATGTAAGCAAATGTGTTAATACGTAGATTAAGAAATTAACTTAAGAGATTAATTAACTGCATACTTGAAGTACGTAATTTAAAATGCTTAACATATTTTGTCAAATTCTGGTGTTTCTTCCCTTGGATCTTGCCGTTTTTATCGGTAACTAATTTCGAAACTACTTTCGATTATATATACTGTTACTTGTTTTATTACATAGAACCTTCCTCAAACGTTGCATGTGAGCTGATGCTGCCAAGAAAATAGGAAAAACTACTGTTCACATAGTGGAGACCATAAATTTTAGTCTTGAACTGAATTCGAAACTGAAGTCATCAGCTTTCATGAAATTTAATTGCATTTTCCCTTGTCAAAAATATGATCCACGTTTCCAAAATACTATCCGTAGGTACATAATTTGACACATGCGATCGGTTTCGCTGAACAAACCAAGTTAAGAGAGATATAGATGGCTTTTTTTCTCAGCCAGAGATATCAAGGAAACAGTTATTTTCCGGATATTATGCTGAGGTGAGCTCGGAAAGAAAAGTCATCACGTCTCCGCCGGGACTCGAACCCAGGCCCTCTTGCATACCGGGCAAGCATACCCGGCACTTGCCCGGTATGCAAGAGGCCTGGGTTCGAGTCCCGGCGGAGACGTGATGACTTTTCTTTCCGAGCTCACCTCAGCATAATATCCGGAAAATAACTGTTTCCTTGAAACCCAGTTAAATTTCAAACTTTTAAACAGATTTTAATATAATTTTAATCGAATCAATCGAGTCGATTAACTCAACTAAAATTATTAACTGCGATTAACCGACCCGATTAATCGGACCAGCCCTAATAATTAGTAAAAAATTTTAGGTAGTCCTAAGACTTCAGTAGTCACACTAATAAAATTTTAGGTGTCATTGCCATTTTTTTTCAATCACTATAGTCACTTGTTACCTGGGATTTGTCAAGCCCAAAAACCTCCCTCAAATCTTATCTATTTTAGTGATCTAGGAAAACGAAGGAAGGTCATTTACGAAGAATAGCCCTTGGGCAGTTTCCATTGTGTTGTCATTATTAAACTTTTAAAAAAAATGCCCCAAGAGAAGTCGGAGAACACTCGGGTGTGGTAAAATTTGAATAGGGCGTAATAATATATGTTTCGCGTCAACAAAAATTTTCAAATGAAATTTATGAATTGAATAATAAATAAATCAGCCAGTTTTTTTTGTTTTAAACATTTCAATGACCAGTCGAACCAGTTTGTACATTTTCTACATTGATGCCGATTTTCTTCTCCTACGTAGGTCAAGGAGACTAAAATCAACAAAGGAATGGTCAGTGCATAGAAAGGTTCTCGAAGAGAGAGAGAGTCTTACTTTTTCCCTCTATACTTTCTATGTATTACCGCTAATAATAATCTTCACTTCAATAATGATAATATTGAAGGAGCAAAAAAAAAAATAAAATACTGTATATAAATAATGTAAGGAATGGAATGGCCACGCATGGCCAATGGTCCGAATCAAGAGAATTTTGACCCTTGCGAAGAAAAATAAAATAAGATAATAAGATAATAATAAGTCAAGGAATTAAGAAAAGAATTTTCTTTGGTCCTTTCGTTATCGACGTAATACAATATTGCGTCATTATTATTATTATTATTAGGTGCTATTTGTTAACGAGAAAAATATTTCTTAATTGTCCTCATGGCGCAGTATTGACGGTTATTATCTCGAGTTTCAAAATGCCGATTATCTTCAGGGCCGCAACTGGGGGGGAGGAGCAGGCGGGTCTCGTGCCCGGGGCGCTGGTTTTATTCTCAAACCTCTCCTTCAACATTACAAGTGGGTGGCGAATTATGCACTTGCCCCGGGTGACCAAGCATCTAGTTGCGGCCCTGGTTATCTTCATTGGTTAATTTGAATAACGGTCTATAAATTTAACGAGTATTTATTCTACACTCATGTGTACAGTGAAACTTCGATACAACGATACTCTCAACCAAGAAAAAAATATCGTTGCGGAGGGGTTATCGTTTTATCGAGATTTGGCGTTATATCACCAAATTTCTACTTTTTTAGAGTCATTTCTGAATAGGAGTTCTTATTATACCACGGTGAAATGCATTTATTAGTATTTATTCTGCAGCAAAAGAAATTCTAATTAATTACTTGACGAATAAAATTAAGTTAAATAGGACTTTCTGGATGTTACGCCGAAACGAATTATGGGCCCAAACGGAGCACTTGCTCGTTACACAAGGGGACAAATCGCTTTTTTTCAAAGATTCGTTTCGGCAAAAAGTCCTATTTCTCAGTATATTTCGGGCCCCGAAGCATAATATGCCAAAATCTGTGACGTACGTTGTAGAACAATTAGTGCCACTGCGGAAGAATTTTAAGAAAAATGCAGGAAAACGCTATTATATAGAAATTTGTATCTGCAAAACATTTCCAGTTCAGGGTTCGTTGCAGAACAATGCGAAACACACTCCGCTATAAGGATTTCGGGTCGAAAACCCATCTCTTGATAAAATTCAGGTTGTTCTTCCACCCTGTGAAGTAACTTCCCGTACACATACCATGGAAAATGGCAATACGGCAACTTCATTATAACTTTCGGAGGTCAGAAAAATACAAAACATCGATGCTCTCAAGGTGTTGGGATAAAGTTTAAAGACAACCGAGAAAAAAAAAACCGCTACATCTTTTGCTTGTAGGTGCATCAACATTTTAGAGTGACTAAACAAGTGGAACTAAAAACACATTAACCACTAAATATAATCTCGATGGTTGCTGCACTCTTTTCAAGAAAACATTGTTGAAATTGTAGTAAAAAGGTAAAAAGAACCTGTGAAAAAAGTATAAGTAAACACACACACACACACACACACACACACACACACACACACACACACACACACACGTGGTTGTTGTTGTTGTTTCTGACGTTCGAAGAAAGTAATTTCCATTTTTCTCATATTGGCGTAACAGCCGAGACTATTCCGATTAGTCATGCACTGTGTGTGAGAGAAATCATTTGAATCATTGTTTTCTTTTTGTGAAAATGCCAAAGACAACATATTTATTGGTCATCGGAAAGGCTTGTTCTCGAAGAAACTTCGATGCCTGGCCATGAAATGGCTGGAAGAACTTAAAGATTAGCGATTGTTAGTAAAAGTTTCATTGATGGGGCCCGAGTAACTACGGACTGAAAGCTTGCACACAAGAAAGGCTTTTATTTCTTTTTACCAATTCGTAAGAAAAAAGACGATTATTCGCAGTTTTTTTGCGTGGAAAAAGAATTCTCTGATGTGATTCTCCGGAAGGAATCGCACGTGTCGAACTCTGTTTCTAATCAGCACCTCCTAGAGATAGAAGGCCTCCTCCGCAAGGGTTGCCTAGTTCATCTGTAACGTCATTAAGACTATACCTAGCAAGTTTTCCACATTTCGAACCACAGCAGCTCCGAGATAAGCAGGGAGCCTTGTATTATTTGAGATTCTTAACCATGTGCTAAGATTGTTTTTTCATTGAATACGAATTTTTATTAATTCTGAAACTATTTTCTCCCCACTGAATATAATTTTTCATTTATATTCTGAAATTATTTTTTCATCACATATGAATCTTCACAAATATTGAAAACATTTCTTAAAATAATTCTAAAATTATTTCTCTCAATAATTATGAAATTATTTCCCTCAATAGTTCTGAAAAGTTTCAAAACTAATTTTGAAATTATACTTCTTTTTTTTTCACTAATTCTGGAATACATTTTTCTTTTTTTTTTCAGAATTTCTTTCTATAAAATCTGTGTAATTTTGTAACCCTGTTCGCAGTTGGGATACTGAGAAGAAATTCGAGGGCCCCTTGTGTCCCGCGGAGCATGCGTTGAAGGCCCCTAGTGTAAATATTTTATGTCATGCTTATGCCGTTCGGTACAATGCCGTTACTGATTATTACCATGTCTGTCGATGTCTTAGGCGACTGTATTTTGTCAGCGATGTCTGAGATATCTGTATTCCATCTTAGATGTCTGCATTTTGTCTGAAATGTCTTAGATATCTGCATTTTGTCTGAGATGTCTGCATTTTGTCTGAGATGTCTTACATATCTGCATTTTGTCTTAGATGTCTGTGTTTCTGAAATATATGAGTTTTAGTTCCAGATGTCAGTGTTTTACCTATCAGTGTTTTTGATGTCAGTGTTTCTGTTGCTCCTTTCTCAACATCTATAAGCTAAGTAACATTTCGAGGCCGGTACTATGCCCTTCGATATTTTTGTCTTCAGTTTTGTGTACATCGAAATTTCAGATTCCAGTGTAGTTGTTTCGTACTTGATATGGAAACCACAATAACACGTACAAAGGAAAAATCTATTTGATGCCCCTTGCCCTGATGATGTTCATGTATACAAACATTTCAGCAATGGATTTTTAATCTTTACTGATATCATTTCTGAGGATACGAGTATTTTGTATGACGCTATTTGAGTTGATATTTCAGCATGTTTTCCACTATCGGCATTTTTTTGACAGTTATATAAGTTTTACTATCTAATACTGTCGACGTATACCATCCATCCCGATTCTATCATAACGAATACGAACGAGAAGTCCTTGGCATTTAGTTGCATGACCTTGGAGATCCTATTTAATGATCTGAATAAAAAAGTGCACATGTTAATGCGGATTTGGTTCAGAAATATCCATAGGTGATGATAATATTTGATGTAATTTCTTCATTTTACCATACTGCATATTGTCAGCAAAAGGAAAATATTTCGACGATCTTGAAACAGGAAAAATGTATATAATAAATACATGATAATATGAATGTGATGTCAGTCAGAAGATGTAATCTGACGTGATACAACACAGAAAATATTGATGCTTTTACGCTATTTTTAGTTTTTAAAATCGAAATCCGATTAGTTGAAGAATTTTTAATGCGATTTCTTAAGTAAATTGAAAATATTTTGTTATATTTAGATCTTGCAAAAGAAATGGTTTCACAAAGATTCACGCTTGAATCGATTCAATTTCTTGACTTCACGAGAAGAAAAAGTTGGGAATATACTTCATTCTCAAAGATATTATAAATTGAAAAAAAAGATTTATGGCCAGATTTACTCGAAGGAAATCCTCTGGTTTTTGTGTAAAGGTCTGGCCTAAACAAACATGGCGTCATCCTCGTTCCAATGACCCATTTCTCCTATAGAATAGTAGTGAAATTTTTCCTTTTTTTTTTTTTCTTGAATGAAGAAGGTTATTGAATTAGAAAGCTCTGTGAGAACGTTTATCTTAATGGAATCCTTGAGTAATCCTCTTGATAACAATTAATCTTGGTTTATAGTAATATAGGTTTAATATCTGACGTCTAATCGAACAGCTTTGATTCTAATCCAAGCATTACGGTGAAAAGTTATGAATTTGCATGATTGATGGAAACGAAAGCAAATTGTTATGTAATGTTTTTGTCCTGTATAGTCGATTTCTATTAGTTACCTTTCCGGACATTTAAAGGACAATATTTGTTTATAGCAATCCCTGGATGATTTCAGATGTTTCTGGTAAGTGCTTCTTGACAGAAATGTCTATCAGAGACGCATGTGTTGAGTTTTGATTTTTTCCCGAATTCGTCATATATTATGTTTTCTATAGAGAAGTGATTCCCGAACTGTGCATTTTAATGGTTAAAGATCATCCTTTTTTCGAGGTTTTTCACCATACGAGACGCCAGTAATCTTCTAGAAGCGCATTCTAATTCCATGCTTAATAGGATTTCTTGTATCCTAGGGTAGCATGTATCAGCGATAGTAGTTGACTTCGACTTAAGCGAGAATCTTTGATATTTCTTCTTAGATCTGTCGATCTCTGAATCTCATGCCGGACATCTTCAAGTTGCTATTGCAGAGTTTTATCTACTGACAGGTCGCAGCAATGAAATGTTTGCTATTTCAGAGTTTCCTCTCCTGGTAGGGTATTTTGGCTATTGCGGAGTTTCGTCTTCTTGCAGGATATTTTGGTTATTGCGTAGTTTCGTCTTCTTGCAGGATATTTTGGTTATTGCGGAGTTTCGTCTTCTTGCAGGATATTTTGGCTATTGCGTAGTTTCGTCTTCTTGCAGGATATTTTGGTTATTGCAGAGTGTCGTCTTCTTGCAGGATATTTTGGCTATTGCGGAGTTCCGTCTTCTTGCAGGATATTTTGGCTATTGCGTAGTTTCGTCTTCTTGCAGGATATTTTGGTTATTGCAGAGTGTCGTCTTCTTGCAGGATATTTTGGCTATTGCGGAGTTTCGTCTTCTTGCAGTATATTTTGGTTATTGCGGAGTGTCGTCTTCTTGCAGGATATTTTGGCTATAGAGAAGTGGACTATTTCAGAGTCCACTGACAGGATATTTTGGTTATTACAGAGTTTCGTCTAATGACAAGATATTTTGGCTATTGAGGAATTAAGTCTTCTGGCCGCACATTTTGTCTATTGAAGGGTTTCGTCTTCTGATAGGATATTTTTGCTTTTACAGGGTTTCGTCCTCTAATAGGATATTTTTGCTTTTACAGGGTTTTGTCTTCTGATAGGATATTTTTGCTTTTACAGAGTTTCGTCGAATGACAAGATATCTAAGCTCTTCAGCAGCGTGGTCTTCTGGCAGGAAATTTTGGCTATCGCGGAGTTTCGTCTTCTGGCTGGATACATCAGTGAAGTTTTTTGCTATTATGCACTTTTGTCTTCCGGCAGGATACGCCAGTGAAATTTTCACTATTGTGGGGGAGTTTCATTCCCTGACAGGATGTATAGCAATGCAATATTTGCTATGGGGGGGGGGAGTTTCGTCTTCGGGCAAGATACGACAATGAAATTTTTGTGATCGTGGAATTTCGTCTCCTGGCAGGATATAGCAATGAAATTTCCGGTATTATACAGATCTATTACATTGGTTTCTTGAGACCGTCTTCCACGTGACATATTACAGTTTCGTGTCTTTTCTCAAGGATATAAATAGCATCTATCAAAACGTTAATCGAAAAAAAGCTTGAGAATGACAAATTTGTCGTTCCAGCAATATTTTACTCACCTTCACAAAAGCTTATGCCATTATTTCCTATCTAAATTTACATTCGTGTTTCGGCCATTTTGCGTCTAAGATCCTCACTTTCCTATATTACTGTCCTTTTTTTCAATGCGAGCGTGACTTACGCGTTATTGGAAACCAGCGTGTGCTCAATCTCCAGCGCCATTTTCTTTTTTTAGCGTTATTGTAATAATACGCTAAACCATTAGCGTTTGAGCCACGCTAACGGAAGCCTCCAGACACGCTTCGAATAACACTAGACGACGGAAAACTTACTTCCATATCGTTTGTTCCGTTCATTTGTTGGTGTTATTATTATTATAATCTTCATCATTATTATTATCCTGTAGCTTGGAAAAGCTGGCGACGAGGATATTTACTCCATATGTCCGGAAACCCGTTCTAATACCCCGGTGCAAATGATACGCTTGTTAGGAGGATGTTTTGAACAAGACATATCGCGTAGGCCATATGCCAACCATGTCGAATGGAGCCGTTAAAAAATATGGCCAGTTTTTTTTTTTTTCTGCCATGGTTCAGTGGGATGGACAGTGTTATTTGTGTGTGTGTTGGATGTAAATATTTTCAATGCATGTGCATTTTAGCTTTATTCAGGGTTTCCGATCAATATTTGTTCGATGTTTTCCCAAATTTTCGAAATTTATCCGAAAATTTAAGATTGAAGTTTCTGCTAATTTTTACTCAAAACTTTATCTTTCTGAACTTCAGCTCAATTTTTCGTGAATCTGAGTTTAATTTTTTATGAATTTCAGTTGAAAAGTCCCTAAATTTAATTTTTTTTTGAATTTTAGTTGAAATTTTCCGAAAGTTAATTTTTTTATGAATTTTAGTTGAAACTTTCCTAAATTTAATTTTTTTTTTATGAATTTTAGTTAAAATTTTACGAAAGTTAATTTTTTATAAATTTTAGTGGAAACTTTCCTAAATTTAATTTTCATAAATATCAGTTGAAACTTTTTAAACATATTTTTTTATGAATTTCATTTGCAATTTCATTCAATTTCCATTATTTGTTATCGTTTTAAATTTTTTCAACTTGAACTCAACGTTTTATGAATCTGAGTTCAGACTTTTTCCTGAACTTAAGGTAAATTTCCTGAATATTAGTCATAATGTCACTCATTTCTAGAGATGTAAAATTCTCGAGAATAATCTTTCGGTGAATATTCTTGAGAATATATATTCTCATCAAGGAGAATATTCGAGAATATTCTCCGGTAGGACTACTATTATAAATAACTTGAGAATATTCTTATAAGTTCTTGATGAGAATTTTCTCCTGTGATTTATAATACAGTTACATATAATATCCTGAATTATTCTGAAGTTATTAAAATAATAGTCCTTCCAGAGAATATTCTCGATTATTTTCCAATTTTTACATCCAGGAGAATATTCTCACATCTCTACTTATTCCAATTACACTTCTTTGGATTCAAGTTCGAATTTGTTTACATTTTGAATGAAATTATCCTCAATTTTCAATGGAACTTTGCTGAGTTCTGGGTGAAATTTCCCTCTATTTCTTTTCGAATCTATGTAAATTTAAACTTAATTTTGAATGAAATTTCCTTGCATTTCAATTTTGAATGAAATTTCCTTGCAATACGATTTCCATTTTGAATGAAATTTCCTTGCATTTCAATTTTGAATGAAATTTCCTTGCAATTCAATTTCAATTTTGAATGAAATTTCCTTGCAATTCAATTTCAATTTTGAATGAAATTTCCTTGCAATTCAATTTCAATTTTGAATGAAATTTCCTTGCAATTCAATTTTGAATGAAATTTCCTTGCAATTCGATTTCCATTTTGAATGAAATTTCCTTGCAATACGATTTCCATTTTGAATGAAATTTCCTTGCAATTCAATTTCCATTTTGAATGAAATTTCTCTGAACTTAATATCTATTTTTCTGGAATTAATCTAGATTTTTCTCTGAATTTAGTCTCGAATTTTTCTGAATTTAATATAAATTTTTGCTGAATTTAATTATAATTTTAACCTCAATTTTAATCCTGAGTTCCCCTCAAAATTTGAAATCAAAGTTCAACTCAATGTCAATTCTAAATTTTAGTCAATTTCAGTTTTTCCACTGTTTTCATGTTGAAAACATGAGTTTAAAAAAAACATTTTTCAGTTCAGTTTTCTATCAACTTCGGTCTTTCCAACTTTCAGCTGGAATTTGAACTCGATTGCAAAACATCGATACGAAAAAAAAAAGCGTTGGTGGGCCGCTGGTTGCCAGACGTCCACCATATACGGGATTCAAGGGCGTGCACAAGGAAATTCGTGAGTTGTATATTCATGATATCAGGGAGGGTGCTCAGGTACACTGACTCCTCAGGTACTGGTACCCATGCTTGGTTGCTATGTAGTTTCCGTGAATAATGAGGATCCAGAAAATTCCACTCCGACACTTCGCCCCCAATGTTTCGTCTTCGCTATTTCGTACCCCGGACGTTTCGCTTCTGGTACTTTCCGCCCCTGACATTTTGACATCTGACCCTCAATGCATGGGCGGAGATACCAGCGTCAAAGGTGAAGTCGACTGATCTAATGTATATATGCATATATGAATTGACATCATCATCATCATCATCATCATCATCGTCATGATGATCAGCATCATCATGCCTCAATGTTTCGCCCCTGATATTTCGGCATTTGGCCCTGAATATTTCGCTAGGATCGATTGAGTGAATAACTGTATGAGTGCACCAGTGAATGGTTGAATGACCGAATGATTGAGCGAGTCAATACAACACCATCTATAGCAGAAGACCTCCGCGCGAAACTCGTGACGTCACTGAAGGAGGTCACCTTGGATATAGCAGGCCGACGCCTGCACCATCTTTACATTTTTTTTGTAGAATACCCAATGGCTATAGGTGAGGTGATCTTCTTCGGTGACGTCATGAGCTTCGCGCGGAGGCCTTCCACTATAGATGGTGGTGGTCAGTGAGTGGGTGGGAGACAGCATGAATTACCGAGTCTGTGATTCAGTGGTTAAATTATTGTTGAGTCGAGTTTTGATTCAATAAATCTCCGGAGGCACTCGATTTCCCAAGGGACAATGTCCTGAAATCAGCTTGGGTGATAGATTTCTCGGTTTGAGTTACCGACTGAGTGAGCGGTCAAGTGGATGGCCATACGAATGATTCGGAAAAAGTAAGGGGGTGAAATGTCGGGGGCAAATAGTCAGCGGTGAAAGTAAGACGGGGCGAATAGTCAGAAGTGAAAGTAAAGCGGGGGTGTGAATAGTCAGTGGTGAAAGCAAGACGTGGGCGAATAGTCAGGGCTTAAAGCAAGGCGGGGGCGAATAGTCAGGGGTGAAAGCAAGAAGGAGGCGAATATTCAGGGGTGAAAGCAAGACGGGGGCGAATATTCAGGGGCGAAAGTAAAACGGGGCGAATAGCCAGGGGTGAAAGCAAAACGGGGGTGAATAGTCAGGGGTGAAAGCAAGACGGGGCGAATATTCAGGGGTGAAAGTGAAACGGGGCGAATAGCCAGGGGTGAAAGTAAAACGGGGGTGAATAGTCAGGGGTGAAAGCAAGAAGGAGGCGAATATTCAGGGGTGAAAGCAAGAAGGAGGCGAATATTCAGGGGTGAAAGCAAGACGGGGGTGAATATTCAGGGGTGAAAGCAAGACGGGGGCGAATAGTCAGGGGTGAAAGTAAGACGGAGAGGAAAGTTAGAGGTCAAATGTACTGCAGACGAAACGTGATAGGATGAAATGTCGAGGACGAACCGGTGCCAGGGGGCGAAATGTCGGGGGCGGGGAATCAAGTTTCCATAAACCGCGAAGTTTGTTTCAGATATTTCAGCGAGTCAAAAAACTCATCAAGTTTATTTTCATTGAGAATTTCTCCCGAAAATTCCAATACGAAATTTCACTTGATTTTGATTTCCTTCGGCTCCGTACCAATTCGTTAATTCCATTAGCTCTGTGGTATATCAGCATAAAGAATGAAAATTCATCGGTCCAGTTTCACAATGACAAACGGCTGTCATCACCGAATCCTCGAAAATATTCTCAGAAAAATATACAGCGACAACATGCGACGCGGACATTGGACTAATTCAAGCAATCCCAGTTCCAAACGGACATTATTGCCAAAGACCTCCGTTGTTTGAATAGATCTATATATATATATTCTTCACCATTATTATTTCGTACATATATTTTTCCATTGCAAAGTACGTACTGCATTCATCAGGTGACCTGTTTCCTAAATCGTCACGAAACGAGGTAGAGAACCGACGTAACATTCCGTTTTGTAAGAGTCGATATAATTCCTCGAACACGCATAAGCACGCTATACAACGAAATAAACAAAAAAAAAAATCGTCGAAAAAGCATGTATTCACGTATTCGATCACGAACGGTGATGAAAATGTTGGGAAATGTATACAGGCCCGTCTGCGAAATTACAGGCCCGGATGGGGATCGGGCTCGATTGATTGATGCGTACGGTGTATGTGTGTCGCTTCAACATCCAAGCAGGAATCGTTTAAGAACGATAACGAGAAGATCCGTTCACCGGGGTTATAAGAACGATGTGATGGAAGTTTTCTTATTATTTTCTTCTTCGGAATGCGGATGACCAACCATGCGGATGAGGAGGACGTGGATGACTTCCAGATTGACAGAAAGAGAGAGAGAGTGGAGCCAAAAAACAAAGTTTGGTTCAGTGGCCCCGAACCGTAGTGTTTTTCCGGCTTGTGAGAAAATGAACAGCATTCTTCTTTGTCTTTTCTGAATGCTGCTGCTGCTGCTGCACCCTCTTCGTCTTTTCCCCCTACAAGATTTATCTTTTCTTGGGGAGTACGGAAACCTCCTCCAGAAACACGGAAATTGTTTCCGAGGATCGTGTTCCGTTGCTCGGATTATAACCACCCCAAAGTCCGGATGGTGGCGATGTCAGAACTTTGGGAAAGTATTTCCGCGCAAGGTTTGAGACATGCACCATTGGATTAAAGGGGTTCCCGGTACCTGAACAGTCCGGATATTATTAACTATTTACAAGAAAAACTTCCTTTCAATAGAGAGAGATAAGAAATGTATAGATTTCTCTTTAGTCAAATTGTATGAACTTTTTGTGGTTCGCCTCGAGAGGGCTTTATTAATTTCCGGGTCGATTCACCCGGTAATGGAATTATGAATAGATTCCCTTAAATGCACCTCGTCCATATTCCTCTATGGAATTTCCAAAGAATGAGTACGTGTTAGACCAGGGGGTTCTTAACCTTTTTTTTCAGCCGCCACCCAAAATCAACAATAAAATCAGCTTCGCGACCCATGGGACTATTTTTCGAAATTGGTAAAACCAGTGATGCAATAATGCATTTCTAACAGGACTGAGTGAGTTTGTACGACTCATCTAGGAAGCCCCTGCGAATCAAGTCTAGGTTGTGAATCATGGCTGAATAATCCCCGGCTGTAAGTAGATTTGTACGACCCGTCTCGGAAGCCCCTGCGAGTCAAGTCTGGGGTCGTGACTGATTGCTCAAGAATCCCTGGCTATAAATAGCTATAAATTGAATGAAGTCTGAATCGGGATACATAACTCAAAAGCCCCTGGCTGTTAGTTGATCTGAACGACCCATCTCGGAAGCCCCGGTGACCCATAGGTTAAGAATCCCTGTGTTAGACTGTGCGGGAATGCGTTATGAATCTAATGCGAAGTTTGTTTCTGTGTAATGTTTGTTTTAGTGCTGTTATCTATTTTTCGAACCATGAGTGAAGTGTAATGATTGAGTATTTGTACCGTTGTAGGCCTGTTGAATTTTTAGGGCGAGAATTTTTAACTGGGAGATCGACTCACCTGTATTAGGCCACGCCTATTGGACTGCTTAATAAGTACGGCAGAACTTCCTAGTTCCCACGGTACAGTCAAAAATCGTCCTATTTAGGTCAGGTCAGACATTCGCACCTCAAAGTTGGAAAAAAACAGAAAACCAACTTCAGTCGACCACCACGGTGGCCCTGGTGGGGTTCGAACCCGGCGTCCTCGCGTTGAGAATCCGCCACCGTGACTACACTACCACCACAGTAGCGGTAGAACTTCGCTGGTATCAACATCGGTAGCAGGGAACCCACAAAGCACAGTGTTTTGAATTGTTCTGCAACGAGCCCTAAGCTGACTGGAAATGTTCTGCGGTAAAAATGCCCACGAGATAGTGTTTCCCTCTCTACACTTTCCTTAAAATCCTTCCAGATTCTTTGTCGTGGTTTCCGGCGTGTTCCGCTTTGGGGCAAGTTCAAATTGTGCCGTAATGAAACACCTCCACACCCTCCTTGCATCAATGAAGTGGTGTTTTCAAATGTTTCAAATCCACACGAAACCCTTGATCGTTACGCGATTCGTACACGGGACTCAAACAAATGCAAATACGGCCGAACACTATTATAGTGAAACTTCAGATGCAACGAACGAGATTCTTGGTGTCGTCTAACAGGATGTTATCCTATTAGATTGGATACAGTGAACTAAGTTTTTGATCCCTTGAAGTTCTTTTATAACGAGGGCTAGCTATAACTAGATCCCGGAAGTTCAGGCAAAATGCCATAAGTGCCTTTTTTCTTGCCTGTTTTCAAGCTTTGCAAAAATGCCTATTTTGACAGGCTTTTAAGTTTATAAGTGAATTTCAAAGGCAATATAATCTACCAAACTTGGATATTTCAAGCATTGAGAATGAAAGAATTCATTATCATTATTATTTTTTAAAGTTTTCAAACTCCCTTTACTGATTTTTATCCGAAAGCCCCATTTAAACTCGAATAAGTGATCTGAGAGACGGGAACTTTCGGTATCGCGTGCATTAACTCTGCTTCGACCAGATGGTGTTAGACGTGAATAATTTTGTTTCAGATGAACGCAGCGCATGTTAAACGAGCAGATGGGGGTGCTCTGCGCCTCCGTGGGACGTTTGACTACTTTCCTACATGATCCCTATACGTTAGAGAATAGTTTCCAAAACTTTTTGTTCCATCGCCCCCTTCTTCAAAGAATTTTCCTTCTCATCGCCCCACAAATCAAGCTAACCCATAGGATCCTATACTAAATCGAAATCTTCTACTGCCCCCCCCCCGGACCTTTCCATCGCCCGCCAGGGGGTGATATTGCCCACTATGGGAAACACTGCGTTAGGGGTTCCTGTTAGAATGTTAACGTGGGAGTGTGTGTAGTTCTCAGTTAGACGAGCAGAGGAAAACTAGAAATTCGTTTTTTCACATGCTTCACATTATATGTCTCGCTCACGCATTGGACTGATAAGACCAAATATGCGTTCTGCCTTATATCTACAGATTTCAAGGCGTTACAGCAATTATAGTTACAGGCACTAGACTGCATTGCATGTGTATAGCTCTCCGATGACTGTCGCAAGAGGTCATCAGTTGACGTCATGCATAAGAAAAGGCGGAGTAGAAGCAGAAAGGGCGGGAGCCACTGGATTATTAAATAACATTACCTTACGTTTTATGCGATTATAGATGTTATTTAAGTTCTTAATATTATCGTGATAGGCACCTCCCGATACAGTGTGTAAGCGGTTAACAGCTCTCAGTGCACTCCCCCCCCCCTCCGTAATCACCTTCATGGCTCTCTTTCCCATTAACCCTTTAATCGGCAATGACGAGATATCTCGCTTCCATAAAAAGCCCCTTTTGAAAGCCCGAATGTACGTGCCTTCGTTACAATATCTCAATCGGCCGCAGACTTCCGCTTCCCGAAATTTGAATCTATGGCCCTCTTGCCAGCAGTGAGCGGCAATGGTTGATTTTTCTTATTCACCGGCACAAAAGTGATTAATTTATCAAACTTACCAAGACCAAGGTAAGTATGCATAATAACCGGTTATCATGTCTAATAAGCGATTCGTTACATTTACCGTAACATATTCATTGGGTATATAAGCCGATATATCCACAGAATTCGATTAGACACTCATAATCCCCAGCTTCCCATTGAATGCTAATGTAACCCGAAGAATCGCGATCGTTTTTACAAGAGACACAGATCGAGCCAATCGATGATAAAAACGTCCTCCATTATAACATGTCCGGAAGTGCCCGCCACTTGCAAAACTGATGTCATCGACCCTTACGGTTCCCGCTAACCCTGACATTAAAAAGTTGTTGAATGTCGTTTTCCTTTCCTCTGTCTCCGGATTGGTTGGACGCCCCAACCATTCTTACATAAATTGCCCAAGGAACGGCTTCTTCTTTTTCCCGCTTAAACTCTCTGAACATGGTCAAATACGGAGGGGGTAAAAGCCAACAACTTTTCTTTCTCGGATGGCCCTTAGGGCCTTAGATAATAGCCGCAATATATTATCTTCCCTTTTTATATGTACGTATATAATCTATGGGTCATCTAATCATTCTTCGTAGACAGACGAGGGGGGGAAAAGGAAGAGCTAGTCTCTCTCTTCGCTTTATCCGCACATGGGGGCCGACCGGTCTTGGATGTTGCTCAGGGTGAAAAATTCTTTCGACATGCTTTCTTCAACATTTTCTTGACGTCACTGGTATTCCCCGGATGGAAAACAATTTGGCACCTTTATCTGGATTTGAACGCACACTCGAATGTTCTAAGACTGGCATGACTGTCCCGTTATCTTTCATGTTCGTTGAACCCATTATGGACTGCTCCACCAATTCATGACCAAATTGCGCAATTTTTTTTATGCGTGGTAACTGGTTTCTTAACCCTATAAGCGGCAATTAGAAATCACTAAATCCGATTTCCAGCTGGTGCTAACTAAGGGGTGGGGGGGAAAGTTTTCCATTGAGAAATTAGGCTCGTCAACGCTGGAATAAGAGGTTTTTTTGTATGGAGGCGAGATATCTCGTCATTGCCGCTTTAATGGTTAAAGTAACACATTTGAGAAGTTTCAAAAAATTGGTATAAATTTAGCATGTTTTCAAACTTGTTCTTCGCAAACAAATTTTTAAAAACACAATCATGCTCTCATTAGACCTTCCAATTTCCAAAAAAACGTTAATTTCCCAGAAAAATTGGTACGAAAATTGATTGAAATTATTCGTTTATTTACAAAGCGTTACGCGCAAAAATGCAACGTCAGTCACAAGTTTCCTCTCACGTCTGGTCAGCGTTTTGCTGACTTTTGCTGACAAGGGGGAGGAAGGGGTCAAAAATGGCTAAAAATTTGCTTACGTAATACTTGAACGGCCCCTAATCTGCGTCACAGTGCATCAAGACCAGGAAGCAAAAAAAGAGCGCGTTTTGCACAGCACACCAATTCCGTTTGCAGCTTCGTACATGAAAAACGCGTGTCTACTTTCTTCAGTATTACTGAAGTGCTGCGCCATTATCACGTACGTTACAACTGTTAGAACGGTTGCGGGCTGGAATAACACACTTCACAGGGCTGGCGTCCATACCTTTCATTTACTGTGACGCATATTTGCATGTGGTTTCTTCTTCTTCCCCAGGTTACATTTGCATGCATGTGGTGTTCTTTTTCCCCCCGATAAATTTCAACAGGAATGCTGTTTTTACGTTTGCGGAGCGGCCGTTTCGAAACGTGCTACCGCATTTGCGTTTCATGTTAAACCATGCATTATTCGATGACAATTGTTCGTATTTGTATGTACTATCACCTCTTGAAGTTTTTCCCATCTTTTCTGAATCACCCTGTATGTATATATATAATAAAAAATATCTTGTTATACAGTCCCCGTGTGCCCCGAAACCCAATTAGAAAGTTGTTGCCCTGTCTGTCCTGATGCCATCAAAAACATTTCCGCGTTTCTAAGTGCAATATTCACTGGCATAACCGAATTCGGAAAACGGGGGTAATTTGCAAGAGAAAAAAAAAACCTGCGTTAAAAGCGGGTGAAACGGTTTCTCCGCATTTTTAGAGCTGTTTCCCACCACTTTCCTCCATTTTTCGAATTCGAATATCTTGTTATATATACAGGTTTATCCCCGCCGCTACTGGAACTCGAACCCGGGTGCAGGGCGAGTGTTCTACCAACTAAACTATAGAAACAGATAGATAAGAGAATATTTCTTCCTTGAAGTATATGTATATACTAAATCAATGGCGTAGCGAGGGGGGGGGCCAGACCCCCCAAGTTCCCCCCCCCCGAAATGTGAGAAAATGACCGAAAAAAGGGAAAAAGACGGCCAAATCCATTGTTCTGTCACTTTGGTCCCCCCCCCCGAAATGAAAGTGGTCGCCCCCCCGAACGAAATTTCTGGCTACGCCCCTGTACTAAATGGTACCGTGCGATGGACCGTGACAGTAATTAGTTAAAGCTCGCAAATGATATCGAGGCCATCAGATGGCGACACATGTAGAGAATATATAATCGTCACTTGTTAATACTCTAGGGCAGTGATGGCCAACGGCCGGCCCGTGACAAGGTAAAAGTACCGTGAAAAATTAAATTTGTGATCATTCTTTGAACCATCGGGTTCCAACAGAAGATTTCTTGATTAACAAGCTGCTTCCAAACTTCTTATTTCTAGTGACGAAGTTAATTTAATAACTAACTAATTAATTCGATTAATAATGGAGCGGCTTATACAACGAAGTTGCACCACTGATGCGGCCCGCGACGCTATAGCTGACCATTATGTCGGCCCGCGAACAGAAAGAAGTTGGCCACCCCTGCTACAGGGAAAACTGGCTGAGAAATGAAAAATATCCCAAGGAAGGGTTATTCCACCTGTTTCTATAGCTTAGTTGGTAGTGCACTCGTCCAACATACGGGCGACCCGGGTGCATTTTTCTCACAAATTATCTGTAAAACCAGTGTTCGACATGTGAGGATCTCATTTTCAAAAGGGGACACATTCTCATTTTCGAAATTCATTTTTCAACAGTTTCTGAATCTTTAGGATAAGCTCCATCCTATTATGCAACGGGTATTATTCCAACGGAAATATTTTTGGCAGAAATTACAATCCCTTTTGGTACAACGAATTTGTACCGAAAGGGAACAAACATATCCACATCATCCATTCACTTCGGTATTTTTTGGTAGAACTTCTCGGTATGGGCCATAACCATGGGGACTTGTCCGCTTACGAGGAGTGGTCCGTTAATGAACATTAAAATTCATTGAATCCCGTCAACGTAATTCAAAAAAAAGTGTCCGTTAGTGGAGTTGCCCGCTAACGGGAGTGAGGGAGGTTCCACTGTAGAATGATCCTGTTTCTGATGTTGATGACGAGAGGGCGATAACGGCACCTCTCTGAGCTAGGTAAAACCCTTCCGGAATCAACGGGGGGACGTAGAAATTTCCAATTTTTAAGACTTGGACCGGCTCCAATTTTAATCAAAAGGTAACATTTCCACAAATTTTCTTACAAAACGGAACATTTCCAAAATTCAAATGCATATGAATGATCAAATTCCCTCTAATTTTGATCAAGAAACGTAGTATTTGAACATTCTTCTACCATTCCTATATGCTGCTACTTATTGGGATATTTTCTACTTTTGCAAAGCAAACGTGTTCCAGAGAGGAATACGTTTTTTACTTCTACGGTAAATTTAGCAAAAGTAGCAATGTTCCCTCTTTAGCCATCCAGTTGACTCCAGCCACTTTTTAGAGTGGGGGACGCCTTCTTGGACTCACCAATCCAGAATACTTGTGGTCCATCTGGTGTCCTGTCGTCTTGCAATATGTCTAACCCATTTCCATTTTAAAAGTTTAATTCTCTTTCTGATATCATATACCTTTGTGTGGCTTCTTATCCAAGTTATTTGTTTTCCGCCCCTCCTTGTGATGCCTAACATACATCTCCTTTGTATTGTCTGTAGCCTTTGTATGTGAGTGCCCATGTTTCAGCTCCATAACTCAGTGCTGGGAGCACACACTAGTTAAACACTTTTCTTTTCAGGCACAATGGCATGTGACTCTTCGGAATTACACAGGTTTTTTGCCAAAATTCCGATCCTGATCCTTCTGTTTATTTCATTAATGATTCCGTAGTCCCCCAGGTATACATAGCTTTCTACTTCTTCTATCTCTGTGTCGTTGAGCAAGATTGTCCTCTTCAACTCAAAGGGATTGAATATAACTTTAGTCTTTTGCAGATTCGTTTTTCAAGCCCACCTGAATACTTGCCTCCGCCAGTTCTTGTATCATTTCTTCTAATTCGTCTGGATTACTGTTGATAATAACAATGCCGTCGGCAAAACGCGAATGGTTGAGAAATTCTCCTCTTATTTCGATTCCTTTCTCGTCCCAGTTTTCGTAGACCATGTGCTAAAAACACTGACATAACGCAGCGGTTCTCAACCTTTTTTCACTGGCGGAGCCCCATCCAGAATGTAATTTCTATGGCGGAGGCTTGTTTGACTCAAAGAGCCCATTCTTGTCTCAGAACCTTGTAGGCCTGTTTTATTTATTTATCTACCAAATTTACTGATTTATATTATTTTCCTAGAGTCGTCGCGGAGCCCCTGGGGAAGTGCCCACGGAGCACCGGTTGAGAACCCCTGACATAACGCATGGAATATACACCAAGACGACAAGGGCTTATTAAGTAGGTGACAGCCAATCAAACGCAAGAGTAAATTCATTTCGTACGCCTTACATCATTGTATAAAATTCCAGTTTTACCCTGGAATCCGCGTATTTTCCCCTCTTAAAAATGCCGAAATAGTTGTTCTTCTTCTTCCTTTTACGCAAAATGCGTATATTGAGAGGTTGCTCAGGGCACAAACTCGATTTTCAAGTTCCAGCTGATCTTGAGAGATCTCTCTCTCTGTCTGGGCTTCTGACCATTTGCTACAAAAGAACAAAATAAAAAATGCCGTAATAAGAGGGTCAACGTCGAAACGGGGCCCCATTTCTTTTTGCTTTTCTTTCTCCTCCTTCCTGTTTCATTTTAGGCCTATCCACCATTTTGTTTTTTGCACCGGCTTCTTGTGCGTTTGAAGTTCATGTAACTGAAATAAAAAAATTTCAAGTTCGTAAAATACCGGGTCAGCAACTGGTTTGTATTATGGTTGTTGTTGAAGTTGTTATAAAGGTGGCCACAGCCCACAAGTAAAATATTTTTGTTTATTTATTTTTTCGGGTAAACAAATGACCATGTAAAGATGGAGTTGATTATATCATTCTTTTGCTACTGCTATTTTTATTCTCCATGATGAATGAAGGTTGCAGTCCAGTGACCGATTTCGTACAATGAACAATAGAAAATGGATCGCGTTAGTGTTTCTCAAACGAAGTTCCGCGGAACTGTGAGATTTCCCAAGCATACCCCCCCCACACACACACAAGGACGAGGCTGATTGGGTTCTAGCCCTGAGCCGCGGAACAATTCTCACCATTTTTTTGCTTTTTAACGCTATAAATTAGCTAAAAAAGGCCCGTGAAAAGTCTAATCGGAGGACTGGGGGGAGTGCAAAAGATTCCAGCCTAGGGGTCATGCTCTAGGACAGTGTTTCTTAACCTTTTTAAGCTCATGGCCCCCTATGGATCACATTTTTTTCTCGTAGCCCCCCTGTCCTATCCAGGGCCCCCTCTACCCTCATCCAAGAGTGAGATACTTTCTATTTTTTTATTATGAATAAGGAATTTTAATAAATCAAATAAATCTCTGGAATCCTGGCTAAGCACGGATTCAAATGGTGGATTATCATCTCTCCCAGGAGTCAAATTCTAAGTTAAAAAATGGTAAGTGTAAAATACGGGACGATCCAACGAACATGCACGATAAATCTGCCCTTCCAACACATCAACCGTTGCTCTGGCGGCCCTCCATACTTAGCTGGAAGTAGCAGCTTACGTATGAAAATCATAGTACCAGATCCCATATAGAGCGGTCCCCCTCCCTCCACTACAGACATGAAGACCCGGGTCATGCCCACATAGACCCAAGGGTTAAGATGCCCCTGGTTCTATGGACGGAGCTGATGAATTCTGAAAGTAGTAATATGTTTCAACTATGTTTCACTTTTAAAGCTTTTTCTCTTCACAGCTCTCTATGACTCCCTTCACCACCTGTCGTGGATCAACTTTCTTCTGATTTCCTCCTGTGGCCCCCTAGAATATCCCAGGACCACAAGGGGGCCATATGGCCCCAGGTTGAGAACCATTGCTCTAGGATGTGGGGGGGGGGGGCATGGCCTTTTTCCCCGGACAGTTTGACGGCAGATACTCACGACGTCATTTCCGCACAAGCGTAATTTGGAGACATTTACGCACAACCAAGAGCTTTTTCTTAAATTTCTTCTTTTTTTTCTTTCTATCCTACCCGTACTTTCTTTTATTCCCCCTTCCTCAACTCGATAAAAGTGAACACAATCGAATCCCGTTATAACGAACGCCAAGACACCGGAGAAATCACTTCGTTAAAACGAAATTTCGTTATAAAAGAATTCCACAGGTTACCTAGCATTGATCTTAAGTAAACTTATATCTGGGAGATTAGAAAAGTGTTCGTTAAAACGAGATTTTCGCTATAACGGTATTCGTTAAAACGAGATTTTCGCTATAACGGTATTCGTTAAAACGGGATTCGACTGTATATAAGGGCGGTATTAATATCGCAGTTTTTTAAATTTAACCTATTTAAACCCTCCCCCCAATTTTAGTCACAAATATGCATGAAAGATGATTTCAGTGGCAAAATTTCATGTTGAACGACCCCGCTCATAACTTCAGGGCAAGTGTCCCCAAACCCCCCATGAGCGGAAATACCTGCGTGGTTCTGTCAAAACACAGCTGCCCCCCCCCCCCCACATCTTGCGGCAAGGCTTCCCTAGGCTGAGATCTTTGACGAGCCTTCCTAGAGTAGATTTGTGTGGAAAAACAAAACAAAAAACGAGATGAGAATCGTTACTGGCCTGTAGACTGGAGCCCCTGTCAGCCCTACCCTTGGTGTAGAGGGGGGTGGGCATGTCCCCCAGTATGTAGTCAACTTTTGTGAGAAATACTGTGGTGATGGACAGCGGTGAAAAATACTGTCGCCGCTCGGTACAACGACCCCCTCCCCCCGCAAGGGCCGTCTTAAGAGCATCGGAGGCCCCCGGGCCAACTGATTTTTCTGAGGCCCTACCTGGTAAACTCTCGAAAATTTCAACCAGTTATAATTTTAGTGAGGCCCTTTTTCTCTTGAGGCCCCCGGGCTGTGCCCGGGTAGGCCCATGCGTTAGGGCCTCTAAGCTAAGATCTTTGGCGGGCTTTCAGGTAATACTTTTCACGGGCTCTATCTATTATATACTTATAGTGTGAAAAACAAAAACGATGAGAATAATCTAGGGCCCGGGCAAGGCCGTCTTAAGAGCATCATGGGCCCCCTGGCCAAGTGATTTTTCTGAGGCCCCACCTTAGAAATTCGCAAAAAATTTAAATACTAATCCTCATCTTTCTGAGACCCCTCTCCTCGTGAGGCCCCCGGGCTGTGCCCGGGTGGGCCCATGAGTTAAGACGGCGCTGCCCCCCCCCCCCCCGTTATAGCGACGATTCCACTACAATGATCGATTGGGTAAGTCTTTCATTGAAACTGACTCCTCCCAATGTCTCCAATAGCTTTGGACTAATTTGGGTCACTCTTTGGTCACTCCCTGATGTGATCCTTTGCCCTGTAGGTCACTCTTTTAGTTGCTCACTGACATAGCCACGCTTTTGATTACACGTTTACACATGCTCTAAGTCATTCTTTTGGTTATTCACATTCTCTCTAACGCACGCTCTAGTCCCCCCCTCTTTTTGTCATTCATGTCTTTCCTTTCACACTCTCTAGACCCACTCTTTTGTCATTCACATGCTTTCACACTCTCTAAGTCACTGTTTCGGTCATTCACGCTTTAGATCACTCTTTTGGCCATTCACATGATTGCACGCGCTGTAGGTCACTTTTGTTTTTCATTCGTATGCTTACACGCACTCTGGATCACTCTTTTGGTCATTCATATGCTTCCACGCTATCTAGGTCACTCTTACTGACTAGGTCCCTCGTTCTGTGGGTCCTTCATACGCTTACTCACGATCTAAGTCACCCTTTTACTCACTCACGGGCTTGCAAACTCTCTAAGTCACTTTTTCGGTTACTCGCTGACGCTAGCTGCCTAGGCAGAGGTGGATTTATGGAGAGTTATAAAAAATTTTGACGCTTCTCGCCCATTCTACTAATTTCCTTGGCCACTCATGCCTCAAATTTGCCGCCCCTCCGAACTTGACCCCCGGACTGTAGCCCGCTAAGCCCACTATGGATACGCCACTGTCTCTATCTTTCCGACAATGGAGGACTTGCAAAGTTAGAGATAAGTAAAGAAAAAAAGAACATGACTGTTTCTAGAATGGTCATAACTTATTCCCTTGTTCGAAAGATATTGTGTGACTGGATCACGTGAGCAAATCGCCATCAACAGCGAGACAAGAAGAGAAACAATAAAACATATCACGTTATGTATGTAATATAAAGGTCAGCGCCATTTGCAAGTCCCATCACGTTCTGGTGTTTTCCAAGCCGGTCGGGTCCTCAACCCATCGAGTTCCGTCCACCCTTTTCTTTGTTTCGTCGACGGTACGTGTAAAAGCATAGGCCGCCTATATAATGATGTATCCCTATCCTCTTTTTCATGCGCCTTTAGAAAAAACAATTACCCTTTCACAAAAGCCCGATCCGAGCCGTGAGAAGAAGCCGCTTTATTTTTTTTTGTTACTAAGCCTTGGGAAACGTTCCTCTCTGTGGGAACGTGGTTTCATCGACTGCTTATGGTCAGCGAAAGTGTGGTACCGTACACGAAAGCGGTCCAAAAATTTCATCATGCAAGTAAGTTATCTAGAAACTAGGCCTTCGACGATTTCAGTCATGTTAAATCTCGGATCCTAAGTGTTAGGTTGTGTTTGTAGGTCAGTTGTTTTTCTCAGTAACATGCCGTTATATCCGCGACCTGCTGTTTGGGAAAGATTTGGCCTTTATCTAAGATGTAACTTGAAAGATATATGCATTAATTAGTTCATGTTATGAAATTGCCTTATTGCGAGGGTGCTCAAACGTTGAGAGAGATAGAGCGTGGGACTCTTCGTTGGTTTGGAAACTTAAATCGCGGGCGACTCAAGTGGAGCAGCGCCGAAGGGTCACTTAAGTGATTTTTAAATGTACCGCGAAAACTCAAAATGATGTGGAACTGCACCGCGAGCAGCTTAAGTGCTCTAGAACTGCGCCGCAGTTCCTGTAAGTGATATGTAAATGTGCCTCGGGACGCTTGAGCCCATGGGCGGAGATACGGAAGGAAATGACACCCCCCCCCCAGCAAAAATGACGGACCCAACTGATCTAATGTATATGCATATATATGAATTCACATCATCATCATCATCGTCATGATTCCCCATTCTTTCCTGTCTATCTCCGCCAAGCTTTACGGGGTAGGAAATGTGTCGCGGATCACTCAATGGATCTGTAAATATTCCGCGTGACCCGCGGAATATTTGCAGGGGACCAATTGTACGACAATTCAGACCCAATGGGGACCCAACATACAGCTACCTTCAAGTGCCTAAGCCTAACCATCGATGGCCAACTAAATTTTTTAGCACACATGAAGGAGCAAAAGGCAAAGGCAATGAGGACCCTACAGCGGGACCGCAGTGGGACCTCGCGATCTCCCCGTTAAAAAGTCTCGCCGCAGAGAGCAACAGGCATATACACAACGTTACAATTATTCATTCATTACACTTCACTCACTATGAGTTGAGAAAAAACTCATAGTTTAAAAAATTGATTGCAGATGGCACAACTGCACATAACAAGGCATTACACAGAAGCAAACTTCACGGTAGGTTCACTATACATAGACACACATTCCGACATGTACCAATTCGTTCGGGAAAATGGGCGAGGAATATGGGCGAGGTGCATGTCTGGTTTAGTAGTAGTAGTGGGGCCTCAAACCAAAATACCGAAGGATCCTCTACAGACAAGTTGCGGTTAAGATAATAACATATGGAGCAGCCGTACCGGTTAGAACGCAGAACTATGACGGTTAGAACGCAGCGCATGCTGAATTCTGCGCAAAGAGGATTTCTCCTGTACATGATCTGGATGTTACCGCGCGACGTCTACCATGGCAATGTAGGTGTTGGCTGGTGCTACTCCGTTAGCCTTGCTCACGCAATTCGTTGCAAAATCGGCCAGACTCCAGGGCCGTCTTAAGAGCACCATGGGCCCCCGGGGCCAAGTGGTTTTTCTGAGGCCCTACCGGGTAAATTACAGAAAATTTCAACCAAATCTTATTTTGTGAGGCCCATCTTCTCTTGAGGCCGTGCCCGGGTAGGCCCATGCGTTAAGACGGCACTGCCAGACTCACCAGGCTGGGAAGAAACATCACGTCTGCAGGAATGCATCTTGACTTAACCAATTATGAGACAAATGTGATAGGATGGACCCAATACCCTACCAGTAAGCCCATCGATGCCCAGATAGCTAATGATGAGCAAACTTGTGGACTGCAAAGGCAAAGCAATTTACACAAACGTCTCCCAAACAGCGGACGGCGCAGCAGCAGCAGCCCAGATATGGCTGATTGATGGAATCACTACCAGTCAATGGGCCACGAGGCTGCAGGATGGTTGCAGTGTCTTCTAAGCAAAACAGAGGACAGAGTAAGGATCTAACACGGACAGCAGAGTTAGCCTGGCGAAGCGGTAAGAGACCCGCTCACACGACACCAACAATGCCAGACAGATCCGCAACCGCCTGACCACCAACAGAAATGTCAGCCTGCACTGGGTGCGACGTCATTCAGGGCATCGAGAAACTGCACAGGAGAAGGACGTGCCAGGCCACCAGACGACTAGACCTCAGCAGCCTACGAGAACATCCAGCAGACTGGCAGCACAGGCGGCACATAGAACAACAAGGGAGCGACCACCTCACGTCCCCAGATCCCCCCCCCCCCCGGGACAAACTGTGACTTTGAATGATGTGCGTAAAAACCGTCGGTTTACATAGCTGCGTCCTATCTTTATGTACATATATCATGTGCAAATTTTCTTTGTTTTGTAAATGTATTTATCATATACAATAAAAGAACCCACATTAGCTCCCCTCGAAAGGGTTTCGGCCGTAAATTGCCCCCAGACGATTTGCCGGGGCTATTGTCAGCGAATTGAACTGAATTTAATTGGGTCATTTGCAGGGCCGTCATTTCAACTTTTTCCAGGGGGCAAAGTACATGTACTCAATGTATTTATAATTATATATATATATATATATATACTATTTTTAGTGTATTTTCAAAAGCTATAGGGGGTGGTTGCCCCCCCCCCCGACCCTCCAAATGACTGGCCTGGTCACTTGAGTGATCGGGATATGTGCGAGTTATTGAAATAATCTGGATATGAGCTGGGTGGGCTGACAAGGCTCCAGCCCTGGGGCCCGGGATGATTTTGCCAGTTAAATGCGGTCTTTCCAGCGTGATCCAACCTTTCGGGGTGAAAGGCTTACATCCCACTAGGGACAGAGCCTGGGCTTCGACTGGTCTTAAAGTTAAATGCGGTGAAACTGCGCAGTGGGTCACTTATTCAATTTAAGATCTCTTTAGGGCATGCGCCCCCTCCCTACATCCTGGACCAGGTGCCAGTAGGTTGAGACATTTGGCGGGCCCTGAGACCAGTCTTTCCACGAGCCCTTCTATAGGGAATTTATAGCGCGAGAAAACGAAAAATGATGAGAATCATCCCACCTGTTAGACCCACCCTTCTGGGGGTCATCTACGGGCTTGAATTATGATCTGGAATTGCACCGCGAGGATCACTGAAATGATCTATGAAATGGTGTGGGTCCTCAAGTAATCTGTAACTGTGCCGCGGATCACTCAAGCGATCTGTGAAATACTGCTGGCCCCCCATGGCCCCCACATCCTGAAGCATCGCCCCTAGGCGTGGATCTTTTATGGGCCAAGGACCAGACTTTATGATGAATTTATAGCGTGGAAAAAAACAAAAAAAAAATCATGAAAATCATTCCGGGCCCCAGGGCTGGAGCCTTGTCAGCCCACCCCTTGTGGGAGCCATGGCTGACCCCCCTGAAGTGATATGGAGCATCGCTCAAGTGGTCTGTGAGACGCTGTGGGTCCTTTTTTAAGGCCGTATTCACCGTCATGGCTTAAACTAGTCACAACTTTTTGATAAGAGATCGACATGGATTGGTTAAATCCAGGTTTTTAACCAATCGATGTTGATCTCTCTTATCCAAAAAATTGTGGCTACAGTTTAAACCTCTGAAGTCCAGACAACACCCCGGCTCTGTCCCTTGAGGGATAAGTTTAAACCCCGTCGGTGAATACGGCCCTTACTTATATTGGTAATGTGTCGCTTGATTCACTTTTTAAAAATAGGTATCAGTCAGCCACATCAGATGGCTCTGAGGGAAACATTTGGCCTGCGGGCCGTGGAGTAAGCATTGCATGCTCTATTCACGGAGTTACGACAAAATCCACAATTGAAATATGTTTTCTACGTGATTGTTTGCAGCGCCATCTAATACACAATAAAACAAACTCCAAAAATTAAATTCAAATTTGATTCCAAAATTAGTATATCATTCTCAATATCATATAAAATGATGAAAAAAAATGTAATTTTTTTAAAATTTGTTACTAAATATGAGATTTAATGTAAATTTATTGTTATTAAAAGTAAATTGAACTATATTAATAATTTTATTTAGTTTAAGTGGAAGTGAATAGTTATAGTGACGGACTCGCGATGCGAGCCGATCTCCCCGTTAAAAAGTCTCGCCACAGAGAGCAACAGTCCTACAACGATAAATCATTCAATCATAACACTTCACTCATAGTTAGAGAAACTGATGGCAGCACTACACATAACAAGCATTACAGAGAAACAAAAAAAACTTCACGTCAGGTTTCACTACACGCACATTCCCGCATGTACCGATTCGATGGGGGTTCCGCGTAGGGGGGGGGGGGGTGCATGTGTGGTGTAGCAGTAGTAGGTAGGGCCTCCAAAAAATGGCTCGTGGGGGATCCATGATGTTCTTAAGTCAGCCACCTCGTTGGGTGGGCAATTTGCCTGTTGTGGCGTTGTATTTGTATTTGAATCCCGTCTGCTTATAAGGTGTGATGGTTCCATGTGGAATTATCAGGGGCGTAGCCGGAAATTACGTTCGGGAGGGGAAACCAAAGTGACAGAACAATGCATTGTTCAATGCAAATCCCTTGTTTCGGTCATTTTCTCACATTCCGAGGGGGGGGGGGGGGAGGACCAGACCCGACCCCCAAGCCGGGTCTTCCAGACCCGAGAATTCATGTTTTGGGATTTTCAAAATGTTTTTGCATTTCTGATACTCGAAAAATGCATTAAAAACAAAAATGCCAGCAAATCTTTATTTTTTCAAATTTATTTTTGTCAAGAAATAATTCACTTCATTCAATTTTTTTCAACCAAGATGATGGAGGGTATATTCATCCCCACGTACAATTTTTTCCATCATTTTATTATCAAATTTTATGTAATAAATCATACTTTTCCCGGAGGCACTTTCTCCTGAAAGCCATCTTAAACCTCCCCCACCCCCGAAATTTCAACAGTGCTGCCCTCTGACGAAAGCCCACGAAGTTCATATTCACTATATCTCTAACTCAAAACTTACACAATCCTTTAAGTCAGAGCTTACATTTTTGAGGTCAAAACAAAACTATACAGTGAGAAAAAGCAGCCCCCACATTTGCGGCATCAGGGTCTGAAAGGATTAACGAACTTTGTTGCAGCTGGTGATGGGGGTTCTAAATCTTTTTCATCCGTGACCCAAAAACAGCAACAAGATCAGCTCCGTGACCCATGGGACTGTTTGTTTTACGGAATTAGTGAAACAAGTAACGCAATATGTGCATTTATAACAGGACTGCAAGAGGATTTGTACGACCAGGTACGAGTCATCTAAAAAAGGGCTCTGTTAATCAAGTTTGGGTGGTGACGCATAGCTTAGGAATCCCTGGCTGTGAGTAAATTTGTACGACACATGTTGGAAGGCCCTGCGAATCAAGCGTTGGTCGCGACCCATAGCTCAGAAATCCCCGAGTAAATGTTTACAACCCATCTCAGTGCGAATCAAGTTTGGGTCGTGACTCATAGCTTAAGAATTCCTGTCGTTAAGTTGATTTGTACGACCCATGCATTGGAGGCCCCTGCAACCCAAGTCTAAGTCACGACCAATAGATTGGGAGCCCCTGGTTTACACTTCGAACCTGTCAAACTATAAAAACGACTAAAAACCATCAGGGCCGGTTCTGGACATTTTTCAAGTGTAAGTGAAGGATGTTTTGGTGATAAAAAAAATCCTCCCCCCGCCAGGGCCGTCTTAAGAGCATCATGGGGCCCCCGGGCCAATTGGTTCTTCTGAGGCCCTATCTGGAAAATTATCGGAAATTTCAGTTAGTTCTCATGTTTGTGAGGCGCCCGGGTGGGGCCCATGCGTTAAGACGGCACTGCCCCTTCCTTCAGTTAGCGCCCTAAAAAATCGGCCCCTTTCAGTTGACGCCTTCTTTCGGCCGCGTAGATTTTGATTCAGAATTTCTGAATAAAAGTCATCTGAATAAGAATCACTTAAAAGTATCGAATGAACCATAAGGAACAAATCGTTAATCAGTTGAAATGGCCTCGATTGGATCCACACTCACATACTGAGAGACTTTGAGAGGCTCTCAAACAAGCAGCAAGGACATGCAAAAAAAGCCCCATTATTTATATAGACAATATAAAACAAGCATGGAAAATTCAATAAAAGAAAGGATTTTGTCAAAATCATGCAGCGTGTTAAAGACAGAGAAAGAGATGGGGGAAAAAACACGCGTTGTGTGTGTGTGTTGGTGGCGTCTTCCTGAATTAGCTCAGACATTGTGTTGAAGGAGCGCTGAGGTTACTTCTCAGGTGAGTTACCAAACACAATGGACTAGCTGCCATCGGGGTCACTCAATCGTCGTCGACTTGCTGCTGTTGTCGTTATATGTTGCGGTACATTAAGAGACAAAGAAAAGAAATACCAAACAGAACAAAGGGAAAGGAAGGTCGAAGGACGAGCAAATCTCCAAGGGCGCCGATCATTCAAAAAAAAAAGGCATCCTTTCAAGGAAAGAATGATAACCCGTAGTCTCACACTGGTGGAAGGAATATCCCAGTTGAAAGCCATCTGGTAACCGACCTTTGAACCAGAAGAGTTCTGCCAGATTCTTAAGTTTTTCTCCCTGGATATCGCCAAAACAGCCGAACTAGAAGAGATCTTGGCAAAGGGGCGTTCTCGCGTGGTTTCAAACTCCTGGGTCAAGTGATTTTTCTGAGGCCCTAATTGTCTAGTTCTCAAAAATTTCAACCAACTCACATTTTTGCAAGGCCCCCAGGCAGTGCCCGAGTGAACCCACGGGTTAAGACGACACTGATGGGTCTCCGGGCAAACTGCTTTTCCCGAGGCCCCTACCTGACTAGGAATGACTCCTTGCCTATTTACATGCTAAATCTCAAAAATCTCAGCGAAATATCATTATAACGAGCCTCTTCTCCGGGCACGGCCCATGCGTTAAGATGGCACTGCGTACAATCAGAGATAGGAGGAGGAGTAAGATTATTTACGGAATAGGGAGCTAAGCCCGCTATATGCCCAGGGTGGCTAATTTGGAAGGGAGACAAATTCCAAAAATGAAATCACATTCTCAGTATGGGAGTGTGACCAAAACTATGTGTAGTAAGCGCGGGAAAGATCAACAATAAGCGACCTCGGGAGTCAGTAACCAGGTCAGAAAATGTACACCTGTACACCAAAAGAGTGACTTAGAGAGTGCGCAAGCAAAGGAGTGTGACCGAAAGAGTGACTTGGGTAATGTGCAAGCATGTGAGTGATCAAATCAATGTGTAAGCATGTGAGTGATCAAATCAATGTGTAAGCATGGGAGAAGACCAAAAAAAGTGATCTAAAGAGTGAGGAACCAGGTAGGTGAGCAACCAAAGGAGTGATTTGAAGGGTATGTAATATCGGATTGTGACCAAAAGAGTGACACAGAGAGTGTGTGGTCATGGAAGTATGATCAAAAGAGTGACTCTATGAGTGTTCAAGCATCAGAGTGATACTCTATGAGTGTGCGAGCATCGGAGTGATCTGTAGAATGTGTATGAGTATGAGAGTGACCGAAGAAAGTGTGTAAGCATGATATATAGGCCAAAAGAGGAATGAGAAAGGCCAAAAACCCAGAGAGTGTGTGTGTGCATAGGAGTTAGCGAGAGAGCGTGTAAGCATGGGAGTAAACCAGAGAGTGCCTAATCATGGGGAGTGCCTAACCTTGTGCCTAACCATAGTGTGTAAGCATGAGAGGAAACCAGAGAATGTGTAAGCATGGGAGTAAGCCAGAGAGTGCGTAATCACGGGGAGTAAGCCACAGTGTGTAAGCATGAGAGTAAGCATGGGAGTAAACCACAGAGTGCGTAATCATGGAGAGTAAACCATAGTGTGTGAGCATGAGAATAAACCAGAGAGTGTGTAAGCACGAGAGTAAACCAGAGAGTGTGTAAGCATGAGAGTAAACCATAGTGTGTAAGCATGAGAGTAAACCAGAGAGTGTGTAAGCATGGGAGTAAGCGAGAGAGCGTGTAAGCATGAGAGTAAACCAGAGAGTGTGTAAACATGGGTGCGACCAAAAGAATGAATTAGCGAGTGAGTGACTGAGGAGAGAGACTGAGTGGCTGTAACCCAAGTTAGAAAATTTGGGGAATGAGTGGCTAAAAAATTTAGACTAGATTGGGAGAAAAGTGGTTGAATTTGTACAGCCCTCAGGCGACAGAACCAGGATTCCGCCTCTGCGTACAACCATCATATCGAAATCGGTTTTAAGCTTACGATGAAATGGTTATGTCGTGACAATGCACCAAAATACTGGTGAAGCGTATCCTTTGTCGGTGATGACGGACTTTCGAGTGGCATCATTTTGATCTGATATCAACTGCACAGACCATGTTTTCAGTTTACTTAATAGGTTGTAATTTCATTCTCAACGAAAGTGAGCGTGCATGCAAAACGGACTCTGCCGCCCACGCTTGCTGACCTTACCTATCGGGAAGTTGTAGAATATTGGCATCGCTTCAAATTGGCCCACCCGAATGGTGAAATGATTTTGTTTCTTGGCTTTCAGTGGGTGGTTCAAATGCGTTTTCAAGAATGGGATGAAAGCTTTCACACTTAACCCACTCGTTGACTCGTGTTCTTTTTTTTAAAAGCATCATTTTAATGTTCGAACGTGAGAAACGGCTCTAGTTACCGTTTCATTCTTTCTAATTATTCATCCTCTGCACAGCCGTACGAGGCTTCTGTACGTCTGGCCACGCGTAAGAGTATTACTAGACGCGCATGCGTACGACGAGGCTTGTGTGCCCTTGGTAAGGGGTACGACAGATGTCTCCAACCCTTTTCTCTAGGGAGCACTGCCTGTACCCATCATCAAAAGAGGGCCACCCTCATGGCAAGTTTGATAGACGAATGAATGATGACTGAAATCAAGATGATTTCAATCCTTGAATGCAATTTGTACAAGGTGTTCAAGTGAAAAGTTAATCAAGTGCTCGCGATCGCGAAATCAGGTACAAACTTTGAGCACTCTTGGTGCTTCCGAAAGCACGTACTCTGCTCTCGTATAGTGTGCAGTACTACGCTCATACAGTACAACGAGATTTGTTTACTCCTTGTAAAGCGTACAAAACATGTGTACTCCTTGTAATGAGTAAGAGACGTGTGCTCCTTGTAATGAGTAAGAGACGTGTGCTCCTTGTAATGAGTAAGAGACGTGTACTCCGTGTAATCCATGCGAAGCATGTTTAAAGAGTACGAGGCGTATGTACTCCTTCTGAAACGTGTGCGAGGCATGTGCACTCCTTGTAATGCGTACGAGACATGTGTACTCCTTTTAATCAGTACGAAGCATGTGTACTCCTTGTAAAGCGTGCGATGCATATGTGCTCCTTGTATTTCGTAAGAAACATGTGTACTCCTTGTAAAGCGTGCGAGGCATGTGTGCTCCTTGTAATTCGTAAGAAACATGTGTACTCCTTGTAATTCGTAAGAAACATGTGTACTCCTTGTAAAGCGTACGAGGCATGTGTACTCCATGCAAATCGAACAAGGCATGTGCACTCCTTGTAATGCGTACGAGATATATGTACTCCATGTAAAGCGTACGCAAAGCACGTATACTCCTCGTAGAGTGTGCGAGACATGTGTATTCCCTGGTAAGGAATTCAGAAAGGACGAATCACGGTAATGAAAGGGACATCACCGCGTGAGAAATTTTATCGTAAATCCTCCTCTGGCTGATTCTTAAAGACGGACCTGTTTATCTAAACTGATGTTTCCTTCAGTCGGGACTCGGTCACGTTTTGAGCGAGAAGTCACGAAGTACATTCCGGATGGTCATTGCTGATGGTCTTGAACTGAGACCTCGACTTATGAATGTCCGTTCCAACTGTTAATATTTTAGTGAACGTTAGAGAAAGTTTTATTGATAGGATCGTACCTTTTTTGTGCCTTTTCAGTTTCCGAAGTCGTCCACTGCGAATCCTGTGATGAGATCGTACAACAGCGATCACCGCACGCCACTGGCATGGCGCCACCGGGACACCACTCTGCACGTTTCACCGACGAGGGGCGGCAGCCAGATCCCGTCTCAGCACCATCATCACCACCACCAACACCACCACCGTCGACCCCCGACGCCGTCCGAGACGACGACGACCTCCGGCGACGAGCGCGAGGAGGTTCCGATGGTCAGGCACGGGACGCCGTACCACCACCACCATCACCATAACCATCATAACCACAACCACCATAATCAACAGAGGGGGCGGCCCGGAAGCCGGTCCAGAAATTCGTCGTCGCACCAACAAGCCAGGGACGAGCATTCCCAGTTTTCCGGTGCCGAAGGTGGACCATACAGGAATGGTGGGACACTGAGGTAAGAGGACATACACACACACACTGTCAATAAGACGATGCATCTAACACAGCGTATCTCAAACTTTTTTAGCCAATGGCCCTTCGGACCATATTTCCTTCTCGTGGCCCTTCTGTCTCACCCAGGGCCCCTACCCTCATCCAGGAGTGAGACTCTCTACTTACTGAATTGAATTTAGCAAAACAAAATTTATATAATAAGCAAAAATTTCATAAATAAGATAGATTTCTGGGACCCTGTTAAGGCATGAATCCAGAAGAGAAGGGGAGATTTCCCCCCCCCCATAGGTGCCGCTTTCTGTTTGTGGGAGTTTCATGCATGACCGTCTCACCATTATGGGTTCCCGGGCAAAGTGATTTTCTGCGGGTCTCATACTTAGTTGGATTGATACTTACTCAGCTTACTTGTTTACATACTTATACCCGAAAGTCATCGAGCCAAATCTCATCACTTACGCCCCCCCCCCCATTGGACATCAGGCCCCCAGGGCTATGGCCCCCACTATGGTGGGGCTGACAGGACTCCAGCCCTAGGAGCAGGGACGATTCTAATTTTTTTTTCACCCTGAAAATTCACTGAAGAGGGGGGCCCGTAAAAATTTATGTTCGTGGGCGCGCCATAGGTCCTAGGGTGCTGCACTCGAGTGGTGCAGTGGTAAGATGATCGTCTTCCACTGTCAAGGTTCATGAGAGGCAGACGATCCCGACTCCGACTTCCAATGAGGACGAGGCGAAGAAGGAGGAAGGCAGGAAGTCATGAATTAGTCTTTAATTAAATAAGGGCGAAAGCTGTTCCTTGTAGGCAAAGGTCGCGAGGCAGCTCCCTTGAAACCATGCCGGATGAGCGGCTGGACTTTGAGGGATGGGGGGGGGGACACACACTCATACTTCCGGCACAACTCAATCGGTAGTAAATTGCCTATGGCGATACACCGGAGTTGTGCTCGGTTTGAATGAATGAGTGAATGTCAAGGTTCATGGATTTGAATCCGGGAAAAGAACAACGGAAACAAGTTCCTTACCTACCGAGCCTGGGGTGACCACCGATAGATGACGCCTTCATTTCCTACCCAAATTCACTGGTTGAAAATTGCTGCATGTCGGTATGACCGGAGTTGGTGTGTGGTGAAGTACCCTGGGGAGGGCCCTTTCCCAGAATTGGGGGGGAGAGCAGGCCCACATGGAGACATGGGTTGAGATAGCCCCCTGGTTCCACGGACAGTTCTGGAAGAAAAAAGTAGTCACATATTTTCTCAAACATAGGTCACGTGAAAAACTTTATTTTTCTTTCTCTCTCTATTCACAGCTCTCTGCGCCCCCCCCCCTATTTTTCCACTCTTCCTGTTTCTCTGATTTTCCCCCATGCCCCCCCCCCTCCTACATTATCAGAGGACCTCGGGGAGCCATATGGGCTAAGGTTGAGAACCGCTGCTCTAACTTATTATGGTGTCCTGTGCTTTCCCCCTCCAGATTTCATAATTTGTTTTCTCATTTACCATCTAGGTCTACCAGAAGCGTGCCAGCGCTGGCCCTGGCCACTTGGGACGGCGAGCCCTGCCCAGTCCACGGACACGGAGTGCCATTCTACCACCAACCGCCGATGCCGTACGCGCCGGGCTCGCTCAGGCGGGGCGGGTCCCTGTTCGATATGAGGAGCCCGTTCTTCCCGCACAGCGGGCTCATGCCGCCGCCCCACCCGGCGCTGCTGATGGGCCCGCCGCCTCCGCCGCCGCTCATGGACAAGAAGTCCTTCCACGGCTCCATGCAGATGTTGACCGCGCCAAACGGGGCCTTCCCGCCACACTTCCTGCCGCCGATGATGAGGCCGAGGCCGTTCGTTTTCCCGGCCGGGGTCGAACCCTTGCCCGTACGGGACCCGTTCAAGAAGAGGACGCCGCCGCCTTCCGGATACGCCGGATCTAACATAGAGGATCCTTACAGCGTCGACCAGGTGTGTTGCAAGGGACATCTCATAGTGCTTTGGATCATCCTGGCCGTCGTCACGATCGGTGTCATATTAGGGATCGTGCTCGGGGTCACCATCGCTTAGGATCCGGAAAACAAACCGTGACTCAAAATGCTCAAAGTTGTGACTTTTCACTTTTTGACGGATTCGAACTCACTGCCTTTGTTAGGAGGCGGTTTATGATGTGCCTAATCAATGGATGTTTCTTTGTGTATTTTCACATACGTGCCTAAAAGAACATTCTACAGTATAAAACAAATTTCTTTCTATTATATTCATGTACAATAATTAATAAAAAAAAATTAAATAACAGTTGTGGACATTGGAATTACTTCTCTCAGTCATTAGCCTAGATCAGGGGTTCCTAACCCATGGGTCGTGACCCAAACTTGGGACGCAGGGGATTCTGAGATGGGTCGTGCAGATCCTAATACAATCCGGTAGTGCATTCATTTTTTGTGCCGCTGGTTTCAGGGACATCTTGACGATTTCAGCGACCTGGGTTGGGACCCAGAACCATTTAGGGCTTTCCTCCTTGAGCCATGATTTGAGGGGTTCACAACCTTAGTACACCAAGTCCATTTATATATCTTTATCATGGATAATAACACCTTAAAGAAAATGATAGTTGTAACTGAACTTTGATATATTTAATTCCTTTACATCATTTGAACTATTATAATTATCTATCGAAGACATTAAGGTGTTATTATACCCATAATAAATGGACTTGGTCTACTGTGGTTGTGAGAACCTCATTTAACATATATTTTTTTAAGGGGAGTCTGTATTCAAAATAGCATAACATTCTTACAAAATGTACAGGAATGTTCAAATATATCTGTACAAAAATATATGAACACATGCTAGAAAAAAATTCAAATTCAAATTGACGTGTGTGTGAAAATTTGAAAACAATGAATCAAGAACTACGCAATTCCAGAATTAGTGAATATTAATGCAAGAATTAATGAAAAATAACGTGAGATTAGCCGCAGGTTCTGGGCCCTGATAGCCCACCTGTTACGACGAGACCGACAGGTTTCACAAAATTGTGAAACCAAACATTTTATTACCGTGACCCGAAATAAACAAGATCAGCTTCGCGACCCATGGGACTGTTTGTTTTTTTAAACATTAATAAAACCAGCGACGCAACAGATGAATAGTTAGAACTTAGCAGTACGTGGATTTGAACGACTCATCTCCTGTGACAATCAAGTTTGGGTCATGGCCTATAGCTCTAGAGCCCCTGGCTGTTAGTGGTTTTGTACGATCCATCTCGGAAGCCCCCTGCGATATGCCCCCCCCCCAAAAAAAAGAGCAGGGCTCCGGAGGGAGGAAAGAACACAAATATTAGTATATATTTTTTCTCTATAAATTCACTATACGGGGTGTTCTGCACGTGGTACTGAGGCCTTTATCTCGTCAACCGTCCGTAGTAAAAGTATGATTCCAATTCAAAAACTGCTCGAAAGGCGTTCAAAAATTACCCTGCACCAGTTTTGAGAGTGAAAACACGCAGTGTGTAACAAAAAATAAAAAAAATCTGATTTTTTACATGGTCCCCCCTTATCGTCTAACTTCAAATTAGAAATTTGTTGCTCTGTATCTCCCGAGTATAAAACAGGAAAAAAATTCCACGTTTCTAACTGGAATATTTGCTAAGATATTTGAATTTGCTGCGTGTGGGCTACACGAATTTCGCCGCCCTTCTCCATTTTTTGACCACCCATTCCTCGGATTTTGACCCGCGACCAGTGCTGTCGTAACGCATGGGCCCACCCGGGCGCCTCCAGAGAATGAGGACCTGACAAAAACGAGAACTGGTTGAAATTTTTCAAAATTGGCCAGGTAGGGCCTCAGAAAAATAACTTCGGCGAATTTTAAGAGGGTCTTCCTCCAAGCATGCCGAACTTTTGAATTGTTTCTTTGCATCTCTGTGTGCCCCCCTCCCGTCTCTCTTCCTTTTGGGATCACCAATTGAACTTCGTGATGTCAGATTATTATCACTGAATAGCAAATCCTAAATAGCAATCGCAAGACAGAAGAAAAGGAAAGGCTTTACTTTCTAACTTTGCCTGAGGGGTTATTTTTCCCGTTCTATATAGAGATTCTTCATTACAAAATGGAACCGCGGTTATACGACGTTCAAGAGAGCTCATCACACAAAAGAATTTTAAAAAAAAAGAGTGCAATACTTTTTTATTGTAAAATACTTGATAACGTATTTTCCCCGCTAGATGGCAGCACATTTTTCAGAATGCGTGGGGGGGAAAATGTAGGGTAAAGGGAAATTTTTTAGGGAAATTTTGCTGGAAGACGTTACCATCACTGATCCATGCCAAAAAACGTGGTATAAGAACGGAAATCGTAAAAACGTATCTCAAAATGTCCTTCCCCCATAAATCTTCAATCCCACATCATTTTTTTAATACTACAAATTACTTATACAGAGGGCCACCAAATGTCTCAGCCTAGGTTCCCTGCTACAGATTGGGTGACCATGTTGGCAAGGGCGTAGCGAGGGGGGGGGGGGACCCCCCGCCCGAAATGTGAGAAAATGACCGAAAAAAGGGAAAAAGATGGCCAAATCTATTGTTCTGTCACTTTGGTCCCCCCCCCCGAACGAAATTTCTGGGTACGCCCCTGCATGTTGGCACACAACCCAAGTGACCCAGGGTAAGTTGCAAAATAACTTCACTGACCTACATGTTACGGAATCGCTTGAACAGGCCTGCATGCTCTATAAGCTCCTGCGTCATACTATATAGGCTGACCATATTTCATTATTAAAAATACGGGAAAAATACAGAGTCCAAGATAAACTTGTAATCACTAATTCTCTCCAAAAACAAAACAAACAAACATTGCTAACTGTAGCTGAAATTGCTAAAAAAATTGTCAACAGACGGCAAATTAAAGGCACACGCTCACAAAAATCGGATTCAATTAAATTTATTTCATGAAGAAGAAACGTTAAACACACGACAAATATGTTATTAATTAATCGTTTGTAAAATCATTTTCATAGACGATTTGAGTCAAGCTTGCCAATCCAAATACCGTATTCCGCCGTAAAATGCAAGGGACACCAGCCTTTTGAATGTTGGAGGGGGGTTAGGGTGTATACAGGGGTGATTCAGAAAAGATGAGGAAAAACTTTAAGAAGTGATAGTACACACACCAATACAAGCAATTGGCATCAAAGAATGCATGGTCTAACACGAAACCGCAAACGCGCTAGCGAGCTTCGAAACGTTAAAACGGCATTCCTGTTGAAATTTATCGGGATTAAAAAAAGAATACCACACGCATGATGAATGAAATGCAACCTGGAGAAGAGAGAAGAAGAAACCGTATGCAAATCTGCGTCGCAGTGAATAAAATGCGCGGACGCCAGCCCTGTGTGAAGTTATTCCAGTCTGCCGTTTGCGGAGCGGCCGTTACGAAACGCGCTCGCACGTTTGCGTTTCATGTTAAACCACGCATTCTTTGATGGCAATTCTGTGGAATGTTTGGTCAGAACATAACTCCAAAATCACATTTTTGAAATGTAAGCATTGTAATTGTCATTTAAAAATTAAAAATAAAACACACACTCAAATACAAATGAAAATATCAGCATGTTGTTTAAACGTACACACGTATTTGTGCATTTGTATCACTTTTAATTAGTTATAATTAGCAAGACTTATTTTTAGATCCAAAAGCCATTTTTCGGAGATATCATGTTCTGACCGAACACCACAGAATTGTTTGTATGAACGACTAGTGTGTACTATCACCTCTTAAAGTTTTTCCCATCTTTTCTGAATGTATACTTTGTTGTACACTTCGTTGCATACTCCGTTGAAAATACGACAGTAAAAATTACTGAGTTATACGAGAAATATCCCTTATAGGATCGTAAAAGTCACTCCATTGGGTTCTTATGGATACGGAACGACATTACGTGCGGTTAGGTTCGGACAAGGTTACTTTGTCAGATAAACACCATCAGAATTTCTTGCTAATTGCTTGTAAACGAAGAGGTTAAGAGCCAGAACATGATACACATGGATCCCCACATCACATTTCTTCAAGTCGCGCACCTTGTTGAGTGGCCTCTTTCTTTCCTTCGGCTCGAGTACGCTCGGTGTAGAATAACACACAACTGCTTTCGTCGCTAGCCTCTACTATACACTCCCGTACCTCTTCGTCGCCACACTTCAAAGCAAGGTTCACGAGAAACTGAAGGTCACTCTTGTGTGCATTTTTTTTACCACCAGACCAGAATTGAACGTTTCCGTCGCTGCCCAGCCTTTGCAGGCTGTCTGGCGACTTACAGATCACCAGGGGTGGTATGAGAAGGAAAAAGACAAGTTTGTGCATGTGTGTAAGGTATGTAGTGTATGTGTGTGTGTAGAGAATGAATGAGCCAGGAGAGTATTGTTTACAAATCTTCGCGAAATGAATGCTCATCGAGATAAAACACAACACAATCGAAGAACAAGGAGGCAATGTCTTACGGGAAGTAGCTGATGATATGCTACCCAAAAACCCCAACATTATAAATATTTACATAATCGAGAGACACTAACCAGAGATGTTTGAGGTACTGTTGAACCGTCATCAGTCATATAACCATAATCAAGAACGTCAAAGAAAAAGTTATAATGAAGACATGACACATACCATCTCTGTATTGTAATAAAATCAGTTTCAACACGACACGAACCCAATGCACCATTTTATGCAAGCGCAAATTATGAATAAATGAGAAAAATTATTAATTGCGAAAAAAACAACAACATATAAATGCCTCTGAATTGCGATCACAGCATCCGCAATATCAAACAAAACTGACATTAGATTGATAAATTGTTTTGAAAAAAAAAAAAAAAAAATCAAAATCATGAAAATGTTCTGCAAATTACATCAATTCGTCACCCAATCCACGCTCAGCAAGTCCATTGGCCTAGAGTGTACTGTGGGTATTCTAGGGTCATAATAGACAATTTCTCTAAGATGCGGGTGTTCAGAAGATCGTAGCCTGTCGAAATGAGCATTTGCAAGCTCCTTGATATAGTCCAAGATTAGTGGTAAGTCAAGATCTTTACGGATGTTTTTTCCTCTCACATACCAGGGGGCTCTGGTAAACTGACGAAGAATGATGTTCTGCTGTGTCTGTAAACGTTTCATATTTGCAAGACTGGCATGAGCCCACACTGGGGCAGCATATGTCAGAATAGGACGAATAATAGTTTTAAAAAGAATTACTTTATTCCTCAACGTTAGCCTGGCCTGTGGGAATGTGATTCTGGATAGCATCCCAACTGCTTGTGAGGCCTTATTTCTTACGTACATCACCTGAGGAGAAAATGAGAGCGACTTATCTAGTATACAACCTAGATACTTGACTTGGAGTTTTCTTGTCAACACCGTATTGCCGATGTATATGGGAGTTCTTGGAAACTTGTACCGTCTTGTGAAGAGAATATATTGACATTTTTGATGATTCAACTTTATATCGTTGTCTTGGCACCAGTCCTCAACGTCTTCAGTTGATTCTTGTAAATTTTCAATACATTTTTTCCCTTTTTTGTGATTGGTCAACAGGATGGCATCGTCAGCAAATAGACCAAGCATTCCGCGCTGAGGAGCTGGGAAGTCATTGATGTATAGCGCAAAGAGCAGTGGTCCCAAACAAGAACCCTGCGGGACAGACGCTCTTATTGGTCTAACAGTTGAGAGACAGTTGCCATTTTTGACTTGGAATCTTCGATTGGAAAGGTAACTGTTTAAAAAGATGATGAAATAGTCAGGCAAACCCAGGTCAATTAGTTTGGATAATAAGGTCGTGTGATTCGTTTTGTCGAAGGCCTTACATATATCCAGACAGAGAGCACAGACATGTTCCTTGTAGTTGAACGCAGTCATCACGAACTCGGTAACTCTGTGCAGCTGAGTGACGCAAGAATGCCCCCGCCTGAATCCGTGCTGCTCACTTCGAAGAATGCTGTTGAAGGACAGGAAAGCGTCAAGACGTGAAATATAGATACGTTCAAAGACTTTAGAAATGTTACTGAGTAAGCTGATAGGTCTGAAGTTTTGAGAGAAAAGTGGGTCAGTTCCAGATTTATGAAGAGGTTTGACAATAGAAAGTTTCCAGACATTAGGAAAATAGCTTGTCTGAAGCATGCTATTAAATATATTAGTGAATGATTTGAGGATAGAAAGAGGAAGATTTTTAAGAGCGAGATTTGAAATTTCATCATGACCAGAAGCTTTTTTAGTTTTGAGTTTGTTAATCATGCCCCTGATTTCGTCAACATTGGTCAAACCGGCAGCACCCATTCCGCGCAAGGCATCCGAGCGAACTCTATCCAGGAATTCTTGAACTTTTCCATGATGAGCTGAAGCAATACTTCGAGATTGCAGACTGTTTGGCATGAATTGCTTTTCATAGTTATCAGCAAACGTTTCAACAATCTCTTCATTTGTATACAACAGTTGACCTTGTTCGTTTGTAATTTTGTCCACCGCTGGAGATTTTCGTTTACAGATTTTCCACGCCTTCCAAAGTGAGCCATCGGATGCTGTGGCCTCCTCAATGAAGTGGGTGAATCTCTCATTGACATATTCAGTTGTTTCTTGTCTTATTTCCTTTTCTAGTCTGTTTAGAGTGGTTTTGTCAGACCGTCTTCTAAATCTTTGCCAGAGTTTTCGGACCCGGTTTTTTAGTCTGATTTTGTCCCGTAATTCTTCCGAAATGCCAAATCTGTTTTCTTTTGCCTTAATCTTCCTGGTAGAGGCTTGAATAGCTGTTTTAATTTGTTCAGTCACATCAACTACTGCATTTTCAATACAGTTCGTCGTCAATTCCGCTGAGTTCCACACTGGTAATGTTTCCAGCGTAGAGCGGAAGATTTCCCAGTTGGTAACCAGTTGATATGGAATATCCTTTGGTCTAGTTATATCGATGGTGAAAATAATAGGGTTGTGAGTTGAATTAAGTTTGGCAGTTGTTTCGAAAAAGATGTTGTGCCTGAAGTTTTTGGAGATTCCATAGTCCAGAACATCGGGTCGATAAAATCGACTAGTAGGATAATTGGTTGGAATGTTCGATGAATGAATGCACAAGCAATTATTCCTACAAAATCTTTCTAGAACTCTACCTTGTCTATTTGTGGAATGGCTGAAGAATGTAGGGCTTTTACAGTTCCAGTCGCCAGCAATTAGTACCGGATTGTTGATATTAACGAGATAGTTTAGGAGATTGATATCAACATGGTTATTAGGTGGTTTGTAAATTGCACAAATGGTTATTGGTGATCTGTTGATGAAGATGTTTACTGCCAAAGCTTCCATTTCAGTTGAAGAAGGAATCGAAAGTTTTTGGTGAGGAATGTCCTTTTTAACGAACACCGCAATTCCACCACCCCTTCCATGTAGACGGTCTTCACGTAAACAGACAAAATTAGAGATATTGGAAGTATGAGAAGGTTTTAAAAAACTTTCACAAACCAGTGCTACATCAATTTGTAGGTCATAGAGTAATTGTTTGAATTCTTGTAGTTCCTGTTTAAGCCCAGTGGCATTCCATGCCAGAATTTTCAGCGGTTTGCTGATAGTTGACACTGGTGTATTAATTTTTGAGCGCTGAAATAAAACCAATCAGAATTTGAATAAGGTTATGAGCCTTGTCTTCAGAAATGCCCATATTGACCAAAAGTTCTCGCACAACATTGGAAAAGTTCTCGATGTTGTTCTTCTGTGAATTCTCCACTGTTTCATTAGTAGTTGAAGACATACAAACTGAATGTACAGACGCATCAGTGACATCAGTTTCATCAATGACAAGGTAAGGTACTGGCATTTGCCTGTTTACAGAATTATTATAAGATTTGGAAAGTTCAGACGGCTTAACTATGTGATCGCCGAAAGAATCATCACGATTATTAAGATGTTTGTTGAATTCATGAATTACATCTGTGAAATTAATTCCAAATTGATTATTTTTGTAATCTAATATTTTCACTTGCTCGGCTTCGTTATACTTTCTGTTCAGCTCCTCGACCAGTTCGGCTTCCGTGAGATGCACTTTGCCTATTCCAAGAATATGTGGTCCCTTTAAGACTTCGTCTACAGAACGTTGTAATACCAACGGGATTGTACTAGCCTTGACCCAAGGATTTGACTCCGTTTTAGTAGACAACTCATTTTCAGAAAAGTTGTTTTCCCCATTTCTATCTCTTCCTCGTTCTAAAACTACGTTATTTCCTACGCTGCCTAGAAGGGGGAAATCTCGAAGCGAAGGTGGAAGCTTGGAGATGAAGGTTCTTCCAGATTCACCTGTGGAAGCAGGTCTGGCAGGGCACTTAGAATACGTTCCTGTATGAGGGCCTCCACAGAAGTAACACTTTATCTTGTTCAGATCTCCCTTAACCAAGCAGCTTCTAGTACTGTGTCCTTCTGAACAAAATGCGCATATGGCTTGATTATGGCAAAAATAACTTGTATGTCCGAATTTCATGCAGTTCCTGCATTGCAAGGGAAAACGATTTCCTCTGTATCTTTCAATCTCTATTGGAACCCCGTCGATGTCGACCAAGTTGGCAATTTCTTTAGAGTTGATCGGAACTTCCACCAAGAAGAGCGGGAGTACTCTTCCTGAAGTATAGTTTTTGAGATTGCATACTTTTATTACATCGAATCCTTGTTTTGATAAGTCATTAGTGATGTCAGAGTGGTTAACATTTGCTGGTAGACCACGTATTACGAATTTTAAGGACCTTTCACTATTCATTTGGTACGTATGATACTCGAACCTGTTATCGTCCAAGAACCTTGTGACGTTCCTGTGATCATTTTCACTAAATAAATTTAACAGAATGTTCTTCTCTGTCGTTTTAGACACTGGAGCAAATTCACAATTGTTTTTTATATCTCGAAAGGTTGCAAGCCAGTTGGATCCCCAAGAGGATAAGACAATTTGGGGTACATTAACTTTTTTTCGTCTTCTGTTGACTTGAGTGAATTCATCGTTGTCACCATTAGGATAATCATTGTCAATTCTAGATTCTACCCTACTCGGTTCCACTGAATCCGACTCTGCATTGCACTCTCCAACCCCACCTGAGTCTCTCACTGGACTTCGATGACTTGTTGAAGCGATTGCAAACTCATTTGTTGATTTATCTTCAAATATGGGGGTAGCAGTAGCTCCAGTGGAGTTGTTATTTCCCGTGGAGAGCATCACCTCATTTGCTCTTGTAGACATCTTTTTTGCCTTTTTTCTAGCTTTTGATCTCTGTGACTTCGTCAATTTTGGCTGATTATCTGGCTCGTCAGTTGTGACCATGGAACCAAGTGCTGGATCCGGTTTCTCTTTCGAGATCCTGGATTGAAGAGACGGCAGATAACGATCTGAAGTTTTTGCCATACATGCATTAGATGGAGGGGCCTTGGCAACAGTGATATTTTTGTTAGCATGCTTGTCACTTTTAGAGTTCTTGGTTTTCAATTTTCCCACGTTGAATCTGCTTTTTTCGTTGCCATTGCCTTCGTCAGGGATCACTGAATTTCCAGTTACAGATGGCAAAACTGGATTAGCCGTTGAATTAGATAACTTAACACAGTCGGAAAGTTCCTTGGTGATCCTATTTACTAGTGCCGGATCATCATGATCAGTATCAGTGTCAGAGTCCGATCGTTTTTGCTGAGGCTTATCACACTCATTCGGCACTGGGCATTGAGATGACACAAGTTTGGATAACACACATCTTTTCAACTTCTTTTTAAGGGCTTCATTATGCTTACGTGATTTACATTTATTTGAAATATGACGCTTTTTACTGAAGCCATTGATTGAGGCCTTCACCAAATTATCAGATATGTTGGCATCATCATCACAACCTTCACTGATAGTAACAAATTTACCCAATTTCTCAACATCAGAATTAGGTAGTAGTGTGACATTATTATTCATGACAAGTTCTTTTACCAAACAATCGGTTACATTGACATCATTGATACCATGTTCATCATTACAGACCACATTACCCAGAATTATAGCATCAACAACATCTGTATTGTTAACATTGACTTTTGGGTTACTATTATCATTATCAAATGCTAGCTTTTCATTTACACCACACTTGTCATGATCATTATCATGAATAACTCTGTTTGATACATACATGGAACCATTAACTGATTTGATAACATTTTCGTTCGATTTGTTGATATATGCATCATGAATTAATACCATCTTAACATTATCACATGGTTTCATATCATTGACACTCTTTTCAAAATTAAAGTCATTTTTATCACATAAATATACAGAATTATCGATTGATTTGACACAATCATAAATATTATTTGGGCTGATTACCTTATCATTTATCTTTGAAACATTTCCATGCACAAATTCTTTACCTGTAGCAGAGTTTTTAACACATAAATTATCAGCCATTACCTTCTTACTCTTACGAATTGATTTAGCACACTTGGGACCAGGATCAGTTACCAAGTTTACAGGCGTTTTCTTAAAGCTGTTAGACAGCTTATGAACACAATCAATACCCTCAAGATCTCCAAAAAATAAACAACCTGTACTAATTAGTTTTTTGAGTACAGTATCATTGTTATGTGACATTTTGAACTCAACAAAATATGTTATAAGATTTTGCAATTGATCAACCACAGAACATTCATCACTAATGCCATCGTTACTCAAATCATACATGTTTTCAATCCAAGGCAGAAATTTCTCTGTCAGTGTCTCAAAATTATGATTCCCCTCGAAAACGAAACTCTCTGCCATCCGGCGAAAAGCCACAATTTCAGCGATTGCCGCCGGATCGGCATAGGGACAACGAAGGGGCATTTTAAGTGAGCACTCAAAAAGCAAAGACTTACCCCTGATGAGCCACGTCTCTGGTCTGGACCGGGTTTCACTTCACAACATACATATCTCACCCAAAAGAAACAACCGTAGATAGCGGAAAAACACAGATCGATCCGCGACACTGAAATACAAAACAGGTTGAGGGTTCTTTTTGTCCACTGATGACCACAACTCGAACAAAAAGTCGATGATAGTCGAAGCGTCTCCTGGATTCACACTGTCAATGCGTGTCGTTGTTTCACTTTCAGCTGTAAATCCACGCTATCCAAGTGCATTCAGAAACCTATAAAAAGGGAAAATATGGGGCAGACGTATGCACTGGGGAGGGGGAAGAAATACTGGTCGATCACAGCACACACAAAGTATCACTGGTATTAGAACCAGCGATATTGCAAGAATCCATCTTGACTTGCACAGAAAGCCGTTGAAAAAACCGTTACGAACACCATTAAAGCGACGGTAGAAGCTGGACACACCCGAATACCGTAGTTACCAGGGATTATTGCCTCATAATGACCAAACAGGCGCACACACTAAAAACCCCCATCAAGCGCAAAATACCGTGCATTTTTTTTAAAATAGAAAAATTACTTCCAATATAATTTATTCAGAATATTTTTCAAAACCTACATTTATTGGATATTTGATGACAAATTTAGTAAATTAATGATATTTTCTTGCGTTTTATGCGATACTATGTGAAAGATAATTTCTTGGTTAGTGAAACAAATTCGATTCGATAATTTTTGTCTGATTGACTCAATAGATGACGCTAACTACAGTCACGTAAACAAAAAAATCCGTGTTTGATCACATAAATGTTCTCGTAACTTTTTGATTGACGTTGCGTTTCGTCCAGTACCTCCTAGAGATAGAAAGCCTCCACACGCTGCTTGTGACGTCAGTAAGCAGTCCATTTTCCCCAGAATATTCAGGGGGAAAAAATTCCCTGTTCGTGCCAGTATCATCGTTGTGAGGAAAAAAAAATGATCGGGCTCGGAATTGGCGATATCTATGCCCCACATCCAATCACTATGCGGAATTCGTGAGCCAATCAGGAAGATTCTACGCCAAAATAAGAAGAAACGAAATAGGATGCTGTGTTTCAAAATGTGACAAACTTGCTAGTTAGTCTGAATGCCCTTTATGGCAAATAGTGCAGAGGCCTTCTATCTCTAGAAGGTGCTGGCTAGGTTCCCAGCATGGGAGAAAATTATGGGAGGGAAATAGAATGTCCCGTAAAAAGGGCCATATTGGGTTCTAATGGATAGGATATAAGATAACACCGTAAAAACATTGACACCATGCTGTACTTCATGCGCAAAGTTTCCTGAAACCAAAACACACTAAGTGGAGAGCGACATCATGTCAATATTAATGCATTTCCCCCCCACCCCCCATACAATCAGAATCATTTGATTTTACTTTTGCACACACACACACACATCTGACAATTACATTAGATTAAAAAATCTATACTGATAGGTTATATAACAAATGGTTACATAATTCTCAAAGCGTTCATATCATATACCTTTCAAATATTACAATAATCAATTTAGTCAATAAATGTATTTACATAAAACATGGTCTAGTGACCATGTTTTATGTAATAGCCCAGGTCGATAAGATGCTCGCCTAAAGTACCAAAGGATGTTTAGAGGTGTCGCGAGTTCGATACCCGGTTCGTCCTTGTCAGAAAACTTTCCTGACCCAGGGGTACAACAAAAACGGCGACTTAACCGCAGGAGAAAAAAATTGCTACCGCAAGGAGTCCCCCAGTGAGGGGTTAGTGCACCAACCCTTCGACGAGTATAAAAAACAAGCCTGCCGTTCGGAATCGGCAATAAATTGTAGGTCCCGGTCTAATTAGCCCTCGTGTGCAGAAAATGACCGTGGTGCGGCAAAAATGGTCAAATGCTACATAAAGCATACTCACTCTACCATGTCAAAAAAAAATCGATCTGTAGTGTTTAACATTTTCATCATTTGCATTATTTTTTACAAAAAAAATAATAATGATGTAATTTATTTACAGTAATATTTATCTGTACTATAACTGTTGGTACATTATATCAATAAAAAGTGCACGATATTTTCAACATCATAACTTTAGTATGATTAACTATTATTACTTGTTCTAACAATTAAAATTCCTTCCTAAAATTTGTAACCAAGATATTCCTTGGTCTTAGCTGTGCTAATTTCTGTTCAGCTGGGTAGTTGGATGCTGAGCTGATAATATCCACTTCTGAAGCATCTTGCTCCTCAAAGTACTTTTTGACCAGTTTCTTTATATATATGTTAGATGGATGGAATTTGAGGATCAGCGTGCAGGTCGGTTAGTCTGAAGTATTTTGGAGCACCTGTGAATCTCCTGAGAATATAATTTTGATGTTTCTGGAGGTTGTAAATATTGCTTTTCTGAGCGAAAGCCCAAGCCGGTGCACCATGTGCAAGAACAGGTCTGATAATTTAGTCATACATTATTTTCTTGTTCTTTAGTGAAGCGTGACTTTGGGTAGCAAAAACGGAGAAGACTTTCCATTGCAACATGGGATTTTTTTTATCACTTGCTCGACATGATAGTTAAAATCCCTGTGAGTGTCTATTGTATACTCTCCCAAGTACTTTATCACTATGCTTGGGTCAATCGCTTGATGTTCGATAAACAAGTAAGAATTTTTGTGGAATCTCTTTATTTGTCAGCCACATAAAAACACACTTTCAAACATTTAATTTGGCCCTATTTACTAAATTCCAGTATTCTACTTCTTCCATCAGCTCTTGGAGGTTGCTAAGAGCCTTAGAAGCTTTCCTATCTGTGCATATCATGAGGACATCGTCAGCATATAAAGATAAAATTCCCTTAGGCACCTGTGGATAATCATCTAGGTCCTAAGTTTGATCCTTGATTGATTCCCGCCTTAATGCACTTTTTGGAAGAACATGCTTCTCCTATTTTGACCTGAAATGTTCTGAAAAGTAAGTATGATCGCAAAAATTTTATGATTATCGAGAGATAACCTCTGTTGATCATCTTCAGTAGGAGCTTCTCGTGCCAAATGCAATCGAATGCCTTGTTATAATCTAAAAAAGCTAAAATGTGATTTTTAGCCTCTTGAAGGCATTCCACAACCCCCACGAGTTGATTTGTAGTACCGTAGCCTCTTTTAAAACCAAATTGCTCGGCTCTGGCTAGATTATGATATATAAATTTAATCAATCTTGCTGCTAATACCCTTTCGAATAATTTAGACGGATGTGGAAGAAGAGCGATGGGCCTGTATGAATTGCAGTACTCTTTTGGTCAAGGAGAAAAAAGACAAGATGGCCGAAGCTCTCCAAAACTTCAGGAAGATAGCTGGCACAAAATGGGGACTACCTCAAGATCTTCGGAGAAAATTATACTTAACCGTGGCAGAACGAATCATAACGTACGGAGCATCAGCTTGGTATGCCCGACCTAAAGTGGCGCTAAAGGACAAACTCGACTCGATTCAAAGGAGCCACTTCCTCCACATCACTGGTGCCTACATCACCACTCCGACGAATGCTCTACAGGTCATTCTGGGCATACCCCCACTCAGCTTGAAACTAGAATATGAAGCGAGAAAAACCAGGCTCCTACAACTCCGAAAATCCTTAACAGTCGGAGATGAAACTCTTGAACCAGGGAGTTTCGAAGAAAAGGTTGGACAACACACCCCTCTAAGTATCTAAGGCCTCAGCAAATATAGCCCACTCAGCCAGAGAATGTCGCAGATCACGCTATCTACTACACTGATGGCTCGAAGCTTGAAGGTACAACAGGAGCAGCTTACGTAAGAACCCGGAACGAAGAGGTCGTGAACATATGGAAGTCAAAACTCCAGCCTGGAAACTCAGTATTCCAAGCAGAACTCATTTCATTCCTTGCACTGCGGGTTTGTGGGGCAATGAGGAGGCCGACCGCTACGCAAAGTAGGCCACAAAGAATGGCAGCTTCACAAATGTCCGCTTGCCGGCATCCGCTGCCAAAGCCAGGCTATGGGGGTGACATGATGATGAACTGGCAAATAGCCTGGAATGATCCGGAGGCTTCGGGAAGGTCCACGCATAAGATCCTGCGTCGCGTGAAAACGTGGAACTGCAAATGGTGCAGAGAACTGATTATGTTCATTACTGGACACGGTCCATTCTCTGCTAACCTCCGAAGGTTCAAGTCCATCCCCAACGATCGCTGCAGCTGTGGCGAACTTGGCACAAAACTCCACTACGCCACATCTTGTCGACACACCGAAGAGTTCCATCTAAGAGCTCCTTCTCTCTCGGAAGCCATGGAAGCAACATGGATGGCCAATGCCCTAAAAAGACCGGAACCGACAAAAAAACTGATCAGGCTTGTTAGATTTCTACAAGAAAACCCGGACAAGGCTAAGATGATCGGCCCGGACGTGGATGAGGAGAGGTCCAACACCATCGCTGTGGAGCCAAGACACTCGGCCAGGCTGGCAGGAAGAAATCAGCGATACGTCGAAGACTCAGACGCGTCGAGAAATAAAGTTCCCGACACCACCCAGCCCCTTAACCGGGATAAGGGCTGAAATTGACGAATGTCGACCGAGCCTGGGTGGTGTATGGTTTAAAAAGTAAAAAAAAAAGTACTCTTTTGGCTTTCCTGCTGCGGTATAACTTTTATAATTGCATTTTTCCAGTAATCTGGAAAGCACACTTGACCAAGAAGTCCATTGAAAAAGTTAACAATTGAGATGATCGTGTTTGGGGTAAGCATTTTTATTGCCTTTGAAGTTAGGCCGTCAAATCCTGCTGCCTTCTTTGGTTTAATTTTTTTGATTATTTCTTCTAGCTCCTTGATGTTTGTGTGATATGAAATAATGGAATCTTGTGCTTGGGATATTGTTGAAATATCTTTGCACTTCCTCATTCACATCAACTACGAGCCGTTGTGGTGTATTGCTATTTGGGGAAAATTTGTTTTCGAAAGTTCTTGCAAAAATTCGTCTGCTTTTGCTTGGTCTACGTATAATAGTTCATTCTTACTATTATGAATTTGTGGTAAAATTTGCGGTTTAGCTTTCATTCTATTATACACGTCGAAAAGGGGCCACTCACACGTACGGGGGCCAGTGGGGCTTTTGAATAAAATGGGGACAAAAATGATTGAAGACTTTATTTATTCTGAAATTACAAGATGGGCGAAAAGTCCGTAGAAAATAGAAATGAATTACCTTTTAAGTTGGATCAGAGTTTACCAACCATTTTTGTCCCATCGGCCCCTTCTTCAGAAAATGTTTTCTCCCATCGCCACCCAACGCAATCAAACCCATAGGACCCTATGTTATACCCGTAGCTTATTCATAAAAACCGGAAACGAACAGAATAATTCCAAATCCTTGATTACAGCAGTATGTGTTCCACATGACCCCCACAGGGGATGACACATTACAGGCGAGTCACAAATCCGACAAGTGCAGCTGGTCCCGATGATAGACACCTCTCGGCGGATCGCATCTTTCAGTTCAGACAGATTAGATGGACCGGACCGATACATCCGGGACCGTATCGCTCGTTCTAGCGCTACCTATCAGCTGTTGTTTTAGTTTTGTTTTTTTTTCCTTAAAAAAATTCCCGTGACCTAGGTGACGCTAACCCTGCAAACCGTTTTTTATTACGGGTATTTTTCAGGTTTTTATGAACTTTTAAAGTTTCTACGTACTTTTTTTCCCACCCTGTATTTGTTTCATTTACTACCAAATTTTGTTCCAAAATCATCTCTTACAATTATTCAAGAATTATTTCCTGTAGAGCCCTATGGTAACTCAATTGGGTTCCACTGAGCAGGGAATGACATAACACCGCTTATAAAGTAACCTTGCTGTACTTCAAACGCAAAGCTTATGAATATTTGAAAGCTGCTAAAGAAAACTAATAATTTAAATAAGTATTGCTTATATATAACAATTTATTTATAATAATTTTTAAAATTAAAGTTTTTTGAATATTCAAGAACGATATCAATGAATTAATGATAATTGTTTATGCGCGTGGGTTAAATATATATTTATGTATGTTTTTTAGAATAAGAAATTTCTTTGAATCTCAAAAATAGAGTATGATGTTCTGTAATTGTCTGTCATTCCTAGTCATAGACATATGAATATAGAATGAGCAAATAACAACGCCTGATATATTCTGAGCAGAAAATAATTGAAAACCCGTCAGAGCAAGTGGTTAAAAGCACTTGTGTCATTTTAGGCTGACCATATTTCATTGATAAAAATTAGGGCTGGTCCGATCAATCGATTAATCGGATCGGTTAATCGCAGTTGAAAATTTTAGTTGAGTGAATCGGAGTAAAATTCCATTAAAATTTTTATCAAAAGTTTGTGAATTAATGCGATTTTTTTTGATTGATTAGTGATGTCTTATAAATAATGTTCTGTGCAGAACATTTTGGATAAGTGACTATACAGTCAAACCTCGTTAGTGCGTCGCCCGATTAACACGTCACTTCGCTTAACGGGTCACTTTTTTGAAGTCCCAATAGTCCTCAGGCAGGAATTGGCACAGCTATGGCCTACTCCGTTTAACGAGTCACTCCGCTTACTAAGTCATATTTTTGCTCTCCCAAGAGTGACTTATTAACGAGGTTTAACTGTATATCTTAACAGATTTTTTTAGCTAGAAATATCAAGCTCTTTCTTTCATAATATAGCAATTATTTAAAGCCACAAATAATTATTATTTAATGAAAAATAATTTTGAAAAGTATGCTTTAGAGTTTCAAAAAGGCTCCGCACAAGAAAACATTTTTTAACATAAAATTTCAAAGAATTCTACATAAAAACTTACCCAAATGTTGTACAAATATCTAAAAATTGTTTTTGTTAAAGAAAAATATCTTGTAAAATTTGCTTTAGCATGGTACACTTCAACACACATTTGCACACAGAGCAACACCAAAAAGCTAGTAATAAGTACGAATTTCTTTCCTCAATCTTTTTCCAGTTTCTGCCTTTGATTTGCTCAGTTGCTCCTTTTCATTGCCTAAAATGAATAATAATTTTGTAAAATTTTACGTCCCAAAACATTTGAAAAAAATAAGTAATAAAATAAGTAATATACACAAAATTGTTCAAAAGCACAAAATCAAATATATTTGCCGGTGCTATCGTCGTCATCGGAGAACTGCGATTTTGAATCCCTTAGATACAAGCGGGCTAGTATTCTGGATCATCTGAATCTAATAACTCTGACAAAGACTCGCGTGCTAATACAGTCGAATCCCGTTTTTACGAATACCGTTATAGCAAAAATCTCGTTTTAACGAACACTTTTCTAATCCCTCAAATAAGTTTACATAGGAACAAAGCAAACAACCTGAAATTAATTTATAACGAAATTTCGTTATAACGAAGTTATTTCTCCGGTCTCTTGGAGTTCGTCATAACGGGATTCGACTGTATATCTAAGTTCAGAACAATCATCGGCATCTGATAAGTCTAAAAATCGTTTATGAGACATCGCGTAACACAACAAACATGGCTACCTTACCAAGGAAGACAAAATGTGTTTCAACTATACTTACTTTTACATCGTTTCATAGAACTACATCCGTTGGCTGCTGCCATCTATATATTTTTTTGGAACTAGAAGATTTACAGATTATGTTTAAAAACACTGGGAACATATATTTTTCAGCCATTTTATAGCTACGAGAGTTGAAACTCCGGATTAGTTCCCTTGGAAAAAGAAACGACATCCCGAGTCAGGCTTAGACCAGAAAGTGTTTAGATATTTATGAATTTTTCCCGATTCGAATTTCCGGAAATGCCGCAGAGCCATCCAATGAACATAACACAACATCGACCTCGTGTACTCCAGACACAAATTTCAATATACAAGTATTAATTATTCCATCAACTTAGTTATTTCTTTAATAAAAAACATTTATTATATTATAATTTACTTTTAATATTTTTAAGCACTATTATTTTATCGATTATTCAAGAAAAATTCCATAAATTAATGAAATTTATTTCAATTTGCGGTGAAAATATGGAACATTGTGTTAAAGATAATTTTCTGACACATGAGACAAATTCGATTGAGGAAGTTCATCAGATTACTCAATAGATGACGCTAACTACAATCGCATGAAAAATTCTGTGTAATCACATAAATTTTCTTGTAATTCCTACGGCAAGGGTTCTTAACATATGGGTAACGACCCAAACTTGGGTCGCAACAGCTTCTCAAATGGGTCGTGCAAATCCATATGCAATCCTGTTATAAATCCATTTGTTGCGACAATAGCTTCAGGAGCTCAATAACGATTTTTGGCTCCCAAAAAAAATGATAACATTATTTCTGGAAAATAATGATATTATTAAATATTGTAATTGGTATATTGTAAATAAAGATTCAGGAATGATGAGAATTAAAAATTAATGAATGAAATACATTATTGAAGAATTAATGAATGACATAAAGACCGGTCTTTCCCTAGGCACGAGTTTCCTGCGCTTTTTGCAGCATAAAAAAGCTGATTGGTAAAAATCCTGAAATTCAGGTTTTTTGGCCATTCAGCGTTTTTACGCTGCATGCGCTGCAGAAAATTTGCTTCTAGGAAGGCTTGACTGAAAATTAATGAATGCGATAACTACGAATTAATGACTGGATAACTAAGAATTAATGAGTTAGATAAGTAAAATGAATGAGTGAGATGAGTAAAATGAATGAGTGAGATAACTAAAAGTAAATGAGTGAGATAACTAAAAGTAAATGAGTGAGATAACTAAAAGTGAATGAGTGAGATAACTAAGAATTAATGACTGGATAACTAAGAATTAATGAGTGAGATACGTAAAAATGAATCAGTGAGATGCATAAAAATGAATGAGAGAGATACGTAAAAATGAAAGAGTGAGATAACTAAAAGTGAATGAGTGAGATACGTAAAAATGAATGACTGGATAACGAAGAATTAATGAGTGAGATACGTAAAAATGAATGAGTGCGATAAGTAAAATGAATGAGTGAGATAACTAAAAGTGAATGAGTGAGATAACTAAAAGTGAATGAGTGAGGTAACTAAGAATTAATGACTGCATAACGAAGAATTAATGAGTGAGATACGGGAAAATGAATGAGGGAAATAACTAAAAATGAATGACTGAGATACCTAAGAATTAATGGGTCAGATAACTAAGCATTAATGAGTAAGACAACCAAAAATAAATAAGAGTGAGATAACTAAAAGTGAATGAGTTAGATAACTAAGAATTAATGAGTAAGATAACTAAGGGACGGGGTTCTGGTGTCCGGGTGCTAGACCAGGAATCGCTGAGTCTACTTTTTCCGTTAAAAAATTATGAGAATTGGAGACGCCAAAATCAATACTGGGCCCCTCGAACCATTAAATTTTCGTTCCTAGTTGCGCCCCTGTTCATAACTGGTCGAGAAAAAAAAGGCTTGGATAAGGAATTCCTGGACACACTGCATAACAGTTTTACCGGAACACGGGCCAAATGCAGTGTTCCGGTAAAAAAGTATTAATATACACAACACGATCATGACCCATCCCGAAATGCAAAAAATAAGAGGAAAATTTATCTGTCCCGAAAAATACGGGGTGATTCGACGAACTTAATTGTGTCTGCCACTACTACATTCGCGGCTGATGTTGTCTGCCTCAGCTTCATTCACAGCCGATGATGCCAACTTCAGCTCCATTCGCAGGTGAAGATGTCTGGCTCAGCTGCATTTGAAGCTGGAGATATCTTCCGCAGCTGAAGACGTCTGCCTCTGCTCTATTGATTGCTTAAGCTGTCCGCCTTCGCTTCATTTGAAGCTGGTGATATCAACTCGGCTTTATTTGCCACTAATGGTGTCTGCCTCAGCTCCACTAATAGTTGAAAACATCCGCCTAGCTTTATTCGCAGCCAATGTCTGCCTTGGCTTACGCGTGCATTCAGAGGAGGTGATGGGGGCAACCAACCCACGAAAGAGCCAAAAAATGAGGGGAAAAATTTTAAAGTCCGATAAAATACAGGACGAGTCAAAGAACTTGAACAATATAAATTTTCCCTCTTAACACATTACCCTAAATCAGTGATTAACAACGTGGGCGTTAACGCCCCCTAGGGGGCGATAGAATGTTCCGGGGGGCGTGGTAGTCTCCACGGATATAACATAGGATCCTATGCGTTAGATTGCGTTGGGGGGCGATGGGAGAAAAAATTTCTGAAGAAGGGGGCGATGAGACAAAAAAGTTTGGGAAACTATGCCCTAGATCCACGCGTCGTTGAAAATAAGGAAAAGCAAAATTACGGTAGCTTCTTGAAATACGGGTCATAAGTATCTGGCCCGCGAATGGCACAATCACTGCTTGTCTGGCCCGCGAGCGGAATAAAAAGGTTGTTCACGGTGGCTCTTAAATAATTATCATTCAGGAGCTACTGATTATCTTTAATTTCCTGCTAGGACCTTGTTTGTCAGTTTCGATGGGTTATATATACCAAAAAGGTCTCCAACTTTTCAGACACGGCGAGCCAAATTGAAACTTCCCACGAAGCCCGCGGGAGACCAACTCATGTAATTTGGTGACCCCCCCCCCAACCCCCCCAACGAATCGGTACATGCGGGAATGTGCGTGTACGTGTAGTGAAACCTGACGTGAAGTTTTTGTTGTTTCTCTGTAATGCTTGTTATGTGTAGTGCTGCCATCTGCCATTCGTTTTTCTAACTATGAGTGAAGTGTTATGATTGAATGATTTATCGTTGTAGGGCTGTTGCTCTCTGTGGCGAGACTTTTTAACGGGGAGATCGGCTCGCATTTGCGCCTTGAAGTTGGGAACCACAGAAAACCAACTTCAGCCGACCACCACTGTGGGGTTCGAACCCGGATCCTCGCACCGCGAGTCCGTCACTATAGCCACTCGACCACCACAGCGGCGATTATTCTAGAATTATTTATTCTACAAGTATCAATTTTTCATTTATTCTTAAACTATTTCTTTCATCAATTCGGAAATTATTTTCTATTCACATGTCCCGTAAAAGGCCATGTGGTCACTTAATCGGGTTTAGAGGGGGTAATAACATAACACCGTTTATACGTTGACTTTGCTGTATTTCAAACCATAGGCGGAGATTGACTCGGAAGTCTGGGGGGGGGGGCAAGGTCATCATTGCTGGGGGGCACGATGATGATGATGTCAATTCATCTATACATATATACATTAGATCAGTCGACTCCACGTTTGACTCTGGGGGAGCAATGCCCCCCCCCCCACATCTCCGCCCATGCTTCAAACGCAAAGCTTAGAACGTTAATCAAGATCAGCTATCGACAATTGTTGAAAAAAAAAGAAAAAGAACTACAGTCGAATCCCGTTGTAACGAACGCCAAGAAACCGGAAGAATCATTTCGTTATGAAGGAATTCCAGGTTACCTAGCATTGTTCCTATGTAAACTTATTTGGGGGGGGGAATTGGAAAAGTGTTCGTTAAAACGGGATTTTCGCAATAACGGTATTCGTTAAAACGGGATTCGACTGTATATCACAATTTATTTGTAATATTTTTTAAAACTAAAGTTTATTGAATCTTCAAGAAATATTTTACTTAATTAATGACGATCTCTTGAGCATTCGAGGCATTATGTTATATTCTGTTGAGGATAATGTCCTGATTAATGAGGCAAATCAAATTAAGTAAGTTTGGTCTGATTACTCAATAGATGACGCTAACTACAATCGCATGAAAAACTCTGTTCAATCACAAATTCTCATGTAACTAATATACGGCAGGAGTTCTCATTTTATAGGTCGCTACCCAGACTTGAATAGCAAGGTCTTCTCAAATGCGTCGCATGAATCCACGTACGATCCGGTTATCAATCCATTTTTTCCCGCCTGTGATTTCAGAGTCATCCTAACGATTTTAATGATTGATCATTTTCGTCGCACCACGGTCATTTCCTGCACACGAGGGCTAATTAGACCGGGACCTAGAATTTATTGCCGATTCCGAACGGCAGGCTTGTTTTTTTTTTATACTCATCGAGAGGTTGGTGCGCTAACCCCTTGGTGTGGGGGGGCTCCCCGCGGTAGCAATTTTTTCTGCGGTCATGTCGCCGTTTCTGTTGTACCCCAGTGTCAGGAAAGTTTTCTGACAAGGACGAACCGGGTATCGAACTCGCGACACTTCTAAACATCCTTTGGTACTTTAGGCGAGTCTCTTATCGACCTGGGCCACCACGACCCACGATTTCAATAAGTCGGCACACCTAAAAAGTATTGCTGAAAAATATTGAAATGAAAAATGAAGATTCAGAATTAATGAGAATTGAAAATTAATACAAGATATTGAAAATTAATGAATAGTATATTAATTATTCTAGTATTAATGAGTGAGATAACTGAAAACTAATGATTAGAAAACTGAAAACTAATGATTAGAAAACTGAAAACTAATGATTAGAAAACTGAAAACTAATGATTAGAAAACTGAAAACTAATGATTAGAAAACTGAAAACTAATGATTAGAAAACTGAAAATTAATGAATAAAATAACTGAAAAATAATAAGGGCAACAATTTAAAAATAATCAGCGAAAAAAGATCAATAAACATTCAAGATTTATGAGCAAAAAATATTTTGGAATTGGTAAAATCTTCCAATAATTTGGGGGGGGGGGGGCCCTGTTTGATTCAGGGGCCCTGATTGAAATCCCGTTGGCCCACCCATAGTCCACCATGGACTGGTTTTTAAAAAAAATTGAAACCAAATATTTTATTATTTAGGAATATTCAATAAGCATAAAGTGGGGGGGGGGGGGAGAGCGCCTTTATAAAGTCTAAACTGGGAGCACGCCAAAGATCGCAGCTTAGGTTCCCTGCTACAGGATTTGGTGACCATATTGAGCCCCACGACCCAAGTGACCCAGGGCAAGTTATCTGCATTTTCTTAAAGCACCTGTGTCATATTAGGCTGACCATATTTCATCGGTAAAAAATCAAGTACGCACATAACCCAATAACCATTTCGCGCCAAATCTCGCCAAAAAAAAATGGCCGTACATTGCTAATTATGGTTGAAATTGCTAAAAAATATTTTCAATGGATGGCAAATTGAAGGCATATCGGAATCAGTAAAAATTTTTTTCATGAAAACGAAACTAAATTTATTAGATAAATATTTAGTCAATTTTTATAGCGATGCAATCAATTAATCGTTTATAAAATAATCTTCATCGACGATTTCAGTCAGTATTGCTAATTCAAGTATCTTATTCCCCCCCCCCCCCGTGCATTAGCCAGCATGACGTAAAGCTAGAGGAACACCCGCCTTTTGAATGTTGGGGATCTGGTTCGTCACCAGTATGCCTGGAAAAAAACCAGGTTCAACAAAGATCGCAGCATTCATTCAGTAAATTCAATGGAATTTTAGAATTAAGATATTTAAGAATATTTCCAGAATCTGTGACTCAAATTCCCCGGCATGCGGGCTATTCCATCTGCAAAGATTACGGGAATAGTACGAGAATGCCCATAAAGTGCCGCTGCGATGGATAAAATGGCGATAACATAACATATACCACGGGCCGAACGCCTGCCAGCATCGCGCCACCAGACCTCTGGGCTTGTGTTATCGAGAGCAACTTCATTTTTTGAATATGTTTACATTGGATGAACGCAGGCGTCGGGAGGATATGATCGAAATTTTCAACTGGATGGGTAGGATGGACCATGAATCATAAATACGCCGTGAATCAACTGCTTCGACAAGGGGGCGCCAGTATCGATTGGTAAGGGACAATTCTAGGTTACGGTGTCGAAAGGAAATTTTCTCTAATAGGTTAATTATTTGGTTAATAAATTAATGGAATAGCTTACCACGGGGGTCGTGAATTCTAGCACAACTGACAGGTTTGAAAAGAGATACGACAAACTTATTGGGATAAATCGAAAAATCTATCCATACTTAGATAAGATAACCATAATCCTATTCATGGGCAGTGTATATATATATAGGCAGCATATTATATATAATTTTTGGGGGGTGATAAAATAATATGCTTTTATAATAAGTATTTTGGTTACGTTTGACATCCATAGTTTTGATGAACATAATTTTTTCAGCCACCTCGTTGGATAATTCGCCTGTCGTGGCCTTTGTATTTGTTGATAAAAAGATAAATAGAACCGCTCACAAACCCCGGACTGATGCAAAGCACCATACTTCCGTTACCTCAAAAGAGACAGAGTTGTGTCGGAAAAAGTTAGCAAAGACTTATAGCAGTGGCACTCTTTGCCCCGTGCTCGAAAGTATCGAATCACTCGCGTCGTTCTGCCCGCGAAGACAGCCATCAACTCGATGCAACGTACAAGCCATTTGACTGCAATGGATACCTGAACACCAATAACTGGAGAGAAAAATTGCACGTGCGCCCAGTGGCACATAAGGGCAGGAGACCGCAGCCTGGTATTTCAAACCAAGAGGGAAAAGACTACTGGGGCAAGTAAAGTAGAAGTTGTTGAAGGGAGAGAGATTTGAGAATGGTCTAAATCAGTGATTCCCAACGTGGGCGTTAACGCCCCCGGGGGGCGATGGAATGTTCCAGGGGGGGGGCGGTAGAAGCTACGGGTACAACATAGGATCCTATGGGTTAGATTGCGTTGGGGGCGATGGGAGAAAAAAGGTTGGAAACCTATGGTCTAAATGCACAGCGTATACAAAATATATAAACAGCGCCTCCACTGCGACGGGAAATGAAGAAACAAAGCCTCCGTCCACAGTGCTTTGCAGTTTTGTTTCCCTTTCCTTTCACAGAGTACACAATATACACACACACAGAGCCTCCACTGCGACGGGAATAATCAAAAAACAGAGCCTCCGCATCGCACAGAGCCTTTGTATATGCATTAGAGAATTAGACGATACTAACATAATTTTCTCATTTCGAACGGAACAGCGCCATCTATATCGATGAGTTTTGTGTTTCGGTATTTATATAACGAGGCCTTGAAGATAAGAGAAATAAAAATTGAATAGATAAAAAACCAATCGCGGAAAATGTTCAGAGATCATGGAAAGTGACTCTCTCTCTCTCTCCATCCATTAAAGACGGATTTGTCTCTATAACACACTCGTATCAGCTCAAATGAGGCACATCAATGATAATACGTATCTCCGCTTTCGGATATCACATCAATTTGTAGCTGTGCTTTTCAAAGTAATGACAGAGAGAGAGAAAATGCCTCAAAGGTATTATATTCACAGAAACACATAACAACGAAGAATCCCATTTCTTACTCATTTCTTTAAAGAAAAAAAAAAATGAAAATAGTGAAGGTAGAAATCAACAATCCGAGACAATCCAACGATGGCGCGTGGAAACCGCTGCAATACCGTACGTGTCTTCCAGGGAATCCATTGATCGAATGCTAATAAGGAATGTCCCCGAAACAAAAGCTAATTATCTTTGTCTCTTGATGCAGTGAGACACTTGTTAAACACAGATTAGAATCTCTGATGTATTCTCGAACCCCTGCAGCGACCCTTTTTTTTTTTCAAGACCGTTCCGCACTGGAGGAAACGAATCGCATGTTTTTCTGGCCCTTGAACACAAGTCTCTGGAACTCTTCCGGCTATGGAGAAGGTAATTATAGAAATAAAAATAACTGTTAAATATTTTAACACTAAATTTGTGTGTTTAGACAACCCAGATCATTGATCATAACTCTAGCGTACCTAGAAGGATTTCCAGCTTATAATTCGGTAGTTAGCAGGTTTTTAACTCATAAGATACGGTCACTCATGGCTGACCAGGTTTCATCCGGACATAAGAGGGACATCAAGTCAATTATCGACAGCTGGCACCTAAAAATTTGTCATACGACAAGGGTGGCCAGATGTCCCAGAAAAAAAAATTGTAGCCGTGCCGGTTTTGCTAATGAATGTACTTACTTTACCGCACACCAACTCCGGCCATATACATCGCCATATGGCAATTTCCAACCAGTGGAGTTGGGTGGGAAATGAAGGCGCCATCTATCGGTGGTCGCCCTAGGCTCGATAAGTAAAGAACTTATTTCTGATGACTTTCACTCGGATTCTGCCGCTCTTCTCCCATTATAATCTTTGTTGACTACTCTTTCCTTGAATTCACAATCCTATGCTATTACCCGCTTGGCCTCCCCCACTCCTTCAAGTACACCGTGTCTCTAAAGTCACTCTTTTAGTCACTCACATGCTCGCACACTGTTTTGGTCACTCACATACTTGCACACGTTCCAAGGTCACTTACTGACCGGCTCCCTCACTGTGTAGGTCATTCACATGATTATTCACGCTCTCACTTTTTTTTGCTCACCCACGCCCTTGCTCAACGCTCTAAATCCCCCTATTGCTCACTCACGTGCTTGCACACTGTTTTGGTCATTCCCATGTTCGCACCCTGTTTTGGTCACTCACATACACGCGTTATAGGTCACTCACTGAACTAGTCCCTCGCTCTGTACGTCACTCGTTTAGTCATTCATATGCTTTTCTGACGCTCCAAGTCAATCTTTTGCTCATTCGCGTACTAGCAAACTTACTAGGTCTCTCTTTTTGTCCATCACTGACCCTTACTGCCTGGCCAGACGCGGAAAAATTGAGGTTTATACAAATTTCCCCGCCTTTTCCCCGTTCTACTAATTTTCTTGGCCACTCATTCCTCAAATTTGCCACCCTGCTGAACTTGCCGCCTCTGGCTATAGCCGGCTAAGCCCCCCCCCCTCTGCAAATACGCCACTGTACCTACACTATGCTGGGCATAGAGACCGGAGCCAGAGCACTCAGGGTGCTTGGAGTCCCCCCCCCTCCCCAAAAAACTTTGTAAAAGGACTAAGCCGCCGCCCCCAAAGAATTCATGAATATACAGTCAAACCTCGTTAGTGCGTCACCCGGTTAACACGTCACTCCGCTTACCGGATCACTGTATGGAAGTCCCAATTATCCTTAGGCAGGAATTGGCACAGCTATGGCTTACTCCGTTTAACGAGTCACTCCGCTTATCAAGTCATATTTTTGCTTTCCCAAGAGTGACTCATTAACGAGGTTTGACTGTACTATATAATTGTATTTTGCAATGCATGTCCCTTCACCCGAACGATCCTGTATCTCGTACACATGGGATGGCCAACAACTATGCTCGAAGATTTAAAACCACACAGAATCGCATTAGAAAGTCATCACATGATTATTATTTTTGGAGTGCCCTGATACCAAGGCATGCCACTGTGGCACGCCCGTCGCGGGTTAAAAGTAAGAAAATTTTTGTGCCCCACCCCCATTTGTCTCCGGGCCCCCGAGACAAAGTCCCGGTCACCCCAAGCCTAGTTACGAACCTACACCTCGTACACATTCTTCTGCTAACGAAACGGTACATGCCGGAATGCGCGTGTGTATCTGTGGACCATAACGTGTTTGAACGTTGACCCTAACGTTAAAAGTCACTGCTCTACGTATTGCATAACGTCTCTGACAGTCCAATTCAATCAGGCACGGATCCAGGACGATCTGACGGGAAGGGTGAATTGTGTAAGTTCGTTTGACCATCCCGTATTTTAAGGGACAGAAAAATTTTCCTATATTATTCGGCTCTTGGGAGGGGCGATCGTTCCCACCGCCTTTCTCTGGATCCACGCCTCAGTGAAGGAAGGCATTTCTTCAGCTGCGAATGAAGCCGAGGCAGATATCTTCAGATGCGAACGAAGCCGAGTTACATATCATCAGTTTCGAATGAAGCCGAGGCAGACCTCTTCAGCTGCGTACGGTGCGAAGGCCGACATTTTCAGCTGCGACTGGAGCGGAGTCTTCGAATGAAGGGGGACCAGTTTCATTACTTTGCCTGGAGCAAGAGAGAGATGAGAGGTTTTCTTTTTCTACCCTCAGAAAGGTTATTCCTTGTCAAAGTTGATTTCACCACACATAGATAGGGTTACCATATTCAAAAACTGAGAAAGGAGGGCACCTGCGCGCGCACCCTTGATGACGTCACTTTCCCCCTAATTTACACAACACATGAAACCCACCACTTACAATACAGAACCGCTAATGTATGTTCCAGGAATTTAATAAATCCGGTTGTTACATGCATAATCACCGGCTATTATGCATAGTACAGTTACCAACCATTTTTATAAGTTTAATAAATTTTGTTTTTCCACATTTGTCGATGATTGTGCGTAGTCCCCAGCTCGTATTGGTAAATATGTGATATATCGTCAATAAATTATCTAAATTTACCAGACATTTTGCTCAAATTTCAGTCTAAGATGATGGATTCGATCAGTGATTTCACTTATGTTTAAAAATGTTGACAAATGCGAAGAAAGATAACATTACAATTAACAACCTTGATAACCATTGATAATCCAAAAGACTTGAAACGTCTCTACATTTTGACATACGTCTAGTACAGACATAGGAGTTGGAGCAAAAAATTATAATAATGATGATGATCCCTCCCCCCCCCCTCGCTTTTAGTGAGTTTTGCCCACCGTCTACTACTTTACCGCACACCAACTCCGGTCATATACTATATATGTTACGGTAAAAGCAATTTTACTAATTCTCACGAATTTGAACGACTAATTAGTTAATTAATTATGATTTTAATTAGCATCTGGATCGTTGGGATTGATAAATGACAAGCTTTCAAATTTATGAAAATTAGAAAATTCGCAATTTTCATGAAAGTTACTAAATGTCAGCTTTTACCGAAGTGCTTGGTAAAAGCCCGAAATGTATACGTTTTCAAGCGTATTTCGGGCTTTTACCAACTCGACTTCGGGCTTTTACCGTAACATATATATCACCATACGGCAATTTCCAACCACTGGAGTTTTGGTGGGAAACGAAGGTTCCATCCATCGGTGGTCGCCCCAGGCTTGGTAGGTAAAGAACTTGCTTCTGACGTTCGAATGCCCGGATTCGAACCCATGAACCTTGATGGTAACCTTCACGAGCATCTTACCACTGCGCCACTCGGGCGCCGTAAAACTCATCTCTGCCTCTACCGGGAGTCGAACCCGGGTCCCTCGTTTGCCGGAAGTGCCCACCGTCTGGAAAGTTTTATTACTTCGCACCTGGAGCAAAAAAAAGGGGTGGAGTTTTCTTTCTATACACTCAAAAGTTTTGTTTTTTTTTGAGCGCCAGAATAATCAGCATTGACTGTTGTTTGCATCCTATCTCATTTTTTCTGAATGTAGAATGGGTACCCCCTATCCCTACTTCAGTGCACGGAATCTGCTGTAGGTGAGCGAACAATGGTATTCTCGAAATAGATATTGTGTTCTCCTTCTTGCAGAGCTGTTTTTCGGACTGTTTTTTTTTTCCGAACAAAGCCAAATTTTTAGGATATCTTTATGTGAGGGAGAGAGATTTATGCAATTAAAAAAAAGTTCAATTTTTGACCACCAGGTGAATAAAGGTGAAGAAGTGGCGCTTTTTTCATTAGATTTTCCTTTTTTTTCCTATGGACCATATAGCGTATACAGCAGGTTTCAATGGAATACGTCTTCCAGAACGGGAGCTACATAGGTCTGAACATAGTGTAGTTATACTGAAACTACTCAGACCTATGTAGCGCCCGTTCTGGTAAACGTATTCCATTACGGACCATGGGAAAATGTAAAAGCTCCACTTCTTCACCTGGTGGTCAAAAATCAAACTGTGCTCTCTCTCTTTTTATTTCATAAATCTTTCTCTCATGGTCTCATTAAAATATTCAAAAATTTGGCTGTATTCGGATAAGCAGTTTTTGAGAATAACTACTCAGAGTACGGGAATTTAAATTATAATCACCCTGTATAAATCACCCTGTATATATAATCACCCAAAACTTCTTGATGATTCTTGAAATGATGTTTTACTTGTCCAAGAGAAAAACGTCCCACACGAAAGACCAGGTGTGAAGGAATGAACACGTCACACAAAATGAAGAGCTACCAACGCGACTTCTTCTTCATTGGATTAATATTCGTTGCTCACCTTAAGAGGTGTATTCCATCATCCCACGAACTTACCTCAACCTTCGCACTTTTTGTGACTTCCTCTTCCTTGATTTCGCGTAGTTTAAGAACAAGGGACGTTCGAGGGAAATGAAGATTGCATTTCTTTTCCTTTTCAGCTACCAAGTCTTCCGGATTATTCGGGAGGCTCCCGAATCTTCCGGACTCCCGAAATATTCTTATATTTCCCGAATTTCTCAACTGTGATTGTAAAAAACCCTTATATTGGGGAAAAATTTATTTCTAAATGAATTTACGGGAGAAAAAAAAACCGCGTCTATCGTTTTTAATCCCCTCAATGACATCACGATGGGCTGACAGGGATCTAGCCCTGGGGCCCGGGACGGTTATCATCATTTTTTTTTGCTTTTTCACGCTATAAATTAACTACAGAAGGGGCCCCGCTACAGGATGTGGGGGCCATGGGGCTGATCATATTTTCTCGAGAATAATACGGGGAAATTGAGCTTCGAAATACGGGGAGAATACTTCTAAACCAGACATGCACCTCGTCCATATTCCTCTGCGGAACTTCTAACGAATAGGTACATGTTGGAATGTACGTGTACATATAGTGGTGGTCGCTGCTGTGGTGGTCGAGTGCCGCTGTGGTGGTCATAGTGACGGACTCGCGATGCGAGGATCCGGGTTCGAACCCCACAGTGGTGGTCGGCGGAAGTTGGTTTTCTGTGGTTCCCAACTTCAAGGCGCAAATGCGAGCCGATCTCCCCGTTAAAAAGTCTCGCCACAGAGACAACAGTCCTACAACGATAAATCATTCAATCATAACACTTCACTCATAGTTAGAAAAACTAGTGGCAGATGGCAGCACTACACATAACAAGCATTACAGAGAAACAACAAAACTTCACGTCAGGTTTCACTACACGTACACGCACATTCTCGTATGTACCGATTCGTTGGGGGTTCCGGGGGGGGGGGGTAGTGGGCGGGGCGCATGTGTGGTGTAGTAGTAGTAGGTAGGGCCTCCATAAAATGGCTCGGGGACCCATGATGTTCTTAAGTCAGCCACCTCGTTGGGCAATTTGCCTGTTGTGGCGTTGTATTTGTATAGTGAACCTTCCGTGAAGTTTGTTTCTATGCAATGCTTGTTATATATATACGTATATGTGTGTAGTACGGGAAAATACTGGTCATTGCTAGTTATCGCAAAAATGATGCTAAAAGTAAGCAAAGTTGCTAACTCGTGCTAAAATCACAGAGCAGTCGCCAATCGCGGGAAACGAAGCGTCACTCTAAATTGTAATTGAATTAAAACAAAAAACATTACAAATATGTTAGATGAACATTGTTATTTCTACAGTCGTAATTATCGTAATATAATCTGTGAGTTGGGAAGATAATTTTATTCGTTGATTTGGAGAATTAGAAAGTCAGGTCGGCTTCATTGAAAATACGTGAGAAATCGGGGCATTTTCGCCAAAAATTCGGGACTGGCCCTGGAAATACGGGATGTACGATCACCCTACGTCCCAAGCATGTTATAAATTGTATGAAGAGTAGAAATATAATTGAATGATGTAAATTGTCGCCATTGCGTCAAATCACAAAAAAAAAAAATCATTTCCGGGGAGGGTGTCAAAACAAAATTCGCTAAACAGCCAGGGTCAATTCGGCCTTCCGACATCCCAAATTGACGAAATAACTTGTATATGTTGTAACGGTGACCATACGTCCCGTATTTCCCGGAACAGTCCTGGTATTTGCTGTATTTTTGGACGTCCTGACTTTTTAGCAGAAGTGTCCCTGTTTTTTCCGTATTTTACACGAAGTCTACTTGAATTTTCATTCTTTATTGAAGTCAAAGATTGAAATTATTTTTCAACTCATAAATTATATTGTGATGATTACTACTATAAATGAGAATATTGATCTCCCACCTTTGTCTTGGAGAACATTTTGTTTTTCGTGGAATTCATTTTAATCCACTGCAATTTGCAGTAATGCTTCATTTCCTGCCATTGTGATTTTTCCATAATTTCAACAATATTTGGCAACTTTGTTCGGATTTGGCGTCATATTTGGCAATAATTAGCGATGTCCCGTATTTCGCTCGAGGTGAAAGTAATATGGCCAACCAATGAAGACCTTAACGTATGTGTGTCAAGAAATTTATACGTATTTTCTCGAAAACTTATTGATTCAAAATAGTTACTCAAGCAAACAAACCTTTTAATTGAAAATTAAATGCACAAGGAAATATACTTCGTACACAGAAAATGAATTCTATAAGTTATCTATTATACTCTTTTCTGTTACATATAATAGATTAGGCGTGAAGTCAATTTTTATTTTCACCCTCACCTACCCGTTCTCTTCGCTAGATGTATATAATAGAAGGATGCATCACGGAGGTAAAAAGAACTACTTTTTTCCGTAGGTTGCAAAGCTTCGCAGTGATGAAGAAAGAGAGGAAAGAAAACCGAGAGACATTTATTCCACTGGTGTTTGGATATAATATTATGTTCTTGATCGTGAAGTGATTAATAAGGTAAGTGTGAGTAATATGGCCAATATGCTAAGCCTCCGTGATTTTGGTTGAGGCCTGTATGATGAATTTTGGGAAATAGATAATGTTAAAAAATACTCTGAAGGGTTGTTAAAAAATAATAATGATCCTCGCCTGAAAATATGAAAAAAAAATCTGTTTTTTTTTTCCTCAAAAAGTCTTCGACCTCTTGGCCATATTCCCAACAGGTGAAAGTAATATGGCCAATGAAGACCTTAACGTACATATGTCAAGAAATTTACACGTATTTTCTCGAAAACTTATTGATTCGAAATAGTTACTCAACCAAACAAACCTTTTAATTGAAAATTAAATGCACAAGGAAATATACTTCGTCCACAGAAAATGAATTCCATAAGTTCAAACTAAATTAAAATAATGAATCAAAATATTTTGAGGTAATTAAGAGAGACACATTCCACACAGACACCGACAGAGATAAATCCTTCTGCGTCCCTTTTAATGAATAGAAACTAGGGAAATAGATATTGAATTTTTGATAGAAAATATTATTGATGAAATATTTTTTATTTCAAAATATATTTGTGTGTATAAATTGGATACATAAAAAAAATCGTAACAATATAACAAAACTATGTTCATCATAACTAATCATCATATACATGTGCCGCGTCATCATTCTCAGTAATAATGCGGTTGAACCTCTCTGTTGACCAGCCGACAATGAACTAAATTTCTCCCTACAGAGTCGCCTTTAAAAAAATTCCTTATTCAATGTTCAGTAATCTTGCTATCTATCCTACTATAGAATATAAGTATAATAATTTTTGCAATATTAAAATCCCTATCTGTTCAGTGGAAAAATTATCTCTTCATTCTAAGTTGCACTTTATTGCTTAATATTTCAATATTATTTATATAATGCTTTCATTGTTTATATTGCATTTCAATATCCCTTGTTTCACAATATTTTCTCTAAACCAGATCTCTCTCAGTTTCATTCAAGAGAGGTTCCACTTATATATATATAGTTACAAAAGCTAAATAATAAATTATATACGGGGTACATAGCAAATAGGGGAGGAGGGTATGGCATTTTGGTGGTGAACCGTTGATCCCAGAAGCATACTTCAAATTAGAAAAGTATCCAAATAATGTGTAGTACTCACACATGTATTTCATGTCTCAAGGAATTGTATCATCATCATCATCATCCATTTTCAATCCACTGCTGGATGAAGGTCTCCTCTAAATTTTTTCATTCTGCTCTGTCTGATGCTTTAGCCATCCAGTTGACTCCTGCCACTGTCCTGATCTCGTCAATCCATCTTGTGTGGGGATGCCTTCTCGGACGTTTAACACCACGGAGGTACCACTCTAGAATACTTGTGGTCCATCTGTTGTCCTGTCTTCTTGCAATATGTCCAGCCCATTTCCATTTCAAACGTTTGATTCTTTCCATGATATCATATACCTTTGTGTGGTTCCTTATCCAAGTGATTCGTTTCCTGTCTCTCCTTGTGATGCCTAGCATACATCTTTCCATGCTACTTTGCGTTGTCTGTAGCCTTTGTATCGTCTTGCTTGTGAGTGCCCATGTTTCAGCTCCATAAGTCAGTGCTGGTAGCACACACTGGTTAGGGGTTGTATATGCTCATTAAAATAAAAAAAATTAACTTTTTATACAGTCCCTGTGTGCCCTGAAACCCAATTAGACCATTGTTCTCTCTCCTGATGCTAACAAAAAAAATTTCAATACGGTTTATACGCTGCCTATGCATTACTATTGAAATTTAATTTTCACTTTATATCAAAAACTAGACGTGATGGAATTTTTCAATTATTTTTCTAGTATATAATTAGCATCCAAAAAACTATAAAAAGCACTAGTTATTTCTATGAGAGTCTTTTCATCGCAGACTTGTGTTATAAGCGATAAATTATGAATGTATTTGAATAAAACATTGGTACACATCAAGACAATAATTTTGTTTTCTAATGTGATTCATGGTCTGTGTGAAGTAAAATGTAAAGGTGTTGGAAATGAAATGATGCCCAATGCACCTTCTAGCACCTCTCTATTTCGTTTCTCGCCATACATTGCAAGACTAAAAGATAAAATGAAGAAAAATATATTCATAAGTGCAATATTCACTGAGCTATTGTAATTTGAGAAACAGAGGAAAGTTGGGGAAAAAAACAGCTCTAAAGACAGAAAACACATTTTACACGCATTTAAGACTTTTTTTTTTTAATTTCCTCCGTTTTTTTTAATATCTCAGTGAATATTGCGATTATAAACATGGAATTTTTTTTGTTGGCATCAGGAAAGATAGGGCAACAACTTTCTAACTGTGTTTTAGAATTCATGGGGACTATAAAAGTTATTATTTTATTTTAATAACTATAGAGCCCCTTGAAACATGAATGGCATATCGGAATACTACACATTATTTGGATACTTTTTCTAATTGGAAGTATGTTTCTAGGATCAATGGTTCTTTAGCCAGTAAAATGCCATACCCCCCTCCCCCCGTTTGTGCTATGCACCCTGTATATGGATTGAAGGCCAAAAAGTCATAAATGCTTCTCACAGTATTGCAGTATTGTCGCGATCCATTTCAAAACATAACAAGCAATGCTCTACTTCTGGATGGACATTACAGAGACTTTTGAAGAAATATTTCAAGTGACATAATTACATAATTGCTAGAGTTCTTGAGAGGTAAAGCAATAGTGAATTGCCTCAATGGTGATATATCTGAGCCTGTGGGAGAAAAAATGTTTCTCTTCGGAAATATTCAATAACAAAAAATAATTAACAGACATGAAAAACATCTACACAACCACTTTTCTTTGACATCAAAGCATGTCAAGCTTTGTAATTACTTCACACGTTGACAAATTGGACCAAATTTTTTATAAAATTATTTTGGTCAATGTTTTTTACTAAAAAAGCGAGATTATGCTCCAGATTGACGGGGTGAAAGATGAGTAAAAGCATGCATGTGTGTGTGCATTTGTTTTTTGTTGTTTTTTTGTGGTTGGCAGCAGAGCTAGTGAGATCAAATATAAGTAGCCAAGTTAAAATGTTTGTTTTGAAGTATTTCAAGACTGCCATTATTAGTTACTTCAATTCATTAGATAAAATCCTAATTTATGTCTGTAAATTTTCGGTGAACAGATCTCAATTCTTTAGGTTGGTAAAAAGAATAATTTTTATTTGATGAAAGCTTTCAAGTTTTATGTTATTAAAAAGAACATTCTCTCTGTCAAGCAAGACAATGGCATTGCTATTTATGCAGCAATTTAGAAAAGCAATGCACAGATGGCTAAAATTTTGCTCATAACTGTGATAAAAGTTTTTCCCTCTATCCACTGATGGTACTTTAAAGTACCAAGTTAGATAATTTGTTATGTACTAAGGGACCATTCAAGTATTACTTAAGCATATTTTCAGCCATTTTTGACCCCCCCCCCCCACCCAGCAAAATTTCGTCAGCAGCTTAGAATATTTCATATCTTCAAAAAGGGGTGGTTGATGACGTAAGCAACCTTCAAACCCCCCTCTCCCCTTGTCATCAAAAGTCAAAAATTCCAAACCCCCCTCCCCCCCCCCCCGATGCTGACGTAATACATGAATGACCCTTAATTAGTTGTTTGAAAGAAACAGCATTTAGATATTTTCAATTAGAACAAAAATGACCCACCACATATTTAGGTGGTAATTATTTTTTGTCATCATCTAGCAATTTCTTTCATTTTCCTTCTTATTCTACTTTCAACAATGTGATAGATAAAAGGTTAAAATGAAGTGAAATTTAGAAGTGAAGAAAGCAGACAGAGACCTGTCGAATCCATAAAAGGCAGAGAAAATATAATTACATTTCAATGTCCTTAAATTGCAGGAAAATAACTTTCAAAACTCTGTTGCAATTTTTTTTTCTCAACTAGTTCGAAAATGCAATGAGATGGTCATCTGACCAGCATGAGAACAATCCTATAATGAAGATTAGTTAAGATTCATTGTTGAATATGTAAGGCAGGAAAGCACCATGGTATTCCCCGAAGCATCAGAAGAGTCCAAGGCTTGTGTTTGATTTTATGCTTGCGAGCACTTGATCAACATTCCAAATAAGCACCCTGTACAACAAGGATTACATTATCTTGATTTCAGCAAAGTCCGTTTCTTGCATGATCAAACGGGTCACATGCCAGAGGCCCGCAAATTTTTGAGCCGCATTAGGATGTCAAAATTGACATTGTCTTTTGATACTTTCATTTTTTAAAAATTTTAACAAACTTCATTAATTTTTGGTTGTCTTGGGAGGAGACACAGGCCCTCCACAGCCCTCTATCCCTGTGTGTACCTCTGCCTCAAAAAATGCTATATGTAAGTTTTAAGCCCAAAAAATTGTGTTTGCCCAGGGCCCAAATTTATCAAGAACAGGCCCTGGATTTCAGGCATATGTTTGTCAAACTTGCCAAAAACGTGCTTTTCTTCTAATGGTGGATATATAGGCAGTGCTCAAGACTCGAAAACGGTTGAAGACCCCTGACACGTAAGGGTCTGGCTCTAGTAAGGAAGTCATGAGGTCATCCATTCGACAATATTGTTAAGTATTTGACTGTGTACTCTTGGCCGGCCACCCTGCATCCTCTTTCCCACTTTGCTGGGTGAACATATGCACATTCACCCTTTTTTTAGAAAAGTTATAACTTATTTAAAAGCATGTTAAGGCTTTCATTCCTCATACTTCTTTGCTCCTGATTTAATAAAACTATGTATGCTTCCTTAAATTTCTGGAACTTTTATACTCAAGCCATTTCATTTTCATAATTGGAAAACCACTTACCCCCACATTTCCCCTACATATAAAAGAAATTAAAAACTCAACTGAGTAAAATCGAGAACCATTTCAAACAAGTTCTATGTTTTGTATTGTGCTAAATGGTCAAGATGAAAAATGTAGCGATTAGCCACGTTTGGCAAAAATGCAAAATTGAATGCTGAATTATGTCTATAATTCTCATCAATCAATGACAAAAAACAAAACTGCAAAAAAACTATAACTATAAAAAAAAAATGTTTCAAACACAAAATAAAATGTTTTCATGGCTTTTCACTGGGCATTATAACAACATGTAAACAACATACAATAATGTATTGTAACAACTATATATTATATTAAAAAAAAAATTTGAACAAAAAAACGAAGAAATGCAAACAATAAGTAGCAAGTTCATATAAGCATTATAATTCAGATCTTTTTTGGATTAATTCCTTGTCCAGGAAATATTCTCCCATGCCAGTGTCCATTCCTCTCAGCTCCGATATATATCTCAATAGAATATCAATCGTTTTGACCTGGACGTCTAGAAACTCGTTTTCGAGGAAGTCCATCAGCTAGAAGCCGTTTAGAAAAATATGTATTAAAATAAGAAACCATAAAAGATAGTGATTAAGTATCGTAAATGGTATTTGTGTAACTTCCCAGCTCTGTTTTTCAAGAACTTTTCAATCAGGTAGATTAACCGAATGTTCTGTGAATTCATAACTTTCAAGATATTGAAATAAATGCTAATGAGTACAGCCAGGAACTTCAGGCAAAATGCTATTAATGCCTTTTTTGTGCATTTTCAAACTTTTTTTGCTAAAAATGACTTCTTTGACATTTTCTTGCCATAATTGCCTATTTTAACATAGTTTTAAGTTTATAAGTGAATTTCAAAGGCCATCATCTGTAAAACTTGAATATAATATTTTGAGCATTGAGAACAAAACAAAATAATTGTTCTTTTTTAAATTTCCCAGTCTACTCTCAGTAATAATTATCATCGAAAGTCCCCCTTCCCTCTCCAGCCACATTTAAACTCAAATAATTGATCTGAGAGATTGCTGTTTGCATGCATTAACTTTGTTTGACTGGGTGGTGTTTGATGTGAATGATTTTGTTTCAGATGAATGCAGCCATTGTTAGAAAAAGCAGAGGACAATTCAAAATTTTAGTTTCTTCACATAATATTTTTAACTCAAGCATTGGACTGCATTGTATATGTATAGCTGACTGATGACTGTCCCAAGAGGTCATCAATTGAGGTCAAGGTTCAAACAAGGCGGAGAGCAGACAGGGCTCTGGGTCTATTTTGTCAGAGGTGAGGTTGATTAAAAGACATGCGATATTATTATATACCATTTATTGATGAAAACATAATGAGAACTAACTTGATTAATAATTAATGTATAGAATATAGACAAAGACATAACGCAGCAACTGGCAATGTGACCGGGATTGATACAGGACATTTTTGTCACACACTGACACTGGACTGTCTTGACTAGTTTTTTTATCTTGTTGCCAGATACAACAGGGTCCATGCTATTTTGATTTTAATTTTTATACCATAAATGCACTGTGAACAACCTTGGCTATTCGTTAAACATAGATATTCAGTATTCAATTATAATTTAATTGAATACTGAATATCTATGTTTAACGAATTAACCAGAGTCGCCCTCAGGGGTGTGTGTGTGGCAGATGCAGCCACACAGTGCCTCGGGCTTGAAGGAGTTCCACATATGTGGTAATATTTAAAAAATTTGTTTGTTTTTTTTACAATAAAATAGCAAGGTAGCTATGTTTTAACTATACAAATGATAATGATTACTCCAAATAATACAACAAATAAACGAGAATTATTTGCAACTTGGAGGATCATCACAAATCATTTTCTCTCCGTGCTGCGCGTCTGGTAATGGTGGGGTGTCCCTGGATTTGGCCTAATCCTGAGGGTCTACTAACATATTTTTTTCGACTTGAAATCAATTTAATTTGGATAATTATGCAGTTATTATAAAGTATAGTTAAAACAGTAGATGGATTAAGTACAAACCAATTTTTCAGCTAGTTTTTGGACCCTCACTACCTTAGTTTTTAATTATGTTTCCTTCCTTCTATAAATTATGCATGCCTTTTTTAGTGAATATTTTAGGCGTTTTTAGTGTTTTTTGCCTGCCTATTTCAATCATTTTTCGTGTATAAACTTCCGGCATCTACTAATGAGTTCCAAATAATCAAACACAAGAGAGCAAAAAATGGGAAGAATAATTTGATAAAAACATACGTGCTGGTCTGAGCATTGCACTGTTGCAATGTCATGCAATGTGTGCAACTTGGTGTTCAAGTGCTTCTCAAGAGTGGCAGCATCACGCAATGCTTCAAGGCCACTTCCCCATGAATATTTTGTTGGCATCTGACAAATAAAGAAAAACTTTATATTATTACATATGAAAAAAAACCTGATATTTTTGACACAATATAAATGAGTATGTACAGTAGTAAAATTCCTTATATCCGTTACCACGAAAATAATTTTTCACATGTGCATATTCAAAGATACTTTAGGACTAAGGGGTTGTATGCAAGATCAGTGACTTAAGAAATAATGTAATTCTTTGTATGCTAATTTTGTATGATTCATGTTCATTAAATTCTTGATGTTATAGTGGCAGGCACCTCACCCATGCTGTTATAGCGTTACTATGGATCTATGCACAGAAAACTGTTTTAAGAAAAAAATCGTAGCCTATAAAACACAAGCAAATATTTTTCTTTTGTCAGACAAGGAAGGTTCTTTTATGGTATAATAGAACCTGCCTGAACCCCTTTTTAAATATGCATGATTGGGATTGAAGGGAGGGTGCGGGGGGGGGGGGAATGGTTTGGTGTAAATATAAATTGAAAGAAAGATATTTTGCACTATTTTATTTGGTGGATTTTTGCAAATTTATGACTTTGCAATTTTTTTCCTATTCCAGAGTGAAAGATACCAAATTTTTCACTTCCCATGAAAGAGCTTGAAATATTGTCTTATAAAGGAACTTTTATTTCATGTGATCTGAAATATTTTTCTCCAGTACTTCACGTTCATTTTGACTACATTGCCTTTTTCTAGAAGCCATGTATTTCCTTAAACCACTGGTTCTCAACGTTTTTGGCTCATAGATTCCCCTTTCTTTTTTGGAAACAATTTATCTATGGTTGACACAATTTGGCTTTTTTTTTATTTGTTTGCCAATTCCTTCTCCTGGAACAACTGTAATGTCCCTTTGAAGAGTTCAAGTTCTCCCTGGAACACAGTTTGGAAACAGCCCTTGAAACGCCACTTTATCACCAAAAAGGTGGTTTTTATTTCCTCTCTGACTAGGTCTTGCATTTTATTGGGGAGGGCTGTAATCATTTGGTAATAATGTTTAAGAGGCCTAGACTACAATGGTAAGAGAGTAGTACAATTTGTGCGACCATATTCATGCTACTGTTGTTCATCATATGAAGCTTTAAAAAGCTGCTGGATCCTTGCATATATGAAATACAGTTGTTTCTTAGCAGAAAGAAGGGGAATAAATTATACTACTACTGAACCATACATGTGCCTCGTACATTACTGAATTTCTAATGAATTGGTACATGCCAGAACGTGCATATACTTGTGGCCTTAACGTGAAGTTTGTTTGCGTGTAATGTTTGTTATGTGTAGTGCTGCGAAATGCCATCAATTTTTCTAACTACAAAGAGGAATGAACTCAAAATCAATCAAGATGCCACCTTTTTGTAAGACCAAATAACTGATTTTGCTATAGATAGTAGCATTTCTTGGATGGGGTTCAATGGTAAAAGAGGTTTGTGTACTACAGTGAGACCATCATATGAAATGGAAATAAATTTTTACAATTTGAAAAAACTTGTCACATGTATAAGTACTATTAAATCAAAACAAAATATAATAATTGATACAGAGCTATACTAAGAATCACAGTAAAATCCTGATGTGTCATTACACTGCAAAATGTCTTGAATAATGCTTGGGACAAGTTTTTGCTATAGCAGAATGATTATTTTTTGCAGTAGTGCGATGAAATGAGAATTATAATTTGAATAAATACTTACCTTAACATCAAAACCAGTGAAAGTTCCACTCCTTTCATTTAAATAGTTTATAAACTTCTGTGAGCGTTCTTCCTGTTCCTCCGCTCTTTCTGAGAAAAACTTAGCAAAGCCATGTCTCGCAACACTATTTTGGCCAAAATGAGCTGCCTGAAAAAGTAATAAATATATAAATATTCTACTTTTTTCTAATGTTTAAGCAATAAACAAAAATGGCACAGAATATGAATTTAACTTTACAATCAAAGTCACCAATAAAACATATGCTCAAACGAAGCTTACATGTTAAGATAAGCAACATTAATAAGTGATATGTGAAGAAAATAAAGCAATAGTAACCTACTCAGTGATTGATGCAATTTATCAATTCCAGCTGTACAGAAAAAACAAAGCAAAGTTTCATACATGTGTTCAGGGATGCCAATATCAAGAACACATTAAAGGAAGGTCAACTTGAATGGACATTTTAGACTTGTTAGAGATATTAATCAAAACAATTAAATATGTAAGATGCTACAAAATATAGAACAGACCAATTACAATCATTGGTATTTTCAAAACATGGACATAGATGGGGAATCACGGGTAGAAATAACCTCCTCCCGCATCAATGGATGAAGTGAACCCCACTACTAAATAATAATTGCAGTCCGAGTCAGATATCTGGACACACTGTGAAGTAATTGGCCACCTATAGCATCACCTTTGACTTCAGATACTAGCCACTGTCAAGAGCGTCCAGACTTCTGATGCTAATATTCAAGTCTGTATTAACCCCTTCCTTCTTAACCCTTTTTTCAAATTCAAATAGTTTATCATCATACAAATACAACTATATGAGAAAAGCAAAAAAAAAATCTACCAAGGGGTCAAGAGATGACCCATTTTGGTAAATGCTAATTAAGTTTTTTAGTATGGATTTTAAAATTCAATATATATATAATACTGAATGCATAGGAAATATATAGCAACAGAGGAGTGCAATTTGGTAACAAATTCACATTTTGCATCAAATAAAATTTTAAGCATCTGGTACGTTAGAAAAAATATGAGAACAAGATGTAGCATGTAAATTTAAAAAAAAATTAAACTATTACATTAAAAAAACATACACTGGTGAAATAAATTAAGAGAATTTGCATATTTTATCGAATTTCATGAAAAGAGCTGAACTGAATGTAAAACCACTGCTTCTAGACAAAAATGCAAATCTTGTACATCAAATATGTAAGCATACACGTGTGTGTGTAGGCAGAGCCAGTAGAGAAACAGCTTTATAAGCGCGCATAAGTTAAGATGCATTTCGTTCACTAGCACACCTCAGCGAATTTCTTGTCGTAATTTTGCAGCAATCGATTAATTTCAAATTGTAACAGTAAAAATGAGTAACCACCAAGGTTTAGATGATGGAATGAGGTGGCGAATTGTGAGGAGGCTAGAAGCAGGCCAATCTGAAGTCCAGATTTGTAGAGAGTTCAATTTAACGCCCAGAGTCGTGTGCAACTTATGGAAACAGTTTCAGGATACCGGATCCACCGAGAGAAGGCCAGGGCAAGGTCGTCCAAGAGCCACGACGGCCAGAGAAGATCACCATTTGTCGATTATAGCGAGGTGTAACAGGAGTGCTACAGCTTCTCAGCTCTCTCGTGACTTGTATGCAGCTACAGGAACCCGTGTATCAAGGGTGACTGTTTCCAAAAGACTTCATGAGAGAGGGTTGTTTGCAAGAAGACCTGCTGTTTGCGTCCCGCTCACTTCTACGGACAGGAGAATCCGTTTATCATGGTGCAGAGAGCATAGAGATTGGAGTATGGATCAATGGGCAGCTGTTCTCTTCACTGATGAGTTCAGCCTAAGCACCGATTCTCACCATACATTTATATGGAGAGAACCAGGGACCCGCTACCTACCCTCCAATGTCAGCAAAATCGACCATTATGGCAGAGGAGGTTTAATGGTCTGAGCAGGCATCATGTTGGATGGCAGCACACCTCTCCATGTCTTTGAAAGAGGCACTGTGACTGGTGTGAGGTATAGGGATGAGGTCTTGGAGCCCTATGTTCGCCTTTTCAGGGGTGCAGTTGGTCCTGAGTTCATTTTAATGGACGATAACGCGAGGCCACATAGAGCTCTTCTGTTCGACGATTTTCTAGAGAGTGGAGATATTCGACGAATGGATTGGCCAGCCAGATCTCCAGACTTTCACCCTATAGAGCATGTCTGGGACGCTCTGGGGAGGGCAATTGCAACTCGCAACCCCCCTCCGGGAACCATCCAGGGAATGAAAACAGTGTTGCTGAATGAGTGGGACCAAATGCCACAGGAAATGATAAACTGCCTTATTTCAAGTATGAAATCACGCTGCAAGACCTGTATATCTGTAAGAGGGGACCATACCCCCTATTAACCCATTTTTTTGTTTATTCTGCAACCGCTGTTTCATACCTTCCGACTCCAGCGAGGTTTACGCACGATCATGCGTGTGTATTACAATTATAGAATGGTTATTTGTTTTGTATTGTATCAATGTATGTACATATAAAATTTCATTGAAATCGGTACAGTAGTTCTAGAGATAATCGACCAAGTCTGGAAATTCTCTTAATTTCTTACACCAGTGTATATTGCAAGAGCAAAACAGAAAAACATTAAAACAAATTGGGCAAGGTAGCCCAGGTCTATAAGATACTCACCTAAAGTATTAAAGGATATGTAGAGGTGTCGCGAGTTCGATACCCGGTTTGTCCGTGTCAGAAACTTTTCTGATGCAGGGGGTACATCAGAAACAACCTCATGACCACAGAAAAAGATTGCTACCACAGGGAGTCCAAAAACCAAGGGGTTAGCACACCAACCTTTCGGTGAGTATAAAAGAGGCTGCCATTCGGAATCGCCAATAAATTGTAGGTCCTGGTCTAATTAGCCCTCGTGTTTAGAAAATGGCCACGGTGCGACAAAAATTATCAAATGATCAAATTAAAACTGATTTTCTATACCATCAAGTCAGGTTAAGTATTGCTTAATATGTTTTATTGAAGGATGAAAAATTAATATTGAGAGTGATTTCTGGTGATAATGTATTGCAGAATTCTGGGATAAATATTTTAGCCCTTCAGAGGTCAAAAACAAAACAGATCAATCGACTGCATTAGTGATGAAAATTCAAGACCCTAATCACATATTGTCAATTGCGATTTTATTTTAGATGTAATAGATCTTGGCGTGATGACGGGCATGCACAGGACTCTCAAGACGAAGATTATCAAGTCATCTATTCTTCGATTTCTATTGATGATTAAGATTTTATAACATCTGTCTGTTGATGGTGATTATGATTTATTTATTCGTCCGTTGAAGTAAGAAAAAAATTGGCTGGGTTTCCTAGGGGTGTCTGACCTTCAGCAACGCCCTGATGTCTAGATTAGATGAAGAGTAGGGTGCGTCTGATAATAAAAGTAGAAAATAATTTTGGGATGAGATAAGCAAAATGTTTTTTAAGAAATGTTTTATGAACTAATGGTAGGGAATACAAATTATTTAGTCTATTTCTAAGATTTAAATGTATATTTAAAGGTAATGAAAATTGACCTTTGAATATGACGAGAATAGATTTAAGGAAATGTAATTGCCATAAAGTAAGTATTCCAAGACATTGATGAAGTTGTATTGATGGTATTGTGAAATCATTTGTGATGATTCTAATTAATCTTTTGTGGAGGCTACTTATAGCGAAACAGTTTGAAAGATAGTCAGAACCCTCAAACAGTTGGACCATGTATTAGGAGGGAGCGAAGCAGGAAGTAATAAAAAAGACTGATTCAAGAAAGGTTTAAGATTGTAAAATTTATAAATTACAATCCAGTCTTTTTTGCAAATACAGGGTGGGCAAAAAGTCTGTAGAAATTTTAAAAGTGAATAAAATCCAGAAAAATAACTGAAATAAAAAACAGTCTCTAGCTTCAGCATCGCTAGGTCACAGGAATTTTTTTAAGACAGGAAAAAAAGTAACTAAAAAAACAGTCAATAGGTTAAGTGGCGCTGGTACGAGCGATTTTGGTGGAAATATGGGAGAGATAGTTACAAGAACTTGTGCTCCAAATACTCAACCAGTTCACCGTTGTAACCTGTGCATGTGGACCTGCTGCACTCTGCCGCTGCTGGATTTGTGACTCGCCTGCAATGTGTTATCCCCTGTGGTGGTGTCATGTGGAACACATACTGCTGTAATAAACGATTTGGAAGCGTTCTGTTCATTATTTGCATACATTTTCTTTGACTTGTGCACGTCAGCACCACCTACCGGCTGTTTTTGAGTTTTTTTTCTTGTCTTAAAAAAACTCTCTTAACCTTGTGATGCTTACTCTGTAAACCGTTTTTTATTTTGGTTATTTTTCCGCCATTATTATTTTTTTATGAATTTTTAAAGTTTCTACAGACTTTTTGCCCACCCTGTATTTCACATGATTCTTTCATTTAAGATTGTGATCAATGTATATACTGAGGTATTTAGTTGCAGTAAGCTGTTCTAGACATAAGCAATTACAATTGAAACTAACAGTGTAATCATTATTATGGAACATTAAATTAGATTTAATATGAACGTTAGCCTGAGAAAAGAATTATAATGAACTTTGTTTTTGATGAATATTTGTAGATCGTTAGCACGAAACCACTTTTAAACTTTAAGTCAGTGTTGATTAAATTAGTTAGAGATTGGAATTTGCCAGCAGTAATACTGTAAAGTAATACAGTATCATCAGTAAAAGTTATTTTATATATACAGTCAAACCTCGTTAGTGCGTCACCCAGTTAACACGTCACTCCGCTTACCGGAACACTTTTTGAAGTCCCACTTGTCCTCAGACAGGAATTGGCACAGCTTTCGCTTACTCCGTTTAATGAGTCACAACTCTTACTAAGTCATATTTTTGCTCTCCTAAGAGTGACTCATTAACGAGGTTTGACTGTTATATATATATTTATTTTTTTTTTTTTTTTTCTAATTATGTTTAGGTTACACAAGTAAGTCATTCATGAATACTAAAAATAATAATAATGGATCCCAGACAGAACCCTAGCATTTTGTATTTTGAGCTTGTTTCATTGATGCTTCTAAGCAACTCTCCTAAACATTTCGATATTTACTTACGAGCTGTTCATGAAGTTTCGAGGGCTCTCACTCAAAAAACTACAGTAGAAAAAGTGGGACTGGGGGTGGGGGAGGAATACACGCCTAAGACAACATAATCAGCACATTATGTGGGAGATATTTTTTATTTTAAAAATTTGTACAGTAAATAGTGCTATGAAAAACAATTTTCATAGCACTATTTCATTATCCTATAAGATTGACTCGAGCCAAAGCAAAATGACAGAAATGACTGGGTAACAAAAACAATTTTGGACCAAAACAGTGTACTAGTAATCACAGATAATTATTTTCTCCTCACGATACATGCAGGATGCATTGGCAACGGGACCCATGGCATTTTACTGGTGAATCGTTGATCCTAGACACATACTTCCAATTAGAAAAAGTATTGAAATAGTGTGCAGGATAGGTACTCAGTATAGTAAGAAGTGTGGTACTCAGATACGCTTTTCATGTTGCAAGGGGTTGTATAGTTATTAAAATAAAAAAATATATAAATTTGATTGTGTATAAGGGGCCATTCAAGTATTACGTAAGCATATTTTCAGTCCTTTTTACCCCCCCCCCCCCTCCCCGTCAGCAGCTTAGAATATTTCATATCTTCAAAAAGGGGCAGTTAATGAAGTAAGCAACCTTCAAACCCCCTCCCCCCCCCCCCCCGATGCTAAAGCCAATAGCATCTGGGTTGTGTCCGGTTTGAAAGAAAAGAGGCGCCAAAGTTGACAAGTTTAAGTGATTTTTGTCCAAGAGCATTAACTTAGAAGGGAAGATGGTGGCAAAATTTGAATCGCTTCCAAGTATGAGAAAAAAGCTCAGTGTAATCAATCATTGAAGTAAAAGTCACCACCAGGTTCTTGTATATGTATATGAACAAAACAAAAACTGCAATGATTTCATGAAGACTTGAAAGCATTGAAAATTTTCAGACGTGAAGAACTTAAAACTTACCATAGCATCATACATGAACCGGGCACGTTTCTCATCATTGATTTGCTTATTGACAGCCATTTCGCAGCTTTTCTGCAAATAATATTTGTCCTTCTTCGGCTTGTTCAGATCTTTATCTGCACAAATAATACAAGATATAATTAACGTAATGCAAATTAACGTAACGCATTAAGCAAAGCTACATAATTTTATTGTCATCATATTCAACTTTTGCATTTTGCATCACAGATATTGCAAGTCTTGAATTAACCTTTTAATGGACATCAGTGTTATTAATCAGAAAAAAATATTTTTTGTTAATAAAAAGCACTCGATTCCTCGTCCCCCTGAAGGCATGAGATTCAGGAACTTGATTTACGAAACAAACATTTCAATCACTTCAACACATATATGCCCCGAAAAGTAGAATGTTTTGCATTGTTCCGCAAAGAGCTCTCAGCTGACTGAAATGTTCTTTACGATAAAAAATCCCATAATAGCGTTTTTCTACACTTTCCTTACAATTCTTCCGGATTTTTCTGTAGCAGCACCTTCTGATGTTCGTCACACGTTTTGGCACATTGTGCTTTGGGGCATGGTTTTTCTTTTGTTATTCAACATGAAATAAAAAAACCGAGTTGACTGTTTTATTGTCCAAACTCACTGACCCTTGGAACAGTGAGACCCCCACAAGGGTGAGGCTGACAGCTGTCCAGCCCAGGGCTCTCCCCATTCCGGACGATTCTCATCATTTTTTTCCTTTCACATGATAAATTCACTATAGGAGGAACCCGTGACTAGTGACCCGAAACAAATTTATAGCCTAGGTGTCCTGCTGCAGGATGTGGGGATCATGCTTGAAATCTCTGGAAGGTCCCTTGGTTAAGAACCTGATTTTTTTTTTACAAACCAAAACTTTTGATTCAGGGGGTGCACGCATGCCCCCCCCCTCTTTCCCAATAGGAGCCCTAACTAAATTCTCCTATTATTTTTTAAACTAAAAATTCACAAAAACGAGGTCAGTCTCCGGGATATGGAGACCCTTTGTGCACAATGCCGTCTTAATGCATGGGCCCACCTGGGCACGGCCGGGACTTCAAGAGAAGAGGGGGCCTCACAAAAATGACAACAGGTTCAAATTCCCGAGAATTCGCCTAGTATGGCCTTGGCCCGGGGGTACACGATGCTCTTAAGACGGTCCTGTTTGTGCATGTCCTTTATCTTTAGTGTTTTGATAGGTGACTACCTAATTAGCAAAACCAATACACAAACGACACCGCGTTATAGCGATCATTCCAAAACGACGACCGATAGGATAAGTCCTAAATGTTTCCACAGAACTATCATACGTGACTTACTTTCGATATAACGCGCCTCCCAATATAACGTCCGTTTCCGACGGGACAAAAAAAGGGAGGTCGTTATATCGAGCGTCGACTTTTATCAATCAAAAAAATATCATACAATTATTATTAGAATTTCATTGAAAATTACGTAGATATGAAAATTTGAAACCAATATACACAAATTTCACAAATTAATGGTTTATTTGTGATCCCGAAAAGATTTGATTGTAAGTAATATTCAAATTAGTTTTGTTTATGAAATCAATTCAGTAATATTTACCATAGACTGTATAAGTTATCGGTATTATGCAAAGCAGGATCAATAGCTTCACGACGATACGATTCTCCGAACAATACAGTTCACGAGTCGACATCTTGGGTCAATTAATGTGAATTAATTAATTCATTAATCTTTAACTGAAAGAGACTACAGTGTAATCAGTGCGACACATGTATGTATGCGTAGTTCACCATGCCTCATATTTCATTATCTACTTATGAAAATGTCCGAGAAAGAAATTTTTAGAATGTGCTGCCATCTATGATCCAATAAATGAAACCCCTTTTCTAGTGGATTTGTTGTCTTTTTTTTTTAATGAAACAAAATACATTTGGGTCGATCCATCTCTCAATTGTCCAAATAATTGTGAAAAAATAAAAATATTTTGAAAACTTTGAGAAAGCAATTTCTCTTGACAGATAGTTAAAAAAATTTGTCTCAGATATTTTTATAATTATGAAAGTAGGCGGGTCTGATGCGGCGGAGGGGCGCACATTTCACGCCTTAACCACTCCTTCAACAATACGAGGGGGCGCCGAAAATGCGTGTTTGCTTCGGTTGACCAAGCATCTAGTTGCGGCCTTGTTCCGTAATATGGGGTGCAGGGCCCCCAGACCAGACTTTCACGGGGACTCTTTATGATGAATTTACAACGTGAAAAACAAAAAAAAAAAAGATTAAAATCGCCCCAGGGCTGGAGCCTTGTCAACCCACCCCTTGTGGGGTCCATGATGGGGGTGTTACCCCTCCTAACATCCTAGTGCAAGACTCTAGGCTGGGATCTCTAATAGGTCCCCCAAGTTAGACTTTTTACGAGCCTTGCTATTGTGGACCTATAGCATAAAAAACAAAAAAATGGTAATTGCCCTGCCAGCCTCACCCTCTTGCGGGGGGAATGATATTGCTGGGGTCTGAAACGCATCAGACCCCAGTATAAAAAGTTTACTTTTTGAATAGTCTCGGGAAATAAAAATTTCTCCGTAAAAGAGGAGGGAGTGTTTTACTGCACAATGATGGCGTCCTAACGAATGGGGCCTCAGAAAAATTAAAAGTTGAATTTTTCGAGAATTTGCCAGGTAAGGGCCTCAGAAAAATCACTTGGTGAGGAGACCCATATGATGGAGAAGATAGGGGTCACTGGCGCGGTACTTAGATTTACGCAGTGGTTCTTAAACTTTTGTTCACAGCGGCTCCCTTGCTCAATTCATATGGTTCCCCCGCGGCTCCCCAGAATAGTTCAGTAGATGTTTTCACTCATAAAACAACCAACTGAAAGCTTAAATATGAACACAACTGAATATCTCCAGCTCGCAGCGACCTCCCGACAAAGGTTGGCGATGCACTTTTTGAGAAACACTGATTTACGGTAACGATATTTTGAACTTCATTCAGTTGTTCAGTTACTGAGCATGACTCCATGGCTTGCAATTTCCCCTTCCCCTTGCCAGCTATCCGAGGCCTAATACAGTTGGGCAATCAGCCCATATGATAGTTTCCATCATAATTGTAAATAAGTAGGATCCCGGGAAGAACGGATATGGGACTTGTCCTGGCAGCATAGGCGTACGCAGAATTTTCTCGGGGGGGGGGGTCAATTTTTTTCTTCTCAAGGGAGGGAGTTTACGTTTTCTCCTGCAAAATATCACTATAATCTCGTCTTGGGGGGCCCCCCCTTTGCGTACGACATTGCCTGGCAAGACCTCATTTCTACATGGCCAGATGGGGCATTTGATTCACTGTCCATAATTTTGGTCCTAAAATATTCGAACAGCAAACATTTACTATAAAACCTAACAAACTTTGACTCTAGTTTCAGTCTTCAAGTCGGAATCGCCGATTTTCAAATCGGGCTCCGCAACCACCCCTCAACGGCACAAAATCTTCACACGAAAGCACAGAGGCAAATTTTTAAGGTTATAAGAAAATCGGCGAGGCATTTAACTGGCGAAAACCTCCGATTTTTCTGGTCTGATACCAAGCTCTGCTGGTTGTTAGTTAGCACAATATAATTTTAATGCTTCAATTCCTTCTCTATAAAGTCACACAGTTATATCCAGAGGGATGAAATGCGAGAAAACGACTGATTTGATCATTGATAATTTTTGTCGCACTACGGTCATTTTCTGCACACGAGGACTAATTTTAAACCGGGACCTACAATTTATTGCCGATTCCGAACGGCAGGCTTGTTTTCTATACTTATCGAGAGGTTGGTCAATACCTTCTAAAGCAGCCAACTTGCTGTACAAGGTGTTGCCTCAACCGGATATTATGAATAAAATAATATCTCGTGCGTCTTTTTTCTTCCTCGAAGGTTCTCAAAATGAAAGTTTTGTTTCGACAACGGACGTGATTAGTTGGCTAATTTTTTTTTCTTTTGCCGTCGTAAACGTGTACGAGCGTGTAACGAGGAAAATGGTGTATTTTCTTTTTCCCTTTCTTTTCGTCGGAATTGATGACGGTTATTAATTACAAGGAAGAACTTGCCACATGCCATTGCAATAAATGATTTGTCACGACGTTTTCGTCCTTCGTTGGATGTCCCTTTCCTTTTCCTATACGTCCGTCCGCCCCGTGCTTTAGAAAGTTTCGATCTCGATTCTTTTCGGAGCTCTAGTCTGTTTTCGTGATGGCGTCGCAGCGAGTATGATTATTTCGGCTAGAAAATTCGGAACGAATTTCAAAAGATGGTGATTTGTAAGAGGATGTTTATAGCTTCTTTTTTAAGAAAGCGCTATAAACATCCTGTTTGGGTAGAAATTGGGATCGAGTCAAAGGAAAAAACAAAAAACCGTAAAACAGTAACCATCGCTCAAATCTGTTAAGAAATCGTTGAAATAAATATACATGGCCGCAACTACTAGGTATGTTGTCAGCCGGGTCAAGCACGCGTCTTAGTGCCCCCCGTGTAATGGAGTAGAGGAGGACCCTTCACCTAATAGAGTGATGTAGAGAAAAAAATAAGGGTTTTGTCTGTCCCCCCCCCCCCATTATGCAGTCTATTTCATCACCACATTGGTGGACGGCTGAAGTTTGTTTTCTGCGGTTCTCAACTTCAGGGCGCGAATGCGAGCTGATCCAACACCTATAGACAAAGCTGCATTAAGAGATCTTTCAAGCGGCTTTGCCTATAGCTAAGGTCGTAGCCAGGATTCGAACTAGGGAGGGGGCAATTCTAAATTGATACGTGTATGCCGTGTGCCAATTACTACACTTTAGTTTCCTCTTCTGGGGAGGCTGGGTATGCTAATGTCTATAGCAGAAAGCCTTCGCGCCACTGAAGTCGTCCATTTCCACCTGTAGCCATTGGATGTAGCAGTCCGACGTATGCTAAATATTTACCTTTTTGCAGAGTATCCTATAGGTCAGTGGTTCTCAACCTTTTTTCACTAGCGGAGCCCCGTAGACCTATTTTTTACTTATTCAGCAAAATTACCGATTTATTTTTATTAATTTAATTGTAATTTTTTTTTTCAAATTACTGTTTTTATTTTATTTTCCTCGAGTGGCCACGGAGCCTCTGGGGAGTGCACAAGGAGCACCGGTTGAGAACCGCTGCTATAGGTGAAATTAAGGAGACTTGATAAGCCCTATTCTAGTGGCTATAGGTGAAATTAAGGAGACTTGATAAGCCCTATTCTAGTGGCTATAGGTGAAATGGATGACTTCAGTGACGTCACGCGCGTGTCGACAGATCTCCCCGTTAAGGTCTCGCCACAGAGATCAACGGGCAGAAATATTCGATCATATTGCACTTTATTCACTTCACTTCCGAAATATAGATGGCAGCGCTGAAAAATCTACGTACTCACTGTTAGGTATACACACACTTATATACACTTCCGGAACAACTCACTAGGTAGCAAATTACCCATGGCGATAGACCTGAGTTGTGCCAACACCATCTATAGCGGAAGGCTCGTGACGTCATCAAAGTTCATGTCACCTTTAACCATTGGGTATAGTAAACAAAGCCTGTTTGGTTCAGTGGTTAGCACACCACCAAGGACGCTTTCGCCATATTTACACATTTTGACAGTATACCCAATAGCCATAGGCGAGGCTAAGGCGACTGGATCCCTATTGTAGTGGCTATTAGATTGGTTACGATTGGCCTACGAGGCGATTTGCTTCAGTGATGTCACGAGCTTCGCGCGGAGGTCTTCTGCTGTAGATGATGTTCGTTGTGATCGGTTCAAAAGAAAGATTACTTGATGAAATAAACTGCCAAAATTTCTAAGTATGTGTGCGAAAGTATGTATGCGAAATAAGCGTTTTTGCGCCCCCCCCCCCATGGAATTGTTATGGGCCTGACTTCTGTGGCTCCCGCTCTAGTCCAACTCCCAGAGTACTAGATCCGTCTGCTTCCCCAAATGCAGCCCTGCAAATATATACAGGGCATCCCATAAATTTGTAAATAGTTTAAAAGTTCATAAAAATGGAAAGAATGTGTATATTTTAATGCAGTGTTTGCAGAAAAGTTATTCTCACGAATGGGGGGGGGGGATTTTTTTATTTTGCGCAGAAAAAAATTTTAGTTCAAATTTTTGTCGACAGAAAGCGCTGCACGGAAGCAAATCACTGAAACTATGCCTGTCAGTCATATAAAATGCAGGGTGTATGAGTAACAGCTAATTTTTGGATTCTCCTACTTTTTTTCGTTACTGGCAATCTGGCGTTCATTGTGATGTTGGCATCGGTGAATAAAAGCACTATTGGTGAAGTTGTTAACCTCGGGTCACTAATCGTCGGCTGAATCTTTACGAACGTTTTCGGGCACACAAGAGATTGAAGAAAGGCTTTGGTCAAACCACTCCTACTGGACTAGTTTACAGCACCCTGTATCGACAAGAATTTGAACTAAATTTTTTTCGCCTGTTTCGTAAAAGCCCTCCTTTTCGAGAACAACTTATTCACAAACAACCTTCAAATGAATACACCAATTTCTTCAATTTTTATGAATTTTTAAACTGTTTACAAATTTATGGACCACCCTGTACGTAGTATATTTATTTCTATCCCTCTAGCCCGTAAAAAACGGCTACATTTTGGTTTCATCACACTACAAACTTACATGATTATACAGGTTTGATTACAGCTGATCGTAAAACAAGTACCCTCGTATACAGTCTGCATATTTCGAAGAAGCGGGGATCGATGTGTTCGGGGGAGGCCCTTCTAAGAGCCGGATAATAGGGGAGAAAAATTGGTCTGTCCCGCAAAATACGAGAAGATCCGACGAATCTGCCCATCCCGCATATTGCCCTGGACCAAAGCCTCTTAGATACTTTTGGGAGGCTTTGCCTGCTCCCCTGCCTAGGCTAGTCAGGTACCCAAACTTTTTGATGTTGGGTGCGATATTGTGTGTGTGTGTGAAAGCGATGCAGCATGCAACTGGACACCATTCAGGCAATAGACTGATCCGGAGGCGGTAGAAGCTATGGGTTTAGTACAGAACTCTATATGTGGCCTTTCTTAAATGGGGTGGGTGGACTGAGAGCAAAAAAAGAAATTGAACAAGGGGGCGATGGGGTGTGTGTGGAACAAAATTTTGGGCCAAGAGCACAGTTTTCAAACATTGTTTCATCTCATCGCTCCCAATTTCTGCCCAGGGTCGCAACTCAGTGCCGTCTTAAGTCATGGGGCCCACTCGGGCACGGCCCGGGGGCCTCAAAAGGAAAGGGGGGCCTCACATAAATGAGATCTGGTTGAGATATTCTAAAATTTGCCTGATAGGGCCTGAGAAAATTCATTTGGCCCGGGGGCCCATGATGCTCTTAAGACGGCCCTGCCGCAACTAGATGCTTGGTAACCCTGGGCAAGTGCGCATTTTGGCATCCCCTGTAATGTCGAAGGTAAGGTTTTATGATGAAATTTGCGTCCCCTCTGGTCCGGGGTGCGAGATCCGCTTGCTCCCCCAGTTGCGGCCCTGCTCCTGCCAACCCGTGCTAAGCCAAAAGCTTCAAACTGTCCCCCCCCCCCAGATCATTCCATTGTTCGGTGAGGTGTCCGGGAATGAGGTGGTCACCTGTGGCCGGTGTTCGGGTGCTCCTTCCGGGCCAGCCTTGGCTGTGGAGCTGCGGGTTTCGTGACCAACTGGGGTGGAAAGGATGCCCTTGCCTGACGGCCTGGAGCCCCGATCGTAAAGATCTAGGACGGAGTTGATGGGTCATGGGCTCTAGAAACTTATCATTCGAACCTTCTGGCCCTGCGTACTCAGTTCTCTTAGCGTGGCACAACCCCTCGGAGTAAAGCGCTTATATTCCCCACGGGACTAGAGCCTGTGCCATGTCTGGATCTACAGTATAGTTGTCGCGTATATACAGGACCCAAACCCTTACGCTGGGGGAGTGGTGTGTTGCATTATATATTCTTTAATTATTATTGGGGACGAGGTTTCAGCCCCTTCTAAAATTTATTCGGGGGGGGGGGAGGGAGGGAGGAGGAATCGGCGTCTGCTCAGACTCAGCCAGCAGGTTCCACCGCTTGTGCAGGCATTTTATATTTTCCCAGAAGCTCATGAATTTTTCTCTATGCAGGGAAGCAGAAATGTTTCTTCACTAACGAATGCTTAATTTGTCGACCTAGGAACGCAGGAATTTTGCTTTGCCTGTGGGTGCCAGGGCCAATCTATTGCTCGACATGCCTGGGGCATGTATTTTCTTCAACCCCATGCCCGACGCGGGAACATGGAAAAAAAAACCCCAGTAATTAAAACATTTTCGTGTTTGTATTGTGACTATCGGTGGCGATGTGTTTTCTCAGCATAATTTTCTTGTGATATTTGAGATAAGGCCTTAAAAGACTAATTTTTCATGTTACTGAAATTCACACAAGACCGGGATCAGGCATTTTTCGCGCAATAAAGCCGGGTTTTCCTAGGAGCGGGTTTCTACAGCAATTGCAGCGTGAAAACGCTGATTGGTCAAAAAACTTGAATTTCAGGTTTTTAACCAATCAGCATTTTCACGCTGCACACGGCGGAGAAATTCTACTCCCGAGGAAATCCGGCTTAACTGCATTATGGGCGTGTTATAGGGCAAATATTACGGCCTGGTGTTGCTGCTACCCTCGCACCTGCCAAAGTGCGGTCCTGGAACGTAAATCGGTTGCAATTCCATGAGCGAAGTGAATGAAAAGAGGGTGCAAATTTCACCCTTTATCCTCTTCTTCAACATTACAAAGGAGAAGGAAAAATTCGAGCTTGTTCAGCCTGACTAAGCTGCTAGTTCAGTCTTACAGTGTAATCCCGACCTATAAAAGTTTGATAAAAGTTTTTTTTATAAAACCTAAAAAAAAAATGCAGCCAATAATAAAATCGGTTGCATTTGAGGGAACGTAATCGGTACGATTATTGGTTGCATTTTTCGAGCTTGATAAAAGTACTCTTTTATAAAACTTGAAAAATTCACCAATAAAATTATTGGTTACATTCTAGAACAATGTTTCTTAACCTTTTTTTGCCCGTGGCCCCCTTTGAACAATATTTTTTTTTCTCGTGGCTCCAATGCATTACCCAGAGTCTTCGACCCTCATCTAGAAGCAAGATCCTTTATACGTATTGAATTGATTTTTTCAGTGAATTTATACTGAACGAAATTTTTTCAAATAACATTGGCCTCCAGACCACTGGCCTAGAATATATTGAGCTCCCCGCTAGTCAGAGTTCTATTCAGGGCCGTCTCAACATCATGGGCCACCTAGGCAAAGCGATGCTATGGTAGTCCCATACTTAGCTGGATATAAACAGCCTACATATTTCCTAGTTATTTTCAAAATTTATTGTACTATACAAAATATAAGGTGGGGTCACTTATGGACATGAGATCCCGGCATGACCCCTCACAAGAGTGGAACTGACAGAGCAGCATCCTGGGGCCTGATATGGTTTTCATCAGTTTTGGTTTTTCACACTATCAATTTAATATAGAGAAGGAGTCTGTGAAAAATCTAGCCGGGAGGCTGCGAAAATCCCCATCCTAGGGAACCTGCTGCAAAATGTCGGTGAGGCCCGGGTGGGTCCATGCCCTAAGACGGTCCTGGTTTTATGGGTGGTTTTGTTGGATTCTGTAAGTGAATAGTCACTATATTAAATGCTTTATTTCTTCACACCTTAATTTTTCTTCTCACCTCTCTCTCTACAGCCCTCCAAACCATCTGTCATGGCCCCTTTCTCCATTTTCTTCCGTGGCCCCCCTTGAAGTATCCCAATACCACTACGGGGGCCATGTGGCCCCCTGTTAAGAACCACTGTTCTAGAAAATGCAACAGATGTTCTTATTGGTAGCATTTTTGAAGTTTTATAAAAGGACTTTTATTAAACTTGAAAAAAAAAAAACAACCAAAAAGCTTGTTGGTTGCATAACCGATACGTTCATATTGATTGCATTTTACAAGATCTTTTATGAAACTTTTATAGTGTAATTAAAATTTCCTGTTACTAACCGAACATCCTTCACTGACGTTTTCGGGTTCCGCCAAGTCTTGCTTCACTCAAATCTATGTCAAAATCGGGGCCGTGAACACACGGTAGACAATTTTACCACAGAATTTATTCATTGACATTAAAGGGAAAATTTTCAACAGGTCTGTTGTATAAAATTTTACTCGACATTTCTGTCAATCAACAAAAAAAACAATCGAGCATCGATTCTATTATAAAGGGGCCGTTCAAGTATTGCGTAAGTAAATTTTTAGCCATTTTTGACTCCTCCCCCCTTGTCAGCAAAATTTCGTCATCTGCTCTGCCCCTCTGAAGCCTAACGCATATTGGTGGGATCAGAGACGTACGCGGGGGGGGGGGGCATAGGAGGTTCTTGCCCCTCCTGAACTCGAAAAATTTATCTGTAATAAATTCATTGCGACTCACCCTCTAAGCCATATAATGATAAACCACATAATGACCTTTGGCCCGCGGATCAAATATGGCCCTGGGGGTTATCTGATGCGGTTTTCCCCCTCTCAAACCTAATTTTGTAAAAATTAACTAAGCGGCACATTTTTACAGACCGCTTAAGTGTCCCGTGGTACAATTCCAGAACATTTAAGCGGCCCGTGGCATATTTTCAAATCACTTGAATGACCCGGGACATAGTTCCAGAACACTAAAGCGATCCGTTACACATTTAGAGATCCCTTGAGTGACATGTGACGTAGTTTCAGAGCACTTAAGTGGCCCCCAGTGCGGTTCTACATCACTCAAGTTACCCGCGGCACATTCTCAGATTATTTAAGTGATGCGTGACACATTTCCATAGCACTTAAGCGGCTTGTATACGTTTCCAGAGCGCTTAAGCGGCCCGGACACATTTCCAGAGCACTTAAGCGGCCCGGACACATTCCCAGAGCACTTGGATCGGCGAAACATTTAGAAATCACTGAAGTGGCTCTGTAGGGCACTTATCAATAGCGGGGGGGGGGGATGTTACTTCAAGAGAGTGCCCACAAACTAACGAAAGGTTTTTCTCGTTTTTTGGCGCACCGAGTAAGATATGTCATTAAGAATATTTCATATTTTCATAAAGGGTGGTTGATGACGTAAGCATTATCCAAACCTCCCCTCTTTGTCGTCAAAAGTCAGCAAATCGGAACCCCCCACCCCATCGATGATGACGTAATATAGTCCTCCTACCACGAGATGAGATTTGGCTACGGCACGTCATACGATTCCATTTTATCCTAGAAGGACATGCCAATCATGAAAGCTCAGTCACTGATGAACTTTTCTCGATGTGCAATCGTTTTACCAAAAAAAAATTGAATAAAATCATCCGACGTGACGTGACATGACGCAGCGAAAATTCATCTCGTGGTCGGCGGACTATACTTGAACGGACCCAAAATACCCAAGGTCAATATATGTATATTTCTTCTTCGATCACGAGTTTTGGCGCCGGAATTCGTCGCGAAACCCAGCCAAAAAGCAATCGCCAAGCGCGTGCGTACAGAAGAAGAAAAAGAGAGAGGAGGCGCTGCGGAGAGATAGAAGTTAAAACGCAAACAAAACAAGGCATAAGGAAAGAAGCTCAAGTGGGCGTCGGTCGGTAGTCGTTATCGCGTTTGCTCTTTGATCCCCGTTCGTCATTTGCCTTCTGTACCAGTGCGTGCAAAGGCAAAACAAAATAACATTCGTTTTTGAGTTCTTTATCAACCAAAGAGAAACAAATACATCTTCGATAAACGCATTTATTTTGTTGTAAAAGTTCATTTTTATCGGTTATTACACATTGATTGTTATCATCTCCGCTCTCTTTTAACGAAGCCATTCCCCCGAGAAGGAAGAAGCGGCCATGAAATCCTTATTAGTCTTTGTTATTTCGATTTTACCTCTTGTCTTTGCCGTTTACGGTGAGTACATTCTTAATTAGTACGTGACTCTTTCTTTTCAAATGTGATGATACAAGCACTAATCAGAATTGGAGTTTGCCCAATTGATCTATTCCCCAAATGATGTACATGTATTGGGAGAACTCTCTCCAAGAGAGAGCCATGATGTTTTTTTCTTTAATATAAAAGGATTTGGATCATGTAATAAAATCAAATCGAGGAACCCCCCCCCCCCAATCCTGATATGGCCAGTTCCGTCTTCACATGGGGGGGAGCCTCAGAATAACATGATCTGGTTACGATTTCCATGATTAAACGTGAATTGGTAGGCAGAGAAGTTCCTAGTCAGTGAATGAATGTCAGGCATTTCTAGTTATACGAGGGTGGGGGGGGCCCCGGCAAATTCAGTTTCCCAGGGGGTCCATGTGGCTCCTAAGACGGCCCTGGATATGGTTCATAGCAGGAACATTGTAATCCCAGAGGGGCAAAGAGGAGGGAAGAAATTTGAAGAGTTCTGGGGGGTCAAGAAAATTTTGAAAGGGTCAAGGCAGGACAGAAAAAAATTAATGGAAAAGGTAATTAAAAATTAATTTTTGAAAACGTCAGATACAGGAAAAAGAGGTATCAGAAGGGTATAAATATTCTAAAAAACGGGAGAAAAGATTGAAATTTGTGAAGTTTCAAGAAAGGGATAGGAAAGACAAAAGAGCAAAGGGAAGTAATTCGGAATTCCAGTATTGGTTTTGGGATGGGGGTATAACATATTTTTTAGAGAATTTTCAGTTGCTAATCTTTTCGAAAATTCTTTTTAAATTAACAAATTAGGGCAACATACACAAGTAGCTTAATTTCTTTTGATACTAAAATTATTATACAAAGATACTCAAAAAAATGTTTTCCGCTTTTGATTGTCTTGGAAGGTCCTGTGTCCCTCCCTGCATGAAATAAATCTTGATCAGGGTTTAAGCTGGATAAAAAATTCCTTTCACAAAAAAGCGAAAATGGGGGGGGGGAGCTTTAGCAAAATGCTACAATGCTAATGTAATGATTGATGGTTGGATGTCTACTCCTTGCGTACCTCCTGTACGTATTGTTGTGAAAGTGGCTACTACTTTTTTCGCATTCTATGATTTTCGCGACCGTAGCTCAAACCCTGATCTGGATGTGACACTTATTGGGTAGAGACAGGGGTTCCCCCACCCCCAAGTAGCTGCCTATATACCAGCCTACAGTATTAGCTATATTAGCCAGAGACCTCATGCAATGTCTTAATTTTTAATGTCAGTTTTCAAAGTCCATGCCAGAGTAGTTAATGAAGGTCTGGATTACTCTTTATTAAATTGCCCCGCTTTTAAAGATATTTTTATGCTGTGACTTTTGACTGTACTTTATAATGTTTTGTATGCGTTTCTATGGCACTAGATAAACTAGGTTAAGAAAAAAACTTGTCGCCAATCAAATTGGGTTATAACCATAGTGACACAAGAATACAGGCTGATGTTTCTCCTCTTCAAATGCTTCTTTTATTGATTTGAATGAATTTGTATTCATTGTTCTATAAAAAAAAATTGAACTAAAATCATTTATCTTATGATGCACTTTGAATTCAATTTCGATGTAGGGATACTTTGTTGAAATTGCACCAATTAAGAATATTCCAAGAGATTGTTTAAATGCATCAACAGGAAGTATTTGATTCCGGATGGCAAGTGTCCTCAATTAAGGACGGCAAAATATAATGATATGTTTGAAAAAAAAGGTTGGAAATAAAACGAAATATTGAATTTTGTGTTAGTTATTCACATTAGAGACTGTAATCTAAATAATCAATTACAAAATAATGACTTGCATGAAAATAACAATATAATGTTGATAATATAAGGTGGAAAACAAAAGTACCCACGAGATAATGAAATACACAAACTTCAAGAGTTCTTTTCTAAACCAGAAATGTCTTCTCGAGAATTTTTTTGATGCCAATCTCTCTCTACATGTGCTGAAATATAACAACTGGCTGCAAGGCTAAAATATTATACAAAGCCAAATCCTCGCTGTACTCAAATGAGTATAGTGAGTACAAATGGGCTATTTTAATCCAGTTATTAAAGGATGAATCTCTAGCTCAGAAACTGATATTTTTACCACTTTAATGTAGTCCCTAAATTTATCAGATGGTCAATATATATACTAAGCCAGGGCTTCTTAACCTATGGGTTGTTGGGGCTTTCCACATGGGTCGTACAACTCTTCTAACTGATAGGGATTCTTGGGCTATGAGTCACGACCCGAGCTTGATTTGCATCAGCTTTCTAGGGGGGGGTCGTACTACTCTACTAGCAGCCATGTCTTGAACGACCCAAACTTTATTCATTCGGTCTTCCGAGATGAGTCATACAAATCCACTTGGAGACAGGCATTCTTGAACTATGGATCACGACCCAAACTTGATTCGCAGGGGTTTCCAAAATGGGTATTAAGAATGTTCAAATCTACGTACAGACACAGAATATTGAGCAATGGGTCATGATCTAAACTTGATTCTCAGAGCCTTCCAGTCATATAAATTTGCTTACAACTAAGGGGTTCTCGAGCTGTTGGTTACGACCCAAACGTGATTCGCAGGGGATTTCTAAAATGGGCAGTAAAAATCAACTTGCAGACAATGTCGTACAAAATCTACTTATAGTCCTGTTGTGAATGCCGTTATTTCATCACTGATTACATTATTTTCAAAAACTGTCCCATGGGTCGCTAATGAAAAAGGTTAAGAACCACTATACTAAGCAATAAGGGAATCTGCCAAAAATTCTATTCCAAAAAAGGCCTCTGTCTTTTTTCCCCACGATGCAGTGATCTAATTGAAGGTTTTTTTTTTCAGAAATGCATCCCTAAAATTTGCTACTCGGGTTAACGCCTGTTTCTCTCTCTAGTTCTGGCCTTTATCCAGGCTTATAATGTAAGAGTTAAACATGCATACAAAAATAAATTCGTCCAGATGGGAAGACAATCGATAAAATATTCTTACATCTGATAACATTTTAAGAATTTTTTTAATTAAATTACATAATTATATTATAATTAAATTATTTTAATATATATAATATTAATTATAATATAAAAATTATAATTGAGATAATTTATTGTAGTTTACCAGACTCCCCAGATAGTATTTATCCCAAAGTGAGAAGTTTGATGTGAATGACTTTGCGAAGATTGTTCTGTAATTGAAGTTCTCGCCACTGGAATATAAAATTTATTATTATTATTTTTTTCAATGCAATGAATTCTAAGTAATGAATATTGAATTTGGTTTTCCCCTAGATAATGAGCTGAACAAGCCACACAAGGATCGTTATGTTCTTCACGCTGACTGTGAGAAAGAGATACATAAGCAGATAAATGAGGAAATGCATGCCAGTCTTGTGTACGCCGCTATGGTATGACACCTTTTTTAAAATCTATTTTGATTATTTTCCTTAAATTATAATTTTTTTCATGTTAGTTTTTGTAGACTAGTGGTGCATAGGTCTTGGTTGTGAGTATAACTAACAAATGGGTGTGGGTCAGTTGAGGGTTCAATATTTCTTTGAATATTTTAGAGAATTTATGCCTGCTGTATAGATACATCAAAATGGCCTGCAGGGCTCTGTCATAGACATATTATATTAAAAAAGGCTTTGCGTGTTAAAAAATTTTGAGAATTGTTGGCATAGACATCTTTCTTGTAGAGGTACTATCATGTGACATCATTCGATTTTGAAATGCTAGATGACACAAGCAGAAAATGTGCTTTTCAGAGTCTCTCATGTGTTGTCTGATTCAAACATTTGATTAAACTTCTTACGGTAACAATGTTTTCTTTCTATCACAAAGATTCTCATTTATTCATTTTATACTTTGGAGATGGGAATTCGGATTCTATTTCTTCTTGTGGTCAAAGGTCTGATCAAAATCTACTTCAGGAAGTTCCAATGTGTATTATGAACGTGACTGCTTGGAAGCTTGATCCCTTGAAACATTCGATTCCAGAGGCACATTGATTTTTTGCCTTACCTCTTATAAACAGCAACAGCTGCAGAAACCATGAGACACCCAGGCTCTGTCACAAGAACCAACGCAAGCACTTTGGCCTGGGGGGAAAGGACCAATGCATCTCAGGCACAACCACAATTTATTGATAAGTCAAAGATTACGAACAGTGCATCATAATTACAATTATGTTAATCGAAGAATCAAATCAATCCCAGTGGCTAGGGAACTAGCCTCTCACTTTGCAGGTCTGGGTTCATATCCCAGTTCGGGCATGGGTGTTTACTAACACTAACAAATTCCCTGGATAGATAACGTCGATTCCTTGCGAATATGTGAGGATCATGTTATAAAAAAATAAAAAATCATGTCTCAAAAGGTGCAGTCAGAAGTTGCTCACACACTCTTTTGATCATTCACATGTTTACACATTGTGTAACATTGTAACAAATATTCAATCATTACACTTCACTCACAATTTGAAGTATAGATGGCAGCACTGAAATATCATACACAACACTAGCTACACACTCAGACTGTTAGGTACACTCACTTTGTTCCAGACTCTGCCACGAAGCTGGGCTGGAATAGATCTCGGCAACGGGATAAGTCTGGTGGCAAAGTTCTGGCATTCATGCCTATACCCAGCATCAAACGAAAAGCACCCCCTTATGGCAACTTTGACATAATTATCCCTGAAATCTGCATTAATTGCAATCCTTGAATATAATTTTTACAGGTTGCTCAATTGAAGCGTCAATCAAGTGCTTGTGTCGAACACTAGCATTGAGCACTTGTGATGCTTCAAAGAGCACTGGGGTGCGTGTGAGCAGCAGGTTGAAGATGGCTGCTCTAAGTCGATCATCTTCAATCTGTTCGATTTAAACACCTTGTAAAAATTGCATTCAAGGATTACAATTATGTCGATTTCAGTATGTTTAAGTTGGTGAGGGATGCTCTTCGTTTGATTGGTATAAGTAGAGATGGGACGAATATGCAGCTGCTATTCGTTATTCAGCTTATTCAGCCCTTTTGCCGAGTATTGCTTAGGTATGTCAGGGTGAATTTCTAGGATAAGTAAAACATGAAACTGAAAATAGAATCCTACTGCAAAAAGATGGAAGCGAGCATGAATTATATAAGTTCACTAACTGAAGTATAGAACTGGAAGGAGTCATGGATAGACAAAAATGTATTGAGCTACTGTAAGGGGCAAAGAACATCTAGAGAGGAAAAATAAGCCGTAAATTTTATGATGATTACTTGAGAGTAAATAATGGTTAATAATTTCTTAGATGTGAAATTGTAACGAGTGTTGAAAAAAAAAAATCAGTTCTGTAACTACAGTGATGCCTCATCTAACAAATGCCTTGGCTTACTAATTTTCCATCTAACGACAATTTTTCTGCTTTGGCTAACAAATACAGATTTAGCTAACAAAATTATATGAATGCACGCACTAACATAAAATATCCACGTTGCGAGCTGAATTTTTGTACCAATCATCAGAATTAATGTCACTAGAGCGTGATTATGTCATGCCTACCTCAAAATCTTTTTTCAGATGTACCGATACTTCTCTTTCTGAAATTCTTTGAACCATTTTTTTAAATAAACAAATCACAAAAACACAGACAAACATACACATAGGTGCAAACATAAAAACACATGAATACAAATACTTTGTTACCCCAAGGGACTTAAAAGTCCATTTCATATAAGACGACAGATTCGGCCAAAATAGAAAATGCATTGAAAAAAAAGGGGAGCCTATGTTTTTCAAAGCATGTGTTCTTTCAGTGTAAGACGCTTAGCATCAAGCTGAACAGTCTGGGAGATTATCTTCTTCTGCATGTATCAGGCACAGAAATGAGCTGACCAAATTACAAATGGATGGGGACACTTATGAACTCGATTGGGCTGTCAACACCAGCTTTAGTAGACTGAAGCTGGTATTGGTTGTGTTACATGCTCGGAAAATGAAAAGATCAGCGTCTCTCACCTTCCTGTACATTCTCATTCATACAATTTTGAAGCTATTCATTTTTGCTTTCAATTAGTTTGTCTTTTTTAGCATCCCTTGGTGTTTTGAAAAACGTATCTTTAAATTTTTGGCAGAAGCTAGAAAAAATCAAATGATTTTCTGTATAAACCTATGAGAAATCATATTTCTGCAAACAAATGTGATTCTAGAGTGAATCGTCTTCGTTAGCTGAGGTATCATTGTAATATTGAAATACAATATATCATTAAATTTGATTGTCAGTATCACTGCAACAAAAATCTTTTGGTTACCAGTTTTTTAATATGTGAATAATAAATTAATATTAAAATAAAATGAATTTAAATAATTAAAATTCAATATCAATCATTTGAAATTGCCAATTATTTTATTTTCAATTAAAAACGACAATTTTATTTATCATTTTTATTAATTTTAAGAAAATTGATATTTGGCTGCCTAATATTTAGTATTTGTCCAAGATATCAGAATATTCAGTATTTGGCTATTTGCTCAAATCACTATTCGTCCCATTCCTAGGTATAGCCCTCTATAAGCCCCTCTCCTCATAAATATGTCATTGGTTCGAACCCCATCGGCATCACTGTGGTGGTCTACTGAAGTTGGTTTTCTGTTTCCGAACTTCAAGGCTGGAATGCGAGCTGATTTCCCTGTTAAAAAGTCTTGCCACAGAGAGTGGAGTTCTAGTGGAGTTTCAGTGGATGGATCATTGAACCCAGTGTCAAACTGGCCCTTTTAAGTTATTAAAGATTTACTGGTATGAATATACAAGATGCATAGATCCAGACCAAGGTACTCAAAACGTTTCTTCCTCAGGCCTCCCCTTCCCCAAACCAATAAGAAAACCCTACATTTAGAAACATATATGCCTATATCAATCAGCTGTCTGTCTAAAAAAAAAAAGCAATAAAATTTTTATGTAGAGGACAGGAAAGCCAAATAGTATAGTGGGGGGGGGGGGGATTTTTGCCCTTTGAAATACAGCTAGTGTAATGAGACCGCTTGACCTTTACTCCAAAATAATTTTACCCCTCCTGGTGCCAACCTATTTGAAGATGAAAATTAGTGCATGTGCCAGTTGGATAAAACAAAATAAAATACAGTAGACTCTTGCTAAACTAGCACATCTCGGCCCAATGTGTGCCAGATTGGAAAAGCCTATTTAAATAATATAAACTTTTGAGCAAAGACATGCAGTGGCATGTGGTTTCCTCTTCTGTGAGCGAGGAAAACCCTCTTAAAAATGCTGGATTACCAGCGCAGTCGGATTATCTAGAGTCTGCAGTACTTAATTTTAATAAGATTGCATAACTTCAATCTGAAGCTTATTAGTATTGTACAAATATATGATGATTTATGATTTGTTGTGGTTATAATGATGTTTGTTTTTTATAGGCTGCACATTTCGATCATAACAGCATTGCAAGACCTGGATTTGCTAAATTTTTTGCGGACAACTCAAAGGAAGAACGAGAACATGCTCAGAAATTCATTGATTACTTGAATAAGCGTGGCTCTAAATTCAATAAGTTTGAAATTAAGGTACGTTGTGAGTTTGGTGTATACTTTTTTTCTTAAATGTATGATATATTTGGAATTCCTCATGCTGAACAATCCTATTCCCCCATAGATGCCTGCTAAGTATACATGGACTGGTGCTTTGGAAGCTATCATAGACTCCATCAATCTTGAGAAGCATGTCAACAACAAACTTCACCGTTTGCATGATACTGCATCGGTGCAATGCATTGACCAGCATGTAAGTTTAAATTTTTTCGAAAATTTTCAGCATTTAAATATATTGCACTTATATTTTAACATAGTTGTTGCTTTCTAAAAGTATATGCAATCTGTCTTATTTTATGAACTTATTGAATCACATTTTTTCCACAATAGTTGATGGACTTCTTAGAGAATGAATTCCTCGATGAGCAAGTTGAATCGATTGACCTTTTGTCTCGTTACATGTCCATCCTCAGTGGAATGGATACAAAGATGGGCGAGTATCTGCTTGATCGTCAACTTTCTGGAGCGAAAACTGAGCTGTAAAGAAAGATTATTTTGTTTTTGAAAATCTTTTCTTACTGCTGCACGGCTAGATTTCATGAATTCAACGCTTGCTATTCTTGTCTCTTCGACTGTTATCTGTTAACTTAGATCTGATGTTCGATATACATACCTTTTAAAGATTGTTTTTCCTCTATGCAAGCATGCATTGCATATGAATTTATTTTGTGGAATTTTCTAGAACTGAAGCATTATTTTCCTGCGTGCATTTCCTGCTATCTACTTCATTTTTTGACTGTGGTATTTTTTTCCTCCCTTTTGTATTTTTAGTAAAAAATATTTTTTCCTTAAAGTTTATCTCTTGCTGTTACATGTTACATATATTTGATGTGTGCTAATACCTTAATTTTGTTTTTTCCCCTTGTTTATGACATTTGTATCCAAAAAAACCTCTGGTTATTAAAGGTTTTAAGAATGTTATCAATTTTTGTTTGTGATCTTTAATTTGACCGAATATAGTAATAAAAAATTGAGAATAGTCAGCTTCAGCCTTGATACTAACATAAATTCTGTTCATAACCTGAACAGTAGACCTATGTGTAATTATACGACGGCTTTTCTATACGTGGGGATCTGAAGTGCATAAGGACTTGGATGAAGGAACCTGTGGAGGCCATTTGAATAACCCCCAATACTTAATATTCATTGCAGCACAACTTTCAGCTCTCCTCCCAATGTTTTCTTCATTTTGGCACCTCAGCATAAGTGATAAGATTTTTGAAAGTCAGTAGGTAATTTGTAAGCAGGCACCTCCAAAACTAAACGTATTGGGTCTTGAAATACCACTTTGACCAAGGGTCATTGCAAATTTTCAACAGTAAAGTAAATTACAGCAACTCGTGGATGGAGATAAACATGAAAGGCTGAGGGAGGGCATGCGATGCCAATTTATATGCATACATTAGTCGGCTCCGTCATTGGGGGGGGGGGGCGAACATGCATTTTGACAACTAGTAGCATTGAAGTTGAGGGGTGTGAGTAACCACAGTATTTTAAATATGGCACTCCCAGGGTTCCACTTTTCTTCCTTTTTGGTAAAATGGCATACTTTCTTGGTTTTGTCTTTTTTTTTTTTACCAAAACCTATCAACAAAATTTGTATAATTGATTTTAATTGAGGAAGGAATCATTGCCAAGTAATACAAATGTAGTAGATTGCAATTAATGATTCTTCCAAAGAAATTGCATCATTTTTTAGGGAGGGGCTTTGTGGACCATTTTATGGTTTATTAATTTTTCATTTGCTTAGTTTGAGGGTTCAACAAGCAGAGTAGTGATTAAAGACTTCTGCCTGGTTGAAAAAAGGTAATTTTGTATTTACTACTTGATAGTCTTGGACAGTAAATAACATTCGCCTTTCAAAATTATGGTGCATGTATGTGTATAGGTGAGACAACACACAGTTTGCATAACAAAGCAGTTAGGTACATAGGCCTATTCTAGGTTTTGTTACTCTGATGATACCCAATAACATTCAATCGTCTGCTGTACTTTTAGGGGATGCAGAGGCATAAACAATATTTACAATGCTCAGCAAAGAGTTAGAAATGAAAGTGCTTTACTTGTCAAAAACGATTACACTAGCATTGAGTGCTGAACTTTAAACAAATCCTTTTGAAAAAGGGAGGATGGACAACGCAGTAAAACCATCTGGTCCACCTTGACTTATTTATATCGGACCTTGTAATTTACACATTTTGCACCGTGCTTTTGGAAGTGGTCTCAAAAGAGCATCATTCTCAAAAGCTTACGTCTTCATAATTTGCTGTGTGCATTGTTGAAGAGAGTTGTGACTGACTTTGGAAGACTAAAAAAAAAGAATGTAATATATATATATTGTGTGAAGAGAGACGGAAAAAAGAATTATCTGTGGTTGTTAATATAGACGCTATTTTGACCAAAAATTGTTTTGTTACCAAGTCATTTCTATCATTTTGCTTTGTCTGGAGTCAATCTTACAGGATACCGAAATGGTGTGCTATGGGAAAAGTTTTTTTTAGTTTTTCAAAAAAATTTTTTTTTATTATGCTACGATTATGTTGTCAAAGGGAGGGGGGGGTTGCCCTCCCCCGTCCTACTCTAATTTTTTGAGTGGGAGAGCCCTGCACTCCCCAAAATTCAGAATGTTAAATTTTGCTCATACTGTACGAGGGCTGCAGCTAGGGAGGGCAGGGTGATCTGACAATCTTTATCAACTCCCAGGGTCATAGCTTGATAATACAGTAAATTCAATCATGTGATTGTATATACAAATCAGTCGCCTAAAGTACCAAAGGATGTTTAGAGGTGTCGCGAGTTCGATACCCGGTTCGTCCTTGTCAGAAAACTTTCTTGATACACACAGGAGGGAAACAGAAACGGCGACATGACCGCAGAAGAAAATGCTACCGTTGGGCACTGAGCTGTAAGGAAACTTCAAGTTTACTTCCAGCTCAGTGCCGCAGGGAGTTCCCCCATCAAGGGTTAGCGTGACGACCGAACACCTTCTGCTTTAGAAGGTATTGGTTAAGGACATGGCTATTGCACGGGACGAAATATTTTCGTTTGAATCATGCACTGGTAGAACAATTTGCACCATTTTTTTTTTAAGCAGCTCAAATCCCCACACACACAAATAATAGTGATGTATTGATATACCGATACTCTGCGGACGAAGAAAAGATATCGTTGAAAAGGGATTACCGTTATATAGAGAGGCTGCAGTTTAACATTCATAATATCATTTACTTCAAAACAAGAATTGAAAAAAAAATATCGTTGCAGTGAGGTTTCACTTCTATACTGTTCATTCACCTCGTACACATTCCTCTGCGGAATTTCTAACGAATCGGTGCACGTCAAAACTTGTTCCGAGTAAATTTATGTTGTAAGAGTTCCGCGTTCTTGCTGGTGCAGCCATCCGTCTTCCATATTTTGAAGTGAAGATGGTAAATGCGTGAAATTTCTTGTTACGTAAGGCTAGGTGTACGCCGATTAGACACGACCAGACAGCTATAGCAAAATTAGCCATTTGTTGTTCACGTTGATTTGTATGGCGCAACGCCCACCGGTTAGTCAAATCAATGATTAAAAATGTCTGGGCTCGTATAACTGGTCTGCTTGCTCTCTCTGCGGAGATACTTTTTCAAATGGGAGACCGGCTCGCATTGGCACCTCAAAGTTGGAAAACCGCAGAAAACCAACTTCAACCGACCCCCACTGTGCATCAACGAGGAATGATATTTCACTGTAGTTGATTGTACATTCCTATTGCCTCCACGAGGAGGAAAGCCTGAAGAGTAATGTAAAACTTCTTGAATCGTACATCTGCTATAAATCTTGACCACACCAAAGGATGAAGCATGTCGTAGTACATCTTACACATGCTTACTCGCTTTGACCGTGAGGTAATAAAAAAACGCCGGACTTTTGCTTTTCTTCCTCCCCCCACCTAACCCAGTTACTTATTTCGCAAGACAAAAATCCAAGAGAACGCAAGTCTCTTTGATGCACCGACTACGTCGCTTTGACGTTCGTCACGTGCGCGTTGTGTGGCTCACTCCCCGACATGACATTCATATAAATTGGAGAATTTCAGCGAACCACTCAAGGACATGTGCGGATGCACCTTCATAGACCCGATAATGAAACATGCTGGTCAATACTTTTCTCTAAAAAAATGAGTGAAAAGAAATTTATATAGTGCAGAAGCGCGAAAGGCGATGAGTAATCAATTTGTCATTTTTAATAATTTTTTGCGAATTTAATAATTATACTCCAATAAATTTGTTTTTGCTTGCGAAATATGAATGAAAAAATTACCACTAATTTCGCTCATTTAAATAATGCAGAAAAATATAATTAAAAAATCAGGTGGAATCGAGTGACCCATAATTTTAGTGACCATACGTCCCGTATTTCTTGCGACAGTCCCGGTATTTTCTGTTTTTTGGCCGTCCCGACCTTCTAGCAAAAGTGCCCTGGGTTTTCCGGTATTTTACATGAAAAAACATACTTGAATATTTATTCTTTACTGAAATCAAAGATTAAAATTATTTTTAAACTCATAAATTATGTTTTTATAATTACAACTACAAATTAGAATATGTTAATATTATTTTAATATTACAAATACGAATCTCCGTTTGTCTTGGTGAATTTTTTTTTCCGTGGAATTCATTTTAATCCCCTACAATTTGCAGTAATGCTTCATTTCCCGCCATTGTGACTTTTCCGTAACTTCAGCAATATTTGGCAACTTTGTAGGGTTTTGGCGTCATTTTTGGCGATAATTGGCCGATGTCCCGTATTTCTTTCGAGGAGATAGTCCATAATAAACCTTAAATACGATGTTATTTTTAACGCCAAGAAGGAATTTAAAAATCCCGCAGCAAACCCCCCCCCCCTTCCCCCCCACAGTCTTAGAGTGACGCCATTCAAACATGATCACGTACAGCACAAAGAGCAAAAACTAGTTTCTAGAAGAGAAAATTTGAAATAAGGAAAAAACACAAAAGGGGAAAAGTTGAGCTACAGTGTGAGAATAATTTTTTGAAGTGAAACTTCCATAGCGACATAAGAATGAATTTCTACGAGGGAGAGAAAATTCATCAAAAAAGTGAAACCTTTCTTTTTCCTCAAAACCCGTTCCGTAGAATTAAGGTAACCACACGTCCGTATTTTCCGGGACAGCTCCGGTTTTTTGGCTGTCCCGACTTTTCTGCAAAAATTTCCCGGTTTTTCACACATTTTCAACGAAGCCAACTTGATTTATTCTTCATATTAACGATTAAAATTATCTTCCCAACTCAGAAATTGCATTGCGATAATTTTTTTTTACGATTACAAATAAGAATATTTCATATACAGTGGAATCTCGATAACACGAAATATAATTCGCCTATCCGTATAACAAGACATCTATTATTTCCCTGTGTGTGGTTGGCACAATACTAATTTCAATGTATAGGAAAAACTCCCATGCTGCTGTACATCCAGAGCCCTTTCCTCCCGATTCAGAGCCAACCCCGATTATCGCCAGAAATTTTTTGCCAACAAATCTGTCACACATGGGACTTACAGTGGGCTCAATTACGATTCCATATGACGTAACCCGTTAGAATTCTACCGGGGTGGATGGGTGTCTTAGGGTTTAAGTTGTCAATTAGGTAAAGGGAGTCAAGTTTTGGGGGGGGGGGAATTCAAGAAAAATAAGGGATCAACACAAGATCTTATTTGAAATCAAATTTAAAATTTCTAAATTCAGTTTTAAAGACATTAAAATTTAATTGAGGTATCACATCTAGCCGTGATTTATCTCATGAGAAAAAAGCAGCCAAATGTTGCTATTTTCATTAATTTTTTGGTTTTTATCAGGCCCGTCCTTTGGAAACACTAAAAATGGTATATATATATGCGCACATCGAGTACAGGCTCTTTGCTTCCCCCCCCCCACACCACTGGAAAAAGTTGAAATGACGGCCCTGGGGGGGGGGGGGGAATTGGGCGAGATAAAAGTTTAATTTCTTGAGGACGACACCTTAGGACCCTCTCCTATCGAATCAATGTCTCTCCAACCTGTTAATAAAATCCCTTCAAGTGTCCCCTAATTGCCTATAATCTTAACTGTTTTATAAAATACCTCAGCTAACGATTTTTCTTTCGTGCGCATTATGAGCCGAGGCAGAAAAATCGCGATAACTCAAACAGCCACATTGCGAGCTAAATTAATTCAGCTCTCAATGTGGCTGAAAACTTTCGCACCAATCATAATTGTCATTTGAGTACAATTAGCTCATGTGTCAACCTCAGAATAGAAGTAAAGGTACATTTAGGAAGTTTTCGAACCTTTCCATGTAAAATGAAAGATTCAGCAAACGCATTTTGGGGGGGGGGGGGGGGAAGGAGCCTTCACACGTTCTCTGTGTTCTTTCAGTTAAGACTTTGCATCAAACTGAACACAGCCTAGACATTCTAGGGGCTTATTTTTTCCATATTCATATATCGGACGGAATTCAGCTGACGAAATCAAATGGATGGGGACACCTACAGACTTCAACTTTGTAAACAACTGGTGTGCCAACTACTGGATGTTGGTTGTGTGTACATAAAATAAAAAGATATTACGTGTCTCATCTTCCTATAAAATCTTATTTATCCAATGCTGGAACTGCTCATTTTAGCCTTCGGTCCGTTTGTCTTTTTTATAGCACTTCTTGATGTTTTAAAAGAAAAAAAAAACCCTATCCTTAAGTTTTCAACCATATCCGGAACGAATTAAATAATTTTCCACAGAAACATAGGAAATCGCGTTTCGGCTAACGAACGCGATTCCAGAACGAATTTTCGTTAGCTGAGGTATCACTGCATAGGTATTTCAAAGCCCTAGTTTTGTACAATATAAGTAAAAATATAGAGATCAATGAACCCTAGGAAAAGAGCTTCTGGGGAAAACACTATCACATGCTCAAAATCGGAAGGAAGTCTTGAAAAGATATCGCATTTTGCGGAGGGTGTAGCGATTTGCATAGTGCCATTCGTAACGTGGAGATAAGTTAAGAGTTTTTTTAAATTTCACTGAAGACTTTTCATAATATGTACACGCCCAATTCTCTCACGAGGGATAATGAAATAGCTCAGGAAACGTCCTTGGTCCTCTGTAGCAGCTCAAACGTTCCTTTGAGAAGAGTTTATTGGGGGGAGGGAAAAACAATTGTCCACAATTTCTTCATAGCAGTTTTCTGGCACTTTCTAAGCGTGTCGATGGAGTTCTGTTCGGGACCACCGACAAAACATTCAGATAGGTCTTATCTGAGCTATCGTACCCACCAAGGTTATATACCCTCACATATTTTTCAGTGTGATTTAGAAAACCGAATGCACATTCACCGAGACATTTGTAAACAATGGCAATTTATTATGTAAACATTAAATGTGTGTTAAACCAGAACACTACAGGAAACTGTACTTGTACAAAATTTACCATATTATGCTTCGGTTGTAGCGAGTGGAGCTTCTCCGATCGTTTTCAAAGCAACGTCTTCGGATGCGCAGGATGACGCTTCGCTCGGCCCGTCCTCGATTATCCCGCAGGTGGAGTCCACTGCAGCCAGATCCTCCCCCATCTTGTCCAATATGGCCATTTCTTCTTCAACTGGTGTCGACGAAGTAGTTCTTGGTGATACCTCAGCGTCAGATGATGCCGAGTTCTCTGTCCGTTCCTCACTCGGCGATTCGGGTGGAATGTCGTCGGAATCTGCGTCAGGTAGCGAGAGGCATCCATTGGCTGAGAGGTCTAGCTGGTCGATTGATCCAGGTACTTTCTTTGCGTGGGATCCCATTTTTACCTCAGAGCTGTCGATGGAATGGCTTTTGCAGCCGTCCTGCTGGACATCGGAGGCCTCTGCGTCATTCGAGCAACTTGGTTCCTTCGGCGGAAGGGGGGTTTCGTCAGGAGAACAGTCATTACCGCCTGTGGTGCTGGTTATACATCTGCAATTTTCTGTGCACCGGCAGGACTGTGGCTTGCACTCCTTTGTGCCAGCACTTCGGATTGGAGAGTTCTGAATGGTTGAGTTGCAATCTTCTCTGTTATCACCGATGCAACTGCAGGATTCTGGAAGACAAAAACAGAGCTTCAATTGTTTTAACGTTTAAAATCGCTAACACCCCGATTTGGCTTGAGACTGGAAGCTATTAATGCAACCTACGGGGAGTAAAGAGAAAAACCAGGCAAATGTCAACATTTGGGCCACAAAACTATGGAAGGCCCTGGGTAAAAGCCCATCTTACCCATTTAGAAGTGTGTAGACCTAAATGTAATTGGCTTGATCGAATCTGATAAATTAACTTCTTTCTACGATATTGGAAAACCTCAGACCCACGGGCATTTTTTCTTAATGGCCGTTCACCGCCCAGGCTCCCACAATATATCCACTAGTGGTTCTCACTTTTATCCCCAGCTGTTCCCTTGCCCAATTTATGATTAATTGTGGCTCCTTAAGAGTTTAATAGATATTTTCATGAGACCCAATTCAGAGCCTGACTAGACAAATCATATCCAGTTCACCGCGATGTCCCTAGGGGCAGAGACGCACACTTTGAGAAACCAATATGCACAATAAAAGACCTTCCTGACCATATTTTATAAAGATACGGGATCTGCACGGGACATAGAAAATTATCAAGACAATAACGTCACGAAAATAGTCTCAATTATTGACTTCAAAAATTCAAAATCGGTTTTTTTTTTTTAAATACAAGGGGGAAAAACGGGATATTTCCCGAAAATGTTGGGACGATCAAAATTACGATATGTTCCGCGGAATACGGGTCACTATATGACCACCATAAATATAAGTTTTTGGCCCGCGAGCGGCAGAATTACCGCATACCTTGCCCGCGGACTGAAAAGGTCATTCAACGCATGGGGCCTTCATCCGGGCATTACATGAGGATGCGAGATCTAGTGCTATGATTTTGTAATAATTTCTGTAATTTTCAAAAGAAAATTAACCGAATGTAAATTGACTCATTTCCAATCACGTGGGGGTCCCACAAAAATTACTTTGTCCTAGGCTGCCCTTAAGGAGAAAATGGGTCCGTAAACAAAATTGCATGACGTTCTCAATGCAGTAACTGTTGGAATTTATAGGAATTGTATTGCTCATTACCGATTACTATGCAAACACGCATCGATATCCTTGGCTAAGCGCGATGATTTGGTGATACCCCTTGGAGCCACGGCACATCAAGAACCTACCCTTCACTCTCGAATACAATATCCACAAAAATCACGGTGCCTCGGGATGAAAACCGATATTTGGAGCAGCTCATAAATATCAGTTAAAGTTCCGGGGTTCTCAATTGTGCGCCGCGGCACTCTTCGTCAGGGGCGAGCGGTCAGACTAAGGGTTTTCGAAGAGATTCTTCGTTAGATTGCTCTTGGGAGGCCCGGATAAGCGTCGATTAGGGGGCGCCGCGCGTGGGAAAAGTGTTGGGGAAACAAAGGCTGTTGTATACGAGGTAACGTTAACTACCTCGAATTTGTTCACCTAACCGTAGCAGAATAGCCCGATCATTACTCGATCATTTGGTAATATATTAATAGTTACACAACCTTCGAGGTTGGTCGCTTATCGATAAGAAACCCGTTTTGCAAAAAGGCTTTCATTTGTTATAGAAATTTTCGAAACAAATTCCAACTTTTCATTGGTGTCAAATGGGGCGGAACACATTCGGAAACAAAGAAAATCTGTCAAAAGATTCGACATCTAGAACTTTCACACTTTCGCCGAAAAAATGCCGGACTAGTTAGATCCGAAAAAAGAAAAAAATCCGATTCGGGCATATTAGGAGCAGAGCCAGACTAAAGTATGTGTGATGGGTGCAATCACAATGGGCCGCAAAACTTGATTACGTCATACTTTATATTGTACAAGCGGATACAGGCTTCGACAAATGAATATCTCCAGCTCGCCGCAACGCACGCCGACTTGGGATATGTATAGCGAAAAAATGGGGAGGAATCGTTTCTATCCCCCCGTATCAGACTGCGTTCATATACATCCTTGTACAAGTCGCCATCTGGTGGCAGGCCAAGCTCACAACTGCTGACGCTGAGTCTGGTCCGGCCGTCCATGTACGGTCCCTTCAGTGTACACGAGCTCCAAGGAAAGATTGAGAGATTCGGTGCCTCTGTAGTCTAGTGCGTTCACCCGGAAAGTGAAAGGACGTGGGTTCGATTCCCCGCATGGCAGTTGAATTTTCTCTTTCCGAAATATATCTTCGCAACAGCCAGTTGTAAAAACCTTCGTATGCGTTCATAGCTTGAAATTAGTGATAGGTCATACAAAAAGGTACGAGTCTTGCGCTACATTTATTGGCACACATATACAGGAACCCTTGCCGCCTCCTCCCCATGAGGGGAAGAGCCTTGATTTTTTTTTTTTAAAAAGGACCCAGATGAAGACTTAGGTGGTTCTTTACATTGATTTTCAAGAAAGTTTGTACCTGGCATAAAAAATAATACTACGTACACACATAGGTGTTGATCTTGAGTACCACCCCCCCCCCCTTGGCTAGAGCCCTTTCAGCCACTCCCGTGTAGGAACATGGGGCAGCCGCGACCTGTAGCAGGACGATTGGGGTGGAAACTTCGTCTGGGCTTCCTTCAGTGAATTTATATATAACATGAGAAAAAATGCATCGATCCTAGCTGAAGCCCCGAGGGGATTGGGCTGGCCTCAAGAGCCCTCGGACAAAAATCGAGTCTTCCCCCAGACAAATTGTCAGTTACCGGATTCAAAATTTTGTAAGGATATCCACCAACAGCCCCCCCCCCCCCTGGTATTTTCATTTGTTGGAAGGGGGACGGAGGAGTAGGGTTCTGATTGCAAGGCGATTTTCCTGGACAGGATTTTAGACGAATCATTTACATTCAAAGCCAAGACTGCTTAGCAGAGCCCTTGATAATAACCATCAGACCTCTGGCTAGACCAGTGTTTCCAAAAGTTGGATGTATAACGGTCCTGGGGGGAGGGCGATAGAAGCTACAGGTATAACATGGGACCTTATGGGTTCTCTTGAGATCAGGAATTTTTTTCTCTCGTCGCCCCTCAAGGAGGGCGATAGAACAAAAAGTTAGGGAAACACTGGTCTAGCTTAATTCCCCAAAGTGCCCGCCCAGTAAATGATGGAAGGGTTCAAGGAAGATAGAAGCTTAAGTATTAGTATTAAGATCCTATGGGTTAGCAAATTATGGGCTAGACACTTGCCATGGGGGGGGGGGGGGAAGTAATTGCGTATACTGTATTATGACGGGGGCAGTGAAACGGACAGACCCTGCTTCGGAGCAAGATTAAAAAATTCTGACCTTAATTCGAAGGCTTCGTAACGCATACCATTATTTAATTCAGGTGCACCAAAAATTATTGATAATTATTACGCAATATTTTTAATGTGCAATTCGATTGAAAGAACCGCAACAAAAAAATTGTCAGGAGCTTACCTTCGCAAGCAAACGGCATCCTTTACACGACGAACGAAAATAATAGGGCCTACTCAAGGGCTTTAAAACTGTTGTAATCGTATCGGCGGGCCCCAAGAGAGGCTTTTCGATGTTTATTGGGCGTTTGAGATTTTTTCTTGCTTTGTTTTTTTTTTTTTTCGTTCTTTCCCCCAACACCCACGTGACCGTCTAAAATTTGCATAACATAGCGTGCATACGCCCCATCTCTGGTGTGTGCGTGTGTGTTGATGTTGCCATTTTTTTTCTCCCCTAGAATTTTTTGTTTTGTGACTACTTTTCAGAGAGATTTTTATAGACGGGCTTTTTTTGAATTGTGATACATTAGCGTAGTCTGGGCCAGATTTTCGCACGAGCAAGCGGAGCATTTCGGGGAGAGGGAGGGGGGGGGGCGTTCACGTATCACGCCAGCGAATATTTAGCCGTTTTTAACCCCCCCCCCCTTCCCGTCAGGGGCCATTCAAGTATTACGTAAGCATATTTTCAGCCATTTTTGATCCGTCTCCCCCCCCCCCGTCAGCAAAACACTGACCCCCCCCCCTCCCGTCAGCAGCTTAGAATATTTCATATCTTCAAAAAGGGGTGGTTGATGACGTAAGCAACCTTCAAACCCCCTCCCCCTCCCCCTTGTCATCAAAAGTCAGCAAATCCGGAACACCCCCCCCCCCCTCGATGCTGACGTAATACTTGAATGACCCCTCAGCAAAATTTCGTCAGCTCTTCCCCCCCCCCTCCTTACGCATATTGGGATCAGAGATGTAGCGCGGGGGGGGGGGGGAGCACGAGCCACCCCCGTGTGGACGATCAGAAATTTATATTTTTCATGTAAAAGGTATTTAAAAAACAAAGTTAAAATTTCGGAAGGAAATTATTTTCATATGAGGTTATTATAATCAGTCTCTGTAATTCCCAATGCTGGTTTTGAAGGCTAAAAGCTCAGAATTTCTCTTTAAGAAATTCGTTTGCGACCCACCCTCTAAGCTAGACACCTTCAACCCGTTGCTCGAGAGCACCAAGAGTGCTCAGTGCTCGTGACCGATTTCATGCTTGCGAGCACTCTTCATCAACGCTTCAATTAAACACCCCGCAAAAATTTCATTCAAATATTAAAATTTTTAGCCGTCAGGGATACTCTTCGCTTGATGATGGACATACGAAGCGCTCGCTACTCGAGAAAGGTTGAACATCACTGCTTTAAGCAGTATATGCTAATAGCCAAAGCCTCCTAGATCAGTGTTACTCAACCACCGGGCCCTGACATCATTCATACCGAGCCGCGAGTGATCAGCGGTTTCATTTCTCCTCATTCATTTTCCGTTGGTCTTGTGTTTGACCGGGCCTTCCACTCATAAAAATGGAATGAAACCGGGCCGCGGGCTTGCCAAGGTTGAGAATCACTGCCCTAGATGCTAGTAGTATCTAGGAGGCTTTTCGGCTAAACCCATGATCCGCGCGATAAATGTGGATAGCCACCTCAAATCTGATTTCGTAAAAATGAACTAAGCGACTTTTACAGATCGCTTAAGTGACCCGTGGTACAATTCCAGAGCATTTAAGCGGCCCGTGGCACATTTTCAGATCTGAAGTAGACCTCAAAGATCACTTAAGTAACCCGCGACACTCGCGGGCATAGGTGGAGATTGACTTGTAAGTGGGGGGGGCAAGGTCATTATTGCTGGGGGGGGCACGATGATGATGATGATGTCAGCTCATAGATACATTAGATCAGTCGACTCCACCTTTGACGCTGGGGGGGGGGCAACCCACGCCCCCCGTATCTCCTCCCATGTAGTGTGTGAATTTCCTCTCAACGTGTCCTCCCGGACACATTTCCAGAGCACTTGAAGGATCCGTGAAACATGTAGAGATCACTAAAGTGGCTCTGTAGGGGACTTATAAAATAGGGACAATGCTAGTTCAGGTGCCCAATAACTATATCGGAAGTTTTTCCGTTTTTGGCGGACAGAATAAGATGTCATTAAGAATATTTCATATCTTCGTAAAGGTTGGATGATGATGTAAGCATCGTTCAAACCACCTCCTTACCCTCCGCCTTGTCATCAAAAGTCACCAACTCCCCCCCCCCCCCATCGATGCTGAGGTAATACTCGAATGACCCCTAGATTAGTTAAGTCTGGACCAGATTTTTGCATGAGCAAACGAAGCACTAGCCCCCCATACTTTTGTGTCTCGCACAATACGGAACATCGTTAATTATCGCCAAAAATGACACCAGAAGTTGCCAAATTTTGATGAAATTCCTAAAAATAAAAGTCACAATGGCGGGAAACAAAACATTACTGAAAATTGAAGCGAATCAAAATGAATTCCACGAAATATAACGTTCAGGGCCGTTCAAGTATTACGTCATCATCGGTGGTGGGGATTCCGATTTGCTGACTTTTGATGACAAGAGGGGGGTCTTTTTTTTCCAATAAAGAATAAAAATTCAAGTAGACCTAAAAAAAAACGGGAAAAACCGGGACACTTTTGATGAAAATACGGGTCATTGCCAATTATCGCCACAAATGACGCCAAAACTAAACATAGTTGCCAAATATTGGTGAAATTACGGGAGAAATGAAACATTACTGCAAATTACAGTATATTAAAATGAATTCCACGAAAAAACTTTCACCAAGACAAATGTGTGGGAGATGGTATTCTTATTTTATAGTTGTAATTATCATAATATAATTTACGAGTTTGAAAAATAATTTCAATCTTTGACTTCAGTAAAGAATAAAAATTCAAATAGGTTTCGAGTAAAAAAACGGGAAAAAAACCGGGACACTTTTTCCAAAAAGTCGGAACGGCTAACAAAAAAAAAAAAAAAAAACAGATTGTCCCGGAAAATACGGGACGTATGGTCACATCACGATCAGGTACGGAAAATGAAAAGCTCGTAGAGTTACGAGAATATTCCTAGGGGCTAAAGCAACGACACTGGTTGTGTGGAAAAAAAAATCGCGTATTCGCGGTGCATTTGCGAAATATGCTTCCAGGCAAAATAATGGTAACATTCAATACCATATTAATCGCGAGCTATTGTTAATTCTGATCGTTAACTGATTATAAATAGTCTCGTCCTAGCATGTGGGCCAGTGGCGCAACGGATAACGCGTCTGACTACGGATCAGAAGATTCCAGGTTCGAATCCTGGCTGGCTCGTGGTCAAGTTTTTTTTTTTTCTGGTCCTTCATGTCCGAAGACACTCTTCCCTTTCCTCATAGGCCTTCATGGCCAGCTTTTATGTTGACAGGCGGCCCATAGGGCTGGGAATCAGCCAAAATTTAATTTTGGTCTGGTCTGTGGTTATCAAATCTTTGAACGGACCTTCAAAGGTTCAGAAATTCATGAGACACTTCAATGAGGAAATAAGAGAGTTTTCATTAAAAGGAAACAGAGTTTTCATCAAAACACCGATTACATTAAAATTTTATTTTTGACAGTAAACAAATAAGGGGGGGGGGGGAATAGATAAAAACAACCTCCCAATATCAGCTGTAATTTCAACAACTGCACAGTACCGCCATCTATACATAATGTTTACAAATATAAACAAAAAACACAGCTACAACTTGAAAAATAATCATATACGGGCTGATCGTACATCCAGTGCCGTCTTAACGCATAGGCCCACCCGGGCACGGTACGGGGGGCCTCAAGAGAAGAGGGGGTCCTCACAAAAATAAGGACTAATTGAATTTTTCGAGAATTTTCCAAGTAGGGCCTCAGAAAAACCAATTGGCTCGGGGGCCCATGATGCTATCTTAAGACGGCCCTGCGTACATCCCGTATTTCTAGCCCCCCGCGGGCCGACATGAGGGCAGCTAGTGTCATCTATGACAGGTACTGCCAGAAATCCCCATTCGTATTTCGTATTTCGTCCCGTATTTCCCGGGACAGTCCCGGTTTTTTCTGTTTCTCTGACTGTCCCGATTTTTTTTAAATCAAAATTGGCCCGGTTTTTCACGTATTTTCAACGAAGTCAACTTGAATTTTTATTCTTCAAATCAACGCATAGGCGGAGATTGACTTCGAAGTCTGGGGGGGGGGCACGGTCATTATTGCTGAGGGGGCAAGATGATGATGATGATGTCAATTCATATACACATATATGCATTAGATCAGTCGACTCCACCTTTGACTCTGGGCCCGCCCAAGACCCCCCCCCCCTCCCGTATCTCCGCCCATGAATCAACGATTGAAATGATCTTTCCAACTCAGAAATTATATTACGATAATTACGATTACAAACAAGAAATATTCATCTCACACACATTCGTCTTTCTTTTAAATTCATTGCAATTTGAAGTGGTCATTTCTCGAAGCTTCATTAACATGATTGGCGACTTTTCTGTGGTTTTAAGCACAAGTTAGAACAACTTGCTTACTTTTGGCAATAATTGGCAAATTGTCCCTCCAGGGATATAAGCCTTTTACCCTTGCGGGTTGGGTCGCGCTGGGGGAGCCTCCCCCCCCCCACAATGTTTTCCTCATGTCAGCACCAGTACGGTCTTAACCCACGGGCTCGCCCCGGGCAAGGCCGGGGTGCCTCGTGAAAATGAGACCCGATTAAAATTTTCGAATGTAAGCATTTAAAATTGGAAATCGCAAATTTATAACCTCGTAAAAAATTCGGTATGCCCGGTAGCCCATAATGCTCTTAAGGCCGGTATTACACTATAAAAGTTTGGTAAAAGTCCTTTTATAAAACTTGAAAAAATGCAACCAATAAGGCCACCGGTTGCATTTTCTAGAATGTAACCAATAACGTTATTGGTTCGGTATTTCCAGTTTTATAAAAGAGATTTTATCAAACTTTTATAGCGTAATACCGGCCTAAGATGGGTTCTGGTAGGCACCTTGGATACAGTAGATGTAATTAACGCATCTAAAGGCCCAGTTTCACACGATTTTTGGCCTGGAGGTGTTTTTTAGGGATATCCAAGGATATTACATCAAGGTTCATCGCATCTATTTCAAGGTTTTTCAGTTCCAAAAGCAGGTTTTTATTTCCTCTCCTTCGCTTTTGATGGTTTTCCTCCACCTTGATATTTTTCAGTATATATATTAGGTTTCTCGATAGATATGAATCTCTCTGAGGCTGAGATTACACTATAAAAGTTTGATAAAAGCTCTTTTATAAAACTTGGAAAATCCAACCAATAAGCATATCGCTTACATTCGAGCAAATGCAACTCATGATCTTATTGGTTACATTTTTCAAGTCATTTAAAAGAACTATTCTAAAACTTCAAAAGTGCAACCAATAAGCGTATCGCTTACATTCGGGCGAATGTAATCAATGGGTAAATCGGTTGGTTTTTCAAGTTTTGTAAAAGATATTTTATCAAACTTTTAAAGTGTAATGCCGGTTTAAGGCCGGGATTACACTTTAAAAGTTTTGTGAAACCTCTTTGATAAAATTTGAGAAATGCCACCAATAAGCTTATCGATTACAATCGAGCTAATGAAACCGATCAGCTTATTGGTTATATTTGTGAAGTTTTATAAAAGAATTTGTAAAACGTTTGTAGTGTAATCCCGGCCTTGACTCTTTGGGGGGGGGGGGGGGGGGAATGATAATATTTCATATCGTGCAGTAAACTCCCGACAATATCTGGCTTAATGTGGTGGAAGGGTGGTCGGATAACAGAAAAGAGCACTAGAAGCCGGAGTTCTGTAAATACGCACTCCTCGTCTTTGGAAATATTTTTCATCAATTTTAATATATTTTAATATTTTCAAAACATTCAATATTTTAATTAATTCTGAAACATAAATAATTTTCGTTAATTTTGAAATATAAAGATTTTTTCATCAATTCTGGAAACATAAATATTTCTTGATAATTCTCTGGGAATTTTCTTTTAATTTAGAATTACAACGAAAAAAATTTGAGAATTCAAAAAAGAAAATTTGAGAATTCAAAAAAGAAATTTTTTTAGAATTCAAAAAAGAAATTTTTTTAGAATTCAAAAAAGAAATTTTTTTAGAATTCAAAAAAGAAATTTTTTTAGAATTCAAAAAAGATAATTTGAGAATTCAAAAAAGGAAATTTGAGAATTCAAAAAAGATAATTTGAGAATTCAAAAAAGGAAATTTGAGAATTCGAAAAAGAAAATTTGAGAATTCAAAAAAGGAAATTTGAGAATTCGAAAAAGAAAATTTGAGAATTCAAAAAAGAAATTTTTTTAGAATTCAAAAAAGATAATTTGAGAATTCAAAAAAGGAAATTTGAGAATTCAAAAAAGAAAATTTGAGAATTCAAAAAAGGAAATTTGAGAATTCAAAAAAGAAAATTTGAGAATTCAAAAAAGAAATTTTTTTAGAATTCAAAAAAGATAATTTGAGAATTCAAAAAAGGAAATTTGAGAATTCAAAAAAGAAAATTTGAGAATTCAAAAAAGGAAATTTGAGAATTCAAAAAAGAAAATTTGAGAATTCAAAAAAGAAATTTTTTTAGAATTCAAAAAAGATAATTTGAGAATTCAAAAAAGGAAATTTGAGAATTCAAAAAAGAAAATTTGAGAATTCAAAAAAGGAAATTTGAGAATTCAAAAAAGAAAATTTGAGAATTCAAAAAAGAAAATTTGAGAATTCAAAAAAGAAAATTTGAGAATTCAAAAAAGAAATTTTTTTAGAATTTTAAAAGAGAAAAAAAATCGATAAACAAAACAAATGCAAATTTTGTTCAGAGTTTTTTCCTTCGCATCTCACCCCCCCCCCCCCCCCGCCCCTCAACTTCAACGAATAACGTCAACGCATAGGATTTTATGTTACACCGGAGGATTCTATCTCCTCCCCCCCCCCCCCGTGGGAAACTCTAGTTTGTAGAGAGATGACAATCCAAAATTAACGGGAAAATAATAATTACAGACTTCAAGAAAATTTCAAATCAATGGAAAAATTAATTTCAGGGTAAGAAAATTCCCTCGATTATATACTTAGAGGCGGCCCTGTTGGTGCAGGATATGGATTGTTCCAGACTGAATGACAGAATTTAATCTATATTTAAGGAAAGTAATGATTCCAGAACAAGTAACAAAAATAACTCCAAATTTGATGGAAGAAATAATCCATCAACTAATGAAGGAAACAATTGAAAAACTAATGACAGAAACTATTGCTGAAATAATTCCAGATTTGATAAAAAATGATTTCATTTTTAGTAAAAGGAATAATTCCAGATTCAGTGAAAGATATAATTTCAGAACTGATGAAAGAAACAGTTGCAATACTAATGAAAGAAAGAAGAATAGAGCAATACTAATGAAAGAAAGAACAATAGAGCAATACTAATGAAAGAAAGAACAATAGAGCAATACTAATGAAAGAAAGAAGAATAGAGCAATACTAATGAAAGAAAGAACAATAGAGCAATACTAATGAAAGAAAGAACAATTGAGCAATACTAATGAAAGAAAGAACAATTGAGCAATACTAATGAAAGAAAGAACAATAGAGCAATACTAATGAAAGAAACAATGATAGCGATACTAATGAAGGAAACAATTGCAACAATAATGAAAGCAATAACCCCAGATTTAAAGGTGTGAAAATGATTCGAGATTTTTGTTAACGAAAAATAATTTCAGGACTAATGAAAGGAAAAATTGCAAAACTAATGAAAGCGAAAATTTGTAAAACTAATAAAAGCGAAAAATTGCAAAACTAATGAAAGCAAAAATTCCAAAACTAATGAAAGCAAGAATTGCAAAACTAATGAAAGCAAAAATTCCAAAACTAATGAAATGGAAAATTGCAGTACCAATGGCAGAAATAATTCCAGAACTAATGAAAGAAACATCAAGTATTGTCTATTTGCCAACCCAGAAACCGTTTACAACTCATTAATGAAATAAGCATTTGAAATAAGAAATAATTCAGACTTTAGGAAAGAAATAATTGAAACTTAAAAAAACAAAAACATAATTGAGGCAAGAAAACAACATAATTGAGACTATACGAAAGAAATAATTGCAATAAATTATAGAAATTATTCCAGATTTAATGAATAATAATTTCAGGACTAAAGAAAGTAAAAATTGCAGTGCTAATTAAAGTAACTATTGCTTTTTTTTTGGTTAAAAATTATTTCAGAACTAATGAAAGAAATAATTTCAGGTTTTGTGAAAAATATTTTTATATATAATGAAAGAAATGGAGTTCCAGTATTAAGAAAAACGGAAGCGATGATGAAAATTCCGGAACTAATGAAATTATAAATTATTGAAAAAATTTAAAACCCCGAAATTAATGAAGAAAATGAATTCGGGAGTTAGGGAAAATTCAGGATGAACGAATAATTCTGTGGTGTTTGGTCAGAACATGATATCTCCAAAAAAATGGCTTTTTGATCTAGTGGTAAGTCTTGCTAATTATAACTAATTAGGAGTGAGATAAATGCACAAAATACGTGCGTACGGCTAAACAACGTTTGATGTATGATATTTTCATTTGTATTTGTGTTTATGCTTTATTTCTGATTTCTAAATGACAATGAAAATGCTTATATCTCAAAAATGTGATTTTGGAGTTCTGACCAAACACCACAGAATTCAGAATCAGTGAAAGCCTTCTAAAATTCAGGGGACATTGGGCCCGCGTCAGGCCCGTCATTTAGGGGGAGGGGGGGGCGTTGCCCCCACCTGGCTTCTGAAAATACACTAAAAATGGTATATATATATATATACACATACATTGAGTACATGTGCTTTGGCCCCCCCCCCCCCGGAAAAAGTTGAAATGACGGCCCTGGCCCGCGTCCCTGTTGCGTGACCCACTAAGACTCCACCGGCCTTAGAGAGAGAGAGAGAGAGAGACAGAGTTGGGCATGGGCGGTATACGGGGGGGGGCATGGGGGAAATTGCCCCCCCCCCCAAGGTCACAGGTGGAGTCGACTGATCTAATGCATATATGTATATATGAGCTGACATCATCATCATCGTGCCCCCCCCCCAGCAATAACGACCTTGCCCCCCCAGACTTCCAAGTCAATCTCCACCTATGAAATTGGGCCCTCTAAATCCAACTTCCAACCCTCAACATGGTATTTATTAAATAATAATAATAATAAAAGTTGAAGAAAAAAATGTCTATCTCGTGGCCCCGTGGGCCACTGGACTAGAGCTATGCCCCCCCCCCCCATCCTCCACTTCCTTGTGGGAACTATTACAAGACAGCTATAACGAAAGGTCACCGTCAAAAAAAAACTATTATAAATGACTGCAGTGGAACCTCCCCTAACGGACACCTCCCTTTAACGGGCACTTTTCTGATCCCCGGTCCCGTGTGGAATAGGGTTTTAATGTTTCAGTAAGGACAGTAAAATCAAGCTAACTGAAAATTGTTCTTCCAAACACTAATTTATTAATTTTTGGTCATAAAGCGAGAATTCATCATATTCAACTAAGATTATGTTTGATCCCAAGCTCGTGTTAGTATATATGACAAATCGTCAATTAATTACTTAACATAACTGCGTGTGATTCGAATGGGGTTCTGTTTGTTTACAACTCGTGAAGAAAGTCAACACATTACAAGACTGATAATGTTGTTTATGAACGTTTTAAATTTCATTTGATTTTTACTGCAAAATATGTGTAGGGTATATGTGTATCATGTATGGGTGGAAATCATTAATTTTTTCAATGAAGAGAAGGAAGGTTATATGAAAGCTTTTCCATATTCATAACACTTCCCAACTTTATTTGAGAAATGTGTATAATCGCCGGTAAAAGTGGCAAATGTAGTTAAATTTGATCAAACGTACTTCTTCGAGACGATTGGTGATAGTGATAGGAACTGAGAGACATCCAGGCTCTGTCACACTCGGTGATGTAAGCAAATTGTCCCTGAGGACTCGGGTGCCTTCGGGGAAACTAACCATTTATTGAGCTTGAGAAAGATATATTACGTACATGGGCAGGTGCCATTACGCACATCGCCAGTAAACAAGTATAAAATTTATGATCGAAAAATGGTGATTCATGTAACTAAATCACAATTATAAATCGCAGATTATATCGTCATAATCGAGAATAGTTCTTGATAAAATTTTATCTCTTCAGGGATTTTCATTGAATCAGTTACTCCCAATCAATGAAACTGCCAATCTGCAGCTGGGATGATCCAATCGCTGCACCGCGTGGTTTGATTTGGTCCAAAGACATCTCGCAACTGATTTTATACTTAGATTATGATTTTATACTTAGATTATGATTTTATACTTAGATTATGATTTTATACTTAGATTATGATTTTATACTTAGATTATGATTTTATACTTAGATTATGATTTTATAGTTGTTGTGATTGTAATGTATATTTTGTAATGTATGCTTTTTATGAATAAATTGCCAGAGGTATCCAGTCCGTGAGGACAATGAGCCGATATTGGAATATGGCGATGTGGCCTGGGTATCTTTCGGTTTGACAGTCCAAAGACATTCGTCAGCAATTGCTGCCTATATCCAGCTTCTCGATAAACCCGCGTGGATCATAGTATTGACTCAACACTACTGTGGCTCTTCTTCCTCTTCTCTAAACAGATGTATGAGATCGCTGTCTGGGTGTAGTTGACATCTTATTCTAGCAGATCTCCTAACAGACATAGGTGGCTCTCTATCTGGTTCCTGCTCCGGGGCTGTAGCTCTGATATCCTCAGGGTGCTGCTCTAGAAAGCAGACCAGTCTACGTATCTTACTTTTTGAATCTTCCCTCTTCAGAAAGGTCAAGCCAAGGTATTGAAGATGTTCAGCTGTGGCTCTCTGAAGTGGCAGGCCGTTGTCTTGGGGCATAGAGTTGCGTAGTAAAGAGGCATACCTATGGCCGAACATGCACATTTATCACTGGGGGATTGATTTGAACATATGAAGGTTAGCCGGAATCGGACCATGGCCCGTAACGAACATTATCATCTCACATGACCATTTATGGTTCCAAGGCATTACATGTCGCAGGATGCTATAGTTTGATCGACCGGGCTCTGTGTTGTCATCCCACCTCTGCTGCCATTTGTTCATTAGATCCTTCCACAGGATTGCTTTGCAATGTAATGCGGGAAGCATTAGATCACCTCTTAGGGGCCGTTCAAGTATTACGTCAGCAAATTTTTGGCTATTTTTGACCCCCCCCCCCTTGCCAGCAAAATTTCGTCAGCACTGCCCCCAACACACTCATACCTCCTAACACATATTGGGGGGGATCAGAAACGTACGTGGCAGGGAGGGCATAGGGGGCTCGTGCGCCTTCCCCCCGTAGACGAAAATAAAAATTTTAATGTAAAGAAATTTAAAAAAAATTAGAAATTCCGAAATTTGATGAAAAAAAATCCACCTTTCATCGTCTCGAATAGCAAATTCCTCAACAAATTTATTCCAAGCTTTGACCCCCCCCCCCCGGACCACTATTGATGAAAAAAAAAATTCTGATGAAATTCAGAAAATTTTCATAAATTATTCTCTTATTGATGGAAAGTGAAAACTGGTCAGTAACAATTCTGGTCAAGATTTGATTCTTCTGTAGATATACAAACTGTTCACACGATTGGAAAGAATGTCCGAAACGAATGAGAATTGCGATCATAGTTCCACACATAGTGGAATGCTGATTTCATTTTTTTTACTAATAGGTGTCTTGGCTTGGGGAGGGCAGGAGGAAGGGAGGGCACTTAAGTGTCGTCGGCGAGCCCGCGGGCCACGGGTTGAAGACTTCTATGTAGTGTAATGAAATAACTTCGCAGCAACTATGCCGGGAATGAAAGTAACTATCGCAAAACACAAATAACTGCAGAAAAAATGAAAATAACTTTAGATTTAATAAAAGAAGTGATTCATTCCATATTCATTGAAAGAAGTGATTCATTCCATATTCATTGAAAGAAGTGATTCATTTCCATATTCATTGAAAGAAGTGATTCATTGCCATATTCATTGAAAGAAGTGATTCATTCCATATTCATTGAAAGAAGTGATTCATTCCATATTCATTGAAAGAAGTGATTCATTCCATATTCATTGAAATAAGTGATTCATTTCCATATTCATTGAAAGAAGTGATTCATTCCATATTCATTGAAATAAGTGATTCATTTCCATATTCATTGAAAGAAGTGATTCATTCCATATTCATTGAAATAAGTGATTCATTTCCATATTCATTGAAAGAAGTGATTCATTCCATATTCATTGAAATAAGTGATTCATTTCCATATTCATTGAAAGAATTGATTCATTCCATATTCATTGAAAGAAGTGATTCATTTCCATATTCATTGAAAGAAGTGATTCATTTCCATATTCATTGAAAGAAGTGATTCATTCCATATTCATTGAAATAAGTGATTCATTTCCATATTCATTTAAAGAAGTGATTCATTTCCATATTCATTGAAAGAAGTGATTCATTCCATATTCATTGAAAGAAGTGATTCATTCCATATTCATTGAAATAAGTGATTCATTTCCATATTCATTGAAAGAAGTGATTCATTCCATATTCATTGAAATAAGTGATTCATTTCCATATTCATTGAAAGAATTGATTCATTCCATATTCATTGAAAGAAGTGATTCATTTCCATATTCATTGAAAGAAGTGATTCATTTCCATATTCATTGAAAGAAGTGATTCATTCCATATTCATTGAAATAAGTGATTCATTTCCATATTCATTTAAAGAAGTGATTCATTTCCATATTCATTGAAAGAAGTGATTCATTCCATATTCATTGAAAGAAGTGATTCATTCCATATTCATTGAAAGAAGTGATTCATTTCCATATTCATTGAAAGAAGTGATTCATTCCATATTCATTGAAATAAGTGATTCATTTCCATATTCATTGAAAGAAGTGATTCATTCCATATTCATTGAAATAAGTGATTCATTTCCATATTCATTGAAAGAAGTGATTCATTCCATATTCATTGAAAGAAGTGATTCATTTCCATATTCATTGAAAGAAGTGATTCATTTCCATATTCATTGAAAGAAGTGATTCATTCCATATTCATTGAAATAAGTGATTCATTTCCATATTCATTTAAAGAAGTGATTCATTTCCATATTCATTGAAAGAAGTGATTCATTCCATATTCATTGAAAGAAGTGATTCATTCCATATTCATTGAAAGAAGTGATTAATTCCATATTCATTGAAAGAAGTGATTCATTTCCATATTCATTGAAAGAAGTGATTCATTTCCATATTCATTGAAAGAAGTGATTCATTGCCATATTCATTGAAAGAAGTGATTCATTTCCATATTCATTGAAAGAAGTGATTCATTTCCATATTCATTGAAAGAAGTGATTCATTCCATATTCATTGAAAGAAGTGATTCATTCCATATTCATTGAAAGAAGTGATTCATTCCATATTCATTGAAAGAAGTGATTCATTTCATATTCATTGAAATAAGTGATTCATTTCCATATTCATTGAAATAAGTGATTCATTCCATATTCATTGAAAGAAGTGATTCATTCCATATTCATTGAAAGAAGTGATTCCATATTCATTGAAAGAAGTTATTCATTCCATATTCATTGAAAGAAGTGATTCATTCCATATTCATTGAAAGAAGTGATTCCATATTCATTGAAAGAAGTGATTCATTCCATATTCATTGAAAGAAGTGATTCCATATTCATTGAAAGAAGTTATTCATTCCATATTCATTCCATATTCATTGAAAGAAGTGATTCATTCCATATTCATTGAAAGAAGTGATTCATTTCATATTCATTGAAATAAGTGATTCATTTCCATATTCATTGAAAGAAGTGATTCATTTCATATTCATTGAAAGAAGTGATTCATTTCCATATTCATTGAAAGAAGTGATTCATTTCCATATTTATTGAAAGAAGTGATTCATTTCATATTCATTGAAAGAAGTGATTCATTTCCATATTCAGTGAAAGAAGTGATTAATCCCATATTCATTGAAAGAAGTGATTCATTTCCATATTCATTGAAAGAAGTGATTCATTCCATATTCATTGAAAGAAGTGATTCATTTCCATATTTATTGAAAGAAGTGATTCATTCCATATTCATTGAAAGAAGTGATTCATTCCATATTCATTGAAAGAAGTGATTCATTCCATATTCATTGAAAGAAGTGATTCATTCCATATTCATTGAAAGAAAGTGATTCATTTCCATATTCATTGAAAGAAGTGATTCATTCCATATTCATTGAAATAAGTGATTCATTTCCATATTCATTGAAAGAAGTGATTCATTCCATATTCATTGAAATAAGTGATTCATTTCCATATTCATTGAAAGAAGTGATTCATTCCATATTCATTGAAATAAGTGATTCATTTCCATATTCATTGAAAGAATTGATTCATTCCATATTCATTGAAAGAAGTGATTCATTCCATATTCATTGAAAGAAGTGATTCATTTCCATATTCATTGAAAGAAGTGATTCATTCCATATTCATTGAAATAAGTGATTCATTTCCATATTCATTGAAAGAAGTGATTCATTCCATATTCATTGAAATAAGTGATTCATTTCCATATTCATTGAAAGAAGTGATTCATTCCATATTCATTGAAAGAAGTGATTCATTCCATATTCATTGAAAGAAGTGATTAATTCCATATTCATTGAAAGAAGTGATTCATTTCCATATTCATTGAAAGAAGTGATTCATTTCCATATTCATTGAAAGAAGTGATTCATTGCCATATTCATTGAAAGAAGTGATTCATTTCCATATTCATTGAAAGAAGTGATTCATTTCCATATTCATTGAAAGAAGTGATTCATTTCCATATTCATTGAAAGAAGTGATTCATTCCATATTCATTGAAAGAAGTGATTCATTCCATATTCATTGAAAGAAGTGATTCATTCCATATTCATTGAAAGAAGTGATTCATTCCATATTCATTGAAAGAAGTGATTCATTCCATATTCATTGAAATAAGTGATTCATTCCATATTCATTGAAAGAAGTGATTCATTCCATATTCATTGAAAGAAGTGATTCATTCCATATTCATTGAAAGAAGTGATTCCATATTCATTGAAAGAAGTTATTCATTCCATATTCATTGAAAGAAGTGATTCATTCCATATTCATTGAAAGAAGTGATTCCATATTCATTGAAAGAAGTTATTCATTCCATATTCATTCCATATTCATTGAAAGAAGTGATTCATTCCATATTCATTGAAAGAAGTGATTCATTCCATATTCATTGAAAGAAGTGATTCATTTCATATTCATTGAAATAAGTGATTCATTTCCATATTCATTGAAAGAAGTGATTCATTTCATATTCATTGAAAGAAGTGATTCATTTCCATATTCATTGAAAGAAGTGATTCATTTCCATATTCATTGAAAGAAGTGATTCATTTCATATTCATTGAAAGAAGTGATTCATTTCCATATTCAGTGAAAGAAGTGATTAATCCCATATTCATTGAAAGAAGTGATTCATTTCCATATTCATTGAAAGAAGTGATTCATTCCATATTCATTGAAAGAAGTGATTCATTTCCATATTTATTGAAAGAAGTGATTCATTCCATATTCATTGAAAGAAGTGATTCATTCCATATTCATTGAAAGAAGTGATTCATTCCATATTCATTGAAAGAAGTGATTCATTCCATATTCATTGAAAGAAAGTGATTCATTTCCATATTCATTGAAAGAAGTGATTCATTCCATATTCATTGAAATAAGTGATTCATTTCCATATTCATTGAAAGAAGTGATTCATTCCATATTCATTGAAATAAGTGATTCATTTCCATATTCATTGAAAGAAGTGATTCATTCCATATTCATTGAAATAAGTGATTCATTTCCATATTCATTGAAAGAATTGATTCATTCCATATTCATTGAAAGAAGTGATTCATTCCATATTCATTGAAAGAAGTGATTCATTTCCATATTCATTGAAAGAAGTGATTCATTCCATATTCATTGAAATAAGTGATTCATTTCCATATTCATTGAAAGAAGTGATTCATTCCATATTCATTGAAATAAGTGATTCATTTCCATATTCATTGAAAGAAGTGATTCATTCCATATTCATTGAAAGAAGTGATTCATTTCCATATTCATTGAAAGAAGTGATTCATTTCCATATTCATTGAAAGAAGTGATTCATTCCATATTCATTGAAATAAGTGATTCATTTCCATATTCATTTAAAGAAGTGATTCATTTCCATATTCATTGAAAGAAGTGATTCATTCCATATTCATTGAAAGAAGTGATTCCATATTCATTGAAAGAAGTTATTCATTCCATATTCATTCCATATTCATTGAAAGAAGTGATTCATTCCATATTCATTGAACGAAGTGATTCATTCCATATTCATTGAAAGAAGTGATTCATTCCATATTCATTGAAAGAAGTGATTCATTCCATATTCATTGAAAGAAGTGATTCATTCCATATTCATTGAAAGAAGTGATTCATTCCATATTCATTGAAAGAAGTGATTCATTTCATATTCATTGAAATAAGTGATTCATTTCCATATTCATTGAAAGAAGTGATTCATTTCATATTCATTGAAAGAAGTGATTCATTTCCATATTCATTGAAAGAAGTGATTCATTTCCATATTCAGTGAAGGAAGTGATTAATAACATATTTATTGAAAGAAGTGATTCATTTCCATATTCATTGAAAGAAGTGATTCATTCCATATTCATTGAAAGAAGTGATTCATTTCCATATTCATTGAAAGAAGTGATTCATTCCATATTCATTGAAAGAAGTGATTCATTCCATATTCATTGAAAGAAGTGATTCATTTCCATATTCATTGAAAGAAGTGATTCATTCTATATTCATTGAAATAAGTGATTCATTTCCATATTCATTGAAAGAAGTGATTCATTCCATATTCATTGAAATAAGTGATTCATTTCCATATTCATTGAAAGAATTGATTCATTCCATATTCATTGAAAGAAGTGATTCATTTCCATATTCATTGAAAGAAGTGATTCATTTCCATATTCATTGAAAGAAGTGATTCATTCCATATTCATTGAAATAAGTGATTCATTTCCATATTCATTTAAAGAAGTGATTCATTTCCATATTCATTGAAAGAAGTGATTCATTCCATATTCATTGAAAGAAGTGATTCATTCCATATTCATTGAAAGAAGTGATTCATTTCCATATTCATTGAAAGAAGTGATTCATTCCATATTCATTGAAATAAGTGATTCATTTCCATATTCATTGAAAGAAGTGATTCATTCCATATTCATTGAAATAAGTGATTCATTTCCATATTCATTGAAAGAAGTGATTCATTCCATATTCATTGAAAGAAGTGATTCATTTCCATATTCATTGAAAGAAGTGATTCATTTCCATATTCATTGAAAGAAGTGATTCATTCCATATTCATTGAAATAAGTGATTCATTTCCATATTCATTTAAAGAAGTGATTCATTTCCATATTCATTGAAAGAAGTGATTCATTCCATATTCATTGAAAGAAGTGATTCATTCCATATTCATTGAAAGAAGTGATTAATTCCATATTCATTGAAAGAAGTGATTCATTTCCATATTCATTGAAAGAAGTGATTCATTGCCATATTCATTGAAAGAAGTGATTCATTTCCATATTCATTGAAAGAAGGGATTCATTTCCATATTCATTGAAACAAGTGATTCATTCCATATTCATTGAAAGAAGTGATTCATTCCATATTCATTGAAAGAAGTGATTCATTCCATATTCATTGAAATAAGTGATTCATTCCATATTCATTGAAAGAAGTGATTCATTCCATATTCATTGAAAGAAGTGATTCCATATTCATTGAAAGAAGTTATTCATTCCATATTCATTGAAAGAAGTTATTCATTCCATATTCATTGAAAGAAGTGATTCATTCCATATTCATTGAAAGAAGTGATTCCATATTCATTGAAAGAAGTTATTCATTCCATATTCATTCCATATTCATTGAAAGAAGTGATTCATTCCATATTAATTGAAAGAAGTGATTCATTCCATATTCATTGAAAGAAGTGATTCATTCCATATTCATTGAAAGAAGTGATTCATTCCATATTCATTGAAAGAAGTGATTCCATATTCATTGAAAGAAGTTATTCATTCCATATTCATTCCATATTCATTGAAAGAAGTGATTCATTCCATATTAATTGAAAGAAGTGATTCATTCCATATTCATTGAAAGAAGTGATTCATTCCATATTAATTGAAAGAAGTGATTCATTCCATATTCATTGAAAGAAGTGATTCATTCCATATTCATTGAAAGAAGTGATTCATTTCATATTCATTGAAATAAGTGATTCATTTCCATATTCATTGAAAGAAGTGATTCATTTCATATTCATTGAAAGAAGTGATTCATTTCCATATTCATTGAAAGAAGTGATTCATTTCCATATTCATTGAAAGAAGTGATTCATTTCCATATTCATTGAAAGAAGTGATTCATTTCCATATTCATTGAAAGAAGTGATTCATTTCCATATTCATTGAAAGAAGTGATTCATTCCATATTCATTGAAAGAAGTGATTCATTCCATATTCATTGAAAGAAGTGATTCATTCCATATTCATTGAAAGAAGTGATTCATTCCATATTCATTGAAAGAAGTGATTCATTGCCATATTCATTGAAAGAAGTGATTCATTCCATATTCATTGAAAGAAGTGATTCATTCCATATTCATTGAAAGAAGTGATTCATTTCCATATTCATTGAAAGAAGTGATTCATTTCCATATTCATTGAAAGAAGTGATTCATTTCCATATTCATTGAAAGAAGTGATTCATTCCATATTCATTGAAAGAAGTGATTCATTCCATATTCATTGAAATAAGTGATTCATTCCATATTCATTGAAAGAAGTGATTCATTCCATATTCATTGAAAGAAGTGATTCCATATTCATTGAAAGAAGTTATTCATTCCATATTCATTGAAAGAAGTTATTCATTCCATATTCATTGAAAGAAGTGATTCATTCCATATTCATTGAAAGAAGTGATTCCATATTCATTGAAAGAAGTTATTCATTCCATATTCATTCCATATTCATTGAAAGAAGTGATTCATTCCATATTAATTGAAAGAAGTGATTCATTCCATATTCATTGAAAGAAGTGATTCATTCCATATTCATTGAAAGAAGTGATTCATTCAATATTCATTGAAAGAAGTGATTCCATATTCATTGAAAGAAGTTATTCATTCCATATTCATTCCATATTCATTGAAAGAAGTGATTCATTCCATATTAATTGAAAGAAGTGATTCATTCCATATTCATTGAAAGAAGTGATTCATTCCATATTCATTGAAAGAAGTGATTCATTTCATATTCATTGAAATAAGTGATTCATTTCCATATTCATTGAAAGAAGTGATTCATTTCCATATTCATTGAAAGAAGTGATTCATTTCATATTCATTGAAAGAAGTGATTCATTTCCATATTCAGTGAAAGAAGTGATTAATCCCATATTCATTGAAAGAAGTGATTCATTTCCATATTCATTGAAAGAAGTGATTCATTTCCATATTCATTGAAAGAAGTGATTCATTTCCATATTCATTGAAAGAAGTGATTCATTCCATATTCATTGAAAGAAGTGATTCATTCCATATTCATTGAAAGAAGTGATTCATTCCATATTCATTGAAAGAAGTGATTCATTCCATATTCATTGAAAGAAGTGATTCATTGCCATATTCATTGAAAGAAGTGATTCATTCCATATTCATTGAAAGAAGTGATTCATTCCATATTCATTGAAAGAAGTGATTCATTTCCATATTCATTGAAAGAAGTGATTCATTTCCATATTCATTGAAAGAAGTGATTCATTTCCATATTCATTGAAAGAAGTGATTCATTCCATATTCATTGAAAGAAGTGATTCCATATTCATTGAAAGAAGTTATTCCATATTCATTGAAGAAGTTATTCATTCCATATTCATTGAAAGAAGTGATTCATTCCATATTCATTGAAAGAAGTGATTCATTCCATATTCATTGAAAGAAAGTGATTCATTTCCATATTCATTGAAAGAAGTGATTCATTTCCATATTCATTGAAAGAAGTGATTCCATATTCATTGAAAGAAAGTGATTCATTTCCATATTCATTGAAAGAAGTGATTCATTTCCATATTCATTGAAAGAAGTGATTCATTTCCATATTCATTGAAAGAAGTGATTCCATATTCATTGAAAGAAGGGATTCCATATTCATTGAAGAAGTTATTCATTCCATATTCATTGAAGAAGTTATTCATTCCATATTCATTGAAAGAAAGTGATTCATTCCATATTCATTGAAAGAAGTGATTCATTCCATATTCATTGAAAGAAGTGATTCATTCCATATTCATTGAAAGAAGTGATTCATTCCATATTCATTGAAAGAAGTGATTCATTCCATATTCATTGAAAGAAGTGATTCATTCCATATTCATTGAAAGAAGTGATTCATTCCATATTCATTGAAAGAAGTGATTCATTCCATATTCATTGAAAGAATTGATTCATTCCATATTCATTGAAAGAAGTGATTCATTCCATATTCATTGAAAGAAGTTATTCATTCCATATTCATTGAAAGAAGTTATTCATTCCATATTCATTGAAAGAAGTTATTCATTCCATATTCATTGAAAGAAGTTATTCATTCCATATTCATTGAAAGAAAGTGATTCATTCCATATTCATTGAAAGAAATAATCCTAGAACAAATGAAAGAAATAATTCCTGATTTTAAGAAAGAAATAATTTTTCATTAAACTTTAATTTTTTATGAATTTTCCTCAATTCTGGGATTTTTCTCTCTCATTAATTCTGAATTTTTTTTGGTGAGTAGATATTTTTCAGCATTCCTGTATATTCCGTGATAATACGTGAATGTTTTTGAATGCCTATTCCCTCTCCCCACAAAACATATAAAATCGTCGCCAAAGAGCCCCGAAATTATTTCCGCACCGGGCCCCGTGTCTGATAAGGGCGGCCTTGCCTGATCTAAACCCTTGTCAACCCCGCAAGATTATACAAGCTCTTCAACCGGGGATGGGGGGGGGGGACTGACAGGGCTCTAGCCCTGGAGCCCGGGACGATTATCACAATTTTTTTATTTTTCACGTTATAAATTAACTACAGAAGGGTCCCGTTAAAAGTCTGACCGAGGGGCCCACAAAAGATCCCAGCCTAGGAGCCCCGCTACAGGATGTGGGGGCCATGAGGGAGGGGGCACCGAGGTTTGTACAGTGAACGGGGGCCCCCATATCGTGAGGGGCCATTACACGACAGGCCGTGCAGCGTTTTACAACCAGAGGTCACCCGCAAACTATCGTAAATGACTATAAGTACTGTATTAAACACACATACACGCGAGCATTGAAATTTCAGTAAATAGTGAGTACCGTAGTGATAGTATAATAACTATGCAGCGCCGTTGCTAGGCAACGAATGAAGGAGGGGGGGGCGGCGAAGGACAGTCACGTGACTATAAATAAAAACCTTCGTCGCCTTTTCTTATCGATCGCCTTTCCGCTGCATCTGCACAAAACGAGAGCAGCTCTCACCGAGGAAAGAGCTCTCTCTCTCTCTCTCCCTCTCTCTTGCTCTCTCGAGGTCGACTTGTACTACTTAATATTAAAAAAAAACCAGCATGATAATGATAACTATATATTGCTGAATTGGTGCTCGGCAGCGGCGGCATGTCCCGATAATGTTGTTATCACAACAACAACAACAACAACCTTAAGAAAATATTTACCGTGATAATTCCCTCTTCCGTCATTCAGTGAGAAATTTTTTTTGCTCTTTGTAGGAATCATCAATATTTTGCTCCTAGAATGGTTCACTATCCGTGAAGGTACGCATTATTTAATTAAAAAATAATAATTTAGTTTAGACATTATCGATATAGTGGGAAAAAATGCTCGGATTAAAATCTACGTTAGCCTCGGATTATCCCTTGCCGATATCGGATTATCGCGATAACAATCGACGGTGGAAACGCAGAACTTTCAAAAGAAGTTGACGTTCGAGGACCTCTCCGACGCCATATGTTGTTCAGTGACAATCATGGTGATGGTGCTAAAGGATACATCCAAGTATTATTAGGATTATAGAATTGATTATTCTCTCTACAATCATTGATCCCATTAGTGAGTTGTTGATTATTATAGATGATATATATATATATATATACATAATATACAGTACAATATGGTAGATAATCTTGAGTGAATCCGCCCCCGCCTCCCCTTTCAAGCATATCGAAGATTCGTCCTGGAAGGTTCAGCAATAACCCTAGCCTTACCTCAATGTATAGATAATTCAAGGAAAGCGATATATGTATTGATACTCTCTGTGATGCGTGATGGATGCCACGGATGATTGTCACGCCACCCACGCAGTGACTGTGACTGTTCTTCAGATGTGACGTCCCGATTGGTTTCAGTATTAATGTCTGATATCGAGTTCTAGACATCAATTGGACATAATAGATTATTCTTCTGAATTATAGTTAACAATTAGTAGAGTATATATAATAGGCTTACAATATGTCGACTACCGAGTCGAGTTCCCTTGTGATGTCCGAATCGAAAGGTGGTGACAATAACCAGAACCTCACCGTGGGTGGTTGTGGTAACAGCGTCGGTATGAAGTCTGCGGGATCCAAGATGGACCTGAGCAGCACCCTGAGGGGTGCGACCTTCGCCAGTGCCGGGACCGTGTCCCGGAAAGAGTATTACTGGAAGTTGTTCTGCGAGCACAAGCATTCGACGGTCACCCTGTGCCTGGTTTTTTGGTCGTTCGGTATGTGCGTCGCTTTCCTCGGACCGACGCTGCTGGACTTGGGATGCAAGACGGGCACCGTCTTCGCCACCATGTCGTGGGTGTTCTTCAGCCAGACGTTCTTCGTGCTCCTGGGATCCGCGTGCGGTGGACTGATACTCAGAAGGTGAGTCCGACTTCCTTTTGCCAATATTTGTTATTATATGGCTATTTGAAACCTATTGACACGGGCATTTTTCTAGTACGACCACTCTGACAGAAGAGATAAAACCTTAGAGATGGTCATTTAAATATTATGGGTGGAGATACGGGGGAACCTGGGGCAGGGCCGTCTTGAGAGGATCATGGCCCCCCCCCCCGGGCCAAGGGGTTTTTCTGAGGCCCTACCAGGTAAATTCTAGAAAATTTCAACCAAATTTCATTTTTGTGAGGGTCTCTCTTCTCTTGAGGCCCCCGAGCCATGCCCCGGTGGGCCCCATGCAATAACACGGCACTGACATGGGGTGCACCTCCCCGACTTATCTAATGCATATGCGTGTATATGAATTGACATCATCATGTCCTCCTAGCAATCATCATAGTACCCTTCCAGACTTTCAAGTCTGACTCCGCCTATGTAAAATATACCTATAACGTTTTTTTTTCCGGATTCCCTGTACAACCGATTCTAAAGGCTGTGGGCATGGGTGGAGATACGCGGGGGGGGGGGGTATGAGAGGCATTGCCCCCCCCCCAGAGTCAAAGGTGGAGTCGACTGATCTAATGTATATATGAATTGACATCATCGTGCCCCCCCCCAGCAATAATGACCGTGTGCCCCCCCTCCCAGACTTCCAGGTCTATCTCCGCCTATGGCTGTGGGCAGCGTGAAGATCCGGGTGGGTTTGAACCCCATTGTGGTGGCCGGCTGAAGTTGTTTCTCTGTGGTTCCCAACTTCGAGGCACGACATACGAGCCGATCTTCCCGTTAAAAAGTCAGAGATAACGCTGCAGAGAGCAACAAACAGACCTACAACGGGACAAATATTCAACCCCATGTGTGCCATTCATTCATAATTTGAATGCACATGGAAGCGCACTTGAAAACATTCACACACACACACACACACCCAGAGGCGGCCCAAGCTTACCTGCCTGCCACCCGGTTGCTGCAAAGCCCCATGTACAACCCCTAAAGAAGACTCTTGCGGGAGGCTGACAGAGCTTTTACCATATAGAACCCTGGAGCAAAACCACATAACTGTTCACCAAGCGGAATGTACACGTGACCATGCTTCCCGCTTTTAAAAAGATTGTACAGTTTTTTGGTCCAGCGTTGATTTACAGTTCTTAAATTATGCAAGGTAACTCAATTCACAGTTCTTGTTCAGGAGAGTCATCATTATTGACACTTATCCTGTAAAGAGGAAGTACAGTCTAATCCCGTTTTAACGAATACCGTTAAAGCGAAAGTCTCATTTTCACGAACACTTTTCTAATCCCCCAGATGTGCTTACATAAAAACAATGCAAAAACCTTAATTCCTTAATAACGAAATTTCGTTATTACGAACTGATTTTTCTAGTCTCTTGGAGTTCGTTATAATGTGAATTGGACTGTATAACGAGCCGATTTTTATTAAAAATAAATAAATTTTAAACCTGTTTCTCTGATGTGCCAGAGATCGACAGGGCAAGAAACCCAAGTCTTAATTTGCCTTCATTTTTGACCCGTTCCAGAAAAATCACTAGATGAGGGCCACACAAAATGCCCCACATTCTTGTTTCTGTTATTACTGTCGAAATCTCTGTCTATTCTCCTCAAGCTTTCTCACCACCTGTTGTATCGAGGTTTCCCACATATATGGAAACCTCGCTGCAACGACTAATCCCTCTACAACGATGTATTTTTTTTCTCCTTCAAATTTTGTTTGGAATTGCCTGTAGTCTAATGTTAAACCCCTCTCGATATAACGATATCCTTTACTACGATAAATCTCTCTATAACGATATTTTTGAGATTTTTTTTTAACTCGCTGCAACGATGTTTTTTAAGAATTTGCGCAAAATCGTTTGGAATTTGATTTGAAATTCGTCGCTTGTTTTCGGTCTTCTGAATGCGTCTTAGTACATCGGTATTTTGCACCACAGGATCACCGAAAAGCGCTAAGGAAGTACAGTGACACCTCTCTACAACGATGCTCGATATAACGATAAATTCCTCTACAACGATAGTTTTCCAAATCTTGTTTGTAATTGCTAATACAGTCGAATCCCGTTTTAAAAAATACCGTTATAGCGAAAAATCTCGTTTTAACGAACACTTTTCCAATTCCCCAGATACGTTTACATAAAAACAATGCAAAAACCTGGAATTCCTTTATAACGAAATTTCGTTATTACGAAGTGATTTCTCCGGTCTCTTGGAGTTCGTTATAATGGGATTCGACTGTATATTAAACACCTGTCGACGCAACTATATCTTTTGCTACGATAAATCCCTCTATAACGATATTTCTAAAGAAATTTTGAAACCGCTGTAAGACACAAAAGTGCAAATCGGTATATTTCTTTACAGGAGCAATGCATCCGAATGAATTTTATTAATCAACTACAGTCGTTCCGCGTTATAACGAACTCCAAGAGACCGTAGAAATCGCTTCGTTATAACGGAATTTCGTTATAAAGGAATTCCAGGTTATTTAAAAATGTCCCTATGTAAACTTATCTGGGGGGTTTAGGAAAGTGTTCGTTAAAACGAGATTTTCGCTATAACAGTATTCGTCAAAACGGGATTTGACTAATTAATTACGGTTTTCCGAGGGGGAATAAATACTTTAAAGCTCGATTTCTGATGGTACTAAAAACGCGGATTTAGAAAAGATGCCAACAACAGCACAAATTTGGTGCCACGTGATGATAATGTTTCCTCTCGATATAACGATAATCCTCCACTACAACGGTATTTTCTCTTGGTCCGCAGAGTATCGTTATATCGAGGCTTCGCTGTATTTCATGGACCTGTTTTCAGCAATGCTTAAGACTCACGCTGGCCCGTATATACACACAAACAAATTATAGCTGACGTCGAAGCTGATTAGTTCCCGGCATTGCATAATCAATCGAGAATACACAAACGAGGAAATAATAATGAAAACGGAAATTATTCCATATAACGCTTTCTTACACGAATTATACTCATGGCCGCGGAATAATCGTCTCGAGCCGCCATCTTTATTCATGATTATTAAGACAGAATAAATAGAAAAGTTCCAAAGAGGGAAATATATTATATCGGGACGTGTCTGGAGTAACTTGAAGGGTGTCACAAAGTGTCGTTGAAAGTGTCATTATTCATTAATCCGGTTTAACAACAGCCTTATTTGTTATTGATCTCTCATAAATGAAAGGTTTATGGGGGCGAAAAAATCAATCGTTACTCAAAACATTGTGGGCATTTCTCAGTATTGCCAGCGATGAAGTTAAATTACGTACCGTAAACCGGGGTAACTTTAGGACAAGAATCGCTCATTTTTGAATATGGTATCCGCACTTCCGTGAGTGTTAACAACATGACTTTTCTGGGAGGAGGGAATATAGCTACAGTCGAATCCCGTTATAGCGAAAAATCTCGTTTTAACGAACACTTTCCTAATTCCCCTGATAAGTTTACATAGGAACAATGCAAAAACCTGGAATTCCTTCATAACGAAGTGGTTTTTCCGGTCTCTTGGAGTTCGTTATAACGGGATTCAACTGTATAACCCTCAGTTTGCTTACCATGCTCGATTATTTAGAATTATTTGTAGTATAAATGGGGGGGGGGGGGAAAGACGTAATTCTGTTGTCCTAAAGCAAGGGTATTCAACCTTTAGGAGAATGCGGGCCACTTTATTGGTTCGAAACCATGTCGCGGGCCGTTTAACTGAACTGTAAATGTATCGCGAGCCACTTGAGTGACCTTAATATGCCGACAAATTACCGTGGGTGCTCGAGCAACCCCCTCTCAGGAATGATTCAGAAATCGAAATTTCGTATGGTTCGAAACAGTTCCGACGCCCGTGAGTGTCTTGCATGTAAGCCAATTTGCTAGAAATTCCTCAGAGGAATGTTTACATCAGGGGTCTTCCAACCTTTCAGACACGGCTGTCTTTTATTGATTGTGAAATAATTTCTATCAGAAATTACGAAACTATTACTCTCATTGATTTATAAGTTTTTATATCTTTTAATAATTCTGAAATTATTTATTTCATCCATTCTAGAATTATTTTTTTCATTTATTCAAAAATTATTTCATTTATTCAAAAATTATTTCATTTATTCAAAAATTATTTCATTTATTCAAAAATTATTTCTTTCATGAATTCCCCGAAACTGTTTTTTCATTAATTCTAAAATTAATCATTCCTCAACCATTGTATGAAAATGATCAGTGGGCCACCAAAAAAGTTCCGAGGACCAAATGTGGCCCGCGGGCCATGCGTTGAAAATCCATGGTTGACATCATAGTTTCCCAACCTTTTTTGCCCCATCGCCCCCTTCTTCAGGAATGTTTTTCTCCCATCGCCCCCCAACGCAATCTAGCCCATAGGACCCTATGTTATGTCCGTAGCTTCTACCACCCCCCTGGAGCTTTCCATCGCCCCCAAGGGGGCGTTAACGCCCACGTTGGGAATCACTGATTTACATGGTGCATGTACGGTTAAGTAGTATGTAGTAGTTAGTAGCGGACTAACCCTTGAGGCGGGGGCACTCCTATGCCAGGATCTCTTTGACGGGCCCTTTTAGTGTGAATTCATATCGTGGAAAACAAAAAATGACGAGAATCGTCCTGCGCTGGAGCTCCGTTAGCCACCCCCCCACCCCACATTTGTGTGGTCCATGGGGGCACAGAGAGAGAAAATCTCTTCTAAAAAATCTCTATAAACATTGATAAAATTAACAGAAAGATTTAGACAGTATGTAAATGTATTTTCTTTAATACTTGAATTTTTTCATGAAAATATTTATAAATTTTGATCATTTTTGGGGGGGGGGGGGGGGCAAGGGTCCGCTATGCCTGGAAATATACTATACCCTCTCTTTAATGTTTTTGGGCCCCTTTTCATGATGGGGGGTCCTACTTGTCTTGACCACCGAAATCTCGTGAAACAATTTAATGAGTGTATTTGAATATAATGAGTAACATATAAGCGTACACTTTTAATACAGATTTGTTTAAATAGTATTGGAGCATTAAAATTTCAAATTACAAATTACAAACGAATTCAAATTACAAAATTTACTCGAAAATTCTGCTCCCTCGAGTATTTTATAAAAAAAGAAAATTATTATTAATTTTTTTACTAAAATACGAAGAAATAAGTATTAAATATTCGTAAATGAAATTTTTCAAAGATAAAAAATACTTGGTAAAGTTGAAAGAAGTTTAAAAATTTTTCATGAGGAAGAAAAACAATATTTTTCAGTAGAAGTTTATACTAAAAGTTTTTGAAAATTTTTCTGAATAAAAGTTTTTGTAAAATTTCTGAATAAAAGTTTTTGTAAAATTTCTGAATAAAAGTTTTTGAAAAATTTATGAATAAAAGTTTTTGAAAAATTTATGAATAAAAGTTTTCGAAAAATTTCTGAATAAAAGTTTTTGAAAAATTTAATTCATGATTTCGTGATAAAACATTTAAAGCCAATTCATGATTTTTCTTTGTTTTAAATATTTTATCAAGAAATCATGAATCAGTTACGTGAAATCATTAGAAATCTTGAATTAGATTGAATAATTCGTGATTTCTTGATCAAATATTTTGAACCAATTCACGATTTCTAAAAAGAAAATTTTGAACAATTTATAATTTCTAAAAAAAAAATTGTGAACAAATAATTTCTTGACAGAAAATTTTGAGCAATTTGTGATTTTTTAATTGAAAATTTTGAACAATTCGTGACTTTTTAGTAGAAAATTTTGAACAAATTCATGATTCCCTGATAAAATCTTTTGGATCTGTTTATAGTTTCTTAATCTATTTAAACAATTCCTGATTTTTTGATTTTATAATTTTTGAATTATTTTTCAAAAAAGTTTGCATAAATATGAACATTTGAGACATTCATGATTTATCAAATCATAAATTTATCAAATCAAATGGAACTTATCATTGCAGCAATAGTAAAACTGAAACTGAAATTAACATTTAATTATGATATTTCTCTGAAAAGGAAGAAACAAAATTCCTGAATGGATAGAATAACATGTAATATCCGATATCACAATCAAATATTGCGATATTTTCTGCAAATTCATAAAAAAAAAAGACACGAATTTAAACGCATTTGATAATAATAAATTTGAGAAGAAACGCAACACTCTTAATATCAATCTCATGGCGCCATCTGTTCAACATGGCGGCTTCTTTTCAGATGCACACATGCGGTGTGTCGTCGGATCAAAGACCTCATAAAAGTGTCACCATATTTTGTACCGACAATCTGCAATTTCCACTGATTGTTGCCAGATTCGGCGACATGAAGGTGCTTCAACATTACCCGACCTTATTCTTAAAATAACATGTCATTATGTCACAGAAATGAAGGCAGATGTTACTCTTGTATCACCCGCTCCGATCTTTTTATTCTGATAGTGGAAGCCGACATCTGGGTAAACTGTCAGCTGGTTTGCTTGCTGCCCACGTGTTCAAATGAAATAAACCGCGGTCTTTCTGGTGTAAACCGGTGTAAACCTCGTGCACAAAGCCGTCGTATACAAATATTATGACTGGTCTGTGTGAGAGTTGTTTACTCGTCATTATCTATCATTTTTATAGGCCGGGAATCTTGTTTTTTTTAATGTTTTATCGTTTCATGAGGACATCAATGGCGACAAAGTTATCAATAAACTTTAAAGGGAAAAATATTTGCAGTCTAAGTATTCTTAGAATAATGCTGACTAGCAGCATAGGCGTATTTACTGTGGGGTGGGCGGGGGGACACGTCTAGCGGGCTAAAGTCGGTGAGGCTGTCTCACCGACCATATTACAGTTAAATACCACAACATGATTTAATGGCCCGCCAGCTTCATGGTAGTTTTGGTTTGACCCCCATGCTCTACACGAATGATTTGCTACATTTATGAATCACAGCTAACAAAATTTCATTTTGCCCCACAAAATTCACCTGCACATCATAAAACTATAATTCTGATGAAATTTTACTAGAATAAAATTTGAAACTAAATTTTATTAAATATTCAAAGACAAATTTTAAAAATTTATGACATTTCTGTAAAAAAAAAAATTTATAACAACTCAGTAATAATTTCTGATTTTTTAAATTTTTTTGAGACAAATTTAAATTTTATTCAGGAAGTTATGTTATTGTTCAATAGATAGCGCTATATACGATCAAGTGAAAAAAAAAAACCGATTCATTTACATATTTTGCCGTAACTCTACGAATATATAAATTTGGATAACATGAAACACTAACATGAGAACGATTCGCATTTGCATCATATGTGAAGATCTAATCTTTCCCAACTAAGGATCACAGATAGGTGTGACATGTTATTTTTTCTTGAATTCTAAATTTTCCTAAATTCTGAAATAATTTCGTTCACCAAAATTCTGAAAACATTTGTCGTATTAATTGCAAATTTTCAATAATATATTAGATTTTTAGTAATTCTGAAATAATTTCGTTCACCAATTCTGAAAACATTTTAGTAATTTTTAGTAATTCTGAAATGGCTTTCGCATTTCATTCAGAAAATAACTTCCTTCATTTATTCTGAATTTTCATTTGTTCTGAACTTACTTCTCTCGTTAATAATTGAATTATTCTTAACTTCACTTCTTTCATTAATATTTTAATTATTTCTCTTAGTTATTCTGAACTTATTCTTTTCATTACTAATTAATTATTTTTTTTCATAACTCATTTAACTATTTCTCTCATTATTCATTTGATTGTTTCTATTAATTGTTCTGTGAACTTACTTCTACCATTAATCATTTAATAATTTCTTTTAATTTAGCTGAAATTATTTCTTTTTTAATTTGTCGGAAGTTATTTCTTTTAATTTATCTGAAGTTATTTGTTTAATTTATCTGAAATTACTTGTTTTAATTTACCTGAAGTTACTTGTTTTAATTTATCTGAAGTTACTTGTTTTAATTTATCTGAAGTTATTTGTTTCAATTTATCTGAAGTTATTTGTTTTTTAATTTATTGTGAATTCTGATAAATATTTATTGATTACTCCTGAATTTTTGTTCTGGTATTTTAGCATATAACGTACGCCTCTTAGGATACCGATTCCCATCAGTGAAAAAAATAAGCAGATTCGAACTTGAGAGAAGGGGCCCCAAAAACGTTCGGGGGGCCCCCAAACACCCCTTATTGAAAGGACAATGAAATCGCTTCATATGGTGGATAGGCTTTGTTACATTTATGAAACATAACTAATGAAATCTACAGATTTTTCTAGTCAATATAAATATATTGTTATAAAAAATAATATTTTTATTTCTATTTACTCTAATAAAATTAGAAATCAAATTTTATTAAAGTATAGAAGATGAATTTTGAAGAATTTTGATGAATGAAGAAGAAATAATTTTCTGATTTTTTAGACCAATGAAAAATTTGATTCACGAAGTTTTGCCATTATCCCATAGATAGCGCTGGAACATACAATCACGTGTAAAAAAAATCTATTACATACATGTTTCGCCGTAACGCTACGCACAGATTTATTAGAATAACATGAAACTAACATGTGCGAATGTAAATCTTTGTGTTTGCATCGTGTGTGAAGATCCCAAACAACAGGTCGCAGATAGGTGTGTCACGTGTTATTATTTCTTTAATTTCAAATTTCCACGTGGATTCTGAAATAATTTCTTTCATCAATTCTGGAAACATTGTCGCATTAATATACCAGATTCTTAGTAATTTTTTTTATTTTTAGTAATTATGAAATTATTTGCATTCATTCTGAATCATTTTTTGCATTCATTCTGAATAATTTTTTGCATTCATTCTGAATCTTTTTTTCATTCATTCTGAATCTTTTTATTCATTCTGAATCTTTTTTTATTCATTCTGAATCTTTTTCATTCATTCTGAATCTTTTTCATTCATTCTGAATCTTTTTTTCATTCATTCTGAATCTTTTTTATTCATTCTGAATCTTTTTTCATTCATTCTGAATCTTTTTTCATTCATTCTGAATCTTTTTTCATTCATTCTGAATCTTTTTTTCATTCATTCTGAATCTTTTTTCATTCATTCTGAATCTTTTTTCATTCATTCTGAATCTTTTTTCATTCATTCTGAATCTTTTTTTTCATTCATTCTGAATCTTTTTTTTCGTTCATTCTGAATCTTTTTTTCATTCATTCTGAATCTTTTTTCATTCATTCTGAATCTTTTTTTTCATTCATTCTGAATCTTTTTTTTCGTTCATTCTGAATCTTTTTTCATTCATTCTGAATCTTTTTTCATTCATTCTGAATCTTTTCTCATTCATTAAGGGAGGAGGCGGGGGGGGGGGGAGTTTGAATAATGCTTACGTCATCAACTACCCTTTATAAAAATATGAGATATTCTTACGGGGCCGTTAAAGTATTACGTCATCTTCGATGGGGGAGGGTGGGGGTTTCCGATTTGCTGACTTTTGCTAACAAGGGGGGGGCAGGGGGTCAAAAATGGCTAAAAATTTGCTTACGTAGTACTTAAACGGCCCCCAATGGCATCTTACTGGGTGTACCAAAAACGAGAAGAACCTTTCGCTAGTTTGTGGGCACCTGAACTAAGATTCTTACTAGTATTGATAAGTTCTCTATAGAACCACCTAAGTGATCTCTAAATGTCCCGCTGATCCTTCAAGTGAGCTGGAAATGTTTGTTCTAGAAATGTGTAGCGGGTAGCTTAGTGTTGTGAAGCTGTGTAGCTCGTCATCCAAAGGATCTGTAACTATGCCGTTGATCACTAATCTGGGAATGTCCCGCGGGTAACTTGAGTGATGCAGAACTGCACTGCGGGCCGCTTAAGCGCTCCAAAACTGTGCCACATTCCACATAAGAGATCTCTAAATGTGCCGCAGACAACGGAAGTGGTCTGGAACTATGCCGTGGGTCGTCTAAGTGATCTGTAGATGAGTCGCGGGTCACTTAAGTGATCCGGAACTACCACAGCCTTCTTGAGTGATCTGAAAATGTGTTACGGGGTACTTAAATACTCTGGAATTGCGCCACGAATCCCTTAAGGTGATATGTAAATGTGCCGCTTAGTTAATTTTCCACCAAAATTAGGTTTGAGGTGGCGGACCACATCAGATATCCCCGAGGGTCACAAGTTTGGCATTTGTGGCTTAGAAGGTGGGTCGCAATGAATTTATTAAAGATAAATTCTGAGTTCATAGCCTTCAAATAGCATTGAAATTAACAGAAATTGATTATAATTACATATAAATGTATTTTCTTACAAAATTTCAATTAAAAATTTTTTTTTTACATTAAAAAAATAAATTTTTGATCGACAGGGGGCCCCTCCTATGCCCCCCCACCCACCTGTGTAAGTCTCTGATCCCATTGATATGCGTTGGGATTTAGAGGGGCAGAGCTGATGACGAAATTTTGCTAACAGGGGGGGGGGGTGTCAAAAATGGCTAAAAATTTGCTAACGTAATACTTGAACGGCCCGTTATTTATAGTTGTGATAAAACAATTTATAAATCGAAAAACAATTTTTGATTTTAATGAAGAATAAAAATTCAAGAATTGGCCTTGTTTTTACAAGAAACCAGGACTCTTTTTTTTTTTTTTTTTTTCTTCCAAAAAAAATCCGGGACGTATGGTCATCCGTGGGTGGTGACTGTAATGGAGTCACGAACTTCTTTTAAATCAGTGTAATTTTATTTCCGATCCAAGGTGTATGAATAATGCAACGCCTGTGGTTTCCTTTATCTCCAAGAAAAAAAGTGAGAGGATTATCAAATTACGGGGATAACCTTCAACAGAATACGGGACAAGCAAGCTATTACCGTATCGTGTTGTCGACGAGCTCGACCTGCGTCGTCATCGGGTGGCGACCTAATCTCTGGAATGAGGTTGATATCGATCCATGAAAGTCTCTCCACTTGTCACACATCAAAATATCGATCAAAAAACCAAGTTTTTGTGGTTTTTTTCATTTTTTACAATGCCGTAAAAAGATGTCAGAGGGACAATCTGATGGCATCTCGTCCCGTCCTTGGACGTTATTATCGAACGGGGGGGGACGAGTCCTGATAATCGACAGTGTCCCGGAACCTTGACCAACTTGGAATAATACGATAGCCGATATAAGTGAGATAGATTTAAATTGTGGTGATTACTTTAATTGTGTCTGGGTCACGCAATGTACACATGGCTCTTATTCGGTGGTTCTCAAACTTTTCCAGCCGCGACCCAAGATCAGCTTCGCGACCCATGGGACTGTTTGCTCTTCGAAATTAGTGAAGCCAGGGACGGAATGAGTGCATTCATAACACTGCAAGTGGATATGTTCGCCTTCTTCTCGGAAGCCCCTGTGAATCAAGTTTGGGTCGGGACCTAAAAATCTGAAAATATAAGTTTGAAGAGTAATTTCACTCTTCTTCAAAATTTTAGGGTTATTTTCAGAAATGGAGGGGTATTTTATTTTTTGTTGGCAAGAAATAAGTAATGATAAGTTAGTAATTAATTTAGTAACTACTAAAAAAATACAATTTGAAGGAGTGTTTTCACTCCTCAACGGAATTTTGAGGAGTAAAATGGAACTTTGATGCTTGAATCACCCATCTAGATGGGTATTGGCGAACACAGGTATGGGGCCCCAGAGTGCTAGACTCCCTGGCTGTAAGTGGATTTGTACGACCCATTCGGAACGGAAGCCCCTGCGAATGGAGTTTGGGTCGTGACCCGTAGCCCAAGATTCAAGTAAGCTTTTACGACCCGTCTTGGAAGCTCATGGGAATCGAGTTTGGGTCGGGACCCATAGCTCGAGAACTCCCTGGCTGTAAGGGGACTTGAACGACTCATTTCGGAAACCCCTGCGAGTTTGGGTCACGACTCATAGGTTAAGTAAGGCCCCCCTGCTCTAATTGTTCTTCTTCTGAACCGAGGCCAACCCTGGTCTTTACTATTGTAGGTGGAATCATTACCGTTTCACCCCATCGAGCTTATATTACTTGGAGGGAGCATCCAGCCGTCGCGACATCTAATGCAAGGAAACCACGTGACTCGGTGAAAACAAAACTCGTTTGCCCATAGAAATGTACAGTTCGATCTCTAAATATTGGGTTTTAAAGATTGAAAAAAAGGATAGAGAACTCACCTAAAGATGAAAAAAGATTAAATTATTTATTTCATTAATACTGGAATAATTTCTTTCATTAATACTGGAATAATTTCTTTCATTAATTTTGGAATTATCCTTTTTTCTTAATTCTGGAATTATTTCTTTCATTAACGCTGAAATTATCGCTTTCATTTATTTTGGAACTGAAATTATTTGTTTCATTAAATTGACCTCTATGGGGGATCGTGTTTGTTTGCACCGAGTCACGTGATCTTTCGACGGAGATGTTGGGGGACACCGTTCTCAGCACTGCCAAAGCGGAGACCACTGACGTCATACTCCCTCTAGTAATATATTCGATATCTCTCTGTTATATATATAAGCTTCGATATCTCTCTGAGATGGGAAGCGGGGTGTGTCCGGTCCTTCAATGTTCAATGTACGTAATATAAGCTCGATGTTCCACCCCTTTCGAAAAGTGAGTTTTGCCGGGAAAACTGAGTACCCAAATCCGCGTGCTTATCCTTATCCATTTCGCCAGTGCTGCCCTCTGTGTTTCAAATTTGGAGTGAAGTGTAATCATTGGATATTTATACCATTGTGGAATCTTTATGTTGTTTTTGGGAGAACCGACTACTTTCAGAATTCAATCTACCCATAGAACTAGGGTCATCTTAACGCATTCATCCATTTCGAGCATTGTTTAGGGGCCCCGTGCCCATAGGGAAAGGGGCCTACATGATGAGATCAGGTGCTATAATTATCGAGGCTGAGTATGTAAATATGTTCGATGTTACCGTCAGCAAAACTGTGGGGTGGAACATAATTTTCCCCCGGGCTCATGATGTTTACATGACCCTTTATGGAATGCCCACCAGAGGGACATCACTGGACGCTAGCCCGGGGGTTTCTGCGATCGATTTATTATAAAATTTTTGTTCACCGTAAATTTATTGAAAAAAACCATTCAATGAGTTGAATCGGTCACGCTACTGGATGAGTTTGGGAGGTGTACCGTGGACCCAGAGGAAGGCGGGTGATCACCCCCTCTCAGGATCCAGATAATATGGGGAAAATTGGGGTTCACCGTAAAATGTGGAACGATCCTACGAACTTACACAATCAGACGCCCATCCCAACACAATCCCTGGATCTGCGCCTGGCGTAAGGGAGAAGGGAATATTATTTAAAGGGCGTCTAAATGCCGTCAGCCCGGGGCTTCATGATAATGAGATCCGGTTACAATTTCGATATTAAGTATGCAAACTTGTAGGTAAATATATCTAGCCAGGTTGGGGCGGGGATCTCAGAAAAATCACTTTGCCCGGGGGCCTTTGATGCCGTTAAGACGGCCCTGCCAAAGGTGGGGGGGGGGGAAGAAAGGGAAAAGGTAAAAAACACTGCTCCAGTGCAAATCCATCTCCTCTGCTTCGAGAACATCTTGACATCAAGGGTAGACCACTTTAGTCACAGTAGTCTTTGTTCTGGTCGTCAAAGCGCATGCTCGTGGAATGGGAAGGGATAGCATTTACTAAGGGACTAACTACTATAAGATGCAAGATACTAGATGGCGCAACCAGCCTATGGTAAAAATGTCATTGCCTAGCTCTGTTGCATGATTTTTCCGCAGCATTGTTGCCACTATCGAAAAGTAAACTCTGAATTCTGAATGTTTTGTATTTTTGATTCTCTTCTCTTCTAGATGCTCGGCGGACATGTTGCTGCTGGTCAGCGTCACTATGATGACGCTCACGATGGCTGCGATACCGTTATGCAACGCATTATGGGGACTAGCTATGGTGTTGGCCGTCATGGGCTTCTTCATGGGCATCATTGACACCGTGGCGAACGTGACTATGATCTCACTGTACGAGAAGGACGTCTCGCCGTTCTTACAGGTAAAGGGCAATGCCCGCTGACCGCTTCTTTGAGTGGCCATCTCAACTGTCCATCTCGATTTGTGGAAAATTCACCGCCACGCAATTTACCGATAGGGAAAATTCCCCCGACACCATTGAGTGTGAATGAGTGACCGAGTGATTCAGCAAGTGCGTGGATGTGCGCGTGCGGGTGAGTGACCAAATGAGTTGGTGAATGAGCTAGTGAGTGAATAACCGTGCGAGTGACCGAGTTAGTGACTAGATGATTGAGTGAGTGACAGCATGAGTGAGTGACAGCATGAGTGACTGACTGACTCATTCCTTATTCATCCTCTCACCTGCTCAGTAGATAACTCCCTCATTTACTCACTTACTTGCTCATTCACTCACCCATTTGCTCACCTACTCACTCACTTGCTTATTCATCCTCTCACTTGCCAGTCACTTACTCCCTCATTCACTCACTTACTCACTCACTTACTCCCTCATTCACTCACTTACTCCCTCATTCACTCACTTTCTCACTCACTGATTCACTTACTCACTAGATCATTAACTCACTCATTTGTTCACCAGCTCACTGTAACTCCTGACTCACTTGATCAATCACTCACTTGCTTACTTACCCACTCACTCACTTACTCACCTGCTCATCCATTCACTTCCTATGTCAATTTGTCGTAGAATTGCTTTTCGGTGAATTTTCCTAGTGGTGAATTGTTGTCGGTGAATTTTCCGCACACGATCCATCCCGTGTTACCTGAAAAAAAACTGATTGCGCTTCATGTCGTTTGCAGGCAATACATTTCTTCTACGGAGTCGGGGCATTCGTCAGCCCGATGATCGCTCAACCTTTTCTACTGAACGAAGACTGCACCATATTCATCAGCAACTCGACGCAGGTGGCCCTCGAGTTCGAGCAAGAGGTCAGCGACTGGAATGACAGCATGCCGGCCACGACCCTCGAGGAAGCCCAGCGAATGACGAAGATCGACTACGCTTTCCTCATCATGTCCTTACTCATGGTAAGACCTTCGAGAGGACTTTATTGAAATACGGTCGCTTGTTTCTCGTCGCTATCGGAAGCATCTCACCTTGAGGCAATTCGCCAAACTGGACGAAATCCAGGTCGGAATCAGCATGACAGTCGAAATAAAATGCATGCGTATCGGTGAATGGGAGGAGAAAAACCCCCTCGCCCCAAATACACGTTGAACCAACTAATGTTTTTCTCCTTCAATGGTAATTTTTGGTAATGAATAGTCTTAGCAGTCATTATAAATAAAATTTTGGCAGCACACCAAAAACTTTTATTGGACATTTATTGACCAGACCTACCTTTGGAAAAAGTATCTACAACTTGGCTTTTACACTGGTTTAATATAGAGCAGAAACCTTGAAACCTTGGGCTGTTTTATTCACCGCCTTTGAGCGAAGTATGATGTCAACATCGTCGCCGTAAACCACGAATGCTCAACCCACAGGCCGCGCACCAAATATGGCCATCGAAGTCATCTGATGTGGCTCGTGACAAATAATCAAACTACTCAAGTGGCCCACGTAAATTTACTTTAGGGCCACCTCCTCACACGGGGATACTCAAATCGAACTCGAGTTGCCTCAACTTGAGTTGACTTGAACGAGTCGAGTTGCCCGTTTTCTCTTACACGGCGCTACTAAAAAAAAAATCTCAAAGCCCGGGAAAATGAGTAAAAACGACACAGTGTTTAAGTTTACCTTTTTATCTTCATGTACCTAATAAACCAGGATAGAATACAATCAAATTTCTAGCGATTCTAGCAGTGATGAAGATCACGCATTAGTATTATTATATTATAAATAATTGTTATCCTACACTATTGTCTCCGCTAGAAAAGACGAATAAGGAAATTATAGGTACATCTCCATACCTTTTGAAAATATTATTCAAATTGAAGACTATTCGTTTCAGCACGGGGCCGTCTTAAGAGCATCGTGGGCCCCGGGAAAATTGATTTTTCTGAGCCCCTTTCTAGAAACCTACCTACAAATTCACATGCTCACTCTCGAAAATTTGATCCTGATTCCATTTTCATGAGGCCACCGGGCGTACCCGGGTGGGCCCATGCGTTAAGACGGCACTGTTACCATCAAAGAATTACATTCGCATTCCGAATTCATCGCATTTCTACAGAATGATGAAATAAGTGCCGCACACACTTAACTGGAATTAATTCCTGACATACATAGGTCTACATTGGAGACATCACAATTCAAGGAATGTGTGAGCCCTGATGAGCGAGTGATTACCTAAAAAGGTAAGTCATATATTCCCGTAGTATATATCGATTATTTTGAGCGAGTGGTAGCTCTATAAAATGAAGAAGCTTCATTTCGATAACCACCACGTTGTTACCGTACCGGGAGATATTGGAGCGTATGGAGTTTCCGCTATATCGTCCGACACGCCCGTGTGTGTGTGAGAGACCTGTATTTATATAACATGCATTCTAGCCGAGGGAGAGTATGTATACTGCATCAGGGAGCAAAAATACAAGTTATATCCAATGCCTGCAACCCGCCCCCGTACCAATCCCCTCCACCCTCCATCCTACAACCGAAAAACCAGTGGTTTCCAACCTGTTTTAGGCCATGTCCCACGAAAGCATCTCTGAAATCCTGATGCCCCCTCGTAACTGGAACTTATTTTTATTTTTTAAGTGTGGTACCCCCCCCCCCCCCTCCCGTAAATTATCATCGTAACTCTATAACAAAATTTAGGTTTTTACGTAACAAACAAAAAATTTTGTGCTTTGCATCCTTTTAAAATTTTCAACCTGAGAAACCCCTCCCCCCCCGCCCTAGTCCTTTTTCTTCCCGAGTTACTTTTACTTCTTGTCATTCAAAAAGTTACCTCTTATTCACGTTGAGGGGGAGCCAAAAAAGGTCATTTACTTGTTAAAAGCAGTGGTTCTTGACCAGGGGGGTTCTTCTAAAGACTTTAGAGGAGTCTGTGAGCTTTGTGGATGAGGAAAAAGATTAATTCATTTAATAGAGTAGGTATAGGCTTTCACGACCGGAATATAAAGAGTATCCTCACCTTTGAGCTGTTTTGCCACTTTCCGGGCTTTTTATCAGCAGACGTTTCGTCAACTATTGCGGTGGACATCGTTAGTGCAGGTTATGGCAAGTAAGGAGACAAAACGACCTTTTCGGATGAACGTCGACTATCGATGTCACCGATACGTCACTTGTTCCACATTTGTGTCAGAGGACGGACAGCATATCCTCTTCTTTTCTTGGACTATAGCTGTGTGGTGCTTTTCCACTCACCCAACCCTCACGGTACTATTTAGTACCCATCATCACCTTGTTCAATGAAGGACGGTACAGATTCCGCAGCCTCTGAAACGCTAGTAGATGACGGTCTTCCGAGCAGGTCGTTTCGTCTCCTTGATTGCCGTCACTTGCACCCACCGATGATGTCTATTGATTGCAACGGTGGAGTTTTCAGCCCTTCTATTGGTGGTCACCGCTGTGGCGGTCGAGTGGTCATCATCGAGGTCCCGGGTTCGAGCCCCACCGGCACCACAGTGATGGTCGGCTGAAGTTGGTTTTCTGTGTTTCCCAACTTCGAGGCTCGCGAATGCGAGACGATCTTCCCCCGTTAAAAAGTCTCATCACAGAGAATAACAGGCACAAATACAGTCAAACCTCGTTAGTGAGTCACCCGGTTAACGCGTCATACCGCTTACCGAATCACTTTTTTGGAAGTCCCAATTATCCTCAGGCAGGAATTGGCACAGCTATTGGCTGTCACTCCGCTTATCAAGTCATCAGACCAGACCAGAATTAAACTTTTCCTCCCGGGCCTGGTTCAAGGGAACCATCTGCGGGCTTACAAACTGTAGCCACGGGGACTACGTGTGAAGGGAAAGACAAGAGAGTATGTGTGAATCAAGTCATATTTTGCTCTCCCAAGGGTGACTTATTCACGAGGTTTGACTGTATTCGATCATTACACTTCACTTCGGAATTATAGATGGCAGCACTGAAAAATCAGACAAAAAAAGACTACACACACACGGACGGCACAACTTGCTTGAGTAGTAATGTCGATAAACCAAGGCTGTGCTCGGTTTGAAAGTCGGTTGACACACAAAACCGAAAAAAACAGTCAGTCACCATGAAACTGGATCATACCATATTATTATATTAATTTTTATAAATTTGTAATTATATAAACATTTAGGTCTCAAAATATAATCAACAGCAATAGCTTCCAGATTTTTGTATTTAAATGTATGTTTCGAATCAATTAAGATTGATAATTTTCTGTATGAGTCATGAACTTTAGACAATTATGCGTGTACAGGTATAACAGTTTGAAAAATGTTCGTTACAAACTTACATCGCTAGATGGCACTGCAATCTATGCTTTTGTGAATGCTCCATCTGCTAGAGGATACGTACTGGATAAAAACGTATGTTACATTGTTTTTACATCGCTATATACAGAATATTATTTTGTAAAAAGGGAGTGGAAGGCCACATACTCCCATTTTCATTTTTCTTCATTTTATTGTCACAAGTGGTCCATGGACTTCATCCTATTGGCACAAATTGCCAATGAAACACAAACGTTAAGAACTCTTGGTCTTGTAGTCATCAAGAAATTGTTTGAAAAAAATTTGAACTGATATAAATATATATATAGTGGAAGTTTTCAAAACTACCAAGCCTTAATACAAATACTAATTCTCAAATTGCTCCCCCCCCCCTCCCCTGTGGGGCGTGGGTCCCACGTTGGGAATTACCAACCTAGACAGACGAAAATGTGAAGGAATAATATCGTGTCACGCTACAAATGCTTCTTTGACTATCACGCCAAGTCGCCAGTGGCATCGTCGCGTCGGATATTTGGTCCCTAATATGCTAATGTCCTCGTGTAAGGAGCTCCATAGAAATATATGCGTTCGATCCTGCGGATACGGAGTCTTTAATCAGTCGCCAGACTTTAGTATCTCCGTATGAGGAGGCCTTAAGTTGCCCGTGACACATTTCCAGATCATTGAAGCTGATGACGGTGCAAATCCAGTTCTCTTAAGCGACCCGAAGCACTTTTCTAAATCACTGGAGTGACCTGCACATACCTCCAGTTCACTCAAGTGGCTCGTGGTATAATTGTAGTTACTTTAGCGACTACGGCGCATTTCCAGATAATTCAAGATGACCACAGCATGCTTTCCGATCACTTGGATGGTTCGTAGCCCACTTACAGCCCACTTACCTGCGGCACATTTACAGTTCACTTACGCGGTTCGCGGCTTGCTTTATATATCACTTTAGTGACTCTTGGCACATTTAAAGAACCTTTAAGTGACTCGAAGTGCATTTCCAGATCACTCAAGCGGCCCCACGGCATGATTTTAGATCACCTCAGTGACTCGTGGTACATTTCCAGATAACTCAATTAGCCCGCGACACGTTTCAAAACTAATGAAGTGGCCTGTGACCCACACTCTCCAAAAGGTTCCTGCGTACAGTGACAGCACTAAATGTGTACTAACCACGGATTAACATTTAGGCAAGTCTGAGATTGTAAGCAATGGTCAGTAACCGATGATTAGGGGTCATTCAAGAATTACGTAAGCAGATTTTCAGCCATTTTTTACCCCCCCCCCCCGTCAGCAGCTTAGAATGTTTCATATCTTCAAAAAGGAGTGGTTGATGACGTAACCAACCTTCAAACCCCCCCCCCCCCTTGTCATCAAAAGTCAGCAAATCCGAAACCCCCCAAGATGCTCATGTAATACTTGAATGACCCCTTTACAAAAAATCAGATCTGATTGGATGTAAATGTTAGCTCAAACCGGGTGAAGTGCCCAGCATGTTTCCATATTTTTAGAGTATTATACATGGTGACGTGTATATTCTATCCACCTATTAGAACTGAAAACTCTGTCAGAAAGCATGTGTGCGCATGCCTGCATCTTTTCAGGCGGGTCGTCCACTGGAAGCTACCCGGATCGAAAACAAGTCGCGTGTAGACGCAAGACCTCCATAGTAGTCCTGCGCATACACGTTACTCGTTCCACGATTTGTTTTCGCTCCTTGTAGCTTGCTGTGGACGACCAGCGTTAGGGTTTGTAGTTATTGCAGTAAATAGTGTAGTTATTGACCAGTATTGTGGAAATCCTCAGACTAAGCTTTTGTTTAAGGTGGGATTATTTGTTCTTACAGATGATCCCATCCCAGACGTACATAAAATAGCTGCAATAATGCACATGTTTAGGATAATCCTAAAAAAGGATCAGTAATCCGGCGCATGCAAGCCTCGAGCACCAACCTTTTACTTCATGTAAAGTTTTTATGTAAAGGGGGGGGGGGTGTGAAGATTTTCCACAATATTCCACAGTTGGTACATGATGGTAAACCCAGTGCCGTCTTAACGCATGGGCCCACCCGGCAACGTCTCGGGGGGTACCTAAATTGCAGCGGTGACTTCATGAACATGAAGATCTGGTTGAAGTTTCAATTGGCTTGAATAAGCATGTGAACTAGCAGACAGGCATTTCTAGTCTCGTATGAGGAGCTAGGATCAGGAAGATATTTTTGCCTGGGGAGCATCATGTTCTTAAGATAGCCCTCCTTGGGTAAACCAATTTCCTAACTTCCAACTCTCAGAGGATGTATATGTACCACTCATGCGGACAGAGTTGCCAATAAATTCGTAAATTTCAATACTCGCAATCAGCCCAGTATTTGTTTTTAATGACTTTCTCCTCGATCTTTAAATTCATGCAAAGGTCCCGGTTCTGATACTCGCTCTGTCGCTGGTGATCAGGAGATGCTTCAGCGGCAACTCAGATGTTACTGGTGGAAGCAGCAGCAAGCAGAGTGATTATGAGACAATGGCCGGAGGTAATAGATTATTTTCATTGAGACGTGACATTACAAAGCGCAATGCGTATCTTGAGATGAGAATTTAATAAGTACTTCAGTATTAATATCACATTGCAATCGTTTTGTATATTCCTTAGTGGCGACAACTGGCCGAGAGGATGACGACAGCAGAGAAGAGCCTTCGAGACCCATGTGCAGTGTGGCTATTGTCACCATACTCACTGCATTACTAATGTTCCTCTACGACGGTCTTCAGGTAAATTATCTCTTCAGTGACCCAAAACACCATTTGTTGTTTTTCATACAGTAAGGCCGGGATTACACTGTCAATGTTTGATAAAAGATCGTCGAAAAAAAAAAACCAACCAATAAGCGTTTCGCTTGCATTCGAGCGAACGTTACCGATACGCTTATTGCATGCGTTTTTCAAGTTTTATAAATTAACTTTTTTAAACGTTTATAGTGTAATCCCGGCCTAAGTCTTCCACTTGAATAAATAAAAACAAATTTCACTTGACGATCCACCCTCCACATACACACTTCAACAGTGGCGTATTTATAGGGAGGGTTTTTTTTAGCAGGCTATATAACGAAACAAGCCTAACTTTTACAACATGAATACAGTGAAACCTCGATACAACGATACTATGCAGACCAAGAAAAAATATCGTTGTAGAAGGATTATCGTTATATCGAGAGGCAACAATTACCATCACGTCCCACCAAATTTATTCTCTGTTGTGGGCATCTTTTTTCCTAAATTGGCATTGCATCGGTTAGATGCATTGCCCCTGTAAATAGGTTTACCACATTGCACTCTTACACAGAAAGTAACGACAGCAACATCACTTTTGGTGATCACGTTGCGATGTTATTAGAAGTTATCGGAAGAACTAAAACAGGTAAAAAGAGTTTAAAAGTTTTTGAAAGTGATTTTGAGCGATATTTAAAAAATATCGTTGTAGCGGTTTCAAAATCTCTACAAATCATTACAGAGAGATTTATCGTAGTAAAGAGTATCGTTGTATCGAGAGGAATGTAGCATTTTAAGCAGTGGCGGATTAAAGTCGGTCGAGACTCCGGGTGCAAAAGAAAATATTGGGCTCCCTTAAATTAGAAAAAAGTGGGGAGTTTTGGTTTTTCCGGGCCCTTTAGAAGCCGGGGTTCCCTGGTGCTCCCACCGTTAAATCCGCCTCTGACATTTGGCCAGTGTTTCTCAAAGTGCGCGTCGCGGTTAGCTGGAGGAGATACTGATTGTGTGCCGATTTATGCTTTGGAGAAAAAAACTGTACGGGTAAATATTTACCAAACTTATTCTGGGATGCCGCTGCAGATGAATCGTGAATTCTTCAAGGAAGGGAACCGTGGTTGACACAATTTTGAGAACCACTGCAATAGGCTATAGGCTATTCCAAACAATATTTGAAAAAAATGTCGCTATAGAGGGGTTTGCCGTTATATGGTGTCGTTGTGAAGTTTCATTGCACGTTAGAACCACACACACACCACGTTCCTACATGTACCAATTTGTTAGAAATTCCTGAGAGAAATGTTTACGAGGTGCATGAACGGTTCAGTACTAGTGCAGTTGTACTTGAACGAAACAGAAATGTGCGATTACATCGCATAGAAGAATGAAGTCTTTTCACAGATAGTGTCATGATTACGAGATAGTTCCGGATTAACAAGGAAAGGGTCCGAAGGTGACGTCTTCAAACAGTTTTGAAAAAAATTGCCAGATTCTACTCATTTAAATGTCCAAAAAATGTCCAATTATTATGTGTCCCTCAAAATGTTGTTTTTTTTTAGTTTTAATATTTTGAATGCCAACACAGGCCAAGAATAAATTTAAATATTTCGCAACCCTATAGTGTTATAGTGACATCATTCAAATAACAAATGGTAAGACACAGCGCAGACAAAGAAAGAGAAATTTTAAGCGAACTATAAAGTGTCCTTAGAAAAGTGAAGCTAGAAGAGAGAATGAAAAGTTTTTTCGTGTATAGGGGGGCCACTCAAGCATTACGTAAGCAAATTTTCAGCCATTTTTGACCCCCTTCCCCCCCCTGTCAGCAAAAGTCAGCAGAAAGCTGACCCCCCCCCCCCGTCAGCAAAATTTTGTCCGCATATTAGAATATTTGATATCTTCAAAAGGGGGGGGGGTTGATGACGTAAGCAACCATCAAACCACCCTCCCCCCTTGTCATCAAAAGTCAGCAAATCCGAACCCCCCCCCCCCCTCGATGCTGACGTAATACAAGAATTACCCCCATATCGCCAAGAAGCGCGAAAAGCGATAAGTAGCCAACTGTTGTCATTTTTGATAACTTTTTGCGGCTTCGATAATCGCATTCCGCAGCTAATTTCTTATTTTGATTTTTGTGTGTTTTTGGGTGAGATGAATGCACTAAAATTTTTATCATAACTTTTTTGAGGATGACACCTTGGGACCTTTTCCTTGTATGAAGGAGCCCTGGAGGAAATTGAACTTCCAGACTTTTCGCCTGCGGCAAGCATCTTCAGTGTCTCACTCATAACTAGACGGTGAAGGATACCAAATAAAGGCATTTTATATATTTTATTTTGAGCTCGTTTCGGCATTGATGCTTCTAAGCAACTCCTAAACATTCGATTTTTACGTGTGCGCTGTTTTCACGTAGTTTCTATAATTACTAACAAAACTGCTCGAAGATACACACGTCTCTTATTTCTTGACGAGCCAAGCAAGAACGATTTTTGACTCTTGCATTTTGGAGGGAAATACCCAAGTGTAGAGAAGACATTGCTGCGCATTCATCAACAATGAGAGAAAAGCAATTTGCAAACAATAAATTGAATTTTTGTGCTATTCAAATCTATGTAATTCTTATAAATACAGTGTGTTCCCCCTAAAGTGCAACATCCCATATTTTTTTAAATATTAATATATATATATATTTTTTGTGTCATGTAATATCATTCAGAGTACCGTACCCCTCATTCGATTAATATATAACCCCTCAAAATTTTTCTCCTCTGGATATTTCAATGCTTGCTAATTGAAGGATTAGCGATCTTCTCATCAGCAACTGTTACCACTTATGTTATTTTTTTCCTCAGGCTGCTTATGGTGGCTACATCTATTCATATGGTGTCAAGGGACCAGTCAGATTACACAAAACGGACGCCGCGTACTTGAACGCTCTTTTCTGGGTGAGTATTTTTCCACCCAATATTCGACTATGATCTGCGTATAAACCTCAGAGGAGGTATAAGACATCATATATCTCCTCTAATATGCATTGTACATAGTAATGTTTATGTGCATCACCAATTTATAAAAAGGGAAATTTATATTATGTAAAGAACGTATAAAATATATTATGTAAATATATGTGAGTGATTTAAATGTTAATGCCCAGCACTGTCAACGGAGGCTCTGTTTGACTATTCCCGTCACTGTGGAGGCTCTGTGTGTATATATTGCATATTCCGTAAAAGGAAAGGGAAACAAAACTGCCCAGCATTCTGTGGACGGAGGCTTTGTTTCTTCGTTTCCCGTCACAGTGGAGGCGCTGTGTATATATTTTGTATACATTTTTGTGTATTTAGACCATTCTCGAATCTCTCCCACTTCAACACATGCCAACTTCTTCTTACTTGCCCACAAGTTTTTTACACACTTTTTTTGAAATACGGGGCAAGGGAAGCCAACACTATAAATATTTGCTAACTTTTCCGACGCAACTCTGCCTCTTTTGAGGTAACGGAAGTAAGGTGCTTTGCATCAGTCCGGGGCTGTGAGCGGTTCTATCTATCTATCCTCTAAGGATAAACCACGGCTATATAACAAGGGTTGTTCCATGACGCGCCGGAGTCGGTACCAGCTGACGTCATGCATGACGTCATTGTCCTGACAGAACCGAGTGTGATGCGCTCGCTTTGCCACCTCGTTAATTAAGATAGTTCGCAATCGCCCATTCTACTGGATTCTTTCCAAAATTACCTTTTCGATTATTGCGACTAGTATTTGCTTTTTTTATTGGCTTGCTCCGTTCAACCTCTTAAAAACATTTAAAATGAGAAATTTTGCATTTGCTTATGTGGTAACTTAGGATCTATTGCAGTTGAATCACGTACGTTAGTCAACTTTTATTGGGTTGATTGAAAGCCAACTCGAGACAGATGTTTTCAATCATCTTTGAACTTTCTCAGAGTTTTTAATTACCCTTTTGCTTCCATTTGAATTAGGTGTAGCTTTTAGAAATGCTGACTTCGTTATTACCAATACAATTGCAACATAAAAACATGGGAAGAGTAACATAAAATAATCCTAATATACAATGTTTGAAGTTATTCATTAGTATTTGAACAAAAGACATTACAACCTACCAACTATTTCTTGGACTTAATTATCTCTCAGCTTATAGATTATAAAAATATCACACTCGCGTTAATGACACTAAAACGACACTATAACGAGAAATCTCTCACTAAAATAAGCAACCGAAGCCTTAAAAAGCAACGTCAATACAGCATGTTTTGTATGCTGATGTCATCTGCTAAAAATAGTACCAGAACCGTAACTTCACACAGCAGTGCAAGACCACGCCCACTTAGCCAAGATCACAAGCTCGACTTCAAAGGGATGGAACAGCGAAATCCTCGACTTTTACATGTAAAACCTTTTAGACTAAGTAAAAAGTTTTTATCCAAGTGTGGATTATTTGTTCCTACAATGATCCCAAGCGTACAATAACTGCACTAAAGGTGTCCTACACGTCTAGGATCATCCTAATGTTAAGACCAGTAATCCGACGCATGTAAATTTTACATCAACCAATGATTCGTCAGAGGCTTTTCAAGCAAATATCAGAGATCTTCCAGAATATTCCACATTTGCATCCTGTGGTCCATGGTGATGAATCTAGAGTCGTCTTAACGCATAGGCACACATGGAACAGTCCGGTGATCTTTTAGTGCAAAAGGATAGTTGCTTCTCTCGTGTGTGTGTGAATATATTATAATATATATATATATACGTGTATATACACTGGTGTAAGAAATTAAGAGAATTTCCAGACCTGGTCGATTATCTCTAAAACTACTGTACAGATTTTAATGAAATTTTATATGTACATACATTGATACAATACAAAACAAATAACCATTCTATAATTGTAATACACACGCATGATCGTGCGTAACACGGAGTCGGAAGGTATGAAACAGCGGTTGCAGAATAAACAAAAAAATTGGTTAATAGATGGGTTAATGGGGGGTATGGTCCCCTCTTACAGATATACAGGTCTCGCAGCGTGATTTTATACTTGAATTAAGACAGTTTGTCATTTCCTGTGGCAATTGGTCCCACTCGTTCAGCAACGCTGTTTTCATTCCCTGGATGGTTCCCGGAGGGGGGTTCGAATTGCAATTGCCCTCCACAGAGAGCGTCAGACATGCTCTATAGGGTTAAGATCTGGAGATCTGGCTGGCCAATCCATCCGGCGAATATCCTCACTCTCTAGAAAATCGTCGAGCAGAAGAGCTCTATGTGGCCTCGCGTTATCGTCCATTAAAATGAACTCAGGGCCAACTACACCCCTGAAAAGGCGAACATAGGGCTCCAAGACCTCATCCCTATACCTCACACCAGTCACAGTGCCTCTTTCAAAGACATGGAGAGGTGTGCGGCTATCCAACATGATGCCTGCCCAGACCATTAAACCTCCTCCGCCATAATGGTTGATTTCGCGGTTGATTGGAGGGTAGGTAGCGGGTCCCTGGTTCTCTCCATATGAACGTACGGCGAGAATCGGTGCTTAGGCTGAACTGGGGACTCATCAGTGAATAGAACGGTCGCCCATTGATCCATACTCCAATCTCTCTGCACCATGATAAACGGATTCTCCTGTCCGTAGAAGTGAGCGGGACGCAAACAGCAGGTCTTCTTGCAAACAACCCTCTCTCATGAAGTCTTTTGGAAACAGTCACCCTTGATACACGGGTTCCTGTGGCTGCATACAAGTCACGAGAGAGCTGAGAAGCTGTAGCACTCCTGTTACGCCTCGCTATAATCGACAAATGACGATCTTCTCTGGCCGTCGTGGCTGTTGGGCGACCTTGCCCAGGCTTTCTCTCGATGGATCCGGTATCCTGGAACTGTTTCCATAAGTTACACACGACGCTGGGCGTTTAATTGAACTCTCTACAAATCTGGACTTGAGATTGGCGTGCTTCTAGCCTCCCCACAATTTGCCTTTTCATTCCATCATCTAAACGTTGGTGGTTACTCTTTTTTACTGTTACAATTTGAAACTAACCGATTGCTGCAAAATAACACCAAGAAATTCGCCGAGGTGTGCTAGCGAACGAAATGCGTCTTAACTTACGCGCGCTTATAAAGCCTGTTTCTCTACTGGCTCCGGCTACACACACGTGTACGCTTACGTATTTCACGTGCAAGATTTGCATTTTTGTCTAGAAGCAGTGGTTTTACATTCAGTTCAGTTCTTTTCATGAAATCCGATAAAATATGCAAATTCTCTTAATTTATTTCACCAGTGTATATATAATAATCAACTTTATATATGATGATTATTTACCTCTAGCGCTTCACATCGTGAGTTCTAAGCATACATTGTTATGGGGGATTTTGTGCTTGTCTAGTTAGTTCTCTTCTATCACATTGCACCTTGCATTTTGAAGCACCCTATACGTCATATGTTTTTAGAAAAGTCGCAAAATTCAAAAGCAATGTAATCAGAATGGGCGAAGAACATGTTGACCTTATCAAAACATAGAAAGTAAGAATCCAGCTGAGCCAAGTTATGCCGCACTCGAAAGCTAACCACCTGCGTGTCACGAAAATAGAGCGACGAGTGGTGTTTCTCGCCACCACTGTACACACGTGAAGTCGGCTCTTGCGTGTTTCGTGTGTTTCGTGACACCCACGATGTCATCCATGCTCATCCGCATGACGCCAATATAATGGAAAACAAGCAGATCTGATCAGGCATTCCGGTCCCCGCCGGATTTCTACAGCGATCCGGTGGTTTTATAATCTAAGAATCTAATCCATGAATGCCTTCTAATTTGATTAGAGATTGATTGAAAAGTTAACCCAAATTATAACCTCTCTAACATGAGTATAGTTCCTCAATAAAATTTCTCTGAGTAAATTTCAACCGTTGTCTCAAGTGGAATGACTTTTAACATGAACTATAATGCCATAGAATTGGAATGATTACAAAAATCTCGAGAAAAATTGGGGATTATTACTACAATGTTGGTTTCAACGAAGTACTTCAACATTTTCCCGTAATATGGCCGGTTTTTTTTTACATGCGAATTTTTTTATTTCAGCTGTGTTTTATGTACTCGGGAGTTGTTTTTTGTGTGAACGAATGTGAAATTTGTCATTTGGAATTCGTTACCGCGAATAAATGCAAAATTTCTAATTTTAAAACTTTTTTTTTGTGAAATTTAAGTGGTCTCTACTTATGAGTACTCTGCCTATGTTCAAAAGAAAGTTTAAATATTAGTAACATACTAACCGTATATCATCATTATCAATCGTATTCAAAAAAATTACTTTTCAAAGAACTTGTTCCGCTTTTTCACTAGGTATTAATTACTTTATTGTATTACGTGTGATCACGTAATCACGTGATACAGGGTGATCAGGGAATAAGCCCTTATTTCAAAATTAAATATCTCTACAACAAAGATCAATAGAATTATGCGGAATAGAATTATTAAACTGTAAGAATGTTGTACAGAAATTTCGAAAATTTAGTTGTTTTTTTTTAATTTTTTAAAATTTAAAAATAACAACAAAACTGGAGATTTTGGGGTTCCGAAAAATTCTCATTTGTGTGAAGAGAAACCACTGCATTCGCCTAAAGTTACTGCACGGGCTGCGGTATGCGCCAGGGGCATTATCGGCCCCTTCTTCGTGCGAGAAACGATTACTACTGAACGTTACGCTACAATTTTGGAACAATTTGTCAGCACACATGGCGCATACCGCAGCCCATGCAGTAACTTTAGGCGAATGCAGTGGTTTCTCTTCACACAAATGAGGATTTTCGGAACCCCAAAATCTCCAGTTTTTTTTGTTTTTTTTAAATTTTAAAAAATTAAAAAAAAACTAAATTTTCGAAACTTCTGTACAACATTCTTACAGTTTTGCTAATAAAAGTACCGTTTACCGCATAATTCTATTGATCTTTGTTGTAGAGATATTTAATTTTGAAATAAGGGCTTATTCGCTGATCACCCTGCATATATACAGTAACCCCCCCCCCCCTTAACGGGTACTCCTCTTTTTACGGACAAATAATAATAATTCCCCGTTGCATAATACAGAGAGAGTAAAAGTTTGCATTTCGAACCCCCTAGTTAACGGTCATTCCCCCTCCCCCTTTTACGGATGAATTTTGTTGTCCCGCTGTGGTGAACGCAAAAGAGAGGTTCTACTATTTGTCTATGCCAGCGGTTCTCAACCAGTGCTCCGCGGAGCCCTTGGGGCTTCTCGTGCACTTTCCAGGGCCTCCGCGGCCGCTCGAGGAAATTGAAAAGAAAACAGTTATAAATATTTTAGTCAGGTAATTTCTATGGCCTTTACTCTCCGTCTTATCTACGGAACTGAAATGTTTTAATTACTTTTCTAAAAAATCATTATTTTTATGTTTGATTTTTCCCTTTCCTGCACACATATGATATGCTTGATTCTATGTCGTTGATGAATAAATTTGAATTTATATAATCCGTTTTATATATTTTTTTCCAGGGAATGTTTGCAACGGGACGTTTGCTGTCCATAGCGTTGGCCACGAAACTAACTCCAGCGTTCATGTTGTTCTGCAATATAGTAAGACCCTCTTTTCTCATTCTTTTCAAATGTTTATTTGTCTTTGGCCGGGATTACTCTATAAAAGTTTGGTGAAAGTCCTTCTATAAAACTTGAGATAAATGCAGCACGATAAGGTCATCGGTTGCATTTTCTAGAATTTAACCTTATTGGTTGGATTTTTCAAGTTTTATAAAAGGACTTTTATCAAACTTTTATAGTGTAATCCCGGCCTTAGAATGATGACGTGCCATGGGTAATATAAATGGGACAGAAATTCAGGAGAAAGGTGGAAATTCAGAAAAAGACGAGTTCAGAAAGGGACCAGAAATTCGAAAAGAGACAAGAAATTCAGAAATTCGGAAAAAGACGAGAAATTCCGAAGGGGGGGGGGGTTGTCTGGATAAGGCCGGGATTACACTGTAAAAGTTTGATAAAAGTTCTTTTATAGAACTTGAAAAATGCAACCAATAATCGTACCGGTTACATTCGCGCGGATGCAACCAATAGTCTTATTAGCTGAATTTTTTAAATTTTATACAATAACTTTCATCAAACTTTTATAATGTAATCCCGGCCTAAGACAAGGATGGCCCACAAAAAAAAAGAAGATATTGAAGGGGACCATGGGCGAATAAAAGGTTAAGAACCACTGCTTAGCATGTTTTGATCATTTAACGAAAACTTTTCATTATTTGATCTCAACAAAACAAAATAAATCAGAAGTTGTTTTATAAAATGGGGAATATTCTAACAATTAGTATCAAAAGGTTCCGTTAGGTAGCAGTCGAACGGGATTCCAAAAGTATACGGGACAAATGCGGGTAATGTCGGCGTTTCCCGGGTTTTACACAGGGTTATCGAGATTTGAATTCTTCAACTCAAAGTGTTATGGATAGGTTGGTCATATTTAATGGAAAGTGATATTCCAGATACAGCGAAAATACGGGATATCGTGAATTCTTTAAAACAAGCTACAAAACATTGCAAGTTTATGGCTTAAATTAGGGGCGCAAGCTTTTTAGCCTGCGGACCAGATATGGGGTATTCCTACCGCTCGCCGGCCAGAAACTTGCATATAAAGGGTGACCATATGGCCTGTATTTCATGGGATATTCTCGTAATTTTGGTAATTTCCCCAACTTTTTTCTATAAAATGTCCCGTTTTTTCCAAGGAGGCTTAATTGAATTTTCGAAATCGAGAATTAAGATTATTTCCATGGCTTATAAATTACGTTATGATAATTATGAATCTATCACAATAAATTATAGTCATGTAAGTTTTTTTCAACTCACATATTTGTCAAACATATACTTTTTTTTCTGTGGTGAATGTAATTTTGACATACAGTGTCAACCACTTTCCACAATTGGTAATTTCTCAGCAGTTTTAGCGAAAGTTCGTAACTTCACTCACCTTTGACAATTTTTTTGACTGTAATTCTCAACTTGACTTGACTTTGACAATTTCTTTGGTTAGTAATCGAAACTTTACTTCCCTTTGACAATTTTTTTTACTTTACTTGTTTTGCAACTTTGGGTTATTATTATGCTAAATAACTGTAAATTTTTTGGGGGGCCTCGTTATCGGGCTCAGGACCTTGGGGCAGTGCCCCGGTTGCCCCAGCCTAATTACGGCCCTGCATAGTAATAAATAAAAATGTTATCCTTGATTTCTTACAAAGAAAAAAAAATTTCATAAGCTTCGTTGTGGAAAATGGGACACTTATAAAACAAAAAATGTCGGCACGTTCGTAAATTCATTCAAATACGGGAATGTCCCGGAAAATATGGAACGTATAATCACCTACTTTTTTTTTATTAATAGATAATATATGAGATAATTATTGGCACAAATGACCGGAAGTGCGGACCATTTACTATTAAAAAAAAGAGTACTGCGAAAATTCGCCGACAGATGGCGTCACAGAGGAACCAATCTGAATTGCTCAGATGCACACGTGAGATTATTGTATTAGGGCAACATTAATACAGTGGAATTTATGTATATATTTTTGTATAACTTAAATGAATATTATATGATTAAAAAAGGTTCCAGTTTCTTCACAACTATAATTAAAATATATGATGTATGATAATTTAGAGACGAAAAACTGGAGATAAGGTTACCGTATCTTTTAATTTGAAATGAAAATACATCCGCGTTCTTAGCAACGTAACTTACATATGTAGATGACGCTACTACAACCACATACAACAAAAATTGCTTCTTAATTTGAATGAAGCCATAGGTAGGGTTACGAGCAACGAGCTTATATTACTGGACAGAGTATGACGTCAGCGATCTCCGCCTTGACAGTGCTGCAAACGGTGTCCCCAAACATCTTTCGCCGTAAGATCACGTGACTCGGTGAAAACACACGCAATCTTATGGCATCCACAGGAATTTAAAACGATAAATGAAAGAAATAATTTCAACATCGATGAGATAATTACAGAATTAATGAAAGAAAATATTCTAGAATTAATGAAAGAAAATATTCTAGAATTAATGTAAGAGATAATTTCAGCATTGATAAAAGAGATAATAAAATTAATGAAAGATAATTCCAGAATTAAAGAAAGAGATAATTTCAGCATTGATGAAAGAAAAAAGCCATGAATAATGAAAGGGATAATTCCAAAATTAATGAAAGTGGTAATTTTAGCATTAATGAAAGATGATTCCAGAATGATGAAATTGATAATTTCAAAATTAATGAAAGAAAAATTCTAGAATTAATGAAAGAGATGATAATTCCAAATTAATGAAAGAGATGATAATTCCAAATTAATGGAAGAAAAATTCTAGAATCAATGAAAGAGATGATAATTCCAAATTAATGGAAGAAAAATTATAGAATTAATGGAACAGATAACTCCAAAATCAATGAAAGAGGTAATTTTCGCATTAATGAAGTGGTAATGATAATTCCAAAATAATTGAAAGCGATAACTCCAGAATTAATGGAAGATCATTCGAGAATAAATGAAAGATAATTCCAGCATTAATGAAAAATAATTTAAAATTGACGAAAAAAAGTGATAATTCCAAAATTAATGAAAGTGGTAATTCCAGAATTAAGGTAAGAGATAATTCCAAAATTAATGAAAGAGATAATTCCAAAATTAATGAAAGAGATAATTCCAAAATTAATGAAAGAGATAATTCCAAAATTAATGAAAGAGATAATTCCAAAATTAATGAAAGAGATAATTCCAAAATTAATGAAAGAAAAAATTCTAGAATTAATGAAAAAATAATAATTCTAGAATTAATTAAAGAAACAATTTCAGCATTGATGAAAAAGCGACGATTCCAAAATTAATGAAAGAGATAAATCCAGAATTAATGAAAGAAAATATTCCAGAATTAATAAGATAAAATATTCCAGAATTAATGAAATAAAATATTCTAGAATTAATGAAATAAAATATTCTAGAATTAATGTAAGAGATAATTTCAGCATTAATGAAAGAGATAATAAAATTAATGAAAAGATAATTTCAGAATTAAAGAAAGAGATAATTTCAGAATTAAAGAAAGAGATAATTTCAGCATTGATGAAAGAAAGCAGCCTAGAATAATGAAAGAGATAATTCCAGAATGAAGGAAAGAGATAATTCCAAAATTAATGAAAGCGGTAATTTTAGCATTAATAAAAGAAAGATGGATTCCAGAATGATGAAATTGATAATTTCAAAATTAATGAAAGAACAATTCTAGAATCAATGAAAGAGGTAATTTTCGCATTAATGAAGTGATAATTCCAAAATAATTGAAAGCGATAACTCCAGAATTAATGAAAGATCATTCGAGAATAAATGAAAGATCATTCGAGAATAAATGAAAGATCATTCGAGAATAAATGAAAGATCATTCGAGAATAAATGAAAGATCATTCGAGAATAAATGAAAGATCATTCGAGAATAAATGAAAGATCATTCGAGAATAAATGAAAGATCATTCGAGAATAAATGAAAGATCATTCGAGAATAAATGAAAGATCATTCGAGAATAAATGAAAGATCATTCCAGCATTAATGAACGATCATTTCCAGCATTAATGAACGATAATTTCAGATTGACGCAATGAAGAAATTTATATTTCAAAGTGGTTAAAATAAGAAATATAATTCTGGAAACCTAAGAGGAGGACAAAAAGGCGAATTTTCTGAAACGTAGGAGGACGCTTTAAATGACATCAAAAAGGAGGACATGCTTACGTCCCACTTGCGCTCAATGATGGCGGATAAGCCAGCTTAGGGTACGTCAAGGAGCCCTAGTCTGTGCAAATCTCTCGCAATATTGCGTAGGTATATGCAACAAATCTACGTATTTTCAATATACCACTTTTCCTGGTGCGGCTAATACAGAAAGAGTGCCAAAAAGATGTCTCTACGGGTGTGGCAATTTTGTCTCAAATCGCTCCCTCTAATTGCGAGTCCGGGGCTGTTGAATAGTCTTTACTTGTTAACTAGGAGAATACCGTTCAATTGCTTCATTACGAAGACTTGAAGGAATCGACTAGGAGTAGAGGCTTAAAGTCCAATCCGCACCTTCTCGTGGTGCAGCCTGTAAGTAGACATATTTAACACGTGGTGAACGGACGCGGATGGGCATCCTCCAACCCGCATTGGCCAGCGTGAAGGATTACGGCCAAAAAACCCTCTAAAACGAAATATGAACTCTGTCTGAAACCTAAGGCCCTCAGTCCTCAGCAGTCTGAGTGTTCCTGGTTACGGCAGCGACCAGCAAGGCATGAAGACAGAGGGTGCTAAGAATCTCTGGGTTGGACCAGGCTACCATAAAATGATGACGCTGTTAAACTCTTTACCTCTGTTTTAGAAGAAGTATTCAAAAAATTGGATTGGGATGAAAAAGGAATTAAAATAAATGGAGAATTTTTCAACCGCATTTGCGTTTTGCCGACGACATTGTTATTATCAGCAGTGATCCGGACGAGCTAGAAGAAATGAAACAAGAACTGAAGAAGGCAAGTATTCCGGTGGGTTTGAAAGTGAATCTGCAGAAGACAAAATTTATGTTCAACTCCTTTACGTTGAAGAAGACGATCTTGCTCAACAACACAGAGATAGAAGAAGTAGAAAGTTATGTATAACTGGGAGAAGAAATTATATCATGGACAACGGAATCATTATTGAAATAAACAGAAGGATCAGGATTGAATGGAGCACTTTTGGCAAAAACTGTGTAATTCTGAAGAGTCACATGCCACTACGCCTAAAAAGAAAAGTTTTTAACCAGCGTGTGTGTGCTACCAGCACTGACGTATGGAGCTGAAACATGGACACTCACAAGCAAGACGATACAAAGGTTACAGACAACACAAAGGAGCATGGAAAGATGTATGCTAGGCATCACAAGGACAGACAGGAAACGAATCACTTGGATAAGGAACCACACAAAGGTATATGATGTCATGGAAATAATTAAACGTCTAAAATGGACAACAGATGGACCACAAGTATTCTAGATTGGTACTCCCGTGGTGTTAAACGTCCGAGACGGCGTCCCCACGCAAGATGGATCGACGAGATCAGAAAAGTGGCTGGTGTCAACTGGATGTCTAAAGCATCAGACAGAGCAAAATGGAAAAATTTAGAGACCTTCACCCAACAGTGGATTGAAAATGGTTGATGATGATGATGACGATGATGATAAATTACGAGTCCGGGAGGCGAGAACTGTGAAACGTATATTTTCAAAGCATTTTGCGGAAAATTTTGTTTGGTGACATATTGTTTTGAAGTGCTCATTTTTTCGGCTTATTCATCTGCTTTGCTTTGGTGCTTAAATTGTGGAAATCGGCGGGTTAGATGTCAATTCAATGCCAGAATATATTCGAGGGCCTCCGGTCGTTAAGTTAATACTGCCAAACGTACGTGATAAGAACAAGCCTGTATTTATGACAAAGATTGATTGTTTTATATAGTAACTATTTACGATTGTTTTGTGAGCCAACCACTACAAAAAATTATGATTATTTTTCCGGTGGGGGGGGGGGCATCTAATTCAATAAATATAGCCATTTATGTGCTAAATGTTCTACGCCGCCATTTTCAAATGCGCAGGGTTTAAAATGCCCTGAATTAATACATAGAGGAAAAAAAATTTTCAGCGTTTGTAGTCAGTGGCAAGAGTTATTAAAAAGTGAACATTAATTTTTGCGAAAACACGACGTTTCAAGCGAAACGCACGAATAATGGATGTCTATCTTGTGTCTTTTGCAGATCGGATGCACGTCGGGACTGTTGCTGATGCTGAGCATGCGGTACAGCTACGTCGTGTTGTACGTCGGGACGTGCATGATGGGCATTTTCATGAGCAGCGTTTTTCCTACGGCACTTTCCCTAACGGAGCAATACATACACGTTACACGTAAGTTGTTTCCACTCCTTTGAATGGTAACGTTTTGCTGAGCGAACAGCAGCCACATTTAAAAGAGAAGAGAAACGTTTCTCTACATCATTTTATATAAGCGTACAAATATTAATATGTTTGTATGACTTACGCGTCTCACAAGGAAACACAACATAAAAAATAACATTTTATATGTTTTGTTGTAAAATTTTTTTTGGTAAAATTATTTTAAAAAATTGTAAGCAAATTTTTCATTGTTAAATCTGTATTTTTATACTTATTAATAAAATTTGATTTTCATGAACTAAAACTGCTTGCAAATGTTCTATGCAAAATGCATTTATACCCTAAGAACCTAAAGATATACTCTATAAAACAAGAAAAATGGCCAAAAAGTTTAAAAAAAATACAATTATTATTAGGGCTGGGGTTTTTATGCTCTAAAAACTTCTAAAATATGCATTTATGCTCTTAATAACCTGTAAATATGCCCTATAAAACGAAAAAAATGTGTCCTAAAATTTTTTTCATTCCTATATCAAATAACATTAATTTTAGCAAAATGATATGGTAATGAGAAGTGTTGATGCAGTCAGAACTATTTTGAAGCATTACTTATTGTATGAACAAAAATTCTTCGTTTTACTAACTAATCTCATCCAGCCAAAATTCCCCTTTAAAGTGAGTTTTTTCCCCACAAGTTTAGAATTTATGTGCTGCCATCTATAGGTGAAAATACCCAGCCAAGTACTGTATTTAGCTTTAGAAAAGCAATCGCATAAAATAAAAATAAATTAATTATTATTTTTATTTTATAAAAATTTCCAAAATTTCCCACAAATGCTAAAAAATCGCTCCTCCCCCCCCCCACCTCCAGTTACCAATTTTAGCGAATGTTTCCCCACGTGTTGCCATCACCGATTCAGATGATTAATCTATTTGCAGCCACACACCACAGTCGTTGAAGGGCTAGTATTTTTATGCTCCAAAAATTCGATGTCGTTGCTGCTTGGTTGAGGAACCTGAATTTCAGGATTTTTTACCAATCATCATTGACGTACCATTTTTAGTGCATAAAAATCCTTGCCCTAAGAGCTCTCGTCAGAGGAGGGGAACCGGAAAATCAGTCTGAAGCGGGATTGGAATTGCGAGGAAAAAATTTACTGAATAATTGCAAAATATTGAAAATATATAATATATATATATATATATATTGAATTGAAACATATATATTGAAAATTATGAAATATGCAAAATATATCTTGAAGTTTTGAAAATATGCATCATTCATATCCCGTAAAAATAACGAAATATGCAAAGACATAGAAATCCGAGCCCCCCAAGATCGTACACCAACCCCCCTTAAATTTCTTAAAGCATAAATCCTTAGCATATAAAATTCTATCATATCTTGAGAAACAATTTCGACAAAAGAGCGTGCGTCGCGGCTCCTAGGGGCGTCGTCAACATTTGTCAGGGTTGTCGCGGAAAGCTGACGATATTGATTTGTGTCTGTTTTGTCCATGTTGTCCATGCTGTTTTGTCTTTGTTATTATCGTTCTGAGGAGCCGCGGGCACATGTTGACAACCGCCCCGGTCTAGATTCCAGATTTGTTTAGAACTTTTCTCTTCGTACATGACATGTTGAAGAGATAAACGTGCTCATCAACTTGCTATTCTCTCATTTCAGCAACGACGACGAGCTTTCTAGTCTTTGGAGCAGCTGTTGGAGAGATGTCCATACCAGTTTGCGTTGGTCATGTGAGTATATTTCACAATCCAAACCCATCTGAAGATTCAGAATTAATTCCAGAATTCATGAGGACTCCGGAACTAATTCCAGAATTCATAAAGATGCAGGATTTATTCCAGAATTCATGAAGATTCAGAATTAATTACAGAATTCATGAAGATTCATAATTAATTCTAGAATTCTTGAAGATTCATAATTAAGTTCAGAATTCATAAAGATTCAGAACCAACGAAAGAGATAATTCCAGAATAATTGATGGAAATGCATTTATAAAGAGTGGATAGATGATCGGGTTTGATCGAGATGACGTGATTTGCACAAGCTCATTGCATTTATAAATTTGGCATTTTTTACTAATTATAATTAGTATTAATTTACGAATTATAATTAGTAGCATAATGATAATTATCATCATAATTAATGGAATTAAGCGTCCGTATTCATTTCTAGGAATTCTACCTGAACGGACCAACCAGCTTCCTGGTGATTGGGATGGTGTTGTGTTTCTTGTCCATTATAGCGTACATGTCTCTTTGGTTGGCCGGCCTGACCATAGTGAAGCCTGACTGTAAGTATCCAGACCATAATATGCAATTTTATTATATCTTGATCTCTCGTATTATGTATTGATGATCACAACTGTTGTTCTTTTAGCCACCTCAGATCTGGTGGTATGGTTTTCGAAATGCATGCCGGGAGCCTTCTCGGAAGGTGAAGCTTCAGCCTTGGCCAACCAGAACATACAGTATTATTCGCGCATGCCCGGTGGAAGCCCCGAAGCCACGAGCCCGACTGTGACGTTCATGAAGCGGGATCAAGATGGCGGTGACTGAAGAACCGCATAACATAACTGATATATGCAATTATTTGTTGTTGTGATGAATTTTTCTGAAGGCGTCGGGGAAATGAAATATGTTATACATATGTAATGAAAATGAACATTTATGTGATGCCAGATATATGAATGTTGAATTAAAATGAATGCTATTTAAATCTTTTGTGGGCTCTTTTCATTGTTTTGTTGTTGATGAGATCGGTTATGGTTGTTTCTGGTCCCATGGCCACACTCGTGTCAAGGCTAGCCCAATACGTTCCATGAGCAAGTAGTGTGGCCGCTCCACCCTTGACAATGGTCCTCAAATGTTGGAGACTGGAACGTATTCGAAGGCTGGTTGAGTACCTTCCAGCTTCCAACCAAAGTCAAAGGAGCTGCCTTCCTTCCTCCGTCTTTCAACTCATCTGGTGGCCACGCATTGGTCGAAGAACGCCAATAATCCCAACACGAAGATTGTTCTGGAAAAACCGGTTCTGTTATCCTTGGCAAATATTCGCTAAGGAATATTGCGCCAAACTAGGCCGGTGTGTAGCCGGCCTATGCTGCTGCTGCTGCTTCTTTGCATCAGGAAGAAGAAGGCAAATATCGAAAGCAAAAATTTGCGAATGACTATTGGGCTAGCGTTGGTTCGAGTGTTTCCAGGACCGCAACTAGATGCTTGGTCAGCTGGGGCAAACATGCATTTTGGCGCCCTTTCGTAATGTGGAAGGATAGGTCGGAAGGTAGAATTACGCTCCCTCTGGTTTGGCGTACGATATGCCAGATCCACTTGCTCCCTCAAACTATGAGGGAGGTGTAATGGTTCAATAATTATACCGTTGTATGCACTGGGCCGTCTTAAGAATGTCACTGGCTCCCGGGCCAAGTGATTTTTCTGCGGCCCTATCTGGCAGGTTTACTTGCTTACTCCCGAAAATTTCAGCCAGATCTCATTTTTGCGAGGCCCTTCTTCCCTTGACGGACCCCGGGGAGCGTCCGGATGCATCCATGCGTTAAGACGGCACTGTTTCTACGCCTGTTGCTCTCCGTGGCGAGTCTTTTTATTCACGCGCATTTGCCCATCGAAGTTGGGAACTACAGAAAACCGCTATGTCCGAACGAACACCAGAACTCTACCACCGGACAAATTGTGTGGCCGAGGTCTCTCCCAGAATAACTTAGTGGCAAATTCTGGAACGGAATTTCATTGACAGAAAAGGTGTCAAAGACTGGCAAGGTGATGTAAACGTTATAATCAGAATAGATCAGAATTAATGAAGGAGATGTGTGCTTTTGATTCCAGAATTTAAGAAAATACAGAATATGGAGGTAATTTCAGAATTGAAAAAAAATTCAGAATAAAAGAGATACTTTTAGAATAACTCATGGAGGTTCATGATTAATTAAATAAATAATTCCAGAGTTCGTGTAAATTCCGAATTAATGGAGGGAAATTATTCCAGAATTGATGAATATCCAGAATTAATGAAAGATAATTTCAGAATTGATGAAAATTCAGACTTAATGAAGACAGTTTTCTCCGGAACTCACACAAATTCAAAATTAATGAAAGAAATAATACCAGATGAAAATCCAGAATTAATGAAAGAAATAATACCAGAATTGATAATTGGTATCAATGGGGATAGCAAAGTAACGTAAATGGTCACTAAGGCAAGGGTGGCAAATTCTTGAGAACCAAATGTCCCAACTTGTATAGCTTGAGGGCGTTTCATACGCAAGCGCGCTTTCAGTGCAAAGCAATTACCCAATGAATTCAACGGCTAGAAAGTCGATTCTCATCGGCGAGGAATTTATTTTCGTCCCGAAGTTAATCGATTCTTTCACTAATATTAGTTCGGCCTCATTTTCTAATTGTATTCTTTAGAATTCTTGTATTCTTGCGTATGTATTTATCCCTCGCTAATTGTCGAGTCTGTCTGCACTGAGACGGAAAAATCGTTTGCATTAACCTCTTTGTGTGTCTGAGCTGCATTTGTTGCATTCGGTAGCACTGCTCTCCGTACGGACCGAATTAAAATTGTGTGTATTCTTTCAAGATTCTGAAGAATACGCTCGCGATCGTGGCTTTCTCTGGATTAATTACAATTCATGTAATCCGAAGAGAGTTCTGAAATTTGCTTGTGATGCGTTCATTCGATTGTTTTGAGGGGTTTTTTTTCCCCTGTGGAAACTTGCATTCGCAAATCAGCGCATTCGTTGCCGATTTAATGAACTTTTGGAATTATCTTTATAGAATGGATGCCAAAATGGCGATAACCTAAAACGAGGCGGTATGAAAGTATGTTTTTTAAAACACAAGAGAGCTTTCAGCTGGCTATTCCAAGAAAACAACATCCGAGAAAGTAAATATTTAGAAACAATAACACCGGTGGTTGGCTGTATAGTACACGTTTGCCTGAGGGTTGATAAGAGCCATTTAAAAACAATGACTGGTGGGCACTTGTGATGCACACATACTTGGACGGCGAGAAAGGAGGACTATTTAAAAACAGTAACGGCTGGCTACTTGTGATACATGTCTGCCCGGGGTACATTTAAAAACAGTAAGCGTTGACTGCCTGTGATACACGTCTGCCTAAACGGCGGCTACACGCGGAAAAAATAAAGACTGCAATGGTGGGGTTGCGGACATAGGCGGAGATAGACCTGAAAGTCTGGGCGGGGGGCACGATGATAATGATGATGATGTCAGTTCATATATGCACATATACATTAGATCAGTCGTCTTCACCTTTGACGCTGTGGGGGAACCCCCGTATCGCCGCTCATGGTAGCAGATGATTTTTTATACTTTTCCTGAACTTTCAAACGAAAAGTAGGAACTTGTTTTTCCGGACGATTTTATGGACACGCCCTGTACTCAAAGTATTTCAGAACAAACATGGCATCCACCAAAGGTATGAAGAAGGTCAGCAGAGGCGAAGCTGGGATGGAAACGATGAGATTACTTGGCACGACCTCCAAAATTACATTAGGGCATCTAGGTGGTCGTCTTAGTGGAGCCCGGGGGGGGGGGTTCCCAATGAGTAGTGATGGGGGTTTGATACACCCCCCCCCCTTCATCATCATCATTAATCTGCCGATTCTAAGACAGAAGTGTAATATGCCGTGGAGGGTAATAATGCACAGGACTTGGTGAGACCTTAGGCCTGGGGTCTTTAACGCATGGTCCGCGGAACTTTTTATCGTGGCTCACCGATCACTTTCAGGACATAGTTGAAAGGTTGAAAACATTGAAATACGATTAGGTAATTCTAGAATTAATGAAAGAAATAATTTCGGAATTAATGAAGGAAATAATTCTGGAATAAAGGAAAGAAATAATTTCAAAACAAATTGATGGAAATTCATGATTAATAATAGAAATAATTTTTGAATTTTTCAAACAAATAATTTCAGAATTAATGAAGAAAGAGTGAAAAGTGATAATATGAATCAGTGAAAAAAATAATATAAATCAATGAGAGAAATAATTTCGTAATTCCTGATAGATATTTTTTTCAGAAATCAATGAAAGAATAATTGCATAATTATATTGGAAGAAATGATTTCAAGAAATATTGATAATAAGAATAATTTCAAAAACAACCAAAATAAATAATTACAGAATCATTTAATGTGAGATTTCAGATTAAAATTAATCTCATAATTAATTAAATTATTTCAGAACTAATCAAAATTGATAATTAATAGTAATAATTTAGTATGGCGACATACTTAACAGGGAATAAATCCATAATAAGCACGTAGATAATGAAGCATCATAAGAATTCGTGAGAAAATTAGATGCATCATAAGTTTTTAAATGCTTATATTCTTTAATTTTTAATGTTGCCGTTGCTAGTGGATGCGAAGTATCGAGCACTGAGCTCTCGTCTTCGTTTCTCTACTTGGTTAGAGCTATTGATCAGTCAATGGCAAAATGGTTGCTTGAAAACAACCACCAGTAAATTTAATTTTTTTTTAAATTACATATAACCCTTTATATATAAAATATTTTCACTAATGCAAAACAATATCAATATCCTGTTAACAGTTTTCAGGGGTTAAAACAACTTCTACGTCATCAGATTACACTTACTTTCAAAATAAATCTCGTCGATTGCAAATATTCTCAATATCTACAATATTAAACAAATCAGTTTCACAAAGTGACCCACTTTGCCACAAATTGCAAAACTTACCAATGCTTTACAACATAAGTTTACAGCATATTTTGCAATATATTTCCATTTAGACAAAAAATGATATGTGTATACACATGAAAAACTCCAACAATGTCACCAAAACCATTCAATGTGATTTCTAAACATTTGACAAGCATATTTAAAAAATATATAATTATAAAATAGAGTATAAGGTTACAAATGGTCATTAGAATTTACAGAACTTCAATACACTCCTCAGAATCATATTACGTGACTCTTGAACATTTGACAATTATATTAGATTAAAAAAGCTATGCTGATTAGGTCACATAACAAAGCGTTCATTTCATATTATGAATGGCTATTTACATAAACCGTCCTCACTTTACTAATGTTAAAAATGGGAATTTTAATGTGCGAAGTTTAGATTATATATATTTAAAAGTACTGTTATTATCAAACAAAGTCATTACACTCATCGAATCATTTACATATAAAACAACAATGAATTAATTTGATATTTAGTGAATCAAAACATAAATTTTTAACTGCTGTAGGAAAAAAATTGGATACTTTTTTAGATGAAATAACAATTTTTGTCACTAGATGGCACTGTATTTTTCCGTATTATGAAAGTGAACGAATGTTGAAAAATAGAAGCATCCTGAGTATTTCAAGGGGGTACGCACAATTTTTGTAAGTATTTCCAGAAGTACGCACACCTCCTACGCATAACTGGGTATACGAACATATCTTGCGCATTTCACTGGGATAAACAAGTATGCTATGCATTTCAAAGGGTGCCCACAACCTTCTTCGCAGACCTAAGCATACGAGCATTTTCTCCGCATTTCAAAGGGTACGCAAGTATTCTCTGCATTTAAATTTAAACATGTACATACACCTTATCGATATAAGCATTTTAACAGATAAACAGATTTCAACCATAAACGGTGGAGGAACCACCGCTTTGGAAAGCCTAAAAAATCCCCGACTTTTTCACTGTGGGGCCCCTTGCCAAGTTCGTAAAAAAAATTGTTGGGGGTCTCTGAAGCGCCGCCGCGAGCTTGAATCACACGCTACTTGAATTGACACTACGCCTAATAATCGGCCTAATACAGACCTCGTAATCACGGCCGATGTGGAATCGTGTGAACATCGCGTTTGGCTCACATCTCGAGGGCCCCGGGTTTGGTTCCTAAAGGGTGGCCCTGTGGTGGTCGGCTGAAGTTGGTTTTTATGTGGTTTTACAACTTCGAGATCTGAATGAGTGCCGACACTCAATTCAAATCGTTTCTCCTCGTACTTTATTTGTACTGTTTAAGCAGCGCAGCAGAAATCACTGAACACTGAACCACTTTCAAAATGTCATATCTTTTTATTGAAGTAGGCTTCCTTCTGATTTTCCGCACCTGCTGGAAATCAGACTAGAGGGATGTAGGGAAAATGGTTCCATTGATAAATCAACTTTAGAAAATATCTGGGCTTGTCAATATTGAAATAAGAGGCTTCTAAAGTAGCAAGATACTTGCCAATGCCGCTTTAAAATACAGTAAAAATATCAAAAGAATGCACTTGCATGGAGTATTATTGCCAATTCACATTTTCCACTATTTTTTTTTTTTTTTAAACGTGATCCCAAGGGATCAGGGGCCCCTACCATCTCCCCCATACTTATAAAATGATTTCACTTGCATCAAATCTGTTATTAAACGTCCCTAGATTCCTACATAGGTGTGTGGGGGGTCACGAGGCGCTTGCTGCGGGGCTTGCATCCAGCCGCCCCCACGCCAGTGGCGGATTACCGCACAGGCGCATGAGGCGCGCGCCTGGGGCCTCGGCAGAGCGGGGGGCCTCCAAATAGTTGTGTGCTTCATCCTACATATGAATTTACATGCGCATCAACAAATCTCTTGAACTAAGTACAGTATCTGCTCTCCCTTTTTTGTTCAACCGCAATTTTTTTTTATTTTTTATTTTTGTTATTTTTTGTATACTGTACGTATGAGTTATGGAAGAAAAACGGGAACTGAAAGAAAAGAACAATTTACAAGACGCAGCTCTCAAGGGCCAGTTCTTCCCCGACAAAGAAAGAAGAGACATTGTAAAGCGATCATTCAGGGAGGGTCATTTTCAAACAGTATTTCCCTAAGGGCACAAGCAGGAGGAGGGATGAGAACAGCAGGTCCTAATGTCTGTCCGAAATGAAAATTGTAGTGAAGGCATAAACAGATGTCTCATTCCACAGTATTAAATGCTTTCATGGGCGCCGATAATACGACAGCTTTGGTGTAAGCTTTTGTATACAGTATAATGGATGGCAAGATGGCTATCGGCAAGCGGCGACATCGACAGGAAGAGACAGTCGTACTAATTAAAATGAATGTAGTAGAGCTCTTATTGTGATTTTGTCTCCCACTTGTTTGAATGAAATACTATAAGCTGGTTCAAACAACATATACATTTGCAATCTATGACTGGAACCATACGACCATATGACAAAAGAAAAGTGGGGTTTGAAATGAATGCTGAATGACATGCATTCTGAATCACGTGATTTTTCTGTTGCTCTTTTAACACTCCCTCCCCGGCTGAAAAAAATCAAGGGGGTTTCTTTTCCTTCTTTCTAAAAAAAAGAGCTACATTTTTGGATTGGTCAAGGAGGCTTGGGTAGACAACATCTTTGTGTCAGACCGAAAAGTGTTTATTGTTAATGTAATTGTAATGTGTGTTATTGTAATGAAAAAAATTTTCATGCCGATCCTCAAGATTTCCTTTAGGATTTAGATTGCAGAATCTCCAAAAATAACGGTAAGCAAAACTAAAAATATATAAATTATCTGATAAATTTTTATTTGAGCATTTCCATTCAACTACAGTAGTCTCTCGAGAATTCGGTCGTGCTCTAATCCAGCACGTCCAGTAGTCCAGGATATTTAGGTGGTGTGGTGTCACTTTTCTCCTGATGCCCTAACCCCTTAACACGTTCTAATATTTCTTAATTGCTGATCAAGTCCTGACTATGTCTTTGCACGAAATTTCATATATTATTTCAATGGGTTTCTTCAAAGTTAATCCAGCAATTTTGGTAAAATCTGGCACACCGTGGTGTAATACGTACCGGATTAGCGAGAGTCTACTGCAGGGGTCTTCAACCTTTGAGGCATAGCAGGCCATATTGAAACATTTTATAAAGTACGCGGGCCACAATGTTATACAGTGGCATTTTTCGTTATTAAACGAAACGGGGGGGGGGGCATAATATAGAAGATTTTTATTCACTCTGAATACAAATAATGCAAAGGCAAAGGCCACAACAGGCAGAGTGCCCAACGAGGTGGCTGAAAGAGAAAATAATAATAATCAATATAATAATAGTAAAAATAAAATAGAATAAACAAATAAAAATAATAATTTCTAAAAAAATTTTTTTAAATAATTTCTTTCATTGACAATAATTTTAATTCATTCTGAAATAATTTCTTCCATTAAAAATATAATTCTTATATTTACTCCGATATAATTTCTTCCCTCTATTCCCTCTATTGAAGAAATGTTTTTCTATTAAATATTATCAGTATCTTTATATCAAATCAAATATATTATATTTGAGATATTATCAAATCTTTATTAATCAGTAATATTAAATTATTAAAACTATGACGGATCTCCATTTTTGCCGTGTGGCTGAAGGCACCAGGACGGACATCTTAGATTACTAAAAATATGATGCAGAATTTTACTGTGATTTTTTTTTTTTTAATGGGAGTGTGATTATTTTTCATCTAGTACCAGAGAATATCATTATATTTCCTTATCTTATTTTTGTGTTTATGGTTTTGGTGATGCAAAAATAAAAAAAAAGTTATGATTTTTCATAATATTGTTCATTTTAGTGAACCATCTCGTTCTTATTAGGGCCAAAAGGGTGCAGTGGTGGATAAACGCAAATTTGTGGGTGGGGGCGGTGGTTGTGACCATGTGTTCAATTTTTCAGGACGGTTCTGATTTCTTTTGGAAAAAATTCTGAATTTTCCCCTTTTTTTAAGCAAATTTATTTTCTTGGTTTGTTATTCAGTCAAAAACGTAGAAAACATTTTTCTTTCCATTTAATTTTTCTGATCTCGGGGGGGGGGGGGGACAGCCCCTACCTTTAATCCGTCCCTGATAGGGGGGCCTCCAGATCAGGTTGCGCCTGGGGCCTCCCAAAATCATGATCCGCCACTGCCCCACGCACGTTTTATTACTTTTCGCACAGTAAAATGAGTGTATGTGAGGTTTTGTGATTGTATTGTAATTATTTTTCTCTATAAAAAAATGAATTTTTCACAAAAGCAACGCCATCGCGAATGTGTGTAAAATACCGCAATCCGAGTTTGAGTTAGTGGTTCCCTTCACTTCTTGAACAAGCACCGTTTTCCCTCCGTGCACTACTTGGAGGGAAACCCAAAAGAATCATCTGAAGAAATAAAGTGGGGGGGGGGGTGGCAGTTTTTCTCTCGGACGGAATTCGAACCACGAACCTTTCAGTCTCTTTTGATTCTGTATCGTCGTCATATTAACTGCTCATCAGTTGCTGCTGGCAGTTCGCCGCAATCTAATATATCAATTCTCGAACATCTATTTGTTGCTAATGCGCATGCGCTCTCAGAATGGGCACCTGTGAAAATCACAAGCGCTAGACGTCAGTTTCTCTCGGATATCCTTTTTATAAGCATGGAAGAGGGGGGGGGGGGTTAGCATGGCCCCTGCATGATCCATCCAGGAAATTTGTTAGTAAGTATCTATGCCCGAATCGGGATTCGAACCATCGGGATTCTGCAGAGTGAGAGGCTAGCTCCCTAACCACTCGGCTATTTTCATTTTCAAGAGTTATTTTACATACAACACTTCAAAAAAATAATCTTTTGATGTCATCGTGCATTCTAAGTGCTTTCCCAGTGAGCAATGACGCTCGAAACGAGCAGTGGGTTTGAGATTTTAGTCTAGTCCAATCTCTTCCAAACTGGTTTGTCTCGTGTGTTTTCCTCGACTTCTCAGAAAAAATAATTCCTATCGTCCCGACTGCTAAATAAATACAGTCACACCTTCCCCCTTCAAAGGGCGATATCGCCCATTTCTGTAAGCACGTGATTTATGTGTCTTCACAACGCGTAGAGCTCTTACACGATGAGCAGTTCGTCATTCACTACAGCTAATTTTTAGCATGAATTTGTATGAAAAGTACGTCGGATAACCCGGTGGTTCTGCAGTATCTTCAATTCACCCATCATCGATTCTCCTACGTGAGATCGTAGGGGAAAAGTTTATATTGAAGCGGACGGATTGTACACCTTCATTATTTTTAAAATCAATATTTTATGATTTATACAAACATTGCCACGTTTTCAAGACAAATAAATCCAATTGGCCGAAAACGTGGCAATTTTTGTATAAATTAAAACCAGGCAAAGTTTCTAATTTTTTGTGACAATATTTTATGCTGTAAAATTTTAATGACCGTTCAGGGACAATAATATTGATATTCAAATTATGAATCTTGTTTTAAATTCATTTCATATATGCCATAAGATTTAGTAAATAAGCCGAAAAAGTTACTGATTTTTTTTTGGTAAAAAGTGTTTATTTAGCAATTATAGGAGAACACGTTTTGGTCTCCTACAGAGGGTATCATAAATCCTTACACCTATTCAATAGTTGTGTCCAAATAGACTGTCTGATTTGTAATGGAAAACACATCCTATGGTCCACCCTTTGTGGACAACCTTTTGAGAAGCTTTCTTGGTTCAAACAATTGGAATGCGTATCTGTTAAGGGTACGCATATGTTAAAAATCATCTTAGAATGAATTTATTAAACATGGTACAGTTCTTCAGTGACGAGGTAGGACTTGAATGCGGCACGATACACGGTATCGGACAATTACCTTCTCTTGTTTTTTGCGAATGAGCACAGGCGTGAATGCCGCGGCATGTCACGTAATGTTGTCACCTTGTGTTTGAGAGGCTGCCAGGGCCTTAGGACGAATAGTGTAACTGTTTTTTTAACACTATAAATTTATATAGAAGGGGCCGTGAAAATTTTCTGCTTTGGAGTGCTGATACGTTTCCCTCCCACTATACAAATACATTTAGAACTTGCGTATCCCTAGAAATGCCTAGTGCGATTTGCCTAGACCTCTGCATTGTGTATTCATAACACTTGAGAAATAGGTACCCTTTGGAATGCGTAGGGGGCTTGGTACCCATAGAAGGGACTTGATAACATTTAGATATACGTTAGTCTTGCGTCCGATTGGAAATACATGGAAGGCATCATTTGCAACATTGAAAATACAGGGCAGGCATCAGTTGCAACATTGAAAATACAGGGAAGGCATCATTTGCAACATTGAAAATACAGGGAAGGCATCATTTGCAACATTGAAAATACGTGGGAGGTATTCGTAGCATTGGAAATACGTGGGAAGCATTCGCAGAGCAAGAAATGCGTGGGAGGCATTCGTAGCATTGGAAATACGTGGGAAGCATTCGCAGAGCAAGAAATGCGTGGGAGGCATTCGTAGCATTGGAAATACGTGGGAAGCATTCGCAGAGCAAGAAATGCGTGGGAGGCATTCGTACTCCTTGAAATGCGCAGGGAGACTTGCTGACCCGTTGCGTAGAAATGCGTGGAAAGCGTGCGCACTGCGCATCCCTGTACCCCTAGAAAGTCTGAAGAGCTTGCTAAACCCCAGACACGATTAAGAGACTTGCTAATCCCTAGATATGCATACGAGGTTTGCATACCAATTAGAAATATGGGTGCGTACGCCATGAAATACGCAAGATGCTCGCGAATCCCTATGGATATGTCAGAGGCTTGCTAGAAAAGTTCAATATCGGAAAGAAAACCCTTTTATTTGCTATATTGACCAATTTTTGTTGATTTGAATGCTTTTTTGAAAGGTGACAACTCTAAATTTTTCGGGAAGAAATTTTTTGTCGTCCCAATAAGCCTATTGCGGTATCTCGATTATGCGTACTCCTGCTTATGAGACTTTCTTACCCCGTACGAATGCATGAATGACAGCCCCCCACCCCGACAGGGAATATGAGGCTTATATATCAATAGAAACGCTTACGTACTGCTACAAATACGTAAGAGATTTGCCAATAACTAGAAATGCTTCAAAGGCCGGGATCACACTATAAAAGTTCTTTTATAAAACTTGAAAAATGCAACCAATAAGCATATCGGTTACGAATAGGCGCAAAACCCCTGGGAAGTAGAAACCGAGCTCCAAGGACTCTGCGAAGCACCGGTTGAGAACCACCGCTCTCTAAATCATTTTTTTTGGTCATTCACATGCTTGCACGCACTTTAGGTCACTGTTTTGGCCATTCGCATGCTTGCACACGCTCTAGGTCACTCACTGGCTTGGTATCTCACTCTTATGTGTCACTCACTGGCTTGGTATCTCACTCTTATGTGTCACTCACTGGCTTGGTATCTCACTCTTATGTGTCACTCACTGGCTTGGTATCTCACTCTTATGTGTCACTCACTGGCTTGGTATCTCACTCTTATGTGTCACTCACTGGCTTGATATCTCACTCTTCTGTGTCACTCACTGGCTTGGTATCTCACTCTTATGTGTCACTCACTGGCTTCACAGGGGCTTCCTCTGAAGTCCGATTCACAGGGACTTCAGAGGAAACCCCTGTGAATCGAGTTTGGGTTAGGTCCCCCATAGCTCAAGAGCCCCTGGCTGTTAGTGGGTTTGAATGACCCAAGTTCAGGTCGCGACCCACGGTGATCACTCACGCTGTTGAAAGAAATTGCGACATCATCAGGATGAAATGATACTTACTCGTCCATTTTTTACCGACTAGAATTCTCCAAGGTCATTCATCGCACAGTTTTTGACCTCTAAATAGGTTTCAGCGTCCCGACAGAAATATCATCGCGGTGAAAAATAATCACTGATAACACACTTCTGAGAGGAGAGCCACACGACAACAATGAGGGATGGATCGTTCACACATGACCAAACTCTCTTTTGTGACGGCGCATTGGTCCAAGTAACCCGTTTCTCTTTCAATTCTTTCTCAAAATGTTAACTTCTTTTCTGATACGTAACATAATGTGAAAGCAAAAACCGAAATTGTTATTTTCAATGAACACGTGTTTAGATCGATGTAGTACATTTAACCGTTCATACGTACATAACAAGTGACGTTCGAGAGTATATACGTGCGCGCGTTTTGTATATAGTATATATATATATATAGATAGTATATAGAAAGCGTTGGAGAGAGAGCTTTCGGTTCAGTTTCGTGCTCACTGTCCGTGCTTTGGTGTTCTGCTTCTGTGTTGGACTTTCACGAGAGCACCGCAAAGAGTCACTCCATGGAAAACGTAAGTGCATTGAATACGTTTTGTTCTTGTTTATTCTCATTCGAATACGTCAGAAAACCAACTTCAGCCAACCGCCCCTGCGGCGACGGCGGGGTTCGTACCCGGGACCTCGCGATGTGAGTCCGTCGCTATGACCATTCGACCACTCAAAGGCATTTTTATAGCTTCCAGTTTTAACGGTATATTATGTATCTACTGTACCTTCATAGTATCGTGTAAGTAGAGCCTGGAAGTTTAGGCACTAAAAATGGTCGAAATAATCAGGCAAAAGGGCACTGATAATGCCTAAAATAGGCACTAAAAATGCTTTTCAAATTTATGGAAAGGAGTGTAGCGAAAAGGGTATAACAAAAAATTATGGTATTAAGGGTTCAAAACTAGCTGATAAATTGGTTGCACTTAATCTGTCTAAGTTAGAACCTCACCGGTGCCACAGTGGTGGTCGGTTGACGTTGGTTTTCTGTGGTATCCAAGTCCGAGGCGCAATGCGAGCCGATCTCCCCCACACCCCCGTTAAAATGTCGCGATCACAGAGAGCCTACAACGGTATAATTGATACTTACAATGATTACACTTCCCTCATAATTAGAAAAAATTGCGGCATCAGATGGCAGCGCTACCCATAACCAGCATTAAACAGAAACAAACTTACGTTATGTTCACAATACGTACACTCACATTCCGGCATGTGCCAGTTCGTTATAAATTCCGTGGAGGAATGTGTGCAAGTTACATGTACGGTTAAGTAGTAGTAGTATGATCTGTATGCCTATGTATACAACAGAGTATGATCAGAGATGCAGAGTACATTCCATCTTCACATACAATTTTCTTCCATAATTTTATTACTAAATTTTATGTAATAAATTACACTTTTCCCGGAGGCACTTTTTTCTGGAAGCCATTATAAGCCCCCTCCCCCCCCCCCACTCCTGAAGGATAAACTTTTAGTCCTGCCTTCTGATGAAAGTCCCCGAAGTTCATATTCACCATATATTTCTAACTCAAAACTTCTGACTAGGTAGTAAATCGCCCATAAATGGTAACTTTTTAAAAATCATTACTTTATTGCAGTGGTTGTCAAATTTTTGTCACCCGTGGGCTCTCTTGAGCTATCCGTCGTTCATCCGCAACTCCCCGGAATAGTTCAGTCGATATCGTACATTCAGAAAAGAACAATTTCAATGCTTGAATAGGCACAAACACACACACATCGATATTTCTAGCTCATCGTGGCACCCCTGACATAAGCTGGCGACTCCCCCAGGAGCCAAGACGCACACGTTTAGAGACACTGCTTTATTGGATGGAGATCCAGACGTGAAGCAGGTCACACTGATTCCCGAACATCATGTCCACTAAATCTGCCGTGCATGGTTCGCGCTACGTAAAGGAACCACGCACAGAGGGTTTTGGAATAAGAATGGACATCCACCAAACAGCGTGGGAATGTCTGAAATTTCAAGAGTTTAAAAACATCGAGTGTCTCTGTGTCTACAATATCCCTGAAAGGAACAATTGAGAAGTGTCCAAAACGCGAGTAAACAGCTCCAAACTATAACGACTACACCAAACTAGGCAAAACACAGTCCAGCGAGACGCGTTCTTCAGACAAAATCCACAATTACCCCTCAGTTCTTGCCACAGAGAGCAACAGACCCACAACGATACAATTATTCAATCATTACACTCCACTTGTAGTCAGAAAAATTGATTGCAGATGGCAGTACTACACGTATAACAAACCTTACCCATAAACAAATTTCATGTTAGGTTCAAAACACACACACGCACATTCCAACATGTACCCAATTCGTTAGAAGTTCCACAGAAGAATGTGGACGAGGTGCATGTGTGGTTTAGTAGTGGTATTCACCCATCGGTTTTCTACACAATTGAACAGCATCGCCGCTCCATAGCACAATTTGTCATATCGTATTCCTTAACATTACTACACCAAACTTGCTCTTCACGGCCAGTGATGTGAGAGAGAACAATCATATTAGAATTTCAGTCGAACCTCGTTATAGCGCCCTGCGATGTCATGCCAACCCCACTCAACCACAAAAAATTTCCAGTGAACAAATTTTCCATGTACACGGTTGCAGGTGTTCAACTGTGATTCAATAAAAAGCCAAACTCGTTACAGTGCCAGAATTCTGAGAAATACATGTTGGCGTCGAATCGGGGTTCGACTGTTGCTACAATATGAGTATCACGGAGGTGTATAAAATGCCAAGTTTCTGTGTGTCCATAGTTTCATTATGCTTCTATCACCAAAAACCTAGCTTCATTCAATTTTCCCCGAGAAGCCAAAACTATAGCTCATTAGAGCAGTGTTTCTCAACCGCCGGGTCGCGGCCAGGTACCGGGCTCTGATATCATTCATACCGGGCCGCGAGTGTGATTAGCCGTTTCATTTTTCCTCATTCATTTTCCGCTGGATGTGTGTTTGACCAGGCCGCAGGCTTGAAAAAGATTGAGAACCACTGCATTAGAGAGAGATAGATGGTTTTTTTCCCCCAGGTAGGGTGGTGTAGATGGTAGCATGCTTGCCCGGTTTGCTAGAGGGCGTAGGTTCGAGTGTCCCAGCGGAGACCAGATGGCTTTTCTTTCCTAATTCACCTCAGAATAGTTCCAGAAAATATCTGTTTCCTATATAACTCGTTAGTGTAAATATTCTCATGCTCAGAATACTCGTATTTACTACTTATTGCGAATTCAGTCTGTGCAAGAAGATAACTATTTGTTCTTGATCCCCACAGGTACTAGTCAAAATCTACGCCTCGTTCCTGTTGAATCAATTATGCCTCCATCTCCAAAGCTACAGCGTCATCGCCGACACGTGGAGACAGCGAGGTAATCCGGCGGACGGGCAAGCAGCAGAATCCGATCCCTATCACTCCATACTCCCTAAAGGAGTCCCGTATCCATCTCGCGGTCCCCTACGCTATCCCGGTACCCAAGCCTACGGCCACAGACCGCCGCTGGGGTCTCAGACATCACCAGGTCTTGTCGACACGTCCAGGTATGGTACTTCGGACGACGTGCGGTCCCACCAAAACTACATCAGCGGTCCTAGTCTGGACAGGCCGCCTTGTGCACGTAAAAGGGATTATTGCATGCATAATCATGACTATCCGATGTGAGTATCGATCTTATTTCACATATACGTGTTCGTATACAGAGCCGCCCTTACAGGGGGGTTTGTGACAGATACGCTATGTGAGTCCCCCCGCACTCACGGTAAATTATTGGAGGCTTCCATCAATTCTTAAATGATTTCCTTCATTAATTCTGTATTTTCCTCGATTCTGGAATAATTTTATACCCTAAATTCGGATTTTTCATTGATTGCCGAATCATTCATTTCATTAATTCTTGACTAATTATCAATTTTGGAAATTCTTTTTCACCGATTCTAAAATTATTTCGTTCATTAATTCTGAATTTTAATCTATTCTGGAACAGTATTTTTTTCATTGGTTCTGAATTTTCATTAATTCTAGGATTTTTTTCTTCGATTAATTCTGAATTTGCATCAACTCCAGAATTTTTTCTCCCGTTAATTCTAAATTTTTGTCCCAGTATTCCTTATAATTTTGTAATTTTGTCCTTATCAATTCAATTATTTTTCTTCCGTTAATTATAATTTTGTTTTAATTCTAGAATTTTTTTTTCTTTGACAAATTCTGAATTTTCATCAACTCCAGAATTCTTTCTCCCGTTAAATCTAAATTTTCGTCAATTCTATTATTTTTCTTCGATTAATACTGAATTTCATCAATTCTATCGTTTTTTTTCTTCCGTTAATTCTAAATTTTCTCATCAATATTCTCATGATTTTTTCCTCCGTTTATTCCGATTTTTATCAATTTTCTAAAATTTTTTTTCTTCCATTAATTCTGAGTTTTCATCAATTCTATAGAATTTTTTTCTTCCGTTAATTCTGAATTTTATAAAGAAATTCTCAGAGTTCTCACCGGAACTATCGGAATTATACATGTTAATTATCATCAATAAGTTATTCATCAATTCTAAAATTTCCATTATTTTCGGGAATTGTTTCACTCATTAGTTTAGAATTGTATTCAGTGCTGAATTCTCATCCAAGTTTTGTATTAATTTACATTTAATCGTTTCTTTAAAATTATTTCTATGGATAATTTTCTCAGCATTGCTGCATATTCTCAAATAATGATGTCAATCCACCTCTTAAAAAAATATGTAAAATCGGGGCAAAGGGGGGTCCTAAACATTTATCGTCCCCCGGAATTGTTGAGGCGCGTCTGGCCCCGCTGTTATTTCCGCACCGGGTCCCTGCGTCTGTTAAGGGTGGCCCTGTTCGAATAACAGCTCTGAATACGCAAGAGCTGCACATTTGTAGGATTTCATCAAGTGATAAGTACTTTGGCTATGAAATAAATCTTTCTTCTTCATTCAAGGGACATGATGCAAACGGTCATACGGAGGTACCGAAGCGACATGTACAGCATGTACTCGCAGATGCACAAACATCTACCAACGGACACCGGCAACATGATGGCTAACAGCACGTACAGGTACAATTTCCCAGCCGAGAGCGGGATATGGGTTTGCGAGACCGACGTCGTCGTCATGAGGATAGGATGGGCCAAGAACTGGGCCGGAGTATGGAAAGTTGTCGTCAATACAGAGCAGTTCCCACAGGCCGTGCGCATCGAGACCTGCAAGTAAGACAAAATAATCTTGATAATTATTACTAGAGCCTGGAAGTTTAGGCGCCAAAATGGTTGAAATAGGCAGCCAAAAAGGCACTAAAAATGCCTAAAATAGGCACTAAAAAGGCAAATCCAAAAAATTTTTGGAAGGAAGAAAAAATAACTAAAAACTATGGTACAGCCGAATCCCCCGTTTTAACGAATGCCGTCAGAGCGAAAATCTCATTTTAACGAACACTTTTCTGAGCCTCCGGATAAGTTTACATAAGAGCAATGCAATAACCTGGAATTTCTTTATAACGAAATGATTTCTCCGGTCTCTTGGAGTTCGTTATAACGGGATTCGACTGTATTAAGTGTCCATAAACTAGCTGAAAAATTCGTTGCACTTAATCCGTCTATTGTTTTAATTATAGTTTATAATGACTGCATAATATTATCAGAGTTACATTGTGTGATTTCAAGTCCAAAATAAAATGTTAGCGGACCCTCAGGATTAGGCCAATTCCAGAGTCACCATTACCAGATGCGGAGCCGGTAGAGGAAAATAATGATCTGTGGGGCTCCCTCGAGTTGCGAATAATTCTCGTTTTTCTGTTGCATTATTTGGAATAATCATCATTATTCTCATAGTTGAAACATGGGACTATCTTGTTCTACTTTTGGGAAAATTTTTTTATACTACCACGTATGCAGGACGCCTTCAAACACGGGGCCCCTGTGTAGCCGCATCAGTCACACATCCTGAGGGCTACTCTGGTCAATTTAATCGAATACTAAATACAGTCGAATACCGTTTTAAGGAATACCGTTATAGCGAAAATCTCGCTTTAACGAACACTTTTCTAATCCCCCAGATGTAAGTTTACATAGCAACAATGCAAAAACCTAGAATCCCTTTATAACAAAGTTTCGTTATGACAAATTGATTTCTCCTGTCTCGTGAAAGTTCGTTATAACGGGATTCGACTGTATGTATGTTTCGAGACCGTCCATCCCTTTGGGAAAGAGCGCAAACCATCCCAAGATGGTCTCTCTGGGCGGTCATGTCTGTCTGTATGTATGTTTAATAAATAGCCATGGTCGTTTGTAGTGCATTTTATGGTGCGAAAAATAAAATCAAAGCAACATGGCCGTAGAGCCCTGTCTGCTCCTACACTGCTGGTCCTTCTGGGCGGTCAGCGTTCATGTCTGTCAGTTCATGACCTCTTCGGACAATCATCGGTCCGCTATAAACATACGATGCAGTGCAATGCCTGAGCGAGACGTATTATGTAAAGCATGTTTTGGAGAGAGAGACAAAAATTCCCAATTTTCCTCCGCTTCTCTAACACGGGCTGCGCATTCATCTCAATCAAAATCATTCACGTCTAACATCATCCGGTCAAAGCAAAGTTAATGTATGGCAACACCGATCTTTGAGATCACTTGTTTGCGCCTAAATGGGGCTGGAAAGGAGGACCGGGGGGGTGCTTTCTGGTGACAATTAATACTAAGAGTTGGAAATTTTTATTTGGAGATGTATTCTTTTGAAGTTCTCAATGCTCAAAATATCCCGATTTTACAGCTTCGGGCCTGTGAAATTCATTAATAAACTTGAAACTATGTTAAAATAGGCACTTCTGGCACGAAAATTTAGAAAAAGGCATTTTTACCAAAAACGTGTGAAAATAGGCAAAAAAAAAAGGCATTTACGGCATTTTTCCTAAACTTTCCGGCTCTAATAATTACTTATGTATATGTTACTGCCAAAGACCGAAACTGGCCAATTCGCGACGGGGGGCAATTTTATTAAATATTGACCCGGCCAATGTCCGAATTTCAGACATTGGCCGGCCAGTTCATGAAGTGGCCAGTGATCCCTGGCCAAAGTCCGAAACAAAATACAGGGTTCGGGATCATTATTGAATTGACGTATTTTTCGTGATAATTATTTCCACGTCAGTTATGGCAACCCTTCAAACCGCTGTCACGTTGTTTATATAATTATTTTTATAGTTTTTTCTCTTAAATTAAAATTTTTTTCTCTCGTCATATGGTTCCAATGCAATACAGCTGCTATGTACAGGGTGTTCTGTTAATGGACCGATAAACTCAGAGAGGGTTGTAAGTAGGAATTAAGAGGAACAACAATTGCAATGGAACATGGTGTCCCAAACCACGTTGAGAGGGTGAAAAAACGCATGCAGGTTCCGACGTCACGCTGGAACGCCAAAAAAGTACAACAATAACTACAAGAAAAGATTTATTTGATCAATTATATCACAAGAGTTGTTGGGAGTGGTGGTCGCTGACGTCATTGCACAGACTACAACGACGTAAAAACGATTCCCGGGCGCGCTCGAAGATACCAGGACTGCTTTTGATGTCTGCCGCAGCGACGACAATCCGCGCTATGAGACTTACTACCGCAATAGCGCTAATTTACGTCATCCGCAGCGTGTGATCCTACCCCAGCGCATGCGTTTCGCGACGCTGCTTTCGTCAAATATGGTGAGCTAACCCGCGCCAACGCATTCAGCGATCAACTGACACCTACCTTTCGCCTCCTTTGGACTCAGATCCCGCATGCGTTCTTCGCGATTTTCACCCTCTCAACCTGGTTTGCGACACCCATTTTCCATTGCAATTTTTGTTCCTCTTGATGCATACTAACAATCCTTTGAGTTTGTCGGTTCATTAACAGAACACCCTGTATATAGACATGCATTACACGTCGGCAATTGAAAAAATGTATTTGGCTCCTACCGGGTCATATCTTACATCAGCACATTGAGCTTTGGCCAGTGATCTCCGGCCACTTCACGAAATTTCCGCGGTCAAAGTTCGAATCACTGGTGAAATTCGTGATGTGTCTGGCTCCGTCGCTAATTGGCCGCACTTCGGGCTTACATATATAAAATAAATAAAATACTAGGTGGCCACAATTAAAAAGACACTAATCAAAGCCATCTGCAGTTCAATCTAACAACGGGAATGTCGCAAAATTTCTTATGGGTACAAGAAAAAGGATTCGGGAGGAGGAAAAAAGTTCCAAAATTCTCTGTTAGAGGGTGAAGTTAGCAGGAAATTTGCATAAAGGTAGCTAAGAGCGACATAGAAGGTAAATTCTTGGTTACGTAGGCTACAAGAGTGGCAAATTCAAACTGTAAAGGGCAATGCCCCTCCCCCACTTACAAAAAATACGATAGACCAGTGGTCCTCACCCAAGGGGCCGTATGGCCACCGTGTGGTTCTGGAGCATTCGAAGGGACAACGAATGAAGATCAAGTACGAGAGAGCGTGGCACGAGGTTAAGGGGCCACAGAAAGCTGTGAAAAAAAAAATTCCAATTGAAGATATAAAGCATTTAAGTGGGATACGGTGGGAAAAAAGTGTGTGGCTTCTCTCTTTCTATCTCTATCTTTCCCTTTTAGAATCCAGCAAAACTGCCCATCTGGACCATCTTAAAGTGTAGGCTCATCCGCGCATGACCAAAGGGGTCTAGAAACGGCACTGCATAGATATATAATGAGAGGGAAGCTCTCTGAACTTTAGCCTGGGAGAGGACCGTCTCAACATCGGAGTGGAGCCCTCCGGCAAAGTGCTGTTCTGGGGCCCTCTTCCCAGCTGACAGCCCAAGCCGACAAGTTTTCGTATTTGCTCTGGAAAATCAGAGTGCAAAATCTCATCGCGAGGCTTCTTACGTACTTGATGGGCACCCCCGGGACAGTTCCGAGTGGGCCCATGCGTCAAGACGGCTCTGCCTAGGTGTCTGCAGGCCGACCTTACTCATAAGAGTTTTGTTCACCGTCAATTTACTCAAAAAATTGATTGGATAAGCAGAAAAAAAGTCTATTTCCTGGAAGAGAATGGGGGCCCTGGATAAGACAGGTGCCCACGAGAATGAAGTAAGGTCCGAAGGAGGCCATGGGAAAAAAGTTAAGAAACACTGCAATAGACAACGTCATTAATACTTGGAACAAAAATTGCTTTTATGTTAAGATGGTACTCTATCGGCTATTTCTGGAAGTTCTGGTTTTGAAAAGTCTTTTCTCTCTCCCTCCCCCGTCCCTCCCCAAATGCCTTATAAGTTCCCGTACAAAATTTCGTATCATTACGGTTGTTAGATCGAACTAAGGGGCCTGTGGGCAAAGCCTCCTAGATACTACACATTTACGAGGCTTTGCTATAGGAGAGCGGACCACCATCAACATTGCTACCGGTTTGCCGCGCCAAGTATGTCTTGAAAATCATTGAAAAAAAAAGCAGGATAGGGAATATTGAGTATAGTGATACATAGTAATGACGCCATTTTTTTTGCTCAAAGATGACTAATCAATCAGCCCGGTATTTCAAGAACCTATAGATCACAACTGCAGATGGCTTTGAGCAGTGGCATTTCCGTACGCCTGTATATGTGAAATAAATTTGCTAATTGAATGTTTCTGCAGGTACGAGAACCGGTCATGCCAATTCATGCCACCTTGCGTACGATCAACGTGCCTCCAAAGATACACAGCGGTACAGTTACTGAGCGTCGATCCACAGAATCCCAGTCAGACACCACAGATCGATACTTTCCTACTACCTGGTGGCTGTTCCTGTTACGTCGAAGAATTCAAATTTCCATGAAGATCAAATACAAAAGAATATTCAGCGACACAACAAACTGTTATTTTTTTATGGAAGCCAGCGTGACTGTATACAAGCAAAGTACCCATCGCCTGCATGAACAGCGCGTCTTTTTCAATGGATGTACATATTTTTCAAACATTCTTTACTGAACTGGCGGATTATTTATCGTTGATGCAAAACATTGTGAAATTTGTATCAAATTTCCGGATCAAAATTGTATATTTCCGACATCATACTTTTTATGTAAAATTTGTATTTGTATCCGAACGATAGATAAATTTAAATATTTTTAAATAAGATATCCATAAAGTCATCTTAATTGAGGTATGAGAACGTGTCTTCTAAGGTAGTACGAGATGGACGTGTGACCATTTTGCCTAGTGAACAACATCTCCTTTATTCAACTAGGGCTCTAATGGAACGCTCTAATGTAGGGCCAGTGGCGTGTTATATTCCCTCGTTACTTGACATATCAAAAGAATTAAACAGAAACTTTTAAAATTTAAAGTTTTACATTTACTTCATGAATAGGACATGTGCGTTGTGAGAAAAAAAAAAATTACATGACTCTCCTTGGTTACATAATCACAATATATATATATGTTAAAAGAAAATAACAAAAGACTACAATGACACCCACATTTTCGATGTGCCTTTCACTACTTCATTACAATACACACACGCCACAAGTACGGAAATCGAAGTCCTGCTCAAGTATTACATTTCTACATCTTAACACCTCAACATACTCATCGAGAATCGCCCCGCGAGAGAAGCGAAACTTACAAGATAGTACTCCTGGAGCGGGACTTTGAACCAATCAGCGTACTGGATGAGATCTACGTCACGGATAGTTTCCAGGAACCTACACCACCCTATCCCTTCAAAGTGAAAGTGGACCTCGTTCATCTAAGGAATGTCCGAGGGGATCATGCGGTCAAACTTCCGTTCTCACGATCCGTGAGATAATTCCCCTTCACCAGCCGAGAAAAAAAAAGAAAAGCACGTACACTTTACGTACAATATATAGCTATCTAGAACTATAATAATATAATTTACATAAAGTATGTTATGACTTCAATTATAACAGGCGCAACGAGTACGGGTGCTTACAATTACAATGGCGCAACCGATAACCCTTCTGATTACGGATCAGAAAATTCCAGAATCAAATCCTGGCTGGCTCGTTAGCGGTTGTAACGACAGTTGAATTATTTCTTCGTGAACAATGTTTGCAAATTCCACTACTTTATTAACTTAGTTCAAGTCATGTACACCGTGTAACACCGGGCCAGTGGCGCAACGGATAACGCGTCTGACTACGGATCAGAAGATTCCAGGTTCGAATCCTGGCTGGCTCGTTTGCTGTTTTATTCGCGGATAAATTCTATATCTGCTCGTGAAATGTTTGCAAATTCCACTAATTTATTAACTTAGTTCAAGTCATGTACACCGGCTAACACCGGGCCAGTGGCGCAACGGATAACGCGTCTGACTAAGGATCAGAAGATTCCAGGTTCGAATCCTGGCTGGCTCGTTTACCGTTTTATTCGCGGATAAATTCTTTATGTTCGTGAAATGTTTGCAAATTCCACTAATTTATTAACTTAGTTCAAGTCATGTACAACGTGTAACACCGGGCCAGTGGCGCAACGGATAACGCGTCTGACTACGGATCAGAAGATTCCAGGTTCGAATCCTGGCTGGCTCGCTTACGGTTTTATTCGCGGATCAATTCTTTATCTGTTCGTGAAATCCCTTTGCAAATTCCACTAATTTATTAACTTAGTTCAACTCATGTACACCGTGTAACACCGGGCCAGTGGCGCAACGCGGATCAATTCTTTATCTGTTCGTGAAATCTATTTGCAAATTCGACTAATTTATTAACTTAGTTCAAGTCATGTACACTGGGTAGCACCGGGCCAGTGGCGCAACGGATAACGCGTCTGACTACGGATCAGAAGATTCCAGGTTCGAATCCTGGTTGGCTCGTTTGCTGTTTTATTTGCGGATAAATTCTATATCTGCTCGTGAAATGTTTGCAAATTCCACTAATTTATTAACTTAGTTCAAGTCATGTACACCGGCTAACACCGGGCCAGTGGCGCAACGGATAACGCGTCTGACTACGGATCAGAAGATTCCAGGTTCGAATCCTGGCTGGCTCGTTTGCTGTTTTATTTGCGGATAAATTCTATATCTGCTCGTGAAATGTTTGCAAATTCCACTAATTTATTAACTTAGTTCAAGTCATGTACACCGGCTAACACCGGGCCAGTGGCGCAACGGATAACGCGTCTGACTACGGATCAGAAGATTCCAGGTTCGAATCCTGGCTGGCTCGTTTGCTGTTTTATTTGCGGATAAATTCTATATCTGCTCGTGAAATGTTTGCAAATTCCACTAATTTATTAACTTAGTTCAAGTCATGTACACCGGCTAACACCGGGCCAGTGGCGCAACGGATAACGCGTCTGACTACGGATCAGAAGATTCCAGGTTCGAATCCTGGCTGGCTCGTTTACCGTTTTATTCGCGGATAAATTCTTTATCTGTTCGTGAAATGTTTGCAAATTCCACTAATTTATTAACTTAGTTCAAGTCATGTACACCGGCTAACACCGGGCCAGTGGCGCAACGGATAACGCGTCTGACTACGGATCCGAAGATTCCAGGTTCGAATCCTGGCTGGCTCGTTTGCTGTTTTATTTGCGGATAAATTCTATATCTGTTCGTGAAATGTTTGCAAATTCCACTAATTTATTAACTTAGTTCAAGTCATGTACACCGTGTAACTCCGGGCCAGTGGCGCAACGGATAACGCGTCTGACTACGGATCAGAAGATTCCAGGTTCAAATCCTGGCTGGCTCGTTTACCGTTTTATTCGCGGATAAATTCTTTATCTGTTCGTGAAATGTTTGCAAATTCCACTAATTTATTAACTTAGTTCAACTCATGCACACCGTGTAACACCGGGCCAGTGGCGCAACGCGGATCAATTCTTTATCTGTTCGTGAAATCTATTTGCAAATTCCACTAATTTATTAACTTAGTTCGAGTCATGTACACTGGGTAGCACCGGGCCAGTGGCGCAAAGGATAACGCGTCTGACCACGGATCAGAAGATTCCAGGTTCGAATCCTGGCTGGCTCGTTTACTGTTTTATTCGCGGATCAATTCTTTATCTGTTCGTGAAATCCCTTTGCAAATTCCACTAATTTATTAACTTAGTTCAACTCATGTACACCGTGTAACACCTGGCCAGTGGCGCAACGCGGATCAATTCTTTATCTGTTCGTGAAATCTATTTGCAAATTCCACTAATTTATTAACTTAGTTCAAGTCATGTACACCGGCTAACACCGGGCCAGTGGCGCAACGGATAACGCCTCTGACTACGGATCAGAAGATTCCAGGTTCGAATCCTGGTTGGCTCGTTTACAGTTTTATTCGCGGATCAATTCTTTATCTGTTCGTGAAATGTATTTGCAAATTCCACTAATTTATTAACTTAGTTCAACTCATGTACACCGTGTAACACCGGGCCAGTGGCGCAACGGATAACGCGTCTGACTACGGATCAGAAGATTCCAGGTTCGAATCCTGGCTGGCTCGTTTGCTGTTTTATTTGCGGATAAATTCTATATCTGTTCGTGAAATGTTTGCAAATTCCACTAATTTATTAACTTAGTTCAAGTCATGTACACCGTGTAACTCCGGGCCAGTGGCGCAACGGATAACGCGTCTGACTAAGGATCAGAAGATTCCAGGTTCAAATCCTGGCTGGCTCGTTTACCGTTTTATTCGCGGATCAATTCTTTATCTGTTCGTGAAATCCCTTTGCAAATTCCACTAATTTATTAACTTAGTTCAACTCATGTACACCGTGTAACACCGGGCCAGTGGCGCAACGGATAACGCGTCTGACTACGGATCAGAAGATTCCAGGTTCGAATCCTGGCTGGCTCGCTTACGGTTTTATTCGCGGATCAATTCTTTATCTGTTCGTGAAATCCCTTTGCAAATTCCACTAATTTATTAACTTAGTTCAACTCATGTACACCGTGTAACACCGGGCCAGTGGCGCAACGGATAACGCGTCTGACTACGGATCAGAAGATTCCAGGTTCGAATCCTGGCTGGCTCGCTTACGGTTTTATTCGCGGATCAATTCTTTATCTGTTCGTGAAATCCCTTTGCAAATTCCACTAATTTATTAACTTAGTTCAACTCATGTACACCGTGTAACACCGGGCCAGTGGCGCAACGCGGATCAATTCTTTATCTGTTCGTGAAATCTATTTGCAAATTCGACTAATTTATTAACTTAGTTCAAGTCATGTACACTGGGTAGCACCGGGCCAGTGGCGCAACGGATAACGCGTCTGACTACGGATCAGAAGATTCCAGGTTCGAATCCTGGTTGGTTCGTTTGCTGTTTTATTTGCGGATAAATTCTATATCTGTTCGTGAAATGTTTGCAAATTCCACTAATTTATTAACTTAGTTCAAGTCATGTACACCGTGTAACAACGGGCCAGTGGCGCAACGGATAACGCGTCTGACTACGGATCAGAAGATTCCAGGTTCGAATCCTGGCTGGCTCGTTTACAGTTTTATTCGCGGATCAATTCTTTATCTGTTCGTGAAATCCCTTTGCAAATTCCACTAATTTATTAACTTAGTTCAACTCATGTACACCGTGTAACACCTGGCCAGTGGCGCAACGCGGATCAATTCTTTATCTGTTCGTGAAATCTATTTGCAAATTCCACTAATTTATTAACTTAGTTCAAGTCATGTACACCGGCTAAAACCGGGCCAGTCCGGCAACGGATAACGCGTCTGACTACGGATCAGAAGATTCCAGGTTCGAATCCTGGTTGGCTCGTTTACAGTTTTATTCGCGGATCAATTCTTTATGTGTTCCTAAAATTCCTTTGCAAATTCCACTAATTTATTAACTTAGTTCAAAACATGTACACCGTGTAACACCGGGCCAGTGGCGCAACGGATAACGCGTCTGACTACGGATCAGAAGATTCCAGGTTCGAATCCTGGCTGGCTCGTTTACAGTTTTATTCGCGGATCAATTCTTTATCTGTTCCTGAAATCTATTTGCAAATTCCACTAATTTATTAACTTATTTCAACTCATGTACACCGTGCAACACCGGGCCAGTGGCGCAACGGATAACGCGTCTGACTACGGATCCGAAGATTCCAGGTTCGAATCCTGGCTGGCTCGTTTACTGTTTCATTCGCGGATAAATTCTTTATCTGTTCGTGAAATGTTTGCAAATTCCACTAATTTATTAACTTAGTTCAAGTCATGTACACCGGCTAACACCGGGCCAGTGGCGCAACGGATAACGCGTCTGACTACGGATCAGAAGATTCCAGGTTCGAATCCTGGCTGGCTCGTTTGCTGTTTTATTTGCGGATAAATTCTATATCTGTTCGTGAAATGTTTGTAAATTCCACTAATTTATTAACTTACTTCAAGTCATGTACACCGGCTAACACCGGTCCAGTGGCGCAACGCGGATCAATTCTTTATCTGTTCGTGAAATCTATTTGCAAATTCCACTAATTTATTAACTTAGTTCGAGTCATGTACACTGGGTAGCACCGGGCCAGTGGCGCAAAGGATAACGCGTCTGACCACGGATCAGAAGATTCCAGGTTCGAATCCTGGCTGGCTCGTTTACTGTTTTATTCGCGGATAAATTCTTTATCTGTTCCTAAAATCCCTTTGCAAATTCCACTAATTTATTAACTTAGTTCAACTCATGTACACCGTGTAACAACGGGCCAGTGGCGCAACGGATAACGCGTCTGACTACGGATCAGAAGATTCCAGGTTCGAATCCTGGCTGGCTCGTTTACTGTTTTATTCGCGGATCAATTCTTTATCTGTTCGTGAAATCCCTTTGCAAATTCCACTAATTTATTAACTTAGTTCAACTCATGTACACCGTGTAACACCTGGCCAGTGGCGCAACGCGGATCAATTCTTTATCTGTTCGTGAAATCTATTTGCAAATTCCACTAATTTATTAACTTAGTTCAAGTCATGTACACCGGCTAAAACCGGGCCAGTGGCGCAACGGATAACGCGTCTGACTACGGAGCAGAAGATTCCAGGTTCGAATCCTGGTTGGCTCGTTTACAGTTTTATTCGCGGATCAATTCTTTATCTGTTCCTAAAATTCCTTTGCAAATTCCACTAATTTATTAACTTAGTTCAACTCATGTACACCGTGTAACACCGGGCCAGTGGCGCAACGGATAACGCGTCTGACTACGGATCAGAAGATTCCAGGTTCGAATCCTGGCTGGCTCGTTTACAGTTTTATTCGCGGATCAATTCTTTATCTGTTCCTGAAATCTATTTGCAAATTCCACTAATTTATTAACTTATTTCAACTCATGTACACCGTGCAACACCGGGCCAGTGGCGCAACGGATAACGCGTCTGACTACGGATCCGAAGATTCCAGGTTCGAATCCTGGCTGGCTCGTTTACTGTTTTATTCGCGGATAAATTCTTTATCTGTTCGTGAAATGTTTGCAAATTCCACTAATTTATTAACTTAGTTCAAGTCATGTACACCGGCTAACACCGGGCCAGTGGCGCAACGGATAACGCGTCTGACTACGGATCAGAAGATTCCAGGTTCGAATCCTGGCTGGCTCGTTTGCTGTTTTATTTGCGGATAAATTCTATATCTGTTCGTGAAATGTTTGTAAATTCCACTAATTTATTAACTTACTTCAAGTCATGTACACCGGCTAACACCGGTCCAGTGGCGCAACGGATAACGCGTCTGACTACGGATCAGAAGATTCCAGGTTCAAATCCTGGCTGGCTCGTTTACTGTTTTATTCGCGGATAAATTCTATATCTGTTCCTGAAATGTTTGCAAATTCCACTAATTTATTAACTTAGTTCAAGTCATGTACACCCTCTAACACCGGGCCAGTGGCGCAACGGATAACGCGTCTGACTACGGATCAGAAAATTCCAGGTTCGAATCCTGGCTGGCTCGTTTACTGTTTTATTCGCGGATCAATTCTTTATCTGTTCGTGAAATCCCTTTGCAAATTCCACTAATTTATTAACTTAGTTCAACTCATGTATACCGTGTAACACCGGGCCAGTGGCGCAACGTGGATCAATTCTTTATCTGTTAGTGAAATCTATTTGCAAATTCCACTAATTTATTAACTTAGTTCAAGTCATGTACACTGGGTAGCACCGGGCCAGTGGCGCAACGGATAACACGTCTGACTACGGATCAGAAGATTCCAGGTTCGAATCCTGGCTGGCTCGTTTACTGTTTTATTCGCGGATAAATTCTTTATCTGTTCCTAAAATCCATTTGCAAATTCCACTAATTTATTAACTTAGTTCAACTCATGTACACCGTGTAACAACGGGCCAGTGGCGCAGCGGATAACGCGTCTCACTACGGACCGGAAGATTCCATGTTCGAATCCTGGCTGGCTCGTTTACAGTTTTATTCGCGGATCAATTCTTTATCTGTTCCTGAAATCTATTTGCAAATTCCACTAATTTATTAACTTAGTTCAACTCATGTACACCATGTAACACCGGGCCAGTGGCGCAACGCGGATCAATTCTTTATCTGTTCGTGAAATCCCTTTGCAAATTCCACTAATTTATTAACTTAGTTCAACTCATGTACACCATGTAACACAGGGCCAGTGGCGCAAAGCTGATCAACTCTTTATCTGTTCGTGAAATCCCTTTGCAAATTCCACTAATTTATTAACTTAGTTCAACTCATGTACACCGTGTAACACCTGGCCAGTGGCGCAACGCGGATCAATTCTTTATCTGTTCGTGAAATCTATTTGCAAATTCCACTAATTTATTAACTTAGTTCAAGTCATGTACACCGGCTAAAACCGGGCCAGTGGCGCAACGGATAACGCGTCTGACTACGGAGCAGAAGATTCCAGGTTCGAATCCTGGTTGGCTCGTTTACAGTTTTATTCGCGGATCAATTCTTTATCTGTTCCTAAAATTCCTTTGCAAATTCCACTAATTTATTAACTTAGTTCAACTCATGTACACCGTGTAACACCGGGCCAGTGGCGCAACGGATAACGCGTCTGACTACGGATCAGAAGATTCCAGGTTCGAATCCTGGCTGGCTCGTTTACAGTTTTATTCGCGGATCAATTCTTTATCTGTTCCTGAAATCTATTTGCAAATTCCACTAATTTATTAACTTATTTCAACTCATGTACACCGTGCAACACCGGGCCAGTGGCGCAACGGATAACGCGTCTGACTACGGATCCGAAGATTCCAGGTTCGAATCCTGGCTGGCTCGTTTACTGTTTTATTCGCGGATAAATTCTTTATCTGTTCGTGAAATGTTTGCAAATTCCACTAATTTATTAACTTAGTTCAAGTCATGTACACCGGCTAACACCGGGCCAGTGGCGCAACGGATAACGCGTCTGACTACGGATCAGAAGATTCCAGGTTCGAATCCTGGCTGGCTCGTTTGCTGTTTTATTTGCGGATAAATTCTATATCTGTTCGTGAAATGTTTGTAAATTCCACTAATTTATTAACTTACTTCAAGTCATGTACACCGGCTAACACCGGTCCAGTGGCGCAACGGATAACGCGTCTGACTACGGATCAGAAGATTCCAGGTTCAAATCCTGGCTGGCTCGTTTACTGTTTTATTCGCGGATAAATTCTATATCTGTTCCTGAAATGTTTGCAAATTCCACTAATTTATTAACTTAGTTCAAGTCATGTACACCCTCTAACACCGGGCCAGTGGCGCAACGGATAACGCGTCTGACTACGGATCAGAAAATTCCAGGTTCGAATCCTGGCTGGCTCGTTTACTGTTTTATTCGCGGATCAATTCTTTATCTGTTCGTGAAATCCCTTTGCAAATTCCACTAATTTATTAACTTAGTTCAACTCATGTATACCGTGTAACACCGGGCCAGTGGCGCAACGTGGATCAATTCTTTATCTGTTAGTGAAATCTATTTGCAAATTCCACTAATTTATTAACTTAGTTCAAGTCATGTACACTGGGTAGCACCGGGCCAGTGGCGCAACGGATAACACGTCTGACTACGGATCAGAAGATTCCAGGTTCGAATCCTGGCTGGCTCGTTTACTGTTTTATTCGCGGATAAATTCTTTATCTGTTCCTAAAATCCATTTGCAAATTCCACTAATTTATTAACTTAGTTCAACTCATGTACACCGTGTAACAACGGGCCAGTGGCGCAGCGGATAACGCGTCTCACTACGGACCGGAAGATTCCATGTTCGAATCCTGGCTGGCTCGTTTACAGTTTTATTCGCGGATCAATTCTTTATCTGTTCCTGAAATCTATTTGCAAATTCCACTAATTTATTAACTTAGTTCAACTCATGTACACCATGTAACACCGGGCCAGTGGCGCAACGCGGATCAATTCTTTATCTGTTCGTGAAATCCCTTTGCAAATTCCACTAATTTATTAACTTAGTTCAACTCATGTACACCATGTAACACAGGGCCAGTGGCGCAAAGCTGATCAACTCTTTATCTGTTCGTGAAATCCCTTTGCAAATTCCACTAATTTATTAACTTAGTTCAACTCATGTACACCATGTAACACCGGGCCAGTGGCGCAACGCGGATCAATTCTTTATCTGTTCCTGAAATCTATTTGCAAATTCCACTAATTTATTAACTTAGTTCAACTCATGTACACCGTGTAACACCGGGCCAGTGGCGCATACCGGATCAATTCTTTATCTGTTCGTGAAATCCCTTTGCAAATTCCACTAATTTTTTAACTTAGTTCAACTCATGTACACCATGTAACACCGGGCCAGTGGCGCAACGCGGATCAATTCTTTATCTGTTCGTGAAATCCCTTTGCAAATTCCACTAATTTATTAACTTAGTTCAACTCATATACACCGTGTAACACCTGGCCAGTGGTCGCAACGCGGATCAATTCTTTATCTGTTCGTGAAATCTATTTGCAAATTCCACTAATTTATTAACTTAGTTCAACTCATGTACACCCTGTAACACAGGGCCAGTGGCGCAACGGATAACGCGTCTGACTACGGATCAGAAGATTCCAGGTTCGAATCCTGGCTGGCTCGTTTACTGTTTTATTCGCGGATCAATTCTTTATCTGTTCGTCAAATCCCTTTGCAAATTCCACTAATTTATTAACTTAGTTCAAGTCATGTACGCTGGGTATCACCGGGCCAGTGGCGCAACGGATAACGCGTCTGACTACGGATCAGAAGATTCCAGGTTCGAATCCTGGCTGGCTCGTTTACTGTTTTATTCGCGGATAAATTCTTCATCTGTTCCTAAAATCCCTTTGCAAATTCCACTAATTTATTAACTTAGTTCAACTCATGTACACCGTGTAACGCCGGGCCAGTGGCGCAACGGATAACGCGTCTGACTACGGATCAGAAGATTCCAGGTTCGAATCCTGGCTGGCTCGTTTACTGTTTTATTCGCGGATCAATTCTTTATCTGTTCCTAAAATCCCTTTGCAAATTCCACTAATTTATTAACTTAGTTCAACTCATGTACACCGTGTAACACCGGGCCAGTGGCGCATAGCGGATCAATTCTTTATCTATTCGTGAAATCCCTTTGCAAATTCCACTAATTTATTAACTTAGTTCAACTCATGTACACCATGTAACACCGGGCCAGTGGCGCAACGCGGATCAATTCTTTATCTGTTCGTGAAATCCCTTTGCAAATTCCACTAATTTATTAACTTAGTTCAACTCATGTACACCATGTAACACAGGGCCAGTGGCGCAAAGCGGATCAACTCTTTATCTGTTCGTGAAATCCCTTTGCAAATTCCACTAATTTATTAACTTAGTTCAACTCATGTACACCATGTAACACCGGGCCAGTGGCGCAACGCGGATCAATTCTTTATCTGTTCCTGAAATCTATTTGCAAATTCCACTAATTTATTAACTTAGTTCAACTCATGTACACCGTGTAACACCGGGCCAGTGGCGCATACCGGATCAATTCTTTATCTGTTCGTGAAATCCCTTTGCAAATTCCACTAATTTATTAACTTAGTTCAACTCATGTACACCATGTAACACCGGGCCAGTGGCGCAACGCGGATCAATTCTTTATCTGTTCGTGAAATCCCTTTGCAAATTCCACTAATTTATTAACTTAGTTCAACTCATATACACCGTGTAACACCTGGCCAGTGGCGCAACGCGGATCAATTCTTTATCTGTTCCTGAAATCTATTTGCAAATTCCACTAATTTATTAACTTAGTTCAACTCATGTACACCCTGTAACACAGGGCCAGTGGCGCAACGCGGATCAATTCTTTATCTGTTCGTGAAATCCCTTTGCAAATTCCACTAATTTATTAACTTAGTTCAACTCATGTACACCATGTAACACCGTGCCAGTGGCGCAACGGGTAGCGCGTCTGACTACGGATCAGAAAATTCCATGTTCGAATCCTGGCTGGCTCGTTTACTGTTTTATTCGCGAATCAATTCGTGAAATCCATTTGCAAATTCCACTACTTTAATAACTTAGTTCAACTCATGTACACCGTGTAGTACTGGGCCAGTGGCTCAACGGATAACGCGTCTGACTCCGGATCAGAAGATTCCGTGGTCGAATCCTGGCTGGCTTGTTTACTGTTTTATTCGCGGATCAATTCTTTATCTGTTCGTGAAATCTATTTGCAAATTCCACTAATTTATTAACTTAGTTCAAGTCATGTACACTGGGTAACACCGGGCCAGTGGCGCAACGGATAACGCGTCTGACTACGGATCAGAAGATTCCAGGTTCGAATCCTGGCTGGCTCGCTTCCAGTTTTATTCGCGGATTAATTCTTTATCTGTTCGTGAAATCTATTTGCAAATTCCACTAATTTATTAACTTAGTTCATCTCATGTACACCGTGTAACACCGGGCCAGTGGCGCAACGCGGATCAATTCTTTATCTGTTCGTGAAATCCCTTTGCAAATTCCACTAATTTATTAACTTAGTTCAACTCATGTACACCATGTAACACCGTGCCAGTGGCGCAACGGGTAGCGCGTCTGACTACGGATCAGAAAATTCCATGTTCGAATCCTGGCTGGCTCGTTTACTGTTTTATTCGCGGATCAATTCGTGAAATCCATTTGCAAATTCCACTACTTTAATAACTTAGTTCAACTCATGTACACCGTGTAGTACCGGGCCAGTGGCTCAACGGATAACGCGTCTGACTCCGGATCAGAAGATTCCGTGGTCGAATCCTGGCTGGCTTGTTTACTGTTTTATTCGCGGATCAATTCTTTATCTGTTCGTGAAATCTATTTGCAAATTCCACTAATTTATTAACTTAGTTCAAGTCATGTACACTGGGTAACACCGGGCCAGTGGCGCAACGGATAACGCGTCTGACTACGGATCAGAAGATTCCAGGTTCGAATCCTGGCTGGCTCGTTTCCAGTTTTATTCGCGGATTAATTCTTTATCTGTTCGTGAAATCTATTTGCAAATTCCACTAATTTATTAACTTAGTTCAACTCATGTACACCGTGTAACACCGGGCCAGTGGCGCAACGCGGATCAATTCTTTATCTGTTCGTGAAATCCCTTTGCAAATTCCACTAATTTATTAACTTAGTTTAACTCATGTACACCGTGTATCACCGGGCCAGTGGCGCAACGGATAACGCGTCTGACTACGGATCAGAAGATTCCAGGTTCGAATCCTGGCTGGCTCGTTTACTGTTTTATTCGCGGATCAATTCGTGAAATCCATTTGCAAATTCCACTACTTTAATAACTTAGTTCAACTCATGTACACCGTGTAATTCCGGGCCATTGGCGCAACGGATAACGCGTATGACTACGGATCAGAAGATTCCAGGTTCGAATCCTGGCTGGCTCGTTTACTGTTTTATTCGCGGATCAATTCGTGAAATCCATTTGCAAATTCCACTACTTTAATAACTTAGTTCAACTCATGTACACCGTGTAATTCCGGGCCATTGGCGCAACGGATAACGCGTATGACTACGGATCAGAAGATTCCAGGTTCGAATCCTGGCTGGCTCGTTTACTGTTTTATTCGCGGATCAATTCGTGAAATCCATTTGCAAATTCCACTACTTTAATAACTTAGTTCAACTCATGTACACCGTGTAATGCCGGGCCATTGGCGCAACGGATAACGCGTCTGACTACGGATCAGAAGATTCCAGGTTCGAATCCTGGCTGGCTCGTTTACTGTTTTATTCGCGGATCAATTCGTGAAATCCATTTGCAAATTCCACTACTTTAATAACTTAGTTCAACTCATGTACACCGTGTAATTCCGGGCCATTGGCGCAACGGATAACGCGTATGACTACGGATCAGAAGATTCCAGGTTCGAATCCTGGCTGGCTCGTTTACTGTTTTATTCGCGGATCAATTCGTGAAATCCATTTGCAAATTGCACTACTTTAATAACTTAGTTCAACTCATGTATACCGTGTAATGCCGGGCCATTGGCGCAACGGACAACGCGTCTGACTACGGATCAGAAGATTCCAGGTTCGAATCCTGGTTGGCTCGTTTACTGTTTTATTCGCGGATCAATTCTTTATCTGTTCGTGAAATCCCTTTGCAAATTCCACTAATTTATTAACTTAGTTCAACTCATGTACACCGTGTAACACCGGGCCAGTGGCGCAGCGTATAACGAGTCTGACTGCTGATCAGAAGATAGCAGGTTCGAGTCTTGGCTTGTTTAGTGTTTGTTACAGCAGTGCAGCTCTTTATATGTTCATGAAATCAATTAATTTCTTTGAATTGCACTGCTACATTAGCTTAAGTCATGTCGTATATTGAAGTACCAGTTGCGCAACCGGTAAAGCGTCTGACTGAACTCTTTAATTAAAAGTTTTGAAATTCCCAAACGTATTACTTGATTTCATGAACAAATAGAGAATTAAATTATATATATCATTTCTTTTCTTTCACGAAAAATCAGTTTGCGATTTCCACTGCTTTTTTTGTCCTAGTTCAAGTCATGGACCCTCCGTTTCGTAGGGCCAGTGGCGCAGCAGATAACTCGTGTGAATAGGGATCAGGAGATTCTCGCTTCAAATCCTGGTTGGATTGTTAGTGGTTGCAAGCGCTGTTGAGATTTCTGTTTTTTATGTGCATACTATTACATACACTCATGTCCATAAATTGAGGATAATGCCAGCTCCGGCAAATAAAGGTTCAGAAACAAAACAAACGTTACTTATTCATAAAGCCCATTTATTAAACAAAAGATAAAGAACAAAAACGATGATGTATGTATGATACCATTCATAAAAACTACGATTTTTGCTCCCTGGAGCAATTGTAAAAAATATCTCCTTTACAAAAACTTACTATTACATGGTTGGTATGATGGTTAATACATTGTATGTCACCCATGCGATGAAATACAGTCCGTACAACGCCTAGGCATGCTGAGTATCAAATTATCGATCTGATCTTGAGGAAGATCACTCCACTCAACAAGCAATGCTCTCCGAAGTTCCGGTACACATGTAGGAGGTGGTTGACGGGCTGCAACTCGTCGGCCAAGCATGTCCCACACATGCTCTATCGGATTCAAGTCAGGTGAGAATGCTGGCCATTCCATACCGGTTATATCTCAGATTCAAGGCATTCGTTTACGATGTTTGCCCGGTGAGGACGGGCGTTGCCATCCATAAACACAAATTCTGTGCCCATGGCACCCCTAAACAAACGTGCATGTTGTTCCAGAATGATGTCCCAATAAATTTGGGCTTTTATGGTTCCCGTTTGAACATGCAGATCTGTTCTGGAATCCAGTAGGATTCCACCCCAAACGAGCAATGCTGCACCACCGTATCGGTGTCGTTCAATGATGTCGTCTTGGTGGTAAAGGGTACCTGGCGTTCTCCATATGAAAGTCCGACGTGAATCAGACTGCAAGCTAAACCTGGACTCGTCGGAAAACATCACACAAGCCCACTGTGACGATGTCCACATTGCATGTTCTCTACTCCAGGCTAATCGCTGCCGACAGTGAGTTGCCTTGAGCGGAAAACATCTGACTGGCCTGCGAGCATATAGACCAATATCTCCCAAACGCATGTACACGGTTTGCCTTGAAACTGTGGTACCCGTGACTGCAGATAGCTGACGAGACAGGTCGGATGCTGCGCTCCGTCTGCTTCTTTTGGCAGTTACTGCCAAATACCGGTCTTCATTCGGCGTTGTAATTCGGGGGCGACCTGTACAGTAACGTCTACTGACATTTCCGTTATCTTGGAATCGTTGCCAAAGCCTACAGATGACACTTTGGGCAATTCCAAGTTCCTCGGATACTTCCATCTGAGTACGCCCATATTCCAGGCGGCCGATAATTCTACCACGTAAAAAATCATCCACATGCGTCGTCTGTGTCATAACTATTCGCTTATGGCACTGAGCGCCTTACAGAACTCTTGTGAACAATTTTACTTCTTTGCCACCATTCCTTATATACCCCGCTCTTACACTCTCGCCATTGTGACGTACTATCGGCATCATCTGGTAGCTTCCGGAAATTTGCATATCATTCTTGCAGATGCGTGTGATTCTACAGGTGAAATTTTTACTTTAGATTTCGATTTCCGTGTGATTCTTAATTACCCTTAATTTATGGGCATGAGTGTAGTATAGCATATATACTTGTGTTTACTTTTTACTTTTGTGAATTTCACTTTGTTATTTCCCTAATTCGTCAAATACGCGCCATATTGTAGGTCCAATGGCAGAAAGTAACGCGTCTGGCCACACCTTCTATAGCAGAAAGCCTCCGCGCAAAGCTCGTGACGTCACTGAATTCCTTCATTTCACCTGGAACCCCTTTATACACTTTTTTTTTTATATGAAGGCGTCTTAATTTCACCTGTAGTCATTGAATATACTGCAAAAAAAGATACGTCGGACTTAGGATAGACTTAAGATTTAGGATGCGTCGGACTGCTACATTTCCAATGGCTACAAATGAAATCGGCGACTTCGGTGACGTCAATGCTTCGCGCGGAGGCTTTCTGCTCTAGAAGATGTTGGTCTGGCTACGGATCAGAAGTTTCCTGATTCGAATCCTGGCTGGCTCGTTAGCGTTTATAACCACTGTTGAAATTTGTATTTGTCCATGAAATCATTACTTTTGCGAATTCCACTGCATTTAGTTAGTTAGTTCAAGTCATATACTGTACATGTCATATAGTAAGACTAGTGGCGAAATGGATAACGCGTCTGACTAAGTATCGGAAGACTCCGGGTGGGAGTCCTGGCTTTGTCATTAGCGGTTGTAACTGCTGTGGAGATTTTTATTAGCTGATTATATTTATTAACGAAAAATGAAAAGGAAAATAATCAATATTTTGGTGAAATTTTTAGGATATCGAAAGAAAATACCCTTTATATTCTATATTAATCATTTTTTGTTAATTTAAACGGTTTTCGCCGTGTGGTAACTCCGAATTTCTCGGGAAGTAAGTTTTCGTTCCCCCTTCTCCCCGAAACTTTCTTGTGTTCCCTCTCCAAAGTACTTCCCTCATCGCGTGCATCCATATCAACGAAAATTTTCTTTAGCTGAATCCATATTTTTTAGCCGAGTCGGAATACAGAATGAACCGAGCACATCCAGGCTCTATCGCTATTGCAATTTAAGCACAGTGGTCATAAGACCACGGACGTGCCGGGTAAACCTACTGGTGTATCAGCCAAGCGAAGCCAACCCACCACCCCAGGACGCCCCTCACCAAATCTCGCCACCCTGCCTCCATCCCATTCCCAACCCAACAATAGCCCAGCATCGCCGCCCGGCACCACCAGGATGTTCGCGTCCCCCCCCCCCAACCCAAACTAAACATCCTCAGCCAAGTCCCACAACAGCCGCCACCCGACCACCCCAAAAACCCCACATCACGCCCCCCGCGACCGAATTCTCCCCCGTCCTCAGAACCATCGCGCCCTCTTTCCGGAGCTTCATTATTAATCAAAACAATAAATAGTTACACACGAAACATATTTACAGACATCTGGATGCTTCACGGCGCATCCGTTTCGTTGTAATGTCAATTTTTTTCTCAACAGTTGTAATGTCAATTTTTTTCTCAACAGTTGTAATGTCAATTTTTTTCTCAACAGTTCCTCAGATATTCGTTGCATTGCGGGTAGGGCCCTTATGGCCTGGCTACACAGTTGTCCGTTTTCTTACGTACAGGGCCCTTGTGGCCGGTCCACACGGGTCTCTTCGTTCTTCACGTGCAGGGCCTCCATTGGCCTAACTACACGGGTATTCCTCTTCTTCACGTGTAAGGAGGCCCCTTTGGCCAATTAGCCGAGGCAGGAAACCCCCAAAAATATCTTCATTAGCTGAGGCATCAATGTACGATCTGTGTATTAAAGTTCCTTTCATTTTTCAGAACTTTCTTATAAATTATTACTTTTTCTTATCCGGCAATTCAGGACTGTAAACAACTCGATTTCAAGTTTTGTTCCAGTCCGTACCAGGCATTAATTCTTCTATAACGTAATTGCGGGGGGGAGAAAAAAATCCAATTTTACCTTATAAGATATTTTCAACGCGTAGGTAAATCTCTCTCTAAGAGCGGAAGCCATGATTTCATAAGATCCTCTTACGTGTCCAGTTATAGCATCCGGCCCAAGAATTCAAGGACGAACCCATCTTAGTCATTCCATGTTGAGATTTATAATATAAAAAAAAAAACTATACCCAACACTGGTGACATTCTCTAATGGTTGTCTTAAGCAAGTTCCAAGCCAAGAGGCGTGCGTCGAGTGTTAGTGTTTGTCAATCGATATAATATAATGATAAAGCTTTTCAAAAGGAGAAAAGACAATTTCTTTATGGGCGTGTTTGTGTGGCAACAAACGGCCAATTGTTTCTTTAGTCAGCCGGTGTCATGTCATCAAGCTGACCCCTTCTCCCTTTTTTACATGCTCTTTATGTCCATTGGCATCTATTATTGTTGTTGTTATTATCGTGCTTTTGCGAGTTGAATTGTTTCAAGGTGGCTTTTTTTTTTTGCGTTTCAAGGGCGCGTGTGGTTTCGGTCAGTGGTTATGTATCGCGTTCGAAACCATTAGCCGTTTATAATTAAATAAGGCTTTGTAATTAATTCTATTAAATTTTGATTAGTACAGTGTCTTTTTGTGAATGTTAGAGAATTTTTTTTAGGAGTTAATGATTCGAAATTGTGCAGTTTTTTGCGTATAATGGAGGGAAAGGTATTAGCAATGGCCGTTGATAACGTTTTCAATAATACAGGCTGGATGAGAAGTCATTGACACACGTAAGATATTAATAATAAATCAACCAACCGGTTGACAAAAAAAATTGTGCGGTCCGCATCAAAATACTTTATCGTGGCTTAGAGCAAGGGTGCTCATCCTTTGGGAGAATGCGGATTATTTCATTGGTTTGAAAACGTGTGGTGCGTCACTTGAGTGATCTAGAAATGTGGCGCGGGCCGCTTGATTGATTTGGAACTGTGCTGTGTAACATAAGCGTAGAATCGCAAAGAATGCCGCTCAAATGCTTTGAAACTGTGCCGTATGTAACATAACTGGAGAGTCGCTGAGACATCAGTTGAAATGCCCTGAAAGTGTGCCGCAGGTCACCAAAATGATATTTAAATGTGTCGCGAGCTGTTTGAAAGATATGGAATTGTGTCGCGGGTAACTTCAAGTCAACCGAGCACACCCCGGTCTATGTGACTGCATTACGGCTGCTTAAGTGCTCTGTAACTGCGTTGCGGGTCACTCAAGCATCTGGAAATATGTCGTGGTCCCTCGATTGATCTGTAAATGTGCCGCATGGTTCATTTTTACAAAAATAGGTTTGAGGTCGCGGGCCACGTCATATGGATAAGAGGGCCTCGTTTGTCCCGCGCGCCATTTGGTTGAGCATGTATGGTCTACAGTTTCATTTGATAAACAAAAAGTACGTCAAAATTCCACTCTCAAGTAACGCTGTATCACGAAAAAATTAACACAATTTATTAGACATAACACTTAAATGCAACACAAACAGTGTGTAATTAATATTTATGACGATTTACGTAACATAAAACTACCACATTTCAATATGAACACCCTTTCACCCGTTTAGGTGTAGCCCGAGCTACAAAGTGTGTTCATATTGAATTGTGATAGTTTTATGAATCACACACATTGTCACGAACAGGAATTATCACTCTATGTGTTATGTCGAGTTTTGCGTGTTACAGCGCTGTCTGTGAGTGAAATTTTTTACAAATTTTTTAATTAAAATAAATATCTCTAGGCCATGATAAGTATTTTATAGCAAATCGCGCGTTTTTAAATAAATTGGTTGATTTATTGTTAATTTTTTAAATGTGTTCAGGACACTTAGTATAATAAATGAATTTTTAACAACTTTTACTTGATATTTATTGTAAATTTTTAAAAGAAAATTAATCGAAAATTATCAAAAATAGCTCAGAAAAAAAACTCATTATATTTATGCCACTTTTGCAATTTTTAGTGAAACTTTGAATCCGAATTCATTCAAGAATCGATCAGTTTCAAATAATTTCTCAAATAATTTCAAATAATTTCTCAATATACCAACCCATTCAAATTTAAGAAAGTTCATTAGAGATACAAATTCTTCATGGGTTTTTTTTAAGGTAATATATAATTTCATATTACACTTTTTAATAATTTCTCAAAACTTTATTGCAGCTACTTTTTATTTTTTTGATGAATTTATAATTTTTCAGTGTTCCACTTTTCTTTCAACTTAATAAAGAAAAATTTCTATGATTTATTACAATTTACTCAAGCGTAATATTTTTTTGAAAATTTATAATAATTCATTGAGAGAAATTTATTTATTGATTTTTTTTGTGTGTGAATATTTAATTTCATTACAATTCATACATCGATTTTTATACAAATTGTTATGATAATTATTCACAATATGTGCTAAAATGATATTGAAAACCATTTGAATTTTTTATGAGTGTAATTAAGTGAAAAAATCTAAAATTTTGTCTCAGGAAATATTGAAATTTTTAAATTTAATTCAAGTTTTTAAAATTTTTCAAAGGAAAACTCAAATTTTTTAAAGGAAATGGCACAGTACATCTGCTTATTGGTCATGAACTTTAATGAAAATTTCGAAAAAATTTATGCGCATAATTTTTTCTCTGTCATTGGCGGATGTTTGTCGACATTCGTCCAACGGGAAACAAATAATGTATTAGAATAAAGTGAGAAAACGAAAAACAAAAGAAACCGAAAGTGGGTCAAGTGCGCATGCGTCAATTCCATCAATTACGTAATGGTCAGTAGTGTTCTGTGGTTTCCCTTTTCTTCTCCCTTCATATTGGCCACATTCTAATTTCGATATTCAATAGCACCCAAGAAAATTTTTTTGAGGTCTATTCATTCGTCCAGTTCATTCAGTTATCATCGACTCTACCACTGGAACAGTCAACCGGGAAGTCAAATTCCAAGACTCGCAGAAGCCATTGCGTGAAGGAATCCTGTTAAGAAGTCATGCTTCTATCTTTCCTCTTGGGAATGGTTCTTCTGGTTCCTGGTGAGTAAAATTTAAATTCCTTGTAGGGAAATGCATTGTCCACAACAGGCCAATCAAATATTGTCGAATTAAACTATCTAACATTGTAACATTTTATTTGTTCCAGGGTAGAAGTTATAATTTCTGTGTTTGCTTGGCCTCTGAATAATCATGAAAATGACGATTATACCTCCCTCAAACTTTGTTTCTGTCCTGAGGAGATCGATACTTGTGAATTAGTCATTTACCCTTGGCTCATTGGTTGTCTGGAATATTAAAAATGACAAAAAAAAAGAAATTTTCACACATAATTGTAAAAACTGTAAACAACTTTTAGAATATAAGTCACGTATCTAGACATTTAACAGAAAAAAATTGACTCAAAATAAAATTTTAAATTTAAAAAATAATGGAACTTTTCTATTCTTATTTTCGTATAGACTTCACTTTCACGTTTCAGCTCCCAAAAATAATTGTCATGATATTTTCCATGTGTTCACCCATATATACATGCCCCAAGTCCTTTGGCGAAGGTGCTCTTTTGGATAAGTACCCACTTTCTTTGAATTTTTCGAGATTAGCACGAGAATGTAATGTTCGATTTCTGGCGAAACACTTTATATTCTAGTTTTCCACAAGCTCCAGATTGTTTTTGGTCCATCGGTTACCCATGAACTCGTTAAACATGCGAACAGATATATCCCAAGCTTCTTTATCGGTCCTTGACTTTTTTGGGAAGTTCTTTGTATTCCACATTCTTCACTGTAATTACGGTACATATGGCAGGCACATTACATCTTCCACGCTCATCCTGAAAAACTCAAAGAAAACGTGAATGCTTACCCAAACGAGCACCTTCATCAAAGAGTTCTCAACTTGGTGCATCTATATAAGAGAGAACACGTCGGAAATATCTTGGCAATTATTTTTGGGAGCAAGAAAAGAGGAAATATGAAGTGTTTTTTAATTTATTATCACAGTGAGAAAGCATTTTTCTTCACATTTAATATTCCAGTCACCAGATCAGCCAATGGTTAATGATCAATTCGCAAATATCGATTCCCCTGACCACAAAAAGCAAAGTTTAAAGCATGAAATAGCTGTATTCAGTGTTTTTTTAGTCGCAAACCATTGAGAAACGTGATATGTTGACCAAGAACAAAAACCGTGTTACATAGTGTTATCATTCCATGTGAAATTCCGATTGCTTTGATCCCCATTTCATCTCACCACGGTAATTTTACGCCATGGCTCCCCCACCCCATAGGAAGAAAGACTGATAGGGCCCCAGCTTTTGATTAATCTCATTTACTTTTCCTCTATAAATTTATTATGGAGGGGGGCCTGGGAAAAATCCGGGGACTGAGACCCTGCCGAAGATCTCGGCCTAGATACCCGGCAACGGGATATGGAATTGGGCGCATGCATTCAGAAGATGATTCCAACGGACCACTTGAGGGTCCTTGGAAAACTTTCAAGGCATCCGTGAGCATGATGGATTAAGGTTATACAGTCGAATCCCGCTTTAACGAATACCGTTATAGCGAAAATCTCGTTTTAACGAACACTTTCCTAATCCTCGAGATAAGTTTACGTAGGAATAAAATGCAAAAACCTGGGATTCCTCTATAACGAAATTTCGTTATGACGAAGTGATTTCTCCGGTCTCTTGGAGTTCGTTATACCGGGATTCGACTGCATATGTATAATTTTATTTTTAAAGGCTTTTATTTTTCTCAAAAGCTTCAAGACAATTAACTCATTTATTTTACATAACACACTGAATATTATTCCAAAAGTGGTCCGTGGTCTTCATTTTAACGACACGAGGGTGCGTGGACCATAAAAGGTTAAGAACCCACCAAACTGATAGTTTGTTGAACCACCATCAGCAGGAATACATTTTTTAGTGGCTTAAATTTTATGAGGTTTCACGATATCTACATTCATTTTTATAGCAACAATTGCATTAGTGTTCTATCAAGAACATTTTTAGACCAGGAGTCAAATGACTCTTTAGATATCTCGCTGAAAAACTCTATACGCTTTCGATTGGATATGGGTTTGACTTGGCGAATGCAGATTGAAGTGGCCGAACTTTGCCTCGAGCTCTTTTGACTAATTTTCTAATTTTGTCAGGTAAATTTATCTAAACTGCCATCTCCGAGAATGAACGCCTGAGAGAAAGAAAATTTCCCATTGATGGTATAAAATTAATCATCAAATAACTTGAGATACTAGCAGGACTTCGATTCGATTCTGCGCTGTTTCTGAAATTTCTAAATTTTCGAAAGTTTTTAGTGCATGCAAAGCCAGCTAGAAAATTGTTTCTAAAAACAATCGTTACTCGAAACATTATCAACCGATAGATTGATTCAAATTAATCATTGAGTAACAAAAATAGTTTTCTAACTATAATTAGGGTAGTTGCTACTCCCGGAAAACGAAACTAAATTTTTAAAAAAAACGGATATGCAGTAGAGTCCTGTTTTAATGAATACCGTTATAGCGCAAATTCTCGTTTTAATGAACACTTTTCAATCCTCCAGATAAGTTAACATAAGAACAATGCAAAATCCTAGAATTCCTTTATAACGAAATTTCGTCATTACGAAGGGATTTTTCTGGTCTTTTGAAGTTCGTTATAACGGGATTCGACTGTACTGTACTTTGACGTGTATGAGAAGCCTCCTTGATTCTTCGGGCTTAAAATTAAAAAAAAAAAAAGGTCGGAAAAGGTATGTATATACAGTCGAATCCCATTATAACTCACGCCAAGAGACCGAAGGAATCACTTCGTTAAAACGAAATTTCGTTATAAATTAATTCCAGGTTACCTAGCATTGTTCCTATGTAAACATATTTGGGGGATTAGAAAAGTGTTCGTTAAAACGAGATTTTCGCTATAACGGTATTCGTTGAAACGGGATTCGACTGTAATACTATTTATGCATAAGAAACCCTCTATTTTTTGGGATTCAATTTTTTGGTTAAAAGAGGTTGCTCCTATACACGTTAAAGTAATGTAAAGTCCTACTCTTTTTACAGTCGGCCCCGCTTAATCGGGTAATGGATAATCTGATAACACGCTTATACTAATAAAATCCTCTGGAAACAAAATTTCTTTCATAGATACAATGTTAAAGTTCCCCGCTCAATGTTGTAATTTCTAAAGCTTTTCCCCCCGCTTAATCGAATAATGTAATTCACACGTCATCTGTAAATACGTATCAACAACTATATACGTAATATTTTTATTGAATGAAGCATTCAGAAATTAAGTAAAATATGAGAAAAGTTGAAATTTATGAAAATTTTAGAATTGTTCCCCGTTATATCAAAGTTTTATCTTCAATACATTCAATTATATTGTTTTGTTTTTGTTCTTTGCTTAGTCGATAGAGGACGCTAACTTCTCAAATAAAAGAAAACGCCAAAAAATCTGCACAAACGTTAATGGCTTATGCAATGTCTTAATGTTTTAAATTTTGAAGAATAAAATATTACGCGAGAAGAAAGAATTTTTGTTTGTGGAACAGCTTGGAAGTTTTGAATGTAATAATAATAATAATAATAAAGAACTCAAACTGAAATTGCCAAAGATCGTGGAATTTCTCAATCTCGGATATCAAGCATCACAAAGAATGTGGATGAAATTGATGAACAGAAGCTTGATCAGAAAACGGAAGAGTAAATCTAATTTCGTCTGGGTGTCGACTAATTTCTATTGCGATGGTTATACTGTAAAAGCCAATAATACATCAAACATTCTCGCCATGACTAGGCAAAAAAACAGAGAAAATTGTGGAACATTTTGAAAATTCCGAAAATATATGAAAACATATATGATAATTATGTAATTTCTGTTGATTTTCTCTCCCAGCATTGAGCTAATTTGCTTTTTTGAATTGATTTCGTCCCACATATAGGCTATATATATAGATCACACTATATATTCTAACCGCCTTTAGCGCTGGTATTGGTATGGTTATTATGGATATTTTTTTTACCGGTTTACGATCAAAAGACGTAATATTGCGTCCAAACGCCAGTGGAATGAATTCAAACAAGTTCACTCTGTTTTCTTTCCTCTCTCCTGATCAGCCCGAAGCTTTGTTACAACCTTACAGTTGTTGTTTTTTTCCTTTTGATTTTTTGTATACCCTGATAGGGATTTTTTTTCCTTACATATGATGTATTTCTTTCTTATAAGAGTGGAAGAAAACAGATAGGGTGAGGGTGAAAAGAAATTAACTTTGTACCTACATTCTTATTACCTTATCTATTATACTGTCTTACTCTTTCATTTGGTTTTTTCCCTTGCCTTTTTCTAACGTGCAGTAAGGTTAGGACAATATCGCTATATTTATTGCCGATTCGTCAAATAAAGAACATCCCACGTTCTTGCCAATTCGCTCGTAAGCGAAGTGGTAAAACTTAAAATCGGATAATTCTTTCTGCTCGGATAATATGATAATTATACAGAGTGTCAAGTAAGTGCTAGCAGGGCCTTTATCTCGTCAACCGTCCATTAAATGCGGGTAAAACGGTTCATTCCGCATATTACGCTTTTCTTTCCCAAATTTCCTCCGTTTTTCGAATTCGAATATCCCATTGCACCTAAAAATGCGGAATTTTTTTCGTTGGCCTTAGGATAGACAGGGCAACAACTTTCTAATTGGAAGTTAGGAGACAAGGAGATAGTATAAAAATTTAGATTTTTTTAGATTTTCAAAACTGGTACAGGATAGTTTTTGAACTTTGGTTGAGCATTTTTCAAATTAGAATCTCACCTCTACGATGGACGGTTGATGAGATAACGGCCTGTCAAGCACTTACTGTACACCCTGTATACACAGTGTATTTTTCAAAAAAAAATCAATACTACGGTATGAAACTGCAATCTACTCGTTCCCCCGCTTAAAAGGATATTACGTGCCAGAATCGTTATTATCAGTTTAAACGTGACCGACTGTATTTGGGTTTCATTTCAAAATTTTAGCTTTAACTCTTTCCAGTGGGTTTTTATATGCATTTCTTAACTGTGTAGTATAGAAATCGGACAACGTTACACCATACAAAAAAAAGCAATGACGTTCGTAAAAGTAAGCCCTAATCGGTAACACATGTAGTGTTTGAAAGATTCTGGTTTCGTTACGACCAAAGCAAATACAAAAATGACGCGAATTTTCTGAAGTACTGATGCGTTTCGGATATTTTGGCCCGACAAGAGAAAACGTTTCCCTGTTGACAACTCGTAAAATTGGATAATCGTAGAACCAGAATTCGATTTCAGTAGGAAGGAATGTCCACTTTTTCCCACGTGCGCTACAGTAATGACAGCCCTGTGTGGGCAAATTACGGGGAAATACGCCTCAGTGTGTCAAGAGTACATTTCCGGTGACCAATATTCAAGTCTTCTTTCGGTCGAAAAAACGTGCTCTTCCAACAAATTAACTTCTCCAGAAAAATTTTAAATATTTATATATTTCTTTTCATGTGAACATCATTATTATTATCACAGCAACAAACGGCAAAGAATTGGAAGAATGCGGCCTGAACAGGAGAAGGCAATGCCGACACGCCATACTCGAAGGTCTTGATAACCAGAAGAGAGCCATGTCAACGCACGAGCTGGAATTCCATTGCCGGTAAGCGTCTTGTGGTGGTGGTTTTTTTTTTTCAGCCCACGGCCCCCTTGGGACCCCATTTTCTTCTCGTGGCGCCCCGGTCATATCTCTCCCCCTTCCGAATCCTCATTCAAGAGCCACACAGGCCATTTTTACTTATCGAATTGAATTCAATCAAAACTATATTTACTAAATTTACAGTGAACAAAAATTCCATACGTAAGATCGACCTCTGGAACCCGGGACCAGGCACGAATCCAGAAAGTGTGCGATCATCCCTCCCAAGAGCCGAATTACATGTGAAAAATAGGACTGCGTAAAATACGGCACGATCCAACGAACCTACCTAATGAACTGAACCTCCCAACACAATACCCGGAGTCTGCGCTTACTGTGTGCTTAAGTTCAGTGAGCTTCTTTCTAGTGAAGTTTTCATGCATCGCCATCTTTACATCGGGGGTTCCCGGGCAAATTGATGTTCTGGGATCCCATACTTAGAGCTGGAAGTAACAACTTACATATTTGCATACTCACATTTGAAAACCACAGTACCAGATCTCATCATGTACGCCCCCTGTGGATATGAGGCCCCGGGAGATGCCCCCTTCGGACCCAGGGGTTCAGACGGCAATGGTAATATGGAAAGCTCTGCTGAATTATGAAAGCAGTCACATTTTTTCCTCCACCATATTACACTTGAAAGCTTTATTTCTTCACAGCTCTCTGTGGGACCAAAATCACCACTTTCATCTGATTTTCCTTCGTGGGCCCCCTTAGAATATCTCAGGACCGTATAGGAGAGCCATGTAGCCCCACGTTAAGAACCACCAGTATATATGCTTAATGAATACGTTAGTGTTGTGAGATATATTGGGTCCCGTGTATATTGAAATTTCCATGTCAAAGAGTATGTTTGTGAAGATCAATCAAATGCTCTCTAGACGTTAAAGCTCCTCCAATGCTTCCTTTGAAGGTCCAGCAAACGCTCCTTTAATGTCGAAGTAAAAGTTCAAGCTTTTTGAAATACGAAAAATTTAGGTAAGGCTTCGTTAATGTTAAAGCCTCAGAAGACGCTCTGCGAAAGAATCCTTAGCAGATGCTTTGCAAAGGGTGAATCCTTGGCAGATGCTTTTTAAAAGGGTGAATCCTTAACAGATGCTTTGTAAAGGATGAATCTCCTTGTTAGATATTCTTTATAGGCGGAAACACTGGTAGATGTTCTGTTAAGGGGTGAACCCCTGGTAGATGTTTTCTGATGGTAAAGTCCGGTTAGATGTTTTTGTTACAAAGACCAAAGATGTGTATATCACCCCATCACTACTGAAGCCAAACCAGTCATTTTCCTCGTCACTGTGGTAGTCGAGTGTTAATAGTGACAAACTCGCATCGCGAGGACCCGAGTTCGCACCCCCACCGTCGCCACAGTGGTGGTCGGCTGAAGTTGATTTTCTGCGGTTCCCAACTTCGAGACGCGATTGTGAACCGATTTCTCCTTTGAAAAATCTCGTCACAGAGAGAAACAGGTCTACAACGGTACAATTATTTACTCATTACACTTCACTCGTAGTTAGAAAAATTGATGTCGGCACTACACATAACATGCAGTATTCGGTAACAAACTTCACGTTAGGTTCACAACACGTACGCGCACGTTCCAACATGTACCAATTCGTTAGCAATTCCGCAGAGGCATGCGGACGAGGTACATGTATAGTTTAGCAGTAGTCAGTTTCTTCATTTCTACTTCTAGAAAAGTAGGGCAAATAATAACATTCATCATGTGCTTACATCTACGTGCAGGTCCTTGAGGGACAACATGGAATGTCTGATTTGGCAACTGAGCGAGTGCCAAACGTCTGAATCGCAAGAAGGCAATACGGACATCATCTGGAGAGTTTGGAAGTATATGAAGATCGTTTGCAACGCCTTCGACGGTGAGTATTATTAAGCCGTACGGTAAGTTTATTTCAGTCAGCAGTGTGAGCTGTAAAGCCAGGTTTTCCTATAGGAATAGGTTTCTTGCGCAGCGTGAACCGAATTAGACCATTTCGCGCCGGCAGAAACGTGTTACATAATCACGCTACGCGTTTGTGTTTTCCTAGCGTGGCGCATCAGATCAGGGCGGCTATATTATGGTATATGGCCCTGACATCAGCTACTCTATCGTCTGCATGCTCCGGTTTGAAGGGAAAGGAAAGAAAACACAACAAAAATGTAGAGATCGGTGAAATACGCGCGACGCACGATGCATTTGACTCCTCCAGAAGCAGTCGGCCAATCACGCCCGACGTAAAGCGCTGTCGTGAGCCGTATTACGCTCTGTAGGAAAACAGTCGCACTGCTTTTTCTTATTGGTGGGTGGACGGCGTGTGTGTCGCGCTGGGTGAATCACGTTGCGCGCGGCACAGGAAACCTGCTCCTAGGAAAACCCGGCTTTATGTGGAAAAACTCTGATTATTCGGCCCTTCCCCCATTCACAATTCCCAAGACTCGAATCCCACAAATGAGTAAATATAGCATCGACTGGATCGTAAAGTTCAGCTTTTGAACGGACTTCACATTTCTGATTTGCCTTCTACCGATAAACCCGGGTTGCAGTATTTAGTTCAGCATTTCCACATGCTCCCGCTATTAATGCCTCCATGGATAGGTAGGCAGAATAATCGCAGAGCTTCAGAGCTTTGTCTGAAGAGGTGCATGACAACGAAAACAAATTTAATAATTTAATATGACACCAGATGGCTTAATAGTTTGTTAATTGAAACATTTTAATAGTACTATTTCAGCCATTTAAATATATTTTCTGTTAATTTAGGTTCAAATTAAATAGGTTTAATACAGAATATTTGCATAAAAAGTCGGAGTAAAAAAAAAAAAAACTTGCGTTTCATTTATAGATGGCGCGTTGCAAAAAATTATACAGGATATTTTGTAATGAGGTCTTTATCTCATCAAACATCAACCGTTCGTCGTAGACGTTCCTGTTTAAAAAGTGCTGAAAATGAGTTCGGAAATCACCGTGTACTGGTTTTGAGAGCGGTGAAAATACAGTTTGTCAGAAAATTTAAAAAAAATTTATACGGACACCCTGTCCTAAAAATTCCAATCAGAAAGTTATCGCCCCGTCCCTCCTGAGCCCTTAAAAATAAGTTCACGGTTTTAAGTGCAATGTATACTGAAGTATTCGAAATTCGAAGAAAATTCAGAAAAAGAATAACGTGAACCAACACATTACTTTCCCTCGTTTATGTTGTTCTTTTTATTAATTTTATCCGGAGATTTTGAATTCAAATATCTCAACGAATTGGCCTTCCAATTTCCCTTGGAAGAGTGAGGGGTTTCCCCCCCCCCTTAGGAAAGACAGGGCAACGACTTTCTAATTGAGTAGTCTTTCAGGACAGGGCTTCCATAAGAAAATTAGGTTTTCTTTATTTTGTGACACATTGTATTTTCCACTTTCGAATCTGGAACAGGGTAATTCTAAACGCATTTTGAGCATTTTTTTTTTTTAAATTTTAACTATTCCTCTACGACGAACGGTTGATAGGTCGAATTAGGACTTACGGGACACATTGTATAAATAAGAGAATTTTATTGAGGCAATCTTAAGTTTCTTTTCGTACACACTGTATGTAAAAGCTTTGCTATTATTTTTTTTAGAATGGATTTATTATTTTTTGAGAGCAAGATTACAGGACTGTTTTAACGTGTCTGGGGAGATCTGAGGCCTTGAAATACAGTTCACATATTGTATAGACACTTTTGTACAGTTGAATCCCGTTTCAACGAATACCATTACAGCGAAAATCTCGTTTTTAACGAACACTTTTCTGATACCTCAGATAAGTTTACATAGGAACAATGCAAAAACCTGGAATTCCTTTATAACGAAATTTTTCGTTATAACGAAGTGATTTCTCCGGTCTCTTGGAGTTCGTTGTAACGGGATTCGACTGTATAATATTTCCGTATCGATGAAAATTAATAATTTGGAGTCCCTTGTTCAATTCGGAGCAGGGGCCCAGTTGGCTCATATTTTAAATTTCAACCGAGACAGCAGTTCTTAACCTATGAGTAGCAACCCAAACTTGGGTCTCAAGGCCTTTTTGAGTGGGTCGCAAAAATGTATGTTTCGGTTATGAATCCATTTGTTACGCCACTTCATGGACGTATCAATGACTTCGCTGGCATGAACTGTGGAGTTAAGAGTTTTAGGAGGAGCTGTCTTCAGCAATGTATATACAAACATTCATATACAAATACAACGCCACAACAGGCAAATTGCCCAACGAGGTGGCTGACTTAAGAACACCATGGATCCCCGAGCCCCTACCTACTACTGCTACACCACACATGAACCCCCCCCCCACGAATCGGTACATGCGGGAATGTGCGTGTACGTGTAGTGCAACCTGACGTAAAGTTTGTTTCTGTGTAATGCTTGTTATGTGTAGTGCTGTCATCTGCCCCCAGTTTTACTAACTATGAGTGAAGTGTTATGGTTGAATGATTTACCGTTGTAGGACTGTTGCTCTCTGTGGCGAGACTTTTTAACGGGGAGATCGGCTCGCATTTGCGCCTTGAAGTTGGGAACCACAGAAAACCAACTTCAGCCGACCACTGAAGTTATGTTACGGTAAATGTGATGAATCCGTTTTGGTCCGTTATTATGCATAATAACCGATAAAAATGTGGCGATCAGACATAACAACCAAAATTTATCACATTTACCGTAACATATATGTATTCAAGAACGGGGGTCGGCATTCACTAGGTCATTATTATTTCATTACAGCATTCACAGGATTGCTGAAAAATATTGATATAAAAATATAAACACATTAAACAAAAATTTATAAAAGTTGTGAAAACACATTTCTAGAATTAATAAAATATATACCAGCGAAATTATTGAAAATGTACATTTTTGGAATTAATGAAAAATGTGTAACTTTCGACTAGAAATGAGAAATATTTCCAGAATTGATTAAAAATGTATAATTCCCGAATTAATGAGAGCAATTATTGAAATGTAATGAGAGCAATTATTGAAATGTAATGAGAGCAATTATTGAAATGTAATGAGAGCAATTATTGAAAATTAATGAGAGCAATTATTGAAAATTAATGAGAGCAATTATTGAAAATTAATGAGAGCAATTATTGAAAATTAATGAGAGAAATAACTGTAAAATAATGATTTTAAAATTAATCAAAGAAATAATTCCAGTATTGATAAAAATTTCAGAATTCATGAAAGAAATAATTTAAATGAAGTTTAAAATTAGCAAGCTCTTTGAGATAAAACTTGAAAAATTCAACAAATAAGATCACCGGTTGCATTTGCTCGAATATAACCGATGAGCTCATTGGTTGAATTTTTCAAGTTTTATAAAAGATGTTTTATCAAACGTTTTTAGTGTAATCCCTGCCTTAGGCCAGGATTACTCTATAAAAGTTTGATAAAACTACTTTTATAAAAGTTGAAAAATGCAACCAATAAGAGCATTGGTAACATTTTAGCAAATGCAATCGATCACCTTATTGGTTGTATTTTTCGAGTTTTATAAATAAACTTTTATGAAACTTTTATACTGTAATCCCAGCGTAAGACATGCGGCTGAATATCTGGGTGCTTTTTCAGCCTTTTGATGAATTAACAAATGAAACAGTCAAATTTAAAATGCCATATTCCCCGCAATAGCCCAGCACGCCGGAAAACGGCGAGGAAGACAAGCATGCCGGGAATACCCGTATTTTTTAGTATGCCGGGAAATTCGAGTATATGCTAAAAAACCGATTGAATTGGTTTGATGTAGGGGTTCTCAAACTTTTTCGGCCGCGACACAAAATCAACAGCAAGATCATCTTAACGACCCATGGGACTACTTATTTCTCGAAATTAGTAGAACCAGTGACGCAGTAGGTGCATTTATGAAGGGACTGCATGTGGATTTGTACGACTCATCCAGGAAGCCACTGAGAATCAAGTTTGGGTCGTGAGCCATAGCTCAAGAATCCCTCACTGCTAGTAAGATTTGAACGGCACATCTCGGATGCCCTAGTGGTCCAAGTTTGGGTCCTGACCCATAGGTTAAGAACCCCTTGATTTAATCACATTCTGACCCCTATTAAACCTAGCTTTTCCCGCCATGATGTAAACGGAACAAACCCCAAAATTCAAAAAGCTTGTATCCCTCAAGTTTTACAACATGCCGGCTAATGCGAGGAATGCGGTAGTTCTTCGAACCAGGTTGGAGCAACACCACGCGAGAAAGTAAAAAAAGAGAACAAAATTATGCCATTTTTAAATGTCATTCTGCCTTCATCTTGAACTTAGTTTCAAAAATTCCACCGGAAGTGACGTATTTTGTTCGTCACTCATTGCGACCAATCACGTGAGTCAAAATTTCCTGCTTACTCGTATATATACTTAAAGTTTGCTAATATGCGTCCAAGACATGAATTTTCGATATCGAAACAGACTGAGTCATGAATTGCATTCATTAAACGAAATTCTTGTTTCTTCATCACAGATTGGAGACACAAGGCCTGTTTCATATCGGACAGAGCAAAAGAATGCGAGAATCACATGCAGAAGGCCCAGAGCGAAAACAAGAAACCATCGTGCGAGTGAGTAAATTGATTACCATAAATTAATTATACCCCCCCCCCCCCATCGTTATCTTGATTTGAAAACAAAAAGTCCCATAAGGTCACTGTAGAAGTTTGTTATAATCCACACCAAATAGGGATCCAAACTACATCTCGAAACTCCAAGATTCATGATGGAACTTTCTAGATGTGTAAGCACGAGTGGGTTGTCACATATTAAGGGGATTTCGATTATCCGGGTATTGATTGGGAGAACCTTTTGACTGTACATCAATATGAGAGAGATTTTCTGAAATCCGGTACTCGATACTCTCTTGTATCAGAAGCATTTAGAAGTAAGTACTTCTATTTTGGATTTGGTTCTCATTAGTTCCGAGGATCGTGTTGAACATGTTTCGGGGGAGGGAGGACGAGTTTTCTTCTAGTGATCATAGTGTCGTTAGTGTTTTGTCGGTAACTTTCCTTCGGGTAAAGCTGGCAACACAAGAATGGTTTTCAAAGACCTGTTGGAATCAGTTGGTGTGGTAAGTCAATGGGAAGAATTTAGTTGGGGCAAACCTATCCCCGGTTTCGCAGGACATCGTAACCTTTATTCGAAAGACGCGAATTTGTTTCTCTCGTCGTCTCTGGCTCACAGGCAACGTTTAGGACCAGTACTTTGATAAGTGCGCCCGAATGATGCAGTGGTAAAATGTTCGTCTTCCACCTTGAAGGTGACCGTTCGGGTCCACGGATTCGATCTGGAGGAAAGAGCATAGAAAACACGTTCTTTACCTACCGAGCCTGGGGTGACCACCGATATAAATGGTGCCTTCATTTCCCACCCAACTCCGCTGGTTGGAAATTGTCACATGGCGATATGACTGGAGTTGCGGTGTGAGATAAATTAGTACCTTGATAAGAAAATAGCATTGAGAGAGTATAAAAGAGGATGAGGTGACCTGTCAACATTTACTGGAAAAAGAAGGACTAGAATACACTGTGATAGTTGAAAGGAAGTCAAATCTAGATTGGCAGAGATTACAGAAGTGTATCAATAACGGAGGAAGAGTTGCCCCACCCCCCCCCCTTCTGTTTTAGGGGTCAAGGGTAGAAAGTAGTGTAAGCATGTACAATGGAATAGCTTACAACCGGTTGTCGTGAGTTGTACCACAATTGACACGTATAAGAAATACCATGTTTATAATAGGATGAGTCTAGATGATTGATTTTAATTTGAGCCGCTGTATTTTAGGGCGCATTCAAGTATTGCGTAAACAGATTTTCAGCCATTTTTGACCCCCCCCCCCCCCCGTCAGCAGTTTAAAATATTTCATATCTTCAAAAAGGAATCGTTGTTGATGACGTAAGCAACCTTCACACCCCACCCTTCCCCCTTTGTCATCAAAAGTCAGCAAATCCGAACCCCCCCCCCTCCGATGCTGACGTAATACTTGAATGACCCCTTAGATATATCCGGCATCCATGTTTTGTATGGGATTCTTTTATTCCAGCCAACTCGGCAGGAATTTGTCTGTATTTGTATTTATAATTTTTAAGGTTTGGTGGTAAGTTTTGGTTGCACCGACATTTGCCACATCTCAAAGAATTAGCGGTGTCGAATATGGAGCCTTATTGCCAGTATAATTTATGATTGCATCCTTATTATAGGGAATACGAGCTGTTCCGTGACTGCATAATCGAGGTCGTCGAGACGAAATGCTCGGACGACGAAAGCTCGTACTTCGGAAGTTACCTGCTGGACAGAGCTGGAAGCATGATCTGGGCTTGTCCGAAACCCGAAGACTTGAGCCAAGGTTCTGGCAGCGGCAGCGGCGGCAATGGACTCGTGGCAGAAGGTTCACTGGTCCATGCGTATAGAAGCTCACCGCTTACAGGGGACTCTCCTTTCGTCACAGGTACTTTTTCTCTACTATTAGACGTAACAAAAAAGTTGACGCTAAAAGTCGCCAATGTCAAAACCAGTCAATTCGAGTCATAAGGAATCGCTAGCAAAGAATTCGACGTAGTAAGAAATTGTTAAGGCCCAATAAACAATGTAATTTTACCACCAAGAAATGAAAATTAAACCTGATCCTCCAGTTCATTTCCATGTTGAATCCAGCAAAGTTCCCGAATCTTGGCCATGCCCCCTTCCCCCCATGATGCTCTTAAGATGGCCCTGTCCATAGGCATGCATTTAACGTGGCGAATAACTCTGGATGCGTTATTTTTTGCTGATGTCAGATCTTGGTGTGCTGATTACTAATATGTTTTAAATCGGTTGTAATCCAGTGTTACTATAGGGTGGTCCGGAACTCCACTGACAAACTTCTAGGGGGGTGACCGTACGCATCAAGGCAAATAACTTTTGTTATGGAACCTTGAGTTGAAATACAGTCGAATCCCGTTATAATGAACTCCAAGAGACCGGAGAAATCAATTCGTTATAACGAAATTTCGTTATAAAAGAATTAAAAGTTTTTGCATTTTTCGTATATAAACTTATTTGGGCGATTTAGAAAAGTTTTCGTTAAAACGAGATTTTCGTTATAACGGTATTCGTTAAAACGGGATTCAACTGTACATTTATTCAATTGGGAAACCAAGTACACAAACAGAGGTAGGTCACGAATACCAGAGAAAACAAAATATATCAGTGTAACTAGCTATGCTATTACTCACAGTAGCTGCTCAAATTGGCGTCCGAGGATACTGTTGCGCAACTGACACCGGCGTATGAAGGGATAATGCACCCGCTGGCAGAGGCCCGGTGTCGAGTTAGGCCACAGAGTAATAATACTATAGAGTGCGCGCGAGGGGTTACAATGTGAAGCAAAGATCCGGAGTCACGTGACTCCGGTCGAAAGGCTGGTCAGGGAATCTCGCTGGCAATGCTTTCCTTATGGCTATTTGTATGACAATCTACACGCGCTGTCTTATTTTTGATTAGAATGGCCAACACTTGCGCAGCTTTCGGATGTTCTGAGCGGTTTAGGAAAGGGGGACCAGTATCCTTTCACAAGGGAATACTTTTTTGCGTATTCCTCTTCTTATAAATTAAAAATTGGAATATTAAATTGACGATGCAATGGATTTCTGACGTAATCTCAGTTTTTAACGACTCCATTTTGGATTTAATTCAATTAAAGTTCCAAGTTTTGGTAAAATTCAAATGTCATGAATCATTATTAAATGTTTTAATAGAATTTTTGGCAATAAATGATTGAAATTGTGAGTTTTATGAAGTTTTAACTGAAATATACGTCTCCGCAAGATTTGGCGAGATTTGGCGAGCTAGTGAGTTCATTCGAGTTTTGCTCAACTTGGAAGAAAATATGCTTTTCAGAAGGAGAAATTTATGAAAAATATTCTATTTAAATAGAATGTGAGGAAAACTCCCCCCCCCCCTCTAGACAATTGCAGTTTTGCATAAAAATGCATAACAACCTCTAAAAGTAATAGTATTTTTACCCCCTCTTCACACCTGAGATAAAACTATTACAGAAAAGAAATTTTTTTATTCATTAATTTATGTTTGTTGTATGTGAAATTGCCGCTTCAAACAAGGAAATTAATTATTCAATTGATTTTTTGAGTCAATATCTGTACTAAGACCTGAAGTCATATATTGTGTACCTCAGATGTTATCTTGAAAAAGAATCATTCTAAAAACGATTTAATACCTTAAATTAAGATTAACATATGCATACTTTTGGAGCGAAGAGATTACATATGTCATATATATATATATATATATATATATATATATATATATGTGTGACATGTGTAAATATTATATTATATATATGAAATATTATATCCTAAAATATTATATATATATATATATATACATACTTTAAATTATTACATATATACTCTACATGGAATTTTAATTCTTATAATTTAGAGAAATTGATGATGAGATTCTGTAATTTTCTTGAGTAAAATCTATTTTAATCCTGAAATATTATGTAAGTGTTTACAGTTTTGTGTGATGAGGTTATAAAAGGTTTTTCAGGAATGTTAGAAATGAAACTTTTTCTTATTGTTTGAATATTATTTCATGACTGAATATGGTATGAGTGTGAATGTGTTACATTACATAACATAATATGATGCATTATAATTAATTATACATTAATTATGAGTATATAGAGTAATTGTAATGTTCTGGAAAGATATATTTTTGTTTTAATAACCCCTAGTATAAATAAATTTTCGAAATTAAAAGCGACAAAGTGAATGAAGAGAATATTTAAAAATATAAATGAATTCGGCTTTACAACATATACGTTGTTCCGTTTTCCAATATTTGTTTATTTTATAGAATTTATTTTTTCAAATCTGATACTCCGTAAATATTTCACATAAAAATGAGTGAAATTCATTGAAAAAATGAAGGAAAGTTTTCATCAACTTGATCGAATTGAGTCAAATTTCGTTACAGCAACATCCTAGCTTCTGCGAAAACGCGCCAAATGTAATAGCGCAGAACCTGTTCTTTCCCCGACAATACTGCTCATCTTTTCTTCACGTTCGACAAGTTTTATGAATAGCGTGCGCGGTCTATTTATATCTTAAGTCTATGAGTTAGGCACATTCCACACTGGACCGAGAGGTTTTTTTTTTTATCAATCTGTGTCGAGTTGCAGGCTGCATTACTTGTAGTATCGCTCCAGTGTGCAACTTAACCTGCCTTAATCTTGTCGACAGTAATAAGAATCGCGGCAATGGATTCGGGTCGGATGAGCGGGCAGACCATGCCACCGGTCTACTACGGCCAATCCACCACCTGGATATGTTGATGCTGGCTTGCCGGTTTTCCCGTTGCCAACGCAGTTTCAGACTAAATAATCGTGTTAGGGTCTAAGATTCCATTGCAAAAGTTATTTGTCTTGGTGCGTACGATCAACCCTGGAAATTTGTCGGTTGAGCTCCGGACTACCATATCAGTGATTCTCAAACTTTTGTCTTCCGTGTCTCCATTGGCCTGGTGGACGTGCATCCGCGGCTCCCCAGAATAGTCTAACAAATGACCACTTCATGGTCTTGAATAGACACACATTAATAAGAAAAAATCACCACGACGCCCCTGACAAAGGTTTGTGACGCCCGTAGGGGTATCAAAGCTCACTTTGAGCACCACTGCTGGCCAAGACCAATTCAGTTATTTTTGTGGGTTGCGGTGCTCGAAATTAAGAAGTGACTGTCAGAATGAGATCGAAGCCTCTCTGAATGGCCCCCTACCAATAGGTCTAGAATTTTCCGATTACATTCGTTCGCCACTAAGGGCCACTTCTTCGAAGGGTCGGTATTCTGGGAGTGGCGTGGGAGTGGCTCTCTGAGAGAGGTTTCTCTGTAAATATTTAAGATGGTTTTTCTAGCTGCTGTTGTTGTTGTCATAAAGAAAAGCCTTCAGCGTGACACCGTTTATTAACAATTTTTTTCCACACCTAGGATGCAATGCCAGGGCTAACGAAGAGATGAGAGGATGTTTAGATCGCCATCAGTACGAAAGGGACCAGGCACTGGGTGCTAGAGATGGAGAAGAGCGACTCAGGAAGACGTGCTGGTAAGTCAAACTTTTCATTCATTTCACTCATAGGGTGAAGTTTAGCTAAGTTTAGCAACTCAAGAAAACGTCTGGACAGAGAATATCTCAATTTTGACCTGAACTTTTCAGCTCACTCACCAGATTGTTTTTGCAGCTATGGGATAATTAAAGTACTACGTCAGCATCGATAGGAGTGGGGGGAGGGGAAGTTCAGGTTTTCTGACTTGTGATGGCGGGGGGGGGGGGTTGAATAATGCTTACGTCATCAACCACACTTTATAAAAATATGAAATATTCTTAATCGCATCTTACTCGGTGTCCCGAAAACAAGAAAAACCTTTCGCTAGTTTGTGGGCACCTGAACTAACATTCTACCTGTTGATAAGTCCTCTAGAGATCCATTTTAGTGACCTCCGAATGTTCCGCGGGTCCTTCAAATGATCTTGAAACGTTTCAGGGAAGCTCAAGTACTCTAGAAATGTGTTAAAACAAATTTTGATAACGATTTTGATTTTGTAAACGATTCAATAACTTCTCACGGGATTTATTGCAGATAACTTTGCCAAAAGGGCTTCTGTCCTGGAAAAGAACTCTCCCCATCGAACTATATTTTTCCGATTGTAAAAGCAATTTCAAGTGTAACCCGCAGACAGCAAAACCATAACATAAATCCGCCTCAGGCTGCCTTCCGGATTAGGAAGCAAACAACTCAGCAGGTTATTGTGCCCTTTGTATCATGCGCGGATTTTAAATACTGCAGGCCAGACTGCCAAGGCCGTCTTAAAAGTATCATAGGCCAAAAGTGAGTTTTCTCAGGCCTTACCTGGTTAAAAATGTTTACATGTTTTTGCTTACATTTTTTACATTACTGCTTACATGTTTACTCTGGAAAATCTCAATTAGGTCTCATTTTTTAGGCTTTTCCCTCTATTATTCGGGTGGGGCCCCAGGGTCGTAGCCAGAAATTTCGTTCAAGGGGGGGGGGACAAAGTGGTAGAACAATAGAAATAGATTTGGCCATCTCTTTCCCTTTTTACCGGTCATTTTCTCACATTTCGGGGGAGGACCAGACCCCCAAGTCCCCCCCCCCCCTTCGCTACGCTCTTGGTGGGCCCATAATTTAAGACGGCAGCGCTGACTACCCTCAGTTGCAGCTGGTGTTTGCGATCACATAAAAAGTTGAAGTTTCTCGCCCAAAATAAAAAATGTAGTTCTCGGTCAAGCTGTTTTCTCAAGTCCGAAACCTTTTAGCACCAGATGTATTTTCTATCGATCATCTTTTCGCATCTTGGAAAACAGGTCTGCCCATTGTATTCGAGAACCGTCCACGGCCGGAAACAATGAGAAACGGACCCACCGCCCCTATTCTCCAAAGAAAGAGACAACGGCACCGATCTCTAATAATACCATTACGGGTCTCGGGTCAAGGACGCCGTAATATAGAGAACCAAACACACACACACACACACACTTCCTTTCATTGAACTTTCCATTAAGCCGTGGTCAAGCTCAGCGGTCTATTTATGTTCGTAGTGGAAACAAGAAAAAAGAATTTGTGAAACCGGAAGATGTTTATTACTTAATAGCCGCTATAACGAGGTTTACTCGCTTGTATAACGTTTCCACGAAGACCCACGCACGTGGTCACTCGACCACCAACCGGACAGGTTCGTTTTTAAATAGATCGGCCTTGGCCGAGAATGGAGTCGCCATAGAGTGGATTTGTGTTTGTACCCATTTCAAGCTTACTTTTTATACATTCTGTATCAGAGGATAATGATGATTGTTTTCCGATAAGCCCTTATTTTTAAGGGTGAAAGGAAATGGTGACATCGTATGAATTTTGTGTGTGGAAAAGTGTGAATTACATGAATATCATGGTTTTGGTGCAAGGGCCCGGATATGTATTTTCGAAAGCTGATAAATAACATTACAACATGTCGATTCGATTTGCCCTGAATATCAATAATTTCTGAATCTTATCGCGTTTTTATGTGAGTTTAATCTACCCAGTGTTAAAACAGTAGATAGTCATTTCTATGACTTTGCATTTTTTTTTTTCGCATATTCCGCTATGTTTACGTGATAGAGCATATTTTCTAAATTTTAAGACATATTTTGGATATTTCATAATTTTCGATTATCGATTATGAACATCTAGAGCGGGGGTTCTTAACCTTTTTTCACACCCACAACTCGAAATCAACAGCAAAATCGACTTCGCGACCCACGGGACTGTTTGTTTTTCGAAACTGGTGAAACCAGTGAAGCAAAAAGTGTATTTACAACAGGACTAAGTGGATTTCCACGACCCATATCGGAAGCGTCTGCGAATCAAGTTAGGGTCGCGACCCCATAGCTCACGAATCCCTGGCCGTGAGTGGATTTCTACGAACCATCTCGGAAGCCCCTACGAATGCAGATTGGATTATGACCTATAGCTCAAGAATCTGTGGCTGTAGGTGGGTACGAGCCTCCGAAGAAGCCTCCAGCGACCCAAGTTTGGGTCACGACCCATAGGTTATGACCCCATCGTCTAGAGCAGTGATTCCTAACTTGGGCGTTAACGCCCCCTTGGGGTGATGGAAAGTTCTGGGGGGGGGGGAGGGTAGAAGCTACGGGTATAGCATAGGATCCTATGGGTTAGATATCGTTGGGGGGGGGGGCGATGGGAGAAAAAAATTTCTGAAGAAGGGGGCTATGGGGAAACTATGATCTAGAGTTTTTCAAATTTTTCATAAATGAGGTAAAGAAGCGTTTTCCGTTAGTTTATACGCCGCTCTTCCCCCCAACATTTCTCTGATTTGGGAATTCAAATTATTTCAGCAAATATTGCACTTGGAAATGTTTTTTTTTGGCCTGACAAGAGGCAGGGAAGGCAACAGCTTTCTAATTGGGTTTTTTGAGCACGCGGCGCACATAGGTGTATTTTTCTGCACTTTGACCCGCGGAGCACTTGCTAGCATGTAATTTCTATAGCGGAGAGCCCGTAAGCTTATTATTTATTTTTATTCATCAAAGTTACTAATTCATTTTTATTATTTAAAAAAATTATAATTATTTTTTTTTTTACAAATTTACTGCTTTTTTTTATTTTTCTCGAGTGGCCGCGGAGCCCCTGAGGAGTGCACACAGAGCCCCAAGGGCTCCCACGGTAGAGAGCCGCTGCTGTAGGGGAATGTGGGGAAAACCTGATTCTTATCCGTCTAGAGCCGCAAACCATCGTTTACAAACCAAAATGATCTTGACCATACGTCCTGTTTTTCACAAAACATCCCGTTTTCCGTGCAGAGATGTATTTCATCGTTCTTCATTATGTCAGATGATCTATTTTCCACATTCTGGTGCTCCAAGACCTGGACAAGTGAGAACCTGAATTATTCATTTGCCTTTATTTGACCGCCCCTTGAAAAGCTAATGGGTGGGGGCGGCACCGAAATGCCCACTTGCCCTGTTTGATAGAGTTCATTCTCGATTCTGTTATTACGGCTCCAGGTCAACACTGTTGTTACATGTGTTGTCAAGGCCCTTGTCTGTTCTCTTAAGGTCTTTGCTGACAAAGAAAAAGAGTGACAAGCGCTGGTGTTTCGTAAATTTTTTATAACTCAAAATTCCAAAAATTTATGTACCTAAACAAAAACCTAGGCTGCCACCCTGGTACACCACACCCCTTGCTTAAGCTGGCCCTGCAGACAAGTAATCACTAGCGTTTCATTATATAATTAACATGTTACAATGTTTTTCATACACCCTGTATTACCGAAAAAGGATATTTCCCAAAGAAATATTACTTCGAAAGTGCAATAACATGATAAACTAATGTAATTAATGCACCAATTTTTCGATATAAAAAATATTTTTTGCCCAGCTGAATACGACAAATACCCGCCGTGTGCTGCTGATGTACGAAAAGTTAATTTCTTTATTTTTTTTTTTTTTTTTTATGCAATTTGTCAAACAAATTTCAAGTAAATGCACGCCATTAAGAAAATTTTTTGTGATTGAAAGTATGTAAAAATTGCAACAGTTGCAGAGAGGTCTGTTGTGCAAACAATTTGGGACAGAGTGCGTATATATATAGACGTGTTTCCAAACAAAATACTTCTATATTTTTAGCATTAGATTCATAAACAAATTTGTATATCTTATATATTGGTTTTTTTTTTTTTTCTATCGTTTTCTTATAGAGAGTGTTTTTAGAAAGTAAAAACTTTCTGTTTTTGATAGAAATTGTTAAAAAATACAGAAAGCTACGTTATTAAAATTCTGATACGCTTTTTGGATAGACTGTACCATAGTTTCCTCATCTTTTTTTTGTCTCACACACACACATCGCCCCCTTCTTCAGATATTTTTTGCTCCCCCCCCCCCCAACGCAATCTAACCCATACGATCCTATGTTGCACCCGTAGCTGATACCGTACCCCCAGGAACATTCCACCGCCCTAACTCAAGCTCCTGTACAAAATCCAGAGCTTCTTCCGCTCACTTTGTGAAACACCGGACTAAACCGCGAGATACCGAGATACCGTCTGCGGAAACTGGTAACAATTGCTACCTACAACTTGCAGATTTGCAAGATGAATTTTAATTCATATAATATTATGCCTTATTAATTTGTGAATAGTTTAAAAATTCAAAGATTAATGGAATTATTATATTTGAATGTTATATGCAAATAATATTTTTACGAGGGAAGGATTCTTTTTGGTAAGGGGGAGAAGTTCTTTTTCAAAAAATTTCAACAAAAAAATTACGTACTTGAAATTTTCATCAACAGAGAGCGCTGCAAAAGATGAAATCAAAGAATTTTGGACCTGAACCCATCTTCAATCTCTTCGGTGTCCGAAACGTTCGTAAAGCTTCAATTGGCGATCCGTGGCAAAGGTGGTCACTTCTCTAATAGTGCTTCCTCCACCATTGTCAGCATCACAATGGAAACACCAGTTACAGGAAAATTCAGGAATTGGCTTTAATCGTACATCCTATATTTTATAGGACTCTGGTTTGCTTATTGAAAGTGATTTGCTTCCGTACAGTGCCTTCTATCGACAAAAGTTTGAACTATTATTTTTCTGTATCAAAAGCCATCACCTCCCCTCCTCCCATCGTGAGAATAACTTTTTCGCGAACTGCATTCAAATACAGTAGACTCTCGCTAATCCGGCATTACTAGAAGGCAATGGAGAGAAAAAGCCTATTGAAATAATGCAGTCGACACTCCCGTTGCTCGCGAGCACTACGGTTCTCCCAGAAGAACCCAGAGTGGTCGATGCTCGTGTCCAATTTCGTGCTCGCGAGCACTTGATCAATGTTCCAATTAAACACTTCGAACAAACTGCATTCAAAGACTGAAATTATCCTGATTTCATACGTTTGTATGTCAAACATGCTGTAAGGGTGCTGTTCTTTTGATGATGGGTACAGGCAGTGCTCGTGACTGGAAAAAGGTCAACGACTACCGGCCAACGAATGTAACTCTATAGCTATGGCTAAAAAACACACGACGGATATTAAGAGAGGGTGTTACCCCCCTCCCCCCCCGCCCAGAATCTGGCTCCGTTGGCTCTCGATCCGGGAAACATTTCCGTCTCGCCCAGTCAGATCTGTACTGAGTGGGATGGCGACGTCCGTACAACAATTAACCTGTGTGGCAAATAGGCTGGATCAGGGGTGCATCACTGAGATTATCCTACCGGTCGTTGTAATGGAATGGTCGCTATAACGTGGGGTCGTTATAGCTAGCGTAGACTGTATAAAGTTCTGTGCAAAGACATGTAGTGACATGCAGGACCGCCTTATGAGCATCATGGGCCCCCGGGCCAAGTGGTTTTTCTGAGGCGCTAGCTGAAAACTTCTCGAAACATTCAACCACTTCTCGTTTTTCTGAGGCCCCTCTTCTCTTGAGGCCCCCGGGCCGTACCCGGGTGTGCCCATGCGGCACTGGTAACATGTTTTCTCTTCTATGCTCGAAGGAAACCCGCCTAAAAAAACGCCGGATTACTGGACGGGCCGGACCAGTACACGGCCTGATTGTCGAGAGGTTACCAATCCCATCAATCTTTATGATTTTTTAAACTATTTACGAATATCTGAGACACCCTGTACTTGTTTACCAATTTTCATGCTTTCAAAAATCATACTGCCTGATCCAGGGGTTCTTACGATATGGGTCCCGACCCAAACTTGGGTCACAGGGGGATCCTGAGATGGGTCGTACTCCACTTTTAATCCATCTGTTGAGTCACAGAGTCTAGGCAATGGCGTATTTACCGCGGGAGGGGGGGGGGGACTTGGCGGGCTATAACCCAGTCCAGAAAGTTCATGGGGCGGAAAATTTGAGGAATGAATAGCCAAGAAAATTAATAGAATGGGAGAACGACGGCAAAATATGAAAAACCCCAATGTATAATCTTCCTCTGCCCCGACAGCAAGGGGCTAGGTCAGTGAGTGGCCCAAAAGTGTGACCTAGAGAATTTGCAAGCAGGTGAGAGTGAGCAAAACAGTGACTTAGAGCGTGAGTAAGCGTATGAATGACTTAAAAATCGAGTTCCCAGGTCATTGTGTGACCTACAGTGCATGTAAACGTGTGAATGACCAAAGAATGGACCTAGAGCATGTGTAAACGTGTAAATGATCAATCAAATGAATGACCTATAAAGCAAGGAACCATGTCAGTGAGCGACTAAAAGAGTGGCCTAGAACGTGTGCATATATGTGAATGGCCAAAACTGTGAGCAAGTACGCGAATGACTAAAAGAGAAACTTGGAGAGTGTAAGCATGAGAGTAACTGAAAGAGTGGGCCTAGAAAGGGCGAAAGCATGTGAATGACCAAAGAATGAACCTAGAGCATGTGCAAACGTTTAAATGATCAATCAAATCAAGACCTATAAAACAAGGAACCATGTCAGTGAGCGACCAAAAGAGTGACTTAGAGCAAGTATATGAGTGAGCAAAACAGTATACAAACGTGCGAGTGACCAGGGCCAGTTCTGGAAATTTTTCAAGTGTAAGCGAATATTATTTTGGCGATAATAAATATGAAAAAAATTACAAATGAGTTTAGTACGTGTGATGAAAATAATCGGACCCCGATATAACGATAACAAATTTTACGATCTTACCCCCATATGATGATACATGTGCGAATTGTTATTATTACCTCATTATCGCGTGCATGTTTACCAACGACACGACGCTGGAGTATTATGCATATAATCACCGGTAAAATTATAATTTTTTCAGTACATATTAAATGTACCAACTACACTTGAGTACCATGCATAATCGACGGTAAAAGTGATGAATTTAGGGAAATTTATCAAACTTACCAAAATGCAAGTCGAATAAACGGTTATTATGTATAATGATCGGATTTATCACATTTAGGGGTAATTCAAGTATTACACGTCAGCATCGATGGGGAGCAGGGGGTTTCCGATTTGCTGACTTTTGATGACAGCTACTTTAGTGATCTCTAAATGTGTCACGCATCCTTCAAGTGCTCTGGAAATGTGTCCGGGCCGCTTAGGTGCTCTGGAACAGTGCCACGCATCACTCAAGCGATCCGTAATTATGCCACGGATCACTTAAGTAATCTGGGAATGTTCCGCGGGTAACTTGAGTGATGTAGAACCGCACTGTGTGGAGGCCGCTTAAGTGCTCTAAAACTGTGCCACGTGTCACTCAAGGGTTCTACAAATATGCCACGTGTCACTCAAGGGTTCTATAAATATGCCACGGATCATTTAAGTGTTCTGGAACTGTATCGGGGGTTACTTAAGTGATCTTTGAATGTGAAAGTGATCTTTGAGGTCTACTTCAGTTGTCTGAAAATGTGCCACGGGTCACTTAAATGCTCTGGAATTGTGCCATGGTTCATTTAAGTGATTTGTGAATGTGCCTATTTTTTACAAAATTAGGTTTGGGGGGGGGGGGCAAGCCACATCAGATAACCTTCAGGGCCACATTTGGTCCGCGGGGTCAAGGGTTTTTTCATATATGGCTTAAAGGGTGGGTCGCAATGAATTAAAGACGAATTTTGAGTTCTTACCCTTCAATTAGCGCATTCAAATTAATAGAAACTGATTATAATAACACACACATAAGGGTATTTGCTTTCGAAATTTTTAAATTTTTTTTTTCGTCTGGGGTGGGGGAGGCACATGAGGCCCCCACGCCCCTCGCCCGCGTACGTTTTTGATCCCACTAATTTGCGTTAGCAGGTAGGGGGCAGTGCTGACGAAATTTTGCTGACAAGGGGGGGGGGGTCAGAAATGGCTAAAAATTTGCTGACGTAATACTTGAACGCAGGGCCGCAACTAGATGCCAGCACCCGGGACACGAGACCCGCTAGCTCCCCCCCCCCCCCCAGTTGCGGCCCAGCTTGAACGGCCCCTTACCGTAATATATCGATCTGTAAGAAATTCGAAGAGTATAATATTGCTTTTCTTTAGGTTAGATCGGTAATTCCCAACGAGGGGCGCACTCCCCCACAGGAGGGCAATTTGATTTTAAAGAGGGGGGGGGGGGAATTTGAGAATGAGTATTTGTACTTTAAGGCTTATACTTTTCCAAAACTTCCACCATTTATACAGTCGAATCCCGTTTTAACGAATACCGTTATAGCGAAAATCTCGTTTTAACAAAAACTTTTCTACTCCCCCAGATAAGTTAACATAGGAACAATGTATGAACCTGGAATTCCTTTATAACGAAATTTCGTTATAACGAAGGGATTTCTCCGGTCACTTTGAGTTCGTTATAACGGGATTCGACTGCATCAGTTCAATTTTTTTTTTTCAAACACTTTCTCGATGACTTCTTTCCGTTATGTTTCTCTTTGAGTGTTTGCTTTGGAAGAGGTCTGACCAAGGGGTCTTGACGTTTCGTGGGCAATTTGTGCCGATAATAAGGTGAAGTCGATGGACCACCTGTGCCAATAAAATGAAGGCCGCATACTCCCTTTACAAAATAATATTCTGTATACATATCCAGTGCCGTCTTAAGGCAGGGGTCCACCCGGACACGTCCCGGTTCACTGTTTGGATGATGGTGAAAAACTGTTTTTCGATTCACTCGACTTTCAAACTGTGCACAACCCCCGGTTCATCGCTATTACTACTTAGTGAGTTGTGCCGTCAGTGTGTGTACCTAACAGGGTTGCCAACCGCCCACCTTTCTGATTTCATTTAAAGCAGAGGTCCTCAACCTCTAACATTTCACTGTTTAACATACAAATGCATGAAAAATCAGGATAATTTCATAATTGAATGCAATTTGTTCAAGGTGTTTGATTGGAACGTCGATCAAGTGCTCGCGACCACCGAATCGGACACGAGCGTCGAGCACTCTGGGGTGCTTCAGGGAGCACGATGGCGCTCGCGAGCAAACGGGTTGAAGATGGCGCCATCTATTTTGAAAATTGGGAAAGTTAAATTACTATAGGTGTACGTGCAGTCGTCCCCCTTTTTCAATTTTTGAATATGGTAACTGGAGTATCTAGCTCTGTCTTATGTCTGATTTTTCAGTGCTGCCGTATATATTTCAGAAGTGAAGTTTACTGATTGAATATTTTTACAGCGTTTCTTGTTGTTCTCTTTGGCGGGACTTTTTAACGGGGAAATCGGCACGCATTCGCGCCTCGAAGTTGGGAATCACAGGAAACCAACTTCAGCCAACCACCACTGTGGTGCCGGCGGGGTTCGAACCCGGGACCTCGTGAGAGTTCGTCACTATGACCAGTCGACCACCAATGGAAAGGCTGGTGGGTTGAGAACTCCGCCAGTTAATCTTGTTTCGTAAAACATGACCAACGGCAGTACTCTGTATAAAGACCGCGCCCACTCTGGGCACCTGTCACGCCGTAAGCGGTCAGAAGGGAACGAGTACATTTTGTATATATTGTATATTTTTGAATTTGCAACAATAAAACTTTTTCTGGGGGTTTTTAGATCGGCGTCCGAGGGGGTGATTGGGGGCGGCGTCGGCGTCTACTGGGTTTGTGAGGCCCTCCTGGGCTTGCCCTGGGTGGGGGGAAGCTGTGGGCCGAGGCTGCTCCGGGCAATGGGAGTAAGGGGACCAGGCATCACGGCCTGCTTACGGCCTGGAGCACCAATCTTAGAGTCGAGGGCCGGAGGCGCCGGACCGGGGGACTTGGATTCCAGGCCCTCCCGTCCGGCGTGGCTGGCCCTCTCCAGCGTGGTCCAACCCTTCCGGGTAAATGGCTTACATCCCACCAGGGACAGAGCCTGGACTACGACCGGCCTTTAAGTTAATCTTGTTAACAAAGAACTTGTTTCATCCACTCTTGCAATAGACATCGTCAGTGCAGATGACGGCAATCAAGGAGACGGAACGACCTCCTCGTAATCCACTGGTGCTTCAGACGCTGCGGAATCTGTATCGTCCTTGATGAATCCTACGTCGATACCGTCGTGATGAATCCTACCATGAGGGTTGGTTGAGTGGAAAAGCACCTTCGTATAGGGGAACCCATTCTAATGGATGACCAGTCAGTCATAAACACAGCTATAGTCCAAGAAAAGAAGAGAATATGCTGCCCGTTCTCTGACACAAATGTGAAACAAGTGACGTATCGATGACATCGATAGTCGACGGTCTTCCGAAAAGGTCGTTTCGTCTCCTTACTTGCCATAACCGGCACCAAGGATTTCATGTATATCTCGGTGTTTTTTAGTGCATATTTCAGCATTTTTAGCGCATAGTTCAGAGTTTTTTTAGTGACATATGTCATCGTTTCTAGTACATGTTTCTGTGTGTTTGGTTTGTTTTTAGGTCATATTTCAGAGTGTTTTTAGTACATATTTCATATTTGTTTTTAGTACATATTTCATATTTGTTTTTAGTACATATTTCATATTTGATTTTAGTACATATTTCATATTTGTTTTTAGTACTTATACATATTTCAGTAATTTTAGTGCAGATTTCAGCGTTTATAGTGCATATCGTGCCACTTTTTTTACGTGCATATAATCCGAGTTCTAGTTATGTGTTTCTGTTCCCACAGCGCGACCTGGAACTACCGCCACTGCGTCCAGAACGCCGTCCGCGTCCATTGCTACGACCAGAGGGAGATCGACGTCCAAGCAGCGAATGATGTCATACCGCACGACAGGGACTTCTTGTGCCGTGAACACTGGGTGTACACCTGCGCGAATTCAGCACCTGGAATGAATGCCTCCAATGTCGCGTTGCTGCTACTTGTGGTCATCTACAGTATATGGCGCACCAGATCCTGCTGAAACTCGAACTCGTCCGTTTTTTTGTTGGGTTTGTGTGTAAATATTGGCAATAAAGTGACCATCTGGAGTTGTTAATTATAAATCCACCGTACCTATGAATTCATTAAGAAATTTGCATTTATTTTAGTAAATCACATGATCATAGGCGCAGATAGATTTGGAAGTCTGGGGGAGCACGTTCATTATTGTTGGGGGGGAGGAGCATGATGATGATATATATATTAGATTAGCCGACTCCACCTTTGACGCAGGGGGGGGGGGCACAACCCCCCGTATCTCCGCCCACGTGCGTAAAGCTTAGTGGGAATTCGTGGGGAAACATTGCAGGGTCAGGGCCAAACTGCCAGACCAAACAGATCGCGCATACTTTAATACTTTGTTGAGCTTCTTATTAGCGCAGTAACGTTGCTTTGATGGGGCCCCGCATACCGTAACACTCATTTCAGCCTAATTTGCATCATCATTTCTGCAAGATACTTCATGAATAAGAGGAAAAACGAATTCAGCGCTGAGACATACTTCTCTAATAAAGTCTATACGCCATCGACTATGCTTTGCCAGGGCTGAACAAATCGCAAAGAAGAAGGCGCCAAAATCACTTTTTAAGGCATAGTTCCAAACATTTTGTGCTGCTCTCAGCCTGAAATTTAGTAATTACACAAAGAACATTTTAGGCATCAGTACCAATTTTTCAGTCAACCTGGCGCCTGGGATTTGTCCACCTACGTCGAGGTTGAATCGAGAGACCACACCCCCCCCCCCCCATCAGGAAAAAACTGTGCTTCATTGTTGTAACGCTCCTTACGGTTACGGGAAGGTCCAAAGCCTCCTAGATACTACTATTACTACTAGTACTCCTAGTACTTCTAGGAGGCTTTGGAAGGTCCCCCCCCCCCCCGCAAGTTCGCACATTCCAATATGTATCAATTCGTTAGACGTTCCGCAGAGGAATATTAACGAGGTACATGTGTGGTTTAGTAGTACAACAATTCCAGTCAAAATGAATTGGTACGTTGTTTACTTTCGAATTTGCAGAATACAGATGGCAGCACTATTTAAATACAAAAAAAAAACATTTATTCAGAAATAAACATACAAATTTTTCTTTTGGTCTCTCAAAATTCGTTAAAATTGTTGACACCCCTCCCCCCCCCCATCCTAAATCGTGGGTGGCTTTCGGCAAATGTCTCCCACCAGAGTCCAGTTAAATACTATTTTTGTTGCAAAAATTTAAAACACAGCTCCTAAAGCATAAGATCCAAGTTGACCTGGAACAGCAAACTAGAAGACGTTCCAGAACTCTACATTCAAAGTAAGAGGGGCCACACATATAGACAATTTTTCCAATGGAACTCAGCGTTGTAACCGGCTTATATGAGAGACACGTTCATCACCCCACTTCAGAAGTCACTAAAATATGTCACCCAAACTCACAATATAAGGAGTGGCAGGTAAATTTTTCTTCTGGCCACAGTAAACAACAAAGGAAAATAGTATTTTTTTTTCTCCCCTCCCCCAACAATATTGTGTATGGGGGTTATTTTATGGGGGGGGGGTGGTTCGTTTCACCTAGGATCACTGAACATGTCATCTGTGACACTAGGCTCCATTGCAAATATTGTTCAACTTTATACATACCACCCCTTACATTCATGGGTGGAGATACCGGAGGTTGGGGGGGGGGGGGGGAAGAGACAGCGTCAAAGGAAAAGCCGACTGATTTAATATAAAATTATGTAAGGGGTATATATATAAATTGACATGGCACCGTCACCCCTCAAACTTTGTCTATATCTATCCGCTTACGATTACATTTTATAGAAGTCCCTGCAATTCAGTTATACTGTAGATCAAGTTGCAATGCCAAATGGTACACAATTCACTTCAGTAAGTAACACTAGAACTTTGAAATGAAGATGCTAGAGAGCAGGGCCGCAACTAGATGCTTGGTCACCCGGGGCAAGCGCGCATTTTGACGCTCCCTTGTAATGTTGGAAGAGAGGTTTCGGAATGAAATTTGCGCCCCCCTCGGGTCCAGCGCCCGGGGCACGAGACCCACCTGCTCTCCCCTCCCAGTTGCGACCCTGCTAGAGAGTTTGACTTGTAAACTTCCGGATTGTGGGTTGAGAGCATGGGCGGAGATACAGAGGAACATGTCCCCCTCCCAATCATCAATGACGGAGCCGACTGATCTAATATATATGCATTTATATGCATTGGCATCATCATGCCTTCCCTCCCCCTCAGCTTTCATTTTATTGTGCCCCAACCTTTCATGTCTATTTCCGCCTATGGTTGAGAGCTTCCGAGATGAAAAGGGAACTGGTGCCATTTGTAAAGCACGAAAACCAGGTAGGAACCCCTGGGAGGGGACCAATAACACTGAAGGAAGACAGCCTCATGTATGAGTAGAATAGTACATACAGTGAAACCTATCTAAGACGATATATATATATATACCTGTCTTGAATCGAAAAGATAGTCTCTTCAATGATGCTTTTCACATTCCATTGTACAGGTTCACTGTGTATATGCGAACATACTCTTTACATGAAAATGAGTGTTACATCAACAAACGACACAAGCCATTTCAAAAGAAAAAAAATTTTACACACTTTAATTTTCACGAGATAAACAACAAATTTCCTTATACACATCATTCGATGAAGAAAATACACCATCACAGCTTCCAGCTTCACAATATTGCAATCTATAAAAACAATCATCTTTCTTCTTTTTCAAAAATCACACAATTATTTTCACACACACGATATTCTCATCTAATTCTAAAAAACGCTCAAGAGGAAAGAGGACGAGAAAAAAATCATTATAACTGTACAAACTCTTGAAAACAAAAACAACCAAATGCATACTTAAAAACAAAAACAGAAAATTCAATCACAAAGTGAACAATTCAATCCAATGTTATAGTCTCGTGCAACACAGTGTTATTCTAAAACCTGTTCTGTTGATAGTTTTTAATCTTTAAAAAATAAGATGTATATAAGACCATATTTGATACAATATATGGTCACAACCATAACAAATTTCTCAAAGTACTTATTCGCAAAATACTATATTGATTATAACATTTTTTGTAAAATATTGATTAATATGCACGACTTGAAATACATGTGGGTTATATAGGACACAAGATACATTCCCATGAAATATTCCATCATTACCCGAATTCACAAACAATCACTCCCTCAAATAATACTCAAAATAAACAGACTATTCATAAGTAATCCATATCACAATAGTGAAAATAAAAGATACCACATTCACTTTTTTCGAGCATGTGACCAAACTGCAAAGTGATAAAAACACTTAAAAAGTATATACAGAAAACAAATGTATATGTTTATATGATTTTAATGGCACACTTTGTTTTAGCAACTTATGTAACTAATGTCCCATGATATAACAAAATTAACCTTAACAACAACATTATTAATTTATCTAGCACTACATAAATGAAACTTGGTGTCTACGATTAGCGATAGGCTGCGATCAGCATCTCTCAAAGTGAATGACATTATCATCCCTTTGGGAAACAATATGAAGGACCAGAAGGTAATGGGATGAGGACACAAATATGTTTAGGAGTATATGTTGATACTATGCTTCTTGGACAATGTCCACAATTTTAAATGAAAATAAACTTTTCAACATACCGTAAACTGGGTGACATTGTTCCAATTAGGGTGCAAGCGCTTCCCGGAAGCATATGGATGAAGTATCAGTTTCAAGATTTTTCATGTCGATTCAGGAGTTTTAGGTGACTCATTTATTGGATCATCGTAGGTCAACTGTTGTCTAAAGAATTTTTTATGTTGTATTGTGATTTACACAAAATTTTTCAAGTGCGTGTAAACCTCACCTGGTGCAGGTAGTATGTGTTTCGTGGAAACTAGATAAGTTGATATTTCTATGTACAAGTTACTTACGATTAGAAATACCTATTTGAATTGTAAAAATACTGAATTTTGGCAAAAATATGATGCATAAAGAGAAAAAATAAGGATTCAGGTGGTGACTTTGTGCCACCTATTTTTTCTGCGTTTTTGCACTTTTTTCGCTAGTTGGTTTTTTTTATTGTTCCAGCAATTGTTCGCAAGAACGTGCGAAAGCTGGGTGGTCAAACCTACCGCAATTACTCAAATGAAACTCTTGGAGAGGCTCTTCGTGCGATAAGAAACAAGCAGGTGCTCACCAATTTTTATCACAGTAGAAAGGCATGTGTTAAGGCCATGAAGAAAGTTAACAAATTTTACTCATGGCATGTGACCCAGATAATGAAATTTAGTATCCGAGGAGCCAAATCATAATGAAAATCAAGGAACCTCGACCAATCGGCTGAGACAAAGTGTTTGTAGTGGATTTGAAAAAAATAATGTTACATTTATATAGTGTTATTTTTTAAGAGCCTCATGTTTTCAAGTTTTGAGTCTTCTTTATTCTTGTTCATGTTTGAGCAAATTAAGATGTTCCAAAAAAAATAAATATATGTCTATAAAACTTCTTTTTAGGTTTCAGAGACCATCTTATTTAAAGATTCAAAAATAACCTAATTTTGGACAGAAATAATTTTTCAAAGGGTTCCCAGTAAAGTTAACATCCAAAATTCAATAAAGCTGGGTACGACAATGTGCCATGGCTTGTTTCTGGGGAGTTATAGGCAAGAAAAAGTGATGGCACATAGTCGTCACTCCCCCGGGGGGGGGGGGGGTGATTATGTGCCACGCGAAAAAAATTTCTTGTCCCTTTCACGTCATCATAATTTTTTTAAAGCAGAAATCGTAATCCGAGATGTGAGGCTACCTTTAGTAAAATATCCAGCAGACTAGGCAAAATATGAGGGAAAACCTCAAAAAGTGTCACACATTCATCCCAGTTTACTGTATGCTGCAGAACTTGACAAAGTGAAAAAAAAAATTAAATGTCAGTAGAATTCCCTTAGCTGGTATCTAATTCCCCCCCCCCACCGGCTAAATTGGCTGATGAAACCAAACTTTTTCAGAACAAAATAGTTTTTTTTTCAAGAAAAACAGTCCGAAATTATGTTTTTCGACTCCTGATTTTTATGGAATAACAGTTACGTCTATTGTTCTGTCACTTTGGGTTAAAACTACTGCAATTTTGTAGAGATGAGGAATGAAGACACTTGTACAGATTTAGAAAGATTTGCTACAGCGTGTCGTGTGTATTATTTAACCCCACTTCATTACAGCATTTAGCTGTTCTTCAAAGCTTTTGTATCTTGTCAGAGATGTGAAGCTCAGTGTATCTGGTCCTTCAATTAAATTAAAATGTATCGTCAAACACAATCCATCGTTTCAACCATTTAAAAAAAATAATACTTTCTTTTCCCAATGCAAAAACCATCTTTCTTCTCAACAATCAAGTTTGTATTTGTATAGGAATGATAATGTATTACATGCTGTGGATACAATAAGTGTGATTATAAATTGAAATGCAAACAAAAACTATATATATATGTACCATGTGTATAATATGGGTGTAATTGTCTCAAGCTATATATATAATGTATATATAATACACAAGGAAAATATATAGGGTGGTGCATTGTATTCACTAATTTTATTTGCAAAACCTGTCGGAATGTATGCGTAGAGTATGCCTATGTTCTTTGAAAGTTTTGGAGTCCTGCAATTGGTGTACCATGGGCCATTACCTTTTGTATAATGCGGATATTCTGGAAAAACCTATACTTTTTCATGACAAGCCTTAGACAAAGCCAAAGGACTCAAGAGAGGAGGCAATGTCAACTGCTGCTGTGGTATGACATGCAATTAGCATGTGTAGGATTATTGGTCCTTACTTTCTTTTTTTCAGGATGCTACCACATATACGGTACACGTAATCAATTAAAATTGCTACAATTCCAACGCTATCTGCTTTCACCACTGATTTGGGAGGGAAAGAGCGGACAAAGCTAATCAGGTCAGTGACATTTAACCCTCCAAGCAGCACTGACGAGATAGCTCATCCCCTTAAAATCTTATTTTAACATTGACAATAAGACCAGACATTTTATTAAGTTTATTTCTCGATGGAACACTTTTTCCCTATATGCTTCAGTTTTGCACCTGCTGAAAATTAGAAAACCTACTTCATTAAAAAAAAAAAGAGTGGCATTTTGAAGAAAGTTTAGTGAATCTACTGACATCTGCTGCTTAAAGGGCCAAAATTCATGCATAATACATACAGGCAAAGCAACCTGCCAAGTTATTGGTCCGAAAATCGGAAGAGGGATGGCAGAACTTCTTGAACAGACATGTATTTCTCAGAAATGAAAACCACGCTAGATCATAGTTTCCCAAACTTTTTGTTCATTCCCCTCGACCAAAATGTTTTTCTCAGCACCCCCTTTCTTGAACGATCTCATAGGATCTTGTACGTGTAATTATATTTCAATGCCCCTTCTGGGGGAGGGGGGGGGGGGAGATACTGCCAGCTTTAGGAAACACTGCACTAGATAGATATAAACAGCCCATTTTGACATGTGCCAATTCATTAGAAATTCTTCAAAGGAATGTTTACAAATATGGCATGTACAAATTAACAGTAGCAGTAACTGAAATTGGTTGTTAGGATACACACTCAGTACGTCTACCATCATCCTAGACCAGAGATCTTCAACCTTTTCCTAGTCGCGAGCACTGCCTCTACCCTAAAACCAGCACCCGCAGGTAGCAACAGCAAATAGCTGCGAGCCGATTGAAACGAGGACTTCACTGCCTCTACCCATCATTAAAAAGAAGAGCACCCTTACGACAAGTTTTGGCATCAATGCATGAAATCGGGATGAGATTTCAATCCTTCAATACAATTTTTACGTGTTTATTCGGGACATTGATCGAGTGCTCACGAGCACAAAATCAGACATGAGCATCGAGCATTACAACTGCTTCAGGGAGCACCATGATGCTCATAAGCAACGGGTTGAAGATGCCTATCCTTGACTAAAAATAAGCAGCAGTATTCTCCCATGCATATCGATTGTACACTACATACCACAGTCTTTTGCCTCAACTGAGTCTTGTCCTGAGAAAGCCAAGGATTTCCATAGTATATGCACCTGCATCTGCCAATGGTCCAGGGCATACTAATACGCAAACTTTCGATGGATTCTCAATGCATACTGTACATACACATTCCTACAGAGTTCACAATATTTGTGGATACAATATTCTGCACCCTGTGTGATTCATGTTTCAAAAGTTACCCAATTCATAAATCGGGAAATAACAAAAATATTAAAAGTTAAAAACAAATCAAAATGCTGAATCACATTTCATGCCAAACATCCCTAGATATTTTACAAAAAAAAAGAGATAACAAAATAAATCACGATAAAGCATTGGCACTTAATATGTCTGAATACACAATTATGGCAACAACATGCATACATGAACATTGATTGATAAAACATCCTGTAGAGATGGAAAAGATTACATAATAGTATTACTACACTACAGGAAGAAGCGTAAAAAAAAGAGGGGGAAAGGCAAATTCAATGATTACTGAAATTATTCAAACAATAAAGGTGAATGGAAATACGCAAAGAGAAGAAATAAACTATATAACACTTCTGCAGCATATAATCACATGAACTAAGTAAAAGCTCGCTGTAATAAAGCAATGTTTGTGAATTAAAAAAGTATATTATAAATAAGAATCCAATACCCAAATGCCCAGAGAAATTTTAACTCGCTAAAAATTCATTTTCAAGTTGGAAATTTCTCATCTTGATGCAGGTGATGCGGAGAAGAGCCTACATCTTTCTACATAGATTGTATACAATTCCACTAATTTTGTAGTTCACTTGTTGATTTATCTCAGAATTTACTATCTTGTTAATAAATTCATTTATCAGTCATAATATGGTACACAGTATACATGGATCGCCCTCTTTCAGATTCTACCTGGCATTGCACATTATTTTGCGATCAAGACCAGTCTTGTCATCTCAACTGATAGTGACAGACACCATTTGTGGTGTTCACATATACTGCATGTAGTTTTTCATGACCGATAGCATGAATTAGACATAAAACTTGAATAAACATTTCAAGAATATTATTGATTGCTAATCGGATCATGATTGAGCCAACTGCTGATAATACATAGAATGTGTGATAATAAAATATTTATCAGCAGACAGATTAATTAAATATAACTATATGTATTGTATATTTGCTGAATGCTTACTGAGTTTATAATCACCTGTTCTAACTGCAATGAATCATGTGTTGTTTATTCACTGAATGCTTGCTCGATTTATAATCCCCTGTCGTAATTGCAATGGATAGCTGCTGTATTTGAATAGATTATGTTGCCGCTTTACATGCAAGTAACCTTGTAAACATAAAGACATAGTTGAGAAACACTAGTTCAGTTCTCTTGTTAAGTGCAACTGCACCAGTGTACAGCAATGGTTCCCCAACCCGTTTTTCGCCATGCTCCACCTAAACATCTTAGAAAATCCTGAATTCCCCCCCCCCAAAATACATGAGGGAGGGAATATGGAGCCCACTCAGATCCCCACCCCTCAAGATTATCAAAAGTTAAATAAAATTTGTTTTAAAAAAATTAAAACATTGAAATAAAGTCATTTGAATGCTGCTTCCATCAATTTCTGTGAATTTAAAATGTCTTTTGAAGGCTAAAAACTCAAAACTCTTTTCCTCCGAGAGATTCTCTATGCTTCCCCTCAAATCTTAAATTAACGTGCGTGTGCTTCCTTCCAAAAGTAGACTCTGCGTAAACCCATCATCTTTCTGTAACATATAGTTTTATTATCAAAAAGGGGAACCCTTACATACTTCGAGAAAGTCCAAAAGACTGTTTCCTTCGTCTAAAGCTGGGAGTTTTCACTCTTTCAGACATTGTGAGCCAAAAAAGTTTTCATGAAGCCTAATATGGCCAACAAGTCATACTGTGATATCTCAATTCACATAATGGCATCTCCATGGATGGACTCAGGGGTCTGAATCAAACAGGGAGCATATGATTATGGGACAATTTGATTTACATGTATTCTCAGATTTCTCTCTCTTTTAATCCTGAAATTATTTTCCCTTTGAATATGAATTTTCATTAATTTGAATTATTTTTCCATCCAATAAGAAAATTATAAAAAATCATATATATTATATTAAAATCATAACATATGAATTTCCATATATATTTTATTAACCCCTTAAAAATCATATTGCCCCACATTGGGACACATGGGTTATATAGGAAGTGATATATAGTAAGAAGCATATAAAGCAAAGTGAGCACATCTGCCATATCAGTCGTCAATTTCTTGCATGTCTCAATCAGAAGGAAATCTGGGGACAGATCCAGAATTTCAAATATTTTGGAGCTGAACAACTTGGAATTTTTGTGTTTGTTAAAAAGTAACTTGCAATGATAAAATAAATTAGCTTTCGGGGGGGGGGGGGAGGGAGTCTACGCAGTGATAACAATGAGCAGCACCATCATAGGGGACCAAGATGCGGGATAGGTCAGCCTGTTATTTTGAGAAGCTCTAATACAGTCGAATCCCATTATAACGAACGCCAAGAGACTGGAGGAATCACTTCGTTAAAACGAAATTTCATTATAAAGGAATTCCAGGTTACTTATCATTGTTTCTATATAAACTTATTTGAGGGATTAGAAGAGTGTTCGTTAAAACTAGATTTTTGCTATAACGGTATTCGTTAAAACGAGATTCGACTGTATATGGTTTGTAAATAATGAACAGATTGCTATCCAAAAATTACTATACCAATACAAACAATGAAACTCTTAAGCCCATATCTACTATTCTATGGTACTGTGATTTATCCAAGCCATTCTCACAGAACTACATACCATAATTTTCTGAGTATAATTCGCAGTGGCTCATGGTCTGTATGTGCCAATTTCAATGTTTTTAGAGAAAAGATCACAGTGTAATATGCAGTGTCATATAATAAGTACACAAGAATTTTGATAATTCAAGAAACAAATGGTTCTATAAACTGCAGAGGTGAGGTTGATGAAAAGGAAAGGAACATAAACTTGTTACATGATTGGTTAGAATTCTGATAGTAATTTGTATGCCACTACCAAAGGCGGATGAAGGTATATCTTCTATATGGTATATGTACACCAGCTGTTATTTTTTGGTGCAAGATTAGCGCAATGGTAAGAGGCTTGTTTGTCACCATGAAGGTTGCAGTCAGATCTGTAGGTTTGATTCTTGGAAAGGATGTAGATAACAAAAGTTCTTTCGATACCGAACCCGAGACAAGCACCGATAGATAGTGCCTTCATTTCCATCCCAACCTGATCAGTAGTAAATTGTGATATGGCACTATAACCAGAGTTGGTGTGCGATAAAGTAGTAAATATAATAGCTGTTATCTTTGAAACAAAAAACTTTTTTCTGTGGATTTATAATGTAACTTATCCTTACTCCAATCCAAGAGAAAAAAGCTTGAGATAACATGCGACAACAGATAATCCACATTAAGAAATTCTGATGGGGTTTTTTTCTGCGGATCATATGCAGGTAATTATGGTATTATGTAGGTGTTCATAATTCAGTAAGCACTCAGTTGATCAACTGATATTCTTATTATTATAGCAATTAAATTTAGATTTATTAGAATTGAAGGAGAATAAAATTTATATGCGTCTCCTAGAAAGTTTTAAAATTAGGCTTATTATAGTAAAAATGGGAGAAAATATACATTAAAATTTACAATAGGATTATGATTTTTTTTTTTTAATTTGGTTTTTGTTTCTAAGCATCAAATTCCAGGATGAGTAACGAAAGAAAAAATCTGCTCATTATCAAATCGTCAATTTACAAATCTGTACAAACATTTTCTCCAACCGCATTCCATCACACACACAAAAAACCAGAAGATTGATAATGTAGTTATCATGCTATATAATTCTCTAAGTGGTGTGAAGGAAAGGAGCAGGTGTAATAGGTATCTGTGTAATACTTGTGCAATGTAATTTATATAAAATAACAAATGGCAAAAAAATAATAAGTTTTGTTTACGAGGATCTGTTGCAACAACAGACTCTGTAATTGCTCTCAAGATTTTCACAACCATTTGCAGATTCAGGGTAAGGTCCATCTTCAATCCGATTACAGTAATACATGTTTTCTGGCAAGAGCATCGGAGCGAAATCAGCCAGACAGCACAAAACTGAGCCAGAGAGTTGCCAACATCCAGAGACATCTAAAAATTCCAGATGGGTGAAAATACCAACTTCTATCAGGCACCTAGATGGAAAATATAACACAAAAGAAGAAAAACTGGAGATCGCCAATGTATGCAATTCACAATGCTTATTAAATAATCCCTATGAGCTAAAACATTAATGAGATTCAATGGAAACTCTTGAACTATTTTCAAACTTATGGTGCAAGTTTTGAGGTGATAGAGCTGATATAGAGCTTACAGGCTTTTTTTCAAAGCACACGTGTCTACAACTGAGGCATGAAGGCACTAAAAGGTAGAGATTACCAGATTCGAATTGTTTTGCATCTTGTTTTCTTTGCTTCCGAATAGAAGAGATGACCCCCACCCCCTTCAGTACTTGGCATTAGATGCTGGAGAGCAAACAATGGTATTCTTAAAATAAGTGGTGTGGTTTTCTTCTTTCAGAGCAGTTTTTTTTTCAGACTGTCTTTTTCATATTATTCTGGGGCAAGCTGGGCCAATGTTAGATTAGTATGTGCTGCCCTGCTTGGAACTTGAGTTCTGGTATTCTGGGAATTTCGAGAGCGATTGGCCAAAGCCTGTAAACATATTGAACTTACTGGCGTTCCTCAGGGGGTCTATTTTGGGCCCTTTGCTTTTTATTTTGTTCATCAATGATTTGGAAAATTACGTAGATTCTAATTGCTTGATATATGCTGATGTTAAAATCTTCCAAGTCGTAAATAATACAGACGACACTGAGACACTACAAAATTCTGTTAAACACAACTCAGTTCATGGTATAACACCAATAAGTTAAATCTGAATATTGCCAAATGCAAATGTTTGTCTTTCAGTAAGAAGCATAGTTCCATCCTGTACAATTACAATATTGATGGTCAAACACTCGAAAGAGTAGAGTACATGAAGGATTTAGGTGTCACTATTGCTAACTCTCAATTCCAACCAGCATATTAATAACATTGTTTCAAAAGCATAAAGGAATGTCGGTTTCATAATCTGCAACAACAACTTTTTTCAAAATACAGAAACCTTGCTGTATCTTTACAATTCTTAGGTAAGGTCAGTTGTAGAATATTTTTCCATAATCTGGAATCCGTATTATTTGTACGATAACTAGAGGATTGAACACACACAAAATAGGCTTTTGCGCTTTGTTTACTTCAAGAAGTTTCAAATTTCTGATATTCAAATTCCTACAGACATATTCAGATCTGCTTTTCACTATGAATCCGAAGTCCGTCGTCAGAATGCATTGATCAAATTTTTTGTGAAAATTCTGCACTTCGACTTGGATGTACCAGACATTTTAGCACAAATCAGTTTTCACTGTAATAGCATCAATCTTCGTAACCGAAATCTCTTGTATGTCCCACCATACCGAACTAACATGTTGGGAAATTCTATTTTCTGCTTCCTCAGGTGTGGAAGTTCTCGTGTGTTTTTTTGACATTTTTTTTCTACTTTTTTTATACACACATATGGTATTATTTGTACTATATTTATTTGCGCTATTATTATTGTACCATTATTATTTGTATTATTCTTTGCCTTTCTGTATTGCAACGTGCTGTTTATGTCTTTTAGTTTTTTCCTCATTCTACCTTAATTGGGCATATGCCTGTTGTGTGAGTTTATTTATAAATAAATATGAAATACTCATGTTAATGAAGATATATGTTTCAGAGTGAAAAAAAAATCCCCAGGAAAAAAACAACATTCATGGAAAAACTGAAAAGGAGGAAGGATAAAAGGGTGAATTTTCTAAAATGTAGGAGGACATCTCGTAACCCCATAGAAGATGCCTTGTTTAAGCTAAGCATCTGATATACTTGAAAATAGTATTGGTTTTTTTTAAACATCCTTTAAAAAAGAGGAACCTTCCGTATATACAGTCAAACCTCGTTAATGAGTCACTCTTGGTAGAGCAAAAATATGACTTGATATGCCATTCAATGATATGATATGATCATTAAATGGAGTAAGCCATAGCTGTGCCATTTCCTGCCTGAAGATAATAGGGACTTCCAAAAAGTGATCCGGTAAGCGGAGTGACGTGTTAACCGGGTGACGCACTAACAAGGTTTGACTGTACATTGCTCATTTTTTGACCAAAGCCATTCCATACTTTTGTGTCTGCAGTAATTATTCTCGACAGCAAAATCAAAAACAAGAGATTTATTCCACTATGAATTAAAACCATAACTTCAGTTTGAGAGCTTCATAATTCTATTTCAAAACAAAAAAAATTTGAAATTCTGAATCATATCTTGTCATTATGGATAATGACCTTCAAATCTCAACTTAAAAATATTCATGGTAAGTAGCAAAATGAATTGATTCTCACTTCCGGCACATTTCTGATGTACAGCAGAATCCGAATATTCTAGGAAATCAGATACTATTTGACTCACTAATTATGAACACAGATATTACAAATTCTCAGATAACCTCTTCACTCCTGAACCAAAACTGGTTGTTAGAAAAAAAATTTTGATTGATTTAAGTTTATTGTATGTCAAAATTCCCATTAAAAAGAAAATTTCATATTTAAAAAATAATTTATTAATTAACAAATATTTTTACGGCTTTCTACAACTCTACATATTATAAGCAGGTCCAACTGTACACTGATACCACTCTCTCACTGCTAACAAAGATAATTCATTCCGAAATCATATTCATTAGAAAAAACACGATTTCCCATAAGTTTCTGTGGAAAATCATTTAATTCATTCTATGAATTGCCTGGAATTAGTTCCGTAACTTTCACACACAAAGCACATTCTTTCTTTCAAACCGAGCACAAAACTCAGGTTTATCTCGTCATTTGCAATTTAATACCTAGTGAGTTGTGCCAGAAGTGTGTGTGTACCTAACAGTCTGAGTATATCTCAACTTTTCAGTGCTGCCATCTATATTTCAGAAGTGAAGTGAAATGATTGAATATTTGTACTGTTCGAACCGCAGAAAACCAACTTCAGTGACCACTACTGTGGCGACAGTGGGGGTTCAAACCTGGGACCTCACGATGCAAGTCTGTAACCATGACCACACTTGACCACCACAGCGGTCCATAAGACACTAAGAAACACTGTAAAAAAAAAAGGCAAATAACCACAGGCTGAGAAAACTTAATAATTGGATGATTTTTAACCAGTCATGGCTTTAACCAGTAATCTGGCTGGTTAAAAATTTCTCCTTTTTTCCCCTTTTCTTTACCTTTTAAAAGCTTGAAGCTAATAAATATATTTTCCTGATTAAAAATTTAATGAACACATTGAAACTGACTTCATCATGTTTTCCAACTGCGCTTCTAAATCAACAACAAAATTATAATTACTAATTAATTTTAAAAAATTAATATAATTGGACCAAAAATCTGCACGATGCCATACACTGCTGTAGCCATATGATTGGTTAAAGGAAGATACAAAAACTGAACAACTTTTTACTTCACACTATGCAGTCGGGTTCATGAGCCAGAGATAAAAATGTGCGAAAGGCGATTTTTCATTGCTCATTTCTTTCTCACACACATGCAGAGGGAAAAGAGGTTCAGTTGGTGTTAAGAGTTGAGTCTGGGAATGGTGTAAAGAGGTGTATCTGGAAAGCAATGCAGAAGTGGATATTAATTAATCTCACTCTAGTGAGTTACTCATTGGATTCATTTTGATTGGCACAAAAATTTAGCTCACACCGTGACTGTTTTATGTTAGTACACATGCATTCATATCAACTAAAAAGGTCCATTAGCCAAAGTAGGAAGAACATTTAAAAAATCTTTATTAGCTGAAAAATTTGCAAGCCGAGGTATCATTGTATATTGCTTGTATCTCTTGCCTCTCCCTAATTATTTTATTAAACTAATAAAAACCATTTTTGAATATCATATTGTAGCTGATAAAACATAACCAATTCATGTTCACCATCTTCTATACTCCAGAAATAAAAAAACTGCCTTTCCACATCTCCTTTTGATGTTTCCTGTCAAAAATATTTTAAATATTTGCAAATCAAGAAAGTGGTCAGCATATATTGATTAGGTATACCCGTATTAGATACATTAGTTTTTTTTTAAATAAATTTATATTACGGAGTTTCTCTTGAATGGAGTAATTTCAAATGAACTACAGAATGTTTGTTTTTTGGTTTTTTTTCATGAAATCTTGCTGTAAAATGAAGAAAAATTTCAAAGCTTCATAAATTTTTTTTTTTAATCTTCAATGAAAAAATGCTCACATACTTTATTAATTCCTCGCACTTGTACCCGAACATATAATTTGGGAAGCTTTCATATTTTGTGCTGCTGCTCAGGGATGCCCAGTGCCATCTTAATGCACGGCTCGGGGCCTCTGAAAAATGAGAAGTAGTTGAATTTTTCTATAATTTAACAGGTAGGGCCTCAGTGATATCACTCGGTCCGAGGGGCCACGATACTCTTAAGACAGCCCTGGGGATGACTGCTAAATGTGCGTGAGAGCACAGCTAAACTTAGTCATGGCTTGTGAACAGAGACGTTGTGATAAATTTCGTACCTTTCGGGCTGTTATGCCGTGTTCCAAGCTTCTTCGAAGCAGATGTTTCGTTCACTACTGCAGTGGACATCTTCAGTTCAGTGCTGTTTTTGACGAGCGAGGAGATGATATGACCTCCTTCGATGACCACTGTTCACTGATGCTTTTGCTGGAAATGCAGAAGGATCAACCTCGTCATTGTGATGTGACGTGTCCCATTGTTGATGGAACATGGCAGCTTCTGACTGGTGGGTGGGGATCGGAGTCTTCAAGGCGGGGTTCGAATTCGGAAGAGTTGATTTTCTAACCGTCTTGATCTTGGTATTTCGGATTGTCGGCTGCAGCCCTTCTTCCTTCCTGTTGAAATTATCTTTGTGCTTTACTGTCTCAATAGCTTTGCAGTTTAGTTGGGAGTAGAAGTGTGTTTCTAAAGAGAGGATATCAATGTCTTGGAAGTGAATTTCATGACACTTGAAGTAGGCATGTTCAGTGTTTTCATCTTCTCGCTCATCAAAAACACCACTAAAGATATCCACCAAAAATAGTGGATGAAACGTCTACTTTAAAGAAGCCTAGAGCACGACATACTAGCCCAAAAGATATGAAATTTATTATAAACTCCCGCGATGAAAGCCTGCTTTTACTTTTCAGAGGTGTTGTGTTTGATTAGAATTAAATTAAGTTTCTTGAAAACATGGTAAGGAAAAAATATTTCCTTTTTTTCAGCTATTTCAAGTAGTTAATATGAAACAAAAATGCTTAGAGAAAAAAAAAAAATTACCTCATGCCTTCATCTGTTATCTCATTGCAACCTGACAAATTCAGATATCTGAGTGACCTCTCTTCGTTAGTACTTCTTTCTGTCAATGAAGATGAGAAAGCAGAATCTGCTGAGCTTTCCACCGAACCAGTAGTCCTTAAAATCTGGTCAGCAGCATTTGAAATGTCACAAGGGGTTGAATATGCACAAGTGTTCATAAACGGACATTGCTGAACCTGCCGTGCCAAGTAGCACATAAAGCCGTCCCTCTTCCAGAAACAGGAAGAGTTGCAAAATCGATCGGACGTACAGAAATTGCACCAATCAGTCTGACTACCATGGAACAGATAGCCGCTTTCTTCAATTTCGAGACACACGTTTTGCTTGCAAGCACAGCTGTTTGATGATTTGCAACAGTTATCCAGATACACTTCTCTCAGATAACTACTGCCATCTGGTAGCACCGGAGCTGCACTTGCAATGCATTCTGCAAGGCGATAGAGTCCCAAATCTGTGATAGCTTTGCAACCAGACAAGTCAAGATGCTGGATTTTGCTACATGAGAAACTGTCTTTCAACCTAATTGTGGGAGAAACGAAAAAGCAAGAAAACTGAAGAGCAAAGAAAATTTAACATGAAAAGTATAGTTTGATTTCTAATCACAATCCAGGAAAAAGGCTATTTGTACCACCCTGTTTCTTGGGATAAGTACTGTACTGTTCATTTGTTTGGCCCATTTTACAGGTAATTAGGTGGAATTCACACAAATGGTGAACACAGTAAAATTTAAAAGCATTTTATGATAGTATTATACCAAAAGTCTGTGCCCACTTTGGAATTTAGACATTGTATTGAATTTCTAGAAAAATACTGAACAAATCGCTCTGAAATTTTGGTCATATATATACCCTAAGTTAGTATTCATGTTTTAAATTTCTATGCAGTATACCTCATGTATCATCATTTTTTTCTGTAAATTTCGTAAAAATTGGTTGAAAACTACACGTTATGAGCAAAAGACATGCAATGAAAAATTGGAATTTTTATAGAAAACATTTATATTTTTGTGAATATATGTGCTATTCTCACAAAAATTAACACACGTATTGCACAAGGTTAGTACAATATTTTATTAACGTTACAAGTTATTTTGCTGCTTTTCCTCATACAGGGTTGACCAAAAACATTCTTTTCTTATTTAATTTTTTATTGGTTTCCTAAATGCACTCGTGACTAAATTTTCACTGGAAATGGTGAGTACTAACATAGGGTATATATGACTAAAACTTCAGAGCAGTTTGTTCACTATTTTTCTGGACCCACCGTCGCCGCAGTGGTGGCCAGCTGAAGTTGGTTTTCTGTGGTTCGAAGCGCGAATGCGAGTCAATCTCCCAGTTAAAAAGTATCGCGTACAGAGCAATTGGCCTACAATAGTATAATTATTCATTCATTACACTTCACTCACTGTGAGTTGAGAAAAAACTCATAGTTAAAAAAAAAATTATTGCAGATGGCAGCACTACACAGAAACAGACTTCACGGAAGGTTCACTGTATGTACACACACATTCCAATATGTACCAATTCGTTAGAAGTTCTGCAGAGGAATATGGACGAAGTGCATGTCTGGTTTAGTAGTAGTATTTTTTTGGAAATTCAAGAAAATGTCTAAACTCAAAAGTGGACACGGACCTTTGGCTACATAGTGTATTTCTTGACCTATACATAGTGACACTTGCATTTTAACAACACAATTTTTTAGGCTTCTTGTGGCACCTACATTAGTTTTTATTTAGAAAAACAAGATTTTCAAGTAACTGACAATTAAAACTGAAATTAAATCAGAGATTAATCTGATTGCAAGAGCCCTGGGGTTTGATTGGAGACTGTCAGCTGTTCTATCTGAAGTTCACTTTCAGCACAATATCCAGAAAGTTTCAATCTTTGATCTATTTCTTTTTAATTTACATTTTATACCTTAGTAGCTGCAGAATATTCATTAACTCTTCACTCACTTTTAGCATAAAAACTTCCTACAGAGATACTTTTTTTATCACATTGTAATCATATATAACAGAGTGGAGTTGATAATTAAGGCATTCATAATTTATGCAGTATTACATACATAGTAGCCAGCAATTTATTTTCTGGGGCTATGAAAACGTTCATCATCAATGCGTTAAAAAAACACAGCTACGAAATACTGTATAAATATGATAGAAAGTTGACAGGCACAATTTGATATTTTAACATGTTTAACATGCATACCCTTTAAACGCAGAGTCTGTAATAGCTGTATACGAGACATCTAGATATACAACATTAGGACACAGCTCCAGAATTGACCGAAGCTAGAAAAATAATATATCCAATTTTTAAAATTTAACCCAGTAGTGAGAAAATTTTTTTTTTTTAAATTCATACTAGTGACCTGGACACCATAGCAGTGTATCATAAAGTATAATTGAGGCATATTGAATATACATCGGGCAAACTCTCTTGTAAAAGACTATTTAACCCCTTTACATACAAATCTTTTGGCAACAAATTTTAAAGCCATGCAGTTGAACTAGCAGAGATAAATCTAAAAAGTGGTATTATTTACACATGGGAAATGAAGGGCGAAAAAAAGATGAGGAAAACTGGTTTTTCTCATTCTTTTTTTTCTTCTCTCAGCTACCTTCTTCCCCATGTATGTTATACTATATTATTTTTAATTGTTAAACCATAGCAAAAGAGAAAAAATAAAAAATATATATAATGTGGAGGTAAAAGAAAAGAGGAAAAAGGGATATTTTCTTTTACAGGTTTACCAATGAAAAGTCCCGAAGGAAGAGAGAGATATCTCAAATGTATTTCTTCCATTTATACAGGGACAGGATATCTCCTGATAATTATGGGGTTAAAGAAAAATGCTATTAAAGTCAATTAAAGTTACAACCCTCTCATTCTCAGCAGGTAGCCTTTCAATATTCATTGCTCACTTTAGAGGTGTAGGAAGTATGAAACTGTCAGCTTATAATGAAAACCTTGTACATAAAAAATTCACAACTTTACATAAAGAGCAAAAAGGGAGCGGACGTCCAATTGAATGACACACACGAAAGGGGTTCATTTTTTTCCGATTGTTGATTTTTTTTTTTTTCAAAACTGTAATGGATGAGATATCATGTTTTTACTCTAAAACTGTCAAAAAGTCATTTTCAGAAAAAATATATGAGGTTTTCATTATAAGGTGATGAAATATTATAATTGGCAAACAACTTTACTCTGAACATCATATACCCCCCTTTTTTAGCAAAAAAATAACTAAATACATAGTTTCCACATACAATTTGCAATACTTCAATTGTTAGTTAATATACAGTATTTAAAGGTTCAAAAGTAGATGAAGACTCATTTCTCACTGGAAGTGCTTGAAAGAAATTACCCAGAAAATTTTCCTACGTACCATAGCACTGGTCAATCCTTTGCACCAAGACAATACTATTTTCCTCACTCCAGTTCCAATTTTCGGCAGCAAAGACTTGATCAAAGAGTTTATCATTGCCGATTCCTTGATTTGAACCTCATCATTGTCACCATGACAATCCCCAGCACCTGCATCAGAATCTTCATCACTGTATGTCGCATCCTCATAATCATAGTTTTCATAGTCACTGGTAGGGCGTTTATTGAACTGAGAATCACTTGGATAGAGCTTCTCTCTCATGTCATCATGATTTGAATCATAGTCATCCCATATGCCTGAAATGAAAAACAAAAATTTTATTACAGAAACATAACATTTTACCTATGTTTCAGTTACACATTTTCTGGGGGACATAGCTGAGTGAGTTTAAGTTTCTAAATCCATCATTTAAATCAATATTGGTTTTTTTTTCTCAAATGATACACTATCTAGATGAATTGATTGCGCCTATTAATATAATCATTATAAAATTATTCTACGCGATTTGTGTTTGGATTTCTTAACTAGTATGTACGTGGATAGTGGAACTGGTCTAAAATCTGCCACATTGGCGGAAAAGACCAGAAATCTCATCTGGAATCCAGTGAGTGCTGTAAACTGTTCTTTGCTGAAGTTTCAAATACATGGAACAGCTTATCTTTAGTAGCAGTTAACTTCACTACAATGGGCGTATTCAACTATTCATTTCAGAAAAATACCAAGAAGTTATCATTCTTTAAATGAAAACTATAATATTGTAGATATTTTTATTTATTAGTTTTCTATTTCCACTTTCAAATGGACGAAAGGTGGCAGCACATCTCAAACATGAAACACACATAGCTTTGGCATCACAACTATATTAAAGCTACACACAAACAACATGTTCTAACGCAGGCCGATTTATTAGAAGTTTCCAAGAGGAATGTTTATGAGGTGAATGTAGGGTTTAGTAATAGTAAAGCAATTTTTCATGTAGGTTTTAATTTCTCTTAGGTTTGGAACATTGTTTAATATTAAAAGTAAATGACAATCACTTTCTATACTGACAACTTGTAGCAACCTTGTTGGTCATTATGCCTGTTGTGACCTTTGTTTTTGTATCAGTGAAATTTTCTATTAAAATCGCTTTGAGAAGCCTTTCAGATATTGGTCCTCTTGGGGCCCTTATAAAGAAAGACTTGCCATTCATTTTTGATCGAAGAATAGGTTTGCCGCTCCAAGTTATGTCTCAGAAATTGTTGAGGGAAAAAACAGGATAGGGAACAACAACTGGCTACAGCAACAAGACTGATGTTTATCTTTGCTCGAAGATAGCGGAGAAGTCACATTATACGTTAAGATCCTCCTACAGCCCATTAGCTCAACAGGATTAGAGGCCGTTAAAGCTTGGAGCATTGCCTGGTTCCCCAAACATAGCTACTTATATATATATATAATGCACATTAAAAAATATGGAAAGAGCAAGGGAAAAGAAATTTATTTAATTTTATCACAATGCTTACCATGAGACCAATAGCAAGGATATAGCTCTTTCCAAAGTGCAGGATTTCTTGATGCGTCATACCACTCCCTACAGACTTCTGAGCACTGGAGGATCTCTTTTGGCTGCAAAAAACTGAAGATATGAGATAGGATCTCGGGTGGCAAATGGACATTTCTCCCTGCTTTTTCACTGGGTTTCGGTTTTGCTGAAAGAGAACATATAAATCAATGCTACTATAATGTTACATATAAATTCTTCTCTAACTAGAAAAAATGTCATTGACTGTAAAGTGAATGTAATCATATACAATCATCATCCCTCCTCCCAAGCAAACAGATGTAATCACATTAAAATTTCGTGATTCTGTTAATTGCTTTCACTCTTTCAAATTGCTGAAGAAAAAGTAACGACAAACCACTGATGTGAAAAAGAATGAGAATTTCTCAGCATTACTTTGTAAGAAGGTCTCAATTCGACTGAAAAAACAGACAACAATATATTGCAAAGAGGACTAAGATTACACTTTCAATAAATGAAACATTTATATTTAATTGACCGCAGCTAATCATAGTTACAAGAAAAAGATTCCTTCAATAAAATAAGTTTTGTTCATTATGACTTAATTTATTGTAGTGTAAGAAATCAAATGTTTTACTAATTTCTCTCAACTACGTTGAAATTTATTTCTTTTTTATACAATAGGTGGACGTATGCAGTGCATGTCGCTTAATGGTATCACACCAAGACTCCAGGGTGTTTGATAAGAATAACTGATTGATAACTATATCCAAAAGAATCCTAGGATCGACATGATCCTGTTTTTGTGTTAAAAATGGCAGGGGTGGGAAGTGACCAAGTCCATTTCGGAGCAGCTTTGGAGCAGCAAAATTCAGGATTTGGAGCAGTTTTGGAGCAGCAAATTCAGGATTTGGAGCAGCAAATTCAGGATTTGGAGCAGCAAATTCAGGATTTGGAGCAGCAAATTCAGGATTTGGAGCAGCAAAATATGGGATTCGGAGCAGATATTTATAAATTGGAGCAGTGAAATTAACAAGAATATTTTCGTTAACCCTCAACCCTTTTCAAAATAAAACTGCACTGTCTTTTGTTATCAAACATCTTTTCATCAGCTTGATTTTTGTTTTTGGTGTTTTAGGCTTTTGACACCTTGTTTTTGAAAGAGCGGCTGTCATAAAATTTTTTGCACCCGTCTATTTAAGATGATTTTTGCTTACTGAGGGCACTATTTGCTGCCTTGAACAGCAGCACTTCAAATGAGCTAAAAAAAAATTATAAGTTTTAAATTTTTTTATACTTGGAAAGAAATTGTTGCAAAATGGGAGAGAATTTCAGAGGAAACAACTCGATGTTTGGCGATTCAGCACTCATTATCTGGCGAGATTGGCGATCTGATACTCGATATTTGGCGAGATTGACGATTTACCGCTCGTTATTTGGCGATATTGACGATTTACCGCTCGTTATTCGGCACATTGGCGATTTAACGCTCGTTATTCGGCAACATTGGCGATTTAACGCTCGTTATTCGGCAAAGTTTCTAAACTAACATTCGTAATTCGGCGAACATACGCTTTTTACTCAGGGAATGAAATTTTTTTTCACGAAACATCGGGATTTAACACAATGACAATCGACTACAGTAATTTCTGCTGCTTCCAGAGGTGACATTTTTTTAAACGGCAACTGACTCGCATTTGCGCTTTAAAGCTGAAAGGCATTGCAAACCATCTTCAGTTCCACGATCACGGACAATATCGGGGTTTCGCGATGGAAAGCCCGATCAGGGGCCGATAGTTTTAGTGGAATAAAACACGCTCTTCTCGTAAAGAAACGTTTCGTGGCTAGTAGGAACAAAAAATTTTTGGCGTCCTTTCCGAAATTCCGGACATACTGAAGCAAAATTCGCTATTTGGCGCAGAAAAATGCGAAAATACGCTATTGGAGCAGGATGGCGCAAGATATTAGTTTTGGCGCAGTGCGGCGCAATTGGCGCAGAGTTCCCACCCCTGAAATGGGGACAGTTTTTACCCAAAAACTGGTTGTGGAATGTTGAAGTTTCAGCTGCATTCCACTGATGTATTTTTGTTAACTTACGCTGTTCGAAAATGTTATTTTCCAGGGGTGGGAAGTGACAAAGTCCATTTCGGAGCAGTTTTGGAGCAGCAAAATATAGGATTCAGTGCAGATATTTATAAATTGGAGCAGCGGAATTAACTTACAAGAATATTTTCGTTGACCCCCCCCCCCACCCCACCCCTTTTCAAAATAAAACAACTGCACTGTCTTTTGTTATCAAACATCTTTTCATCAGCTTGTTTTTTGTTTTTGGTGTTTCAGGCTTTTGATACCTTATTTGAAAGAGCGGCTGTCATAAAATTTTCCACACCAGTCTATTTAAGATGGTCACACTTTTTGCTTAATGAGAGCACTATTTACTGGAACAGCAGCACTTCAAATGGGCTAAAAATTATCTATAAGTTTTCAATTTTTTTTATACTCAGAAAGAAATTTTTGAAAAATGGGAGAGAATTTCGGAAGAATCAACAAGATGTTTGGCGATTCAGCACTCATTATTTGGCAAGATTGGCGATTCAGCACTCATTATTTGGCAAGATTGGCGATTCAGCACTAATTATTTGGCAACATTGGCGATTTAACACTCATTATTCAGCAACATTGGCGATCTAACACCCGTTATTCTGCAAAGGTTCTAAATCAGCATTCGTAATTCGGCGGACATGCTCTTTTCACTCCCGGAATGAAATTTTTTTCACGAAACATCAGGATTTGATGCAATGACGATCGACCACAGCAATTTCTGCTGCTTCCAGTGGCGACTTTTTTTAAAAAAAAACAGAAACTGACCCACATTTGCACTTTAAAGCTGAAAGACCATTGCAAACCATCTTCAATTGCATAATACACAGATATTATCGGGGCTTCGCGATGGAAAGCCCGATAGTTTAAATAAGGCAATAGTTTAAGTACAGTGGAATGAAACACGCTCTTCTCGAAAAAGAATCGTTTCGCTGCAAGCAAGAACAAAATTTTTTTGCATGCTTTCCGAAATTCTGGCATACTGAAGCAAAATTTGCTATTTGGTGCAGAAAAATATGAAAATACACCATTGGAGCAGGATGGCGCAAGATGTTAATTTTGGTGCAGTGCGGCGCAATTGGCACAGAGTTCCCACCTTTTCAAGCTAAAATTAAGTTATGACTATAGTTTTGATCCAGTCATTGCGGGGAATTGGAATAGAACAATGGGGGGGGGGATAACAGTACTTTTTACAAGTGGCATTGACATTACATACTCCCAGATCTGATGGGGATGATCAACCTTCTCCCCCCAGTAAAAAATGTATTATTGGCATAGGCAGGATGGTGAAAGTGGACATCTCCTCCTCCCCTCCATTCACTAAACACAGTTTCAGTGATCACCCTTCTCCCCTCCATTCACTAAACACAGCTTCGAATACAAATACAATGCCACAACAGGCAAGATACCCAATGAAATGGCTGAGGAAAAAGACGCCCATAATAAATATGGATGGATATATGGATATATTTCAAAAATACAGCAACCCAATTAAAAATGCAATTACAAACAATATATATATACATGATAAAATATTATACAATGCCCATAAAGAATATTATGGTTGTCTTATTCTAAGTATGGATAGCTTCTCGATTTATCCCAACATTTTTATCGTATTTCTTTTTAAACGTGTCAATTGCGTTACAATTTACTACCTCCAGGGTAAGCTATTCCATTTATTAACAACCCTATTAGATAAAAAATTCCCTGCAACACCATAACTTCGCATTATCCCTTACCAATCGATACTGGTGTTCCCTAGTAAAAGCAGTCGATTGGCTGTGTACTTTAGTACATGGTCCATCCTATCCATCCCGTTGACACTTCGATCATATCCCCTCGACACATGTGTTCATCCAATGTAAACATATTCAAAAAATGAAGTCTCTTTTCATAACTCAAGCCCTGTGTGCCAATAAGGACACGCGTAGCTCTTCTCTGCACCCCTTCAACCAAGTCTATGTCCCTCTGTAGGTATGGTCTTCAGTGATCACCCCTCTCCTCAAGGGTCCAAGGGTTGTCTAAAGAGTATGATGGGCCCTTGGGCCAACTAATTTTTCTGAAGCCATACCATGCTTACCCTTGAAAATTTCAACCAGATCTAATTTTTGGGAGGCCCTCTGGTCATGCCCAGGTTGGCCCATGCATTAAGAAAGCACTGGCCCCTCTTGTTCAAAGAGCTTGTATTTGCTTATGATTGCAGCTAACACCTGCATACAGTCAATTTTCTCAGCCAGTTCATTGTCTTTTTTTGTATACAACATTTCAAAATTTTTTTTTTATTTCAAAATTTAAATGAGTACGGGGTGATTATAAAAAAACTATCCCGACATATGGGATGGGCCCCTAACTATCATACCATTCAAAGAAACTGAATGAAATTTTGGCATAAGGTATTATGATGTATGCACTCAAGAATGATATGGAAAACAACAGTGTCACTCTAACAGTTACGGTTACAGTGAGAAAATTTCGAAAATATCAAATGGCAACACCAAGTTTTTTTGTATTGGAATGCAATCTCCATACTGAAAAACACTAAATAGCGTTGAAATGTCACCTGTAGCACGAAAATCCCCGGAGCTAGGCAAGGAAAAAGTAAAAAGGACTTTGCCGTGCACCAGAGCATTAATGTTTGTTTCATTCGTCACACCGTTTCTTCGGCTGAGATCCCAGCCTGATTAGTCCTCCACAAGGTCATGTGGAAAATTTGTGAAACACAATAAAATGCTTTATTTTATGCTGCTTCTCTGTCCTTATTGGTTGTCCTCACTTTTAGCCTATCTACCGCCGGTGATTTTCATGCTACAGTTGCAGTTCGAACGCTATTTAGGGTTTTTCACAATGGACATCACATTCCAATACAAAAAACTTGGTGTTGCCATTTGATATTTTCGAAATTTTCTCACTGTAACCGTAACTGTTAGAATGACACTGTTGTTTTCCGTATCATTCTTGAGCGCATACATCAAAATACCTTATGCCAAAATTTCATTCAGTTTCTGTGAATGGTATGATAGTTAAGGGCTCATATGTCGGGATAGTTTTTTTATAATCACCCTGTATTTTTATTCTTTAAGCATTAACATCTGCTTGCCCAAATGGAATACATGGGAAAAAACTAAAGCAATTTAACTACGTCTTTCAAAACTAGATGGAAAAGATAAATCAGTTAAATTGATATCATATCCACTCAGAGTCATTCAACTGTGATATCAAATACAAATTTTATTATGAAGAATACCAAGTGGAATTTAAATTATTCCACACTCTTAAACAAAGGCAAGGCCCTTCGTTAAAACAAGCAAGATAAAAATAGACATCGATATCCAATCCATACAGATGTAGATAATGCAGGCCCTTGTGCAAAACGCATGATAATAAAATGCTGATAATGGATTAAGAGCTGTGTTCAGTGACAAGATAAAGGTGTTAGCATATGCTGGTAGTCTTATCAGTGAAAAGTTTCTGTGTAACTGTAAAACTGAATCCGATAAAACTATTTTTAAAATGAGCTGATGTTACTGCATATTTTGCATGCAAAGTAATTACTGTTCATAGAGTTATTGCCTAGTCTTTTCCAGCCGATTGGGGAATTCACTTTTATAAGTAGTTGAATCAAACTGTTTCATGTCATATGAGTTGAGACATGAATAATAATAGTGGCAGAAAATATGTTTTCTTTATGAATTTAATGAAAAAAAAAGTTATTAATCTGAACCAATCTTATCAGTATTCTTTTTTATCACTTTTATCAAGTGTAGTATCTTACATAAGACATTAACCACCAAATACACGTTTTAAATGATTGTATTATGTAACCCCATTGTTAGCTATGAATCAATGTCAAGTCAAGCTTATCTTGGCTGCAATTACCAGATATCTAGAAGCACAACAAGATAAAGTGACTTGGCATTCAGATACTATTTGCATACAAATTCATAATAATAATTAGCCATTAACTATAAGAAAAAATAGAACAGCAAATATGATCAAATCATGAATTCACAGTTAACTTTAACTGATTTTTTGATCCTGCAGACTCAATATTTTGAATGGAATATTATCTTTCACTTTTGTGCAATTATAAACAATAACGAATGAAATAAATATTTACCAATCAAGTCACTTCATAGAAAAAGAACATACATCTGTTTTTTTTTCAAAATTTACCTGTTGAGGCATTCAAATGAATGTTCTGATGAGTTCTGAGCAACAGCAAAATCATTTTGTAATGTATGGTTAGGAGAAATAAAAACTGTTCTTAATATCATCATGGGCTCCATGCTGAGCAGTACAATGAGGTCATTTGACATTTGATCATTTTCTTCATATAAGGGCTAATTAGAACGAACCTACAATGTATTGCCAATTCCGAACGGCAGCCTTTTTTTCATACTCACCAAGAGGTTGGTGCGTTAAACCCCCTAAGTGTGGGATTCCCCTGAGGTAGCAATCTTTTTCTGTGGTCATGGCGCCATTTCTGTTGTACCCTTGTGTCAGGAAAGTTTTCTGACAAGGACAAACCAGGTATCAAATTCGCGCGACACCTCTAAACAACCTTTGGTACTTCAGGAGGGTATCTTGTCTACCTGGGCTACTACGCCCCAAATTCAATGAGGCCACTACAAGTCTGACATTTGATGTTGATTAGTATGCAAGGTTATTGGAGGTCTCCCCCTCTCATGCACCAAGAAGCCCCCCCCCCCCCCCGTCTTAAAAAGGCTGAGGAGAAATGAGTATTTCTTACATAGCAAAATGTTTCACAATTTATTCAGAAAGCACAAAAGTCTTGAACCAACTCTTTAGGATTTTTTTATCATTATTGCATTCCCTATAACGCCCATCCATTTTGCAAGAAGCAATTCAATTGAGAGAGGTCAGAAGCAAAGGGATGCAAGTAACAAAATTTGTTAAATTGAGTCGTGCTTAAAGAGGCCCTTTTACCCAACATCTGACTACTAGCAGATGGACAGACCCATTCCATATACCAGGGCTGCTTTCTAGCAGCCACTAGTTTGACTACAACATAGAATTTCTAGTGTTACAATAACTTTGAAGTCGGTTTTCCTTGAAACTCAGTTTTTATCACTTGCATCCCTTTGCTTCTGATCCCCATAATTGAGGAAGCCTGCTTGGCTGCCACAAAAAAAATAGATCAATTCTATCGTGAATAAAGATCATTCAGACCATGATTCAAGACCAAAAAGAAGTATGCTCTTAGCAAACATCATGTAGCATGGTTTAACAACCTTACAAAATTACTACTTCCGAGCTATATTAAGCAGAAGTGAGAAACATTCTTAAACTGGCTGGAAATTTCATGCCAAGAGTTGATATGAGATTCGATAGCAGTGTAACGGTATTCCAATTCCCCACGCAAGAGTCAATTTCAGGCTGCAATTTGGTCACGTTATTATGAAATCAGTGTTACAAAATGTATATGTTTACTTGCTCTGTTCATGATTGGTTAAGTGGTGGCTGATCAATCTTGTTATGTTGAATTATGTCTTTTAAATTAATGAATTATACATTCATTTTGTAATAGCTTAGTTGCCCTCAGTGGGTGAGCCTGGCCAGCTCACCTGATGTGCTGCCATTTTCACGTGTTTCAATTGTAATATTTTTTAATCGAGAATATCTATGAAAATCATATATACATTTTTATAGCGAGATGTACTCATATAGCAATCCACTTGTACCAAAGAAAAAGCTGTTTGTGACAGATATAAATATTGCTCATTTTCAGAGCATTTTGGCATTGTTCCCATAATAAGTATCTTGGTACTACACACACATTTGGGCGTTAGCTTTTAAGTTTATTCTATATGTAACTATGTATAATATGTAACTCTTGGATTAATCAGTGTAAAGCACCTGCTTGTATTGCTTAAATGTTATATGGAAAGTAGATGTAAGGATGTGTTGGCTGGCTGACTTGGTAAGAAAACATTCGATATTTTGTCATGGGTCCATATCTATCAACGTTCATGATCAACAACTGTTAACAGGATTTCTTTTTCGATACTAAATGTAATTTGCAAGATTCAACACACTATTCTATGATAATAAATATTCCTTAGTGAAAAAGAATGATTTTTCTCTAGTAATCCTTTGTTGTTCTCAATAATTTGGGTGTTAGGAATCCGGGAGTCCATCGGAATGTTTCAACAGGGATGCACAACCTCTAGCTTGTGGGCTAAATGCAGCCTCGAAGGCCTCATGATAATGAGATCTGGTTAAGATCATCAAGACTGCGCATGTAAATTGTTGAGCAGGCAACATTTACTTTTGAAACACCCCCCCCCCCCCTTCAACACATTATAATCACTTGAGTTTATACCTTTTTCTTCAAGAGCAGCTTTTTCGTTCTGCGGATGGCGAATGCACCAATTCTCATGCTCTTCAATCACTTGTTTCTTTAGGCACTTCAACTCTTCATATTCAAAGTACTTCATCAGCATCGGTTGGAAAACCTTCACAGATTTTTAACAAAAATAAAATGTTTGAGATATTATAGCACACACAATTATTATTATAAAAAAATATACAAAATATTTATGAAAATGCTCGATAAATAATGTTATTCCTACAAAAAAATTAGATAACAGGGAAACACAAACCTCTTCTTCCTCTTTCATATGAGGCAAAAACACACCAGTGAATTCCTGCAGCGCACTTTGCAATCTCAAGCCAAAATCAATTCTCTCAGAAGCAGGCTTCGAGGAGTAGTGGTAACCGGCATTGAACAAATCCAGCATGTCAGACAAACGGTTATCAGAATGGCAGTTGCACACTGCAGCATCGTGTATTGACAATGACTACACGAGAAAGAAAAACAAATTTTTTAATTGTTTATGTGCCGATACACACAGCTGACAAACAAACAAGAACTTAAGGAGTTGAAACTCCTTTGATTGTGAAAGCTTCTGTTTCATTAACTGTGGTTAGTAAAGTACTGCAATAGCAATGTCACATTGATTAACAAATTAATGAATGGGAAGACAATAAATGAAATTTAAACAAATATGAAATGAAAAATTAATTTAACCCGATATCAAACTTTCTATATCAAATAATAAATAATTCAACAGGTAAATTTAAATGGGAACAATATCTCGATTTGGTTGTGTAGATAGTTAACATTATAAGTGTAGATTCTTATTATTTTAATTTTTATTTTTGTCTAGCTTTTTCTCTCCCTTCTATATTATTAAAAATTTGTCATTGATTTAAAGTGAAAAACCCGCAGCATGATATTCTCTTATATCAGCTTTTGGTTGCCATAATTCATTTTTTAAATTTAATAAATAAATATATTTACACCTATCTGGCCAATATGCTTCGTTCTTTTTATCTTTCTTTCAGGTCAAAAGAAATAAGAAGATATATGTGTGTCACCTATAGAGACGTCGTCATAGGGTTGAGAGCATTTTACTAGCTACTGCTCTCTTCCCTGTCCCAGCTTTCTTCATCACATTATGAATTAACTGTTTTATATTAACTTAATTTATATAGTATTGTCGTAATTGACTGGGGACAAATGAATTATGTTATGATTATTTAGCTGTGGTCTTCAGATCAGAGATGCTGCTGACATGATATAGCGCATCAAATACCCGTAATTTCGGAAAAGGATGCATAAAAATTTGATTCACCCATCCCATGGGATACGTTCTCTAGTAGTAGACAATGGAAGTAAAAGAACCTAGTTATAAGCTGGTAAATTAATGTTTTAAATTCAATAAGCCTTTGGATTGAACATGTTTTTAGAAATGAATTATTCATTTGATTCAGAGGGATACCAGTGACGGAGATGGGGGACCATACTTTAATTTTTTTCAAGAGGGACCAGCTTTCACTCAAAAAGGACCCAAATTTTGCTAATAACCTGGTTCCCAGGTAAATTAGAGTACAGCTGCATCTGTTAGCTACTTTTTACATTTCATCTATAGAATCCGGTATTTCGCCCTATCATGTTAGCCATGTGCATAACTAGCTATGCCATGGGGCTCCAAAATTTAGTTAATGCTGTGGTGTCCAATATACTGCCTCTATTAGTCTTTTCCTTGGTGCCCGGGAATAATCAATGCATTGCTATGTAAACAATGTTGACTAGTACATTACAATTAATGAAGTGGCCATTTTTGACAATAAATTTGGATGTTTGTACCTATGCGCGGGGGGAGGGGGGGGGGGCTCGAGTTCAACGGTGCAAAGGGGATTCTGGGATAAACCAGAATTTCTTTTAATTTCTTTTTATCCATCCAAAGCTGCACACCACTATTTCCCAACAAAATGTACTTGACCATACTGTCCTGCCTTTGAAGAAATTATGACTGACCAAAACAAGGACGATTATTTCACCAATCTTAATCATGTTGAATAACTTTTTCCAAATTACAGCTCTTTTTGATAAGCCATCATATTTTCCTTTCTTTCGGGGTTGAATGTTTTAATTAATCTTAAATCTCCAACATGGAAATTGAACTTTGTAAACGCTGAAATACCCAAAGGTTTCCAGTGAGAGGGGGGGTCTGGCAGGGCAGTCTTAGGAGCATCCTGGGCTCCTGGGGCTAAGTGATTTTCCTGCGGCTCTACTTGGCTAGAAATGCCTGCCTACCAATGTGAATCTTTCAATCCTTACTCCAAAAATTTTTATGAGGATCAGCTAGACCCACACGGCACAGGATTCCAGCTCCAGGCCCTAGAAAAGTGAGAACCCGCATTCTTTTTTTTTTTCTTTTTTTTGCTTTTATTTGACAGTCTCCGAAAAATTTATCGAGTGGAACACCAAAATGCTGACGCCTGTGAACCCACTCAATGAGCACCTGTGATTCCACTCAGAGTTCATTCTTGTTTCTGGTATTATGGCCCTAGGTCCTGTCTGTTCCTTCAACTTCCAAGTTTTTTCAACATTGTTATTGTCAACGCATGTATCAAAAAAGAGTGACAGTGCTGGTGTCGTGAATTTTTTTAATTCAAAATTTTAAAAATATGTGTGTCTACACAAAAATCTAGGCTGCAGCTACTTACAATGTGCCGCCCAGATGCACCACACCCCTTGCACCCTTACTTAAGCTGCCCCTGCATCTATGAGCACATTAAGATTGGGAAGCATGATAGGGCAATTGGAGTTTGTTTCTTTTCGACTCTGTGAAGGATTTTAATGAAATTGTAATACAATAACAGTGGAAAATTACGATGATAATAAAAACTTGATGAAATTACGTTTTGTCTTTTTATATGCAAGTTATTTCTCATTACAGATATCAACCGATGTTCCCATATTATGAATTGATATTTTTAGGACCTTAATCCTCCTGCATATCATCTAGCCCAAGGGAATGCACAAATCTCTGGCTCGCAGGACAAATACGACCTGCCAAGTTGTTTCATCTGGACTGCAAAAGTTCCAGTAGAAAAGTATCAATACACACAACACGATAGATATACAGAATTTTATCTCTATGGTTGGACCATATTTCTCTTATAAAAATATGGGATATCGCTGGAAAAAAGTCGTTAAAACAAGTAAAGTTGGCAGTTATAGCCAAAAAAATTGTCAAGACAAGTAAAGTTGCCATTTACAGATGAAAAATTCATCAGAAGCAAGTAACGTTGCTAAAGAAATTTGACAAGGCTAGTATAGTTGGCAGTTACAGCCAAAAGAATTGTTGAAGCTGAGTAAAGTTGCCATTTGCTGCCGAAAAAATTAACAAAAGCAAGTTCCCATTTAAAGCCAAAAAAATATCAAGGGCCAGTAAAGTTGTCAATTACATCAAACAATTTATCGAAGGCAAATGAACTTGTCTATTACAGCCGAAAATATATATAGGTCATAAGGCCACCCATTATATGCAAGTTTCTGGTCCAGAGCGGCAGAAATACGGCATATCTGGCCAGCAGACTAAAAAGGTTATGCGGTTCTGATCTAGTCTAACGAACAGATTATATGGCGAAAAATGTTAACTTTTAATTGTTTATGATTTATCAACTACATCATCAAAACTATGTGAAAAAGCCCATATCATTTCCGTATAATAACAAATCTACCTTCAATCGTTGTTTCAGCTTTTTCATGATGTACTTGTTCTCAATCGTTTCGTGAGACTTGAATTCATGGAAAGTCTGCTTGAGGTCGCTAAGAAACGACTGCAGAGCAATGTAGTCTGCGAAGTCCATACACATGAGCTGCAAAGAAACAAATTATACATACAAATATCGCTACTTTTTTTTTAGATTAACACAATAAAACTATAAAATTTAACCATAAATGCCACTTATGTCGATAAAAATGAAACATTTTATTTGCACTATTATTTCAGTGTGTTACACTATGTAGTGTTATTTTATATACACAAGAACTACATTCAGCAGCGTATTTACAGCATTTATAGGGGTTGGCTCATTGGGATACAGCCCAGGATGGCAAGTTCAAAGGGGTGGTAAATTTTGCGTAATGAGTGGATAAGAAAAGTAGTGGAATCAGAGCAGGTTGTTAAAATTTGTTTTGCTCACGGTAAAAACCATAAATAAATCTGCCTCTCCTAGAGAGTGAGGGATTAGGTCAGCGAGTGACCTAACAAATTACCTAGAGAATTTTCAAGCATTTAAGTAATTAAAAGAATGACTTATAGAGCCAGGGAACAAGTCAGTGGGCAGGCAAAAGAGTGACCTGAAGAGTTTATAACCAAAATAGTGTGCAAGCATGTGAGTGTCCAAAAGAGTGACCAGGTTATCGGATTAAAAGAGAGCGTGGAATCAGGTCGACTTATAGATTATCAATTAAATGCCACTGAATGAACGAACGCTAGTACAGAGATCTCTTCCAGCCCAGCTTTGCAGCAGAGTCTGGAACAAAGTGTGTGTGTGTACCTAACAGTCTGAATATGTACCTAGTGTAGTGCCTGATTTTTCAGTGCTGCCATCTGTAATTCTAAATGTGAGGCAAGTGTAAGGATTTGATATTTGTACCATCGTGGACCTGTTGCTCTCTGTGGCAAGACCTGTGTAGTGGAGAGATTGGCTCGCATTCACGCCTCGAAGTTGGGAACTTTTACAGGAAGCCAACTTCAACTGACCACCCCCCAAATGGCTATGGTGATTACATACCACTATGGTTAGGAACTTGATAGTCGAATTCAACTCCTTTATAATAAAAGAGTTTAATTTGAGGAGAAAGAAATTCATGAATTAGACACAACATATCGCTGGTTTTTTTTAACCTTCATTTGAATCAATATGATCGGGAAAATGACGTCTAACAATGGCACAAAGTTTTTGAGATTGCATTATGGTGTGCCTTCCTTTAGGCAGGTCTGTAACTAGGCCAGCACAGGCTAGGCGCCTGCGCTAATTTTATCCTTCTTATTTTTTCAATAGTGTGTTATATAATATTCTACACTTTTTAATCATTAATAAAAAGGGAGAAACTAATCCATTCTTATTCTAGGTTTTGGGGGCGGGGGTGGCATGCTATGGTCCTGCCTCTGGAAATAGGCATATTCCCCCCCCCCCAATTGGGCTATACAAATTTTGCCCCCCTTCTCCCATTTTGGTCTAATTTTCTCAGGCCACTTACTCATCAAATTTGTCGCTCTGTGCTATAGCCCGCTTAACTTCGCTCCCTCTGTAAATGCACCCACTGCCATGATTGCACACTTTAATGCTGTCACACTCTCTAGGTCACTCTTTTGATTGTTTTCATGATCTCACAACCTCTAGGCAGGGCCGCCTTAAGAGCATCATGGGCCCCTGGGCCAATTGGTTTTTCTGAGGCCCTACCTGGAAAATTCTCGAAAACTTCAAATAGTTCTGAATTTTGTGAGGCCCGGGTGGGCCCATGCGTTAAGACGGCACTGCCTCTAGGTCCCTCTTTTAGTCACTCACTGACCTGGTCCCTTGCTCTCTTTGTCAATATTTAGATGGTTACAAACTTCTTACGTCGCTGTTATGGTCACTCACATGCTTATAAATTGTTTAGGTCTGATTTTTGGTCATTCTAGGGCTGCAACTAATAATTTGTCAGCTGAGACAAGCACACATTTTGGCAACCCCATGTAATAAATGCTGAAAGAAGAGGTGAATTCTGCACCATCCCCCCAGTCCAACGTCCGGAGCATCACCTGCTCTCACCATAGCTGTGGCTCTCCCTAGGTTACTCACATGCTTGTAAACTGTTTACATCACTGTTTTGGCCATTCTCATGCTTGCAGACTCTCCATGTTACTCATTTGGTTCTATCACATATGGCCTATATAAAAATACATCCAACCCTTCTCCCACTCAACTAATTTTCTTGACTAGTCATTCCAGTCGAATTTGCAATCTCACCATGAGCAATAGCTTACTAAACCGCTGCCCTAGACATACTACAATTTAAGTATACATTTAAGCCATAATTTATAATCACATTTATTTACATAGACGCCTAAACCAGAGCATTCAACATGCTCGTCCAACAGTCTCCAACCTATCTCATCTGGCTTCATGGCCTTTTTACCTGATCTGATTACTATATTTCACTTCATTTCACTCCTGACACATCCCGATGTTTTATGTTCATTTTTTTTATAAAAATGATTCCAGTTCATAGTGTCAGTCAGCAGATAGTGCTGGGCATCTGCACCACGAGACTGTATCGTGTTGCTCCGATGGAGACAGATGTTTGTTCTCTTGACGACTGTCCAGTTGGCTTTCTCGGCCCGGTGTCGTCATCCCGGACCAGTGGGTGGAAGCTACTGTAGCATGTATCACACACAGGTATCATGTACTAGCACATTGCGGCCACACTCTCACTCAAATATGAACAGCAGTGGCACTATGTATATTCTGTAAATTATTAAAATGGAAATAAAACACTCCAGGGGTTTCTAGCGTCAGGTCGATGGGGGTGTGGCCAGGGTGGCTTCGGCACCGGCATGGGTTTGTGGGTCTCTCCCGGGTTTGCCCGGGGGGCTGCAAGTTGCTCCGGGCAATGGGATACGGGACATTCAATCATAGGAAATGAGGGCCGAGCCGGGTGGCTTGGAATACGGCCTCTCGGTCCAGCGCAGTTGGCTCTCTCTAGCGTGGTCCAACCCCTCAGGGTAAAAGGCTTATATCCCTATTGGGACAGAGCCTGGATCACGACTGGTCTTACAGTGAGTGGGAACTCTACAACTCCTGGATTTGATTTTGAAACAGGCTCAGGGTGTTCAGTCTTGTTCAGGTGGAACTGATTTCTCACAGATCCCCTTGGCGTCTTGATGATGAAGGATCTTGGGGTACCTGCCCTGCGACAGATCCACATCTTCATGTCCGCCACCCACACTGTGTCTCATACATTCAGCTGCGGCATAGGCGGAGATAGAGTTGAAAGTCTGGGGGGGGGGGGCACGATGATGATATCAATTCATATATACATACACAAATACATTATATCAGTCAACTCCACCTTTGACACTGGGAGGACAATGCCCTCCCTGTATCTCCGCCCATGAGCTGCTCACACAGTGGCGATTATTGAATTTTTCCTCCGCTTCTCAATCCTTACCTTCTTTCCCATTAATATGCTTCTGGGGGGGGGGGGTGACTCTCTTCAATTAGAGTTTCAATGTAAATGAATAAAACACACACATAGCAATCAACACCGAGACACACATGAACCCCGAGATCAGTGCTAGAGGAAAAACTTCCCCTCCCCACTTTCCCTTTCAAATATACAATAGATTTACACAAAAACACCGAATCCTAATAAATTTGTATATAAATGGATAAAAACATGGAATTAATAATAAATATGGGGGTTTAAAATCAATTACTTTCTTATTGTAGACATCGACCAACTTCTTCATCCGCGAGTGGGGCACCGAAAAGACGTCGATTTCTTCTGGGTAAGGAGCCATCGCTCTTTCCTAACACACGTTGAAACACAAAAAAGCACCGAAACTTTCCTCTATTTTATTGCGGTTCCTTCAAAACAATAATTACACTCTCCGCTATTAAAAAGGCCCTTTTCCTTTTTTTTTAAACTTGGCTAAATTACATCGCGTTAAATGACTACAACCGATTCAAGTTAGCTCTTCTCGGTAACAAGGAGGACGTTGTATTTGAAAGTCAATTGAGAGATCAAAAATCCAGACACGATGGTATTGCCATCTAGTGAAAAAAGAATCAAGCTTGTGATAGAGGACGTTCGACCACTATCATGAACGGGATACGGAGATTTCGCCCCGGACGCTAAAGCCGGGTTTTCCTAGGAAAAGGTTTTTCTACGGTGCGATCTGCGTGAAATCGCTGATTGGTTAAAAACCTGAAATTCACGTTTTTTTAACCAATCAGCGTTTTCACGCTGCACACGTTGCAGGTAACCTGCTCCTAGGAAAACCCGGCTTAATTTCGCAAATGCACCTTCTATTCGGCGATTACACGATTTCAGCCCGAGAATTCTTTTTTACACGTTAACTGGTGGGGCAAAGCCCTTTTCTTGTTTTCCTGGGCCAGCTTCAACTTCAAACCCTACCAATATGAAAGGAGTCAAGGAAAAAACGCACACAAAACACTTCGCCATTCACGAGACCGATTTTTTATGGCGGTCTTTTTTTTTTTTTCAAGAAGGAAAACGAAAGTTCAACTGAAAATATTAAGTTTTCCAGGGACCGACTTCTCTGGAATAGGTCTTTTGCTCTCAGAAAAAGTCCGACGAAGAACAGATGGAGGATGGCCAAGGCGAAGGATATGACCATTGGTTGATTATTTTTTCCTTGATGCTCATTAAAGTGAAAACGATTTAATTATATAACCCCGGGAGTAGAAAGGATCCAAAGTTACCGGGTTGTCACCAGATGTCGGAGTTTAGTTTAGTTTGGAACCGAGCAAGCCCAGGCTCTGTCGCTTTTGCGATATAAGCTCATTGATCGTGAGATCGTTGGTGTGCTGAAGAAAACACAAACCAGCAAGCCGGCCGAGAAAGCACACCTGGGTCGGACCAACACCCCGGCACACCCCCCGCCAACCCCCAAGCAGCACTACCACACCGAAACCCCCAATTCCCGGGCACATCACCACTCGATGTCAGGGTGGTACCGCGAGTGAGACTCCCCCTCCATCCCGACACCAGCAACAAAGCTCCGCCGACGCCGTCCTACATGTTCCGTGAAGGGAGACCCCGACAATCCTAACCATTCCCATCCCCAAGAACCTCTATTGTGGATATGAGAGAACAATATGTTAATTAGGGAACAAGATGCCGATGTTAAAACATTCTATTTTAGAGCAATATAGATTGATAAACATCAGTTGGTAGCACAAAACCATTCAAATTTGGACATTGGGTGGTTTCCAGTTCCAAAGAGAGGGGGAATGAAGAAAAAAAGAAATACAGCGGAGACAGAACCCCGTTTATACGACTTTCGACAGACGGAATCACAGCATAGTGTTTATTTAGTCGTGATTCTCCCATAATTTTATTTAACTTTCGCATTATTCTTAAAAGTTATCTGAATATGAAAAAAAAAAAGATTATGATTTTTGGTAAATTTAATCCAAAGATGACTTTACCCCTTTACTTTAATCTCACTCTCTTCAGGATTCTTACGATTATTTTACAAATGAGAAAAAAGAAGATAATTAATACAACTGGAAAATAACAGTCCACGTTCAGTCCTGTTATAAATGCACTGTTATAAAGTCACAGGGGTGGCAAAGCTGATCTTGTTAACCTTTTCCAGCCGCGACCAAAAATCAGAAACAAGATCAGCTTTGCGACCCCTGTGACTTTGTTTTTTGAAATTAGTGAAAAATTGTGTGACGCAATAAGTGCATTTATAACAGGACTGTACGTGGATTTGTACGACTCATCACGAAAGCCCCTGCGAATCACATTTGGATCGTCCCCATGATCTGAAGAGAGCCTGGCTGTTAATGAATTTGTACGACACATCTTGCAAGCTCCTGCACAACAACTTCGGGACGTCACTCATAGCTCAAGAATCGCTGGATGAAAGTGAATTTGTTCGACCCACCGCCGAAGCCTCTGGCAAACAAGTCCTGGTAATGATCCACAGCTCAAGATTCCCCTGGCTGTTAGGGGATATTTATGACTCACCTCGAAAACCCCTGCTAATAAAGTTTGGGTTGTGACCCATAGCTTCAGTCTCTGGCTTAGTGGATTCGTACGACCCTTCTCGTAAGCCCCTGTTAATTACGTTTCACTCACGAGTCCTTGGTTGTTAATATCTTTGGACTGTTTGGATTTGTATAACGACCCATCTTACGAGCCCGGCGACCTAAGTTTTGGTCGCGACTTATAGGTTAAGAACTCCTGACCTATGGCGATCAAGAGTGACCATAAGAGTTTGTAAGAATATGACTGACCATGCCATGAGCGTGGTCAGTGATCAAAGCAGTGAGCAGTCACATGATCGATAGTAAGAATGATGTACAGAGCAATGGACCAAGTCAGTGAATGACCAAAAGAGCAACCCAGACATGACACGAGAATGAGAGAGACCAAGAGAGTGTGACTTAGAGAGTGTGCAAGCATAGGAGTGACCCAAAGAGTGACGTAGAGAGTGTGTAAGTATAGGAGAGACCCAAAGAGTGACCCAGAGAGCAGGAACTAGGTAAGCGAACGACCAAAAGAAAAAAAGATCAGGGAAATGTGCCAGCATGGCCTGAGAGCCCCAGTAATCTTGAGAGTGTGTAAGCATGTATAGGAGCGACCTAGAGAGCGTGGGACCAGGTCAGTGAACGACCAAAATATTGACCAAAAGAATGTGACCAAGAAGTGTGCAACCACGGCGAGTGATGAAAAGAGTGACTTTAGAGACAGAGACGTATTTTCGAATGGTGGGAAGATATATAAGGATTATGTGTCAGGGAGTGAGTGACCTAACGATATACCTACAGTCTGTGTAAATCAGGGTGGTTAATTTGAGGGATGAGTGATCAAGAAAACTAATTAAGCGAGTAAGACAAATAATAAGACAGATAACATATTTTTACTGGCTAACCAACAAACACCTCTGACATCATTCGCCGGGTCCCCAATTTCTGCTTTGCTCATGGTTCCTCCCTCCCCAGATCAGTCAGGCTCTAGCGATGTCTTGTCTTAATTGATACGTGCAGCGAGGGGACGAGCAGCGTCTCAATCAAATTATCCTAGATAGACACAAAATATTTGTATAAAATATATTTGCATAAGGGTGGGGGAAGAGGGTTCCCAAAAAATATATTCTCCTTCCCGAACTAAACGACACTGCACAGGGACGGAATGTGAAACTTTTATATTGATTAATTGAAAAAAAAAAAATTGCGAACACAGTATTTTGAAAACACTAACTGGTGAATCGGAGCAGGGGGGGGGGGGGGAAGCCCAAAAGATTTCTTCAGGATCACCACAAAAATAAATTGGAAAAATAAAAATTTTGCGTAATTCAATAATGTTAGGGGCAGCCGTTTGGTATGGGAAGGCTGACCATGTTTGCTGGAGAAAAATACGGGCCATTGCCAATTACCGCCAAAAATGATGCCGATTGTAAATAAGTCACCAACTCATAATCGCAGAAAAGTCGTCAAATGCGAAAAATGAAGCACCACTTCAAATTGCAGTGAATTAAAAAAAATTTTTTTTAATTCACTATATGTCTGAGTTGGAAAGTTAATTTCAATCGCTGATTTGAAGAATAAAAAGTCAAGTTGTCTCGTTGGAAATACGTGAAAAATCGGGGCATTTTTGCAAAAAAGTCAAGACATTAAAAAAAGCAGAAAACACCGATGCTGTTAGGGGAAATAGGGAACGTATAGTACAGCATAGTGGAAGCTCGAGGTTTGTTTACTTATATCTGTGACTGACAACAAACTGTTTGCATAGCATTCACATCTAGTGAGTCTCTGACATCATCATAAGCTGAGAGAAGGCTTTTATTACTTTTTAATGAGGTGACAGTCCTGGTTTCTTCTGTTTTTCTGGCTGTCCCCGACTTTTTGCAAAAATTTCCCGGTTTTTCACGTAATTTCAACAAAGCCAACTTGACTTTTATTCTTCAAATCAACGATTGAAATTATCTTCCAAACTCAGAAGTGACATCGCGATAATTACGACCACGAATAAGAATATTTATTTCACAGTAGGAGGGTGGACAAGAGCCCCCTGATGGCTTCGACGTCCCCCCCCCCCATAAACTACTCCAATGGGCCTAACTACTCGTCACTTCTTCTTTATCAAGCAAAATATTCCTCAGGCACTGCGAATGCCTGCAAAATAGTCATTCAATTGCCAGTTTCCCACTCTGATTTCATCATCGGTAATAAAGCACAATACTACCACTATATGCAGTGCACCACAATGAGAAATTCAGCTCAAAACACAATGCACCACCATCGGCAATACAGCAAAATAAGTAATGCACTGCCATCATAAATGCAGCATAATACTCGATGCACCGCAATACATACGTTGTACACAACAACAGGCAATACACAATAATTTTTTTTAAATTTTCAAATGCTTAATAAGTCGTGCACCACCATATGTAGCGCACCACAATAAGGAATGCACCACTATAAGTGGTGAATCTCAACACGCAAAGCACCATCATCGGCAATAAAGCACAATACTACCATCGGCAATACAGCAAAATAAGTAGTGCACAATGATAGGGAATGCACCACAATACGCACTACAGCAAAATAAGTAGTGCACAATGATAGGGAATGCACCACAATACGCAATACAGCAAAACAAGTAGTGCACAATGATAAGGAATGCACCACAATACGCAATACAGCGCAATACGCGATGCATCGCAATAGGCAAAGTACCATAATATGCAATGCACCACAATACGTAATAATAAGCACTGCATTACGATAAACCAAACAGCACAACACGCAATGCAGCAAAGTATGCAATGTATCGCATTAAGCAAAGTAAGCACAGTGATACGCAATGCACCACAATACGCAATAAGCACTGCATTACAATAAGCAATGCAGTACGTATGCACTACAATAAGCACTGCAGTACGTATGCACTACAATAAGCAATGCAGTACGTATGCACTACAATAAGCACTGCAGTACGTATGCACTACAATAAGCAACGCAGTACGTATGCACTACAATATATTTGCATTGCACTGCAATAAGCAATTAAGCAATATAGCACAATAGCAATAACCACTGCATTATATTAAGCAAGCAATACAGCACACGATGCACTACAATACGTGATGCATACTAATAGCAATGCACCACAATCCGCAATGCACCAGAATAAGCAATACAGCATAATAAGCAGTAGGCACGACATTATACTAAGCAATACGGCACACGGCGTGCTAAAATACGTAATGCATAACAATACATAATGCAGCATAATAAGCAGTAGGCACGACATTATAATAAACAATACGGCCCACGAAGTACTAAAATACGCAATGCAGCATGATAAGCAGTAGGCACGACATTATAATAAGCAATACGGCACACGACGTACTAAAATACGTAATGCATAACAATACGCAATGGACCACAATACGCAATACACCCCAAAAGACAATACACCACAATACACAATACGTACTGCATTATAATAAGCAATAAAGCACGCGATGCACTACAACATGCATAACTACGCAAAATACACCACAATAAGCAATACAGCTCAATACGCAATACAGCACTATACATCGCAATAAGCTCCACAATACACCATAACCACTGGAATTCGATAAGAAAGCGATCCACTGTAATCAGCGATACACAACTATTTGCAGTGCACCACAGTAAACAATACAGCCCAATACACAATCCATCACAATACGCAATAAGCACTGCATTGTAATGAGAAATACAGCACGCGATGCACTATAATGCATAACAATACGCAACGCACCACAATAAACGATACAGCACGATACGCAATACGCACTGCATTATAATAAGCAATATAGCACGCGATGCACCACAATGCGCAATACGCGATGCACCACAATGCGCAATATGCGATGCACCACAATGCGCAATACGCGATGCACCACAATGCGCAATACGCGATGCATGGCACGCAATAAGCAATACATTAGAATAAACAATACAGCACGCGATGCACTACAATACGCAATGCACCAAAAAATAGCAGTGCACCACTATTTACAGTGCACCGCAATACAGCATAAAATGTAATTCACCGCAATACATGATGTATCGCAATAAGCGAAGCACCATAATATACGCAAAAAGCAAAAGTACTGCATTACTGCATTACAATAAGCAATACATCACGTGATGCGCTGCAATGCGCATTGCACCATTATTTGCAAAGTACTACAATAAGAAATACTGCATATAAAACACGCAATGCCCCAATCATCATAGGCAATACAGCACAATAAGTAGAGCACCCTATCTATTCAGGGTACCGCAAAAAGCAATGCACCACTATGTTCAGGGCACCACATTAAGCAATGCACCACTATGTTCAGGGCACCACATTAAGCAATACAGAAACTTAATGCACCACCATCAACAGCACAATACTTATTGCACCTCCATCGGCAACAGCACAATAATTAGTGCACCACCATATTCAAAGCACCGCTATAAGGAATGCACCACTATATTCAGTGCAGCATATTGCGGTGATTGGATATAATGGAGCATTGCTTATTGCGGTGCTTTGAATATGGTGGTGTACTAATTATTGTGCGAGATAAGCAAAACAACGCAATGCGTAATATTCCACCATCGGCAATAATTTTTAAACTCCTTTGGTATTCCAAAGGAGGTGTATTTCTTATTGTTCTGTATTGCCGATGGGGGAATATTACGCATTGTGTTGTTTTGCTTATGTTATAAAGGGCGTAATAAAAGGGTTTTTATTACGTTGTAGGCTTTGGTAGAAAGTCGATTTGTTTACTTATATTTGTTACAGACAACTAACTGTCCGCAGTGACATCTAACGAGTCTTTATATGCCAAGACATTAACATAAGCTGAGAGAAGTGTATTGGGCTTTTACTATGTTGTAGGCTTTGGTAGAAAGTCGATTTGTTTACTTATATTTGTTACAGACAACTAACTGTCCGCAGTGACATCTAACGAGTCTTTATATGCCAAGACATTAACATAAGCTGAGAGAAGTATATTGGGCTTTTACTATGTTGCAGGCTTTGGTACAAAGTTGATTTGTTTAGTTATATTTGTTACAGACTACAAATTATTTACTGTGACATCTATTGAGTCTTTATGACTTGAATTGTCATCATCAGTGTATTGACCATATTTGCTTGAGAAAATACTGTAAATTAAGCTCATAAATACGGAATATCGCCAATTATTGTCAAAATTGATGATAAAAGTAAGCATATTTGCCAACTCGTGCTAAAATCATAGAAAAGTCATCAATCTCTGGAATCTCTGGAAATGAAGCCCGCTTCAAATTGTAGTGAATTAACATAAAAAAGAAATGAAAAAAATGTATGATTTTTTTTTTTTTTTTGGTCTTGATACAATTAAGTACTTGATACAATACTGAGTTTGAAACAGACCTTTATTCATTAATTTGATGAATAAAATTAAGAATTAAAAGTAAAGTTGACTTTGCTGAAAATACGTGATAAACCGGGACATTTTTGCAAATTCGAAACAGCCAGAAAAACAGAGAAGACCCCGGGACTGTGCACGGAAGGGGTTCACGGAACCTTTGCCCCCGATATTTCGCCTCCGACATCTCGCCCCTGGCACGTTTCGTCCCCGGCACATTTGGCCCCCGGAAATTTCGCCTGCCCTGACCATATCAGTGACCCAATGAGTGACCATATGAGTGACTCAGTGAGCAATCAAGTAAATCGGAAATTTATCTCTGATATTTCTCCTGCCCTGATCGTACGCATAACTGTATGAGTGAACATATGAATGATAGTACAAGTGACCAAGTGAGTGGCCACATGAGTGATCAAGTGAGTGACCACAGGAGTGATCAAGTGAGTGACCACATGAGTGATCAAGTGAGTTGGACATTTACTCGTGACATTTTGCTTCCCCCGACCGCATGAGTGACCAAGTGAGTGAATATATGAGTGATAGAGTGAATTGAAAATTTACCCCCGGACATTTCACTTGCCCTGACCGTACACGTGACTGTATGAGTGAACATATGAATGATGGTACGAGTGACCAAGTGAGTGACCCAGTCAGTAATCAAGTGAATCGGAAATTTACCCCCTGACATTTCACCTGCCCTGATCGTACGCGTTACCATACGAGTGAACATGTGAATGATGGTACAAGTGACCAAGTGAGTGAATATATGAGTGATCGAGTTAAGAAATGAAAATGAAATTAAATAAATTTAATGAAAATTTACCCCCGGACATTTCACCTGCTCTGACCCTGTGAGTGATCATATAAGTGCAATAAATTGCAATTTTTTGCAAAATTTAGTGATAAACTGTATTCAGCATTGCAATTCCCTGCATTCTCCTCGATGATGCATGGTGAACCTAAGTATGAAGGTTTTTATTTAAACCCATCTGGGGATATCTAGGAAGCATGAGGGGAGGGAAAAGGTACCCCTTGGGGAGATTTTAATGTTTTCGTTCAGGACGGTAATACCTCTTCTTATATTGAAACATTTCGCAGCAACGTAAATTTGGGAAAAATATTTTATGCTTCAACTGAAAATTCCAAATTCTTAGGATCCATTAAAGTGTGAGTCACTTGGTCACTCAGTGCTACGTAACCGCCTATAAAAAGGAAGGGGATGAGGAGGATCATCTTTGCAGACACTCCACCCTCGCACTTTGTCAATCACTCAATCACTCACTTTGTCAATCAATCAATCGCTCACTTTATCAATCTTTTGGTCATTCACTTTATCAATCTTTTGGTCATTCACTTTATCAATCTTTTGGTCATTCACTTTATCAATCTTTTGGTCATTCACTTTATCAATCTTTTGGTCATTCACTTTATCAATCTTTTGGTCATTCACTTTATCAATCTTTTGGTCATTCACTTTATCAATCTTTTGGTCACTCATGCAGCCACTCAATTGGTCACTCACTTGGTCACACATTCACTTATGCGTTCCATCACTCAGTAACTCCCTTGGTCACTCACACGGTCAATCCCTTGATCACTCACTTGGACACTCGTGCCGTCACTCACCTGGTCACATATATAGGCACTCACTTGGTCACTCATGCAGTTAACCACTCGGTCACTCATGCGGTCATTCACTTGGTCACTAATACGGTCATTCGGTCAGACGCTCAGTCACTCATACAGTTAATCACTCGGTCCCTCATGCGATCATTCACTCGGTCACTTATGCGGCCATTCGGTCAGTCACTTGGTCACTCAATCACTCAGTTACTCGAAAATTTATTCAAGCATTCACTCGGTCTTTAATTCCGTCAGCCACTCGGTCAGTCATACGCTCAATCATTCAGTATTTCCCTTGGTCACTCATACGCTCAATCACTCATTAGGAAACTTGCACCAGTATTTAATTAGTGTGCCCGAGTGGCATGGTGGTAAGATGCTCTTCTACCATCGTGAAGGTTGTTGTCAGGGTCCCGGGTTCGAACCCAAGGGAGGATATCGATAAGATATTGTCCTTAACGAACTCGAGGCGACCACCGATAGACAGCGCCTTCACTTCCAACCCATCTCACTAATGGCAGTAAATTGCAATATAGCGATATGGCCAGAGTTGGTGTTTGGTGAAGTAGTAGTAGTAGTATTTAATTAGTCACTCATTTACTCAAACGTTCCATCGCTCAGTAATTCCCTTTGTCACTCACACGGTCAATCCCTTGATCACTCATACGTCCATTCGGTCAGTCACTCATACGGCTAATTACTCGGTCTCTCCTTTGGTCACTCATATGCTCAGTCACTCACTTGGAAACTTACACAAGCATTCACTCAAACGTTCCATCGCTCAGTAACTCACTTGGTCGCTCATGTGGTCATTCACTTGGTCACTCATACGGCCAGTCACTCGGTCACTCATACGGTTAATTACTCGGTCCCTCCGTTTGTGACTCGTATGCTCAATCACTCAGTCACTCACTTGGAAACTTACACAATATTTAATCGGTTGGTCACTCAGACGTTTCATCGCTCAGTAACTCCCTTGGTCATTCACACGATCGATCACTCACTTGACCGCTCATACAGTTAATCACTTGGTCACTCATGCGGTCATTCGGTCAGTCACGTGGTCACTCATACGGTCATTCACTCATAAAGTCAATTGCACACTAGTTGATACGGTCACTCACGTGGTATCTTCTTCAACATTACAAAGGGTTGTGCCAAAATGCTTCCTTGCCTCGACTGACCAAGCATGTAGTTTCGGTCCCGGAAATAGGGGTCATTCAAGTATTACGTCAGTATCGAGGGGGGGGGGTTCGGATTTGCTGACTTTTGATGACAAGGGGGGAGGGGGGTTTGAAGGTTGCTTACGTAATCAACCACCCCTTTTTAAAGATATGAAGTATTCTAAGCTGCTGACAAAATTTTGCTGAGGGAGGGGGGTTTCAGTGTTTTGCTGACAAGGGTGGGGGGGGTCAAAAATATCTGAAAATCTGCTTACGTAATACTTGAATGGCCCCATAGGAATTGTCCTGGGGCTGGCCTATTCATGAAAGAAAGCCCCAACTACATGCGTATTGCCACAGCCTCGCAAACCCCCCCCCCATGACGAATCTATAATTTTTATCAACAATTTTTCATTATTATAATTAAATTATCTCATGAATTATCGTAATTATCATTATTTTCATCATTTATGAATAATTCATGAATTTTATAAATCAGTGCGTTATTCATAAGTGATGAAAATTCATTTTTATGAAGATTTAATTGCTGAAACAAATTGATCAGAACTGAAAGAAATAAAATATATAAAAGAAATAAAATATATATATATTTATTTATTTATTTATTTATATACGATAAATACACGATAAACATGTTGGGGTAAATCGAGAAGCTCTGTCCATACTTAGAATAAGACAACCATAAGTATTCTTTATGGGCATTGTATAATATTTTATCACGTGTTTATAATTTTTGTTAATTGCATTTTTAATTGGGTTGCTGTACTTTTGAAATATATGACATCCATATTTGTTATGGGCATTTTGCTTGTTGTGGCGTTGTATTTGTATAAGTAAACTAGAGCTATAATACCCGGCGTTGCCCGGGTTTTCTTCAATGAGGCTTTTTTGGATCACGTGATATCTCCCTCTTTCTTTGAGGGACATGCAAACCGTGTCTAAGTTCACCAATATGGCGACTTCCTGCGCGACTCGTGAAAGAAACAAATCTAGATTTAAAGAAACGTAAAAATAAATATATATTTGTTTCTTTTTTTAAAGGGTGCTAGGTATTTCGATCCCCCCCCCCCCCCCTTTTGCACTTCAAGTTATCCATCTCTGCCTGTTTCTGCTTCAAAAAATGCTTAATTAAAGCTGTGGAATTTTTTCGATGTACTTTTTACGGGCCCATAATTAATTTTAAAATATCCTAACCCACATGAATTTATGCAGTTGAATATCAAAAGACAATACGGAGACATTAATTTTCATGCTTGAGAAAATGTAAATAAAAAGTTTAAAATCAATGTTATTACATGGATATCCAACTCGAAAGTAGATCCAGCTAATTACTTCATTTTTAATTTTCTAAGCTTCGTATATCTCTAAGTGAACTCAGTATTTCAAAAATCGAGTATTGAATACAATTTTTAAAATTATCGAAGTGACAGAAAACCCCACCAAATTTCCGCATTTCTACATTAAAATCGGCAATTTTAGCACTGATTTCTATGAGGATCACCCTTTTCCTGACCCTCAAAGAGATGATGATTATGACGTCATTCAAAAAAACCTCATTACTGGGAGTATTGAAAATGTGGCAAACCATTATAAAGGCACAAATATCATACATATACTGACAGCGTTGAAGAAATGACAAACCATTGTAAAGGCATATACACGTCTTAAACGCATTGCTAGGGAACCACGGTAACCAAAGTAAACGTTCGGAAAGTGATTGTTGAGGCCCAAAAACCATTGTTGCCTTACGGTTTTTGCCCATTTTGGGCATTTGCCCTGCTCTGACGAAATTTTAAAGTAGCCTATCGTTTAAGTCGGGTCCCATTTGCTGTATATGCAAAATTTGGCGGCGATCGATCTAAAATTGTAGATTTGTATAGAGAAGACACACACACACACCGACAGAAAGTCAATTTTATATATATATAGAAAAATAAATAAATAAAATTTAAAAAATCCAGAATAATTAAAAATTTTCAATTAATTTTGGCCCCTTTCAATCGGGTCCCTGGTGGCCCATTAAAAGTGGCATTACATTACATTGATTAAGCTGTTGTGAATCTGGATTCAGAGTTGGCCCGTGGGCTTTGTGGAAAGTTTTTCTTTTTCCCGGAATGCTTGATAAGTTGAAGTCCTCTGGACAGTAATAATTTCTTTTTCATATAAAGAAGTAAAATTTATTTAACAAGCAGCGCAATTCGCCGATTCAGTTAAATATATTCTTGATTACTTTTGAAAATATCAAACCAATTATAACTAAAGTAATTCGGCCGTGTAAACGCGTATAAGGCATACGCGTACTTTCTTATAAGTTGCTATAGGAACGGTTAGAGTCCATTCAGCATAAACAAGCGGAATAGGGCTGCAGAAAGGCAGGACATCACGCGACTTTTTGTCATCTCTACCCCCACAATACCCTGAAGCCGGGTTTTCCTAGGAGGAGGTTTTTTGTGCCGCGCGCAACGTGATTCACCCAGCGCGACACGCTGTCCACTCACCAGTAAGAAAAGCAGCACGACTGTTTTCCTACAGAGCGCAATACGCCTGACGACAGCGCTTTACGTCGGGCGTGATTGGCCGACTGCTTCTGGAGGAGTCAAATGCGTCGTGCGCAGCGGTTTTGCCGATATTCTCTTCACTCTTGTGTTTTCTTTTCCTTCCCTTCAAACCGGAGCACGCAGACGACGACGACAGAGTAGCTCTCTGATGCCAAAGCCATATACTTTACATAGCTGCCTTGATCTGATGCGATTCCCTAGGAAAACACAAACGCGTAGCGTGATTATGTAACTCATTTCTGTCGGCGCGAAATAGTCTATATAATTCGGTTCACGCTGCGCAACAAACCTATTCCTAGGAAAACCCGGCTTTAGAGGAAGAAATATTTCTTCTCAATGTGATAATACCTCCATGATATTCCCTGGTGAACTAGACCAATCACAGAGGAGCGGGAGTGAGTTACTCTCGAACCGGTCGTTACTTCATGTGGAAGACTTCGGAAACTGTTCGGAACTTACAAAGCGCAAGCGCGTTCTCGTAATGTTAGAATATTCTCCCTCTCTTTCTCTCATCTTTATATTTTTTTCCATCAATCCTTTCTTTCTATACATAGTTCTCTTTTTTTCATCAATTTCCTGTTGGTTTGTGTTTATGTATTTTAGGTTAATTGATTTTTCTTTTATAATCATTTTTCCTACATTGCGTACTTTTCTGTTTTTATTTTTCCTGCATTAAGTACATTTTCTTGCAATTATCTTTCCTGCATTAAATACATTTCCCTGTCATTATTTTTCCTACATTAAGTACATTTTCCTGTAATTTTTCCTACATTATGTGTACTTTTCTGTTTTTATTTTTCCTGCATTAAGTACATTTTCTTGTAATTATTTTTTCTACAGCAAGTATACTTCCCTGCAAAGGATAAAAAATCTGAAACCCCCCCCCCCCCGAGGAAATTCTGCGTACACCTAAGCTTTCTTGTAATTAACTATATGTTTAATTTCTCTCGCAGTCAACCCCTTTTAAATATGAATCAACAGAATGAAAGAAATCTTTGGGATGAAATAGAATAGAATTTAATGTCTATAAGTGTGTGTGTGTCTCTCTCTTTCTCTCTTCGCTCATGCTGTTTCCATGATTTATTCAATGTGGGAAGGAACCAATGAAATAAAGCTGTCTAAATTCATTAACATTCGAGCACTTTCAAAGGGGTTTACTACAATTCCTGCTTGTATTGCTGAACTTTTGTGACAAGCTTATGACTTTTGCATTTAGAAAACTAATCATTTCCACAACCCTTAAGGTTTTTCTTGACTTGGTACTATGGATACAATACATTCTTAGACCAATATTTTGGGATCAGCTCATGATTAGTGGTAAGTTATTAAAAGTTATTTTAGCCCCACTGTTTGGGATGGTCAGCTCAAGTTGGTTTTTCAGTTTTAAGGTGCATATCTAAGCCAAACTCCCATTTAACCCTTCAAAGGGTTTTTGAAATTTTCCTGATCAGCATTATAATTGCCACATTTGAAATTGCGAAACCTTGCAATTACGTGTGTGGCTTTCTATGAAGAGAAACCTTTTCGTATTATTTATACTGAGCATATATTTCTCTCTTTTTTTCTCGCTTCTTATCTAACCTAGAACAATAGCTAACTCCGCCCACTGACAGTTGATTGGTTGAAGGAGAATGGAAAACGTTTTATTGTAAAAACAGCTTCACTGCATTTTTATAGAAGACGAAATATTTCGGGGTGACAGAAATAAAGCAGATCATGTTTGACGAGATATCTCAGTATTGCCGCTGAAAGGATAAAAAAGGTCTCTTTGGGCAGAGCAACATGGTCAATAATATTAAAATTTTAATGCATGATCATGTTTATATTTAATATTGTAGAATCGTGTCTGCAATGTCTTATTGATGGCCTTATCCTCTCGGCTGTTAGAATAACTGTTTATTCTACAGTGTATATCTGTTTATCTACTATATATATATGTTTATCTTCAATGTTATAGAATGTTTGTGATCTCATATTGATTTTGATGGTTTAATCCTCTCTGCTATATCAGGAAATTGCTTATTCTCTCTCTGTCCCAGAGCTGCTCTCAGCGTCTGGGGCTGATACTCGAGATACCATTTAATACCACTCAATTATTCAACCCTTGTCCTCAGGTCGGAGTAAATTATTATTTATTTACAGCTATAACAAATAATGTATATATGAGGATGTATTTAAATTACATACTTATAAATCAGTACATATGTTTTATGCTACTACTCCTTGAGCGAGAGAGGAATGGAGAAAGCAATAGGTCAAGACTTACCCCAGACTTTCGTAATCTTCCGCTCCTTCCACTTTCCTCCAAAAAAACCCCGGACAACCACCTCTCATCAAGACCTAGTTTGTTCTGTCTCTTTCAACCACCTTCTCTCGTCCAATTTCCTCCTGTTTCCCTCTCATTGGTTCCGTCTCCTAAACGTCACATCCCCTCCCCTTTGGGTCCCAGACTAGAATCCCTTACTGGAATCTCGCTGCTGCCCTGATGTCTACATACCAATGATAAATCCATCTGCAGTTTTGGTTTGGACAAGGATAGAAAGACGGCCGCGTTTTTTTTTCCCCCGAACCTGCTCGTTTCTCTGCAGGTTCTTTTCTAAGGGGGGAGGAATGTAACAAGCTACTCACTAACTTGTTACATTAATTTGTAGTTAAATTTTAATGAAGCCTTTTAGAATATAATTTTATTTACGACGCCAGACAGTCTGGGAACTGGGTTGGACTTTTATTCAGATATCGTGTATAGAAATAGGTGAGGCACCTATATGCACAGGTGTTACCTCCAACGCCTTTTGCAGATTCTCGGAATTGACCCTGCCCTTTGGGCAGTGGTACCTTGAGAAGGAGTGGCAGATGGATTTATCATTGGTATGTAGACATCGGGGCAGCAGCGAGATTCCAGCAAGCATTAAACATATGTACTGATTTATAAGTATGTAATTTAAATACATCCTCATATATACATTATTTGTTATAGCTGTAAATAAATAATAATTTACTCAGACCTGAGGACAAGGGTTGAATAATTGAGTGGTATTAATTGGTATCTCGAGTATCAGCCCCAGATGCTGAGAGCAGCTCTGGGACATCTCTATAATGTATAAAAATTCAAAACACTATGTACATCTGCACAGTATTACAGAATACTATGAAAAATAACATTTTTAACCTATGGAAATACAAGCAGCAATAAAAAAAGAATTTCAATTTCAACATATATAAAATCATGTTTATTTCTAATTGCCTTTGGGACTATGACATAGTGTGTGCAACTTTGTTTACTTATGTAAAACGTCATTCAATAACATAGGACTTAATAAAAAATTTTGTGTGTGTGTTCAAAAATTTTTTCCCTTTCACTGTGTATAATTATTTGTACATTTCTATTATTCTCACAATCTTTCAAATATTGCATAAGCACCAATAGGGAAAAATAGGGTTTTGTATTTGCTTTTAATAACAAGGAAGGGAGGGAATGGAGATTATCTAAGCATTTGGATGAGAACATATTGGCATGGCTTTATTCAAATCGGGTTTGAAGAAAAAATTGAATATATCATCAGTTTATTAAGGACATATAACTACAGTACCTTGGCTAACAATTTTTTTTTTTCCATAATTTTTTTGCCTTGGCTAATGGATGCAATTAATGAACATTTTCTTTGATACAAATACAAGCAACGACATAAATCTGCTGCATCATGAGCTGAATTTAAGCTAATCATTGTCAGAATGTCACTCGAGCATTGATTTACTCCCATCCCCTTTTTGTAATCTTTTCGCCAGATGTACCAAAACACAAACGGATGGGGAACACCTACACACTCGACTGTGTTAACACTGGCCTAAGCAGAATAAAGCTGGTGTTTGTGTGCATAGTTTGAAATACAAAGATCTGTATCTCATACTCCTATAAATTCTCATTCATTCCAATTTCAAAGCTATTTATTTTAGCGTTTGGTCAGTTTTTATCGTCTTTATAATATTCTCCTTGGTATTTTAAAAAACTTATCTTTAAATTTTGACCCATACCTGGAATAAATTAAACAACATTCCATAGAAACTTATGGGAAATTGTGTTTCAACTAACAAAAGTGATTCTGTAGCGAATTTCTTCATACAATACTGTATCCTCATTCAGAGCCACAACTAGATACTTTGTCACCCACGGCAAGCTGGAATTTTGGCGCCCCTTGCATGTAGAGGAAGCAGTTGAAGGGTGAATTTGGCGCCCCTTCTGGTTCAGCACCCAGGACACCAGACCTGCCTGCCTCCCCCCTCCCCAGTTGCATCCCGTCCCCATTTCCAACCAAATCTCTCTAATACAGTATCTCATACTACTAAAGGCATACCGTATATACTCATGTATAAGCTGACTCCCCCCCCCCCCTTCAGGACCCCCAAAATCGCAATAAATTTAAAACCCGTGTATAAGCCGACACCAAAAAATCCATGCATTTCAGGGAACAAAAAATTCTTATATTTTCATGCAAAATTAATAGTTTACGGAAATTTACAATAGAAAACGATTCAAACTTTTTAATCTGTTTCTTCTGAGTCTCCAAGCTCATGGTAATCCATCAGATCATCACAGGGGCGTTTTCATCTTCATCTGGGCTGTCATCGCCATTGTCATTTTTAAAGAGGATATCAACTTCAGTTCCGCCCATCCCATTGCTGATGCAACACTTTTTGAAGGATCGGATGATAATTTCGGTACCACGCCTCATGTACCCATTGGCACACTAGGCCAATGTCAGGTTTCTTCAAGGCACCACTTTTTGTAGTTTCTTTATCATCGGAACTCATCCATTCGATCCACAAATTCCTCAAATAGTCTTTGACTTATTCATACTCACATAAGGCTTTACAATCGACATTAGCCCACCTGGTATCAAAGCCAATGATGTTTTCGATTTCTTTGCCTCGTCTTTTACATTATCTGGGTTTTGAACATATCCCGTACCAATAATGCCGGTTTCTCGAACAGTGCTACAAAAATGACTACTGATTGTGGGGTCGAAATTTTCCTATCCGAAACTGATCCGAGTATAAGCCGACCCCCCTACTTGAGGAACGAATTTTTCCACAAAAAAACTCGGCTTATACATGAGTATATACGGTAATTATCAAAAATTTCCTGTTAATTGACCATTCATTGCCCTGATACAGATTTTTAATAGAATCATTCTTCACCCTTTTAATCAAAGCATTGATATGCGATTTGGAAAATGATGCATTAGTACTCGTCCCAGATCAAGGTGATACATGATATAGCCACATTTGACATTTTAATGAAATGAAACTCACAGGGCACTAAGATATGCTACACATATTAGTAAACAGCTCAGCAAACCATGCGTTGAAGATTATGGTTGAGATCAAAGGGGTTTCGAAACCAACTTGATCGATGCTCTTCTGGGCATTGAAAATGTACATGCACTATTAAGGAATCAAAAAAGTTATATTTTTAGTTTTGCTGGCAAGATGTTAGTAAAATATTATAAAGCACAATGGCAATTGATGGTTGATTCGTAGCAACCTAGGAGAATAGATCGGGATAACCTCAGCAATGCAATGTCCTGAAATCCCGATCTATTCTCCTAGGTTGCTTCAGATCAACAAGAGAAGTAAAGAGGACCCGGGGGGGGGGGGACCTTACACAGGACCTACCTTTAAAGGGGGGGGGGTCACAGGGTAAAATATTTCTTCTCATCACAAGGTTTCAAAAAACATTTTAAATTTACAGAAATTAATCAAAACAGTACAGATACTTTTCTACGGTATTTCATTTTTGAAAGAAAATTATTTGAATTTAAATTTTTAAATTCACTTTTTATCTCTTGGAGGTCACGGGGGGGGGGTGTACATTATACAATATATTACTATATCCCCCACCCGCATATCTCTCGAGAATGAAGAGGGCAGCCGAAGCCCCCCTTGGTTAATAACGGTACTAATCTAGAGGGTTTTGGTCCAGTTTACTTGATTTTGCTGACAAGTGGGGGTGTTGGGGGCCCCAGGGATAAAAAAAACCATATAATTTTGCTTAAGTAATACTTGAACGGTCTGTTACGGCCCAACCACTTCCTTTTCTCCAGCTCGGAAGGTTTCAATCTGTTGTTTACGCTTCTCTTACAGTGTTTACGCCGCTAAATTTACGGTTCGAGAGTAACTCATTCCCGCTCTGCTGTGATTGGTCAAGTTCACTAGGGAATGTCGGATTTTTAGCCGCTACCAAAGCGTATCAATAATACGGCCAAAGCGTATGGCCGCTACTGTGTAAATAACTGAACTTGCTAGTCAGTTCAATTTGTGGGCTGTGCTCTCTGTAGGGAACAGTACTGAATGAAAATTTCTGCTGTCGTCTGCTTTATCCTAGGTTCCTTGATTTGGACGTTTCCTTATGCCCCGAAGGAAGAACTGAACTGTCCATTCAGTTCAGTTTGTGGGCTTCACTCGTAAGGAACTGTATTGAATGTTGTCGTCTGCTTTGTTCTAGGTTCTTTGTTTTGGACGTTTCCTTATGCCTCGAAAAACGAACTGAACTTGCCATTCAGTTCGGTTTCTGGGCTTCACTCGCAGGGAACATTACTGAATGAAAATTTCTGCTTCTCCATAATAATTTTGTCATCACCGCTTGAGTCTTCTTTAATTTCTAACCTAGATGGCAAAACTTCCAATATGAATCAAACTGTGGAAATACTAGTTTAGGCAGCACGAGCTAGAGACAAATAGCTCGTGCAGCTAGAGGGCGGGGTGCATGTGTGGTGTAGCAGTAGTAGGTAGGGACTCCAAAAAATGGCTCGGGGATCCATGATGTTCTTAAGTCAGCCACCTCGTTGGGCAATTTTCCTGTTGTGGCGTTGTATTTGTATTAAAAAGGGTGGTTGATGACGTGAGCAGCCTTCAAACCCTCCCCTTGTCATCAAAAGTCAGCAAATCCGAACTCCCCCCCCCCCTCCTCCCCCGATGCTAACGTAATACTTGAATGACCATACAGTTTTTATTTACCCGTGATTCTTCCATAATTTTTATTCAACTTTCGCATTATTCTTAAAAGTTATGTGAATATGAAAAAACCAAAAAAAGGTCACATGAGTAGAGCCCGGATTATATGCGAATGCATATGTGCATATGCATTTGCATATTTTGGACTTTTTTAGCATTAATGCATATAAATGAATAAAATCGAAGAATCTTCAGAATACGTGCATATTTTTGGAAGTTTATTTAAGCGTAATCACTTTTTTATGATCTTTCAAATAAATATTGCTAATAACATAGTAAAACCTCTGTTTTGCGTTCATTGGCGGGATAAAAAAAAAATTCGTTCGTAAAAGAAGGATTTCAAATGAATACTTCTGTTATACAAGAGGAAAATATAATTTGGCCGTAAAAGAAGGGTGACCGCAGCTGAGGGGGGTGCCCGTTAAGGAGGGGATGGGTTCCACTGTATTTTTATAACATCGCATTTATTGCCGCAGGTGGAATTTAGTGAATTGATAGGGAGATTTTCTTATTTTCTAAATAGCAAGTGTTCTATTATTAAGGCAATTTCTAGAGATATGTCAAAAGCGTTCAATTTTTTTAGAAATAGTGTTGATATTCTTTTGTGACTGACATTCCGTTTCACAGCAAACTAGAAATCAAAAATGATAATAAAAAAAAATATATAGAAGATTTTTGCCGCCTTGCAGTCGAGTGGTTAGGGAACTGGCTTCTCACTGTGCAGGTCTGGGTTCGAATCCCGGTTCGGGCATGGATGTTTACTAACACTAACAAATTCCCTGGACGGATCATACTGATCCCTTGGGAATGTGTGTGGATCACGTTATTATTAATGTGCAGGTATATGTATGTGGGGATAATTTTTTATAAATGAATATGCACTAGGAAATAGAAAATATTCATTTTAAAAGAATATCTGCTTTTTTTCTATAGTGATTTTTTAAATGCTTATTTTCTAATTTTTGATAATTTTAACTTTTTCATAAATTTTTAGTGTATAGTCTGGGGTTTAATGCATATTTCGGCATTTTTAAGAGCATATTTGCATATTTTTAGAGCATATTTGCATATTTTTAGAGCATATTTCGTCTCTTTTTTTAGTGCATATAATCCGGGATCTAGTCATAACAAAGCATGTCCGTCATTTATGTCTTTCTACGACCTGGTTGTTTAAATTTTTGACCACATCCTGGTTAGATTTCAAGATCACCTAGGAAGTTCTCCCAATTTTCCACCAGGTGGCGTTCTTTATTTTCATTTGGAGCGTACTTTTATTGTTGTGCCATTACGCTACTTTATAATTCTATCTGCCATATTTCAGGAGTTATTTAAGATTGTTATATTTCGACAATGTATTCTTTATTTCTCTCAAATATAAAACCATTTTGCTCCCGGGCATCCCAGAACGATTCTTAAAGGTAGAAAATGATTGTAAGAGGCTGTGCATATATCATTCGTATATGAGGTGTACGACTGGCCATAACTTTTGAATGGTGGAGATAGAGATTCAAGAAATGTGCGTCTAGATTTACTAAATCGGACACGCTCTACACGATAGCAACCCCCCAAAAATGCCACATGGTAGAAAATTCTTCAACTTTCTTTAACCTTGTCTTGACAAATTTTTGAGCAAAATTTTAATCAAATAATAATACAGTAGTGTCCTGTAAGTGCTAGCACTGCCTTTTATCTCATCAACCGTCCGTAGGTGAGGTACGATTTCAATTTAGAAAGTGCTCAACAGGCGTTCAAAAATTACCCTGTACTAGTTTTGAGAGTGAAAATACTGTTTATAACCAAATAAAAAAATCGAAACTTTTATACGGCCCCCCCCCCCCGTACTCTAACTTCTAAATAGAAAGTTGTTGCCCTGACTTTCCTGATGCCAACAAAAAAACAATTCCATGTCTCTAAAGGCTGAAACACACTACGTTGACGTGACGTGTAACCACACGTTAATGCGTGTGATATAAAATTCCACGTGAGTATTCTGTAGGTACGTTCACACTGTGCTGACGTGATGTGGTGAAGTCTGTGATGATGTAATCTGACGTAAAACGCAAAAATCCGTGCACACTACTCTGACGTTACGTGGGACAACGTAGAAATGTGTGCGATATAAATTCCACCTATCACCTATGAGTATTCTGTAGGTACGTTCACACTGTTCTGACGTGACACGCCTTATTACGTGTCACAAAAAAAATCAAATCTTTCAGATTTTCGTCAGTCGTGTGATGGCAGAAGACGCCATATTTGTTTTTCTCGTTCTTTTTGCTTCGTTCGTGTTTTGATCAATTTTGTTTCTGTTCGCGTTTCGGTGATGAAAGAGGAACTAATCGAACACATTCGGTCAAATTCTCCGCTGTATGACCCTACCACCATCACCGTTTATAGCACAAAGCCTTCGCGCGAAGCTCGTGACGTCACTGAAGTCGTCCATTTCACCTACAGTCATTGAATATACCGCAAAAAATGGTAAAGATTTCGCATACGTCGGACTGCTATATTCAATGGCTGCAGATGAAATGGACGAATTCAGTGACGTCAAAGCTTCGCGCTGCGGCTTTCTGCTCTAGAAGGTGTTGGTTCACCAGACAGCTGTCAATCTGCAGTTATGGAAATCAGAGCCGCCCTTAATGGTGTGGGACAGGTGCGGTCACACCGGGATCTGCGGTTGGGGGGGGGGGGGGAAGGAACCGCATTTACAATAGTAATAATTTCTTTGATAAATTCTGGGAATCTGCATTTTCATTTAGAAAGAAATAGAGTTCTGAATTTCCACCATATATCTGCAATTGTATTTTTTAAATAATTTCTGAATTTTCCATCAGTTCTGGAATTACAGCGAAACCTCAATACAACGATATTCTGCGTACCTGGGAAAAATATCACTGTATAGGGATTACCGTTATATCGACAGGCAGCAGTTTAACATTCGAATATAGGCATTTGTAAGCAAGACTTGAAAAAATGTCGTTGTAGAGGGATTTATCGTTGTATCGAGTAACGTCGTATAGCGAGGTATCACCGTATTCCTATTAGTCTATACTTTCACCAATTCAGAAAATAAATTTTCCTCCTTGCATTTATTTCGAATTTTCATGATTATCATTTTCTGAATCTTCGATTTTTCTCACAGAAAGAAAAAAAATAATCGGGGCTAAGGGGCCCCAGCTATTATTTTCGTGACGGGCCCCATGTATGGTAAAAGCGGTCCGGTATGGGATGCATACACATTCTTCTCGAACACTGTACTGCAACGATTAATTTCTTCCTCATCAAGGTCATCCAAAACACGTCTCGCATTCAGGGGTGTTGAAAAAAAAGGTTCTCAAAACGATACACAGTAGTAAATATCACGACCAGCACATACGACTTCACTTTGACTGATGGCGTAAAAGCTGAAATACACTACACTGACGTGACGTGATTTCACGTTAATGCCAGAGCCGTGGTAAATTCTGATTCGTGGAGATTCTGTGATGTTTGCATTCCACGTCACATTTTGTTACGTCACCGAATTTCCACGAATAGGATTTCACAAATTCGTCGTTCGTAGTGTGTTTCGGATTTAATGCATCTGTTAAAACATCAGACCAGTGTACAGCACACAGTATAATATCTGATATGATCCCGCGTCATCTGACGTGGCGTAGTTACGTCACGTCATGATAGTGTGTTTCAACCTTAAGTCCAATATTCACAACGATACCTGAATTCGAGGAAATTTAAGAAAGAACAGCGTGTTAAATGAGATAAAAACCGTTTTACCCGCATTTAACACGCTATTCTTTCCCACATTTCCTCCGTTTTTTGGATTCGAATATCTCTGTGAATATTAAACTTAGAAACGTGAATTTGTTTTGTTGGCATCAGGAAAGACAGGGCAACAACTTTCTCATTAGAAATCACAGGATAAAGGGAAGGGGGCGTATAAAAGATTTTTTATTTGTTTACGCACTGTATTTTCACTCTCAAAACTGCTACATGGTAATTTTTGAACGCTTGTTATGTATTTTTTAAATTGGAATCGTACCTCTAACATGGACAGTTGGTGAGATAAAGACCGTGCTACCATTTACAGGACACCCTGTATATATAGCTTACTCATAACGTGCAACCCCCCCCCCCCCGATTCTCAAAATTTATATATATATATAACATATCTACCATTTACTATTAAACCTTATATTTTCACTGAAATAAATGTAAACATATTTGAAGTTCGATACACTGTTTTCTGTTTAACATAGGCCTATTCCATGTTAATAAATTGAAGTTTTTTTCTTCTGCAGAAAGTTAGCTACTACTAAACCAGACATGCACCTCGTCCATATTTCTCTGCAGAACTTCTAACGAATTGGTACATGTTGGAATGTGTATGTACGTACAATGAACCTTCCATGAAGTTTGTTTCTGTGTAATGCTTGTTATCTGTGCAGTGCTTTCTTTCTTTCAAACCAAGTACATGTCAGGTCTATCACCATCTATGGGCGATTTACTACCTAGTGAATTGTGCCGGAAGTGTAACTGTGTTTGTACCTAACAGTCTGAATGCGTATGTAGTGTTGTGTTTGATTTTTCAGTGTCGCCATCTATATTTCAGAAGTGAAGTGAGTGATGTGTTATAATTGAATTTGTGCTGTTTCTAGGCCTGTTGCTCTCTGCGGCGAGACTTTTTAATGGGGAGATTGGGTAGCATTCGTGCCTCGAAGTTGGGACGTGTGAATGTGAGCAGAAAGTTAGCCGCAGGACAAAGTTTCTTGAAACACATTTTTTTTCACAACAGTAAAATATTTCTATGAAATACTGGATAATCTGTTTCACTTCTGGAAACCCTAATTATAAATTTTGATTACATATACTATATATAGTATATGCAATCAAAATTAATAAATAGGTTTTGAGAAATCCTGTAGAACTCCTTTTTAATTGCCGGCAGTACATGACTGCCAGGAACTGAAACAAATTTCAAGGCACAAATGCGAGCTGACTTCTCAGTTAAACTTCTCGCCATAGTGAGCAACAGGACTACAACAATGCAATTATTCAATCATCACACTTCCTTCCTAGCTCAAAAAATCAATGGCAAATACCAGCACTACACATAACAGGTAATAAACAGAAACAAACTTCACATTAAGTGCCCAACACGTAGACGCACATACTGGCATATACTAATGTGCTAGAAATTCCATAGAGGAATGTGTCTGAGGTGCATGTATGGTTAAGTAGTAGTAGTAGTCGTCTTGTACCGCCTCATACACAAACTCCAATTACCTTTCCATTCCTGTATCAATGTAAAGCGATATTTATGGTAATACTGTATTCTTTAAATACTTGGATTTTTTTTCCTTCAAACTGAGCACAACTCAGGTCTATGGACATGGGAAATTTACTATCTAGCGAGTTTTGCCGAAAGTGTAAGTGTGTGTACCTAACAGTCTTGATTGCGTATCTAGTGTTGTGCATGATTTTTCAGTGCTGCCATCTATATTTCAGAAGTGAAGAATGTAAAGTGTAATGTCTGAATACTTGTACTGTTTGTAGAACTGTTGCTCTCTGTGGTGAGACCTTTTAAAAGGGAGATCGGATCACATTTGCATGTCAAAGTTGAAAACCACAGAAAACCAGCTTCAGCCAACTGACAGTGGGGCTCGAACCATTGTCAAGGGAAGTGCTAACCTTCTCTCCTTTCTTACAACACAGGGGATCAAACCTGGGTCCTCACGATGCGAGTCTGTCACTATGACCACTCAACCACCACAGTGGCAAATAATTGGAAGTATTGCTGATTTCAATAAGTAATTGGATTTATTGAAATCTACATCTTTTTTACAGTAAAATAATGTACAATGGGAAAAAAATATCATTAGCTTTAACATACAAGTTTTTCGGATTAACATTTTATAATACAAAATTCCAAAATTGCTTAATTCAAAACTCATCCAGATGGTAAAACAGATTAGGGGTCATTCAAGTATTACCTCAGCAGATTTTTAGCCATTTTTGACCCCCTCATCAGGATAATTTCGTCAGCAGCTTAGAATATTTCATATCTTCAAAAAGGGTGGTTGATGACATAAGCAACCTTCAAACCTCCCCCTGCCATCAAAACTCAGCAAATCCAACATTTCCCCCCCCCCTCGATGCTGACGTAATACTTGAATGACCCCTTAGTTGCAGAATTTTAATTACAAGTATTTCTTTACAGCTACCATTTCTCATTACCAATCTGCAGTGTTATTGGCAAGGTAATCTCTACGACCAATATTTGAAGCTTGTTTGTTCTGCATCGCTTCCAACTTAGGACAGTCAGTAATTCTGTGGCCCAAACCACCACAGTATGAGCAACCTCTTTCGTCTGGAAAAACAATTAGAATACGTTAGTATTGACACGTCATTTTATACATACTTAATGTGAATCAAAGATTTATACCATATCTATCTACTATCTATACAGGGTGCATAGCAAACGGGGAGGGAGGGGGGGGGTATGGCATTTTAATGGTGAACCATTGATCCTAGAGGTATACTTCTACTTAGAAAAAGTTTTAAAATCACGTATAGTACTCAAATATGTCATTCATGGTTTCAAGGGGTTGTATAGTTATTAAAATTTAAAAAAAACTTTTCATACAGTCCTTGTGTACCACAAAAGTCAGTTCGAAAGTTCTTGCCCTTTCTCTTTTGATACCAACAAAAACCTCCATGTTTCTAAATGCAATATTCACTGAGATATTCGAATTTTTAAAAAAACTGAGAAAAGTTGAGAAAGAACAGCGTTCCGTGAGAAAGAACAGACAACCATATTTTTAATATGACAACCATATTTTTATGGGCATCTTTTTATCAGCCACCTCGTTGGGCATTTTGCCTGTTGTGGTGTTGTATTTGTATTTGTATTTGTATTTGTATAAATGTGGGTATAATGGCTTTTCCGCATTTAACACTGTTCTTCCCCAATATGAATATTGCATTTAGAAACATGGAATTTTTTTTGTTGGCATCAGGAGAGACTGGGCAACAACCTTTTAATTGGATATTACAGCACACAGGGATCTTATAAAAATTTATATTTTGTTTCATACTCTGTATTTTCCCCTCTCAAAACTGGTACAGAATGCCTATTGAGCATTTTCTAAACTGTAATCATACCTCTATGACGGATGACTGATGAGATGAAGGCCCTGCTAGCATTTACGGGACACCTGTATCTACGCATATAATACATAAAATTTTTGTGCATAAAACTAAAAACTAAAATTTAATTGAAATAGAAATATTTATTTCGATTTTGCAAGAAAGATATTTTGAAAAATAGATAAGCACCCCCCCCCCCCCACATCCTGCAACAGGGCCTCTATGCCAGTGTTTTTCAACTACTAGGCCACGTCCGGTCATACCGGACTGCAACTGATCTGCCATTTCCTTTTTTCCCAGTCATGTTCCGTTAATCATGCGTTTGACTAGGCCTTCCACTTACAAAAATAAATGAAACCGGGCTGTGGGCTTTCAAAGGTTCAGAACCGCTGCTCTATGCTGAGATCTTTGGTGCCGTCCAGGCCAGATTTTTAACAGTTCCCTGTATTGCAAACTTATGGTGCAAAAAAAAGGAAATTGGGAATTGTCTCAGGCCCTCAGGCTTGATCCCTGTCAGCCCCATCCTTATGGGAGCCATGAAGACAAGTAATAAAAAACACAATTTGGTGTCATAAGATTAGCTTGGGCTAGTATGCATTTTGGCAAGCCCTTCCCATAATGGTATACAAGCTGTCAAAAGAAAACAGAGGACAAAATTGACACTGTTTTTCTGCAGTCCCAACCAAAGTGATTTCTGTTACCAAGAAGAAATGGTCATGGAGAGTGTTTTTTGAAGTTGTTAAGTATCTTAGCGTATTCACTCAGGTGGCACACTTGGGTTCACAGCTCGGATTATTCTTCATTAATGTGCTCATTTAGCAGTCAGCAGCTTTTTGATTACACTGCACAAGCGTTCACAGTTATCAAGGTTGTTTGACAACTATTCTGTTTCTAACTTGTCAATTTCTAATGCAATTGACACGTTTAAAAAGAAATACAATAAACATGTTGGGGTAAATTGAGAAGCTATCCATACTTAGAATAAGACAACCATAAGTATTCTTTATGGGTGTTGTATGTTTTATGATGTATATATATTGTTTGAAATTGCATTTAAATTTGGTTTGCTGTATTCTTGTAATATATGACATCCATATTTGTTATGGGCATCTTTTTATCAGCCACCTTGTTGGGCCTGTGGTGGTTTTGTATTTGTATTTAGTTTTAAAATTAATGAGCTTACAGTTCATTCAGCTGAAATATTTCTGTAAACGGCACACCCAATGGCATAATTGAAAAACCTGTAGCCTATGTTAACAAAATAGTGTACAAAAAAAGGATGCTCAGAAGTGTGGCAAATCAAATAATTGCTCTGTTCTTGCCAGAATCTTTTCTGACACTGGCAGTGTGATCTATTTATGGGGAGCTTAGTGGATTATAGCCCAGGGCAGCAAGTTTGGAGGAGCGAAAAGTTGGGGGAATGGTTAAGAAAATTAGTAAAATGATAAGGGTAGCAAAATTTGTTCAGCTCACAGGCAGTATAACCACAAATCTGCCCTTATCTAGAAAGCGAGTGACTAGGTTAGTAAGTGATTAAAAGAGTGATTTAGAGAGTGTGCAAGCATGTGAATGACAAAATGAATGAAGACCTAGATAACTAATGATCAGGTGAGTGAGAGACCAAAAGAATGTCTTAGAGCAGGGTTTCTCAAACTTTCTCCACCTGGGATACCCTTTCCCTAATCAACGCTTATCCGCAGCTCCCTAAAGCAGTTTAACAAAGAATCTCTTCTAAAAAACCTTTGTCAGGGCTAAGACTGTGCGCCTCTGACAAAGGTTGGCACAACACAATTTGAGAATCCTTGTCTTAGAGTATGTGAGAATGGGATTGGATTGACCTAGATAGTGTATAAGCATAGTAATGACCAAAAGAGTGACTTATAGAGCAAGGAGCCAGGTCAATGAGTGACCAAGAAAGTGTACAAGCATGTGAGTGATGAAAAGAATGACTTAATAGACAGGAGAGTATTCGCAGGGGTGAGGTTGTGTAGGCTGTATCTGAGGGCGAAAAATTTGAGGAATGAGTAGTCGAGAAAATCACATCAGAATGGGAGAAGGATGGCAAAACCATATATTCGCCTCTAGTGTGATGATGATACATTACTCAAAATAACCATGAAAATGATGGCAACAGAAAATATCATGCAGATGTCTTATTTTATCATTTCAAAATTTCACTTATGTTTCTTTTGATTTGTTTCCAGATACAGTGCATAATTGTATGAAATACTCGAATAATAATTAAACCCAGACAAATTAAATTCACAGATGCAAAGGATATCTCACCTCCCAAATCCAGATATTTCTCGTTTTCTGATTGAAGAGCAGCAAGGAATGGTGGAACTTTTTGCTTTGCTTCCATAAGCAAATGTTTCATATCCAAAAGAACAGATTCATCACACGCTTTGTTTATGAACGTTGTTGCAATACCTTTCTTGCCTGAACGACCTGTCCTTCCAATTCTATGAACATAGTTTTCAATATCTTCCGGCATATCGTAGTTGATGACATGCTGAATGTCTTCAAAATCCAAACCCTTAGAAGCAACATCTGTGGCCACCAAAACGTCTTTCTCACCCTTGCGGAATGACTCCACAGCTCTTGATCTCTCTTCTTGGTCTTTCCCTCCGTGGATTGCTACAGCTTCAACCCCCTTCAGCAACAGATACTCGTGGATGGCATCCACATCTTGCTTCTTCTCCGCAAAGATCAATACTGGCGGAGGAGTTTTCATTAGAGTTTCCAGCAGATGAACAATCTTTGCTTCCTGTTTGACGTATTCTACCTCTTGGATGACATCCATGCTGGCAGCTCCGGCACGACCTACATTTACAGTGACTGGTTTAACCAAAGCACTGCGCGCAAAGTTTTGGATCTTTTTGGGCATGGTGGCTGAGAACAAAAGGGTCTGTCGTTGGTCCTGTAATTGAAAATAATCCCAACATAGTAAAGGCATCTCCTAATACATTTATCTGCAGTGGCAAAATGATAACAAATCACATATAATTTTATTGATTTTTACACGTGCACAGGAAATACGATAAAACCACCTGGGATGGGTACTATTGTCATGGCTGCAGGTTTCAACAGGTGAGTGCGTGGACATTTTTTTTTTGTATACTTAGTTAAGGTCAGGATTGGGGGTCCATAACTATGACTTTTTGTTGAAAGGAGGGATAGGTAAACATTATTTCTTGGTAACCCCCCCCTCCCCCATCCACAGTGAAAGTAGATGATAAATGTGCTTTATCTCAATCAATATGATTATGGTTAAAATACGGAGAGATAAAATTAATAAATCGGTGATCACAGTCATGTGATTTGCTGAGAATTCAGAAAATTGAAAGCGTGTGTGTGTTCCTCGAGTGTGTGTGTGTGACAGAGAGAGAGAGAATGGTCTTTCATACATAAATGAATCATGATTCTAAACTATCAGAAGGAATACATACCTTAAAATAAGAGAATATGGTTCTGACATCCTCTTCAAAACCCATATCAATCATTCTGTCGGCCTCATCCAAACACAGATATCGGCACATGTCTAGGTTTACACGCTTCTTGTCCAGCATGTCCATCAAACGACCTGGAGTGGCAACCATGATATGAACACCCCTGGTATGATAGCAAAAAAAACAATCAATTGGTGAAAAGGATAAATAAGCAGACCATAGAAAACAATACACAAAGCATACATAAATGCATATAACACATCAGGAAGCAACCCATAACCCCATACTAGATCTTTCTTCATTACTATTGATGTTCCTGTACATTTCTTGATAGAAAATTAATATCACGATCATAGTAAGAAAAAACCATGTGCTAACTTGCTTAAATTTTTTGAATACACCCTATATTAATCCTTTACTTATGAATACAAGTGGGAAACGAACTTTAAGGCCTAATACTGGAACAAAAATATTCACAGCTGTGACATCTTTGAAACATAATTTTTACTGTGTGATGTATAAGTCAAACGACCCTAAAATCATGTTACCTAAGTGTGGGTCTCCTATTAACAAGGGCATAAAATATGAACGAGAATGCCAAATTTCATATCAATATACAGTTCTAATTTAAATATCCACACTAGATACATACATTCATTTAGACAAGCATACTAGAAATAATAATTAATAGTATAAGCATTAATACAGTCAAACATTATTAAGAGATTAAAACAAAATATCATATTTACTCACATATAGGATGAAGTATAACTTTATAGATCAAAATATGGGAAAAACTAGAGTTATATTAATGCAACTCCTTATTTCATTTATTATCGGATAATAGCACAAAATGCCTGTATCAAGGCAAACAATCATTTTTCTCAGTGCTATCATCTTTCGTATACTCTGACTCTCCCTCCAAAGCTCTCTCTCACTACAGCCCACAGCCCCCTTTCCCTTCTTTTTCACCTTCACTCCACAAAGCATTGTCTTCTGATCCATCACATGTATTTGAAATGCAGCATTTCCTGAAAATGACTGACATCAGCTCTAGAGGTATATTCTTTCATGCAACTGGCAATTAATCGGTTATGGTTACGAGAGTCTCCCTCCCCACAAGATGTGATCACATTAAGTGACGTGCACTGTACTAAACAAAAAAAACTGCAATGAATCTTTTGCTCGAGTATATACAGGGTGTTTCAAAAAGAATCATCCGATTAAAAAAAATTGTAACTATTCAGCTTTTAATTGAATAATGTATAGGTAGGAAGAGGGAAATCTCGAGTTTCATGCAGTTGCAGACAGGTAGCACCAACGCTCTTCCTTCGGCCATCACTTCAGTTTTTATCAAGATTGGCTTTTTCTACAGTTAGGCTAAGAACATAGTGGAAGCGACGAAGGAGAAGGAAGAGAAGCGACACGAGAATATAGTTGCGAGCAAGGAACATAGTACACATAGTGTGGGCGTTTGATATAGCAGAGAGTATCAAATAGAAACTCGCAACCAGCTTGGTTTTTTTAAATTAAACAATACTTAAAAATTTAATAATTATAAAAATCATTGCTCAGACAACAGTTTAGAAATAATAGTGTTGTGTGAATATCACTATTTTTAAATATAACTTATGGAAATATTCCTCATATATTTTGGTTGCTTTCCTTCCTACACGTCTTTTATTGTGGCACTTTAGTTCAATCACTTCTCGAAAGACCAATATTTTATACTAAATTTATGAGTAAAAATATCAAGTTTATCAAAGCCCCTTAATAGCTTTATTTGTATAAATATGTGTATTGGCTTCATTTTTTCACACAAGAAACGTAATTATTGACACCCAAAATATAATATAATAATTTAATCCATAGGGCTGCCTGCAAGGACGTTATGTCCCTTGGGGTCCAATATGACTATTTATTGTGTTCATGTGTTGTTCTTTCTATGTGGTTTTGTTCTTTTATATGTATTTTGTGTTTGTTTTTGCAAAAAAAAAAAAAATCCAGCATAAAAACATTCGGTACGCTTCTCCAGTATGGAAATATTGACGGTACACAGAAAATAAACAAACAAATAAAACTTGCCAATTTTTCCACAGAAATATACATGATTTTTAATTCAGAATACTCAAATACATTTACCCACACACGGTGCACGATAAATCAGCTTAAAACTCAAAATATAAATATTATAAATTCGAAATATAAATAATTTTTGGTTTGGTTAAGCACGTGCCCACGAAAAAATTTTGACGGGAAATGTGTGAAAATTATTCGGTACTTGCTGTTTTCATTTGATCGTCCACACAATTTTGAAGTACGTCGAGAACTTAACATCAACGTTTCTGGTGACATTTTTGACCTCACTACCTCTTTTTAACAGCAAAAACAAGCCCTTCGATGACTATCTTGAAGCTACACACAAGCGAGCAGAGTGGCGAAAACAAAATATCTTGAATGCGCTGCTGTTAACGCTTGTCACGGAATTCCCGCTCTGCTGCGGTGCACGCCACTATACGCAGGTGCATTGCAATCAGTGTGTTTGATTTCGCTGCGTCAATCTCTTCTCCGCTCGCCACTTTGCTCTCCGTTTCACTATGTTTTCAGCCTTGGAAACCGATTTGGATGACTTCATTTTCCAGCAGGACAAAGCACCACTAAACTGGAGCTTGGACGTTCAAGAATTTTTGACCAATTGCATTCCAAAACAATGGATCGGCTGTACAGGACCTGACGATTCAGTTACACATCACTGGTCTTCAAGATCACCAGACCTCACAGTGTGAGATTTCTTCTTGTGGGGGTTTATAAAAGACTGTTTATGTGTCTCCCCTTCCAGCTACATTAGCCGAACTAAGATGTGCATAACAGCAGCCGCGGAAGCAGTGGATGCAAACATGCTCGCCAAAGTTTGGGACGAATTTGACTACCGTATAGACAAATGCTGTACATCTCAAGGTGGACACATTGAGCACCTTTAATTTGGTTTTTAAAAAAACTTATGGCTAGCCATGTAATATAAAATTAATCTTAAGTGTCTATGTTCAATATTTTTTGTAATATATGCATTTCAAATTGGGTGATTCTTTTTGAAACACCCTGTATAACTACCTAGGTTTTTGAAGCAGTGAAAACTGAATAAAAACTTTTTACCATACGTGAGTAAATACGGTAAATATTTTTCCATGTCCGGTTCAATTGAACTGTTGTTTTACCATTTAATATGAAAGATTTGCTGTTAGTTAGTTTTTTTCTACTTTGTGTTAATGAGGTTCGACTGTAGCTTAAAAAAATATAAATTTCAAAATTTCAACATGTGTGCATCAAAATTATACGTAGAAGAAACACCAAGTTTTTTTTTATGCAATGAAAAAAAAATTACCTTTTTATCACTTCAAGTTGGTCAACAACGGATGTCCCACCTATACACAGGCAGCAGCGCAGCTCGGGAAACCCTTCATCTAAGAGGCAACGGCTGTAGTAATTCAATATCTCATGTGTCTGTTTTGCCAGTTCCCTCTTCAGAAATGAAGCATAATAAAAAAAGGTTAGCAACATTGAAAAATGGAAAATGAAAAAACAAAGTAATTATTTAAAAAAAACATTATAAAACAAGAATTTAAATTAAAATTTCTGGCGATTCTTTTTTTTACTTACCGATGGGCAAATTATCAGTCCATATGGGCCTTCGTTCCTTATAAACGGGATCTTTTGCTCCTGCTCTATAGCAAACATCACAATGGGAAGGACAAACACCAATGTTTTTCCTGATCCAGTGAAGGCTATGCCAATCATATCTCTTCCAGAGAGTCTGTGTATATGCAAAAAAAATAAAAACCATACTCAGAAGATAAATATATAAAAAAATGGTTCAGCATGATATTTGCACAATGAATGCAATTTATTAAGACTTGTGTGTTGAAGGTGAGTCCTAAGTTTTAAGTTTTTCAATGCAGTCGAAACCCACTTATAATGAAGCCAATGAAACTCTTTGTTATACGCGAACTTCGTTATATCCATACCAGCTTGAAAAATTATGTGTTTAAGCAAAATGAAACATTTTACATGCAAGATGCATTTTTCGGTAGTCTGAGCAATGAATAGGTTAAAATAATATATTTTGAAATGAAGATTTTACAAATTTAATTTAAAATCACACAATTTTTGAAGCCATGAGTAGTGTTTTGCACTTGCGACATTCTAAAAAGTAATTTGCACATGATGAAACTGCAACAATCAACGTCTGAATCTAGCTTGAGATTGGCAAATGTGTATTAAAGGTGGTTTGGAGGTTAAAATTCTAAGGAATAAATAACCTCAATACATTCTTCTTGATGAGGTTGTCTGCAAACAAAATAAGATTTAACAAGAAAAAGTTGAAAAAAAGAAGCAAAATAGGATTTTACAGTACTCAAAACAGCTCTACTAGAATGTCTTCCAAGGAAAGAAAAGACATCATATCAACTGCAGAATGCAAATTTATACATAAGTAGATTTAAATAAGATTACAAAGAAATTCATGGCAATTCTATGTTTGAAAATCGATCGAAAATTTGTCATAGGCATATTTTGCTGAAATCAGTGTTCATTATAAGCATAGATAATCTATATCATTACTGAATTCACTGGACACAGAAAAACTGCACTGTATGTGAAAATTCATATCTGTGTTCGTTATAGGCGAGTCCAACTGTGTTTACATACAGGGTATCCCATCAAGACTGCCCAAACGCTGCACAGCCAGATTCCTCGCTTGGGTCATACAGGTACAGTTTTTTTGGGCATTTTTTTATGTATTTCAAGTGAGGAATCTGGCTGTGTAGAGTTTGGGTGGTCTTTATGGGACACCCTGTATACAGGTTGATTATGATTAAAGTTCCCATACACTTTGAGTAGATTTTCTCAAAAACTGCTTATCCAAATACAGCCAAATTTTCAGGATATCTTAATGAGATCATAGGAGGTTTGTGAAATAAATGAAAAAAGTTCAATTTTCAACCACCACACAGTTAGTGTTTAAGCTACGGTCGCATTTTTTGTAAAATGCGTAAGAAAATCGTAGAATGCAAAAGAAGTAGTAGCCATTTTCGCAAAAATGCGTACAGGAGGTAAGAAACTAGTAGACATCCAACCATCAATCATTACATCAGCATTGTCGCATTTTGCTAAAGCTTTTCCCCCTATTTTCACTTGTTTGCAAAAGGAATTTTTTATCCAGCTTAAACCCTGCACACAGTGTGTTATTTTGGCAATCTACGGGACAAAATTAAATTTTAAACTAATCTGAAAAAGAGAAAACATTATATTTCTCAATAACAGAATGTCCCCACATTGTGGAAATGTGGTTAGTTTCTTTTTTAAGTGTGCACAGTTCTGTTCCGGCATATCCAAACCATGCCGTTCTCAATCATACACCTCACAGGGCTTCGTCACCCATTTCATTCCGTCCATTTTGCTTGACCAGTGTACATCACACATTTTTTTTGCACCGTTTTTGTTCAATGGTAATAATTTACATTCTTTTCTGATATTTGTATGAATGTTACCAATAATCTCATTGGTTGCATATGCTTGAAAGTGTCATACTTTCATGCTATTTAGTAGCATGTGTATTACAGTTCTAAACTCTTACATCAACAAGCAAAAACTACAAGCGTGAACTCTATCCTATTACAGGATTAAGGAATAGAAATTATGTTATCCACCTTTCATCAAATAACAGATATATCAACAGAAATCCCACTCATCATCCAGATGAATCCCAATCAAATCCGGATTCATCAAACAGAGATACAGAGCAGGTTTTTCCCCCATCATTTTTATTAGCATTTTTTTTACTATTAGATTATTTGTTTACGTGTATTTATTTTTTACAAGTATTTATATAATTTCCAGCACGAAATATGGTAGAATGAATACTCAATCTAATTTGTATTATATGCTTATCTTCATGCAACAGAGCAATTATTGAATTTTAAGGAGCCAATCCACATGTATAAGTGCAATATAAAAGGAAAAGGTACAAAACGACACGGTGGGTACAAATGTAGACTTTATTCAAAATATACACCATAGGCCTGAGCACAACGATCCCACTGATGAACAAGCAGCAGGATTCCTTTCCCAGAATTCCTGTGGCCGTGACGAGACCCAGTCCTTCACAGCATCCTTGAGTACGTCGTCCGAGTTGAAGCGCTTCCCTTTCAGGTGTTTCTTCAGTGGACCAAACACATGGAAATCGCAGGGCGACATGTCCGGACTGTAGGGCGGATGGTCCAACGGCTCCCACTTGAACTTGGCCAGTTCCATGTGTGTGACTTTGGAGACGTGTGGATGCGCGTTATCATGGAGCAGAACCACACCCTTCGTGAGCAGCCCCGGTCTTTTGTTCTTGATGGACCTGCGTAGGCATTGGAGTGTCTCACAGTACACATCGGAGTTAATGGTTTTTCTGTGCTTGAGGAATTTCACAAGTAGCGGACCTTGAACGTCGAAAAAGACGGTGAGCAACACCTTGCCTGCTGACGGCATGGCTTTGAACTTTTTAGGGGGAGGTGACGATGCATGCTTCCACTGCATGCTGTCCTGCTTTGTCTCTGGCTCATAGTGATGGCACCAGGTCTCATCACCTGTGACGATCTGCTCCATGAAAGCGGGGTCTTCCTGATACCGAAACAGATGTTGCAGTGCTAGCCCCATACGCAGTTCCTTTTGCTGGTCGGTGAGCTGCTTTGGAACCCAAGCGGCACACACCTTCCGATATCGCAACCTGTCATGAACAATTGTCCACACGGTTCCATAGCTGACATCTACCTTCACCGCCAACATTCGCAATGTGACACGCCGATCACTTCTCACTAGGTCGTCCACCTTGTCGATGAGATCGCTCGTGATGACAGTGTTTGCCTGGCCTGGTCTCGGGTCATCACCCACACTCTCACGGCCTGCACGAAAACAGGCACTCCATTTTCTGACAGACTTGTCAGAGACACATTTCTCCCCGTAAACTGTCACCATCCGGCGATGAATAGCTGCCAGTTTCTCACCTTCCGCTGTCAGAAATCGGATAACACCTGTGGTTGGTTAGCGCACCAACCTCTCGATGAGTATAAAAAAACAAGCCTGCCGTTCGGAATCGGCGATAAATTGTAGGTCCCGGTCTAATTAGCCCTCGTGTGCAGAAAATGACAGTGGTGCGACAGAAATGATCAATGATAACACCTCGCTGCTCCTCAATCGTCGAATTTTGCAACACGAACGCCATCTTGTCCTCATACGGACTGCCGCATCATTTGGACGCCGCTTTTGATAAGAGCCTCTGCTCTCTCCTGCGCATGCTCCGATCCCAGTCAGAGACTCCAATCGCATCCCGAGATGTCTCGCTACGTTCTCCCATGGCGGAATATGCAATATTTAACTGTTACGTTTTTACGTCGTTTCGTACCTTTTCATTTGATCACCCCTTGTATATATGCAATTTTTTTTTTAAATACAGCATTTTATAACATTTATTGTAATTTTTCACTGTAATTTATGGGATGCAACAGAATAGGACACAAAAATCAATCTTGATTAATTTAAAATATTTTTGTCCCCCCCCCCCCCCCCCAGATGGTCAAAATAACACTATGCACTGGGTGAGAAAGTGGCGTTTTTTAATTGAATTTCCCTTTTTCCCAAGGACCATATAGCATATATACCAAGTTTCAATTTTATGTGCCTTACAGAATGGGCACTACATAGGTTGGAGTAGTGTCAATATACTGCAACTACTCAGACCTATGCAGCGCCCGTTCTGGTAGACGTAATGCATTGAAACTTAGTATATCTGCATTATAGTCCTCTGCAAAAAAGAAAATTCAATACATAAAAAAGTGCCACTTTTCACTTGGTGGTCAAAAATTGAACAATTTTTTTAATTTCATAAATCATTCTTCCATTAAGATATCCTAAATTTTTTTTCTACATTTGGATAAGCAGTTTTTGAGAAAAACTATTCAGAATACTGAAACTTTAATTATAATCACCCTGTACATAGAATAGATTGTCGTAAATGTCATGCTGATAGATTGTGCACTGCTTCTCTTCACGTGAAATCTGAAAGATACAAAGATTAATATGTAACACTTCCAAACTGAAAAATTGTGATTGAAATTGGGTCCCCCATGGAAAGCCACCAGAAGGAAATATTTGAGAGCAAAAGAGGTGAAGTTGATTGCACTATAGCAACTAGATAGTACATAAGTTTTAGCTCAAGTTGCAAGAAACTTGATGACTACTGGATCATTTGATCACATTCGTCACACCACAGCCATTTTTTGCACGAGGGACAGTTAGACTGGGAAGAACATTTTTTTTCTATCATATATCTTGAAAAGGGGTTGATGCATTAAGCCCTCAGTGGGGACTCCTTAACAAATTTTATTTTGGTAGGACTTCTTGCTGCAGCAATGTGTTATGCGGTTATATTACTATCGTTTTTGTTATAACTTGTTGCCAGGAAAGTTTTTTGACAAGGAATTGGGTATCGAAATTGTGACACCTCTGAAAATGTTTTGGTACGATAGGAAAGCATTTTATTGACCTCGGCTGGCTACTGTGCCCAATAATTGCTCGATGTTAGGTAGGCCAAAACTATGTTATTGTAAGACTGGCAACAGGGTCAAATCTCACTATTAGAAATTCACGGTTACCCAGCAATCTAGGAAACCCACATTCCAGTACAGTTCATCACATTCTCAACCACAGCAAAAATATTATAAAGTGGACTACCAAAAATACTCTGCAAAACTTTGGACTTATCCCAATATATTTTTGTTTCTTAATATACTCGCAAGGGTGCCTTCATCACAAATTCTGTAATATAATGTTTTTCTGCTATCAACAACAGAATTTTTTCTTTAATTTAAAAAAAAGTAAAAATGAACATACACAGCAGGTAATCCTTGCATTTGAATAGGAGTAGGAGCAGTGATTCCTTTTCTCTTTAATCCTTGCAAAACGGAACGAGGAAATTTCATTTCCTGTAATATAGAAGAAACACACATGCACAATAATGGTATCAATATAATCAAGTCAAATTTTTTGCATTAAACATTTTTTTTTTTTTGTGTAGCAAAACCAAATAAATAAAATTCACTACATGGCTCTTTCTCTACCGATATATTGCAAAAGCGCTGCCAAAATGTTAAAAATGAAATCATGAACAGAAAAGAGGTGAGGTTGGTTATGCTTCCAGACTGCTGCAAATTTGAGTATGAATACTTTTTTTCTCCCCTACCTGATCAGTTACATATTTTTTACAAAAACTACATCCATATGAATACAGCAGGAGTCTGTCCAAACATTTTTTTTGCAGTGTCCTATTTTTGTGAAAATTTTCCTTATTTACACGAAAATGGTGATTAATTTTGTGAAAAGTGAGTAATTTTGTAAACAGCAAAATAAACTAGTTCAGTGGTGGCCAACAGCTGGTCCATGAGGTGGTTTTGTGCAGCGTATGACCAGGTAAAAGTACTGTGTATTAAATTAAATTTATGATCATTATTTGAGCTGTCGGTTCCAACAGCAGATTTCCTGATGAACTGCTGGTGCACTACTTATTGGTGACAAAAATGATTTAAGAATTAATTGATTAATTTAAATAATTAAATAATGGTGCAGCTTATATGCCAGAGTGGCACCTTGATCTAGCTTATTTATCCCAAAAGAAATGAAATGCCAGGTTTACAGTTTCATTGATGTTTTTATGAAGGATTTTGTTCAGATCTGGAATTCTGTGAAGGGTCCAAAAAACTGATCCAGATTTGGGCTGGACAGATCCCCTGTAAAGATTATTTTTCACAATTTAGATACTAATTTCATAAAAATTATTCTTAGCTTCAATGTGATACTGAAACCTCTGTTATAGGAATAGTGGAAACTGTACTTTGAAATGAAAGTAGTTTAGTATTAAATGCGCTATTGGATTCTGGTGTAAAAAACTTCAAGGGACCAATTGATTCACTATATCTGATTAATAAGTGATTGAATTCAGGGATGGAGCCAAAAGTTTTGCTCATTATATTGGGAGGTTCGTTGTAAGCTGGATTTACTATAACAGCATTCAACTCTACTAGATTAAAAAATTTAGTTAAAAACACTTTTATTTTTCTAATACAGCTCATAAGGCTTTTGCAGCCATCACCATGCATGAGGCGGCAATGCAGCTGCCTAGGACGGTATTTTTTAGGGCAGATTTATTATAGTGCAGTGTTTTCAGTCTCACAAATTTTTATACATAGTAATAAGTATAAGAAGAAGTAATTTTTTGAAGGGAAAGTGTGACTGAACAAATAAGCCCAGATAAATACAGTACTTTTTAGTGTTGAAATGCTACTCCACTCTTTGCTATTCAATGCACAATTCATCTCAACACACTTCCTTTCTTCACTTCCAAAAAGTGCCGTCAATCTCTAGAAGAGATGGTTTCTGAAAAAACAAATTAGGTTCCTTCTCTTTTTTAAGGATCTTTTCACTCTTTATCATCAATTTTCCAGTTGACTTTCAATGACTTTCCTTTCAATGAATGCCTTCAATGACATCTGTGAACTTCTGGAGCTTCTGGTTCAAAAATTTGAATTTTTGCAAGAAGTGATTTTTTTGGACGTTTGAGTTTAAGAAATTTATAGGTTTGGTAGTGTTTTGCCATCAGTAAGAATTCAAAATGAACTACTTTAAAAGGTTTTTTCTTTGACCTTTGAAAACTTTATAGAATAATAAGCAAGGACTCTCGATGCTTTTTTAATGCATGGGCCCCCTTGGATGCATAGAAGGGTCTCCTGATTATTTGAGGACCAGCAGAATGATTTATGATTTTCTCAAGAGCAAATATGTAAATTAGTAGGCTTTGAATTTCAACCAGATAGGAACAACTGAACATGACTTGCTTGGGATGCCCACGTCGCTCTTAAAGATAGCCCTAAAGTCAATACTTTGGCGCAAGGTTGTAGTCTCGTCAGTCTACTAAGAGGCATATCATGAACCAAGAGCTTTGACTATAACTATCACCAGAAGAAAAGCTTCTACACAAGAACTCGGGCATATACTTTAACTGAAATAACCATGATGCAAATCATTGTAAATCATAGGGTGTTTATCTGAGTTGGTGGTGAATATCTCCTGAGTATGAAATCAGGCATCTATCCTTAATGGTTTAAGTGAGCACTATGAACCCCCCCCCCCACAAAGGATAGGGCTGGCAGGGCACGGGACAAACCTCATTGTTTGTTATTTTTCTTCACTATAAATTCACTATAGAACAGGCCCTACCAAAGATATCTATGTCAGGGAACTAGCTCCAGGATGGAGGAGGGAATGATGAGCACCGAGATGCTCGCAGTAAAAATGGAAAATTTTATTCTCAAATGAAATGAGCCCTTTAACTTTTTTTTCAGATGGGGCATACTGTCTTTTATTTCACCTGCACAGACCTGTTTCTCTGCTCACAGAATTTTGATATCTGTGTGAAATGGCAAAATAACATGTTGCCTCGTAGAATACAGGCAATTTTTTCTGTGCAGCAAAAACCTCTGAGTACATGGAGACATTCTCAGACTCGAAGCATCCATATATTTTCTAAACTTTTTTAGCATGAAAAAATGGTACCTTCTCAGGCACTTCTGGCCATAACCAATGAACAGGTAGAAATAAAATTTCATCAGCAAAAAAATATGCCTTCTAGAAAATATCGAAAACAGTACAGTGTTATATTACGTGTCATAAAGACATAAATGAACTAGAACCCCTTCCGCCATGTAACACATAAAACCATTGCAATTCTTCGATTGAAATTAGCAACAAAATTTTGATCAGTGCGTTGCATGAAAAAAATAGTATGAAGTGATGTTCGTTAATATTTCAAAAGCAATAATATTAGTTAAATTGTCAAATTAGCCTCAAAATATTTTAACAGTTGTTATTTGTGTGGGGTAAAACAACATTAGTAAAACTCACAAAAAGTAACTGTCCTTGGCTTCCATATTTTTTTATTACAATCACAGAAAGCCTAAGATGACTGCACTTTGCAAGTTTTACTAACGTCGTTTTACCACAAAAAAGTTACAACTGTTAAAATTTCATGGCAAACTTGATAGTTCAACGAATATTATTGCTTATAGAATATTAACTAACATCAGATATTGTTTTTTTCATGCGGCACATTAATCAAAATCTCGTAGGGCTGATTTTAATCGAATTTTAAAAGTTTTATTTGATAGGTGGTGGTTTTTTTAAGGGGATTCCAGTGATTGATGTTTCTCACATGTAATACAGGGTGATTCTAAATTCATGGGACAAACTTTGAGAGGTGATATAAGACTCCTAAAAAAGGATTTCTGATCATAGAATGAGCGGTCAAATCGCAATAGCAAAGGCAGTAGGGAGGGGTTGTTTTTAGATAGTGCACAACAGCACATCACCAAAAAACAAATATGTTTTTCCGAAGGATTTGCTGTGTCACGTGCCATCAACCATTTGAAGGTTCATCTACATCTTCAGACTGGATTGGAGTTTGTTTTTTATTGGTGCAAGGACCATCAAGGTTATGCTGTGCTAAACAATGATCAAGCGGTACAGTGACTCGTGATAGAATTTGCATTACCCAAGTTGCACCATGAGAAGACTTACCCCATTACAATATCCTGCACCCTGGCATTTTGCGTAAAATCAGCCTTTATGGGGGGGGGGGGGGGAGGACGGCAGATTGGGTTTGGGGAGCAAAAGGAATCTCTCCCAATAAAATAACGTATAAATAGGGAAAATTTATCTTTATGGTATGCGTGTGTAGGCTGTATAACATGGAGAGTCAAGATTTCAAAAAATAGGAAATGAGGAGAGTGATTCTTGGATTTTCAATAAATAAATTTAGTCTTTGGATTCCAGATAAATACTAATTTATGTAATTTTTGTCATAAAAAAAGTCCAAAAGCGCATTTGTGATACTTAAGATTTTTTTTTCAAATAATGTTTAGTAAATTTTATGTAGAATTTTAATGTGTTATATATAAATGTGTGCTAAATAGCTCAATTAAACCTTTGAAGGGCAGACATTTTTCCAAAAACCCATGGGAAAAAATTTCAATAGGTGCACCCACTATCAGACCATCGTCCTCCTTCAAAGAAGAGTTATTATATTGATTCAATATATCTCATCAGGACATTTTTATTTAGGAAATTCTCTCACAACATCTTAAATCATCAACGTTACACCCCCTCTCCCCAGGGAGTTGTGACCAACACTTCGGAAACCACTGTAGCAAGGTAATAGAGGTGAGGAAAGAAAACTCTTTTGAGATAGTCATATCTTAAGAGCGGCAAAATATTATTTGCCTCAGGCAGCAAAATTCCTGGGACCGGCTATGCCATCACACATCTATAAAATTTTCTGTGTAGTAAATGGTTTTCCATTTAGAATAAGTCTGAAAAAATAGGAGCATTTCACATGCTAGTGCTAAGTATTGGACAGATAAAAAAAAAAGTTAAAAAAATTGGGATAGGCTGTAATAACATGGCTGTAATAGTTTTGACGTGAATACATTCTTTGTGACTACCTTTGCATGGCAGATATTGACATAATGAAATTGGTATCATCTGATTTGTTTTTGAAATACAGACAATTGAAATTACAGACAATACCAATGTTTTCTATTTGTGCTGCAAACTTCTTGAGATTTTGAATTCATGAAATGATTTTGTTACAAATGGAGGATGTGGGTCTGGTGTCACGACTGGAAGACCTATTAAAACCAGAGTGTTGTCACTGGTTTTGTCGCAAAGATATCAGATGACACCATTTTCTCCAACAGTTGACACTTGATTTTACGAACCTTAAATTCATGAACTGCACAGTTTTACAAACTAATCTTCTGGTCCCAAACAATGAATTATTCTTTTAAATTGCTTTCCCATTTAGGAACATCAGATTTTACAAATCATTTTTTCCTATCTGTGCGAGTTTGTAAAAATGAGCATAGACTGCATTTGCGTTGAGAACCTACTGAGATATAGTAAAATGATATCGTTACGAAAGCAGGCATGTTCAGACCAATAAAGGTATTAAACCCAAAGTGCTATCATCGGATTTGTCTCACAAATGCCTATCAGATGACACCAATGGATTTTATTTATGTTGCTAACTTCCCAAGGTATAGCATAAAACAATTTAATTATGAATGTGGGCCATGGGCCTGGTATCCAAACCAGAGAGGTATTAAAACTGAAGTGGTATCAATGGATTTGTGTCAAACAAGGTCTACCCACAGATATAAAAAATACTGATGTTTTCTGAATATTTCTTGAGATATGAGTGTTTAAATGATTTCATTACGCAACTTTTTGCAAATGCACCCAGTATTGTCAGATGATTTAAAAGATGTATTCACGTCGAAAATTGATGGTGTGATTTTTGCACATGCTGGGGTCTTTTATAGCAAATACTGGGTTTTATTTTTCAGACCATATAAAAAAAATATATATATGAATGAATAAATATGAACTTTAGAGGCCTAGAAATTCCCACAACATTAGCAAATGCACAGTAATAAGAAAATCAGAATGATGTAAATTTTACCAACTTTGGTAAATGACAGCGATTTATATAAAACTAAGTATGGGGCATACCCTAAATGTCTTGATAGGAGGTGGAATTTCCTCTCCTTCCACAAGTATTCTGTTCTTCCGTCTCACTCTAACGTGTCGCTTTGCTGGCATTTCCAAAATATAACGAGGTGGCCTCCATCTACATACCCAAGAGACATGGAGAAATGATTCAGATAACTAAAAACAGTACAGTATTTGCTGTGAAATCCATCAAAAGACTTTACAGTAAAATGAAAATAAACTATTCAATGCTTTTGTAAATTTTCACACATAATCCAAAATTTTTTCTATCTGGTTCATTGCAAGGGTGAAAAATGTATCATGGAAAAATACAACTATGCACATGAATATAGCCATTCAGTGTTAATGAGTTTACTTGAAAAGTTATAACTTATAAAATATTTTAGTACAGGTGAACGATCACTCTATGCTGCATGTGTGTGTGTGTGGCTATGCATAATTAAAAGATGCTCCTAGACATAACAAATCCTTATATACACCATTGCTGTATATGACATATTGTGCACAGAAAAAAAAAGTCTTTGTAGATTCAAAAAAAAAAAGAATCAGAGGGAATGTAGGTATTGGTTTATCTTATCAACACCATTGTGTGCAGCATGATAAGTTTTGTGCATGGTCAATTGATTTTCGAAATCAGAGTGACAGTCATTTTTCTTTCTTTCATGTGGATTCTTTTGTTGTATTTGATATCATATAGTATCAATATTGACTTTATATTTATATAAAGTCAATTTAAAAAATTTCACTACCAAACTATGCTCATATTCTGTGTCATGCAGGACAAATTTGGACAATCTCTAAAGCATGTATCCCGGCAAAATCCTCTACTTTCTTTTATGCTTTGACATGGGAAATAAGCGTGAAATGTACGAGAAGATTATTTGACGTACGAAAGATTTGTACTAAAGTATTTTGCAGAAATAAAATAGGCAGCAAATCATCAATGTAATGAAGAAGAATATCAATTTAGCCAATATAGAAAAACTAGTTCAGAGAAATTATCGCATCAAAAACCAGTTCATTTTATTCATGAGAAAAACCACATAAAATTGGACATTTTCTTTAAAACAGGTGAACATCCGCAAAAGTGAATCAGGCAGAAATTAAAAATCAATTCTAAAAAAAACCACAAAGACTACAAACCCTGTTTTCAGCGGATTCTGATATTGGATGCCCTTCGCCAATTCTGCAACACCCATCAAAGCTGTCGAGAAATTAAATTACAAGTTAGACTTGTAGCTATAATTATAGCATTTGTTCACAATGTATGTTAAAAAAAATTTTAATTCACAGATAAATGTAATTAATTATCAATGTTGATAAATTATACTGAATACACATTACATAATCATTATTGAGTTTAAATGTGTCATAAGTATAATATGCAAAGTATGTTGATAAAAATTTAAAATTGCTAAAGAGACATAAAATCAACAGGAACAAAATTTTTAACAGCTATTATATTACCTGGTGTTAAAAAACGAATCTGTGGGGTAGTTATTACTATGTAAAACAAAATTTTAGTTTGACTTGAAAGCCTATTTACATATATCATTTCAGTCTAAATTCAGTCTGGGATGCATCTAAAACATAAGAATCAGGTTCTTCACTGCTCCCGATTAGTGTTAGTGAATTTAAGCTAATAGAGGGAAGAAGAATATTTTTTTAACTGAGATGAGACCGATCTGTCGAAATGAAGATGGGCCATGATTGATTTTTGAAAATAGGCAAACATAGAAAAGAATAGTCTGTCAAAATACATAGAATGCCCAGTAAATATCCAGACTTGATCCCAACAACCTGGATAATGAAGATACCAAGTTCAGTAACTGTATTCTAAAGTGAATAATGCATGGCAGCTGCTTTACCGCACACCAACTCCAGTAATATTGCCACACAGGAATTTCCTACCACTGGAGTTGGTTGGGATATGAAAGGGCATCTGGGTGGTCGTCCCAGGCTCAGTAGGTAAAGAACTTGTTTTCTATATTCTTCTCCCGGTTCGAACCTGTGGACTCTGACATGGAAACTCTCATGCTGGAAGACGAACATCTCACCACTACACCACTCGGGTGTGCAACACATGACTGGACACCAGATGATAGGAGTTATTGACGTTAGCTCTATAGGTAGGAACATTAGAAGAGTTAAATCTGTGTGGGCTAAGCTTGAGCTTTATACATGAAATTGATTTTTAAATCAATTCTGGAGGTGCTCAGGCACGTTAGAATTACCAATAGCCGATAACATGCTGATATTAACAATAGCAGGTAGCCTATCTAGACCAGCGTTCTTCAATCTTTTTACCCTGTGGACAGGTGAAAATATAATTTTACTGACCAGCAAAAATTAGATAGGCAATTTATGGACCTGCTGATGGACCAGGCAAATAAAAACCAACATAAAAATTTATTTTACTTATTAAATCTGAAATTATGTAGCAACTACATGAATTGGGCAAAATGTTTCACGGAATGGCAGGCAAATCCCCATGGACCGGCAGTTGAAGACGACTGGCCTAGACTGTTTTCAGTTGGTAAGATAACTCACATGCTTCCCAATATTCTGACGGCTACAGCAAACACAGAACCCCAGACTCTGATGACACTAATCATCTGCTTTCTTGTAATGTGTTACTTTAGATGGCATCTGACTATTTTATTTTAACACACGAGCAGGTTGTGTGATCATGGAATTTCTAGTAAAAGGAGGTTTTTTAACCTGCTGTGATTCGGGGTTGACTATTTGTGACTGAACAACAAACTGAGTGTAGCATAGTCATTGGTGTTTGAATAATGTATACAGTATACACTATTGTGAATATATTGGGGAAAGAGGGGGAGTATCAGTGTTTTGAGACCACAAGGGTTGTGTAGATTGATTGAGACTGAAAGTTAAATACTACTATATGCTGACTTCTAATTAAGTTTGAAGAGCAGCGACAAGAAAAATTAACAATTGTACATTACAATATGATAATAAGAAACACTATACAAGTCACAAAAACCTGCAACCAGTTTTTGACGGCTCGCAACAAGAGGTACTGCCGCAAATTACTTACCGCACGTCACTAATTGGGCTGCTTATTACTTAAATGTGCATGCATCGTGTGCATATTCCTCTGCGGAATTTCTAAAAAATTGGCATATGCTGGAATGTGTGTTCTGAGGTGTATGTACCACCCTCTAAGGTATTTATTTTGTGAGAGATGTGCTTGTTTAGTGTTCTGCTGGTACTACCATCTGCTTCCCACATTTAAAAGTGAAAATTACAGTTTGGCAGCTGTCCACATTATTGTGTTGAAGGTCTATCTGTTTCTCTACACAGAGTATCTTATTGGATTGCAATAAGACTCTCTGCAAACACTGATTGGACTTTTGGCCTAGCTGGATATTTAGTGATTTTAATCTTTTGGCTCCTTTAAGAAGCATCTTTGAACCACAACTTGCCATGGATAACAAAGTGATCCAGGCAGTTCTCCAATGTTCCCTGGACTAGTCAAAACAGATTTTTATGTTGTCAAAATAATAAACCTTGTAGCCACACGATATAAATTGTGTAACAGAAACAGGAGGATAGGAATCAAAGAGCAAAAGGTTAACAACAGGTTATCTCAAATTTTTTGCTCATGCTTATCTAAAAGGTTGGATGAATGCCTTTCATAGTTCCTCACAAAAAAAAACAACAAAAAAAAAAAACACACATTTTCATATTTCAATACTAAAAACTTAAAAGTTTGAAACTCATATATTGATTTAAAAACATGTGATGTAATGATTCCAAACCTCTCTTCTCAGCAACACTTTCGAGTATCTTTTCTTCTTCCTTCAACTGCTTCTCTAAAGCACTCTCTTTCCGAGCTGAAAAAGAAAATAAATGATTGAAACATATTGTAATACATAAAATACAGCTGTATAGCCGTACTTATTAACTAAAATTTCCGATATTTTTTAAGAAATTTCGATCTTTCATCAAGATTTTATACAATTTTGTATATGATATAATATACACTGCCTGACATCATCAAATGCATCTCCTGATCCAAAACCATATGGGAAAACAGCAAACCCAGATGCTGCACGCACGCGCACGCACACAAACTCCCTATCAAACCTACCCTATCACTGGTAGGACAAGACAGGCACAACTATGAATTGAGTACCATCGTTTAGGAGTTTGAGAGACATGCAATCCTTTTTAATTCACCCTGGTCTGCCTTATCTATATAATACAGATCTAAACACCATAAGGCGCCCAGCGAGGTACGCAGATGAGGGTAAGGGGGGGAAGTGGCTATCAGACAGATACCCCAATCATTTCTGAGTGACACAAGGCCTGTGACTTATGACTTAATTATGAAATAACAATTTTGGGGTATTATCAGTACTATCAGCCACTTATGTCTAGTGTATATCACGGGCACTTTAACAGAAAACTGCTATATCATTGAAGTGCTGCAGCCTCATCCTTTTCTGTATCTTCAGAGCATCACAAACTCTGTTTCTTAACAACCCATCTTATCTTCTGCTTTGTAAAGTGCTTCCTTGGAAAGCCTTAACTCTTATCAAACCAGCATTTATGGGGGAAGATTTGGCATCAATTGAATATCTTCCCATGAAAAAAACATAACCTAAGGAGTGAGTAACATAAAAAGGTGTGTGATGTGACATAATCGCAGAGGGTGTGTGTAATCAAGGATGCAGAGTATGATTCTGCCCACACGCCTTCCTATACACCAAATTGAACATTTGTCTTCTCTTGATTGCTTATTTAACCATTACAGAGAGGGGAGCCAAAATTCATACTTGCGTGATGCAGACCCTAGTTGCGACTCTGATTACGGAACATAAATTATTAAAATGTGATTCATGATATCAATAACAAATGAAAATCAATCAACAAAATTTGTTGATGCAATAATTCTTTTAATATATCTTTTTTTTTTCTCCAAACCTTCAGCTTTTTTTTTCAGCTCATTGTGTTGGTCGAGCAAACTGACGTTGGACTTCCGTCCGAAATCATCTTCGCATCTACTGTCATCTTTATCTGATGAAGAGATATCTCTTTCCTCCTCCTGAGTTGCGACACAGAGTCGTCCGAGTTTCTCGAGCTGAAAAAAATGAAAGTAACGGACACTTAGCGTATTATAACTGATGCAACAACAGATATCGGTTTTTAAAAATAAGTAACACAGCCTTCTATTATTATTATTTTTAAATATCTAACTAATACAAATGTTTGCAGGACTTACTCTTTGTTTGCGCCTTTCCTTCAAAGACACATACGGAACATAATCGTCCTCATCACTACTCTGTTTTTCTTCTTCATCTCTACGATACTTCTGTAAGATTTAACGAAACAATAGAATATTATCATACTTAAGTAAAATGGACAACAAAAATAAATTAGTATTTGCTAAAAAAACGCTCATTTTGAAAATTATATTCGTAATTTAATCACCAAGATAATTATAAACTCCTTAACCACACACCTGGTAGTTGTATGGTTATGGAGATAGCTCACGACTGTGTAGGTCTGGATTCGAATCCCGGTTTGGGCATGGATGTCTACTAACACTAACAAATTCCCTGGACAGATCGTAAAAATCTCTTGGGAACATAGGCACATGCAGAATTTTCTCATGGAGAGGGTTTTCACAAATATTTTTCTTCTGAAGGAGGGGTTTTTACGTATTTTCCTGCAAAATAACACACTAATCTCTCCTTTGCATATGCCAATGCTTGGGAATATGTGATCATGATTTACTAAAAAAAATAATTACTTGATTGCAGCAGCCTTGGACAAATTCCAGGTCACCATGGCAACTGAAAAATCATCAATGGGGAGGGTCTGAGCTTTTATGAGTATGTGTGATGACTAAATTGGAGTCTTAGAGCAATGCAAAATTTTCTGACTCTGAATTTAAGCATTTCTACCAGCATGGGAAAAGGTCACCAAGTCTTAAAAAAAAAGCCACCTAAAAACATTATTGGCCCTATTTTGGCCTTTCTTCTAAAAACATGTTTGAGGTGAAAACGGAGTTTAGTTACCCTTATTCTGTGCTAAGTTTGCGACAAGATCTCGGGTTGGAACCCTTATACAACCTGACACATAACGTAGGGAAATAAAAACAGTTTTTTCACAGCTCACCTGTTTTTCCCCCTCTTTTATATCCTAGTTTCTCCACACAGCACAGTAATAATCCATGTTATACAGGGTGATTTTGATTAAAGTTCTTGTGCAGTATGAGCAGTTTTTCTCAAAAAATGCTTATCCGAATGCAGCCAATTTTTTAGGATATCTCAATGAAATTTGTGGAATATGGGAGATTAGTGAAATAAATAAAAGTTGAATTTTCGACCGCCGGGTGAAAAAGTGGAACTTTTTTAAACTTTCTTTTTTCCCGATAAGTATGTATACCAAGTTTCAATGGTATGGGTGCTACATTGGTCAGAGCAGTGTCAATATACCGAGACTACTCAGACCTATGTAACGTCCGTTTTGGTAGAAATTACCAACGTATTCCATTGAAACTTGGTATATGCTCTATATGGACCATGGGATATGTAAAAATGCCATAAAAAGCGCCACTTTTTGACCTGGTGGTCGAAAATTGAACTATTTTTTTAATTCTGTAAACCTCCCTCCTATGGTCTGCTTAAGCTATCCTAAAAATTTGGCTGTATTCGGATAGGTAGTTTTCAAGAAAAACTGTAAAACCAAAAGAACTGTAGTTATAATCACCCTGTATATCGGAATAATCCAAAGGGCATCCCCATGTGCTTTATATCCATGGAATTGAAGGGACGGTGCAAAACACACTGGTACTACCCAATCCAGAAAAAAAATCATGAAAATGTAACATGAAATTTACCGGGAAAAATAAATTCCACAGGGCTACAAAGTTTGAATTCAGTTGTGAAGCCTCTGCCCAACAGAAGCAGTTCAACAACTCAAAAAAATAGGGGAAAAATTGATGCTGAAATGCAACTGTGAGCAGAATATGCCGCAGGCAACACCACTGGGCGGCGAAAGCAAAATGACACAAAGTTCAACAAGACAATAGTGCAGAAACGTTTCATCCAATCGCTAACATATCTGCATGCAAATGAGGCATAAAAGAGGAAACATAGTAAAATTACTATAGCTACAACGGTAGAAGTAATTTCGCTTTTATTTTGTCATGACAGCTCTTGATTCCCATAGCCTCGAATATAAATATTAAAAAATGAATAAGAAATGCAGTAGCCTACCGCAATGAAAATGTATTAGAATATTTGTGAATCAATAAACGATATCAGGGTCCTGCTTAGAGAACCATTATTAACATCTTGATGCACCTAAACCATATTTAGATTAAATCAGAAAAAACATTATTCATATCACATCAGTATTATTGTTGTTTTTATTATGACCATATTATTTCGCTAAGTAGGTTTAAAGCCTTTGTAGATAAACAAGAAAGTAAAACTCCGTCCGGGGTGGGGGGCAAGCACAGAGAAAATAAATGTGACCAAGGTGTCACATGTTGCGACTTTCTGAAAGGCATCCAAACTCCATGCCATCCTTGACAATGAGAAATTTTAAAAAAGCCAAAGCGCCAAGGCAATCTATTGGCAGAAAAAAAGATTGATTTGGCACACAACCTTGCTTTTCAAATCTTAACCAATAATTCCCACTTGCTCATAAAGAAATCGGGCTAGTTGAAAAGTACGATTGTTTGAATGAATGGTTAAGTTTTGGGATTAGTGATTACTGTATTTTGCCAAATCTAGAATGGTACCGTATTCAGTGAGCATTCCTGTCAATGAAGCCTAGCTTTAGGGAAATATTAAAACCCAAGACAAAAATTTGCAACAACTGTAACGAAAACTAAGATGCTGGTGAAGAACGATGAGCTGGGTCAATTCCCAATATACGGTATACCTTTTTGTCACCAAGCTTTGAAAATGCTGAAACAACGATATGTCGCTAACACCATCCTCTCCGGCACATTATTAAACATTATTGGGTATTTCTATAGTCACACCGGTAACCCTAGCAAATAACGCGAAACCAGGCTTGGCGATAAAAACATGTCAAGCTACAGTATACCGTATATTGGGAATTCACCCCCAAAGCGCCAACCAAGATAATCTATTGACGAAAAAATTTAAATATGGCGGAATCCTTGTTTTCAAAATCTCAGCCAAAAATGTGCCCCACTTGCCCACGAAGAAAGTGGGGCTCCTAATTGAAGAGTACGAGCGTTTCAATGAGTGTTTTTTTTAGGCGGGGGATTAGTGATTGCTGTAGGCCATTTAGGGGAATGTTGAAATCTGAGAAATACTACTGGGGGGGGGGGGGTCTGAAGGACATCTTGGGGAGGATTACCCGGGGCAAAGTGATTTTTCTGAGGGGTCCCTACCAGGAAAGGCATGTTTAATCAAGCAAATTATAATTAAATCTAATTTTTATGAAGCACCCCCCCCCCTCCCGTCGAGCGCATGTGTTGAGACAGCACTGCCACGCTATGACGACATTAATTTATATTACTAATTATAATAAAAAGGCCTCGGCTGTACGTAAAATTGTCAAGTGATTTGTTTAAATTTAATTAATTTAGGCCTAAAAATAAAAATTGAAGATTCAATAGAACATTATTTACCTTATATCTAGGCTCTGAGGACGAACTCGGTCCTTTCTCCATGATTTCTTTTTTCACACTAGCAGAGAAATAGAAACACAGACGGCTTTGACTCCAGGTTTTCAGAATATATAGACGACTGTGATCGGCTTTTTGACTTTCGAAGTGAGAAAGTTTTGAAGTTATCAACGTGACCATATTATTCGTATTTTACGGTATATCTCAATTCGATTGGTGTGACATCTAGAAACAATGTCATGCGCTTTCCAAAGAATTTTACTGTGCCTAATTTGTGATTTACACATGACGATATGATCCATATCTTGCAGGACATTCCCGTAGTTTTGGCCCCACACATCCCAATTTTTTTTTTTGTGAAAACGTCCCGTAATTTTCTGTATTTTCAATGAAGCAATGGTTTAATTTTCGTTTTTTACTGAAATAAAGGATTAAAATTAATTATATCACTAAATATTCATCATGTATATTCGTAAGGTTAACTTTTTTTTCTCTTGAATTCATTACGATTTGAAATGATATGCGGCATTCCAGCGCATCTAGAGGTTTTACGGGAATTTTAGCAATTATTGACAACCCCACTCACTTTTAGCATCTTTTTAGTGAGACTTGGCGATATATTGTATTTTCTCTTTTTTTCGTTTGCTTTCTAAACAATAGCAGCAGTGGATGGCGTGGGGGGAGGGCTATTTTTCTGTTTTGATACATTAATGAAGTTCTCAAATTCCTGGATAGGGGCCATTCAAGTATTACGTAAGCAGATTTTCAGCCATTTTTGATCCCCTCCCCCGTCAGCAATTATTCGTCACAGCTTAGAATATTTCATATCTTCAAAAATGAGTGGTTGATGACGTAAGCAGGGGGGCGCGGTAACCCAGGTCGATAAGATACTCGTCTAAAGTACCAAAGGATGTTTAGAGGTGTCGCGAGTTCGATACCCGGTTCGTCCTTGTCAGAAAACTTTCCTGACACAGGGGTACAACAGAAACGGCGACATGACCGCAGAAAAAATTGCTACCGCAGGGAGTCCTCCCGTCGAGGGGTTACCGCACCAACCTCTCGATGAGTATAAAAAACAAGCCTGCCGTTCGGAATCGGCATTAAATTGTAGGTCCCGGTCTCATTAGCCCTCGTGGGCAGAAAATGACCGTGGTACGACGAAAATGATCAAATGATGGCGTAAGCAACCTTGAAACACCCCCCCCCCCGATGCTGACGTAATACTTGAATGACCCCATAGATGGAAGAACCGTACATTATAACCTCAGAAATTTCGTAGAACAATGTATACAACGAATTCGTACATTCACGGCCGACTCAATTTAAAGACTTCGGAGCTACAGATCACGTGACTATATATTGGTGCGATCCGCGAGCATGGCCGAGTCGGTGGTCGTCACGTGACTTCCGTGCTGGGGATGAACGTAAAGAATACATTTCCTATATCGGACGAATATAGGCACGCGATCCGTCTTCGTTGGACATGTCGAATTTATGTTGTAAGAACTGTGCTTGTTTCGTGTTCTTGCTCGTGCTGCAATCTCTTCCATATTTTGACGTAAAGATGGTAGATGGTTGAATTTTCATGTTAGCACCTTGTTTAGGCCCTGTCTGCTCTTTGCGGGGAGACTTTTTTGAATGAAAGACAGGTTCGCGTTCACGCCTCGAAATTGGAAACCATCAGTCGGTGCAGGAGCCATAGTATTTTGTGACTTGGACTTCAAATTATATTAATACTAGGGGCTGTCCCTATTTACCCGGGGGAAACATACAAAATTTGGGATCTCAACACACATGCAAAATTTCCAATTGTCACCAAAAACGATGCCAAAAACCAAACAGCCAATTATAACATAAATCTCTCAAAAAATGACCAAATGGCGGTAAATCAAGCGCCCATAGGAGATGGACTTGAGGAGGGCACAATACGATGTCAAAATGAAAAAAACCACAGAATGATAAAAATTAATATCTCAGAATAAATCGACTTTATTCATCTTTTTTAAACGTACACATGAAACACAATCGACTAAAACAACGAACATCAAAAAAGAAAGTCAAAAGATTAACAGGTCAATATATTTTTTTTTCTTCTTCACGAGAAATAATTATTCATCGGAAAATCATATCCATAAAAAACAAAAGATGGCGCCTTCAGTAAAGCACTTCATTTTAGTGTCTCTATAAATCACATAATGCGAATAGATTTCTAAAAAAATAATATAATTGAATCTTTAAATTTCGATAAAAAATATTTCTGCTAATTTTCTTTTTTTATTCTTTATGTTATTTAAAAGTATTTGCGTCTTTCCGGATGGGCCAAAAGGGCCTGTGTGGTTGACTCTTTAAAAAGGCCCTTTCTATATTAAAAATCAGAAACGCGGGTGACGTGGCCTTTAAAATACACACTAAAGCAATTACCGTTAAAAAATATCTGTGTCCACAGATTTCAACATCTAACAGTGCTCCTTTGATCAAACTTTGTCATTTCCCCATGACTGTCAAATCACGCACATCCTTCCGCCAACAAATTAAAAACTGACCTCCAGCTGGACATGGCTCAGCTGAGGCATTCAATTCCACCTCAGCAGAACCGAAGTCCAATTCGCTTACTGAAGTCGACGCGCGCGAACTCCTTGATAACATTTCGCTCCCTGCCAACTACCTCCGATTATCTTAACTATTTTGATCCGAAACGTACCCAGACGTAGGTAGCCATGGTCCCTACACGAAAAACGTTTACAAGGCTCTCAAAAAAAGCCTAACCTTATAAATAAAAAAAAAATTCTACTAAAAATGGGTTCAGCCGTACAAACCCGGCCTACGTAAACTTTTAAAAGATAACTTGGCCCTGGACTCAACCCACTAGGCACTTTGTCTTCAAAAATAATTAATTTACCGGGTATCTCTCAAATACGATTAAAACAGTAAAAAATATATAATTGGTGTAGAAAAAGTAAACAATTTGCTTCTCGTAATTGTAAAATTTCTCGCCATAGAAATCACAAATTTCATTAAAAATTAAATTCCATTAGAAAGGGAAATGTACATAATTTTTTGAATACAGTAGTAATTTGGAGCCTGCAAATAGAAAAGGAATAATTAAGCTAGGCAAGGGTAAAATCATACTCAACATTAGAGAGATAGAGACACATACAATCTATCACCATGTCGCGCAGTGAATACGCACACGACGTATACACTTCACATTAACAAACACACACACACATATATCGCAGTGTTTTTCGTCGATGAACATGCGTTTCGAAAGGAGACACGTCAAGTCGAAGAACTGTGGTTGAAAATATAGCGTCTTTTTTTTTTCTCTCGTAAAAACACCAAAAAAAAAAAAAAAAAAGCCATCCGATAAGTAGATGCTATAGCTGTACTTTTTTTAATTATTGCGTATGTTCCAACTTCCATTTACACGGCTCCTTTCCTATCTGTAATGTAAGAAATACACAGGTAACGTTAGATATACGAAGTGTATATACACGACACATGAATATTAATTTCACTAAAAACGGCACAAAACACTTCCGTTTAATAACAAAACATAACATGTAGCGTTCCCATGTGAATTTTTCTTCATGCTGAGTTAGTCCAACTTGTCAATTTTTCATGCTTCAAGCACCCCCCTCCCAAAAGTGGGAACTCGAAGTGTTTACCCCTTAGAAATGCGCGTAGGACAGCGGACGCCTGAAATGCGGCCCAGAACAAATACAGGGAGTCCCAGAGCTCTACCGCCGAAATGAGTTGGGACATACTACACGCCAAGACAATTTCTGCAATGAAACCCATGACCGTAAATGACCTTTTTGGTCAGCGCATATTGGCGCCAAGCGGGGGGGGGGGGGGAAATCCTCAGCAACCCTGCCAGGGGGGGGGGTTTCTCGTACATAATACTGTTAGAAGGGAAAAGATTTCTTTTTCGCCTCATTGTTCTTTGAAAGTTTTTTTTTTTTGTGATGTGAGCAAGGTTGCCATATTTTGGCAGCTTCTGAAGTGGGTTAATGCACGTATCCCCAGACTGAGGGTGGTTACAACCCTGGATTACATTGGAAAATTTGTCTTCACGTGTACTATAACTCCTCTCATTTTGGCGTTAGAGTTAAGGGCACCCCTCTACTGTTACTACTGATGGGCAGAGACGATCGGCTCGTGATTGGTCATTGACCTAGTTGAGGTTTGAAATTCGAACCGAACGTTAATCGTCCAATTAAGGCCTTTGAAAAACAAAATTATTCAAGTGGGGAAAGGCAACAAAAGCACTACTGCGCATAGTAATTTTATACATAGCGAGGCTGACTAGAGGCAGTGAAAAGCCCATAGTTCTGTACGCTGGTTCATGGCCAGTCCGATAAATTTAATCGAGGGCTGGGTGACATTAGATGTTGTATAAAAAGCAAACAAATAAAACAAAACTTTATTCGCAACATTTGCAATCCTATAATAACCAATTAAAAGCCTCATCCCAGGCCTTAAAAATCAAAATGGCAGTCCATCTTTTTTTTTTTTTCCGAGCACCACTTTTACAAAAACGTAAACTCAAAGGGGGGTATAGTCGAAACGTGACTACTGATGGGGTTGGCTCGCTTCGTCAGTTGCGTTCGGTGGTCTTGGAAGCCGGGTATGGCTTCAGTCTGACTGTGGGAAGGTGGTGTCACGGGCCCGACACCTTCGGCTGATAATGATGGGGTTGGCCCGCGGAGCCAGAGGTGGCCAGTGCTCTTGGAGGCCGGGCATGATCAGCTTGACTAGGGGTCATGGACGTGGGTGACATCTTCGGCTGCGCGACATTGACGGCGACAGACACTTTGTCCGAGGGTGATACTAGTTTCACCTTATCAGACTGCAGGTCCTTACCACTAGAACCGGAAGAGTTTAATGGCATGCTTAGTTCTAGATGGTCTCTACCGAGTTCCTCCTCGTCCTCTGTGAAATGCAGCTCGATACCCAGGTAATACAGCCAAGCGCCGATGATGCCTCCCAGGTGAGTCGGCACCAGACCTATCCACCAATAGTTGTTATGCCTGAAATTGAAATAAATGAAAACCACTAAAATAATGTTGAAAAAACAAAAAAAATTAACATTATCCTCTTTCAACATACATTTCCCGCAGAGAAGGTAAAATGCACATACTTGAATACGTCCAGCCCGTATCCGGCGACAGCAGTGAACAGTCTCGTGGAGAAGTCACGAGCGGGATTCAGCGGTGCCATGCAGTTGAACCCGAAGCACATGGCCAGGGCGCAAATCATGAAGCCCAGACATATGGGGTGGAGATAGGCCGGGATCTTGGAGTTCCTCTTGTCGATCACTGCCAAGGCCGTGAAAGTGAGAAGACCCGTGCCCACAATCTGCAGGAGGAGGTAAAGAAATGATTAGTCATCTTCATGATTGCCTTAATGTAGTAGCATGTGCAGCACAACACGCACATGACGCGTCTGGATTTTCCGGGTTTCACGACTCAATTACACGATTGAAGGATGCATGTGTCTGCGTTTATTCTGTACAGCAAGAGTTCTTAACCTTTCTCAGCCATGACGCAAAATCAACAAGATCAGCTTTGCGACCCATGGGAAATGTTGTTTTTCCTTCGAAATCAGTGACGCAATAAGTGCATTTATAACAGACTGTGAATGCATTCGTACGACAAAAGTGGGAAGCCCCTGCGAATCCAGTTTTGGTCGTGATCCATAGCTCAAAAACCCTTGACTGTAAGAACATTCGTACGACCCTTCTCGGAAGCCTCCGGGAACCAAGTTTGTGTCGGTGACCCATAGCTCGCGAGTCCCTGGCTGATTTGTACTTCCATTTCGGAAACCTCTGCGAATCAAGTTTGAGTCATGACCCATAGATCGAGAATCTCTGGCTGTAAAAGGATTTGTACGACCCGCTTCGCAAGCTCCTTTGAACCAAGTTTTGGTGTGCGACCAAGTGAGTGAATGAGTTAGCGAGTGAACAACCTAGTAAGTTGTGAGTGAGTGAACTAGCAACCTCAGGTTTTACTCAGTCACTGATTTTCTCATTAGCTCATTTACCCCCCTCACATGCTCTTTCACTCACATTTTCTCACTTGGTCACTGAATTGCTTTATTTGCTTACTGTCTCACTCATTCATAGACTCACCTAATTGCGCATTCACTCCCTCATCCACACTTAATTACTCGTTCATTCATGTCAAACTTTGTCGGTGAATTTTCCCAGCGATGAATTTAATTTTTGTTGAATTTTTCGGCCATTACCAGGGAAGGGGGGCTCAGAAAAATCAATATGTCGGGGGAGGGGGGGGTTCCAAGATGCTCTTGAGCCGACCCTGCTCTTGGCTTTTTGGGCTAGTGCTATGTTCGTGGGAGCTCCCTTTGAACAAAGTGTTGCTCAAATCTTTGCCCGAATAGGCATTATTTTAGGATATATTCTTACAAAATGTTCAACTCGGAATTTTTTTGTCAATTTTTATTGATCCTAAAAATACTTGTTTTTCATTCTAAAAATATTTCCTTTATTAAATTCCTGAATTTTTATTCTGAAATTCGATTTTCTTTTTCCTTTCCGTTGATTCTTGAAGTTCCATCAATTCAAAAATAATTCCTAATTTTCATTCATTTTCATTTATGAACCATCTTATTTCAATTTTCAGTAATTGTAAAAATCATTTCTTCCCCAATTTCCGAATATTTGGTAATTCAGAATATTGGTAATTTGGTATGCAGAAATTATTTCTGATTTTCATCTCAATTCCGAAATCACTTCTGATTTTCATCTCAATTCCGAAATCACTTCTGATTTTCATATCAATTCTGACATCATTTCCAATTTTCATATCAATTCTGACATCATTTCCAATTTTCATATCAATTCTGACATCATTTCCAATTTTCATCAATTCTGACATCATTTCCAATTTTCATCAATTCTGACATCATTTCCAATTTTCATCAATTCTGACATCATTTCCAATTTTCATCAATTCTGACATTTCCAATTTTCATCAATTCTGACATCATTTCCAATTTTCATCAATTCTGACATCATTTCCAATTTTCATCAATTCTGACATCATTTCCAATTTTCATCAATTCTGACATCATTTCCAATTTTCATCAATTCTGACATTTCCAATTTTCATCAATTCTGACATCATTTCCAATTTTCATCAATTCTGACATTTCCAATTTTCATCAATTCTGACATCATTTCCAATTTTCATCAATTCTGACATCATTTCCAATTTTCATCAATTCTGACATCATTTCCAATTTTCATTTCTAAAATTATTTCTCATCGCTTCCTGATACTGCATTAATCACAAAAATTATTTCTCATCGCTTCTCGAATATTAATTAATTCTGAAATTATTTTTCTTGAAAATTCCAATTATTAATAAAATTATAAAAATCAACTCTCCCATTTTTTTTTTCAAATCAGAGCTAAGGAAGGTCCCGGAAAAAAATAACGAGGCCCGAGCAGGGCCGTCTCGAGAGCATCATAGGCCCCCCCGGACCAAGAAGTTTTACGAGGCCCAAACCTGACAAATCCTCGAAAATTTCAACCAGATCGCATTTTTGTGAGGCCCTCTTTTTTCAAAAGAGACATGCGTTAAGACGGCATTTTGGGCCCGAGCCTTCAAACTTATTAAGACGTCCCAATTAAAGGAAATCAACAAGGAAACGTTGATAACTCCAATTCTCTCTCTCCACCGAAATACCTACGCGACGACAACATCGACGACATGGATAATGTCGGGTTGGGAAAAATAGATCATCCAGAGTTAAATTTACTTTCAGTCACCGTCGGAGAAGCAGCACATCAACATGTTATATCAGGACGAACAGCGTCCGTAAGAATTGTCTTATATGCACATTTTTTTTTTTTTCAATTTTGCGACACTATCCCTCGGATGAACGACATCCGCGCGTCAAACCCCGCACGGATTGGCCTCCAACCAAGAGCACCGGCAAAACAACATGTTCAAAAGCTCAAAATCTCTCCACTTCAAGTCGAGTTCTATTTGAAAGTTGATCAAGTTTTGGCAAAATTTCTATTCTGGTTCTGGTCTGGAAGTCGAGTTTTTTTTGTCCATTCCACCCGCCTTGTCTATTCTTGTTAGATGGTCCCTGTGCTGGTTCCGTCCGACCACCCTCGCGAATTTAAAGACTTCATGTGAGAGCAGATGGGCGAAGGCACAAGGTGATGAGGAGAAAAAATAATTCTGAAATTATTTCTGTTTCATCACTTCCTGAATTTTTATTGACACTGAAATTCTGATTTTCATTAATTCTGAAATAATTTCCAATAATTCCTGAATTGTATTAGTTCTGGTTCTGAAATAATTTTGAATAATTCCTGAATTTTATTAATTCTGAAATAATTTTGAATAATTCCTGAATTTTATTAATTCTGAAATAATTTTGAATAATTCCTGAATTTTATTAATTCTGAAATAATTTTGAATAATTCCTGAATTTTATTAATTCTGAAATAAGTTTGAATAATTCCTGAATTTTATTAATTCTGAAATAATTTTGAATAATTCTTGAATTTTATTAATTCTGAAATAATTTTGAATAATTCCTGAATTGCATTAGTTGTGGTTCTGAAATAATTTCCGTTAATTCCTGAATTTTATTAATTCTGAAATCAATCCTCATCACTCGAATGTTCATTCTTTTTCCTCAAAAATTCCGAAATTTTCAACAACAAAAAAAAAAAAAAAGTGAAGGAGGTCAACGAGGAAACGTGATAACGCTAATTCTCTCTCCACCGAAATACACACGTGACGACAACGTCGACGACATGGATTATGTCGGGGTTCGGGAAAAATAGCTCATCCAGAGCTAAATTTACCTTCCCGTCATCGTCGGAGAAGAAGCTCATCAACACGTTATATCGGGGCCGAGAACAGCGCCGCTAAGAATTGTCTTACATGCGCAATTTTTTTTCTTATTCAATTTTCCGACACTATCCCTCGTATGCTCGACATTTACGTCAACCCCACACGGATTGGCCTCCAACCAAGAGCACCGGCAGAACAACATGTTTCAAGCGCAAACTTTTTTTTCTTTCACTTCATTTTCCTCCCCCCCCCCCAATCCATTCTTCCCGCCTTGTCTATTCTTGTGAGATGGTTCCCGTGCTGGGTTCCGTCCGCGACCACCCTCGCGAATTTAAAGACTTCATGTGAGAGAGCAGATAGACGCTGGCGCAAGGTGATGAGGAGGACATATCCGCGATTTGATCCCGCGCCAAGTGTTAGAGAAGTCATCATCAGCACGCGTTTTTCAATTCTTGCTTGGGGATGCACATTGGCTTCGGAAAAGCGGAAAGAAAAACTTCGCGAACGCAAAAAAGAGGGATTATGATTGGATCTTTCCTAACGGTTACGCAATTGGACGAATCTTTTTTGTATGATCTTGGGATGAAGGGCAGAACTCCCTTGAGAACTTTTCAAGGATTTTTCGGTCACAGCTACCTTACCTGACGTTAGTTCGGATCAGCTTGATGCGAGGACGATCCAGAGATTCTGATTCAGGGGTTGGCGAATCAAGAATTTACCTTCAGATAGCGTCGATGACAGTAAACGTTATTTAATGTGTCTGCTGTTTGGATGCGGGACCAGTGCCGTCTTAAGCCACGGCCCGGGGGCCTCACAAAAGTGAGATCTGGTTGAAATTTTCGATAATTTGTTTGGTAGGGCCTGAGAAAAATCAATTGGTCCGGGGGCCCACGATACTCTTAAGACGGCCCTATCCGGGACATTAAAATTTGTCCAGGGGTCGCGCAAATCATACAATGCGAACGAAACGATGAACCTCTCCGCTAATTATACGAAGTACATATGACTGGATACCAAGAGAAGATAATTTTCAAGAAAAGTCACATTCCTCTGTGGGGAATCGAACCGCTTACCTCGCACTTTCCGGGTGCGTGATCTACCATTAAGCAACAGAGGACAGACATTTTCTTTCCTAAGAACACTTTTGAGACTGTGTAGTAGACAGCCTCCTAACTCAGCAATAGCTAGCAACGAAAGTTTCGTGGCGAGTTGTTGAAGAGTTAAGCTTGTTGCGAGCTAAGGAACACAATGTTCTTAGGAAAGAAAATGTCTGTCCTCTGTTGCTTAACCGTAAAGCACGCACCCGGAAAGTGCGAGGTAAGTGGTTCGATTCCCTACAGAGGATGTGACTTTTCAATTATCTTTTCTTGGTATCCAGGCATCTGCACTTCACATACAGTGTGTACTGTTATGGTATTCACTAGAGCAGTGTTTCTTGAACTTTTTCCACCCATAGCTTCCTTTAGATCGTATATGCTTAACCCATGGCCCGCGGTGGCTCTTGGAGTCATCTGATGTGTGTCTACTGCTATATATAGCTCGCGACCTCAAATCTAGTTTTATAAAAATGAACTAAGCCGCACATTCCCAGATCACTCGATCTCCCAATTCAGTGAGGGTTCCTGGGGTGGGGAGTGCGTCTCTCCCCTGTGTGGGCCCTCGGTAAAAAAGGTAAAAAAAAAGATGTTCTGAAGAGCCTCTTGCTTTAGCTGGAAACAGCAGCTCACGTACTATCGCAACTCACGGTACATCATGTGATCATGTAGGATACCCCCCCCCCCCTTGACATTTTTAAGATGGCCTGGATCTATGCGGGACCATTTTAGCAGCATCAGGGGCCTCCTACCTTGCTGGGAGTACCTATATACAAATCTATTTAATACAAATACAAATACAAATACAACGCCACAACAGGCAAATTGCCCAACGAGGTGGCTGACTTAAGAACATCATGGATCCTCGAGCCATTTTTGGAGGCCCCTACCTACTACTGCTACACTCCAAATGCACCCCCCCACGGAACCCCCCAACGAATCGGTACATGCGGGAATGTGCGTGTACGTGTAGTGCAACCTGACGTAAAGTTTGTTTCTGTGTAATGTTTGTTATGTGTAGTGCTGCCATCTGCCACCAGTTTTTTTTCTAACTATGAGTGAAGTGTTATGATTGAATGATTTATCGTTGTAGGACTGTTGCTCTCTGTGGCGAGACTTTTTAACGGGGAGATCGGCTCGCATTTGCGCCTTGAAGTTGGGAACCACAGAAAACCAACTTCAGCCGACCACCACTGTGGGGTTCGAACCCGGATCCTCGCATCGCGAGTCCGTCACTGTAACCACTCGACCACCACAGCGGCAAAAAGAATTATTCGACTTGGATAAAAGAATTAGCATCAAATCTCATTATCGTAGGGCTCTCCTACTTCCTCAAGGTATCGGGCTGAGTCAGAGATCGCACATGGCGGTCTATGGACAGTTCCGCTTCATTGTGAAAGCAGTTACACTTTCTTCCACCATATTTTATTTGAAGATTTGAAGGTTTATTTTCTCACATCTGAAATTTTTTCTTGTGTCCCCCCAACAGCCTGTCACGGATCCCCCCTCCAACTCGATTTTCACCTGTGGCCCCGTTGGAGTATCTCAGGACCACGGGGAGGATATGTCCCCCCCAAGTTGAGAAACATTGTGTGCTCTAGAGAAATATAATGGAAACATTTTGATCTAAACTCACCTGATCCAGGAAGCAATTCCCGATCGAAACTTCCGATTCCACGTTTGGATACGTGGCCCAAATGAACGCCGTCTTCATTGTCCTTTCCGGGTCGTAATGGTTCAACGCATCTGTCATTGGATAGAGGGGGTCAGTACAACATCTGAAATTTTTTACACATGATTGATATGCAATATACATCAGGGGTGCTACAACCTCCGGCCCGCGAAGGGTCTTCATTCATCCCGTGAAAATTGCTCCGGGAGAAAAGTTTCAATACACACAACACGATAATGGACGTCGGGCGCTGGAAGGGCACCAAGATTGCTTTTTTGCGTATAAAACTGCTGGGTGGGGCACCAAAATGGTTCATGTGCCCCCGAGTAACAGAGTAAATTGCCGCTTCTAGTTGCAGCCCTGCGACCACAGACGGGTTGAAGGGGAAGAGCGAGGTGGAGAGGGCGACTGCCCTCTCCCTACAGAAAAAAATTCTCTGGGTGGTTATGTCATACTCCCCAAGTTTGTTGCGTCTTCTAACCAACCACCCCTCCGACAAAATTGAATTAATCCATCACCGCTGCCGAAAAAAGTTGAGCACACCCGATATATACTATCAACCATAAGAGACATTCAAATTATGTATAGGGGGTGTCCCATCATAAGTTCGTAAATAGTTTAAAAATTCATAAAAATCAATGGAATACGAAAATTTGAATGCGGTTTGCATAAAAGTTATTCTCACGAAGGAGGGTTTTTTTCTCGAATTTTCGCTGATAGAGGGCGTTGTGTCGAAAGCAAATCGCACCATTCTGGAACTGAGCCTTTCTTCAATCTCTCGTGTGTTCAAAACGTTCGTATAGCTTCAGTCACGAATCGCCGGCTGAGCTATACCAACTTCACCGATAGTGCCTTATCCATTGTCAACATCACTATGAAAACGGCCAGTAATCATACACCTTGCATTTTATAGGACTCCGATTTACATGTTTCCAAGCAATTTGCTTTCGAGCAGCGCCCTCTACAGAAAAATTTTGAACTAAATTTTTTCCTGTGCCAAAGAGAAAAACCCCTCGCGAGAAATTTTCAAATTTTCCACAAAACCGCATTCCCAAGAAAACATCAATTCTTATGGATTTTCAAGTTATTTACGAATTTAAAGGACACGGTGTACATAAAACACTCATATAATTTACCTATGTAAGTGAAGAACAAGAGCGCAGATGCCACGAAAGCTCCTAGATGCTGAGCGAGCAGGAAATGGGGAACTTTCCGCCAAGGGAACTTGCCTAAGCTGGCGAGTGCGACAGTCATGGCGGGATTGATGTGCCCACCTGTAAACATGCAAAGAAGAAAAAAAAGGCATTATTTCATCAAAAGGAGACAACAATGACAACATGGCTTTGTCACGTAGACCATTCCAAAAGTTTCTAGCAGCAACAGATTCATTTTGAAATAGTTTCAGGTGCCGGAGAGTTGACAGTATTCCCTTTAGGTATCAATACACTTTCTGAAGTCTTTCAAAAGCACTCCTTTGAAAGAATTCAGGTTTTTAAATTTACAGCTTTTGCAAAGTTGAGTAAAGTTACCATGAGCTTCTAGGTGTAGGTAATGTCTCACGTATGAACTTCCGGAGAGGGTTAAAAAAGCTACCATAAAATTCTAGGGCAGGGGTTCGTAACCTATAGGTCACGACCCAAACTTGGGTCGCAGGGGCTTCCGAGATGGATCATTCAAATCCACGGATAGCCATTGGCTCTTGAGCTTGATCACAACCCAAACTAGGGTCACCGGCGCTTTGGGTCGCGGACGGGTTTTTCAAATCCCAACTAACAGCCTAGGGCTCTTGAGCTGGGTCACGACCCAAGCTTGATACGCATGGGCTTCCGAGACGGGTCGTACGAATCCACTTCAGCCGGGGGGGGGGGGTTAATTTTCACGCGAGACACACAAAATCAACAGAAAGATCAGCTTCACGACACATGGAAACTGTTTCTCGAAATTAGTGACAATTAGTGGCTTTCAAGTGGATGATTCAAGATTCCACCACCTCAGACATTTTTAGAAACTTCAATAATCAAATCCTTACTAGGAAATCTTGACTTGCGGAGACGTTCTGGGATCAGCTTTTTCTGCTCGATTGGTTTCACCTTGCCTCATGCCGAGGCCACACTCGTGTTCAGCCTAGCCCAACACGTTTCAATGTTGTCATGGGCGAATAGTGTGGCAGCTCCAACATTTGCGATGATCGTCAAATGTTGGAGGCTGGAAGGTATATAGGAAGACTGGTCGAAGAACGCCAACAGCGACAACATGGAGAGTGTTCTGGAAGCAAATATTCGCCAAGGAACATTGGGCCAATGTGTATCCACCCTAAGCCGGTGATACTTCTTTGTATCAAGGGAAGGAAAATATTTGCGAATGCTATTGAAAAAGGCTGTACATGAGTGTGGCCCTAGCTTCAGATGCAAGATCAAAGTTCCTCAGACAGTCACAAAACATGTCACTACACCAAAACCGCAATTAGGGGTGTGAGACAAGTGCGATCGCACCGGGCCCCACCGTTGAGCCCCTCCCCTGAATTTACGGTAATGGAAGTGAGGACATATCAAATACATATTTTCTTTCATATATATCGTATTTTAGTAAACAAGTCTCAGCTTTAACTGATTTGGTATTGGAATTTTCAGCAATTTCTTCTCTAATTCCGAATTTTCACCACAAAATTCTGGGATATTTTTCTCTCATCAATTCTAAATGTTCATCCCTCATTGATTCTAAATTTCATCTCTCATTGATTCTAAATTTTCATCCCACATTAAATCTAAATTTTCATATCTCGTTAAATCTAAATTTTCATATCTCATTAAATCTAAATTTTCATCTCTCATTGATATTGTAAATTTTCATCCCTCATTGATATTGTAAATTTTCATCTCTCATTGATATTGTAAATTTTCATCCCTCATTGATTCTAAATTTTCATCCCTCATTGATTCTAAATTTTCATCCCGCATTGATTGTAAATTTTCATCTCTCATTGATTGTAAATTTTCATCTCTCATTAAATCTAAATTTTCATCTCTCATTCAATCTAAATTTTCATCTCTCACTGATATTGTAAATTTTCATCCCTCATTGATTCTAAATTTTCACCTCTCACTGATATTGTAAATTTTCATCCCTCATTGATTCTAAATTTTCGTCTCTCATTAAATCTAAATTTTCATCTCTCATTGATATTGTAAATTTTCATCTCTCATTGATATTGTAAATTTTCATCTCTCATTGATATTGTAAATTTTCATCCCTCATTGATATTGTAAATTTTCATCCCTCATTGATATTGTAAATTTTCATCCCTCATTGATATTGTAAATTTTCATCCCTCATTGATTCTAAATTTTCATCCCTCATTGATTCTAAATTTTCATCCCTCATTGATTCTAAATTTTCATCCCTCATTGATTCTAAATTTTCATCCCTCATTGATTCTAAATTTTCATCCCTCATTAAATCTAAATTTTCATCCCTCATTGATTCTAAATTTTCATCCCTCATTAAATCTAAATTTTCATCCCTCATTGATTCTAAATTTTCATCCCTCATTGATTCTAAATTTTCATCCCTCATTGATTCTAAATTTTCATCCCTCATTAAATCTAAATTTTCATCCCTCATTAAATCTAAATTTTCATCTCTCATTGATTCTAAATTTTCATCCCTCATTAAATCTAAATTTTCATCTCTCATTGATTGTAAATTTTCATCTCCTTGTCTCAATTTTGGGATTTTTTTGTCACTAATTCCGAATTTTCAATTCTGAGTTAATCATTGAGTTCTCATTAATATACTGAATTCTCATCAATTCTGAGATTTTTTCTTTCGTTGATACTGCATTTTCATAGGCGAGTAGATATATTTTTTGTATATTCTATGACAATGCATGAATCTCTGGATGCCCTATTCTATTCCCCTCTCCAACAAGATATATACAGTCGGAGCTAACGAGCTCCGGAATTATTTTCGCCCCGAGCCCTGCGTCTGGTAAGGGCGGCGCCCTGCACTACATGCATGCATGATGACACATAACAGTTCTAACGCGCGCCATCTCACGGAATGCTGCTAAAAACGTTGTCACCTTCGTGACATACACAATTAAGGAATTTTTCGAATCGGATAAACACTCACCCGTTATTCCCATGGTAGTGATGACGCCGAGCATGACACCTATTCCCCAACCCCATGTGATGGCGAATACGTCGGTGATTGGATGGCCTCCCAGGACGGCTTGAGCAAATGCGGCGTCTCCAAACAACTGCAAATGAAACAATAATTGGCATTCAGAATTATATAACGCTGTTTCAACATCTCATTTCATACGGGCTATACTACATAAAGTATACTGGGGTGTCCCGTCTTTTTACGGGACAACAATAATCTTCACTTGGGGAAATATAAAAAGTGTGTGAAGAAAGTCACTCCAGGACATCACATCCGGATCGGAAGCGCTCGTCTAATCAAGTGGCCACTGTGACCACCAAAGGCGATTGCCCTGGATCACTTTTTATTTACACAGTGCACTCAACACAGAAGTGAACGCAATGGCTCGTTTTCAACTGACGATCGTTTTGTGCGTACCGTGCATTTGAATTGTGTTTATAACCAGGTGCTCACAAGCAAGAATGCCTCGATGCGTACGGTGGACGTCTTGAGCACTTTCTCACGTAAACAATGTTACACGCCTGTTCATGTATTGAAGTCATTGGCCCTCACATTCTGTAGAAAGGCCTTCGGCTGAGATTTCTGGCGGGGATCCCCCCCAGGAAAGGATTTTACACGAAACCCTTCTATTGTAAATTCAGCTGCTGAGGCACTGTCAGCATGCCTCTAATAGATATTTTACCCGTATACCGACAAAGTCTGACGGTATACGGGTACTAAGTACGGGGGTAAATTCTAAGCTGCTGACGAAATTTTGCTGACAGGAGGGGGGGGGGGTCAGTGTTTCGATGACGGGGGAGAGGGGGGTCAAAAATGGCTGAAAATCTGCTTACGTAATACTTGAATGGCCCCTAATGTTCGGGGGGGGGGGGGCTCTGGCTACATTGGGGAAGAAGGGGGTGATGTGACCTCACATAGCACTTCGCAAATTTTAATAGACTTTTGTAAAACTTGCTAGATTCATAGACGGATACGGGGGCATGGGATTACCCATATCCTCCCCCTCCGGTTCACTACAAAAAATTGCGTTATTTAATTGTAGCCTATCTGCCAGTCAACCCATTTCAATAGGTGGAAGTAAACAACAACCACCCCCCCCCCCCACCACTTTTCGAAAATATGTATATTCGCTTATGGCTAGACTATTCATGGTTTGGTTCCAGGATCCCACGATAGCGTTAAGATGGCCACTTCTCAGGGCGAAAGTTCCGTCAGTATTCCTCTTATGGGGGAATCTAAATGCATTCTCACTATATTTCACAACTCCGTAGCCCTCATAACCATCTGTCTCTTTCATGGCACCTCTTTCACTCTATTTCCACCCTTCGTTCCTAAAAGGTGCCTTCACACTACTCTTACGTGGCGTGATGACGTCCTAATGTGATTCCCTCATCACAGAATTCCCACGAATCAGAACTAACGTCATAGTATAGCGTGTAGCTGCTGCCTTAAGGATATCCCAGAGACGCAATTGTGCCGTTATTGCCTCTGGTCGAGAACAACTGAAATAAGTTGCGATTCTTTGGACACGTTTTATCTATTCCGATTGAGGAACCTTGTTCAACAGAGTAAAATTGGTCTTTCATGGCTCCCCAAAATGGTGCTCTGGCCTGGGACTCAAACTCACCCATAAGGGGAGGGGGGTCCTTGAAAAAGCTGGCTCAGGGGCCACTAACAATCCCAGCCTAGTCTGGGGGCCTCTGCTGCAGGATGTAGGGGCCATGCGGTCTTTACTGGACATTTCCACCGTGGCCCACATCTTCTGAGACGAACCAGCTTATATCCCCTATGAGGACAGAGTGGGAGCCACGGTTGGTCTAGTGTACAGACCGTACACTCTGAAGCAATGGTTCCCGAACTTTTCACCTTTACCAGTTTTTGGAGATTTTCCCAGAGGAATCGGTTCTAATTTCAGAAGCATCATTCATCATCTCTCAGCATTCCCCCGGATAACCATGCCGGGAATGGCAAGATTAGCAATCCACCCTCGCTGCAGCAAAACCCATTCGTGTGTATGGAATCGTTTCGCGTCGAGAACCCACCAACAACAGCAACAGGTCATTGTACACATTAGAGAGGTACGGTTGAGGAAATATGTCTATCCCGGCAGAAAGTAGAGACGTCGAGATTGCGCGTGACGTCTTCCTGACTTGTACACAGACAAGGACCCGTCCCAGTTTTACATATATATACGTATGGATAGTCTATGTATAGCGACTCCTAAAAAAAGATGTCTTAAGCCTTAAAACAGAAGGATGAGGAAAAAGAAAATCTTTTATATTTATAACACGAGCAGAGCCAGTGGCGGCTTCTCTTCCGCCGAGTGTTATTAGTGGGTGTTCCTGCCTCAGAAAGAAAAATATGCCTGGCGTAAGCGAATGCCGGAAGAGATATGGAGTATGAATAAGAAAAGAATCCTGGGATTCCGTTGGAGAGAGGAAAGTGACCTTTTCCAATGACGGAAAGGAAAAACACATGACATATTTGAAGTTCGGGGAGGATGAATCTTATCACTGGACATCAAGGAAATTTCTCATCTATCGCTTTTGCTGTGTCTTAATACGTTGGTAGGGGGCCATTCAAGTATTACGCAAGCACATTTTCAGCCATTTTTTACCCCCCCCCCCCGATCAGCAAAATTTCGTCAGCAGCTTAGAATATTTCATATCTTCAAAAAGGGGGGGGGGGGTGATGACGTAAGCAACCTTCAACCCCCCCCCCCCGCCATCAAATCCGAAAACCCCCTTCCCCCCTCGATGCTGACGTAATACTTGAATGACCCCTAGGTCCTAATTACAAAGCCGACTCCTAATCTGTGTCAAACATGCGGTCAAACCATGGCCCAGCGAGCAAAATGTGGCCCCGTGACGTTAAACATAATTTTGTAAAAATGAACTATAAGCGGCACATTTCCATATCATTTAAGTGTACCGTGGTACTTTGCTAGATCGTTTGAGTTACCGCAACGTATTTACAGACCACTTGAATGGCGAGTGACTTGTGGCGCTGTTCTAAATCAATGAAGTGGCCCCGCACTATTGAACATCCTGAACTATATGCACTCAAAAAGGATCCGAGACTAGTTCTATACAGCCAAAAATCTCGGGAAACCCGTATTTATTGTCGGGGATTGTCACACTTTGAAACAGGAAAGAAGCATCGCGGAGTCTTGTCGGCAGCTTTTTCAGCTTGCTGTGGGTGATCCACCGTGAGGTCTGTCAACAGCTTTAGCGTTTTATTACTATACTTCTGAATAAAATAAGCTCTGTGAAGTCTGTCGAAAACTCATCTTAATCTTAGCCTGGGTGACCTAATTAAATTCGGGGATAGTCACATTTCAGAATAGAAAACGTATCGTTGAGTCTTAGTATTCAGCGCGCTTTGAATGATCTGTGATCATTGTCGGGGATAGTCATTCGTCTGAACAGAAATCTCTTCAACGTGCTTTCGATGACCTATATTTATACCTGCTCCAGGACAAAGGTCATACTTTTGAACCGAAAAAACACAGTGAAGCCACATTTGATTCTGGACAGAAATTAGCACCGTGAAGTCTGTCAACAGCTTTGGCTCTGGATCCCCCATGATAATTGTCAGGGATCCGTATTTTTCTGAAAAAGAAAAAGTTCTTGGCAGACTTGGCGGCATTTTTCTGTTTAGAAAAATACGGATCCCTGACAATTAACCATGGGGAGGGATCCAGAGCCAAAGCTGTTGACAGACTTCACGGTGCTAATTTCTGTCCAGAAGTATGATACTCGAATCAAATGCAGGTCACCTAGGGAAAGATAAACGCCGTGAAGTCTGTCAAGAACTTCATCTTTCCCTAGGTGACCATTTGAGGATCACGACGGGGCCGGCCACTTCACGAATTGGCCAATTTCGGGCTTTGGCATATATCGATCGACTTGGTCTCGATAACTCAAGTCATTCAATCGGTCATTCATACTGTCAGGGCAAGCGAAATGTCAGGGGCGAAATTTTCGGGGTTGATATGCACCGGGGACGAAACATGCCGGGGCGAAATGTCGGGGGTGAAATGTCGGAGGCGAATTTCCTGGATACCGTTTTCAGGCTGGAAACCGAATCAAGACATACGAACCGGTGGCTGTGGTTGTTAGGCATTGGTAAATGGATTCGCGATTGGTTATCTTCTACACTCCAGTACAGACAATGCTTGAGAGGGTGAGCTTGAGCTCGCTCAACCCCACCCTCGACCGTTGAAGCAACTCATGCCGAGGGCACTCAGCCCTGTAACAAAGCTCCTCCTCCGAGCCGAACATCCCAAAACCCTTTCGCGTGAGGAGGAAAAATTACTCTGACACAATAAAAAGCCTTCGTAAACAAAAACTCATCAATGGCAAATCCCACAATAACGGGGAAAATGGCGGATTAAATGTCAATCCCGTTGAAAAATCAAAGAAACAAAAACCAGGAAACCAGACATTAAGGTAAGTTAGTAGATAGTTAGGTGGCTTCCCAAATGGCTGCAAATTACAGCCGCTGCCACCGTATCATTGTTGTTTGTTAAGCTTTTTCTCAACAACCGCTTAATCGGATCCGCTTCAGAGGAAGGATGGACGAGAACCGACATCCGACGAGTGCGTGATCAACGCAAATCTCAAAAACATAGCAGAAAAAAAAAAAACTTTCTCGGGCCATTATAGATTACGCCATTTCTGGCCTTGACAACAGAAGGGAGATGGCCACAAGATGGGGCGTCGAAAAGAAAAACCAACCAAGACATAGACCCATAGAAAAGACTCAACACGTTTGGAAAAAAATGGAAAAAAAAAAATCATTATTCTTCTCCCACACTCGAGTTCATTACGCAATCGCGCAGCAGCGAGTCCTTCCTACTCCCAAGGGCGAAACCCCATGTTACATATAACATATACGCTATTATACACCCTTGCGTACGTATCGTACGACATCCCGCGGGGGTTTGCCGTCTCCGAAGTTTTTACGGCCGTCGAAACATTAAGAGACGATAATAAATTTCCCAGGAAAAAAAAAAACGACGTCGTAACTCGTCCATTTTGGCATCACGCGCCGTCTTTTCCGGGTCGTTTTATTTTACTTAACGATCCAATCATTAAATGAATGTCTTATTTTTAAAAATAATGAATTTGAACAGATGGTAAGCCATATACATGAATATTTTCCGCGTAACGGTCTTCATATTATCATGTATAGCCAACAAAAATGGCGCATCAATGACTTAGAGCACTGGAATAGGCCATTTCTGGCCCGATTACTACAGACAAGGTCTGAAATAGGAGAGTGTGTGTGTGTGTGTTAGTTCACGATAAGTCCTGTATTTAGATCTAATAACCCAATGACCTCCTTATTAAATTCTATTATTATTTACAAATGGAGTCTGTCATCGAGCTTCGAAATACGTTAGATCGATCGATCAATCAATCAACCACCATCTTGATTTCGGGCTAACAAGGAAGGAAAAAAAAGCCCACACGAGTTTCCAATAAACGATCCCGAAGCTTCCTAAATCCACTAATGACAATGTTAACGACAAATTAATGATAAGGTGATACCATTACGAGCATCGCGCGTATAATATGCGTTTTTCATGAGCTTCCCGTTTTTTGGGGCGGGTGAGTCATCATCCTTTAAATCGGACGCCATTTTTCCTCCCACTTCTTTTTTTTTTAACCGATAACTACGGCATTGCAGGTTCTCGAAACTACATTAACCCACAGCTATTCACGTGCTTATGCAGAACATGCATAGCCCACGACGAAATCCTAGGCATTAACTAGAAGCCTCAGCACTTGAATACATGCACAGTCGGGTAACATTGAGGCGACCACCAGCTAAAATCCAGAATAAGAGCTTTGCGCAGGGTGGACAGCAGCTCGACGATTCTGGGAAGTGACACAATCAGATGACGGAAGGTTGTCACAGATATATATCTTGGAGCTAAATAGACTGCGGTCCACCGGATGGGTGAGCGGCGAAGATCTCGAGCTTAAACATGACGAACAACATTTGCGACCTACTCGATCGGAGGAGGGCAATTCACAACAAAGCAATCAAATCACTTCTCCTCCGCTCATGCCATGTAAATACAAGATCCATTTTTCAGAGTTAATACTTTTGCCAATAGATGGCTTTGTGTTTTTGGAGTTGAAATTGGAGGCGGAAATGCAGGCTGACCATATTTCCTCTTAAAAAAAAAATATGCGATAGGCGCCATTCAAGTATTATGTAAGTTTTTTTTTTTTTTTGAACTCCCCATCTGTCAGCAAATCGAAGGCCGGACTGCATTCGCGCCCCCCGAAGTTGGTGGTAAAAGCAAACGGTAAGCAAAGCTGTCAATCATTACTGAAGAAACTGCGGGAAACGAAGCAATAACTGCGGTGCATTCCACGTTTAAATGACGAATATGTGAGAGATGAATATGTCCGCAGTAATAATAATAATCATAATTTATAAGTTATAAAACAAATAGTCCCATCTTTGATTTCGATGAAGAACAAGTGAGATTCCATTGAAAATACGGGATATTTTTCTCAAAAAAGGAAAAGTTGGGATGGCCAACAATTCGTGAAAGTACGGGAAAATGTCCAGCAATATATACTTACCAAATGGTCACCCTACCTAAATGGGACATATTTCGCGTCAAAGGTCATGCCCAAGTGTCCATGCGCCAATATGCACTGATCCAGATGTGAGGCGATGGTGGCGATCGCCCCTCTGAGCTGAATTTTTATATGGGGAAAAGTTTTCTGTCCCATAAAATACGGGATATTCCGATGCACCTACACAATAAGTCGCTTCTCCGACACATCGCCCTGGATCTGCCAGCCACTGTTGCATTCGCAGATGAAAATACCTTCAGCTGTGAATAAAGCCGAAGCAGGCATGTCTCGGCTCAATTTGCAGCTGAAGATGCCTGCCTCCACTCCATTCAGAGCTGAGCATGTCTACCTTCGCTTCATTCGAATCGGAAGATGTCTGCTTCCACCCCATTTGTAGCTAAAGATGTTTTCACGCTCGGGCGCGGATCCAGAAGGGGAGCGATGGGAACGGCCACACCTCCCAAGAGCCGAATAAATATACGAAAAATTTGTCTGTCCCGTAAAAACGGGCCGATCAAACAAACTTGCACACAATCGTCCTGCGCTTTTGCGCTAAGACAGGCCTGTGTTAATTGAATTGAATGTGCCAAGAGAAAGAAAAAACAACCCCGAGATCACGTATAGGTCGTTCCCTCGAAAAACAGTGTCGCTATATACGAAACATATCTTAGGAATGTATAACAAGTTTACATGGACGATTGCCAAGCTAGCGAACCAAGAAGCGTGTGTGCACAAGCCTTACCTACCTAGTCAACGTCTCGGGGGCGGGCGGGGGGGGGGGGTGAGGAAAACGCATGAACAACACCAGACAGACATGTAACGTTCCTTTGATTCCCACCATTGGAATCCACACTATGCCATCGTGTCAACGTACAACGTTACGGCCCATATAAACAGTTTTCGCAATCCACACATTCCCGATTATTACTACATATTTCGTAACGGGGGAGCGGGTCCACGCGTCGTCATCCTCCCGAGACGTTATGAGAATGATGACACCGACTTTTTTTTCCCACCCGAAGACAATGGATGCGTCGTCAACGATTATACGCGTGTTGCCATTTGTTCCCTCGTTATTTATTTACTATCTCACGACTGGGTAGACGAAACAATAGCAGTGATTTACGTTCAAGTCAATCGGAGCGGCAACATGGCGGAATGAATCGGCTGTAGAAACGGATTCCCGAGTGAAAATACCAATAGAATCACACTTTATGTAATGAATAAGCATCGAGTGATGACACATTATTAGCCACTACTGTCACGAGGTGCGGTGCAACACCACCACGAGGTCACCATTGCCACGAATCCCTGGAAGGACTTTTCGCAAGTAATGTGCGATGTAGTAGTGTTATGACGCCTTTAGGACCGCTATCGTTTTAGTTCTTTTACACACCAAGGGTTCGCTGGTTCAGATTAGAGATTAACTTGCACATGGAGGCACCTGAAAACAATTGGTTCCTTACATGCGAGACATTGAAGCAGAGGCTCTGCATGAAGAAAACATTGAGGGAGGGAACTGGTGCGGTTTCCATTCGTCCCGTATATACAGGACTGAAGCACGTACGCAAGAGGGAGAGATATGCATTGCATCGATTAATCATTATTGGGCTCAATTCCCCCCCCCCTCAATTTTTTTAGGGGGGGGCGGCTCAGATACTCTCAAAGTTCCGGTGTCTGTGTATTGTATGTGTGGTGTAGCAGTAGTAGATAGGGCCTCCAAAAAATGGCTGGGGGATCCATGATGTTCTTAAGTCAGCTACCTCGTTGGGCAATTTGCCTGTTGTGGCGTTGTATTTGTATTAGATGACCATCCATGAACAGAAATACGAAATCAAATAAAATGAAACCAATTCTCACCAAAATAGTTACCAATGTGAAAAAAAAAATCGCTAATTATGCGAAAAACTGCTAAAAACGTTGCCGAAATACTATACATGGACTGACCATATTTCGTAGAAAGAAATACGGGGAAGCACAATGTCACCTATTCTAGCCAAAAAACAGCTGCTAAACGGTAAAAAAAAAATGCTAATTATGGGTAGAAATTACTAAAAAAAATTTCCAATGAGCAGGAAATGGAAGGCTACCCCCCAAAAAAACTGCAGTGAATTTGAATAATCACGGAAACATTTCAAATGTGTGAGATGAATATTTATTGTTATAATTATAATTTTGTTTCCAACTCATCAATAAAAGATAAAAATTGGAACATCTTCGTTTAACCCAGTTCACGTACAGGGTTTTGGCAACAACCAATTGTGGATGATCTCTCTCACATGGAAGGGACACCCAAGGAAGCGTCTTCAAAAATATCTAAAAAAAAAAAAATTACCCCTGATTCTGCTCATCTAAATACGCACAAAAATATGAAGAAAAAAAAAATCCGGTGGAATTATGTCACGGAACGACTTTGAAAATCCCGCAACCCTAGAGCGTTAGTGACGTCATTCAAACAACGCATGATCAAGTGCAACAGAGACAAAGAAAGGGGGGCGGGGAAAAGAGAAATAACTTGCTTGTATAGAACAGAAGCTGGAAGAAAGTGAAGGGGTTTTTTTTTTAATAGATATCGCCAAGAAGCGCAAGAGGCGATGAGTAGCCAACTGTTATTTTTTTATAATTTTTTGCGGCGTTGGTTATTGCATTTTTCACCGCTATATATTTTTTTTCTTGTGTTTCTGAGTGAGATGAATGTACTTAATTTTTTTCCATATTTTTGAGGATGACACCTTGGGGCTCTTTCCTTGTTAAGACGTATCGACAATAAATCTGGTAACCTTGCGCGCACGTTTAAAAGAAATGAAAAAGAAATGGGGGGAGGGGGGAACAGTATAGTAAATAATAGTAGATTTCTCTTTTGCCTTCACCCCCCCCCACCCACGTGTTCTCTTTCACACATATATATATTAGGAAGATTATGGATTACCACCTCTGAGAAAGATACATTATATGTGGACGAAAAAATCCTCAAACAGGAGTATAAAGAGAACGGGGAGGGGAAAAATCTTCGGTTACAACGAATCTTCGCGATGATAAAGAAAACAAAAAAAACTGGAATGAATCTCTTCCAGTTGCGTTTGGACGATATATTTCTCCAGTGATCGTAAAAAGGGGCGGTTAAAAACAACGATCAAGAACACGGATATTGTATTTGCGCTGCTCGTGATTTGTTCGATCTCCTTCCTCCCCTCCAAATTCGTAATCACGGCTCCGATAGTTATACTCGGCGATCCTACGGGATTATGCACAATCGGGAAAATCCTCTTGAGAAAGGGCGGATAAATCGAGCGGAATCGGTTCCATCAACCAAAAGCAAAGAATTTCAGAAGAAAAGCGTTCATTCACCCCCACAAATTGGTTCCCATACAGCACACAAATAAGACAACAACAACAACAGCGCTATACACGCAAAGCTCTCGTTTAAGACATTGAAAAACGCCGACACAAAGAGAGAAAATTATTTTTCCCGCGGACAATTCGTCGAGGCGTGTTTTCCTTGGGACGCAGCCAAGAAAACCAGGATAGGCCGTGGGAGTTCAGAAAAGAGTCATCACATGGTAGAGTTCCCGAAGCTGGAGGAAGCGCGCGAGAGAGAGACACACATGGTGCACCTCTTTCTCGACAACGGTGTCAAACAACGACATCAACCAAAAGAACATTCGTCTTCGCTCAGGTCCCGAAAGCCACTCAATTATCTAAATATACTTGATATTGTCTCATCGTTTAAAACCATTGTCTCCGGGGGATAATTGACTGACTGCTGATGGATTCCAACGTGATTTTGAGATGCGTGATGGTTAATACTCCCAGCAATTTGATTGTCTTTTCTCTTTTAAAGACAGGGTGGAGGAGAGATGCCTTTCCTTCGTCGTCATCAAGTTGGGACGGCACGTGATGCTATATGGATCGCTCTCTTCCGGTAGTTCAGCAGTTCCTGAAGTTAGTGAGTGCCGCGCATGGCCATAGGCGGAGATAGACTTGGAAGTCTGGGGGGCAAGTTCATTATTGCTGGGAGGCACAGAGATACATCAGATCAGTCGACTCCACCGTTGAAGCTGGGCCCCCCCCCCTCATTATTTCCTCCTATGTGGCATGGCCCTGCATCCTGTAGCAGAGCCCCTCGGCTGGGATCTTTGGTGGGTCCCTCTATAAAGAATTTATAATGTAAAAAAAAGTGATGGGAATCGTCCCTTGCTCTGAACCGGAGCCCCGTCAGTCCCACCCTTGGTGGGGGGGGGGGGGGGCATGGTGTCACGGTTCCAATAAACGTCGAGAATTCGATCGATCGAAAGATTCGCAGAGAATTTTGATCCGCGGCTACTATTCAATTAGTAGAAATCGGACGTTACCCGAGTATTTTTGCATAGCTGTTACTGAAATGGCTCGCATCGCGCGAGAACGAACATCGCCTTGGTAAATACAAGGGCAAAAGAACAGCGAGTAAATGACCGTTAGGGCAAATGAAACACTTATCTGACCACAGTGGCAAAGGGAGAAATTAATAAATGTGACTGTACGGGTGAAAGGGGGAAGGTGTGACCAACTACAATTTTTTTCTTTTTTACCGGTAATCGTTCCTCAAATTGCGTTCGTTGCCATTCCCCCCCCCCCCCCCATCGTCAACAACGAGAATTTCGAACCCACTTTCAGACGGCAGACCGAAATAGGGCCGTCTGAAAAACGTGGGGCTCACGAACATAGGCCCCCTTTCACTGACATCGGTTTTGTCTGGATGCCGGCCCTTTTTTCCCGTGAGTGGTGAGCAGTTAAACAGAAGAATAGACTCCTTTCACAAAAGACGGAGGACGGATTTTTTCCGATGCAGCCCGGCTCAATAATTAACAAACCACAACGACCAGAAGGCATTTTTCCGTCCGGATGAAACCGGTGTGTGTGAAAGGGGCAAAAAGTACCCCATGATAACAAGATCTGCTGCGGTTTCGGAAAGTGAATATGTAACTGGAAGGCTAATACTCTTAGTCATCTGAAAGTCCCAGAACATCACCTTACTCCGAGAAACGTGAGATTGTTGCATCAGCCATATACCGAGACCAATTAATAAAAAACCTCTCAAACGGTGTGCCGAGGTACCCTAGATCCACGCCTTCTGTCAAGGGTGCTACGAGATGTTTTGGGGAGTAAACGTGCATAGTCATAGGGCAGCGATTCCAATCACGGAGCCCCTTGGCTGGGATATTTGGTGGGTCCCTCTATAAAGAATTTATATGAAAAAAAAAAAATGATGGGAATCGTCCCGTGCTCCGAACCGGAACCCCGTCAGTCCCACCCTTGGTGGGGAGGAACCATGGTGTCGCGATTCCAATAAACGTCGAGAATTGTGATCTGCGGCTGCTATTCAATTAGTAGAAATCGGACGTTACACGAGTATTTTTACATACCTGTTACTGAAATGGCTCGCATCGCGTAGGTAATGAAAGTGACTACTGAGTAAAAATGTCGGCAGAGTAAAAGTGACGCGAGATATTTAAAAACTGTGGCCGTGTTAAAAGGGGTGCCACAAAAGTAAAAAACAATTGGGAATAATTGCATGAGAGAAACGGGAAAATTTAATATCCGCGTGATGTTGCCGGCTACTCGCAAAGCAAAGAGAAAGACTTTAAAGCCCCACCTATTTGACCCTAAAAAAAACATCTGAAACAAAGGAATTTATTCCAACCTCTGACTTTCTTTGAGAAGAGGGCAATGGCACCACCTTCTGGTCCAAACCAGAACAATTTAATTCAAGCTCGGACGTAGACGTTCGAAGAAACGTTAAATATAATAATACGTTCACTAAAATTCACATTTATGCTCTTCCTGGAATGGTGGTGGTGGCACACACAACGGAAAGGCCTACTAGAACGGACCATGATCGTTAGAGACAGAGACACGACTCGCCCTAGATTTGATCAGAGAATTTCGCCATACCATAAATTCGACCACTGGCCGCTATCACTACTGGAACACAGAAAGCGGTATCTCGACAGGACATGCTGACCGGAAACATTTCCTAGGATAACACAACGCTGCGGCCCGTTTCTACTTGGTATAAAAATACATGCATATCCGTTTCATGGGCAGCAAAAAAAAAAAATGTAAAATGAGGCAGCAAAACGGTTGCATTATACCAAGGGCGTAGCCAGAAATGTCCTTCGGGGGGGGGGGGGCACTTTCATTTCGGGAGGTACCAAAGTGATAGAATAGATTTAAATACATTTTTCCTTTTTTCGGTCATTTTCTCACATTTCGGGGGGACGGGACCAGACCCCCCAAGTCCCACCCTCCCGCTACGCCCTTGCATTATACGCTGCCACAGTGGGAACAAAAAAAAAATTCGGGACGGGCGAACATTTTTATGCTTGTCTTGGAAAAGCGGACGTCATCGGACGGAGAAATGTCCATCAATACGTTCTAAGGACATTCTCATTCAACCATCCCGGAACCTACATAACTTGACCCCCCGAGATGGTAGGGTCATCAATCCAGGACATAAGGTGTCATCACGAAATATTCACTCGAATCTTCCAAGAAATCTGAATATGTATCGTCAATAAGGCATTCATGTTTATGAGATAAGTAACAACGAGAAACGGCGAATACGAAATGAGGTCGTTCATCTCCATTTCCACCATCAATACGGGCACGCCCTGTACGACATCGGTAGAAACTTTCCAAGACAGACACTCGGAATCATAATAGTAATTATTAGTATTACATGCAACATGGAGAGCGTCTTCAGCAACGCGGGGTGTCACTGCCTACAGGTCTATAATCGGATGTTTCGTCTTCATCTTCGCCAGACGTTAAAAGCACCAAGCGTAAAACCCCTGATGAGCTCGTAAAATTGCCCACTGGCTATTTGGCCGACCGGTATCTCTGCGTGCAGTCAGGTCCAAAGGAAGTCCATCTCTTAATGGATCTTCACATGCGGCGACCCCCTCTTCACAACCCGCGGATCATAAACAGGAAACGATTCCCTTTTTGGACGCGTAAATGAAAGGGTGGATCAAGTGAAATGGAACAGTTGTTATAATTCAGTTTATTTTTGTATGAGTATGGCGAAACTTTGTGTACCAGGTAGAGCGGAAGGTGAGGCAGCGCACAAAGTGCGGCGACAAAGAGGTACGAGAGTGCACAATAAAGACTAAAGACGAAAAAAACTATTGTATTGCTTTGTTGTACACCGCACAACTAAAGCAGGGAGGCGAAAGAGAAGGGGGGGGGGCACTCAACGAGGTACGCGACTCAACAAGCCCGTTTGTTTTCACCTCGATGTACTGATTGGACCGTTTCTCCTTTTTCCTTTCTGTCCCGCTTCTGCGGAGGGATCATCATGATCACACCATTTACATTTCAGAGCCCCCCACCCCACGGTATCCTCCTCTTTTACTATGTACGGACATCTCTTCCTCCACCCCCCCCCCCTCCCGCATGCATTTTTTCTTCCTGCTCGCAATTCTTGTAACTTATACCGCTTCGCTCCACTATGAGCGCGGCCTGTGGAAGGCGACCCCTACTGCGGAATGGACTTGCCCTATGTAGTCGAGCTGAAAGCGGAATCACGTGATATGTGCCGGTGGTTGGCCATTAGTATCGTCCGGAAGGGAACTTGTTGTTTTTTTCCGTCTTCTGAATATTTGTGAGTAAAGAAGAGCAACGTGGTGTTATTAGTCTTTGCAGTGGCAGAAGGAGTTGAAGTTCTCGTGAAGTGCATCGCCGAACGGACGCCATACGGTGAATCTGCACTGGCATTGACTCGTGTGCAGGACTTACAGAAGGATTTCCGCCAGGGAGGAGAATCTGTGAATGATAATAGGTGACCTGGTCAGGGTCACCTCGTCATCACGGACGCTTTGATAAAAAGTCCACCTGATAATCAACAGACGAAGCATAATGAGGAACATACGCGAGAAGGTGGGAATGCGTTTCTGTTCCATTCATGCCATCATTAAAGCGAAACTCCACCAAAGGCACCTACAGCAAGTTCATTCCGCAGTTGGGGGGTTACCTTTCGGTCTACCTGTACACAAAGTCTTGCCACACTCATATTACAAATAAACCAAATTACAACAACTGTTCAGTTCTAATTTGATCCATTATATCCTTAAAGAGCGAAATTATTGCAACCCCGGGTCACCCCTACAAGCAGAAGCCGCAACTAGATGCTTGGTTGACAAAGACGACCTTTGGCGCTCCCTTGTAATGTTGAACGAGGTTGAATGGTGAAATTCAGGTCACCTCTGGTCCAGCGCGTGGGGCACTAGATCCACTTACTCCCCCCCCCCCCCCCCAAGTTGCGGCACCTGCTCATAAGGGGTTGGAGGACCTGGAAAAAGTCCAGGGACCTTCGTTTTTGTTTTCTTATTTTTTTTTTTTTACACTACAAATCAATGCAAAGTATCCTTGGGAAGTCTTGGCGGTCCTGACCGCTACTTAACCTTACACGCACATCGTAAACATTGTTCTGCGGCAATTCTGACGAATTGGTATATCCCGAAATGTGTGGTATGTTGAGTTTGTGAGTGGCCTAAGCATAGTTATGCTTGATGCTGCCACCAGCCCTTCATATTTTGAAGGTGGTCCTGACCGGAGGGCCCCGAGAATCCGTCATTTGTTTTGTCCTCATTTTTATCCTACAAATTCCCTACAAAGGACTTCACTGAAGGATATTGGGTCATACATAGCAATGTCAAGGGAAGGCACCTTCGATTCCAGCAAAGCCTAGAAAAGATATATATATATCGACATAGACGAGAGGGGGGGGGGAGGAGGAGATAGGAGGTCCCGTGCCCCCTTCCCAAGCTGACCAAACATTTAAAAAATTGTTAACATTTCTGTAAAAAAATGAAAACATCGGAAGATGTCAATTTTGGCATTCCGAATTGGGCCCCTGAAAATTTTTGGGCACTGACCACGTGACACCCGTTTGCCCATGCGGGAAACAGGCACTGCTCGGTTGTTTAGTTTGCAGATCTCGGGGGGGGGGGCAACCTTAAATTTTTGTCTGTCACCCCCACAAAATAACTAAAAAAAAAATCATTACGATGAAACCGCTTAAAATCGTTCCCGGAAGACGATAGTAGTTTCACCACCCCCCCCCCCCGCTCGATTCGCGTCAGGAGGGGCTTTACCTCTACCTACATCGTTATCTCCGACGTCGGTAAATTAAACGACAGCAGAAGCGACGCTACTGTAGCACCACGGCACGAAGCCGACAATCACCAGACAAGGAATGAGGCCCTAAAGTAATTAATCTATCAATTCAAACGGGCATTTAGTAAGGAGGGGGGGGGGGAATCCACAGACTTAACAGTAAATTAATAGCTCTCTCGAGGATCCACACCCGAGCAGCACAGACGAAACAGGAAATGAAAACGGCCCGATAACACACACACACTACTAACACTTCAAAACAGCAGCCATTAAGCCAGGCAACGCGTCCTGCTGGCAATGACTCAATATGGATGGCAACAACGATCTTTCCCGTCGCGCCACCGAGAGTTCCATTCCGTTTAAAATAAATAAATCAAATAGAAAGCCACAAAATATGCATTCATCATTCCACGGCTACCTCCACTCGCGTTCCCAGCGTTATCGTGACCAGCGGCTCACTCACACTCAACCATTTGGGAAGGGGGGGGGGAAGCTTTTCATTTTCTACAGTATTTAAGGCAGCTGAACACGTAAGTGCGAGCATGACATGCATGCTCAATCTGTTTGTACGAGCGTGCTTCAGTGTCTGCACGAGAATTTCGCACAAGTATTGTACAAGCTCCTTGAAGATTGAATGGATTTTGATCATGCAACAAACAGACGTGCATGAGCGGGAAAATTCACAGATAAAAGTTCGGCACCTTGTGAATGAGCGAGCAAATGAGGCAGTGAATGAGCAATCGAGGGAGAGGGCGCATGAGAGTGCGAATGAGCATATCAGTGACCAAGTAAGCAAACGAACTAGTGAATGAGCAAGTCAGTGAGAGAATGGGCAAATCAGTAATCAAGCAGATGAGTGAGAATGACAATTGGGCAAGCGAGTGACCGAGTGAGCAATTGAGTGGATGAGCGATTGAGAAAATGAGCAAGTCAGTAGTAACCAAGTAAGCGAGTGAGTGGATGAGTCGCTCAGTCAGTGACCAGGTGAACAAATGAGTTACGATAATGGAACCGCGACTGCTCCTGCTTCATTCAATCCAACTTGCTGAATGCGAAATTAAATAGAACTACTCCTTGACCGCGTACAATGTCCTTTGGTGGAGCTGCCACCTGTCTTCCATATTTTCAAGTGAAGATGGTAAATGCTTGAATTTTTATGTTATGTGAGAATTATGTTGAAGTTGCGGAGAGAATTAAACAGGACTGCAAAACCAGCCCCCCGCAACATCTAGCTAGCTCAAACTCGGTCGGTCACTCACTCTCTCTCTGAGGGTCACTCACTTTGCCACGAGGTCTTTCACTTACTCACAGACTGACCGACCCGCTAACTCATTTATTTGTCAATTGCTCGCTGACTCACCCACTCGCGACGAAATGGTTGTCGGTGAATTCTCGGCAAATATGCTTCAGCGTGCAAATTGGCGCGTGTACTAGCATACTTGTACCGTATGGTGGTGAAAAGGTAAATTATTGCACGCCGAAAGACCAAACACGCAATGCTCGCCAAGCTTGCAGTTAGGTGTGCAGCCGCTTTTACACACACAAACTCCGAATCAATTTTCGGAAGGTGCCACGATTCTACAGGTGACGTCAAGGCGCATCCCTACCCCCTTAACAAAGAATTCACATCATGGAATAATATTTTCTTCTAATCTAAAAAACGCAAACAAAGCACTCGATCTTGAAACGTGCCCCGGTTACGTCACCGGTTCTAAATCGATGAAAAGCCTACCCTACAACCAGAGGCTATTCCGTCTCTTGCCTAATTATATACAGGGGAGGAGGGGGGAAGCCATCATCATCATCATCATCCTCCTCCTCTCGAGAGATCCAAATGGGTAAAGAACAAGTAAACCCGGTAATATGTGTGAGAAGAAGAGACAACCACCACCTCGATGCAATAAATAGGCCGGGATCGTATCACGTTGGAAATGGAAGAAAAAAAAAAGGCATCATCACATCCAAGGTAACCTTGTCAGGCTGTGACGTGCGTGCCATCAGCCACGTCTCCACGAGACACTCTCACACACACACAGGTAAGTAAGTGAATCGTCAACGAACAACAACAAGGACGGATTCAATCAAAAAATGGAGCGTGTAATCCACTCGAGTGTAACCGATGATAAATCAAAAATCAAGTATAGCAATATCGAATGCGATGATTTTGATGACAAAATAATGTGCTCGTGTGTGTGTATACGTAGGCCCTACATATTTTAGTTTGACAATACCGTAAAGCAGTCGTTTCCGACCAGTCTTGAGGCCCCCCGGGATATTCTGGTAGGAAGAGCGGGGTGGGGGTTTCCGTAGAAGATACGGATGCCCCGCATTTTCAAGATTTGACCCCAGAAACAATTTTTTTTTGTCATTCAATTTAATGTCCTTACCGATGATTTTTCTGACTTCCTTCCAAAACCGGACCCAACCCCCCCGTGTCACTTGCAGAGTGATATCTGTCGTAAAAGTTGGGTTGGAATTTCATTATTTCTCTCTAAAGGCCGGCATTACACTATAAATATTTTTATAAAAGAACTCTTATAAAACTTTTATAGTTTAATACTGGCATAAAATACTCTAAATATTCTGATTGCCCCTTTGCTTTTTTTTTTCTTTCGAATTTCTAGCTACGCCGCCTCCTGCTATTTTTGCTGCAGTCTTGTCTTTTCTTGAATTTCTGCTGAACCTCCGTCTTTTTCTGTGAATGTCTGTTTCCCCTCTCTGGTCTTTGTCTGAATGTTGCCTTCACTCTTTTTCTCAATGTCCGTTACCCTCATACAAACTTTTTTTAAATGTTTGTTTGCCCCCTCCAGTTTTTTCTGAATGTCTGTCGCCCTCTCCAGTCAATTTTTGAATGACTGTCGCCCTCTCCAGTCAATTTGTGAATGACTGTCGCCCTCTCCAGTCAATTTGTGAATGACTGTCGCTCTCTCCAGTTTTTTCTGAATGTCTGTCGCCCTCTCCAGTCAATTTGTGAATGACTGTCGCCCTCTCCAGTCAATTTTTGAATGTCTGTCGCTCTCTCCAGTTTTTTCTGAATGTCTGTCGCCCTCTCCAGTCAATTTGTGAATGACTGTCGCCCTCTCCAGTCAATTTGTGAATGACTGTCGCCCTCTCCAGTCAATTTTTGAATGTCTGTCGCCCTCTCCAGTCAATTTGTGAATGACTGTCGCCCTCTCCAGTCAATTTGTGAATGACTGTCGCTCTCTCCAGTTTTTTCTGAATGTCTGTCGCCCTCTCCAGTCAATTTGTGAATGACTGTCGCCCTCTCCAGTCAATTTGTGAATGACTGTCGCCCTCTCCAGTCAATTTGTGAATGACTGTCGCTCTCTCCAGTTTTTTCTGAATGTCTGTCGCCCTCTCCAGTCAATTTGTGAATGACTGTCGCCCTCTCCAGTCAATTTGTGAATGACTGTCGCCCTCTCCAGTCAATTTTTGAATGTCTGTCGCTCTCTCCAGTTTTTTCTGAATGTCTGTCGCCCTCTCCAGTCAATTTGTGAATGACTGTCGCCCTCTCCAGTCAATTTGTGAATGACTGTCGCCCTCTCCAGTCAATTTTTGAATGTCTGTCGCCCTCTCCAGTCAATTTTTGAATGTCTGTCGCCCTCTCCAGTCAATTTTTGAATGTCTGTCACCCTCTCCAGTTTTTTCTGAATGACTGTCGCCCTCTCCAGTCAATTTTTGAATGACTGTCGCCCTCTCCAGTCAATTTTTGAATGACTGTCGCCCTCTCCAGTCAATTTTTGAATGACTGTCGCCCTCTCCAGTCAATTTTTGAATGACTGTCGCCCTCTCCAGTCAATTTTTGAATGACTGTCGCCCTCTCCAGTCAATTTTTGAATGACTGTCGCCCTCTCCAGTCAATTTGTGAATGACTGTCGCCCTCTCCAGTCAATTTTTGAATGTCTGTCGCTCTCTCCAGTTTTTTCTGAATGTCTGTCGCCCTCTCCAGTCAATTTGTGAATGACTGTCGCCCTCTCCAGTCAATTTGTGAATGACTGTCGCCCTCTCCAGTCAATTTTTGAATGTCTGTCGCCCTCTCCAGTCAATTTGTGAATGACTGTCGCCCTCTCCAGTCAATTTGTGAATGACTGTCGCTCTCTCCAGTTTTTTCTGAATGTCTGTCGCCCTCTCCAGTCAATTTGTGAATGACTGTCGCCCTCTCCAGTCAATTTGTGAATGACTGTCGCCCTCTCCAGTCAATTTGTGAATGACTGTCGCTCTCTCCAGTTTTTTCTGAATGTCTGTCGCCCTCTCCAGTCAATTTGTGAATGACTGTCGCCCTCTCCAGTCAATTTGTGAATGACTGTCGCCCTCTCCAGTCAATTTTTGAATGTCTGTCGCTCTCTCCAGTTTTTTCTGAATGTCTGTCGCCCTCTCCAGTCAATTTGTGAATGACTGTCGCCCTCTCCAGTCAATTTGTGAATGACTGTCGCCCTCTCCAGTCAATTTTTGAATGTCTGTCGCCCTCTCCAGTCAATTTTTGAATGTCTGTCGCCCTCTCCAGTCAATTTTTGAATGTCTGTCACCCTCTCCAGTTTTTTCTGAATGACTGTCGCCCTCTCCAGTCAATTTTTGAATGACTGTCGCCCTCTCCAGTCAATTTTTGAATGACTGTCGCCCTCTCCAGTCAATTTTTGAATGACTGTCGCCCTCTCCAGTCAATTTTTGAATGACTGTCGCCCTCTCCAGTCAATTTTTGAATGACTGTCGCCCTCTCCAGTCAATTTTTGAATGACTGTCGCCCTCTCCAGTCAATTTTTGAATGACTGTCGCCCTCTCCAGTTTTTTCTGAATGACTGTCGCCCTCTCCAGTTTTTTCTGAATGACTGTCGCCCTTCTCCAGTCTTTTTCTTAATTTCTGCTGCTTCCCCTCCGCCAGTGTTTCCCTGAATCTCCGCCCCCTTTCCCGAATTCCTGCTCTACGTGACCCCTTTCTGAATTGGAGCACTATCCAATCCCATGTTAATTCAAATTGGAAGCATCGATTTAGTCCCGAAAAATTAATTAGCCTATAAATAACCAGTGTTACATAAATATTCCCGGACCGCCCTCAAAGTTCGACCAAGTTCTTAAGTATATTCTTCGATTTTAAAAATTCGATTGAAGTCTCGTAGGGCAGTGGTAAGATGCTCGTCTTCCACTATGAAGGTTACCGTCAAGGTTGACGGGTTCGAATCCGGGCAAGAACATTCGGAACAAGTTCTTCACCTGAAGTTACCTGTTCCAACCTGGGAGATTTAAGTAACACCACCTACATCGGACAGCCTCCGTGCGAAGCTTCGACGTCACTAAACTCGTTCATTTTCCCCTGTACCCATTGGATATTTCAGTCCGACGTATGCGATATCTTTCCTTTTTATTTTTTTGCAGTGTATTCAATGACTACAGGTGAAATGGACGACTTCAGTGACGTCACGAGCTTCGCGCGGAGGCTTTCTGCTATAGAAGGTTTTGGATGGAGCCCTTATTTCTCACCCAACTCCATTGGTTGTAAACTGCCTCGTGGCGATACATGACCGGAGTTGGCGTGAGGTAAGAGAGTCTCATATAGGGAGAGGAATAATCGGATCATTTAAATTGCTGTTAAAAACTGATAGGCGCGCCTCAAAAACTCCCAATCATTACACAATAGGATTCTCTTTTGCATCCTCTTTCCTGTTCTGCGCATCCTCCATTTCTTACGACATCAACACATACATACAAAACGATTTATCATTACCATACAAACAAAATACTTCATCCGTCATCCTCTTAATTAACTTCTGCATACTCATTTTCCTTCCGCATTTGTCATACAACAGGGGTGCACAACCTTTTCATTACGCGGGCCGGAAACTAAAAATGTATAGGGTGACCATATGACCCGCATTTCACGGGACATCGCGTAATTTTGGTCGTCCCGTTTCCCCCGATTTTCGACGAATCTTATTCGAATTCCTATTTTTTTACTGAAATCGAGGATTGTGATTATAAATTATATGATAATTAATTATAGTCAGATAAATATATTCATTTCACATATTTGTCAAACATGGTTTTTTTTTTTTTGTAAACTATAGTTCAATCAATTATGAGGTGGAGTAGACCTCTGTTTCCCACCATTGACGATATTTCAGCAAATTTTAACGATATTTAGCAACATTGCCCACCTCTGACAATTAGTTTTTAAGTTATTATTAGCAACCTTACTTCCCTTTGACAATTTTTTGGCTATAATTAGTTAATTATAGCAAAGAAGGGAAAGTAAAAATTCCAATTATACTTTTAGAAATTGTCACAAGGAAGTTGCTAATTATAGTAAAAACATTGTCATTTTGTTTGCTTTGACGATTTGTTTTTACTATAATCAGCAACTTTTGTATTTGTAATTAACATTTTCGTAGCTTTCCGTTGCCAATTTCTTTGGCTATAATCAGCAACTTTAGTTCACTTAGTGACAATCTTTTTTTCTTTAATCAGTGGAAATTTCTATACCTATAATTAGCATTTTTACTTACCCTTGACAATTTCTTCGGCTGCAATTAGCAACTTTACTTCTCCTTGACAGTTTTTTTCCCTATAATTAGGAAATTTCTTTTGGGCCATTATAGGCAACTTTTCTTAACTCTAATAATTTCTTTGCTGATAATTAGCGGTGGCCCGTATATGCATGCCTATTTCCCGTATTTTCAATGAATGAGAAATGATCAGCTTTTTATTGTTAACACATTTTTAATGGAACACCTTTCGCGGCCCGCATCGTGCCCGCTGGCCGGAGATCGCACACCCTTGTAATAGGCCGGGATTACATTATAGAAATTTCATTAAAGTTCCTTTTATAAAACTTGAAAAACTCAACCAATAAGCGTATCGGTTGCATTCGAGCGAATGTAACCAATGGGATTACTGTTTTGTTTTTCTTCAAGTTTTTTTAAAAGATATTTTGTCAAACTTTTATAATGTAATACGTACCCAGCCATACAATATTAAATCGTAATACAGTCGAATCCCGTTATAACGAACTCCCAAGAGATCAGAGAAACCACTTCGTTACATCGAGATTTCGTTATAAAAGAATTGCAGGTTTTTGTATTGTTCCTACGTAAACTTATCTGGGGGATTAGAAAAGTGTTCGTTAAAACGAGATTTTCGCTATAACGGTATTCGTTAAAACGGGATTTAACTGTATATTCTCCACTCTTGAATACTTTTTTTTTTTCTTATCACTTATAAAAAAATATGGTATATGCCGGGTCCCCCGAGTAACATCAATCACTGTAGATTGGCACCCGTTCAGATGTGAACACTGCTGTGACACGTTTCGTATATAACTCGGAAAGAGAATAAGAGGCAATATCGCCATCTAACAGGTGCCCACGTAGATACGTCACCGAAAGAACACAAATATACAGCCGAATCAATCGATCTGTATTACAGCTGCTGCAGTGTCAACAACATTTCTATCGAGCCGTATTCGAGTAAATGACAACAGGAAGAATGAGGAAATGCCAAAAGATAAATCTACATAAAATTTACTCGGTAGGGATTACACAACTAAAGTTATTTTATAAAGCTTGAAAAATGCTGTGCGATGTAATGAAAAGTGAATGTAATCAATAGGCTCATTGGATTTTTTTCCCCAAATTTAAATTTTTAAAAAATTATATAACTTTTATAGTGTAATACTGGCCTAATTCGAATAAGAATCCTAAGTGGATTTCGAATTCCAAAATAACGATCCCACCCGGCAAATTCCAATAGTGATCCTAGGATCACAAGACCGCACCTCGCAAATTTAAGAATTCCTAGAAGATTCCATCCTAGAATAACACGATTCAAAAACCCCAAAATTTAAAATTCTAATAAAACTCCTGGGATTACATGGTCGTACCCTTGGAAATTTAAATAAGATACACCCCCCGTTTCATAGGAGTACGCAGAATTTTCTCGGGGGGGGGGGCGGGCGGGTTAAAAAATTTTTTCTCTGAAGTGGTTTTTTCCTAGTAAAATAATACTATAATCTCGCCTTGCGTACGCCAATGCCCCGTTTTGCAAATTGCAATATTAATAAAACTCCTGGGATCACAAGACATCACTTTGAAATTTCAAATTCGAGATAAATCCCATAATCATTACAGTAAGAATCTTAGGATCGCACGATCCCACCTCGAAAATATCAGTTTGTTGAATCCCAGGATCCCACACACACACACACACACACACCTCAATTTAAAATTTTAATAAGAATCCTTGGATCACTAGATGTCGCCTTAAAATTTCAAATTCCAATATCACATGATCCCACCTTGCAAATTCTGAAAATTTCAATAAAGATGCATCCCCAGATTCCACATCTCGAAAATCCCACAGTAAGAACCTCCAGATCTCACCCTACAATTTCAAATTTCAATAAAAGTCCTCGGATCACGTAATCCACATAAAAAAAAATCCCGATAATCCCATTCTCAGAGTATTATATCACCGACTTTTTCTGCAAATAGAATTACGCAAGCGCTTCCGTAATCGTTACGTGTCCAAGGATGAAAATTATGGCATCAGAATATTTTTCATGGTCATCGGATGGGACTTTGACACCTAAACTAGGGAAAAGACGTAAAATCGAAACATCTTCGATCACCCCTCGTAAATTCCAATAGCATCAAATCCCTTGGGTCGCACGACCTCTCCTTGCAAACTTCCGAAATCCCAATAAAAAAATCCTAGGATCACACGATCCCACTTCGTAAAATATCAGTATAATAAATCCACGTATCTCACCACCATAATTTGAAATTACAATAAGAATTCTGAAATCACACAAGATTGTCTCCTTTAAATTTTATATTTCAAAAAAAAAAATCTTGTGTGATTTCAGAATTCTTATTGTAATTTCAAATTATGGTGGTGAGATACGTGGATTTATTATACTGATATTTTACGAAGTGGGATCGTGTGATCCTAGGATTTTTTTATTGGGATTTCGGAAGTTTGCAAGGAGAGGTCGTGCGACCCAAGGGATTTGATGCTATTGGAATTTACGAGGGGTGATCGAAGATGTTTCGATTTTACGTCTTTTCCCTAGTTTAGGTGTCAAAGTCCCATCCGATGACCATGAAAAATATTCTGATGCCATAATTTTCATCCTTGGACACGTAACGATTACGGAAGCGCTTGCGTAATTCTATTTGCAGAAAAAGTCGGTGATATAATACTCTGAGAATGGGATTATATCGGGATATATATATATATATAATTTTTTTTTTTTCGACGTGGGATTATGTGATCTCGGGACTTTTATTGGAATTTGAAATTGTAAAGTGGAGTCTTGAGTGTTCTTGTTGAAATTTGCGAGATTTGATTGTGAGATCCTGAGGCATATCGTGTTGAAATTTGCGAGATTTGATTGAGATATCCTGAGACATGTCTTGAAATTTGCGAGATTTGATTGAGATTTCCTGAGACATGTCTTGAAATTTGCGAGATTTGATTGAGATATCCTGAGACATGTCTTGAAATTTGCGAGATTTGATTGCGAGATCCTGAGACATCTTGTTGAAATTTGTGCGATAAGATTGTGAAATCCTGAGATACAACAAGATAAAATGCCTCATGATCTCGCAATCAAATCTCGCAAATTTCAACAAGATTATGTCTCGGGGTCTCGCAATCCCATTTCGCAAATTTCAATAAGAACCCAAAGATTCCACGTTACAATTTCAAATTCCAATAAAAGTCTTGGGATCACGTAATCCACGTCGGAAAAATCCCGATAATCCCATTCTCAAACTATTATATCACCGACTTTTCGGCAAATAGTCGAGCGCTTCCGTAATCCTACGAGATGTATCTCGTTGAAATTTGCGGGATGGGATTGTGAGATCCTGAGACACATCTTGTTGAAATTTGCGAGGTGAAATCCGGCGATAAATCTTAATTTGTAAGGTGGGATCCTAGAATGTCTCCTTGAAATTTTATATTTCAAAAAAAAAATATTCTAGGATCCCACCTTACAAATTAAGATTTATCGCCGGATTTCACCTCGCAAATTTCAACAAGATGTGTCTCAGGATCTCACAATCCCATCCCGCAAATTTCAACGAGATACATCTCGTAGGATTACGGAAGCGCTCGACTATTTGCCGAAAAGTCGGTGATATAATAGTTTGAGAATGGGATTATCGGGATTTTTCCGACGTGGATTACGTGATCCCAGGACTTTTATTGGAATTTGAAATTGTAACGTGGAATCTTTGGGTTCTTATTGAAATTTGCGAAATGGGATTGCGAGACCCCGAGACATAATCTTGTTGAAATTTGCGAGATTTGATTGCGAGATCATGAGGCATTTTATCTTGTTGTATCTCAGGATTTCACAATCTTATCTCGCAAATTTCAAGACATGTCTCAGGATATCTCAATCAAATCTCGCAAATTTCAAGACATGTCTCAGGATATCTCAATCAAATCTCGCAAATTTCAAGACATGTCTCAGGAAATCTCAATCAAATCTCGCAAATTTCAACACGATATGCCTCAGGATCTCACAATCAAATCTCGCAAATTTCAACAAGAACACTCAAGACTCCACTTTACAATTTCAAATTCCAATAAAAGTCCCGGGATCACATAATCCCACGTCGAAAAAAAAAAATTATATATCCCGATATAATCCCATTCTCAGAGAGTATTATATCACCGACTTTTTCTGCAAATAGAATTACGCAAGCGCTTCCGTAATCGTTACGTGTCCAAGGATGAAAATTATATTAATGGCATCGGAGCATTTTTCATGGTCATCGGATGGGATTTCAGCGCCTAAGCTAGGGTAAAAGGACGCAAAATCGAAACATCTTCGACCGGAACAACTTCTTTCAAACTGACCTTGGCCAAAAAAAAAAAAACACCAAATAAATAAGATGAGAAATCTCAAGGCCTACGGCATATTTTAGTGGGTTTCGCGGCCACAGATGGCGGTGAAAAAATCGGCAGACAATTTCATTTCAATTATTGTCGAATTTTGAAATAGACACCGATGGGGACGACAGGCGTCGGGAAAGAAGTTATTATTAGGTGTTCGATTGCGGAAACGACCACCGATACCATCAGAGACAATCGCCAGAGGGCGGAATTTTAATGACGGAAAAAATTTACGACATGGGTGTCGACGAGATTGTCATATACGATGTTGCGAGGATTAAAAAAGAAATCTTAAGAATTTTAATAAATTGCCATTACAAATTTTCGTCTCTCTCTGTCAGCATCTACCTCCATCCTTTCTTACTCGCGAGAACCCGAGGACTGTGTGCTAGGGCCGTCTTAAGAGCATCATGGACCCCCGGGCCAAGTGGTTTTTCTGAGGCCCTACCTTGTAAATTCTAGAAAATTTGAACTGGATCTCAATTTTGTGAGGCCCACTCTTCTCCTGAGGCCGTGCCCGGGTGGGCCCATGCGTTAAGACGGCACTGCTCTGTGCTCTATAATGTTTTCGTACCGGCGATGACCAAAACCCTATTTAAAAACTCCCAATTTGGCTGATTTGAGTTTGAGCAAATGTGAGAATAGCCTTGGGAGTGCTCCTTTTCTAATGGTGTTCACGGTGCTCGTTTCCCCTCCCCGTTAAAGAGCAAAAAATATTGGGAAGTCTCGTGGGAATCGTCATCGTATGACCATTATTTTCCCCAAGCGGCTACAGCCCCAACATATTACTCTGGATCTGCACCTGGAAAGAACCCTGGGCAAGAAGCTGGGAAAGTAACCCTTTGGGGGGGGGGGGGGAAATTAAGCCAAAGGAGAGACGTGGTAAATGATTGGGGGGGGGGCACACAGCTGTGAAAAAAATATACAGCGAAATACGGTGGGAAAGAGTGACCAACTACCCGTAGACACCCTCCCCCCAAAATGCTGCCGGGCCATCCAGGGAGGTTCTGGAGTTTGAATTCATAGATGAAACGTCTATACGCTGTAAACTTTCCAGAAATCAATAGAAAGGGTTTCACCACGGTCCTTAAAAGGGAGCTAACAGGGCTGTAGCACGGGCAACCGGGGTAAATATTTTATATATCTCTTGTTTTCTTTACCATATAAATTGGGGGGAAATCAAGGATTTCAGTCTAGGGCACCCGCCTCCAGGCATAAATCTCTCGCACCTAGATGTAGGGCAAAGTTGCTCAACCTTTCAGCGCGAGCCACTTTATTTGGTTCGAAAACGTGTCGCGGGCCACTTAAGTTATCTGCAAATGTGCCGCAGATCACTTCTGCGATCTGGAAATGTGCCATGGGTTGCTTGAGTGTTTGTGGAATAGTGCCGCGAGTAACTTAAGCGACGTGGAAGCGCATCGCCACTTAATTTGATAATTTGTCGCACCATGGTCATTTTCTGCATACGAGGGCTAATTAGACCGGGACCTACAATTTATTGCCTATTCCGAACGGCAGGCTTAATTATTTTTCATACTCATCGAGTGGTTGGTGCGCTAACCCCTCGATGGGGGGCCTTCCTGCGGTAGCAATTTTTCCTGCGGTCGTGCCGCCATTTCTGTTGTACCCCTGTGTCAGGGAAGTTTTCTGACAAGGACGAACCGGGTATCGAACTCGCGACACCTCTAAACATCCTTTGGTGCTTTAGGCGAGTATCTTATCGACCTGGGCTACCACGCCCGCATCGCCACTTAAATGTTTTGAAAACTATGCCGTAGATCTGTAAATGTGTCGCGGGCCGTTTAAATGACCTGTACTATGCTTGAACAAGGGCCACTCGAGTGATCTGTAAATAACTGGCAAGTCACCTAGATGTATAGTGATTTCGAAATGTACCGCGAGTATATCTAGTGATCGGTAAATATGCTTATAAACTTAGTTCATTAAGGGTTGCTCATGTGTTATGTAGGGCACATCGATTCCCCCCCCCCCCCAGCCAGGTGAGGGGGATCCCAGAAAAATCTCTTTATTGGGGGGGGCGTGCTATAATGCTGTTAAAATGGCCCTGAATCCGAGGCTGGTAGTACAATTAGCTGCGCCCCCCCCCCTCCTTCTCCCAAATCAAAGTATGGGCCCTGGCAACAATGATGGCGGAAACACGATTTGAAGACATTCAAAAATCCCAAAACGCTCCGTTTAAAAAGTCAAAATTAATTGGTCGCGCGGCATTTAAAAGCCCCCCCCCCCCCTTCCCGTACATGAGACGACGTTTTAAAACAAAAGCGCGTCCCGACGGGAAACAACGAAAGAAAAACGAGAAAGACGCATTGATCACCATCTGAGAAAAGTCACCCTGACGAGTTAAGACGGCGTAACAGTAATTAATAGACCCCCCCTTCGCCGAAGTTACGAGCTCTTTGAAGCTCATTGTCGCCGACTCAGCACCATGTTGTGTTGTTTAGACATGAAAAGACATTTCAAACGTCTCCCTGATCTTGGCACGGAAAGACGAAAAGAAAGACAAATAGAGCACAAAACGAGGTGAAGAAATCGTCACCGACAGACAGAACAGTCGTAAGGTGACACACGCTCTCAACACTTAGCGTTTACCCGCTTAATATACGCATGCCTACGTCCCCCCCTCTCAATACAGAAGGATGTTCAACCTTTAGGACAGGCATCTTCAACACGGTGCTTCCCTGAAGCATCCAGTGCGCTCGTGTCCGATTCAGTGCTCGCGAGCACTTTACTGGTCAAAGTTCCAATTAAACACCTTGTACAAATTGCACTCAAGGATTATGTATGTATTCGTGTGTCGAACTCGACGTAAGGGTGCTCTTCTTTTGATGATGGGTGCCGCTAGTGCTCGCGACGGTGGGGGGGGGGAAGGTTGAAGACCCCCCTCCTGCTTTAGGAGAGTGCGGGACCACTTCAATGATTTGAAAACATGTCGCGGGGCACTCCAGTGATCTAGATCTGCACTGCAGGCTCTATTTTAGTAATCTGCAAATATGTACCACGGGTCACTTTTTCATTTGAAAATGTGTCGCGGTCCGCTTGAGTTATCTAGACCTGTGCCAAGTCATCTATAAATGCGTCGCAAGTCACTGAAGTGCTCCGTAAATATTCCGCGAGACACACTTAGGTGATCTAAAAATATGCAGCAGGCCACTTGAGTGATGTGAAAATGTGCCACGGACCACTCAGCGTGGAAATGCACAGCGGGTCACCTAAGTGATCTGGAAAGTGTTCCGCTTAGTTAATTTTTACCAAATTAGGTTCTAGGTCACGGGCCACATCTGGCCCTTTCGGCGGAGATGAATTGATGGTTTTTGCTGCCTGTGGGCTACACGAATTTTGCCGCCCTTCCTCCACTCTAGTCTGATATTCTTGACCACTAACCTTGAATTCGTATGCTCGTACACGCTCTAGGTCACTCTTTTGGTCACTCAGACCTGGTCCCTTGCTTTACAGGTCACTCTTTTGGCTATTAACACGCTTGCACGTACTCTAGTTGCTCATTTTGTTATTCACATGCTTGCACACGCTATAGGTCACACTTTTGATCATTCACTGACCTCGTGCCTCACTCTATAGGTCACTCTTATGCTTGGTCGTTCATATGCTTGCATGAGCAGTAGGTTACTCTTTGCTCAGAGAGAGAGTGACGTGCTTACACAATCTTTTGTTCACCCAGATGCTTGCGAACTGTCTAAGTGACTAGTTTGGTCACTCAGTGATCTGGTCTCGCCCTCTCTCGGCAGAGGTGGATTAATCGTTCTGCCGCCCTTCTCCCATTCTACAAATTTTCTCGGCCGATCATTTGTGAAATGTGCCGTCCTTTCTAACTTGCCGCCCTGAGTGCCCGAGTGACGCGGTAAGGGGTCATTCAAGTATTACGTCAGCATCGAGGTGGGGAGGGGGTTTCGGATATGATCCCGTATATTTCGTGACAATCCCTTTGTTTTTTCTCCATCTCACCTTTTTGAAAAAATTGTTATTGTAATATACAGAAGTTCCGAAAATTTCACGAATTATCGCATTTCGGTTTGGGGGGGGGGGGGTAGATCGGCTCCGGTGCTCACTGAATATTAACGAATATTAGGGGGGGGGGCGATTTCGAGAGATCTTCACGGTCACCCCCTCAATCACACTGCTACTTTTAAGAATCCATATTGAACGGATCTAAAGTGAGTGGCATCGGAATCAAAGTGCTTCAAGCAACCCCAAAATCGATAAATTAATAGGAAATCTACATAAAGGTCATCCAGAGCACCCCCAGGGGCCTAAAATATTTCCTACTAGCCTGGTTTTAGGAAGAGTATTGGTATTGCCACCTGGGGTGCTCATTTTCTGATGCTTTTCGTCAATCGATCAGGGATCTTCATTTCTTTCCGATTCACGAGCACCAACTCTACCCATTCATCTGAAAAAAAGACCACCCCCTTATTGATATTCAACCTCAAAATCAACAATGTAATAGTAGTGGGAGTTATTTGAAAAATCGGCGGCGAAGACTTCACGAGCACTGATTGGGTATGAGAATCGATAATTCAGAACGCGCAACCACGACCTTCTAAATAGCCTGGTTATATAGCAGTTCGTGGCACAACACGGTGCTCAGGAGATGTCGAACACGGTGCTCACTTCAACCGAGTTGAAGTTGTAACTTATCCTACATTTTTCCTAAAATGGGAGATATCAACTCTCCCCTCCCGTAAGTTGAAAGGGACGGGCTGTAGAAGCGATGGATTCGATATCAGACCCGGATTGGCTTCAGATGGAAGTCGGCCAAAGGGGTAGGGGGATAATGAGATGCAGTGGTCCCCGAACAAATCGCCAAGTTTTCGTGGGCCACTTTTCAAAAAACCACTGATTGCCGTCGTCGCCCCCCCCCCTCCCACTACTATATTAAGAAAAGTAAAAATTTGAGACGGAGATAACTATTGAAATCCTTGATTACATCATATACGAGACAAAGAGGAAGCCATATTTTTCACTTAGAAGACAACCTCTCCGTTATAACGAGTTTTTTTTTCTCCATTTCGTAACACGTTATAAACAGAATTTCTGTTTATAATGGATATTTTGATTACATATTCGTATTTCCCAAGGGCATGTTTCGTGCTGTTTTTCCGTGTCCAGGGCCATAATTTCACTTTATATACATATATATAATATCACAATGGGTAATTTACTCACCGGGGCCCTGGTGTGACTAGGGTGGTCTGGCATATTGCTTAATACCATGACGAAACCGTATAATCTATGGTCATTCCGTCTCACGAGGCCCTAATGACACTCGCAGAGCTACTTCCCCTACACGGAGCTCTTCGAGATGGGTTTTCAAACCCAGAATTTACCGACTACACCAGGTACCGCCATAAGCTTTTGTGATACTGTGTAATTTTCTAATCGTCCCTTCTTGGTCATCACCACTTAGTTTGGGCTTGAAGGTCAGGTCTTACACCCGGGAATGGCCAGCAACACCTATGGTAATGAGCGGCCTCCGCGCGAAGCTCGTGACGTCACTTCAGGTCATCTCTATAGCAGGCCGACGCACGCTTATGGGTCATCATCGCATAATCATATTATGCACATTGGCAGGCATTTACTTCCAGCTGGAGAGGGGGGCAGAGAACACAGCTTCGCCCGAAGCCTACGGAGCTTTTAAAAACGTCCCCGTACAGCTATCGATGAGTTCAAGAAGCGTAGTGGACCAAACATTTCCGGGACGTCACCTCGTGTGAGAGAGCACCCCGATTAAATAAATTTCCCCCCCCCGGGGGGACTGTGTCCAAGAAACCACTCAAAATATGCAACATGCTGGAAACAATTTCTACGACACACTAAAAAGTCTTCAACCATCTGGGGGGGGGAGGGGGGGTCAAACGTGCAACCTGTTAAGACGCTACCGAGCCAAGCCAGTCATTTGGGGGGGGGGGGCACGTTGCCCCCCTGGCTTTTGAAAATACACTAAAAATGATATATATACATACATACATTGAGTACATGTGCTTCGCCCCACCCCCCGGAAAAAGTTGAAATGACGGCCCTGCACTGAACATGGGAAACGGGACCCGGAATTCTACATTAAATCACTGAATACCATCGGAAAATTTATATATCGCCACCGAAATGGATCGGCACCACCACCACCAGTCACAATTCAATGGTGGGGGGCTCAGAATTCTATCTTTGACCACAGATTCATTGGAGAAGGGGGGGGGGGGCAAATAATGCGAAATAGTTGCAGACCCGAGTGTCATTAAAAGACGTTCCCCTCGTAACCTTCACACGTAAAACGATCAAGGTCAAATCGAATCACACGTGGGACCCATTAGCTCCGGGGTGAGGGATTCACAAATTATCAATATCCGAATATATGAATAAATAAATGCCCATTATCATGCCAAGTATCGACGAGTCCCCCCCGATCCGAGCTTCGAAGTTACATGGTCGACTCTAGCATGAGAGGTACACCCCCCCCCCCGATAAAGAGCTTCATATTAAATTTTTACAGCATAAATTCAATTAAAAATTATAGATGGCCCCCGTAATTCCAGTCGGGCTGCACACATTCACGTAGGCGTACAGTTGTTTGAAATATTGGGAGGGCTCAGATTATTGTGTGGTAGGGGGCCCAAACCTAATATTTCCCGAAGTTGCTATTAAGATGGTGACAAATGTTGGCGAGGGGGGGGGGGCTGCTCGGGCCTATGGGCCGGATACAAGTTTTTATGTCTACGCACATTCAGAATGCCAGTCACGTAATGAAATTTATTCAATGTAATTTGAATATCGAGAGTTGAAGGATCATGTTAGCGAGCATGGAGAGATTTTTTTTGGCCCCTCGGGCTCCATTCAGCACCGCGTTAATGCATGGGACCTCGAGTGTACAGGGGGCTTCATGAGACTTGATTCAAAGTTTCGAGAGTAAACATGTTAATTGGCAAGTAATTATATTCTTACAAGGTGGGGAGACGGGAAGGTCTAAAAAAAATTCTCTTTTCCCGACGGCTCGGGGTGATATTTAAGATGGCCCTGGCCCTATTTACTTATTAAAAGCCTTTAGTAAATTAGTGCAATGTTAAGAGTCTCTTTTCCAAACACTTGATATATGAGGAGCACTTAAAATATAAAGATGCTATTAAGACGGCCCTGGCCCTATTCACTCATTAAATGTCTTCAATAAATCAGGGTAATGTCGAGTCATTTTTTTCAAGCACAACACGACATTTTTAAACTATATATGGCTAGGTGAGAGGCTGAGGCTGGCATGACCAGCAGGCTAGAATATTTAGTGAATTCCCCCCCCCCCAAATTGTAGGGCCATGTAAGCTGGAGCACGGATATCAACCTTTATTTTTATACACTATAAGTCACTATAAGGTGATGGGACCTCTAAAAGTTGCTTTCTTAGGGGTTGGCCCATGGCCCCTCATCTTGGAGCAGGGCCTCTGCTTGGGACCGTTGGTGGGCCCAGGCGAGACTTTTCAACAGGGGGAGGGGGGGGGCTCCGTTGTTAATTTTATAGCATGAAAAATTATTAGAATCGTCATGGGCCCTAGGGCTGAAGCCTGGCAGCCATAACGTTGTAGGACCCTTAGGTTGGTTGCCCGGTCTAGAAATGTAGCATCGTAATGGATGTTATTCAATGTCATCAGTAGTAGGATATTGAGAATTCAAGTATTTGGCTAGTTAGGATTTATTGGGGACCCATGGGATCATAAACGTGTATCAGAGCCCTTAGGCTGGGATATTTGCCCCCCTCCCCATTTCTCACCACTTCTATGCTGAATTTACAGCATGAAAAAAAAAGATGATCTCAGGTTCGCACGGGCTGCAGCTCTGTCAGCCCCAGTTTTGGGGTTTGACTCGGATGGGGGTCCCCATTTCCCAAACCTGTTAATACCAAACAGATTTTCAGACTATAATTATCGCGTGGGAATTTCAGGCTCCTCCTACAATCCTAACCATGAATTGCATCATCCATGGCACCCACAAGGCTGAGGCTGACAGGGTTCCGGCCGAAGGGCCCGAGGAGATTCTGTGTATGTTGTGTGTGTGCGAGATCCCCCCCCCTTCTTTTTTCCACATTATAAATTCACTACTAGAAGATCCCATGAAAGTCTGGCGAGTCCTTGGAGAGCCAAATATGCCTAGGGACACCGGTGAAAGATGTGGCGGCCACGGCATCAAATAATAATTACAGCTCTATGGGCAGGCGGAACTAAACTAATTTTTTCGAGGGGGTCAACTCACGCAATAAAAGCTTTTTAATCGACTTGAACGGGGGTCCCCGTTCCCAAAACCCGTTTAATACATACCATACGCATCAGATTTTTAGACCCCCTTTCACCTTACAATTCAAGCCATGGTCATTGTCTCCACATCTCAGATCCGGGCACCTCTAAAGTAAATTTATAATGTAAAAAAAATGAGATTCGTCGCTGGTACATAGACTGGAGTCCTCTGCCAGCCAGCCCCCCCCCCCTTTTTGGGGGTAATGGAGCCTGGATATCAACCTTATGTTTTTATACACTATAAATTTGGTAAAAAATCACCATAACGAGAGGGGGGGGCTAAAATTTTTTGTTTTTCCTTAGGGGTCGGCCACCCGGTCTACAAGCATAGCATCGTAATGGATTTTATTCGATGTCATCAGTAATGGGATATTGAGAATTCAAGTACGGGCCGTACGAGAAGGGGCAGCAATTGAGGAGGGAGGAAAGAGACTGGTCTGGTGCCCCGGGTGCTGGACGTGGACAAGAAAGGGCGTGCGCAGAATTCATCCTTCAACTGCTCCTTCTACATCACAAGGTGGGGGTCACCAAAATGCGCGCTTGCTTCGGCTGACAGGATTTACGAAAAATTCACCGACAACAGTTCGACACGAGCCCAGTAAGCTCATTCGCTCATGTCGAACTGTTGTCGGTGAATTTTCCCAAAGCGGTCAAATTTCTTGCGGTGAATTTTCCGTTCATGGGCTGACAGAGTATTTAGTTGCGGCCGTGCGTACGAGTTAGAAATTCCTAGAGGGGAGACGACCCTAGGGACAGTGCCGTCTTAGGGCATGGGCCAACCCGGGGGCCTCACAAAAATTACATTTTCAAGAATTTACCTGGTAGGGTCTCAGAGATATCACTTGGCCCGGGGGCCCCATGATGCTCTTAAGACGGTCCTGCCTAGGGGTTAACTTACGTAATAAAAATCACTGGGGCTGCAAACTTGAGGGGAGTCCCCGTTTCCCAAAACCGTTAATACCCCGCATAACATAGACTCAACCTGGAAATTTGAGACGCCCTTAATTACAATGAAACCATGATAATCACAGATTACATCATCCGATAATCAATAATTACGAGGTTATTTTTTTTTTTAAACCGACATGATGATAACAATACGGAGCAATGAATGTAAATCATGTTGTTTGATGATAATAATAATAATAATTGATAACTCACGATCAAGATGAATGTTCCTAAAAACTCGCCCAAGAATTCTCTGACGACGGTATTCCTAGTCCTTAACTTCCTGAGGAAAGCGAACGGGACGCCGTCACCCATTTTGTTGATGGATCAAATCGAATTCGAATCGAATGACAATAATCGAAACAAGTCAATAAAATGATGATGATGATAACGAAGACAATCCGACCGAGAGAGAGAAGAGACAAGATGTGATCCCGCTGCCGGTATTTGGTCGAATGATCATTCACGCACTCGCTCCCAGTCTTCCCTCTCTTCTTTTTTTTTTCCACTAAACGTCGGCGTTTCAGATGCGAGCCGCCAGGTGTCGCTTCTGGTTTTCCTTCGCTACCTCACACGAATATGTCATTTTTCCCCTTCACTTGCGAAAATGTCGTTTTTTTTGTTTTTGTAAGAAATTATAAATGTTTCCACATTTTTCTTATTTACTTACTAAAATTGCCATAGCGACGGGATTTTATAATAACTTTCATCTGCGCATGCGCTAATTAGTTTTTCCTTTTTTTTTATATAAATTTCTGATAAGGATCAGTTTCGAAAAAAATATATATATATATACAGTCGAATCCCGTTTTAACGAATACCGATACAGCGAAAATCTCGTTTTATATAACGAACACTCTCCTAATCCCCCAGATAAGCTTATATAGGAACTAATGCATAAACCTGGAATTCCTTTATAACGAAATTTCGTTATAGCGAAGTGATTTCTCCGGTCTCTTGGCGTTCGTTATAACGGGATTCGACTTCTATATACAGTCGAATCCCGTTATAACGAACGCCAAGAGACCGGAGGAATCACTTCGTTATAAAGGAATTCCAGGTTACCTAGCATTGTTCCTATGTAAACTTATTTGGGGGGTTTAGAAAAGTGTTCGTTAAAACGATATTTTCACTATAACGGTATTCGTTAAAATGGGATTCTAATTCCCCCAGATAAGTTTACATATTAACAAATGCAAAAAAACTTGGAATTCCTTTATAACGAAATTTCGTTATAGCGAAGTGATTTCTCCGGTCTCTTGGCGTTCGTTATAACGGGATTCGGCTTCTACATACAGTCGAATCCCGTTATAACGAACGCCAAGAGACCGGAGGAATCACTTCGTTATAAAGGAATTCCAGGTTACCTAGCATTGTTCCTATGTAAACTTATTTGGGGGGTTTAGAAAAGTGTTCGTTAAAACGATATTTTCACTATAACGGTATTCGTTAAAATGGGATTCTAATTCCCCCAGATAAGTTTACATATTAACAAATGCAAAAAAACTTGGAATTCCTTTATAACGAAATTTCGTTATAGCGAAGTGATTTCTCCGGTCTCTTGGCGTTCGTTATAACGGGATTCGGCTTCTACATACAGTCGAATCCCGTTATAACGAACGCCAAGAGACCGGAGGAATCACTTCGTTATAAAGGAATTCCAGGTTACCTAGCATTGTTCCTATGTAAACTTATTTGGGGGGTTTAGAAAAGTGTTCGTTAAAACGATATTTTCACTATAACGGTATTCGTTAAAACGGGATTCTAATTCCCCCAGATAAGTTTACATAGGAACAAAAACTTGGAATTCCTTTATAACGAAATTTTTCGTTATGACGAAGTGATTTCTCCGGTCTCTTGGAGTTCGTTATAACGGGATTCGACTGTATATGTATAAGGCCGGTATTACACTATAAAAGTTTGATAAAATTCCTTGTATAAAACTCAAAAAATTCAACCAATAAAGTTCATAGGTTACATTCGAGCAACTGAAACTGATAATCTTATTGGTGGCATTTTACAAGTTTTATAAAATTACTTTTATCAAACTTTTATAGTGTAATCCCAGCTTAAGAAAATGTTTCTTTAAATTTAATTTTCGTAATGATTCTTATGAATATTTTTGATTTTAGAGAAAATTTGAGTTAGGCCGGTATTACACTGTAAAAGTTTTGTAAAAGTGCTTTGATAAAACTTGAAAAATACAACCAATAAACTGATCGGTTGGATAAGCTTGAATGTAACCCATCAGCTTATTCGTTGTATTGTTCAAGTTTTATACAAGCACTTTTATAAAACTTGTATAGTGTAATACCGGCCTTATAGAAAAGGGCACAAATTTCTTTTGCGTAATTTTTCTCTGGCTCGATTTCTTTATTGACTTTAGTACAGATCTGATTTTTACAGTTTTTGCAGCAATGAAAATTTCAAAAGATATACACTGCTCAAAACAATTAGGGGAGCACATGGTTTTAACAAAATTACGCAAAGATGCGTACCGATAAGTAACATAAAATGAATCATCCATAATTTAAAGCCTAGCAGGAAACGGAAGAAGAAAACTTCATATGCAAATCAAAGTTCATGACGTCAAAAAGGAGATAAGGGCAGAAATCGGGATGTTGCAGAAACGTCTGTTTTACTGCCGTAACTGTGAAATTCGATTGCGCAGTATTTTTTTTTTTTTGAGACAAGGTGACGTGAGGATGTCTCAACAACGTGATTTACCGGAATCCATGGCATGGCGTGTTATAGGCAGACTGGAATCCGGGCAAACACAACGTAGTGTCGCGGACGCTGTTGGAGTCGCTAGAAGTGTTGTTGTGGAATCGATTCCAAGAAACAGGAAATGTTAGACGTCGACCAGGGCAAGGTCGGCCACGCGCCACTACAGCAACTGATGACCGGTATGTACGGTTAACAGCTCGTCGAAACAGAACAGAGAATGCTACGCAGCTGCAAAGACGGTTGCTCTAGGCAACAGGACGAAGAGTGTCCAGCAAAACAGTACGTAATCGGCTTCATGAGGGAGGGCTCTATGCACGTAGGCCAATGGTCCGCATTCCGTTGACCCCACGCCACCGTGCGGCCCGAAGAAGATGGGCTGCTGAACATCGAGATTGGGAGCAACATGATTGGAGCCAAGTGCTGTTTACAGACGAGTCCCGATTCAGTCTGGAGTGTGACACCCGCGTGTTCTGGTATGGAGGGACAGGGGCACTCGAAATAACCCCGCATTCGTTCGTGAAAGGTCACAATACAGACGAGCTGTTTGGATGGTATGGGGTGGAATCAGCATAGGCGGACGTACGGACCTGCATATCATTCGGAATGGCACTTTGACGGCCCGAAGGTATGCAGACGAGATACTGCGACCTGATGTCATCCCTTACGCTGGAGCCATTGGAGATTCCTTTGTTTTCCAGGATGATAATGCCCGACCGCATAGAGCTCGTCTGGTGGAGAACATGCTTGAAGCTGAAACAATACAGCGTATGGAATGGCCAGCGTGCTCCCCTGACCTGAATCCAATCGAGCATGTTTGGGACATGCTAGGACGACGCATTGCTGCGCGACCAAGGCCGCCTGTTACTGTCCGAGACTTGCAGATTGCACTTCTTGAGGAGTGGAACAGTATTCCCCAAAGTCTGATCGATAACCTCATCGCATCCATGGCAAACAGGTGTGCAGCAGTCTTAGCTGTTCGAGGAGACCACACGCCCTATTAAAACTCATGCATCATGTCTAAACAGCACTTTTTTTTATCGTTTACATGTAACCAAATTGTTGCCCTAAATCATCTTTTCATGTTTTCAAAGAATTAAAGCTTAATTCCAAATTTTTTTACGTCTTTTTTCTGTATTGCGCATTGATACGCGTGTACTATCCATTGTATGCCAATACGTGGCTGTCTCGCACGGTTTTCTTCACTTTTTTGCTTGCTCCCCTATTTGTTTTGAGCAGTGTATATATTTTTTCCTCTTAATACACAGCAATAAATTTTTCTAGGGATAAATTTGTTTTTTAAAAGTAGCATGAGCTAAAAAATCCATAAAATTGATACACACAAAATTAACAAAACATTACCAAAAAGTCGGAAAAGTTGTGACTGGAATAACGGATTCAAATGAGCCCACTGCAGCCAAAAGTGAAACAGGTTACAAATTATGTGAAAATATTGTTTGAAGAAATACTTTGCAAAATATATTTTGAAAATCAAATTAAAATTTGAAAAAATTTCAGTGGCTAGAAAATCGTGGAATTGAATTTGTACAAAAAGAAATTGACGTTTGAAAAATGCATCAAATGCCAAATAAATCATATGACGTAATCATAATGACGTAATCGAATTTCATCTGCTTAGGCCGGTATTACAATGTAAAATTTTGATAAAATCTCTTTTATAAAACTTGAAAAATGCAGCCAATAAGGTCACCGGTTGCATTTTCTAGAATGTAACCAATAACCTTATTGGTTAGATTTTGCAAGTTTTATAAAAGGAATTTTATCAAACTTTTACAGTGTAATACCGGCCTTACACATAAATTCAATTGTCAAATCATGAAAGTTGAAATCACACTCAATTTGACTTTAAATATTCAAATAATGGTTTCAATGAATAAAAAACACGTGATTCATTAAAATTCATCGATTTTCATGAAAATTTATCCCGGAGTAATTTCACTTATCAGTGTAGAAAATTCCGAAAATATTAATATTCAGCCTCATGGCAGTAGGTGCTAGAGGCGGACTTATGGTTTTGCCATTTTTGAGCTTTCTAAATTTTACCACCCTTTACCCCACCCCCCTTTCTAGTCTAATTTCCTTGACCACCAATTCCTCAAATTTGCTATCCAGGGCTATGAGCCATCTTAGTGCCCCCCCCCTATCCGACTCTTTAAATATCCCTCTGTCTCTGAGTCATTGTTTTGGTCACTCACGTGCTTACACACTATTTTGGACACTCACATGCTTACATACTGTTTTGGTCACTCACGTGCTTGCACACTCTTTAGGTCAGTGTTTCTCAGCCACCGGGACGTGATATCATTCATACCAGGCCGCGAGTAAAAATATCGTTTTAACGAACACTTTTCTAAACCCCACAAATATGTTTACATAGGAACAATGCTAGGTAACCTGGAATTCCTTTAAAGAAGGGATTCCTACGGTCTCTTGGCGTTCGTTCGTTATAACGGGATTCGACTGTATATAGAAGTCGAATCCCTTTATAACGAACGCCAAGAGACCGGAGAAATCACTTCGCTATAACGAAATTTCGTTATAAAGGAATTCCAAGTTTTTTTGCATTTGTTCCTATGTAAACTTATCTGGGGGAATTAGAATCCCATTTTAACGAATACCGTTATAGTGAAAATATCGTTTTAACGAATACCGTTATAGTGAAAATATCGTTTTAACGAATACCGTTATAGTGAAAATATCGTTTTAACGAACACTTTTCTGAATCCCCCAAATATGTTTACATAGGAACAATGCTAGGTAACCTGGAATTCCTTTATAAAGAAGTGATTCCTCCGGTCTCTTGGCGTTCGTTATAACGGGATTCGACCTTAGCCGTTTCATTTTTCGTTGGTCGTGTGTTTGACAGGGCCTTCGACTCACAAAAATGAATGAAACCGGGCTGCGGGCTTGAAAAGGTTGAGAACCACTGCTCCAGGTCACTCTTTTGGTAACTCACTGATCTTATCCCTCGCTCTCTAGGAAGAGATGTATTTTATTCTTTTTCCGTGTTTTATTGTTTATTTGTCATTCCACGCTAATTTTCTTGACCACTCATTCTTCAAATTTGCCGCCCCACCGAAATCGCCTACCTGTCCCCCCCTCCCCCCATTCCCGCCCAATACGCTCTTGGTAAATGCAAAGAATGCAGTCTCACCGGGCCGCGAAACGGAAAAATACATTGAACATGTATTCATCTTCGACTGCATTACAAACCACAGTGATTCCCTAAAAGTAAACCGCGAGATATTTAAAATTCTGATCACACTTTTGTGTTAATGAATGACTGCTTGCAGCGCCTTCTGGTGCTTTCACCTGTCATTTACGAACCTGCATCCGATAACAAAAAAAAAGGGATTATTTAGGAGAGTCCTAACATCTTTGAGGCACCCTGTATAGTAGAAGGGGGAGGAGAAACAATGCCTAATCTTACAACACTCAGAAAAAGTCAATTGAGAGCGTTTTTAAACTGTTTGACACTACCATACTTTGTGACCAGTCTCCTCTATATATCCATGGATCGATCCCATTACTGGCCAGTGACAGGATCCCTGGCGCTTCAACAGGATACAAGACTCCGGCGAGTCGCCACTGGTAATAATAAGTCCTTCACCAGACACTTGGATACCAAGATATTTTTTTGTCCGCGGTTATCGGTTACTTTGATATACGGCACCCTCGTGGCTGGCACAAAAATATGCCGTGTACTTCTAGGCGGGCCAGAGGACCCATATGCGGGTATAATTTATCGGTCTACTTCTGTAGGAGTTTGTACTTCTCTATCATCAATAAAGGATCCCTGAGTTCCGGGAAGAACTGAACTTTTTTTTTTTGAGGAGACTCAAATTTCATAGTTATCTAATAAGTGTCTTCTCGGGTAGTAAAACCAATGAATGCTTTTGTTACCGGATTTTCGGCCGGCCTCTTCGCCAACTGCTCGATTTCGAGCCTTGGCAGTAACGTATGCACAGAAACGGATTGGTTTCGACACCCGTGGGCTAGACAAATTCTGCCGCCCTTCTACCATTCTAACCTAATTTTCTGGAACACTCATCCATCAAATTTGCCGCCCTGGGACCGCTCAGCCCCCCCCCCCCTTAATTGTCTCTCAGTCACTCTTCTGGTCAATCACTGACCTGGCCTTCACTTTTTAGGTCGTTCTCATGATTGCACATTATTTTTGTGACTGGCTTACATACGCTAGGCATGGGTGCCGAAAACCTGGGAGTTAGCCCAGGTTTTGGTACCTGTGTCTAGAATTGAGTCCTTTACATATACGGGGTGACTGGCAACTTTCAGCTCCCTTAGTTTTTTTTTTTGTTTTTTTTTATGTCGGCATCCCTAGGTCACTTTTTTAGGCCGCTCATAGACCTGGTCCGTCTACCTTCTAGCTAAGCCACTCACGTGTTTGCAAATTCTTTGTCACTTATATAATCGCTCTCTGACGTGATCTTTCGCTCTCTTTTGGCAACTCATATTCTTGCAAACATTTAGGTCACGGACCTAGGCACTTGCCGTCTAGGTCCTTCACATGCAAGTTCTCTACATCACTCGTTTGGTCTCACACACTGACGCAGTTCGTCCTCGCTCCCTAGTCAGAGGCGCAGAGATGCCACTGGACTCTAATTTAACCTGGGTCCCGGGACCCAGGTTATTTGAAAAATCTGGGTAATTTTGAGTGGAAGTGGGTCCCTCTCAAAAAAATTTATCTTGAAAAAAAAAAATTATGCCCCCCCCCCCCATAATTTAATGATATCTCTATGAATTTTCTTCCAGTACGGCCCAGGTTTTTGATCACCTGCTTATATTTCTTTGTTGAGACTGAGCGGCGGGTCATGTTCCGGGTAAGAGAAGAAGGTATCTGTGAATCAAGTATAATTCACTTCTAAAAACATGTTCTATCCAAAGGTTCATTTACTTTCATTGTCTACTAGTAGGAAAAACTTGCAAAAAGAAGCTCATTAGCACTGAGAATTTAATGTATGGAATTCCGCACACGTAATAAATCTAAAAGAAATATACAGTTGATCCCGCTTATAACGTTTCTCCCATCTAGAATATATGAACTTATTTTCGTGGTCCTAACAGTAATTCTCACAGAATCTCTCAATCTTTCCTTGGAGCTCGTGTACACTGAAAGGGACAGTGCCTCTGTAGTCTAGTGGTCTAGGGCGTTCACCCGGAAAGTGAAAGGACGTGGGCTCGATTCCCCGCAGGGGCAGTTGAATTTTCTCTCTTTCCGAAATATATTTTCGCAACAGCCAGTTGTTAAAAACCTTCGTATGGTAGCGGAGAGTGGCGTCATCCTTGTATACGTATTTTAACACCTGCTATGTCTGAGATTTGTGTTGGAGAAACTTAACAGTGTGCTTATGTGTGTGTGTGCCCAGTATTTGGCATGTTTTGTGTTCAGTAGGTGGTGCCATCTATCTAGCGCCGCAACTGGATACTTTCACAAACGGGCCAAGTAAACATTTCGGCACACCCATGTAATGTAGAGGAAGCAGTTATAAAGGGTGAATTTGGTGCCGCCTATAGTCCACAGCGCAGGACACTATGCCCGCCTGCCCCTCCCAGTTGCGGCCCTGCATCTATTCTCCAAACTGGTAATGCGTGCATTTGAAGTTCAATGTATGCATATTTGTATTGTAAGTCTATGTGATCGCCGTGACAACCAGAAGTTTTTTTCAGAGGAATAGCCAGCTCAAAATTTGAAATCTTTAGAAAATCACATTTTTAGCCGATTACCATTGCGCAATCGCAAGTTCCAAACACGAATGGATTTTCACCAAAAGCAAAATTTGGGGGAGGTTATAAGGGGCCTCTCTTCCTTCCGCCCCCCCCCCCTCGAGATCAAAAATTAAAAATATTTTTGTAGAGAATTAAAATATTGGAATAGAATAATTTATTTTATACCCTCTGTGAAGAATTTGATTCTGGTGCCCCTACAAAAGTCGATTCTGCGTACAAACCCGTGATTTCCGCGATGCGAAACGGTGACTACCGCATAGCAGCAGCTAGACGACAAAACCGTGGATATTCAAGGTCGAGTTTTTACAGATTCGGTTTTTTCCCACGATATCGGGAAGGTTTTACAATTTGAACGGGCGTTCCAATTCTTTACGATTTAAAAAAACGCGCTTTCGCAATATTGTAGGAACAAGACGAATTTACGCCGCACAGACGCGGTCTTTGAAAGCCGGCCGATAGCCGCGAAAGTACCGTAATTTCCCGTATATAACCATAAGGGAGAAAATCTGCAGGGTAATAAAAATCCGAAATTTGAAACTTCTGTACATGCCCCTTCATTCAGGGAAGCAACTAGATATCCCTCACCTTAAGCCGGATTTTCCTAGGAATAAGTTTTTTGCACAGCGTGAACCGAATTAGACGATTTCGCGCCGGCGGAAGCGTGTTACATAATTGCGCTACGCGTTTGTGTTTTCCTAGCGTGGCGCATCAGATCGGGGCGGCTATATTATAGTACATGGCCTTGGAATCAGTTACTCTGTCGTCTGCATGCTCCGGTTTTAAGGGAAGCGAAAGAAAACACGAGAGAAAGTGAAGAGAACATCGGAAAAACGCGCGGCGCACGACGCATTTGACTCCTCCAGAAGCAGTGGACCAATCCAACACCCCCATAGATGAGGGGGGGCCTTATCTATAGGGGGTGTTGGCCAATCACGCCCGACGTAAAGCACTGTCGTGAGGCGTATTGCGCTCTGTATGAAAACGGTCATGCTGCTTTTCTTATCGGTGAGTGGACGGCGTGTCGCGCTAGGCGAATTACGTTGCGCGCAGCACAGGAAACCTGCTCCTAGGAAAGCCCGGCTTTGTTCTTCAACAACCCGCGTGTATATCAATACAGTACAGTGTACAAAGTAGTAAAACCAGTTTTTCAAGGTCGCACGATCACGATACACGGTAAAAAGAAGAAAAAAAGAAAGGGGAAAAAAAGTTGGGGAGGTTTTTCTCTCTACTTTTTGCTTCTTAGAACTAGGAAAAAACGCGTCCCCGACGACGCGTGAACAAAATTTTTACGCGTCCTTTTCCGAAATTCCGGGTATTTGACGCGTTGTAACGCGTCAATGGCATCTCTGGAGGCGGATTTATGGTTTTGCCACCCTTCTCCCATTCTATTACTTGACCAGCCATTCCTCAAATTTGCCGCCCTGAGCTATAGCCCGCTGAACTACCATGCCTTTATGAAAACAAATATCAGAACTGGGATAGAGCTGGATTCAAAAATAGGATTTCGTTTCTGAAATAGACACATGTCATGGATGTCCAAGTTAAGCTTATTCGTGACGATGCAGTCGAATCCCGTTATAACGAACTCCAAGAGAACGGAGAAATCATTTCGTTATAAAGGAATTCCAAGATTTTGCATTGTTCCTATGTGAACTTATCTGGGGGGGGGGGATTAGAAAGTATTCGCTAGAACGAGATTTTCCGCTACAATGGTATTCGTTAAAACTGGATTCTACTGTTACTCTTAAACGAGAATCAGTATGATAAATATGGCCACTTCTTCCAGACCGAAACGTGTCTTCTTTCTTAACGATGATAAACAACGTAAGAGAGAGAGACAAACGTAGTGGCATGTAGTGTATAGGGAGAAACGCTTCATTATACAGTAACTGGAAACAATAAACATGTTATAAATGTAGATATAGTATAAAAAACGACACAAAATGCGCATTTATACACATAAACAACATTTAAAAACCACGCAAAACGCAGCGTAAACAACTTCGAAATATTTATATACTACAACATTTCTCTGCTTGTTAGTTGACGTTTTACGACCTTTTGTATTTCGATTTCATCTTTTTGTTTCCGTGGCGGCGTTTTCTGTTTTTACGGAAACTTATCTGTTGGTGCATTTCACTTTCATGTGATGTTTAGTGTTTATAAAACACGTATCAAGACATTGTGTATACAAACATTTCAGGACTCACGCCATGAACGTATTATACAGGGTGTTTGTAATTGAAGTTCCCGGGTTTCATCGGAATACAGCCAAATTTTCAGGATGCGGGAGGGAAGGTGGTCATTCAAGTATTACGTCAGCATCGATGGGGGGGGGGTTCCGATTTGCTGACTTTTGATGACAAGGGGGGGGGGGTGTGGATGATGCTTACGTCATCAACACCATCCTTTATGAAGATATGGAAATATTCTTAATGGCATCTTATTCGGTGCACCGAAAACGGAGAAAAACCTTTCGATAGTTATTGGACACCTGAACTAACATTCTCCCTATCAATAAGTCCCCTATAGAGCCACTTTAGTGATCTCTAAATGTTTCATGGATCCTTCAAGTGCTCTGGAAATGTGTCCGGGCCGCTTGAGTGCTCTGGAACTGTAACGTATCACTCAAGTGATCCGTAATTATGCCACAGATTACTCTAAGTAATCTGGGAATGTTCAGCGGGTAACTTGAGCGATATAGAACTAGACTGGGGGCCGCTCGAGTGCTCTAAAACTGTGCCACATGTCACTCAAGGGGGTCTCTAAATGTGTCATGGATCGTTTAAGTGTTCTGGAACTATGTCACGGGTTACTTAAGTGATCTTTGAATATGAAAGTGATCTTTAAGGCCTACTTCAGTGATCTGAAAATGTGCCACGGGCCACTTAAATGCTCTGGAATTGTGCCACGGGTCATTTAAGCAAATAATTTGTAGAAATGTGCCGCTTAGTTCATTTTTACAAAATTTGGTTTAGGGGGCAAGCCCCATCAGATAACCTTCAGGGCACATTTGGGTTTACCATACATGGCTTAAAGGATGGGTCGCAATGAATTTCTTAAAGAGAAATTTTGAGTCTTTCAAATAGCATTGAAATTAACAGAAATTGATTACAATAACATACATATAACGGTATTTCCTTTCGAAATTTTAATTATTTTTTTTTAGATTTTTCTGCATTAAAAAATTTTTTTTCGTCTGGGGGGAGGGGGTGAGGCGCACGAGCCCCGCTCTCCCGAGTACGTTTCTGATCCCCCTCCCCAATATGCGTTAGGAGGTAGGGGGCAGTGATGACGAAATTTTGCTGACGGGGGAGGGGTCCAAAATGGCTAAAAATCTGCTGACGTAATACTTGAACGGCCCTATATGTTGGAGACCATAGCATAAAAATAGTTCAATTTTTGTCCACCAGGTGGAAAGTAGCGTTTCTTTATTGCATTTTCCTTTTTCCCATGCTCCGTAGAGCGTAACGCGGAATACGTCCACCAGAACGGGCGCTTCGTAGGTCTTAGCAGTGCCAGTATACTGAAACTACTCAGACCTATCAATTGAAACTTGATACAATCGAAGCTCGATATAACGACACCCCCCCCCCCCCCACCATCGAAAGCGGATGCTATATCGGTCTTTATATTTAACGTAAAACATATATGATAGTCGTTGTGTGAAAACATTTGGGACTTATCCTACCGGTGGTTGTAATAGAATGGTCGTTATAACGTTGAGTCGTCAGCCATCACGATACTCATTGAAACAGACAACTAACTGCTACACGTGCTTACTACCGCTATAGCGCTAATTTACGTCGTCCGCAGAGCGTGATCCTACCCCAGCGCATGCGTTCCGCGACGCTGCTTAAGTCAGGTATGGTGAACGAACCCACGAACGCATTCAACGATCAACTGACATCCACCTTTCGTCTCTTCTGGACCCAGAGCCTGCTTGCGTTTTTCGCGATTTTCACCTTCTCAAAGTGGCTTGCGACACCATGTTCCATTGCAATTTTTGTTCCTCTTGGTGCCTACCAAAGCGACTTAAGATCTTTAATACAGCTTTGGTGCCTACTAACAACCCTCTGAGTTTGTCGGTCCCATTAACGGAACACCACGTGCACACACGTTCCAGAACTCACTCAACAAACAGATTATACGAGGAGTAACATGCGCCGCCAATATTATACAGTATGTACTATACTAGGGTTGCCAAACGTCCTCCTGCATTTTTAGGGCTCCAGAATTTTTTCTCATTTCCTAAAAAAAAAATTGCACCGTGAAACAAAAATCTTGCGTTGTTTATTTCATTCTTTTTCTCCCCCACAGCTTTACACCAGGGATCTTCAATGCATGACCCGCGGGCCACATTTTTGACCATCGGAGCTTTTTTTTGTCGTGGCCCACCGACCGTTTTTAGAAAATAGTATTTCAGAATTAGGGGAAAAATTACTGAGATAAATCAATAGGAGAAGTAATTTAATATTTTCCTGATAGAAATTATTTCACAAACAATAAAATAATATGCTATAAACGCAGGGGTGGGAAGTGACAAAGTCCATTTAGGAGCAGCAAAATATAGGAGCAGTTTTGGAGCAGCAAGATACAGGATTCGGAGCAGTTTTGGAGCAGCAAAATATAGGATTGGGAGCAGTTTTGGAGCAGCAAAATATAGGATTGGGAGCAGTTTTGGAGCAGCAAAATATAGGATTCGGAGCAGTTTTGGAGCAGCAAAATACAGGATTCGGAGCAGATACAGTATTTATCAATTGGAGCAGCGAAATTAACAATAATATTTTCGTTAACCCTCACCCCTTTTCAAAATAAAACAACTGCACTGTCTTTTGTTATCAAACATCTTTTCCTCAGCTTGTTTTTGGTGTTTCAGGCTTTTGACACCTTGTTTGAAAGAGCGGCTGTCATACAAAATTTTCCCACCAGTCTAAGATGATTTTTGCTTACTGAGGGCACTATTGGCTGTCTGGAACCGTAGCACTTCAAATGGACTAAACATTTTATATAAGTTTTCAATTTTTTCATACTCGGAAATTTCATTTTAATACTGGTTTTGTAGGTAATAAATATCATTTTTTCTTACATACATTATTTTTGATGAGCACTTACTGAACAGAACTGTTGTACAGTGTATTTTTTCTTCGTTTTTGTACATGATTCTACCACATGATAATGGTTGAAATTTTCAATTTGTATGAGGTTTTTTGCGCTGCGACTCCCATGCAGTGTTTTTTTTTGTCCTCTTTTTTCCATCTGCGAACTAGACTGAGAAGTTGACTGGTGATTGCTGAACTGTTGTAAGAGTGTGCCTGCTTCTGGACTGGGAAAAATTCGGTTGTGGCGGTGGCTTAACCTGACTTAAATTCGTACTAGTCTGTTGACGAAATTCCAATTCTTTCTTCTTTTTCTTCTGAACTCTCTTACTTTTCCATTCTTCATAGGCCTTCTTGGCCAGGTTCGTAAGCCGACAGTCGTCCCCAAAAGGAGGGGAATCGGCTCTGAATTTTATTCTGGTCTGGTCATACTCGGAAAGAAATTGTTGCAAAATGGGAGAGAATTTATGAAGAATCAACACGACGTTTGGCGATTAAGCACTCATTATTTGGCGAGATTGGCAATCTGGCACTCGTTATTTGGCGATATTGGCGATTTAACGCTCGTTATTCGGCAAAATTTCTAAATTAGCATTCGTAATTCGGCGGAAATGCACTTTTTACTCACGGAATGAATTTTTTTTAATGAAAAATCGGGATTTGACGCAATGACGATCGACTAAAGTAATTTCTGCTGCTTCCAGTGGCGCCTTTTTTTTAAACGGCAACTGACTCGCATTTGCGCTTTAAAGCTGAAAGACCATTGTAAACCATCTTCAGTTGCACGATCACGGATATTATGGTTTCGCGATGGAAAGGCCGATAGTTTAAATAAGGCGTAGAGTGGAATAAAACACGCTCTTAGAAAGAATCGTTTCGCGGCAAGCAGGAACAAAAATTTTTTGGCGTCCTTTCCAAAATTCCGGGCATACTGAAGCAAAATTCGCTATTTGGCGCAGAAAAATACGAAAATACACTATTGGCGCAGGATGGCGCAAGATGTTAATTTTGACGCAGTGTGGCGCAGAGTTCCCACCCCTATATAAACGGTATGCAAGAGGGCCTGGGTTCGAGTCCCGGCGGGGACAAGATGACTTTTCTTTCCGAGTTCACCTCAACATAATATCTATAAAATAAAATGTTTCCTTGATATCTTGGGCTGAGAAAAAGCTATCTATCTCAATAAAATAATTACTTGAAAGAAATTATTTCAAGATATATTGAAAAAGAAAAATAATTTCTCTCAGAATTAGCGAAATAAATAATTACAGACTCATTTAAAGTGATTTCAGATAAAATTAATCGCAGAATTAACTAATTTCATTTAAAAAAAAATTTTCACAATTGGTGCTAAAAATACTTTCAGAACTAATCGAAATTGATAATTATTAAAATAAATAATTTCAGAATAAATAAGCGTCTCCAATTGTTTTTGTCTAGGCCCATTCTATGAAGATTCCACTCAATTGCATGAGTTGGTGGCAAGAGCTTCGTGGGAAGTTTCAATCTGGCAAGCCGTGTATGGGAAAGTTGAAGATCCCCTACTTTACACTCTTTGAGGAAACCCAGGGCTGTTACCCCTAATGGGCACGACCCAAAAAGAATACTGCACTGTATATAAATTGAAGAGTAAAAAAAAACTGGTACAGGCATGCGTATGCAAATAAAGAGATATGGAACCAATCAGAGTACGGCGCTGCGGTCGGCAACGCCTATATAGCACAACAAGTGTCTGGCATAGTTGTTAGATTGGTTACTGTTGCTACAATGGCAGGTTATCGAGATTTAAGTGAGTTTGAACGTGGTGTTATAGTCGGCGCACGAGAGATGGGACATAGCATCTCCGAGGTAGCGATGGAATTTGGATTTTCACGTACGACAATTTCACGAGTGTACCGTGAATATCGGGAATCCGGTAAAAAATTAAATCTACGACATCGCTGCGGCCGGAAAAAGATCATGCAAGAACGGGACCAACGACGACTGACGAGAATCATTAAACGTGACAGACGTGAAACCCTTCCGCAAATTGCTGCAGATTTCAATGCTGGGCCATCAACAAGTGTCAGCGTGCGAACCATTCAACGAAACATCATCGATATGGGCTTTCGGAGCCACTCGTGTACCCTTGATGACTGCACGACACAAAGCTTTACGCCTCGCCTGGGCCCGGCAACACCGACATTGGACTGTTGAGGACTGGAAACACGTTGCCTGGTCTGACGAGTCTCGGTTCCAATTGCTTCGAGCTGATGGACGTGTACGGGTATGGAGACAATGACCTCATGAATCCATGGACCCTACATGTCAACAGGGGACTGTTCAAGCTGGTGGAGGCTCTGTGATGGTATGGGGCGTGTGCAGGTGGCGTGATATGGGACCCCTGATACGACTCTGACAGGAACGTAAGCATCCTGTCTGATCACCTGCACCCATTCATGTCCATTGTGCATTCCGACGGACTTGGACAATTTCAGCAGGACAATGCGACACCCCACACGTCCAGAATTGCTACGAAGTGGCTCCAGGTACACTCTGCTGATTTTAGACACTTCCACTGGCCACCTAAATCCCCAGACATGAACATTATTGAACATATCAGGGATGCCTAGCAAAGTGCTGTTCAGAAGAGATCTCCACCCCCTCTTACTCCTACGGATTTATGGACAGCCCTGCAGGATTCATGGTGTCAATTACCTCCAGCTTCAGACATTTGTCGAGTCCATGCCACGTCGTGTTGCGGCACTTCTGCGGGCTCGCGGGGGCCCTACACGATATTAGGCAGGTGTACCAGTTCTTTTGGCTCTTCAGTGTATATGTTACGGTGAATGCAGGGGCTCGCTGTTGGGAGGGGGCGATTTTTCAAATTGTTGTGAATAGGGTGACCATACACCCAGCATTTTCTCCAGTATTTTTCGGAACAGTTCCGAGTTTTTTGTGGAAAAAAAATGCCCCGGTTTTCCCCGTTTTTTAGTCGAAGTTTTCTTGAATTTGTTATTTAATTAAAAACGTTGAAACAGGTAATTATATTGATTGAATGCAATATTAATCATATAGAAAATTCGAAAATTTCACGAATTATCCCATTTCGCTTGGGGGGATCTATGGGGGAAAGCCCCATAGATCCACGCCTGGGTGAATGTGATAAATCAGTTACTATACATAATAACCAGTTATTGTGCACACTTACCAATCGTCTTTGTTAAGTTTTAAATTTATCACTTTTCACTGGCCAACTCGAATAATAACCAAGTCTTTGGTAAATTTGATAAATACTTGAAATTTATCACCTTTATCTGTTATTATGCATAATATCCCAGTGTAGTAGGTGAATTTGATAAACATATGAAAAAAACATCCAAATGGTGTCTAGTATGTGTGATGAATATAGTCAGACCCTGATACTATGATACATGTGCAAATTATCGTGTTGTATCATATAGTATAAGTTATCATATCTACCAAGGAAGTGATGCTTGGGTATTATGAAAAATGGCCTGTAAAAGTGATTAATTTAGGGAAATTTATCAAATTTGCCACCGATGCTTGGGTACTATCAGGGTTTGGTTTAAACCACGTTGGTTTTAACGAAGTGGTTTTTTTTCCTTCAAAAAATCACATAAAAGTGGTTTTGGCACCTAAAATTTTATATGCATCATTCATACAATGAAGTGTATGTCTCATACATACGCTTAATTTTATTATATTCATTTTTTTAAAATATCTTAATAATGTGTCATCCAACATGAGAGCGGTCATAAAGTCCAGGGGGGGACATTACTGAGGACTATTTTTCTAGGGGGAAAACATGCTTCACTCTTAACGAATTTGCTTCTAACCTAAATTCTTTTTTTTAGATTTTTCCAGCAGTGGTGGATAGTACAACTTTTATCGAGATGCACATTGCAACACTAGCGAAGCAGCTGCTGAAGAACCACTTTGACAATAACAAGATGACATGACACCTGGCCGCCATGCAATAACCCTTGCAACTTTTGGCCTTGGGAATACCCCGAAAATGTTATGTGCAGTGGTCGGATTGCAAACTTTGGTGAATTGAAAGCATATCCACATCATTACCATGGCATAGGCCTGCTCTGATCAGTTGTTGAACAAGCACTTCTGTTCTTCCACCTCACAGCTAGAACATAGTAGACAACATATTTAACATTTGTGTAAGTTGTAGTTGTTTGTTTAAATGGCTTCATTTCTGTGATGTTTCCATGAACGACGAAATCGTGCCATGCTAATTGCATTATCATTTTGCCTTGACTGGCTGTCATATCCATTCTATGAGCAAATTCCCCATGTGCTGGATGAGTACAGTGTCATCTATCTTACATTTTTAAGTACTTTTTTTCCTCTTTGCCATACAAAATTCTGGTTTTTTATTTTACAGTGTTTTGAAATCAGAACTTTAGTTGTAATCACCTCACCCTGTATATTGTAAATCATTGCTAATTAATATTATAATTGCATCCATTACACACATTGTAATTTAGTTTTATGATAGTTTTTGCAAAATGGAGTCCTAATTAAGCATATTGAAAGAGTAACTAGGGTAAACACCTGTATTATATGGTTAATAACATTAAGAGAGAGTTATCAAACACAATATTTCCTTGAGTTAAGCTATAAAATAACTAAAAACTAAATTGCAAAAGTTGGTTTTTATTAAAATATAAGAAATATGTGATCATTAGAGCTTGGATTATATGCACTAAAAAGTGACGAAATATGCTCTAAAACTATGCAAATATGCACTTAAAAATGCCAAAATATGCATTAAAACCCCAAAATATACACTAAAAAATCATGGAAAAGTTTAAAAATGAATATTTTCTATTTCTTAGTGCATATTTCATTTACAAAAAACAATTTTATTGCCGATTCTGAATGGCAGGTGTATTTTTATGCTCATCAAGAGGTAGTAATTTTTTGTGTGGTCATGTCGCTGTTAAAGAGATTAATAAATATGGGAATTGTGTTAATTACATTTATAAACATTTTATTTTAATTATTAGAAGTTTGAATGATTTTTCAGAAATTTTATTATTTTTACTGCAAATGCTATTAAAACCAAAAAAAAAAAAAAAAAAACAGCAGATTTTTCTACCAACCCAGGGTACCATGCATAATCACTGGTAAAAGTTATAAATTTAGGGAAATTTATCAAGCTTACCAAAATGATCGGCGGTTATGCATATATAATAACCAGATTTATCACATTTACCATAACAATCGAATGCACCTGTTTTGGTTGGAATTTTTTTTTTTTTAAAGTTTTCTGTTGATACAGAGGTGTAATGTGTTGGGAAAATATGTAATGTTGCAAGACTGCGCACATGTGAATGCATGCTCATTTCTAAGTGTAAGTAGGAATCAGGGTTTAAGCTACGGTCGTATTTTTTGCAAAATGCGAGAGATCTTACGGAACGAGTAGACATCCAACCATCAATCATTACATTAGCATTGTAGCATTTTGCTAAAGCTTTTCTCCCTATTTTCGCTTTTTTGCGAAAGGAATTTTTTATCTAGCTTAAACCCTGGTAGGAATCTTCTGCAAGCTTTTGGAATCAGCTAACCCCACATCAAAGGATGAAAAAAATAGTAATAGCACTTCTCTAGTTTTACTGGTAAACCACTGTGCTATTCTAAGTATAATTGTGGCATCTGTTGCAAACAGAGGTGACTGAGTAGCTACTAAGGTGGAACAAGCACACGTCCTCATTTTGGAGTTTCCAAATCTGGTGAACCCATTCAAAGGCGAAAAAAAGAAAGAAATAGTTCTATTTTGGTTAGCAGAATATTGTTTGATTGGCTACCACCTTGTCCCCGAATTAAGTTCAATCGAGAGCCTACAGACCTTTCAAGAGAATATCTGAGGAATCGTTCATTCATTTCCAATCAACCAAACATGTTGATAGAACAATGATGCAAATTAGACTAGAAATAATTGTTGAGACATTGCAGGACCTCATAAAACCAACGCCACAGTGACAGGTTTTTTTTTCAGATTGAGGGAACTTTTACATTTGCAAAGAATGGACATACCATGTAAGGCAAAGCTTGACAAATCTAGAAGGAAAAAATATATTAGGACTTCAGTGAAGAATTTTTTTTTGACTTTTCCAAAAAGACCTATGAACTATTTTTTTATGTTAGTGAGCACATGCTCCCGTACATTTTGAAATTTTTTTTATTGTCCTCAGACTTGAATTTAATCTTTTATAGCAGGGCTTGACAAATCAAAAAAAAAAAAAATTTTAGGCACCATCCAAATATCTTAGAAGCAAAGAGTGACTTTAATCTCAAGAAAAACGGCCCTAAATGATAGTTGCTGTTTTCTCCAGCTTTTCTAGGACTTTACGTCCTTTTCCAGTGTTAAAAAACACACTGTCATGAAATCAGAAAATGTCATGTCATACATAGACCCCAATTTATCACTCACATACAGAAAATTATAGGCGCCAATATCGATTTTATAGTGACCAGGCACCTGGGATTTGTCAGCCCTGCATATGGTAACCCAGACACATCCTCATGTTCAACTAAGTGCACCGCCACTTGTTGGATGTTCAGTTTGGGTTACACTGGTTTGATTCGGGGCTTGATAAATCGAAAAAAATATATACAGTCAAACCTTGTTAGTCCGTCACCCGGTTAAAACATCACCCCGCTTACCGGGTCACTTTTTGGAAGTCCCAATTGTTCTCAGGCAGGAATTGGCACAGCTATGGCTTACTCCGTTTAATAAGTCACTCCGCTTACTAAGTCATATTCTTGCTCTCCCAAGAGTGACTCATTAACGAGGTTTGACTGTATATTTAGGCACCAGCAGTAACTTTTTAGGTCCCAGGAATTTTTTTCCTTCTCTTCCGGAACTTTTTTTTTTAAATTTTGTGTCACAAAGACATCTCCCTATGTACCACACAGTATAACATAGGGCCATATATACACTGCTGGCCACCGTAAATGCAACACCCTGAAGGAAGCATGCAAATAATATGAAATTTACAACATGCATTAGCGGAGGTGAGATATGCAAATGATTAGAATTTCAGCGCAGACGCACATCACGCGCGCCTGTGGCGCCACTTCAAAGCGCTATTTAAGGCTTGGAGATTTCGACGATTTGAAGTATGGCAATTGTGTTTTTCTTGTGGTTTTTTCAAAAAAACGATCAATTATGCCTCGTAGAAAACAGCGATCATCTTTTGATCAAGTATCCGAGTTCGACAGAGGAAGGATAGTGGCCTACCGAGATTGTGGATTATCTTTCAGGGAAATCGGTAGTCATGTTGGACGAAACCAAACAACTGTAATGCGGATATGTGATCGTTGGATGCAGGAGGGTACGACGGACCGACGTGTTCGATCGCATCCACCTCAGTGCACCACTTCACGTGATGACAGGCGTATTGTGCGTATGGCAGTGACGGATCGCTCAGCCACATCACGAACCATAGCACAGCACATTCAGTCTGTACCGCATCATCCAGTGTCTGCGTGTACCATTCGACGCCGTTTACAGCAGAGTGGTCTGTCCGCAAGACGTCCATTGCTTCGTCTACCCTTGACGCAGAACCACAGACGTCTCCGCCGCCAATGGTGCGATGAAAGAAGGATGTGGACGGCACAATGGAATGAAATTGTCTTTACTGACGAGTCACGCTTCTGTCTGCAACACCACGATGGTCGGATTCGAGTCTGGAGACACCGTGGAGAGAGGATGCTGAACAGCTGCATTATGCACCGCCACACTGGTCCTGCACCGGGTATTATGGTATGGGGCGGTATTGGATATCACTCTCGCACTCCTTTAGTACGCATTGCCGGTACTTTAAAAAGCCAGCGCTACATCTCCGAGGTGTTGGAGCCAGTTGTCCTTCCTTACCTTCAGGGCTTGCCCACAGCCATATTTCAACAGGATAATGCGAGACCACACGTGGCACGCATTGTCCAAGGTTCTTCGTCAATCGCCAGATTGAATTGCTTCCCTGGCCAGCTCGCTCTCCGGATCTTTCGCCGATAGAAAACATGTGGTCCATGGTTGCTCAACGATTGACCCAGATTACATCCCCAGCTGCCACACCAGATCAACTTTGGCAACGCGTGGAAGCTGCTTGGTCTGCTGTACCCCAAGAACACATCCAAAGTCTCTTTGAATCAATGCCGAGGCGTGTGGCAGCGGTGATCTCCAACAATGGCGGCTACTCTGGCTACTGATTTTGGCAGGAACCACACTTCACAGAAGTCTATAAATTTAATCATTTGATGCTTGGTCAACATGTTATCTACAAAATAAATACTGTTGCGATATCTCTTGTCTTTCTTGGTGTTGCAATTTGGGTGGCCAGCAGTGTATAATGGTACAATCAGCATATTTACAATGGAAAACAAAAAAAAAATTATAATACTTTGTACAAAAGAGAAAAATGGTTTTCGAAGAAAATAAAACGACAATAATAATGATAAAAAATAAATAAAAAAAATAAAAGTAGACAGAAAAAAAAAATAAAAAATAATAATAAGAATAAAATAAAAAAAAAATAGAAAAAAAATAGAAACATAATATAAAAAATGAAATAGAAATGTGAAATATATATATATATAAATTGAAGGAAATAAAAGGGGGAAAAGAAAATAGAGTAAGTAAAAGAAAGAAAAGAAAAGAACGTAATCATGAAAATACTTAAAAATATAATAAAAATACATAAAAGAAGAAAATGAAAAGAAAATATACACATATAATATAAACAAGTCCGGGACTTGTTGACTCCTTTTTATGATGGCATTCATGCCAACAAAAATTTATGTTGTTTTCAGACTTTGACAATCATGCATACAAAATTCTAGGAACCAATGCTGATTTTTTACTCGGCATGATGACCAGGCGCCTGGAATTTGCAGCCTTGTCTTAGAGAATTTTATAGGCATGAATGATAATTTTTATATTTACTACGGCGACTTGAATTCTTCAAACCCTGATGTATGAGCATTAATTTTATCCCATAGCTGCCAACTTTTGAAAATGAAAATTAGGGAGATTTTAGCGCGGACTCGTATATTTCATACTAAAACCACTCCCTAATAAATACAAAAGGGATTTTTCCAAATAAAATAGGGATTTTCCACACATAAAAGTTAAAGCATAGAGAATAAAATCCCTGCTCGAAAATTGAAGTGAAATAAAATAGGGACTTTACACACATGGAAATTAAACCCTTGGGAATAAAATCCCTACGCAAAAAACAAGTGAAATTGGAAGCCAAAACTTCAATAATGATCTAAAAATATATATATTTCAATCAGAAACGATATCAACATTCTGCGCAAATGATTACAAAATCATCGGAAGATGAAGGAAAAAAGCATCAATTTTTGAAGAACACTGACTTTTTGTGACACTTGCTTGATGCTTTTTCGATTTCACATAGGTGATGATGTCAATCTTTCTACCATGACCGATGTTTATGTCCGTAACACAACTTGTACAAAAAGAAAAAGTTGGCCCTTTTCTGGAACGTTTGATGTAAAACTTCCTTAAAAAGGAATTTCCCACTCTTACCCCATTTACGACGTGTGACATCATTTCGAAAGGGGAAAAAGAAACAGAATCAAAAGACTTTTTGCCCCACAAGAAATTCCTTAGGAATTGTTTTCAGAAGCGGGGATTCTTTTTAAATGAAGTTGGGAATTTTTAGGGACAATTAGGGATTTTTTGTGATTTTTGTAAAAATTCAGGAGATTTAAGAACTTTTCGGGAGGTTGAGAGACAAAGCTAAAATTCAGGAGACTTAGCAGCTATGTTATTCACACGCTTATTACACTTACTTTTGAATGTACTTAATGAGAAAAATTAAGACCTTCACTGCTATACATTATAGCAGCTGAATCCAAAGGACCAGTGAAATGTCTGAAACGATTCAACGGACCACTTGTGTCCCGTATTACAGGATTACATCCTTGTATTTTTGGTTGTTCCAAAACCCTGTATTTTTGGTTTATTGTTTTTTTATATCCTTTGTCTCGTTTTTTAAACGATGTTTATTTGAATTGGTAATGTTCACTTAAATTATGAATAAACAGCACTTTCATAAGTAATTATCATAATTATGGCTATAAATACAAATATTAAACTCACATTTTCACTCTCAATGAAATACAGTATGGCAGTGGAAAGTTTTGTCCCACACAGCTCCCATGATCGAAAAAAAACCCTCCAGCTTGCCGCAATACACACTTTAAGAAACACTGCAGTATGGCCATTTGAATTTTTTTTTTTCAAATACATCTCTGTTTACTGCGACCTGTAGAGTAGCCCTTTATTTCCCTGCCCTTCCCCCATTTGCAATTAGTGACATCCCATATTTGGGATTGCAAGTTCCAGAATTTTCCTTGATGAGGTATGGTGAACTTAAGTATGAAAGTGCAATTTTCATTTGACCCCATGTGGATAACACTAATATCAATTACAACTAATGGATAATTTTTTCATTCAGTTAGAATTGAATTGCCATCTGTCGGCAGACCACCAATGAAATCTTCACAGACCACTACTGGTCCACAGACAATAGGTTGAGAAATGCTGCATTATAGCACAGCACAAATTATATTATTTTTGCACATGCGATTGAAAACATTTTAGACATTTCCAGGGCTCTCACTCAAGAAATGAGAAAAAGTAAGAAAACGCAGGACTAAAAAGTAGGATGGGGGGAGCGTAACCCCCTTATACAACATAATCATGGGAAAAAATCCCTAAAAAAAATTTTTTTTGCAAAAAAAAAAAATTCAAATAATTTAAAAACATTGTTTTAATTTTGAATTAACTTTTTTTTCCCCCTAGCTCTATTTCAGTCAAGCCAAAATAAAATTACAAATAACTTGGTTACAAAACCAATTTTTAGTCAAAACAGTGCACTAGCAACAACAGATAATTTTTTGCTGTCTCTCCTCATATATATTACATTCTTTTTTGGAGTCTTCCAAAGTGCAGAGCTCGTCAACTCTCTTCGACAAGGCACAGCAAATTTCGAAGACGTATGTTTTTTAAGAATGACACACCTTCGAGACTACTTTCAAAAGCACAATGCAAAATGTATAAATTACAAGATCCAACGTAAATAAGGCAAGAGAACCAGATAGCTTTACTGCGTTGTTCATCATTTTTTAAATTTTACTGTTTCGATCACATTTTACTGTTCAATGCCAGTGTGATCATTTTTGACAAATGAAGCACTTCCATTTCTAGCTCTTTGCTGAGCATTGTAAATATTGTTTACGCCTCTTCATGCCTTAAAAATACAGAAGACAACTGAACGCTATTGGGTAGCATCAGAATCACCAAACCTGGGTAGCATCAGAATCACCAAACCTAGAATAGGCTTATGTATTTAACTGCTTTGAAATGCAAACTGTTGTTTCACCTATTTGCACCATAATTTTGAATGATGAAAGTTACTGTCCAAGACCATGAAGTAATAAATATAAAATTATTTTTCCATCCAGACAGAAGTTTTTAATGACTACTATACTTGTCCAACCCTCAAACTAAGCAAATGAAAAATTAATAAATCAAATGGCCCACATGCACCCCCCCCCAAATTACCTTAAAAATGATACAATTTCTGCTTTGGCAGAATCATTAATTGCATTCTCCAACATTTGTAATATTTGGCAATATATCAATAATTTCCTGCTCAATTAAAATCAATTACACAAATTTTGTCAATAGCATTTGGTAAAAAGTAGGACAAAACTGAGAAAGTAGGACAAAAAAGTAGGGTGAGTGGGAGCCCTGCATTTCAACCACTCGAGTGCAAGGCACGTTCGTGAGTCGCCTTTCACACACCACTTGAGAGGGCGAAACATCAAGAAATATTCATCAATCACAACAGCCGAACAATCAAAATAACTTTTGCAATGTTAGAAGATTGTTTCGGATGTTTCACTGAGGATTGGTAGCCATGTTGAATCCATTAGCAAGAATAAAGTGCTCTGTTTTCAGTTTTCTATATAAAAAATATTTATTTCCTGTACAAGGATTTCTTATTGCCAACATATGCATCAGTTTTCTCTAAATAATCTAAATAACACTTTGATGAACAAAACATTTGAACGAATAAAAGTCAACATAATATTTACAAGTTTTCCTTCAATCTGGAATAATAATATAATTTAAGAGACATGAATGGTAAGAGATCTACTGATGCTTTACAGGAGCATCTGGACCGAGAGTGTCCCCCTTGTTTGTTGAAACAGCATCACCCGTTGACGCAGATGTGGAACAGCAAGCGTTGCCGCCGCCGTTGGTATCGTCGTCCTTGTCCATGAGCTCAAGGCACTGGAGATTAGATGCAGAGTCGTCGCTCGATGGCATCCTTATGCCTGCAACTCCTTTCTTCGGAGCCGTGATCAGATCTCTCTTGATTCTCCTGCGACGGAAAGGATCACACCGCCTGTACTGGATGTTGTTCTCGAAGTCAATCACATAAAGAAAGCCGGCGATGAGAACCTCACACCTTTTGGAAATATAAAATTCAAAGGTTTCAATATAGTGACTAATTTTCCATGGATTCACTTTTGCGGGAAAGAATGGTGGCCTGCAATTATTGTAAACGTTTCGATAGGAATGATCCCTCCCCCTCTATGGTCACCCCTCTTTTACTGTCATTTCTTTTTTTCTTTTTTCTGCCCCACCGGTGTCTGCAGAAGAGGAGTTTCACTGTACTGTATATGGCAATAATCCACAGACTTTCATGAAAATCGACGCATATTTCAATCATACAGAAATTTCAATTTAGCCTCGCCTTAATTATGTCGGATAATCAAGGTTACGCTGTATTTCAGACAAAAAATAAGTTTTTTCTTAAATGAAAAGATAAAGAAAAAGAAAATATAGTCTCCATCTATTTGTACAGAAATTTTTTAAGAGGAAAATCTTACTGGTTTTTCTTTGCTTTATAAGCTGCCTCAATTTCTGTGCTTGTCCTTTCGTCATACTGCCACCAACCACTCTTGCCTTCGTAAAACCATTGGTAGGAGCCTTCAAATGCAATAGTAGATTTTTCCACGGCTATCAAGCAAGGATTATCCAAATAATTTGCCGGAATTTCCTATTTTAAGGGGAAAAAAATCGAGTTTACAAAATCTGTTATTGGCAAAATACTTTCATGAATGAACTGAAACAAGCAAAATTTCATACACATTGTATACATCATTTACACACATTGCAAACACCCCCACTTATACCTTCTTCAACATGATGAACTCATAAGCCCCGTTTACATGTGCAATAAAATATCCCGGGTAGTTACCCGTAACAGGAATTTTCGCTACAATCCGTTTACATGCCGTTCAGTTTATGCTGGTACTCCCTCTCTTCTATTTGGAAGTCGTCACTGGTTACGTAGGTTGAACGGAAGTGGTTGGTTCAAGATGGCTGACAAAGGAGCTTACGGTAGTTTTCATGGCACAAAGGATTATGGGAGAGGAGTTCGGAGTCACCTACCATTATTCTACAACAAAGATGGGACTCTTTTGACGGATCTTCATCCCTCCTTTTTTTCATTCAGCAATGATTCATTTTTTAATAAAAATTAATGAGAGATTAAATTGGAAGAGAAGTTCTCTGGGCAGTCAGTGATACGAGTTCATTTTACTCAATGTTTCCCAATAGCGGCGGTTAGCATTATAAGGTGATGTAACTTGATACTAAATTTGAAGATTTATTTTCTGCTAAATCAGAAGAAGCAGGGCCATCTCAAGAGTATCATGGGCCCCCCGGGCCAAGTGGTTTTTCGGTGGCCTTACCTGGTTAATCCTAGAACATTTCAACCACATCTAATTTTTGTGAGGCCCCTCTTCTCTTAAGGGCTTCAGGCCGTGCCCGGGTGGGCCCATGCATTAAGAACTGAGAAGAAGCAGCGCCTGACAGGCTGAAAAAGTATAGGCACAGACTGTGATCGTTGGTCAGTCAGCGGTTGAAGTCTTGGCAACAAATCTTTGAATTTAGTGGCCTATCCAGTTATGACACCTCCTGGATGGTGCCAACTGCTGGTGTTCTGGAATTAAAACCAACTCATACTAACAATGGGACTTTGCCCCCCCCCCCCGGAGGCCTTCTTTTCTTAATTGATAACGGCCACGAAAACCTTATCAGGTGAATTCCTGAATTCAACAAAAAATTATGAGTGTAGAACAATCAGATACTTGTCTGCACATAGCACATCGCTTGCTTTGATGAGTGGCGCCCTTAACACAAAGGTAGCAGAAAATATGCTTGCACGGCAGCTGAACTGGTTGAATACATGGCTGGAGGCAAACGGCACATTCGATGCATTCCTTCTCTGCTTGTATCTTCTCTTCGGACGCACCTTGTTCAAAAATAATAATGAAAATAATAAATATGTGCTATATATTTATTTTCCTCTCAGATATCACAAAAGTTTAACCAAATCTCAAGATATACTAAAAACATACTGAAAAATAGTTGTAGCAAAGGAAAAATATGTTTGCCAACGTCAAATGAAATTGAAACAAACGCAAACCTGCCAACCTTCAGAAGGTTACATTCTTGTAACTTTCTTAACGAAAATCCTGCAATTTACTTACATATCTGGCAAATGCACTTTCGGATACAATTGAACAACCGACGTTAGTTGACCCAAAATTGCAATTTTAAGTCAACTAATGTTGGTTATTCAATTGTCATTTGTATTTACAAAAGGTAATTCATTTGTATTTACAAAAGGTAATTCATTTGTATTTACAAAAGGTAATTCATTTGTATTTACAAAAGGTAATTCATTTGTATTTACAAAAGGTAATTCATTTGTATTTACAAAAGGTAATTCATTTGTATTTACAAAAGGTAATTCATTTGTATTTACAAATGCACTTTTGCACGCCAAATTTCTTTTTATGTCCATAATAAGAACCACCATAAAATGAGACATATAAGGGTGACGATATTTACCCACACTTTACGAGACATTCCTGTGTTATTTGTTGTACAATTATTTTCTAAAGGAATGCAAATTTTTTTCAACAATGCTTCTTTCAGACGTACCAACTTTCGGAATCCAGAAATCCAGAGATTCTCCCGAAGGGGGGGTGCCCTCTCCCCGGCACTCATAGACTCAATCAAAATAAAAATTTTATCAATTAAGAAAAAGTTCCATTTCCCCCCCCCCCCTCAGAGCAGAATATAATTCAATGTCAGTCTTTTCATGCAGAAAATAGAGAAATCACATCTACATATACTGTTCATAAAACATAAGTGTTTCCTTTAACATGGATGTTATCAGCGATTGATAATCTTGGGTATATGAACTCTTAAAAGCAGTTTTATATTTTCTTTCTGAAGACATATTTAATCGGAGGAAACAATTTAAAAAACTTCAAAATACAAAGCTACTGACAAAAAAACTTGTGTTTACCGCACGGCTGTTAATGGAATACAATAACGATTACACAGGAATTTCGGCAACCAAGGTCATGCCCCTGGTAAATGATTGCCGATAAACGCTATGTAAATAAAGTCACGCCTTTTCCAGTTGCTTAAATGTGGTCACCAAGACTTTTTTTAGGGATGCTTGATGGAAATGATCCCGGCTGTCCTCTATGGGTGTTTTCCCTACTGACAACGGCAGCTATTGACGTCATGACAATGTGAAAGCTCATGGAAAATCTAATTTTCTACAAAAATCCGGAGTTCCTCCCGCCTAAATCCGGAGAGTTGACAGGTCTGTTCTTTGAATATTTTTTTTTACCGTACACTGCCCAGGCACTACCGTCAATCGTCAATTTTAGCCATTGCTTCAGTTAAGGGCTGGGCGATGTTAGGTGCATTATTATCCACTTACACAACACACATGACAATAAAACATGCTATAGAAATAAAATAAAAAACTACAAACAATTACGATAACACACACTTTACACACAACAAAGATGATACTTTCTGGAGATTTTTGTTATGTTTCAACATTAAAAGCATTTTTCCAGAAATCATTCTAATTAACAAATTTAAAGAAGCCCAAAATTTCCATCCCATCACAATTAGGAATTTTGTAAAGAACTAGCGACGTCCTGTATTTCCCGGTACATAGATCCTGATTTTTTGCAACTTGACCACCGTTCATACAAGGTGCTGTGGTTCAGGTGATGAGATATTGCAAAAGCTTCTTCATGAAAATGGGGGGGGGGGGGGAGTTGCTTTCTAAAGAAACGAAACAATGGCAGTGGAAAACAGCAAACTCCTCTTCATTTTTTTAAAATCAGTTTCTTTTTTACATAATAGTGTTTCATAAGACATTCATTATGCATTCCTGAAGTAAATTCCACCAGAAACCAATAGGGCGATGATTTTTTAATTTATTGAATCTCCACTGAAGTTTAAGAAAATGACATGGACCACTGTTCAGCCGAACGCTTCAATTGAAAACTGTCAACATAAATTCATAATCCAAAAGCCCTGTAATTATTGCTAAATCTGTAAAGTTGGCAGGTCTGCAAATGCTTGACATAAGATAGGCCTACTGGCAAATTAAGGGAAAAAGGTATTATGTGAAGGGTTATCTTATTCAATATACTACCTTGAACAATCAAGCGATAATTTCATTTAAATTCATGCAACATTATATGATCAAAATCCATAAATTCCCTCGCACTGTATCATTTCAAGATATTTTCCAAGCGATAAAAATATTTGAATAAACAACAACCCCGCAATTTAATAGACTACAGTAGTAGATTTGGTAGACTGAGCGAGTGCTCAGACAAAAGTGAAACTTATTGCTTTATCCTCACAAAACGAATTCAATTCGATCTGAGAAAATCCAAAAAATTTTGTATTGGCACCTAAAATTGGGCAAAAGAAAAAAAGCTTGGGTCCAAAAATATTTGGTTTGGCGCTTAGATTTTTTCTGAATTTCTCAAGCCCTGCACTAAACCCCATGAAAATCTTACTTCAGTTGTGCAGTTGACTCTGTAGCTCTTCAGCCACCAGAAATTGGAACCAAAGCAATACAAAAGGTCATGATACTACAACTTCACAGCGATAATGTTTTGAAACTGATGTTCATATAGATCTTAGGATGTTTCTCTTACGCCATAATCATTTAACATAATTTTTAGACTCACCTGAGCAGTCCTCTCCTGGATCTTCCTCCGACATAATACACTACCTGTAAAGATATAAAAATGGATATAGTTGATTTTGAAGCTTGAGTTCCCCACTCAATAAAACGTAACCAAGCATTTAATAAAACAAGTGTATCGCAGACAAAATAGGGGTACTCTGTATAAATGACCAATCCCAACAAGTTAAATTAATAATGATTGCTCATGTGAATAGTGGTTTAAGTTGTAAAGAATGGTGTTGGGTATAGACTGCATTGATATTAGTGAGAACGATGTTGGTTGAGAAAATTGTGAGTATTCGTTCTTATCATTGAATATATTGGGTATGTGATATAAAGTCATAAGCCGAGATAGAGAGTTTTGGAGGCTGCTACGCCCTACTCTGACATGATCTGGGACCACAAATGTAAGAGTAGGGTGCAGCCGCCTTTAAGAGTGTTGGGGGGGGGGGGGGAAAGAGCATAAATATGCAGAGAATATATATATATGCAGAGCATAAATATGCAGAGAATATATATATATGCAGAGCATAAATAAATCGATATGATTGATGAGGCTCTCCTTTTATGATCCCCTTCCCCTATCTCCACTCGTGGATTTAGTTGGATGGAAACACGATTATTTAGTCCAAAAATTACATTGGCAACTGTAGAACAGCCAAGCAAGCAGCAACATATCCAGGGTGATAGGTTGGTCATAGTGGACCTGTGACACACAGCCTACATGCTCCCCCAGACCAGTAGACTACTTTTCTGAAATGGGACACCTTAAATCATTAATCTACGACACACGATCAAAAGCAGTGAAAGAACTTTTTGCTGCGATTCTTGTTGCTGCTGAAAGATTAACTCGACACCAGGGCCTCTGCATGCAGGTACACCATTCCTTCATTCACTGGTGTCAGTTGTACAACAGTACCCTCAGATGCCTACTATGAACAGCTTGTCAACCCTGTTACACATTGTTAATTTTTTATTTTCTCTGATATCCGCAACGTCTGTGGGGCTGTTTCAGAACTTAGTTTTACAATTGAATAAATGTATTCCAACCTAAGGTTCCATTGCAAAAGTTATTTATCTTGATGTGTATGACCACTCCTAGAAGTTTGTCAGCGGAGTTCTAGACCAAACCTGTAGGCTATATGGAAGATTTGTTCACCGAACATTTCTGCCGCTAAGCAGGTTTGGCATGACATTGGGGGGAGGGGGCACTATAACAAGAAACAAGGATAAAATACATTTTAGTGAGAGACATATAAGTAAATAGCATTAGCACGCTATATATTTGACCGGGAGTGTGCAGAAAATAGTCTTTTAAGTGAGAGATCACTATATTTATTCCACAATATGAAAAAAGCCTAATCAATTATACATGGTGTAACTAAACTGATGGTCAGAACAGTAAGCAGTGATGGAGAGAGAACTCGTCAAGACAAACAACTTCCACCATTCAATGTGGGTGGTCGGGAAGAGAGTAGACGCTATCTCTGGAGTGGAAGAAACGTCACACGTTGCCTTTCTATCCACGCCTCGATAACACCTACGAGAGTAGCCGCGGACCTATCGTGAACGGCTACTAGAAACATCTTCCCTGAGCCCCTCTCTGCCACCAAAAACCCACTGCCCCTCCACCCTGTGATCTCTGGAGGAGTTCCTCTTCCCAAACTCTGATTCATCTATCTCTACTATCTTCCCTGTGCCGCTTATTTTTTCCGACTTGAGCTCAATATGATTTAGAATAATTTCATGAACGAATTGCCGCCAGTCGGCCAAGGTGTGAGATGAAAAAAAATACTCCTCTGCTATCCTACTGGAGCTTTCACCTCACACAAAGGAATAGGTGAGCAGCGATACCTCATAGAGATTCAACTTGTTGCAAGTGAACCACGACCTGCACCTGACTTCTGGGTTCCACAACTCCTAACTGTGCATTCCCAATCAGAAAGTCACCATCGGAAAGTTTTTTTTCGGGACAACCCTCATGGCACAGTTGCATTTACTGCAAAGCATTTCTGACCTAATGAGCCATGATTCTCTCAAGAATTCTAAGAAAAGGGGCTTATTTCGGCACAGGTAAGATAAATAAAACACTATGTTGCCCCCTCCCTTTTTCCCCAACGTTGCCCTACCATAAGAAAATGTTAGATTGAGGTCTTTACAAATTTTATCCTGATATTTCTTAACTACGCTAAACAAAGAAGGCATGACAATGGGTAAATGAAATAATGAATGAAAAAATAATATAAAGGGAACGGTACAACCTGACCAGTTGAAAGATTAATAATCCAAGTGACGCAATGAGAGAAACAGAAAATGAACCAACAAACCAAGAGATGCGGTTAACAAAAGAAAAAACCTGTTTTGCGAAGCGAGCGCCATCTGAAATGGAAAATTCTAGAAAACACGGCAACCCAGAACCCCATTCTGCCGGTCTTGGCAACTATTTCTTATTGCGGAGAAAAAAATTGCCAAAGTCGTGGCGGACAATACTGCATCTGTTCCCCTTTTGCAAAACCCACCATTCAGCTGCAGCCTGATTTACTACAAAATGTACCAGCAACTCTTCGAGCAATTATGTGGTTCCAGTACGACAGAGCGGCAGCACATTTCCTTATGCAGTATTGTACGGAACTACATGGATGTTGCCTTTCCGAACAGATAGATTGGCAGGGCCAGTCTCTTAGCTTCCCAGATCTCCCGATTTGTCATGCCTGGATTTCTTTTCTCTGAGGACAGCTAAAAAAGAGCCATTTACGCGACACCCATCGAATCAAAAGTGGACCTTGTTAACCGAATTAGCATGGCAGCTGCAGACATTCGTGAAATGCCACGCATCTTCCGACACGTACACAATTCACTTTATTGCCGATGTGACGACTCACTTGAGCATTTGTTGTAAGGTTTCCAATAATACTGATTCTTTGTCTTTTATTATTTGCCTTTACCATGTTTACTACATTTTCACTAAGCAGGTGCCCTCTCGCGGCTTGCTTTCAGACCCCACACTACACAGTGAAAGTTGCTTGCTTCTGCGAGTTCTATCCTTCTTACCCTTACAGTTAAAATTCTGACCATAAGTTCGGTTATGTTACTGTCAAAGCCCAAAGTAGCCAGCAATGTCCGAAATTCCAGCCCCGATATAGTGATCCTCTCTATGTCCCTATCTATTGATCCTTATGATTTAGCGTCATTGACATGTTGACAAACTTTTTCTTTTGTTTGATAATTATGGCCATTTATAATTAGACTACCATTCACTAATGCATAATTTTATTTTGTTCCCTTGAACCCAGGCATAGGTGAGAGATCACTGTATTTTCTCAAGTTAACAAACCCAAAGTTAATATATAAACTAAGAAAATGTGTATAATTCATCAATTGATAAATACTGATGGCAATCCAGTTTTCATTAAAAATGATGTTCTGGGGAGCTACCTAGCTGGAAGGGCAGTTATTGAAGGGCTCACCAATTTTTGACATATCGAAAATCATAGTACCCAAATCTCATTACGAGGCCCTGGGGTGGCCATGTCCGGATAGGCCCACGAACTTAAGACGGCCCTGGACATGGTCCATGAATCAACGGCATGACAATGAAAACAGTGTGAAAGGTTATACAATAAGGTACCAATGACAACTAACTATGGTCCCACCAGTAGTGAAAATTTCAATCAAAGAAATTATAATTAGGTGGTAATTAAATAATGATTATATAACTACTTGTTATCTCTCGATTATAATACAACTTCAAATAACCGTTGAATGTATTTCGAATTATGTAAACAAACACAACAACGAATTGTCAGCAATAATCTCCAATTGATCGTTGCCAGCTTTACAGTACGTAATTTTAATATACACGTTTCACAAAATCACCGCGAGGTGACAGCAGTAAAGCCGGGTTTTCCTAGGAGCAGGTTTCCTGTGTCGCGCGCAACGTGATTCGCCCAGCGCGACACGCCGTCCACTCACCAGTAAGAAAAGCAGTATGACTGTTTTCCTACAGAGCGCAATACGCCTCACGACAGCGATTTACGTCGGGCGTGATTGGCCGACTGCTTCTGGAGGAGTCAAATGCGTCGTGCGCCGCGGCTTTGCCGATATTCTCTTCACTCTTGTGACTTGCGTCTGCAGCAGACCCAAAACCAGCAAACCGGAGCATGCAGACGACAGAGTAGCTGATGCCAAAGCCATATACTTTATATAGCCGCACTGATCTGATGCGCCTCGCTAGGAAAACACAAACACGTAGCGTGACTATGTAACACGTTTCTGTGGGAGCGAAACAGTCTAATTCGGTTCACGCTGCTCGAAACACCTATTCCTAGGAAAACCCGGTTTAAATACATGGTAAAATCCCCTTCCCGCAAGCATTCCGAAAAATGTGCTGCCATCTATCAGAAGAATTATATAGTCAGGTATTTTACACTGGGAAAGTATTAAAAATTGCATTTATTTATTTTTATTTTTTTTTCTTTTCAAAAATTTTTTTGCTTGTTGGACTCTCAAAATTTCCAAACGGACCAATTTTGTGCAAATTTTTCTCCACGAATAGGGGAAATTACCCACGAGTGTTACCATCACTGAGTAAATAACAGAAGAATTTCGATAATTTTTGGTGGCAATACCGCATTTCCGCCCGCAGAAGACACCAGAAACTGAAGTCGCCATCCAGTCCAGAAGACACGATGTTTAACGTGGTCGACTCCGTGAAAGGATTAATCAAGGGTGACTTCGTCGTCATCGACAACAACATATTCCGGCTTCACTACAAGTACACGTCCTGCGTGCTGTTGCTGTTCAGCATGTTCGTCACGACGAAGCAGATCATAATGGAACCGATAAGCTGTTTCCCGGGCAGCGATAAGTCCGTCCCGGAGAAGGTCATGAACTCCTTCTGCTGGGTCCACTCGACTTTCAGCGTCGTCGGTGCCTGGGAGAAGAGGATCGGACAGGAGATACCGTACCCTGGAGTAGCCAAGCACACCCCGAGGGAACAGAGCACGTACCACGCCTACTACCAGTACGTCGGGCTGGTGCTGCTCCTGCAGGCGGCTCTCTTCTACGTCCCGCGGCACCTGTGGAAGAGCCTTGAGGGACGCAGGCTGAAGACCATCGTCCTGGAGCTGAACAACCCCGTGATGGACCAGGACAAGAGAGAGCACCAGATCAAGATGCTCGCCGGGTATCTGGAAACCTGCCTGGGTAACCACAAGATGTACGTCGCGCACTTCCTCCTGTGCGAGTTTCTGAACCTCGTTAATGTCGTCGGGCAGTTCTACATGCTGGACGCTTTCTTCGGCGGGGAGTTCACGACGTACGGGGCCAAGGTTTACACGTTCTCCGGCTGGCTGATGTCCGTCCAGTACGACCCGATGATGAACCGATTCCCGCGCGTCGCCAAGTGCCAGTTCCGCATGTTCGGCGATTCCGGCGACGTCGAGCTGTACGACGTCATGTGCATCCTGCCCATCAACGTCCTGAACGAGAAGATCTTCCTGTTCGAGTGGTTCTGGTTCATGTTCCTGATCTTCCTGTCGGTCGTCATCCTGATCCTGCACGTCATGCTGCTGATAACGCCCAGGGCAAGGGTCCTGTTCCTGAGGGCCAAGGCCCGGCTGGTGAAGGCCAGCGACGTCGAGTCGATCCTCGGGAAGTGCGACGTCAGCGACTGGTTTCTCTTCTATCTGCTGGCCAAGAATCTTGACCGTCACAATTTCCGCGACGTTTCCGCGGAGCTGTTGAGACTGTTAGGGAAGAGGCAGAAAGAAAAGGTTTGATTTTTGATTAGCGTGTTTTGCGCCTGTCGACGATTCATCGACAATTCATTGTAACCGGTGCTACTTAGACGTTTATTACTAAGTGTTTTTCTATTTCATGTAGTGTCTAAAAATTCAACCGGTTTCTTAGTGTATTTTGACATTATTATGTAGAAACCATTGTTTGTTATGCCTAAATTGTAGTTTGCTGTTGACCGTAGTATATATAACGTATTTATAATAAAGCACGTTCAAGTTATGTAAATAGGGATTATTTCATAATGTGTGCTGTGTAAAAAAAAAAAAAAAAGTTGCTTATTTTAAAGCAGGGCCGTAAGGGCAAATGCTCCCCTCCCCCCAAAATTTTGCAAATGTACGTTGTGAGAAATGGTTTGGATTTCTAAAGTGGGGCCCGTGTGGACAATGGGCTCCCAAAATTTTATAGATTTATGTTGCGGGAAATAGTACAAGTTTCTTATTTCTAAAGCTGGGCAGATGGGGCCCGAAAATTTTATAGATGTGTGTTGTGGAAAATGGTTTGTTTCCCATTTCGAAGCTGTTGGGGTCCGCAAAATATTGTAGATGTATATTGTGAGAAATGTTTTAGGTTTCTAATTTCTAAAGCTGGCATGTAGGGATATCTGAACACATGGGCCCACTCTGGCGCCCTAAGAAAAAAAATCTGCGTGAAATTTTTGGCAGCAAGTGTTTAAATAGGCAGGAGGTATTTCCAGATAGGGGAGACTTCCGAAAAATCACTAGGCCCTAGGAGCCTATGACGCTCTTAAGACGGCCCTACCTTAAAAGGCGAATGGGTACCTCCAAAATTTTAAACTATTAATAAATAAAATTATAAATATAAATTATGTAAATATAAATTAAATAAAATTAAAAAATTTTAAATTTTAATCTACTGACGAAATTAAACACCATTAATATTTCGCAAAGAACAGCCTTGCTGTTGTTTCAGGGTTTGTAACTGGTTTGTTTCAGGGTGCACCAGTAACTTGCCTAGAAATATCTGAAATTAAACATGCGTAACTTTACATACATAATTTTTAGGAAATTTCGACCACATCTTATTGTGTGGGCTCCCGGGCCGTGCCCTGGTTGGCGTATATGCTAATGCGGCTTGCAGGGCTTATATCAATGTCTGGCCCAGCCGGTGATGAGACTACGGGAAAAGGGACAAAACCTGCTGGTTTTCAGGTATGGGGTCATTCAAGTATTACGCAAGCAGATTTTCAGTCATTTTTGACCCCCCCCCCTCCCCACCTTAGAATATTTCATAGTTCCAACAAGGGGGGGTTGATGACGTAAGCAACCTTCAAACCCACCTCCTCTTGCCATCAAAAAGACAGCGAATCCGAAACTCCCTTCCCCCCCCCCCTCGTTGCTGACGTAATACTTTAATGACCCCTATTAGGCTATCGTGTTTCGGGAATTTTTTTTTTCCCCGTATTAAAAATGTTCAATATTGTTTCCAAGCAGAGCTGTTTTAAGCTCGGCATAGGCCGTGGTGACGTGAGTCCGTCACCATAACCACTCGACCATCACAGTGGCGTTAAGTCGGACTGCCTACGGTTGGGATTTTCACCGCACCCCCCCCCCCCCCCCCCACAGGCCAGGGCCGTCATCACCACAGTATGTTCAGATCCTTCATATCCTGGAGCTAGGACAGGATATTTTGCGCTTTCCCTTTAGGTAAATGCATTTAGCGGGAAATAACACCGGATTCGTTCCAGGCTGGCGAAGGGGGAGGGGGGAGGGCGCACCAAATAAGGAGCAAAAAAGTTATTGCAGATAGAATTGCAATAAACCTTGTTCGGCTTATTTAGGCAACTCTTTTGGAGTCATTTTTGGCGATAGTTGGCTATGTCCCGTATTTGGAATTCCGATTTCCCGTATTTCTTTCGAGGAAATATAGTCAGTCCAGAAATATCTAGCTCTCATTAAAAATGAAAATAAAAAAACAATTCATTTCTAATGTTTCTTTAATTTAGATTTGTTTCTTTCGTGAGTCGCCATATTGGTTGCCTTGTATGTTCCCTCAAGTCGGGCAACAATGGTTTTTGGGCCTCAACAATCACTTTCCGAACGCTTACTTTGGTTACCGTGGTTCCCTAGCAATGCGTTTCAGACGTGTATATGCCTTTACAATGGTTTGTCACTTTTTCAATAGTCGTCAGAATCAGCATCACCTAAAATCATCCGTTTATATGCGTTACTGATGGTCGGTCTTGACTTACGAAAGTTTCTCCCGTAAGCTTTACGGACGTGACCTGGCGTGGTTAGCATTTCCTCTATGGGGATTATTGCTATCTAGTTTTCAAAGATATATAAACGAGTTTTCCTCCTTTTCTTTAAATACCAGATGGAAGCAGCTCTTCTATAATAGGTTTCCCTTTTCCGATAATGTTTTCCTGTCTGCAGGTAAAATTGAGAAGGGAAGCGGAATATGTTTGGTCTTAAAGGTCAAACTGTATCGATAGGTATAAGTTATCTGCTATTTTTCATAGACGTTGAGTCAGAGCGGGCATCAAAATTATTGTTCCATGTAATGTCTCACACAAGCCCTTGAAATGAGCAGAGGATGGAACAAAATACAAGATGTCACAGATTTATTTCTCAGAGCAGCTATTTACTCGTATTTACATACAGATATTTTGACGGAACACGTGACCTACAAATAACGCGTTATGTCTTCCCGATACAATTTCACAACTTAGTTCCGTTCCAGCAGCGCTACTCAGAAGGCGTTCAAGTATTACGCCAGCAGATTTTTAGCTATTTCTGACCCCCCCCCCCCTCCCTTGTCAGCAAATTCTCGTCTTCATTCACCCACCACCTAAAGTATATTGGGATCAGATACGTACGCGGGAGAGGGGGGGGGGGTGCAACGAGCCCTGCTATGCCCCCTCCCCATCCCGATGATTAAAATAAATTTGATGAAAAAAATATTTAAAAACAAAAATTTCGGAAGAAAATACTGTTATATACAGGGCCGCAATTAGGCGGGTGGGAGGGGAGCAGCCGGGTCTGGTGCCCCGGGCGCTGAACCAGAAGGGGGTGCCGAATTCATCCTTTAACTTCTACATTACAAGGGGAGCCAAAATGCCGGCTTGCCCCGGGTGACAAAATATCTAGTTGCGGCCCTGTGTATATAATCTATGTTGTTATAATCACTTTCTGTTAACTTGCTAATGTTATTAATTAATGTTATAAGTAATGCTATTTGAGGCTAAGAACATAAAATTTCTCTTTTAGAAATTCATTGCGACCCACCCTCTAAGCCACAAATGCTAAACTTATGGCTCACGAGCCAAATGCGGCCCTCGAGGTTATTTGATGTGCCTACCTCAAACCTAATTTTGTAAAAATAAACTAAGTGGCACATTCTTACAGATCTTTTAAATGACCCGTGGCACAATTCCAGAGCATTTAAATGGTCTGTGACACATTTTCAGATCACTAAAGTAGGCACGTTCACAGATCAGTTAAGCGACCCGCAACGCATTTACAGATCACTTGAGGGACCCACGGCACATTTCCAGAACACAAGCGGTCTATGGCACATGCAGATATCCCTTATCTGGCACAGTTTTCGAGCACTTGAGCGGCCCGCCGTGCAATACTACATCACTCAAGTTTCCCGAGGGAGATTCTCCCAGGTTATATAAGTGATCCGCGGCATACTTACAGATCATTTGAGTGAAGCGGGCACAGTTCCAGAGCATTTAAGCAGCCTACTACACATTTCTAGAACACTTGAGCGGCCCGGACACGTTTCCAGTTCATTTGAAGGATCAGCGGGATATTTACACATCACTAAAGTGGTTCTATAGAGGACTTATCAATAGGAAGAATGATAGTTCAGGTGCCCACAAACTAGCGAAAGGTTCTTCACATTTTTGGCACAATCAGTAAGATGGCATTAAGAATATCTCATATTTTTATAAATGGTGGCTGATGACGTAAGTATTATTCAAAACCTCCCTCTCCTCTCTCTGCAATCAAAAGTCAGTAAACCCGAACTCCCCCCCCCCCCCATCGATGCTGACGTAATACTTGAATGATCTTGACGATTCGAGTGTCATCTTTACATTTCTGGTTTGGCATAATCACGTTGCTGAATCGAAGCTTCCGCCAAACGTTCCAACTTGGCATGTTTCGGGGGGTTTTAGAAAAATGCAGACCTTCTAGAATGATCATGACGATTCGAGTGACATCTTCACATTTCTGGATTGACATAATGAAGTTCCTGAATCGGAGCTGTCGCCAAACGTTGCAACTTGGCGGTATTTCGCGGTGTTTATAATAAAATGCAGACCTTCTAGGACGATCTTGACGATTCGAGTAACATCTTGGCAATTCTGGTTTGGCATCATCACTGCTGAATCGAAGCTGTCTACAAACATTCCAACCTGGTGGTATTTCGAGGGATTTACAAAAAAAAAAAAAAATGCAAACCTTCTAGAATGATCATGATGATTCGAGTCATGTCAGTTTCTGATTTGGCATAATCACGTTGCTGAATCGGAGCTGTCGCCAAATGTTCCAACTTGGCGGCATTCCGAGGGCTTTACAGAAAATTGCAGACCTTCTATAACATAGTTTCCCAACCTTTTTTGTCCCATCGCCCCCCAACGCAATCTAACCCATAGGTTCCTATGTTATACCCGTAGCTTCTACCTTCCTCTGGAACATTCTATCGCCCACCCCACCCCCAGGGGGCATTAACGCCCACGTTGAGAATCACTATTCTAGAACGATCTTGACGATTCGAGTGAAATCTTTGCAATTCTGCTTTGGCATCATCACTTTGCTGAATCGGAGCTGTCGCCAAGTGTTCCAACTTGGCGTTATTCCGAGGGGGTTTACAATAAAAATGCGTTACCGATTATTTAACGGGTGAAAAGTGCAATAATAATAAAACATAATCAATGACTTACATAATTTTCGTAACATTATATAGAATTCCTCCGTGATCTCCGCATGAGAAAGATTGAAAATTTTCCCTATATATAACTTCCTATCACTTAACCCCTTCGCTTACAAGCGAATTGGCAAGAACTTGGGATGCTCTTTATTTGACGAATCGGCAATAAATATAGTAACCTTGTCCTAACCTAACCGCGCGTGAGAAAAAGGGAAGGAAAAAAATTACAAATAAAAGCGTAAGAGACAAGTATAATAGATAAGGTAATAAGAATGAACATATACAAAGTTAAAAATTTCTTTTCACCCTCACCCAACCTGCTCTGTTTCACTCTTATAAGAGAGATACTCATATGTGATGAAAAAAAATCACTATCACAGACATAGTTCAACTAGTGATACACTTGAAAGTCTGGGGGGTACGATGTGATGATGCCAATTCATATACACACATATGCATTACATCAGTCGACTCCACCTTTGACGCTAAGGGGGGTGGGCATTCCCCCTCATTTCCTCCCCCCCCCCATATCTCCTCCCATGCTATCAGAGTATACAAAAACCAAAAGGAAAAATTGTAAAGTTGCAAAACCAAGCTTCAGGATGATCAGACGAGAGGAAAGAAAACAGAATGAACTTGTTTGAACTCAATCCACTGGCGTTTGAACGCAATATCGCGTCCTTTGATCATAAAGTGGTTAATTTATTTATTATTTTTCGCCTTTGATTCACTGTCTCTCCATTATTTAAGCCTTTTTAGCATGGGTGAAGATATGGGGGGGGGGGGTATCATCAAGGCAGCAATTAGATACTTTATTAGCCGGGGCAAGCACGCATTTTGGAACCCCGGTGTTTTGTGCAAAGATAAATTCATCGTGCCTCCCCCCCCCCCCCGAGTTCAGAGCACCTGCATGCTTGCTCCACTGGAGGTCACGGGCATAGCCGCAACTAGGAGAGGGAAGGCTGGTCTGGTGCCCCGGAAGCTAGATTCACCCTTTCACTGCTCCTTCTACTACACTGGTGAAATAAATTAAGAGAATTTGCATATTTTATCGAATTTCATGAAAAGAACTGAACTGAATGTAAAACCACTGCTTCTAGACAAAAATGTAAATCTTGTACGTCAAATACGTAAGCGTACACGTGTGTGTAGGCGGAGCCAGTAGGGAAACAGGCTTTATAAGCGCGCGTAAGTTAAGACGCATTTCGTTCGCTAGCACAACTCGGCGAATTTCTTGGTGTTTTTTTGCAGCAATCGGTTAATTTCAAATTGCAACAGTAAAAATGAGTAACCACCAACGTTTAGATGATGGAATGAGGTGGGGAGGCTAGAAGCAGGCCAATCTCAAATCCAGATTTGTAGAGAGTTCAATTTAACGCCCAGCGTCGTGTGTAACTTAAGGAAACAGTTCCAGGATACCGAATCCATCGGGAGAAAGCCTGGGCAAGGTCGTCCAAGAGCCACGACGGCCAGAGAAGATCGCCATTTGTCGATTATAGTGAGGCGTAACAGGAGTGCTACAGCTTCTCAGCTCTCTCGTGACTTGTATGCAGCCACAGGAACCCGTGTATCAAGGGTGACTGTTTGCAAAAGACTTCATGAGAGAGGGTTGTTTGCAAGAAGACCTGCTGTTTGTCTGTTTGCGTCCCGCTCACTTCTACGGACAGGAGAATCCGTTTATCATGGTGCAGGGAGCATAGAGATTGGAGTATGGATCAATGGGCGACCGTTCTCTTCACAGATGAGCCCCGGTTCAGCCTAAGCACCGATTCTCGTTCATATGGAGAGAACCAGGGACCCGCTACCTACCCTCCAATGTCCGCGAAATCGACCATTATGGCGGAGGAGGTTTAATGGTCTGGGCAGGCATCATGTTGGATGGCCGCATACCTCACCTCTCCATGTCTTTGAAAGAGGCACTGTGACTGGTGTGAGGTATAGGGATGAGGTGTTAGAGCCCTATGTTCGCCTTTTCAGTTGGCCCTGAGTTCATTTTAATGGACGATAACGCGAGGCCACATAGAGCTCTTCTGCTCGACGATTTTCTAGAGAGTGAGGATATTCTCCGGATGGATTGGCCAGCCAGACCTCCAGACCTTAACCCTACAGAGCAGTGGTTCAGTGGTTCTCAACCTTTGGAAGCCCGCGGCCTGGTTTCATTCATTTTTGTAAGTGGAAGGCCTGGCCAAACACAGGATTAACGGAACGTGAATGGGGGAAAAGGAAACGGCAGATCAGTCGCGGCCCGGTATGAATGATGTCACGGCCCAGTACCGGGCCGCGGCCCGGCGGTTGAGAAACACTGCTATAGAGCATGTCTGGGACGCTCTGGGGAGGGCAATTGCAATTCGCAACCCCCCCCCCCCCCACCTCCGGGAACCATCCAGGGAATGAAAACAGCGTTGCTGAACGAGTGGGATCAATTGCCACAGGAAATGATAAACTGGAAAGTGGGGGGGGGGGGGGTCAGCTGGGGCAAGCACACATTTCGGTGTCCCCTTTTAATGCTGAAAGAGTACAATCTGCGCCCCATGTGGTGCCTCACTAAAGCCTAAGCTGCCGCCCGGATGCACCGCACCCTTTCACCCTCGCTTAAACCTGAAGACTCAAGTCAGTGAATGAAATGGGCCTAAATCCATTTTGATTGGATTTAATAAATAATAAAGGAGGAATAAATCCTCCTTTATTCCTTTGGGGGGGGGGGTATGAATGAAGGGCTATCCTCTGCCAAAGTGATGTTTAATTAGTCCTTAATAAATACTCGTATATTTGCCTACTTACTCTCGAAGATCTCATCATGTTGGCCTCCTATGAGCACGAGACCAGGTCTTGCCCGGAGGAGCCCCCCCCCCCCCTTACGTTAAGATGGCTCGGATCTATAGCTTTATTGGATTCTTGGAGGCTTTATTTCTTCACAGCCAATCTCTGTGTGAACCCCCAGCCTCAGAACTACCTTCCTTGGCTCGGCTCCACTTTCACCAGATTTTCACCCGTGGCCGCCCTAAGGATATCCCAGGATCAGAAGGGGCTCACGTGGTCCCACATTGGGAACCACTGCTTTAGAACATCACATAATTGTCGTAGCAGAAAAAGGCAACTGACCGGGTATCAAATTTTAGGAACAAAAACGTCGAATTTTACAGTGGGTGGTAGGGGAGGGGGGCGGCAATACTACGTTTGCAATTGAAAGATCTTTGTTAATTCCGCTCAGGGTCGCAACCTCGGCCTGCTTCTCAAAAGTTCTGGCCCTGGACAAATATCTTCTATATATATAAAATTGATTGTCTGTGTGTGTGTGTGTGTGTACTCCATACAAATCTACAATTTTAGATCGATCGTCACCAAGTTTTGCATATATACCAAATGGGACCCAACTTGAATGATAGGCTACTTTAATAGTTCGTCAGAGCAGTTAGTATAATAGTTAGTTTAATAGTTCAGTTAGTAATAATAATCAGTTAGTTTAATAGTTTAATAATCAGTTAGTTTAATAGTTTAATAATCAGTTAGTTTAATAGTTTAATAATCAGTTAGTTTAATAGTTTAATAATCAGTTAGTTTAATAGTTTAATAATCAGTTAGTTTAATAGTTTAATAATCAGTTAGTTTAATAGTTTAATAATCAGTTAGTTTAATAGTTCGGCAAAGGCCCCAAATGGGCAAAAAACTGTCGGGCAACAATGGTTTTTGGGCCTCAACAATCAATTTCCGAACTTTTACTTTGGTTACCGTGGTTCCCTAGCAATGCGTTTAAGACGTGTATATGCCTTTACAATGGTTTGTCATTTCTTCATCGCTGCCAATGTATGTATAATATTTATGCCTTTATAATAGTTTGCCATATTTTCAATACTCCCAGTAATGAGGTTTTTTGAATGACGTCATAATCAGTATTGCTTTGAGGGTCAAGAAAAGGGTGGTCCTCATAGAAGTCAGTGTTAAAATTGCCGATTTTAATGTAGAAATGCGGAAATTTGGTGGGATTTTCTGTCACATCAATAATTTTAAAAATTGTATTAAATACTCTTATTTCTGAAATATTGAGTTCGCTTAGAGATATACGAAGCAATTAGCCGGACCTACTTTCGAGATGGATATCCATGCAATAACATTGATTTCAACTTTTTATTTATATCTTCTCAAGCATGAAAATTAATGTCGCCGTATTGTCTTTTGATATTCAACTGCATAAACTCATATAGTTTAGGTATTTATTTTTACGTTTTGTTTAAATGTAGATTTGTTTCTTTCATGAGTCGCGCAGGAAGTTGCCATATTGGTGAACTTAGACACGGTTTGCATGTCCCTCAAAGAAAGAGGGAGATATCACGTGATCCAAAAAAACCTCATTGAAGAAAACCCGGGCAACGCCGGGTATTTATAGCTAGTGTATTATAACAGAACTGCAAGTGAATTTGTACAACCCACCTCAGAGGCCCCTGCGAATCAAGTGCGGGTCGTGACCCATAGCTCAAGAATCAATGACTGTAAGTGATTTCCCATCTCGGAACCTCCTGTGAATCAGGTTTGAGTGGTGATCCATAGCTCAAGAATCCTTGACTGTCAGGGATTAACCATTAAGCAAAATAAGCACGTGCTTAGGGCATCAGTACAAAAGGAGCAACACAAAAAGATATCAAATGGTTTTTTTTAATGTACAATTTTTTTTCAACATCGATCATCCTATAGAAGATCCTAAAATTTCAAGAACACTTGATGGTATAGTTGAAGATCATTATCATAAGGATGGCACAAAAGATGAGAAACTAATAATATTTAGGCTGACCATATTTCCTCGAGATAAATACGGGACATTGGGATTCCAAATACGGGAAAATACGGGACATCGCCAAAAACAACGCCAAAACCAAACAAAGTTGCCAAATATTGTTGAAATTACGTAAAAATCACAATGGCGGGAAATGATGCATCGCTGCAAATTGCAGTGGCTTAAAATGTATTCTACGAAAAACAAACGTTCAAGACAAATGTGGGAGTTTAATATTTTCATATATAGTTGTAATTATCGTAAAATAATTTATGAGTTGAAAAATAATGTCAATCTTTGACTTCAATAAAGAATAAAAATTCAAGTAGGCTTCGTGTAAAATACGGGAAAAACCGGGACACTTTTGCCAAAAAGTCGGGACGGCCAAAAAAACAGAAAATACCGGGACTGTCCCGGGAAATACGGGACGTATGGTCACCCTAATAATATTTCAAACTAGACTTCACATTATTTTTTGCTGTTTTTCGATTAGCTTTTCACAATTTTCATAAAATATGCCCAGGGCTGTTTTAACATTTTCATACACCCACATACAAAACAATTTTTCTGAAAGAGGCACTACTACCTAGCTAAAAATTCTTACCTACCTATTTGCATATTTACTCTTGAAAATCGGAACCAGATCTAATTGTCACTTGACATCCCGGTGCCAGAAGTGTCCAGATGGGTCCCCTGCAGTAAACAAGTTCTACAGAAGAAGAACATGATTTTTGTGGGTCAACATGAGTAGATCAACTATGTAGTTTAATCTATAGAAGTAAAAGAAATGCTACCAGGTGTAAATTACAAACTTGACAATGTATCTAAAAGAAAAAATACCCAATACACACTGAAGAGCCAAAAAAACTGGTCCACCTGCCTAATATCGTGTAGGGCCCCCGCGAGCACGCAGTAGTGCCGCAACTCGACGTGGCATGGACTCGACTAATGTCTGAAGTAGTGCTGGAGCTAATTGACACCATGAATCCTGCAGGGCTGTCCATAAATCCGTAGGAGTAAGAGGGGGTGGAGATCTCTTCTGAACAGCACTTTGCTAGGCATCCCTGATATGTTCAATAATGTTCATATCTGGGGATTTAGGTGGCCAGCGGAAGTGTCTAAAATCAGCAGAGTGTACCTGGAGCCACTTCGTAGCAATTCTGGACGTGTGGGGTGTCGCATTGTCCTGCTGAAATTGTCCAAGTCCGTCGGAATGCACAATGGACATGAATGGGTGCAGGTGATCAGACATGATGCTTACGTACCTGGCACCTGTTAGAGTCGTATCTAGACGTATCAGGGGTCCCATATCACGCCACTTGCACACGCCACAGTCATACTCATACCATCACAGAACCTCCACCAGCTTGAACAGTTCCCTGTTGACATGTAGGGTCCATGGATTCATGGGCCTTCGGCTCCGAAAGCCCATATCGATGATGTTTCGTTTAATGGTTCGCACGCTGACACTTGTTGATGGCCCAGCATTGAAATCTGCAGCAATTTGCGGAAGGGTTGCACGTCTGTCACGTTTAATGATTCTCGTCAGTCGTCGTCGGTCCCGTTCTTGCATGATCTTTTTCCGGCCGCAGCGATGTCGTAGATTTAAATTTACAACACAAAAATTATAACACCACGTTCAAACTCACTTAAATCTCGATAACCTGCCATTGTAGCAGCAGTAGCCGATCTAACAACTTCGCCAGACACTTGTTGTGTTATATAGGCGTTGCCGACCGCAGCGCCGTACTCTGATTGGTTCCATATCTCTTTATTTGTATACGCATGCCTGTACCAGTTTTTTTGGCTCTTCAGTTTATTATATAACGGTGATTCGTCAGAAATAAGATACCTACTGGCAGGGTCGCAATACTTGGTTAGCCGGGGCAACTACTCATTTAGGCACCCCCCTCCTAATGCTGAAGAATAGGTTAAATGGTTAAATTTGTGCCCTCCTTTTGCGAAGGGGCACCAGATCCATCTGCTTCCCCCCCCCCCCCCCCCCACTACTTGCGCCTCTGCCTATTGGTAATATTATGGTCATTCTAAGATTCAATGGATTCTCCTTGGAGTGTTGTTACAGCCTTTATCTCATCAACCGTTCGTCGTAGTGGTATGGTTCTAATTTTAAAAATTCTCAAAATGTGACCAGAAACCACCCTGTACGAGTTTTGAGGATGAAAATACAGTGTACACAAAATAAAAAAAATGTAAATTTTTATACGATCCCTCCGTCCTCTAACTTCCAATTAGACAGTTGTTGCTCTTTCTCTTCTGAGCCCAACAAACAAATTACATGTTTCTAACTGCATTATTCCCTGAGATATTTAAATTCAAAAATGGAAGACAGGTCCGACCTTAGAAGAATTTCGCGGTCCAATGCAAAAATAATTTTTGCGGCCCCCACTCTAAAAAAATTTTATGTAGTCGCTTCCCGACTTACAAACTTTTCAAGTTAACTAACGTAAATCTTGAAGAGGAAATTGTTTTCCCACAAAGAAAAGAACGCATTCTGCACACTCATTTTTTTCATTATTTCAGAACGCGTTGATGGTCTGGATCGTAATCAAACACAATTGAGAGGGAACGGCATCTAAATTAATTTTACAAAATTCATAAATTATTAATAATAATTAGCGCGTGGTCCACCTGCTGACACTTCAATTGGCTGGAATCATATTGAACAGACATAAATTTTTGTCATACTTTTAAAGCGCTTCATCATCTCTTTATCAAATATACGTTGCAATTCGATAACTTTGATCATTTTTCATTTTATTGCTGCTTAATTAATGTAAATTAATAGAAGTAAAGGAATCGAGTAACTGGAATTCCATGACCCCCACAAGGGTGGGGCTGACAGGCCGGATCGTCTTAAGAGCATCATGGGCCCCCCCCCCTCCCCCGAGTCAAGGAATTTCTTTGGAGGCCCTACCTGGAAAATCCTCGAAAAATTCAACTACGTCCGGTTTTTCAGAGGCATCTCTTCTCTGTAGGCCCTTCAGGAACGGCCCGGGGTGGGGGGGGGGGGAGGCATGCGCCTCCTGCGCAATATCGAGGGTCGAATCAGGCGTCCTCCTTTTTCAGTCTTGAATCTGGTAACCCTATCTGAAGACCACATAATCCGTATTTTCACTTATTTGTTCGATCATCCATATTGCCCGAATTTTCTTGGGAAAGAAATAATTATTTTTTCTACATAAAATCGATTCTTGCAAATTTATGAATTTTGTTACTGAAATTTTCGTCTCATAAAAATTTTATGCTCAAAAAAATAAGAACTCTCTCTCTTTTCATCATCGCATGAGTTGCCTGAAATTTCGAGATTAGATGGCAGCACTAACAGTATATGAATCAAGCCTCCATCGAGCTTATATTACTGGAGGGAGTATGACGTCAGCGGTCTCCGCCTTTTGGCAGTGAACGGTGCTGCAATAATTTCAGCATTAATGAAAGAAAATAATTTCAGAATTAATGAAAGAAAATAATTCCAGAAGTAATGAAAGATAATTCTAGAATTAATGAAAGAGGTAATTCTAGAATCAATGAAATATAATTTCAGAATCAATGAAATATAATTTCAGAATCAATGAAATATAATTTCAGAATCAATGAAATATAATTTCAGAATCAATGAAATATAATTTCAGAATCAATGAAAGAAATAATTTCAGCATTAATGAAAGAAACAAATCCAGAATTGATGAAAGCAATTATTCCAGAAGTAATGAAAGAAATAATAATTAATAAAGGAAATAATTCCAGAATCAATGAAAGAGATAATTCTAGAATTAATGAAAGAGATAATTCCAGAATTAATGAAAGAGATAATTCTAGAATTAATGAGAGATAATTCCAGAATTAATGAAAGAGATAATTCCAGAATTAATGAAAGAGATAATTCTAGAATTAATGAAGGAGATAATTCTAGAATCAATGAAATATAATTTCAGAATCACTGAAATATAATTTCAGAATCAATGAAATATAATTTCAGAATCAATGAAAGAAATAATTCCAGCATTAATAAAAGAAATAATTTCAGCATTAATGAAAGCAATAATTTCAGCATTAATGAAAGAAACAAATCCAGAATTGATGAAAGCAATTATTCCAGAAGTAATGAAAGAAATAATAATTAATAAAGGAAATAATTCCAGAATTAATGCAAAAATAATTTCAGAATTAATGAAAGAAAATAATTCCAGAATTAATGAAAGAAAATAATTCCAGAATCAATGAAAGAGATAATTCTAGAATCAATGAAATATAATTTCAGAATCAATGAAATATAATTTCAGAATCAATGAAAGAAATAATTCCAGCATTAATAAAAGAAATAATTCCAGCATTAATAAAATAAATAATTTCAGAATCAATGAGATATAATTTCAGAATCAATGAGGTATAATTTCAGAATCAATGAGATATAATTTCAGAATCAATGGAAGAAATAATTCCAGCATTAATAAAAGAAATAATTCCAGCATTAATAAAATAAATAATTTCAGCGTTAATAAAAGAAATAATTTCAGCATTAATGAAAGAAACAAATCCAGAATTGATGAAAGCAATTATTCCAGAAGTAATGAAAGAAATAATAATTAATAAAGGAAATAATTCCAGAATTAATGAAAGAAAATAATTTCAGAATTAATGAAAGAAAATAATTCCAGAATTAATGAAAGAGATAATTCTAGAATTAATGAGAGATAATTCCAGAATTAATGAAAGAGATAATTCTAGAATTAATGAAGGAGATAATTCTAGAATCAATGAAATATAATTTCAGAATCAATGAAATATAATTTCAGAATCAATGAAATATAATTTCAGAATCAATGAAATATAATTTCAGAATCAATGAAAGAAATAATTCCAGCATTAATAAAATAAATAATTTCAGCATTAATGAAATCAATAATTTCAGCATTAATGAAAGAAACAAATCTAGAATTGATGAAAGCAATTATTCCAGAAGTAATGAAAGAAATAATAATTAATAAAGGAAATAATTCCAGAATTAATGCAAAAATAATTTCAGAATTAATGAAAGAAAATAATTCCAGAATTAATGAAAGAAAATAATTCCAGAATCAATGAAAGAGATAATTCTAGAATCAATGAAATATAATTTCAGAATCAATGAAATATAATTTCAGAATCAATGAAATATAATTTCAGAATCAATGAAAGAAATAATTCCAGCATTAATAAAAGAAATAATTCAAGCATTAATAAAATAAATAATTTCAGCGTTAATAAAAGAAATAATTTCAGCGTTAATAAAAGAAATAATTTCAGCATTAATGAAAGAAACAAATCCAGAATTGATGAAAGCAATTATTCCAGAAGTAATGAAAGAAATAATAATTAATAAAGGAAATAATTCCAGAATTAATGAATGAGATAATTCTAGAATTAATGAAAGAGATAATTCTAGAATTAATGAGGTATAATTTCAGAATCAATGAGGTATAATTTCAGAATCAATGAGATATAATTTCAGAATCAATGGAAGAAATAATTCCAGCATTAATAAAAGAAATAATTCCAGCATTAATAAAATAAATAATTTCAGCGTTAATAAAAGAAATAATTTCAGCATTAATGAAAGAAACAAATCCAGAATTGATGAAAGCAATTATTCCAGAAGTAATGAAAGAAATAATAATTAATAAAGGAAATAATTCCAGAATTAATGAAAGAAAATAATTTCAGAATTAATGAAAGAAAATAATTCCAGAATTAATGAAAGAGATAATTCTAGAATTAATGAGAGATAATTCCAGAATTAATGAAAGAGATAATTCTAGAATTAATGAAGGAGATAATTCTAGAATCAATGAAATATAATTTCAGAATCAATGAAATATAATTTCAGAATCAATGAAATATAATTTCAGAATCAATGAAATATAATTTCAGAATCAATGAAATATAATTTCAGAATCAATGAAAGAAATAATTCCAGCATTAATAAAAGAAATAATTTCAGCATTAATGAAATCAATAATTTCAGCATTAATGAAAGAAACAAATCTAGAATTGATGAAAGCAATTATTCCAGAAGTAATGAAAGAAATAATAATTAATGAAAGAAAATAATTCCAGAATTAATGAAAGAAAATAATTCCAGAATCAATGAAAGAGATAATTCTAGAATCAATGAAATATAATTTCAGAATCAATGGAATATAATTTCAGAATCAATGAAATATAATTTCAGAATCAATGAAAGAAATAATTCCAGCATTAATAAAAGAAATAATTCCAGCATTAATAAAATAAATAATTTCAGCGTTAATAAAAGAAATAATTTCAGCGTTAATAAAAGAAATAATTTCAGCATTAATGAAAGAAACAAATCCAGAATTGATGAAAGCAATTATTCCAGAAGTAATGAAAGAAATAATAATTAATAAAGGAAATAATTCCAGAATTAATGAAAGAAAATAATTCCAGAATCAATGAAAGAGATAATTCTAGAATCAATGAAATATAATTTCAGAATCAATGAAATATAATTTCAGAATCAATGAAATATAATTTCAGAATCAATGAAAGAAATAATTCCAGCATTAATAAAAGAAATAATTCCAGCATTAATAAAATAAATAATTTCAGCGTTAATAAAAGAAATAATTTCAGCGTTAATAAAAGAAATAATTTCAGCATTAATGAAAGAAACAAATCCAGAATTGATGAAAGCAATTATTCCAGAAGTAATGAAAGAAATAATAATTAATAAAGGAAATAATTCCAGAATTAATGAATGAGATAATTCTAGAATTAATGAAAGAGATAATTCTAGAATTAATGAGGTATAATTTCAGAATCAATGAGGTATAATTTCAGAATCAATGAGGTATAATTTCAGAATCAATGAGATATAATTTCAGAATCAATGGAAGAAATAATTCCAGCATTAATAAAATAAATAATTCCAGCGTTAATAAAAGAAATAATTTCAGCATTAATGAAAGCAATAATTTCAGCATTAATGAAAGAAACAAATCCAGAATTGATGAAAGCAATTATTCCAGAAGTAATTCAAGAATTGATGAAAGAAATGATTCCAGTATTAATGAAATAAATAATTTAATCTTTTTTCACCTTTATATGAGTTCTCTATCCTTTTTTTTTAATCTTTAAACCCAATATTTAGAAACCGAACTGTACATTTCTATGGGCAAATTGCCCGGCGGGAACTTTGTTTTCACCGATTCCCGTGATTTCCTCGCATTTGATGTCGCTGCCATCGCGGCGGCTGGATGCTCCCTACAGCACTGAGCTATAAGTAAAGTTTTACCTATGAAGGTAAAAGAAAAGGGGTTTACCTATAGCTCAGTGCCCTACAGTAATATAAGCCCCATGCAAGCCCCTGAATCTGTCGTCTGCTTCTCTCCAGGTTCCTTGTTTTGGGCGTCTCCTTGTGTCCTGAAAAAATAATTGAACTGGCAGTTCGAACTTCCAGTTCTGTTTGTGAGCTTAGCTTGTAGGGAACCGACTTCTTGTCTGTCGTCTGCTCATTAAGAGGTTATTTGTTTTGGACGTCTCCTTATGCTCAAATGAAATAACCGAACGTTCAGTTCAAACTTCCAGTTCAGTTTTATGAGCTTCGTTTATAAGGAACTCAGCGGAATAAAAGAATATAGTTTTTTTAATTTGAACTTCATAATCACCACATGAGTCACTTTTAAATTTGAAATTAGATGGCAGCACATTACTATAAAGTGGATCGTGGAAAAATTGAAACTTTTTACGATCTTACCTGTCGTCTGCTTGTGTGTAGGTTCTTTGTTTTGGATGTCTCCTTGGGTCTTGAAAAAATTACTGAACTGGAAGTTTGATCTTTCAGGTCAGTTTATGAACTTTGTTTATAACAGTGATTCCCAACGTGGGCGTTAACGCCCCCGGGGGAGTTGGAATGTTCCGGGGGAGGGGGCGGTAGAAGCTACGAGTAATAGGATTCTATGGGTTAGATTGCGTTGGGAATAAAAAATTTCTGGAGAAGGGGGCGACATGGGACAAGAAAGGTTGGGAAACTATGGTTTGTAAGGAGCAAAGCTGAATGAAGAATTTAGTTTTTTGTACCTATCACCACATATAAGGTACTTCTGATTTTGAAAGTAGATAGCAGCACCAACAATATTTTTAAAAATGAATGTCTTAAAGTATTCTAGAGTATTAAATTACTTTAAATTCCCTTAAAATTATTAGTGTCATCGTGAATTCGCTGCAAATGCTACAAGGCAAAAAAAAAACAAAACTGCTATTGACGGACGGCGTAACGTTTCGAGTCGCTCTGTATACGGCACTCATTACTTCCTAGATAAAATATCTATAAGACGTACTGGCCTAGTCGGGAAGAATTTTATCGCACTCACGTCCTGCAGCAGGGGTCGCTAGGCCGAGATCTTTAATTGTTGAGACCTTAGAGGATAGATTTTTCACTGGTCCCTCGATAAAGAATTTCTAGTGAATTTATAAAAAGCTTTGTCGACCACAAAAAAACGTGGTCGGGAGATTCCACTTGGGTATAGATTTTTTTTCTTGAGGGTTGCCCAAAATAGACCCTCACGGGGCCCCCCTCCCCCATTCATGCCTATAATACAAAAGCAAGGCTGCCAATTTCGGGCCCATGAAATTTTTGGGGTCCTGCACACGTGCCACTTTTGCCTATGCGAGAAACAAGCATTGTGTGCAACTAGGACAGGGCAGTTGTGGGGTTCCGGTGCCCCGGCTTCTAAATCAGGAATGGCGCTGAGTTTACTGTTTCTATTCAAAATTACGGTGGGGGGGGGGGATGCCAAAATGAGCACCGGCCTCTGCGAAAGAGGAAAATTTCCATTTCTAATTACGACACGGTTCCCCAAGCCGAGATTATAATGTTATTTTTTCACCCCAAAGCTTCAATGGTGGAGTGGACCGATATAAAGTATGTTCATAAATATGAATTACGTCATCATCATACACCCTCACAGCTTTCATCATCGTGTACCCCCCCCCCCAGTCGATCGCCGCCTATGAAGTTTCATGGCAGAGGGCTGCAACTTGCCATGAAACTTCGAATTTTTGCGTCCCGTATAATGTAGAAGGACCAGTTGCGAAGGGTGAATTCGGCGAGCCCCCCCTCCCTCTGGTTCAGCGCCCGGGGCACCAGATCCAACTGCTGACCCCTCCTCTTTGTCTTGGCCCTGTTTGGGGGGGGGGGCATGATTCTTCTTTAAAGAAATTAAATAATTCGGTGAAGTGTGTAACTCTAAAAATAAATGAAAAAAATTTTGCGCGAGAAATTAGCCAATGAATGAAGCTCTCTTATTTATAAAACTCTCTGTACGAACATAAGACTGCATTTGATTCGGTGTTTTAAGAGTAGACGATATTCTTTTTGGCGCCATCTCTTTTCTGCAGGTTATAATGAAAAAACGTATCCTGTCTTCTGGGCTTTTGACGCTTTGCTGAACGCCTCATAGATGGCGGTACGAGTGGTTTTGTTTTTGTTGTTTTTAAAGATCTCTCACACTCACGTCGTGCCAATGGAAGCTGTCGCGCTGCTTCTACGTTGTTACGTGATGTTATTAATTTGAAATCGGTTTTTGAATCGGGTTTTAACTGTCATTAATTTTGCAAGTGAAACAAAGATGGCAAGCGGACGGTTCGCCGTGCGTTCGACGCTGGACTACATAAGCCTGCAGCAGAGCCGCGGAGGGAGTTTATTATTGAACGCGAAGCTGGTCAGGCAGAGGTTCGACTCGATCAGGACGCTGTACAGAAAGGACCTGTACGCTCACTACGGATGCGTGAACGCGATAGAGTTCTCCAACGACGGCGAGTGGATGGTGTCCGGCGGGGACGACAAGCGCATCCTCATCTGGAACGTCGACCAGACCCTCAACAGGGCCATCATTAAGCCTAAGGCGATGCGGGGCGAGCACAACAGCAACATATTCTGCCTGAGTTTCGATTCGAGGCACACCAAGCTGTTCTCGGCCGGCAACGACGAGCAGGTCATCCTGCACGACGTCGGCACCGGCGAGACGTCGGACGTCTTCCTGCACGACGAGGCCGTCTACGGCCTGTCCGTCGACCCCACCAACGAGAACGTGTTCGCGAGCGCCTGCGACGACGGCCGGATCCTGCTGTGGGACACCAGGGCGTCCACCACGGACGCGTCCGTGGTCGCCGGGTGCAGCTCCGCCTTCCACGCCGTCATGCACAACCCGGCCGTGCCTGTGCTGCTGGTGACGGCGAACGCGAAGGAAGGCGTCGAGCTGTGGGATGTGAGGAAACCCAGGGAACGGGTAATCAGGTACGGTGGGTCTTTCTTGAGCCAGAGCGCCATGAGCGTCCGGTTCAATGGGATGGGTACTCATATCCTCGCTCTCCGGAGACGCCTGCCGCCGGTGCTTTATGAGCTGTGTACCGTGCACGCTGCGGTCGAGTTCGACCACAGCGAGTATTATAACTCGTGTACGATGAAGAGTTGTTGTTTCGCCGGCGATAAAGACCAGTATGTGCTTTCGGGATCCGATGACTTCAAGCTGTACATGTGGAAGATACCATCAGACATATCTGTGAGGAAAACGACGAGAGTGAAAGACGCTCATCTCGTTCTCCGAGGACACAGGTCCATCGTGAACCAGGTTCGGTATAACAAGTCGTTCAGCATCCTAGCGTCATCGGGTGTTGAGAAGATAATAAAGCTCTGGAGCACTTTCCCTATCGATAATAATTACAATTACGTCGAAGACAAGGAAGGTCTGAGGAAAGTCTACAGCCACGAGGAATATATCAATCTGGTTCTTGAGAGTGGTCAGTTCATGACGCACGACTACAGCCACCATTCCGTTCAGGAGGACCCGCGGATGATGGCGTTTTTTGATTCGCTCGTGCAGAGGGATATCGAAGGGTGGACATCGGACTCTAGTGACACGAGCATGACAAATAAAGCGATGTGCTTCAGTTTTGAAGTCCAGACCAGTTCTTCTTCGTCAAGCTCGATGTCTAGCACGTCCTCTTCCTCTGACTCTTCGGACGATAATGCTGAAGCGGAAAAGAGATCATCGAGGACGGATCCACAGAGTCCCGAAGAATCTAGAGTTAACAGGATGGGCGTTAAGAAGACGGTTGTGAAAGATGATAGTCAAGACGAGGATAATGGCAAGGAAGACAAAGAGGATATGACTTCAGAACGTATTTCGAGACTTATTGCAAAGAAACGTTCTGAGCTTATGCGGAAGAGTTCACGTTTGACTTCGGTTCTTAAAGGCAAGAAGTTGAAGATACAAGTTCAATCCGCTGCCAAGAAGGATAAAAAAAGTAAAACGAATGGTGTTGCAACAAACACTGGTGATGATAACAACGTTGATAGTGCTAGGAATGTTGATGCCCAACAGAACGGTCTTGACCGGCGGAAACAGCTAATGAAGAAACGAGCTAAACTACTCAGGAACCCCACCACCATCAGTGACTGTAGTTCAGAGTCCGACGATGACCGCGACGACAGACCTGCTCAAACTCATGCTAACGGCGTTTCCATGGATTTGAGTGTCAGTAGTGATGTTCCTCTCCAAGAAACCACTTTTCCTGATAATGACAAAGAGTGTTGTCTGAACGGTAAGACCACTTTGAAAAGCAATGGCGTGGTCGAAAACGGTGGTGGTAACTACGACGTCACCCTAGGGGTGGACTTGGAAGCTTCAGGGTCTGGAATTAATGTGCAACAAGAAACCATTCAGCCGCCACTACCTCTCCCCCTTCCGCTTCCTCCGCTGCCACTGAGTCCTCCTCCTCCAGTTCAGAGGAGAGATCCGGAAACCGCCTTCCAATCAAAAAACGGCACCAGCAAGCGTCATTCCCGTAACTATCGGAAACGGAATGCTGACGACATGCAAGAGGACTGACAAAATTATTATTACTTTTACATTTACGGCAATATATTTTTGAAAAAAAAAAATTCTATATAATAGTTTATAGCATGTAATTAATAAGTGTATAGTATTTCTCGGAGAGTTCTCTAATATAGCTCTGGACTATGCAAAAAATGTGAACTATTTCTATGGGGATAAAGCCTCGCTCTCGCCCTCTATTGGTAGATTTTTCACAGTTTTATTTTCTGTTTATGAACGTCTTGCTTTTTGTTATGATAGTTTGTTGAATAATTATTGTATTGTTTGCTTTATGAGCCTTTTTTTGGAGGGGGGGGGCAGTGGAGACGAAAAATATATTTGTCAATTTCCATTGCAAATCGAGACAAGTCGGCATCATTTTCAGAGAAATGATAGTTTTGGGTTGCAAGGATAAATGGTAGACAAGCAGTAGTGCCGAATCCACTGTCTTAATCTCTCATTTAGTTCATTGGTGGAGGGAAAGGAAGTGAATGTATGCTTGCTCTTGCTTGGTATGGTATAAATCTTCAGTCCCGTTTCAGTCATTATTTCCCAGCAACCTTTACCATCCCGGAATCAGGCATAAGTTTCTTTACCGACAACCCCTCCCATTTCTTCTCGTGGTCCTGCAGAGCATTTTTGTTGTATTATCGATATGGAACCTTTTTCTGGTTGTATATTTCGTTCTGGGAGGGAGCACAGCTTGCCAGATGTCGTATAACACTGCCAGTAAATTTCCTATGCACGGTATACCGTTGCTTGGCGACTATTTATTTATTATTTTTTGAATCTCCAGGCGCAGTTTGGCAGTATTTGCTAAGATTACCGGTGGGATGGGAGGAACATTCAATAACCGTTTTGCAGTTCCAGTACGCAATAACATTTAATGTGCCAGATGGGATGATGTTGGTGACAGTGCTGTTTTGGCGTAATAGAAAACTTAGTGACGAAAAGGGTATACTGTGTATTGGGAATTAACCACCCTGCCTATGTAACCTGATGAGACATTTCCTGTCAGGGGCGGCTCCTATACTCTGCAACATATTCATAGTTTGAATTTCTTACAGGCAAAATGTTTTTGTTCTTTCAAAAAAGTTTCTGAATAATTTCCCTCTTCCCAGATTTAGCACCTACAATGGCACCCTGTGCAGTCTGTTACCCCTAGTGGGGTCTTAACATATGGGCACACCTTGAGTATGTGTGTGGGGGGGGGGGGGCTCTCATGGAAACAAGATCTGCATGTATCTTTTTGACAGCAAGTACGTAAATTGATAGGTCAGTATTTCTGGGAGGCGGGAGCTTCAGCAAAATCACTCGGTCCAGAGTAGAGTCACCCTTGTTCTGTTAGAAATCCATCAGTTCAATCTGTTACATTCTGAGTCACAATTAGGATGACACTGTGGGTTTATTGCTCCAGACGCTGGGTTTATGCTATTTTCTGTTTAAAAAAACAGGAGTGGGAGAGAGCAAAAAGGATACTGCCCCCCCCCCCACACTCCATGAAAAAGTAAATTTTAGTTTCCAGTTACGATCCTATATGCATGGGGTTTTTTTTTTTAGCATTTTGTGTTTCGCTGACCCTTTAGGTATACATGCTATATATGTCCATTAGGGAAGTTCATAGACCCGTTCTTCTCCAAGAGATTCCAGGCCACAGACACTTAAGCCCTATTCACATGGGAAATAGAAAAAGTGGGTTTAAAACCCTGCTTTAAGAATTTTCACCAATGACTGCGCTCCATTTCTTTCCTCATGAAGGAAAAAAGTTGTCAAGTGGGTGCTAGCACTCCCAATACTACCGCAATATTTTCACATGTGAACGGGGCTTTGGTGCCAATAAAATCAAGGCAGCAGACCCTAATAAAATTACAACGAACCCCTTTAACATGATAATATTCAGTACATTACGGCATAAAAGCAATAAGTTAATAATTTACTCTTATCCAAGCTCACAGACCTCTCCCTTTCTCTTCTCCCATGAAACCTTTCAAGGGGCCCAAAGAGGTTTTTGGATCTTGACCTTTTAATCGGTGTCAGACAGATGTCCTCAGTGGACTCGTTAGCACAGAGCAGCAACTACCTACCAATCAGGTTTGTGGCCGCTTAGGCATCAAATGTACATTCTAGTGCGTAGTCTCCCAAACTTTTTGTTCCATCGCCCTCTTCATCAGAAATTTTTTCTTCTCATTGCCCCCCAACTCACGTAAACCCATAGTTTCCTATGTTAAATCAGTAGGTTCTATTGCCCTCTTGGACCATTCTATTGCCCACCAGGGGGCGGTATTGCCCACTTTGGGAAACACTGTTATAGTGCTTCCCCTAGGCTACGGATCAAGAGGCAAAGCCTGTTCCTCATAAGTTCAGATCGATTCATGGAAAACTCACTGTCATGCAATTCACTGATGAAAAAATCACAGCTGGAAAAGTTCACTGACAAAAAATTCGTAGGCAACAGTTTGTCACCAGTGAGTGAGTGACCGAATGATTGAGAAAATGAGTGAATATATGAGTGAGTGTGACCAAATGCATTTCTGAATGAGCTAGTGAGTGAGTCAATTTATGAATGATCGAATCGGGTGGGGGGGGGGGGTTGTTGAAAGATTGTTTGAGTGGGTGTGTTACAATATGAATGACACAGTGAGTGAGTGATTGAGCGAGTCTGACTGACCAAGTGAGTGTGTGCTAGGCCGTCTTAACAGTATTATGGGCCCCTGGGCTAAGTGATTTTTCTGAGGTTCCTCCCCAGGCAAGGTTTCTAAATTTTCAATCAGTTCCCATTTTTGTGAGGCCCGGGTAGGCCCATGCTTTAAGACAGGCACTGAGTGTGTGTGTGTGTGTGTGAGTGACTGTATGAATGACTGAGCAATTGAGTGAGTGGCAGAATAAGTGACTCACTAACTTGCTCATTCACTCACACACACTGTCACTTTGTTGATAAATTGCATGGCAGTAAATTGTTGTCTGTGCATAGTTCGAGCCTGGGCAAACATGACTTTTTTTTGCGGCACATTATGTACAGCTTTCTTTGAAGCGTATGCACCTCTAAGAGGGTCAAAAATAAAAAAATTTGTGAGTATTTTTGTAAAAATTGAAAGTACCGAAATAAAATATTTCATCATCTGAATGGGCTTAGCAAATTTTGATGGTCCCCCCCAGGCATTTGGCTCATTTACCTATGCAAGAAACAGACTCCATCTCGGAGGGGGCTGTGGAAATAATTGCCCTCCTCCCAAGAGCTAGGCAGGTAAAAATTGGTCTTTCCCATATACAATTAGTCGTCGCTCCTGACGTATCACACTAAATTTCTGTATGTGGCCTGTCCCTCCCCTTTTCGGTTGGAGTTGGCCGACTTCTGCCTCAGTCATGCAGCAGGGTAATGTCTAGACCTTGCATTGTTCTCGATCCGTCCATGTCAAAGCAAGAATTCAAATAACGGACTAGATATGCCCCCGGTTGCTCTCTCTCTCTCTCTGCAACTGATGGTATGATTGCTTGTCAATCGATTGGTTTGAAGAGATATGGTCTATCTATTGTGCCAATTTCTGGCCCATGGGCAACAGGCATTAAATATATGTGATTTTGGACTGGGAAAAATTTCTGTGCACACTACTATGTCTACTATGCATCAAGCATTTTCCATCTTCCAAGATTATCGTTATACTTTTCCAATCCTTTTAAATGATGGCACAACTGTTTCTCTGATAGTTAAAAAAAACGTAACTTTTGGTTCCTATTAACGTCTACAATGTAGACAGGGTTGCAATACGTACTTGCAGTGTCGTAACTAGCCATTCCTGTGCCTAGTACAAGAATTCGCATTTACGCCCCTCCTTCCAAGTGGGCCCTGTGTGGGTGCACCTGCCTAGTTACTGCACTGTGTACTCAATCAGCCGGGACATGCATGCATTTTGATTCTCCCGCTGTGATTTCGACAAATGAATGATTTAACAGTGCATTCGGTGCACCAACGTCTACCTGAACTTTTGAACCCCCCAGCTTCAGCATTAAAAAAAAAATTGAAATTTTCTATTTTCGATGACAATGGGGACAAGAGAGATTTGTAGATTTCTTCAAGAACTAAGAGAACTCATGTGAATGCATATATTTTTTTGTCGTTAATTTTGCATGTGCCTGTTTAATCCATAGTAACTATGCAAACACTAAAGTGATGTCTGTGTGTGTGTTAATGATATTTTCTAAGTGTTACGATTTGGTGCAAATGGTGCTGCACACATTGAAAGTTAGTACAGGGATGCCTTTGTCATACTACTATGTTCGAAAAGTTCTGGAACTAATTTTTTGGCGGAATGAGTACAGATGGAACCTGATTATTTGGTGTTTCCTTCGAAGTAACTACCATGTGCAATTATACATTTTTCTGAAGTTTTTTTTTTTTTGTCACAGGTTACAGCATCTTCATCGCTGCTGACAGCATTTCTTTGAAACCTGAGAATTGTTGTTCCTTTAAGCATATTTATCTGGGGGGGGGGGGAAGCAACATGGGGAAAGATTGGATGGAATAAGCTGGTTGTAGAAGTGTCCGAATAATCAGACAATAATGAATGTTTCGATAGGTAATCTGACATTAGGCAGAACCTGTGAGTCCTTAAATGTCTGCATGACTCGGTGAGATGTAAGCGACCAGATCTTTGGAAGGCCAAGTCATGGGTGGATATACAGGCTCCCCCCTCTTCAGCGCAATGGCGGAGCTGACTGATATAATGTATATTTATACATAAGAATTGACATCATCATCATGCCACCCCAGCTCTCATCATCATGAGTCTCTCCCCCCCCCCCAGACTTTTTATCTCCACCTATATGTGTGTTCCATCATGATAATGCAGTGACTTGCAGGTCCCTCCTGGTGTCAGATTACCTCTTGAAATATCACATTCCGATACTTCGTCTTATAACCCCCTGATCTTACCCCACATGTGACTCTTTCCTTTTCCACCGAATAAAAAATTTGCTTAAAGGAACAACAATCCTCAGGTTCCAAAGAAGTGCAGCGAGAGGCGACAAAGGCACAGTCGGACCAGACAAGGCACAGGCTCTCTACTTTCCAGGATACTTGCCCTTTACCCGTATGGGTTGGGCTATGCTGGGAGGGAACCCCCCCCCCCACCTTCCTGACACCCTGATGCTAGACCTAAGTCCTAGCTGCAGGCACAGAGCCTGGTTTTTGGGTTCTTGCCCCCCCCCCTATTGCAGTGACCCCCCCACCCCTGGATGAGCTTAAGAGAAGCCCATGGGCCCGAACACCAGCTGCAGACGTCTCCAGGTTTGCTATATTTGCAACCAAAATTTCAATTATGTGGGTTGCGACAAAGAAAAAGGGCTTGCGATTGGCATTGACATCTTTTTGTACGAACAATGGCAAAAATGCATAAATTGCACAGGGGGTAGTTACTTCAAAGGAAACAACAAATAATTGGGTTCCATCTGTGGTCATTCTTCTGTAGTAAAATAAGTTCCGGAACTTGTTGAATGCAATAGTATGATTACATAATATTTGTGCGCGACTGAGCGATTGTTTTGTTGTTGTTTTGGTATGGCCTTACCCGATTCGATATTTCATGTCTGTTTCGCTATTGAATTGTATCCGATTGATTTTTTGTTTCTTTTTTTTTTAAAGTGAGCGATATGCATTTGAAATGCTGGGAATGGGGGTTGTCTGTCAACCAAAAAAAGTGAATTAATTTTATTGGGGAAAAAAATGTATGAATGATTCGCCTAAAAGTCTTCTGCGGAATGATTGAATTTTTTTGTATTCGTACATGTAAAGAAAATGATATATTATAATTGTGTACAAAATGTTTCGGAACTAATAAATGCATATTTGCTTGGAAATTCCCATAACGATTCGTTGTCAGTATGGGGTTACAGCAGCCTTAGCGAGAGCCGCTGTGAAGTGGTCATAGTGATAGACTCGCATCATGAGGACCCGGGTTCAAACCGCACCATCGCCACAGTGTTGGTCGGATGAGGTTGGTTTTCCATGGTTCCCAATTTTGAGTAGTGAATGCTAGCCAATCTCATTGTTAAAAAAATCTCGCAGCGGAGAAAGCAATAAGCCTACAACAGTACAATTGTTCAATCACTACACTACACTTCACTAATAGTTAGAAAAATTGATGGCAGATGGCAGCACTACACATAACAAGCATTACACAGAAACAGACTTCATTAGGTTCACAACACATACACACATATTCCACCATGTACCAATTTGTTAGGAATTCTGCAGAGGAATGTGGACAAGGCACTATTAATGAGGAAATGTTCTTTCTTCTTGCTAAGGCCGCTATTATAGCAAAGGGCTGCTGTATGTTGAGGCGTCATGCGAGATAACCTCTGTTAATAGCTGTGAAACCATAATTTCGCCTCTGCCTAGAGACCAAATGACCAAGAAAGTGTTCAAGCATGTGAGTGACGAGGAGAGTGACCTAGAATGTCTACAAGTATGTGAGTGACCAAAACAATGGGAAAGCATGTCAGTGCCCTAAAGATCGGAGGGGGGGGGGAATCAAGACAATGAGTGACCAAAAGAGTGACCTATAGAGCGAGGGACTAGATCAGTTAGCAACCAAAAGTGTGTGTATGCGTAGGAGTGACCAAAAGAGAGTAAGTCAGCACAGGACTGATCTAAGAACCAAGTCGGTGAAAGACCCAAAAGAGTGGCCTGGGGCGTGCAAGCATGTGAGCAACCAAAACATTGTGAAAGCATGTAAGTGACCTAAAGATTAATCTAGAGAGTGAGGGGGACCAAGATGATCCATGACACTGAAAGAGTGACCTGGAGCGTGTGCAAGCATGTGAGCAATCAAAATAGTTTGCAAGCATTATGAGCGATCAAAACAGTTTGCAATCATGTGAATGAGCAAAGAGTGATCTGTAGAGTGAGGGACTAGATCAGTTAGTGACCAAAAGTGTGACTTGGTATGTATGCATAAAAATTACCAAAATAGAGTTCAAGCATAGGATTTACCTACGAATCAAGTCAGTGAACGACCAAAAGAATGACCTAGAGTATGCAAGTATGAGTGACCAAAACAATGCATGAGCATGTGAGTGACCAAAACAGTGCAAGCATGTTAATAATCAAAACAAGGACTTTAGAGTAAGACCAGATCAGTAAACAAGAGTGTGTATGAGCATTGGGGAGATCAGAAAAGTGACCAAGAAAGTGTTCAAGCATGGGAGTGACCTGGAGACGGGAGTATCTCCAGGGGGGGGGGGAGGGGAATAATAAGAGGGCTGGCTGTAGCCTAAGGAGGAATGGGTAGTCAATAAAATTAGACTGGAACGGAAGAAGAGTGGCAAAATTTGATTAGCCCACAGGTGGCAAAACCGTGAGTCCGCCTCTGGCTGTGTATTGCTCTGGAAAGAAACGGTAGGAAATAGCCATTGGGAAATGTAGATTTCTTCATTGCCGTGATGTTGTATGGCAGTCGTTCTCTACCCTTTTTTGATTTGGGGAGCTCTTTTTAGTGTGTTATGTATGGTGGAGCCCCGTGGGCCTTTTAAAAAATTTATGAAATGATGATTTTTTTAATCTTTCTCAAGTGACTGCAGCGCTTCCTGGGATATAACCCTTAGGGCTTCCCAGAGAGCCAGTTGAGAACTGCTGTAAAATGGTTAAGGCTTGTTGCACACGCGCACACACACTGGTCACTATTTACAAGCAATAAGTGTATACACAAGACTACCAGTGTAATCGTCAGTTGAAGTCGTAGAGCTTCCCTTTGACTTTGAAAGGCGCTGGCTAAAGTATGCGTTGGGGGGAGGTGTCCTTAAGACTATATGTTTGAAGTTCTGTCATTTGTTTTCCCGAGAGAGTTTGTTAACTTGAGAAATGGATGGCGCACACAGCAACAACTAAAATTCATAATCTTCTGCAAACAATTTTATTTTTAGGTTAATCTGTGGTTATGCTTCCCGTTGTAGTAGCCCACATTCGGAGATAGACTTGGAAGTCTGTGGGGGGCACGGCCCTTATTTCTGGGGGGGGCAAGATGATGTCAATTCATAAATACATATATTCATTAGATCAGTCAACTCCACCTTTGACACTGGGGGCATTCGCCCCCCACTCCCATGCCCCCCCCCCCGTATTTCCACTCATGTCTTTGGCCCTTCCCCTGTGAGTATGGTTTTGAGTATTGATAGGAGGGCCGTTAGTGTCTGTCTTTTCCAATGACACGTACTTGAATTCATAACCTTCACTGAAATCGATGGTGATTCTTGGGTGAATTCAGATACAAATACAAGAAATATACAAAACACTGCCAATTATTCGGAGAAGTTCCCCAATTTAACATTGTCAAATTCGTCGGAAATGAAGAAGAAGCGTTACTGCAAAATGTATTCCCACTCTCCCCGTTAAGAAACGATCAAATTGACCATATTTCACTGAGAAAAGTATGGGTCCTTGCCAATTGGCGAGAATTTGCGATCTTCGTGCAAGCTACTGAACATTAGACTGACCAAATTTGCTCGAGAAAAAGTACGGGAAGATGGCAATTATTGCTAAAAAATGATGCCAAAAGTAAGCAAAGTTGCCAACTCGAGCTAAAATCACTGAAAAATTGCCAACTTGTGCTAAAAATCACAGAAAAGTCGCCAATGACGGGAAATGAAGCGCCACTTGAAATTTCAGTGACAAAAAAAACTAACAAACGTGTGAGATGAATATTCTTATTTGCAGTCGTAATTATCGTAATGTAAGTTCTAAGTTAGAAAGATAATTTCTTTCGTTGATTTGAAGAAAATATGAAACGAAAATAAGATAGCCAGGAAAAAGAAAAACCGGGATGTATGGACACGTTACTTTATCCACGGAAAAACGGCTGATTATGGCTTATTTGGCGAGAAATAAAGAACGACTGTCGCCAATCACAGTGAATCAAAATGTATTTCACCAAAAACAGAAGAGTAAAGAAAAAGTGAAGAAAATTTTTTCTGTGAAAAATCGGGACATTATGGGAAAGCTGTAGAGATTGCCAAATTTGCAAAAAAATGATCATATTGTCACAGGCATGATCCCTACGAGGGTGGGGCTGACAGGGCTATGGCGCAGGACTATTTATATTGGCTTAAGGGGCCCTGCAAATGATGTGAGGCCCCTTTCTCCATAAACATCCAGAATTTAACCATCTTCAGTATATTTTATTTTTTCGTGAATAAAATTTTTCCGCAAGCTGTGTGATTTGAATTACTTTTCTATTTCTCACTTAATGACAATTTTGTTTAGCATTTTGACAAAATTGGCATTCATCCCCTCCGCATGTTTATCTTTATCGATCGGTTTTGGCGAGAATGGCGATAACGAATGTATTTACCGTTTTTCTTCTGAATAAAATATGGTCAGCACATCCCCGAAAACAAAAAAAAACTTTTAAATCAACTTATGAGTCTCTTAGTGCTGCCATCTCTGAGGTATTCCAGAAAACTGGATTTCGTATGTACGTACAGAGATCGTAGGGTGCTCAGCATTTTGGAGAATGTGGTTCACTTATTCATTGGCATGAAAAAGTTACGCGGGTGACACTTTAGTGACCTGTAACACAGTGCCGCCTTAATGGATGGGCCCACCCGGGCACGGCCCGGGGGCCTCAAGAGAAGAGGGGCCCAAAAAAAATGAGATTTGGTTGAAATTTTCTAGAATTTACCTGGCAGGGCCTCAGAAAAACCACTTGGCCCGGGTGCCCATGATCCTCTTAAGACGGCCCTGCTGTAACAGCGTCATCGATGGTCACTTTTAATGATATAGAAATATGTTGCGTTCCGCTAGAGTGATCTCGAACTGCGTGGCGGGAAATTTAAGTGCTCTGGAGCTGTGCCGCTGGTGAAGTGACCTAAAATGTTCCGCGAGTCACTTCTGTGATCTAGAAATGTGCCGTGGGCCACACGAAGTGCTCTGACTTGAGTAACGAGGTCTGATCTTGAAATGTTCGTGGGCCACTTAAGTGCTCTGGAAATGTCCGCGGGCCTTAAGTGCTTTGGAAATTTGCCGCGGGTCGCTTAGATCATTTTTGCAAAATTATATTTGAGGTCATGGGCCACACAGTTGACATATTTTTTGGGGAGATTATAAAACCGAGGGCATGCCAGTTGCATAGGTGGCATGTCCCCCCTCTACAGGGGTGGGGCTGACGGGTATTGTCATTATTTTTTTTTTTCTAGCCATAAATTTTGCATAGAGGGGCTCCGTGAATAATCTGTAACCAAGGAGCACGCCGAAGATCCCAACTTAGGGATGCTACCAGTGCCGAAAAGACATGGGCCCATCCGGGAATGGCCCCGGGAGAATCATGATAATAGTGATATAAACACTTTTCAATAGTAAGTATGTTAATAGATAGGCAGGTATTATACAAATCAGATAGGGGGACCCCCCCAGTAATATCATGTTGCCCGGGGAGGGGGGCTTCCCGACAAAAAATTGCTGCTAAACAAAGATCTAATTATCATGAGCCTTTCCCTCTGCACCAGAGATCCACAGGCTGGTCGAGTTGGGTACATCCGTTATAAGACGTCACTGCCGTTTTATTTTTTCTGCACAGTACTCGAAACATTGCCATTTATGTGACTGTTATTATTACTTCCCATAAAATATTTATTAATACAGTCGAATCCTGCTATAACGAACTCCAAGAGACCGGAGAAATCACTTCTTCGTTATAAAGAAATTTCGTTATAAAGGAATTGCAGGTTTTTGTATAGTTCCTACGTAAACTTATCTGGGGGGGATTGGACAAGTGTTCTTTAAAACGAGATTTTCGCTATAACGGTATTCGTTAAAACGGGATTCGATGGTATAATCATTTTTTTTCAAAATTCGATTCAAAACCGGTCAAAAATGTTCAATCGGAGAGTTATAAGCACTCGTGGTTTTTTTTTTGTGTGTGTGTCATAGGTGGCAGCAGGGGTTCCTCTTAAAAACACTATTTCTCACGTGTTCATATTTGAAATTTTGAAATTTATTACGCACATACACACAGCATAACAAACAATTCACACGTAAACAAAATACATGCAATATTGTACGTGTATATTGTGTTCGTATTTTACCATTTGTGCAGTAACTGCCAAAGCCCGAACTATCATCGAACCATCTCTCGTAGTAAAGTAGCTAAAGGGATTAAATAATCTGGTCCAGGGCCATATTGATATTATATACATATATTGGGAGTTGACAACAGACCAATGATATAGGTAAAATATTCAGTCTTCATTACATTCGTGAAAAGAAGAAAAGATAGTACAGTATAAATGTATGTATAAAACGTTATTGCGTTGATTTTATTTTATAAATAAAGTCGCGAATCGGTCATTTATGGTCTTTGGCAATAGCATATACATAGGGTGACCATATATCACCCGTATTTTCTAGTTTTCCAGAGTCCCAGCATTTTCTATTTTTCTGGCCGTCCCGACTTTTTAGCAAAAGTGTCCCGGTTTTTCCCGTTTTTTACGTGAAGCGTACTTAAATTTTTATTCTTTATTGAAGTCAAAGATTGAAATTATTTTTCAACTCATAAATTATATTATGATAATTACAACTATAAATAAGAATATTAATCTCCCACATTTGTCTTGGTGGAAGTTATATCTCGTGGAATTCATTTTAATGCACTGCAATTTGCAGTAATGCTTCATTTCCCGACATAATGTTTTTCCCGTAATTTAAGCAATATTTGGCAACTTTGTTCAGTTTTGGCGACAATTTTGGCAATAATTAGCAGTGTCCCGTATTTTCCGTATTTGGAATCCCAATTTTCCGTATTTCTCTCGAGGAAATATGGTCAGCCTACATATACATATAAGAGCGAAAGTAAATCAACAGGTGGGGAGGGGGAGGTGTGAAAAGTGAAATCTACTTCGCACGTACCCTCTTATCAACTTATCTATATTACGATGTTTTCCTTTAATTTTCCTCCTTCCTTTTCTTGTACGTTTTTATCACTCTCCTTCTTTTCCCTTCTTCTAACGTGCGGTTAAATTGAGACAAGCTTACCATATTTATCGCCGATTCGTCAAATAAAAATCATCCAAATTTTTTGCCAATAGCATGTAAGCGAAGGGATTGAAAAAATTAATTACTTTTAAAACATTCATTTTTAAAAATATTGTTGGTGCTGCTACCTACTGTCAAAATCAGAAATGCCTTATGCGGTGATGACGAAGCTTAAGCCGGGTTTTCCTAGGAGCAGGTTTCTACAGCGCGAGCAGCGTGAAATCGCTGATTGGTAAAAAAAAAACCTTAATTTCCGGTTTTTAACCAATCAGCATTTTCACGCCGCACACGGAGCAAACGTTATACTCCTAGGAAAACCTGGCTTTAGGCATAAAAAATCAACACGAACACGAACACAACACGAAGGGATCGACAGACAACACAGTTTTCAACGTAAGGGACAGTCGCACTATTTGGAGCTCTTCGACGACGTCAGTTTCATAACGTTCTATCGAGGATCTGCGGAGAAGCCACGAATCCCCAGCGTTTGTCATCCCGGGTAAGTCAATTGGGATTATGCGCTATTTTTCATGATGGTCAGATTTTGTCCGGCAATCCGTCCCGTTGATGGCGGCAATATAGATGATAAGTTTTGTTATATTAGAGATAATTTTGCCCGGTTGTTTAATGAAAATCTAGAGGAATTGATTAGTATTATTGAACCCTGGTTGGGATTTTTTCATGATGCTCAACTTAATCTATATCCAATTGAGGATGCTGATTGTGAAACGGCCGAGAAGTTTGATAACATTTTGTCTCTGTTCTCTGATCATCTAAACAGTGACGAAAGTTTCCAGCAGGACCCCTCTGCGGCTCTAGTGACAGGCCTTTGCGAGTTCTTTGAATTTATTGCCCTCAAACCATGTTGTCATATTCTTGCTCTTGAATTTCGCAAGAGACCCAAAATAGACAAGTCCCCAGAAAGCATTGCTCGAAAATTGGATACCTCTCGTAAGAGGAAAAGGCTGCATGTAATCAGCCCTTCCCCAGAAAAGAAGACTTTAGCTTTTGCTATAGATTCTGATGATACGCAAGATTCTATTATATGCTATGAAGGAGATATTACTGCTAGCCCTAATTCTAGCGTGGGGACCGCTAATATGGGTGGTGAAAAAGGTTCGCAGGAGGACAATCACATAATATCGCAGGAGGATAGCCCTCCCATAATTCCTAGAGTGGGTACTTCTCCAATTATCCCGTCCCCTCGACGAAGTACCCTGATGTCTAGTGAGGTACTGGATTCTGAAATTAACAATCCCAGGAGACTTAGTGAAGAGACTAATGAGGAGGCACCAACTCCTCCCATAATATCCAGTGGCATAAATAGTGTTGATCAATCACAGCGAAGGAGTTGCTCCCAGACTCTCCCGGAAGAGAATGTAAACATAAATAGTGGAGACATGCCCTCAGAGGTATTCGACACAGATGATAATGATGGTTTCACCCAAGTTAGTTATAAGAAGAGAAAAAGCAATATCCCACCAATAGTTCTTTCTGAATGGGGCCCCAAATGGTTAAAAAATTATGCGGAGATTAGGAGAATGTGTGATTTCCCGCCGGAGTCTAAGTCAACTCCGACAACGGTGTCCATTAAAGTATTTTGTGAAAATGACTATAGGAAAGTTACTAGATACTGTAATGAGAAAAATTTCAAATTTCATACTTTCCAAATGGAAAGTGAGAGGAACCTCAAAATAGTGATTAGAGGACTCCCTGTGAATGTGCCCCCTGATGATATAGCGGAGGATATCATGTCACAAGGGCATGAGGTTATTAAAGTAGCAAAAATGAAAAACTACAGGACGGGTTATGACTACCCACTATACCTTGTTGAATTCTCAATCAAGGATAAAGAGATATTTAATATTACAGAGATTGCTGGGATACCTGTACAAATTGAAAGGTATAAAGGAAACAGGAATACCCTGCAATGTAGAAATTGTCTTATCCTAGGGCACACATCGGTGTCTTGCAAAGAAAGATCACGTTGCGCCTTTTGTGCGCAACTGCATAGTGGGCGGGACTGCCCTAATAAAGGCAACATCAATTTAAAGAAGTGTTTCTTGTGTAATGGTAAGCACTGTTCTACTTATGGGGGATGCCCTGTGAAACTGCAAAGACAGCAGCAGGGATCAGGTAGGCTAGTTATTCCCTCCCTCCCAGCAATTATTAGAGATGACCCACTTATAAATCGGAGTAATAAAACCCGCTCTTTTGCTGAAGGGATCAGGGGAACGCCCATTGGGGACTGCGTACTAGCAGAAGAAGAAGAGGGAGATGCTCCCATGGAGATATCATCACACGTTCCACTTGTAAGACGAAATTCGTTTACGCCTCTCACTGAGAAACCCAACTCCTTGGCTTTCACTAAAATTTCTCACTACTATAACAAAAAGGGGGCACACCCTCTCTACAAGGGCTTCTCCTTGAAGCAACATGATTATGCCATTGAACTTGAGAAGGCATTGGATAGAAAGATGGCTAGCGACGTGCAAGAAATTGTGACAGAAATGGTCAAGGAGGTAGTGGAGAGACCCGTTGTAGTGGTAAACACATTTGATGTAAACAAACAAGACACGCCCACTTTATTAGAAAGGGGAGATGAGGAACCTATTAATTCTATGGAATTCTCTCCCTCAGAGACTAATGTTAATTATGAAATTAAATCTATTATGTTATTCATGCAGAAAATAACAAATTGTTGTAAACCGCCCAAAGAGGTCGAAAGGACTCTCTCTGAAATCCTTCGTAGTCTCACTGAAGTTCTTAACTTCCTATCAAAAGGCACCAAAAATTAGTACAACAACAACAATGCCTACCTGTGGCCCTCCGAGGCCACTTACGATTTTCTCGTGGAATGCCACGAGTCTCAAACCCAGCATTAAAGAATTAACAGAGGCACTTGTAGAATATAACGTGGATGTTTTTCTCTGTCAGGAGACATGGCTCATACCAAGCGTCACTGTTAAAATTCCTAGATACCAGTGCGTCAGACGCGATCGACTTCATAATAGGGGGGGGAGGAGTTGCTGCTTACATTCGTAACAACATTCCCTATGATGTACTTGAATTACCGAACTCTAATACTACTGAGGCGGTGGGAGTAACCATTTGTGTTAACAACACCAACATTAATATTGTTTCCCTGTATAAACCCCCCAACAATAACCTGGATTATAACTTGCTTACACATTTGTTTAACAAAGACACCCCCACTATTATAGCAGGAGACTGGAATCTACATCATACTGCCTGGAACTGTGACTACGATCAAAGGGCAGGCACTAAATTATTTCATTATTGTCAAAACAATGTTATTGATATTATTGCGACCAAGGACCCCACACACTTCCCATCATGCTCTCTGCAACGTGCTTCGGTCATTGATTTTGCGCTAGCGAAAAACATTGAATCGGCAATTTCGATCACATCCCCAGAGCTTGTTGATTCAAATCACAATCCGATTGTACTGCAACTTGATTTTCTAATCTCAAGGAAGATTCCTTACATTCTTAAGACTGACTGGGAAAAATTCACTAATGAACTCTTGGCTGTTCCAGTAATTAGTCTTCAAAATCCCACGGAGCAAGCAATAGATGACAGTGTTGCTTCCCTTACTGACGAGATTAATGGCGCCATCTGTCGTTGTACTATCAAAGTTAAAACTAGTGAGCATCAGTTTGGGCTCTCAAGGGAGCTATTGAACAAAATCAGGGCAAAGAACAAAGTTCGGAAGAGGTGGCAAAGGTTTAGAATCAGAAGTGACAAATTGCTTCTCAATAGCATGGAGAGGGAAATTAGGGCTGAGATCAGAGCATACACTCATGAGAGATTTAACTTTTTTATGCAGGAAGTCAACATTGCTGACGGCTCTCTCTGGAGGGCCCTTAAGATTTGCAAGCCGAAAGCCACAATTATTAGCAGAATTCACGGGCAAAGGGGTGGCGTTGTTTTTAACCCCCCTGATATTGCGGAAGCTTTTGCTGACACATTTGAAGAGCAATTTGCGCCGAATAACTTGCAACCCTCAACGACGAGGGAACAGATACAAGAATGTATCAGAGAATACACTGAGTCACACACACCCCCGGTTTTGGAATCGGCAGAAGTACCGCTTACTAACATGGAGGAAGTCAATGAGCTTATCAGAAAGCTCAAGAATAGAAAGGCTCCAGGGCGTGATAAGATCTCGAACCTTGCCCTTAAGGCCTTGCCCACGAACATCATAAGGTCTCTGGTCAATCTTTTTAACAACATGTTGCAGATTAATCATTTTCCTGAGATTTGGAAGATGGCCGTTATTAAGGCTATTCACAAACCGGGCACTGATCCGCTCTTCCCACAAAATTATCGCCCCATCAGTTTATTGTCTAATGTAGGGAAATTGTTTGAAAGAATTTACATCAAGAGGTTTAATAATTTCTGTAGTAACAATGCAATAATTCGACCGGAACAACATGGATTCAGGGGGGCGCACTCGTGTGTCACACAACTCCTTAGAACCACTGAGTTTATAATGGATGCTGTGAATCACAAAGAGTATGTGTGTTCTTTGGCTCTGGACTTTGCAAAGGCTTTTGACAGAACAAACCACGATACGCTTATCTATAAACTGATAAGGATGAATTTTCCTACGAAGTTTGTTTACTTTATACGAAACTACTTGAGTGGGAGGCAGTTCCAAGTACGAATAGGGGACGCACAGTCGACCATTAGACCAGTCAGGGCTTCCGTCCCCCAAGGAAGTGTCCTAGGCCCTCAACTGTTTTCACTATATGTGAATGATTTTCCTGGTCCTCAAAGAGGTTTGCTAAGCCAATATGCTGATGATGTTTTAATCAGTACGAACTGCAGAGATGCACGCAAAGCATTTGATAACTTACAAGAAACTGTGGACGAAATAGACGATTACTGCAGAGACTCGGATATAGCGTTGAATCACTCGAAATGTAGCTTTATCTGGTTTCATAAAAGACACAATCCTCCTATGGGCCCTAATTACCATATAGAGCTAGGAAATGTCACACTTGCCCCGAAGCCACATATCAAATATCTAGGAGTGGTAATGGACAGAAAAATTAACTTCAAAGCTCACACTGAGCAAGTGAGATTGAAAGCTACAAAGAACCTAGGGATGCTAAACAAAATATTTTTCCCAAAGAGTGGTCTTTCTCTTAGAAATAAGCTACATCTATATAGAACAGTTATTCGTCCTATTATTTCTTATGCGTCGCCTGTATGGGCTTTTGCTACAAAGAAAAATATTCAGACACTTCAGATTTTTGAAAATAAAAATTTCAGAAAATTTACGGGTGCCAGTTGGTACATGAGGAACATAGACATACGGAGAGACATTCATATGGATTCATTTTTTGAGTATATAAAGAGACTTGCGGAGACCCAGTATGAAACTCTGAGAAACTCAGAGAATGCTCAGCTTGCTGAACTAGTTGACTATGATCCAGCGCTAATTTTCAGGTATGGAAGGCCGCAGAATCTTCTATATAGAACTTGGCAAGTGTAAATTTGTATATAGGAAATTTGTAAATACACTGTAGATATTTTTTCTCCTTAATTTTTCATTAATTGTATCTTACCTAATTGTATTTTATAAATTTGAAACATGTGTATAAGCCTTGTAGAGGATTTGCTCCCCCATATCAGAAATAGTCACTTTAAATATTGATAATAGATGGCGCCCTAACATTCATGGACATTGATACTTGTGAGAAGGCAAAACAGTTAAAAATTAGAGTTCACCTCTATGATGTCACTTCAAATCGGCATGGTCGATTTTATTATTATTATTTATTGTTATCTTATCTTTAATCTATTTTTAACGGCCCTCAAAAGAAGTCTTGAGGTTTTTTCATGCTCAAAAAGATCGAGTACTGTTTTTCCTCGAAATAACATCTAAGCTTCAGAACGAACTAACCGGAACTGACCATTGTCATAGCGTATTAATCTCATGACTTACTCTTTCTTGTTTTCAGAAGGCGGCGGCGTTTTACCTGCGAAAATTGTGTTGTTATGAGCTTTGAATCCCGATTTTGTCCAACTTTTACACAACAAAACACACATTATACACCTCATGCACGTACACGATACATGATAGGTCACTTCCATAGTGACCCCCTAATAAGACCGGTAGAACGGCCATAGAATTTGTGCCGCGGAACCGGCAAAATAGGCTTTATTCAGCTTCAGCTCAGCTCAGGCATAAAAAAAATAAATTCTTCATTCAGCTTTGCTCCTTATAAACAAAGCTTATAAACTGACCTGAAAGATCAAACTTCCAGTTCAGTAATTTTTTCAAGACGCCAAGGAGACATCCAAAACAAAAGGACCTCCAAACAAGCAGACAACAGGTAAGATCATAGAAAGTGAATTTTTCTACACTCCACTTTATAGTAATGTGCTGCCATCTGATATCAAATTTAAAAGTGACTCATGTGGTGATGAAGTTTAAAATTAAAAAAAAAACTATATTCTTTATTCCTCGCAGTTCCTTATAAACGAAGCTCATAAACTGAACTGGAAATTCAAACTGAAAGTTCGGTTATTTTATTTGAGCGTAAGGAGGCATCCAAAACAAATAACCTCTTAATGAGCAGACGACAGACGGTTTGTTTGGTTCCTTACAAGCTAAGCTCACAAACAGAACTGAAAGTTCAAACTGCCAGTTCAGTAATTTCTTCAGGACACAAGAAGACATCCAAAACAAGGGACCTGGAGAGAAGCAGACGACAGAGATTCTGAGGGTGGATTTATATAGTGTTGGTGCTGCCATCTAATCTTGAAATTTCAGGTAACTCATGCGATAATGAAAAAAGAGAATTCTTTGTTATTTTTTTTTGGCATAAAATTTTTTTATGAGACGAACGAAAATTCGTAAAAGGTAACGAAATTCGTAAATTTGCGATAATCGACATTTTTATGTAGAACAAATAATTATTTCTTTCCACACAAAAATACGGACAATACGGATGATCGAACAAATAAGTGAAAATACGGATTATGTGGTCTTCAGATAGGGTTACCAGATTCAAAACTAAAAAAGGAGGACGACTGGTGCGAACCTCAGGCAGTGCCGTCTTAACGCATGCCTCCCCCTAACCCCGGGCCGTGCCGGAAGGGCCTCAAGAGAAGAGGTGCCTCTTTTTTGTCAATATTCAAAGAAATCTCTAAATTTTATTGGTTCTTGAATAATATTATAGTCAAACCTTGTTAGTGCGTCACCCGGTTAACACGTCACTTCCGCTTACCGGGTCGCTTTTTAGAAGTCCCAATTGTCCTGAGGCAGGAACTAGCACAGCTATGGCTTACTCCGTTTAACGAGTCACTCCGCTTACTAAATCATATTTTTGCTCTCCCGAGAGTGACTCATTAACGAGGTTTGACTGTATATAATTTAGAGATTTCTTTGAATATTGACAATTCACGAATACAAAAGTTTTTTTTTCCCCACCACCTCCTTGTTTTTTCAGGTCTTTTTATTGGTTGATTATCATAATTAATTTCTGTATGTTGAAATCAGGAAATTGCGAAACTTATATATATGTGTGTGTCCATGTTCATATTTACTAGGGTGACCATACGTCCCGTATTTTCCCGGGACAGTATCGGTTTTTTTTCTTTTTCTGGCCGTCCCGACTTTTTTGTCCCGGTTTTTCCCGTTTTTTACATGACGCCTTCTTGAATTTTTATTCTTTATTGAAGTCAAAGATTGAAATTTTTTTCCATCTCATAAATTATATTATGATAATTACAACTACAAATAAGAACATTAATCTCCCACATTTGTCTTGTTGAACGTTTTAATACGTAGAATTCATTTTAATCCACTGCAGTTTGCAGTAACGCTTCGTTTCCGGCCATTACGATTTTTCCGTAATTTCAGCAATGTTTGGCAACTTTTCACACTTTTAGCGTTGTTCATGGCGATAATTGGCGATGTCCCGTATTTTCCTGTATCTGGAACTCCAATTTCCGTATTTCTCTCGAGGAAATATGGTCAGCCTATTATTTACGCACAATTTTTCTTTTATTCTGAATTTTTATTTATTGTTTTTTTTTCTTTTCATAAATATGTAATTTTTTGTACTGTATGTGGAGCTTCAAATTCATCAACTAATATTTGTTTAGTTTTTCGTGTTGTCAACTTTTGCCTTTTGCCAATGGTTTGTAACCAATGCATGTAAATAAATAAAAAATAAATAATAAAAATAATTTCGAATTGCAATGCTTATATTTGATAGAGAGATGATGAAGCGCTTTAAAAGTATGACAAAAATTTATGTCTGTACAACATGATTCGAGCCACGATGAGGTGTCAGCAGATCGACTATGATAATTATCTATATACAGTCAAACCTCGTTAATGAGTCACTTTTGAGAGAGCAAAAATATGTTTTAGTTAGCGGAGTGACTCGTTAAACGGAGTAAGCCATAGCTGTGCCGATTCCTGCCTGAGGACAATTGGGACTTCCAAAACGTGACCCGTTAAGCGGAGTGACGTGTTAACCGTGTGACGCACCAACGAGGTTTGACTGTATACCAAATGGGACCCGACTCGATATAGGCTACTTTAAAATTTTCTCAGAGCAGGGCAAATGCCCCAAATGGGCAAAAAACTGTCGGGCAACAATGGTTTTTGGGCCTTAACAATCACTTCCCGAACGTTTACTTTGGTTACCGTAGTTCTCTAGCAATGCGTTTCAGACGTGTATATGCCTTTACAATGGTTTGACACTTCTTTAATGCTGCCAGTATATATGTATAATAGTTTGCGCCTTTATAATGGTTTGCCACATTTTCAATACTCCCAGTAATGAGGCAGAATAATCATCAACGCCACTACTGAGGGTCAGGCAAAGGATGATCCCCGTAGACATCAGTGTTAAAATTGCCGATTTTACTGTAGAAATGCAGAAATTCGGTGGGGTTTCCGCCACATCAATAATTTTAAAAATTGTATAGAATTTTCTCGATTTTTGAAATATTGACTTCGCTTAGAGATATATAAGAAGCACACAATATTGGATATGAAATTAGTGGGACTTACTTTTGAGTTGGATATCCATGCAATAACATTGATTTCAACTTTTTATTTATATCTTCTCAAGCATGAAAATTCATGTCTCCGTTAATATTCAACTGCATAAATTCATGTAGGTTAGGATATTTTAAAATTAATATTAGACCCGTAAAAAGTACAACGAAAAAATTCCACAGCTTTAATTAAGCATTTTTTGAAAGCTGAAATAGGCAGATGGATAACTTGAAGTTCGGGGGGGGGGGGATCGAAATACTTAGCGCCCCTTAAAATAGGAAAAATATTCATTTCTACGTCTTTGAATCTAGATTTCCTTATGTCATGATTCGCGCAGGAAGTTGCCGTATTGGTTAACTTAGACACGGTTTGTATGTCCCTCAAAGAAAAAGGGAGATATCACGTGATCCGCAAAGTCTCATTGAAGAAAACCCGGGCAGCGCCGGGTATTATAGCTAATTATTAATAACTTATGAATTTTGTATATTTAATTTAAATGCCCTACACTCTCAATGGATCGTGTTTGATTACGATCCAAACCATCACAATAATGAAAAAATGAGTGTAATAAAATGCGTGCTTCCTGAAAAAAAATTCCCCTTCAAGATTCATGTTTGTAACTCGAAAAGTTTGTATGTCTGGGATTAATTACATAAAATTTTTTTAGAGCGGCCGCAAATTTTTTTTTTTGCATTGGGCCGCGAAATTCTCCTAAGCCCTTACCTGTCTCCGATTTTTTGAATTTAAATATCTCAGGGAATAATGCAGTTAAAAACATGTAATTTGTTTGTAGGGCTCAGAAGAGAAAGAGCAACAACTATCCAATTGGAAGTTAGAAGACCGGGGAGGGGGGGGAGGGTCGTATAAAAACGTACATTTTTTTATTTTGTGTACACTGTATTTTCTTCTTCAAAAATCGCACAGGGTGATTTCTGGTCACATTATGAGAATTTTGAAAATTAGAACCATATCACTACACTACGACGAACGGTTGATGAGATAAAGGCAGTAACAACACTCCAAGGAGAAACCATTGTATCTTAGAATGACCATAATATCACCAATAGGCAGGGCCGCAACTAGTGGGGGGCAGGCGGGTCTGGTGCCCCGGGCGCATCACAAAAGGGGGCGTAAATTCAACCATTCAACCTATCTTTCAGCATTACGAGGGGGGTACCTTAATGAGTAGTTGCCCCGGCTAACCAAGTATCTAGTTGCGGACCTGCCAGTTGGTATCTTATTTCTGACGAATCACCGTTACTTTAGGTATTTTTCTTTTAGATACATACATTCTAAAATTTGTAATTTACACCTGGTAGCATTTCTACACTGCACAGTTGATCCACTAATGACCCACAAAAATCCATGTCTTTATTCTGTAGAACTTGGTTTGCTGCATGGAGCCCATCTGGTCACTTCTGGCAACCAAGTGACAATTAGATCTGGTTCCGATTTTCAAGAGTAAATATGCAAATAGGTAGGTAGGAATTTTTAGCAAGGTAGCAGTGCCTCTCTCAGAAAAATCGCTTTGTATGTGGGCGTACGATAATGTCAAGACAGCCCTGGGCGTAGTTTACGAAAATTGTGAAAAGCTAATCGAAAAACTCAGCAATAATGTGAAGTCTAGTTTGCAATATTATTAGTTTCTCATCTTTTGTGGCATCCTTGTGATAATGATCTTCAACTATACAATCAAGTGTTCTTAAAATTTTAAGATCTTCTATCGGATGATCGATGTTGAAAAAAAAAATTTACATTAAAAAAAATACCATTTGATATCTTTTTGGGTGTCCCTTTTGTACTGATGCCCTAAGCACGTTCTTATTCTGCTTAATAGTTAATCCGGCCATGGCTTTAGACATAACTGGAAATATCAATATTGGGCGAGAATTATTAATGTTTCCAGTTTTATGGACAGGTATAACAAAATGGCATATTTATTTTGTAGAAGGTGTTTTTCAATGTGAAAGCACCTTCAGTAATTGAAGCATTAATTATATGTGGTATAGACAGGTGTTTACAAACTATTTTCAAAATTCTAGCATTAATTCCATCGTATCCAATCGCTTTGTTATTATTTAATTTCATAACGATATATTTTATCCATTTTTCTTCTATTGTAATAATAACTATAAAGAGAGTTAATTTTATTATATGGCAATTGTATTATGCGAGGATTATTATCACTATTTGTCTCATTTGAATCACGTTCATCTACATTGATAAAAATAGTCGTTAATTTTTCCTATAACAATGCTGAGATCCTTTTGTCAGTGGGTATCTTTATCAATCTCTCATTTTTATTTATTAGGTTATTAACGATTCGCCATTGCTTTTTTATTTGTATTATTTCCATGAACATTAACTTTTCATAATTTTTGTACTCCAGCTTGGCCTCCTCATTATACGCGTTTCGTTTGAATTTTTTATATAATTTCTCTTTAATATCGATCATTATTTTTTAGTTCATCCGTTATCCACTCATTTTCCTTTTCATTTTTTTAATATTTTTCATCCAAAAACAGCGGTGCTTGTAGATGATATCTATGAATATTTTGTGCAGCATATTTAAATTTTTCTCAGAGAAAACATTTTCATTCACTCGATAATTGTTTTACGCAGCTCTCAAACTTCACATAATCAATTATACAAACACGTGTTATACATGTTATACAAATACAACGCCACAACAGGCAAATTGCCCAACGAGGTGGCTGACTTAAGAACATCATGGATCCCCGAGCCAATTTTTGGAGGCCCTACCTACTACTGTTACACCACACATGTACACCGCCCACACCCCCCCCCCTCCGCGGAACCCTCAACGAATCGGTACATGCGGGAATGTGCGTGTACGTGTAGTGAAACCTGACGAAGTTTTTTTTTTTTTTTTTTTTTTTTTTTTTTTTTTTTGTATTTATTTATGTTGTTCTGTTCAACAGTTTTTGTATTTCCTGGGTGGTTTTTTTCCATGATTATAACCACTTAAAATTAATGGCCAGTGATCAGTTATTTAAGTTTGGCTATTGCCAGTTTAATTTTGCATTTTGAAGAGTCGGGAGGGAGGGGGGGGGGAAATAGTTTCATTCCATAAATCAAAATTTTTCAGGACACGGAAAACAGTTTTTCTTTAAAAATCTGGTTTAATTACAATGTTAGAAACTTTATTTTAATTTTATATCATGGTATATGTTATGTAAAACTCAAATCAAACAATTTTTAAAACGCAAATAAAAAAAGGTTGTATATATAAATTTTTTGCTTGGTTTCCATCCTCCCTCCCTTCCCACATACACAGTGGCGTCGGAGCCGGGGGTGCTGTGGGTGCTCGAGCACCCACGGTAATTTGTGGCACGGGTCTGAGCATCCCCAAAATTGATTGAGAAATCATAATTTTCAATATAACGCTCAAGACGAGCACCCACAGGTTCGAAACATTTCCGACGCCCGTGCACATACATGTAGTTTGAGCAGGATTCTGAAACCGCACCCACTGTTACAGCGTATAAAATTTGAATAACTATGATATTAGACCATAGTATGATGAATTAAGTTGAAGCTATATATAAAAAAACTATTGGTGTTTTAGAGTACAGAGAAAAATATTCAGTGGAAAAAAAAAGTCTTATTTTTAGTCATCTCTCTTCGTTTACATACTCCAAGCATACGTCATCGTGTTGTTCATCGCTCTCACATCCATCCCACGTCAAGTTGTTGTAGAAGCTCTTAGCTTCAGGATTGATGAGAAACCTTGCTAATGATTGCTGCTCATATTACTTCACACGAGTGATTAGTATTGGGGCCTTTTTGTACAAAACTTTAAATCCTTCGATAGGAATGTCCTTCTCTTGCTCATGGTCCTTTCTTCCTTTTTGCTTGTTTTTTACAGTAACTTCATGACTGGTGTAACTAACCAAAGAAACTGGAACGGTGGTACACTAAACGTGGTGTAGAACTATCTACATGAAGGCATCTGATTGGTCTTGTCGACAGTGGACATTTTTTTCTGGTACACAAGCTTTAAAAAATCTGTCCAAGCTTCAAAAATTTGTTGTTTACAGTCAATCACTATGAAAGGAGATGGTTTACACGACTGTTTCTTATAACTTCCACCCATTCCTCTGGAATCTCGATATAGGACGTTTGTTTCATGAGACTCATATCACGGTCACATTCTAAATAACTGTGGCCTCTGATAGGAAAGATAGTCAGCACAGTCGTTTCTGCTTTGTTACTAAATAATTCAGATAATGTATCACGGTATAGTTTTCGTTTCGCTCGGTGCAACTATCGCAGAATATTACTAATTTACGAACGGTCGTAGACGGAATGGAAATCACAAAATAGTCAATCATCGAGCATACTACATCAGGTTCCTTTTAGCTACACTCTCGTCATACATGTAAATAACAGATTTTTGATCAGCTAGAACATGGATGTTAATACGAAACACGATGTTAGTACCAAATTTAATTGTCACTTCTAATACACATTTGTAGTGATCTTGGGAGTATGTAAGATTTTTTGGTAATCCAATAGTAATGCTTTCATGGCGTGAGTCTTCCTAGCTTTCTTTCTGTACATTGACTTCAAATCATATAATTTAGAACTTTTACGTAAATGATCAATTAACAGATTATTCGTCTTTTTCAAGGCTATCCTTTTCCTCCTTAATTGCGGTAGCAACAGATCGTTCGAATTCAGTTTTTTTTGACTTGTTGAAGTCACAGGTACTAGACGTATCTTGACCAGGGTAGCCAAATGAGATATCATAATGCCCATTAAATATGTGTCTGAACGAGTCATAGGAAACTAGGTTGTTCGGATTTAATTCTAGGTACATTGACCACAACTTTAATATATTAAGATCCTCAGGTAAATAAGTAATAAATAATCGAGGGACCCGGGTTCGACTCCCGGTAGAGGTAGTGATGAGTTTTTTCCTTCCTTAAAAAAATTAACATCTCAAATAATAAATATCTTCACAACATCCAGTCTTCCGTATATCTTGTAAATAAGTTTTGTTAGGATCTTTAAGTGAGCAATTTGACTTCCTGCCTTTCACTGATTGAAGAAATGAGCCGATACAAAGTTTAGTTTCGTTACTCAATTTATGGGGCCTGTTGCTGTGCTTACCTCTCCCATCTGGTTTGACAATGCCAATAGAAGCCAATGATTCTCTTATTGTTTGAATTCTACGAGAAGTGACTCCATGAATAGAAATAAAGGCCTTTATACAGACGGGAACGTCATGAAAAGTGTCATTGGCTTTAACTCTAACTCTGTATGCAAACGAACTCAGATTCACCCTTGCCTCATTGTGCGGTTTTCTGCTCCTGCGTCTTTTTACAGGCAAAGCTGTTATAAGGCCTCCTAAGTAAGCATTTTGTTTATCATATGACTCCAGCTCATTAAATTCCTTTATTATTCTTCGTCTGTCAGCTAATGGAACATTATCAAAACATTTTAACCTATGACACTTGCAATCCTCACCTGTAGTATGACTGTTAAGCCTAATCTTTTTCATAACATCCTTCATACGGCCATGTTTTTTTCTCTTCTTTGATATTCTTGAAACGAGGCCTTCACCATTTCCGTCAGAACTTTGTCCACTTTCCAAATCACTATCCATCGTAACACAACGTAAGTCTATACCGAGAGAGATAGTTTTATACACGCGCGAACTAACATCAAATTAATCAGCACAAAGCACGAACTACGACACACATCAGTTAAAGCAAAGAAAGAAAAACACACACACATACGCCCAAACTAAAACATCGCTCTCTGCGCATGTCACAAATTCGTTTCTACTGCGCATGTGTTGGATTCTGATCGTTTTTCCATCTGCGCGCTGTGACTAAAATCATTATTCCCCCTTATGCCATATCTCTCCTCTTCCTTCCTATATTACTGCAGACTGAAAGCATTTTCGGTATTTTACGTGATTGAAAGAGACGGTACTGAGCCAAAACTGCAAAACATTAATTTCGATTTTTTTTTGGACTGTGTGGGAACGTTTTTTCCGGACCCTTCATTTCTTATATAAATATATGATTAATGCACGATGTTGATCGGGTAGGTGTATCAATGTAAGACAAAAATCCATTTTTCGCCAATATGCTCTGTTTCGTAATTTACCTCTAAGATACCAATATTGAAATCACCCGTACACATGGGCGGAGATAAGGGGGAGGGGGGGGGGGCATGCCACCAACCACCCCCCCCCCCAGCGTCAAAGGTGAAGTCGACTGATCTAATGTATATATGCATATATGAATTGTCATCATCATCATCTTGCCCCCCCCCCCCAGCAATAATGCCCGTGCTCCCCCCAGACTTCCAAGTCTATCTCCGCCTATGCCCGTACAAATGACATTTTGATATTATTTGACAGTGTTGATAATTGATTCAAATTCGGTTACGAATTACATTGGTTGATAATCACGTGCTCTATAAATCAATACACACAAATCGAGATTAGAATCATACGAACAAGTTATTTTTAATGTAAATCGGGTTTTTGTACACAACATGAGTAGTTTTTTATGTGCAGGCTATTACGCGTCCCTAATTCTTGTCTCACAAATTGAATAATAACACCAGATATTTGATATAAATCTATTATATCATTTTTTTATCCATATTTCAGTTAATAAAATATAACCAAATGAATAATTTATTTATTTTTGAATATATCATCAAATAATTTAAATTTTCACGCGTACTCTTCTGATATTTACGTGTACAATATTAATTTTACTTTCATTTGAAAATTAATTTATAATATCATTTATAATATAAATGTTTTTTACTTCTGCGTCAGACCAAGCCGATGGTCTTTTGGACTCCCTTCCGAGTGGATAGGACTTCTATTTTTGAATGATAAGAAATATTTGTCACTGAAAAAGAATAGGGGAGCAGGACCTCCTGTTTTAGTAGGGTAGGGAGGGCACACACGTTAATTTGAAGTTTGGAGGGGGGGGGGAAGCACACAGCATCTCTCCATGGAAATTATGAGTTTTAAAAACTTTAAAAGGCCCGAGCCACCCTTAGGGTTTGCGTCAGGTGCTGTCGCACTGGACCCCGCGCTTTGTGTGGCCTCCCTCACACTCACGGTGAATTATTGGAGGCTTTCACAAAAAAAGTTTTTAATTTATTTCTTGCACTGATTCTAAATTTTCATCAATTCTGGAATTTTTTCTTTCATTGGTATTCTGAATTTTCATTATAGAAATGACGTTATTTCTCCCATTAATTCTGAATTTTCATCAATTATGGAATTGTTTTTCTCGTCAGTTTCTTAAATTTTTATCAACTTCGGAATTATTTCTTTCATCAGTTCAGAATTTTCATTGGTGCTGGAATTATGTCTTCCAATTATTTGCAATTCACCAATTCTAAAAGTTTCGGGAATTGCTTCTCTCGTTTTTTTTTAAATAGCCAAGTGATCCCAGCGTTGAATTTGGTGCTAATCCTAATTCTGTGCTCATATAATTGCGGTTTTAAAATTTTTTCGTATGCATATTTCTCAGCATTCCTGCATATGCTGAAATAATGGATGTCGATTCCCCTACTCCATAAAATATATAAAAACGAGGAGAAGGGGTTCTTAAACAAATTTGGTGCCCCGAAATGGTAAGGAAACGGTCCTGTAAAAGGCATTTCAACCACTTCACGATCAAGGACGTAATATTACGTCCAAACATGAGTGGAATAAATTCAAACAAGCTCTCTCTCTGTTTTCTTTCCTCTCTCCTCATCATGTCGTAACCCTGCGAAACAAAGCTCTTTTTACCTCCGTTTATTTTTATACTCCTATTAGTGATTTCTTTTTCCACATACGATGTATCCGTTTACTATGTACACGTAAGAGCGAAAGAGAACAGGTAGGTTGAGGGTGGAAAGAGAAATCTACTTCGTACCTGCTCTCTTTATTCTTATCTGCTTATCTATAATACTGTTTTCCTTTCATTTGTTTTCTTTCTCCTTTTTTTCCCCTTCTCTTTGTTTTCCTTTTTCTAACGTGCGCTTAGTTTAGGACAAGGTTACCATATTTATCGCCGATTCGCGAAATAGAGGTCATCCGAATTTCTTGTCGATAGTTTGTAAGCGAGGCGGTGAGGTCCATTCAAAATTGATTGAAACAGAATTTAAAAGGATTTTTTTAGAATTCAGCATTTTGATTTTTTTTAAATTTTTGATCATTTTGGGGGATATGGGGCTTATGCAGTGCATGTCTCTTAAGGGGCCAGAGCCGTAACTAGGATTCTTGCCGCCCCCAAAACTTTTATGTTTGATAATTTTATAGCAGTGTTCTTTGCCCCCACCTAAAGTTTCCGCCCGGGGCAGTTCCCCCCTGCCCCATCCTAGTTACGGCCCTGGGAGGGGGCATCAGGACTTTACAAGATGCTAAAGTGGGGCATGGCAGAAAAAGGAGGATTGGGAACTAATCCTAGAATGAACACACAAATTGGTAGGTAGCTGATTCCAGTCTTAAAGGGGGGGGGGGGAGGAGGCCTCAGAAAAATTACTTACCCTCCGGAGCCTATGATGCTGTTAAGACAACTCTTCATGAAATCACGAACAAAAGCCAAAATATTTAAAAAAACGATAGGCTCTAAGGGCCCCCGAATTCATGGTATTTGTACATACTCATATAAAGTCAGTGAGTGGAGGAGCAGGTGAGTTAGTGAGGGATTCAAGGAGCTGGTTTATGAGCAGTCTGAGCAAGTCTCTTATTCATATGATCACCCACTCACTCAATCGCTCACTAACTCGCCCACTTAATTGCTTACTCCCTCAGTGATCCATATTCTCACTCACCCACTCATACTGACTCTCTCAATCGCTCACTCACTCGATCGCTCATACGGTCCCGTCCTCGCTCGAACGCTTACTCACTCGGTCACTCAATCGCTCACTCACTCCTCGGTTACTCATACAGTCACTAACGCACTTGACCATTCTCACATCTATTACTCGCTTGCTCGCTCACTCGGCCATTCATACGGTCACTCATTCACCCACCAGCTTATTCGCTGGCTCATTCACCAACACGTTCGGTCATCCACTCGTTCTCACACATTCTCTCAGTTTCACAGTGAATTCTTCCATGGGGTAATTTTTCTTTTGGCGAGTTGCATATGCAGGTTATTTTTCTATCGGTGAATTGCATGCTGGTCATTTTATAAGAAATGCAAACTGGTGGGGCCATTTAGAAGAAAGGATCATCCAACAAAGTGGCGGGAGTCATAATCATTGACAGGAAGACAATGTCACAGCCCACGATAAACATTTTTTCTTTACTGGTGGGCCAAAAAAGCCCCACCAGTTAACTGGTTAAAAATAAGGCTTGGTGTCCGTTAGTGAATTTTTCCATTGGTGATTTTTCTATCGGTGAACTTTCCTAGCGGTAAATTTTTGTATCGCATGGCGGCGTTCGCTGGGAACTTTCCGTAAATTGCTAAAAACACTAATTTCTACTAAAAGCTGAAAGAGGCCAATCCAAGGCCCCGCAAAAGGTGCACATATTCAGAATGGAATCGCACTGAAAAACCAAGAAATATTTGCAATCATTCCCGCAGGACATCAGAACCTTTTAGACCCCCCCCCTCTCTCTCATATCCTCCCCCCTTCCTTAAAAACATCAGTCATAATTTTCTCTGGTACTTTGCCTGGTATATTGACCAAGATGGAATGTATCGATTGCGATGATTGGTGTCCGACGCAACTTTGACGGGTGATCTATCAAACAACCAGGATCATGTCCGAATAAGATTGTGTTCGGCCATATTATATTATAGGTTCCCCGATACCCACAATTTCCCGATGTCTTGAACGGCCCTAACTGGCACGCAATTTCCCATTGTAATTACCTAGGGGAAAAGCAAAAAGAAAAACAACTTTTTAAACAGTTTTCCTAGGCCTTTTATACAAACATACGCATAGGCCATTTCCTGAATTTTTCGCGTATTCGTGGTCACGCCATGTGACGACACGACTGACTGTGGCGGCGGCCTTGTGCATTCACATTCTTGCCTTATATTATATCGATCGGAAATATCAATTTTTATTTAAGGAAAAAAAATGTATTATTAGATTGTATTTTTAGTTGAGAGCAAAAAAAAAAAAATGTCATCGATGATTGGTTTGGATTTGGGATGATGAATGGTCGCCTCGGGTTGCCGAAGAAGCTGTCATCGGCACTGTGTTTACAGTGCCCCCCCCCCCTGCTTTTTGATGTGGGCTGAGGTTTTTTTGGTCTCTTATTTTGGTTGGGATTGTATGTTTTGAAGAAAAGCCGCCATTTATTGGCGTTTCATGTGAGACAAATGGATTGGGGGGGGGGGTGCACAACTTTTTTAGACAGCGGGCCAGAAACTTGTAAAAATAGGGGTAACCATATGATCCGTATTTTACAGGGCATTCCCGTAATTATGCGGACCTTACTTGCCTTTGACAATTTTTTTGGCTTTAATTGTGACCTTACTCGCCTTTGACAATATTTTAAGCTGTATATATATATAATAGCAATCTCACTTACCTTAGGAAATTTTTTTTGGCTGTAATTGGTAAATTTACTTACCCTTGGCAATTTTTTGACTAATTGTCAACTTTATTTGCCTGCCAAGATAGCTTTTTTTGACTGTAATTAGTTAATTTACTTCCTTTGACAATTCTTTTCGCTGTAATTAGTTAATTTACTTCCTTTGACAATTTTTTTGGCTGTAATTAGTTAATTTACTTCCTTTGACAATTTTTTTGGCTGTAATTAGTTAATTTACTTCCTTTGACAATTCTTTTCACTGTAATTAGTTAATTTACTTCCTTTGACAATTTTTTTGGCTGTAATTAGTTAATTTACTTCCTTTGACAATTTTTTTGGCTGTAATTAGTTAATTTACTTCCTTTGACAATTCTTTTCACTGTAATTAGTTAATTTACTTCCTTTGACAATTCTTTTCACTGTAATTAGTTAATTTACTTCCTTTGACAATTTTTTTGGCTGTAATTGTCAACCTTACCTGCCTTAAGCAATTTTTTGGCTGTAATTGTTAACCTTACCTGCCTTAAGCAATTTTTTGGCTGTAATTGTCAACCTTACCTGCCTTAAGCAATTTTTTGGTTGTAATTTTCAACCTTACCTGCCTTAAGCAATTTTTTGGCAGTAATTGGTCAATTTACCTACCTTTGAAATAATTCCAGAACCAATGTGGGGAAAACTGGGAATTTATTAAAGAAATAATTCCAGAATATATAAATGAAAATTAAGATAAAATTAAGATAATTAATATTAACGAAACTAATAATTCCGCGAAATTCCAAGAGCAGGACAAAACTTGACCTTTCCCTCATCTTTGAGACCAATATTGAGTCCCCTTGGTAAGGTCTACGAAAGAGTAATTATCCAGACATTATTATTCCTGAACAACATGATTTCAGGAGTAAACACTCCCTCCGCAACCACTCAACTGCTGAGGGTTATCGAGTACTTACAAAGAGCGAAAACTAATAGAGAAACTGTAGCATTAGCCATGTTTGATCTCTCCAAAGCTTTTGATAAATTCTGGCACAATGGGATTTTGCTAAAGCTAATGAGCATGAATTTGCCTCCTAGCTTGATGGAGCCTCTATTGCTCAAGGAAGCGTTCTGGGCCCAGCCCTACACAACTATCATATGAAAGACTTTCCAATAAGCCGCATGGGCCTCACGGTCCTTTATGCTGACGACAGCGCGGTTGCTCAAAATCATTTTAACCCTTTGCGGGAGCTCGATGGCCTTCAGCAATGCACTAGGGGCATTGAAAGATTGGCATTAGAATTGCTCTCCTGTGGAGAGGGCGAAATATCTCGGCGTTATTCTCGATCGAAAACTCTCACTCAAACCTCAATGTGACGAGGCAGTGAGAAGATTCATAATCGCATCACACACACAAAAGATGAAAAGAATAATAATACAGAATAATACATCGATATCAAATGAAAATAAAATCATACTCTACAAACTGGTTTTACGACACTGCTTTATGCTGCACCGGTATGTTTTTTCATGTCAGATGCAAGCATCATACAGATATAGAGCGTGAGCAAAATAAATTTTTGCGCAAGGTGCTAAAAGCTATTTGGTATACTATACGTAACCATCAAATAAGAGACAAAAACAGAGACTTGATTTCGTATTGTAGAAGATTGCAAAAAAAATCTCTTTGAACAACTTGATGCATCTGAATATCATACCTGCTTACAGAAGTGATGAATACCTTAGGATAAGAAGGCCTAAGAATTTACTTACGATGTCTAGGCCCAATTTTCCTGGGCTTTAACACACAAATTACACATATTATAAATAATAATTGTCTCCCTTAAGGGGGATAAAATAGTGTGGTTGTACAAAATACAGTAGAGAGGCCCCACAAGTTGTGGAAGATTATTAGTTGTGTATTTAATAGAAATATGATTGTACTAAATATATATACTTAATTGATATGGGTATGTAAATGTAAATATATGTAAATAAATTATATTGTTGTTGTTAAGAACCATAGAGTCGATTCCGACTCCTGGTGACTCTATAGATCATGGCTCCCCAAGCTGGTCTGTCATTCACAGCATGCCTCAGTTGCGTTAGCTTCATTCCGGTGCTTTCCAAGAATTATCATTTCTTCTAGTGAGCCTTCTGTACGCATTATATGACCAAACACGGGCGTAGCGGAGAGGGGGGGGGGGCAAAATGTGAGAAAATGACCGAAAAAAGGGAAAAAGATGGCCAAATCTATTGTTCTTTCACTTTGGTCCCCCCACCCCGAAATGATAGTCATCCCCTCTCCCCCCCCCCCCCCCCCCCGAACGAAATTTCTGGCTACGCTTCTGTGACCGAAGTAAGATAGTTTCTGTTTAGTGACTGTTGCTTCTAGAGCAGCGGTTCTCAACCTTTTTTTGACTCGCGGAGCCCTTTTAAGTAAAACAATTCTATGGCGGAGCCCCGTAGGCGAATTTTTTGATTATTCATCAAAGTTACTGATTTATTTAGTTACTATTTAAAAATATAATTATTTTTTGAAATTTAATAGGTTTTTTTTTTTCATTTTCCTCGAGCGGCCGCGGAGCCCCTGGAGAGTGCACAAGGAGCCCTAAGGGCTCCGTGGAGCACCGGTTGAGAGCCGCTGTTCTAGAGAATAGTCAGCCTTGACTTCTTTGATAACCGATTTATTAGTCCTTTTTAGCTGTCCATGGAATTCTAAGCCTCCTCCTCCAGCACCATAGTTCAAAGGAATCAGTTATTTTTTTATCTGCTTTCCGTAGTGTCCAGCTCTCACATCCATACATTAAGATAGGTAAGACGAACACATTTATCTCCCTAATTTTTGTTTTCATTGAGATATCTTTGTCTTTCATTATTATACTAAGCTTTCTCATGGCTGTTTTACCCAGAACAACTCCTCTATTTATTTCTTCTGCGCCTGCTCCCTCTTTTACAATTCTTGATCCTAGGAAACGAAATCTGTTTGCAATCTCAAAACTTCCGCCATCTACTTGAAAACTGTAAATATCTGCTGTAGTCATGATCTTGGTTTTTTTCTTTTTTTGTATTTAGATAGAGTCTAGGCTTCTCATTTTCTGTTTTTACTCTTGATATAACGTTCTTCAGGTCCTCTTCAGATTCTGCTATTAGAGATGTGTCATCAGCATATCTACGGTTGTTGATCACCTGTACTTATAATTTTAACACCTGCTTCCAATTCGTCTAAATCTGACGCTCTCATTATATATTCTCCATAGAGAGTAAATAATCTTGGGGAAAGAATGCATCCTTGCCGAACTCCTTTTTCGATTCCAAACCATTCAGTTAAGCCATAGTTTGTTCTTACACTTACCTCTTGGTTAATATAAAGGTTTCTGATCAAGCAGACGAGGTGATTAGGCACTCCCATTGTTCCAAGAATATCCCAAATCAATTCGTGATCAACACTGTCAAAGGCCTTTGTATAATCAATGAAACAAAAATATAACTTCTCTTGATGTTCTTTTGCTGCCTCCATTATCCTTCTTATATTGGCAATTTGGTCTCTAGTTCTCCTATTTCTTCTGAAACCTGCTTGCTCTACTGCCAATTCTCTTTCTATAACGGTTTCGAGCCTTTTCTGAACAATGTTTTAGTAGAATCTTGCTGGCATGTGGTATTAGGGAGATTGTTCTGTAATTGGAGCATTCTCTCTAAGATCACCTTTTTTGTGAATGTGTGTGAATACAGATCTTTTCCAGTCCATTTTCTCCCAGATTTGTTGACATGGTGATGTTAGTGCATCGATAATACTGTATTTTTCAGGTATTGTATATAATATTAAAAAATTAGGAATATGTATAAATATGTTATCGCAAATTGTGAATTGGCTCTGATAAAATTCCTTTTTTGATACAACACCTTGTTTCTTTCTTTTCGGTTTTTATGGGGGAAATTAGGAGAAATGTGAGCGATCCTGGGGTTCAGAGTGTCTCTCATATGTGTGTGAGATACATCTAAAAATTGTGATCTAAATTGAATGCTGTATATATAGCATTTTATTAAACGAACAAAATAAATAAAAATCTGATGATCTACAATGTTAATGTAGAAAGAGTGACCGGGAAGGCACTATCCCACGTTGTCAAGGCTATATTTCTGCACCTTTAAATTTTATATAAGCCCTTTGTGGGCGTGAGTTTTAAAAAATGGAAGCAAAGTTAATAAACCTACATAAAGTCATGGCTTTAACAGCACATTTGTACCTGTTGGTGTAAGCTGGACAGGGAGGGTATGTAACGCGATCGCCGCATTGCGGTACCTCAACAAACCAAGGATGGTTCGAGAGATGTAATTCCGCAATTGATGAAAATTTAGAATTGAATTATTTCTTGCAATAACTTTTTAAAAATTGGTGAAAGCCTCGAATAATTTACCGTACGTGCTGGGCCCGGTGAGATCACACGCCCTAAGGGAGGCTCTGGGTATCGAAAGGCTACGCTGCCCCTGCGCCTGGTACCGTAAATTGACGCGAGCGAATCACTCGATTCATAAAACAACAACCAAAAGGAAGTAAAACCCGACAGCCACAACAAGTTTCTAGTTACTTCGACAGCCGTACGATGGCGCTACTAAAATACGAATAACCACTGCTGATAGATGGGGAAGGGGGGGGGGGCGGTTCGCGCGTTGACATCATGCGAAATATAACGTCTAAATTTCGGTATCGAAAGCACACACACTTATGATTTATAGAGCCACAAGAAATGTTATTAAGTTCACGAACAGCGAATCGGATGGACATCCCCCCCCCCCCGGAGTAGGGCCCTATGCTTCTTTGGCGGGCTCTTATTAAAATAGAATTTTTTGTGTTTTTGTAATAGAATAATGAGATTCATCCCGGGTACCCGGATTAGAGCCCTGTCAGCCTCCTTCCCTGCTGTGGGGGGTCATGCGAATGTGACACCAACGGTGAAATTAGATTATTTTTGCTCTAAAATTTGAAGTCTCAATTCCGTGATAGCGTATTAATGGTTTTTCTTCACCCTCAGGTAAGTAAAAACCTCCCATAAATAATGAAGGGCCACCAACACATGTACAGCCCACCAAAGGCCCCCCCCCCAACGAGAACAATAGCCACTACGACGATCAGCGTGTAAAATAAAAATAATTACCACTTATATACGTACCTCGCTCTCTCCCCTCCCCGCGTCTTCTACCGAATACAATTCTGGGGGCCCTGGAGTGATTAATGTTCGAGCGTCGATGGAAGCCCTGCCACCTGATGGATATGGGAAGGGGGAGGGGTGCAAGGGATATTGATACTTCATATACAGCAGCCAACCTCTCTGAATTCATATTCTAGTAAAATATCTGACGATTCGACGGACATCTAACTTACAGCATGAGTAGCGTGACCATGCGTCCCGTACTTTACGGGACATTCCTGTGCTTGTGTCCGTTCCGATGAGATTGTCCCGTTTTTTTTTTTTAACGAAGCTTATTCGAATTTGTAATCTTTACTTAAAATGGCGAACGAAGATAACTTCCATAGTGTATAAATTCTACTATGATAATTATGCTTAATATAAATACGTCCTGGATCTTAACATGTTTTGTCACGTTCAAAGTTTTTTCCGTGGACTACATTTCAGTTCACTGTGAGTTCCGATAGCAAGTGCGGATCCTGAGGTGGGGGGGGGGGTGATAGTCACTCCCAAGAGTTGAATAGCATCGAGTGAATTTGTTTGTCCCGTAAAATACGGGATGATCCAATGTACCAACAAAATATAAGTCGCTTCTTCAATACATCAATCTGTGAACCCGCCTGCCTCCGCTCCAATCGCAGCTGAAGCTGTCAGTCTTCGCTCCATTCGAAGCTGGAAATGTCTGTTCTACGCTTTATTTTCAGCTTAAGATAGCTTAGCCTTCACTCGCAGCTGAAGATGCTTGCCCCCATTACATTTGCAGCTGAAGATGTCAGCTTCCGCTCCAATCGCAGCTAAAGCTGTCAGTTTTCACTCCATTCAAAGGTGGAAATTTCTGTCAAGGCTTTATTCTCCGCTTAAGATAGCTTAGGCACTCGAAGCTGAAGATGCCTGCATCCGCTTCATTCACAGCTGGCGATATCTGCCTTGGCTTCATTCAAAACCGCAGATGCTTGCCTGCAATCAGGACCGCAGGGGAAGGGGGCAGATGGGACTGGTGATCCGCGCAAATTTCATCCTTTAAAACTCAGTGTTTCCTCAAAGTGGACAATATCGCCTCGGTGGGGGATGGAATGGTCCAGGATCCGGGGTGGGGGGTAGCAAGCACGGTATAAGGCTACGACTATAATAACATAGGATCCAGTGGGTTCGCTTGAGTTGGGGGGGGGGAGGGGTTGTTGGTGAGAGAAAAAAAATTCTGAACAAGGGGCGATGGAACAAAAAGTTTGGAAAACTATGCTTTAACCTATCCGTCAACATTACAAGAGGGCACCAAAACGCGTGCTTGTTCCGACTGACCCAATATTGCGGACCTGCCTCCAATCCAATCTCAGCTGAAGATGGTTCAGGCACATTGTCCAGTTGGGGGAACGATCGCCCCTCCCAAGATCTGGGATAATATGAGAAATATTTGTGTCCCGTAAAAAATACAGGATGATCCAAAGATCTTCGCCCCTCCCGACACGTCGTCTTGGATCCGCGCATGTCCAGTAGTCCTTAACTCTTTCCCACTGATTCATAATTTTCAGCGATTTCAGCAACAATTGGTGATGTTGCCAACTTTTCCGGTGATAATTGGCATTGTCCCGTATTTTGCCGTAATTTCAGATCATAGTTTCCCGTGATGAAAGGGGACCCTTGAGTAATGATGAATGCTTTTTTTTTTCTTCATGAAATATATTTTAGTTTATATAGCAGTTTCCTGACCCGTGCCGATCTAATTTTTATCTGAACCCATAAGAATATTACTAATATCGGGGCCGGCCATATCGCCAACAACTGTTTAGGCGCCAAAAAATTTTTTTCTGAAGGAAAAAGGTCCAAAAGGCTACCTTTGATTTTTTTCAGGGGGCTTTACGCTGTTATAAATTCCAAAAATTTTGTGCGCCCTCGGCCTGCAATTTATTAACTACACAAAGAAAATTTTACGCGCCAACACCAATTGTCGCCATGGTGACTTGGCGCCTGACGTTTGTCCCGCCCTGACTATTGTCTCAATAAAAATTTTTTTTTTACTTATTTTAACAATTAAAATAGCCATGTCTGTGCCTGCGGACCATAGGTTGAGAAACGCTTTCATATAGGAATCGGACCTCATTATTTGAAGTGCACTACATGAAAGTGGGTCCCAGATCTTGAAGGAAAAACACCGCGTCCTAAATCCATATCGTGTCCGCTGATACAACGAGGAAACACTTCTGACCACGTGACCGTCCATTTGCAACTAAATTACATGGACATTGTGTTTTCTTTTGCCCTCAACATGGATGGGTTTCGGGCACTCCCATGAAAAATTTTTGAACTGGATTCGTTCACCTCTTTCCTTATTTCGACGAGGTTCTCACACAATGATATTACCATTTATATGCATTTAACGGCGCCGCGATGGTTTTAATTCCCATTTATGAACCCTGTCGGTCATAAACCGAAAAAAAACCGCAGGTCATTCCTTAGTGTGGTTATTGGTCACTATAATTCTCCGACTATGCGATTAAAGGCAATTATGAGGGTAGAGGTGTCGAGGGGAGATATAATGGCGGTAACAATAATAAACACGCGTGAATTATTAGCGGCTATCGCTAGAGGGGGCCTTAATTTCGGTCGGCTCAGCTCGTTTGATTTTATGCGCATGCCCTCTTGTAGAAATGCGATTCTCTAACACTGTCGAGGCAATTTAGGGTACCGTGCCAAGGCCCCTCCCACAACCCTCGAATGTAGGCGCGGATCTAGATGAGGAGGCGAGTGGCCCTACCAAGAGCTGACTTAATATGGGGGAAATTTGCCTTTCCTGTAAAATACGGAAAGACCCAACAAACCTACTTCGATTACAAAAAAGTCACCCCATGTAACACATCACCCTAGATTCGCACTTGTCTTTGTTCCGTTCCCAGCTGAAGATGGCTAACTCGGCCTCACTCGCGGCTGAGGATACCTGCCCCCGCTTCATTCGCAGGTGGAGATGTCTTCATCTGTTTCGTTCCCAGCTGATGCTGTATAACTCGGCCTCATTCCGTGGGCGGAGAAACGGGGGGGGGGGGGGAAGGCCCAGTGGCAATATGAATTGACATCATCATCGTGCCCCCCCCCCCCCAGACTTCCAAGTCTATCGCCGCCTATGCCTCATTCGCAGCTGAGGATACCCGAGTCCGCTTCATTCGCAGATGGAGATGTCTTCATCTGTTCCGTTCCCAGCTGAAGATGTGTAACTGCCTCATTTGCAGCTGAAGATATCTGCTCCCCACTCCATTCGCAGCAAAAAACATCTGCCTCCGCTCGATTCACCTGTTTGCCGGAAATGTCTGCCTCTGTTCCGTTCCCAGCTAAAGATGTGTAAGGCCGAGCACATGGTGAGGCGACCACGAGTTACGGGAGTGCATAATAGAGTTTAGCGACGAAAAAACATTTGTATTGTTTTATTCTACACCGCACATACTCGAGCAGCGAGTCAAAAGAGGCCACCAACTAGCTACGGAGCGAGCCCCCCCCCCCCCCGTTCCCCGTGGAGCGCACGCGAGCAGCCGACCGATGTTCGCGCCAAACAGCGATCCCCGCCAGAAGAAAACACCGTCCACAAATGGAATGAGAAAATTTCTTTACTGCATTATTACCGCTAGCAGACAAAAAGGCTCGGATTTTCGATAACCGGCGCACCGTTTACACGCGCAGGGAGGTGAACCCAGTACATGGTGCCTGTACAGACCTACAAACAGTACAAATGCACAATTCAATCATAACACATCACTTACTTCACTTCTGAAATATAGATGGCAGCAATGAAAAATCAAACACAACACTACATACGCACTCAGATTGTTAGGTGCACGCACAACTCACTAGGTAGTAAATCGCCCATATAGATGGTGATAGACCCGAGATGTGCTTGGTTTGAAAGAAAGAAAGATGGCGTGTGCAAACTGCAAGGAGATTTTCGGAAGCACTCATTTCCACACTTCGATCGGTGCCGACTGTCGGACAGGTTGCAGATTCAAGGGCAATGTGTCGAAAGGGGCGATCGTCCCGTATTTTACGGGCCAGACCATTATTCGGCTCTTGGGTTCCGCGAATGCTGTCGGAATCGGAAAACCTGATTGCACTTTCTCAAAAACGACCAGCACTACAAACCGGAATTACCGCAAATGCGCAGAGATTCGGCGCACCTTGAAGCAAGCGAACCGTTTCGGCGCGCGCAGCTCTTGCATCCCTGTCTCATGTGTTAAACGTTTATCAGTAAGCTGTGAACGATACTGGTGAGTCAGTTCGCTCTGACGAGTGGGGATTTGAGCGCTATACGCATACACATCTCATGAACATCCTCAAATCCACTGATTTGATCAAAACGGGAGTGGGCCGATCTAATGTATATGTTGTGTAAGAATTGACATCATCATCATCATCATCGTGACCCCCCCCCTCCTCCTGACTTCCGAGTCTATATCCGCCTATGGATTTGATCATTACAACGATGTCGTCATCTCCAACTTACAAGCTCATTTTCAGATTTGACATCATTAGAATCAAACTTTAAACCGAATTTCACAGATTTGCGATGAGTGTTTGAAACCAACTTCTCAAAAATGGCGTAAGGGGCCATTCAAGTATTACGTAAGCAGATTTTCAGCCAATTTTGATCCCCCCCCCCCTCCCAGCAAAATTTCGTCAGCAGCTTAGAATATTTCATACCTCCAGGAAGGGGTGGTTGATGACGTAAGCAACCTTCAAACCCCCCCCCCGATGCTGACGTAATACTTGAATGACCCCTAAAGCACAGGAGTGCTTCTTAACCATTAGGAGAGTGCGGGGTCAATTTATACAAATACAAATACAACGCCACAACAGGCAAAATGCCCAACGAGGTGGCTGATAAAAAGATGCCCATAACAAATATGGATGTCACATATTTCAAAAATACAGCAACCCCATTAAAAATGCAATTAACACAAATTATAAACAATATATACACGTGATAAAATATTATACAAAGCCCATAAAGAATACTTATGGTTGTCTTATTCTAAGAATGGACAGAGCTTCTCGATTTACCCCAACATGTTAAACGTATTTCTTTTTAAACGTGTCAATTGTGTTACAATTTACTACCTCCGGGGGTAAGCTATTCCATTTATTAACAACCCTATTAGAGAAAAATTCCCTGCGACACCATAACCTTGCATTGTCCCTCACCAATCGATACTGGTGTCCCCTTGTAAAAGCAGTCGATTGGCGGTGTACTAAAAGTTCATGGTCCATTCTATCCATCTCATTGAAAATTTTGAGCACTTCGATCATATCTCCTCGACACCTGCGTTCATCCAATGCAAACATATTCAAAAAATGAAGTCTCTCTTCATAACTCAAGCCCTGTGTGCCAATAAGGACACGCGTAGCTCTTCTCTGCACCCCTTCAACCAAGTCTATGTCCCTCTGTAGGTATGGTCTCCAAAACCTTACAGCATACTCCAGTCCAGGACGAACTAGGCCTCGAAAAAGCGGAAGAATGACTTTAGGAGAACGCGAAGAGACCTTTTTGAAAATGAGACCAAGCATTCTATTCACTTTTTTGACAACCGCTGAACAATGTTCAGAAAACTTAAGTCGCTCGTCAATGAGAATTGCCAAATCGGTGACTCTAGTTGCATCCGGGATAGTGACACCATTCAACTCGTAAGAGAACCGTGGGTTGTTCGAACCAAAATGAGCGACCATGCACTTATCTACGCTAAACGTCATGCTCCATTCATTTGCCCATGCTGCAATCTTGTTTAAGTTGGTCTGGAGCAACTCCCTATCGCTTTCATTTCCGATTACCCCCATTAGCTTCACATCATCTGCGAATTGGCTAGTAATCCCATCGATACCCTGATCGAGTTTGTCGATAAAAAGTGAAAAAAGTATGGGGCCAAGGACACTTCCCTGAGGAACTCCACTTGTGACGTCTGTCCAACCAGAGAATTCCCCGTTCACCATAACTCGTTGCGACCTATCTCTTAACCACGATTCTATCCAATTCAGCAAGTTGCCCCCTATTCCAATCTCGTGTAAACGCTTCAAGAGTTTGCCATGTTGGACCCGATCGAATGCCTTCTGGAATTTATAGGGTTTGAAAACGTGTCGCGGGCCACTCTAGTGATCTTTAACTAACCCACGGGCCACTTGAGTGATATTTAAATTTGACACAGGTCACTTAAACCAGGGCTGGACAAATCACAAGAAGAAAAATCTAGGCGCCAGAACAATTATTTAGGAGTTAAAAAATTCTCACCCCCGCGGGAAAAGGGTCCAAAATGATGCTTCTTTCGACTTTTTCCAGGGCATGGTGGCGCTCTCTCACGTTGGCTGCTACAGATTCCAAACTTTTTGGGCTGCTCTCAACCTGATATTTCGTAACCACACCAAGGCGCCAATATCATTATATTATCATTTTAGGCTCCAATATTATTATTTTTTTTAAGTCACCATGGTGATCTGGAGCCTGGGATTTATCCACCCCTTTATCTGGAAACGTACTGCGGGCCACTTAAGTGATCTGGAACAGCGCCGCAGGTCACTCAACCCATCCGAGAATGTACGGCGCGTGACTTGAGTGATATGAAACTGCACTGCGGTTAAGTTATTTGTGATCAGGAACCGCGTCATAGAGATCACCGACACGATTTCGCTGTGGGCAGCTCTCTTTGATGATGTGGAACAGTACCGCGGGTCATTTGCATGATTTGTCAGTACGACGCGGGTCCCTCAACTGATCTGGTAATGTGCTACGGGTCACAAAAGTTATGTGTAATGCATACCTCTCACGTAACTGTAAATAGGTGTCCATTTTAACAAAATTAGGTTTGAGGTAGCGGGCCACATTTGCGCCCTCCCCGTTATAATTTTATCTCAAAATTCTGGCAGCAAATGGTTGTCTCTTGAAAACGGGGCATTTTCGCCTACTATGACGTTCACTACCATTTAAGACAGTGTCTTCCCCCCCCCCCCCCACATTACCCTGGATCACCTGTCCACGGTATTCCCAGACTATTTTCGTGGCACACTAGAGAAGCTCCTGAAAGGGTGCCGATCCTTTAGGCGAGTACGAGCCACTTATTCATTGGTTTGAAAACGTTCCGCGGGCCACATAAGCTATCTCAGCATCGTGGGTCACTTACATGTTCTGAAACTGTGCCACAGGTCATTCAAGCGGTCTGTGAATATTGTCGTGGGTGGCTCAAGTGAGATGTGCCGCCAGCAGCTCGGAGAGGTGTGAAACTCTGCTACGGGTGATGTGGAACCGCACCACCTTAAGCGCTCTGTAAAGGTGTCTCGAAACACTTGAATGTGCCGCGTAGTTAATTTTTACGAGTTCGCGGGCCACATCCAATGAATCCGAGAGCCAAGCCATGGGTTGAGCATGAATGAGTTAAAGGCTCAGCAAATGGTAGTGAATAGATTTGATCTTGGTTTGCAATGACCACAGTGCTCATTGACGAGCATGGGTTACTGCTACATTAAGCGTAATACGGTGGGGTTCGAAATGGGTCCCGTGCTTGAGGTGTTGGCTTACAGCGGACAACCTGGCCTTTTGAGAGCCTCAGAATGATGACCGCCAGAGGGCGCCAAAATTTTGAGGAAACGCTGCACCAGTGATTCCCAACGTGGGCGATGGATTGTTCCGGGGGGGGGGGCGGTAGAAACTACGAGTATAACATAGGATTCTATGGGTTAGATTCCGTTGGGGGTGGGGGGGATAGGAGAAAAAAAATTTCCGTAGAAGGGGGCGACGAGACAAAAAAAGGTTGGGAAACTATGCGCTGCACTAATAAAGTTTGCAGGGACATTTTGATAAGGAACAAACATGAGGATTTTTATTTGGTATCGCACCCACAAACGAGATTAACAGATACTCTGATCAAATAACCATTTAGCGAGTGTCCAAACATGGAAATCGAGTGTCCAAACACTAACCGATCGACAAGTGTCTATGCCATTGGCACCACGTCACAACGGGCGATGAAAATTCTAAAATGGGTCGGCGGCGTGGCACTCTGCCATGTGCATGTCCAAGTAGCCCTTCTGGTAGAAGCCCCTGTGGCACTCGGGACACCGGTGCGTCTTCCCGTCGTCTCCGTCACAGCGCACGAACTCGCGGTCGCCGTCTTCGCACCGTACGCACTCGGGGTCGTCGTCTCCCTCTTCTTCGAACGACGAGTGAAGGAACATGTGCGCCTCGAGGAGCCCCTCGCGGCTGAAGGCCGACCCGCAGTGCTCGCAGCGGTGGGACGACCCCCTCTCCCCCGAGAAGTGCTCCAGCACGTGCTCGTCCAGGACGGTCCGGTTGGTGAAGAACCTGTGGCACAGTTCGCACTCGTAGGTGTCGATGTTCCTCGCGTGCGCCGAGACGTGCTGGCAGAAGAGGAACCTGCGCCCGCAGCAGCAGCGCCGGCAGAAGAAGCGCCTCCGGCGCTGGCTGTGCTCGAACATGTGCCGCACGAAGTGGCGCGAGTTGTGCATCCGGTAGCCGCAGATTCCGCAGATCATCCGCTGCTCGTCGCCGTGGACGAACATGTGGGTCTTGAGGACCTCGTGCCTCGAGAACCAGCGCCTGCAGACCCTGCACTGGTTCCCGGAGAACGACGGGGACGCTGTCGTCACCGCGTGGATCCTGTGGCGGCGGACGAAGTGGCTCTTCAGGTCGCCCTCCGCGGCGAAGCACTTCTTGCACAGGTTGCACTTGAAATAGACGCCTCTTTCGGCGCTCTCGTGCTGGTAGGGGGCGACGACGGCGATCCTCCTCATCTCGTCGGCCGGAGACGTCTTGTCGACCGGAATCGGGGTGGCGAGACGACCAACACCACCACAGCCGACGGGGTGGCGTATAAATCCGAAACTGCCGTCGTTGTTGGGATGCCGACCTTCCTCTTCGATGTCGGACATCGATATCACCGACATGGAATGCGTCGGCGACGACGCCAGCAGCCTCCTGGCGTTGACATCGCCGATCCTGCTGCCGCAGCAGCGGAGACGGCGGATGCTGCCGGCGACCGATTCGTTGCCGAATAACGCGTCGTCGTAGTCCGACGCGAACAGTTCCAGCTCGACCTCCATCTCGCTTGGCGAATCCTTACCGCCGTCGACGACCGACTGTTTCGGTTTCGTCGAGAACATGGCGACGACGCGCCGTAAATGTTGTCTGGGAAAAAGTCTGTGTATATAAATCGTAATTATATTATAATTATTATCACCGTGTTACTCGCAAGTGAAAACGCGGCATTAATTCGTTCTCCTAACACACACGGACATGTAATCATCGACGGGAAAGAAAAGTAAACATCTCCCGAACGACAGAGATGAGAATTTCTTGTTTTGGCCTTTGTAACGACGAAGTTTGTCCAGGAAAAAAAAAAAAATGACGGTGATACACATGACGTCATGTACAATTGGTTGGGTTGGGCAAGATGTCCGTTGAAACTGATGTGACCATATTTGTCTAAGGAAAATTACGGGACATTGCGAATTCCAGTCAAAAGAAAAGATATTGTCAAACACACGCCAATTGCGTCTGAAGTTGCCCAATTTCTCTTCAATTATGTGTGAAATTGGAAACAGTTTTTGCCAATTATGTCTCAAATTGCACAAATTTTTTACCAAATGTGCCTAAAATTGCTTAAGGAGAATAAATTGGTGAATACATCAACAAACGCTACATAAAATTGCCAATTGTGTCTAAATTAGTTTAGAAAATCGCAGTTATGTCTAAAATTGCCAACAATCGAACGATTTAAATAAAAAAACTGTCAATATTTTGGAAATGAAGGTAGAACTACTGTGCAAATGACATGTGCGCCAGAACTCTACCAACGAATTTATCTCGCTTGGCTTCGACTACTACCACTACTTAACCGAACATGCACCTCGTATAAATTCCTCTACGGAATTTCTAACGAATCGGCACATGCCGGAAAGAATGTATGTTCTGAGTGTATGCTTGGCCCTAACGTATTTATGTTGTCGAGTTGCCCTTGTTCCGTCTTCATGCCGCCATCTGGCTTCCATTTTCTGAATTAAAGATGAAAATGCTTGAATTTTCATGTTTTGTCAGTATCGTGTTGTAGGCCTGCCTGCTCTCCGCGGAGAGACTTTTTCAAATTAGAAAAAAAAAACACTTTTGGCTTTGACTGCCAAATTACGGTAAATTATAATTGTATAACGAAAAAAAGAAAAAACGTTGAACATAACGACTATATGAATATTTATTTGTTTTCATAATTATTGAATTATTGTAAAATAATTTGTTAGTTATGGAAATAATCTTTATACATTGTGAGATCACAAATCAAGGTAAGCTTTTGTTAAAAAATTCTGAAATATGGGTCTCGGTGATGGTACCTAACTTCGATGCGAGAATTCGAGCTGATCTCTCCGTTAAAAAGTCTAGCGATAGAGAGCAAAAGATCTACAACGGTACAAATATTTAACCATTGCACTTCGCTCACTATTTGAAACATAAATAGCAGCACTACAAAATCACATCCAACGCCAGATACGCACTCAGACTTAGGTAAACATTTCTCCGTCATTACTCACTCGGTGGTGAATTACCCATAAAGCGATGGTCGCAAGTTGTGGTCGATTTCAAAGATTTGATTCTCAAAGAATTGAGACTTGGCTCCAGGATGTATGGCATGCCAGGATGACAATGCAAAACATGTGGAACGAATCTGGACGAAAATTCTAATATACTTAATCTAATGAGCAAACAATGATGTGATCGTTGATATGGGGAATGATATCAACTGGGGAACACAACTTCTCCAGTTCTTCCCAAGGGGTTTCATTCTACCAGCGAAGGGTTTTCCATTAGAAAAGTATCAACGTTGAAAACATGATAAATACCTAGGCTGACCATATTTTCTTCATAATAATACGGGATCTGTGGGATATCTTCAGTTATCCTGAAAAAAAAATTGTGTTTAAAAAAAAGGAAATTGCGAACCATGCAAGTAATGTTGCCAATCGCAGTCAAAAAAATTTTCAAATGCAAGTAAAGACTAATTACAGCCAAAAAATTATTGAATGCAATTGAAGTTGCCATAAAGTTGTAAAAAATTGTTAAATGCAAGTAAAGTTGCCGATTACAGCCAAAAAAAAAAAAAAATGTGAAAGACAAGTTAAACTGTCAAATACAGCCAAGAGAAATTTTCAAATGTGTTAGTATAGTTTAGTAACCAGTGGGCGTCGATAATATGTCAAATGTCGACTGCGCTGTGAAGACCGCCCAGTTCCAAAGGCGTGAATATTGTCGGAAGTCCATCGACACAGCCCGAACAACAGGCATCAGAACCATTATGGAAGTATGAGACCGTACCTGCAGAAGAAGACCCCTGCCTTAAGGTGTGAATATTGTCGGAAGTCCATCGACACAGCCCGAACAACAGGCATCAGAACCATTATGGAAGTATGAGACCGTACCTGCAGAAGAAGACCCCTGCCTTAAGGTGTGAATATTGTCGGAAGTCCGTCGAAAGACCGGACATCAAGCGTCACAACCAGGTGATGTAAGTATGAGACCATACCAGCAGCATTCGCACCAGACCAAAACTCTCCACTATAGTTTTCATATTTAGGAGTCTGGATAATTATTGTTAGGTAACGCACATAACATTCTTTTTAGCTGACTTTATTAATTGCGTAATAACTTCAGGAGCCAACATATGCGAAGTCACTCTCATACATCAACTGAAGTCCATCGTGTCTAAAAAAAGACTAATACAATGAAGATACGGCTGCCGTTTTTGCGAGTAAATTAGACAAGAAGGAAACAAGTTACTCTTTTTCTCGGTGGGAAGACCACTGAAATGGCTGGTGTACGTTATAGAAGGAAGAAACATCGAATTAACCTTCTTAACCTTCATAACAGCTGAGAGGTCTTATAGTACCTAAAAAAAGTTGGACCCACACATAACTCAGTATTCCCATATCGAGGGACGTGGGGGTCGAGAGGAAAATATCTGTCTAACCAATTCGCCAATCTGTTTAACATCCCGTAAAGGAGGGTCCCAAAGTTCATTAATAATAGTTTCCTTTTTTTTTTTCGGTGTGTTTAAATTTCTATACTTTTCTAAAGAAACTCACATGGTGATGGTTGCCTTTCCACCATGTTTTTTTTTTTTTGACTCGTCGGTCGATGGAACGTGAGTCACGACGAAAGATTTTTTTAGGAATCGATTTAACACTGTCTTCTTGAGTCGAAGGCAGAAAAATCGAATCACGATTCCTGCTTCTTTTGCTTTCCGATTTTAACAGGGCTCATTAGTAAGTCAGCCACCGATACCCCCCCCTAACTGAATGTAACAGGTACTATGATCACCTGCTTCATATGAAAAAGAAAAAGATGTCTCGTTTCTATTGGCCTACTTTTCACTAATTTCGCTTTTTTGTTCTTTTTTGAATAATGGTTGAAATTCACTAAAAGTGATTACGAGTCACATTCCGTTGAATGGACATTTCTCTCCTTGAATTCGATGAAAAAAAAAGTGCTAAACGTCATCGAATATTGTGCTGGATTTGTTTTTTGTTTGTTTTTGGTACGGCTAAGTGGAGCAACTTTACGTTACGTGAACTCTACCGGTCGGTAGGAGCCATCCCTTGGTGTCCGGAATGGGCCAGATTCACGGACCATTCATCCGAGTCAGTCAAACTCACACACAACGCTACATACGCACTCGTAGTGCTGGGTACATATAAACACTTCCGGCCCAACTCATTCGGTAGGAAATTTCCCGTCGCGATAGACTGGAGTTGTGCTCGGTTTGAAAGGAAGTCGGTGGGAACTACAGTACCTTGACTGAAGCGTAATTACAGAGGGGAGGGGGGCATGAATGGGTTTTCAAGAAAATTAGTAGGAAGGGGGGGGGCAAAATTTGTATAGCCAACAGGCGGTAAAATCCCTTCCCCCTAACTAGAAAGCGGGGGGGGGGGGGAGTATTTATTTGCATAAATAAATATGGTGCTGACCGCTGATTACTAAGAAATGAAGGAATGATTGTACGAGCTTAATTGTGCTACAAGACACTTAAAACGCGGTAAATCACCAGGTGCCGCTCTCATAAGTCCTGAGTACATCAAATATTCCGGATTCGAATTTTCGTAATTTGAGTATTGGAAACCTTTAATGACTTCCTTATAAGTGGTAATATCCCAGAAAACTGGATACATGCGGTATTAGTCCCGATCTATGAAAAGAGGGAGTATTCACGATCCTGGAAACTAAATCGCGTGATATCTTTGCTTCCAGTTCTACGTTTAACGGCAATTCTGAACAATAGATTAACACTATGGATGGAAAGTAACAGCATTGTTTTTGAATGTCAAGACGGATTTCGTGAAATTATTGTGCCATTGATCAGCTGTTCCCGATGACGTCATTAATATAATCTAAACTTAGTAAAAAAAAAGAGGTGAATATTTTGTCTCCCTCCGTTGATTTTCGCAAGGCATTTTACAGTGTCTCCCACGATAAACTTTTCATGGTTCTTAAAAACATCGGTATCAGTTCTTCATTTATTAACCTAACCATGAACATTTATAATAGAGCCATAGTGGGCATATCATCCAGCAGTAGCAATCTTGAATACGCAGATGTCAAAGTTGGCGAGGGACTATGCCAGTCAATAACCAAACGAATGAGCTAGGGAGTTTGCAAGCATGAAAGTGACCAAAACTGTACGCAAGCGTGGAAATGACCAGAAGAGTACCTAAGGTAGCCTAGAACCAGGTCAGTGAGGGAACAAAAGAATGAGTGGCCTTGAAAGTGTGAAAGCATGGGAGTAACCTAAGAGCACGGGATGAGGTTAGGGAGTGAGCAAAAGAATGGTTTACAGGAATGGTTTACGAGAGGACGGATCCCGGAAAAATGCCATAACTCGTATTCTGAGATACGGAGTTTCTTTTTCAAAGGGAACAAATTGTTTAAGGATCTTTTTTGAGATGGATACACACCATCTGGCGAAAAAGAAGGAAATCATTGTTTTTTAGGCTTGAGGCAGTTACTTTAACTGCATTTGTTTCCTATCGTTAGGGACTCGTTAGCTTTTTTGTTTGATCAACTCCCAAATGTATGGGGTATTTCAGAAAGGACTCCCTTTAGGTTCGTTTGATGGGCCGGCCTGGGAAATTTTAAAGACGTCGGTTTCCAAACTAAATTACAGTTTCAACATTTCTAACTGTGGGACTATTTAAAGGTCATTATTCACAGCAAGAGTCCTCAAGCGCTGTATCAGCTTGGACAGTTTATCTGTGAGGCATATGCGTCCATAACGTACTATATGCATTCGCAGGCAAGTGGCTTCAAACTTCACCCTTCATTTTTCTCATGTCAGTGTTAGGCAAGACGACCATTTAGAATTCATCGAAATGCGATTTGGCTCATGTTTGCAAAAGGACAACATCACCATTTGTGTGTTTAAAGGATTTAGGTGCCATCTGTTAGCCAAAGTTGTAACTAATTACACAAACCCGGTGCTATTGTAATTTCGGTCCTGCCCATAAAATGAATTACTTGTTTCATTTTTCCAACCATCACTTTTTCAAGTTATAATCAAGTTGTTCAATAAAGTTATGCCATTTCAAAGTTAAGGGGGCCGTTTTTCCGAACGCCCTGAATATTGCACATTAAGCTGCATCATGTTTATTGCCTTATCGGGGGTGAAACGGTTTTAACCGCTTCGCTTACAATGTTTCGGCGAGAGATTCGGATGATCTCTATTTTACAAATGGCGAAAAATATGGTAACCTCGTCCTAACCTAACCACACGTTAGGGAAAGGTAAAGAGATTGAAGAGGAAAAAAATGAAAAAACAGTATAATACATAAGTGCATATAAGAGAGTGTAGTTATACGAATTAGATTTCCTCTTTTCACCAGTTCTCTTTTGCTCTTACACGTATATAGTAGAAGAATACATCATATCTGGGAGGAGGGGGGGGGGGAGTCACAAATAATTGTATAGAAATAAAAGGAAGGTTAAAAACTTCGTAGGGTTACAGCAAAACCCTGACGGTGATATGAGAGGAAAGAAAACAGAAAGAGCTTGTTTTTCACTTTATTCCAAAGGCGTGTGGACGCAATATTACGTTCTTGATCGTAAAGTGGTTAAAAATGGGAAATTAATTAAATGGAGATGAACCGAGGTTGCGCATGATAAATGAAATACCCTCAAATGGCAAGTCAAATGAAAATTTTAGTTTCGGACGCGAGAGTTATCGAAAGAGCTAAGAAAGTTTGAACTTCCTACTGTTTGGAACATTCCTACTGTTTATACTGTAAAACCTCGATATAACAATACTGTGCTGGCCAAGAAAAGATGTCGTTGCAGAGGGATCATCGTTATATCGAGAGGCAGTAGTTTAACATAAGAGTGCAGACCAGAGTGCACACGCACAACCATTTTATTCGTCCACGGGATAGATAAGCGGTATTTCTTGGCCGACAGAAACATGTGTATAAAGCGTAACCACATGACCCGTATTTTACGGGATGTTCCTATAATTTTGATCGTCTCAGTTCTTTTTATAAAATGTCTCGTGTTTAACATTGGAGTTTTGGACATTGAAGTCAGCGAGTCAAACGGAAGCACATGCGGTGATTCTAACTAGTCGCAGTAGTTAAAACTCCGAGGCTTTTGTACATTTCGCTCTGCTTTTGTTGATCTGGCCTTAATCTAAGTGTAGTGACGAGATTACATCTCTACTATCAAGATGTGTTACGGCATAACACATTAAGAAAAAGAAGCCCGGAATAATTTTAGCCCGCCACTCTCCTAACATCATAACCATTAATAAATGTGTTTGTGTGTGTGTGTGTGTGACATTTGGGAGAAAAAAGAATTCACGCGAAAACATGCGACTTACCGCATTTGTCCACATAAGGTGTTGTTTGGACGAACACGCGGAAGTCACTCTTCAGAAAGAAGAAGCAAATAAAAAAAAAAAAACCATACCATCATGTCTACATCCATGATTCCTCATGCTTAAATAATGCAAAGGCGTGTGCGCGTGGAAGGTGTCGAAAATTTTCCTCGTTGAAAATTTCCACCTCCATGTCAAAAAAAAATAATGTTTATGAACGGAGAGCGCGAGCATGATTTACTCCAAGAGAGCTATCACAGCCGCATTTTCTTACGTCTATCTTCGTTTTGTTTTTTTTTTTTTTTTGGTTTTTAATGCATGCATTAATAAGTCGTTCCAAACTCAACATTTCTCCTGTCATCTCTTAGATGATGCATGAGAGAAACCTTGAAGGTTTTCTCTTCCAATGCAAATGCTAACTCGGAATTATATAAAAAAATATTTCTATATTTTCTTTTCAACGTTTCATTTTATGTTTTTTTCGAAACATGCGTCGTTATGAATCCAGAATTAAGCGTGGCAAGACTAATGCGCAATTATTTATGCAAAGTAAACAACAAAAGAAATTCCAGATTCCGCATACGTCTTTTGATCAAACAGAATGCGCAAAATGAGTAACTCCCAGCATTTGTTTTATTTAACCCCCGTAAATATAGGTAGAGTCATGTTAACACATGTCCGTTACGGTCTTAAAAAACTAAAGTTTGTACAAAATATAGGTATTAAAATTTTAAGGCTTTTCTTTTTTTGAGACACGTGTATCTCGCCCCCTTTTGTGCGCAATAAATCCAAGCTTTTTTACTGCTGAGAAAAGAAATATGCTTAGGTTATATAGCTGGAAAATAGAGTATTTTCAGGGTTCATTTCGTGCCTAGTTAAACATTTTTATTGGCGTGGAAATGGCTCACGCCAAACATGATGGTCGCAACCCTCGTTCTACAAATTATCTTATATACTAATGTTGCGCTTGAGGTGGGTGCGCCATAAGTCAAGATGCTCTGCTTTAATTACTTGCCGTAAAAGTCAGGCAGAACCAATAGAAAAAAAAAACAAAAAACCAAGTTTACTTTCTGCTGCTTATGCTGCTATTTACATTGAAGGAATGACTTAAGAAAATTAACCGCTGAAACCATAGAAGGCATGATATGGATATATTAATATCTCACCAATATTATGGGTGTCGCTTAAATTTGTTTTTGCCATTGTCTGGCTTGACTGAAGATTCCGTTTTTTGAAGGATTTGGTACCTGAATTATCGTTTGAAAATCCTCTGGACTGACTGAAACATTGTTTGAAGAGCTGGCTTGTCCTAAACGTAGTTTGAAGAGTTGGTTGAAGACATTGGCAAACAATGTTCGAGTCAAGCTAGCTCTACAGAAAATCCAGCTCGTCAAACAATTATTCATACAGACCAATTTTTAAAATGATGCTCTAGCCAGTCGTCCGACAGTAGACTGACTGAAAACGTCAGCTATATTTAGGGAAGGTGCAAACCTCTATTTTGGCACCTTCTTTCCCATAATTTTCAAAGCCTTCGTAGAAGATCAAACTGTAATGCCGGTAAGGAAACTTTCAAACAATGTTCATACAATGCTACAGTCAAACAAGTCATCAGACAGCAATTCTACTTAACCAGCTTTTAAACAATGTTTCAGACAAGATAGTTCTCCAAACAATGTTTCGGACAAGATAGTTCTCCAAACAATGTTCCAGACAAACTAGTTCTCCAAACAATGTTCCAGACAAACCAGTTCTCCAAACAATGTTCCAGACAAACCAGTTCTCCAAACAATGTTCCAGACAAACCAGTTCTCCAAACAATGTTCCAGACAAACCAGTTCTCCAAACAATGTTCCAGACAAACCAGTTCTCCAAACAATGTTCCAGACAAACCAGTTCTCCAAACAATGTTCCAGACAAACCAGCTCTCCCAAAAATATGATGAGCCAGCTCTTCGAACAATTTTTCAGACAAGTCAGCTCTGCCAACAATTTTTCTGACTAGCCAACTCTCGAAACACTGTTCCCGACAAACCATCTCTTCAAAAAATGTTTGAGAGAGATAATCTAGCTCTCCAAACAATTTTGCGGACAAGAAAGCTTTTCAAGCAATTTTTCCGATCAAGTAGCTGTCCAAACTGTTTTTCAAACAATGCTTCAACAAATACAGCTCGTAAAACAGTGATTCAACTGAATGAGCTCTGAGGTATGTTTCGGAAAAACCGGCTCACCGAACAATTCTTCAACCAGTCTACTTCAACTTCAACAATAGTTTGAGCAAACAGTGTTTTGTACAAGCCAGCTCTTTAAACCAGCGGTCAACCTGCCTCTTTAAACAATGTTCCTAAGAAAAGTTTGTTCCCTAAACAATTTATTGGACAAGCCTGCTGCTTCAACAATGTTTCTGACAAGCCAGTTATTCAAACAATGTTTCTGGCAAGCCAGTTATTCAAACAATGTTTCTGACAAGCCAGTTATTCCTATATATGCCAGTTATTCAAAAAATGTTTCTGACAAACCAGTTATTCAAACAATGTTTCTGACAAGCCAGTTATTCAAAAAATGTTTCTGACAAACCAGTTATTCAAACAATGTTTCAGACAAGCCAACTCTCCAAACGTTTCGAAGAAAACAGTTTTCCTAACAATGCCAGTTTCCATAAGCCAGTTTTCCTAACAGTGCTTCGCATAAGCCAGTTTTCCTAACAGTGCTTCGCATAAGCCAGTTTTCCTAACAGTGCTTCGCATAAGCCAGTTTTCCTAACAGTGCTTCGCATAAGCCAGTTTTCCTAACAGTGCTTCGCATAAGCCAGTTCTCCTAACAATGTGTTGAATAAGCCAGATCTTTAAACAATGTTTTTGACAAACTGGCTCTTGTTTCGACTTAACAAACTTCGACTAAAATATGAAAAGAAACCGGGGCATTTTTTTTGCAAAAAAAGGCGGACACATAGAAAACCATGACAACCCCAGAAAATACAGGACAATGCGGGACGTATAGCCACCCTATCCACAATACGGGGAGGTGGAAAAAAATCAACCCTCACAGCAGCGAGCTAGCTCTGCATGCCCCCTGAACTAGTCATAGTAGTCAACAAATATCTCACTGACATTAAAACTCCGAGGCTTTTGTACACTTCGCTCTGCTTTTGTTGATCTAGCTTTAATCTAAGTGTAGTGATGAGATTACATCACAAACTATCAAGACGTGTTATGGCATAACACATTAGAAAAAGGGGCCTGGAATAATCGAAAAACAATGTTTATAGAATAGGAATGTCCTCATATAAGAACGTTACAAGATGTTTCGTCTTTGTAGGCTATTCATGATTGATAAAATTTAATGAGAAATTACCACTTCCACGGAAAGTGGAAGATACGTAGGATATTGTCCGCTTAAGAGAGGTCTTAATTTTTCCGTGCAATTATTTTCCCCGACACATCGAATACTTATTTCACAAGAGCAAGATTCAAATTGTCCGAAGATTAACGGGTGCCATATTTCATACTAAAAAGTCTGAGGTCACGAAAATCTCGTATCTCAGAACGGCAATAACGTCAAATTAACATAATTACGACTAAATTTCATTGGTATGAAATATACAGTGGCGTAACTAACGACCATCTTGTCCTTAGCTATGCTGCATAAATAAAGATGTTCAAAAAGAAAAAGTGTTTTTTTTTCCCCCCTTAAAAGCTTGACAAATGTTCTGTTAAGAGCAGTATAAAAGCTGAAACACATGTGCTTAGATTACAGAGTAAGTTTTTTTTTTATGAAAGCCCGTTTTAGGCCATAAAGACGTCTTCATAAGGCCGGTACGTACTCCGAGGCTCACACATCGCCCCGCTTATTTCATTATCCGATCGCGCTTATACATAAGTATGTACGATCCGTGGACTAGCGAATTTATTGTCACCGTAGATTACTTTGTTGCAAAATGAGGACTATAATTAAAACGGTGACTGTGTGAATAGTCTTGAAGACGCACAGCAGGTGGCGCTCTGAAAAATGGACTCTTTTCCGCTCTTATCAGTGAATACCAAGAGTAAAATTATTGTCGTTTTTTTACATAAAGGCCTTTTCTTTTTTCCTGGAACCTTATTATATTCTTGGAAAGCTTTTTTTTTTATTTCCTCACTAAATTTGTATTCCCCAGGTCCTTAAAGTCTCTGCAATGACCTTTGATTAGGCCTAAAAAGCTGTTTAATATAGCTTGAAATAAGCTATATATTTCAGTTCTTTTAAGCTCCCCGTGTTGATTACAAAATGAGCTTTATTTTGGTGAAATCTAAGGCTCGGGAGAAGTCCCTTCATGTGTAGAACTACTGGAAATTTCACAGCGATGGTGGCCCGAAAATGAATTGATTCGTGAGTACAGTAATACCTGTAATACCTAGGGTGACCATACGTTCCGTATTTCCCGGGAAGTATGGGATTTCTTTATTGAAGTCAAAGATTGAAATTATTTTTCTACTCATAAGTTATATAATGATGATTACAAATATAAATAAGAACATTAATCTCCCATATTTATCTTGGTGAACGTTTCATTTCGTGGAATTCATTTTAATCCCCTGCAATTTGCTGTAATGCTTCATTTCCCGCCATTGCGATTTTTCCGTAAAATCAGCAATATTTGGCAACTTTTCCATTTTTGGCGTCATTCTTGGCGATAAATGGCGATGTTCCGTATTTTCCCGTATTTGGAATTCCAATTCCCCGTATTTTCCTCGAGGAAATATGGTCAGTCTATACGGTGGCCCGAAAATGAATTGATTCGTGAGTACAGTAATACCTCGACTTACGTCCCCGCGCAGTTACGTAGTTTCTTTCTAAGAACGACTTTTTTTTCAAGTTAGATGCATTTTGAGTAAACCTTGAAGCATTTTGACTTTGCGTTCTTGGAGAGAAATGCTTCGCCCTTTGCTTGGAGAGACGCATAAGAAAAAAGACGAATAGATAGGAAATGGTGAAGAAAATCTGCAGATTTAACTCTCAGCTCCCGTTGGAAAAGTTTAACCGGACTTACGTCTACCAAGTCGTGTGTGTGTGTATATATATATATATTATGAAAGCCCCATTTTGCAAAAATTCCAAAACAGGCCTTGTTTTGTTTATACGACACTTAGAACCGAAGTTATGCCCACTTTAGAATGCGTTTAAACATTAAGTAATCTGCAAATTGTAGTTTAGTAAGGGACAGTTCCAGGTTGTGGTTTAGCAGGGAATTTTTCTCTAATAGGGCTGTTGAGAAATGGAAGAGCTCACCTCCGGGTGTCGTGAATTATAACACAATTGACGCTTTTAAAAAGACGTACGATAACGTAGTGGGACAAATCAAGAAGTTATCCATACTTAGAATTAAGATAACTATAATTTTTTCTGTGGGCAGGCAGTGTATTATAAAGCATTGCTCCGGATAATGTCTCTCACAAGCACTCGAGATGGCAAAGCACGAAGCAGTTTCAAGGGCAACTGAGATTTATTTTACAGAACAGCTATTCACACACGTATTCACAAGCAGCGATTTTACGATACACGCTAAACAGAGAGGTGGCTTTCCTTGCATACAAGAGATCGCGTCTTCCAAAAACTCAACAAATTGCTCATAGTTCCGCCCTGGCGGCGCTTATATGCAGATTCCAGAACGTTCTCTCATATTCCTACGGGATCCAATCCTTTTCTTTGGCGTTATGTCATCGCCAAATCATCGGAGCTGTCGCTAAATTCGCGGAGTTTGCCGTCAATTCGGCGAGATTCACAGAGGAATGCGTTAATAACTATTGAATAGTAAAAGATGACAATAATAAATGATAAGTAATGACTATTTACATAATTTTCGCAACAGTAGTAATTGGTAGGTTTTTCTTTTTTGGGATACATGCTTTTATATTGGGTTGCTGTATTTGGTTATATTTGATATCCATATTTTTTTATGGGCATCTTTTTTCAGCCACTTCGTTGAGCAATTTGCATGTTTATTCATTTATTCAAAATACAAAGCTACAGGTTTAAACCCAATTACAGCTTGCAGTAAAAATAAGAATTAGCACAGTGTAGAAAATAGACGACTGCATGATAAAGTACACAAAAGATAAATAAAAAGTAGCAAAATACAAAAACTCTACACAAAGATATATACAACGCAATCACAGCAAAAATCTTCTAAAGTCGGTAACAGACGAATGAAAAATATCCAGATGTCGAGGAAGATCATTATAAAATTCGGAAAATCTGTTTATAGCACAGTAATTACTAATATTAGTATTGAATGATTTGACGGCAAATAAGCAATTAGATCTTGTATTGTGGCACTTAATAGTGAAACAGATTGCGTTAATAATGGGTACGCAATCAATTTGGTTAGTCAACAGTTTCTTGAAAAATAATAACGAGCAAGTAATCTCTGAATTTTTGTAAACTAATAACATTGAAACTGTTTCGTAAATGAGTGGGGCAGATAGAACATTGTTATAAGGACCATGCTTTCGAAATATAAATACCTTAGAAAATTGTTTTGAATAATTTCAATATGACAAGCGTGAAATGGGTTCCAGATAATTGAAGCATATTCCAGTTCAGATCTTATAAGCGTATTAAAAAGGGGTATTAATGTATTACTATCGTTGAAATCTCTCGACATCGTTTTGAGCAGGCCAAGTTTTTTTATATGACACAGAGCAAAGATTTCTAATGTGATCAGCAAAGTTAAAATTGGTACTATAAATAACGCCCAAATCGGTCGCAGAGGTTCTGTTAAGATATTGGCTATTATTAATGCTATATGTAAAAAAGATTGGATTCTTTTTGTGAGTGAAGGAAAGAACAAAAAATTTATCAATATTGAGATTAAGTCAATTAAGTAAACACCATTCGTGAAGTAAAGACAACTCATTTTGTAGGCAATAACATACATCAATAAAATCAATACTTTTAAAAATCTTCAAATCATCAGCAAAGAGTAGACAATTTTTCAAAAGTGCGGATAGATCATTGATAAAAATGATAAATAACAACAACGGGCTTAGGACAGATCCCTGAGGTACACCAGAACTAGCAACAAAACCTTGGCTTAAATTGGATTTATAGGATACATGCAACAGCCTATTGGATACGTAGGAAATGAACCAATTCACTAAGTCAGAGTTAAAACCGATTTTACTAATTTTGCTAATAAGAATTCCATGATCGATATGATCAAAAGCTTTTGAAAAATCAGCATATATGACATCAAGTTGTCGCGTGTTATGTATGGCGTCTATAATACAGGCATTAAGACTTTGAATATTATTGACAGCACCATATTATTGACAATACCATTGACAAAACCATGTTGATTCGCGGAAATACAGGACTTGATCTGATTTTTAAAAAAATTTATGCAATATCGATTCGAAGATTTTAGTGAACGGAGATAAAATAACAACAGTTTTATAGTTCTCAATTCAAGATTTGTCACATTTTTTGAAGATGGGAACAACTTTTGATCTCTCCCACTCGGCCGGAAAAATTTTGGTTTTTAATTGATAAATTGAAAATAATTAGCAACGGAAGAACAAAATTCATAGCACAAGCTTTAACTATATCAGAAGGAACACCATCCATACCGAGAGAAAAGCCTTTAAAGCCAGGTTTTCCTAGAAGCAGGTTTCTACAGCGCGTGCAGCGTGAAAACTCTGATTGGTGAAAATAACCTGAATTTCCAGTTTTTAACCAATCAGCGTTTTTACTCTGCACACTGCGCAGAAATTCTACTCCTAGGAAAAACCCGGCTTAAGTTTCTTTATACCACGAACAATATCATCCACAGAAACATTATCAATGGTAACAACATTAGAAGCATTAGGAATAGCCGTATTAGAGAAATAGATATCACCATTTGTCGACGTACTGGTGATGTAACTAGACTTGAAACAATTCAAGTTGCAAATGCAGTTGCAATATCAGAAGTAGTCGACAAAAAATTATTATTAAACTTCATGTTTAAAGGAACATTTCTATTTTTGATAGTGCTGAAAGACCAAAATGTTTTAGGGTAATTTTTCAGCGATGATTCAATATGTGAAAAAATTTACTTTTTATACTCCCTCATAACTTCAGATCTAATTCTAGCTCTGTAAAGTTTATACTGCATTAAGTCGCTGTGGTGGTCGAGTGGTTAAAGTGACGGACTCGAACCCCACAGTGGTGGTCGGCTGAAGTTGGTTTTCTGTGGTTCACAACTTCAAGGCGCCAATGCGAGCCGATCTCCCCGTTAAAAAATCTCGCCACAGAGAGCAACAGCCCTACAACGATAAATCATTCAATCATAACACTTCACTCATAGTTAGAAGAACTGGTTTCAGATGGCAGCACTACACATAACAAGCATTACAGAGAAACAAAAAAACTTCACGTCAGGTTTCACTACACGTACACGCACATTCCCGCATGTACCGATTCGTTGGGGGTTCCGCGGGGGGGGGGGTGCATGTGTGGTGTAGCAGTAGTAGGTAGGGCCTCCAAAAAAAAATGGCTCGGGGATCCATGATGTTCTTAAGTCAGCCACCTCGTTGGGCAATATGGCGTTGTATTTGTAAGTCAAAAATTCTATTAAATTTCAAATACCTATTGCGTTGTTATGTTGTGGCGTTTGTGGTTTGTGAATAAAAACTTTAAACACGTTTGGTGCGAAGAATGCTATTCATAGCATTTTACTTGAGTTTGAAACATGGTTTCTAAAAATCTATTGATTGCATCATTGCAAAATGTTATTATGATATTCTGCCATATATTCTTAAGGCTATGAACTAAATTCGCATGTATTTGTCTAATTACAGCGTTTTATACACGATATATTAGACGAAATTTCAAAAAATTCACGCGTACATCAACAGATTTGGGTGTAACTTATGAGCATACCATACAATCCTTTGAATTTTAGTTCATAACTCACCTGATGATCACTAGCTGAATGTACTGTGAAAACAGCAAAACATGGAATTCATTGAACTAATAATTAATTCATAGAATTTTTTGTAATCGTGTTTCGGATATTACATGAATTTTGCTTAAAATTTGATATGAAAATATAATTTCTTCATAGAAAAAGACGTAGCAAGTCCAAAATTTACTATTGTTTTCACCATTTTGAGATTTCTATCAAAAAAATGTTACCAATGTAACATTGCTTCACTGCAGTATCATTTTACAGAAAAAGTGCTAAGAAAAGTAGTACAAAAAAAATGAAGATTACTGTTATGTAAGTTGGGGTATGACTGCAATGCAGGGGTCTTCAACCTCTCAGACACGGCGGGCCGAATCGAAACTTCCCACGAAGCCCGCGCGCCACCATATTCACACAATCTAGTACCATCTTATTAGAAGGGGGGGGGGGGGCTTCGAGTTAGACAAAGACAAAAATAATCGAAGATTATTATTTATTTTATTAATTGTTATCAATTTTGATTAGTTCCGAAATAGTTTTTTTTTTCACTAATTCTGAAAGTGTTTGATCAATTAATGATTAATTTTGAGATTAATTTCAATCTGAAATCACTTTAAATCATTCTGTAGTTTTTCGTTTCGGTTATTCTGAAATCGTTTTCCTTCTCAATACATCTTAAAATAATTACTTTCAATAATTATGCAATTATTCTTTTATTGAATGTGAAATAATTTCTATCTGAAATTACGAAATAATTTCTCTCTCATTGATTTATAAGTTATTTTCTTCCCACTAATTCTGGAATTGTTTCTTTCATTTATATATGTTGCTGCCAAAGCCAGAAATTAACCCATTCGCGACGGGGCCGGCTACTTCGCGAACTGGCCAGTTTCGTAGAATATTGACTCGGCCAATGTCCGAAATTCGGACATCATCCGGAAAGTTTGCGAAATGGCCGGTGATTCCCTGGTCAAAGCCCGATAACAAAAGACGGGATCATCATCAGTTTGGAGTATTTTTTCATGATAATTATGCCCATTAAATTGAATATTAAATATTTTTCTCCAAAATTTCGCAGAAAAAATTATGTTAATTATATTAATTATGGGTCGTCTGACATAAGCACTTCGAGCTTTGGCCAGGGATCTCCGTCTATTTCACGAAATAGCTGGACAAAGGTTGGGAATCACTGGTTTAAAACAATAAATGAAAGAAATAATTTTAGCATCGATGAGATAATTTCAGCATTAATGAAAGATAACTTGAGCATTAATGAAAGATAATTTCAGCATTAATGAAAGATAATTTCAGCATTAATGAAAGATAATTCCAGCATTAACGAAAGGTAATTCCAAAATTAATGAAAGAGGTAATTCCAAAATTAAGGAAAGAGATAATTCCAAAATTAATGAAAGCGGTAATTCCAGCATTAACGAAAGATAATTTTAGCATTAATGAAAGAGATAATTTCAGCATTGATGAAAATGATAATTCCAGAATTAATGAAAGATAATTCCAGCATTAATAAAATAAATAATTCCAGCATTAATAAAATAAATAATTCCAGCATTAATAAAATAAATAATTCCAGCATTAATAAAATAAATAATTCCAGCATTAATAAAATAAATAATTCCAGAATTAATGAAAGTGATAATTCCAGAATTGATGGAAGAAATTATTCCAGCATTAATGAAAAATAAGTAATTCAATCAACGTTAGTAGAAACCGCTTATTGGAATAATATAATATTCGACTACCCTTATCATTTTCGCCGAGTACGGAACGGACCGGAATCACAACACGGGGAAAAAAAATTCACTTGCAGTTAACGGTTCGGTTTATGTTATCAATTTTTTTTTCTTCTTAAATACAATAACACATCCTACAACTACTATAAAAACGCCTCACTTCAATTCAACAAACTGATCAAACGCAAGTCCTTGACATTTTAAAATATACAAGACTATCTATTACAAAATCGTGCAAAACCGAAACCCGGTAGCCATTTTATCCATAAGGAAACAAACAACAAAAGCTCTCTGTTGATGGGAAAAAGACAAGGTTTAGGTCAAGCTTAAACAGAAAATAAAGAAACAATTTTTACCTGGAAACAATGTTGCCACAGATAAAAACATTAACTCCCATATTTTCACCTCACATTCAAAAAAAAAAAAAACTACGTATAAACTTCCCCGTGGATACTTAGAATTTGGACAGCGATAGTGATCATTATATCAAATGAGACTACTATATTTCTTCTTGGCTTTTACAGTTAATTTCTGCTAATAAATTGTTTCCATTCCTATCTCTCTCTCTCTTTTTCTGTTTTCTCCGCAATTTCCTTTTAAAGCCCTATTGTGTGATGGACATTCTCTCTCTTACTTGGTTGGTTTATTCTGGTCACGCCCCAACATCTTGACAAAAAACGGCAAGACAATGTTTTTTTCTTCTGGAAAAGAAACAGAAGAGTTTCGAAACCATACTTCAGAATGGAGAAGAAACCCCTTTTTTTTTCTATTTTATTTCATTGGACACAATTTATAACTGCGGTCCGTTCGCAAGAATTTGGGACCCTTGGAATGTAATAAATATTTTTAGAAGGTCTTTCGAAGGGAATGGAATCGACATTTTTCTTTTATATTCTATTTTTTCTGTGGGAACACAAAAAGGTTGAAATGCTAAAATACCGAAAACTATATATCCGTCGGTATTCAAGTGTGTGTGTGTGGATAATATTTGCCGGACTGGACCGGACTGGCACGTTTGGATAAGAATATACGTGATTCTATGCATATATTTTTGCTGCACCGTGTACCGAATTCCAACCCTCGGTTTACGGAGTTGATTCGTTCCTAAAGTCCGTTCGTGAACCGATTCGCTCGTAAACCGGAACGATTTCTCCCGTGGGAATCGATGTAATATTAATTAATCTGTTCTTGGGACTGAAGATTTCTAGTGTGAACTTTTATTACAGCTCCGGTGCTTTATGTAGAAACAATGGCCACCAATGAATCAGTGTTTCTTCAAAGTGTGCATCGTGGCAAGGTGGAGATATTGGTTTGTGTGCCTATTTATGGTTTGAAGTGGCTGCAATATGTAATAATCTGTTAAGTTATGTAATAATATGAATTAATCTGTTTTTGGGAGCCGTAGTGTGAACTTTTATAACAGCTCCTGTGCATTACATAAAAGCAATCGTCGCTAATAAACCAATGTTTCTCAAAGTGTGCATCGCGGCAAGGTGGAGATATTGGTTTGTGTGCCTATTTATGCTTTGAAGTCATTGTTTGTAAGTGAAAATATCTACTAACTATTCTGGGGAGCTGCAGATGAACCATGAATCGGGCAGGGGAACTGCAAAGGTTTGAGAACCACTGCAATAAACCAATACAGAAAAAAGATTGCCATAATTTGAAAGAAATGAAATATAAATGATTCCTGGGCAATGTCTGGATTCGTGGATATCACCTTTAATCGCAGTGTCAAAGCCCTTCAAAATCTCTACAGGAAACACAATTTGGCCGTTGTTTTCCGAGCCCGATTCGTAAAGCACTTGCAAGCTTTGTAAATAAGAATGCATTATAATGCAAAATAATACAGTTACGTTTCTAGAAGTCACTGACTGCTAGTTCTATGTCAGATATTATTACAAAAAAAACATCTTTTCTTCAGAGAAATTCATAAAGTTTGAAATGAGACCAGCTAATCATGTGCTTCTCAACCTGTAGTCCGCGGATCACTTTGGGTCCGTGATTACCAATTGAATCAATTTCTATGATATGAAAATTTAAAAAAAAAATACATTTTGTATTTCATACGAGGGTGGTGACGAAATTGGCCTTCTGACGTTACCGGGGGGGGGGGGGGGTCTGCGACAGCAGAAAGGTTGGGAGACATTGAGCTAGTCCATGGGCTGGATAAGAGGAGTCGTATTTGAAGGCAGGAACAATATTCCGATGAAGTCTATTCTTCAACTGTCACGTCGAAAAAAAAAAAAATCGGTATCGGAGACTTCCCTCGGGATTTAGTTTGCGTGTGTTCGTAAATCAAGATCAATTCGTAAGGCGAGTAATTTTTTTGCTGTTCGTTCATTTGATCATTTTTCTGTCGCCCCACTGTTATCTTCTTCACGCGAGAGCTAGTTAGACTGGGACCAGCAGTTTATTACCGATTTCGAACATCAGCGTTCGACACACACATTTCTGCCGTTTTTCACTCACCGAGAGGTTGGTGTGCCAACCCCTTAGTGTGGCCCGCCCTACGGTAACAGTCTTTTCCCTCTGCTGTCATGTCGCCGTTTCTGTTGATTCTGGCAAGGACGAACCGGGTATCGAACTCGCAACACCACCCTTTGGTACTTCAGGCGACTATCTTACCGACCTGGGCTACCGCTCAGTAATTGTCTCGCGGTGCATGATATGCGCGTTTCTGGGCCGTAGAAGCCTCTACGGGAGAGTAGTAGTGAAATGCGACAGCAGCAGAGAGAAAACTCGGCGTCTCCCATAGGAGCTTCTACGTCCCAGAAAAAAACGCACATTTCACTAATTCTCCGCGCCGTTTCGGTGCTCGTAAATCGAACCGTTCGCGAACCGAAACGTTCGTAAACCGAGGGGTTGGCTGTTCGTGATTCTATGTATGTTTACAGAGAGAGAGAGAGAGCCGACAATATACTACTCCCAAGAGGGGAATCTAGATGATGTTTGCACGTGTTTTTTGGGAAATCTATCAACGAAGCGAAACTTGGACAATCTAGAAAGTAAATAAAAATTTGAATAAAATGCCGAAATAAAAAAAAAAAAAAATTGGCATTTTTCGCTGCCAAAACTTTGAATGTAGAGTGATAAATTTTACTCTTGTGGAAAAAGAAGAGGGGAAAAAAACTCGTTTTCAGTGGCGTATTTACATACAACACACACACACACACACACACAGTGAGGTTTTGTCGGATTTACAGACATAACACACCGTCGGAGTTCCGTCTGGAAATTCGCGCAGCGGGGATTCAATGGATTCAATATAAGAATTGAAAATAATAAAGTGTAGAAATATATTCAAAAATGATACGTACTAAATCATGAGAATGTGTATTTCGTAATGTAATCAAGATATAAGTGGTGTTCTTTTATAATAAATACGTGTGTTTGGCTGTTGTGACCGACACTTGCTGCGGTTGATTGTTTACGTGTCGGTTTGGTTGGTTTTCGGTGTGTGTGTGTGTGTGTCGCTGCGGATACTTTCCGTGTCCTTTTATAGTTTTTATTAGAAAACGGTTTTCTTTTCTCTTGAGTTCGATTCGATTTGAATTGCGGTGAGTCGTAAAGAAATTTGTGTGTGGGTAGAAGAATATTGACGTGACTGATTGCGACGGAAGGCGCTGGCAAGAGCTTGGGTGCTCGAACCAGTGGCGAGGTTTGTGGTTTTGGTTGTCGCCCGTGGGATGCTCGAATTTGCCGCAGTTCTCTCATTGTAGTTGAATTTTCTTAAAAACGTTGGAATTGAATTTACCACCGTGTGCTATAACCCGCTTGCCCACCCCTAACTCATGCAAGTACACCTGTCACCAGGGTAATTTTTTTGAACGCGTTTTGAGCGTTGTTTAAACGGGGATAATGACTCTATGACGGACGGTTGCTGAGAAGAGGGCCGTGCTAGCCCTTACAGCCTGCTCGATTCCGGAACGGATCATCTTCGTTAGCCGAGGTATCACTGATTTACCATCGTCCCCTTTTTTTGAGAGACGCTTGTTTTCATTTCTAACTAAGCAGTGGGAATTTTTCATATCGATCGATTGTTGTATCTAAATTTTGAACTGACTGCTATATACAGTATGCATTAGAAACTCAATCAATATATTCTAAAATTTTTAGCAAATAATGATTATTATATAATTAATAATTTTAATTTATTAAAACTTTTTTTTCCGCATATATGTTTTTTTTTGAAAAAGTTAAATAGTAGAGTTTTGGTTGGACACTGTTCAGTGTAAACATGTTCTGCAATCAGGGGACACGGTGGGGAGGGATTCTCAGTTTTTAGAAGAGCTTCGCGAAAATCTGCGCATAACCATCCATTCACTGGCCAATGGGAGGCGCAGGGGTTGGGGGAAGTTTTCACGAATTCATTTTAAAAGGCTGAATATAATTTTTGGTGTGCAAAAATGTTCTGGAATTACAGCACACGTGAATATTCTCAGTGTTTAAATGAGAAACTTCGAGAAAACTCCGCCTACTCCTTCATCTACACCAGTGTTTCCCGAAGTGGGCAGTATCGTCCCCTGCGGGGGGGGGCGATGGAAGGGTCCGAGGTTGGTAGAAGCTTAAGGTTTAGTGCAAGATCCTCTGGGTTTTCTGACTTGGGTTGCGGGCGATGAGAAGAAAGAAAAATTCGAAGAAGGGGGCGATGGATCGAAAAGTTCGGGGAACTATCATCCCGCTCCTAAAACTTCATAATTTTCTGATTTGTGGTTTAGGCTGTAGACGTCTCGGAACAAAGCACAACAATTTAATTACAGACATATTTCTCGATAATTTTCGGTATTAAAAAGAAAACTCATAGATCTAATCGGGAGTCTACGCTAGATTCCTTCATCCAATCGCTTCAGATGCTTTAAAATTGAACATTCGTGCAAAAATATCCGGGTATAAACGAGTGATAAATGTGAAAGTGGAGGTTAAGGACGTCACCTAAATCTTCAGAATTCCAAAAGGAAGAATACTCTCAAATAATCTCAATGTCCTGCTGGTGCCTTAAAAGAAGAAACGAAAAGAAAGGGGAAAAAAGGACCTTTTTAACCACAGAACACGTAATCTTAAGCCAACGCGGGTGTAACACACAACAAAGGAGAAAGGTTCAAAATTCATGCCAAAAAAACACAGATAATATGGGAGTTTCAAAAAAAAGGCTGACTCTTAACATACTCTCGACCTTGTGAATATTCCTGATATCTGACTCATGTGAATGTCTCTCTTCCCCCCCCCCATCGCCATACTCACACAGACGACTTACACTTGTACAGAAGACAGATAGGCTGAATCCGGAACACCGGATGCCTAGCCCGTACGGGCCTTGAAAAGTAGGAGTCATCATGGGTGACACCAGCGAGTCTTTGGAAACAATCACTATTGTTGTTTTTTTTCCCCGTCCATTTTATTTATTTATTTCTCCGTTATTATGTAGTGGAATATGAAATCTCACAACGCAAAATGAGAGTTATATTTATACATACAACGGAACACCACCTGCCTCTGTTCTATATACAGCGAATCCCGCTTTTAACGTTTTTTTTTAAGAAAAAAAACCATTATGGAAAAAAAACGTTGTGACCAGTAAATTGCTTCCACCGCGTTCTGTTGGCGTCATTATGCGTCCGAGTGGCGTGGTGGTAAGATGCTCGTTCTCGTCTACCACCGTGAAGGTCGCGGTCCTAGGTTCAAACCCGAGGGAGGATATCGATTAGATATTTTCCCTAATGAGCTTGAGGCCAGACCACCGATACACAGCGCCTTCATTTTCCAACCCATCTCATTAATGGAAGTAAATCGCGATATGGCCAGAGTTTGGTGAAGTAGTAAAACGCTTCTAACGGGAATTTTGGATTGAGTATTAGTACTAGTTGGAGTCACGAATATAAGTCGTACTAAGCGGGAAAACTTTCCAAGTGGGCACGTTATAAGAAGGATACAATGTGCAGAGTTATCGGAATTATCAAACTGAATCCAAATTAGAGAATTGTTGGAGGATTTCTATAAATTCAAATGGAAGTGCTGCCACCCGCTTATTTATCAAAAGTGAAAATAGCCGGTACCTGAATTTTCGTGTTTATGTGAGTATCATATTGAAAGCCTTCCTGCTCTCTAAAGCCCCGTTTACATGTGTAAGATTGAGGGTCACTTTGGTGATTATTACCTGCATGCAGTGCCGTCTTGAGGCATGGGCAAACCCGGCCACGGCCCGGGGGGGCCTCACGAGAAAAAGGGCCTTACAAAAATGAGATCTGGTTGAAATTTTCGGGAATTTGCCTGGTAGGGCGTCAGAAAAATCACTTGGCCCGGGACCCATGATACTCTTAAGACGGCCCTGCCTGCATGACAACTTTTTTCCTCATGGGGAAAAAAAGGAAAGACGGAGACCCGTCAAAAGAGTCCCATCTTTGTTGCGGGATAATGTTGGGTGACTCCGACCTCCTCTCCCATAATCCTTTGCGCCGGGAAAACTACTGTAAGCTCCTTCGTCAGCCATCTTGAACCAACCACTTCCGTTCAACCCATGTAACCAGTGACGACTTCCGGAAAGAAGAGAGGGAAAAATACCGGCATAAACTGAACGCCATGTAGACGCGTAACGTCCCGGGATATTTTACCGCATGTGCAAACGGGGGCTTATAACCACTACAGCGGCTACATTTGCGGCGGTCGTAACAGCTGGTCCACGTCAAATACCAAATTCCAAAGACGGCATTAAAAAAAAAAAAATTGCCTCTGTGTGGTCCTTAAAATATCATTTTAATGATATCTTACCGAGAGAGAGAGAAAGAGGAGAAAACAATTTAATGATAATATTCGGAGAAGATTGAGGGAAAACGTGGGGAAAAATTGCAGAAAGAGCGGTAAATTAGCAGTGAATAAATAAATTGTACGCGTGATAGAGCAGCAATAGCACACGAAAGGCAGAAATAAGAAAAAGGCGCCGACATAAGGTATAACGTCAACCTTACAACTAAAACGCCCACATCTCAAATAGCCCAAGAGAGAGAAAGTCGCCGCCATGACGCCTATGGATCCTCCTTTCTGTGTTTAACCCTTTTGCCTGACCCTTTTCTTATTTATTATTATCATAATAATAATAATAATAATATATATATTTTTTTTTTCTCTCTACTTCTTCTCATCTCTTTATATAATGCGGGAGTTTTTTCTCTCGCTTTTGCTTAGCGTTATCTTTAGTCGTTTTCATAACATACTGAAAAACTGACGTCACCCCCCGAGTAAATGGCATCTCCGTCATCAATGGTAAAGTCACAGTTGAAGAAAGACAATATTTAGAGAGAGAGAGGACCTTCCGTGTCACTTCCAGAAAAGAAGTTTCCGTCTTATGATGGAAATCGTAATTGTTTACGGACATTTTTCTTGGCTTTGGAGGTTGCGAAGTGGAAATTAATTGCGTTGCACGTGAACAGAATCGATGCCGTCTCCCACGTGGCTGGTGTTTGGTCATATATAATGTATTGTAATGTAAGAAAATTGCTATTACAAAAAACACTCAGACTTGTTAAAAATTTTAGAATCATTAAAATACTTAGAATGATTAAAATAATTTAGAAACATTACCATTAAAACAATTTAGAAATATTGCCATTAAAAAAATCAAAATCATTGCCATTAAAAAAATTAAAATCATTGCCATTAAAAAAATCAAAATCATTGCCATTAAAAAAATTAAAATCATTGCCATTAAAAAAATTAAAATTATTGCTTTATTTTATAATTTTAAAAATTATAAAATATTTTAAAATTTTTTAAAATTATTGTTTAAAATTTTTTTTTAAATCGTTAGAAAATTTAGAATCATTGTCATCAAGAACATTAAAATAATTGAAATCATTGCCATAAAAAGTTCGGAATCATTGCGATTAAAAAATTTGGAATTATTCCATTAAAATAATTTAGAATAATTAAAATATTTAGAACGATTAAAATAATTTAGAAACATTACCATTAAAACAATATAGAATTATTGCCATTAAAAAATTTGGAATCGTTGCCATTGAAAACTTCAGAATTATTGCCATTAAAAATTTAGAATTATAGCCATTAAAAAATTTAGGGAGGGAGAGAATCATTGTCATTATATAAAAAGTTTGGTATCGTTAAAAAAAATAGTATAATCAAAAATTTATAACTACTGCCAATAAAAAATTTAGAATGATTACCATCAAAAAAAATTTGGAATCATTGCTATTAAAAAATTCAAAAATCATTGAAAATTTTTTTTCCTTGTGGAAATCATTCCCTGTGCAGATCTTACAGATCTCTTGGGAATACGTGAGGATCACGTTATTGTTTAAATCGTTAGAAAATTTAGAATCATTGTCATCAAGAACATTAAAACCATTGTTGTTAAAGAATTGGGAATCATTAACAAACAGAATCATTGCCATTAAAACTTTGAAATCATCAAAAATTTAGAATTATTGCTATTAAAAAATTTTGAATCGCTGCCATTAAAAAAATTTAGAATCATTTCTATTTAAAAAAAATGCAGAATCATTTCTATTTAAAAAAAAAATGCAGAATCATTTCTATTTAAAAAAAATGCAGAATCATTTCTATTTAAAAAAAAATGCAGAATCATTTCTATTTTAAAAAAATGCAGAATCATTTCTATTTAAAAAAAATGCAGAATCATTTCTATTTAAAAAAAATGCAGAATCATTTCTATTTAAAAAAAATGCAGAATCATTTCTATTTAAAAAAAATGCAGAATCATTTCTATTTTAAAAAAAAATGCAGAATCATTTCTATTTAAAAAAAATGCAGAATCATTGTCATTGAAAAATTTAGAATGATTGCCATTAAGAAATTAGAATCGTTGCCATTAAAAAAATTTCGAATCATTTCTATTAGAAAAATTCAGAATCATTTCTATTAGAAAAATTCAGAATCATTTCTATTAGAAAAATTCAGAATCATTGCCATTGGAAAATTTAGAATCATTAAAGTTCAGAATCATTATCATCCTTCGTAACATTCATCCGTGTTTTTTGATGAATGACAATGAATCTTGAATATATGACAATGACTATAATTGACAATGATGGGAATTTTTTTTCAGAGATTGACAATCACTGTATTTTTTTTTTTTTTAAAGATGACAATGATTAAAATAATTTTTTTTATGAAAGTGATGGGAAGTATTTTTATGATTAAAAACTTCTCACGGAAAGTGATTAGAATATTTTTTCCTGTGGCAGTGATTAAAATGATTCTTTTTTTGCGGCAGTGATAAAAAAAAATTTGTCAAGTGATTGAAATTTCGTTGCAGCAGTGACCATTAAAGAAATGTTTGATTTCTTGATTCAAATCAAGCCGTATACTGACTTGAATGTGCAGTGATATTGATGTCATTAATTCATTTCGAAAATAAATAAGGCCATGCAAAATATTCTTTCAAAATCCCATTTTTAATGAAAAAGAATGTTTAATATTTAGGAATATTATAAAATAAAAGAATGTTTAATAGTATTTTACTAAATTAATAAAATATTTTCTGCACAAAAACAATAGTAGCACAAAAAAATAGCATCACGAAAAATTGTATTATGGCAATTAGTATCATGAAAAATTGTATTATGGCAATTAGTATCACGAAAAAATTGTATTATAATAATAGCATCAGGAAGTGTATCATATTGTATATTGTATTATATCAATAGTATCACGAAAAATTGTATTATAATAATAGTATCAGGAAAAATTGTATTACAATAATAGCAACAGGAAAAATTTTATTATATCAATAGTATCACGAAAAATCGTATTATAATAATAGCATCAGGAAAAAATTGTATTATATCAATAGTATCACGAAAAATTGTATTATAATAATAGTATCACGAAAAATTGTATTATAATAATAGTATCACGAAAAATTGTATTACATCAATAGCATCAGGAAAAATTGTATTATATCAATAGTATCACGAAAAATTGTATTATAATAATAGTATCACGAAAAATTGTATTATAATAATAGCATCAGGAAAAATTGTATTATAACAATAGCATCAGGAAAAATTGTATTATATCAATAGTATCACGAAAAATTGTATTAAAGCAATAGTATCATGAAAAATTGTATTGTAGCAATTAGTATCACGAACAATTGTATAATAGCAATAGTATCACGAAAAATTGTATTATAATAATAGTATCGCAAAAAATAGTATTACTAGAGTCCGGATTATATGCACTAAAAAAGTGGCAAAATATGCTCTAAAAATATGCAAAAAATATGCACTTAAAATGCAAAATGTCCACTTAAAACGCAAAAAAGCACTTTAAATCCCAAAATATGCGTTAAGCACCCCAGAATATGCACTAGAAATCTTGAAAAAGTCAAAAATTCCGCAATATGTCCAAAAAAAAGAGAGAAAATATGCATTAAAAAAATCATCATGCAAAAAAAAAGCAAATGTGTTTTTAAAATGCATCTTTTCTATTTTTTAGTACATATGTATTGATTTACAAAAAAAAAAAATCTTCTCATATATTTGCAAAGCATATGCGAATAACTTCTACATATTTTTTATTCAGGCATTTTTGTAATTTTCAGTTTGTTGTAGTTGCTCAATAACGAAACTACCAGTAACAGAAGAATTTCGACACTATTTCTAAAATAGAATTTAACACTTTGACATATCTCTAGAAATAGCCTTAGGCCGGGATTACGCTATAAAATTTTTTAGAAAAGTTCTTTTATAAAATTCGAAAAATGCAACCAAGAAGCGAATATAACCGATAGGGTTTATTGGTTGGTTTTTTTTTTTCAACTTTTGTAAAAGAAATTTTATGAAACGTTTATAGTATAATTCCAGCCTTATAATATGAATATTTGTAACTGTATATAACTTTATAAATATGTATTAATTCACTAAATTTCACCTGCGGGAAAAAAATCTGATGCTATGAACAATATTTATTAGAAAAATTGTAAACAAAAATTGATTGAGCTTAAATAAACCTTCAAGAATATGCATTTATACGGAAAATTCTTGGATTTTATATGCATTAACGCTAAAAAGGGGCCAAAATATGCACATATGCATTTGCATATAATCCGGGCTCCAAGTATTACAAACAATAGTCTCACAAAAAATATTATTATAACAATAGTATCACAACACAAAGAAAAATTTCTAGAAAAAAACCCCATCCAAAGATAAAAATTGTTGAAAATTTTCTTTTCTCGGTCTTCTTTGCAATACGGAAGCGGTGGTTTCAAACTTGACATGTTAACCGCAAGGTGGGTTCAACATTCGATATTAGTCATCAGCTTGAAGTAGCTCTAAATAAGGTAAAAGAGACTCAATAACGAACTGGGTCGAGTATATTCAATATTGCATTTCTAGCAGAAATACCCAGGAGTGACTATTCTTTTCTTAAAATGTATTTGTAACTGTAAGTATCGGAGAAATAACAACCCATTGTTGAGGTATGAATAGTATTATAACAAAAGTTATAAGTCAAACATAACTTCTGGCGAATCGTCGAACAAACTAATATTAATCAGAGTAATTGCTTTCAGTCTGGAAGTCATTGTTGGCCGTGAATTCATTTCTGATGGATGAGTTATTGGCTATTTTGGACATTTACAGAGCACTATCGTTCACGTGGAGTCATTTTTGGTGTACAGGGTGTCCCCCATCAAGACCACCCAAACTCTGCACAGCCAGGTTCCTCGCTTGGAATACGTAAAAAAATGCCTAATGGACTGTACCTGTACGATCCATAGTTTTCGAGAAAAACGCGAAAGAAAAGTACGACGTCATACCCGGTGAAAAAATACAACTTTCCACGGCACGTGCATACATGCCTCGATATGCGCGGTGTGGATATTTCATTCTCCTCGTGTGCAAACATATGCAAATGCCGATGTTCATGTTTCCAATAAAGTTTTTCCATTTCCTTGCACCTGATATGAAGTCATGTTTTTCTTCCGCATTTTTCTCGAAAACTACGGGTCTTTTTCCGGAAAAAAGTTTGCATTTCCAGAAAACTCTTCTTTGTCCTCGGAGGATCCTCTTACTATGTTTTTGAGGGGAAACTCTGATCTTATTCATTCCGACACTCGAAATCTTCGCGTTCAATGCATTCTTATCACGCCTAAACACAACAAAAATTGACGCTTTCGCCCGGGGCAAGTTCCCATATTTTGGTGCACCCCCCCCCCCCCCACCCCCAGTAATTCTAAACAGACAAAAATCGAACTTGTCTTCCTGCTGATCCATCCAGCATCCGGGGTACCAGACGACGATTGCGGCGCCACAGTGGTGCAGTGGTAAGATGCTCGTCTCCCACCATGAAGGCAACCGCCAAAATCCACGGGTTCGAATCCGGGGGAAGCATCGGAAACAAGTTCTTCACCTACCGAGCCTGGGGTGACCACCGATAGATGGCGCCTTCATTTTCCACCCAACTCCACTGGTTGGAAATTGCCGTAAGGCGATATGACAAAGGTTATCAACCGTCCTCATTTAGGAGGACATGTCCTCATTTTTTGATGCCACTTCAAGCGTCCTCCCTCGTTTCCGGAAATTCGTTTTTTTTGCCCTTCTTTTCAAGTTTTCGTAATTATGTTTAATTTTTTCTGCGAAAATTTTTTTCCCCCCACATATTTCTTCATTTGTATGAGTGTTTTTGTTTTTTCCCCCACATTCATTCACCAATAGCCGTCGAAATTCTCGGAATTTTTTCTCTTTCTGCTTTTTTTAGCAGTTCTGTTTTATGAAAAGGGAAAAATTATTGTTATGGCTAGTTTTATTGGTCGCAAGAGTAACGCTCTTTATTGGGAAAACTGGGATAAGTGACGTCACTAAGGGTGCGTGCGCAGACGTCCTCCTTTCTCAGTCTTCGGATATGGTAACCTTACATATGACCAGAGTTGGTGTGCGGTAAAGTAGACGACCCTTGCCCTCCCCTACTGCCTGCAACTGTACAAACATGCAAGCACTACGCTTCATTTACAATTTAAAATAGAGATGACAGCACTAACTTCCCCCACTAGATACTCACGCAGACGGTTGTTATTTGTGACTAACGAAAACCCGAAGATTTCGTTATTTGCCATAAAGCCAGCTATCAGAAATTTATTGCATATTCGACCGATCGATGCTTGTATGTATTATTTTGCGCCGCATTCGTTTGACTGTTTTAAACAATTTGGAAGAAGGAATGATTTTTAAAAAAATTTTTGGACCACATTGGGAGAGAAGAATGGTTTTATAAAATATTTCGTACGACACTGGAAGAAGACTAAAAGATATTTTGGACGCCTTTCGGGAAAAGAATAACAATCGTTTTCGGGCCACATTAGAAGAGCGTTTTTTTTAGAATGTTTCGGCCTACATTGGAAGACAAATAAGAACTGTTTCGAGCCGAATTGGGAAAATAAAATTAAGAATTGTTTTGGGCCGTATATTGGACGAAGAACTATTTATTTAAATGGGAGCATTATTTAATACCCAGGAGAGAAGACATTTTTTTTCCCATACTTCATCTCGGCACTGATTTCTAGAAAGTCTCTTTCTTCGACATTTTTCAAATGTTTTCTACCACATTAAGAAAAAAAGGAACTGATTTGAGCCATTTCGGAAGAAGAAGAAGAACACTTTATTGATCTGTTTTGAATTTAAAAATCACATGTTTTGCATCTCATTGGAAGAAGAAGAAGAAGAGCTAATTTGGATCACGTTGGAGGAAGAAGAACATCTTTTGATTTGTTTCGAACTTGAATCACATAGTAAGAAGAAATATTTCTGAAAATGTTCCCCTTGCGGTGCTAATTTCGGAATAAATAAAGTTATGGCATTCAAGTTAAAGTAATCGTAGTATCATATCTAAATTTTTTGAAACATTTAAGAATTTTTCACGAATTTTCGCAACGATTTAAACCAGTGCATAGAACCATAGAGCCTTGGCATCTCATTAAAGATCAAGAGAATGGGAATTTAATTATTTGATTGCCACTGAATTGTTTTCTGATGGTAGATTCGATGTGATTACTTCATAATATTTTCTAATTTTTTTTTTGTTTTAATTTCTATAAATACTTCTCTCTTTTTTTTTGATGTTGGGGGGGGGAAAACGAGTGGCCTCAGCGGTTGAGCAACATCAAGAAGATGACGGGTCCGATGCGGAAGATCACCTCATAATGAAATACTACTTGAAACAGAACTCGCCGACGATAGCGATTCCTATATCCGGTTTTTTAGGACATTGGTAGCCTCATTTTTTTCTGGCGAGAACACAACGTCTATAAAATTTATTAGATATTGATCTGAGAGAATTTTCATTCATTCTTTTTTTTGCTTCATTTTCCTTCTAAAGAGAAGGAGATCGAGAGAAGAAATAAGTGTCCCATTCAACGCTGTCGACACATTGAAGGATGGACTCATCAGGAGAAGACTAGAAGCTATGCAATAGCGATGACAAAGTACGCAGTTTCCAGAAAATTTTGTCGCATCATCTGTTTTCGTTGTACAGAAGAGCTGTTGACACTGTGTTTTCAGTAACAGAATGAAAAAAAAAAAGGCAAAATAAAAACCTACGAAGGTTTTCCTTTTGCCTTCGTCAATTAGAATTCACTGCATGAGGTGCTGTCGACAAGGTATTTACCCTTGACTTGACTTGACAGAGGGAGCAGGTAGTAGTAGGCAGCAGTCCTTTTTTTGCTTTTATTTCTTCGACTTCTCGGCAGGTCCTAAATGGTTAGTACAATAATCTGTTTCTTACAAAAAAAAAAAAGAAATATAATAATAATAATAATAATAACAGTAAAAATGATGATCTTCATCAGCGATAAAAAAGAAACCACAAAAGAGACCAGATCGAGAATTTTTAAAGGAAAATTCTTGTTTTCGAATCACGTTGGATATTTGGAAAAATCCTCACGAGAAATGAAAAAAAAAACTACGGAATTCGACTTTGTTTTGATATTTTACTGCCTCTTTATGTGGGATTTGAGAACTTTTTCTAAGAAAAAAATGAGAAGAGGTCATTGGAAATCTCCCATTTGTTTTCTCATATTGGAATCAACTTGACTCAAGTTCTTTTGAAACATTTCCTGGTTGAAACCCCCTTATTGTGCAATCGTCAAAACTCGTGTATGTGGTAATAATCATTCTAAGGTGATATATATATTCAAATTCGGATTTATTTTTTCTTCTCCGAATTGGATTCCAATGAATATCTCTTCTGATTAATTAATTACATTTCGCTCCGATTCGGGAATGATGAAGCCAAGTGATAGCACTCTTCTGAGTTATATTAAATTACATCTCAAAAAATCAATTTAAAGCAATTCAGAGTATATTATAGTATGAATGGATATACTGTATTACAGTGAAACCTCGATATAATGATACTCTGTGGACCAAGAAAAAATATCGTTACATCGAGAGGCAACATTATCATCATCACGTGACATCAACTTATGGTGTTGTTGTCATCTTTTCCAAATCGACATTATTAGTACCACTAGAAAAATGCTCTTTTATGTATTTATTCGCCGCAAAAAATTGCAATAAGATTTGATAAGTTGTGTGATAAGTTGGTCAATAAAATTTAGCTAGAAGCGTGAGTATGCGCCGTAAAGTTGTTTACTGCGTTAAACTGTGTCTTCATACACAGAAAGTAGCTTCCTTAGAGCTTCCGGTGATCCTGTGGTGCGAAATTTCGATGTAATAAGACGCATTCAGAAGAACGAAAACAAGTGACGAATTTAAAATCAAATTCAAAACGATTTTGCGCAAATTACTAAAAAATATCGTTGCAGTGATTTCAAAAAAAAAAAAATCTCAAAAATATCGTTATAAAGGACTGTATCGTAGTGAAGGATATTGTTGTATCAAGAGGTGTTTAACATTAGAGTACAGGCAATTCCAAAGAAGATCCAAAACAGAATCATTGAATAGGGATTTATCGTTATGTCGAGTACCGTTTTAGCGAAGTATCAACTTATTTGTTATAGAACTTTGGGTCTTTTGTTATCGAAGGCTTTGGATAAGACCCATACCTCAAGCTTAGATCCGAACCGCACTGATTTGGTCTCTTGATTTAAATCATTGAATAGAGATTTCTGGCTGTATGGAATTCTACGTCCTGCACCTGACTTTAGATTTTTTTTACAATTTCCAATACAGGTGTGCAACCTGCGGTTCGGAATGTGCTGAAGGGGCTATCTATGGTTACCAATGTCTCAAAAAGTTAAATTTAAAAAAAAACACAAAGAAACAGTTCATAAAATAGTTCCTCTTCCAAAGTGATTTATTTAAAAAAAATGTGTTTTTCTTAAAGTGATCCAAGATGTTTATAAATTGGTTCTTCTTTCAAAGGGTTACAAAAAGTTAAAAATAGTTCTGTCGGAGATCCAAAAAAAATTGAAGACAGTTCTATAAAGTGATCCGAAACATTCAAAATACTGTTCTTCTTCTGTCAAAGTAATCCGAAACATTTGAAAGTAGTTATATCTCTTTCAAATTGGTCCAAACCATTAAAAAAAATGGTTATTCTTCTGTCAAAGGGAACCAAAAAAGTTAAATTAGTTTTTCTATGACAGTGATCCTAAACATTTTAAAAATAGTTCTTTTTTCAAAATGGTCAAAAACATTTAAATTTGAAAAAGATCCAAAAGTGTTCTTTATCCAATGCAGCCCAAATTAACTGATCTTCTAATGTGTTCCAAATTAGCTCTTCTTTTTCATGTCATCGTTAGATCGGGGGTTGAAAATCAAACCTTTGACCTCCCACGTGTACGTATATATGAATGTATGTGATATAAAGAAACTAACTTCATTGAAACTCCACAGTAATGAAAATTCTAGTAACCATGTGAAAATCTAGACTTGAATAAATAGATATTTGACTCATCGCCAATCGACAGTAATTTTTCCATTGTTGCTCGGAACACTGAAAATTCGGATTTTCTGCTCCAGAGTCATTTCGACTATAAGATCCTAGCATACACCAGTCTTGTGCCCGAGTGGCGTGGTGGTACGATGCACGCCTGCCACCATGAAGGTTGCTGTCACGGTCCCGGGTTCGAATCCCAGGAAAGGATGTAGTTAAGATACTTTCCCGGACGAGCTTGATAGACAACGCGTTGGTTTCCAACCCATCTCGTTAATGGCAGTAAATTGGAATATAGCGATATGGCCAGGGGTTGGTGTTTTGGTGAAGTAGCATACAAGAGATTGGTGAAGAGCCAGGAAAGTCCGTAATCTATCTGACCAAGTTATACTGCGGCCATCAAAATCATCCAAGACGTTCAGATCAACTCAGATGTTCCGAAATTGTGACCATGTTGTACCAGAAAGCGCATGAAAAATTTCCATATTTCTTTATGGAAAACATTTATTATATATATATTAGGAACTGAACTTCCTCATGAGTTCGAGACCAGACTCGGGTCAATGGCAGCGTTTGAACAAACTGGAAGTCTTTATTTTATCCCATGCTATTGGAGAGACAGAGAGAAAAATGAAAAAATGCAAAAACTCTATAAATAGAAATAATGCATTTTACGGTCCAACAGAAAAATATCTGTTTATTACTTGTATATATCTGAAAAGAAATTTCATTGAAATTACAGTACTAAACGAAGGTGTATACGATGCGAATCCACACCTCTAGTTGATTTTCTCTCTCTCTCTCTCTCTCTCTCTCTCTCAATGTTGCCTTGACAAGGTTGTTGAAACCAACACCTCCCTCTTTTAATGGGGCGTAAAAGAACCTTGAACAGCCTTGGGTGAAAATCGAACCTTTGACCTCCCATGTGTACGTATATATTATTATATGAATGTATGTGTGATATAAAGCCGGAACCAACATCTATAACCCCTTTTGGATCTTCCGTGGCACACACACACACACACTACGAAACCACCTCAGCGAGGGAGTTACGATTCTCGTGCTATTTTATGTAATTGCGAGGTGTCGACACGAATGGCTACCAAACCCTTTCTCTCTTTGGATCTTCCATAAGATGTCTGCTCTATCACATAGGCGAGAAGTTTGGTCTTCCTATATTCTCCAAATGGTCGGTTAATTCGCGCTGCGAGAGGGAGATCGAGTACGAGGTCGGGTCATCTTCAGTCTACACGTGTTTCCATCCCCCCTCTATATTGTACGTGGTCAGTGGCCTTGAGGTCCGGAGAGTCGTGCGGCATCAATTTCGTTTTGGCGACCGCACCTGCGGCCTTCCCCTTTTACAACGATATTTATAAATATATATATATATTTTTTTACTTTATCAAATTTTCAATAGACTTGATAAACGTTATTTTTTTTCAGAAGGGTCAGAAAAGTTCAGATTCGATAAGATAACTCCGTCATGTGCTATGGGGACAGTTTGTGGAGGAAGTGAAGAGGCTTTTATATATCCCTTTAGAAAAGCCCGAGTCCGAACGATCGTGCGGGTTAGATATACTAACAAAAATTTATGCTTTCAAAAATTTCCTGGTCTTAAAGTATGCAATAGACGGCTTTTCCTAATCTTTGTGAATTTGGCCTTTCGGAAACTGTACAAATTCGTTGTCTACTATTTTCATGTTATGTCTAATAAACGAAAAAGTCATTGCCATTCAGTAAAATATTTTATAAATTATTGCCATGAAAAAAAATAGAAAAAACTCACTATCTGCTGATAAATATTTTGAAATGAAAAAAAAAAATTAAATGCAGAAAAAAATGGTTTGAAAACCATAACCATAGAAGAAAATATTCTGATGTGTGCCATTCGAGAAGATTTGTAAAACGTCATTGCCATTCGAGAAGATTTGTAAAACGTCATTGCCATTCGAGAAGATTTGTAAAACGTCATTGCCATTCGAGAAGATTTGTAAAACGTCATTGCCATTCGAGAAGATTTGTAAAACGTCATTGCCATTCGAGAAAATATGTAAAACGTCATTGCCATTCGAGAAGATGTGCAAAACGTAATTGCTATCGAGAAGATGTGTAAACGTCATTGCCATTCGAGAAGATATGTAAAACATCATTGCCATCTACAGAGTGATCAGCGAATAAGCCCTTATTTCAAAATTAAATATCTCTACAACAAAGATCAATAGAATTATGCGGTAAACGATACGTTTTTTAGCAAAACTGTAAGAATGTTGTACAAAAATTTCGAAAATTTGTTTTTTTCAAAATTTTGTTAAAATTTAAAAAAACAAAACAAAACTGGAGATTTTTGGGTTCCGAAAATCCTCATTTGTGTGAAGAGAAACCATTGCATTCGCCCAAAGTTACTGCATGGGCTGCGGTATGCCCCAGAGTCATTATCGGCCCCTTCTTCGTGCGAGAAACGATTTCTACTGAACGTTACGTTACAATTTTGGAACAATTTGTCAGCACACATGGCACATACCGCAGCCCATGCAGTAACTTCAGGTGAATGCAGTGGTTTCTCTTCACACAAATGACGATTTTCGGAACCCCAAAATCTCCAGTTTTGTTTTTTTAAATTTTAAAAAATTAAAAAAAAAACTAAATTTTCGAAATTTCTGTACAACATCCTTACAGTTTTGCTAATAAACGTACCGTTCACCGCATAATTCTATTGATCTTTGTTGTAGAGATATTTATTTTTAAAATAAGGGCTTATTCGCTGATCACCCTGTAGATGAGTGTTTGTCTTGAGTTTACTCTTAAGAAAACGTTTTAAAATCACTCAGAAGAATGATTTTAAAACTCGCCCTACGCTAAGTTCTTAGAGTACGGTATCTAAAAAATTTTAAACCATATGAACGAAGTAAGAAAACCATCGGCACCTAGAAAAGGGCTTCGAAAAGCATTGCCAGCGAGAAAATTATTTTGAAAATCATTAACCGCCTGTAAAAACGTTCTGTTCTTTGCTATTCGCAAAGATGTGGACGAAGAGATTCCTATAACCGAAAAAAGCATTACTTTTCAGATGTGAATGTTTAGCGATCCGATAAGATTTTCTACGAGAAATTGTCATCAAGAAAACATCGCTTGAAACAATCGCCATTTACATTTTAGAAATACAGTCAAACCTCGTTAATGAGTCACTCTTGGGAGACCAAAAATATGACTTAGTAAGCGGAATGACTCGTTAAACGGAGTAAGCCATAGCTGTGCCAATTCCTGCCTGAGGACAATTGGGACTTCCAAAAAGTGACCCGTTAAGCGGTGTGACGTGTTGACCGGGTGACGCACTAACGAGGTTTGACTGTACATTATATGACATCCATACTTGTTATGGGCAGGATCAACGAATTCGGATCATTTATTTTCACGACCGTATTCACCGACAGAGTTTAACTGCAATCGCGCACATTAAATGATTCGAGATCGAAACGCACTGGATGAAATCCCGAATTTAACCCATCATATTTTACATACTCTTTGCATACAAGGAGAAATTTCTCTAAAGAAAATATTTGCAATTGAAGGAAAATGATTGTCCCGAAAAAGACCGCCATCGAGAAAAATTTGCAACAAATCGATTACTATAAAAAAAAAAAATCACAAACACGTAATTTTTGAGTGAAATCGATTTGAAAATAGTTGAACAATTGAGAATTAAGTTGAATAACAACAATATTTGACAATAACTTCTTGAAAGATATCTTCTATGCATGGGTTCATTCAAATATAAATTATGGAATACGTGTCGGGGGAGGAGCGTATTATGAAAACATACGAAACTCAGATAATCTGTATAATAAATTAAGGGAACTAATGAATGTTACTATAAATAATAAAAGAATACAGTGCCACACATTTCCACTGAGACAGAATTACACGTAGAGAATTTATAAATTTATCATCAAAAACGAAGAATGGTTAGTAAAATATGAAAATTGAACATCGCGCGCGAATATAGATATAGAAAATATTTATCAAGTGTTGCCTAAAAGTAACAAAACATCATTTCAAAGAAGTTCTTGTTACACCGCCACCCAAAACAATGAACTTCATCTACTTTAGTAATTACACAAATAGCAATAAAAATACAGATTACAATGTCTTTTAAAATGATCGAAAACACAGATATTAATGCAGTACTTTGAAATAAATTATTGCACCAATGCACATATTAATTGTATATACACTGAAGAGTCAAAAAAACTGGTAAACCTGCCTAATATCGTGTAGGGCCCCCGCGAGTCTGCAGAAGTGCCGCAACACGACGTGGCATGGACTCGACTAATGTCTGAAGTAGTGTTGGAGGTAATAGACACCATGAATTCTGCAGGGCTGTCCATAAATTCGTAGGAGTAAGGGGGGGAGGAGATCTCTTCTGAACAGCACGTTGCAAGGCATCCCAGATATGTTCAATAATGTTCATGTCTGGGGATTTAGGTGGCCAGCGGAAGTGTCTAAAGTCAGAAGAGTGTTCTTGGAGCCACTTTGTAGCAATTCTGGACGTGTGGGGTGTCGCATTGTCCTGCTGAAATTGTCCAAGTCCGTCGGAATGCACAATGGACATGAATGGGTGCAGGTGATCAGACAGGATGCTTACGTGCCTGTCACCTGTCAGAGTCTTATCTAGACGTATCAGGGGTCCCATATCACGCCACCTGCACACGCCCCATACCATCACAGAGCCTCCACCAGCTTGAACAGTCCCCTGTTGACATGTAGGGTCCATGGATTCATGAGGTTGTGTCCATACCCGTACACGTCCATCAGCTCGAAGCAATTGGAACCGAGACTCGTCAGACCAGTCAACGTGTTTCCAGTCCTCAACAGTCCAATGTCGGTGTTGTCGGGCCTACGCGAGGCGTTAAGCTTTGTGTCGTGCAGTCATCAAGGGTATCCCGCAAGGGACAGAGCGGGGGCCATGTTTGGTGTTATAGTCATCAAGGGTACACGAGTGGGCCTTTGGCTCCGAAATCCCATATCGATGATGTTTCGTTGAATGGTTCGCACGCTGACACTTGTTGATGGCCCAGCATTGAAATCTGCAGCAATTTGCGGAAGGGTTGCACGTCTGTCACGTTTAATGATTCTCGTCAGTCCCGTTCTTACATGATCTTTTTCCGGCCGCAGCGATGTCGTAGATTTAATTTTTTACCGGATTCCCGATATTCACGGTACACTCGTGAAATGGCCGTACGTGAAAATCCAAATTTCATCGCTACCTCGGAGATGCTATGTCCCATCTCTCGTGCGCCGACTATAACACCACGTTCAAACTCACTTAAATCTCGATAACCTGCCATTGTAGCAGCAGTAACCGATCTAACAACTACGCCAGACACTTGTTGTGTCATATAGGCGTTGCCGACCGCAGCGCCGTACTCTGATTGGTTCCATATCTCTTTATTTGCATACGCATGCCTGTACCAGTTTTTTTGGGCTCTTCATTTTACACACTAAAATGCATCTAATGAAGAAAAGAGCTGTTGCTGAAGAAGGAAATCATATAATAAAAATCACATAGTCCTGCTGGAAAGACCATACAGTTTCTTGGGGCTACCTAGTGCATGTGATATACGTGTGTGTGTGTGTTTTTGTTGTTGCGTAACTTATGTTTGTATTTGTATATTATATTATATAAATTAGTAACTTGTAATTTGTTGTTTGTTCGTATAAAAATAGTTGAAATTATTAGAATTTTCAAGAAAAGGACGAGTTTATTCTTGTTTTCGATCTCATAATTTTAGAACATTTTTTTCTTTGTTAATGTCTGACGGCATTTCTTTTTGAGAGAGTTATGCTCAATTGAGAGGGGGGAAAAAAAAAAGCGTTTCGGACGCTCTAAAAGAGCCATGACCTCTCGGCAACGTAAAAGGCTAATACGGAGTTTCGTTGTAGGAGGAAGTCGTCGCTTCGGACACTATATAAGTACGGCAAAAAAAAAAAAAAAATTACATATAGTTAACACACACACATCCGTCTTTGGCGAATTAATATTTAAGAGACGGTTTCACTTCACCTCCCACTCTCCTAGCATTGCACATGCACTCACATGTTGTATATATATATATATATATATACATACGTGCTTTATTAATAGAAAAATCTACACGTTTCCAACCAGAAATCTCTTTTCCTAAAAGACGACCTTTTAGAGAAGAAGACACCTTAACCCGGATATAACGAATATTCGTAATTATCATAAGAAAATAAGAACTGACGCAAAAAAGAAAAAAAAAATTGTTATTGTTGTTATTATTATTATTTCTGAACGTAATTTAAATAAAGGCAATAGAGAAATCATCGCCGCCATCATCATTCCGTGGCGTAGTACCGCTTGTCCCGGATATATAGGCTATATATACACGGTTTTTTCCCCCCCTTAATAAACCAGGATATGATATTGCTCAATCAATCATTTCGTCTGGACAACGTTGGCGAAGAGTTTTTTTCCCATCATATGTGTGTGAAGGACGGCAAAAAATGTTGTTTTTTTTTTATACTAATGGTATTGGTAGAGACGAACCGGTAGACGGACATGTGCTCGTCAAGGAAAACAGATGATTCGTTCTTTTTGGACGTCATCAATCGTTGAAATTTCGGTATTTACTTCTGGAAATTTGAGTTTTTGTTGCTTTTTTACCCCTTCCTGTGACTTAAATAAGGTCATAACTTTGCAAGAGACGGAACTGTTTTGCTGTTTTTTTTTGTTTTTTTTTTGCGATGGAACCGTAGAGTCAAGGTCTATTTCCCGGGGTCCAAATACAGAACCTAAAACCATTCCGGTGCAATTCCTCTCGCCTGGCTGACTTGATGAGCCGATTAGAATTTTTGATCGATGGATAAGAATGAGACGACGTCTGGTGTCGTTCCCGTTCGGCGTTGTTTTGAGTGATGGTTGCCCCCTCTCTCTGTGGTTCGGAGGCGACGCGGTGCGATTCGCGATCTGATGGGGGGCGATGAGGTCGCTGCCGAAACGTCCATCGTGCCGAGGGTGTTCGACTTTTAGGTGAGTGCTGGGGGGGGGGGACACTTCGTTGGGGGTTTGGAAACGTGTCGCGGGCCACTTTCCGCGATCTGCAAGTGTGAGTGCGGGGCGCTTGAGTGATCTGGGACTGGAGTAACTCGAGTAATACGCAACTGCACCACGGGCTACTTAAATCTCTCGAATTGTTCCACAGGCGACTTGAGTGATTTGTGAATATAACACTGTTCCCATAAGTAATCTGAAAATTTGTAGCGGGCTACTTAAGTGATCTGGAACTGCTTTGCGGGGGTAATGAAGTGATTTATGAACATGCTGCGGGCCGTTTAAAGGGATTTGGAATTTCTCCGCAGGACGCACAAATGATCTATGGAAATGCCGCGGGTCCCGGAAGTGATCTGAAACAGCACCACGTGTAGCTTAAGTGATGTAGAACTGCACCGCGGGTCGCTTAAGTGCCCTGGAATCGGGTTGCAGATCACTTAAGTGTGTATCTTTAAATACCCCGCGGATCATTTAAGTGATCTGTCAATGTGCCGCGGATCGTTCAAGTGATCTGTTAGCGCACTGCGGGCTGCTTGAGTGATCTGAAGCCGTGTCGTAGGTTACTGAAGTGATCTCGTAACGTGCCGTGGGTTACTGAAGTGATCAAGAAATGTGAAGCTGGTCACACAATGATTTATAAATGTGTGCCCGAGTTCATTTTTACAAAATTACGTTTGATTTCATGGGCCACATTAGATGACTCGAAGGGCCACGGGTTGAGCATGTATGATCTATGCAGTGCGTGCATCGCGTGTCTATAACGCCTATAAGGCCACATAATTTTCAAGTCAAACCGTCACAAATCAATTCAGTTATGCGAGCACGCATAGTTATGTGTAAGGACTCAGGCACATTTTCCATTCTGAGTTAGACTGTACCACGAGTAGGATTTTCCCCGCCCACCGCTGATCACCATTAGCTGCAAATCACGACAAAACACCGTCTCTTTGCCAGAGTCACTAAACGGGGGTAAAATTTACTACATTCAATTTTTTGTCTGATTAGACGAATCGGTGCAAATAGTAAAGAACCGGGAAGGGGGTACCTGAAAAACGTCGGATCTGAAATTACATATTTCAGCATTGATATGAGTTACAACATATTATGAGCCAACATATCACTTAACCCGTTTTACGATCATGAATGCAGTATTGCGTCCAAACGCCAGTGGAATAAATTCAAACAAGTTCTCGGTGTGTTTCCCCTCCCCCATCGTGAAGCTTTATAGCAGTGATTCCCAACGTGGGCATTAACGCCCCCTGGGTGGGGCGATGGAATGTTCCAGGGTGGCGGTAGAAGCTACGTGTATAACATGGGAGCCTATGGGTTAGATTGGGGTTGGGGGCGAGGGGAGAAAAAAATTTCTGAAGAAGGGGTCCATGGGACAAAAAAGGTTAGTAACTCCACCAGCTGAAGTTGCTGTTTATTTTCTTTCTTTCTTTCTATATTCCTGTTAATGATCCCCACAACACACACACACATATAAATGCATCTCTCTACTATATACATGTAAGAGCGAAAGAGAACGCATAGGGTGAGGGTGAAAAAAGACTCCATATAAAGAAATATCTTTATCTTCCTTTTTATATATGTGCTATACTTTTTCCTTTCCCCCCCTTCCTTTTTTCTAACGTGCGGTTAGGTTTGGACGACGTCACCAGATTTATCACCGATTCGTCAGAGATAATCCGTATTTGTTCGTGAAGCGGTTAAATGGTGGACTATTCAGCCCTTATATGGTCATCGAAGTTATTCAGCTTTCATACGTCTACCGGAGAAGTAATTATTCAGCTTTCATACGTCTACCGGAAAAGTAGTTATTCAGCTTTCATACGTCTACCGAAGAAGTAATTATTCAGCTAAGTAATTAATACAGCTTTTATACAGCCCTTGGGAAAATTGAGGGATTATAAGAAGTTATTCAGCCCCTCCCCTATACGACCCTCGAAGAAGTTATTCATCTCCTATACGGCCATCGAAGTAATTCAGCTTTGGCATGGCCCCCGAAGAAGAAATGCAGTAATAAAGCTTTCATATACTGTCCCAAACGACCCTGAAACCAGTTTTTGTAAGACCCGTAAAAGTAATCCTTGGAAAAAAAAAATATGGTTCTCAAGCCGAAAATTTCGGTACCTACGCTGTACAAAAGGTACGGGAAACCCCTCCCCCAGTGCCATCTTTCAGCGAAATTCGAAACTAATTTGGCAGCTCAGTACCACTGTTATCCAAAAAAACAAAAATTCAGGGGTAGTTTTCTAAAAAGAGGCGCATTTTTTTTCGAAAAACAGAGAAATGACTCGAAAGAAAAAAAAAAATTGAAGGAGTATTTCCACTCCTCAACGAAATTTCGAGGAGTAAAATTGAATTTTGAGAAACTCGCATATGCATGCGTATCTGCAAACACTACTCAGTACAGCTTCAAAAATTTATCGGCTTCCAATAACAAATGTAGCAGCAAATAGCGCGCGCGAACAGTTTTTCTTTTCCGTTTGAATAAACTTGTGTCGCTATTTTGAGTAGACCCTGTATCTGCAGGTATCTTAACGCCGCAATATGTCCGACTCCACTGAAATCTCGCTATACACTACCTACCGATAAGTATTTGGACACCTGTGATAGAAAAGAAAAACTAACTTTATTCAAAATCAATAGTTGGTAGAGCCTCCACGAGAGGCAATTACAGCGTGAACCCTCCGGGGCACACTTTCCACAAGTCCTTGTGTGACGGCTAGTGGTATTTTCTTCCACTCGGCTTGGAGAAGACATGTCAGTTGCTTCACCGATTTTGGACGGGTAGGGCACCCCTTAATTCGGCGATCCAACTCGTCCCAGAGGTTCTTGATAGGGTTCAGGTCTGGGCTCTGGGCAGGCCAGTCCATTCGATGAACCCCATTGGCACCATACCAAGCCTTGGCTAACCTCGCAGTATGCAGCTGGCATTGTCGTCCTGGAAGTAACAGAGGTCCACCCCGTAAAACTGCCACAACGTAGGAAGCACATTGTCATCCAAAATAGTGCAGTAGGCATTTGCGTTGAGCTTACCATGAATGGGGACCAAGGGTCCCAGTCCATACCAGGAGAAACACCCCCAGACCATAATTCCACCTCCGCCGAACTTGACTGTTGGCACAATGCATTCTGGCAGGAGACGTTCTCCAGGCAGACGCCAGACCCAGCCATCCGAACGGTAGAGGGTGAACCTTGATTCGTCGCTCCAAAGAACCCGTTTCCACTGATCTACGGTCCAATTTCGATGTGCTTTGCACCACATTAACCGAGCAACGCGGTTGGACTTTGTGATCAAAGGCTTATGGGCAGCAGCACGACCATGAAAACCAATCAGATGTGCTTCCTTACGGATGGTATTCATTGAAACAATACTCCCGGATGCCTGTTGAAACTCCTCGCGGATGAGGGCCATCGGTTGGGTGCGGTTCTTCCGAATTTCTCTGGACAGCACCCGTCGGTCTCTATCTCCCAGTTTCGTTGGTCTGCCGACTCGGGGCAAATTCCGACAATCACAGCTCACCTTCCACTTCTTAATCACATAGGCCACTGTCGATTTTGGGTACTTCAGCTCGCTAGATATGTCCCTTAAGGATCGGTCCTCCACAAAAGTCTCTTATTTCAACATTCACCAAAGCCCACATATTTCGGAAAAATAATTTCTCAACGAAATACATTTTGTTTAATTGCACACATATACAAACGCATACAAATAGAATACACAATTGAGACAATGCATAAAGACATACATGAAATTGAGCGCACACGCACACGAAAATGGCATCCATGTTGCTCCAAGGGACAAACTTTTAAAGTACTCTATGATTCCATCCCTCTTTGGTATATATGCAAAATTCTACGACGATCGATCTAAAATTGTAGATTTGTATAGAAAGCGTTACCCCCCGCCCCCGGGAAAAGGGACCCCAAACTAAGGCTCCCTCCAACCGGCAAAAAATAACTGCGAAACAATTAGCATGATTAATCTCGTAAATCTTAACTCAGATCTTATATTATCATGAGGTTTCCCTTAGCACCAGAGACCCGCAGGCTGGCCCAGTTTGGGTACATCCGTTAAGACGGACGGCACTGCCAGTTTTTTTTTTCTGCACAGTACTCGAAACATTATGTCATTTATGTGACTGCTATTATTATTTCCCATAAAATATTTATTAATGCAGTCGAATCTCGTTAAAACTGAACTCCAAGAGACCGGAGAAATCACTTCTTCGTTATAACGAAATTTCGTTATAAAGGAATTGCAGGTTTTTTGTATTGCTTCTACATAAACTTATTTGGGGATTAGAAAAATGTTCGTTTAAACGAGATTTTCGCTATAACGGTATTCATTAATTCTCACACGTGCTCATATATTTCAAATTCATTACACACACACACACACACACACACACACACACACACACACACACACACACACACACACACACACACACACACACACACACACAATTCCATACATGTTGGCTAATTACGCAATTTAATACACAATTAATTTGTATATATTATTCATTAACTAAGCAAGAAACAATATAAACGGTGTAACGGCAGCCAATTTTTTTAGCCAACTTTTGGACCCTTAATATACGTAGAAAGCAACAGGCTGACAACGGTGCAATTTTCAGTCATGACACTTCACCCATTGTTTGAAATATAGATGGCAGCACTGTACCGAACATTACACAGAAACAAAAAATTCACGTTAGCTTACCAACACGTACACTCACAGCTTCCAGCATGGCCCATTTCTTCTTCGAGACCCCACCTGTTTATATCTCTTCATTGAAACACAGCGACGGGCCGTGATCTGGTTAGGCCGAAGAGGAACCTTAATATATCAGTTTTTAATTATTTTTTCTTTTCGTACATTAATTATAAATGCCTTTTTTTTCCAGTGCCTATATAAAAGGATTTTTACCTGCCTATTTTTACAGTTTGTAGTGCCTAAATGCCTAAACCTCCAGTCTCTACCGATTACTCGTAGAGAGGTAATGGTTTCGATTTCTCCTTTACGTACAGTGATAGTCAGTTCTCAGTAATTTTCCTCGTACAACTTACCTATCAAAACTAACCATCATAAATTTCAGTTTTCCACTTGTTACAGTCCCGAAGACCTTACCAATAGTGTGTGTGTGTGTGTTCCTCATTGTATTTTACGTCATTTTTCCCATTTTGACAGGCGGGTTCTGTAAGTACGTTAAAGAGAGCTAACCTAGATCTAGAATGGTCTCTCTCTCTTACATATATAGACAGTTGGAAATTTCTAATAATAAGAATAAGAAGAAGAAAAACAAAGAGTTCTTTTATCAGTACATTTTTGAGGAAAACCTCGCAATAAAATTTACTGCCATTTTTCCACGGTGAGTGTGTGTGTGTGTTGCGTGCTCCGTGGGAAAAACTGCTCGGCATAAATTACGTGTTAAAAATCGTAAAAACTACGATGAAATCGAACAAAAGTGTCGTTGTAGGCGCCTGGAAACCTACATGTCGGAGGATCCGAGCGATTTTTATCGCCAGTTATATCATCAAGTCCACATTTCTTATTTTAATTTTTTTCTTCTTCTATAATCTTAGGCTGTAGAGCCTTTTCTGTACCGAGAGAGAGAGAGAGAGAGAAATTTCTTAGTATGTGTGATCACAGGGGTTTAATTTTTACGATCGATGCCGTAATTCGATAGCGAAAGTAAAAAAAAAAGCAGTTTCATTTTTACGCGTCTTTATTGGAATTTGAAATTCTTGTTAATTGGCCGAGACCCGGTGATTTAATGGAATCATTAGTTAAAGAGTTCCTTCGAGTGACTTCTTCCGGGCAAAATAAGCTTGTCAAAGGTCAAACAAGGCTCAAGTGATTAAATTACACTGACGTGCCAAAAGTCATAGGATATCCCTTGATATTGCTGCACTTCACAGGGTAAAAGGAGATCCTACACAGGCCCGTAGCCAGAAATTTCGTTCGGGGAAGGGACTAAAGTGATAGAACAATAGATTTAGCCATCTGTCCCCTTTTTTCGGTCATTTTTTCACATTTCGGGGGGGGGGGAACTTTGAATGTGCCCCCCCCCCGTACGGCCTTGGTCCCACACGATATTAAGAGGTATCCCATGACTTTTGGTGGCACTTCAATCATGTGGGACCTCCTTTTACCCGGCGAAGTGCGGCAACAAGGCTCTTGGCTGCAATTTCTTCAAACCTCTTTTATTTATTGAAAACTTTTTACTCTTTGGTGGAAACTGCTGTTAATAGTAATGTAGAAAAATTTCCTTTTGAAAATGCCAATTTGAAAAAAGTGACAATTTTTTAAAATATTTATATCTGCAATGCTTTTGGTGATGATTTCTCTCTTTTGATAAAACTCTTTGTGTCACTTTTTTTTGACAACGCTCGTGGTGTCACTTTCTCTGACAACGCTCGTGGTGTCACTTTTTTTTGACAACGCTCGTGGTGTCACTTTTTCTGACAACGCTCGTGGTGTCGCTTTTTTTTGACAACGCTCGTGGTGTCACTTTTTTTGACAACGCTCGTGGTGTCGCTTTTTCTGACAACGCTCGTGGTGTCACTTTTTTGACAACGCTCGTGGTGTCACTTTCTCTGACAACGCTCGTGGTGTCACTTTTTTGACAACGCTCGTGGTGTCACTTTTTTTGACAACGCTCGTGATGTCATTTTTTTTGACAACGCTCGTGGTTTCAATTTCGTTTGACAATATTTTCGAAAAATTTATTTTGACAATGCTTTTGAAAAATTTCTTGAGACACTGTTTTCGAAAATTTTTCTTGCGACAGAGTTTTTGAAAAATTTCTTTCGGGCAATATTTTTTAAATGTTCATGTTGACAACGATCATGGTGATAATTTCTTTCTTTTGACAAAACTCTTTGTGACAATTGCTTTCGATAGCGCTCTTGATGAGAATATCTTTCAACAGACTCAAAGGGACCGTTTCTTTCGACAATGCTCTTATTGACTATTTCTTCTTGTGACGACACTTGATGACAAACGACTTTTCGACGAGGCTCTTGATGACAAACGTTTAATAACTCTCTTATTCTTATTTCAACAATGCTAAATTTTTGACTATTTCCTTTAACACAGCACTCTTAAAATATTGTACATTAGAACACTCTACAATTTCAACATCCTAATCAACAATCGAGCTCCGAGTAATGCATCTGAATTCGAAAAATCTTAAAATATTGATGACGAAAATCCAAAAAATACCACAGAAGAGCGATTTGACAGAAATATTCTCAGACATCAAAACAAGATGGGAAGAAGAAAAAGGATTATTCATATAATATTCATAAGATGTCCGACATTACGGCCTCTATAATCTTTTCTGCTTAAGACATTCTGGAGCCTGGCAGACACCAGACGCATTTAAACAGTAGGAAAATCCAGCAGCAATTTCGACTCGTTATCAAAATTACCCGGGAAATATTGAAATTTTTCGCGGACAATTTGGTGACCTACTGCGTGTGGTATTTCTCTCTCTCCCCCCAGCTGGCCTTTCCAACCATAATACAACATAACCAAAAGTTGATTCCCCACGTTGTTATGAGCTAATAAATAAATACGAAAGCCTAGATTAGGGGGGGGGGGCAGAGAAGGTTGACAAACTCAACCATCGCGTGAAATTGACGATCTTGCAGATCTTTGGCGCCGCGAAAGTAGCCAAAAAAAGCTGCAACATCAACAACAAAATAAACGCGTCGGTCACCACAAGGCACCTCGGAACAAAAAAAAAGATAACTTAAACCGGCAGGTAAATGGCAAAAGAGGTAAAAAAATAGTAATAATAATAAAAAGAGTTCAAGGAAGGGACATAAACACCACAGAACTCAAAATTCTAGCCGCGAGGCTAGAAAATGAAAAAAAAAAAAATACATGACCTTTAGTGTGTATAATCGCATATATATATAATTCAGTAAATGTTAAAAGACAAGAAAAATATGGCTATTACTATATCGGCTATTTACGGGCTCAAAAATGGACGTTTCGATTCCGAACGGGGCCGATACATTATTTTACAAGCCCACGTACTGTCTGTTGTACATCAACAGGGTGTCCCGTATGGGATTTATGAAGTAAAACGTCATATTTCTAACAGGTGTTGAAGGCAGTGTCCCGATCGGGCTTTTTTTTCTTTTATATAACCCTTTTCTAAAGGCCGCCTATTCATTTTCTAGCTATTTTATCGTTATATATATATTTTTTTTTATTCCATATTCTTTCCCCAGCTCTTCAGCCTCTTAAATCTTTTTTTCCTCTTTTTTTTTCTTGCGGTCACGGGCGTCCCGTTTGCGTCTATTTATCTGTTTTTGAATGGTTGATGTTTTTTTTTGTTGAAATTAATCCGAACGCTATCATATTTGACGTGAAAATGATTTATTAGTTTTCGAAACACCGCTTGTCCGAGGCGCGTAATTTTTACGGGACATTCGATCCACCCTTTTGTTATTGTATATATATACCTTCTTCGCCTGTTTCTGTCTTACTTTGATCACGTTCGACAAAACCCGGTCTCTTTCGGTGCTGTTTGGGGGATATCGCATGATAACTAAGTAAAAGTAAGTGTGTAAAACTATGTGTGTAAGGAGCCTTGAAAATGTACGTGGAATTTTCACCGTGGGAGGGAAATTCACCGCCACGCAATTCACAGACATGACAATATTCAGCGCTAAATAAACTCACCGACAAACAATGCATCGACATAGTGAGTGAGCGAGTGAGAATGAGTGAGCAGGTGAGAGAATGAGCGAGGGAGTGAGCAGGAAAGCGAGTGAGTTGGTGAGTGAGCAAGGGAATGAACAGGTGAGCGAGTGAGCAGATGAACGAGTGTGTGAACAGGTGATGAATGAGCAGATGAGCGAGTGAGTTGTTGAGTGAGCAGGTGAGAAAATGAGCAAGGGAATGAACAGGTGAGTGAGTCAGTAGATGAAAGAGTGAGTGAACAGGTGAGTGAGTCAGCAGATGAACGAGTGAGTGAACAGGTGATGAGTGAGCAGGTGAGAAAATGAGCAAGGGAGTGAACAGGTGAGAAAATGAGCAAGGGAGTGAACAGGTGAGAAAATGAGCAAGGGAGTGAACAGGTGAGAAAATGAGCAAAGGAGTAAACAGGTGAGTAAGTGAGCAGATGAACGAGAAATGGTAGATATTTCATTATTTAATAGTATTTCCCAGCCGCCTCTTCAATCTTCTCTCCTCTTTTTCTCGCGGTCACGGGCGTCCCGTTTGTGCCTATTTATCTATTTTTGAATGGCTGATGTTTTTGTTGAAATTAATCTGAACGGCTCGGCTGCCATATTTGACGTGAAAACGATTTATTAGTTTTCGAAACACCGCTCGCGCTTGTCCGACGCGTGTAATATTTATGGGACATTTGATCCACCCTTTTGTTATTGTATATATATACACCTTACTTTCTTCTCTTGTTTCTGTCTTACTTTGATCACGTTTGACAAAACCGCAACCGGTCTTTTTCGGTGCTGTTTGGGAGATCTCGCATGATAACTAAGTAAAACTAAGTTTGTAAGGTTGCATTTGATTGACGCAATAAGCAAGACTCTCTCGTTACCATTATCTTCTGTGGGAATCAGTCAAGACCGCCAACTTTTGACGTTATAGCCGAGGTGTCGTAACAAACGAAGTCGTGAAAAATAATCGAATTTTTATTTCTTTTTTTTTTCAATTTGAAATTTTTCGCAGAACTTAGAAAGAGAATCCTAAAAATGCTTGGACCACCACCAGGTGCATATTATGTTGTTAATAAGTATCACATTGTGATCAGAAAAATGCTTGCTTGGAAGTAGAAAGTATTGTGTAATATTATGTTTCATATTTTTCTAATTTATACGCAATGTTGCTGTCTTAACGCATGGGCCCACCCGGGCACGGCCCGGGTGACTGAGGTGAAGTCTATCAAAAATGAGACCCGGTTGAAATATTCTAGAATTTACCCGGTAGGGCCTCAGTAAAAGGATCTTGGCCCGGGGGCCCACGATGGTCTTAAGACGGCCCTGTTTATAAATACAAAATTTCTATCAGTGGGGAGCACGGGACAACGCTAGCTTACCCGAAAGTGACAAAAGGCCCCGATCGTAGCGAGAAAAAATTTAATAAATAAGGCCCTTTCTATGTAGCCCTGGGCCATAGTTCAGTCAATTTCCTTCTTGTGGGGGGTCCTCTGCATGGTCTTATTAACGTCTTCCATAGGCGTACGCAGAATTTTCTCGGGGGAGGGGGGGTTACGTTTTTCTCTGCAAAAAATCGTTGCACCAGATCTCATCACGTAGGCTCTTTTTATCAACATTAGGTACCCGGTCATGGACGACCCTAGTTCTACGGGCAGTTATATATATATGCTGAATTCAGACATTGCCCCGGAGGACATGGTCGTGCCGGAGAAAATTCTGAGTTACAAGGAGATAAAAAGACAATTGATGGTTCCTATCATGGGATCTCCTAGTCATGTATGTGCATTCATATACAATTACAAAAAAAAAAAACCATGTGCTAGGTCAGGCGTATAACATAGAGAATCAGATTGGGCCCCTTTAGAGTACCTAGAGGAACCTTTGACAATATGCATTCAAATACGAGATTCAAAGTAACCTGTACTAGCATAAATTTTTCAACAAAAGTGCGAGACTGCACAAAGCACATAAGTAAAAATAGAAAATAAATCGGGGCCCTGTTTGGGACCAAAAAGGACCCCGAGAGTCACGTACATTCAGATACAATTTCAAAATCCATATGCGTGGGCAAAATAATCAGGTAATGTATGGAGTACGGGGACCCCAGCCTCCCTTATAACAATTCACATTAGTCATTTTCACTTCAAAATGTGGAAGACAGATGACAACAGCAGAAAAACACAAAATAAGCATCTCGGACAATAATAAGTGCACTAGGCCAGGGGTTCTTTACCATTTTCAGCCCGACTCAAAACTAACAAGATCAGCTTCACGACTCACGGGGGGGGGGGGGGGGGGCTGTTTGTTTTTCGAAATTGGTGAAACCCAGTAAAGCAATAAGTGCATTTGTAACAGGATTTTGTATGACCCATATCTTGGAAGCCCGTGCGTATCAAGTATGGGTCGTGACGCCCTTAGTTGAAGAATCACTTTCTGCGTGTGTGTGTAAGGCTAGGGTGTTACACTATAAATCTTTGATAAAAATTCTTTTATAAAACTTGAAAAATGTAACCCATCTGTTACATTCGAGTGAACTTAACTGATCCTATTGGTTGCATTTTTCAAGTTTTACAAACGAACTTATATCAAACTTTTACAGTGCAATCCCGGCCTAAGTGAATTTTTACGACGCACCTCGGAGAAATCCCCGCAGGTCAAGAACTCTTACGGCCGCCAGACCAGACCAGAATTAAATTTTATCTCCCGGGCCTGGCCCTTTCGGGCCAACTGCGGGCTTACAAACTGCAGCCACGGAGACTGCGTATGAAGGGAAAGACAAGAGAGTATGTGGAAATTTAAAGTGCATGTGTAAAAAGAAAGTTGACAAGTTCGGGTAAAAATGAAATGGTCCTGGTCATGTTTAAATTAAGTTAAATTTAAACGAATTTTGCAGAAAAGATGCCGGCACAACCCCAATTTTTTAGTACGATTATTATTTTAGTGCTTTCTGCTGTGAAGAAAGCTAGAAAGGCGATTTTTCTTCAGCTACGCCACTGCTTCGCATCTGATTGGCTGCGGAGTCCTGGTCATCTCTCATTGGCTGGACCTGAAATCGATACTATTAGTAGAAGAAGGGAAAATTTAGAGATAGAGTTAATCGATTATTTCAAAGTTCGACGGCCGCATTTACCAACACAGTTTAAGCTACAATCGCAGGGGTTAAAGGATTAGTGATCGACGCGGATTGGTTAAATAAATCCTCAATTTAACCAATCCGTTTTCGATCTTCAATCCTCTCACCTGCGCGCGGCGTTGCGTACACACAACAGGTTCCTGGATATACCAATTTCGATGAAGAGAATCCTCAAAAGAACGAACCGTGGGATGTACGGTCAGTTTGCCAGTTGCAATTCACAGAATTGGAAATCCGGTATTACCTGTACAATGTTCCGGCGGATCTTCTTCTAATGACAAGGCCACACTCGTGTGAAGGGTGGACAAATTACGTTCTAAGGGTCATGGGCGAGTAGTGTGGTCGCTGCACCATTGGCAATGATCGTCAAATGATGAAAGAAGGGGGGGGGGCAGGCTGGAAGATATCGCAAGGTGAATGACCAGTACCTTCCAGCTTCCAACCTAAGTCAAAAAGGGGCACCGCCTTTTCCTTCCCGATCTTCCAATCCAGGTACGTAGTAGCCAGAAATTCGGGGGGGGAGGTGACCAATGTGATAGAAGAATATATTTGGCCATCTTTTTCCATTTTTCGGTCATTTCCTCACATTCCGGGGGGAACCAGACCCCTAAGTCCCCCCCCTCCCCCTCCCCACTACGGTCTTGTTCCAATCCGTCTGGCCACACATTGGCCCAAGAACGCCAACAGCACAACGCGCGTTAGCTTATTAAATCGTTCTGGAAGCAAATATTTGCGAAGGAGCATTGGGCCAGGCTGGGCCAGTTTGAAGCCAGCCAATGCCGCTGGTGCTACTTTTTACCATGGAAAGGCGTGTTAGAAGCAAAAACTTACGAATGACTATTTGGCGGACACCAGCCGCTGTGGTGGTCGAGTGGTGAAAGTGATGGACCCGCATGACAAGGTCTCGGGCTGGAACCCCACTGGCAGCACAGTAGTGGTCGACTGAAGTTTGTTTTCTGTGAATTCCTAACTTCGAGGCGTGAATGCGAGCCGATCTCCCCCGTTAAAAAGCCTCGCACGGAGAGCAACAGGCCTACAAACGGTTCAAATATTCAATTTCACTCACTTCACTTCTAAAATATAAATGGCAGCACTGAAAAATCAGACGTAGCACTCAGACTGTTAGGTACACACACTTACACTTCCGGCATTATTGCCTATGGTGAGAGGCCTGAGCCGTGCTCGGTGTGAAAGAAAGAAAAGAATGAATGAATACATTGGCCCAGGCTGGACACGAGTGAAGCCCTGGCTTAAGAGGTTCTTCTCTAGTACATCGGTGGTAAAAAATTGCAGAGATTGAAAATTCCTTGTAAATACATCAAATTACTTTTTTCCCTTCTTTATCTCGAAAAATTAGAACATCTGATTGGGAAACCGATTACTACACGACAGTGCCGTCTTAACACATGGGCCCACCCGGGCACGGCCTCAAGAGAAAAGGAGCCTCAGAAAAATTAGAACTAATTGAAATTTTCGAGAATTTTCCTGGTAGGGCCTCAGAAAATCCAATTAGCCCGTGGGCCCATGATGCTCTTAAGACGGGCCCTGCTACATGAATGTTTTCATGGAAATGGACGTTAACTTGGTCGAATCTGGTGGCTGGTTATATATATATATTCCACTGGTATGCACTTCCAGCTAGAATAGTTCATCAATCTTTTTAAATTGTGGGCAGAAAAACGGGACATTTTTTGCAAACTCAAAATTACACGTGACAGTATGAGAGCACGCGTGATGATATATTACGGTTGAATGATGGTGCCGTGACCACGGATATTATGCATCATGGTATAGGTCGACACAGATGTGGATTAGACCTCAACCATGGATCCCATTGTCACTATCAAGTGATAATAACTGACCTTCAGTTATTATCGCTTATATTAGGTAGCTTCATTGTTTCCCCTCTTCCCCCGTTATGTGGCACCAAAGTCTTTGGCTGCTAGATCCAGAGAAAGTAGACGCGAATACATCAGAAGACACCTTCTCTAAATTCAGGTTTTACTCTGGTTTTTACGTTTGTGATTGCCAAAAACTAGAAAACTTATACAAATAAATACAAATACAAAAAACCAACGCCACAACAGGCAAAATGCTCGACAAGGTGGCCGATAAAAAGGATGCCCATAACAAATACGGATGTCATATATGGTTGATTCCATCCGTTAGCCATCAATATTATGTGAATTGCTGCACCATTGATAAAACTTCTTGGGCATTGGCAAATGAAATGCATGAAACCAAAGATGCGCAACATATTCATTTCCCTGGCCATTTATCGCAGTGTTTCTCAACCACCGGGCTGCGGCCCAGTACCGGGCCCTAACACTAGTCACAGCGAGCCGTGGGTGTGATTCTTGGCTTCATTTTCCCATTAATTTCTCGTTAGCTGTATGTATGACCTCTCACTTAGGGGCCATTCAAGTATTACGTAAGCAGATTTTCGGCCATTTTTGACCCCCCCCCCCGTTTGTCAGCAAATTTCAGCAAAAAACTGACTCCCCTCCCTCCCATCAGCAGCTTAGAATATTTCATATCATCAAAAAGGGGTGGTTGATGACGTAAGCAACCTTCAAACACCCCCCCCCTCGTCATCAAAAGTCAGTAAATCCGAAACCCCCCCCCCCCACCGATGCTGACGTAATACTTGAATGGCCCCTTACGCAAAAGAGATTTACTGCACCGCGGGCTTCCAAAGGTTAAGGACTACTGATATATGGGATATTGCTATACAGCTCGCGGGCCACAAACTTCTGTTTGTTCTGGCCAAAGTCCGAAATACTGCCAGTTCACGAAGTGGCCGAGAGTTTTGGCCATAGTTCGATTTTCAAAAATGATTAGTGTTTTTCCGGGCTTTGGCCGACCAATTCAGAAAAGTGGCTGGAGATCCGTGGCCAAAGTTCGATGTGGTGCGGTAGGCGCCAAATGCATTTTTTTTCCATCGCCAACGTGTGACACATGGCTATATATAATAGCTGTATTGGATCAGTTCAATGTGACGAGAGAGAGAAAAAAAAAGCGAAATTCCGGAGAAAAACTATCACAGGCCTGGATGCGCTGTAAAAGTTTGATAAAATATCTTTTACAAAACTTGAAAGAAACAACCCAATAAGCCTGTCGATTGCATTCTTTCGATATTGTTGAGACAAATAAAGTTATACCAGGGCCGTAACTAGTCTTGGGCATCCAGGACACTGCCCCGGGCCAAATTGGGGCCCCTAACAAAAAATGTACACTTATTGTACATGATTTCTCCTTTTTAAGGCATCTCCCCTTTTCAAGAAAATGTCTGCCCTGGGGCCCCGAGAAGGTACGCTACGGCCGTGAATGACACCCTCTGCTGGCATCAATGCCCTCTTCCGATCAGGACAAGATAATATATTACGTCAGAATCGATGAGGAGGGAGGGGGTTTTCCGAATTTGCTGACTTTTGATGACAGGGGGGGGGGGGTTTGGATGATGCTTACGTCATCAACCACCCTTTTATGAAGATATGAAATATTCTTAATGGCATCTTATACTCGGTGCGCCAAAAACGAGAAAAATCTTAATTTGTGGGCCCCTGAACTAACATTTTCCCTAATGATAAATCCCCTTACAGAGCCACTTCAGCGGTCTTTAAATTTTTCACGGATCCTTCAAGTGCTCAGGAAATGTGTCCGGGCTGCTTAAGTGCTATGGAAATGTTTCCGGGCCGCTTATATAATTGCTCTGGAACTGTGCAACGCATCACTCAAGTGATCCATAATTACGCCACGGATCACGTAAGTAATTTGGGAATGTTCCGCAGGTAACTTGAGTGATGTAAAACCGCGCTGGGGGTCCCCCCTTAAGGGATTCTAACATTGTGCCATACGTCACTCAAGGGATTTTCTAAACGTGCCACGGATCGTTTAAGTGTTCTGGAACTGTGTCGCGGGTTACTTAAGTGATCTATGAATGTGGCACGGGCCTCCTTCAGTGATCTGAAAATGTGCCACGGGCCACTTAAATGCTCTGGAATTGTGTCACGGGTCATTTAAGCGATATGTACTATAAAAATGTGCCGCTTAGTTCATTTTTAAAAAATTGGGTTTGAGCGGGCAAGTCACATCAGATAACCTTCAGGGCCACATTTGGTCCGCGGGCCAAGAGTTTACCGTATATGGCTTAGAGGGTGGGTCGCAATGAATTTCTTAAAGAGAAATTTTGATTTCTTACCCTTCAACTAGCATTAAAATTAACAGAAATCGGTTGTAATAACACATACAATGTGTTTTACAAATTTCTATCGAAATTTTAATTTTTTTTTACATTAACATTTTTTTTTCCTTCTTCTGGGGGCGCACGAGCCCTCTATGCCCCCCCCCCTCTCGCGTACGTTTCTGATCCCACCAATATGCGTTAGGAGGTAGGTGGGCAGTGCTTACGAAATTTTGCTGACAAGGACGAAATTTTGTCGTCAGAGTTTTGCTGACTTTTGCTGACAAGTTGGGTGGGGGGAAAGAGTCAAAAATTTCTAAAAATTTGCGGACGTAATACTTGAACGGCCCCCTTATAGAGAGAGAGGTTTCAAAAAAGTTGTGTTTGTTTTTGGGCGCCGCGCGCGGAACCACCTAATTGAAAACTTTCACTCGAAGGAAAAAATGAAAAACCAATTTCTTGGCTCTTAATTTCATTTCCTCCTCTTTCTTTTAATTTACTTATAGAAGGAAACTTATTAAACGAGAGGAAAATGAATATGAGGACCTTCAATGCACTTTTTATTTTTAATTTGTGGCATTGTCTAGTTTTGCCCTCCCTACCCTCAATAATAATGTCTAGACCCAAGGAAAATATTTAATGAGAAATTCCTCGAAATACTCGCAAAAATTCTTTCCTCTCAGACTCTTTTTTTCTTTCTTTTCCTGTGTCTCGTGTAAATATAATCTAATATTTATTATTTGGATTTTGAATTAATTAATTGCCCGGCTTTAATGAGAAAAATAATGACAGTAAAAATCTCTCAAGTTGATGAAAAATAATTACCTTGTGCGAAATCCAAGACACCCTGAAAGAATTTCTCATGGTTTCTGAATCTAGTCTCGATGATGGTGATGAGTTTTCTGATTGTAAATGGGGTTTCCAAGTATTGCCGGGGATTTGACGAATTTGGCCTTGGCACTGGGCCGATACCAATATATTTTTTGACGTGAATAGGTATTTCAAATCACCTGACGGTACTGGTTGCGTTCGCAAACATTTGCGCGACCAAATAATTTAAGCGCTCGTCTCGGGAAATATTCAGAATATATCGGTGTTTTGCATGTCAGATCTTTAAGACAAATCCAATTATACCTACTGTTAGAGTCGCCAGAAGTGCTGTTGCAAGGCTGTGGAATCGATTCCAAGAAACAGGAAATGTTAGACGTCGACCAGGGCAAGGTCGGCCACGCGCCACTACAGCAACTGATGACCGGTATGTACGGTTAACAGCCCGTCGAAACAGAACAGAGAATGCTACGCAGCTGCAAAGACGGTTGCTCTTGGCAACAGGACGAAGGGTGTCCAGCCAAACAGTAGGTAATCGGCTTCATGAGGGAGGGCTCTATGCACGTAGGCCAATGGTCTGCATTCCGTTGACCCCACGCCACCGTGCGGCCCGAAGAAGATGGGCTGCGGAACATCGAGATTGGGAGCAACATGATTGGAGCCAAGTGCTGTTTACAGACGAGTCCCGATTCAGTCTGGAGTGTGACACCCGCGTGTTCTGGTATGGAGGGACAGGGGCACTCGAAATAACCCCGCATTCGTTCGTGAAAGGTCACAATACAGACGAGCTGGTTGGATGGTATGGGGTGGAATCAGCATAGGCGGACGTACGGACCTGCATATCATTCGGAATGGCACTTTGACGGCCCGAAGGTATGCAGACGAGATACTGCGACCTCATGTCATCCCTTACGCTGGAGCCATTGGAGATTCCTTTGTTTTCCAGGATGATAATGCCCGACCGCATAGAGCTCGTCTGGTGGAGAACATGCTTGAAGCTGAAACAATGCAGCGTATGGAATGGCCAGCGTGCTCTCCTGACCTGAATCTAAGGACGACGCATTGCTGCGCGACCAAGGCCGCCTGTTACTGTCCGAGACTTGCAGATTGCACTTCTTGAGGAGTGGAACAGTATTCCCCAAAGTCTGATCGATAACCTCATCGCATCCATGGCAAACAGGTGTGCAGCAGTCTTAGCTGTTCGAGGAGACCACACGCCCTATTAAAACTCATGCATCATGTCTAAACAGTACTTTTTTTTATCGTTTACATGTAACCAAATTGTTGCCCTAAATCATCTTTTCATGTTTTTCCCATATTTTCAAAGAATTAAAGCTTAATTCCAAATTTTTTTACGTCTTTTTTCTGTATTGCGCATTGATACGCGTGTACTATCCATTGTATGCCAATACGTGGCTGTCTCGCACGGTTTTCTTCACTTTTTTGCCTGCTCCCCTAATTGTTTTGAGCAGTGTATATACATATATACACCAGTTTCTGTAAGTAACTGAAAAGGATGACCATATGACCCATATTTTGTGGAAAATTTCCGTAATTTGAGTCACCCGACTTTTTACATAAAAACTCCTCGTAGTTTCGGCGAAGGCAACTTGAATTTTAACAAATGCAAATGCCGCAACAACCGAACGGCTGCAGAAATATGTCCACAAAAAATAGTTTACAAACACAACCAAAGCCGCTGCATGCCGGTAGCAAATCTAACTGCAGTCAACGTTCGTTATAACGGCCCCACACTATAGTTACCATTCCATTTCACCGACCTGTAGGAAAGTCCTAAATGTTTTCGTATACAGTGAAACCTCGATGCGGACCAAAGAAAAAAAAAATATCGTTATTATCGTTAAATCAAGACACTGCAGTTTAATATTAAAGTATAGCAATTTCCGAACAAGAATTTGAAAAATATCGTTTCGTTACATCGAGTATCGTTGTAGCGAAGATTCACTGCGATAACTAACTATCTGTATACTTTAGATTTGGCGACCCTTCGATATAACGTTCGTTTTCGACGTAACGATGGGGGTCGTCATAACGAGCGCCAACCATATTATTGAAATAAAATGTGAATTTTAAAAAAAAAGGTATTTTCTCCGTACATTTCTGTGTAAACCGAACCGAAACACGCACTGTTTCTCAAAGTGAGTGTCGCGGCTGCTCCTCGCGGCATCGTCAACCTTGGGGGAAGGCATCGCGAACCTAGTTCATTGACGTGCCCCCCCTCCCCCCCCCCCCACTAGGCGGCGCATCACTGAACTAAGGGGGATGGGCGAGAGAGATTCTCCAAAATAAAAACTAGCAAATAAGAAATTCATTTTTATGTCAAAACTAAAAAATGCCTTTATTCAGCTGAGCTAATTACCATGTATCATACAACGTAATTTTATTGAATTCTACTTGTACAGTAATCAATATATCGGCTCCGTCATGCTGGAATCACGGACGAATGCTCAACGTTCTTGGAGAAAAAATAACGTGGGAAATTACGTTTGAGAAGTTATTTTCCTAATAAAATGTTTTGTAACGTGTGTTTCAATAGGGATACGCATTCACGTTTCAGGCAAAAGTTAGATAACAAAACAAGGTATCCAAACAGCTGATAAAAAAAGATGAAAATTTTGACATTCGTGCTTCTGGCATGCGGAGGACTATATCAACTTAACTTTTACAGGGTGACTGAGGCCGAGATTATACTATAAAAGTTTGACAAAAGTTCTTTTACAAAACTTAAAAAAAACAACTAATAATTCCATTGGCTACATTCTCTCAAATGTAACCGATGCGCTTATTGGTTGCATTTTTCAAGTTTCATTGAATAAGTTTTATAAAACTTTTATAGTGTAATACCGGCCTTAGAGGGGAAACAACCGATTTCAAAATTGTACATTTCTTAAAAATTAAAAACACAGAATATACAATGATAAGTAATATGTGAATATATGGGAGGGGGGAAAGTGTGCTCACGTTTTATGAGCAATTTTTGCTTATGGTCGATTTCAAGTGTAGAACCATTTTGAAATCGGATGATTCTTTCTTAATCACCCTGTATATGAAAATCAAGGACCATGTGCCTCGCTACACTACTAGGGACATTAAGTACATAAAAAAAACAAAGTAAATATTTATATAATATTAAATAAAATTGAATATCTTTAAAATTCGATATTGCCTAATTAAAATCGAAACAAGCGTTCCGAAAAGTGCTTTCGGAACACAGTCCAGTCAAAGTAAGATAAAAATAGTCTTAACCCTGGCAAAATTGCAAAAAAAAAATTAGATTTTAAAATCCTGTTTTTCCGTGAGCAAGATTAGGAGTGCGAAAACCGCTTTTCCCCCATAGGGAAAAATAGAAAGATTTACACCGTATATTGGTGGATCTTTGCGGTTTTTTTGGATTCTTTCCCATAAATCCTTTGTGATTTTTCCCTATTGCGAAGGAAAAAGAAACCCATTTTTTCTTATTGCGAAGTGAAATAAAACGATTTTTCCCTATTACAAAATGAAAAACCAATTTTTTTTTCCCCTGAGGTTTTTTGCGCATTTACAACACCTAATTTCTTGCATAAAATGGACAGTACTGATAGTCGTGTGATTTGTGAACAAAGAGTAGACAATGAAGAAGATGAGCGATCTGGAACTGTGCCGCGGGCCGATTGAGTGATCTGGGAATACGCAGCGGGTCATCCAATTGCCGCAAGACAGTTAAGGATTTGAAAATGTTCCGTGGTTCGGTTGAATGATCTGAAACTGTGCCATTGGTCACTTGAGTGATCTATAAATGTGCCGCGGGTCGCTTAAGTGCTCTGGAACTGCATCGTGGTGATCCGTAGATCACGGTGGCCATTTGGGGAGACCATCTAACAAGCACACTAAAGTCTAGGGTCAAGGTTTTCTGAAATATATTCAACAACTGCAAATAATGCCCCTCGTGCTATCCTTGGTCTCCCTTTTTTCAGCCTTTGGGTAAAATTCGAGGCCAAGAAGGCTCTACTGACCAGACTACAGACGCCAATAACTTTGGACAATGGCAATATACTCCGACCAGAAGAGTTTCAATCTAAGGCTTTTGGATGGGCTCACCACCCCGGAAACTCGATTCAAGATCAAATCTCCTTGACCGAGAAGGGGATGAACCACCGACATCTCAATGTACGAACATCTTCACAGACGGTACTGCTGCTGTTTTCTTGGTGGTTAGAGACATTAAAATACTGTTTTAATGGTCTAGAAAGATGTCATTTTCCAATAACGTATTTCAGGCTGAGCTCCTGGCGCTATGGGCGGCCACTAAATACGCCGCCAGGACAATAGAATTCAAAATCATCTACATGGACTCTCTTTCTTTCTATCACTGAATCCTCAGTCACACCACTCCATGGCCAGGAATATTCTTCTGCTTTACCCTGAACATTGTCAAATATCTCTATCGTTGGTCAAGGCACATGAACAGAAATTGAGGCAGCGGATCGACTGGCCAAAGAAACAACAAAGAGCGAAGCGAACGATGTCTCGCTGACTCCCCCAGTTTCGTGGGCCAAAAAGCTGTTGAAGGAGGAGCTGTTCAATAGATGGCAACATTACTGGGACTCTACAGTTCGTTGCGAGGGAGGAAGGTTCACGAAATCGTCCCATCGGTGGTCTTCCGGAGTCTCAGATGGACTATGTAAATGGTCTACTTCTTCACCGAACATGGGCCATTTCCCTCGTCCCTTCACCGATTTTGTAAGCGTGTCCAGAATACGTGTAAGTGCGGAGGTGAAGCGAACATGACACATTAAGCCGCGGAATGCAAATTTACCAAAAAATTTTACTTTGAGAAATTCTCTGAGGCAAACAAAACTCTATGGAGACAACATCTTATTCAGAAGAAGTCCTGCTGTCAGCAAACTGGTCCGTTTCATTGAAGACAATCATAATTACCACACATCTGAGGTGTCAACTGACAGATACGAATGGTGACTTCTCGTCAAATTCCGATCAAGATTTCTTACCGGAACAATCGGTACATTTGTAATTTTTTTTTGTATCTCTCATAATTGCATTGCCGTCTAAATGCTCATATATGTGTGTATTTATATAATTAACTTTCATAACTTGCATAACTAGTTTTCTCGTGGTTCCCACTCGTGGCCTGCAGGCGATGTGCGTCTGTACGCCTGCATGCGTTCCCCCATATCTATGAACTTGACATGTCATTTTATGTACAATAAGTGGGGAAGTGTGGGGGGGGGGGGAGGTGCGAATCTTGCTGCTGGTTGGCTTGTGGTTGTCGGGCCTAGTGCGGGCTAGTACTGGTCTTGGATGTTGTTGGATTTTTCCACCGTGGCCCGCGTCTCCCGAGAAGAATCAGCTTATATCCCCCTACGCCCGAGTGGCGTGGTGGTAAGACGCTGGTCTGCCACCGTGAAGGTTGCTGTCCCGGGTTCGAACACGAGGGAGGATATAGATAAGATATTTTCCCGAACGAACTTGAGGTGACCACCTATAGACAACGTCTTCATTTCCAAACCATCTCATTAATGGTCGTAAATTGCAATATAACGATATGGCCAGAGTTGGTGAAGTACCTTATATCCCCCCAGGAGGACAGAGCGGGAGTCACGGTTGGTCTGGTGGTGATCTATAAATAAGCCGCGGGCCAAAAATTAAGTTATCTGGGAATGAGCCGTGGCACACTAAGTGATCTGGAACTTTGTCGCGAGTCACCTAAGTGCTCCGGAACCGTACCTTCAAGTCACTGAAGTGGTCTGAGAATGTGCCGCGGGCTACTCGAGTGATCTCGGCGTATGTCACAGGCCAACGAAAACTGATGTGGAACTGCAACGCCACATAACACCGGGTCACATAAGCGATCCAAAAATGTGCTACTTAGTTCATTTTCAACAAAGTTTTGATATCTCGAGCCACTTCAGATGACCCCCGTGGCCATCTGATTTGACCCGCGGGCTTGGGTGCGAGCATGTATGCCCTAAGGAAAAAATCGAATTCCATCTCTTATTTCTTTAATACATAAAATACTGCAATAATAATATAATAGGAAAAAAAACCATGCAATTTCTTACTTTTCACACGCGTGGGAAGAACTTGAAAAATTTTCCGATTCACAGTAATTATCGTGGGGGGGCAAAGATGCAGAAAAGTCCTAAAAGTAAGCAGCGGAAAGAGAGAAAAAAATAATAATACTGTATATGAATGTGCGGTAAAAGTCCCGAGATAAAGTAATTTGTTTGTTTGTGGAGCGCAAATCCAATTTAGATCAGATCTCGAGATAAGATTTCTCACAAACGAGAGAAAGAGAAGTTGAACCTCACACACACACACCCTATAGGTTCCAATTAATACATAATTGAAAAGTGATCGTTCCGCTGAAATGACCCGTAACCAGATATATAGGTAGGCCCATAAATATATTAGGTGGCGAGGAGGTGCCCGGATGCGAGGGGGGCTATTAGTAATATTCCTCCGTCTCCGTAATTAAATTTCTATCTGTAGAAATTACGTTCGCTAATAACAAACAAACGTCATATTTATCATTAATCATGGCTTGTATGTGAAAGTGGGAGGCGATTTGTATTATTTGTATTGTGGTCGTACGAAGGCATGTGTATATATAGTACATATATATAGGTTTACATACCGTATTATATTGTACATCATCCATCACGTGTGTACGTGTGAACACCAACAGATGCGATTATCATATTAATATAGATTTTTTTTTTTCCTAGCGGGAATGAACGTGGGAAACGGAGATCAACCGCACGTCGAAATTGGTTTTATTTTTTATTAGTATCACTTTTAGCCTGCTACGCAACGTCACTGTAAAATGACGATGCATAGCAGGCTTGTGTAACTCCCCTTGAAATGGAAAGATGCTTGCTTACCCCGCGAAATGCGTAGGAGGCTTGTGTACCCGTTAAAATGCAAAGAGGCTTGCGTACCACGAGAAATACGTAGGAGGCTTCTGTACCCCCTCAAAATTCAATGAAGCTTGCGTACCCCTCGGAATGTGAAGGTGGCTTGTATACCACTGGAAATGCAAAGGGTTCTTACCCCGGAAATGCAAAGAGGCTTGTGTACTGCTGGAAATGCATGCGTACTAGGCTTGAAATGCATGCACACATGTAGGAGGCATGCATACCTCTGAAAGTTCGTGGGGGGGGGGCCTTCGTACCCCTAGAAATGTATAATAAGAGTCATGCGTGCTCCTGGAAATGTGTAGAGATTGCCGTACCCCTGGAAATGCGTGAGAGCTTGTATAATCGCGTAATTACTAAGCAATGGTTGGTTGTGCACAAGCCTCGTTCAGCGTTCATGTCGAAGAGTACGCAAGAGGCTTGCGTACTCTTCGACATGAACGCTGAACGAGGCTTGTGCACTCCTGGACATGAATGCGTAGTAGGCTTGAAATGAGTTACATAGGAAGCTTGCGTAGATTATTTGTAGGTTGTGCCATAACTAATACAGTAAAGTATTAGTTATGGAACTTATACTGTATTTTGCACATTTTTTTTGCTTTGCTTATTTCTCCCGCCATTGCTTATTATTTCCAATGTACCAGGGACAATGGCCTGCCTCGTACCTTGTGCTACACTTGCGGTGTAGCCGCAGTGATCCACTTGGTCCTGGGTTCCATGATGTGCTTTTTAGACGGCGTTAATCCTCGTGGGTACGTGTATGACAGATTCAAAGTACCTCGTGTGACTTGCACACCCCTCTCCCCCCCCCCCATGTATTTTTTACTGCTAACATTTTGAATCCATTCTTCTGTTTCCGCCATTACTAGTAATTTTTTTTTTTTGCGTACGCCTGAACTCGTATATCCCAAACAGGGTACAGGGGTCGCTGCCAAAGAAGACTAATGAAATAAAAGTTTGTAAAACTCTGAAACGAGTATCAAGCGTCCAATATAATGCCGACTTCATTCCCTCCCTTCCTCTCTCTAGCAGCAAAATGGAGATTTTCATCAGAAGAAATGCTCCAATCTATTTCAAGGATGATTATTTTCAAACCTGACGAACGTTCTAAGTGGGGAAAAGAACGATGCCACCAAAAATTCCTTTCATCAAGAGTTTTCACATTCCCACCCACTTCCGACATTTCCGGTTATTACGTTGCTCTATTCAAGACGTTCGTTATGTTTATCACTCTCTTACGATTTCAGTTTCGAAGATAACGCGAAACTCGCTTAAGACGTTTTCTCATTCCAATCTCGCAAAAGTAATAATAATTCCATGGAAGAGATTTGCAATAAATTTGACCAAAAAAGAAGAAGAAGAAGAAGAAAGGATTGTAGATGCATTTACATATTTCCATCGGCACAAATAATTGAGCGTAAAAAGCCGGAACTCGCGTATTAAAATGATGGAAGTGAAGAGCATGGAAGGGTGAGAAACAGACACAGCAAATAGTAGTTGGGCGGAATGAATGCCGCCATCGTTATCAGCTTCGGAGCTATTTTAAGCTCGAAGCTTTTTCGGAACGAATTCAAAAAATAGCCCCATTCCGAGTGTCCAAATAAAAACGTCAAAGCCGAGCTTCTGTCACGTGCCTTCTAAGTGGTATTGCAATAATAAAAGAAAAGTATATACACACACGCAACACATGCGCGGAATGTTTAAGAAGAAAACTCATAGAGATATGGAAATATATGGAAGAAGAAGAAGAAGAAAGCGAAATAAAAGATGAAACCGTCCGTGTATGACGTCATAAAGATGGCGATTCATCTGATTTAAAACATGTCGACGGAAAATTTGGCCCGTGACTAGTGTTCAACATTAAGGGAATAGTTTATTCCCCCCTTTCAAATTTCTCGAAAGATACCACTTATTATTCTCGGTATGGGCACGAAGAATTGCTGTAAGGCAGAAGACAATACTGTACATCAGTGAAGTACCTGCTCATGATCGTCCCGAATCTGACTTCGGGAGATGGCACAGAAAACAAAATTTATAGGGTATGTATGTTCACCTCCAATAGGTAGGTACACGGACCGTCCAGAGTGGTCGCCATAAGCTTATCAAAACAGGTGACTTAAATCAAGACTTGAAACCAGAAAAACTTTTCAGGATTGAAACCAAAACTTGAAATAAAAGCTAGAAATAGCAACTTACCCAGAGTCTTAATCAAGACTTGAGAAAAATATCAAATTTTTCAGGACTGAAAACAAAACCTGAAGCATCACAGACCAAAGCTTGAACGCCTTACTCAGACTTGAATCAAGACTTGAAACCCGCACAGGACTGAAACCGAAACTTGAAGAAGAAGAGTAAAAACCAGGGCTCGAAACAACTTACTCAGGGTCGAAATGAGGACTTGAGAAGGCAAATTTTCCAAGACTGAAACCAGAACTGGATACAGCGATAATCAGAGATTAAAACACACGCACACACACACACACTGTAAGCGAATGTAAAGGTCTGAAATCAAACATCGTGTTTGGATGTGGCTCGAGCTGCAAAGGAGTGTACGCATCAATTAGAGTGGACTCATCGAGCACTTCCTAGAGATAGAAGGCCTCCGCACGGGTTGCCAAGTTCCTCTGAACGTCATGAGAGTAGTCCGGTAAGACTACCCAGCAAGTTTGCCACGTTTTGAGAACCGCAGCATCCTATTTTGCTTCTTCTTATTTTGACGTAGAACCTTCCAAGTTGGCTCACAAATACCGCGCGGTGATTGGATGTGGGGGCGTTGAAATCTTCCACTCGCTGTATGATATCGTTTCCTTTCCACACACCGATGATAATAGCAAGTGCAGCGGAATTTGTTTTCCTCTGAATGTTCTGAGTGTGGATGGACTACTTGCGTGACGTCACAAGCAGCGTGAGGAGGCCTTCTATCTCCAGGAGAAGCTGACTCATCGTCCGCTATTTGTGAGTAGACAGGTCGGCTGAAGTTGGCTTTCTCCGGTTTTCCAGCTTCGAGGAGCGAATGCTAGCCGGTCTCCCATTTGAAAAAGTCTCTCCGCAGACAGCAGGCAAACCTACAACACGATATTTACGTAACATGAAAATTCAAGCATTTACCATCTTTACTTCAAGATGTATAAGGCAGATGGCAGCACCAGCACCAGCAACAACAACATGGAACAAGCACTACTCTGACAACATAAATGCGTAAGGGGTCACACACATCCGGCAGGTACCGTTCGTTAGAAATTCCGCAGAGGAATATGAATCGTTGAAAAATAGATGAAACAGGACATATAGAGAGGGAACAGCGATTAGCTATAGCGATAATACTGACGTAACACTTCCGCTCAAAGATGGTGGATGAGCCAGCCTAATATTTTAAGGAGCGCTGAAATATATGTATACATCCAATGTAATGGATCCAATATGTATACCTTCGGGGCTGTTCAAGTATTACGTAAGAAAATTTTTAGCCATTTTTGACCCCCACTTTGTCAGCAAAATTTCGTCATCACCTCGGCCCCTATGAACCCTAACGCATATTGGTGGGATCAGAGACGTACACGGGGGGCATAGGGGCCTCGTGCCCCTCTCCCACGATCAAAAGTTTATTTTTTTAATGCAAAAAAATATATTTTTTAAAATTTGAAATTTCGGAAGACAATACCTTTATATGTTATTGTAATCAATTTCTGTTAATATTTCAATGTTATTTGAAGGCCATGAACTCAAAATTTATCTTCAATAAATTCATTGCGACCCACCCTCTAAGCCATATAATTCATAAATCGCATAAAGACCCTTGGCCCGCGGACCAAATGTGGCCCTGGGGGTTATCTGATGCGGCCTGCCCTCCTCAAACCTAATTTTGTAAAAATGAACTAAGCGGCACATTTACAGATCGCTTAAGTGTACCGTGGTACAATTCCAGAACATTTAAGCGGCCCGTGGCACATTTTCAGATCACTTAAATGACCCGGGACACAGTTCCAGAACACTTAAGCGATCCGTGACACATTTAGAGATCCCTTGAGTGACATGTGACGTAGTTTTAGAGCACTTAAGTGCCCCCCCCCCAGTGTGGTTCTACATCACTCAAGTTACCAGCGGTACATTCTCAGATTATTTAAGTGATCCGCGGCATATAATTACGGATCACTTGAGTGATGCGTGGCACACTTCGTGACCACTTGAAGGATCCATGAAACGGCTTCTCGGAGTTTATTTTAACGGGATTCGCGACTGTATATAACGAAAATTTCTCTGCAGACCACATATTCGTCACCAATCTGACTGATTACTTTGCCACGGACTTTTAGCTCACCTTGTATTTTCGATTCAAGGTCTATTCAGACACATCCGCCACGACTCGTCGCAGCTAAGAGTTGCCTGTGCTAGAGAGAGCCTCTTCATTTACACTCATGAGGCTCGGTCAGTGTAGAATCTCCGACCAATACCTCCTAGATATAGCTAGATAGTACTATCTAGGAGGTATTGATCTCCTCCCGACCCCCGTCAGTCTGATTTCCGTCATGTTTCGGTTTCTTTGGAGGGAAATTTTTGAGAAATTGTACGACCGCCTGAGGGTTGGGTCCATTTGCCAATTTCGTTCCGGATTTTATAAGTAAAATGAATTTTTTTTAAATTTTTCTCACTGCTATGCTCACTGTTATGCTCATTTGCTCAATTTACTTGCTCATTCACTACTCTGTGCTAACTTGCTAACTTATTTGCTCAATCAACACTCCTATGCTCATTGATTTGCTTATTTGCTCAATCCTATGCTCGTTGATTTGCTTATTTGCTCCGGTTTACTCATCCACAATTTGTTAATTTACTCAACCACCCACTCCTATGATCATTTGTTCACCAACTTGCTCGCTCACTCACTTCTGTGCTCACTTACACGCGCCGATTTTCTCATTCATTCATTCCTATGCTCACTCACTTGCTAATTCACTACTTTTTTGTGATCACTTGCTTACTGATTTTCTCATTCAAGTGAGTCATTAAGTAATCAAATTAGTGAGCAAGTCAGCACAGGAGTGAGTGAATGAGCAAATCAGCGAACAAAAATGAGCGTAGGAGTGTCGATGGAGCAAATAAGTGAGCAGGTGGGCGCAGAAGCAGTGAATGAGCAAGTGAGAGAATAGGAATGAAGGGGTGGTCAGAGCGATGGACTCACATTGCGAGGACGCGGGCTCGAACTCCACCGTCACCGCAGTGATGGTCAACTGAAGTTGGTTTTTTCTGTGGTTTCCAACTTCAAGGTGCAAATGAGAGCTGATCTGCCCGTTAGAATTCTCGCCACAGAGAGCAACGGGTCTAAAACGGTACGAATATTCAATCATTACACTTCACTCACAGCTTGAAAAACAGATGGCAGCACAAAAAATTCACACACAACACTATAAAAGCACTGAAACGTTTAGGTACACACACTGCACTAACAGTCGGCACTTCACTCATAGTTAGAAAAATTGATGGCAGATGAATCGCATAATAGAGGGGGAAAAAAAAAAGACTAAGCCAGCTTAAGACTATGCGTACCGGGTGTCACTGGGAAGTGATGCGTGGGTCGTTGCAAGACAACGTTTCTTACTGCTCAAAGGAAGAAACTACCGTATCGCCAGTTTACACAATGGGTTTTCCTGAAAAGTATAACACTGTGATAGAAATACAGCAACCTATGCAATCTGGGTACACTCTCAAAGACATCTACGATAAATTCTTTAGCGTAAGCGCTAGATCTCATACACTCGATTCCCGTTACAACGAAACTCCAAGACACCGGAGAAATCACTTCGTTATAACGAAATTTCGTCATAAAGGAATTCCAGATTTTTGCATTGTTCCTATGTAAACTTATCTAGAGGGATTGGAAAAGTGTTCGCTAAAACGAGATTTTCACTATAACGGTATTCGTTAAAACGGAATTCGACTGTACTTTCTTTCAAAGATGTGGAATGCTATATGAAACCCCTAGGGACTTCCATACGGCCTGTCTGGTATTCTGGTGACCCCCCTGGTACCGGGAAGTCAGCACAAGCAGCATTCAACTATCACAAGGTGAGAGGTGACTGTTGGGATGGATACATGGAACATGGCGTCGAACATGTACCGACTCGTCAGAAGTTCCGCAGAGAAATGTGGACCAGGTGCATGTCTGGTTCAGTAGCAACCAGTAAGCTCTTGGATTTCGTTATAACGAGATTCGCGACCGTACAGATATTTAAGAAATTTAAAATCAAGAAACGTTTTATTCGGATAGTAATCGATTATCGAAACACTGAAGTAGCTTGAGAACGATTACCAAATCACCTAAATTGTCCACAGCTCATTTCTAGATCACTCAGGGCCGTATTCACCGACATGGTTTAAACTGTAGTCACAGTTTTTGGATAAAAGAGATCAATTGGTTAAAAACCTTAATTTAACCAATCCGTGTCGATCTCTCATCAAAAAATTGTGACTATAGTTCAAACCATGTCGGTGAATACCGCCAAAAGTGATGTGAAGATGGGCCACTTGAATGATTGGGAAAATTTGCCACGGGTCGCCCTAAGGGCGGTATTCACCGACATGGTTTAAACATTAGTCACAATTTTTTGATGAGAGATCGACACGGATTGGTTAAATTCAGGTTTTTAACCAATCTATATTGATATATCTTTTATCCAAAAACTGTGACTAATGTTTAAACCATGTCGGTGAATACGGCCCGAAAGAAATTCAACGACTATATAGCTAGTGAGTAAGATCATGAGCAAGTGAACACCAATTTTCTAACTGAAATTTCCTCATTCGTTACCGCTCTCTGTTAGGATTTTCTTTCGCATCGCCGTACTGATCGCGTGCCACTTGAGTGAGCTGCAAGTGTACCGCGGAGTCTCTCAAGGGCCGTATTTCACCGACATGCTTTAAACTGCAGTCACAATTTTTGGATAAGAGATCAATGTAGATTGGTTAAAAGACCTGAATTTATATAACCAATATCCGCGTCGATCTCTCTTCAAAAAATTGTGACTAATGTTTAAACCATGGCGGTGAATACGGCCCTAAAGGGTAGTATTTCACCGGCATGGTTTAAACTGTGATCACAATTTTCGGATAACAGATCAATATAGATTGGTTAAAAACCCTTGGAATTTAACCAATAAGTGCCGATCTCTCATCGAAAAATTGTGACTAATGTTTAAACCATGTCGGTGAATACGGCCCTAAACGGTAGTATTTCACCGGCATGGTTTAAACTGTGATCACAATTTTCGGATAACAGATCAATATAGATTGGTTAAAAACCCTTGGAATTTAACCAATAAGTGCCGATCTCTCATCGAAAAATTGTGACTAATGTTTAAACCATGTCGGTGAATACCGCCTTCAGACGACCCACGGCAAATTTTCCCAATCATTCAAGTGGCCCATCTTCACATCACTTAGGGCCGTATTCACCGACATGGTTTAAACTGTAGTCACAATTTTTGGATCAGAGATCGACACGGATTGGTTAAAAACCTGAATTTTTAACCAATATCCGTGTCGATCTCTCATCAAAAAAATTGTGACTAATGTTTAAACCATGTCGGTGAATACCGCCCTAGTTGGTAAATTGCGTGGCTGTGACTAAGAACCTGACCGCGACACCGAACTGACCTGCGTGAATATCCCTCTCTGTAACATGCATCGGCATCTGAACGAAGACGGTAATACGACTGCACTGACGTGAGCGAGAATAGACCTTAAAAATGGGGGGGGGGGAGGGGGGTCCGCAATGAATGAATGAACGCCAGGGTCTCTGCCACCGGACTTATCCCGTTGCCGAGATCTCTTCCAGCCCAGCTTCGTGGCAGAGTCTGGAACAAAGTGAGTGCACCTAACAGTCTGTGCGTGTAGCTAGTGTTCTGTCTGATATTTCAGTGCTGCCATCTATACTTCAAATTGTGAGTGAAGTGTAATGATTGAATATTTGTAACGCTGTAGGCCTGTTGCTCTCTGTGGCGAGACGTTTTAACGGGGAGATCGGCTCGCATTCGCGCCTTGAAGTTGGGAACCACAGAAAACCAACTTCAGCCGACCACCACTGTGGCACCGGTGGGGTTCGAACCCGGATCCCCGCGATGCGAGTCCGTCACTATGACCCCTCGACCACCACGGGGGGGGGGGGCCGCAAAAAATTTTAGTCTCGCAACCCTTTTTCCTTCCCCATCAAATCACTAATAACTGAATTGAAATATTAATCCTCATCATATAGGAAGTAAATATCGGGAAAAAAAAGTGATTATTATACACGGTGATGAAAGTGTATCATTAACGTCACTAAATCGTGTCTGTGATTAATGTCACGGTGATTGACTGCATGAATCGCGATTGTTCTCCAGAGAGAGATCAATCAAATATTCAATCAGGGCAAAAAGAGAGAGAGAGGGGAAAAAATAATTCTTATTGAGAATCCATCTCTCATTTTTTTTGTTTTGCCTGTCACTGCCATACGCGTGTGGCACATTATGTAATAAATTGAATAGGAAGGAGAAAGACACACACACACAGAGGGCATTATCTATTGATTTCCTCGCGGTGTGACTTTGGTCACGTAGACCCTCCTTCCCCTTTAATCAAATCGATATTTCCGTGATTGGTTCTAATGCATTTCGAGAGCAATCAGAGCAGAAAGTGTTGCCGAAGAGACTCCCGTTCATTGTTCGCCGAAGGTAACATCGGACCGCGTCGTGATTACAAGTGGAAATGATAAGCCCCACAAACGCTCTTTTGGTTTCGTCTAATAAGTGTATGTGTAACATACGCGACTGTAAGTCGAGTCATTCCTCCGTTTGACCTTAATTAACTGTAAAATTCAATCGAAAAAAAAAATACAGGTATATTTTGTATTTCAAATTTGTTGTCGCAATCGTGTGTGAGATTTCATTCATTTATATTTTTTTTACCGAGTTTTTGCTCGAGATTGGTTGTTACCGATTCGCCCGACGGAGAACCAAAACCGACGCCATTACCCAGGGGTTTTTTTTTTTTCACATGAAACGGTCTGACCCGAGGGTATTATTTGCTTTTATTCATTAGCTCAGGAATACTTAAATTTGGTTGAGTGAGATTAGAAAAGAGTTTCCTCGAACTTATTCGATTCACCCCGCCCTCTATTGGGAATTTTTTTTTTTCCCCCCGTATCGCCAGACTGATCGCGTGCCACTTGAGTGATCTGGGAGTGTGCCACGGGGTTGGCGATCTGGAGATGTGCCACGGATCACTTGAGTGATCGGGAAATTTACCTCCGGTCGCCTAAGGGCCGTATTCACCGACATGGTTTAAACTGTAGTCACAATTTTTGGATAAGAGATCAGCATAGATTGGTTAAAAACCTGAATTTATCCAATCCCTGTCGGTGTCTCATTAAAAAATTGTGACTATAGTTTAAACCATGTCGGTGAATACCGCCCTTGGTGATCTGTAAATGAGCCACGGGCAACTCAAGCGATTTGGTAATCTTGTTTGGACCACTTCCGTGTTTTGATAATCAGTCGCGGATCAATATCGAATAAAATGGTCCATGATTTTCAATTTCTTAAATTTTTAAACGGTCGAACCCGTTATAACGAACTGCAAGATACTACTACTACTACTATAACATGCATGCACTTCATCTGCGGAAGTTCTAACGAGTCGGTACATGTTCGAATGTACGTGTCGTGACACGAAATTTTATTTACATGCAATGCTTGTTATGTATATAGTGCGGCATCTGCCATCTATTTTCCAAACTATGAATGAAGTGGAATGACTGAATAATTGTATCGTTGTGTAGGCCTGTGTTGCTGTCTGTGGCGAGACTTTTTAACGGGGAGATCGGGCTTACATTCGCGCCACGAAGTTAAGAACCACAGAAAACCAACTTCAGCCGACTATCACTGTGGTGACGGTCGGGTTCGAACCCCGATGCGAGTCCGTCAATTTGACCACCACTCTACAAAAACGACAGCGGCAATTCCAAGAGACTGGAGAAATCACTTCGTTGGAAAGGAATTTCCGATTTTACGAATTTTATAAAACTCGTTAGAAAGATTTTTAGATTGTAGCAGAATCAGATTCCAACGAAAACGATACTTACGTACTTACGTTCTAATACGTAAATAGTAAGTAATAAATAATATTAATGATAAGAATGAAGTTGAAACTTGAAAACACAAAACAACTCATATCAATGTAAGGTATTAAATTTTTTTGGTTTTACTTGACATTTTTGAGGCACAAAATAATCTGTTCTTTTGTTGTTCAAGAGTATTGCGGAAACCGAGGAAACAATTTCCTCAAAAGTAATGTTTCCCGAACTGGGCAATATCGTCCCCTGAACGGGGGAAGTAATGGAAGTTTCCAGGGGGACTGGCAAAAGCTTTGGGTTTGGTTTGGAATCGTATGGGGGGTGGATTAAGTTGGAGATGAGAAGAAACTTTTTTTTTTGAAGGAAGTGGGCGATGGAACAAAAATTTTGGGAAACTATGCTCTATATAAAGCAGGATTTCTCAAACTGTGTGCACGAATGAAATGAACGCCACAACTTTGCCACTGGACTTATCCCGTTGCCGAGATCTCTTCCAGTCCAGCTTCGTGACAGAGTCCGGAACACTTTATTTTGTGTCTATTTTTGTGTATATATATACACACACACACACACACACACACAGGTTGGGAGTTGGAGAAAAGTTCCTGGGTGTCGTTGAGATGGATCAATGTAAGTATTATTAGGATGGAGGTATATTTTAAAAGCAAATTGGAGGGGGCCACTCATGCCATCTCATCTGTTATCTTACACTTACCATATTATATACACATTAAAGGACCGGACACACCCCACTTCCCATCTCAGAGAGATATCGAAGCTTTCCCGGGGGATGGGTGTATAGGGAAATTTATTAATTTATGTGAAAATAACAAACAACGATATACATAATATACATTGAAGAATCTGGAGTTTTTACTCCAGATTGTGATTGTGATCATAGCACATCATCCACAGATAAGCAGTCCGTAATCGTAATAGTCCTTATATAAATAATCAAAGAATAATTTTGTCTTGTATGTGGTAGAATCTGGAATTGAGTTTATCCAATCTAGAATATACCAATCTCAGAAACCAAGCTGCAATAAGATATCAATTGACGTCTACATGGCCGGCATCTCCATTTCATTCACACCCGCAGGAAAAGGATGAAAAAGTTTACACTTGTCTTCTTGGGCGTAAATTATATCGATTATTAGGTGTCGGTGAAACAACCGATGCTTTTCTTCTTGGCCTTAAATTATACTTTTTGACAGGTAACAGTGTTACCTCTGTTGTTGGCTCGTAAGACGGGTCCTCCGAGCGCGAATGTCGTCCCCTTGATCCCGCAGCTCGCGTCTTATTGTGGAGTAAATGTAGAGGTTACAGTCCAGGAATCGAATCAACCTCTGCAAACGTTGGAAGTTCAGAGGGCTGTCTGGAATTCTTATCTTCCAAGCCAGCATTCTGGACTCTGGTTGTTGGCCAAAGTGGAAGGGCACACGTGGTGATGTAGTGCCATAGGGAACCATTTGAACCGCAGATGCATACGCTGATACTAGAACGTTTAAAACGCAGAAGATGCGCCGGAAAAGTGCCATGCTCGGTTATAGCGATTGTTTTCTCTCTAGGCCATATGTTCAAACGCCAATGAACTCATCGTTGTAATTATATACATATTGTATACACAGGATACATAAAAAAAAACGAAATGAGGATCATCTTGTGAAACATAAAATATCCATCGGAGCGAGTCATCTCGCTTAAAACCTTATTGGTGAGCAAATGGGTTTGATAACTCGCGGACAAACTGTGCGCAGCAGCGGCCCGTCAAGGGTTTTTCGAAGACAACATTTATTAAACTGCTCTGGGGAGCCGCGTTTAAGCGTTGATTAGGAGGGGGGAAGGGCGCCGTGAGTGAAAAAACGTTTGAGAATCCCTGCTATAAAGTATACACATGCACGAACAAATAGTCGGAAAGGTTCTCTTGAGCCGATAAACGTTGTTTTAGAGTTTCCAAACTAGCTAAGGTTTTCATGTATATAATATGACAAGCACATAAGGGCCATTTCTTAATTTTTTGCTCTCCCCCGACTTTTTTTCCCATAAAAATATCCCGTCTGTTCAACGAAGCTTACTTTCATTCATAATCCTTACTGAAATATGAGATGAAGGTGATTTGCAAAATTTAATAATTATTTCATAATCAATATGGATATAGACTCGAAAATACATTTGAACACAAATCTAATAAATTTAATAATGCTGTTGTGCAAGAGAAAAAAAAAAATTCTACAGCTTATTCCTTTAGGCCTGCTGGAAGGACTTCTCATTCCCTTGAGGCTACAAAGTGTTTGTTTGTAATATGTGTGCATCCATTTTTTTTAGTGTATTACATGTTTGTATTCGCGTAACAATGTCTAGATTTATGTATTACATGTTTGTATTCGTGTAACACATGTTTATATTGGTGTAACACATGTTTGTATTGGTGTAACACATGTTTATATTCGTGTAACACATGTTTATATTCGTGTAACACATGTTTATATTCGTGTAACACATGTTTTTGTTGGTGTAACACATGTTTTTGTTGGTGTAACACATGTTTTTGTTGGTGTAACACATGTTTTTGTTGGTGTAACGCATGTTTATATTCGTGTAACACATGTTTGTATTCGTGTAACATATGTTTGTATTCGTGTAACATATGTTTCGATTTGTGTATTACAGGTTTGTATTCGTGTAACGCATGTCCAGATTTGTGTATTACATGTTTGTATTCGTGTAACGCATGTCCAGATTTGTGTATTACATGTTTGTATTCGTGTAACGCATGTCCAGATTTGTGTATTACATGTTTGTATTCGTGTAACGCATGTCCAGATTTGTGTATTACATGTTTGTATTCGTGTAACGCATGTCCAGATTTGTGTATTACATGTTTGTATTCGTGTAACGCATGTCCAGATTTGCATATTACATGTTTGTATTCGTGTAACGCATGTCCAGATTTGCATATTACATGTGTGTATTCGTGTAACACATGTCTAGATTTGCTTATTACATGTTTGTATTCGATTAGATTCTAGATTAGATTCGATTATATTTAGATTTGTGTATTACATGTTTGTGTTCGTGTAACGAATGTCTAGATTTGTGTATTACATGTTTGTATTCGTGTAATGCATGTCCAGATTTGTGTATTACATGTTGTATTCGTGTAACGCATGTCTAGATTTGCGTATTACATGTTTGTATTCGTGTAACGCATGTCTAGATTTGCATATTACATAATTGTATTCGTGTAACGCATGTCTAGATTTGCGTATTACATGTTTGTATTCGTGTAACGCATGTCTAGATTTGCATATTACATAATTGTATTCGTGTAACGCATGTCTAGATTCTTTCCTCTCTTCTCATCACCGCGAAGCTTTGATGCAACCCTACGGAAAAAAGCAGTTCTTTTTTACATGCGTGATGTATCCTTCTACTATATGCATCTAAGAGCGAAAGAGAACAGGTAGGTGAGGGTGAAGAGAGAAATCTACTTCGTACCTACTATTATAAGTATTACAGATAAGAGAGAGAGAGAGAGGGAGAGATAAGAGTATAATATATGTAGATAAAAGATAAGTCTCTCTTTTTGTATACTACTTCTGTATTAATACTGCTGTATTGTGTGTAATACTTCTGTATTATACAGTTTTCTTTTCACATTTGTTTTTTCTTACTTTTCCCCTTTTTGTTTCCTTCCTTTTCTTAACATGTGGTTAGTTTAGAACAAGGTTACCATATTTATCGTCGATCCGTCAAACAAAGATCAACCGAATTTCTTTCCAATCGCTTGTAAGCGAAGCGGCTATGATATGAAATTCCCGTATTTGATCCTCGATCAAATATGGTCACTTGAATGAATGAATTCAAGTGAAACGACAACCTCACGCACAGTATTTGAATGCAACTGATAGACTTTTCATCAAAAATGTCCTAAAACATCAACCTCGGTTGTAACTACAATTCGGCCATAACGTAAAAATACCACGATGTCGTTACATCCGAGTATGACTATATTAGTGTCTGGTGACTAGAAACCATCATTTTCCTCCAGTGCAGATTTCATAGAATCACTTCGATTATAGGCGTCGGCGCCGTCTCTTCGTGCGCTTTAGCGTGTATTTCCTTTCCCATGCGTTACCGAAAAAACTCTCTTAAGGGGCACGAACCACCACCGATACGTTTTTTTATTTTATGTTCATAATATTATCATCATCTCAGTTTCTTTTTTGTATGTTTGTTGTGTTGAAGGTGTGCCGGACCTCTGATTCGGTGGGCGTTCGTGGCGCCGGCCGACGGCCCTTACATCCAGCCAAACCGCGTATTTCTCTGTGCCGTAAGTTCCGTGTCTTTTTTTTTTTTTCTCTGTTATGAATCCGTTTGAAGGAGCAAAAGGGATAGTCGAGTTTTTCTTATTATCGACCTTGAGGAATTGAAAACGTCCACCCTCTGGACGTTGCGCGTACGTTCTCTGCTGGAAGGTGAGGCGCTTTCTCTTCTCTTTCTCCTTTCACGTGAGAATGAAATAAGAAACAAAAGAAAAAAAGATTTTTCGTTTTCATTAAAAGAACGTAAGACGAGATAATCTCTTAGAGAGAGAGAGTGAGAGCCTTAATAATTTATTAGTTGACACGAATAATGGACTACTTTGTGATAAAAACATGACCTTTTATATACTACTCTTTCCAGAGAGAACACGGCACCGTGTTTATATTTGTGGCGCCCCGTTTAAATGGAAGGTAGAAAGAACTGCGAGAAAACAAACGCCTTGTTATCTCTTTCTCTCTCTTGCAGGTAAAAAATTTAACACTTAATGTGAAAGAGTCGGGACTATCGTTTATGATTAGTATCTTGATATGTCAAGCTCTAGTTTCTTAGCCCTGAGAAAGTTACTGTTTCAAATCCAGGTTTTCAGTCCCGGAAAAATATCTGTTTCGAGTTCTGATTTCGGTCCCGAGGAAATTTAAAATCGCTGTTTGAAGTCTTGTTTTCGGTGTCTCAATAAAGTTCCTGTTCCAGGTTCGGGTTTCACTGAGAAATTTGCTGTTCCAAGTGTTTGCATCAAGCCTGAAAAATTTGCTTCTTCACGTTCTAAGTTTCAGTTCAGAAAAAGTTGGTTGTTTTAGTCCCAGTTCAAGTGCTGAGGCACTTGCTTCTTTCTACCTCTGGCATGAAGTTGCTGCTTAAGGTATAGTTTTTATTGAGAAATTTGCAGTTTAAGGTACAAGTTTCATTGAGAAATTTGCTGTTTCAATCTAGACGAAGCTGCTGCTTCAAGCCCTAACAGGCATTTGCTACTACCTCTAGAAACTTTCCCGTTTCAGGTTCTGGCATCACTGAAAAATTTGCTTCTTCACGTTCTAAGTTTCAGTTCAGGCAAAGTTGGTTGTTCTAGTCCCAGTTCAAGTGCTGAGGCATTTGCTTCTTTCTACCTCTGGCATGAAGTTGCTGCTTAAGGTACAGTTTTTATTGAGAAATTTGCAGTTTAAGGTACAAGTTTCATTGAGAAATTTGCTGTTTCAATCTAGACGAAGCTGCTGCTTCAAGCCCTAACAGGCATTTGCTACTACCTCTAGAAACTTTCCCGTTTCAGGTTCTGGCATCACTGAGAAATTTGCTGTTCCAAGAAAGTTATTGTTTTCAAGCCCTAGGTTAGAGCTGAGAAAAGTTCTAAGAAATTCATTGCCATCTCCAGAAACTTTCTGTTTCAACTTCTGGTTTCGGTCTCGAAAATTGTTTTGTTCTAGGTTTTTGTCATACTTCCAACCTCCTAAAAGCTCATTCTTCCCTGGATGTATATCTCTCCTTTGATCTCTTCGTTGAGACAGAGCGGTGGGCCCATGTTCTGTTTAAGAGAAGGATGTATGTCCCAAACTTTTGTTTAAAACTTCGACTCATGTGCTAAAAAACACTCGGCTTGGATGTTTCTGACCCGGGGTGCGGTCTTCACTAAAGTACAACGAAAAATACTGGGGATACTTTCAAGTCCAAAAAATAAGTGTCTGATACGATTCAAAAACCTCCTTTCGTCAGCCAGAAGTGGCTCAATTTCAATACCGTCTCGCCAAAAATTCCACACAAGTCTATAAGTCTATTTGAGGGCTGTCTCATGACGTACCGATGTCTGTACCAGATGATGCCATCGCACTGACAGAACCGTAATTGCTATTGTCTACATTGACATTTCGAGGTCACGCTTTAGTTAAAAATAGAGTCTCTAGAAGCGCTTATAAAGACGCCATAGTTAAAAAGTATTAGCGAGTGACGTCCCGCACCTGTTCCGACACCACGCCCACTGAGCCAAGGCGGCAAGAACAAGTTCAAAGGAATGAGGCAGCCCTTACTATATAGTCCTGACTCACTCGGACTGTTGGTACAAATACAAATTTCTGTTAGATATAAAAATTCACACGCAACTCTACATGCAGTAGAACTTCGGTTAAAACGGGCGGTTCGGTTAGAGAGCAATTTGCATAACGAGCGAAAATTTTGGAAAAAAAATAGATTCGATTAACGAGTAATTAATGTGTAGGAATATTATTATAAATGTTACGTATCCATTGATTTATTTCAAATATTCACCACATATATTTGATTGCGTGTGCTATCTTGTGTCAGTGCAAAATTTTACATTCCTCCAATATATAATTTTTTTACAAATTTTCAAAGAAACGCATTGAAAATTGCTTGCTTGCATGCATGACAAAATAACATGACATCAATGAAATTGAACAGAATATTGGTTCAAAATATAGTCCATCAAAATGACGAAAAAGATTTGAGATCCATTAATAAATACTTGGGTTATAAAAGTTTTGTTTCAAATTTTTTGAAATTTGAAATTTAATTTTGAATAGGATTGAGTCAAGATAAAATCTCAAAGCGTTTCATCATTTTATGGACTTGAAAGTTGTTTTATTATTTAAAGTTTATTCTATTACATTGCTTTCACGAAATGTTATCATGCGCGCAAGATGTTTTTGATGTATTTCTTTGAAAATTTGTAAAAAATTACACACATTGGAGGGATGTAAAATTTTGTACTGTCATAAAATAGCACACACAATCAAATATACGTGGTAAATATTTGAAATAAATCGATGGATACATAACATTTTTAATAATAATATTCCTACATAAGAAAGTTATGTAGGAATTCAGAAAATACGCAGTTCCTTTTCAGAATGTCGAAAGGTAGGAGACTCCTTAATGTCAAAAGTTGGAAGTGGGCACAATACTGTGACTCGACTGTGTGCAACGGCGCGATAATGAGAACACTTAACGTAATAATTAATAGATACAGATCCGTCGATCGTTATCACAGTTACATCATGGTAAAAAAAAATTCTTTCCTAATGGAAGCCTCGGAAAGAGAGAATCGAGATGGGGTGTAGGTCAGAGATCGAATCCCACCCCGAGAACAAATGCCAGGGCCTCCCCCCGTTTGTGAGTTAGAACAAGATCACGGAGGGTCAAGATATTTAGTACGACCAGGCCTTTAAAAAAAAAATCGTGGCTAAAGTTATGGGAAAAAGGAACTGTATTTCTATCAGTATGTATCCTTTTTTTTTTTCTTTTAGCCTTCAAGGCTTCGCGGCCATTGTAAGAAGCGCACACACTTCCCACATTAGAGACGATACTAACTCTAAGAGGCCTCACCAAGGGTTCAAAAATCACGACGACCATTTACAGATGTACTTAAAAAAAAACTTGTAAAAGTAACAATTCTAGAGAGAGAGAGTATCGAACACAGTTAAAACACAAAGAAGATACCGCACCCACCCCCTTGTAATGTGGAAACAAAAGAGAACCGATACCTGTGCCTGGTAAAAAGAAAATACAGGCTGTTAAAATGGAAAAGGGAACCTGATAACGATGTACTTGTCAGCGTTTAAAAGGTTAACTGGAAAAAGGTATCCGAAGAATGGTCTGTAATTATTATATATTTATATGGGAACCGAGGAAACGGTGTTTATAGTGTGAATGGGCTTGTCACTCGTGGATAATGATTTCTATAATAACAATGGTTAGGATTGTTCTTAATTTCCAAGGACTGTTGCGATTTAAGTGGCGGGAATGTGTTCTCTATTTTTTTTTTTTTAATATCCCCCGTATGTGGGTGATTTTCGGTACCTTTTGATGACAGGTTCGGGGTTTTTTTTTTCCTCCTTTTACGATCGCCGAAATTGCTACCCTGGATTCCAAATGATTTTGTGTCAGATGCACCATATAATAACTATTCGATTCAATTTCTTTTTATTAATAACTTACTGTGTTAATAAGAGAAATCGTGTTAATGTTTTTGATTCTTAGGTGGAATTTTTGCATTTTAAACATATTGCGTAAAATTTATGCTTTGATCTGAGAACGCTTGATCCCTTGAGGAAAGTTGATCATCGATCATTTTAGCCGCACCACGGCCATTTTCTGCACACGAGGGCTAATTTGACCGGGACCTACAATTTATTGCCGATTCCGAACGGCAGCGATTTTTTTATATACTCACCGAGAGGTTGGTGCGGTAACCCTTCGATGTAGCCCTACGGTAGCAATCTTTTTCTGTGGTCATGTGGCCGTTTCTGTTGTACTACTGTGTCAGGAAAGTTTTCTGACAAGGGCGAACCGGGTACCGAACTCGCGACACCGCTAAGCATCCCCTAGAACAGTGTTTCTTAACCTTTTTTACCCGCTGCCCCCTTTTGGACCATTTTTTTTTCTCGTGGTTCCCCCGTCTTACTCAGGGTCTTCGACCCTCATCCAGAAGCGAGATTCTTTCTACGTATTGAATTGATTTTTTCAGTAAATTTATAATGAATAAAAATTTTTTAAATAAGATTGGTCTCCAGACCACTGGGCTGGAATTTATTGAACACCCCTCTAGTCAGAGTTCTATTTAGGGCAGTGTCACCATCATGGGCTCCTAGGCAAAGTGATGTTCTGTAGTCCCATACTTAGCTGGAAATAACAGTCTGCAAACAGTATATTTACCATTAATCTTCAAAATTTATTATACTGTATGAAATCTCATGAGGTGGGGTCACTTATGGACATGAGACCCCCTGGCATGGGGGGGTCTCATGTCCGTAAGTGACCCCCACCTCTATATTTCCCGTGAAACATACATGCTCAACCAGTGGCCCTCAGAATCATCTGATATGGCCCGCGATCCCAAATTTAACTTTGTAAAAATGAACGAAGCATCACATTTAAGTGGCCTGCGGCACATTTACAAATAAATCAATTGACCTGGAGCGCTATAATAGATAATTTAATTGACCAACGGCACATTTCCAAGTCACTTGAGTGGCCCGCAACACCTTTTTAAACCAATGAAGTGTGGCCTGCACTCTTCAAAGGGTTGAGCACCCTTGACTTGAAAACTTCATTTCTTCACACCTAAATTTTTCTTCTCGGCTCTCTGGTGCCCTCTAAACTACCTGGCATGGCCCCTTACCACTTCATTTTCTCACGTGGTCCCCCCCCCCTGAAATGTCCCAGTATCATAAGGGTAGAGAATCACTGCCCTAGAAGAGTATTTGTTCAGATCTGAATCTTCGGAACAAAAAATTTCCGTTTTCTTCCGAGTCTTAGGAATATATTTTGTGTATTTACATGTGTTTTGATATAAATCCAAGAAAACTTTGTCTTTTTAATTCAAATCCTGGAAAAATCTCCGTTCTTATCCGAATCCTAGAAAACTTCCTGTTTCGGTCCGAATCCTGGAAATTTTTCAAGTTCGAATCGAGTCCTTAGAAAAATTACCGTCCCAACTGGAAAACTTTCTGTCCGAATTCGAACATCAAAGAAAAATTTCCGTTTCGATTAGTCTCCCTAGAAAAATTTCCATCCTAATTCAAAAATACTAGAAAATTTTCCCTTCAGATTCCAAGCCCCTACAAACTATTCCTTTCGATTCGAATCCCCCTACAAACTATTCCCTATAGATTCGGCCTACAAACTATTCCCTATAGATTCGGCCTACAAACTATTCCGTCCGAATCATAGAAAAAACTTCTGCTCGATTCGAATAACAGAAAACATTTTGTCTCGTTCCGAATCATAGAAAAATTTCTGTGCTTTCCATCTTTCAAACCATTCACGGTCTTAAGTTCTACCGGCAATACATTCACTATTTTACTTAGAAAAGTTTCGGCCCTTATTGGAATCCCTAGAAAACTTTCCGTCTTAATCCAAATCATCGACAAATTCCTCTGATTTGATTTTAACCATAATTTTTTTTTTTGCTCTGATCGAAATATGAAAAAACTTTCTGGTCCGAACCTCTTAGAAAAATTTGTATTTTCGTAAGAATCCCGCAAAACTATGGCCATTTGAATCCGAATCGGACAATTTTCGTTCTTATTCGAATTATAAAGAACCTTGAGTAAGATAGAAAAGGAATCCTGGAGAATATATATTCCTATCTTATAATCCGAATCACAGAAATATACAGCCGGCCCCACATAATCGGGAATCAAATAAACGGATAAGATTCTCGAAAACCGAAATTTCTCCCATAGCGAGAGACAATTTTGTTACCCCTTTCAGATTGGCATCATAACACCAAAAAATTCTCCCTGCGATATTATGATACACACGACTACTGTAAATATACAGTATACTATATTAACCACTATGTATATAACATTTTCATCTGATAAAAACATTTGAAAATTATGAAAATCATGTTGCCAGTTGAGACTTATAAAAAATTTAGACTTCAAGACTCAAAGTGTCTAAGCTGTTTTTAAAACATTTATTTTAGTTTGGTTCTTTGTTAAGCCAATAGAAGGCGCTAACTATTTCGATGAAAGTAAAAAAAAGTCCCAAAAAAATCTGCAACAAAAGTCCTGGACCCATGCAATGTCTCGAAATTAGAAAAATAATCGCGAAAAGAAGGGATTTCAGTTTGTGCAACTAAGAATGAGCAAATTAAAAGTTTTTTCGTGCAATAAAAAACAAATCAAATTGAAATTGAAAAAGAGTGATATTTCTCAATCACAGGTGGTGCAGCATTGGAATTGAAAAACAAAAGTCACTTGTCCCACGGACCAGTGAATACGAAAACTTACTAGTCCACTGAACAAAAAAAATCTCTCTCCTGAATAATAATAATTCCCTTTCCTAAATATATTGCCATTTAGAAGAGTGATATACCAACAAGGGTTTCAAAAGCCATAAAAAAACTATTAGAAATTATGAAGCCACTAGAGTTGATTCTGTGACTTTATCGACAAACCATCATAGAGCGTTTTTTGAACGGGGGCTTTCCTTTTTAAACTACATTTTCAGATAACATTTTGCAAAAGATATTTGCTCCTAAGAAAGTATAATATTATACTGAATAGTTTTTTTTGCTGGGATTCAAACAGCAACATTGATTAAGAAATACAATAGAACCGCGTTAAGTCGTCACCCTAATAAGTCGTCACTCCGGTTAAGTCGTCGTTTTCCTTCAGTCCTGGCCAGCTTTCATAGACTGTTATTAAACCCTCGTTTACTCGTCGCTAATTTCGGTTAACTCGTCACTATGAAAAAGTTTGAGATAGAGGAACAGATAATTTCTATGGCTTCGTTAGATAGAGAAATTATTTCTAAAAAATAGCTTTATTTATTTTTTTTTTAAATTACGAGAACGAATTAGTATTACGTCAGCATCGAGGAGGGGAGGGGTTTCGGATTCGTTGACTTTTGATGACAGGGAGGGGGGGGGGTGGTTGAAGGTTTCTTACGTCATCAACCACCCCTTTTTGAAGATATGAAATATTCTAAGTTGCGCTGACGAAATTTTGCTGACGGGGGGGGGGGGGGGTCAGTGTTTTGCTGACTTTTGCTGACAAGGGGGGGAGGGGGGTTAAAAAATGGCTGAAAATCTGCTTACGTAATAATTGAATGGCGCCCCTCTAATTAAAATATCTTCACATTACATGCACAGTGTTTTTATTCGATTCAGCAAAAGAATAAGACATTTTTCAAGTGTCGAACTGATTGGCGACGTTTTTCACTACTGGTCCCGCGGACCACGACAATGTTTTTCTCGGTGGTCCGACTCACTGGTCTCGGACCACCGGACCACCAATGATTTCGAACGTGGGTGTCAGGCATTAAGAAAAATTCGAAGGAAATTGAAGAAGGTTGACGAAGGACCGGAAAAGGCTGAGTAGAAAACGCGAGAAAAGAATCTAATTTTGACGGTGCCGATAAAGCTGTATTACAATGGTTTAATACTGAAAGAGTCAAAAATGCATTAAAATCAACGGCACCATCATTAGACAAGAAGCAGAGGAAATCGCCATAGATTTTGAAAACTTTGAAAATTTTCATCCTCACAGACAGATGATTACAAAGAGGGCGGCAAAAGAACAACTTGATGTTTAAGACATTCCACAAACTATACCAGCGTCTCCCAACCTAAGGTCCACGACGGTGCCATAGGTGGCCCGCAGACAGACTTAATAAAATTATTCATTTGTTGTAATTGAAATTAGTAACATCTCTATATGGGTTCAAATAAAATAAAACTTTCACACTTAGATTCACCATGCATCATCGAGACGACATGGCGGACATGGCGATCCTAAATGCGGGATACCACTAAATTTTGCCAAAGATTGTAATTTGTTACTTTAAATGCAACTTGCTAATTACTGCTAAAACTGCAAAAGGGTGGGGGGAAATAAAGTGCTGCTCGAAACAGCAGTAAACAAAAATGTATTTCGGGGGAAAAATATATTCAAATGATCTGATGATTATATATTTCATTGGGAACTTGGACCTTAAATAGTAATCCGTCAAATACGGGACATCGCCAATTGTCATCAGAGGCATTGTCAGAAGTAGGCACAGTAATTAAAATTCCAAAAAAAAAATAAAAAATTGCGGACAAAAATTGCAGTTGATCCCGCTTATAATGTTTTTCAAGAAACTGTGACGGAAAACGTTATAAGCGGGAAATGTCTATAAGAGTTATAGAAAATAGTTTTACATCAACCATAGCTTTTTTATGTCCTTTTTAATTTATTAAAAAACATTACGGTACATATTGAGATTTAACAAGAAGTGATTATTTGTTTTAGCAGTCAAACTATACCTCGTTGACTGCAGTTGGTTTTCTGCGGTTTTCGAGGTGAGAATTCGAGCCGGTCTCCCATTTAAAAAATCTCTCCGCAGAGAGCAAGCAGACCTACAACACGATACTGACACAACATGAAAAATTGAAGTATTTCCATCTTCACTTCAGAAAATGAAAGGCAGATGACAGTATGAACACGAAACAAGCGCAACTCTGCAACATAGATATGTTAGGGCCACACATTCACTCAGAACACGCATTCACGCATGTGCCGAATCGTCAGAAATTCCGAAGAGGAATGTGCACGAGGTGCATCTACGGTTAAGTAGCAGAAGTAGTCAAAAACTACAACAATTTTCCTTTATAACATTCAAGTTTCCGCCTGAAATCTAGATAACATCACGTGGCACACTTTCTTGCCTTTCCACAAAATATAGAAAGGTTTCCGGTTCTTTAAATGCTTCTGCAGACGTTGCAACTGGTGGTGCTACTGTAGTTAGTGTTCATACCATATACAAATTTAAGATTTTTTTTTTTTCTGCAAACTTTAACTTTCTAAGAGACATTTTGGCTGGAACTGAGCAGTAAAATGTAAAGCTTTTACTGCTTCATTTTCCGGAATTTCAAAATCATGAAAGACCATCCTATCTGCTTTTCTGTGAAGAATTAAATTCCAAGAAGTACAGTTGGGAAATACGACTTCTTTTGTGGCTTGATTTTGTACCAGCAGATTCAGAAGTGGATGGCAAAAGCCGCCGTTTATTCCTTTGTTATATGTAATAGTGTGTAACACCAATATGAGAAGATTCATTTTTTTTGTAATCGATCTAATGCAGTGTTTCCCAAAGTGGGCGATATCGCCCCCCGGTAGGCGATGGAATGGTCCAGGGGGGACGATAGAAGGATCATATGGGTTCACTTGAGTTTGGGGGTGATGAGAGGGAAAACATTGCTGATGAACGGGACGGATGGAACAAGAAGTTTGGGCAACTATAATATAATGCAGTGGTTCTCAACCGGTGACCCACGGTGCACTTGGGGCTCCGTGTGAACTCCCCAGGAGCTGCGCGGCAGCTCGAGAAAAATACAACAAAGTAGTAAATTCGGAAAAAAATAATTATAAGTAATTTTGAATAATAATAATAAATCAGTAACTTTTACGAATGAATAAAAAATAGGCCTAGGGGCTCCTCCATAGAAATTATATACCACAAAGGGCTCAGCGAGTCAAAAAAGGTTGAGAACCGCTGATCTAATGCAATGAAATTTGAATAAGATCGTAACCGGGGGAAAAAAAGTAACCACTCTTGAGAAATTTTTCTAGTTCTTATCTGTTAGCCTTCCCACATTCAGAAACATAATTTCGATCAACTTTATGCATTCGAACGGTGGTAAGGTCAATACGCTCTGCACACTATTGTTGGACAAAGCGAGCGAACAAGAGAATAAAAAACCTTTCAACGCGCGCTAGCACACACACATAATCACCATTTTCGTTTCTTTACATGAAAAAATGGTGAAAAAAATTACGCTGATTTCAAGGGAAGAAAAAAAAAACTCGTGAATTTTCCGAACGTTGTAAGCGGGAATAGCAAAAAAATTAAACGTTGTATCCGGGAAAAGTTAGCATTATCAATATAGGAAAAAAGTTAAATTCACGAAAATCAGTCGTACTCAGCGGGAACGTCATAACCGGGATGGACTGTATATTGACGAGTTTTATAAATATTACAAATTCAAATAAGCATCGTTGAAAAAACGGGACAAATTTACAGAAGGAAAAAAAAAAACAGAACAACGAAAATTACAGGAATGCCCCGTAATACGGGACACAAATGGTCCGTCAAATTGTTTCAGACATTTTACTGGTCCTTGTTTTCAGAAAGAGGTTGAGAAACACTGAATTATACTAACTCAGATAAGCGGCATTTCAATTGCTCCCGCGTGTAATCGAATACGCAGCCTATAATCGGATATTATGTACTAAAAACCGTTGATATCAGTTTAAAGCGCAGCCGACTGTACTTTGTACCATACTGAAACTTAAAAAAAAAAATGTTTTAAAATCCTAGAATTCGAAAATTCAGGATTAAGATTTCTTCAAGTAGATTTAATTGTTTCGAATCCTAGAGGAAGAGAGAGAAAATCTAATCTAATCATGGAAATTTTTTTTATTCCTGTTCCGGATCCTAGATGATGTCTTGATTCGAATTATATTCATATTCAGAAAACACGTACCGCAAAACGCCGGAACATATTGGAAAAAGGTCTGTATAAATATTTATCATTATTTTTCTTTTACTCGAGGTAAATTTTCACGAGCCTATTCCAAAGTAAATGTTCGCACCGTATGATTCCTCGCGAGAGTGAAGAGGAGCTGCCATGGAGTGTTTGCAATTCACACCGGGGCTCGAACACACACACACACACACGGGGGCTCCTGTTACCACCCTCAGGTGTTGTACGAGCAGGTGAATATATATATGACGAAAAAGGAAAAAAAAAAGAGATGGTGAGAAAGCACTCAAAAGAAAATTCGGTTGGCGCAAAAGCAATAACCACACTAGAGTCAATCCATTTGCGAAAAGTAAACTTTGAATCTCCAAGTGGGACTGTATTTCTCCCGGGTTGGAAAAATATTATGGTATTTTTTCCGAGCCTCCAACAGGGAAATGGACAGTTTTGCCAACTTGGTTATTTTCCGACTAGATCTGGTCTTTTTTTTAAGCCGTCTGGTTGGAAAGAAATGCCTATCTAGTTGTGCTAGTGCGAAAAATCTGATCTTTTTTCAAATACCGTCTAGTTGTAATCCAGGTTTTTGAAAGTAAAAAATCTTTAGAAACGTGTGCGGTGAACTATTTTCACGCATCGTGTTATATATTCTCGTATCACTAGCACGTGAGTTTTTTTATTCTTTTTTCTGACCATGAGGACATTAAGGTACAGTCCCACGAGAGTTTGCTAGGGGACCCTTGGTAAGATAATTAAAGTTAATAAAAGTCTAAAGATAGTAAGTCTTTGGTGGACATAAACCGCAAAAACCACAGCCGGCGTGAAGTAATCCGTACTTGTTCGGTCGTTCACAAAGGAAGACGCTCGTTCCGCTGCCTTTGTATTGAAAGCCATAAAAATTATTGCTTCCCCGAAGGCCCGAGGCGACCGCGGATCCTCTGACAAAGACTTTTATTATCTTTAACTTTAATTATCTTACCAAGGGTCCCCTGCCAAACTCTCGTGGGACTATACCTTTAGCGTTCAATATGTTAAATAATGAAAGGAATGGGGGGAATCGGTCAGTGTCAATATCATCGAGCTTATATTACTGGAGAGAGAATGATGTTTCAGAAGTCTCGGCAATACCGAGAACGCCGTCCCAAACATCATTCGTCACAAGATCAGAATTAATGGAAGGAATTGTTCCAGAAAAAAAAAATGAAAGCGAATTCCACGGTTAAATGAAAAGAATTGCTCCAGAAAAAATGAAAGGGAATTGCAGAATTAATAAGAAATATATAATTCAAGAACAAATGAAAGAAAGAATTCAAGATATGCAGAAAACTGGATGTTGTGAAGATTTTTATTTTTTCAGATGTTGATTTCTTAAGGAAAGAAAAAGCTCATCTCTGCCTCTACCGGGAGTCAAATCCGGGGCCTCGGTCAGCCGGACGAGTGCTCTCACCACTAAGCTACAGAGGAGATATAACGATTCCTTTAATAAATTTTCTTCCTTAAAAAATTAACATATCTCAAAAAAATATCTTCACATCCAATTTTCTGTATATCTTGCATTAACAAGTGGAGAGCGACATCATGTCATATAAATTCAAGAATTGATGAAATTGATAATTCCAAGAATTGATGAAATTGATAATTCCAAGAATTGATGAAATTGATAATTCCAAGAATTGATGAAATTGATAATCCCAAGAATTGATGATAATTCCAAGAACTGATGAAATTGATAATTCCAAGAATTGATGAAATTGATAATTTCAAGAATTGATGAAATTGATAATTCCAAGAACTGATGAAATTGATAATTCCAAGAATTGATGAAATGGATAATTCCAAGAACTGATGAAATTGATAATTCCAAGAATTGATGATAGACATAATCTTATAATTAATGAAAGAAGTAATTCCGAAATTTATGGAAAAAATAATTCTGTAATTAATGAGAGAGACAATTTTCCACAATTAATGAAAGAAATAGTTTCAACATTAAAATGAAGCAAATAAATCTAGAATTAATGAAAGAGATAATTTAATCTCTTTTTTTTTTTATCTTTAGAAGTTCTCCATTGTTTTTTTAACTTGTAGTTATGATTTTCCAGTTCGTGAGATTTCCAAACCCTAGTGATGCCAACTTAGTTATTTTCCAACTACAAAAACTGGGTTTTAGATCTGGTCTTTTTTTTCCCGGCCATTTAGGTGGAAAATACACCCATCTAGTTGCTAGTTGTTTTTCCGAGTCTTACAAAAATTTTCCCTTCTTACTAGGGTAGTCTACTATTAATTTATGTGAAAATACGAGAATTTCTCGGAAATACGTGGCGTATGGTCATCTGGATAATGACCAGAATCAATTCTGGTTGTTTTTTTTATGAAAAATTTAGCTTTTTTTCGACTGTTGGCAACACTGGAAATGTGTTCGAACTCGTATCTCTCATCTCACATTCACGCATATTTTTCACAGCGCACATACTTTTCCCTCTCCTTTTCAATTCAAAACATAACGAAGGGGGGAAAAGAATTCCGACATTTATTTCTGGTCTGGAATTCCATGATATGCAAAAAAGAAAAATGTAAAAGAGGTAAAAAAAAACTAATTGGCGTCGCGCTCATTCGTAACAGACACGCGTAATGGCTGCTACTACGCTATGAAGTGACATCATGAACTTCATCATCAAACAGACGGTCATCGCTCAAGAATTACAACAACGGCTACACGTCGCATTTTGGGGGGGGGGGGAAAAAAAATGTTCAAAACACACACACAAAACAAAGATGTTTAAAAAGCACGTACACGCAACATTCCGACAACTGCGGATGGACATGACGGCATTTGGACTGAATTCCTGCATTGGGAAATCCAGACCCACAACTGAGAGAATCGTAACCTCGAGTTTGTTTGGACATCGGGGAATGATTCCGACCGGATTTCATCGCCAAACAAATCTGAGTCTTTCCATCCCTCTTAGGCCGGTATTACAATATAAAAGTTCGATAAAAATTATTTTATAAAACTTGAAAAATGTAACCGATAAGCACGTCTGTTACATTCGAGCGAACTTAACTGATCCGCCTATTGGTTGCATTTTTCAAGTTTTATAAATGAACTTTTATCAAACTTTTATAGTGTAATCCCGGCGTTATAGCAGTCAGGGGTTCCTGGCTCTTTTGATTTAGTGGTCAACGCCTAACCGCACAGAATAGTCTAACAAAGAGAGAACATCGACCATGCACCCATCAGGGTAGGCCAGCGGTTCTCAACCTTTTCTGACTCGCGGAGGCCTTTTTAGTGTATAATTTCTATGGCGGGCCCTGTTTGATTCGAGGAGCCCTTTTTAGTATGTTATTTATGGCGGTATCCTTTGGCCCCCTTGCTTTTTTTGTATGTTTATCAAATTTACTGATTTATTTTATTATCCTCGAATGGCAGCGGAGCCCCGGTTGAGAACTGCTGTTATTGACAGTGCACCGCGACGCTCTGACAAAGATTAGCGACGTTCCACCCCCCCCCCCAGGAACCATGACGCATACTTTGAGAATCACTGTCTTATAAATTCACCTATTCTAGGTCAAGTCATTTGATCATTTTCATCACACCACGGTCATTTTCTGCACACGAGGGCTAATTAGACCGGGACCTACAATTTATTGTCGATTCCGAACGGCAGGCTTGTTTTTTATACTCATCGAGAGGTTGGTGCGCTAACCCCTCGATGGGGGAACTCCCTGCGGTAGCAATTTTTTTGCTGCGGTCATGTCACCGTTTTTGTTGTACTCCTGTGTACTACTTCTAGGTCAAAGATGATTAGCCTCTATAACAGTGTGTGAGGCCACCTCACTAATTTAAAAACGTGTTGCGAGCTACTTAATAAAGTGATCTGGAACAGTGCCACAGTTTGCTTAAGTAACCTGTACATGTGGCATGCTTAAGTGAAGCGTGAATATGCTGTGGGTCGCTTGAGTGATCAGGATCTGTGCCGCGGGTCACTTAAGTGATGTTTATATGTGGCACGGGCAACTTGAGTGATCTGAATCTCTGACGTAAGTCACTTAAGTGATCGCTCGAGCGACCTATAGATGTGCAGAGGTTCGCTTGAGTGGTATGTAAATGTGCTGCTGGTCAGTTGAGTGATATGGGAATGTGTCGCGGGCCATTTAAGTGATTTGGGAATGTGTCGTCGACCATTTAAGTGATCAGGAACTGCAGTGCTGGCCACACAAATGAACTGAAAATGTGGTGTGGGCCACTAAAGTGATATGGAAATGTGTTCGGGGCTCACTAAAATGCTCTGAAACTGTGCCATGGTGATCTATAAATATGCCGCAAGTCACTTAAATGATCTGTTAATGTGCCGTGACCCACTTAAGTGATCTGTAACTGCAGCTCCTGTCACTTAAGTGATCTGAAACTGTGTCATAGGTCACTTAAGTTATCTGAAATTGTGTCACGGGTCACTTAAGTGACCGGCGGATGTGCCGTGAACCACTTTAGGGATTTTCAAATGCATTGCGGGCCACTTAAATAAATGATTTGAAGTTACGTCGCAGGTCGCTCAAGTGATCGGGGAATGCGTCGCGGGCCACATAAGTGATCTGGAACTGCAGCGCCGGTCCCTTAAGGGATCTAAAAATGTATTGGGGTCCACTTAAGTGATCCGAAACTGTCGCTTAGGCGTCATTCAAGTATTACGTCAGCATCGGGGGGGGGGGGGGTTCGGATTCGCTGACTTTTGATGACAAGGGGGGGGGATTTGAAGGTTGCTTACGTCGTCATCAACCACCCCTTTTTGAAGATATGAAATATTCTAAGCTGCGCTGACGAAATTTTGCTGACGGAGGGGGGGGGGGGAAGGTCAGTGTTTTGCTGACTTCTGCTGACAAGGGGGGAGGTGGTCAAAAATGGCTGAAAATATGCTTACGTAATACTTGAATGGCCCCTTAAATGACTTTTACAGAATTAGGTTTGACATCTTTGACTTCATCAGATGACATCGAGAGCCATATTCGGTCCGTAGGCAAAGCGTTGAGCCTTGTAGGATCCTACTTAATGAAGCATCCTACACCTTCTATCGTATATAAACTTCTCGAGTGTCTTCTTCCCGAAGCATTTTTCAGGTGATTCGCTATGCCACTCAGATGCTCACTTTTGTTCCGAGCAACCCCTCGATTATATTTCTCGTATGTGTCAATGTCTAATAAAGTATTGCCTGTATCATTTTTTTCTTCTTATCAGGATGTGTTGCAATATACTATATCGAAGAAAAAAATTTTTTCCTTCTTTTCATTCTCATTTGCTGCACACAATGTTCAGGATGAAAGCTTCTCTGTGTCTGGACGTGTGTACACCAGGTCGGGGGGTGTACGATACCCACACGAGTCTAATTAAGGGCCGCATTGACAATGGTAGCAGGGGGTGGAAAGGAACACAATAATTTTGCAATTTGCCGGGGGATGCTGATCGTATTTCTGGCACTCTGAAGTCTCAGTATCGTGTCCATTTCTCTCTTTCGGTTTCTACCCTCCCTTTTCTTTCATCTCAGCAATTCTTACGGATATGGTTGTCATCAAACAAATGTGAGATTAGTTCTGCAATCTTTTTCCTCTTCCTTTTTTTTTCCCCTTGCAGTTTTCATCGATTTTCTCTCAATGATAAACTATTGCACAGGAATTCTCGCACAGTAAAAGAAACGTTTCTGTGTAGCAGTGGTTTCTCTCTCCTTTAATATAGTGATGTTACTGCCGACTTTGCAGCTTTTGCAGGCATTTTCTATTGACGGTACACAGAAAATGTTGCCAATATCATAATGATAAATTGATTCTTGAAAACTCACCGAGATGTTTTTACACATATTTAATCTTGTTATATACACTCTTATTTTAAAGATACGGTCGAATGTGCAGCGGCCGACTGTTTTTTTTTTGGCCTTCTTCAGTAAGAAAGTCATTCACTTTTTGCAAGCAAAAAAATGAATCCCTTACATTCCGTTGCTTCATGCTACATTCCTATTGCTAAAAGTGTTACATTCTATTGCTAAGTGTTACATTCTATTGCTGAGTGTTACATTCTATTGCTAAAAGTGTTACATTCTATTGCTAAGTGTTACATTCCATTGCTAAAAGTGTTACATTCTATTGCTAAAAGTGTTACATTCTATTGCTAAAAGTGTTACATTCTATTGCTAAGTGTTACATTCTATTGCTAAAAGTGTTACATTCTATTGCTAAGTGTTACATTCTATTGTTAAAAGTGTTACATTCTATTGCTAAGTGTTACATTCTACAGGGTGATTCAAAAAAGATGGGGAAAACTTTGTGAGGTGATAGTACACATCAATACAAACAATTGCCATCGAAGAATGCATGGTCTAACGTGAAACGCAAACGCGCTAGCGCGTTCCGAAACTGCTGCTCCGCTAACGTTAAAACGGCATTCCTGTTGTAATTTATCGGGAGAAAAAGAACACCATGCATGCAAATGTAACCTGGGGAAGAAGAAGAAGAAACCGTATGCAGATCTGCATCACAGTGCATCAGACCGGGAAGCAAGAAAGGATACCGTTTCGCACAGCTGCCGATGCAAGCGACCAAATGTTTTCGGATTGGGAAACCACCTTAACACTCATCGCACATTATTCGTTCTGCCTCTGCAGTACTTCCATTTGCAGCTCCGTAGATGAAATGCATGTCTGCATTTTCAGTGTTACTGAAGTACGCCATTATCCCGTACGTTAAAGCTGTTAAAACGTTTGCACGCTGCAATAACTTCACTGGGCTGGCGTCTGCGTCTTTTATTCACTGTGACGCAGATTTGCATACGGTTCATTCTTTTCTTTCCCAGGTTACATTTTCATCCGTGGTGTTTTTTTCCTCTCGATAATTTTCAACAGGAATGCTGTTTTAACGTTTGTGGAGCGGTCGTTTCGAAACGTTTGCGTTTCATGTTAGACCATGCATTCTCTGATAACAATTGTTTGTATTGGTGTGTACTATCACCTTTTAAAGTTTTTCCCATCTTTTCTGAGTCACACTGTATTGTTAACTGCTACATTATATTGCTAACATTCTATTGCTAAATGCTACATTCTATTGCTAAATGCTACATTCTATTGCTAAATGCTACATTCTATTGCTAAATGCTACATTCTATTGCTAAATGCTACATTCTATTGCTAAATGCTACATTCTATTGCTAAATGCTACATTCTATTGCTAAATGCTACATTCTATTGCTAAATGCTACATTCTATTGCTAAATGCTACATTCTATTGCTAAATGCTACATTATACAACTAAATTATATTGTTAAATGCTATTTTTTAAGTTTCTCTCATTCCAAAGAACTTCGAGTCAAGAAAGGGAAAACTTCGAAAATCTAGGACTGAGTGAAAACTTTGACGTGAACAGATAGAGATATTCGAGAGATATCGGAGTTCGACTTATCGCGAATTGACCGTGTTTCATTATTTATTCATTAATAGACATTTGTCGTTCATGATGTGCGTTGAAGAGTACATATATACTTGCATGATTGTTATCTTCAAAGATGACTCGATGAATTTTTGAGACTGTTATTCCTTCACGGTCAAAAAAATATCATTACGAAAAATTGTAATTGTTTCTGTTCTTGAATATATCTTCTGTCATAGTTTGCTGTGCACGCCATAGATGTCTGTCTCTGCATTTCAAGGATATCTCGCTGGCCGTCTACGGCACAGACAACTTTAGTCTTCTTGTGAGCAGGGTCGTCTTAAGAGAATCGTGGGCACCCGGGGCTAATCGATTTTTCCGAGGGTGATCCTGACTACAAGTGGTTGCTTACAAATTAGCACGCTTAGACTCGAAACTCTTTACGATATCTCATTATCATGAGGCTCCCCTTGCCGTGTACGGATGAGCCCATTCATTGACTTCACTGCCTGTGTTTCTCTCTTTGAATGAGGTCCTATGACACCGACCACTATCAACACCACAGATGTCTGTGAGAGGGTGCTTAGAATTTGTTTTCTCTCCTTGAATATGTCCTATAGCTCAACTATTATACACAACACAGATGTCTCTGTGAGAGTTTGCTTTCTGTTCTTGAATATATCCTATAAAATCGATTACTTCACCACACACCAACTCCGGCCGCATCGCTGCACTGCAATTTACTGCCGTTATAGAGCTGGGGCTGGAAATGAAGGCGCCTTCTCTCGGTGGTCGCCTCAAGCTCGCTAGGGAAAGTATCTTGTTATCTATATTATTCCCCGGATCGAACCTGGGACCTGACGCCAACCTTCACGGCGAGCATCTTACCACCACGCCACTCGGGCGCTATAACGACCGACTGCTGCCTCCACCAAGACCTATGTCGCTGTGGGCGCTTCTTTTGGGTTTTGTTTCTCTCCTTAAACATCGATGGCTACCTCAACTGTATAGATATGCCTCTGAATTTTTTAAGGGCATTTCTTATAGTTGTTAGTATCCCGAAATACCGATTGTTTTTTTCCCTATACAGATGTCTCTGCATTTTTTGAGTTTTTCTGTTACTTTGTGTCCTGAAACACCGATGGTTGTTCCCCGCCTGTAGAGATGCCTATGCATTTTAGGAGTATTTCTCTTCTTTATCATCATAAAATGCCGATGACTGTTCCAACTTCGGAGATATCCCTGTGTCTTCTGTTCATACAAGGCATGTCTCTCCTTGAATATCACGAAACTGCGTTGGCAACCCATGTTATTCGTTTTTCTCCTTTATCAGTGGCTCAAAACACAGATGACTGTTCACGCCAAAAATACTGTATCCCTGAATACTGATAATAATCGGAGTTTTCCTCCTAGAAATAGGTATTTTGAAACAATCATGACTATATTCATCATGAATGGTTGTCTATGCTTACGAGTATATCCATAGACCGTCCTTCATAGGTATCCTAAAACACTGATGGCTGCCTACGATACAGATGCCTGCGCGTTTTAACCCCAGATAAATAAATCAGTGTTACCAGACCAGAATTGAATTTCTTTTCCCGGGCCATCTGCGGGCTTACAAACTGTGGCCTCGGGGACCACGTATGAAGGGAAAGACGAGTTCGTATGTGTATGTGTAAAAGTGAGTGCATATATGAGTGAGGAAAGGGTTGACAAAATCGGTAAAAAATGGTCTCTTGGTATCATTTAAATTTAAATTCAATTTTTTGCAGGTGAAATGCCGGCAGCAACCTTCTTGTATTAGTACTATTACGATCATGCTTCGCTGTGAAGAAAGCTCGGATGCGTCAAGGTTTGGCTTCGCTTCTGCTCGCACGGGATTGGCTGGTGTGTGAGTTGTTACTCAGTAGTCTTTGAGACTAGTAGTCTATTAGATGAATGTTTACTTACATCTAGGGTTAAGGATGTCCATACCATAATATTAGTATTAACTCCAATACCAAAAAACACCGTTAGATGGCACCGCATGTCATTCGATAAGCGAATTATAAACTGTCTTCTTCTCTTCCTCGTTCTGTCGTCTCGCTTATCCCGAAAGAAAAGAAAAAAGAACGCACGCGACCGAGATCAATTGTTCATTGTAATGACGATATCAATAATAACAGATGCATGGGGGGGACGTAAGCAAGAAATAAAAGCGGAAGAGTTTTCTGTCTTTCTCTGATTGGGTATTATCATTCTTTCCAATGAAACCTCTCAGCGTGGGGTAATTTGAGGTACCCCCAGCTGAGAAGAATACGGTATCCGCCGATGGAAAATAAATGTCACGAGTATTTCACTCTTGTCAAATTGATCAACCCTTCATTCTGACACATGAAATGAATAATATCATGATAACATAATGATCTCATGAAACCGAATTTCCAAAATAAAGAAAAATGAAATTTAAAGATTTTCATTCGTAATATATAATAGAGTTCTTTAATAAGTGGGTGGCATCACCCGTTGGGGGAGTGCTTATGTTTCTAAATATTTTTCGAAAATATATGTTTGTGTAACTTTTTTTCTTCTGAATAATGAAGTGCTCCAGACTTTGCTACCTAGCTGGTCTGAAAGAAATCTCAGCGATGGAGAGTTCTGGCGTTCATTCATTCATTCTTCGGGGAGTGCTAGAACGGTAAAACGTAAAAATTATACATAGTACCCTGGAACGCGTTGTGAGCTGCTTAATAAAGTGAATTAGGCAATTCATCGAGACGCTCTGACAAAAATTAGCGACGTCCGCTAATAGCCGCGACGAACACTTTGGGAACCACACACAATGGCTTATAAATTCACTTTCTAGGCTAAGGATGATCAGCATCTAAGAGCGTACGGGCCACTTCACTGACTTGAAGACGTGTTGTGAGCTACTTAATAAAGTGATCTGGCGCAGCGCCACAGTTTGCTTAAGTGATCTGTGAATGTGGCATGCTTAAGTGATCTGTGAATGTGGCATGCTTAAGTGATCTGTGAATGTGGCATGCTTAAGTGATCTGTGAATGTGGCATGCTTAAGTGATCTGTGAATGTGGCATGCTTAAGTGATCTGTGAATGTGGCATGCTTAAGTGATCTGTGAATGTGGCATGCTTAAGTGATCCGTGAATACGCTGTGGGTCGCTTGAGTGATCTGGATCTGTGGCATGCTTAAGTGATCCGTGAATACGCTGTGGGTCGCTTGAGTGATCTGGATCTGTGCCACGGGCCACTTAAGTGATGTGTATATGTGGTACGGGCAACTTAGGTGATATAAATCTCTGACGTGAGTCACCTAGGCGATCACTCGAGTGACCTATAGATGTGCAGCGGTTCGCTTTAGTGACGTGTAAATGTGCTGCCTGCCACTTGAGTGATCTGGGAATGTGTCGCGGGCCATTTAAGTGATATGGGAATGTGTCGTGGGCCATTTAAGTGATATGGGAATGTGTCGCGGGCCATTTAAGTGATCTGAGAATGTGTCGTCGGCCATTTATAGGCCAATATAGTACCCTGGAGTTTACTGAAGGAAGGGGGGGGGGGTGGAGCAGAGGAAAAAAAATTCTAGGACGGGTTGTTTGGGAGATTATTCGAGGAGATTTGGAAAGAAATATAACTTTCAGAGAGAGAGAGAGTGGCCTTAACGTACTTATGTTATCACAATTGGGCTTGTTTCGTGTTCTTGCTGGTGGTGCCATCTGTCTCCTATATTTTGAAGTAAAGATGGTAAATGCTTGAATTTCCATGTTGTGTCAGTATCGCGTTGTATGTAGGTCTGCCTGCTTTCTGCGGAGAAACTTTTTTAAATCACGCCTCGAAGTTGGAAAACCGCAGCAAAGCAACTTCAGAGCCGACCACCAATGTAAATGTGTAACAATACACATTTCTTACACGATAACTGCGTGTTCCTTTACACCCTGTCCCCCTCACAGTTTGTGCTCGTTTCTATCGATTAATTAACGAATATGATAATTTTTTTTTCTTTAATGTATAGTTAATTTTAAGACGTTTTGTTTCCTTGGTATCTACACTCATGTCCATAAATTAAGGATAATTCAGAATCACACGGAAATCGAAATCTAAAGTAAAAATTTCACCTGTAGAATTATCACACACATCTGCAAGAATGATATGCAAATTTCAGGAAGCCACCAGATGATGCCGATAGTACGTCACAATGAGGAGAGTGTAAGGGGGGGGGGGTATATAAGGAATGGTGGCAAAGAAGTGAAATTGTTCACAAGAGTTCTGTAAGGCGCTCAGTGCCATAAGCGAATAGTTATGACACAGAGGACGCATGTGGATGATTTTTTACGTGGTACAATTATCGGCCGCCTGGAATGTAGGCGTACTCAGATGGAAGTATCCGAGGAACTTGGAATTGCCCAAAGTGCCATCTCTAGGCTTTGGCAACGATTCCAAGATAACGGAAATGTCAGTAGACGTTACAGTACAGGTCGCCCCCAAGTTACAACGCCGAATGAAGACCGGTATTTGGCAGTAACTTCCAAAAGAAGCAGACGGAGCACAGCATCCGACCTGTCTCGTCAGCTATCTGCAGCCACGGGTACCACAGTTTCAAGGCAAACCGTGTACAGACGTTTGGGAGATATTGGTCTATATGCTCGCAGGCCTGTCAGATGTGTTCCACTCACGGCAACTCACTGTCGGCAGCGATTAGCCTGGAGTAGAGAACATGCAATGTGGACATCGTCACAGTGGGCTTGTGTGATGTTTTCCGACGAGTCCAGGTTTAACTTGCAGTCTGATTCACGTCGGACTTTCATATGGAGAACGCCAGGTACCCTTTACCACCAAGACAACATCATTGAACGACACCGTTACGGTGGTGCAGCATTGCTTGTTTGGGGTGGGTTCCAGAACAGATCTGCATGTTCAAACCGGAACCATTAAAGCCCAAATTTATCGGGACATCATTCTGGAACAACATGTACGTTTGTTTAGGGGTGCCATGGGCGCAGAATTTGTGTTTATGGATGACGACGCCCGTCCTCACCGAGCAAACATCGTAAACGAATGCCTTGAATCTGAGGATATAACTCGTATGGAATGGCCAGCATTCTTACCTGACTCGAATCCGATAGAGCATGTATGGGACATGCTTGGCCGACGAGTTGCAGCCCGTCAACCACCTCCTACATGTGTACCGGAACTTCGGAGAGCATCGCTTGCTGAGTGGAGTGATCTTCCCCAAGATCGGATCGATAATTTGATACTCAGCATGCCTAGGCGTTGTACGGACTGTATTTCATCGCATGGGAGACATACAATGTAATAACCATCATACCAACCATGTAATAGTAAGTTTTCGTAAAGGAGATATTTTTTACAATTGCTCCAGGGAGCGAAAATCGTAGTTTTTATGAATGGTATCATACATACACCATCGTTTTTGTTCTTTATCTTTTGTTTAATAAATGGGCTTTATGAATAAGTAACGTTTGTTTTGTTTCTGAACCTTTATTTGCCGGAGCTGGCATTATCCTCAATTTATGGACATGAGTGTATAAAAGAGGGTAGGATGGAAAAATAATTAGCTGGAATTCTTTCTTAAGAAGTCACCAGCGATAATGATAGGCAAGTACACGCAAATTATACAAACTCCTAATGCTTTGCGACACGCGGTGGGTGTCGTCTTCAGAGGGAAAAATATATATAACCATTTATCACGCTGACCGAGGATCCCACTTGGATACCAAATCTTAACTCTCGGTTGCTCAGAAAAAAAAAAAAAAGTCTGTTCACTTCAAATGTCTTGATCAGAATGAATCTGAGTTTCTGCGTGTGATTGTAATGCTATTACTACTAAACCACCCATATTCCTCTGCGGAACTTCTAACGAATTGGTACATGTTGGAATGTGTGTGCATGTGTTGTGAACCTGACGTGAAGTTTGTTTCTGTGTAATGCTTGTTATGTGTAATGCTGCCATCTGACACCAATTTTTCTCACTATGACCGAAGTGCAATGGCTGAATGATTTTATCCTTGTCAGGCCTGTTGCTCTTTGTATCGAGACTTTTTTACGTGTAATATTAATGCTGCGTCCTCTCATTACGATCGAGAATTCTAAGAAAATTCTAATAGACCGATCGGGCAGCTCCATTTCGCAAGCATGCAATCACGACGCTGTACTGGCCTTACACGCAGATTCAGCTTCATTCTGATCACGACGTTTGAATCGAACAGGCGTACCGCTGAGCAACCGAGAATTAAGATTTGGTATCCAATCCACGTGGGATCTTCAGTCAGAGTGATACGTGGTTAAATATACTTTTTACTCTGAAGACGACGCCCATTGTGTGTCGAAAAGCATTAGCACTGGTATTTGCCTTATTCGTTGGCGACTTCTCAATATTCTTGGGCAAAGTTGATCTACTCCTCCATACAATTCTTCGATGATTTCACAAAATTAATATTGCTTTTTTTTTTACATTCAAAGTTGTAAACCGCTCCTATATTGACCCCATTTTACGGCGTATCAGTGAAATAAAGTTACGTGCCTCGAATTCTTGGTTGATCATTGCATTCAATAACCAAGTACGTCATTACCGTCCAGCATACAACCAACGAGAAGTAGCAAGTTTTCCACTACATTTAAAGGTCACTCATTCACGTCGAATGCTTTGTTAAAGAAACACTCTTTATGTTGTCCTCCGACGGACTGACGTTCATTTCTCACAAGAGCCATCAATTTCCACCAAAAGCAAAAAAGACGCATCTACACTCCTCGCCATTCGTTCTTATTCCATACCCAGAGACTCCATATCACATAATTTTTCTCTCCCCCCCCCCCCCATCACCGAATTCTTTTGGAAGTCAAAGCCGATTCAATCCATTGAGAGGAATAAACAGAAATGACACCAAAACCAAATATGTATGAAAAAATGAAAAAAAAAAAAAAAAAAATCTCAAAAAAGAGAGAGATAATGGCGATAATAGAACAGTGAGAGGGGAGAAAAGGATAAAGTAATAGCTTTAGGGTGTGGACATTTTTTTTCTTTTGGTATGCGATGCTATATTGAAAGAGATTCCTTTGGCGGAAGGAAATTCGGGCGACTCATGGATAGATGTCGTCTAAGGCGTCGTCTTCTTTTATTACGTCATCTTGGCATTTTAGTGAGGGGGTTGAAGGGGGGCGATATAGTACATCAAATGTATAAATGAGACGGTTAAATAAGGAAAGAAACTAATAAGAAATATAATTTCTCTCTTTTATATTTGCTTTGTTATTTTTTTTTGTCCGCCATTCAAGATGACATTTATGTGAAAGGAGCTCTCTCTCTCTCTCTCGTATAGATATTATTTGGACTGTTTAGCAACGCCGCTTTAGATGATTAGATGCTGGCCGTGTTTTTTTTTTCGATGACGATACGTGTTGTCGACCCCCCCTTTACGTGTATTTAGATGGGCAATTGGTCATTTCTTATTGATTGTAAAATGCGTAGATACGAACTTTTGTTGGGGAGAAACTTTGTCAACTGTGTTTGATTTTTCTAACAAATGTTTTCACCTCGATGAGGTTCAGGATGGAACTATGAAAATATCCAAATACGCCCTTTAACTCAGAGGAAGAAGATGCTTTCCAATGTTTTAAACAAAAGAAAAAAAAACACGCACAATAAATTGTTGAAAAATTAAGAAAAATTGTGGAAGGATAAGAAAAAAAAGATTGCTCTCTGAAAATTGGTTTAAACGCTTTCTAAGAAGTGTGTATTAAAAAACGAAAATGTGGTAGAAAGAGACAAACCTATATACAAATGACAAAATTATTATGAAAAAAGTGACAAAATTAGTGCGAAAAAAATAAATAAAATTAGCGTTAAAAAGCACCAAAGTTTTGTTTAAAAAAACGTTACGTGATAAAATGTGACAAATTTCATGCAAAAAATTCTAGAAAATACGTTTTTGGAATAGTTTTTAAAGAATGGTAAAACTGTAAAAATAATTCGACAAGTAAATAACACATAAGTTTGAGTAAAAAACACTCTGAACAATAGCAAAAAAAAAAATATCTTTGTAAAGAAATGCTTGAACTTGCATGAAAAATTACAAAACAAAAAAGTAATCATAAAATATACAAAAACAAAAAATGATTTTAAAAAATGTAATGTTTGTGAAAAAAAAAAGAAGATAATATGTATAAAAATTATGATTTTTCGAAAAATTAATGAAATTTGTGCGCGATACATTCACTGCCTAAAAGAATCCTGAAAATTGTGTGGAAATTAAAAATATATATTTATCAAATATTTACAGAAATTAAGAGAAATATTTACGGAAGTTTTGTCATTCAATCGAAAGCAAATGCAAAAGGTAAAAAAAAAAAATTCACTAAAATTTTGTAAAGCGAAAAAAAAAAATCCCAACGAGTAAGAAAATTATTCATGGAAAATATTTAAATTATGCTGAAGACTTAAAATTTCGTAGACAATGTCTCGAATTTCCTTAAAATATTTTAGGATAATGTGTGTGTGATTTTTTAAAAAAATCTTATGGAAAGTGTAGAACTGTTGGACGAATTCTGAGGGATTTAATTCCTGCTGTCGATGAAATAAACTAAAATTATCCGTATTCACGGATATCATTTTTGTTTTGGATGGAATAAAAAAAAAAAGGGATATCTATATCTATGTATTTTATATGAATGGAATAAACAGAAAAGTGTTTCGTATTCAGTGATTTTATTCTTGTTTCGAATAGAATAAATAAAAAGGAGATTTTTGAATGATTTGTTTGAAAATAGAATACGAACAGAGAAATATTCATATTTAGTGGTTTAAAAGAAGAAAGATTCACGTTCAATTATTTTATTCCTGTTGTGAATGGAATAAATAAACGATTTTTCAGTGATTTTTTTTAATGGAATGAATAGCGAAATGATTCATGTGTTCGGTGATTTTATTCCTGTTTTGAATGAAATAAATGAAAAATAGAATTTTCAGTGATTTTTTTTTTTAAATGGAATGAATAAATGAGATATTTTTCAGTGATTTTTTTAATAGAAGTAAAAGAGAAATGATTCATATTTATAAAGATTTTGTTCTTGTTGTGAATGAGATAAACAGAAGAATAATTCATGTTCAGTGATGATTTTATTCCTGTTTTGAATAGAATAAGTAAAAAAATAGATTTTTCAGTGATTTTTATGAATGTAATGAACGGAAATGAGATTTTTCGTGGTTTTTGCGATGGAATGGACACAGAAATGATTGATATTTAGTGGTTTTATTCCTGTTGTTAATGGAATAAGCAGAAGAATGATTCATGTTCTATGATTTTATTCCTCCTCCTCCTCACCAGATTATGTCAACGAACAGATTTAAGCAGGTGGTCGAAGAAGACCTGGGCTGGAATAAGATTTTATTCCTGTTTTGGATAGAATCGAAATAAAATTGATTCATGTTTAGTGATTTTATGTGAATTGAATAAACAGAAAAAATGATTCATGCTCAGTGATTTTATCCTGTTTTGTATGGAATAAACGAAATAAGTGATCCCTATTTAAGAGAATTTATTTTCTCTTCCCTTTATGACGTACGATCTATAGGATTATGTTCATTCCTGCTATCAAAAAAATTATGACACATGAAATAAACGTCATAATGACATATATTTCATTCCTGCTTTCGAAAACTGAAACGTGGCTAATACTCAAATTCCAGTTGCGAAAACGTATCTCGATCCACATTTATGAATTTTATTCCTGCCATCAGAAAAAAATCTGACACGTGATCACCCATTGATTTTATTCCTGCTCTGGAAAACTGTAAAAGCAATCCATATTCAACGAATTTATTCCCGCTAGAATAAGATGCACGCACATTTCATAGCTTCTGTTATCAAAATAGCCAATATAATTGATTTATTTCAGAGTTTTCATTCAAATATACTGTGATAAAAGACCGTATCATAACCGATTCATTGCTGTTATGAAAAAAAAAAAAGAAAAAAAAAACATCAATTAGTATCTTTTCTGCAATAAGACACATGTTTCGTGGATTTATTCCTGCCATGAATGGGGAAAGAAAAAGCACAGATACCTGATCTCTATATAAATTTTCAGTTAATTGAAATTCCAGCCGATAAATCTCACGAATTTTTTTTTTTTTTTTTCATTATGGTCAATCATACCTTCCGAGACGATTTTTCATTGATTTACGGGTTGAGAGAGAGGAAAGCAAAGAAAATGTCTCCTTGGATTTTAGGTGGCAAGACACAGACCACCATATTGGAGACCCACCACAGAAGTTGTCCAATTAAGTCTCCAGCCGGAGCAATTATAAGATTAATTACAAGACCAGTGAAAGAATGCCCTCGGGATGAAGACGATTTATATTGATTAGTTCGTGATTTTTTTTTCTCTCCCTTCTCTTTTTTGACGGTGTTTCCCATCGACTGATTGACGAAATGAAGATTTATCAATTAAAAAACTTTTTTCATGTAGGTAACCGATAAAAAAAAAAAGACGTGAGTAAATTCCTTAAACGCTTTTCTTATCTCTGGCAACTGCGATGCTTGTAAAGGATTTCTTGGATTTAATGCAAGGGTTATGGACTATTTTAATAGGCAATAAAGTGTTTGGAAACGGAAATGGCTTTACATTGGAGGACATGACATTTTTTTCTCTGCTTATCGTGGTGGTTCCCAACCTGCAGTACACGCGCATTCCTCGGGGTACGCAAAAAACGGATGAAGTAATATAAAACCACACACACACACACACACTTATAATACGCATGCACATCCTTCATTAATTTCTTCCAGGCATTTCAAAAAGTATACAACGCTTCCTCCTACGCATTTATAGCATTTATAGTGTGTGGGGGGGGGGGGGTAACGTAAGCTTCTCGCGCATTCCTTGTTGAAGTACGTAAAAGTCTCATGCGCATTTCAGGATCGAGGCGGTGTTGTACCCAACGTCTTGCACATTTCTAGGGTATTTTAATAAGGCAAGCCGAGTAAGCATGTCTAAGGAAGTATACGCAGAATCGAACTTTGAGGAGGGGAGGAGGAATAACGGGAATCGGTAGGAACAAGGAATCTCTTCTAGAGAAGTTGTGAGTTATCAGCATCCAAAAAACACATTTTAAATTTACAGAAACTGATTAAGATAGCATATATAAAGGTAACATCATTCTGTATTTTAATTTTATTTACAAAATGTTTGGATTTTTTTTAAATTCCTAATTGTCTTGGAAGGGAGGAGTACAAGTCCTCTATGCACCCCCTTCCCTCTGCTTACGGCTCTGTGAATATCTAAAAGTAAGCAAGTTTCCTTCGCATTTCTAGGAGTACGCACGCTCGCGCTTCCCACTCATTTCTAGAGAGGTGCCAGTCCCCTAGCATTTCATGAAAGGATGGTGGGAACACATGCATTTTACGGATTTTTAATGGCATTTATAAGAAATATTCAAGCCTCTTTACGCATTCATAGACGGGTAAGAAACATCGTACGAATGCCTAGAAGTAAACAATTTATTACGCATTTCTGGGAGCACGCTCGCACACCTCTCTCTCTCATTTCTACGGAATGAGGGGATTGGATACGCACATCTACGTATTTTTCAGGAGTAGGCTACTCAAAGCTCACTTTTTTACGAGTTTCCTCCGCGTAGCCTCCTAGGCATTTCTTTCTTGCATACTTAGAGTGTGAACGGTTGGAAACCTATTCCATTGTATGACCAGATTACGTTTCTTTTTAAGGCTTGGGATTAATGTATTATGAGTCGAACAGGTTAATAAATAATGAATTCAGTATACCAAAAGACATATAATCCAAGACAGTTTATTCCTGCCTCAAAAATATTCATAATTTAAATCCTGCCGTAGAAATGACACATCGTCCAGGTTGCGTTAATTTTATTCCTGCTTCTAAAATATTCATGATTTCTTTCCTGCCGTAGAAATGGCACATTGTCCAGGTTGCGTCGATTTTATTCTTGCTTCAAAAATAATCATGATTTCTTTACTGCTGTAGAAATGGTACATTGTCCAGGTTGCGTCGATTTCATTCTTTCTTCAAAAATACTCATTATTTCTTTCCTGCCGTAGAAATGGCACATTGTCCAGGTTGCGTCGATTTCATTCTTGCTTCAAAAATAATCATGATTTCTTTACTACTGTAGAAATGGCACATTGACATTGTCATGACATATTTCCATGTTGCATCGATTCCAATCCTGCTTCAAAAATACTCGTGATTTCTTTCCTGCAGTAGATATGACGCATCATCCAGGTTGCATCGATTCTATTCCTGCTTCAAAAATACATATGATTTCTTTCCTGATATAGAAATGACGTATTGTCCAGGTTGCGTCGATTTCATTCTTGCTTCATATACAGTCATGATTTCTCTTTTGCCGTAGAAATGGCACATTGTTCATTGACATTGTCATGACATATTTCCATGTTGCATCGATTCCAATGCTGCTTCAAAAATACTCACAATTTCTATCCCGCAGTAGAAACGACACATTGTCCATGTGTCGTCGATTTCATTTCCTGCTTTAAAAATTTCTTGTGATTCATGACTTCATTTCTGCCGCAAAAGAGGTATGGTGGCAGTGACCATATGGTCTGTATTTTACGGATTATAACTTTAATTTTGGCAGTCCCATCTTCTCTTCATTATCTTCACTGAAACTGAGTACAATTATAGATGATAATTTTTTCAATTTTAAAACTAGAAAAGTAAATGCATATTTTTCATATTTTTCTTATGAATTTTTTGAAACTTTCAAAAATTCCATGTACCGTGATATCAGTGGTATATCCATAGTCGATGCTGGATTCGATCTATCATCCGAACTCCAAAGTTCGACATTGAGTATAAAATCCTTTTTCCCTCATATTCAAATACGGACAAGAGAGCATTAATCCATATAAAATGGATCATTATACAATTCCTCTCGCCAAGTTATCGGTTGACTGACCTTTATATTGACCTTAATACATTATTATTACGTGTTGGCGACGACCGAAACTGATAACGATCTCGCATTCTCGAATCCGCAAAAACGGCTTTTCTTCAAAAAGGATCCATCCAGTCTTCAGCAGTCAATTCTCATTAATCAATAAAGTTATATATCATATGTAATATATATGGACCAGAGTAATAATAATAAAAAAAAAAGTATGGCGGCGATAGGATATTAAGAAAAGCGCCCAATATGGCGTGAATATGGCCACTATACCACCACACGGTGGGCCTCTAACACCCGCAGCAACAAGGCCATAGCTGCCAATTTCATATAGCATATAGCGATCGAAGGCACTGATAAAGCCGATCCTAATTAACTTTGTTAGTTGGGATACAGTAAAAAACCGATTGATCGTTTGATTTATAACGGGCCGCCTTTCATAAGCCTACGGACGTCTCTATTTCGTATTTAGGGGCTCCTAAGGGAGGGCCCGGCCTCCCCCCTCCCCCTCCTCCTCTATACTCCTCGTAACGCATTCTTATATCTAGCTGGATAGAGCGAAAAATTTCTTAGATTATAAAGGAAAATCTTTTCTCACGTTTCGATCACGATCTTAATTTTTTTTCCCCTTCCTCTCTCTCTCTCTTCGATACGATTTATTATTATTTAAAACGATCAAAAGAATCGTTTTCCCCCCTCTGACAGATTTATTAGATCAATTTCCTCCGTCACCCTCGGGTCTGATATTGGGAATCGATGGCATCAAAAGAAGATTCGCGTGACATTTTTAGGTGGGTGACGGAAATGTAATTACTGTGTTGAGGATTTTGTATGACTATATTTGTCGATGGCCATTATTTTCAAGTCGGGACTCGTTCGATACGTGTCAATATTTTAGAGGAGAGGAAAAACGTCCATGGGAATTGTTCTCGGAATGTCGCTGAACGTGACGTTGCCAGGACTTCGTGAAGAACAAACAAACAATCAATGTTTCACTGTAGTTCGGATCGACAAAGAAAAGATTTCCAGTCGGATTTGCTTTCATTGTTTCCGGATTACCGTTCTCCTCACCTATGGGTGTGAATGAATGGATGGCCTCGGCAAGAAATGCATGCATGTTGAAACACAGTTCCGGACATGCACATTCATGCTCATAAGAGTGAAAACATACACAGTCGACGCCGCTTATAATAATCACGGATAATGTTATCATTTGGGTATTGTTATCACTTTCCCAAAAAACGGCACGGACCAATATCATAACATGGGGGGAAAAAAATTCGTATTCGTGTAACGCATAGTCTCCCAAACTTTTTGTTCCATCGCCCCCTCCTTCAAAATTTTTTTTCTCTCATCGCCCCCATCTCAAATTAACCCATAGGATCCTATGTTAAATCAGTTGGTTCTACCGCTCCCTTGGACCATTCCATCGCCCACTTTGAGAAACACTGGTGTAACACATGTTTGTATTCGTGTAACACATGTTTGTATTCGTGTAACACATGTTTGTATTCGTGTAACACATGTTTGTATTCGTGTAACACATGTTTGTATTCGTGTAACACATGTTTGTATTCGTGTAACACATGTTTGTATTCGTGTAACACATGTTTGTATTCGTGTAACGCATGTCTGAATTTGTGTAACACATGTTTGTATTCGTGTAACACATGTTTGTATTCGTGTAACACATGTTTGTATTCGTGTAACGCATGTCTGAATTTGTGTATTACATGTTTGTATTTGTGAAAAAACACAAAATATTTGTAAAATATGATTATAAAAAATTTGTTCTCGATAAATGGCCCGAAACAGTCTGGGAAAAAAACCATCCTCTCTCGTAAAAATTACTCCAACGATCACCTTCGGAATGTTCAAAATGACTCTGTTCGTTACAGTTCCCAAACACAATTACGTTTCACATTAATACGGAGACATTGTTTTCTACTTTATCTTCACTAATACGTTTCTATTCACTTTACTGTTAACGCCTTTTCAGTAGGCCTCCTCCTCCTCCTTCTCCTAACCAGATCATGGCCCCGCCGCTCTGTCTCAATTCTTTTAGTAGGCCGAGAAACAGTATGTTTGTACATACTCGAAAAAAAAAAAAAAAAAAATTTTTTTTTCTCTAACACATGTTCAGAACGTGATACCAAAGACGGACCGACAAACATAAGCTAAATATGGTATAAAAAGAGCCAAAAGCATATTTTCTGACGTCATTCGTAGACACGTAATCGTTCGTCTCATTTCCGTTCTGAAGCCTCTGATAAAAGTCATGGCTTCTTCCGGAACCCGCGAATAAGTTGAAGAAAATTATTATTATTATTATTTTAATATGTGAACTCACTTCCCTTCCAGAATAAAGAATCGAACTCGTCAACTTCCGTATTGGAGATAACACCGAGTAAAAATTTATATATCGCCTTATTTATGTATTCATTATGTCCGGAATCATGTTAGTAAATATTGCATCTGGCTCATCTCTTTAGTATACCCGTACTTAAATAACGTGATCAGCACGTATATTCCCAAGAGATCGTTAGGGAATTTGTTATGTTGGTAGACATTCGAACCCGGACCTGCACAATCAGAAGCTAGCTCCCTAACCACTGGACTACCAGGCGGCAAAGAAAGCTGAAAGATTTTAAGCAGGGGGTGCTCAAACATTCAGAAGCGTGCGGGGCCACTTAATTGATTTGAAAACGTGTCACGGGCCACTCGAGTAAGTGATCTGGACTAGCGCCGCAGGTTACTTAAGTGATCTGTGAATGTGCCACAGGTCACATTTAAGTAATCTGTCAATGCGTCGCGGGCAGCTTAAGTGCTCTGGAACTGTGCTGCAGGAATCTGTAAATATGATGATGATGCAGATTACGCAAGTGGATCTGGAACTGTGTTCGAGGATCTGTAAATATGATGCAGGTCATATATTCAAGAGATCTATTACATTGCCGCACACCATTCCGGTCGTATTGCTATACGCAATTTCCTACCAATGGAGTTGGGGCGGGAAATAAAGGCTCAATCTATATATCGGTGGTCGCCCCACGCTCGGTAGGTAATGAACTTATTTTCTATGTTTTTCTCCCGTATTACACCCATAGACCTTGGCAGGCCCGTCATTTGGGGGGGGGGGGCGCAACGGTCCCCCCCCGGCTTTTTATAAAATTATAAATACATTCAGTACATGTTCTCTGCCCCCCCCCCTCCCTGAAAAAAGTTGAAATGACGGCCCTGGACCTTGGTGGTAACTTTCACGTTAGAAGATGGGCATTTTACCACTGCACCACCTAGGAGCGTACTCTAGTGATTTGGAGCTGCTGTGCCTCTGGTCACTCTAGTGATTTGGAGCTGTGCCTCTGGTCACTCTAGTGATTTGGAGCTGTGCCTCTGGTCACTCTAGTGATTTGGAGCTGTGCCTCTGGTCATTCTAGTGATTTGGAGCTGTGCCTCTGGTCACTCTAGTGATTTGGAGCTGTGCCTCTGGTCACTCAAATGATCTGGAACTGTGTCTGGTCACTCAAATGATCTGGAACTGTGTCTGGTCACTCAAATGATCTGGAACTGTGTCTGGTCACTCGAATGATGTGTAATGTATAACACCCGGCTGTGGTCAGTGTTATATATATATATATATACTGTAACTCAGACGGTGTTAGAGTAAATGTGCCGCGGGCCACTTAAGAGCTCTGGAACTCCACGGGATCTGTAAATATTCCACGGGTTACTCAAGTGATCTGGAACTTACCGTGAGCTACTTGAGTAAATGTGTCCCGGGTCACTTGAGTGATCTGGGAATGTGACGCTTAGGTCACTTTTATAAAGTTAGGTCTTATGTCGCGGGCCACAACACATGATTCCGAAGGCCACGGGTTGAGCAAGTATGATCTTGAGCAAATATAGGTTCTGATCACGTTTGGGACTTTTTTAGCGAAGAAATTGCGCAATGGATGCTACTTAAATCCGAAGAATGGAAATCTCAACGCTCCATTTAATTCCTCTCCATTCATCGAATAAAGATGGATGAAAAGGAAGAGAAATCAGCCCCACACGTATAATGGAATCAATGCCAGCGTATATATGAATTTACGAGGGCCGAGAAATTTGATTCGGATCAAAAAAAAAAGTGGGAGTAGGGGGAGGGGGGGCGAAGTTTTTCAGTAAGGGGGGCCCCCCACAACCGCCCCTCAATTAGTAACGGCCGTGGTGTTGTGGTTAGCTCTCTCTCTCCTCTTTTGCCAAAAATAAACGTGAATTTTTTTTTTTTATATGTACGAGTAGGATGCCATCTGGACAAGGCCTGCGCAATCACCTGGCAAAGGAAAGTGGGGGCCGCCGAATGTGATGATGACATGGGTGCCATTTTTTTTTCTCTTCTATTATGATTCCATGAGGTAGAACATGATGGTGGGTGAACATGTTCGCTTTTATTCCTTAAAACGGTCTGTTGCGGCGGCGGCGGCTCCAGGGCACGAATAATGATGGAAATGATCAGTCGGATGATATTACACGCGGACGGACAAGAGCAAAACGGTTGTTATATCCCCCCCCCCCCCCATATAAACTATCCCTCGACTATTCATTTTATATATGTTGTTCCTCATCCGGGTTCTGCCACTGCCATGTTTTCATAATAATTTTCAATCACGTTTAGAATTGAATAAATAGGCTTGGCAGGGGGACTTAGAGATCCGATGTGGCCCCTTTTTCTCCTTACTTGTATACCATAGTAAAATGCCGTTCTTAATTGACTGGGCTTGTACCGTTTCTGTCCCTGATGCCTATAATAGGCCTATGAATGTGTTACACGAGTAGAGGTCAGTGAGTTGTTGTCGCTGTTGGAATAGCGATGAGCTTTGCGATTTTTTATGGGGTCGTTAAAGCTCGCTTCTGGAGGATAATGAACAGCAATGGCGTGATGCAAATAGTTGGAAATGTAAATGAAATTGATCAATTCTTCAATGAATGCATCCGATTACTATCAGACAATAGATAGGATAGGAAATATTTATCAAAAGGATCGGGTTCACAACCCGGCGTCTAACTCCCGAAGTCTTCCTGATTATTTCACCCAGCACTCTGCCCCAACGCCTTCTTTTTTAAGTTCACTCATATGACCCTGTATTGCACTTTTAGCTTCTACCAGCCCCCCTGATATCAGGGGGTCAGGTATATCCCAGCGTCATGATATCACCTACTTTGTGAAGCACAGTGGTGGTTGGATTATTGGCACCCCCCCCCCCGTCTTTGGACAATATTTCATACTCATGGTCCCCGTAACCCACTCAGGGTGACCTCATCGTCACCCAGGCGAGGAATTCTTTATGCTTACTGTGAATTGATTTTTGAAGTAAGTTTACAGTGAAGAAAACTTTTAGAAAAACAAAGTTGATCTGCGGACTCCTGGGAAAGAGTCCAGCGAGCTTCCCTTTTGTTTGAATTCCATGAAGGGTCGTCTAGACGTCATGGGCCCTTGGGTAAAGTTACGTTCTAGTGTCCCCGTTCTTTGCCGGAAGTAATGTAGCTCACACATTTATATACTTACCGTCAAAAATCATTTCAACAGATCTCATCGTGTAGGCCAACCATGGACACGAGTGGCCCCGATCATGTCCGGATGAGCCTTTCAACAGAGATGGCCCTGGTTCGACGAGCAGTTCTTCCGAATTCTGAAACAATGTACACACTTTTTCCCAACATATTTCACTTTAAGCATTATTTCTTCACATCTATTTTAGATATATTTCAAAGTGATCTCTTTAAAACCTGTCATGTCGTCCTTCTATCGTGTTCCCTTCTACTTGATATTCCCCCCCCCCGTTGTTCCCCCCTCCCCCCAGAATATCCCAGGTCTGCAAATGACGACATAACCCACTCAGGTTGAGAACCACTGGTCCTATCGATCATGATTAACATTCGATATAGAGTGTCCGGATGAAGTTGTTTCCGTAAGTCATCGCGACCTTTTACGGTCAAGGTAATAGAATGATAATAAATGAGAGAAATATCCTAATGCTCGTGGAAATAACAAAACACAGTTGACCTCTTAATTTAAGAAACCGAGCGTGTTCACACGGTTAGTATCAACTCAAAGATTGTTATCTTATGGATCAAGACAGAATCGTGACTTGAAAGTGACACATACCGTTGGCCCAACGCGAGTGACCGAACACCATTTATTAATTTATTTAATCATTTCTTTTTCCACCTCATGTTTAGATCAGGTCTTAAGATAGATGATAGTGTTGTGATTAGAATTGACAGTGTCGACAGTCAGCTTTGACACCTATCATCAGTACTTGAGAGAATTAAAATCGCTCAATGAGGTGAGAATCAATCTCTGATATTAACTCGTGTGTATCACCTTTTATCAAGAATAAACTTTATTGGTCATGTATAATTTTCTGATTTTCTTTTCTGCCGGTAAGGTGAAACAAGAACGTCGATGAAAAAGAAAAACTCTCCAAACTTTCTTTGCATCAAGGGAATAAAAATGGCTTTGAATTTAGAGCTTGACTTCTTAAAAAAAAAGAAAAATAAAAAAAGTGAAGAAAGATTTAAAGGAACACTAAGAACTTCACACAAAGATACATAAAAATGGAGCCAAAATAATTTAAAGCATACGCAAGAAACTCACAAAAAAAGGTAAAAAGGATAAAATTAATGTGTAAAATATAAACAATTCAAGAGGAGAAAAGTTTGCAAATATTCATAAAAATTATGTAAAAAATTGATAAAAATCTGTGCAAAACACTCGTATAAACTGTAAAAAAATTCATAGGAATTGTATAAAAAATTTATAGAAATCGTGAAAAAATTCATGAAAAGTTTTAAAAAGAGAGCACCTAAAAATTTTAAAGGAAGTAAGTGTAAGAAACTCACGAAAATTAGGTGGAAGGGCAAAATTTGCGAGTGAAAAAAATAGAAACGGAATAAAAAAATACAATTGGTTTTTAAAAAAAAGTGGAAAAATCACAAAACTTGGAAAATAATTCACAAATCCTCGAAGAAATTCCTAAGAAAAGAAGAAAAAATGCTTAAAATCATTTAAAAATTCATAAATATTGTGTGAAAGATTCATAAATAAAATATTGTGTGAAAGATTTAAAATATTGCGTGAAAGATTTAAAATATTGTGCGAAAAATTCAAAATATTGTGTGAAAGATTTAAAATATTGCGTGAAAGATTTAAAATATTGTGCGAAAAATTCAAAATATTGTGTGAAAGATTTAAAATATTGTGTGAAAAATTCAAAATATTGCGTGAAAGATTTAAAATATTGCGTGAAAGATTTAAAATATTGTGTGAAAAATTCACAAATAAAATATTGTGTGAAAGATTCAAAATATTGTGTGAAAGATTCAAAATATTGTGTGAAAGATTTAAAATATTGTGTGAAAAATTCATAAATAAAATATTGTGTGAAAAATTCATAAATAAAATATTGTGTGAAAAATTCATAAATAAAATATTGTGTGAAAGATTTAAAATATTGTGTGAAAGATTTAAAATATTGTGTGAAAGATTTAAAATATTGTGTGAAAAATTCATAAATATTGTGCGAAAAATTCATAAATATTGTGCGAAAAATTCATAAAAACGGCGCAAAAAACCACAAAAGTTTGTGCAATTGCGAAAATCGCGCAGTAAGTGCGTAAAAACATTCACAAAGACTGTGTAAAAAAACATGCATGAATTTTATTGTGCGAATGTTAAAATATTGTGCATAAATTCAGAACAATTCTCAAATATTCGCGGAGAAATTACGTAAAAACTCATAATGAAGCGATTCATAAAAAAACGTAAAAAAAATCCCAACGAGTAAAAGAAAATATTCAAAATATCCCTAAATAACATTTCCAATTCCCATAAAAGTATTGAAATATTACATAAGAGGTCGTTCAAGTATTACGTCATCATGATGGGGGAGGGGGGGGGTTTCCTATTTGCTGACTTTTGATAACAAGGGGGGAGGGGTGGTTTGGATTTTGTTTAAGTGTCATCAACACCCCTTTATGAAAATATGAAGTATTTTTAACAGCATCTTACTCGGTGCACCAAAAACGGGAAAAACCTTTCGATAGTTTGTGGGCACTTGAAGTGACATCCCCCCCCCCTATTGATAAGTGCCCTACAGAGCCACTTTAGTGATCTCTAAATTTTTTGCGGATCCAAGTGATCTGGAAATGTGTCCGGGCCGCTTAAGCGATCTGGAACTGTGCCACGCCTCACTCAAGTGATCCATAATTATGTGCCGCGGATCACTTAAATAATCTGAGAATGTGTCGCTGATAACATGAGTGATGTAGAACCGCACTGGGGGCCACTTAAGTGCTCTAAAACTACGTCACATGTCACTCAAGGGATCTCTAAATGTGTCACGGATCGCTTAAGTGTTCTGGAACTGTGTCCCGGGTCATTTAAGTGATCATTAAGTCATTTAAGTGTTGATGTGATCATTGTTCACATCAGAAAATGTGCCACAGGCCGCTTAAATGTTCTGGAATTGTACCACGGGACACTTAAGCGATCTGTAGATGTGCCGCTTAGTTCATTTTTTTTAATACAAAATTAGGTTTGTGGAGGGCAAGCCGCATCAGATAACCCCCAGGGCCATATTTGGTCCGTGGGCCAAGGACCATTATGTGGTTTATCATTATATGGCTTAGAGGGTGGGTCGCAATGAATTTATTAAAGATAAATTTTTCGAGTTCAAAAGCCTCCAAATGGAAATTAACAGAATTTGATTATAATAACATATATAAAGGTATTTTCTTCCGTAATTTCAATTTTGACAGTATGAGGGCGGGGGCATGAGCCCCCAATGCCCCTCCCCTGTTACGTCTCTGATCCCACCAATATGCGTTAGGATTCGGAGGGGTAGAGCTGATGACGAAATTTTGCTGACAAGGGGGGGGGGGTCAAAAATGGCTAAAAATTTTCTTACGTAATACTTGAACGGCCCCTAAGTAAAAGAAAAATAATAAAAATCTCTATCATATATATATATATATTATTATACTTTAGAAATGCTCTTAATAATTTCTAAAAAAAAAAAGAAATGAATAAATTCCGAAATGCTTACCAGACATTTCACTTAAATTTCTAAAAAAATAAGTAAACAATTCCTCCGAAAAAGTCCATAAAAATAATAATAATCTCTAGACAAGTTCTATCAACCTTAACCTGGTCACCAGACTCCCAAGCATCCATATTAACCAACCCCTGGAGGCATTCCATACAAAATCGTTACCAGTCAGTCAGTCGTCTGCTATGATAAAGAAAAATAAAATTAGAGACCATTAAGATAGATAGATAGAAGCACTTCATCAAGGCCCATATATGTTTTCTGTAACTTAATTACAATAATCATAACGGACGACGGTTTTTACTTTCAGAGAAAAAAACGACTTTCTTTACCTTTTTTTTTTTCCCCCCTTGATTATAATATAATAATAATTATTTTAATATAAAAAGAAGATATTATTATTATTATTATTATTTTTCCTCTTCCTCTCTCCTTTCTCCTCCTCCTCCTCCTCCTGTTGTTGTTGTTGTTGCTGGATGTTGGCGCTGGTGATGGTTACCTGCCCGCCAATCCGAATGCCGCGCGGCGATTGGCTCGCACCTTCAGTCACGTGACCCTCAGACTGGGTAAAACATAATTGCGTCTGAGAGATCGCACTTGGTTGATCACACGCGCTTCAGCGCTCACAAACAGTCCTGTTCTGGGCAACGATCGTCTGCTTTTTTTTTTTCTCTCTCTCTCTTTCTCTCGCCTGTCGTCTGCTCGTTTATCCCCGTCGCTATATTCCGATATAGTTATTATAACAATTACCAATAATGTTCATTGTTGTGCTGCGTGGTATGTGAAGATGACAATTTTTTTTTTTATGAAAAGGATTATGAGATATTGTTAATTATTATTTAATTGGAAGAAATTATTTTTAATTGAATGTCTTCAACGTTGTGAACCAGAAAAAAGAAGATACGATTTTATCATCGATATTCTTCATTTAGATATTTTATATCCCCCCCCTCCCCCTAAAAAATTTGAATATTGATATTCTTCCTGTGTGTGGGTTGCCTCATGTGCAACCTGAGTGCCGTGAGGACTAATGTGGAGATTGTGGTCTCCATGTCTAACTCTTGATGCCACATGTTCATATTCAGGTAAGATTTCATTATTTATTCCATTGAAAGAGAATTATTGACGCGTGATTGAATTTCATCATTCATGTTAATGTCCCCGCCAGATGTTGCATCGAGAACATACAGGGCTGTGACCCCCCTCCACCTCTCTCTCACTTTCGTCTATTCTACATATTCATGAGCCAATGTCGTTAATTGATTTATATAGTATTCATTAATTCACGTGGTTTGTGCATTATAATAATTATCATATTATACGGATTAATTACTACTATGTTGAGAGGATGTTTTTCGATCTTATAATTATTCATGAGTATGGAATTATTCGCTGTTGATAAGTGAATATATCTGCGTGGTGTTACTTAATCAGGGCCGCAACTGTAGGGAAGAAGAGTAGGCAGGTCTCGTGCCCCGGGCGGAGGGCAAGTAAGGGCGCTAAATTTTGATATTTTTCTCCACTTTTGCAGTTCATTCGCCTTCGAAGTGGCACGAAAATGCTTCCCAGCAAGAACTTATGATTCAGGGCATGTGACAAATTATAAAAATATTTAGGCAAAAGCCAAATTTCTTAGGAGTCGAGCATGACTTTTTCCTCAAAAAAAAGGGGGAAAAAAACCAAGAACAATGCTAGATAGTATTTTTTTCCCCCTTTTCTAGAACGTTATAACTCCCTTCCCATGTTAAAAGAGGTATTGTAATAAAATCAGAAAATTTTGTGTTAGCCTTTGGACTAATTCAGCAATGAATTTTAGAAAATTTTTTGGCGCCAATACAGTTTTCTAGTTCTATTTGGCCTGGTGACGTAGCGTCTGGGATTTGTCAAGACCTGATCTGGTCTTAATTTACGTAGTTCGTATATTATAATGATTATCATATTATACGGATTTAATTACTGCTGTGTGTTGAGAAGCTTTTTTTTTTTTTGATCTGATAATTATTCATTTTGTTGATAAGTGAATATATATCTGCATGATGTTACTTAATCAGGGCGGCCGCAACTAGGGAGAAAGAGAGTGGGCAGGTCTCGTGCCCTGGCCGCAGGACCCGTACGGACGCTAAGTTTCGCGATTTGTCGCCGTTTTACAGCTCATTCAATTTCGAGGTGGCACAAAAATGCTTGCATGCCCAGTAAATTTTTATCCAGTCAGAACAAATATATTTAAGTGCCAGCCAAATTTCTTAGACGAGCTAAGCATGGCTCAGAAGGGAAAAAGTCCCAGGAAAAAAAATTTTTTTTTTCCCTACTTTTCTGGAGTTTTGCAACTCTTTCTCATGTAAAAAGAGCTACTGTAATAAGAATTTTTCCTCGGAAATCAGAAAATTTTGTGTTTTCCTCAGCAGAAGCAGATTAAGGTCGGCTGAGGCCACGGGCGCTGAAGAAAATATGGGGGCCCTTAAACTAGAAAAAAGTGTGCAAAGTATGAATTTTTCGGAAGAGCCCAGATGTACCCGCCGTTAAATCCGCCCGTGATTCTTCAGCAATCACATTTAGAAAATTTTAGGTGCCAATACCGATTTATTAGTCACCATGGCGACCTGGCACCTGGGATTTGTCAAGCTCTGATCTAGTTGCGGCCCTGTACCTAGTGAAATACTGGACAAGAGATTAACTTTTAATTATGCTTTTTTCCCTCTTATTTTATTTCATATAACTTTGTGAAAATTATTTTGTCATAGTAAATTTGGGGATTCGCGTGTGGAGATTCCACTCTTCTCTATTCGGCGATTCTTCAAAGCAGCGTGAAAATTCTAAAGGATCGTCAAAAGGTAGCGGCTAAAAGCTGCGTTGAATTCTCACCAGGAAATACGATGATAAATGACTCGAGTCCAATGTCGAGTAGTTGTCACAAACTAGAGATGATCTCGGTGACAATCTCCGCGGAGTGTTCGTATCCCACCTTCAAACCATCCTCTTCCCTCGTTGTCACAATAGTACAAGCTTATCAGAGCCGAGTATTTGTGTGTTTTCAAAGCTATATAGAGAGAGAAGAGAAGTTATTTATCATTATCTTCTTTGAAATCAGGTATTTACGGTCAAACATGAAAGGAGCCTACTCCGCAGGTGGAAAAAAAAAAAAGGAAAAGAAAGCCTGTGTTCCGCGCGCGCCGCTACTCTTTGGAATATTCCCGATAATTCCTAGCTGCTTGTCCGACGCGTATGGCAGGGGGATAACGATCGAGTGCATATGAACTTCCTGCGACGTCTAGCTAATAAGATGTTTTATGTGGTTCTCCAACGTACAATTGAGCGTGGTTTATCCGATAAAATTCAATCTTTTCTCGGGTGATGCACTCGGTAAAAGCTCACGAATAGGGGGTACCCTATGTCAATCATACGCGAATGGGATACCCGATGAAGATGGGATATGAAGTGACTCATTCATTGACGGGATACCCGATGAAGTCGGTCATACGCCCATAGGATACCCGATGAAGTCGGTCATACGCCAATAGGATACCCGATGAAGTCGGTCATACGCAAATGGGATAGTCGGTAGACGCTGGCTTACCGCACAGGTGATTTGGTCCTTATCGCAATGGGTTTTTGACCGAAAAGCTGATTTCTGTCGAGCCGGAGACAAACTAACCCAATATACTAGTTTATTAAATTGTGGCCCGTGACAGGTTCATGCTATTTAAGTGGCCCGCTATAGGTTACCAGATCAATTTGGGAGCCCCACGATCTGCGAAAGATTGATCATCCTCCGTGAGATTCGCATGGCATACCCGATAGAAGCCGCGTACTCGCGAATAGGACAGCCGATAAATATGCGTACTCGCAGAATGGGCCACCCGATAGACGCCGCGTATTCACGAATGGGATACCCGACAGAATCACTTTTGCTTGAATGGGATACTCGAGAATTTGTATCAGGGCTATGAAATCTGAATTTTATTTCACCTAATTTGCGGTTAAAAAATAAAGAAGAGGGTCTTCTTTCTCCACTCCTCTTATTAGGAGAAAAAACAAGGAAATTTATCTTCGATTTTTTTACGATTTCCTCCCAAGGAAATGATGCATAAAGTTCATTTACCCCTGCGGTTGCATCCATTTACTTTCTTACGAATTTTGATTGACATCATGGTGGTTATTTAACACTTCAATTAAGCCTTTCTTCCTTTCTAATTTTCATCCAAATATGAATATCAATACCATTATGGGTTTTTAATGTGATATATGCGTGTATAAAATCTCTTTTTTAAAGTCAAGTAGGTTCACCTATCTGAAGAAGATCTTACCAAAGGGTTCTTGCGCTGACCGCTCTTTAGGAAAATTCCTTCACACGTCCCCAACGGAGTGGTTAAGCATCGACCCCCTAAGTGAGATCTTCTTTCTTTGACTGCGTCCTGCACCGGTATTTATGGCGCTAACCGTTTCAACGCCACTCATGGTTTTTTTTTTACTGCGCAAATTACTTTGCAATGCGTAAATGTGTGTTGCTATTTGAATTTTCCGAAATTTTGTTGCTGTAATCGTAACCGAGAGATGGGTTTTTTTGTTTCTCATCTCATTCTCGAGCTCATATACTCTGAAACATTCATATCTCGAATTTCATTCGTATTAGTTGGTTTTTGCGGCCGCTGTGGGCTCGTGTATCGGCTTAAAGTTATTTTATCACCACCCTGTTTATACGGATAAATTGCAAGAACTGTGGAACAATCAATATATCAGCCGAAATTCCAGCCCTGAAGAACCAAGTCTCAGTGCTGCAACCTATATCGGTCATATTTGTTAACCTTTATTTTTTTCTTTCAAACCGAGCACAACTCAGGTCTGTCGTCATGGGCAATTTACTACCTTGTGAGTTGTGCCGGAAGTTTTATGTACTCGCAGCGGTTTATGTACCTATGCAGCTCAGCAGCAACGCCAACGAGAGCGCGCGTACCCGCGATTAGCGTAGTGTCGCCTCGTGTTTCAATTTGCGCTGTCCTTTTGATTTCCGTTGGCTGCAAAACAGAGTGCTGCTTTGTATCGTGTCGCGAACGCTGCACGCGGCTCAATTTGCGCTTAGCCTAATAGTCTCAGTGCGTAGCTAGTGTTGTCTGATTTTTTTAAAGTGCTTCCATCTATATTTCAGAAGTGAATTGAGTCAAGTGTAATGATTGAATATTTCTACTGTCTGTAAGCCTGTTGCTCTCTTTGGCGAGACTTTTTAACGGGGAGATCGGCTCAAACTTGGGGAACCCACAGATATTTGTTAACCTGTCACTTGGACCAAATAATAAAGACCCGGCTTAGCCATTTTTCGGACCTTTATAATAACCTGTGTCTATGTCTCCCACAAAAAACAGGTCGACAGGGGTATAGTTTAGAGCAGAGCATGACAAATCCCAGTTGCAAGGTCACCATGGTGTCTAAAAAAAATTGGTATGCAACTATTGGTATGTAAATTGAATGCAACGGCAGTGTGCAGCAGGTCCACATACACGGTTTACAACGGTTGTGGATTAGGAGCGCAAGTTCTTATAACCGTCTCATTTGCATATTTCCACCAAAGTCGGTCGTACCAGCGCCATCTGTCGGCGTTTTTTCTCCTATCTTAAAAACATTCCTATGAATTAGCGATGCTAACCCTGCAAACCGTTTTTATTTCGGTTACTTTTCCGGTTTCTATTCATTTTTAAAGTTTCTACGGACTTTTTGCCCACCCTGTATTTTAATTTCATTTTACGGTCCCTGATATTTTGCGAAAGACTAACAATAGACCCGGGTCAGTGTAATATGCATTGTTGAATACAAAATGAAATGAATGCACACGACTTTATTAGTGCTTCGAACATGACCTCGCGAGTGAGCACGAAATTATGCACAAGCATAGAGAAATCATGATAGGCCTATATATTGTGGGCGCCGACCTTATGCATAAGCAAAAGGCTCAAATATATTGGGGAGGGGGGGGGCGGAAGCAATTCCAATATGTATTATGGAGATGGTGGCGGATATATAAATATTGGGGCATTCGGGCTCATGGGCCGAATATAAGTTCACTCCCGTGGGGCTCTGACATGCTTGCGAGTAACGCTTTGAAGAAGCTTGCAACAGACGAAGAACGTCCGTGCTAGAATTACGCGGCCGTACTTCAACAGCGTCTAACATCGGCTGACCATTCGGGGAAACCTTTCGCCTATCCAAAGCCGAGCTACTGGACAGTGCCGTCTTAACACATGGGCTCACCTGGGCACAGCCCGGATGCCTCCAGAAAAGAGGGGCCTCACGAAAACGAGAAGTAGTTGAATTTTTAGAGAATTTCCCAGGTAGGGCCTCAGAAAAATCACTTGGCCCCGGGGGCTCCCCATGATACTTTTAAGACGTACTTGCCACTGGATTTGCGTGGAAGTGAGTAACATCATGGGGAATCCGAGAAAATGAAATAAACTCATGCCAATGTTGACTCAACCGAAACGCGACTCGGACCCACCTGTATGATTTTTAATTTGACATTTTTTTTTTTTTGCCAAAAGCGATTAGATTCGAGAAAAGTCAGACTGTTTTTCAACAACAACGCTAAAAAAGAGAAAAAGGATCGTAAAATGAGGTATGCGCGACCGGCAGATAAACAACGACCTGACAGGGTGGAGTAACCATGGGACTGAGTGAGTGAAAGCCGAAAAAGTAATAGCATTGGCTACTTGCATTTTGTTAGTAGCGTATTTTCGTGTGTGAAGAGAGAGAGAGATTTCACCCAATTAGTAGAGACCTACCGTGCATTTTTTCTCTCTTTTATTTTCTATCGCTTACGACTTTTTGTGTGTGTGTGTGCCCGTTCTACTAAAATAAGTGCATAAAACCTGGATGATTTAACTACTTTGGTAGCTATTAATCAATTCCTGCGACCCACCGCATCACCATTACATGTTGTGTTAACAGTTTTTTTGAAGCCGCTACCGGGTATTTTTATTTATTTATTTTTCCCGTCTATGTGTTCCCTTCTCGCTTCTTATCGCGCAGTTTTTATTGCCGGCGTGGAAATCCGTGAGCTAAAGGTATACGTTGATGGACTCTCAGCCGAAGTCAGTCAATCTGTATCAGGTGATAACCGGACACCGGCTTCCGTTTTCGCGAATGCACACAGATTACCCGCGGAATGTTTGGTCAGAGTCACAGCCGCCGCCGCTGTCATGCGAGGTTCTTGACTTGAAAGCGCAAAATCTTAAGAATCTCTCGGGGGAAATAAGATAATGGGAGGTGTTTTTCTCTTCTTGATGATTTAGGAAGTCTTTCTTTTTCTTCTCTTTTTTTTGGTTTCTGGGCAATAACCAAATATCAAGGTGTTTACGGCCCTGTGTCGAAAGAGAAAAAAAAAAACAATCTCTTTAATTTGGAGAAGATAAAGGATACAGTTAATTTACGCATGTGGCCTGAACGTTGATAAAATCCGGTAGCAGGATTCACTCAATTTGCTCATCCCGATAGCTCTTATCCGAGACAATCTCTGAAAACCAACCATGTCTTTAAAAAGTGGAATTCTGGTTATAAATCACCGGTCACACTGGACGTTTGGCTAATTAGACTCAAGCCAACTAATACGCAAAACGAACGTGCCCTGTAACTTTTTCTTTTTATCTGCGTGGACCCTTTGTTACTCCAAACGCACAACTTTGACATCTGCGTGGAAGGGCAATACAGCATAGCAACTTTTTTGTTTTGCGCTGCAAAAACTCTGAGTGTGCGGAAGCAGTTTCAGCCGTAACGGCCGCGCACTCGCAATTGAGAGAGAACATTACTCTCTCTTAACCTGAATAACCTATAGCTACTGATAGCTGTGGTTGCAATGGTGAGACTGCGTAGGATTGTCCTCGATAAAAGCGGAAGTGACATTTGAAGGAATTGCTGTGCGATTTACATAATTAAAGTAGGTTGTTTGTCTTGTAAAGGGAAATCCCGTGGCCGTCTCTGCATGTCAGACGAAAATGCGGAGCGCATCCGACAGAGTTTCGCACGTATAGTCCACAGAAATACACTCGAAGCAAACGCAAACATGCTCGCAAAAGTTTGGGACGAATTTGACTACCGTATAGACATATATGTCGGTCATACCAAGGTTCACATATTGAATTTGGTTTGTAAAAAACTTTATGATAAGCCATGTAATATATAATTAATCTTAAATGTCTATGTTCAATATTTTTCGTAACATACGCATTTCAAATCGGGTGATTCTTTTTTGAAACACCCTGTGTAACTGATAGGCATTCTCAAGATCCGGAAAAAAAAACAACGATATTTGGTCAAAAACGTCTAAATAGGAAGAAATTTTATCATCTAGGAATAAAAGGGGTGGTTTCTAGATCTGGAACAGACAATAAAACAGTTTTTATTGTCTTCTTTTTGAAGTTTCTACGAAATGCGGAATTCCGCGTTTGATATAATTTCACTCAACCGGACATCAAAAGCTCCAACCGTTATCAAGCTCTTATAATTTTTTCTCCTTCTTCCTGTTGCGCGTATCTTGTGTCTTATATGAGATTTCGAAAACAATAACCTCGTTTCCCGATCCCTTCAATATTGAATCTTGTTGTCTGTGTTCTCTGGGGCATTGGAACGCGGATATAAAATGGTCCACATCCTCGTGCAATTATAATCATTTCGTCTTTCTCTCATTCGCCGATGCTTTTGAGGATGTTTGGTTTCAGCATCCGTTTTTCGTTTCTTTTCTCTTCTATTTTTAAACTGATAAATACTCGTAATAATGACTCTGATAAATATGAGATAGCTGGATTTTTTCCGTTTTCTTGGATTTTTGTTTGTATGCGGATGTGTCAAATACTAATTCTTGATCGAGAAATGTCTATTTGAGATATTCAGAGTGATTATGGGAGTGGGGGAGGAGGAGTCAGAAATCACCTAAAGCAAATCCGTGACATTTTTTCAGAATAGACCTCTTCTAGTTAATATTCATATTGCAAGATTTTCACCATTGGGATTCATTTTGTTGTCATCATGTATACTTTCTCCTACTTCGAAAGGACATGTACAGATTCAGCATCAGCCGGATTTTTGCATTCGGGAATGAGTCATTTTCCCAGGGCCTCCAAATTTTAGCAACAAATACAGTGGATAAAGCTTATAACGATTTCAAAAAAAAAAACCGTCGTGAAGAAACGTTGTAAGAGGAAAAACGCTTATTGCGGGAAATCCCGATGAGCAAGAGTTTGGATCACAAAAAAAGTTACTAACGCTCTTAAGCGGGAACGTTATAAATGGGATCCACTGTATCCACTCACGTACGAGCACCTTCGACGTTAGTCGTGGTTTGCCTGATGCTGTTTTTGTCCGGGCCCCCCCCCCCCTCTCAAGTCGAAGCCAGGCGTTGGCAGCAGATTTCAAATCCCGAGGTATGCCTTCAAGGCTCTCGTAATTAGACTTCAGATCAATTTACTATTAACGCTTACAGACGTAAGAATTCTATTCCCATCGGGTGGGGCTGATGGAGGCTCCCGGATGCTCTCTTCTTGACATTTTTTTTATTTTTATCACATTGTGAATTCACTAGGGAAGAGCTCGTGAAAAATCTGGCTAGGAGCCCGCCAAATATCCCAGCCTGGGACATCCTGTTGCAGGATGTGGGCGGTCTATGGTTTTGATATTTAATATCAAAACCAACTTCACCAACAACTCAACATTTTCCATCGGAAAATGACCGATATATTACCTTAAAGTTGTTCACGTGATGTATTAACCCTTTCTTTTTTTTGGCCGTGTTGCTCTAAAAAAAAAACAACAACATAAGTTTGTTTCTTATATTTTTAAAATAAAAGCATTTCATATTTTGTGCTCGTTTCGGCATTAATGCAACTCCTCAACATTCGATTTTTACTTGTGACCTGTTCATGAAGTTTCTATGATTACTAACAGAATGGCTGGAAGGTGCACACGTCTTCTATTTTTTGACAAGCAAAGCAAGAATGATTTTTTTAAACCTTGCATTTTGGAGGAAAATACCATGCGTTAAAGAGACATATTGCTGTGCATTCTTCAACAATGATAGAAAAGTAAGTTGGCAAACGATAAATGACATTTTTATACTATTCAAACCGATGCAAAGCATATACAGTGTGCTTCCTGAAGTGCAACATCGCATATTTTTTTAGATAGTGGCAATAAATATCTTTTGTCATATAAAATAGCATTCAGAGGGTGTACCCCTCATTTGCTTAATATAACCCCTCAAAATTTTCTCCTCTGGATATTTCAATGTCTGCCAATTAAAAAGCCAAGTTAGTTTGAAATTTCAAATCATTTCAACTCAAATTTTGCCGGGTTTTTTTTTCTTCATTTGTTAGACGTACGATAAACTGTACACACACGTTTGAGCATTGTTCCATTTTCGATGGAGGGGGGGAAAAACAGGTTTCCGCAACCGACAAAATATACTGAATATACCTGAGGGAAAGAAAGGATTTCTCATGCTAATGACCAGTACGGTGACACGGTTTGATTGATTGAGTACCACTTTCACTGGACTGGTTGGAATATGATGTGATGGTCAGATCTGTAGGAGAGAGGAAAGAGATCGAAGAAGAAAGGTGTAACAAAAACTTTTTACAAGTAGAAGGGGGAACAGAAGTGTTGAGGATTTGTCCAACATGCTTTTGGCGATTTCCTTTTTTCTTTTGTGTCCACAGGTAAGAAAAAAAGAAGAGAAGAGAGAAAAGTTTCTCTCTTTTATGCACAAAAAGATTGAGTTGTTTTCCTGATTGCGACAGGCGACAAAACTATCCACCAAAGAAGAGGGGGGGGGCGGGGGAAGCTACAAAGCCACACCTCGAAAGGGTCTTGAATGTATGGACAGTGAGTTCGAAACCAAGGAACGGAGGTGGGGGAAGGAAAATGGAGATGCGAAAATAGAGACAGACCTCCCCCATATCAACGCGTGCGTTCATCTCTAGGGGGGTTCACGTTGAAAAAAAAAAAGATTGAAAGCGTCGGGTATAGGATACTATACATTCTCCAAGTATCTCAACTGTCCATTTTCGTTACTGACCAACAGGTTAAAGGTGTAAAGGGGTCGTCATCGTTTCGGCAAGTCTTTCTCCTTGAATTTTTGGGGAAGTATGTGTGTTTCTACCATGTCTAGTAAAGATAATTTCTATATCAGGGGCTGTCTTAACCTATGGGTCACGGCACAAACTTGGGTCGTAGGGGCTTCAGAGATGGGCCTTTCAAACCTACAAACAGTCAAGGGATCTTAAAGCTTTGGGTCACAAACCAAATTTGATTCGCCGGGGCTTCGGAGATGGGATTATAAGGGACACTAAAATGCGTGCTTGGCCCGGCTGACCAAGCATCTACTTGCGGCCCTGTTTGCAAATCCACTTACAGTCAGGGAACACGCATTCATAGCGCGATGCCCTGAACGGAGATTTTGCAGTCTCTCTATCTGCAATGTCTTTGAGGTCGCTGGTGTATTGGTTGGCGAACACTTGCCCGGTTTGCAAGAGGCCTCAGGATCGACCACTGGAGGAGACGACTAATTTTCTTGACGACTCACTATTCAAATTCGCCACTCCTCCGATCTTGCTGCCATGGACGTGGCCCACTAAGCTTTCCGGTAAATACGCTTCTGGGTATCATTCGTACGTCCAGTACGTCCAGTATCCCGCTTAATGGGATACTGGACAAACACCACCTGTGCTCAAACTATCCAGTTACATGATAAAAATAACACGATATCTTATTTTCGTACCTGTTGGACATCAACATGCGTGGGAGTGCTCAACAAAACCTGTTAGAGAATGAAACTGACAGAAAAAATTCAATTTATTCCACCTTGTGAATCCACTTAATTCGTTTTTAACGGCATTAAACGAATTCCAAACAAATAATAATAATTGCCGTAAGGCATGGAAAGCATATAATTTCTTTTTTTAATAAAATATGAAGACCACTCCCTGAAATTAAAAAGGGAACAGCCGGTAGCCTTTGTTTTTTTTTTTTTGGCGTTCATTCCGCCTTCGTAAATTATATGTTTCGCCAACTTATAGCTGCGCATCGTTAACCCGTATCAAATGCGGATTAATTATTTCATTAATAGGCAGTGTAATTAATGTTTTCCCCCCTTTTTCTTTTTCCTCCACTAGATGGCTTAATTGTATATTAGCAATCCTTCTCTTTGTTTTCACTTCTCCGTCTCAATTCTAATTAATTCAAGGCTGGCTTACGGAGAAGTCTTTTGTTAAACGTTGTAGTCAGCGATTCTATTGTCTCAAGTTTCGCAAAATCTTCATTCTATATTTTTTTTCTTTTACGTTCTAGTTCCAAAAAAAAAAATTCTGTTCGTTGATGTGTGGGGGGCAAAATTGAACAGGGATCTGCTTCCTCAAGATAATGATAGGTGTAGATATCTTTACTCGAACCGTTTTCAGTACGGATGTCAACGATTCTGCCGCATGAAATTCGATTGAGCGGGGTATTCGATTATGTGAGGAATAATTTACACAGTTGCCGTTTCACACCGTTAGTATATATACAGTATGTGAAATGTCTTACGCAGTTTGCAATGTCTTAATTGCCATTTGTTGTTCTGCTATGATCTGTGTAGCTATTCTTTTGAAGCGGATAAAATTTTACAGTTTTCAAAATCTGTGTGATTTTCTCTGCTTTTTGCCTGATCACGGCCTCGTTGCATTTTTGGCTCTTTCAGGATGAAACCATTGCAATACAAATTAGTCAACGCAGTCGAAATTATGTTTTTTTTTTCCTTCCGTGTTGTGATCAAGTTTTCGTTCTTCCGCCAATCTTCTTCAATTTTATTCAAATTTTTCGTAATGCTTGACCATGAGCTTGAGAAATGTCACACACTTTAACTCTTTGATTTAGTTTAATTTTTTTTTAATTGCATCGAAAATTTAGGATTTGAGTTTGTGGAACAAATCAATTCTTTTCGTGACAATTTTTCCAATTTTAAGACATCGTATTACAATTTAAAACCATGGCTTTGTACAGTGATTGTATAAAAGTCGTGGGGGTTTTTATGCAGATCTTTTTTTTTTTAGATTTTTATTTTCATCGAAAAAGTTAGCGTCCCCTATCGGCTTAACAGATAACAGAAATATAATAAAATGATTAAATATACTGAAGACAACTCTTTTAGACTAACAACAACAACAAGGTTCTTGTCTCGATGTGTCTAAACTAACAACGTAATATTTATATGTTTTTAAATATTTTATCTACTAAAAATATTATGTACATAGTGATTAATATATATTTACAGTCATAGGCGTACGCAGAATTTTCTCGTGGGGGTTTCAGATTTTTTTTCCTTCTCAGGGGGGTTACGTTTTTTCCTACAAAATAACATTATAATCTTGGCTCAACGGGGGGGGGGGCGTTGAGCCACCACGTTTGGCGTACGCAAGGGGGGGGGGAAGGTTCTAGCTCCCCCCCCTCTTGTGTACGCCAAACATTTACAGTTACTATTTTACATTCGGGTCCCAGGAAATTTCATTTCATGCTTATCCGCTGCTCCGGTTAACAAGCAATTTTTCTTCAAAAACTTTGTCAGGGCCATAGCTCCGCGGTGCTCCGGGCAAAGGTTGGAGACGCACCGCGGTTCGCAGTTTGAGAACCCCTGCGTTGTTCGATTAAGCGGGGCCAAAATCATTCGTGTGCGTATGAGATACAACCTCTATTTAATGGGGTACGGGATACCGAATGAAAGGCTATCCATGTTGATAAGACACTTTTGAATTCATTTAGACATTATTACCGTGAACCAGTGCTTCTCAAAGTTTGTGTTGCGTTGATCTGTCCATATTGATGTATACTATTCTAGGAAGACGCTGATAAACTATGATTACGGCAGGGAAGCCCCGATTCATGAGAACCACTGATGTAAACCCGCATAGGCATATGCGGGATTTTGTCAAGAGGATACGGTGGAGAGGGTGTTTCATCATTTTGATTCTGCCTAAGGAAGGAGGAAATTCGTTTTTTACTACAAAAAGAGCATTAACATCTCCTCTGAAGGCGGACCAGGAGGGGGGGGGGGACTTAAATATACCAATGCTGACAGGTAGCAAAAGTCAACAATAACAGAGTTTTGTAATAATGAAAATCTGAGAGCAATGACTTTCGAAAGTGAGTCAAATACACTCAGAATGTTGGGACACAATTGTGTCGTCAAGATGAATCGTCTCGGACTTACCACACACATTGATCATATCAACTAATCACGAAAAATGTATTGATTTATTGGAGGAAAATGAATCACATAAAGACATGTGTGATGTGGAAAATTAAGATGTAGCACGCCAAGTTTTCCCTACGCAGTTGCTCTTCTGTGAGGAATAGAGAATACATATAAGAGGGGGTTTTAAGGGGAGCTCGAAAGAAAAACCCCCCAGAGGACACTCATACAAAGTATAATTTACGTAGAAATTACCAACCTTAAAAGGAGCATTTAGACTCCCCGAAGCTATGTATTTTTCTGGTGAGAGCTCCCGTATCTCTTATGTGTACAGAAGGTATTTCAATATTTAATGACTTAATTGGCCGTGAACATAATTGTAATTCCGAGTCACGGCGGGTGTCCCGCAAGGCTCATGTTATGCTTCCTCTTCTTTTGCCGTAACATACCGGGACCACCCTCTGTTAAAACCCACTTTTCTCTCTGTCTTTTGGCTCCCGTGGGTTCTGGTGGCTTTAGGTACCCGAGGCAATACAAATTTAGCAAATTTTCGACTTCGTTTCTAATAAACTATCATTAAGTTGTTAAGAAGAAGTGCTGTTTAAGAAAAGAGGGGGGGGGGGGTTGCTTGAAAAAAAAGAAGGTGGGGAGTAAATGAATCTTTTCTGCATTTTTAGGTAATTTTGTTACAACTTTTCTTCTCCCTGTGTTACATAGTTATCCCTTATACTTGCTATGAGAGATCGATTAAGATCTCACTTCCTTCGTCTCCAAGTCATGGGTAAATTTTAATGATGATATTAAGATTTACCTGCCATCTGTGCCGGGCATGTGTGGCATGATGTTAGAAAATACTTGTTATAATTACGGTTTTTATCGTAGACCATATCACGCTTCTTGATGGAAGGTTACAGGGGGGTCTAAGTACCACTTCTGTTCTCCCGGATATCTATTATCCGGATTTCGGTCCCATAACTGTGCTTTCGTTTTTTTTTTCTCACACATACAATCTATTGGAATTATAAATTACTGAACTGCATTATAAAGAGGGTTATTAACTGTATTGTACTATATTATCGGTATTATGATGGTATTTTGAACCACTGATCTGATGTCTCGACCATTCATCAATATCGATTATGACAATTAGACTATTCAAGTGTTTCTAATAAAAATAATTTCTAATTCTTGAGCTAAAAAAAATTATTATTTATTAAATTGCGCAACAATTACATTTCGAACAACAAGAATGGGTCTGGTAACAATGTAATGTTTTGTACAATTTTTTGCGAATTTCAATCCGATACACCTCTTAGAGGTAAATTCATTCTCGGTACTTTGTTGACGATTCATGAGCCCGGACCTGACCTATACCTTTTCTCACTCATACTCGATACGACCCCCGGTCATGGTGGAAAAAAATCGCCCAGGTAGTTCCAGGTAACACTAAACCACTTCAGGGCCGAGAATAGGAACGAATGGAATGAGTGATGTTTTTTTTTTATATATTTTCTTACCCATTTCTCCAACACTGCCCCACACTCCAACGAAAAATAGAGTATAGGGGTCGTTGGCGGTTCCCTTTGCCGATGCACTTCATTACCCCCGGGGTAACCATATAAGACAGGTACGGGGGGGGGGGTCTAAAAAAACGGTACAGACCCCATACATACTTGAAGAAAGGGCGCATGCGCTGAACTAGAAAGGTTTAACATCTATGTTTTTTTTTACCCCTCCCTTCCCCCATACTGACCATGAATGATGGTTGTATTCATTCCCTCAACTCTCCCTACCCGTTCTCTTACTGTATAACGTATTCTTCCTAGTACATCTTCTATAAAAATACAACTTCGGAAAATCATTGATGTTTCTCGAGTACATATTTCCTCACGCTGCAGTGTACTCGAGGCTTTTTTTTGACTGTATCCATAACTATCCGTGTCTCACAAGAACGTCGACGTACATAGATTCGCATGACTGACTGGTTACTTGTCCACCTCAAAGGACCATCAGAATCTTTCTAGTCACAGTGGATCCCACTTATAACATTTTTAAAGAGACCGTCACGAAAAATGTAAGTGTGTGTGTGGGAAAATGCTTGAAACAATACATCTGGATGAGAGTATAACAGTGTGAATCCCACTTAGTACGTTTTACCACTTAGTACGATTAGCTTTCGAAATTCCAACTCTTACTAATATTCTTCCAGATTTTCCATATAAAGCATATATTTTTCCCGCTTACAATTTTTTTTTTTTCCACAGTGGTCTTTTTATTTTTGGAAAAACGTTATAAGCGGGATCTACTGTACTAAGAACTAGTTACAATTGGCCCCACTTAATCGGACCCCCCCCCCACCCCACTCCACTCCACTCCACTCCACTCAAGCAGATGAAATCATCCAGCACCAAAATTCCCCGCTTAATATGATAATTTTAACGACTTTTACCCCCGCTTAATGGAATATTGCGCTTCACGCGTCAACTGTAAATACACATGAACCACTATATGCATAATGTTTCTGGTGAATGAAACATTTGGAATTAATGGAAAATATGTTACAGTTAAATTTAAGATTAAAAACAGTAAAAAACATTTGAGAGTAGGTACTAGACTCCCAAGTAGTCAAGTTGCCTTCAATACTATATTTAATTATTTTATTTTTGTTCCCTGTTGAGCCAATAGAGGGCACTAACTATCCTAATGAAAAGTAAAAATCTTAGTTATTGTGTGATTACCGTAATTAAATATAATTTTTATTTCATTTTTCATGTCTGATTTATTCGAGAAGCTACATTAACATTGATCCTTTTTTCATCAGTTTTCAATATACAAACTGTACTAACGTTCTAAAATATGGGAATTGAACTGTTCCCCCCGCATAATCGGATATTGTGTGCTGGAATCGTTGATATCCGATTAAGCGGGGGCCGACTGTTCTACGACAACGGAAATGAGTCGTTGTAAGAGACGTTCCAAGTGAGAACGTTATTAGTGGGATTAACTGTATATTCGTTATAAACCAAGATATATAGTGGATCATGTCTATAAAGTTCTTAGAAAAAACTGTCATCGTGGGATCGACTAAGTGGAAAACGTCCTAAGCGGGAATGTCACGACCAGGATCCACTCATATTCGTTATTAACGATCCCTTTTATAACATTTTTGGAAAACTGTGGTGAATAACGTTGCAAGCGGAAAGCGCTTTAAACGGGAAATCTTAATGAGTGCTAGCGATGAAAATAAGTCGTACTAAGCGGGAAAACGTTCTAAGTAGGAACGTTATAGGCGGGATCTACTGTATTCTATTATGGCGTGCCACGGTAGTATAAAACCGTGGAAATTCACTGCTTCAATCAATCAATTGTCATTCAATGAATAGCGATGAAAACCATTTTGCGTCCGCTTTATGACACAAAGAATCCAGTTCATTGAGCATGAAATGATGAATGGGATATAGGCTACTCAACTGATGAAAAGTTGAATAGTAAATGAACTCGCCACCAATTGTGAAGAAAAATTGGCAGTGTGGAGCCAATTAAATCTCATATGACGATGAATAAAAAAGACCAGCAAATGTATATAGAGAGAGAGAGAGAGAGAGAGAATGTATACACTCTACACATTTCTTATACACAGAAAAAAAAAAAGAAGCTCAAACACGTGTTGGTACCAATCATTTTTCCTAATTTTTCAAACTGTCAAGTTTTGAGTAGATTTAAAGATGGCATCCGTTATTTATACTGCTTTAATTTTTTTTATTGGTCAACGTCAAAAAGGCGTTACGAACGCCCGTTCTAATTGACTCAGTCATTCGGGGTCCCAGAAATCGCACTTTCCTGTCACGGGTTCGGTACAGATCTCATACATCATCGATCCTTCATAACTCGGCTTACGCGAGCCCACTTCCCTCCAAGTGAACTCCTCTCATTTTCTCATCCTTCATTTCTTTCTCAATATCTTCGCTATCTACGGACCGAAACTGCTCCCCCCCCCCATATTCCTCTTCCAACCCCGCTTTTTATTTGTAGGTAGTGGTATACATGTGTGTGTTAATATCTGCGGAATATCTTTGACATCAGCTATCAAAAATAGTTTTGAGGGAAACAGAATCTTTGCGGTAAAATCTTCTCGAAATATTTTCTACAAAGTAGATTTCATAATTCCCACGCACCCATTGATCTTACATAAACAGTTCAATTCATACAATCAGTGTGAAGATGTAGTGCATCTTGATCGATGATCCTAACATAACCATAATATAATTCTTACACGCATACAGAGGCGTACGCAGGAATAGAAAGGAGGGCTGGGGGGGGAAGCTACCTCCTCCTCTCCCAAGTCAAGCGCTTCGAAATAAAATACCATTTTTATGCTGTTCAAATCTATTTCTGTTAATTTAAATGCTTTTTGAAAGTTATTAACTCAAAATCAAATTGGAAGAAATTAATTGTGCCCTCTCCCTCCAAGCTCTTTTTTTGCACACCCCAAAAGGTCAATCCTGCGTACGCCACTGCTCGTACATGATGATGGCTTTACCTCGAATTTTTCAAATCCAGCAATTTCAAAGAACCACAGCCATTGGCATGAAAAATATGGGAAAGACCCATGACCCATGGCAATAATAACCGTCTACTCATTCATTCTTTTATACATTAAAATCTAAACTATTTGTGAAATGTAATATCCTTCGAGCCTATAAATAATAGAAATCCCTAAAATAGCAATGCGTCAAATCTACTGTTGTAAGCCAAAAGTATATCAAAATGCCTGTTATACTTTCTAACATCTGCTATTGTTTACGAAAACCCATTACTACTTATTAGATACAACCATGTGTGAGCCTAACACCGGCCCTATTAATGCAACAATACATTATCCACTCTGTTGAATGCAACAATGCGTAATCCACTCTGTTGAATGCAACAATGCGTAATCCACTCTGTTAAATGCAACTATGCGTAATCCACTCTGTTAAATGCAACAATGAATCGTAAACTCTGTTAAATGCAACAATGAATCGTAAACTCTGTTAAATGCAACAATGAATCGTAAACTCTGTTAAATGCAACACTGAATCGTACACTGTTAAACGCAACAACGAACTCATGCCAATAACGTTTTTCTACGCCATTTTCAGCTCCTTAGAAGAGAAGTTACCTACAAAGTTACCCCCTTATTCTTTACCGAGAACTGCAATCATCCAATGAGTGGTCGGAAAATAGGCCACGTGCAGATTTGACGTGTATGACGTCACAAGAAAGAATCTCATTCATTGGATGATTCTTTGGATAACGAAACCGAAACTGAAACAGAAAATATTCTCTTGTGTGAACAAAATGGGTTTGTTTCCCTTTTGAAGAGAGTTGAATGGAGTTTTATATTTTAAATATTCATGCAATTCAACTCGATAATTTCTGTCACGTAGATCGGTTTTGATTCCGATCATTGAAACGATGAGAGAAAAGGGGAGAAACAAAAAAAAAAAAAAAATTATGAATTATGGTGGAAAACTTGACCCATGTCATCAAGTTTGAGAGAGAGAGAGAAATTATCCTTTCTCAATACCTTTCATCACTATAATCACCGCATCGAAATAATAACAGTGATAAATGGTTCCATCTTTTCTTCTTCACCCCTTGTATTACAGCTATATGTTTAATGCTGCGGAGGAGGGAGGAGAGAGAGTGAGACAAAAAATGGCGTTTTGATACATCTATTAGTTGAGAACAACTTTCCGCACGAAATATAGGACGAGATTTGAAAAAGAAGGGAAAAAAAACCGCCACGTTTCTTTTCTGTTGTTAGCGGGCTCATCAATCCTTTCTCTGTAGGGGTTTCACTTCTATTAGCTTCTCGCATATTATGCAAATTAGATTCTCGTATATATACTTTTCCTCCTTCTCCTCCCGCGAGGTCAGCATTGATGACTTCCTTGGTCATTGAAAGGGGTCACGGACTGCGATATTTAATAACAGATTTGTTTTCATTTATTACTACTTGAATCTTTATGAATTTCACACGTACAAGTCATTCATGTCCTCGTTGTAATTTTATGGAGGAAAGAATATTGTGCGTGTAATCGAGGCTGTCCACATATGTATCTAGTGTGTTTGATGTAAGTAAATGGTATTTCTGCAATACGTTGGTTATTTATGATCGGCTTCTCTCTTCGATCATGAAATGATTCGAGTATTGGAGGCGGAAATGTTCGATGTGAGAAATCTGAAATTTATTATTGTGTTGACTGCAGTTATTTATTTGTTCATGATACATTTGAGTAGCTTTTTTTTGCCATAGATGATATTGCATCCGTGGCTATGATTAAGCATTTTTCAAATGGAGAAATATCTAACAGGTTAAAATACAAAAAAATTGTTGTGAAACCTACTGTCAACTAATGAAGTGCTTTTACACAGCGTTAAAAGTTAATCGTGCTTCTATTTCATATTCAAATCTTGTGTGTTTCAAATGTGGATGGGATGTGCGGATAGTGATGCGGCCGAATTAATTTTTTTTTTTTGAAATTCATCAAAATTATAAATAAATTGGTGTTTTTAATAATTTCAAATGATTGATACTGAATTTTAATTATGCAATTTATTATTTAAATGGATATTAAAAAAAACTAGTAATTAAAATATTTTTTTATTGCCATGATACTGACAATCAAATTTAAGGGTGATATATATTGTATTTTATATGTATCTCCTACTTGCAGAATCAATTTTTTTTTTCAACACTTGTTACCAATTTTGCATCTAATTAAGAAAATATCAAACATTATTTACTCTCATCGTAAAATTTACGGCTTAGTTTTTTATTTTTCCACTTTAGATGTTCTTTATCCTTTGTCTCTTTCAGTAGCTCAATACGTATCTTGTCTAGGTACATCCTTCAGTTAGTGATCTTGTGTAATTCATGCTCACCTCTACCTTATTGCAGTAGGATTCTACTTTCAGTTTCATGTTTTTCTTACCCTAGAAATTTACCCTGACACAACCTCTTTCACAGAAAGGGATATGCACCACTCAATAAAATATAATCAGTAAATGTTTAATTTATGTGAAAAAATTGAAATTAATATAATTTTTTAAAATTACATATTTTGATGTACTTAGATTTACACAGATATTCACAGGCGAATACTGAAGCATTATTCGGCTGAACCAAATATTCGACAAAGGGGCCGAATAACGAATAGCAGCCGAATATTCGTCCCATATCTAGTTTAAACCCCGCTATACTGATAATTGAAAGACCCTATTTTAAAGTAGCCTACAGGCGAAACCAGTCATCAGAAAATTGTGATATTTTGTGGAGGACTTGATGAAGTGATAGGATTTTCTGGTACCAAAAGTCGGCAGTTGTGAGTATTTACTGCACCATCCAAGTGAAAACGCACTTCGTCTGTTCGGAAGGATATTCCAAGGCCATTCTGAATCGACCTCAACACGAGCTAGAAACTGCACTGAGAACCGGAGTCGAGAGTCATAATCATGTGGAAGCAACCGCTGCACAAGTGAAAGTTTGTACGGATAATATCGGAGAGTATTTCGCCCTAACGATCAAAAAGGAACCTGAATATCGATATCTTAGTGACGATATCTTTTGATAGTAACATATATATATATATATCACACACAAAATGTTTGGAAAAAATATCACACAATCTATTGTGCATTATTATACATGTTATTGTACACAACAATGCATCATACACACTTGCTCACTTTCTTGCGTCACACACACGGTATATTATACGCAACAATGCATTACACAGTCTTTTGTATATATACAGCAGTGGATCATAAACTTTTTTTAAATTCATCCTTTTTATTGTATACAGTCCAGGATGTAACGAGTATTGCCGATTTCAGCCACTTCCCTCGTCAAAGGACCGTGTTGGAGTAATTATCATCATAATAACAGTTATGCGTCAAACCTACTGTTAAATTCAACAATGCTTCATGCACTCTGTTAAATGCAACAATGCATCATGCACTCTGTTAAATGCAACAATGCATCATGCACTCTGTTAAACGCAATAATGGATCGTAAACTTTTTCAAATACAGCAACGCATCGTACACTCTGTTAAACGCAACAATGCATCACGACTCTGTTAGATGCAATAATGACTCGTACAGTCTGTTGAATGCAACAATGACTCGTACAGTCTGTTGAATGCAACAATGACTCGTACAGTCTGTTGAATGCAACAATGACTCGTACAGTCTGTTGAATGCAACAATGCATCCAACACTGTTATAAATGCGCCAATTCGCAAACCCTATTCAATGCAACAATGAATTATTCACTGTGCTAAATGCAACAGTACACCATACACTCTGTATAATGTAATAATGAATTATAACTCACAGTAATGTGCTTTTCCAGTAAATTTGGCAATAACTGCTTTTTTGAGTAAGAGTTGATACAGTCGAACCCCGATTCAAAACCAGCATTCATTTAAGTGAATTTTGGCACTATAACCAGTTTGGCGCAACAACAAATCATGGTCGCCTCCGTTATTTACTCTATACGTGGAAGATTTTCTCACGGAAAATTTCTTGTCTCGCGCAAAATTGGGATTCAACTGTAGCCTATTTTACTGTTTTAAACAATATTTTTTTCGAGGTGTTTATTTATAATAGCCGCATTTTCAATAAGATGCTGTTGACAAGTTATCCATCGACAGCTGTGTGAATCTTCTGAAAGCATTATAAGCAATGAACAAAATCCATCTAATATTTTCATATATTACTGGATGACGTGGAGAAATAAATATTATCGTCCGATTCTCACATTCACTATTAAATTAGAGTGTATAAGAGGCAACAATTTTCGCTGATAAGAGATATAATCAAATTTAAAAGTCACGATTTTCGTTTCTTCACATTGGTTCTCATCATAAATCATGAAGTGATGGAATTTCTGGGAAGAAACAATTTGAAAGACTAGATACAATCAGTAGAGGAAAAAATGTGCATTATACGAGAAGTATATCTTGCCGAATTATAAAGTATGGGAGCCACATGAGCGAAAATCATACAGACATGAGTCAAATTATTATCTTTGGCTTCTGCACTTCCATGACGTGAGGATAAAAAAAAAATAGAAGAGAAAAATGTCGGCCATGTTAAAGATCTGGTGTTGGCAGAATGATTGAAGACGCGTTTGGGGCCATAGAAAAGAAATAATTGTATTTGATGATTCGCCCCGGTTCACGGTGTCACGTGACAGCAGGTGTATTATGTGTACTATTGCCATTCTGAAAATTTTTTTTCAAAGGGAAAAAAAGTATATAACTCCGTGAAAAGAAGAGCGTGATTGTAGTCACGATTTTTGTTGAAAGATTTATTGCAAATTGGATGTGATGTAAAATGGCATTCAAGTTTCCAATGCCTTCCATAACGTAACCAAGCCACTCGCTTGTCGACCTCAACAAACTTCTTGTATGTGTGTGCGTGTGATGGACAAGTCATGTCTCTGAAAAACGAGGCGTTGATCAAATTTGCTGATAAAGATTTCCTAAGGCTTATACTGTGTGTTTCTTCTTCTTTCTACCTTCTTGAAAATCCAGGTTGTAACATCCTGCATAGCTCTTTTCCCATACGACGCTGCTACTAGTTTCGGGGACTGCCAGAGGACACAAAAACAATTCTAGGTACAGGTAAAGATCTTATCAGCTACTAGTGGGGGATACGCACTGGCAAAATCGTCATATACTATAACGACCATAGATACCAGAATCTAATTCCCGAAACTATTGCTTGATATTCCAAGGATTACCGAAGGCTAGTCGTATCGGAATACAAGCGCTACTTGCTATCATTACAAACAGCCCCACCCAAGGGTTTGTTTAGGTGATTTAGTAGATTCATGTTGTTCTAAAAGGAATCACATGACACCCATAACGCTGGACATACATACAACATTGTAAGATTTCCCATTGGGTGTGATGTGGAAGGAGCTCTTGTTGCACCCTAGTTAAATCTACCACAGTTTGCCGTTATCCTAATATCTAAGAGCCGCAAGATCTCAACAAGGACATATAAGGAAAAAATGTATTGGTTTCAGAGTATTATATACGCAGTCTTATAAAGTCTTTAAATGTTGCTCGCGTCCTGCTGCTTTTCTGGGTGTCGTGAATAGTAACAAAAGTTTGGTCTTAACACTTATCAAATAAAAACTATTGTTATAAATTATTGTTACATGAAGTTCTGATCATAATTCTCATTGTCGAAAACTTTTTTTAGTCATGATCCGTTGTTAAAAAAATTATTCGGTCATTATCTATTGTTAATATTTTGCGCACTATCCATTGATAAAATATTTGGTCATTATCCATTGTTGAACATTTTAGTCACTATCCAGTAACAAAAATTTTGGTCACTCTCCATTTGTCGAAAATTTTGGTCATAAATCATTGTTGAAAATTTTCTCGGTCATAATTCGTTGTCGAAAATTGCTTTGGTCATAACCCGTTGTCGAAAATTGCTTTGGTCATAACCCGTTGTTGAATAATTTGGTCCATTGTTGAAATAAAAATTCCGTTGTTGAAATTTTTGTGGTCGTAATCCCCTGTTGAACGATTTGGCTATAAACAATTGTTGAAAATGTTTTTGTCATACTCCGTTGTTAAATAATTTGGCCATAAATCGTCATTGAAAACTTTTTTTTAGCCATAAATCAATTTTGGAAAACTTTTCGGCCATAAAATCACTTTTGAAATATTTTTGGTTATAAATCATTGTTGAAAACTTTTTTTGGTCATAATCCGTTGTCACACTTTTTCTGTCATAACCTGTTGTGAAAAAATTTGGTCATAATCCATTGTTGAAAAATTTGATCATATTCCATTGTTAAAAAAACTTGGCCACAATAAAACAAATTTGGTCATAATTCATTGTCACTAGAACTTATAATCATTATATTTTCTTACTGCACATGCATATTAATTACAAAAGAATTATTAATTTCCCATTTCTTTCGATGATATTCAAAGTATCAACGCTGTCTTTGTTTTGGTCAGTCTTAGACGCCGATTGGTATGAAAAAAGACTATAATATTGGTCAAAAAAATTTTTGCGACGGAAAAAAAAGCGCAAATTTAACATTAAAGATAATGTGAAAAAATTTCGAAAGCATCTGAAAATCAGAAAAAAAAATCTGAATTTGTTTCCTAAAGTTGTCCAGCATTTGTGCTGAATTCATTCATGAAAGAACGTATTTCGTACCATAGTCAAGTTCCTATCTTTCAATGCCACACCTCTAATGCATAAGCTTACTTATTGGCAGTACGCACTCCAATCTCACGGAAGCTTTTTTTCAAAATATAATTCCCAAAGTAAACACACATAATACTATAATCATAGGCCCTGATGATATTCGAACATGGTACAAGACTTAAGATTGCTAATTGGTCCTCATTTCAGAATCGTTTGATGCTCCCCCCCCCCATCGCTTTCTCTTTGAGTTACCTTCTAATTAGCGTAACTTGTACATGATAACAGTTCCGGGCCATTTATCGATATATCCATGGGGTCATGCGGGTTTTTCATTTATGTATTCTACATAGTACCGAGAATGTTTGTATCCTTGGTTGATGAAGGGAGAGTCGAATGCTTCTTCAGGCTCCTCTGAAACAATTTCCGTAAACCTCTTCGTTAGATTCAAGTCTGGGAATTCGTTGTGGCCGATCCAAGGGATGTCCGAAAGGCTCTTCAAATCAATATTTTCACAGTGCGAGATTATTGTATCTTTAAGTTTACATCTTTTCATCGTAAGATATCTCATCACCATAGAAGACGAAAAAAAATCTAATGATGGTATTAAACCTTTATGCGGAACAGCAGAAAAATCACTGAACCCACTTTAAAAAGCCATATCTATTTCAATGAAGTAAGGATTTCTTGCGATTTTCAGATGGTACAAACTAAGGGTTATAGTTCCCATTGAGAAATCACCTTTACAACAAAATACCTGGGCTTGTGAATGCCATAATAAGAGGCTGTTAAGGAAGCGAGATATCTCGTCAATGTGGCAAAAAGGGTTAATATTAAGTAAGTTTAGATAATTAGCTGGCTTGACTTTGTTACTGCATGGTACAGCTGTCGAGCAGTGCCGTAACTAAGTAAGAGCTGGGGGGTCTGATGCTTAAGCAGCTGGACCAGAAAGAGCACTGTGTTTACACTTTTTTCCCAGTTAAAAATTACGGGGAGGGGTGCGAAAAAAAAGGTCACGGGCGACAGAGTAAATTTACGTTTCTAATTGTGACCCTGCAGTCTAGCCCAATAGAAAAAAACCCCAAATCATACACTTTCTCTTCAGAATCTTCTAATTCGTATATAGTTCTACGTAGCGTAGAAAGGGGCTCTCTTTCAACATGTGGGTTGCAGAAGCTTCCGAGATGGCTCGTAAATTTCCAATTACAAACCTTTGGTCCAATATATTCGGAAACCTAAAATTTTTTTAGTAAGGAGTATTTAATAAATGTTTAAAAAAAATTAAAATAGATCCAATAAGCCGAGAACCCCTTGACGTAGCGTACCAAAAAAAAAAAACCAGCATTTTTACACAAAAGTGACAAAATTTTGACCATATTTAATTCTCGACAGGCTTAGAAAATTATATTACTAATCCGAATCAGTTATAATAATCTAATTATGAACAATAACGAGATTTTAATATGATTAATTAAAGAAATATATCGTACACATACGCGAGTATATATTTTTCTCTCATTAAAACTACGTGGAATTCGTAAATAGGAATATTTGGAATTTTCCTCCCATTAACATCACAAATAGAATTAGCTTCACGTGCAGAATTTTTTTTTTTTTTGGTTTCGGTTTGTTTGTTTGATTGATTTTCGATTCATCGATACCGAATCCGCTCGCGTGCGTGTGTGTGTGTGTGTGAGCGTGAATAAATAAAATCCGATCGAATCAACTCATTTCTCTATTTATCCACATGTTTCGAATTCTTTTTACGTTATTATCGTTATTATTACTGAAGACGGATAATATGTACTTATAATCTCGTTTCTCATCATCCACCTACTTGAGAAAATTTTCTTTTCCTAAAGGTTTTCATCGTAATTTTTCTGTCGTTATCATCGATATTGGCGACCCCGTTTTTTTTCTTCTCTTCTCTACTTCTCCTTGACGTTGTAATAAATATACATTTTTTCCTGTTACATTTTTCACGTGGGACGAATGGATGAGGTCCGAAAGTTCGTTGCTCTGCATTTTCTTTGAATTCCTTATCTTAAAGCTGATAAAAACATTTAATTTATGGGTTTTCTTACTCCTATTTAACTGCTGCTCTCAAATTTTTTTTGTTAATGAAATTCAATAATTTTTAATATAAATTTAACGTGGTGTTTTTTTTTATAATTATCGAATTTGAAGTACTCGTAACACTACCATAACATTGCGACTTGTTTAATTCCACTGACGTTGAATCGAGGAATATTTCTTGATTTTTGGAAAAAATATTACCTTCCTTTTAACCTAAATATTCAATATTTACTTCCTTTCTTACAAAAAATCTCTTTGAAACTGAAAAAATCTCCCCTACTTATTTTCGGTTGATGTAGCTTCTAGTTTTGTAAAATAATTTCTATTTGTATAATGATTTTTCTTATGTGAAGGTAAAAAAATTTATTATTAATTTTATTAAAAGTTCATTATGTGTTATTATTATTCGTTCAGTATTGTTTTTTTTTTAATTGCTCATCTTTTTTTTCAATTTATTGCCTGTTTTTTTTTAATTTAGAATTTACTGTTCAATTTATTGCCTGTTTTTTTTAAATTTAGAATTTACTGTTCAATTTATTGCCTGTTTTTTTTTTAAATTTAGAATTTACTGTTCAATTTATTGCCCGTTTTTTTTTAAATTTAGAATTTACTGTTCAATTTATTGCCTGTTTTTTTTAAATTTAGAATTTACTGTTCAATCATTCAGTATTTTATGAATTTATGTTTTTGTAGTTTCTCATTTTTTGTGTTAATTGGATTTTTTATTTATCTTTAATTTACGATTTTATTGTTTATTTTTAATTTTTTTCTATTTTTTTAATTTATTATTTATTTTATTAAATTTCAAATCATCGTTGATGCTTTTAGTTCAACATTTGAAATTTTTGTTCGATTTTTCAAGCTTATGCATTAATTCACTATAACTTTTTAAATGATAAGTTTATTCTCTTTATTTTCTATATAAGAGTTTATTGTTATTTTCTTATATACTTCATTTTGATTGATAAAATTTATTTTTGTTTCACTTGTTGCAATAAGAAACCTCATCATTACACCCCTTTTTTTTTTAAGTTTTTTCATTTAATTAAATACATTTATTCTTAATTCAAATCTTAAACAAGGTAAAAAAAACTTTTTTTCCCTTATCGTCCAACAATTTATTTTCTATTTTTATATTGATTTATAAACGTCTACATTTAAAATAATTTACGTAATTTTTTTTCGCGTTTCTTTAATTTTCATTATGACAACCAGGTAAATTATATTTAACTGTGGTTGGATAATTCCATTCCCTGCCATTTTTACGTGTTGAGTATTATCTCAACATATTTCATTTTTGGAATGTACACTTGTATAATACGTAGAGATCAGACACAGGTAATCATTGATTTCATTTTTTGCGAGACTTCTTTTTTCTTTATGACTTATCATCTCCGCTTAATCCTCAGGAAAGTTAAAAAAAAATCCACTTCAAGGACCCTCATATAGAGTTCGGATAAGTTTATTTCTACCTGATAAGCAATGCTGATAATATAGCGGTGTTATGTAGAAATGCCTCTGTGTCTTCTATTTTTTATTTTGTGTGAATGATTCTGGTCGTTTCTTGCCTTAAACTTTACTCTAGTCTCTTATCTGTATATGATTTTATTACTTGCAGGGTCTTACGGCTAGTGCTCGATAAGCACGTTAAAGCCACGTGCGATTTAAGGTTTTCCTTAAATGTTGTAAAATAGTATACCAGCTAATCTATATTTATGCTAATTATAGGATAAATTCCCCAACTGGTTTTTATTTCAAGTACTTTGAGACTCTGAAGCACTATTATATAGTACGAGGGAAAGGGGGGGGGGTTTCAGTAGTAATAACACCGTTCTAAAGAACGAAGTTGGGCAGTGTTCACTTCAGATGAGTAGCATCTGAGTGAACAGTGTTCATCTGTTCAGTAGTGTAGCACTTCAAACTTTTCACATTGCTACTACTACAACTACTAATTAACCGTACACGTACCTCGTCATATTCCTCTGCAGCATTTCTAATGAACCGGTACGTGCTTGAATGTGCGTTTTTAGTGTGCGGCCCTAACGTACTTATGCTGTCAGAGTTACGCATGTTTCATGTGCTGATGGTCCTGCCATCTAATTTCCATTTTTTTAAAGTGAAAATGGTGAATGCCTGTATTATCATGCTATACAGGTATCGTGTTTTATCATATTATACCGGTATCGTGTTAAATGTCTGGCTGCTCTCTTCAGAAATACTTTCATATGGGAGACCACCTCGCATTCCCGCCTTGAAGGTGGAAAACCAGAGAAAAAATTCAATTCATCCGACCACCACATTTTATTCTTAACTGGTTTCGCATGCTACTAAATAACACAGCACCTCGTCCATATTCTTCTGCGGAATTTCTAACGAACTGGTACGTGTTGGAATGTGAGTGTAAAAGTTGTGTGTGTGAGTCAAACATGAAGTTTGTTTCTGTGTAATGCTTGTTATAAAGCTGCCACCTGCCGTCTATTTTTCGAACCATGACTGAAGTGTAATATTGGATATTTCTGCAGTTGTGGGCCAGTTGCTCTCTGTGGCGAGACTTTTTAACGGAACTTTCCACACACACACACACACACACACACACACACACACACACACACACACACACACACACACACACACACACACACACACACACACACACACACACACACACACACACACACACACACACACACTACTTTACCGCACACCAACTCCGGTCATATATCGCCATACGGTAATTTCCTACAATGGAGCTGAGTGGAAAATGAAGACGCCATTTATCGGTGGTCTCCCCTGGCTTGTTAGGTAAATAACTTGATAGAACTTTCCACACTGGTGGACCGGGAAAACGGGAGAAAATTTTCAAATGCCGACATTGCCCAACTCTGTTGCATGACTGCAATTTATGCTCGGCTCTGTCTCTATAACAAATATAAGCTCGTTATCCCGAGGGGATGACGCCTACCTTGGAGAAGACGTAATACTGTATTAATAGACGATGACTACCCACCTGGCGATTCTCTGGAAGTTATCCCCCGAAACCCCCTGCTAAATATCACTCAGAAAATGTATTCACAAGCATCGTAACTGATCCCAAAATCATTTTAAATATTGGGAAATATGTTATAAAGTTTTTGCTAGTAAATCGAAGTAGATGCCACATTCATTATAACGACGGCATTTCATTCACGTTGGTTAAAAATCTTAGCAACGAGTTTCGTTAACTACCTTGTATTGTATATCGAGCATAATTCCCATGATAACTTTCTCCGAAAGATTCCAGGTTGGTGACGACGATAAAGAAAGAGACCGTCTATTGTGGGGGGGGGGGGGGGGAAAGTGAAAATATCTTGAAGTGTTTGCGTGTGGGAATCTTTGTGTGTGTGTGTCTTTTTACGCCGTCCTTCAAAAAATTACACTCGCATAAACAATAAACAACGCACGAAGACAATAGCCAATTTCTCAGAAAAACGTAAAAGAGGGGGGGAAAAAAATAAATAAAAAAATACGAGAAGAGTTCTTTGATCGTTCCATATTATAGCGTATCAATCATTCAGAGCATGACCCTGACAGTTCGGCTGTACATTTTTTTTTTCCATCCATAAGCAAGAAAGAGAAGCGAAAGGGAAAATAATAATAAAAGTTTAGAATCAAGAAAAAAAAAGATAAAGAAAGAAAATACCAGAAATAAAAATATTATCTCTCATATTTGCCACTGATAATAATAATAATATAATAAAGGAGAGGGAGAAAAACGTACTTGGCCTCCCGCTGAGAACTGAATTACGTCACTATTGACATCATTTGTATGATCTTTACTTGATACATTTATCTTTATGTCCTTTTTTTTCATCTCTCTATTCGAGATATGGATTATGATAATCGTCTCCTAATCGAGACATTAATCAGAAACTTCACGATCCGGTAAGTTGTCGATCTCTATTCATTTTGTAGGATTATATACCGAGCAAACCAATGAAGTTTTATGCAATTTACGTTCCGAATTTTCAGTCGATAGGAGTCTTAGTCCGAATCTTCGTCCAGGAGCTAAGGGAGCTGGCCTTTGACTACGCAAATCTGGATTCGAATCCCGGTTCGGGCATGGATGTCTACTAACGCTAACAAATTCCCTGGATGGATCATACGAATGACCAGTTCGTGAAGTGACAGAGTTTTGGCCAAAGTTCGATGTACTCTGTCCAGTGGACACCCCACATTCATTTATCTTTTTTTTCCATCGCCAACGTGTGATACATGACTGTATATCGTAGCTTTGTTGGATAAGTCCGGGATTACACTATATAAAAGTACTTTCATAAAACTTGGAATATACCACTAAGATTATTGGTTGCATTCTAGAAAATGCAGCCAATGATCTTATTGGTAGCATTTTTCAAGTTTTATAAAAGGACTTTTATCAAACTTTATAGGGTAATCCCGGCCTTAGCTCCATGTGACGACGGGAAGAAAAGGGAAATTTGTGAGAAAAAAATATTCATATACATATATACAGTTTTCTTCCGGGCGATACAGATATTCCGGTTTCCTTGATCGTTAGGTGGTTGCACTAAGCACACAAAATTCTCAACTTGGGGATGACCCTCCTGAATAATGCCTTTCCATTATGGACTTCAGCCAGGTATCACCAGTCAGTCGGTCCATAAATCCTAATATTTAGATACCTGCCTCGTTATTTTATATTCAATAATCGAATATTTTGATCAATACAATAACTGTTAGTACACATCAACCACTACATTCATGCAATGTTTTTATGGAACAAAACATTTGGAATTAACAACAAATGTACTTTGATTTAGAAAAATTAGTATTGAGTGTGGTTACTGGTCTGGAAGAATTTAAAGTGACTTCAGTACGCTACATTCAATTATTTTATTTTTGTTCTCTGGTGAGCCCATAGAGGACGCTAACTTGACAAGAAAAAGTAAAAAATCGTAGGTATTGTGATCGTTGTGATCTATATAAAGTATATAAAATTGATTTTCTCTGTGTGTTTTCTATACAAATCTATTTTAAATCTACCGTCGCTAAATATTTTATACTAACTATAATACCCGGCGTTGCCCGGGTTTTCTTCAATGAAGCTTTTTGGGTCACGTGATATCTCCCTCTTTCTTTGAGGGACATACAAACCGTGTTCAAGTTGAACCAATATGGCGACTTAATGCGCGACTCATGAAATAAACAAATCTAGATTTAAAGAAACGTAGAAATGAATATATATATTTTTTCTTTTTCAATGGGTGCGAAGTATTTCGATTGTCCCCCCCGCACCCAAAGTTCTAGTTATTCATCTGCCGGTTTCTGCTTCAAAAAATAGTAAAACTGTAGAATTTCTTCGATGTACTTTATGAGCCCATAATTAATTTTAAAACAATCTAAACTGTATGAATTTATGCAGTTAGACAATATATAAGGAGACATTAATTTTCATACTTGAGAAGATATAACTAAAAAGTTGAAATCAATGTTATTGCATGAATCTCAACTCATAAGTAGGTCCGGCTAATTACTTCATATCTAATTTTCTGGGCTTCGTATATCTCTAAGTGAACTCAGTATTTCAAAAATCTAGAATTCAATAAATTTTTTAAAAATTATTGGTGTGTGGTGGAAAACCCCGCTAAATTTCCGCATTTCTACAGTAAAATCGGCAATTTTAACACTGATTTCTATGAGGATTACCCTTCTCCTGACCCTCAAAACGATGCTGATCAAAAAGCCTCATTACTGAGAGTATTGAAAATGTGGCCAACCATTATAAAGGCATAAACTATTATACATATACATATGCTAACAGGATTAGAGAAGTGACAAACCATTGTAAAGGCATAAAACACGTCTGAAATGCATTGCTAGAGAACCACGGTAACCAAAGTAAACGTTCGGAAAGTGATTGTTGAGGCCCAAAAACCATTGTTGCCCGACAGTTTTTTTGCCCGTTTGGGGCATTTGCCCTGCTCTGACGAAATTTTAAAGTAGCCTATCGTTCAAGTCGGGTTCCATTTGGTATATATGCAAAATTTGGTGATGATCGATGCAAAATTGTAGATTTGTATGGAGAACATACAAATACAAATACAACGCCACAACAGGCAAATTGCCCAACGAGGTGGCTGACTTAAGAACATCATGGATCCCCGAGCCCCTACCTACTACTGCTACACCACACATGCACCCCCCCCCCCCGCGGAACCCCCCAACGAATCGGTACATGCGGGAATGTGCGTGTACGTGTAGTGCAACCTGACGTATAGTTTGTTCCTGTGTAATGCTTGTTATGTGTAGTGCTGTCATCTGCCCCCAGTTTTACTAACTATGAGTGAAGTGTTATGGTTGAATGATTTACCGTTGTAGGACTGTTGCTCTCTGTGGCGAGACTTTTTAACGGGGAGATCGGCTCGCATTTGCGCCTCGAAGTTGGGAACCACAGAAAACCAACTTCAGCCGACCACCACTGTGGGGTTCGAACCCGGATCCTCGCATCACGAGTCCGGCACTATAACCACTCGACCACCACAGCGGCAAAATATACATATACACACAGGCAGACAAACAGATAGAAAATCAATTTTATATATATAGACTAGCTATAATACCCGGCCCTGCCCGGGTTTTCTTTAATGAGGCTTTTTGGATCACGTGATATCTCCCTCTTTCTTTGAGGGACATGCAAACCGTATCTAAGTTAACCAATATGGCGACTTCCTGCGCAACTTCATGAAATAAACAAATCTAAATTTGAAGAAACATAGAAACGAATATATTTTTCTTTTCCTTTTTTAAGGGGCGTTAGGTATTTCGATCCCCCTCCCGAACTTCAAGTTATCTATTTCTGCCTGTTTCTGCTTCGAAAAATACTTAATTAAAGCTGTGGAATTTTTTCGATGTACTTTTTACGGGCCTATAATTAATTTTAGAATATCCTAACCCACATGAATTTATACAGTTGAATATCAAAAGACAATGCGGAGACATTAATTTTCATGCTTGAGAAGATGTAAATAAAAAGTTGAAATCAATGTTATTGCCTAGATATCCAACTAAAAAGTATATCCGGCTAATTAATTACTTCATATTTAATCTGCTGGGCTTCGTATATCTCTAAGCGACCTCAATATTTCAAAAATCGAGTATTTAATACAATTTTTAAAATTATTGATGTGACAGAAAACCCCACCAAATTTCCACATTTCTACATTAAAATCGGCAATTTTAACACTGATTTCTATGGGGATCACCCTTTTCCTGACCCTCAAAGCGATGCTGATGATGATTATGACATCTATTCAATAAGTCTCATTAGTGGGAGTATTGAAAATGTGGCAAACCATTATAAAGGCGCAAACTATTATACATATATACTGGCAGCATTAAAGAAGTGTCAAACCATTGTAAAGGCATATACACGTCTGAAGCGCATTGCTAGGGAACCACGGTAACCGAAGTAAACGTTCGGAAAGTGATTGTTGAGTCCAAAAAATCATTGTTGCCCGACAGTTTTTTGCTCATTTGGGGCACTTGCCCTGCTTTGACGAAATTTTAAAGTAGCCTATCGTTCAAGTCGGGTCCCATTTGGTATATATGCAAAATTTGGTGACGATCGATCTAAAATTGTAGATTTGTATAGAGAACACACACACACAATTTTATATATATAGATATACCGAACAGGGTCCGGATTGAACGAAATAGGCTACTTTAAAAGTTTTTCGGAGCAGGGCAAATGCCCGAAATGGGCGAAAAACCGTCGGGGAATAATGGTTTCTGGGTCTCAACAGTTTACTTTTGTTACTGTTTACTTTTTAGTTACCGTGGTTCCCTAGCAATGCGTTTCAGACGTGTATATGCCTTTACAATGATTTGTCACTTCTTTAATGCTATCAGTATATGTATAATAGTTTATGCTTTAATAATGGTTTGTCATTTTTTCAATCCGAGTATTATAACTAGTTCAATATATAACTTTCATCTGATTTCTTCCAGAAGCTTTATCAATATTGTGATCATTCATCAGTTTTTAATATAAAAACTACAGATGGGTGTTAAATAGCAATTACAGAATTATTTCTCGCATAATCGAATAACCCCGCTTATAATCGGATATTTTGTACTGGAACCGTTCATATCCATTTAAGCGGGCCAACTGCATTGCGTGTGTTCATGCACTCGAGTGTGATCGAACTATGCCCATCTCTTAGTGAATGCGATGTATCATTCCAGTCTCTTATCAAGTGGTCGCATATCCATTTCAATATGATGGAGTATCCTGTTTGTCCTTTCGAATGCGATGTGCAATTTCTCAGTTCAAGTTCGTTTATTATAGTTTGATGCGATGAGCAGGGGAGGCATAACTAAGAGTCGGGAAGAAAAAGCAAAATTTTGACGTCCCTCTAAATTTCCGCAGGAAAAATTCTCATTAATCTCTCGTTAGTCGTGTAGGTTTAAAACACTGTCACGCCTTTAAACTGCAATATTATCCTATTCGTGCCTTTAAAACAACGCAATGCTGTTTGGCAATGGAAATGCCTACATTCATACACTGGAGCAATTGTTTCGAAAAGTTCAGTCTTATTCGGTTCAGCTATTCATTACCTTACAATTTTGATCCAATCAAAGTTTTGTTTTCATTCACGCATTAATACACCTTCCTGTTTTAATTATATGAAATTCAGCTTTCAGTAAAAAATTTTAAAATAAAAATAGAGAAATCTCTGGTAGAGACAGTATGGGCGTTAGCAATTATAAGGTTGTTGTGTGAAACTAAACTAAATCAACGTTGATTTGGGTCAAGTGCTCGTAGAAACACTCCCCGTCAAAAAAAAAAGAAAGTTACTCATTGATTAGAGCAGGGTTTTCCAACATGAAAACTCGCGCGGAACCCTTGATGATTACGAGGCTATTCCGTGGAACCCTTGACAAATTTTGAATATTTATTCAATATACAGAGTGTCCTAAAAGTCCGCATTCGCTCTGCGGAATAAGAATCGAAACTTGTAGTAGATAAAAAGTATCTAAAAATATATATTTGAGTTATACATAGTGTGGGACCATATGACCCATATTTTACGGGACAGAATTATTTTTCATAATATGTGGCTATTTCATCGTTTTAGTAAAAAATGTTAATTTTGTCAGGCCTGCTAAAAAAAACTCACTTTGAAATTTTTAAATTTTGAATTCGTTACTTTAACATGAGCTATAGGCCCCTACATCACTGAAATGTCCGTGTTTTGTTTATTTTTTTTTTCATTTGGCTACTCTAGTTGTACACATAGCTTCAGAATAACGAAAAATATGCTTATTTAATCTTTTTTTTTTCTCCACCACCTTCATTTTCTACACAATAGAATTAATTAGGCCGTTACTTATACAGTTTACAACCGATTCCAACTTTCCAATTTCCTTCTTTTATGGAACGTAAACGTTCGTAATGTATTTATTTTATGTTCCTCACCGAGAGGTTCGTACGCCAAACGTTTGTTGTGCAACTTTCTTCAATAGCAATGTGATCTTTGATCATTATGGCGCTGTTTTTGTATAATAGTTCTCTTGTATCAGAAAAGACACTGGTAAGGACAAAAAAAAGGATATCGAACACACGACATCTCTGAGCGTCTTGTGGCACAGTTCGGGAATATATTATCGACCTGTGCTACCATATTCCACTGCTATGCAAGTAGTATTCCACAAAAACCCACGGTTTTTTAATCATGACACCTAATGCATAGTATCACTGATTTCTCGTTTAAATATACTCACATTATAATTCACGAAACGCAAGAAGAGCTATCAAAAGAACAAGAACATAGTAAAAAGAACAGAGGAAAAAAAAATACTACTCACTGTACTTGGTCAGCCTGGTTGAGTGTGAATTCTGGCATACACCATTCTCACCCGAAATATAGAACGAGAGGTCAAAGGAAGAGAAAGAGGGAATTCCCCCACCCCCCGGTTCAGTGCGCCAAACCAACACCAGCAATAGTAAATATGAAGATTTAATTATTCAGATTACAGCACACAAGCTGAAATCATGGTCTCAGACGAGTGAAGAATAACTTGAGTAAAAACAAAACATGAAGTGAGAGGAAGGTCAGTTTTTAGCAATTGACACCATATAGCTTTTTTTTTCTGCAACATGCTAAATATTTGCTTGTTATGTGATGTTACAACGACCAGCATTGATTGGACATTGTGTGTTACTGGGGTGCGGTATCTTGAAATTTTCGCTGAACTCACCGACATACAATGATGGCGGGTTGTAAGAAATTTCCTTTACGCTTTTCATTCAACATTAAATAAAAGACTAGGTGGAAGAAAAAATAATGCAGGATTCAATGTCAATGCCTTTCTCGAGCTCCTCTCTTGTGGCTCAAATGATCCGAGTCCCCACAGACTAGGATGGGAGCAAAAAAAAGGAGACAACAGGACATTTATAAGTGGCAAAAACTTCAATTATTCGAAGTTTTCATTTCAACTCGAAGGCCAAATGCTTAGAAAATTATCATTTCTGTGCATTGAATCTATGTAATTATTGTGAATTACAAAAAAATGCTTCGCTATTTCATTTCTATTTTTCCATTTCGTTTTTCATTGCATATCATCAATTCAAAAGCCCTAAACTTTGATGATTTCAATCATCAAAGTATCAATCATCAGTTACGGTATCAAGGCCGTAGTGAGCTGGGGCAAGCACGGATTTTGCACCCCTTTTATACGAAGGAAAGGCTAAAGGGTTAAATTTGCGCTGCCTCCGATCCGGCGCCCGGGAAACTAGACTACCCAGTTTGAACCCCCAAGTCTCACCCCCCCCCCAGTTGCATCCCTGCCCAGGATTCAGTCTAAAACAATACCTCTTCAAAGCACTAAACAGGCAATCAGCTATGGCGACAGCTAACCGCGACGCCCTAGACAGAGGTTGGCGATGCCTCTGAGAGTCGCGACGCATAGTTTGAGAAACACTAACGTCCAGTATTTCGGTTCCTTTAGACAACTTTTAACCCTCTCACGACTAAAGGAAACATTTTCCCCCATTTTAAAATTGGTGATTGTCGTATTTAATTGTAACCTTATCTGTGCATCTTTTGTACAGAATGTCAAGATAGAACGTATGCCGAACGCAATTACGCAAACGAGAACGTTTAGAAAAAAAAAGAACTGTCAAATCAATAATAATGTAAAACAAACAGTTACATACTAATATTTACTCTTAGGAACCTTATGGTCCTGTAAGGGTTAAGAGCTAGATTCGATCCATTATCAGCTTTGCTTTTAGATATGGATAACAAAACAAAAATAAATATTTCCTGTTAAAGTGAAAATTACATTTTTTTTCAGCGAATTTACAATTGTACGATTTTCACCCATATACACCGTTTTGACGTGGTCTCTTGAACGTCGTATAAACGGGGTTACATTAGTGATAATGAATGGGAATCTGTAGAATGGGAAAAATAACCTCAGGCAAGTTAGAAAGTGGAGCTTTTCCTTTTCTCTATCTTATTACAATTGCTATTTAGGATTTGATATTCAGAAAAGCGATAAGAATCCTACATCATGAAGCTCGATTGGCCATCTGAAGAAAGAGGGGCGGGGGGGGGGGCTGCACAGAATGTAAAGAAACGATTTAAAAGTTCCGCATCTTTGGAGGAAGATCCTCATAAAATCCGCATGTTAGTATTGAGTTTCTCGGCAATACTAATTCCCAGGAAGTCGTCTTATAAAAATTGCTTCAGGTGAAACAGTAACAAGAAAATGTTTTAGAAAAAATCAGGGTTCCGGAATTTTAGGGGGGTTTCGTCACTTTTGATTCCTCGGAACCTCCGAAAAAGCTCTCATGGAACCCTAGGGCTACACGCAACAGCAGTTGGAAACCCTGAATTAAGAGACTACACAGCAAAATGTGTCGCTTGGTTTGGTAACACATTCTTGGCGGAGGATACACACAGAGAGAAAGAAACATGTGCGTTTGACAGCTCGATCCATCTGACACGCAAGTGTTATTCTTTCAAAGGTGCTCATCTCTCTCTCTCAACCCGTTTCTTCTGTCAATATCCCTACAAAGTCTTCTATTTCTCAGCCGCATTTCTCTTAATAATATTGATACACGTGTTGATAAAACCCGTGATAAGTTAGCGTCAGATTTTGGAATTGTTAATCTCTTATCATCAGCAGCCAAATTCTAATTAGTTCAAGAAAAAAAAATAAGATATCGCGTTGCCGAATTGTTACATGACAAATGGAAAAGGGACCCACCCAAATTAAAAAAGGCGTGTTATTAAATGAACGCCGTTTATCGCTTATTATGATCTCATTATAAGCTTCCTATCTTTCTTTTCCTCCTTCCCAAGACCCATTTTCTTCTTCTTCACTTTCCTACAGTAAGGAGTGACTTTATAAGAAGCCAGTTGATTGAAGGTCTCGACCTGTTTCTCTTGTGTTGAGAATTTAAAAAGTAAAGTGCTAACTCAAGGACGTGAGAAGCTTTCGTCAGCCAATTGAAACTACCTTTGGTATTGAAATATTATGGATGGCGGACTTCCGATGAGAAAAACGTGAATGCGTCTTTTTTTTTCAGTGATGGATTCGAAATTATTCGTTTGTAATGAATGATAGTGAATCCTGTCATAAGGCAATGACATCTCCTATTCTTGGAATATTTATGTTTACTGTGCTACGGATCAATGCTTTCTCGAGTTTTCGGAAGATTTTTATCAAAGTCGAGTCGATATCGTTTCGTGAATTTTTTTTTTTGCAGATAGATAATCTGTTTCTGCTGAGAATAATTCTTGGTATCGTTGACAGATCCGACATTGATTTAAATTTTAAAAATAAGTTACAATACTAATTTGTTATTATTATTATTTTTTTTGATAACGTAATACATGCTTCTCCGCATGCACAAGATGTATGCAAAGAAAAAAACTTCTCGAGATTGTATACGAAAACTAATCTTTATATATACTTTCTTTTTAAAGTAAAGGGATGAATGATTGTGTTAAATCTTTTGCAACAACTTTTCCTCTAATAAATGATCAGGAAATTCATACCATGATTGTTTCAAACAAACGAAGAGAGATTGTTTTCTCTGCCCGTAATACATTGAGAAAGAAAGGTTTCTTGTGTGTGGTTGCCACATGCCGATACGAACTTCCGGAAAGAAAAAGTTCGTACTTCAAGTTCCTTTTGCGTACCAGGCAAGTGAATGCTTTGGTCTCTGGCGTACAAATATCACACTTTGCAATAGACAAAAAATTCCTTTCGCAAAAAAAGCGAAAATGGGGAGAAAAGCTTTAGCAGAAATCTACAATGCTAATGTAATGAATGATGGTTAGACGTCTACTCGTTCCGTACCTCATGTACGCATTTTTGCGAAAGTGGCTACCACTTCTTTCGCATTTTGCGAAAAATGCGAGAGTAGCTTAAACCCTGCTTTGCAAGGAGATCGTTTTCAATTGATGTTAGAGCGCGTGACATTACCTGCGTTCAGATAGTAATTTCATTTCCAGTGATATCAACGAAATCTCAGAACTCGGTAGCCTGGTCAGCCAAGAATAATTCAAGTATCAGGATGTTTCTGGCAGATGAACGAATACGATGATACCACTAGTTAATAATTTTTGAGTGCGAAGACACCGCTAACTTTTCATATTTGTGTGTGAATATGAAGATTCTTATATTTAGTTTATAACATACGAATAGGAATTGAGATGGCATCAACCTCGTTCAGTTCGAGCATGAGTATGCCTATAGCTGATGACTTTCAAGCATTAGGACTCTCCACTCAACATCAACTATTTTTTCAAGTACGGGGATGCTATTATCATATCACATTGCTCCCGAAATGACGTCACATAAATTTTTGCCATTGCATCAAAAAAAAAATCGGTGGAAAACAAAATTCGCCAGCGCCAATTCAGCCTTCCGGCATCTGAAATTGGCGAGATGACTTGTATAGGCTTTGACAATACGTCCCGTTTAGTCTGTATGTCCGTTTCGTTCACGGTTTTGTTTTATTTATTGGCGTGATCTGTCATTGTTTTTATAAAAAAAAAAAACTTTTTAAAAACAATGCAGAATTTGGATCTGCGAAGAAACCTCTCTAATTCTCACTCTCCAAAGTTGATAGCTGTGATATCATAAATTAATATGAAGAACAAGTAACGTTGAAAAATAGGGTACCTGAATGCTACTGGCTCGTTACGTTGCAACAGCCATCATCAATTAGTTTGTTCGCAAGTTACGTGATGAACACTCAAGCACCAAAGTTCCCATTGCTTGTGTTGGAGTGAGATGTCGATTGACGCTCTATCCAAATTGTGTTAAAAGGATTACCATCTTGTTAATACTTTGAATGAAGGGATTTCAGTTGAAGCATAGGTCAAAGTTTGCATATGAATTCCATTTCTTCTTTTGATGTTCTTGTCTTCTTGACAGCTGTAGACAGCTGTTTCCCAACCGCCGTGCCTCAGTCCAATACCGGGCCTTGACATCCGTCAAACCGGGCCGTGATTGATTCACCGTTTCATTTTTCTCCATGTTTTTCTCACTAGACGTGTGTATGACCAGGCCCTCCACTCACAAAAAAATTAAAAAATAACATAAACCACGTATAACATAAATTATATTATGATAATTATGAGACTCCATGACTATCATAATTATTTATAGTCGCATTATAAATACTGCATATTCATCTTCATATTTGTCAAAGTATACTTTTTTGTGGGTGTATAAAATTTTTATCCATTGCGATTTACAGCAGCCCCCTCTGGTTCCTGCCATTGGCGATTTTTCAGCAATTTTGGTGACAGTTAGCACCTTTACTTGGCACTTTAATTGGCACCTTCGCTTGCTTTTGATATTTTTTTCCGGCTATAATTGTTTTCTTTACTAGTATTTGACAATTTGTTTCGGCTATAATTGTTACTTGCATTTGACAATTTTTTTGGTGATAATTAGAGATATACCGTATGGATTCAGATTCTTCGTATTTTTGATGAAGAAAATATAGTCAGCATACGTATTTATCGTGTTGTGTGTATTGAAAGTTTTCGACCAGAACACCTTTCGCAGGATCAAACGAAACCCCTTGACGGGCCGCGTAGGTTGTGCACCTCCTATCTACGTAATGAACGCACCGTGCTTATCAAATGCAACGAATGATCGCAGTGGAAGCCACCTCGTAATCATCACGGAGAATCACGATTTCACAAAAAAAACTACTGACACGCGATGGGTCCGCACCCATGAAATGATGTGATTCTTTTCTGGTTTTTATTTCTCCTGTCGTTGCACAACAAGGGTTAATGACATCTCGACAACTGAATAACAAGAAAGACATAAAAAAAAATATGGCGTGGAAATAAAAAAAAAAAAGAGCGAGAAAAAGGATTTCGCTTCGTCAGCGACGACATTTTCAGCAAAGTCACTAGTGTAACTACTGCTAATACAACGTTATTATTTTCTTTTCTTTTTTTCTATTCCAGTGTTGTTGGGTCTGTCTGGTGGCATATCGTCGATTTCATTTGGGCGCCGAACGCAGTTTTTTGAGGAGGCATCTAGACGGGAAAGAATTAATAATAATAATAATAATAATAAATGGCATTGCGAATACCCTTTGCTGTCAAGCTTCCTAACTTTTAACACCTGCGAATATCTTCTCGCAGGAGGGGAAAAGGAAAAAAAAACGGAATACCAACACTTTCCTACAACAGCAAAAGAATAGCGTGAAAAAAACACTCGCTAACGTAACTAATGCACTCGCACACAGAAAAACCTGTGCTGCATAAAAAAAAAAGAAACCCCGCCTTAACTTGATTCCGTTGGAAATACTCAAGAGAGCCATTCATAATGTTGACCGTGACATTGCGACGCTTGAAGCTTTTACACCGGAAAAAGCAATTCAGCTATGAATCTTTGCAAAGCAGGCCTTCATAAACGGATGCCTGGGCTGGTTATCCGTGTGACTTGTTGAGCTCGTGCGTAATGTGGACGGAAGGAATGGCACCTGACCAGAACATGGCTCCTACTGTGACTCCCAAAGATGGATATTAGCCGTTAACGAAACAATAATAGAAAGAAAAAAAAAACCTTTGAGCATTCTGCCTATGCCAGCAGCCCCGCAAGGGTCAAACCCCCACTGACACCAGCCCCAGCGAATTCGTCCACATTCTTCCACTTGAGGATATCCGAAACTCCACTAACGCCACACTTGTACGGTGATTGCAATCCAAGGAATTGAGAAAATGCAACACCTGGGAAAATAGACGATAGACTTCAAAAAGATATAGATTTCGCAATATACCAATACTTTGTATATGGGGCTGACAGTGTCATGGGTAAGTCTGACATCTAGATCCATGCCTTTATTTAGCCGGAAATTGAAGAACCCCCCCCCCTCAACCCCGCAAGGAGTCTGTATCTGTTAGGCAAGGCAACCATTTCGAATATAAGGACCACGACGTCATCTGTTATGCAAATTCGTAACTTATTCAAAGAACCGGTAATTTGAGATTTCTGGCCTGCCCTACTGTGCGAACTACTCTTGTTTTATCTTTCTATCCGCTACTATATCCTAATTACGTCATTTAAAAGTCAGGGAGCCCTTTCTGAAACACAGTATCTCTATGAGACAGGCTAAAAAAAATAACAGGGGGACCATGAAAAAAACCTAGATTTGAGGTCCACACCAAACACTTAGGCTTATGGGTCCGACTAAAAACGTGGAGACCCTGGCCTACCTTGTTATTGCAATTGAAATTTCTAATACTACGTTCGATCTTTGATTCCACATTGCACTCAATCTTTCGTGTTCTCACTGATGCCACCCGGGTTATCTCGTGGTGATTCTCGTTTACATAGATCCCAAAAAATCAGTCTATAAGCTTGTTGGTGATGATCCGATCGATTTCTTACGAGAGAAATAAGATAAAAAAATATCCTGGAAATATATGTTATCAGAGCTGTTGAACCTCGAATGAGTGAATCATTCACCAAATCGGTATTGGCGAAGAAAAAAGAAAATGCCGCCAACATTTGTATTTTTAAAAAATAATTACTATCATCAGAAATAAATAAACAAGAACCTTTTTTTTCTCCACTCAATCAGCATCATATAATATCTTATTTTCATGGATTTCTTTAAACGAGACGCAATGACGTCACGCCGTGTGAAGAGGAGGGATGTATGTGTGTGTGGGGATCCGTTCTATTTTTTTATTTTTCCCACGATGGGAGTACGTAGTTCAGTTCGTGTAGTGCCTGTGCACCCCAGACCAGACAGATGTCCGTCATCCTAACGGACAAAGGACGTGTAATTCCACGAATGGACGGACGTTTTGATTAACTACGTGTTGTTATTTGATATACATACGTCTTCTAATTTCAGAATTGCAAGGTGCGCGACCCATATTCCGAAAGAATAAGAAGATTGGTTACATTTAGTCACCCCCTTTAACCAATATTTAGATCATGGTCCGTGGATTACAGTTTGAGAAACTATTGATCTAGACAGTCAGACAATGAGCAAGTTTTGGTCTGCGATGATTTATATAGTTCGCCATTTGGCGACAGAGGGACTGAGTCCAGCCCTGGCCCATAGAGCGGGAGGGGGGTTGGGGGGTGCCCTCTAGCAAGATATCGAAGCGTTTCCTTATGGATGGGCCAGAGGCGGATCTAGAGCTTGCTGTTGGGAGGGTTGATTTTAAAAATTGTTGCGCGTGGGGTGACCATACATCCCGTATTTTTCCCGGGACAGTTCCAATTTTTTTCACCGTCCCGATTTTTCGCCTTTTTTTTAGTCGAAGTTTCCTTAAATTTGTTATTCAATCAAAAACGTTGATACAGGTAATTTTTTTTAATGGATTGATTGGCTGAATGCAATATTATCATATAGAACTTACGAAAAGTTCATGTCAATCATCGCATTGAGGGGAATATTGCATATTTCGCTTGGTCACCCGATTCCCTCCCCCATAGATCCGCACCTCGGACATGCACAGGGTTCCTTTATTTTGAAACTTGAATTGTAACAACAAATCCCTAACACTAGCAACAACGTAAAAAAAAAACAAACTAACATAATCAAAAAATGAATATGAAAAACAAAAAGATCATAATCCCGTATTGAGAAATTCACGAATAACATTTCCACGGTCGTTGATTTAGAAATAAATAAAACTTGTCGGAAAATTTTCTAGAGAGATAATGCACGTCTATCGGCAGAAAACGAATCTCAAAGACCACCCTGTACTTTAGATTGAGCTGTTATCATCTCAAGGTAGATAATTCAGTAGACTCTCTAGACATCAAATAATAATTCATAATGATTAAAAATAATTAACAGTAATTACAAGACCGTCTCTTATTTCATTTCCCGAACTAAAAAGAAATAATTAAGGGAAGAGAATAGATATTGATTCTCTCTTGGCTTTTTTTCTTCCACCCAGAAAACACCCCTAAAACCTTTGACGGTTTGCCTCAATTACAACAACTCGCTTGAATTGACCGGAGAAAGAAAGAAGGAATTTATGTGGGAAGGATGGAAACACAACGGAAGCTCGGTTGGTGTACTGAATCTTCAATTATCGAGACCCACTACTTTAGATTCTTGAGACTTTACCGTAATGAGCTATAGTTATACTACGGTAAGAGAAATATATATAGAGGGGGGGGGGGAATGTAAGGTCAACTCTGATAGACTAATAACATAGCGAGCATGTCCACATAGTGATGGCTGAACAGGCCACAGTTGCATATATCTATATATATGACAAGAGCTAATTGCATGGGATAGAGTTCACTCCCATCCAATTCGAAACGAACAGATGGATGAAATGGTAGGTCAGATATAGATGTCAATGTCTGTTCTTTTTTTTTTTCCTATTTGACATGACATTCTTAGAAAGGAAGCGGAAACTCTTTGAGAATCTTCTTACATCATTTTTTTTTTTAAGAAAAAGATTCACGAAACTCATGAAAGAAGTGGGAATTTATCCTCACAAATTCATCCTCAAAAACCTCTTCGAGTATGTACAATGATGTTGCAGCTATATCCGTAAGCACTGACATAACCCGAGCTATAAACGCTGCAGCAGTAACGTATTTACAGATATAATCACGCATGCACACAGCTGAACACACACGTAGAATAACCAAGAGTGAAACAAGGTCACGATGCGTATAATAATCATGGTAAAACCAACCTAAACCATCATTGACAAAATGAAACTTTTTTTCCATGATTTCCTTCAATCCTCAGTAGTCTTAATCCACCCCCTCACTTATAAATATACAGATTAGAGAAGAAGAAAAAAAAAAACCCGTATGAGATTGAAAAGGCGCCTTTTATCCTCCTTCATCTCTTCCAGTGGCGTAAACATGAGAATAATAATAATATAAAGGGAAGAAAGGGGGGAAGGGAAGGAATATTTTCTTTCCTCTTTTCTTTCGTCCAACTCCATTGGCTAATAACAATGGCCCAGGCGCCAACCGAGCGGACTCTGCAATAAAGATTCAATGACAGCTCCGTGTATGTATTTATACCCATAGCAAAAAAAAGATTAAAAAAAAAAGTCCAGTTGAAGCCACTTTCTTTTTACTCTTTGTGCTTTTCGTGTATTCTTATGATAACAGATAACTAAAAGGAAAAAAAAAGAATGTGTTTATGTATACGCCAAGTTGGAATCACTTGTCCAATTTACTTGATTCGTTGCTTATAAAAGATACGTGTAAAAAAAAAAAAAACAGAAATAGACATTGGTCAGAATCCGGTCAAACACATACGCCACTGTCTGTTTCCGTAAACATCTATATAACGTATCATGGTAAAATATATCAATTGATTGATATATGTACTGGGTGTGGTGTCCTAAATGAAGCGTTCGATGTTATTAACTAAGATGGATATATTAAGATGATTTTTGATTTGTTTTCTGTTTTCGATTTCAGGTTTCTACAAATTGTCTCCTTAGCGTGCCTGTGTAGTTTACTTGGAGAAATGGTGAGCATCATTTATAAGCATATTAATTTTTTCCCCTTTTTTTTGTTATATTTTTATGGATATCCTATGCACCGTGTTAATGGGTGAAAATACACCCGTTAGTACCCAATTTACCCGTTATCAAATTTGGAAGGACTCTTATATCATTTATCACATCTGGATACGACTGGCTTATCATAAACAGATATGAGCATGAAGATACGAGTACGCACTACGGCGATGAGGCTGGACCATTGCGTGCGAATACGGAAATGAAGCTGGACCACTGCGTGCGAATACGGAAATGAAGCTGGACCATTGCGTCTGAATACAGTAGTGAAGCTGGACAATTTCGTCCACGTGAATCGAACTGGATCATCGCGTTCGAATACGGAAATGAAGCTTGACCATTGATATTGAGCGCAAGTACAGAAATGAAGCTGGGACATTGCGTATGAATAAGGAAATGAAGCTGGGACATTGCGTATGAATAAGGAAATGAAGCTGGACGTACGAACAACACGGAAATGAAGCTTGACCATTGATATTGAGCGCAAGTACAGAAATGAAGCTGGGACATTGCGTATGAATAAGGAAATGAAGCTGGGACATTGCGTATGAATAAGGAAATGAAGCTGGGACATTGCGTATGAATAAGGAAATGAAGCTGGACGTACGAACAACGAGGGAATGAAGCTGGACCACGGCGTGCGAATACGGAAATAAAGTTGGACCATGACATTCGAGTACGAGAGTGAAACTAGCATATTGCATCCAAACACACAGAAAGGAATGTAGTGCAGAGGTTTCCTAAATACCGTACAGGAATGTGTACGAGGTGTATGTATAGTTAAGAAGAAGTGGTTCCTCAAACTTTTGACATCTGCGGTTCCCTTGTTCTTTGATGGCATACTTGTGGTGATCTCAAGAAAATTATGATTACAAGTTAAACTGTTGTTTCTTTCAACCACTTACATATATGTGTATGTTGTAGGTAAGTAGGCAGGTAAAAGTAGGTAAGTAAGTAAGTAGTAGGTATCTAACCTACATCAATATCGTTGATTCATCGCGACGCCCAAGAAAAAGTTTCGCAATACCTGTAGGATCCGCTGCACACGCTTTAAAAATCACTATTAATTGCAATAAACTCCAGTCAATGGCAATAAACCTGAAAAAATTAAATGAATTTTCTGTGTGTTTGTGTGTGAAAACGAATTATTGTTCTTAAGATTCCGGCACTATTAGCCCCATAAAGGTTTTAATAATAATCCGTCGAGAGAGAAAAAAAAAGTTGCTCGAGGAAAGAAAACTCTTTAAGCGTAGATGGGAAAAGAAAACGAAAGGAATGTGTTAACGCCTGTTTTAGCGCCATCTAGCGACTTGAAGGGCACCCTTTGTGAGCAAGTCGTAAACGATAGCGTTTACGTGTGTACACGCACGACATCAGAGAAGAAGACATTTAATGCTCTATTAGTTTTAGAGTCACGTCTCTCATTCCTGTATTATCATCGGAAGCTCTTTTATGTCCCCCAAATGCCTTGTTGTTGTTGTTTTTTTCACTTTCTTAAAAGGAATACCATCATAAGCTTGCCTGCCTTTAATCTAATAATGTTCATTTTTGTTGTTCCTGTTGCCATTCCAAGTTTTATAAGTAGCTCTCGTTGAATACTTTCCTGTAACATTTATGTACATCGTATTTATTAGTTATATAAATGGTTTTAATTACACTTGGATTACCTCGGGGGAATTTCCGTCAAAACTTGAGTAATTCCCTCTGGTTGACATTTTATGAGATTGCTGAGATGTTAGACTCTTTTCCAATGGAGTTGTAGCATTAAGCATCGCGAACAGAAGGACCTGTCGAATCCTCGTTGTCAACTTGATAACCTCTATTAAAACATCTGTTGCAACCTCTCCATCAGAGTGAAGTTTCACGATATCAAATGATCGAATTTCCCTTCGCTCTCTGTGATCCCGGGGGGACTTCTCGAACTGATTTGTGGCAGTTGTCAAAGGACTTCTGAGAGATGACTGGGGAGGAGTTTCGCCACACCTATAAACTTCTTTGGGACCAATTCAAACCAGCGGCACGTGAAGCTTCAATTATTCTCTCATCCAATCGACGCTAGTGACCCTGTAATCTTTCAGATCATTCCCGCCCGGCCTTATAAATAAAAAGAATTCCGAACTTTTTTCTCTTTTTATACGAGCTCCGTTTCGACATTAGCTTGAAACTGTATCTGGCATAGCCCTGTCATTTAACTGCTATCGATTTGTGTCAATGTTTCTGACCAGTATCGCGATTTGAAACCGGTAAAAAGAGATGACACACACACTTCCTGTTTCGATGGCCGTTAGTTTATCTTCTTCACTTGTCTACTTCAGTTACCATCTAGTGATCAAATTGTCAATAGATAATTTGTCTCGAGAGGAAAGTGACGTTTCACAGATACAACCAAGAGATGTGCATTTTGTTCGTTAATGGATATAAGTGCTGTTCTTTCCCCCCAAATACGTGACTCAAGCGGCTCATGGCACTTTTCCACGTGACAGAAGTTGCCCGCAGCATGTTCCCAGATAACCCGCAAGTGATCTGGTCAATTTAGTGACTAGCAAAACTTTTCCAGATCGCGTAAGTGTCCCGCGGTTCAGCTTCAGGGTACTTAAGCGCCCAGCAATGAAATTCTACACCACTTGAGTTATCCGCGGCACAGTTCCAGATCACTCAAGCGGCTCACGGCACCTTTACACATAACTCAAGTAGCCCACGGCACATTCCCAGGTCATTTAAGTAGCATAACTCGTTTCAAACCACTGAAGTAGCACGCAGTTTCCCAAAGATTGAGCATTGGTTTAGTTTGTTATAGATTTTTTCACCCTATCACACGTAGCTAAACAAATTGTGGAAAGAAGCGTCCGTGGTCCCTGAAGAACGGAATAAGACGGAAGGTGTGCATACGCCACTGCATTGCCATCAAATCGGAATCCAAGACGATGATTCATGAGATTTTGTGCGTGTGTGCGCTTGCTCATTCATTTATTTGGTGTTTTTCCTCCCCGTTCTCTTCTGCAATCAAACATTCCTTAGGATACCATCAACTTAATGGGTAACAATTTGTTGTCGTCATTATGAGCCAAAGTAAATTACAACTTTCTACGAACTAACTACAATGTTTGTTCCAGTGAAAACTAGAAGAGAGAAAAAAAAACCAGCTTCCTTTGTGTCGTCGTCAACATCATAAAAATCTCATTTTTAAGTACGTTACATAGTTACCATTCCTGTTCTTCTTTGCCTTGGCTTCCGTATTTTGGCGAAATATTTGTCTCCACTAATTATTGTCTGGTCCTAATCGACGACGAAAGCAACGATGAAAAAAATCTTGCGTTTACCTCCCTTTCCATTTGGCTTTAAACATGTCAATGTCGTGAACGTGTCGTCACTAGAGTTAGACACGATTCTAGCTATAACCTCTACTCAATATCTACAGCAGTGATTCTCAAACTTTTGCCCCACGTCGCCCTTCCCGAATGGTCTAGCGAAAAACTCTCCAAAGCACCGAACATGTACACGTGAATATCACCAGCTGACCACGACGCACACTTCGATAACTACCGATCCACAGTAATCATCCATACAGTAAATAGGTTGCTTAGATCCACAGTGATTGCGGACCTTCGACTGAACTCTCTAGCCTGGAGCATGAAAAGACTCAGAGGTTCCAAAATGTTAATGTTCAAGGTATGTCGAGGGGACCCCCAAATTTCCACATACCTATATTACGCAACAGTTCGCACACCTATTACTATATTTCATATAACCTAATGGACGAAATATTTCACGGAATCTCACGGCACCCTAAAGCATGATTCTCAATCTGGGGCTATATGGCACCCGTGCTGTCCTGGAAGATTCTAAGTTGGTCACGGGTATGACAACTAAATGAAAGGAGAGGCTAAGGAGGCTGAAGAGAGCTGTGCAAAAAAATTATACGTGTGCAGAAATCAAGTTGAATGTGGTGACTTTTTTTCAGCACAACTTCCCTTAAAACCGGGACGTTCTCAATGCATGGTCCAATGGACCTCATGTTCATAGTAATCCTACATGAAGAGATCAGGTACTATGCTTTTGGAAAGTGAGTATGCTGAATTCAATTCGATAAGTAAAAAGGGAAAGAAGACTTATCTCTTGGAGGGGGGGGGGGGCTGGATAAGCCAGAGGAGACACGAGAAAATAATATGGTCCGGGTGGGGGTCATGGGTGAAAAAGATTGAGAAACCACTGCCCTAGAGTACATACTTTTTTTTGTGGGGAGGAGGGGGAGAAAAGGTAATCACACCAATATAACTGAATGATCACTTGTGGCTATAACGAGTTTCTAGGAACCGTGTAGAAATTCTTGTTCACTACTGTTCATAAAACACTTCATTTTCACAGATACCTTCATCCAATCAAGCCAGACGGGGTCACCCTTGACTTGCCAAGGTATTTATACTCGACTCTATAACGGCATCAAGAAATACTCTTACCAAAAAAAAAAGAAAAGAAAAGTGTCACAAGCTCATAGATTTCTTCCTAAGAGAATTATCGTTAACTGAATTACCGAAATTCATTCATTTCAAGCCAACCTGTCACAATTTCGACATAAAACTTTATATCAAGGATGACCTTGTCTGCGGTACTTCCTGGATAATGATATAAAAAAGTCACCCCATACAGAGAGAGAGAAATTTTTTCTTCTCTCCAATTATTATTGTTATTTCTTTCGCGAATTTTCACACGTACGGTATAATTTTTTGAAAAGGGTTGAGCTACGATGAAACACGCGCGGCAAGAACGTGAGAAAAATTTCGTAAGGATGAAAAATATACATATAAAAAAAATATAGAGAAATGGAGAGAAAGGCATATACACGCGTGAGTATGGAGAAAGAAGGAGGTGACACACACTCTCTCTCTCTCTCACAGGTAATAAAGTTATCAAGCGAGGGCTTAACCTCAATTAGTATCTGGAGACGTTTTATCGCGTCGAGGGCTATATTCCCTCCCAACCCCCACTACCGGTCTGTCGCTTGAAAATCCTGAATTATTTAACAAGTAAACATCAACACCTTTAAGGATTAGTGTCAAAGATTATATGAAAGTGGAGGGGGCCCCCCGATTTATATTGGGAAATATACTATTTTGTCACTCTCTCTCTTTCTCACTCTTTTTGTGTGAGAAAAATTGTTGAGAGCCGTACGTGACGTCGCAACTCACAGCTGGACGCGTTCGATGAGAAATGCGCCATTCCTTTTATACGAACTAATTACGTCTGAGTATAATGGACAGTAATTGAGAGTGATTCTCTTTTGTCCGTACGTATGGGTGTTCCTGCTCTAAACGTAAGGAGTGTATGAGCTACGGTAAATGTGACAAATCCGGTTATTATGCATATTTACCAATAGTCTTGGTAAGTTTGATGACTTTTATCGGCGAATATGCGTAATACCCAAGCATCGTTGGTAAATTTGATAAATACTAAAAAAATTATCACTTTTACCGAGGATTATGAATTGCCAAGTGCCGTTGGTGAATTTGATGAATACTTGAAATTTATCGCCTTTATTTATGCATAATACATTGGGGAATTAGATAAATATGAAAGAAAAAAATCCAAATGGTGTCTAGTATATGTGATGAATATAGTCGGACCCCGATGTAATGATAACAAATTTTACTATCGTACCCCGATGTAATTCAGTACATTTATGAGGTATATCGTAGTGCAATTTACCATGTTTACCAACGATTCGGTGATTGGGTATTATGCATAATTGCCGGTATGCGGAATAATTTTTTGTACTTACTAAATTTACCAACGACGCTTTGGAATTATGCATAAAATCGCCGGTAAACGTGACTAATTTAGGGAAATTTATCAAACTTTCCGAAATGTTAGAGCCCTGTCAAATCTAGCACTTGTGGCTGGGGTCCATGCGCATGATGGTGGTGGTGGTATTTGTTCTAAGTGCTTAGAATTTCTGTCTTGTCGTCCCGTTTTTGGGTGCTTTGAATCCTTCTCTTTGTTCGTGTTAGAGTAAATATGCGTCTTGATTTCTCAAATTGGCGATAATGTAGTTTCACACTTTAAGCTTCGATCATGTTATCTAATAACAGAACGAGGGTTTGGCTAGCTTTCTTTCTTTCACACCTAGCGCAACTCCGGTCTATCGCCATGGGAGCAACTACTGAATGAATATTGTCGGAAGTGGACATTCGTACCTAGCAGTCGGAGTCTGTTTGTGTGTGAATTTGTCTTTGGTGCTGCCATCTATACCCCAATTATTAGTGTATTGTAATGATTGAATGCTCGTATCATAGTAGAGGGTTCGACCTACTTATAACTCACAAGGCATGAAGATGCAAACTATTATTGATTATAATTATGGTATATTTATACATGAAAATGCTACTGATGTACTAGTTGAAATTTTCTCAACTTCTTTTGTTTTTTAAAAAATTTTTTTGTAAATATTTAATATTAAATGCTTCCTCTTAAATCCGTTTACCAGTAGTCGAATTTCGTTGATGTAATTTCGATAGATTAGCTGGTGCTTTTGGTACTCCCATTGCAACGTCAATCCCGTGCTTCTTTACATGACTCGATGGGCATCTGTCGAGCATACCAAATTATAGAAGAGTAAAACTCTAGTTTTCCGATTGGGCCCCTTTCAGTCACCGGTGCATTGTCTAGCGATCTTATACGGGGTCTGTAAACATCGCATCAGTGTTAGGTCACCTGCCTAACAGCTGAGGCATTGAACTCACTACACGTGATCTGGTCTAAACATTGTGCAGCTGGGAAGCAACACTTGCCTTAGGACGATGGTAAGGTACGTGGTTTAGTACATATTTTGGGATTAAATATAAATTTTGGGATTAACAAAAATTTTGCGATTGTTTCCCAAGGTACTTCACATTTCTGATAATGCTAATTTCAGGTAACATTCGGGTTTCTTCGACCCTAATATGAGTAGTGAGTAGAACGGGGGGGGGGGGTCGTCCTTAACCCATTGGTCGCAGATGCTTCCGAGATGGGTCGTACAAATCTACTCACAGCCAGAGGTTTTCTTGCGATACGAGTCCTCACCGACACTTGATTCGCAGAGCCTTGCGAAATGGGTAGTACAAATCTACTTACGGCCAGGGATTCTTGAGCTATGGATCCCGACCCAAACTTGATTCCAGGGCTTCCGAGATGGGTCGAACAAATCTACTTGGAGCCAGGAATTCGTAAGCTCTAGGTCACGATCCAAACTTGATTGAGGGGCTTCCTAGATGAGGCGTACATATCCACTTACTACTCTTCGGTATCTCCTTGAGATGGGAAGCGGGTTGTATCCGGTCCTTCAATGTTCAATATCCATTCACAATTCTTTTTTTCACATATTGCGTCACTGGTTTCATTATTCTTACTTATTGATGATTTTTGGTCGCGGCTGAAAAAAGGTTAAGCATCTCTGGAGAAGTTGAAAGTATCAGGGAAAATTTTCCATGTCCAACTCTGAATACGAAAGAATATTCGTATCATAATGCAGAGGAGCAACGATGGTTTCGTTCAAAGCTTGTTGTTACATCTCGGACACGCTTGGTAACTCGGTAAAAAGAAAAAGAAAAACCTCTTGTAAAGTCTCTTATCACCTTCAGTTTTAGTGGTTTATGAGTTTATTTAGCGGGTGCTGGTGTGTTGGCGATTACTTTTTACCCACTCATCGTGCGTTGCTTCTCTTTGTTCGGGTCCTTGCTTTGTTTTCTGAATTTTTCTCCCTTTCACTCTATCATTTTTTTACCGAAAAGGTAAAAAAAAAGGAGGGGGGGGGGGGGAGTTTTGATGATAAGTGAAAAATGTCGGCTCAAAAGGGGGTAAAAACGCATTTGAAAAAAAAACGATAGCAACGACGCCACCAAGTCTCTTAGCCCAAAAAATGGGCCTCTCGAATTGTCACCCGTTGGGGCTGAACAAAAGCAAAACTTAAAAGAAAATGGCCGAGGAAATAATAACAATAAAAAATATATATTATATATATATATGAGGAGGGGGGGGGTGAAGGGGACGGAATATATGTGTGAAAGAAAAAACCTCAATGATGACGATGACACAGAAATTGAGATGAGCGCGGAGGAGCTTCTGCTTTTTAACAATGGCGGATAGACTTTTTGATGGAGAAAAGTCATGGGGATACTGTCACTACCGCTTTGCTACTGCTGACGATGGTGATGAGTCTCTTTCACTCACCCATTCTCTATGAAATTAACCCTACATTCCCTCTATTCCAGTTCAATCTCAGCCTCAATCCGAAATTATGACCTTTGACATGTAATAAGACCATAAATCAGTCTGATATAATCAAGCAGAAAATGATTTTCAAAATCTGGAAACGTATTTTTAGTTGTCCCCCACGCTCCAGATTTTATGGCCTGGTTACGAAGTTTTTCAGTGTTACCTGTTTTCTAATGACCCTGCTCTGTCTTCATTTATACTTGAGTTGTGGTCACTCTGACTCTAATCTAAGATGGGATTTATTCATATTTACAATGAAGAGGGGAGCAGCATCTTCTTCTAAAATGGCTTAAGACTATGATGACGTGCTGCTGAAAAGTGTTTAAATTATTTACAGGCATTGCTGATTTTTCTTTTTCTGATTCAAGATTAAGTGATATGTATGTGATAGTATAAGTCACTTGAAAGAGCTGGTATGAATAACGTTTTTTTAGATTGCTGATGCTGAAAACCTCAAAACTCTCCCATGAGGATCATACGACACTTCACTGAAACTGATACAGTAAAATCGCTCTTTTGCGGACACCGGTGGGAAAAAAAAAATTTGTCCGCAAAAGAGGGGGTTGACCGTTAATCACGGGTTTGTAATGCGTACTTTCATTATATAAGGGGAGATTATCAATTGGCCGTGAAAGAGGGGTGACCGCATCTGAGGGGTTTTACTGTATGTGATTCCCTAGTTCCCTCGCTTTAAACAAGAGGCTTTGAGATAACTCACTGAAAATGATGAGTGGTCCTTCGCTTCAAATACGAAGCTTTGAAACACTTATCAAAACTGATATGTGATCCCTTAGTTCCTACGCTTCGAACATTATGCTTTGAGACACCTCACTGAAATTGATATGCGACCCAGTAGTTTCTACGCTTCAAACACGAGGCTGTGGGACACCTCACAGAAACTGATGAGTAATCCCTCGTTTTGAAACATCTCATGAAAACTGATATGTGATCCCTTAGTTCCCACGCTTCAAACACTATGCTTTGAGACACCTCACTCAAACTGATATGTGATTCCGTTGTTCTTCATCAAACACGAGGCTTTGAGATACCTCACTGAAACTGATATGCAGTCCTTTAGTCATTTGGGGACAGCTGGCATCCTCGATGGAACTGATAAGTGATTCTGTTGTCCTCCGCTTTGAACACGAGGTCTTCTCAGGTCTTTGTGACGTGCAACCTGGTTGACTTTTTGGCCCTCCAGTTTTTCCATCTGGCCGCCTACCAGTAAAGGAAAAAGAATCGCATCTGGGCCCCCACAGACTTTTTCTTTCGTTCATTATTACAGAAACAACAATCAATAAATAATAAAAAAAAGTGAAGTCGAATTCCCTAAATTTGCATTTTTTGATTGCTGTTGACAATTTTACGACGAACACCTTGAAAGCCGATCAATTTTTAAATGCTCGTTGTTTTTTCGATCAGTTTAAATTTCTTATAAAATTTCCAAGGCCTTGGAGCACCAAATTGGAACTGGAACTAGGAACTAATATGCTGCCATGCAGTTCCCCGCTTCAAACACGAGGCCTTGGGACACCTCACCGAAACTAATTTGCAATCCTGTGTCCTTTCGATGCGTCACGAGGTCTAGGCGTTGAAAGAATTATGCACATTATGCAAATTCCTTTATATATATCGGACATATTTGCATCTCAATCGATTTTCGATGAAACACATTATTTCTTTCTCAATCAACCAATTAAATTAACAGCAATTGTGTTTTTGTTTTTTTTTGACCTGTACAGAATCATAACCTGTCCTTGTCGTTCCGCAAACCATCGTATTTCGGTACGTAACCAACAAAAATCCGAACATGTGCGATGGACACCGAACCCATTGACCAAATAAGGTGTTTTTCTGCGGCTGTTCAATAAGTATTCAACTTCCCGAAATTGACATTTCGTCAGTTTTCGCTCTCCCCAGCCCTATTTATATTCATGACCCGCCTCTAAGATCGTGACTGAAATTGGCAATGAACAAATGAATCGATTGATGAAATAGCTTATGATCATGGCAAAGAAACGGGCCAGCATTAGAAGGGAGTGATGGGGTGATCAGCACGTTTCCAATTCAAGAGAAAAAGTGTTATCTCTCTTTTTTTTTCCCCCCCTTCTCTTTTTTTGACTGTGTTTTTTCGTGTTCCAGTTATTATTATACTTACAAAATGAGAGTCGGGATCCTTTTGATGCTCTTATACGATAAAAAGGAAAAGAAAGATGTCAATTAGCCTGAATATTAAAAAATACACATGACAAATGAATAAATAAATAAATTGGTGATCAGACAGGTTTTCGTTCGATCACGTTCGTCAGATTGATCGTGGTACCGAGCCTCGTTTCTCTTTGCGCAAGCCCAGGTCTGACACCCACGGAGTATACGAAATAATTACTTTGGGAGCAATTAAAAGAGAAAAAAAAAATACAGAGAGATTTAATGGTTTTTCTTGGGTGAGAGGTGTCCTTATGCAAATTAAGTGTCTGTATTACGGTCAGCCATATTCGACGGGATGTTTATCCTTTTCTTGCGGTTATAGTACTACCGGAGTTCGCTGATTTTAATTTCAACAAGTATCTATATCTTATGATTTTATCGTGTAGTGGATTTTGCTTTTGTGGAATCATTGTCGAATTTTGTTTTATATGCCAGTAAGATTAACATTGGGATCATGTTTGCTCCGAACCGAATATATGAATAACCGAAATAGGTGCCGATCGAACTTCCTCTGAGTAAGCTTCTCTGGCTATGCAAATTTATCTTCACTAAATTTCGTTCGTAGCTCTGCAATACATAGGTCATGGTTTTCTCTACAAAGAACACGATGGTTTACCTCGTAAATTTCAATTTTCAACTAGCATTTTGTTGCTGGTTGTTTAAATTGGTACACATTTCCGTTCGTTTTTTAAATTTTTTTGGTTTAGTTGAACTTCCTTGTGAAAGAAAGTGAAAGTTATAATAAGTTTTAAGTTTTTGCACCCAGAAAGTGGGACGTGCAGGTAGTAGTCATCGTTTTTCTAATGCTCACTGCTACTTTAAAAACCTCTTTGTATTGTTATGCTAACCCTCCTTCGCCATCTTCTGCAGATGCCTCTGCGTCTTTACTTGTCTTCGTAGTGCTTGATCTTCTCTACCAACATCTTCATATGCTGCTGCGTCGTCCTTCCCTTCACATTGTGATCATCTTATTCACACACTATATATTTTCGTATTTTGAGGCTACTTTATCATCTTCTTCACATGCTGCTCTGCCTCTAGGTATTAACACTGCACTCATCCTTCTGATTTCTCCTTCAGATGTACGTGCGTTCTCTTTGTCTTTGTGCTTTGCTGATCCTTCTCTATCATCTACTTTAGGTGCATTGCTGGAACTACACCGTTTAATTTCAATTTTACGTATTCTTCGCCATATTTAAAATTTATTTAAAATTCATATGGATATCCTGAATAGAAACATGCTATATTGTACTGTAATCTATCAATTTCTAACGAATTGGTACATGTTGGAATGTGCGTGTGTGTACGTGTAGTGAACCTGAAGCGAAGTTTGTTACTGTGTAATGCTTGTTATGTGTAGCGCTGCCATCTGCCATTAATTGTCGGCTCGCATTCGTGCGTCGAAGTTGGGAACCACAGAAGAGCAACTTCAGCCGACCTTCACTGTGTAGATTGTGGGATTCGAACCTGCGTCCGTACCGTATTACACCGATAATACTCATGCTTTCGTGAAAAATGAACGACGGTATCTGAGACCAGATTTTAGAAATTGATGATAATTATCTCCTGTATTGTGCATCCCGACAGAAACCATCGGGGAATCGGGTGAGCCATCACGGGCGATTTCTCATTTGAGGAAATCAGTAGTGAACGTTTGTTGGATCTCGTACAAGTCAGTTCATCAACTCGTATCTCGTGAATATTTATTCTTTCTTTTTCCCCCCTTACATATAGTCAAGTCATGTATAGCACTGATTAAAGGCATTAGCAATTAATGCGCCACACTGAACAGGAAAAACAAAATCCATTTCAAACCTGAAACATGAATCTAATGCCATCATTTTGCAACTTCCGTTCGATCAAAGTTACTTAAAGAAAGCGAGGAGAAAGAAATATACGAGACAGTGATAATTGAGTTTTTCTTTTATTTTTCCCACCTGCTTCGAAAACGTTAATGCGGTGATCTGAATTCCTTCATCGAAGCCAGTGTCATCAGGCTTCATCCAGCAGTATAATTTTTCTAATCAGTCGACAAGGCCATCAGCATTGCTTATTGCAACTTAAACTAATTTCTCTAATCTAGTTAGCCCCGAGTAAATATTATCTTCTTTTTTTTCTTCCCCCTTCTTTTTCCTCTACTTTGTTTCTTGCAGGTAATTGCGTGTCGTCCTGTGATCCTGCCTTGTAATTCACGGTTTCGTCTCCACAGGGCAAAAAGATAACAACCGTCACTGATGTAATCGCGATTTTTTTCCTACCTCTGATTTTCTTCCTTTCTTTTTTTTTTCTCAATCCTGATCTTTACACTACTGGATTGGTTACGTGTGATCTTCGTCTATAGTTAATGATAGATTTTATATTAATTTCTGTAATATCCACATAACAGGAACTGAATCCGTAGATAGAAACTTGCGAATATACATGGTAATATCCCGTTTATTCGTGAATAGTTGAAAATTCATAAAAATCTGGAAAATTTGGATTTCCACGTTATTCTCACAGTGATATTTATGGGGCAGAAAAAAAAATAGTTAAAATTTTTGTCGATCGAGGGATGTTGTTACAGAAGTTCGGCAGAAGTGATTAAACCCGAATCTTCCTTCAATCTCTAATTCTTCAACCCGCTGCTCGTGATCACCATGGTGCTCCCTGACGCACCCAGAGTGCCTGATTTAGTGCTCGTGAGTACTTGATCAACGTTCCAATTAAATACGTTGTACAATTTGCATTCAAGGATAGAAACCATCCTAACTTTATGCATTTGTATGTCAAGCATGCTGCAAGGGTGCTTTTCTTTTTATGATGGGTCCAGGCAGTGCTCACGACTGGAAAAAATTTGAAGATCTCTTCTCTCTAATGTATCTGAAGCGTCCGTAAAGCTTCATCCAGTGAATCGTCGCTACGGTAAGACAGCTTCACCAATGGCGCTTCATGCATCAATGCCAACATCGCACATCCTTAATCATGCACCCTACAGTTTATAAAACTCTTATTTGCTTATTCCAGTGATTCGCCTTCGTGCAGCGTTCTCTACCGACAAAAAATTTGAATTAATTTTTTCCCCCTACCAAAAAAAAAATTCCTCTTCGTGAGAGTAACCTTTTCGCAAACCGCACTGAAATGCATCAATGCCTGCAATTTTTATAAATTTTTAAACCACTTACGAATTTATGGACACCCTGTACTGTACAGAGACATTCACTCTCATCGCAATTTTATCGATTCTGATTTCTTTTCCTTTATCTGAAATCTTTGATGTCCGTCATCGGCCATTTGCTGGGCGGATAAACCGATAACGAGGTTTTTTTTTTTGCTTTTGTTTTTCCTCTCTCTTAGATCGATGTTGACTCCCAGAGACTGAGTTTCAACGGCTCACCCTCTTCAATCTTTCATGTATTCATTTAACACATGAAGTCAAACCTAATTATCAGAGAAAAATAATCGGATAATTTGTTGTTGTTGTTGCTGATTTTCTTTCACGAATATCAGATTGTTGTCTTACCTCCCCTCTCCCCCAATGTTCTATTGGAAAAGCAATTCTAGGAAATCGATACGCTATCCAATAAGGACTTGATTTTGTGGTCTTGTCTCCAAGAAGCGCGACTACTTTCAGAGATTAGTCACTAAGTGGAGTGTAGGAAGCGTTATTACAGCATAATATTTGGTGGAATACGTATAAGAGATAACACATCCAGGCAAGTCACAAATCCAGCAACGGTACTGCAGGTCCACATACACGGTTTACAACAGTGGACTGATTGTGGATTAGGAGTGCAAGTTCTTATTAAACCGTCTCATTTGCATATTTCCACCGAAGTCGCTCGTACCAGCGCCACCTATCGGCTGGGCTGTTTTAAGATATTTTTTCCTTTCTTAAAAAATTCCCGTGATCTAGCGATGCTAACCCTGCAAACCGTTTTTAATTTCGGTTATTTTTCCTGTTTTTATGAATTTTTAAAGTTTCTACGGACTTTTTGCCCAACCCTGTATATTTTGCAAAATGTTTTCTAAAAATGCAATTTAAAAAGGAATGTCTTCAAACCTCCACACTTGTTTATCGATAAAGCCACAGAATCAACAGTGGTGGCTTCGTAAGGGTTGCCTACAGTTCTAATAGATTTAATCGGTTTTTTTTGTATGCCTTGATGATATATCATTCATATAAATGACAATATATTTAGGAAAATCGATTACGTATTATTATTCAGAAGAGATTTTTCGTTTAACGGACCCCCCCCCCCTCATTATGACCTGCGGACCACTAGGTTCTCGTATTCACTGGTCCGTGAAACAAATGACTTACTTTTCCACTCCAACGCTGCATAACATATAATATAGGAGCTGAAGGGCACCCCACAAGTGTTTTTTGGGCACCAAAATTGTCAAGGTGCCCCTGGGCCCCACGTGTGGCAATGGCGTCACTGGAGTAGACATCTACAAAATAAGAGTCATCTTGAAACTGATGGATGACTCAATATTCAGTCGGCTGAGTGGTGGTACCAATGGTAATTTTTATGTATACGACGTTTCCCCATCCCGTGAAGGCCTTGGAAAATCTGATCGAAGGAGTAAAATCCCTACAATCGGAATCGAATACGTACTTGGAGGAAGAGGAAAGATATTTCACCATGTGTAATGTCTTGTTTCGGTGTGAAACATAAATGCATGCCATTTGTATTCGCTGAGTGAGTGGAAAATTTCCCTTGTGTAATGTACGTGTATTTAGTCACTGGCGGTGTAGATGCGCTGTTTTATAAACAATACGACGACTCTTTTCTTTTACTTGGACGTTTTTTTTTTTTTTATTTCGGTATTTCACTTTGGCAGAAGATGAATCTGACCGAGTAGTCACAAAAAAGAGAGAGAGACAACCTTGAAAAAAAAAGGGAACCGAATCCGATTCTTCTTTTGTTCGGTATTCCAGTGCTTTGTAATGCACGTGACTCGTAAATTGTGCGCACGTCTTTGCATGCGACATATATCCTTCCCTCTCTCTCTCGCTTCCCTAAACTGCAGAATTGCTGGACATAAACAATCATGAATAAAGGTTCCATATAAACGGTGGGAAATCAATCAATATATCAACACATTCAATTCGATATAACGCGTTCGAAATTTGTTGATTACCGTGATTTAGGATTTTTCTTCGTCAAAAATTACTATATTTTCAAAGATGAGTAGTTAACAGTTCCGTGTATATTGTACTTTATAGGTGTCTTGTCATAGCCTCTCAGCTGGTCTTGAGAAAGGAGCATCTGTCATAATCCGCAATCACACCTCGTCACCTTCGTCTTCATCGTCGTCGCAAGTCATACAGCGGACGTACAAGCTGTATAACCAGTGCAGCGGCCGCCATGTACAGGTCATCGGCAAAACGGTTAACGCAAAGGGAACGCCGCATAGTCCTAATGGTGAGTTCAATCGTCTATAACCCTTTCAGACCCCCGAGCATTCCTTTTTTTTGGAATTTTCAAGATGTTTTTACATTTTTCGTACTCAGAAAATACATTAAAGTACATAAGTACAGTCGAATCCCGTTACAACGAACTCTAAAAGACCGGAGAAGCATTGTTTGCATTGTTTCTATGCAAACTTATCTGAGGGATTAGAAAAGTTCGTTGAAACGAGATTTTCGCTATAACGGTATTCGTTAAAACGACATTCGACTGTATCGGCAAATCTTTATTTATTTATTTTTTTCAAATTTTTTTGTGAAATTTCGGAGCTTCATAAATGACCAAATAATTCACCTCATTCACATTTTTTAGCCAATATGATGCAGGGTATATTCATCTTCGCATACAATTTTTTTCTAGAATTTTATTACTAATTTTTATGTGATGAATCACACTTTTCCCGGAAGTCATCTTAAAAAAATCCCGGAAAGTTCAACTTTAAATGCTGCCTTCTGATGAAAGATCCCTTGAGTGACATGTGGCACAGTTTTAGAGCACTTAAGCGGCTCCCAATGCGGTTCCACATCATTCAAGTTACCCGCGGAACATTCCCAGTTAAGTGATACTTAAATGATCTGTGGCACAGTTCCAGAGCACTTGAGCGGCCAGGAAACATTTCCATAGCACTTATGCAGACTGGAAACATTTCCCTAGCACTTTTGCAGACTGGAAATATTTCCATAGTACTTATGCAGCCCAGAAACATTTCCATAGTACTCATGCAGCCCGGAAACATTTCCCGAGCACTTGAAAGATCCGTAAAACATTTAGAGATCACTGAAGTGACTTTGTAAGGGGCTTATCAATAGGGAGAACGTTAGTTCAGGTGCCGAATAACTATCGAAAGGTTTTTTTCCGTTTTTTTGGCGCACCGAATGATGACTTAAGCATCATCCAAACCCCCTTCCCTCTTGTCATCAAAAGTCAGCAAACCTGAAACTCCTCTCCTCCCATTCATGCTGACGTAATACTTGAATGACCCCTAACCGGAGAAAAGTTATTCTACTAAGCGGGGAACTTGTTTCTATGGGAGAAATTTTGGTTCCAGATGATTTCATCGGGTATGAGCCGATAAAACGACTGTAATATTATTCCTCAAATGTTTCAAATACTGTTATAAAATACACTGTTAGACCGGGAACACTCCGCTTCACATCTCCAAGAGGAGATTTCGAAGTGATGGGTGCATCCGGAAGTTCAACAAACCTTTATCAAGGTTGTAAAATACAATAATTCTTTTCTTCTTGATATTCATTCTCGAGTGTCCTCCTCCTCCTCCTCGGAGCATGTTTGAATTCCTCATTGACTCTTCCGTGGACACGTTAGTCATATATCTTTTAGTGGTTGAAAAGAGTCTTAACATTTCGATTCGTTTATTCAAATCGATCGCCAACAACACCGATGATACGTTGATACGTAACTCAATTCATTTTCTTTTCTAGTTTTTATCAGGTTACAGCTGTTTTTAATCTATATCTTTTACTTTTTTTATCGGAACATACGGTGCCAGTGACGTTGCTTTTCAAAAGATCTGTTTACTTCTATTTCGGTATCATCAAGTTCTTTCTTTCTTCTTTTTTTTTTTTCGCTGCTGGTGGTCTTCCAGACCTAAAAGAGAGATCGAATCTATTGGACTGCGGACCTCGGGCGGAAAGGAAAAAAAAAAACAAAAAACAATTCCTAAAAATGAACTTGAACTTATCTCTCCGATGGAATCAATGAAAAGAAAAGGTACGAAGTAAATAAGAAGATTAGAAGCAAATAGATAAATTGAAACCTCGATTAGGTATTTCATATGTAATGACAGAGACAAAAAAGCGGTTTTGTTCTGTTTTTGTCGTAAGTTCTCAGACCGCGTGGGGTCTGGAAAAAGCATCGGATAATGTTGTGTCATCCGTGAAAAAGAAAGAGGAAAAAAAAAAAAATAGAGAAGGACGTCGACGTCCTTGCACTCGGCGAACTTCCTCGGCGTTATCTAGAAATTTCTACAATGTTGCTGCTTCCGAAAAGAAAAATTTTGTTTATGTAAAACAAAAAAAAAGAAGAATGGGGAAAAAGGATTATATTCCTGACAGATTATCTCGCTTTTTGTGTTGTTATCTATAACCCCCTGCTGAGAAAGTATTCGTATATAACATTCTATATCTGTTCAAAACGTCTAATTTTTTTGCACGGTTGAAGCGAGTTTAATTAGGGAAATGTCATGAACGCATACCGTACGAAGAAGCTAGGGAAAAAAAGTGAAATCGGAAAAATCGATTTCCCCCACTCCTGTAAAATCATTATGAATAAATCGTTGGTTAGCAGAGTAAATTGATCATAAGATTCGCGATTGCGATAGTCGAACTTGAATATGCAGTGTAGATACGTATTTAAAGATCATGCTCTGGATATCGTAACACAGGTTTCAGCAATCTAGATTAACACAACAAAGGACGCAATTTAAGAAGTTACCAACGAATAAGGCAAATACACGAGAAATTAACGAAATACGATTAAATGATTAAAGGTCGTATTCTCATTATAGGTTTTCATAAAAAAGCGTGTTCACATTGAATATTGTCAAAAACATAGGCGTACGCAGAATTTTCTCCGAGATAGGGTTTCAAATTCTTTTTATACTGAAGGGGGCAGGGTTACTTTTTTTTCCCCCTGAAAAATAACACCGAGATCTCGGTTTGAGGGGGAAGGGGGATTAGAACCCCCCATCCCGCGTACGCTAATGGCCAAAAAAAGCGTGTTTGCATTCAGATTGTCAAAAAAGCTTGCTCACACTGTAGAATTACAAATTGTCAAAAAGGGGTGTTCAAATTGTAGGATTACAACTTGTCGAAGAGCGTGTTCAAGTTATAGGATTGCAAATTTTCAAAAAGTGTATCCATATCGTAGAATATCGTAGATTGTCAAAAAGTGTATCCATATCGTAGAATATCGTAGATTGTCAAAAAGTGTATCCATATCGTAGAATATCGTAGATTGTCAAAAAGTGTATCCATATCGTAGAATATCGTAGATTGTCAAAAAGTGTATCCATATCGTAGAATATCGTAGATTGTCAAAAAGTGTATCCATATCGTAGAATATCGTAGATTGTCAAAAAGTGCATCCATATCGTAGAATATCGTAGATTGTCAAAAAGTGTGTTCATATTATAGATTGTCAAAAAGCATGTTTGCGTTGCAGTAGGTCCACATCATGCCCCCCTCCCTCGCATCCTACATCAGGGCCCTTAGGCTGAGATCTTTGACAGGCCCTGGCTCCTTTTCACGGGCCCTTCATAGTGATTTTACAGTGTGAGAAAACACTAAAAAAATTGTAAGAGTCATCCCGGGCCCCCAGGCTAGAGCCCTTCTTCCCCCGCTCTTGTAGAGGGGCATATAGTCCACATTTTCGATTTTCAAAAACCGTGTTCACTAAGGGTGTTTGCGTTGTACGTTATCAAAAAGCCTGTTCGTATGGTAGATCGTCAAAAAGAGTGTTTCATGTCCTTAACAACTGGCGGAAAAAGGGTGTTGACATTGTGAATCATCAGAAAACATGTTCACATTATAAGTTACGAAAATAAAAGCATGTTCAAAAAAATCCTATTTTAAACCTCCCACAGATGCATTTGTTTTTATTTTTCTTCTTCTTCTTCTTTCGGAACCCCCCCCCCCCCTCCCCATCGCTTTCTACCAAAACAAAATCCTCACTACCCTAAAATCGAGTCATCGTCAAGCCGGTATCCATTATAAAGCGCGCCACTAAATCTCGATAGCGTAACCGCTCCCACAAAAGGGACTTTATACGGTCAATTTCCTTAAAATTGATTTTCCCCTAGTACTAGTCATACGTATACGTAAATTTGAAAGATAACGCAAAAGATCACGAATCACTCAACACTTCTCGATATAGTGTCCATTAGGGGAGGCATTTCAGAAGAATGTCCGCGCTGTGGAGCTCGATAAAATTCACTCGTCATTATCTCTCTATAATGACGGCGACACTCTCGGTGAGAATCCGGAGCATGGGTGAAGATCCTTGATCTCGAGGTGATAAAAGTTATTTCGGGGAAGTTCGTTGGTTATGTACACCGCAATCACTCTCTCAAGTGGTCTTCGGATGCGTTAGCCCCCGCTTCAGCAAATTCCCTCAATGAATCACCGTCGCTTAGTAGTATCATTTATCAACTTATACTTAACGCCGTTTGTGAATTCCCCCCCCCCCTTCTTAAATTGCTATGCGGCTTTTTCTCTTACCGAAAATGATTAAGTTCAAGATGATTCGGCCATCTTGAATACACAGTATTATTGCCGCTGCGGTCCAGGAGTAAAAAAAAAATACACTGTAGATCATTTCAATGTACACAAGAAGGAAAAAAAAATGCCATGCTATTTAGTTCACCTCATGCGTGCTACAACTTAATAACGAGTCTTAAAATGATAACAGGCTACTCCATGCTTTCAGCAGCTTCAATTAGTGTACCTAGGGGGGAAGGCAGGGGGGGGGGGTACTCTTAGGTAAACGAAGCATCGAAACGACCGTGTACCCGAATACGTGACGATCGGAGGTGTAGTGCTTGCTTGCTCTCTCTCTCTCCCCGAGTATATTTTATCTTTTTTTCGAATGTGTGTTGTCGTGTATGTATTAAATAAAAACCACGAATTCAATAGGCCTGACGTCGGGCCTCTGGTCATAAATCCACCTTTCTGATCCTATTATCTGGTAGATTCCTTATCTTACCTCATTCTGTCGTCGTACATGTGTGTGTGTTACACATGTGCGACGCTAGATGGAGCTCCTAACACGTGCGGACAGACCTATCTTTATTCTTCTACCATCTCCTTGTCTTCCTTTTGGTGGATTTATGGCTTCGCGTAGGTAATATCGCGCCTATTAGATACACTCGACGGGTAAGTTGCCTCGTCTGAGTATGTAGGGAAATGAATCTAAGGACTCTCCATTTTTGAGCTATAGAAAAAAAAAAATGGCATTTCGGGAATTTTTCATGTTTCCTACCCCTCCTCTCCCCCCTCCGCTCGTGTTGTGTCCCTTGAAGCAAATCTTGCTTCTTTTTTTTTCTGGGCCTTTTGTTACGGGACAACGACCCCCCCCCCCCCCCTCAAATCACGAGTGGGCTACTCATTCATCCTACCTATCTTCTTCGTCCTGAAGGAACCGCGTACGCAAGGTACAACAGTTATATTCTCATGTTGTACATGATTTTTTTTTTTCCCCAATTGCGTTTATCCCTGCCAAAATGAAATACTGCTTTCTACGGGAGTCACTTTAGGGGAGGGGGAAACTGCGGTTGAGTGGAATATCAAATGTTCCTTTTGTAACCAAGAAGTTGTCCAGAGAGGCCCGAATTTATTACCGGCGTTTAAAAAAAAAAAAAAAATCCAGACGTAAATCAGAAAAGATGGTGAAAAAAGACGTTGGAACTTTAAGAAGGTTTTTAAAAAAAAAAGAGTTAACTTCTTGGTACTACGGCTGTTTTTTAACCACCCGTACGCACCTTCCATGAATAGTGCTCTAATACAGTGTTCTTCAACCTCTTCATACTTGCGGACCGGCAGGGCCGTCTTAAGAGCATCATGGGCTCCCCGCGATAAGTGGTTTTTCTGAGGCCCTACCTTGGAAATTCTAGAAAATTTCAACCGGATCACATTTTTGTGATCCACCCTGGGCCGTGCCCGGGTGGGCTCATGCGTTAAGACGACACTGCGGACCGGTGAAACTAAACTATGAGAGCAGTTTCGCTGACACCACTGGCATTTATGAGATTAACACCACGGCATTAATGATTTGCAAATGAGAGAAGAAAAAAATATGTTTGGCGGAAAACCTCTTCCAACTTTCGAATTTGTCATACATTTTCGAAACAAATTTCGACTAGGACTCGTGCCACCATCTATCAAATAAAGACAAAAATGTGTAACATAATTTTGGAATTTAATTGGTTGTAGGCTTAAAATCAGCATGCAGCATTGAGCAATCACAATGTGTGGTACGATGACATTTTTTGAATATTTTTTTGCCCACTGGTGTAAGTTTGATACGTCATAATAGCAGTTGATATGTTTTTATGTTTGCCACAAAACTTCACAAGATCCGTGTTTAACGTTCAAGAATGTTTCTTATTGATTGGCGTGATCAGCGGTGGTTCTTAGTGACCAAAGAAGATGGTCAAGCTGAAGATAACTTACTCGTATGCACTGCTCCTTCTACAGGGTGTTTCAGAAAAGATGGGGGAAAAACTTTAAGAGGTAATAGTACACACCAATACAAACAATTGTCATCAAATAATGCATAGTCTAACATGAAACGCAAACGCGCTAGCGCGTTTCGAAATGGCCGCTCCGCAAACGTTAAAACGACATTGCTGTTGAAATTTATCGACAGAAAAAGAACACCGTGCATGCAAATGTAACCTGGGAGGAAATACGCTAAGTATTTTCATACTGAAATGCATGCCTGCTTTTTCAGTATTACTAAAGTGCGCCATTATCCCGTACGTTACAACTATTAGAACGGTTGCACGCTGGAATTAACTTCACAGAGCTGGCGTCCACGCTTTCTATTCACTGTGACGCAGATTTGCACACGCTTTCTACTTCGTCCTCCCCAGGTTACATTTGCATGCATGGTGTTCTTTTTCTCCCGATAAATTTCAACAAGAATGCAGTTTTAACGTTTGCGGAGCGGCAGTTTCGAAACATGCTACCACGTTTGCGTTTCATGTTAGACCAGGCATTCTCTGATGACAATCGTTTGTATTGGTGTGTACTATCACCTTTTAAAGTTTTTCCCATTTTTTCTGAATCACCCCGTATACAGCTCTCATATTAAAGACTCCTACATCGGAAATTTGGCTTCTGCAAAATGTGCCGTTTGTTTCAGCGCCGCTTCATCACTTTTTTTTTTTTTTTTTTGCATTTTATGACACTTGGTGCGATATGCGTGATGATAACCATACCGTTAGATACCCAGGGAAGTAATTGGATAGAATTAATAAGAATCATAATAAACTATTGTTGATCTTTGGCATTTTTACTTGTCGTCGAGACATTACCATGAGGAAACGTATTCAGGTGATCGCGGGTGAGTCAAGAGAACGTCGGATACCAGGATTGCTTTTCCGCAGTATCGTATAATGTACTGTTCGAGTTATTCGGTTATCTGTAGGTCGATAGCAGGACGTGTGCATGTTATACGTATGGAGCACATCTCTATTTCTCTGTCACAGAGGGAGAAGAGAATCGGATAGGTCGTCGCCCCATTTTTTTTCTCCGAAAGGTAGCTGAAACGCACACGCACACATTTCTCGCCTCTTTATGTCCCTCGTTATCTTTGATTGGGGCCACATAAGTTACCTCCTGGCTGGGGGCCCCATCTCACCGATTCCATCTCCTCCATCTCTTCTCCGAGAAATCCCTTGGTGTGACGTTCGCTGCGTGTTTTCATTCCACTACTACGACTACAACCAATTGCTCGGGACTTTGCTACTTATATCAACCAACCTGCCTACCTGTCCTTTTCTGCCTAGATTTCCTGCCTGTTGTTTCTCCCTGCGTATGTGTTTCCACGTGTTTGCTTTGAAGCAAAGGTTTTTCCCATATCCACGTCGTGATCCGTCCTTATCACTACTTCTAATCTCACCATACAGTGGATCCCTCTCTCTCTCTCTCTCTCTCTCACTCACTCACTTTGTCTAGAAGTTCCATCTGGTGTAAATATTATGTATTTGGTTCCTCTTTGTATTATTATTTTTGAACGATTCTCGCATAAAAAACTTGTTCAAATAATTCTGCATCCTTATTTTTGGCAACCAAGTTAACTATTTGATAGTCTTGATATGGAACATCACTTCTGATGCTGATCATTGAACTTCATCACCATGGATATTTAGTAATTTGTCAGATGTTCATCATTCCATCATGGTAAACAGGAGAAGTTACGTGTGAAGAGGAACGGCATGGCTTAACATTCGAATTTGGGATGGCCAACATGTGAACTCCAACGGCAGAAATTCGTTTATTTCATCTCTTTTTGTCTCTCTCTCTCTCTCTTTTTTGCCTTGACACTCACACGAGAGAGGTTTGGGCATAGCAAGTTCCCATGATTACTACTGCTTAACCGCACATACACCTCGTACACATTCCTTTGCGGAATTTCTAACGAATCGGTACATGCCAGAATGTGTGTTCTGAGCGTAAGTGTGGTCCCTCATGGATGTGCTTGTTTCATGATGTTTTTGTTGGTGCTGCCATCTGACTTCCATATTTGGAACCAAAATGGTGATTGCTTGATTTTTTTTCATATTATGCAAGTATTATGTTGCAGCTCCCGTGACTACTGGGGTCAAAGTAAAATTTAGTTAATCATCTAATATATATTTCATAAAATGTATGCCGATCTCCTCATTAAAAAAAGTCTCGCCGCAGGTAGCAACAGACCTACAAACGGCACAAAAATATTCAATCATTACACTTCACTCACTTTGTTTCTGAAATATAGACGGCAGCACTGAAACATCAGACACAAAATTAGATATACGCACTCAGACTGTGAAGTACACACACTTACACTTCCGGCACACCTCACTAGGTAGTGAAAGCCGAACCCCCACGCTCCTCCTGCTATTCATCCCCGTTTGCATTTCGCGATGAATTCACGTGCACCGGGACTTGGTAGATAACATGTGCAGTCGACCTCACAAACCTCTTGGCCGACGAACTTTGTTCATTGCTCGGCTGTTAGATTGGCCATTCAGGATTCCAGACGAACTAAAATATACACCACTTACTACATCGCAAGCATTTTACAACTGCTTACAAAACCAAGACGGATGGAGCTTTATGAAAGTGTGACAGTGGAGTAGGTCGGAGCATAGCCATAAAAATCAAGACACCACGACTGCCCTGTCCATAAATAGCAAAACCTAAGGAAACGGGGGTGGGGGGGGGGAGAGAGAACAGCTGAATATACCGGGCTTTTATATACATTTATGTATAGCGGTCATTTCATAGAAAAAATACTGGCAACGATTTTTTTTTTTCGGCTGCCTTCAAAGACCACTGGTATATAAATATGCGTGTATACCTCAATATATATATATAGAATGAAAATGGAGGGGGTGAGATAGGTAACGCGTACACACACATATACACTATGAATAAGAATAATAATGATGTTAGCGAAAAAAAAAACCGATAAGTGGCATGCGAAAGGTGTGAATAGTGGAGCTCATACATTATGCATTGGCTATATTTTACTTGTCCGAAAGGAGACGATGCAGATTTAGTGACTCTTTACTGAATACCATAAGTGTCCTTTCTCAAGGAAAAAATAAATGAAAAAAAAAAAAAAAAAGCATCGCGCCGTAGTGGGTGGTCCGCCATTGAAGGCTCGGAGTAGTTATAACTTTTTAAGAAAGTAGTCAGTGGATGGTTAGGTGAAGAACACACGAAGAGAGAGAGAAAATAGCGTTTTTTCTCGTGTGTGTGTGTGTGTGTGAAGTTTTCTCCTCTCAGCATGTACGACGAGAGAACTTTTCAGCAGGGCTCCTGACGCCTTCTATCCTCCCCTTTTTCGAAGGATTCCTTTTTATTAAACAAGATGTTTAAGGGCCCTCAGGGGGGTTTTTTTATAACATTAAAAAAAGAAAGAAGTGTTTCTCGCATGTTCGAGCAAGCCATTTTTGCCGGTTACTTTGACTAGGTATGATGATTCATAAATTTTGGATGAATGAATGTTTTTTTTTTTCTTTTGGTAATGGGGGCGTTCAGTCTCTCGGCACCGAGAGAGAGAGAAAGAGCCAATTATATTTATTTATTTATACATTTCTAGCCAGTCCAGGAGATTTATCGCTTCTCTTTTGTAGAAGGGTTATGTGTGCGTGGTTCTATAAGGTGGTTCTATCCACCTCAGTGAATTCCGATTCGTTAAGGTGAATAAGGAAAAATCGAAACCTATATATTTATCAACATTACATGGTGTGTTTGGCTATCGCATTAGAGTGTGTCCTATTCTTATTCTTGCTGGTTGGAAATGAAATATCGGCACCTAGATCGACTGATATATTGATATCTTGACCAATGGCATTATGCCCGCTTAGACAAATTAATTGATTATTATCAGCCAGTCGTCCACACCTGCGCCGATAAATATGGCTCTGATATTCATGATTATCTCTGCCGATTCATAAGCTTTACCGGTTATATTTCACCTTAGGGCTGTTCTGATTAATCAGTGATTAATCAATCGAGCATCAATCGTGATTTAAGAATTTCAATCGAGTTAATCTACTCGATCAATTAGATTAAAATTTGTTGAAATTCGATATACATTTTCTTTTGTGGAAACTGCAAATGAATTGGATTTGTTCGAGACACAAAACTAATTATGTTTCTGTTTTTCACAATCATCAATAAAATTATGAAATTTAAAAAAAAAATATACCGATGGGCTTGAAATAGACTTCTATTCGATCTCGTTTGTACACCGGCGTACACGCTGTTTTGCAAAAGACTATGCAGTATTGACATTTCGTGTTTCTTGATGAGATCCATTTTGATGAAATGCCCCCTCCCCACATGTAAGTTCAACATGTCATTATTTGCTACTTTTCTTTTGATTTATATCGTGTTTTTTTTTATCTTTTTCTTCCCCGCCGCAATGTAAGTGCAACCGGCCTTTTGTGTTTGTAGATGTAAATAAATAAATGAATCTTGAAGCAATTCAACAATTTAGCCGCATGTTTCTATAAAAATTTTTTATCATGGAAAACCACAAAACTATTGGAAAAAAAAGCTGTGATTTGCGGTTTTTCGGTTTAATTCGAAGGGAGTTTTAGATTAACGACAAGATCAGATTTATTGTCTCTACTGTAGGATAATAGTTTTCATATCCATAAAGTAGCCAGTTACAACTTAAATTTATCACTTGAAAGTTTTCAATTAATCACCCAGAAATTTTCGAATAATCAGTTAAAACATTTTGATTACTCAGATTGGAATTTTCGATTGATCAGTTTTGAAGATTTTCTATTGATCAGTTTTGAAGATTTTCTATTGATCAGTTTTGAAGATTTTCTATTGATCAGTTTTGAAGATTTTCTATTCAGCGGTTGAAACACAAACATTTTCGATTGATGAGTTGAAAAATTTTGAACTAACTGATGGGCTAAAATGTTTGATTAATCAGTTGAAAATTTTCGATTAATCAGAAATTTTAATTTTTCTCCATCCCCAACAATACTGATTAATATGACACGTATACCATCGAGATTTTCAGCACTTCGACGGATTTTTATCGCAAGAATTGAATTTCGGATGAATCTCGATTGCCCTGAGGCTTACAAACAAACTCCTTACCATGATTTTTCATCGGATTGTTATTGCCGTTGCAACGATTGTTACGCAGCTGAGGAATCCGAGCCCGCAATACACATAATATGAACTGTAGGAATGAGGTTGAAATGGACAAACGGGTCAAATTGTTTTGGGCATACGGATTAAAAGGAAAAACGGAATTATATGTATCTGTGTCAGTTGGAAGATTCCACGACTTTTCTGTCGAAAAACCAGAAATTAAATCTCTGATGTCGCGTGGTGATAATACAGTCAGTACCCGATACAATAATTTTCGGTGTCTACAGAAGAGAAAAAAGATAAAGCTGACTCTCGAGTATGCAACTCGCGTGTTAATGGTGATGGGTTTCGTTAACATTGCTTTACATTCCTTTGTCTGAAGGAAAAGAAAAGAATATAATAATAAACATTTTTTGGATTTCTGTCACAATGTTATGACCTTGCAAGGACGGACGGCGTCAAGAAGTTTCGGATCTTGAATTTCAAGCTCTTCAAGTAGAAACAAGAAAGAAAAACCGCCCACAGCCCGATGCGCGCAACTGGTTCCACAGAAGTTAGTTGATAGCATAGATGATTTGTAGTGGTGTGCGGCAATGGGTTTTTTTTGGAGAAAAGTTGAATTTTTTCAATGTTGCTTTTTTTTAAACTTCTACCTTGTTTTATTTCACCTCGTCAGAGGAGAACGTATACATTTTTATGCGTCGGGAAAAATCAAATGGCGAATTTCGAAATTTTCAATTTGCGTCAATGGTGATTTATGATTATGACCCGTGAGGAATGGGAATGGAGTGGGAGAAAATGAATGAACACACCCCGAAAAGATTGGAATAAAAGCTTCATATCTGTAACTTCTGGAATGTGTCGTTGACCGTAGGCCATTGAAGCGAGAAGCCGATAGTCGCGTTCACCTTTCTTAGCTTGAGCATCACAACCATCAGATTTCATTCCTCTGCTATCTTGGTGGAAAATGGCTGTTGGTGATCATTCTGGAAAATTTCAGTTACACTTCGTATATTGAAAAGCAGTACAGTCGGCCCCGCTTAAACTGATATCGACGGTTTCAGCACGTAACATCCGATTAAGCGGGCTATTAGATATTATGCGGGGAACAATTCTATTGCCGTTCTACGCCGTTAGTATAGTTCGTGAAACGTCCCATATAGTTTCAATGCGTTAAAACATCAAATTCTTTCTTTGCTGCCATCTGTGTAACTTTCTGAAGCAAAAAATTTTCAATGAAATTGGCGATTACCTCCGCCTTTTAATCTAATCATGGTGCCGTTGATTAATGAATTTTTTGGCTCCTCCACATGAAACCATCGCAATACATAAATAAGTCGGCACCGTCGAAATCAGGTTTTCTGATCAAACTTCCGTTTTTTCGCCAATCTTTTTCAATTTCGTCCCAATTTTTCTGCTGACACCTTAACTTGAGAAATTCTTTACTCTTGGGCAATTTCAGTTTGAGTTTTTCTTCCTTTCTTTTGTTTAATGCACTTAAATTGTTGCACAAACTCTAATTCTTTCTTATCGCGATCATCTTTTTAATTTCAAGACATGAAGTATTTAAATTTTTGAGATTTTCACTTTCATCGAAATAGTTAGCGTCCTCTATCGTCGTAACAATATAAGAATCAAAATAAAATAATTAAATGCTCTAAAAACAGTTTAGATTTTAAACACTTTGAGACTTCCCCCAAAAAAAGGCTAGGTTTACAAGGTTCACAAGTTTTAAACGGCAACAAATTTTCCAAATTTTCAATTGTTTTCTCTAACAAAAATATCACGTATAAAAAGTGGTTAATATACATTTATAGTTGTCGCGTGAATCGTAATAAGCGGGGAGAATTTTTGAAATTATTACATTAAGCGGGAAGGTTAACATTGTCTCTATGAGAGAAATTTTGGTTCCCGAGGATATTATCCGTTTAAGCGGGACATTCGTTATCCGATTGAGTGGGGCCGACTTTACACTCGGAATTCCAAATATCTAGGGTAAAAATCCCTTATCGTAAGTGCACCAAATGCTTCCCTTAACCTATGATCACTTCGAGTGAGCGAGATCCGTGGAAGAAGAATAAGAACCAACTTGCTGTGAAGATTTCCTCTAGATCCGAGTACTCGCGTTTGACGGATTTATTGTGACTCTTCTTGAGCTTGCTCAAGAGACCGTTCGGGGATTGAAGGGCGTGAATGCGGAGAACTCACTTCTCTTTTCACTTTCGTGTCTTCTTTTTTCCTTGAAGGAAAAAGTTGGGGGGGAAATCCGATGGCTTTCCTCGTACGTCCCTCAGCTAAAAGTACGTGGGTTTCTCCGCATTGTCCGCGAGTGTCTCATAAAGTACCACCGCGATATCGATTGACCCGTTCATCTCGAATAGAGACAGTATATTTTCACCTTGTATTTCCCAACCCCCTTCTCTTGTCAACTTGTTTTCACCGTCGATTTCGAACTGCAACCCCCAACCCGCCGACCCTTGCTGTTTAAAGCCATTCCTCAGGTTCTTTTCTTTGCATCTCCTGGAAGGAAGAAGTTTGTTATCTTTATACAATGTGTCATGGTTATATAGTATCTTACCCTTTCCTTACCCTCAGGTGAGGTTGACCCCCTGTTGACGCTATACTTCACCAGGTCGATGGTGTGTGATTCCTCTTAACTCAATTAGAACGATCTTTGAATAGACCCCGTCCACGTTTTTCTTTTCCTTAAAACAGCCTTTTGAAATGGGATTCGACGAATGCTTGCCTTGAGTTATTTTATGGAATGTTCATGCCCGTAACGAGGCTCATTATTCAAATAGAATGGTCTTTTTTCCTGATTTCTGTCAATATTAAAGGCTGTAAGAATGCACATAAGAAAAAAAAACTTGAAGATTCATTATGTTTTATTTTTCTTCGAAATACAGTCTACAGTCGACCCCGCTTAAATGGATAACACAAGACCCAGCACACAATATCCGATTATGGGGGGAAAAATTCGTCTGGAAATTTCCAAAAAAAATTCAATTCTCTTTAAGGCAGGTGTTACACTATAAAAGTTTGAAGAAAGTTCTAGAAAGTTCTAGAACTTTGTTGTTGATAGAAAGTTCTTTAATAAAACGTGAGAAATGCAACCAATTAGCGTACCGGTTACTTTCAAGCGAATGTCATCAAACGGCATATTGATTGTTTTTTCGTTTTGCAAAAGATGTTTTGTCAAATCTTTTTATAGTGTAATCCCAGCCTTACACCGTTATTATAGTTTGTATATTAGAAACTGATGAAGGATCACATATACATTATTATTAATGATTCTGTGATAAACCAAACATAAAAATGAAATGAAAAAAAAAATATATATATATATGCATATATACAGTGGATCCCCCCCTTATAACGTTTTTCAAAAAATCGTCACGAAAAAACGTTGCAAGCGAGAAAACGCTGTAAACGGGAAATCTTAATGAGAATTTTTTAGAGTTGGGACCACGAAAACAACTCGTACTAAGCTGGAAAACGTTGTAAGTGGTAACGTTACACGCGGGACTGACTGTATATGTTTAGTTACAGCGGTTATATACTGTGTATATAACCGTTTTTTCCAACCAACGTTTTTTCGTGACGATTTTTTGAAAAACGTTATAAGCGGGGGATCCACTGTATATATACATATATATATATTTTTTCATTTCATTTTTATGTTTGATTTATCACAGAATCTTTATTAATATTGTATATGTGATCCTTCATCAGTCTGAGATTTTTTATTTTTCTTTGCTAAAATTAGCACCCTCTATGGGCTCAACAGTGAACAAATAATCAAACACATTCTGAAAATAATTTTGATGCTTCGAAGCCCACTCTCAATTCTAAGTATTTTTTTTAGTCTTAACAACATATTTGCCATTAATTTCAAAATCCAATAAAACTAGTTTATACATAGTGGTTAATGTGTATTAAGAATTGAAGTGTGAATCCTGATACATGTTCGATTTAAGCGGGGAACTTTAACATTGTCTCTATAGGAGAAATTTTGGCTCCAGAGGATTTTATCCGTTTAAGCGGGATATCCGTTATCCGATTGAGCGGGGCCGACTGTAATTATAAACGAGAAGGTTTTCCACATACTCTTTTCGTAACCCAGCTTTATTTCTTTTTTAATTTCAGTTAACTTAAGTTTCGTCTCAGCGCATCTGCGACACCATCCGAGTGCGATGAACATCGTAGGTACGAAATCCGGACGATTCCTGTGCTTCAACAAGAAAGGCAAACTTATCACCAGGGTAAGTAGATTGAAATCAGCTATGCACATAAATTATGGGAAGGTGGGGGTCACCCTTCATCAGTGTTTGCCTACGTGGATGATTCGCACCCTGATAGGAGGAATGTCACTCGAACTGACCAGGGGGTAGGAGATCGATGCTTCATGTAACTATAACATAAGATTCAAGAAAACATTATGAAGAGAACAAATAAGTATAGGCGACCCCAGCGCGTACATTCTCAACCCATGGCCTGTGGGCCATATGGATGTGGCCTCCGAGTCATCGTGGCACGTGAAGGACCATCAAATCATTTAAGTGGTTTTGCGGCCTGGGCCGTAGCAAGAAATGTATTCCGGAGAGGGAACGACTAATATTTCGGGAGAAAACCAAAGAGATATAACAACAGATTTGATTGATTTGATTTAATAAATTAAAATCATCTATAAAAATTAGTCATTTTTCAACATTTCACGATGGGGAGGGGGTTGAACCCTCTCGTTCCCCCCTTTCTCTCGCTAAGGCCTTGCTCGCAGCACATTTCCAGATCTTTCAAGCTGCCAACGGCACATATCCAGGCCACTTAAGCGACCCAAGCACATTTCCAAATCACTTGGAATAACCTGCGGCACACGTACAGTTCACTCAATTGGCTCATGGTACATTTTTAGATTACTTGAGGGGCTGGCGACACATTTACAGACCACTCAAGTGACATGCCGCACGCTTCCAGATATCACGGTACACCATCTCACGGTACATTTCCAGATACCCTTGAGTGGCCTGCGGTACGCTTTGAGATCACTTGAGTGGTTCGCGACACATTTATAGTTTACGAAAGCGGCCCGCTAAATTTTTATAGACAGACTTATAATTGCTGTTGGCTCATTTCCATCAGATCATTTAAGTGACTAGCACATTTCTAGGTCACTTAAATTACCCGCGGCACATTTCCTGATCACTCAAGCACGCACTTTACACTCACGGTACATTTCCAGATGCCTCAAGTTCCCGCGACACTTTCACAAACCATTGAAGTGACCCAAATTCTATGAAGGTTGTGAGCACCCTTGATCTAACAAGGCTATCCTGTCAATTACACTACCGCACGTTTCCTTGTTTCCTACCCATTCATACTTAGCTTCCAATAGCTGATCATCCTACGTATTTGCTATGAAAGTATATTTTTTTCGGGAAATACGTGTTCAGTAGGGAAATAACAGTGGTCTGTGCATAGAAGTACACCTTTTTTTTTTTTCAATTTCAGTTACGCCAATAAACATTGGTAAGAAACACGACAGGGTGTCTGATCCATATGTTTCTTACTAAAACTTACGGGAGGAGAATCCGTTCCGTGATCAAGCTGTCATGTCCGAAGCTTGGATACACACATCCAGTAGCGGTAAAAACAGAGAGAAAATAAGAAGAGAGAATTTTTGTGAAACATGTCAGGTCCAATGAGTGGCATGGCGTGGTCGATTCAAGAACTACCCTTGATGGAGTTTTTTTTTAGCATTCGCTTGTCTTTTAGGTAAATTTCTTTTGACAATCCTTCACAGAAAAGTCAGGTTCTGACCTTGGGGTTAATGTGGCGGCATATGTCTATGAGTGCGTGTTTTTTTTTTTTTTACCCGCCGTGTCCCTTTGCTTTAGCCACCTGCAGCTCTTTCTTATTATAAACGTCTGAAATTCGTGGTTGTCTACCTGTGCCTGTTGTCGGAAGTACCGCCTTGTTTTCTTTTCCTTTTGTTATTTTTTTTTTTTTACTTTTCTCCTCCTACTTATTGACAGAAGAAGAGAAAAAAAAAATTTCAATGAATGACAAAAGAGAAATACAAAAAAAAAAAAATCCTTTTCTATTGCAATGACAGCAAACGTACGCGCTTGTTGTTGTTGTTGTTGTAGCCGTGTACCCATTTACCTTGAATGAAATGGAACAACTATGCTCCAAAACAGAGGAAAAGAGAAAAAGCGATGCTACAACTCTTTATTTATTATTATTTGTTAAAAAAAATGTTATTTGTCTTTGAAAGAGGTTGTCAAAGTAAGAAATTTTTTTTAAAGTTAAATACTCTGGTGGTGGAAACTAATATTCACAAGTCGGTTGAAATGCTTCTCTTAAGAACAACAAAAACATTGCTTTTAACTGAAGAGTAGCCTATAGTAATAGGATTACAGTAAGTGCGATTGAACAAAACCTCACCAATTGGATACATCCTAGACTAGATGGAATGTTTGGTTTGCAATAAATTGTTCATTGAGTCTCTATCGCCAAGGGCATTGTTTAAAAATCTGACTGGTATGCGCATTGTTTAAAAAAAAAACCATCATTTCCGAGGTCATTGTATAAAAAAACTTTATTTTTTGCCAGGGTCATTGAAAACTTATCTCAAAACGGATGTAACTTGTGAGAAACATAATCTAATAATAATAATAATCTAATCATTTATAAAAAGTCACCTCTTATACATTGTTTGGAAATCATCATTTTTAAGCACATTGTACGCAAAACGTCTGTTTTTGAATACAGTGTTCCCCTGTCTAATGTATTGTTTGAAAAAAATTCGCCGCCAACATCATTGTTAGAAAAACGTTGCTTTCAAATGTTTTGTTACAAAAAAAAGTTGCTTTCAAATGTTTTGTTACAAAAAAAAGTTGCTTTCAAATGTTTTGTTACAAAAAAAAGTTGCTTTCAAATGTTTTGTTACAAAATAAAGTTGCTTTCAAATGTTTTGTTTAAAAAACGTTACATTAAAATGCATTGTTGAAAAACTTTGTTCCTAAGCGTGTAGTTAAAAGAAACGCTGCTTCCAGTACGTTATTAAAAACTGTGCTTCCAAATGCATTTTGTTCAAAAAAAAAACCCAAAAAAAAAAAAAGTTGCTCCCAAGTGCGTTATTGTTGGGAAAAAAAGTTTATTCTAAATGCATTGTTTGAGTAATATTATCACGGAGCGCACATTTAAAATGTCCTATTGCCAATGCATTGCGTATTGTTTGAAAAATGTCTTTGTTGACTTGAAAGCAACTTCATTGCTACCAATTAACAGCATATGTGCTTACACTATGTATAAACATCCCGTTAAAAAATTACTAACATATTGGCACATGCCAGAAAGTGTGTCTCTTTAATGTATTCACGGGTCCAAGCCGTGCGTCTAGATTCCCGAAGTGCTGTCACCTGTCTTTGAAATTGTAAGTGGGGACTGGCAGGTGTGTGGAAGTGTTTTTAAAGGTTTTTGGTGTGCGGATCTTTCTTGCTGTCTGTTGCGAGAATTTTCAAAAGGGTGACCCTATGTCGTATTCGCCATTTTGAAATCGGGGAGCTAATTTCAACTTCAGGGAGAGCAACTTCATTTATGATGGTTTCATTCTCGTAATCAAGACTCAAAATAAAGAAGAAACATCTTTAAAAGAGGAATTTTCTTTCCTTTATGAACCAGTTTGATTTCTTTATTTTATCAACTAACAAGGCAAAAAACATGAAAAAGAATCTGAAAATAAAAAAAAGTGATGACATTCTTTTCTCTTTCCCTGAAGGTATAAAAAAAAAAAAGAAAAGAAAAAAATCGTTTCCTTGTTTTACAAGAAAGTTCAGCTCGGAGCAATGTTCAGCAAATGTGTTGACAGCTTAACAATTATTATCGAAAATCATTGCTGATGCTGAAGGCGGACAGTGAGGGAAGGAAGGGGAAAAAAAAAATCCTAATTGATTGCTACTGGTAGAGATAAATTTGAAGATGTCAACGAATCAAATGACAAGATTTGAAACTGACTGATTAGGATTTCGATCGGTCTATAAATTTGAAATTTTGAGGTGTGCTTTTTTTTTTTTAATTTACTAGATGAACAGATTATGTAAGGTTTCGAGGCAGTGGCGTCGGAACCGGGGGTGCTGTGGGTGCTCAAGCACCCACGGTAATTTGTGACATGGATTCGAGCACCCCCAGAAATGATACAGAAATTAAAATTTCCGATATGAAACTAAAGACGAGCACCCACAGTTTCGAAACACTTCCGACGCCCCTGCTTCGAGATCTTCATATTTGTCACTATCCCCTTCGTAATCACTTCAAATCGGTATTGATGATGTCTTTTCCACACTGAAAAGTGTTTGACAGGACGTGCAGTGCTTATTGTGAAAGCATTTCTTCAGAAACCATAATTTCCAGAAGTGTTGTTTACGGGAATAATAAAATCTATTAGCTCTGATTCTATCTTGACCCTTTAAGCGGCAAAGCAGAAATCATTGAACCCTCCATTCAAAATGTCATATCTTTTATTTTTAATGAAGTAGGCGTTCTTCCCATTTTCAGAAGGTACAAAGTGAGGGGAGTACCAAAAAGGGTTTGATTGTTGGAGCTTCCTGCCGTGGCCTGTCGACCGTTTTGAGAAAATTGCCATAATATACATTACATTCAGGGACACCGGAAGTCAAAAACGTTTGGTATTGCTCGAGTAATGAACATAATGTTTATTTGGATATGTATGAAGACCATACGTCACACATTCAACAAAAATGTCCCGTTTTTGCTTAATATCCCATCACCTGAACTGAGGAGGGCGGAATGAGACTTGAATGATGATTGGTGTTGCTGAGAAATACTATTCAAATAATTGGTGTCGCTGAGCAATACTATTCAAATAATTGGTGTTGCTTTAGCAACATGAGCATATATGTTCTGGCGTCCCTGATTGCATTAATGTAATATTGTGAATTCGATAGGCGAGGCCGACGTGAAAACTCTTGAAACCAGGGGTTAAAACTCTTTTTTGGGATCCTGATTTCATACTTTCAGGAAGGAAAAGTTGGCATCTCCAAAAAAGACACACACACACATAATTACAAAACTTACGTAAATGCTGAAAAACACCTTAATGAAAAAATTTATTTCAGAATTATGAATTATCTAAAGAAATTAAATAATCAATGAATGTTCTGTATATACAATGAAAGTGATAATTTCAAAATAAATTGGTGTTCAATAATTTTGCGGCCATTGTATAACTCCGAGCCAATTGGCTCATTTTGCAGTTTTTCAGCAAAAATTGGTGGCCCGTGGATTTCGGGGGAAAATTAAAATTTGGCAACGCGATGTCTGAAGATTGAAGATCTGTCTGATATGAAATTCAGTATCATTATTCTATTATTGATAGTTAATCATCAGTAATCATTCAGTATCATTATTCTACTATTGATTAACAGTAGAATTGATGACAATGGTATTACAGTTGGAAAAAAAAGGAAGAAACGCCCGGTATTTTACAGTGGGGTATGTACGTACTACTACTACTTCATGACCGTGCATGCACCTCGTGAAGATTTCACCGGGAAGTATATTTCCCTCTGACTGTGTACAGTACACACTGCGCTTGAGGAAGAAAATGAAACTATTCTTCCAAGGACCTGACACTAAAACCCAGGGCTGCGACTCGATACAAAAACTCATTTGGTCACCCGGGGCAAGCATGCACATTGGCGCCCCTGCTCGCATCATTGAAAGACCAGTCGAAGGACGGGAAAGGGTAAATAATTTGGGGCCCCTTCCTGGTTCGGCGCCCGGGGCTCTATACCTGACTGCTTACCCCCTAGTTGCGGCTCTGTTGAAACTTTAGTAACTTTTCTTTCTCTCGTAGCGCGTGTCCGGATGTACAATGGTGCTACACAAATCAAGCTATTGACGTAACTTGCGGCTGTTAAGTCAAAAGACGGTCGTTCCAGGAAGAATGTTGGCGTAATTGTTATCTCTGAAGGTTGAATTCGATTCAAGCTTTCGTCCCGAGGAATTATGTGCCGCCACCAGTTGCCGTAGGCCTAACGTCATTTTCTTCTTTAGTCTACAATACATGTTGACAGGAAGACGAATACCTAGGGCTGTGTTGAAAACTACCTTTTATTTGTTCAGCGTTACGTCTTTAGTATTGTTGCGGAATTGCTGGCGAGGTGTCCGTTCGTTCGAAAATACCTGAGAGATAGAAATCTCGGTATATTGCCCCCCCCCCCCGAGGACTTGCAGCATCAGAGAAAATACTAATCGATTTTTGAGCACTAATTGGAGTTACTAAACAAAAACGTCCGGTGTATTTCCCTTGCCAATAGAATTTGCTGCCGAGATATTTTTTTTTTTTATGAATCATTGTTGTAATTGTCGACGATTTCTTCCTCGAATCCCAATTTTTCATGGTGATACATTTTAATTCATGGCTAATACCAAGGAAATTAATGCCGGCAATATCAAAATTTTCCAAGCTTTTCGCTATCCATTTGCAGTGATCATAAATTATGCATCGTGGTCCTCAATGGAGACCAAGCCGAGAATATTCGTGTGCGCCTATATGATGATTTGTAGAAATCAGAAGTCTTAATTATGCTATAACCATCTGGAGAATTCTTGAGATCGTGAGAATGTCATGGGTATATGACTCTTGAGGACAAAAGATGTAGATAAATGACTGCTCAGCCCCCAGGAACGCAGATAAATCACCAATACGCAAAGAGAGCCGCAGATAAACGGACGCTAGGCCAAGAAAGTCACAGATAAAAGTCTACTGGGATGAATGAGCGGCATGGGAACAAGCGCTGGACAAGGAAGAAATCTGCGGAAAATTATCACTGGAATAAGGCAGCAAAGGTAAATAATCGCTAGGGCAAGAAAGTTACACGTGCTCGGAGATTAGAGGTTTGAGACCCGTTGATCAGGTTCCATTACTATATTCTCGAATAGGTAGAATGGAAAATGTCGAATTAGATTGGCAAAAATATTGAATCAATAAATACCTATCATATGTAACTAGTGCGTATAACGATCACATGAGACAGACGTGTTCCTCATTATGTGGTATTCACCAACTGTATAAAAAAAGAGTCTTTTTCATCTTTTTTATTATTTGAAAACGATTTCTGTCGGCCAATAAGAAAAAAAAAAAAAACTGTTCAAGGAGGTCTTTCACGGATAAGTGTGGGAAATATAGAAGCCCACGCCGTAAATCAGGAACTGAGGGTGAGAAGGTTCTAGTTACTTACGTTCTCGAAGACGTGCACAAGTTAGCAGCAGCAGCATCCATAACAATAAAAGAAGTGGAATTTCCGGGTCTCCCTATCCATGGGTAAGCACGGTTGATGAAGCTCTTATGACCTGGACCCCTGCCTCCTATTATGGTACTCTGCACGATTAATTAACCTTTAGTGCTAATGAGGCCTTGTTATCGAAGTGCAGAGGAGGAGACAGATGCGGTGAATGTGCTTTGGACATACAGCCGTAAAGGACTGCAGATCGCACGTGAGAACATTTTTTTTTTTTTTTTTTTTTGGCTTTGCTTTCCAGGATAAGATAAAAAAAACTCCAGAAGCAACACCTCTGATGAGTCTCCTTGTTCAACAAGAAGATGGGCTTTTTTTTTAGCTCATATGCGTGATGAGGGACGAGAAGGTTGCTGTTGTATTAGAGAAAAGTAGAATCAGTCCTGTAAGCTGCAGTAGGAGAGTGTTGTTGATGAGCACGAGAAGGTAACTAGGATCGTTGCACGCGAAGCATCCTCGGGCAGCACCTTTGGCTGGTAGAGCGCCTCCTGCTAACTACCATTACCACCGCCTTTGATCTTTTAACCAAGGGATAAAAGGTGACCATTTTTCTCTTTACATGGGAAGATAGTTTCTCTGCCATTTTATGGGAAGATAGACATTGGTCTTGATTGCCTCTTATTGCCCGATGAAGGTGGAGAAGGGAAAAAATAGGGAGAAACGGTAGTTCTTCTCCCTATTTGTATGTTTGCTGAGCTGTTTACGCCGATGTATTGGCTTCTATCCCATTTTCGAGCAATGATGAGATTGAATAGGAGTCTATTTGTTTTGTCTCTCTAGATTTCCCCCTACCTTTTTCATTATAGAGATCGTGAATGGTAACAGAACACGAGAAGGAACCTAATTCAGACTTGGCTAGTCAAACTTCTCGTAATGTTCGGATTCTGGGGAAAATTCACATCAAGGGAATCAAACACGGACTATAATCTATCTGGGTAGATACATACTATTTATAGTATGGTGTCCTGAGACGGATATTCTGGTTTGAAGAAGGCCCCTTGAATAGGGGTTTTTTTTTCCATTTTAAAAAAAGACTGGTAACTTACTTGTTGTGCAACATATGGTCTGAGTACCTATAACCTACTGATTCCATACTGAATTTAAGGGACGAAACATTTATAAGATCAAACTATATAATCAATAGGGGTCTACCGAGACTTCACTTTTTTTTTTAAATAAAAAAACATAGTTCTGAAACAACTTCCACGGGTATGCCTATGATCATCTGTAGACTCTTTACGGCCTTATTCGCCGACAGATTTTAACTTCAGTCGCAGGTTAAAGGATTAGAGATCGAAACGGATTGGTCGAATTCGGGATTTTAACCAATCCGTGTCGATCTGTAATCCGTTAACCTGAGATTGCAGTTCAACTCTGTCGTCAATATGGCCGTTAGTCAGAGAAAAATATTGAAAAATGCATGACTAGTCATGAGTAATTGAATCAAACAAACTGTTTGGAAACGCATGACAAATCATGAATAATCGGATCAAACTACAGTAATCCAAAATGCACACACATGCCCAATCAAAATAATTAAAATATGAATTACCAGTCCTGAAGTATGTGGCATTTAAAAAATTTAATTAATCAATTAATTAACTTAAGTCGATACTTTTACTAGGACCATTTCAGTTAGGATACATATATATATATGTATATGTGTGTACCTCAGGTCTTAACTTGAAAAAATAATCATTAAAAACCATTTAAAACCGTTAAAAAAAAGATCTACACATCTAAATGACTGGTTATCCTTAGCGGAGAGGGTAACCAGTCCTGAAGTAATCGGGTCAAATTTATTTAAAAATGTTTGACCAGTTAGGAGTGATATCGGACCAAACTGTGTTCAAAAATGCATAACCAGTCCTGAAGTTCAAAATGTTCAAAATGCATGACCAGTCGTTATGCGATCGGATAAAATTATTCAAAAATACTGCTAGATTACGTATTATATGCACTTAAAAAGTGGTAAAATATGCTCTAAAAACACTGATATGTGCTCATATCAGTGTTTAATATCATATCAGCTCATAAAGAAAAATATGCACAAAAAAAAAAGAACACGTGCATTCAGAAGTGCAAAAATATACATTAAAAAATTCCTAAAAATATGCATTAAAAAATGCCTAAAAATATGCATTAAAAATGCATAAAAATATGCATTCAAAAATTCCTAAAAATATGCATTAAAAATTCCTAAAAATATGCATTCAAAAATGCCTAAAAAACTATGCCCTCTAAAATTAACAATACTCAATAATGAAAGATTTTCTTGAAAAACAATTGATGAAATTCGAAGAGTAAAAAGTTGCAAATAATCACATGCAAAATATAATTTTTGATAAAAAAAATTCAAAAAAATTTGCATTTATTATAAAATTTTGGGGATTTTATGCATTTATATGCAGTATAACTATAAAAGTGCTGAAAAAAATATATGCAACTGTTTATGCACTTGTGCATTGTGTAATCGCATAAAACTATTCAAAAAAATATATGACCAGTCCTGAAGTAATCGGATCAAAAAAATCGAAAAATGTTCGACCAGTCGTGAAACAATATCGGATCAAACTATTCAAAAATCCATGACCTGCTGTGAGTGTCGAATCAAATTTGTCAAAAATGACATACACAACCCGATCAATTGCACCAGTCGAATCCCGTTGTAACGAATACCGTTACAGCGGGAAAAAAAAATCTCGTTTTAACGAACACTTTTTCTAATCCCCTGGATAAGTTTTCATGGGAACAACGAAAAAAACCTCGAATTCCTTTATAACGAAATTCCGTTATAATGAAGTGATTTCTCCGGTCTCTTGAAGTTCGTTATAATGGGATTCGACTGTATTAATGAAAAAAAAATTGACTTTGTTCAATTGGGATGCAATCAGAGCCATATATCGAAAATTGTTTTCTCATGATGAGAGAAACCTCATTTCTTATACTTTGACAAACATGACTTGGCATCGTGCATGCTCACCATCACGAGACATGCATGAAATGAAAAATAGGAGAGAAGAGAGAAAGAAGTTTTCAACTTGTAACTTTTTAGATAGTACAATGTTCGGTCGAATTCCGGCCACCCGCGCTCGTCGAAAATACTCGGCGCCAGATCGACGCCCCCCTGTAGGAGCCCTCAATCTCCCTGTGATATAAAATATTGGACCTGCTTTTTTTTTTTTTCCATTATGGTTGTGTGGGTGGGCTCTTCATAGGGGCATGCGAGGGAATGGTCCTTCATTCTTGTTCAAGTATATACTTTTTTTACTTTTTCAGTCTTCACTATCAGTCAGTCTCCTTTGTCCCTCTGACTTCCTGATTGGTTGGTTGGAGGGGAAAAAAACATTTTCATGGAATTTTTATTTCATTGGTTCACTCTCTATTAGGTTTTTGTGTCTTATTATAAAAATTTATCCTAAATACCAATTTTTTATGATCAATCAATGAAAATTTTTTTTAGAATCGTGTTTTGCATCATTCTATTTGGTCAGTGTTTCTCAAAGTATGCCTCGCGGCTCCTAGGGGCGTCGCGAAGAACTAGCGATATCGATTTTATGGTGCCTCTTACTACTAATAATTCTTAATCTTAAACTTAATCTTTTCCAGCCGCGACCCAAAATCATCAAAAAAGATTAGCTTCGCGACCCGTGGGACTATTTGTTTTTCGAAATTTGTGGAATCAATGGCGCAATAGGTGGAACAAGACTATAAGTGCATTTGTACGACCCATCTCGGAAGCTCCTGCAAATCAAGTTTGGGTCGTGACCAATAGCTCAAAATTCCTGCCGATGTAGTGGTCGAGTGGTCATAGTGATTCGCATCGTGGGGTGGTCGGCTGAAGTTGGTTTCCTGTGGTTTGCAACTTCGAGCCGCGAATGCGAGCTCATCTCCCCGTTGAAAAGTCTCGCCACAGAGAGCGACAGGCGTACAACTGCGCAAATATTCAATCGATACACTTCAGTAATAATTTGAAATAAAGATGACAGCACTGGAAATTCACACACAACACTATATACGCACTCTCAGACCTAGGTTACCACACTCATACTTCCGGCACAACTCAATTGATAAATAAATAGAAAGAACAGCCCATAAAACCCCAGACTGATACAAAGCATTTGAGGTACTAGCGTTACCTCAAATGAGGCAGGGTTGTGTCGACAAAAAGTTAGCAGTGGGAACCCCCTTGCCCCGTGCTCAGTCGGTAGTAAATCGCTCATGGCGATAGACTGGATATGTGCTTGGTTTGAAAGAAAGAAATCTCAAAATCCCTGGCTGTAAATGTATTCGTACGACCCATCCCGAAAGCCATTGTGACCCAAGTTTGGATCGCGACCCATAGGTTAGGAACCCCTGTGCTAAACTATTCTGGGGAGCCGGAGATGAACCATGAATTTGGCAAGGGAGCCGTGGATGATAAATATTTGTGAACCACTCTATATTAAGTTTATTATACCCTAAATACAAATTTTTAATGATCTATAATTCTATATATATGTATGATAATTTGTTGAATCGTAATTTTACGATAAGGCAAGGCTTATGTTTCTTTGTTTCTCTTCGGCAGTTAAATGGCAAGAAAAGGCTCTGCCTCTTCAAGGAAGACTTCAGCGAGCACCACTACACCATAATCCAGTCGTTGTCGGACCCTTCCTGGTACCTTGGCTTCAATCGGAAGGGCAAGCCGCTGAGGGCCGACCAGTATTCCAAACCCAAGCTCCGGGGATGCTACCACTTCGTGAAGCGCAACCACTCTTACGGACTGGACGATTCTCGGAGGCCCGGACCCGCGATAAAAGACCCATCGAAGTTGAAGGACTTGTTGAAGGGTCGACGGTCTCCCGTCTTGAGGATCCGGAGAAAAATCATTCACAGGCCGCCGTTAAGATGAGAAGTGCAACGAGCTATGGCTTCGAAAAAAAAAAAGTCCAAGAAAGGCTTTGTTGGTTCCGATTTGAAAGGGTATTGAACAGCGTTGTGTATATATTTTTTTTTTCAACTTTTTTTTTTTGCGTCAGTGCGCGCGCGCCATCGCCTATAGGATAGATTTGAATGCCTGGGCTGGATCCCAGGCCTTTTTGTTTTTCCCCCCGGAATATCACAGACATCGTGTTAATGACGTGTGCCCCTAAGTACCGCAACACTTCTAATTGTATCCTCCTGTCGCATTGTGGATTCTCGTTGTAAAAAAAAAAAAAAGGACACGAACGTCACGTAGGTGTCGTCTTAGCAGTAGCTGTATTCGATTAATCGATTTTTCTTGTTTTCCAGGCCAAACTACGAACAAATTTCATCGCTTCCAATTGCTTCTCAGTGTTTCCCGCCAAGTAGTTTTTTGTAGCAGTACTAGAAATAATAATAATTGTAATAATAGTATTTTACTAGAGCGGCATCTATTGGTGTCAACCTAGACGAGGTTGCTTCTAATCGTAGTACAAGATATGGACTTGTATTGATTATATCGTGAAAAAAAAAAAATTATTTATACGAAAAAAAGCAAAAATGTGCCATGGATTATTATTATTATTATACAGTCAATAATTTATTTGTGTTCGTTGCTCGAAACATTCCATGAAAAAAAAAAAATTGCGAACGTGAAACGTTTTTACGTGAACATTTGAATTTCGTTGCTTAAGTGCAAAAGTTGTTGTTAATGTTAATTGTAGTGTTATTTAAAAAAGGGGGCATTAGAATGTTGTTGAAAAAAAAAACCTATTGATTGCATGTTTTTTTTGTTTCTTCTTCTTAAAATTCCCACAATGATGCCAACCTCACGATCTTGAACATTGAGATGAGGTTTGGAATCATTTTTCTAAATTTCTTATTGTCTTCTTTATGATTGTATACGCATGTGTGTATGTTTATTTCCTACTAATGTAGAACTTTTCTGAGGTATAGTTTTTTTTTTATTTTATTTGTATTGTCATCACGTTCGAGTTCCGGAGGCAGCTAATGGCACGTAACGAAAAATAACAACTCTCTTTACCCCGTTTCTCTAGAATTTTATTCAAACATATCTGGAAAAGAAAGAGATGCATAATTTGTGTTTAATATTCTCCCTCAATATTTCCCTCCTTCTCCCTCTTAAATGGTAATCAAACGTAGTTGGAATAATGATTGTTATCAGCATGTATTATTTACCTCTGTAGCCGCATATTTAACTGTTTCTTAATATATCTAGAATTGTCATCAAGACATGTTGAAGAGCCAGAGTGTCGGTCTTTTTTCCCCCCATCTCTTGAACTGACGACCCATATCTATCCCTGTGATCTGGTTTCTTAGTCTGTAGAATTGTCATCGAACATCTGTTGGAAACCCAGATGAGTTCATGTTTATATATATATCTCTCTGCTATTCGCTTTCTCCCATTCTTCAGAATCAAAATCGAGAGCTGATGAAAAAAAAGCAAGATGCGATCCATATTTATCTGCCATTACAGTCTTCTTTTTTCAAATTCTTTAGAATCAAAATCAAGAACTGATGGAAGCCAGGTTAGGATCAATATTTATCTCTCGTCAATTCCGCTTTCTTGCCATCTCTAGAACTGTGACTGGACATCATTGAGAAGCCAGGTGGAAATTCCTTTTTATTTCTCACCGCAGTCCATACTAGCTCTAGAATTCTCATCGAACATATGTTGAAAAGCCAGATGACGTTCATATTTTTTTCCCACTACCTGCTTTCTTACTTTCTCTAGAATCAAAATCCAGCGCCGATGAAAGCCAGGTCACGCGATCCGCTTTCCGACATTCTCTGAAACCAAAACCAAGCGCTGATGAAAGTCAGACGATGATCCATATTTATCTTTCCCTACGCTATCCACTTTCTGAACATCTCAGAAAGAACCGAACCGAATCTTCAGAACCGAAATCGAGTTATTGTTCGAAAGCTGGCCGATGATCCGTTTTTATCTCCTCTTCTGCTATCTGCTTTCTCAGCATTCTAGTATCAAAATCGAGTTAATTATTGTTAAAAAGCCAGGATACGACCCATTTCTATCTCTTCCTCTGCTATCCGCTGCCTTAAAATCTCAGTATCAAAATCGAGTTACTGTTGAAAAGAGAAATGACGATTCATTTTATCTCTAAAATCGTGATCCGCTTCCTCCAGCCTCTAGAGAAGGAGAATTGGATATCATTAGAAAGACAAGTGACTATCCATATTTATCTTTTCTCGGGAATATCTTAACATCTCTAGAATCAGAATCGAGAATTATTGGAGATCCCAGCGGCGATCCATATTTATCTCTATCTTTATATATATATATATATATATCTGCTATCCACGTTCTTAACATCTGTGTATCAGAATCGACTTATTGTTGAAAAGTGAGGTGATGATCTACATCTATCTCTTCTTCTGCTATCCGCTGTTGTTTTAAAATCTCAGCAGCAAAATCGAGTTATTGTTGAAAATCCAGGAGACGACCCATTTCATCTCTAACCGTGATCCGCTTCCTCTAGCCTCTAGAAAGGGATGTCGGATATTAAAGAGAAATATATATCATTAAAAACCCAAGTGAATATCAACATACAATATTTATCTCTTCTCAGAATTTCTCTCAACATCTCTAGAATCAGAATCTAGAATTGCTGAAAATCCAGAGGTGACAATCCATATTTATCTTTATCTCTCTCTCTACTATCCACGTTCTTAACACCTCTGTATCAGAATCGAGTTATTGTTGAAAAAGTCAGGTGACGATCCATTTTATCTCTCTAACTGTGATCCGCTTCCTTCCAGTCTCTAGAAATTGAATCAAGTTGTTTTTTTTAAAAGCCTAATAATGACCCATATTTGTCTCTTCCGGAATTTTCTAATATCTCTCTCTGTCTACACACACAAACACACACAATTAATCTTTTCATAAGATGCTGATTCAATTTATCCTTGTCTTAACTGCCTAAGCTCACATCAATTTAATCAAAGGGGAATCAAAATTTTCATAAATATGAAATCAAATAATATTTTTCGTCGTAGTTTACACACTCCACACGAATTATTAATGATTAATCTCGAACTTACAAGCCGACGAATATACAGAAAAATCTACTGGATACGTCAAAAATATTATATACTGTCTTTGTTATATATTTATTGGGTATAATATTTTTCTTTTTAGATGCAATATAATATATCTGATGATATATATGTGTATATACCCGATGAAATCTTTATTTAATACAAACCTCCAGCTATTACTTCATCACCTTTCCCTGCTCAGTACTATGTTATTTCGAAGTTTTGTGTCAGGGCTCCAGGGGGGGGAAAACGTTATCAATGTTAGGGATAATTTGTCAACGTTCTTTCCACAGTCTTTCCTTTTAGGGATGCTACTGGGTGTGCAAACATATATATATTAATATATATATATTTTTTCCTATATAAGACTACTCTCTTCTCCCGCTATGATGTAATATAACTGTCAGATTTTCTTTTTTTATCATTGGGGAAGAAAACTGAAATAATTTCATACCAGGAAGTTCAGAAGGAAAAATTGTTTCCCCACCCCCCTCTTCCCCCAAACCTCCTGCAACGGTGAAGAAAAATGACCTAAGAGGAGGGTTTTGGTCTTTGGGTGGCCGTTGACCATAATGGAATGGTCTGCGAATAGCCAGTCTTCTTGTTTTTGTGTTCAAGAGTTGGAACAGAGATAAATTGATTGGGTGATGTCCGAAAGAGGCTGGATTTCAATCGATTCAAACAAGCTGGCTTCTAAATTCTGTCAATTTTGGTAATGTTTGGTTTGTTTTGTGATACCAGATGCTTCCCAACTTTGTAGCCAGTTAGAGTAATTGTTTTAATTATTGTAGATTGATCATATAAATCTGAATTTTTTTTTTTCGAGAAATCTTGGGTTGTACCTTCTTCTGCATTTGATCTGAAGTTAATGATGGTTGGTAAAAAAAAATCAAAATTTAAAAAGTAGTTTTTCTCCCCTCTGCTAAGTTTCTAAAAAAATGGTTATAGGTACTACTACTTCTTTTCCGTACATGCACCTCGTACACATTCCTCAGTGAAACTTCTATACATTATATTTTCATACATTATGAGTGCTTAAATTTTTCCATGTTGGTCTATAGAAGAGGTGCACAGCCTCCGGTCTATACACATGCGTAGGCTGACCATCTTTCCCACATGAAAATACGGTATGTCACTAATTATATCCAAAAGTTGTCGATGTTGCCAATTTCAGCCAATAAATTGGCAAATGGAACCACAGTTGTCAGTTACAGCCAAAAAAAACTGTCAGAGGTCAGCAAAGTTGTCAATTACAGCCAAAAAGAATTGTCAAAGGAAAAGGGGCAAATTGCAGCCAAAAAAAAAAAAAATTGCCAAAAGCAAGTAAAGTTGCATCTATCGCTAAAATTTCTGTAAAATCACCATTAGTGGGTAATAAAAGGATACTGCAAATCGCAAAAAATTCACCAAAAAAAAAAAAGACCGTACGTTTGACAAATATGTGAGGTGAATATACTTATGACTATAATTAATTATGATAGAGTCATAATTATCATAATATAATTTACAAGTCATGAGAATAATTTTAATTCTTGATTTCAAAAATTCATGTAATCCTTGAAGAAAATAAATAAAAAAAAACGGGACATTTTGTGAGAAAAAAGTTAGGACGGCCAAAATCACTAAAATGTCCCGTAAAATGCGAAGTCATATGGCAACCCTATATATACAAATTTCTGGCCCGCGGAAAGGAAAAATTGCGCACCCCCCTGGTATATAGTTTCTGGAAAGATGGCATATATCTCTGGTTAGACACTCGATATGAAATCAATTTTTCTACTGTGTGGGTTCATCCATCGATAGCGAACTTCCATAAAAGCCTTCATTCCAGCAACCTAACCGAACACAAACTCCTCGAACAGTGTATTCGAACCCAAAACCATCTCAAGAGGGATCAAACATCTCCATCAGCACTTCAGATCCGGAAATTTCGCAAGTCCATAAGCACACGCAAACAAAGAACTCAGAAGTTCCGGAAACGGAACTCGAGTTCTTCCTCGGATGGTTACTAGTTATTTTGAAGAACCTTATTACACCTATAGAATGGTCCTTAAACAGAGGAAGTGTCCCCCCATCACCATCATCTCCACCTCAGACAACACGTGTGGATTTCTCGATTGGAATTGGCCAATGTTGGAATCCAGAAACGGTAATTTTCTTTTTTTTCCTCCCTCTCTTCCGTTTCCAAATCTTTCTCGATGAGCAGCACTCGGAATTCCTTCGATTCTCTTCCCAGTGTTTGTACTTAAACAAACTCAAGGTTGTATCTGCTTCTTCTTTTCATTGTTATAATGGAGGAGAGACGTCTTATTTTTTTGTTATTTTCGTTCGTCAAAGAGTTTCCTTTTATCTTTTTAAAAGAAGATAAAGAAAAATAAATAAATATATATATATATATATACAGTATAAGGGCTTGTCATCGCCATCAAAGAGTGATCTTTTAAGTCCTTTAAGAAGAAAAACCTGTTTCTTGACGTCTGTGGCACGTGCTGTTTTCTTCTTACTTGCATCTTTTAAATCTTTTCTTCTCCAACATCCAGTAGCGGTAAGAAAAGCAAAAAAAAAAATCGCCACCATCGTTGTCTTTTTCCTCCAAGCGACATAATTTAAGGATATTGCATTTTTTTACTTCTTCTTGTTTCAGTGACGCCATTGAGGAAACTGATCAAAAGACGTGGAAATCGACTCTTCTCAGTCTATTTGATTCGGCTTTTTTTTTGAGAACAAGAAGAGCCCATTTCTCTCTCTCTCTCTCTCTCTCTTCTGGAACCGTATGTAAAAGGTGTTATTTCATTTCCTTTTCTCAGAAAGAAGAAGGAAACCCCTTTGATGGTTACCACTTCACTATTCCTCACCGAAAAAAAAAGAAAAAAAAGACGGTTCTGGTCCGAAAAGCGTTTTGAGAGTTAAAAAGAATTTTGCCGCCCGGTAGTTAACATCCTTTCAACTCTTTTTTTGCTTTCGCCTCACCTTCAGACTATCAAAGGTTTCTCGGTAGCAATTTATCAAGCACAGAAAATATAGTCTCAAAGAAATGGAAGGGGGATTTCTTATATATATACGCTTTCTTTTCTCATTTCTGCCTCTTTTCCACGAGTCGTTAAGATCTCGTGTACCTGTCAGACAGAGTGGGGGGGTTCCTTGAGTATATGAATGTATCTGCTGGTATTATACGGGGGGTGAGAATCCTCACAAACCTCTCAAAGATTTTTATTGCTCATCTCTTTTTTTTTAGTTTTTAATCGATTCCTGAGGTTCAAAATGACCGTCACGGAATGATTCCGAAGAAATGTGGATTTCATTGATAAACGTTATTTGTGTCGTGAAACTGTTAAGTGATGGATACTGATGTAGTATATACTAACGGCACTATCAGCCAAAAAGTTCGTAATTGACGAAACTGTTCTAGCTTACATTGCCGTCATCTCCACTTAACGAGCTTTCATTTCAAAGAAGATAGTGTGTGAATGCAATGTAAGCTTGATTTTACGCGTGCTTACTCGTTCATGCTTACGTTGCCTCATTCATGTGACACAAGCTTGTTAGGCGCAGACCGTCACTTCAAAATATCGATGGTATTGAGATGAGTTAATTCATCTCGGGTGACCGGTATTGTATGTATCTGCTACTGCCAATGCCCGGAGTGAACGGCCACATCACGGATTGGCCGAGTTTTGACCGAAGTCCGTTCTTCAGAAATGATTCGGGCTTTCGCCGGCCAATTCGTGAAGCGGCAAGAGATCCCTGGCCAAAGTTCGATGAGTTGATGTAAGACGATCCGGTGGTCACCAAATCCTTTTTTTTTTTCATAGCCAACGTGTAATACATGGCTATATATGGTAGCTCTATTGGATAAGCGGCATGTGACGAGAGAGAAAAAAAACTATTTATATAATAATCTAGACATATATGTAGTTTTTCCTACCAAATTTTTGATTATCACGAAAAAATACGCCAACTTTTCGATGACCCCTGAATGATGTCTTTTGTTATCGGACTTCGGCCAGGAATCTCCGACCACTTTGCGAACTGGCTGGCCAAATCCCGAAATTCGGACATTGGCCGGGTCAATTTACAATGAAATTGGCTAGTTCGAACGAACTGGCCAGTTTCGGGATTTGGCAGTGACATATGTATACAGTAAAATTTATCGACTGATCGATCAGCCAAAACTTCGTTACTGTCCGAAGTCTAGACCAGTGTTTCCCAAAGAGGGCAATATGGATGTAATGGTCCAGAGGGGTAGTATAGAAACAACATTGGATTCTATGAATTGACTTCAGTTGGGGGCTGATGAAAAGGAAGGAAAACAATTGTGATGAATGGAGGTGAGATGGAACGAGAAGTTTGGGGAAACTCTGGTCTACACTTTTGGTGAAATGACCAATGTCGGAAGTCTAGCCAATGTTTGGAGTGGTAATTTCGAACTTTGGTCTAACATATAAAAGAACGATAATGCACACCGGTCGATCCTAACCTCGTTAAGAGAACTAGAACATCTTTCAATGGATGTCTAAACGTTAGAGCCGATGCTGGCTCATGCGGGAAAAAAAAAGAAGATTAGAATTACAATCATTTTGATATTAATATTCTCATATAAAGACCTCTCTTGCTATCCAATTGCTTCGCCACCGTCATAGACGATGGATTCAAAATATTACGATGCCGTAGCAAGATCGACATGCTATTCTTGAATCTGTTGTCCACTAAATTAACCGTTATGACCGTAAACAAAATCCTTGGCAATATTATGATTGAAAGAAAATAAAACCTGGAGATGATCTCTCCAATACTGATCATGCACATTAAGGAGAGGTCACATGTTTCCTCTTTGTTATAGTATGTGCTTGTTGTACGTGTTGGCATCGAAACGGGTAGCGAATGTTGAAAAAGAAGACTAAATATAGACTTAAATGTGTAATGTGTGTGTGTGTGAAGATTATCCACGAGAGTCAATTGTGTTCGTGATTGTTATACTATGTATTATATAAATATATTGTTGTTCGAACATCGATGAGGTACATGTAGATGGCGATGTCCGTACGTTCCATGTTGAAAATTGCGTTCATGTAAATGCTTTTGATTTCTCACGTATGTACTTCATGTATTCTCTCATACTTGTAAATTTATTTTTTAATTATTGATTTTTTTTTTTTTCGTTTCTTTTGTCATTAATTTACTAACATTTTACGCCTTGTTGGGGTTCTGATTGAGGAAAATCTTGTTTTAATCAAAAAATTTTCATATTTCATCGAGTCATACTGTTTTTTTCCTGCTCCTTCCCCCCCATGTATTATGACTTTATATAATATTTCGCATGCGATCTGTTGTTTTTTTCCCGTTCCCCCCCCCATGAGTATGTAAATATGTTCATAGAAGAAACAAAAAAACGCAAAAGTATTTATACAGATGTTTTACATGAAAAAAAACAATAAAGTTTAAACGTCTAAAATATTGATTGCTTGTTTGTATGTTTGAGTGTATAAAATTCATTGTTACATTGGTGAGACTTGTTTCCATGAGAATACAATTACAGTAAAACCTCGGTATAACGGTACTCCGCGGACCAAGAAAAAATATCGTTACAGAGAGAGGTTATCGTTGTCTCGAGAGGCATAGACATTTCAAATATGACTTGAAAAAAAAAATACCGTTTCAGGGAGATTTATCGTTATAGCGAGGTTTCACTGTACTTGCTTATGCGAAAGGTTTTGCATTATTGGAGGTAAAACGAAGCATGTTGCCTTTATGTTAAGAAGGCTTGAACATCTAGCTTTCTTTGAGAACGATCAGTGCCCGGTTTCGTTTCTATTCGGATAAGAATCTAGCACTTCACTCGAATGTTATACAGTCAATATTGCCAGATTTTTATCCATCCAGAAACAAAAACTAGCTGTTGACTATTTGAATAGAAACATAAAAGTGATGTGGGGCTAGCTTTCCGAATAGCAACAGAAGTAAGGAGTTAGTTATCCGAGCAGAAACAAAGGTGAGAGACTAGCTGGTGTCATAAGAAACGAAAATGGAAAGGTGTGGTTGGTATTCCAATTAGAAACTCTCTTCGGCACATCTCGCCCCTGACATTTCGACTTGATTCACCAAGTAACTGGGTGAGTGACCAACTGATTGAGTAAGCGACAAATTGAAGGGCTGAGTGACCGTATGAGTAGACAAGTTAGTGAATGAGGGACAATATGAGTGAGTGCGTGTGGTCGTATGATAGGCCAAGTGAATGTTGTCACTCACACAATAACCTTGTCACTGAAAAAGTCACTCACACAATAACCTGGTCACTGAAAAAGTCACTCACACAATAACCTGGTCACTGAAAAAGTCACTCATACAATAACTTGGTTACTGAAAAAGTCACTCATACAATAACTTGGTTACTCATACGATCACTCACACAATAACTTGGTTACTCATACGGTCACTCACACAATAACCTGGTCACTCATATGGTCACTCACACAGTCAGTCACTTACTTGGTCACTCACTCGATCAGGACAGGTGAAATGTACCGGGAACGAAATGTCGGAGCCGAAATTTCGGGATCCACAATAATTACACACGTGATTCCTTGTGAAAAACTAATATAGAAAAGTGTTTTTTCCGTTTTGGGATCGGACGAATATTTCTGGATGTGAAACGTTTTGAAGTTTTGTGACGTGTCAGTTTCGTAATGGTCAGTTACGTGCCTAACACCCACCGAAAGTATATCCACCCACTTCCCCCCCCCCCAAAGGGGGTCGCAGATAATTGAAAATAAACCGAAATATTCAATCACGTTAGAAGCCAAGTTTAGGGTTTTTGGTTCTTTTACGATTGTTTGATTTGATTAGAGCCTTTTCTCTTCGTCTAGAGCATAGTTTCCAAAACTTCTTTGTTCTATCGCCCCCTTCACCAGAATTTTTTTTTCTGTCATTGCCCCCAACTCAAGTGAACCCATAAGATCCTATGCTAAATCTGTAGCTTCTATCGCCCCCTGGACCATTCCATCTCCCACCAGGGGGTGATATTGCCCACTTTGGGAAACACTGGTTTAGAGCGATGTTATAACCTTGTTATTACGTGTTATTTTATCCCAATATATACTGGCTCATTTCTTTTTTTTTTTTTTTTCTAACGTGTGGTTCCGTTAGGACAAGACTACCAGATTTATCGCCGATTCGCCAAATAGAGATCAGAAGTTTGTACGTGAAAGGGTGAAGTCAAATCTTTTGGAAAGGGAAAGTGCGAGGGGAAAAAAAAAAAAAAACGTTCTTGCACATCTTGAGCTACCTTGATTCCTCTCAGGGTTGGCATTGTTTTCAGGTTCAAAAACGCCAAGTAATACGTTTGGTGTGCGTTCAGTGAATTTGACTAGAATTTGAAGTGACGTCATCAATTTTTGAAGCGTTTTGAAGTAATTTTGAAGAGCCGAGCTCTTTGGCAACGTGTTTACTGCAGTTTGGCAACGCGCGGGGTTAATCAAAATGTTAAATTTAGCCAAAAGCTATGCCGAAGTTGAAAGCACCGGCGAAGGAATCGGATTGCATAGCCGAGCTTTAGATTCTAGAGAGATGCTCACAGAGGGCTGCATAAAAGCGCATCGATCGATAAACCCTACAGTCTCATGTGTGTTTGTTTACGTTTGGAATCACCCTATAGAACCAAGCTTTTGATTCTGGGAATATTCTAATAGAAATCAAGCAACCACATCTTGATCTTGTTCACGATAAAACATTGAATAAGCTTACGTAGAGATCAGAAGTAGAGATCGTAACGATACGTAGAGATCAGAAGTAGAGATCGTAACGATACGTAGAGATCAGAAGTAGAGATCGTAACGATACGTAGAGATCAGAAGTAGAGATCGTAACGATACGTAGAGATCAGAACATCGAGTTCTCCGCTGCAAACCTGAAACGGACTATAGCTCCTTACTTCCGTTTATGACTACTACTTCACCAAACACCAACTCTGGCCATATCGCTATATTGCAATTTACTGCCACCGATAGACGTCTATCGCCTCAAGTTTATAGCTGGTCATTTATGACTGGAACTGGCTTAGAGAACCAAGCTTTTGATCCTGGATATATGCATATAAACAACAACGTTTGTTTATGCGAAGCTAGCAAATTAGCTTACTCTGTGGAAAATGTCAAATTGAAAAACTTGTTTTCCTGCATGACTACTACTTTAACCACACACCAACTCCGGTCGCATCGCTATACAGCAATTTACTACCAAAATCTTTCTCTTTAGAGAAAATTTTATGTTATACTTTTGTCCTCCTCTTGGACGGGGGGTGGGGACTTCCGGCGAGATAGCATATTGAGGTGTCATCTATCGGTGGTCGTCTCAGATCCGAGATGAAGAGAACTTATCAACGCTCTTCCCCGGAATTGAATCTGCGTACCTGACGGTAGCTTTCGTGGTGGTAGACGAGCATCTCACCACTGAGCCCCTCCAGAAACCAGCAACTTCGGGCTTCACGCATGACTGGAATCAGCTTGCATATAGCTGAGCTATGCTTTCTTACATACGTATAATTGCAGTGGATCCCGCTTATAACGTTTTTCAAAAAAACCATCATTAAAAAAACGTTGTAAGCGGAAAATGATTTAAACCGGGAAATCTTATTTAGTATTAGCAAAAGTTTGGAACACTGTCCCCTAATTAAGTCGTACTAAGCGGGAAATGTTCAAAGTGGGAACGTTATAAGCGGAATCTACTGTATAACAGCGTATCAATCATTAACTTACGCTAGCTCTTTCAGTCATCTACTCCCTTATGTTAGCTCTTTCAGTCATCTAGTCCCTAATTTTAGCTCTTTCAGTCATCTAGCCCCTTATTTTAGCTCTTTCTAGATCTTTCAGTCTCCTTATTTTAGCTCTTTCATTCTCCTTATATATTTTAGCTCTCTCTCTCTTTCTAGCTCTTTCAGTCTACTTATTTTAGCTCTTTCTAGCTCTTTCAGTCTACTCATTTTAGCTCTCTCTAGCTCTTTCAGTCTACTCATTTTAGCTCTCTCTAGCTCTTTCAGTCTACTCATTTTAGCTCTCTCTAGCTCTTTCAGTCTACTCATTTCAGTCTACTCTTTCTAGCTCTTTCAGTCTCTTACTTCTTTTATGGCTGGAAAAAGCTAACAATCTCGTAGGTAAGAAGTCAAATATGCTAAGGGAGCTCCTGAGAGTATTGATGAGAAACTCAAGTGAGAGATGGTAGGTTTTCAATCAATTTCAAACCTACACGTGGTGGAATTCTGTTCATCTTCGAAACATAGGTTGTTATACTAAGTAAATATATCCCCCCCCTCCCTTATTATATATTGCATTATGGCTAGTGGCGAGGCATTCCGTTCGCCCCGCCTGTTACGAATGTAGGCCTTTCCATCATTGGTCGGTAGTATATCGTACATACGAAGAACAAGACCCATCCACAGGGTCCGAGAGCTCTTCCATTTCAAGGAAACACGATATATTATCTGGCGCATGGCACCTGACATCACCACCGACTCTTCCAATCATCAGGTGCATTAGATATATCCACAGACCCTGTCTCTTCTTTCCCGGGCCTGATCAGGCTTCGAATCTTCGTTTACTGATTGGACTTCCTCCTCCTCACTAGGGCCCTCATAAATGTCATCGGTAACTAAACGTCTCGGACGTCTCCCGAGATTTAGTGGTGCAATTTAGTGCTAGTTGCAGGTATTGGTACGGAACCTGTTGTCAAAGTAAACAGGTATAAGGTTAACTTTCGTAAAAAAAAAACAAAAACGAAGGGGGTCGTGACCTTTCCTAGGCACTATGGTGGTCGACTGAATCAAGGAAATGATGAGCGAGCGTCCGTGTTGCCACAGAATTATTTTTCCTCCCCCCTAGTTCTTAAAAAAGTAAATGAAACTGATACGGTACCCGACATGGCCCATGGGGGGTACTTTCGAGAACAAACGAGGATTTTATTTAGTTCTACGGCAAAAGAAGGCAAGCGCCCCCCCCCCCCCCTGCAAAAAAAATCACTAGGGGTTACTTTTACCTCCTCTAGTGTTCCGTGTTTACACTTCCCGAATTTTTGTGTTAGCTCAGACACGTTATGTCAAGGAAGGGAACATTCCTTTCCCACATCAGGAATGTTTCATGTATTCGATTGCGTGCACGTCCCTCCTCCAACGTACGTACCTCCGGTGGAAAGAAAACTAAGCAAATTGTACAATAACATTTCGTTCCATCGCACGTACGAGGTTCCCTGAAAGATTTCCCCCACCGGGTCAAATGAAGCCGAATCCGCACAGCAGGCACTTCAAGATGGCGCACGTGTTAATTGACAAATAAAGAAATTCACCGGTAGGTGCCGTCGCAGCCGTTCGTCGTTCCATGTGCGATCAAAGTTTTCTGGGCTGTAGAGATGTGGTCTAGCTAGGCCGGTGTTCTGCAACAACTAGTCCGTGACGGTACGTGGGAATTTCTCGCAGGTCCGGGATACATTTCACTGAATTCTTGAAGACATTGAAGGACCGGACACACCCCGCTTCCCATCTCAAGGAGATAATTCTTGAAGCCACTACGTGATTGGGTAGCAGCGTTGTTGCGGGGTGAAAAGGGTGCTTTGGAAATTTCTTGTTTCTGTGGGGGCGAAAAAACTGTTCAGCCACGTCAGTAAAGCAGAGAAATCAAATGGAAGTTGACGCAGAGTTTTATGTCTAAGGAACATAGCCGAAGCACAACGTTTATTGAGTGTTTTGTTGTTTTTCTTATAATAAAGGCCCAGACAATGTCCAAATTTGGCAAATCTAAAATTTCGTAAAAATACAATTTACCAGTATTGTGGAACATAAAACTTGCGAAGGTGTACAACATGAAAATGAACAATACATGGGGGACATTGAAGTATTACGTCAGCAGACTTTTAGCCATTTTTGACACCCCCCTTCCCCTCTCTTGTCAGCTAAATTTCGTCTGCTCTACCCCTACCTCCTAAAGCATATTGGGATCAGAGACGTACACGGGGGGGGGGGGCGAAACCAACACCACCTACAGAACAAGGCCTCCGCGCGAAGCTTGTGACGTCACTGAAGAAGGCCATTTCTCCTATTGCCATTGGGTATACTGCAAAAAAAATGCAAAGATCTCGCATGCGTCGGGCCTGCTATATGCAATGGCAATAGGTGAAATGGCTTTCTTACGTGACGTCACAAGCTTCGTGCGGAGACCTTGTTCTGTAGGTGGTGCTGGGAAGCACCGAGACACGGGGCCTTTCCCTTATGCCTCCCCCCCAGACAATCAAATGTAATTTTTTTATGCAAAAAATATTTTAAAAAATTTAAATATCGAAGAAAATGCCTTTATATGTTATTCTAATAAATTTCTGTTAATTTCAATGGTATTTGAAGGGTAAGAACTCAAAATTTATCTTTAAGTAATTCATTGCGACCTAACCTTTAAGCCATCGAGCTCAAACCATGACCCGCTGGCTGAATGTGCCACCCCCGTCTCCCCAGAGTTATCTGATGTGGCCAGCCCCCTCAAACCTAATTTTGTAAATATAAACTAAGCGGTACATTTACAGATAGCTTAAGTAACCCGCGGCACATTTTTAAGATCACTTGAGTGACCCGCGGCACAGTTCCGGAACACTTAAGTGGTCCGTAGCACATTTAGAGATTCCCCCTTAAGTGACAGGCACAGTTTTAGAGCACATATAAGCGGCCCGCAGAGTAGTTCTACATCACTCAAGTTACCCGCGTCACATTCTCAGATTACTCAAGTGATCCGCGGCATATTTCCGGATCATTTCGAGTGATTTGAGCGCAGTTCCAGTGCGCTCAAGTGGCCCGCGACACAGTTCTAGAGCTCTTAAGTGGCTCGGACACTTAAGGATCAGATCACTAAAAGAATCCGCGTAACATTTAGAGAGATCACTGAAGTGACTCTATAAAGGACTTATCAACAGGGGAAATATTAGTTCAGGTGCCCACAGTCTAGGGAAAGGTTTTTCTCGTTTTTTTTGGCGCACTCAGTGAAGATGCCATTAAGAATTATTTTTATAAAGGGTGGTTGATGACGTAATCATCATTCAAATCCCCTTCCCCTCCTCCGATTGCCTCAGGGGACTCATCAACTGCCTCGTGCCTAGTATGCCGTCGCGCCGTGAGACCTGTCTCACTGTGGGTGGGGGGGGGGGGACCATACGCCCCACATTAGACTCATTTTCGGTTCGATCTCGCGACGTGGATTTTGGACTGTCCGGCAGTGATGAGCTTTACATGACAATCATGCGTGCGTGCTATGACTTTTGTATACATGGTGCATCTCTTCCTCTGTTATAACTGTGCGTATTCGTACCAAATTCAATTAAAAACCTGTCCATTGGTTTTTCTTTGACCCTTTTGTTTATCGAAAGGCCAGATAACGACACATGTATGACGACTAATTTTTAACTTGAGAGATAATTTTGAAGCAAATGGCCAAGCGTCCAATTGAGTTTGAAACCCCCCCCCCCGGCTCTAGAACAATGTCCCCGGGCCTTTCAAGTTTCGAGTACTTCCTCTCCTGCCTCCGTGGAAGGCTTGCGTACCCCTGTATGAGACTTGCGTACCCCTAGAAAAGCGTATGAGCCTTGCGTAACCCTAGAAAGGGCTGACGTACCTCTTCAGAATACGTAGAAGGCTTGCCTACCCCTTGAAAAAAAATAAGAAAAATCATATAGGCCCGCTGGAAGGACCTTAGACTGGGGGTGTTACATAGTGCATGCGGTACAGTCGAATCCCATTATAACGAACGCCAAGAGACCGGAGGAATCACTTCGTTAAAACGAAATTTCGTTATAAAGGAATTCCAGGTTACCTAGCATTGTTCGTATGTAAACTTATTTGTGGGATTAGAAAAGTGTTCGTTGAAACGAGATTTTCGCTATAACGGTATTCGTTAAAACGGGATTCGACTGTATATCTGTGTATTTTGTGTCTTTTTGAGTAATTTATGTTTTATTTGTACATTATAGGGGTCGTCGTATTACGTCAGCATCGATAGGGGAAGGGAGGGGGTTTCAGGTTTATTTAGTCTTGATGACAATGTGGGAATGCGCTGCGGGTAACTTCAGTCATATAGAACTGCACTGTGGGCCACGCTTAAGTGCTTAAAAACTGTGCCACACGTCAGTCGAGGGAACTCTAAATGTGCCGCGGACCGCTTAAGTGTTCTGGGACTATGTCGCGGTCAATTAAGTAATCTTAACATGTGCCACAAGCTTAAATGCTCTGAAATTATGCCACGGGTCACTTAAGAAATCTGTAAATGTGCAAATTAGTGCATTCTTACGAAATCAGGTTTGAGGTGGCAGGAGACCATATTTGCTCCGCTGATCATGGGTTCGGCAAATATGGCTTAGAGGGTGGGGGTAACAATGAATTTCTTAAAAATAAAATTTGGGTTCTTAGCCTTCAAATAGCATTTAATTTAACAGAAATTGATAATAATAACATATGTAAAGGTATTTTCTTCCGAAATTTTTATTTTTTTTACAAATACTTTTTGCATTCAAAAAATGAATTTTTGACCTTCGGGGGCGGAGGCGGTGGTGCTCATGCCCCACCCCTTCCATGTACGTATCTGATCCCAATATTGCATTAGGAGGTAGCATGGCAGAGCTGACGAAATCTTTCTGACAAGGGGAGCGATTAGAGTTTTGGTGAGTTTTGCTGGCAGGGGGGGGGGGAGGTTTCAAAAATGGCTAAAAATCTGCTGACGTAACACAGTCAAAAACCTCGTTAGTGCGTCACTCTTGGGAGAGCAAAAATATGACTTAGTAAGCGGGGTGACTCGTTAAACGGAGTGAACCATAGGTGCCAATTCCTGCCTGAGGACAATTCCATAAAGTGACCCGGTTATATATATTTGTATTTTGTGATTTGCTTAAATAAATAATAAAGCAATGCTCTGCGTACCCATTGAATGCACCCAAGTCTTGCTTACCCCCTCCCTCCCTCCCTCAATCCCAGCCCCCTTCAAATACGTAGGACGGTAGCTTATTCACAGATGCACTATTGAAACATGCAGGATTTTTTCCCATATTTAGACATATGTAGCAGTATTTTTACCCCCCCCCCCCCCCCAAAACATTCTTATGAGGCACGCGTACATTTTGTTTGGAACGCGTAGGGTGCTTCGACATCCCCTAAAAAATGTTCAGGAGGAAACACCTCTGGAAATTCGAGAAAGGCGCTCGTACCCCCCCCCCCAAATGCGTGTGCGGTTTGCTTACCCCCTAGAAATGCACATTAAACATTGAACATTGAAGGACCGGACACACCCCGCTTCCCATCTCAAGGAAATGTCGAAGCGTTCCCGTAAGATGGGTGCATCTGGAATTTTATTAAATGACTATATATATCTATATAAATTTGTACATGACACAATAACAAGTCCAGGAGAATAAATCAACGAAATGATTATGGCGAATCGTGGTCTAAGTATCGAAGTGTAAATTGATATTGTGTAGCGTCCTCGGCACGTCTGGATTCGATAACCAAAGTTCCGTTGACGGCGGAACTTTGTCAGGCTAATAATAAACAGTGGAGGCACAATATAAGTGTAATCCCGTTTGTACGACTTTAACATGTATACGACGTTTGGCTGTGGTCGAAATTGGTTCCTATACATCAGGCATCTTCAACCCGTTGCTCGCGAGCACCGCGATGCTCCATGAAGTACCCAGAGTGCTCGATGCTTGTGTCCGATTTCGTGCTCCCGAGCACTTGTTCATCGCTCCAATTAAAACACCTTATAAAAATTACGTTAAAGGATCGAAATCATCCTGATTTCATGTGCATTCGTATGCTAAACTTTGTCGTAAAGGGTGCTCTTCTTTTGGTGACGGGTACGGGCAGTGCTCGCGCGCGACTGGAAAAAGGTTGAAGACCTCTGCTATATAACATTGTAATGTCAAAATGTAGACGTTATTAAAAAAAGTGGTGCACCGGTGGTTATGCATAATGATCACCAATCGTCTGGATAAATGAAGTTTGATTAAATTCAGTGATTGATCACGAGAATCAGGCAGTACTTCCGTCCGCGTTCGTCGGATGCCACCAGTTATAGTCGTGTATAAGCCGTACAACGACAAATCTATGCCATGTTTGCGTCACATGGAGTCCTGGTCCAAGTCAGCCAGTTACCGGAAACCCAGGTGTTTTTCAGCTCATTCTATATAGGTGCACATTCCTGTTCTATAAGTACCCTACATCTTAATTCTCCTGGGCAATTTAGGAGAATTCCATCATTCCCGAAGCTACATCTCGGATGGCTAGTCTAGAAACCTGAGTGGGTGCTCAGGTACTGCAAAGTGGGTATGCGTACCGCGCAGGTTGGGAACCTCTGCTTTAGAACAGGGGTGGTGTTTTCTGGTACACACACACACACACACACACACACTACGTTAACCTATGGGGGTGGGGGAGTGATTGAGAAGAGGGACACCGCAGTAAACGATGTGACGACGTCTTAACGAGGTTTCATCATTCATTCCTCCTTTCACATGAGTAAAAAAAACAACATGCGGAAAACATTCAGAAGAAAGCAAAAGGAAAAAATTCCTCGATATGGGAATTTTCCGAATCACTGGTCGTTCTCGCAAAACGTCACGAAAGCAAATGGTGAAAATAACAATAAAACAAAATGGATGAACCTATGATGACCTTTGGCTTTGCCTGCCCCCCTCCCCCTCCACTCGAATGGGGACCCTCAAACAGAAAAAGTGCGGGGATCTAGGGTCACTACGGGACTGAAATTAAGCGGCGACCATCAAACAAACCAAAGGTGCCCCCGCTCTCTTACAAGGGAAAAATAGTATTCAAACAAGTTCGGAAAAAAAGCACGAACATGGGCGAATCATGATGATTTTTCATGCCCGGTACCAGTCTTGTACAACAGCGTTGAAGTGGAATTACGATTTCTCACATGTTTCATGATGGTCCACGAGTTCAATTCCCGGCGTCATGGTGAAGAAAAAGACGACATTTTGAAAAGCTGAAATCATTTTCCACCAGCGGTAAATGTTACCGAATCAATGGAATTGTTTGTCGTTTTTGGCAGATTGAGAACTACTTAAAACCCAAGGGGGCAATGACGTGTTATACAGTCGAATCCCGTTATAGCGAACTCCAAAAGACCGGAGAAATCACTTCGTTAAAATGAAATTTCGTTATAAAGGAATTCCATGTTTGTTCATTGTTCTTATGTAAAGTTATCTGAAGGATTAGAAAAGTGTTCGTTGAAACGAGAATTTCGCTATAACGGTATTCGTTGAAACGGGATTCGACTGTATAGGAAAAAATTATAGTTAATTTTTCAAGGAAAAAAAAATACGGGATGTTGCCTATAAATAGGCTGACCATATTTCCTCGAGAGAAATACGGTAAATTGGGATTCCCAATTCGGGAAAATACGGGACATCGCCAATTATAGCCAAGAAGGACGCCAAAAGTGAACAAAGTTGCCAAATATTGCTGAAATTACGGAAAAAATCGCAATGGCGGGAAATGGAGCAATTCAGCAAATTGCAGTGGATTAAAATGAATTCCACGAAATAAAACGTTCACCAAGATTAATGCAATTATTTATAGTTGTAATTATCATAATATAATTTATGAGTAGAAAAAGGATTTCAATCTTTGTGACTTCAATAAAGAATAAAAATCCAAGTAGGCGTCGTGTAAAAAACGGGAAAAACCGGGACGGGCAGAAAAAAAAAACTGGACTGTCCCGGTAAATACGGGACGTATGGTCACCCTACCTATAAATAACATTGCACCCAGAAGAAATATGTGAAAACGAAACTGTTGCCCATAAACAATCAACCTATAGTGGAACTTTTTGATAACGGACACTCATGGGACCAAATACTTTGCTCGCTAACTGGAGAGTGCGCGCTAATAATAAACAGTGGAGGCACAATATAAGTGTAACCCCGTTCGTACGACATTCACATTTATACGATGTTTGGCTGTGGTTGAAATTGGTTCCTATACATCAGGCATCTTCAACCCGTTGCTCGCGAGCACCGTGGTGCTCCATGAAGTACCCAGAGTGCTCAATGCTTGTGTCCGATTTCGCGCTCGCGAGCACTTGATCAACGTTCCAATTAAAACACCTTATAAAAATTACGTTAAAGGATCCAAATCATACTGATTCTATGTGCATTCGTATGCTAAAAACTCTGCCGTAAAGGGTACTCTTCTTTTGGTGACGGGTACGGGCAGTGCTCGCGCGACTGGAGAAAGGTTGAAGTCCTCTGCTATATAACATTGTAATGTCAAAATGTATGCGTTACTAAAAAAAGTGGTGCACCGGTGGTTATGCATAATCATCACCAATCGTCTGGATAAATGAAGTTTGATTAAATTCAGTGATCGATCAAGAGGAATCAGGCAGTTAGTAAGTGAGTGTGTAAGTGAGCAAATGAGTGATTGATCGACATTTATCACCTTTTACCGGTGATTATGCATAACTTCCTAGTTTCGTTTTAAAGGAATTCCAGGTTTTTGCATTGTTCCTATGCAATCTTATCTGGGGGATTAGAAAAGTGTTCGTTAAAACGAGATTTTCGCTATAACGGTATTCGTTGAAACGGGATTCTACTGTACTACTGGATAGTTCGAATATAAAAAGAGGTACACCTATTTTTTGAACACTTCACAGTTTGATATGGAAAAGCGTTGAAACAGTTCCTACGTGGCACAAAACACTCAACCATTTTGAAATTTGAGCAAAACACAGTTGAGAACCCATTTTCGAATAATCCGCATCGTCCGTTTGATCCATGTTGAAGCCAGTGGTCAGCCATATCGATTGTCCTGCGTAAGTAATGGTAACCTTTTCTTGGATTCAACAAAAAAAGGTTGGAAACACGTATACTTATGAGCCCTCTGCTGGCGATTGTAGAAAAACTTCACGAGTGAAGTCTAAAGCTTAGTGAAGTCTAAGTCTGCAGTCTAAGTCGTGAAGTCTAAAGTTAAGGAGTTGCTTAGAAGCTTCAATGACGAAACTTGCTCAAAATGTAAAAAATGCCCTCGCTTGAAAAATATAAAGTTTAATTCTCTCTCAATATGGAACATTTTTCCCTTATATCCCCTCAGATGGCGCCTCCTGGAAATCGAAAGAAACTCTGGTTCGTTAAAAGATATCTGGCATTTTGGAGGGGGTTAAGGGAGTTTTCTACCTTGCTGACTGAGGACTGATCAGATCTGATCAGAGCACTGCTTGGTTTTTATTTCAGATTGGCCAAGATCCATTTCAAGTCAGAGCACTGCTTGGTTCTCATTTTAGATTGGCCAAGATCCATTTCGAGTCAGAGCACTGCTTGATTTTCATTTCAGATTAACCAAGATCCATTTTGAATCATACCAATTTTCAAATGTAATTTCGAATCAGAGTGGTACCCAAGACTAGTTCTGACTCACAACACTGTTAGAGAGAAAACTATACGCAACTTTCCAAGAGCCATTTTGAATCAGAGCATTGTTCGGATATCATTCCGAATCAGAGCATCGTCCAAGACCCGTCCGAACTCAGAACACTTTTCGAAAGCCATTCCAGGTTTTCCAGGAGCCCTTTCTGATCGCGGAAAAGCCACGCTAATTAAGAACATTGTTCGAAAGCCACTTCAAACTGTCCAAGAGCCATTTGGATATCAGTGAACAAACTATTCAGATACCATATCATTATACCGGACCAGCATCAAAGTTTGCATCCCCATTCCCAGCGCCAAAGGGCTGATTGTGTGGTTAAAGACGGGCTTACCTGACATCTTGCCCATATACAAAAAAAAAATTCATTTTGGTGCTATCCCCGAAAACGGTCGACTGTGTTTCAAAAGGGGAGTTTTGAAGAGTCCTATGAGCCATGCTCGGGTGCGGTGGATTATATTGTTCCTCGATAACAACTTACACCGCATACATACTAAGAAGACTGGCAGTGCGCGTCTGAGCGGTGGGAGCGATGACGAGTTCAAACCGTCAAGAGCCCCAGTGATTGATCTTAAGAGGAAATATGATCTTCGACCACGTCGGCGTCAACAGAAGTAACCAATAAATGGAAAACAGAAGCAAGTTCACCTGCAAGGAGATAAATCAAGTCATTGATGGCAAGGACGAATTAAGTGTGATTTACTCGGCTATAATGAATAGGTGCTGATCTTAGTTCACCCGGTGACGATTCCGGTAATGACTTGCGGCTTAGACGATGACGATCTGCGACTAATTCACCGTGATTCGAAATTTTATATTCCAAGATTATCGGCAATCATTCGATCAATTGATAATTACTGCAACATTCTTATGGGATGGACGGCTATACACCACCATCTTATAATCCCGTTTATAATTTTGATTGCTCATTGGCGTTGATTGTCTAGATTTTATTCATTTGTTATATTATGACTTCAGGTTGACGATCAATTTTTATGTAATTTATTTTATTTTTTGCTTCCTTCGTCCGAGATGGTCATGTTACGTTGTTTTTAATAAAACTTTCCGGATACACCCATCCTTCGGGAACGCTTCGATATCTCTCCGAGATGGGAAGCGGGTTGTGTCCGGTCTTCAAAGGTGGGCCTCGGGTAGACCTATGATGGTAGGAAGAGAAGGTGTAAGTCAGTATGATGTGTGTGTATGTATTGGATGAGGAGGAAAGAAGGAAAGTCAATTCCTGAAGTTTTAGTCCATGCTACAGAAATTTCAGCCTGGTCTTTATGCAGGTCGGTAAAATTGCCGCCACTTTTTCAAGTATGATGTTTCTGAAATGGAAGCTTATCATACATGAAATACAACCTAAGTGAATCCGCACAAGCAATATAATGCGATCTCTAATAATCAAAATCTATCAATAAGTCAAAAATCCAAATATGGTAATAAAATTCAACAGAAAAGTTGCCAAATGAGATACAGTATATGCAATATTTACAATTCCCTTTTCTCCCACGGAAGATGAAAGCTTTTTTTTTGGTCTCCTGTACGCCTTTTTGCGAGCTGGATGTTCTCGGCGTAGGAGATTCACGGCAATCGACGATATCTCTTATACGCTGAAATTCTGAATTCACCATGTTTCCAAATTGATTTTTGTTGAGTTCTTCGATATAATTGAAAAAATTGGTGGAATATCTCTGTATGTTTATGCTCCTGATAAGCCCTCACAAATCTCCTCAAAAGTTTATTTTGTCCCCTTTGTAGCATTTTCATGTTCGTTGTACTAACATGTGCCCATTGCAGGAGAAGCATAAAGTAAGTTTGGCCGTAGGATTGATTGATTATAAAGTGGAACTTTTTTGTTTTTTAATAGAAAGTTTGGCCGGAGGGAATGGTATTTTGTTTAAGGCTCCTATAATTTTGGTCGTTTTTATTACGTGCAAATCCGATATGAGAAGTATAGTCAGTGGTTTTTTTTTTTATATATATATACATCCTAAGTAAGTACTTAACTGTCCGATAGGATGTAAGGCGTGATTTCCAACCATACAAACGTTCTATTCTGGTATACGTTGCTACGAAGTACCGAGCACTAAGCTCTCGTCTTGGTTTCTGTTCTTAGGTAGAGATGTTGATCAGTCAATGGCAAAATGGTTGCTTAGAAACAACCGCTAGTAAATAACAACCGCCAGTAACATTTTCTAACATATTCCGGTATGGATATATTTTTTTATTATTAAAATATCTGTACCTTATTCATCTAGTGATGCCAGCTGCCATAGCAAAATATTTTGTTCGTAATTTATTTTGCCAATAGCAAAATATATTCCGCGCATTATAAACCTCTCTCATCAGCTCTCAAACTACAGAACTTGTTACAAAGATTTCTCACTCTCACGTCTAAAAGCAGATGGCGCTACTTTCAATTAGCAATATCGATGTCGTAATGGTGAACGAGACTATAGACAGACATCGAGCACCAGAACGGTCTATCAATAAATTCCTTAATGGGACGACAAACACCTCAAAAAAAAAAAAAAAAAAAGTGAGTTTGTTCCCGTCCACTATAATCCACACACACACAAAAAAAAAACCGCGTATAAGAATTCGGCCAACGCCGGACATTCATCACCGTCCGCACGCAAGGAAATAAAATTACAAAAACAACAAAAATCTCCAAAATAAAAGTTTACGTCCAGGAAACCAACTTTTCGACTCAATCATCCACGAGAAGAGATGGGGCGAGAGGGCTTTCGTAATGGACGTTTCTGACAAATGATAGGCTCGCTCTTTTAAAATGATCATGCGCATGAAATACTCATACGGGAAAGGAAAAAAAAAACAACAAAATCTTGATGATTTACGAAATAAATTCGGCAAGAAGCTTCCAAACTGTCAGAACCAAAGCATCCAAAGAGTAAATTCTTCTGCACGTCACAACGTTCTTAAGCGCAGGGGGAAAAAAAAAACGAAATGATAATAATAATTTTATATATATATATTGTTTATTATTATCATCACACGGAGAGAATTAAATGGCGCCCTTGAGCACGACCTTCAATGAACACATCTTTTTTTTTACTTATTTATGTGTATATAAGAGAAAAAAAAACGGTCGGGCCGAATCATTATTATGCAGTTTGTTCTTTTTTTCCCACCAAATGGCGCCCGGCACATTCCGCGGTGGCCGCAGCCGCCGCCGCCACCGCAAATGAATTTCATTCATTCACTCATGCTTAACACCAGTTGGCACCGACGTGGTTTATTATTGTTATTATTACGGAGATGTGTCGGCTAGCGTTAAAATAACGCCTTCATTAACACGCGTTACGGCACGTATCTCTGTCCCTCAATTACGCATTCGCGGGATTGCGGAAAACTGCTTCCGCGATTCCATACCGTTGATTTGAAAACGTAGAAACAGAGGAAAATTTCAAGGAGGAAGGGTTTTTTTTTTTTTTTTTGCTTCAGGTTTGTGGTAGAAAAATATTGGAATACAATGTGATCAATCTTGATCACGTTATAGGCACTTTTACGCACGCGAGGACTGATTAGGGCGGGCACTCACCAAAGCTGATACTGAATTACGCGCTTCTTACTGGAACAAGCGCGGATCCGGGGGGGGGGGGGTTGATTGCCCGTCCCAAGAGCCGAATAATATAACATAAATTTATCTGTCCCGTAAAATACCGGGCTGAAGATGTTTACTTTCGCTCCATTCGCAGCTGAAGATTTTTACTTCCGCTCCGTTCAAAGCAGTGAAGTTGCCGGCCTCCACTCCATTCGGAGCTAACGATATCTGCTACCTCTCTATTTACAGCTGAAAATGGCTGTCTCCACTTCATTCACAGCTGAATATATCTGCCTCCACTCCATTTGAATCTGAAGATGCCTGCCATTCGATTCGCAGATGTCTGCCTTCGCTCAGGCACGGATTCAGAGGAGGGGAAGGTGGGTGCGATAGGAACGCTCACCCTTCCCAACAGCCGAATACGGGGCCGGATCTTGAATCCTGCGAACAACGTGGCCGCAGTAAATGCCAACTGAAAGGGTTCGATTTTTTAGGGGCCCACTGAAGGAGGAGCTATTTTTTATCATTATTTTAGTGATTATTCGCTGACACTTGGAAAATGTCCAGAACCGGCCCTGGCCGAATAGCCGAATAGTATGGGAAAATTTGTGTCTCAACTGTTCCAGTTGCGGCAAAAGCTTCGTGTTGCCGTATAAAAAACAAAATGAATGGCACATCTTTATATTCCGAATCTTATCAGGTGTCTGGAATGATTCAGGAATTTGTACTGTCAACAGAAAATCAAATGCTCTTAGTACCTTCATATAATACTCCGATTTCACATAGGCGTTTCCAACTGTTCAAAAAGCGGCATTGCCACCAGCCTGCATAATACACTTCAGTTCCGAACAGGTGTTCGCAGTATTTCTAAAACCACCATTAGCACTCGAGAAGGAAATTTTTAGTAGCCTACATATAGATAATCGACTCCAAACAGGCTACTCGCAACGGTTCTGCACTAAGCATTGTCACCTGGTTTACGTATTTTATTCCAACTCCAATCAGTGGTTCACATGTTCACAAATCGGCACTGCCACATGAAAAAAAAAAAATTACTTAGCATAGGTTTTCCCAAAAGTTAAGATATCGGTATTGCAACCTGACCTACATTTCCTTGTCCAACTTCAAACAGGTGTTCAAAGGGGTTCTCAAACCGCCATTAGCACACGTGAATCAAACGACTAGTATTCAGTCCAAGGCTGTGATATAAGATGCATCTGACCAGGGTCGCAACTAGGGGCATTGCATCTGCATTTGCATCTGAGAAACAAATGCTTAGCAGCTTAAATATTATACACCGATTCCAAGTACGTGTTCCTAAGTATTCGGAAATCGGCATCGCCACCTGATAATCAAATTCTTTACAGCACATGTATTACACTCCGATACCAAACAGGTGTTCAACCTGAGATTGCAACCTGACCTACATTTTATTCCAAACATGTGTTCACAGTGGTTCTAAAACCAATACTAGCACTCGAGAATCAAATGATTTGTGGCCTACATATAGGTGACTGACTCCGAATATGCTTTTGCTACGGTTCAAAAATTGACATTTGTAGCTGAAGAGCGAATGTTTAGCAGCCTATATATATATAATACTGAAGTCTTCATTGCCACCTAGTTCACGTATAGGTGACATGGCCACCTGAGAATCAAATGCTTAGTTATAGTTAATATATAGTTATAGCTTATATAGTATATTACCCAAACGCTTTTTTCGCAACGATTCAGAAATCGGCATTGCCACCTGAGAACCAAATGATTAGCATCCTACATATTCTGCTCCGACTCCAGTTAATTGACGAAAACTTCCATCATTCTTTCAGGTCTAAAATTCAACCTGGGCGTTAGGTTATAGTCTAACCATTCCTCGTGAGTGTGGAAAATATTCACGTGATGAAACACGGGTGACACCGAAAAGGAATCGCCTAATAGTATCAGTACATTCGCATTTTTTTTCTTCCCCCCATCACCCTCGTTGATCCTCTTGATCTCTGTGCAATGCGTAACTAACGAATAATATCAGTTCAGGTGGAGGTCTGTTTACTGTCGAAATCGTGTGTATAGCAGCAGCAGCAGCAGCAGCAGCATCATATAATATCAATGTGACAGCTGAAAACAAAGGTCGCCGACACCTTCAAAACCTGCAGAAAATCTTCACGGGAGAGATGTTTGCACTCGGTTCAGAACAGTTAAAGCTCTCTTCTGTCTTATCTTTCCCTTTTTTTCTTTTTGGTCGTGCTTAAGAAAGAAAATAAAATTTATAGATATTCTTTTCCTTACAAAAACCACAGATAATAACATCAGATTCTGCTACAGTAGAACTAAACCGTGTTTCGAAACATCATCATGTGTTAGAGAGAGAGGGAGAATGTATGTATAACTTCTGAATGCATTTGAAACACATTGCACACAGAAACAACTACTGTATGCAGTGATTGCTGTCCCATATTTGCATTTTCCTTCGGATTAGCTACTTGTCTAGCTGGGTGTCAATCGGGAGATGATGAGCAGCTAACTCTCTCGTGAAGTTTCTAATATAACCAGTTAATTCAGGTATTTTCCCAAGTCTGATAAGCGGGTTGTGTCACTAGCAGGGCCGCAACTAGATGCTTGGTCAACCAAAAAGAAAAAAAACCAACCATGCCAAGGCCGCTCTATCTCCATGGGAATTATAAGCTTGCTACCCCCATGAGCCATGGTGGAAAGACCGACTTGGTTAACCGAAGCAAGCACGCATTTTGGCGTCCTCTTGTAATATTGAATATGAGATTAAATGTTAAAATTTGTGCCCCCCCCCCCCACCCTCCTCCTCTTGTCCAGCGCCATGTGCACTAGACCCGCCTGCTCCCCCTAATTACGGTTTTGATCACTAGCGTTGAATTAGGCTCAGCTGAGGCAACTAGAATACTATGTGCAGACTCATTGTCCTTCACCTTAGCGCAGCAAAACCGTTTTTTTGCTCAAAGTGACGTCTAATCGTTAGAACAAAAGCGACACGAGGAAAAACGATTGGTAGTAGCGATAATATTGACGTCACACTTCGCACAAAGATGGTGAATAAGTCAACCGGGATGTCCAGGAGCAAATGTTGGAGGCTAGGGAATCGTCATGTTGTTCTGTCTAATGTTGGACATGGTGCCGGCAGAAGAGAACGACCAGAACCTCTCAGCCCTAACCCCACGCGCTTGAATGGTGCAGTGGTAAGATACTCTCTTCCACCATGAAGGTTACCGTCAGGGTCAACGGGTTCGAACCGGGGGAAGAACATAGAACAAGCTCTTTACCTACCGAACCTGGGACGACCACCGATAGATGGCGCCTTCATTTCGCATTCAACCCCCATTGGTAGAAAACTTACTGCCGTATGGCGATAAAGTAGCAACCCTAAGTCAAAGGAGCCGCTTTACTTCAAGATCTTCTAATCAGTCTGGCTACACATTAGGTCGAAGAACGTCAACAGTCGCAACACGCGTTGGTCTTTGAGAGCGTTCTGGAAGCCAAGGAAAAAACAAGGAACATTGGGCAAGCTTGGCTAAACTCATGCCCAGCCTGGTCCAATAGCCTTTCACAAATATTTGCTGCCAAAGTTTTCCTTCCCTGCTGCAATGAAGTGCATAGACATAGCACTAGTAGCATAGGCTAACAACATGCTGGCCCAGCTTGGCACAATATTTCTCTGCAAATATTCGACAAGGAATGCTAGCAAGCGTTGTGACTGTTAGCCTCTTCGACGAATGTGTGACCAGACCTTAGAGGAAGTATAAGGGTATAAGGTCTGGAACCATCCACCATATATATATATATATATATATATATATATATTTATTTATTTATTTATTTATATATATATATATATATATATAAGGGCCAGACGGATTGCCAGATCGGGAAGAAAGGCGGCTCCTTTAACTTGGAGTTGGGGCTTACTCAGCGAACACGGTCAGGCTCGGTGTGGGGGGGTTGAGGCCGGACAGTCCTGATCGTTCTCTTCGACCAGCTCTCCAATATATATCTTCCATCCTCCAACATTTCACGATCATTGCCAATGCTGGAGCAGTCACACTACTCACCCACGACGAACCTTGAAAGGTATTAGCTCAGCCTGGACACGAGTTTGACCTCGGCTTCAGGGCCGTCTTAAGAGCATCATGGGCCCCCGGGCCAATTAGTTTTTCTGAGGCCCTACCAGGAATATTCTCGAAAACTTCAATTAGTTCTCCTATGTGTGAGGCCCCCTCTTCTCTTGTGCCCGGGTGGGCCCATGCTTCCCAGCGCGACCCAACCCGCAAGGGTAAAAGGCTTATATCCCGGGAGGGACAGAGCCTGGGTCGTGACTGGTCTGTCGGGTGGGCCCATGTGTTAGGACGGCACTGCTCGGCTTTATCCAAGTGTTATACTCTAAATCTGAGCAGATGTTTGCAATAGTTTAGAAATGGGCATTGCGGCCGAGAACCAAAGATACCTGCGTGAAACCTTGACGATAGCTGCAGGGTGTATAATGAAAGCATCTCACAGTGTTGACGGTACTGTGTGCCTAAGGAGTATAATGAGCATTTATCACGAGAGCACCAACATACTCGACAATACTGTAATTTCAGCCGCTCACTGAAAGAATACCCAATTTTCCGACTGAATACGCCAATAACGGAAGACATTGCACAAAATATTCACTTTAAAAAATATTTGCCGCCTGAATCATGATTCTTTGACGAAACAAAAAGAATGGGGTTTCGATAGTAAATGCAGAAACTCCAAAATGACGACGCAAACTTGCGCTCCCTTAGCAACGACTCACTTGTATACGTTAACAACAGATGGCGCAACCTTACTTAAAAAACAGCTTTTTCAATCGAAAATTTAGAAATGATGAACACGCGCACTCTCATCAAGTTCACTTACATATTTAACAACAGATAGTGCCTCTTATTAGCAAAAAAGAACAATTAGAAAAACAATTGTTTTCCGCAGCCCATTTCATAAGAAATTTAAACTGGTGAGCCACATTGAAGATAGGGAGTTTGACAGTGTGGCCAGTCATAATTATTGATTAAAAAAAACAAAAGGCCATATATACAGTCGAACCTCGTTAATGAGTCACTCTCGGGAGAGCAAAAATATGACTTAGTAAGCGGAGTGACTCGTTAAACGGAGTAAGCCATAGCTGTGCTAGTTCCCGCCTGAGGATAATTGGGACTTCCAAAAAGTGACCCGGTAAGCGGAATGACGTGCTTTTTTCCTTTAAGGAAAGGACTTTTTAATGGAGCGTAAGTTTAGTTCTAGGTTTTCTCAAAATGTGCCAATATGTGGACAAAGGGGAGAAATTTCAAGCAGGTATGAAGATGTTTGCAACAGAATATCAAAAATCAGTACATCATGGGAGATACGGGGGGGGGGGGGGGGGCGTGGGGAGACATGCCCCCCCCCCCCCCCCCAGCGTCACAGGTGGAGTCGACTGATCTAATGTATATATGTATATATGAGCTAACATCATCATCATCATCGTGCAGCCCCCCCCCCCAGACTTCCAAGTCAATCTCCGACTATGCATTACATGTCCTCAGAAATGAGAATGTCTGGTAACCCTTTATAGAAAAACCTAAACTACAGTAAACCTCTCTTCTGCGGACACCGACAGGACAAAAAAAAAAAATTCGTCCGTAAAAGAGGGGGTGACCGTTAAACAGGGGGGTTTGAAATGAATACATTTATTATACAAGGGAAAATTAGTATAGGTCGTAAAAGGGGGAGGGGTGACTGCAATTGGGGGGGGGGGCGTTAAGAGGGGTTTTACTGTAGCAAAACCTGAAGTTTGTTGAATATCTGTTCAGATTACCCGCTAAAAACATAATACGAAAGTTTCACTTTAGCGCCATCTATTGGTTTCTAGAGCAACTTGGATCAGTAATTCGAATTGTATCTGAAATAGCGTAGTTTGAATTGTATCCTCTTTCCATGTTAACTTAATTAGAGGATTATGAATCTCCGGTCTCTCTCTCGAATTGTATCGATCGCTATCTCTACAGCTGTAATTCAGTTGGTCAATGCTCGCTACATTCCAGTGATGTACACAGAACGTAAATACTTAAAAAATCAGTAAAGTGTGAATTCTTGAATGGGATAGTTTCATTGGAATTCAACGCAGTCCTCACGAGCACAATATATGTAAGGCATAAGCAACCAGTAATCTTTCGTGCTTCGGGGGAGGCAGTGCTAACAAACACCGGTATGAAAATGCCTGGATTGAATGATCAGAGATTTTGTTTTATGTCTTTTGTGACAACAGCTCATTTTTCTTCGTGAGTTCTAGGATCCTCTCAACAGTATCTTGAATGGACAAAGAAGCGCTGGAACCCCTGCAAGAAAGCCACAAATCAACTACAATGCCAGTTCGGTACAGATCCCGTGAACCATGGATCTCTCGACTGTGCCCTTGCAAGACCATGCATTAAGACGACCCTGGTGCCTTCAGAATTTGAATAGCTATATTAATCAGGAATTGATTGTTAGTCCATCCGATAGAGCAAGGGAGTTCTTAATCTATGGGATCCACTAACAGTCAGGAGCGCATGAGCTATGGGACACGACTTAACCTTGATTTGTAGGGGTTTCCTAGATGAGACGTACGAATCCATTTACACTCCTGTTATAAATGCACTTATAATGACTGATTCCATGAATGCATGACTGATTCCATTAATTTCTTGAAACCAACAATCCCAAGGGTCGCGAAGCTGATCTTGTTGCTGACTTTGGGTCGCGGCTGGAAAAATGTCGAGAACTCCTGTGCTAGGGGCGCAGAATTTCAGAATTTGTCTTTGACCACTGACTTGACATTATGGGGAAGAGGGGAGGAGTAAAATGCATGCTTGCCTCGCCTGACCAAATATCCAATTGTGACCCTGCATTTAATACGAACTTCAGCCAACCCAATAGGCAACCCTCGAACTCGATACCAGCTCGAAATCATTGGACACCTCTAATCCAGAGAAATCATTTTCCTCTCTCTCTCTCTCTCTCGGAGGGAGCCTAAAACAGGCATTCCATAGGATTCCCATGCACACACACACAATCAAAAAAAATATCCATTCACCATTAATCACGCGTGTCTCGTGGTCTACCAACGCACGTGTGAGTGATATCGATGATCCAACACTATGGCCTCGTTGGCGCTGAAATATTACAGATATTTATTAGCCGTAAAAAATCGTTCAGAGTAACAGTAATATTAAAAAAAAGAAAAGAAAAAGAGAGAGACACGAAATAAACCCTGAAACTTATTATAATACTTGACAGCCAACCACTGAAGAATCCTCGGGACATCACGGACGGATTCCTCGAGATCCGGACGGTTATACCCTTAACAACCCCTATTTGTTCCCGTTCGGAACAGAAACGAGGACGATATATCATATAGAACCAGCCTGTACAGTAGTTGAGAGAAGAAAAAAATCACCTGAAGAGAAAATTTCGCATTGATTTTTTTTATATTTTTTTTCAACATACAACTTGACATACACCGAAGTAATCAACGATAGTGTATCGTCCTCTTGACATGCGTCATGCTGTTCGCTAAAAGGTTCTATCTCCTCGTAGAAGACAAGACGCGGCCCGCGTGTGATCGATATGCAGTCTAGCCGAATCTTTTGGCCCGTGCTATAATATTGGTTACACCACGGTGTTGTTACAAGTTGTAGGACGACAAGCAACGAAAGTTACGAAAAAAAAAAATTGCACATATATATAGACCAAGGACTACATTTTTATTTTTTTTAAATACCAAATGCTTGACCTTTAGTATTAACCCTCCCTTACACGACCCTTGTTTGACCTCAGGTGCCTCTAAAAAAAAAAATCGGGGTCATTGAGCAATTCTAAGAGATATATACCAAAGAGAGAACGTTATTGCTAATTCTGTTTTGTCATATATTTCGCAATACTACAAAGTTTCTTCTCTTTTCTCTTTTTTTTCTTTGCAGTTTTGTTTCTTTGTGTCGTTTCTTATTTCAAGAGAATCCCGACCGAAATATGATTATATGGTACATACACACACAGTAAGTGAAAACCCCGCAACGTGTTTAGCCGAAAGGAAAAAAATAAAAACGCCCTCTTCTGGTAGGAAAGAGAAGTGAGAGTTTGAGAATTGAAATTTCGATGGCGGTTTTAGTGTTCGCTTGAATTTGTTTGATGGTTTTTTCGGTTTGCTTCGGTGCAGCTAATGGCTTGCTTAACAAACACTTGTCGAAGTCATTACTTGCTTTGACGATATGACGATGTCTTTAAAAGAAACATTGATTCTAGAGATATGAAAATGACTTTTTCCAAACACTGATTCGGCATAAGAATGGCTTTGCAAACATTGATTCGATATGTAAATTGCTTTTCAAACACCGATTCATCCAGAGAATTACTTTGCAAACACCGATTCATCCAGAGAATTACTTTGCAAACACTGATTCATCCAGAGAATTACTTTGCAAACACTGCTTCTTAAAAAGAATGACTTTGCAAACACTGATTCGTCAAAAGAATGATTTTGCAAACACCGATTCATTAAAAGAATGGCTTTGCAAACACTGATTCGATACGGAAATCGCTTTGCAAACACTCATTAGATAACGGAATCCCTTTCCAAACAATGATTCGATAAAGAAATGGCTTTCACAAACACTGATTTGATACGAATACCCACGATTCAATACGAAAATTGCTTTTCAAACATATTGAGAACGAAAATTGCTTTTCAAACAGATTGGGTACGGAAATTGCTTTGCAAACACTGATTCGATGCGGAAATCGCTTTTCAAACACTGATTCGATATACTAGGATTGTTTTTTATACAATAACATGTGTGTGGTTTCAACACGATTCAATACGGAGATTGCTTTCCAGATTCAATGCGAGGATTGCTTTCCAGATTCAATGCGAGGATTGCTTTCCAGATTCAATGCGAGAATTGCTTTTCAAACTATGATTCAATATGGGAATTGTTTTTAAAACATTGATCTGACTTGGGAATCGCTCTTTAAACTGATTCGGTATGGAAATTAATTTCCAAACACTTATTCTCGATGCAGAGATTGCCTTTAAGACGCTTATTCGGTATGGGAGTTGCTTTCCAAAAACTGATTCGATGCGGAAATTGCTTTTCAAACACGGTATAAAACTTTATACACTGTATTAGAAACAGTTCATTGTAAAATTATTTCAGATGCTTAAATTCGATGTATGGCTCACCACATTACGAAAACAACACTTATGCAATGCGAAAGTTAATACAAGAACATTTATGTGACAAAAAAAGAACTTTCAGGAGTATACTGGTGGATGCACATGCATTTGTCTAACTTATCGACAGTTAACAGGAGAAAATGTCTTGAGGTTTTCTCGCTCTTTTTCTATTTGAACTCGTTTATCTACTGCGCCAACTTTGGTGATCCGAAAAGGATTTTGAAAACATTGATGTGATACAAAAAAAAGGTTGTTACAATCTCAAAAAGGATTTTACAAGCATAGATTTGATTCTAAATTGATTTTACAAGCATAGATTTGATCCTAAATTGATTTTACAAGCATCGGTGTGATCCAAAACTGATTTTACAAACGCCGATGGGAACCACTGGTAGGTTACAAAAGTTTGTTGAACATAAAAGCCACTTCAAAAAACACGGATGATTCGATAAAATGATGACTACGTGAAATCAGATTGTTTCTGCTCTGCCACAAGAGTTAAGCAGCAATCTAGATCGCAAACTTACCATGACTCAAGCACAATCTACTCGACAACCTTCTTGTATCTATTACGAAGTATATGCTTCTCTTTCTCAATTTAGTGTCTCGGAATACGCTTACGTTCCTTAATGAGGATCTCACCAGCTATTAATTGACTATTAACAACGTACTTTTCTTGAGCAGATATATTTATCCCACAACATTCTTTTTCCGTCTTTGGCTATACAAATCATATCGGCTTAATTTTACTCTTAAATCCACCATTTTTTTGCTCAAGGGAGGAGGGAACATTTTCCGATTCAGAAAGCCGCCGAATCTTTAATCTCGATTTTCTACCGCGTAACCACACAATCGAATTTCTACGAGAGAAGAACCGTATATAAACCTAACATTTACCGGATAATCTTTTTTCGGTATCTGAGGGTTACAGCATAATTACTCTTCGTCTTCTTCCTGTCGTGTCTTGTATAAGAAACAATCTTACAGAGTTGTGTGTACACATGTAATAATAATGAAGAGTGCCCCTGTGAAGATATCCATCTATATATAAGTGCAGTGTAACCATCAAATTTCTTCGCTCCGAAAAGTCTCTCTCTACTTTTTTTTTTATATATATATAATCACTGTGGTAGAGGTGAGATAATGAGAGGGTTTGTTGATTCTTCAGCGACTTGGTAGCATTCTGTGTACCAAAGCGGTATTCTGCCACCTTGGGGGCAAAAAAAAAAAAAAATTAAACACTTCTGTGCTAACATTGGACTTGTTCAAAGTTTGGATGATGCTTCCTCGTACACACACACACACACGAAAATAATTCTATGATTTTTTTTTTATTGTTATTATTATTATGAGGCGATTTATAAGGTAAAAATATCACGACTCGTGTTAGGCTCGATAACAAGGTGATAACAGATCGATCACTACGTATGGTGACTTCTTTTTTTTTTTCAATAATGGCAATAATTACGGTGGTGGTGGTGATGATGATGATATTGTGTGGTTCCCTTTGTGAGATAGTTTGATGGGTGTTAAATGGCGCCGTGAAACGATTCTTTACACTTGGGAGAGTCATCTGTACGCCTAAATCGTGGAAATTCCTTTTTTTGAGTGAAAAAATCTAGCTTCTGAGGGTTTTTCGATTCCCACGGATGTTCTAAAACAGAAACATGTGGGGAGAGTTATTTTAAAATATTTTCTCGTTCAGCAGTATGTGTTCTTCAATGACCTCTATCCCTTTAACTCCAAAATGTGTTACTTTATTTTTGCCTTTCAAAATATCTCCAAATGTCTTACTACTGACCTATCATTCAGAACCCACTCACTTTTCATCTTATTTAGGGTATTTATTATTACCGTCTTTGGTGCCTGATGATAATGTGGCCATGTCGGTAGAATGGCCAATTTCCAGTACTTTTTTTGTTTTTTTTTCAGTTCGAACGTAATTTGAAATTTGATGTTATTGCACTGTGCAGTTATTTGTTTTTGGACACACGACCTAATTTTTTTTATTTTGTTTGGGTGATGCGTAGTTTCGCGCCAGATCACCATATTGTACCTGAGAAGTGTCATTCGGAAAATCACTTTTTTCTCTTCTTACGATACATATGTATTTCTTCCGCCTAACGTTCTAATACTCTGCAATTTTAGTTCGTTAATCATGGCATGTGCAGTTTTTAATGCTTTTTTTCGACTGCATTCATTGTAATTTCAATCCCTTTAAAGTTCTGTCTGTCATGTAGGTTTCTTTAGAATATTTCACTGGTCGGTTTTATGGCCAGGTATGCTTTATTCACTGAGCATGCGCGAGTATTAAATTTTTTTTATAAATACAAATACAACGCCACAACAGGCAAAATGCCCAACGAGGTGGCTGAGAAAAAAGATGCCCATTACAAATATGGATGTCATATATTTCTAAAATACAGCAAATCCCCAATTAAAAATGTTTACAAAAACTAAAGGACAATATATATATACAGTAGAGCATCGATTATCCGAAACAATTGTGGACTGGGGTTGTTCGGATAACTGATTTTCCGGATAAACAATCATTCACAGAGAAAAAATCGTACCAATGTCATAGGAAACACAAAACTGTGCATATTTTGTATCGCACATGTCTCGCAAATAACTCAGAGAACTGACTAGCCTAGTTTGATAAGTTCAAAATCTCCACCAAAGTAGGCCAGTTTAGGAAAAGAAGTCCAAAATTTCAATTTGCTTCAAACTAAAAGCACTAGCGGCCGCTGGCGGAATTTCTACATTTCGCGCAAATTTGAATTTGCCGACTGGAACGCTTTCGTTTAATTGACATTTCAGCTGATCGGTATTCGGATAATCGATGCTCTTTTGTACATGAAAAAATATGAAAAAGTCAGAAATTTCATGTGATCAGGTCTCTAGGGGGATGGGGGGGGGGGCTCCTTTGCCCAATTTCTATCCACCAAGAAGCAAGAAATAAAAGATTGATCGGTCCGAAATGTCTGTCTTAATTCCCTCAAAAAAAAATTAATTTTTCTGATTCATTGTTTTAATTTAGCTGAAGCTTACGAAATTTATTTCTCTTTTTGTATTTAATTTTTAGTTAAAAGTTGCTTAGTTTTGAATAACTTTTCAAAGTCAATCAGTTCTCGTGAAAATGCCTGTTAATTTGTTCAGGTACATACGTTGAACTGATTGTGGATTAGGAGCGCAAGCTCTTATTTGAATACGTACTGTAGCTCGTACCAGCGCCACCTATCATCTGTTTTTTTAATTATTTTTTATATGCTCTCGTTGAGGAGACTCCATTGGACATATTACCTTCGCCTGTTGGGAATATGCCCAAGAGGTAGACTCTTTGAAAAAAAAAAACCGATTTTTTCATACAGGGTGGGCAAAAAGTCCGCAGAAACTTTAAAAATTCATAAAAACTCGAAAAATAAACGAAATAAAAAACGGTTTGCAGGGTTAGCATTACTAGGTCACAGAGATTTTTTTTAAGACAGGGAGGAAAAATAATTAAAAAAACAGATGATAGGTGGCGCTGGTACGGGCTACAGTACGTATTCAAATAAGAGCTTGCGCTCCTAATCCACAATCAGTTCACCGTTGTAAACCGTGTATGTGGTCCTGCTGCACTCTGCCATTGCTGGATTTGTGACTCGCCTGCAATATGTGGTGGTGGTAGTCATGTGGAACACATACTGCTGTAATAAACGATTTGCAGGCATTCAAATACAAAAACAACGCCACAACAGGCAAAATGCCCAACGAAGTGGCTGATAAAAGATGCCCATAAAAATATGGATGCCATATATTTCAAAAATACAGCAACCCAATTAAAAATGCAATTAACAAAAACTATAAACTATGATAAAATATTATACAATGCCCATAAAGAATACTTATGGTTGTCTTATTCTAAGAATGGATAGAGCTTCTCGATTTACCCCAACATGTTTATCGTATTTCTTTTTAAACGTGTCAATTGTGTTACAATTTACTACCTCCGGGGGTAAGCTATTCCATTTATTGACAACCCTATTAGAGAAAAATTCCCTGCGACACCATAACCTTGCATTGTCCCTCACCAATCGATACTGGTGTCCCCTTGTAAAAGCAGTCGATTGGCGGTGTACTAAAAGTTCATGGTCCATCCCATTGAAAATTTTGAACACTTCGATCATATCTCCTCGACACCTGCGTTCATCCAATGTAAACATATTCAAAAAATGAAGTCTCTCTTCATAACTCAAGCCCTGTGTGCCAATAAGGACACGCGTAGCTCTTCTCTGCACCCCTTCAATCAAGTCTATGTCCCTCTGTAGGTATGGTCTCCAAAACCTTACAGCATACTCCAGTCCAGGACGAACTAAGCCTCGAAAAAGCGGAAGAATGACTTTAGGAGAACGCGAAGAGACCTTTTTGAAAATGAGACCAAGCATTCTATTCGCTTTTTTGACAACCGCTGAACAATGTTCAGAAAACCTAAGCCACTCGTCAATGAGAATTGCCAAATCGGTGACCCTAGTTGCATCCGGGATAGTGACACCCCCCCCCCCCCTCAAGCTGAAATTAGTGTTATTTTGCAGGAAAAAACGTAAAAAAAAAAAACCCTTGAGAAAGAAGAAGAAAAATTGGAACCCCTTGAGAAAATTCTGCGTACGTTTATGTAACAATTTAACGCCAACAATCCTTTGCTTGTAGCAGAGCATGTGTGGCTCGATAGTTCGTTTAAAACACGAAGCAGGTCGTTATATATTTTTAAAGTAATTTTACTTTAATACAATTGTTTTATATGCAATTTTGAGACTCTGTACGTCCTGTACAAGCAATAAAATTCGAAATAGTTTTTTTTAATGAATTTTTTCCAGGTTTCTATACGTGTAAGTCTCTATGAAAAAAAAAAAATTGTCAACTCGAAAAGAAAAAATCAGGCATTTGAAGTTCAATGAATACCCTCCTTTCAACAGCACCCTCTTAAAGCCCCTTCACGTATAGGCTTTTTACACCAAATTTGGATATCTGTACAAAAGTATCATCGGTAAAACTGATTCCCAGCGTATTTCGGAAATAAAAGAAAAAAAAAAGATTTATGTTCCCCTTATCTTCTTTCTACCCCCCCCCCCACGTCAGCAAAACACTGACCCCCCCCGTCAGCGAAATTTCGTCAGCAGCTTAGAATATTTCATATCTTCAAAAAGGGGTCGTTGATGACGTAAGCAACATTCAAACCCCCCCTCCCCCGATGCTGACGTAATACTTGAATGACCCCTTACATGTTATTTTCCCTCTGTCATATATATATATAAAGATATACAGTCGAATCCCGTTTTAATGAATACCGTTATAGCGAAAATCTCGTTTTATAACGAACACTTTTCTCATCTCCCAGATAAGTTTGCATAGGAACAATGCAAAGACCTGGAATTCCTTTATGACGACATTGCCCCCTCCCCCCCAACGTCAAAGATGGAGTCGACTGATCTAATGTATATATGAATTGACATCATCATCATCGTACCCCCCCCCCATACTTCCAAGTCTATCTCCACCTATGTCTTTCACCTGTAAATATTCGGTAACGCATTTTCATGGTGATCCCTCAAAATACCGCCAAGTTGGAACGTTTGACACCTCAATGCGATGCCAAAGGAAAAGTGTGAAGATGGTCCGAGAAGATAGTAGAAAAGTCTAGAAGGTCTGTTCTGCCTTTAGGGGCCGTTCAAGTATGACGTAAGCAAATTTTTAGCCATTTTTGTCCCCCCCCCACCCCCTTGTCAGCAAAATTTCGTCATCAGCTCTGCCCCCTCTGAATCCTAACGCATATTTTCATAAAGGGCGGTTGATGACGTAAGCATTATCCAAACCCCCCCCCCCCTTGTCATCGAAAGTCAGCAAATCGGAAACCCCCTTCCCTCCCATCGATGATGACGTGATACTTGAATGACCCCTTATAAGTGGCGCTGCTTTTGAAGAACTATGAAGAAGATGTGAGACAAGTCACTGTTTGCCGATCGCATTTCGTCAAAGTATCTGCTTGTAAATAGCTGTTTCTGTGAATAAATCTGTGCTGTCCTGCAAATTAATTCATCCTCTGCTCATTTGAAGGACTTGTGTGAGAAGTTATCCGGAGCACTATGTAAGCGATGTAACCAAGGCTTGCATGAGCGCATGCATCCTCATTTGAAAGTTTCGGAATCTGGTAACTTGTATCAAGCATGTTCCGTGTTCTAGCGTGGTGCTTCCATCTATCTCCCATAAAGGAAGTTAAAATGGTGGATGCCTTAATTTCATATATTAAGCACATTTCAGCACGCCACTACTTAGAGCTTACCACACATGCAACTCGAAACATTATTTTGGGGAATTTATAACGAATTTGTGCGTGATGGAACATGTGGATCTAATCTATTTTATATTATTAAATTATTCTTGTGTTGTCAGTGCTGCCATCTGTTTTTCATACTTTGAAGTGACATTGATAATCTTAAATTTTCCCCCCTTTCTTTTCTCCCACTCATTGATAATCTATTCACCTACAGGGTGTCCCATAAATTCGTAAATACTTCAAAACCTCATAAAAATTGAGAGAATTGGTATATTTGAATGAGATTTGCGAAAATTATTCTCGCGGGGATTTTTTTTTTGTTGATACAGAAAAATAATTTAGTTCCACTTTTTGTCGATAGCGGGTGCTACACTTGAGCAAATCACAGAATTCCGGACTAGATCATTTCTTCAATCTCATCTGTGTCTGTTCGTGAAGAATCACGTGATGACTATGATATCTTCACCCGGCGGTTCATGGCAGACGTAAAGCAACTTCACCAATAGTCTATTGGTGTCCATCAATGTCAAAACAACAATGAAAAGCCCAAGGAAGTGCCAGCAACAGGAAAATTAAGAAATGAGTTGCTAATTAGGGGCCATTCAAGTATTAAATGAGCAGATTTTTAACCATTTTTGGTCCCTCCCTCTTGTCAGCAAAATTCAGCAAAACACTGACCCTCCCCCCTTGTCAGCAAAATTTCGTCAGCAGCTTAGAATGTTTCATATCTTCAAAAAGGGTGGTTGATGACGTAAGCAACCTTTAAACTCCCCTCCCCCTTGTCATCAAAAGTCAGCAAATCCGAAACCCCCTCCCCCCTCGATGCTGACGTAATATACTTGAATGACCACTTAGGCACTCACAAATTTTTATGAATTTTTAAACTATTTACGAATTTATGCGACACGTGTATTTGATGTTACTTTAACATAGCTGCCAACTTTTGAAAATGAAAATTCGGGAGATTTTCGCGCAAACCCGTATTTTATGCTAAAACCACTCCCTAATAAATACAATAGGGATTTTTCCAAATAAAATGGGGATTTTCCAAATATAAAAGTTAGAGCGTAGGGAATAAAATCCCTACTCAAAAACTGAAGTCAAATTAAAATAGGGATTTTACACACATGGAAGTTAAACCCTTGGGAATAAAATTCCTACGCAAAAAACAAGTGAAATTGGAGGCCAATACTTCAATGATGTAAAAATAAATATTGTGTTCAATCAGAAACGCTGTGAACAAACATTCTGAGCGAATGACCCCAAAATCATCGGAAGATGAAGGAAAACACCGTCAATTTTTGAAGAACACTGACTTTTTGTGACATTTGCTTGATGTTTTTTTTTTTCCATTTCACGAGTGATGATGGCAGTCTTTCCATGACCGATGTTTATGTCCGTAACACAACTTGTACAAAAGGAAAAGTCGGCGCTTTTCTGGAACGTTTGATGAAAGGAAATTCATTGGAATAAGTATCTTTAAAATTGATTAAATATGTTTTTGATTATCAGCATTCGTGTTTTGTTATATCGCACGTTATAACAAAAGAAATTTTGACCACATGTGCGTGACTATAATCTTCAATTATTATCCAGGACTATTGGCTGCTAAGCCATTTCCCTGCACGATAAGACAAACAACTTTCTTGTTACCATCAGAGGGTTTGTAAAACTTCCTTAAAAAGGGAATTTCCCCATTTACGACGTGTGACGTCATTTCGAAAGGGGAAAAAAGATGCCCCACAAGAAATTCCTTAGGGATTGTTTTCATAAGCGGGGATTTTTTTTAATGAAGTAGGGAATTTTAAGGGACAATTAGGGATTTTTGTGATTTTCGTAAAAATTCGGGAGATTTAAGAACTTTTCGGGATGTCGAACGATGAAGCTAAAATTCGGGAGATTCCCGAAAAATTCGGGAGACTTGGCAGCTATTCTTTAAATATGGCTTTTTAAAATGTTTCCGGACTTTTCAATCACCTTGCAAACGGAGCCGTAGCGTAGCTTCTCGGGCCCCGGTAGCATATATTTTCGGGGGGCCCCTTAAAAAACATTATGCGAAATAAGTGTGAGGCCCCCAGTAGCTACCCAGCCTAGTTACGGCTCTGCCTGCAAGAGTATGCACTACAGTCGAATCCCATTTCAACGAATACCGTTACAATGAAAATCTCGTTTTAACGAACACTTTTCTAATCCCCCAGATAAATTTACATTTGAACAATGCTAGGTAACCTGGAATTCTGTTATAACGAAATTTCGCTATAACGAAGTGATTCTTCTGGTTTCTTGGCGTTCGTTATAACGGGATTCGACTGTATTTATATACCTTTTCTCCACAATGTCCACACATACATAGTTTTCCGCCTTAAGCCCCTTTCACATGTGCAATAAAACATCCCGGGAAGTTCCCGGTAGCACAATTCCATTATGTACATAGGTTTTAACATGGGATACTCTCATTGGCGAAGATCACAATGACGTCATTTAAGATCGAGGGAAATTCTAACTCCGAAACTTTCTCGTGACGTACTAGCCGAAGAGTCGAACATTACCGATTCGGAGCTATGGCTGTTACATTTGGCAACTTATCGCAAAACACCAGGATTCATTACAGATCACGAAATATTACAAAGATATAAAATTTTATAGCAACATAATATGATTATAATAATGATATATAATATCACAACTCAAAATACAATGCTTCCGACTACTTTATTAATAAATGTAGGCCGAACTTCGTTCGGGCTCGGCCGTTACAGGGGGCCCCTGCCCCCGGACTGAAACTATCAACTATGTTGTCATCAAAACCGGAAATATGGCAAAACTTGTAAGTTGAAACAAGATATTCCAAAAACAGACTGCGGGTAACACTATTAAAAAGGGAATTCGCGTAGGTTTACATTGTAATTCGAACCCACAACCTTCGATACACAAACCCTGTACTCTAACCATTACACCGACTGGCACACGCCGATTGTAGCTAAAATTAGGTATATGTATTATTAAACGTTGCCAGGAAGTATATTGGCGCCAACCAACAGTCGCCGGAAAAACACGCGCCAATAAATATGTCGCGCATGCGCATTACATCGAGTTCCGAAGTGACGTAATAGTGGTCTTAGCCAATGAGGCACATCCCATGTTAAAAATCCTATGTACGGTATGGAATTACGCTTCTCCCGGTAACGGGGATTTTCGCTCCACACCATTCACATGACGTTTAGTTTATGCCGGTAATCCCCCTCTTCTTTCCGGAAGTCGTCACTGGGTACGTAGGTTGAACGGAAGTGATTGGTTCAAGATGGCTGACGAAGAAGCTTAGAATAGTTTTCGGGGCGCAAAGGATTATGGGAAAGAAGGTCGGTGTCGACCACCAATCCACCCCAAGAAAGATGGGTTTTTTTTTATGAGCTTCTCTCCCGCCTTTTCTTCCCTACGAGGGGAAAAAAGTTGTAATTATCACCAAAGCGACCCTCAATCTTGCACATGTGAATGGGGCTTTAGATTGCGCTCAAATATCATACGATAAGTACCTAGAGTCTATACGTTGTAAAGGCTCTGATTTGCATATTTCCAGTGATTTGGTTTTGTGCAGTGCCCTCTATCACGAAAAAAAATCTGAAGTACATTTTCCCTGCACCAAAAAAAAAAAAAAAAATACCCGTTCGAGATTAAAACTTTTCTCAAACCGCATCCAAACAACGGCGTAACGAGGGGGACTTGGGGGTCTGGTCCCCCCTCCGAAATGTGAGAAAATGACCGAAAAAAGGGAAAAAGATGGCCAAATCTACTGCTCTATCACTTTGCCCCCCCCCCCCAAACGAAATTTCTGGCTACGCCCCTGCATTCAAATATACCGATTTCTTCAATTTTTAAGAATTTTTGACATGTTTAGGAACTTATGGGGCATCTTGTATTTAGTATTACTTGAAATATTGATTTTTAAAATATTTCCGAACTTGAATCACCTCGTAAAGGCGCGTATACACTAGCGAGCCAATTTTGCAACGCACGACCCCCTGCAGCGGTTCTAATCCGCTCGTGGGTACACAAACTCCCTTTGTGTTCGTTGAAAAAAACCGATTCCAGGTGGGTCCAGTGGAAACAGCTCAAGAATCGTTCACAACACCGTACAAATTACTGAACAACCAATTACGAATGCTTTCATTGCATGATCCGCGCGCTGGTGTATACGCGCCTTATAAGAGTGTATTTCTTTATATTTTTCTCCATTACGTCCTCATATGCAAAGAATCTAACTTTCTACATAGATGGCGTTGAAATCTCATTCGATAGTTATCCGTTGTAAAGACAAAAAACTAGAAGCCCGAGTAGAGGGAGAGCACGGTTGAACATGAAATAAACAATAATGCGTAAATATTTTACCGTTTATATGCATCGTGCATATGGTCGGGTAGATAGAGATCCTTGAAATGAAATTGTAGCAGACGATCGTTTTACTTCTTTTTCCAAACGGGCAATGGATCGCGTGGTGTCTTCCATAATGGCCGCCGAAACAGACGAAGTGAAGAGGGTCTGGCAGTTCGTGTCGCAGTTTGTCTGCTGGGAGTACTGCCGGCACTTCGAGCGCTACGCCGCCGCCCAACAGGAGCAACGAGACTATCCTCCCGATCTCATGAACTTCTTCCAAGGTAAAAATCACTTCTTCGCTTATCATCGGTGATGGTAATTCGTGGGGAAATTTCCCATATTCGTGGGGAAAAATTGGCCGAAACTGGCCCACATGGGGAAATTTTCTTGGCGTTTGTGTGTGGGAAATTTTGAGAGTTCATCGAACAAAAGGATTTTTGTTGAAAGAAAAAAATGCAAATGCAAAACTATGTTTTTCTAGTGAAAAAATATTTGACTGCATATTTCCACCGGTAGATGTCAGCACAATTTTTGGAATGTGTGTGGGGAGGGGGGCAAAGAAATAATTCAAAAGGGAAATTTTTGAGGCAAATTTCGCTTGACGAGGTTACTATCATCGGATTATTTGCTTCGGTAGGGATCAACGAGTACTTGTTGATTGTAGGCTTAAACACTTGATAATGAATTTCCAATGGACGATACTACCATTTCCTATATCATACATGCTCAACGCTTAATCCACAGGTCGATTGTGGCCCCACGGAGTCATCTGAATTGGCCCCCCAGGGCTACTTCCCCTTTGGAACAGGTGCTGTATAATCCAGACCGCCAAATCCAATATAATCCAGATCGCCAAGGGCGCTATAAGTCGCCAATTATGCCGATCGGGGCTCTCACTTGCTTTGATGGGTTGTCATTGTTCTAGATTGTTCCTCTGTAGCTTCCATTACCCATCCATTATAGATGGCGCTTAAAGCGCGGGTGATTCAAACGAATAACAGCGTTTTTCCCCTTTGTGCAGTAGCGTCGTTGTCTTGGATTATTCCCGATGCGATTACCTTTCGTTAGTTGTTTTTAGCGTGTCTTTTCAAATGTTTGAATAGTCATTTAGTGTTTTTCGTTCCGAGCGTTACGATTTCGCAAAAGTGAACTTAGCCGCGAAGTTCTAGATCAGAGGTCATCTTTTTTCTAGTCACGACCACTATCAGTATCCATCATAAAAAGAAGAGCAGCTTTACTGCATGTTAAACATACGTGTGCCTGAAATCAATGTGATTTCAATATTTTTTAAAATGCAATTCGTACAAGATGTTTAATTGGGGCGTTGATCAAGTACTCGCGAGCATGAAATCGGGCATGACCATTGAGCACTCTGGATGCTTCAAAAAGCACCATGGTGCAACGGATTGAAGATGCCGGTTCTGGATCATTAGCGGAACCTGCTGTGCAATTCCAAATCACTTGTATAGAACCCCAGAGGCATATTTACAGATTACTTGAGGGATCTATGGCATAATTCGAGAGCACTAAAGCAGCACATTTACAGATCACTTGAAGTTTCACATCACTTTAGTGGCTCGCGGCACATTCCTAGATCACTTTAAGTAGCCTGTTACATATTTACAGATCACTTAAATGAACTGTTGTGCTGTTCCACATCACTCTAATTACCCTCTGTACCCTCGGCACAGTTACAGTTACAAGCAGCGGGCAACACATTTACAGATCATGCAAGTGATCCTTGGTGCAGTTTCCGAGCAAGCGGTCCTCCGTGCTGCAATTCCATGTCACTTATGTTACCAGTGGTAATAGTTCTAAATCATTTAAGTGGCTCATGACACATTTCCAGGTCATTTAACTGATTCACGGCACATTTACAGATCATTTGAATGACTTCTTTGTCCCGTGGTGTTTTTCCAGATCTTAGGTGACCTTTACTCTTCTGAAGGCTGAGCACCCATGGCCTACACCATGATACCAGAAAATGAACAACCGTTCCATATATCAAAGGCATTCCGCCATATGCAAACTGTATTAGACAACTATGTTTCTTTAGTGTAAAATATCTTTTGAACTTTGTGTATAGCTGTGGTCCCCGAAGCAGAATTTTGCATTGTTCTGCAACAAACCCTCGGCTAACTGGAAATGTTCTGCCGTAAAAATCCGAACAATAGTGTTTTCTTGAATTTTTTCTTAAAATACTTCCAGATTGCTACTTCTGCGACGTACGTCACAGATTTTGGCATATTCTGCATTGGGGCCATATGATGTTCTAAGTGGACTCCGAATGGAAATAAAGTAAGAGAGCAATGGTAGGGGTGATTAAGAGTCTTCAGAGACCTGTGAAAAAACAGAGTAAAGCGTTCAAATGCAATATGACAGACAAAACTGTTTGCCTTTGGTTTTCCGACTTGAGGTGTGAATGCAAACCGATTTCTTGAAAAGTCTTTCTGCAGAGAGCAGGCAGATACTACAGCATGGTACTGACGCAACAGGAAAATTCAAGCAATTTCTACCTTTACTTCAAAATATGAAAGACATAGACGTGCACTAGCAAGAACACGAAACAAGTCCAATTCTGACAACATAATATGTTAGGGCTCTATGCACGCTCAGAACATACATTCTCTAGCATTCACCAATTAGAGATTATATTGAGGAATGCACATGAGATGCAGTACAGTAGTTGTAGTAGTAGGCAAAACTGTTGCTAGTTTTAGAAACTCAGTAGAACTACTCGTGTTTTACAGGGGTTGACAAATCCCAGCCATGCTGGCTCGCCATAGGGACTAAAATATTGGCATTTTCACTTATTATTTTATATGTGGAATTACTAAATGGGGAGCCAAGGGCAGCACAAAGTTTTCAAAAATTATTTCGGCCAGTTTACCGACATATAAATAGAAAGACAGTCAGTGAAACAGAGTTTAGTAACCCTTATTGGGCACCAAGACCTCAGGTTATATCCTGGCGCATAACATAGAGAAATGGGGGAAAAAATGTTTACCACTCGCCTGTTTCTCCCTTTTTTTTTCATTCTCCGCTTCAGTGATGATGAAGAAGGTATTCACACATGCGTAAAAACCATAGAATTCAGTAGACGAGGTGCTTGTGTGGTTAACGCAATCAATAAATGATAGCAGGGCTTCCTGTTGACTGAAGGTTTACGCTTGCGACTTTTTTCAAGTGGGTTTTTTTTTGTTGTTGTTTGTAGTGACATTTGCCAAAATATTGATATTTTGGTGTTAGGTGTACATTTGTTGCAGTTAATCAAAGAATTTTGCTAAATGTTCTTGGCTTTTTAATTTACTGTACACTTTATTTCTTTAGATATGGTGGTGCATTTGACAATGATGGAACGAGACACTGACATCACAAAGCAAGAAATAGCTGCGAAATTCTTAGACGAACTATGCACTGCAAGGACACTGGAACAGTTCAAGATCGTTTTGCGATTGGCGGAGACTGTGAAAAAGTGTTGTCCAGAGCTGGTACCGTCTCTTACAGAGTTCACTACGTCCTTACTGGTACTCACCGTGTTTCCTTGAATTTTTCTTTCTGAGTAACCATAAACTGGTGCATTTGTTATGTAGTAAGGATGGGGGGTTGGACAAATTTTTAAAAAAATGTAGGGTACCTACATTTTTCTTACAAGCTATTTCTTAAACAAACTATTCTCAACAAAATTTCTTAGAAGCTAAGCATGCTTTTACTCTAAAAAAAAGTTCCTTAATTTCAATTTTTCCGGAACTTTATCTCCTTTCTATGTTAACAGGCAAACTGTCATGAAACAGAAATGTTTTGTCATTCATAGACTTCGACTTAGCAATCATATGCTGAAAATTTTAGGTGCTGATACCAGTTTTCTAGTCACCATGGCGATCTTGCACCTGGGATTCGTCCAGCCCTGGTGGGGATTAATACTTCTTTAGGAACATCTTTTCAAGGGTGGGACCCTCCAGTACGGGAACAAATTTTTGAACAAAATAATAGATTCACTTAAAACTTAGCCGCATGACTCACAAGGTAGTCCTGTTGGTAATGTAATCATGAGTCAATTAATTCCCTCATGCAGAATATCCCTGTAATTAGACACCTTCATTTTTATGGTTAATAGTTTCAGGAAATTCTTGATCATCCGTAGTACATTTATGTATAGATACAGTGAAAATCCTGTATAATGATACCCTCTGTCATCATTGTAATCACCTGTATAATGATTACGGCTAGGATTTTTATGACCTTAAGAACAATATCACGGTTTGGTTTAACAATGCGTAACAACATTGTATTTTTAGATTATAAAAGTCCTAGCCCTAATAATATTACTCTCTAGTCCCGAGCACTTTTCATGGTATACTATGTTCCATCTATAACATAGTTTCCCTACCAATTTACTACCACTGATCTATAGCAATAACTCCTTAATAATATGTTTTTCTGGTCCCTTGCGTATTGTTATATAGGTGTTTCATTGTATTCATTCACATTTGTCCACTGTATTCAGGCGTACTTCACTGTATTTAAATTCAATTCATGTATATTTTTTTTATCTCTTAAGGAAAAGTTGAAGCCTTTGATTGTGCAGAATGTAAGGGGCGATTATCAAATTGATTCTCTTCCCGAAGATATGATAAGATATTCTGCAGTGGCGAGTAGGTTATTACCTGTGCCTGATATTCTGAAGGTAAATAATACAGTAGAAACTGTGCGAACACATGAAGAGTAATCTCTTGATCTTGTTAAATTGGTTGTAAAATCAAAGTCAACTTGGGTGATAAAAAAAAACATGGTTTTAATTTCCGAAATATCAGTTACTAAGGGACAAGCAGACCAATTGTCTAGCTATGAATGTTTACAAGGTCGAACATGTGTTTGTTATGATTTAGAAGTAGTAGTGGGGCAGTGTAATTAGGGTCGCAACAAAATATTTTTTTTTGGGGGGGGGGGGAAGATAAGGTTAAATTGAGCATCTTAGAGATTTGATTCCAGGGGTGCTGGGAACATAGAAAGTAGTTTTGGAATCTCAACTTGTATCGAGATTGATGACTTTGCAAAATACAAGTGGGACAGGACTATGATCATTTCATCCACATCGTTCATTGCCTTTGACACTATTATTTACAACTACTACTTAACCGTATGTGCACCTCATACACATTCCTTTGAGATTTCTAACAAATTAGTAATAGTATTATTTACTGCTAAAAGCAGTAAATAATACTTTGAGCTTAAATAATTAAATTATTAATAAGGTATTATTTATGTAAAAATGTCTGCCACATTTGTTAATACAAGATTCCTTGGAAGACTGGTTACATTTATAGAGATGATAATTACAAGGAAGAAAATGCATCTCGGTCCCCACAGTGACTCGAACCCCAGTCTCTCGTTTGCCGGACGAGACTGGGGTTCGATTTCCCGTGGGGGCAGAGATGCATTTTCTTACTTGTAATCATCATCTCCAAGGTATTGTTTACTGCTGAAAGCTAACTTTTACGCACATTTGTGTGTTTGTTATGCCACAAACAATTGTAATTCTTATTTATTTTCTTTCATCCAGATATGTCAGAAGTGGAATGAAGTCGTCGAAACTTCGCAAGAAATAAATGAGGAAGCTCTCTTCGCCCGATTTCGGAGGTTTGCTTGCGTGTTCTTTTGTCTTTGAAATATCTGTGGACCTACCATTTGTGCATCTTGTCCCACCATTGTCCTCATGGGGGATAGTCCTATACATAGAACTGTGTTGTTTGTTATTATTGTTATTGCTTCAATAATCTTGACCCTAGAATGCTACCTAAAAAATTTATGCTTATTGGTATTTACTAGTGAACATAGATGAACATATTCTGAAGTGTACATAGATGTACACTTCAGAAAAAAAGTTACTGTGCCCTCTATTAAAAAAAACATTGGTGCTCAAGAGAGCTTCTCTCAGTTGAGGCATACCTGGGAGGGATGGGTAAGGTTTCAAACCATAACAAAATGGCCACTGTTTTACTGAACTACATCCTTAGACTTATAGGTACCGTTCTGGGGTGGAAGTAACACAAAAGTCTTTTGACAAACGTAAATGGTAGCACATTGTTTGTTGGGGTTAGTGAGCTTTTGTTGTCTTATTTTTGCTTTTGGGGACTGAAAATGTGTAATTGTATGTGTAAGTAATTGTATTCTATGTAAATACATGGTAGGATTATGATCACACAGTAAAAACTTTGGAATGTAGTGAATACTTAGTGGATTTCTTTGAGAAAGCATAATTGAGGCTTTAACCCTTTAAGCAGCAATGACGAAATATCTTGCCTATTATTTCAGCATTGACGAGCCTAGATATTTTGTAATGTTGATTTCTGAATGGTAAACTTTTCCCTATACTCCCCTTACTTTGCACCTGCTAAAAATTGGAAGAAAACGTACTTCATGGAAAAATACATGACATTTTAAGGGAAGAAGGGTTAGTGATTTCTAATTGCCATTTAAAGGGTTAAGAAAGAGCTGATGTCAAGCTCTGGAGTGTTTCAAAACAGTTAATAAGTGTGGAACCATGCGCAAAAATTAGTTTGATCGCTGAATGTGCAAGGAGGATAAACTATCGTTCGACAACAAAATAAAAGAACAACTGGTTAGCAGACTGTGATTTTTCACATTTTCATAGATCGTCTCTATTAACCAATATCTGAGTTGTCATTAGACCCACCTTTTTTCGTGGTTAATTAAGATTCTGTTAATGCTAGTGATATATCACAATGCTATGGGTTATTCTGACAACTTAATTTTTCTTCCCTGTAATGAATTTAGAGAACTCCTGCCTGAAGAAGTACCCGAAATTCTTCGTTTAATTGAAAGTGATACCATCTACCGTGCCTACCTGAAGTCACAAGGCATGTACGTTGATGATTCCATGGAGCATCTGAACTTGACCTCGGAGGTGATTTGATTCATGATTGATTCAAATGTTTTTGAGTGAAAGATTAGTATTCATTGCAAAGTGCCAAATACTAATAGCTGATTTGTGTACTAAAAATGTGATTTTTCTCCTCTTATATGTCCTTAGGAAGCAGATGCTGCGAGCAGCATGTTTGATCAGCCAAGAAGAGATACAAGAGCTTCTGTGAATCGAAGGGCAACAACCACCAGTCCTCCAGGAGACGTGGAAAGTCTGCCCTGCACAGCTGATCTCCTCAGTGTTACTACAATGGAGAACAACTATCATATGCAAAGGTCCTTAGCCAGTGACTCTGTATGCCGGGTTTCCATGGAGCGTTTCACAAATACAGAATCCTCGTCTTGTGATTTCTATAATCCACCACATTTCAAAAAACCATTGAATCAGATTCTGAATCGATGCAGACCAAACAGAGCTTGCCAACCCCAGCCCTCTAGTCAATCTTCACAGGTCGGGGGTTCATCTTCTGGTGATTTTGTTGGTGACAGGATTGTTGAAACTTCACCTCCAGTGCCTGAGACCCAACGCTGTTTGATTCGACGAGCTCATGAGGTAGTTGGAGAAAGGAACCGTAATCATCCTCATCAATCCGATAATAGTAATGGCCGCATGAAAAACTTGCGTGATAGAGTTAGATTACGTCAACCGGAATTTTTCGATGCAACTCGGACCCCACAGTCCATTGCTCTGCGAACGAGGAGTCACCCAGAATCTGTTGTTAATGCTAGGGACATGCCATTGCAGACACTACCTACTACCAGTGAAAGTAGAAAACCTCAGCAGCCTATGGAGGTTCGTGAGCTACCACAACGTTCTTGCAGAAAAAGTACTTCTGTGAGCAGCATGTCTGTTCAACCTGGGCCAAGTAGGTTAGTATGAGTTTGTATCACATCTACATAAAAACTCGTCTTGTTGTGTTTTGCTATTTTGATAGGTGTTTTTTTTTAACAAATCTCATTATTATTTTTAAACCTCTAAAACGTGGTGTTTATTTTGTATGAGCTTTGGTTGCCATTTTTTTCTTGAAGTAATCTTGTTTGTTATTTGATAAATTTTATGATTGATTAAATAATTGTTTGTTTGAATACTTATATAAAATGGTTAGATTTTATGCATACAGATTGATGAATACTGAAATAAGGTATTATATTAAGCTCTTATTCATAAGATCTTATTTTGACCAAACGCTGCAAGGTTACCTGAAGAATGGGCGTTGGCCAGCATGGTGTAGTTTTTGTTCTTCAGCGCTAAAGTTTCCTAAACTTTTTTACCCTCACCCACTTTCATCAAATTTTTCTCCTCATCCCCCAACTCAAGCCAACCCACAGGATTTATACCAATTCCTAAGCTTCTGCCACACCCAAACCCTCATATCGCCCCTCCCTTTGGGAAATACTGCACTAAACTAAGATTTCTTAACTTAAAATTGCATTGCGGGTTTTTTAAATAGGTCCATAAGCATGTTCATGCTTTCCTCTGTTTAACTTCCTTCCCTTATGATGCAGGACTGGCAAAAAGTCAGTAGAAACTTTTAAAAATTGATAAACAATGGATAATATTCTCATTTGATTGAGGTATGGTTGGCCGATTCAATATTGTATGTATGAAAGCTGAGAAAAAAATAGTTACAAGTATTATCAATGGGTGGCATCGACCTAGAAAAGCAAAGATAAATATGCAGCTGATAATTAAAATGTTTTTACTGTGTTTGTTATGGTTCATGTTACATGATCAAGTGTTCACTATGCCCTCCACCACAAGGTGCTGTTCAGTTTAGACAACTAACTATGCAAGAGAGGTGAATACCTGACCAACCAAACAATAGTCCAATCCAATTCCAGTAAGTTGAATATCTAGATGGAAGGATGCAGAATCGCTACAAACGGCACTTTTTAATTTTGACAGTGATGTAGAGCAGGGCTTGAAAAATCCCAGGCAAAAAAGTTCTCATCAGGGATAAAAAATCTGTATTGGTGTCTGAAGTTTGTTTATATGTAATTGGTAAATTAGTCTAAGGACAGCGATCAAAATTTTCTGGTTTCATGGCAGTAATCTTTTGAGGGGATTATTAAGTCTCCGTGAAGTTAAAAGTAAACATTTTTCAGGACAATTTTTCTTGAAAAAAAACAACGCTGGTGGCTCTTAAAAAATCTGACTGGTATTCTAAAATTTTTTTTTCAGATTTGTTAAATCCTGTGAAAGATAGGAACCTCATCAATATTCTCAAGATTTTAAGTAGCCCATGTAGTTTACATTTATTTTAATCAATTAGGGATATGAATTTAGGATACCATAAAAAATATTTCATGCTTTAGATGCGAGTAAGCCCAAATGTTTCACTCCTTAAATTGTCCATTTCGGAGGATAAGGCCCCAATGTGAGACTGGGGGTGAAGGGATCTTCTTCTCCGTGTATGTTTTACCAATTTATCAGCCCCCAAAGCAGAATGTGCCGAAATCTGCAACACATGTCACAGAACAATTACCGCTACTGCAGAACAATTTGGAAGAATTTTAAGAAAAAGTGCAAAAAAAACACTATTACATATATTGGGAATTTCACCGCTGAATATTTCCAGTCAGCGGGCTCGTCGCAGAACAGTACTAAACATTCTGCTTTGGGGTTATCAGCTTCTTTAAGTTATAGAGTATATGGGATTTTGTATTTCCTAAAGCTTCAGCGACCTTGTATTTGCTGCTGTGAGGTCCTATATACTATATACTCCAGTGGGACCTGTTTCAGATTTCTTTGGAATCAGAATTTTTGTAAAGTAAATGATGCCCCCTTTTTTGATATAACAGCTTTAACAACAAAGCATCTTTTGCGAAATGTTTTTTTAGAACATGTTATTCACTTGTACAAGTCATACACACAAGCAGACTATCTTCTATGAAAATATTATTTTCAATTTCCAGTAGTGGTTTTTCTTTTCCTCCACTCATTAGTGATTTTTGTATCTAAATTTTTTTCCTTGCCCCAAAAAAGAAACAAAAGAAAACAATTCCCATATTGATACTATCTTCGCGCTAATCAAAATCCAATTTTTTTAATCTATGTTTTATGCTTTTGCCTACCCTGTTAAGATGTTTCAAGATGTTGATATTTGTTTGAGTATTATCATAGCACGAAATGTTTGTGTGTTTATTAGAGATATCAAAATCTTGTCTGCACTCGATAAAACTGAGAGCCTATACATCTATTAGTATAGATAATTGTTAAATTTATATTCACTGTGTTATTGTTTCTTTTTGTATTATCTCTAAACCTGCGGTTCCCAACCTATTCTTTGAGATGCATGATTGGCCATTCAGTGATACACAAAAGTAATCAGCAAAAATGGCAAAAACAAGTAGGCTATTAACTGAAAAACAGTATATGGGATTTATCAAGCCCTGCATTAAGGCTAGTACCACATAACTAAAAAAACAACATAGTTATTCCGTAATACGTGAGGGGATATACAAGATTCCTATGCATTTCTATGTGTATGCAAGCCTAGTATGCCTATCTAGGAGTGTATAAGCCTCTTAGACATTTTCAGGGAGTACTGGAAACATGAAATGTTGGGAACCACTGCTCTAAATGAAAAAATTGATATTACTTTCCTTGTGTGATACAGCCATAATGTTCTTATTAGTCTCCCATTGTTTGAATAAAATCATTTGATATTAAAATATATTCGAATGAAAGTTTTCCAGTGATTATGGACAATTTCGTGATTTATGGAATTTGTAATGCTTTTGCTTATATAGTAGACGCCACTTATTGGAATCATGGATAGTGCTATCATTTTGGAATCAAAAGTTTCGCAAATTTTTTCAGACGCTAGAAAATATCTCCCTCTTTTTTCTGATGATTTTTTTTTTGTTATTTTCTTGTTTGGAAGAGTAGATCAACTTTGCCCAAGAATATTAAGAAGTCACAGATGAATAAGGCTAATATTATGCGAAAAGTATAAAAACTCCTAATACATTTCAACACATAGTGTGGGAGTTGTATTTTTTGTATATTTGTATTATTATTTGTTGGCGGCTTCTTAATATATTTTCTTATTCACAACTTTATTGTCAAATGATATCAACTGCTGTGATCCATTTATGTGTTCCAAAAGGAAAAGTTTGAAAAATGCTGAAGATGGAAAATAGTTTAAAGTATACAAATTTCTAGATTAAAACAAGTGTGCTTTGGTATGTCAATTATCAGATGAATGTTATTATCAGATTGGTTATTGTTATTTAAAACTTGGAGTCCATATGTGATCACATTGAGTGGCGTGTACTGTATTTCACTCTACTTCTTTGTAAGTGTTTTTGAGCTTATGTTTCTTGCTCATTCTGTTATGGCTGTATGACGCAAGTAAAATTAAACTTTTTTTAAATTGTTTATTGCTTATATTTCTTGTGTCAACAAAAGAAGTATAACTTCTACACACGTATATTTACAAGGATCTGATCTAATCCAACTAGCATATGCTATGTATAAAATGCTATACACAGTGGAACCTCAATACCTCAAAAGTATCAATAAACATATAAGAGATTTCTGGAAAGGCTGATTATATTTTTGGAGATGATTACACAAGAAACTAAATTCAACTCTTCCCCCATGGGACTCAAACCCGTGTCTCTTGCGAGAGGAGTACTCTACCAATTTTCTTCCTTGTAATAATCATATTTAAAAATATAACCAGTCTTTTGAGGAATCTTGTATTAACAAGTGGAGAGGACATTTCTACATATATATTTCATATAAAGCTGCAGATATCTCACTTATACACCCTTTCACTTATGTTTCTCTCAGTTATAAGACAATTTTCTTCACTCTCGGTCAAAGACATGGCATAATAATGCTATTCACTTAGAAGTCTCGCACTTATTCATCTTTGTTTCTTTGTTCTCTTGCATAGATGCATAAGTGAGATACCACTGTATTTTTAAATAATTGCAAATTAGAGTGAAAAAAGCACAGCGTGTTGAAATATCAGTTTCTGAATGAGCAGTGAAATTTTTGAAACTAAGGAAACTTTCATTTTTTCAGATTTGAAAGTTTTGATTACTCAACCAGCATTGATGTAGTTCGTTCAAACATTTTAGATATTATTTACACCTATTTTATGATTTTTTGCTGTTAAAAATGCTTGTAGGGATATTGACATCTTCAGATAAGTTGCCATCTGGTGGCATTGTCAGTAATTGTGAGCTTTGGCCTTAGTTAGGTCCGACCATCCATGTATGGTCCCATTCAGTGCACACAAGTTCCAAGGAAAGATTGAGATATTTGTTGTCTCTGTAGTGTGGTGGTTTAGGGTGTTCACCCGGAAAGTGAAAGAACGTGGGTTCGATTCCCACAGGGGCATTTGAATTTTCTCTTTCCAAAATATACCTCCACACATTCAGCTGTTAAAAACCTTTGTAATATTAGTTTGAACATGTTTAACTGGTGCTGAGGTACTTTCTGCTTAACTTGGTTATCAGTGCACTAAAATCAATAATGCATCTAGTAATTCCATTTTGTTAAACCGAGCATTCAGTTATTTAATCAGATCCTTCTCAACTGTGAAATAAATATAAATACAATGCCACAACAGGCAAAATGACGAACGAGGTGGCTGAGAAAAAGATGCCGATAATAAATATGGATGTCATATATTTCAAAAATACAGCAACCCAATTAAAAATTCAATTAAAAACATATATACACATGATAAAATAATATGCAATGCCCATACAGAGAATACTTATGGTGGTCTTATTCTAAGTATGGATAACTTCTCGATTTACCCCAACATGTTATTGTATTTCTTTTTAAACGTGTCAGTTGTGTTCAAATTTACTACCCCGGGGGTAAGCTATTCCATTTATTAACAGCCCCAATAGAGAAAAATTCCCTGCGACACCATAAACTAGAATTGTCCCTTACCAATCGATACTGGTGTTCCCTTGTAAAAGCAGTTGATTGATGGTGTACTGATAATTCATGGTCCATCCTGTTGGAAATTTTGAACATTTCGGTCATATCTCCCTGACACCTGCATTAATCCAATATAAACATATTCAAAAAATAAAGTCTTTGTTCATACCTCAAGCCTCATGTACCAATAAGGGCATGCGTAGCTCTTCTCTGCACCCTTTTAACCAAGTCTATGTCCCTCTGTAGGTATGATCTCCAAAACCTTACAGCGTACTCCAGTCCAGGACGGAAGCCTCGGAAAAGCGAATGAATGACTGTAGGAGAACGCGAAGAGACCTTTTTGAAAATGAAATAACATTTTATTCACTTTTTTTGACCACCACTGAACAATGTTTAGAAAACCTAAACCGCTCATCAATGAGAATTCCCAAATTGGTGACCCTAGTTGCATCTGGGATAGTGACACCATTAAACTCGTAAGAGAACCGTGGGTTGTTCGAACCAAAATGAGCGATCAGGCACTTATCAACATTAAACGTCATGCTCCATTCATTTGCCCATGCTGCAATCTTGTTTAAGTTTGTCTGGAGCAACTCCCTATTGCTTTGATTCCTGATTACCCCCATTAGCTTCACGTCATCTGCAAATTTGCTAGCAATCCCATCGATACCCTGATTGAGTTTATTGATAAAAAGTGAAAAAAGTATGGGGCCAAGGACACTTCCGTGAGGAACTCCACTTGTGACGCCTGTCCAACCAGAGAATTCCCAGTTCGCCATAACTCATTGTGACCGTGACCTATCTCTTTTAACCATGATTCTATCCAATTCAGCAAGTTGCCCCCATTTTCGTGTAAATATTTCAAGAGTTTACCATGTTTGACCCTATCGAATGCCTTCTGAAAATCAAGGTAACCAAAATCTACACTTTTGCCCTTACGCAAAGCCTTCGTCACATGATCATAGAAGCAAGGGAGTTTAATCACACATGAATTCCCCTTCCTGAACCCATGCTTATTATCCGACAATACATTATTCTCATCTATCCACTTCACCAATTGCGTTTTGATAATAACTTCCAAAATTTTTGAGAAGGAGCTTGTCAAACTCACTGGATGATAATTGGGCACGCCCCTTCTTAAATATCGGAACAACATTAGCAAGTTTCCAATCCCTTGCGGGAAGATACCTTCAGCAACACTACTCCTGTTTATCTGTGCGAATGGCCCCAAAAATTCATTAGACATTCCCTGAGGACCCTGGGATAGATATCATCTGGTCCTGGCACTTTGCTTGCACATAAATTTTTTAGAAGATTTAGGACCTCCACGTCTTCCACTTGAATATTGTTGAGGATTTTATTACCCCACGCAACACCCGTACATTGAATATCATTATCTCTATTAAAAATTGACATTAGAAAGTCATTGAAAACACTACACATGCCTACATTGCTTTCTAATAAATGTTTATACAGTCGCGGCTTGTTATAATGAATATGGATTATTGGGACTGTTCCATTATATGACCCTTACAATAAATCCTAATTTTTATCCAATTCATCTTGTTATTTTTCATCCAATACAATGTCCTAACTAAGCTTCCCTCCTCTTTTCATAAATTAAAAAAAAAAAGTCCCGAAATTGTGTTTGGCCTTGATCTTTGATATTGGAGAATTTGGTACACAGGTGCCCATTGCGTGTAATTAATTATTACAGTTTTATTGTTATTTTCTAACCTGATGCATTTTTATTGCTATTACTTACTATATAACAAAATAATATATATTTTTTTCCGCCTGCATTAATTTTCTTAACCGTTTCCAGGGTTTTATAAATTTCACTTATCCACATTATAACTGGCCCAGTAGAATTAGCCAAGCCCTCTGTAAAATGTTGCATCTTTTTTCAAGAAGACTTTCTTCTGATTATTTAAAGGTGATAGTGCTTTCACCCCAGCTCTAAAAACAATAGACTGAACATTTTCAGTGAACAGGGGGCAATTGTTCCTTCCCCCCCCCCCCCCCGGAATTCATGCGTGATAATATGTAGACTTGATTTTATACATTCTATTAAGTTTTTTTTGCTAAGAATCAGCAATTTTTATTCAATACATACTTTTGAATGTGTGATAGGTGTTGCGTAAACACAAAAAAAATCACAGTTGAATATGTTAAGTGTAAAATTTGTAAATCATTATAAAATAACTGACCGTTTACTCTTTTCTGCAGAAAACCTAATGTAACTGTGGTGAAAGAGTGCAAAGTGCTTCTTGTTGATTGCTTCAGAAACAGAGAGAGACGTCTCAGCCGTGAAAGTAACAAGACAGTTCAAAGTACTGCAGATGGCAGTGATGACGATCTAGATCCATCTTATCAACCCAAAAAGAATTCAAGGTAAATGGTGAAAAAATTGTTAAACTAAATTTTGTTTTTCAACTATTTATAACCAATATAAAAACCACATCGTTAAAATTATTCAGCTTTTTAAGTGGAAGCATTCATTTAGTGTGCTTTTTTTTAGGGGGGAAAAGGGAATTTTGTTGTTGCCATCATGCACCCCTTTTTCACTCGTGGCAAAACATGCACAATTTTTATATTGTGAAATATTTCTACCAAATAAAAATACAACTCATAATATTACCACATAATGTACAACGATTTGGTTTCTCGCTCCAAACTCGTAAAGCATTATAACTGTTAGAAATATTCTAAACAGTGAAATTGGCATCATTGTTTGACATAAATGTTCTACAGTCCACATGCATAAGCATGTTCCATTCTAATTTTTATCCAACTTTATCCACTTTCAGTGTTTGTGTATGCAGTCTTTTGAAGTCTCTGCAAATTTTTTTTTTTTTTTTTTGGCGGAGGGGCATTTTTAATCATTCGTCTTTCAGTTTATTATGTTCTCAATAATGCTCTAGTCTGTGGGCTTTCTATAGGACATTCTTAAAATTGAACAGAATTTCATGCAGCATTGAACTTCAACTATTCCTCTTTGTATGCTTTGAAGAATATTGTAATTGTTAGAAGCACATAGTTTTCATTGCTCATTTTAAAACAGCAGAATGGTCTCCGCTGTTGTCACTCCATACGTATCCTCCTTTGAGCAACTCTCATTTTGAAAGTCATAAATTATTCTCCTGCTAGGAAGCAATTTATTGTTGGTTTGTACTTGAAAAACCTAATTTCGGTGGGAATCCTGCTGAAAACAAAAAATATTTTTCAGCCTGTTTGCATCTAAATCTATGCTGTACTGTGATGTTAACAGTTTGCAAAACCCATTGCTTAAAGAAATGTAAGCTTTCATGGCTAAGTATCAGTATATAGAAGCTTTTGAGCTAAAGATCCAGACTATTGGACTATAGCTCAGGAGCTTCAAATTGAAATAAATGTTTAAAAAATTTGTTGTTTAAAAAAAAAATATATATTTTTAAAGACATAGATGGGGTATTGATGCATCAATAAAGAAATCATCATCCCCCCCCCCAAAAAAAAATGTGACAAAACCCCTTTCAAGATTTCATTATCGGTTAATGAAATTCATGTATATAGATACTTGCATATATGATGAAATTTATTTCAAAATAGCAAAGTTTACATCTACAGATTTATATGTAGAAAATTATGAGGTAGTCTGAACTCACAGCACTTTGCTATTTCCCAACTACATGTGGGTAGGCATCAAATATCACCAGTCGAATTAAAATATTTCATTTTTGTGCTGATGGTAGTGTCTGAAATTGACTTTTGCACAATTATTCTACTGGGTCGGAATCATGTAGAGACAGATCCAAGTAATTTTGATTTCATGGGATTTTCTGACATTTCTTCGCTCCCTGTGTGACAATTGTATATTATGTCTAATACCTCCACGCACTTCAGGGAAAATTTTGTGGATATACAATCCTATTGTGATCGTATTATTCATCTTTGAGGTAAAAGAAATAGTAACCACATGATTCTCTAATGAATATAAGTAGTTGTATTCTAATCTATATCCACAGTGTAAGAAGCAGTAACCATCTGTTTTTTTTATAATCATTTCATATTTTTTGTGCATTAGTTATGAGGATGTTTGGTACAAGAGGAAATCAGGTTTCAGATTGGAAAGTGGAAGATTACTTGTACATGAGCCAACTACAAGGAGTGCAGCTGCATCATCATCATCACTTGCAGCTCAAGCTAGAAAATCCCTTGCTCATGCAAATAATACATCTGCTCAATCTAAAATATCTTCCCTTCAAGCTAAAACATCTGCCGCTCAAGCTAGAATATCAGTCGCTCGTGCAAGTACACCTGCTGCTTGTGCAAGTACATCTACAGCAACAACGACTGTGCAGACAAGGAAATCTATTGGCAACAACCAGCAGAAATTTGTTCTCAGTGATGACAATAGTTCACTCACAGACAGATCTTCAGTCAAGAGCAGGATGCAATTTAGAAGTCTCGTTCCTCGAAGGCTAAGATCTAAGTCTCATAAAAGTACGTTAATTTTGTCTGATCAACTGAGTGTAAGGTTTTTGCCTTCATGTTCATGAAATCACTAAAGAATTTTTTATTGTTTTCTATTCTTGTTAGTCGTTCATTCCAGAATTTGAATTAACTTTGTTACACTGCTGACATTTTTATGCACACAAGGGATAATTTGACCTAGGCATATATTTTATTTATTTATTTACATTACAGGGTGCATAGCAAATAGTGGGTAAGGAATTTTACTGCAAACTGTTGATCCTAGAGACGTACTTCCAATTATAAATAGTTTCCAAATAAGTTTCAAGATCTTCAACAGTGATCAAGAGTAAATTAGACTGTCCGAGCGCAATGGGGTGCTCCGCCCTCCTGTCATACAATTCTTGATAGATCAAACTTTTGATTGTGCCTTTTGCAAAATTATTTTATACAATTTTCTATATAATTGTGTATTATCGGTGCCCGTTGCACTTTGACTTTAACATGATTGATTTCATTGTTCGATTTACATAATTTTAATTACAATGCACTATATGTAATTTTTGACACTTCAATAAATCTCGGTTTTGCCGGAAATACCCTTGTCTCCCCTGGGAGCAAAAGTGTGTATGTTGCTTCATGCGGCAGAGCTTGGGTGTTTCATGGTTTCTCCAGTTCTCCTGATAGTTTAGGTTGAATTAGTATTCTGGCAAGGGAAAATATTTCAAGCCAATTCCAAGCTCAGGCTTGTAACATCCTTTGGCACATTAGATGTGTGTCTCATCAACCTCGTTACTACATCCCCATATTTTCCTTAACTATATCTGTTGTCATTATGATATTAAAGCTCTTTTTGGAGTGCATAAACTTTGGTGAAATTTTTGTCAAAGTTATAAAATTGGTCTTCTTCATTCATATGTCATGTATAAGAATTCGAAGTTTTGTATTCAGCAATCCAAATCCATCTTATAATAAATTATTTTTCAATTCGCAGGCAAGCAGAAGGAGCAGAGAAAAAAAATTCCAACTCATTCACCATCCTACATCACACAATTATATAATCGGCCATCAAAAAAGGACAAATTGTGCTTTGTGTGCCTGAAGGAAAGGAAGATTCACAAAGAATCAAGTTTCTGCTGCATTTCGTGCCACGTGGCGCTATGTCCCAAACCATGTTTTGTGTCTTACCATGCTAAAAGGAATTTATTGTGAATACACATACATAACATAATGTATTGTTGCTTCTTCATTTGAACATCATTTTCCTCAGATTTGTTCTTATTTTATTGATGGTTTTTGTCTGTATACAATTTTAATTGCTCGCATGTTTTAATTTGTATATCATCCCTGTGATATATTTCATAGCTGGAATGCATTTCAGATTGGAATGTGCGATCATTCATCTTCATCATACATTGTTCTATTGAGCATTTTTTAATGTGAGTTAATCTATCAGAAATATCAGACTTTCTTTGCACTGTTTTTAATTAAACATCATGTTATCCTTAGAATATGTGATTTTACATTCAACCTATTTTTAGTTATTCGCTATTCTTACTTCTTGAAATCATTTCCTGCTACCATAATTTCTTAATAAGATAGGTAATTACATTTGCTTTGTGGAGATATTATGAGTCTTTGAGTACTGCTTATATTTGAGACAGTATTGTTTTATTCTGTTAACCTTCAATTTTTTTACCAAACTCAATTCGCCAAAATGTTTTAGCTGTGTGGCTTATATTGATAATTATTTTTGAATAAAATTCTCAGTAGTTAATTTTGCTTTGGGCCTTGACAGCTGTTTGCATAATTTATGATTGTAGATAATAGCTGAGTTTACATAATTTATGATTGTAGATAATAGCTGAGTTTACAGTATGAGTTTAACAAAAATATAGATAGATGCACTTTGAAAGTTCATTTCTCAAAATTTGGGGCTGTTATTTTGATACAGACCACTGCCAATATATTGTTGTGCATGTGTATTACAGTTGTTTGTGTTCCTGGAATGCTTATTACCGTCAAAGCAGGATGTTTTGCATTGTTCTGCAAAGAGCCCCACAGCTGAATGGAAATGTTCTGCTGTAAAAATCTCCATGTTTTTATACTTTTTCTTGAAATTCTTTCAGATTGTTCTGGGACATACGTCACAGATTTCTGCATATTCTACTTTTTGGCTTATCACTAGGGCTCAGATTTTTATGACCTGAAAATGAAATGCTGTTGCTGATTGGTTAAAAAACCTGAAATCCAGGTTTTTTTTTAACCGATCAGCAACGACATTTCATCTTTAGTGTTAAAAATCTGTGTGTGTGTGTGAGCCCTACTTATCACATACAATCAAACTTTCAGAATCTCAAAGTAATTTTCATCTCCTGCGTTACGTATTATATGTAAATTGAAGTTCTACAATTCAAAGCAATATCTCTTTCATAAGTATTTTATTTTGTTACCAATGTTGCATTATATTGTCTATCTCTGCTCAAATCATCGCACAATCAAGTGTTTTTCACATGTTAATTTTCCACTTTGTGTTCCATCAATAACATATACAAAAAATATTTTGATTTTGAAGCATGTTAATGTTTTAACATGAAAACACAGATTAATGGTTTGAAAGAAGATTGTATTCATTTTACATTTCATTTCACATTCATTGCTGAAGCATTTCCAGCGACATGGAAAGTCAGGAAAAATGTAAATTATTCAGCAAAAGTCACACACGGGAAACAAATTCTGTGATGGGTAAAAACCAAATCTTATCGACAAAATTTGTGTAATTGATTTTAATTGAGCAGGGAATTATTGATATATTGCCAAATATTACAAATGTTAGAGAATGCAATTAATGATTCTGCCAAAGTAGAGATTGTATCATTTTTATTTAAGGTCATTTGCGGGGGGGGGGGGGGGTATGGGGGTATGTGTGTGGACTATTTGGTTCATTAATTTTTCATTTGCTTAGTTTGAGGTTTCAACAAGTAGTACTCATTAAAAACTCTTTTCTGGATGGAAAAAATAATTTTGCATTTATGACTTCATGGTCTTGGACAGTAACTAACATTCATCATTCAAAATTATGGTGCAAATAGGTAAAACAACAGTTTGCATTACAAAGCAGTTGGATACTTAGGCCTATTCTAGGTTTGGTGATTCTGATGCTGCCCAATAGAATTCAGTTGTCTTCTGTATTTTTAAGGCATAAACAATATTTACAATGCTCAGCAAAGAGCTAGAAATGGAAGTGCTTCATTTTTGAAAATGATTACACTGGCATTGAACAGTAAAATGTGAACAAATCCCTTTAAAAAAGGGATGGACAACGCAGTAAAACTATCTTGTTCACCTTGCCTTATTTACATGGGATCTTGTAATTCACACATTTTGCACTGTGCTTTTAAAAGTGGTCTTGAAGGAGCGTCATTCTTAAAAAATGTGCGTCTTCAAAATTTGCTGTGCATTGTCGAAGAGAGTTGACAAACTCTGTACTTTGGAAGACTCCAAAAAAAAAGAGAATGTAATATATATGAGGAGAGACAGAAAAGAATTATCTGTGGTTGTGCTAGTACACTGTTTTGGCCAAAAATTGGCTCTGTAACCAAGTCTTTTTGCTTTGGCTTGAGTCAATCGTATAGGATACTAAAATAGTGCTATGAAAAAAAAAGTTAATTCAAAATTACAAGAAACTTTTTAGGGATTTTTTTTCATTATGCTATGACTATGTTGTTTAAGGGGATTACCCTCACCCATCCTACTTTTTCTAATTTTTTGAGTTTGAGCCCTGCCCCTGTTTTATGGCCAAATAAAAATTTCTCAGCAAGCCTATTTAAATAATGTATTTATAACCTCTGCTTGACTGTCACCTTCAGATATGGTCATGAACACAAATATGTTTATCATTTTCATCATTCACTCCATTGGACTAAAACCCTTGTATGGAAAGGAAACCAACAATTAAATTTTTGTTTGAATTATGCTCACTAGATGGCAGCAAAAGTTTTAATATTTGATTAACTTTTTTATACTATATTTGGCTATTTTTGAATGAAGTTCAATAATGTTTTGGCAACTCTTATGCCCATTTAATCTTAAATCATGTGCTGCTGTTGTAAATATTTTAAATTATTCCACGCTGTTTAATATGACCAGGCTTTAGTATAATTATCGCTCTCTATCACTAAGAGAAAAAAATTGATACCTTAAATACAGTGAAAAATGTAAAATTGAAGTTCATGCTCTCTTGCAAATGAATTCAATGCATTGACTAAATACATTTTTCTGTAAACACAATGACAGAAAGTCTCACAGCTTAAAATACATTTTGAATACTTGTTGGAATACTTAGCACAACACCCACCAAACATTAATTGATCAGTATTTCCAAAAGATGTAAATTCAGTATATAAACTTTGTGATACAGTATTTCTATGCAATGTGTATATATTTTCATGACTTCAAACACATGTCATATTGTCAGAATTTCATTCATATTCAAATAAAGTATCATTCAGTTATTGTTATAATGCTATATAATACAATTTAATCAGGAGCCCCCTCTGATACCATCACCTGTCTTTTGCGGACAATTTTTTGGTCCCGCAAGTGTCTGCAAAAGAGGGGTTTTACTGTAGTTAGAGTACTTCATAAATGTCCGGAGCTGATTCTGAATACTTGGAAAAAGAATTTATTGTTAAGACATTCATTCCGTAGTACATCATAAGTACTCCTCTTTTTTTTTAAACATTATTGCATCCAGATTTGTTCTTATGATATTGTTGGGTTTTTGCCTGAATATATACACCTTTAATTATTTGCATGTTTTATTGTATACTATCCTTGTCACTATTCTTGTCCTATATTCTTGCCTTAAAACAGGGCTTCCACTCATCCTACTTTTCTTTTTGGTAAAATGTCCTACTTTCTAGTGTTTGTCCTACTTTTCCTACTTTTTTACCAACCCCTATTTACGAAATTTGTGTAATTGGTTTTAATTGAGCATAGAATCATTATCATGTATCATTCTGCCAAAACAGAAATTGTATCGTTTTCAAGATTATTTGGGGGAGGGGGTGTATATAGCCCATTTGCTTAGTTTGAGGGTTCAACAAGTAGAGTAGTCATTAAAAACTTCTGTCTGGATAGAAAAAATAATTTTGTGGTTACTTTTCATGGTCTTGGACTGTAACTAGCAGTCATCAGTCAAAATTATGTGCACATGTATAGGTGAAACAACAGTTTGCATTATAAAGCAGTTGGATACATAGGCCTATTTTAGGTTTGGAGATTCTGATGCTACCCAATAGCATTCCATTGCCTTCTTTAGTTTTAGGGCATGCAGAGGTATAAACAATGTATACAATACTTAGCAAAGAGCTAGAACTGAAAGTGCTTCATTTTTTAAAAACGATTACACTGGTATTGAACCGTAAAATGTAAACAAACTCCTTTAAAAAAGGGATGGCAACACAGTAAACCATCCAGTTTACCTTGATTTATTTACATCGGAACTTTTAATTTGCACATTTCACACTGCTTTTGAAAGCGGTCTCGAAGGAGCATCATTCTTAAAAATCGTACATGCCTTCATAATTTGCTATGCATTGAGGAAGAGAGTTGACATATTGGACTGTGGAAGACTCCAAAAAAAAAAAAAAAAAATGTTATTTATAGTATGAGGAGAACAGAAAAGGATTATCTGTGGTTCCTAGTGCACTGTTTTGGCCAAAAATTGTTTTTGTAACCAAGTCATTTCTATCATATTGCTTTGGTGTGAGTCAATCCCATAAGATACTGAAATAGTGCGATAAAAAAAAAATTAATGGGAAACTTTTTTTGAAATAAAAATTTGTTTGAGAACTTTTTTGTTTGGTTGTGCTATGATTATGTTGTGTGTGTGTGTGTGTGTGGGGGCGGTACTCTCCCCATCCTATTTTTTAGTCCTGCTTTTTCCTACTTTTTATAATTTTTTGAGTGGGAGCCCTGTTAAAAAGAATGATTCATTATGAAAGCCTGTATGACGAAATGTTCTCATGTGTCATTTGGTCAAGAATTTTCACATTCCTTCTCTCTCTATTGATATTCCAAGAAGCCTCTTACCTCAAGAAATTGAAAGTAGGCCGGTTAAAGTCACACAGGTGTTTACCAGACATCTGGTTGTGTCTCTTGCTTTGGAATACGGACTGGGCCACTGTTTGATTGGCCAGTTGTGTCTTGCACAAACACATACAAAGATTTTGTTAATTTCTTTGCAAAGAAAAAAAAAAAAAAAAAACAAGGCATAGCTGAGTTCCCGGATGTTGTAATGGATTGAATGATCTTTGTAGATCCTTGTATTGGATGAAAAATAACAACATGCATAGAGAAATGTTTGTGAACAACTAGCGTTGATTGTATAAGGATTTTGCTTTGAAAGGTTCTTCAAAATCATGTTTTTTAAACACCTGTGCATATTTTAGTGTGGCTTTGCTTATTCTAAGAAATATAAATAATTAATTTATATTTCTCAAAATATAATTAATAAAAAATATAATTTTTACTTCTATTTTCATAATTAAAGTATAATTTTTCTCTGTGTATTCTGTCATAGAGTTTGATTCTGAATGCAGGGCTCCCACTCGTCCTACTTTTTGGTAAAATGTCCTACTTTTGTCCTACTTTTTTACAGAATCCTATCAACAAAATCCATGTAATTGATTTTTAACTGAGCAGTAAATCATCAATATATTGTCAAATATTACAAATGTTGCTGATTGCAATTAATAATTCTGCCAAAGTAGAAATTGTATAATTTTCAGTTATTTGTGGGCTCCCCCATCCTACTTTTTAGTCCTGCTTTTTCTAGTTTTTTGAGTGGGAGCCTTGTGAATGTAATAATTTCAGTTGGGTTATAGTATATTTGTTTATGTCGTGAAAGAAGAAGAGTGTAAAGGATGTATATTTGTATAACATGTTATGTGCATGCATGCGAATATATAAAATATTTTATGCGCTCTATAAGCTTGCAAACATCTACAAAACTATATAGTCTTAAAATGTTTCTCGCTGTATGAATGATTAAATTCATACCAATGACTACTGATAACATAACACAATAACTACTGATATTTTATTACTTTATATTTTGTACATTGTAAAAAGGTTTGAAAAAAAAAAATCATGAATTCGTGATGCTGTCAATATTTTTAGCATATGAAAACTTGTCTATATTTTCAGTCGTGAATCAATAATTTCCCAAAACGTATGCCATTGAAAAAAGAATGGTCTTCATAATGTTCCAGTATTTATTTTTATTTTTGTTGTTTTTAATGTGAAAATATTTTTTACTTTTCGGCAATGTTGGAGGAGGTTTTTAATCTAAGAAAAACATTTCTTATGAAATTATATTTCAATTGTTGGAATAAAATAATTCAACAATATATATTTTATATGCAATATTTGAGTTTTGTTGTCTCAGTTTATATTTGTTTGCATAGAAATATGGTTGTTATGAATGGTTTCTGGGGTCATTCAAGTGTACTGTAACTAAAAGCACTACATGCTGTTGCTGTAAGAGGTGAACATTGGCTGAGTTGGTGCGTGAGGGTTGACGACGCACTGCACTGCATAATTCACTGCTCAAATGAATCAGGAAGGTACCATACTTGTGTCTAAAATGTCAGTGTAGTGAACTCCTGCTGTGTATAGTGCTTCAAAACAGATAGATTGTCACTGCACCCATGATAACGAAATTGCTTCAGTAGAAAAGACTCCAATTTGCAAGCTGGTATTGAATCCTCCCCTTCCGATTGGTAATTTTTTGCCTCCTTTGGATGAGTCACATTCTATGCTATGTCAAATGGAATGGTTCTTTTAGTATACAAGAGAAAATCTCTGAGACAAAGAAAGATAATATGACCTACCACGTGGTCTTGAAATGTTTGATAGCTACTGGAAAGGGTGCGGAGAAAGATCTACATAGAGTGATCATGTTTGGTCCAATTATGATTGAGTTGAAGAATGGAGAATTTGGAGGGAGGGGGAGAAGTAAGAAGGTTTCAACAGCTGGACTGGTGCAAAGATGAATTCAGGAAGAAAATTCAACTGCCATTGCTGAGAATCAAATCCACATTTTCTTAACCACCAGATGAGCGTGCTTGATCACTGCGCTACAAAGGCAATGGGAACTCTATCCTTAGAGATTGTGCATGCCGAACACGCCGTGTGTGCATCAGCCGGCTGTTAAAACTTTTGCATGATCAGCGAAGATTAACAACATCTTTGGATAAGTCACCATCTGGTGGCAATGCCAGCAGTTGTGAGCTTTGGCCTTAGGTCTGACTATCCGTGTATGGTCCTGTTCAGCTATCGAATATACTGCAGTTTGCATAGCTCTAGATTAGGGATTCGTAACATTAAGCGTTATTTGTGTTACCACTTTTGCCAATGGTATGTGTAACCAATGCAAATAAGTATTTATAAAGAAAATATCATAAAGATGCTTAACGTTATGTGTCACACCGACCCTTGTGCCAATAACATAAAAGCTACAGATCCCCCTTCAAAGTAATACTTTCTAACAAACTAAATGTTTTTTCATTTAAGATCACGAGCCCTAAGAAATCACTCCACAGATTTTCAAGGGTCTGTGGACCCCTGCTCTAAATTGATCTAACAATCTTTCGATGTATTTATCATCCCCCTTACATACGTTTGTCTTAGTACCTGGACTGCACATGACTGTTTTTCTGGACTCACATAATGTGACCACATTAATGTGAATTGAGACTAGTAAATTATTATGACTTATACAATCGCATCATATAGGTTGCAGTATCATGACCATAATGTGAGCGGCTTCAGCCACCTGGATTATCATACCGACTCATCATGCAAAAAGCAGTTTTCTGTTCAATGTGACGTATAATCGTGAAAAAAGAACACGGAAAAGATATTGGCTGTAGCGACAATGCTGACGTCACATTTTGCTCAAATATGGGGGGATGAGCCTGGGGTTTCTTCCCAGCACGATCCAACCCACACGGTAAAGGGCTTACATCTCAAAAGAGATAGAGCCCGGGTCGTGTCTGGCCCGACAGCCTGGGGTTTCCAAGAGCTCTACCCTATCCTACTCTTATTTTCAATCGATTGGACGTCATTTGGAGCGTTAAATCATTTTTTTTGCTTAAGCCCTTTACGATCGCGGACAAAATATTTCGTCCAAACGCCAGTGGAATAAATTCATTCTCGTTCTTCTCTATGTTTTCTGCCCTCTTTCCTCGCCATCGCGAAGCTATATTGTAACCCTATGAACCAAAGTTGTTTTTCCCCTTCATTCTCTCTGTATTCCTTTTAATGATTTCCCCCCCCCCCATATTATGTATATTTCTACTATGTACATGTAAGAGTATGTTTTTTATACCATATACAGTCGCTGCCCGACATAAACGCTCCCCCTTCGTCCCGTCGAAAACGGATGTTCTATTAAGAGGGGTCGTTACATATCGAAAGGAAAACAAACGATTGTTGTTATATGAAAGGTTTGGAACGTATTCTCTCGGTCGTTGTAATGGAATGGTCGTTATAACAGGCGTCGACTATATATCTCCCTTTCCTTCTATCCCGGCACCGTTCTTCTTTCTTTTTCTAACGTGCGTTTAGGTTAGGACAAGGTTACCAGATTTATCGCCGATTCGTCAAATAAAGATTACCCAAATTTGTTAATTGGGGGGTTAAAAATGTATGACGAGTCCTTTATAGGTGCCTTTTCGTGACCAAAACAGTCGCGGATCCAAGATGATGTGTCGGGAGATCAATTAATTCGTAAGACCGTCCCGTATGTTACGGGTCAGGCTGCTTTGCCCCCCCCCCCCCACCCACATTATTCGGCTCTTGGGAAGGGCGATCGTGGACCGAACAGATCTCCCGAAATGTTGGAAAAACAAATATACTGTGCATTTTTCTCTAAAAGGACAAACAATGGAAAGCGTGTAGTGGAGCGCATATCGTGACTCTAATCGCGAGTCTTTTTTTTTGTTTTCCTCGCCATCTTCCAATCACCATATCAATCTAATCTCTCGAAAATGTTCGAATCGATGTTCGCTGATCCGTAAACCGAGAGACCGTTTCATGAACTCTTAACACCTATTCCCAAGCGTCACATTTATTTTTATAATCTCCCACACATACATCTCTCGTTTTACGCTCTAAAACCTTGAAACAACATGCGATCTGCCGTTTTCCTTTTAATAGCTTAATCTCTTCGAGATGCGTCGTCCTATTCGATAGTTTCGCTGATAAAATAAATCACATAACGTTACGAGCCATTTATACATAAGTAATTTATGTATTTAAAAGCATTTAATGGCTGTGACGTTTCGGTTTAATAGACCGAATCTGATTCCTTCTTGGTATTGATGGTGTTATGGTCATAGCGTTGACGCTTGGCGATGGCCATTATTAGTATTATTAAAAGTCCAAAATATCGGATTCTATTTCGAGGAAGAAGGAGTAGGAGTATTACGCGATGCTTCCGATTAATACAGTGGAACTTCTTTTAAATAACGAGTGATTCGCATAAAAAGAAAGATTTTGACTCGGTTAAAGAGCGATGATTCACATTGCGAACAAAAATTATGTGCTTTGTTTATCTATTTTCACGTTATCACAACTGGACTGATGGTTTTCGCTTCCGTCCACACTGTAGGTAGTATTCTTCGGTCAGCCTATCAGCCTAGGGTGACCATACGTCCCGTATTTCCCGGGACAGTCCCGGTATTTCCTGTTTTTTTGGCCATCTCGACTTTTTGGCAAAAGTGTCCCGGTTTTTCCCGTATTTTACACGAAGCCTACTTGAATTTTTATTCTTTATTGAAGTCAAAGAGTGACATTATTTTTCAACTCATAAATTATTTTATGATAATTACAACTATATATGAGAATATTAATCTCCCACATTTGCTTGGTGAACGTTTTTTTTTTCGTGGAATACATTTTGATCCACTGCAATTTGCAGTAATGCATCATTTCCCGCCATTGTGATTTTCGCGTAATTTCAGCAATATTTGGCAACTTTGTTTGATTTTGGCGTCGTGTTTGGCGATAATTGGCGATGTCCTGTATTTTCCCGTATTTGGAATCCCAATGTTCCGTATTTCTCTCGAGGAAATATGGTCAGCCTAAGTCAGCCTGCTTCTCTCGGAAAATGAACACACGTGCAAGTGTGACTGTTTACGATACGAAACTGGATGTAGCATTGTAAATACGCGCATTTGAGCTTAAAGTTTTTTGCTCGAAGAAAACTGGGCTGATTGCATTATTGAACGTGGCATTGAGTTGAGGAGCTAGCTTATGAACAGGAGTCAACATTTGTCGAAAAGACTGTGTCCTTTGGGAAGACCACTACACCAACTCCGGTTATATATCGAGCCATACGGCATTTCCAACCAGTGGAGTTGGGTGGGAAATGAAGGTAAAGAACTTGCTTCTAATGTTCTATACCCGGATTCGAACCCATGGATCTTGATAGTGGAAGACGAGCATCTTTACCAATGCGCCACTCGGGCCCACCATAGGACTGGAAGTGCACGTTCAAGAACTAGTGGTAGAGCATTGCTAGGAATTGGCTATAGATGAACGAGAGTTTATGGACGGTTTCTCAACTGAGGAAAAGAGAAAAGTCCGTCACTCTTCAAATGAGGTTAGAGGGATGTAGAAAATGTAGGAATCCGTGCAAAATTATATGTAGAAAAGAACCAATCAAATAAAGCCGTCGCAAAGCAGGCATTAGATCTGTCCAACACGTCAATGCAATTTCCCATTTCAGAGAAATCCTAAAAAAGAGGCAAAAGCAAGTGTCATTGGATAGGTTCTTTTTCAAAGTCACATAAAAAGAATGAGTTTGTAAACAATAAGCCGAGTTTTCCTAGGAGCAGGTTTCCTGTGCCGCGCGCAACGTGATTCATCCAGTGCGACACGCCGTCCACCCACCAATAAGAAAAGCAGTACGACTGTTTTCCTAGAGAGCGTAATGCGGCTCACGACGACGCTTTACGTCGGGCGTGATTGGTGGACTGCTTCTGGAGGAGTCAAGTGCGCCGCGCGTTTTGTCGATGTTCTCTTCACTCTTGTGTGTTTTCTTTCCCTTCCCTTCAAACCGAAGCATACAGACGACACAGAGTAGCTGATGCCAAGACCATATACTATAATATAGCCGCCCTGATCTGACGCGCCAAGCTAGGAAAACACAAACGCGTAGCGTGATTATGTAACACGTTTCTGCCGGCGCAAAATGGTATAATTCTGTTCACGCGGCGCAAAAGACCCATTATTAGGAAAACCCGGCTATAGAGTCCTTATATCGTCCTAAACGTTAGTCGTCGTTTAAGTTAATTTGTATATAAATGTTATACAAATACAACGCCACAACAGGCAAAATGCCCAACGAGGTGGCTGAAAATTATCATATTGTATGTTTATTTATGGCGTCATTTATATTGTATATGTTTTATTGTAGTATTCATTGTATTAGTATTGTGTTGTATTATTGATTGAATACCGTTTTCGTTAGCCATTTTTATGTGAATGAATAATTGCAGAAGTCTCGAATAATCCGAGTTTCCATTATTTCATATGGGGGAAGTTTGATTCGATATACGAGCTACTCGGATAACGAGCACGTTGGTGGAACGAATTACGCTCGTTAACCGAAGTTCCACTGTGTTAGAAAAGACGTGTCACACGATTGGATCTTAGAAGCACGACAATGGCAGACTTAAAATCGTATGTAGTCGTTTGAAAAACGACGTCGTAAATTTCCGACACCTTTCTTCCATATGTCGTATTATCGTCGTGACTTCTTTTTATCTTTATTTTGGAAAAGCGTTTGTTCCAAATACGTGATCCAAATACTTGCCTCCAAGTCGTGTAAAAAATACATCGATATTCAGCGATGTATAAGAAATGCAGTGGCTGTCAGATAAGTGTGTATATTTAAGAGAGGCTCAACACTTTTATTTTCTTCTTTCTTGACCGATCTGGAGCATATTCTGCATGGAAATATCGGAAAGACCGCGTTGTGGTAAATATAGGACACCATAAAAAAAAATGACTGTGGCACCGTTAGGTTATTTTTATTCGATTGTTGAGGCATTTGCCTCTCGTCTCTCTCTCTTACCTCTTCTATGCATACAGAAGAGGGATTTAATCCGTTGATGCGAGATTTTTTTTGATGGCGTATTGTGAAGATTTTCCCCCATCAACAACTGTAGAGATACAATTTTATAGATGTCCATCCACATCACAAAAGTCTTTAAGGACCGCCCTTACAAGGAAACGAGTTAAATGTTTCCCAGTTGAGAAGTCGAGGTCCCCATCTGAGGCAGGTATTTCCCCTGAAGTTTTCTGTGTGTATTTCTGGCACCACTGGGAAATAAGATTGGAATTTCAGATAATTCTCGGCACCACTTGTCCGATAGAGAGGCACCTTGACCACACCGTCAAAACTCACTATCGTAATTAAAGCGACGGAAAATTATTAGGGGATGAGAGATACATTGATTACATACTTCATTTTGGCCTCAGTAGCTTAAATAGCCATACCTTGAAATTTTATCAATATGTATAGCTAGAGATCTCAAAATTTGCGCCGCGACGGCCCGACAAAGGTGGTTTTTAGAAGAAATTCTTTGTTAAACTGCTCTGAGGAGCCACGGATAAGCATTGATTAGGGTAAAAGGCACTGTGGGGGGAAGAATGTTTGAGAACACCTGATATATAGACATGCCGGTCAGTACCGAAAGTCTGAAAGAATATCCTAGGGTATAAATACAGTGCACGCCTTTTCCCGTTCCTGAGAGTGGGCGCCGGGAGAGTTCACACAGTGCAAGCATATTATCGACCGCAGAAACAAAAGTACTTTACACGTACTATGCATTTTTTTAACTCGTCAGACCTCAGCGAGGGAGAAAAGCGAAAAAAATGCTGAGATAAAGAAAAAAAGTGTCGATTCACACAGGATTGCCAATAAAGGGTTACCCTATAAAGGGCTTGGGGCAGGTGGTGCCCCCACCCGTTTACATGTTTTTCTATGGGTTTTGGAAAAATGCCTGCCCTTCAAATGGTTAAGGGCCAACGCAACGGTCCGCTGCAGAGTCGCGTGCCGTATTACGGGTGTCACTCCGGTGTATAAGCCGCACCAGTAAAAATGAGCCGGTAAAGCCGCATATTTGTATACGGTATAAGTAAATGGTAAAACACGGGCAATTTTAGTCGCTAAACTTTTATACTGTATTTATATATCATCAATATCTTCATTTTCATTATTCCATGTTTTCTATTTAGTTCCCGGAGGAAGGTGGGGGTCCAGGTAACTCCCGCACCGAATCCATTGAGAGATTTTAAAAAAAAAGCTTTGTTCACTAAAAAACGTGGTCGGGGTGCCAAAAATACGTCCCACGCTGGTAGAGATTTTTTCTCAACCCCTCGCCCCTGTCTCTCTATGATCTTCACTCAGTCATATCTGCCCCGTGCCTGCCCTAGATAATGTAACCAATTTTATTTAAATTTTGAAACCATCAAAGAGGCCAAGAAATTATCGATAGACAACATAAGGTAACTAAATGAAGAAAATAGATATCATGCCTAAAAAATTCGTTATTTTCAACTAGAATCTTACCGGGTCATGGTCACTTGGCCAAGCAGCAAATCCACTGACCGTATCGCTAAAGAACAAACACATTAAGAAATTTTTAAGGCATTTATCTTGTACCACAAGAAGATTTAACAAGAAGAAAAATCTTCCTCTTTTTTTTGTTTTTCTTGAATGGCAACCCTAACCCGGAAATATGGCCAGCGAAATTGCGTGCGGTTTGCGTGTGAGACGAGAATCTTTTTTTCTTCTCTTTTCTAATAAGATCGTCTCCAACCTCCAAAAAAGATGAGAAGAAACCTGCTTTTTTGATATTAAGATTCTGGAAGAAAGATTCAGGGTTTCGGTATTAAAACTTCTTAGGGCGATAGGCTAGCAGGCCACAGACGGACGGACTTTTTCTTCTTCGACAAACAACACACACAAAAGAAACCTGTTTCCTTCAAGTTTCCATTTAGAATCGTTCATGCATTTCCTCAATATAACCCATGTAAGACCTAATAATAATAATACGCCTTTTTTTCCCATCGAGTTCCGACTGCCACGCCGCCTACCAGAAGAAAAAAAATAAATGAACAACGGATCTGTTTGGTCACGGCATTGGCGAGCGGTATTTTATCACCGTAAGCGCATACGCTTGTCTGTGTGTAGCAATAACGAACAGCTGAGTCAAGTGTGTGTGTGTCTTCTATTAGCGGGAATCGCCGACAATAGAGGAGTGAGAGGAAAACAAAATCGCGTACGTACGCGTCGCCCCAACCAGTCGTGACCTGGTATGCGCTGCAGAAGGATCGAAAGCGATTTGTGATCTGCATTGACGAAGATTCGACACCTAACTACAGATCCCGACGAGACTAGATAGGTTCCAGAGGGGAAATAATGATCGCGTACGTCGATTAAATAGCGTCTAGTCAACTTCAAGACCAAAAATATTCATCCATCGAACATTACGAAAAGAATAAAGACGTCCCGAGATCTCGATATCCTCACCAAAATGGAAGTGATAGTCATACTGACGAGCCTGCTTCGTCTCCTACTGGTTTCAGCGGTTTACCTGCTGAACATACGCGGTTTGCTGCGACTGACCTGGCAGCCGAGATCCTGCATACATGCACTGACGACTGGGGCCGTACTACTGGCAGGAATCCTTTATCTGAGTAGCTGGGCACCTTATATAGGATATACCTTGGCAAACGGCCACTGGTTGTTACTGGGCCCGAGGAGACACTGTCTGTTGCAACACTTCGTGTCAGCGGAGATAGGTGCCGTTCTCCTGTCCATACTGGCTGTTAGATTGATGTACCGTTGTTTGGTGCAGGTCTACAACAGGCCGTCGCCGACTGCGAGGGTCGCTAGTATCGTCACCTGTCTCGCTTGGTTGGGACCGCAGCTGCTGTACGATGCGGTCGCGATGACTAAAGACGACACGACGAGGTCGCCGGATTCCTATCGGTTCCTGGATGACTTGCTGGTCGTGCCGCAGGGATCAAATGCGTCTCATGGGTATAGGGTCGGTTTCATGATTTGCATGCAGCTGCTGAGCGGACCCGTGCTCAGTTATTACGTGTGGCAGTACCTGGTGCTGGTGTTGCCTCTGTCGGCTGTCATCGTGTACTGCGCTGCCAGGCTGCTCGTCACGGCCCATGTCAGGAGGAGACCGGCGCCGGTTGCTGACGGTACGCAACAGCGGGGACGCTTGGCGGGTAAGCCAAATTCTTTATAATGTTCTTGAAAAGTGATACGAATTCAACATTGATTTCCAAAACAATGAAGGATTGTCTAATCCAGAGTTCTTAAACACCCTTGGTCCGTGGACCTGGACCGGTCCGTGGGAATTTTCCTGCTGGTCCGCGAAACATTTCTCTTAATTCTTAACCCTTTAATTTTTTACAAGGGGACACCAATATCGTTTGGTGAGGGACAATGCAAGGTTACGGTGTCGGAGGGAATTTTTCTCGAATAGGGTTGTTAATAAAGGGAATAGCTTACCTCCGGGGGTAGTAAATTCTAACACAATTGACACGTTTAAGAAGAAATACGATAAACATGTTGGGGTAAATCGAGAAGCTATCTATACTTACAATAAGACAACCATAAGTATTCTTTATGGGCATTGTATAATATTTTATCATGTGTATAGATATATATACATGAAGCTATCCATATATTATCATGTGTATATATTGTTTGTAATTGCATTTATAATTGGGGGTTGCTGTATTTTTGAAATATATGACAACCATATTTTTATGGGCATCTTTTTCTCAGCCACCTCGTTGGGCATTTTGCCTGTTGTGGCGTTGTATTTGCATTTGTATAAGCGGCACGCAGCGCAAAATCATATATAAAATCTGTATAATTCCATATCTTTTTTAATGGAGCAGACATTTTTCTGATTTTCAGTAGGTGCAAAGATGACAGTGTAAGGGAAAAGTGTTCCATTGAGAAATCAACTTATCAACAAAATATCTAGGCTTTCCAATGCTGAAAATAAGAGGTTTTTTAAGGAGCCGAGATATCTCGTCAATGCCGCTTAAGGAGTTAAATTTGGCCCAATATGATTGGAGAGCTGCAGTATCGCGGGATGAGAAGAATGCTTTTGTTGTTGATCGGCGGAACTGAGTTTCATCGGCATTATTTTGCTAAGCCCCCCCCCCCCCCCACTGACTTTATTGGTAATTTCAGAGTAGTGTTGTGTGAATGAGAAAGACGTTTGAATCCAAGAAATTTGATTTCATAAGGAGGATGAATTATGTTGCCTTGGAAATTGATGAATGAGTTCAAATTCTATTCGATTTTGCGTTGTTGCATTTTTGTGTAAAAGATAAATGCAAATGAATATCGTTTGAAATTTTGATTTCAAACAATATTTTGCGTAATTCTCTCACACAAAAATATCGGATCTTGGCTGCCACCTATCCCATAACAAAAATAATAAAAAAAACACATCTGTTATAATTTTTTGGCGTGAAGTTAGTTGTTGGTTTAAAAACAAGTATGCAGCGTGAAAATAAATATAATGTGTTATGATACCCTATATTATTTATTTCCGTGCTGCACACCGGTGTAAATTTATGTGCTAGAATACGCTACCATGTTTTAGACCAGTGTTTCCCAAAGTGGGCAATATCGCCCACTGGTGGGTGATGGAATGCTCCGGGGGGGGGGGAGCGATAGAAGCTACGAGTACAATATAGGATCCTATGGGTTCGTTTGAGTTAAGGGGTGATGAGAAGAAAAAATTTCTGAAGAAAAGTTTGGGAAACCACGTTTTAGACCTCGGACCTTGATTGGTGCGAGCCGGGGTTCCACTGCGTAATAATAACAGAGCAAACCCCCCCCCCCCCAGTCAAATGACACTGCGATTGCACGAGCAGTATTGCGTTTACGCCATGATTGGAATAAGGGCATAGGAGTGTGGCGAAACTTTATGTGCTCCTAGCGCCAAAAAGATGGCAACAAATGGAAATTCATATGGTTTGGGGAAAATCGCAATGTTTTGAGGCAGGCCCAGACATTACCTCCTAGATACAGGATCTAGGGGGCAATGGCCCAGACCAATCTTCCTCCCCTAAAATATTTTTAGATTCGAGTGACCTTCACCACGATGAGAGCACAATTAAAAAAGTGATAATATACTTCCACTTATTAACCACTTCGCTTACAAGTGATTGGCAAGAAATTCTAATGATCTCTGTTTGACGAACCGGCGATGAATATGGTAAACTTGTCCTACCATAAACGCATGTTAGGAAAAAGGAAGGAAAGAAAAAGTAGAAAAGTAAGAAAAAAAGCAAATGAAAGGAAAACAGTATAATACATAAGTATAAGAGAGAGAGAGAGAGAGGATAAGTCTATTATACTCTTATCTCTTCCTCTCTAATATCTGTAATATAAGTACTTGTACTTAGAGATAATAGAGTAGGTATGAAGTAGATGTCCATTTTCACCCCTCACCTACCTGTTCTCTTTCGCTCTCATATGTATATAGTAGAAGGATACATCACGAAGGTAAAAAGAACTATTTTTTTTCCGTAAGATTGCAACAAAGCTACGCGGTGATGAGGGGAGAGGAGAGAAAAATAGAGACAACTTTTTTGAATTTATTCCACTGGCGTTTGGACGCAATATTACGTCCTTGATCGTAAACTGGTTGATTGTAACAATATGTTACAAGTTCACTCATTTAATTATTTAGATTTTGACATCCGAAGTCACTCCCAGGCACCACTGCTCCCAGGAAACGGAAAAGAAAGTATGGGAATATTCATGATGTTACCGTATTTTTACGTTTACTGCAAAACAAGTTCTTGTGAGCACCAAAAAATATTAACCAATGTTTAGCAAATAAAATGTACTCTGGAATGCAGCATGAAAACAAGAAATACACGACATCACACCACACATTGTTTATTTTCATGCTGTACACCGGTTTAAAACCACCAACCAATTTCACTTCAAGAATTATGACAGATCGGTTTTTGCATGTATTTGATAGGTGACAGCAGTTGTCCAGGTTCGGCGTTGTTTCTTTCGTGTATAATACAGTCGAATCCAGTTAGAACGAACTCGAAGAAACCGGAGAAATCTTATGTGGTGGGGAATTAGAAAAGTGTTCGTTAAAACGGAATTTTCGCTATAACGGTACTCATTAAAACGGTATTCGAGTATAAATATGGAAATGTAAACAAGTCCCGTCTGGTAGGATATTTTCTTCCCCCCCCCCATTTTATTTTTTATTTTTTCGCCAATGTGCAAATTAGTTCTCCTGCCGGTCCGCAAATGTTGTTGCGGACCGGCAGTTTTGTTCACCTAATTTCATCGGTCCACCAAAAAAATAATAATAATAATAATAATAAATAAAGGTTGAGATGACAAAAGAGTCACAAATGAAAGTCAGAAGTCACAAATGAAAGTCAGAAGTCACAAATGATAGTCAGAAGTCTCAAATGGTAGTCACAAGTCACAAATGGTAGTCAGTCAGAAGTCACAGATACGATACGTTCTAGATCAAATCAAGCCTCTTCTTACTGTTCGCAAGCACCTCGGTCAGCATCTCGCCGTTGTGCGCTTTGAGCGACTAACATCTTTACTCGGGTGACTAATTGTACTCGCTAAGTTGTATTTAGTGATATTAGGGGTCATTCAAGTATTACGTCAGCAGATTTTTTAGACATTTTTGACCTCCTTCCCCTCCTTGTCAGCAAACGTCAGCGAAACACTGACCCCCGTCCCCCCTTATCACAAAATTTCGTCAGCAGCTTAGAATATTTCATATCTTCAAAAAAAAGTGGTTGATGGCGTGAGCAACCTTCAAACCCCACCCCCCCCCCCCGTCATCAAAAGTCAACAAATCTGGAACCTCCCCTCCATGTGGCAGAGACAACGCTCGGGACCCGACAACTGGTGAAAGCTGATGGCTTGCGTTTTTAGAGCCACACCTGACCACTTGGAACTGTTAGATGGATGATTTTAACCATTACTGAACCACACACACGCACCTTGTCCATATTCCTCTGCAGAACTTCCTACGAACTGGTACGTGTTGGAAGGAGCGTGTACATGTTGTGAACCTAACATAAAGTTTTGTTCCTGTGTAATACTTGTTATAATGATGGCATCTATTTTCCGAACTATGAGCAACTGTGCAAATCTTCAGTGTTTGAACTTATATGAGGATTTATTTTTCTTATGTGTGCCTAGGATTCTTTGTCAGGGCCATCTTAACAGCATCATGGGGCCCCCGGGCAAAAAGTCCCTATCTAGGAGACTTCTAGAAGACATTGCTTCGCTAAGAAGATTTGCTTTCTCCACCAAGAGGCTTTGATTGTTCCCCAATTTGAGAAGTTTTGATTTTCCCCTATCTGAGAGACTGTTTCAATCCAGGATCTGTTTGCCTTACTTCTATCTAGGACGCTTTGTCAGAGAAGTCACAATAGGCCCTGGGCAAGAAGTCACAATAGGCCCTGGGCAAAAAGTCAAAAGATCTAAGAACTGATAGTCGCCAACTCAGAGGTTTTGCTAGAAAGGTTTAATTGTCTCGGAGGCTTTGCTAAGAGCTTTTGCTTGTCTCCATCTGAGAGGCTTTGATTGTCCCTTATCTAAAAGGCTTTGATTAACTCACTCTAAGAAGATTTGCTTGTCTCTATCCAGGAGACTTTGTGGGAGGATTTGCTTGTCTCGCTTCTATCTATGTCGGGCCGTCTTAACAGCAGCATGGGCTACCCCGGAAAAAAGATGTTTCAGAGACTCTCTACACGTCTGGATATACCAGCTTTTACCACTTTGCATATTTACTCTAAACAATTATAGTACCAAATCCCATTATCATGAAGCCCACTATGTACTCGAGGACCCTGGGTCATGTGTTGAGACGATCCTCTGCTTTGCACACACCCACCCGTACATAACCATTCGCTTCGTATAAACTCGGCCAAGTATAAATCTCTTCCCTATAATTCACACCCTCATGAGGCCATGAGCAGTTTCTGCTAACCTACAGAAATATCCATTTTAGTGTCGACCTACCCAGAATGAAGGTCGAGGTCAGACTAGCTCCCCACGCGTTTGTAAAAAAAGTAAGTCTTCCGCATTTTGTATGAGTTCAATCTCGTATATGGTAGAAGGTGGGGGCCCGATAAAGACGAGGCTCATTCACATAGAATTGAGTTTGTCTTCGCAAAGCCCTATATAAGTGTGAGATGGGTCAGGGCTCTCACTTCGTGGAGCCGGATCTTTGAGGGCACCCTGTCTAGAATTTTATACGGTATCCTGTAGAGTAAATTTGTAATTTAAAAACATAAAAGCAAGGCGATTCATCTCAGGGCACCGACTGGCCTACCCTTAACGTGGTGTACCTTTGAACAAATTGTTGACGTGATATAAAAGCATTGTTGTTGGTGACGATAATTACGGCATTTGCAGATTTTTGCCGACGATTTCGCCATCTTGACATCAAGTTCCCTTTTAGTATATGTTTCACAAAACTTGGCCAAGGCAAGTGCGATGCAAGGCAACAATTGTTTTTCTACTCCAACAATAGCTTACAGATGCAAAACGTGACATTCTTGGGTATATGAGAAATAAAATATGATCGTTTCTCAACAAGGAAATACCTTTTTATTTTTTTCACACCATATTTTCAGAAAAAAATCTGAACAATGCATCTTCCCAGCAATGTTTTCAGTGAAAGAATTCTCAACAATGGGCTTCTTCCCAACAGTATTTTTAGTGAAAGAACTCTCAACGATGCTTCTTTCCAACAATATTTTTAGTGAAGGAATTCTCAACAATGCTTCTACCCAACAATATTTTTAGTGAAGAAATTCTCACCAATGCTTCTTCCCAACAATATTTTTAGTGAAAGAATTCTCAACAATGCTTCTTCCCAACAATATTTTCATTGAAAAAATTCTCAACAATGCTTCTTCCCAACAATATTTTTAGTGAAAGAATTCTCAACGATGCTATGCTTGTTCCGAACAATATTTTTATTAAAAGAATTCTGAACAATGCTTCTTCCTAACAATATTTTTAGTGAAAGAATTCTGAACAATGCTTTTTCCTAACAATACTTTTAGCGAAAGAATTCTCAACAATGCTTCTTCCCAACAATATTTTCATTGAAAAAATTCTCAACAATGCTTCTTCCCAACAATATTTTTAGTGAAAGAATTCTCAACGATGCTATGCTTGTTCCGAACAATATTTTTATTAAAAGAATTCTGAACAATGCTTCTTCCTAACAATATTTTTAGTGAAAGAATTCTGAACAATGCTTTTTCCTAACAATACTTTTAGCGAAAGAATTCTCAACAATGCTTCTTCCCAACAATACTTTTAGCGAAAGAATTCTCAACAATGCTTCTTTCCAATAATACTTTTAGCGAAAGAATTCTCAACGATAAGATCCTCGTCTAAAGTACCAAAGGATGTTTAGGGGTGTCGCGAGTGCGATACCCGGTGCGTCCTTGCCAGAAAACTTTCCTGACACAGGGGTACAACAAAACGGCGACTTGACCACAGAAAAATATTGCTACCGCAGGGAGTCCCCCTATCGAGGGGTTAGCGCACCAACCTCTCGATGCGTATAAAAAACAAGCCTGTCGTTCGGAATCGGCAATAAATAGTAGATCCCGGTCTAATTAGCCCTGGTGTGCATAAAATGACCGGGGTGCGACAAAAATTATCAATAGCCTAACAATATTTTCGTTGAAAGAATTCTTAACACTGCTTTTTCCCAACAATATTTACAGCAATAGAATTTTGTCAGTGATGGTACTTTTATTGAAAATATCGAACTTCTAATAATAATATAAAAAAAAAAGGCAACAATAGAAGTTTCAGCAATAGCAAAGATCCCCAAAACAATATATACAATATATACCAGATCTCATAATCTGATGAGAAACGATTTTCGAGAGGCTTTCTCAGGCACCCCCGGGTCGCACCAATGCCTCCTATAAATACTACTGCATCCAGGAGGTATTGGTCGTACCCAGTTGGGCCCATGCGTTACCACGGTACTCACGGGAAGGGGGCCCTCATTGTTTCAGCACTGTTTTTTAATTTTCAAAAAGAGTACATAGGTTCCCAAACATTTTCCTTCACCATCGAACCCTTCAGAAATTTTTTTCTCTCATCGCCCCTCTACTAAAACGTACCCATAGGATCCTATGTTAAACCAGTAGCTTTTATCATCCTCCTGGACCCTTCCATCGCCCACCAGGGGAGCGATATTGCCCACTTTGGGAAACACTGAACTAGGTGATACTTTCAACCATGTGTTGAGGGTCCTCAGAATATCACTTTTCCCGGGGGCCTAGGATGCTGTAAAAACGTCCCTCTCTCCGGGTGAGCAAAATAAATTTAGAAAGGTCAATTTACAGGCCCTAGTGTCCAGGCAGCCCACTTGCGGCCTGCTGAAATTCCTCATTGATTAATTCCTCATTTCTCAAGCAAAAATTTTGTTATTGTTTTGGCTCTTAACCTTTTTTTAAACCATGGTCCCGGCCCATACTTTCTTCTCGTGGCCCCTTCGTCTCTCTTACTCAGGTCCTCTCTACCCTCATGAAAAAGCGAGACCCTTTTCCTTATCGAATTGTGTTTAGTCGAAACTAAATTTATAATGAAAAACAAAATCAACAAGATCGATCTCAATATGGGCCAGGCGCAGGATTCTGAAAGGAAAATCATCATTCCCCCACTCAAGAGCCGCATTATATGGGGGGAAAAATAGGCTCGCGTGTAAAATACGGGACGGTCCAACGAACCTACGCAATAAATCACTCCTACACAGTAAATCAGGGGCTTGAAATGCATAATTTTATTATGCAAGGCAAAATTATTATTTGGCCGTAAAAGAATGGCGACCTCATTCTAAGGGGGTGTCCGTTAAGAGGGATTATACTGTATATATCTTCAATAATTTTTCTGTATTTTTTTTCTCCTATATTATACTGCAATTTGTAGCAGCCCTTTATTTCCACACCCTTCAGCAATTTTAATAGTAATTAGCGAATTGCAGTTAAACGGACAAATTACAATTTTTGGCAAAATTTAGTGATATATCCCGTGTTTAGGATCGTAATTTCCTGCATTCTCCACGATGATGTATGGGGGAGTATATGAAGGTATAATACACTCGCTTCCAGAAGTTAACACGCGACGGCTTTCGTACGTGTTAAAGGGGCCTTACACGTACTACAAAACTACACTACTTTAATCTTGCCCTTCTAGACTGCACGGTTAGTAGAACACAATCCCGTGGTACTCGCACGTACAATCGCACTCAGTACTAGCAGATAGTGTCTTACCAAGTGTGATACTGAAACCTTGGAAGCACCAGTTGTGGAGGAAACTCGTCGATTCCGCTTAGCTACTATAGCAATATACCCCGATTACGAAAACAATTCCCAAGCGAGTCAAACAGCTGACCGGAGACATGGGTCCAGTCAACCACGGTTACCAACCGCCATCTGATGATCGATATATTGCTATAGTACCCAAACGGAATCCACGAGTGACTTTCACCACTGTTACATCCATTGTTGCAGCATCACTTGGTAAGACAATATTTGCCATTACTGTGTGCCGAACAGTGCCGTCTCAACACATCGGTCCACCCGGACCTTGAGAGAAGAGGGGCCCCCCAGAAAAACGAGTAGTTGAATTTTTCGAAAATTGGCCAGGCTGGCCTTAGAAATATCCCTTGGCCCGGGACCCCATGATGCTCTTAAGACGGCCCTGGTGCCGAAGGGACTATGCGCCCAAGTACCACGCATTTGAGTTCCATTAACCGTCCAATCCAGAAGGACATGGTTCAAGCGGTGTCGTAATGCTACTTAAGCCGTCGTGTGCTTAACTTTTGGAAGCGAGTGTATTACTTGCATCCACGAATTACAACGGGTGAATAATTTTATCAAGTCTGCTTGCGGACCCACCTATGCCAGCGTCACGGACCACCTCTGGTCCGCGGACCATAGGTAGAGAAACGCTGATTTATACACAATAGGGAAAAATTAACGAAAAAAATCGTAAATAGTTACGATATTTCTCATTTCTTCCGGCATTTAAGGAAGTCACGCCGGGGAAATTGATGATTAATGATCCGACAGTCGAAGGTGACATTTCCTCGTCGATTACCATAATCCGCGTTAAATATAGCTCCCTTTATCAAATTCGAATGGAAAAAAATGGCATCTTGGCTCTTTTTAACATTTATTATAATTTCTTTTTTCTCTCCTAATTTTTAACCCGATTTTTTTTGCCAAAAAAAACGTGTTTTGTTTCCCATCCCCATGACCCTTCTTTTCTTCCCCATCTACGACGACTTCTTCCTTAGTTTTGCCGCCGACGAGGTGTGTGACCGATGCGGTTAGTTGAACAAAACCGGGCGGCCTAAACGAAGAACTAGGCCGTCGGGATTATTGGCCTTTTATAAATGCATATGAACGTGTTCGAATCGTTTCCCTCTAATATAACAACACCCACCATTGTTGGATTCATCTCGTTTCTCCCCGTCATTGTTGGGGGAAGCCGTTTTTTTTTTTTCTTTCCCCTAGGCTTTATGTCCAACTGCACGCGCCCTAGTCACGTTTTCTCTGTGAATGGTAACTTTGTAAAGGTTTATTATTTATATATATCGAGCCTTTTTTTTTCCCCCGTTCAGCTAGGACTTTTAGTTATTGTTCCGGGTCGTTGGGAGCAAAAAGGGGCCTTTCCACATGCGTAGGCCTGTGTTTTATCGGGTAGTGATTCCGTATGGAAACACGAATACTTAGAACTATGGAAGCACAGTAATTGCTTGAAGAAGTATTTAGCCATGCTTGAGAATAAAAGACTTCAAATCGGGGGAGCTCAACCTCGCGAAGAGTGCAGGGAACTTCATTGGTTTCTTAAAAATTTTGGTTTCTTAACTTTGACGAAAGAATGTACCGCCTGTCACTTAAGCGATCTTGAGCAGTCCCAGGTCACTTAAATGACCCGTGGATGTAGCGCGGATCACTTAAGTGATCTGTAAGTGTGTCGTGGATCACTTTGGTTATCTGGTAATGTGCCACGAGTATTTGAGTAATCTTGTTATGTACTGCTTAGGTTTTTTTTACAAAATAAACATTGAAGTCGCGGGCCACATTGTATAACCTAGAGGGGCGCATTTAGCCCGCGGGCAATGGGTTGAGCATGTATGCTTTACATTGCCACCTATGATGAAGGAGGCAAGGGCATTGTCCTGTAGCTTCACAGCTTCATAAAAATCTCAATGGCTGTGTCTGCTACTCTTTGATCTTGGGCCAAAAAGCCGAGAAGTGCTTGCTTAGCTGTAGTAACTGAGAGTGAGGGACCCCAGCGGTGGAACTTCACGCGAATGTTTACGCATGGGTCGATTGTCTTCACGCTGAATCGTATTTCAGAAAATGAGTGGATTGCTCTCACCCCAATTTTAGAAAGACAGGTCGTTTGCCCTGATTTCTTCATTCTGATTTTTCTCAAAATGGCAGGTAAACCCTTCATCTAGATTTTGGATTGAAAGATTTACCTTACTCGGACAGCAAGTGAAACGTCGCTTACCCCTTTTCTTCCCATTATAATTTGGTAAAAGATTATACACATGCCCTGGGCTTGATTTCCGTACGTATTGGTAAGTGGAGCATTGCTATATAATTTTGTTGGCCAAACACCTAAGAGCGCCTCCTAATTCCTGCTTTGGTCAGGGCCTATTCATGTTGGAAACGGCCCCTGGACATGCCAACATTGGCAAGAAGCCTCTCAGTAGTGATGGATTTTGAGCTTTACCAAGAAAGTGGGCACTACCCTACCCCCTCGAACAAAATAATTTATAGGTTTCTGCATTCAAAACAAGAAAATAAACAACGACATTACAATGGGCATTAAAGTATTCTTAAAGGTTCACAGAGAGAACGACGAAACCTTGTAGTAATCCATACTTCGCCGGTCCCACGGCACAATTTTTGATGGCCGTTCTACCGGTCTTAGCAGTGGGCACAAGAAGTATTTGGCCTATTTTGTTGTGTTAAAGTGTGTGTAGCTGTATGTGTAAAAATCTAGTCAAAATCGGGACTCTTAAGCTCGTTTAACAGATTATTGCAGGCAAAGTGTCTTATCCACAACCGAAAGAGAATTATCATGAGTGATTGAATATTAAGTAATTTTTAATATTATATAAACACTTCTTTTAAGAAACATGTAACAGTTGTTTTATAAGTGACATAATTTACTAAAATAATCAAATATTATTTAAAATATTGGAAATTAATTTCTTGGAAAGAAAAGATAGAAAATTAAAAAAATATAAACAAAATTTACAGTACGTCAAAGTCAGAAATTAGTAGTTAAAGTGGAAGATAGATGACGCTAGAAAAATCGTAATTGATTCATTTTTGCGTGCGTAAAATCGAAACTAAAACTGGTTCGAAACGGAACAAAAAACATTTGTCCACAGCAACAAAATAAACAAGAAAAAATTATTAACCGATAATTGACTGCATTAAAATTTTTCTATGATTGAACTGAACTATATAATAAATTTCATGAAAATAATAACTTACAAAATAAATGTCTCCGACAGAAGAGAGAAATATATTCCTATAATATCTACTCCATATTATGCGCCACCAGTTTGGGGTTTCTTCTAGGCTAAATGTGCTGGAAAGGGTTCACACGAGTTTTCTCAAAAAGTTACTAAATATAAGTAAATATTGTCCGTCCTGCTTACCTTATTAGACTTGGGCTTAGTCGCCACTCAATTGCCATTCAAATGTTTAACCACGGCTTAGGCTTCTAAAAATGGATGAAAACCGTCTACCGAAAATTTGTTTTCTCGAACTCTGCCGGCACACAGACTCGGAAAATTGGGCAAATTCACTCAAGACCCTTTTGGATAACTGCGGGATTCACCCTCTTTACCTCACTCCCCAGCAGTTTTAACATTTCTTACTAATAACTATATTGATATCTCTCTCGAGGAAGACAGATCTCGACTGTCCACTTCAACATTATTTCATTTTGCCGGCAATTTTGAATTTAAGCTGTCTTTGCAATCTTACCTTCTCTATACGGCCAGGCTGTGCCTTTATCCTTTTATACTTTGCACTAAAAAAAGGTATATTGCACAGATTTAACCCTGATGAACTTTGTCAGTTTTGCAAGCAACTAAATAGCCGCAATAATCTTTATCACCTGCTTAAGACATGCACATTTTTCGTCCTTCAAAGACCATACTCACATTTCTAAATACCTCCGCCATACTTATTCCCGATCAAGCTTTTACCTAATTTTTAGCAACCCTTCTATCTGTCTGCATTTTTTCTGATTTATAGAGGACGTATCAAAAATTGAATTTTTCTTGCAACAGCAGTTTTGACACCCCCCCCCCTCCCTCTTCTCTGTTTTCATCTTTGCCCGTACGCCCAGGTAATATTATTTTTATTGGAAGCCCTCGTAAGGCTCTAATAGCTGGAACATGCATGGGGGTGGGTGCGAGAGTGTATATTTATACGTATATTCTCTGTGTTTAAATTACATTGTATTTATATCTATTTTGTGTGTGTATATATATCTCCGAAAATTCAATTACTGAAAAATATTTGTACTTGGTGTATTGATAGGCACGATTGTGCAAATCATTAAAGTTCCAGTTTCAGTTTATATTCCTATGATACGCCTCATTCGGAAATTAATGTTTCAAGTCAACAGCAGAGGACGCTAGTAAAAGCTTTTTTTTTTCCCCTATGAGGCGCATCAACGCTCTTCCAATTTCTTAGCCAAATTGCACACAATTTCCACAGGTTAAAAGGGGGGGGGGGAGCAATTTTTTTTGATCAATGAGTCCCCCGAGCACATTAAGACGGTCCTGAACTTTCAGATATGATCGATATATTCCCCCCTTGGCTATATTTCGCAAAACTCTGCTGATAGAAAATTTGCAAAAGAAAATCGTGACTCCGCAATTTTTTGAAGAAATCCTCCATCCATTGTTCATTGTTAGGAATTACGATTGCTTAATTTTTTATTTTTTTTTGAAATAATGTCTATAAAGCTTTATTTACTCCGTTAAAGATCGATTAATGATGAATACACACGTGATTGAGAAATTCTATAAAATAGCGTTCGTGCGTGTGAAGCGTGTGAATTCTATTCTTATCTAAATTGATACAACAGTTGTGAAATTCAAAATAGCATTGAACATTGATTGCGATAATTGGCAACAATCCAGGAATTCCAGTCAAATAAACACGGTGAATTCCCAAAAATGAATCATTTCCCTTCTCAATTAATTTATATATTTTTTTTTCCGTTGGGGTTGTTGCCGCCATTCCCATTGTTTCGGCGGCCTAGTTTCGATGGTATTGTAGAGTTTCTGTTTTTATAACAATGAGACTAGAAGAGGAAAGAAATTGGCTGTCAAAACGTCATTCAGGAAGAAATGATAATAATGAGTAAAATAGACGGAGCACCCGTGGAGGTTATTGTTATTGCTATTGTATGGCTATGGACCATGAGTTTGGGGTCAAATCCCTAAAACGCGCTGTTTATTGCAATTGGATATGCTCTGTTTGTTGCCGATACTTTATCCGGCCGTAGAAATTACTGAAAGAACCTGTTTGTTTGGTGCTGTTGAGAATTTCCTCGAAAAATAAAATTATATTTTCATCAGCGTGTGATTGAATAGGCGATTTTTCTTTCACCGTGATTTAAAAGGTCGTAAATTGACGCCACATTAGATTTCTAAATGCAAATTTTATCACCGCAAATCGCGAGAAACGTAACCGTAAGTTGAATTATACGATGAATCATTTGCGATTGAAAGCTGTTGTGGATCAAAAATAAACCATTGTTCAAGGGTTGTTGTTTTCTAAAAATCGTGTTGAAAGGATTCGATTGTTTACCTAAACCATACAGGCTCAACTTATGGCCTGCGGGCCAAATGTGGCATTTGGAGTCGTGGCCCGCGACTTCATACATAACTTTGTAAAAATGAATGAAGTGACATATTTACAGATAGCTTGTGCGACCCGCGGCATATTTGCAGACCACTTAGGTGACCCATGCAGTTTTACAAAACTTAAGTGGCCCGCAGCACATTTGCAGGCCACTTAAGTGACCCACGACACTGTCCAAGATTACCTAAGAGGCCCGCGGCATGGTTCCAGGTCACTTAAGCGGCTCGTGGCACATTTACAGATCACTTAAATAACCTGCGGTGCTGTCCCAGGTCACTGAAGTGGCACGCAACACGTCTTCAAATTAATAAAGTGACCCGCACTTTCCTAAAGGTTGATCACCTTTGACCTAAACCATTTTTTAAGAGAGTACTGTGGACTGAAACCATTTTTTTCTATAAAAATTGTGTCTAATCTAAAACGTTGTTGACGTATGCATTGTTGCCGGAATGAGTTGTCAAGTGAAGTATTATTGGAGCAAAATGTTATTTTTCCATAGTACTTATAAAAATGGGTAAGTAAATGGAGAACTATTGATCAAAATTCGTGGATAAATGGAGTACAGTTAAATCAAAATGCATTTTTAAACGGAACACTTTTGTATGAAATCATTGTTTAATGTAATTCCATTGTCTCAAAGCATTGTTAAAGGGAGTATTATACATAGAATGAGACCATTATTAATGGTAGTATTGTGGGAAAAACAATTAAAATATAAAAGATAATGTTGACCCTTAAACATCGTTGAAGAAAATACCACTGACTAAAAGCTTTTGTTAAACCCAGTATTGTTGTGGAAAACGCTGTTAAAGATAGCGCTGTCACTGAAGAAAATATATTGATAATAAAAATTAATTGGTTTTTTTTTGAAACAGGGTACTGTTGGGGATTTAAATCATTATTGTGAATATAGCATTATTCACTACGATTCTTTCTGCTATGTAAACAGTATTATTCACTTTGAACATTGTTGAATTGGTAACTCAAATAACTTTTGAAATAGGTGAGTTTGTCATTTTAATAAAACTAAAAATTTATTAATTTTTAGTGAAAATAACAATAGCTCGAAACAAAATTAATTATTGGAGAAGTAATTCCATTGTTGGTGGCATCATGTTTATGGTAAGAAACAAAAGTGCTTAAAAATTTCGACAAAATATTAATTGTTAAGGGGAATTTATTGTTAGTGACGATGAATAATGATGATACTAATTCTTATATAACAAGTAAATATTTAAGAATTCTTTAATTATTATTGAATACCAATTATAAATGCGTATAATGTTGAATTTTATAATTTGGTCTTTGAGACTCGCTCCTGCCATAGACATGCTTTTCGACCAATTGAGCGCGTTATAGTCATTGTTCAAAGTCTGTAACAATGAGCGAAGTGTTCGATAATTTAAACTCCGTCCATTAATGGAAAGTGCGATATTGCAATGAGCCAATGTGATGATCAGAAATTTCGAAACCAGTGTTTTCCCTAACTCTTGGATGTGGTGGGCCCACCGCCGCCAAGAAAACGGCCGGGCCCCCCTCCCTCATATAAAATCTAAAGTGTATTTTTTGCAATTCGAATTAACATAAAAAAGTGGATGCTTTACAATTACACGCCACTAAATGTGTCATTTATGTGATGGAAGTTGATGAAAATGATGTCGTGAACCCCTAAAAAGTATTCGTGGCTTGGGGTCAGCGGTTGCAGTGTGGGCAATGTGCAAAGTGGTTAGTAATTTCAGCTTCTTCCATTATAGAAAATTCATTAAATAGAAAAGGAAATGTTAGAAAAAGCCAAAGTGGTGGACAGAAATTTTTAAACCTGTGCTTCCCAACCTGTTTAACGTCGTGAGGCCATTTACTGCCGTCCAAACAAAATCCTATCTTTTTTTTTCGATTTAAATGATCATGAAAATTGAATAAATTATACAATTTTACAGCTTTACATGTGCCATTTCTGTACTGTAAGTTTAAGGAAATGATCCCGCGAACCTCCTACAAATTATTCGTAGACCTCTTGGAGTCCGATAGAAAATTTCCGAAAAACTACGGTTTTTCTAGACGCCGGCTGCAGTTGCCGATAACATCTTGCGGTTTGCGGTTCATGTCAACAGGCCCGACATGTGGGAGGGGGGGGGGGTTTGAAAATACACTAAAAATGATATATATATATACACACACACACACACACACACACATTGAGTCTTTATATACATACATTGCTTTGCCCCCCCCTGGAAAAATTTAAAATGACGGCCCTGCATGCATAGGCGGATACAGACTTGGAAGTCTGGGGGGGGGGGCACGATGATGATGATGTCAATTCATATATACATTTATACATTAGATCATTCGACTTCACATTTGACACACCAAACCACTCAAGTGGACATAAAAATTTATCATATCATTCAAGTGGCTCGCGACACATTTCCAGATCACATAACGGGACCCCCCAAGCACATTTTCACATCACTTGAGTGACCTGTATCACACATTCAGTTTACTCAAGTGGCCAGTGGTACATTTACAGATTATTTAAGTGTCTCGCGCCACATTTAAGAGCCACTCGAGTGGTCCGCGGCAGGCTCCAAGATCACTTGATAGGGCTAGCGGCATTTTTATAAATCAATTTAGAGGCTCTGAGCTCATTGATAGAAAATTTAAGCGACTCGAAGCACATTTCCAGATCACTTAAATTTCCCGCGGCACGTATCTAGATCTCTCCAACAGCCCACGGCTCACTTCCAGATCACCCGAGGGACTCGCAACACATTTCCAGGTAACTCAAGTGGCCCGTGACACGTTTCCAAACCAGTGAAGCGGCCCGCAATCTCCGAAAGGTTGAGCAGTGAGCACCTTTACCTTGAATTTTTCTTCCAGGGTAAAAGACCGATTAGCCTTCCCCCCCCCCCCCCGAAAACGATTTTTTTTTAACCCTTTGTGGTTCAGAGATTTTCGGCACTTCATCGGTACAGTTCGTACTTTGTAGCGCCTCCTCCGCAATTAGGAAAGGCCTACGGATGTTTGTTCCTTTGCAATTTTCGCAAAGCTTATGAGTTGTGACAAAAGAAGGGCTTTTTATTACAGTGATGAGCCGTTGTAACAATGCAGTACCGTTGTGTCCCGATGCGGTCCTATATCGAGTCCACCTCGAGATAGGGACGCAAGGGGGTTAATTAATATGTCACTGAGAGACAGATGACAAAAATGGTACCGACTTAGCGTTGACACGTACCCAGCCCGTTCATTAACTTTTTATTCCAAGTTCTCGGTTCCATCAAGCAGATATAGATGTTCCGGCTTGAACATGAGTAAGGACATTAATCGGAGATAAGATCCCGCTTTGCCGGCCCGATAGGCGGACAGCACCACTGTACAGTTGTACAACACAATTGGCTAACTTGAAGCCGTCAAGAAAGCACAGCACACGAGCTTATGTGAGTATGTGCACCAAGTCAGCACCAAAATCCGCCAAGACGCTTTTATTTTATATACCACTTAAAATTAACTTTAAATTTTTAGTGACAGTTATAAAATTTGTTTAATAATGCCAAATAAAATAGTTATTCAGATTAAATAGTGATATTAAACAAAAAAAAATGCAAAAGCATTATAATAAAAGTAGAAAATTAAAAAATTAAACATTTATCATCACTATAATTCTATGACTTGGTGTATATTTTATACTATAGATGGCAGCACACACAGCGTTGAAAATATCTAACACAGCCGTCCTTCTCCTAACCATATCATGGCCCACCGCTCTATCTCAGTGAAGAGATTTTAGCAGGTGGTCGAAGATGACCTGTGGCTATGCTGGAAGTTGTGCATGAGGTGAACGTGGCGTGAAGTCTGTTTCAGTGTAATGCTTGTTACGTGTAGCGTTGCCACCTGTCGTCGATTTTTCAAAGTATGCGTGAAGTTTAATGATTGAATAATCGTACCGTTGTAGGCCAGTTGCTCTCTGTGGCGAAACTTAGCGAGACTCGCGTGCGCGTCTCGAAGTTAATGCCCCTTTACACGTACAATCTTCCCCGCACGCCCGGAGCGGGACGCTATTGCGCGAAGGATTGGAGGGCGGTTAGGAACGCAGCGTTCAAGGGCGCGTTGTTAAAAAGAGACACATTCTTACGCGCGCTCTCTCCTGCACGAAAGAAGGCCCCGTTCAGAATTGTGTGTGTGTAAAGCCCCGTTCACATGTGCAATAAAACATCCCGGGAAGTTCCCGGTAACGGGGATTTTCGCAACAAACCATTCACATGACGTTTAGTTTATGCTGGCAATCCCTCCCTCTTCTTTCCGGAAGTCGTCATTGGTTACGTGGGGTTGAACGGAAGTGATTGATTCAAAAGATGGCTGACGAAGGAGCTTAAAGTAGTTTCGCGGCGCAAAGGATTATGGGAGGGAAGGTCGTTGTCGACCACCAATCCACCCCAAGAGAGATGGGCTTTTTTTGATGAGTTTCTCCCCCACCTTTTTCTTCCCTACGAGGGGAAAAAAGTTGTCATGCCGGTAATTATCACCAAAGCGACCCCTCAATCTTGCACATGTGAACGGGGCTTCAAGGGAAGCATGTGGCGAAATTCAAACGCTTTTGCGGTGCACAACACTCCACGTTCCTGAACCAAAGTTTTTCCGCTGTTGGCAGATCGAAATCGGCTGACGTTTGCGCGGAAAAAAATATATATATTTCAAAAGCTTATTATATATTACTACGTGGATTATTCGTTTTTAAAAATAATTTCAGTAATTATTAATTGAAATTACCGTTACAAATTTATGGTAATTTTTTATGTAATTGATAAGAAATTGAGAAATAAAATTTCTGTGATCGTTCAAATATTTATTGTTTCGATTCGACTTACATTTGTTCGTTTGACTTTAATTGCTGTAATTAGCTCTTGGCTACATTTTCTGAATTTAATTGTTTATATACTAATTAATATAATTTTACCGAAACATATTGAATCGGTGTGTAGCCGATGTTTGTTTAATACTACCAGCCACAGAAAAATAGATAAAAATCATTACAAAATTATTACATTGAAACCTCGCTGAAACGATTCTCGATATAACGATATATATTAAAATATTGTTTTGGAAATGTCTATATTGTAATGTTAAACTGCTGCTCCAGATATAACGATAATCTCTCTATAAAACGTTATTTCTTTTTCTTGGTTCGCTGAGTATCGTTATATCGAGGTTTCACTGCACTTTTTTGAAATTATGGTGTTATTTTGTAGGGCTTTATTTCATATATTTTTAAGAAATTCTTGATAAATTTCTCTCGGTTGTATTCATATCCTCAAAAAATCATTTCAGTTTAATGTTGTCGAGCATAATAACAATACAAAAAATAACAAATAAATTGAAGCATAATTTTTTTTTCAAATTATTAAAACTGTAAATACACGTATTCTTACCCGTGTCAAACATTCCGTTGTGTGTCATGTTATGACCAATAAAATTAAAAGTTCGAATAGCAATACGTTTTTAGTTGGATATCATTCATGATATTCAATGGTCTTTTGGTTTTAAATGAAATCGGCGATAATCTTGTATAACATGAAACATCCCTTTTACATGGTATTTTGAACATCACTTGACCTTGGACATCTTTTGTGATCTTATTATGAAAAAGTACAGCACATCGTCACTACCTCCTATATACAGGAGGTAGTGTATATAGGAGGTAGTGACATTGTCCACTGAAAACTGCTATGAATGCAGAGTTGGCTGGATCTAAGGAATAGGACGCTTCTTTTTAAACAGTATCATTGTTAACCTTCAGACATTCAGATAATGGAAGTTTTTTTGCGCAACCCTGAAAATCCCTTTTAAAGTTTTTTTCCTAGTGTGTTGAAGTCAAATTTATACTATCAAATTTAAATCATGTTCTTAACCTTTTTAGCAGCGACTTAAAAATATCAACTTTGTGTTCCCCAGATCTATTTCCAATTTTAAAAATTTATGTATTGAATAAATTTCTAAGTAATAAAATGGGGTTTCTTTTTTCCAAATTTCTGTAGCCAGGGGTAGGCGCCTTAACGGGTGAGTGAACGGAAATGGAACGAGTGCCAAATCAAAACGGGGCCCCAAATTATTGAAAGGCTTTCATCTATTCGGAAATTACTTATTTTTTCACTTCTGGATTTTTATTAATTTTGGAATAATTTCTTTCATCAATTATCGCACTATTTTGCATTTATTATGGATTTATGTACGTACTTCTATCGTTAATTTCAAATTTTGAAACTGATCTTTCTTAAAAATATATATATTCTATTAAAAAAACAATTATTTTCTTTAAAAAAAAAATAGAACTTATGGGTTACTAGCCCCTAGAGAGAGAGAGAGAGAGAGAGTTGGATTACACTGGTGTAAGAAATTAAGAGAATTTGCAGACTTGGTCGATTATCTCTAGAACTATTGTACCGATTTTAATGAAATTTGATATGTACATACATTGATACAATACCAAACAAATAACCATTCAATAATTGTAATACACACACGCATGATCGTGCATAACACTCGTTGGAGTCTGAAGGTACGAAACAGCGGTTGCAGAATAAACAAAAAAAATTGGTTAGTAGGGGGTATGGTCCCCTCTTACAGATATACAGGTCTCGCAGCGTGATTTCATACTTGAAATAAGGTAGTTTATCATTTCCTGTGGCAATTGGTCCCACTCGTTCAGCAAAGCTGTTTTCATTCCCTGGATGGTTCCCGGAGGGGGGGGGGGTTGCGAGTTGCAATTGCCCTCCCCAGAGCGTCCCAGACACGATCTATAGGGTTAAGGTATGGAGATCTGGCGGGCCAATCCATCCGGGGAATATCCTCACTCTCTAGAAAATCGTCGACCAGAAGAGCTCTATGTGGCCTCGCGTTATCGTCCATTAAAATGAACTCGGGGCCAACTGCACCCCTGAAAAGGCGAACATAGGGCTCCAAGACCTCATCCCTATACCTCACACCAGTCACAGTGCCTCTTTCAAAGACATGGAGAGGTGTGCGGCCATCCAACATGGTGCCTGCCCAGACCATTAAACCTCCTCCGCCATAATGGTCGATTTCGGGGACATTGTAGGGTAGGTAGCGGGTCCCTGGTTCTCTCCATATGAACGTACGGCGAGAATCGGTGCTTAGGGTGAACCGGGACTCATCAGTGAAGAGAACGGTCGCCCATTGATCCGTACTCCAATCTCTATGCTCTCTGCACCATGATAAACGGATTCTCCTGCCCGTAGAAGTGAGCGGGACGCAAACAGCAGGTCTTCTTGCAAACAACCCTCTCTCATGAAGTCTTTTGGAAACAGTCACCCTTGATACACGGGTTCCTGTGGCTGCATACAAGTCACGAGAGAGCTGAGAAGCTGTAGCACTCCTGTAAGCCTCGCTATAATCGACAAATGGCGATCTTCTCTGGCCGTCGTGACTCTTGGCCTAGGCTTTCTCTCGATGGATCCGGTATCCTGGAACTGTTTCCATAAGTTACACACGACGCTGGGCGTTAAATTCAACTCCCTACAAATCTGGACTTGAGATTGGCCTGCTTCTAGCTTCCCCGCAATTTGCCACCTCATTCCATCATCTAAACGTTGGTGGTTACTCATTTTTACTGTTACAATTTGAAATTAACCGATTGCTGCAAAATAACACCAAGAAATTCGCCGAGGTGTGCTAGCGAACGAAATGCGTCTTAACTTACGCGCGCTTATAAAGCCTGTTTCTCTACTGGCTCCGGCTACACACACGTGTACGCTTACGTATTTGACGTACAAGATTTGCATTTTTGTCCAGAAGCTGTGGTTTTACATTCAGTTCAGTTCTTTTCATGAAATTCGATAAAATATGCAAATTCTCTTAATTTATTTCACCAGTGTAGTTTTAAATTTTCCCCACACCCTGAGGGTAAATGAAAGCTTGTGAAGGTATCAAAATAGTAATAGTAATTTAACTAATTTAAAAAGAAATTCAATAAATATTATCGTTGAAAAAAATTATTTACATTGTATACATCTCTTCTTTTAGAACGATAATGAAGGAAGACGACGATAATACGCAGGAGACGAGGGATTCGCCCCGTTTTTGCCTGTAGGGTGGGTTTGCGTTTAGACCATAGTCTCCGAAACTTTTTGTTCCATCGCCCCCTTCATCAGAAACTTTTTCCTGTCATCGCCCCCACTCACGTAAACCCATAGGATTCTATGTTAAATCAGTAGGTTCTATCGCCTCCTTGGACCATTCCATCGTCCCCCAGGGGGTGATATTGCCCACTTTGGGAAACACTGGTTTAGAAGTACGCGATTGAACGCTGGAATGTCCAGTTCCTGCGCACTCCTAACCGCACACTCTTGAAGGCGGTTCTGAAGTTGTTTACAGCTATCGCGCGCGCGCAAAAGCGTACGTGTAAAGGGCCCTTTGGAAACCACAGAAATTACTCACGGATGTTTCGAGTTAGGAAGCAAAATTTGGCACTCTTGGCGAATATAAGATTGATGTTGGCGATATTTGGCAGAAATGTGAGAAACTGAGGTGCCTAGAAAGGGTATGAAGGAGCTCTAGTTTCAATCAGAACGTTAGTGCTCTGTCTTATCGATGTAGCAAAGGTCAAATCAGTCAGTCTACCTCATATATGCTGAAGGCCGCGGACCATCTGTGGCCCTCGGAGTCATCTGACCCACAACCTCAAATTTAATCTTGTGAAAGTGAACTAAATGACACATTTCCAGATCACTTAAAAGGCAGACGAGACTCGCAACATGTCACTCCGGTCATCACTGGTGCCCACCCCAAACACCGAGAGTGCTCGATGCCAGTGTCCGATTTCGTGCTCGCGAGCATTTAATCAACGTCCCGATTAAACACCTTGTACAAATTGTTTTCAAGGAGTAGAAACATCCTTGCAATCATTTCATGCATTCGTATTTCAAAAATTTGGCCTAAGGGTACTCTTCTTTTCATGAAGGGTACACGCAGTACTCAAGATTAGAAAAAAGGTGAAGACCTCTACCTTAAGTGGATAGGAGTTGCACTGGGACTGTATCCACAGCACATTGTTAAAACTCCACTATTTTTTTAGGAATATAATTAATCGCACTGCAAATTAGATTATACCCACTATAAAACGGATACCTTTCACTTTGAGAATACCTAATCGAAGAAAAAATTTCACAACAATTTAATTATCATTACTATTAATAATTAATTAGTAAATTAACGATTAATTAATTTATACAGGGTGGGCAAAAAGTCCGTAAAAGTTTAAAAATTTATAAAAACCAGTAAAATAACTGAAATAAAAAAACGGTTTGCAGGGTTAGCATCGCTAGGTCACGGGAATTTTTTTAAGACTGGAAAAAAAACATCCAATAGGTGGCGCTGGTACGAGCGACTTTGGTGGAAATATGCAAATGAGACGGTTATAAGAACTTGCACTCCTAATCCATAACCAGTTCATCGTTGCAAACCGTGTATGTGAACCTGCTGCATGATTTGCTTCTTGTGTGTGAATCAATATAACTCAGAATAGTGAGAACTGTAGCCGCTCCCTACGGTCGTGGCCCAATCGCACAACGTACGCGGTTGGGGGAAAGATCTCAAAAACCTTTCCGACTAGCAGTCCGAAAATACACGTCTTAATGGAACAACACACAAAAGAATTGTGACATAACTCTTTCAATTTCAGTGGCACAATTTCATGGGAATGCAGCTCCCTTATAACTTCAGGCCATTTATGGCAGAGAAGAAATAGAAGGAAAGGGCACACAAACACAGGGAGAGAAACATTGAAAGAAAGACAAGAAGAGCCTTTGTTTTGCGGAAGGGGGGGGGGGTTCCATGCACCGTGCGGATCTGTCTATATATCATTCGGAGGATGGGTAAATGACAAGGTAGGAGACATTATTTGTGCCCTGATCATTTTCTTAATGATTTGACTCCTTTTAGATCATTGATGATTTTATCCACTTAATTCTCAAATGTTTTAGTATTTTTACAAAACTAGTCACATTCTCATTCGCCCCTGGGTATTTTTCGCACCTGAATTGTGCATCCTCAATGTTTTAACGTAAATTGAAAAGGGAGCAATCCGCCACCCAACACGATGTTTCCCAAAGTGGATTTGGGGGGAGGGGGGGGGGGGGTAATTGCCTATGACCTGAGAGAGATTTGACTGATGGGGGGACGGTGGGAGCGTGCCCTTCCCTCCCCATGGCTGACAGGGCCCTACCCCTGGGCTCAGGGACAGTTCTCCTCATTTTTTTTTTTTTTTTTTTTTTTTTTGCTTTTTAACGCTATAAATTACTTATAGAAGAGCCCGTGAAAAGTCTGATCGGGGGGGGGGCGAAAGAGGATGCGGGGGCTATGAGTGAGAGCTACAAATTTACGGTTTGGCTTAACGAAGGGGGCCACAAATTAATAGCGAATACTGGTGTAGAGGGTGTAGATAATTCATCCATTATGGGAAAACCATTGAATAAGGAGTGAACTGTTAATGAACCGTCAGTGGCCATATGTCCCGTATTCGTCCCGAAAAAAAAAAAATTAACTAAATTGAAAAAAATTTCCTCTATAATTTTCCCCCATTAACCTCTTTTGGGAGCAAATTTGAACGATCTGTATATGAAGTATCGGCGATAGATATAAAAAATTGGTTTCCTTGTTATTATGTTGGAGATTGGAAGAATGAAAAAAAAAAAGATAGGTATGTGGGGGGGGGGGGGGTGTTAGAGAGTAGATTTCTCTTTCGTGATCAACCGCATACATATTTTCTTCACCCTCCTCTACAGCCCCGTTCACATGTGCAAATACTGCGGTAGCATTGGGAGTTCTAGCACCCGTTTGACGACTTTTTCCTTCGTAAGGAAAGAAATTGAGAGCGAGAAATGGAGTGAAAATTCTTGAAGCGGGTTTTAAACCCACTGTTTCTATTTCCCATGTGAACGGGGCTTAAGTGTTATTTCTCTCTTTCGCATATATATATATATATATATATATATATTATTGCCAACCACCCGAAATTGGCCAATCGCAACGGGGCCGGCCACTTCACGAATTGGTCAATTTCGTTAAATGTTGACCCAGTCAGGGTCCGAAATTTGGACATTGGCCTGCCAGTTCGCGAAGTGGCCGGTGATCCCTGGCCAAACTCCGATAACAAAAGACACGATTCGGAAATCATCGTAAAGTTGGCGTGTTTTTTTTCGTGATAAATATGTCCACGTTAATTATGGCAACCAATCAAACCGCAGTCACGATGCATTTTTCCCTCCAAAATTTTCGGCAGTAAAAATATCATGTTTATATAATTATTTTTATAGTTTTTTTCCCCTCAAATTTCACTTTTTTTTCTCTCTCGGCACGTAGAACTAATCCGATACAGCTGCTGTATATACACATGCAACGCACGTTGGCAATTGAAAAAATGTATTTGACTCCTACCGGGTCGTTTTACATCAGAACATCGAGCTTTGATCAGAGATCTCCGGCCGCTTCGCGAAATGGACGGACGAAGTCCTCATTATTTCTGCAATTCGGACTTTGACCAAAATTCTTGGCCAAATAGCGTGGCCGCACTCGCGCTTTAGCAGCAACATATATATGCAGTAGGAAGATATATACAATAAACGTGGGACGGGGAGTTACTGAACAGGAGTATAGACAAAGCGGGGGGGGGGGGGTGGAAATTGGTGAAACTTACGTTAACAAGATTACAATAAACCTTCGCGGTGGTGAGAAAAAAGGAAAAATTAAACACAGAGAACTAGAATGTGTTTCTTCTTGTCGGGACGAAATATCTCGTCGCTGATCGTTCAGGGGTTAATACCACCGTTTCCAAAGCTTTTTTGTTCATCGCGCCTTCCTCCCTTGTGGAGTGATACCATAGGAACCTATATGTTGTACAGTCGAATCCCGTTATAACGAACTCCAGGAGACCGGAGAATTCACTTCGTTATAGCGAAATTTCGTTATAAAGGAATTCCAGGTATTTGCATTGTTCTTATGTAAATTTATTTGGGGGATTAGAAATGTCTTCGTTAAAACGAGATTTTCACTGTAACTGTATTCGTTAAAACGGGATTCAACTGTATTCGTAACTGTCACCGTCCCTCTGGAACGTTTCATTGCTCCCCAGGGGCGGGGGGGGGGAATGATATTGCCTACTTTAAAAACAATAGTCTACACCATAGTCTCCCAAACTTTTTGTTCATCGCCCTCTTCATCAGCAATTTGTTTCCTCTCATCGCCCCCCAACTCAAGTGAACCCATAGGATCCTATGTCAAGTCCGTAGCTTCTATCGCCCACCTGGACCATTCTATCGCCCACCAGGGGGCGATATTGCCCACTTTGGGAGACACTGGTCTACACTAATAGTTCCCAAAGTGCGAGTCGTGACCCTCGGGCCACGTCCATGAACTGGGGGGGGAGGGGGGCATCCACGAGAAATTCTCCAAAATAGAAACGTCCAAATAAGGAAATTCATTTTTTATTTTAAAACTACACTGGTGAAATAAATTAAGAGAATTTGCATATTTTATCGAATTTCATGAAAAGAGCTGAACTGAATGTAAAACCACTGCTTCTAGACAAAAATGCAAATCTTGTACGTCAAATACGCAAGCGTACACGTGTGTGTAGGCGGAGCCAGTAGAGAAACAGGCTTTATAAGTGCGCGTAAGTTAAGACGCATTTCGTTCGCTAGCACAACTCGGCGAATTTCTTGGTGTTATTTTGCAGCAATCGGTTAATTTCAAATTGTAACAGTAAAAATGAGTAACCACCAACGTTTAGATGATGGAATGAGGTGGCAAATTGCGGGGAAGCTAGAAGCAGGCCAATCTCAAGTCCAGATTTGTAGGGAGTTCAATTTAACGCCCAGCGTTGTGTGTAACTTATGGAAACAGTTCCAGGATACCGGATCCATCGAGAGAAAGCCTGGGCAAGGTCGTCCAAGAGCCACGACGGCCAGAGAAGATCACCATTTGTCGATTATAGCGAGGCTTACAGGAGTGCTACAGCTTCTCAGCTCTCTCGTGACTTGTATGCAGCCACAGGAACCCGTGTATCAAGGGTGACTGTTTCCAAAAGACTTCATGAGAGAGGGTTGTTTGCAAGAAGACCTGCTGTTTGCGTCCCGCTCACTTCTACGGACAGGAGAATCCGTTTATCATGGTGCAGAGAGCATAGAGATTGGAGTATGGATCAATGGGCGGCCGTTCTCTTCACTGATGATTCCCGGTTCATCCTAAGCACCGATTCTCGCCGTACGTTCACATGGAGAGAACCAGGGACCCGCTACCTAATGTCCGCGAAATCGGCCATTATGGCGGAGTAGGTTTAATGGTCTGGGCAGGCATCATGTTGGATGGCCGCACCCCTCTCCATGTCTTTGAAGGAGGCACTGTGACGCCTTTTCAGGGATGCAGTTGGCCCTGAGTTCATTTTAATGGACGGTAACGCGAGGCCACAAAGAGCTCTTCTGGTCGACGATTTTCTAGAGAGTGAGGATATTCGCCGGATAGATTGGCCAGCCAGATCGCCACACCTTAACCCTATAGATCATGTCTGGGGCAAATATCTACGTTTAATGAAATTTTTTTTTCCCGATGATCGATTTCAAGTGCAGCATCATTTTGAGAAATCGAATGATTTTTTCTTTAATCACCCCGTACACGAAAATCAATGCCCATACAACTTATAATTATGTCTTATGAGTAGGGTGACCATACGTCCAGGAGCAATCCTGGTTTTTTTCTGTTTTGTTTTTTTTTGTCCGTCCCGGCTTTTTTGCAAAAAATGTCCCGGTTTTTTCCGTTTTCAAACGGATTTTACTTGCATTTAATATTTTCATCAAAAACGGGGATACAGGCAGTTTTCGTAACTCAATAAGTATGAGTCGACATATTGACATTATTGCTTCTAGAGTAATATTGATTTTTTAAAAATAAAACGTGGACATTGCCTGTGAATTTCAGCAAAAAACAATTTTGAGCGGAGGGGAATGGATAGGGTGACCATACGTCCCGTATTTCCCGGGACAGTCCCGGTATTTTCTGTATTTTTGGTCGTCCCGACTTTTTCGCGAAAGTGCCCCGGTTTTTCCCGTATTTTACACGACGCTTACTTGAATTTTTATTCTTTATTGAAGTCAAAGATTGAAATTATTTTTCAACTAATAAACTATATTATGATAATTACAACTATAAATGAGAATATTTATCTCCCACATTTGTCTTGGTGAACGTTTTTTTCGTGAAATTCATTTTAAACCACTGCAATTTGCAGTAACGTTTCATTTCCCGCCATTGTGATTTTACCTTTTACCGTAATTTTAACAATATTTGGCAACTTTGCTCGGTTTTGGCGTCATTTTTGGCGATAATTGACGATTTTCCCGTATTTAGAATCTCAATGTCCCGTATTTCTCTCGAGGAAATATGGTCAGCCTAGGAATGGAGGAAAATATAGTTGAACCGATTAATGAGAAATAAAATGTTTCAATTCTCGAACCACCAGAAACAACCTTATTCCGAAATTTTGGGATAAACTTGGGGGCTGAAAACGAATTTTTTTTTAGGGCACATGTTTTTTTCCCGCATTTGTGAAAACCAAATATCCCGCATTTTCTTTGAGGAAATATGGTCAGCCTACTTATGGTTGACAAAATGGTACCGACCTAGCGTTGACGAACTCAGCCCGTTTATTTACTCTTTTTTTTATATCTACTTGTCTCAATGAAGTTGGTTGGGATGTTCCGGCTTGAACATGAGAGTTAGTACGATTTTCCGGGGAAAATCCCCACAATTGCCGACTCTATGGACGGACAACACTGTACATGCAACACCATTGGCTAACTTGAAGCCGTCAAGAAAGCACAGCACACGGGCCGTGTGAGTTGCGCATACCAAGTCAATACCACTTGCAACGGTTGCAGCTTTTATTATATAGTAATTGAAAACAAACTTCAACTATCGAGTGACCGTTAATAACTTTTCTTAATATTGTCAGATGAAATAACTATTTTGGTAAAATTGTAATATTAAGTTCAAAAATTATCACGGCAGAATTCTAAGATTGAATATACAAAACTTTGTTCAATCAAAAAATATATTATTTGATCTTGTAGATGGCAGCACGTGTACACACATTTCTTCAAAACCTCTTGCGTAGTAGTATACGTAGTATGATGATGGGCAGATAAATAAATGTTTCCAAAAAATGTCCGGAGCTACGGGGACTATAGGTGTACGCAGGATTCTCACGGGAGAGGGGGGGTAGGGGTTTACGTTTTTTCCTGAAAAATAACACTTCGGTTCAAGGCGGAGAGGGGAGGGGGGGGGGGAATTGCGTAAGTCGATGAGTGGGTTAATTCTTTCGGTCTGACAACTCTATTATTCGGTAAATACTGCATAACAAACTGAAGTTGGCTTTGTTGACGATAAAGGATAAGGGGTCATTCAAGTATTACGTCAGTATCGGGGGGGGGGGTTCGGATTTGCTGACTTTTGATGACAGGGGGAGGTTTGAAGGTTGCTTACGTCATCAACCACCCCTTTTTGAGTATATGAAATATTCTAAGCTGCTGACGAAATTTTGCTGACGGGGTGGGGGGGGGGGGTGTCATTGCCATTTGGAAAAGAAAAAAAAAAGTGATATAACGCTATAGATGAGATCCAGTCACACAATCATTTATGTCAATCTGGGCTCAGGGCCCCCCTGAAACCCCATAAATTCAATGAAATATAATTGACACAGATTCTAAACGTTCGATAAATATCAGATAGAAACGAAACAGGGCCTTCCAAATCTTGAAATATCCTCTTAAAACAGTCCCCCTTCCCTTTCCAGGCACCAGAGATTTTGTCGGGCCCCTTTTTATAATAAAGTAAACGTGTTATGTAATAGTCGAACAAAAAATTGAAGGTCGCATCTCGAATACCCTGGAAGTAGCTTTATTTTTGTTGGAGTCTCGAAGAAGAAATAATGAATGATATTAATTACATACAGTCCGGAATTTCAGGCCAAATGCCATAAATGCCTAACATTGATTCAAGTTTTTTCGGGAATTTCATATACCTAATTTATATCCATATGTCCTAGCTCCGTCATTGTTATGATAGGCCCTAAAATCACCCCCAGAGCCCTCAAATCAATGAAATATATTTTTCAATGATTTACTATATTTATTCCTAACGCACAGTTTCAATGTGATTTGTATACTGCTTATGGTATATATAACTATTGAAATTTGATTTTCTACCCTATCTCTGAAAGTAGAGCCAATATGACAAAACCAATGCCAGATTCGGAATCAGCGTCCGAAAATCTTCAAGTATCTGTGGAAATGATTCACTACATTTGTTTACAGTACAAAGTTCCAACATGGACTGTATACTGCCTGTGGATTAAGGGCGTAGCGAAGGGGGGGAGGACTTGGGGGTCTGGTCCCCCCCTCCCCGAAATGTGAGAAAATGACCAAAAAAGGGGAAAAAGATGGTCAAATCTATTGTTCTATCACTTTGGTCCCCCACCCCCGAACGAAATTTCTGGCTACGCCCCTGCTAATGGATTAATTACTATTGAAATTTAATTTTCACGCCACACTAAAACTAGAACGTGATGGAATTTTTAAATGATTTCTCCAGTAATTAGCATCCAAAAAATTATTTAAAAATTAACCACTAATTATGATCAAGACAGCTTTTTTCATCACAAACCTGTGTGATAAATGCCTTTTTTAAGCGTTTATGGATAGCATGGGCGGAGATACGGGGGGGGGGGCATTGCCCCCCAACGTCAAATGTGGAGTCGGCTGATCTAATGTATATATGAATTGACATCATCATCATCGTGCCCCCCTCAGCAATAATGACCGTGACCGTGCCCCAGACTTCCAAGTCTATCCCCGCCTATGGTTTATATAGTGCCTTTTAACATGCGTATTTTGACCTTTTATGGTGCCGAAACGTCTAGGCTCTAATTATAAATAGTGGCAAAAATGGTGCCATCTTAGCATCAATGTGAACTCAGCCAGTTAATTAACTTTTTTTTTTTTCACGGCCTTAATTATACACCTTAGCTTCAGTAGAGGACTAATTTGATGTTTCGGCTTAAACATAGGATTGCATTGCCGGAGATGGATATCTCCTCTATTGCCATTGCTTACTAAATGGACAACACCTTTTGATACAATACACACACAATGTACAGATAAATCACAATTGGCTCATTCGAAGCCGACGAGCGAGCACAGCACACGGGCTTTCGTGAGTCGCACGAGTTAAGACGGCACCGATTGGTGAAGCACCGGAAAACGTCATTATACTACTCAAAATAGAGCTTTAAATTTATATTGACTGTTATTGTTTTTTATCTAAATTTTGTATTTGTTAATTTCTTTACAGATATAAATAATTTTATCAATTTTTTTGACAACAGTAGTGGTTCTTTCTCAAAAATTACTCGTTATTTAATCTTTGTTTCGAAAATGTATCAAATAAATTAGTATATATTTCTATCCACAGATGGCAGCACATCCTAATACGTCAAAATATTTTTGAATGCAGCAATTGAAGAGCTGGACGTGATGTGTTGATAAATAATTTTATTATATTTTAAAATTAGATCGGTCATTCATTTTATTGACGGGGGGGGGGTGGGGGTGCGATGGCGCAACATTTCTAAAAATTTGCATTCAGGAAAATTTTTTAACCATATTATAGCAGAAATTAATACCATATACCAGTGGTTCTCAACTGGTGCCCCTTAGGGCTCCTTGTGCACTCTCCAGGGGCTCCGCGGCCACTGAGGAAAGTAAAAAAAACAGTAAAATATTAAAAATATTTTTAAATAGTAAAAATAAATCAGTAATTTTGATGAATAATTAAAAAAATTGGCCTACGGGGCTCCGCCATTGAATTTTTTTACTAGAAAGGGCTCCGCGAGTCAAAAGATGTTGAGAACCGCTGCCGTATACATTTGGAATTTTTTTTAGACTCATTTTCTACATAAATTGATTTTCCGGGATATTTTGATCGGAAAGTAATAATAATGATAGAAATATACAGTATACAGTGTGAAACCTGTCAATAAAGATACTGTAGGAACCTGGGAATAAATGTTGTTATAGACTGATTATCGTTGTAGACAGTTTGAACAGGTTTACGGAAAATTCACCGACAACAGTTCGATGCGAGTCAGTAAGCGTGGGAGTGAGTGAGTGAGTAAGTGATTGAGTGAGAGAGCAAGCTACACTGACTTCCGTGAGTGAGTGAGAGAGCGAGCTGCTGACTCCGTGAGTGAGTGAGAGAGCGAGCTGCTGACTCCGTGAGTGAGTGAGCTATTGAGTGAGTGACCGAGCTACTGAGGGAATGATTGATCTAGTGAGTAGGTGAGTGAGTGAGCTACTGAGTGAGTGAGTGAGCTACTGAGTGAGTGACCGAGCTACTGAGTGAGTGACCGAGCTACTTAGGGAATGATTGATCTAGTGAGTAGGTGAGTGAGTAAGTGAGCTAATGAGTGGATGAGTAATCTAGTGAGTAAGTGGATGACCCATTGAGTAAATGAGTGAGTGATCCTGAAGATATGGCGTAAAGTTTTAATAATGACTTTATTAGAAGAAATTTAGATGATACGGAAGAAATTACAAATTTCTGTTGCACAATACAAGAGAGTATATTCAATTATTCCATTTACTCTGTGTTTTGCTCAGAAACTTCTAATGAAACGTTAAAAAGGAATAATAACAGAAGTAAAAGACAAATAAAGTAAGTAGATACGTGATAAATTAATCCCCCAAAATGCTTAAAATCATGTCCTGCTATCACTTTGATATTATAAAAACATCGCTGATCATCAGTTACCAATGGAGAAACTAGCCGTTACCCCACTACTTCACTGGTGTGGATTCTGCAATCTTCAAATTTACTCAGCGATGATCCCTCCCCATAACACTTGAACACCTCATGACCCCCCCCCCCCTTCCCCCATGGGTGACGAACTTTCAGAAATCCCGTCTGAGTGCGTATCTACATCTATATAATGTACATAAAATGACATTTCCTGACATCGCCGAGCCAAAACCGCTGAAGCTATAAATATCGAATTTTGAGAATAGTTTTGTTTCCCGACGTAAAGACTCACTAAGAAAGGGTTATTCCATATTCGACCCCTAAGGAAGTCATAAGGGTGGGGTGGGGGGGGGGGCATGGCCCCCACAAGGGGTGGGCTGGGCCCCCACAAGGGGTGGGCTGACAAGGCTCCAGCCCTGGGGCCCGTGAGGATTTTAATCATTTTTTTGTTTTTTCACGCTATAAATTCATCCTAAAGGGGGCCGCTTGAAAGTCTAGTCGGGGGACCCGTAAAAGATCCCAGCCTAGGGGACCTGCTTCAGGATGTGGGGGGCCATGGGGGGGGGGGGAAAGGTTCAATGAGGGAGGGGGAGTCATACGTTGAAATCATGCCGAGCCGAAACCGCTGAAGCTATAAATATGGCATTAGGTCAATATTCTAATATAGACAATATAATATAGAACAATCGAATTTTTTAATAATCTGTGGCACTACTTAGGTTAAAAACTAATTAACTAACCAATTCACTCACTCCATCACTCACTTACTAGGTCACTCACTCAATCACTTTTTAATCACTCATTCACTCACTCACTTTGTCACTCTCTCACTCACTGGGTCGCTCACTCGCTCAATCACTTTTTCATCACTCACTCACTCACTCACTCACTTTGTCACTCACTGGGTCGCTCACTCGCACACGGACTCAGTAGCTCACTCACTAACGGGCTGACTTACTCGCTTATTAACTCAGTAACTCATTCACTCACCCCCTCGTTTACTGACTCAGTAACTCAGTATCACTCACTCCCTCGCTAACTAACTTGCATCGAACTGTTGTCGGTGAATTTTCCTAGCCGTGAATTTTCCGGACACGCATTTACGCTATTTCCAATTGAATTATTAATAATTTCCGGACCGAAGAAAACATTGTTATAGAAGGTTTATCTTTACAGACAGTATCGTTATACACAGGTTTCACTGTAAAAGGAAATAATGTTCGTAATATTGACGAACATTGCCGCCTCGTAGTCCAGTGATTAGGGAGCTAGCTTCTGACTGCGCCGGTCTGGGTTCGAATCCCAGTTCGGGCATAGATGTCTACTAACACTAATAAATTCCCTGGACAGATCGTAAAGATTTCTTGGGAATACGTGCTCATCACATACTAAAAAAATATATATATATGTGAGTATTTATATAATATAAAGTACAGTGAAATTCTCGGTTATAACGACCTCTGCTGTGACGCTACGATGTTGATAATTAGTGGTTCTGGCTGATTTCAATCATAGGCGGAGATTCACTTGGAAAAGTCTGTGGGGGATGCATGGTCATTATTACTGGGGGGCAAGATGATGATGATGTCAATTCGATCAGTCGACTCCCCCTTCGCCGCTGGGGGGAGGGGCGGCGACAATCCCCTCCTTTCCCCCCGTATCTCCGCCCTTGCTTTCAATAGAGAATAATTTTAAGGAACCTTGCTTGTAACGCCAACGAAAATGCTACGACCTCGGATACAACGAAATATTTTTTGATGCTTTTGTTTTAGGATATTGGAGTAGATATTCTATCCGAATGCGGAATAATTCTTATTGGAGAACACTTGCTGTGGGCAGTGTGGTTCCTCTCGCCGCCTTTTTTTCCGCCATGCCCTACATAAGTATCTTGTGAAATCGCGATTTCAGGGCTGTCTTAAGAATGTCATAGGCCTCCGTGCACAGTGATTTTTCTAAACCCCCCCCCCGCCCCCTACTTTGGAAGTGCCCTAGAAATACCCGCCCACAAATTTACATACTTGCAGTCAAAAATTACACGCAGTTCATTGTTAATTTTCTTATTTAGAAAAAAAACTTAATTTGAAACCTTAATTTGAAAACTTAATTTGAAACATTAATTTGAAACCTTAATTTGACTTCGTTGAAAACGCCATTTTTGAAGAAAATATCGATTTTTCTTTTCAAGCCTTTTATGAAAGCCCCATTTTTTTGTGATTCCAAAACAGGTCTTGTTTTGTTTATATGACTACGTTGTATGGGAATCTGCTCATTCTTTATAGCAATATCTTACATTTTTTCACGTTTTTTTTATTTATTCATATTATTTTAGAAGCTTTTTATTCGTGTTTTTCCGCGATGGCAAGAGCCAGAACTCGTGTTGTAAAGCGTAAATTTTGCTGGAAATCAGTACAACTCGAGCTCTCTCGTCAAAGAAAACTCCTCCAAGTCTGCCTTTGGAAACCGGAGTGGAAACTGCTAGTGCTTCAAAACTTGAAAATGTTTGTGAATTTCCAAAAAATGCGAATTCTGAAAAGTTGCAAGGGTTTAGAATTATTGACATTGAAGTGTTGCTATCGGTCATTCTTGTGTCCAACATGCTTGTCCAATAATCTGTCTCTTATAGAAGATTCCAGGTTTGGTCTCAACTCAAATTTTGCTGCCAATTTTCGAAAGGTTTTTTCATGCGCGCCAAAGCAAAACAAAAATAATGAAATCAATACACGCTTTATATACGGTCTCAGAAAAAGCTTCTGAGCAGCAAAGGTTTTACGTTCTACATTGAGCTTACCTTCGTTTCTTTCAAAACGAGCATTCAGATATCAAGAAAGAAAAAGATTTTACATGCAGTATCAAAAGTGGCCATTAATTCCATGAAGAATGCAGCAGCAGAGATAATTCATTGCGAAACAGCAACGACAAATGATGTTAAAGATTTTAGTGTACCTGTTGGTGGAACTTGGCAGCGGCGGGGGTATTCGTCAATAAATGGGATAGTAAGCGTTATATCTGTCAAAAGTATTAAAATTTTTGGGCTTGTAAATCATGTCACAGTTTTGCGGAATTTGTAAGAATTCTAACTCTAGGAAACATGAGCGTATTTGTTTAAATCATAAAGGATCATCTGGCAACATAGAAGTAGTTAGGACTTATAGAATATTCGAGCATTCTGAACATCTCGGGGGATTGCACTACAATCAGTATTTTGGAGACGGTGATTCAAAAGCTTAATAAAATGTAAAGCATATTTATGGTCGAAATTCAGTAGAAAAGTTCGAATGTATTGGTCACGTACAGAAAAGAGTTGGTTCTCATTTACGTAAACTGAAGTCCACCACAAAAGGTCTCGGTGGAAAAGGCAAACTCACAGATGATTTCATAAATAAATTGCAGAACTATTATGGCATCGCCATCAGAAGTAATGCAGGAAGTTTTCAAAAGATTCAAAGTGCGAAGTGCAACTATTGCAGCATTCGCTCATTGCTGTTCATCCAGAAAGAAGCCGATGCATGGACAGTGTCCGAAAGGCCCAAAAAGCTGGTGCAAGTACCAAAAGGCTCTTGCTTTAGGAAAAAAGTTCACATAAAGTGGAAATGGTCTTCCAGAGAACATTATAAATATTATAAAGCCTACATATTTGAAACTTTGTAGTAAAAAAACTATTGAGTAAATGCTTACATGGCTTAACTCAAAACGCAAATGAGAGTTTCAATAACGTCATTTGGACGATAATAGCAAAAAATGTGTTTGTTGAGTTACAAACCCTTCAGTTAGGAGCATATATTGCTGTAATTAAATTCAGTGATGGTTTTAGAGGACTTTGCCAAGTTATGGATGAGTTGAATATAAGCAAATGCTCTTTTACAGTAGGAAAATACATTGATTTTGACTTCGAATGTATCAGAGAGTCCAAACGACATTCACTGCCTTCCACGAAAATGGCTAGGAAAAAACTTCGAGGTGCTCGAAAGAATAAAAATCGCACTGCTGAAATGAAACAAGGTGTGATGGTGGATTTTAGTACTTTAAATATTCCCCTACTTCAAGTAATTTGTGAATGAAAATTTTAAACACGTTTTACGGAAAATGATATTTTTGACATTTTACTGGAGTTTGTGACATGATTTCTGAAAATATCATTTATTTATTACTATCTGCATCATTACGAAATTTTAATATGATATTGTGCTATATATTGTTGAGGTTATGAACCAAAATCTAAGGTCTATCACATATACTTTTTGAACTACTATGTTTTATAGACGAAATATTGGATGAAATTTCAAAAAAAATCACACTTACATTAACGTATTTGAGTGTAACTTATGAGCATATCACACAATACTTTAGATTTTGGTCCATAACCTGTAGTATTACTAGCTAAATGCACTGTGAAAATCACAAAACATTTCATTCACAAAATGTTTTGCAATCATGTTTCGAATATTACGTGGATTTTGCCTAAAATTTGACATGAAAATGAGTTTTTCATAGAAAATAACATAAGTAGACACAAATTTGTTACTGTTTTCATCATTTCAAGACACTTTCAATCAAAAAATGTTATCAAAGTTCACTTCTCTACCATTTTATAGAAAAGTGCTCTCGGACATACCTTTTTAAAGTTAAATGTAAATAAAAGTTAATTTTATCATATTTAAAATTAAGTTTAATAAAAGTTATTGCGACAAGACCAGGGGCAGCTTAAGCAAGGGTGCAAGGGGGCGGCACTTAGGCTTCAGTTAGATACCAACATTTTTGTAAATTTTAATAGTAAAAACTGGCATGACATAACGCTTTTGAACCATACATTGACGAAGATGTTGAGAAAATTTGACTGAACAACAGGTCCTGGGGAAGAGGTGTGTATGCATGTTGGTGCCCTCACCCAGAAATTCAAATAAAGGCAAAGAAAAAATTTATCTTCTTTTCTCTCTCCAGCCCAGCTTCGTGGCAGAGTCTGGAACAAAGTGAGTGTGTACATCTAACAGTCTGAGTGTGTAGCTAGTGTTGTGTATGATATTTCAGTGCTGCCATCTATACTTCAAATTATGAGTGAAGTGTAATCATTGAATATTTGTAACGTTGTAGGCCTGTTGCTCTCTGTGGCGAGACTTTTTAACGGGGAGATCGGCTCGCATTCGCGCCTTGAAGCTGGAAACCACAGAAAAACAACTTCAGCCGACCACGCCTTGTTATATACTACTACCTCTTTAAAGGGATAAGTGTAAAAGGCTGAAAAACATCGCACTCATGTGATGTGTTTTCACGTCATGTCAGATAGTTGTGAATTTCGATTCGTGGAAAATTTGTGACGTGGAAATTTCATGATAATCGCGTCACGTCAGTGTAGTGTGTTTCAGCTTAATTATTAAAGCACTGAATATGCGTTATACGCACTAAAAATGTGGCAAATATGCTATAAAAATATGCACTTAAAAATGAAAAAATATGCATTAAAAAACCCCCAAATACACACTAAAAAATCTCTAAAATGTCAAAAATTGCAAAATAAGTACCAAAAATGAAAAACCGGCTACATTAAAAAATCATCATGCAAAAAAAAGCATATTCGTTATTAAAATGCGTATTTTCTATTTCTTATAGTGCATATTCCTTTACAAAAATATCCCCACATTATATATATATAGGCCTACTGCGTATGCAAATAATTTCTACACATTTTTTATTTAGCCATTTTTAATAATTTCTAACTTGTTGTAGCTGCTCAGTAACGCAATACAGTGAGACCTCGCTACAACGATACTAATATAACTATAAATTTTTCTACAACGGTATTTTTTCACGGGGTAGGGGGGCCCCCCCGCGCCCCGCTAGCAACTCTAGTTCTTATGACGCTTGTTTCAATTCAAAATAAATCCATATTTACAGCTGTGCCATGTATTTTTGCAATAGCTTTCAAAAAGACCGCTTCGGTAGCTCTGGGGGGGGGGGGGGGGTGTCCAGAAATTCCGGTAGTAGTGTTAACACTAAAAAAGGCCAAAATATAAACCGAGCTCTAGTAATGCTCATGGACTTCCACAAGGGTAGGTCTGACAGGGTTCCAGCCAGGGACATTTCTCGTCTTTTTTTTTAAACGCTATAAATGGGGGGGGGGCCCTGCCCAAGGTACCAGCCAAGAAGCTCTGCTGCAGGTTGCAAGGGGGAGGGGGGGGCTGGTAATAATGGTCCATCAATAAGAGCTGTAGATCAAGTTATCTGGCATAGTTAAGAGTGGCAAAATAATCCTGAACCGAAATGCGGGATAGTTTCCTTAAAAGCTGGACGTATGGTCACGGACAATGTGATCGGTACACAGTGGTGAGTTGCTTTATATATTAAAAAAAAATCAGGTTTATCCTTCAAGGCCAGCTAGCTAAAGCCTAAACTAAGCCAAAGCCTTGTCAGCCACACAGCAGGATTGTCTTTAAGGCGGCGCATGAGGCTTTGCACCCTGGCGACAGGTAAGCTTGAGCCGCCCCGGGTTAAGAAGTCACTGCCTGATGCCCCCTTCCCCTGCTCTTTGAAAGACAAGCTTTGGCGAAAAATAGTAAAAATTAATCAAAAATATTGCATTCGTTTATTTCGATCAATTTCTGTGAATTCAAAACGCCTTTTTGAAGGTTAAAAATTCAAAATATTTCTTTGGAGATATTCTCGGTGCTCGCCTCAAACCTCAAACTTGCCTGTGTGCACCCCCCCCCCACCCCGAAAAAATTGGTCCTGCTTACGCCCTGTCCCCTTTCCATGACATACAGTTCTTGTTATTTGAATGGGAAACTCCTATCCCCGTGGAGCAAGCGCATAGCGGGGGGGGGGGGCGGGGGACCCCCACATTCTCACAAATGTGTGAGAAAATGACCGAAAAATAGATGGCCAAATCTAGTGTTCTGTCACTTTGCCCCCCCCCCCCCCCCCCGAACCAAATTTCTGCCTACGCCCCTGTCGTGGAGGACGCCCATAAGACAATTAACCTAATCTAGAGCAGTGGTTCTCAACCAGGGGCGATATGGCCCCCCCTAGTGCTACTGGGATACTTCAAGGGGGCCACAGAAGAAAATGGATAAAGAGGCCATGACAGGTGGTTTGGAGGGCTGCAGCGAGCTGAGAAAAATTAAGGTGTGAAGAAATAAAGCTTTTATATTAGTGACTATGCACTTACAGAACCCAACAAAACCACCCATAAAACCAGGGCCGTCTTAGGGCATGGACCCACCCGGGCCTCACCGCCTACATTTTGCAATAAGTTCCCTAAGGATGGGGTTTTTCGCAGGACCCTGGCTGGATTTTTCACAGACCCCTTCTCTATATTAAATTTATAGTGTGAAAAACAAAAAATAATGAAAACCACATCAGGCCCCGGGTTGCAGCTCCCACTCTGGTGAGGGGTCATGCCCGGGAGTCTCATGTCCATAAGTGACCCCCACCTAGATAAATAACCCACCTGATATTTTACATAGTACAATTTTGAAAATTAGTAGGAAATATGTAGGCTATTTATTCCAGATATGTATGGGACTACCATAGCATCACTTTGCCTGGTGGGGGGGGGGGGGCATGATGTTGAGACGGTCCTGATAAAACTCGGACTAGCGGGAAGATCAATAAATTCTAGGCCAGTGGTCTGGAGGCCAATCTTATTTGCAAAATTTTCATTCAGTATAAATTCACTGAAAAAATCATTTGAATACGTATAAAGGATCTTGCTTCTAGATGAGAGTTGAAGACTCTGGGTAAGACAGGGGAGCCACGGGAAAAAAATATGGTTCAAAGGGGGCCACGAGCAAGAAAAGGTTAAGAGACACTGGTCTAGAGCATGAGTTTTTAACCATTAGGACCATAGGCGGTGATTGACTTGGAAGTCTGGGGGGGGGGGGGTAAGGCCATTATTGCTGGGGGGGGGCACGATGATGATGATGTCAGCTCATATATACATTAGATCAGTCGACTCCACCTTTGACGCTGGGGGGGGGGGGCAATGTCCCCCCACGCCCCCCCCCCGTATCTCCGCCCATGATTAGGACAGTGCGGAGGTCAGAACCAAATTGTTTTGTTTTTGGCCCTGCCCCCCGAGGCCCATGGCCAACGTCATACATAGTGTCTTAATTCATTCAGTAGAGTCTTAACGGGGCCCGGCACACCTGGCACGTTTTGTCCCCGGTACATTTCGCTACCGGAAATTTCACCTGCCCTGACCGTGACCAAGTATATGACTGTATGACAGACCAAGAGAGGGGCTGAGTGACCAAGTGTGTGAGTGATCAAGTTAACCGTATGAGTCACCTTATGAGTGCCCGAATGAATGTGATCATTTGATCATTTTTGTCGCACCACGGTCATTTTCTGCACACAATGGCTAACTAGACTCTGGGACCTACAATTTATTGCCGATTCCGAACGGCAGCCTTTTCTTATACTCATCGAGAGGTTGGTGCGCTAAACCCTTGATGTCGAACTCCCTGCGGTAGTTTCTGATAAGGAAGAACCGGGTATTGAACATGTGACCCCCCCCCCTAAACATCCTTTGGAACTTTAGGCGAGTAACTTATCGACCTAAGCTACCGCGGTCCCCGCAATGAGTATGGAAGCGACCGTATGAGTGACCAATTGAAGGGTGAGTGAACAAGTCAGTGGGTGACATCATGAATGAGTGACAGTATATGACCATATAAGAGAAGTGAGTGTGGTCACTAACTTGATCACTCATGAGGTCACTCACCGAATCACTTGGTCCCTCATACAATCAGGGCAGGCGAAATGTACCAGGGGCAAAATTTCCGGATCCGGTCTATACTACAAGTTGTATTATTATCTTATATTAAAATTTACATAAGTAGGCAAAATTTATGGGTGGGGGGTGCGTTAATTAATTTCACACCAACATGCCTCTGATGGACGGCAAAATGGCACCAACCTGGCGTTGACGAAAACCCGGCCCGTAAATTCTTTTTTTTCTTATTTTTCGACATTTCTTGTCTTCTTCAAGGAGAAAGATGATGTTCCGGCTTGAACATGAGTTTGAACATTTTAATCGGAGAAATCCCCGCCTTGCCGGCCCGAAGGGCGGACAGCACCACTGTACACTCGTACAACACCATTGGCTAACTTGAAGCCGTCAAGGAAGCACTGCACACGGACCACATGCGAGTTACACACACCAAGCTGGCACCAGCTGCCTTAATAATGCTTTCATTTATATACTGGGTAAAAGTAAACTTCAACTTTCGAGTGACGGTTATAAGTATTACTAATTTATGTAAATTATTAGTTATTATTTTATATGAAATAATTATTTGAATTCAGAAGTGGTATTATTTTCGAAAACTGATTATATCAGCATTCTAAAAATATAAATTGTTTTATTCTGAAATTGTATAACTTTATGTGTATTTTATAGTGTAGATGGCAGCACACAAACATATTGAAAATACGATGAAACTTCAGTTAACGAGTGGTTTGGTTAACGAGCGATTCGCATAACGAGCAAAAATTTTGCGCTTTGTTTATTTATTGTCACGTTTTAACAACTCAGCTGATGGTTTTTCGCGTTCGTCCATACACGTACTGTGGAATTGTGGGTAATATTGTCCCCTAAAGTCCCCGGTCAGAGTGCCTTACACGAAAAATGAACACCCGTGTACGGGCTTGACTGCTTACGATAAGAAACTACATGTCGCATTATAACCACGAGTATGTAGGGTGACCATACATCCCGTATTCTTTCTTTTTCTAGCCATCCCGACTTTTTGGCAAAAGTGTCCCGGTTTTTCCCGTTTTTATATGGCCCCTACTTGGATTTTTATTTTTTATTGAAGTTGCAGATTGAAATTATTTTTGAACTCATAAATTATATTATGATAATTAAAACTACAAATAATAACATTAATTTCCCATATCTGCCTTGGTGAACGTTTTATTTCGTGGAATCCACTGCAATTTGCAGTAATGCTTCGTTTCCCGCCATTGCGATTTTCTGTAATATCAGCAATATTTGGCAACATTGTTCATCTTTGGCGTCGTTCTTGGCGATAATTGGCGATGTCCCGTATTTTCCCGTATTTGGAATCCCAATTTCCCGTATTTCTCTCGAGGAAATATGGTATGAACCTACGCGTATGAGAAGTTTAGTTTGAAGTTTTTTTTTCATGAACTATGCTTGGCCAGGAGGTGACTGTAGACAAACTGATTAACCTCCATTTCCTGTAACAGCAATATCTTATATAGAGGGAATCTTTTCTGAGGAAGAGGGAACTGTGTCACTTCTTAAATAAGATTAGAGAGATGTATAGAAAGAACATGGGAGTCTGCGCAAAATTCTGTGGAAAAGAACCAATCAACTAAAGCTGTAGTGGCGTGCACAAAAAATGCATATTCCCCATTTTTGAGAAATCCTAAAAAGGAGTCAAAAGTAAGTGTCATTAGATACGCTCTTTTTGAAAGTCGGACAAAAGGAATGAGTTTGCAGAAAAAAATTAGGTCTCTAAGTCGTCCAAAACAACAGTCCTCCTCTCTTTCGTCGCGTTTAGAGTAAATTGATTTGTAAACATTATGGTATTTCATGCTTATTTATGGCATTATTACATCATATATATTTTATTGTATTATTATATCATTATTGTGTTGTGTTATTGAATGAAACCATTTTTATCAGTCACTTTTATGTGAATGAATAATTGTGGAACGAATTAGGCGAATTCCCATTATTTCCTATGGGAAGTTTGATTCGAATAACGAGTAACGTTGGTGGAACGAATTAAGCTCGTTAACCGAAGTTCCACTGTAATTGAGAAACCTTTACAGGACTCACGGACGTTTTGAATTAGGACGTAAAATATTTTTCACCCAAAATGACGTAGATGACAAATACGGTAGACGCCGCTTATTGGAATCACAGACAGTGATTTAAATATGCGATTTTAAATTGGCGATTCCATTGCAAACTACGGAACGGTTTAATGTCATAACATGCGTCTAAAACTCGTTTATAGTTATCAGGATTTCTGTTTATGTTATCTTTTTTTTTTTTTTTCTTTTTTTTTTTGCGCAATTTGAAGCTAAAGTGGAACCAGGCTCATTTTTTTTCTCCATAAGTTATCATTATCAACCTCCGAGACTATGTAGGATGTCAGAAGGTGTACCCACGGTTTACAAGTATTTCCATTCTCGGTTCACAATGCCCTTCGTAATGCAATACGGACAGTAATAGCCGCTATAATCCATGTACGCATGAAGCTACTTTTTGCAATGGCATACCTGTAGTGAAGAAAAAAAAGTAATGCAAAAATGTTCCTTTTTCTCAGGTTTTGATGAGTTTTTTCAATTACTCGCCGGGTAACTTTCTACGGGGAATCTATATAATGCACGGTACATTGAAAAGAAATTAGGGCTGGGAATCAGCCAAAATTTAATTCTGGTCTGGTCTGGAAATGTCCAGACTTCAGACGCTGTCAATATTCTAAATGAAACAAGACGTCGCAAAAACGCTACATTTCTCCACGTTACAACCAGGGCCATGCACAAGTGAATGGATTTTAGATCGGTGTTTTACAAAGTGGGAGATATCACGGTACATATTTGTGTCAGGTTGCCGACACGAGAGAACGGCTAATTACCTGGGGGCGATGAGACAGACGGGGGAGGGGATATGATGCTATCTATAAGATTGCTCAAGCTAAAGGTAGGACAGTCTTAAGAGCATCATGGGGTCATCCCCCGGACAAAGTGATTCTGATGGGGCTCCTACCTGGCTATAAATTTCCTGCCCTTCAATTTGCATGTCTAGAAAATTTTAGCCAGATTTCATTTTCATAATGGTGTATCTGCACTTGAGGCCCATGGGCCGTGCCCGGGTGGGCTCATGCGTTAAGACGACACTGATTAAAGACTGTTTGTATCAGTTTCTAAAAAAAATGGAGTATTAAAAATTCTTCTGAAATGAAAAAAATATCAAAATTTTTCAATCGATCAATCAAGTGATGAGTGATGTTAGTAGAGCTACTATTCAATATTCATGCTGTTTCATTTACGTGCTATTTCAATAGAAAAATTCACGTTCCCTTTATTCTATATTTTCAGGTTTCCTTATGTGGTCCAGGCAACCCATATGCCAATACGGATGCCGTTCGAACACTTTCGTGGACATGGCTCTCTACTACAACTTCATCTGGCTGGTCATCCTTCGTCCTCTCGCGATCCTTCACGCACTGTACATGCAGACCGGTGATTTCGGCAACGCTTTCTACATGGACTTCGGTAGTCACCTCGTCCTGGCTTTCTCGGCTGTCTTCAGTCCGTTCTCCGTTCCGAGTCCGACGCCCGCACTCGTCACGGAATCCCAGGTCCTGACGGAAACCATAAACAGCGTCTATCTCCAACCGCAAGGCAAAAGTGATAATATCGAACTACCAGACGTTCTGGGTTCCGGCGGTGCACGATCGCAGCCCACAAAAGACGCAACCGCCGAATCCGTGGTGAAGGACGGCGATGCTTCTAAACCAGTTCCTAAAAAGAATGCCACGACCATGTCCGTGGGAGTGTCCGTTTCGCTGAAAGATGGTGAAAAGCCCGGTGAAGAGAGTGTCTGTTGAAGAATGGGGCATGAGGGTTACGATGTCTGTGATTAAGTTTGTGTCCTAACGACCAGTGACTTCCAAAACGCACTCATCGACTTCCGAAGTTTCCTTTTTGTTTCGATCGGAAAGGTTCAATCCAAATCTAGGTAGCGTCCAAGTAAAAAAAATCGATGTAAAGGAATTTGACCGAGAACATAACACCATATAGTGAAACAGTTTTCAGAGCTTGAGTATCACAGAAATTAATAGTGATTAAAATATGTTTCAACTTGAAGCTTTGCTTCGATTTTTGTGTTATCAAGAAACGGTCGGAACTAATCTTTGAAAGTTATTCATCGGTAACGGCTGCCGAAATGCACAAGGACACGTCTTGAAGAGTTTTTACTACCCTAGATTGTGAATTATATTCTCAGTCTAACGTTTGCACACGTTATATAAATCAAGTATGTACTTCATTGTGCGATTATGGTATATCTGTAATACGATATGGAAATTCTTTGGGAATAACTGCACTGAATTTCATTTCGGTTGGCACAACCTGAATATTGATTTCCTACCTCTGGTAGAAGGATATGTTCTTCTTTTTGAATGTATACTTTATTTATATATTTTTGCAGGAAATAAAATGTTTCGAAATTGTGTTCGGGGGACAATGTATTTCGTCTCCATAACTCACAAAAATGGATACAGAAAGGAAAAATAATTGGCCAAAAAGTTATTTATAGGGGTCATTCAGGTATTACGTCAACAACGATGGGGGGGTTTCCCGATTTGCTGACTTTTGATAACGGGGGTAGGGATTTTTGGATGTTGCTTACGTCATCAACCACCCTTTATGAAAATACGAAATATTCTTAATGGCGTCTTACTCGGTGCGCCAAAAACGAGAAAAATCTTTCGCTAGTTTGTGGCATAGGCAGAGATAGACTTGGAAGTCTGAGGAAGGGGGGAAGCAGGTCCGGTCATTATTTCTGGGGGACACGATGATGATGTCAATTCATATATACATTAGATCAGTCGACTCCAACTTTGACGCTGGGGGGGGGGGGGGGGGCACTCCCAGTATCTCCGCCCATGGTGTTTGTGGGACCTAATGACCCCTTTTTTTTTGTAGAGCCACGTCAGCGATCACTAAATGTTTCACGGATCCTTCAAGTGCGCAGGAAATGTGTCCGGGCTGCGTAAGTGATATGGAAATGTGTACGGGCCGCTTAAGCACTCTGAAACTGTGCAGCGCATCACTGAAGTAATCCATAATTATGCCACGGATCAGTTAAATAATCGGGGAATGTTCCGTGGGTACCTTGAATGATATAGAACCGCACTGGAGGGGGGGGGGGCGCTTAAGTGCTCTAAAATTCTGCCACATGTCACTCAAGGTATCTCTAAATGTGCCACGAATAATTTAAGTGTTCTGAAACTGTCGCGGTTTAAGTTTTAGTTTCTTAATTGTCGCGGTTTACTTAAGTGATCTTTGAATATGGCACGGGCCACTTAAATGCTCTGGAATTGTGCCACGTGTCATTTAAGTGATCTGTACATGTGCCGCTTGGTTCATTTTTACAAAATTGGGTTAGAGGGGCCACACTTGGTCCACGGGTGGGTCGCAATGAATTTCTTAAAGAGAAAGTTTGAGTCCTCACCACCCTTCAAATAGCATTGAAATTATCAGAAATCAATTATAATAACATATAAAAGCATTTTCTTTCTAAAAATTTTAAAAAATATATTCTTTTCGTCTGGGGAAGGCGCATGAGCCCTCTATGCCTCCCTCCCACGTACGTTTCTGATCCCAACAGTATGCGTTAGGAGGTAGGGGGCAGTGCTGACGAAATTTTGCCTACAACGGGGGAGGGGGGGGGGTCAGAGTTTTACTGTACCTGAACGGCCCCATATCACATATCAAATTTTTTAACCATTTTGGAATTTCTTCTATTCTGACTATTCTTCTGACATCTCAATGGACTTGAAAATGATAATTTTTTGAAACCTTCTCCCGCCTACCTACACGTGTTAAATACAGAACATTTAATCTGCTAAATCATGAAATGACGGAAAAAGAAGTAGAAGATTTATCGCCCTTTCTCCGTTCTAGTCAAATTTTTATAGCCCTGGGCTAAGCTCCTCTTGCTCACAAATAGACTCTGACGAATGACAAAAGGGGTGTCGAGTTTGCATTAACGATCTCTGCCCGTAGATTCCATTTTTTTTTTCTTTTGCCGCTAATAGCAATTAATTGGACAGGATGTTCCGGCTTGAACATGAGTTTGATAGTTGCTGGGAGAAAAATTCCCACTTTGCCCGCTAGGGGAGAACTGCACCGTTGTATAGCGAGATCGCTATAACACTTTTGGCTTACTTGAGGCCGTCAAGAAAGCACAGCACACGGACTTTTGAGAGTCAAGCGAACTCAACACCCACTTTATTTTACGAATTTAGTTAAATATATACCAGGCTAAAATTAACTTAAGTTTCGAGTGATCGTTATTTATATTATTCAATTTTATAATAAAATTATAATTTCATTTTTGTAGTTGTATTAGGTTTGAAAATCATCATAATAATGTTTTCTAATGGAATATCATGTAAGAAGTTTTTTTTGCAGTTTTATTATTAGATATATATTTTGTACTGTAGATGGCAGCACATATACGGCACCTTGAAAATGTTACTGTAAAAGATTCCGTAACTTTGAAATGAGGATGCATGCGCGCACCCTTGGAAACAATATGTGTTTTCAATAGATGGCGCCACTACACTGACAAAGCACATTATTTATTTTCTAATTCAAAATAACATCGTTTTTTATATAGTCCACGCTTCTTATTAGAATCACGGACAATGTTATCCTTCGTGTCGTTATTAGTTTTGCAAAGAACGGAAAGGACCGTTCTTTGCAATTCTCCATAGAATTGCAAAGATTCTATCTAGAAATATATAGAATTCTTTCTATTCTTCTATAAAGAATTCTATTATATAGAATACTCACTTTTCTTGCCGCAATTTCCGTCGCTCACCCACCCGAACGCATATACGTCGATGCCACTTGTTATCACTACAGTTTTAGTCATTTTTTACGGATTCCCATTCTACGGAATCCTGACTTGAAGTTGTAGAACTATCGGATTCTCTAATACTTATTATTTGTTGTTGCTCCAACATGTGTTCCATGAGGCCATCTGCAATCCAAAATTCCTCTTCTTTTCAATAACGTGCTTTATGCATTATTGCCAAAAAGAACGGAGAACGTTTTAGCGTGTCTATCTCTGGTGAAAAGAAAGATACAACTGTCACAGAAGGAAAAAATACACTGCAAGCCTAAACCATTGTGTGGGTCTCTCTCTCTCTCTCTTGCTTATTTATATTTATCTGGAGAGACAGCCTCTGCGTGTGTGTGCAAAAGAGACATTATATATATACATTTATATAAAAGAGACATTACATATATATATAATTATACAACCAAAAAAAAAAAGCACGACAGTGATATTGGCGGGGAAAATTTCTTGGAAATCGCGCCAAAATGTTCTTGAGCTCGCCATGGATTTTTGATAATGGTAACCAATATTTTTCTAATTTAAAAATTTTAAACGAATATACATTGGTTCAAAACGGTATTTTTTCTGTATCTTTTTCGAAATCATAAAAAAATTTGAAATATTCTATATAAATGATCATCATAAACCTCCGATGTATGGGAACTATATTTTGCGGCGAAGGAATACACTCTCTACCTTTCTCTTCACTGCAAAGTTAACCTGAAACGAATTATAGTGATGTTGAGTTGAGGGTCACGGCCCAAACTTGATTCACCGGGGCTTACTGGAAGAGTCATACAAATCCACTAACAGTTCTGTTATAAATACATTCATTGCGCCACTGGTTTCACTGATTTCCCATGGGTCGCGAAGCTAATCTTGTTGATTTTGAGTCGCTGCTGAAAGAGGTTGAGAACCCCCCTGCATTGGACAATTCCATTCTCACAATGGTTGAATAATAGAAATGCAAAATTTTTGTTTAAAGAAAAAAGTCCCGTTTTAGAATAGAATTAAAAAAAGAAAAGGAACGATTCAACATTTTTTGCAATGGGAAAGAGTTTTCCCGTTATATCTATAACGTTTACCATACATCCCGTTCGACCAAGCGGGACGTATTGTCACCGCACTTGCAACCAGGACTTTTTCCTGATATTATCAGTAACCCCCGAGTCCCGACGTGATCACGTGGCGTGGACTGTATGAATGAAGTGTGATTTTTTTCCCCTTGAGAGTGATCTGTAACGGAAGATAATTTATTAAAGAATCAGCCATTGTGTTTTTCGTGGTTGACCATTTTATTTATTTCTGAATGTAATGCATAGGGATCGGATTTTTATGCCCTAAAGATGAAACGTCATTGCTGATTTTTAACCCCTATCAGCAACGACGTTTCATCTTTAAGAGCATAAAAATCCGAGTCCTATCAATGAGTAATGTCAAATCAATCTTGACACATGGGGCTCCGCCCGGCTTTTAGGGGGATATGCATGTATCCTAAATATATATATGCATAAAAGGACCCTACAATGAAATAAGATCTAGTGCTGATTTCGAAAAGTGAAAAATTGGTAGGGTAGTATTGCAAGCCAAGTAGAAGGGTGTACCAGAATATTACTTGGATCAGAGAACCACATGTTCAGATGGCTTTGGGCAACCTACTCCCAATGCGTTAGCATGCATTGATGATACACAAGACGTGGTTTTTATCGTGCAGAGTTGTCTTCGGACTGCCCTTTTCATACTAGACTAGTATAATTTAGTATACGGGATCGAGGTTAGACTAGCATCTGTCCTACTTGGAGGCAAGTTCAACGATGGTGTGTGGTGGCATTTTTCGGCTGTGATTGAAACCAGGCTTAATTTTTAACATAGCCATGACCATGACTCTCGAAATTGACAAAAATTTTTCCTTTTTCTTCACATACACATGCACATACTTTTTTACTATAACTTACATAATCTTTCTTCCCTTCTTCATAGGCCTGTCTGGGCCCGTCTTTATTCCCACTATCAGCCCTTAGGCGCTGGGAATGGGGGAAACATTTTGATGCTGGTCTCTCTATGGTCTGATCTGGTCGCCAAGATGACGTGTTTTTTTGTTTTTTTTTTGTGATAATTATGGCCATTTATAATTGTGGTTAGCCCATAGCAACATGTTAATATCGATGTAAGAATTTCGGACATTGGCCAATTCCACAGCATTTCGGAATCAGCCGGCTCAACTGGTTGATTCAGCCATAACACATATACAAAATTATAACTTTCATCGGATACATCACAATCAGCAACATCAATTAGTTTATTATGTTGAGAGTCACTCTCATCGTAAATTGCAAGGAATTGAGTAATTTGTTGATATGTACAATGCTATCCCATGCATAAGAACCCCAACCCCCCCCCCCATTTTTGAGATCCATGTTTTGGCAAGAAGGGGGTTTGCTTATACACGTTAAAATGACACCGCTGCTTATTAGAATCACACATAATGTTATTTATATCATGTAGGTAATGTTATCACTTTTGCAAAGGACGTAATAGACTAATATCATAAAATGGGAAAAATTTGTTTTTTGGAATTGTGACCAGAAATTACCCTGCACGAGTTTTGAGGATGAAAATACAGTGTACACAAAAGAAAAAATGTAAATTTTTATACGATCCCCCGTCCTCTAACTTCCAATTAGACAGTTGTTGCTCTTTCGCTTCTGAGCCGAACAAACAAATTACATGTTTTCAACTGCATTATTCCCCGAGATATTTAAATTCAAATATCGGAGACGGGTCCGGGCTTAGGAGAATTTCGCGCACCATTGCAAAAACAATTTTTGCGGCCCCTCCCCCTCTAAACAATTTTATATGTAGTTGATCTCCGACTTACAAACTTTTCGAGTTACGGACGTCAGTCTTGAAGGGGAAATTGTTTTCCACAAAGAACGCATTCTATTACATTTATTTTCTTTTTATTATTTCAGGAACGCGTTGATGGTCTGGATCGTAATGAAACACGATCCATTGAGGGGGAACGGCATCTAAATTAATTTTATAAAATTCATAAATTATTAATAATAATTATCGTGGTCCACTTGCTGACACTTCATCGTGGCTCGAATCATATTGAACCGACACAAATTTTTGTCATACTTTTAAAGCCCTTCATCATCTCTTTATCAAATATACGTTGCAATTCGATAACTTTGGTCATTTTTCGAATCTTTTATTGCTGTTTTTTTTAATTAATGTAAATTAATAGAAGTAAAGGAACCAAGCACTGGAATTCCATGACCCCCACAAGGGTGGGGCTGACAGGCAGGATCGTCTTAATAGCATCATGGGCCCCAGAATCAAGGGTTTTTTTGGAGGCCCTACATGAAAAATTCAACTACGTCTCGTTTTTCTGAGGAAATAATTTCAGCATCGATGAGATAATTCCAGAATTAATGAAAGAAAATATTCTAGAATTAATGTAAGAGATAATTTCAGCAATATTATAAAAGTGGTAATTCCAAAATCAATGAAAGATAATTTCAGCATCGATGAGATAATTCCAGAATTAACGAAAGATAATTTCAGCATCGATGAGATAATTCCAGAATTAACGAAAGATAATTTCAGAATGAAGGAAAGAGACAATTCCAAAATTAATGAAAGAGACAATTTCAGAATCAATGAGATGTAATTTCAGAATCAATGAGATGTAATTTCAGAATCAATGAGATGTAATTTCAGAATTAATGAAAGAAAATATTCTAGAATTAATGTAAGAGATAATTTCAGCAATATTATAAAAGTGGTAATTCCAAAATTAATGAAAGATAATTTCAGCATCGATGAGATAATTCCCGAATTAACGAAAGATAATTTCAGAATGAAGGAAAGAGACAATTCCAAAATTAATGAAAGAGACAATTTCAGAATCAATGAAAGAAATAATTGCAGCATTAATGAAAGAATCAAATCCAGAATTGATGAAAGAAATTATTCCAGAAGTAATAAAAGAATATTCAAGAAATAATGAAGGAAAATTCAAGAATTGATGAAAGAGAAATTATTCCACATTAATGAAATAAATGATTCCAGTATTAATGAAAAATAAAGAATTTATTCTTTTTTCACCTTTAGATGAGTTCTGTATCCTTTTTTTTAATCTTTAACACCCAATATTAAAGCCGGGTTTTCCTAGGAATAGGTTTGTTTTATTGGTGAGTGGGCGGCGTGTCGCGCTGGGTGAATCACGTTGCGCGCGGCACAAGAAACCTGCTCCTAGGCAAACCCGGCTTTAGAGACCGGCATTTCTATGAGAAATTACCAGGCGGGAACCAGAGTTGCCAGGTCCTTCAAAAATTTCCAGCCAAAAAGTAGCCCAAAATATTTGAACTTGTGCTGCCATCTATGGAGCAACAAACGAGCTACAGAGCCTGCAAAGGTGTGGCTTATAGCTCTTTTCTTGTTATAGCCACTAACCCCCCCCCCCTTTTCACATTTCGTAAAAAATATGGTTTTTTTTACCGAATAAATTGATTTTTAAAATTAGCGAAAGTCAGGGCTACAAATTCTCTGTCCTGGAAAAACGGCTCAGAGATGGCCTGGAGCCGAGGCCGTCTTAAAAGCATCATGGCGCCTTCCCCCCCGGGCAAATTGATTCTGCTCAGCTCCCTATCCAGACTGCAAATGCCTACTTACCAATTCACATGCTTAATCTCGCAAATCGTAACCATATCTCATTTTTTATTTTCCCCCCCCCCTCCGCCGCTCTTCATTCAAGGCCTCCGTGACGTGCCCCCGGGTTGGCCCATGCGTCAAGACGGCACTGCCGGCAAATTGTGCATTGGTGCCTACGAAATTTTATACAATGATTTTAAATATTAGGTATGGGTCACAGACCAGATTTTTGACGGTCTAGTAAACAAAAAAATTAAGAACTCTTCTGGGTTCCTGGCAGGGCCGTTTTAAGAGCATCATGGACCCCGAGAGCCAATATTTTTCTGATTCCCTACATGGAAAATCCCCGAAAAATACAACTACCTCTCGATTTTCTGAGGCCCCCGGGCCCATACGTTAAGACAGAACTGGTTCCCGGGCTTGAGCCCTGCCAGCTCCACGCTTGTAGAGGCTACGGTTTCTTTCACAGGCTTCTGTGGTCTAGACATGGCCCTCACAAGGGGTGGGCTGACAAGGTTGCAGCCCTGGGACCCGGGATTTTCAACATTTTTTTGTTTTTCACGTTATAAATTCATCATAAAGGGGGCCTGTGGAAGTCTTGTCGGGGGCCCCGCAAAAGCTCGCAGCCCGGGGCCCTGCTTCAGTATGTGGGGGCCATGAGTCTAGATGCTGTGTTTCCCAACCGTCGGGCCGGAGCAACACCTTCTATAGCAGAAGGCCTCCGCGCGAAGCTCGTGACGTCACTGAAGTCTCCCATTTCCCTTATAGTCACTTCTACCCTTATAATACATTGGATATATTATAACCGACCGGCCGCGGTATCATAACGGTTGAAACCGCTGATCTAAAGCCCAGGACAGTTTCCCAAGTTTTTGTTTTACGGCCCCTTCAATTATTGGGTGGCAAGGCATTATGGTTAAAAGTTCTGGCTTTCCATAGTCGGGTGAGATGCCCCCCCCCCCCCACCCCTTCTGCCTTGTCAGGAAGAAAACACAACATGAGGTAGGAACTGAAGTGAAAAAGAAAAACTTCTTTGCTCAAAAGCAAAGAGAAATAAAGAAAAATTGGGAGAAATTTGCCATGAGAACACAATTTTGGAAAAACCGCCCAAAAAACCGCCACCCGCCAAAGCCAAAAATTTCCCGCCGAACCGTTTTCAAACCAGCCCAATTTGGCGGGAAAACCGCCAATCTGGCAACTCTGGCGGGAACTTCGTTTTCACCGAGTCACGCGATTTCCTTGCATTTGATGTCGCTGCAGTCGCGGTGGCTGGATGCTGCTCCTTCCAGTAAAATATCAGCTCGATGCAAGCCCCAGAATCTCTGTCGTCTGCTTCTTTCCGGGTTCCTTGTTTTGGACGCCTCCTTGTGTCTTGAGATAATTACTGAACTGGAAGTTCGAACTTCCAGTTCTGTTTGTGAGCTTAGCTTGTAGGGAACCGACTTCTTGTCTGTCGTCTGCTCATTAAGAGGTTATTTGTTTTGGACGTCTCCTTATGCTCAAATAAAATAACCGAACTTTCAGTTTAAATTCCCAGTTCAGTTCACGAGCTCTGTTTATAAGGAACTGAACGGAATGAAGAATATAGTTTTATTACTTTCAACTTCATCATCACCACATGAGTCACTTTTAAATTTGAGATTAGATGGCAGCACATTACTATAAAGTGGAGTGTGGGAAAAATTCACTTTTTACGATTTCACCTGTCATCTGCTTGTTTGGAGGTCCTTTGTTTTGGATGTCTCCTTGGGTCTTGAAAAAATTATTGAACTGGAAATTTGATCTTTCAGGTCAGTTTATAAGCTTTGTTTATAAGGAGCAAAGCTGAATGGAGAATTTAGTTTTTTACGCGTGAACTTCGTCATCACCGCATATGGCACTTCTGGTTTTGAAAGTAGGTATCAGCACCAACAATATTTTTAAAAATGAATGTCTTAAAGTATTCTAGAGTATTAAATTAATTTTAAGTCATATTAAAATTGTTAGCGCCATTGTGAATTCGCTGCAAATTCTACAAGGCAAAAAAACTGCTATTGGCGGACAGCGTAACGTTTCGAGTCACCCGGTATATACGGGACTCATTACTTCCTAGATAAAATATCTATAGGACGTACTGGGGAAGACTGAATGCATTTATCGCCCCCACGTCCTGCAGCAGGGGTCGCTAGGCTCGGATATTTGTTGGGGCCTTAGAGGCCAGATTTTCACTACGTAAGTGACGTCATCAAAATTCGTGCGTGTAGAAACATGTTTGATCGTGAAAGCGCCGGGTTTGAAAGGCGTCCATACTTTTGACGGCCTCTCTGAAAATAGTAGAAATATTTGGTCATTTGTTTTTTTCGCTAAAGAGAATATGCCTCATAAATGGGTTGCTCCAAATTGTCGAGGCAATTATGACAAAAAGACAAAAGTGTCAATTTTCCAAATCCCAAAAAATGCTAAGCAGCGCAAACAATGGATTCAAGCTCTCAAAAGAGAAGATGACTTCATACCATCTACAAGTTCGAGGGTAAGTGTTGAATTTACGTTTGCTAGATTTTTTTTATAATTGAGCTAAGATTTAATTCCTTAAGTGATTGTAACATTCACAGGTCATATTAGTTGGCAAATAATATTAAAATGTATTAAAATAATGAGATATGTGATACATAGCCTACAGCAAGAGCTTACCAAAGCCGGACATGTTTTGTCAAGTAATGACAAAATTTTGAAATGATTGTTTTAATTCTAAATCAATATTCATGTATCCCCACCCCTTTCTTATTGCGCTTTGCCTGTTGAGATGTTGATGATTAATAAATAAGCATTTAGTTGTTAGTTAATTTCTAGTCCAACGTTTATTTAGATATCTATAGAGAAGATATAATCATATAATATTATCAGATGATGTGCCTCTGAGCGTCCCTTATTTAGAGGTTCTGTCATGTATATAATATATATATAATTATTAACGTACTTAGGACAAGATTTTTTTGCATATGTGTTATTAAAAGGGAGATTTTTTTATGACTTACAAATCTAGATATATATAAGCATTTATGACCTGAAACAATTATGTGGTCTTAAAGTTTAAAAATATGATTATATTATTTCATATTTTCCCTCATTTTATTGCTCCTTAAATTATTCAATTAAAAATGGAAACTGCATTATTATTTTTAAAATCAAATTTGATTAGAATCAATTATAAAAAAAATCCTGTGAACAGAAAAACAACCAAGATCAAAGATCCCATACTGGTTATTACAATGGGAAAATTTTTTAAATTATTAATTTCAAATTTTTCATAGATACACTTTCAAATATCTTTAAATTAAAACTGTTGGATTTTTATAAGCAGTTGTTATTTGCATTTGTTTCTTAAAATTCCAAAATTTTTCTTACAGGTATGTGAACTACATTTTATTCCATCAGATGTCATAAGGGAAGTCTCTCATTATGATGAAAATACTGGAGTGTTATTGAAGGCACCTCTGAAGTATCCAAAATTGAAAAAAGGTGCAATACCGAGAGTGTTTCCAAACTGTCCATCCTACCTTACAAATACTCCTTCCCATAGAGAAAGCCCGGAAAAGAAACGTTCCATAGTGGAGATGGCTAACTTACAACGAGCAATAGAGGAGAGCAACACCAGCAAGACTGAATTTGATGTAAAACATAAGTGCTTAGACCTTATAGCTTTGAAACAGAAACTCCATCTCATTGAAGTCGGTGTAAATTGGTCCATATTGTGCAAAGAAGAATGTATCATTTTTTTTCAGATGGACTTTTCTGCTGCTCCCAAAATAGTTCGTTCCTTAGTTGTGAATAATTTAATGGATATTATTTATTATTTTCAAGATGTACCAATAAAATCAATTGGTAAGTTCGAATTTCCTTTTAAGATTGATAGCATTTTACTCATTGATGATGTTTTGAAATGTATCAGTTCAGCTGCCATAAATCCCATGCCTTCAAATACATGCAATGAATTAATTGCTCTTTTGAATAAGTTACAAAATGAATTGCGTGTTGAAAGGAAATGCAGTATAAATTTCATTATAGAACAGATAAGATTATTGCTCTTGGAAAAACAAAAATTTACATATTCTCCTGAGTTATTGATATTTTCTTCTTTGTTGTATTCAATATCTCCTCATTCTTACAAGTATTTACGGAACTCAAAATTAATTATATTACCGCATCCTAATACCCTCCAAAGATTATGTAGTTCATTTAATTTCAACCCTTTGTATGAACAGTTCGATGCAAATTTTCTTTCTTATGCCAAACAACGTTATGGATCTCTCACTGACAGTGATAAAATAATTTCTCTGATGATAGATGGGATACATATTAAGCCACAAGTTGATTATAAGGGAGGAAATATTGTTGGAGCTGTTGGGGAGAATCTGAGTGCAACAAGTGCATTTGCATTCATGATCCAAAGCTTCCTATCTTCTTACAATGATATTATTCACATATTACCTGTTTCGAGTATAACTGCTGAGGTTTTGTTTGAAATGATAAAGAAAGTTGTGATTGGTTTAGAAGAAATAGGTTATAAAGTGATAGTAATTTGCACTGATAATAATACTATAAATGGGAAAGCGATTTCATATTTCAATGATCCCCCTAAACTATCTATTGTTTATAAGCATCCATGCAACCAAAGCAGACCATTATTCTTTATATTTGATCCTGTTCACATAATTAAATGTGTCAGAAACAATTGGTTGAACCAAAAGAATGCAGGTAAATGTATGTTCTATTTTGACAATTTTACTTGCACTAGAACAGCATCATTTGAAACATTGAGAAAACTTCACTCAGTTGAAAGTGGCAATTTGGTGAAGTTTGCATATGGGTTGTCTGCTAAAGCTCTGTCACCCACTAATTTTGAGAGGCAGAATGTTAAGCTAGTGCTCGAGATTTTCAATGAGCATGTTATGAATGGTATGGATCACTTAGGTGAAATAGAAGGTGTTCTCCATGTTTCAGATACATCAAATTACATAAAGATCATTTACAAATGGTGGTGTATCATAAATGTTAAAAGTAGATTCAAAGGGGAGCATAAAAGGGATCCTTTTCAAGAACCATTAACAAATGACAAACAAAAAGAAAACAACCAGTATTTGAACAAATTTTACATTTGGTTGAAAGCCTGGAGGGATTCAAAGTACTCAACTGGAACTCTAACTCGGGAAACATTCACTAGCCTACTACATACAACATATGCTGTTCTAGAACTGTCTGAGTATTGTTGTACAGAACTGGGATTTTCTTACTTGCTGACAGGTAAGATCCAAACTGACATTTTGGAAAAAAGATTTGGAAGTTTCCGTCAGCTAGCAGGGTCTCAGTATCTGATTTCTTTGAGACAAATTTTTGAAGTTGAAAACAAACTGAGGTTACAAAATTTTGTGTCTTTGAAACTGAATTCTTCTGTATTTGGAGAAATTGATGTTAATCCTGAAACAATGTGTGCTGACATCGAAGAGTGGAAACACAGGTCCAGAAATGAATCTCACGATTTATTTAAAATGAAAATTGAAATTAATGATAACGATATTGATCAAATTTCAGAAAGCATTCCGGTTTTAACATACATAGCTGGATATTGTGCTTGTGCCACAATTAAAAAATTAAAATGTTTCTGTAAAAAAAATCTTGTCTTGTGTGATGATGTTGACAAACCGAAAAACTGCTTGATTAAGAGCATAGATAGAGGTGGATTATCATATCCTCACCCAGATGTGCTTAACGTTATTATTTATATATATATGTTGTGGTGCAAAAGCTTATTTCAAGCAATTTAGAAGCAATGTTTTTAGGAGTGACCAATCAGAGACATCTCGTGTGTGATTTAGCCATGGATGTTTTATTAGAAAAAGAGTTGATGCTAAATACTGAATGCCCTGATGGTCACAAATCAGAAAATATTATTAAATATCTTGTGATTGCTGCAGTAAATACTTTTTTAAAAAATTACTGTCACAAAAAAAATGAAGGATATTTTTTGTTAAAAGCTAAAGAGAAGTCTGTCCGAAAAATGAGTAGAAACAAAAAACTGCAGACGGTGCTTGTTTGAGATTTTTTTTTTTTTGCGAATTATATGTTAGGTTTAACTAATGTTTTTAAGCGCACTCGTGATTCTGACCAATAGCTGTCAAAAATGCTTCTTTTTCTTATGCATATGTTTCATGTTTTAATGCAACGATGATTTTTAATACTATTATTTATCGAGCCAAGTGATTTTTCTACCTGGCAAAAATTTACATGCTTATTCTCGAAAATATCAACCGGATCTCATTTTTTGTGAAGGGTTCTTCTCTTCTTTTGAGGGCCCCGGGCGGTGCCCGCGTGGGCCCATGCGTAAGACGGCACTGCCTATTTAATGTTTGGAATAATCATTATTATTTCTATAGTTGAAACATGGGACTATCTTGTTCTACTTTTGTAAAAAGAAAAAAAAATTTTTTTTTCTTATTACCATGTATGCGGGGTTCCTTCCAGCGCGGGGCCCTGTGTGGCCGCATCTGTCACACACCCCTGAGGGCGACAATTGTCAATTTAATCGAATACTGAATATGTGCGTTAATAAATAGACATGGCTGTTTGCAGTGCATTTATGGTGCAGAAAAAAAAAATCAAAACAACATGGGCCCCCAGAGCCCTGTCTGCTCCTACCCCGCTACCCCGCCTTAAGTGAGCCAACTGATGACCTCTTGGGACAATCATCAGTCCTCTATACACATAAAACGCAGTCTAATGCCTGAGTGAGACATAATATGTGAAGCCTGTAGAGGAGCAGCGGTTGAGAACCGGTGCTCCGCGGAGCCCATGGGTCTCCTTGTGCACTTCCCAGGGGCTCCGCAGCAGCTCGAGGAAAGTAAAATAAATCAGTAAATTTGATTAACAAGATAAAAAAAGAGGTCTGAAGGGTTCCACCATAGAAGTTTGTACTAAAAAGTGCTCCTCGAGCCAAACGGGGCTCCGCCATACAAATTATACGTTAGAAAGGGCTCCACGAGTCAGAATAGGTCGAGAACCGCTGCTGTGGAGATACTAAAAATTCCTTATTTTTGTCTGCTTTTGTAACACAGGCTGTGCGTTTTTCTGAAACAAAAATCATTCACGTCTAACACAATCCGGCCAAAACAAAGTTAATTCACGCCAACACCAGTCTCCCAGATCTTTTGGTTGCGTCTAAATGGGGCTGGAAGGAGGCGGAGGGTAGGCTTTCCGAAGATAATTAAATACTGAGTGTTGGAAAATTTTAAAAAGAGCAATTGTTTCGAAGTTCTCAACGGGGCCGCAACTAAATGCTTGGTCACCCGGGGCAAGTGCGCATTGTAATGTTGAAGGAGAGGTTTGAGAATAAAATTTGCGCCCCTCTGGTCCAGCACCCGGGGAACGAGACCCGACTGCCCCCCCCCCCAAGTTGCGGCCTTGGTTCTCCATGCCCAAAAAAATATCGAAGTTTTACAGCCTCTCAAGTTCACTAATAAACTTAAAACTATGTTAAAATAGGCATTTATGGCACGAAAATTTCAAAAAAGGCATTTTTACCGAAAAAGGTTGAAAATAGGCTGAAAAAAAAAGGCATTTATATAGCATTTTGCCTGAGATCGGGCTCTAGTGATGGATGTAATAAGATTCAGTTTTACAGCCCGGTGCGATCGCAACCTTCGCACCTGCACAAAGTCTCCTAGAAGTACAAGCCGGGTCCTTAAGCCGGGTTTTCCTAGGAGCAGGTTTCCTGTGCCGCACGCAACGTGATTCGCTCAGCTCGACACGCCGTCCACTCACCAATAAGAAAAGCAGCATGACTGTTTTCCTACAGAGCGCGATACGCCTCACGACAGCACTTTACGTCGGGCGTAATTGGCCGACTGCTTCTGGAGGAGTCAAATGCGTCGTGCGTCGCGGTTTTGCCAATGTTCTCTTCACTCTTGTGTGTTTTCTTTCCCTTCAAACGACGACACAGTAGCTGATGCCAAAGCCATATACTATAATAATATAAGCCGCCCTGATCTGATGCGTCTCGCTAGGAAAACACAAACGCGTAGCGGGATTATGTAACACGTTTCTGTCGGCGCGAAATAGTCTAATTCGGTTCACGCTGCGCAACAAACCTATTCCTAGGAAAAACCGGCTGGATGTTTTTAACGAAGTACGCCACGTGCATTTATCGTCATATTTAATTTAAATTCTCTGCAAGTTTTCCAACTTGCATTTTAAACCATTAAATTTAAATGTGAGTCATTTCCCTGTGTAAGCATTCTTGCACTATTCAGAATATTTTATCTATATATACAATATAAAATTGATTTTCTGTCTGTCTGTCTGTGTTCTCTATACAAATCTACAATTTTAGATCGATCGTCGCCAAATTTTGCATATATACCAAATGGGACCCGACTTGAACGATAGGCTACTTTAAAATTTCGTCAGAGCAGGGCAAATGCCCCAAATGGGCAAAAACTGTCCGGCAACAATGGTTTTTGGGCCTCAACAATCACTTTCCGAACGTTTACTTTGATTACCGTGGTTCCCTAGCAATGCGTTTCAGACGCCTTTACAACGGTTTGTCACTTCTTTAATCCTGTTAGTATATGTATAATAGTTTATGCCTTTATAATGGTTTGCCACATTTTCAATATACTCTCAGTAATGAGGCTTTTTGAATAGACGTCATAATCATCATCAGCATCGCTTTGAGAGTCAGGAAAAGGGTGATCCTCATAGAAATCAGTATTAAAATTGTCGATTTTACTGTAGAAATGCGGAAATTAGTGGGATTTTCCGCCCCATCAATAATTTTAAAAATTGTATTGAATTCTCGATTTCTGAAATATTCAGTTCGCTTAGAGATATACGAAGCCCAGGAGATTAAATACGAAGTAATTAGCCAAACCTATACTTTTGAGTTGGATATTCGAGCAATATCATTGATTTCATTTATATCTTCTCAAGTATGAAAATTAATGTCTCCGTATTGTCTTTTGATATTCAACTGCATCAATTCATGTAGGTTAGGATATTTTAAAATTAATTATGGGCCCGTAAAAAGTACAGCGAAAAAATTCCACAGCTTTAATTAAGCATTTTTGGAAGCTGAAACAGGCAGAAATGGATAAGTTCAGGGGGAGGGAATCGAAATACCTAGCGCCCATCAAAAAAAAGGGGGGGGGACTATTCATTTCTACGTTTCTTTAAATTTAGATTTGTTTATTTCATGAGTCGCGCATGAAGTCGCCATATTGGTTAACTTAGACACGGTTTGCATGCCCCTCAAAGAAAGAGGGAGATATCACGTGATCCATAAAGCTTCATTGAAGAAAACCCGGGCAACGCCGGGTATTATAGCTAGTAACTCAATAATTTTGTTGCCTATATGCTGGATATCATAAATACTGCACCTATAACATTTTACATTTTCTTGTAGGTGTCTCGGTGCTGCTGTGTTTGCAGCGGTAGGTCAAACTGCAAGGGGCAGCAACTAATTTCCCTTTGAATTAGAATTGATAATATGAATGTTGCTCAGTCAATGAAAAATATTTTAATGACATTGTGTTGTTCTTTTCATTTTTGTACATTGCCTGTGTATCCTTTTATTTTAAATACAAATTCTAATAAGTCATATAAATAAAAAAAAATGAAAAGTCAAATACACTCATGTCCATAAATTAAGGATAATGCCAGCTCCGGCAAATAAAGGTCCGGAAACAAAACAAACGTTACTTGGTTGGTATGATGGTTAATACATTTTATGTCTCCCATGCGATGAAATACAGTCCGTACAACGCCTTGGCATGCTGAGTATCAAATTATCGATCTGATCTTGGGGAAGATCACTCCACTCAGCAAGCAATGCTCTCCGAAGTTCCGGTACACATGTAGGAGGTGGTTGACGGGCTGCAACTCGTCGGCCAAGCATGTCCCACACATGCTCTATCGGATTCAAGTCAGGTGAGAATGCTGGCCATTCCATACTGGTTATATCCTGAGATTCAAGGCATTCGTTTACGATGTTTGCTCGGTGAGGACGGGCGTTGTCATCCATAAACACAAATTCTGCGCCCATGGCACCCCTAAACAAACGTACATGTTGCTCCAGAATGATGTCCCGATAAATTTGGGCTTTCGTGGTTCCGGTTTGAACATGCAGATCTGTTCTGGAACCCAGTATAATTCCATTCTAAACGAGCAATGCTGCACCACCGTAACGGTGATGATGTGATGGTTCGATGTTCAATGATGTTGTCTTGGTGGTAACGGGTACCCGGCGTTCTCCATATGAAAGTCCGACGTGAATCAGACTGCAAGCTAAGCCTGGACTCGTCGGAAAACATCACACAAGCCCACTGTGACGATGTCCCCATTGCATGTTCTCTACTCCAGGCTAATCGCTGCCGACAGTGAGTTGCCGTGAGCGGAACACATCTGACAGGCCTGCGAGCATATAGAAGACCAATATCTCCCAAACGTCTGTACACGGTTTGCCTTGAAACTGTGGTACCCGTTTCTGCAGATAGCTGACGAGACAGGTCGGATGCTGTGCTCCGTCTGCTTCTTTTGGCAGTTACAGCCAAATACCGGTCTTCATTCGGCGTTGTAACTCGGGGGCGACCTGTACTGTAACGTCTACTGACATTTCCGTTATCTTGGAATCGTTGCCAAAGCCTGGAGATGACACTTTGGGCAATTCCAAGTTCCTCGGATACTTCCATCTGAGTACGCCCACATTCCAGGCGGCCGATAATTCTACCACGTAAAAAGTCATCCACATGCGTCCTCTGTGTCATAACTATTCGCTTATGGCACTGAGCGCCTTACAGAACTCTTGTGAACAGTTTTACTTCTTTGCCACCATTCCTTATATACCCCCCCCCCCTTACACTCTCGTCATTGTGACGTACTATCGGCATCATCTGGTGGCTTCCTGAAATTCGCATATCATTCTTGCAGATGTGTGTGATAATTCTACAGGTGAAATTTTTACTTTAGATTTCGATTTCCGTGTGATTCTAATTATCCTTAATTTATGGACATGAGTGTATATATTGCCTGATTTTTCAAAAATATTTGCTTGGGAGCACAAAAAAAAAAAAAAAAAAAAAAAAACCACCTTGAAATACGTGTTGGCAGAGAATTTGTGAAACCTCTATTTTTTTTAATAATTGTTAAATTACCTCTTTTTATAATTTTATTATTCATTAATTTAACATTCAGTGTGTTTTCCGTATACCATACTAGGTAATAATTGCAATAAAAAAAATCGTCAATTTTTCTTTCCAATTGTCAAAAAATGCATGATGCTTGCGTGTGTTAAATGCGAAGCGTGTACGCGGTAGGACCCGAGTTGTGACGTCACGAAAATATGTTTCCGGCTTGTAGTATCTAGGGAGGCTTTGACCTGCCCTAAGTCTGACCCTGGTTATTATTAGCCCACGAAGCCCTGTCGATAATAATATGTCTGGGATGAGTGGCAAAAATGGTACCGACCAAGCATTGACGAACTCAACCCGTTGATTTACGTTTTTTTTACAATCTGTATTAATGTGAAACAAGCGAATTGCGATGTTCCGGCTTGAACATGGGAATTATGTAACGGAGAATGAGATCCCCACTTTACCGTCTCGGAAAGGCGGACAGCACCATGGCATGATGAACATGGCACACTATTGGCTAACTTGAAGCCGTCAAGCTAGCGCAGCACACGGGACAGATGAGAGTTACGTATACCAGATCGATACCAACCTACGGTTTGAGGATTTGTAATTTATACCAATTCAAAATAAACTTTAACTACCGAGTGACCGTTATTTGTATTGCCTGATAATCACAAACATAATAACTATTTATATTTAGTATAATAATATTGAGCTCAATAATTATTGAAAAGAGTATTCTGGAAGTATATTTGAGATATTATGAATGAAAAGTCTGGGTGATTTTATGCGTATCTGATACTGTAGATGGCAGCACATGCTTTTACTAATGCCAGATAAATTACTCATGGCTAGGTATAAGTAAATTTCGCAAAAAAAAAATTCGAAAAGGAGGAAAATATTAAAGGGGAAAGAAGTGATGCTTCTGGTTTCCCTTTCAAGCACCACAAGCACTGCGCAAAATTACTTTTGCACTTCAAAAAGTGTAAATTACCTAGATTTCGCGAAAAAGTAGAAAAAAAAAATCAAATTTCAGCATTTATTCGTCAAAGTTGGCAAATTTCGCGTTAATCGCGGTTATTTCGTAAATACGAAATTTACGTATCCCTACTCATAGCCCACACATTCTACTTTACCGCACACCAACTCCGGCCATACATCACCAAACGGCAATTTCCAACGAGTGGAGCTGGGTGGGAAATGAAGGCTCCATCCATCTGTGGTCACCCCAGGCTCGGTAGGTAAAAAACTTGCTTCTGACGTGCTATGCGTGGAGTTGGACCCATGGACCATGACGGTAACCTTCATAGTGGAAGACGAGCATCTTGCCACTGCGCCACATACTGCCTTCCCCCCCCCCCCTCACAGCCTGGAGCTGGGACCTTTGACGGGTCCCCAGACTAGGCTTTTCACGGGGTCCTTTGCAGTGAATTTATGACGAACTCAACCCGTTGATTTACGTTTGGGCGTTACGTTATTGGCGTGAAAAATCAAAAAATGATGAGAATCATCTCCGGTCCTGTCAGCCCCCGCCCTTATGGGGGGGGGGTGCTATGAAATTACTATTGCTAAAATTTTAGATAATTAATTCATTCGTTTTTAGAACGCTTTTAAAATTTTTTGATTCACTGTTGCCATTAATTTTTAGATACAATAGAACTTTGATTAACGAACTTAATTCGTTCCGCGAACGTGCTCGTATTACTCGTATAGCGAATAAAGATTTCCCCCATAGGAAATAATGTAAACCTCGGATGATTCGTTCCCATAAAAATGGCTGATAGAAACGACATTTAATCAAAAAAAAAAAAAAAATAGGCCGACAACACAATAATGATTTTATAAATAATACATACACAGTACAATATTCATATGATATATAACGCCATAAATTACGATAACGTTTACAAATTAACTTAATGTAAACGACTAGAGAGAGGTGCACTATCGTTTAAGACTCGTTGTTAGCTGTTCAACTTATATTAGTTGTCTTCTTCATTTGTGACTATGAAAAGAATCTATCCAATGACAATATGACCGGAAAATTCACCGTCAGAAATTCATCGCCAAACCAAACCAAAAAGCCAACCATGGCCCACCTGCTCTGTCCCCATGCGGGATGTAAGCTGGTTACCCTATGAGGGTGTGAGCCATGGTGGAAATGCATCGCCGGAAAATTCACCAACAGCAATTCACCGAATGGGAAATTCATCACTGGGAAAGAAAATTCACCGACAGTAGTTAAATATGAGTGAATGAATAATCGAGTAAATGAATCGAGTGAATGAATGAGCAAGTGAACGAGGCGAGTAAGAGAATAAGTCAGTGAGCTCACTCACCAATACTAACCATTCCGTCACTCACTCACTAACCACTGCATCGTTTACTGACTTACTCGGTCGCTTACTCGCTGGTTCAATGACTCGTGTCGAATGTTGTCGGTGAACTTTCCTAGTGGTGAATTGTTGTCGGTGATCTTGGTATCGAGTTACTCTTTAGTACCTCCTTACTTACTTACTACATTTTAGTTCATGAGTTAACCACCTCAATGCCACGTACAATAATGCGATCAGCCCACCGTTTTCTCCCAGCAGAATTAAAAAAAAAAAACTTCAACCGCACATACGCGTGGTTTCAATGGTACATCTGGTTTCGAATATAGAAAACAATTACACTCGCACGTGTGTTCGTTTTTCGAGTGAGACACACTGACTGTATGGGACAATATTACCCTCAATTCCACAGTAAGTGTGTGGACGAAAGCAAAAACCATCGAAGATGGTTGTAAAGAAACGGTTGGGAATTTTTTTTTTTGCTGAGAATCAAGAGTTCATTTTTTTTCCTATCCCATCCATGTTAAACTCAACTCAACTTAAATGATTTATTGTTACATGATTACTTTGCAGAACCAGTTATTTGTGTAAAGTGTCACAGGGGCACCTGTACAAAATTTCTGGCACATTGACATTTCCTGTATCCACTGCTTCTAGAATGCCTTATAGTTGGGCTTGACAAATCCAAGGTCACCATAGCGATTAAAAAATTTAAATTAGTTGCCGAAATTGAGTATATGTGGTTGCTAAATTAGTGTCAAGACAACACAAAATTTTTGTGGTTGCTGTGTCCTAGAAAAGTTGAAAGAAATGATATTTTCGAACCCCTGTTCTTCTCAGAATAAAATGTTTGGTTCCTAAAAGTCATTTCCCGCCGCCTCAATTTTTTAAGGATTTGCCATGCCCAGCTTTATGGATAGCATAAGACATTCTTTGTTGCACAGATTGCTTCTCGTAATTTTGTTATCAAACTTAAACGAAGTAACATTTTCCCTTGCGCATTTAACATTTTCTTTCATTATTTTCCAGACGTCAAGCATGGGAAGAAGTGTGTGTGTAAAAATCCAATATTAGTTGGGGTTCTTGCGGCAAAGTTGACTATGATTGCCAGTGTTTGCAACTCGAGTGAGACCCTCGAGGACTGAGGTGGAGTAGGGTTCCACGTGAACTGCAGTTGAACATGGGTCAGTCGGTCCTTGGGGATCGGCGAAACCCGTTCCGAAGCGGGGCATTCTAGCAGCCGGTCTGCCCCGCTGCGACCGAAAGGGAAAGGGGTAAATATTCCCCTACCGGGACACGGAGAGTGGGGCCTCCAGTGCGTAACGCAATCGAACTCGCTGACGTCCACAGTGGTCAATATAGCGAATTTAGGAGGAAAAAAAAAATGTTTTCTCGAAAACTAATGAATAATTTTGAAAAATTATTTTTGCTTCACATCAAAAATAGGCATCCACACAGGCCGAGAAGTATAATTTAATAATAATAACGTTTGGTAATTTTAAAACTACTTTGACACGATTACTACGTTTTCTGCATTTTTGCAATTCTTTCCACATTTCAGTGAAATAATTACTGATTTCTAATTAATCTTTCCAGCTTTTACTGACGTTTCCTACTTTTCTGATTGACTGTCTCCAAAATAATAATAATGCATCTTTCATATTTATTACGAATAATATTTAAAAAATAATAGTAGTACCGAAGCACATTCTAAACAAAATATTGCCGTGAAAACTTGGGGAGGGGACACTTAATTGAAGTTTAATATGTAAAAAATCAAGATTTTCACTCAAAAAATAATAAATTATTCTCTTATAACACAAAACAATAAAAATAAACAGTGCAAATAAACAAAATCTATGATTTGTGGGCTCGATCACCGATTGAACATTTCAAATCGGAATGAAATTTTTCACAAGAAACAACCAAACTCCACTGATTATTAAATACTTACAAATTTATACTCGCAATACTACAAACACTTAAAAATATATATTATTTCATTCTCGGAATTAATTTACGTTTATGTACAGTAATTTTGCATATAAATTAAAAATTTACCTAAAACGCACCCAACTTATGCGTAGTGTCAATCACTGTAAGACTCTGAGGATGTGCTTTTTTCTCCCTTTTCTGTCTCGCTCCTCTTTTGGCAATGCTCCCTTTTTTGGAGCAATTCTCTTATAGAAGATATTAGATGATCGGATGATATCAAGAAGATAGTTCATCAAATCTTCATTAGTTGTTTGCCGTGGAATTTTTCTTGATCTATATTCTCTGGCTTGTTTATAGTCTTTATGCCTAGCTTCAACTCACCAACGGGAAGTAGCAAATGTTGTATAACATCTGCACCATGAACCAAAACTTTGTGAACAGTAACTGGCATGTAAAACCAACTGTAAAGTTACACATGAAGCTTTCTAGTAGTGTTTGCAAACTCTCTAAATTTTTCGACATCTATTTCATGTTAGAAGGCCGTACGTTGGCCGGATGATGTAAGACTGGCTTGTGCTGCACAGCACAACTCGTTGGTTCTATGTTCTTCCAAGAGATATTTTGATCTTCGAAATTTTTTGAGGTCTGCTCTCCGATCTCTGGACTATTTTGGATGGAACAGCTATTTTCCCTTGTAACCATGCGTCGAGGAAACGTTTCAAGGTCTTGTTACTAGATCTCCACTTTTTTGATAAGAAACTGATGAAACATTTGATTTTCAAACGAAACTTACTACTCTTGACTTCCAGGCTATGTTCAAATTTTGACTTTTCATCAATATATTGGATTAACAGGTCTGCAGACTTTTTAAAATTCAAGCTCAACCCACCACTAGCGCAAATAACGTCAAACAACTCTAGACGAGTCACACATAAGGCCATTTCAAAAATTTCTTACGTAAAAAGGGGTGGCTGGGGGTGGCTACGCATAATGCAAAACGTTCACGAACAACATGTAGAACATCCGAAAAAACATTTCACGATTGAACAGAATTCCGGGGAGAGTTGTCTTTTCTTTGTAAGGACCTCTACGCGCGCGCGCATGGAAGCTGCCCGTCCGGAGATATGCGCTAAGGATCCGTAAAGCACCGCTGTCCTTGCGGTGTTCGGAGCGTTCCCATCGGCCCTTGAAAAGGCGAGGGAGAGGTGTCAGTTTCGTGCCCGGCCGTACCCATATCAGCAGCAGGTCTCCGAGGTGAACAGCCTCTAGTCGACGGACAATGAGACGTATCCGTAACTTCGGAAGAAGGATGGTTCTGAGGGCCGGGCCCGTCGGGCTGCAGTCCGAAGCGGATTCGCCGCTGTAACGGGCGGGCGAGACCGTCCGATCCGGCGGATGCGAGTCGAGCCCGGACCAGCGCCAGAAAGATCGTTTGGTTCATAACGCTATTCCAAATTCCCAAGCGTCATCGCAATGTGAAGCAGGACATATGGTACCCTTCTCACAGACATCACTACTCGGTGCGCCAAAAAAGAGAAAATCTTTCGCTAGTTTGTGGGCACCTGAACTACCACAAATCCATAATGATAAATGCCTTTTACAGAGACATTTCAGCGATCTCCAAATGTTTCACGGATCCTTCAAGTGCTCACGAAATGTGTGTCCGGGCTGCTTAAGTGCTATGGAAATGTTAACGGGAAGCTTAAGTGCTCTGGAACTGTGCAACGCATCACTTAAGTAATCTGGGAATGAAGTAACTTGAGTGATGTACAACCACACTGGGAGACCGCTTAAGTGCTCTAAGATTGAGCCACATGTCACTCAAGGGATCTCTAAATGTGCCACGGATAGTTTCAGTGTTCTGTAACTGTGTCGCGGGTTAGGTGATCTTTGAATGTGCCACTGGCCTACTTCAGTGATCTTTGAATGTGCCACTGGACTACTTAAGTGATCTTTGAATGTGCCACTGGCTACTTCAGTGATCTTTGAATGTGCCACTTAAATGCTCTGTAATTGTGCCACGGGTCATTTAAGCTATCTGTAAAAATGTGCCGCTAAGTTCATTTTTACAAAATCGGATTTCAGAGGGCAAGCCACATCAGATAACCTTCAGGGCCGCATTTGGCCCGAGGGTCAAGGGTTCACCATATATGGCTTAGAGGTCGCAATGAATTTCTTAAAGAGAAATTCTAAGTTCTTACCCTTCAACGGGGTTCATGTCCCCCGTGGAGGCAGTGATGAATTTTCTTCCTTGTGTAATCTTCATCTCCACAAATTACCAGTCTTTCAATGAATCTTGCATTAACAAGTGGAGAGGACATTTCTATATGCATGTGAGATGTAACTGACAGGTGTGACCACATCAGGCCCCGTGTTTGGTGGGGGGGGGGGGGGGGGGGAGTGCTTACGGTAATGACAATTGACAATTTCTTTCGTATAAATTCTGAAATATCACCATTTGCGGAAGTATTTCTATAATTTTTATGCTGGTTTTCTTTTTCTGAATTTTCATCAGGTCTGGAATTATTTCTTTCATTTACTCAGAATTTTCATTAATTCCAGAAGCGTTTCTTTCATTTATTCAGAAAATTTTCAGAAGTTCTCAAACAACTTCTTCCATTAGGTCCCAATTTTAATTGGTTTTTTGAAGTTATTTCTTTCAATTTAAAAAATTTTCATTAAATTTTTCCTTTTTGGAATTGAAATTTAATTGTCTCGTTTTTTTGTATGGAAGTTCTACAGCATTGTGGATGTGTGCCGCTTCCATCTTTCTCACAACATATGCAAAATCGGAGCTGGGGGAGAAATTATTAAGGTAAGGGCGGCCCTGGACTCTGAATATTGCCAAAATGGTGCCTTCTCTGCATCAAGCGAGCTCAGCCAGTTGATTAAATTTATTTTTTGAAGGCTAATCCTCTCATTCCATTAAGGGTGATGTTCTGGCTCGAACATTAATGTCACGTTTGTATGAGAGATGAATCTCTCCTCTTTGCCGGACACGTTAAACGGACAGCACGCACTTTGTAAACATACTATTGGCTCATTCGAGGCCATCGAGCGAGCACAGCACACGGGCTATGTCGAGACACTTTAGCTAAGAAGACACCAGCAGTCCTAACGGATATACCTTTTCTTATACCACTAAAGAAGCTTCTTCAAATTGGAATTAACAGTTGTAAATGTTGACCTAAATTCTGAGTATTTGGTTAAATTATTTTTTAAAAAATATTTTACTAATATTTATTTGATAAATAATAAACGAACTAATTCTATATTTGAGTAATAAAATATAAAATATATCTTACAAGAGATATTTTTTATAATATTAGTATACATTTTCAGTCACAGATGGCAGCACATTATTTTTCTAAACAAAATTTTCTAATTTTTTTTTTGTGAACACTATTTACACAAAGTGTGCGTATTATTACATTTAACACTTAAACTGTTCTCATCTCTTTACTATGATGGCCTTAGTGGCAGGGCCACTCTTACCAGATGCGGGGCCCGGTGAGAAGATAATAGCAGGGCTCCTTAGCCCCGATTTTTTTCTTTGTGAGATAGTGTTGTGGCGTTGTATTTGTATTTGTATTGTATTGTAGAAGAATCGAAAATTCTGAAAATGAAGATCTTGAAAATTCTGAATAAATGCAAGAAATACTTCTACTACACACTGATGAAAATTTTTAGTATAAATGAAAGAAATAGTTTCAGAATTGATGTTCTTTGTTCCTTTCAGAATATTCCAGAATTGATGCACATTGAGAATATTTATTTAAAAAACAATTAAAATTCTAGACATGGTGGAAATTTAAAATTTATGAAAAAAATAATTCTCCAGAATTATCCGTTTCTCGATGAAAATACAGAATCCCAGAATTTATGAAAAATAATTATTGCTACCCTAAATGCGGTTCCCCAAAAAGCGGGACTTGGTGCGACCGCACTTGTCACACATCTCTGGGAGGCAGCTCTGCTTAGTCACCTGCTAATCATCGACAGACAATTTAAACCGTTTCTTGAAAATAGGTTCTTAAAATTACGAAAAGATGGCGTACTGATTATAATATAATCAATTTTAAAAACTGTAGAACATAATATGTTCTACAGTTTTTCGGGGAGCATGCATGTGAATTTGCCTGGTAGGACCTCAGAAAAATCACTTGGCCCGGGGGCCCATGGTGCTCTTAAGACGGTGCTGACACCCCCGAACAAAGTTATATATCTGAGCCCACTCCCTTCTGGCTGGAAATGCTCACCTAATAATTTGTATGAAAAATGCTCCGAAAAAATGTTCACCAAATTCTATTATTCTGAGCCCCCCCGGGTGGACCCTGGCCCGTAAAAGAGCTGGGGCAACCAGAATCCTGCCTCGAGCAAATGGGGGAGCTTACAAAAAATATACATTTATTTTGCATGATAATAAATCTTTTCAAGAGGCCCTAAGAATGTCTGCCCCGAGGCCCGAGAAGGCACGCTACGCTTCTGGGTGGATCCCCATAGGCTCCTTCCCACAAGCAGGGTCGCAACAGGGTCGATGCTAGGTCAGCCGAGCAAGATCACATTTTGGCGCCCTTTATAATGTTTCGTGCCCTCTCTGGCCCACCCTCACTACTTGCGGCCCTTCCCACAAAAGTAGGCAGGACTGCAACTAGATGCTTAGTCAGCCGGGCATGGACGCATTTTGGTGCCCACCCCCTCTGATCCGACGCCCGGCTCACAATACACGATGCTCCCGAGAGCCGCGACTACATGGGAGCAGACACGGGACGATAATTATAGTTTTTGTGTATTTTTCCACATTATTAACTTAAGAGGCGTACCAGCGATCCCAGCAGAGGAGCCATGCTGTAGGAGATATGGGATCCGTGGTTTTTTATAAATTCATAGAATAATGAATATCCGGTAAAAAATCTGACACACCGGCCGTGCTTGTGGAGAGGGCCTGATGCACCAATAAGTGTTAAAATCAGGGGTGACTCCAGAAGAAATCTGTACTTGTGCGGAACCTATTTATGGTGTCCCCTGCTCACGTTTTTTTTTTTTGTCAATAAAGGTTCTTACTTTTTCACTTCGAATTTCGCATTCTTAGAGCAGTGCCCAAGTGCGGATCTAGTCGGGGAGCGCCCTCTCCTAAGAGCCGAACCGAATAATATAGGAGAAATTTGTCTGTCCCGTGAAATGCGGATGATCCAATGCACCTACACAGGAAGTCGCTTTTCCGACACATCGCCCTGCATCCGCCTGCCTTTCATCCATTCGAAGCTGAAGATGTCTGCCACGGCTGTATTCGCAGCTAAAGATACCTGGATCCGCACTTACCCCCATACAGCCGCGCAGGTCGCACGGCCAAAGAACCGTCCCTAGTTAAAAACACCGATTATAGTTTCTTTTCTGAATTGTTTCCAACTCTACTTCAACACTACAAGAGGGTGCCAAAATTCTTGCTTGACACAGCTGACCAAATCTCTAGTTGTGGCCCCGGGTCTACGATGGTCTTAAAGTGGTCTTGATGTACAAATTGGTAGGGGATGAGAAGAGAAAGGAATCTCTGCCCGTGCGGGATCTATTTTTGGTACCTCCGATAACGTTTCTCTGCTCAATTTTTTTTTTTACCTTCGAACTCGGATTTTACACCCTTTCGTAGAGAGGTGCCCCATGTGACTGCACAGAGGCCGTGACCCCACGGATCTGTGGGGTTGAAACATGGCCCCCACATCCTGGAGCAGCGCCCCTAGGCTGGGATCTTTTGCGGGCCCCCGTCCAGACTTTCACGGGCCCTTTTATGATGAATTTATAGCGTGAAAAGAAAAAAAATTGTGAAAATCATTCCGGGCCCCAGGGCTGGAGCCTTGTCAGCCCACCCCTTCTGGGGGCCTTGGGTTGAAAGGCTTCATCTTCTAAGGCTCCAACAAAGATCACAGCCTGCCGCAGGACGTGGGTACGATAAATGCGTCCAATCTTCCCGCTAGGACAGTACGTCCTATAGATATCGTATCTAGGAAGTAATGAGTCCCGTATATACCGGGTGACTCGAAATGTTACGCCGTCCGCGAATATCAGTTTATTTTTGCCTTGTAGCATTTGCAGGACCAATTTTAGCCAATTTTTCCCACGAATATGGGAAATTTCCCACGAGTTACCATCACTGACTTGAAAGATCAAAAACTTCCAGTTCATTAATTTTCTGAAGTCCCAAGGAGACATCCAAAACAAAGGACCTCCAGACAAGCAGACAACAGGTAAGATCGTAAAAAGGGAATTTTTCTACATTCCACTTTAAAGTAATGTGCTGCCATCTAATATCAAATTTAAAAGTGACTCATGTGGTGATGATGAAGTTTAAATTAAAAAAACTATATTATTTTATTCCACTCAGTTCCTTATAAACGAAGCTCATAAACTGAACTGGAAATTCAAACTGAAAGTTCGGTTATTTCATTTGAGCATAAGGAGACGTCCAAGACAAATAACCACTTAATGAGCAGACGACAGACAAGAAGTCGGTTCCCTACAAGCTAAGCTCACAAACAGAACTGGAAGTTCGAACTTCCAGTTCAGTAATTTTTTCAGGACACAAGGAGACGTCCAAAACAAGTAACAACCTGAAGAGAAGAAACAGACGACAGAGATTCTGGGGCTTGCATGGACTTTATATGAGGCTTTTCGAATAGACGTCATAATCATCATCAGCATCACTCCTGAGGGACATGCAATGGATGATCCCCATAGAGATCAATGTTAAAATTGCCGATTTCAGCGTAGAAATGCGGAAATTTGGTGGGGTTTTCTGCCACATCAATAATTTTAAAAATTGAATTGAATCTTTGGCTTTCAAAATATTGAGCTCGCTTAGAGGTACGAAGCCTAGAAAATTAAATATAAAATAATGAGCCGGACCCACTTTTGAGGTGGATATTCATGCAATAACATAACAAATTTTTATTTATATCTTCTCAAGCACGAAAATGAAAATTAATGTCTCATCTAAAGAGTTGAAAAAAGATTAAATTATTTATTTCATTAATGCTGAAAAATTTCTTTCATCAATTCTTGAATTTTCCTTCATTAATTCTGGATTTTCCTTCATTAATTCTGGATTTTCCTTCATTAATTCTGGATTTTCCTTCATTAATTCTGGATTTTCCTTCATTAATTCTGGAATTGTCTCTTTCATTAATTTTGAAATTATCTCTTTTACATTAATTTTGGAATTATCTTCCATTAATTTTATTATTGTCTCTTTTATCAATGCTGAAATGATCTCTTTTACATTAATTCTAGAATATTTTCTTTCATTAATTCTGGAATTATCTCATCGATGCTGAAATTATTTCTTTCATTTATTGTTTTAAATTCCTGTGGATGCCATAAGAAAATAACGGGGTTTGTGTTTGTTTTCACCGAGTCACGTGATGTTCCGATGAAAGATGTTGGGGGGCATCGTTCTCAGCACGGCCAAGGCGGAGACCGCTGACGTCACACTCTCTCCAGCAATATAAGCTCGATGGAGGCTTGATTTATATACTGTTAGTGCTGCCATCTAATCTCGAAATTTCAGGATGATAAGAAAAAGAGTTTTTTGCATTTTTCAGCATAAAATATTTTTATGAGACGAAAATTCCGGTAACAAAATTCGTAAATTTGAAATAATCGATTTTATGTAAAAAAAATAATTATTTCTTTCCACAAAAAAATTCGGATAATATGGATGATCGAACAAATAAGTGAAAATACGTGGTCTTCAGATAGGGTTACCAGATTCAAAACTGAAAAGGAGGATGCCTGGTGCGAACTTTAGGCAGCGCCGTCTTAGCGCATGCCCACCCCTCTCCCGGGCCGTGTCCGAAGGGCCTCAAGAGAAGAGGTACCTCAGAAAAACGAGACGTAGTTGCATTTTTCAGGTAGGGCCTCCAAAAAAGCCCTTGATTCTAGGGCCCATGATGCTATTAAGACGATCCTGACTGTCAGCCCCACCCTTGTGGTGGTCATGGAATTCCAGTACTTGATCCCTTTACTTCTATTAATTTACATTAACAAATTTTACAAAATTTTATAACACACAAATTTACATTAATTACACAAAAATAGCAATAAAAAATTCGAAAAATTATCAGTTATCGAATTGCAACGTATATTTGATAAAGAGATGATGAAACGCTTTAAAAGTATGACAAAAATTTATGTCTGTTCAATATGATTCGAGCCACGATGAAGTGGCAGCAGGTGAACCACGCGCTAATTATTATTAATAATTTATGAATTTTATAAAATTAATTTACATGCCGTTCCCTCTCAATGGATCGTGTTTGATTACGATCCACGCTATCAACGCGTTCCTGAAATAATGAAAAAAATGAGTATAATAAAATGCGTTTCTTTCTGAAAAAAAATTTCCCCTTCAAGATTTATGTTCGTAACTCGAAAAGTTTGTAAGTCGGGGAGCAACTACATAAAATTTTATTGGGGGGGGGCCGCAATTTTTTTTTTTTTTTTTTGCATTGGGCCGCGAAATTCTCCTAAGCCCGGACCCGTCTCCAATTTTTGAATTTAAATATCTCGGGGAATAATGCAGTTGAAAACATGTAATTTGTTTGTTGGGCTCAGAACAAAAGAGCAACAACTGTCTAATTGGAAGTTAGGGGCGGGGATCGTATAAAAATTTACATTTTTTATTTTATTTTTTCATCTTCAAAACTCGTACAGGGTGATTTCTGGTCACATTTTGAGAATTTTTAAAATTAGAACCATACCACTACGACGGACGGTTGAGGAGACAAAGGCTGTAACAACACTCCAAGGAGCAACCATTAAATGTTAGAATGTCCATAATATTACCAATAGGCAGGGCCGCACGTAGTGGGGGGGGGGGGGAGAGCAGGCGGGTCTGGTGCCCGGGCGCATCACCAAAGTGGCCGCAAATTTCAACATTCAACCGAAAACCAACCTACCCGTCAGCATTACGAGGAGGGTGCCTAAATGAGTGGTTGCCCAGGCTAACCAAGTATCCAGTTGCGGTCCTGGCAATAGGTATCTTATTTCTGACGAATCACCGTTATATTGGGTATTTTTTCTTTTAGATACATTGTCAAGTTTGTAATTTACACCCGGTAGAATTTCTTTTACTTCTATAGATCAAACTATATAGTTGATCCACAAAAATCATGTCCTTATTCTGTAGAACTTGGTTTAATGCATGGGCCCATCAGGGTACTTCTGGCACCGGGGTGTCAAGTGACAATTAGATCTGGTTCCGATTTTCAAGAGTAAATATGCAAATAGGTAGGTAAGAATTTTTAGCTAGGTAGTAGTGCCTCTTTCAGAAAAATTGTTTTGTATGTGGGTGTATGAAAATGTTAAGACAGCCCTGGGCATATTTTATGAAAATTGTGAAAAGCTAATCGAAAAACAGCAAAAAATAATGTGAAGTCTATTTTGCAATATTATTAGTTTCTCGTCTTTTGTGCCATCCTTGTAATAATGATCTTCAACTATACAATGAAGTGTTCTTAAAATTTTAGGATCTTCTATCGGATGATCGATGTTGAAAAAAAATTGTACATAAAAAAAACAATTTGATATCTTTTTGTGGTGCCCCTTTAGTACTGATGCCCTAAGCACGAGCGTATTTTGCTTAATGGTCAATCCGGCCCTGATGGTCCCCGAACAAGAGGTAGTCTGCAACGATGGCATAGGTGGTCCGCACGCAAACTTGATAATTCAACTGAATGAAAAATTATTCAATTGTTCTAACTGGTATTAGCAACATCTCTATATGGGCTCAAACAAAATTTGTATATACCTACATACTTTGGTTCACCATACCCTATCAACGAAAATGCGGGAAATTTTGATAATGAAAATACGGGTATCGTTAATTGCAGCAAGAAAATGCAATTTACGACAAAAATTTGCTAATTATTTCTAAAATGGGTGATAGGTGGGAAAATTAAAGGCTGCTGTTGCAAACCACAGTAAATGAAAATGTATTTGACATAAAAACGTTCAAATGACGATGATAATATTTTCTTTAGAAAAATAAGTGGATCTGGGATCTTAAATACGATAAAATACGGGACATCACCAATTGTCATCAAAAACGTTGCCATAAGTCGGAAGAATACCCAGTTGTACTTAAAATCCCTGAAAAATTGATCAAACAACGCTGAACCTGTCAAATACGTAAGATGAATAATTGTAGCTACAGCTATAATTAATAACATGATCGTCACATATTCCCAAGAGATCCGCATAATCTGTCCAGGGAATTATCATAATAAGTTGTGCACAAACGCTCTTTATTCAACATTTTAGTAAACGTGACCAATTCAAATGAGCATCGTTGGAAAAATGTGTAAAAAATTGGGAACGACTAAAAATACCGGAATTTCCTGTAATATAGGACAAAAATAGTCCTTCGGTTCAGAAAAGTTGAAAATACTCCTTTATACGGACATCAATTTCTATGTCTATTTTGTTTTACAACGTCTTTGCATTCCGAATTCGCATTGGAGAATTCAGAGCTCAAAACATTACAATTAACTGGCTTTTCTTATGATGTAAATAATGACTTCTCTCCTATAGAATTTCTGGCGAACCGAACGATACCCAGCCCCATATCCCAACCCTTTAGCATGTCTACTCTCAATCATCCGCAAAATACTACGTATGGATACTGGATACTGCCGAGATGGAAAGAAAAGTTAGCTGTCTCCACCAGGACCTGTTGGGAACTGGGCAAGCACTTTGGCGATTATACGACATGGCGTTTCTTCTCTTGCCCACTTTGCAAGAGGTAGGTAACTTCCTTCCCAAGTTGACCTCTGCATCTCTGCATAATATCCAGAAAGTCCCTTGGTTTGTTGTATCGCGTGCGCGGGAAGAAAAGAATCATTCATTTCTACTACATATCAATTTTTTTTTATTAATTTAAAGAACATTAATTATGATACAAAACTGGTGAGAAAGAAGTACAGAGGAGATCGAATGAAGAGGTGTTCCGCAAAATTGATTGACGTACATCTCCGACATTGAAAGACAGTCAATCATCCTTTTAGATGAAATAACACGCGTATAAAAAAAAGCGGAGCGGACAGAACCTTAGCTCTTTACGAAACGGACATTCAAACCATCACCACCTTTCCTAGAACGGTAATAGGAGTATCCGAATGCAATCGCGACACCAATGAAAAGTCCAAACACCAGCGTCCCGATCACAATTCCAGCTATGTTGCCTGGAAGCACATGAAAGTACATATCAGTATCAATACTAATGTGAAATATTACAACATTATTTATTTATATACAAGGTGATTTCATTATTACCACTTGCCTCATTTTACTGGCAAACCGTTGAATGTAGGGGGCTAACTACCAATTAGAGAATGTATCTAAATAACGTGTAGAACTCAGAAACGTCATTCATATTGCAGGGGGTTATATAGTTATTGAAATATAATAGTTAACTTTTTATACGGACACTCAGTGCTCAAAAACCCAATTAGAAAGTTGTTGCCCCGTCTTTCCTGAGGCAAATAAAAAAAAAAAAATCCATGTTTCTAAGTGTAATCCGTGGATAAATGGGATTAACCCCCTCAGTGGGGTCCGTGGACTCTATCGTACAGGCACGAATTTTCCGTGGAACGCAAAACATTAAGAACCTTTAGTCAAACCCTGCCATAGAAAGAGAAAAATAATGAGAAAAAATAAACGAAGTCATCAAGAAATTGTTTAAAAATTCAAAATTTGAACTGATATTAAAAAGAAAATGAAGTTCGGAAGGTTCCAAGCCTTCACATAAAAACTCAAATTGCCCCTCTATGGGGTTTGGGCTCCACTTTGGGAATCACACCGCTCTAAAGTGTTGTACCTTCAGACACAATAATACGTACTTGGAGCTTTGAACTACGTTGTTTTTTGTGCATATCAATTTATATTGTAGTGAAGCCATTGGTTCGGTCGATCCTTTTAAAAATTATTTTTGGGCAAAATTGCCACATTATGCTGGGTGAACTCGCCTCCACCCTGTTTTCCATAAAGAGAATTTTGTCCGTAGGCACATAATGTGCCTACGGTCTCCCCTATTGTTAAATCTATTTGAGGAACGATAACTGTTTGAGGTCTAAGCAAATTGTCGTTTCAAATTAATGAAGGTGCGTTTGTAGAAGCGAAGCTGATGTAGAGAGAAAGTGCAGGGTGGGCGAAAAAGTCCGTAGAAACTTTAAAAGTGAATAAAAACTGGAAAAATAACCAAAATAAAAAACGGTTTGCAGGGTAAGCATCGCCAGGGCACGGGAATTTTTTTTAAGAAAGGGGGAAAAAAACCTCAAAAAGCCGCCGATAGGTGGCGCCGACCAAGTCAAAGGAAAGATACGCAAATAACGAACAGAATGCCACCAAATCGTTTATAACAGCAGTATGTGCAGGGGAATAACACATTGCAGGCGCGTCACAAATCCAGCAACGGCAGAGTGCAGCAGGTCCACATGCCTGGCTTACAACGGTGAACTGATTGTGGATTAGGAGCGCAGGTTTTTATAACCGTGTCGTTTGCATGTGTCCACCGAAGTCACTCGTACCAGTGCCACCTATCGGCTGTTTTGAGTTGTTTCTCCTGTCTTAAAAAAATTCCCGTGACCTAGCGATGCTAACCCTGCAAACCATTTTTTGCTTCGTTTATTTTTCCGGTTTTCATTCATTTTTAAAGTTTCTACGGACTTTTTGCCCACCCTGTATTTCAAGATTGTGAAAAATTTGCATAAACGGAGTTGTTTGGAAGGTATTTACTAAAGGTTTAAGGAAGGGGAGTCTTTTATTCCAGAAACCGGACGACTTCTATTTCTCTGACGTCACTGCATTGGAAGAAGAGGGGGCGCTTGAATCTGTGTAGAGCAGTGGTTCTCAACCTGTGCTCCGCGGATCCCTTGGGGGCTCCGCATTCGCTCGAGGAAATGAAACTAAACTTGAAAAAATAATTGTAAATGTATCAGTAACTTGTAAGTCTACGGGGCTTCGCCACAGAAATTATATACCAGAAAGGGCTCTGCGATTCAAAAAAGGTTGAGACCAGCTGGTGTAGAGAACATTGAAGCTAGGGCCAACAACGCTGTATAATAATTATAAGCGTTTATAATATTCGTAAAGTCATTCTTACTTCCTCCTCCTTTCTTATTAGTGACATCAAGCTTGAACTTCTCCCAACCTTCAATTTCTACATCACTCTTTTCTATAAGAAAAGGAAAAAAGAATAAGATAGAGCGAAAGCTTATATACACACGTGTGCACGTAATTATGTTATCAGACCAGATACATGGATTTATCACTGAACGAAAATTATGGATTTGTTGACATATTTTTTTCCGCTTTTATGCCAGTGGTTCTCATACTGGGTCCATATGGCTCCCTTGAGCCCCTGGGATATTATAAGTAGCCCACAGAGAGCTTTCAAGTGAAATATGGTGGGGGGGGGGGGGGAGAGGAAATGTGATTATTTTCAGAATCCACCACAGCTGTTTATGAAACCAGGATTATCATTACCCGTGTGGGCATGGCTCAGGGTCCTCATGTCCATAAAGCGCCTACATATCAAGGGTGCTCAACCTTTTGGAAGAGTGAGTGACACTTGGAGGGGGGGGGGTTTGAAAACGTGCCACTGGGCACTTAAGTTATTTGAAAATAAGCCGCGGGCTGCTTAAGTGATCTGTAGATGTTCATTTATTCTAACATTTCACCGATTCTGAAATTATTTCTTTCATTTATTCTGACATTTTACAAATTCTGAAATTATTTCTTTCGTTTATTCCGAATTTTTTAGACTTTCATTTAATCTGAATTTTGGATTCCCATCTTTCACAGAATATATTAAATCGGGGCAAAGGGGGCCCGTTACTATAAGGATGCCTCCGGTCCCATTATTATTTTCGCGCCGGAGCCCCTCGTCCGGTAAGGGCGGGCCTGTTTTACGCGGCCAAAGGTCGCGACAAAAAACAAAAAGGTCAACAAATGTAAAAAAAACAAAAACGTACTCAAATAGAGATGGCAGTTTTCAGCAGCCACTGGATCGATGCCCTTTTCGAGAGGAGATCTCGTGGACAGTGCGCAAGAGCTATCGGATCCTCCGGCGACTGAAGAAGGACAGAAGGTGAATGATTTGCAATTTTTCAGTTGCTCCGAACATGCTTTTGCACATTCTTCAGAAATCACGCCAAGCTCTTGCTTGAAAATGCCATCGTTAATCTTCAAGTTGCCCATGTGAGTGTAGTCGGTGATGAATTTTGCTGCGAAAAGAGAAGAATTATTAGCAATTACAAAAAAAGATGATATCCATCGGCTCAGTAAACGATAGTCTGACCAAATGTAACAGAACAGTAGTTCTCAACCTGTGGTCCACGACGACGGTATAGGTGGCCCCCAAGCAGACAAGATAACATTAATTCTAATAAAACTTGATTCTAACCGAATGAAAGATCAATCAGCATTTGTAACTGGTTCTAGAAATATCCATATGGGTTCAGTTAAAAATTATACTTTTATGGTTAGGTTCACCATACATTATAGTGGAAAATGTGTGGAAACGCGCTCATACGGGGTGCGATAAATACGGGGGAGGGGTGGGCATCATTAAATTTAGTCAAAAAATGCAATTTACTAATTAATGCTGAAATTGCTGATGGGGTGAAGGGGGAATGAAGGACAGCTACAAATCGCAGTAAACGAAATGTATTTCAAGGGGAAAAAATTTTCAGATGATCAGATGACCATATTTCATTGAGAAAAGAACATTAAACTGGGATCTTAAATAGGGTAAAATACGGGACATCACGAATTGTCATCAAAACGTTGCCAGAAATGGGCACAATTACTAATTGCTATTAAAATTGCGAAAAAGAAGGTGGATCTGAAAAATATGTGAGATAAATACAGTAAAACACTCTCTTTTGCAGGCACCGGTGAAGGGCCGGAACTGGGGGGGGGGGGAACGGAGGGGGCAACTGCCTGCCGCGGGCGGAAAAATTTAGGGGTGGCAGTTTTAGGTGAGAACAAAAAACACCGTTACAAATTATCGAACTTTAAAACCGGGGGGGGGGGGTAGCAAAATGATGTTTGCCCGGGTGGCAAAAAACCTAGTTACGGCCCTGCACCTAGTTTGGCCCTGGGCCAAAAAAATCCGTCTGTAAACGAGGGATGACCGAGGGTTTGAAATGCATTCTTTTATACAAGGGGAAATTATTTGGCTGTAAAAGAGGGGAGTGACCTCTTTAACGGATCAAAGGGATGTACGTTAAGAGTGGTTTTACTATATTTATTGTAAAACTTAATTATCATGAGATAATTTTTATATACAGTAAAACCTTTCTATAACAATACTGCAGGAGCAACCTAGAAAAAAATATTGTTATAGACAGGTTATCGTTGCAGACAGTTTTAGCATTTGCGCCATTTCCTAATGAATAGGAATTCAGTCGGGACCAAAAACATTACCGTTATAGGCAGGTTTATCGTTATGCACAGGTTTCACTGTATTGTTTATGAAAACGCTGTATATTCATGACCTTGGTGAATATCACAAATTCAATAAATTGTATAAAAAAATCGGAACAGACAAAATTAAATAAATGTCCCGTAATACGGGACACAAGTGGTCCGTCAAATTATTTCAGACATTCTACTGGTCCTCGGGTTCAGACAGGTTGAGAAACACTGTGATGGAATATATTAGTTTCCGTTAGCATACATGAGTAGTGTGAGCAATCTGCATCTCCGACGCCAATTTCTTCCTCTGTCAGATCAAGAGCGTGTTTGTGGTGGAGTACGCAGCTTTTCTTGGTCTTGCAGTGCTCGAAACCTCTGCAACTGAATCCTTCGTATTGCTTGCACCTCTGGGCACATTCTTCGGGCGAGCGGACATTTTTGTATGATTTGCCACCGGGAATCATTGGCATCAGCCCTTCCATCTTGATGAACATTTCCAAGAACAAAACTGCGAAAGAGATAGAAAGAAAAAAAATTCTCGTGAACTCTCTTGACATGAGCCACCCGCTCACAAAGCATGTATTCAGCATGACATTCACATACGGCCGACATCTTAGCAAATTTCAATTGGAATTAATTTGGTAGGGGGAGGTTTGATGTTCCATATGGTCGCGCACTCGTCTATCACTCCCTTTTCGTTTGGCAGAACATGTCACGTTCACCCTATATAGCCCGTGACCATATCTGGTCTTCACAAGGTTTCCACACCACGAAGTTTGGCAGCGGAAATGTGACGTGAGGAGAACGGTTGCCTAACTTGCACGATATACGTCCATTAAGAGGGATGCAAAATCACATCTGGAACAAGACTCATCGACCTATGCACAAACAAGAAGCTCAATGAAGTGCATTATCTTAGGGCTAGGCAAATCCCACGCGCAAGGCCGCATTGGTGACTAAAAAGTTGGTATTGGCACCTATATATATATATAATGTTATTTTATTTGTGCAGTTACTATACTGCAGGCTGAGAGCAGCACAAAATGTTTGGAATTTATAGCAGCATATCTGCCAACATGAAAAGGGTCACTATGCCCTGAAAAAGTCAAAAGAAGCATTATTTTTGGACCTTTTTTTCAGGTGAAAAAAAACTTTGGCACCCAAAAAATTACTCTGGTGCCTAGATATTTTTGGCGATTTGTCCAGCCCTGTATTAAGTGATCATCATACTCTGGTTGAGTCTAGAGTCTTCGGTTTCCGACCCTCGCATGGTGAAGTACGCGTGCATGTTCCATCTACTACTAAGCTGTGTGGTAAATCTGAGCTGACCTCGATGACAACATACGACCCAGCTGAGCCATCTTCTATCACGACTCCTCAAGAGTCGAGACTAATTGCCCTTTGCAGTGTCTAATTATTCGTTCTTTTTTCCACCATTCGTTTACTCTCGCCTTACACTTGACGCTGTCGAATGCTCAGATAATGATTTTTGGGCAGAGAGCACCTATTATTTGTATTTGGCCCCAGTCATCAAGGGGTCAGTCATAAGGTTGTTGTCAGGATCCCGGGTTCGAACCCAAGGGAGGATATAGATAAGATATTTTCCCAAACGAACTCGAGGCGACCACCGATAGACAGCACCTTCACTACCAACCCATCTCACTAATGGCAGTAAATTGCAATATAGCGATATGGCTAGAGTTGGTGTTTGGTGAAGTAGTCATGAAGTCAGACATTATCCCGGGAGGGACAGAGCCTAGGTCGTGTCTGGTCTGTCGGAGCCATCAAGTCAGAACGAATGAGCCACAGCAACCATGTGACTGGCTATACATAATACTTAAGACAGCATCACCATGCCTAGATGCGAATGAGTAGCTTTGGGAGACTGACGTATAGTTTGTTATCCCAAACTCTATGGCGCTCCTGTATGAGGTCAAAGATTAATGAGACCCTCTCTCTCTCACGATCACTGATGAAAAATCACCGAACTCATAAAATCATTAGCTGATAAAGATCACTTTTATGCATACAAAAAAAGTGAAAGGAATGTTACTTACTCGAGTACACATTGCAGCCTTTCATTTCTTCGATGTCATCCACAGCTGAATCGGGATTTATGACAACCTGAGAGCTTACTCTGCATTTCTTGACCTTGGCGTTCGGACAGATGGAGAAACTAGCGCAGGCTAAGGACTTTTCTTCTTTGCAGGCCTGGTAGCAATCTGTAATGGTGTCGTAACCATCTTCATCTACAGTTGTCTCAACGTAAGTTTGAGATATAATCTGATAGTTCTCGGCGACCATCTTGAAACTTTTGTCTGTATTTGTTTCTAGGAGGATAAAAAAAAACATCACCATAAGTTCATCCACAGTTTCACATAATAAATATCACATTTTTGAGAATCAGACACCAATTTCTATTGAGCCTACTATAGTCGTTTAGTGCATTCACAGATTCTCATCAGTACGGCTAGGATTTTTATGCTCTGAAAACTTCTATGAAATGCTCTATAAAATATGCATTTATGCTCTTAAAAAACTGTAAATATTCTCCTACAAAATTTTTCATTTCCATCTCAAATAACATTAGTTTTAGCAAAACAATATGATAATGAAGTGATGATGCAGTCTAAACTATTTTGAACCATTACTTATTGTACGAATAGAAATTCTTCGTTTCACTAACACATCATCGAGCCAAAATTATTTTCCTAAAAAATTTCCCTTTTGAGAAAGTTTCTTCCTCCAAATTCAGAATTAATGTGCTGCCATCTATAGGTAAAAGTACCTAGCCAAGTAGTGTATTTAGCTTTAGAAAAGCACAAAATTAAAAAATATAAATAAATAATGCTTTTTATTTTTTTGATAAAAACTCTCAAAATTTCCACAAAACGGAATTCCTGTTGAAATTCATCGGGAGGAAAAGAACACCATGCATGTAAATGTAACATGGGTAATAATATGGGGTAATAATATGGGGTAATAATAATAACAATAATAATAACCTGGGGTAATAATAATTCAGTATGAAAATACGCCGTTACAACTGTCAGAACGGTTGCACGCTGGAATAACTTCATAGGGCTGGCATACGCGCCTTCTATTCACTGTAACGCAGATTTGCATACGGTTTCTTCTTCTTCCCCAGGTTACATTTGCATACATGGTGTTCTTTTTTCTCCCGATCAATTTCAACAGGAATGCCGTTTCAACGTTTGTGGAGCGGCCGTTTCGAAACGCGCTACCGCGTTTGCGTTTCACGTTAGACCGTGCATTATTTGATGACAATTGTTTGTATTGCTGTGTACTATCATCACCCCTTAAAGTTTTTCCCATCTTTTCTGAATCACCCTGTATGTACTATTTTATTGTGCTTGCTATTTTACTGTGCTTGTATGTATAACTTTCTCTAAAATGTTTGGAAATCGTTGAATGTGTATCGGAAGCACGTATGTAATATTTCATTTTGAATTTTAAACACATTGAAAATATGTTTCCCGGTGGTGACTTTACGGTTAGAAGTCCCAGAGGATATGAACCGAGCCATCATACGGTTAGTTAGTTAATAAAAATGCCATGCGCCCTGTTACCTATGCACTCTAGTTAAACTCCAAGCAGCCAAATTTCGAATGTTGAAATTCCTAAAATCAACTTTAAAAAATTAGTCTTAAAAAATTAAAAATAATAATAATTATTATTATTATAGAATAATTGATGAGAATGGACTTTTACTTACTGACAAACGGTCCCTCTCCTAACACGATATTATTGAAGGTGACAATAATCTAAATAATGAAAAGATGAATTAAATATTAATCTCGTTCTCGATGATAACATGTTTTACATTTTTGTAAAAAAAAGGAATACGAAGCAATCATTTTCTCTGTGTGGAAATGGATTCCTTCCTTTATTTAACGTTTGACAGATTCCCATTTTGTAAAGGTGGAACCTTAACTATTTGTATAAGATCGATTCAATAGATAGAGAAATTGATTTCTACAATACAATACTGTGTTAACATCACGGGCCTTCGGGATGAAGGGCCAAAGACCGAAAGTGACAGCTACCCTAGTTTAGAATCTCGTGTGCTGTTGAAATCAAAAAACAAAATCCCTTTTCAAAAATTTTGGCTCGTCAATATAAAGCCCACTATATATCTAACGACCGCGAAACAAACAACAATTCATAACGCTTGGGCCCAAACGTTTAGAAGGACCAGCTGTACTACGGGTAGTCACCAGCTGGCCCTTGACGTGATTTTGTGCTGCCCACGACTAGGTAAAATAACTGTGTTATAAGTTGATTTCCTCCATCATTATTTAAGCCGGGGGGGAGGGGGTTCTCAAACATTTTGAGCCACGACCCAAAATCAACAACAGAACCAGCTTCGCGACCCATGGGACTGTTTGTTTTTCGAAATTAGTGAAATCAGTGACCGGATAAGTGCATTTATAAAAGGACCCATTTAAGACCCATCTCGGAAACCCCTGCGAGTCAAGTTTCGGCCATGCCACATAGCTCAAGAATATCTGGCTCTAAATGGATCTGTCCGACCCATCTCGGAAGCCCCTGAGAATTTGATTCTCAGGGGCTTCCGAGAACCCATGTCACGATCCGAATTTGTAACCGAACTCAAGTATCCCTGGTTGCAAAGTGAATTTGAACGAACTTTCCTATAAGCCTATGCGAATCGAATTCGGATCGTGAATCCATAGCTCAAGAATCCCTGGCTGCAAGTGAATTTTTGCGACCTGTCTTGGAAGCCTCTGCAAATCAAGTTTGGGTCGTGACACAGCTCAAGAACTCCTGGCTGAAAATGGATTAGTTAACTATATTCTCACCACACTGCCTTTTTGTACACACTCTTAAGTATATTGCTATTAAGTATTTTATGGGCATTTTTACTCCATTTCTTGCCGCCACCTCGTTGGCAAGTTGCCTTTTATATATATAAGCAATCATCTCTGAATTTCGAAACCAAAATACCGATATATTGTTCCATGAAGATCACTCAATAAGAACACATGTATCGCAAATCTGGTTCTGTGTAATCTCATGAACATACGGGAGCACCAGGTAATGGTGATTTCGATCTACTTCCAATCCTTTCACATCTACAAATAGTCTGCCTGTGCGAAGCTAGTTCATTTTACCTTGACACCATGCTATCACACGAGTTGTGATAGCATGAGTTGTCAGTGCTATCCACACGACTGGCTTTTGACACGCTTTCCATCCCAAAAATAAAAATCTACACACAGCGTTTCACAACATTCCCTAGGGGGGAAAAAAGTAATTGCAGAAAAAATGTGTAGAAATAATGTTTTGTCTGCAAGATTATAACTATGGATGAAAGATGAGGACATGATAGGATGGACCATGAACTTTTAGTACACCGCCAATCGACTGCTTTTACAAGGGGACACCAGTATCGATTGGTGAGGGACAATGCAAGGTTATGGTGTCGCAGGGAATTTTTCTCCAATAGGGTTGTTAATAAATGGAATAGCTTACCCCCGGAGGTAGTAAATTGTAACACAATTGACACGTTTAAAAAGAAATACGATAAACATGTTGGGGTAAATCGAGAAGCTATCCATTCTTAGAATAAGACAACCATAAGTATTCTTTATGGGCATTGTATAATATTTTATCATGTGTATATATTGTTTGTAATTTGTGTTAATTGCATTTTTAATTGGGTTGCTGTATTTTTGAAACATATGACAACCATATTTTTATGGGCATCTTTTTATCAGCCACCTCGTTGGGCATTTTGCCTGTTGTGGCGTGTATTTGTATTTGTATTTGTATTTGAAAGAAACAGTAATTTTTGATGCACTGCATCTACTAGCTGGGAACCAGATAAACGATGGTATGCACCAGTTTATGACGAAGCGGAGCCCAGGGCAAAATTTTAATGACTAAATTGCTCGTTTTTTACTATGTTACTTATGGCGGACACAAATCTGCGAGTTTTCTGAGTCATTTCACTAATGCGGCTTTTACACCTAAGTGTTGTCCCTGGTACGACCCACGGCGCTGTATTTGACCATTACGTTGGCCCTTGAACAGGGAGAAGTTGGCTGTCCCTCAGCCATACGATAGCTTAAGATAGATACCCACATTATTTGGGTGAGATGATTTTATACTGGCCCTGATTCCCATCTTGACAAGATATACTGCGCGGAGTGAGTTGGATTTCTAACAAATTCACTACTTTTGAAAAAACTGTCTTTAACGCATACGATATTTCAACAACCCTGTGGCATGATTGAAACTAGGGATGGCAACCTCGTCGAGCTATGTTCCCCCTCCAAAATTTCTGTTTCGAGTAAATTTTTCCCACGAAGTCAGAACTAATATGAGTGCTGCCTTCTGTCGGTAAAAATATCATCGAAAGCACCTTGACTATACCGAGTGGACTCATCGCCCGCCCTCCGAGTGGCGAAACCAGTTTCCCATTCCAAACGTGACGTCCAATCTTACAAAAAAAAAACAGCATAGGGAACAGCTATTGGCTGTAGCGATAATATTGACGTCACATTTTGCACAAAGATGGCGGATAAGTCAGCCTGAGATTTCCAGGGTCTTTAGAATCACCTAGCGATTCTTATCCGAATCTGTTCTTGCTCCATATATCATTCATTTTGAAACTGAAGCTCAAGCCAAGCATCCACGGGTCTAAAACGCTTCCCGAGACGCCCCTAATTTGCTCGCACTCTGCTAATTAACGCACGCTGTACGTTGAATTTCCACAGGAAGTTACGTGCAATAATATTGCAGTTTTTCGCAATAACATTTTAATCCTTCAATAGCTTCAATTACCTCCTCATTTTTATCAGACGTCAGGTCTATTGGTACAGATACAGTGAAAGCCCTTCTCTCCACAGTTTCTTCTAACGTTGCGATTGCGTCATCGAGGAACGGCTGCTTATTATTTGATTTCCCATATCCACCTGAAAGAGAACGGAATTAATCAAGTTGCACAAAATAAGATGCAGAAACAGGCCTGACAATTTGTTACTTGCATTAAGGTACACAAATTGCGCTATTCGACCACAGGGAGGAGATAATTATACAAATCACAGTACGGACGGGATTAAACTACAAATGCTTAACAAAAGATGTTTCACAAAACTTCAACAAAAAAAACTGCTGACCCTCTTTCTTAATGTTTTAGAAGGATTTCGGTTTGTTTGGAACCGGAAAAAAAAAAGAAGAGATGCATTGTTTTTGGTTGAATACACCATGTTTCTAACTGGTTGTTTCGCAAAGGCTTCTAAAGCAGTATTTTCCCATCCAGCTTCGCGAAACATTCATGTAGCATAATTGTAGATTTGTTTGAAACATTGTACTAGCTCTATATTGGTTTTTATTTATATTTCGTAAATCAGAGGTTTGCACAAATGATATACTTTTTATTTTTTGCTGGTCCGCAAATTATTTCTCCCATCTATTCTTTTTTGCAGTTCCGTAAAATAATTCATTCATTTATTTGCTTTTTTTCAGTTCCGTTCCGCAAATTATTTCTCCCATGTGCCGGACTACCAATTATTTCTTCACTTTGTTTATTTTTTTAATCACAGATCGTGTCGGTCCGCAAATTATTTCTCCCATTTATTCATTTTTTGCCGGTCCGCGAATTATTTCTCCCATCTGTTTGCTTTCTGTTGCCGGTCCGCAAAGAATTTCTCATATTTATTTATTTTTTCCAATCTGCGTATTATTTCTTAGATCTGATTCCCCACGGCTGTAAAAAGTTTGAACACTGTTTTAAAGGGTTCCGTGATGTCCAAAGCTGCAAACGTCTTCCATTGGTGATGCAATAGAAACTTATGTGTATAACAAAAATATTTATGTGTGTTTGGGTTCCGCGGAACAGTATCGTAACCATCGAGTGTTACGCACGAACGAAACTAGAAACTTCTGATCTAAACAACCCATTTTAAAACAGCACATAATAACTATTGAATCAATAATTTATTTCCAAGCAAGTGATCCAACTGCAACTGGTAACCTTGATGTGAATATTGAAAAAAATTGTTTGAGGGAAAAACTATACAGGGTGATTGCATAATCCTCCTTGCTGACATTTTACTGCCGAACCATTGATTCTAGAGACATACTTTCAATTAGAAAAAAAGTATTCAAATAATGTGTAAAACTCATGTGTATACGTCATTCATGTTGTGAAGGGTTGTGCATTTATTAAAGGGACCGAGGTCCCTTTTAGGACAGGGTGACCAAATTAAACGTTATTTTTATTTATTTTTTGATAACTATACAACCCATTGCAACATGAATGAGGTATCTGGGTTCTAACGTTATTTGGATACATTTTCCAATTGGAGTTATATGCCTCTACAATCAAGGGTACGCTAGAAAAATCAGGCAAGGGGAACTATGGGAATCAAACAGCACCTCCTAGAGATAGAAGGCCTCTGCAGTCTGCTTGTGACGTCAGTAAGTAGAGTCCATTTTCCCTCAGAATATTCAGGGGGGAAAAATTCCCTGCTCGTGCCAGTATCATCGTTGTGAGGAAAAGAAATGATCGGGATCAGAATTGGCGATTTCTATGCCCCCACATCCAATCACTAAGCGGTATTTGTGAGCCAATCAGTAAGATTATCCGCCAAAATAAGAAGAAACGAAATAGGATACGGTGTTTTAAACTTGCTAGGTAGTCTGAATGGCGTTTATGTCAAACACTGCAGAGGCCTTCTATCTCTAGGAGGCGCTGAATCAAATCTGCATCAGCCCCGTTAATTATTGAACGCGCAGTATAAGTCAGCACAATCAAGAAATACGTACGGAAATACACTTTGCAGTCATGAAGTTCCTTATTTCGAACAGTATCATTATCCATTGCTACAGATGCAGTTAAGCATGTTTGCCCACAGAAATGGAATCCTCTGGAAAAAATATAATGAGATTATTATTAGTCCATTATAAAAATACTTCTATAATAAACTAATGGTATTTTTTTCCTGACGAAAACTACTGAAACGGACTTTTATTACTTCGTATGTGTCTGAATAACAGTGTTGTCCGAAAGTCACGGATCTGTTCTGAAAGAAATTGCTAAATGGTTTGTGGGATGTGTTCAAGAACAAAGTGTAATACAATATAGGGAACAGATATCGTACCCACTTATGCCAGGAACATGAATGTGCAAATTCTTGGGAGAAAAAAAGAACTTGCAATTTTATTATTATTGATGAATATTAATGAACATCGGATTTTATCAAAACTTGGGATTATTTTCCTAAACTGTTTTGCAACGTGTGTTTCAATAGGGATACACATTCGTTTCAGGTAAAACTTAGCAAAATAAGGCATCGAAACGGCTGATAAAGGAAATGAAAATTTGCACATTCTTCGTTTCTGACACAGGAGGAGAGGGGCGATACGGCACAGCCCAGGATCCTCGGATCGGTCATTGCATTAATGGTTATTTGACGTCTATTCGGTCTATATCCAATATTTGCGATACGCTTTGTATTAGCATCGAACTTTTGTTCCCGGGTGACCAATTGGTTTACCAACTCTCCTGAAGATGCTAACCACTAGTGTTGGGGGAAACGTTGAGGACCCGAATTGACAATTTCCATCATTTGTCTTTTATTTTGTCCATTGATTGTCCCCGATGAGGAGTTTCCCCGTATCCCATACCATTCTTTCCCTTGATAAATCAACTCAAAATATGAATTTTTTCTGCAGGAAAATATGGAAATAACCATATCTTGTAACCATATGTTACTACCAGCAAGACTGTCTTGCGACGACGTTTTGACTTGAACAGACGTATTGCTTTTCTCGTTCCGCTGAGCAACCGAGATTGAAGGTTTGATTCTCAATCCGAGTGAGAGACTCGGTCAGCGTGATATTCTTATCCTCTGACGACGCCCATAGCGTGTCGAAATGCATTAAGGATTTTTTTAGTATTTCTTGGTGCAATGGAACGAGCTTAATTCGTTCCGCTAACGTACTCGTTATACGAATCGCTCGTTATTCCAATCAAACTCCCCCATAGGAGATAATGGAAACACGGATAACTCATTCCACAATTATTCATTAACGTAAAAATGACTAATAAGAACGGTATTTAATCAATAATACAATGAAATAATAATAATATATAATACAATAAAATACATATATTGCACGAGCCAATGAATTTTCAGAGATATTGACCTTGATCCGCACCTATCCTGGGCTAGAAATCAGTGAATTTCCCTCTTGCGAGGAGGGCATCTCAACATCATGGGTCCTCAGGAAAAGCGCAGGGTCGTCTTGAAAGCCCCATCGGCTTCCTTTCCTTGAATACAGTAATTTTCCTAAGGCCCGTACTTGGATAAGAATGATGTCTAGTATGCTATTCACATATTGAAGCTCTCAAAAATTTTGACCAAATATCGTTATCATGGGCACCCCTTTCAAACTTAAGGCCCCGGGCCGTTCCAGGGTGGCCCACGTATTAAGACGTAACTGACAAAGTGTTCTGGGGACACCCGTACTTGGCTGGAGAGAAGTAATAGCTTACACATATTAATTCCATCCAGAAATTGCTGTACCAGATCTCATTATGCGCCCCGTAAGGATATGAGAGCCCGGGCCCTGCCCATATGGGCCCGCGGATTTAGATAGTCCTGGTTCCATGCTGTGCTGGATTCAGACAGTATTAACATTTTCTACCACCATATAATTCACTTGGAATCACACCTCTCTCTCTGAGGGCCTCTGTTCAGCACTTGTCGTGGTTCCCCTTCATCTGATTTTCACCTGTGTTCCCCCCTCAGAATATCCCAGAGACTCTAGAGGGTCATATGGCCAACCACTGCATCATATGGCCAACCATCTACCATGTTAACATAACTCACATAAATCTGAAATATCTGCTGTCATCTACCGAATAAAACTAATATGATTTTTCAATTGACATTGGTAAAAGGTTTCTGATTGATGGAATGTATTAAAAATAATATAATACGGTATAACAGAATATTTTTGTAAACAATAATATATATTGAATTATCTAATTTGCTTCAAAATTTTAACGGTTAATGTTTTAATGAAGTAAAATAGTATAATCAAATTTGTGAAGCAGGGTGGTTAACGTTAGACAAAATTTTCTGATATTATATTATTTTGAACAAATATCAATTGATAAAATTTTTTTTTAAATTTAATAATTTCGGACACATTATTGCTTATTGAAGTATTATCAATATGGTACAATATTTCTTTTATTACTTTTTCATGCTATTCAGAAGCCAATCTGCAACTTCAATGGGAAATTTATAAATTTCCGCCACAACAGGCAAAATGCCCAACGAGGTGGCTAATAAACAGATGCCCATAAAAATATGGATGTCATATATTTAAAAAAAAACAGCAACCCAATTAAAAATGCAATTAACACAAATTATAAACAATATATACACATGATAAAATATTATACAATGCCCATAAAGAATGCTTATGGTTGTCTTATTCTAAGAATGGACAGAGCTTCTCGATTTACCCCAACATGTTTATCGTATTTCTTTTTGAACGTGTCAATTGTGTTTCAATTTACCTCCGGGGGTAAGCTATTCCATTTATTAACGACCCTATTAGAGAAAAATTCCCTGCGACACCATAACCTTGCATTGTCCCTCACCAATCGAAACTGGTGTTCCCCTTGTAAAAGCAGTCGATTGGCGGAACAGTTTTATTCGATAGATGACAGCAAAAGTTCCAGTGAAATGATTTTATTTGCATGTTATATAATAATACTGCAGTAATTCGCAACCTGATGCCATGTGACCCGTTTGTGGCCCTGGGATATTCTAAAAGGGTTCCACAGATAGGAAGGGGGCCCACACACACAGAAAGAGAGGTGAAGAATTAGAGCTTTCAAGTGAAATATGTACAGTATATATGTTACCGCTAAAGTGCCGAAATCAGTTATTCTACAGATTATCTATGTATCGAATCAGTTAACCTGCAGATTAGCCAGGTAATGTGCACATTAAAGGCTTTCGAGCTTTATCGGTAACATATATAATGTAATAACGCCATATATACAAACATACGATACGATAATGTATACAAATTAACTTACTCTAAACAACGAGAGAGAAGAGGACTATCTCGTGTTGGACGATTTACGGACACTATTGTCTGCATTCTTATTTCTTTTTGTGTGATTTTAAAAAGAACTTATCCAATGGCCCTTGCTTTTTGCCTCCTTTTTAGGATTTCTCGGAGATGGGAAGTTGCCTTGTCGTTGGAAAGATTTATTGCTTGCTTTACTGTGCTTTTATTTCATTGGTATTTTTCTACAGAATTTTGCACGGATTCCCACATTTTACACTTCTCTCTAATCACATTTGAAAAGTGAGGAACTTCTCTCTTCCTCAGAAACAGATACCCTCAATATAAGCTTTTGCTGTTGTATGCAATGGAGGTCCATCATTTCGTCTATGGTCAACTCCTGGCTACGCAGAATGTATATAAAAACAAGCACACATCATACGCGCGATTACAATGCGACATCTAGTTTCGTATAATAGATACACTCAATTTTTCCAGTGAGGCACACTGGCCGGACACTGTAGGGGAGAATATTACCTACAATTCCACAGTACGTGTGTGCACGAAAGCGAAAAATCATCTCAGTTGTGAAAACGTGACAATAAATAAACAAAGCGCAAAATTTTTGCTCGTAATGCGTATCATCGCTCGTTAATCGAATCAGTTTTTTTTTTTTTTTTTAAATTTTTGCTCGTTATGCGAATTGCTCGCTAACCGAAGTTCCATTGTATTTGCCTTACTCGTAGACGATTTTTTCAGTAGATCTTCTTTTCATGATGCTCCTTCAGCCGAGGCCCCCGGACAAAGGCTTTAAGACAGCACTGGATCTCGTGTGAATGTTTATCGTTCCAAAATTTTTAAGATTTGTATCTAAACAAAGGCTGCCGCCCATACAGCCTGCTGCCCGGGTGCTCTGGAACCCTTTCCCCTTGCATCAGCCGCCCCTGGAAATAACCCTGTTCATACGCAACTTTCTACTCAAAATTTTTAATTTGGTGTGGCAATGATCACTCATAAGCACGTATTACTATAAGCACGTTATTAATTGGGGGTTGCTGTAATTTCGAAGCATATGACAGCCATATTTGTTATGGACAACTTTATTCTCAGCCACCTCGTAGGGCATTTTGCCTGTTATGGTGGTGTATTTGAATTACTTTAAAAAAACCGCTGTGCTGGTCGAGTGGTCACAGTGACATACTCGCATCGTGAGGACCCGGGTTCGTACCCCACCGGCGCTGGCTGTAGTTGGTTTTTTGCGGTTCCTAACTCCGAAGCGCGAATGCGAGCTGATTTCTCCATTAGAAAGTCTCACCACAGAGAGCAACAGGTCTAAAACAATACAAATATTGAAACATCACACTTCACGTTAATATAGATAGCACCAGTAAACAAATACACACTCAGACTGTTAGGTGCACATATTCACACTTCCGGCACAACTCACAAGGTAGTAAATTGCCCATGGCGATAGACCTGAGTTGTGCCCGGTTTGAAAGAAAGAAAGATCCCTTTAAAAAAATAAAAATTGAAATTACCTGCAAAGGAAAGTGTCTTCAACACAAGTTCTGGCACAATCTTCCAAAGTATTCACCTTTTCTCTCAGCATCAGACCCCTTCCCAGTGGAACTCGACTCAGTGGATACAGCCAAAACTGATCTGAGGATTCGGAGAAACACCCACACTCACAATATTTCAATGTTATAGTCATGATCAGAACTCTAGAATTAAACAAATTTCTAGAAATTCAAGAAATCGAGGAAAAGAGGAACCTCGCAATGAAATTGACTTACTCAGGAAAGGCGGTCGCTCAAGCATCAGACCAGTAACGTAAATGCCGGTATCGAAATAATCAGCCTAGAAATACAATTTAAGTAACCGATCAGCCACTAGACAAATAGACTTGTACTAGATACATTTAGAGGGTTTAGAATCAAAGTAGTCTAAGGTCAGGATTGCACTATAAAAGTTATATAAACGTGCTTTTATAAAACTTGAAAAATACCACCAATAAACTGATCAGTTTCATTTGTTCGAATGTAATCGATGAGCTTATTGGTTGTATTTTTTAAGTTTTATAAAAGCACTTTTGCAAAACTTTTACTGTGTAATCCCTGCCTCAGTTACTAGAGTGAAACTTTTCATAACAAAGCGTTCTTTTCTGAAAGCTCCCAAAAAATCATTTCAATGAAAACTGATTTTTTGGGAGCTTTCAGGAAAGAACTCTTTGTTATGAAAAATTGCACTCCAGTGACTTAGACCGGGATTACACCATACAAGTTTGGTAAAAGTCCTTTTATAAAACTTGAAAAATGCCAGAAAAAACTTAGACCACTTTGATTCTCAGCCCCTCATTTATAAAACAGAAATAATTTTCATTTTTGAAAGCATTTCATAGGCAGCGACTGCTCACCCTAAGGCATCTTTAAAGGATTTCCTAAGGGTATTTCGGCATTTTCTAGGGGTTTCTAGCTCACTCTATTTCAATCACCAGCGTAATACTGTACTATAGGCTACTTGTTTGGTTCATCATGGCCGGAAACACGGCCCGAATACGTCACGGTATCGTTCCATCAAGCATAGGCATTGAGGTACCAATGTTGTATTCCTGTAGAAACTTCAGGACCATGATAATTCATTACGCTTTTTAATGAGCTAAGTATAGGCCATCTCATCCCGTATAGTCACCAAGCCACCTTTAGCAAGACAAGACGCATACGCAGGACCCTACCCCCAAGCCAACCAAAAATACAAAATACATTTCTAATATTTTCGTACAAAAAATTTTGAAATATGGAAAGAAAATACCTTTTATATGCTATTCTCTAATGAATTTATATTAATCAAATTTTTTTGAATTGTGGTAACATAATTTCTTTGGAAGAAATCCCCCCCGAAAAGGTCGACCCCGTGTACGTCCAGAACCTCCTAGAGATAGAAGGCCTCCGCACTCAGCTTGTGACGTCAGTAAGCAGTCCATTATCCCTCAGAATATTCAGGGAAAAAAAATTCCCTGCTCGTGCCAGTATCAATGTTGTGAGGAAAAGAAATGATCGGGTCCAAAATTGGCGATTTCTATGCCCTGCATCCAATCACTACGCGGTGTTTGTGAGCCAATCAGGAAGATTCTACGCCAAAATAAGAAGAAACGAAATAGGATGCTGTGTTTCAAAATGTGGCAAACTTGCTAGGTAGTCTGAATGACGTTTATGGCAAACAGTGCAGAGGCCTTCTATCTCTAGGAGGTGATGGTAGGTCCCTAGTCACCATCTTTGCAGTTCTGTGTCTAGTCGTTGGCAGTGCCATTTTCTTTTGTCTATTTTTTTGTATAATTTAATTACAGGGTGTCCCATAAATTCGTAAATAGTTTAAAAATTCATAAAATAAGAATTGATATACTATTTGAATGTGGTTTGCGAAAAAGTTATTCTGGCGAGGGGGGGGGGCAGAAAAAAATTAGCTTACATTTTTGTCAATAGAGGGCCAGAGAAACCACTCCAGCATTAATGATTGGGCCTGAATATTTGTTTCATCTCTTCTGTGTCCAAAACGTTCGTAAAGCTGCGATTTGTAGCTGAGGTAAAACAACTTCCTTAATAGTGTTTTATCCACGAATTCAAAAAATGAGCTGTTAATCGTGCACCCTGCATTTTATAGGCCTCTGATTTGCATATTCCCAATGATTTACTTTCGTGCAGCAGCACCCTCTATCTAAAATAATTTGAACTATTCTTTCTTATACCAAAAAAATTTCCCCCTTCGTGAGAATAACTTTTTCACAAACTGCATTCATATTTTCTAATTCATTCAACTTTCATGAGTTTTTAAACTATTTACGAATTCATGAGACACTCTGTTATTAGTCATTAGCCACCCTGAATTGTTGCACCCTGTAAGTATTACTGTGTTAGGTCCGGCTGATCGACCCCACGCCCAACTCCGGGGTAATTTGTTGCACCCTGTAAGTGCTACTGTGTTAGATCCGGCTGATCGACCACGCCTTACGGGTAATGAGCTTATATCGCGTAAGCGACAGAGCTTGATCCTGCTCGGTCCGTTCTGTACTGTACTCAGTTAGAGCTACATGCAATCGTTGCATCAATAATTTTATACGGCGCATCTGGTGTCAGAAACTTTGGTCGTACCAAATTATTGAATGTATTCAAAAAATAATAACAATAAAAATTACTATAAATATCTACAATAATTTCTCCTGCACCACCTCTTAATTTATCTAAAGGAGAAAAATTTAGCACATAAAATAAGAAATTAAAATTGGTCTAACCTTCAAGAACGGGATTCTAATGTCTGATATATTCAGCGTTGTTGCGAGTTCACTTCGAATTTCTTGGAGGAAGTTGTAGTTATTTCGCGCCAAGGGCTTTGCAAAGTCATTCGAAAATTTGTCGACGTCTTTCTCTCCGGCTGTGAGAAATATAATGGAAAGATCGATATGAAAATCAATTAGATCTCATCTACAGGGTGATCATGATTAAACTTCCTGTACTCTGAGTAGTTTTTCCTCAAAAACCTGCTTATCCGAATACAGCTAAAATTTTAGGATATCTTAACGAGACCCATGGGAGAGAGATTTATGAAACAGAAACACAAAGTAGTTCAATTTTCGACCACCAGGTGAAAAGGTGACGTTTTTTTTTTTTAAATTGAAGTTTCCCTTTTCCTCAGGCTATATAGCGTATACGCTAAGTTTCAACGGAATACGCCCTCCAAAACGGGTGCTAAGTAGGTCTGAGTAGTTTCAGTATACTGACACTGCTCAGCCCAATGCAGCACCCGTCAGTATCCTGACACTACTCAGACCAACGTAGCATCCGTTCTGGTACACGTATTACATTGAAACTTGGTATATACGATGTGTACCCATAGGAAAAACGGAAATTCTACAAAAAGCGCCATTTTTTCACCCGGTGGTCGAAATTTGAACTATGTTTTTATTTCATAAATCTCTCTCCCACGGTCCCATTAATGGTATAATTATCCTAAATTTTTTTGGCAGTATTCGGATAAGCAGTGCTTGAGAAAAACTACCGTGTACGGGAACTTTAATTATAATGACCATGCGTATGTATCACCATTTACCGTAAATTTATATCACCATAATCACCATTTACTGTAATTCTCAAATGCATGTCTTTTGAATTACAGCCAACTACAATTTTTCTTATTGTGACAGTCTCATGCGATTCGACTGCCAACGTCCTTAAAAAACCATCTATGGCGCTAGTCCTTCACCTATAGGTCGCGTCCCAAACTTGGGTAGCGGGGGTGGGAACTTTCGGGATGGGTCATTCAAATTCTCTAACAGCCAGGAAATCTTGAGCTACGGATGCTGACACAAAACCATATTCTCGTACGAATCTACTTACAGCCAAGAGTTTTTGAGCTATATGGTCACGGCCCCAAACGATTCGCAAGGGGACTTCCGAAAGAGATCGAACGAACCCACTTATACAGCCAAGGGGTCCTGAGCTATGGGTTTCATGTCCCCGACAAGGTGAGACTGACAAGGCTCAAGCCCTAGGGCAAGGGACAATTACCATCATTTCTTTGTTTTTTAACGCCATAAATTCACTATAGAAATGCCCGGGAAAAGTCTGGCGTGGGAGCTCGCCGTATATCCCAGCCTACGGGCCCTGCTCTAGGATGTGGGGGCGATGACGAGTCCCGACCCAAACCCGATTCCCACTGTCTTACGAGATGGGTCGTCCAAATTCACTTACAGCCAAGGATTCCTGAGTTTTGATGCCGACCCAAAAGTGGTTCACAGCGACTTCCGAGATGTTTTGTCCCAAATTCACCAACAGCCAGGGACTTTTGAGCTGTCTCTACGGGTCCCACCTCTTCTAATTCGCAGAAGCTTCCGAGAAGGTTGGTACGTATCTACTTATATACGGCCATGGGGTTTTGAGCTACAGGGTACGATACGACCCAAACTTTATTCGCAGGGTATTTATTCCTAGGGAAGTCGTACGAATACACTTAGTCCTGTTTTAAATACATTCATTGTGTTTCCACTGGTTTCCATTTAATTCAAAGAACGAATAGTTCCATGGGTCGCAAACAGGGCCGCAACTGGGGGGGGGGGGGTGTGAGCAGACGGGTCTCGTGCCCCGGGCGCTGGACACGAGGGGACGCAAATTTCATTCTGAAACACCTCCTTCAACATTACAAAGGGCCGTCAAAATGCGCGCTTGCCCCTGGTGACCAAGCGTCTAGTTGCGGCGCTGGTTGCAAAGCTGATTTTGTTGTTGATTTCAGGTCGCGGCTGAAAAAGAGTTAAGATCCCCTGACCTATAGTTAATAATTAATAATAATTATTATTATAAAAGTAAAAATCACACATACGTTTGATAATAAGAACAAAGAAAGCTCTTTGCTCTAAACGAGGGAAACAGGATTCAATCGGGAAATTCTGGTACAGGGTTTGATCGGAAACATCATCAAAGCCAAAAATGTTGAACTGTCTTTGGAAGGTCATCTTTGAAATAAAAAATCGCAGATAAAAATTAGTGATCAGTTCGATGTATAAACGGCTGGGCATCAATAATATATAACAATAACAAAAAAAATATTGCAATAATAGTTTCCTCTGCAGTTTGAAATCATGGTCTAGCACATAGTTTCCCAAACTTTTTGTTCCAGCGCCCCTTTCATCAGCAATTTTTATTCCTCTCATCGTCCCCGAACTCAAGTGAACCCATAGGATTCCATGTTAAGTCCATAGCTTCTATCGCCCCCCTGGACCAGTCCATCGCCCACCAGGGGGCGACATTGCCCACTTTGGGAAACACTAGTCTAGCACATAGTTTCCCAAACTTTTTGTTCCAGCGCCCCCTTCATCAGCAATTTTTATTCCTCTCATCGCCCCCGAACTCAAGTGAACCCATAGGATTCCATGTTAAGTCCATAGCTTCTATCGCCCCCCTGGACCAGTCCATCGCCCACCAGGGGGCGACATTGCCCACTTTGGGAAACACTAGTCTAGCACATAGTTCCCAAACTTTTTGTTCTATCGCCCCCTTCTTCAGAAATTTTTCGTTCTCATCGCACCCCTAACTCAAACGAAAAATTGGGTCCCGCGTTATACACGTAGCTTCTATCTCCCCCCCCCCCCGGACCATTTCATCGCCCACCAACGGGCGATATTTCCCACTTTGGGAAACACTGGTCTAGCACATGCGAGTACACCGCATTTATTTTAAAATTTCATACGTGCCACTTATAGAAATTGAAACCACGGCCACATAAACTCGTATATGTTATCAAATCAAACGTGTACGTACATAATACAGTACGAATTGTAATTTTTAGACAATTTGTGCGCCGGTAAAGATGAACAAATGGTAGAAATAATTCACTGATTTTCTGCCAGAGCTCAGGAAGAAGTTAAAACCGATACAGAGACGATATGAAGCGGTCGAAATGTTTGCGGACTGGCTAGAAATTCTCACGGACCATGTGTCCAAAATTGGCACTTGTCCAAAAATAACAACTCGTACTGTATTATGTATGTACACGTTTGATTTCACAGCATACAGGGTTCAAGTGACTGTCACTCGTAATGTTTGCGGACAAGCTAGAAATTCTGACGGACCATGGAAACACTTGCCTAAAAAAAATAACAATTCCTACTGTACTATGTATGTATATGTTTGATTTGACAGCATTTTACACGAGCGACTCGTATATGACGAAAGACGTCACTCTCCCTTGTTAATACGACAGATACATGGAACTGAGGAGATATCGATGTTCCACGAAAGGAAAATTCATCTGTGCCCTCACGGGGACTCGAACCCCGGTCTCCCGTTTGCCGGACGAGTCCTCTACCAACTAAGCTATGAAGACAGATAGACTTTCCTCTCCTTGGAGAGTATGCATATGCTGAATGGCTCCGTACAATTTGACGGTGGCCTCCGGTGGAATTTCCAAGGAGAGAAAATTCTACCTGTCGTCATAGCTTAGTTTATAGAGTACGCATCCGACAAACGAGAGACCGGGATTCGAGTCACCGTGAGGGCAGAGATGAAATTTCCTGTCCTGGAACATCGATATCTCCTCACTTGGCAAGTTTCCTGTATCTGTCGTAATCCCGTATATGCTGTCAAATCAAACATGCACATACATAATACAGTGCGAATTGTTTCCATGGTCCGCGAGAATTTCCAGCCAGTCCGCAAACATTTCGACCACTTCATATTGCCTCTGTATCGGTTTTTACATCTGTCTGAGCTGGCAGAAAACCAGTGAATTATTTCTACCATTTGTTCATCTTTACCGGAACACAAATTATTTCATCTATTCCCGATATTTATTTCTGGCTTTCCGCAAAATACAAATTTCTCGCATTTATTTATCTTTTGTCAGTCCCGCGAATCATTTCTCTAACTTTGCCGTACTTTAACGAGTATAAGAAACCCGTTTCCGCCAAAAATCAAGTCCGAAAAATGGTAGAGGTTTCTTATACATGGATAAAATTATAGATATATTTTTCCAAATTTTAAGCAAAAAAAAAAAATAATAAATCGGGAGAGTTAATTATATGCGTTAAAAGACGGTATTTTTCCTGTTTATATTTTTCCAGTCGGCAAATTATTTCTCACATTCATTTATTTTTTGCTGGTCCCCTCAAATTACATCTCCAAAAAATTTATTTTTGGCCGTCCGCAATTTATTTCTCCCATTGATTTATTTTTTTTTTTTTTGCGGGTCCGCAAATTATTTTTACTGTTTGTTTGCATTTTGCTGGTCCTCAAAATATTTGTCCGTTTTTCTATAAGTCGGCAAATTATTTCTAATATTTATTTTTTTTATTTTTTTGCTGGTCCGCAAATTATTTTTTCCCATTAATTCATTTTTTTACTGGTTCGCAATTTATTTCTCCCATTGATTTATTTTCTCCGGGCTTCAAATTATTTCCTCTATTTAGGTAATTATTTTTTTGCCGGTCCGTAAATGATTACTTACTTCTCTTTATTTATTATTTCTCCTGTTTGTTTAATTTTTGTCGATCTTAAAATTATTTCTTCCATCTATTTATTTTTTGCTTGCGCACGTAAATTATTTCTCCTATTTAGTTATAATTTTTCTTTATTTTTTGCCGGTCCGCAAAATCGTTCATTTGATTCCACCGATCCGCGTGCATCAAAAGGTTGAAAAAACACTGCTCTGGACAAGGTCTTTGTTTCATTCCTTTGAAATCGCGCTTTGCCGCTATGGCTCAGTGGGCGTGGGTGTCGGAGCTACCACGTGACGTCACTGCTCATGCACTTTTTTTTTTTTTGTTAGCGGACGGCAGCAGCACACGAAATGTACTTTTTTTTTTACATTTCAGTTGCTTATTTACTGTATTAAGTGAGGGATCTCCCGTTCATGTTGTGTTCACAGGTGTGCGCGTGTGGTATTTTTACCGTAATAATGTCTTTTGATAGCAGCATTCAAAATGATTCTATAATATTAATTATGCAAATACAAATACAACGCCACAACAGGCAAAATGCCCAACGAGGTCACTGATAAAAAGATGCCCATAAAAATATGGATGTCATATATTTCAAAAATACAGCAACCCAATTAAAAATGCAATTAACACAAATTATAAACAATATATACACATGATAAAATATTATACAATGCCCATAAAGAATACTTATGGTTGTCTTATTCTAAGAATGGACAGAGCTTCTCGATTTACCCCAACATGTTTATCGTATTTCTTTTTAAACGTGTCAATTGTGTTACAATTTACTACCTCCGATGGTAAGCTATTCCATTTATTGACAACCCTATTAGAGAAAAATTCCCTGCGACACCATTACCTTGCATTGTCCCTCACCAATCGATACTGGTGTCCCCTTGTAAAAGCAGTTGATTGGCGGTGTACTAAAAGTTCATGGTCCATCCTATCCATCCCATTGAAAATTTTGAACACTTCGATCATATCTCCTCGACACCTGCGTTCATCCAATGTAAACATATTCAAAAAATGAAGTCTCTCTTCATAACTCAAGCCCGTGTGCCAATAAGGACACGCGTAGCTCTTCTCTGCACCCCTTCAACCAAGTCCATGTCCCTCTGTAGGTATGGTCTCCAAAACCTTACAGCATACTCCAGTCCAGGACGAACTAAGCCTCGAAAAAGCGGAAGAATGACTTTAGGGGAACGCGAAGAGACCTTTTTGAAAATGAGACCAAGCATTCTAATCGCTTTTTTGACCATCGCTGAACAATGTTCAGAAAACCTAAGTCGCTCGTCAATGAGAATTTCCAAATCGGTGACCCTAGTTGCATCCGGGATAGTGACACCATTCAACTCGTAAGAGAACCGTGGGTTGTTTGAACCAAAATGAGCGACCATGCACTTATCAACGCTAAACGTCATGCTCCATTCATTTGCCCATGCTGCAATCCTGTTTAAGTGTTGGTCTGGAGCAACTCCCTATCGCTTTCATTCCCGATTACCCCCATTAGCTTCACATCATCTGCGAATTGGCTAGTAATCCCATCGATACCCTGATCGAGTTTGTCGATAAAAAGTGATGATAATAACTTCAAACATTTTATATCAGGATTTCCTTTTTTTGACATGTTTCCCATGTTTTTACGTTGCAGTTGTATTGGTAATAACGAAATCCCAGACTTCTAAAAGCTGCAGCTAATTCAAATGAAAAGATAATCAAAAATTGTTAGAAAGTTCAGAAGATAATTGAAACTATGTCTCGAGTGTTGGCTTTCGATCAACCCAATTTAAATTAAATAGCGTGTGTGATTCAACTGAAATAGATCCAAAAATAGTCTTAAGTGAAAGTTACCGTAAAAGCAAATACCGAAATTTCTTTCTTTTGAAAGTGTTTAAAATGTTGAAAAATGCTAACCAATAAATATACATATAACTAATCGCAATAATCGAAAAGATAATTTTGGAAATAATTCAGTGAAATGGGCAGTACAGCGATTGCGAATTATCCTAATTGGCAGGGGCGTAACTCAGCTCTGATTTGAACAACGGCGCCAGCTGGTGCCGTATCCAGAGCGTCGTGAAACGGCCCTTATTATTATTAACCCTGGATTTAAACCAGAGAGATTAAAGTCTTAAATATATACACAAAACCACGCTCACATTATTGAATGCGTTGTATCCGGTGACTCTCAGATATACAGGAGCATCCATCAAATCTTCTCCTTCAGTGATGACTTCGGTATAGTCCTGAGGGGGGGAAAAAATGATTCAAAATTATTGATACTGAAAAAGAGTGAAACTGGATCATCCCGACAAACAATCAATAGAAGTATTTATTTTGTTCTTGACTTGGTTGGTGCGTGATCTTGGCTTCCCGTGATTTCCCAAGGGAGAAATCTCCGTCCTTTAAGCAAGGAACATTTGAAAGTTTTCTATTCACTTTAGGCACTCAATTTTTGTATCTCTCTCTAGCATAGCTGCCAAGTCTCCCGGATTTTCCGAGAGGCTTCCGAATTTTTACTCTATCTCCTGGACTCCCGAAAAATTCTTATATCTCCCGAATTTTGCCCCGTGATTGTAAGAAATCCCTACTTTGGGGGAGGGGGGGAATTATTCCCCAAGAATTTACCCGAAAGGAAAAAAAACTGCTTCGTAAACGTTGTGTTGCCATTTCGTCAAATCACAAAAAAAAATATTTCATTTTTAGGGAGAAAACACAAAATTAGCCAATCAGCAAACGCGCCAATCCGACACGTTGATTTTTAATAAATAAGTGACAAAAATATCAGTATTTATATTCATAAATGGAAGTTAATATGCTATAAAAATGGTCTTCTGTAGTCATCCATGATTTCAGTAAAGATTGCAAGTGAGCTTCGCTAAAGGAAACGCGACATGTCCATTCCAAAAAAAAAAAAAACGGGACAGCCAGAAATACGGGTCATATAATCACACGAAAGGCAACACAAGTACAATTCGGAATTTCCCATGTGCACAGCGGTGATTTTGCTGCAAGGCATTGAAAATATTATAGGTCAAAGTGAAATGAAATTTGAGAAAAAATTAAATCAAATAAAAATCAACTTCTTAAAATATTTTTGTTTATCATCGTATTAAAATTGAAAAAAAAAAAATTAACACCAAAGTACAGGGTGTCCCATAAATATGTTGGATCATTTTTGTCGCAAGACGGTCATTTTCTGAACACGAGGGCTAATTAGACCGGGACCTACAATTTATTGCCGATTCCAAACGGCAGGCTTGTTTTTTATACTCATCGAGAGGTTGGTGCGTTAGCCCCTCGATGGGGGGGGGGGGGCCCATCATATATAGGGGTAATTTTAATGCGGTTTGCTAAATTTTCCTGTTACTGGAGCTTACATACGGTTTTCATTGCAACGTTGACATTTGGTGAATGAAGCACTATTGTTGAAGAACCTGTTTTGTGTGCCTCAGCCATGAATCTCCGGCTGAAGTACTGCGAACGTTTCGGACATAGAAGTGACTGAGGAAAGGTTCGTTCCCAATCACCAATCATTTGATTAGCGCCCTCTTTCGACAAAAAAATTTAAGTACCTTTTCCCCTATACCAAAAATGAAAAATCCCTCTTTTTGAGAATAACTTTTTTGCAGAAACGACATTTAAATATACGAAATCCTTCAATTTCTTATGAATTTTAAAACTTTTTACGAATTCATGAGTGACCCCATGTTTTTCGTTACATTAAGTATGAAACACTTTTATATGCTAATGCACAATTAAAAGTACATATTGAAAATCAAATTCAACTATACACATACTTGAGTGAAGAAGACTGTCACAACGAGAAGATAAAATATATTTCCCTGGTACAAGGCAAATCTTTTTGCGGTTTCAAACACAGAGCATGGTATTCCCCTGTATTTTGTCTAAAGATAATCGAAAAATATATATATATACATACATATTAGTTAATAATAAATTTCATGAAGCAAATTATATGCAGCTTATAAAAAAATTACTCTATGTGACACAAGCAAAGAATGATTTACACAGCAGTGGTTATCATGAGTGCCCTCAGAGGAGCAACATGTGCGGTCGCAGCGGGCCCCGCGTTTCAGGGGCACTTACGGTAACAATAATTTCTTTGAAATTCTAAATTTTGAATTTTCATTAATTCTTGAATAATTTCCTTCATAAATTCTGACTTTATGAAATCTATCCATGAATTCTGGAATTCATTCTCTGGAATCATTCTCATCTAGAAAGAAATAATTCTTGAATTATTTCTTTCCCAAATTCTGAATTTTCATCAATTCTGAAATTCTGTATTTTCATCAATTCTGAAATTCTAAATTTTCATCAATTCTGAAATTCTAAATTTTCATCAATTCTGAAATTCTAAATTTTCATCAATTCTGAAATTCTGTATTTTCATCAATTCTGAAATTCTAAATTTTCATCAATTCTGAAATTCTGTATTTTCATCAATTCGGAAATTCTGAATTTTCATCAATTCTGAAATTCTGTATTTTCATCAATTCTGTGTGTGAATTCTGGAATTCTGAATTTTCATCAATTCTGAAATTCTAAATTTTCATCAATTCTGAAATTCTGTATTTTCATCAATTCGGAAATTCTGAATTTTCATCAATTCTGAAATTCTAAATTTTCATCAATTCTGAAATTCTGTATTTTCATCAATTCTGAAATTCTGTATTTTCATCAATTCTGTGTGTGAATTCTGGAATTCTGAATTTGGATCAATTCTGAATTTCCATCAGTTTTGGAGATTATTTTTGTATTTATTCTGAATTTTCATCAATATTCTACAAGAATATTTTTCCAATTTTTTTCTTAATTTCCATAAAATAATTGTGGAATTATTTCTTTCGTAAATTCTGAATTTTCTTCAATACTGGAATTATGAATTGCCATCAGGAATCATTTCTTCTATTTATTCTGAATTTTCATTGGTACTGGAATTACCCCCGTCAATTATTTTTCACAATTAGAATTCATTGATTCTGAATTTTTATTAGTCCTCTCCAGCCAGGGATAATCCGGGCATGATCCTGGGCTCTGAAGGTCTCGTGTCCATAGGGAGCCCACGTGTGTTCGGGCCGGGTATCATGGTTTTCGAGAGTACATATAGGCTAGATTTCTGATTCTGTGCTTTGAAGTACAGTGAAACCTCCCAACAACACGGCCACTAACGGCACCGAGAAAATATGGCCGTTATTGGGAGGTTGTTAGGTTAAGTCAGTGTTATTGAAAGGAAAAAAAAATTGATTTCATGTGAAATTTTCACAATGAGTACTCAATAGAAGCTGTTTTATTGCACACCTGATTGCCACAGCTGTTTTATTGCCACACCTGATTGCCACAGCTGTTTTATTGCCACACCTGATTGCCACAGCTGTTTTATTGCCACACCTGATTGCCACAGCTGTTTTATTGCCACACCTGATTGCCACAGCTGTTTTATTGCCACACCTGATTGCCACAGCTGTTTTATTGCCACACTTTGCATTGAAAATGCATTAATGTAGCTTGTATCTTGCTCACTCGTTAGCAGCTACTCGCACTTGTGAAACGCTGAGGCCTTACATTGCATTTTGTTAATCACTGACGTGCATTTTGAAAATCACTGACATAGCAGGGGTGGCTCTAGGGCTTCGAAGTCTTTGCGGCCGCGCGGGCTCCGCTATAAGAAAGGCGCTAAATCGGAAAAATAATCGCGAGAGAAAATTATAAAGAAATGTTTTGTCATGAAATTCAAGCTATGAATTTGATGCATTCTATCTAGCTCTCCGGGAGTTTCCGGGTCAATTTTTACTGATGCGGCTTATACGCCGAAGGGGGCGTCGAAACGATGTCTCGAGCAGCTCCTATGACATTGGAAAGAATCCTAACTTATTTTCATGTTCGTAGAGTTCCAAGCAGAAAAACTCCTTCAGAGAAAATATTGAGGAACCATTTTTCTTCTGACATATCAGGGGTGGCCAACAGCTGGCCCGTGAAGTGATTTTGTGCGGCCAGCGACAAGGTAAAATCAAATTTGTGATCATTATTTGAACTATCGGGGGTTCCAACAGCGGATTTCCCGATTAACAAACCGCTTACGAACTTCTTATTTCTAGTGGTGACGAAATTAATTTATAAAACAACTAATTAATTCAACTAATAATGGGGGAGCGGCTTATACACCGAAATTGCATATTACTGATGCGGCCCGCGGCGCTATAGCTGACCGTTATGTTGGCCCGCGAACAGAAAGAAGTTTTCCACCCCCTGATATACATCATTCTTATTTTATTTTCACGGCCAAAAGTGGCCATTATTCATAAACCCTTGTTCGGTGAAGAACCTTAATGTTAATTCAATGAGATGCGTTCCGTCCCAAGAAAGTGTGGCCGTTGTTCAGAGGTTACCGGTGTTTTCGGAGCTGACCGTATAAAGGGAGGTTTTACTTCTAGTTCTTTTTTTTTAGACTTTTCTAGGGATCCGCGCATAAACGTTTTAGGGCAAGGGAGCCGCGGGTGGCAAAGTTTTAACGCGGGACCACTGCAATACAGTTTTACACACACACTTGTTGAAATATTTCACCTAACACCGGCTAGAATTAGTAATGAAAATAAAACTTACGTAGCCCATGAAATAGAAGTCGCCGGTCAAGCCCAATATTTGCTGCGGGCTATTAATAAATGTAAGCAAATGTCCATCGTCCCTGACGAACATGCTTTTTCTTATAGCCTTGATGGTACACCTATAGTCGGTTTCAACATTATACGATACACCTGCGAAAGAGTTAGGAAATGTTGCCATTCGAGGGTTTACAAAGAAAGCTCAATAAGAGATATGAATGTCACTAGATGCAGTTTAGTCCCATTGGCGTATTTTCGATTTCGGTATTTTTTCGGAAAAGTACAGTCAAATCCTGCTCACCATTTTGAAAATCGTAGACTTTGGATGACCGTTGCTTTCTGGACCAGGTGTCGACACGGGCCATTGAAGTTCTGTTGTCGAAATACACCTGTAAATAGGGATTTATGTGTAAGAACATGTTTTAATTTGATGAAAATATCATTCATTTGTTTCATAATTTCATGGATAACAAGCTTACTCGTACATTAATACCACTATTGATACCCTCGCTACAGTCGGAGGCATACGCGGAGAGGGGCACATGGTGCCCGTGCCCCCTCCCCGCAAGCCGACCTAAAAATTAGGGGAAAAATTATTATTTCGGTGAAAAATGAAAGAAAATACCCTTTTTATGTACTATACCAACCAATTTCCGTTAATTTAAATGCTTTTTTTGGAACTCAAAATTTCTCTCTTCCCATTTATTCTGAAAATATTTCTTTCATTCATTCTGAAACTATTTCTTCCATTTAGTCTGAATTTTCATGATTTTAATTTTCTGAATTTTCGATTCCTCTCTCTCACAGAAGAAAACAACCTTCGCTAAGGGGCGTCGATACAATTTTCGCACCTGCCCCCACATCTGGTAAGGGCGTCCCTGGTTAGGGCCTCTCATATAGACACGACACACACAACAAGCTCCTACATGTAGCAGCAATTCAATAGAAATTCCCAGAGGAATGTTCATAGTCGCATGTGCTATTAAGTAGCAGAAGTAGTGTCAGAAACGCTGCTCTAGCGTGTTTGGATTTTGGCTACAGACAGCCCTCCCCAAAAGGAGACGCGGAACGGATCCAAAATCCGTTCAATTGCTGATTCAAATAGTTCGGAAAATGCAAAGCTCACTGTTCAAATTTGAATTGTTTCTCTTCAGAGTCATCTATCGATGAAAATTTTAATTAAACTCAGGAACAGATAGTGACAGAAATTTTACAAGTGCTTGTCTGAGGAAACATGAAACTGTTTCTTTTACCGATCAATTTTCCATACATTTGGTTTCGAAATTAGGGTGACGATTTCAGGACAATCTGTGCTATACTTTAAAATGTTCTAAACGAACTTTTTATTTTGTTAATTTATTTCTAATTTTTAACGCCGTTTCGAAAATATCTTTTCAATGTATTATTGTTTCTGCTCATTTCCAGTCACAGAAATGGGGAGTAAAATCTGGAGTTTAATCAAATCCCGAGCGGTTCCACATCTCCATGAATGCCATCATTTTCATCGTTCGTCTACACTGCTCAAAGTAATTTGGGGATGATACGAATGCGGTGATAATTAACTCAGGAATGCAAATTTATCACTTTGTCAAACTTTAGAATACGCAGATTTTTTGTTGTTGAGAAGTCAAAATCGCGTGTGAATCGTAACCGGAAGAAACGATCGAATGTTTATTGATTGCTTCAACAAATGATTGCGTTGTCTCAACAGTGTGATTTAGCCGAACTGGAAGCCTGGGAGGGGGAGCTATCGATCATCCAGAAACAGGTCAAAGATAATCCGTTGTAGTGGAAGCCATAGGAGTTTCTCAAAGTGTAATTTCCCGTCTGTGGAATCGATATTTGAAAACTGGAGATGTAAGCCAGAGATTAAGGGCAAGGTTGGCCTTCAACGTCACAAAATGAAGATTGGCATTTGTGACTGACGGCCAGGAGAAACCGCAGAATGGATGGCAGGATGGCACTCACATTTATAGTAATCATGATACCCTATTAGTAATTGGCGAATTTGAGATGAATACGAAGAAAAATTCCGAATATATCTATATGCATGACGAATATAGTCGGACCCCGTTATAATGATACAACGATACATATACGAATTATCATATGGTACGATTTATCATTTTTACCAACGACATGATAAACCGTTAAATTGGGTTCTCCAATAATGGGTTATTATTGACTTTTTTTTTTTAATATGAACTTATGCATTTTGGAAAATCACCGGTGAACGTGATTAATTTAGGGAAAAATTTATCGAAATCGGCGATTATATATATGCAATGACCGGTTATTATGCATAATGTATAACAACCCGATTTATCACCCTTTGAGACGGCGATTTGCCGCATATTTACGGTATTCCGTGAAATTTCTCGCACTTACCCTCTCATAAGATATTGCATCAGGTTCTGACTCTTTGAGCATGTCATGGACCTGCACGGAATATTTGAATGCATCTGGCAATTTCGGCATAATCTTGTCTCCTTTTCTACCGAAGCATCCCACTCCATAGGGTGGCTAGATTTAAAAAAAAAAAAAAATTAATGTGGGTAATTATGTCGAAATTATCACAGTAGCATCTCGTCATATCATAAACCAGTAAAACGAAAAATTCAGTTGCAATAAAAAAAAACTATCTTTTTCATTACCATAAATTTCATACAGTGCTTTATAAATTTCGTTATAACGAAGCAATTTTTCCTCCAAAATTTCATTAATGGTCATGAATCTCATTAAATTTTAAAAAAGCAATAAAAAGTCTTTTTTTCCTAATTTTCGACCGAGCCCATTGAAACTATGCTACAAATTGTTATCATGACTATAAAAAAAACTTTGCACTGACCGTATGAATGACCACATGAGTGACCAAGCGCATGACCGTATGAGTCACCAAGTAAGTGGCGATGAGTGGCTAAGTGCATGGCCGTATGAGTGACTAAGTGAGTTGAACATTAAGCCCAGGATATTTCACACCTGATAATTCACTCCTTATATAAAAGCAGTGGATCCAGCTCATAACGTTTTTCAAAAAAACGTCGTAAAAAACGCTGTAAGCGGGAAAACGCTTTAAACGGGAAATCTTAATGAAAGTTGTGTGTGTGCTTAGAGTTGGGATCATGAAAATAAGTCGTACTAAGTGGGAAAATGTCCTAAAAGGGAACGTTATAAATTGGATCGACCATATTATGTGAGTTATGCCACTCACTTGGTCATTCACTCAACCATATAGTCACTCACACTTTCATACTCATGTGGTCACTCACTTGGTCATTCACTCAACCATATAGTCACTCACACTTTCATACTCATGTGGTCACTCACTTGGTCATTCACTCAACCATATAGTCACTCACACTTTCATACTCATGTGGTCACTCACTTGGTCATTCACTCAACCATATAGTCACTCACACTTTCATACTCATGTGGTCATTCACTCAACCATATAGTCACTCACACTGTCATACTCATGTGGTCACTCATTCAACCATATAGTCACTCACACTTTCATACTCATGTGGTCACTCACTCAACCATATAGTCACTCACACTTTCATACTCATGTGGTCACTCACTCAACCATATAGTCACTCACACTTTCATACTCATGTGGTCACTCACTCAACCATATAGTCACTCACACTTTCATACTCATGTGGTCACTCACTTGGTCATTCACTCAACCATATAGTCACTCACACTTCCATACTCATGTGGTCATTCACTCAACCATATAGTCACTCACACTGTCATACTCATGTGGTCACTCACTCAACCATATAGTCACTCACACTTTCATACTCATGTGGTCACTCACTCAACCATATAGTCACTCACACTTTCATACTCATGTGGTCACTCCCTTGGTCATTCACTCAACCATATAGTCACTCACACTTCCATACTCATGTGGTCATTCACTCAACCATATAGTCACTCACACTGTCATACTCATGTGGTCACTCACTCAACCATATAGTCACTCACACTTTCATACTCATGTGGTCACTCACTCAACCATATAGTCACTCACACTTTCATACTCATGTGGTCACTCACTCAACCATATAGTCACTCACACTTTCATACTCATGTGGTCACTCACTCAACCATATAGTCACTCACACTTTCATACTCATGTGGTCACTCACTTGGTCATTCACTCAACCATATAGTCACTCACACTGTCATACTCATGTGGTCATTCACTCAACCATATAGTCACTCACACTGTCATACTCATGTGGTCACTCACTCAACCATATAGTCACTCACACTTTCATACTCATGTGGTCACTCACTCAACCATATAGTCACTCACACTTTCATACTCATGTGGTCACTCACTCAACCATATAGTCACTCACACTTTCATACTCATGTGGTCACTCGCTCTAGGTCACTCTTTTGGCCGCTCACGGCCATGGTTCCTTGCTTTAAAGGGCACCCCTTTTGATCATTTACACGTTTACACATACGGTAGGTCATTCACATGCTCTAGGTCACTGACTGACCTGGCCCCTTGTTGTCCGGACAGAGGGATTCATTGAGGGTTATACAAATATTTCCTTCTCTTCCCATTTCGATAATTTCCTTGACCACTCATTCCCCAAATGGCCGCCTCTGAATTCATCGCCTGGATAATAGTCCACTAAGCCCCCCCCCCCCACTCCCGAAAATATGCCACTGGTACCACGTATAAACTATGTAGGAGGTATTGGTCTTAGGTCATGATACCAGAAACCAAAAATAAGATTTTATTAAGAAACCTATATTTTGGTTCCATACCAAGTAATTTTTCGGGAACGAAAACTAAAGGCTGAGAAAGAATTCGGGCTCTCACTTGAACAGGACCCGAAGCAACCAGAACCCCCTTCGCACTCCCCCCTAGTTTCTGCCCTGACTCACTTTAAAATGGATATTTTGGGTGTTAACAAAGTTTACAGTATATATGATGGAGATTTTAGAGATTGAGATTACAAAATTCAACTCTAAGGCTGGGATTACACTATAAAAGTTTCATGAAAGTTCATTGATAAAACTTGAAAAATGCAGCCAATAAGGGCATCGGTTGCATTTGCTCGAATGTAACCTATGAGCTTTATTGGTTGGATTTTTTGAGTTTTATAAAAGGGATTTTATCAAACTTTTATAGTGTAATACTGGCCTAAAAGGAAAGAAAATGACAGCTCATCGAAATAAGGGGCTGCAATATGCGGACAAAGTTACCTTGCATAATGAAGGACGGTGAGATAACTTTGGGACAAAGAAGACGGGATCTTTAGAAGCGGGACGTATGGTCAAACGTATTTGGTTGGGCAAACAATGGTGTGCAAGCTTTGGAAAGGGGAAAAAAAATCAGGTTTACACCTCACACAGAGTCTAGGGTAGAACTTTTTCAACCTCCCACCAGGTGTCGTCTTCTGGAGCGGCACATAAGGCTTTACACCTGGGGGCAGATGAGCTCAAGCCCCGCTGTTGGTCCTTTCAAATCACAAACCCATCACAAAAACGAGAAATATAATTAAATTTAATAAATGTGTTAAATAAATGGGGTGCATATAATTAAGAGAGACCCACCTGTAAATCTCTCCAGTCATCAATTACTGATTTGAAGTATGAGAAATCGATGACTTGATTCTCATCCTCGAATAAATGTCCCATTGTTGTACGAGCAGATACTCCGTTCACTTCGATACGAATCGGAACCCTTAAATTGAGTAGTTTGTAGGGTGTCGTCCAATCCTGAGCTGCAGAAAAAAAGCAAAACAATTGTTTCAAAAATGATATTCATCCATGTTCCTGCAATTCTAACATTACTATAAAGGGTTCATGAAGAGGATTTCACAAATTAATTTTTGGCTGGAAGAACTTGCGGAATCTTTACGCAAAGTAATTCCAACAACACGAAACATGACACTATATACGGCATATGTGATCAACCCGTGGCCCTCGAAGTTAAATGAAAGGGATAGCGACCTCAAACCTGATTTTGTGAAATGAACTATAAGCGGAACATTTACGGATTAGTTTTGGAGATGCTGATGTACCCCCAAGTATTACCTGGTGACCCACGGCACAGTTCCAGAGCAATTAAGCAGCCCGTGGTTGAGTTCCACATCACTGAAATAGCCCGCGGCGCATTCACAGATCGCTTAAGGGACGCGTGCCACAGTTCCAGATCACTTAAGGGACGCGTGGCACAGTTCCAGAGCACTTAAGCAGCCCGTGGTAGAGTTACACATCGCTCCAAATAGCCCGCAGCGCATTTATACGTAGATCACTTAAGGACGTTTGGAAGAGTTCCAGAGCACTTCAGCAGCCCGCGGTGTAATTCCGAACCATTCAAGTTACCAGCGGCACAGTTCTACATCACTCAAGTTACCCACAGCCGGTGCCGTCTTAAGGCATGGGGCCCGGGAGCCTCAAGAGAAAAAAAGAGATTTGGTTGAAATCTTCAAGAATATGCCTGGTAGGGTCTCAGAAATATCACTCGGCCCGGGAGCCCATGATGCTCTTAAGACGGCCCTGCCCACACTGCACAGTTCTAGTTCACTCAAGTGGCCCACAATACATTCTAAAATCACTTAAGTGACCCGTGACATACTCACAGTTCCCTTGAGGGATATACGGCACAGTTCCAGAGTACTTAAGCAACCCCCGACACATTTCCAAGTCACTGAAGTGACCCGTGGCATATTTATAGATCGCGTAAGTGAGTGTCCCCATCATCCACAGATGATGAGCATAGCAGCCTGCTGTCATCGTCTTGTTGATGATTTAAAATATTTTCTTTAGGTACTCTTTTAAATGACGCATAGGTGGCGGACGCATATACAGGGTGTAACGAAACTGACGATCAAAACTGTAAGGGGTGACAGAACTCGACAAATCAAACAACTTCTACAATATACTGTCGGATCGGCAAGCGGCGAGAGGCCGCCTGCGTGGTGGAAAGGAAAAACACAGTAAAGACGAATAACAAAAGATTAAGAATCTTCATTATCGAAAACTGTACATATCAAACGCTCAAAGGAACGCCACCAGCTGCAATACAGGCGTCACGGAGACGGATAGCAGCAGCTGAATGATGGAGTGCTGCGAAAGGCGACGTTTCCTCCACTATAGAGAAAGCGCCCTCTCGCGGCTCGCTGCTTGCTTTCCGACCCCACATCGCATAGTGAAAGGTGTTTGTTTTGGCGAGTTCTATCACCCCTTGCAGTTCTGACCATCAGTTTAGTTACACCCTGTGTGTGTGTATATTCTAGTTTTTCTTTACTATTTTCTCTATTCTCTGATAGATTTGCTTGTAAGTACATGGAACGGGTTTAAATTGTTGAGTAGTGGTAAAGTGTCTGCCTCCCTTCAACCACTATTTTTGTGGTTTCGAAACCAGAATTCTGGGTTTTTAATCACAGTTTTCTTCCCCTGTTGCATTCAGTATGCAAAGTCTATGCGAGTTTTGAATATCATCTGTATTTTCACTAAAGGAAACTGAAAAGGGGAAATTTTTTTCAATCTGCCGCAATGAGAGGAGCATTTCTCCGACTATTTCCGCAGAGTAAGGGTAAAATGGACCATGGGCAAGAAAAGATCAAGAAACACTGGTTTAAACTACATAAGAATTTCCTTGAGAGCCTCGGAAAAAAACTTTAAGCTGCCAATTCCCTTAAAAAATCCATATTGAATGCTCAGATAAAATTTGAATCGATAATTTGCACATTTTTGAGTGGAATTACTTACCAGCAAAATAATACTTGAAATCGATTTTGTCATCTGTTCCATCGATGTCTATCTGAAAATAGTCGCAGGTGATTCCTCTTATGATTCTAGTTCCCATGTAATCCTATAATTTAAAAAGAAGAAGAATTATCATGATAGTTTAAAATAAATACAGTCAAACTCGGTTATAACGACATCGAAAATTCCGCGAAATTTTTTCCTTTGTGACCGAGGTGCCGTTACTTCAAGACTTTTAAAATGTAATCAGATGTACAATATCAAAGTCTATACATGAAGTTTTTATTTAACTGTGATTAGGGGGGATAGAGAGAACGAGAAAGGATGTGAATGTGAATTGTATAGAGAACGAGAAAGGATGTGAATGTGAATTGTACAGAGAACGAGAAAGGATGTGAATGTGAATTGTATAGAGAACGAGAAAGGATGTGAATTATACTTAGAACGAGAAAGAATATGAATGTGAATTGTATCGAGAACGACAAAGGATGTGAATTGTATCGAGAACGACAAAGGATGTGAATTGTATCGAGAACGACAAAGGATGTGAATATGAATTGTATCGAGAGAACGACAAAGGATGTGAATGTGAATTGTATCGAGAACGACAAAGGATGTGAATATGAATTGTATCGAGAACGACAAAGGATGTGAATATGAATTGTATCGAGACAACGACAAAGGATGTGAATGTGAATTGTATCGAGAACGGCAAAGGATGTGAATATGAATTGTATCGAGAGAACGACAAAGGATGTGAATGTGAATTGTATAGAGAACGAGAAAGGATGTGAATTATACTTCGAACGAGAAAGAATATGAATGTGAATTGTATCGAGAACGACAAAGGATGTGAATTGTATCGAGAACGACAAAGGATGTGAATTGTATCGAGAACGACAAAGGATGTGAATATGAATTGTATCGAGAACGACAAAGGATGTGAATATGAATTGTATCGAGAACGACAAAGGATGTGAATATGAATTGTATCGAGAGAACGACAAAGGATGTGAATGTGAATTGTATAGAGAACGACAAAGGATGTGAATGTGAATTGTACAGAGAACGAGAAAGGATGTGAATGTGAATTGTATAGAGAACGAGAAAGGATGTGAATTATACTTAGAACGAGAAAGAATATGAATGTGAATTGTATCGAGAACGACAAAGGATGTGAATTGTATCGAGAACGACAAAGGATGTGAATTGTATCGAGAACGACAAAGGATGTGAATATGAATTGTATCGAGAGAACGACAAAGGATGTGAATGTGAATTGTATCGAGAACGACAAAGGATGTGAATATGAATTGTATCGAGAACGACAAAGGATGTGAATATGAATTGTATCGAGACAACGACAAAGGATGTGAATGTGAATTGTATCGAGAACGGCAAAGGATGTGAATATGAATTGTATCGAGAGAACGACAAAGGATGTGAATGTGAATTGTATAGAGAACGAGAAAGGATGTGAATTATACTTCGAACGAGAAAGAATATGAATGTGAATTGTATCGAGAACGACAAAGGATGTGAATTGTATCGAGAACGACAAAGGATGTGAATTGTATCGAGAACGACAAAGGATGTGAATATGAATTGTATCGAGAACGACAAAGGATGTGAATATGAATTGTATCGAGAACGACAAAGGATGTGAATATGAATTGTATCGAGAGAACGACAAAGGATGTGAATGTGAATTGTATCGAGAACGACAAAGGATGTGAATATGAATTGTATCGAGAGAACGACAAAGGATGTGAATGTGAATTGTATTGAGAACGAGGAAGGATATGAATGTGAATTATACTTAGAACGATAAAGGATGTGAATTATACTTAGAACGATAAAGGATGTGAATTATTCTTAGAACGAGAAGGGATATGAAAATGTGAATTATAGTAAGCTTCCCTGACAGAACTGAATGTTTGTATTAAAATGTCTGGAAGAGCAAAATTAGTAGAAAATACGGGAATGTCTCGTATACTGGCCATACGAAAAGTATACTGGACATTACCGTATTTTCTACTAATTTTGTCTACTGGTATACTGGTCATACGACAATATGTGCGTCGGTGCACCTGCCCATGTGTCCCCCCCCTCCCCCATTTATATGTTCTTGATTTGTCATTGTATGTACAAAAAGTGAGGAGGTGTGGGGGTGGAAATTGTGGGAGGGGTCCTGCTGCTGGTTGGCTTGTGGCTGTCTGGCCTGGGTATGGGCGGTTTGCTGGTCTTCGATGGATGTGCTCTCCGAGACCGTCCATCCCTTTCGGAAAGAGCGCAAACCATCCCAAGATGGTCTCTCTGGGCGGTCAGCGGTCATGTCTGTCTGGTCTTCGATGTCGTTGGATTTTTCGTGGGGACAGAGCAGAATTCACGGTTGGTCTGGTGGTGGTCATGCGAAAACAGACGACCATTCCCTCAATGTGCTAAGCTTAAATTCTAAGAATTTCTTTGGGAATAAACGCCATAGAAACGGAACAAATAAGACGAAAAAAATTGTTCGTTATATCTGAGGTCATTGCGTTTCCATCGATGTTATAAGCAATGTTCATTAACATTATTCTCCATGAGAAACAGCCGTAGTCGATAACTATCATCCATTGCCGTAACTAGCCATTACTGTGCAAGAATTTGCATTGAGGACCCCATCTGGCCCATTCTGGGTCCCACTCCCAAGTGGGCCCTGTGCGGGTGCACCTGTAGCACCTGCCTAGTTACGGCACTGATTGACATTATTGCGTTTTCATCGAAATTATTTAAGCAAAGTTCATAAACATTTTTCTCTATTGGAATCAGTCACGGGTCACTAATTATTGCCGCTATAGACAAAGTGTCGTTATAACCGAGTTCGACTGCATGACGTCGGGGTTGGGTTCAGTTTTCGAAGTCTAAGTCGTGTCAACAGAAGCATAACTCGGAAGGATTCGAAGTGAAAAATTATCATTTCTACCACGTACCAACTGATTATTATATAATACAATCTCCCTTCATTTTTAATAAGTGCCAACACTGCCCATATTTTTTCAAATGAAGTAATTTTACTTCTAGTGGACCAGACCAGACCAGAATCAGTTCCCCCCCCCCCTCACGCCAAGCACTATGGGCCGATTGTAGAAATACAGACGGTCCTAGATAGGCCTATGAGGGAGATGAAAGGGGAGACTGCATTTTATGGTTGTCAATTGATGTGTGTATGTGTTTGCATTTTGTGTGAGAAAAATGTAAAAGGATTTTCCATGAGAAACATACAGCTTTTTTGTCTTGAGCGAACCACAAAAGCGCCGATGGACCAATCACAAACGGTTTTCTGTTCACCCATCCATAGAACGGAGGATCGTAGTATTCAACTGATTCGTCGACAGGGGACGCTGTACACGCAGTACCTATCGTGGAAGGAAATGATAACAATAAATTAATTAAACCGCAATATATTAATAACGTAACTGAATAATATAATACTGTTTCAGTTTTCAACCAGGACCATGTGGACCTCTGGGATATTCTGAGGGGGGGCCACGGGTGAAAATCAGATGAAAGGGGGAGCCACGACAAGTGTTTAAGGGAGCCTACAGAAAGCTGTGGAAAAAATGAATAAGCTTTCAAGTGAAATATGTTGGGAGATAACGTTACTATATACTTTAAGAAACCAGAAATGTCCATGGAAACCGGGGGCCCGTCTTAACTCACGTCAGCATGGTCCGGGGGCCTACGCGATAAGATTTGGCGCTTCGAGTGTAAGTATTGTAAGCTGTTACTTCCAGCGCTAAGTATAGTGCTCGAGAACAGTTCTTTGCATGGATACTCATGATTGTGAGACCATGCGCTCCCTCCCCCCGATATTCCCGATCCGGGCCCTTCTGTAATGAATTTATATTGTAAAAAAATAATAAGATTTGTCAAAAGGGCAAACGAGCTGGAGCCTTGCCAACCATACGATTACGGGGGCCCATGGGTGAGACGGCCATGCATAGAACCCCGTACCAGATGGAAGCTCACTGAACTGTATCCCAGGATAGGTGTGGATCCATGGTGATATGTCGGGAGAGACGCTTTATTGCATCTGGAAATGCACAACCTCCCGGCCAAGCGAAAGGTGCTCCGGAGTTCACGATTCCTACAAGGCACTGCTAGTCATCGCCAAAAAATGTTGCCAATTGTATAAGCAAAGTTGCTATATCTATCACTGAAAAATCGCCAGCGGTGGGCGAATGAAGCGTTACTGCAGACCGCCAGGGATTAAAACAGTGGTTCTCAAACTTTCGCGCCGCTCACGGTTCCCTCGGGAAGATAACGTCTACCCGCGGCTCCCTTTTTAGACAAGTCCAAAAAAGACAAGAACCACTTCAAAGCACTAATCAGGCAATCATCAATGTCGACAGAGTGATGTCTCTGAGGAAACACTGGATTTAAATGGAATTTCCGGAGAAACGAACGATTTGACGAATATGTGAGATGAATATATGACTATAACACATCGATTCCTGTCAACTCAATTATTAAGCATGTTAACATAATCATGACCATAATTATGAAAATTATCTTACTCCTTAATTTCGGCTAAAAGATAAAATGAAAATTATAGTAAAAAAGCTTCGTTGAAAAAAACGGGAGTTTTCTTTTTATAAGTGGGCATCGGGATGGCCTGAGTTACGCTTAGATACGGGAATGCCCCCGTAAAATACGGGTCATATAGTCAAAATCGCTGAAGCTATCGGACGCAGGATAGATTGAAGAAAGGTTCGGGTCCTGTTTTCGTGCAGTGCCCCCTGTCAACAAAAATTTCAACTGCTTTTTTTTTTTCCTGTACAGAATAAAAATTCTCCTTCGTGAGAATTGCTTAATCCAATATATGCCAATTCCTTCAATTTTTTTATGAATTTTTTTTAACAATTTATACGGATTTATGGCACACCTTGTATTTCTCTTTTAATACAAATTCTGCCCGTGACTAAATAGATACAGTCGAATCCCGTTAGAACGAACTCCAAGAGACCGGAGAAATACCTTTGTTACATCGAAATTTCGTGATAAAAGAATTCCCCGGTTTTTGCATTGTGCCTATGTATACTAATCTGGGAGGATTAGAAGAGTGTTCGTTAAAACGAGATTTTCGCTATAACGGACGGTATTCGTTAAAACGGGATTCGACTGTATTGTTGGCAGAATATTAAAGTACAGATTTTACACAACAAACCACCGTCTACTGCGGCACTGCTTATGGAAGGATGAAAAACGGCAAGAGTAATTTTAAAGCCCCTGCATCACTTCTAGAATACCTGGTATAAGAAATTGTAATACAGTCGAATCCCGTTTTAACGAATACCGTTATAGCGAAAATCTCGTTTTAACGAACACTTCTCTAGTCCCCCAGATAATTTTGCATAGGAAGAATGCAAAGAGTTGGAATTCCTTCACAACGAAATTTCGTTTTAACGAAGTGATTTCTTCTGTCTCGTGGAGTTCGTTATAACGGGATTTGACTGTATCAATACGACCAAAGCAAATGATATCCATTTCTCATGCTTCGATCCCTCGGTAGAAACCATAGCATAGTACTATTCAGAATAGTAGCGCGCGTTCTCGGGGCCCTGGGGGACAGACGTTTTTTTAAGGCCCCCTTCTTTATGCAAAATAAGTGTACGTTTTTTGTGGAGCCCTCGGGGGAGGGGGGCCCTTTCCCGGTTGCCCCAGCCTAGTTACGGGCCTGGTACTAGTAAAACAGATTAACTCACCATTGAGCTCAAGAATGTCATTGGTGTAGTTGTAATAATAGTAGGACATCCTGTCACCGATGACCAATAGTTTTAACACGCTTATTCCTTGGCTGTCATCGTGATATTCAGTGGCAAGCGCAGAAAACTCCTGTGCAAATGAAAGACAATAATGTAAGATGCATGTAGTACCGGACGATACTTGTGCTTATGAAACACTAACACTACAAGATAATAATGAAAAAAAAACTATCCTGTGTTTGTTCTGATTTGATTTGAAATCAAATACAGGGGAAGCCCGTTACAACGACAGCTCTCAATCACGAGGAAAAAATTGTCGTTATAATGGATTTCTCGTTATAAGCGGATGTTTCTTTTTGTAACGTCAGCTCTTTGACAATTAGCTGCAAATCATTCGATACATCGAGATTGTCGTCATAAGTCATATTCGATTTTACTGTGTATTATGTCTTTGAAACCAAAGTAAAAAGCGTTTAAATCCTAACCAATATAAAAGTAATATGGCAATTCTTACTGTGCGGATAATCGGGAGTTCTATTAAACACACATGCCATTTCTTGCCATTTTCTATTCTAAAATAAATTTAATTTCACCGGATGGGGATTAGAGTAGTGGAACCATTTTATAAATACAGTCGAATCCCGTTATAATGAAATAATAAACGAAAAGACAGGAAAAAGACTTATAACGAAATTTCGCTATAAAGGAATTACGGATTTATGCATTGCTCCTATGTAAACTTCTCTGTGGGGGGGGGGGGATTAGAAAAGTGTTCTTTAAAACGAGACTTTTGCTATAACGGTATTCGTTACAACGGGATTCGACTGTATTTCAAGGTATATTTCGATTTTTATTACACACTGGAAGGACATTTACTCAACTTTATACAAATTCGCCACACTCTATCAATGATAAGAATATCATTAGATATGCAAATTTTCAAAACTGTTTATAGTTGCTTCAGATATGGGGGAGGCTCTACTGTATTCAGATACAAAATTGACAAAAATATTAGAAAAAAGAATTAATATAACGAGAAACCTCGATATAATGATACTCTGCGGACCAAGAAAAAAATATCGTTGTAGAAGGACTATCGTTATATTGGCAGGCAGCAGTTTAACATTAGATTACATTAGTCACTTAAACATTAGACAATTCTAAGCAAGACAAAAATATCGCTGTATTGTTATATCGAGTATCGTTGTAGCGAGGTTTCGATTAAACGTCGATATTGTGAAAAACTGATGAAAGCCTCATCGTACCCTATCTTCATCCGACATAACAGCTTCTGTCTGGTAGAATTCCATGTACATTTCGCTCATTTTCGGAAAACCTATAATATATGGAAATTCAAAAACATACATATTTAGAATATGAATCCATTCAATCCGTTTTGTAATTGATTACATTAATTATCCGATAATTAATTTATATCAGTTCTTCTACTTATTGTTTAACGTCTTTTCGGCTATAGATAATATTTAATTTTGGCTTAATTTTTTTGAAAATTAATTCAAAAACGAAACGGAAAAAAATGTATTTAATTGATATTTAATTAATGCAATGTAATTTTTTTAACATTTAAAATTTTTAACAACTTTTTAACATTTTTCTGAGGTTAGAAAAGAAAAATTCACAATAATTCTTCACACATTCATTCCAGCCGCAACAACTATGAATTAATGTTTCTTTGACACTTGACTGAATGTTTTTGACGTTTTTCCTGAGTCACGTGTGTTCACGACAATGTCAAATCTGAGTACAACGTGCTAATTATACAACGGGATTATACTATAAATGTTTCACAAAAGCTCTTTTATAAAACTTCAAAAAATTCAAACAATAAACATATCGGTTACATCCGAGAAAATTCAGGTGATGATCTTATTGGCTCTATTTTTCAAATTTTATAAAAGATCTTTTATCAAACTTTTATAGTGTAATCCCGGCCTAATACGAGGAACCAATGTAAACGTACTACCACATAATTGAAGTAAATACAGTCGAATCTCGTTTTAACGAACTCCTAGAGACCGGAGAAATCACTTCGTTATAAAGGAATTCCAGGATTCTGCATTGTTCTTATGTAAACTTATCTAGGGGAAAGTGTTCGTTAAAACGATATTTTTTTTTCGTTACAACGGCATTCGTTAAAACGGGATTCGACTGGTATTTTCTCTCAACCGAAATAGAAAACAAGTACGATCGCTAAAGAAACTTTTACAACGGAAATTTCGTATGGCCGGGATTACACTATAAAAGTTTGTTTATGAAACTTGAAAAATGCAACCAATAGGCGTATCAGTTAAGTTCGCTCGAATGTAACAGATGCGCTTATCGGTCACATTTTTCAAGTTTTACACAAGAATTTTTATCAAACTTTTATGGTGTAATGCCGGCCTTACACTATAAACGTTTGGTAAAATATCTTTTATAAAATTTAAAAAATTCCACCAGTAAGATCACCGGTTGCATTTGCCCGAATGTAACCGATGCGCTTATTGGTTGCATTTTGCGAGTTTGATAAAAGAACTTTTATCAAAATTTTACAGTGTAATGCCAGCCTTAGACTTATTTCTGCGAACAGAAGTTAGGAGATGAGGCGTCAAAATATTGATGTGATTTTTTTAGGAATTTGAAAATTCAATTTTTATCGTCATTTTAATTTTCCTGAATAATCAGTCAACATGTTGTATTTTCGTTTTCCCATCTCGCACCCCCAACAAGACACTCTGCCGCACCACCCGGTTGGGAACCACTGCGTTTAGAAACATACTTCCAATTACAATTTACTTTTAACCAATGGTGTGAGGTTTTCTTTAAATGCCATAAATTTTCTGAAAGTTTGTATACTTATTACAAAAATTAACTTTTCACTCAAACCCCCATGTGTGATAAAATGCCAATTTTGCGAAATGCAGCATCTGTCCCGAAAAGTCATTTGTGGAAAATTTCGTGGTTTTAAATGCAATATTTATTGAGATATTAAAAATTAAAAATTTTGGCAAGTTTTCATTCGGAAATTAAAACTATATATGTATACATAAACTGAAGAGCCAAAAAAACTGGTACAGGCATGCGTATGCAAATAAAGAGATATGGAACCAATCAGAGTACGGCGCTGCGGTCGGTAACGCCTATATAACACAACAAGTGTCTGGCATAGTTGTTAGACCGGTTACTGCTGCTACAATGGCATGTTATCGAGATTTAAGTGAGTTTGAACGTGGTGTTATAGTCGGCGCACGAGAGATGGGACATAGCATCTCCGAGGTAGCGATGAAATTTGGATTTTCACGTACGACCATTTCACGAGTGTACCGTGAATATCGGGAATCCGGTAAAAAATTAAATCTACGACATCGCTGCGGCCGGAAAAAGATCATGCAAGAACGGGACGACTGACGAGAATCATTAAACGCGACAGACGTGCAACCCTTCCGCAAATTGCTGCAGATTTCAATGCTGGGCCATCAACAAGTGTCAGCGTGCGAACCATTCAACGAAACATCATCGATATGGGCTTTCGGAGCCGAAGGCCCATTCGTGTACCCTTGATGACTGCACGACACAAAGCTTTACGCCTCACATGGGCCCGACAACACCGACATTGGACTGGAAACACGTTGCCTGGTCTGACGAGTCTCGGTTCCAATTGCTTCGAGCTGATGGACGTGCACGGGTATGGAGACAACCTCATGAATCCATGGACCCTACATGTCAACAGGGGACTGTTCAAGCTGGTGGAGGCTCTGTGATGGTATGGGGCGTGTGCAGTTGGCGTGATATGGGACCCCTGATACGTCTAGATACGACTCTGACAGGTACGTAAGCATCCTGTCTGATCACCTGCACCCATTCATGTCCATTGTGCATTCCGACGGACTTGGACAATTACAGCAGGACAATGCGACACCCCACACGTCCAGAATTGCTACAAAGTGGCTCCAGGAACACTCTTCTGACTTTAGAAACTTCCGCTGGCCACCAAAATCCCCAGACATGAACATTATTGAACATATCTGGGATGCCTTGCAACGTGCTGTTCAGAGGAGATCTCCACTCCGTCTTACTCCTACGGATTTATGGACAGCCCTGCAGGATTCTTGGTGTCAATTATCTCCAGCACTACTTCAGACATTAGTCGAGTCCATGCCACGTCGTGTTGCGGCACTTCTGCGTGCTCGCGGGGGCCCTACACGATATTAGGCAGGTGGCCAGTTTTTTTGGCTCTTCAGTGTATATATCTCTTTTAATCCTTTTATCCTGTCTTTTCCGAGTCCAGCGAAAGAGATCCTATATTTTTAACAGCAATACTCACAAAGATATTCGAATTAAAAATCTGAGAAAAGTTGTTAGGAAAGATTACATAAATGATGGGGGGAAAAGAAGCGTTGCCCGTTAGTTTTTGCTGTTCTTTCCCAACTTTTCTTCATTTGTGAATTGAAATATCTCAGTGACTATTGAAGTTAAAAGCATTTTCTTTTATCTTTTTTTTTTTGGGGGGGGGGGGCTCAGAAATGACAGGCAACAACTTTCTAATTGGAAGTTATAGTACAAGGGGACCGCATAAAAATTTAGACTATTTATTTTGTGACACACTGTATTTTCATTCTCAAAACGCGTATGGTGTAATTTTTGAACTCGTTCGGAGCATTTTTTAAATTGGAATTATACCTCTACGACAGGTGGTTGATAAGATGAAGGCCGCATTAGCACTTACAAGACACCCTATGAATTAGTCGAATTATTATTATTATTTTTTTTTTTTTGTAGGTTACGTTATAGGAGTTAATTTTCCTTCATTAATTCTGGAATTTTGCTTCAATTCTGGAATTATTTCCTTTAATAATTATTTCTTTCATTGATTCTGGAATTATAATCTCATTAAATTTAGAAATATCTCTTTCATTAATTTTGAAATTATCTTTCATTAATTTTGAAATTATCTTTCATTAATTCTGGAATTATTTCTTTTATTGATTCTGGAATTATAGTTCATTAAATTTGGAAATATCTCTTTCATTAATTTTGAAATTATCTTTCATTAATTTTGAAAGTATCTTTCATTAATTTTGAAATTATCTTTCATTAATTCTGGAATTATTTCTTTTATTGATTCTGGAATTATAGTTCATTAAATTTAGAAATATCTCTTTCATTAATTTTGAAATTATCTTTCATTAATTCTGGAATTATTTCTTTTATTGATTCTGGAATTATAGTTCATTAAATTTGGAAATATCTCTTTCATTAATTTTGAAATTATCTTTCATTAATTTTGAAAGTATCTTTCATTAATTTTGAAATTATCTTTCATTAATTCTGAAATTATTTATTTTATTGATTCTGGAATTATAGTTCATTAAATTTGGAAATATCTCTTTCATTAATTTTGGAATAATCTTTCATTAATTCTGGAATTGTCGCTTTCATTAATTTCGGAATTATCACTTTTATTAATTTCGGAATTATCATTTTTATCAATTTCGGAATTATCACTTTTATTGTATAATTGTGGAAATATCACTTTTATTAATTGTGGAAATATCACTTTTATTAATTGTGGAAATATCACTTTTATTAATTGTGGAAATATCACTTTTATTAATTGTGGAAATATCACTTTTATTAATTGTGGAAATATCACTTTCATCAATGTTGAAATTATCTCTTTCATTAATTCTGGAATTATCATTTTTTGTCAATGCTGAAATTATCTTTCATTAATTCCAGAATTATCTTTCATTAATTCCAGAATTATCTTTCATTAATTCCAGAATTATCTTTCATTAATTCCAGAATTATCTTTCATTAATTCCAGAATTATCTTTCATTAATGCTGAAATTATCTCTTTCATTAATGCTCAAATTATCTCTTTCATTAATGCTCAAATTATCTCTTTCATTAATGCTCAAATTATCTCTTTCATTAATGCTGTAATTATTTCATCGATGATGAAATAATTTCTTTCACTTATTGTTTTAAACTCCTATTTACGCCATAAGAAAATAACGGGGGACTGCGCGTGTTTTCACCGACTCACGTGATCTTCCGACGAACGATGTTGCGGACAACGTTCTCAGCACTGCCAAGGCGGAGACCGCTGACGTCATACTCCCTCCAGTAATATAAGCTCGATGATACAATCCCCTTGAAACATGAATGGCATATCTGTGAGTACTATACACGCTATTTGGATGTTTTTTTCTAATTGGAAGTACGCCTCTAGGATCAACGGTTCTTCAGCGAGTAAAAATGCGGCAAGGGGGGAATTATGGAATCACCCAGTATACAATATATTCATCATTATTCTTTTAATCATTTTTTTAATTTTTAAAAAAAGTGCCACAAGATCTTACTCTTCACTTGAGCGGACACCATCGTACAGGACATCGAAAGCACCAACAGGAAAACTCCCCTCAGTAAATGGTGATCCATCTTTGTGAGCTGCGTCTGGTCTTGGGAAGACGCTGTGAACCAATCACCTTTTGACTTCTCAGATCTAAAACAACAGGAAATCATCGAAAAAATGTGTAGTTTATGCAGTTAACATTAACGCTGGACGTTCTTCTTCAACCTTTCATTTTCACTAACATGATTATTGGCAAGTCCTTCCCAAAAGAAGGCACAAGATAACAAATAGAGGCATCCACAAAGTGTTTTCGACCCGTAGGTGCTTGGCTCGAGGCTTTATTTATGTAGAAGATTTCGATTTTAAATTTTTAGGTGACTGCTAGAGCACCCACAGCAGTGCCGTCTTAACGCACGGGCAAACTCCGGCACGGCCCGGGGGCTCAGAGTTCTTGGAATGCTTTATGCAGGGCCGTCTTAAGAGTATCGTGGGCCACCGGCTCGTGTGATTTTTCTGAGGTCCTCTCAGACAAATTTACATGCTTACTCTTGAATATTTCAACCAGATCATCATCACATCTCTTAATTTTTCGATAAGATACTCACGTAAAGTATTTAAGGATTCTAAGAAGTGTCACGAGTTCGATACCAGATTCGTCCTTGTTAGAAACTTTCCTGACGCGGGGGTACAACGAAAACGTGACCATAGAAAAAAGATTGCAACCGCAGAGAGTCTCGAACCGAAAGGTTAGCGCACCAACCTCTCGGTGAGTACCAAAAAAAAAAGGTCGTCGGGAATCAGGAATAAATTGTAGGTCCCGGACTAAATAGCCCTCGTATGTAGAAAATGACCGTAGAGAGACAAAAAATAATCAGAGAAATGGAAAAGGAATCATTTTGTCATCACTTTTCTCTTGAGGTCCCCGGGCCGTTCCCGGTTGTGCCCATGCGTTAAGACGGCACTGGACTAATGGTAATGAGATCTGGTTACATTTGTAAGCAGGCATCTTTAGTCAGCTCAGAAATATCAATTTGCCGGTTGGTGCATCATAATGCTCTTAAGATAGCCTTGACTGACAGGGAACCTTCAGTTCTGACGTTACTGATAACAGGGAATTTGTAGTTTGGGAGGGGAGGGGGCTGGAGTTGGACTTCATGCCTTTTTGCTCTACAAATTCAATAAAAAATTAATATTTGATCATTTCATAATTTTTGTTTCAAAACGGCCATTTTCTGCGCACGAGGACTAATTAGACCGGGTCCTAGGATTTACTGCCGATTCCGAACGGCACCCTGTTTTATACTCACCGAGAGGTTGATACACTAACCCTTCGATGTGGGACTCCCTGAGGTAGTAATCTTTTTCCGTCGTCGTTTCCTGTTGTAACCCTGTGTCAGGAAGGTTTCTGGCCTGAAAGTTTCGAATCAGCACCTTCTAGAGATAGAAGACCTCCGCACGCTGCTTGTGACGTCAGTAAGTAGTCCATTTTCCCTCAAAATATTCAGGGGGGAAAAATTCCCTGCTCGTACCAGTAACATCGTTGTGCGGGAAAAAAATGATCGGGCCCGGAATTGGTGATTTCTGCGCCCCTTATCCAATCACTATGCAGTATTTGTGAGCCAACCAGGAAGATTCTACGCCAAAATAAGAAGAAGTGAAATAGGATGCTGTGTTTCAAAATGTGGCAAACTTGCTAGGTAGTCTGAATGACGTTTATGGCAATCCTGGCGGAGGCCTTTTATCTCTAGGAGGTGCTGGTCGAACTCATTAATTAATTAATGTTATAGGAGTCCCATACATTAAAACTCGTAGTCTGGGATCCCACAATAAATCCTAGAGAACGAACCCAATGTCATTCGTGGAGCATTAGAGACAGACCTCAGTAGCCCCCAAAGTTCTGTAAACCTTTTTCTGATTGATTTTTTTAACCCGTGAACTTAGGCCTTGATTACACTATAAAAGTTTAATAAAAGTACTTTTATAAAACTTGAAAAATGTCACCAATAAGGAGATTATTGGTTACATTCCAGAAAATGCAACCGATGATCTTAATGGTAGCATTTTTCAAGTTTTATGAAAGGACTTTTATCAAATTTTTATACCGTAATCCCGGCCGAGACTACACTATAAAAGTTTTGTGAACGTGCTTTTATAAAACTTGAAAAATACAATTAATAAACAGATCGGTTGCATTTGCTCGAATGTAATCTATCACCTTATTGGTTGTATTTTCAAATTTTATTAAAAATACTTTTACAAAGCTTTTACAGTGTATTACACTATAATTGTTTTCTTAATATTTTATAAAACTTGAAAAATTCAACCAGTAAGATTATTGGTTGGTTGCATTTGCTCGAATGTAACCTATGAGCTTTATTGGTTGGATTTTTCAAGTTTTATAAAAGGACTTTTATCAAACTTTTATAGTGTAATACCGGCCTAATAGTGTAAAAAATCAAAAAAGTTGATTTCTATCAGTTTTTCGTGAGGACATCTAGCGTTTCATTTACTAGTGACTTATAAAATGTTCAAAAAATGACTTAAATAAAGATTTTATACATTGTTATGAATATTAATTTGAATGTTTAGAAATGAACATCAAACGTACGAAAAATTTTCAGTCACTTAAATTTAAAACTATTTTTCTAAAAAAATCTAGAAATTTTCATTAATGCTGGGACTTCTTTCAAGATGTCACTCTTAAATTTAAACGATGTCAATAATTACGTCGTTTCAAATGTGGGCTTAATTAATATAGGTTACCTGTCAGCAAGATTTGTCCAGGTATCTTATCCGGTCGCAAAAAACAGGAGTCGCTCTCAGACGAAGGAAGCCACAGTGTGGAGCACCTACTGTATTTCCCCCTTTGAAAGTCCTCTCAGCTTGAGCACCTCCCACCGAATGATTGGAATTTTTCTTCTTTCGTTCAATTCTCGCGAACTTTAGACGCGTGCGTATGTGTTATAATTCTTGACATTCTAATTCACTATCTCCGCTGAGTGATAAAAAGAAGCTGCAATAAGACGCCCCCTGTTCAGTACAATCATATTGTTCGATAACAATAGTAAAACTATTGTCCTTTTTTTCTCTCTCTCTCTCTTCATTACCTTTCTTTCCCCTTGAAACGATAGCGAAATGTGTGTTATCTGTTCGATATCGACTATCTCGTGCTCAGGACATGGAATTAAGGACTATTTTTTTAGTCGAAATTTCATATTATTGAATAAATAAACAACACATATATGCAGTTTAATCCTTTGTACAAGATATACAGAAGACTGGATGTTGTGAAGATATTTATTATTTGAGATGTTAATTTTTTTAAGGAAGGAAAAAACTCATCTCCGCCTCTACCGGGAATCGAACCCGGGTCCCTCGACTGCCGGACGAGTGCTCTGACCACTAAGCTACAGAGGAGATAGAGATTTCCCTTCGCTAGAGCGTATATGTGCCGAACGGAACCGTGCAATGGACGGTGAAACCGATCAGCTAATAGCTCATGGACGTACGAGCCACCAGAAGGCTATATATGACATGAATGTCGCTCTCCACTTGTTAATACAAGATATACGGAAGACTGGATGTTGTGAAGATATTTATTATTTGAACATACAGTCTTCTGTATATCTTGTATTAACAAGTGGAGAGCGACATTCATGTCATATATATATAGCCCTCTGGTGGCTCGTCGTCCATGAGCTATTAGCTGATCGGTTTCACCGTCCATTGCACGGTTCCGTTCGGCATACATGTGCTCTAGCGAAGGAAAATCTCTATCTCCTCTGTAGCTTAGTGGTCAGAGCACTCGTCCGGCAATCGAGGGACCCGGGTTCGATTCCCGGTAGGGGCGGAGATGAGTTTTTTTCCTTCCTTAAAAAATTAACATCTCAAATAATAAATATCTTCACAACATCCAGTCTTCTGTATACCTTGTATTAACAAGTGGAGAGTGACATTCATGTCATAATCCTTTGTAGTTAATTGTTTAATAAATACCTGAAGATAATTTAATGTGAGAGTTGATTGGTGTGTGATTATATTTCTCCAAAGAAATTAGGATTGCAAAAAACGATGGCATTGTCAGTTGTCCAAATAATCGCTAATCGTTTCTGGAAAAATGGTCAAGTCGACCTTTTCTTGGTGCAAGAGAACGGAGAAAATACGGGACGTTGCTAATTATCGCCAAAATAATCACCAATTGTTCCTGAAACTGCCAAAATATTCTAACCATCATTAGAAGAATCACAATCTCCAGAAAAGGAAGAGCGAAAAAAATGAATTGTATTTGAAGCAGTTGACCTTAAACAGCGATTCACTGACCCCCGTTAGGAGTCCTTTGAAAAGTTTCAATTGGGAAGGGGGGGTCCGTGAAAAATTGGATGAAGAATTGAATTACAAAATATTTCCACAATTATGCAAAGAAATCTTTTCATAATTAATAAAAATTCATATTTGATGGAAAAAATAATTTCAGAATTAATGAAAATCCCTATATACAATGAAAAAATAATAATTCAGAATTTAGAAGAAAATTCGCATTCAACGAGAAAATAATTTTGTGGAAAAAAGGATACTTCACACATAGTTAATTAATGAGTTAACTCATATTTAATCATAATAGGGTATTCCTGTTTGACTCCTTGGCCCAACCGTTAAGACACAACTGTATAAATCTAGATATCACGGAAGGGCTGATTTGCAATTAAATTCCATCAAAAAATTTTTTCTGGCCCGAAATGGCTGAAAGTTTGAAGAACCCCCTGGGTTGGAACACCCAGAATCGAAAAAAAAAAACTATGAAAGAAATGCTCTTTGTAGCGGTAGTTTGTTTGTTAATGGTAGGTTACTAGACGTCTCGTATATTTCAATGAAATACAGGGTGATTATAAAAAAACTATCCCGACATATGGGCCCCCTAACTATCATACCATTCACAGAAACTGGATGAAATTTTGGCATAAGGTATTTTGATGTATGCGCTCGAGAATGATATCGAAAACAACAGTGTCACTCTAACAGTTACGGTTATAGTGAGAAAATTTCGAAAATATCAAATGGCAACACCATTTTGTACCATGGCGTGTGGCTTTACACTAAAAAAAAAAAACCAGATTCATCACAGGGTGAACTAGGCTAAAGCCCTGTCATCCTCCCGCCAGAGTCTTCTTTAAGGGCGGCAGGTAAGCTTGAGCCGCCCCCTTGCCCCCAGTAACATTTCTCACATACTTTATTAGACGCTGGCATTTTGAACATAGGCAGAGATGGACTTGGAAGTCGGGGAGGGCACGTTCATTATTGCTGGGGGAGGGGGGGGGGCATGATGATGACGTTACTTTCAAGTAACCGGTAAATTAATTTGTTGCATACTAAATACATTTTTGTCTGTTTTTCGGGCTTCAATTAGAACTAAAATTAGCTTACCTACCAAAAAAATTTACATGACGATCATTTCATTTTCTCATATAATGTGGACTATAATGTGGAAGAATATACAGGGTGTCCTGTAAGTGCTAGCACTGCCTTTATCTCATCAACCGGCCTCGTAGAGGTATGGTTCAAGTTTAAAAATCGCTCAAAAGCCGCTGAAAATTTACCCAGTACCAGTTTTGAAAAGGGGAATATATATACAGCGTGTGACAAAATAAAAAAAATACAATTTTAAACGGTCCCCCGTCCTCTGACTTCCAATCAGAAAGTTTTGCCATTTTTTAGTCGCTGAGATATTCGGATTCATAAATCGGAGAAAAGTTGGGAAAGGAATGTTGTCCGTTAGTTTTTGCTGTTCTTTCCCAACTTTTTTCCGATTTTTTTGAAATTCACATATCTTAGCGAATACTGCACTTGAAAACGTGGAATTTTTTATGTTGGCCTCAGGAGATACAGGGCAAAAAAACTTTCTAATTAGAAGTTAGAGGATAAGGTGACCATATGAAAGTTTAGATTTCTTTTGTAATGCGCCGCGTATTTTCATGCAGTCCGGGGATATTACTCCGTGATCTTTACCCTTTAAGCGGTTTTTAAGATTTTCCTGATCCACATTATAACTGCCACATTTGAAATTGCGGAACCTTCACAAATTGCCATTTAGTTGCAAGAATTCTTTTTTCCGGTTGCGCTCTCTTTTATCTAACCTAGAACAAAAGCCGACTCCGCCCACTAGCAGTTTATTGGTCAGAGTAGGGGGGTGGGGGGAATGGCAAACATATTTTACTGTAAGAATAACTCCAATGCGTTTTCGGACGCCGAGATATTTCAGGGTGGCTGAAATAAAGCAGATCAAGATTGACCAGATATTTCGGGATTGCCGCTGAAAAGGATTAGTGAAAATTATTTTCATCCACGATTTAGTCAGCATTACAAATTCAAGTAAGCTTCGTCAAAAATCAGAAACAAAAGGGAAATTCTTATAAAAGACTTCCCCATTTGAGGTAACGGAAGTAAGTTGCTTTGCATCAGTCTGGGGTGGTGGGTGGTTCCATAAAAGATATTGGGACAGCTAAAAAAACGGAGACATACGGTAATGTCCCGTGAAATATTTCTCATATGATCTCTGTAGTCCAAGGGAATTACTCCGTAATCTTAAGATCATCTCTTAGCCCGTTGTATATACAGTCGAATCCCGTTTTAACGAATACCGTTATAGCGAAAATCTCGTTTTAACGAACACTTTTTAATCCCCCAAACAAGTTTACATAGTAACAATACTAGGTAATCTGGAATTCTTTTATAACGGAATTTCGTTTTAACGAAGTGATTCCTCCGGTCTCTTGGCGTTCGTTATAACGGGATTCGACGGTATTTTGTATGTATTGTGCATTTAGATCATTCGTATCTTCCACCTCAACATGCCAAATTCGTCTTCTTACTTGCCCCACAAGTCTTCTCTTCACTTTTGAAATCTTAGACTGCGGTCTCTAGCCGTTATGTACCACACGTGCAATTTTTCTCTCTGGTAATTGGATTCCGCTATCCATTTTTAGTCAGATGGCTTGTACATCGACTTGATAGCTGTCTTCATAAGGAGAACGAAGCGAGTGATTTGATACTTGTGAGTACGGGGCAAGGGGGAACCACTACTATGAATCTTTGCTAATTTTTCCGACACAACCCTGCCTCTTTTGAGGTAACGGAAGTAAGTTGTTTTGCATCAGTCCGGGGCTGTGAGCGGTTCTATCTATCTTAGTCCGTACGGAGATCGCCTAAATGTCTGAGGTAGGCAAATTGAACATTAATTTTGAGTTTTGCAGATAGAATTCTAGTTACAGAGACTTTTTTGTTACCTGCTTAACATGATAGTTAAGATTCAGGAGAGTGTCTATGTATACTCCCAAGTGCTTTGTCGCAATGCTTGGGTCAATCGCTTGATGTTCAATAAACAAGTAAGAATTTTGTGGAATCGCTTTTTTGTCAGCCACATAAAAACGCACTTTGAAACATTTAATTTTGCCCTATTTACTAAATTCCAGTATTCCACTTCTTCCATCAGCTTGGAGGTTGCTAAGAGCCTTAGAAGTTATCCCATCTGTGCATATCATGAGGACATCGTCAGCATATAAAGATAAAATTCCCTTAGGCTCCTGCGGATAATCATCCATAAAAATATTGTGTAATATAGGTCCTAAGTTTGATCCTTGATTGATTCCCGTTTTAATGCACTTTTTGGAAGAACATGCTTCGCCTATTTTGATCTGAACTATTCTGAAAAATAAGTACGATCGCAAAAATTTAATGATTATCGAGGGATAACCTCTGTTGATCATCTTCAGTAGGAGCTTCTCGTTCCAAATGCAATCGAAAATGCCTTGTTATAATCTAAAAAAAGCTCCTACTGCATAGGCTTTGTAGTTTTTAGCCGCTTGAAGGCATTCCACAACCCTCACGAGTTGATTTGTAGTACCGGGGCCTCTTTTAAAATCAAATTGCTCGGCTCTGGCTAGATTGTGATCCATAAATTTGTTCAATCTTGCTGCAAATACCCTTTCGAATAATTTAGACAGATGTGGAAGAAGGGCGATGAGTCTGTATGAACTGCAGCACTCTTTTGGTTTATCTTGCTTCGGTACAACCTTCATAATGGCATTTTTCCAGTAATCTGGAGAGCACACTTGATCAAGATGAATGAACATCAAAAAGAAATCTTAATTAATAAAATTTCGGGTAGTATATCATAATATAAATCTTTTAAATAAAGCAACAGCCTATAAAATTCAAAAAATGATATAAAATTAAAATGATAAATTTTTTATTTTTAAAACCTGGATGTTATTAGGAAATATTCTCATTATTAGAGATCACAGCACATTTGTCACCTTTTACTAAAAATATTTGATAACAGATGGCGCTAAAAAATCAAATATATCATTTTTTTTTTTTTCTCTGACAAAAAAGTTTTCAGCGGTACCAAAATACGGGGTGATTATAAAAAAACTATCCCGCCATATGGGCCCCTAACTATCATACCATTCACAGAAACTGAATGAAATTTTGGCATAAGGTATTTTGATGTATGCGCTCAAGAATGGTATGGAAAACAATAGTGTCACTCTAACAGTTACGGTTACAGTGAGAAAATTTCGAAAATATTAAATGGCAACACCAAGTTTTTTGTATTGGAATGCGATCTCCATTGTGAAAAACACTAAATAGCGTTGGAATGGCACCTGTAGCACGAAAATCCCCGGAGCTAGGCAAGGAAAAAGGACTTTGCCGTGCACCAAAGCATTAATGTTCGTTTCATTCGTCACACCGAGATCCCACAAGGCCTGATTAGTCCTCCACAAGGTCATGTGGAAACACAATAAAATGCTTTATTTTATGCTGCTTCTCTGTCCTTATTGGTTGTCCTCACTTTTAGCCTATCTACCGCCGGTGATTTTCGTGCTACAGTTGCCGTTCGAACGCTATTTAGGGTTTTTCACAATGGAGATCACATTCCAATACAAAAAACTTGTGCCATCCGTAATTATGCCACGGATCACTGAAGTAACCTGGGAATGTTCCTCGAGTAACTTGAGTGATGTAGAACCACACTGGAGGGTCCGCTTAAGTTCTCTAAAACTGTGTCACATGTCACTCAAGGGATCTCTAAATGTGCCACGCATCCTTCAAGTGTTCTGGAACTGTGTCGCCCGGGTGTGATCTTTGAATGTGAAAGGGATCTTTGAGACTTACTTCAATGATCTGAAAATGTGCTACGGGCCACTTAAATACTCTGGAATTGTGCCACGGGTCATTTAAGCGATTTGTAAATGTACGGCAGGGTTCATTTTTACAAAATTAGGTTTGAGGGGGGCAAGCCCCATCAGATAACCTTCAGGGCCGCATTTGGTCTGCGGGTAAAGGGTTTACCATATATGGCTTACTTGCACCCAACACTAGGATCGTTTCCTCCGATTCACATTCTAATGACATTTTCGATATGTTATCAAAATAGTCTCATTATTAAGATTTGGCGAGATAGATTCGAGCGTTTCTTTTGGACACCAACAAATCCAATAGATTTTGTCATTTTAATAGTGCCATAACTCATCCCATTTTCCAGATAAAAATCAAACTATCAAGTCCGTAGTGGGGGGGGGGGGGTTACCAGACCCCCCAAGTCCCCCCTCGCTACGCCCCCCCCCCGAAATGTGAGAAAATGACCGAGAAAAGGGAAAAAGATGGCCAAATCTATTGTTCTATCACTTTGGTCCCCCCCCCCGAACGAAATTTCTGGCTACGCCCCTGCAAACTATAGTATAATAATATCTATTGAAATTTTGCGGGTCACAATTTATAAAATTAACTTCTCGAAATCGCGTTGTAGCGAAATCGCATAAAGCGAGACAGATACCTATAACCCTTTATTCACCGCCATATGCATTATCCAGCTATTTCAGCGATAACGAACAATTACTTTTTGCGACGTTTCGTATTTTCTCGTTTCCCCCCCCCCCCCCCCCCCCCGATAGCATAAGATCAGAGTAGTCTATACTGATATTGATATGTTTATACGCTGGATCATGATGTGAAGTGCTGCTATCTGTTTGTTCAGTTATGAAACAAACATAAAATAAAAAATCGATATGGACTGATCGAATTATCCCAAATTTCACGATTGATTAAGACGATAGAGGTTTTTTCGTTACCGCCATATACAGTTGGATTCCCGTTTCAACGAATACCGTTATAGCGAAAATCTCGTCTTAACGAACACTTTTCGAATCCCCCCAGCTAAGTTTACATAGGAATAGTGTGAACACAATCCAAGCGTTCCATTTTTGTAATACTTTTTTTTTTTTTTTTTTGCATTGTGGGCTCCGGCCTAATGCTGAATAAAGACTACTATTATAGGAACAATGCAAAAACCTGGAATTCCTTTATAACGAAATTTCGTTGTAACGAAGTGATTTTTCCGGTCTCTTGAAGTTCGTTATAACGGGATTCGGCTGTATATACTTTTTTTCTTTTTCTCCGAGACCGTCCATCCCTTTGGGAAAGAGCGCAGACCATCCCAAGATGGTCTCTCTGGGTGGTCATGTCTGTATGTATATACTTTTTTAATTTTTTTCACAAAAACATCTACCCGTGCATGGTGCTGTCTTAACGCATGCCCCCCTCAAGAGAAGAGGGGCCTCAAAAAAATGAGAAGTGGTTGAATTTTTCGAGAATTTGTCATGTAGGGCCTCAACTTGAGGCGACCACTGATAGGCAGCACCTTCACTTCCAACCCATCTCACTAATGGCAGTAAATTGCAATATAGCGATATGGCCAGAGTTGGTGCTTGGTGAAGTAGTAGTAGGTAGGGCCTCAGCAAAATCACTTGGTCCGGGGGCCCATAATGCTATCAAGACGGCTCTGCCTATGCACCACACAGTATAATCTACATATTTATCACAAAAAAAGTATGCAATAAAATTTCTGATTCAATTCTGGAATTTCGGAGATATTATTTCGGTTTAAGTGGATAACAGAAACGCTGGATGGATCAGTATCGTGTGTTCTTGAATTCTCATCTGCCACGTTTGAGCTAAAGTTTGGCATCAGTATTATCGCTATAGCCTATCGTAGAGCTGCTGAAAACTAGGCTGGCCCATCCGCCCTTCAGTGACGTCACGAGCTTAGCACGGAGGCCCTCTGCTACAGATAGCGTTGGCACCCACTCGCCAGTGATGCTCTTAAGACGGCTCTGCCTATGTGATTGTGTGATTTCTTTCTATGGACCCACGCGTGTTATTTTTGATTTCACAAAAATCTCCAAAGCCGCAATGTGGCATATCCATAGCCATTTTCGCTGAAAATGTTGTCTATATTCTTTCCAATATATATATAAAGTATCGCAAGTAATATATTCAGTAAGAAATAAATTTTCATTTCGTAATTACAGGATGTATAATTTCTGTATAAAAATGAGATTTATTGGAATAGGCACGGTCTAATACAGTCGAAGCTCATTATAACGACCCCTCCCCCGTTATAGTGACAATTCCATTATAACGACCAGTAGGATAAGTCCCAAATGCTTTCATAAAATGACTATTATATGTGTTTGACATTCGATACAACGACCCTCCCTATATAACGTCCGTTTTCGATGAGACGGAGGGGGGAAGTCGGTATCTCGAGCTTCGACTGTATTAAGCATACATTGAAGCTCTTATATGAGACTAACTTTCGCCATGAAGAATATTTACGCATGCGTATAATATCAGTATATTTTTTCTGATGACCAAGAGATCATCTAGAATTATTCCACCATAATTGATTTCTGATCGATGAAGATCCCGTGGAAATCAGCTGGCACTGATGATCCGGTCACGAAATCAACTCTGGCCAATTCTTTCATCGTCTTCGCGTCCAGGATCAAGAGACCGACCTTCTTGTCATCGTGTCTGTCTAGTATAGACGAAAGTATAACACCTAGAGAGAGATGGAACGTGAAAACAAAAATGAATTGGCGTAGCACACATTTGCATTACTTAGTACATACCGTGGTTATTGAATTAACCCATCAAGCACACATTAACATATGTGAGCTTTGGCCTGAGTTAGGTCTAGCCGTTCCATATACAGTCGCGTTCAGCCAGCACCTCCTAGAGATAGAAGGCCTCTGCAGTGTTTGCCATAAACGGCATTCAGACTACCTAGCAAGTTTGCCACATTTTAAAACACAGCATCCTATTTCGTTTCTTCTTATTTTGGCGTAGAATCTTCCTGACTGGCTCACAAATACCGCAAAGTGATTGGATGTGGGGCATGTAAATCGCCAATTTTGGACCCGATCATTTCTTTTCCTCACAACGATGATACTGGCACAGGGAAACTGACGAGAAAATACTGACGAGAAGGAAAATTTTTTTCCCTGAATATTCTGAATGACGTCACAAGCAGACTGCAGAGACCTTCTATCTCTAGGAGGTGCTGGTTCAGTACACACGAGCTTCTAAGGAAAGAGGGTTTGTAGAGTAATGCAGACGTTTCCAACGTAAAACTTCTCACGGAACCCTTGACAGTGATACGGCTGTACCGCGGTACCCCCAATGATAAGGAAGCTGTTCTAGGGAACTCAATCAAATTTTTGAATATTTATCCAAAAATAGTGCGTTCGTAGTTCCGTCTCACCAGTATCATAGCTCCAGGGCAAAATGAAAGAGGTCTTAGAGGCACCATCCCTCTTATCCAAGGATGATATCGCTCTCCGCTATCCATACTACGGTTTTCAACAGCTGGCTGAGGCAATTATGAATTTAGGATATAAAGTTAGGAATAACTGCCCTTGCGGGGGAATCGAACCAACACGTTGTTTGGCAGAAAGCTCCAGCGCGTATCTTTGACGTCACTGAAGTCGTCCATTTCACCTGCAGCCATTGGATATAGCAGGCTGACATATGCGAAATCTTTACCTTTTTTTGCAGTATATTCAATGACAATAGGTGAAACGGACGAATTCAGTGACTGATGAAATTCTTCCTGATGAAACGTACTTCTGGTTCGAAAATTCTATGTGAAAAATAAGTGATGTTATTGTTTCTAAGTCGTTTAGTCATGAAAGAGTGGTGCCTGATTTTTTTTTGAACGACACTATCTCGTTAAAATTCAAAATAAAGAACAGCTGTGCGAGTATTAGTAACGGAAACGTGTTCTTCTTGGAATGCTATCCGATTCAGACGAACTTATGGTCGAAGTTTTTCTTTTTTTATCAACAGCATTGCTGTGATCTATTTCGTTAATATAGATGGCAGCATCTAATAGACCTTATTCTGTGCTTTGTTTATAATGTTCAAGTGATTTAAGATTGCTGTCTGTTCTGCTTCTGTGTCTCACGCTCTCTCGAGCATTCGCAATCATGTAGCCAACGCGTTAACATCTATTTCTATTCGTGCTTCATCCTTTATCATGTGTATGTGTATTAAATGCAATAAGTCGAAGAGTTCACTTCGTCTTCTATCGTCTTCCACTCGGACGAATGTTTCAGCGAGAATGAAACATAAAACTGGCGACGAGGATGGGATGTTTACCAAACTGATGCCTGATGAGAGCTGGTATGTTTATTTCGACATTGCTTTTCCTTATCACGCTCGAGTTTCGTGGCACTGGTACCTATTTATATTGATGTTTATAAAATTCTAACATGGCAACAATTGGGTCTATGCCTGAGTTCGATACCTCAAATTCGGGGTCTTGGGATTTATATATACAACAGCTGACTTTTTTCTTGGAAGCAAATGCGATAACGCTTCCTGAAAAGAAAAGGGCTGTTCTTTTGGCTGTGTGCGGAATAAAAACGCTAGGGATTTTGCGTTCCCTTGTGTCGCCTCAGCAGATTTCTGATGTGAGTTTCGATAACATACTCGAACTACTGAAGAATCATTTCTGCCCAAAACCCTCCGAAATTTATTGCAGATTTCAATTTCATAAGAGAGTACAGTTAAACAATGAGTCAGTAAATTCGTACGTTACCGAATTAAGAAAATTAGCTGAAAATTGTAATTTTGGTGCTACTCTTGCTGAACGATTGCGCGATCAGTTGGTATGTGGATTACGAGATGAAGGAACTCAACGGAAGTTACTGGCAGAGCCAAAATTGAATTTTGACGATGCTGTTGCCAAGTGCCTTGCAGCTGAAACTGCGTTTTCACAATCAAAACAAATTCATTCTCAAAATTCTCAAGTTTCTAATTCAGGAACTTCTGATTTCGTTGATCAAGTGAAGTGTAAAAAGAAATTTAATTCGAAACAAAAAAATGTTTCAAAGGATGATTTTTCTAATAACAGTTATGTATGTTTTCGTTGTGGTGGACGACATGACCGTTCTAATTGTCGTTTCAAATCAGCGACTTGCAGGCACTGTGGCAAGAAAGGGCATGTACAAACTATATGCCGGGCCAAGAGTATTCAGAAAAATAAAGCATACACACATAATACACATGAAATTAAAACCGAAAATGAATATTCGAATTCTGTAATTAACTTTTCTGGTTTCAAACAAGGTATCGAGGTTTTATTGAACAACCATGCATTAAAAATGGAGATTGATTCTGGATCTTATTATTCTATAATTTCTAAAGAAACTTTTGAAACTTTGTTTGGTTGCTGCAAACCTAAGATTAGAAACAATTTTGTGAAGTTGCGGGATTTTCAAGGAAATTTAATTTCACTTCTAGGTTCATGCATAGTAGAAGTACAATTTGGGAACAAGAAAGTCAGATTACAATTGCTAATTTCAAAATGTAAATGCACAAATATTTTGGGTTTGTCATGGTTTGAGCCTCTGGGTATTTCATTGAATGGAGTCAAAAAGATTGAATCTAATCCTGTGGATTTTGTAATTCAAAAATATAGCGAGGTTTTTGATGCTGGATTGGGTACATTTGCAGGACCTGTCGTGTCTTTACCTCTTGATCCTCAATTTCCTCCCATTCGACTCAAGGCTAGGAATGTTCCACTTGCAATGAAACCAAAAATCGAGATTGCTTTAAAAAAACTTCAGGATGAAGGAGTTATTGAACCTATTTCGAACCCAAAGTGGTCAACTCCTGTTGTTCCCGTTATTAAACCTTCAGGTGACGTTAGATTATGTGGGGACTATAAGGTAACTTTGAATAAGGCCATGAATGCTCACCCCTATCCAATTCCAGCTGTTAATCAGTTACTGTCAAACCTGAAGGGTGGAGGATATTACGCTAAAATAGATTTAGCTCAGGCTTATTTACAGCTTCGTGTAGACGAAACTTCAGCTGAGGCCCAGACAATTGTAACTCACAAGGGTGCTTTCAAGGTTAACAGATTGCAATATGGTGTTAATGTTGCTCCTGGAATTTTCCAAAATATGATCGAAAATTTGTTTTCAAATTTGGAAGGAGTAGTTCCATATTTTGATGACGTTTTGATCAGGGCTAATTCTCTAGATCAATTAGCATCAAGATTAGAATGCCTTCTAGACAAACTTAAAAATGTCGGATTACGTGCTAAAAGAGAAAAATGTCTTTTTGGAGTCACTGAAGTTGAATTTTTAGGGTACCGTATCGATGCTGCGGGTATTCACCCTTCCAATTCGAAAATTGAAGCAATACGTTCGACTCCCATTCCAAAAAACAAACAACAATTGCAGGCATTTTTAGGACTGATAAATTTCTATAACAGTTTTCTTAAGGATAAGGCTACAGTTGCGGAAGTGTTGCATAGATTACTGGATCAAAATGCACCATTCAAATGGTCAAAGATCCACGATGATGCCTTCAATTCTCTGAAGGAATTGTTAAGTTCGGATAGTGTGTTAGTTCCTTTCGATGAAAAGCTTCCCATTGTGTTGGCATGCGATGCTTCACCTTTTGGAGTTGGTGCGGTTTTGAGTCACGTACTTCCTGATGGTTCAGAAGCACCAATAGCTTATGCCTCGAGAACTTTAACTACTACAGAACGGAACTATGCTCAAATCGATAAGGAAGCTTTGGGTATAGTATTTGGAGTAAAAAAGTTTCATCATTTTCTGTATGGTCACTCATTCACTATAGTTACTGACCACCAACCTCTGTTGGGAATTTTCAATAAAAATAAGCCCACGAAAGAGATTTTATCTCCGCGAATGCTAAGGTGGAGTTTGCTTCTAAATGCATATGATTTTTTGTTAATTCATAAGCCGGGAAAGAAAATTGGTAATGCGGATGCCCTAAGCAGATTACCGAATGCAAAAACTCCCGAATCCATGGTCACTTCTCCATTAGAAGTGCTATTCATAGAAGAATTAGAAAATCCACCACTTCATGCTGTGGATATCTCAAAAATGACTATTAGAGATCCAATACTTTCTAGAGTGTTGAACTGGGTACTAAAAGGTTGGCCTGTTGAGATGAAAAATTCACAGTTTCGAACTTATTTCATAAAAAGGAATGAACTATCAGTGCATAAAAATTGCTTATTATGGGGAAATAGAGTAATTATTCCAGTGCCAGGTCGATCTCGAGTTTTAAGTGAATTGCATGTCGCGCATCCAGGCGTTGAACGCATGAAAGCTCTTGCAAGATCGTTCGTATGGTGGCCAGGCATGGATGCTGATATTGAAAACTACGTAAGAAGATGTACGAACTGTCAACGTACAAGGCATGCACCTCCCAGAGTTCCAATCCATCCGTGGGAAATAACGACAAAGCCTTGGTCCCGAGTTCACATAGATTTCGCTGGACCATTTCAAGGACAAAACTTCTTGATTCTGATTGACTCTTACTCCAAGTGGACTGAAGTACGACGAATGACATTAACTACTGCCACCGAAACCATCGATGTGCTGCGCGAGATTTTCGCTACTCATGGTTTGCCGGATGTTGTAGTTTCCGATAATGGACCTCAGTTCACATCTAACGATTTTCGCCGTTTCCTGGAAAGTAATGGTATTCGTCAAGCACTGATTGCTCCTTACAGACCATGTGCAAATGGTCAAGCAGAGAGAACTGTCCAGTCGGTGAAGGACTCTCTAAAACGCATCGTTTCAGGTTCCTGGAGAAAGCGTCTTTCCAATTTCCTACTTCATCAACACATCACGCCATCTTCAGTAACAGGGGTCAGTCCAGCTGAGCTACTGATGGGAAGGAGGCTAACTACTGTCTTGGACCGTCTTCATCCAGACTTGGTGGGTGATAGAAGGTGGAAACAAGAGCAAGATGCAGCTACAGAGCAAAAGCAACGAAAAGTGAGACGATTCGATGCCAAAGATGCTGTCTACATCAGAAATTATAGCCAGGGTGCATCCTGGATTCCGGCTACTGTTGTGAAACCAACCGGACCAGTGTCATACAAAGCCATCACCAATACCGGAGATGTTGTCCGACGTCACGCTGACCAAATGATGAACCGTTATCCTACAGATCCTACAAGTTCAGAGATTTCCGGATCGAGTCCAATTCCTGCAGATGTGTCAACAGAGACTAGTGCAGAACCTTCAAGTTCAACGTTTGCAAACGAGCAGATACCAAACGATAACGGAACTGTGGCAACAAAGACTCCGAGACCGAAACGAACAATCATTCGCCCAAAACGACTGGGAATCGACGACTTTCCTAACTAAGAAGGGAGGGGTGCTGTGATCTATTTCGTTAATATAGATGGCAGCATCTAATAGACCTTATTCTGTGCTTTGTTTATAATGTTCAAGTGATTTAAGATTGCTGTCTGTTCTGCTTCTGTGTCTCACGCTCTCTCGAGCATTCGCAATCATGTAGCCAACGCGTTAACATCTATTTCTATTCGTGCTTCATCCTTTATCATGTGTATGTGTATTAAATGCAATAAGTCGAAGAGTTCACTTCGTCTTCTATCGTCTTCCACTCGGACGAATGTTTCAGCGAGAATGAAACATAAAAAGCATCATAAAGATCAACGGCACCTTAAGCTTACTGAAGGAATGGAGAATATCTCACTAGCGTAGGTTAAGAGGGCGAGTCCAATTTATAAGGAACGGGATCTGTTTTATTACGCGAGTGCTCTGACGGGTTAATCAGAGTCACCAACGTTCTGAACGGATTTCAAGTTGTATCCTATCGATATTTTCACACATAAGGAAACGTTAAATTCTCACCTGCGTCTTCTTCCGAGAAATTAGGATCAGCTACGAACACGGGCTCGGACACATTCGCCCCGACTTCGCACCAGCTCTGGACGCTGCCGTCGCTCAAGTTCACTTTCACCTGAGCGAGAAAAAAAAAAAAAAACTAATACAGGGTGTCTTGTAAGTCCTAAATCTCCTCAAGTGTTCGTCGTAATGGTTATTGTTCCAGTTTAAGATATGTTCAAAATGTGTTCAGGAATCACACACAGTTTCGAGAGTGAAAATGCAGTGTGTCACAGCGTAAAAAAATTCTACATTTTCATACGCCCCCCCCCCCCCCCCCCCCGTCCTCAAAATCCCAATTTGAAAGTTTTTATCCTGTCTCTTCTGAGGCCAACAACAAAAAATTCCACGTTCCCAAGTCCAATAATTCGCTCAGTTATTTGAACTCAAAACCAGAAAAGGTTTGGAAGAAACAGCATAAACTTTTCCGCTTTCATTCTATTTTTCCCCCAATTTTTCGCAGATTTTTGAATTCGAATATCTCAGTGAACATTTTCGTGCACTTGGAAACATGGAATTTTTTAAACTTTCATTTGGTTGTTAACGGGAAAGACAGGGCAACAACTTTCTAATTGGAAGTTAGAGAACAGGGAGATCGTATAAAAAAATTTATTTTCTTTATTTTATGGCACACTGTATTTTTCACTCTGAGAATCGAAGAGTGATTCTCTTGAGCACGTTCTGAGCATTTTTTTAAACTGAAACCAATTCCTCTCTACGACGAACGGTTGATGAGATAAAGGCCACATTAGAACTTACAGGACACCCTGTATATATTGAACGTGTTACCCTCTTTAAAAACAAAGGATATAACCATGGCTTCATACAGGCTTACGTACTGGCTTTTTCACACACATTTCTTTATAACCGCGCTCGCCCCCTTTAAGCTCAGATGATTGTGGTCTCGGAGCTACTGCGTGACGTCACTATTCAAGCACTTTGAAGCAGTCGACATCAGAGCAAAGAGACGTAGTGTATTGAGCAATATTATTTTAAAATTTTATTCGGTTACTTAACAGTTTCAAGTGAGTGGTCTCTCATTTACGGTTTTGTTCAAGTATCGCAAGTATACGCTTGTGGTGTTTTTATAATTTTTTTTCCTTTGAGTCCTGTGAAAATGAGTGACAAATAAATATGAGTCGCTATAGGATTGCAACGTGTAAGATACTAGAATCGGAGGACAAAGAAACTTTGGGCCCTACCATCACCACCCCCAGTGATGGTAACCTCTTCCAGCAAAATTTCCCTTTTGACTAAATTTTTCCCCACGCATTCTGAAAAATGTGCTGCCATCTAGCGGGGAAAATACGTAATCAAGTATTTCACAATATAAAAGTATGGACTGCATAATTTTTTTTTTTTCAAAAATTCTTCTGTTTGATGAACTCTCAAAATTCCCACGAATGCTAAGGGATTTCCCACTTGGACAAATTTTGGCCAATTTTCCCCACGAATATGGGAAATTTCCCGCGAGTTACCATCACTGATCACCCCACTGCTTGTAAGGGGTCGCTCAAGTATTACGTCAGCAAATTTTTTGCCATTTTAGACCTCCCTCGGCCCCTCTTGTCAGCACTTCCTAAACGAATATCTGAGACGCACGCGGGGGAGGTGGTAAGGCTCGTACCCCCCCCCCCCCCACAAACTATCAAAAACTTAAATTAATTAATTAATTAATTTTTTTAATGCAAAAAATATTTTTAGAAATAAAAATTCCAAAGAAAGAGGTTAAAAAACTAACTAAGAAATCGATTTTTTACATCCAAGAGACAGTTAGTATATAACGGTGTTTCTCAACCACAGGGCCGCGACCCAATACCGGGCCCTCACCTCATTCGTACCGGGCCGCGAACGATCAACCGTTTCATTTTTCCTCATTCATTTGCCGTTGGTTTTGTTTGTGCTGGGCCTCCCACTCAACAGAAACGAATGAAACCGGGCCGTGGGCTTGCCAAGTTTGAGAACCACCTGTTATATAACAATATCTTTTGATAATAACAATAATAATAATTAGGATTTATTTTTTGTGCATTTGCCTATACCATTATTTTATGTTGCAATTGTATTGGTAATAACGTAGTTTCAACGCTTCTAAAACCCACTCCTAATTCAAATGGAAATAAAAAGAAATAATTACAAATTATATAAAGTTCGAAATATAATTGAAATTATCTGTCTCGAGAAAGTTGTCTTCCAATCTCAACCCAATACAAGTTGACTTACGTACGTGATTCAACTGAAATGGATCCGAGAAAATCAGATCAGGGCGGCTATATTATAGTATATGGCCTTGGCCATGGCGCCCACAAGGGTTGGGCTGGCAAGGCTCCAGCCCTGGGGCCCGGGACGATTTTCGTTATTTTTTTGTTTTTTCACACTGTAAATCCATCGTAAAGGGGCCCGTGAAAGTCTAGTCGGGGGGCCCCGCAGAAGATTCCAGTCTAGGTACCCTACTCCAGGATGTGGGGGGCCATGGCCTTGTTTATTGTGTCGTCTACATGCTCCGGTTTGAAGCGAAGGGAAAGATAACACACAAGAGTTAAGAGAATATCGGCAAAACGCGTGGCGCGCGACGCATTTGACTCCTCCAGAAGCAGTCGGCCAATCATGCCCGACGTAAAGCGCTGTCGTGATGCGTATTGCGCTCTGCAGGAAAACACTCATGTTGCTTTTTCTTATTGGTGGGCGAACGGAATGTCGCGCTGGGCGGATCACGTTGCGAGCGGCACAGGAAACCTGCTCCTAGGAAAATCCGGCTTCATTGCATAGAATGCAATGTGGTTTTCAACCTTTTCGAGCCCGCGGTCCGGTTACATTCATTTGTGTGAGTCGAAGGCCCGTTCAAATACATGACCCACGGAAAATGAATGAGGGAAAATGAAATGCTAATCAGAATGTGGTCAGGGACCGGCGGCGGTTGAAAAATGAATCGGTTGAATCGATAGACTCCAAACCGATCGATTACTCTCATAATGAAAACCAATTAAATTCTATGCTCCTCACCAAAGATGTTTCTTCATCTCCAGCGTATGCACCGATGGCGTAGAAATAGTTGTATTTCACACCATTATAAGCGTAATTGATCCTCGGCAACTCTGTCCTTAAATCTGAAAAAAAAAAAAAAAAATAGGAGAAATGCCGTTTTTTGTATATGTTACTGCCAAGGCCAAAGTGCGGCTAATCCGCGACGAGGCCAGCCAATTTGGGTATTGACCAAAAGTTTCAGCCAAAGTCCGAATTTCAAAAGTGACTCGGACTTTGACTGGCCATTTCGTGAAGTGGTCGGAGACCCCTGTCCAAAGCTTGATGTGCTGATGTAGAACGGTGCGATAGGAGCCAAAAATCTATTTTTTTTTATTCGCCAACGTGTGATACATGTCTATATATACAGTAGCAGATATATTCGATTGGCTCCATGTGACGAGAGAAAAAAAAGTGAAATTTGAGAGGGAAAACTAGAAAAATGATTATATTATAAGCATATAGTTTTTTCTTCTAAGTTTTGAGGAAAAAACTATTACCGCATCGTGAGACTGTGGTTCGATGGGTTGCCATAACTAACGTCAACATAATTATCACGAAAAAATACGCCAACTTGACGATGTTCCCAAGTATGTCTTTTCTTATCGGACTTCGGCCAGGGATCAACGGCCACTTCACGAACTGGTCGGCCAATGTCGAAATTTCGGACATTGTCCTGGTCAATATTTACTGAATTGGCCGATTTCATGCTTTGACAGTAACATATACACCAATTGATCAGAAATCAGCATCAAACTGTATCGTAGAGGAAATTATTTACCAGATTCAGCTAGAACCTCTGGTGTACAGTGAACCACGCCATCTTCTTCGAGATACGCCTTGGCTTTACTCCCAGGCAGATCCAGGATATTCTCTTTCGTACCCTGATGAGGATCAAATTGAATATCTTTGAGAGTGTTCAAGAAAATCGAGAATATTTTTTATAATTATCTAATCAGGTTTCCACGGTCATTGTCTGGCAACTAGGCCATCGGAGACTAGAGTCACGTTGCACTCAACGTTTCCCCCAACTCCAGTAGTAACGTATCATCAGAACAGAACAGAACGGACCGATCACTGTCAACACCTTTTATAGCAAAAGGCATCCGCGCGAAGCACGTGACGTCACTGAAGTCGTCCATTTCACCTATAGTCATTGAATATACTGCAAAAAAGGTAACGATTTCGCATACGCCGGCCTGCTGTATCCAATTGCTATAGGTGAAATGGACGACTTCAGTGACGTCGAAGCCTCGCGTGGAGGCTTTCTGCTATAGAAGGTGTTGGCACTGTCACTTACGCGATATAAGCTCATTGCCCCTGAGAGTGGGGTCATGCTGGAGAAAATCCTGAGTTACGAAAAAAAAATTGGGGTCCCTATTATGGGATCTAAAGAACCCCACCCCCAGTCATGTATGTGCATTCACATACAATTAAAAAAGACATATGCAGACATATAACGAAAGGGTTATGTGATCAGGTTATACAATGAGTTCTGGGGTCCCTATTCTAGGTCACCTGGAGGAGCCTTTGACGATATGCATTTAAATAGGAGATTCAAAGTAACATCTACTAGCATAAATATGTAGCCTACACAAAAGTTCGAGACTGTACTAACTAAACAAATAAGTAAAAAAATAAATAAATCGGAGCCTTAGCGGGGACCTAAAGGACCTTGAATCATGTACATTCAGATGCAATTTCAAAAAACATGTGCGAGGGCAAGCAAATACAAAAATGATCAGGTTATACAAGAGGTTTCGGGGAAGCTCCTATCTAAGGGTGGCTAGATGACCCTTTGATAATATGCATTCAAATGCTAGATTTAAGAAGCGTGTATGAACGAAAGAGCGGGACTCTTGAATAATAAAATCAGGGGAACCTGGTGTGGGACCTAAACGACCCAGAGTCATGGTCATTCAGATACAATTTCAAAAACATTGTCAGGCGTGATGAAAATAATCAGGTTGTACAAGGATTTCAGGAGGAGTGGGAGCATTTTTCGGTGCTTAGAGAACCCATTTACATCATCAATGGGTCTACTCTAACATCAAGGTAACATCATCAGAAGATGTTTCTGGATGTTACATGCACATGCAGCGAACAGTGGCCAATCACAAGAAGTCAGTTCCATCCAAGCCGAGACGATGCATAAAATATAGGTTGGGATCTCAAAGACAGCTTACTCAATGGCCGGTTTCGTGCTCGGCGTTAGATTCTTTTCATTCGGCAAGTCTCAAAGATCTCACTCATAGATCCGGAAATACCTCCTGATGATGATTTCAACCACTGGAGTTTCAACCATTGTAACGTTGAGTGCAAACTTCAATCTGCAGTGGCCACGAACCCCGTGAATTTGTTTATTCATAATTTTCAATTTGCTTTAATAATTTTCAACATCAAGCGAAATTCCTCATACATAGGCTGACCATATTTCTTCGAGAGAAATACGGGAAATTGGGTCTCCAAATACGAGAAAATACGGGACTTTGCCAATTATCGCCAAAAGTGAACAAAATTGCCAAATATTGCTGAAATGGCGGGAAAAACGCTATGGCGGAAAATGAAGCATTACTGCAAATTGCAGTGGATTAAAATGAATTGCTTGAAACAAAACGTTCACCAAGACAAATGTGGGAGATTAATGTTGTTATTTATAGTTGTAATTATGATCATTTATGGGTTGAAAAATAATTTCAATCTTTGTGATTTCAATAAAAATCCAAGTAGGCGTCATGTAAAAAATGGACTGTCCCCGGAAATGCGGGACGTATGGTCACCCTACTCATACACGCCTCTGCGTGCTCTGCGTGGTTTCAATTATGCCGATCATATTTCATCAAGAATAATAAAGGTAATACGAGAAAATACGGATTCTTAGCAAAAAGCTAACCAACTTGAAAAAAACCGTCAACTATGGCTTATATTTATTGGGAGGGAATATCAATGGGCGGGAAATAGAGAAGGTTACAGCAAATCACAGTGAATTAAAATGTATTGTACACGAGAAAACGTTGAAAATTGCAAATGCATCACATAAATATCATATTAATCCTATCAGCGATATTGATAAGATAACTCGATGCCTTGTACTTCGGCAATAACGAGATATCTCGCCCCCCCCCCCCCCGCTTAAAACCCTCCCATTTCGGCAATGTCGAGTCCAAAGCAGGCATTTTTTGGCGAAAATGTTCTCCATCCCGATTCTCGATGTATTCACATTGTCAACTGAAACCCATTGCTCACCTTTCTTGCTTTGTGTACTTTGGAATCTCTCACGCGTACGTGTCTTCTATTCTCTCTGGTAACTATATCATGAGACCACATTATTCACACCCCACTTATTCCTCTACAATTTTGACGGACTAGGAAGTGCATAGCACTTCCCCCAGCTCGCTCTGTTTGCGTATTACATACAGTTTGTAATTGGATTGTTTATTCATCTAATTCTCATGTAAAAATAGCGTGATGTTAGATATTTGGAATGCAAACGGACTTGCATGTGTACTCTTCTCCTAGCCACTAATTCTGTATTCCTTCCGCAGAAGCACAGTTGCATCTTTTCTCAATGTAGTTTTTATATTCAGTATGTCATGCAATATTTCTCCCTTTTCCAGTAGTGCCATTTATTACATACCCAATTTTGTAAGCAATGTCCCTTTTTTCTGCAGCTCTTTCTTTTAACTGTACATGTATTTTGCGATACTTTGTGCCTAACACATCGTCTCGACACTCTTTGCCCCTGCCCTACCTTTTTTTTTGTTAACCCGGCGGTGACCTATAGGTTAGAAAATCTTCGGAATATGGACTGGGTCACCGTTGCGGTTAGTATATAAGTAAGGTATCAAAATTTTCTGTGAAGTGTGTTTGCTTCACTTACATTTTTTATGATCATTTTCTCCAAAGGGAGGACGAAACGTTTGGCCCTTGATTTGAAATCGTCGCCGAATTTTTGATCGGGATCCGAAAATTTATCTTCCATCAGCTTGATTTCTAAGTCGTTCAAGACGTGGCCGTCTTCGTAACAGCACATGTCTATCACAAGGTGACCGGCGTCCTCGTACGCGTTAATGTGGTGGAAGACGAAGAAGCAGTCGGCAGTGTATCGGACCGGCAGAATGGCTCCATCCTTGCGACGTACGACGTGGATAAGAACCTAATTTTGGAACAAAAGACACTCATAAGGTAATCGGTAATCTTTGATTGCCATTCACCGATTAGACTGATGGAAACCACATATACCTTGTCTTTTGTACACATAATACTTTTGTCGTACGGTTCGGACGAGAAAACCATGCCCATCACCGACAGGAACACAGGCTGCTCCACGAAGACGATGTAATTTTCGGTCATACCGAAGCTGTGATAATAGCTAGGGTACAGCAGGTTTGCGTATGGTATCCGAGCGATGACAGATCCTCTGTCGAAGGCACCTTCAGAAGATTCGTCTGTGGGAATATACACCAAATAAGATATTTTCAAGAATCTCTTCGAATAACTTTTCAAGATTTTCTTCTTAAAAATTTATTCGAGGCTTTTCGACATCGCTACAATACTGTCCTTGCACATGGGCCCACCTGAGCCCGACTCGAGGACTTTCTGATAATAAGATAGGGCTACAATTTTCGAGGGTAGGAATGTAAATTAGTCGGCAGGGGTAAAAAGCACGTGCAAGAAATTCATAAATAATTCACCACCGGAAAACTCACCGACAACAATTTACCGCTGGAAAAATTCATCGACAAAATGACTTCGTGAGTGAGTGGATGAGCAGGTGAGTGACCCAGTGAGTGATTAATCAACTGAGTCAAAGAGTTCATGAGGGAGTTAGTGAATAAATGAGTGAGTCGGTGAGCAAATAAGTGGGCAGGTGAGCAAATTAGTCAGTAGGTGAGCAAATGATTGAGTGAGCAGGTGAGCGAGTAGGTAAGCAAATGATTGAGTGAGCAGGTGAGCAAGGGATTGAGTAAGCAGGTGAGAAAATGATTGAGTGAGCAGGTGAGCGAGTAAGTGAGCAAATGATTGAGTGAGCAGGTGAGTGCGTCAGTGAATTACTAGCACGGTCACTCATTCACTCGGTAATTCACACAATTAATAATGTTGTTCACTTGGCCACTCGTGCGTTACTCATTCACTTTATCACTCATACGCCCACTCACTTGGTCATTCATACGGTCACTCATTCACTCACTAGCTTATTCACCAACTCATTCACTTACTAGCTTATTCACCAACTCATTCACTCACTAGCTTATTCACAATCTCCTTCACCAACTCATTCACTCACTAGATTATTCACAATCCCCTTCACCAACTCATTCGCTCACTCCTCGCTCACACATTTATTCACTTTCTCAATCACTCCCTCACCGGTGACGATGATGTTTCCGGTGAATTGTTTATCGGGAGATTTTCCTATCAATGAATTACACAGCTGTGAATTTTGCGTAAACCGAAGGAGATGGGAGCTCAGAGTAAAACAGCTTTAATTCGATTAAGACTTCTCTGCATGGCAAGCTACCCATGGATCTTAAATGGCGGTATAATTATACTCAGCCACTCACTTTTTGGCTCGAACTTCACGATCGTGTAGCCATTGGAAAACCCGAAGGCATCGCCGATGTTGTATACGTTACCGTCTTTGTCCTCGTGAGTATGTGCCGTTGCCATTCTCACAGGCGCGTAGTTTGACAAGTTCACCTGAAACGAATTGGTTCATCCCGATATAAAAGAATGACTTCACCTGATGAAACATTCACAATGGTTATTAGAGGCACTGGAATAATAGTGTTATACCAAAGAGGAAAATATGGTCACGTCGTGCCTTTTTCTGTGATTCCAATGTCGTTGGATCGATCTTCCAGATGAAGTTTGTCTCTGAGCTGGCGTAGAATTCGTCGCTGTACTGGACGATGTTGACCAAGTCATTATCCGTCATATCGCTCATCGAGAACATACTTTGGATCCTGAAACATGAGCAAACAAATACTGCACTTTATATGTTCAAATGAGATTATTAGAATTCATGTTTGAAGTTCTTCACTAGATTTCATAGCTACAGATGATAGTGACGACATCCATCGCGTCGATATCACCAAGTCGCTTTCAAGTGCCTCTTAGCAGTCACGGATACAGTCCTATTGATGATCACCGCCGTGGGTATCGTTTCTAACCCACGAGGGCTCGGATTTCTACGGGAAAGAACCGCGTTAAATGCGGGTAAAACGGTTTTCCCTCCTCATTTTAACGCTGTTCTTTGTCAAATTTCCTCAGTTTTTCCGATTCGAAATTCCTTATAAAAATTTCGATTTTTTATTTTTATTTTGTTACACACTGTATTTTCACTCTGAAAACTGTTACGGGGTAATTTTTGAACGTCTGTTGGGCATTTTTTTCAAATTGGAATCATACCTCTACAAAGGATGGTCTATGAGATAAAAGCCGTGCTAACAATTACAGGACACCTTGTATACATATATATATTGATGATCATCAAAAATCACCACTGTGTCTATAGCTAGAGTTCCATGAAATACCAGGCTGACTCATCCACCATTTATGAGTGAAAGTATGACTTCAGTATTATAGCAGCAAACAAAGAGCAATCACACTGCTCCCTATCCTGATTTTTTATATATATATTTTTTTTTCGATTTTCGACATCGCGCATCGCTTGGAGCGCAGTTTTTTTGTTAAATGATGGAGGACGGTGAGTTCTCTCTTCTTCATAGGCACCCTATCTGTGGCTACAAAGGTTACACATTCCAGTGACGCCACCCATGGTGGTGATCATCAATACCATTGCATCTGTGACTCTGAAGACTAGCACAATACTTGAAGCTACCGATATAGTGATATATTGGAAATCACCGTCTTGAGTGTCGTCACAACCCAGCGCCACCTTTACCAGACGCGGGGGCCCAGTGCAAAAATGATAGAGGGAGTCCGAGGCGTGTTAATGAGGCCCTTCTGCCCCGATTTTATATATTCCGTGGAAGAGGAGAGTCGGCATCCAAAAATTCATAGTTTTTTACAAAATGTACAGGAATGTATGAGTGCAAAAAATTTAAACACAATTAATGTAAATCAACTGAAAAAAATTAATGGTAATTTCGAATTGAAAATGTTTTTGAATTAATGAAAGAAGTAAATCCGAAACTTGTTAAAATTAACAGCTAATGAAAGAAATTGTCAGAGGACTGATGAAAATTCAGAATCGATGATAAAAAAATTATTGATAGATAATTCCAGCATCCATGAAAATTTCGATTAAATGAAAGAAACAGTTCCTGAATAGCCGAAAATTCAGTGTTTATGCAAGAAATAGTTCCAGGATGAATGATGAAAATTCAGTATTTATGCAAGAAATAGTTCCAGGATGAATGAAAACTCAGTATTTATGCAAGAAATAGCTCCAGGATGAATGAAAATTCAGTATTTATGCAAGAAATAGCTCCAGGATGAATGAAAATTCAGTATTTATGCAAGAAATAGCTCCAGGATGAATGAAAATTCAGTATTTATGCAAGAAATAGCTCCAGGATGAATGAAAATTCTGAATTTATGAAAGACATTATTATTACCGAAACGCGAGGCCCGGTGCTAACACATCTGTCGCACACCCAGGGCTGGAATAACCATTGAGCAACATAGCACGTGCTTATGGCATCAGTACAGAAGGGGCACGACAAAAAAGGTATCAAATGGTATGTTTTTTTAATGTGAAATTTTTTTCAACATCGATCACCCGATAGAAGATCCTAAAATTTTAAGAACACTTGATTGTATAGTTGAAGATCATTATCACAAGGATGGCACAAAAGATGAGAAACTAATGATATTGTAAACCTGGCTTCCCATTATTGCTGAGTTTTTCCGATTACATTTTCACAATTTTCATAAAGCACGTCCAAGGGCTGTCTTAACATTCTCATACGCCCACATACGAAGCGATTTTTCTGAGAGAGGCACTAGGACTGACAGGCAGGATCGTCTTAAGAGCATCATGGGCCCCCCCCCCCCGAGCCAAGCGGTATTTTGGAGGCCCTTCCTGAGAAAAATTCTCGAAAAATTCAACTACGTCCGTTTTTCTGAGGCACCTCTTCTGTTGATGCCCTTCAGGCACGGCCCGGGGGCCATGTGTTAAGACGGTACTGCCTAAGGGTCGAGTTTTTCAGTTTTGAATCTGGTAACCCTATCTGAAGACCACATATTTTCACGTATTGTCCGAATTTTTTTGTGGAAAGAAATAATTATTTTTTCTACATAAAATCGATTATTTCAAATTTACGAATTTTGTTACCGAAATTTTCTCGTCTCATAAAAAAATTTTATGATAAAAAATAACAAAGAAATCTCTCTACCTCTTTTTTTTTTTCATCATCGCATGAGTTGCCCGAAATTTCGAGATTAGATGGCAGCACCAACAGTATATAAATCAACCCTCAGAATCTCTGTCGTCTGCTTCTCTCCAGTTGTTTTGGACGTCTCCTTGTGACTTGAAATAATTATTGAACTGGAAGTTCGAACTGCCAGTTCTGTTTGAGAGCTTAGCTTGTAGGGAACCGACTTCTTGTCTGTCGTCTGCTCATTAAGAGGTTATTTGTTTTGGACGTCTCCTTATGCTCAAATAAAATAACCGAACTTATAGTTTGAATTTCCAGTTCAGTTCATGAGCTTTGTTTATAAGGAACTGAGCGGAATAAAGAATATAGTTTTTTTACTTTTAACTTCATCACCACATGAGTCACTTTTAAATTTGATATTAGATGGCAGCACATTACTATAAAGTGGAGTGAGGAAAAACTCACTTTTTACGATCTCATCTGTCGTCTGCTTGTTTGGAGGTCCTTTGTTTTGGATGTCTCCTTGGGTCTTGAAAAAATTGTTGAACTGGAAGTTTGATCTTTCAGGTCAGTTTATAAGCTCTGTTTATAAATTTATTAATTTATTAATAAATTTATAAATTTATTATCCAAAGCTGAATGGAGAATTTATACCTGATTTTATACCTGAGCTTTTCCGTCACCACCGCATAAGGCACTTCCGATTTTGAAAGTAGGTAGCAGCACGAACAATATTTTTAAAAATGAATGTCTTAAAGTATTCTTTAGAGTATTAAATTAATTTTAATTCCCTTTTTTAAAATTGTTACTTCCTAGATAGAATATCTATGGGCAGGGCCGTCTTAAAAGCATCACGGGCTCCCGGGCCAAGTGATTTTTCTGAGGCCCCTATGCTCTTGATGCCCCCGGGCAGTGCCCGGGTGGGCCCATGCGTTAAGACGGCACTGTCTATGGGACGTACTGTCCTCGTCGGGAAGACTGGATGCATTTGTCGCACCCACGTCCTGCAGCAGGGGTCGCTAGGCTGGGATCTTTGTTGGGCCTAAGAGGACAGATTTTCACTGGTCCCTCGGTAAAGAATTTATAGTGTGAAAAAAAAAAAATTATATATAAAAACTACTTTGAACTACTCACACGGGGGGTGGGGGCTGAAAACTACTTTCAGCCCCCACCCCCCGCCCTCCCCACAGAGTCCGTGCAACCTGTGCAGCCGCATGGGGCACCTCTCTAGGAAAGGATGCCAAATCCGAGTTGGAAGGTAAAAAAAGAATTTGTTGAGCTCAGAAACGTTATCGGGGAACCAAAAATAGATCCCGCACGAGCAGAGATCCCTTTCTCTTTTCTGCCCCTACCCGTTGGTACATCAAGGGCACCTTAAGACCATCGTAGACAACTAGAGGTTTGGTCAGCTGTGTCGAGCAAGCATTTTGGCACCCTCTCGTAATATTGAAGCAGAGATTAAAGGTGAAATTTGTTCCCCCTCTGGTCCAGCACCCGATTCACCAAGCCAGTCGGCTCCGCTCTTGTTGCAGAGCCCACTGCATGAGCCCAGCGTCAAAGTGATTTTTCTGAGCATTTTTCCCCCGTATCTGGCTAGAAAAAATACCTACCTACCAATTTGCGTGTTTATTCTCAAATTTTTCTATCATATCGTATATTACGAGGCCCCCCTTCTCTATAGTTGAGCCCCGTCTCCTCCCGGCCATGCTCGGGTGGGCTCCCCCCCCCCCCCATTAAGACAACACTTGCGAAAAGAGGGGGGAGGGGGCATAATCAGCCGATAAAATACTTGTCAATAAGGAGTCGCCCATGAAATTCTTATCGCAAGTCCGGTATTGCGCTACAAAAGATTTAAAAGAGTTCTTTTATAAAACTTGAAAAATGCAACCAATAAGCGCGTCGGTTTCACTCTTGGTGCTTACTCTTTCAACCAGATCTCATTTCACAGCCTCTGTGCTGTGCTCGGGTGGGCCCATGCGTTAAGACGGCACTGGCCGTGGGCCCCGGCAGGGCCGTAGCGGGAGAGGGGCGGACTTGGGGACCTGGGTCACCCCTCCCACCCCACCCCCCGAAATGTGAGAAAATGACCGAAAAAAGGATAAAGATGGCCAAATCTATTGTGCTATCCCTTTGGTTCCCAAAATGAAAGTGGCCCTGCTCCAAACAATATTTCTGGCTACGACACTGCGCTCAGGGACGGTTCCATATTATCATATTTTTGTTTTTTACCACCATAAATTCACTTTAGAGGGGCCCGTCCAAGATCCCATCCTAGGGATCCTGCTGCAAGATGTTGGGGGGTGGGGGGCATTGATTTTTCGACAGGACAGGACAAGTGGGCTATTTCTCGGGGTCTCCTACTTAAAACCAAAAATATTTTACCTCAGTGGAAGCCAGTAATTTATTTTGGAAGAGGCAGTGCTGTGTTAACGCATGGGCCTACCACGGCACGGCCCGGGGGGGGGGGCCTCTCAAGTAAAAAAGGAGCCTCGTGATAATGAGATCTGGTTACAATTTTCAGTAGTTTCAAGGCGGATATTTCTAGCTCGGTGAGAGAGGGCGGCAGAAAAATCACGTTGCCAGTGTGGACCTATGGTGCACTTTAAGACGGCCCTGCGGAAGGAAGGGGAGGGGGTGTAACCAAAGGATACAACAACAAACTCTTGATCATGTTATCCCATCTCCATCGGCCATTTTCCTCGCGTTTTGGGTAGGGGAAATCCCCCTCTCTTCACTGTGGTCTTAGTAGTGGACTTTAATTCTTGCTTTGGCTATCATTGGCCCGTTTATATCAAAGTAGGGTTCTTAAAAACCACCACGCACTTTTACACAAAAACATGTCAACCAATACTTTCTGAAAACGACACAACGATTTATCAGGGCTATTGCCCGAAACGCCCGGGGAATGTAAAAACTTTGACCGAGGCATGTATTTTTTTCGAAGGTTTTTCTTTCGACAACTGGCTGTTGCGAAGATATATTTTGAAAAGAGAGAAAATTCAACTGCCCCTGCGGGGAATCGAACCCACGTCCTTTCAACTCCCTAGACCGCTAGACTACAGAGGCACCGAATCGCTCAATCTTTCCTTGGAGCTCGTGTACACTGAAACGGACCGTACATGAGCGGCCGGACCAGACTCAAGGCCAAGCTCACAAGTGCTGACGCTGTGCTGCCTATTCCCCGCAGGGGCAGTTGAATTTTCTCTCTTTCCAAAATATATCTTCGCAACAGCCAGTTGTTAAAAAAAAAAAACCCCTTCGTATGGTAGCAGAAAGTGACGTCATCCTTATATACGTATTTTTTTCCACACCACCACGTGGCCTATTCTTGCATAAAAAGTATTCATTCGTGAATGTGGATTAGACCAGCCCTTTTTTATTATCTACCCACGTATTCAGAAAAGAAACCGTAATCGGTGGTGCTCTTAACTACGAACAGTTCTTTGGCCGTGTGATCTGCGCTGCTTCATGGGGGTACCACCAGGTGCGGATCCAGGCAACACCTACTCTAGTGGGTGTTGATCCAGGTCGATGTGTCGGGCGAAGCGAATCGTGTAAGTTCGTTGGATCGTCCCGTATTTAAGAAGCAAATAATACGGGGAAAAAAACCCTTTTTGATTGAGGGTCCATTTCCTCTATTAAAGTATGTAAAAATATACGATGGCTCATATCTCTACCAAGTATAGACACAAATGTAGTAAGTAGCATTAGTTTTAGAGATGTTATTAAAGACTTTGAGCTGGAAAAAAGTATTGGAAAGCTTTTAGATAAATAAAGTGAGTGCTCAGAAATATCTAGATCATATATTCAACCTTAGACACAGTCACGAATCCACAGCGATGAGCTAGGAGGGGTGGCTAATTGTGTATGATTGTCCTGTATTTTACGGGACAGGCCAAGTTTTACCATATTATCCGGATTTTGGGAAGGGTGATTACTTCCCCCACCCTACTTCTGGATCCACGGCTGGTCTTAGATTAGTTACTTCTGAAACACAAAGTTTTATTCAATGTTCAATTTCCTCTCCAGTTTTTAGAACTGGTTATATTATAATCAGTACGCCATCTTTTCGTAATTTTAAGAACCTATTTTGAAAAGGCTTTTGAAGGCTTTTGAAAATACACTAAAAATTGCATATATATATATATATATATATATATATATATATATATATACACACACACATTGAGTACATGTGATTTTCCCCCCTGGAAAAAATTGCTGCACCGGGCCCCGAATCTGGTAAGAGTGGCCCTGCCATCATGTTAAAGAGATGAGAACAATTTTAGTGTCAAATGTAATACTACACCCACACAGTGTGTAAATACAGGATCCACAAAAAATTTGAAATTTTGTTTAGAAAACTAATGTGCTGTCATCTATAACTACAAAATTATACTAATATGATAGAAATATCTCTTGTATATACTCAAATATAAATTTAGTTTATTTATTATTTATCAAATAAATATTAGTAAAAAATATTTTAAAAAATAATTCAACCAAATACTTAAAATTTAGGTCAATATTGATAACTGTCAATAGTAATTTGAAGAAGCTTATTGAGTGGTATAAGGAAAGTTCCATCCGAGGTAGCTACTGGTGTCTTCCTAGCTGAAGTGTCTCAACATAGCCAGTGTGCTGCGCTCGCTCGACGGCCTCGAATGAGCCAATAGTGTGTGTATACAAAGTACGTGCTGTCCGTTTAACGTGTCCGGCAAAGAGGAGAAATTCATCTCCCATACAAACATGACAATGTTCGAGCCAGAACATCACCCATAATGCTCTCTTAATGGAAGATTAGGCCTCAAAACACAAAAAAAAAAAAAAGTTAATCAACTGGCAGAGTTCGCTTGATGCAGAGAAGACACCATTTTGACAATATTCAGAGTCCAGGGTCGCCCTTACAAGACGCGGGTAAGGATGCGAAAATGACAGCGGGGCCCAGAGGCGTCTGAATAATTTCGCCCCCCCAGCTCCGATCATCAGGAAAGAAATCACGCTAGCCAACTGCAAGAATCTTTGTATCCGACTAGTCTTCTTTAGGATTAAAGCCTACTAGAATTCACTGCACAAGTTTAGAAACCAACAGAAAATGCATAAAAATCTACAAGAGCCGTGATGCACCATGCTGCTATGTATCACGAATTGCTTTTGTACTGCTTAGTAGCATGTGTATCACGGGGCGTAAAACGATCGATACTCACTAATTTTGATTCTTTAGGAAGAAGACCTGCCAGTTTTTTTTGTGTGTACGTCATTAACATTTGATTCAGACCACACCGTGTCATGCCAGAGCCGCATTTAAAGTTTTTGAACCTGTGGACTGCATGAATTCAGCCGCCCTTCTCCCATTCTAGTCTAATTTTCTTGCCTACTCTTTCCTTGAATTCGCCACCCTGTGCTATAATTCCCGCTTGGCCTCCCCCACCCTTACTCTTGCAAGTACATATGTATCTCCCAGTCATTCACATGCTTGCACATGCTGGCCACTCACATGTTTGCATGCGCTCTAGGTCGTCACTCTTTTGATCGCTCACTAACATGGTTCATTGCTTTATAAATCACTCTTGATTATTCGCACGTTTACACATGCTCTATGTCTTTTTTTTTTTTTTTTTTTGGTCCTTCACATGCTCGCACACTGTTTTGGTCACGCACACAAATTCTCTAAGTCACTCTTTCAGTCATTCACATACTCGCACACTGTTTCGGTCTCTTTTGGTTTGCGTGCTCTTTTGGTCATTTACATATTTGCACGCACTAGATCACTCACTGGCCTGGTCCATCGCTCTGCAGGTCACTCTTTTGTTCATTCACATGCTTGTTCACTCTCCAAGTCATTCTTTCGCTCACTCGCGTGCTTACAAACTCTCTAGGTGTCACTCTTTTAGTCACTCATGGCCCTTGCTGTCTAAGCAGAGGCAGATTTATTGAGAGTTATACAAAAATTTCCCCACTCTCTTCCATTCTATTAATTTTCTTAGCCATTCGTTTCTTCAAATTTACCGCCCCGCTGAACTTGCCGCCATGGGCTGCCCGCTAAGCACCCCCCCCCCCTCCCGTAAATACGTCCCTGATAAACGCCATAGATCTCGGACCCCATAACTATGTAGTAATAAATAATTCATTTCAATGACCCAACAGGAATTAATACGTACTCACTTCTCGAACAGTGTCTTGCAAGGATCCCGTACCGTGGCATTCGTACCGAACTCGTTGACGACAATCCGTCCGGCGGCCATATTTTTCCTGTAGGTATCGCTGCGCAAGAACTTGTTCAAGTAAGTGACCTCTCCGTTCTGGATTGAGAACCTGTGGATCAGAGCCATGCCGTCGAAAACGTGGTTGTAGTGGTCCGGGCCGATTTCCAGGAGACCCGAACCGATACGTACCAATGTACCTCGCAGCCATGTTGGTATCTGTCCTGAGAGTAAAATTAAATATGTTTGAACGTCTTCGTATAGAACAGGGGGGGGGGGGAGTGCACAACCGCCGGCCCGTGGGTCAAATGTGGCCCCCACAAACATTTGCCGTTAGACAAGTATCAATACACACAAGATGATAAACATCTAGGTTGACCATATTTCTTTCATAGAAATACTAAAAATCGGGATCCATACGGGATATCACCCATTATCGCAAAAAATTATTAAACGCAAGTACAGTTGCGATTACTGCCAAAAAAATTGTCAGGGACGGGTAAAATTGCCGAAAATTGTCAGAGTACTAACGTTGCAAATTACAGCCAAAAAAAAATTGTCAAAGACAAGTAAAGTCACCAATTGTAGCCAAAAAATTGTCAGAGACAAGTAACGTTGTGAATTGCAGCCAAAAAAATCGACAAGGGCAAGAAAAGTTGCCAATTATAGCCAAAGGCAAGTTAAGGCACCAATTACAGCCAAAAAAAATTGTCAGAGACAAGTGACGTTGCAAATTTCAGCCAAAAAAATCACCAGGGGCAAAAAGAGTTGCCAATTAGCCAAAGGCAAGTGAAGGCACCAATGACAGCCAAAAAATTATCAGAGACAAGTAACGTTGCAAATTACAGCCCAAAAAATAGCCAGGGGCAAACAGAGTTGCCAATTATAGCCCAAAAAATAGCTAGGGGCAAACAGAGTTGCCAATTATAGCCAAAGGCAAGTGAAGGCACTAATTACAGCCAAAAAAACCTGTCAGAGACGATTAAAATTGCCAAGAAAATTGTCAGAGACAAGCAACGTTGCCAATTACAGCCAAAAAAATTGTCAAAGGCATCAATTTCAAAGCCATGAAAATAATCTTGATTCTTGTTCTGAAAAATTCAAGTAAGCCTCGTTAAAAATAGGGGGGGGGGAAACGGGATATTTTATGGAAAGTTAGGACGACACAAATTAAAGGAATGTCCCGTAAATTTACAGGCCATTGGTTGACCATATGATCTCTAACTTTGACTCATATATGCAAATTTCTGACCCGCGGGCTGACAAAAAAAAGTTGTGCACCCCTAGTACAGACAATGATATTTCCATATTGACTTTCACTTTTGACACGTGAATACGAAACAAGAAGAAAAAGATTAAAACGTTTTATTTTGGCGGAGAATAAGCCAAACAGTGGCCAGTGACAGCCACGTGTTTGACCCTTCACGGTTGTGCAAGTACAGACAATGCTTGTCAGACACTGTTTCCTGGTTGCTGCCGTCGAAAAACAACGCCGCGTTATCATCGAAATGATTAACAACCTTGACCATCAGTCCTGTCAAGGTCTGAATCACAAACACGATAACACTCTCTCCGGATTCAGCATTGACGTCAAAATTTCATTCCCAGTCATCAACATACACAATAAATAAATAAATAATATAAATTATATTATATTTATTGTTGAAATAACCTGTTCTGTGTCCCTTGCGAGCACCACGTCGGGCTCAAGGGTGCTCGAAGCTCATGCCTAGATTTTTTAAGTACCACGATCAGAAATCCAATTAAGAAATCTTACACTCAAGGTTAAGCATCACGTTGATTTGGGGATTCGAGTAACTTAATATGTCAAAGTTCTGTAAAGTGCTGATAATGAGAGAAGGGTGCTCGTGACCTGTAAAAAAAAGTTGATGACCCTTTCCCACCCTGAGCATAGGACAGAAAAGTTATCAATGATGGTCTTCTCGAATGAGGCGTAGAACGGTTTACGGAAAATTCACCGCTGGGAAGGTTCACCGACTAACAATTCACTGACAACAGTTCAACACTAGTCAGTGAGCCAGTAAGTGAGTGAGGAATGACGAGTGAGTGAGTTAGTACTCACTCGTAAATGATACAGTAGTTAGTGAGTGAGTGACAGAGTGGTTAGTGTTGGTGAGTGACAGAGTGGTTAGTGTTGGTGAGTGAGCGAGTGACAGAGTGAGCAACTGGGTGATTGAGTGTATAACAGATCGAGCCACTGGGTGATTGAGTGTATAACAGATCGAGCAACTGGGTGATTGAGTGTATAACAGATCGAGCAACCTAGAGAATGATAGAATGAGCGACCTAGTGAGTAAGCAAGTAGCCTAGGGAGTGAATGAGTGACCTAGGTAGTGAATGAGTGACCTAGTGAGTAAGCGAGTAGCCTAGGGAGTGAATGAGTTGCCTAGGGAGTGAATGAGTAACCTAGGGAATGAATGAGTAACCTAGGGAATGAATGAGTAACCTAGAGATATCAAGTGAATGAGTAACCTAGAGATATCAAGTGAATGAGTAACCTAGAGATATCAAGTGAATGAGTAACCTAGAGATATCAAGTGAATGAGTAACCTAGAGATATCAAGTGAATGAGTAACCTAGAGATATCAAGTGAATGAGTAACCTAGAGATATCAAGTGAATGAGTAACCTAGAGATATCAAGTGAATGAGTTGCCTAGGGAGCGAATGAGTTGCCTAGGGAGTGAATGAGTTGCCTAGGGAGCGAATGAGTTGCCTAGGGAGTGAATGAGTTGCCTAGGGAACGAATGAGTAACCTAGGGAATGAATGAGTAACCTAGAGATATCAAGTGAATGAGTTGCCTAGGGAACGAATGAGTAACCTAGGGAATGAATGAGTAACCTAGAGATATCAAGTGAATGAGTTGCCTAGGGAACGAATGAGTAACCTAGGGAATGAATGAGTAACCTAGAGATATCAAGTGAATGAGTAACCTAGAGATATCAAGTGAATGAGTAACCTAGAGATATCAAGTGAATGAGTAACCTAGAGATATCAAGTGAGTAGCCGGCCTACTGATATAATGAGTGACCTAGTGAGTGAGTGACAGAGGGAGCGACCCAGTGAGTGAGTGACAGAAGGAGCGACCCAGTGAGTGAGTGACAGAAGGAGCGACCCAGTGAGTGAGTGATGGAATGAGCTTCCTAGTGATTGACCTGTCGAGTAAGTAGCTATATGAGCTAGCTCTATATAGTGACAGGCCAGTTTCGCTCATTCATTCACTCATGTCGAACTGATGCCGGTGAATTGTTGGCGGTGAATTTTCCGGACATGGATAGAACGGAGATTCTTGGCGTACTCATTAGTCTATAAACCACGTTTAAGTCAATTTCGGGTGAGAGTCGTAACTAAGCAGCGCTAGCAGGTCTGGTGCCCAAGCGCAGTGCCTGGAATAGCACCACAAATTCACCCTTGAACCGCCCTTTCAACATTGTATTGGATCAATCAAATTGAGTGCTGCACCCTGTTGATCAAGATCAAGTATCTAGTTGCGGCAGTGTCTATCGGGGGTTTTATTTCTCGATTGAGATTTTCCTGTGGTGGCTCAGTAATGGTAACTCGTGTGAAATTTCCCATATTCGGTGGGAAAAATTGGCCAAAATTGGTCCAAATGGGAAATTTCTTGGCGTTTGTGGGAAATTTTGAGAGGTCATCAAACGAAAGAATTTTTGTTGAAAAAAATATATAAATGCAAAAAAGTGCTTTTCTATTGTAAAATAATTGACTACATATTTCTACCGATAGATGGCAGCACAAATTTCGGAATGTGGGGGGGGGGAGGGGAAATTTAGTCAAAAGGGAAATTTTGCTTGACAAGGTTACCATCACTGTGCTGGCTAGGACTGCTATCAAGGCACCTCTACGCGAAAATTTCCGTCTGGTGTCCAGCAGGGTTCCTTTCTCGAATAGGCCGTAAAATTGATTGTCTTTTGTATTTTAGACACGCCTAACGTGCACCCCTGTTTCTTTGTACGCTTCTGCCTCATAGAAAACTGTATATAATGTTCCCCCCCCCCTCCAAAAAAATTTCATATTATCCCGGGGCCCAAACTAATGAAGAACAGGCTCTGGTGCTCACGGGGAGCCTCGGAAAAATCCCTTCACCCAGGGGCCTATTATGCTCTTAAGACGACCCTGTGGAGCCCCATTGTGTTGAGACGTTACTCGTGTATGGTATTAACTTATACATGTTTGTGCCAAATTTCAAACTGTGGCCGATTCATGACGAAGCAGGCCGCTTCGCAAATTGACCAACAGTTCTGGCCAAAGATCGAATTGCAGAAATGATTCGGATTTCGGTCGGCCATTTCGCGAAGTGGCCGGAGATTCCTGGCGAAAGCTCGATGTGTTGACGTAAGACACCCCGGTAGGTGCCAAATTCATTTTCTCTAATCGCCAACGCGTGATACATGTCTGTATACAGCAGCTGTATTCGATTAGGTCCATGTGATGCGGGAAAAAAGTTAAATTTGAGAGAAAAAATTATAAAATAATCGTATATAGTTTACATATATGTTGTTTTTTTTTGCCAAATTTGGAGAAAAAAATTATTACCGTATCGTGACTGGGGTTCGGAAAAATACGCCGACTTTACGATGGCTTCAAATCATGTCGTCGGACTTCGGCCAGGGATCACCGGCCACATCGCGAACTGTTCCGGACATTGGCCGAGTCAATATTTAACGAAATTAACCAATTCGGCAAAGTGGCCGGGGCCCCGTCGCAAATCGGCCAATATTTCGGGCTTTGGCACAGTAACATATATATATATTAAAACGTAGTAAAAAAAAAAACCGTATTTGTATGAGTGAGGTGGAAAATACACAGTATACCGTACCTTTGATTGCACCAGGTACCGATTCCGACGTCTCTCTCTCGCAGGACCTCAGGTACGGGACTCGTTTTCGGACCTCTTCGATGCTGGACATGTTGTCGGTAAGAGGAAACTACGAACTAATACCGGGATATCCAAGGTCGATTCTACGTCGTTCTTCTCTTTTCTCCTTCGGATGTTGATATCGTAGACTTTCCGGTTGATACCCGAAACGAGTCAAATCTGGTTTTTAAAAAAGCAATGAGAAAATTTTTCAGAAAAGTATCGAGTTTTTGTCGATTTGGTTTTTAATTATTTTGAGGACGCTCGAAGGACAGTGATATTAGTGAGAAGAGCGATTATTGCACTTGTTTTTCCTGTCCATTAATATATGTATCTCTTGTTTTTTTATTACAATGTGTACAATAATAATAACAGCAATTACCAAATATTTCATAACCGTTTGACGTAATATCAGTGTTTTTCTTTTATATGATGACACTTTGGAGGCGATGAGGGTCAAAGTCCCCTCTCTTTCCGTCTGTATCTGAGTTTATCTGTAGTGTAAAAGAACAATTGTTCTCTGGGAAAATTCGGAATGGGTATTGTATGTTAATTAGTTAATTACTGTTAGGACTGAAATACACTTGGGTATGCATATAAACAGAAAGGGACAGTCGAGCTCTGTTATAACGATATTGGTTGTAACGACGTCCTTGCTGATATCCTTGCAGCAAGAATAATGTTAAGGGGGGGCCTCTTGCTTTTTTGTGGCATGGTAAAAAACTTTCTGATGTAGAAATATTATTAAAAATATTATTTATATGTATTCCATTGATTTATTTGAAATTTTTACGATATGTATTTGATTGTATGTGCCAATACTATGCCAGTACAAAATTTTGTATATTTTTACAATATTTTTACAGATTTGCAGAAAACGCATCAAAAATAGCTCAGGGAGCGTTCAAGTATAACGTAAGCAAATTTTCAGTCATTTTTGACCCCCCTCCTCCCCTCGTCAGCAAAACTCTGACTCCCCTCCCCCCCCCCCCCCGTCTGCAACGTTTCGTCATCAGCTCTGCCCCTCTGAATCCTAACGCATATTGGTGGGATCAGAGACGTACGCGGGGGTGGGGGGCATAGGGGGGCTCGTGTCCGCCCCCCCCCCCCCGACGGTCAAAAAAATTTTTTTTATTGAAATTTATATATAAGATAATCGACATTTCGTATTGGTAAGTAGGATAAATCGGTCCCATTTCCGTGATAACATTTTATTATCCAGATGACTCTCCGAACCAGATATAATGAACTCTCATTTAGCGAATTTTTCCGAACATCTTCGAAATAACACCTATAATTAGCTCATATTTGACGAATTCTGAAACCTGACCTTGATATAACAAACGCCGCCTGTTTGACAAGTTTTACGATTGTTACGATTTACATGCAATAAATCTTTTTCCCCAACGTTAGGTACAAAAAACAGACGAACATTCCCTGGATGTAATCAGCTCTAATCTCAACAATTTCTTGAGAAAACGTCATCAGCATGGAAACAAAGGTGACGCTTGCAGCCTGGCAGTCGAGCCGTTAGGAGGCTGGTCTCTCACTGAGCAGGTCTGGGTTCGGGCATGAATGTTTACTAACAAATTCCCTGGACGGATCATGCTGATCCCTTGGGAATACGTGAGGATCACAAATTTAATTTAATAATTTAATTCGTCGTTGTATCCGAGGTGGTTGCATTTTATCGACGCTACAAGCAATGTTCATTAACATTATTCTTTATGGGAATGAGTACGAACAGTCAATTATTACAACCGAAGTCGTTATAACCGAGTTTGACTGTACGTTGGGAGTTGCGCATATACACACAACACGTTCTGCATGCACAAATTCCTTAGAAATTTCCCAGAGAAATGTTTACGAGATGTATGTGCGGTTAAGTAGTACGGTAAAACCCCTTTTAACGGGGACACTCCACTGATGGAGTCACCCCTCTTTTACGGTCAAATAATATTTTCCCTTGGTGTAATAAAAGAAATACCATTGAAATTCTTGATAAACGGTCACCCATTTTTTACGGACGAATTTTATTTTCGTCCCACCAGTGACCGCAAAAGAGAGGTTTTACTGTACTTAATCATCTCTAAATTAATTACACTAGTAAAAAAATTAATTCTTTCTAAATCTCTTAAGCTAAGCAAATAGGTGGCTTTCCTTGGATCAGCGTGGAGTCACTTCGGTTATAACTGGAGACACCCAGACTGACGCAAAAATCAACGTAAGCACATCGTAATGAACATTATGTAAATCGAAGAATCAAATAAATCAAGTGAAAGTCAAAGAGCAACGGGCACCAATAATAAATTATAGAAAGTTGTGTAAAATCATATCACAGGAGCAATCAAAAGTTTGATCGATCAAGGATTACATGACGGAGGGGTGGAGCACCCCATTCCGCTAAGACAGTTCAAACGGTACTAGTGTCCTCTTGTCGAAGCAGTCGATTGACGGTGTATTGATAACTGATGTGGTCAATCCTATCCATCCCGATGAAAATTTTACGGGAAACACAGTAAACCAACTTCAGATGAACCAACTTCAACACCACTGTGGTGACGGTACAGTTCGAACCTGGGTTCTCGCATTCGACCACCACAGTGGTTTAGTAGTGTACATACATACCTAAGTTTGACTGTAATAGTCTTGAATGAAACGGTTTCTGCTCAGCTCTGCGAACCCTTAGCCCACCACCTCAAAACCCGGCACCATTGGCACAGTGGCTCGAAACAACGAGCCAGTGATACCATTGCCACGACGATGTTGAGTGTAAGTGGCTGAGCAACTGGCCTCCAAATGCAGAGAGGACGAACGCAAAGGGTTCGCTCACTCAAACTGCCGGGGGTCACGATGCTCGGTACCTCTCTGGTCCACAGAGCTAAGCCAAACTAACAGGGGAGAAAGAACAACGAACCACAAAAACATCAAACGAAGACATTGGGAACCCTTCCCAGAGCTACCTAACCGTGTCAATGCCCACGACCGAAGCCCTAAAAACTGTGATTCTTACCTGAATCTAGATTAAGCCTCATACAGAGGCCTTCCTTCGAGGCCAGACGCAAACACGCGTCTTACCAGATTGGAATCTCCAACACGAATGATTTTCAACAGATATTTCAACACCTCCAAAATGTATTTTTAAGAGATTCCGTCGCTCAATAATGAGCGAGAAAGTAATTCATTTGTTGAAACACATTGTTATTCAACTACGGTGAGAGCGAATCACAGTGGTGCGCAAACCGTGGGTTAAGATGTTTTGTAACGTGTGCTTCAAAAGGGATACACATCCGCGTTTCAGGAACAACTTAGATAGTATAGAGAGATCAGCGGTTCTCAACCTTTTTCGACTCGCGGAGCCCTTTTCAGTACATAACTTATATATCGGAGCCCTGTTTGACTCGAGGAGCCCTTTTTGTATATAATTTTTATTTTGGAACCCTGTAGGCCTCTTTTTTTCATTTTATATATATCTATCAAATTTACTTACTTATTTTATTTTCCTTAAGTCACCGCAGAGCCCCCAAGAAGTGCACGCGGAGCCTCAAGGGCTCCGCGGAGCACCGGTTGAGAACCACTGCTCTATACCATACATTCTACCAAAAACTTCATTCGTCTAAGGATGCCTCGGCTTACGTTAGTGACAGCGAAGAAGAATCTACATGATATAGCTTGTAGTTTGATATAGCTTGCTGAAGTTTTGGCATAATAACCCTTTCTTAGAGGGATAAACATAATTTAAATTTGAAATGTGTGTGTTGATGACTTACTTTCATATTTAATAATAAAATAAATAATTAATTTAATCAATTATATAATATATTTATTAATTTTTCATTAATCTCCATTTCTTACTAAGTACAACTAATTAGAAGTAAGATAAACGCACAGATACGAGCATACAGCTAAACAACATGCTAATGTATGATATTTTCCTTTGTATTTGTATGTATACTTGATTTCTGATTTTTAAAATGACAATGAAATTAAAAATGCTTATATATCTCAAAACTGTGATTTTGGAGTTATCATGTTCTGACCAAACACCACGGAATTGTCAATCATGGCTAAAAAACGATGCCAAAGGTAAGTCAAATTATTTACTAAAACTGCCAATTACGAGAAATTAAACTAGGCAAGAGGGAGGGGGAGAAATCACTCTTCATTGTTATGCTGAAATATGCAAAATAATGCTCCAAAATGTCAAAAAAAAGTCTTTTTTCAAAAATTAGTTGGTGCTCAAAAGATTTCAAGACTATGAACTTCACAAAACGAGGGCGAATGGATAGTTTGATAGTTTCAAATTGCCGATCAGTACCGTAATTTTCTTACAGAACTCAGAAGCGAAATTCAAATGGATTCAAATGGAACTTTATTTTAAAAAAACTGAAGGAAGATTACCCAAACCAGGCACATATTTTGCAAAACAATCGCATGCAGCAAAGTGATCTAGTTTATGCAAGAGAATTTATTGGCTTTTAAAAGCACATATAGTAGGACGCAAGGTGCAAGTATTGAGCAAAATCGTGACCAATTTCCTCTTTTAAAACTGCAAATCATCGAGGGTTTCAAAAATGTTTCGCAAATAAAATTAACATCATGTCGAAATCGTTACAAGCTCTGTAAATTCTTGGAAATCGCCAATGATAGGCACCCCCCCCCCCCCCGCTAGCATTCCATGCCATGGTCTCCGTGGAAAATTCCATTTTCCACCTTTAGGAGGGTTGTTGCTTTTGCGTATGTCTTGCGCTTAAGCATGGGTCTATTTCCTACATGGGAGGTTACTTGTTGTCGTTGAGTTAACTCCTCGTCCTCAGCGGGTATTTCCTCCATATTATCTTCACTTGCACTCACAGAAGGAACTAGATTACTGCACTACCTAGAACGCTAGGCTTTGAGGCCTTAGCTTTTTTGTGACCCACGCTCTGTCCCACTAGGGGATATAAGTTGATCCGTCTCAGGAAACGTGGGCCACGGTGGAGAAAACCAATGACATCCAAGACCAGCAAACCACCCACACCAAGCCACAAGCCAACCAGCAGCAGGACCCATTATACAACTTCACCCCCTCCCCACACACACATACTTCCCCACTTGTTGTACATGAAATGATATATCAATAAAAAGATATGGTGGAACATAGGCAGGTGCAGAGACCACATCAACTTTTTTGTGACCCAATACCTGCTTTAGAACCTGATTTTTCAAGGTTCCATGGGTACCTTTTGCAATGTCAGAAACTAGCCGGTTGGTTTAGTGAGCAATCCGTACACACTGGTAAGACCTTATCCTTAACCTTATCGAATTCTGATGTGTGATGCTTATCGGGGCATTTTACACATCGGGTTTCATTATAAAAATTACGGTCTGTGTACCCATTCCAAGCTTGGCAGTTATAACATCGCGTCTAACCCTTCCTTCTTATATAGGTTTCGACCCTATCTTCAAACAGTTTAACGAATCCAGTTGGTACATTTCTTTGCTCTTATCCGTTCCAGGCAGATACATATGAGACAAAAACCTTTACACCATGATTTTGACGAGGGCTCTTTAATTGTTCAACACTAGTAATTGCGTAGCCCAAATCCTCAAGGAACTCCTTAATTTCATCGGAAGATGTTGTCGTGTCCAAGTCCCTAATAACTGCGTTCAAGTTTTTATCAGACTTTAATATGAATGTGCTGCATTTTACTTCTTTTTCAAGCGTTTTAGTCATAGCACTATGATCATTTTTAGTTGTTACAGACAGGCATGACAGCTGACCACCCAGACAGACCATCTTGGGATGGTTTGCGCTCTTTCCCAAAGGGATGGACGGTCTCGGAGAGCATATAGTTGTTACATGTAATTTGCACGTTTGTACCAGTTTTCTTAGCATCAAAACTTGATTCTCAAACACCCCTAATTTTGACTGACAATTCTTTCCAGTTCCTATATTTTGTGAAATTAAGTGGGGGTATTTCTGACTTATTTCTTTTTCTTTTCCACTAATTGCCACTCATTAGTGTTATTGGGATCTGGGTCATTAGTAACTTCACTTTCAACGTTCTTCTTTGTTGATTTTTCATTAGCTCTATTGGGCAAACAGTTATCAGGTTTATTAGATGGACCTGCAACCTGATAATTAGCTTGATAGAGGGGCGAGGCGGGGAGGCTTTGAGGACTAAGGAATTTATCCGCAGTCTGTGTGCTTCTCTCATCAGTCATCTTTTCACTGACAACAATATCAGGAGTGCCTTTAGTTTTCTTTTTGCTACGAATCTCTACCGGTATTTTTTGTCATCTTTGTCTTTACATAGTCCACATTTCTGATTATCACAATTGAATAACGATCTCATACTACAGAGTAATTAGGTACTAATTATATTCTATGAGATGCAACATCAGTTGAATTTTTTGTTGTCTTTAACCAGTTTAAAAATGGTACGAAAATTACCATCAGTCTCACATTCATTGCCTACTTGAGATCGCCATGTACTGAACATATTATGGTAGTGAACACTTCAACAAAGAATAGGATTCAGTTCATTCAGAATTAATTCTACAGTGCCCTCTAGAGGAACCTACTCGTCATCAACTGTCTCCTTAATCTTACCAATTATATTAACTACATTTAATATGCCCTTACCTAGCAATAAAATATGCGCAAGGCATACCTTCATTTTATTTTTGTCCAACCATGATCCGCCACATTTTGCACTACTATTCTCACACACAATTCGGCAAGAGAATGACAACAGAAGTAGCACCTACCATTCTGCCATTTCGTCGCCACAAAAACAGCTATCCAGCATATAATGTATCCAAGCAGTAATAAATGTCACGGAAGTGGAATCGTGGAAGAGCAAGAGCTGCAGAAATATGGTCTCGTTAAGACCGCTGCGCACATACACTAGTCACCCACCTTCACGATCTCACCGCCACCCCACACACATACGCACGTTAGTCACTGCCGTCCTTACGTAAGCTTGACAGCTACATACTCTGCTGAAGCCGCTGAAATAGTACTTCTACTCACGGACGAGTCTTATTATTTATTTGCTCAAACCGTTGGGAGAGAGAGGAAAAATACTTTTTTCTACTCTGGATGAGATGTCACCGATGCGCGATCATCGCAGCTCGTTTAAAGACAGCACTACCCACGTACATCCGTTCGCTACGACAGCCACTAAGCGAATTGAAATTTTGCGTTTCTGGCATCTACGAAGTTTACGTATCACTAATCTAGGGTTACCTGTTTCGAAAACTGAGAAAGGAGGACGCCTGCGCGCGCACCCTTGATGACGTCATTTTCCACCGATTTTCGCAACAGGTGGCGTCACTTTTCGTCCAAAAAAAAAAAAAAAAACACTACCACCACAATAATGTTTCCCAGCTGAAACAGAACTGCTATATATGTGATACGGAAGTTTGATAAACCCGATTATTATGCACAATCACCGCCTATTACGCATAGTTACCAACCATTTTTGTAAGTTTAATAAATTTTGTTTTTCACAATTACCGGTGATTATGTGTAATCCCCAGCTCGTATTGGTAAATATGATAAATCATCAATAAACTATATAAATCTCCCAGAAATTTTGCTCAAATTTCAGCCGAAGATGGTGGAGTCGATCAGTGATGTTGTTTATGTTTAAAAATGTTGATAAATGTGCAGAAAATACGCACTGATTCTGAAATTCTTCAATTTTATGCATTTGTGCGCATTATAATGAGGACGTGTACTTTTTTTCAGTATTAATTAATATAGAAACAAGTCAAAATTTGAACAAATGCATTTGCGTACAATCCTGGCTCTAGTTAGGAAAAAGTTTATTCGAAATCTCCCGATAAGTTGTCAACAAAGAGGAACAAATATTAATGATATAGTAGATTTGTTTGATATTTCTCGCGGAACACTTGAAGTGTCTGTCCTCACGGAGCACCAGTGTTGCGCGGACCACGGATTGAGAGCCACGGGTCTCAGGAACAAAAGTACTCCTTACGATGGCACAGGTCGACCGCTGGCAGACTTGATAATTTAATTCTAAATTAAATTAAAAACTATTCGATCGTGAAAGTGATATTATAATTTTGGGATTATTTGAAAAATTACAAATTACAATAAGTAGGTTTAATATGAAGATGTGGTTATGAAGTCCACACTCGTTGTAAAAGCCCACGTTATAGCGACCATTCCATTACAACGACTGGTAGGTTAGGTCTTAAATGTTTTCGCAGGACAACTATCATATATGTTTTACTTCCGATATAACAACTCTCCCCCCCAATTTAACATCCGTTTTCGACGGTACGAAGGGGGTCGTTATATCGAGCGTTGGACCAGGGGTCCTCAACCTTTAAGAAACGGCGGGCCGAATTGCAACTTCCCACGAAGTCCACGGGCCACTAACTCATGTAATTTAGTGACATTTTAATGAAAAAGGCCAATGGGGCCCCGAGTTGAAAAGGGACGAAAATGACTGAAGACTTTCAATTATTCAGAAATTATTTCTTTTATTAATTGGCAATTTTGATTGGATCTGAAATAGTTTTTTTTTCACTAATTATGAGGTTTTTATTAATCGCTGATTTAATTAATTAATTCTGAGATTAATTTCAATCTTAAATCACTTCAAATGATTATTTATTTCGGTAATTCTGGAATTATTTTCCTTCTCAGTATATCTTGATACCATTTCTTCCAATAATTATGAAATTATTCTTTTATTGATTGTGAAATAACTTCTATCACAGAAATTAAGAAATTATTTCTGTCATTGATTTATAAGTTTTTTTTTTTCACTAATTCTGAAATTATTTGTTTCAAAAATTCAAAAACTATTTCATTCAGTAATTCTCAATTTTCATTAATTCTGGAATTCGCGAAATTCTTTCATTGTAATCCTGAGTTTTCATCAGTTTGTTCCGGAATTATTCCATTTATTCTATAATTATTTCTTTCATCAGTTTCGAAATTATTTCTTCCCCCCCCCCCATGGCCCCCACCTCTGTGTACGTCTCTGATGCCACCAATATGCGTTAGGTTTCAGAGAGGCAGAGCTGATGACGAAATTTTGCTGACGGGGGTGTCAGAGTTTTGCTGACTTTTGCTGACAAGCAAGGCCGGACTTGGGGGGTTTTGCGAAAGGTGCGGTCGCACCGAGCCGCCAAATTTCAGGGGCTGCAATTTTTCCAAACGAAACCCTTTCCTTTTCCAGCATATGCTTCGGAAATATTTGATTAAAATTTAATTTTTTTCCCATTAGACTCTTATTGATTGTGAAAGGATACTTTCAGTTTAGGGACCTTATAATGTCATTTTTAATGTTATTAGGTACGGCGTTAGGTTATTTTAAAGGGGGAAAAGAGTGTATGCAGATGGAAGGGGGGGGGGGTCGCATTCTTCACCCCTGAAAAAAGGTCTGGCCCTTCTTTCTGCCATTAAAGAATAACAGGGCTATATTAACGAAGAAAACAAACACGCTCAGGGCATCAAACGAAAAGGGGCACCACAAAAGAAATCTACTAATTTTTCCCCATTGAAAAACTCCCCTCTCGTTGGAGTTACCATCTGGTCTGTAGCATGAGCATCTCTAGATGATGACTGCCTCGTAGCGAGGCAATTCGACACTCCTCCGAAGTGTTAATTGCATGCCTTCCTCGGAAGCTCTGAACTGTCATGTCACGATGTTTCCCTAAGAAGGCTTGAGAACTTTTTAGCAGTTTCCAGCCATAAACGCCGCATCTGAATCATTCTCTCATATACGGGGTGATTATAAAAAAACTATCCCGACATATGGGGCCCTAACTATCATACCATTCACAGAAACCGAATGAAATTTTGCATAAGGTATTTTGAGGTATGCGCTCAAGAATGATATGGAAAACAACAGTGTCACTCTAACAGTTACGGTTACAGTGAGAAAATATCAAGCACAAACAAAAAACTTGGTGTTGCCATTTGATATTTTTGAAATTTTCTCACTGTAACCGTAACTGTTAGAGTGACACTGTTGTTTTCCATCTTTTTTGAATTTGCACTGCACTACAATAAGCAATATAGCACAATAGCAATAACCAATAAGCATTATATTAAGCAATACAGCACGCGATGCACTCAATTCATCACGCGATGGATACGTTATGCATAACAATAGCAATGCACCGCAATCAGTAATTCAACATATTGCAGTGCACCACAATAAGCAATACATCATAATAAGCAGTAGGCACGACATTATAATAAGCAATACGGCACACGACGTATATGGGATTGCAAATCAAGATTGGGAGAAAGCAAAAGGACAATATAAATTTAAATAATTATAATAATAATATTATAATATAATTATAATAATAATATTATAATATAATTATAATATAATATTATAATAAATAATAATTTAATTTTAAATTAACTAAAATACGTAATGCATAACAATACACAATACGTACTGCATTATAATATGCAATAAAGCACGCGATGCACTACAACATGTAATGCATAAACAATACGCAGAACGCACCACAATAAGCAATACAGTTGAGTACGCAATACACCACAATACACAATAATCACTGCATTGCAATGAGAAATACAGCACACGTTGCACTATAACGCATAATGCATAACAATACGCAACGCACCACAATCAGCAATGCACCACGATAAGCGATACAGCACGATACGCAATACGCACTGCATTATAATAAGCAATACAGCACGCGATGCATGACACAATAAGCAATGCACAAAAAATAGCAGTGGACCGCTATTTACAGTGTACCCAATACAGCATAAAATGTAATTCACCGCAATACGCGATGTATCGCAATAAGCGAGGCACCATGATATACGCAAAAAGCATGTAAGCACTGCATTACTGCATTAGAATAAGCAATACATCCCGTAATGTGCTGCAATGCGCAATGCACTACAATAAGAAATATGGCACATAAAACATGCAATGCACACCATCGGCGATTCAGTACAATATGCAATGCACCAACCATCATAGGCAATACAGCACAATAAGTAGTGCACCCTATTCAGGGTACCGTAAAAAGCAATGCACCACTATATTCAGGGCATCACATTAAGCAATACAGCACTTAATGCAACCACTATCGGCAATACAGCACTTAATGCAACCACTATCGGCAATACAGCATTTAATGCACCACCATCGGCAATACAGCACAATAATTGGTTCACCACCATATTCAAAGCACCGCAATAAGCAATGAACCACTATATTCAGTGCACCACATAGAGCAATACACCACCATCGCGATAAGCGAAACAACACAATGCGTGTGTGGCCACCATCGGCAATACAGAACAATATGAATATATAAGAAATACACCTCCATCATAGGCAATACAGGGCAATAAGCAATGCACCATAATACGAAACGAACCCCCAATACACCATAAGCACTGCATTGGAATAAGCAATATGGCACGTGATGCACTGAAATACGTAATGCATAACAATGAGCAATTGGCTAATATTATATTTACAAAAATAGTCATTAAATTGCCAGGTTTCCCACTCTCTGATTTCGATAAGTAATACGCTGCCATCATAAATACAGCATAACACTCGATGCACCGCAATACATACGTTATACACAAGGATAGGCGATACACAATAAGTAACGCACCACTTTATGCAGTGCATCACAATAAGGAATGCATCACTATACGCGGTGAATTTCAACACACAAAGCACCATCACCGCCAATAAAGCACAATACTACCACTATGCAGCGCACCACAATAAGAAATACAGCACAAAACTCAATACATCACCATCGGCAATACAGAAAAATAAGTAGTGCACCATGGTAAGTAATGCACAGTAGTGTAATAGTAAGTAATACACAAAATACGCAATACAGCACAATTCGCGATGCATCGCAATAGGCAAAGCACTTTAATATGCATTGCACCACAATACATAATAATAAGCACTGCATTAAGTATAAGCAAACGCACTAACACACTACACATACTTCTCGCAAAATAAACAATGCAGCACCGAAATACAGCGCAATACGCGATGTATCGCAATAAGCAAAGCACCATAATACGCAATGAGCCTTAATATACCATAAGCACTGCATTACAATAAGTAATACAGCACGTAAAGCATCACAATCAGTGATGTATGCAATCAGTAATATAGTGCACCACAGTACTTCACATCGCAATAAGCAAAGCAATGCACACACAATACGCAATAACGCTGCATTAGAGCAAGCAATACAGCACGCGATGCACCATTATTTGCAATGCACCACAATGAGCAAATGCAGAACAATGTGCAATGAAAAGCAAGAAAACAATGAGATTCATCCTCGACTCGCAATGAAACCTGTCATTAGATGATATATATCGAATGCCGCGCCCTGGGTACCCGCACCCGGTGAACACACTGTATACCTGTCCACATACCTCTGGGTACATGCACAAAACTTGGTTCCTACAGGTCAAGCAGTTCGTGATGGGTTCAGGAGTTAAATGAAAACTTGACCCAAAATCATAACCGATTTCCGTAACAGAAAAACGTAACTCATTGCCGCACTCAAAAACGTCACCGATTTCCGTAATAAAAAAAATCGTCACTAATTTCCGTTGGGAATTAGTGACGTAGTAGAAATGGGCCCTTTTCGAGTCTGATTTTATATTACACTATATTATATTTTACACTATATTATTTTATTTTATATTACACTATATTATATATTTTTGTCATGGTTTCTTTTTTTAATTCACTGCAATTTGAAACGGCTCATCATTTTCCCCGATTAATGACTTTTCTGTGATTTTAGTATGTTGGCGACTTTCTTCACTGTCGGCATCACTTTTTTGTGATTATCAGCAATGTTCCACATTTTCCCGTATTTCGAAGAAAAATTTCACGTATTTTACTCGAGCACATATGGTCAGCCTACTTTTTAAGCATTAATGGCAGGTGAGGAATAAGTTTGTCCACAAGTTTGTAATAGAAAATAGACAATATGCATTTTACAGCGACATCTAGTCTTCGACATGCTGTGACATGATTGTAGATGATGCTGATCATGATAGAATAATAGTTTTGTCTTTTACTACTTTTTAGGCACTTTTGGTACTGCTTTTTGGTACCAGTTTGGGCTCGTTTACTTATATTTGTTACAGACAACCAACTGTTCACAGTGACATCTAACGAGTCTTTATATTCCGAGAAATCATAAGCTGAGAGAAGTGTATTGGGCTTTTTCTACGTTGTAGGCTCTGGTAGAAGATTGATTTGTTTACTTATATTTGTTACAGACAACCAACTGTTCGCAGTGACATCTAACGAGTCTTTATATTCCAAGAAATCATCATAAGCTGAGAGAAGTGTATTGGGCTTTTTCTACGTTGTAGGCTCTGGTAGAAGATTGATTTGTTTACTTATATTTGTTACAGACAACCAACTGTTCGCAGTGACATCTAACGAGTCTTTATATTTCAAGAAATCATCATAAGCTGAGAGAAGTGTATTGGGCTTTTTCTACGTTGTAGGCTCTGTTAGAAGATTGCTTTGTTTAATTATATTTGTTACAGACAACCAACTGTTCGTAGTGACATCTAACGAGTCTTTATATTCCAAGAAATCATCATAAGCTGAGAGAAGTGTATTGGGCTTTTCCTACGTTGTAGGCTCTGGTAGAAGATTGATTTGTTTAATTATATTTGTTACAGACAACCAACTGTTCGTAGTGACATCTAACGAGTCTTTATATTCTAAGAAATCATCATAAGCTGAGAGAAGTGTATTGGGCTTTTCCTACGTTGTAGGCTCTGGTAGAAGATTGATTTGTTTAATTATATTTGTTACAGACAACCAACTGTTCGTAGTGACATCTAACGAGTCTTTATATTCCAAAAAATCATCATAAGCTGAGAGAAGTGTATTGGGCTTTTTTATATTTTTTAGGCTCTGGTAGAAAGTCGATTTGTTACTTATATTTGTTACAGACACAGACAACCTATCTACAACCTGTACAGGCCCCCTAGTCTTCATTTTTGGCTTCTCCGGCTGTCTTGGCTCAGCGCGGAGTTAGAGGGCCCCTAGGCTGGAATAGATGGCGAGCCCCCAAACCAGCTTTTTCACGGGCCCCTATGTGGTTAATTTATAGCGTGAAAAATCAAAAAGTGATAAGAATCGTTCCGGCCCCTGTCAGCCCTGCCCTTGGCGGGGGAGGATCATACCGAAAAGTATATATGATATACATATATCACCAGTGCTCCCAACACACAAGGTCGGGTACCCGGGGGATTGCGCATGTACCTTCAGGGGGAAGTTCAAAGGTTTTTTTTCCAGGGGCCTTTGATGGATCTTATTGTTTTCTTGCTGTTTAACATTGAAAAATTTTCGATAGCGAAGCCGAATATATATCCAGTCTGGGGGCCCCATAAAATTTGCGAATTAGGTCACGGGTAATTGCGTCGGGGGTGGAGTCGGAATTTATTCGTTGGTAAAATGAATACCAATGAACATTTGCCGTGGCTCTCACGGGGGTGGGGGGATGCCTGATAGGCTTCCAAGTCAAAGGCCCGTTTCATTTTGGGGGCCCCGGATGAATCTCATTCTTTTCTTTAACATTGTAGAATTTGCAACAGCGGAAGCCCGAGATGAATCCAGTCTGAGTCCTTTACTAAAAGTCTGCGTATTGGGTCCCCGCTACTGGATGTGGGGCCTCCGATTTTATTCTTTGTAAAATTGATAAAAACGAAAAATCTTCGTGGCCTCTCACGGGGAGGGGATTTCCCACAATCCTCCAGATCGGCGCTCCCATGAAAAAGTTGACAGGTTCCATTTCGGGGCCTCGGATGAATCTCATTGATTTTTTTGTTTGACATTGTAAAATTTGCAACATTAGTAGTCCGAGATAAAGCCAGTCTGGGGCCCGACTGGCGAATTAGCCCTAAAATATGCGAATTGGTGTCCTGGTTAGGGGGATCCGGAACTTTCGCCCCCAACATCTCGCCCCTGGAACGTTTCGTCCCCGTTACATTTGGCCCCCGGAAATTTCGCCCCGGTACATTTGGCCCCCGAAAAATTCACACCTGACATTTCACCTGCCCTGAACGCATGAGTGACCGTATGAGTGATCGAGTGACCGTGTGAGTGACCAAGTGAGTGTGAAATGGACTGTAGGAGTGCGTTAGTGACCGTATAAATGACTAAGCGAGTGGCGGAATGACTCACCACGTGAGTGACCGTATCAACTAGTATGCAAAAGACTTTATGAGTGAATGACCGTATGAGTGACCACGTGACTGACCGAATGGCCATATGAGTGACCAAATGAATGACCGCATGAGCGACCAAGTGAGTGATTGAGGGATTGACCTTGTGACCAAGGGAGTTACTGAGCGATGAAACGTTTGATTGAATGAGTGGCCAAGTGTGAGTGACCGATTAAATGCTTGTGTAAGTTTCCAAGTGAGTGACTGAGAGTGATTGAGCATATGAGTGACCAAAGGAGAGACTGAGTAATTAACCGTATGAGTGAACGAGTGACTGACCGAATGGACGTATGAGTGACCAAGTGAATGACCGCATGAGCGACCAAGTGATTAACTGTATGAGTGATCAAGTGAGTAATCGAGGGATTGACCATGTGAGTGACAAATGGAGTTACTGAGCGATGGAACGTTTGAGTGAATAAGTGACTGACCGAATGAGTGACTAATTAAATACTGGTGTAAATTCCCTAGTGAGTGATTGAGCGTATGAGTGACCAAGGGAAATACTGAATGATTGAGCGCATGAGTGACCGAGTGGCTGACGGAATGAAAGACCGAGTGAATGCTTGTATAAATTTCCGAGTGGCTGAGAGTGATTGAGCATATGAGTGATCAAGGGAGAGACTGAGTGATTAACCGTATGAGTGACCGAGTGGTTAACTGCATGAGTGACCAAGTGAGTGACTGTATATGTGACCAGGTGAGTGACGGTACGAGTGTCCAAGTGGGTGATCAAGGGACTGACCGTTTGAGTGACCAAGGGAGTTACTGAGTGATGGAACGCATAAGTGAATGTGTGACCAAGTGAGTGACCAATTGAGTGGCCGAATGAGTGACCGAAAGATTGATAAAGTGAATGATTGACCCAGTGAGCGATTGATTGATTGACAAAGTGAGCGACTGAGTGATTTACAAAGTGAGCGATTGAGTGATTGACAAAGTGAGCGACTGAGTGATTGACAAAGTGAGCGATTGAGTGACTGACAAAGTGAGCGACTGAGTGATTGACAAAGTGAGCGATTGAGTCATTGGCAAAGTGCGAGGGTGGAGTGTCTGCCAAGATGATCCTCCTCATCCCCTCCCTTTTTATAGGTGGTTACGTAGCACTGAGTGACCAAGTGACTCACACTTTAATGGATCCTAAGAATTTGGAATTTTCAGTTTAAGCATAAAATATGTTTCCCAAATTTACGTTGCTGCGAAGTTTTTCAATATAAGCAGAGGTATTACCGTCCTGAACAAAAACATTGAAATCCCCCCAAGGGGTACCTTTTCCCTCCCCTCCTAGATATCCAGGTGGGTTTAAATAAAAACCTTTATACTTAGGTTCACCATGCATCATCGAGGAGAATGCAGGGAATTGCAATGCTGAATACGGCTTATCACTAAATTTTGCCAAAAATTGCAATTTATTGCACTTATATGATCACTCACAGAGTCAGGGCAGGTGAAATGTCCGGGGGTAAATTTTCATTAAATTTATTTAATTTCATATTCCTTTCTCAACTCGATCACTCATATATTCACTCATTTGATCACTTGTACCATAATTCATATGCTCACTCATATGGTCACGCGTACGATCAGGGCAGGCGAAATATCAGAGATAAATTTCCGATTTACTTGATTACGCACTGAATCACTCATATGGTCACTCACTGGGTCACTCATATGATCAGGGTAGGCGAAATGTCAAGGCGAAATTCCCGGGATGAAACGTCCGAGGCGAAATTTCCCGGGGCCAAATGTACCGGGGACGAAACGTGCCAGGGGCGAGATGTCGGAGGCGAAATATCGGGGGCAAAGGTTCCGTGAACGCCGGTTGGGGGCCCTTGATTTTATTCGTTGGTAAAATGAATATAAATGAAAAATTTTCACAGCACTCGCAGCGGAGGATGAACGGCAAGCTTCCAAGTCGGAGGCCCCATGTTTACAGGTTTCATTTTGGGGGCCCTAGATGAATCTCATTCTTTTCTGTTGTGTAACATTGTATAATTTGCAACAGTGGAAGCCCGAGATAAATCCAGTCTGGATCTCCCACTAAAAATCTGCGTATCGGGTCCCCGCTACTGGATGTGGTCCCCGCCCTGGATTTTATTCGTTGTAAAATTAATAAAAATGAAAAATTTTCGTGGTCAGATAAAGCCTGTCCAGGGCCCCAACAAAAGTATGCGAATTCGGTCCCGGGTAATTGGTTGGGGCCCTGAATTTTATTCGTTGGTAAAATGAATCTAACTGAAATTTTTTTCGCGGCACTTGCAGCGGGGATGTCCGACAAGCCTCCAGATCGGGGCCCCTGGATGAATCTCATTGATTCTTTTTTGTTCAACATTGTAAAATTTTCAAAATTGGTAGCCCGAAATAAAGCCAGTCTGGGCTCCCCCCCCCCCTCCATTAAAAATCTGCGTATCGGGCCCCCGCTACTGGATGTGGGACCATGGATTTTATTCGTTGTAAAATTAATAAAAATGAAAAATTTTCGTGGTCGTATAAAACCTATACGGGGGCCCCACTAAAAGTATGCGAATTGGGTCTGGGGATGTCCGACAAGCCTCCAGGTTGTGGCCCTATGGAGAAGTTGACAGGTTTCATCTCGGGTGTCCCTGAATGAATCTCATTCATTTTTGTTGTTTAACGTTGTAGAATTTGCAACACATAGGTAGCCCGAGATAAATCCAGTCTGGGGCTCCACTAGAATTCAGCGAATTGAATCTGGGCCCCCCCCCCATGGCGAAGTTTTCTGGGGGTACTTAATGAATCTCATTTGTTTTTTGTTGCTTAATTATTGTAAAATTCGCTTCTTCAGTAAGCTGTTGCTTTCATATGTCCCTTTCCATAGCACGCTGATGAAGAGGGGCGAAATAAACAAATAATGTTGTAAAGAGAAGGGGCAGGGGGAGGGGTTGGCCGCGCTGCAGGGGGCAGAGCCCCCCCCCCCCCCCGTTCTATAATATACAGTCACAAACTCGAAAAGGGCCTGTTATCGGGAACCGTTTGACTCATCGCGACAAAATTATGTGTATGTATCCAGAGGCTCGCACCCTCCCCGCCCCCACCATCCTGCAGCGGGACCGCTAGGCTGGAATAGTTCGCGGACCCCAAACCAGCTTTTTTTCACGAGGGGGGCATCCCATCCTGTGGTTAATTTATAGTGTGAAAAATCAAAAAGGTTATAAGAATCGTTCCCGAGTACCGCATAGTGATTGGATGTGGGGGGCACAGAAATCGCCAATTCTGAGCCCGATCATTTCTTTTTTTCACAGTGATGATACTGGCACGAGCAGGGAATTTTTTCCCCAAATATTTCGAGGGAAAATGGACTACTTACTGACGTCACAAGTGGACTGCGGAGGCTTCCTATCTCTAGGTGGTGCTGATCGAATACACCCGGGACATAGGCGGAGATAGACTTGGAAGTCTGGGGGGGGGGCACGGTCATTATTGCTGGGGGAGGGGGCAAGATGATGATGATGACAATTCATATATGCATATATACATTCGATCAGTCGACTCCACCTTTGACGCTGGGGGGGGGGGGGGCTATAGCCCCCCACGCCCACCCGTATCTCCGCCCATGACCCGGGATTTCAAATATCCCCATAACCAGAATTCTGCCAGTGTGAAATCTGGAGACCGAGGAGGCCACGGGAACCTGCAACGCGTGCTAATGATTTTGTCTTCCCCGAACGTCTGTATCAGGAATGCCTTGACCGGATTAGCATTGTGACTAGTTGCTCCATATTTCATAAACGTGACGGTAGAAAGCGCATCTCTTTCACGCAAACAAAACGTTGCTGGATTTGTGATTCGCCTGCAGTGTGTTATTCCCTGTGGTGGTGGTCGTGTTTAACACATGCTGATGTAATAAACGATTTGGAGCAAGGGCGTAGCGAGGGGGGGGGGGATTGTGAGAAACTGTGAAATGTGAGCAAATGACCGGAAAAAGGGAAAAAGATGGCCAAATCCATTGTTCTGTCACTTTGGTCCCCCCCCCCCGAAATGAAAGTGGTGCCCCCCCCCCGAACGAAATTTCTGGCTACGCCCCTGATTTGGAGGCATTCGGTTCGTTATTTGAGTATCTTTTATCTGACTTGTGTACGTCAGCGCCACCTATAGGCTGCTTTTTAGTTATTTATCTCCGTCAAAACAATTTCCGTGACTATGCTAACCCTACGAACCATTTTTTACTTCGGTCATCTTTCCGGTTTTCATTTGTGAATAAAAGATTTGTTTCATAGGCCCGTTTAGGACCCGTACTTAATCCCACTATCAGCCTTTTTGAGCTGGGCATGGGGCAAAAGTTTGATTCTGGTCTGGTCTGGGTTTTCATTCGTTTTTAAAGTTTCAACGGACTTTTTGCCCACCCTGTATGTCGTCACAGTGGTGGTCGGCTGAAGTTGGTTTCCTGTGGTTCCCAACTATGAGGAGCGAATGTGAGCCAATCTCCTCGTTAAAAAGTCTCGCCACAGAGAGCAACAGTCCTACAACAGTAAAATATGCAATCGTTGCACTCCACTCATAGTTCGGGAGATAGGTGGCAGATGGCAGTACTATAACGTGCGTTATATAGAGGCAAGCTTCACGTTAGTTTCACGACACGGTACCAATTCTTTAGAAGTTCCTCGAAGGAATGTGGACGAGGTGCGTGTGTGGTTCAGTAGTAGCAGTAGTAGTAATCATTTGAAGTAGAACGTCAAAATTAAAAATCCACGACAGCCCCAAAACATTGAAAATTTTAGAGCCAGATAATTTTTCACAAAGTTAGTCGTTCACAACGCCTATGGAAGCCGAATCAGTTTCATCACCATTAAAAATTTTAAATTTCGATCATCTCAGACCTAGGGCTGTCGAGAATCCTGGGCCCGTAAAATTGGCTTTTCTGAGGGTCCCTACCTGACTATAAATGATTGCACCAATTTACATGCTAAAAATTTATAAATTGGATGTATATATATATATACATAAAATATATGGTAAGCCGGGGTTCTCAAACTTTATTTACCGGTGGTGCCCCTTTCTTTTCAATTGGGACTTAAGAGAAATTGTCTCAGACGGTGCCATAACTAGGCAGGTGCAACAGTTGCACCAGCACAGGGCCTAGTTGGAGGGTGCCCAAGAATGGGCCAGAAGGGGCCTAAATGCAGATTCTCGCACAGGAATGGCTAGTTACGGTTTTGGTCTGAGAAACTAATGGAAATTCAGAATAGATGAATCAAAAATGAGAAAAATAATTAACAGAGATAAAATCCCAGCCCAAACACCAATAGAAATCGGCTGCTCCCTTGTGCAGTTTAACAAAGGATCTCTTCGAAAAGAACCTTTGGGCCGCCGCTTTTGACGCGGGGTGGGGGGGGGGCGTTGGCAATGCTCCCTCACGCCCTCCCGTATGGCCACAGGTGAACTATGAATTGGTCAAGGGAGCCCGCGGATGACAAAAGCATTCTGAGCGCGACTGCCTAATCATTTCAAAGGCGAATGAAATGCGAAAACAATCTAAGGGAACAAACCACAGAGTAAGAATTATATCTTTAGTCTATGGAACAAACAGATATTATCAGCGTCATCTATTGACAATATATTGAACTGCGGATGATGCTGGAGACATCATTTTCCAGCGCCTTTCATGAATGACAGCCAGGGCCGCAACTAGATGCTTGGTCACCCAGGGCAAGAGCGCATTTTGACGTCCCCATGTAATGTTGAAGGATAGGTTTCAGAATGAAATTTGCGCCCCCTCTAGTCCAGAACCCGGGGCACGGGACCTGCCTGCCCCCCCCCCCCAGTTCGGGCCCTGATGACAACAAATTCATGAAATTTTTTTTATAAAAAAAATTAAATTTGCAATTTTAATCTCGTATTAGATAAAAAACAAAATTTGATTTTCAAAAAAAGAAATAATTATATATAATGTATAATTTTTTATACGTTTTTATCAATTTCGCCCATGCTCGGAGCGTAAAGAAATCGTGAGTTAGCGATGGTGCTGCCATCTATGCTTAACTATTATTACTTCAAATAGTGAGGAATTCTTTCTTTCCCCCCCCCCCGAAATTCCATTCATTCATGGAAAGACTGTGCAGACTTCAGACTCATACATATGCATGCCAAATTTGTTTACTCTTGTTAAGCCCACAGGGGGCCAGGCACGGGAAAAATAAATTCTATTCTGGTCTGGTCTAATCTTGTTGAGACGTTGGCTTTCTTTCTTCACAGCAAAATCTAATAATACTAATAATTTGAAGTAGTGGCGGCATTTCCCAAAGTCGTAAATTAAATTTTAATGAATTCCTAAAACCATTAAAATTAAATTCCCAATCTTGACAAGTGACAACCTTTTCTCAACTCATACACGCACTCACTTTTACACATACATTACTCACTTGTCTTTTCCGTGCACACGAGGACCCCAGCCCTTATGGCCCGAAATAGGGCCAGGCATCACCATGCCCCCCCCCCACATCCTAGAGCAGGGCCCCCTAGGCTGGGATCTTTCACGGGCCCCTTTATGATGAATTTATAGCGTGAAAAAGCAAAAAAACTGTAAAAATCGTCCCAGGCCTGGAGCCTTGTGGGGGCCATGGGCATCACCTTTAAACTTCTGGTTCTGGCTCACTCCTAGAAATGCATAGGCGGCTTGCGTAGCGCTCCCCCCCCCCCCCTCCTGGAAATGTGTATAAGACATCCATAAAAATGTATAGAAGGCTTGCTGAATTCTACACAAGCGTATAAGGTAAATCTCTTGAAACCATTTCAGCCTGCCGTGCCTTCTGTAAGCCGTTGAAATATCCCCTGATGGCAGAGCTCAGCAAAATTTCTCGAATTCCGCAGATCTTCCACCTACATCAGCCTGCTTTCAGGCTTTTTTGTAAGCCGCTGCAATCGCCTTGAGGGCAGGACTCGACGGCAATTATGTTTCTCCAGTTAACAGCACGAAATACCTTGGCATAATTTTCGATAAACGACTCTCTTTTACTGCCCAGAGAGAATATGTCATTCATGGAGCTAATAGTGCTAAGTTTACGTTGAAACACATATTTTGGGGCGGGCAAATAGATCAGCGCTATCTCTAAAAAAATAAATTGAACATGGTTATTAGACCAATTTTATTCTATGCAGCCCCCAGTATGGTTGCATTCTAGCAATGACCATATATGGTAAGACTTGAAAGAGGTATTAAATCAGATCCATTGTTGTTGCTAATTGGCTTATTCGAAGTATAAGAGCAGACACCAAAATGCCTACCATACGCAAATTGTCTCAAAGAATTACAAAAAATGTCTTCAAATCACTTGAAGAATCAGATTATCAGCATCTTCGAGAGATTTCTAATTACCCAAAAGAGGTAATTATTTCAACACAGAGGTCGACATTTTAAAAGCCCTGAAAACTTCCTTATTATGACTAGGCCGGGTTTTGTAAATGTGTTTTACTATGTGAATATTTTTATACGATTTAGCACCTTTAATAGTTGGTTAGTTTTTTCTCCAGTTTTAACTTCAACAACATGCAACCTCATGTTAAAGTATGTAACACCATAGTCATATACAAAGTTTCAAGACATTTGAATGAATGGTTTTGTTCGAAAAAATTTTTCTTATCTTAACAGAAACTTAGTTTTGAGGAAAAAAGCATTTTAATTGTAAATATTAGCATATGTAATGCCCGGAAGCAGTTTATATGAAAATATTTAAAAATATTTCTAGTACAGGGTAGAACAAAAACTTGAACACAGTTAAACGCAGAAAATTTCATAGTATTTGGAAATTGAAAATTTCAGAAATATGTTTTTTAGGAAATTTGCGGGCACCAACCCCTTAAATTTTTTTTTCTGTAAGTAGTTCTCATTAAATTGTTTTGTTAATTAAAATTTAATTATGTCTATATTTTTTTTGTATGGGCATTTTTCAGCTTCCTCTTTATATTTTGTTGTAATGTAGGAATGTTTTTGAATGAGTTGTGTGATCCTATCCTCCTTTTCCACAAAATATATAAAATTGGGCTAACGGGCCCCGAAAAGACTCCACTGGCCCATTATTATTCTCGCACCGGGCCCCGCGTCTGGTAAGGTGGGCCTGGTAGAGGCTTCATTCGAGGAAGGTTAGAGATACGTATAATTCATGCGGAAATTATTCACGCGTACCCCCCCCCCCCCTTCCCTCCCTGGAGTACGTATACTTCGGACAGTTCGTATCTCCTGAAATGCGTAGGACACTAGCCTTAATGTTTTGCACTTTTTTTTTAGTAAACCACAATTACGTATTCATATACAGGGTGATTCTAAATCCACGGGAGATGGTCATAGAATGTACTGTCGGAACTAGAGGAGGGCAACTGCGCTGGACGGTAAAATTTAAGGGGGGGGGGGGCAAGGCTGTCGCAGAAGGTAGACTTAGGGGTCTGTTCCCCTCCCCGAAATGTGAGAAAATGACCGGAAAAAGATGGCCAAATATATTGTTCTATCACTTTGCCCCCCCCCCTCGAACGAAATTTCTGGCTACGGGCCTGGGGGGGGGGAGAACAAAGAACACCGTTATTTGTGGGGGCGGCAAAATCATGTTTGCCCCCCGGGTGGCAAAAGTCCTAGTTACGTACGGCACACACACACACACGCGCTCTGTGAAAATAAATTCCAATATCATTTAATTCCAAAAATAACATTTATCATGTCTGTTCTGTCTTTAGATCAAGGCCGTCTCAACGAGCACCGGGGGGGGGCCCTCCTATGTTTACGCGTTTTTCGGGACTACCCTGAGATTGAGACCCCATTCTACTTTTTTGAGGGGAGGGGGCAACGCCGTTTTAACGCATGGCCCACCCGTGCACGGCATGGGGGCCTCAAGCGAAGAGGGGCCTCACAAAAATGTGGAAGAGTTGAAATTTTCCATTAACATACATGTCAATTTTCCTATTAGGGCCTCAGAAAAAATCCCTCTGTCCGGGGCCCATGGTGCTCTTAAGACGGCCCTGGAGAGGGGGGGGGCGGAGACGAATTTACGTGGAGATGATGTTGCCGTGAAGTTAATGTCAAAAATCATTAGATTAAAGAGATTGTTAAAGAAATAATGAATAAAAATCAGAAATAAAATAGAAGTCATCATTCCAGAACTAATGTGGAAATTAGAAAATAATGGAAGAAATTATTTCCAAAACTAATGAAAATTCAGAATTTAAAAAAATATATAATTTAATTAAAAATAAGTAATTTTAGAATAAATTATTAAGAAATCACATTTCAAAAAAATTTTCAGATTGGGTGAAAGAAAAATAACGATTTTGGAATTAAATTTTCAAGAAATAATTTCAGATTAAAATTCCGAAATAATTTGAAAATGGATGGAAGAAATAATTTTTAAATTGATTAAAATTTCAGAAATAATGAAGCAAATGATTCCGAAATTATAGAAAGAAACTAATGCGGAAAATAATTTCAATTTCCCCTTCCCACGGTCTTTAAAATTGATGAATGAAATAATTTCATATATCTATTCATTCAGAAATGATGAAGAAAATAATTTTGAAATTTGTGATCACAAAATTAAAAAAACAGGTACAAATACAAGGTACAAGGCCACAACAGGCAAAAACCCATCGAGGTGGCTGAGAAAAAGATGCCCATAACAAATATGGATGTCATATATTACTAAAATACAGCAGCCCAGTTAAAAATGCAATCACAAAAATTATAAACAATATATATATATATACATACACACACACACACACACATATAGGCCTATATAAAGAGAATCCAGAATTGCAGAGTTGATGAAAATTCACTATAAACAGAATAAATGAAAGAAATAATTCTAGAGATGAAAATCTTATATACTGTATAAATGTGAAAGTATGTCTGTCTGTATGTATGTATGTCTGTTCTTTATACAAATCTACAGTTTTAGACCGATCGTCGCCAGATTTTGCATATATACCAAACAGGACCGGGATTGAACCGCAGGCTACTTTAAAAGTTCGTCAGAGCTGGGCAAATGCCCGAAATGGGCGAAAAACTGTCGAGCAACAATGGTTTTGGGGCCTCAACCAGGGGCGTAGCCAGAAATTTCGTTCGGGGGGGGACCAAAGTGACAGAGCAATGGATTTGGCCATCTTTTTCCCTTTTTTCGGTCATTTTCTCACATTTCGGGGGGGGGGGGGGACCAGACCCCCCAAGTCTCTCCCCCCCCCCCCTGGCTACGCCCTTGGCCTCAACAATTACTTTCGAAACGTTTACTTTGGTTACCGTGGTTTGCAACAAAGCGTTTCAGACGTGTGTATGGCTTTACAATGGTTTGTCACACCTTTAATTCTGTTATTATAACAGTTTATTCCTTGATAACGGTTTGTAACTTTTTCCAATCCTCCCAGTAATTGAAGAAAACCTGGGAAGAGCGCCGGGTATTTCTGCTAACCTATATACACTGAAGAGCCGAAAAAAACTGGTACCACCTGCCTAATATCGTGTAAGGCCCCCGCGAGCCCGCAGAAGTGCCGCAACACGACGTGGCATAGACTCGACTAATGTCTGAAGTAGTGCTGGAGGTAATTGACACCATGAATCCTGCAGGGCTGTCCATAAATCCGTAGTAGTAAGAGGGGGGTGGAGGTCTCTTCTGAACAGCACGTTGCAAGGCATCCCAGATATGTTCACTAATGTTCATGTCTGGGATGCCAGCGGAAGTGTCTAAAGTCAGAAGAGTGTTCTTGGAGCCACTTTGTAGCAATTCTGGACGCGTGGGGTGTCGCATTGTGCTGCTGAAATTGTCCAAGTCCATCGGAATGCACAATGGACATGAATGGGTGCAGGTGATCAGACAGGATGCTTACGTACCTGTCACCTGTCCGAGTCGTATCTAGACGTATCAGGGGTCCCATATCACGCCAACTGTACACGCCCCATACCATCACAGAGCCTCCACCAGCTTGAACAGTCCCCTGTTGACATGTAGGGGTCCATGGATTCATGAGGTTGTCTCCATACCCGTACACGTCCATCAGCAATTGGAACCGAGACTCGTCAGACCACGCAACGTGTTTCCAGTCCTCAACAGTCCAATGTCGGTGTTGTCGGGCCCAGGCGAGGCGTAAAGCTTTGTCTCGTGCAGTCATCAAGGGTACACGAGTGGACCTTCGGCTCCGAAATCCCATATCGATGATGTTTCGTTGAATGGTTCGCACGCTGACACTTGTTGATGGCCCAGCATTGAAATCTGCAGCAATTTGCGGAAGGGTTGCACGTCTGTCACGTTTAATGATTCTCGTCAGTCCCGTTCTCGCATGATCTTTTTCCGGCCGCAGCGATGTCGTAGATTTAATTTTTTACCGGATTCCCGATATTCACGGTACACTCGTGAAATGGTCGTACGTGAAAATCCAAATTTCATCGCTACCTCGGAGATGCTATGTGCCATCTCTCGTGCGCCGACTATAACACCACGTTCAAACTCACTTAAATCTCGATAACCTGCCATTGTAGCAGCAGTAACCGATCTAACAACTATACCAGACACTTGTTGTGTTATATAGGCGTTGCCGACCGCAGCGCCGTACTCTGATTGGTTCCATATCTCTTTATTTGCATACGCATGCCTGTACCAGTTTTCTTGGCTCTTCACTGCTATCATTTTCACATCAGTTGATCAAACTTGGCAATGGAAGAATTCCCGTAGACCGAAGCACTGGATTACGTTCTGATTACGTTAATGACACAACTGATTACGTTCCCAAATGGATTTTGCCAGTTGTTAAATTCAGTTCAAGAACTTGCAGACAAAGTCTTCCCAAATATTCAACGAAATCACGAAACCATGAGTGGCTTTGTGAGAGAGCGATTCTGGCACCGAAAAATGACAGTGTGAACAAGATCAACAAAAAAATTATTCCAAGAGACTCCACATCTTAAAATCGGTTGACACTGTCACAGACTCAGCGCAAACAGTTCTGTATCCTGCAGAATTTCTGAACTCTTTTGATATTCCGGGTATGTCACCATACAACTTGGCCCTCAAAGTCGGAGCACCTATTATGCTTTTAAGAAATTCGGAGACACCGACACTCTGCAATGGCACCAGACTCTGCGTGAAGAAATTGCACGATTACATCATTGAAGCAACGATTCTAACTGGATGTGCCAAAGGAGAAGACGTCTTCATTCCACGCATCCCAATTATCACTGAAGAAATGTCATTCGGTTTAAAGCGATTACAGTTCCCGATTCGTTTAACTTTTGCCGTGACAATCAACAAAGCGCAAGTCCAGTCGTTAGCAGTGGCATGTATCAACCTATTTGAGCCCTGTATTTCTCACGGACAGCTTTTCGTCGCCTATTCGCGTGTTGGTAATCCCAAAAATTTGTACATCTACCCCGGGTATCAGCTAGCTCTCTCTGAAAGCAATAATTGCAGAATTGACGAAAATCCAGAACAAACAGAATAAATGAAAGAAATAATTCTAGAGATGAAAATTCAGAAAAACAGAAAGCCATACTCTTCCACACAATAGATAAAATTCCAGAATTCACGAAAATTCGGAATTGACAAAAGAAATTATCATTACGATAAGTGCGTGCCACCCCGAGAACGCGGTATCTGGTGTGTCCGCACCTTTCGCACACCCCCCCCCAGGGCGGCTACGGGTCACGTGCATGACCGGGGCTTCCCCTCCAGTGCCTTTTTAACGCATGCGCACACCCGGGTACGGGGGGGGGGCCTCGAAAGAACGAGTAGTTGCATTTTTCGAGAATTTACCAGGTAGGTCACTTGACTCGGGGGCTCCTGATGCTCTCAGGACGGCCTTATCTCCCCCCACCCCACCTCAACCGAGCCTCCCTCTCAAAACCCCCTTCCGAAGGTCGAGAACCACCGCTTCCATAACTGCATCTGCTATTTCGAATATTCACCCACAGATGGCGCTGCACGCCCGTCGCTTCCCCAGACGTCTTCGAAGGCTGTATATGCGTGCGGGATAGGGAAATAAACACATCGCAGAAAGAGAGTATAAGAAACAAGAAAAGAAATAAGTCAAGAAAGAAAATAAGAACGTAACACGTGGGAAGCGCGCGCGAAATCGGGCGCCATCAACAACAAAAGAAGCGCGCCAGACGGTACGTGATGGACGAGAATTAACAAAAAAAAAAAAAACCTTGGGGCTTGTGTTGTGTGTGTGTGTGTGCGGTAAGAATAAAAAAAACGGCAAGATGGTGATGATGCTGCTGAAGCCAGCCCGAGTTTCGAAACCGTGGGAATACGTCGACTTGCGATTCTCCCATGCCCTCGAAAGGGCGGCCGGCTATCTTCCAAACAGCTTGGCGAGTTTCTTTTCTTCTCTCTCTCTCTATGTAGTTCTTTACTTCTCTTTTCATTCACCACCGCCCCCCCCCCCAGCTCCTTCCATTATAACGCCGTATCAATACCGTATACTTTTGTGCAGCAGGTGTATCTTTGAGCCGGGAACCGAGAAATCTGTGATTCATGTGTACGACACAAAAAAAAAAAAAAAAAAACGGGTACATTCCTCACCCGTGGCTGAACGAACTCGGTTGAGCTGAGGGAGATTGTGGGGGGGGGGGGCTGAGTCATACAGCCAAGCAAAAAAAATAAAAATTCTCACTTTTGATGCGTTTTTGAATCAGTGTTTTATCGCTGAAAGACTTTTTTGGAGTTGGAAGAGGGTCCCTAAAAATGTGTAGACGCTGGGGTCCCCCCCCCCCTTTTAACTCGTTCACGTGGCCCTGAAATGTTATGATATCAAAATGTTTCTGTGCGGGTGTGTGACTAGATTGATATTTTTTTTTAATTTCTCGCAGACACGGTTAGGGTATAGAAAATTTTCGGGAAAACACAATCTGAATGAAAAAATTTTCGGAGACTATATTTTGATATTGATAGGAAGAGATATGGAATTATTTCTTTCATTTATTCTGGATTTTCATCAATTCTGGAAAAATTATGTCTTTCATCAATTCTGGAAAAATTATGTCTTTCATCAATTCTGGAAAAATTATTTCTTTCATCAATTCTGGAATTATTTCTTTCATTTATTCGGAATTTTCATCAACTCTGCAATTCTGGATTTTCATCAACTCTGGATTTCTGAATTTTCACCAATTCTGGAATTATTTCTTTCATTTATTCTGGATTTTCACCAATTCTGGAATTATTTCTTTCATTTATTCTGGATTTTCATCAATTCTGGAAAAATTATGTCTTTCATCAATTCTGGAAAAATTATGTCTTTCATCAATTCTGGAAAAATTATTTCTTTCATCAATTCTGGAATTATTTCTTTCATTTATTCGGAATTTTCATCAACTCTGCAATTCTGGATTTTCATCAACTCTGGATTTCTGAATTTTCACCAATTCTGGAATTATTTCTTTCATTTATTCTGGATTTTCACCAATTCTGGAATTATTTCTTTCATTTATTCTGGATTTTCACCAATTCTGGAATTATTTCTTTCATTTATTCTGGATTTTCACCAATTCTGGAATTATTTCTTTCATTTATTCTGGATTTTCATCAACTTTGGAATTATTTCTTTCATCAACTTTGGAATTATTTCTTTCATCAACTTTGGAATTATTTCTTTCATCAATTCGGGAAAAATTATGTCTTTCATCAATTCTGGAAAAATTATGTCTTTCATCAATTCGGGAAAAATTATGTCTTTCATCAATTCTGGAAAAATTATTTCTTTCATCAATTCTGGAAAAATTATGTCTTTCATCAATTCTGGAAAAATTATGTCTTTCATCAATTCTGGAAAAATTATTTCTTTCATCAATTCTGGAAAAATTATTTCTTTCATCAATTCTGGAATTATTTCTTTCATTTATTCGGAATTTTCATCAACTCTGCAATTCTGGATATTCATCAACTCTGGATGAATATCCAGAGTTGATGAAGAAATATTCTGAATTTTCACCAATTCTGGAATTATTTCTTTCATTTATTCAGAATTTCTAAAAGTATTTCTTTCATTTATTCTGTTCATTCTGGATTTTCATAAATTCGTGAATCATTTCTGTCATTTATTTTCGGAGAGAAGATTTTGGACACTGAAATTTTGTTCGGAGATGAGATGTGGATATTAAAGTTTTTTTGAGACAAGATTTTGGATATTACAAGTTTTTCGGAGAAGGGGTCATTTAAGTATCACGTCAACATCGATGGGGGAAGGGGGGTTTGAATGATCCTTACGTCACATATTAACCACCCTTTATAAAAAGGCAAAATATTTAGTGATCTCTAGATGTTCCGCTGATCCATTAAGTGATCTGGAAATGTGTCCGGGCCACTAAAGAGCTCTAAATCTGCCAAAAGCCATTTAATGGATCTCAAATGTACCACTACAAATGATTTGTAGATATGCTGCGGGTCGCTTTAAATGATCTGTGAATGTGTCACGAGCCTACTTGAGTGATCTGAAAATGTTTCACGGGCCGCTTAAATGCTCTGGAATTTTGCAACATGTCACTTAAGCGATCTGTAAATGTGCCACTAAGTTCATATTTACAAAATTCGATTTGGGGTGGCTAGCCACATCAGATAATCTCGAGGACCACATTCGGCCCGCTGGCCATGAGTTGATCATGGGACTATATGGCTTAGAGCAGGAGTTCTCAAACTGTGCACCGCGGTGCGCCTATAACCTTTTTTTCAGGGGGTGGCAAGGAGTTATGACTCCGACAACGGTTTCTCGAAGAGATTTTTTGTTGAAAAAACTCTAGGGAGCCCTCGGGTGGGAAAAGATTGAGAACCCTTTGGCTTAGAGGGTGGGTCGCAATGAATTTCATAGAGAGAAATTTTGAGTTTTAGCCTTAAAGTAGCATTTAAAAATTAGCAGAAAAATTTATTATAATAACATACAAAGGTATATATATTTTCAACCGACACTATAATTTTTTTTTTTTTTTTATATTTTTTGCATCAAAAATACAAATTTTTGATCGTCGGAGGGAGGATCATAGAGGGAGCTCGTGCTCGTTCCACGAATCCTTTATACTAGCGGTCTGTGCTAACTTTTCCACCGCGTCTCGAAGAAAATGAAATACATCAGTAAATTTGATAAATAAGAACAAGAAGCCTACGGGGCTCCGCCATGGAAATTTTGCACCAAAAAACGAGTCAAAAGTGCTTTACACTATAAATTTTCGAATGTAAATGAAAAAAGAGCCCGCTGAAAGTCTGTCGGGGGGCAGGGGCGTACTTACGGTTTTGTGCCCGAATTTTGTCGTCGTTTCTTCATAATAGTTTAATTTTCTCGACCACTCATTCTGCAAATTGGCCACCCTGTGCAGCAAACACCACATAGCCCGCCCCCGCCTGTAAATATGCCCGCGTGTCTAAATCCTTCTTTTGGACACACACATGCTCGCGTACTCTTTTGGTCACTCACATGCTCGCGTACTCTTTTGGTCCCTCACATGCTCGCGTACTCTTTTGGTCACTCACATGCTCGCGTATTCTTTTGGTCACTCACATGCTCGCGTACTCTTTTGGTCACATGCTCGCGTACTCTTTAAGTCACTCCAAATTCACGCATTTTCTAAGTCACTCTCAAGCTCACATTTGCTAGGTCACTCTCATGTTCGCACACTCTAGGTCAGTGTCTCTTAACCTTTTTCAGCTCATGGCCCCCCTATGGATCACATTTTTCTCTCGTAGCTCCCCTGTCCTATCCAGGGGCCCCCCTCTACCCTCACCCAAGAGTGACTTTGAGATACTTTCTATTTTTTCATTATTAATGAAATTTTAATAAATCAGATCAATCTCTGGAATCCTGCCTAGGCACGGATTCAAATGGTGGATTATCATCTCTCCCAGGAGTCAAATTATACTGCAAAAAACGTTCTGTATAAAATACGGGACGAGCCAACAAACATGCACGATAAATCGACCCTCTCAACGCATCAACCGTTGCTCCCTGGCGGCCCTCCATACTTAGCTGGAAGTAACAGCTTACATATAAAAATCATAGTACCAGATCCCATATATAGTGCAGTCCCCCTCCCTCCATTACAGACATGCAGACCCGGGTCATGCCCCACATAAACCCGAGGGTTAAGATGCTCCTGGTTGTATGGACGGATCTGATGAATTCTGAAAATAGTAATATATTTCAACCATGTTTAACTTTTAAAGCTTTTCTCTTCTATGACTCCCTTCACCGCCTGTCGTGGATCACCTTTCTTCTGATTTTCTACCGTGGCCGCCCCCCCCCCAGAATATCCTAGGACCGCAAGAGGGCCATATGGCCCCAGGTTGAGAACCACTGCTCTAGGTAACTCTTTTGGCCATTCACATTCTTGCACACTGTCTTGATCATTCGCATGCTTACACACGCTCTCGGTCACTCTTTCTGTCATTCACATGCTTGCGCACGCTCCAGGTAGGTAACCCTTTTGATCACTCACTGCTTGCCCTCTTCTTTTGTTTACTCCCATGCTTGCAAATTCCGTAGGTCTAACCTAGTCCCTCGCTAAAAAATAATAATGGGATTCATCCGAGTCTCTGAGCTTGAGCCTTGAATGCAAATCCCCCTCCCCCCTCCCCCCACACGTGAAGGCCATGATACGGACATGAGTGGACACTAATCGGTTAGTGTCCAATGTCTCAAACCTGTTAGCAAGTCTATTATATAGCCGCGTTCTCATTTATTACGATGGACAAATTTAAAATTTTACCTTGTCGAATGTTGTTATCTCGCCATCGTGGACAACCGTGACGTGTCGTCCGGACATTCGCGCATGACATACGAAACTTGACCGTGAAAATAGATATCTAAATTTGGAAAATGGCCAAAACGCGGAAGCCCCGCTCCGTCGGGTGCATACATCATCCCACCAGCAACACGCACACGCGATCGATAGACCTTAAGCCAAGGATTTCGAAGCCAATGGCGCAGGAGCCATCAAATGGATCATGTGTAAACGAGGTTATTGCTCGTGATGCGAGAATAATTTTTCTTGAACACACACACACGTAGCTAATTATAATAACTATAATCCTTATTCTGTCGAAGAAAATGTTGTCCAAACCCTTGATTAGTGGTCCGAGTAGATGTTCCTTTTTGGTCATTTGCGCCACTGCCGCCGTCGCCACCGCAACGCGTGCGTTAAGTTAAGTAAGTACTTAGTTCGAGAGAAAGGGTGGCCACGAGATTTTTTCTTAAAATCGCGGATATGTCTCAGATGAGGTCCTTCAATGACACGGGCTCTACACGTGACTGGCGGTGTAATCAAGAGGAATATATTCTGGGATTGGTTATGGCCGAACGCTTGGGATTAGGTAATGGAGGAGGAGGTCCGCCCGAGCGGTCATTCGAGAGAAAAATAGCCATTTGCATTTCCCATCTGCCTTGGAAGATGGAACTGAATTCACTCTGTTCTGGTCATAGCTATAGACGGATTTATGGTTTTGCTGCCTGTGAGCTACGCGAATTGTCCCCCCCCTCCCCCGCAAGGGTGGGCTGAGGGCTCCAGTCCTGGTGTCTGGAACAAGTATAATCATTTTTTGTCTTTTCATGCAATAAATTTGCGATAGAAGGCCGTGTGAAAAGTCTGGCTTAGGGGGGCCCAGCCAGAGATCCCAGACTAGGTGCCTTGGATGCCCTGTAAATTTGTCTGTGTCTCTAAGTCACTCTTTTGGTCACCCACGTCCTTGCGTACACTTTCGGTGACTCACATGCTTGCGTGCTCTTTTGGTCATCCACGTGCTTGCTCGCTCTTTTTCTCGAAATTCTTTCCGAGTTTCATGCTCACCAGGGGCGTAGCCAGAAATCTCGTTCGAGGGGGACCAAAGTGATAAAACAATAGATTTTTCTCTTTTTCTGGTCATTTTCTCACATTTCGGGGGGGGGGGGACCAGACCCCCAAGTCCCCCGGTTACGTCCTTGATGCTCATACACCCTTAGGTCATTCTTTTGATCATCCAGATGCTTATAGACCCTCTAGGACCTGTGGAAACCCACGGCCTGGTAAATCTCTTTTGCGTAAGTAAAGAGCCCGGTCATACACACAACTAACGGGGAACATTAAGGAGGAAAATTAAACTCGAATCACTCACGGCCCGGTGTGACTAGTGTTAGGGGTCGGATACTGGGCCGCGGCCCGGCGGTTGAGAAACACTGCTCTAGGACACGCTTTTACTATTTCCCATGCTTGCACGCACTCAAGGTCCCTCTTTTGGTCACTCACTCAAGGTCCCTCTTTTGGTCACTCACTGACTTGGTCCTTTACTCTCTAGGGCATTCTTTTGATCATTCACTTGCTTGCACGCTCTTTTGTTCATTCACTTGCTTGCACGCTCTTTTGTTCACTCACATGCTTGTAAACTCTCTAGGTCACTCGCCATGTTACTCACTCACCTAGTTCCTCGCTCTCTTGTCAGAGTGATGGACTATACTATTTTTCCCACCCTTCTTTCATTGTACTACTTTTTGGCAACCTATTCCTCAAATTTTCCTCAACTCCGAACTTGCCGCCCTGGGCTTTAGCCACAGCCCGCTAACCCCCCCCCCCCCGTAAATAAACCACTGTCATGGCCCTCCCACGGGGCCCGGGACGATTGCAATTTTTCCTTTATGTATGCTATAAATTCATCTACAGGAGGCCTGCCAAAGATCTCTAGGGCCGTGCTCCAGGGTTTGGGGTCAAAAATTAGTTGAAGCGTTTTCCCACAAATAGCGTTTTTTCATGACGGTTTTTTAAAAAAAATTATAAGCGAGATCCACTGTAAATAAATTCCAAGAGCCCGGGGTTTACGGAAATTCCGACTGCCCTGACCGTATGAGAGACCAAGTGTGAATGTGGTCACTAACTACATTACTCTTATGATCATTCACTCTTTCTCATGGTCACTCACTTGGTTCTTGATGTGGTCATTCACTCTTTCTCATATGGTCATTCACTCTTTCTCGTATGGTCATTCACTCTTTCTCATATGGTCATTCACTTGATCCTTCATGTGGTCATTCACTCACCTGGCTACTCATACGGCCACTGAGTGGTTGATCATTCATACGGTCATTCACTCAGCCACTCACTCATTTATTCCCCCGGCCTCTCACTTGGCTCCTCATGCAGTCACTCACAAGCTCACCTTGTCACTCACGCTCATTTACTCCCCGGGTCACTAACTTGGCCACTCATTTTGGTCATTCACTTTTTCACACACATTGACGTACGCAATGGGGGGGGGGGGGTTGGGGTTCTAACCCTCCTCAAGCCGAGATTATAGTGTTATTTTGCAGGAAAAAACGTAACCACCCCCACCCCCTTCAGAAGAAAAAAAAATTTAACCCCCCCCCTTCCGCTCTCGAGAAAATTCTGCGTAAGCCTATGCTCATACATACAGTCACTCACACTCATTTACTCCCCGGTCACTCATGTGGTCAATCAATCGCACACTCACTTATTCACTCATGTGGTCATTCTCTCTCGCCCATGCAGTTAATCACATATTCACTTGGTCATTCCATTCATAGTCACTCACTCATCCACTTATGTGGTCACCCAATCACATCGTCACTCACGCTGTCATTCACTTACTCGGTCACTCATACGGTCAGGGTCGGCGAAATCTCCGGATCCCGAAGCCCCGTACTCCCGCATTAAAAAAAAAACCCACACGCATCACCATGGAAACCACGACGCATCTCAGCACAGATATCACTTGGCGCGATCGGCGCCGGATAAAACACGCCAAACCCACCATCATCATCATCTTCTCTCTTTCTTTTCCCAACCGCATTATAATGATAATGCAGTGACGTCAGAGGGCCGAAGCAGCTGCGCGGAATCATGACGTGGTTGTTCCGGTGCTTATAGTGGTACGAGAGCTGCCAGAGAGAGAGAGCGTGGGAATGCTAGACAGGTGCTGAGCGTGGGAAAGCGGTAACGATGGCATTCCGTTCCGCCACGTGGCCCTTTTCTTTCGCGCATACAAAAAAAAAAAAATGAGGGGCCCCCACACACTCTCTCCGTCTGAAATCCACCAAACGGGGGGGGGGGTGCTTCATATTTCTACAGCACGGGGATTGCACGCGGATTTTTTTTTTTTTTTTCTGTATTATTATTTGCCTCCATTGGAATTCTCACCATCATTTCGATTTTTTTTTTTTCCAGAAAAGCTTTTTCCCACGGATTTTGCTCTTTTTTCCACCATATGGTGGGATTCCTTTACCTTAAAAGGTTCGATCTAAGGTTGAGGGACTCCCCAACCCCCTTTTACGGCTAACTATCGGTTATTCATTGTAACGGGGGGATCCGTTAAAGCTGAGGGGTAAGGGCGTCTGGAGGAGCGTTTCTTTGATCGTCAATCGATTGATTGGATGCCCGTTTGAATTGACACGGTCATTGCCGGACGTTTGATTTTAAGGTCATTATGCGATTATAGCTGGGATCCTCTGCTCGCGACCCCACTATGGTAAATTTATAGTGTGAGAAATAAGAAATGATGAGAATGATTATGAGCCCCAAAAGGCTGGAGCCAAAACCCACTCTTGTGGGGGTCCATGCATTGGAGTCCCGAACCGAATCAGATGGTCACGGTTGGTCTCTTCGATCGAACCGATTGATTTTATTGTGCTCATTTGAATAGCTACGGTCATTGCCGGACTGTTTGATTGTATAAGGCTCTTTTAGGTCGCTACGCCATTGGAGTCTAGAATCCAATCAGATGGCCACGGTTGGTCTAAGCGACTGACCCGCGGAATCGGCATCTACGTCCGTGTTTGTCCGTTTATAAGAATAATTTATCTCAATGATCGCTATTGTACATCCTAACGCAGGGCCACTGGGCCAATATTCTTAAATGGCCTCTTGGCATAGCCCCCCAAAAAGGGAAGGCTGACGGGACTGCCCCGTCCTTAAACCCGGGACGATTCTCATCACATTTTGTATTTTATCGCACTATATAGGCTTCCGTCAAAATATTCCAGCCAAGGGGCCCTGCTGCAGGATATGGGGGGGTCATGCCTCTATGCCCGTGGTTCTCAACCTTCCGAAGCCCGTGGACCGGTTCATCTATTTTTATATATAAATTGAAGGGCCTTATCATACATACCACTGACGGGAAGAAAATGGGAAAAGTGAAACGGTGAACCGACCACGGCCCAGATGTGAGGGGCCGGTTCTAGTTCATGAGAAGTAATGGTCTATGCTAAAACTGATCGCAGGTGTAGATGATGGGGAAACACCCCCCCCCCTCCCCCGACCAGTGCCTCGTGAACCTCCCCTTCGAAGAGGACCATGTCCATACTATAGTGGTTCTCAAAATGTGCGCCGCGGTTCCTAGAGTGTCACGGTGAGCTGGTGATATTGATCTGTTCCCGTTCGGTGCTTTGGAGGGTTGTTTCTTTTGTCTATTCTGGGGAGGAGTGGATAAACATTGACCAAGGCAAAGGGAGACGCGGGTGACGAAAGTGTGAGAATCTCTCTCTCATTGCTTTTCTAAAATCTTAATATTGAGCGTTTCTCAACATATTTTTTTTTTCTCCGTGCGTAAGCCTAAAAAATAATAGATACATTATAAGGAACCCTGAAATATTGTAAAAAAAACCCTTGAACACAGTTATCAATAATGTAAGAAATCTTTAAACATATTCGTCTATGTTGAAGACCGCTCTTGAAATGTTATCCATGATTTTGGGCACCATTGAAACGATATTCATGTTTTGATAAACACTTCAACATCCACATACCAAGGTAACCTCCCTATAATGATGAAAAACACCCCACTGAAGCATTTTCTCACTACTATTTATCACAACCCCTCGCGGAATCCCCTACCATTGTCACAAGAGCTCTGATGTCCCACAGGATCCCGCCTTATTTGATCCGATATTTAGAAAATTTTCTGTCAGTCTATGGCAGGCATCTTCAACCCGTTGCTCGCGGTGCTCCCTTAACCACCCAGAGTGCTCGATTTCGTGCTCGCGAGCACTTGATCAACGGTCCCAATTAAAAACCACCTTGTACAAATTGCATTGAAGGATTGAAATCATCCTGATTTCTTGCCATGGGTATACCAAACTTGCCGTAAGAGTATTTTCCTTCCAGGCAGTGCTCGTGACTAGGAAATGGTTGAAGACATTTGCACAACGGTCATATTCAACGGTTTTTTTTTTCCAATTTCACTAGCGAATGATTATGCTTTGATCATCGGTCATTCATCAACAAAAACGGTCATTTTGGTCATTCATCGCATAACCCGCTATTTTGTTCTGAGGTTCCGTGAAATCCGGGTTGATAAAACGTTACCCTCCTCTTCTATCCGATATTAACAGTCTTTTGGTTGGGGCTATGGTCCTTTTTGCGTATCTTCACACCCCTTTCCAAGTAGAACGAATGGTCATGCTTTCATCATCATCGGCCATTTTGGTCATTCAACAAACAACTAAAAAAGAACAATCTAAATTCGTAAAAAACAAAAATATCTTTATTAAAAGATAATCGCGCAGACACAAAAAAGAATGAATTATACCAAGCTTTTCCTATAGACGTTTATCTCTGGCGTATTTTATATCTAAAAAGAGACCCTGGATGTCCTATCATGTATTTCATGCGTAAAAAATACATTAGAGTAATTTTTTTTGTCATTCACAGTAATTTTATGCAACGTACAAAACAATATAATAACGTATTTCATAGAATAAACCTTTACAATATCAACACAAACAAAACAGTAATTTTTTGTTTTTTTTTCGAAAGAGATCAGGAATTGGAGATAATTTTACACATGAGATGACGTCATCTTCAATCAATATATTTACACAATTTGATTATCGGAATACTGTGTGCAAATATTTAAGCAGGTGCCGTACAGTTATCTTTTCACCGTACAGGAACTATGGGTAATAAATGCTTGTATAAAAAAGCGTATAAATTTACAGTTTATGTACAAGGTATAGTACTGTACATAGAAATAAGGCACTTTCGGTGACCAAATACCCAAAGGTACGCGTTTTATATACAAGATATAGACAAGGCACTTCAGGCAGGACCGTCTCAATGCACACGTGGGGAGGGGGGTCTCTGGTTGATTATCGGGGTCCCCTTCATGATAATTGGCTTGTAGGCCGCGTTGCTGTTAAGATGGCCCTGACTTCAGGAACAATATATCAACAAGTTTTTTAAAAAAGGCACTTTTTTTATAAGGCATTTGTGGTTTCTCGGCTTAGGGTTCGAGGAACCCGGGGGGTTTCTTGGTATATAGTGTTTGGAATTTTGAGGATTTGAAAGAACTTTTTTTTGACATTTTGGTAAATTAATCAGTGATGCAGTTATTATGAACTTACGATTTACGGTTTTTATGGTAACATTTCGTCGTGGCCTGGGTCTGTTTCTCGCAAGGGCAAGCGGGACAAGTGCCCAGAGCCCACAAGTTTTCGGGTGGGTCGTCCCCCCCCCCCAAAATTGCATTTTCTTCGATATTTTAATTTTTTTTACAAAAATATGAATGAATAAATATTTTAAATTGTCTTGGGGAGGGGACATACCCCTCTAACCCGGCGTACACATCTGCCTCAAATAATGCTATATAGAAAGGTCCTCAACAAGCTCGTGTTTACTCAGTGCTCGTGCATATGAGAATCTGGCCCTGTTCGTGATGGCCCCCTTAGAATAGGGGAGGGGAGGCTGACGGGTTCCTATTATTGGGGCCCGAAAAAATTCATTGATATTAATTTTTTTTTTTTTTTCAAGACTATAATCCCTTAAGCCTAAAATAAATTGATTACTGAATCTGGCGAATCTTGATGGATCAGTGGGGGAATTTAAGCATGGGGGAACTTAATTAAGGATGTGGGGGCCGTGTATTTCAACTAAAAGACTGGTCTTTCACGGGGTTTAAAAGGACATTTCAACTATTCCAAGTGGATAACGGGATAATGTTTGTCTACTATGCCCAGAATTTTGACTGACGGCCCGATGGAGGCTTGATGGATCTTCCGTGCGACCAGAACGTATCCAGGGTTCCTTGAGATCCTGATGTAAGTTCAAGGTACGTTACGGAACTGATATTCAGCCCCCCCCCCCCAAACATGATTGGGTAAGCTGCTAACATGCCGGCGCTGCAAACCGGAATGAATCTCACTTTTTTTTTCTTCAGCAGAAGGGGATCCTACGAAAATCCTGGTTCCATGATGTGGGGGACCCTGCCCCAATTTCTAATTCAAAAACACATGGATAAAAGAAAATCTACACTATGAGGCCCGATAGTGGACAAACGGACATAAAATAATTGAAAGACATAATAGATTTTGTCATCTTTTTTTTTTTTCCATGATGGACACTGGGAATGACAATGACACTGGGCATTCGATGATAAAAGTCCAAGTTCGTTTAGAATCACCAAGGTCTCCAGACATTGTCTGATTCCGGCTGTGGCTGGACAGCTTGGCCCAGAGCTTGAGGGGGATGGTGATACGGATTATTGTTGTTACTGGTCGCAATATGACGGACCCTGGACACCGGTGAGCACAGGACAGTATCCCTCTGCTTGTAAGGTTCGATGAAGACGTCTGAGCCACCGTCGCTGCCCGTCGGGCTCAACGCGCTGTTGTCGGACGTCGCCGGGCTCGCCGACCTCCTCGAGGAAGCCGACATCGGCGAGGACGGCGGCCACGACGAATTGCTAGTCCTTTCGGGCCCGGACGATGACGGTACACTAGACGCACTGCCGGACGGCAACCCGAAAATCTGACCCTGGTTGTTGCAGGTCAGGGCTTGGCTCGGTAACAGAAACGCCAGGTCGCCGTTTGGCAAACGGCTCGGGATCAGAGACAGTCCACTGAATATCTTGCCGTTGTTGTTGTTGTTATTGTTATTATTGTTGTTGGACGAGTTGTTGTTACCGCTGTTGTTGTTGTTGATGTCTCCAGGCGGTGTCCTACTGCTACTGTTGTTGGAGTTCATGATGCCGACCGCCGGTACCGTCAACGTGCTCGGGATCTGCACGCTGAGGGACTGGAGAGGCGTCATCATACCGGGGAAGGTACCAGTGAAGCCCATGACTGACGACTGTGAGAATGTTGTCGTTGCAGCATTCATGGTCGTCATACAGCTCGACAGGTGAGATAGAAGCCTCTGTCTCAGTGCTGGTTCGACACCTTCCATGCGGTTGATGTACCGGCTGACTTCTTGAGCGCATTCGTTGAAGCCGGCCTTGAATTTGTTCAGTACGGTAGGGTCCGAGGATATGGCCGCTGTAAACGACAAGAAAAAGACCGGCATTTAGAGAATTTCCTAAATACACATTCAATAAATACTTCCAAAAACATCTAAACCAAGGGTGCTCAACTTTTTTGGAAAGAGTGGGTCACTTAATTGGTATGAAAATGTTTCGCGGGCCACTCGTGTGATCTGAAATAGGTCACTTGAGTGATCCCGAAATGTGCTGCGGGTCATTAAGTGAACTGGAAATGTTCTTAGGGTCATTCAAAAGATCTAAAAATGTGCCGTGGGCCGCTTAAGTGCTCGGCACTTGTGCCACGGGTCACTTAGTTAATCTGTAAATATGCCGTGGTTGACTCAAGTTATCTGGGAACGTGCCTCAGGCCACCTAAGTGATGTGGAACGGCACCGCGGTCACTTAAAACAGTGTTTCTCAACCGGCGGGACACGGCCCGGGTCCTGCAATTAGTCAAACCGGGCCGTGAATGATTCACTGTTTCATTTTGCTCCATTTCTTGCTCATTAGTCGTGTGAGAGACTGGGCCTTCCACTCACAAAAAATATATCAACCGGGCCGCGGGCTTCCAAAGGTTGAGAACCACTGACTTAAGAGATCTGTTAATGTTCCGCTTAATTCATTTTTGTAACCTTATGGTTACATTATGTTTCAGGTCACGGGCCACATCAGATGATTCCGAGGGATTTGGGTATGGGTTGAGCATTTATGGTCCAATCCTAAAAAAATATAGAAATAGCCTATTAAATTGATAATTACCTGCCATCTGTTGTCGCTGAATATTCTGTAAATGACGGACTGTCATCTCCAAGATGTCAGCCTTTTCTAGCTTCGAATGTCGAGATGGCTATAATGAAATAAAATTGAAATGATAAATATCTCGTATATCCTTGATTATATAATCAAAAGAATTAAAATCAGGTCAACAGTTTTCAAACATTTTTAAAATGTGGGTACTTTGTCTTAGTAATTTTGGATAACACTTTGCCCAAGTGACCATTTGTGCGCCACTTCCTAGCGAAAACGGTCATTTTTGAACATCTCTTTCTCCCTAATGATATTTTGTACACTCTAGTGACCATTCACCGGTGACCATCTTGTCCTGATGGTGATTTATGCAAGTCCCTCCTAACCCCTAAATGACAGCACGTCTCTTTTACCCTAATGTTCATATACTTTATATGCCGAACTGTTTTGCCCTAGCAGGGCCGGAACCAGAACCGTCTTAAGAGCATCATGGGCCTCCCCGGGCCAAGTAATTTTGTCTGTGGCCCTACTTGGCAATTGTCGAAAATTTCAACCGGTTCTCGTTTTCGTGAGGGCCCTCTTCTCCGTGCCCGGATGGGCTCATGCGTTAAGACTGCATTCTCCGGAACTGTGAAGGGGGCAACTGTCCCGGGCAGCAAAGTCTAGGTGGATACGTACAACACCGTTATAAAATTATCGAATTTCGAATTAGTTGGGGCGGCAATATAATACTATACAAAAATCCCTTCCCCGTGTCTTTGTGATTTTTTATTCCCCTTTTGGTCCCTATTTACCAGCGGGCCGCTTGGTCCAAACGGTCATTTAATCGGGGAATACTTTTCTGTAAGCAGGGCTTGACAAATCCGAGAGGAATTCAGGTGTCAGCCAAACTACTCAGGAGCCAATCATCGATTTTTCTATTTGGAAAAAAAATGGTCCTAAATAATATTTTTGGGACTTTACTTACGATGACTTTGCTAAATTGAAGTCGTAAATTTTTCTGTTTTCATGACCGCGTGTCTTCCTACATGCATTCATGGTATGAGAAATTTCAAGCACTGATACCGCTTTTTTTAAGTGCCATTGCGACCCGGGATTCGTCAAGCCGTGACTTTTGGGAACGTTTACCTGCTTCGTTTTCGCCTTAACAGTCATTTAAGCTGGTCGCCTTCGCCTAGTGATCATATGTACCCGATTTCCTTGCATTGGTGAGTTTTTCATCCGTGGCTCCCTTGCGCTAATGGTCATTTAAAGGCAGCCGATTTGTCCCAACGGTCAGTTATATGATTTCGCGTGGCAGTGGAGCCAAACCTCCGACACATCTCATCAAACGGCTTACATTACCAATAGTGATAAGCTTCAAGCCATTAATATGGGGTTGTCGTCGTCGGTCGGCCAAACGGTCATTTACACCAGGGCTTGATAAATCCCAGACGCTAGGTTTCCCCATGGGCGCTAAGAAATTTGAATTAGCATAGACGATTTTCTATGTGTTAGTTACTAAATTGAATTCGAAGGACAATACAAAATTTTTGTAATCTATATAACAGCGTATCTATCAATACTGAAGGCAGTCACTATGCCGAAATTTTTTTTTTCCGACCTGTTTTTCGTGAAAAAAAATAATTTTGACACCTTAAAAATTGTTCTGGTGCCTAGATTTTTTGCGATTTGTCACGTCCTGGTCTATACCGAGCTTCACGAGTCATTTTCCCGCTGTTCCTTTGATGAACAGTCATTTATGCACGTCTTCATTGCCTCAATGATCATTTACTCATTGGCTACCCTGTTCTAGTGGTCATTTATCAGGTATTCTAGCTCTCATTTATTGACTGTTCTCCCCCCCCCCTCCAACCTCTCTAATGGCAATACGACAGGCGACGGTATTGCAATAATACTAGTGCAAATAAATCGGGTAAAATACCATATTCCAAATAATCACTGTGTAAGCGCAAAAAAGCGATGTCTTCCGTCCAGGCTCTAGCGCGAGGCCCTTGCTAGCTGCGCCACGCAGTTTGAGAATTATTTTTATGTTTTGTGTAATGATATTATATTACTCAATACACTATATCAAGCATTACACTCTATACAACGGGTCTTCAACCTCTTTCAGACACGTGACGGACCAAATTTAAACTTCCTACGAAGCCAGCGAGCCATCGACTCGTATAATTTAATGAAATATTAATATAGTCGAATCCCGTTATAACGAACTCCAAGACGACTGGAGAAATCACTTCGTTATAACGAAATTTCGTTTCAAAGGAATTCCAGGTTTTATCGTTGTTCCTGTGTGAACTTCCTCCGGGGGAATTAGAAAAGTGTTCGCTATAAAACGAGATTTTTTCGCTATAACGGTATTCGTTAAAACGGGATTCGACTCTAGTGGGGGGGGGACCGAATAAACAGGGACAAAAATAATTTATTCCGAAATTATTTCTTCTATTAATTATCAATTTCAGTTAGTTCTTAAATAATTTATTCTCACTTAATTCTAAAATTTATTTTGATTAATTCATGATTAAGTTAATTAATTCTTATGCCAATTTCAATCTGAAATTGCTACCTCGGCGCACCAGATTTGCCCGCTCCCCCTTCAGTTGCAGTCCTGGGCCCGTGGGCCATGCGTTGAAGACCCCCCCCCCTCCACCACTCGATCTGCGAGCATCAAGTACCAATATACGTCGGTAGATGGCAGTGGAAGTCTCCCTGCCAGTTTGTTTTTTCTCTCGCGCTTCGGTTTCGATATCATCAACCGTTGCTTTTGCTTTATTTACTCCCTTTTTTTTATGCTTATTTCTTCAAGAAGCAACTTGTCGATTCAAGTGCCCTTGGTGAGTCTTCAACATCAAAAAGACCCGCTCCTTCGGTATTTCGTACATAGGATAAACGCTCTTAATTTTTATAATAACTTTTTTTTCCCCCTCCAAGTAACGAGTTGGTATCAAGTGTTTTTCCTCAAGTGTTACTCGAGAGAGGACATCAAATATTCCGCTAAGTCAACATATTTACGTGCTTGTTCGTAAAGCACGAATCTTCGCATTGTGGAAAGCTGTGCTGGATCTAAATTACTACCCTATCAACCGATGGTAATTGTAGATGATAATTAAAAAATTAATACTTACATCTTTATTGAGAGCGTCTAAGATAAGCGCCTTGAGCTCCGATAAGCATTGGTTTATCCTCGCCCGGCGTCTCTTCTCCATGATGGGCTTCGTTGCCTAAAATTAAAATATACGAATATAAGTCTCGGACGAGACCACAATGATTGACAATATTATCTGTTAAGATTGTTTCGATCGTGATATGGACGATAATCAACTGTTCTTGTTTCTGGGTTGAGTATTAGTTTATGGGTTGAGTAAAAATTGATTAGCATTAATTTATTGAAGATTATATTTTTCAATAGTTCCCCCCAATAATTATTTGACTATGGCCACCTGTGATTTTTATGGAATAATATCATGTTTCCTGTGTTGACAACTAACTGCTTCACCGATACGCAGTGATAAAGGCTTTATAAAACTGGTTCTTATCCCTTTAAGAGGCATAACAGTGGTTATTTAGAAGACACCAACGAATAAGGCAAATACACAATTTTGTGTATTTGCCTTATTCGTTGGTGTCTTCTAAATATTCTTTGGCAAAGTGGATCAACTCTTCTATAACAGTGGTTATCACCTTCAAAATGTCAAATCTTTTTTTAATGAAGTAGACTTTCTTCCGATTTTCAGCAGGGAAAAGTGTTCCGGTGTTCCATAGATAAATCAACTTTGCAAAATGCCTGGGCTTGTTAATGCCAAGATCAAGGTTTGACAAATCAAAGAAAAAAATTGGCAAACGACAAATTTTCAAGAGCCAAAAATTTTTTCCTGAAAAAAATGTGTTCTTAAATAATATTATTTTTCAAATCTTTAGGGACTCGAAACCCTTTCGATGCTGCTGGCAGACACGCTCTGATACATTTTCGAAAAATCTTGTATTGTCCTCAAATGCCAATTCATCAATCAGAGATAGAAAATTTCAGGCGCTAGTAGGCCTACCAATTTTACCTGTGCACGTGGGATTTGCCATGCCTTGGTTAAAACAAGAGACCGTAAAAGAGACGAGATATCTCGTCAATGCCGCCTAATGGGTTACAGGGTGGGCCATGGGTCTCAGGGATACGAATTTTTATTTCGGTGGGTATGTAGAGGAATTGTTTGATACGAACCGAAATTGACAAGTGACTTATGGCAAAGAGCAAGGGATCCTTGGTTCCCCTAGGTGTCTGATTATAAAGTTTCGGTTTCATTAGTAAAAAATCTTAATAGGTTCTCCATATCCATACTAAGTATTACCTAACTTTTCACGTCCTAGAAATGAGATAAGCATTTTGAATATCTCATGGCATCCCCCATTGCCTCGACACAGTTCGGTGGCACCCTGAAGTGCCACGACACAATTCTTTCGATATAATTTAATTTCGTATCCGGAATATCTGAGGGGTACCACGTAGAAATTTAAACACCTTATGGTGGTCCTGGGAAATTTCGGTGCACAAAGGAGTAAACACACTGTAAAAAGCTGTTACATTCTGATTCGGAGACCCCACATAATGTAATTATATCCCTAAAATATCTCACAGCACACTCATGATCGATCTCATGGTTACCACGACATACGGTTTAGAAATCATTTTTCTGACATTAGGGAGAATTTATTGAAATTGCTCTAAAGCGTGGGGTTCTTAACTTTTTTCTACCAGGACCCAAAATCAACAAGATCAGCTTCGCAACCCATAGATGGGACTGCTTGTTTCTCAAAGTTAGTGAAACCAGTGACACAATAAGTGTGTTTATAACAGGACTGTAAGTGGATTTTACAACCCATTTCGGAAGCCCCTGCGAAGTATGCTCTAAAAAAAGACTATGGAAAATTATATTCAAAGCGTAGCCTAATACCCCTTTTATTCACTTGTGAAAACCCTGTTCGTGACTAATAAGCCGTACATTCTAATTCTGGAAGTTGTCCCCCACCCCGGATAGAAATAACTTACAAAGAAATATTCTGGATCAGGAAAAATTGTCCCTACTGGGATTTGGGTCCTTTTTACAGAGGTGGCCCTTTCGGATGGGTCGTTTTACGGGTTCGACGGATCTTCCTGGACGGTTGTTTCATAGCAATATCGCTGTTCACCAAGCGGGAAAACAAGCACACAGGGGTAAGTTGGAACGTTAGCATTTTACGAAATGGACATTGTCCAGACTATTGCAGTCAAATAATGGTCATACATGGTGACCAAAATTTCCTGCTAATACTTATTGTGCGGCTTTCATTATTATTTTTCTTATGTAAAACATGCAGGTATTATCTCTGCATGATCAGACGTAAATTAAACTAATGATATTGTTATTATCATGGAGCCTTAACAAAAGGTCTATCAGAGTCCTCTAAAACCATTAGAAAATATGATGTTTTTAAAATTACAAAAAATTTTAATTATATCTCCAATATTTTATGATATTTTTCCTGTAAAAGTTTTTTTACGGAAGTTGTTCAAGGTTATAAAAAGTTCCGGGGCCCTGAACTTCTTAAAACTGTCGTTAGTTGGAACTATGTTTATACCATGGATCTCGCTTATAACGTTTTCCCGCTTAATACGAATCATTTTCGTGGTCCTAACTCTAATAAATTCCCATTAAGATTTCCCGTTTAAAACGTTTTCCCGCTTGCAACGTTTTTTCATGACGATTTTTTTGCAAAACGTTACAAACGGTATCCACTGTATATGTTTTGTAAAATAAATTCTCAAAAAAAAATTCGATCGATTTCGAAAACTGTAGTGTTGTCTTAATACTTATTAAACACATAATTACCATCAATATCTAATTTATTACTCACAATTATTGCTGATAATTTTTTATTATTCATTGTAATTTATAACAATTATCATCACTAATCATCAGTAATTTCTCCAACATGATTGCTAAAAATAATTTTATCAGTTACTCTTACCATCAATAATTTATTCACCGTAATCAATTCAAATAACTTTTCGAATTATTGTAAATAATTTATTTTTATTAATCACAACTATAAAAAATATTTTTAATAACAACTATAAAAAATTTATTTTTACAAATTTCTGTTAAAAAAATAAAATTATACCAATTTGTGTGACTTTTGTGGAACAATCGTTATGGGTAATTCATTTTTAATGATTTTTATCAACAATTTACATAAAAAAATTATCAATATAAATTTGTTTAAAATAATTATTTTGAAAACTAAAAAAAATTTCCTGAATGGAAAATTTTTAAATTACTATAAATTTCATAAGAAAATCACTGAATAGAGGCATTATATGGGTGCGGTAGCCCAGGTCGATAAGATACTCGCCTAAAATACCAAAGGATGCATAGAGGTGTCGCGGGTTCGGTACCCGGGGATTCCTCCTTGTCAGAAAACTTTCCTGACACGGGTACAACAGAAACGGTGACATGACCACAGAAAAAGATCGCTACCGCAGGGAGTCCCACCACCTAAGGGGTTAGCGCACCCACCTCTCGGTGAGTATAAAAAAAGACTTCGTTCAGAATCAGCAATAAATTGTCGGCCCCGATCTAATTTAATTAGCAGAAAATGATCAAATGAACATCCCATTATTATATCGATAGCTTATAAGAACCATAATATTCTGAAAAAGGGGAACATTTAAAAATTTAAATTAAGTGACCATATAAACATCTTTAAAGAAAATAATTCAACCAAAAAAAATTCTATCTATAAAACCAAGAAATTTTTAAATTTTGTGAATTTAATATCCCATTTTAATATTATCCTATATTATCCTATAGTATCCTATAGAACAGAAAAATCGCTGAAAATTTATCATTTCAAAAATGATAATTAGCCTCTAATTAATGATCCATTTTATTGGATAATTTTTTTTTTTAATTTAATAATTTCCTTAGAATGTCATTATCCATGAATAGTTTTGAATAACTATTTTATATAATTAAATAAATTATAACAAAATAAATAAAAATATTTCTAAATTTCTGTATATCGATTATCCATATGTCGTCTTTTTTTCACATAATTTCCTTTGAATATTACCTTTGAAAATAAGCCTCTTAAAAAAAATCATTGAACCACCAATTTCTAAAAATCAAGAAATTTAGAAAATTTAAATTTTTAAATCCAATTATTATAGTGACAAAATTCACACACTCACCCTTCGATTCTCACTAGCCTTCGTAGGCGGCCTTTCAGCAGGCATAACTCCAAACGTTTGGTATTCCAGCTTTGAAACAAAATTAATTATTCAAAAAAACAACAACAAAATCCCACTTTTTTTTTTCAGATTCAAATCTTCGACACTTCACTTCACTTCCGAAAAAACAAAACAAAAAAACCAGACGACAGCAACAACCAAATCAATCGGAATAACAACAAACAAGCAAATAACACCGAATACACGACGACGAGAGCGACATAACTTCACGTCACATCACTCCGGTGGTTCGTCAACGACTGACTCTGACTACTCTTTAACGGGACGCACACGATCAACAAGTGCAATTCAGTGAGTTCCAGAACACGGAGAGAGAGAGAGAGAGAAAGAGCGCGGGAACTAGAGGAATGATGAGAAAGAGAGAGAGGTAAAGGATATGATATTAAAAAAAAAAATGGTAGGATAAAAAAAAAATCCGTGACGTTGCTTTACCAGTAGTAGTAGTAGGAGTCACTGGTACTGTATAATAATAATAATAATAATAATAGAGGAGGGGAAAGAGAGAGAGAGACGAGAGATGTAATCCAGTATGTGATACTCGTTCGTATATGCGTGGGAAAGAATAAAAATAAAATAGCATGAAAAAAGGAAGAACTAAAAACTAAGCGTGCACCTATTTGAACGTGAGGTCAGCGTTGCATATGGTCGGCCGCGTGCGGCGTACTTTCGGTGTGAGAACAGCGGACGCGTTTCGTTCCCACACTCTCTCCCGTAAAGAAAAGGAAAGAAAAGAATATATATATTTATATATATAATAATCATTCTGGAAGAGAAGAAGTTTCTTAAAGAAAGAAAATGAAAGAAAGAAAGAAAGAGAACTGTGTGTGTGTGTGTGTGTGTTGCTGGGGTCAGGATACCGACCGACCCAAACTAACAATGGCTGCCGCTTTTTCTTTTCTTCTGTTCTGTCTGCGTCTTGATCTTACATTTCTTTTTTTGTTATTATTATTTTGTGCTGATGTTATGAAAATATTCACGTGAGGAGGAGGATGAAGAGGAGATAAGATTATGACGAATAAATAATGACGATACTGAGTCAGCACCGTTTGTCGATTTTGATGTTTGATATTGCTTTTTTTTTTTGAGTGTGTGTGTGTGTGTTTTGTTGATAATTAGAAGTATTTCGTTTTCGAAAATTTTTTCGTTATTGTTATCCTTATTAATTGATGGTTTTGGTTTGATAATGTTCTTGGAATATCATCGGAGATATTCTATTAATTTGATGGTTTGATTTGATAATTTTCTTGGAACATTATGGGAAATATTCTATTAATCGATGGTTTTTAAGGATAATTTTCTTGGAATGTTATTTGAAATGTGTTATTAAATTTCGGTTTAATTCGATTATTTCTAGATCTATTATTGGAAATATTCTATTAATTTATAGTTCTGATTTGATAATTTTATCGGAGTTTTATTGGGAATTTTCTGTATTGGTTGGAGATTCTTAGGGATAATTTTCTTGGAATGTTATTCGAAATATGTTATTAAATACTGGTTTAATCGGATAATTTCTTGATATATTATTAGAAATATTCTATTAATTTATAGTTTTGATTTGATAATTTTCCCGGAACATTACTGGAAATATTCTATTAATCGATGGTTTTTAAGGATAATTTTCTTGGAATGTTATTTGAAAGATGTTATTAAATGCTGGTTTAATCGGATAATTTCTAGATATATTATTGGAAATATTCTATTAATTTGATGGTTTGCTTTGATAATTTTCTCGGAACATTATGAGAAATATTCTATTAATCGATGGTTTTTAAGGATAATTTTCTTGGAATGTTATTCGAAATATGTTATTAAATGCTGGTTAAATTCGATTATTTCTCGATATATTATTGGAAATATTCTATTAATTTATAGTTTTGATTTGATAATTTTATCGGAGTTTAATTGGGAATTTTCTGTATTGGTTGGAGATTCTTATGGATAATTTTCTTGGAATGTTATTGGACATATCCTATTAATTTTCTGGTTTTAATTTGATAATTTCTGAAAATATTGTTGGAAATATTCTATTAATTTATAGTTTTGATTTGATAGTTTCTTTTTTCTTTTCGGAATGATATTGGCACTATTCTTCCAACTGGTGTTTTTAATAGGAAATTTTATTGGAATATTGGTGTTATATCTTTATTAATTGATAGCTTTGATTCGATAATGTTTTTGGAATTGTCATTGGAAATATTCTATTAATTGATTCCCCGATTCAATTATTTTCTTGGAATGTATGATTTGATTGATGAATTTTCTTGAAGCATTATTTGGCAGTATCTTTATATTGATATGATTTTGATTTATTCATTCTCTTTTCTTCATTCTGTCTATGTCTTGATCTTACTTTTTTTAGTTATTATTATTTTGTGCTGATGTTATGAAAATACTCACTTGAGGAGGAAGAAGAGATAAGATTATGACGAATTATAATCATGGTGATGATAATGACTCGGCACCGTTTGTCGATTTTGATGTTTGATATTGGTTTGTTTGTGTTTTTCGTGTGTTTTGTTGATAATTGAGAATAATTGGAATAATTTTCTGTCGGAAACATTCTATTAATTGATAGTTTTGGTTTCATAGTTTTCTTGGAATGCCATCGGAAATATTCCTTACGATTTGATCATTTTATTGGAAATGTCTCTTAAATTAACATTTTTGATTTAGTCGATTAATTTCGATGTTTCTTAGATTATAATTGGCAATATCCAGTCAATTAATGGTTTTGATTTAATATTTTTCTTGGTAATCATTTTTTTGTGTGTATGTGTTCGTGTTTCGTTGATTATTAGAAATACTGTATTTCGTTTTTGATAATTTTCTTGGAATATTATCAGGGATATTCTGTGTCAATTTGATGGTTTGATTTGATAATTTTCCAGGAATATTATTGGAAATATTCTATTCATTTATAGTTTTGATTTTATAGTTTTCTTGGAAAGTATGAATTGACTTGGAATGCTATTGAAAATAATAGTTGGTGCTATTGATTGACAACAACTGATAATGTTTAACTGACTAATAATATAATTAATGTTTCTATTCATCCTTTATCCTTGTGTTGTCTTTTTCATAATTTCCTTAAACTATTATTGGAAATATTCTGGAAATTATGACTTTTAGTCACCTTCGGAACATATATATATATATGTTTACAAAATTTTCTTGTTGGTGCTGCTGCATATGATAATTCAAAATTATTCTAATGAAAAATAACGAAAATACTAATACAGTATTTCATCACCTACTGCAACTATTATTGGTGTGGTTACCATTAATTAATTAATTCAATAATCCACTAAAATTGTTTATGACTAATTTAAAGAAAATGAAAAATTATTGTTGATAATTTTTGTTGATTATCACTGGTGATATTTCATAATTTATATATTAAGGCTATTACTGATAGTCTTCAAGTATGAATGATAATAATACTTTTATTGCAATTGATTAGCTTTGAAAGTTATGGAGACCATTATTGAATTTACACTAATGTTTTTTATCGATGATATTTTATCATCATAACTACTCTTAATTATTTTTATTTACAGAATTTATGATATTAGTATTTCATTATTTAATAGCAAAATTGATTAATTCAAAATAATCTGTGATTTTAATCAATCATTACAGTATTTGTATCGCCATGTTACAAATACTGTTACAATCATTACAGTATTCTTAACATGGTGACACGGATTAGTAATTATGTTAATTATTAACTATTAATAATTTTTTATTTGCATTCATTATTATCATTTTTGATCGATACATTGTTATTTTTTTTCTTTTGTAAAACATCTATTATTTTATCAGTTTCTATTATTATCGGTACATAATTTCCCCTAAAACTTCTATACGAAATTCTTTTCAAATGCATAATAAAATTTTCTTTAAAACGTATCTGAATTTTTTCATAAACTTCAATAAAATTTGAGTTTTTTTGTAGTTTCGAATTTTTGAATTTACAATTTTTATATAAAATTCTCAATTAATTTTGTATTTGTTAATTTTAATTTAAAAGACGAGTTTTGTCTTCTAATTTTCCCTATTTGCTTCAGGAATACAAATACAACGCCACAACAGGCAAATTGCCCAACGAGGTGGCTGACTTAAGAACATCATGGATCCCCGAGCCATTTTTCGGAGGCCCTACCTACTACTGCTACACCACACATGCACCCCGCCCCCGCGGAACCCCCAACGAATCGGTACATGCGGGAATATGCGTGTACGTGTAGTGAAACCTGACGTGAAGTTTTTTTTTGTTTCTCTGTAATGCTTGTTATGTGTAGTGCTGCCATCTGCCACCAGTTTTTCTAACTATGAGTGAAGTGTTATGATTGAATGATTTACCGTTGTAGGACTGTTGCTCTCTGTGGCGAGACTTTTTAACGGGGAGATCGGCTCGCATTTGCGCCTTGAAGTTGGGAACCACAGAAAACCAACTTCAGCCGACCACCACTGTGGGGTTCGAACCCGGATCCTCGCATCGCGAGTCCGTCACTATAACCACTCTACCACCACAGCGGCAAAAGTGTAGTTATCTGGAGGTGGGTGGATATGAACCCATGTCCCCTGAACTCTTCCCTTCTCTAACTCTGTATCTTACCAACCCACCACTAAACCTTAATGTGCCCTCAATTGTTCCTCATTGTGTGTTTTGCTCATATAATTCTAATTTTTTTTTAATTTATAACTTTTGAAATTATTTCATCCAAACAATGATAAATTAAATTTCCCTCGGCAAATCAAAGAAAAATGAACTTATTTTCAGTGAATTGTTTAAATATCAATTAATTAATAACTCCAGATGATGTAAATTTGAAGAAAATTATTCATGATCAATCAATAACTGAATATATAATCGGTCGTGGTCAGTGAAAACGAAGGTCAATTAGCTATAACCCGTAACCAAATAAAATCGACACCATTCTTATCATCGTAGGTACGTCACTGCATCTTATCGTACCCCAGTGACCTTTTGACGTCCTTCAGCCGATAATGGGCATTTAATTTGCATATGCGAAACATCTTTCCATTCCTCGCAAATGTTTATATTATTATGGTAAAATAAGGGTCAAGTGTTGCGAATGAATGATATTTATCAGATTTTACTTTCGATATTCACGTATTAAATAGCAATAGAAAAAACGAAATTTTGTACAGCGTCATCTAGCGATTTTTCAATCATGAATATTTAATTTTGTAAAATTGGTGTAAAAACATTATTTTTCTTAACCATCCCTCTTGTTTGCCCTTTTAAATTAGTAAAATTAAAGTTTATTATAATAATGATATTCATTTTGTTAATCAATTTTGTTAATTAAATGAATGGTTATATTTATTTTATTGTATTTGTTAATGAATATTAATTTCAATTTTGATATGAAGTAACTCATTTTCTTTGATGATTAGCTATTTGAAAGTCTGCTGATGGCTCGTAAGGGCTGGTGCCGGGAAGGAACTTTTCGCAATGCTGTCTTGTTCTCCAAATGTACTGAACTTGCGTTTAATGCAGGGGTCATTAGGCCATGCCCGACCCCAAGTATAGGCTTACAGGGCTCCGGCCCTGGGCGAATTCTAAATTGTTTTTTTGGTTTTCAGACTACAAATTCACTGTAGAGGGGAACCAGTAAAAAAATCTTTCTTGGGGGGGCCTGCTTAAGATCCCAGCCTAGGACCCTGCTGAATATGGGGGCACGACTAGGGCAGGAACGCATGACCAGTGGTCCAAATGTGGCGATGCTTTTGTTTCATTAGCGCCGTCTTCGGGAATTTGGGGGAGAGGCGTTCCAAACACTTTTGAGGACTACTTGATTTTTCGCATATTATTATTTCGTAAAATATCCATCCAAAAGGTATACATAACTATAAAATTGCTGGAAAACACCTAAATGGAAGAAATAATATTAAACTTATTTACGAAATGTTTCTCACATATAATTTCTGGAAAAATCATTTCAGAATCATTGAAAGAATTAATTTTATAATTGCTTTTTATAAATAATTACTCGATTACTTTTTTACAAATAATTACGCGATTACTTTTTTATAAATAATTTTGTGATAACATTTTATCATTTTAATTTCTTGATTACTTTTAGAATTGTTAGAAGATATTATTCCAGAATTTTTTTTTTAATAAAAGAAATTATTTAATAATTCATATGAAAACTTATTTAAAAAATGAAAGAAATAACTTTTTATATAATTATTTTTATAGAAATAATGTCAGATTTAATAAAAGAAGCAATTCGGTAATTCGGGGAAGATTTTATCTCGTGATAGAAGAAAAATGATAAGAATCATTAATTAATTCAATTACATAATATCATAATCGTTTTTTCACACTAAAAAATTCAATATGGGGAGGGGGCATGAAAAGTTTGTCTTGGTGGCTTGTCAAAGGACCCAGCCATGATCCGCCCCTCCCCCGACAGGGGTTGTGCTGATAGGGCTCCAGCCCGGGGGGCCGGGACGGATTCTTCTCATCTTTGTTTTTTTACACTGTAAATTCACTATGTAGGGTCCCGCGTAAAGTCTGCTTAAGAATGTGTAGGATGCGTGGGTCATGTCGAAGACTTCCATGAAGTCACGATGGCGCAAAGGGTCCGTGGAGCAAAAAAGGTCAAGAACCCTAGGTTCAATGAGACCTAGTTCATGAAGGCTGGATTTTCGAATAATGCATCAGCAATAACTGATTTAAATGCAAAATTATGTATTTTTTAATGATTTAAACTGCTGGGGAAAGCTAGGGGCCACAGACGCCGGAACCTCGCGGAGCTGATGCAATTTTTGCCCCCCCCCCCACCCCAGTAATTCAAGAATACACAATGCAACGCACCATCCCGCCTCCTGCGTACGGGCTTGAGTACCGTATCTACGGGACGAATGCTGGTTCACAACACCACCCCCCCCCCCCGTAATTGTTTTCTTCACCCCGGGCCTAAAATATTTGTCATTAGAGGCATCATATCAGAAATGGCTTCATTAATGAAGAAACACGGGTACAGATTTTATGGCCTCAAAAGGTCCAGCCGGGCTCGGATTGTATCTGTGGACAGCCGCGTTGACCTCATCGTAGTGATCTGATAGAATCGTGGGAAACCAACGCTCTTCTCAACCGGATTACCACACACACACACACACGTGAAAATGAAAAACGGCCTAGTAGGCGATAACGAGCCGCCTACTCTTTCTCAGTAGCGTCTAGAATAATTTCATAGTCGTATCAAGAAGGTCAAGCCAATCAAAAAAAGAAATAAAAATAGCTTAATACGATATCGAAGGTCAAAATCATTTCCCTGTACCGTACGAAGTACATGCTTGTCCCATGGCCCGCGGGCCGAATGTGGTCCTCGGAGACATTTCATGTGACACACGACCTCGAACCAAATTTTGTAAAAATGAAATAAGCAGCACATTACCAGCTCACCTAAGTGACCCGCGATGCAGTTCCACATCACTTGAGTGATGGAGTGACCTCCACGACACGTTTCCAGATCACTTAAGTAGGTCCGTAACTAGGGTTTCTGCCGCCCGGAGCAAACGTGATTATGCCCCTTCCTTCACCCTAAATTTTTCCACGCGATATATATATATATATATATATCACTTCAGGGACCCGAGGCACAATTCCATACCACATAAGTGGTACATTCCTAGATCACTTAAGTGCCTTGGGCTGCTTTTTTAGATGACTTGAGTGGTTCGTGGCACATTGTCACTTCAATCAAGTGGCCCGTGGCACATTTCTCAACATCAGTTACAGTTAAGTGATTCCACAGTTCCATACAACTCAAGCAGTCACCAGCACATTTACGGATCACTTAAGTGGCCCGCAAAACATTTTCAAACCAATGAAGTGACTCATACTCCCCAAAAAGTTGAGATTCCCCCCCCCCCGCGCTGTACGAGAATCTTATTATAATCTGGGAATACGCCGCAAATCACTTAAGTTCTCTGGAGCTGCACCGCGAGCCACTGAAGTGATCTGTAAATGTGCGGTGGATCGCTCAAGCCATGTGTAAGAATGTGCCGCGGATCACTCAAGTTACCTGGAAATGTGTCGCAGTCAACTCAAGTGCTCTGGAACTGTGCCGCAGGCCATTAAAGTGATCTGCAGCTGTTTCGCGGATCATATAATGATGTTGAACTGCATTGCAGGTCACTCAAATGATATCTAAATGTGCCACGGGCCGATTTCACGTGCTATAGAACTGTGCCACGGGTCACTCTTGTGATCTGTAAACATCGCACGACTATACAGTTATCCGTAACTCTGTTATCGCTTAGTTCATCTTTACAAAACTGGGTTTGAGATCGCGGGCCACATCAGATAACTCCCGTGATTTGAAAAAAAAAAATGTGTCACCTAGTTTATTTTTACAAAATTAGATTTGAAATCATGGGCCACATCAGACAACTCCGACGACCACATCTGGCCCGCGGGTCGAAGAGTTGAGTGCCTTAAAATATTGGAGAGAAGTGAAAAAAAAGGTTTTTTTACTCTTCAAAATCATTTTTCCGGATCACACACAACAAGGGGAGCCCAATATAAAATAATTCCTTTGTTTTGGGCGGGGGGGGGGGGTCTTTGATCCATAACCTCCTCCCAGTCCAGGGCCCCCTCCCTAGTAATGGACTGCATCGATTTGAACGAGATTTACCTGGGGACCCCTATTTGAAACCCAGGGCCGCAACTAGGTACTTTTTCAGCCGGGCAAGAACGCATTTTGGCGCCCACACGTGATATAGAAGAAGCAGTTAAAGGGTGCATTCAGCGCCCCCCCCCCCTTCCGTCCAGCGCCCGGGGTACAAGACCCGCCTTCTCCCCCCTAGTTGCGGCCCTGTTCAAACCATTAAACTAAAAGTTTATCGAAAAAATTCCGAAACTAAAACACGCCAAAATACCTTAACAGTCACAGCACGTGTTTTTTTCCCCATTCTATAAATTGCCCCCCCCCCCCCAACGAGAGAATATAGTAATGGCCCCCCCCCCTTTCCCGCTAGAGCTGTTTGTGCGAATGATGAAACGGAGTGAAGTCAATCGCGTGCAAGCATTCCTCTGCTAGTCAGTTTCCCACGCGTTTGAAACCGACCAACCAACCAGCCAACCAACCACTCACTCCGTAGGGTTGGCGGTGGGGAGATACAGACACGACAACAACAACAGCAAAAAAAAAAAAGAAAGCAGCTTTTTTACGCCACTCCACCACCGTCATCATACCTCTACACACACACAGACAGAGAGAAATATAGCGGCATGCATGCAACATGCACACTGTCCATACCACAACTTCCTCAATATGGTGAGTGAGGAGTTTTTTTGAGGCAGTTGCGGATCAATCTGTTTTGCTTGCTGCGTGCGAAGGCATCTGTCCGGGTGCCACGCGCTGCCGCGTGGGAAAACCCCGCCTACCGCTCAAGACAAGCTCTCCTATCCCATATACAGTGCCTTCTCTTATTTCTGCCGCTACTGCTGGCGCTTTTTCTACCTTTGGCGGCTTCATATATCGCCAAGCAATTGAAACTGATCATTAGTGGGTTACGTAATCGTTATTTTTTTTTTATTATTGGGATGATCGGTTTCATGTCGGAATGATTAATATTAATTTTTTTTTTTTTTTACTCTCCATCTGCGGCGTGTTGCAGCATGTCATTGGAGAAGAGGTCAGTAACATGACTGGACATGCTGGATCATGTTTGGAGTCGCAGCTGACACCTGCTGGTGGTGGTGGTCGAGACGGGAAAAACTTCGAGAGCCTCTTTAACAAGATGGTGTGTTTGGATTTGGACCTTTACTTGGGTGAGGGATATGAATGATCGCCCCCCCCTCCTCCCTGCTCATCTCACGCCCTTCCCCCACCACATGGCTGGGATCGTTGACGGGCCGGGATCTGGATTCACTGGTCCAGTGAATTTTAATATGAATAAAAAAAAAATCTACCATTCCAATCCCGCCCCCCTTCCCCAGGATGGAGCTCTGTGAACCTACCGTTGTGGAGATCGTGTTCCTAGAGCGGCTCATGTTGACCCGTGCGGGCCGCACAGGGATACCACTGTAGAAGGAGCCCCGAGTCCGAGTTGGAAGGGCAAAAAAAAAAAAGCGTTATCGACTGTAAAACGTGGTCAGGGGACTTGAAAATGGGTCCTGCGTTGGGGGGGAGATTTTTTCTCGAGCCACCCCTGCATTCCTCCTTACTCCCAAATATCCTAAATCCAGGCATCCACGCCAGGATTTTTCAAGGGCCATTCTGTATCCCCTCCCCATCTGCCGATTGTACTGCCACCCTTCCTTCTGAGCAAGGGTCCTTGCCCTTACAACATAGGCGTAAAGTTGTTGGAAACATTGGAAGGGCTCAAAAATATTGGGGAGGGAAGCTCAAAAATGTTTTTATCGGCTGGCCATCACAGTGCTATGGAGATGGTGGAAAATATTTGAGGGGAATTCGCGGCCTATGGCCCAGTTCTAGTGAGTTTACATGGACCCCATGGGCGGAGATACGTCCCCCCCGTATCTCCGCCTGAAAGGTGAAGTCGACTGATCTAATGTAATATATGTGTAGATTAATTGACATCATCATCGTGCCCCCCCCCCCCCCCAGACTAAGATAAATCCCACAGACTCCTATACGGAATACTCTCCAGCTTCAAGTATACAGTCGGCCCCGCTTAATCGGATAACCGGATATCGGTTTTCCCGCACCATAATCGCTTTTATAGAGTCAATGCTACGGCGCAACTGTTCAATCGAATATTACGTTTCACACCACTGTTAATACATATCAACCACTACATTCATAATGTCTTTCTTCAATGGAAACATTTGGAATTCAATGGAAAATATATCACACTAAGTAAGTACTGGCTTTCAAGTCGTCTTTAATACGTCCATTAAATTATTTTATTTTTGTTCTCTATTGAGCCAATAGGGGGGCGCTAACTTGTCTAACGAAAAGTATGAATCTTGGGCATTGTGAGCATTGTATTACAGTAAATATAATTTTCATTTCATTTTCAGTCTCTGATTTATTTGAGAAGCTTTGTTCAGGGCTGGAACTAGAGGGGTGGAGTGAGCAACTACCCTGGGCCGCAAAATTTAAAGGGTAGCAGTTTTAAGTAGGAACAAGGAACACCCGTTGTAAAAATATCGAATTTTAAGTTGTGGGTACGGCACAAATCTTGCCTACGGCCCTGCTTTATTAATATTACTGATTCACCATTTTGCAATATACAACTATACTAACGTTTTAAAATGGCAATTGAATTGTTCCCCCGCATAACTGGATATTGTATGTTCGAATCGTCGGTACCCGATTAAGTGAGAAGCGGACTGTACCACCGCCCTTCCCTCCGAAAACGCGTAGAAAGCTTACATACCTTTAGAATGTGCCCCCATGGGACCCCCCCCCCCCCGTCATAATTGTAAGGGCTGACAAAACTTTATCCTGGGGGGGAGGGGGGCAGATGATTCCTATAGTTCTTTGTGTTTTTTGAACTTTAAATTCGCTGTAGAGTTGAAAGGTCTAGCTTGGGGGCCTTACCAACCTAGCACAGGGTCGGTGGGCTTTAAGATATGAAAACCCTATCTCGGACGGTATGAGAGACGGTAACCGAGGGAAAGATTATAGAGAAAAATAGTATAAAAAATATATATAAAGTCGATCCGTATCCATGGCCCCCTCAAGGATGAGGCCCCGGACGATTCTCATCATTTTTTATTTTTTTCACTCTATAAATTCATCAGAAAGGGGCTCGTGAATGTCTTGTCTGGAAGCCCGCAAAAGATCCCAACCCGGGGGTCCTGCTTAAAGATGTGAAGTCCCATGTTCCTATCCTTTAAGTTTGGTGTCGAAAAAGTGGGCTCTCGGGGGCCTACAAAACATTGTTACACGGTCTGAGGCAATGATTGAAATGAAAGCATTATATGAATGGTGCATCTCTATGGCCCAAGATACTTTGTCACCTCGATGTTTCACCCAAAACTGGCTCTTAGAATGAATATTAAGTGAAAAACACTATTCTATATAGGCTAGAGGCCTGTCCTCCCTCCCATTGTGGAGCTATTACAGAGGGCCGCACACATTTAGCACCGGCCGCAAAATTCTTAAGCCCGGCACGAGAGTAAAAAATCGTTAAACAAAATTTTAAATTCGTAGCTTAGGGCAGCTCAGAACGTTTTCTTATCCAGGGTCAGACTTGGCAGATGCCGGTGTTGGTGGGGGCCTCTTCCCCTACCGGCACCTTAAAGAAACTGAACATGCATAATATAACGGTGGGGGCCTATCTTACGTGCCGTCATGGATAAACCAGTAGAATCCTTGTCAAATATTTTCAGCGAGCCATCATGTTCTCCCCGATAGTACGGGCCTACCCTAACATAAAAAAAAGATGCAACACCCTATAATTAGTATATCGGAATTGTAAATGGATATACGATATTGCCTATGTAGCCGGCCTATCAGCTGTTAGCCGCTCATCTCATCGACATCATAACCATAGGCGTGACCCTCTGTTTCCCATCTCATAACAACACGGCCGTGCCTACGCACCAGCAGGACAGGGCGGTGTCGGCATCTGTCACATAACTGGGGATCCCACCCTAGCCTTAGGCTTGGGCGCGAGCGATGGGGGCCTCGTGACTCTTCCTTGAAAGACGCCCATTTCCCACGATCGGAAACGCGTGGTCAAGGTAGCGATGTATATATAAATACATACATACATTAATACCGATTTTTGAACCTTGGAGGCCAGGCCAAAACGATGAACTGCGTAGGCCCATGATCATCAATCATGTGAGATGGTCTCTACAGGCCCTATCTTCGGATTCAATCACGAGGAAACTGGACGCGATTAATCTGTCGAGATCAATCAATATTACCATTGATCGATTTTCTTGTGATTTTTCCGGAAAAGCCCCTTTTGCACATCTACGCAGGGTCCGGCTTTGATTTGAGGTGGCCATAGGCAAAAGCGGCCCCTCACGCATTGGATAAAAGAAATTTCATCAATCAGTAAATAGACACAGTAGTGTATGTAGTTCAAATCCAGTCCCCTTTAAATTACGAGGCTTCGCACATTGAAAATCATGCCCAGAAGCCACGGGGGCCTGCCTTACCAGCAATTGGGGGCAGGCAAGGGTAGCATTTATTAGATTATACTAGGGTGCATGCTCTCCTCCTCACAAGGGGCCGGAGTTTTAGAATTTAATTTTTCACACCGCTTAAAAGTAGGTATACATAAAAAAAACCGGAAAAAAAGAATTTAGTCTGGGCCATCCCTGTCACCACCCATCCCCCGGGTGGCCGTGATAAGGTGACCCTTTTGACTGAGGTGGCCAACAGGCTTGGTGCTCTCCAAGAAAATGTAGATATATTTCAGTCAGTTCAGTGCCGTCTTAACATGTGGGCTCACACGGCCATAGCATTGGGGAGGCGCCTCAGGTGCGCGGAAGGGCCCCCTGATTATAAGATCTGATGCAAACTAGCGGTAATTCTAGTTAGATACGGGGGGGGGGTGACTGTACATAATTTTCCTTGGGGGGCTTGCGATACTCTTGAGGCGGCCTTGCTGCCTGCTGTACTAAGCAGGAACTTCCTGTACGTATGACCACACATCAAGCTGTGGCGTCCAACTCATAAGATTTAAAAATATTACACAATAAAATCATCTGTAAATAACGTTCCTGCTAAAAGTCCTGGACTAGGGAGCCTAGTAAAAATCACAGCCAAGGGAGCCCCCGACTCAGTGATTTAGGGTGGGGGGACATGTCATATGCTACTCATCGATAGTGATCCAATTGTGAGACTTCAAAAATACATTTAAATATTTTCACACTACAAATTGCATTATAAATCAATTTGGGGCCACTTGAAGCCTTGGTCGGGGAGGCCCAACGAAAAATCTTCGCATTAGGACCTTTCTAATAAATATTTAAGCCAGTTGCTATCAGATATTCTCAAGTTTCTAATACTTTTCTAGATTCAATATAAAAACTTTCCACATTGACAAGGCCTAGTTTTGGGAGGGGGACCCTGGAAAAAAAAATTAATCTGGTAGGCCCATTCAAGGCTGTAGAGGCCACGACTACCATTTAAAATCTTTTTCATCCCATTTCGGCATCATATTTCTAGTACGTGCTGCACTGATGACCTGACAGCATTCGTGTAGAAAGAAAAGCCTAGCAAAAAAAATAGAGGGCCTTTTTTGTTATTGTATTTTTTCCCCGGCCATCATAGTAGTACGCACGTGGGCCCATTGAACCGTATGATATGTTCTGACAGGCCGAGTGAAATTCGTTTGCCCCCGGTGTTCAATGGAATGTTCTGGGCATTCGCGAAGAGAAGGAGAGACACGTCGGGGGCCCCCCCGTGATTGACCAGAGTTTGCGTACAGGTCGTGACCACAATGGTGGGTCAACACACGTACGCATAGGTTTTTATTTCAATAGGGAGGGGGGCCCAAACCTGTGTTGTGTATTTGCGGTATGCATACAATGGGGATGGGGATTCGTGAAAATCCATGCCGAGTGGGGCCGTGGACCGGTTTGGGACCTTGCAATGTTGTTGTTGTTGTTGTTTGGTCACCTGCATGGTGAAATTTTTGGGTCAAACAAATTTTCCGATACCTAAAAAATTTGTGGACCGATATTTTGTCCGGACAAATCCGATTAGATTTTAGTCAAATATTGACCACACGAAAACATTGACCAGAGACATTTGTGTCGGAATCATGTTTACATGCGGATTTTTCGTGGTCACTTTGCGGTCATTTTATGCATTCGGCAATTCCAGGCCCTCGATTGTAATGTTAAGTAGCTGGATACCGATGCCAAGCACGATAAAGACGTGAACCTCGGGTCAGAAAAATTCACTCGCCAACAATTCACCGACCAACAAGAATTCACTGAATGGTCACTCATTGATTTCACTCACTGAATTCACTCATCTTTGGGAAAATTCACCGACAACACTTCGACATAAGTGAATGAACGAGTGAATGAATGAACGAATGAGCTCACTTACTCCATCACAAGGTCACTCACACTATCACTCACTAGGTTGCTCACTTACTTCCTACGTCACTCATTTACTCACTCAGTCGCCCACTTACTTCCTACGTCACTCACTCACTTCCTACGTCACTCACTCACTCACTAGGTCACTCACTTTGTCATTCACTCACTATGCCACACATTCTATTACTCACCTGATCGCTCATTCTTTCATGAACTCACTAGGTCGTTCATTATATCATGAACTCACTAGGTTGCTCACTCTGTTACTCCCTGACTAGGTCGTTCATTATATCATGAACTCACTAGGTTGCTCACTCTGTTACTCCCTGACTAGGTTACTCACTCTGTCACGCACTCAATCACCAGGTCGTTCATTTACAGACTGGGTCGCTCACTCTGTCACGCACTCAATCACCAGGCACTTCCCAGACAATCCCACTTACTGACTAGGTCACTCCTTCTGTCACTCACTGGGTTGCTCATTATATCACTCACTTACTCCCTAAGTCACTCATTTGCACACCAACTAGGTCGCTCACTCTGTCACGTACTCAATCACCAGGTCGGTCGTTCACTTACTGACCAGATCGCTCACTCTGTCACGCACTCAATCACTAGATCCCACATTTACTCACTAGGTCACTCATTCTGTCACTCGCTCACTCACTAGATCCCTCAGTCTATCACTGGTTCACTCATCATGACACTCACTCACTAGGTTGCCAACTCACTCATTAGGTCACTTGCTTTATCTCTATAGATCGTTCACTCTGTCACTCGCTCACTCACTAGTTTGTTAACTTACCAGCACTCACTCTCTAACTACTGTATCATTTTCCTGATTCACTCACTCGGTCATTCCTCGCACACTTACTAGCTCACTGACTTGTGTCGAACTGTCATGGCCCCCACAAGGCCAGGGCTCTAGCCCTGGGGCATGGGACAATTCTCATAGCTTTTTGCTTTTTCAGAAGGGCCTGTGAGAAGTCTGACAGGGGGCCCTGCAAAAGATTCCAGCCTAGGGGCGCTATTCCTGGATGTGGGGGCCATGCGAACTGTTGACGGTGAATTTTCCGCATGGTGGTAAATTGCTGGTGATGAAATTTCCTAGCGGTGAATTGCGTGGCGATGAATTTTTTTACCGGTGAATTGTTATGCAAATAAAAAAATACAAATACAAGGCCACAACAGGCAAAATGTCTATGCACCAATCAGGGCCGTCTTAAGAGCATCATGGGCCTCAGGAGCAAGCGATTTTCCCGAGTCCCTACCTGGTAAAATCTAGAAATATTTTAGCCAGATCTCATTTTTGTGAGGCCCCTCTTCTCTTGAGGTCCCCGGGTGGGCCCCTGCGTTAAGACGGCACTGACACTAATGTCGGTGAGAAACCCCCTGTGATCCAATCTAACAAGTGACACGTCTGACCACCGCTTCGTGATAACGATATCCATCGCAATAGACGATTGCATGTTAATTGAAAGACTAATTACTCGAGGTCTCATCGTTGGGTAATTTCCTTACGATTTTATCTCGGTCACGACTTTCGTGATTTACGATTTTTTGCTTAAGAGAAATTTCAAAGGATCGTAAACTCGACTCATTATACATGCATAATCGTGGAGAACGAGTTAAGGGAGGTTTATAATAGAGAATATAATAGAAGGGTTATAATCTTTTTTAAAAGGTTATGATGGTTGTGGGTTCAGCTCGTTTTCGAACGTGAAAGGCCGAACCCACCTCACGTGCCTGTCGGACGTGAGGCCGCCCCGGTCATGTTATGGCCTATGTAGGCCTTGGTTTGATACTCGCTTCACACGAAGCCGGTATTCTGTTACTATGTAGCCTAATATCTATTCGTTGCAGATGGAAAAATATAACGGCCTTTTGATGATTATTTTTAGTGATAGACAATTCATGAAAGAATAATTTTAAATTAGTTTTCTATCGATAATATTAATTTGAAATCATTAAATTTAATCGTAATTTTTCTTTGAAAAGTTTCGAATATTTTGGAAATTTGGGGAATATATTTGGGAAATATTTTTGGTTCTTTAAAATCTAAGAAATTTTAAATCTAGGAGACTGAAGTAAGAAGAATTAACTCTATGAAAAACTGAATTAAAAGTTTAAAAAACCAAAAATATTAAAAAAAATTTCAAACAAAAATATTAAAATTTTTTTAAAAACCTAAAATATTAAAAACATTAAAAAACAAAATATTACAAAAATTTAAAATCCAAAATATTACAAAAATTTAAAATTCAAAATATTACAAAAATTTAAAATCCAAACTATTACAAAATTTAAAATCCAAAATATTACAAAAATTTAAAAACCCAAAATTTCGAAAAAAATTCAAAAGCCCTAACATCTGGAGAAAAAAAATTAAAAACACCAACATTTTTAAACAAAACTACAAATTGATAAAAAATTCAACGTCAGAAATGAATTGACAAATTGTTCTAAGACTTTTGCAGAAAAAAAAGTTCCGAAATTTTTCAGAAAAAAGTAATGAAACTAGAAAAAAAATGAGACGGAAATTGACGAAAAAATTTTTTAATATTGGTTAGATTTAATTTGTAATCCTGAAAAAATTATTAAATGATAAAAAGAGTAGAAAAAATTATTATTTAATAAAAAATAATAATAATAATGTCTAAAATTTATAGGAAATAAATTGGCAGAATTGTCGGAAATTTTTTTTTTTTAAATTTTTAAAAAAGTTCTGAAAAAAAACCTTTTCTTCTGCATTCCAATATGTAGATACTGTTTAAAATTGTTGAGAATGGAAACCAATGAAGAAATAGAAGAAAAAAAATTGTGGAAACATGACAAAACTTTTAGAATTTTGAAAAATGAATGAAAAAAATTCGAAAATTTCCAGCAAAAATTGATAAATACTGTAAAACTAAATTACCAAAATTTAAAAAAAACTAACAAAAAAACAAATTTTTTTTATACACTCAGTTTTCGTTAATTATTTTTCAATTCAGTTCTCTCATTCCAAACTCCTAAAATTAAAAATTTTGCAAATTTCTTAAAACCAATATTATTTGCCTGTCTATTACGTAGGCTACCTGCTCTGGACCTAGAGCAGAGTTGTTGTTTTTTTTCCGGGGGGGAGGGGGCCTTTGAAAGGGTCATGATCAGAAAAAGGAGAGTTTGGGCCCACCATTTGGATTGTGGCCCCGGTTACCCCAGACTAGTTACGGGCATGTTGGTATGAGTAACGGCCCGGCGAATATAATTCGCCATACGAAGGTTCCCCGGAGGGAGCATTTATTTTCTCAATGAAATAAAAATACATTCATACATATACATCCTACCCCAGAAACACCATCAACATCTGGCGGGCGGTACTTTGGTGCCCCCGGGGTTTACAAAACGTATTTTACTTTAAAGAAAAAAATTAGCATATTATCACATTTACACATAGTCAACATAAAAATTATACATACATCCTACCCCCAGGGAACACCATTAACATCTCGCGAACAACAATCTGGGGCCCCTGTGACTTATAAGTATTTTACATAAAAGAAAAAAAGATACGCATATTTTTACATTGGCATATTGTCAGCATATTATTACATTGGCATATTGTCAGCATATTATTACATTGGCATATTGTCAGCATATTATTACATTGGCATATTGTCAGCATATTATTACATTGGCATATTGTCAGCATATTATTACATTGGCATATTGTCAGCATATTATTACATTGGCATATTGTCAGCATATTATGACATTCACATTTTGTCAGCATATTACTGCAGTGACATATTGTCAGCATATTACTGCAGTGGCATATTGTCAGCATATTATTACAGTGGCATATTGTCAGCATATTATGACATTCACATTTTGTCAGCATATTATTGCAGTGGCATATTGTCAGCATATTACTGCAGTGGCATATTGTCAGCATATTATTACAGTGGCATATTGTCAGCATATTATGACATTCACATTTTGTCAGCATATTATTGCAGTGGCATATTGTCAGCATATTATTGCAGTGGCATATTGTCAGCATATTACTGCAGTGACATATTGTCAGCATATTACTGCAGTGACATATTGTCAGCATATTATTACAGTGGCATATTGTCAGCATATTATTGCAGTGGCATATTGTCAGCTTATTATTGCATTAGCACTTTGTCAGCAAATTATTACATTCTCATTTTGTCAGCATATTATTGTATGGCCCAGCACTTGGGCTGGCCACAAAGACAGCTAAGGGCTCACCTGAACCAACCAGCCAAGTCAGCAGTGGTCCAGCACCTGGACTGGCCACGCAACAGGCGAAGGAACAAGGCCCTTCGTCCAGGCGCAGTCAGCTCTCTCCAGCGTGGTCCAACCCATCTGGGTAAAAGGCTTACATCCCTCAAGTAACAGAGCCTGGGCCTCAGCACTGGTCTTACAGTAAGTTAATGACGGAATGAGTGAACCAGTGAGTGAATGGCGAAGTGAGCAACCTAGTGAGTGAATGGCGAAGTGAGTAACCTAGTGAGTGAATGGCGAAGTGAGCAACCTAGTGAGTGAATGGCGAAGTGAGCAACCTAGTGAGTAAGTGAATGACCTAGAGAGTAAATGAGCCACCTAGAGAACAAGTGAGTGACTGGCCTACTGAGATCGAGTGGCATTGTGAGTGAGTGACCTGGTGAGCAGGTAAGGAACTTAGGGAGTTAGTGAGTGGATGAGTAGGTGATATAATAAGCAACCTAGTGAGTGAGTGATATAATGAATCACCCATCGAATGACTGAGTGACCTGGTGGGGGAGTGAGCGAGAGCGAACTAGTGCTAGTGACATTCCGGTTTCCCTAATTCATTCACTCACTTGTTCACTCGATCATTCACTCATGTCGAGCTGATGTCCGTGAATTTTCCCAGCGATGAATTCCATTCGGTGAAATTGTCTAGAGTCGCGACCCAAACTTGGGGTGGAGAGTCTCCGTGATGGGTCTTTCAAATCCATTAACAGCTACGGATGCCGACGGAACTTAATTCGCAGGGGCATCCGAGATGGGTCGTACAGCTAGGGATTCTTAAGCTATGTGTCACAACCCGAGCTTGATTCGCAAGGCTTTCCAGACATTGGTCGTACAAATGCACTTACTGCCAGAGTTTCTTGAGCTATGGGTCGTAACCCAAGCTTGATTCGCAAGGGGGTTTCCGAGATGGGTCGTTTATATCCACTCACAATCCTGTTATAAACGCAATTATTGCTTGAATTGTTTCCCTAATTTCGCGAAGCTGATCTAGTTGTTTATTTTGGGTCGCGGCCTAAAAAAGGTAAAGAACCCCCGCGATTGGGAGTGATTGTCGATCACGATGACAAATCGCCGTTCTCTCACACCAAATAATTTGAGAAATTGCACTATTGCCAATCTCTGAAACGGATGCCCGACCAAACTTCTCGAGGCCATTTCCTGATGTAACAGGCTCGCGATAGGTACTCGCTGACCATCATCCCCGAACATAACAAATAACAAACAAACTGGGAAGTTCATTCATCCGTTATTTGATCCTCAATTACGTTACACGTTAAAAACTATTACGGATAACTACCCGAACTAATAGCCGCCATCTTTTTTTTTTTTTTGCTTTCTTTGTCTTGACTTGACTTGTCTCTCTCTGCGAACGGGACGCGTCGTCGGAAGTGAAGCCTTTCTTCCTGGTTGCCGCCATCTTTGGCTTCTTCACACATCATTTTACGTCTAATGAACCGTATGAATTCATAATGGCAAAAAAAAATAGACAAAGGCTTTGTCATGTCTTGGATTCGGGTCCATATTGGTGCCAGTAGCTGCATGGGATCATTGCCAGAGGCGGATTTATGGTTCTGCCGCATATGGAGCTACACGAATTTTGCGGCCCTTATGTCATTTCTTGCCTTTTCTTGACCACTCATTTCTCAAATACACTGCCCTGTGCAATAACCAGGGGCGTATTTAGAGGGGGCCGTAGCGGGTTATAGTCCAGGGCGGCGATTTCAAGAATGTGTGGCCAAGAAGATAATGGGAGAAAGGCGGAAAAATTTGCATAATCCTAAATAAATCCGCCTCTGCGAGACAGTGGGCTAAGTAACCAGATCAGAGACTGACCTAGAGAGTTTGCAACCACATGAGTGAGCAAAAGAGTAACTTAGAGCGTGTACAAGAAGGCGAATGACGAAAATAGTGACCTACAGAGTGAGGTACCAGATCAGTGAGTGACCTATAGCGTGTGCAAGCATGTGAATGACTAAAAGAGGGATCTAGAGTTCGTGCAAGCAGGTGAATGATCAAAGGAATGACCTAGAGTAGCGGTTCTCAACCGGTGCTCCGTATGTCTCCCCAGCGCGACCCAACCCGCAAGGGTAAAAGGCTCTATCCCGGGAGCGACAGAGCTTTGGTCGTGTCTGGTCTGTCGGTGCTCCGTATGCACTTCCCAGGGGCTCCGCGGCCACTGAAGGATCATAAAATAAATCGATAAATTTGATAAACAAACAAAAAACAGAGGCCGCCAGATAAATAATACACTAAAAAGGACGAGTGACCCAGAGTGTGTGCAAGTATGTAAGGGACCAAAATAATGTGCACGCATGTGAATGACTAAAAGAGCGACTTAGAGAGAGTGTGAGCATGGAAGTGACTAAAAGAATGACTTTAGAGACACAGATGTACGTGTAGGAGTGGGGGGGGGGGAAGCCAAGCGAGTGGCAGGGTTGTTCGCACAGGGTGGCGAATTCGAGGAAAAATTAGTCAAGGAAATTAGACTAGAATGGGAGAAGGGAGGCAAAATCCGTATAGCGCCCACATGTGGCAAAACCATAAATGCGCCTCTACCTATAACCCGCTTTATCGCCACCCTTGTAAATACGTCAGTGTCTCTAAAAGTCACTCATTTGGTTACTCACATGCTTGCGTACTCTTTTGTTCATTCACTCTCTGGGTTACCTGTTCAGGTGCTTATATGCTCTCTTGTGGCCATTCACATGCTTGTACACGCTCTAGGTCTTTCTTTGGTCATTCACATGGTTTTACGCGCTCTGCGCTCTGGCAGGTCACTCTTTTCATCACTCACTGACCTGGTTCCTCTATTTCTAGGTTACTCTTTTGGTCGTTCACATGTGGCATTCAACAGGTGGCATTCAACATGAATGACAAGCATTTTGTCGAACGTCCACATGAAAGGGCTGCACAGATAACCTTGATCAGGGGATATCGCTCTTAATATTAAACGCCTCCTGAATTAGATATCAGGTCAACACTCTAAATATGGTTTTTATTATTTACGCTTTCGGACATGTTCAAAAAGAGAACCATTTTTTGGGGTGAATGTGGTGAATTTCATACATTATGGAAACGGGATTATCTAAAATATTAAGTAAAATCACAAGAGAACTGTTCGTGTTTCTAGGTTAAAAAGATAATTTGTGAGACGTGCCCATTTACGTGCCGGTTTCCCCAGTTCAATAGATACAAATACAACGCCACAACAGGCAAGCTATTTCATTCATTTGCTAATAACCCTATTAGAGCAAACATTCCCTGCGACACCATAACCTAGAATTGTCCCTTACCAATCGATACTGGTGCCCCCCCCCCCCGTAAAAGCAGTCGATTGACGGTGCACAAATAATTCATGGTTCATCCTATCCATCCCGTTGAACACCTGCGTTCATCCAATGTAAACATATTCAAAAAAGGATGTCTCTCATAATAACTCAAGCCCCCCTGTGCCAATAAGGACACGCGTAGCTCTTCTCTGCACCCCCTTTAACCAAGTCTATGTCCCTCTGTAGGTATTATCTCCAAACCTTACATCATACTCCAGTCCAGGACGAACTAAGCCTCGGAAAAGCGGAAGAATGACTTTAGGAGAACGCGAAGAGACCTGTTTGAAAATAAAACCGAGCATTCTATTCGCCTTTTTTGACCACCGCTGAACAATGTTCCCAAAACCTAAGCTGTTCGCCAATGAGAATTCCCAAATCGGTCACCCTGGTCGCATCCGGGATAGTGGAACCATTCAACTCGTACGAGAAACGTGGGTTGTTCGAACCAAAATGAGCGACCATGTACTTGTCACCACTAAACTTCATGCTCCGTTAATTTGCCCATGTTCCAATTGTGGGTCTGGAGTGATTCCCTATCACCTATCACTTTGATTCCCAACTACCCCTCATTAGCTTCACGTCATCAGGGAATTTGCTAACAATCCCATCGATAACCTGATCGACTTTATCGATAAAAAGTATGGGTCCCAGGACACTTCCTTGAGAAACTCCACTAGTGACGCCTGTCCAATCAGAGAATTCCCCGTTCACCATAACCCGTTGTGACCTATCTCTCAACTACGATTCTATCCAATTCAGCAAGTTGCCCCCCAATCCGAATCTCGTGTAAACGCTGCAAGAGTTATCTGCCAAAAAAGTGAACACAGCCACAAGCTTGGTTCGCATGGGGAGGGGGGGGGGGACGTGGCCCCCATCGTCCAAGGTAGAGTCGACTGATTTAATGTATATATGTATACAAGAATTGACATCATCATCATCATCATCGTGCCCCTCCCCCCTAACAATATTGGCCATGCCCCCTCCCCAGACTTCCAAGTCTATCTCCGCCTATGTTGGTTCGGTAGGTTCGCACGATGCCCACTACTCCAACCATAGAACAATAGGTCTGACTTCCCAAAAGGGGCAAGTTAGGTTTTTCCGGAGTGAACATACAACCAGTATTTTACGAAACATTAGGGGCCATTCAAGTGTTTCGTCAGCATCGATGAGAGAGGGAGGGGGGGGGGGTGGTTTGAATGATGCTTACGTCATCAACCACCCTCTATGAAGATAGGAAATATTCTTAACGGCATCTTATTCGGTGCGCCAAAAACGAGTAAAACCTTTCGCTAGTTTGTGGGCACCTGAACTAACATTCTCCCTATTGATAAGTCCCTTGCAGAGCCACTTTAGCGATCTCTGAATGTTGCGCGGATCCAAGTGACCTGGAAAGGTGTCGCGGGCCGCTTAAGTGCTCTGGACCTGTGCCGCGCGTCATACAAGTGACCCATTATTAATGTCGCAGATCACTTAAGTAATCTGGGAATGTGCCGCGTGTAACTTGAGTGATGTAGAACCGCACTGGGGACGGCACCAGTGCTCTAAAACTGTGCCACATGTCACTCAAGGGGATCTCTAAGTGTGTCACGGACCACTCAAGAGTTCTGAAACTGCACCGCGCGTCACTCAAGTGATGCGTAATTATGTTGCGTATCACTTAATAATTAACTTAAGTAATCAAGTAATCGTTCGAGTCATCTGGGAATGTACCGCGGGTAACTTGAGTGATGTGGAACTGCACTACGGGCCACTTAAGTGCTCTAAAGCTGTACCATGCGTCACTTAAGGGACCTCTAAATGTGCCACGGGCTTACTTGATTGATCTAAAAATGTGGTAGGGGGGCCGCTTAAATGCTCTGTAGTTGTGCCACGGGTCACTCAAACGATCTGTAAATGTGCTGCTTAGTTCAATTTCACAAAATTAATTTTGAGGTGGAGGGCCACATTTGGTCCGTGGGTCATGGATTTAGCAAAAATGGCTTAGTTGGTGGTTCACAATGAATTTATTAAAGAGAAATTTTGAGTTCTTTTGGCCTTCAAATAGCATTGATATTAACAGAAATTGATTATAATAAGGGGTCATTCAAGTATTACGTCAGCATCGGGGGGGGGGGGGTTCGGATTTGCTGACTTTTGATAACAAGGGGAAGGGGGTTTGAAGGTTGTTTGCGTCATCAACCACCCTTTTTAAAGATATGGAATATTCTAAGCTGCTGACAAGATTTTGCTGACAGGGCGGGAGGGGGGTCAGTGTTTTGCTGACAGGGGGGGGGTCAAAAATGGCTAAAAATCTGCTTACATAATACTTGAATGGCTCCTAACATATGAAGGTATTTTCTTTTCCGCAATTTTAATTTTTAAAAATATATTTTCACGTAAAAAAATTAGTTTTCGATCATCGGGGGGGGGGGGGGGTCATGAGGGTCACCTGCCCCCCCCCCCCGTGGGCGTCTCTGATACCAATATGAGTTGGGAGATAATAGGGGGCATCGCTGACGAAATTTTGCTGGCAGGATGCGGAGGGGGGGGGGTCAAAAATTACTAAAAATCTGCTGACGTAATACTCGGAAACCCCCCCGCCACCGTATTTTCAGCTTATGATTTGGACCGACCACGATGAACTCTGTCCGGGATGCCTATTGGAAAATTTTGAAGGCACTGTATTGATGAATACGATATGGAAATACAGTCAAACCTCGCTAATGAGTCACTCTTGGGAGAGCAAAAATATGACTTGATAAGCGGAGTGACTCTTTAAACGGAGTAAGCCATAGCTGTGCCAATTACTGCCTGAGGATAATTGGGACTTCCAAAAAGTGATCCGGTAAGCGGAGTGGCGTGTTAACCGGGTGACGCACTAACGAGGTTTGACTGTACATCGAGGAACGGAGGTGTGACTAGGGGTTTGGAGTAATGGAAGCGTGTTACAATGCAAGGCAACAGTATACGTGGGTATTTCCTGTTGTTAGGTCAGCTGTGGATTTGAAAACCACACGTGCGTATGTGCATAAAAAAAGAGCAACAACAACGACAACATCAACCGAAACGACCAGTGGTGCTTGTCACCGATTTCCATTCGAGGAAATGTCATCTGTGACAATGTGTTCTTTATTTTGGAGTATCGATATCCTCCTATCTTAGTGGAGAGACATGACCTTCAAGAACTTTCTGATGGAATGGAGATAAAATGATTCTTTCCCCCCTGGGAATCACCGATATTACATGAAATTGACTTAGTGGAATGTCGAGGTGGCTGTGAGTGATGGTTGTTTTACTGTATAAGCGCGTCGAAGCTTTTTTTACGCATCTGTTAATATCGTGCATGATTTGTTCAGTTTTTTCTCATGTCGAGTATATTTTTGATCGATTGTGTCGGTGTTTTATTTACGGCAGGGTATGTTGATTGATGTTGACCTTGATGACCTCTCAGAAGCCTCGACGTGCGACTGACTCATGGTATTCGTCGAATCTACGGTCGAAGGGGGTTGAACCGTCACCAACAGTCGAACCTCGTGATGATAGCCAAATTCGAATATGAATGACGTTGATAATTGCAGTTCAAGTGAGAGAGACCTGCCTCGGGTGTCTTCAAACTTTCAGACACGCCAAACTGAAAATTGCCACCAATCCCGCGGGCCACAAACTCGGGTAATTTATTGACTTCTTGATAGAAGGGGGACAAAAATAAGTGAAGACAATTATTTAATCTGAAATCACTTTAAATGATTCTTTAATTCGGTAAATTATTTTCCTTCTCAGTGTATCTTGGAATCATTTCTTTCAATAACTATGCAGTTATTCGTTTGTTGATTGTAGAATAATTTATATCATAAATTATTAAACTATTTCTCTCATATTAAATGTGTTTTTTCACTAATTCTGGAATTACTTGTTTCAAAAATTCAAAAACGATTTCTTTCAGCAGTTCTGAATTATCATCAATTCTGGAATTATTTCTTTCATTAATTCCGAAAACATTACTTTCATTAGAAATTGAATTTTCTGGATGCCATGCCGACACTGATGTTTTGAAAGATATTACTAATATTAATTTCATTAATTCTGGAATTAATCGTTTTTCAATGTTTTCAACCATTTCATGAAAATGATCGGCGGGCCACGACAAAAAACCTCCAAGAGCCAAATGTGGCCAGCGGACCATGCGTTGAAGACTCTACCTGCTGCTCTCTTTCTGCTGTGGCCCAGAACAGGGCCGTCATTTCACCTTTTTCTAAGGTGGGGGCAAACTTTTTCCGGGGGGGGGGGGCAAAGAACATGTACTCAATATATTTATAATTTTATATATACATTTAGGGGCGTCGGAAGTGTTTCGAAACTGTGGGTGCCCGTCTTTAGGTTTATATCCGAAATTTGAATTTCTGGATCAATTCTGGGGGTGCTCGGATCCATGTCACAAATTACCGTGGGTGCTTGAGCACCCACAACACCCCCGGCTCCGACGCCACTGTATATACTTATTTATATATATACCATTTTTAGTGTATTTTCCCCCTGACCACCCCCCCCCCCCCCAAAATGACGGGGCTTGCCCAGAATAACCAAAATTGTTTGATCAATATTGGTCCTGATAGCAGTTGCTGAATAAGGGTCTTGATGGAAAGCCAAAGAGAGGTGTGGAAGCTGAAAATCTGTATGTTGATGTGCTGCCGGGACCATAGGTCGATGCAGGGTGAGGGAGCGGTCAACCCCACCCCTTTCCCGTTTGAGGAGCCTTTATCAGCTGATGGCCGGGAGAGGAAATGGATGAACATTTATTATTTTGAGGTACCCCCCCCCCCTACAAATGAATGAATGAACGCCAGAACTTTGCCACTGGACTTATCCCCGTTGCGTTGCCGAGATCTCTTAAAGCCCAGCTTCATGGCAGACTCCGGAACACTTTCAGTAAGGTGCCCCTACAGTGACTGAGCATTGCCGGTAAGCTAAGAAAGAGGCCAAATATTTATGTTGATGGGACCAGGACCGCAACTTGATGCTTGGTCACCCGGGACAACGCGCATTTTGACGCCCCCCCCTTGTAATGTTCAAGGAGAGGTTTTAGAATGAAGTTTGCACCCCCTCGGGTCCAGCGCCTGGAGCACGAGGTCCTCCTGCTCTTCCCCCCCCCCCCCAGTTGCGGCCCTGAATGAGACGGCCAAGACAGTGGCTGAATATTGATGTAAAATTTCGAGAGGATGACAGTGAAGAGAGAAACTGGGAGATGATGGTAAGCCAAAATAGAGGCGGAGCATTAGTGTTGATAAGGTAGCCAAGAGATGTGTTGAGCATTGACACTGATTCGAAAGCTATGACAGTGACCTACCAATCGTGACTGAACGCTAATACTTAGCGGAGGTGGTCAACGAATTTTCTTGCTAATCCAAGCCAAACTTAATCCATTTTCGAACTTTGTTGCTAATCCAAGTCAAATTGGATCCGTTATAGTACTTTTTTGCTAAATCAGTGGTCAAACTGAATCCATTATCGTACTCTCTTGCTTACCCAAATGAAATCGACCGCACATCTTTCGTATGGGTGCGAGTCAGTACTGGATAAATCCCTGACGCCAAGTCACCATGGCAAATAAAAAAATTGGTATTGGAATTGATACAATCAAACCTAACTGCAAAATCTGCATCTATTATTAGCCTGGCAAGTTCATAAAAGCCAACTCGTGACTATTCCTAGAAAGTTCGACAATTACCAGACACGGCAGGTTATTAAAACGGATCATGATCGTGCGACAAAACGTCTCACACCGTAAAAAGAGGGAACAAGAAACATGTCAACGTCCATATCATGAGAGAGTGTCCCCAACTACTATATATCTATAATAATCGCCACCTAGCTCATAATGAGACCAACTACTAAATAAAAGCCCCATTAGAAGACACCTCGTCGAAACCACTTAATACAGGGAATGACTCCCTTAAATCTATCGAGGACGTTACACGTCGGCGATAATTTGCTAGACATGGATCCAGCGCATCTCGCACACACACAAAACTGGACGGCCCCGGGGTCCGCCATGATGATGATAGCAATGGCGAAAAAAATATATAATTGGTTCTCTCTGTGGAAAAGAAAAAGGATGCATCCTCCCCACTTAAAATCACGTTCCCACAGCATTATGGATGCGAGGAATCGGTATCAGTATCATTATCGTGCGATGATGGTAATGGCAGTGCCACATTGCAACAAGAAAAGGCAAGAAAGACTTTGCCGAAATGAGATGATTGGTGGGGAGAATCTTTCTTCGAGACAAATTTATCGGGTGTGGTCGGTAAAATAGAAATTAGAGGGTTGGGTGCGAGAGAGAGAGATGAATTTCGATTCGAAGTGAGAATTTGGTGACAGGGGGAATCGAACCTCGGCACCCTGTCCGTAATTATTAGCCTTACACATAACGGATCCGTTCTTCTTCATCCATTCATTTTCAATCGTTGCCCCTGCCATTAGGTAAGTTCGTGATTTGAATGCGGCACCCATTTTTATTTTCTTGGTTTTGCAGATATGTTGATACCTATGACAGAAGGGGTCTTGTTCAACTTCGAAATTGGTCTCGTTTGAATATGGTCTGGGGGCGAAGATATTAGAAACGCCTCTTCTTCTGGGAGAGTTGTTCGTAAGCGAATTTGACACGTTCGATGATTTATTAAGAACGGACGTGTATGAAATGGACGCCTTAAAATGTCTGAAATGCAAGCCTAAAATAATCCAATGCGCTGGCAATGGTTTTCGTATGAATAACGCTCTAGATGGTGATGATTCGAGAGAGAAAATCCTTAGCACTGATGTTTATGATGAAATGAGGCATATTTACAGGGAGGGCTAAGCTGGCCATAGCGATCAAAAGGGCATGTGAGCGACCCAAGAGTAACATAGAGTGTGCAAGCATGTGAGTGACTACAGAATGTGCAAGGACAGAGTGTATGTGATCGATGTGCATGTGAGACGATGGAATCAGGTGTCATTCAACATGAATGACAAGCATTTTGTCGAATGCCCACAAGGTTCCCGTATTTTCGGATGCTTTTGATGTAAAAATGTCCCGTTTTTCAACGAACTTACTCGAATTTTTATTCCTTACTGAAATCAGAATGATTATTTTCATAATACTATCAGCTACAAATGGCACTTCTTTCCCCTTGGTGGGGTGAGATTTGGCAATGTCTCGTAGTTGATAGTATTTAGGAGATCCCAATTCACGCACTGCGAACGACGTAAATTAGCGATATTGTGGTAGTAAGCACGTGTAGCAGTTAGTTGTCTGTTTCAATGAGTATCGTGAGGCTGACTGACTACACGAACGAGGAATACGCTAATATGCATCTGATTTACGGTCGAGCAGATGGCAATGGGCGCTTAGCAGTAATCACATCGATGTTACATACCCAAGGAGGTCGATTGGACGCGCGGGACCCGTTGCTTGGCCTCCACGTTTGCCGGATCTCAATCCGTGTGACTTTTTCTTATGGGTTCACCTTAAATCACTCGTTTATGCGAGGCCCGTGGACACACCGGAGGATCTCATAGCGTGGATTGTCGTCGCTGCGGCAGACATCAAAAGCATACCAGGTATTTTCAAGCGCGTCCGGGGAATCATTTTTACGTCGTTGTAGATTGTGAAATGATGTCAGTGGCCACCACTTCCAACAACTTTTGTAATAATTAATCAAATAAATCTTTCTGTAGTTATTATTATACTTTTTGTCGTTCCAGCTTGACGTTGAAACCGGCATGCGTTTTTCTCGATTTTCATCCTCTCAATGTGGTTTGCGACACCATGTTCCATTGCAACTTTTGTTCCTCTTGGTGTCTACTAACAACCCTCTGAGTTTGTCGGTCCATTAACAGAACACCCTATATTAACCTCCTGATTTCAGGTCAACACTCTACATGGGGTTTTTAGCTTTTACGCTTTCGGACATGTTCAAAAGGGAACCATATTTTGTTGTTTTTTTTGGGTGGATCTTGTGGATTACATTCATAATGAAACTACATTGTCTGAAAAAAATAAGTAAAAACACAAGAAAATTTGCTCGTTTAACATACGAATGCATGAAATCAGGATGATTTCAATCCTTGAATGTAATTTGTACAAGGTAAAATTCAATTGGAACATCATTGATGAAATGCTCACGAGCACGAAATTGGACACGAGCATCGAGCACTCAGGGAACTTCAGGGGTGGAGCTCGCGAGCAACGGGTTGAAGATGCGTGCGTTACATAAGTAACTATGATCAGGATATCGCTCTTAGTATTAAACACCTGTTAAATTAGGTTACAGGTCACACCACTCTAGATGGTTTGAATTTTTTACGTTTCGGACAGGTTCAAAGAGAGGTTTTTTTTTTTTATAAAAACAAGTAAAAACACGAGAGATTTGCTCATGTTTCCAGATTTAAGAAATAAATTGGTGTGTGTGTGAGACCTAGACCTCTCTTTCTACATACCGAATCCCAAAAGATGCAAGCTAGGTTCCTCTGCCGTGACGATATGACCAGTTTTTTACGGGTCATTTCCGAAATTTTTGCCCTTTTTATATAAAATGTCTCTTCTTTTTTTTTTCAACGAGAAGCTTGAATTTTTTTTATACATTACTGAAATCGAGAATGATTATTTTTCCTAATTTTAGCCATATTTGATACATTTTCCCCCTTGTTCGGCAAGAATTGGCAATGCCTCGTAATTCATATAGTATTTAGAGAGAATCCCAATTTCACGTACTTTTCTCCATAAAATACGTTTACCCCTTTATCAACAGCCGATAACAAAAAGCTTAATATTAAGTAATTAATATCAATTACTAACGTTTTATTAAGTTTATTTTCAACATACATTCCAGTTTCTTCAAACAATTCCATAATTTTGAATACATTATTAAATTATCTATACGGCACATTGTAATTTTTGATGCTCAAAACTTTTTGAAAATTTAAAATATTCAAACCGAAACTGAATTTCACAAGTATAAACAACAGATGGCGTTTAAATATCCGTTAGTATTGTTATTCGAATTCGTGCGGTAAACGCTGGAAACAGATGATATTCAACATGAATGGCAAGCATTTTGTCGAATGTCCACATGGAAGTGCCATGTACGTGGACAACTTTGATCACGATATTGCTCCTAATATTAAACGGTTCCTGAGAATTGGTTTTAAGGTCACCAATCTAAATGATCTTTGATTTTTACGCTTTCGGACGTGTTCGAAAAGATAACTTTTTTTTTTTCTGGAGTATATCTGGTGGATTTCATTCGAAATGGAAACATGATTATTTAAATAATTAAATAAAATCACAAAAGGGGTAATTGGTCGTGTTTAAGAGGTAAAATGTGAGATCTGGTCATTTAATGTGCCGGCTTTCCCAGTTCAAAGGGTTCGAATCTAAAAAGGGGCAAGATAGTTATGTGATCACTGAAGAAAAACCTAACATTTTACGGACCGGGGAGGATGAGTAAAGCTACCAAGATATATTTTTCCTAACGAGCTTGAGGTGTCCACCGATAGATGGCTACTTCATTTCCAACCCAACTTGTTAACGACAGTAAATTGCAGTACAGGGTCTTTACAATTAAAGTTCCACTTTGAAATGGTCATAAAAGGAAAACTACTGGACAAAATGTTATCATGCTTGGTAATAGTTTACAGGAGGTCATGGGATTGAATTTTCCGCAAAAAAAAGTTCACAAACTCCCCACCAGTGAGGAATGGCGCTGTATGCAGTATTGTTGAATGGAATAAAACATGAAGACATCGGTTTAAAATGTTTTGGTACATGTGGTCAAACAGTTACTTCAACACCATTTCACTGATGACCGGATTATAAGCCAACACTTCCCCATTTGTTGGCCACCCCGGTCACCAGACGTCGATCCCAGCACCTCCTAGAGACAGAAGGCCTCCGCACTCTGCTTGTGACGTCAGTAAGTAGTGCATTTTCCATCAGAAATATTCAGGGGAAAAAAATTCCCTGCTTTCTCTCTCGTGCCAGTATCATCGTTGTGAGGGAAAAGAAATGATCGGGCTCAGAATTGGCGATTTCTATGCCCCACATCCAATCACTATGCTGTATTTGTGAGCCATTCGGGAAGATTCTACGCCAAAATAACAAGAAACGAAATAGGATGCTGTGTTTCAAAATGAGGCAAACTTGCTAGGTAGTCTGAATGACGTTTATGGCAAACAGTGCAGAGGTCTTCTATCTCTAGGAGGTGCTGATGGAGGCCGGTCGTCCAATAGAAGCGACAACACGCGGCAAGCTACACGAGCGGCAAAAAGCCCATCTGATGTCCACTAATAACGACCTTTATACGCTACTCAGTTCGCGACTGTGGACGAGTGTGGTCGGTGAGAAAATATTGAAAAACTGAAATTTTTGAGAAAATTTATCATGTACTTGGTGTGACATTTGACAAAAAATCGGAGAAGACGTTTTTTTATCCAAATCAGCGGTTCTCAACCGGTGCCCCGCGGAGCTCTAAGGGCTCCCAGGGGCTCCAGCGTAATTATTAATATTTTTGAATAATAGAAATAAGTCAGTAACTTTGATGAATAAATAAAAAATAGGCCTACGGGGCCCCGCCATAGAAATTATATACTGGAAAGGGCTCCGTGGGTCAAAAATGGTTGAGAACCGCTAATCTAAATGATTGAGTATATATATTTAATCGATTACTACTTATACCATCACAACCCATGAACGGCAATTATCAAATTTCAGTTTCCACGTTTACACGGGAAAGGAAAGGAGAAAGAGACCGAGGGGAGGGAAAAAAGTAGCGAATGAAGTGAAAGAAAGTAAACAACCGTACTGCACCTGCGCACATACGGCAAGTATCGTGCGATCCCGTTGGAATCGGAAATTTTTCTCGTCTGCTTTTGAAACCGGAAATCACTAGCTGAAGATCGTTGCTAATGGAGGAACTTCGCTCTTTTTCTGTGCAATTGGATCAGTCTTGCGAATACAGACACCTTGGTGTGACTTGTTTATCGCTTCAAGTCGACGACCGGCCTAAGAGATAAATTGTAAGACTTGGACTTTTTTACATACCGGCATTCCCAGTTCAAAAGGTCCGAATCCCAAAAGGACCAAGATAAGTTATTCTACCACATTACCAGTATTTTAATACACATGCCCATAATTTTGTCTCTCTTTTTATATGTTTTCAAAAAAAGAAGCTGAATTCTTTTATCCCATACTTAAATCCCGAATGATTATTTTCATAATTTTTGCCATAATTGGTACTGTCTCCCTCTTTTAAGGCAAGAATTGGCAATGTAACCCTAGCTACTAATTTTTAGAATTGCGGCGCATGCGCTACCTCGGTAATTGACTAAAAAAACGAAGATCGTCACGATTCTAAATGCCTTCTAAACCTAACCTTTCCGCTGGTCGCGGATGTTGCCAGCATGGTTTTTTCGATTACTAGCAACCTAAATGTTTTCAACTTTGTTAATCGTTGTTAATAAAATTCTGTTAGTTAATCGTTATTAGTAAATTGTTGAGTTGCTTCGTCTTGGCTTCTCCCTCCTGTATTTGACGCAATCCTCAAGCACGTAAAAAAAAGCCTTCTGAGAATATGGAGTCTTGCCAGAGGGAGAGTTTACAGTAGGGGTACTTTTTCAGCCGGGATCTCCGAAATCAATAACAAGTTCAGCTTCGCCACCCATGTGACTTCAGTTTCATAAATTAGTGAAAACAGTGACGCAATAAGTGCATTTATAACGAGAGTGTAAGTAGATTTTTACGACTCATCTCGGAAGTCCCTGCGAATCAAGTTTGGGTCGCGATCCATAATCTCAAGAACCCCTGGCTGTAAGTGAATTTGCAACCCATCTCGGAATCCCCTGTCAAACAAGTCTGGGTTGTGACCCATAGTTTGATTCCCTAGGTTAGTGGATTTTCACGACTCAACTCGGAAGCCCATCAAATGAAAGTTGGATCATGATCCATAGCTCAAGAATCCCTGGCTGTAAGTGGATTTGTAAGCCCCTGCCAAACAAGTCCGGTTAGTGACCCATAGCTCAGGATCTCCCTTGCTGTTAGTAGATTTTTATGACCCATCTCGGAAGCCCTTGCCAATCAAGTCGAGGTTGTGACCCATAGCTCGAGAGAGTCCCTGGTTTAGTCGATTTTCTCTTCCCAACTCGGAATGAAGCTTGGGTCGTGACCCAAGATCAAGAATCCCTGGCTAGAAGTGGTTTTGTACGACCCGTCTTGGAAGCCCCTGCGAATCAAGTCTGGGTTGTGACCCATAGCTCGATTCCATGGCTTAGTGGATTTTTACGACCCAACTCGTGAAGGTTCGATCATTATCCATAGCTCAAGAATCCCTGGCTGTAAATGGATTTGTACGACCCTTTTCAAAAGCCCCTACGAATCACGTCTGAGTCGGAACCCTATATCTCAGAATCCATGGTTGTTAGTGGATTTAGATAACGACCAACCTCGGGAACCCAAGTTTGGGTCGCGAACCATAGCTTAAGAACACCTGGTTTATCCATTCACTCCTTCATCAACAGACCCAAAATTAAGGCCACGGTATCAAAGCTGCATTAATCTATCTTCCCTACTTTGGCTATATATAAGATTGCAGTTAATTGATATAAATTATTAACTTTTATAAAATTAATGTTTAACATATATTCCAGTTTCTTAAAGAAATTTTACAATTATAAATACACCATTGAATTATTCACACGGCACATTTTAATTTTTGATGCTCAAATACTTTTAGAAACTTCAAATATTCAAATCGAAACTGAATTTCACAAGTATAAATAACAGATGGCACTAGTGTATTTATTAGTAAGTATTGTTATATAATAATATTAAATTTCTCGTTTTGGAATTAGTGCAATAAACGCTTGAAACGGGTAACATATTCAACATGATTGATAATCATTTTGTCGAATGTCCACATGAAAACGCAATGTAATCTTAGTCAAGATATTACTCCTAATGCTGTATTAAACACCTCCTGAGAATCAGTTTTCAGGTCACTGTAAATGGGTTTTATGGACCGGTTCAAGAGACATGTTCAAGAGAGAACTATTTTTTTGTTTTTTGGGATGGGTCGGAAAATACCTTTTAGGCCCACTATCCCACCCCTGTCATTTTATCACTATTTTGTTCCTCAATAACTCAGGGCCCAACATGATATCTGGGAACCTGTGGTATTTTCACGATGAAATGTTACACAACTTGTGTCACACAAGAGAGTTGCTCATGTTTCTAGATTTAAGAAATAAATTGTTTGAGCTGGTCCTTTACGTGCCCAGTTAAAAAGGTTCAAATCCCCAAAAAAAAAGATGATAGGTATTTCTGCGGTGACCATATGACCAGTATTATGACCCTTTTCATATAAAAACGTCCCGTTTTTTCAACGAGAAGCTTGAATATTTTTTTATTCCTTATTGAAATCGCGAATGATTATTTTCATAATTTTAGCGATACATTTTCCTCTTGTTAGGCAAGAAATGGCAACGTCCAGTAATTTTTTGTGTTTAGAATTCCAATTCATTACACTTATTTCTGCATGAGAAATACTGCACATTCTTCATCGGCGAATACAATGACCGCGATATCGCGGCCACAACATCGAAAGCAAATAAATCTATAATATAACATTATTAGTTGTTCTTTACAATTAATTGGATACATTATTATCCTTTTATTAAATGAATTGCAACATTTATTGTACTTTTTTTTTTTAATATTTATATCATTTTAATACATCATTAGATCATTAGTACAGCACAAATTTCTTTTTAATGTTCAAAAGTATATTAAAATCAAAACTAAATTTCACAAACATTAACAACAGATAGCACTAATATATGGATTGGAATCATTAAAAATATTAAATTTCCCATTCAGTTTCATTCGAATTAGTGCGACAAACTTTTCAAAAACGGATGAATGGCAAGCATTTTGTCGGATGACCACACGGGGAAGTACACCGTGCATAACCTTGATCAGGATATTGCTCCTAATATTAAACGCCTCCTGAGAATTAGTTTTCAGGTCACCACTCGAAATAATTCTTATTTTTTTTAACGCTTTCGGACGGAACATGTTCAAAAAGAGAACCATTTTTTTGCTCTTCGGGGTGGATTGGAATACCTTTTGGGCCCACCATTCCATCCCTGTCATTTCATCACTGTTTGGTTCCTCAATAACATGATGATAACCCGGGGCACAACTTGATATCTGGGAACCTGTGATATTTTCGCGATGAAATGTGACAGCCACACCCAAAGTGTTTCGGTGGATTTCTGTTCTGTCACCTCGGCTTTATTATCGTTATTTATGGATTCTCTCTCGGGTCGTAATCGACGACATCGTACTTATCGAATATATTTTCGGGTTTTTTTTTCTCCTCCCATATCATCCCATTTTTTTTTTCTCATATATATATATAAAAAATAATAATTAATGGGGATCGAAAATCGATCTATAACGATCGATCTCTACGGGGAATAAAATTTCTTATTTTTTCTCATTAATTATTCTATAAGCTCCTCCTATCGAGTTTGGATGGATTCGGTCGGACAAAATGGGCTTCTATATTCGCATCACGTGACATGAATAAAATAGTGTTGAAATTCATGGACGTGCTTTTGAAAACGTGCGGACAAGTTTCAAAGTAATTTTCAAAGAAATTTATTTTCTGAAAGCTCCAATTTTTGTGATTCCAAAACAGTCCTTGTTTTGTTTATATGACGCTTAGAACCCGATTTACGCTTACTTTAGTGTTGCATTTGTATATATAGCGTAATCTGTATGTGAATGAAAACTTCAAACGCGTGTTTGACGGAGAATGCTGTTTTTGGCATTTTATTTGAGTTTGAAACATTGAAATACCTTGGAGCTTTAATCGATTCTAACCTTAAAGGTAAATCGCACACATATGTAGCATATTCATTATAAATTTCGATATCTAATATACGGATTCTACTACCTCAAATCATATATCGACTCCTCATTTCTTTATACACTCATGTCCATAAATTAAGGATGATGCCAGCTCCGGCAAATAAAGGTTCAGAAACAAAACAAACGTTACTTATTCATAAAGCCCATTTATTAAACAAAAGATAAAGAACAAAAACGATGGTGTATGTATGATACCATTCATAAAAACTACGATTTTTGCTCCCTGGAGCAATTGTAAAAAATATCTCCTTTACAAAAACTTACTATTACATGGTTGGTATGATGGTTAATGCATTGTATGTCTCCCATGCGATGAAATACAGTCCGTGCAACGCCTAGGCCTGTTGAGTATCAAATTATCGATCTGATCTTGGGGAAGATCATGTTGTTCCAGAATGATGTCCCGATAAATTTGGCCTTTCATGGTTCCGGTTTGAACATGCAGACCTGTTCTGGAACCCAGTATAATTCCACCCCAAACGAGCAATGCTGCACCACCGTAACGGTGTCGTTCAATGATGTTGTCTTGGTGGTAACAGGTACCTGGCGTTCCCCATATGAAAGTCCGACGTGAATCAGACTGCAAGCTAAACCTGGACTCGTCCGAAAACATCACACAAGCCCACTGTGACGATGTCCACATCGCTGCCGACAGTGAGTTGCCGTGAGCGGAACACATCTGACAGGCCTGCGAGCATATAGACCAATATCTCCCAAACGTCTGTACACGGTTTGCCTTGAAACTGTGGTACCCGTGGCTGCAGATAGCTGACGAGACAGGTCGGATGCTGTGCTCCGTCTGCTTCTTTTGGAAGTTACTGCCAAATACCGGTCTTCATTCGGCGTTGTAACTCGGGGGCGACCTGTACTGTAACGTCTACTGACATTTCCGTTATCTTGGAATCGTTGCCAAAGCCTAGAGATGACACTTTGGGCAATTCCAAGTTCCTCGGATACTTCCATCTGAGTACGCCCACATTCCAGGCGGCCGATAATTCTACCACGTAAAAAATCATCCACGTGCGTCCTCTGTGTCATAACTATTCGCTTATGGCACTGAGCGCCTTACAGAACTCTTGTGAACAATTTTACGTCTTTGCCACCATTCCTTATATACCCCCCTCCCCTCTTACACTCTCGTCATTGTGACGTACTATCGGCATCATCTGGTGGCTTCCTGAAATTTGCATATCATTCCTGCAGATGTGTGTGATAATTGTACAGGTGAAATTTTTACTTTAGATTTCGATTTCCGTGTGATTCTGAATTATCCTTAATTTATGGACATGAGTGTATATTGTATTACTCGTTTTGTCATTCTCATCGGCTTTATGAATTATCAATTCGGGGATCTCTGAATACATTAGCAATCTAAACCCTTTGATTTGCATTCAAAAAAGACTAATTAGGTCACAGTGGTTCTCAACTTTTTGCTTTTCACTCGCGGAGCCCTTTTTACTAATTCTTATGGTGGAGCTCCGTAGGCTGCCGTTTTTTACTTCACTTATTAGATAAGGATTTATTTTGTTGTCCTGGAGCTGCCGCGGAGCACGAGTTGAGAACCCCGTGATCTAGAGAGCTTGCAAGCATGTAAGTGATGGAAATAACGTGCAAGCATGTGGATAGTTAAAAAAGTGACCCGGAGAGCGAGGGACCAAAAGAGCGGCCAAGAAAGTGGGAAAGCACGTTACTGACCAAAGAGTGATTTAGCGAGTGTGTGAGCAGGGGAGTGATTGAAATTGTGATAGAGAGTGCGTAAGCATAGGAGTGACCTACAGAGAGAAGGATTAGGTGGGTGAGCGGGCAAAGGAGTGACCAAGATAGTGTGCGAGCATGTGACTAGCGAATAGAGTGGTCTATAAAATGTGTGGAAGTTACCTAAAGAGGACTAGTGTCCTAAGGACTGGGTCATCGAGCGGCCAAGGAAGTAATCGAAACAGCAACGGTTCTCGACGTTTATTTTTCTCCACTCGATTTTTAGTATATAATTTCAATAGCGGGTCTCCCCACCCCGGTAGGAATTTTTTTTTAATGAAATTTACTGATTTTCTCATTTTATTTCCCTCGAGCGGCTGCGAGCACCTGGGAAGTATACGCGGAGCACCGGTTGAGAACCACTGAATTAGACTAATCACCAACAACTGTACTTCATCACCACACGAGCTTTACTATTCATTAAATATTCCTCCCTTTTAAGCATTTATACTTTCTAAAATCTTTTATTTTGAAAATTATTGACTATTTATAGCTTTAGATCTTCCCCAAGATTTAATTTCATTAGATTCCAAAAACTGATAAAGCAGTTGGTAAAATACATTTCACCTATCTGATTCCAACTTTTTACAATAACTTACCAAATGAAATTATTAACGACACAGCATCCAAATCCACTTTTAAGAAAATCCTGAAAAACATCTTTCTACTATCACTAACATTGAAAAAACATTTCTTTTCAAAAATTTTCAATCACTAATTCTTTATCTAAAAACCTCATATTTATTTATTGATTATTTTTGTTTAGACTTTTTAAATTTAGATTTAATTCAACAAAATGTTGGAATAGGGGAAAACAGATCAAACAACTATTGTTGCTGCGCCGAAATCGTCACCATTAACTACAGTAGAATCTCGATTATCCGGCCTCCGTACTATCGGGCCTATTCTCTTGGCGGCATGACTTCGCCAAATCATCGGACTGTTGCCAAACTTCGCTAAGTTTGTTGCCAATTTGGTGAGATTTACAGAGGAACGCGTTAATTTTCATTTTTGCATAAAATAATGACTATTTACAGGCGAAAAATGACATAATACATGATAAATAAGAACTATTTGCATAATTTTGGTAACACTATTCACATTCTTGGACGTACTTTTTCTTAACAAATTTTTAAAACGTACAGTACATAACAAACATATATTACATTATGTATACATTTATAAAGTACTGGCCTGTACCAAGAGGTCACAAAATATGAATAGGAGCGTTTTTTAGTAATAAAATGGCGTTTTTGATGGTATGGTATGGTGCGGGTAAGAAGTGAGCATTTATAGAACTCCAGCTTATCCGGCTTTTCTGTTATCCGGCCAGCCTTTCCGCCACATTATGCCGGATAGTCCGTATTCTAATATATATTTCGTATTTTGCCATTTTCGAGGTATTCTTTTCTCTTGTTTTGTTTGAGATGTTTGTTTGTTTTTGTCGTTTTCTGTTATTTATGATTGTTTTACCTTACTCTAATAATACAATCCATATACCTAATGCCTAAAAAACAAAAATGTGATTGCGCTGGTAAGAGCCACATCTCGGCTTCTTACCACTTTCCCCCCCCCCCCACTTATATAGTTCTGTATTTTCTTTGTTTATAAATAGCATTTAATTGAATTGATTTCTAATTGAATTGATTTCTAATTGAATTTTGTTGAATTTACCATTACAAAATTTTAATATGATATTTTGCCATATATTGTTGAAGTTTTTGCTACAAAATCCAAGATCTTTCATACACATTTGTCTAATTACAATGTTTTATACACGATATATGCAGAATGAAATTTCAAAAAATTCACGCGTACATCAACAGATTAATGTGTAACTTATGATTGATAACCATGCAATGTTCCAAATTTTGGTACGAAATGTGCATCATCATCAGCTAAACCTGCTGTGAAAAAAAAAAATATTTGTTCATAGAATTATTTTTGCAATCTTGTTTCGAATAACACGTGAATTTTGCTTGAAATTTGACATAAAAGTGACTTTTTTATAGAAAAATGGAATAGGTAGTATAGAATTCATGTTATTGTTTTCACCATTTTGTGAGACACTTTCTATCGAAAAATGTGCTATTGAATTTACCATTTTATAGAAAAGTGACAAGAAAGGTAGTCGGGGATACCTTATAAAAAATTTTCTAGATCTTCATGTGTTTTTCTCGACATGAATCCGATTCTTGAAGTTTATTACGGTTTCATTTTAAAGTCTATGAACATATCTTTAATTCCTTTCCTATACGCAAGGATGACGTCACTCTCCGCTACCATACGAAGGTATTTAACAACTGGCTGTTGCGAAGATATATTTTTGGAAAGAGAGAAAATTCAACTGCCCCGGCGGGGAATCGAACCCACGTCCTTTCACTTTCCGGGTGAACGCACTAGACTACAGAGGCACCGAATCTCTCAATCTTTCCTTGGAGCTCGTGTACACTGAAAGGGACCGTACACAGCGGAAAGTGACGTCATAAGTCGCCATCTTGTGGCAGCGTCGGCAGTTGTGAGCTTGGCCTGAGTCTGGTCCGATCGTCCATGTACGGTCCCTTTCAGTGTACACGAGCTCCAAGGAAAAATTGAGACATTCGGTGCCTCTGTAGTCGAGGCATAGGAGGGGATTTACTTGGAAGTCTGGGGGGAGGGCAAGGTCATTATTGCTGGGGGTGCACGATCTCCCCAGCGCGACCCAACCCGCAAGGGTAAAAGGCTTATATCCCTGGAGGGACAGAGCCTGGGCCGCGACTGGTTTGTCGGGGGTGCACGATGATGATGATGTCAGCTCATATATACATATATACATTAGATCAGTCGACTCCACCTGTGACGCTGGGGGGGGGGGGGCAATGCCCCCCCCCACCGTATCACCGCCCATGAGTCTAGGGCGTTCACCCGGAAAGTGAAAGGACGTGGGCTCGATTCCCCGCAGGGGCAGTTGAATTTTCTCTCTTTCCAAAAATATATCTTCGCAACAGCCCGTTGTTAAATACCTTCGTATGGTAGCGGAGAGTGACGTCATCCTTGCGTATAGCAAAGGTGCACAAATTTTAGGAAAGCCAATTCATTGGTTTAAAAACATGTCGCAGGTCACTTAAGTGATCTAAAAATATGCCAACGGTCACTTAAGTGATCTTTAAATGTGCTCGGTGTCACTCAAGTGATCTGTTTCTGACTCGACTGCGTATAGCAAAGGTGCACAAACTTTAGGAAAGCCAATTCATTGGTTTGAAAACATGTCACTTAAGTGATCTTTAAATGTGCCAACGGTCACTTAAGTGATCTGTTGTACTACGCAGAAAATAGCTTCACGGCACCTTCAAAGGGTAGATAGTGCGAAATACAGATGTGATTAGACACTATCGAAAGAACAAAAATTAGTGAAGAAATTGAAAATGTACTGAAGGTGATTTTCGAGCTAAATTTAGGAATCATCGTTGTAACAGAACTTCTAAATCTCCTCAAAAAATATCGTTGTAGGAAGATTTATCGTAAGAATGTTGTTAAATACCGTAAAATATGTCGTTGTATCCGGAGGAGTTTAACATTAGACTATTGGCAATTCTAAATACGATTTGAAAACATTGTTATAGAGGGATTTATCGTAGGAATATCGTAAACCAATGGTGTTCCACCTTTAAGAGAGTGCGGTCCACTTCATTGGTTTCGACAACGTGTCACAAGATACTCAAGTAATCATCTGGATATGTGCCGCGGGCCGCTTAATTGCTTAAGAATCAAGTTGGGAATCCCTCGCGTGATGTATAAAGGACAAGGGCCACTTGAGTGATCTGGAACTGTGCTTCAGATCACTTAAATGATCTGCAAATGTGCTGTTGGTCACTTAAGTACTCTGGAACTGTGCAGTGGTCGACTTTAATTATTGGGAACTACATCCAGGGTCACTTAAAGTGCCCTGAAATCAAGCTGCGGGTCACTTTATTGCTCTGGAACTGTGCCGTGGGTCATTCAAGTGATCTATCTGAAAAAATATGCCACTTAGTTCATTTTTACAAAATTATTTTCGAGTTCGCGGACCACATCGGATGATTCCGAGGACCACATTTGGCCCTCCAGATATGGGTTGAGCGTGTCTGTAGTAAAAGATATTATCATTGTATCTCGAGGAGACAACATTAGACTATTGGCAATTTTCCAAAAACAACAGTGTTTGCAAAAATACCGTTATAGAGCAGAGGTCTTAAACCTTTTCCTAGTCGCGAGCACTGCTTGTACCCATCATAAACAGAAGAGCACCCCTTACGGCAAGTTTGGCACATGAATGCACGAAATCAGGATGAGTTAAATACCTGAATACAATTTGTACAAAAATGTTTAATTGGAACGTGTTGATCAAGTGCTCGCGAACATGAAATCGGACATGAGCATCGCGAGCACTCTCGATCTTGCTTCAGGGTGAGCACCGTGGTGTTTGCGAGCAACGGGTAGAAGGGGCCTGACATAGATCATAGTTTCTCAAACCTCTTGTTCCATCGCCCCGTTCCTCATAAATTCCTTTCTCTCACGCCCCCTACTCAAACCAAACCATAGAATCCTATATTATACCTATGGCCCAGGCCCGTCATTTGAGAGGGTCAGTGGGGGGGGGGGCCCTTTGAAAATACACTAAAAATGGTATTTATACATACATATATATATATATACATACATTGAGTGCATGTTCTTTGCCCCTCCCCCCTGGAAAAAGTTGAAATGACGTCCTTGCTATGGCCCCCCACAAGGGTGGGGCTGACAGGGCCCCAGCCCCAGGGCTCGGGACGATTGTCATAATTTTTTTTGTTTTTTCTCGCTATAAATTAACTATAGAGGGGCCCGCCAAAGGTCCCAGCCGGGGGGAGGGGGCATGACTATTCCCGTAACTTCCATCGCCCACTTTGGGAAACACAGAGGGTTAAGAACTTTTTTTTTAAAAATCGATTCCTCACTCTTAGGAAGTTTTTGACAGATCCATGTATCCAAACGCGTGAAAATAATTTTTTTAGACATGGCGAGACATCGGACACCGACACTACTACGGGGTTTCAACTCATGGCTGAATGGTCAACAACAGGGAGAAAAAAAAATGCCAAAAAAAAAACAATAGTCAAAGAACTTCCCGACATGGCATCCGTGATGCCGGAAGCCGCAACCATCCATACAAAAACATTAACTCATTCAATCCTTTTTAACCATCCATTCATGAAGGGGAAAAAAATCCACCATTTCTTTCTTGCCAAAAAAAGGGCAACCGCGGCCATTTTTCTTTCCTCGTAGAACAAAAAGCCAATTGTAAAATGCAGTTTTTTTGTTTATTTGTTTTTGGAATAAAATTAGCCTTAAATGTGTAAAGGAAATATGCTTTAGAGACAGAAGAGAGAGAGAGAGAGAGAGACATGGTGAATGTCTACGTGTCCGTCATGTTTGAAACTTGATCATGTTCGTAAGTACGAGAAACCGCGTAAACTTCCGTTTGTGGGATGGACTCCAACATGGACAACAAGCTTGTTTGTTATTTAGTTGTTTTCAAGACTAAATTTCTAGATGTCTATCGAGATAATATTCAGTTGGTTTCCGGTGTTATGATTCTGTGAATTTTTGGTCTCTCCCGACCCGTGGGCCCCCTCCCTAACATAGCTCTAGCCCAGAGTTTTTCAAAATTTTTCTTCTACCCCACCGCCTCCCTATAGGCATAGCCTGTAACTCGTACTTTTTCTGCCACCTTGTTGGCATTTTGTCTGCTGTGGCCTTTGTATTTGTATGGGCAAACGGGCCACGTGCCCAGGGACCCCACAAATTTTTAGACCTGAAAATTTGTGGTCCTTTGGTCCTCTTGGGGTCACATTTGGACCAAGTGTGACCCTTTGAGTCATTTGATGTAGGCCGCGACCTCAAACCTAGTTTTATAAAAATACTTGAGCTACCTGCGGTACGGTTCCAAATCATTTAAGCGACCCACAGCGTATTTATAATGAACCGCGGCGCAGGTTCACATCGCTGGCACACAACACATTCCCAGGTAACTTAGTTATCCGCGGCATATTTACAGCTCGTTTGAGCCAGGGTCGTAACTAGGATTTTTGTATTATTTGGATTTTACCCCGGATTTTACATCACAGGGTAAACATGATTTTGCCTCACAGGGCAAACATGATGCAACCACCCACCAATTCGATATTCGGTAATCTCATGACGATGTTCTGTGCGCCACTAAAATTTTGCCGCGCATTTGCCGCCACTCAAATTTTGCCACCCGGGGCAATCGTACCCGTCTAGTTCCGGCCCTGGCTTGAGTAATTTACGACACAGTTCCAGATCACTCGAGTGGCCCGTGGTACCTTCACAGATCACTCGAGTGGCCCGTGGTACCTTCACAGATCACTCGAGTGACCCGCGGTACCTTCACAGATCACTTAAGTGGCACGTACCGCTGCTCCGATTCAAAAAACCCGTGACACGTTTTCAAAACAATGAAGCGGTCCATCCTCTCCCAAAGTTTGAGCACCCTTTCCATAAATATACTATAAAAGCAACATAAAAAGATTAGTAAAAAATCTCGCAGGGGACCCCCTTCCTATCAGAAAATCTTAGTTTAGGGGCCCCATGTTTAATGGTCTTAAATGTTCCATCGCCAAATTAACCCAGAAAAAAATTAATTAATATGTATCACTATCCAAAAGTTTCCCACCTTAATGGGAGAGGGAGGGACCCACCACGTATGGGGGCCCCCTCTATAGTTAACCCATCTAAAATACCGGGCCTCAAACGTGGCTAAGGCTCTGTCTGACTCCCCCACCTCTTACAAACATGCACAGTTTCTACAGTGTGTGTGTGTGCGTGTGTGTGTGGTATCAAAAGCCAAAAAAATTATGAGAAGAATACCACGCCTCCATAGTGGAGCCCCCCTCCCCTTTTGGGGGGAGAACAATGATGTAAATATCGTGTTGAAGGTCTGCCTGATATTTGCGGAGAGACACATTTTCAAATGGGACTTGGTTCGGTCGCTCACTGACTACATTCCCAGATCACTTGATGACGCGAGGCATATTTAGTGATTCATGGTGCAGTTTCACATCTTTTAAGTGACCCGCAACACATAACACGACATAGTTCCAGATCACGCAAGTGGCCCGTGGACATACACAGGTGTAAGAAATTAAGAGAATTATCTTAAGTCGATTATCTCTAGAACTACTGTACCGATTTTAATGAAATTTGATATGTACATACATTGATACAATACAGAACAAATAACTATTCATTAATTGTAATACACACGCATGATCGTGCGTAACTCTCGTTGGAGTCGGAAGGTATGAAACAGCGGTTGCAGAATAAACAAAAAAATGGGTTAATGGGGGGTATGGTCCCCTCTCACAGATATACAGGTCTCGCAGCGTGATTTCATACTTGAAATAAGGCAGTTTATCATTTCCTGTGGCAATTGGTCCCACTCGTTCAGCAACGCTGTTTTCATTCCCTGGATGGTTCCCGGAGGGGGGTTGCGATTTGCAATTGCCCTCCCCAGACATGCTCTATAGGGTTAAGTTCTGGAGATCTGGCTGGCCAATCCATCCGGCGAATATCCTCACTCTCTAGAAAATCGTCGAGCAGAAGAACTCTATGTAGCCTCGCGTTATCGTCCACTAAAATGAACTCAGGGCCAACTGCACCCCTGAAAAGGCGAGCATAGGGCTCCAAGACCTCGTCCCTATACCTCACACCAGTCACAGTGCCTCTTTCAAAGACATGGAGAGGTGTGTGGCCATCCAACATGATGCCTGCCCAGACCATTAAACCTCCTCCGCCATAATGGTAGATTTCGCGGACATTGGAGGGTAGGTAGCGGGTCCCTGGTTCTCTCCATACGAACGTACGGCGAGAATCGGTGCTTAGGCTGAACCGGGACTCATCAGTGAAGAGAACGGTCGCCCATTGATCCTTCTCCAATCTCTATGCTCTCTGCACCATGATAAACGGATTCCCAGTTCACTTGAGTGACCCGCGGCACAGTTCCGGATCTCTCAAGCGGCCCAGTGTACATTTACAGATAACACAAGTGACACGCACCGTGATTCCAATTCAAGTGACCCGCGGCACGTTTTGAAACCACTGAAGTGGTCCGCCCTCTCCTAAAGGGTTGAGAACCTTTTTTTATAAATCTACTAGAAAATCAATATAAGATCGATAAAAAATCTCAGCAGGAGACCCCCCCCCCCCACCCAGAAAATCTTGGGTTAGGAGCCCCCGTGTTTATGTTCAGTGCTGTCTTAACGCATGGGCCTACCCGGTCACGGCCCGGGGCCTCAAGAGAAAAAGGGCCTCAGAAAAATAGAAAGCGGTTGAATTTTTCGAGTATTTGCGAGGTTATATACATCGATATTATCAATCGAAAATATCGGGCCTTAACCGAGGCTCTATCAGACTTCATGCGTCCCCATCGCGGCCTGCGAAAAATCGGGCTTGGGGGGGGGGGCAGGCCCGGGGGACCAAAGTAGTCGAATAATAGATTTGCCATGTTTTCCTCCTTTTTTAAGTCATCTGTGTGTCTCTCTTCGTGATTGCACACTTTCCTGGACACACTTTCGGTTGTTCACTAACCTTGTCCCTTCATCTCCAAGTCACTCTTTTGGTCATTCACATGCTTGCTCACTGTTTTGGTCGCTCAAATGCTTGCTCACTGGTTTTTGTCGCTCAAATGCTTGACCCACTCTAGAGGCCGCTCTTTTTGTTTTTCCTATGACTGCGCATTTCTTGGTCATTTTTTGGACGTTTTTTTTGTCGTTGACTGACATTATTTGTTCTCCAAGTCACTCTTTTGGTCATTGCTGTGTTTGCACATTCTAGGTTACGCTGTTAGTCTCTTCCATGCTTGCAAATTTTTTGGTCACATTTTGGTCATTCACTTTTCTGCAAGCTCTTGTGGTCACTCACAAGCATCACTCTTTTCGTCAGTTCACATGCTTGCACACACACTAGTCACTCTTTTTGTCACATTTTTTCACACTTTTTTCGGCGGTATTTTGGTTACTCATCGACCTGGTCCCTGGCCACCTATGTCACTCTTTCGGTAACTCACATGCTTGTAAACTTTTTAGGTCACTCGTTTGGTCACTATTACTTCTAAACCATACATGCACTGCACCTCCTACCTCGTACATGCACCATCCCTCTGCGGAATTTCTAACAAATCGGTACATCCCCGAACGTGTTATGTGTGTATCTATATGTGGACCCTACTGTATTTATGTTGCCAGAGCTGTGCTAGTTTTGTGTTCTTGCTGGTGCTGCCATCTGTCTTCTTTTAAAGTGAATATTGTTAAGTTCTTCAATTATCATGTTACATGAGTCCCTTCCGCATATCCTGAAGCAAGGCTCCTAGGCTGGGACTTTTGGTGGGCCCCCAAATCAGACTTTTCGTGACTTTATACAGTGAATTTATAGTGTGAAAAGCAAAAAAAAGTGATAACAATCACAACCCGTCCAAACCCTTGTAGGGGGCCATGGTGTAAGTATCATGGTGTTGAAGGTCTGCCTGATCTTTTCCGAAAGATTGCTCATGGTTGCTCCCTCATTGTTTTGATAATTGACAGGGCTGAGGCACCGTCAGTTTCCTCCCTTCCATCCTCTTATGTGGTGTGTGGGTGATGCTGGTGTGGCTTCACCGTCCACAACATACATACTCAACCCATGGCCCGCGAGCCAAATGTAGCCCTGCGAGTCATCGACCAATACCGCTACATATAGCCAAACCTCTCAATTGGTCGAGGACCACTTGAGAGGGCTATATATATGTTGACACTCAAGACTATCATATCATTTAAGTGACCCTTGGCACATTTCCAGATCACTCACTCATGAAGCAACTCGAAGCACATTTCCAAATCACTTGAGTGACGTGCGACACACCTGCCGTTCACTGAATTAGCTCGCTGTGCATTGGTAGATTACTTGACTGGCTGGCGCGACGCGCGTTTCCAGAAAATTCAAGTGGCTTGCGGCGCATTCTCAGATCAACTGATTGGCTTGGCGCGAGGAGCATTCCCTAATAACTCGAGTGACGTTGAGGCACATTTCCAGATAACTCAAGAAGTGGCCCGCGACATGGTTTCCACGCCACCAAAGAAGTGGCCCCGCACTCTCAAAAAAATGGAGCGCCCTTGGTCTACAAGAATCCATCCATTTGACCAAGTGATATCCATGAAAACTATGGGTGATCTGAAAATTTTAAAACTATAAATTTACGAGAAAATAAATATGAAGTGGTCGGTAAAAATCTTAGCACAGGCCCCCCCCCTTCCCCTGCTCTCAGACAATCGTGGGTTACGAGCAGTCCCGTGTTTTAGGGTCTCAAATGGACTCCGTGACCAAATCAACCCAGAAAAAACAATCAGTTTTGCCATGAATTAACTCATCCAAAATCTTTTCGCTTTTTGTTTTTGCGGGTGACGGTTCGCAGCCCTCCATCTACATTTACTAGATTCGGCCCCCCCCCCCCCATATGCTGAGATATTTGCTGTGTGGCCATCAGTGCCGTCTTAACGCATGGGACCCATCCGGGCATGGTCCGGGGGGGGGGGTGTCAGAAAAATGAAAAATACGAAAGCTTGGATAACCAAGCGGAGATTGAGATGTAGTTCAGAAAAAAAATTCACATTCCTCTGTGTGGGGGAATCGAACCACCAATCTCTCACTGTCCGGGCGAGTCCTGAGCCAACAAGCCAACGAGGGAAGACGCGTGGTCCAGGACCTGGCCACGGCGGAGGGCTCAGCCGAGCCAACAAGCCAACGAGGGAAGACGCGTGGACCTGGCCTGGCCACGGAGGAGGGCTCACCCGAGCCAACAAGGAAAGACGCGTGGTCCAGGACCTGGCCTGGCCACGGCGGAGGCTCACCAGAGCCAACAAGCCAGTGAGGGAAAACGTGGTTTAGGACCTGGCTCTTGGCCACAGAAAAAAACAAAGGGCTCAAGCTCAATAGAGCTAAAAAGACATGAAATTTTATGTGCATAATAAAGCACCCGACACAGCCCAGCCCCCTCATCCGGGGCAATGGCTAAAATTGACAATGGTCGATAGAGACTGGGCGGTGCACGGTATGAAATGAAATGTCCGGGCGAGAGTTCTAACCATTAAACTACAGAGGACAGACATTTCCCTTCCTTACAGCATATTGTATGTTTCGTACCTCGTATGAACAGCGGAGAATGACATCGTTTCTCTCTATGTATATGTCGCCATCTGGGGGCTAACGTCGTAAGAGCTATTAGCTGATCTAGGAGGCTGTCCATGCGCAGTGCCGTTCAGCATTCATACATATAATACGCTGAAGAGCGAAAAAAAACTGGTAACCTGCCTAATATCGTGTAGGGAGCCCGCAGAAGTGCCGCAACACGACGTGGCGTGGACTCGACTAATGTCTGAAGTAGTGCTGGAGGTAATTGACACCATGAATCCTGTAGGGCTGCCCATAAATCCGTAGGAGTGAGAGGGGGTGGAGATCTCTTCTGAAACAGCACGTTGCAAGGCATCCCAGATATGTTCAATAATGTTCATGTCTGGGGATTTAGGTGGCCAGCGGAAGTGTCCAAAGTCAGAAGAGTGTTCCTGGAGCCACTTTGTAGCAATTCTGGACGTATGGGGTGTCGCATTGTCCTGCTGAAATTGTCCAAGTCCGTCGGAATGCACAATGGACATGAATGGGTGCAAGTGATCAGACAGGATGCTTACGTACCTGTCAGAGTCGTATCTAAACGTATCAGGGGTCCCATATCACGCCATCTGCACACGCCCCATACCATCCCAGAGCCTCCACCAGCTTGATCAGTCTCATGTTGACATGTAGGGTCCATGGATTCATGAGGTTGTCTCCATATCCGTACACATCCATCAGCTCGCAGCAATTGGAATTGAGACTCGTCAGACCAGGCAACGTGTTTCCAGTCCTCAACAGTCCAATGTCGGTGTTGTCGGGCCCAGGCGAGGCGTAAAGCTTTGTGTCGTGCAGTCATTAAGGGTACGCGAGTGGTCCTTCGACTCCGAAAGCCCATATCGATGATGTTTCGTTGAATGGTTCGCACGCTGACACTTGTTGATGGATCAGCATTGAAATCTGCGGAAGGGTTGCACGTCTGTCACGTTTAATGATTCTCGTCAGTCGTCGTTGGTCCCGTTCTTGCATGATTTTTTTCCAGCCGCAGCGATGTCGTAGATTTAATTTTTTACCGGATTCCCGATATTCACGGTGCACTCGTGAAATGGTCGTACGTGAAAATCCAAATTTCATCGCTACCTCGGAGATGCTATGTCCCATCTCTCGCGCGCCGACTATAACACCACGTTCAAACTCACTTAAATCTCGATAACCTGCCATTGTAGCAGCAGTAACCGATCTAACAACTATGCCAGACACTTGTTGTGTTATAAAGGCGTTGCCGACCGCAGCGCCGTACTCTGATTGGTTCCATATCTCTTTATTTGCATACGCATGTCTGTACCAGTTTTTTTGGTTCTTCAGTTTATATAGATATATGCTCTAAGGAATAACAGCGTCTGTCCTCTGTAGTTCAATGATTAGAACACTCGCCCGGACAGTGAGAGATTGGGGGTTCGATTCCCCACAGAGGAATGTGAATTTTTTTTCTTTCGGAACTACATCTCGATCTCCGCTTGGTTATCCAGGCCTTCGTATGAACAGCGGAGAGTGACATCGTTTTTCTCTCTAAATGAGGAGTAATTGAATTTGGCCAGGTAGGGCTCAGAATAATCATTTGGCTCGGGAGCCATGATGCTCTTAAGACGGCCTCGGTGGCCGTGAGGCCCCTCTATAATCAATCAAAAATAATGGGTCTAGGCAGTTCCCTCATGCGGCAAGGTCCCACCACCTACAAAAATTGATTCGTGGGACTGTTATGTATGAACACCCATACACAGTCGAATCCCGTTTTAACTAATACCGTTATAGCGAAAATCTCGTTTTAACGAACACTCTTCTAATACCCCCAGATAAATTTACATAAGAACAATGCAAATACCTGGAATTCCTTTATAACGAAATTTTGCTATAACAAAGTGATTTCTGCGGTCTCCTGGAATTCGTTATAACGGGATTAGACTGTATTTTATGAATTGATATGAAGTGATAATGGGTCACATTTTAGTCACTCTTTTGGTCATTTCCATGCTTGAACACTTTCTTGGTAAAATTTTTTTGCTCGTGTTAACTGGCCTGAGTTGGGAGGTCCTGGGGGTCTAAAATTAATAATTAATGAAAATTAATGAAGCGAGGGTATAGATATGATCATCATCATATCTGGGCCACGCGGACCTTGCTAGATATGATCATGATTACTACTGGCCTGTGGTCTCTTGCTCTCAAAGTCACACTTTTGGTTCTTCACATGCTTGCACACTTCCTTGGTCATTTTTGGCCACTCTTTTAGTCGCTCACTCATCTGGTCCCTTGCTCTTCAAATCACTTTTTTCGTCATTCACATGCTTGCATAACATTTTGGTCACTCACAAGTTTGCACACGCTCTAGGCCAGTGTTTCTCAAAAAAAATGTCGACAGTGTCCCCTCCTCCGAACCATATTTTATTCACGTGGCCCATTACTTATCCAGGGCCTCACCCTAATCGAAGTTCGATAATAAGAATGATTCCCTCAATCTACTTATTGATTTGTTTTTTCAGGAAATTTATAGTGGACAAAAATTTTATGAGTGGGGTCAATTTCTAGACCCCCCTGTCCTAGAGCGCAGTGAGCTTCCTCTTGTGGGGGTTCCATGTAGGGCCGTCTCACACAATATGTGTATATCTCTCTGTGCCACACCCCAAACCATTCTCGCCCCTCTTACTACTTACTCTTCTACTTGATTTTTACCTGTGGCACACTTAGAATATCCAAGGGCCGTTTGAGAGGAAAAAGTGCTCTAGGTGACTCTTCGTTACACACGTCTGCACACTTCTTTCGTCACTATTTCGATTACTCACTCACCTGCTTGTAAACTCACTAGATCAGTGTTTCTCAACCGCCTCGCCGTGAATTACGTGAACTCATTTTTAGGTATACTCCAAGCGCAATTTAAGTTTTGTGCTATTAGTCAAACTAATTAACTTTAAAATATATTAATTGGTAGCATATTAATATTAAAATAACTAGCAGTTGTTCATAAATTTCAAATTATTAATATGTTTCTTTTTTTCTACAATGTCAGCATAAAAATTTGGTTATTCACTAGAGGGCGCATCAAAATTCTTTATTAGTTTATGAATTGATAGTGGGACATAAATAAAGATGTTTCAATGGTTAGACCAGCGGTTCTCAACCTTTTCTGATTCGCGGAGGTCTTTTTTAACGTATAATTTCTATAGCGGAACCCCGTTTGGCTCAAGGAACCCTGTTTAGTATATGACTTATATGGTGGAACCCTTCAGATCGCTTTTTTTTTATTTATTAATCAAATTTACTGATTTATTTTACTTTCGTCGAGCTGCTGAGGAGCCCCTGGGAAGTGCATACGGAGCCCCAAGGGCTTCGCAGAGCACCGGTTGAGAACCGCTGGTTTAGACAAGCGCCGGCCTTACCGGACGCGAGGAAGGTACGAAAATAATAGCGGGACCAGAAGTGTCTTAATAATTTCAGGGCCCCCCCCCCTCCCCCTCCCATAGCCCCGATTTTATATATTCTCTGGGAAAGGGAATCGGTATCCAAAAAATCCATACATTATTACAAAAAATGAAATAATTTCAGAATCGAAAGTTCCGAATTTTTATTAAAGAAGCAATTCCAGAACCATCTCTTTTTATGTATGAAAAAATGCTGAATATTCCAGAACTATTTATATCTAGATAAAAATGCGGATTTTATGAGAATTCAGAATTTGTGAAAGAAATCATTATTACAGGAAGCGCGGGGGCCCTCGAAAATGCGGGACCCGGTGCGACCGCACATGTCGCACACCCCCCCCCCCTAAAAGCGGCCCTGGTTTAGGCACGTGTGAATTGTGGGCCGCAAAGTTTTCACGTATTTAATTTTGACTCCAACTGCTTAATGGAGCCCAAAATTTAACAGCTTTAAGCCTCCCTCATAAACTAACACAGCGGTTCTCAACCTTTCTGGACCCGTGGAGCCCTTTCCGGCATATAATTTCTATGGCGGAGCCCCGTAGGCCTATTTTTTATTTATTCTTCAAAGTTACTGACATTTTTATTATTCAAAAATATTAATAATTTTTTAATTTAAATTTACTAGGTTTTTTTTATTCTCCTAGATCGGCCGAGGAGCCCCTGAGAGTTCTTAGGGCTCCGCGGAGCACCAGTTGAGAACCGCTGAACTAACAAACTATTACTAACAGAGGCCCTTTCTTAGGCCGTGGTCTTTGACCTCCCCCCCCCCCCCCCTCAAAGCCAAAGTGCCTGCTATGAATAAATAAATAAATATATATATTGTGCATTTATATTGCAAAATATAAAAAAAAATGAGGTTCACACCCATTGTTTCTAAGAGCGAGAGCTCCGTCAGTCTCTCCCCGATGAGGGAGGCCACGCATATAGATATTGTTGAGACCCCCACAAAATTTTCCGGTACGGCCGTGGCATCATGGGGGCCTTCAGGCCAAGCAATGCCTCTACACATGTCCGCAAAAATTACTATTAATTTACAAGGAAGGTCATCGGAGGGCCTGATCATAAACCAAGCGGCTCGCGGGCCTACCCCAAGTGAGCCTGAACGGGTCCTGAGTTCGGCTCTGAATACAAAGAAAAGTGCGCAAGAGAGATGTGTGGACACCTTAATAACGAAGCCGAATGATCCCTTATAACAGATACTTTCACATGACAACGATGGGCATGGGGGTGAGAGGGCTCCTTACCAGGGGAGACCCAGATTAATCTCCGGTTTTGTTTTCGTCTTGCACACACATTAATTTTAATAAAAGAAGAAAACGTGGTAGTTACAGCCCGAGGGCCATGGCCCCTAGAAGAATGGGGGCTGAAGAGCTCCAGCCCGGGAACTATTCTAGCCATTTCTTTTCACACTGTACATAGACGGAACTGTGAAATATAAAAATAACTGCGCCAAAAACGAGAAAAATCTTTCGCTAGTTTGTGGGCACCTGAACTAACACTGTCCCTAATGATAAATCCACTTCAGCGATCTCTAAATGTTTCACGGATCCTTCAAGTGCTCAGGAAATGTGTCCGGACCGCTTAAGTGTAAATGTGCAACGCATCACTCAGCAGGTGATCCGTAATTATACCACGGATCACTCAAGCAATTTGGGAATGCTCGGCGGTTAACTTGAGTGATGTAGAGCAGCACTGTGGGGGGGGGGGAGCGTTTAAGTGCTCTAAAATTGTGCTACATGTCACTCAAGGATCTCTAAATGTGCCACAGATCATTTAAGTGTTCTTTAACTGTGTCGCAGGTTACTTAAGTGATCTTTGATTGTGGCACGAGCGTACTTCAGTGATCTGAAAATGTGCCACGGGTCATTTAAGAGATATCTAAATGTGCAGCTTAGTTCATTTTTTACAAAATAGGGTTTGGGGGGGGGGGGCAAGCCACATCAGATAACCTTCAGGGCCACATTTAGTCCGCGGGTCAAGGGTTTATCATATATGGCCTAAAAAGGGTGGGCCGCAATAAATTTTCTTAAAGATAAATTTTGAGTTCTTACCCTTCAAAATAGCATTAAAATAAACAGAAATCGATTATGGTTAATAACATATAAAGGTATTTTATATGTAGAGGCCACATAAAGCGTTCTTTCCAGCCTTACACATTGAATAAATAATCATCTTTAGGGATGTGGGTGCCCATGTTTGATTGGGTTCCACCAATCCAGTCAAGTTAACAGCAGAGTCGTAACTAGACTGGAGCAACCGCGACATTGCCCCGGCGTCCCGAGCAATGGCAGCCTCACAAATGATGAACATTTGATTTGAATAATTTTTTTCCTCTTTTAAGGCCCCCAGAAAATGTCTGCTCCCGGGGCCCCGAGAAATCACGTTACGGCCCTGGTTAAGACGTCACCGGACGTGACATCCCTCCAGTCAATGAAATAAATTTAGTTGACGTCACATTCCAATTTTTGTAAGTCACACAAGGGGTCCCTCACATCTTGGAGACAGAACCCCCTCCCATCAATCCATCATCTTTAGTTGAGCCCTAGGCGAAATCACAGACGCCATAAAACATGAGTGCTCAACGTAGGCATTGCTTCTAGATCACCGCCCGCGACACTTTTCAGATCACGTAAGTGATCCGCGGCCCATTTCCAGAGCACTTAAGTGACCTTCACGGCACATTTACAGATCACGCAAGTGGCCGACGTCACATTTCCACATGACTCAAGTGACACATTCCCAGATCACTTAAGTGACCTTCACGGCACATTTACAGATCACGCAAGTGGCCGACGTCACATTTCCACATGACTCAAGTGACACATTCCCAGATCACTTAAGTGACCCGCGGAACGGTTTCAACTTGATGAAGTGGCCTGTCCTTTCCTAAAGGTTGAGCACCCTTGATTTATAAGCAGGTACTTTCAGTTAATTTGGGGCCCCCAGAATATTTCACTTTGCCCAGAAGCTTATGATGTTAATAACGACTCCTTTCCACTTTGTTGCTGATAATGGCCTGGAGAAATTTTACATCATCCACGCAGAGACGGGGGGGGGGGTATGCGCCCCCTAAACGTTAGGGGAAAAATTATTATTTCGGTGAAAAAATTTAAATTTTGAAAGAAAATACCCTTTATATGCTGTGTTGACCAATTCCCCTGTTAATTTAAATGCTTTTTGAAGTATGGTAATTCAAAATTTCTCGGGAAGGAAATTTTTTTTGTTCTCAAGCCTTTTGCCCCCCCCCCCAAAAGGTCGATACTGCGTACGCCCCCTGCGAAGAGGCCATGGAGTAACTTTTGCCCCCCCCCCTCTCAGCATTTGATGACCCATCAGATGCATCCTACTCGAATAATTTGCTTCCTCTCGATAATCTCCAGCAAATTACGAGGGTATAAAAAGGGGAGCCCCCACGCCCGGACAATTCGCGGTTTCACAGGGCAACACCCATACCCTAGGCCATTCGGAATACATTTACCTCATATACCTTGAGCGGAAAAAAGCCCTTTCCCCCCACATTTCGGACAATCACGACCGCGTCATCAGGTGCGCACGAAGGGGCAAGTGCCCCTCCCCCCAGTCTCATACCCAAAATGTCTCATCAATCCGACACCAGATGGCCCTACCATCGAAAAACGTTTCTTTCATCCCATAATCCCAATATGCCCCCCCCCCCACTCCCTACTCAAACGAGTAGGAGGCAGTTCGTGTACTCTCTTCAAGAATCCTACATAGGGCTTCTTTCAGCGCGAGAGAGAAAGCATTAACGGGGGAGCCCCCTCTCCGTCCCCCCATCGAAGACTTCTTCAAGAAGCAGTTCTTTGTCGAACCGTGGGAAAGGTAGCCCCGAGGTTTACTCACTCAGGTGAATGGGGGGGCAGGCAACCCTGTTAATTGGGGACGCAACGCCGACCACGTGCCCGATTTTTTTTTTCTATATTCGTCTTGGGGCCCCTCTCCTCCCATCGAGGGGAAGGGGGAACCTCTCCATGGTAGTAGTAGTTGTGTGGGAAAGTTTCTGAGATTCTAGATGAGGGGGGCATAAACTCGCGTTCCGTTGTACGTAGTAGTATGGGGGGAGAAAAAAAAACGGGGGGGGGGCCCCAAGCGGTATTCTTGAATTGTGACACGAGAAAAAAGAAGCTTGGCTCGTGAACACCTGCGGGGTGGATAGGAATTTTTTCCATGGCATTGAAAATGTGAGGGGAGGTTGGCACCCCTACTTTCTTTCGAGAAGTTGGGGGGGGGGGAGCGGCTACGTCACACTTCCTTTCGAAGGGATACTCTCTCGCTCTGTTTAAAATACAGTACTGACAGCAATGTACCAGATGGCGATCTGTGGTTGGCGATATCGTAAAGTGACAGAATTTTGTGGTCAGTTATGAGGTCATCCAGTGTGGTGACTTGGGATCCCCCTGAAGCCAATGAACACTTGTGGATGAACCACGCTGTTAATTAGTTTCGGTATGTTTATTAACAGGGCAAATCTCGTATGTTAATTATGATTTGGCGGTATTGATTGGACAAATTGATCGCCAAGCTATGATGGGAGTAATATGGAATAACAGGAGTTCAAGCAGCTATTGAAGACGAGGGGGGAATTGGGCCCCCCCCCCACCTTGACGAATTCCTCCGGATTTACCAAACTTTCTCACGGTGTCACGCGAGCTGTTTCCCACACAGATTCCAGAGGGGTGCTTATATAGTACAGTACTACATTTCATTCTGTATGGGATTGTCGAAGACCTCCCCTCCCCAAAAGTCTCCCTCAGAATTTTTTTTTTGTGGACCCACTATCAATAAGGACTGTTACCTGGGAACTCCACTATAGCTGCTGTATTTTTTTCGTATACTTGGCATGATTAGTCATTTACTTGGCGTCAGTTGATAATAAAATTTATAAATCTGTAATAAAATTTATAAATCTCAAAAATGTTGGTGGGCCCGCCCCCCCCAGTGACTAAAACATTTCGCAGCCCCCCCCCCCGAAAATTGATTCTATAGTTTAAATTCGTACCGTAAAAAAATACAAAAAAACGTTGAGTTCTCTGGCCACATTTTTTAAAGGCCACATATAAGGGACCCTCAAAAATTCATATTTCTCCGGGAGCCCGATGAGGAACAGGCCCTGACTCCTCCCACGAGGACTGAATCCAGTTATTTTTGATTTTCATATAGAAAAGTACCGTTAAAAATTCTGTCCTGGGTACTCGCTGAAGATACAAATCCAGGGGTAAATTATGTAATTTTGTAACGGTGTTCTTTGTTCCCCCCTAAACTACCGCCCCTAAATTTTGCTCTGCTGCCCCCTCCACTGTCTTGGAAGACTTAATTTTTTGTGAATTTTCAAAAAAAAAAAAAAACCATTAAAAACAGCTTGTGCTCATCAGGGCAGGAACTAGGGGGGGGGGCAAAATTTACGGGGGGGGCGGCAGTTGGGAGCAAAAAACACCGTTATGGAGATGTCGAATTTTAAAATCGAATTTCAATAATTTTTCTCCTGGGCGGTAAAAATTTCAGTTGAGGGCTTGGTGCCCATGATAAAATACCATGACATCAATGTAATTGAATGAAAAATTGATTCAAAATAAAGGAAACTGTTCAGTTCATGAAATGAAGCAAAAAGAATAACATTGAAGTCAATGAAATCTCAACCTTTTACTTCATTCCATAAACTGAACAGTTGTCCTTTATGTTCAATTTTTATTCAATTACATTGGTGTCATGGTATTTTATCATGAGCACAAGCTGTTTTTAATGTGTGTGTGTGTTTTTTTTGAAAATTTATAAAACATTAAGTATCCAAGATATGTAAAACTTTATGCCATCATAGGATAGCACATGCAATCAAGATGATATGTAAAAAATTTGAAATGAATCAATGGTTAAATAGTATTTTTAACGATATCTCTATTAGAGCAGCGGTTCTCAACTTTTTTTGACCCACGGAGCCCTTTCCGGTGCATAATTTCTGTGGCGGAGCCCCCGTAGGCCTATTTTTGATTTATTCGTGAAAGTTACTGACTTATTTTTATTATTCAAAAATATCAATAATAGTTTTTTTTTTTTTCAAATTTACTGGGTTTTTTTTATATTTTCCTCGAGCTGCCGCGGAGCACCGGTTGAGAACCGCTATATTCAGGGCCGTAAGTAGGCAGGTGCACCCGCACAGGGCCCAAATGGGCTTAAAAATGCGCCAGAAGGGGGTGGGCCTAAATTCAAATTCTTACACGGGGCGCAGGAATGGATAGCTACGGCCCTGGCTGTATTAGAGCAGAGGTTCTTAACCTTTGGAAGCCCGTGGCCCGGTAAACCTCTTTTGCGTAAGTGAAAAAGACCCGGTCATACACACAACTAACGAGAAATTAGTGGGTAAATGAAACTGCGAATCACTCACGGCCCGGTGTAACCAATGCCGTCTTAACGAGGGGCCTTGAAAAAACGAGAAGTAGTTGATCACTCACGGCCCGGTGTAACCAATGCCGTCTTAACGCATGGGCCTCAAAAGAAGAGGGGCCTTGAAAAAACGAGAAGTAGTTGAATTTTTTCGAGAATTTGTCCAGTGGGGCCTCGGAAAAATCACTTTTGGGCCCGGGTGTACAAGGTGCTCTTAAGACGTACCTGGGTATGACTAGTGTTAGGGCCAGGAACTGGGCCGCGACCCGGCGGTTGAGAAACACTGTATTAGAGCATGGTTTTTCGCCGTGTTAAAGGTAGGTATAAACTCTCCTTAAGAAATTGTGCTGAAATATTTTTAAAGAAAAACTCGTTCAAATATTATTAAAAATAAAAATTATTTTTGCTCCCGTTACACCGGGGGGCCCCCATTGAGTGCCCCCTCATCAAACAAATCTCCACCTTATTAAATTTTCATATTAAAAATTGGCGAAAAAGTAAAACAAAAAACCTCGCCAACCGAGAAATAGAAGAAAAAAAAAAACGAAAAGACTACTAATAATCTGTTTAGCAGAGAGACTGTAACCCTGTGATTGAGGAAACTAGCACTGTCGTGATGATGATGATGCATCATCAAAGAGTGTGTGTGTGTGTGTGTGTGGGGAGAGCGAGAGAGAGAAAGATAGAGGGGGGGACTCTGTGTGGCGGAACGCGATGCATGGGCACGTGGGCACGGGACACCGCTTTCCCACCACCATCATCATCATCATCGACACGGGACTAAAAATATAGTATGGACTGTAGTTCCTCCGCTTCTCCCCCCACTCCCCGTTTCTCCACTCCTCCGTCCCTCGCTGTATATCTCTTTGTACGAACCGGTTCAGAAACGGCTGTTTACACTGTGGCGTGTTTCCTCCTCTCCCCACGCTCCGCTCGCTGTTTACCGCCGCCGCGTCCGTCTGAAAGAAAGCGGGGTGAGGGAAGGGAGAGAGAGAGAGAAAACTCTCGATATGGGCGGAGTTTTCCCACAGTTTCTGGCGCGCGCGCGATCCACGAAAAAAGGCTGAAATAGCCACGTGCTCCCATCTTTCTTCTTTTTTTCATTCCCACTCTGCTCTTTCGGCATATGTCGCTCTCTCTCGTAGTAGTAGCGGGAGGGAAGGGGGGGGTCAGTGGAGATGTTGTGTGCGCGTGAGTGTGGCGGTGGTGCGGTGGGGTCAGCAGGTCGGTCGCCCGCCCCACCTGGTGCTGAGGAGGACACACGCGGTGACGACGCTGGGGCAACCCCACCTCTCTCTCTCTCTCTCTCTTTGAAGAGAGAGAGAGGTTGTTGTAACCCCTTTTTCTGGTGAGATTATTTTTTTTATACAGCGCCAATCCGTTTTTTTGGCGTCGTTTTTTTTTTCACTCCAAGTGGTGGGGGGGGGGGGGATAAATCAACAGGTTGATTGATGTATTTTTTTTTTTATATTTGATTTTATGAAACGTTATTTAAATGTTTGAAATTTTTCTGATAAATTTTTAAATTTGTGTTGATCAATAATTTTCTCTTTGATAATTATTGTAATGCTGAGGAGCTGACTTGGCATCTTGGTGGGCATCCTGAGCGAAGTTGGCTTTACGGGCATGTCCACTTTAGGTCAAAGCTAATAATTCAGTTCATTCATTCATTATTTTGTTGAGATATGGGGTTGCCTGTGCCTTTGGTCTTTTTCCGGATGCTAAAATCCCACGATTATCAAAATTCACAGAACATCAAATATAGAAATATCAAAGACCAGAGAGGCATGGCCCCGCACATCGCGGAGCGGGGGGCCCCTAGAGACTGGGATCTTTTTGTATGGGAGCCTCCAGATCAGACTTACATGGGCTCCTTTATGATAAATTTATAGCGTGAAAAAAAAAATTATGAAAATCTTCCTGGAGCTTGGTCAGCTCCACCCTTGTGGGGTGGCCATGGCCAGAGGTGCCGGCATGATGAAAACATCGCGGGTGGGGGAGGGGCCTGAAAGTTGCCATTCATCCGGTATATACGGGACTTGAACGCGTACCCAGGAGGAGAAATGGTGTGAGTAGTGATTGCATAAATTCCTAACTTTTTTTTTGAGGGGGAGGGGGGCTGAAACGGCCTAGGTTCCGGTGTCTATGTCCAAGTCCTCATATAACGGAGCCCCTAGGCTAGTGGTTTTTGATATGTGGTACATGGATTCCCGGGAGGAGCTCCGTAGGGTGTATTTCCGAGCAAAGTATATAATTCAGAGAAAATCATAGAATTCATATAGAACTATAACCACTCTCGCCATTGACTATATACTGTTGTTTCCCAAAGTGGGCGATATAGACTCCTGGGGGGGGGGATGAAATTTTTCAGGAGAACAGTAGAAGCTATGGTTTAACATAGGGTCCTATGGGTTGGGGGACGATGAAAATGAAAAAGAAAATTCTGAAGAATATGACGCTGTAGGACAAAAAGTTTGCGAAACCGGTATAGATAGTGCACTCCAGCTAAATGGGTATTGGAAAAATCTGCTTCAAGTAAAATTACTCCCAGTTTTGAACTTGTGTTTCACAAAATCCTGGGGGTTTTGCAATATTTAAAAGCTTGAAAAATTTTCCCAGTGCTGTGATGTGATAGAAATATCTATGCTGTAGGAATATTCGTGTTTGTTTGGGTTCCGTTGAACAGTCTCGTAACTCGTGGACTGTAAAAATTAGCATAAAATACGAAAAATTGGTGGATCCCCCCCCCCCATGACTAAGTGTCTCCACCCGAATAATATTAATCTTGAGGGTTCACTAAAAGCTTTTGCTACAACTCTCTGGAACATAGCCCTAAGCCATGATCTTTGGACGTTGACAAGTCCAGATTTTCAGTGGGCCCTTCTCTTTTATAGTGTAAAGATACAAACAAAAACAAAAGAGACCAAGGTCTAGAGCAGTGTTTCTCAAAGTGGGCAATATCCCCCCCCAGGGGGCGATGGAAACGTCCAAGGGGGCGGTAGAAGCTTTGGATTTAGTATAGGATTCTATGGGTTAGCTTGATTTGGGGGGCGATGAGAAGGAAAATTTTTTGAAGGAAGGGGGCGATGGAACAAAAAGTTTAAGAAACTATGGTCTAGAGTTTCTTCAACAAACATCTGGGGCAGTGGTTCTCAACCAGGAGTTTGCGGACCTCTCGAGTTCCTTGGAGAAGTTTCGATGGGAGGGAGAAGTGTGGGGAAGGTCCGCGAGCTTCGATGAGAAAACAACCAACTAAATGTTTTTGCATTATTATATACTGAATATTATTCTGCGAAGGGGTCCGTAGCTTCCACCTTTTCGGCAAAGGGGATCCCTGCCCTTCGTCTTATTGGCTCAAAAGGGTCTATGGAACACTTGACTAAGGGTCTCGGCTGTAGGATGAAGTTAGTTGATTCAATGACCAACTCATAAAAAAGTCTTTGACCCCAGTCATTAATTCCCCGCCCCGATGCTGTTTTTGTCCAGAACCCCCCGTGAAGTCAAAATCAATCTCTGGTTCATAGAAATACAACTAAATTAATATACATTTTAAATTTGGTAAAACGAATTCTACAAAACAACATGAAAGGGCCGAAATTCATTTGAAAGACCGGTACCCCCTAAAATGATTTAGTCGGGGAAAAAAAAAAAAATTGGGCAAATGCCCCACTTGTTCATACAGTAAATAATAAGAATCGTCAATTGGCCCGAAAAAGAATTCCAAAACACACGCGCACATGTATCGCTATTGGCGGATACCCGCCAAATTCCGGTAACCCTCACGACGAGATCGTTATCAGTTCCGGGCGGCATGCTGGTCGCGAGCCGACACAAGGAAACACCTAAGCTCGCTTCCTATTGGACGTCGTCAGCGTGGGAAAGTGCGCCTCGGCTCGGTCTCAGGGACCACGGCTGAGATGATCTCAAAAAAGCAAGCTGCTGCTGCCTATAGTATAATAAACACGCACACACACAACCAAACGGCTCTTCTTTCCCCTGTCGTTCATCCCCCCCCCCTCTATTCTCTCTCTCTTTCTCGCCATTCCAGCACATACATTTTTTTTTTCTTTATATCCCCCGTATCTGGCTCTTCTCTTTCCTTTCTCTCCCTCCCCACACTCTCCTCTCGGCGAGATAAAACTTTCGGCACGCGGCGTCCGAAGTGACACTCTGTATCGGTACTCCGTTCGGAGAAGATCTCTCTCTCTTGCTCGCTCTCCCATTCGCTTAGTGTTACGATCTCATACCTACCTACGTTGACGTTTCTATATACCTTGGATTATACTCATTTTTTTTTTTATATCAACATGCCTTCGGAAAAGACTGTTACGAAATGTAGTGAAGCTCGAAGGGTAAGCATCGTGATTATTAAATAATTTATTAGAAATTACTGAATTATTAATAATGAGTGTTTGAATTATTATTTTTTGCTGAATTTATTGATACTTATGGTTGTTTTTGTTTGTTTACAGAGCACTAAACCAATCATGGAAAAAAGACGAAGGGCCAGGATTAATAATAGCCTGTCAGAATTGAAGAATCTTATATTGGATGCTCTTAAAAAAGATGTAAGTATCGTTACTTGATCGTTATATGCAGTTCGATCCCGCTTATAACGTTCCCACTTGGAACATTTTTCCCGCTTTACTGGGACTTATCTTCCGTGGTCGTTTCAATTCTTATGAAGATTTCCCGTTTTGAAGCGTTTTCACGCTTACAACGTTTTTTCCATGACGATTTTTCAAAAATACGTTATAAGTGGAGTCTATTGTAGTGTTGAAAAAAAGTGATTCCCAATGTTGACCTTTGGAAATGCATGATTAGCATAGCCTATATAGTTTGTATCGGGCCAAACAAATTTCTCAAGAGTCACCCATGGATTCTCGAGGAAAAACTACTGAATAATAATTTTTTGACTTATGTCTTTCAACATAAGAAGGGGGGGGGGGTGTTACGTTATATAATGAATGTAAAATTCCTGAGTCATAAGTTCAATCATCTAGAGGCCAATGCTGATTTTCTAGGATTTGTCAAGCCCTGATTCGTGTGCATGTGTAATCTAAATTCTTGATATTAACTTAATCGTTAAGGTACCCAAGGGTGTGCGTACTACAGGTTGGGAATCACTTGCTGTAAAAAGAAATCATGTATTGTTTTTTTTTTAATTTTTTCTTGGATTGTGACTCATGATTTTTTACCTTTATCTACTTGCAGAATGCTCGTCACTCAAAGCTCGAAAAGGCCGATATCTTGGAGATGACAGTCAAACACCTGCAGAACCTCCAGGTCCAACCAACGAGTCCAGACCCGAATTCGATGACCAAATTCAAGTCCGGCTTCACGGAATGCGCCAACGAAGTGAGCAGATTCTTCAGCCGAGTCGATGGTGTCAACCCGATCATCAGGCAGAGGTTGCTGAGTCACCTGGCCAACTGCCTGTCCGGGATGAACACTCCACAATCTCCGCAACCACTTCCTCCGGTCCACGTCCAGGTCAACACTGCTCCCGAGACGACCGACTCCGCCAACTCGAACAGACTCCTGGGCGGTGTCCATCTGGTACCGACCAGACTTCCAAGTGGCGAGATCGCATTCCTACTTCCAGCGTCCCAGGTGTCAGTCTACGCACCGACAACAGTTCCTATCAGTCCGGTGTCCACGACATCGGCACCGTCGCCTGTCCCGATGACGCCGACTTCTCCGGGACCCATGAACGTGCTCGGTTCGTCCGGGATACTCAGTCCAGCTGCCAGCGACCGCTGCACGCCGAGCCCCGTGTACTCCAGCACCAAGTTCCACGACGCTCATCATCCTATGTACTCGAGCCATATGGTTTCCACGCAGGTTTGCAAATCCGAACCAGAATCGGTTTGGAGACCGTGGTGAATCGCGCCGAACTGTCAATCAATCAATCAATGGACTAATCATCATTCGTCTCATACTGTAAATACCGACGTCATCACCACGCATAAATTATCGGACTATTTATACATTACAATAAGTAAGGACTTGTCATCCTTCGATTTGAACTGTGATATGGACTATTCAAAAATTCCGGTGCTTTTGGCGAGAAATGTTACTGTTTTTTTTTTTAAGAGCATCGAACGTGATAACTTGGTATCGAGCCTTCTCTCTCTCAAAAAGAAAAAGGCCTCGTTCCAGCCAAAATAAAATTCAAAAGATAATGACCTTAATGGTCGTTATACGTTACAAATCTAAAAAAACATGAATCTTTATTTAGTGTTTTTGATTGGTTTGAAAATTGTGTGAATGCGGAGTGTGTGTGTGTGTGTGGGATTGCTCAAGTATATCGAGATTATGGTGAAATTGATCTCATGAGTGTGATGGCAAATTATCGAAAATTTCATTGAAAAATTAAGTGGGATAATTGTAGGTCTCTGAGCGTGGGCCCACCTAAAAATTGAAGGGGGATTAAGGTCACAGTGGTGTAAGTCGATTAATCTTCCATTTTGAGAAAAAGTATTATTAGAAATTTGTTTTTTAACAGTCCCTTATTGAAAATTTTTGCATTAACAATGTAAGTGCATTGAAGCTGCGAATTAGTTGCATGTTAAAATTTTTAGCATTTCTGGACCTAAGTCAGAATTGTTGAAAATGTGACTTACCCACTGTGACTTTGAGCCCCTTTCAGCTAGCAAGATGCTAGTCCAGAGACCCGGAATAAAAATATTTTTTTTTCTTTCAGTGAAACCTCGATATAACGATACTCAAGAAAAAAAATATCGTTGTAGAGGGATTAACGTTTTTTTCGAGAGGCAGAAGTGCAGTATATTCCAAAGGAGACTTGAATTTTTTTTTTTTTGAGGGATTAATTGTTTTATCGAGTATCGTTGTAGCGAGGTTTCACTATAATAAAAAAAAGACGCCCCCCTCCCCCACTTTCCTGGAAAACAAGCCACAAGAACCTCTGGGTCCAAATCAGGGGCATACGCAGGAGGGGCCACAAAGAATCTTGGGGGTACTAACCTTCAAAAAGGTATTTGATATTGACAAACATTTATTAAGATAGCAGCATACAAAGATTTTTAATTTCATTTTAAAATGTTTATGGGGGGGGGGAAGGACACGGGCTCCTTACTGCGTATGCCTCTAATCCCAATTTACATCAGGAAACGGATAACAGTGGCGTGGAACACAAAACAAATGCTCTTACATACCTGAAATTGGATAAGCAGTCGAATCCCGTTTTTACGAGTCAGAACCGCGACGTTTTATTTTTTCAACCGGGGTTGAGAGATCACAATAGAAATACAGGGACTTCAAAAAATATTGAGGAATTCGTAGAAATGAAGTTTGTTGTATCGGGGGGTCTAACTTTAATAACCATGTTGGCGGAAAGATTCTAAAAGAAAAGTTACTTTATGTGATTCCCGAACGGTTTGACGTGGGATCCCTAGGGTATCGTGATTTGGGTAATTATAAATCCAGAATTCTTTGAACGGGGACCACAGAGAGCCGTATAAGAAAAAATACAGATGAGTAGAAACAGTACAGCTGATCGTAGAATCGAACAAGAGGCACTTGCCCCGAGCGGCAAAATTGTTGTGAACAAAAAATACCGTTACGAAATTATCTACTTCTACTGTGGAATGGTCAACAAAATTGAGTCCCTAACAAGTAGCTTAACAGGGACCTGGGGCCTAGAGATTGACCTTATTCACAATTCTTGTCACCACCTTATCAATTTAATTTAGTAGAAATGGGTTCACATTTCGTAATGTGAGAGCAGTGGTTAAGATGGGGGGAGGGGCGGCTGCACAATTTGTTAATATTGTTGAAAGGGGTTGGAGGGCAAAACAATAGTATTTTTTGAGAGATCTAATGTTGAACGTTGATTGACATTGAATCTGGAAGATAATGGGATGGGATAAAAAAAATTGATAATTTTAAGGAAACCCAACAGTAACATGGATTCATGTTCATGTTTCTCGTTTAAAATACAGATTACCTCAATGTTCCTTTGAACGTCGGGATTACTCAAGGGAATAATTCAACAATTGATGTAAGAAATAATTCGAAAATGAAAATATAGAATTAATAGAAAAGTAATTTCTCAGAATTAATGAAAAGTAATTTCTCAGAATTAATGAAAAGTAATTTCTCAGAATTAGTGAAAAAGTAATTTCTCCGAATTAATCAAAGAGTAATTTCTCAGAATTAATTAAAATCCGGATGTAATAAAAGAAATAATTTTTCGAAATCGATGTAAGAACTAATTTCAGAATAAATAAAAGTAATCTCAGTAATTTTCAAGAAAAATTAAGAATTAATGCTAGAAATAATTTCAGAATTAAGGAAAATTCATTATTTATGGAAAAAAAATTCAGTATACACGAAATAGTTCATGAAGGGTAGTAGTTACTGCTTTAGTAAAAATTCAGAATCAAGGAAGATTGATGCAAGAAATGATTTCAGAATTAAGGAAATTCATTAAAAGTGAAAGAAAAATTTCTGTATTGATGGAAAAAAAAGTAAAATGAATAGGAATTGATGGAAGAAATATTAATGAAAGAAAAAAAAAAAATATATATATATATATCGGTATTTTTTAACGAAATTCTTTTTTCAGTCTTCATGAAAGAACGTAGCGTCTGCATTAACAAAAATTCAGAATAAAATAAGCTCGATCGAACCATAAATTCCAGAATCGGATGCAGATAAATGAAAAAAAACTAGTCTAAGGAAAAAAATATCCAGGATTAAGCTATAAATAATTTCAGTATTAATGAAAGAAATAACTTCAGTATTAATGAAAGAAATAACTTCAGTAAAGAAAGAAATAACTTCAGTAAAGAAAGAAATAATTTCAGTATTAATGAAAGAAATAACTTCAGTATTAATGAAAGAAATAACTTCAGTATTAATGAAAGAAATAACTTCAGTATTAATGAAAGAAATAACTTCCGTAATGATGAAAGAAATAACTTCCGTAATGATGAAAGAAATAATTTCAGTAAAGAAAAATAATTTCAGTAAAGAAAAATAATTTTAGTATTAATGAAAGAAATAATTTCAGTATTAATGGAAGAAAGTTGTCTGAGTATTAGGAAAAATTAAGAATTAATATAAGAAATTATTTGAGATTCAGAAAAATTGATAAATGATGAGAGGACAGTTCAATGAACAGTAATAATGAAAGAAAATTAATTTAAAAAAAAGTATTAGAACTAGTGAAAAGAGGAGTTTCGGCATTGAATTAACAAAATATTAATGAAATAAATTTCAGTTTCAATAGTATTAATGAAAGAAAGTAATGTCGGACTCAAAAAAAATTCAGAATAAAAGAAGATAGAGCAATGCAAGTAATAGTTTGGGAGAATTTATGGAAGGAATGGTTTCAGATAAATGAAAGAAATGAATCACAGAATTGATAAAAATTCAGATTCAAGTGATTTCAATGAATCATCAAAAAATTCAGCTGATCTTTATGATTCACCAATAGTTAAAATGATTTCAGTGATTAATCAATGATTCCAGTGACTTCAATGAATCACGAAAGATTCAAGTGATTTAAATGATTCATAAAAGATTCGAGTTATTTCAATGAATCATGAAAGATTCGAGTTCTTTCAATGAATCATGAAAGATTCGAGTTCTTTCAATGATTTATTAGAGATTCAAGCTCTTTCAGTGATTCATAAGAGATTCGAGTTATTTCAATGTTTCAAATGATTTTAATGATTCAAGTAGTTTCAATGATTTATAAAAACATTCAATTGACTTCAATGAATCATAAAAGATTCAAGGGATATAAATGGTTTCTAAAAGATTCAAGGGATATAAATGGTTTCTAAAAGATTCAAGGGATATAAATTATTTCTAAAAGATTCGAGTCATTTCAGTGAATCGTGAAAAATTCAAGCAGGGCCACAACTACGCAGGTTCAGGCGAATCTGGTGCCCCGGCCGCCAAACCAGAGGGGGGACGTAGATTTCACCAATCAACCCCCCCCCCCTCTTTCAGCATTACATGGGGGGGGCGCCAAAATGTGCTCTTGCCCCAGTCGACCAAACATCTAGTTGCGGCCCTGGATTCAAGTTATTTCAATTATCAACTTATTTCCATGATTCTAATGATTCGAGTTATTTCAATGCTTCCAGTGATTTCAATCATCCATCAATGACTCAATCAGCAATCGAAGTGATTTCAAAGACTCATCATTGAATCAAATCTTCAACAATTCGAAAGCCCCTATTTAATTCTAGGTCCCGTGGGGGCCCGTCGCCCACCTGTAAATACACCTCATACCCATACATACACTCACACACAGCCGGCGCACGCATTCCGTGACTCTCTTTCACCCCACACGCACAATACAACACAAAAGCTTCTGGGGCTTCGGAATAGTGATCAAGTGATTTGGGGTGAACGCAGAAAAAAAGAATAGCTGGGAGAGAGAGAGAGAGAGGAAGGGAGGACGGAAAAATAGCGACACAACGCATTTTTATTATGTATTTTTTTTTTTTTCCTTTTATTATTATATTCCTCTTGATGGAAATCAGCAGGCCGTGTCGTTTTCAGCACTGGGTAAAAAACTTTTCCCACGGTCCTTGCCTTGGCGAGATTTGGCGATAGCACGCGCAGCTGTCAATGAGGCCGCGTGTGTCGTGGGAAAGAGGCAATCATAATAATAAAATAGGAAAAAAAAAAAAAAAAAGTGGGCTGATACTTGCCTAGGCTTTTCTTTTTTATTGCCTTTTTTTTTCGCCCCAGTGTCATCAGCCTGCTGTTCGCGTGCGTATAATCTCTATAGGCATTGCATCAGCGTTCTCCAATCTATCTACAATAGCGTTCCTATGGACGCGAGTTGTTTCGTGTAACATCCGCATCCGCTCCGTTACCATATTGGCGATAAATGTAATAATGGTTTTACGTGCGAGCGGTTTTGCTTCCCGTGGCCTGAGAGTCCCTCCCTTCCCATGGATGCCATGCCCCGATAAAATTTAGTTATGGCATGTTGTCCCGTTGATTTTTTTTTTTTTTTTTTTTTTTTTTTTTGTCGTTTGATTTGAGGGGGTCATGGCCCCTTTATGATTGAAGGCTGATAGGACTCGTGGGGCTCACTTATGGTGTTGAGCAATGTCCTTCACATACTACAACAGGGCCTCCTAGGCTCATAGACAGAAACGGGGAGGGGGGGGGATTAGCGGGCTATAGCCCACGGCGGCAAATTCGAGAAATGGGCGGTCAAGAAAATTAGTAGAATGGGAGAGGGGGGGGCGGCAAAATTTGTGTAGCCCACAGATGGTAAAATCATGAATCCGCCTGTGCCCTAGAGAATGAGAGACTGGTTCACACACAGTTAGTGTGACCAAACGAGTGACCTGGAGAGTTTGAAAGATTGTGAGGTAATGAAAGAGTCTGAATCACGTGTGACCAAAAGAGTGGCCAAGGACGTATGCAAGCATGCGAATGACCAAAAGAGGTGACCTGTAGAGCGGGGAGGGGGCAGATCAGTGAATGACTGAAAGTCCCAGAGCGAGTGCAAGCACGTGAGTGACAAAAAGAGTGACCCAGAGAGCGAGAGACCAGGTCGGCAAATGACCGAAAGAGTTACCTATACCACGTGAGAGCATGTGAATGATCAACAAAAGTGACCTAGAGATCCAGGGACTAGGCGGACCAGCTCCAGTAGGAGCTGAAGATATCTGCTTCGGCTTTATTCACAGCTGATAGTGTCTGCCTCTACACCCTATTTCAAGCTGAAAGTGCCTGCCTCCGCTTCATTCACAGGTGAAGAAGTCTGCCTCTATTCCAATCACTCATTCATTTGCAGCTGGCGATATCGCCTCGGCTTTATTTGCGCCGATGGTGTCTGCCTCGGCGTAGCTGAAATATCTACGTAGACTTTATTTGCAGCTGAAGATGTCTGCTTCGGCTCCAGAGACGGATTTAAGTATTTTGCGGCCCCTCTCAAAATTGATTTTTCCCAATTCTCCAGTGCCTTCAGCACCATGGCGTACGCTAGGTTTACATTAGCACCGGAGAACGACTATCAGACTATGTACTTACGTATAGTTTTTATACTATATTTATGGTAAAAAAAAAGGCACTTGCCAATAAATTTGGGCCTATCGCCCAACGAGTAAAATTGTAAGCGTGACTCTCCGGACAATTGAAGGTTGAGAACCAGTACTTCATAATCACTGCCCGTGAGGTTAGTGGTCACCCCCCAAGAGGGTGGGGCTGACAGTGTTCCAGTCCGGTGGAAGCAACGATTCTCATTAATTTTGTTTCTTCACCTTATAAATTCACTATAGGGAGGGACCGTGAAAAATATATGTTCTGGGGCCCCCCGCCAAAGATATAGAGACCCTCTCTGCTGCAAGATATGGAGGCCATGTCTACAATATCTGTACTCAGCGCACCACAATTATCTTCCCCAGAGCTGCAACTAAATACTCTTTCAGCTGGAGCAAGCACGCATTTTAACCTCCACCCACGTGTAGTTTTAAATACGTCCTTAAAGGAATAATTCAGTGCTCATTCCCATCATCTTGGGGCATCAATGCCGCGTGCACTCTTGGCTTGATGTAGGGCCTATTTCACGCACAGGCAAACGGAGTACGTGCTCAGGGCTCTCAAATTTTCAAGGCTACGAAACTGGCTGTCGTTTTTTTTGCATTACAGGCGAAGGTCCCTCCCCATTCCTCTGCCTAAAAGAACACTTTATATAAGGGGACCCTAAAATTTCATGTTTACCCAGAGCACGAACTCAAGCCAATAGGTTCAGTCAAAACTATTCACTTGTGGGTTCCCTGTCTTTGACATAATTTTGAGCTATTGCTTGTTAAGAAGTATAATCAAAGAATTTGTTTCCATTTTGCGGTCCCTAAAATGTAGCGGCCCGGTGCGGCTGTACCCTTCGCACCTGCCTAAGTCTGGCCCTGCTTGGATCCAATGGGGGGGGGGGGGGAGGGTAATCGCTCCTTCCAAGAGCCAAAAAAATAAAGGGGATTTTATCTGTCCTGTTAAATACGGGACGATTCAACGAACCTGATCACTCCTCCCAACGCATCCCCTTAGATCGGGGCGGAAATTTTTGGCGGGGCCCTAGGCAAAGATTTTTCATGGACTCTTTTGAAGGATTTACAGTATTAAAAAAATTATAGGATTTATCCTAGGTCCCGGATCCTCATAACCTCGTTCCATCCGCAAAGGCCATAAGACTCCTAACACATGTGCGTTATTCTCCAAGTCGGACCCTTCGTCATCGGACTCCTGCATACAGACTTCCTGGAATCGGAAGCTGGACAAGGAAAAGTTTTAGGCAAATTTATGATTGATATTCGGCCGATTTCGCTCTTCGAAGAGAGTTCACGGGACTCAAGCAGATTCGAACATTGACGAGGCCCAGTTTGGTCAAAGAAAACAAAATCCTAGGCTTCATGCTTTAGGCTAAATATGACCATTCGATGTCAATGACTATTTCCTTTGCCCCGTTTTATTTCATAATTGACATGACATCAGGGTTCATTCGATAAGCGCTGAAATTTGTCAGGTTATCATTAAATCCGAATAAATGTGGACGGGAGCCCCCCAGAGGGCAGGGGGGGGGAGGATTCACTAGAATCAAAAAAGGGACACGCCCTTTTGACCACAAGAGTCTTTTTTCCGGTTTTTTTTTTTTTTTTCGTTTGACGTCGGCGTCGACGCCGCCACCAAAATACTGATATCGTCAGTGTTGTGTCAACATTCGTTACGAACCGTTTATTTGAAGTCCGTGACGTCCACGAGACAGGACGTCACGTCCAAAGCACGATCATTAATGAATACAACAAAGAAAAGTGGTTCCAACCGCAATAAAATGGGTATCGGACATGTATGTCATTACGAACACATTCGAAATGCGAATGGACTCTTGACATCCCATTTAGGGCCACTGACCGATTTTGTTTGCGAAAGAATCGTGCCATCTGGTTCAATAACTACCTCACACAATGACCGTGGTCATTTTATTTTACCGTACTTTGAACCGTTCACACCATGATTTTCGGTACTTTAGACCAGTGGCTCGCAACCAGGAGCCATATGGGCCCCCCCCCCCGGGATATTCTGAAGGAGCCACGAAAAGTTGTGAAGGAGGCCAGAGATGCGGAAAAATAAAGCTTTCCAGTGAACTATGATGGAAATAATCTAAGTACGTTCACAATCCATCAGAGCTGTCCAGGACCGTCTTAAGAGCATCATGGGTCCCTGGGTCCCAAGTAAGTTTTCTGAGGCTCCGCCTGACTAAAAATGCTTGCCTACACAGTTACTCTCGAAAATTTTCAATTATATCTCATTTTTGATATACCCCCCCCCCCATTGTTCTTTAAAGGTCCCCCGGGCCGTGCGAATCACCTGAAAATATTCATGTCTAGATGAAATCACGCCTAAAAATATCCAAGAATCACCTGAAATATCTAAAGTCACCTGCATGTTATCAGAATCACCTAGAAAATAACTATAGTCCTGCGAAGTGATAATAATAATCATTTCCTGTGGAATATCCATGTCTGGGAATCACCCTGAAAATAACTACGTATAAGAACCACCTTAAAATATCCATCCAGGTTCCCGGAATCTCCTCCCTCTCGTCAGCCCTACCTTCATCTCGAAGACCACATTGATACGAAAATGTGGTCTCGTAATAACCTGAAAAATATTCATGTCTGGGAATCATCTAGAACGTCCATAGTACCGGAATCACCTGCAAATAACTTTAGCCTAAAAATATATCTATACGGGAACCCTAGAAATTACATGTGTTTTTAGGAATCACCTGAAAGTATCCACCGGATCACCTTAAAATTACATATGCATGCTTTTGGAATCACTTATAAAATAGCCATTATTAAATATTCACCTAAAAATATCTACGGTCTACTTCCAATCACCTAGAAAATAACTATGGTCTGATAATCACCTAGAAACTATAGCCATGGCCTCAGATTCACAAAGAAAATATAGTCTAATAATATCCCTTTATAGAAACGTATACAGGAATCACTTAAACAATATCCTGGAAATATCCGTAGGAAACTCCATAAAGTATTGTGTTCTAGCTTCTATAGAATCACCTGCGGCCTAGGAATCACCTGAATATCTATCGGCCACGAATGACCTGGAAAAATTTGCGGGATGTAGGCATTACCTAGAAAATACCCACAGATTAAAACAAGGTATCAGTGTTCTGTATTTTGAGTATATTTTACAGCCCCATAAAATTTTGCGGTGCTAGGGCCGTCTTAAGATCTTCAGGGGTATCGAACCAAGCAAGTTTTCTGAGGCCCTACCTAGAAAATTCCCGACAAATTCAACTGCTTCTCATTTTTCTGAAGCCCCTCTTCTCTTGAGGCCTCCGGCTCATGCCCGGGTGGGCCCCATGTGCTTAAGACGCTTTGCCCGGTGCAGCTACATCTCTTCAAGCTCTGTTTAACTTTGAAATTACCCACAAATTTCAAAATTTTGATAGAAAGAATCTCTCTAATTAGGCCAAGGATGGAGAGCCATTAGGCCATAAGTTAGGAGCCATTTCGTATTACCGAAGTCGTTCATTAAACAAATTTTTAGTTTCTATTCGCTTTGTCTGGGAGCTCCCCTCCCCCGAAAACAAATTTGGGCCCTGAAAGTAATTTCTGACGTGGAAGAACCTACGGTGCCCGAATAAAATAGGGCCTAGAACATAGTCTCCCAAACTTTTTGTTCCATCGCCCCCTTCATCAGAATTGTTTTCCTCTCATCGCTCCCCAACTCAAGTAAACCCATAGGATCCTATGTTAAGTCAGTAGATTCTTTCGTCCCCTTGGACCATTCCATCGCCCACTTTGGGAAACACTGGCCTAGAAGAACATCAATCTGAACAAATACAATTTATGGAGATTTCCGCATAAAAAAAAAATTGTCGCTTATCCATGGGAAAAAATAGCAGCACACACACACAGGGTGGCACCCATTTTTATTTCGTCTCCTATAGATAACCCAGGGTCACAGGTCAAACAAATGATGGGCCGTGAAGGAAATTTTTTCACTGTTTGTTATTAGGCATACTTATAGATAACGGAGTTGTGATATTGCTTATCAATGCCAAAATAAACGCGGTAGCTCATTGAAATTCCCCCCCCCCCTATTATTTTTAGTCATTTAAAGGGCCCCATTTTTAAAAGAAACTGGGCCCCCCCCCCCGCCCATCCGAAAGAAATCCCGTTATTATAATAGGCCCAGGTGTGTTTGTGGAGCGTGTTTCGAGAATGGGATATTTAGGAGTATATTACGTAAGCGTTTGACGAATCATTCTCTCAATGGACGTCATCCGAGAAACTTCATGTCGTATCATGTCATATGAATAGAAGGGGGGAAGTGATTTCATCATCTGTTTCAACATGCTGCGCGCTCAACTGCCACACGTGCGTGTGTTGACAGTTGCTTACGAACGCACGCAGTTTACGCAGCTGAGAAATTATACAGTGGGGTGATTCATAAATAATATTTTATATGTCCTGTAGTTTTCTCTCTCTATAGACCGATTTATATAACATTCGGCATGATAATTTCCGTATGGGTAGGCATTTACCCAGAACCTCATATTCGGGGGGGCTCTTAAATTTGAAATATGAATTAAACTGCTTGTATCAAAAAATCCAATCGTGTAGAGAGGCCGGCCCCCTCTTTCGAGTCAAGCCCTGGGTCTGCTTTAAAACAAGAATCCTCAGAATCAAACCTCCCTTGCGGGGCCCCATTGCCGTCTAAACGTCCTAGCCCAAGGTCGCTATAAAAATGATGATAAATTTCGAGAGTACGAAGCAAATACGTAAATAGTAATAATGTAGAGCTAGCCGGCTACGGGATCTCGGATAGAGTCAGTACGAAAGCATTTCATCGGATGCTCGTACATTGACTAGAATTTGGCACTGCAAGCTTCATTGAGAATTTTTACGATTAACAAAAATACAGAAATTAAATTGACTTGAATTTAAAACAACTACTTTTCAAATTAATATTCTGCCAAAATATTCGTGATTTGAAACTAAAAACACAAGGGAAAAAATACAAAATTTTGAGCACTGCATAGGTGTTGAATTATTACTGTATTTTCTTTTCTTGTGTATTTCAAATTATGAAAATCGTAGAAGTGTCTGAAATAATAGTGTTTGTCATTATAACTACTAGATGGCAGCACTATAGCTATCCACTATTTAAAAAAAATTGAGATTTTTGTTTCCTTTTTTGCAGTGATTATCGAGCGCATTTTCAGAAATGAATTATTCTTATGATCACAGAATAAATAACAATAATAATAAAAAAAGAATGAAATTTTTTGATTTATTTTGAGAATAAAATCATCCAAAGAATAAAATTTCTGAATAAATTTAGAAAAAATAATTAATGAAATCGCGCGTCTTTGAGGATGATGAAAATTTTAGTGTACCGAGTCGATTTGTAAATGATTCTAAATTTAAATTTAACGTATCGAATCCGTAATCAGTGAAGCTTTGTCAAGGCTCGATTCGAGCATTTGCCGCAGTGCAAGGCCGTAGCGGACTTGGGGGGGGGAGGGGGGGAAGGGACTGCAAGGGACTTCGGGGGGTCTGCATGGCCCCCGCATCCTGGAGCGGGGCCCCTAGGCTGAAATATTTTGCGGGCCCCCCGGTTAGACTTTTCACGGGCCCCTTCTGTAGTTAATTCAGAGCGTGAAAAAGCAAAAAAATGATGAGAACTCTAACGGGCCCCGGGGCTAGAGCACTGTCAGCCCCTCCATGTGGGTCTGTTCAAGGCCTCTGCACTGTTTGCCATAAACGTCATTCAGACTACCTAGCAAGTTTGCCACATTGTGAACCCTGGCCCCCTTTAAAGGGGGGGGGCTGACAGAGCTCTAGCCCCGGGGCCCCGGGACAGTTCTCATCATTTTTTGCTTTTCACGCTATAAATTAACTACAGAAGGGGCCCGTGAAAAGTCTGACCGGAGGGCCCGCAAAAGATCCCAGCCTAAGGGCCCCGCTTCAGGATGTGGGGGGGGCCCATGTTGTGAACCATAGCATCCTATTTCGTTTCTTCTTATTTTGGCGTAGAATCTTCCTGATTGGCTCACAAATACCGCATAGTGATTGGATGTGGGGCATAGAAATCGCCAATTCTCAGCCCGATCATTTCTTTTCCTCACAACGATGATACTGGCACGAGTAGGGAATTTTTTCCCCCTGAATATTCTGAGGGAAAATGGACTGCTTACTGACGTCACAAGCAGAGTGCGGAGGCTTTCTATCACTAGGAGGTGCTGGTCTGTCCCGCCCCCCCGAAATGTGAGAAAATGACCGTAAAAAGGGAAAAAAGATGGCGGAATCCATTATTTCCTCACTTTGGTTCCCCCCCCCCCCAAATGAAAGTGGTCCCTAACCCGAACGAAATTTCTGGCTTTTGTTCTGCTAGTTCACTAGCCTGGTCTCTAGTTCTTTAGGTCACTCCTTTTCACATGCTAGCACACGCACCAGTTCACTCTTTCGGTCATTCGCATGCTCTCACACGGTATAGGTCACCCTTTCCGTTGTTCACTGAGATTGTCTTTCGCTCTCTTGGTCACTCGTTTTGTGTCACTCACTTGTGCTTGCACTCGCTCTGGGACTTCCAGTCATTCACTGATCTGCGCCCCCCCCCCCGCCGCTCTAGTGGTCACCTCTTTTGGTCACACATGCTTCACACTCCCATCATTCCCTCACAATCTTGCAAATTCTCCAGTTCACTAACTGAACCAGTCTCTCATTCTCTAGGGCATAGACGGATTCATGGTTTTACCATCTGTGGGGTTACACATATTTTGCCGCCCCATCTTCTATTCTACTAATTTTCTTGACCGCCCATTCCTCAAATTCGCCGAGCCCACTGATCCCCCCCCCCGTTTATGACGAGCCCCCTCCCCCATCCTGTTATAGAGATCATTCCATTACAACAGAGGTCTTCAACTCTCGCCTAGTCGCGAGCACTGCTTGTACCCATCATCAAAAGAAGAGTATCCTTACGATAGGTTTTACGTACCAATAATGCGTGAAGTTAGGGTGATTCCAATCCTTTAATGCACAATTTGTGCAAGTTGTTTACTTGGAACGTTGATCAAGTGCTCGCGAGCACGATGAGCATCCAGCACTCAGAGTGCTTCAGGGAGCACTGTGGTGCTCATGAGCAGCGGGTTGAAGACTGAAGGTTGAAGTTGCTGTCGGTGAAGCTTGATCAAGGCTCGATTCGAGCATTTGCCGCACTGCAAGACCGTAGCGAGGGGGGACTGGAGGGGGGGGGGGGGTCTGGTCCATGTCTGCATTACAGCGACCGATAGGATAAGTCCCAAATGCTTTCATAGAACGATTATCATATATGTTCCACTTTCGATATAGAACAATATATAGTTTCCAATACAACATTCGTTTTAGACGGGACGTAGAGGGTCGTTATATCGAGTGTCGACTGTATTATGGGCATTAAAAAAATTTAATTAATTTCAACGTATTTTTCACATTTTTTGACTTCGCGTGTATAATAAAGCCCAAAGCCTGAAATTTTATCAATTTATAAGTAACTTATATCAAATCAAAGATTTGTGTCTTAGGCTGGGATTACACTATAAAAATTTTTATAAAAGTCCTTTTATAAAACATGAAAAATTCAACCAATAAGCTTATCGGTTGCATTTGCTCGAATGTAACCTATGAGCTTTATTGGTTAGATTTTTTAAGTTTTATGAAAGACCTTTTATCAAACTTTTATAGTGTAATCCCGGCCTAACCCCCATTGAAAAAATAAATACAAATACTCAGATTTTTTTCAGAGGGCAGCAAAATCGTATTTCTTCGCTGGGCCGCTACATTCCAGAGTCAATCCTTGGTTTTCCAGCTTTGAGGCGCGAATGCGAGCCGGTCTCCCAGTTGAAAAAGTCTCTCCCCAGAGAGCAGGCAGACCTACAACACGATACTGACATAACAACAAAATTCAAGCATTTCCATCTTTACTTTAGAAAATGGAAGCTAGATGGCAGCACGAACACGAATCAAGCGCAACTCTACAACATAAATACGTCAGGGCCACACGTTCACTCAGAACACGCATTCCGACATGTGCCGATTCGTTGGAAATTCCGTAGAGGAATGTGTACGAGGTGCATGTACTGTCAAGTAGTGATAGTAGTAGTCAATCCCTTCGTCCAACAAAGCACGGTTGAGATATTTTGTTTGTTTGTTGGATTTCCATGATGCCTATTAGCGTACAGATTTCCTAGAGGACCGCAAACCCGGTTTTCTTTATTGGGCCGCAAGTTAGCTGAGCCAATTCCTGAAGAGATTCCTACAAACCACATTTGAAATATTTTGTTTTATCTTGCATGTATGAGTGACTATATGAGTGAGTGGCTGTATGAGTTAGTAAGTGACCGTATGAGTGGCTGGCTATATGAGCAGAGCCGTCTTAAGAGCATCATGGGCTCCCGGGCCAAGTGACTTTTCTGCGGCCCTACCAGGCGAATTCTCGAAAAATGCAACTACTTCTCATTTTTCTGAGGCCCCGGGCCGTTCCCGGGTGGGCCCAAGTGTTAAGACGGCACTGTATATGAGTGAGTGAATGACTGTATGAATGACCAAGTGCGTGGCCGTATGAGTGACCGACCGTTTCCGTGATCAAGTTGATGACCGTATGAGTGATTAAGTTGATGACTGTATGAGTGATCAAGTTAATGACCGTATCAAGTTAGTGACTGTCTGAGTTACCACATTCACTTGGTGTCACACGCTGTCATTCGGCCATACCGTCACCCACTTGGTCAGTCTTACGTAGGAAATCCCGATTAATTTTTTACGATTCACAATTAAGCCTGTGGAAATGGACCAGACCCAGACTCTGACAGACCAGTCACGACCCGGGCTCTGTCCCTCCCGGGATATAAGCCTTTTACCCTTGCGGGTAGGGTCGCGCTGGGGTAGACCCAGACTCTGGCACGTGCGGGCCGCAAAATATTGGAGCACGGAAAAAAATTGGTCACTTTTTTACTGACTTCACATGATGAAGCCAAACTTAAGATTTTAATATTTCAAAAATGAATCTCTCTTAAAACGTCATCAGTTTGAATATTATTGAAGGCTGCGAAATGTCCAAGCCCGGGCCGTCTTGAGAACATCATGGGCCTCAGAGAAAGAAAGTGATTTTTCTTAGGCCCCCTCAATTAATTATAAATTTGTGCCTTTCAATTTACATGCTTAGACTCAAAAATTTTGAACAGATCTCAATTTCATGAGGCCCTTGGCCGTGGCCGGGTGGGCCCATGTGTTAAAATGGCACTGCCTAAGCTTCATATTCAGTTAGCAAGTAAAGTTTTCATGCGCGATCCGGACATTTCGCCTCCGACGTTTCATCCCTAACATTGGGCCGCCCTGATCATATGAGTGACTAAGTGATTGTGCGACTGACGATATGAGTGAGTGAGTGGTCGTATGAGTGAGTGATCTGTATGATTAAGTGAACAACCGTATGAATGATCAAGTGAGTGACCGTATGAGTGACTATATGAGTGAGTGACCGTATGAGTGACTATATGAGTGAGTGACCGTATGAGTGGCTATACGACTGAGCGACCGTATAAATGACAAAGTGGGTGACTATTTCGTGATCCAGTTGGCGACCGTTTGAGTAATCAAGTTGGTGACGGTCATCCACCCACTCGATCAGCCATACGGTCATTCATTCACCCATGCGGTCACTCACCCACTCACTTGGGCAGTCTTACGGTCAGCCACCCACTCATTTCGTCTCTCACAAGGTCAAGGGCAGGTGAAATATCCGAGGTGAATTGTCAGGGGCAAAATGTCAGGAGCGAAATTTCCGTAAACTATTTTTTCGGTGCCTCGTTAGGCCACCCTTTATAACGTCACTGCGTTGTAAAGAGCTGGCATTAAACTGAAGCACTAAATACGTCAGAAAATCACATGTTTACGACGCTGTTCAAATAGAAAGAATCACGGAAAAGGTAGAATTTCTTTCGACTTACGTACGTATGCGGTTTGGGGGGGGGGGGGGTTCTTCAATTTGAACAGTTGCGTCGCAAAATAATTACGCATTTGTGCGTCGCCACTGCCGCGGAAAAAGTTCAAAATTTTTCATTTATAGAAAACAATATTTCCCGCGTTCAGTCATGAATTTGAAATAATTAAGCATGCTATGATTCATGTTATTTGCAATACGAGGTTATCGTGGTCCCCCAGGGCCCAGAGCCACCCCAAGGGGTACGCGACAGATGCGGGCACACAAGGGACTTGAGCTTTATGAGGCCCCGAACTCATGGTAAATTATCGAAGGCTTTCAACCGTTCTCAAATTATTTCTTGCATTAATTATGAATTTCCATCAATTCTCGAATATTTTCTTTCGTGAATTCTGAATTTCCATCAATTCTCGAATATTTTCTTTCGTGAATTCTGAATTTCCATCAATTCTCGAATATTTTCTTTCGTGAATTCTGAATTTCCATCAATTCTCGAATATTTTCTTTCGTGAATTCTGAATTTCCATCAATTCTCGAATATTTTCTTTCGTGAATTCTGAATTTCCATCAATTCTCGAATATTTTCTTTCGTGAATTCTGAATTTCTATCAATTCTGAGAATTTTTTGTACCGTTAATTCTGCATTTTCATGTATTGTTGGGTTATTAATTCCATCAATTCCTAATTCTCATCAATTTCGGAATGATTTTTAATTAACTATGATTTTTCATCAATTGAGGAATTACTGTATTAAATTTATTAATTCTGAATTTTCATCGATTCTGGAATTATTTCTTTCGCTGGTTTTGAATTGGTTTTACAAGAGAAATGGAATTCTTCCGTTAGTTCTGAATCTTTATCAATTTTCTAGAATTTTTTCTTCCGTTATAATTTTGAATTTTCATTAAAAATCTGGATTTATTTCTTCCGTGAATTCTGAATTTCCTCCCATTCTAGAATTTTTATCTTCCGTGAATTCTGAATTTCCTTCAATTCTAGAATTTTTATCTTCCGTTAATTCTGAATTTTTATCAATTTTCTAGAATTTTTTCTTCCGTTATAATTTTGAATTTTCATTAAAAATCTGGATTTCTTTCTTCCGTTATAATTTTGAATTTTCATTAAAAATCTGGATTTCTTTCTTCCGTGAATTCTGAATTTTCTCCAATTCTAGAATTTTTATCTTCCGTTAATTCTGAATTTTTATCTTCCGTTAATTCTGAATTTTTATCTTCCGTTAATTCTGAATTTTTATCTCCCGTTAATTCTGAATTTTTATCTTCCGTTAATTCTGAATTTTTATCAATTTTCTAGAATTTTTCTTCCGTTATAATTTTGAATTTTCATAAAAAATCTAGATTTCTTTCTTCCTTGAATTCTGAATTTCCTTCAATTCTAGAATTTTTCTTCCGTTATAATTTTGAATTTTCATTAAAAATCTGGATTTCTTTCTTCCGTGAATTCTCAATTTCCTTCAATGTTAGAACTTTTTTTTTCCGTTAATTGCAAATTTTCATCAATTCTTAAAAATTTTCTTCCGTTGATTCTGAATTCCCATCAGTTCTGAAAACAAAGAAAAGAAAATTTCTTTCCATTAATTCTCAATTTTCATTGAAATCTTAAATTCTAAATTTTTTTAAATTTTTTCTCTACAGTATTTTTGGAAATTTACTTAGGTTTGAGCCTCACTCTTGAGCTTACTCTTGAGCCTCAATTAAAAAATTGGGGCCGGCAGGTTTCAGCGTTCAAAGCCCTCACATGTAAAATTTACAGAAATTTATAGGATGCAGAATGATTAAAAATAATAATAAATGAAAATATCAGGATGATTTGAAACGAAAATTCCCGAAAATTTAGAATTTATGAAAGTAATAATTTTAAATTTTGATGAAACCCCTGGATTTTTAAAATTTGGAATTTGTGTAGGAAATAATTCGAACATTACTGAAAATTCAGAATTGATGGAAGAATCATTTTCATCATTTGTGAAAAGAATGAATGAAAAGAATTAATAAAAATTATCTTTTCACGCAGAACTGACGAAAAGTTGATGAAAATCGAAATTGAATGAGAGAAATATTTTCATAATTGGTAAAAATTGAAAAATTAATGACAGAAATCTTCTAATAGTTGACGGGAATCGAAATATAATGAGAGAAATCTTTTCAGAATTGATGAAAATCGGAAATTAATCGGAAAATCGGATTAATTAATCTTTCCAGAATCGCTGGAAATTCAGGCATAATGAAAGAAATCTCTTCGGAATTCATCAAAATTTAGAATTAATGAAAGAAATCTCTTCGGAATTCATCAAAATTTAGAATTAATGAAAGAAATCTATTCGGAATTCATCAAAATTTAGAATTAATGAAAGAAATCTATTCGGAATTCATCATAATTTAGAATTAATGAAAGAAATCTCTTTGGAATTCATCATAATTTAGAATTAAGGAAAGAAATCTCTTCGGAATTCATCAAAATTTAGAACTAATGAAAGAAATCTATTCGGAATTCATCATAATTTAGAATTAATGAAAGAAATCTCTTTGGAATTCATCATAATTTAGAATTAATGAAAGAAATCTCTTTGGAATTCATCATAATTTAGAATTAATGAAAGAAATACAGGATTGACGAAAATTTGGAATTTTTATCAGGGATGATATCTGAAAATTATTTAAAATTCAAAAAATTTATTTAATCTTCTATAATTTTGTATCTTGTGTGTGATTCGTCGACTTGGCCTATGTCTCGCTGGCCCATCCGTTGAGACTCCAATGATGGTCAACCCCCAAATGCACTAAAGGCCCACAGGCCGAGCCCAAGGCCATAGCGTACCCTCTCGGGGGCAGAAACTTTCTCGGAGGGGCCCCTTAAAAAGGAAAAAATTATACAAAATAAGTGTACATTTTCGGTGAGGCCCCCATTTGGTTCGTGGCCCCGGTTGCGCTAGCCTAGTTACGGTACTGGCCGAGCCCGCGTATTATGCCCATAACGTTCTGACTGCCATCCATTATTATTGAGTACATTAAATAATATTAATTTATAAAAATTGTGTTCCCTGAATTAGAAAAGGCTCATCCCAGTACGGGCCTCTTATTTTGCCCAGGGCGGCAAATTTAGGGAATAAATGGTCAAGAAAATTGGACTAGAATGGCGACGAAACCATATATCTACCCCGATGCACTATTCATTCAAATTAAATTATTAATACTGATGATAATAATAATTATTAAAATTTTTACGGGACGAAAACGCGTCAATATATGCTTTTAAAAATTGAAATAAAATTTCAATGCTTAAAACTTTATTTTATGTTCAAACAGTAAAAAATTTGATTTAAATATGGTAATTTAATTTTTTTTTTAATTTCAAAGTAAAGTTTATGAAATTCTAATTAATAAAAATTTCGAAATTTTCATTTTTGAAGGTCATAAAATGTGCTGCCATCTATACTGTACTATAATTACAACTAATGTGTTTCAACTAGAAAAAGTTTTTTAATGACATAAAGAACCCCCCTCCCCCTAAATTATCAAATTATATTGAATTTATTTTTTTAGGTGGTTCTGATTTATGATGAATTCACCTGAATTATTAGATATTGGTGCCAGTGGCGCCGTTTCTCCGCCTGCGGGCTACAACAGGGTCGTCTTTAAGAGCAGTGGTTCTCAACCGTTTTTTGTCCACGGCCCCCTTTCAACCATTTCTCATTCCTATGATCCTATGGCTCCCTCTTGCGAACATGAATAATTTTCTACCCCCCCCCCCCCCCCCCCGCGTTTTTCCATTAGAAGATAGTTATTCAAAAATTGTCTGAAGTATATAAATATTTTTGAATTTAACTTGATTAATTTATAATTTATGAAAATAACGAAAGAGCAAAATAAACGTAATACACTCATGTCCATAAATTAAGGATAATTCAGAATCACACGGAAATCGAAATCTAGAGTAAAAATGTCACCTGTAGAATTATCTCACACATCTGCAAAAATGATATGCAAATTTCAGGAAGCCACCAGATGATGCCGATAGTACGTCACAATGACGAGAGTGTAAGTGGGGTGGGGGGGGGGTTTATAAGGAATGGTGGCAAAGAAGTGAAATTGTTCACAAGAGTTCTGTAAGGCGCTTAGTGCCATAAGCGAATAGTTATGGCTCAGAGGACGCATGTGGATGATTTTTTACGTGGTAGAATTATCGGCCGCCTGGAATGTGGGCATACTCAGATGGAAGTATCCGAGGAACTTGGAATTGCCCAAAGTGTCATCGCTAGGCTTTGGCAACGATTCCAAGATAACGGAAATGTCAGTAGGCGTTACAGTACAGGTCGCCCCCGAGTTACAACGCCGAATGAAGACCAGTATTTGACAGTAACTGCCAAAAGAAGCAGACGGAGCACAGCATCCGACCTGTCTCGTCAGCTATCTGCAGCCACGGGTACCACAGTTTCAAGGCAAACCGTGTACATGCGTTTGGGAGATATTGGTCTATATGCTCGCAGGCCTGTCAGATGTGTTCCGCTCACGGCAACTCACTGTCGGCAGCGATTAGCCTGGAGTAGAGAACATGCAATGTGGACATCGTCACAGTGGGCTCGTGTGATGTTTTCCGACGAGTCCAGGTTTAGTATGCAGTCTGATTCAAGTCGGACTTTCATATGGAGAACGCCAGGTACCCGTTACGACCAAGACAACATCATTGAACGACACCGTTACGGTGGTGCAGCATTGCTCGTTTGGGGTGGAATTATACTGGGTTCCAGAACAGATCTGCATGTTCAAACCGGAACCATGAAAGCCCAAATTTATCGGCACATCATTCTGAACCAAAATGTACGTTTGTTTGGGGGTGCCATGGGCGCAGAATTTATGTTTATGGATGACGACGCCCGTCCTCACCGAGCAAACATCGTAAACGAATGCCTTGAATCTGAGGATATAACCCGTATGGAATGGCCAGCATTCTCACCTGACTTGAATCCGATAGAGCATGTGTGCGACATGCTTGGCCGACGAGTTGCAGCCCGTCAAACACCTCCTACATGTGTACCGGAACTTCGGAGAGCATTGCTTGCTGAGTGGAGTGATCTTCCCCAAGATCAGATCGATAATTTGATACTCAGCATGCCTAGGCGTTGTACGGACTGTATTTCATCGCATGGGAGACATACAATGTATTAACCATCATACCAACCATGTAATAGTAAGTTTTTGTAAAGGAGATATTTTTTACAATTGCTCCAGGGAGCAAAAATCGTAGTTTTTATGAATGGTATCATACATACACCATCGTTTTTGTTCTTTATCTTTTGTTTAATAAATGGGCTTTTATGAATAAGTAACGTTCGTTTTGTTTCTGAACCTTTATTTGCCGGAGCTGGCATTATCCTCAATTTATGGACATGAGTGTATATAATGAGGGAGTAGCCACACAGAAATGAATCACAATTGAAAAGTTCAACCCTTCACATCGTTTTCAATAATGTATCAAGGCTATAGGTCCATGTTGTAGCCATACTATGAACTCAAAAAAATGAACCAAAATACGTGCGAAAAATTTTTAAATATTTGTTTGAAACATTCATTCCAGAGAAATCATGTGCGCAGTCACAGGGCCGGATTAACCATTGAGCAAAATAAGCACGTGCTCAGGGCATCAGTACAAAAGGGGCACCACAAAAAGATATCATACGGTATTTCTTTTTAATGCACGATTTTTTTTCAACATCCATCATCCGATAGAAGATCCTGAAATTTTAAGAACACTTGATTGTATAATTGAAGATCATTATCATAAGGATGACACAAAACATGAGAAACTAATAATATTGCTAACTAGACTTCACATTATTGCTAAGTTTTTCGATTAGCTTTTCACAATTTTCATAAAGTACGCCCAGGGCTGTCTTAACATTATCATACGCCCACATACAAAGCGATTTTTCTGAGAGAGGCACTGCTACCTTGCTAAAAATTCCTACCTACCTATTTGCATATTTACTCTTGAAAATCGGAACCAGATCTAATTGTCACTTTGTTGCCAGAAGTGATTAGATGGGCCCATGCAACAAACCAAGTTCTACAGAATAAGGACATGATTTTTGTGGATCATTAGTGGATCAACTATATAGTTTGATCCATAGAAGTAAAAGAAATGCTACCAGGTGTAAATTACAAACTTGAGAATGTATCTAAAAAGAAAAAATACCCAATATACAGTCAAACCTCGTTAATGAGTCACTCTTGGGAGAGCAAAAATATGACTTAGTAAGCGGAGTGACTCGTTAAACGGAGTAAGCCATAGTTTGCCAATTCCTGTCTGAGGACAATTGGGACTTCCAAAAGTGATCCGATAAGCGGAGTGACGCGTTAGCCTGGTGACGCACTAACGAGGTTTGACTGTATATAACGGTGAATCGTCAGAAATAAGATACCTATTGGCAGGGCCGCAACTGGATACTTGGTTAGCCGGGGCAACTACTCATTTAGGCAGCCCCCCCCCCGTAATGCTGGAGGATAGGTTGACTGGTTGAATTTGCGCCCCCTTTTGTAATGCGCCTGGGGCACCAGACTTGCCTGCTCTTCCCCCCCCCACTAGTTGCGGCCCTGCCTATTGGTAATATTATGGCCAATTATAAGATTCAATGGTTTCTCCTTGGGGTGTTGGTAAAGCCTTTATCCATCAACCGTTCGTCGTAGTGGTATGGTTATAATTTTAAAAATTCTCAAAATATGACCAAAAATCCCCCTGTACGAGTTTTGAGGATCAAAATACAGTGTACACAAAATAAAAAAAATGTAAATTTTTGTACGATCCCCCCCGCCCCTCTAATTTCCAATCAGACAGTTGTTGCTCTTTCTCTTCTGAGCCCAACAAACAAATCACATGTTTTTAACTGCATTATTCCCTGAGATATTTAAATTCAGAATCGGAGGCAGGTGCGGGCTCAGGAGAATTTCGCGGCCCAATGCCAAAAAAAAATTTTGCGGCTCCGTCTAAAAACATTTTATGTAGTTGCTCCCCGACTTACAAACTTTTCGAGTTACGAACATAAATCTTGAAGGGGAAATTTTTTTTTCAGAAAAAAACGCATTTTATTATACTCATTTTTTTTCATTATTTCAGGAACGCGTTGATAGTGTGGATCGTAATCAAACACGATCCATTGAGAGGCAACGGCATCTAAATTAATTTTGTAAAATTCATAAATTATTAATAATAATTATCGTGGTCCACTTGCTGACACTTCATCGCGGCTCGAATCATATTGAACAGACACAGATTTTTGTCATACTTTTAAAGCGCTTTATCATCTCTTTATCAAATATACGTTGCAATTCGATAACTTTGATCATTTTTCGAATCTTTTATCGCTGTTTTTGTGTAATTAATGTAAATTAATAGAAGTAAGGGGATCAATTACTGGAATTCCATGACTTCCACAAGAGTAGGGCTGACAGGCAGGATCGTCGTAATAGCATCATAGGCCCCCCCCCCCCCCGAGCCAAGGGATTTTTTGGAGGCCCTACCTGAAAAATTCAACTACGTCTCGTTTTTCTGAGGCACCTCTTCTCTTGATGACCTTCGGGCACGGCCCGGGGTGGGGGGAGGCATGCGTTAAGACGGCACTGCCTAAGGTTCGCACCAGGCGTCCTTCTTTTTCAGTTGTGAATCTGGTAACCCTATCTAAGACCACATAATCCGTGTTTTCACTTATTTGTTCGATCATCCATATTATCCGAATGTTTTTGTGGAAAGAAATAATTATTTTTTCTACATAAAATCGATTCTTGCAAATGTAAGAATTTTGTTACCGAAATTTTCGTCTAATAAAAAAAAATTTCATGCCAAAAAATGACAAAGAACTCTCTTATCTCTCTTTCATCATCTCATGAGTTGCCTGAAGTTTCGAGATTAAATGGCAGCACCAATAGTATATAAATCAAGCCTCTGGAGAGAGTAGGACGTCAGCGGTCTCCGCCTTGGCAGTGCTGAGAACTGTGTCTCCCAATATCTTTCGTCGGAACATCACGTGACTCGGTGAAAACAAACACGGACCCCACCCCCTCCCGTTATTTTCTTATGGTATAAATAGGAGTTTACAACAATAAATGAAAAAATAATTTCAGCATGGACGAGATAATTCCAAAATTAATGAAAGTTATAATTTCAGCATTAAAAAAAAGATAATTTCAGCATTAAAAAAAAGATAATTTCAGCATTAATGGAAGAAAATATTCTAGAATTAATGTAAGAGATAACTACAGCATTGATAAAAGTGATAATTCCAAAATTAGTGAAAGAATTAATGAAAGCGATAATAATAAAATTAATGAAAGCGATAATAATAAAATTAATGAAAGCGATAATAATAAAATTAATGAAAGATAATTCCAGAATGGAGGAAAGAGATAATTCCAGAATGAAGGAAAGAGATAATTCCAAAATTAATGAAAGAGACAATTCCAGAATTAATGAGGTATAATTTCAGAATCAACGACAGAAATAATTCCAGCATTAATGAAAGAAACAAATCCAGAATTGATGAAAGCAATTATTCCAGAAGTAATGAAAGAAATAATAATTAATAAAGGAAATAATTCCAGAATTAATGAAAGAATATTCAAAAAATAATGAAGGAAAATCCAGAATTGATGAAAGAATTAATGAATTCCAGTATTAATGAAATAAATAATTTAATCTTTTTTCACCTTTAGATGAATTCTCTATATTTTTTTAATCCTTAAAGCCCAATATTTAGAGACCGAACTGTACATTTCTATGGAAAAATTGCCAGGCGGGAACTTTGCTTTGACCGAGTCACGTAATTTGCTTGCATTTGATGTCGCTGCAGTCGCGGTGGCTGGATGCTCCCTCCTGTAATATATAATCTCTGTCGTCTGCTTCTCTCCAGGTTACTTGTTTTGGGCGTCTCCTTGTATCCTGAAAAATTAACTGAACTGGCAGTTCAAACTTCCAGTTCTGTTTGTGAGCTTCGCTTGTAGGGAACCGACTTCTTCTCTGTCGTCTGCTCATTAAGAGGCTCTTTGTTTTCGACGTCTCCTTATTCTCAAATAAAATAACCGAACTTATAGTTTAAATTTCCAGTTCAGTTCACGAGCTTTGTTTATAAGGAACTGAGCGGAATAAATAATATAGTTTTTTTTTTCACTTTGAACTTCATCATCACCACATGAGTCACTTTTAAATTTGGCAATAGATGGCAGCACATTACTATAAAGTGCAGTGTGGAAAAATTCACTTTTTAGGATCTCACCTGTCGTCTGCTTGTTTGGAGGTCCTTTGTTTTGGATGTCTCCTTGGGTCTTGAAAAAATTACTGAACTGGAAGTTAGATCTTTCAGGTCAGTTTATAAGCTTTGAATGAAGAATTTAGTTTTTATACCTGAGTTTTTCGTCATCACCACATAAGGTACTTCTGATTTTGAAAGTAGGTAGCAACACCTACATCCATCCGAGGTGGTATCTTTTTATCAGCCACCTCGTTGAGCATTTTGTCTGTTGTGACGTTGTATTTGTATTTGTATAACACCAACAACATTTTTAAAAATGAATGTCTTAAAGTATTCTAGAATATATTAAATTAATTTTGATTCCCCCTTTAAATTGTTAGTGCCATTGTGAATTCGCTGCAAATGCTACAAGGCAAAAGAATTGCTACTAGCGGACGGCGTAACGTTTCGAGTCACCCGGTATATACGGATTTTGTCATTGCGTCACGCAGTGACAAAACTGTTCATGTGAACATAACAATGATTCATTATCAGGATTTCAAGCCCATCGGAAAATATAAATAAGGGGCCATTTAAGTATTACGTAAGCAGATTTTCAGCCATTTTTGGACCCCCCTCCCCCCCCCTCCCTGTCTGCAAAAGTCAGCAAATCCGAATCCCCCCCCCCCCCCCCGATGCTGACGTAATACTTGAATGGCCCCAAATCAGCAGAGATGCAGTGAGTCTCAAATAAACGGATTTAAATTGCTTTAAATGTGGTCATACGCCATTTTATAATTTTTTTTTCCTAATGTCCACAACATTGTTCTTGAAGGATAGGAAAAATGCATTGAAATTATTTGGGATGTTGCAGCCCAGCAGCAGGCTTACATAGTAGGGCAGTTAATAGGAAGCATTACAGTATAGATTAAAAGTCTTGAGGGCATCGTGGAAAAGCCTCTTAGAAGTACTAGTAGTATCTAGGAGGCTTTGATCGTGGGGCCCGGGCCAAGCGATTTTTCTGATGTCCTACCTCGCAAATTCTCGAAAAATTCAACTTCTTCTCATATTTCTGAGGCCCCCTCCTTCTCTTGAAGTGCTCGGGTAGGCCCATGAGTTAAGACGACACTGCCTTTTACTCTTGCAAGTACACTATGTCTCTAAAGTCACTCTTTTAGTCATTCACATGCTTGGACACACTCAAAGTCACTCTCGTATTATCACTCTCAACACCATTCACATGCTTCCGTGTTGTTTATTGGTCACCCGCATACTTGCACACTGTTTTGGTCACTCACGTGCTTGCGCGCGCTCTAACTGGGCCGCAACCAGAGGGGCGCAGGGAGCAACTGCGCTCCTGGTTGCAAACTTTAGGGGGACGTCAGTTTTAGGCGGGAACAAAGAACACCGTGTTATGGAATTATCGAATTTTAATATTGTGGGGCCGGTAAAATAACGTTCACCCCGGGTGGCAACATCCTAGTTACGGCCCTGCGCTCTAGGTATGCGCTGTTCCCTGCGCTGTCTTCACTATTCGGTTGCTCACTGACATGGTTCCTTGCTTTGTGGGTCACTCTTTTGATCATTTACATGTTTGCACATACTCTAGGATATTTTTCCGGACATTCATATGCATGGCCCCCCACATCATGTAGCAGCTACTAGCAAGGCCCCTATCACTCCCTCTGTAGGTCATTCTTTTGTTCATTCACTTGCTTGCGCACGCTCTAAGTCACTCGTGCTCACTCATGTGAAGAGTCGTAGCGTTCTCGTGGTCTTGGGGCAGACATTTTCCCGGGGGGCCCTTTAAAGGAAAAGTGCGAAATAAATACACGTAAGTCGTGATGTTCCGATCCAGCTAGGGCCCAGGTTGCCCCAGCCCAGTTATGACCCTGCTCAAGTTGGTTGAAAACCAGGGCCGCAACTAGAGGGGGGGGGGGGAGCAGGCTGATCTGGTGCCCCGAGTGCTGGATATGAGTGGGCGCAAATTTCACCGTCTCACTTGTCCTTCAACATTACAAGGGGGCGCCCAAATGAAATGAGTGCTGTCCGGCTGACCAAGCATCTAGTTGCGGCCCAGTTGCAAATGCACTAGGTCATTTTTTTGGGTCACCTACTAACCAAGTAGTCTCTAGCTATCTGGGCAGAGGCGGACTAATTGAGGGTTATACAAGTTTTGCAGCTCTTCTCCCATTTTACTAATTTTCTTAGCCACTCATTCTCAAATTTGCCGAACCGCTGAACTTGCCGTCCTGGGCAGTGCCGTCTTAACGCATGGGCCCACCTAGGCACGGCCCAGCGGGCCTCAAAAGAAGAGAGGGACTCACAAAAATATGATACAATTAAAATTTTCTAAAAATTTGCCACGTAGGGCCTCAGAAAAACCACTTGGCCCGGGGGCCCATGCAGGGGCGTAGCCAGAAATTTCGTTCGGGGGATCACAGTGATAGAACAATAGAATTGGCCATCTTTTCTCCTTTTTTTGGTCATTTTCTCAAATTTCGAGGGGGGGGGGGGGACCAGACTCCCAATTCCCCCCCCCCCCGCTACGCCCTTGGGCCGATCATGCTATTAAGACGGTTCTGGTCATAAGTGGAGGTACGCCCCCTCCCCCCCCCCCCAGCATCAAAGGTGAAGTCGACAGATCTAATGTATATATGTATAGATGAATCGACATCATCATCATCTTGCCGCCCCCCCCCCAGCAATAATGACCGTGCCCACCCAGCCAGACTTCCAAGTCTATCTCCGCCTATGGTTATGGTCCTGGGCTTTAGAACGCTACCCCCCCCCCCCCCAAAAAAAAAAAATTTGCCGCTGTGTTGTAAAAATGTGTTAAAATATCTATATATATATAAAACCTTGAAAAAGTCATTATTGGTGCTGCCATCTATAAACTTATAGTTGAACTAAATTTATAGTACTTTTAATGGGATCGCATGCAGCTGCTGAACCAGCCCTCGTATAACTTATTCAAGCAAAACTGAATAGTAAAATTTAAAGAATTTTAAAAATTAATTTTTTATCGTTTGAAATTTCAAAATATTTCAATCACGTTCTAGGTTTTTAAGTTTTTCCGGAACTTATAAATTTATGATACATGGTGTTTACTTGGTCCAAATCATTTGTTGTTTAATTACATAGCGCATGATACTTAATTGCTGCGTTGAATTGCAATTTATATTAATTTGGCGACAAGACGTCTACATTCACGAGACCAACTATCGCCAAACGGAGCCAATCAATTCTCAGCTTTCTTGGATTCGATTTGTTATTAATTATTATTAATGGGGTTTTCCTCAAAGATAAATTAAATTTTTTTATACTTTCTTTTGTTATTGCACTGAAGAATAGACAATTCAAACTGTAACCTGCGAGCACCCCGGTGCTTATCGATGCAGTAAAGGGTGCTCGGTGCTTGTGGTTTTGTTTTCTCACGGTTTCCATGATAGCATTAAATTATCTAATTACGTTGTTTCAAGAATTTTCTTCTACTGGTGCTATAGTGTGTAAACGTCAGGGATTGTCATATGCAGGAACGAAACTCATAGGCGGTTACACGGGAGGGCAGCGATAGGGGGGCGACCACTCCCCTTTCGCTAAATAATTTGTATTTTAGCCGTGGTGGATGGAATTCGGTCGAGATCCCCGGGCGCAAAAGAAAATATTGGGCCCCTTAAATTGGGAAACGTGTGAAGTTTGGGTTTTTTTCGGGGCCTTTTAGTGTTAGGCCGGCATTACACTATAAAAATTTTAGAAAAGCCTTTTTATAAAACTTGAAAAATGCAACTAATAATGTTATCGGTTACATTCCGAGCTAAACGCAAACCGATAACTTTATTGGTTGCATTTTTCAAGTTTTATAAATTAACTTTTATCAAACTTTTACAGTGTAATCCCAGACCTCACTGAAGCTTGAAGTTGGCCACTTCGCGAACTGTTAAACAATAAGTTTTGAAAAGTGAAGATGCCGTTTATTAGCAATAAACCATTTTCTATGCTCTCAACATATTCACCGTATTTTCTCATAAGCTGGATCCCCGGATGTTGAATGGAAATTTGCATTTTTTTTTTAGTTTTCGGGCATTTTTTGGCATATTCAGTACGTTTTTCACTTTTTGACAATGGGAAGGATTGAAAAATTTATATTGATACCGATTATATTGATTATATGATAAAATATGCGTGAATATTTTTTGGAGAAAAAAAAATACGCTCTTTGGTTTCCTAAGGATTTTCTAGGAAGGGGGGAATTCCATTTCTCGTTTTTTTACTGAAAAAATCCCCCCGGTACGCCAGTCATGGCCCCCCACATCTAGCAACAACCTCCCCCACACTGGGATTTTTTGTGGAAGACCGGTTCGATTTTCCACGGGGCTCTCGATAGGGAATTTATAGTGGGGGGGGGGGGGAGGAATGATAAGAAACGTCTCGAGGCTGGAGCACTATCAGCCCTACTCTTGTTGGGGCCATTATAAACTATAAGTCGTTTATCAGAAAAATTATTTTTTGTTGAAATCTCTCTCTCTCTCTAACCGTTGAGAATAAAATTTACATGATTTTATGCTTTGTGATTACATGATTTTATGCTTTGTGATTGCATGATATATTTATATGTGATTACATGATATATTTATATGTGATTACATGATATATTTATATGTGATTACATGATATATTTATATGTGATTACATGATATATTTATATGTGATTACATGATATATTTATATGTGATTTTGATGCTATTATATATATAAAAAAACTTTCTTTCGATTTTCGAACATAACTGGTTTTTCAAGAACTTTGTTTTGTTATTTGATTGCATTTTCTTTTTCCTAATTTTCAGGGCATTTTTAGTCATTTTTCAAGTTTTAAGGCAATTTTTAGTCATTTTTAAAATTTTAGGACAATTTTTAGTCATTTTTAAAATTTTAGGGCATTTTTTTAGTCATTTTTAAAATTTTAGGGCATTTTTAATCATTTTTCAATTTTAGGGCAATTTTTAGTCATTTTTAAAATTTTAGGGCATTTTTAATCATTTTTCAAGTTTTAGGGGAATTTTAGTCATTTTTAAAATTTTAGGGCATTTTTAATCATTTTTCAATTTTAGGGCAATTTTTAGTCATTTTTAAAATTTTTGGGCATTTTTAAAGTCATTTTTAAAATTTTAGGGCAATTTTTAGTCATTTTTAAAATTTTAGGGCATTTTTAGTCATTTTTAAAATTTTAGGGCATTTTTTAGGACATTTTTAGTCGTTTTTCAAGTTTTTAGGACATTTTTACTCATTTTTCAAGTTTTTGGCGCATTTTTTAAATTTATTTTCCACACGATTTTTTACGGGAACAACATCCGGGCCTTGCCTATAAGTACCCACACACAACATTGACATTCTTGGCTTCTCGGGGCTTGCGCAAGGCCCGAATGAAGCCCGACAGACCACATAAAATTAAATAGAACCCTTACCTAATGCCATACGTGATCCGAATCAAATAAGAATCTTCTAGAAGCAAGACTAAAAAAAGATAAGGAAAAAACCATATTTATTAAGAAAAATCTCTCTATCTTTCAAAAAATGGCGTAACGTTTATCGATATTTTCGTCTAAATTGTTTCATCTTTTTATTTATTAGACGCCGTGTAAAGTCTTAAGAAAACCCGTTTCGAAAAACATAAGGAGATAAATTATTAATGATTCGAGATAAGGATGAGCACGATTTTTCTATTAGGTTTTCGTTGAGATAAGCTACCGAAAGGAGATCATCTCTTGGTAAACTCCACTTTGTGGGGCATTACTAAATACCATCTCGTACCGAAATCGGGTTTTTAAGGCTTCTTTCTTAGGGCTTCTCAAGATGACCGAAATGTTACGGAAGGTCTTCGATGTTCGATGGACGTGATAGGAATTTTAACAATTTCCGCTATTTTCAACATGTTTCTATGTTGTTCGGTTAATTCGATTTTCATGTCCCCATGTTCAGAACAGAGCCGCCGTTTAGCGGGTGAGCAACAGATGCTGTCGTACCGGGCCTCGCGTTTTAAGGGGGGGGGGTGTACGTACATCAATATTAATTTCCTAAATTCTGATATTTTCATCGATTCTGAAATTTTGAATTTTGATCAATTCTGGGATTCGGAATTTTCATTAGTTATGGAATTCTGAATTTTCATCAACACTTGAATTCTGAATTTTCATCAACACTTGAATTCTAAATTTTCATTAGTTCTATATAGAATTCTGAATTTTCATTAGTTCTATATAGAATTCTGAATTTTCATTAGTTCTAAATAGAATTCTGAATTTTCATTAGTTCTAAATAGAATTCTGAATTTTCATTAGTTCTATATAGAATTCTGAATTTTCATTAGTTCTATATAGAATTCTGAATTTTCATGAACTCTGGAATTATAAATTTCCATTAGTTCTGGAATTATAAATTTCCATTAGTTCTGGAATTATAAATTTCCACTAGTTCTGGAATTCTGAATTTCCACTAGTTCTGGAATTCTGAATTTTCACTAGTTCTGGAATTCTGAATTTTCACTAGTTCTGGAATTCTGAATTTTCACTAGTTCTGGAATTCTGAATTTTCACTAGTTCTGGAATTCTGAATTTTCACTAGTTCTGGAATTCTGAATTTTCATTAGTTCTATATAGAATTCTGAATTTTCATTAGTTCTATATAGAATTCTGAATTTTCATTAGTTCTATATAGAATTCTGAATTTTCATTAGTTCTATATAGAATTCTGAATTTTCATTAGTTCTATATAGAATTCTGAATTTTCATTAGTTCTATATAGAATTCTGAATTTTCATTAGTTCTATATAGAATTCTGAATTTTCATGAACTCTGGAATTCTGAATTTTCACTAGTTCTGGAATTCTGAATTTTCATGAACTCTGGAATTCTGAATTTTCACTAGTTCTGGAATTCTGAATTTTCACTAGTTCTGGAATTCTGAATTTTCACTAGTTCTGGAATTCTGAATTTTCACTAGTTCTGGAATTCTGAATTTTCACTAGTTCTGGAATTCTGAATTTTCACTAGTTCTGGAATTCTGAATTTCCATTAGTTCTGGAATTATAAATTTCCATTAGTTCTGGAATTATAAATTTCCACTAGTTCTGGAATTCTGAATTTCCACTAGTTCTGGAATTCTGAATTTTCACTAGTTCTGGAATTCTGAATTTTCACTAGTTCTGGAATTCTGAATTTTCACTAGTTCTGGAATTCTGAATTTTCACTAGTTCTGGAATTCTGAATTTTCACTAGTTCTGGAATTCTGAATTTTCACTAGTTCTGGAATTCTGAATTTTCATGAACTCTGGAATTATAAATTTTCATGAACTCTGGAATTCTGAATTTTCACTAGTTCTGGATTTCTGAATTTTCACTAGTTCTGGAATTCTGAATTTTCACTAGTTCTGGATTTCTGAATTTTCACTAGTTCTGGATTTCTGAATTTTCACTAGTTCTGGATTTCTGAATTTTCACTAGTTCTGGAATTCTGAATTTTCATTAGTTCTATATAGAATTCTGAATTTTCATGAACTCTGGAATTCTGAATTTCCATTAGTTCTGGAATTCTGAATTTCCATTAGTTCTGGAATTCTGAATTTTCATTATATAGTTCTGATACTTCTTTCATTTATTCTAAATTCTTATCAAGATGACCAAAATGTTGCGGAATGTCCGATGGACGTGTTCAGAATTTTAACGATTTCCGTTACTTCCAACATGTTTCGATGCTGTTCGGTTAATTCGATTTTCATGTCCCTATGTTGAGAGCGGAGGTACCCTTAGGGGTGTGCAACAGATGCGGTCGCACCGGGCCCTACGTTCTTGTTTTTTGGGTTGGGGCATTTGCGGTAATAATAAGTTTTTTTTATAAAAGAACTTATTTTTACCGCTGAATTAATTACATATTATTCTGAATTTTTTCATCAGTTCTGGATATTTCTTTCCTTTCTTCTAAATTCCCATCGATTCTGAAATTATTTCTTTCATTTATTCTGAATTTCATGAATTCTGCAATTGTCTCTCTCATTTATTCAGAATTTCATGAAAATTCTGTAATTACTTCTTTTATTTATTCTGAATTTTCATCAATTCTGTAATCATTTTTCTTTCTTTCATTCTGAAATTTCGTGGGTGCTGAAATTATCTTGTCAAGGACTTTTCTTATTTTCATTTCATGGATTCTGAATTTGTACCAGTTCTCGGGCAATTCATTTCATTAGGTCATAATTTTAATTTGTTTTGGAATTGTTCCTTTTATCAATTTAGAATTTCTTTCAGTACAAAATTTTCATCAATTTTTGTGTAAATTAAAATTTAATTGTGTCTATATTTTTTTGTATTTTCAACACCCACCGTATATCTCGTAATAATGAATAAATTTTTGGATGACGACTTCGTTTTTCTCATTGCTCCCAATCCTGGAGCAGGGCCGCTAGGCTGGGCTCTTTGGTAGGTCCCCAAGCCAGACTTTCTTCTTAGGTAAATTTACAGGTCCCGGACCCAGGGCAAGAGCTCACCCTTAATGGGGGGGGGGGAGGGGAATGCCTGGTAAGGGCGTCCCTGGTTCAGAAAAATGTTTTTTTTCCCTTCGTAATATCATTTCATGGCAGATGTTGCCAGTTCACCCCTTTTCTTGTGCTAAAAAATGCCATAAACAGTTTGTGTGCACCTTATAATGCTCCGTAAAAATCCGAAAGTACGCTCCATTAACCTCGACTGGGGAGGAGAGAGTACTTACTTACCGTACTTATATTCATATCCATAACTCTTTCGTCCATTATTGCCTATGGGGCCCAATGGACCGTCAGTTTTTTTAAGGGTCTTTTGTCGTGGACATCGGTAAATGGCCGTCTTGAATATGATTTGAAAGTAAGGTGACTCTCTGTTGTACGTATACCTTAAAAATATATGTATATGGAACTCTTTACGACCCTTGTTGTTATTTCTTTTGGACCTTAGCCATCTGCCGATTCTGACAATAATTTTGTCTTTTGTAGTATTTACAAAAAATTTTGTAATTTATTGGATATAGGGCTCAAATTTAATTTCGGTAGGCCCTAGTTGAAAATGAGCATTTATTGGGCTGTAATCTGCTCAAAGATATTTGATGCCTTCTCTACACTAGGGGGTTTCAAAGCATGTCCCGCGGGATATGTGTGGGTGGCTTTCTGCCGTGGCCCGTTTACCATTCTTAGAAAATGACTAAAAACCATTGAATGACGATTTTAAATCAGAAAAATTATTTGATTAAGCTCGCAGGGGCCATTGAGAGTAATACTGCGGTATTCATAATTGTCAGATGCTTTCAGATTCATTAGTGACGTTGTGCATTTAGTACATTACCAAATCCGTACCAAAAATAATTGGGGGTTCCAGTCTCCCAAAAAGCAGTTTGGGGGCCTCCTGATTTCATATAATTCGGGAGGGAAAAGTCTGCATCCTAAAAAGCATGAGTAATTATAAAATGCACAGAAATTCTGTGAAAAACCTTAATGAATGAAATTATCTCAGAATTATTGAAAGAAATAGTTTCAGAATTGTTGAAGGAATAACTCCCGAACTATTGAGAGAAATTATTTCGTAATTGGTAATTACTGAATACTACTAATTTATAATTACTGAGACAAAAATTTCAGAACTACTGGAAGGAATAATTTCAGAATTAACGAATAATAAATAAGTTCAGAATTAATGAAAGAAATAATTTCAGAATCGTTAGAAGAAATGATTTCATAATTATTAAAATAAATAATTTCAGAATTAAAACCAATAGGCTTTTTGGATATTATTCAACGAACCTACACGATAAATCCTGACACATTGCCCTGGATCCGTGTCTGACTTGAGAAACCCGCGGCACAGTCCCAGATCACTGGAGTGCCCCGCAGCATATTAATAGATCAATTAAGTGACCCGCGCAATATTTACAGATAACTCGAGCAACCTGCGACGCAGTTCCATATCACTCAAGCGGCCCCACGGCACACTTACAGATCATTTAAGTGATCCGCGGCATATATTTTCAGGCCGTTTAAGTGACCTGCGGCCACAGTTCCAGTGCACCCAAGAGTCACGCTGTGCAGGTCCACATCATTTAAGTTACCCGCGGCACAGCCAAGCGTTCCACGCTTCCCCCCTCCCAAGGGAAAGGTGCGGGGCTCTGCGACTTTCATCATTTTTTGTTTTTTCACGCTATAAATTAACTATGGGGGGGCGTGTGAAAAAGGTGTGGGGGGAGAAGGAAGCACCAAAGGTCCCAGCCCAGTGCAGGGCTCGACAAATCCCAGGCGCAAGTCACCAAAAAATTGGTATCGGCGCCTAAATTTTATTTTGTGTAGTTACTAAATTGCAGGCAGAGAGCAGCACAAAATGTTTGATGCATATAGCAGTATATCTGCCAACATGAAAGAGGGTCACTATGCCCTGAAAAAGTCAAAAGTAGCATGTTAGACCTTTTTTCTACAGAAAAAAAGAATTTTGGCGCCTGAAAAATTGTTCTGGTGCCTAGATTTTGTTGCGATTTGTCCAACCCAGACCTCGGTTACCTGCTCCAGCATGTAGATGCCATGGATCCGCGGCACATGTACAGGTCACTTACGTGGTCTGCAACGCTGCCCCAGATCGCTCAAGTGCTCCGCGACCCGTTTTAAAACCCCAGTAAAGTGGCCCGCACTCTCCTAAAGATATGTCGTATGCCAAGGGAATGCCAATTACATGGAAAAAATTCAAGATAATTAAAAGAGCTAAGAAAATGCAGGGGTAAGCTGACCTGTGACAGTGACGGTCACAGCCGCAATATCCGAATAATCATTCTTTAGTTACTTGCTCCAAAATCCATTGGATCAGATTCGGAACCCGTCGTGGAAGGTTTCAGACGCTTACGTCCCAGTCATTTGGTCCATATACAGGGTGTCTCATAAATTCGTAAATATTTTAAAAATTCATAAAAAGTGAAGAAATTGATGTATTTGTGTGTGTGAATGGTGAAAAGTTATTCCGACGGAATATTTTTCTTTTGTTTCGGGAAAAAATAAGTTCAGATTTTTATCGATAGAAGGGGTTGCACGAAAGGGAATGGCTGCAAATATGCAAAGGGGGTCATTCAAGTATTGCGTCAGCAGCGATGGAGGAGGGGGGGGGGGGTTCCAATTTTCTGAGTTTTGATGACGGGGGGGGGGGCGAGACGTGGTTTGGATGATGCTTACGTCATCAACAACCCTTTTTTATGAAGATATGAAATATTTATTGATGGCATCTTACATTAATGGCATCTTAGACGGTGCGCCAAAAAACAAGAAAAACCTATCGAAAGTTCGTGGGCACCTGAACTAACATTCTATCTATTGATAAGTCACCTATAGAGCCACTTTAGTGATCTCTAAATGTTTCGCGGATCCAAGTGATATGGAAACGTGTCCGGGCCGCTCAAGTGCTCTGGAACTTTGTCACGCATCACTCAAGTGACAAGTGATCCGTATTTATGCCGCGGATCACTTAAGTAATCTGGGAGTGGGCCGTAACTTGGGTGATGTAGAACCACACTGGGGGGGAGGCGCTTAAGGGCTTTAAAACTGTGCCACTTGTCACTCAAGGGAATCTCTAAATGTGCCACCGATCGCTTAAATGTTCTGGAACTGTGTCACGGGTCACTCAAGTGATCTGTGGATGTGCCACTGGCTTACGTGAGCTATCTAATAATGTGCCACGGGCCGTTTAAATGCTCTGGAATTATGCTTAAGCGATCTGTAAATGTTCCACTTAGGTCTGGGGTGGACATACACGGAGATAGACTTGGAAGTCTTGGGGAGCACGGTCATTATTGCTGGGGGGGCACGATGATAATGTCAATTCATATATACATTAGATCAGTCGACTTCACTTTCACTTTTGATGCTGGGGGGGGGGGCGTATCTCCGTCCATGGAGATGGGGCAGGCCACATCAGATAACCCTAATGGCCACATTTCGTTCGCGGGCCAAGGGTTTATCACATATGGCTTAGAGCAGTGATCCTTAACCTTCGGAAGCCCGCGGCCCGATTTCGTCTACTTTTATAAGTAGACGTGCTCCCACGCTCGTCTCCGATCCCACCAATAAGCTGATCCTATATCCTATATAAACGATCCTACCAATAAAGGTTTTCACTGTGACGCTGATATTGATGGATAAAGCACACTGTATATATATTTTACGAACATTTCGGACACAGACGAAAGAGATTAAAGAAAGGTTCAGGTCCAATCACTCCTGATTTGCTTTCGAGGGGAGCTATTTATTGACAAAAGTTTAAGCTAAAATTTTTCAAACCAAAAAAAATCTCTCCCTCCTCAGAATTCGCAAAACGCATTCAATTATAATAATTTTATTAATTTTATAAATTTTTTAACTATTTAAATAATTTGTGGGACACCCTGTACAATATACATTGCTGTTTTGATAGTGCGTATAAACATTATGATTAGAAAAAAAAATATATTTCAACTGTTCCCAAATTCTGCAAAGAAGCAAAAATCATTTAGCTAACCTGCAATAGGAATGGTCAGCGCAGTATCCGAATACTTATTCTTTGGAGTCCGGAAGTTTTCAGACGTCTATGTCACAGCCATTTCGTCTATATACAGTACATTTCATACCGTGCACCGCCCAGGCTCTATCGACCCATTGTCAATTTTAGCCATTGCCCCGAATGAGGGGGTTGGGCTTTGTCGGGTGCTTTACAAATACAAAAACAACGCCACAACAGGCAAAATGCCCAACGAGGTGGCTGAGAAAAAGATGCCCATAAAAATATGGATGTCATATTTAAAAAAAAATACAGCAACCCAATTAAAAATTCAATTAACACAAATTATAAACAATATATACACATGATAAAATATTATACAATGCCCATAAAGAATACTTATGGTTGTCTTATTCTAAGTATGGATAGAGCTTCTCGATTTACCCCAACATGTTTATCGTATTTCTTTTTAAACGTGTCAATTGTGTTACAATTTACTACCTCCGGGGGTAAGCTATTCCCTTTATTAACAACCCTATTAGAGAAAAATTCCCTGCGACACCATAACCTTGCATTGTCCCTTACCAATCGATACTGGTGTCCCTTGTAAAAGCAGTCGATTGGCGGTGTACTAAAAGTTCATGGTCCATCCTATCCATCCCATTGAAAATTTTGAACACTTCGATCATATCTCTTCGACACCTACGTTCATCCAATGTAAACATATTCAAAAAATGAAGTCTCTCTTCATAACTCAAGCCCCGTGTGCCAACAAGGACACGCGTAGCTCTTCTCTGCACCCCTTCAACCAAGTCTATGTCCCTCTGTAGGTATGGTCTCCAAAACCTTACAGCATACTCCAGTCCAGGACGAACTAAGCCTCGAAAAAGCGGAAGAATGACTTTAGGAGAACGCGAAGAGACCTTTTTGAAAATGAGACCAAGCATTCTATTCGACTTTTTGACCACCGCTGAACAATGTTCAGAAAACCTAAGTCACTCGTCAATGAGAATTCCCAAATCGGTGACCCTAGTTGCATCCGGGATAGTGACACCATTCAACTCGTAAGAGAACCGTGGGCTGTTCGAACCAAAATGAGTGACCATGCACTTCTCAACGCTAAACGTCATGCATATTATGCTTTATATATTATGGCATATTGGCTTTATTATGCATATAAATAAAATACAGTACATGAATATAAACACACTTAAAAAAAAAGGTATATACGAATTTAAAAATTTATATTGTACAAAATTTATATCGATGAGCCCTTATGTCTTTGTAGCTCTAGTGAACCCTTTGTTGTTTTCTATGGCCAGGCGCCAGGTCCTGGACCACGTCTTCCCTCTTCGGCTTGTTGGCTCGGGTGAGCCCTCCGCCTTGGCCAAGCCAGGTCCTGGACTACGTCTTCCCTCCTTGGCTTGTTGGCTGTTGTGAGCCCTCCGCCGTGGCAAGGCCAGGTCCTGGACCACGTCTTTCCTCCTGTATACGGCTCTGTATACGGTACAATCTCGACTATTCGGTCTGATTAAAAATAAATTTATAATAATTATCCTTGATTCTAAGGTGCTCAAAAACTGGTTTTGGGGAGTGGCTACGCAAAATCGAACATTAAAATATCCCTCGTTGTGCTAGCAACACCTCAAAACCGGTTTTTGCGTGGGTCAGGGACACTGCATTGCGGAAGAGGGCTAAAAGGGCGAAGCCCTCAGTCATATACATCAAGGACTTTTAAAAAGTAAAATCTGTGAGTTGAGACTCTTTCGCTTTCGGCCGGCCTTTTGATATTTATGTAATAATTTATCAATGAAGAATGAAATAAGTTGAAATAATTTTTGTGTAAGAGAATTAAACTTACGTTTTAAGTTAATGTTTTGTTTATTTTAAAAGCGTACGGCATGTGTTCATATGATTTTACGTTTTCCGCAATAAAGAATAGACATAATTAAGGTTTTAAGATAAATTCTCTTATGTCCAATATCTTTATTCTTGGACCATAAATTCTGTAATTAAATTTTGAAACGTCCAGTTCAGTACATAATTAATACTCGCCTTTACACGTACATTACATTACAAATCTATTATTACGCAATAAATACATTTATCAATACTCGCCTGTACTCAGAGGTCAGAAAATATGAATAGGAGCGGGTTTTGGTATAAAAAGGGTATTTTTTGATGGCATGGATGGAGGTAGGAAGTGAGTATTAATAGAACTCCGGCCTATCCGTTTTTTCCTGTTATCCGGCCCGCCCTACCGCCACATTAGGTCGAATAATCCAGAGTCTACCCCACTTGAACGAAAATTCATTAGAGCAACATTCGTTTCTCAAGAGTATCTTTCATACGCCTGTGCCAGCTATCAGGCTCATTCAGCCATTTGTAATAATGATGACATTGGCCGAGTTCGAGAAGTTATGGAGAAAAATATGAACTTCACAACCACGTGACATTCCATTACACTTCGCTGTATCGTGTGGATGACAAACATACCGATTAGGGAAAAAGGATGTACGGTAAAGTGCTTACGATTAGATTCGCGGAAGAATACGTCCGTGCCGCAACATGCGTCGAGTAGATTATAGGTGTATATAGATTACCACGTCGCTCCTTTATGAGAAGACATAAGACAGCACTTTTCAGTGACGGCACGTCTAAGAGCTCTCAATCAACCGTTGTAAAGCCTTTGTTTCCCTTCTGCGGTTTATTATCAGGGGCAGTAGCGAGGGTCACCCCCAGCTTGGAGGCCACAAATATTCGGGGTACTCCTAAAAACACCAGAAGAAACCAGCACACGCTCTGACCTCACATCACTGAAAAAAAAAACACCTTTGATTTCTCGTGATATATTAACGTTTTTCTGAAGAGACTGGATAGTCTTCTTATCGGTCATGGGACTTTCCAGGTTAGAGTCATCGTAACTGAGAAGTCTTGATTATTCGGGATTTACGGGCATCGTGGGTCCATCGCTTTTCTTTCCAAACGGCTCGAATGGGCGTTTCAAGCGAGCCATCTAATGGGTTTGTGCGGCCCATGCTTAAGAACAACCGGGCGTTATACAGTTTTCCTCCAGAATAGTATTATTCAATCCACTGGTTCGCGAAACATTTCGCCAGGATGCTTTTGAACCGTATTTATTTTTGCGACCTGTTTAGTCATGTTAATGGAAAAATCGAATGAAAGTTAATGCAGCACTTTTTGTACATCAGAAATAACACAGTGGCTACGTACACTTCCTTGCCGAAAAAAGTCACGCACTCCAACACATACAGGAATTCCCAAACGTTTTGCGTCACCCTTGTCAGATCTGGACACACTTTGGTGGCACCCTAAAATGTTGTGACACATTGGTAGAGAGGAACCCCAGAACAGCAGTCCAATATCACTAGGTTCAAAGTAATTTTATTACAAACTTATTTTACGGCCATCTCTGACCGATCTCATGGCATCGTAGGGTGCCGTGACACGACGTTTTGGTCATTTTTCTTATACAGTGAAGCCACGATACTCGATATGACCATAAATCCCTCTACAACAACTTTTTTTATTAATCTTGTTTGTGTGGAATTATTTATAATCTAATGTTAAAAATATCTCGATATAGCGATATCCACCCCTACGACCCTCAATAACGATCTTTTTCGAGATTTTGAAATTGCTCTACAACTACATTTTTTTATATTTCGATCAGAATCATCTTGGATCTAATTTTGACCCCTTGTCACTAGTTTTCATTCTTTCAAGAGCATCTAATAACATTAACTTTGCACCACATGATCATCGAAAATGTTAGTAAAGCGGTTTGTGTATTGCCACTTTCTCTGTAAGACACAAAAGGGCAAAACGGTAAACTTCTTCACAGGGGCCAATGCATCTCTGAACGAATTTCATTAATCAACTTATAAATTACAGTTTTTCGCGACGAATAAATACCTTAAAGCGTATTTTCTCATGGTACTAACTACGCAGGTTTAGAAAAGATACCAGCCAACAGCATAAATTTGGTAGCACGTGATGACAATGTTGCCTCTCGATATAATGATAATCCATCTACAACGATAATTTTCTTGGCCCTCAGAATGTCATTATATCGTGGTTTCACTGTACTTTGTTGGACTCCTTTAACACGGATTATAGCATGCATTCGTCGTGGTATTGCCTGTACGAGGCCATGCAATATCTCAACACCTCTTTGTAGCCTGTGATTTGTAACATTATTTCATTCCCAAGCTTGTTGGATCAGGAAAGAAAAAGACATAAGACTGATTATATACTGACTCCATTATCTCCATTATTCTATATCAGGGGTCTTCAACCTTTCTGGAGTCGCTAACACTGCCTATACCCGTCATCATCATCAAACGAAGAGCATCCCTGATGGTAAATTTGACATACTTATGCCTGAAATCTGCATAATTTTAATCCTTGAACGCGTTTTTATAGGGTGTTTAAATGAAACGTTGATCAAGTGCTCGCGAGAACGAAATCGGACATGAGCATTGAACACTCTTGATGCTTCGAGGAGTACCATAGTGCTCGCGAGCAACCGGTTGAAGATGGCAGTTCTACAGGGTGGTAACTATCGACCGCCCAATAATCATACATGTGATTCCTTGTGAAAAACTAATATGGGAAAGTGTTTTCCGTTTTGGGATCAGACGAATATTTAACGAGCTATAACGCTTCGAATTTTTGTGACGTGTCATTTTTGTAACGGTCAGTTACGCACCAAACAGCCAACGAAAGTAAAATTCTTCCTCAGCAGAGGGTTGCGAGCTTTTTGAAATAAAACTGAAATATTCAATCTTGTTAGAAGCCAAGATCAGTTATTTTCTTTCACGATTGGCGCTTTTTCCTCTTCGTGTAGAGTGATGTTAACCTTGTATCACGCGTGATGTTGCATTCACTCCACCATATTAACAAATTTATCACCAGATTTAAAAAACGTTAGAAAAACATCTAGGGGCTGTTCAAGTATTACTTAAGCAAATTTGTAGACACCCCCCCCCCCCCACTTGTCAGCAAAATTTTGTCATCAGCTCTGCCCCTCTGAATCCTAACCCATATTTTCGTAAAGGGTGGTTGATGACGTAAGCATTATCCAAACCCCCCCCCCCGTCATCAAAAGTCAGCAAATCGGGAAACCCCCCCCCCCATCGATGATGACATAATACTTGAACGGCCCCCGTATTGGAAAAATTGTTTTCCCAAAATCAACACTTTTTTTTGATAAAATGTGGTAATTTGTTCTTCATTGTCAAGTCAAATTTTTGACGGAAGGTGCACACGGTGTATAGTGTTTACTGCTCGATCATTTTCTTTATGCTGTCGTTTTTGATTAGATTACATGTCGATCAATAAAACATGGGAATCTTTTATGTGAGTTATTTTAAAATTTCATCGGAACTGTCAACGCGTGAGAAGCTTCAACGAAGATTGTAGAAAATGGTTTAGCTTGACGAAGGTGTGTGTGAGTTTTCATACCAATTCCACATATTGTACAATAAATATTTTTCATTTCCTTGATATTGCAGTTGATTTGTATCGTGTGTTCGGTCTTCAAAGGTCATAAAAGTTTTGATACACGCAACACGATAAATACTTAGGCTTGCGAAAAATACGGGAAGACGTAAAATACTTTCGCAAAAATACGGGAATTGATTCTCAACGGGGGCGATGGAATGTTCCAGGGGGTGGTAGAAGCTACGGGTATAACTTAGGATCCTATGGGTTAGATAGCGTTGGGGGCGATGGATAAAAAAAGGTTCGGAAACTATGCTTTAGATCTAGATCAAGCACTATGAAGCTGATACTTGCAAGGGGGCAGCACAGTGCTCACCGGAGTGTGTCCGATCCTACTGACAGTATTAATCGGCAATGACACTATATAGTGACACATTCGAGGACTTTGCATTTGGGTGAAGGGGTGTCAAATTGCCGCGAGGTCGATCATTGTGTCACGAGATATTCGAAATTCAAGTCTCTCTCACTTCTGATTTCTCAAGCAATCTGTTGAAATCTAAAAATGTTGGGAATTGAAAATATTCTAGATCTAGATCAAGCATCATCAAGCTAATGCTCGCGAGTAATTGGCACTATATAGGGACGCCTTCGGGAACTTTGGGGCTCTAAGGGGAGGGGGAGGTGCTGAATTGCCACGAGATATTCGCAAATTCTAATTTAATTTCTCAAATAACCGTTAAAATCAAAATGTTGAAATTGAATATTCTAGATCTAGAACCATCAAGCTATTTGGCGCTCATGGTGCTCGTGACTACCACAGTGCTCACTGGAGTTTTCGATGCAACATTAATCGACAATCAAGTTGTATTCCTGAATTGATATATTGCTATCTCGTCAGAACACATCTCTCAGAATTGTCATCTCGATGCTTTCCTTCTGTTTTTACGCTTACAAGCAGTGCTCGAGACCGGGGCGGCTCTTTGACAGCGTGACCCGTGCGGCCAAACAAGAGAGGGGTGGCCAAACAAGGACCCCCCCCCTCTCTTGAGGGGTGCCAAATCCGAGTTGAAAGGATGAAAATAAGCTTTGTCGACCAAAAAAGAACGTGGTCACTGGGGGCTCCAAAAATTGGTCCCACACGGGTAGAGGGAAATACGGGAAATCGGCTAAAAATTTTCTAAGGCAAGTAAAGTTGCCAGTTACAGTCAAAAAAGTGTGTCAAAGACAAAAACTTGCCAATTAGTCAAAAAAATTTGCCGAATGCAAGTAAAGTTGCTATCTGTCGCTAAAATTCCTGGAAAAACTGCCACGTGCGGGAATTAGATGGCTATTGCAAGTAACAGTGAGTAGAAATTACAATGTGTAGCGAAGTGTAATTCGCCAAGAAAAGTATATGTTTGAGAAATATCTGAGAGGAATATTTATGACTATTCTTAATTACGATAGAGTCGTAATTATCATATAGTTTGTAAAGTTATGAAAGTAATCTTAATTTTTGATTTCAATAATTCAAATAGCCCTTGTTGAAAATAAGAGAAAAACGAAACATTTTGTAGAGAAAGTTGTGATGGCCCAAATTACGGGAATGTCCCTTAAAGTACAGGTCCTACGGTTATCCTATACAAAGAAGTTTCTGACCTGTGAATGACAGAAATATCTTTATCTGGCCCACGGACAAAAACTTAGTGCACCCCCCCCCCCTGCTTTAAATTATCATTAAACTAAGCATCTGTATCTTAGGCCGGTATTACACTGTAAAAGTTTTGTAAAACTCTTTGATAAAACTTTAAAAATACAACCAATAAACTGATCGGTTGGATAAGCTTAAATGTAACCCATCAGCTTATTCGTTGTATTTTTCAAGTTTTGTACAAGCACTTTTATAAAACTTGTATAGTTTAATACCGGCGTTAGGCTGGGATCACACTATAAAAGTTTGATAGAAGATGTTTTACAAAACTAGAGAAATTCAACCAATAGACGTATCAGTTACTTTCGAGCGAATGAAACCAATAGGCTTATTAGTCTCCTTTTCTTTTTTTTCAAGTTTTGTAAAAGAGCTTTTATCAAACTCTAGTGTAAACTTGGTCTTTGGCCGGGATTAAAGTTTACACTGTAAAAGTTTTGTAAAAGTGCTTTTATAAAACTTGAAAAGTACTTCCAATAAACTGATCGCTTGCATTAGCTCGAATGTAGCCGATCAGCTTATTCGTTGTCTTTTTCAAGTTGTATACAAGCACTTTTACAAAACTTTTATAGTATAATCCCAGCCTTAGTGTGAGAGACTGTTTGGAGATGCGTCATGCCACTGGATTTCAACTTCATTTCTATAGCCGGGATTACACTATAAAAGTATAATAAAAGTTATTTTATAAAACTTGAAATATATTCAACCAATAAGCGTATTGGTTACATTCGGGGGAATGAAACCAATAGCAAAATAATAACGATTCAGTCAGAAACTGGTTGTTTTCTTTTCAAGCTTTGTAAAAGATCTTTTATCAAACTTTTATAGCGTAATATTGGTCTAACTTCATTTCCATCTAAAAGTTTGGCGACTTTTTTTTTTTTGCTGTGTCGTCACTTGTTGTGTTTCAGTTTGGTTACGCGAGTTGTCTATACAACCTAGATCTTCTACGTAGATGCCAAGAGTTAGAAAAAAATGATGGCTGACAGACCGAAACTTTGTGCACTATCAGCATTGGATGACCAATAGATGACCTTTTTTGGAGCTCTCTGAAATCGTCAAGAGCCGCGAAGGATTAAATAGTCGTCACATTTCACTGGAGATGCCCCCCTACCAAAAAAAAACTCTCAAACACGCATCTGCCGTATATGAATAGGCATACTACCCAACTCAAATCCATATAGACTGACCATTGGCTCATATAAAGAGCGTACACTGTATAAAAAAATACATATCAAAATACATATTTATAGTACATGAAAAGATGAAGTACAATCAATGTCATATTGGAAAACTTCACCGTTGAATACACAAGAGTATAGAAGACATCGGACCCGCCCATCAAAACATGAGAAATGACGACCGTCTTTTGAAACGGGTCCGCAGTGGGGAGTTAAAGGACCATGAAATATTGTACTGATGTACTATGTGTACACAGGGTAAAAAAGGGTTCCGTATAGAAGGGTCAGGTCTCTTTTATTGTAGGGGGAAAAGGGTTGAGGAAATGTCGCGCACAAAAGGGTTGTTTTCGTTTTTGGGATTTGCGCTTTTTTAAGGTTCTTTTATGAACGTTGTACTGGGGGAAAAATGCGTACTTAAATACACAGACGTACTACTGAAGTTTCTAGTCACTCCGTTATAAGATGCACTTCCATGAAACATTAGAAGTCTTTCATAAAGTGGCCCATCTTTTCGGTATTGGCGTACTCTGTGAGAAGTTAGTGCTGCCATTTTATATATACTGTATTTGAGAATTTCGAGTGAACTATAATTAGGGTCTGTTTTAGGTCTGTTGCTGTCTGTGGGGAGACTTTTTAATAGGGATACCAGCTCGCACTCACACCTCTAAGTTGGGATACCACACAAAACCCAGTCTCGAATTGGGACGGCTCGAGAAAACATCTCTGCCCGTGTGGAACCAATTTTTGGAGCCCCCTGACCACGCTCTTTTTTGGTCGACAAAGCTTATTTTCACCCTTTCAACTCGGATTTGGCACCCCTCCAGAGCGGGTAGGCCGTTTGTCCACACGGGTCACACAGTCAAAGAGCCGCCCCGGTCTCCAGCACTGCTTGTAAGCGTAAAAACAAGGAAAGCACCGAGATGACAATTCTGAGGGATGTGCTCTGACGAGATAGCAATATATCAATTCAGAAATACAACTTGATTGTAGATTAATGTTGCATCGAAAACTCCAGTGAGCACTGTGGTGCTCACGAGCACCATGAGCGCCACATAGCTTGATGGTTCTAGATCTAGAATATTCAATTTCAACATTTTGATTTTGAAGGTTTTTCGAGAAACTAAATTAGGATTGCGAATATCTCGTGGCAATTCAGCACTCCCCCCCCCCCCGCCCCTAGTTCCCGAAGCCGTCCCTATATAGAGCAAATTACTAGGAGCATTAGCTAGATGATGCTTGTGATCTAGATCTAGAATATTTTTAACCCCAACATTTTTAGATTTCAACAGATTGCTTGAGAAATCAGAAGTGAGAGAGACTTGAATTTCGAATATCTTGTGACACAATGATCGACTTCGCGGCAATTTGACACCCCTTTCCCCCCATCAAATGCAAAGTTCTCGAATGTGTCACTATATAGTGTCATTGCCGATTAATACTGTCAGTAGGATCGAACACACTCCATTGAGCACTGTGCTGCCCCCTTGCAAGTATCAGCTTCATAGTGCTTGATCTAGAGCATAGTTTCCCAACCTTTTTTGTCCCATCGCCTCCTTCTTCAGAATTTTTTTCTCCCATCGTTATCTAACCCATAGGATCCTATGTTATACCCGTAGCTTCTACCGCCCACTGGAACATTCCACCACCCCCAAGGTGGCGTTAACGCCCCCACGTTGAGAATCACTCGCTGATCTAGAGCATAGAGTTTCCTAAACTTTTTGTTCCATCGCCCTCTTCTTCAGAATTGTTTTACTCCCATCGCCCACCTACTCATGCGATCGCATAGGATCCTATGTTGTACTTGTAGCCTTTATCGCCCCCAGGATCACTCCATCGCCGACCGGGGCGATATTGCCCACTTTGGGAAACACTGATCTAGAATATTTAGCTCCAAAATTTTGATTTTTACATATTTTTAAGAAATTAGATCAGAATTTCGAACATCACTGATCGATCTCACGGCATGTTGACACACTCCCCCCCCCCCCAAATGTCAAAGTTCGCAAAGGCGTCCGCACCCGTATAATCGTATTTTTATGATAAAAAATACTAAAAACGAGAAAAATTCCTTAATTTTATCTCCCATGTTTTTTCCCTATCTTCAAAATAGGGGGCCCCCTCGTCAGTCGTGACAAGTGAATAAAAATAGGGAGCCTTTGAAGCACCCCCCCCCCGCCACCCTGTTTTCCCTTTTCAATGCAGAAATAGGGGGGGAAAGACAGCACCTGCCCCCAAAAAATTTCTATTATTTTTCTTTGTGTGCATATTATTTTGGATATACTTTGGGCTTTCCCTTTCGTGGTCTGTCAACATTGACGAGAAGGCCCCGCGGGGGCCCCCCTCCCGAGGAAAAGCTCTTCTGAGTGGTTATGTGCGTATAAGAATATTTTTTACAATACACAAGAATGGATTTTCTTTTTCACGTTATGCATATTTACAAGGGCGTTTGCGTCGATGTCGCGCGACACACGAGCGAGTGAGGCCTGTCAAGGTGATGGTGTCATTTTTTGGCACCCCCGTGTCAGGTATATTCGACGATTCCTGAAATTTCATTGCACGTGACCCGCCGTCGACGTTTGTTATAATGGGATATTTTCGCCTGATGTGTTAACAGATCTGGACAAAGCGTCACCTCCTTCAGGTGTTTGGGTTCAGGAGCGACGTCATTTTGGTCGTAAACTTTGTGAGTTGAATTTCATGGGTCTGAATGTCAACGACAGTCATCTTTAATTTGTTGATTGAGAACAGCAAGTCAACGGTACTCGATGTCTGTATTCAATTTAGTGCTCGCGAGGTTTTGGTCGTAACTAAAATTAAACACTTTAAGATTCATATTATGTGAGCGTTTATCAGAATACCATATAGGTACTCTTCTTCAGGATGTGAGATATAAATGGTGCTCACGACTTGAGAAAAAGTTTTAGACACCATTTCATTTTTTAAAAAGTTTGTGAGATGTCTTACCTTTTTAATCAATATACTTCGAGGTGACAATTTATTATTGATAGTTTTGTGATCAAACTGTAGATGAGAATAATTACAATTGGTGATTTCACACAGATAGAAATGTGAAAAGGCTAGTGATCTCAGTCCAAAGAGTGCTGCGAGACACAAGAAATTTGGATTACAGTCCCGATGGTGCAGCGAGATATTTGAGATTTTGATCTCAATCCCAAGGGTGCTACGAGGCATTCGAAAGTGAAATCTATGCCCCAATGTTGCTGAGAGGTATTCGAAATTTTGACTCAGTCCGAATAGGGCAATGAAACGGCCAAGGGTGACATTGAATGCTGCGTGACATTTGAAATTTGGATTTTAGTTTCAACGGTGCTGCGAGACATTTGAAATTTTTATCCTATCCCACAGGTATAGCGAAATAGCCGAGGGTGCTGTGGAAATTCGAACTTTCAATATCTGTTCCCAAGGATGCCGAAAGATATGTGAAATTCAAATTTCTCGGTCAAAGTAGTGCCACAAGAGTGCTGAGAGACATGACAAATTCCAAACTCAGTGTCAAAGCTACCGAGAACACAGCTTGTTAAAAAAAAGGCTACTTATTTCTGACTTTGAACTTTTTTTAATGGTCAAAAAATTCTAAAATGGCTTCCAGCGAATCAACAGACCCATGATTCATTCGTTACCAACATTATCGAGCACAGTTCGGGTGTTTTTATGAGGCCAATGATTGGCACCTACCTAACGCAGTTAGTAGATCAAACTGATCCCCGTATATGTTACTGCCAAAGCCCGAAGTGCGGCCAATTCGCGAAGGGACCGGCCACTTCGCGAATCGGCCGACAGTTTTGACCAACGTTTGAATTGCAGAAATGATTCGGACTTTGACCGGTCATTTCGCCTATTCGTGATGGCGAACTGCATTGCAAGTCACCCATTCATAGTTTTCAGCCATTTCAGCAATAACTTGTGGTTTTGTCAAATTGTGGCAATGTTTAAGACAACAATTGGCAATATTTGGCACAGTTTCCCGTATTTTAGATCAGTTCCCCGCTTTTTTTCTCAATGGAAATGGTACCCAGTAATGGGGAATGCTTTTCCATGAAAAACGTTTTAGTTCATCGTGATTTCTGCGGTCGCTTATTTTCCCTCTACCCCACTCTCCAGCAATTTTAGAGATAATCAGCAACTTTGTCGTAAATGCCATTTTTTGGCTATAATTTAGTCAAGATTTAGTATTGCGATCTGAACAGTACGGCTTTCCTTATTTAGATATGGTTACCCTAAGTATGAAAATCTGTTTGAGAACCCATGAGAATATTACTAAAATCAATAAAATTCATTGACAGGAATTGCAAAAACAAATATATAAGAACATTTTTCAATTAGTTAGAATCAAAATTATCAAGTCTGCCTATGGACCAACCCTGGTCCGCGGACCATAGGTTGAGAAAAGCTGGCCTATGATATAAAAACTAATCCAACTAACACGTCTAAAATCCCTCGCACATGCGCACTTGACTAAAAAACTGCTCGTCATGTAATTGAAGGTTAATTCTCAACTTTCTCCAGCAGAAAAATATGTGCCAAAACTAATTCCCAACAACACGGCCTTATTTTGGGCCTCCCTTCCCCCCCACAACTTCTTTACATTAACAATGGGCCTATCATTGTCTTAAGATCAACTTTAATAAGGCTTCTATTATTGAGAGAGAGCAGGTGCTTTTCTTTAAAAAGTCTGATGAGGTTAAAGGCTATGAAAAAAAAAAAATGTGTATATAATAATCTAGTTTTCTTTCTAACACGGCTGCCGCCATTTTTATTGTGTTGTATTCAGTATTATTATTATCATTATTAGTGTTATATATTTTTTTTTCACCTTCGCAGATATCATTGTTTGGTCACGATTTTAACCGAGATAAGATGTTGTACGAGGCTTAAAGTAAAAAAATGATCTACATCATTAGGTAATTATTGGAAAAATCTTGTCCCTCATTATGTTCTGTTTCTTCTTCTTTTAGGAGAAGATTATTATTATTATATGATTATTATTTTTTAAACTTCGTATTGATTTGGGGGAGGGCAAATGCCCTCTCTTCAATATTTTGGAAAAACATCCTATTGAGCCTTCTTTATCTAATGATATCCTATTAATTATGATCCTAGACCTAGTTTATAGGAATGTCCGATATATTTTGGTAAAATGATTTTTGCCGCAACAAAACTTTTGGCCTAGGCTTTCAATTATCAATTATATCAATGTTCATCAACCTATAGTCCGCCACGATGGTATCAGAGGTTCTTAATCCACGGGTCGCAACTCAAATTTGGGTCGTCGAAGGGGCTTCCGAGATGGGTCGTTCAAATCCACTTACAACCAGGGGTTCTTGAATTACCGGTCCCGACCTACACTTGATTTGTATTGTATTAGCTACCGAGAGGGGTAGTACAAATTCACTTACAGAACCAAGGGCTCTTGAGCTTTGAGTTCTGACCCAGAATTTTCGCAGGTGCTTTTGAGATGGGTCGCACAAATCCACCAACAGTCAGGGATTCTTCAGCTACGGGTTCTGAACCACACTTTATTAGTAGGGACTTTAGACATGGGGCTTAATAATCCCCTGACAACCAAGGGCTCTTGAGCGATGGACCCTAAACCAGAATTTTCGCAATGGCTTATGGGTCAAAGAAATCCGCTTACTTGTTCTAAATGCATTTACTACGTCACTGGTTTCACTAATTAAAAAAACAAACAAACAAACAGTCCCATGGGTCGCTAAGCTGATCTTGTAGCTGATTTTGGGTCGCTTCTGAAAAAAAGGTTAAGAACCACTGGTATAAGGGGGTCCGCAGGCAGACTTGATAATTTAATTCTCAATGAAAAATTATTCAATTGTTGTCATTGAAATTAGTGTGTCATATCCATAAATGTTACGTAAAAAATTACATATTCATAACTCGCACTTAGGTTCATCATACCGCATCGAGGAAACTGCCATCCTAAATCACTGATTGTAGGGGAAAAAAATTCAATTCACGACAAATTTTACTGCTAAAATTGCTGCAGGATGGGCTCAAAACAAATTACAGTAAGCCAAGATCAATTTCATGAAAGAAAAAAAAAACACACACACACTCGAATGACTTGGTGACCATATCTTATTGAGAAACAGTTGTCTTAAAAACGGTAAAATACGGGCATCCCCAATTGTCATCAAAAAACGATGTCATAAGTCTGCAAAATCACCAATTATTGTTAAAATTGTAGAAATAGAAAAAAAAAATTAAGGGCTACTGGAAATCGTTGTGAATTGAAAAGTAGTGCATAGAAAAATGTTGAATTGTCATTACCTGACAAATACGTGAGATGGATATTCGCATTTATAGCAATAATTTTCATAATATGATTTATAAGTTATAACGATTATCATTGTTAACAATTTTAGTAAATACGACGGAGTCAATTAAGCATCGTAGAAAAACCGGGACAAACGAATTAAAAAACGGAACAACCAAAAGCACTCACTGTACAAGAATGTCCCGTATTATTTGGACATAACTGATCCGTCGAACTGTTCCAGACATTTTACTGGTCCTTGGGTTCAGAAAGGTTGAGAAACGCTGAAATGATAGAAAAGTATTAAAAATTTTATTCTTGTTTTAACGACTCGAAAAAATTTTATAGACAATAAATTTATAAATCAATTTTATAGGTTTTCATTATTTTGTAATTTTCATAAAAAAAAACAGTAATATTTCATATTGTATGTTGATGTTATGAAATGCAATTTCCGTAATGAGCACAGCGCCCTCACGCGGTAATGTGGACTATTTGTCAGTAGCTATTTGTCCGTCGTACCGTACGCACGTTTGTAACTTTGTAAATCCCGCTTTACTTTATTATGTGTAGTAAATGTTTATATTATACGTAATGCGTGTCTATGGATTCTTTCACCGACGTTCATATTGTATTCTGCAATTTAATTGATAAACTAATAAAACAAATTCATTTTTGTATACTTGTTTTAAATTTGCAGCGCTGCTATTAAAATATGGACATAAAAGTTATTGTCATTGAGAATGACCGTTAACAATTTTCGTTCAGGTGAACTGATTTGTATGAAAACATAAATTCAAAATCTTTTGAATTTTGATTCAAGAAATTTTTTGAACACCAAAAATAATCAATAAAATTAAAATTCAATACGAAATTTTATAAATTCAAAAATCAGGAAAAATATGAACCAGAAAAATTGGAAAAGTAATTAGAAAAAACTGACGAAAGACGGCAATGAAATAGTTCAAAATCTTTGTAATTGCAAAATAGATATATTAGAAATATAGGTTTGAAATAAAAAATACGTATATTTATTAAAATAAAAGTCAAATTTAATTTGACACGTTTTATTTATAGGAAAAAATTGAGTTAAAAATTAAACATTTTATTTTAATAACGATAAGAAAACTTACGGTGAGTACAGAAATTATTTCTCTTGTACTATCTACATTACATTTTATATCTCCGTTTCGATAAAGATATGTTTTGTTAAATTTTTTTTTTATTTGAGTTAACTTTTCACTGAAAATCATTTTGATCACATAAAAATTAAGTGATAAATTTTTTGATAAAAAATTGAGTTATCTTTTTAAATAGAAAAAGATTGATCCATAAAAAGTTTTTAATTTGATATAGAATTTCATTCAAAAATATTTTCGATTGAAATTTTGTTTTAAATTACGATCAAAATTTTTTTCGGGTAAATTTTTTCCTATTAAATGAAACTTAGTTAGAAAAACTTCAATTTTTTTACAGCTTGAGCTGGTTTTACTTCGATTCAATTTTTTTCGATCGGAATAATCATTGAAAAATGTTTTACAAATTTTTTTTCCGTTTAAAAAAAATACTAAATTTTCCTTGTGAGTGATTTGAATTCAATATATATTTTTAAATTTCAATTACAATAAAGGGAATGAACATCATTTAGTTTGAATTTCTTTGAATAAAAACCATCGAAATAAAAGTCTTCCTTAGGCCGGCATTGCAATATAAAAGTTTGATAGAATAGTCTCTCTTTTAGAAATTGATACATTCCCTCGAATATAAACATTATGCTTATTGGAGGCATTTTTAAAGTTTTATAAAACAATCTTTATAAGACTTTTATATGGTATAATCCTGGTCTTATATTCAAAGAAGGAACATAATTGTTATCATATAACACAATGAATCTGTTAGATTGTTAATATTAAAAGTAATTATCAACTTTTGAAAGGTAAAATTATCTTGAAGAAAATCGTCAAATTTCGGATAGAAACATTACTAGAAGAGCGAAAAGTAATAAATATTATCTTCAATAATCTGTAAAGCAGACATCTTCAACCCGTTGCTCGCGAGCACCCCGGTGCTCCCTGAAGCACTCACTGTGCTCGATACTTATGTTCGGTTTCGTGCTCGCGAGCACTTGATCAACGTTCCAATTACACATGTACAAATGGCGTTCCAGGATTCAAATAACCCTGATTTCATGCGTTCGTATGTAGAACTTGCCGAAAAAGGGTGCTCTTCTTTTGATGATGGATACAGGCAGTGCTCGTGACTAGAAAAAAAGGTTGAAGACCCCTGCTGTAAAGGATCGCGTACTAGACCCATGATTTCTGGCAGTCGCATAAGATATGCTATCCATACCTTTGACTATACACTTTCAAAAAATATATGTAAGAAAGGCAAAAAGCATATCTTTTTGTTAAAATATGTTAATAAATACTAAAAACAATATTAAAATATAAATAAATACTCAAAACTTTAATTATTTTTTTTAAATATCGTATTTACAGCCCATTTCATTTATTGATAATCTCCCAGTAAAAAATACACGTACCGAGGGATATATTCAACCATATTTTATGACAAACACTCTTTTGACGTTAATATTCGCTTCTTTACAGCAATATTTGCAGTAAAAATTATATTTTGTTGTACAACACACATTTCTGGAAAGTGGTTTTATGTTACGGTCAGTTTAGATATAAGAAATAACGATTTTATGGCCCGTATATTTACGTCACATGCTGTTCTCGCAGTTTTTAGATGTTACGTTAACGCATGTTTCTTCGTAATTTTGACTGAATCTGTATATATTATGACCCAGTATAGAATAAACATTAATGTCCGATCAAAGATCACGTACTTTGTGTAATTTCTGTTCCGATGAGAAGAACCTATTTGAGTTCCCACGAGGGGCGCGAAGTAAGACCCTTGGGGTATGGAATAAGATAAGTAGCATTATGTATTCTTAGTATGTTCTTATACGGTGGGGTGATAAGAAAAAAAAAAAACAACACGTAAATTATAGCCAAAATTATATTGATGGTTCGCGGGAGACGTTATCACGCGCCAAAGGTGTAAAAAAACGTATATACGTCTCTTCTGCCCCGGGCATTTTTATGGCCAAAAAAAAAAACCCCTACATTCTCCCTTCGGAACTTGGCTCGTTTTCGCTCTCTTGGCAACTAAAATTGGAACTTTCATCTCAAATTTTATCATCATTTCTAAAATATATGTGGTGCAGTGAAAGGAAACGAATGAAGTGAAAAAATTTGGCTACTTGTGAATCGCCAAATCAATCGAAATTGATTAGAAAATAAGCACCCCCCTTAACAAAGTTCGTGTTTTAAACGCTTTTTATGGCTTTATTTGTGACACTAATCCATGCGTTTGCAACCTATAGCATTAAGGACAACAACTTTTTGTGTATAAAACGGCGATTTTTGGCCTAAATGGCTCAATATAGTGCCCGAGAACTGTGATTACGGGTACTTTAGGGACTCTTTATCGGAGTTAGGTGTTAAGTAGGACATTACCTGGCGTCTAAGGTCGTAACATCAATTTTCAAGTAATAGAATCCCTCAGAAATGTCTTATTTACGAATTTAGAAATGTCTCGCATGTGGTAAAAATATAACTTGAATGGTTCTAAGGCAGGTGGGATCCAGGGAAATGTTTCAGGAGGGGCGATTTATTATGTAGGTTCATCAGATCGTCCCGTATTTTACGGGACAGGCCAATTTTTCCCATATTATTCGGCTTGGCGATCCCCCCTCCGGATCCAAGCCTGTTATAATGATGATTTTGAACAGATTTGCTCTTAATTCACACAAGGCTATTTTTTTAAACTCCAAAAAATGATTTCAACCATGCTCCAAAAATCGAAAATGACTTCCCATGAAATATTTTACATGAGTAGTTCTTAAAGTGGGGCCAACGTGGTCCCCTTGCTGTCCTGGAATATTCTAAGGGTGAAAACTCTCAAATAAAATATGATAGGAAAAAATGAGACTCTACTTTCAGAATCCAGCAGAACTATCCATAAAACCAGGACCATCTTAACCCTTGGGCCCATGTGGACATGATCCGGGACCTCATACCTATACGAGTCCCCGGATATCTATGAGTCCCTGATCCAGCCTCAGTCTATACTCCGTCAAACCAGACACGACCCGGGCTTTGTCCCTTCTGGGATGCAAGCCCTTTACCCGTGTGGGTTGGATCGTGCTGGGGAGGGCAAGGAGTGCCGGGCCGGGGCGCCCGCCAGTGAACCACCAGCAAGCGCCCCTTCCCGACACCCCCGACTCTTTGTCTAAGTCCTAGCTGCAAGCGAAGCCAGGTCTTTTAGGTTGCCTATAGTGGTACTATATTATTTTCAAATGTAAGCGGTTACTGCTCCAGCTAAGTATGGGACCCCAGAACATCACTTTGTCCAGGGAATCACGATATTGAGACAGCCACGCATAATCCTCCATAAGAAGGAAGCTCACTGAACTCTATGAACCCAGAGTCCTTATCCAGAGTCCCTATCTAGCCCAGCGTAATCGTGGACCCAGGGTAATGTGTCTAGAGGGTCGATTTATTGTGTAGGTACGTTGGATTGTCTAGTATTCTATATACAGACCTATTTCCCCCAATGTAATTAGGCTCTTGAGAGGGATGATCAGTAACCTTCTGAATCCATGTCTGGCCCAGGGTACCACAGATCAGTCTTATTTATGAAATTTTTTTATGCATTATGCATTTAGTTTTGATTAAACTCAATTCGATAAGTAGAAAGGATCTTACTCTTGGATGAAGGTTGAGGGGGGGGGGGGCGGTTGGATAAGACACAAGTGGGCCACGAAAAGAAAATATGATCCAAAGGGGGCCCCATGAGCTGAAAAAAAAGGTTGAGAAACACTGCTCTACGTCGATTGGCGATTATTGAGGTACGTGACGTCCGACTTCTTTGCTGCAACCATTTTCTTGTTGGGCAAAAAGATGTGTCCGAATAATGAAAGGTCCGTGAGAATCACGAGACCTTCTGGTGTAATAAGAGTACTTATCACCGACTGACTGATGAGTAGCTAAGTATAGGGCAAAAGTGTAAATATTGACACTTTTTCTTTGGTTTTGGGCCCCCCCCCTTCCTCTCCTACCTTCTTAACATTGCGTTGTTCCGTCTCTGGCCCCGAGGGAACAAAGATTTAAGATTCATCGGTTGCGAGAAGAGAGCCGACAATCAAACATCATTACGTTGAATTCATCAACCGCTATTGAACATCGTCCCGTACAAACCTGTGGAGATTATTACTACTACTACTACTACTACCACCAACCAGTCCGTACTAGTTATTTGTTCTGCTGCTGACCACGGCGTGTGTCACAACTTTTATGTTGGAAAATTATGGGGTTTAGGGGTTCTTTTTTACCCTCCTTGATTCACCGCACGCAGTTGTGATAGTTAAAGAGAGCCAACGGAATTTCTAAAATTATTGAAGTTCATGAGACGCGTTGCCGATGAGATGTTTCGGTTACAAGCAATGATTGATCTTTATCGATGACATTGGAATGTCACGCAGAGTGTGGCCCGATCTCAGTTCCCATCGGATTCTAATGATTTTCAAAGGAAAGGAAAAAACGCATTGCGTGTCCGTCTATCCGTTCAGCAAAGTTTTAGTCTTAAAACTTCAAGGGCATGGGCCATAACCAAATTACCAAAAAATTTACGACTTGCAGCTTGCTAAAAAGTTGAATGGATTCCATTGACACAAGCTTGATCCTGCGCCACCCTCGTAAGACACGGGGCTCGATAAGGAAATAATTTCGGGGCTCCTTGTCCCCGATTTGGTACATTTTGAAGGGGAGGGGAATCTGACATCCATAGATTCTTGCATTATCGAAGAATATACAAGAATGCTGAAAAATATCGACTCACTAATGAAAATTCAGTATTAATTAGACAAAAATAATCCCAGAATTAATGAGAGAAAATCACAGAATTGATGAGAGAAAATCACAGAATTGATGAAAATTCCGAATTAATGAGAGAATTGATGAAAATTCCGAATTAAGGAGAGAAAAATCCCCGAATTGAAAATTCAAGAATGAGAAAACACCCAGAATTCATGAAAAGTCAGAATTAATGACAGAGAAATCTCAGAATTAATGGGAAAAAAAACTCAGAATTAATGGGAGAAAAAACTCAGAATTAATGAGAGAAATAATTCCAGAATTTCTGAGAGAAATAATTCCAGAATTGCTGAAAATTACGAAATCAAATCAGCTGAAGCTCAGACACCTTGTTTAATACGAAATAAAAATGCATTTGTTGCATATAAATATACAGGGTGTTTCAAAAAGAATCATCCGATTTGAAATGCGTATAATACGAAAAATATTGAACATAGACACTTAAGACTAATTTTATATAACATGGCTAATCAAAGTTTTTTTACAAACCAAGTTAAAGGTGCTCAATATGTCCACCTTGGGATGCAAGGCATATGTGTCTACACACAGTAGTAAAATTCATCCCAAACTTCGCGAGCATGTTTGCATCCACCGCTGCTGTTATGCGTATCTTCAGTTCGGCTAATGTAGCTTGAAGGGGGAGGCACATAAACGTAATAAAATAAAGAAGAAATCGCACACTATTAGGTCCGGTGATCTTGGAGACCAGTGATGTTCAACTGGATCGTCAGGTCTCATACGGCCGATCCGTCGTTTAGGAATTCGATTATTCAAAAATTCTCGAACGTCCAAGTTCCAGTGTGGCGGTGCCCCGTCCTGCTGGGAAATGAAGTCATCCGAATCGGTTCCTAACTGTTGGAAAAGCCAATCTTGACAAGCACTAAAGTGGCAGCCGAAGGAAGAGCGTTAGCGCTACCTGTCGGCAACTGCGCGTGAAACCCGAGATTTCCCTCTTTCTACCTATACATTATTCGATCAAAACGGATTAAAAGCTGAATAGTTATGATTTTTTTTTTTTAATCGGAGATGATTCTTTTTGAAATACCCTGTATATTTTCCCCTTTTATTACCGTATGTCAGGGGCCCCGGCGCGACCGCACGTGCCGCACACTCCCTAAGGGCAGTTCTGTCTCGATCAGAACTATATGTGTTCGGTTCACAAGCAAAGCCGAACTTGAGCATGCGCGAAGGGTACGATCGGAACGGGCCACAAAATACTAGGGATGAGGGGGCCGTAATTCTGGATTTTATTATATTGATTAGGCTACGTATTATAGATATATATATATAGCTGCCTTTTTCTCTCACAGCCCAAGACATCAAGGAAACAGATATTTTCTAGATATTATGCCAAGGTGAACTTGGAAAGAAAAGTCATCTTGTCTCTGTCGGATTCGAACCTAGGCTGTCTTGCAAGCCGGGAAAGCATGCTACCATCTATACCACTGGAGACGCGACCCTGTCTTCCTTATTTCACGCACTGTGGCGTGAGATACCTAAGTTTGAGGCATTGGATTTATTGGCAAATATACGCATGGTAGTGAATCCGCGGCTCCCATATCTTTGGAAGGGGGTCTTGAATTTTGACAGGACCCCATAGACTTAGATTTTTAGCGGGCTCCATATCTTGATTTTCGAGAAAAAAATTGTAGTTTCATATGTTATTACAGTAAATTATTATATAAAGTCATGGTTTATATAGTGGAGAAATATATAGAATTGTTACCTAAGGTTCCCATGAGCTCTGTCAGCCATTCCTATGAAAGGACTATGGTCTGAACAGTGACATGAGCTCTCGGTGAGAGACTCTCCGGTCCCAGGGCCGTCATTTAAACTTTTTCCGGGGGAGGGGGGGGGGAATTGTATGTATATATATATATATATACGATTTTTAGTGTATTTTCAAAAGCCGGGGGGACAATGGCCCCCCTCACCCTAAATGACGGGCCTGTCAGGGCCTCTCTCGTCACCCTATAAGAGTTGAAGTGCCAGTCGGACCCGATTCAAAATATTATTTCAAAGTGTTAGACATTATTTTGTTTTGCTCATGCCTGGTCAACGATAGGCTCCTTAAACACCTACATCAAGGGTGTTCAACCTTTTGGAAAGTGCGGGCCACTTTATTGGTGTGGAAGCATGTCGCGGGTCACTTGAGTTATCTGGAAATGTGTCGCGGGCAATTTAGGTGAACTGAAAATGTGCCAAGAACCTTGAATGATCTAAAAAAATTTCACGAGTCGCTCAAGGAAACTTTAATGTATCACGGTCCGCGTATTGGATCAGTAAGTGTGCTGCGAGCCTCTCAAGTGATCTCGAAGCGTTCCGTGGGTCACTCGAGTGATCTGAAAATGTGCCGCGTGCCACTGAAGCAATATGCCAGATCACTTAAGTGACTCGTGGCACATATACAGATTACCTAAGTACCTCACGGCACACTCCCAAATTGCTTAAGGGCCCCACGGCACAATCCTTGATCACTTAAGTGCACCACGCCATATTTATAGATCACCACGGCACAGTAGTGATCACTTAAGTTTCCTGTGGCATATTGACAAATCACCAGTACTGGAGCACCCAAGCGACCCACGGAGCATTTACAGATAACTTACGTGGCCAGCGGAACATTGACAGATCATTTTAGTAATTTTATATAGACGCTGTTCCAGATCACTTAATTGAGTGGCCCGCTACACGTTTTGAAATCAACGGAGTGGCCCGCACTCTCCAAAGGGTTGAGCACCGTTGCCATAGGTTGCTGTACTACCTGTGTTGCCAAATGAGAATGCGGGTCCCTAGAGTAGACTCGAACAGCATCACTTCATGGCATTGAACAGACGCTCGTCAATATGGACGGCTCGCAGCGACGCCTCTGATAAACGCCCCCTAGGAGCAGCGACACGCACTTTGAGATCCCGATTCAACACTATAAGCAACAACAGATTTCTTGCAGTTTTTGAATAATTATAATCAATGTCGAAATATCTTTAGCGGATTATCAGGTCAAGATTATTGCAAAAACAAACGAAAAATCATATTCATCCAGGGCCCCTGGGCTAGAGCCCAGCCAACGTCCTCCATGTGGTGGCCATGTCATTATTAGGCCATAAAATAAATCTTCAACCTTTTCGGGTCGCGAGCACAGAGAAGGGTCCCCCTATATAAGCATATACTTATTCCTATACGCCCCTACATGGTCCCCATAAGGGGTGGACTGGCAAGGCTCCAGCACTGGGGCCTGGGACGATTTTCATTATTTTTTTGTTTTTTCACGCTATAAATCCACCATAAGGGGCCCGGAAAGTCTGATCGGGGGGGGGGGGTGCAAAAAATTCCAGCCTAGGGGTCCTACTCCAGCATGTGGGGGCCATGGGCCCCTATCTCGGTCATACGTGCAAATTCAATAGCTTAATGCAAATCTTTGTGAATGTAGTATTAAACCTTCAATGGTTTACAGAAATTTTTCGGCCCTTACATTTCGCCTGCCCTTACATTGTGAGCGTGACGAAGTGAGTAGGTGAGTGACCATATAAGCGGCCAAGTGCATGACCATATGAGCGACCAAATGCGTGACCGTATTAGTGATAAAATTAGTGGTCGGAAGAGTGACCGTGTTAGTGATCAAGTTAGTGGCCAGATGAGTGACCCAATTTGGTCATAAGTGACCAAGTTGGGTCACTCATACATCCATTCATTTTACCAATCGCACGGTTACTCACTTGGTCACTAATACGGTCACTCGCACGCTCACTTGGTCACTATAGTATCGCCAAGTATATATATAGTACGGTGACTCACTCACGGAATCACTCACTTGATCATTCACTCAACTATAGTGGCTCATGCTCATTTACTCGAGTGGTCACTCACTTGGTCAATCATACGGTCACTAATACGGTCACTTGCAAGCTCACTTGATCACTCATACGATCACTTGCAAGCTCACTTGATCACTCATACGATCACTTGCAAGCTCACTTGATCACTCATACGATCACTTGCTAGCTCACTTGATCACTCACTCACGCAATCACCCACTTGATGATTCACTCAACCATAGTCACTCACACGATCACTCAACCATAGTCACTCACACGATCACTCACTTGGTCACTAATACGCTCATTCACACACTCATTTGGTCACTCATATGATCACTCATATGATCATTCACTCAACTCAGTGACTCATAATCACGTACTCGAGCGGTTACTCACTTGATCACTCATACGATCACTCACGCAATCACCCACTTGATCATTCATTTGATCGTTCACTCAATCAGTCATTTATACCGTCACTCACTCACACGATCACTCACTTATACGGACACTTGCACATTCACTTGATTACTAATACGGTCACTCACTCACTTGATCACTCATATGATCATTCACTCAACCGTAGTTGCTCATGCTGTAACTCACTTGGTGAGTGATACATATGCGATCACTCACCAATTATTTGGTCAGTCATACGGTCACTCACCCAATCTCTTGTTCACTCATACAATCACTGGCTTGGTCACTAATCGGTCAGGACGCATGAAATGTCGGGAGTGAACTGTCGGAGGCGGAATTTCCAGATCCCGATTCAATACCTCGCGAGTACAAAATCGAGCACTCTTTTGGTGCTTGAGTGATCATCTCGGTGCTCGTGAGCAACGGATTGAAACCTAAATAAAGAAATGCATAGTTTTTTTTAATCGGCAGCTTGGAATCCTAAAGGCGCGAAAGTCCATAATTATGACACGAATAGAATTGTTAGGGTAAAAATGCGATAAATCGGTAATTATACACACACATGATAACCCGTTATTATACATACTTACAAATCGTCTTGGTAAGTTTGATAAATTTATCACTTTTACTGGCGAATATGCGTAATACCCTCAAACGTCCGTTGGAAAAATTTGATAAATAGTAAAAAAGTGACCACTTTTTAAACTGGTGATTGTGCATAATACCCTAGTGGATAATCGTTGAATTTGATAGATGTGAAAAAAATTACAAATGAGTCAAGAGTATGTGTGATGAATATGTTCGTGTGATGAATAATGACAACGGATTTTACGATCGTACCGCGAAATTTAAGGAAATTTATCAAATTTACCAGTGACGTTTAGGTACTATGCATAGTTGCCGGTAAAATTGATTAATTTAGTGAAATTTTTTTGGAAATCAAACTTATCAAAATGCTCGGTAAGTATGCATAATAACCAGTTGTTGTGTAATAACTGCATTTATTACACTTGCTGTAGCAGACAAAATGAAAAGTACATACAGTACTGCATATACAGGGTGGGCAAAAAGTCCGTAGAAACTTTAAAAATGCATGAAAACCGGAAAAACAAGCTAAGGTCACGGGAATGTTCTTTTAAGACAGGAAAAAAAAACCTCAAAAAACAGCCGGAAGGTGGCGCTAACGTACAGAAGTCAAAGAAAAGATACGCAAATAACGAACAGAATGCCTCCAAATCATTTATGACAGCAGTATGTGTTCCCCATGGCCACCACCACAGGGGATAACACATTGCAGGCGAGTCACAAATACAGCAAAGGCAGAGTGCAGCAGATCCGGATGTATGCATGACACCCCCCTCTTGGCGATTGCATCTTTCAATTCCGACAGATTGGATGGACCGGATCGATACACCCGGGAGCGTAACGCTCGTACTAGCGCCACCTATTGGCTGTTTTTCTTCCTGTCAAAAGAATTCCCGTGACCTAGCGATGCTAACCCTGCAAACCGTTTTTTATTTCGGTTATTTTTGCGGCTTTTATGGATTTTTAAAGCTTCTACGGACTTTTTGACCACCCTGTATGTGTTTTCACGTTAAAATTAGAAAAAAAAAAAAAGACTCATTTATTACAATTTTATTGAAAAAATTACAAAAAAAGCAAATTTTATGAAGAAATTGTATCAAATTATTTGTGTTAATTTTTGAATGAAATAATTTTTTATAGAGATTTTTATAAATAATTAATAATAAGACCTTCTGTCTAGGCCTGCTTCTTAATTCCAATGGTTGATTCTAAGCAACCATTCTTGCTCTTGACCAGAGATTGCTGTTGTTGCCGCCTTGGATACAGGCGATCTCGGGGATTTCATCAATGAAGAGCTGTGGACCTCCGCCTTTAAGGCCCTCGGGTACACAGGGTAGTAAGGAAAGTCCATAGACCAAACATTTTCCTGGCGAACCGTTGATCGTAGAGGTGTACTTCCAGTTGGGAAAAAGTATTCAAATACAGTAGAACTACACTTTTGTGCGGACACAGGTCACTCATACGAGAGAGGTGACCGTTAATCAGGGGTTTGAAATGCATACTTTATTACTAGGGGGGAAATTATAATTTGGCCGTAATAGCGGGGGGGGGGGGGTGACCGAATCTGAAGGTTGTTTGTCCGTTAAGAAGGGTTTTGCTATAACGTGTGGATCTCAGATACATCATTCATATTATAAGGGGTTGTGTAGTTATGAAAATACAAAAACTAACTTTTTTATACGGACGCTGTCTCAAGGCCGGACTTTGGCAGGTGCGAAGGGTGCAGTTGCAAAATCAAAATACAGTAAAACCCGTCTTTTGCGGAGACTCCGGGCCAAAAAACCTCGACCGTAAAAGTGGGGTGGGGTGGGGGTGACAGCATTAGAAAGGGGTCCTGTTTAAACTGTAAAATACAGTATTAACAATAACTGAAATGGTTTTCTTGTTTGTGCAAATATGAACGAAATCCTGACCGTATAAGATGCGTTTAAAGTCATGAAAATATAGTCATTGCCCAGATGCAAAATCAAAACTACAAAAGAAATATTATACAGAGTTTGCATACTTAATCTGCATCTTTGGAAAATTAGTCAATCGATGCTTATAGTGGGTTTTACGGAATATTCTAACTCTTTCTCAAACATTGGCCGCATGTGGCCCGTGTGCCAGCTGTTGGCCACCCTTAGCTGAATATCTCTCGATAATGTTTGTTAATATTTTTGGGAGGACTCCATTTTCTTCATTCCACACTTCATTGACATCAGCACCGCAAAATTCCTTAAATACAATTTCGTGACGCACACGAGAACGATGCAACCAACCTTTTTTGAAGCTTTTGTAGTGGACCAGTCTGAGTTCTGCATCTTCTCGAGCTCTTTCTCGCAGAATCGGGTCAGAAACATTCGGCATTGTCCATCAAACATCATCGATACTTCGGTGGTTTCGTGATTTCTGATGAGTGCACCTGATGCTGATCCTACCAAGAGACTGTGGAGTCGCTCTAAAAAAAAAAGAGAAGCTAATCAATTGCAAACCAGCTGAATATTCACTATCGGCTCCAAATGAACCGCGTACGAATATAAGCTCAAATTTCAATATTTACTCATTTCCAAAAGATATAAACTATGAAAAAATCATGCAATAAATACAGATAATTGATAACAGGAACAAAATGCTTAACAAATGATGGATTTCAGTAGCAGTATGCAAATAATCAAAACCAAAACAATCAAATCAGATAATCAAAAACAAAAACACAGCAGCAAGGATTACAAGCCTTGTCAGATATATACACGCCAACGAAAAACAAGAAATCTGTCCACCAGATTTATAAAATAATGTTTTAAATATTACAAAAATAAGTGGGAGAAGAAACAGAAATGGATAAAAACAACAACAAAAATCATATCCACATGACTGCCACTACTAATACATGATATAGCATGTACTAACGGGACCCGAACAAGAATTTTTATGACATTCCCGTTACAATGATGTAAATGTGATAACCACGAGTGTCCTTCATGCCGCTATTCTAGCTAGGGTGCTAGGCGGGACGACACGAATGGTTTCATAATAACCGTTACATGTAGTTTATATTATATATATATTCATTTTTTTTTTTAATATAAATATAACCAGCTAGATCGAGTCAACCCAAACACCAAGACCGAAGCTGATCCTTAGCTAAGGCTCTCTCCAGACAATCCCCCATTTAAACCAAGCCCACATTGCTCACCAAAATAGGTTTAGGGCGAGACGACTCGACCTGGAAGTTATATATATGTATATAAATGTGTGTATATGTGTGTATTTCTCTTTCCTCCATTCAAGTTGTCCATGCATTTCATGTCCACAACACACGTGCGTACTCATATTGTCGTATTCATGTTTCTCACCGAATAAGGTGCTAAGCGAGATGCCACGGGTGCTCCCCTAATTGTATATATTCCCCCACACACAATACTTCTATTTTGTATATTTTCATTAAATCCGCCGGAGCGAGTGAACTCAACCCAATAAAACTGATGCTGGCTTCTAGTCGCAAGTTATGAAACCCATTTGCTCACCAATAAGGTGTTAAGCGAGAGAGATGACTCGCTACGATGGATATATATATTATTTCACAATAAGATTCTCATTTCTTTCTCTTTTTGTATCCGGTGTATATAATATGGCAAGTGTAAGATAACAGATGAGATGGCAGAGGGGGAGGGGCGCTCAATTGCTTTTAAAACATACCTCCATCCTAATATGTGTACATTAATCTTAACTAAACCCCGAAACTTCTCCAACTCCCAATCCCATCTCGTCTGTAATCACCACAAAATTTGTTAATCGCGACTGTACCCAATTGTCCGGGGAAAATATGTTGTAAAAAAGTTTGTATGTTTTTTTTTGACACAAAATAAAGTGTTCCAGACTCTGCCACGAAGCTGGGCTGGAAGAGATCTCGGCAACGGGATAAGTCCAGTGGCAAGGTTCTGGCGTTCATTCATTCAGTAGCAGTATGCAATACCGATTACACAAATAAGATGGAAATTGGAGGTACACACAACTTAATATTAAATTTGTGCTACTTTACATTAAAAGATAGAAGATTATTTTAAAAATAATATAAATTGAAAAATGAATGACGGTTGTCATGTGAGAACAGACAATAGAATATTTTTGTAGACCTACTGGAAGGGCACCTTGGTCCAGTGCCGTCTTAGCACATGGAATCGCCCAGGCATGGTCCGGGGGTCTCAGAAAAACGAGAAGTATTTGAATTTTTTGAGAATTTTCCAGGTAGGGCCTTAAAAAAATAACTTGGCCCGGGGGCCCATGACGCTCTTAAGACGGCCCTGCCTTAGTCCCTCGGGGTCGCATAAGTGAATGTTCTTAATCTATGTATTTATATGTTGTTTTTTTTCTGTTTTTGTATGAGATTGTACTCGCAGTGTTATTGTCAAATTAAAAAAAAATAGCGACAATAGGATTCTTGGTTGAGGTGTGATCCAGGTCTGTGCTGGAGATTTATCAGTTCAATGTCTCGATGCATAAAATCCATGGCCAATGCCGAAGATAGCCATAGTACAATACTGTATATCCGTACGATTTCAGCAAGCGTATCCACTTGCTGTCCTAGCAAATGCAGATGTAATTTTGGCGTTAGAACAGAAATGTCCGTTTTTCTACTCGTATTGTGTAGATTGGACGATTCTGGGTTTGCATAATCATAACGAGGATAGACATAAAGCATGAATTCGATCAAGTTGATGTAAATTCGTATGTTCTAATTTTTTGAAACAAATTTTGTTGGGTGTTGTTGAAACAAAAGTAATTTGTAGAAAAAAGTAATTTGACACTTCAAGAAGCATTCAATGTACTTTATGCAAATTTTTTTTTTTTGCTGCTTATAAACGCAAGAAGAACCTCTTAGAAGAGAATTTCCAGCAGTTTTCAAGCTCTTTCCAGAGCATTTCATGAATTGCTCTCGTAAATTTCTGGAAGGTGTTCGAATTTTTTGAATGAATCTGATTAGAGCTAATGAACGTACAAAAAATAGGAGAATATGCTAACGTTTCTGATTAGCGACACGTTCACAGGATCGGTCCTTGCCGTGTTACAACATGAAGCTACCTAATGTTAGAACCTCTCTGACATTCGATATGATAACCAATCATTATAAATGCAGCAGCTGTCACCTCGAATACGCATTTTCTCGTGACAGATCGATGTGTTCGTGTGGTACGGACTGGTATTTATCCAAACCGTGATTATACAAGCACCAACTCCTTGTCGCACGAATAGTCTTTAAAGTACGGAATTGTAATGCACACAAGACAATCTTTTAATCTGAATCGAAAACCCATTTGTTTCCATGTAGCGGCTGTGGCCTCGGCCTTCTCCTGCCCAACAGCCTAAGGTACGTTAATGGTTTATCAATTCCAAGACACACGTGATGTTGATAAAGAAATATCTGGTAAGTGCAAATATTGACACCTGGTGATGTGGGGTTCGTCCCCTTTCTCACGCTCCTTGATGGTAACACCTGACGGTCATTATAACATGCTCTTGGAAATTTATGGCCCCGGGGCACCATCTAGATAATGTTCGGTGATATTGATAGCGGGTCTCTCGCTCTCTCTCTGGTCATTACATCGATTCAGCGAGGTGTAATGTGCTTTCGGAGATGGTGACTGTTGATAATGAGCTGTTATTGATGTTGCTTGATGGGTTTCTTTCATTTTTTATGGTTTGGAGTTTTTATTTATGGAGATATTCGGCCGTTTTTGGAATTTTAATGAATGAAAATTTTGAAATTATAAACTTTTTGGATTCATAGTAATTTACGATCAGTTTACCACTCTGTGTACTATAGATAAGGGGTTCTTAATTTTCATCAGTTCTGGAAATGTTTATTTCAATAATTCTGAGCTTTCATCAATTTTTTACGGAATTAGTTCTTTCATTCAGAATTATTTCTTCAGTTAATTTTAGAACTAATCGTTTTTCAATGTTTTCTTCAACCATTTTGTGAAAATGATCAGCGGGCCCACGACAAAAAATTCCGAGCGCCAAATGTGACCCGCGGGCCATGCATTGAAGAACCCTGCCTTAAGCACAAGATCCTCTATGGGATCTTATAAAATTCTTTAGGGTTTCAACATCAAAGCTGTACCATACTTCCTCGATAAAGCTCTTTATAAGTCATCAACGGTTGAATACTGTATTTTATTTGCACACAAATATATATTACAAGTATGTCCATAGGCGTATGCAGAATTTCCTCGGGGGGGGGGGTTCAATTTTTTTTTTCTTCTCAAGGGGGGGTTATGTTTTTAATAAAAATAAAACTATTAATAACATTGCAAAAAATAACACTATAATCTCGGCTTGAGGGAGATCCCCTTTTGAGTATGCCAATGAGTATGTCCCATACGTTCGTAATAGGATTCAAGTCAGAACTAGAATCCTAATCGTGGGCCAGTCTGAAAACGATAAGTTTTCGCGATTAAAGAGCTTTTTTGTGGCAGCTGATATTTGAATAAACGCGTTGTAATGTTGAAATGTCCAGTTTGGCTCTCCTAGATCTTTTCCAATCAGTAGCAAATTGTTCTCGAGGGTCTTCTTGTAATCATCAGTTTTGACAACCAATTTCAAAAGTTAGAGGAGGGGGGGGAGGCAATGAGACCTGTTGTTTTCAACCAGAGGCTATATGACATATACGGAAACTGGCTGAGTGAGGAGATATCGATGTTTCAGGTAAACACAGAAATGGCAATATTAGAACTCGGTAACTACACTCATGTCCATAAATTGAGGATAATGCCAGCTTCGGCAAATAAAGGTTCAGAAACAAAACAAACGTTACTTATTCATAAAGCCCATTTATTAAACAAAAGATAAAGAACAAAAACGATGGTGTATGTATGATACCATTCATAAAAACTACGATTTTTGCTCCCTGGAGCAATTGTAAAAAATATCTCCTTTACAAAAACTTACTATTACATGGTTGGTATGATGGTTAATACATTGTATGTCACCCATGCGATGAAATACAGTCTGTACAACGCCTAGGCATGCTGAGTATCAAATTAACGATCTGATCTTGGGGAAGATCACTCCACTCAGCAACAATGCTCTCCGAAGTTCCGGTACACATGTAGGAGGTAGTTGACGGGCTGCAACTCGTCGGCCAAGCATGTCCCACACATGCTCTATCGGATTCAAGTCAGGTGAGAATGCTGGCCATTCCATACGGGTTATATCCTCAGATTCAAGGCATTCGTATACGACGTTTGCTCGGTGAGGACGGGCATTGTCATCCATAAACACAAATTCTGCGCCCATGGCACCCCTAAACAAACGTACATGTTGTTCCAGAATGATGTCCCAATAAATTTGGGCTTTCATATTTCCGGTTTGAACATGCAGATCTGTTCTGGAACCCAGTATAATTCCACCCCAAACGAGCAATGCTGCACCACAATAATGATGTCGTTCAATGACGTTGTCTTGGTGGTAACGGGTACCTGACGTTCTCCATATGAAAGTCCGACGTGAATCAGACTGCAAGCTAGACCTGGACTCGTCGGAAAACATCACACAAGCCCACTGTGACGATGTCCACATTGCATGTTCTCTACTCCAGGCTAATCGCTGCCGACAGTGAGTTGCCGTGAGCGGAAAACATCTGACAGGCCTGCGAGCATATAGACCAATATCTCCCAAACGTCTGTACACGGTTTGCCTTGAAACTGTGGTACCCGTGGCTGCAGATAGCTGACGAGACAGGTAGGATGCTGTGCTCCGTCTGCTTCTTTTGGCAGTTACTGCCAAATGCCGGTCTTCATTCGGCGTTGTAACTCGGGGGCGACCTGTACGGTAACGTCTACTGACATTTCCGTTATCTTGGAATCGTTGCCAAAGCCTAGAGATGATACTTTGGGCAATTCCAAGTTCCTCGGATACTTCCATCTGAGTACACCCACATTCCAGGCGGCCGATAATTCTACCACGTAAAAAATCATCCACATGCGTCCTCTGTGTCATAACTATTCGCTTATGGCACTGAGCGCCTTACAGAACTCTTGTGAACGTTCCTTATATACCCCCTCTTACACTCTCGTCATTGTGACGTACTATCGGCATCATCTGGTGGCTTCCTGAAATTTGCATGTAATTCTTGCAGATGTGTGTGATAATTCTACAGGTGAAAGTTTTACTTTAGATTTCGATTTCCGTGTGATTCTGAATTATCCTTAATTTATGGACATGAGTGTATTTAAACAATGGCTTCAATAATAATATGTATTCCATAACTGTGTTCCTAGATGTAAAAAGAGCATTTGGCTTCGTTGATCTGGAAATATTAACAAGTAAGCTATTTTCAATAGGAGTCATAGGAAACATGCTTATATGGTTTGAGTCATTCGACAACAAGCACTTGTGATTCAGAAAGAAATTAGTTCCTTTCGAGAGGTGAAGAAAGGAGTACCTCAAGGATCTGTACTGGGCCCAATACTATTTTTAATATATATAAATGATTTATGCAATCTGAAATTAAATGGAAAGTTGATAACCTTTGCCGATGACACAGTGCTTTATATAGAAGATACAAGTACATTAGATTTAATAAAAAAAAGTAGAGCCTAAGTATGACCTACGAATATTAACATGCGGCTAATAAAACATAAACTAAAACTTATCGTACAAAAAACAAAATACATCTATATGAAAACAAGAAACATGAATATCAATGAAAGCATACACCTAAAAATACATAATCATTGTCGCTGCCAAGATAATGGTGATTGCTATTGCCAAGAAATAGAAAAAGTTCATGAATACAATTATCTGGGTATAACAATACAACATGGCCTTAAATGGAACTCGCACTGTGATACTTTAATCAAAAAAATCAGAAAATACGCAATAATCATATATAAAATGAAAAACTTAATCGATGAAAATTTTTTGAAAGACTTATTTTATGCATGGATTTATTTAATCATTAATTATGCAATTTGTGTTTGGGGTGGAGCATACTACGACAATATCCGGAAATTAGATAGCATGTATGATAGAATAAGATCTCAAATAATAACAGATAGTACGAAAATACAGTGCCGCACTATATCTCTAAGACAAAACTACATATATAGAATGATAAAATTTTCACAAGTAAATGAAAAATATTTGACAAAAAATCGAAATAGAACCACAGGTAGCTACAATAGAGTATATCAGGTACCGAAACGCAATAAAACACTGTATAAAAAGAGCTTTTCCTGCATAGCCCCTAAAGTGTTAAACTTAATTTATACTGAAAATCAAATTAGCAATAGAAAAAACATAGATCATATAGTATTTGACTTCGTTAAAAATAATGATTATGAAATGATTTTAACAAATGCGCTATAATCAGATATAAAAATAGTTTTGTGAACCCAAGGTTAGTTTTGTGTACGAAAAAAGAGAAAGAAGTTGTAAAATGATGAACGGATGTATATGGTTGATATTGTGCATATAAGTACGGGGTGATTATAAAAAAGCTATCCCGACATATGGGCCCCTAACTATCATACCATTCACAGAAACTGAATGAAATTTTTGCATAAGGTATTTTGAGGTATGCGCTCAAGAATGATATGGAAAACAACAGTGTCACTCTAACAGTTACGGTTACAGTGAGAATATTTCGAAAATATCAAATGGCAACACCAAGTTTTTTGTATTGGAATGCGATCTCCATACTGAAAAACACTAAATAGCGTTGGAATGGCACCTGTAGCACGAAAATGCCCGGAGCTAGGCAAGGAAAAAGGACTTTGCCGTGCACCAGAGCATTAATGTTCGTTTCATTCGTCACACCGTTTCTTCGGCTGAGATCCCAGCATGATTAGTCCTCCACAAGGTCATGTGGGAAACACAATAAAATGCTTTATTTTATGCTGCTTCTCTGTCCTTATTGGTTGTCCTCACTTTTAGCTTATCTACCGCCGGTGATTTTCATGCTACAGTTGCCGTTCGAACGCTATTTAGGGTTTTTCACAATGGAGATCACATTCCAATACAAAAAACTTGGTGTTGCCATTTGATATTTTCGAAATTTTCTCACTGTAACCGTAACTGTTAGAGTGACACTGTTGTTTTCCATATCATTCTTGAGCGCATACCTCAAAATACCTTATGCCAAAATTTCATTCAGTTTCTGTGAATGGTATGATAGTTAGGGGCCCATATGTCGGGATAGTTTTTTTATAATCACCCTGTATATATAGATACATGTATTTGCATGGTGTTACATGTAATGTACTAACTGATATTCAGAATACGTATAATTTAATTATTTAACCGTGATTATGACTCTCAAAATGAGAAATCTAACATCTTAACGTATACCATAATCGTAGATATATAACTAGAAATACAATATAAAACATTAAAACATGTCTAATCGTTATGTTGTCTGGAACATGTGGGATAATAACCCCCCCCCCCCCCCAGACCTGCTGGAAGGACTTTTAAGTCCCTTGGGGTCACAAAGTGTATGTATTTATGTGTTTTTATGTTCGTACCTATGTGTATGTTTGTATTTGTATATATGTCTGTGTTTTTGTGATTTGTTTACTGAATAAAAAAAGAAGGAAAATTCATTGCTGCCCTTACGGGTACTCGAAACCCGGTCTCTCGTTTGCAGGACAAGTGCTCTACCAACTAAACTATGAAGACAGAGGGAATTTACCTGTTCCTTGGAGAGTATATATATAGATATACGCTGAATGACTCCGTGCAATGGACGGTGGCAACGTTCTGCTAATAGCTTGCAAATGACATCAGAGCCACCAGATGGCGGTATATGACGGAAGACATCACTCTCACTTGTTAATACGACAGATACGGAATCCTTACTCAGCCAGTTTCCGTATCTTTTGTATTAACAAGGGAGAGTGATGTCTTCCGTCAGAGACTATATGCCCCCCCCCCCATCCCCTTATTACTTTGGAATATTCTATGGTGCCCACAGATTAATGGGGCTATTAGTGAGCTGTGAAAAGCATTTGGGTAAAATATGGTGAGGGAAAAGAATAACTTTTAAAATCCGGTAGAACCTTCCCAGAAGACAGAGGCTCCACACAGCCCTCTCTTTTGTGGGAAGGGAGGCTGTATGGGGGATCAATTTTATATTTTCAATTTCTGTTCATTTTGAATTCATGCAGAAATCAATTGAAGAAAAGCCCCGGAAGGGAGGGAGGAATACAGCACAAAAAGTAGAAAATATAATCCAAAGGGTTATATGGACGAAAAAAGGCTAAAAAACACTGTCCTAGACCCCAGTTAGTAGATACTTCCGTGTTCGAAAATGTTTGCGATCAGTGACAGTCTTTGTACCGGATAAGGTCGTCCAGGAACTCTATAACCTATGGGTAGCAAAGCATTCCGAGGTGGATCGTATAAATCTCCTTACTATTAGCCTATAAATGCACTTGTTGCGCCACTGGTTTTGCTTAATTTCGAAAACAAAGCAGACCCACGACGGGTCGGGCAGTTGATCGGGTTGTTTTTGTTTTGGGGTCATGGCCAAAAAAGGGTTAGGAATCTCTGGTCTAAACGTTTCGTCGTTTGAAGCAGCGTCTTAGCGGGATGGCTCGAGTACACTGACTTCGACTGGACTCAAAATATCGATGATTACATTATGAAAAGATTTTCATAAATGTACAGTTAAACATAAGCGGCTCGGAGGCAGTGCGCCGCTCGCTCTGGAAGGGACACCAAATCAGAATTGAAAGAGCAAAAAAAACGCTTTGAACGACTAAAGAAAACGAGCCAAAAATAGGTCCCGCATGGGTAAGAGATTTTCTCTCGAACCACCCCTGGTTTCACAAATACTATTTTAATTTTATAAATTAGGATCAAGGAAGGATCGAAATTGCTTGAGCTCTAGAGCAATGTTTCTCAACCTTTGTCAGCCCATGGCACCCTTCAGACCATATTTTCTTCTCGTGGGCCCCGTCTTAACCAGGGTCCCCTAGCCTCACCCAAGAGCAAGATCTTTTCAACTTATCGAATTGGATTAAATTAAAAAATTAACTTTATAAATTACAAAAATTTTATATGATGGATCTCGGGAACCCTGTGCAGGTATGAATCCCGAAGGTGAGGAGGAGGAGAGTGATCATCTCACCCGAGAACCGAATTTTATAGGGGAAAAATGGGTCTGTGTAAAATCGAAGAAAAACCAAACTTACACAATTAATTGAACGGGTTACATGGGTCCTCAGACAAAGTGATGTTCTTTAGCTCCATACTTATGTGGCTGTAAAAAGTTGCATATTTATATACTTACATTAGAAAATCATAGCACTCTCCAGAGATCTTATTATGTAGACCCCCCCCCCCCAATGGATAACAAGTTCCGAGTCTCGCCCACATGGACCCATGGATTAGGATGGCCCCTGGCTTTATGGACAGCTCTGCTGGATTCTGAAAGTAGTCGTATTTTACCCCAAAATATTTAACTTGAAAGTTTTATTTCTTCACCGCTCTCTGTGGCACTCCTTCACCACTTGTCATGGCTTTCCTTTCATTTGATTTTTACCCGTGTGGAATATTACCCGTCCTAGAATATTCAAGGACCGCAAGGGGGCCATATTACCCCAGGTTCACAGAACCACTGCTCTAGAGGCTCGTTGACATCGTCCATAGTTTTTAGGAATCACGAACGGTATGGTGCGTTAAGACTTAACGCTTTAATTGGCAAGCATTGAAGTACACACAGGAAAAAATTTTGAGGGTTATGTATTACGCAAATGAGGTACCCTGTGTGAATGCTATTACTTGTGTGTGTGACATTACAAAAAAAAATACTGTCAATATTTAAAAAAAAAACATGGGATGTTGAACTTCAGGGAACACACCGTATTCGTATGATTCACATAGATTTGAATGGTATAAGAACTTCACATTTATTGTAAGCTTTTAGTAATTTTGAGGACTGCTGCTTTTAGCTCAGCTGTTGAAAGTCCACTAGTACCAGGGACCGCAGCATCATGAGTAGGGATCTTTTTCTTTTTATTCTTCCCTTTTTTCTTTTTATTTGCTTTGAATGTCGCATTATCACCAACAAGGTCAGCCTTTACATCTTCACTGTTCATAAAATCAATAACACATTCATTATCTAGATTTTTATCACAATAATTATTTTTCGCTTTCTTCCTAGATTTCTTATTTTTTTCTAGTTATACTCGTTTTATTTTTTAACACACTATTTTGCATCTCCGATAAGGAGTCAGATTTATACTCAACATCACTTATGATATTATTGACATTAGCATCAGAATTTTTTGGAGTGCCCACCATGTCATCATCGTTCTCTGTAGCATTCATGGGATCAGAAGTACTCAAAGGAGCATGAACATTAGAAATTCTAATACCATAGGTTAAACAGTCCAAACCACAATCACTGCTCAGGGAATCAGAAGCATTAAGGTCATTAGATACATTGAGAACGTCCATGACAGAGTGGTCACCCCTTTTCACAGTAGCTAACCTGTCATTAGCGCACGTATTCTCGTTCAAGAAACAGTTTGAAGTAGCAGACTCATTTGGGGCTTTGCTATAGCCACTAATTCCCGAGTCAGTTGACAGTTGTGTACTGTCAACACGAGTTTTCCCTTCCAAAAGAACGTTACATTCAGTCTGGGAGTTACAAACAATGTGAGAAAAAGTTTTATGAATTTTAGCATGATCAGCACCTCCAACGTTAGCAAACCAGCGCTTTAGAGCATTAGTGTGCGCAGTATCACGTTTATCATGTGCACAAGCATTACATTTCAACAAATATTTATTAGAAAGCACAGAATCATTAACAACATCAGTTTTATCGTGCAAAGTGGTACCACCATTAAGAATAATTTCATTGGTTTGAGCATTATACTCTGAGAGAATCAGTAGAGCAACCATATATAGCAGTACCATTAGTAGTAGAGACACAATTTACATCCAAAATTTTTTTGTCATTCAGAGTGGCACTATTATTAGGAACATCTTCTAAAGTTCGAGCATCACACATTAAATTATAATAATTTGTGCCACAATATTTGTCAGAATTATCACCATTCGGAACACTATTTTCATCAAAAAATGTTGTGACATTTAAGGTGTTACCATCACTAATTACACCTTCTGATATATGAGCACTACACACTACATGACAATCCTTAGCATCACTATGTTTATCGGTGTCATTAACAGAAGAAATATTATGTTTATCCAAAGATTTAGTGCCCTCCACAGAGGTACAACCGTTAGTAAATACTGAGGTTTGAGCATGACATACCAAATGGCAACCATTAGTATCATTATTTGAATTTGGTACAAAGGAAACACTATTTTCATCTAAAAAATTTTGACCTTCCTTAACACATCCTGCTTTATGTGTAGGCTTACATTTTTTACTAATTGCTGGCAATTCACCATCTGTTTCAAAGCGAAAGCTTTTTTTTGAAAGCACTAGCCAGTTTATGTATACAATCAAAACCATCGAAATTGTTAAAAAATCTAACAGCTTCAATTACTAGTTTACGGCATATATCTCCATTCGATGGCTCTACCAGATACTCGACATACACTGAAATTACATCCAATAACTCTCTAATCACTTCACAGTCATCAACAAAACCATCATTGCCCGCATCATATTGAGCTCGAATCCAGGGAATGAAACTTCCCGCAAAGGTTTCGAGATCTCTCTCGAAGCCCCAAAATTTGGGCCCTGTCAACGGGATTGCTATAGATACAGCAGAGTGGCATGACGCAGTTGAAAAAGTCGAGAACTTACCCCTGACGAGACACATCTATGGTCAGGGATAGGTTTTTACCCTGGGCAAGACCGTACGACCAAAACAAACCATGGGAAAAAGTTTCGGAAACTTGGAAAACAACCGATGTCCGTTGAAACGTCGATCCGTGTCGATACGCAAATACTCGTAACTCTTAGGCGAAAACACACGTCATTATACTGACGATCAAAATTACGGCGAATGGAAACTCAATTGCTACTGGCGACAACCACCCGAAATGAATCACCAGAATAGTTTCAACAGTTTGATATATCCCGATCTAAGTAAATGTTTAAAAAATAATATATAAGAGCTAATACTTTGTTTTAAAAACAATTTATTTTCAAAAATTCCTTAAATTCTGTAATCGTTAAAAAAAAACTTTTTTGTAATATATTTTTTTTTTTAATATTTATTGTTTAAAATGAAATAAATGTTGCTCACACCATAATCCACAGGAAAAAAAAAAACCAAACTAATTAGTTGTTTTCCCCGACGCTAGATGACACTGTTGAATATGAAAATACTTGTATTTAACTTCAATCATTTTAGGCCAAGGGCGCTTAACCTGTAAGAGAGGGCCACTTCATTGATTTGAAAACGTTTCGCGGGCTACTTGAGTGATCTGTAAATGTACCGCGGATCACTTAACTGCTCTGGAACGGTGCTATTGCCAAATAAAGTAATACGAGAATCGCCACTTCTAAAAGCGGTCATGGTTTAAAGCGGGGGTTTAAATACAGTAGAATCCCGTTATAACGAACTCCAAGAGACCAGAGAAAACCGTTATAACGAAACTTCGCACTTCGTTATAACGAAACTTCATTATAAAGGACTTCCAGGTTTCTCTGCATTGTTTCTATGTAAACCTATCTGAGGGATTCGAAAAATGTTCGTTAAAATGAGATTTCCGCTATAACGGTATTCGTTAAAACGAGATTCGACTGTATTGTATATAAATGAACCGGTCACTCAAGTGTTCGAACTGAAAATTTTGATGCAGGTCACTTGAGTGATATGGAACTGCACCGGGGCCGCTTAAGTTCTGGAACTGTGTTGAGGGTCACCTAACCCGATGTGGAACTGCACTGCCGTTCACTCAAAAGATCTTTAAATGTGCCACGTGTGATTTAAGTGATCTGCAAATGCGCTGCTCAGTTCATTTTTACAAAATTAAGTTTGAGGTCGCATGCTACACCAGATGACTCCAAGGGCCACATTTGGCCAGCGGGCCATGGGTTGAGCATACATGTTTCAGGCCGATTCAAAAGTTACAGAGAATCATCTTCTCAAATCTAATATAGTATACAACATACATTCATGGCGGAGCTTTCCCTCATCTCTCGAATGCCAAATAAAAGCACAAAGAAGACGCTGAAACCGAGCATTTTCAAGTTGAAGGATGAATGCCAAAAGTAAAAGTACCATCCTCGCCTTCTTTCATGCAAAAAGAAGTGGAGGACACCCTATTCCAGTACAACAATGGAAACAGACAACCTCTTGAAGAATCTGAAGTGTCTGCACCAGACAAAGAAAGAGAGAGAGAGATAGTGCGTACTATAGAGTACAGTACGTACTATCATCTTCAAAGAAAAGGAAGAGAGATTGGAGTACTTTTTCCGGAAAACTATTCAGGACATTCCATTCATTCCGCTTCACCATGGAAAAGAAATCTTCAAAGATTTACTTCCTGTTGAAAGGGTTGTCGCTGGCGTTCGTATTTGCAGTACTGTATGTTGACAGTGTTAACACAGTACGCATTCTATACTTAGCAGGCTTTTTCTCCGTATTTCTGACTGAATACGTACGTGAAAACGATCGAGAATGTATTCGACTGAATATTGTTGATACGAGACATTAGTTACTAGTCGGAAAATTCCATTTCTGTTATGGAATTGGATAATGGATCGATTGTAGTGTATATAGACCTCGTCCCGTCGCTGGTGGTAGCGTCTGAATGAAAATCAATGCTAACGGCGTTTGATCTTTACGATATGCAACCTGCTGACATTATCAATGTAGTTTATGAGTTAAATTTTCGATTTTGGGTCCGGGCAAAAAAAAAAAAGAGGTTAAGAACCCTGGCTTTAAAGCGATGATGCTCAACTTTTAGGAGAATGCGGGGTACTTCAAACGTGTCGCGGGTAACTTGAGTGATTAGCGAAAATGCACCTAGTGCTGGTTAAGTGCTCTGGAACTATGTCGCGGGTCACTCAAGTGTTCTGTAAATGTGCTGCAGATCATTTGAATGGAGTAGAACTGCACCGCAGGTCACTTACGTGATTTGTAAATGTGCCGCGGATCACTTAGGTGATATATAAATGTGTCATGAACTGCTTAAGTGTGGTCTGTAAATATGCCACGGGTCCCTAAAGTGGCGTAGCCAGGGGGGGGGGACTTGGGGGTCTGGTCCCCTCCGAAATGTGAGAAAATGACCGAAAAAAGGGAAAAAGATGGCCGAATCTATTGTTCTGTCACTTTGGTCCCCCCCCCCGAATGAAATTTCTGGCTACGCCCCTGGTGTGAGTGTGCCGCTTCGTTCATTTTTAAAATTTAGGCTTGATGTCACGGGCCACATCATATGACTGCGAGGGTGATATTTAAAGCGTGGGCCATGGGCTGAGCATGTACACTTTAAGATAACCCATCTAAAATTTTTAAGATTAAATGGGTCCAACGATTACAGACTGACTTTAAAGGGGCCCATCTGGGACCTAGTTTCCCCAACCTTTTTCGTCCCGCACATCGCCCCTCCCAACGCAATCTAACCCATAGGATCCTATGTTAAAACCGTAACTTCTACCGCCCCCCAGGAACATTCCATCGCAATGTCCACGTTGCGAGAATTCCATGTGAGGCTGGTTCGCTCGGTCCCATAATGATTTTCGATAGGCTTCAAGGAAGGAATCTATTTGGTACTTTACAAAAAAATAACAACAACAGTGGATGAGGGGCTCATGCATAGTTCCATCACTAGAAGCCATTCGGGCATTCGCTGTTCAATTCGTGCGACCAAACAACAAAAAATGAACGAATCAATCCCGTCTTCAAATCTAAATTTCACTCGGAATCATTCTCCAGTGAAAACTTCCCGGTTCAAATTTACATATCCAGGATGGATTAAATGCGAAAATACCCAACACCAACAATTACATCCATTCAACAAGGGAGAGCTTTCCTTTGAAAAGGGACCGCATATCACCAGTCAATCAGATCCATATAGAGTTTCAGTTTCAATTTTCCACATGGCGAGAACCTAGACACCTCTCAATAGGTTATATATATTTTTTTGCAAGGGAGAGCCTATTTTTTTGTAGGCCCTTGAAGTGAAAAGGGGACCCTCAATCCACCCCAGACAAGCAGAAATAATAATACTGTATATACATAGGAAAAAAAAAAAGTGAGAGTGTGAAGTGAAATTCCAGACGTCAGAGGTAACAGGAGAGAAAAGGCCTTTTTAGCACATAGAAGAGCCCACAATCACGCAATGGCTTCCAATTTTTTTGTAGCCTAAGTAACTTTGTCAAATCCCTATACATTTTTTTTTTCTAGTATATATAGGTATATAGGCAAAACGGGGGCCGGGAGGGAAGGGGCTTTCACATCTGCCCATTGGAGAAAGCGACTCGAAATTACTTCTTTTACAAAAGACGGGAGGAAGATTATCAAGGGAACCTTCCGAAGCAGGTTCAATCGAGTGGCCGACAGACAGGCCTGCACCTGTGCCGAAGGCGTTTTGTAGGGCCCTTCTTCTTTTTTAGGTGCGCATATATACGTATGTGTGTGCGGTTCATCTACGAAACCAATTAGAAACCTATTACTATGTATTTTCACCATCTTGGTGTATCGAAACCTCACCTTTTAATAAAAAAAAGCGAAAGTCACCTGCTTGAGGTGCTGTTGGCCTCTGTAATTAGGTTTCCTGTACTTATGCACAGGGTTGGACGAGATGATGGATAAGGTGTTTCTTTAGGGAGATTTTGAATGATTTTTTTTCTTTTCTGGAAAATCTTGATTAGAATCACTACCTAAAGGCCATTGTGAAGAGATTCCGTGGAAGCGTTTGATCCAACTCGTGCTAGGCCGTGTTTTCTTTAAGGCGTCGGGCCTTGAAAAATTCATTAATCATGGACGCATTTACAGAAGAGGAGCTCATTAAGAAAGTTTTATTTGCAGTTTAACTCATTTACTAATTACTATATAAATTACACGTTGAGAACAGACCGTAGGGACTGTTAGGAGTCCCTACGGTCTGAAGTAGTTCACATTCATTGACGCAACCCATGCAGCATCTTAAAATTGTTGGATATTCAAACTTTATTAATTCCAATTAATAACTTTTAATTAATTTAATTTAGCAATGATTTTAATTTAAAAAAACTCAAAAATTAAATTTGAAATTGACAAACTACGCAATTTTATTGAAAAATTCAGGAATAACGATTATATCGTGAGAATCTGATCACATATAAGCACTTGGTTCAATGCAAGATGGCACTGTCTACGTTTTCTTATTCCTTCTTTATACATGTACAGTCGAATCCCGTTATAACGAACGCCAAGAAATCGGAGGAATCACTTCGTTAAAACGAAATTTCGTTATAAAGGAATTCGTTAGAACGGGATTCGACTGTATTCACACAACACCGTCTGTGCACTTACACCCCGCTCAAGGCGTATATTAGAGGAATATCAATCCAAACACAACGTGACATATATACACTCGTTCGTGGCCCGAGAGCGATGGCTTGTATATCTGGCCTGTAGACCGAAAGGGTTGAACAACCCAGAGCATGCTCTGTACAGAGTTACCTTCCCTCGAGTTACTGGCGAACCGTTGATCCTACAGTGATACTTGCTATTAGAAGAAGCATATAAATGACGTGTACACCTCAGATATGTCATTCATATTGGAAGGGGTTGTATATAGTTATTGAAATAAAACAACATTAACTTTTTATACGGTACCTATTAATAGGTACCGTATAAAAAGTTAATGTGTGTTAAAAAGTTAAAGTGTCATATGACTAGGATTACGGATCAACGCAATCAAGGGGTAGGATCAACTGTTCGCCAGTAATTTGCGGCAAGGGCACTTAGCTATGCACCCTGTATATCGGTGATTCAAAATTGATCCCTGGGGGCGATGGAATGTTTCAGGGGGGGGCGGTAGAAGCTACGGGTATAACATAGGATCCTATGTGTTAGATTGCGTTGGGGGCGATGGGAGAAAAAACTTTCTGAAGAAGGGGGCGATGGAACAAAAAAGGTTGGGAAACTATACCAGGGCCGCAACTACGGGGGAGCAGGCAAATCTTGTGCCCCGGGTGCTGGACGGAAGGGGGCGCCGAATGCACCCTTTAACTGCTTCTTCTAAATTACATGTTGGCGCCAAAATGCGTTCTTGCCCCGGCTGAAAAAATATCTAGTTGCGGCCCTGAACTATGCTGTACATCATAACATGCGTATGATACAGACCTCAACTACTACTAAACCCCAAAAATGCACCTCGTCCACATTCCTCTGCGGAACTTCTAACGAATCGGTACATGCTGGAATGTGTGTGTGTATGTGTTGTGAACCTGACGTGAAGTTTGTTTCTGTGTAATGCCTATTATGTGTTTGCTCCTATCTGCCACCAATGTTTCATCACTATAACTAAAGTGTAATGACTGAATAATTTTATCGTTGTAGGTCTGTTGCTGCTCTCTGCGGCGAGACTTTTTAACGGGGAGATCGGCTCGCATTCGCGGCTTGAAGTTGGGAACCACAGAAAAACAACTTCAGCCGACCACCACTGTGGTGACGGTGGGGCCTCGAACCCGGATCCTCGCGATGCGAGTCCGTCACTATGACCACTCGACCACCACAGCGGCTACAGACCTCAACCGTCTCAGCGAGCGATACAATTCCATTGCGCGCGTACATGAACAATGTTCCAACATCCCACACGTTGACGTTTGATTGATTTTTCCAACACATTATACACTGCTTTCCAAAAGTTGAACACTAGATGCAAATTCGTGAATAGTGTGAATTGCCATTCAGATATTTTTTTTCCTACGGGATGAAAATATGACAGAAATGAGCAAATAATGATCGTGAGTTATTATGAAAAATATTTGCAAACATCTTATATTGGTGGTTACTTCTTTCAGACCCGAGCACTCATTTTTTTTTTTTTTTTTGGAGTTTTTGAAACCTTATCCAAAAACCAAGTAAAAAAGTCGTCAAAAGCGGGTGCTAGAACTCCCAATGCTACCGCAATGTTGCACATGTAAACGAGGCTTGCGTGTGAGTGAGAGCGAGCTTGCTTTCTATAGTGACAAGCCACTTTCCTTCACTCACTCGTTCACTCGATCATTCATTCACTCGTGTCGAAGTGATGTCGATGAATTTTCCGAACACGAAAACGAGCACCACACAAGGAATATTTTTCACATAAATGCCATAATTATTTTTTGTAATTATGCCTCAAAGAATGCTGTGTATAAGGTTCAGGGGAGCATAAATTTATGTTTTCCCAGTGCTCGGGACCGATGAGAAATAGGCTCTGTTTGTGGATATAAATGAAATTGAATGAATTTTCAATGTCATTAAATGAATTTATTGAATGAATTCAATGGGCGTGGTAGCCCAGGTCGATAAGATGCTCGCCTGAAGTACCAAAGGATGTTTAGTTCGATACCCGGTTCGTTCTTGTCAGAAAACTTTCCTTACTCAGGGGTGCGACAAGACTGCTGGAAAAAATTGTTACCGCAAGGAGTTCCCCCATCGACGGGTTAGCGCGCCAACCCCTCGACGAGTATAAAAAACAACCCTGCCGTTCGGAATCGGCAATAAATTGTAGGTCCCGGTCTCTAATTAGAGTCCTTGTGTGCAGAAAGTGACAGTGGCGCCACAAAAATTATGAATGAATTCAATGCCATTAAAAATATGAACTTGATTGAGAATGAATTCAATGTCATATATACTGTATATTAAATGAAATTAATTGAATGAATTCAATGAATTCAGGTCATTAAGATTCCTCTTCCGCAATGTCGCACGGTTTCTAACTAAATGAAGAGACATCGGTGTTTTGGAGAGAAAATTACGTAAAATGAAGAAATGGCTATTACACACCTGTTGACATTACCCCGAACGGAAAACCATACAACTTATTGCAGTGTTTCTCAACCGCCGGGCCGCGGCCCGGTACTGGGCCGTGACATCATTCATACCGGGCCGCGACTGATCTGTCGTTTCATTTTTCCCCATTCATTTTCCATTAGTCGTGTATTTGACCGGGCCTTCCACTTATAAAAATAAATGAATCCGGGCCGCGGGCTTCCAAAGGTTGAGAACCACTGGCTGATCATTCAATCTTCAGACACTGACCGTGTGTTGGTTCTTCTTTCTTTGACATCCTTCAGAAACATTCAGTATCGAAGAAATTTACGAACAATGCTTCCAGCACAAGTTCGCTTCGAAGTTGGTCTTCACGTGCTCAATTTGCGTATATGAAGCCATAAATGTAAGTAATCCGGACACCGAATGAATATTGAAAGCATGCAGTTTAGTTTCGCAAATCTGGTATCATGATGGTCGAGCACATACCTTAGTTAAATTCGACTGTTGCATTGATGACACGCAAAGACGGATCTAGAGCTCGCTGACTCAACAGATTGCTGAAAAATTAGTCTTAGCATGGAGTGACCATATGTCCCGTATTTTGCGTGGCAGTCCCGTTTTCTGTTTTTTTCTTCCATCCCGACTTGAAAAATATCCCGGTTTTACCCGTTTTTCAGTCGAAGTTTTGTTGAATTTGTTGTTACAATATTATCATATATATAGAGAGAGATGCTCCGAAAATTTAATGAATTATCGCATTTCACTTGGTTATTACGTATAATAACCGATTTATATCACATTTGCCGTAACATTTACAGGGTGCATAGCAAACTGGAAGGTATGGCATTCTACTAACGAACAGTTGATCCTAGAGGTATACTTCTAATCAGAAAAATGTTCCACATAACGTGTAGTACTCAAATATGTCATTCATGTTTCAAGGGGGCTGATGGGATGAAAAAGTTTGGGGAATTATGTTTCAGATGATAAATAAATTATTGAATAATAATCCCTTTAAATAATAGAAAAATATTTTTGAAATAAAAATCAATAAATAAATTTTATTTGATGTCGCGAAGCTAATGTAAACATATACACAGTGATAAGTTATGTGTATGTGTTAAGTTATCACATTTTTTTTTTCAAATTTCTTTGCTTTTTAATCCTTTCAGCGGCAATCCCGAGATATCTCGTCGAACTTGATCTGCTTTATTTCAGCCACCCCGAAGTATCTCGGCTTCTAAAAACGCGTTGAAGTTGTTTTTACAGTAAAATACGTTTTCCCACCCTACCCCCCTCGTATCAATCAACTGCCAGTGGATGGAGTCAGCTCTTGTTCAAGGTTAGATTAGAGAAGGCGTGAGGAAAAAATAAACTGCGTGAGTGTTTCTCTCCCCTCTTTCTTTCAAAACTATAAAGAAAAATACGCGCTCTCTGTAATACAAAAAAAAGTTTCTCTTCCCTAGAAAGCCACACACGTCATGGCAGGTGTTTTTTGTATCATAGTGAGGGAAATAAAAGCGATGGACGCAGTACGTCTTCTGATTTGGAGGGGAAAGCAGTTATTAGCTCGCAATCGGGGAAAAAAAATCTTCTTTAAAATAGGTGGCAATTTGTAAAGTTTTCGTGATTTCAAATGTAGCGGATAAATGTATAATGCGGATCAGGAAAGTGTTAAAAACTTAAAGGATTAAAAGTTGTCACAAAACATACGGCATCTATTTCAGACATTTTACTTGCCATTAAACTGTCTAACAGCATCAGTAATGCATCTGAAGGTGTCTACTCTGACGTGGTATGAAATTCCACCTATGAGGCTTCTGTAGGTGCGTTGCCACGACTTGCCACGCCAGCATAGTGTGAACGTACCCAGGCCGCAAGCCAGAAATTTCTTTCGGGGGAGGGGTAAAGTGATAGAACAATAGATTTTTTCCCTTTTTCGGCCATTTTCTGACATTTTGTCGGGGGGGGGGGGAAGACCCCCAAGTCCCTCCCCCGTCGTTACGACCTTGAACATACCTATAGAGGGCTCATAAGTGAAATTTTCTATCGCACGCAGTCCCACGTCACGTCAGAATAGTCCGTAAGCACATCTCATTCCTAAATCATGAATAAGACATGATAGAACTTTTGACGGGAATTTTTCGATTAAGCAATGGCACCTTGCACTTTAAGTCCCAACTTGGATGACAGATGGCAGAAATTCTCGAAAAAGGAACGCAACACGCACGCCTAAAATATCATAAATGCGTTTAGGACCTACACACACATACTAATGATACACACAAATACTTCCCAGCATGCAACACTTCGTTAGAAGTTACTCGAAGGAATGCTTACGAAGGTTGAAGCGGTCGTCGAAGGTATTGGTAAATTTTGTTGAATCTGATTTTTTTTCATACTTTAGGGTTCCGAATTATGTCAATAAAATAATACTGTATGCTTAGGAAACCGGAAGGGATTGGAAATGTTGTTCGTTATATCCGAACGTTCGCTATAGAGGGGTTGAGATATTTGTATTTTAGTACTGTTCGTTGGTATTATTAGAAGGCTACGAAAACGTCTATGCGTCCGAAGAAATAGATCCAGAAAAATTACCAATTCTGAAGATACTCAAACTTCACTCGACTCACCCTGACACGGTCCCTACAACTTGCAGCAGGGCCCCCTAGGCTGGGATTTTTGACGGGCCCTTCTGTAGTGAATTTATAGCATGAGAAAACAAAAAAATGATGAGAATTGTCCCGTACTGGAGCCCTGTGAGTCCCATCCTTGTGGGAGTCATGCACTATGATTCGGTATGCGAGATAGGATGCAATTCTGAAGGTGCAATCGGTTTCTATTTGATGTTGAGGTCAGCTTTCGAATCAGATACAACCATCAAGCACTTTAGGGTGGGTCCGTGAGCACTACGGTGCTAAATGCCGAGATATTTCGCCCAACTCGATGCTTTGTATTTTGGCAATGCCTCTAATTTCGGCAATGACGAGCCTAATGAGTTTGTTTTCTCAGCTTCTCCGTTGAATATGTTTTCCATTTAACCCCCCCCCCCCCCAACCTGTCAGACCAACCGTCGATGGACGGCAGATTTTGTTCACGTTTTGATACCGGAAGGAAAAAGACGTTGTTTGAAATATTTTACTTCTAAAACCAAAAAGTTGGCCCAGTTGAGCCGGCCAATGTCCGGAATTCGGGCTTTCGCCGGACTTCGGCCGGCCCTATATATCGATCCTATCCCTATGATTCGGAGGTCATCGCCGCATTGGCATATCGTTTTGTAATAATTACGACCACTTATAATTAGCCATAATTATTATGGTAAGCTATGGCTACCCTAACGATCAAACGAATCTGAATATCGATATCTTAGTGATCCATATAGAGGGATACATAGGGATCGACATATAGAGAGTTTGAGGAACAAAGTTTTGATGTACGAACAAATCATTCACATGGTGTTAACACATGATTCCCCAGCTTGGGCTCTCTTTCGCATCTATATATATACATAAGAGCACCAAAACTTTTCCACCTCACCGATCTGCACTAAGATTTGAAGGTGTCGTCCATGTATTCCCACATTAAGGAACTATCTCGAAACTACTTCGAAAAAGCAAGAAAGGTGAACCCCCGTGAAACCTCTCCAAGGTACCCTAAAAGGGTCTATGGATCCCTGGTTGAGAACCACAGCATATTCAACACTGGAATGTTCAGAAATATCTATATATAATCATGATACCCGCACAAGCACTTAGAGGAAGATTATGAAAATATTTTACGATTTTGGGTGCGCAAAACATTCGCGTGTAGTCGCAATACGTTCGTGTACGATCGCCCCGTATTTTACTGGGCAGATATTTTTCCCATATTATCTGGCTTCAGGGAGGAAGGAGGGGTGGGAGTGATCACAGTCTTCCCTGGTTTGGCTTAAAAAAATACTTCTCAAGTATGTATGAAGTCATTCATATGTAAAAAAACACCATAGTCAACATGGCGATCTTGAGGCCACGAAAATCGGCCACAAAAGACTTTTGTGGCCTCAGTGAAAGCAGATGAAAAGCTTCTTCCTATGGACACTTTCACTTTTTTTGTATTGTATATTGCATATATATCACATCCCTCCCTTATTTTCAACGTAATTTTTATCCTGTAGGGAGAGAAACTTTTCAGGTAAACCACAGAAAAGAGAAAGTCCTTTTCATTCATCGAATATCTATTTTGTATTCAGTTTTTTTCACTCTCTCGATTTTCTTTTGTATTCTTCTGTATTCTTTTTTTAAAGAGGATAGATACTCTCTCTCCATAAAGGATACAAAAAAAACATGTACAGTACTGAGGTATTTACAGACCTCTTTAAAAACCAGTGAAGGTCTTAAAAATACGTTCGTTCGACCGGTAAACAACTTTTGGGGAACAACCCGGCCGGGAATACCCTTGTGATAACTTCTTGCATGTAATTCAAAATGATCAAGCCTGTTGTTGGCGAGCACCGTGGTGCTCAGTGAAGCTGCCGGTAGTACTCGGGATAAGTATGAACAACAACCCTTCCAATGAAAGATCCCATTCTAATTCAATTCTAAGATTAACATTGTTCTGATTGAAGTATGAAAGAATGCTGCTCTTCCCAACTATTCTGATTGAATAATGAGAGGGTGCTCGTCTCTTGATGATTCTAGTAGGAGTTTGAATGATGGCTCCTCTTCTAATGGTTCTCATTGGAGTTTGGGTGTGGGTGCTCTCCTCTTTAGATAAATCTGAATAAAGTTCGAGTGAATGCTCTTCTGATCAATTTGATTGAAGCTTTAGAGCAGTCATTCCCAACGTGGGCGTTAAAGCCCCCCTGGGGGCGATGGAATGTTCCGGGGGGGGGCGGTAGAAGCTTCGAGTGTAACATAGGATTCTATGGGTTAGATTGCGTTGGGGCGATGGGAGAAAAAAATTTCTGAAGAAGGGAAGGTGAGACAAAAAAGGTTGGGAAACTGCTTTAGAGGGTGCTCGTCATCTGATGATTCTGTTTGGATAATGAGGGATTGCTTCCCGTTTAATGATCCTGATTGAAGTTTGATTGGGCGCTCCTCTTTTGAAGATTCTGATTGGATAATGAGCAGCAACAATTTTTCTCAATTTTCTTAATTCTTTTCTTTTATTACTTTTATTTTTTTTACTTTATTACTTTTCTTAATTCTTTTTTAAGACAGGGTGTCCATATAAACATTTATTATTCGTATTTTCACCCTCAAAAAACGGTGATTTTTGAACGCATTTTGAGCATTTTTTAAATTGAAACTAAATCTCTACGAGTGGGAGTATTCAGGTGGTGGGAGGAATTATAACCCCCCCCCCCCACATTAAGCTGAGATTATAGTTTCATTTTGCAGGGGAAAACTTAACTCCCCCATTTTGAGAAAATCCTTCGCACGCCTATGCCTCTAAGACGAATGCTTGATGAGATAGAGGCCGAATTAGGACTTACAGGACACCCTGTATAACTGGGCAGATTCATCGTCCTTCATCTTGGAGCAGTCGAACCTTTTTTTTTTTTTTTTTTTTTGTTCAAAGTGACTTCTAATCGTTAAAAACAGCAGGACAGGGAACAGCAATTGGCCACAGCGATAATACCGACGTTATATTCAATCGTGTAATTTTATTATAGAGGTTGAGGAACCCATGTTCGCGATGTTCTGGCATATAACCATACCATCATTGAAGGACCGGACACACCCCGCTTCACACTTCAGAGAGAAAAGACGACGGATGAGCGTAAAATATAGTATATAGCAAGCATGCCATCAGCCAAACTCTTGAGGTTAGCACACCAATCTTTGGTTTGACAGATCGAGGTTAGAATCTCGGAAAGCTTGAATGCTCAGCCATTGAGAATCAGCTTTCGAAGCGCTGAGGACAGTCTAAACTGACCCTCGTCTGTACTAATTGACCATTTTCAGAATAGAAAAATCACATAACAAAACATTGAAGGAAAAACTCCCAAACGTAATAATCAAATCGACTGAATATCTTCTATGGAGCGTCATTGTGGCATTTTCCACAGGATACGTAAAAGAAGTTTTAATTCATATCAATCGGTACCAATTTGTCTCATACAGGGCCTGTTCTCCCATAAATTCGGACCTGGGCGAATTGAATTTTTTAGTCCCCTTATATATATACAGTTATGTTATTTGTTTTTAATACAAAGTGTCCTGAAGGTGGCTAATTCGGCCTTTATCTCATCACCCTTTCGTCGTAGAGGTATAGTTTTGGTTTAAAAAATATTCGAAATGCGTTCAAAAATCACCGTGCACTAATTTCGGGAGTAAAAATACAGTTTGTCATAAAGAAATCTGCATTTTTATACGGCCCCTGTTCTTTTAACTTCCAATAAGAAAGTTGTTGTCTCTTCTGAGGCCCAATGTTTCCAAGTGAAATATTTGCTCAGATATTTGAATTAAAAAATCGGAGCAACGGTGGGGAAAAAACATCATAAACTAATGGGCAATGTTTCTTTCCCTCATTTATGCTGTTCTTTCCCAGGTTTTCGAATGCAAATTTTGAATCCAAATACCGCAACGAATATTGCACTTAGGAACGTTGAATTTTTTTTTTTTGTTCGTAGGAGAGTCAGGGCAACAACTCTAATTGGAAGTTAAGAATAGAGGGGACCGTATGAAAATTCAGATTTTTTATTTCATGGCACACTGTATTTTCACTCTAGGAACTGGCACAGAGTGATTTCTGAACACATTTTGAGCATTTTTTAAATTAAAACCATGCCTCTACGACGAACAATTGATGAGATGAAGGACTTATCGGTAGCACGATAGCCGATAGTACTTACAGAACACCCTGTATAGTGTTATTTGAAGCAGAGGTATACTCGGGGGGGGGGGGGGCGGGACATACGAGTCCATGTTTGAATTAAAAAAGGCAGCCAATTTTGCGGCAGGACCTGGTCTCATATATACCAATCGATCCGGACGAAGGTCCGTTACACTCTCACAAATGATGTCAATCAACTCTAAGGATCAATTACAAATCGTTTAATGTAGGGAATGGAATTGTAGAGCATCATTGTGTGCTGTTCGTACTTTGCAGTGCCCTGTTGCAACTGACCTATACCTTTCGGTTTATATAACGGTCATCGAAACCTAATCCCGTGAGCACTATGTCCATAAATTGAGTTCTCTCTTCCCATCGAGACTGACAGCAAGTCCACGATTGGACAAAGAACCAAAAAAATTTTCGTACACACTATACTTACTGATCCATTCACGCGATCAACAAACACTCCAACAACCACTGAACCATTCCACGAAGGACGAATCTCCAGTTGCGTGTTCCTTGTTTACCAGGGCCCTGGGCAATCCTATTGTCACGAAACCCAGCGTGGGTTGATAATAATAATTTTTTTAAAGAAGCGAAAAAAAAAAGGTCCCGTCCTCTGGTATATAGAATTACTAGTAATAATGCGATTATCAAACACAACCATTCACTGGCCTCCTCCTCCTCCTTCAGAAATATCGCCAAGATCTTCTTCAACACACGCGGTCGTAAACACTTTACGACTGCAGTGCCACCTATATCAGTATGAACTGTACCTTCAGCTGTATCTGGGTGAGGTATTTATAGTGAAAGTGTACAGGTTTCCTCCCTGTGGTCCTTGGGAAGTCGGAGAGAAAAAAGAACCTCCTCCCCGTTTATATCTAACCTTACCATCATAATGTATTTTAGGTACATGTATAGATGACAGCAGCGTCTTAAATTTCCTGATGCGATTTTTGCTCCATTGTTATCGTTGACAACATGATTTCCATGTTCGGGGGGGGGGGAGGATATGTAGATAATAATGATGATTTTTCTTCTACTTATTGAGTCACTGTCCTTTTCTGTACTTTTGTGTCCCCCAATTTTTTCTTTCTTTACGACTGTATTTTAGAAGATTTACGCATATATTTCTACCATTGTAACATGATTATTATCTGCCCTGTGTTCGCAAGTGCAGCCTATCTTTCCCTGCTGGGATGGAAATGTTATTGATTGGAAGAAAGTGAAAGCTAGTCCCTTCCCTCCTATCCCCCTATTCATCCTGGAGTCGGGAACCCCGGTTTTAGTGGACCTTATATTTCTATTCAAGTATTACGTCAGCGGATTTATAGCCATTTTTTACCCTCCCCCCCCCCCATCAGCAAATTTCGTCAGCAGCTTAGAATATTTCATATCTTCAAAAAAGGGTAGTTGATGACGTAAGCAAACTTCAAAACCCCCGTCATCAAAAGTCAGCAAATCCGAAACTCCCCTCGATGCTGACGTAATACTTGAATGACCCCTAAGCAAGTTAGTGAGTATGTAAGAAAGTGAGTGACATTGAGCAATAGTCATGGAGTAAGTGAGTGAGCAGGCGAGTAAATGAATGAGTGAGCGAGTAAGTGTGCAAGGGAATAAGTGGAGGAGTCAGTGACAGAGAAGAGGAGTGGATAAATAAGCGAGTGTGACTGAGCAGGTGAGCAAATAAGCAAGTGAGACAGTGAGTGAGTCATTTACATGGTTACTCACTACACATACGATCTTCGGACTTTGCTGGACAAGGTAATCGACTCGATATCTCGAAGAAGACCTGTAAACCACTAGAATAAATCAAGACTGGAATGTTGGCCCGTTGGCTTGTTTATAGACAATATTTCCGTGAGTGTTTGCTCAAGGAAACATCCCGGAATTATATGCCGATGGCGTTTTTCTGATTCCGACTGATTGAAGGTATTGCCTAACCTTTAGGAGCCGATCTCCAAAAAATGGAAAAAAACATGATGGCTGAATGAACGTTTGTAAATGTATAATGATGACAGGGCCGGACTAAAGGGGGGGGGGGTGGTGTGAAAGGTGCGCTCGCACCGGGCCGCAAAATTTCAGGGGCCGCAACTTTTCCAAAAGAAACCCTTTCTCAGCAGATGTTTTGAAAATTTTTGATTAAAATTTAATTTTTCCCCCATTAAACTATTGATGATTTTGAAACGAGGCTTTCAGTTTAAAGCCCCCGTAATATAATTTTTTAGCGTTATTAAGTATGGCATTAGCTTATTTCAAAGACGAAAAGAATGTATATATGCAGGTGGCCGCATTCTCTACCACTGAAAACATCACAAAAGAAATCTAGTAATTTTCCCCCCTTGAAAACCTCCCCTCTCATTTGAGATCAACTGGTCTGGAGGTACCAATAGTGCGTACAAGGTGAACGTTTGTACACTTTTACACGTACTGTGCATTAGCTATTTATGTTCTATAGTATTCTGTAGCATGGACATATCTAGATGATGACTGCCTCGGAGCGAGGATTTCCGACTGTCCTCTGGATGTATTAATTGCATGCCTTCCTGGGAACCTCTGAACTGTCATGTTTCCCTAAGGAGGAATTTTTTAGTCATAAATACCGTCTGAATCATTCTCTCATACGTTCCGGAAGACGGATATACAATGTGTAAATTATGAATTTCAACAGTTTTTACTACTGTGCTTCCGAAAAAAAAAAGACGTTTTTCTCTGATTTTGTCTTCTTCTCAATCTAATTATTCACCTAGCAGGCCTATAGCACCAACATCAAAGATATTTTTTTCTTGCATAGAGAGTTCATGTGTAGAAACATTTAAGAGCACAAAGATCCAAAAATTTAGGATGTAGGCTACGTTGCTTGCAGCCCCGCAGTTCATTTTCCGATAAGACAGTGTGTTTGCCTACTATTAAATAAATCCAATCTGAGGTTTAGGCTGATTGCGGCCAGTGTTGTTAATATTCGACAACGTATACGAGGGTATCTTTTTCAATTTTGAATTTGAATATTCAAATATTGAGATAGCAATCTTGGATTTTATTCGTGGCAAGAAACCCTTGGTTTTATACAAGTCATAACATTGAAGAGCTCATATACAGCGAGTCCCACTTATAGCGTTTTCCAAAAACTCGTCTTAAAAAACGTTGCAGGCGGGAAAACGCTTTAAACGGGAAATTTCAAAATTCTTTCAAGTGGGAACATTAAGTGGAATATACTGTAGTCATTTTAAATTAATCTACATTTTCAAATACAGTCCTGACGTGTTTCAGAATGTTTTTCATTATTTTTGTGAATCTCACAGTACTTGATTCCTCTTCTTCTATTAATTTACATTAATTAAACAAAAACAGTAATAAAAGATTCGAAAAATGACCAAAGTTATCGAATTGCAGCATAGATTTGATAAAGATGATGAAACACTCTAAAACTATGTCAGAAATGTATGTCTGTTCAATATGATTCGAGTCACGATGTAGTGTAAGCAGGTGGACCACGCTAATTACTATTATAATCATTTATAAATTTTGTCAAATTAATTAAAAAATCCGATTCCCTCTCAATACATCGTGTTTGATTGATTACGATCTCAAGTATCAACGCGTTCCTGAAAAAATGAATAATGAAACATGAAAAATGAAATAAGATGAGCTCTTTTCTGAACAATTTTTTCTCTTTCAAGATTTATGTTCGTAAGTCGAAAAAACGTATAAGTTAGGGAGCGACTACATAAAAGTTTTTGAAGGAGCGGGGGAGGGAGCCGCAAAAATTTTTTTGCACCGAGCAGCGAAATTCCCAAGCCCGGCCCTGAAGGATGACAATAAGATTTATCATTCCTATTTTGAATACTAGAATGGATCATACTGACCATTCATCGAATCACATCTACTCATTACGATACCCAAAACAAAAATCTCCCCAGATAGTCAGTGCCAATGACTGACCGACACAATCCGGACGTCACATGGACACTAATTGGTGAATGCGTAGTGGTGTGGGCACAAATTTTTGACTCTTCAGTTATGAGACTAATCGTTCGCAATGCAGTTGTGGACACTAACCGTAACTGCAGTTGCTGAGAGCGAGAGAGAGAGAGAGATGCTAATTAATTTTTATGTGTGCATGCTAATCGTTGGCTTCTCAGTTGCACGCGCTAATTATTTACTACGTAGTTGTTAGCAATCTTTGATCGCTCAGTCGTGGACACTAATTTGTAACTGCGCGAAACTGGGACATAAAAAATACCTAACTCAACCAGAACAGACTTAAAATTAAAGATTCCATTCTAATTAGTTAACCTATGTAATGAATCTTATTGACCATTCATCAACTAACATCTCTTACTCATTACGGTACCCAAAACAAAAATGTCTTCAAATAATTACAGTGCCGATGACCGACCGACACAATCCGGACGTCACATAAATTAATGACCCCAGAGGAGTTTAAAATATCCATAAGAAAAAATATTCATCACAACACCAGTGTTCATTTCCACAAATAATAATTAACCACAAGGAACGAGAATCACATTTCTGATTTGTGACACTTGCCCTTTCAAAATATATAAGGGACTTTTCAAAGAGACGAATTCTACAGAGAGAAAGGCAATAAGTTTTTACTGCCTTTCGTCTTAAAAAAAAATCTCATTATATTTTTCCATGATGGCAAGAACTATTTTAATATAAATGTGCAAAGGTGAAAATGATAAATAATAATTAGAGAGAGAAGGGTAGGGGAATGGAACGGATTTTTTTTTGGATTCCAAAACCCATTGACTGTTCAGTTGTAGACAAAAATCTTTTAGTCTGCTGTTTTAGACATGATATTTGACAGCGCAGTTGCGAACATTAATACCTTGCAGTACGCATTTGTCGGCGCTTTCGATTGTGCAGTCGTACACACCAATGTTTGACTGTGCAGTTACAGACACTATAATCTTTGGCTGTGCTGTTGTGAACAATAAACTTTGATTGTGCCGCTATGGATAGTAAACATTGACTGTACAGTTTTGAACACAAATCTTCAGTGGCTGTGTCATGTCGGGTACGTGTACAAATCTTCGACTATACGGAAATTGACACTAATGTTTGATTGGGTGATTAGGAACGTTAGAATGAGTACTTAGGGTCACTAATGTTTGACCGGCTAGTTGGAAAGACTAATGTTTGACCGGCTAGTTGGAAAGACTAATGTTTGACTGGGCAGTTAGAAACACTGATTTGTGACTATTTTAGACACTAAACTTTGACTAGGCTGTTGTGGACAAAAATCTTTGACTGGGCTATTGTGGACAAAAATCTTTGACTAGGCTGTTGTGGACAAAAATCTTTGATTTTGCAATTTTCAGAGGGAGAAGCTTATGTTTAGTTATGGACACTAATCGCAGAATGCGCAGTTGTTTAGGCACAAATTTTTGACTGTAGTTATGGTCACTAATTGACAATGCAGTTGGGGACACTAATCGTAGTTGCTGATGCTAATTGATTTTTTAGATGTCTAAACGAATCAGTGACTTATCGCTGTTGAGTGTGCTAATCATTGACTACGCAGTTGAAGGCAATCTTTGAATGTTTAATCGGGGATACTAATCTTTGACTGCGCAACTTGAGTTTGAAAAGTTCCTACTAATCCAGAAAAGAATTCAAATTAAAGATTACAGTTAAGAATATAAATTATTATTATTATAAGGGAATTACATAGGAATAATATTTATGTATTTTAAATATAAATATTATTCCTATAAAATGAATCTTATTCATGAATCGAGAATCACATCACTTATTCATTACGATATCTAAAAAAAATATTTTCAGATAATTACAGTGCCGATGACCGACCTACACAATCCGAACGTCACATAAAATATTCACATAACACTACTGTTCATATATACAATAATAATTAACCACAAAGAACTATAACCGCATTTCTGATTTGTGACACTTGCCCTTTCAACATTTACGGGATTTTTTTCAAGAAAGCTAAGATTCCTTAGAGAAGGGCTATAAGTTTCTAGTACCTTCGTTCAAAGAAAACTCTCATTATCTAATGGCAACAGCCATTTTAAGATCTGTGTCAAGAGGTGAAAACGATAAATAATAATAACAAGAGAAAGAGTGGGGATGGAACCGATTTGGATCCTAATTCATTGACTGTTCAATTGTGCCCAAGCAGTTGTAGACACGATCTTTGACTACGCAGGTGAAAACAATAATATCTTCGAGTATGCTTTCGTCGGCACTTATGAGTATGGAGTAATAGATACTATATCATCTTTGACCTTGATGTTTTGAACTGTAAACGTAGATTGTGCCGTTGTGCGTAGTAAACATTGGCTGTACAGTTTTGAACACCAATCTTCGACTGTGCTTTTATGTCGGATATGTGTACAAACGTTCGACGGTTGCGGATATTAATTTTCGACAGGGTGATTAGAGACAGTAACGTTTTACTGAGCAGTTAGGAACACAAAATTTTGACTACCTGTTCAGACACTAAACTTTGATTCGGTGGTTGTGGACAAAAACCTTTGACTTTCTCTCAAGCTAATGTTTAGTTATGGACACTAATCGCAGAATACGTAGTTGTAACCGTAGACTAGTTGCTGATGGTAATGATTTTTAGGTGTGGACACTAATCGTTGACTTCTCAGTTGCGTGCAGTAATCGTTTTGAAGACGCAGTTAAAAGCAATCTTTCAGCTCAGTCACGGACACTAATCTTTGACAACTGGGACATGAAAAATACCTAACAAATCCAGACTTTAAATTAAAGATTCCGTTCTAATTAGTTAACCTTAGTAATGAATCTTATTGATGATTCATCGAATCACATCTCTCACTCGTTACGATACCCAAAACAAAAATGTTTTCAGATAATTACAGTGCCGATGACCGACCGACACAATCCGGACGTCACATAAATTAATGACCCCAGAGGAGTTTAAAATAACCATAAGAAAAAATATTCATCACAACACCAGTGTTCATTTCCACAAATAATAATTAACCACAAGGAACGAGAATCGCATTTCTGATTTGTGACACTTGCCCTTTCAAACGTATACGGGACTTTTTCAAGAAAACTAAGATTCCACAGAGAAGAGCAATAAGTTTCTCCACTACCTTCATCTCAAAGGAAACTCTCATTATCTTTTCCCAATGATGGCAACAACCATTTTAAGATCAGTGTGAAGAGGTGAAAATGATAAATAATAATAACAAGAGGAGAGAGGAAAAATAAAATGGCCACTGACTTGTAGAGGGAAAACCCTCCTCAAAAGGACAAAATGAGAAATGGAGGGTTATAATAACGAGCAATTTCCCAATCAATTATTTTCTTGTGACAGGTTCTTGAGATGATCCTTGAGCAGGTGGCAATCACCAACTTCAAGAAAAAAAAAGAATGGCTGAACGCATAGAGAAGAAAATTACGTTTTATCTTTTCTCTCCGGTAATAATAATCACCCGAAGCCATATATGAAGATGGCTCGAAGGTGCCAATTTCTCACAAACGTTCAATTGATTCGATAATTAAAATCAATCGTACCTAAAGATGGTGTTACGCCATCGAGAACAGAAAAACGCCGCGAATCCAACACCTCTCAACACTCCCTTTTTTTTCCGACTTGGAAAACATTCTGGAAATGACACTCGGCGACAGGCCACCATATCCAATTTTAAATGGCCATTTCCACTCAATCAAATGACACCATCGCGTGGGGGCCAATTAAGGTATTTAATAGTACTTTTGAGAGAGGAAGAAAATGTGTGAAAACAGCCATTTTTATTTTTTTTTTCCGGTGACATCTCCCAAGACGTGTCACAAACCCCGAGCTAAGTACTAGTTGCGCTCACGACAAGCGAAACTGCGACGCTATTGAAGACGTATTATGGTCAGGGTATGTCCTGGACAACCCGTGAGTGATCGGAAATTAATTATTAATGATTCTCTTCCTACATTGGCTTCCTCCCTCTCTCTCTCTCTCTCTCAATTAATTGCTGACGCTAGTTAATTAGAGGTGGGCTATTCTCACACCTTGCCTTAAAATTTCGTGGTGATAAGTCTCCGTTTATTACAGGGTTCGGCATCGCGGCTTTAAAGCGTTCATGTTTTATATATGATATGAATGGCCGCCGCTTTGTCATCGAGATTGCGTGCGAATTAAGTACTATCCTCGGGGATTATCGACGGGTCGATTGCAATTTTTTCCGAGAAAAAAGGTGTCGTTGTAATAGTTTTTCTTTCTTTTTTACCGACACATTGTGTCTTTTGATGCCCCTACTCCCCATGGGCATTCCGAGAGGTGATTCGTTATGTTCCTCCCCCCTCCCCCCATGGGACACTTTAACAGTAGCCGGATACTATTAATATAGCCGATGATGTTGATAACAGTGTTTGTTGCAACGTAAGTGTTTTTCCGTGTTTTGAATTTCAGAAGCTAAGCAGGTAACTATACAGAGTGCTGGTATCTGTTTACCACAAGTTGGGAATTCTGCGATATTCTCGGAGGAATTTCGTGGTTCGGATTTCCTCGAGGACAAGGTTCTTATGTAGGCCTACGTAGTAATAAGTATTGGTCGAGAACGTACGTATGTGGTCTGAAATATAATCTGTGGTGGATTCTATGAAGGACTTTGGCCTAATGGCTATAAATCTTGAGCATGTTTTCAGGTGTTATAGGCTGGGTTTAGCCCGTGCTGTTGTTTCGAAGACGCTCGAAGATGATGGGCTGCATTCTCTTGTGATCGTTTGCGTTGAATATAATGTTTCGGACAGCGTAAGTATTCTTGTCGTGCTTCAGACCAAAGGTATTCAACCCATGGCCCGCTGGTCACATCTGGCCTAGGTGCTTTTTGTTATAGCCCGTCGATCAGTTTTAGAAAATTGTTGAAAACATCGAAAAGCGATGAATTCTAGAATTAAATGAAAGAAATAATTTCAGAATTAATGATAGAAATAATTGCAGAATAATTGATAATTGATTAAAGAAATATTTCCAGAATAAATCACCAACTATTTTTTCCCCTATTTAAGTCGGGGCTCCCTATTGGTCACCTTCAATTAAGATGTCAATATCTTGCATAAGTTGGCAGCCCGTGGGCTTCGTGAGAAGTTTCAATTTGGCCTGCCGGGTCTGAAAGGTTGAAGACCCCTGAAAGTAACCGAAAAACATCACCATAGGGGCCGTTCAAGTATTACGTCATCATCGATGGGGGGGGGGGGTTTCCGATTTGCTGACTTTTGGTGACAAAGGGGGAGGGGGGGGGGTTTGGATAATACTTACGTCATCAACCACCCTTTATGAAAATATGAGTTAGGAATCAGAGGAGCAGAGCTGATGACGAAATTTTGCTGACAAGGGGGGGGGGCTCAAAAATGGCTAAAAATTTGCTTACGTAATACTTGAACGGCCCCATAACAGTCACTTATAAACAACGATTCTCGTATGCAAATGCTATCCGGTCGTTTATAGAGCAAAGGTTGCGTACCTCGAATGCTTGGACCTCATAATAATTCCTCGACAGCATGTAAAAAATGTTGCTTTAAACAGCATCATAAGTAGAACCCGGAAGTTCAGGCAAAATGCCAAAAATGCCTCTTTTTTCCTTTTTTTTTTTTTTTTTTGCCTATTTTCAAACTTATTTGTAATAACGGCCTTTTCGAATTTTTCGTGCCTATTTCAACGTTGTTTCAAGTTTATTCTTGAATTTCAGAGGTCTTATTCAGTTTGAAACTTGGATGTTTTGAACATCGGGAACTTCAAAAGAATCGTTCTTTTTAAAATCTGTTAGTATTGATCATCACCAAAAGAAGTCCCTCCAGTCCAGTTCTCTTCCAGTCCAATTTTAAAATAACGAATATGTGAAAGTGCCTGTAGATGCAGAAAACCTGCTGTGTCATGCATCAACTTTTCCCCTAATGTTTAACAAATTTAATCCTAAATAAAAAGGGTAGGCATTGTATACACCGAAAGGCCACTTTATCATGACCACCTGACAGTTTTAAGCAAATGAGCTGTGGCGTCACATGTTGCCGCTAGAGAGCTAAGCTATTATGAAAAAGATACGCCTAGTTCCTGAGATAGTAGTATATGTCAGTGCCGTCTTAAGGCATGGGCCCAAACGGGGCCTCAAGTGAAGAGTGGGGGTGGGGGGGACTCACAAAAATGAGATCTGGTGGAAATTTTCGAGAATTTGCCTCGTAGGGCCCTCAGAAAAACCAATTGGCCCGGAGGCCCTTGATACTCTTAAGACGGCCTGATATAGGTGAATTGCTTATGAAGATATATGGGTAGAAAAAACGTGATTTGACGGACTTTGGACGTGGGTTGATTGTTGGAGCTCGGAGCCATGGGGCATCGGCGTAACCACCGCATCAGTGAACTAGAGCAGCTGTAATTAGTGTTTAGAGACTGGAATATTTTAAATTATTTAAAACTCGGCCGAGACAGAAAATATGTTCCACAACAAAATGCCTAACCCCAGCCCTGAAGGCGAATACGTAACTTTTGTGCTTTGCGAACCAAATTACAACATATATTCGATCTGTCCCCATCCACGTTTACTACATATTTTGTGTTGAATGCGATTGTCTAGTTTTTTATGGTCTAAAATTAATGGCGTTACTTTTCGCGATTTGTCTCTGATTGCTGGGGTTGACAGGTGAATTAAATCAACCTACGCTGGGAGATAATTGGCTGTGAAATACAGTAGAGAGTACGTTTATAACATAGCCTGGTAATAACATACGCAGCGAATACAACATACGGCTTTGTCATCCTCGAATTTTGGCCCACGTTTACTTCCTTATATATATATATATATATTCTACTATTACATAACCTCACTTAAAACATACACTATGGATATGACACACCAAAAACACTCTCTCTTAACCTAAAAAATAATTCGGATATAACATACTGCAAACAAAAACCTGGAAAAATGAAACCAAAAACTGACTTGTTTGTGCAACATGTAATTGTTATATGCGAGTGATTCTTTTTTCACAGAAAACCGTGAAATTTTTATAAAAATAAATTTTTTTGTCGAAATAGTGACATTATTTGTAAATAATTACATTAGCACTGTGAGATGGTCTAAAGCAGCGTTTCTCAACCTTTCTATAGATCCAAGGACCATTAAAATTCCGGAAACAATGCGACGGATCACTCGTGTCCCGTATTACGGGACCTGTGTTTTTTTTAATTTTATTTACACATTTGTCCCGTTTTTTCAACGATGCTCATTTGAATTTGTACTAAAATCGTAAATAAACAGAGTTTTGTCATAACTTATTGTGATAATCACAGCTACATTGACAATTACTCATCTCACATATTTGTCCGATATAACATTTTCCCTCAATTTTTCAGCGATTTTAAACTGCAATAGGGGGGATTTTGGCGAATTACGGCAACTTTTTGATGACAAATATCCGACGACCCGTATTCAAGATACGAGTCGGCTAACCCTTATTTTTCTCAATGAAATATGGTCATACTCTCATTTGAATGTTTTATTTTGTCGAATAAATTTTCCCTTTACTGCGATTTGTATCAGCCATTTATATTGCCCTCTTCCCACCTTCACCCATTTTTGCAGTAGGTTTAATTATCAAATTTGTGGCAAATTCATATTTTTTGACTACAATAATGATTAAAAAAATAAATTACGCCTTTGTCTACGTACAGGGTGTTTGTAATTAAAGTTCCACTTTGAAATGACCATAAAAAGAAACCAAAAGGACAAAATGTTATCAAACGTGATAATAGTTTACAGATTTAATTTTCCGCAAAGAAAACAAAAAAGTTCAAAAACTCACCACCAGCGGGGAATGGCGCTGTATGCAATATTCATATATGCATATATGCTGCCGCATATATGATCAACCCATGGCCCGCGGGCCACATGTGGCCCTCGGAGTCATCTGATGTAGCCCGCGACAAATAACCAAACCACTCAAGTGGCCCACGAAACATCAAATCACCTAAGTGGCCCGTAGTACATTACCAGATTCCTTCAGTGGCTCATGACGCATTTCCAGATCGTTTAAGCTGCCAATGGTGCATGCCCATCCAGATCATTTAAGCAATTCCCCTAGCACATTTCCAAATAAATCCAGCGACCCACGATACACTTCCAAATCACTATATTGACCTACGGCACACAACCAGCTCACTGAAGTGGCACGTGACGCATTTGCAAATTACGCAACTGGCTGGCCAGCACATTTCCAGATCTCCCAAGCAGTCGGTGGTACACTTCGACATCACTAGAGTACCCCTCCCCCAACGGTTCATTTGAGCGGGCCGCTTCATTTTCATAGATCACTTCAGTAGCTCTTGGCAACATTTCCGGATCATTTAAATTTTCTGCGACACATTTCTAGATCACTCAAGCAACCCGCAACACGGTTTCAGATAACTTTAATTACCCCCGAAACATTTCCAGATCACTTAAGCGGCACACTTTCAGATCACCTGAATAACTCACGACACACTTCCAGGTGACTGAAGCGGCCCGCGGCACGCTTTCAGACCTATCACCTGAGTAACACACGATATATTCCCAAATGACTGAAGTGTCCCGGCTGCACACTTTCAGCTGAGTGGCTTGAGACTCATTTTAAGATAACCGAAGTGGCCCGCGACACGTTTCCAAACCAATCAAGTGGCCCACGCTCTCCAAAAGGTTGAGCACCCTTGTTCTACCGGACACCAATACAAAACACACATAGGCGTACACAGAATTTTCTTTTGGGGGGGGGGTGTTTCAATTTTTTTTTCTTCTATGAAGGGGTTTTTTTTAACACTGTAATCTCGGTTTCTCCCCCACCCCCCGCGTACATCAATGTCAAAATTTCAGGCAATACACAGGGTCATGGCCTCCACAAGGGGTGGGCTGACAAGGCTCCAGCCCTGGGACCCGGGACGATTTTCACCATTTTTTTTTGCTTTTTCGCGCGATAAATTCATCATAAAGGGGCCCCCGTGAAAGTGCGGTCGGGGGCCCCCGCAAAAGATCCCAGCCTAGGGCCCTGCTCCTAGGATGTGGGGGGGGGGGAGGCATGCACAGGGTCACCTGTAAGTGCTAGCACGGATTTTATCTATCTCATCAATCGCCCTTCGTAGAAGCATGATTCCAATTTAAAAAATGCTCAACAGGCGTTCAAAAAATTACCCTGTACCAGTTCTGTGAGTAAAAATACAGTGTGCGACAAATTGAAAAATCTAAATTTCTGAACGGTCTCCCTGTGCTCCAACTTCCAATTAAAATATTGTTGCCCTGTCTGTCGTGATGCCAACAAAAACAAAATTCCGTGTTTCTAAGCGCAATACTCACAGAGATATTCGAATTCGAAAAACGGAGGAGATTTGGGAGGAAAGAACGCACCGTTAAAATGAAGAAAAAAACCGTTTTACCCGCATTTAACGCTGTTTTTTCCCCCAAATTTCCCCGTTTTTTTCGAATTCGGATATCTCTATAAATATCGCACTTAGAAACATGAAATTTTCTTTCTGTTGGCATCGGGACAGACAGGGCAACAGCTTTCTAATCGGGAGTTAGAGCGCAGGGGGACCGTATAAAAATTTAGATTTTTTTTTTCGTTACACACTGTATTTGCGCTATCAAAACTGGTACAGGATAATTTTTGCAACGCCTGTTGAGCATTTTTCAAACTGCAATCGTACCTCTACGACGGATGATTGACGAGATAAAGGCAGCGCTAGTACTTGCAGGGGACCCTGTATACCTAGGACTAGAGATGTAAAATTCTCGAGAATATTCTCTGGAAGGACTACTTTTATAAATGACTGGGAATATCTTTCTCTTATCAAAAATAATAAGAATTATTCTCAAGTTATTAATAACAATCCTTCCAGAGAATATTCTCGTCAACAATTTATAAGAATATTCTCAAGTTATTTATAATAGCAGTCCTTCCAGAGAAGTATTCTCAAGAATATTTGCAATAACATGTATTAGAGATAAATAAACTCTGTAAATAAGGGGTCATTCAAGTATTACGTCAGCATCGGGGGGGGGGATTTCGGATTTGCTGAATTTTGCTGACAAGGGGGGGGGGGTCAAAAATGGCTGAAAATCTGCTTACGTAATACTTGAATGGCCCCTAACTTGAGAATGATTCTTATTATTTTTGATGAGAATATTCTCTAGTAATTTATAATAATAGTAGTCCTTTGATAGAATATTCTTTGTTCCCGTCTCTCTCCTCGGCGGGGATATTGAAGTTTGTAGCCTACAATATTGAAGCTTGAAAGCAAGAAAATGGAGACTAACATGGCTGAATTGCACGGCTTGCAAAGAAATGCGAGTGATGCAGAATTTAAGTGCATGTACATTGAAAACAAAACAACAGTTCCGTATCTTCTTAGAATGAAGGTGATTGTATAAGAATAGCTCTTCCCCTTTGTCAGTCAACTTTGGTTTTACTCTTTGCTTTGAACCAATTTCTGAAAATTTATCTAATTTTATATTAAGGTTTTAATCTAAAGGTTTTTAAGGTTTTTAAGGACTTTTTAAGATTTTAATCTAAAGGTTTCTAAAATCTTCATATAACAAAACTTTTAAAGCCTCTCATTCTAATGAGAAACCCCCCTTGTCATTGGGGGGGTGATTATGCTAAAAATTGCTTTTCGTTTTAAATGTTTTAGGCAATGAAAAAACTAATTTATATTTCATAATCTATATATATAAAATTGATTTTCTGTGTGTATGTTCTCTATACAAATCTACATTTTTATATCGATCGTCGCCAAATTTTGCATATATACCAAATGGAACCCGACTTGAACGATAGGCTACTTTAAAATTTCGCCAGAGCAGGGCGAATGCCCCAAACGGGCAAAAAACTGTCGGGCAACAATGGTTTTTGGGTCTCAACAATCACTTTCCGAACGTTTGCTTTGGTTACCGTGGTTCCCTAGCAATGCGTTTCAGGCTATGACAATAAAGGCAATGCCTTTACAACGGTTTGACACTTCTTTAATCATGTTAGTATATGTATAATAGTTTATGGCTTTATAATGGTTTGCCACTTTTTCAATCCTCCCAGTAATGAGGCTTTTTGAATAGATGTCATAGTCATCATCAGCATCGGTTTGAGGGTCAGGCAAAGGGTGATCCCATAGAAATCAGCTTTAAAATTGCCGATTTTACTGTAGAAATACGGACATTTGGTGGGGTTTTCTGTCACATCAGTAATTTTAAAAATTGTATTGAATTCTCGATTTTTGAAATATTGAGTTCGCTTAGAGATATACGAAGCCCAGGAGATTAAATATGAAGTAATTAGCCGGACCTACTTTGGAGTTGGATATCCATGCAATAACATTGATTTCAACTTTTTATTTACATCTTCTCAAGCTCGAAAATGAAAATGCCTGTATTGTCTTTTGATATTCAACTGCATAAATTCATAGTTTAGGATGTTTTAAAATTAATTATGGGCCCGTAAAATGCACATCGAAAAAATTCCACAGCTTTAATTAAGCATTTTCGGAAGCTGAAACGGGCAGAGATGGATAACTTGAAGTTCGGGGGGAATCGAAATACTTGGTGCCCCTTAAAAAAAGGAAATATATATATATGCACATATATATTCGTTTCTACGTTTCTTTAAATCTGGATTTCTTGTATTTCATGAGTCGCGCAGGAAGTCGCCATATTGGTTAACTTAGACACGGTTTGCATGTCCCTCAAAGAAAGAGGGAGATATCACGTGATCCAAAAAGCCTCATTAAAGAAAACCCCGGACAGCGCCGGGTATTATAGCTAGTATTTCATAAAATTGGTAAAAAAAAATTCATTATTTAAAAGAAAAATGAATATTCTCGATTATTCTCCAATTTGTACATCCAGGAGAATATTCTCAGAATATTCTCGTTCTCCAAGAATATTCTCCGGGGAATATTCTCATCTCTCATCTCTACCTAGGACACTGATATGTCCACACAAAAAAATTGATTGTAAAATTCGTAGATAATTACGAAAATTTTAGTATTCAGCGTTGGTACCAACCGAGAGGATGGGGATATAATACCCGTCGTTATATTTATTGGCCAAAACACGTTCCTAGCTTGACACATTGAAGAATTGCTTTTGCAACCAACCGCGATTCATCAATGTTCTCGACAGGTCAGTATGCGTCTCAATTAAAAATAAAATAACCGGAACCCATATACATGAAAACTGTTGCTTTTGTACGGATGTACATAGAAAACGTGGGTTTTTTTTCCTAGGGTTATGTAATAATGGCCCTTTAATTTTCCTCAGAATTGATCGGAGTTATTTTTAATGGTTATGTATTGGTCATGGTAAAGGTCAGGCTGAGCTTGCGCGAGATTATATTGGATGTTATATTATGGAGCCAGCGAGACCGATCGGTTATTACATGTCGTATGAAAGAACACATTCAATGAACTATCAGGTGTCGGATTTGTCGACTTGGTAATGAAAACGTCGGTTTCTTTGTAACATCTCTATTTTACGTGCCACGTGACGCACGTGGAGGAAGGAGACTGGTGAGGTTTGTTGTGGGATTTCGAGGTGGAACCCGTTCGGATTGGGTTCCCGGATGAGACCATGGTTTTCAGAGCTGTTCCAGGTCGTTTTTCGGTCTTAAATGTGGAATTAAGTGCTTCGTAAAATGTTATCACTTTCATGATATATTCACTAAATTTCACACTAGCTCGCAGGATCCATCTAGGACCTTATGAGGATGTAGATTCCAAGTTTGGAATCATTGACCCGTGAGGTTCAAGAGTGGGTCGCCAGGCTCGCGTTTCTTCGGAGACAGGTCTGGATTTCTCTTTGATTCTATTTTAATGTTCACTCTTCTTTGTTGTTGAGCCCGGCTGAATCCGGAAAGTCGAGGAATACTCGTAGGATCAGTAAAGTCACAAGAGTACAGACGCGAGCATGAGTAGTAGGGACACATACACATAAAGAGGTTCACCGACTTTCGAGCCACCACAATCACGCGTAGACGGCATTACGAACCGGCCTTGTCAGTTTTGAACGTTTGCTTTTTTAATGATTGATGCTTGACTACCTGAATTTACCTCAGAAAACACCTGATGGCCAATTGAGAAGGTAGGACATTTACCAAACGCTCAAAGGCAGAGCCGTCCCTGGAAGGTATGTGAGGGGCGGAGGGTTCTGGTGCACCAGGCGCTGGATCAGGAAGGGCGCTGAGTGACTGTTTTTCTTTAAAAATTACGGACGTGGGAGCACCAAAATTGACTCTAGTCTGTGCTTAGTCAGAGTAAATTTTCGTTTCTATTTTGGGCCCTGGTGACATGCGCGGCCGTCCAGGGTCCCGCGCACCATTTCGGCTATGGAAATCTTAACAGAAACCTAAAGAATGTGAAGAATTACTGAAAAAATATCCACCCACCTCTCTTTCTCTCCATGTCTGGGCTTCCACGTCTGTGAAGAGTGGCCCTGATTAAAAAAGACGAATGAGTCCAGCAAGCACGAGTAGTGTGGACTCAAGAGACATTAAAGGAGTGTTTTCACTAGAAACGAATGGTGTGAAAATAACTTGATACAGTATTTACAAAAAGATTGGAACCGAAACCTGAAACTTGAATATCTCCGGTTGGTGTCTGATACTCAGCCCCCTCCCCCCATGCTTCAGAACTGATTTTGTGACAACCCCACCCCGTCCATCTACGTTTAAAACGAATAGGTAGATATTCTCTTACCTCAAAGCTAGAGCCCTGCTAGCTTCCTACTTTTATGAGGGGCCCATGATGATAGCCCTCGTGTTTTTGAATTCGGACTCGGTTGGCCTTGACATCCATTTAACATATGCGCCATCGAATCATAAGAAATATCACGCGATAAATTTCCGAATTTTCTTGATTTATCCATTTATATATTCTTTACAACCTCATAATATGATTTATTTGAGGCTATTATTATATACGACGAACAATTAACAATGTACGATTCCCTCTCGGGGGGGAAGCCGATAATTACACAGGCCACCTGCACAGTGATTCCGATAGCTTCCGACATTAAGCATAAATCCAACGATACGACATCTCTAAATTTACAGTAAATCGGATACAAAAGAATGGGAACGCATATAAATATTTCGAAACGGCACATTCTTTATAACGTTTTCCTCTATACTATTATAAATAAAAACTCGTAGAAACAGGAAAAGACAGGTCGTAATTGAAGTGCCGCTACGTCGTAAAATTTAGGATCCAATAATTGTAAATCACGATATGTCAGCGAATAGACCCTCCCCCTTTTTTACATAGATCGAGAGGGGGCCCCATCCCCGAGAGGGCCCCCCCCCCCCGCTTTTTGATGACGTATAGGCGAATTACACATATGGTGGATAAAAGTGATATTTAATTTGGGATGTGTTCATGTGATGGTGCCACCCGAATAGAATATGATGAACTTTTTCAATGCATTTTTCCGTGTGTAGAGATTGAATAATTTGATCACGAATAGATCTCAACAAAAAGGGGTTGGGGCCTTTAGAGCAGTGGTTCTCAATCAAGTCCGCGGCCCGGTAAATCGCTTTTGCGTAAGTGAAAGGCCCGTTCATACGCACAACTAACGAAAAATGAAGGGGGAAAAATGAAACTGCGAATCACTCACGGCCCGATGTGACTAGTGTTAGGGCCCGGCGGTTGAGAAACATTGCTTTAGGGGGGGACCGTGTAATATTCTGGGATTGTGAGCGAACATAGGATTTAGGATGGAGTTATAGCGAGAACCGATCGCAGAAAAAGCGGCTTTCAGTCGAAAAATGTCAAATTTGATGGCATTTTATGTCTGCAATCTCGGTATGGAAGTCAAAACCATAGGCCCCCCCCTAGTAACGACAAAAATTTTATGTCACTTTTTATACGTATTCAGGCATCCGAGCTGGTATAAAAATGCTGGTCCTGTAATAATGGGCCTGATATCTCTGCATGGATATATAAGTGGAGCTTTTCCTAACCCGATATTCAAACATATTTAGAAACCGAGCACCTTTGGCTTAAAGTCAGGTGTCTTTAAGGAACAGTCCGTGGACCGCATGTGGTCTACAAAGATTTTTGCTACAGTAGCTCGCGGACGCAAATTCTTACATCTTACAGAATTCGTAGAAATGTTGGAAAAAACGCCGTAATGAAAAAATGTGTTCCAGAATTCTGTGGTGTTTTGGTCAGAAAATGATATTTCAAAAAAATGACTTTTGATCGCAAGTCTTGTCAATTATAACTAATTAGAAGTGAGATAAATGCACAAATACGTGCGTACGGCTAAACAACATGCTGATGTATATTTTCATTTGTATTTGTGTATATGTGTGTGTGTGTGTATATATACAGGGTGATTATAAAAAAACTATCCCGACATATGGGCCCCTAACTATCATACCATTCACAGAAACTGAATGAAATTTTGGCATAAGGTATTTTGAGGTATGCGCTCAAGAATGATATGGAAAACAACAGTCTCACTCTAACAGTTACGGTTACAGTGAGAAAATTTCGAAAATATCAAATGGCAACACCAAGTTTTTTGTATTGGAATGTGATGTCCATTGTGAAAAACCCTAAATAGCGTTCGAACGGCAACTGTAGCATGAAAATCACCGGCGGTAGATAGGCCAAAAGTGAGGACAACCAATAAGGACAGAGAAGCAGCATAAAATAAAGCATTTTATTGTGTTTTCCACATGACCTTGTGGAGGACTAGTCAGGATGGGATCTCAGCCGAAGAAACGGTGTGACGAATGAAACGAACATTAATGCTCTGGTGCACGGCAAAGTCCTTTTTCCTTGCCTAGCTCCGGGGATTTTCGTGCTACAGGTGCCATTCCAACGCTATTTAGTATTTTTCAGTATGGAGATCGCATTCCAATACGAAAAACTTGGTGTTGCCGTTTGATATTTTCTCATTGTAACCGTAACTGTTAGAGTGACACTGTTGTTTTCCATATCATTCTTGAGCGCATACCTCAAAATACCTTATGCCAAAATTTCATTCAGTTTCTGTGAATGGTATGATAGTTAGGGGCCCATATGTCGGGATATTTTTGTTATAATCACCCCGTATTGCAGAATTAATGAGATAATTTTGGAATTCATAAGAAATAATTAAATAATAGAATTAAAAGGGAAGAATTATTTCGCAATTATTGAAAGAAATGGTTTCAAAATCGGTGAAAAAAATTATTCTGCAATTTAGGAAAATGTGCAATTTATGAAAAATATTTCTTGAATTAGTGAAAGAAAATTTCTAGAATCAATGAAAACTCATATTTAAAAATAATTTTAGAATTCATCAAGTCCATATACAAATTCAATGAAAAAATAGTTTCATAACAAATAAAATTCTGGAGCCCCCCCCCCCCGGAAGGGATAAAGAGCCCTGGGCGCCATTGGGGGGGGGGAAACCCGTTAATCCACTGCATGAATCCAGATACTGCAGCATGTCGTTCGTTCATGGAATTCCGCTATATTTGAAGAATTGAAGACCCCTGTCCAAGGAAGACCCTGTCAAGTTTAAGACTCCTGTCCCATGGCAGGGTTTTAATGCTTATTTGAAGTGTGCTCCCCCTCCTTCAAGTAAAATTCAGCTCTGTCATAATGCCTGAACATAAATTTTAGTGGTCCATTCCCCTCCAAGTTCTACCGCGGTGGTCAAAATTTCTACTTAAGATTCGATGGAAAAATGACATAAATTAAATTTCCCACGACGCAAACTGACTACTACTACTACTACTACTAAACCACACATGTACCTCGTTCATATTCCTCTGCGGAACCTCTAACGAATTGGTACATGCGAGAATGTGTGTGTACGTGTAGTGAAACCTGACGTAAAGTTTGTTTCTGTGTAATGCTTGTTATGTGCTGCCATCTGCCACCAGTTTTTCTAAATACGAGTGAAGTGTAATGATTGAATAATTAATCGTTGTAGGCCTGTTGCTGTCTGTGGCGAGACTTTTCAATGGGGAGATCGGCTCGCATTTGCGCCTCGAAGTTGGGAACCACAGGAAACCAACTTCAGCCGACCACCACTATGGCGACGGTGGGGTTCGAACCCGGATCCTCGCGATGCGAGTCCGTCATTATGACCACTCGACCACCACAGCCATGGCCCCCACAAGGGGTGGGCTGACAAGGCTCCAGCCCTGGGGCCCGGGACGATTTTTACCTTTTTTGTTTTTTCACGCTGTAAATTCATCATAAAGGGGGCCCGTGAAAATCTGATCGGGGGCCCGCATAAAATCCTGGCCTGGGGGCCCGGCTCCAGGATGTGGGGGCCATGACCGCAGCGGCGACGCAAACTGACTGCCGATTGATGATTCATTCAAGCAGAACCTAAAGGTACTGTTTCATCTCCGGTATGGCACCTCAAATGAGCGAAAGGCGGACAGGGCTCCTGCCAGGGGAACCCGGGATGAATCTCAGAGGTTTTGTTGTTTCTGGCGTTTTTTAAATTAATATTGGAGGAAAGCCAAGGAGAAAAAAATCCTAGATTCTCGTGAAAGATTTCAGTCTATGGGTCCGGCTTCCAGTCCTGAAAAAACCAAACCCAACTGCGATGAACAAAATTTCTACTGAAGATTCAATACGGTAATGACCCAAACTGGCCATGTAAATGATTCATTCAAGCTGTATCTGTAGGCAGGGTTGTCATCTCAGGGATGACCCCCCCCCCCCCCGAATTGGGGAGAACAAGGCTCCACATCCAGGGAACGTAGGATGAATCTTATTAGAGTAGTATTTATTTATTTTTTTTATCAATACAATAGAGCAGTGATTCCCAACGTGGGCGTTAACGCCCCCTGGGGGGCGATGGAATGTTCCACGGGGACGGTAGAAGCTACGGGTTTAACATAGGATCCTATGGGTTAGATTGCGTTGGGGGGGGGGGGCGATGGGAGAAAAAAATTTCTGAAGAAGGGGGCGATGGGACAAAAAATGTTGGGAAACTATGCAGTAGAGTCTCGATAATTCGAGTCTCTCGTAAGCTCGAGGTTCCGGATAATCGGAGGTGCTGGAATCTTTCGGAACCTCGAGCTTAGGGGGCCATTCAAGTATTACGTAAGCAGATTTTTTTCAGCCATTTTTGACCCCCCCTCTTGTCAGCAAAACACTGATCTCCCCCCCCCCCCCCCGGTAGCAGCTTTGAATATATACGGGTAATTTTCTAGTTTGAGAGTGTCTTCACAGGGACTGCACTGAAGAGGGTCTTGATCCCAATACTGAGGTCTTAGGAAGAACACCAGACCAGAATTTTTCACTGCAGTAAACACTTCTGGTGTAAATAAGCCCCTTCCCCCCCATGACTTGAGCGAAAGCCCTACCAGGCTCCCTCTAAATTAAACTATGGGTCTTAGAAGTACTATTACGAAATTAGTTTAGCCTTTCAATTAAAACAAAAAAAAAAATGCAGGTAAGAGGTTGTTCAAGTATTACGTCATCGTCGACGGGGGGGGGGGTTCCGATTTGCTGACTTTTGGTGATAAGGGGGGGGAAGGGGGGTTTGGATAATGCTTACGTCATCAACCACCCTTTATGAAAATATTATTCTTAATAACATCTTACTCGATGCGCCGAAAACGAGAGGGCCGCTTAAGTCCTCTGGAAATATGTCCGGGCCGCTTACGTGCTCTGGAACTGTGCCATGCATCACTTAAATTATCTGAGAGTGTGCCGCGGGTAACTTGAGTGATGTAGAACCAAACTGGGGGCCACTCAAGTTCTCTAAAACTACAACACTTGTCACTCAAGGGATCTCTAAATGTGTCACGGATCGCTTAAGTGTTCTGGAACTGTGTCCCGAGTCATTTAAGTAATCTGAAAATATGCCACGGGCCGCTTAAATGTTCTGGAATTCTACCACGGAGCACTTAAGCGATCTGTAAATGTGCCGCTTAGTTCATTTTTACAAAATTAGGTTTGAAGAGGGCAGGCCGCATCAGATAACCCCCAGGTGCCATATTTCGTCCGCGGGCCAAGGGCCTTTATGCGATTATATGGCTTAGAGGGTGGGTCACAATGAATTTATTAAAGATAAATTTTGCGTTGATAGCCTTCAAATAGCATTGAAATTAACAGAAATTGATTGTAATAACATGAAAAGGTGTTTTCTTCCGAAATTTAAATTTTACAAAAATTATGTTTCTTGCATTGAAAAAAGAAATTTTTGATCGTGGGAGGAGGGCACGAGCCCCTATGCCTCCTCCCCCCCCCCCCGTGTACGTGTCTGATCCCACAAATATGCGTTAGGATTCCGAGGGGACGGGTTACTCCTGATGACGAAATTTCGCTGACAAGGAAGGGGGGGGGGGTTCAAAAATGACTAAAAATTTGCTTACGTAATACTTGAACGGCCCCTAAGAGATTTCAGCCTATGGTGATACAGCCCGGCTCCAAGACGTGGGTCTAACACGACTGGTGTTTAGATTGGATTTAGTTTGGGCAAAAGAAGAAACAATTCTAACAATCCAAAGGAAACCAATTTTCCGATTTCTGCCAATTATAGATATTTCATTCGATTCCTGATCCACACAATCGCACCTTCTGTTCGGCCCAAGCAATTCATAATCCGCCACGGATAGCATAAATACATCTTTCAAGGAGTGCTTGCGTTAGAGTAGGCAAGGTAGGCGGCCAGCATATCCAATCAAAGGTAAGAAGCCGTCTTAACAAATAGGCAATGACACAAACAAGAAAAAAACACACACACACACAGAAAAGTAACATGGCAATAAATTGTTTTGAAAACCGTGGGTAGAGAAGACAGACCGAGAGACCAGTCTTTGACTAAAGGACATTGCAACAGAGGGACGATGGTTTATGGCCGTCATTAAATTAACTGGTGAAGTCCGAAGAAAATGTATCATTATTACTATTAGTAGATTCTAAAAAGGAAACACGATTTAGTGGATTCTTCTCAACACACACACCGGAGTGGAATGTGACATGTCCTTAATGAACTGGGTGGAGATGCATCTGTTCCACGACGGCGATGACAGATTTAAGGGCCTCTTTGCGTTCTCGAGTTTTAAATCATTGAATAAACCTTATCTAAATTCTTTTAGGGGGGGGGGGGGAGTAAAAATAAATGTTTGCATGTAAGAAACTCTGCGGGAGATTCTTTCTTTGATGGAATGGACATTAGTTTGTTGATAAGGCTTTCCTTCTCTGTAATAGCGTTGCTCTACAGAGGTTACGGTGTCGCCATCTGATGGTCGTTTGATTTTTTATGTATAAGCGTTTATATTAGTGTAATTTTGTTTTTGATTTTTGTGGTCGTTAAATCGAGTTTTTTTTTGGGTTAATTGTTGTGTACACATGTTACGGTAAAATCCCGAAATTTGGTTGGCTAGGTTTTACCGAGGTGAGTTGGTAGAAAGCCCGAAACACGCTTTCATTTCAGACTTTTACCAAGTCCATTTTTGATAAATATCAATTAACGATCGTGAACTTATTAGTTCTTAATCTTATCAATTGTTAATAAATTTTTATTATTTGTCATTAATTAATAATTGTTTATTTTTTATACCTAAATATTATTTATATTTAATAAATCGATCTTTTAAATTGATAAAATCTTTCCCTTATCTGGGATTGTCATTGCTAAAATAATTGGCTTTTATGGAGGCGAGATACCTCGTCACTGCCGCTTAAAGGGTTAAATCAATCAATTGATGAGAATTACCACTTACTTAGTCAGCATCAACGACTCATAAGAGAGATAGATGGCTTTTTCTCAGCCCGAGACATTAAGGAAACAGTTATTTTCCGGATATTATGCGGTGAACTCGGAAAGAAAAGTCATCACGTCTCCGCCGGGACTCGAACCCAGATCCTTTTGCATACCTGGCAAGCATGCTACCTTCTACACCGCTGGAGTCATGAAACTGCCTTCCTTATTTCAGGCTACTAATGCCTCTACTTCAGCGCCTCACGCCAGAGTGCGTGAAATAAGGAAGGCAGGCAGGGTCATAACTACAGTGGTGTAGATGGTAGCATGCTTGCCCGGTATGCAAAAGGGCCTGGGTTCGAGTCCCGGTGGAGACGTGATGACTTTTCTTTCCGAGTTCACCTCAGCATAATATCCGGAAAATAACTGTTTCCTTGAAGAACTCATAAGTTCGTGGTTTTTAATTAATTCATAAGTTTATGATTATAATTAAGTATAAATAATATAATGAGTTCTTGATACTGACTAAGTAAGTGATAATTCTCATTAATTGATTGATTTAACCCTTTAAGCAGCAATGACGAGATATCTCGCCTCCATAAAAGCCTATAATTTTAGCATTGACAAGCCCAGATAGTTTGTAAAAATGATTTCCAAATGGAAAAATTTTTCCCTATAGTCCTTAGGTTCCACATGCTAAAAATCGGAAGAAAGTCTACTTCATTAAAACAATATATGATGTTTTTAATACAAATACAACGCCACAACAGGCAAATTGCCCAACGAGGTGGCTGACTTAAGAACATCATGGATCCCCGAGCCATTTTTTGGAGGCCCCACCTACTACTGCTACACCACACATGCGCCCCCCCCCGCGGAACCCCCCCCCCCCCCAACGAATCGGTACATGCGGGAATGTGCGTGTACGTGTAGTGCAACCTGACGTAAAGTTTGTTTCTGTGTAATGCTTGTTATGTGTAGTGCTCCCATCTGCCCCCAATTTTTCTAACTATGAGTGAAGGGTTATGATTGAATGATTTACCGTTGTAGGACTGTTGCTCTCTGTGGCGAGACTTTTTAACGGGGAGATCGGCTCGCATTTGCGCCTTGAAGTTGGGAACCACAGAAAACCAACTTCAGCCGACCACCACTGTGGGGTTCGAACCCGGATCCTCGCATCACGAGTCCGGCACTATAACCACTCGACCACCACACCTTCCTTAAAGGAAGGATTAGTGATTTTCAATTGCCGCGTGAAAAAAGATTAACTAAAAGCTCGTTTTTAATGATTCAATTCGCCATCATGAATTTACTTTTTTGACCATCATTTTCTTGACGCTAATAAATAAAAAATTATATGATTAGTAATTATATAACTGACGGTTAATTGATTAATTGATTTCTTATATTATAATCAATTAGTCATTAACTAATGAATTAATCAACTACCGTGAACTTTCCTTTACTAATTTTATTTGTCCTTAGTTTTTCAACCTTTTTTTTTAATTTCGTCCCCCTTACTTTTTTTCCCCTTTTTCCTCTAATTTTGATTCTCTATAATTTTTTCTAATTTTTCCACCTTGATATTTTATAATTTTGTATTCTCTTTAATTTCTTTTCCGTTTTTACTAATTTTTCTTCCACTCTTCAATTTTTTTTTTTTTTACTTTTTTTCCCAATTTCATTTTTTTAATTTTTAACTTTTTTTTCCCAATTCTGTTTTCTTAATTTTTCCTTTTTTCATAATTTTGTTTTTTCCTTGTTTTTTGTATTTTTTTCTAATTTTGTTTTCTCCTCAATTTTTTCCCTTTTTTCCCATCGTTTTTTCTTTTCCATTTTTTTCTAATTTTGTTTTTCATTTTTTTTTCTAATTTTGTTTTTCATTTTTTTTTTCTAATTTTGTTTTTCATTTTTTTTTCTAATTTTGTTTTTTATTTTTTTTTTCTAATTTTGTTTTTCATTTTTTTTTCTAATTTTGTTTTTTATTTTTTTCTAATTTTGTTTTTCATTTTTTTCTAATTTTGTTTTCTTTTTTCTAAGTTTTTTTTTTCTTCTATAAAAAATTTTCTAATTTTCTTATTTCCTTAATTCTCTTCTTTTTTTTCGAGTTTGTTTTATGAAAATTATAAATGTCGCTAATTTTAATTATTGTTCCTTCATTAATAATAAGATTAAGTTTTAAAGGTCAGTCCTTAGACTTTTCTCATAAGGAATTTCTCCTAGACCTTGTTTTTTCCCCATGTATTGTTTCTTCCATTTCTTCCTGATGAATTTTGCATTAATTTTTTCTTTTATCTCAATCGAAATTTTTTTTTTAAAAACACGTATTTCAATACTTTCCGTAAAAAATTAGTTTCCTTCATTCAAATTTTTTTGCCTTTTATTTCCATTTTAACGAAAATTGTTTTATTATGTTTTTTTCAATACAGTACATTGTTAAATTTTGTATACACAGGGTGCATAGTCAACTCCTCTCGCCGCAAATTACTGACGAACCGTTGATCCTAGACCAGAGGTCTCCAACCTTTTTCTAGTCGCGAGCACTGCCTGTACCCGTCATCAAAAGCAGAGCACCCTTACGGCAAAGTTTAGCATACGAATGTATGAAATCAGGATGATTTCTTTCCTTTAATGCATTTTTTATAAGGTATTTTAATTGGAATGTTGATCAAGTGCCCGCGAGCATGAAATCGGACACAAGCACCGAGCACTCTGGGTGATTCAGGGAGCACCGTGGTGCTCGCGAGCAACGGGTTGAAGATGCCTGTCCTAGACGCATACTTTTAATTGGATGAAGTATGCAAATAACGTGTAGATTTCAGATCCGCCACTGATATTTCAAGGGGGCTGTATAAATATTATAATAAAATAAAAATAACTTTTCATACAAACACCCTGTCCTCAATAATCCAAATGTAAAGTTGTTGCCTTGTCTCTCCTGAGGCCAAAAAAAATTTCCACGTTTCTAAGTGAACGTGCTATCTTCCAAATTTTACCCTGTCCTAACGTATACTCTATCTTTTCGATCAGATATTTGAATTCAAAAAGTGGAAAAGGACAGCATCAACGAAGGAAAGAAGCGATCGTTGCCCGTTAGTTATACGCTATTCTTTCCCAACTTTCTTCCGATTTTTGAACTCTGATATCTCAGCAAATATTGCACTAAGGAATGTAAAGTTTTTTTCTTGGCCTCAGAAAAGATGGCGCAACAACTTTCTAATTGTTTTTTTAGGATAAATATGTCCTAAAATTTTTTTCATTCTTATCTAAAATAACATTAGTTTTAGCAAAATAGTATGATTGCACCCCACCCACACCCCCGCGTAACCCCCAACTAATCGGTACATGCGGGAATGTGCGTGTACGTGTAGTGAAACCTGACGCGAAGTGTTTTTTGTTTCTCTGTAATGCTTGTTATGTGTAGTGCTGCCATCTGCCACCAGTTTTTCTAACTATGAGTGAAGTGCTATGATTGAATGATTTGTCGTTGTAGGACTGTTGCTGTCTGTGGCGAGACTTTTTAACGGGGAGATCGGCTCGCATTTGCGCCTTGAAGTTGGGAACCACAGAAAACCAACTTCAGCCGACCACGGATCCAAGTGATCTGGAAATGTGTGCTGGCCGCTTAAGTGCTCTGATACTAATTGTATGGAGAGAAAATTCTTCATTTTACTAACTAATTTCATCCAGCCAAAATTTCCGTTTTTTTTTAAAGCGTTTTTTCCCTACCAATTCAGAATTAATGTGCTGCCATTTATAAGTGAAAATACCGAGTTAAGGGGCAGTTCAAGTATTACGTCATCATCGATGGGGGAAGGGGGTTTCCGATTTGCTGACTTTTGATGACAAGTGGGGAGGGGCGGGGTTTGGATAATGCTTACGTCATCAACCACCCTTTATGAAAATATGAAATATTCTTAATAGCATCTCACTCGGTGCGCCAACAACGAGAAAAACCTTTCGATAGTTTGTGGGCACTTGAAGTAACATTCCCCCCCCCCCTGTTGATAAGTGCCCTACAGAGCCACTCTTAAGTGCTCTGGAACTGTGCCACGCATCACTCAAGTGATCCATAATTATATGCCGTGGATAAATAATCATCTGCGAATGTGCCGCGGGTAACTTGAGTGATGTAGAACCGCAGTGGGGGCCACTTAAGTGCTCTAAAACTACGTCATATGTCACTCAATGGATCTCTAAATGTGTCACGGATCGCTTAGGTGTTCTGGAACTGTGTCCCGGGTCATTTAAATAATCTGAAAATGTGCCACGGGTCGCTTGAACGTTCTGGAATTGTACCACGGGACACTTAAGCGGTATATAGACGTGCCGCTTAGTTCATTTTTTTTACAAAATTATGTTTCAGGAAGGCAGGCCGCATCAGATAACCCTCCGGGGGGGGGGCATGTTTGGTGAAGGGCCTTTATGCGATTTATCATTATATGGCTTAGAAAGTGGGTCGCAACGAACTTATTAAAGATAAATTTTGAGTTCACAGCCTTCAAAAAACATTGAAATTAACAGAAATTTATTATAGTAACATATAAAGGTATTTTCTTCCGAAATTTCAATTAAAAAATATATTTCTTTTTGCATTAAAAAATAAATTTTTGATCGTGGGAGGAGGGGCATGAGCCCCCTATGCCCCCCTTCCGCCCTGTGTATGTCTCTGATCCCACCAATATGCGTTACGATTCAGAGGGACAGAGATGATGACGAAATTTTGCTGACAGGGGTGGGGGGGGGGGTCAAAAATGGCTAAAAATTTGCTTACATAATACTTGAACGACCAAGAAGTAGTGTATTTAGCTTTAGATCATTTGATCATTTTTTTCGCATCGCGGTCATTTTCTGCACACGAGGGCTAATCAGACAATTTATTGCCGATTCCGAACGGCAGGCTTGTTTTTATACTCATCGAGAGGTAACCACTAGATGGGGGACTCCGTGCGGTAGCAATTTTTTCTGCGGTCATGTCGCCGTTTCTGTTGTACGCCTGTGTCAGGAATGTTTTTTCTGACAAGGACGAACCGGGTATCGGACTCGCGAGACACCTCTAAACATCCTTTGGTACTTCAGGCGAATATCTTATCGACCTGGGCTACCGCGTTCCTTAGCTTTGGAAAAGCACGAAATTAGAAAAATAAATAAATAAAAATTTTTATTTGATAAAAACTCAAAATTTCCCACAAACGTCAAAAAATCCTCTTAAAATAGAGCACATTCACCAATTTTTTAGCCAATTTTCCCCCCACGAGTTACCATCACCAACACCGATTCAGATGATTAATCTATTTTACAGCCACACACCAAATGTCGTTGAAGGGCTAGTCATTTTTATGCTCAATCAAATTCAGTGTCATTGCTGATTGGTTGGAAAAACCTGAATTTTAGGATTTTCTGCCAATCAGCAACGACGTTCCATTTTTAGTGCATAAAAATTCTAGCCCTGAGAATTTTTATAGAGCCCCGAGAAGAGCTCTCGTCAGCGGCGGGAACCGCGAAAACCAGTCTGAAGCGGGATTGGAATTGCGGGAAAAAATTTACTTTTTATCTAAAATCAAGAAATATGCAAAATATGCCTTAAAATTTTGAAAATATGCGTAATAACAGCGTAAAAATAGCGAAATACGCAGAAAAATAATAAAACATGCAAAGACATAGAAATCCGAGTCCTAATGGTAACTATGAAATCCCTTGCAATGTGAATTAGTTACTTACCCCGACATACGGGGGTTCCCCGGAGGGAGCATTGCAATGTGAATGAATCTCTCTCTCTCTCTCTCTGTGTGGGGAATTTCATGTCCAGTAAGGATTCCAACATTTTCAACATCGTGTTAGTCTAGCCGGTGTTCTTGGAAATTCACGGTGCTTTTCATGTTGAACCTGCGTAGCGTTGCTGCTGTGAACGGACTTCGGGAACGAATTATAAGTTCGTAAACCAAGGGTTTTGGCTGCATTTAATTCGCAGAGTGATCATGGAAGGGGGTTGTGTGTATTGAACTGTTATACTCTCATCTACAGCACCCCGACATACAATTATTTACTTACGATCGTTTCTTTACGTTTATTTCTCTTCGTGATTTGATTGTAGTGCTTGCTTGCTCTCGGTTGATAATTCCATTTACTTCTTTATATTTTACATTCTCTTACACACGGAATGAGAATTTAACATCTTATCAAAGTCCGGCTACCAAAAAATAATTTTTCGCTCATTTTTTGGGAAAACATGCGTCATATATTTGTCAACTTTCTATAAATACTGGTTGACTCATTTATAATTCCAAATGTCATATTCATAATTATATTAAAATTAATGACCGGTATATACCGGTCATCAGTTGCTGGAGTGGCGCGTGGCCGACCTTGCCCTGGTCGACGTCTAACATTTCCTGTTTCTTGGAATCGATTCCACAGCCTTGCAACAACACTTCTGGCGACTCCAACAGCGTCCGCGACACTACGTTGTGTTTGCCCGGATTCCAGTCTGCCTATAACACGCCATGCCATGGATTCCGGTAAATCACGTTGTTGAGACATCCTCAAGTCACCTTGTCTCAAAAAACAATACTGCGCAATCGAATTTCACAGTTACGGCAGTAAAACAGACGTTTCTGCAACATCCCGATTTCTGCCCTTATCTCCTTTTTCTGGTTTTTGACGTCGTGAACTTTGATTTGCATATGGAGTTTTCTTCTTCCGTTTCCTGCTAGGCTTTAAATTATGGATGATTCATTTTATGTTACTTATCGGTATACATCTTTGCGTAATTTTGTTAAAACCATGTGATCCTCTAATTGTTTTGAGCAGTGTATATGTATCTAAATTATACCGCACAGTTTTCAATGAGATTTTATATGCTGCTTGTATATTAGGGGGCTATTCAAGTATTACGTGAGCAGATGTTTAGGCATTTTTGAAATTTATTGCGACCCATCCTTTAAGATTTTTGTGAACCTTTAAGCTCCTTCCAAAGATCGATTCTGCGCACGCCTCTAATTGGATTCTCTTCCAAGAATATACACTATATGTTTTTGAATGTCTGTCCTTTCTGCAGTTTAGGCATTTTTTCTCGAATTTCGACAGAAATACTGGACGAATCGTTTTGAAATTTTCGGTCATATATACCTTATATTGATATTCTCACCATTTCCAGTGAAAATTCAGTCACGAATGCGTTTAGGGGAATGGGCAAAAATTTAAATAAGAAAAAAAGTTTTTCATCAACCCTGTATCAGAAAAAGCTGCAAATGACTTGCAACTTTAAAAAATATATATATTCTACTAACTTTGTGCAATACTTTTATTCATTTTCGTGAAAATATCACATATATTTCTATAAAAATTATTCCATTTTTCATCACATGATGTTTGCTTATAACATGCCGAGTTTCCAATCAATTTTTACAAAAAATACAGAGAACATGAGACATACGGTATAAAAAAATTTAAAATGTGACGAATTATTATTCAATAAGATATGAGTAGTTTTTGTAAATGATTATTAATTGCACATGCGCAAGAAATATGAATTTTATTTTTTACACAATTTGTTTGCCAGATATATATAGTATTTTTATATAAAAATCTAGTTGAATGTCGTGAAAATTCAGAAATATAAACACCATACTGTGAGCTGTAATTTTGGAACTTGCCCAAAGTAGCTGAATAATGAGGTATTGGTAGCTGATATGGGATATGTGATATGCAAGGTAGCTGAATAATGAGGTGTAGAGAAGTGTTTTAGCATAACACGCGTTTATGATGTCAAAATGACTGGCTGAAGCCAAAAAAGAAATAATAGCAAATAATCGAATACCAATTTGAGGAAATTTCCCTTATTATTCAGTTACTTTCAGCAAGTTTCGAAATTACTGCTCCCAATATTGTTGTTTAAAAACAACCATTTGAAGATGTGTCTGGTCTTGGCGAGCCAATAATTGCCAATTTTTTTTCCGAGTGCAAGGTGGGCCCGCAACCAGCGTGATCAAGTATTTCAGGGGAATGTGGTAACAATACACCGAACGTTTGCTTCTTTTTTTAGTATCCCACCATATGCACAAACCAGTTGCGGTCACAGCTTGCTAATCATACAAGAAAATTGTTTCTTTGCTTTTCAAAAATCATGTAAATCATGGCATCTTGTTTTCTCGTCCGCATTGCAGAGGTGCATAGATAGTGTAGGCATGAACGGAGATGGCGGAGCTGACTGATCATATATATGAATGATACTGTCTTATGCGTATATATGAATTGGCGTCATCATGCTCCCCCCCCCCCCAGGTTTCGTTAATAAAGGACATGATCCAAACTAATGTGCAATTAATTCCATCCCCATTCTAAATCTGTCGGAGCTACTTGGAGGTCAGTATTAATAAAATTAAACAGGTTTTTCCCGGGAACCGCGCCTGAAAGCTGGGCTTCGAGTGCCTTAGCTCGAAAATTAGCTCGAAATTACAGCAATGAAAATCACTGTTACAACCAACTAGAAATTACTTGTTTTATCGCTTCATGGAACAGATAAGAATTCCGATCGGGCCTACTTGGACCACAACGAGCGCTGGTATTGCCATGGCCCCTGCGGGCCGACGTTTGTGCTTCCACATTCTAACCCAGGGTATCTTTAGCTTTTCCGACCATGACTTTCTTTGGACCATATTTGCAGCTCGTGCCCTTCTCTCGCACCTACGGTTAAAATAACCACTGTTGTGACAGTCAGACTATGCATCTCTGATTTTATCATCGAAGACACTTACAGACAAAATAATCAGGGTCGCGAGTAAACGAGGTCAAGCCGGGCCGGACCAAGATGGACGCCTATAATTTACTCATTTATCCGTTCACAATTATGGGGGGTGGACCTAAAAATGAGTGATTTTGCCCCTGGAAACAGATTAAATTTTGTTTTTCGCCGCCCTAAATACAATCGTCGATTCCTCACACGCGGAAACATTAAAAAAAATATATCCAATAAGAATTTACATTCCATATCATTCATCAGAACATTAAGGTCAATTCTGAAACAAGATCCTCATTTCTCTTTAAACACAATTCTGATAAACACACTCCAGTCAGTGCGGGTTATAACGTTATCTGTAGGGTCCTTGCACAAGCCACGCGTCCAAATAAGGACTCCGTCAACAGGTTCGTTAGAAATCTTGGTAAATTTAGGACTGACAACCAACTCTCTATAATAAGTTGAAGTGATAATGATAACAAGACTCGTGTGTTCCCTTCGGAGGTATTCCGCAATGATAACAACCGACGATCGAAGAAAGGGAGAGGAAATTTGTTTTTATACGAGGAGCCAATTGGAACTGGTTTATATCGTCGATGAAAAATTAGCTCTTGGTGTCGATAAGTGTGTGGATGCGGTTCGTTTTCCAATGCTTATCTTTTTTGGCTTGAGGAGATAACCAGTGAGGATGACATTTTTATAGACTTTCAAGTGAAATAAACTACGAAACCTACAAGGTCTTTTCGAGGAGGGGAGGGTTACGGCTTCTAGAATCGCCGCTATCTCGGAAATATCTGAGTAATATTTGGAGGAAAAAAGATACGAATGAAACCGAATGAAGCGTAATTAGATTAGGCCAGTGTTTCCCAAAGTGGGTGAAATTATCTCCTGGGAACAATGGAATGATTTGGGGGGGGGGGGAGCGATGGAAGCTCTCTCTCTCTCTCTCTCTCTCTCTCTCTCTACGGATCTAAAATAAGATCCTATGGGTACATTCGAGTTGGGGGCCCCTTGAAAGAAAAAAAAAATTCTGAAGAAAGGGGCGTGATGGAACAAAAAGTTTGAGGACTACGGGACTAGGTAATTGCACTTTGTCATTCGGAATGTAGTCCATCCGTCGAAGAATTAACTAAAATGAAAGAGTTTTATTGCGAAAGGTGGGACGGTAATGCTGATATGTGGCACAGTAACGCCCCTCCCCCCCACTCCGAATGAAATTTCATATGAAAAAATTGCCACGTTCTGCGCAAATCATGAAGGCTGGAATAAATTTTGAAGTTGTGTTTTTTTTTTTTGTAAAAATAAAAGTAAATTCATCATGTAGGTCCCGGTCTAATTAGCCTTCGTGTGCAAAAAAAATGACCGTGGGGCGACAAAAAATGATCAAATGCAAATTCATCAAGACAACACGGGTTCATGAAAGACAAAATTTCAAAACGATAGAAATCAATACTGCGGTCACAAAGAAATGATAAAATCTTCGTTGCAACACTTAGAATTCAGTATGAAAATGTGACTCGATGAATAATCAACAGCAAATGATGCGAAACTACTAATTATTTAGAACATGTCAATTTATTAAATAATCAGTTAGACTGAACTTCTGGTGAGTGAGAGAGAATAGTTATTATTTCACTGTTTCCACTAGTCACTTTCGCCAAGCTACCATTTTCACATTCTTCATTGAAGCTTTTCACGCGCAATAGATTTTAAAATTGCTCAAAAAAAAATATTGCCCTGTTTTATTGATGAACGTGTGGTCTAATTGAAACAACAGCGTAAAAAAAGCAAGAAACGATCACGCAATAAACACTACGCACTGAATGCACCTTCAATCAAAAAATTTGACTTGCCAGTGAAGGAGAGAAAACTAGACATTTTGGCGAGAAAAAAACTGTTGATTTCGGGAAAATAATCATCAAATGCAACACTTTTTACAAATCTGGCGATAAATTTGCCAATATAATGGGGCGAAAGTAACATGTGATAATAAGGTTAACATCACTCTAAGCCAGTGTTTCCCAAAGTGGGCGATGGGACTATCCAGGGGCAATACTAACTTTAGACACGATTGGGGACTACGAATGGACATAGGGGGCGATGGGAGGACGTGAGGAAAAATTAACTTTTCGAAAACTCGGACTCTTTTCCCAAGAGAGCCTGCGTAAATATCCGTGCCTATGGGAGTAAAAAAAACTAATGCTCACAATAGTTTTACTTGTTTCATCCGTTAAGGAAGCAGAGCAGAAGTGTTATTTTTCACGCTCTTTGAGTATGCACTATACATTCCAGATGTATTGTAACTGTAATTGATCGATAAAGCCTACTGTCGCAGATTTCAAAACTATCTGGGTATATCTATACTGGGTATACTATCTGGGTAAAAGGGTCCAGCATCCCCCTGGGACTGGTTTTGCTAACGACTAGGTCATTATTGGGGCCATGCGCCCCTCCCCGAAAGGTGAGGCTGGTATCAGGCTTCTTTTTTTATGCTATAAATTAATTACAGCAGCGGCCCATCAAATAGTCTTGTCTCGGGACCCTGCGCAGGGCCATGCTAATCTTCTCTGTATCGTTCCAATTTTAGTAAATGTACTGTCGAGAAGCGAGTACAAACCCTGTACGGAACCCTGCGGCAGGATGTGGGAGGAAGGCCATGATTTTAGCATCATGCTACTAAAAGATGATTCTCCCCTTATATGGATCATTAAAAAAAAATTTCATAAAACGTTCATAAATCCGCTTATACAGTCGAATCCCGTTATAATGAACTCCAAGAGGCCGGAGAAATCGCTTCGTTATAACGGAATTCCGGGTTTTTGCATTGTTCCTATGTAAACTTACCTGGGGGATTAGAAAAGTGTTCGTTAAAACGAGATTTTTGTTATAACGGTATTCGTTAAAACGGGATTCGACTGCATTCATATATATATTACTTGTCATTGTATGTTTTTAATTTTATGAACTATGCAGTTTTGAAATCGGATGATTCTCTCTGAATCACCCCAATATAAGTATTACATTGATATATTGATTATTAAACTTCGAAATCGATAAAACAACATTGTATGGCAATTAGCTTAGCTGAGCAAAGGCATTTTCTAGTTTGTACATGGTTTTAAAATGAAAACTAATTTCTTATTTGAACGTTTTTATTTTGGAGAATCTCTCGCAACCCCCAGAGGATCGCGACCCATATTTTGGGAACCACTGGTCTATACCATATACGCTCAACCCCTGACCCGCAGGAAAGTTGTGGATACATTTAAAAGATCATCTGAGTGACCTACCGCCCAGCTCTAGCGCAATTAAACATCCCATGGCACATTTATGGACCACTTAAGTGGAGCGCTCCACGGCTTTTGCCAGTCCCATCTTCGTAATGAAGAGTTTGGATGACCAATTGCCCCAGTTTGCCCCCGTGTGCAGCTGGTCGGTCGCCATTTCACTCGTGGGCGTGATGGTCGACTGCCAAGGAAGCCGGGGCAGAGGAAAGCAGCCCGTGTCGAAAGGCTTCTTTCCATCGTTGGGCCGAGCCATACGACCTTAACCGGGTCCGGGGCTCGGCCGAAACGGGGTGCACGGGCGAGGCCTCTACCAGGGCACCCAACCAACTTGCGGTTGCTGCTCTGGGGCCCGTCGAGAGGAGACCTTCGATGGGTTGCGCAGGATGAAGACGGAAATATGCCTACGTGGGAACTCGCCGTACACAAAGGGGTAACGCGCCTGACACCATACCTCTTGGGTGGCGTGGAAAATGGTGCATTTTTTTCCCCCCGTTCCGTATTCTCTTCTCGGCTTGGCGAGTATTCTTTGCATTTGATCACCTCACGTACAAGGTGTTGGCAAGAAATTTGGATTACCTAATTTTGACGACTGGGCGATAAATATGGTTACATTGAGCTCACCCAACCGCTCGTTAGAAAAAGGAGGAAAAATATACATAAAAGAGGAAAAAGTATAATAGATAAGGTAGATAAGAGAGGTTTTTTTAGTGAGTGAGTGGGTGACACACACTGTGTGAGTCCACACCCATACCTATGAAACCGATGTGATCTAGGTAACATGGAATATCGGACTCCCCTGTTTGCTTCAGTACGTTACAATTAGTTTATGCGAATCAATCTAAAGAAGCCATTCGATTCACTAACGACAACCTGGAACGTAAGGTTCTCAATCTGGGACCCATATGGAACCCCCTTGCGGTCCTGGGGTAGTCTAAAGAGGACACGAGGGGAAATCAAGTGAAAAGGGAGCCATAACAGTCACTTAAGGGGAGGCACAGAGAGCTGTGAAAAAAAAAATTCGGCTGGGAAGTTCTCAGTGAAATATGGAAAACAAAAATGTGACTGGTTTCAGGGATGTCTTCAACCTTTTTCTAGTCGCGAGCACTGCCCTGTACTCATCATCAAAAGAAGAGCACCTTTACAGCAAGTTTGACGTACGAATACTTGAAATCAAGATGATTTCAATCCTTCAGTGCAAGTTGTACAAGGTGGTTTAATTAGAACGATGATCAAGTGCTCGCGAGCACAAAATGAGACACGAGCATCGAGCACTCTGGATGGTTAAGGGAGCAACGGGTTGAAGATGCCTGTCTTAAGAGCATCACGGGCACCCTAAGATTTACAAGCAATTTGCAAGCTTAATCTGGAAAATCTTAATCATTTTACATTATCACGAATCCTCCCTCTGTATTAGAGGTGGCCGAGCAGGACCTGGGTGGGTCGTGGGGTTCAGATGGCACTGTTTGGACCACTCTCACCTAAAGGTTGAGCACCATAAGTGTTCCTCCTCTAACGACGGGGGTGCTCTCGACTCAAAAAAATATCGAGGTCCACTCAGTACCCCGATTTTTAAGATAACACGAACGGGAGGAGGATGGAGTGGATGAAACTGAACTGGTATTTATCACCTGAAGATGAAACGGGAAAGGATGAATCCGGACATGACCGGATTAATTTAGTTTTCGACCAATAAACGACCATCTTTGTCGAGTCAAATCCCTGTGGAAACCAGTCAAGAGATAGTTAAGCCTATCATCTCTCTCTCACTCTCTCTCTCTCTCAATTTATCTCAGAGATAGATCAGTTTCTCCTCTCTCACCGACGTAAAATATCTCATAATTAACGGTTGTGGTTACAGCAGACCCAGGTGCGAATTGATTCATCTCTTTCTTAATGATTAAGACATGGTCACCTGTTTGCTTGTTCACCAGGACTTGACAAGCTCGTACACGCACCATATTTACACACGTACGCGTACGTTCACGCGCGTCCGGGGGACATCCATCATCCAAAAGGAAAACTGACTTATAGAGCAGAAAAATATTCCACGTTAAACAGTTTGAATAACAAAGACGGTGGCCGCGTAACTATCAATTAACTAGTCAATGGCGTTCCGCTAACGACTTGTTACGTGTCTATATATATATGCGCGGCGATTTTTATTTGGGTTGCTCTGAAATAATTTATTATGCTATTTAGCGGAGTCTTTAAAAACCTGCGATGTCACGTACGCTGTAATTTTCTCTATTTTTTTGCTAATTTGCATATTTACACGAATAATTTTCAGTTGAAGATTTGACATATGAGCGAGACTTGTCAATGACAACCTCCCATTTGTCGTTGTGGACATTCAGACAGCGCCGTTTCGTTACAGGAGAGTGTCATTTATGTTGTCTAGTGCCAACAGGTTTTTATTAATGTCTACGGGAAGCCGTTTGTTTGAGCAAAATATTTGATAATATTAATTAAAATGCTGTATTGGATTGCCTTAACCAGTGGTTCGCAACCTGGAGCCATTGGGGGGTCGTGTGGTAATCAAAGGTGGCCCGGCTGAGTGTCGTGGCTCCCCCCTTCCGCCTGGTTTTCCAGGGGCCTACAGAGATATGTGAAAACAAGTTCGACATGAAGATATAGAGCTTTCAAATGTGAAATATAGTGGGAAAAATGTGTGACTACTTTCAGAACCCATTGATCCAGGCTCATCTTAACGCATGGAGCCTTATGTGGATGGGGGAATGGCTTAATGATGACATTTACTGTTGTACTAATAAAGTCTGTTTCGAGATAAAGTCTTTATATAAAGGGTGTCCCATAAAATAGAGGTACAAACTTTAAGGGGAGGTAGAGAACATGAGAAGGATTGAGAATTGCGAAAGAACCAATGACCGCTGTTCATGACAGCGCTGGAAGGAAAATATGTGATTTTTCCCCATTTGGGCGACAGTTGCCGTGGGGCAGTGTTTCTCAAAGTGTGCGTCGCGGTTCCTAGAGGCATCCCCCAACCTTTGTCAGGAGATTCGAAAGGATTGGGAATCGCAAAACCCCATGACAGCACTGGAGAGGAAGTATGTGATTTACTTCATTTTTTTCTGCCACCTTCCCCACTCCTATGCTCCTCCTATGGCATTTCATTTCTTACCGTGCAATGCCCAGGCTACATCGACAGTTGTTAGTTTTATCCATTTACCCGGATGAGGGGCTGGGTTCCGTTGGGGTGCTTTATTATATGAATGTATATAATGTATTTATCTTTAATAAATGATGCATGAGAATAAAACACATTTTAAAAAAAATGTTACGAATAGAAAAATACACAATATTCAAAATTTTCGTCTATGGATTTGTAGCTCTAGTGAGCCCTATGTTGTTTACCGTGGCCAGGCCAGGTCCTGGACCACGTCTATCAGGCTCGGGTGAGCCCTTCGTGTCAGTGGGAAACACAGGTGAAAGGACATATCCATCCTCTCGGTTTGGTTGCTCTAGTGAGCCGTCTACCTTGGCCAGGCCAGGTCCTGGGACATTTCTCTTCTCGGCTTTCCTCCTACGGCTAAGTTTTGTCACCAGTGGCTCCCTTGTCCTATTCATGGCTTATCTGCGGCTCTCCAAAATAGTTCGCTAGATTGAGCACATTCATAAAAGAACCACTTCAAAGCATAAATAGCCACAGGCTAGGATTTCCCACGGCCACTGCAGTGTAAAAAACCTTAACGGGATTCATACCGGGTGTTTCAGGGCTAGAGCCCTGTCAGCCCCAATCCCCTCCCCTTTGTTGCGGGAGGGGGGAATGTCTAGATCAGTGATTTTGCCATTGGTTGAGTGAGATAAGTTATAGTGGTACCGCTACATACTGTATTTTCGAGCCGCGATTCCTGGCCACAGTGCGTGACAGAATTTTCAGTGTGCCACCGAAACTCCAATGCCTGTCCCCAATCCAGGGGGAAAAATTAGTTGCACGTGTCGCCACCAGAGGGCGTTTCATTTTGAATACCTGTAGTAAACATCTAAATTTATGTGATATCACCAGCAGCTGTTATAAAACCTAGGAACATTCGCGGAGATCTTGTTTCTCCATGCGTTTGCTGCTCGCAATGACAAGTTTACGAGATCGCGCTTTCTTGGTCAAATTGTTTTACCAAAACAGTAATTCCGCAGTAACTGCCCTACAGAAATGTGCCGGACTTGGAAGAGGATTCGGAAAGATCTAGTGATGTTAAAAACCTTCGGAGTATGATAATGGAATTTGAAACCAAACTGGATCGTTTGTTGTTCGTCCTGGAAGAGGAAGAAAACCCGTTTCCTATAGACGCAGTACAGGAGGTTTCGCTTCAAGGTGGAAGAGGACAGAGCTTCAAATTCTAGTGGCAGGCGTGTAGCGCAGGAACTGGATAAGCCACGTTGAACTGTCCATAAGGGGTCGTTCAAGTATTACGTAAGCAAATTTTTTGCCATTTTTGACCCCCTCCCCCCCGTTGTCAGCAAAATTTCATCATCGGCTCAGCCCCTCTGAATCCTAACGCATATTGGTGGGATCAGAGACGGGGGGGGGAATAGGGGGCTCGTGTCCCCCCTCCCCCCCCCCGATCAAAAATTTGTTTCTTTAATGCAAAAAAATATGTTTTTAATTGAAATTTCGGAAGAAAAAACCTTTATATGTTATTATAATCAATTTCTGTTAATTTCAATGTTATTTGAAGGCTATGAACCCAAAATTTATCTTTAATAAATTCACTGCGACCCACCCTCTAAGCCATATAATGATAAATCGCATAGAGGCCCTTGGCCCGCGGACCAAATATGGCCCTGGGGGTTATCTGATGCGGCCTGCCCTCCTCAAACCTAATTTTGTAAAAATGAACTAAGAGACACATTTACAGATCGCTTAAGTGTCGCGTGGTACAATTCCAGAACATTTAAGCGGCCCGTGGCGCATTTTCAGATCACTTAAATGACCCGGGACACAGTTCCAGAACACTTAAGCGATCCGTGACACATTTAGAGATCCCTTGAGTGACATGTGACGTAGTTTTAGAGCACTTAAGTGGCCCCCAGTGCGGTTCTACATCACTCAAGTTACCCGCGCCACGTTCTACAGGTCCAGTGACATGTTCGATCTCCGGGAAGCGATATGCATTGCTGTTACAGAACGAAATTGTTCCGTCTCAGCAAGCATGTCACTCCCTTCCAGACACAATCTTTATGCAAGTCGCGGCAATCCCAGAACTCTACCTGATCTTAAAGTGACCCTAAAGGCAGCATTTCGCGCCACGTGCTGAACATTTCCTCGCACACACTTCGGTCAGTTGTGGAACATGCCGTCTTGTGATTTCATATAGTATCTGAAAATGATGGCCATCCTGTGGAACATGTTTTGTTGCAATAACAATTGTAAAAGTGTTTAACAATTATTAAAATTGTAAGCGGTTGACTAAATGTGTCATTTCTTAATAAAACGCCCTCTGGTGGTGACATGTGCAACTAATCCCCCCTCCCATCTTCCCCCGAAACAAATTCCCATCACTTCATGAAGTCCTCCACAAAATTTCACAATTTTCTGATGACTGTTTTCGCCTGTAGGCTACTTTAAAATAGGGTCTTTTTTTATGGACGCCCTGTATTACGGCCTAAAAGTAGATAAAAAGATCTACCTTGGTGATTTTGGCCGTCGAATGTACCCGGTTAGCGAATTTATGGAAAATTCAATCTTTCCTTCATTTGCTAAAACCCAGGGGGTGAACTATCTCTGCGGTCCTTAGCCGAAAAAAAGTAGTTAAGCCCCGATTTGTCCTTAGATGGCCAGTAGTTCGACTTTTCGATACTATCTCTAAGCTAAGGACTTTTTTTTAGTAGTTACTTAGGACCGCTGCTAAGGACTGCCTAGCACCAGTCCTAAAGCAGCAAGAAAAGTAGTTCACGGCGGCCATCTTGGAAAAGAGGAAATTTTGCCTCTGGCCGCGAGCTCTCGCTGTGATATTTAGCGATGAAATATGCTGGCTTTTTTTCGAATTAAAAAAATTTTTTACGATAATAATGACAGATAAAACTTGGATTATATCTTCGGTGTCATCAAAGTTGAAGTGATTCATCGTTATATCCTCAAAAACCTGCTGTAGTATACATACGTGTATGTTGACATCGGCGATCGAAGCCACGACGAAGTGCTAGCATGTTCATTACTGAGGTAAGAATTATTTTATTGCTATCGAACTATATAAGAAGAGTGTTAGAGATATTATTAATATTTTTTTGCTCGGTAAATGCGTTATTTAAAAATATAAATGGACATAATGTCACGCAATCAATAGGGCAGTGGATCCCACTTGGTAATGCTGGAAAAATATCAAATAGCCCATGTATATTTTGGGTTGTATTGAAAATATTTACATGGCGAATGAAAGATGAATCTTCTATTACGATAATATCAGATTGAAATTTTACATTCTATGTTTTTTGCTACATTAATTTTTTTTAATGAAAAATTATGTCTAAATGAATTGAGCACATGCGTAAATAAATAATAACAAATACAATTCATTGATGATAATAAATTATAGCACCTAAATGACAAAAATTTTAATTAATTTTTTTGTGATGAGTAATGGTGAAATTGAAATAAAGCATGGTAAAAATTGGCAGTAATGTTAAATATTAAATTTTGTAAAACTCATGCACTAAATTTAGTGTAAAGGATTAAAATATAGATTTGATATTTTGAACTGTTCAAATGAACAATATTGTAATACTTAGTGAAAGTTAAATTTTCAGAAAAAAATCATATGCTACTACTTTAAAAATTGCACTCTGTAACTCGCTCTGAGATGAATATTTAATAAGGAATCATTATATTGTTTTGTTGATATAAAAAATGAAGTTCGTACAATGGGACTAAAAAACAAAGTTTTAATTTCACGCACAGTTTTTAGTGTTGAGGTATAGATATATTATAATGAAAGGAAGCAGATTAGTGTTTGAAACATATTACTACTTCAGTATTTGGGTTATGGCCTTGCTGTGTGTGTTCAAATTGAATTTTTTGCCAAAAATTGTTTTTGATTTTGTGTGTATGGGTAACGACAGAAAAAAAATTTCCATGTCGAATACTTAAGAACTTTAAAATATAACATTTTGAGATGTTATGGAACTGAAACTTTTAACATTTAAACTTTTAACAAGCATTTATTTTTTAACGATGTTGTTAGTAAACAGCTGATATATATATATATTGTATATACATTTGTGAGACTTTTCTAACTCTAGAAAAATTTTGTTTCCCAGGAAATTGGCTGTAGGTAGCTACGAAGTTATGTGAAGGTTTTCAAAGTTACCAAACAATTATACCAGAGCAAACAAAGGTAATTTTAATTCTTTGTATTTGACTTTGAGCAACAGTTTCCATTATTATTTTCATGTAAAATAAAATATTTCCATGCATGATTTAATGATATAAATTTTAACATTGTGTCGCATCATTTTCACTGATTTCATTTGTATCAACAACCCTAGTGGAACAAATACAGTCGAACCCCCGATTTAATGCCACCATCCCACCCAAAGAATTTTGGTGTTATATCAGATCGCAGACATAACAGTGTTTCGGAGAGGTTGTATTACATAAATTCACATATTTATTAAGAAATGTTGTATTTCAGTGTCTTATTTATGTTGCACCATGATTAAAATAACCTATTTCATACACATTCAATTTTAAGTTGAGAAAATTCATAAAAATTGTAAACTGTACAATCACTTGAATATTTCTCAATATAAAACTTAACAGAAATATACTTCCCTCTGAAATTATTGTAATTTCAGCAACTCATTTTATGTGTGCAAAAACAAAATAAGCAGGGGGGGGGGGGAAGGTGGCATTGTTTTTAGTCCATACCATATTGGTTTTTCTCGAGAAATATCTTGCTATGAGTAATTTTCTTTATAATCATAATTTTTTCAGATACTATTGAAAGAACAACTCTTTTTGACATAATTGAATTGAGCAAATTAAGATAGATGATTTCTTAATGGCTACCTGTACCACTCAAAATTTGACCAGTGCAAGTAAAAACATGTATACTGTTGAAAAACCTGTCTTGGCTATATAAATGAGAGGGAGGACATTAAAAAAAGCCTTTAGAAGCTTTGCTAACTGAAAAGCAATATTAATTCTTTGAAAAACGTGTTATATTTACTGATGAGCAAATTTTGTGAATGGGAATATTAAAACAATATGTTTGACGACAAATAATATACTTTTTAACTAGTAAGACCATACAACACTGCAAAATTTCTATGTTAATTTAAATAGGGTTCCCTGATCCACAAGAGGTTGCTAAGGATGTGTTTTAGAGCGAAGCTGAAAGTAAAGTGAAAATTTGAAGTTAGCTGCGTGCCAATAGGTTTTTTGACTTCATCTGTCTGACCAAAATTTTAGGGTAGAACCATGGCTCGAAAAATTGAAAAACATTTTAGGTGCCGGCCAAATTTCTTGGCAGCCAAGCATATTTTTAGGAGAAATAATCCAAAGTAAAAACAAATTATATTCAACTTTTTTAGCACTTGGTGATGATCTTCACATATCGGAAGATGCAGACATAAACTCCAAATATTTTGTGATCTGCATAGAAAATTTTAGGTGTCAGTATGATTTTCTTTTTTGCAATGTTGGCTCCTAAGATTTGTGAAGCCCTAGGTAAATACATCTAGACATGAACAAGTGCATCTGTGTGCAATGCCAGGCCTCCCTTGTAAAACACAGTTGATGTATTTTGGATCCTACTGTGATAAAATGGTGGCGAGTTGACAAAGTGCTATTGTGCGCGAATTATCTCTACTAAAGACTGTTATAATTTGAAATAAAATATACAGTACATTTAAAGATTGATAAGCATAATAAAAGTGTTTTTTTCTTCCTCTTTCTAATTTCAGGTAAATCAACATTTGAAGATGCAGATGAAAATTAATGAATCTCAAAAAATTATATTCTTGAAAGGTGCGATTTCTAAGAAAAGTGCAACAAATAAATTGTGATTATGATGACTCTCTATGAACATATGTTTGAAATAAAATGTTTTTGTATGACAAATCATGTGTGCAAGTTGTTATTCAATTCATGTTTCTATTAATCAACTTCAATCAATCATTCATCTTCTAATCAACTGAAATGAAATATACGATCAAATGAAAGTTATCAGGTGAAGTTATTTGTTGGAAGCTAAATATGAAACAGATAAATTGATGAAAGATCTTTAATATAGAAGTATATATCTTTTAAATATTGAAGTATTCACTTGCATTAACAGGTAAGTGCTCATTCATAGAGAATCATGTTCTGATAATATTTTTTAATACTGAGGAGAAACCCATAGTTTAAAATACAGAACTACAATACACAGCAAGGCAGTTAATTCTTTTAATTATAAATTATCAATAATTTATTATTTTAATTGCTCCAGAAAGAATTTGCAATTCGTTGTTTCAATGAATTTAAAAGGAATAAAAATGGATAATAAAAAATCATTTAACAAATTGGTTTTTAAAAAAAAGTAGCACTCAATATTAAAAACAGTATTCAGCTGGGGCCTCAAGTACGGCTCCCGAGGTGAATAGGGGGCCCAAAAATCTATAATTATTTTGCATAATAACCCTTTCAAGAAGAGCCCCCTCAAAAAAAAAAGGGAAAGTCTGCCCCGAAAAGGCACATTACGGCCATAGGCTCAACTAGTGCCGGTAACCTTAATTTAAAATCTTACATTTGGTTGTAAGAATTTTTTTTTCAAATTTTGATTTCATCAGTATGCGACCCACTTATATGCAGCTGGGGTCCCAGATACTCGCTTCTTCAAGCATCCAAAAGTGGGGTCCATGAGCTCGGACAAGAAAAATACTTTGACTATTATTATATACTGAATCTTATTCTAAAAAAAAGTCCCAAGATGAAAAATGCAACGTCCTCATACGGTTACAAAATAATTAAACTAGCCAGCGATATTAGAGTAAAAAAAATTGCAAAACACGGGTGACAAAAAAATGTATGGCGAGTCCTTCGGAAAAAAAAAGTTTGTTTACAACATGTTTGTTTGTAAACATGAAATCGCTGCCACAACCCACTGCGGAAAAACGATTGTTAAATAATTAGTAGTAGTTGTAGGCTTCAAACGGCATCCCGATTGGTTAGAGATCTGTTACTCTCGAAACCAAAAATTTTCTCCCCCTCTAACTACTGTTTCACGTCACGTGACCTTAAGGACTGGTAGTACATAGTACCTCTTAACTACTAGTAGTTGAAGCGGTCCTTAGCTTCAGTCCTCCGACCGGTAGTTCATTAGGATTAGTAGTTACTAAGGACTGCAGAGATAGTTCACCCCCAGCATACGAAAGGCTGCTACACCCCTCATTGTAAATCTATACCAGGCCTCTAGTCTTTTGTGTATATAATATGGCAAGTGTAAGATAACAGATGAGATGGCATGGGGGGGGGGCGCTCAATTGCTTTTAAAACATACCTCCATCCTAATATGTGTACATTAATCTTAACTAAACCCCGAAACTTCTCCACCTCCTAATCCCATCTCGTCTGTAATCACCACAAAATTTGTTAATCGCGACAGTACGTCCGGGGAAAATATGTTGTAAAAAAGTTTGTATGTTTTTTTGTTTTTTTTTGACACTAAATAAAGTGTTCCAGACACGAAGCTGGGCTGGGAGAGATCTCGGCAACGGGATAAGTCCAGTGGCAAAGTTCTGGCGTTCATTCATTCGGCCCGTAGTCTTTATGTTTGGCTAGCCTCTCCCCCTGGGGTGTAAAAAAAACCTAACAGGATTCATCCTGGGGTTTCAAGACTAGAGAAGCCTTCCCCTGAAAGTGGGAGGAATGTCTCGATCAGTGATTTTGCCACGTGATGCCCCCCCCCCCCGGTCAAATGACATAAGTTAGGGGTGCCGCTAGATAACGTATTTTCAAAAAATAAATTACTAAGTTTCTATGATTCCTAACCACGATGCGTGACAGCATTTGAGGGACGCCACCGGAACTCCCCAACATTGTACAAGGCATGAGGCCTGAGATGCACTTGCTACTTAACACCACGAAACCACGCTATTTTCGAGCAAATGCAACCAATAAGCTTATTGGTAATATTCGAGCGAAAATGTCACTAACGAGGTTATTGGTTTCATCTGCTCAAATGTTCATGTAGCATCATGTATACCTTGGGTATGAAATCAACGCCAGAAAGCCGCCAACGAATTTATGAGGTTTCCGGCACCCAAAGATCTTCAGAGTGGCTTTCATAGTACAGGGCAGAGTACCCGCTGTAGTTATTTGGCTTCCAAATGTTGAAAAACATGCAGCTACTTGGAAAGAAAGTAGCCGAATCGATTGCCTATAGTTGTAATATTCCAAGAAAAGTTTTTCCAGATTGTAGTATAAGAGTCGGGTGGCGATCAAGGCGGCGCCAAAATGCTCGCACCTGCTGCACTAGTGCCTGCTCGAGGCCATGGTCCCTAACGTGGAATTTTTTGAATCCCTGGCATAGGTTGCGATAGAAGCTACGGATTTAACATAGGATCCTATGGGCTCACTTGAGTTTGGGGGCGATGAGAGAAAAACATTCTGAAGAGGGGACGATGGAATAAAATAATTGGGAAACTGATTTAGATGTTTATTGGGTCAACTTTCAGTCATGAATCCTCCCTAAGAAAGCTGACGGGGGTCGCGTTCAGGATAAATCTTTTAAAAACCTTTTTTTTTACAATCATGAATTTACTGTAGAGGAGTTCGTGAAGGAAGCCTGTTCACAAAATGATTTTAACTGAGAGCACAGCGGTGCTCATGCAGTCACCTAAGCGGTCCAGAGGCTTTTCCCGGCATTTTTAGGTGCAGTTCGTTCGCGCACTGCAGAAGTCTTGAATCTTTTTCTAGTCGCGAGCACTGACTGTACCCGTCATCAAAAGAAGAGCACCCTTACGACAAGTTTTACGTGCGAATGCATGAAATCAAGGGGGGATTTCAGTCCTTGAATGCAATTTTTACAAGGTGTTTAAATGGAACGTAGATCAAGTGCTCGCGAGCACGAAATCGGACACGAGCATCGAGCATTCTGGGTGCTTCAGACGAACATCGAGCATTCTGGGTGCTTCAGACGAACATCGAGCATTCTGGGTGCTTCAGACGAACATCGAGCATTCTGGGTGCTTCAGACGAGCATCGAGCATTCTGGGTTCTTCAGGGGAGCACTGTGGTGCTCGCGAGAAGCAACGGGTTGAAGATGCCTGTCGTACTGTATAGCGCCCCCCTCCCCCCGCGGTGAGGAACACCGCTGAATATTTGTCCCTTTGCGGGGTTGTTTTTTTTTTTGTATATCTATCTATCTATAGCAGTGATTCCCAACGTGGGCGTTAACGCTCCCTGGAGGGCGATGGAATGTCCCGGGGGGCGGTAGAAGCTACGGGTTTAACATAGGATCCTGTGGGTTAAATTGCGTCGGGGAGTGATAGGAGAAAAAACATTTCTGAAGAAGGGGGCGATGGGACAAATAAGGTCCGGGAAACTATCATCTATAGGTTAGGAGAGAGTGTCCCGCTAAGAAGCCGAATTTACAGAGGCCTTCCTGTTATCGTAAGGCGCCATTGTAACAATGAAGTACGTACCTTTGTTTGCTGATACGGTCCTATGTCGAATCCACCTCGACATAGGAACGCAAACGGTTAAGAGTACTCGATGTGGGGTGAGTTTACTGAATTCAGTTAAAAAGTTTAGAGCTAAAATAAATTCAGAATGACTACAAATTCAAAGTTAATGAAAGGAATAATTTCAGAATTATTGGAAATCCCCGGAACCAAGGAAAGAAATAATTTCATAATTGATTCAAATAAAAACGGAAATAATTTTAGAATTAACGAAAGAAATAGTTTTCGGGAACTAATGAAAGAAATTCACCGAATTATTGAAAATTCAAAATCATTAGAAATTCAGAATAATTTACATCTCAGAATGAATGAAAGTTTCCAATCATTTCGGGGCCTCTGAGTAAATAGCGCTAAGGTAAATCTTCCTAGATCATGGTTTCCAACTTGTGTTCTGCGGTACCCTGGAGTTCCGTGACAGCTTTTTTTTTTTGGGGTTCGGCATGATCAAATACCACTGAACCCAGTGAGCTTACAAAGAATAAAGCTTTCTTGTTACTAATAATACTCGCAAAGTTATTCTTTATTCTGAGTTTTAACGAGATAATATAGTACCGGGTTTTAAAAAATTCCAGACTATACTCTATTGAATAAAATAACTTTATAAACAGTAATATATCGCATTTTTTTCACTCGAATCAGAAGCTCCAGAAGTTCATGGTTGTCATTTTCCAAGTCAAAAACTATGTTTTTTTTTTAATCCACTAGAAGTGATTATTCTTGGATTGCAGAATTTACGTGCTCTTCACGGGTCACCCAGGGTCATCTTAACACGCGAGTCTCACCCGGGCACGGCACGGGGATCTAATTTGCATAGAGGCTTCCACAGTAAAATCTGACTCAATGATTTGTGACAATAAATATGTGAATTAAGAGATGGTGCCTAAGTCCTCTTTCATTTTGCCCTGGGTCTAAGATGTTCTTGAGACGGCAGAAGGGACACACACTTTTTGGATAAATATTCAGAAATTTGTCTGAGTTGCCCCCCCCCCCCCCGCATTACCATCAAAGTTTCCGTGAAGCAACCTTATAACTATCAAGGATTCCGCGGAACAGCCTTTCAACTATCAAGGGTTCCGTGAGAACTAGCCTTATAACTAGGGTTCCGTGAGAAGTTTTACGTTGAAAACCCCCTATTGTGACTAGTACAGTGGAGAGCAGATCTCACATCAGATAGGCTAGTACAGTGTTTCTTCAAACTTTTGCAACCCGCAGCTTCCTTGCCCAATTCATGATTGATCTGCGGGTCTCCTGAATAGTTTGGTGGATATTCTTCCGCATAAAAGAACCACTTCAAAGTATAAATAGACGCACAAATCAATATCCCCTAGGAGCCGCGACGCACACTTTGAGAAAACATTGGACTAGTAATATCTATGCTTTGCATAAGCACATCAGGTCCACCCATCGAGACGCGATCGAACCAGAGTCTGAAACGGGTCACTGTCAGTCATGCAGAGATTCCTTCGATATAATCACCCCGAAACACACACGCACACCTTCCTAATTTCGAATTTTCAACCTCAAGTCAATAAATTCCACGAGTTGATTGGCAATCCGAATTTCCAATCAACTCACGAAATTGAGCAGAGAGAGAGATAGAAGGCAATGTCCACACACACACGATGATGGACCGGGTAAAATGGTCACATCTGGACACCCCATTACTTCAACGACGAGTTATCGCGCTTAAAAACACAAAACAAACTCCCATCGATTCATTTCAAAAGAGCGAACCACGGGACTGGAGGCCCCAATCCCATCGCCTCACGTCCACTCCGTAACCACATGATTTATAACCACTGATAAAGCGGTTTGTTTGGGCGGTCAATTTCGTCTCTACCCTCCATCTCTCAAGACATATTTTTCTTTTACTCTCTTAGGCCATTATAAAGGCCTTAAAGTCTTTTTCAAAGCCTAAGGATCGCCTGCAGTGAAGACAGAGTAGAGGATAATATAGATAGGACTCGTGTGTATGGGCATAAAAAAACAAGGAGAATAATAACTTGGTATTCCCTTATTTATGTTTATTTTGAAATTTATTACCTGTCCGAGTTTCTGTTGTTGCGCCATGAGCCGACAAAAACGATCGTTAAGTAACATGTTCGTTGGACTCATGAAAACTGCGTACGCACGCACGTACGTACGTACGTACGCGTATAAGAAGGTTGGTACACCCAAGAAGGGAGTCGGTCGAATCATGATGAAGAAGTTGTTTTTGTGTTGGCCCCGCGTGCCATGGGAACCCTTAGGGCGAAAACAACAATAATAAAATGAATGACTCGGAAGAATTCCATTGTGTTGGTGGTCCTGGGTAATCATGGAAGTGATTTTTTTTTTTTTTGGTAGAAATTTGTGTGATTCGAATGCGTAATAATAGCGTTTTTCGACGTTCGTTTTTTTCGCATATGGCACTTTTTTGGAACGAGGACGCTCATCCTTTAGTAGGGGTGCGGGCCATTTAAGCGACCTGGAACAGAGTCGCAGATCACTTAAGTGTTCTGTAAATATTCCTCGGGCCGCTCCATCTCGAATCGGGGGCAGGATCGACCTTTGGAGGGAGCACGAAAGGCTTTTGAGTTACCACCCTCGAAAGAGTATTCTAATGAGCACTATATAATATTGGTTAAAATACCATATAAAAGGTATTTTTCTTTCGATATTTTAGTTTTTTTTTTCAAAGAAATACCTGCAGTCGACTCTCGTTATAACGACTTGTTATAGCTGCCGTTCCGTTATAACGACTGGTGAGATAAGTCCCAAATGCTTTCATACAAGAAATATCCTATATGTATACCTTTCGATATATAACGACCACCCAATACAACGTCCGTTTTTTCGTCGGAAAGATGGGGGTCGTTATAACCACCGTCGACTTGGTCGACTGTATTAAACTTTTTCTTTGTCGGTTTGGGGGCACGCTCCCCTCCCCTTCCCTGTGTAAGCGACTGTCTAGACCTGTGCAGCGGGTCACTTAAGTTATCTTCAAATATGCAACGGGTCACTTGAGTGATCTGTAAAAGTGCAGCGGGTCGCTTGACTGATATGAAACTGTGTCGCTGGTTACTCAAACGATCTTTAAATATGCAGTGGGTTACTCAAGCGATCTGTGAATGTGCTACGGTCCGCTTAAGTGATCTGTGAATGTGCTGCGGGCCAATTAAGTGATCTACATCTGCGTTACAGGTCATTTAAGTGATCTGTAAATGTGCCGTGGGTAGCTTGAGTGAATTAGAACGCTGTCGTGGGTTACTCAAGCGATATGTAGACCTGCTGTTTGTCACTAGTGATCTAGGAATTCCTGCGAGACACTTGAGTGATGTGAAATCGCACCGCGGGCCGCTATACTGATCCGTGAATGTGTAACGGGCCGCTATACTGATCCGTGAATGTGTAACGGGCCGCTTAAGTGATGTTTGAATGTGCTGTGGGGACTCTTAAGTGATCTGGAACCGCACCGAAATTCACTTAAGTCATCTGTAAATGTGCCACGGGCCGCTTGAGCGATCATCTGGAACTTGCCCCTTGGTAACTTAAAAGTGCTCTGCAACTGCTCCTCGGGTCACTTAAGTAAATATCTGTAAATATGCCGTGGGTCACTACTTAAGTGATCCACAAATACGCCGCGCACCACTTAGGAATTGTGGCACTTAGAATTGAGTGACGTGAAACTGCACCGCGAGTGAATTAAGTGATGTGGAAGCCCGCGTAAGTGCTCTGTGGAACTGCGCCGCGGGTCATCAAAAAAGTCCGGAAATATACCTCTTGGTTAATTTTTTACAAAATTAGGTTTGAGGTCACGGGCTACATCGCATGACTCCGAGGGCCATATATGGCACACGGGCCATGGGCTAAGCATGCATCATGCTTTGGACCATATTTTCTTCTTGTGCTCCCCATCCAGGAGCAAGATCATTTCCTAGTATTGCGTTCCTATTTTGAGTAGACTTCTAGGGAATAAGGGCCCTACAAATAAGGGCCAATCCGTCCGGAAACCTAGTCTAAACTCCACTGAAGGTTTTCTAGTGACTGGTCTATATTCTGGGCTGTCTCATCGTCATGGGCCTGAAGTAAAGTGCTGTTCTAGAGTTCCCGGAATTTTCTAGACACCCATTAGCTAGTAGTAACAGGGGTAATGGCAGGGCCATCTTAAGAGCATCATCAGCCCCCGGGCCAAGTGATTTTTCAGAGGTCCTACTAGGCAAATTCTCGAAAATTTCAACCAGATCTTATTTTTGTGAGCCCCCCCCCCCCCCCCCCCGCCCCCGGCCGTGCCCAGGTGGGCCCATGCCTTAAGACGGCACTGGGTAATGGGATTTGCATATTTTCTTTCATACGTGAACTTAAGGATCACAGTACTGTATAGTGAAAGAACCTCTCTTTTGAGGGACACAGGTGGGACAAAAAAAAAAGTGAGGGGGGGGGGTGACCGTACACGCAGGGAAAATATTATTTGACCATAAAAGAGGAATGGACGCATCTACAGGGTGTCCGTCAAGAGGGGTTTTACTGTATCAGATTTACTCTTTTTTGCGGACACAGGTGGGACAAAAAAATCCGTCCTTAAGAGAGGGGGGGTGACCGTTAATCAGGGGTATTGAAAAGCATACTTTTATTATACGCAGGGAAAATATTATTTGACCATAAAAGAGGAATGGACGCATCTCCAAGGTGTCCGTTAAGAGGAGTTTTACTGTATCAGATTTCATTATATAGTTCCCCTACGGACGTGAGGGGGCCGCATGTATGTGTTATGAACCTAACGTGAAGTCCGTTTCAGTGCGATGCTGCCACCTGCTGTCAATTTTTCTAACTACGAGTAAGATGTAAGGATTGAATAATTGTACTGTTGTAGAGAGGCCTGTTGCTGTCAGTAGCAAGACTTTTTCGACGGGGAGATCGGCTCGCATTCGTTCCTCCAAGTTGGGTCCCTCATCCACTTGTTGTGGACCCTTCTATTTGATTATTACCCGTGGCTCCCGTTGGAATATCACAGTACCACAAGGGGTCCACGTGGTCTTAAGTTGAGAAACGCTGCTCTTTATATGGATATTCCTTTTATACTGTGTTTTATGCACCGTTTTTTTTCACCTCAGGCGTTGTCAGCCGGTCGCATTTCACGACCAAGTGATTGAACGCTTCGGAATTGCTCGATTTTGTGCTCACGAGATATTGACAGGGCGCCCTCAAATGAAATAACTTGCGTTCACAACGATTTTATGTCCTGATTTTGCGGGACGTTTCGAAGTACCTATCCCGGCATATTTGCATGTTTTGAATCATAATTTAATCGTGAATATCATTTGACACTTTCTGGAAAATTGCCTTGATGTCCCGGTTTCGCCCCATTGAAATCTGGTCATGCCACTCCTCCATTTGGAGGTGAATGGACATGATTTGAAAAAAAAATGGTTGCAGTGAAGGAGAGAAATGTAATGAATATGTAGGATATCATATTTATTACTTTATTTATAAATTAACTGTTAAATTAACTAATAAATTAGTAATTGTGTAGGTTACACAATTCAAGATAAATATATTTCAATATAACAATTAAAAATCCTAATATGATCTTTATTATCCACAATTTGCATAACTAATTTTCATAAATTAACTGAAATCACGCTCATTTGATTAAGCTCAGTGTCATCTCTATTAATGACGACATTAAAACCTTCGGTTATAACCAGAGACTTCAGAAAATTTTAATCGAGATTTTTTTTTCGATTATTTTATCGATTTTTATCTTATTTTTTTCGAGATACTTTATCGATTTTTCAAAGTATTATGAATTTTTTCCTCCCATGATTGTAAGCTGTTTTTCGGATATTTTCGGAATTCCCATACCCGTAGAATTGTATGCTAGTCCTAAGACATAGAGTAGGTGAAGGTGCGCTTTCCGTTACGAATGCGTGGAATGTGCGTGCGTGCGTAGAAAACGTGCACTACCCTCTTGGAAATGCATAGGATATGCATACTAGGAGTGCGTGGGACGTGCCTATAATTCCTAAAAATGTACGTAAGAAATGCCTTAAGTTATTTTAAGAAAAGTGCATTATCTAAACTTTATAGACGGACTGTAATTACGCTTTTGAGGGTGTGAATTGACGAACATGATGTTTCAAAATCGGTTTAATTCACAAATAATCAGCCTGTCGGGACCTATAAATCAATTATTATAATTAAAGTTGCGGTTTATACATTCCCATTAGCACATGCGTGATTTCCAGACACTTGAAGAAACCGACATGAATGCCCGAACCCATGACCATCGCCCCGCCCCACCCCCTAAAATTATCACTTTTAACCGAACACCTGCGAAAACCAATCCGAATCGCTATTGGCGTCAACTTTTTAAACCATAGTTATTTTAATAATTATTATTATGCGTGTGTCTCCCTTTTTCCTCTTACTCTATAGTGCCCTTTCCCTTGAGACATTTTTGACATTATTATTTTCAACATGGCGGCATGACTCTCTTTTGAAGAGATGGGGAAAAGAAGTGTCTTTTCGGCGAGAATCAAAGCGTCAAGAAAGCATTAAAAGCCTCATAATTTCAGTTTAAGCCACCATTTGTTGCTCATTTTAACGAGCTTCTAGGTCAAGTTTTATGATTATCATTATTATTTTTTTTTTTTCTAGTTATAATAATCCCCTGTGATATATAGTAGTAATAGTAATGCTGATATAGTATTTTGTTTCTGTTCACCTGCTGTGGTTATTCTGTATCAAAGCTGACAGTTTGCATATGTCGTCCACTATTTTTTCTCCCCCCTCTCCATAAATTTATGGTAGGAGCCCTGGTTGGAAATTTGTAAGACATAAATACTGGATTATTATCATTTTTTCTCATGATTATCATTTTACATGATGGTCATGTATCTTTCATACGAATGTTACGGTCATGTAATAGGCTACCTGGCAGGTCGTAAATTCGGCCGCATGTTGAGTGGAAACCAAATCACGAACGAAGAAATAAAAACTTATGGGCTTGGAACATTCTGGATTTAGGTAGAGTGACCATACGTCCCGTATTTCCCGGGACATTTTCTATATTTTTTACGTAATGTTGGCCACCCCGACTATTTTGTAAAAACGTCCCGTTTTTTCTCGTATCTTCGATAATGCCTACTTGAATTTTTTCCTTTATTGATATCAAGTGTTAAATTTATTTTCTACTCATAAATTGTATTATGATATAATTACAACTATAAATCAGAATATTCATCCCACATATTCGTCACGTGTTTAAACGTTTTATTTCGTGGAATACATTTTAATCCACTGCAATTTGCAGTATAGCTTCATTTCCTGCCATTGGCGATTTTTCGGCGATTTATGCAATGATAGGCGATAATTGGCGATGTCCCGTATATTTGGAATCAGAACTTCCCGTATTTTTCTCGAGGATATATACACTGTGTATATAGTCTGCCAAGGAGTTCAGCTTATCTTTTAATTGAGGGTGGGGGGGGGGGGGTTCATTAGTTCGACTATGACTAAGATGACCATACGGCACGTATTTTACTGGACATCCCATCAGATGCGTAGGCAGGGGAGAGGTCATGGAGACTGGTGCCATCTCCCAATGCTAATTCAATTAGTTTCTTTTAATTGAGATGCTTGTTAAAGTTCGGTAACTCAAAGTTTTACTGGAATAAATTCCTTGCGCCCTCCCCCAAACATTTTTGCGCCTTCCCCAGCCCGGGTCGATCCTGCGTACGCCCCCCCACCCCTCCCTGCATTCCAGTATTTCTCTTATTTTTGGCTGTTTTGGCGTATTCATAGGAATGTCCCATTTAATCAAAAGATACTTATTAGAATTTATCTTTACTGGAAACGTGTGAATTAGGATATTTCATAATTTTTAATTATATTATCAAAATAATGAGTGAAAAGAAATGAAATATTCTCATATACTCACATGTTCTTCATGTTCAGCATTTTGCATGTGAAATTCATTTTAATCCACTGTGGTTTTCGCAGTAGCGCTTCATTTCCACAACGTTTCAGTGATAATTGGCAATTTTTCATATTATTGTCAACGTTTTGGCAGGAATCGTTGCTGTCCTGTATTTTACTGGTATATTTAGGATCATCTCACCATATTAAAAAAATTTTCATTATGTTTTTAGTACTATCTGGTTTTTGAGTTGGTTGCCATGTTGTCATGTTGGTTGCCATGTCGTCGAAGCCATGGGTGCTCGAGCAATAGTTAAACCTACGAAGTTATATAAATAGTCGCTAAGGTACGAAGTTTCAAATCTTTCAACGCCATTCATGGGTTTTTTATTGCGCTGATCATTTTGCAATTCATAAAAGTGAGTGTTGCCAGTTATATTCTTCGAAATTTTGTTTCTGTATCCGTAACCGCGAGAGAGAGGTTTTTGTTTCTCTTTCCAATTCGTCAGCCCAGACTGAAACACTTGTATCTCACGCAAGTTTCATTACCAAATAATTCCAGTACCTATGAAAATTCAGAATTAATGTAAGAAATGATTCCAGAGAGTAACACCATAAACGCCGGTGCAGAACGAAGACAAAGAATGATCTCGCTAAGGGCATGACGTGCTAACCGCTGGGACTTCCTGCTGGCCTGACCGAGCGGTTAGCGCACCAACCCTTTGTTGAGATCTTTCTTTGAGTCCTGCGCCGGTGTTTATGGTGCTACAGGCGCCGTTTCACAACGCCATTCATGTTTTATGTTTTTTTACTGTGCTAATCATTTTGCAATGCATAAAAGTGAGTATTGCCACTTGAATTTCTCGAAATTTCGTTGCTGTAACCGTAAACGCGAGAGATAGGTTTTTTTGTTCCTCATCTCATTTTTGAGCGTAAACTCTGAGAAACACCTTTATCTCGAATTTCATTCGCATTACTTTAGGCCGCTTTGGGGCTCGAAAAGCGACAATTAAATTGCGAATGCAATCGATTTTTATCGCGTTGAAATGCTAATAAATTTTAACTTTAAATTTTCAGAAGAAAAATTTTGACGACTTCGAAATTTGTTCCAGCCTGCATGATGCAAGCAGAAATTGATCATTTTTTCCAGATGAAGTTTCATTGATACACTTCAGCGTGACAATTTGTAACAGCAATCGACTTCATTCGACAAGCTTATTGTGTGTTAATCAAGTTAAATGTGTTGCACAATTACAATCAAAAGCCGTGGTGCAACCATGTGGTCCACATATCTAGGGCAGGGCCCGGGCCCCCAGACTGGAATCTTTGGTGGAGTCCCCCAAGAAAGACATCTAACGGACCCCTCTATAGTGAATTTATAGCATAAAAACATTATGATAATTGTCCCGTGCTTCCAGGACTAGAGCGCTATCAGTCTCACCCGTGGATGCAGGGCCGTCTTTAGAGCACCATTGGGCAACTGGGCCAAGTTTTTTTCTGAGTTACTACCAAGCAAATTTACATGCATGCTCGTCGAAAAAATTTCAACTATGTATATCGCATTTCTGTGAGGCCCCCTCTTCTCTTTATGCCCCTGGGTCGTGCCCGGATGGGCCATTAGGACGGCGGCACTGCATGGATGCAACATGTAAATCTCCGGAAATATCTCGAAGTTGTTAGTGATACTTTATTCATTTAAACGAGACAAATCAAATGAACAAAGACGTTGATCAAAGCATAAACATTTCTAATTTTAGGTAGGCCGGGATTACACTATAAAAGTTTGATAAAAGCTCTTTTATAAAACACGTCACATCCATGACGATTCAAAATAAATGAAAGAAATTTCATAATTGATAAAAATTCAGAAGTCGTTAATTCTCTGAACTTTCATAGGTACTGCAATCATTTGTTTCATTAATTCTGAATAATTTTCGTAGGTGCTGGAAAAATTTCTTTCATTAATTTTGATTTTTCAGAATTCCGGAATTATTGCTTTCATTAATTCTGAATTTTCACAGGTGATGAAATTACTTTTTTCATTAATTCTGTGATTTCACAACTTCGGAATAGTTTCTTTCATCAATTTCTGAATTTTCATAGCCACTGGAATAGTTTCTTTCATCAATTTCTGAATTTTCATAGCCACTGGAACAGTTTCTTTCATCAATTTCTGAATTTTCATAGCCACTGGAACAGTTTCTTTCATCAATTTCTGAATTTTCATAACCACTGGAATCATTTCTTTCATCAATTTCTGAATTTTCATAGCCACTGGAACAGTTTCTTTCATCAATTTCTGAATTTTCATAGCCATTGGAATAGTTTCTTTCATAAATTCTGAATTTTAATAATTCCGGAATTATTTCTTTCATTAATTCTGAATTTTCACAGGTGCTGAAATTATTTCTTTCATTAATTCTGAGATTTCACAGCTTCGGAATAGTTTCTTTCATCAATTTCGGAATTTTCATAGCTGCTGAAATAATTTCTTTTATTAATTTCTGAATTTTCATAATTCCGGAGTTATTTCGTTCATCAATTCTGAATTTTTATAGGTACTGGAATCATTTATTTTATTAATTCTGACTAATTTTTGTAGGTGTTGGAATCATTTCTTTCATTAATTCCGAATTTTAATAATTCCGGAATTATTTTCACGGGTGCTGAAATTATTTCTTTCATTAAGTCTGCATTTTCACAGGTGCTGAAATTACTATTTTTTTTCAAAAATTCTAAGTTTTCACAATGTCGGAATATTTTCTTTCATCAATTGCTGAATTTTCACAGGTTCTAGAATTATTTCTTTCATTAATTCTTCTTTCTCAGCCTTTCGGCGATTTCACACATTTCTTATCTGAGAATTATCAGCTCAAGAATTCTTTCGCCAGTTAGCTATTTCTACCATTCTACTTCATCCACAGATATCCATACCAAACTGAAATAATAGTCCTTAATTATTTTATCGTAATTATCATCTGTAAAAAAACCCGAAAATACTTCAAAAAGTGTTGGTTATAGTCTCACAAATCTATAGATTCCTACGTGACGCATTCATTTCAGTAAATTCTGAACAATATCATGATACACACTCAGGGAGTGGTCTTTCAGCCATTCGATCCTAAATCCCAATGCGGTAAAAATCTTTAATAAAAGGCTCCTTTGTAGCTTTCCTACTACGTATATCATATCCGTGGCTCAAAAAAGCCTGACAATATGCGTTCGGATGCCTATACCGTATTTTAATGTGTATAAGGAACCCTTTTTACCAAAAATTTTGTCCCAAAAATAAGGGGGGGGGGTTCTTATACATGATGGTATTATATAAATACATATTTTCAATTTTATTTCCTAAATTTTAAACCCAAAAAATCAGGGATAGGTTCCTTATACTCGTTAAAATATGGTACTTATCACTAGAAAACTTGACGGGTCCTAAATTAGAAGGTTTCCATCAATTCCAGAATTATTTCTTTCATTAATTCTGAATTTTCATGGTCACTAGAATTATTTATTCCATTAATTCTGAATGTTCATAGGTGCTGGAATCATTTTTTTTTTCATTATTTCTGAATTTTCATTGGTGCTAAAATCATTTCTTTCATTAATTCACTTTCTCAGCTATTCGTGGACTTTTCACATATTTCTTATCCCAGAGTTATCAGCTCAGGAATATTTTCAGCAGCTTGTCGCGCTCTATCATTCTATTTCATTACCAGATATCCCTGCAAATGTGAAGTAATAATTATTAAATATCACAGTAATTATTTTTGTTTAATTATCTGGATACCTGAAAAAAGGATTTCGCCATGTTCTCACAAATCTATAGATTCTTACTTGGCCCATTCATGACAATACATTCGGACCAATATCATAATATACACGCAGGGAGTGGTCTTTAAGCCATTCGATACTAAATCTCAATGCATTGCATACGATAAAAATCTTTAATAAAAGGCTTTTGTAGCTTTCATAGTCATATCCATGGCTCAAAAATAGCACCAGAATACGCGCACGGATGCGTATATTCATCACTAAAAACCTTTAATACCTCCATTGTACAAAAGTAGGAAAAGCGACCCCTTTTCTTATAACGCGGACAATATATCCATTGCATCAGCATGTCCAGTCATCCAAGAGCCAGATTATAGCCGACATCAACAGACAAGTTACAGAAATATCTTAAGGCCCACTCGTCCGAAAATAGTTCCAATGTCCGTATTTACAGACCATTTGCTGCCGGTCCGAGGATGCTTATAACTCCTCACCACTCCTTTCTACCCTTTGGGAACTTGGTCCAACCCACTCTGGTCAGTATTTATTTCAACACAAAGACAGGCTGAGTTTTAGGGGGGGGGGTTCTTAGTTTATGGTGCAGTTAAAAATCCCAGATAATACAGTAAAATAAGTACAAAAGGTTAAAAAGACTTCAATGTCCCCTCCCGGCCGAGGATTAAGTCGCTAAAGACGAGGGAAAATATTTATATGTTATATATGGGTTTATATGCATTCATCACTCACTTTTTTTTTTACCGCCCATTCCCATAGTCGATGGCTTATGGCCCGGAAAGTTCTAAAGTCAAACCCCCCTATTACCTGTGGTCGAGGGTCTGGATCTAATGGCGTTCGTGACGGTCATCGGTCATTCGACGGAACGTGTCCCTTTTGTGATATTTCAGACCGTAAATACCGTTTAGGACGTTCTCTATTTTTTGGAATATGCTCTTTAAAACTTTTACGATTTTTTTCCCCCCTTCCTATTTTCAATCATGGGTAATGGGCACGATGTTCGTCTTGAGATTCGAATATCGATGGTGGACATTCGTGTCCTGCCATTAAAAATCGGCTTTGAAACGGATTTATAGCTCTGTTTACGGATGAGTCGGCCCGGAATATACAGAAAAAGCAAGACAGGGCCTCTCTGAATTTACATCCAGAGGCCCCACTGAAGGAATGATACCATTCAAGTCAAGTCAGTTAGATTGCGAGATTACTGAGACCTAAGACAATGTGCAGGGTCAGTTACACATGCGTTGAAACAGCCCGAAAAAAATGAATATATATTTTGGGTTACTAATTACGTCATGTCAGGGTCATCCTCACCAAACGCAGGGCCCACTTCGCGGGAAGTGGCGTCTTGAAGAGTAAGACAACAACGGCTGGGTCCTGGGCCCCGAGTTAATCGAGGCTCTCAAATTATTGAAGGTTTTCCCACTAATTCTGAAATTATTTCTTTCTCAAATTCTGGAATTATTTCTCTCATTACTTTTCTTTTCTTTTTTTTTTCTTTTACCACAATCCTGGATTTTCATTATTTCCTAATTTAAATTAGTTCTAGAAATGCTTCTTTCATTAGTTCTCATTAGTTTATTTTGTTTGTATGTTTTTTTGAGAAAATGGCAGCAACAGAAATTCATCAAAGATTGTACAATGTGATTAAGGCCGGTATTACACTATAAAAGTTTGATAAAAGTATTTTTATAAAACTTTAAAAATTCAACCAATAAGGTTATTGGTCACATTCTAGAAATTATAACCAATGACCTTATTGGTTGCATTTTTCAAATTTTATAAAAGGACTTTTATCAAACTTTTATAGTGTAATCCCGGCCTAAGAGGCAAACATCTGTGTTAGGCGGGTATTACACTATAAAAGTTTGATAAAATAGCTTTTATAAAACTCAAAAAATCCAACTAATAAAGCTCATAGGTTACATTCGAGCAAATGCAACCGATAATCTTATTGGTTGAATTTTTCAAGTTTTATAAAATGGTTTTTAGAAAACTTTTATAGTGTAATACCGGCCTTTTAAACATGCTTTCAAAATTGATTTCAAGTGTTGCGAATAGGATATGAGCCTGAAACTTGGTGTAGGAGACATAAAAGAAGCTTTCACACTCACAATGAGGGCTGGTCCAAGATGACTAATTAGTCGGCTCGAAAAATAATCCCCCGATCCCACGTACTATGATATTGCAGTCAAGAAACTAAAATGAGCAAGAAGAATGCAGCATGCGCGTCTCACGTGAGTCCAGATCAGTTAATCGATACGTATGGATTACCACAGATTACATTCTTGAACATGTAAGCCAATGTTTCGCAAAGGGTGTCGTCGCGACGACCTGGAGATATCGATTTCCGTACCTATTTATGCTTTGACGTGATTCTTTTATATGGGGGGAAATATCTACTAAACCGTTCTGGGAAGCCGCAGATGAATCATGAATTGGGCAAGGGAGATACGGGTGACAAATGTTTGAGAACCACTGATGGCAGCGATAAAAAAAACCGTCTTGAACGGTTTTGACAACCATTGACGCAACAGTTGATTGGTGAGCGTGTTTCATCTGAATGACGAGTATTTTCCTAAACAGAGAATTTTCCGAGTCACTTTCCTGAATGGTTTACATTCAGGAAAGTGACAATATGGCGCCTACGCTTGCAGTTGGCGACGAATTTTCGGTTGATAACTCACAGACAAAGGGTTAATTCCCAGAAAAAAAAATTGTATTCAACATAAAAATCGAGTTAGACCTAGTCTATACACCAGAGGTCATCAATCTTTCTCCAGTCGCGAGCACTGCCTGTATAATGTCATCAAAAGAAGAGCACCCCCTTACAGCAAATTTAACATACGTATGCATGAAATCAGAATGATTTCAATCTTTGTATGCAAAATTTTTACAAGGTGTTTTAATTGGAACATTGATCAAGTGCTCGCGAGCACGAAATCCAATACGATCATCGAGCACTCTGGGTCCTCCAGGAAGAACCGTGGTGCTCCGGAGCAACGGGTTGAAGATGCCGGCTGTACACCAATATTACAGCAACAGTTATATTGCAATCCAACCTCTGTTTACGAGTGGGGGGTGCATTCTTATGTCACCCGTTCAGTGAGCCTCCCTGAAATATGCTCCACACAATTTTTTTTTACATCATTCAACAGGTGGGACAGAAAAACGGGTTTTTTTGTACATCTATCAATGTAATGTTTTTTTCCTACTCTACAGCATTACTTAACCCCGTTCCCATTTATTTTCCCTTAACAGTACGTACCATTTTCCATCTGTTCCTGAATATCTCAATGCAGGTTATTTACCTCCATTTTTTTATTCCAGTCTCTCTCCTGTACAGATTCGATATTTCCCCTAAAAAAAATGGTTCTTATATTGAGGTTTTTGACCGGATCCTGTCCAGTTAGTGTTGTGATATATTCACCTTCCCTTCTCCAAAACATATATATATATGTATACTGTATATCCATGTATGGTAAGATTAGAAGCATGAAAAGCGAAAGGTCATGCTTATAGCGGCTGTGGGGTGAGCTCCAGTTAGCACAAAAAAATTCCGAAGTATTTTTTATTTCCCCTTGTGTCCCGTCATTGTACTCTGTACACCCTTGTTATGAGTGAAAGTAGGGACACATACACACACACAATGTACAAAGACTAGTAGGGGTCGCTCCCGAAGTATGTGTTCTACACCTGCCCCACCGGTGGATGTCTGGTAAACACCTCAGTAGGAGATATTGTGAGGGAATGACCTCACCTGGAGAGAGAGAAGGTGGCTCGAAAAATATGCTTAGTTCACCGTTCGCATGACGAGAGGGTGTTTTTTTTGCACCTACGATCCAATACAGAGGGTTGGGACCCCTACTTTCTATCCAACACAAAAGATGTATAGAGATCCCCTGAAAGAGTCGGCGGCGGGCCCCGTAATATCCACCCTGGTTACCCGTTTTTCGATGGGTTCACTTGAACTTTTTGATAAATACATTAAAAAAAAAATGGTTGAACTTCTTAAATGTATAAGTTTGTTCTAGTTCACGGATACAGAATGTAGAGCACTCGAGAATTGGGGGGTTTATTGAACTGTACTGTGCTTGCTCTCTTCCTAGTGTAGTGCAGTGTACTAGGAAGTGGTTTATGCGTGGTTCATGACCTGAAGAGAGTACTGGTAGGGGGGGAAATTAATGAAAAATTCCAGCCGTATATAACGTGTCAATCTATGTGAGTACTTGATCTAGATTCGTATTCATGTGCGGAAGAGATTTTTCTTTTAAGGGCTGGTATATTGCGGTAGTGTTGTGTGTGCGAACTCAACGTGACCTGATGGGTATACGGATCTGGAGAATAATTTGAAAAATTGCCCTTCTCCGAGGGAACTGGCTGGGCTCTCCGGCCAGGGACGTCGACCTTATTTTGAATCAAATAAATTCATGCTGTGAACACATACACACACACACACAGGGAAATTAACTTTAACGTGTGGGCCTCATGAGTGATTCAAAAATGTGCCACTGGGCACTTGACTAATCTGTAAATATGCCGTTAGCCACTTAAGCGATCTGAAACCGCGGCAGGGTAACTTGAGTGATCTTTTAATGTGTTGCGGGTTCTTTACGTGTTTGAAAATGTGTCGCGGGTCACTTGAGTGATTTGTAAATGTTCCACGGGTCATTAATTGATCTGTAAATGTGCGATAGGTCATTTAAGTGACTCGCAGCACATTTCTAGAAAACTTAAGTGAGGCGAGAATGCGCCGTGGTTCTCTCTCTCTCCCTCAAGAGAGGTAAGACTGTGCCACTCGAGTGCATTTATTTATAACAGTTAATTTTTATAACAGTGCCTCAGGTCACTTAATTGTCTATCATGTGCCGTGGGTGACTTAATTGATCTCTTAAGAATTAAGTGTGCGATGGGTCACCTAAGTGACTCGCAAAAAACTTGAGTGAGGTGAGAATGTGCCGTGGTTCTCTCTCTCTCCCCCAAAAGAGAGGTAAGACTATGGCTCGAGACACTCAAGTGATCCATAACAGTGCCTCAGGTCACTTAATTGTCTATCATTTTAATATCAGGTCACTTAAATGTGCCGTGGGCGACTTAGTTGATCTCTTGAGAATTAAGTGCGCTATGGGTCACCTAAGTGATTCGCAGCAAATTTCCAGAAAACTTAAGTGAGGTAAGGATGTGTCGTGGGTCACTTAAGTTATCTGTAAATGTGCTTAATTCATTTTTATAAAATAAAGATGGAGGCTGCACCTATTTTTGTTAAGGGCTGATCGCTCCAGTAAGAGTTGATCAATCATTTCAATGATTTTATGTAATTTAATTACTTATAATTTAATTTTTTAATTTAACTATTTATTTTAATAATTTTATTTAATTTTTCATAATTTTTCCGCACTGTTCGATTGTCGTGGTTCGCAAAATTGATAAATCAATTTTATATGATTTCCTTCACATACCCGCTAGATGGCGCTTGTTCCGAATAAGTGTTTCTCAACTTTTTTGCGTTCAACGGACCATTTGTGCCAACAAAATAAAGGCCACGGACCCTTTTACAGAAAAATATTCAGCATGTACTGTATATATATACCGTAATATTATAGAGATAATAATAATAATAGAGATAATATTTCAGTGTGTATCTTTCAAAGTAAACAACAGCCCCCCCCCCCTCCGAAATCGCTCAGAAAAACCTCTTAGCGATTACCATGTTACATATAACAAGTTGCTTATTTCACCATTGTTAGTTCGGTTTGTCGCATTCCAGTCGTTTCATGCCAGGCATCTTCAACCCGTTGCTCGCGAGCACCCAGAGTGCTCGTGCCCGATTTCGTGCGAGGGAGCACTTGATCAACGTTCAAAGTAAGCAACTTGTACAAACTGCATTAAAGGATTTGGCGTACCAAAGCAGGTATGCCGAAACGTGCCGTGAGGATGCTCTTCTTTTTGATGATGGGTACAGGCAGTGCTCGCGACTTGAAAAAGGTTGAAGGCCTCTGTTTTTATGCAAACGAGGGATACCAACCAACTCCTAGGGCTAGACGGAGGTTGCTCATCCTTCGGTAGAGTGTTGACCACTTTATTGGTTTGAGAACGTGCCGCGGGCAACTCAAGTGATCCGTGAAGTTCCGCGAAAAGCTTCAGTGATCTGGGAAGTGCCGCGGGCACCTTGAGTCATGTGAAAAGGTACTGGGAGGCCGCTTGAGTGATCTGGAACCACGCTCACCCCTAGCGGTGGAGCTGACACAGCTTCGGCCCGGGACAATTGTTAATTTTTTCGTTTTTCACACTGTAAATTCAATGTGTAGGGATCCATCAAAAATCTGGTATGGAGCACGCCATAGATCCCAGCCTAAGGCGCTGCTGTAGGTTTAGGGGCTACGTCGTGCGCAGTTCATGACATGAAACTGTGCCAAGGATCAGTTTAGTAATGTGAAACTGCATCGCGGGGATCTCAGATGCTCTGGAATTATGCCGCGAGTCATTTAAGTGCTTTTTAAATATGCCGCGGGTCACTTAAGTTATCTGTAAATGAGTCGCGCGAATCACTTGAGTGATATTTAAATATACCATGGGCTACTTAAGTGCTCTGTAACCGTACCGTGGTCTATAAATATGCCGTGGGTTCCTGAAGTGATCTTAGTTCATTTTTACAAAATCAGGTTTTGAGGTCACGAGCCACATCAGATGACTCCGAAGGCCACATTCGACCCACGAGCCATGGATTGAGTATGACCTCGTACGATGCTTCAAAAGTTATACAGGCAATTATTGTCTGGTATTTTCTGCTCCGCGGCCCACATCCATCTGGACAAACGACGGCAATGCTTCATGAACTCTGCATGTGAAATGCCTGGATAGAATGACAAGCTTGAATCTGGGCCCAGTGATCCTCTGACTAGGATTTTGCAGCATTTTATAGAGTGGCCGGAACTTACAAGAGGTAATTTTAATATTTACAGTGGAGGACTGATTCTCAACCGGTGTGCCGTAGCTTTTTTGGAATCCATCATCTCCAGCCGTAATTTCAGATTTTTGGTGACAAAAATCACTACTACTACTACTACTTGGCCGTGCATATACTTTGTGCGCATTCCTCTGCGGAATTTCTAACGAATTCGGGGCATGTCGGAATGTAATGTGTGTTCTGAGTGTGTGTGTGTGGCCTTAACGTATTTATGTTGTCGGATTTGTGCTTGTTCTTTCTGGCGCTGGCTGTTTCCGTATCTGTTTTCCATATTTTAAAGTAAAGATGGTAAATGTGCTTGAATTCTCATGTGTAGGCCTTGTCTGCTCTCTGCGGCGAGACTATTTTGAATCAAGGACCGGCTCGCATTCACGCCTCGAAGTTGAAAAACCGCAGGAAACTAACCTCAGCCGACCATCACTGTGTCAACGTGGTTCAAACCTGGATCCTGAGAATGAGAGTCCAGCACGATGCCCACACTACCGCACAGCGGCTAGTTCTCAATCACCGACTATCATCAGATTGTCCCCGTTTCAGCTGTGATGGACATTTGGTGATACAACACGCTATCACAAGTAGCGTACAGTTCATTTGCCCATGAACTCTAAAGGTGGTTCGACGCCGCTCTGAGCCGCCCAAAAACCAGTTTTTGACGGCAAAATCCGTAAAAATCACCTCAGTCTCAGAAGCCTGCTTTCTGAACGGCTCAGAGCGGCGTAGCGTTGCGGGTGTGGATCCGGTCTTTAGATGATGATGATGATGGATTTAGGAAGTTAATAATCTGATGCGGAATAATACACACACGCACATTATTCTCACGAAAAATACGCAATTATATTCAAGAAAATAGCAAATTCCGTACAAATCAGTGGACAGTAGATTCTGATTTCACTCGGTCAGGATCATTCGGTTACATATTGTTTTGTACAATTTTGATTATGACACTCAAGAAATTGAGTCCAATACTACATAAGTCCGTAGTCCCTTGCATGATGAAGGCAGTACTAACAAGTACAAAAGTCACTAAATGGTCGGGCACCCCCCTTGTGTACTAATCACCAAGTCATATAAAGCCCAGACGTTCTTGTAACGGATGTGCGATAGCTTTCATGGGTCTGGAAGTCCAGCACAAGCGGTCCATGTTCCCATAAGGATACACGAAGACACTTCACCATGGTCGCCAGACGGACTGCAAACCCTCGTTACGAGCTAAAGCGTCGATGTCGTTGGGGTAGAGCTCTTCCTGATATTCCTCGTAGCTGGCTTCCGACACCGTACTCGACAGGGTGGGACTCGGGGACTCGGAAGAGCTACAACACGAGTCCCGACTCATCCTGTGCCGTGATACGCGGTGATTATGATGTTGATGATGATCGTGGTCAACTCGCGTCGACGACGACGGCGACCAGTGGTTGCAGATAATCCTGAACGCGCTGAGAGGACAAGAGATGCAGGAGCCACGCTGCAGGACCCTTGGCGGAATCACCAGCGCGTAGTCGCCGTTCGCCAGGCGTTTAGGGACCAGCGACACTTCTTCGGCGACTGGCGACTGTCGTTGCTGGTGCTGCTGCTGCTGTTGGTCCCAAGATGACGGCGGCGGCGACGACGGGGGTGACGATGGACAGTTGTTGGACAACGTCTCTGTGACACTGTCGCTGGCGACGCTCGTCTCGTCCTGTTGGAACTGCTTCGTCGGGTCCTGTTCGAGGTTCTCGGAAGTTGCGACAGCCTCCGATTTCAGGTACTGTATGGACTTGATGCGGTTCTGCAGGTGATTGCGGAGTCTCTGCCACACGGCTGGCTCCACCCCCGTCTGCGAGCACGTGGATAAGAACAGTTCCACCTCCTTAATGCACTCCGTGTATCCGATCTCGAACTTCTCCGTTTCTGGATCGTTCATCAACGCAGCTGCGAAAGAAAAACAAACATCTATCACAAGGGTGTTCAACCTTTAGAAGAGTGCAGGACCACTTCAGCGATTTGAGAACTTGTCGCGGGCCACGTACTTAAGTGATCTGAGAATGTGCTGCATTTGAGTGATCTGGAACTGTGTCACGGGTCATTTAAGTGATCTAGAAACCGCGTCACGGGCCACGTACGAAAGTGATCTGAGAATGTGCTGTGGGTCATTTTAGTGATCTCGAACTGTGTCGCGGGTCATATGAATGTTTTGAGAATTGATGGTGATTTGAGAGTGATTTTGAACAACTGTGCGGCGGGTCATTTGAGTGATCTGGAAACCATGCTGCGTGTCATTTGAGTGATCTGGAAACCATACCTCGGGTCATTTGAGTGATCTGAATATGCGCCACGGGTCACTTAAATGTTCTAGAACTGTGCCGCAACGATCTCTTAATATACTGCGGGCCACATGATTGCCTGGAACTGTGCCTCACGTTACTAAAGTGATCTGCAAATATGCTGTGGGTCACCTGAGTGACCTGGAACTGAGCCGCGGGTCCCCCTGAAGTGGCGCGAAACTGCACCGCGGTCACATCTGTGACGCTTATTTGATTTTCGCAGAATTAAATTTTGGCGTCACGGGCCACATCGGGTGAATCCGAGAGCCACGTTTCGCCCGGGGGTCATGGGTTGAGCATGTATATATGATCCATCCGGGAGGGAGGGGGGGGGGTTATTATCATATACTAACCGAAGAGTTCTATAAAGAAGCCTTTTCGGCTCTTTGATGAGGCATCATCCTCAACCAGGAGAGAGAGGTCCATTACATAAAGTCAACGCACACCCGAATAACTCGCGCGATGATGGAGTGTAACATCGGCCACGCCTCGTCCCTTTGGCGGTGTTTCAGCCGTTGGCTTAATTGATGATTAACACTCTCTGGGCAGCTGTGTTTTTTATAATTCCATCACAGCTTTTGAAGCACCAACGAGATTATGGATTGTTGTTCTCGAAGGCGCTGGAATGATGGAGAGCGTTTGTTTTGAACCTCGGCTAATGTGAGCGGGGAAACGTTTTTGGCCCCCTCCCGTTCCCTTGAAATCGGGCAACATTATATTCCCTAAAAAAATAATGAAATCAACTGCCACGAAATTAATAGGACAAGAAGGTCCTAAAGGCCAAGATTAGGCAAAAGTCAATTATGGCTGCATTTTTTTTTACTTGTTTTCATGTTGCCCAGGGCCGATGATTCTCGGATCGATTTTACAGTGTTAACAGCTAAGGCAAATGAAAAAACAAGGGGATGCTCAACCTTTGGAGTGCGGACCACTTCATTAGCTTCAAAACGCGTCGCGGGCCGCTTAAGTGATCTGAGAATGTACCGTGGGGTCACTTAGGTCATGTAGAAATGTCCCGTGGGCCGCTTGAGTGATCTGCAACTGTGCCACACGTCCTTAAATGATCTGTAAATCTGTCGCGAGTCACTCAAGTGGTCTGTAGACGTGCCGTGGGTCACTTAAATTATGTGGAAATCTCCCGTGGAGCCTCTTGAGTTATCTGGAACTGCGAACACACGTCACTTAAATGATCTGTAAATTTGCCCCGGTCACTTGAGTGATCTGTAGAAATGCACTGTGTCATTTGAGCGGTCTTTAGATGTGCCGTGAGTCACTTAAGTTACTTGCACTTACCCGTGGGCCACTTAAGAGATCTGTAGACGTGCCGTGGGTCACTTAAATTATGTGGAAATGTCCCGTGGGCCCCTTGAGTGATCTGGAGCTGGGCCACACGTCACTTAAATGACCTGTAAATCTTTCATGGGAAAACTTGAGTGATCTGTGGATGTGTTGTGTGTCACTTAAGTGGTCTTTAGATGTGCCGTGAGTAACTTAAGTTATGTGCAAATGTCCCGTGGGCCCCTTGAGTTATCTGGAACTGTACCACACGTCATTCAAATGATCTGGAAATATGTCACATGTGTCACTTGAGTTATCTGGAAATTTACAGCGGATCACTTAAGTGAAATGTGCCCACTTAATTCAATTTTCACAAAGTTAGGTTTGGGCTCGTGAAAACGTTAAACGTTTGGGATCGTAATAATCTGGACCGTAGGTTATTCAAATGATCTAAAAATATGCATTGGGAACCTGTAAATATAATCTGCAAATAAACGTGCTACGGGCCGCTCGAGTAATCTGTAAATTTGTCACGAGCCACTCAAGTGAATTGGAGCGGTATCATGGGGGGTGGGGGGAAGTCACTTAAGTGGTCTGGAAATGTGCCGCTTAGTTCATTTTTATAAAATTTATGTTTGAGATCATGGGCCACATTTGGCCTACGGGTCATGGGTTGAGCATATATTGGTATATATAGTAAACCTATTTACCTGTTTTATTTTGTTTCGTTATTTCGTGCAGGTGGCGCACCGTGAGCTCCAAGATGTCAGCCTTTTCCAATTTTGCTTGCCTCGAGTTCTGTAAAAAATGGAGTAAAATATATTTTACGTTACATTCACATTTGAACAACATTCAACATTGCCCTCAAATTCTGTCCTCACAATGATATATCGTTCAAGCCAGGGCCACATTCGTGTCGAAAATATTTGCTAACCCTAAATATTTGCTTCCAATATTTGCCTTTCCCTGACGCAAAGACACAGCAGCAGCGAAAGCTGGTTACACACTGGCTCAGATTGACCATGGCGAATATTTGCTTCCAGAACACTCTAAGTGTTGTAACTGTTCGGCCGCAGGGGTTCTTAACCGTTTCCAGCCACGACCCAAAATCAACAGGATCAGCTTCGCGGCCCGTGGGACTATTTATTTTTCGAAATTGGTAAAACCAGTGATGCAATAAGTGCATTTCTAACAGGACTGTAAAGTGGGTTTTTGTACGACACTCATCTACGAAACCCCGACGAATCAAGTCTAGGGTGAGACCTATGACTCAATAATACCAGGCTGTAAGTGGAATAGTTCGGCCCTTCTCGGAAGCCCCCCCGACCCCTCCTGCGAATCAAGTTTGGATCGTGACACATAGCTCAAGAGTCCCTGCATATAAGTGGATTTATGCTGTCCATCTCGGAAGCCTCTGCGAATCAAGTTTGGGTCCTAACCGAAGGCTCAATTGTCAACCCATCTCGGAAGCCTTTGCAAATCAAGTATGAATAGGGACCCATAACTCAAGAGCCCCTGGCTGTTAGTTGATCTGAACGACCCATCTCGGAAGTCCCGGTGACCCATACGTTAAGAATCCCTTTCTTCGACCAGTATGTGACCAGACGGACTGGAAGATCGGGAAGGAAGGAAGGTAGCACCTTTTGACTTGGGTTGGAAGCTGCCTTCTTATACCTTCCAGCCTCCAGCATTTGACGACTATTGCCAATGGTGGAGCGGCCGCACTACTTGCTCACGACCGGAACGTATAGGACCAGCCTTGACAAGAGTGTTGGTCCAGGCTTTAAGATCAACGACCGCACTAGATGTGACTTGTTCATGCTTCAAAGGGAACGGGAAGCAGCAAAGCTGCATTAAGAGTACATTAAGAGTACTTACAAGCGGCTTTGGGAAGCAGTGATGGTAACCTCGTCAGGCAAAATTTCCCTTTTGACTAAATCTTTCCAACACATTCCGAAATTTGTGCTGCCATCTATTGATGGAAATATGCAATCAATTATTTTACACTAGAAAAGCATTTTGTGTTTTGCATTTATATATTTTTTTCAACAAAAATTCTTGTTTGATGACCTCTCAAAATTTCCCCCAAACGCCAAGAAATTTCCCATGTGGACCAATTTTGGCCAATTTTTCCCACGCAAATGGGAAATTTTCCACGAGTTACCATCACTGACGGGAACAAACTTTTCCTCCATAGTTGCAAATACAGTACTCAAATCAAAACACTCGCCAATTTCTTTTTTTCTTTGCGCCAAACTCATGTACAGTAATTTCACGTAGAATGCCAAAGCACCGCCAAGGATGGGTAAAATTCCCTTAAGTTTCTTATGATGGGTGGAATACAGACGAAAGAAATTATTATTGAGCAGCAATAGTTTCGCACATTTCTGGTTGCCACAAAGAAAAGTAGTTTACATTATATATGTTACAGTAAATGTGATAAATCGGTAATTATACATAATAACCGGTCATTATGCATACTTACCAGTCGCTTGGTAAGTTTGATAAATTTATCACTTTCACCGGCGAGTAATCGCTTTTATCTGTGATTATGCATAATACCCTAGCGCAATTGGTGAATTTGATAAATATGAGGAAAAAAGTTCCAAATGAGTCTGTGTGTGATGAATATGGTCGGACCCCGATATAATGATAACAAATTTTACGATCGTATCCCGATATAATGACAACAAATTTTACGATCGTATCCCGACATAATGATAACAAATTTTACGATCGTATCCCGATATAATGATAACAAATTTTACGATCGTACCCCGATATAATGATACAATAAATGTTGAATTATCATGTTGTAGTATCTCATACACTGAAATTTGTCATGTTCACCAGCGACGCGATGCTTGGGTATTATGCATAATCGCCGGTAAAAGTGATAAATCTTGGAAAATTCATCAAATATACCAACGACGCTTGGCTACTATTCATAATCACCGGTAAAAGTGGTAAAATTTAGGGAAATTTATCAAACTCACCAAAAATCCTCGTAAGTATGCATAATAACCGCATTTATCACATTTACCGCAACAAATGTATAAAGAGATTAATGACTGATGTAATCACCTCTGATTGCTTCTTGTCCACGACGAGACTCTTCAGCTGCGACAGACAGTGGTTGATTCTGGCTCGTCTTCTTTTCTCCATCAATGGTTTGGAAGCCTTTCGAGGTAGAAGAAGAACCGTAAGTTGTGTGGCGAGCGAAACTTTTATACGTAGTTAGAAATAGTTATAAAAAAAATTTATATTACATTTAACCAAATTTTTATACCATAACGCGCAAGCGTGGGTCCAGGGCGATTTGGTGGGATGGACGAAATACAGTCGGTGTCCAAGCAAAAGTCACCGAAGTCCACGAAAAATATCTGATGGGGTACTGCAGTTGAATTTCCAAAATTTCTAATTCATTATTTCATGACGTGAACAGTCAGGGCCGTAACTAGAATTTTTACCGCCCTCCAGACCAACCGTGGCCCCCCGCTCTGTTCCCCCTTGGGGATATAACTGGTTCGTCTCAGGAGACGTGGGCCACGGTGGAAAATCCGACATCCAAGACCGGCAAACCTCCCGCACCAGGCCGTACAGCCCCAAACCAACCAACAGCACGGGAATCCTCCCACAATTCCCCCATTTGCTGTGCACAGATGCACATCGCCTGCAGGCCACGAATTGGGCCCACGAAAAACAGTTATGCAAGTTATTATACGAGTATATACTGTATATATATATATATATATATATATATATACAAACAATCAGCTTGACAGCGTGTCAGAGGGGCAAACATTATTTTGCCACCCTCCACACCTTTAAAATTATATGATTTTGTTACGGTGTTCTTTGTTTCCACCTAAAACTAAAACTGCCGCTCCCTCTAAATTTTGCCGCTCGGGGCAGTTGCCCTCCCCCCTCTCTAGTTACGGCCCTGTGAACAGTTACGAACTACGAACTAGTTATCTTGACATCAGTAAATCTATTGCAGGAGTTAGAAACCTTTAAAATATTTTTTACTATATACAGGGTGTTTCAAAACGAATCACCTAATTTGAAATGCGTATATTACGAAAATTTAACATAGACACTTAAGATTAATTATATATTACATGGCTAATCATAAAGTTCTTTTACAAACCAAATTAAAGGTGCTCAATATGTCAACCTTGGTACGCACAGCATATGCCCTAGTCAAATTCGTCCTAAACTTTTGCGAGCATGTTTGCATCCACTGCGAGTGGATTTCTGTGGACTATACGTGCGAAACTCTGTCAGATGCGCTCCACATCTTCGTCTGACATGCAGGGACGGCCGGGGTATTTCCCTTTACACAGACAACCCGTGTCTCGGAATAGTTTATACCATCGCCCAATGCTCTTGAGCGGTAGATGAACATGTTGTTACCGACTAACACTTCGCGAAGCGTTGAACGCAAAACGATTTCTGTTGTGCAGTCGCCATCTCGACAAACACTGAAGTGGCGGTCGAAGGCGGAACGTTAGCGCTAACTGTCGGTAACTGCGAGAGAAACTCGAGATTTCCCTCTTTCTACCTATACATTATTCGATCAAAACGGATTGAAGGCTGAATAGTTATGATTTTTTTTTTTAATCTGATGATTCTTTTTGAAACACCCTGTATATTTTTCACTACGCTTCAAAATTTTAAATTGACAAAGTCTTAAAGCTAGGCTTAGTGACTTCTGCTTGAACGCGGACGATATTGTAGATCGATGGTATTGTTACTTCAGTGCCTAACGCCACAGTGCGTTAAATAAGGAAGGCAGGGTCGTGTCTCCAGTGGCGTATATGGTAGCATGCTAGCCCCCGTTTGCAAGACGGCCTGCGTCCCGGTGGAGAGCAGATGACTTTTCTTTCCGAGTTCACCTCAGCATGATATCCAGAAAATATCTGTTTACTTAACATTGTGTATGTTCGTTAGATCGTCCCATATTTTACGGGATAAACACGTTCCCTCCCCCCAGATTATTGTGCTCTTAGGAGTGATCGCTCCCCTCGCGCCCTCCCTCTCTCTGGATCAATGGTAATGAGTGAATGCATTTTTGGATTGTTGTTGGCAGGGACGGTCTTGAACGTTTTGTGGTCCTCCGCGAAAGCAATTTTTCGGGCCCATACGCGGAAGAAACTAACAGAGATTAGGCATAGAGTCTTAGAGATTAGCCTCCTTCTTGCTGTCAAAACTTACGAGGAAAATCAGTGCAGGGGGCCCAGCACTGAAAGTTTGGAGGGACGCACATGAAAGTTAATGGCGTTCCATGGACCAGCCTGTTTGTCAGAGACCCATATTTTTCGCAGCTCACCCTGTGGTTTTGTGCTGAGCAGTTAAAGGCGCGGAATCCTGATAGCATCGCCCTCCCTCCCTTCCTGTAATGTCGGCGATGTGACGTCTGAAACGCATCTATAACATGCACATATTTTCCATCCATCGAATTTCAACGATTCATCTTCAGTCCTTCAAGGATACACCTACGAACTCGACTGGTTTGTGTCAAAACCAGCTTTAGTAGGAGGTGTAAGCTGGTGTTGGTTATGTGTGCATTAGTGTAAAATAAAAAGATCTTCTCATTTTGAAGCTTTCATTTTAGACTTCGGTCAGTTTTTGTCTTTTTACGGCGCCGTTCCGTGGTGATTTAAAAAAAAACTTATATTTACATTTTAGGCAGAACCTGTGCAACGAATTAAATGATTTTCTATAGAAACCTATAGGAAATCACGTTTCGCTTAAGGATTCCGGAAAGAATCATCTTCGTTAGCCGAGGAATCACCGCATGTGAAAAAATAAGAATGAAATATCAAATGTGCCTATATGTAAATTAGAAGGTATCGTCGGCAGATCTCGGAAAACACCAGTTTAATTTCATTTTGGCATGTGACGGATACTGATTGCATGTCAAGGAGTTCAGATTGATGAACCGCTACGACCGCGTCTTCTTCTAATTCTTCTTCAGAGACAGCATGTTATTAAGAGAGTCCCCCATTTTCATTTTTATTCCCCCCCCCCCACAACATGATACGTCGAGACGATCCCACACATGACATGAACTCGAATTTGAAATTCCGCGTACCAAACACTCGTTTCGGTGCCTCAAAGTATGTAGTAGGGCATAGGAAAATCTCCAAAAGGGACAAGAGGCGGATCCTTAAAGGACTGAAGATGAATCGCTGAAGTTTGATGGATGGAAAATATGTGAGCATGTTATATAGACGCGTTTCAGACGTCAAATCACCGACATCACAGGAAGGAGGGAAGGGCGATGCTGTCAGGAATGTAGCCTCCTCTCCCCCCCCCTTTTTTTTCTAGAGAAATCTGAATATTCTTGGAATTTTTCGTCGGGATCAAGACTAATTACAGATTCTGAAGTTGGTTTCGATTTCGTGTTGTATTGATCTGTGATTATCGGTTCTTCAGAATTTACCGAAGAGGTCATTCTCTGATGCCAAATCAATTTTGTCACCCAGGTGCGGATCCAGAGCTATATGCCGTGGAGGGCGAATTAGTGAGAACAAATTTCGTACGCTAACTATGCTCCCCGTATTTTACGGGACAGAATCATAGTTTTCCGCATTATTTTTTTGGATCCACAGCTGCTGGTATCTAACGGTGAGAACAGCCTTCACACACACAAGGACTATAAGATTTACTGATTGGTAAATCCTCAAATGTCTGAATGTTTTCCTGAAGCCGAGGCCACACTCGTGTCCGGCCTGGCCCCCATTACGTGTATAGAAGGTGTTTGAAGTCTTGTCGAAGAGAACGATCAAGAGACCGTCCAGCCCTCACCCCCCAAGTCGAAGTAGTCCGTTCCTTCGCGATCTTCCAATCCGTCTAGCCACATACTGCTCGTGGAACGCCAACACTATTAAAAAAACATGGAGATTGTTATGTGTGTAAGCAAATATTCGCCAAGGGACATCGGGCCAGTGTGCATGTAGTCAGCCTATGACGCTGGTGCTTCAAAGCAGAAGCTGGAGAAAAACATTGGAAGGCAATATTTTTCGAATGACTATTGAACCAGCCTGGACCTGTGCCTAGCCCAAGGTTAAGTAGATTTATGTGGTAAATTTTTTTTAAGATTTACCAGGAATAATCGAAACTGGTACTACGATGATAACGTTATTTTTCCACAAATTTTATGACAATCAGGATTACCACAACAGGGGGAGTGAGCTCTATATAAGCCCTGCATTTATAAATTTTTATAAATCGTCATCCAGTGAAAGGTTAAGGGGAAATTACTTTATTTTACCAACCTCGGTCCTACCGCCACAAAGACTATTCAGTTCCATATTACCTTTGAAAGGTAGTGTGGAAAGTGTTGCCCTTATATACAGAGCGTCCATAATTAAAAGGCCCTATTTTAAAGTAGCCTACAGGCGAAACCAGTCATCAGAAAAGTGTGAAATTTTGTTGAGGACTTCATGAAGTGATGGGAATTTGTTTCGGGGGAAAAAAATTAGTTGCACATGTCGCCACCAGAGGGCGTTTCACTTTGAATATCTGTAGTAAACATGTAAATTTATGTGATGTCACGCAGCAGCAGTTACAAAACCTAGAAACATTCGTGGAGATCTTGTTTCTCAATGTGTTTGGTGCTCACAATGACAAGTTTACGAGATCGCGCTTTTTTTGGTCAAAATGCTTCACCAAAACAGTAATTCCGCAGTAGCTGCTCTACGGAAATATCGGATTTGGAAGAGGATTCGCAAAGATCCAGTGGATGTTAAGAACCTTCGGAGTATGATAACGAAATTTGGAACCACAGGATCGTTGGCTGTTCGTCCTGGAAGAGAAACCCCGTTTCCATAGACGCAGTACAGGAGGTTTCGCTCCAAGTAGATGAGGACAGAGCTTCAAATACCCGCACTAGTGTCAGGCGTGTAGCACAGGCGTTGGATAGGCCACGTTCAATTGTCCATAAGTTCATGCGGAATATCCTCCAATATTATTATCCGTACAAACTTTCACTTGTGCAGCAGTTGCTTCCAGATGATTATGACAGCCGCTGTGGTGGTCGAGTGGTCATAGTGACGGACTCGCATTGTTGGTTTTCTGTGGTTCCCAACTTCAAGGTGCGAATGCGAGCCGATCTCCCCGTTAAAAAGTCTCGCCACAGAGAGCAACAGTCCTACAAACAGTACAAATATTCAGTCATTACACTTCACTCACTTCACTTCTGAAATATAGATGGCAGCACTAAAAAATCATACACAACACTAGATACGCACTCAGACTGTTAGGTACACATACTTACACTTCCGGCACAACTCACTAGGTAGTAAATTGCCCATGGCGATAGCCCGGAGTTGTGCTCGACTTGAAAAAAAAAGATGATGATTATGACGCTCGCCTCCGGTTCTCACTGCAGTTTCTGGCTCGCGTTGAGGTTGATTCAGAGTGGCCTTAGAATATCCGCTGGACAGACGGAGCGCATTTTCACTTGGATCGTGCAGTCAATGTTCACAACTGCGAACTTGGGAACCAGAAAACCCGCACGCTAGAGGTTTCGTTGCATTCACCAAAAGTGACGGTATGGTGTGGATGTACTGCATCATTTATTTTCTCGGTCCCTACTTGCACGAGGAGTTACGTTCTACAGGTCCACTGACATGTTCGATCACCGAGAAGCCATATGCATTGCTGTTACAGAACGAAATTGTTCTGGCTCTGCAAGCACGTCATTGTCATGCAGACAGTCTTTATGCAAGACGGAGCTCCTCCACACATTGCAGATGTGTGTTAAGAATGTTTTTTAAAACACATTTTACCGAAGAACGTGTCAGAACGAATCAGCCAGCACTTCCCTAATCTATTTCCTCCCCGATCCCCTGACCTTAATCCATGGAATTTTGGCTTTGGTGGCATTTGAAACGTCTGGTAAGTCGCGACAATCCCAGAACTTTACCTGACCTTAAAGTGACCATAAAGGCAGCATTTCATGCCTAGTGCTGAACATTTCCCCGCACTCACTTCGGTCAGTTGTGGAACATTCCGTCTTGCGATTTCACGTGGTATCTGAAAATGATGTCCATCATATGGAACATGTTTCGTTGCAGTATCAAACGCATTCTGGTGGTGACATGTGCAACTAATCCCCCCCTAAACAAATTCCCATCACTTCATGAAGTCCTCTACAAAATTTCACAATTTTCTGATGACTGGTTTCGCCTGTAGGCTACTTTAAAAAAGGGTATTTTAATAAATTATGGATGTCCTGCATAACGGTGAATTTATGTTTTGTGCAGTTATATGTGTTTAGATAGTGCCATCTATTTGCTAAAGACAAAACTGGAAATAAATGAATAAACGAAATCACAAAATAATATGTGTCTTCTTTGAAGAAATAACAATATTAAAAACTTTGCACTGGGCCAAGCTGCCATTCTGGTGGGTTGAAATATCAAAGTCCCCTGATTCTAGCAGGATCCTGGAGTTAAATGAACTCGGCCACCTGAGGGTCATGGTGGAAAACTTCAGTAATAATCGGCAGAGATTCGTCCAATGCTTCCGAGGTATGGCCTGTTGCCATCGCGGCAGAGAGCCTGAGCGTTGTGTAAAGTGCATCAATGATCATGGAAGTCGAGACTGTCCCAACGTGCGGGGAAAGGATCCCCCCTCAGTGTGTGAACTGTAAAAAGTTCCAAACTGCGAATTGCTGGAACTGCTCTTTCTCTCCCTACTGTAGGTCTAAGCAGAAGGCAAAAAAGAAGAGAAGATTCAAGTTCATACCGGGATCATCAAAATAGAACATGCTTGGTACTGACCACTACTACTAAACCAGACATACACCTCGTCAATATTCCTCTGCGGAACCTCTAACGAATTGGTGCATGTTGGAATGTGCATGTACGTGTTGTGAAACCTAATGCTTGTTATGTGTAGTGTGCTGCCATCTGCCACCAGTTTTTCTAACTATGAGTGAAGTGTAATTGAGTGAATGATTTACCGTTGCTCTCTGTGGCGAGACTTTTTAATGGGAGATCGGCTCGCATTTGCGCCTCGAAGTTCGGAACCACAGGAAACCAACTTCAGCCGACCACCACTATGGTGACGGTGGGGTTCGAACCCGGATCCTCGCGATGCGAGTCCGTCACTATGACCACTCGACCACCACAGTGGCACACATGGTACTGACAGTGAAAAAACTACTGGTCACTCCTAGGGTTTTTGAGCGAGCCACTGGAATTCTCAAACAGCTCGAGTTACGAGCTGTTTGCTACCGGCGGTTGAAACTGCTCCTGAAAAAGTTTTAAGACAAGCAGAGATCTCTTGTAAACAAGCTTGCCGTGACCATCAAGCAAACCCTGAACGAAATCTTCCCGATAAATCATCTCCAAGATCCAAAAGACGTTGCACAGGAGATTGATAGAAACCATCAATGGACACGTTAACTCGCTCCAGCGATCCGTGTCGTTGATTATGATGAACTGAACTTCACCATCGAAGGGGTTTTTTAGGTTAGAGCCCTCACGGGCTGGTCTTTTTCCCCCATTTTCTCTGTAGGCTGTTACAGGCAACAATAGTTGTTGGCGGTGAATTTCCCGTAAATCAAGACAGATAGCATTGAAAAGCACCTTCTAACAATTAGCCAACAGTTCGACACGAGTAAGTGAACTAGTGATTGAGCAAGAAAGTGAGCGAGCAAGGACCGAGTGAGAGACAAAGTGAGGTACCAAGTGAGTAGGTGACAGCTCGAGTTACGAGCATCAGTTCAGTTCATCATATATGTATGTGATATATATATATATATATATATATATATATCTCGCTCGTTCATAGAAACCCCTGATTGTTCATTCATTCGTTCACTCACGCTCTTAATTGCTCATTCACTCGCTCACCCACTTACTCTGTTAACTGCTCATCCACTGAATCATTTGTTTAATCACTGACTCATTTGCTCATTTTCTCACTCACTGACTCACTTAATTGATCATCCACTAACTCATTCGTTCGCTCATTGACTCATTTGCTCCGTTATTCACTCACTAACTCATTTGCCTCCCTTGCTCACTCACTGACTCATTTGCTCACTTAATTCTCATTCGTCGACTCAGTTGCTAGCTCACTCACTTAATTCTCATTCGTCGACTCAGTTGCTAGCTCACTCACTTAATTCTCATTCGTCGACTCATTTGCTAGCTCATCGACTCGCTTGCTCACTCAATTAATTCGCTCACTTGATCACCCACTCACTCCCTATATAGCTCACTGACTCCTGTCGAACTGTTGCCGGTGAATTTTCCTAGAGATGAATTGCTTGGCGTTTAATTTTCCGGACACGCTCGTTTTACACTCGGTAGCAACACCGAACTTCAAACAAATCCTGCTCAATTATTTCAGAGACCAACTCGTGAAATTATATTCAGTTATTTCGATCCGATCTAAGTTGAATTGCGGCATCGAGATAATGCTAGGCATCCGAACCGAGTACAGGTGTGGAGTTCCTCAATGCCCAACCCAAACTGCAGAACAGTCCCCCATCAAGGGCTATCAAGCTTGTTCATCAAAATGCAAAGTGAAAGTTGTACAACAAACGAGCAAATGCATATAATTTGCTTTCTCTCCGTCCTTATCCTCACAAACAATCGGATATTTAATTGAATAAATCCGGAATCCACAAGAAAGAAGATGGCATCCATCCACCTGCCAGATTTCAACACCGATCAAACCTTACATCTATTCAAGCAACGCGCGAGGATAATCTCATGCAATTACAGGTGGAAGAAATGAATAGAAAGAGAATCGATTCCATTCTTTAATTATTTCATATGCGTATCACACACCTTCTTGGGACCCGATCACGAACGGCAATTATCGGCAACTCTCTTGACGATAAGTCATAGAGTAAGATTGATTGGCAATCTTTTTTGCCTCGAGGGTGGAGTATCCGTTCCTAGTCTCGTAATAACCGATCCTGATACTCGAAATCGGTAATTATAATGTCACTATTGACATCTCTTACAAGACTTGTCTGCCTACGATGCTGACGGTTTGGAGGTTTGTTTCCTCTTTCGCCGAGGCTTATCTTCCATCGTTGACGTCCCTTTGCTGCTTGATGATTTCAAACACAGCAGGAATTAGGTTTTGCTCTGAATAGTTGAGTGTGGGCTCGACACCAGGGCTGGATGAATCCATTGCGTATGTGGAAATTTTGATCGGGCATGCTTTTTTCAGTGCTCGGAAAATTCATCGCCGACAGTTCACCGAAAGGAAAATTCACCGACAACAATTCACAGAAAATAAAATTTGCCACTTGGAAAATTCATCTCTAATAATTCACCGAAAGGAAAATTTACCGCCAACAGTTCACCGTATAGGAAATTTACCACTTGGGAAAATTTCCCGCCAACAATTCACCACCGAAAAATTGACCGACAGCAATTCACCACTGGAAAATTCACCGCCACGCAATTCACAGAAAGTAAAATTCACTACTTGCAAAATTTACCACCAACAATTCATCACCGGAAAATTCACCAACAAATCGCCGCCGGAAAATTCACCGACAAAAATTCCCCACCGCGCAATTCACCGAAAGGAAAATTTATCACTCGGAAAATGCACCACCAACAATTCACCGAAAGAAAACTTTGCCACTTGGACCACTTGGAAAATTCACCGACAAGCAATTAATTCACCGATAAAGTGACACAGTGTGTGAGCTAGAGGACAAGTGAATGATTTGTCAAATAAATTAGGAAGTTAGTGAGTTAGCAAGTGCACAAATGAGCAAGTCAGTGAGTCCCACTCAAATACGGTCACTCATTCAATCTCTCGCTCGATTGATAACTTCCCACTCACTCGGTTACAGACTCACTGTCACTCAAACGGTCATTGGCTCACTCACCCGTTTACCAGTTCACGCTTACAGTTTTCCCTGAGCGCTCACTCAGTCGTTTATACGATCACACATACGGTTACTCCCTCAACTTGGTCAGTCATACTGTTTAAAAAAAATATGGTAAAATCAAAGTTTTACCATAAAATTTCATAAACTGGTTGAAAAATCTTTGGTGATTCGATTGATAAAACGTGTAAATTCTTTGTCGCTAGACAACATGCGCGTCACGCCACGGCGCATGTTATAAGGGAAGAAAAGTTGTGTCTCTCGTGGTGTGTGTATGAGTATTCCCCAAGCGCGCGCGCTGATCCGCGGACCGGTGCGTGAAAATTTTTGTGCCTGACGAACTTCAAAATCGTGGAAATGCTCAGTACGTCACACCATCTACCAACGGCAAATTTTTTCCACAAATTTAATTATTTATTTTTTTGATGATCCTTAAATTGTTTCTCCTATTTTACGGTATTTATTTTATTGGTACGGTATTGTCGGTCCGCAATTATTTCCCCCACTAATTCCTTCACGGTGGTTGACGAGCATCTGGCCACATGCCACTCGCTCGCAAAAGATTGACCAGATCAGTGAGGTCAAAAGAGTGACCGAAAGATTGACCCTTGAGCAAGCATGAGTGTGCAAGCATGTAAATGCCCAAAACGATGTGTAAGCATGTGAATAACCAAAGGATTTACCTAATCAGGATTCATATAGGACAATTATCGCCAGAAAAATTGTGAAAATTACGTAAAGTTGCAAATTATGGCCAACAAAAATTACCAAAGGTAAGTAAATTTGTGAATAACGTTGGGCGACCAAAATTCATAGAATGTCCCATGAAGTAGGGGTTACATGGTCATCCTACATACACTATTTATTTTATGGCCGGTGAGCTGCAGGGGTTACCACAAATTTGGCCCGTGAGCTGAAAAAAATTGTGCACGCCTGCTCAAAAACCTCAGAAAAAGCGTCGCAAAACAATGCCGTTCTAACGCGTGGGCCAAGAGCTGCAGTTAGGGAGGAGCAGGCGGGTCTGGTGCCGCGGGCAATGTGGACACGCAAAGACGGTTAACCGAATTCACCTTTTAACTACTCCTTCTACATTATAATGCGCCAAAATGTGTGCTTGCCCTGGCTGACGCAGTATTTAGTTGCAGTCCTGCATGAACCCCCATCAATCTGGGCGTGTTTCGGGGGCGCTAAGCAGGGCCGTCTAAAGAGCATCATGGGTCCCCGGGAAAGTCAACTTACCTGAGGCCCTTATCTGACTATAAATGTCTGCCTGCCAATTCACATGCTTAATTTCGAAAATCTTAACCAGATCTTATTATCATGAGGCTATACACTGGGCAGTGCACAGGCGGGCTCATGCGTTAAGACGGCACGGGCCCTCAGCTGCACTACTAAACCACGCATACACCTCGTTCATATTCCTCCACGGAACTTCTAACGAATTGGTCCTCAACTACACTAGAATACTTCATGAATCATGAAATCTGGCACTGTGATTTACGAAGGTGATAATGTCATCCATGTTGAGGGTCCCATAATCAGGGCCGCTACCCTCTCCTTCAACATTACAAAAGGCGGTGCCCAAACGTGTACTTGCCCCACGTGCCCACGGTACTCATGGCAGTGCATAAGAGGTAAGTGTTAGTGTATTTCGATGTGTAATTTTACATAAAAAATTACTTTTTCAAAAATTCAACGTTTTTGTATTTTTTTTTCTTAATATATTGAGGATTTAATTTTAATTATGAATTATCTCTTTTCAAAATTCACGTAAAAAGTCTTATTATGACATTCAATAGTTTGTTCTTGTACCAATTACTAGATGGCAGCACAAAAATAATAAAAATCCAATTCGATCCGCATTTAAATAGGTTTCGATCTGTCTATGACAGCGGTTCTCAATCTTTGGAAGCCCGCGGCCCGGTAAATGTCTTCTATGTAAGGCCGGTATTGCATTATAAAAGTTTTGTAAAAATTGTTTTATAAAGCTTGGAAAATGCAACCAACCAATAAACTTATTGGTTGCATTTTCCAAGTTTCATATAAAAGAACTTCTCTAAAAATTTTATAGTGTAATGCCGGCCTAAGTGAAAGGCCCAGTAATACACACACACACACACAACTAACGAGAAATTAATGGGAAAAATGAAACTGCGATCACTCACGGCCCGGTGGTTGAGAAACACTGCTCTATGAGACGATATACTCAGGGCCTGTTTCTCATGTGGCTAGGGTTACCAGATTCGAAAACTGAGAAAGGAGGACGCCTGTTTGCGCACCCTTTTTGACGTCACTTTTCCTAACTTTCCGCAAATGGCACTACTAGGAATCAGCATTAAGTTGCTGATGATGATGCTAAACGGCACAATGTTATTTGCATTCTGTTTTCTTTGTTTTTGAAAATGTGAAAGGAAACATCCCTCCAGTACACGGCATTAGATGTTGCAAACAATGGTATTCTTAAAACGCATGTTGCGGTTTTGTTCTTCCAGAGCTGTTTTTCAGGCTACCTTCAGGGCCGTCTTAAGAGCATCATGGGCCTCCAGGCCAAGTGATTTTTCTGAGACCCTACACGGAAAATTCTCGAAAAATTCAACTACCTGTTTTTCCGAGGGGCCCTCTTCCCTTGAGGGCCCCCGGGCCGTGCCAGAGTGGGCCCATGCGTTTAGACGGCACTGACTACCTTTTTTCCATATCATCCTGAACCGAGCCCGCAACTAGATGCTTGTTCAGCCCAGGCAAGCACTCATTTGGGCGCCCCCTCGCAATGTTGAAGAGATTAAAGTGGGAAATTTGCGCCGCCACCCCCCTCCCCGGTCCGGTGCCCGGGGTACCAGACCTGTTTCCCTACCCCAGTTGCGGCCCTGCGATACGAAGCAGGCGTATGTCTAGAAATGAATTGTGAATTCCCAGAACTTTGAAAATATTGGCCGTTCAACCAAGCGTTCGACTAAAAATATAAAATAAAGCATAATTGAGTGATAATTACCTATGAGAAATTGAGGCCCCAGGGGCTGAATTCCAAGATGTTGTAAGCATGTCAAATGGTTACACGGGAACGATGAAGCTAATTCTGAACACATTCCCAGTTTGTATTCCGAAACTTCGATCACATTATCAACCAACAAACCAAGACTTCAATTAAAAAATATTAAAATAATTGTTTATTTATTAATTATCATATCAATAATTTATTAATTAATGACGTATGAAAAATTAAGGTCTAGAGATCCAAAATCAAAGATGTTAGAGTCATGTTATAAACCACATGGGGGGCGAAAAAGAGCTCACTTTAAGCACATTTTCAACCTTAATTCCCAGAACTTTCGAAAATATCAACCACTCAACCAAGAATTCGATAAAGAATACAGGGTGCATAGCAAACATGGGGGAATAACATTTTACTGCCGAACCATTGATCTTAGAGGCATACTTCCAATTAGAAAAAGTTTCCGAACAACGTGTAGTACTCAGATATGCCATTCATGTTTCAAGAAATTGTATAGTTATTAAAATAAAAAATTAACTTTTTATACAGTCAGTCCGCCATGTGCCCCGAAACCCAGTCAGAAAGTTGTGGCCCTAATGCCAAAAAAGAAAAAAAACCGCCATGTTTCTAAGTGCAATATTCGCTGATATACAAGTCAAACCTCGTTAATGAGTCACTCTTGGAAGAGCAAAAATATGACTTAGTAAGAGGAGTGGCTCGTTAAAAACGGAGTAAGCCATAGCTATGCCAATTCCTGCCAGAGGACAATTGGGACTTCCAAAGAAAGTGACCCGGTAAGCGGAGTGACGCGTTAACCGGGTGACGCACTAACGAGGTTTGACTGTATTCGAAAAACGGAGGAAATTTGGATAAAACAACAGCGTTAAATGCGGGTAAAACGGTTTTTCCAGCACATTTTTAGAGCTGTTTTTTTCCCAACTTTCCTCTGTTTCTCGAATATCTCAGTGAATATTGCACTTGGAAATGTGGAAATTTTCTTTTTTTTTGACATCAGTAGAGACAGGGCAACAACTTTGTAATTGGGTTTTTGGGCACACGGGAACTGTATAAAAAGTTGGTTTTTTCTTTAAGTTAAACTATACAGCCCCTTGCAACATGAATGGCATTACTACACGTTGTTTGGAAACGATTTCCAATTGGAAGTTTACCTATTGTTTTATCAACGGTTTGCCAGTGAAATACTATACCGCCGCCCCCCTATTTGCTATGCACCCGGTGTAAAATAAACCAATAATTGATTAATTAATAATTAAATTAATTTATGATCATTACCTTTCTGTCTCCTCTTTGCTTTAGATCCATGTTCGTATCCCTCGGTGCCGGCATCACACAAAATTACAAGCAATAATATAATCAAAATCGTGTTTATAATCAAATACGCGTTAATTAGATCTTATTAATTTGATATTGGTCAGTATTGATGTTTGCACATGGCGTTGGGGGGGGGGGCGGGGGTGCAACGTCCAGAGAGCACTGTACCTTCCTTCCTACACGAGAGATTTCACGATTCTGATCTGTGTGGGTATCATGATCATGTCTCTCTTCCCCAGACGAGGCTTCTCGATCCCACGGGGGTAACTTTTTTTTTTATCCCATCATGTAAAAGAAGAAAAGAATTCTTTCATGTTGTTAATACGGAAGCGGGAAAGATCGCGTGTGCGCTGCGTGGGGCGCGTTGGGAAAGTGGGAGAGAGAGAGGACACGTGCCCTCGCGTGACGTCAGCCACACGCGTGGCTCGCTCGGCCAACGGGAGTGACTCGGGGCGTGCCGCGCGCGTGGCCCTCCCGCGAATAGGACGAATCTTCTATTTATTTATTTTTTTTATATATACATGTTTCAACAACATGTCTTAAAAAAAAAAAAAAGTAGCCAGGATATTACATGGCAGGTATTTTTTTTTTTTTTATTATTAAGAGGAAGAATGTGGCGCACAATCTACAAGAAAATAAACGAGGCATGTTTACCTCGAGCATGTTTTTGAACATCAATCAAAAATTGATGGCGAAAACAAAAACATTACGTCGTGAGTTTTCGCATTTATTGTTTCATTTCCCCCCCCCCTCCCCCCCGACATTAATGAACTTGGTTTGTTCGGCTACTGATGGTTGTTTTTTTAAAAGGCATTGAGAATCATGTTTTTTTTAATGTTTTCATGTTTCATGTTGGATTTCCGCTTTGTGTGTTTGTGTGTGTGTATGTATGCAACAGTTGGAACTTTCTCAAATTCTCGTGACGAGTTTTTGTTTCTAAGATCTGTATGTTGTTGTTTTGTTTTCTTGATTGTGGATGTTGAAATTATGTTTGGACATGATTCAATTTTTACCGACATGATTTTACCCATGTTTATTACGAAGCTGTATTCGATGCCGCTGCGATTCTCACGAACAAAAATTTTTGATTTTAAAGGAAATTACCCTCTCGAAAATTGTTCTCAGACCAGAAAATACGGTCCCCGCAAGTCTTTTGTGTCCCCATACAAAGGACGATCCTGCTTACTCTCCTGATACCGTGCCCTGGGAAGGGTTTACCCGTGGACATTTCAACGTGGCATCACGGGTTAATTCTATACATTAGATAGAAATACCAACCAGGCCCGTCATTTGAGGGGTCAGGGGGAAAGTTGAAATGACGTCCCTGATACCCCAACCTACCAATTTACATATTTTTCAAAATCATAGCACCATATCTCATTATCATGGAGTATTCCATTCACCGAGACCTCTGGACTTTGCCCGGGTTAGACCATGTGGCAGGATGGTTCTAGGGGTTATTGTTACCTCTTCCATTCAGAAATTAACAAAATAGATGAAACAATACTTCTTAAACTACACTCATGTCCATAAATTAAGGATAATGCCAGCTCCGACAAATAAAGGTTCAGAAACAAAACAAACGTTACTTATTCATAAAGCCCATTTATTAAACAAAAGATAAAGAACAAAAGCGATGGTGTATGTATGATACCATTCATAAAAACTGCGATTTTTGCTCCCTGGAGCAATTGTAAAAAATATCTCCTTTACAAAAACTTACTATTATATGGTTAATACATTGTATGTCTCCCATGCGATGAAATACAGTCCGTACAACGCCTAGGCATGCTGAGTATCAAATTATCGATCTGATCTTGGGGAAGATCACTTCACTCAGCAAGCAATGCTCTCCGAAGTTCCGGTACACATGTAGGAGGTGTTTGACGGGCTGCAACTCGTCGGCCAAGCATGTCCCACACATGCTCTATCGGATTCAAGTCAGGTGAGAATGCTGGCCATTCCATACGGGTTATATCCTCAGATTCAAGGAATTCGTTTACGATGTTTGCTCGGTGAGGACGGGCGTTGTCATCCATAAACACAAATTCTGCGCCCATGGCACCCCTAAACAAACGTACATGTTGTTCCAGAATGATGTCCCGATAAATTTGGGCTTTCATGGTTCCGGTTTGAACATGCAGATCTGTTCTGGAACCCAGTATAATTCCACTCCAAACGAGCAATGCTGCACCACCGTAACGGTGTCGTTCAATGATGTTGTCTTGGTGGTAACGAGTACCTGGCATTCTCCATATGAAAGTCCGACGTGAATCAGACTGCAAGCTAAACTTGGACTCGTCGGAAAATATCACACAAGCCCACTGTGACGATGTCCACATTGCATGTTCTCTACTCCAGGCTAATCGCTGCCGACAGTGAGTTGCCGTGAGCGGAACACATCTGACAGGCCTGCGAGCATATAGACCAATATCTCCCAAACGTCTGTAAACGGTTTTCCTTGAAACTGTGGTACCCGTGGCTGCAGATAGCTGACGAGACAGGTCGGATGCTGTGCTCCGTCTGCTTCTTTTGGCAGTTACTGCCAAATACCGGTCTTCATTCGGCGTTGTAACTCGGGGGCGACCTGTACTGTAACGTCTACTGACATTTCCGTTATCTTGGAATCGTTGCCAAAGCCTAGAGATGACACTTTGGGCAATTCCAAGTTCCTCGGATACTTCCATCTGAGTACGCCCATATTCCAGGCGGCCGATAATTCTACCACGTAAAAAATCATCCACATGCGTCCTCTCTGTGTTATAGCTATTCGCTTAATGGCACTGAGCGCCTTACAGAACTCTTGTGAACAATTTTACTTCTTTGCCACCATTCCTTATATACCCCCCTCTTACACTCTCGTCATTGTGACGTACTATCGGCATCATCTGGTGGCTTCCTGAAATTTGCATATCATTCTTGCAGATATGTGTGATAATTCTACAGGTGAAAGTTTTACTTTAGATTTTGATTTCCGTATGATTCTGAATTATCCTTAATTTATGAACATGAGTGTATGCATCACGACCCAAACTTTGGTCGCAGGGGCTTTCGAGATAAGTCGTTCAAATCTACAGCCACGGGCTCCTCAGCTACAGGTCACGACCCAAACCTAATTTGCAAGGGCTCTTAAGAAGGGTTTTTGAGCTATGGGCCGCAACTACATGCTTGGTCAGCCGGGGTAAGCACGCGTTATGGGGCGCCCTCTTGTAATGTTGAAAGAGTGGTTATAAAGGGTGAAATTAACGCCACCCCCCCCCCCCCATCTAGTCCGGCGGAGACCAGAGCCGCCTACTCCTCTCTAGTTGCACTCATTGCGTCATTGGTTTCACTAATTTCGAAGGAAAAAAACAGTCCCATGGGTCGTAAAGTTGATGTATTGATTTTGAATCTCCGCACAAAAAAAAAGGTTAAGAACCCCCCATGCTTTAATACTCTTCGTTTGAAAACACCTTCAGAAAAAATTATTGCGGTATAGTAGCGTCATCTGTTAACATATGTAATTGACATATGTAAATGACGTCAAGCAGGGCCGTGTTAAGAGTATCATGGGCCCCCGGGCCAATTGATTTTTCTGAGGCCCTACCAAACAACTTCTCAAAAATTTCAATCAGATCTCATTTTTGTGAGGCCCCCGGGCCGTGCCCGCCCATGCCTTAAGACGGCACTGGCGTCAAGCGCATGCGCCTCATTTTAAAGTTTTAGAGCAGTGGTTCTCAACCTTTGGAAACCCGCGGCCCGGTTTCATTCATTTTTGTAAGTGGAAAGCCCGGTCAAACACATGATTAACGGAACATGAATGGGGGAAAAAGGAAATGGCAAATCAGTCGCGGCCCGGCGGTTGAGAAACACTGTTTTAGAGAACCAGAACCAGAATAAAAATTTTAAGGGGATGCCTGGCCCTTATGCGGGCCATATATTCTCCCGTAGAAGAGAATTTATATTTTCACGAAATATGTTGCTGCTATCTAGCGGCAAGTATAGGAACTAAATGCTAAATGCTTTCAATAGGTCTCATATATATTTTTATTTTTTTCCTTTTCTAAATCGTGGTAAAAATACAGAAAAAAATGCGATTCGTAATATCCATATATGTGTATGTATATATTTTTTTTAACTTTTGTAATAATATGTAATTTTGTATCCGGCTAGTGTAACCATTCCATATGCGACTGTGATTTTCTGCCCCCCATGTAATATTCTACCATGGCTCCCTTTCCATTCAGTTCTCATTAGCAGCCCTTAGTATCATAGGCCCCCCACAACCTGGATTATTTACAATGGATAAAACTTTTGCAATTCTGCTTTGGCTCAACCGAGCATCTAGACCAGCGATTGTAGCCGATAGCCCTACTTAATCACTATCTAGACAAGTTTAACTTATTTTCGCCCTTCTGAACTATATTTTGTCTATTCATTACCCTGCTTATAGTCTTACCCAGTGACCCATCCAGGAGCAATACTTTCAACATAAATTGATTCGTAATTAATTCGTAAATTTCAGTAAACAAAAATTGTATAGGCAAGGTTGGTCCCCAGACCCCTGGGCAAAAGTCCAGTGAGCTTCCCCTGCCGCTGTGATGGTCGAGTGGTCATAGTGACGGACTCACATTGCGAGGATCCGGGTTCTAGCCCCACCGGCGCCACAGTGGTGGTCGGCTGAAGTTAGTTTTCTGTGGCTTCCAACTTCAAGGCGCGAATGCGAGCGGATCTCCTCGTTAAAAAGTCTCGTCACAGAGAGCAACAGTCCTACAAACAGTACAAATATTCAATCATTACAATTCATTCACAATTTGAAGAATAGGTGGCAACACTGAAATACCAAGCACAACACTAGCAACACACTCAGACTGTTAGGTGCACTCACTTTGTTCCAGACTCTGCCACGAAGCTGGGCTGGAAGAGATCTCGGCAACGGGATAAGTCCGGTGGCAGAGCACCTGGCGTTCATGTCAGTGAGCTTCCCCTTTGCTCTGGTTCTATACAGGGTCGTCCAACATCATGACCAAGCCGTGTAAAGCGATATTCTGGAAAGCCCTGCACTTAGCTATAGAAGTAACATTACATTTTTGCATATTTAATCTCCAAAATCGTAGCACCAGATCTAATCATGTAGCAACCCTCCCCTTTCGAGCGCAAAACCCTCACAGGTCATGGATCCAGGAAATTGCGTCGGAAGGGTGATTTATTGTGTAGGCTCGTTGTATCTTCCCATATTTTACGGGACAGACCGATTTTACCCAAAATTATTCGGCTCTTGGAGTGGGGCCGATCACCTCTGTCAACACCACCTATAGAACAAGGCCTCCGCACGAAGCTTGTGACGTCAATGAAGGCCATTTCTCCTATTGCCATTGGATATACTGCAAAAAAAAGGTAAAGATATTGCATGCGTCGACCTGCTATATCCAATGGCAATAGCAGGGGTGCAAGCACCCCTCATCTATTTCGGAGCAGCAAATTTCCTTTTTGGAGCAGAAATTTTGAAAATGGAGCAGAACTTTTAAAAACGAACTATATCTGCAATATAAGGAGTAATTTTTCTGTGAAATGCCAAAAGTTTCGCCAAAAATGGTTGAAAAACAAATAAGTCTGAATAAATTTCCTTCACAAATTAAAATCCATTTAAATTTTTTCTGAATTATCTTATACACTGAAGAGCCAAAAAAACTTGTCCACCTGCCTAATATCGTGTAGGGCCCCCGCGAGCCCGCAGAAGTGCCGCAACACGACGTGGCATGGACTCGACTAATGTCTGAAGTAGTGCTGGAGGTAATTCACACCATGAAGTAAGAGGGGGTGGAGATCTCTTCTGAAACAGCACGTTGCAAGGCATCCCAGATATGTTCAATAATGTTCATGTCTGGGGATTTAGGTGGCCAGCGGAAGTGTCTAAAGTTAGAAAAGTGTTCCTGGAGCCACTTTGCGACACCCCACACGTCCAGAATTGCTACATTGTCCTGCTGAAATCGTCCAAGTCCATCGGAATGCACAATAGACATGAATGGGTGCAGGTGATCAGACAGGATGCTTACGTACCTGTCACCTGTCAGAGTCGTATCAGGGGTCCCATATCACGCCAACTGCACACGCCCCATACCATCACAGAGCCTCCACCAGCTTGAACAGTCCCCTGTTGACATGTAGGGTCCATGGATTCATGAGGTTGTCTTTATACCCGTACACGTCCATCAGCTCGAAGCAATTGGAACCGAGACTCGTCAGACCAGGCCACGTGTTTCCAGTCCTCAACAGTCCAATGTCGGTGTTGTCGAGCCCAGGCGACGCGTAAAGCTTTGTGTCGTGCAGTCATCAAGGGTGCACGAGTGAGCCTTCAGCTCCGAAAGCCCATATCGATGTTTTGTTGAATGGTTCGCACGTTGACACTTGTTGATGGCCCAGCATTGAAATCTGCAGCAATTTGCAGAAGAGTTGCATGTCTGTCACGTTTAACGATTCTCGTCAGTCGTTGTTGGTCCCGTTCTTTCATGATCTTTTTCCGTCCGCAGCGATGTCGTAGATTTAATTTTTTACCGGATTCCCGATATTCACAGTACACTCGTGAAATGGTCATACGTGAAAATCCAAATTTAATCGCTACCTCAGAGATGCTATGTCCCATCTCTCGTGCACCAACTATAACACCACGTTTAAACTCACTTAAATCTTGATAACCTGTAGCAGCAGTAACTGATCTAACAACTATGCCAGACACTTGTTGTGTTATATAGGTGTTGCCGACCGCAGCGCCGTACTCTGATTGGTTCCATATCTCTTTATTTGCATACGCATGCCTGTACCAGTTTTTTTGGCTCTTCAGTTTATATGTCACTACTAAGACATGAATTACTGAAATGACGAAAAAAAATTATAACTCTTTTCAAATTAAGCAACATGCATACTAAAAACCTAGGCAGCAAGAATTTCTGCTGCTTGAACACCAAAATCTTATTCATCCTGATATAGCAAAAAAAGTACGTGCAGAATATAATAAGAGTTTCCGTGGAAAATTGGCTTCTCACAGAATTTAAAGGAATTATTAAATTTAAAAGCAAAATGCAGAAAACGAGAAAAATATAAATACCTTATTTACTTAAACAATTTCTCAACCTAATAGCATGTTAATAGATTACGAATCACGAGTCGCTTTCAGAAGTACAGCATCTCAATGACAATTTTTTTCCAATTTTTCATGCCCTTGAACATAAGATTTTATATGTCTTATTTCATTAAAGCATTGGATGGACAGATTTTTTAATGCTCGAACAGACTTTTATTTATTTGTTAACAATGAACTCTCTTTCACTGTCTGCGTTACCATGTGCTAAAGATTAAAAAGCCTTCACCAAAACTGGCAAAATTTTGAACTTTGGGCTGCTTTCAAAGTTACAAAGTTTGAATATGTCTGCCCAATATCTATCTATTCTCTGAACTGATTTCACTTCTTGTAATTCTTTGCATTGTAGTGCAACCCATTCATCACACATAATTAATAGTTCTGTTGGTGATACAATGTTAAGCAACATCCTAGCAATAAGTGAGGGAGTAATGTACCATCCCAGCAATTCACGAGAGGGAGTGCGAAAAACACGAAAGAATGCAAACGTTTCATTCTCTCCAACATGTTTTAAAAAGGTAGGACATTAATATGAAAAAGGTATCTCACAGAAGTTATGTAAAATGAGTACAAACTTCTTCCTTTGACTATTGTTAAGAGCATGCCCTCCCCCCACCAATGTAGTGGCGGACCGTGCGGCCATATTGGGAGCCGCTCTAGGAGGGGTGCCAAATGGAGTTGAAAGGGTGAAAAAAGCTTTGACCAAAAAAAAAAAACGCTGCCAGTAGCGCCAAAAACATATTCCGCATGAGTAAGAAATTTTTTTCCTCGAGCCGCCCCTGTTCACCAAATCCGGATTTTCGCAATGTGAAATTGTCACGATCGGCAATCGCCGACGATAACCACACGACCGCATAGTGACTAGATGACAAAACTATAAATATTTTAGCTGGAGTTTTAACAGATCCCATTTTTTGCCAATGATCTTCGAAAAATGTCGGTGATTTGAACGAGTAAACCAATCCCCTTTTCGATGTATGCTGTCTTTGAACGCAGGTTGGCAGCCGCGAAATTACCGTTATTCCCAGTATATAACCAGCAGGAGTAAAAACGGAATAAAAACTCCGATTCAGGAGTAAAAACTCCGCGAAATCCGGCATATTCATTCAGGGACTTTGATAGCCCGCCGGTTATACCGATAACAGTACAGGACTTTATACTTCAAGGTAGTATAACTACTTTCCAAGGTCACGAGATAACGCGATTGTGGTAGATGGTGTGAAGTGAAAAAAAAAATTGTAGTTTCTCCCGCCCCGTATCTTTTTTGGTGTCTCGGAAAGAACGCGTTCCGAACAAAATTTTCATGCATCTTTTTCCTAAATTCCGCACTACAGCGCATTAGCGGTACATCCGCGAACCACAAACAAGAATTGGCGCAAATGCGCAGGGTTTTCGGCGCAGCTCTTGCACCCCTGCAATAGGTGAAATGACCTTCAGTTACGTCACGAACTTTGTGCGGAGGCCTTGTTCTATAGGTAGTTTTGCCTCCGTCCGAATCCGCGCATGCCTGGTGACAAATGAATTGGGATAGACCTAGTTCTATTAGTAGTTTTGATGAATTCTAAAACTAGTCACTGTTTCCCACCATATTTTCACTTAAAAAATTAAATCATTTTTTTCGTAGCTTCATGTGGTCCCCCGGAATATTCCAGGACAAGGAGGCCACGTGGCCCCAGGTTGAGAACCGCTACTACTAAACCACATATACACCTCGTCCATATTCCCTGTGGAACTTCTAACAAATTGGTACATGTTGGAACGTGTGTGTTCGTGTTGTGAACTTAAGTGTAATGCTTGGTTGAGAACGGCTGATCCAGATCGCTTTCTCAAAGCGGGCAATATTAGGAGGGCAGTTGAAACTACAGAAACCACATTTGCTTATTGGGGAAGGATACACAAGACACTGAAACAGACAAAACTAAAACCCACTAAAAAGTGTTATTTACAAATTTATTTACACCAGCATGTACGCATGAATACATGCCCAAAAGGGGAAAAAACCCACGCCACAGCAAAGAATACAATGTACAAAATCTTTGATTATAAAATTCAAAAAAAAAGATAAATACTACAGCGAAAGCATCAATGTGTGTTTATGCGAGACTAGCACGATTTCTATATTAGAACCAAAAAAAAACATTTCCTAAAAACTGAAATGCATATTGTAGAGCAGCAACAGAAAACAAATAAGAGCCAGGTCAAAAACATGATTTGAATTAGTTCGTTTGAAATCTTGCACAAAAAATGTGACGATTGGAACTAATAGACAACCATGCACACCCAAAAAAAAAAATTCAATACAAGAGGCTTCATAGACATTTAAAAAATCCCTGCAGCATGGGTGTAATATTTAGTGTATATATGGTCCATGTTTGAAGTTTAGCATGCTCTTCACGTGGCCGACTAGTTGCTGGCCACTTTGCAAAGACGCTCGACTTTGGACATGGACTGTAACATGTATATGCCTCGTCAGAATCACTTATAATCACTAGCATATGATAATCGTGGGCCTTTTTATACTTCATTCCATTTTAATAAAAAAAAAAGCCCAATTCACATCATCTACGATCCATACACACACAATCCCTCATCTACATACAGATGTTTTGATCAAAAAGTACAGTAAACTTGAGAACATAATAGTGTACACACAACTATACAAATTCTGTTTTTCTATAATATAAAATATTTTAAAACCAATTTTCATGAGTCATTTCTTTTTAACAGATCATTTCACACACAATCATTCACACAAGCAGGTCAACCTAACATTATTACCATAGTTTCAAGCAGGGCTTGTCAAATCAAGAAAAGAAATTTAGGCAACAAATTTCTTGGGAGAGATAGCCAGACACATTTTTGCGAAAAAAGGTTCAAAATAAGGGTTGTTTTTGTTTTTTTTTACACTTTCCAGAGGCTTAGTGATTATTGGCAAACAGGCAAACACAATTTGAGAAACTTAGTATTGTCCTTTGTTTTTAATTTAGATATTCCAAGCGTAAAAAGCAAGGCGCCACAGTGCCTAGGATTTGTCTCGAGCCCAGTTTTTAAAACATTTCATAAGCAGGCAAGTTCTATATCGAAAACCTATTTCTCAGTCCACATCTTAATGCAATACAATACTTCAACAGCGCGGACGTGAAGAAAACATTGGAGGGGGGAACTGAATGTTGCTGACTGTTCCATGTATACAGAACTCAAGCGCGATCCTTGTGTCTTTTTCATACAATAAATTCACTATAGAGGGGACCCTGCTGCAGGATGTGGAAGGTGCTGACATGAAACCATTCGAGGGTGGAGAAACTGAATGTTGCTGATTGTCCCGTGCATACAGGACTCAAATGCATACGCAGGAAAGGGAAGGTGCATTGCATTGTTTTTCCAGTAATTAATGTGGGGAAGAGACTCAAATGACCTCAGCTCCTAGGTTCTGGTGCATATGCAATACTTACATCTGCAAGTTGATATGGTCATTGAAGAGGGTGAAGGAGATATTTTCTACCCCCCACTCAACTCTCCTCAACCCTTTCATGGCCCTCACAAGGGTGAAGCTAACACGGCACCAGTATGATCCACAACACTACATATGCACTTAGACTGTTAGGTACACGCACAGTTACACTTCTGGCACAACTCACTAGGTAGTAAATCGCTCATAGATGGTGATAGACGAGTTGGGTCTTTGTTTTTCATACTACACACTATAGCAGGGACCCTGCTGCAGGATGTGGAGGGTGGGGCGTGAACTGTTTTTATTGTCTTAACGTGAGGGAATATTAAGTACTTTATGGGATCTGCTAAATTGTGTAGTTTTGTGCAGTGTGTTACCCACTCATAGGTAACACACTTTACTCATGAGAATCCTCACTATTACCCCCCTGTAATGTATTGTTTCTTTAAGAACTGGTAACAAGGTGTCTACAAATCACATGATTCAAGAACTCCAAATGAAAAACAGCCGGCGATCGATTTTACAAATCCCATACCTTTCTACGAACAAATCCTCTGACCCTGAACATTTCCATTTCTTTGAATATCTTTTCTCTTAATTGTTCCAGTTCATAAAAAAAAACTTAGAGCAGGGATGGACAAACCAACACAAATGTAGGTGCCAACCCAATTTCTTAGGAGCTAAGCATTTTTTTATTTTTCTATATTAAAAGATGATGTGTAATGAAATCAGAAAATTTTGTGTTGCTCTTACTCTAACTTAAAAATATACTCCAATTTAGCAACCACATTTAGAAACCTTTAGTCGCAATAAAAAATGCCTAGTCACCATGGCGACCTGGCATTTGTCCAGTCCTGGCTTAATAGGCACTAATGAGATTCAGCCCATTCATACCGTTCTGGTAGAATGATACATAATTTTTTGTTGAACACCCGTAATCAAAATTCTTTCTACTGACAAGTACAATATTTCAATCATCTGAGGAATCTATGAAAAAAAATTGTAATTCCTTTATTTTTTTATTTAAAATTACTGCATCGCTCACTATAAGAGGAACTTGCTAAAGGTACAGCGAAATACGTTTCAGAACAATTCAGAATGAAGCAGAAATTGCAACAAAAATAAAATAGTTATAACTATATTAAGGATCATTGGTACGACTAAGGAATCCCACAGCAAATACTAAATGAAAAGCGCTCTCTGCAAAGGTATTCTTGAAATGGTTTTTTTCCCCATGATTTCCTGAAATTTGGCATTGTAGATTGTTTTACATTGTTACGTTCAATCTCATCCATATCACCACACAAACTCAGAGCGCATTAAAGAAACATTATGCGTGATATTAAAAAAACACATTCATACATAAAAATTTTATCACAAGATCAGAACAATTCCGTAACAATATTTTAAAAAGTGGATTTAAAATGAGTGTCTGCGACATGAAAATTTGGTATATTTCGCCATCTAAACAAGTTGCTTTCGAGACATTGTAAGAGAACAAAGTCATTTGCTGTTATATATGTATATATTGCGGCTGACACAGAGATTAAGACATAACAGTAGTATCTCAACTTAATCCATTTGTATTACAGTTCTAAATACACTACTCCATTTATAAATTAACTGCACTCAACTTTTAGTCTATCCCTACCACCATTCAACAATAACACAAAACTGGTCTTTTTACGTACCAGCACTATACCGTCCTTGGCAGTACTTGATGGAGATGAGCAAGACTAGAGTATTTCACCTTGTTTGAAACAAACCTAGTTATATAACTTCCAGATATTTTTCTTTTCACCTCCAGCACTAGACACAAAGTGGCCATCAGCACAAATAAACAATCATTTTTCTGTGCTTGGTGATTAAGGGACAACTAAAATTCATCGATTGTTCTACTCGTAGACACAAATTAAAGATATTTAATTTTGTTCTTGAAAATTACTCGCATTTCAAAGCAAAGTTTTTGTTTTTGTGTAAAAAATTATCTCCATAACATTAATTTACTTCACTTGTAGAAAAATGAATATAAAGCCAAGGCCACACTCATGTTCAGTCTGGTCCAATACCTTCCAAGGTTAGTGGGCGAGTAGTATGGCCTTTAATAAAACAAACGCGCCCCCACATTAATACTCCTGAGGAACTTCTAAAGTATAGGGCAGGCGCAAACGAGTAGTATGGCTGCTCCACCATTGGGAATAATCGTCTAATGTTGGAACAAGAAGCCAAACACATTAGGAAGCAATACTTGCGAATGACATTGGTCCAGGCTGGACATGAGTATAGTCCTAGCTTAAGACAGTATTTTGCATTGGTAAACAGAAGTATTACTAACAAGCATGAACTTGACTTTGACTTGGTGACACGAACAAAGTAGGAATTAACTGGGATTCATTCAGAGTCAAAAATATCTGATTAGTTAGTGGAAATTTGAGACATCAAAATTATCAAAGCCCTGAAGCCTACTTGCCTACATGCAAAAATCAGGCCCCGAGATAGAGTACAATTCGACATTCTGTCCGCTTGTACTTGTTTAAAGTTCCAGAGCTATGGCAAATGGTAAACAGCTACTTACACAATGTTAATATTCACTCTCAAGTCAGAATTTTATTAATTATGTTTTGCTTGTAACTTGGATTACTAGAAAGTTGAGATACTACTATAAATGTGCATATTGCACTGACAAAAGGAAATGCAATATAGTAATATTCAGAATAACTCAAAAGTAAATCAGTTCCACAGATATAAATCAGTACATGCACAACATAAATAAGATCCGATCCGACCATACCCTACACAAGGCACCCCCCAGTACAACAAGAGCAATAAATAACTTAATGGGGGGAAAAATACTTCCTTCACAATACTGACTAGTAAAAGACTAACAATCACAACGTTATATATCAGTGTATATCATACAGATTTTTTTTCAAGTTTAAAAATGTGAAAATTTTGGTCAGTCAGTTTTCAGTAAGATTTCCAATAACGACACATAAATAAAAGATAAAATGAGATATTCATGCATTTCTTCCTTATATGGAAAGATTCATTCAAGCAATTTATCCACTACATCATTATCAAACATATCGATGGCAAAAAGAATCAAATTCATTTCAAAAAGTGAATCTTAACAAAAACTGTAAATAATTTTCAAAACCATTGATCATAGCATTAATAAAATAAAAGCTAGATTTCTTTTAAATACAAATTTCATTTTTACACTAAAGGAAAAAAAATGTTTGCAACATAATACAGTGGAACCTTTCAAAAACTAGCAGCCATTGGATTTTGCCCGTTAATAGGTATTTAGATACACTGAAGCCTCTTATTCTACAGTATTTAAAAAAACTTCTGTTAACAGAACAGGTCAGTTATAAAAAGTTCCACTGGTTAGGCCTAGCAAATTTTTTTTTCCAGTTATACTGATTTTCGTCTAATTTAGTCTCATTTCAAGTACATCACAGACCTTCTCAATCAAATAAGGACATATTCTGAACAATTTTGTCTACAAAATCTTGCCTCTCACCTGCCCTTTGTTTAATAAGTACAGTAATAAGTACAGTAATTTCCGGAAGATAAGCCACAAATCCTGGTGTTTCAAAGTGAATTTTTTCATCTATAGCCAGCCTGCTTGGCATTTTTTTTTTCCTCGCTGGACATTAACCAACATGCACGATAAGGATTACAGAATACATTTTTTAAAAATATCATTTTAAATACGGAATAGCTAAATAGGTCACAGTAAAATAATGGTTTTCACTGCAGCAAATGTTTTTTTGCCCACAAATTTGACAATAATAAAAATCAAACATTTGCTTGTTACTCTAGTTTAATTATTGTCAATCTGTATTATACAACCCTACTGCGATTCAAAATACCAATATTTTACATGTTAGGGAATCAAATTAGTTTACCATGATTATTAGAAAAAAAATCAGGGCTATCACTTGTATTACATTTACAAATTATTCAGAATCTGACTGAGAATTTCGAAATTGAGTGCTATGTATGTAGAACACAGACATGCAGACAATATATATCTATTATATGTGTGAGTATTGAGAGGAGGGAGTAGAGAACATGCCCAGGAGAAATAGTTCCAAAGAACACTGAAACTTTATCAAAAATTGCACTATGAATAACATGGGAATAAGACAATTGTTATTGATTAGATTCTTGAACACCTTTTAGCTTTTTTGTGTTAGTCATTTTTTGACAGTGGCTTAACTTCCAGACATTACAATAACTTGCAATAAATAGACAAATACTTCCAAACAATCCAGTCCGATCCAATAACTAATAACTGCTTCTGTACAACAATAACACACTTCTCAGCAGAAATGTTCTCGCATACAAATGACATGGAAAAGAGCAATACTTAAAATGTGCTAGAAAGAAGACAAGCACATGCTAACATCACACACATACAATATTCATTATACTGCTCCAATAACGTGAAAAATCTGCGCAAAAAATAAAATAAAAAGATACCCAAATACTGTAAACATGTTCTATCAGGCGCAGAAAAATGCTGCAATGAGAAGAGTAGCAAATAAATAGAAAAAAGAAAAAAAACCTGCTTAGAAACCAGCTTTGCTTTTGGTCCTTTGAAGAAGTAATTAGGAAATCATTTAAAAAACTATACACTTTTTTTTACCCCATTATGACAATGAATAATATCAAATCTCATTGAAAAAATACATGAAAAAATATGATATAAAATATCTCCTAATGAAACAAGTACCAAGTATCAGCTCTTCCAAGAACAGAAGACTTTGAGAAAGTTCACATTATTATTTTTATTACTAATAACTGCTAAAAACCTAAAAATCAGCTGATGTCATTGAGGCATCATGATGGGTCCCGAGGCTCGGATTGGTTCATCAAAGCAAGGCCACTTTGTATCACGAGCCATCTGATTCTCGATTCTTTTGAAAACATTTTTTGGTTCTTTTTTGTTCTTGATAATTTTGACCAGGCCGCGTAACCATTGGCTTTTGCAAATTACCATCTGGGGAAAAGAAATAGTTTACACCTAAATGAAATGTCAATACTAGTGATGTCAATAAAATTAAAACACAAATATATCATGAAAAACAAAATGCTAAATACAAGATGCTAAAGATCACAAAATGCTAAATGTATGATAAATTACATCGGACAACAATGAAAATTGGGTCTGACATAAAAAAAATACAATGTGGAATGATTTTGATCTGTTGAATTCTCAAATATTATCATGAAAAAGTTCTATTGGCTCTTATTTTGGAGATATTAGCATTAACAGTTACATGCTTGTAGAGCATTATGGTATGGTGAAACAGTGGTAAGAACCATAGAAGGTTAACAGGGCAAATGGTCAACTTCTTTGCTGGCTGGCTTCTGTTACACAATTGTGAGAGACGCTCCTTTATCCAGAACAAGCACAATTGAGTCAGTACATGCCAGATGTTGATAAATGAAATACTATGCTGTAAAACATTTGAGTTTCTTGTATTTGTGTTGTCTTTATGTATATTACGGTTGTGCCTCTAATGCACATAAAAGCAACACAAATATGTAGAAATTTCACCATTATTTTGTTTTCTACATAGTCATGTTGTGTTTCACAATGTATTGTGCCATTAGATGTGTATTAAATGTGCAATTTCAGAGATAACCGTAGCCAATCCAGCTTTTTTTATTATCAAATTAATGATCTGCACACGAATTACATAAGAAATGACTATTTGTTTTGAACGCAGATGCTGGTCAAAATTTTTTGTTCAATGTAATTACTCATGACCGTTGCACTTAATAATTTTCTTATTCTACATTTTATAATATGGTAGATAAAGGGTTAATCACATTTTAATAGTTTGATCATTTGATTATTTTTGTCGCACCACGGTCATTTTCTGCACACGAGGGCTAATTAGACCGGGACCTACAATTTATTGCCGATTCCAAACAGCAGGCTTGCTTTTTTTAGTTTTTAATAGCAAATATATTATTACCTCCATCATCAAAGCCAGAAACAAATTACATCCAACACTCAATAGAAGAGTCACTTTGAACATCTTGTGCTCCAATGGCTCAGAATTTACTATCTGCATGTTGAGAAAATATATCAAATTAACATGGTTTTTTTTAAAGACTAACACAAACAAAAAAAACAAACTAAAAAAAACAACCTAAAAAAACAAACTAAAAAAAACTTGTACATACAAATATTGAAAAAAGACCTGCTCCATTAATTGGTGAAATAAACCACTTCACAGCTACATTACTACATCACCCACAGAGCTTTAAAAAAAACCAACACTTATTCATTGAATAGCTCATGAGTTATGAATAGGAATTATGGTATTAAGCCTCGTTCTGCAATGAATGCAAAAAAGGGGAGTATGATCTGATTTTATGGTTAAGTAACAGACTAATTAACAAATAAATTAGACTTTATGATCTATTAAAAATGACATGCTAGAGCATAGTCTCCCAAACGTTTTGTGCCATCGCTCCCCTCCCCAACTCGAGTCAACCCATAGGATCCTATACTAAAGCCATTGCTTCTACAGCCCCTTTGAGAAACACTGCGCTAGAGCAATGGTTCTTAACTCTTTTTCCATCCCGCAACCCCTAGAGCAATTTAATTTACCTTCCCTCACCCCCCCCCCCCCAGATAATTAGTTGTCTATTTGATGGAAAATTCTTTTTTAGCAAATAATAACATTAATTACCCACTCATTATTTGTTATTCCAAACTTAAAACTTTATTGCAAAAATTAATTTTTTGATGAATATCACAGGTATATCATATCAAAGCAACAGAATTAAAATTACAAGTCGTTTTTTCCTAAAGGACCAAACAAATATCATCACTCACATTCAAGCTATCTCTGGGTTCTTTTCGAAAACTCCATTTTGCAGAGGCGGATGATAGCGAATGGTAGAAGTGTGCGCCAAGCTGTCTTTGCTAGTTTTAAAAATGATTCTAACTAAACCTACCCGAAACATTCTAAATATATTCTATCATAATTTTGAAATTCCTTTCTAACATGCTTTTAGCTCCCCTTCCAATAAAAATCATAATTTTTGTTACATTACCATTATTCATAGAATTAAGATTGAAAAGGGATCTAGTATTATTAACAGAAAAACAACTTTTACAAAAACATCTGGAACACATTTCTGAAAGCAAAAGCCAAAAATAAGTTGTTAAAATGTGGGTGAGATTCATAAAATTCGATTTTTCTCATCATTTCTCATGAATAATCAGTAATAATAATTATTGATTATTCAACATTCGACTGATCTGAATAATCAGTCGATATGTTGCAATTTTTATTTTATTTCGAACCCCCCCCCCCCTCCCCACTCAAATTATGATGCTTTCCTGCATTTTTTAAAAATCCCTGTGCTACAGCATACTCAAGATAATAAAGACAGACATGAATATATAATAGAGTAAACTGCAGATAAACCGTTTTAAGTGATTAAAAGATAAAAATTACTAGCTCAACTTACTCCTCCAAATTCAGCAAGGGCTGGAAAAGGATTAAACATCAAGAAAGTGGTAAAGCACAAGAGTATGATGATGGAAACCAAGTAATACCCTGAAAAACAGATTCAGATATACTAAAATATATAACTTATTAACAAACTCAATTAACTTAATACAGTTAAACCCCTCTTAACTGACATCCCTCAGATGCGGTCACCCCTCTTTTACAGCCAAATAAAATTTCCCCTTGTATAATAAAAGAATGCCTTTCAAACCCGATTAACAGTCACCCCTCTATTACTCCAACTAATTGTTTTTATCCCGGCAGTGTCCACAAAATAGATTTTACTGTAATTCAAGCACAGCATTTAAGTCCAAATGAAACTAAGAGAAGAGAAATTCCTGATGTGCTGGGTAGTACACTCTATTGGCTTAAATTTATTCTTATCAAGTCTATTGTGGAAGTTTAAATTATATATTTTTATAATATAAATAGCCCCATCCAAATGTGTTAGATACCAAATAAGAACAATTTAAGGAGTATGAACAGAAGCTAGAACAAGTTCTTAACACAGTTTTAACACTTTTTTTCTAGTTTTTAACTTACAGTTGGTATAGAAGTGTTTTCTATAAGGAGGACCTTCAGAGACTAACAAGGCCACAATTATATACTGGTAACAGGACACGAGGAATATGGTCATGTTCTCCCAGCATGGAAATATTGTCTCATGAGCTTTTACAGGAACATACCTAAATAGAAAAGAGTGAAAATTATTGTTATTTATGGGAAAAATATTCAGAAAATTAAATACTTTCAAAAAACATAAATGGAATTTTGAAAATTTTTAAGAGAAACGCAAATAGGGTCAGCTTAAAAAAAAACAAAGAACCATTTCATTATAAGGCACTAACCTTCTATAGAACTAGGTATATTTGAATAAACATGGCAAATACATAGTAAAAAAATACATTCTACCAATTTGTTGGGTATTTTAGAAAGCACATCTTAGTGTCATTTCAGTGCAAAATACAGCCATATAAGGACAGTATTTTTTTACGAGAGAGAATCCCTTGTTGGTGTCATTTATCAAGAGCTGCTAAAAAATTTACATGTTCAAAAATTTATAAACTCGCACCAAACTGTGACGATACTGGAAATTAAATTCAGAGAACAAACTGTTCAACTTTGCTAAGTAAAATTTTATCTACTTATAGATAGCATTTTAAAATCAAGGCAAACTATATGTTCAAGCCACACAGGATGCACAGGTAACAAGACACATGGCATTTCTCACGAACCACATTGATCCATACCTCAAATTGGAAAAAGTATCCAAATAACTTGCAGTACTCAGCTGCAATAATTTATATTGCAAAGGGTTGTATAGTTATTGAAATATAAAGTTAACTTTTAAGACAATCCCTGGTCCTTGATAACCTGTAGCAGCAGTAACTGATCTAACAACTATGCCAGACACTTGTTGTGTTATATAGGTGTTGCCGACCGCAGCGCCGTACTCTGATTGGTTCCATATCTCTTTATTTGCATACGCATGCCTGTACCAGTTTTTTTTGTCTCTTCAGTTTATAATCAAACCTTGTTAATGAGTCACTCTTGGGAGGGTAAAAATATCACTTCGTAAGCGGAGTGACTCGTTAAAGAGAGTAAGCCATAGCTGTGTCAATTCCTAAATGAGGACAATTGGGACTTCCAAAAATGGCCCAGTAAGTGGAGTGACGTGTTAACCGGGTGACGCACAAACGAGGTTTAACTGTATATTTATTCTCGTCTTGGCAACGGTAGGGATCGGACGTGCTTTTATCACACTCCACTCGCTGACCATTGTTGCCGAGGGATTACCAAAGGATTATCTGTAGGTTTGTAATCATTGTTTCTTTGTCAATATCAATTTTGTTGACCACATGCTTGTATAGGAGGGAATACCTGTATCTTTGTTTGCCACCATTTTATTGTTTCCCCGCCTCTCTAATTTTGTGGGTTTTTTGTGCGTCAGTGTTAGAGAACAGTATATACCTTTTTCCCGAATATTCTCAGTAATTTTTGTTTGTCATTTGTTTTAGTCCTAGTGAATAGATAGTTAGCTAATATTAGAAAGTATAAATTATATTTTATATCTTAATACTTTTTAGGACCGTGTGCTGTATTCTTTATATATATTTTTTCTTTGTGATATAGTGTTGAGCATTTTTTTACATTGGAATGTAATTTACGATCTTTTAATTTCCTGCTAATGTTTCTCATTCCATTTTTTTAAGTAATATTATCTAGTTTTCTCCAATAGTAGGGATTTTTGGGGCTTCGAGTGCTGTTGTCTTCCTTGGAGGGGGGGGGGAAGATTAACAAAATTCATGACATTTTACATCACCGAAAGCTATCTTCACGGGTAATCCTGTGGGTAGGAGCAAACATTAGTGAGTCTCTGACAGAGTCACTATCAGCTCTGGAGGGGGGGGGGGGGGATCATATGCAGCAGAGATTCAAGTTCTGCCAAGGGGTAGTAAGGAGTATAGGAGTAAGATTCACCAATTCAATTTAGGCCTAAAAGGACATTTGCTCCTCACTGGCGGTCACGCCCTTGGAGCTTCCCACATTTGCTGACAGGTGGCTTTGTTGGGGTGGGATTCATCTGAATAGAAATGGTCGTCTGGGAGGTGTACAATAGGCTCAGATCAAGTTTTTCCCTCCCAGACCACATAGATGGGAATGCGGGTCAGTTATTGTTAATAACAACAGTATCAACGGTGATTAATGGAGGGTTACGTGATTCTATTAGTAAACATATCACGAAATGGCAACAATCGTTAAGTCCGCCACTGTGTGAAAGAAAGCAGTTAAATTTTCGGTAAGCGCACGGAACTATTTTGTGAATTCACATTGCCTGATTGTTTCGCTGATCCTGAAGAATGGGCCATGATCGTAGATCCAACTAAATCATCGAATTCAGCATCGTGGGCTACCAGATGTTCATCTGTTAACAAGATGACGATTCTTTGAGATCCGTCCACAGTTCGCTGGCTTGATCTTGATAGATTTTCAGCTGATGGCATGGAAGATCGTCACTGTTGAGCTTCGGCTGATGATGTTGCTAAGCCTCATGATCTTGCCTTTCACCGAACTTCGTATCTTTACCAAAGATTCCATTTGAAGACCTTTGTCACTGGTTGTGTTTTTCTACCCAAGTTTCAGCACCATAAATGTTCACAATCTTGTGGCGTGATTTTCAGGATGGGTCCAAGGTAACTAAAACTGCATAATCCACTGAGCGAACCATCGATAAATAAAGGAACAATTCAAGATACAATTTATAAACTATGAATTTATTGAAATATGAGCGGAAAACGACTCATAAGCTGTATGTCGGCAGTTTTTCTCTATGATAATACTGAGTTGCACCCGCAGCCACCCAAGGCAACAGCCGCTCCTCAACAGTATGCTGCTGCCATCTTGTGGCTTCAACAGCACCTATGCAAATTCATTTGCCAAAAGTTTCCCAAATGTTAGCTCATAGATGCTCAAATTATAAATGATTTATGATCATTTATGATCACCCTTATCTCTCTTTGATATCAATCAGTTATAAAAAACTAGATAAAGAGAAATACCATAAAAAAAGTTTAACCTCTGCATGATAACATCAAGCAGCGTGAACTGCATATAAATTTAGAACTTGTGAACTAAGAATTAAAAGGGGGGGGGGGAAGTCAAACTAATTTCAAAAGCAAGTAATACATTTAAACAAACAGAACTTACCAATCTTGTGATTGCAGGTACAGCAAAAGACCAATCTGCACACTAGCAATTATTATTATCTGTATGAGAAGGGATGATATGTTGGACACACTTATCAGGCTACTTCTTGGACGTAAAGCTACAAGCTTACTGTGAGCTCTTGTGTAACCCACTATGAAAAGAATGAAACATTAAGACAAAATAAATTTCATATTATAGATAAGAGTTTTTCAACAATCATCCTTTGTAATATTGACACTTTTAAATCGTGACTGAATTTAGCTAAGCGTATGCTGGGCTCCCACTCAAAAAATTTGAAAAAGAAAACGCAGGACTAAAAAGTAGGATGGGGGAGGGTAACCCACTTAGACAACATAATGATAGAATAATGAAAAAAAATTCCGAATTTTTTTTTCATAGCACAGTATCCTATAATTACATAGCATTATAATATCATAGCATTTCAGTATCCTATAAGATTGACTCAGGCCAAAGCAAAATGACAAATGACTTGGTTACAAAACCAATTTTCGGCCAAAACAGTGTACTAGCACAACCACAGATAATTCCCTTTTCTGTCTCTCCTCATATATATTACATTCGTTTTTGAAGTCTTCCAAAGTACAGAGTTTGTCAACTCTCTTCGACAATTCACAGCAAATTTTGAAGACATACGTTTTTTAAGAATGATGCTCCTTCAAGACCACTTTCAAAAGCACAGTGCAAAATGTGTAAATGACAAGATTCAATGTAAATAAGGCAAGGTGAACCAGGTAGTTTAACTGTGTTGTCCATTTTTTTTAAGGGATTTGTTAACATTTTACTGTTTAGAGCCAATGTAATTGTTTTTGACAAATGGAGCACTTCCATTTCTAGCTCATTGATGAGTATTGTATATATTGTTTATGCCTCTTCATGCCTTAAAAATACAGAAGACAATGCTATTGTGTAACATCAGAATCACCAAACTTAGAATAGGCCTATGTACCAAACTGTTTTGTAATGCAAACTATTGTTTCAGTTATACACAAAATGTGCACCATAATTCTGAATGATGAATGTTACTGTCCAAGACCATGAAGTAGTAAATATAAAATTATTTTTTTCCATCCAGACAGAAGTTTTGAATGACTCCTCTACTTGTTGAACCCTCAAAATTAAGCGAATGAGAAACTAATAAACCAAATGATCCACATTCACCCCGTCTCCAAATAACCTTAAAAACGATACAATTTCTGCTTTGGCAGAATCGTTAATTGCAATCCCAACATTCATAATATTTGGCATTATATCAATGATTCCCTGCTCAATTAAAATCAATCGCCCAAATTTTGTTGATAGGATTTGGTAAACAAAGTAGGACAAAACAGAGCAAGTAGGACATTTTACCAAAATGTAGGAAAGTAGGACGAGTGGGAGCCCTGAGTATATTAAAACAGACATGCCTTAAATGCATTTTCAACCCCTTCAGAGCCAGATAGAACAAATGTTGGGGGGCATTTTATTCTCGCCAAATTCCTTAGTGAGTTCAGCACTGACTTTAAAAATTGTGCATACATTATCATGAAGTCAGGGCTGAAATCTTTGAGGTTAACAAAAATATTTACAGCGAATAAAAGGCTTGTGCATACCAGGTGTGCATACCAGGTATGAAAGGGTTCTGCAAGTTTTTTGTAAATTATGTATAATTCAATCATTTATGCAGTAATAATTATGTAAATTGTTGTTCAATGCAGAATTAACATAATCTGATGATCTCTGAAGAATAAAACAAAAGCAATCCCCCTTCTCAGAAACTAGAATAGCATGAATGATGCAGATATTTACCTTGACTTGAAATGTGCAATATATAAAAACACAATTCGAGAACATATTCAAATAAAATTTAACAAATACTTACTCACAACAGCAAGTAACGTGATTATGGCCAGATCAATGTACAAGAACATTTGATCAGTTAAATTTGTTTCAACCTATCAGAAGGGAAAAAGATTCATGCATTAATATTTTTCAGCAATAAACTTATAAACAAATTAATTTTCAGTTACAGATAAATGAGTCGGCCAGTTGCAGAACTCAAAGCGCTAGAGTTTTTTTCAGAAAGTGAAAAAAAAACTTTTGCAGCGTTTATTTTATGAGCTGACTGCTTGAAATTTAAAATTTTAATGGCATAACATTTTAACAGCTTAAAAAATACCCTCTATAAAAGTTTCTTTTTCACTTTTTGTAAAAATATCAGATTGGTGCTTAACGAGTTTTGCAACTGGACAACTCAAATGGCAGCAACAAGAGATGTATTTCCACGATAAAAATAATCAAGACATATTGCGTAAAACTGTAAACTTCACAAAAAAAAACCACTTTCTTAGCTTTAAAAAAAATTCATGTCTATATTTTACACACAATTTTCAAGAACAGCACGAGTGAAGGATGCCGCAGTGGACTGCAAAAACTTACATGCCTTCACTTTTGCACTAGGCTGAAGAATACCCAAGCCTAGCCCATAACTTCACGATTACAATAAATCATAAGAAAATAAACCGATTTATTATAATTGGAACAAACAAGGTACCCGTTAAACTGACAAGCATTTTCAAACCTTCAAATGTCACTAATTGAACATATTTTGAATAATAAAATAATAAATGAATGCGAGAAAAATGTTTCATTGATCTAGATCAGCAGTTCTCAACCTTTTTTGTCCCACGGAGCGCTTTCCAGTATATAATGTCTATTGGCGGAGCCCAGTAGGCCTATTTTTTTATTCAAAAATATTAATGATTATTTTTTTCAAATTTACTGGTTTTTTTTAAATTTTCCTCAAGCGGCAGTTGGGAACAGAGTATGGAACTTGAGTCTAGAGCACCGGTCAAGAACCACTGATCTAAAGTGTCATAAAAATATCACTATTTATATGAAACTATTTAATAATTATTATATTGGGTGTGAGTGAGAGAGAATTAAGTACATAATGAAAGTGTAAAAGTTTTTCAGCATTCGGTCGTAAAGGGAAAAATGTACTTAAAACACATCTTTCCCATTCAAAAGCATCAACAAGATATAGATTTTACAATAGAACAAATAAATTTTGAGGGATGGGGAAATTGTACAATAGCTTCTAAATGGCCAACAGGTCAATTATAGACAATTCATTGCATCATATTCATGAAAATATCTTCATCTTATAAATAATATTAAGAGTCTAAAGATGATACAAAATTTTTGTTTCATGATGACTGTTTCCAAGTTAGAAAATGCACCAAGTCCCAGAAAAGTTGAAAAAACATTACTTAGGAAAGTTTTACCGGAGAAATAGCCATACTTGGCTCAAGAAATTAGACTGGAGCCTATTTTTCAACTCAAGCCCTGATCATTGCAAATCAGCCATAATGTTCACTTTCTATTTTTTTGAAACACCTAAACACCACCAGGATTTACAATATAAAGTTAATTCAAAATAGCTATTTAACTCTCTTACACCTAAAAAAGGCCCCAGATAGGGAGTTTGGGAATGTTTGGTAGGCTTTTGTGAATGGCTGGGAAGATGATGAAAGCTCACATCAAGGAAGTGGGGGGAAAACCAGAAAGACATTTCTAAGTCCCAATGGCATCAGAGCTGTGGGTGCTCAAGCACCCACAGTATTTTGTAGAATAAGTCTGAGCAACCCCAGAATTGAGAAATCAAAATCTCCTATATAAAGACCAAGTTGAGCACCCACAGGAGGAGCTGGAACTAGGGGGCGGAACGCAGGTAAAAAATTAAAATTAAAAAAAAAAAAAAAAAATGGAACATTGGTTATGAATCAGTTGTAAAAAAAACTAAGACTATACGTAAATTAATTTTTAAATCATTTGACCTATCACAGCAACTTATACATCAATGTAAGCAAAACTAAGAAAAATTCACAATGTTTGAAGGGAAAAGAAGACAGATATTGCAATATTTGTTTTTCTTGACACCAACTTAAAAATTTAAGGAATAAATACAAGGACAAAAATATGCATTGCATGTAAATCAAGAGCATCAACAATGATTAAATTACCTGCTCCACAAGGTTACATTTACATTACCCATCATAATCCAAAGAGGAACAACTGGCAGCTCATATGTAACAATTTTTTTTTATGACACTTATCCAGTTCTGCATTCATTACACTGGAGAGACAAGCAATAAGACCAAGAATCTTGCAATACGAAGATCTCTATAAGTGTATTGATTAATCTATAAACTGAGCAACCACCAAAATTTGTCCCTAGGTCCGCCTGGGAGCAGAAGCCTGAGCACAAAATTCAGATAACAGATAAGTTATAAAAAAAATTCATTGAAACATGAAATTTATATAAATTTCTCTTTATAGATAACTGCTTCCCTTTTTCTATAAATTAAGATGGGGGAAAAAAGGAAAAACAGCTGAAGTTCAGAAAATGATAAGGCTGCTATCCTATGTAAATGTGTGTGTGTGTGTGTGTGTGTGTGTGTGTGTGTGTGTGTGTGTTTATCTGTATTCTTTTTTCTCAAACTTATGAGGCTGAGTATCCTTTCACGAGTTGAACAATAGTAAATCTAACTCAAATATAAAGCAACCATACCATCTTTTGAATTTCAGCAAATACTTAAATGATGTCAATCCAGGATAGCAAGGGAAGCAGTTAAAAAAGTTATTAAACCCTTATCGATTTCTTGACATTGTATCAACAATACTGCGGGATACCAATATCAGTTACACAAAAAAAAATGTGAAAACTTTCTCAATCTTTGGGAAAGACCAGGCTTCTACTTAAGATATGTTAACTCATACATTCGTATGAACAAAATCCAGAACCAGCCGTCACTCTCAGTTGTCTGCTAGACATTTTGATTTACCAACATCACAAAAAAAAAAACTAAAAAAGGAACTCAAAACCCATGTCATCTTGATATGAAATTTCTTGTCTTAGCTCAAAATCTATGCTACAGCAAGTACAAGTGCACACCTATAATCCCTGAAATCAAGCCAAAAAGTCCAATATTTACAGAATTAGCATCAGGCATGCTTTGTGATAAATATAGCTATTAACCGGTTAAATTTCTTCTCCAACTAACAAGAGAGGACATGACACCAGTCACGTGCAATTAGATTCAGCCTATAATGACCATCTTGATTTGAAAAGGGATTTTGATCATGATAGATTTCCAACTGATGTGTGTGCATATTTATTTTTTATCTCTCATTTTCATTTTTTTTTTTGCATCTTCCAAACGAAGAAGTCCACGGGAACAAATGAAATTTTCAAGGCAAAAACAAATTTAGGAAATACTAAAATTGAAACATGATAGATCTATAAAAAAAATTCTAAGGAAGAAAAGTTAAACGTGGAAAAAGCATGTCATGGAGTCACGTGATCAAAAAAGTTTAAGTAAGGCTATCATGCACTCCTAATCACAGTTTAAAAAAGATTAAAATAATCTTAGGTCAGCATTACTTCATAAAAGTTAGATACAAGTTCCTTTATAAAATTAGAAAAAATTACAACCAACAAGCATATTGGTTAAATTCAAGCGAATGTAACTAATAGGTGTATTGGTTTTTTTCCCCCAAGTTTTTTTAAAAGGTCTTTTATCAAACTTTTATTGAGGAGATACCAGCTTTAGGCATACAACCTGTTTAATAAATAATGCATTCTACTTGGTTAAGAACTGAGAAAGAATTGTTCAAACAATAATATTACTGCTAATATATATATGCAGGGTGATTATAATTAAAATGTGCGTATGTGTACTCCAAGTAGTTTTTGCAGAGTACACACACACAGGAACTTTAATTATAATCATCCTGTATATATTAGTAGTAATATTAGTGTTTGAACACACACAATTCTAATACAGACAATTACGAACATCATTAATAATTTGTTAAGTTTTTAATATGTTTTATATTCTGACTACATAGCATCAAGATAGATGCATTAACATTGGTTGTAGCAGGACTTTACTGTGTGTGTATATATATATACATATATTGACAAGTGCATGGCCGCTCATTTCGGTTCGAACAACCCACATTTCTCTTACGAGTTGAATGGTGTTACTATCCCGGATGCAACTAGGGTCATCGATTTGGGAATTCTCCTCAACGAATGGCGCCTAGGTTTTCTGAACATTGTTCAGCGGTGGTCAAAAAAATAAACAGAATGCTCGATTTCAAAAAGGTCTCTTCACGTTCTTCTAAAGTCATTCTTCCACTTTTCCGAGGCTTAGTTCACCCTGGACTGGAGTATGCTGTGAGGTTTTGGAAACCATACCTACAGAGGGACATGAACTTAATTGAAGGGGGTGCAGAGAAGATCTATGTGTTTACTTGCCGGCATGCACACAAGTCTTGAGCTATGAAGAAAGACTTGATTCATTGAATATGTTTACATTGGAAGAACCCAGGTGTCTGGGGGATATGATCGAAGTGTCCAAAATTTTCAATGGGATGGATAAAATGGACCACGAGTTTATTTTACTGTACTAGTTTATGTATTTTGCTGTACATACTATGAAGTACTCATTTTAAAGTCATAAAAGTCAGACTTTCCTAATAGTTTGCCATAACTAATGCTTTGGATATTTTTCATTCATACATTTGTTTTGTTTATAATCCTCAACAATATTCAAGTGGAAGACGTGGAGGTTCTAAGTCTTCTAAAAAATACATGTGCAAGCAAAGATGATATCTATCCTAGAGTCCTTAGGGAATGTGCTAATGAATTGTTGTGGCCAGTTAGAGATTTACAGGAGTAGTGTTGCTGAGGGTATTGTCCCAAGGAATTGGAAACTTGCTAATGTTGTTCTGACATTTAAGAAGGGTAGTAGAGAAGCTGTGTCTAATTATCGTCGTGAGTTTGACGAGCTCTCAAAATTTTGGAAATTAACAAAAGGCAGTTGGTGATGTTGATAATGTATTGCCGAATAATCAGCATGGGTTCAGGAGGGGGGAAGTCATGTGTAACTAGCCTCCTTTGCTTCTATGATCACGTGATTAAGGCATTCGGTAAAGGCAATTTAGATGTTTATCTGGATTTCCAGAAGGCATTCGATAGGGTCCAACATGGCAAACTCATGAAGCGTTTACACGAGATCGGGATTGGAGGCAACCTGCTGAATTGGATATAATCGTCGTTAAGAAATATGTCACGGAAATATAGTGAACGGGGGAATTCTCTGGTTGGACAGGCTTCACAAGTGTAGTTCCTCAAGGAAGTGTCCTTGACCCCATACCTTTTTTCACTTTTTATGGATAAACTCGATCAGGGTATCGATGGGATTGCTAGAAAATTTGCAGATGACATGAAGCGAATGAGAAAGGACAATTCTAGGTTGTGGTTGAGTCACAGGGAAATTTTCTCTAATAGGGTTGTTAATAAATGGAAAAGCTTACCATTTATTAACAAGTAGTAAATTCTAACACAATTGAAACGTTTAAAAAGAAATATGATAACATGTTGGAATAAATCAAGAAGCTATCCATACTTAGAATAAGACAACCATAAATACATTTTATGGGGCAATGTATTACATTTTATCATGTATATATTGTTTATAGTTTTTGTAATTGCATTTTTAATTGGGTTTCTGTATTTCAGAAATATATGACATCCATATTTGTTATGGCCATCTTGTGCATTTTTCCTTGAATTTGTATTTGCTCACCATTACTGATTATTTTCATGAGCACCTAAAGAGCCCATCCTGTAATCTCAAGGAAAAGAATATACCATATACTAATTAGGCTTATGAAATTAGTGGAGAAAGGTCTAACTGAAAATTTGCTCTTTGACTCATTTTACACTAAAAAAATTAAGATGTATAACTAAGCACAGTAAAATTCAACACCCATAGATACAGAAGCTGCCTTACAGATGGAAAATGGGGGATTGAAGAGACAATTTTGATGGATACAAAAGAAATAGAAGATAATGATTTTGAATGGGATGCATTGAAAATAAATTCAAATCATGTTCTACAAATTAAAAACTACTAACCATTAATCAGATTATTAGATGATTTCATGACTTCTAGTCCAATTTGGTTAACCTGTAACAATTAATTGGACTTAACTCCCATTAGGGCTCCTAGAAAACATGGCTGATGTATCTGACATTTTTACATGTATAATGTTGATGCAAAAACCTTGTTCTTGCATCAAGTTTTTGAGCATTGAAACTTGAAGTTCAAGAGAGCGATTCGCTCTAAAGCATGAAAATTTTCTAATTCAATAAGGATTCATAGGAGCAAAAAATGACTCCAGCATGAGAATAAGAACTAAAAGTACATATTATTTCATGTATGATGCAAAAATGACTGATACTGTTCAGCCAATGTTGTCTTTTTTCTAGGTGCCTTAACAGGTCCCATGGCCTGTTAAAGCCTACGCCTAGGGAGAGGCGAGATGGTTGCAGGGTTTGGCCAGCCATTCACAGGTTACTGTGATTGACTGTTTCTAGCCCACGGCACGGAGAGCCACCTGCACCGCCACCCGCGGGCGTGGACCGTTCAACAAATGAGAAGGCCTCCAAAAAGTTTATAAAAATGCACCCAGCGTGTTTTTTTTAAATTATACAAGAAATATTCTAAAAAAATAGATAAACCTAATCTTTTACAAGAGGTCTATAACATGCATTCCACATCATAATCTCAAAAGGAATGGTCATCAATAACACTGATTAAAACAATAGTCCAAAAATCTTGTATCAGAAAGTTGAATTAACAATCGAAAACAAAGTTATAAGAGTAAAAGCCATTAAATTTATGGAACTTTCAATCTGCTTAAAGTATTGCATGCTATTGGTAAGGGATCCTCAAGAATTTCAAGAACATTTTGCCACATGATAGAGATAACTGACATTTTTCAGGCCACATGCCAACAGCTCATCTATCTCAATGACAGATGCAAACTAGTCATGAATAGTCGTAAATTGGTACATGTCAAGCACCTGCGACAGACATGGAAAAGCATAGAATGAAAAGTCTATCAACATGACTGATGTATCACCTAATGTATTAAATTTGAAAGCACAATTTCATTTGCAAAAATTGATTGTATACATAGTCATTAAATAATGAAAATAAATTTTACATGATTTTACCCAACTGAAATTCTGAAATTACAGCATTGCAGATCCCACACTCTTTCAGTGCATTGGAATTTTCATTTCAAAGAAAGAAAAATCAAAAATATATATAATCCGAAGACAAAGAATAAACACGTATGGTTTCTGATTGATAACCACATGCATAAACATTCAAATATTGCTGAAATGAAAAAAAAAATCAATCTAAATGTAATCAAAATTTTTTAGTTAAACACTTAACGCATAAAGAAAATAAGATGTACTACATGCACAAACATTTCAAAATCATATAGATGTTTATAGCACTTACTGTATATAAGATGAGAACAGATATGAACTGTGTCATACTGTAAAGCGCAATAAACTTGAATGTAGAAAATGAAGTCACAAGAGCACAACGACCTTCCCTAAAAATAAAAATGTCAACTTAGTTAATATCAGCAGATTTAATACAACCAGCCAAATTTTGAGAAAACAAAGATAAAGCAGTTTTATGAATGCCAATAACCTCTCTGTATCATTTTAAACTTACTTGATGACAGTAGGAACACACTTAATGTTTTGAATCTTTGAGGTGAATGGGGCAGCCACAGAGGCCTCTGCCTCCGAAAGGGAGATACCAACATCAGCTGCTTTCAGAGCCTTAGAAATATGAATGGAAGATTGAGATTCAACGACAGTTAGCACATACTCAAATTCACAGCAATAGATAACACATCCAATATGATTTTATTTTATGTACATTTTAGCACAAGGAAAATAATATGAATATACACTCACACCACAATCATTAGCTCCATCGCCACACATTCCCACGATATACCTAGTTAAAAAAATATATTTATCAAGTAAAACTCTCAAGTAAAAATAAAAGCAAAGCAAAGTGAATGATGAACTGAAAAACTTACCCAATTTCTTGTAAGGATTCAACTAGTTGGGTTTTCTGATCAGGCGCCATTCTGGCAAAGACAGCACCTCGAACGACAATCTGTGACACAAATGAAATCCAAATGCATTTAAAAAAAGATCAAGAAAAAAAAATTAATTAATGTCAGTTTTTTTTTTAACAGAACATTCTTTTCTAGCAATTTATTTCTTTAAATTTCCTCACAAGCAAGGTTGTACAGAGTACATAACCTATTTGCATTTTTTTTTTTAATTTACTACATATATTTGGCCCATATCACCAAGTATCAATATGGAGAGAAACAGCTTTTTAGATAATAAATATACTTACTTTCTTTCAAACCAAGTACAACTCTGGTCGAGATCACCATGGGCAATTTACTACTTAGTGAGTAGTGCCAGAAGTGTGAGAGTGTACCTAACAGTCTGAATGTATATATGATACCATTTAGGTCATACCTTGCTGTAATTGGATTGTTTTCTGTAGCGTGGTATTTAAATAAATAAGTTGTATTATAGTTATACATAAAATTTACAAGAGGTTTTTTTTTCAAAGTATCATTCATCCCTATTCATGGGTGTTTATAAGCGGAGCATGTCAGTACCTCCCCATAGATAAGGCCACATGCTGTTTCTTGCTATAAAGGTGAAAAACACCTCATTTTATATCAGTACGTGTATCTAATTTTCAGTGCTGCCATCTATATTTCAGAAGTGAAGGGAGTGAAATGTAATGATTGAATATTTGTACTATTGTAGGCCTGTTGCTCTCTGTGACAAGACTTTTTAACGGGGAGATCGGATCACATTTGCACCTCCAAGTTGGGAACCACAGAAAATCAACTTCAGCCAACTACCACTGTGATGAGGGTGGGGTTTGAACCCAGATCCTCACACTGCGAGTCCATCATTATGACTACTCAACCATCACAGCAGCAGATAGTTATATATGTTCCGAGGGATATATTTATTATAGGGTTACGAGCAAAATCTGCTTGATCATTTCCTTGACCAAAATTTTGGAAGAAATAAATATAATTCAAAATCAATCTTTCAGATTTTGAATTGCTGTTTATAGAGTTCCCCCTTCAACTTCAGCCAACTACCACTGTGATGAGGGTGGGGTTTGAACCCAGGTCCTCACACTGCGAGTCCATCATTATGACTACTCAACCATCACAGCAGCAGATAGTTATATATGTTCCGAGGGATATATTTATTATAGGGTTACGAGCAAAATCTGCTTGATCATTTCCTTGACCAAAATTTTGGAAGAAATAAATATAATTCAAAATCAATCTTTCAGATTTTGAATTGCTGTTTATAGAGTTCCCCCTTCAACTTCAGCCAACTACCACTGTGATGAGGGTGGGGTTTGAACCCAGGTCCTCACACTGCGAGTCCATCATTATGACTACTCAACCATCACAGCAGCAGATAGTTATATATGTTCCGAGGGATATATTTATTATAGGGTTACGAGCAAAATCTGCTTGATCATTTCCTTGACCAAAATTTTGGAAATAAATATAATTCAAAATCAATCTTTCAGATTTTGAATTGCTGTTTATAGAGTTCCCCCTTCAACAGAAAGAACTTTTCCCTGACTTTCACCAAATACTTGACGTTCTGGCCATTTATAATTTCCCTGACTTTTCAGGTCACATGGAACTCTGCAAAGCTTACAATTTCCGTGTGGTTGAAAAAAACAAATTCTCAAATTATTCAACTTTCAAACAGGTTTAATTAAACATTTACTAAATAATGTAAACATTTTGCTCAGTGTATGATTAGTGGGGGTCATGAACAACAAAACCAAGCAAAGTTAAGTTACCTTAGGAAGAAGCTCAGAGAAATAAGTTCGGACAACTGCAAAGGACTTCCCATCAACAACAAAGTAATATGGCTTAGCAGGTTCATTTTGCAGGTTATTTCCCTAGAAGTAATGAATGCGAAATTGCTATAATTCTGGTAAAATTAGAAAACAGTTTTTAAAAAAGTAAATGAAAAGTGATGCAAACTTACCAGCGATTTCCGAGCACCTGCGCTCAATGTTGTTGTCACCACATCACCCCCATTCTGATGAGCACTGGGTGTCTCAGCAAACTCAAAATGCAATAAGGCAGGGTTATAATGATCTGGCATGGTTCCTTTTACCATAATGACCTTATGGGTTTCAGGTATCATATGGCAATCTCTTGCAACACTTACTGCAGTCATCAAGTTGTCTCCTACAAAAATGGAAATCAGCATCAGTGACTAGTAACTGCAAATTACTTCAACCTTCATACTAAAGTCGTGACAGCCAACCTTTTTCTCCAACCTGTACCAATATCAAAATTCTTACAAATGTCACTCTTCAGCATAAATTTTTGCTTTGAATTGTAATAAAAAATTTAGTAATATGCAATCTCGCACTATACTGAAAAACTGAGTTAATATTCAAATTGTAAATTATATATTTAAAAAAAAATTATTTTGTGGAACCTTGAACACACTGATTCATTGTATGGGCTTGAAAATTGTCAATTATAGTTTGACCAATATAAGTGTCAATACCATGTTGACAGTGCTGTCATAATGCATAGGCCACTGAGGAGGACCTCTGGTTTATGAGATGCCTCATGATTGTAAGATCAGGCACTGACTTTCGAGAGTATGTATGCTGGCGGGCTGGAAATTAAAGAAAGATAGGAAACCATGTAACACTGGCAATGGAAGCCCATGAAACACTTGAGACAGCCCTTTAGTGACATCAGTAAATTATATATTTAATTAATAATTATATATTTATATCAACCAAATTGTCTAAGAGAAGAGAATGTAAATTTTTCTATCTTTGAATAAATTTCACCCCAGTTAAATTCCTGCGATAAACCTTGTGCCACAAGCACCATCGCATGCTGAAGGTAATCAGGGTAAATTTTTTCAAAGACTAAATTGCCCGTATTTCACCAAATTACACTGGTGGAGACAAATCCGAGTTTCCTGGGTCATTTTACTTATCCGACTTATACGCCAAAGTGCTGTCCATAGCGCGGCCAACGACGCTGCAGCTGACCATTATGTTGGTCCTTGAACAGGGAGTTGACGACACTACCCCAATATATACTATCATTTTTTATACATAATTACACTCACCAGTCACCATTACACATCGAATATTTGCTTTCAGGAGGTCCTTTATTATTGGCGTTGTTTCTTGTTTAAGTGTGTTTTGCATGATCAATAATCCAAGGAAATTCAAATCTTTCTCGACCTGATCCCTTCAGATGTTTGAAAAATAAAAAAAAAATAGAAATTAATTCTTGAAGTTGAATGCATGCTGTAAAAAAACAAGAATAATATACAATGCCATTATTCAACTATTCTGAGAAAAACATTTTTCCTATAAAATCTGCACAGTAGCCAATAATCATCACTTCCTTTGGGTCCGGAGTGAAAGTTCCTAATCTGTGCATTAATGGGTTTTGTTTCTTTTTCTGCTTCTTGTGTTTCTGTTTGTTTCTTTGTACTCGTGTTTCTCTTAAATTAAAAAAAATTCTCTGTATGTGTGTGTGTGGGGGGGGGGGGGGGGGAGCTATTGCTTGTATTTTTTTGGAAATCAGTTTTCCCTTGAATCAACTTACATTTCCTCAAGCTCAAAAATTTGAATATTTTTTTTAAATATGGTCACCGATTCAAAACATTATTTGTAGGTATAAAATTTAAGGCATTTAATGTTTCATGAAGTTAAATTAAAGTTTTTAAATAAATTTTAAATCGGATTGAGTCGCTCAACTCTGCTATGACTTTTAACTGCAGTTAGCATTTGATTAACCAATCCAATTGATCGGACCAGCCCTAATAATAACCCATAAACTTTTTTAGTTTGAAACAGGTAAAAGTGGATTAAAAACATCAAATATGGTAGCAATTCATAACAAACCTTTTGATTTTCTGAGCATGATGCCAGCTCAGTTTTGAATCTAATTTCCTCCATGCTAAAGCAATTACTCGAAAACCTTGTAAGGCATAATCTTTGAGAAGCTCTGGAAATGAACCTGGCACTGAAAATATACACACAAAGAAAACTGAGTGTACAGAAATTTATTGAAAAATTTAAAAATTCTCAAATTTTATTACAATTATATTTTTAACAAAATGTTAAAAACCATACACATGTAACAAATATCTGAATTAAAAGCATTACGAATAAATTGACATTTATTCACACGTATTTTGTACTGAAATTTATCAGCACTTATTTTGTATGTATGAGGAAAAAAAACCATTTAATATTCAGACATATACCAGTGTGAGGGAGGCACAATGAAGATATCTTTTCAGGGGCTCCTTTGCAATACAAATTCATCTGCTTCTCTCCTAACACCCTGCAAATGACGCTCATTCTTTGAAGGCCGGAAGAAAAAGGAAACTGGCGAAGTATTCCTATTTCATATGGGAGCTATGAAAAAGTATATAAAATAACAAATTTTTCACACAGAAGATTAGATTTGGAAAAAAATTTTGTTCACTCATACTATTGAAAATACACTCTGGTTGTACCAAAGCTATGATATTTACATCAGCATCAAGAGAAAACTCTTTCATGTTCTTCGTGGGTGACAACTGGAAGCACAGTAAGTTATTTTCCATGCCAGTATCGCCAATGATCTGAGGAAAAAAAGAAAAAAAATCAAAAAGAGCATAGAAATCTGATATTTCATGCAATGTTATTGCTTGATCTATGCATTTGCCTGATAAATTTTCTCACAACGTTCCATGGATTAAAAAGTTGAAAAGCTTCAATCGTATAAATTTCATAAACTACAAAAATTTAAAAAAAAAATAATTGGAAGACCAACGCTAAAGTTGAAGCTCGATTTGCTATCTGTTTTAGAATAAAAATGTAAAATGCAAAGTACAGAAGTATGCATAATTAAATTTCGCCTATTTACAGTCATCTACAATCGTAACTATTCATCAGAAAGTTATGGGACTGTGAATGTCTTTACCCCTCTCAGCGACAATTATGAGATATCTCTCCACCACCTCAAAATTCTCTTATTTCAGCAAATAAAAAAAGTTAACATTTCAAATAGGTAATTAAGGCTGTAGACAGCTCAGAACAGAAACAACAATCATTATACTCTGTACTTAAAAAAATTTAAGAAAAATCTCCAGCCTCATAAATTTTCATGCTGCATGCAAATCAGACTTTAAAAAAATTGCAAAAAATTGAAGTAAAAATAATTCATAAAATACATCTGCAGCAAATCATTTCAATACTACTGAAAACTAATAGATGCACTAAAATCTGAAATAATGAGATAAAGGAAATTCATGCAGATAGCATAATCTTATGTAAATCATTAACTGCAAACAAACTACTAAAGTTCATATAAAACATCTCCTGTGTAAATTTATTTTTAAAATCGCCTTTCTTACTTCTACTTGCTACTGTAACTATGAAAAGTTTGTCAATATACTGATATATGAAACACTAAAAAACCTTTTACTATGCTGCTACCCTTTACTGCTGGCTAGCTGAGCCTTTGACTCTAATATAAGATACCCTTATGACAACAGAAACAGATGTTTTAACTGTGCAGTCACTCTTCAATAACTTAGATTTTCTATATCAATATATAGGTTTAATATCGAAATTACACAAACTTGAATTTCAGATAATTTGAAGTAATATTAATTTCCAGAAAAATTTTGAAATGCCCAAGTTCAGGAGAGAGGAAGATCCCTATTTATAATTTCAAACCATTTACTAAATAGTATTAAAATAATGAATAATATAAAAATGAACTGAACAATATAAGTGTGGAAAAAGAAATCTGGTGTGGCAATGCAAAGCTACCTAGAAAAAAGCTGCATTCGGAATTTTCTGCGCAGTTCAAGAAAAGATTAATGCCACTTCATTTCTCTTACCTGTTCTCCACTTTCAAACCCAGCCCTCTTTGGTTTTGCATCATCCCAGTCTAAATCACTTGAGAGGGTACTCTGGAACAGGATATCTCCATGTCACAACGTAAATTGATTGTTTATTTGACAGTACTAATTTTTGCTCAGAAATTTATTAGTTCAAAAGAATATTTTGCTGATGAAATGGGAACTTTCTGCTCAAAAAACAAGCAAATCAGAAGCAGCAACCCATTGTAACTGGATATTTTGTTGGCTGAACAGATTTGACTTCCTGCTCCACCAATGAATTTTTCAAGGCACATATAACCAGTTTGTCAATGCACATCCAGATGTGTGATTCACACATCAAATTTCATGCTTACTCCTCTAAATTTCAACGAGAAGTGAAAATACTTCAAATTTTAGGCAATTCTTTTAATAGTTATTTCTCACTGATTAAAAAAAAGTACCACCTCTTACTACAAAAATATCCCTTAAAATTTTTTGATAATTACTCTTCAAAATTATATTTTCAAATAACAATATGTAACTTAATACATTTTTTCAAAGGTCACCAGAAAAAGGGTTTCCATTGATAAATGGGTTAGTGCACACTTCCCAGAGAAATTGAGCTTAAAGTTAGCTTGAAGGGCAATTGAATTATTTAAGAACAAGTGTTAATCAAAAATTTATTTAAAAAAAAACATCAATGGTTAATCTGCAATTATTTAACAGACCATTAATTTACAGCATGTGGACTCAATTCACTATATCTAATCTGTATGCATATCATTAATATTTCAAATGAACCTTGTTAATACACTAAAAATAATTTTTGCTTAACCCATTAACGCTGCTTGGTAAGAAAAAATTTGCCATCCGAAATTTTAATTTTTTTTCTTTCCCAATAAATGGCGGGAGTGGTTCCCACTCAGTTTTTTTTTTCTTTCAAAAAATAAAAGTAGTCTTTAATGGGTATTTTTCACATTGGACTTGATCAAACTACCGGTTTATCAATATATATAAAATATTTTCAGTACTCTATGAATTTCTTAACAAAGACTAATTGCATACAATAGAGAATTTTTTCAAAACAGAAAAACTTATACGTAAAATCTATGGAGCATATCAAAGTTTTTTTGATTCAATTTACTATATAGGGAAATTATAGTCCACCGATCACGAGAAAAACACTGGCTACGTCACGTCGGACGATTCAATTATTTACTTTTAGGTAAAGCAATTGCCCATCGAGAATAGCGCATTAGCAACGACGCTTTCCCGTTTGGCGTCTTTAGCGCTATTTTGGCCTCCTGGAAATTTCACTAAAAGCGCCACGACAGTGCTCTCGATAGCGTCGTCATCGCAGTGTTTTTGCTGCGTAGACACCGGCTGTTTGACAGTGTCGTCTTAAGGCATTGTTGCATTAGATTCACAAAAATAAGATCTGGTTGAAATTTTCCAGAATTTACGTGGTAGGGCCTCAGAAAAATCACTTGGCCCGGGAAAGCCAGTCATGCTCTTAAGACGGCCCGGCTGCTCGAGCACTTACGGCACATTATTTTAATATAAAAAATTTATTTTTTATTCCGCAGAAGGGATCGAAAACTCCAGCCTTTTTTTAATAATCAGTTCCATGCATCAAGCTGAAACCGAATACTGCTCGTATAAAACATTTTCGACCATGGCCCCCAGAAGGATGGGCTACTACACTGCACACCAACTCCGGTCATATATCACCATACGGTAATTTCCAACCAGTGGAGTTGGGTGGGAAATGAAGGCTCCATCCATCGGTGGTCGCCCTAGGCTCGGTAGGTAAAGAACTTGCTTCGAATGTTCTATGCCCGGATTCGAACCCATGGACCTTGATGGTAACCTTCATAGTGGCAGACAAGCTGAAGACGAAGGATGGGCTGACAAAATCCAGCCTATAGGAAAATTCTTATAATTTTCTCCTTTTTTTTCCACACTGTAAATTCAGAATGGACGGCCGGTGATAGATCCCAGCCAGGATCCCTGCTGCAGCATAAGAGGACCATTCTTCCGATGCCCTTAAGCATGGCCCCCAAATCTTGCAGCCAGGCTCTCAGATTGGAATCTTCGATGGGTCACTCTAAAATGAATTTATAGTTGTTAAAAATTATTAGAATCATCCAGAGCCCCAGGGCTGGATCCCTGTCAGCCCTGCCCTTGGGGGGACATGCCCTTCAGGTGGCTATAGACGTAACTGCAAACTTGACAAGAAGGCATGCTCAATCTTTTTATTTGTCACTTCCGCATTTGTCACCTATTTAAAAAGCCCATATGAGTAGCTTCTGTGGAGAAAGTAAAAAAGGAAAAAAGACGATGATATGGCTATAAGAGAAGGTAAACAGAAGAATGGCCAATTGCTAGCAGGTGGCATTCTCTTGCTGTGGTATAGAAATTAAACCGAAGAAAATGCCATATAATTTACAGTAGTAATAAATTATTATATTAATAATACTCCTTTTGCATTAAATTATTAATTTAAAGTAATTTACCAATTAATTTATTTTATTATTTTAGGAATTTAATTATTAATTTGAAGTAATTTTACTCCCTTTATTACTAAATGATCACTACTCCCTCCGAATTTTTTTCTGTATCAAATATTTTAGTTCAAAATATTAAATTTAATAAAAATTCAAGTTTTTTAAATTAAAAAATTTAAAATTTACTTCCAAAATATATAACAATTTTCAAGTACATCTTTTAACAAACGCCAACACAAAAAGTGCAGCTCACTCAAGTGTGAAGACTTATGGAGTTCACTGAAGCGTGAAGAATACCTTCATAACAGGGAGAACCGATTTGCAGCCTTTACTGGCAACCCGGGATAATTTTTTCGCGCCAAAATGGACCCTGTGTAACTCTTCTCTTGATCTGAGGACTATACCTTTTCACTCACAGAAGAGTGCAGCTCGTAATGATAAATAATAATGTACTAACATTGAAGCCTTTCTTAGGCGGAATTTTTCAGTTAATGGAAGAATGGTTAGTCTTTTTTATTTTTTAAGGAACAAAATTTGGTAGCAACAGCATCCACTTTGCTGCCTTAACTTGGCACTACTTTTTGTCTGAAGGTATTTTTGGCTAATCTGTCCATTGACAATGCCAAAGATATTGAGGAAGTGACAAAAAAGAAAAATCAACTTATTTTACTTCCTGTGTACAATATGTTAGGAATGAAGATAAGATTTCAACATTGTTAACATGAAAACTTTCTTTCAAACCGAGCACAACTCAGGTCAATCACCATGGACAATTTACTACCTAGTGAGTTGTGCCAGAAGTGTATCCACCACTGTGGCAACAGTGAGGTTCAAACCTGGATCTCCACAATGTGAGTCAGTCACTGACCACTCGACCACCACAGCGGCCATAACATGAAAACTGAATTAGTTTCCTTTATTCTCACTCAATCAATAAAAAAATAAATATTTACCAAACTATCACCAGATTTGCTACCTCCAGTACACACCACTGTCTTTTTCTCTGAAGGTGGAGGACGCATAACTGTTGGATTGAGCAAATCAAATTTAGTTGCTTCAGCTCCTGGTTCTTCCATGTCCTGAATGGTTGTGAAAAAATAGTATATTTTCACATAAAAATATACATAAAACTACATTTTTAAAAATTGACTTTCCAAAGAGAAATTTTTTTTTTTCCAATTTAAGAATATTATAATGACAGTTGAAGATTTTTTCCCCACTGCAAGTTTCTCAAACACACAAAACAGGAAAGAAAACCATTAGATTTATTTCTTAATATATTTGTATCGATTTTATTTTAGAAACAGAAGTTACTTTGCCCCTCTTTGACTAATATTTGGATTTTATCTTTGGTTAAAGCGTTCTAAAGTTTATAAATGTCAGAGACCATTCTATTCATCAAAGTCTGCATCAACATAATTCTTTTACATTTCTGAAACCTATATAACCTTTGGCCAATAGACTTCTCAAAACAAAAAGTTAGTATGGGTGTAGTTCCTGGTAATAAAACTCTACTGCATTGCTTTGAAGATGCTTATCAGTCAAAGGCTGTCACATTGTTTCAGAAAAGTTTGACGAGTAATTGTGCATTGAGATTTTGCCAAGAAAAACAAAAAAGTCTTTGGAGAGAAAAAGATACTAAAAAAAAATAAGAATTACAGTGAAAGGGGAAAAGCATTTTCAATTCAATTAATTCGTTGAAAAGGATTTAAAATTCCCCCAAGGCAAAAATTCTCACGACAACATCTATTATAGAAAAGAATCATTCTTCAAAGCACAATATTTGCAATAATAGACTAAGATTTTATATATATATGTATATATATATATATGGTCAAACCTCGTTAATGAGTCACTCTTGGGAGAGCAAAAATATGACTTGATAAGCGGAGTGACTCGTTAAACGGAATAAGCCATAGCTTTGTCAATTCCTGCCTGAGGATAATTGGGACTTCCAAAAAGTGATCCGGTAAGCGGAGCGACGTGTTAACCAGGTGACGCACTAACAAGGTTTGATTATGTGTGTGTGTCTGTATATATAGACAAATCTATTTTAAGTCAAAAGAATTTTTGTAAGAAACAAAAAAATATCAATAGGATCTATTGACTAGCAGTTGAATTTGAAGCATTATCAATCAAATCAAAGACATTTTTTCAAATCAGACAAAACAAATCTACGCTCAACATAAACTTGATTAAAAGCATACCACTTACCCATTTGGTGGCAAGAAACATCTTCAAGTCTAATGGATCACCTCTCAATTCACCATCAATTACGATCAATGAATGACAACAAGCCATTGCTGCTTTCAATGGGCTGCGATCATCTATAAGCCTGCAGTCTTTTTCTGGGTCTTCAAACCTACCAAGAAAATTTAAAAACATCAACCAATATCAAAATTATTAAGTACCAGAATAGAGAAGGAAAAAGGGAAACTTCATTCTGAACAAATTCCATCAAAAATAACTGCATTTTCACTTCTGTCTCACAGCATTTTCTTTGAAAACTTCACTACCTCAAAAGTTCGAAAATCAAATTGCAACGATAATGAATGGAAATAATTTTTTTCTCTTTCATTGAAAATCGAAATAGGAAATTCATGATAGAATAATAGCCCATGATGGGTATTCTTTCTATTAACTGACAACTCAGGCACATTCCAAGAAGAAATTTACAACCTACTAGCCCAAATATGAGGGGGGGGGGAAGGAAGAAGAGGAAACAAGACCCTCCTCCATTTTCAGATAAAAAGAGGTGCATGAGAATGTTACCAGGAAAGACAAAACATGATAAACCATTACATACAATTAAATTGAAACCTTGATATAATGATACTCTACGGGCCAAGAAAACATATACCGTTGTAGAGAGGTTATAGTTATATTGAGAGATAGCACTGTCATAAGTGTCCACCAAATTTATGCTGTTGTTGGCATCTCTTCTGCGACGTTGTTAGAACTACTATAAAAATTTTTTACTCACAACAAGAAGTTTATTTGATCAATTGATTAATGAAATCCAGTTCATTGTTCCACACTGACACGATTTACTGCACAGCACTTTTGTTTACTACACAGAAAGTAGCTTCACGTCGACTTCATTCACACTTTCGGACAGTAGATAGTACAAAATATTAGTATTATTAAACATCCTCAAAAGAACAAACACTGATGAAAAATTTAAAAATATGTCGAAGATGATTTTGAGTGAAATATAAATGTTGTAGCAGTTTCGAAATATTGTTATAGAGGAATTTATCATGATAAAGGATGTTGTTGTTGTATCTAGAGAAGTTTAATGGCTCCTTTACCCAATTCATAGTTCAACTGCGATTCCCCAGAATGGTTTAGTGGACATTTTCCCCATATAAAAGAACACTTAAAACCATAAACAGGTACAAAAATCAACATCTCCAGCTCACAGCGACGCTCCTGACAAAATTTAACAATGCACACTTTGAGAAACCACACACGCACCTCATCCATATTCCTTGCGGAACTTCTGACAAGTTGGTACATGTTGGAATGGGTATGCACACGTTGTGAACCTAAAGTAAAGTTTGTGTAGTGCTGCCATCTGCCATCAATTTTTCCAACTATGACTGAAGTATGATGACTGAGTAATTGTATCGTTGCAGGCCTGTTGCTCTCTCTCTCTGTAGAGAGACTAATGGGGAGATCAGCCCGCACTTGTGCCTGGAAGAGTTGAGTACCATAGAAAGCCAACCAACACTGTGGCGCCAGTAGAGTTTGAACACGGGTCCTCACAGTGAGAGTGTTACTATGGCCACTCTACTACCACAGTGGCCTTTGAGAAACTGATATATGCAATTTCAAATAAGATTTGAAAAAAAATATTGTACAGGGATTTATAGTTATATAGAGTACCATTGTGGCTACGGTTCATCATATAACAAAAATAGACAAATGCGATTAGAAGTGTAAATGGCCCAAGTACTTGACTGGGGCTGTGACTAGACTATTTGAAAGATGGTGGTATTGTAACACATAAGTAAGCTATACTGTCAGTCTGTAAAGCATTTTCTCTAATTGGCTACTGTTCTTTAAAACAAAAAAAAATTTGATTTCATCACAATTTGTGTTTATTTTACTAACATTACTCAATCATACTTTGATACTAATCAAATTTTACAACAAAATATTTTGATTTCATAAGTGTTCTTACCATCCATTAACTGCTGGTATGACACCCCAAAGATCAAGACCTTCTTCAGTGAGCGTTCCAGTCTAAAAAAAAGTCAACAGTGTTTTATATAAACTTAACACACTTTACATTTCCATTACAATTTCATGTTTATGAGCATCAAGTGTCATCCTAAAATATTTGGACCATTCACTTCAGCAATTAATTTTTTTTTTAACTTTATAGAAGTGCTAATTGTCAAAACACTGAAATGGTTTTTTTTTTGAATAAGCAATCAAAATGAAATAAAAAATGCATCAAACCATCTGAAATTATGTTTCCTCTAGAATAGTTTTTTTAGCTTCATACATTTACAGGAGTCACCTCGAATGATCAATAAATATTTCTCACAAGAAATATATTAAAATTTTGTATTGGCTATAAAATCTTTTTTTCAACAGCATAAAGAATTTTGATAAAATGATTCATGCAAATTACTAAAAGCTCCTGCATGTAATTTGCATGTGCAAATTTTGCTAATTTGAGAAAAACTATCATATAGTCAGTCGGCAGCAGCATAAGGAAAAATTTCATTCACCAATAATGAAGTCGTAAGGAGTGGAAGGGGTTATTTACCATGTTTTTGTAGAAAATATGTATTTTTCTATTTTCATATTTTATGTCATCTATAACTCTTTGAAAATTTATTTCTTGCAAATTAATTCTGAAAATATTTATTTCTATAATCAGCTTTCATATAAAATACAGCTGCCTATAATCTGCACTAAGGAGTTCTGATGGTTTTTAATATACAGGGAGTGTGTGGATCCCACACACACTTAAAAACATTTTTCACAAAAAACTTCATGAAAAAAATGTTAAAGCAAAAAAATGCTTAAAACGGGAAATCTTAATGAAAATTACTTAGAGATGAGATCACAAAAAATAAGTGGGAAAAACTTTATAAACAAGATCGACTGTATATAATCCACAGATTATGAGCAGGAAAACATTATATACAATTTTCAATAGTTCAAATCATCTTTGTTCTCAACTATCGCCATAGACTAGCATTTTTCAGTAATAGTATGTATCATCAATATGTAATAACCAAAATTAAAAAAAAATTGAAATTGTTTTTATGCTTGTGAGAACAGACCATTGTCATTACCTTGTCAAAACAGATCAATTTCAATTTCCCACCGATGTTAATACGAGGTGGGCTTATACAGAAAATATTCTGCTTTTTCAATCTGCTTTGTGCATACACTGTGCCGATAGTCATTGCAGCAGGTAAAGCAGGAGGAACTACAATTGTGATGATATCCAGAGCTCTGATTACGGTGTCTTTGACACCTTCCTATTAAGAATATAACAGAAAAACAACGAGTTTTCAGTAAAAAGCATCATGACTCAATAGATCTTTCAACTAAATAAAAAATATATATGTTTTGAAAAAATTTGCTTAGTCCTAACCTCACGACTGATGTAACAATAGATCGAGTAAGCCATTCCACCAGCTGATATACAGAATAGTAGCATCACAAAACGCACAGAATCTCTGTAGAATTTAAAATCCATGGGCCTAGGGAAGAGAATTGATCTAACCAATTCTCCTTTAGCAGTGCTGAAACCTATGAATATCAAGATACAAACAAATATTGTACAGTTGTAAATTAGGAAAATGAAACATTGTAAATTTCAAAAATGTAAGAGAACATTCATGCTTCTAAGCCACTTCAACCCATAAAATTATCATTTATTCTTTTTTGCTCATGACTATAACATGAATATTGAAAAAAATGTATTTAAGACATAATTTGCATATATTTCTAATGTTTATTATTGATAAAATGACATCAAAAATCCTCATTACACTAAAGTTGGTGCTTACCTGTTCTCACAACCACAGCAAGAACTTGATCACTCTGATAATATCTGGTCTGTATCACTTGCGTCCCGCAAAACAATGTGTGTCGCTTGTGAATCATTGGGCTATATATTTCATCATCTTGTTTGGTTAAAGGTGTTTTTGTTTCAGGAATACTCTCACCTATTACGAAATTTCAGTTTGCATTTTGAAAATTTACAACAGTAAATACTGAAATTATAGTCTGCAAATACCAAAGAGAAATAAAACTTCCAGATTTTTTTCTTCAAACTATTCTCATAATATTAACATGCTGCAAACATAATGTTATCTTTGGCTCAATTCATTGTGACTGCATAAAGATTGTCCCAAGATATACAGACATAGTCCAAAAGCAACAATGCCATCAAAAATTTTGATTCCGTAGTCGGCACAGTGGTCAATACAAATCAAACCATTAATTCAAATTTTACATAGAAATGGATTAAATGTTTGTTTTTTGCTTTTCCTCCTTTTCTATTATAGCTCGTGTTCAAAAGAATGTTTGAACAGAATACTCTAACTCATGTATGTGTCTAAGTATCTTTTATGAACCCAAACTTTTTTATTACGATTGTTGATTGAAATTTACCCAATACGAAAGAAATAGGCCTAGTGAAATGATAAACCAAGTTCGTAAGCTTTTAATAGAAACACATCCTACCTGTCAGCATGCTTTCATTAACTATACAGTTTCCCGCTATGAGCACTGCATCACATGCCATATGACAACCATCCGATGGAATTACAATAACATCACCAGGAACTAAGTCAGATGCAGGAACATCTTCAAAATTATTTTCTAAAAAAAAATATTAAACCAGTGAAACAAAACTTGTCTTACATTGTAACTCTTATCTTAAATTATATTACTCCTGACTTCAATCTCAATCTCTCGGCCCACAAAGATTTCAATTATAAAAAATTAGTTACAACTTTTAGAAACTCATAGTTAATTTTCACCTTGATCTTCTCCTTTACGGCATACAGTAACTGAGACGCTGTTCGAATGAGCGACCATATTTCGTAACTGCACTCTTTGCTGTAAGATAAAAACAAATATGAAACAAAATGTGATTTTATGAATGAAAAACATTGTAATCAAGAGATGGTATTTTTTTTCAGCCCGAAATACACTGAGAAATTGAACATTCAGAAAATTCAATTACTCAATGAAAAACATTTTCTCTTTGAAAAGAAAGTATTTCACATACAAATACAGGGTGAGCAAAAAGTCTGTAAAAACTATAAAAATTCATAACCAGAAAAACAACAGAAATAAAAAATGGTTTGCAGGGTTATCGGTAGGCCACTGACAAATCCAGCAATGGCAGAGTGCAGCAGGTCCACATACACTGTTTACAATGGTGAACTGGTTGTGGATTAGAAGCCTAAGTTCTTATAACCGTCTCATTTGCATATTTCCATTGAAGTTGCTTGTACCAGTGCCACCTACTGGCTGTTTTTTTTATATTATTTTTTCTGTCTTAAAAAATCCTATTACCTAGTAATGGTGTTTTTTATTTCAGTTATTTTCTGGTTTTTATTCCTTTTTAAAGTTTCTACGGACTTTTTGCTCACCCTGTATAACATTCCCATTAATATAAACATTATTTAGACCTAGTTTATCATGAACCAGTGGTTAAATTCCCACTTATATACCTCTTATCTTTTGTATTTTAAAAACACTGGAGAAAATCTGTATACAATATAAATTAATAACTTTACATAATAAAAATATACTATACTTTTGCAGATTTCAAGCATGTCATCAGCCTATTAGATGTGCCTTTCAAATTAATTAATCACCAGTCTCAAAGCATGAAACATAGCTGAAAAAGAACGTTTACAGGAAGGGACAAAGGCCCACTGTGATAATAACCCTGCCACAAGATAATCAAATGTGAAAATGTTATCTTTGTAAAATAAGTAAAATATCAAAAAGTAAATATTTTTATCTGCAATCTTACTCATATAAATTCTGGTCATTTAAAAGCCTTTTTGAAGGTAAATAACTGAAAGTTCTCAGGAAGATATGTTGTGCCCCCTAGAAAAGTGAATCCTGCATACGCCTCTGTACTGAACATATCCCGATGTTATATATATGTATTATAATATATTCAGGCACTTGTGATAATGAATACGGTGATAATGAACACAACCATATTTTTATGGGCATCTTTTTATCAGCCACCTCGTTGGGCATTTTGCCTGTTGTGGCGTTGTATTTGTATTTGTATATTTGTATAAAGTTCGTAAAAAATTCCATTTATGTCGATACAGAAAAATGCAAACCCAAATGGACATTTTCGTGTAGAATATGTATTGTTTATTAACAAATTTACATCTGGAAATTTTTGCCGTAAGTTCGTTATAAAACAGTATTTTAATATGAAAATGTTCTGACGTGTATTAAAACTGGTTATTTTTTGGTATGATAATTTTGTAAAACAGCTTCCTGTGTACCACGATACTTAATAGGCTTGAAAAAGTCTCTTCAGAGAGCAGACAGACACCTTCAACACACTATTTACATAACATTAAAATTAAGCAATTGCCCTTTTCTTGTCTACGTATAAAACTAAATCATAACTCCATTAACATAATGGGCCATACATACATATATATTTGATTAATAGCACTTCCAAATTTACAACAAAAAAAATTCTCGCTTTCAAACACGTTTTTTTTATTTATTTAACAAGAATTTTTGTTTCCAGATGTAAATGTGTTATTAGAATATAAAAAAGTTGTACAAATGAAACAAATTACACAGATATCACAAAATAAAACTTACCTTCTTCGTTTCAATCAATGAAATCGCAATGGATATAACAGATATGACTAGAATGCAACCGGCATAATAATAGTAGGTGTCCAAGACCCATAAAATTATACTAGCCACTTGAAAAATGTAAAATGGATTCAGAACCTGATTTAAAAAAAAAAAAAATTTTGGTAAATAATGTATCGTAACAAAAATAAAAGATGAAGAGCCTTTTCTTCTTTATAAAATTCTATACTCACTTCATCAATAAATAAACGTCCATATGACTTCACTTCAATGTCAATAGTATTTGGTCCAAACAACTGAAGTCTGCAATTCAGAGAGAAAAAGAAATTTAACTAAAATATCCACATATGTATACTATAAAATATAAAAACTATTGTGAAAGTGTCAATTTATGCACACAATCAATGTGAATGTACTTTGAAATTTAAAAAAAAACACACAAAAAGTAAGGAAATGATATTCAATTGTAAAACAGGTATACTGTATATAGCATTTCGGTATAATGACTAATCCACCCTTTTCGTGTCAAAAGAAGTTTTTTGTGAGAGAAAGTATTTAAGAACAGTAGTTATTGACCAGGGGCCCTAAAAGAGGTTTCAAGAGGTCTGTGAGCTTGGTTCAAGAACACAATTAACTTATTGTTTTTCCATTATGCCGAATATTATTCTGTAAAGCTGTTCAGGACCATCTTATTAGCAAACAGAATTCATGGGCTTTGTCTTACTGGCGCAATGAACAGAAAAGACTTACCCCTCCCCCAAAGTTATGGTATTAATGAAGCATAAATTCAAGTATAATGACATGAAATTGGAAAAAAAACCCCTTTTGAAATGATAACTTTGACAATCACATACTTTTGTTGCTGCTCAGCAGCATCTAAACCATGGAAGTTCTCCAGAAATGCTGAACACTGAGTGTTGGAATCATAGCCTCTAAAATTAAAAAAGTACATCCATAATTAGATATGCACACAAATTAAATGCATTAAAAAATAATTTGAATATATTAAATGTATCACTCTAAAAATAATAGATTACAAAATGAAATCTGTGGAGTTTCTTTTATTCAAAGTCGTAAAAATTTTTATTGTTGTATTTTGACAACACTGCAATTGAGTATCATTAAAACATACCTCAACCTTTTGAAGGTTGCCTCTCTAGAATCCCAAACATATTTCACGCAGTTATAGATGAAATAACGGTAGCAGCTAGCCTAAGTGGGAAAAATAAAAATACAAATGTTTAATGACTAACAATGGTTAAGAAAAAAAAATTCTGAACTTGGCATAAAAACCAAGGAAAAAAAAATAAAAGTTTGTATTAGGATAAAAGTTAATCAAAAAAATTCATGAAATGATATCAATATTGTTAGTTTATCTTTCAAACTAAAATTCTGAAATGGGAAAGAAAATATAAGCATTCAGAATATGTAAACCAAACCTCGGAAATGATAATCACATTTATATTTACTTTATTTCCAAAAGCCAATATTTTTCAAGCAAAGGCTTGCAATGATAAAAATGTATAGCCAATTATTGAGATAATAATCTGGTAGATAACAATACATGTTTCACACTAAAAAAACAAAAACAGACTTTTACTGATTACAATTACAGTCTATCTCTTTAGCAATCACCCTATTTGCTAAGAGCAAATATATAGGTAGGGTGCTTCCTATACATCTCTCAAATGTGGTTTAAAATGGAATATCTGATAAGATAAATCCTCTCCTAAAAGGTTGCATAATGTATCCTAAGCATTGTGCAATGAAAATATTGTACAATATTCCATCTATAACACTTCTTTATTCTATCTATCTGATATGTATCAAATATATTGATCAAAGAATAACACATTCTCCTAAATTCTTTTCCATGAATCTTGAATGTGACCAGATCATTATGCATGTCAATGTGATCAAATGACATCAAATTTGTCATTTACATGAGACATAATTTGCCATGCCTTAACTTTGTTTTACATGATATCTCCGAAAAGACATTTACAGTAGGAATTGGTGCCTCCAAAGGGACCCATATCCAAAACATTCTCACAACATTAACTTACTATTTTTGGACCTACCACATTTTATCAGATTTCAAATCATGTGCCTTCAACAAATCTGGGAATTTTTAATAAAAAAAGGCTGGAGATGTATTGAATTGCTAATTGAAGACACATAATTGGAATCTGATAATATACATCCAAAAATTAAAAACCTGATGTCATGAGGTGGTGATGGTGGTAAATCTCTGAATGGAGACACCAATTCTGCCCATAAACGTCTTTCAATCTCTTTGATTCCAGAGATATCAGATAAAACAAAGTTGTTGTGGCGCACAGGTAATGTCCTGTGCAAGCAAAAATGTGAATGACCAACTTTTTGATTATCTGCATCAGATTTCTATTATTCCCGAATAATATATTAGAACTGAAAATATTTTAAAGTAGGAAATTTCGCTCACAACATTCTGTCCTGTCCCTTGAGCATTGTTATGTAAATAGTGTCACTGTACATAGTTTTTCACACATTGAACATCACATTTTATCTTTGTCCTGTACATTTACAGTATTTCTTAATCCTGAAAGATCCACTAAATGAACTGGACTTCTCATACAAAGTCATTTGTACACAATATTGTTCCTGCCACCTGATCTGTTGGCCAGAAAAATAGCTAAGTTATGGAGAAATGTGGGAAAGAAAACTCAAATGGCATAAAATGTCTATGACTAGAGATAAGCTGGTAAAAATGATATGAACTATGGGTTTAACCCTTTATAGAGCAAAAGACCAAGAAAGATTTTTCATCATTTTTTTAGTGGAAAAAGATCCATGGATACGTTATTTTTATCCTATTTAAAAAAAGCGGGAAATTATTATCCCAGAGACCTATAAAGGATCAATTCAAAAATTACTGTTTTGCAAGATTAAAATTTTATGGTTAGGGAAAAACAATGTAAAACCCTCTCACAAATTTTTTTTATAATATTAAGCACAAACAAGGCACCTTTACATACAAGCCAGTCAACACTCACCGGAGAATAATTGAAATTCATGGAGTCATTATCCTGACTGCTTACTGATGACAATGACCTGGAATAAATGAATTCTGTGGGTAATGAGGAACTGGCGGCACCCAAAAGTACATTCGCCACACCATGGCTCATGTGCAGATCCTGAAACGAGAAATGAAAGTAAGAAAAAAAATTATACTGATGCATTTAAATAATGTTAATGTATAAAATCAGTGATGAACGCTACACAATACTTACATCCTGCATCAAAGTTAGATTACGATCTGCGGATCATTCACAGAATAGAAAAGGTGAGCATTTAAAATATAATTAGATATAAAAATATTTTGCTGTTGAAAAATTAAATTCACCTTGAGTATGAGAAGTTTTGCAGTTGAAACGCTGCATGGTTTGTAAGTCAACCAGACTTCCCATGTTGGGCGCCATTTCATAACTAGAGGAAGAAAACCCAAAGACAGCACTGATGCGAAGTGGAACAGTACTCTCCTGAACAGGCTGGGCACATAACCACTGACCTCCTATACAGAAAAATATTTCAAATATCTTAATCAAGAAATCAATACTTTTCAACAAAAAAAATTCACTAAAATATTAACCAGAGATTTTATCAGTTTTTCATTGCTACTCGTACTCTGTAGTGTCCCCTTCCCCACAATCATGATTACGGAAAGACCCCCCCCCCCCCCCCGCCCCCGAATGCTAGTTTTTACATTTTTTCGATAGCTCAGAAGCCAAATTTACACGTCGCTTCTTGTAATCTTAAAGGGGTCATTATAAGAATGGCATTGGAAATGCATTAACCCTTTGCAGTCCTATGTACAAGGTGTAGCATAAATTTGTAAATAGTTTAAAAATGGAAGGAACTGGTATATTCAAATGTGGTTTGTGAAAAAGTTATCACAAAGGCAGATTTTTTTGATACAGACAAAAATATATTAAAAAAATAAAAAATATATTATGAATGGAGTTAATATTTTATATTACACCAGTTACCCATTAGCTTATAGGGCTGCAGTCTTTTTCAAACTGGAATTACTGTATAATATGTATGTACTGTGTAGTATTCCTGGAAAGTAAAGAAGCTGGGTTCTTGGGGGGGGGGGGGGGGGGGGAAGTGAGAAAGCGGGTCTCAAGTTGGAAATTTGAAAATTTTTAGTGCCTTGGATTATCCAGAAACTAGAACTTTTGGGGCTCAGATTTGCTACTCTACTCTAGTGCTTTGTCCACACATTGTCAACACCACAATGAAAACCATATATAAAAACCACAGCAATGGTAAAAATCAGAAATGAGCTGTTAATTGCACCCCCTCCATTTTATAGGACTTTGATTTGCATGTTCCTAGTGATTTTCTTTCGTGCAGTGCCCTCTAGTGACAAACAAATAATCTAAGTCATTTTCAAAACCAAAAAATCCCCCTTAGTGAGAATAACTTTTCCCAAACTGCATTAAAATATACAAATTCCTTCAATTTTTATGATTTTTTAAACTATTTAGGAATTTATGGGACACCCTTTAGATAAAAAACAAACCCTTGCCAAAGTTCAGGTTCATTTTCAGAACTACAGTGGGCAAATTACTATTTTATGCCTAAGAAAATACAGATAATATCAACCAAATACATATGAATACTTACCAATTGGTCATCTGTACCCTCTTCAACAACTATTGGTTCTGGCTTACCATTTGATGCTCTGGCAGTAAGCAGAGAATAAGGCATTTCAGGAACTTCTACAAATCGAAATTGCAGGAGCATCGTCAGTAATTTTCTCAAATATATGTAAGAAGGTATTAATAATAAAAATCAAATACATTATGTGAAAGAATATATATATGCTATGGTCAAGGCCACAACTTTGTCAGCCAGGGGCAAGCACATATTTGAGCACCCCTGTGTAATGCAGAAAGAGCACTTAGAGGTTGAATTCAGCACCTCTTCTAGTCCAGCGCCCAGGGTACTAGTCCCATCTGCTCCCCCCACCCCACTAGTCTCAGCCATGGTCATGGTGAATGTGATAAATTAGAGATTATCTATAATCAAAGGTATAAGTTTGATAAATTTTCCTACATTTATTACTATTATGCATAATTCTGAAAGAAGTTGGTAAGTATGATAAATATGGAAGAAATCATGCGGAATCACTTGAAGTCTACCCAATTATCAGTTTCACTAGTAAGTGAAGGATGCACTACACATATTTTGCCATAAAAATTAAATTTAGTGTTATAAGGATAAAAACATATAAATTATCAGTTTTGTAACGTTAGCGTCCTTCAAATTTATCAACATTTCATAATCAACATCACTAATTGAATCCATCATTCCAGACTGAAGTTTGAGCAAAATGTCCAGTAAATTTAAGTACTTTGTAAGTAATTTGTGTGCATATATATGTGTGTCAAACCTCGTTAGTGCGTCACCTGGTTAACACGTCACTCCGCTTACCGGGTCACTTTTTGGAAGTCCCCATTGTCCTCAGGCAGGAATTGGCACAGCTATGGTTTACTCCGTTTAATGAGTCACTACGCCTACTAAGTCATATTTTTGCTCTCTCAAGAGCGACTCATTAACAAGGTTTGATACACACACACACACACACACATATATATATTCTCCTCTCCCCCCCCCCCATCAGTCGGTATGCCGTATGCATTCAACAGACTGATATTAATTTGTATTAGATACTGGATAAAAACGTGAATCTGAATAAAATAAGGGTACAATATTCCACTATAACAAACGTGTTATCACTAGGAATGTGATAACGATAATTAAAATTAAGCATTTACTTATTGAACTAATTTAAACCAGTCATCTCAGTATGACAGACGATCTAATTATTTTAATTTTTAAAAACTATAATTAGTAATTATTTCAATTATAATTATTTTTTTTTGATTTAAAAACACAGTTGAGAGCATGTGAAGTCAGTTTCAATGTATTCATGAAAATGTTAATCAGGATAATATTTATATATTATCATATTTTATTAGCTTAAAACTTTTGAAAAAGGAGGAAAAAAGGGAAAAATTGGAAATTAATTTACCACATGACTCGTTAATTAGATTACTACTTCACGAAACACTAACTCTAGCCATATCGCTATATTGCAATTTACTGTCATTAATGAGATGGGTTGGAAATGAAGCTGTCTATTGGTGGTCACCTCAAGTTCATTAGGGAAAATATCTTACCTATATCCTCCCTCGGGTTCGAACCCGGGACCGGATCAGCAACCTTCAGGGTGGTAGACGAGCATCTTACCAACACGCCACTTGGGAACAGATTAGATTACTGGTCAACCCAATACGAAATACAGATGCTATATTTTGCAAAGTTTTTTTTACATGTTCAGAGATTGAAGAAATATGCTGTTGCTTTGGTATTACAATATTATGTTTTGCTTATTCAAATTTCAAACACACGATCAAATACAAAAATGCTTCACAATGTACTAATTTTTCTATTCAGCTCATGTTATAATCTACAAAAAAGAATATGCTTAGTATCTGACATTCGCAATACACTTGAGATTTATGGCAGCAAAAGCAAACAAACATCAAATTCAAACTACACTAATGCATATAGTGTGTAGTTTGTAAAACATAAAAGGATCCTAAAATGATCAGAACAAACAAATCAGCCAATTCAATTGATTCTTTGAGTCCAGATACTTAGGAATTACCCGGCACGCCTGTCTTCCTTGCTGTTTCCCAGCATGCCGGGAAATTCGGGGAATAGGGTAATTTTCATCGAGTATTTATCATATTTACCAACACTAGCTGGAGATTTGCATAATCACCCGTAAATGTGATAAAAATTCGTTAAAATTATCAAACTTACCAAAACGGATTGTGAATATGCATAATAACGGGATTTTTTTATCACATTTACCGTAACATATTCACAACACATGCAAGTATAATAAGATATACCTGGGTATGGGCTGATATATGTAGTTTTATCCTTGTAAAGAAATAAACATTGAGGATTCACAATTCGGATCTTGGGAAAGGGGGAAACATTTCGGGCTTCACATTTCACGTCAAGTAATCGTAAATATTCTGGAAGTAATATTGTAGATCGAAACAAAAATAAAATAGGAGGATTTCCCTCCAAGATGATTTACGATTCAACGTGAAATCCCCCTTTTCGCCGAACCGGTTGCTTTGATACAGACGTGCAATGAAATAGGCATCAGTAGCACCAGTGACAGCTGCTTTCCCTTTCTTTTCTCCTCGTCATCTTCATGTGTTTACTTGGTCGTTTGAGTAATGAGAGACATTTGATAAGAGAAGTGTTTAATTTGCTCTATCCTGGACCAACTGCGGAGCTCTTGCGCAACCAATGTCAACTTTTTCCAGCTCAAGTTGCAAGTTAACTTCAATGTTGACTCAGATTCCCTAGTTCAGGGATTCTTAACCTATGGGTCGCAAGAGCTACCGAGATAGGTCGCTCAAAAATCCACTTACACCATCCAAACTTCCTTCGCTGGGGGGCTTCTGAGATGGATCGAACAAATCCACTTACAGCCAGGAATTCTTGAGCTATGGATCACGACTATGGCCCCCACAAGAGGTGGGCTGGCAAGGCTCCAGCCCTGGGGCCCGGGACGATTTTCATTATTTTTGTTTTTTCACGCTGTAAATACATCATAAGAGGGGCCGTGAAAGTCTGGTCCGGGGGCCCCCCGCAAAAGATCCCAGCCTAGGGCCCTACTCCAGGATGTGGGGGCCATGATCACGACCCAAACTGGACTCCCAGGGACTGACGGGATGGGTCGTACAAATACAGCCGGAGATTCTCGAGCTATGGATCATGACCATTCCACCCCCTTCCCTCGAGGGTGGGGCTGCAGGGCTAAAGCTTCGAGACGATCATCATTTGTTAGTTTTCACACTGCAAATTCACTATGGTAGGGGCCGTAGGGGTGAAAAATCTGGTGGTGGTGGTGGTGGAGGGGGGGGGGGGTCATGATCACGACACAAATTTGATGCATAGAGGCTTCCTAGATGATTTGTACAAACCCACTCAGCATGGTGTTAAATGTGCTCTTTGTGTCACTGGTTTCACTAATTTCGAAAAACGAACAGTCCGAGGAGTCACGAAGCTGATCTTGGATCGCGATTGAAAAAAGTTATGAATCCTTGCCCTATTTATATATAGCACCGCATTCGCCCCGCCCCCCAACATTAACCGGCATGGGCACAGCAAGGGAGACCAGCATGCCGGGAATACCCGTATTTTCCAACATGCCGGAAAATTCCCGCCACTGATTCTGCAAAATATATTTTATTGTATTTTTATTTATATATATATTCCCGATTACGATATATGAACATTTTACGAACTGCTTTTATGAATTAAATGGAAATATGAGTAGCATGTCATGTATATTTGTATTTTGATCAAGCGTGTAAGAGTAGAATGAGCAGAAAGAATTGCATTGCAAAGTCAATATGATATAAAAGCAACAGCATATTTCTTCAATTTTTGGAACATGCAGAAATAAAAGCGCAGAATACATGCATGCATACATATCCGTATTTCTTATTATGTTGACGTTAATTAAGTTAGAGCAAAAAGTAAATGCTCAATTTTTATTATTTTATAATCAAATTCTCGTGTAAAACAAGTTTTCTTCAATAAAAAATAAATTACTCTTATTCGCTTATCTACTCGGTTCTTAATATGAATATTGTTGTTGGCCTTTTGACTATATTCTGTAATCCTTATTGAACCTCGCTTTTCGCGTCGTGCCGGAAATTAAACAGACGCAAACATGAAAAAAAAATCTGGTTTCCCCCTATTTCCATGGAATGCCGGCTAATGCGGGGAATACGGTAACAAGAAAATGTGGAGGCATTTGGCGGCAAGTTCCGAAAACAAAAATCCTGCTGTAAAAAAAAAAAAAGCTACTGGTTTTACACTTTTAGAGAAATCGAGATTTCAGAAAATTTCCGTAAATAATGACACCTGTGTTTGCGCTTTGAAAAAACTAAGTCCATTTCAAGAATTAGATTCTTGGAATCCAATTTTTGCCAAGAAATTTACATTTTTGAAAGGATGAATATTTGGCTGACGTACTGAGAAGTTTTTGCTCAAAAAACAAGCAAATAAAAAAACCCAATCATAACTGGATATTTTCTTCGATGAGCAAACTTTCCGTGCCACATAGGCTACTGAATTTTTCATAGCATGTAAGTAAACGCATTTTTTTCCCCTTAGGTCACCAGAATAAGAGCTATCAATTGATGAACGGTAATCGTACACTTCCCAGATAGCTCAAAGGACAACGAATGGATGAAAGCCAGAACTCTGCCGCCGGACATATCACGTTGCCGAAATTTGTTCCAGCCCAGTTTCGTGGCACAGTCTGGAGCGCAAAGAACAGTTGAAGTCATTTACAGTTAACTTTCTACAGCTTAAATCGCAAGTTAATTCCATTGTTGATTCAGATTTATTTAATAGGAAGAAAATACGGATGCATTTGCGAAATTCCGAAAATCTAAATTCTGTGAAAAAGAACAGATTTTATACTTTTAGAAATCGAGATTTCGGGAAATTTACGTAAATAACAAGGTGAAATAAAATCGGAGAAAAAAAAAAAGTCCGTTTCAAGAATTAGATTCTTGGAATGAATATTCTTCGATTTACTTTTTTGTAAAAGTATTTTCATGCACATTCATTGATTTCATCATACCCCCGTTTAATAGCAAAATTCCTGAGATGACAGCAATCCAAGCAACCAAACTCCTCTGAACATTTCAATCCACTTTTTACACACCGTCCGTTCATAAATTACGAAACGCGCACAAAGCAACATCCCTTATTCATAGAGGACGTTAATCTATCTGTATCCCTTATTGCAAACTCACTCGAAAGCAACAAAAGAGTAATTCAATTTTACTTCCGTGACAGAAAAAAAAACCCGATTCCGGGTTCCCTTTCTCGGGGACCTTGACCCGCTTCTCAAGCATTCGTACGGGAAGAAACTGAGAGATGGCTCCGCACCGTTCACTTTCCCATCTTCCATCACCTTGGCACAAAACCAGGCATTGAACAAACTACACTAAGAGAGCCTAAATTGGAGCCAAGTCGCACTATAACTCCCAACATTGGTGCCTATAAAGTAGAGAGCGTTTCTCAACCTCTTCTAAACCGAAGAACCAGTAAAATGTCAACCAATTCCAAGGACCACTTACTTACAGTATAACGACGAGTACTTTGCAGGGCATATAAATGCCGGAATAAAATATATATAATACAGGGATTTCTAGTATTTTACTTAGCGTCCCTGTATTTTTGGCCGTTCCGACTTATTTTACACAATTGTCAGGTTCTCTTTCGACAAGACCTATTTGCATTTTAATAAAATCGGTAATAAAGATAATTTTCATAACTTATAAATGATTATGGCTATAAATATGCTATAAATTCATTTTGTATGTTTAATGTTTTTCTTAAATTACACTTCACTCACTATAATTTCCACTTATCATATATCGGTAGTTTTTTAGCGATTTCAGCAACAATTGATTTTGTCGCTCATGGCAACGTTTTATTAGCGGCAACTGGTGCGGTGTCTCATATTTTACTTTATTTAAGATCCCAATTTCCCGTATTTTTCTCGGTGGAATATGATCATCTAGTCATGAGTGTTTCCTCAAATTGAATTTTTTTTCACTGCAGTCCAATACCTTTTTTCTAACTTTCAGTGATTTTAGTGGTCTAGCAAAATTCGTCAAAAGTTGCTTTTCTTTGCTACAATTAATATACAATTATTACTATAATTAGCGATATCCCATGTTAAGAATTTAAATGTTAGCTAGTCTTTAATTTTCCTGCATTTTTCGTGATTAGATATTGTTACCTTAATTATAACTAGTATTATTTGAACATGTAAATATATATTACTTAATAACAATTAGAAAATTTTTTCATTCATTTATAATCAAATTACCGATTCTGCCTGCGGACCAAGAGCTCACTATATTTATTAAATAGTCTTTTATAAAATCTATTGAAAGCATGTTCTCGAAAAATTGGGAAAGAGACGCGCATACTATAGCCTATTAAGAATTTTGATTGATTCAGAAGTCATGAATCCTTGTCATTGTATAAACTGACGACCAGCCTTTAGAGACACTTTCAGGCAGGAAAAAGGTAAATTTGACATTTAATATAGGAAAAATATGCAAACGATAGAGTATTAATAACCGACACGCAATAAAGATGTCATTAGCCTTATGGTCATACGGTATGTGGGTCGAGCGCAGCGTTCGTGGGGGAACATGGGAAGTATGCCTCCAGCGCGACAGGAATGAAAACTTAGTATGAGCACTATTTGAAGTAGATATGGTATATGAAGTCATGATTTTTTTTTGCTGCAGGATTTTTGACAGGAGAAACAAAAGAAACGCATTCCGCTTGTCTAAATATAAGGGACAGACAATGACTGAAGACATAAATAAACGCAATACAACTGATGTGATCTGGCAGAAATGTCAAAATTACTAATTAATGTAATGCATCATGTCGAAATTCACATGAAACTCACCTCCATCGTAAAGGAGCGGCTGCGTCTCGCTGTAACCTTCCATGCATATAAGGATCGACTCACGGACGTCACGATTGGCACGTGACTTGAAACAACAGCAGCAGCTGAAGACACACACTGCACGCTCGCTCAGTACAAAAAACGCGTATGTGCTTGAACGTGACAGTGCATTGTTTCAAAACTCGCAATAGCCATTGCGGAATAGTATTAATCAAACTGAATCAACCGTAAGAACAGAGAATATATAAATTTTTGAATGCATAAAGAATTTCGCTGCCTCGCTGACAAAACTGACTGCTTCAATCCCACTCCACAAACGAACGGGGAAACGGATGTTTAGGCGATTTTGCACACTGTATCTCTTTCTCTCCGCTCTAGTTGTCCTACATTTAGCCCACGATAAACTAGTATCAACTACATACTACTAACAAAGCACGTGAGATTTCACATATTCAATCTCGGTTATGACCAGGAGATATGGGGGAAAAAGGCCAACAAATAAAAATATCGGCGGCATCAGGAAACAAAACACTAAGCACTAGTGGCGTCCAGACCATCAAAAAAAAATATTGAAAAATATACACACGCAGCAGCGATAAGACCAATATCGGTGGGATATGAGCTTCGCAAAGTCCAAGCAGATAATATGCAAAGAGCAGGTTTTTGCGAATACAAAAAAAAAGTATACGCAGTTCGGATCTTCTTCCGATAAAAAGAAAACGTACAAGGAAGGGAAAAAAACCACGATAACCGAAAGGGAACAAATCAGATGAATAAACACAGACACCGTATGTTTATATTATGATTTAACGAAGCTGGTCACGTTTAAAACGGATTGCATGTATCGGTATGTGTACAGGATTTGGCGCCCTTGCACCGAGCCTCATTAACAATGCGAAGGTCGCGAAGAAAGTGTTACGGAATCACGCAGAGGCCAAGGAGGATGTTTTTGTTATATCTTCAGCATCTAGAAAATTCGATGAAAGGCGAGGCACAAGTGAGTTCAACACCTATTAGCATCGTGACCATCTTTATAGACCTACCCCCCCCCCCAGCTTCTCACAAGCACGCCCCTAACCAAGTCGCAAAACTGAAATCTAGGGACTGTCTTTCAAATAAGAAAAATACACGGCATTTCACAAAAAAATGTTTTGCAAAAAATAAATTTTACGATGTTATAACGATTGTAATTACGATAATTTAGGATTATTATAAGGTGCGTTCCATAAGAACTAAAAATAAAATGATTTAAAAAAAAAAAATCATTTACTTAAAACTAAAAAATTTAAATTGTTTTTTCTTTGCATAACTCCAATGACATCGAAGTAAAAGTAATATGGTATGGTATGCATGTTACTGATATGTGGCGAAGTTTGTGATTAAAAGAAATACAGAAGATCTTTGGGATAAATACAGACTTTTCTAGATTTTGCGCATGGAAAAAACTGCAGAAAAATATAGGGAGCTAAATTTGACACTTAGCTTTACTGCACTAAGTATTTTCAATGCCTTACAATGTGGCACTAACAGTGTTGCCAACTTAGTTATCTTCCAACTAGATCCGGTTTTTTTTTTTCGGCCATTTAGTTGGAAAAAATATCCATCTAGTTGTTTTTCGTCTTTTTCAAAGAAATTTCCGTTTTGTCTTTTTTCAAAAAATATTCATTATTAAATTACATGAAAATACGGGGATGGCCTGGGAAATACGGGACGTAATCTAAATAATGACTGAAATTAATTCTAGTTGTTTAAGCCCGGTTTCTAGTGATTTTTGAAGAAGAATGTAGTTGGAAAATTTTTTGACTCTTGGCAAGACTGGGTTTTTTCCTCAACACTCAGGGTTTTCCTGATTAAAAAAAAAAAAAGGATTTTTGTATAAAGCCTCGAATTCTACGCCCTAATTACTATAAGATGTATAGATGGTGTATCAACATAAATATCGTTGGACTTTCGACTTTACTTTTCGTATTAAAATTTTGCTCGTTTTTCTACCAAAACCTATTAAATCTGTGAAAGAATAAAAATGCGTGTAAACTATTAAGCAACATCATGCAAGTCGGAAACACATCCATTAATTGTGCAAGAAACAATCTTGTCAAGAGAATGTTTAATTTAGATGATGCTGAATGACCCTTTTGGTTGTGTATCGAGTGAATTGAGATGACTGCACCATATGTGTGGTACTGAGTTGCCACCACTCATTCACTTTAATGGGGGGGAGGGGGGGGTCCTCATGAATAAAAGCACTTATCTCTATAAAAAAAAGTTAATCCATGAAGTTAATTTGAGCTCAATGACCTTTCATGTTACATAGAGACAGATTTTTGATGTTCGTATTTTTTGCTTGCAGTTAGTTTGTAGTTTATTCATTAATGCTTAAATGTAAGCGATTAAGAAAAAAAGCAGTTAGGTGATATGAAAATATGCATTGTTAATGATTTACAAGATTAGTTTTAATTAATAAGCGGTCAGTTAATTTTAATTAAAAAAATCCTTTTTTTATTTTAAAAATATGATTTTTTCATACCGTCCCTAAGATGCAATGAACCCATTATTGTCAAAGCCAGTACCGAAGGCCTTTTCAGGAAACTGCCTTAGTGAACCCTGCATAGCTGAAATAACGTCAGCACTTTCATTAAATTTCCTGTCACGGAGCTTCCCCTTCAAAGTCGCAAAAAGAACAGAAATCCCAGGGTTCGAGATCCGAACTGTAAGGGGGGTTTATGGCGTTATTTTAATATTACATTTAACTAGGATATTGCTGAACAGAAGTAGCGACATGCGGGTGGGCGTTACCGTAATGTAGCGTCCAATGTCCTACTAGTTTACGATGCTCTTACGATGTGTTGTCGCAAACGTTTCAGTAGAATTGCAAACTTTTCTAATAAAATTTAATACAGTCAGCACCGCTAATTAAAATCACGGATAATGTTATCATTTGGTGGTTATCACTTTTCCAAAGAACGGAGTGGATCAATATCATAACATGGGAGAAAATTAGATTTTACTTTTCGGGACTTCGGATAATGTTATAATTTCTTCCGCATTCTGAAGCCAAGGTTTAACCAAACTATTGTTTTTCCTCTCTAAGTTATTGTTATCAGCCTACAAAACCACGTAGAAGGCCCTAGAAGGTGTTCTCTCCTCCCTCCCTTATTGACAAACATTTTCGTACTTAACTTCGAAATCGGCCCGCTGTAATCCATGTACGTGTGGAGCTGCTCTTTGCAATGGCCTTCCTTTCTGAGAACAACTTGTTGGTTTGCTCTCGGTACAAAACGAAAAATGTGACTGGAACCGAATTCGGAGTCATTGATCTAACGTAAATCATTTAATTGTAACTTAGAGGAAATTTCGTGAGCATAATGTCTTGGAATTAGCGTCTATCGGGATGTCATTCAGCAAATCATTGAAATAATGTTCATTGACATTTTTAACATTTTTATAATCACCGATGCTTTTTTTTAGACTTTCAGAAGCCATTATTTTATGCAGTTGTCACTATAACAAGGAAAATATGAAGAAATACACGAGATAGGAGTTATCTGTGCAAATTCTACCAAAACGGTGTCGAAAAGACGATAACATTTCTTAAAAAAGGGCAAAAGCGCCAACGTATGACATGACGTGGGTGTAATAATTCACTGAAAAGAACACTAGGTAAGTAAAGTATACGATAAGCTGCTTCGTTGTTTGATGACGCTAAAACGGGATAAGAGAAAGAACATTTATGTGCAATATCCGTAATCTTTCGAAACAAAGAACCATCTGTCATTATAGCGGACCATAAAAATTTATTTCTTCATGCTAACTTGACGATATGGAGACAAAGTAAAGAACGCAACACTTCCAGCCAATCTAATTCTGGAATGATTTAAAAAATTTCAACAGTATGGGTAATAAAACTATACCGCTTTATTGGTGTCAATACACAGTATATTCATAAACGCTGGAGGAAAACTCATAGATATGAATTACTGGGTGCCCGCTCTCGTCAAACTAAACCAGGAAGCTAAAGATGAAACAGTTTACGGTGGCAAAAGCTCTAGAACTAACCAACCCCACAGTGCTTGGTTATTTTGCCCGTCGGAAGCAGATAAAAATGACCACTTTTCATGCCTATTTCATAGAAACTGAATAGAATGCTGGCGAAATTCAAAACCTCCAGATCACGAGCACGACCAGCACACGTTACCGAGGTTTTATTATAAAAAAATAAACAAAAAATGATAGCATCCTTTAGCATTCTGAGACGAATTCTCAATAGAAATAACTAATTGCCAATGAATTCGATGATTTCGCGACATCTGCGGTCACTGTGCAATTCTTTTACGCACTTCAATGCACCTCGAGAACTACTTTCACTCTCGGCCTAATAGCAGAATTCGATACATGCAGTCAGAGCAACATATTTTCCAAAAAATGACAAAAATTTTAATCCAAAAGCTCTATCTGTAAACGCAATTACTTTTGAATGGCCGTTGGAAAGGAGCCTCTCGTGCCAGAAGTCAATTAAAAATGTACCAAAAATAGGGGAGAATAGGCTTACCCAGAGTATCATTTTTTTAATGTGTGCTAGGTAACTTGAAATTAATTTTCATTTAACAGGAAATTTATGCATGATTCTGTGCATTAATGTAATAAAGAACATTAGATAAATATTGGTTATTATAAACCGGAGCTCGACAAATCCCAGGAGTCGGATCACCATGCCGACTAAAAAAATGGAATTGGCGCTTAAATTTTTTTTCAAATGTGAACTAAAACCTTTTCAGTACAGGGTTTTGGCTATACAGTTAGGAGATGTAGTCAAAGTACAAGCGAAAAATCTTAAAACTGGAAACACAGAAAATGAAGGGGAAAAGATGAGTATATAGAGCAGTTTTTTTTCCATTCTTTCTCCCTCTTCCCAACTACCTATTACATGTTATATATTATTTTTACTCGTCAAACCGTAGCGAGGAAGAAAAGAAAAAATAATGCTTGGGGCGGGGGAACTATTCCAGGAGACCAACGAAAAAGTCTGGGAAGAAGGTAGAGTGATCGAATGTATTTCTTCCATCTATACTGTGCAGAGATATCTCGACCTTGCACGTTAAGAAGTTAAACTAGAATCTGAGGTCAACACAAAATTTTCGAAATTTACGTTAGTGCGTGCTTACTAACAGGAAAAAGGGTCACAGACATGAGAAGTCGGGGAAAAAATGGATTTCGGACAGTTTTTCTCGGAGGGGAGAATGATTAGCTCCAAAGAAATCTTGCTAGCGCCTATAATTTTTTTTTACGATTTGTCAAGCCCTGTTGAAAACCATCGCTTTTAAAAACATCACTATCCTTTGATGTACAAACCATATATATATATGGTTTGTACAGTTTTTACATTGTATGTATATATATATATATATATATATATATATATATATATATATGTGTGTGTGTTAAGGTGCCGCTGTGGTGGTCGAGTGGTCACAGTGACGGATTCGCATCGCGAGGATCAGGGTTCGAACCCCACCGTCGTCACAGTGGTGGTCGGCTGAAGTTTGTTTCCTGTGATTCCCAGCTTCGAGGCGCAAAGTCGCGAGCCGACATTAAAAAAGTCTCGCCACAGAGAGCAACAGACCTACAACGGCAAATTATTCAATCACTACACTTCACTCATAGTTAGAAAAACAGATGGCAGCACTACACATAACAAGCATTACACAGAAACAAACTTCCCGTCTGGTTTTACTACACGTACCAATTCGTTAGACGTTCCGCAGAGGAATATGGACGAGGTGCATGTGTGGTTTAGTAGTATATATGTTAAGGTAATTGAGATAATTTGGAGATAAGACATAACCACTACAATTATCATACTCAATATGTATAGAAAAACGAATTCAAAGCTGAAAAAATCGCAGCTAACATTTCGAGAACAAATAATTGAATATAAAAATTTTATAACGATTAGCGTGACTAGACAAGCCTTACACGTAAGCATTTTTTTTATTATGACCAGCACTTTTTAATTATCATATAGCTGAATTGCAAAACACGATGAAATAAGTTTTTTATTAATAAATATAAAAAAAAAAAAAACCTCTTATAAGAAACGATGGCTGTCATCACGGACTTATAGCGAATACAAATGAAATGTTTGTTTTCGCAGCACCTGCGCTTGTGACACGCAAAAATAAAAATTCGCAGACAAAAATTACGAAAGTAAAAGTAGGGCACGAAGCGAATACGATACGAAGCTGGTTTTTCTGACCAGACAATTGTTCCTGAAAGAAAAAAAAATTAAACTTCCTTAATGTAAACGATTCTCCATGGCACGGAACTTTGTAAATGCCAACTTCAGTTTCCAAATAGACTGATCGCACTTCAATCAAAAGTAGTATTACAATTGTACACTACAATCAGTCATTTATTCCTCAATCTCAATAAGCTCCGATTTCAAGTGAGACACGCCCCACACAATCCATCATAAATTGACACATCACCATTAAAAGCCACTCTTTTTTAATCACACATTAATACGCTGAGTTTCATGAGGCCATTAAAATATCCATCTTCGAGGGTTCCCCGAAGGTAACATATCCTTTCTTAGATGCGTATAAAAGGCTTCATTTCCCAGGGCTATTGAAAATAGCCACTGTCGCGTAAATAATTTATTATTAGACACAAGCTGAAGTTTAATAACCTTTATCAGACTTCTTTTAAAGGCCATTGACAGGTGAAAGTCGGCTGATTCAATGCTATAACAATCAACTACTCCTTCAGGACGAGTTTAAAAAATTACTCCCTATAATAATATTTTTCACAAGATCCGATACGCGAAGAATCTAATTTTTTAGCGCGGAGACAGAACAGCACCCGATGCAAGCAACTGCCATGGGCCTCCCCACAAGGGCGGGGTTGATAGGCCTACACAACACATAAAAATCATTACCCTGAAACTGACTTCACGTTAGGTTCACAACACATACATACACAGCTTCCAGCTTGGCCAGGGTCTTCTTTGACCTCCTGCTAAAATCTCTTCATTGAGACGGAGCTTCGGGCCTTGATCTGGTTAAGAGGAGATCTACAGCCTAGAAGCCCCGGAACAATTCTTTTTCCAAGATATAAATTCACCATCGGGGTGGGGCCGTGAAAAAAGCTGGTTGGGGGGCAACGATCCCTGCTGCAGGATGTGTGGACCATTACTAGATTATAGCACGTGCTCAAACTCAAATGATCCGCATAATGCTAATCTCCGAATACAATGTGAATAGGAGTGATTTTTTATTGATGGTGCCAGTCAATAATTCTTGCGAGTATTCTTGGCAGCACCGGTTGAAGATGCTTGCTGTTATACGAGAGATCTCAATATGTGTAAAAATTGAGTTTATATCAAGCATTTTCAGTGCAAAATTCTGTGATCTGCATAAGATCAATGATCAGATCGTCAATGCTTCGAGAACAAAATATATCGGCCGAAAAATTCGACTACTACTTTAAAAGGATCAAATATTCACAGCAGCCGAACGATCGGTTACTAATAAAATCGTAAGTTGAAAAAAAAAAATCGATAGGAACCGCTTACCACACGAATGCACGCCGTTAGTCTTGGCCTGGTCCACCGCCAACACGCCATTCGAGTTGACAGTTCCATTTTTCACGAGCTCACCAACAGTAGAAGCATCGGTCTCGGGTTCGAACCCGAGATTCAGAGTACCATCTCTCACGACGGCTAGGTCGCGGTCATCCCCAGATCGACGGTCATCTTCCGACGTTGATACGACGTCCGGCCGAGTCATCATTCCAGAATTGCAATGCACCACCGGCACCAATTCCAGGGCGCACAACGCATTTTGTTGTACAGGCACAAAGCCCGTATCAGGTGTGTTCATCACGACACAACTTTTATCGTTTTTCAAGCAATAAATTAACAAGTGGGCGGAGCAACGACCGCGTTATTTTTTTAATGGGCGTCCGTCCTGTCTCCACACTTCGACAAAACTTTCACCACCACCGACCGTGGAGCACTGCAAGTTATCTATCAACGTCAGATGATAAAAAAAAAAAAAACAAGTATCCGAGAAAGAGTCCAGCAAAACGCGCAAAATACGCGTCAGATTAGAAATGCTATTTAAAACAATAAAGGAATGAAAAAAAGATACACTGCTTCAGCCAGGTGAGAGAAAATTCTAGCAACAAATATCTGTCTACGTTCATAGGCCCAGCCGCGGCTGGCGAAATAAATATCCCAGGAAGGGGAAAAAAAACGACACGCGGGCCTCAACGAGAAAGTTTTTTTTTTCTCCCGATCGCCGTCATCCATAAGGCATATAAATGAAAAAAGAAAAAATCAGCCAAGAGGCGAGGATCCAAAGACCCAGTTTTGCAATGTTTGTATTTGCACTGAAAGTAGGAAGAGTCACTCTCTGCTCAGGCAAACGTCCTTTCGTGGACGGCACGGGTAAGTTACCCTTTAGAATAACGTGCGAAGAAAGAAAGAACTGTCTTGGGTAAGAGCTTTTTTGCTTTTGATACAAATCAAGTCTGCGACTGTTGCACCACCACAATCAATTCCTACAGATTCCGAACGTCTGGCCGAATGAAATTACGATGTACTGCAACTAGGATTCGAACCCAGATCCGAGCAGTGAAGACTGCACTGCTCGTATGCAAATGTGTACTTACGGGGAGGAGAACAACTTCACAGGGGGGCGGCAAATTTTAAGTAATGAGTAGTTAAGAAAATTAGTAGAATGGGAGAGAACGGCAAAAGCCATAAATCCGCTTCTGCTAGTGTGCTAAAACGCTGGGCTTCCAAAATCCCTTTCAGAAAATTCCAAAATCCGATGCGCCGCCACATCGGAAGAAATCTTCAACGACAAACCGACAATGTAGTCGTCAATTCTCGGAATAGGGCCCGCAGTTCCCATAAGAAAAACGGGGATCGAAGATAATCGCAGAATTACAGAAATTTCCGCGGAAATCGTTTTTTTTTTTATTCCGGGGTTTGAACGAATCCTGGAATTTGAGGAAGGAGGGAAATGGTTTCCACGGAACACGTCGATAGCGCGGCACGATCAGAATTTTGACTGATATTATAAAAACAATATACAGTAGAACGCGCTCAAGGGAAAGCGGGGAAAAAAAAATTCTAATTATGCAATTCTTTAATATAGGATAATTATACTTTTACAAAAATTAATAACCCTCAATTAAAAATGTATTGAATGATAATCATTTACTATGCCTGTATAAAACGTAAACGATCACGAAAACTATTTCATCTGAAATTTTAATTTTCTTTATTTTTTAATGCTCTTAAACATTTAACAAAATCTTCGAGTTGATTTTGGGGCAGGGGTCTTCAACCTTTCACAAACGGCGGGCCGAATTGAAACTTCTCACGAAGCCACTAGCTCATGTTAATTTAGTGACATCTTAATAGAAGAGGTCAATGTTGCCCCGAGTTAAACTAGGGCCAAAAATAATTTAAGACTTTCTTTTATTAATTGTCAATTTCGATTAGTTCTTAAATAAATTTTTTCACCAATTATGAAAAAGTTTTTGATTAATTACTGAATAAATTGATTCTTAGATTTTTTCCTGAAAAATCACTTTAAATCATTCCTTTAATTATTTATTTCGGTAATTCTGAAAAATTATTTTCCTTTTCAATTATACCTTGAAATCATCTTCTCAATAATTATACAATTACTCTTTTACTGATTGTGAAATTTCTATCAGAAGTTACGAAATTATTTCTTTCAGTAATTTTCATTAATTCTATAATTATTTCTTTCATTAATAGTGAGTTTTAATCAATTTATCTTAGCATTATTTCTTTCGATTCCGAAATTTGCTTCATTAATTTTAGAATTAACAGTTTTTCAATGTTTTCAACCATTTTCTGAAAATGATCGACGGGCCACGACAGAAAGCTCCGAGGGCAGAATTTGAGCCCGTGGGTCATGCGTTGAAGGTTCCTGAGGATGAAAGATACGATTTTTGAACTTCAACTGCGTTATTTTTTCTAACATGCGCGTAGCTTCTGCAAGTGTGGAACTAGGGACCTCTATTGGTTGCTTATATTTGATTTTATATTCCCTACTTCACCAATGTCCACAGACACCCCCCCCCCCCGAAGGAGTTGAACTATAGATATCATCCTTGTTTGGACATGGTGAAAAATATCGTGAGTTACATTGATATTCCAAACTCAACGAACAATAATGTTAGAGAGACATTAATCTCCAACACATTTTACCAGACAAGTGACTGGGATTTCAGCCCTCCCGCTATCAAACATTCCGTCTATGTAGAGATCGCCACTCACACACACACACAAAACTTTTGCATTTTCGTAGTAGTAGTAGCTTTTACATTTGCTCTTGGCAGGTGTTAATCCAAGAACTGGTATAACTCCAGCTGCCCACGGAAGAAACAGCTTGCGTGTGAAACTGGTAAAGAAATCATTGCGTCTCTTATTGCTAGGAACCACAACAAAAAAAGTTTAGATTTTGTTGATTTTAATTTTTTCAATGATGGCAACATATTATATTCTGGAAAGATCAGTAAACAAGAGTATAAAGAAAAGGATGGCCAAACTTTATAGCCAGAGATTATGAGGAAAATATACTTTTTGCAAATGACATATCTGAACCAAACTTCGAATTATCCAAAAATATGATAAAAAAAAAAGATCGAATTCAACAGGTAATTTGGAACATTAAACTGAATAGAAAACTCAAAAGGAATTCCTGAAATTCGGATTAACTAAATTCGCCTGTAAATAGCCTTCGAATGCTTGACAAATCACTTGTTGCAAGGTTTTGGTTTGCTTTTGTTTTTTTCAATATGTTAATCAGAGCATATAAACAAATTCGATTGCCAGATTAGCCGGACAAATGTTAGTATGCAGATCGGAAATTTTATTTATTTCATTCAAGGCCGAACCCGATCGAATGTATTTCCTTCATACAGGGTGTCCCATAAAAATTCATGGAAATACGAGGAATCGGTATATTTTAATGCAGTTTGCGAAAAAAAGTTATTCTCAATGAGGTGAATTTTTTTTTTTTTTTGTGTAGAAAAAAATCAGTTCAAATTTCTGTCGGTATACCACTGGGCGAAAGCCCCAAGCAGGAGCAATTGGACCTTAGCCTTCCTACAATCGGTGATTCGTGGCTGAGGTAAAACAACTTCACTAATAGTGTTTCATCCACCAATGTCAACATCACAATGAAATCTTACGTAAGCACCAGTAAGAGGAAAAATCAGAAATGACTGTTCATCGCCACAGCCTGCACTTTATAGAACTCTAATTTGCATATTTCCCAGTGATTTGCTTTCGTGCAGCACCTGCTATAGACAAAAATTCAATCTAATTTTTTTTTCCTGTACCAAAAAAAAAATCCCACTTCATGAGAATAACTATTTTCATATATCAAAATATAACAATTCATTGAATTGTTACGAATTTTTAAACCATTTATGCATTTATGGAACATCCTGTATATGTTTTGAAACTTATTTCATTTGCTAATTTTCTTTTTTTTTTCTTCAAATCAGTTCTAATTATTTTTTCAACAATTCCTCTGATCTCTTCCCGAGTATCCCTTTTATCATTTCTTTCACGGCACTAGAAGCTTTAGGCTGGTATTACACTATAAAAGTTTGATAAAATCCCTTTTATAAAACTTGAAAAATTTAACAAATAAGGTTATTTGTTACATTCTAGAAAATGTAACCGTTGACCTTATTGGATGCATTTTTCAAGTTTTATAATAGGACTTTTATCAAACTTTTATAGTATAATACCGGCCTTATACCTGTAGCTTCTAGACGGTGGAAGCTACAGGTATAAAACTGAATTACATAAGCAAAATTTCGGCCATGTTGATATTCCTCTCCCTTCACCCTTGTCAGCAAAATTATGTAAGCACGGACAAAGCCTCCTAGACTGACACTGTTCTTAATCAAGGAGGCTTCAGCTGTCCGTCTCAGAGGAGTTTGGAAGAGGGGGGTCCACTGGGGTCTGCTGTGCCAGTTATAACATTAAGTGTTTAAAAATTTTAATTGAAAATAATTTTTTATATAAACTCAAAATATTAAGAAAAAAAATTTTCATACAGCATATGTTGTTTTAATGAATTTCTGTAAATTTAACATATTTTTTGAAAGCGAGTAACATCACATTTCTTTTTAAAGATTTACTCTGTGCCCCCGCCCTAATGTCCTGTTTAAGCCCCGGGGCCTTTTCTTCTCCCACTGATCGGGAGCACTGTAAGAGAATAGACCTGTAGCATCTGGCTCATTGCACTGGTGAGGTGAGCATCCCTGTGCATACACAGAGCAAATGATTAATTTCATATTCCAATATTTTTCTTACAACTGACTAATTACAATACAGTTGGACTCGATTATAATGAGCCCAGTCTTAGTAACAGCCTGTATTTTGTACTGTCAGCATCCCTCTTTCACTACAGATCTAATGTAGTAAAGCAGCACTCCTGAAGATGCAACGATAACATCTTAAAGAATGGGAAGCAGTCACACGGTGAACACATGAGGACTATGGGGTTAAATGTGCAGCCGATTTCACAGAAGTGGTGTCAAGTGATGCCGCTAGATTCCCCCCAATCTAGATTCTGGACCTTATTTCTGGAATTTTCCAAAACCTCTGAAAACCAAAAAACAGTTTGTCCACCGACTTCAGCTGCTGTTCAGTTGAAAAAAAAAAAGAAGTTTTTTTTCCACTTTGTCCTGAGGATCCAGGTTTGAAACCCATTGACGGCATAGTAGTGGCCGGTTGAAGTTGGTTTTCTAGCTTTCAGGTATAAATGTCAGCCAGTCCCCACATTTGAAAAAGTCTCTATGCAGAGCAGGCAGACCTACAACATGATACTGACATAACATGAAAATTCAAAGCATTTACATTTTTACTTCAGAAGATGGAGGACAGATGGCAGACCGAACATGAAACAGGTGCAACTAGACAACATAAATGCATTATGGCCACACATATATGCAGAACACACATTCCTGCATGTGCTAATTCATTAGAAATTCCCTAACAGAATGTATACAAGGTGCATGTATGGTTAAGTAGTAATAGTTTCCAATTTTGAGACGCGAATGCAAACTGGTCTCCCATTTGAAAAAAGTCTCTCCACAGAGAGACAACACAATAATCGTGTAATGTGAAAATTAAAATATTTGTTTGAAAGGTGACAGCAGCAATAGCACACAAAACATGCGTAACTCTGACAACATAAATGCATTAGGGTCACATATACACTCAGAACATGCATTCCGGCATGTTTCAATTCATTTGAAATTCCTCATAACTTCATGTTTACAAGGTGCATGTTATGTTAAGTAGTAGTTAAACAGGATCATGGCCACCATTTTCTTTCCAAACACATCGTGGCTTAGTGGTTTTAACTGGTGGAGCTACATCAGGAGCGTGCAAGTAGCCACTGACTGCAACTTTGTCTACAGATATAATTGGTAGATCCAAGTCTCGCCACCAGTCATAGTACCCAAAAACTAACAAGAATTAGAGATGGGACGAATATTCGGCTGCTATTTGGTATTCTGCCGTTTTGCCAAATAATGCTTCATTTGGCCGAATATCTGTATAAATCCAAGTACATCAAACTAATTTTAAGAAATTATATAAATTGGAATTTTTCCCATAAATTAAAAATTTGCTGATAAAATTTTATTGTGTGGTGTGTATCCCTTTCAGTGAAAAAAGTTATGTCAGGGTGAATTTCTAGGATAAGGAAAACATAAAACTGAAAATAAAATCTTACTACAATGAGGTGGAAGTGAGCTTGAATAATACACAAGTTCACTAACTGAAGATACCTATTGTGAGCTAGATCTTTACGGTAACAGTATGATTATGAGGCACCCAATGTCGGACTTTGTCTTTAAATGGAGGTGAGTATAGAGCAGTGGTTCTTAACATTTTTTTATATCCCACACCCCCAGTGTAATATAACTTACCTTCCCACATCCCCTTGGATAATCAATTTTCTGTTCATTATTTTTCCTATGTAATCAACTACATTGTCTGTTAATTTTCATAAGCGCTTTCATTTGTTATTTAATTCCTTTTTTCGGCTACTGTGGACTTTTTTAAATAAATTCAAAAACTAAGCTAAAAAAAGTAGTTTTTTTTATTTTTTAATAATTTCAAAAAAAATTTAAATGAATTTTTCTACACTTATTGATTCTAGCCAGTACAACCATATACAGGTGTCCTAAATCAGCCTCTATCTCATCATGCATTGGTTGTAGAGAAATGGTTCCAATTTAAAAAAAATGCTCAAAATGTGTTCACGCTGCACCAGTTTTGAGAGTGAAAATGCAATGTCTCATAAAATGAAAAGTCTAAATTTATATACAGACCCGTCTTAAAAAATCCAATTAGAGCAAGTTGTTGCCCTGTCCCTCTCAAGGCCAGCAAAAAGAATTTCATGTTTCTGAACAATATACAGAACCTCCTTTTTTGAAAACTCCATTTCTTGAAAAACTGTATATCTCGAAAAATGAAATAATTCTTACATTTTTTGTACTAAATCTATGCATTTTCACCTCTCTGTGCTGATGTAATTTTCGAAAAACTCTATCTCGAAGGCCAAGCCCAATGATAGTAAAAGAAAACACTTAAATTTGTTTTCTTTCATGCCTTAATAAGGTTTTTTATCAGTGATTAAAAAAAAAAACTGATAAGAAAAGTTCATTTGTATTGATGGCCATTGTGTATTTCGCAAAATGCGAAAGAAAATCTTAGAATGGGAAAGAAGTGGTGGCCACTTTTGCAAAAATGTGTACAGGAGGTACAGAACAAGTAGACATCCAACCATCAATCATTACATTAGCATTGCAGAATTTTGCTAAAGCTTTTCTCCCCATTTTCGCTTTTTTGCAAAAGGAATTTTTCTTCTAGCTTTTTTTCCCTGATGTGGGTGTCTTGCTCAGCATGGCAAAACGTCTGCCAACAAGCAATTCAAAATTGCTTCAAGAAAGCTACGGGTTCGGAAAGAAAGCTACGGGTCATCTCAGTGATAAAGGATCAGATCTGGTGGTTCACTCGAATTTCAACAATTCTCAGAACAATGTTGAAGATGATATTGCAAAACATTGGGGCATTTTACTAAAAACACTTGAAACTAGAGATTTTATTTTCTGATTTTGTTGAAATAGACTAAGTTCACTACAAACAGCAGCTGATACGGAAATTATTGGTGAATGTATGGCTGACGCAGGTGAAGAAAATACAGCAGAAAATGTTCCAGAGGAGTTAGAAAAAAATAAATGCAAAATGCTGAACACATGTTGTAAAAAACAGAATCATTTTCTGGAGCAAACTGAGAAGATGGGGCCCAAAATATTAGTAGCTCTTGCTAGTATAGATGAAATAGTGAAGGCTCTGGAAGAGCAACAAATATATGCATCAATCTAAGATTACAGATAGTTTTAAATATGGCACGTAAAAAAAATTGAATTGAATCAAAAAAAAAAAAGTAACGTATTTTAGTGAATTTGCATACACTGTGATTATGATGAATTATGTAACCAATAATTACATTAGTACATAGTAAAATACAGTCGAATCCCACTGTAACGAACTCCCAGAGACCAGAGAAATCACTGCGTTATAACAAAATTTCATTATAAAGGAATTCCAGGTTTTTGCATTTTTCCTATTTTTCCATTTTTTTATCTTGCACCAAGGTTACGAACCACTGGTATAGAGAATCATAAGGACCTGCACACTAATCCTAGGTTACCTAAAATATAATTTAAAGCTGGGTCTAGATAGCTATGCAGCACTCTGGCAAACCAAACAAAAACCAGTATAGCAGTGACAGCATGCAAAAATGAGCCAATTTCTTTGACATACAGACACTAAGGAGATATTCATCTCACTGTGATGCACCATGATCCCTAGTTAGCCGCCAGAATAGCCCACAATGTAAGCCGAACTTCTCCCCTTTTAAACTAGTTTTTTTTTCCTGTCTCGTTCAATGCTGTGTGATGCAGATGGTATGGATTTGAATTTAGGTCAACCCGGGATCTTCACCAATCATTTTCTCTACAATTTTCTTTCCTCAATGTAGCTCTACTCAGCATGTTGTTGTCACCCTTCTAAGTCTATTCTCTGGAGGAGGATCTCGAAAGGCATAAGTTTTATGTGGAAAAGAAAGACATTTCCTGTACCTGTATTTTTTTTCCCCCTCATGTTTTCCAGATTTATACATATCAAAACTTATTCAATGATTTATGTAAATAAACAATGGCAAAGAAACAAATGGCATGGTATTATCCAGGGATTGCAAATTCCAGGCATTAGGTCACCATGGCGACTAGAAAATAGGTGTTGGCACATAAAGTTTTCTAAATGTGATAGTATGTCCCAAGAAAAGTAGAAAAAAAACATTATCTAGGACTGTTTTTTTTTAAAAACGTGATCTTCACGTATTCCCAAGGGATCAGCCTGATCTATCCAGGGAATTTGTTAGTATTAGGTTAGTAGACACCCATGCCCAAACTGGAATTCGACCCCAGACCTGCACAGTGAGAAGCTAGTTCCCTAACCACCTGAGCAAAACCCTGCTTGGTTTCTAACAAATTTTGCTGGCGCTTAAATGCTTTTGCTTTGTCAAGCCATTGTATTTCCCATACATGATTGCTAAATTAAAGTCTAAGAATAACTTGGAATTTTCTGATTTCGTGATACAGTAGAATCAATAATGGACACCCATGGGGCCAAATATTTTGACCACTAACGAGGTGGATTTATGTTTACATTATTACGATTAATAGGATTTTACGATGCGATTAATACGATTTTACGATGCGATTATTACGATTACCATTAACGATTTATGTTTACATTGAATGAATGCAGGTGTCAAGGAGATATGATCGAAGTGTTCAAAATTTTCAATGGGATGGATAGGATGGACTATGAACTTTTAGTACACCGTCAATCGACTGCTTTTACAAGGGGACACCAGTATCGATTGTTCAGGGACAAGGTTATGGTGTCGCAGGGAATTTTTCCCTAATAGGGTTGTTAATAAATGGAATGGCTTACCCCCAGAGGTAGTAAATTGTAACACAATTGACACGTTTAAAAAGAAATACGATAAAAATGTTGGGGTAAATCGAGAAGCTATCCATACCTAGAATAAGACAACCATAAGTATTCTTTATGGGCACTGTATAATATTTTAGCATGTATATATATTACTTATAGTTTTGTAATTGCATTTTTAATTGGGTTTCGGTATTTTTGAAATATATGACACCCATATTTTTATGGGCATCTTTTTCTCAGCCACCTCGTTGGGCCTGTTGTGACGTTGTATTGTATTTATTTGTAATTGTATTTGAGGATTGTCCGTTGATGGTTAGTAAAAATGTGGAAGCTGTTAATGTTATTCTAAAAGTGTCCGCTAAAGTGTCCATTATGAGAGGTTCCACTGTGTTTTTTTATCGTCCGTTCCACTGTCTTTTTTGAAAAGTGGATATCAAGTTCTGGAAAGTCGAAAAAACTCGGGACATTTTTTCTTGAGCAAAAAACCATGCTTGGCTTGTAAAAAATTTGGCTCGGGCCTAGATTTTCATTTATTTATATATATATACATTTTTTTTTTACTTGTCAAATCCTGTGTTACCATAAGTACCATAAATTTCCTTCGTAATTATATGATGACACAAATTCTAAGTATTGAATGAGAAAAAGCTGTATGTACTTACTGTTATATGAGATTCTCTAAAAAATAAGGTGGGAAATTGAAAAAGTCTTCTAAAATTCACACTAGCTGGTGCTATCTGAAAAAATTAAACATATAGGCTATATTGGCAAAGATCACTGTAATAGATATTAAGCAAAAAGTATGCACATGTTGAGTGATTATCTCTGATGATAGGCAATTACGTTTTGATTTCATATTTATCAGCATACCATTTATATTTTAACAGGTACAGATGCAGTATAAATCCAGACTGCCAAAGCAGTATAATCCAGATCACCAAGGGCGCCGTAAGTCACCAAAGCAGGCATAATGGTGCCAGGTTAATGTAATTTTTTCAGATTTTCAATTCCAGGTGGCACTAGTAATGCGGGCTATTCAAATGGTCTTTGTGTAATAGTATTTGAAATAGCGTCATTTCGTTTTCTATTGTCTAAACGTGTTGTCTTGTCCCACTAGGATTATGTTTCCATCAGGTTGTATTTTTCAGATATAATTATTCTTATTATTTTTTGTAACTTCTGCCCTTCCGTTTTCAGTGTTGTAAAGAAATATCATTATTTCAGTCTACTATTATTTTAAAGAGTCTGGATTCCCAGAGTGATTTGTGCACGGATCGGCTTATTTTTCAAAGAGAGTCCACGTTTTATTTTTTTATGAAGAATATTTATTTTTACAACTAGAAGGACCGCAGTTTATTTAAGATGGGAATTCCTAAAAGAGTCTGGGTACCCAGAGAAACTTATGCTCAGATCGATTTATCATTTTGAAGAGAGTCCAGGTTTTATTTTATTTTCGTAGGCCTACTGAGAATATTTATTTGTAATATTATTGTTGGTTTTCACTTTTGTTATGTTTTCTACGCTGGTTGTTTTTTGGGGGGTTTTTTTCGGCATCCATAGTCAGTTGCAGCCCTGGTGACTTCTCCTCGGGCCGTCAGATATGTTTGGGGCAGAAAAAAAAGTCACCAAGGGATCTGGATTATACTACATCTATTCCATTTTAACGTGTATAAGGAACCAACCCCTTTTTGATGAAAATTGCCTGTTCGGGTTCAAAGACCATCGTCCGTTCGAGTTATTTCCTTAACACTAGTGGTTGGCATCTTTAGGAGAATTGATAAAACTGGATCAAAAGTCAAGTTTTCTGGAGTCTCGGGTGGTATTTACGCGATTGGTCAGCGATGTTTTGCGATTGGTCAGAACCCTTTTTTGCCAAAAAATGGGTCCCAAAACTAAGAGGAGGTTTTCTTATACATAGATATATCCTTTCAACTGTTTTAAGAACAAAAAATCTGAGGGAAGAGACTCTGCCGCGAAGCTGGGCTGGAAGAGATCTCGGCAACGGGATAAGTCCGGTGGCAGAGACCCTGGCGTTCATTCATTCATGGGGGGGGGGGGGGGTTCTTTATGCAGGTTAAGATGCAGTAATTTAATCCGAACAAGAGATGAAATGGTCAATGTTATCAAAGGCAAATTTACGGTTTTGAAACCTGTGGGATACATGAATTTTGCTGCACCTTTTCCTATTCTAGTCTGATGTTCTTGGCCACTCATTCTTCAAATTCATCTCCCTTTACTTGTTCCCCCCCCCCTCCTTATAAATATGCCTGTGTGTCTAAAGAAGTTTTAAAAGTATTATTTAAAATATAGAGCCCTGGATTTTATTATTTTCAATCCCATATCTGGTCTAGGATGTTATTGCTTTTGTCATTCATTTTTCATTTTAACAGCCATGGTATTATCTCTTTTCAGCGATGTGTTGCCGATTTTTTTCCTTTGGCAAGAAAGACTTCAGAAAGCATGACTTCATTCAACCCTTGGCCACTTCACTTCTCGTGAGGCTTACAGGCATTCATCTCACCAAAGAATCTCCAAAAGGATCAAAACAACAGCCGTTCAACGTTTGACATAACTTCAGAAAACTTTGCGCATCCTTGCTTTTAATTATGATTTCACAAATAAGAGCAATAGGCGCTAATGCCAGATTTTCCAGTTGCCATGCCCGTATGGGATTCGTTAAGCCCTGCTCTATGCATGAATTCTTCCTCGTAAGCTTTAGTGAGAAGAGTCCTGGGTGCTGATTTTGAGCACTGGTGGGCAGTGCCACCTATCTGTTACCAGTAGTGCTTCCTTTCATCGAATATCAATATTTGCTACCTATCTTTAAGTTTGTACGAGTTTTGAAACACCCCCATACACAGGATTTTGTTAATAATCCTTCAATTCCCCCCCCCCCCATGCAGGCTACTATGTGTGTTGGCCAATCGTAAAACTACTGTGTAATAATTTTTACGGTGTTGATACGTATACATAGACTGACGTTTATTCGGTGAATAGTGGAAAAAGAAGTGCCATCACTCCTGTGTGTCCAATCAGAGAGCACATTCGAATTGGTGACAAGTGAATGTTTGAGAATTAAATTAGGATTTTGCCTTAACATATGCTTTGGTCCAGCATGATAGAGCATGTAACCAGCAGTACGAAGGTTTGTGGTTCGAATTTCACTAACAAATATATCTAGTTTTTTTTCCTCTTACTTTTATGTTAAATTTTTTTGGATGATTACTGATTTTTTTTCCACTTGTATTCAAAGTTGATGTCAGTTATAATAAGCATCCCTCTTGAGGAATTGTATGCCCACAAAGACGGGACTGATAGGGCTCCAGCCCAGGGGCCCGGAATGAGATTCACATAATTACGCTATAAATTCACTATGGAGGAGGCCTATTCAGGGATGAAGGGTCAAGTTGCACTTGCTGCATGGGGTGGCAGACCAGTGAGAAGGGTCGCAACTAGGGGGAAGCAGGCGGGGTCTGGTGCCGCGGGTGCTGAACCAGAAGGGGTGCCAAATTCCCCCTTCAACTGATTCCTATACATGCAAGTGCCGTTGAAATTCTGGCTTGCCCGGGGTGACAAAGTATCTAGTTGCGGCCCTGCCAGTGAGTGAGGCATGCACCTCCCTTTCCAAGTCATCATAACAAAAAGAAAGCAAAATCGCATGCAGCCATTAGGCTATTACAATATAGATTGAATAATTATTTATTATCGAAAGTTCATACACCAAGTCCCAGAAATCCGCCATACATCGAGATCCAGTGAGGAACGTGATGTTACTGCAAGTCCTCTGTTGTATACCGAATAAACATTTGGCTTGGTACAAGTACCCTTTGCCCATTGTGATAAAAATCCTTCAATTTGCTCCACATGTAGGCTACTAGGTGCGTTTTTTTCGGATGATTAAAAATCTACTGTGTAACAATTTTTAACTCATAAATTTACCATCGACGCGAGTTAACGAGCGAGAACAAAATATTACAAAACGTTAAGCTGCTAATATGATTGACGTTCGTGGCCTCCATATGGGGTGTGGCTGACAGGGCTTCAAACCCCAGGCCCTCCACCAGAGACATTTGCTACACTATAAATCTACTAGGGGAGGGGGTCCCATTGAACATTTTTTTCTAGGGGTCCACCAAAGACCTCAGCCTGGGTGGGCAGGTTGTAGGATATGATTTGGGGGGACACGTGTGAATATATTAATATGATCAAATATAGCATGGATCTTAGCAATCATGTTACATACATTCAAGGACATGCTTGAATTACATGATCGTGACATCATGATGAGTAATATTCGTACACGTACCTGCCTGGCGGTTCTCCAACGAGTCCAGCACTTGTAACAACTTTCATTATTTGATTCGCCCGAAATGATAAGGAAAAAATAAGGAAAGGGAAGCGCCACCTATTTATTGCTATTTACTTTATCTGGTAACCAAACACACCAAATTTAGCCATCGAAAAATTACAAACAACAAAATAAATAAATAAAAATCCTTCCGTGCCCCACAGGAAATGCACAAGGGTTGGCACCGGAAACGCGCACGTGTAGGATCCTCGAACCAATTCCCGCTGTATAACTGTTTGTATGGAACAATAAATGTTATTTGCGATCTTGATCGCGAAATTTTTAGGATAAACGGGAGATAAACACAATTTAATTGATCCACACCCAGATCTATCCAATATGATTGATCGTAGTCAGTCCCATAAGTCAAATCCGGATCTAGCTCATAGCGCTGGGTCAAGATCGGGGATGAGGAGAGCCGAGTGGACAAACGTCGATGGGTGAAATATAAGGAAATTTACTTTTTTTAATAAAAATATTAAAACTCTTAATTTATAAGTATTTACGACAAAACTAATTTTTTTATGATATCAGAATGCGATAATGATTAGGGATGTCGGATTTGTGAACTCCTAGGGAAAAACGTTTACTTTCTTTTGACAAGGTCTTACTCATTCCTTTCACAACAGATGGCGTTACTATTCTGGAAAACAGCAAGAGCTTCACGCATCGAGCTTACTGGACGAACTATGACCAACATCATTCGTTGGAAGATCACGTGACTCGGTAAAAACACGCAGAAATGCCCCGTATTAAATAGTAGTTCAAAACAATAAAAGAAACAATTAATTGCAATATGGATAATTCCAAAATTAATGAAAGACAATTTCGGCATTAACGAAAGCTCTAATTTCAGCATTAATGAAAGGTAATTCCAGCATTAATGAAAGGTAATTCCAGCATTAATGAAAGGTAATTCCAGCATTAATGAAAGGTAATTCCAGCATTAATGAAAGGTAATTCCAGAATTAATGAAAGATATAATTTCAGCATTGATGAAAGTGATAATTTCAGCATTGATGAAAGTGATAATTCCAGAATTAATAAAAGATAATTCAAGAATTAATGAAAGATAATTCAAGAATTAATGAAAGATAATTCAAGAATTAATGAAAGATAATTCCAAAATTAATGAAAGATATAATTCCAGAATTAATAAGAGATAATTTCAGTCACAAAATAAATTAAAGTGATAATTCCAGAATTAAGGAAAGATAATTCCAGAATTAAGGAAAGATAATTCCAGAATTAAGGAAAGATAATTCCAGAATTAAGGAAAGATAATTCCGAGGTTAACGAAAGGGATAATTCCAGCATTAACAAAGGATAATTCCAGAATTAATGTAAGATAATTTCAGCGAGTAATAATTTCAGAAAGTGATAATTCTAAAATTAATGAAAGTGGTGATAATTCCAGCATTAGTGAAAGATGACTCCAGAATTAATTCTGGAATAAATTTTTTCTGATTCCAGAAAAATTCTAGTTTTAATGAAAGAGATAATTTCATTTCCAATATAAATGAAAGCGGTAATTTCAGCATTAATGAAAGATATAATTTCAGCATTAATGAAATAAATAGTAATTAATAAAGGAAATAATTCCAGTATTAATGAAGGAAACTTTTTAATCTTTATAGATGAGTTGTCTATATATCCTTTTTTTTTTTTTAATCTTTAAAACGCAATATTTAGAGACTGAACTGTATGCACATTTCAGTGGAGAAATTGCCAGGCGGGAACTTCGTTTTCACCGAGTCACGTGATTTCCTTGAATTCGATGTCGCTGCCGTCGCGGCGGCTGAATGCTCCCTCCAGTAATATAAGCTCGGTGGCTTCGCGACTACTACTACTAAGCCATACATGTACCTCGTCCATATTCCTCTGCGGAACCCCTAACGAATTGATACATGGAATGTGCGTATACATGTAGTGAAACCTGACGTGAAGTTTGTTTTCTGTGTAATGCTTGTTATGTGTAGTGCTTTTTTTTTTCAAACCGAGCACAACTCAGGTCTATCGCCATAGGCAATTTACTACCTAGTGAGTTGTGCCGGAATTGTAAGCGTGTGTACTTAACAGTGTGAGTGCGTATCTAGTGTTATGTATGATATTTCAGTGCCGCCATCTATATCTCAGAAGTGAAGTGAGTGATGTGTGGTGACTGAACATTTATACTGTTTGTAGGCCCGTTGCTCTCTGTGGCGAGACTTTTTAACGGGGAGATCGGCTCGCATTTGTGCCTCGAAGTTGGGAACCACAGAAAACCAACTTCAGCCGACCACGGCTTCACAACTAGGGTAAGCAGACTTAGAAACAGAAAGGAGGACGCTTGCGCACGCAATTTATACCCCGTAGCAACTTTACTTCTCCTAGTTTCCGCAACAGATGGCGCCACTACTATGACTATTAAAAAAAAAACAAAAAACTGTCACAACAATAATTTTTCGCAACTAAAACAGAACCGCTAAAAAACAGCAAAAACATAATAAAATTCTGGGAACAAAAAAGCTTTCGTGGCCATCAATGTAAGTTACAGTTACAATCAAGTTTTCGGGGTTTTTTTGCCGAAGTGATGTAGGAGCATTGGTATGCATTGGTCAACACCCTATACTCTTTGTCTTTCGACGTTCCTAGGAATTTCGACAATGCGTGTTGGAAAAAAAAAAACCCACAAAAACACTCATATCAAAGAGATACAGTAGAGGTCCGTTAGTTCAAGGACAGCCCACAATCATTGGAAAAATTGTGGCCATAACGGACTTCTCGTTATAAGCGGGCGTTTTTTGTAACGCGTTAGTACTTTTTGATAATCACCTGCAAACCACTCGTTATATCCAAATATTCTTTATAATAGACTTCTACTGCGTACATGTTTCAAAGTAGAAAAAGAAAAAAAGAAAAATTATTCCGGGAATCTGAAAAGGAATAGAAAAGGGCGAATTTTCCGAAACGTAGGAGCAGGGTTGCATCGATCGATGCAAGATCTAGATGATTGGTCAACTGGAACAAGTACGCATTTTGGTGCCCTTGGAGAGCTTGACGGGAGAAAGTTATTCGTAAATATTAGGATTAAATTTAGAATTTATCTATGCAGGGTATTTCAAAATAAAAATCGCCGAAATGAAAGGGCAATTCGAGCATACCAAAGTCACATAAGAATATAGGTGCTCAAATGCCATCTGGAAGCAGTAAACGCCATTTAAAATGTTGCGTAATACAGTTGACGCGCGATAAAACGAACCCCCCCCCCCCCTCTCGTCCAGTCAAAAACCGGTGCTATATTGGAAGGGTCGTTATATCGAAACGAAAACATAGGCTATATGATAGTCGTTATATGGAAACGTTTGGGACTTATCCAACCGGTCGTTGTAATGGAATGGTCGCTATCAGACCATTTTATAAGAAATTCAAACTGGTGGGGCACTAGAAAAAAGGGCACTCGAGGCGGAGTAAGTTCCAGTGTGTTCCGTGCAAATGACATAGCAGGCGAAAATTTCAAATTTTAATAAAAATATTAATTAATAAGGTTATTAACTAATGAAATTATTAATTGTTAAACTCATTAATTAATTACAACTCTCTCTCTATGTTACTGCATAGCTAGGGTGACCATACGTCCCGTATTTCCCGGGACAGTCCCGGTATTTTCTGTTTTTTTGGCTGGCCCGACTTTTCGGAAAAATTGTCCGGATTTTTCCCGTATTTTACACGAAGCCTACTTGAATTTTTATTCTTTATTGACGTCAAAGATTGACATTATTCTTCAACTCGTAAATTATTTTATGATAATTTCAATTATTATGAGAATATTAATCTCCCACAATTCCCTTGGTGAACGTTTTTTTTTCGTGGAATATCCTTTAATCCACTGCAATTTGCAATAATGCATCATTTCCCGCCATTGTGATTATTTTAATAATATTTGTATATTTCGCCTAATTTTAATAATATTTGGTTTTGGCGTCGTTTTTGGCGATGTCCCATATTTCTCTCGAACAAATATGGTCAGCCTATGCATAACAACATATGCAAAACAGGGAGGGCGGCGATGTACAAACATGAAAAAAAGCATAGCAAGAAATCTATCAGAAGTTTAGAGAGCTTGCTGCAATCAAAAATTATGCACAATGGGGATAATGACACATTGTGTTGGCATTGATTCAAAATAATATAAAAAACGAGGTAGGAAATTATTACAAGTACAACAGGAAGCAAGATGATATTGTATAGCAGATGCAGAAAAAAAGTGACACCACTGAAATTGACCAAACCAGAGTTGTCCCCTTTTTTATCTCTAGCTCGTGCTACTTGAACTCGATATGTAGTATTTCCAGTTTGATTCATACTGGATGTGCTGCCCTCTAGGTTAGAAATTAAAGACGACTCAAGCGGTGATAGCAAAATTAGGATTTGAGAAGCAGAAATTTTCATTCAGTTAACTGTTAACTAACTGAATGGCAAGTTCAGTTCGTTTTTCGGAGCATAAGGAAACGTCCAAAACAAATGACCAAGAATGAAGCAGACGACAACATTCAATACAGTTCCTCACGAGTGAAGCCCACAAACTGAACTGAACGGCCAGTTCAGTTCTTCCTACAGGGCATAAGGAAACGTCCAAAGCAAAGAACCTAGGATAAAGCAGACGACAGCAAAAATTCAGTACGGTTCCCTACGAGCACAGCCCACAAACTGAACTGAATAGCAAGTTCAGTTATTTCTTCAGGGCACAAGGAGACGTCCAAAACAAAGAACTTATCGTCATTTTGATATTTAGAAGTTCGTCTGCAAGTTCACGAATTCATCGGTAGAGATACCGCTCATACACCAATAGGTCTTATCAGGGCCGTAGCGTACCTTCTTGTGGGCCCATTAAAATAGAGAAAATTATGCAAAATAAGTGTACATTTTTTTGTCAGCCCCCCCCCCCATTCGACTCCGTGTTCGGAAAATTCACCGACAACAGTTCGACACGAAGCTACCGAGTCCGTGAGCAGGTGAGCGAACGAGCGAAATAGTGAGTGAGCGAGTGAATAAGTGAGTCGGTGAGTGAGGGACATAGACATTGGAACCTAGGGGATGATGCCATTCGAGGTCCCCAATAATTTCTGATAAAACAATGAAATGCACCATCCTCCTCCTGCGTAAGCGTTCGAGTCCCGTATATACGGGACGATCAGCAATTTTAAGGCCCTCTAATGTTTTCTTCACGTCGGCGCCTCTGGTGAGGGAGCGAGTAAGTGGGCGATAGGGTAAGTGAGCGAGCGAGCGAGTTACCGACTGGGAAGGCGAGTGACTCAGTGACTGGGTGAGTGAGGGGTGAGCGAGGGAGTGCATGAGTGGACGAGTGAGTGAGTGAACGGATGAATGGGCGAGCGAGCAACGGATCCCGTGAGTGGATGAGTGACGGAGCGAGTGAGTGGGCGAGGGGTTTGGCGAGTAAGTGAGCGGGTGGGTGAGTGAGTGAGCTAGTGAGTCCGTGAGCGGGTGGGTGAGTGGGAGATTGGAACAATGAGTGAGCGAGCGGGTGAGTGAGTGGGAGATTGGAACAATGAGTGAGCGGGTGAGTGAGTGGGAGATTGGAACAATGAGTGAGCGAGCGAGCTACTGAGTCCCATGAGTGAGTGGGTGAGCGAGTGAAATAGTGAGTGGGTTAGCAGGTGAGTGATCGAGTGAGTGGGCGAGCGAGCTACTGAGTCCCATGAGTGAGTGGGTGAGCGAGTGAAATAGTGAGTGGGTTAGCAGGTGAGTGGGCGAGCGAGCTAGTGAATTCGTGAGCGGGTGAGTGAGTGGGCGAGTGGATGTTCGAGTGGGTGGGTGAGCGAGCTACTGATTCCTTGTGTGGGTGACTGAGGAAGCGAGTGAATGAGCGGGTGATCAAACGAGTTACTGAGTCCGTGAGAGAGTGAACGAGCGAGTGAATGGGTGAGTGCGGGATTGATCGAGTGAGCTACTGAGTCCGTGAGCGGGTGAGTGAGTGGGAGATTGGAACAATGAGTGATCGAGTGAGCTACTGAGTCCGTGAGCGAGTGAGTGGGTGAGCGGGCGAGTAAGTGAGTGTTCGTATGAGTGGGCGAGAGAGCTACCGAGTCCTTGAGCTAGTGGGAAACGCTTTAATTATAAATATGTAAGGAATGAAAAGTATGTTGAAAATTGTATCTCCTCTAACATTTCCCAAAAAGAAATGCTATTTTTTTTATTTCGTTTTTTGAAGCTCTAGTTTCATGAGTCAGTTTTCGAAAATGTTTTTTGTCACCCACGAGGTTTTATGCGCAAGTATTGGATGTTTGAAACGAGATAACCTCACACAGCTTTTGAACTCAAGCATGGCTTTAAACAATAAAAAGCTGAGGCTCTCTTTTACCAGTTTTGCTGATGGAGAAAATTAAACTTATCTTTGTATTCACTTCATTCCGCTAATGTTTTTTCCAGCATCAGTAGTAGCACATGGGTCTGGGTCATATTCCCGAAGGTCAAAATCCCCCACGGTTAAAATCCCGAAAGGATCGAATTGAAAATTTTAGTTTCACCGTATACGCCGCACTTCGCAATTTCTGTCGAGATTTGCGAGGGGCGTTCTGGGGTGCCGATCAAGATGATAAATTGCGATCAAATAAAATTTTGAAATTTTAATTTCACTGTATATGCCGCACTTTCGACTTTCTGTCCTGATTTGCATTCCTCCCAGCAAGGGGCGTTGGGGCTCCGATAAGGATAATAAATTGCGATCCAATAAATTTTTAAAAATTTTGATTTCAACGTATAAGCCACACTTCGCGGTTTCCGTCGTTAATTTTATAACATGGTTCTTTGTTCCTACCTTGAACACTGCTGTCTCCTAAATTTTTCAACGGGGCAATTACCCTACTTCTCCAGTTCCCGGCCTACACTGGGCGAAGGGGTTTTATGCTTTTTATTGGGCCCCACTTGATTGGAAACACCTGCTAATATATTTAGATTCTGAATGTCGAATTTTTGAATAGGTAGGTCTCATTGTCACGAAGCCCATTCTGCACTTGAGATTCCCGTGAAATGCCCTGGTGAACCCATGCGTTAAGACGGTAGTGGCCCTGACTACATGCAGTGAAGGCTGATAGTGCAACAGCCCTGGGGCCTCTCATGATGAATCTATATTTATTTTTACATTATAAAATTGGTAAATTAGTTATAAATGTGATAAAAATTCTCTGATTTTTATGATGATTTAATTACCGGAAGCAATTGCTTTGAAACTGATTTAAACTGAAGAGATAATTTCAAAGTAGTTAAATGTCTTCAATTATTTCGGCCCCCCTACTTAACCGGGTTCCCCAGTGGCCCATTGTACACTGTATTAAGCCGTTGTAAATTGCCGACAGAAAGTGCTGCTTATACGGTGAAAATTAAAATTTCAAAATTTACTTGATCGGAGCCCAACAATGCCCCTCGCCACGAGAAACGCAAATCTCGACAGAAATTGCGAAGTGCGGTGTATACAAAAAAACTAAAATTTTCAATTCGATCCTTTCGGGATTTTAACCCTGTTGGGATTTTGACCTGTTGGCCCATGACCCAGACCCATGTGCTAATCCCGCTGGAATGTTTTTTTTAGCATCAGTAGTAGGGCATGGGTCTGATAAGCACAATATGCCCTCAATAAATATAGTGTGTTTTGAACGAAAATTACAATTAGTAATTTGCCGCTGTGGTGGTCGAGTGGTTATAGTGACGGACTCGCGATGCGAGGATCCGGATTCAAACTCCACAGTGGTGGTCGGCTGAAGTTGGTTTCCTGTGGTTCTCAACTTCAAGGCGCAAATGCGAGCCGATCTCCCCGTTAAAAAGTCTCGCCACAGAGAGCAACAGTCCTACAACGATAAATCATTCAATCATAACACTTCACTCATAGTTAGAAAACTGGTGGCAGATGGCAGCACTACACATAACAAGCATTACAGAGAAACAAAAAATTTCACGTCAGGTTTCACTACACGTACACGCACATTCCCGCATGTACCGATTCGTTGAGGGTTCCGCGGGAGGGGGGTGTGGGCGGGGTGCATGTGTGGTGTAGCAGTAGTAGGTAGAGCCTCCAAAAAATGGTTCGGGGATCCATGATGTTCTTAAGTCAGCCACCTCGTTGGGCAATTTGCCTGTTGTGGCGTTGCATTTGTAATTTTCATTCCAAACATACTGTATTTAATTTATAATTTTTGACATAATTTTCATTCCTTACATAATTATAATTAAAGCGTTTCTCAATCACTCATTCCCTTACTATTTCTCTCGCTCACTCACTCATTCACTCACTCACTCGCTCACTCACTCGCTCACTCACTCATTCACTCACTCAGTCGCTAGCTCACTTACCCACTCACCAACTCATTCACTCCCTCACTCACTATTTCACTTACTCGCTCTCCCACTCCCTCGCTCCCTCAATCACTATTTCACTCACTCACCCACTTACTCGCTCCCTCACTCACTATTTCACTCGCTCACCCACTATTTCACTCGCTCGCCCACCTGCTCATGGAGTTGATAGCTCGCTCGATCACTCCCTCACTCACCCATTCGCCCACTCACTCGCTCCCTTATTCATCCACTCACGGATTCAGTAGCTCAGTACCTCTCGCTCGCTCACTAACTCACTCATTTGCTCACTCACCCGCTCACGGACTCAGTAGCTCACTCGCCAACTCATTCGCACACCCACTCGCCCACTCAATCGCACACCCACTTGCCCACTCACCCGTTCACACGCTTACTTGCCCACTCGCTCGCTCGCTTACTCTCACCCCTCACTGGCTCGGGTGCTTTGGTAAGTAACTGGTTTCACTGAATTCGGAAAACAAACAGTCCCATGGGTCGCGAAGCTGATCTTTCTGTTCAATTTGGGTCACGGCAGAGTAAAGTTAAGAACCACTGATCCAATCACACTACTCATAGTTGTCCGCCGAAAATTTTCGGACATTTCACTGGTCCTTGGACCCAAAAAAGATTTTGAATCCACAGCGTTGATAAACGCTGTCCTATCACAGTAAAGCCTCTCTTTTGCGGACCAGTGGGACAAAAAAACTCGTCCGTATAAGAGGGGAGTGACCATTAATCAGGGGTTTGAAAAGCATACTTTTATTGTACACGCGGAAATTATTTGGCCGCAAAAGAGGAGTGACCGCATCTGGGTGGGGGGGGGGGGGGCAAACCTTTATGAAACTGAATGAATGAGATAGCAAGACAAGCTGTAATGAAGATTCAATGATTATGAGACTTTATTGAATTTTCCCTCGCGTTCCTACAATAGGATTCCGGGCAATCCTTGCTGTTTGCAGTGTTGCGTCAGTTCTTTTCGGAAACCACAGCCGTCGACGGCTTCGTCGTCGCGCTGGCGCTGTCCAATGATCGCAAGAGGTGGATGGGAATCGGACGTATGTTTATATCGAGGTGGCCTTGCTCGAACAACATCATGAACCGGAACCCCGCTTCGTTGCCGTGTTTCGCCAGGACCCTCGGCATCATATCGTCGACGGCCTGCTTCACGTGCGACGGCGTGACGGCGCCGTCCTCGTCGGATATGTCGCTGCACCTCTGGGCGATCTCGCGGGACAGTCGCCCGATCCAATGGGCCACGTTCTTCTTGACGGTGCTGGAAACCTGGTTGTCGGGAAACAAGTGCGTGTAGACGGCTTCGACGGACGGGACGTAGGAGAACGGGCCCGTCCTGCTGGCGTTCCTCCTCTTCTTCGGCAGCCTCGCCGGCTGGCCGTTCATGTACGTGATGGCGCCGGCCTTGAAGAGCTGCAACTGCTTCTGGCCCTCCAACATGGCCAGTTCCATTAAATTCTGGCCCTTGATCGTTTCGTTGATTGCTTTGCACGCCGCGTCCATGTCCGTCGAGGGCTTCGGTTTCGAATAGTGGGTGGCGTACACGGTGTAGGTGTCCAGCAGCTTCCTGTTGAATCTCGTCATAAACCTCGCAAAAAGCCTCAGGGTGTTCGTTTTGAGATGCAGCTCGCCCCCGTGCACTTTCTTCAAGACGCCCGCAAGGCTCGAAACGAATCTGATGCTGTCTTCTTCATCTCTTTCCATAGTCAGGTCCATACCGAAACGTGATCCAAAAGTTGAAACAAAGTAATTTCGCTGGCCGGGATGAGAATTTATGACGGGGCAAAAACGTCTAGTATCGGAAGAGAATTTCGAAATGTTTCCGCTGTCAAGGACTTTTGGAGTGAACTGTTGGAATGAATTCACCCAAACACTCAGTAACATAAAAGAACGATATTTTTAAACAATGCAGTATTGTTCAAAAACTCGAAATCGGATGTCATTCTTGTAACAATGGAAAAAAAATTCTCCATTTTTCTTTTGCAACAAATGCGATACTTTCAAATCGCAGGTGTCGTGAGCGTTTTCTTTTTTTAATATTAATGGAGAGCGACATTCATGTCATGTCATATTAATGGAAATTTTCTAGAATTTATCTTTTTTCTGGAATTTTGAATTTCTTTTTCTTCTAGAATTTTGGATCTATTTGTTTGGATGTGCCATCTTAAGGCATGGTAACGGCCCTGGGGCCGCAAGCCAAGAGGGGCCTCACAAAAATGAGATCTGATTGAAATCTTCGAGAATTTGTTTGGTAGGGCCTCAGAAAAAATCAATTGGCCCGTGGGCCCATGATACTCTTAAGACGGCCCTGCTATTGATTTCTTTTTACTGTAGGGTTTTTTCTATAGTTTTGAATTCCCCCCCCCCTTTTTTTAGAATTTCTGATTTCTTTCTTTCTTTTTTTTCTAGAATTTCAAATATTTTTATTTCTTTTTTATTTATTTTAAAATTTCTTTTCCTCCAGAATTTCCTTTACCTCTGGAATGAGGTTTTTCTCTTTCTCGTTAGCCCTGGGTTTTTCGAATAGACGTCATAATCAGCATCACTTTGAGCGAGGTTTCTTTAATTTAGATTTGATTACAATTATTCAAGATATGCTAATTTTAGAGAAAGAAATCTCGATATTAATTTCTAAAGAATGTTAATTTTAATAGTTTAAAAAATTGAACTTGTCAGAACTATTACTGTATTTAACAAGAGTACAATCAATTATATTACGATGTTGCTAAGTTCTTGGGAAGCATAAAAAAGTGCTCTTCAAGAAACGAGTTTTCTCAAACGCAGAGTTATAAACATATTCCCAAATAACACACCCACAGAGATTTCGCTATTCAAGATAACTATAGTACATAATAGAGAACAGTGTCCTTTATTCACGTCTGCTTGCTGTATTATGTGCCGACACACTACGGTTCGGCTGGCGCGGTTGATCTTATCAGCAACCGTGGAATTTCGCGTGAAACACACACTGCTGTTAGCAACCGGGGTTTTTTATTTTTTAATGTCACGTGACATCTCGGGATTGGCTAAATTATTTTCGCCAAGCTGAAGTTGGCTCCAGCTAGCATGCAAATTCGTGCTCATAAGCTGCATTGCAGTAAAACCCCCTCTTAACGGATACTCCCTCTTTTACGGACAAATAATAATTTACAGTTGTATAATATATAAAAGTATGAATTTCAAACCTCTTTTTAACGGTCACCCATTTTACATGGATTTCATTTTTTTGTCCTGTCCGTGTTCACAAAGAGGAGGGGTTTTACTGTATATACTAATAAAAATATTCATGTAATGAAATTTAATTTTCTGTAACAATATTTGACGTTTGAAATTAATTCAGGAGTTGAAGAAAGACAGCCTACAAGTTGACCCCTTTTTGATGCTTTTACGATTCGTGACCAAATCGCACAAATTTTTTTATATATGATGACTGGAATCATCATAATTTATTTAAATAACATATGTTAAAAACTATTTAAATAACATATGTTAAAAACTATTTAAATAACATATTTTTGAAGTTTAAAAAAGTTGGCCATGAATTTAGCACGTTTTTCTTTGTAATTAAAGTAGATTTCCAATTAATTAAATTTCTAATTAATGGAAATTAAGCATAATAATTGTAATTTTGGGAAACCCCATATGACCAAAAAAAAAAAAAAATCAAGGAAAAAATTGTTTTCACCTATTTAAAAAAATATATATTTCTTTTGATGGTCAGGAAAAAAAAAATTCAGATAGGAAATCGGAATGAAATTTCTGAAAATTTCATGTTTTAAAAACTAAAAAATCAAATTTTAAAAAACATTATGAAGGGTCGTCTGAAGAGTATTATGGGTCCCCCAGGCCAAGTGGTTTTTAGGAGGCCCTACATGGTAAATCCTTTAAAATTTCAATCGGATCTCATTTTTGGGAGGCCCCTCTTCTCTTCAGGCACCCGGGCCGTGCTCGGGTGGGCCCATGCGTTAAGACGGCACTGACTGATGCCCCGAACTCCGAACCAGACAGGAGCGCAAATGTTAACCTTTCATCTCTCCTTCAATATTAAAAGGGGGCGCCAAAATGCGTGCTTGCCTCGGCTGACCACGCATGTCGTTGTGGCCGTGTACATCAGTATGTATGTTGCAGGGTTTAAAGTACACACAGGGCCGCAACTGGATACTTTTTTAACTGGAGCTAGCAAGCTTTCGGCGTCCCCGTATAAGGAAAGGTTAGAAGGAGTGGTGTTAAAGGGGCAATTCGGCGCCCCCTCTAGTTCAGCACTCGATACAGTGGACCCGCTCGCCCTAGTTGTGGCTTTGTGTGTGTATGTAAATTAAAAACTGCTTGAAAAGAACGGTAGGTGTGAAAATTGTCTTAGTGCACTCTTTTATATTACCCGTGTGGTGTATATCTAGTGCGGCCTAGAAACAACAAATAGTAGATTCAGTAGTGCCAGGAAGAGACAAGAGAAGAGATGAATCTGGCAACACGAGGAGTTGGCACTTTTGGCTAGACCACGCTGTACTGATAGGACACTCTTCCATCGCTTTACTAAAAACATGTAATTGTTCTTATATTATGTTAAATTAAAAAAAAAAGGTTATAGTAGATATATAATAAAAAGCTGACTTGAGTTCTTTTCCGACGAACTCCCAAACCCGCATACAACGTTTTGCCTAGATCAGCGGTTCTCAATCTTTTTTGACCCACGGAGCCCTTTCCAGTATATAATTTCTATGGCGGAGCCCCGTAGGCCTATTTTTTATTTATTCATCAAAATTACTGATTTATTTTTATTCAAAAATATTAATTATTTTTTTCAAATTTACTGGTTCTTTTTTTATTTTCCTCCAGGGCCGCGGAGCCCTTGGGAGTTCACACGGAGCACCGGTTGAGAACCGCTGGACTAGATGGTTTTTTTTTCATTGCAAAAACAGCAGATAGACAGCCACATTCATATACGATACAAAAATAAATAACAAAAAGACAATAATGAAAGCAAAACACACAATGCAGCTCTTAGGGACATATTTCATCCCCGGTTCATACTTAGGCTTTTAATAAATGTTTCAAAAGTTTGATATGGAGAATTTGCAAATATAAAAATATATTCCTTCAGATGTCTGATTATTTTTACTTCTAATTTTTTATGAATTTATTATAAATGGTTGGGCCCCGTGGTAATTTGTACTCTTTGGATGAGGTAACTAATTGGTCTTTTGCTAACACGTTATAATCGGGATCCAATGCATCTCGGTTTTAGCGTAATCACGTTAGTTTATGAATGTCATTATAACCGAGTTTCAATGTATGCTCATGTAGGAAAGCAAAAAAATTTCACTAGTTAGAAAAATTTAATTTTTTCTTCATTGGTTTTTTTTATTGTTATCAGTGCAAAAGCGCCAAACAAAGAATTAGTTTCCGTCGCATGGAACTTCACCATACAGTTCCTCGAATTTGTCTTCTCTCATTTTTTTATGGCAGCCTGAGAAGGAGAGCAATTCCTTTGTCCAGTGCATCCGAAATCCCATCACCCTCCTTGTCAAACCACTTAATAGACAATGGAAGAGAGCAACCGCAGGTCCAGCCGAACCGTCATCAGGGAGCTCAAGCCTTTGCAATACATGATGGCAGCTTTCCGGTTACCGAAGGGCTAGAGAGCAGGGGCCAGGTGAGCGACCGAACCATCTACACATGCATGTTCAATATGACCACCTTGGTTTTCTACTTTCAAGTCTACCAAAAACAACCTGTAAAACTGTCACATCTCCAAGACTGAATCCATCATGTTCAAGAGATCAATGCAGAATTACCGAGTTAATCTACGGAAATCAGCTGATAACAAAGAGGGAGAAAAACAATGATTTCTCAAGCAATGGTGCCACCTACACATTCAAATTGTTGTATTTTCTAAATTCATCACCAATGCCTGTTGTCCGAGATTTAAATGATCAGATGTAATGTAACTTACCATGCCACCCTCCCACAAGGCTGACTGAGCTCCAGCCCATCCCCACTCCAAGACGTTTCTCATTTTTTAGTTTTCATTCTATGAATCGACAATGGAGGGTCATGAAAAATCAGGCCTAAAAAGGCCCTGGTGCAGGATATGGGTGGGGGGAGACATACGATACTTGTATACTTGACAAAAAAAAAATGTGAGACAAATTCAAAAATTTCTAGAAAACATGTTTATTAAACAATTTTTCTTCGTATGTGTATATATATTGTACCACAAAAAAATAAAATTGATATCATATAAAGCTTTGAAACATCAACATTTACATAAATTGAATTTTGCTCTCGAAAAAAGTTACACAAAATCAGCATCCACAACATCAAGCATTATAAGACGAAGATGAAACATTGCCACCATGACCAGTCCAATTAGTGTGTACGAACTCTCCTGGTTTGGACAACAGCTCGTAGGTGTGTGCACCGAAATAGTCACGTTGTGCCTGAAACAAAAATTAAAAAGAATGTTTTTCAACCGCAGCACCAGTGCTTTTTACAATACAAAATTCAAGAAGCGAAAATCAAGTTGATGTATCGACCATCTGTGGGCTCTTCTCGGTTTGTTTGACATTTGTCTGGTGTGGATTACTTTACTTGCAATGAAATATGTTCCATCACATTCTTACATATCTATAGGAAATTTCGAGCAAGTCACTCAAGGAAAATGCATTGCACATGGACGTAGACCAGTGATTCCCAACGTGGGCGTTAACGCCCCATTGGAGGCGATGGAATGTTCCAGGGGGTGGTAGAAGCTACGGGTATAACATAGGATCCTATGGATTAGATTGCGTTGGGAGAAAAAAAAAATTGGGAAGAAGGGAGCGATGGGACAAAAAGGTTGGGACACTATGATGTAGACAATCCTTAACAGCTTCATGGGCCTCGGCATAGAATCATGCACTGAGCTTACAAATCTAAGCACATTACAATTGATGTCAATTGCTGTGTAAAATATTATGCAACCCCTTTCCTTCATTCAGCAAAAGCACCTTGGGCCTATAATAAAATAATTATTAATGAAGGGCCTAATATTAAGATAATTAGGCCTAATTATCTTAATGAAAACAAAAATTATACACTCAACAGAATTTATTATTGTTTTATCCATTCGATTATTCTGTTGATATTATTTTATACCTTAAATACTTTGAGAGTTAAATGAATGATTATAGATTTTTAAATTTAACCCTTTAAGCATCACAGCAGAAATCAATATAAATCCCCTTCAATAACTTTTCTAATTATGGTTCTTTCCGATATTCAGCAGGTGCAAACTAAGGAGATATATGGAAAAGTGTTTCTTTGAGAAATCAGCTTTACAAAATACCTGGGCTTGTCAATAAAATAGGAGGATTTTAAGGAGGGGAGATATCTTGTCAATGCCACTTAAAGGGTCAAGGTAATAAAAAAGACATGAAACAATTACTTGAATAAGGTTCGCTGGAAGTTGTTCAGAACGAAATCCATCGTAAAATGCCAAAGCACTGCTGAAAGCAGGCGTCGGTATGCCCAAGGTGACCGCGGTGGCTACTGCATGCCTCCAAGACTCCTGGCAGTTATCGATTGCCTCGCAGAAAAACTGGTCCATGAGAAGGTTAGATAGATCTGGTCTCTTCTCATATGCAGATTTGATGTTGCCCAAGAAAACACTATGAATCAAAGGTGAAGTTAATGCATTTATAGTACATGAACTGGAGACAAAATAAATTAACCATTATGACCCTATAAAACTCAGAATTAGCTTTTTTATGTTTTTACCTGCGGATGATACATCCCCCTCTCCACATAAGAGCAATGCCACCGTAGTTCAAATTCCAATTGAACACCTTAGCTGCTTCTCGCAAAAGCATGAAGCCTTGAGCATAGGAAACAATTTTTGATGCATAGAGAGCCTGTTTCAGAAAACAATCAGTAATTAAATATATATTTATAATAAGTATGGTCACTCTCACGAAATTAGCCAAAAAATGAAAAAAAAGTTATAAAAAAATTTCTTAGGGAAACTTCTTTACCTGCTAATAAATTAAATATATTCAACAATGAAGTTTGCTAAAAATTCATAATGGAAAAAAATTAATTTAAATTTAACTATGTTAAGAGATTGACAAATTCGACGAGGCATTTCGCTTGTTTCAGCACTTTACTTGATATTTATGCTTGACAATCGCAACACGTCCTATCTATTTTGGTATTCCATTTTCAACTTGGACAAACACCGATACTCTGAACAATTTTTCCTTGCCAATTACATTTTTATTTCTGTTTCTCACCTTTTTCATCAAGTTCATGAAGGAACAATACAGATTTCTAATTCGTCTGTTTTGCTAGTGCATCATTACTGCACTTTCAAAACAAAGTCTTTAGATGAAACATTACTGTAGCTCGATGTTGCAGTGGTGAAATTGAAATTTAACACATGAAGGCAAATACAGAACACAGATACACAAACATATGTAGTGCTCTCCCACATCATGACGTTGTGGTGTCTCCCCAGCACATATAGCCTAATTTTTTTTTTCTTCTCTCCTCATCCTTCGAACTGCAAGGGAGGTACTGTAGTGCTCCCCACATGATGCTGTGGCGTCTCTCCCCAGCACATATAATTATTTTATTTCTCTTGGTGGCAACACCACAGGAATCTTGAGTTAAACCATCTAGCTCTATATATGTTTTGTTGTTCACATCGTCCCACACGCAGGACCATGCAGTATTTTTCTCTTCCAGAATTTTAATTTATATTATGTAAATATGTGTTGCAAATAAATCTATCAATTATAAATACATAAACGAAACCATCTCATGTGGAACAACTAAACATATATTACATTCGGATATTAACCAAAGGGATCATACGATGCGTCCAGGTTTCATTAATGGAAAATACTTAACAGACCAACCATATAAAACAGCACTCGTATCTTGACTTTTGTACAGAAAGATTAATATTCGCTATGTATGCACATTTAGAAATTAATGTAATTAGTTCCTGATCATAAATTGTTCATACTCATTTGAAATTTAAACTTGATCAGAAATTTGATCTTTGAAATTTAAACCTGAAAAGCACATGTGCTTTTCAGGAATAGTAGATGTCTCTGAACATATGGTAAAGTGAAAATAACTTGGTTATATATCTCCACAAAAAAGAAAAATAACCAGGAGAAGGGAATTCAGCAAAAACTCAATTTTTTTCTGAATATAATCCTAATTTGTCAATTAATTTGCAATTATAATTGACTTAAAAAGAGGTTCTAACATTCTCCTTAACCTTCTCAACACAAAATTTGATGATAGGTGTTGTAGGAGCTTAAATCAGTGTTTTCCAAATGTTTTCTTCTAAATTTTTGGGGAAATTTTTCATTTGGCTATTAAACAATTGATAAAATATATTTAAAAAATATGAAAAGTCTACATAGAATCCTAAAAATATATATTATTGAAAACAAAGAATATATTTTTGTTTTAAGATAGAAAGTTATCATTCTAAAATTCTGGGGACAGCCAAGAGACAGTGCAGTATTAATGCATGGGCCCACCCAGGCCCGGGGGCCTCAGGAAAATGTATGAGAAGTAGTTCAATTTTGAGAATTTCCCAGGGAGGGCATCAGAAAAATTACTTGGCCCAGGGGCCCCACGATGATCTTAAGATTGTCCTGCCAAGAGAAGGGAATTTCCTTAGCAGATGTAAATTTGTTCAAACTAATTTTAAAATTCTATTGATGAAAAAATTAAAAACAGTAGTTTCTGAAAAGTCTCACTCTATTACTACTTAACCATACATGCACCTTGTAGAAATTCCAAAGAGGAATGTGTAACGAATCAGCGCATGCCGGAATGTGTGGTCTTAACATATCTATGTTGTAGAGTTGCGCTTGTTATGTTTCGTGGTCATGCTGCCATCTGTCTTCCAGTTTCTGAAGTAAATATGGAAATGCTTGAATTTTTCATGTTATGCCAGTATCGTGTTGTAGGTCTGCATGCTCTCTGTGGAGACTTTTTTAAATGGGAGATTGGCTCGAATTCGCGCCTCAAAGCTGGAAAAGCACAGAAAACCAACTTTGGCCAACCACCACTGTATCGTCAACAGGGTTCAAACTTGGATAATCAAGATGAGAGTCCGGCACGATGCCCACATGACCGCACAGCAGGGACTTTTCAGAAACTGGAATACAAACACAATGTGACGAAAAAATTGTTCCATGCCAAAATATATTTAATGTAAATAGCTGGGGACATAATATTCAGGCCAATTTTGTGAGAATCACCCATACACACAATACATATCATGTACGTACATGATCATAGGGTAAAAAATGTACAAGATTAATAATACAGTTGTCATGCCTTTGCGATCGATATGGAAAAAAAATAATCTAACCTTTCTGACATGCTCTATGAACTCTTTCTTATTTCCTTGATACTTTGTTCCGGTGGGACCTTTCAAGAACTTACTGGCAGACACCCGTTCGTCTTTCAGGGATGACAAGCATCTTGCATAAACTGCTTCGCCTGTAAAGATGAAACCCCCAAATTTATTTTTAAAAATATGTATAGCACAAAATAATGACTTATGATGGAACCAGCCAAAAAAAAATTGAATGTAATATACACAGACAATAAAAACAGAACTTATTTTTAAGTACTCGGATATCTATAGCACATGGACATAAATACAATCAGACTAATACAATAAGCACATTTCTATGAAAACTGAATCGAAGAAGCTTTTCATCAGGGCAGTATAGTTAGATTCTGAACCGCACTTGATGTACTGACGTTAATACATCTAATTAGCTTACAATGGTAGCTTCCTCCGCTGGTAATAATAGATAATTATATGCTGGTAAAAACAGATAATTATACCCTGGTAAGTAATCCGAGGCGCTGTCCAAATTGTTTGATCACATTTATTTAAAAAAAATAACGAAATAAACAAACCTATTAATGTCAGAGGCATCCCATATTCCAGAGCAGATATAGCTGTCCACTTTCCGGTTCCTTTCTGCAAGGAGATAATTAATGGAATAATATGATTAATTCATCTCGGCTGAAAAATCATCTATACTATCTGGTAAAAAAGATTTAAAAATTATAACCACAAATCATGAACAGAATACAACATTAACGCATTCAACGTACTTGTCCAGCCGAATCCTTGATGAGTGTAACTAGAGGAGTGCTATCCTCAGTTTTGTATTTTAAGATATTCGCAGTTATTTCGATGAGGAATGAATCAAGTTCGCCTTTATTCCAATCAGAAAATATCTGAAAACCAGAATTAAAATATTTAATAAAGAAAATCGACCTTCAAAAAAATTAACACATTTGTACCAATGAATTAAAACCACAAAGCACATATTTAGACAACAATCGAGAAAAACAACTGTAAAAAAGGTGAACGTATCTGGGAAAATGAATTAAGAAAAACCTATGTATGTATTGTAAAAGGCAGCATATATAGTTATAAATACAATCATATCAAAGCAACTATACATATGGCCACAATATGCAACGTGATTCAGAAAAGATGGAAAAAACTTTGAGATGGTAGTACACACACACAAAGAATGCATAACCTAACATGAAACACAAATGCGATAGAGAATGAAATTTTAATATTTGCGGAGCGGCAGCTTCGAAACGAGCTAGCGTGTTTGCATTCCATGTTAGAGATCCATGTATTCTTTGATGACAATTGTTTGCCTTTATTGGTGTGCACCATCACCTCGTAAAGTGTTTCTCATCTTTTCTGAATCACCCTGCTATACATACTTCACTCATTTCATCATGTGATAATCTCAAGCCATCCTTAAGCAAATGATAGGCCTCGCAGATGAGTTGCATGTCTCCATACTCTATGCCATTATGCACCATTTTCACAAAATGACCAGATCCATCCTCTCCAACCTGAAAATAAAATTTTAGTGAGAAGATAGAACCTTCACACATAAATTTTAATTAGAAAGACAGGGCAATAACTTTCTAATTACAGATTTATTTATACTCTCGAAACTGGTACAGGGTAATTTTTAAATGCCTTTTGAGTATTTTTTAAATTGGTATCGTATCACTACGACAGGCAGTTAATGAGATAAAGGCTACATTAGCACTTACAGGACACCCTGTACAATCTATATTTAGTTCATTAGTTTTAGTGCTTAACACTATCAAAAAGAACGACATACCCAATCACAACATGGTTCTTTTTCTACTTTTGCGGCTATACTTTGAAATATAGGCTTGATGTGAGGCCTGAAAACATGATGTTATTAGCAAAACGGCAATGAATGCTGTGAAAACACAGTAAATGCATCATAGGAAATATGCATTTCCCTGTAAAATACGTAAATATTTTTAAAAATGATTAATTTAAGCAAATTTAAGCACATTTAAACAAACTTTTTGGATAATTTCAGCCTCATAATTAGATATTTAAAGGTGGTACAGTAAGAATATGCAAGTAATTGTTTGTAGGTATAATCACGATTTATTGTGGGATTTGGTTCCAAAAAACATTTGGCTAAATTGTCTCAAATTTTTAGAGATCCAAAATCTTCTATTTTTTCATATTCAAAATCTAGACTTCTTAGACACGAAAGACATTTACACCTTCAATCTAAAGTTTATACTTAAAAAAAAAATTAAACTCTTGTTAGATCATAAGTGGAGATAGACGTGGAAGTATGGGAAGGGACACGATGATGTCAATTCATATATGCACATATACATTAGATCAGTCGACTACACCCTTGAAGCTTGGGGGGGCATAGCACCCCTGTATCGTCTCGTTTCCCACTTGTTCGATTTGGATAGGTATGGGGTAAATATCTTTTGATGAAAAAAACCTTGAATTCTGAAGAAACTTTGTTCCAGAAAAATCATAGGCATGTTCATGCTAACATTAAGTTGTTCAAATTCAAATAAAAAAGTTGAAGTTTTTCCTATGCATATGAATGTATTGAGTTCTGCAAGCCTCTGATATTGTGAGTTGTGGGACTGTTTCTCCTTCTATCTTGTGCACTTGCATCCTCTCCTTAGATCGAGATCATTGTGACTCACCCAAAAAAATGCTCGCATTTGAATGAGATGCAAGCACAGAGCTGTAATTAGATGCTTGGTCAGCCAGGACAAGCATGCATTTTGTGACCCCCAGTAATGTTGAAGGAGAGGTTAAAGGGTGAATTTTGCACCCCACCCAATCTGTCGGCGACAGACCAGCAGGCAGGTCTGCTCCTCCCTAGTTGCTGTCATGCTTGAGAGGACCTGTGCGCTAATTTAAGAATTATATTAATTTTTTGCTTCTCATTTATCAGTCTTTCATTAAAAAGACTCAGAAAAGTTATATATAGCAGCTAAAATACGTATCACTTCAAAAGTTTACACATTACAGTTGCGCCTCATTAACACAAAATTGAGGGAATTGAGATAGTTTTTTTCCCCAGCCCAAAGATATCAAGGAAACATATTTCCCGAATATTATGCCGAGATGAACTCTGATCGAAAAGTCATCTGGAGATGTAAAAGTAAGAATGTTACCATCTACACCAGTGGAAACATGACCATCTTGTCCAGTTTACAGGGGTCAGCACGGATCATGGCCTCAAAATTAGTGAAAACAGTGACCAAAATGTTTGAAAAAGTGACCAAATAGTGACCGAAATGTTTAAAAGTGACCAAATAGTGACCAAAATATTTTTAGAGAGAGAGACCAAATGGACAATGAATTTTTATTACCAAATTGAATGAATTGAAATTGAATTTAGTTTTAACTTTGCATTTCAATAGAACTCATTGAAATTGCTTTTTTTACATAATAGATAGAAATAATTAAATCAAACTCAAACGCATTCTGCTAACCAGAAAAGTTTTGAATAACTTATCAAATTTATCAACAACTATGTGTGAGAGAATAACTACATTACATCCTTTTTAAGTAACAGCAGCAATGCCTTCCCCCATGTTGCTTTCCACAACCCATCTTAAAATCAATTTAAGCAGGAAAAACTTCAAAGCGGGAAAAATTTTTCCCTTTCAAAGAAGGGAAAAAAATGAAATAACAAAATTTGATGAGAGAATTTTTCCCATCTACATTCCAGTGGATTTTTCATTCATATTATGCTATGAATACAGTATACAAAATGTACTCAAACGTTTTTTAACTAGTACAAATTTGATTTACATACCTAGGTTTGTATAATATGTTCCAACAAATTTTAAGAAATTTACTTAATGATTAAAAACCATAAAATTAAATTTTTAACATTTTAAATTATTAAATTAAAAAATTACTTAAATTACTGAATTATAAATTATGTAAATTATTAAATTGAATAAAATATTTAAATTATTAAATTGAATAAAGTATTCAAATTATTAAATTAACTAAATTATTTTAATTATTATATGTTGAGGGAGGGGCAATCCTCCACCCCCCCCCCCCAGCGTCAATGGCAGAGCCTACTGATGTATACATAGAAGCAACGTAAGATCTTCGGGTCCCCCCCCCCCGAAAGGGGGAGGTCCAGGGCATCTCCGGCAAAACCAATATTTATTGATACGTCAAAGATATATATGATGTATATCAATTGCCATCGTGCCACACCCCTAAGACCTTAAAGTATCTCCACCTATGGCTGGACTGAGAAAAGTGGGCGAGTACTATTTTACAGGCGGGGCACTAAAATAATACTGTCCTTGGGTGAGGGAGAAAATAAACCAGTTTTGAAATTGTTTGCTTTTCGAGAGAAAAATTTGTAAAAATATATATTTTCCCTTTTTTTACACACAACATACACCCGTGCGAAAAAAACACACATTTACTCCTTTACCCAGAAACACAGGGGTGGGAAGTGACAAAGTCCATTTCGGAGCAGCTTTGAAGCAGCAAAATTCAGGATTCGGAGCAGCAAATTCAGGATTTGGAACAGCAAAATATAGGATTCGGATCAGTTTTGGAGCAGCAAAATATAGGATTTGGAGCAGATATTTATTGGAGCAGGGAAATTAACGAGAATATTTTCGTTAACCCTCATCCCTTTTCAAAATAAAACTGCACTTTCTTTTGTTATCAAAAATCTTTTCATCAGCTTGTTTTTTGTTTTTGGTGTTTCAGGCTTTTGACACCTTGTTTGAAAGAGAGGCTGTCATAAAATTTTTCACACCAGTCTATTTAAGATGATTTTTGCTTACTGTGGGCACTATTTGCTGTCTTGAACAGCAGCACTTCAAATGAGCAAAAAATTTTCTATAAGTTTTTTATACTCGGAAAGAAATTGTTGCAAAATGGGGGAGAATTTCGGAAGAATCAACACGACGTTTGGCGATTAAATACGCATTATTTGGCGAGATTAGCGATCTGACACTCGTTATTCGGCAAAGTTTCTAAATTAACATTCGTAATTCAGCGAAAACACACTTTTTACTTCCGGGATGGAAATTTTTTTCACGAAACATCTGGATTTGACGCAATGACGATCGACTGCAGTAATTTCTGCTGCTTCCAGTGGCGACTTTTTTTAAACGGCAACTGACTCGCATTTGCACTTTAAAGCTGAAAGACCATTGCAAATTATCTTCAGTTGCACAATCGGGGTTTCACGATGGAAAGGCCGACAGTTTAAATAAGGCGTACAGTGGAATATATATATAAAACACGCTCTTAGAAAGAATCGTTTCACGGTAAGCAGGAGCAAAAAATTTTTGGCGTCCTTTAAGAAATTCTGGACATACGAAGCAAAATTAGCTATTTGGCGCAGAAAAATACGAAAACACTATTGGAGCAGGATGGCGCAAGATGTTAATTTTGGCGCAGTGTTCCTACCCCTGGAAACAATATAATTTTGGCTATTTGATCATTTTTGTCGCACCACGGTCATTTTCTGCACACGAGGGCTAATTAGATCGGGGCCTACAATTTATTGCCGATTCCGAACGGCAGGCTTGTTTTTTATACTCACCGAGAGGTTGGTGCGCTAACCCCTCGATGGGGGACTCTCATGCGGTCATGTCGCCGTTTTTTGTTGTACCCGTGTCAGAAAGTTTTCTGACAAGGACGAACCGGGTATCGAACTCGCGACACCTCTAAACATCCTTTGGTACTTTAGACGAGCATCTTATCGACCGGGCTACCGCGCCCCATATAATTTTGGCCTTCCCCCCGTAATTTTTAACAGAAAAAGAGACTCAGCGGCCTTCCCCGGTAAATTTCCCATGAACCTTGTAAGCACCAACGTGGCGACTTTTTTTCGCGCCAAGGAATCGCCGTTTTGCGGTAGTCAATTCAAGATGGCTGACAAAGGGCACATAAAAAATTACAAAAAAATATATAATTTATAATATGAATTAACCTAATATGCGGCAATATGCGAAAATCGATAGAAATATATCGGGAAATACGGAAAATTAGGATGAAATGAACAGAAAAATCGAATCAACAACATACGGGGTTTATAAATGCGGTTGATACAGAGTTTATGGATGCTGCTGTCAGGGCTACCTATTTTAGCGCGAAAACAAGTCGCCACGTTAGCGCTGACTCCTCCCGTAACTTTCAACGAACAAAAATAGTGAATTCGTCCCCATCCGGGACACCCGATTTACCATGGCCGTAATACAATTGTTTTTTCTGGAGGGGAAACGTAATTTTACTGCCCCTTGACTGTGAAATTCGATAATTTTGCAAAGGAATTTTTATTGCCTTTTCTTAAATATGCCATTCCATCAAAAACGCCGTCCAAGGCATTGTCCCCCCCCCCCCCGCGCTTTTGGATCTGATCACGGTATGTAGCAATCCGGGTCGCAAGTACGAACGAAAATTTACTATCGCTTGGGGCCGGTATCCACTCTTTTTAACAGAAAATGAGTAAACTCGGCACCTTTCCTCGTTCAACACCCGTGGAACCAGACCCCCGCCCTCTCCTATTGCGGTCATAACAGACTCGAGACAAACGTTTTAATAACTTCCGAGGTCTAAAAATAAGATTTTTTTACACATCAAGAATGGCGCGCAAGATGTCGATATTTCTTGGGGGGGCAGAGCGTACCGACTGAGCTGAAGAAAAACAATGATCAGAAGTTCATTTTGAACTCTTTTTCCATAAAAGTTGCAAAAACAAAAAACAAGATCATTTTCGTTCATCAAAAATACGGCCGGCAATCAAAAGAGAGAAACAAATCGAATCCCGACATACATCCATGGGGAAAAAACAGACATCTCACCTATAGAGAAAAAACCAGTCTATATATCCGTGCTCCCGTGAGGGTACGCCGTCGCCGATTTGCATACAGCGTCGGAACAACCGGTTCCCGCACGTGCATGGAGAGAAAAAAAAGGAAAACAATCCAACAATATTAAGTCAACAATCAGTATCGTGAAGATGCTCTAAATTAAGTTACGGCCCGGGCATAAAAAAAAAATTAATATTAGGCCCTTTAAATTAGGAAAAAAATGTGAAGTAGGGGCCAAAGGCGCGCTCGGTGTGCCCATCGTTAAATCCGCCTTCAGTTACCGCTCGCATGCACGTTAACTGAGTTTTTATCAGCCTGATGACAAATTTTCATCTGATTTGGAAACCCTTGTGTTAAACTAAATGTTGAATTGCAGGATTCTGTGATCTTTTCATAAATAGTTCTCCTTTCGATCAAATTTGGGGGTACGGTTTCGTGCTGAGATTTAAATCCAGTTAGAAAAATAGTACGAATTTTATTTGTCGATAGATCGCGATTTTCAATCGGATGATTTTTTTTTTATTGTAAGTAAATTCAAAATACATGCGAGCTTCTTTAACCTTGGCCAGCTACAAGAATATTCTCCAAAGCGTATTAATAATACGCTTAATACGTATTAATAATACGCTTAATACGTATTAATAATACGCTTAATACGTATTAATAATACGCTTAATACGTATTAATAATACGCTTAATACGTATTAATAATACGCGTCTTTAATACGCGCTTTGGTATTCTCCCGCTGCGCGTAAGTTAGTTTCTGCACGGGCTCTCTAATCGTCATTTCAAATAACATTTAAAAAAATTAACAAAAATAACGATAGAACAAACAACAAATGTAACTTGCTCGATGCTCAGAGAAAGGAATTTGGCCCTTAGGACTAAAACTTTTTAAAACAAATAAAATAAAGGATCAATTTTAAAATAAGATGAAAATGAAAGAACGAGTGAGCACGTGGGGAAATAAGAAAGAATGGTAGTATAGGGGGGAAAAATTATTTGTTGTAAGTACGCCTTTTATGCTAGTTTTTTTTCCGACCGGCTTTTCCATAAAATGACGATTCTTTAACTAAGGAGCTTACTTTTTCCAAGCGCCTTGAAATCAAGTTATGCTGACGTCACACGGTATGCTCCCGGGAAGATAAGATGCCTTCGATCGTAGTTCAATGAAGGGAGGGAGAAAATTAGCGATATTGAACAGGTAAAGTTCCTTCTTGAAGAAAAGAAAAACACTGACAGCAGAAAAGCGCGCGAGACCGAGGTTTTTTTGCAAAAAAAGTGGAAAAAGTGACCTGGGCCTGAAAATACGTAATAAAAGTGACCAGTTTCTAAAAAAGTGACTTTTAGTGAAAAAAGTGACCCGTGCCGAGCCCTGAGTTTACAAGGCGGCCTGGTTCGAGTAACACTGGAGATGACATGTTTCTTTCCAAGTTCACCATGGCATAATATCCAAAAAATATGTTTCCTTAATTAAGGGAATTATTTCATGTCAGCCAAATTTCATATCATATGATAGAATCGACGAGACCAAATACATGTTTCACTTGAAGCCTTATCTATTTCATGCTAACAAAAATGTTTTTATGTTTGTATATGTTTTGATAGAAAATCAATTTTTATGTTACCAGGCTTCTGGTGCACCACCAGGCATCAGAGAAGGTCCGTATCGAGCACCTTCCTCTCCACCACTGACACCGGAGCCAACGAAAAGTAAGTTGTTCTCTTTCAGGTACTTGCATCTGCGCTGGGTATCATTGTATTCAGAGTTACCGCCATCTATTATAATGTCACCTGGCTCTAGTAAAGGCACCAGCTTTTTAATGAAGTCATCTACGGCATCTCCAGCTGCAAAACATGGAAGTAATATGTACCATTCAAAATTAAATTTCTTTCAAACCTTGTCATCTAACTTTATCAATAAAAAAATGATGAGATTACCAGACTTGTGCATTCTATATGAAAATGAGTTCCTGAGAAGTACAGCATGTTAATAGACAACAAAGAAATGTGTTTCATTTCACAATAGTGAAACCTTGTGATATAACGATTCTCTGCAGACCAAGAAAAGTTGTAGAGGGATTACTGTTATATTGAGAGCTAACATTATCATCAGGCGCAATAAAATTTATGCTTTTATTGCAGTCTCTTCTGAATTGGCGTTGTTTGGTACCACAATAAAATAAATGTATAAGTATTTATTTGCAGCAAAAAAAAATAGTTGATAAATAAAATTCAGTTAAGAAAACAGATATTTTCTGGATTTTTTTGTCAAGGTGAACTCGGAAAGAAAAGTCATCTGGTCTCCGCTGGAACTCTAACCCAGGCCCTCTTGCATATCGGGCAAGCATGCTACCATCTACACCACTGGAGACATGGCCCTACCTCCTTATTTAAAGCACTGTGGAGTGAGACACTGAGGTAGAAGCATTAGTAGCCTTTACTAACTTAAGCAAATGGCCCCCAGGTGGGACAGTAGAGATAGACTGCTTTTTCTCAGCCCAACATATCAAGGAAAGATATTTTCTGGATTTTTTATTGAAATGAACTCAGAAAGAATGCATCATGCCACAGTGCATTAAATAAGGCAGGCAGGGTTGTGTCTTTCATGGTGTAGATCATAGTTTCCAAAAATTTTTTCTCCCATTGCTCTCCAACGCAATCTAACCCATAGGATCCTATGTTATACTCGTAGCTTCTACCACCCCCTGGAGCGTTACCGGCCACGTTGGGAATCACTGGTGTAGATGGTGAAATACTTACCCAGTTTGCAAGAGGGGCTTGGGTTTGCATCCTCGAAGAGACCAGATGACTTTTCTTTCAGAGTTCACCTCAGCAAAAAGTCCAGAAAATATGTTTCCTTGATATGTTGGTTGAGAAAAAACTGTTTATCTCTAAAATTCAATTCGTTGTTTTCCCCATGAGAAGTAATTTTCTGCAGAGCACTTTTGTACTACACAGAAAGTAGCTTCACGAAAACTTCATTAACACTTTCTAAGGGTGGATAGCGCAAAATACAGATGTCATCAAAAACCCTCAGAAGAGTAACCACTGGTGGGGAATTTAGAAATGTGTTGAGGGTGATTTTAAGTGAAATATAAAAAAAATATTGACAGTGATTTCAAAATGTATCCTCAATGTCATCATAATTGTAGTAAAGGATATCAATGTATCGAGAGAAGTTTAACATTAGAACTATAAGCAATGCCATTTTTGAAAATATCATTGTACATTTAGATGGATTTATCGTTATATCGAATATCATGATGAGTTTTCTCTGTATTTATAATATCCAGGTTGACTCTGCGTTTTGCTGTAGTGTAAAACCTACATCACAATTCCCAGCTGCAAAATTAACTGCATGAAATGATGAATTTTCAATAAATAACTCTTTTGACACAAAAATATAAATAATTATTCTCAATAAAGTACAATACTAATTTACCTTTGACCAAAAGCATCACTCTACGAGGTTTCTTCAACTTTGCGACCATTTCTTCCAGTGACTTTGCACCAATCACTTTTGTTCCTTTTGCTTCATTAGCGAGAAACTTTTCCACCTTATCCACAGTACGATTGTATGCACATACCTAAATAATCAAAAGGAGAAATTAACACGTGTTAGACATAATGAAATTTGACAATAACCATTTGTCACAATAGCAAAAAGGAGGGGGAGCTGAATTACTGAAAAAAGAAAAATGATATATGTAACAAATGATTCACTTACGACAAATCCATGATCGTTCATGTTGAGGATCAAGTTCTGCCCCATAACAGCCAACCCTATCAGGGCAATATCTGCTCTGCAAAATAATATTAAAGTTTTATAAAACATGGAGAAACAAGATTTTAGTTAATTCAATAAGCTAACTAAAATGGTATAGAATTTAATTTAAAATTTTTTTGTAAATTTTCCGTAAATTAAGCAATTAGTGTTGCTCAAGTAATAGAATACATATCCCCCTTTTTTATAATAGACGTAAAATGTGCAAATTTTTGCTTTTTAGGTTCATAACTTGGTTGGATAACTTGTTTTGCCAGAAATGTTAATGTGCATCACCTATTGAAAAACATGTTACAAAATATTTTAGGAAAATTATAATATAAGTAGAGCAAACAATTCCCAATTTTCTGAAATTTGCACATTCATGTTTCTGGCATGGGGGGGGGGGGGGAGAGGCGATATATTCCGCGCTAACTTAGGTTCTAACATCCATGAAGGCCAACACTGTATATAATTCTAAATAAATTTAAGAAAAAATTTTAGTGTTTCTCATCATATTTGTGTGATCAATTTCCGTAATATAATCATTTTAAAAATTTAAAAAAGGTCTTATCTCTGCACACCCACCCCTGCAGGATAGCCTTACCTGATACTGCCCATAGTGGAAAACCCTATTCTCGCTACACAAATGCAAAAAAAAAAACATCTTTACTCATTTTACTGCTAAATACAGTTTATCTCAGATCAGTTGTTCTCAAACTTTTGCCATGACAACATTTGTCAGTGGCTTCCTGGAATAGTCTAAAAAAAGCATTTCAAAGGACTGAATAGGCAATCATTGTCAACAACTGTCAAGGGCGTGGGTTGGCGACTCCATTAGGAGCTGCGACACACATTGGAAAGCACTCAGATTAATTATGAAATTTTATCTCCAATTTTTTTTGAGAACCAATGAATTACAGCAGTGTTTTCCAGCCTGTGCTCTGCAGACCCCCCCCCCTCCGGGGGATATTCATGAGTACTTTGTAGAGGGTCCGCGTAATCATTTTCATTTACTATTATTGCATTAATGTTGCATTTTGTGCTGTGAAATTTTAATTTATTCAATTTTTCATAACATACTAATATTACAAAAAAATAAATTTTGGATTTTATGGGGGGGGGGGAATTGATCTCTGACGCTATGGGCGTTCGAGGTGCATGGTTCCGCCATATCAAAAAGGTTGGGAACCATTCATAGGAGTACGCAGAATTTTCTCGGGGGAGGGGGGGGTTTACGACTTTTCCTGAAAAATAACACTATAATCTCGACGCTTTACGCACGCCAATGACTGCATTAAAGTATCTCTGAACAAGGAGTTGCACAAAAACGGCTTTTCTCATCAGTAGCAATATTCTTGTAATGCACTCTACTATATCAATCCCGGAAAGTAGAAGTAAATTCTCTTTATCTACCGTAACGATCCGTCAAATGTTGCTTCCGCTAGGGAAAGGAAATCAGAAAGAGAAATGAAGACCCGTTTCTATACCTCCGATAACAACGGATAACTGTCCTAGAGAAAAATTCTCGTTCGCGCACAATCGAATACGGGACAAGTTCAAAGGTCTCGAAAAACGCGATGAATGAATAAGTAGACGATTATAAATCGTCCAACAGGAAACTAGTTTACCTCATAATGCTCGAGATCATTCGAATCATCCCTTTTACATCACTGGTTGTAATGTATTCCATATTCCGCTGGTACAGTTCTTGGTTCTCGTTCCAGAAACACTATTGCCAAGTTTACTGAACTCGCCCTTGTTATTCATGACCTATAACTAGGGCGACTGACAGGGGGGTTTCCGGAAATGCATTGGACCTGGTGCTCGGCTTGAGCTTCGAGTGGGAAATTTAGATCGCTGGATTAATTCTTATGGTCTCTAAATACCCATACATGCCCCCCCCCCATCCAGCAGCGGGGGGGCCCCAGACTGACCTTTGGCGGGCCCTTCCATAGTAAATTTAGTGTAAAAACAAAAATTAATAAGAATTGCCCCGAGCTGGAGCCTTGTGGAGAACATGCACCCGTAGTAGGCTCTGACGCCACATACAATCGATCCAAAGTTGAATTCGTTTTCAGTGCTTTTTATCCATGTTGGTATCAGTAAAAAGTTTTAGCCTCATTAAACCAAATAATTGCCAGGAATAGAACAAAGAGGGTTTTGCTTATGGAAGAGGTGAGCAGTCCTGAAAACTATTTTTATATGTAGGCCTACTGCTCAACAGAAATCCTATGATAACCCTCTCTGACAAGAACCTTCCAACACTCCCTCTTTGACATACGTAACGAATCAGACTAAATGCAACAGGTCTTTTTCACGAAGTTATCACGCTCTATACGGAACTGAAGAGAAATCAGCTGATCATACATTTCACGAGCTTCTATCAGAAACGTGATCAAGGCGGTGAATTCGGAAGTTATACTCTTATCATACAAAATTGTTGATCTTGTCATTTTCTATATTTTAAAGGAGATACGAGTCACGTGTTAGAGCATGCCAAGTAAAATAGCATGTCTCTCACTGACGTAACATTACGGGAAAAAAGAATAACAGTTTATATTGTATTCTCTTATCTAAAAGATAACCCAGCAGGGAAGAAGCCTTGCAAGAAGAAAGAACATGTTGCAACATATCAGAAATTAGAAAATTTCCAAACAGACAAGTCAAGGCCGCAGACGGCCGGATGATAATGAACCGGCAAACAAAATGGCCTTTCTTATTATATGTTATTACAGGCACTTATTGCGGAAACTTAAAATCGTGGGCCATTCATATAGCCATCCAATGGAGAAACCAGTTCCGTGAACACTGAGACATTCTTCCAGAGGTATAAGTAGCTTTTTGGAGGAAGCTTTGAGAAATAACAACCTAATTTCGAATATAATGCTGCTGCTTCATTATGTTTCGAAAGTGCTCCCCCCTCAATGCAAGCAGATTAATTCCAACACTATCCGGCCACGATATTCATTTCTTATCAAATATCCTTCACGAACACATCACACACCTTAATTTCACACCTATGCAGTTATAACGACAAACTCAGTTATAATGACATCGAAGATCGTGCGAAATTTTGTCGTTATAACGCAGTCGTCGTCAGGGCCGAAACTAGATGTTTGGTCACCCGGGGCAAGTGTGCATTGTGGCGACCCCTTGTAATGTTGAAAGAGAAATTTGAGAATAAAATTTGCGCCCCCTCTGGTCCGGGGCACGAGACCCGCCTGCCCCCAGTTGTGGCCATGGTCGTCGTTACAACTGAGGCTCACGTTTATTTAATCTCGCGATCTTATTTAATTAAAAAAAAAATACATAATCAGATGCAATCAAATACTGTGCATAAAGTTATTTCATTATTATTACGCTGACCATAACTGACCTATGGAATTGCAATTATAAATACAAGACAACCAATTCTTGCTAGAAATATTGTCAATTGTAGAGAAATCACCAAATATTGCTTATAAACAACCCTTGGTGATAAATCAGTGACACAGAAAATCTGCAGTGATTTCAAATAAGTTGCACGGGGAGAAAAATTGAGCATGAAAACTATTATGAAAGATGAATGTTTTTAGTCAAATTTATATGATATTTATATTTATGATATGTAAATTATGCAAATCATCTTTCATTCAAGTAAAAATCAAGAATTAAAGCTGAAAAAATGAAGAAAATGGGGGGCATTTTTATAAGCTAAGTCAGGAAGGACAAAATTACGGGAGAATACAATACTCCGTGTATGGTCATTACCCCCCCCCCCCCACCCCCCAAGAGATCCTGTATCTAGGAGGTAATGGTATAGCTCACAGGTGCCGACATGAAGAAAATATTGGAGGGGGCTGAAAGTTGTGGGGCTGAAAGAGTGCGTACGCAGGAGGAAGGTGCATTGCATTGTTTTTTCAGAAGTTATTGTGGGGACTCGGCTCCCTTACAAAATTTATTGGGGGGCTCAAATGGCTTCAGCCCCTTAGGTTCCGGTGCCTACGGTATGTCATAAATGAGGAACAAGTCGGTAGGAGCATCAAACAATTAATCTTTTTTTCAACACTAGGCACTAACAGAGCAATAGACAAGCGTTACCTTAAGGTAATGAGCTCCAATTCCCGAAATTTCTTGTAAGTAAAAAAAACTAAAGCAAGGACAACAAAAAATGCGTCGCTATATCCGAGTTTATCGCTGCGATTTCATCGACGTTATAAACAAAGTTCCTTGACATAATTCTCAGTGGGAATCAGCCATACAGTCACGAATTGACATGGCAAAAATGTTACAATCTAGTTTTACCGCATGTGTCTGCAGCTGACGAGCAAGATTCGAATTTTTTTCATCACCACATGGACTCGGCTCACATAAATGTCATGACCAAACGGCCATGTGAAAAATTCCAGCCTAAGGGTCCCCCACTATAAGAATGTGAAAAACCGGAAATCACAGCCGAATTTAGATAAGAATACAACTGCACTGGCTGTCCGTTAAGCAGAATAATGATTAATAATAATTACATTGACTGTATTTTGACTTATGTATATCCTATTGATCCCGACTTTGACAGCTGTAACTCCCCCAAGCGAAATTTGCTTGCCCCAGCTTGAAATTCTATCAATTTATAGACACGTCATAACAAATCTCATCATACAATATCGGCCCGTTTATGGTTATTAATAAACACACAAATATTGCAGAGGGCTGTAAAATGCTTAAGGTTGGCCATGCCCAGAGTAATTTTACAAAATTAAGGGCGAAGGGGAAATACGAAGTATACCCCCAGGTCGCTTACAGTTGGCTGATACGTAGATGAATTTAGGAAAAAAGAAAATTCGACTACCCTTGCGGGGAATCGAGAACCTACGTTCCCTCATTTGCCGGGTGAGGGACCTGGACTACAAAGGCAACGAATCTTCCCAATCAAGCAATTGTGAGCTTTGGCTTGAGTTAGATCCGACCGTACATGTACGGTCCCGTTCAGTGCACATGAGCTTCAGTGCATAAGAAAAGATTGAGATTCGTTGCCTTTGTAATCTAGTGGTCCAGGGCATTTACCCGACAAGTGAGGGTTCGATTTCCCGCAAGAGCAGTCGAATTTTCTTTCTTTCCTAAATTCATCTCTTCGCATCAGCCAGCTGTTAAAAGCATCCGTACGGATAGCGACATCCTTGGAGAAGGGTAAACCATGTGAACTCTACCGGAATCATAGGTACGTTATGTTACTGACACAGCAACCGTCTCATATTATATCCGAACGTCAGCAATTGCACCAATGCCTTATGACAGGCATTTCATGAGCCAGAAATTTCGTTCGGAGGGGGCGCCACTTTCATTTCGGGGGGGAGAGACCAAAGTGATAGAATAGATTTGGCCCTCTTTTTCCGGTCATTTTCTCGCATTTCGGGTGGGGACCAGACTTCCCCCCTCCTCCTCCCACCTGGCCTTATGATTATGACAAAGCAATTTTATGCACGCAAGACAACGATGCAAAGACCTCTCTTTAACGTGAAAACAAGAGCCAGTGCTAAAAACAGAAATTTGAATCTAGAACTGTTAAGTCAGAAGTTAGTATGTTAATTCAGAGGTGATACCATGCATTATGTCACCATGAATTAGAAGCAGCAACGCCATGAAAATACAGGATGAAGAAAACGTAAAGAACAGCAATTATGTAAGAAAGGAATCTTAGAGATAACAGGTACTCTTGCAGTCTACAACTTCGTGCACATAATATAGCTTGACAGTTTTGCGATATCCATCAATCAATCTCTACTACTGTACAAATTACAAAATTTAATTCTTATATAGGCTTCACGAGATATAGGGCCTTGAATACCAAGCTTCGCGCACACACACACACACACGATCATAACGATTCACACGCAAAATGGTAAGAAATTTAATTATTTCGATTAGCATTCGCATATTGATGGTCCCGATAAGAAAAATGCTCGAATACACATAGCTATGACAAAAGTGGAGGCCGAAATCGTGACTCAGGAGTTAAAGACAAGCATTTAATTTCGAGTGGATTCATTAAATCAAAAATGAAGCTCATCGTGTTGTTTTCAGACCAGACACGGAAAGATTTACGACTACGTTCGACAGGTGCCGTGGACATGTTCTGGAAGTTAATGAAGTTATCTTCAGAGAAGGAAAAACAAAACATTAGTCTATGAGGGGGTCACTTCAATTTCATAAATAAGCTGTTACCAGTATCTACGTTAATCGGTTCACAACGTAAGATCGCATTTTGTTTTAGAGTCCGTGGACAAGGGTGGTTTGTGAGATATGATAAAAAAAAAGTAACTCATTGTTTTTACATTTTGAACTGAAACGTTACTCAGTGAAGGAATCCGTGGATAGATCACAAAAAGTTAAGAACCCCCCCCCCCCCGCCCCACCCCTCGCGTTAGGGATTATGAATAAACTCAATATAAATAAAATACAAGTCACACAAACTCGGACTTGATGAGATAAGAGTGCAGACGCAAAATATTAAGAGCCTTGAAACGATATTAAAATAAATTGACTATACGTACGAAAAACGTATTACGTGCCAATTTTTAAAATTCTATTGATTTATAGTTAAAGAAAGTCTTAATTAGCAAATGCATAAAGATAAGCCCCTTCTGTACCAGGATTTTCAACGTCACCTTTCAGCATGATCCTTAATTAATTGGCAGGACATGGTCCTTAAAAAAAGTCTGGATTTTCAAATGCAAAAAAAAATTCTGAAGAGGTCTTATTCCCAGACAGAAGCGTATTTATGGTTTTTCCGTTTTTCTTCCATTCTTGCCCGATTTGCTTGACCAAATAAAACTATTTGGTACTCATTATTCAAATTTGCTACCCTAGGATATAGCCCTGACCCCCGCTTCCTGTAAATACACCTGTATCTAAGTCAATCTTTTGGTCACTCGCATGCCTGCACACTTTCTTTATCATTCGTTTGCTCACTCACTCGCCTGATGCTTCGCTTTCTAGGTCACCTTTTTGATCATTCGTGTGCTTGTACACACTAAATCACTCTTTTGATAACTCCCCGACCTGGTTCTTCACTCTCTAACATGACTCACTGACATGATTCTCCGCTGTGTGTTTTACTCTTCAGGCTATATGCTTGCACACTTACTTGGTCGCTTACCTACTGGTTTCCTAAGCCCTTCCCATGCTTAAACACTATGCTTTTTTTGGTCACTGACATGCTTGCAAACTATTTCGATCGTATCGTCACTCACAGACCTATAGTCCGTTTCAGGTTAACTTTGCAGTGCAGAGAAAGGTAGAGAGTGTATTCCTTCGCCACAAAATATAGTTCCCATATATCGGATGCTTACGATGATCATTTATGCAGAATATTTCAATTTTTTGAATGATTGAAGAAAATACTGAAAAAATATTGTTCTGAATCGATCTTTATTCGTTTAAGAATTTTAAATTAGAAAAAAAAATGGTCACCATTATACGTGAAAAGATTTTTCTCAGTGAGAATAAGCTATACCTTACCGCGACCGCGCATCGATACATTGGTTGAAAGGCTTTCGTTGTCATAGCAACGTGTGATGCGGTTCCCTCGTAGCTTCCCTTCCACTGCAAAGTTAACCTGAAACGAACTATAGTTCCTAAGCAGAGGCGTATTTATGGCTTTACCGTCTGTGGGCAATAGGAATTTTACACCCTTTTCAAATGTTATTATAATTATATTTTATTAAAATTATAATTTATTTATTATAATTATTCTACTACTTGACCACTAAAGAATTTGAAATTCCTCAAATTTGCCGACCTGAGCTATAGCCTGAGTAAATACCACTCTGTCCCCAGGTCTCTAGCAGAGAGCATTAACATCTTACCTCTTGCGAGGGCCATGCATACACACGGGCAGATTTCAAGATGAGCAAGGGAGGCATTTGCCCAGAACAAGGGTCTTCAATGTACGGCCCTCGGAGCTTTCGGCCGTGGAACGCCGACTATTTTTAGAAAATGGCTAAAAACACTGAAGACACGATTAAGAAAAAATAGTTTGATTATACCATCAGGCCAGTGAGAGACGGAACCTGAGGCCCAAACAGGTTTTGTTTTTGGGGGGGGGGGGGAGATTCGGCATCTAAAAAGGCATATCTACGTGCAGAATTCATATAAATTCTGGAAAATACCTTCATGAAAAAATAATTTCAGAGCTTTTGAAGCAAATAATTTCAGAAAGTTCGAGCAAATAATTTCTAGAAGTTTTTAAATTATTTCGTAACTGCATTTAGTAAAATTTGGTAACTGCATTTAGTAAAATTTTGTAATTAATAAAACTTTCTAATTTATAGAAGAATTCAAATTATTGAAGTAAATAATTTTTGAAACTAATATTTTCAGAATTAGTGAAAGAAATAATTTCGAAATTAAGCGATAAAAATTCCATAATTGATAAAGCGGTGAATAGGGGCGGTTCATAAGTGATAGGGGCGGGGCTTCACACCCAAAGTAAAGCTAGTTTAGCTATCGTCAAAAACGACACCTGGTGGCGAAAAACACCTGGACGGTTAACAAAACCCTATAACTAACAATAGGGTACAGCCCCATAAAGGCGAAAAACATCTGGACGGTGAACAGAGCTCCTGACCAACAATGGGGGGAGGGAGGACAAAAAAAAGAGAGGAGGCCTATGGCACCTGTAGCGCCTCCTAGCGATGAACAAAACCTCCAACCAACAGGGTGGGAAGAAAGGGGGGGGGACATGTCAAGTCACTTCCGGCGGTAAAGCGCTCCCTAAACTACTGATCAGCAATTTTTCCCCAACGTTTAAGAAATGATTTCAGAATTAAGGAAGTGTAATTTCTCAGAATAAATGAAATATCTATTTTGGGCACCTGTTGATATCCTTCTGTTGAACACTACTTCAACAAACACCAACTTTGGCCACATTGCTATACAGAAATTTACAGCCATTAATGAGATGGGTTGGAAATGAAGGCACTATCTATCGATGCTCACCAAGTTCGTTAGAGAAAACACTAAATATTGCGATTCCATCTTATATAATAAATTCTAAACACCTCAAGTAGGTGGCCTACGGGCTTATTCGAAGTTTCAATTTGGCCCCCAAAGTCTGAAAGTTTGCAGACCCCTGGCCTAGAACAAATAACTTTGGGGATTTCATGATTTCTGAATTTTACTAGTACATCAGTCATGAACGAACTACAAAAATAACAAAAATTTCAATCATGTTATCAAAGAAACCATTTTTAAATTACTGGGTCATAAGTCTATTTAAATAGAGAAATAGTGCACATATGTACACGCAGTCTTGGAATGAAAATAAACCGCTCCTGGTAAACTTTAAACAAAAGTTACTTCTAATAAAAGATCGTGCATTATAATCACAATAGTATAATGTGAGACACAAAAACTCTAGGTCAATACTTTCCCTCCCCTCCCCCATACAGTCAATACATCTATATGAGGTCAATGGAGCAAAGACGAAGCATTGCAAAACAAGAACTTTCATTTTTACACAATGAATAATACCGAAGGCGCGGCTAATAACTTCCAGACAATTTTAACGGTTTCGAGGTTATTTGCATGCGTGCGCCGAGGATTCGCGAAAGTATCTCACACGTTACTGTCAGAGTTGTTGATAAATTGCTATTAATAATGATTATTATTACATCCACGGTAATGGCGTTAGAACTTAAATTCGTTGTAATTCTTGTAGACACGTAGTTAAAGAAGGGATATATAGTATATTAGGCATACATATATCAACGATTGATCAGTAGGTCAATCAATCATAGCTTAATGGAGTGAAACTTCCGATCTGAAACAAGTTCCATAACGGGTTTGAGAGTTTTTCTGAGGCTGAAGACGGATAATCTCGGAACTTAGAAGTGGTTTTAAAAGATAATTGGAAAATCACGAGCAGTCATCACATCAGCACTGGATTTTCGAGTATAGGCTAGCTGTAGTCTTGAACAAATGAAGCAAAATTTTCAGAATAAAAAGAAAAGCGTCATTTATATATAATACTAGCTATAATACCCGGCGCTGCCCGGGTTTTCTTCAATGAGGCTTTTTTGGATCACGTGATATCTCCCTCTCTTTTTCTTGAGGGACATACAAACCGTGTCCATGTTAACAATATGGCGACCTGCGCGATTCATGAAATAAACAAATCTAGATTTACACAGAAACGTAGAAATGAAAATATATTTTTCTTTTTTTAAGGGGCGCTAGGTATTTCGATCCCCCCCCCCCCCCCGCTGAACTTCAAGTTATCCATCTGTCTGTTCCAGCTTCCAAAAATCCTTAGTTAAAGCTGTGGAATTTTTTCGATGCACTTTTCACGGGCTCATAACTAATTTTAAAATATCCTAACCCACATGAATTTATGCAAATAAATATCAAAAGAGACAATATGGAGAAATTAATTTTCATACTTGAGAAGATATAAATGAAATCAATGATATTGCTCGAATATCCAACTCAAAAGTATAGGTTTGGCTAATTACTTCGTATTTAATCTCCTGGGCTTCGTATATCTCTAAGCGAACTGAATATTTCAAAAATCGAGAATTCAATACAATTTTTAAAATTATTGATGGGGCGGAAAATCCCACTAATTTCCGCATTTCTACAGTAAAATCGACAATTTTAGCACTGATTTCTATGAGGATCACCCTTTTCCTGACTCTCAAAGCGATGCTGATGATGATTATGACGTCTATTCAAAAAGCCTCATTACTGAGAGTATATTGAAAATGTGGCAAACCATTATAAAGGCATAAACTATCATACATATACTAACAGGATTAAAGAAGTGACAAACCGTTGTAAAGGCATATACACGTATGAAACGCATTGCTAGGGAACCACGGTAACCAAAGTAAACGTTCGGAAAGTGATTGTTGAGGCCCAAAAACCATTGTTGCCGGACAGTTTTTTGCCCGTTTGGGGCATTTGCCCTGGGCTGACGAAATTTTAAAGTAGCCTATCGTTCAAGTCGGGTCCCATTTGGTATATATGCAAAATTTGGCGACGATCGATCTAAAATTGTAGATTTGTATAGAGAACATACACACACACACAGAAAATCAATTTTATATATATAGATAGTTAAAATATATTTTAAATTTTAAATTTATTGTACAAACAGCACAATAGAAAAATTATAAACGAACATTTTTCGACACAAAGGTATATAAATAACCTTGGGTCGTACTAATGAATTATTTATATACAAAATTTCTTCGTAACATGCAAAGGTATATTCTACTACAATTAGTTCCAAGCAAGTCATATCAAATATATTGCTTTCATATGTTATACAAGTCTGATGTGTTGCATTACAGATATATTTTCCTACAAAAGATTTATACATATTTTACTCCTTAAAATTTACATTCATTAACCATGGAATGAAACGAACCGCTCAATATGTTATTTCCAGTTTAAACATATAAAATGATTTTGCACTTTCTTGACTTTCTTTCTCTACACATTTTTATTACACCAATTATTTTTATCCTTCTCAGCCCTGGAGGAAATTTCGAATATTACGTTTTTTACGTGTATTTTTCACTATGACACACTCTAAAATTAGTTTTTGTAGACATGATTATAAATTTCTACCAAACTTTAACGAGATCTATAACTAATTTTGAGGTCCTGCGTGCGCATCCGAAGATGTCACTCTTAGCTATTACTACGAGGGTTTCAACAGCTGGCTAACGAAACCCTATCTGAGCATTTCATATAACTAGGTGTACTTTTCAAAAATTACACCTAGTTAATGTCTAGTGTCTCCTGCAGGGGACGTCAGGACCGAGGAGGTTATATTCACAAAAAGGCTTGACCGAATCCTCGATTTTCAAACAAAATGGGTTGAAAATGAAACCTCACGGCTTTCATATCTATGTTTTTCACAATGAGGTTGGTGTGTGCGCTAACCAGGCATGTCTCTGACTAGAGTTTTCTGACGATTTCGGCCATTCATGGAGAGATTAACTTTGATGTTATCAAAAGTAGTTTTCTCTAAATTCAGCATTTATGAGAACTTATGTAATGATCAAATTTTACAATCGAACCAAATTTATAGAATAGAGTTGAATTGAAAACTTTAAAAAAAAATGCCTATTTGCTTTGAGCTAAAGATTCTCTAGAAAAATTCGGTAGGCTACTCCATTTAATTGATCAAGCCACTTAAGACGACAAATGAACTGTAGCGATGAAAAAATGAAGCAAATCTTACATAATCAAGAACACAATATTAGGTCTTGCATAACGAATGGCTAATTGTCACAAGACCGTTCGGTAAACACGGCAACTTATGACCGAATCGATGCACACGAAGGAGCTCGAGAAAGAAAGGAAAAAAAAACCACTAACAAAATGAAGATTTTTCCAAACAACGTAAGAAAAAAGCATTATATTTCGTTTCAACGATTGTAATAACGATAGCTCTAACATAAAATATACGATTTAGAATTGGATGCAAGTATGTAAAATAGGGTACAAAAGGTCAGGAAATCAGAAGAATTCATACTTCTTTTAATTTAAAAATACAGTAGCAACGTGCAACAACTTGCCTCTATACCAGTGATTCTCAACGTGGGCGTTAACGCCCCATTGGGGGAGATGGAATGTTCCAGGGGGGCGGTAGAAGCTACGGGTGTAACATAGGATCCTATGGGTTAGATTGCGTTGGAGGCGAAGGGAGAAAAAAGGTTGGGAAACTATGCTCTATACCAGTGTTTCTCAACCTTTTGGAGTTCGCGGCACCCTCGGTAATAACATTAGAAACGTGGGGGCACCCTTCCTTGAATACATACAAAATACGGTTTACTACAACAAAAATCGCCGAGTAAAAATATATCAATAAAGTTTTGTTCGATTAATCATTAATATTAAACTTTTGATTGATGCTTAAAATAACGTAATTTTTGAAGCCACGTAAATTGGCCCCAAAATCTTGCAGTCTATTTCTTTGTGGATGGCATCACTACACATGACAAGCATTGCACAGAAACAAACTTCACGTTAGATTCACAACACATACACACACGTTCCGGCATGTACCAATTCATTAAAAATTCCGTAGAGGAATTTGTGAGAGCTGCATGTACGCTTGAGTAGTAGTAGTCTATTTCATGCTTTGCATTTTATTGTCGCTATAGCAGAGAAATCTTGCTCGCACAGACGAGCTGTTGCTTTGTTCATTAGATTAGGATGCTCCTCTCTCTCAGTCCAAGCCAAAAAGCAGCCACCGACGCATCCCTCTTGGTGAACTTATCTTTGAGTGTGGAATAGGAGCAAAGATCAATAAATTCATCTCGTTCGTAAGCAGTGAAATTTATTTCCTCCGCACTGTCTGCGAAATCAAATGGTGAGACAACCCAGTTGAGATTCTCAGTGGAAAGAGATGTAAAGTGCATACCTATTGCATCTTGCAATCTTGATAAATGTTGAAAAATGAGGTCTTTCTCATTATCCGAAGGTGATGTCACTCTCCGCAATTAATACGAAGGTTTCGACAGCTGGCTGATGCAAAGTTAAATCCAAGAAACTCAATTCGTCTTGCTGGGAATCGAACCCACGTCCTTCCACTAGCCGGGTGAGCGCCCTAGGCCAATAAACTACAAAGCCAACGAATCCTGTTTTCTTAGAGCTCGTGTGCGCTGACCCAACACCTTTTATAGCAGGAAGCCTCCGCGCGAAGCTCGTGACACCACTGAAGAAGTCTTTTTCCCTGCAGCCACATTAGGGATAGCAGGCCGACGCATGCGATATCTTTACCTTTTTTTTGAAGTATATCCAATGATTATAGGTGAAATGGACTTCTTCAGTGACGCCACGAGCTTCGCGCGGATTCTTTCTGCTATAGATGGTGTTGGCTGAACGAGGCCGTACATGGACAGCCAGACCTAACTCAGGCCAAAGCTGACATTGTCACCAGATGGCGACTTATCGGATGAGTGTCATGAATGGAGAGTAATCAATTTCACTTAATTTATTTTTATTTTAAGACCTAAAGTGGACTAATATATTTTTTTAGTTATCTCCGTATCTCGCGGCACCCTAGGGTGCCGGGGCACACCGGTTGGGAAACACTGCTCTATACCAAGACTTTTATTGGACCCCACTCTACCGTTCCAGTAGATTTATGGTGTGAAAATTAAAAAAATTGATCCCTGGGAATCCAGGCTAGAGCCCTGTCAGTTTCCCCCTTGTGGAGGGATTTCCCCATTGTAGCTTGATGGCTTTAATTCCTGGCATAATTGATCAGCAATACAAGGAGGAAGTATATAGAAATAACACTAAATTTAGTGTTTTCCAATTGCAATGTGAAAAGCACTTAGATGTGAAGAATTACTCCGATGATTTCAGTCTTCCTTCAAAATATTTTCATTCTAAGTTACATTCTAAGTTAAATTTGGAAAATTCCCGAAGAGGTTTATAAAATCCACTGGATAGATCTGCGGTTCTCAACCTTTTTTGACTCGCGGATCAATTTTTTGGTGTATAATTTCTATGGCGGAGCTCTGTAGGCCTATTTTTATTTACTTATCCATCAAAGTTCGTGATTTATTTTTATTATTTACAAATATTCATTTTTTTTCAAATAAACTTTTTTTATATATTTGCCTCGAGCGGCAGCGGAGCTCCTGGGAAGTGCACACGAAGCCCCCAAGGGTTCCGTGGAGCACCGGTTGAGAACAGCTGGAATAGACTAAATCCATTATTTAATGGATTTAGTCTATTCCAGCTGTGATCTCACTTATGCTTCAGTGCAAGGGAACAAGGAAAAAAAAAAGACGCATGTGTGAGAGAGGTGTAGAAGTGAATAGCATTATCACGCTATATCTTTGACCGGGATTGCAGTAAATAGTCTTATGACAGAAAGAAACTAATAAAGAGGGTGTGTAAGTGAGAGATCACTGTATTTGCTACATCAATCAAAAACTGTAAATAGATATTATAGAATCTTAAGGTGCTAACTTGCTCAATATTGAATTTAAAGGATGAGAAAAATATAATACGAAGGATTTCAATCAGTACAAGAAACTAATGGCGGGAAAAAGCCGCAAAACCAAGCGAAACACATAATAAAACAATGGCGTTTGCGTGGCGTCAAAACATTTTCAAATTCTCACTTAAAAACTATTTTCATTAAAGAAGACCTACTCTATACCTATTTATAGATGTGAAAAAAATCATAAAATTACACTGTAGTCATTAATATGATAGAACTTACACAGGCTCCGGTTCCCATTTCCTACTCTTGAGGCAGGCGTTTCCCATTCTTTTTTTACTTGATATCGATCAATTATATGCAAATGTTTGTAGTTACCAAGACAGCGAGGAGGAACAAAAAAGTGGAGCAAAAAAAAGGTGGTCAGTGGTCAACGTTTACTCCTCCACACGGTCGAAGACTCCACAAAAAAAACCACAACATTAAACGCCACAGAAACTTCATCCACAGATTCGTCAGTGGAAAGAAACCTCAATGAAGGCCCGTTATACTGTGACCTCTTTTTCTCTTCTACTGATTTTACTAGCTTCGTTCTAGTAATAATAATCTACAACAAGTAATATACTTCTAGTCAGCAGCCACCACCAACCAGCAGGGCAGTGCGAACAAGCCGTGAGAGAAAAACCTGTTCGTTCACAACCACGAACTCGACATCATGAGGTAACCAGCAAATGTCTGGCCGAAATAAGAGAAGAAAAAAAAAACACCTTTTACTAATCGTTCGAACGGTGTATGTTAATTCGAGCTCGCTGAAAAGAGTAAAAAGCCATAAAAATCATTCAGGTGTTTATATGCACAAAGCTCTGGAGATGCCGGTGTATGACTCCGACTTTCACTAACGCGACGACTCATCCGTGTCGGAACAAAATGAAAGTTCGGCCACACTCCACAATCAGTTATGTCATGAAGCAAGTCCAGTGGCGTAATCACCAAAACAAGTTTTAAAAAAAAATCAGTAAATCATAGTTTATCGAATTCTTTGGACTTATGAAAAGTACCGAGAAAAAAAAAATCTAAACATCTCTTCACCTTTTATACGATTCCCTTCATTTATACAATATTTTTGTACAATATAAATTTAATTCAATAAAAGGTAAGCCCCCCCCCTAAAAAATCATATCCAGGGGACCACTTAGATGCAGGAATGGCGAGGGGCTTACGGGGATGTAGCCCAGGGCGGTAGGTTCGGAGGGTCGGTAAATTCGAAGAATGAGTGGTATACAAAAATTCTTCGTAGCATAACTAATAAAAATACCGATATTCTAAACATTATAACTACAGTTGCATAAGCTTGCCCGAAATGCTTAGTGCACGAGTTGCCCAAGATGACTTTGCTGCAATTATCATTGCGTCCAACTTAAATTCTTTGTTGTTCAATTGAAAGTTCAATTCTTTGAACGAAAAAATTCGGCTTATACACGAATATGCAGTACACCGCCATGAAATGCTAGGGTGCCTCAAGAGGGCCCCGTCCCCTATACATTAAGAAAACACTGAATACAACTAATTTCAATACTATAGATTGCAATAGATTTTGACGCAGTAGCGGCTCTACACTGGAAGGGTCTCACAGATATGACAAATTAAAACTTTTATCCCAGGGCCGTAGCGTGCCTTCTCGAGGCTCCCTTAATATAATTATGCAAAATAAGTGTACTTTCTTTGTGGGAGCCCCATTTGACTCGGAGCCCTAAAGCAGTGCCTCGGTTGCCCTAGCCTAGTTACGGGCCTGCAACCTTCCTTTCCCCCCCCCCCCGATTTTGAGAAACATACTATATTTTTTCACTCTTTTGGGTTTCATAGTAGAAATTTTTCTCACCAATGTAGAATCTTGACGTCCAAAATTAAGTTTTTTTTTAAACATACCAAAGCTAAAACTCAACTAAATTCAAACCAACTCATTTGAATATTTTTTCTAAATGCCTGCAACTGATTAACACGAAAAAACTAGAAATTTGAGAGAAGTCCGAAGATGCAACTGATATATGTATAAAAAAGTAAAATTTTTTGAATCAAAATGGGTCCACGAACTATAGTAAATCACCAGAACAGGATATTTCAAAAACAATTATTTAGTCACAGTGATTCCAAACGGTCTACTGCAGATAAGGGGAAATGAAATCCGTCAAGAGTACTATGGAATATTTTGAGGGATAATGTTATGAAAGATGCCATGATGCTGTGATTACACAACCACATTAAATCAACAAAACTGGCCACACATTTTTTTTAACTGAATTGCTTGAAGCAAATCAATTTTATTTCGCCATTTTAGGATTCAACCAGAATAATTTGAACGAAACTACAGTAAAACCTCGATTAACCGTCAGTTTCTGTTACCCGTTATCGTCTAAAAAAACAGTCCCAGATTTTAAGGTACAAAAAGATAGGATCACTGCTATGGCAATACCTTCTAGAACAGAAGGTATGACTCTAGAAGGTATTGGCTATGGTCGTCTGTGCAAATGCCACAGGAAATCATGGATTACCTTGTAATTGGTATATCCAAAAAAACCACGTGCTGTCAAAAATTTAAATATGAACGCATTGCTTGTGAACTTTTATCCCCAAAAAAGTGCTTGGATGGACCAGTTTTTTTTTTTCAGAATGATTCCACAACGTTTTCGTGCCGCAAGTTAGAGCTCATATGGCCGAAAAGCCGCAAAAAGCACTGCCGTTAATGGACAATGCCTCGACACATCCCTCTTCTGAATTCAAAAATGATCTCCCTGATCAGCAGTGCCGTCTTAACGAATGGGCAGAGCGGTCTTAAGAGCGTCATGGGGCCCCGGGCCAAATGATTTTTCTGATGTCCTACCAGGAAAATTTTCGAAAATTTGAATCGCCGTATGTGTACGGATGTATCAAAAGATTTGTTATTCGTTTCGGTTATCCGTCACAGCCCTGGTCCTGACGGTAACGGTTAATAGAAGTTCTACAGTATTGAAATAATTTGTGAATGGAGAACTACAACTGTGCAACTTAAGTAACTATGCTCAGAGGCGGATTTATATGGTGCCTATATAATTGCCTGTAGGCTATACAGATTTTGCCACCCTTTACCTACTCTAATTTTCTTGGCCGCTCATTCATCAAATTTTCCGCCCTCGCCCGTTTCCCCCTTCCCTCTCGCGAATATAGTCACCTTATCATGGCCCCACGAGGGGTGGGCTGACAAGGCTCCAGCCCTGGAACAATTTTCACAATTTTTGTTGCTTTTTCACGCTATAAATTCATCATAAAGGGGTCCGTAAAAGTCTGGTCGGGGGGGCCCCGCAAAAGATCCCAGCCTAGGGCCCTGCTCCAGGAAGGGGCCATGCACCTTATAATAAAAACCTTGTACATACATTTTTTTCGAAAATGACATTTTTACATTGAGAACATATTTCACCTATTACAGCTTTTGAAGGAGGAAAAAAATCGACAACTATCTGCTCTCTATAGATAAAAAAAAATAACCCCCTTTCGTGTGTTATTCAATGGGACGCCCCATCTTTTTTCTGCTCTTCATGTAACGTTGGGAATTTTTGACGCACGAAGTTTATCATTACAAGATAACGATATGCTTTTGTTTTCAAGTCACTCTTTTGATCACTCAAGCACACTCTGGATCAATGGTTCTCAACATTTGGAAGCCTGCGGCCCGGTAAATCTCTTGTATAAGTGAAAAGCCCAGTCATACACACAACTAATAAGAAATTAATTGAAAAAATGAAACAATCACTCATAGTGTGGTGTCGCTAGTGTTAGGGCCGTCTTAAGAACATCATGGGCCCCAGGGCCAAATGATTTTTCTGAGGCCCAACCTGAAAAATTTTCGAAAATTTAAATCGATTCTAATTTTTGTGAGGCCCCTCTTCCCTTGAGGCCCGGGTGGGCCCATGCGTTAAGACGGCACTGGTTAGGGCCCGGGGGTTGAGAAACACTGCTCCAAATCACTATTTTCGTCCCTCATGCCTTAGGTCACTCCCATGCAGACACGCTGGCATGAATATAAAAACATTGGGGTTGGGGGGCCTTAAAGTTGCCAGTCATTCTGTAATACGGAACTCCAGCTGCTACCCCAGTAGCACAACGATATAGTACAATATCTGAACTATATCATTATACACTGAAGAGCCAAAAAAACTGGTACACCTGCCTAATATCGTGTAGGGCCCCCGCGAGCCCGCAACACGACGTGGCATGGACTCGACTAATGTCTGAAGTAGTGCTGGAGGTAATTGACACCATGAAGCCCGCAGGGCTGTCCATAAATCCGAAGGAGTAAGAGGGTGTGGAGATCTCTTCTGAACAGCACGTTGCAAGGCATCCCAGATATGTTCAATAATGTTCATGTCTGGGGATTTAGGTGGCCAGCGGAAGTGTCTAAAGTCAGAAGAGTGTTCCTGGAGCCACTTTGTAGCAATTCTGGACGTGTGGGGTGTCACATTGTCCTGCTGAAATTGTCCAAGTCCGTCGGAGTGCACAATGGACATGAATGGGTGCAGGTGATCAGACAGGATGCTTACGTACCTGTCACCTGTCAGAGTCGTATCTAGACGTATCAGTGGTCCCATATCACGCCAACTGCATACGCCCCATACCATCACAGAGCCTCCACCAGCTTGAACAGTCTCCTGTTGACATGTAGGGTCCATGGATTCATGAGGTTGACTCCGTACCCGTACACGTTCATCAGCTCGAAGCAATTGGAACCGAGACTCGTCAGACCAGGCAACGTGTTTCCAGTCCTCAACAGTCCAATGTCGGTGTTGTCGGGCCCAGGCGAGGCGTAAAGCTTTGTGTCGTGCAGTCATCAAGGGAACACGAGTGGGCCTTCGGCTCCGAAAGCCCATATCGATGATGTTTCGTTGAATGGTTCGCACGCTGACACTTGTTGATGGCCCAGCATTGAAATCTGCAGCAATTTGCGGAAGGGTTGCACGTCTGTCACGTTTAATGATTCTCGTCAGTCCCGTTCTTGCATGATCTTTTTCCGGCCGCAGCGATGTCGTAGATTTAATTTTTTACCGCATTCCCGATATTCACGGTACACTCGTGAAATGGTCGTACGTGAAAATGCAAATTTCATCGCTACCTCGGAGATGCTATGTGCCATCTCTCGTGCGCCGACTATAACACCACGTTCAAACTCACTTAAATCTCGATAACCTACCATTGTAGCAGCAGTAACCGATCTAACAACTATGCCAGACACTTGCTGTGTTATATAAGCGTTGCCGACCACAGCGCCGTAATCTGATTGGTTCCATATCTCTTTATTTGCATACGTATGCCTGTACCAGTTTTTTGGCTCTTCAGTTTATATCGAAATGTCAGAGGAATATCATTATATAATACCATATATATGCGTATACGCAGAAGGAGGAAGGATGCTACGCTTTGGACTCCAATAGCCTCAGCGCTCCCCCCCCAGGTTCCGGCGCCTATGCTCCCATGCTTACCCACTATGTCGATCTCTTCCACTCTCTAGGTCACATCGACTTAGCCCCCACCCTCCAGGTCACCCATATGCTTGCACACTTTTTTTGGTCATTCACATGCTTGTGCACTTCCTATGTCAACCTTTTATGGTCAAAACATGGTCACTCACATGCTTGCTCACCGTCTATGCAACTCTTCAGGTTGCTCTTATGCTTGCACAATCAAGGTGGTCACTCTTTTGGTAGCTCATTGATTTGTCCCTCGCTCTGCAGACAGAGGCAGGTTTATAATTTTGCTGAACTTTTCCTTTTTCCACTCTAAATTTTCTTGACTACTAATTCCTTAAATTTGCCTTAAAATTCCTTAAGCTTTTTGTCTGCGTATTCCTCCTGTAAATAAGCTTCTGTGTATGCAAAATTGACTACACCTGATCAGATGCACCAAACAGCAATAATGCTCACAGTAATGAAGCTGAGAGGAGATACAAAAAGTAATGTACACAGCCACCAACCTCACTCCCCACAATCTAAAGATGTCAATAAGTAAAACTTTTGCCTAAGTTATACTGAATGAATTCTATCTAATGGCATTTGTATGAATATTCTAAACATTCATGGAGCTATTAATAATTTGAATTGATTTTTGGTTTTTGTTCTCACACTCATTTACATATTTCTTATAATTCTTAGTTATTATTAACACTTGAAAAACACTAAGAATTTCAACCACCATTATCTCTGCAAATGTTTATTTCAATCCCATAGGCACGATGTCAATACTTGATTGGAAAAACATATGGGAAATATATACACAAAGAAATATGAGACGCATCGCTGATTCTCACCAAAAAAGATAGCAAACAAAAAAAAAAAAAAAATGTCAATTAAGGCCAAACGCAAAAAAAATAGCAATGAGCAGGGTATAAAATTCTACTATAAATCGCAATAAATTAAAAAAAATCATGAAAAAACATTGAATACGACAAATAGGCCTATGCAGGATGAAAATATTAAATAACATGGCATATTTTTACTCACAAATATCTCAAAATAATTTGAAAGTAATTAAAATTACCTTCCTTTACAATCTCAGATAAGATTGGAAATTCAAGTAAGCTTGGTTGAAAATACAACAGGATCATTGCATAAGGAAAGACAAAAATACTAGAAACCACAGAATCGTCCCTCTTAAAATACAAATACAGGCCATATGGTCACCCCTAATCCATAGGCGATGAAGAGTACCCCCCCCCCCCACCCCGGTTCAGTGAAAAAATTATTGTATTATTGGCATGAATGGGAAAGCGGAGATGGACATTCAGCCCCCCCCCCCCGTCCTGCACACATCTTGGTGATACGCCCCAGCATTCTCAAGGAGTCTATCTACTATGCCCTGATCATATATGGTGGTTCATTTCTTTCAGTATAACAGAGTCAAAAATTATGTGAGCTGATATTTTCCTACACTGGGGCAGTTGGCATATACGAATTAATCTGATCCTCTCGGTCGCTTTATTGTACTGTTATCTAAGTTACATTGAATTATTTTTCAGGTTCACAAGTTATTTCAGGTTATGCATCATATCTATCAGTGTAAGGAAGGAGACTCCAATTCCTCCTATTGGCTACTGTTTTGATTATGGTACTTTAGAATGCTGCATAATTGTTGAAATCAGGTAGGAGATATTTTAAGTGATCAGATTCCCCCCCCCCATTTCCCAGGGTGCAATGGGCTCAGAGCAGTAGTCAGAAATTGCTTTGGTGGAGGGCAAACTGATAGTAAATTCCTTCAATCACATGACTATAGATGTGGGGGTATTCTGAGGCAAATTTATAATTTTACTACCGGGGCAGGTTAAAACAAATTTTGCTGTCCTCCTTTGATTATAATTGTATTTGTGGTCTTGGCCACTAATTACCTGAAATTTGCCACCCGTTGAAATTGGCTACCTCAAACTATAGCTCGCCTTGTCTCCACCCTCAGTAAATATGCCTCTGTGGTTATCAAAAATTCTTATTCCCCTCCCGCAACCCAGTCTTGAGTGACTTTAAGATTGAGTATTGTTACTTAGGCTTTGTTTTAAGGACTGACTGGAGAAACATATCATATAGGACTTATCATTATAAATACATTAACACAATGAAAAGTGCATTGGAACTAGAGGGTAATATTGTTAGATAGGTGATTATCATTATAAGGGTATCATCACAGACATATTTAGTTGGGGGGGGGGGGGACGCTAGACTAAGTGGGCTATCACCCTAGGCAGCAAATTTGTGTAATTGGCTGCCAACCATCATATTTAAACAGGATGGGGTGAAAAAACTTGAATTCAGGGACAGCTTAAGCAAGGGAGCATACACCCGGGTGGCAGCCTAGGTTCTTCTTTGGACATAGAATTTAAAAAAAAACTGAACAAGCAAGATTGATAGTAATTTAAATAGCAAGAATTGACAAGACATACCTTGACAATGAAATATTAAGAAAACTTGAGGGAACAGACACAGTTGGGGGTCGTAACACCAGAAACAAGAACAACTATCACGAGGGGGGGATGTTTTTTTCATCCTCCCCAGGAGTGGTGAAATAGAGGCAAAGAAAGCATTCAAGCTATCGCTTATCCAGGACCTGAAATACCAGAATCCCCCTCTCCCCTAATTTCTACCCAGGAAACCTTTTAGAATAGATATCTTGACATTAACAAAGTTCACTCTATATCGGAGATTTAAGGTTAATTTAAAACTTCAACCCGGGGGGGGGGGGGGGATTGCTCATCAGCGAGCTGTAATGAGTCAAAAGTTATATGGTATGATGGGAACAGTGAACTCTGAACTAGGGCCCCAGAGCCAAGTGGCTTTTCTGAGGCCCTATCTAATAAATTCCATAAAATTTCAACCAGATCTCATTTTTGTGAGGCCCCTTTTCTCCTGAGGTGCCCGGGTAAGCCCCCATACGTTAAGACAGCACTGCTCTGAACCAACAAGCCAGTTTGTTTAAAAGTGGGATGTATAATCAAATACATTTTGGTGGGAATAAAATACAATACAGCTTTGGACGGATGAAAAATTAGGTATACCTCTGATCTCTCCTAGGCTATAGTATTTTTTAGCCTCTCAACAGGGCCATCTGTGGGGGCGGCACACAAGCCTTTGCACCATGGCAGCAAGCAATCTCAAGCCACCCCTCGTTGAATTGCCTGCAGACGGAAAGCTCCGAATTCACCACTGGTTATTGTTATATAGGACTTTACTATACGAGCATATAAAAATCTTTACTTTACAGATTTATTATACAAAAATCTTGAGATCTTACTTGTTTCCATCGCTGGCCATCTTGTTATTTCACTCAATACTATAAACAAGAGTGTAAGTATAATATTAATAAAAATCAAAAAAAAATTTACACAGTATAAAATAATCCTAATAACAATTCATAAAAAGCTCATAATCTGCCTTGATAATGATAGCAACTTCACACTACTTAAAAAATAATCAAATACAGTTATTCTCTCAGGGGAAAAAAATCTCCAACCAGTTTACAACAGAAAAGTTTTTCGCCCATAAATAATACCTAGCAAAAGTAATCTATACAAACATTATAGCCAATGCTAGAAACATGGGCATTTCATTAATTGTTCAATGTGAAAAGTTGCTAGTACACTAAACCCACACATACACTTTGTCCATATACCTCTACTGAACTCCTAATAAATCGGTACATATTGGAATGTGCATGTAAGTGTTATGAACACTTATTGTAAGGATTGCTTCTGTGTAATGCTTTTAATAGTGTTGCCATCTATTTTTCAAAAGATGAGCAAAAAATGCTCTGACTTTTGGATTTGAATATCTGCTCGCATTCGAGCCTCGAAGTCAGAAAGTGAAAAGTAGCTGAAAGTCATCTACTAAATAACTAAATTGGCTAATGGTGAAAAGCTTCGATTTCTGACATTGCCCACAACACATATATATTTGATAGGACCAAAGTTTGAAGTCTACGCACTTTGAGAAGTGGCAAACTAGTTCCTGAAAACAAACATTAACCTATTCTCAATATCTGCTGCCCATTCAAATTCAACCCTCCCCCACCCCCAAGCTATAGAGTGACCCTGAGAGCAAGAGACGAGGTCAGTGAGCAACCAAGAGATGTACAGAGTGAGTGACCAAATAATGTAGATAGCATTTGAGCATTGAAGTGACCATAAGAGGGACCTAAAAAGCTAGGGCAAGGTCTCAGTAAGTGGCCAAGAAAGTACGCAAGTATGCAAGTGATTTAGAGAGAAAGGATCAGGTCAGCGAGTGGTTGAAAGAGTGCACTAGAGACTGAGGGATGAGGTCTCTGAACAACCCAGAGAGTGAAAGAGCAGGTCAGTGAGTGAAAAAAAAACCAAATAACCTAGATAGAATGTGAGTATTAGAGTGACCTAAAAGGTTAAGGCCAGGTTAGTGAATGGCAAAGTGTGTAAGCATGTGAATGACTTAGAGAACAAGGAACCAGGTTAGTAAGCATCCAAAAGAGTGTCCTAGAGACTGAGGTCTCTGAACAACCAAAAGAATGATATAAAGAGCAAAGTACCAGGTCAGTGACAAAACAAACAATTTAGATAGTGTATAACTTAGACTACAATTAGAACACATGAGTGACCGAAACAGTGAGAGACAGAGGCAAAATTCCAGGGCGATGACTTCGAGGAATAAGCATACAATAGAATTACACAAGATTGGGAGAAGGGCAGCAAAATCATAAATCGGCCTCTGAACATGTAGATATTTTAACCAGGCATGTATTTTATCGACTACGCACTCGATGCTAGCATATAAAATATTGATTTTGGCATGCATTATTTTAATTTAAGCATGTGAATATTTGGAGATTTTCTCAGCGATGGTGTTCATCACATTTAATACAGAGTTTGTTTCAAGTTATTGTCGGTTTTGATTATGGTAGATTTGTATAAAAAAACTACATTGTGCATTTTTAAACTCGCGTGTGAAACTGGAGTCTTGAGTGATGATATCAATTCAAAGATGACATTTTATCCTTGATAAATTCTAATAAAACCATTAGTAATTAATTACCACATATTGAAGTAGGAAAAATTATAACATAATAAATGATTTAGCTTAAATTTTTCTTCAATTATAAATTTAAAATTTGTGAATAGCACTGGTGGAAATAAATGCAACTTACGGAACGGGAAGGTGAAAATACAAACAAGGTCCTTGTCGAAGAGCCCACAGCAAAAGCCGCAGTGAAGAGGATAGCAAAATCCGCAGTGAAGAGGATGTCTGCTACAGGAAAGGATTTAAAAGTCGGTTTATACGATGTTTGAATCAAAAACTTGGCGTGATTTCGATTGAGTGTTTTACGCCCAAACAGAATATTTTCGGAAAATTTAAAAATGTTTCAATTTACCAAAATTTATTTATTATATCAAAATTTGCTTTGTCACGTATGTGTCTTTCATTAATATGAAGAGAATAAAGTTTGAGTGTTTCAATCAAACCGAAACTTTTTTTTTTAAGTTTCTGGTGATTGAAATCATGGTGAAAGTCATTGTAAAGGCATGAAAGTTTCATTTCGGGTGGTGGAGATTGGCGCAAATCTTCTATGTTTATGTTGTGTGCGAGTGCTTTTTAATTTTGAAAGTAATTTCTCCCCGATGTGCGTGTGTGTAATTTCGAATAAAGTTCATCAACACTAAAAAGAAACATTTGAAGGTAATTTAATTTTTAGCTGTACTTTCAATGCCATGTTTCGTTTTTCTTCAAGCCAGTTTAGAGGAGTTCTTATTGTTTATTTTCCGATCATTGTTCGCGGCATGTGGTTTTGAAACATTATTAGTTATCGTCCATGTAGTTTCATGTTAAAAATCAATGTTTTTCCATTCACATTCGTACTTTATAAGGGTTGTTAAACTTAAGGACTGATTTCGGTGCGTTTTGTGTATACTTTTATTACATTCTCAGTGATTTAATTTTAGTACCGGTTCTAGTTGAAATCCAAGTACATTTCTAGTACAGTGACAACCGCTTATAAGGATCACGTTTTGTTATGCCGATTTGATTCTTATAGGCGGTTGATTCATATAACCAGTGATTCTTATACGTGGCGGCTACTGTACTGAAAACTTTTTATAATTTTAATCGCATAGAGTGTGGTTGACCCTTAATTGCTAAGAATTCAATTAATGCGAACTCAAGTATGGAACAACTGGTTGTTAAATTGTTTGTAATTATGAGCATATAAGGTTAAACCCATTAACCTTAAAAGCTCTTTTGCACAGGTTAAGTAATTAAGTAGGGGAAGAGCTGTAGTCTATTCCTTTTTGTGATGTGTTGGCGATTTTTTTTTTCTTTGGTGAGGAAAAATGCCAAAAAGTTGCCAAGAGTGAAACTTAGTCATGCTTTTCAGACGTCTTTCTTGCCAAAAAATATATATATAATACAGTGTATGCTTGCTATAGCAACTATTCCATTACAATTACCTGTATGATAAGTCCCAGATGTTTTCATAGAACGACTATCATATATGTTTTACTTTTGATACAACGGCCCTCACAATATTACGTCCATTTTTGACGGAACGAAGGCATGGTGTTATATTGAGAGTGGACTATACTATGGCTGTTTAAATGAAAAAGTGATGATAAAAAAACAATAACGAAACATTCTTAGAAAAAATTCAATGCTCAGGAAAAGAAAACTCTTTGGGTTTGGTCAAAAACAGTCTGTGGGTGCAATAAAAACACAGTTGTGGGATTAAAACTCTAATGGCTAGTATGGAAATAAAATTGATAAAATGGAAACATGAGATGTAGCCTATATCCTTAGAAAATGAAATATTCCAGCGAGAAAAACAATGTAACATGCTGGGAAAACAAACAATGTATAAAGGAACAAAAACTAAATCGGAAAATGCTAACGGACTCAATTCTAATGCTGCACTCTTTACAAAAGTCTATTGCGGACGCAGGTAAAACAAAAAATTGTCCATAAAAGAGGGGTGACCGTATCTGAGGGGGGTGTTCATTAAGAAAGGTTTTATTGTAACACTAGCAACCTCTAAAGGTGACATCACCTTCAAATGATAGCAAAAACGGAAATGTCAGTCACCCTTATTTAGCAATATTTTTTCGAACTTCCCATTTTACTGCATGATTACCAAGCAGATTTATTTCCTTTCTTATTTTAATTGACTTGTCATACCAACTTTCGGTACAAATAGGTTATTGATTTTTGAATTTTTTTCAATGATTTTATTCAAGATATTTCTTTTTCATAGATTTCATGGATATCAAAATCGCTTATCGGAATCATGGGATCGAGGGATCATCATCAGATAGTGACAGCGATTCTAACGATGATAGTGATGTGTGGAAGCGGCACTCGTCCAGTCGAGCCACTAAACAAGATTCACCGTTAGAAAGCAACTTCACCACTGTTCCCACCCCTGTGCCAACCACGCCTCCTGCACCCATAGCTAATAACTCCAGGAAAAGGAAGGTGAATAAGATCTGGTCCAATGTCCTCGAAGAAGAGACTGTCGTTAGCGAGCTTTGTCAAATTGGACTTGAAGCAAAATGTCCAGACAATCAGAACAGGAACTGTGAAAGTTATAACTACAGACTTAAGTATTCTGATCCGAGGAGGGAACAGGACATGGAGACAGACGGCACCATGCAAGACGATCACGAGGAACCAACAGAAGATCTCAAAGAAAGACTTAAGTTTAAAAGGCAGAGAAAATATGGCAGCATGGAAAGTCTGTCATGTTACAGGAAGAAAGATGATGAAGATGATGCTGGAAACCGTTTCCCTCGTCTGAGTCGCGCCGATCTGGAAGTCGCACGGAAAATTGTTCACATTCTTGGCGAACGGAAACATTATCTCATTTGTGAGTATATTTTAATGTTGATCTTGGTGTTTTGCTTGTGTTTGGTGAGTGGTTGTACTGGCAGTGTAAATGTGCTTATCATCATTTGACAAACATCAGATTTAATCCAGTCTTCAGCTTGGGAATGTTTGTGCTGCCATTCAAATATTTAATTTAAGCCGTCACTCTCTCTAACATCAGTGGCACTTTGAAGGGTTTGTCTGTTGGGTCCCCAAATTTATAACCACAGATAGACTCCAAGGACTGGGTGGAGGGCAATGATGATGTCGTGAGTGTCTGTATCATAGCTGCCAAGTCCCTCCGAAAATTCCGGAGGTTCTCAAAATTCTACTCCATCTCCTGGACTGCCAATAAATTCTTTTCTCCCAAATTTAAAGTGTGATTGTAAAAAAAATTTATTTTCAGGGAAAAAATTATTCCTGAAAACTTTACCCAGAAAAATGGCTTTCTTTTATTTTCCATCCCTGAAATGATGTCATAGGCATTGTCTCCATTACGTCAAATCACAAAACATATTTCATTCTCGGGGAGGGGGGGGGGGAATTACAAAATTTACCAAACAGCCAGCGTCAGTTCAGCCTTCTGACACCTGAAATTGGCGAGAGGACATGCATCTGCTTTGACTATATGTCTCACTGAGTCTGTATGACTTGCTTCAAGCCTGATGGTGATTTTAATTGCTGAGATCTTATTTGAGAGCAGTAATGGCACATGATTTAACCTACTGGTTGATGACTTGGCACTAATCGGCAATGACTTGCGTGATGCCATGTGTTTGAAAAGGGGAAATATCCCTACAATTTTACTTTCATTAATGAAAAATTCCTACATTGTTTTACAAAAATCCCTTATATATTTATTTTTGTATTGAATTTTGATCCACGTAAAAACCCCCCTTCTTATTCTCTTAAGTTGGTAGCTATGATATATTGATGAAAGTCAACTCTATCATCCATATTAGGACATGGGCATTGTTGCTCTAGAAAAATCAGTTCTAAAAATGTTCAGTGGGGGGGGGGGGGGAAGACTGTCACTGCATGTGCGGTGATAATCAGTAATGAAACCATATGATCATAGCTGACAAAACTTTATTCACAGATTCTAATTATAGGTAGAGTTCAATATGTTGCCCTTCAACATGTTCCAAAAAGTGGAAGCTATGAATGACATGTTTAACTGATGAACATGACGAATCCATTGATTTTTATTGCATATACTTGTGCCAATCGGTCTTTCAAAGTTGATGAATTGCCAAGGTGTCTTTAATACACACCAGAACTTTAAAAATTGAAAAAAAAATTGAACTTAGGAGTCAAGAATGGGTAATTTTCCATTATAACCATCCACTTGACGAATTTTTTGTCTTGGTGACTACCTGTTAGAGCAATTGGTGCCTTTTTTGTCTTTCGCACTGCTAGTTTGGCACAACTTCTTTCCTGGCAAGTTTTCTCAGAGTCAGTTTGCCTCTCTCACGCAACCACATTTTTTTTTTTTTTTTAGTTTTTTTAGTTTTTAACTGAAGAGCAACAAACGTTTTTTTCCTAATAACTGTAATTTATCTTTGTTCTAACGTTGAAGGTGTTGCTTGATTCAAAGGAACTCTTATTATTGACCTGGAGATACATTGTCAACCAAAGGTGTAATATCTTTGACATCTTTCATTTCAGCTGTGCTGGCTTATATCCGTGATATTTTGATTAATTCTGTTGAATATTTTTATGTAAATATGTAATAATCACCCATTGCTCTGTCTCAACATAGAGATATAAGCAGGTGGTCGAAGAAGAGCTGTTCCATACTGGAAAAGAATCATATAGCTGCTGTTTGAATTTGAAATTCCAACTTGGTCCGATTTTTCAAAAATGTTGAAAGAGTAGATGGAAGGTATATGCTGTATTTTAAAATGCCTCATTGTTTTTATTTACTCCAGCATCAACTTCAGAAATGATCTGAAGTTAAACCGTTGAACACAAGAAATATGAAACTTTCCTAACGTGTAGCACTGGCTTTCCCCGGGTTTTATTTATTTTTATGTGTCATTGGTTGAAATTTCTTCCCCAAAAGTCGTAGAAAAACGCAGCTCTTCTTCCCCAGCAGTTCACCAAGTCAATTCTTTGGGAAACTCCCACTATACGGTATCATTTTTGTACTGTTCTCTTTTGTCTATTTTCAGAAACTTTTTTTGAATTCGTTATAAGCTGCGAATCAAATGCGTTATAACGAATCAAATTCATTTTTTTCATTTCATAATATCGGAATCTGTAATACATTGTTCCTGTGTAAACTTATTCAAAGATTAGAAAACTTTTTGTTACAATGAGATTTTTGCTATAACAATATTCGTTAAAACAGGATTTGACTGTAAATGATTGAACCATTTTTTAGAATATGTAGGGAACAAATATTGCACTTTACTGGTTTTCATTTTACATTAGCAAATTTTGAGATAATTTTAAATTAGCAATTTGGTTATTTGTTAGTTAACTATTAAGCTATATGTATATGTAGTGTAGACATTGTGCTTGTGAAAATAAAAGAGTGTGTGCAGTATAATGATGTTTCTTTTTTCCCCCCTTCTATTTAAGATCGAGTTGTTCATGTGATTGGAGCCGATAAAGCTTTTCAGCTGCTGAAGATGACAGAAGATGTCGAAGAGCAAGGTGGAATGTTGATCAAGGTAATTGTAAATACCATATATACTCGTGTATAAGCAGAGTTTTTTTTTTGTGGAAAAATTTCTTTCTCCAAGTGGGGGCGGCAGCATATACTCGGGTCAGTTTTTAATGAGAAAATGTCAATCCCCGCAATCAGTAGTCATTTCTGTAGCAGTGTTCGAGAAACCGGCATCATCGGTAGTGGATATGTTCAAATGCCACAGAACTGATAATGTCAAAGCCGAGGCAAAGAAATTGAAAACATCATTGGTTGGTGGTGGTGGCTAACATTGATTGTACAGCTTTTAGATGTGAGCATCAACAAGCCTCTCAAAGACTGTTTGAGGAATTTGTGGATCGTATGGATGAGTTCCAACGATAAAGAAACTACAAAAAGTGGTACCTTGTAGAAACCCAATATTGGCCTAGTGTGCCAATGGGTACATGAAGCGTGGAATTCTGTTTTCACCGCAACTATCATCCGATCCTTCAAAAAATGTTGCATTATCAATGCCATGGACAGAACTGAAGATGATATCCTCTTTGAAAGTGACAATGGCGAGGACAGTCCAGATGAAGATAAAAACGAAGATGCCACACCCCCTATGATGATCTGCTGGATTACCATGAGCTTGGAGACTCAGAAGGAACTGATATAATACAGGGGTGGGAACTCTGCGCCAATTGTGCTGTACTGTGCCAAAATTAACATCTTGCGCTATCCTGCTCCAATAGGGTATTTTCCTTCGCCAAATAGCGAATTTTGCTTCAGTATGCCCGGAATTCTGTTGTTTCTGTTTGCCGCGAAACGATTTTTTCCGAAAAGAGATTGTTTTATTCCACTGTACTTCAACTATCACCATATTTAAACTATCAGCCCATCATTGGGCTTTCCATCTCGAAACCCCAATAATATCCGTGATCGTGCAACTGAGGTTGGTTTGCAATGGTCTTTCAGCTTTAAAGCGCAAATGTGAGTCAGTTTCCGTTTTCAAAAAAAAAAGTTGCCACTGGAAGCAGCAGAAATTACTGTAGTCTATCGTCATTGCGCGAAATCCCGATGTTTTTAAAAAAATATTCCAGGAGTGAAAAGATCATGTCCGCCGAATTATGATTTGCTAATTTAGAAACTTTTCTGAATAATCAAATCAATTTATTTATTTACAACATACAGAGATTTAGATTAGTTTAAACAAAACAAAACATATTTATCATCCAGAGGCTGTGATGCCTGTACGGATGATTGAAAATTTACATAATTAATGAATAAAATATCTAAAAACATACGACATGAACAGAAACATTTAAAAAAAAAAAAAAAGAGACAGATATACAACATAAAAGAGACAAAATTATCACTGTCAAATAAAAAAATACGTAAAGATAAAAAAAAAAAAATCAAGAACGAAAAAACGTACACAACACAAAAAAAGACAAAGTTCTTAATGCATGACGAGAAATGTAAAATAAAACAAAACATTATAGATAAAAAATATATGAGGAAAAAAATTAAACTCGCACATACATAGACAAACACAAACAAGAACAAATTTTTTTTTTTATTGAAAAAATATACATAATTAAAGTGGCAAAGCTAAATTGAATAAATTTTATTGCTCCTCCTAAAGGTCAAAATAAGAGTCTACATCGTCTATTGAAATTAATAATTTGAATAATGATTTTTTAAATGCCGCGTGTGTGGGTATATTTTGTATTTCTAGCGGTAGTGAATTATATAATTTCGGAGCTAAATAATAAAAATGTTTACGAAAAATTTCTTTCCTAAAAGTAGGAATACGGTAAATCAATATGAGGTCTACGCTCGGAAACATTATCTTTTAAACTGCATAAGCCTTTATTACGGTTTAAGAACAGAATAATACGAAAAATAGCATTATGGCGTAAAGGAAGTAGATTAAGATTTCTAAAAATTGTAGAGGAATGAGGCTGACCCCGATTCAAAGATTTGAAAACTCTTTTTTTGTATTGAAAATAAAGGCAATAAATTAGTTTTATAATCACCACCCCATATAATTACACCATAATTTATAAGTGAATAAAACCAAGCATAGTAAAGGTCTTTTAAGAAATTAGCGGAAACTTTCTTACTTATATAATAAAAATTGTATAAAACAAAACAGAGTTTTTTAAGTAGTTCATGAACATGAGATTTCCATTTTAAATTGCTGTCTACATTTAAACCCAAGTATTTAATACTATTTACTTCTTGAATTGCATCGCAATGAGGTTGAAAATCACAAGCGAGGGTATGAAATTTTAGATTAAGATGTAAATCAGATTGCATAAGATTGAAATTAACGTATTTTGCCTTCTGTAAATTTAATTTTAAATCATTAGCATAGAACCATTTTTGAATTAATATTAGATCGTGGTTAATATGATTCTTAAGTCTGTCAAGATCATCACACGAATACATTAAAACAGAATCATCGGCATAAGTGATCATGGAACCGTCAAATTCTAAATTACAAAGATCATTAATGAAAATCAGAAAAAGTAAAGGACCCAATATAGATCCTTGTGGGACTCCTCTATTTATATGGACATAATTACTGAAATTATCCTGTATTTTGACTCTTTGTTCTCTATTATATAAATATGAAGTGAACCAATTTAAAATATGACCCCGAATACCAGCTGAATTAAGTTTTTGAATGAGAATATAATGGTTCACATTGTCAAAAGCCTTTGAAATATCTAAAAATATTGCAACAGTAAATTTGTTCTTGTCAATGCCATTATAAATAAATTTCGAAAAGGCCAAAAGGGCATTTTCAGCACCTCGTCCCTTTAGAAAACCAAATTGGTTTTTAGCAAAAAAATTCACAGAATACAAAAAATTATATATTCTAATTGAAAGAATTTTTTCAATAAGTTTAGAAAAAATCTGTACAATTGAGATAGTCCTATAATTCAGCAGAGAATTTTTATCGCCAGCTTTAAAAACAGGAGTGATAGTGGCTCGTTTCAGTGACTCAGGAAATACAGTAAGTTGAAATGAGGTATTTATGAACTTTGTGATAATAACAAGTGTTAAATCGCCAATGTTGCCGAATAATGAGTGTTAAATCACCAAATAACGAGTGTCAGATCGCCAATCTCACCAAATAATGAGTGCTGAATCGCCAACCATCGCGTTGATTCTTCCAAAATTCTCTCCCATTTTGCAACAATTTCTTTCTGCGTATAAACAAATTGAAAACTTGATATAGAAAATTTATAATATCTATAAAGACTAGAAAATGTTTAGCCCATTTGAAGGGCTGCTGTTCCAGACAGCAAATAGGGCGTGTGTTAAAACATATATGTAAGGAATTTAAAACCTTTTCGTTTGGGATTTCTATGTACAAGAGATGATGTATTATATATATATGAGTGAGCATTTACTAATATTTACTTTAAAGAACTTATATTTGTTTTCTTGGCCCATAGAATAACTCCCGCCGTAGGACTCCTGGTGGCGTTTATCTTCAGTTGCTGAAATCGGATAAGGATGTGACTGCTGAGCAAGTAGCTGAGATATTTGCTCATGAAGTGCCTTTTGAAAAGTTCAAGGAATTCCGTAAACTTCAGGGCAAGTTGAACAAACCAAAAGGGAAAATTCATAAAAAGAAGAAGAAAAGTAAGTTCTAGATATTTTGCCAGGCTCTTCTCGTTGACGTATCTCACTATCTATCATGTATTTAATTTAAAGGAGTCCCAGGTGCTGGTAGACAATGGCAGCTTTCTCCCCTGAGATTATACAGAAAGAGTTGTGTGCTTAATCGTTTGTTTATCAATGATTTTCTATTTAGGGAAGAAAGGAGGGGATTTTCCATACTCCATTTTGGAGAGGTATATCAGATGCATTGAAAAAGTGTGGTGAATGGTCCAATATTTCAATGATACTATGGGTCTGGTGAGTTCATGCACATGGTGGTCCAGATGCTCCACTTAGCTTGAAAGTACATGTGTATGTCTGATTAATCTAACAATCAGTCAGACATAGGTTGAAAATTAATGTTTTAGTTCAATGTGGGGTTGTCTTGATGCTCACATGCTCAATGTGGCCCTTGACCTTCAATATAATTTTGCAAAAACGAACTAATGGCACATTCCCAAGTCACTTACCCGCAGTATAATTATAGATTCCTCTAGTGACCAGCGATGCAATTCTAAATCTTTCAAGTGTCCCACAGCACATTTACAGATCACTCAAGTATCCTGGGATGGTGTTCCATATCAATTAAGTGGTTTGTGACACATTTTTCCACATCATTTCAACAGCCTATGAGGAATTATGATTAATTCACAGATCAAAGATTCAAGTGAACTGTGGCAAAGTTCCAGATCTCAAAAACAACCCTAAGCATATTTCCAGATCATGTAAGTAGCCCACAGCACATTTTCAAACCAATGAAATGGGCCACAACACATTTTCAAACCAATGAAGTGGCCTGCATTCTCCAATAGGTTGAACACCCTTGTCTTGATGCATGGCCCGGATGCCTCGAGTACATTTGAAGGCTTCACGGTAACAAGATCTGGTACTGTCATTTTCTGTGATAGATATTTAAATTTGTAGCTGATTCTTCCTACCTTGGTAGAAGACCTTAGAAAATCCCTTGGCCCTTCTATTTTGTAGACTTACATCAACATTTTACACATATCTGTCATTGTTTTTTTCCCCATAATTCACTCATTCATAGCTGAACTTGATGTTCACTGGGTGTGTATATTAAGAGAATTATATATTTATGTATTTTTTCCCAAATGATGTATATACAGTAAAACCTCCCAATAGTGGCCACATTTTCATGGTCCTGGTATTGGGAATAGCCATTTTCATTCTGAAGGAAAAACCCTAAAATTTGTAACATGTAAAATAATTTGTTCTGTAATTGATTACAATAATTATACAATTGATTGTATTAGAATATATGATTATGTTGACAGTATTATAATTTATTAATTGATCTACACAACGCTATTTTGGCATCCTAAAATTTAGGCTTGGAATGCTGAGATAAAATGCAACCGAAATGGCTTATAAAAAAACTGATGGAGCAGCAGCAACCCCAAATAGTTCTTTATTGTCACTCACGATCAACTAGACCAGTGATTCCTAATGTGGGCGTTAATGCCCCCTGGGAAGGAATAGGATTCTATGGGTTAGATTGTGTTGGGGGGCGATGGGACATAAAAGGTTGGGAAACTATGAACTAGACTGCATGCTCAACCCATGACATGTAAGTCAAATGTGGACCTCAGCCCTAATTTTGTAAGAATGAACTAAGCTGCACATTCTCAGATCACTTCAGTGACCCACAGCACATTTATAGATCTCTCAAGTGACCCACAGTGCATTTAGAGGTCACTTTAGTGGTCCGCAGCACAACTAGGGATCACTTAAGTGGCCCTTTCTCTCCCCCCCCCCCTCCCTCCAATAAACCTGTCTAGCATTTGTAACCAGGAAAAAAAACCATACATATATTTTTTCCTCCCATAGAGTTAGGGAAGAAAAAAACTCCCTTGAAAATAATTTTTCTTATAGTGAGTGATATGCATATTTTTTTCCATGTCCAAAGTGCCTAATGTTCAGAAATCATTGTTCATGGGTTATATTTGTGTAATTTCAGTTTGAAGAAATAATTGGTGCCTTTACATTTCTAGAAAGTGTCACAAGTATATGTGAATTAGCAATTATGTGACATCACTCATTATCCTCCAATCATTGTAAGCCCAGAATAATGATCTGGGAGATTTTCTTTTTCATAGTCGATCTATAGATCAGTAGTTGAGTGCGTGTTGAAGAAGTATGAGTTTCAGTAGGCTTTTTATTACTAACTAGCTTATCTTGTGCACTTTATCCAAGAAATAAACATGCTATCCCCCGATGTTACTCTGCTGTGAGTCATTGGACTGAATGAATGAATGCCAGGGGCAGTGCCGTCTTAAGACATGGGCCCCGGTTACCTCAAGTGAACAAAAATGAGATCTGGTTGAATTTTCGAGAATTTGTTTGATAGGGCCTCAGAAAAATCTATTGGTCCGGGGGCCCATGATACTCTTAAAAAGACCCTGGGGCTCTGTCACCGGACTTATCCTGTTTCCGAGATCTCTTCCAGCCCAGCTTCGTGGCAGAGTCTGGACGAAAGTGAGTGCACCTAACAGTCTGAGTGTGTAGCTAGTGTTGTGTCTGATATTTCAGTGTCTCCATCTATACTTAAAATTGTGAGTGAAGTGTAATGATTGAATATTTGTAACGTTGTAGGCCTGTTGCTCTCTGTGGCAAGACTTTAATGGGGAGATCAGCTCGCATTCGGGCCTTGAAGTTGGGAACTACAGAAAACCAACTTCAGCCAACCACCACTGTGGCACAGGTGGGGTTCGAACCCAGATCCTCGCGATGCGAGTCTGTCACTATGACCACTCGACCACCACGGGAGCTGAGTCATTGGACTGGAAATGAACTCAAGGGTACGGATGGGAAGAATAGTGATTTGGCTGAATAACGAATATCAGTATTCTTAAAATTCATCACAATTAGAAATAAAATTGGCATTTTTAATTGAAAATAAAATTATTGGCAATTTCAAATGATTGATATTGTGTGAATTTTAGTTATGCAATTTTTATTATTTAAATAAATATTCAAAAAACTGGTAACCGATTTTTTTTGCCATGATACTGACAATCAAATTTAACAATGATATATTTTAATATTACGGTGATACCTCGGCTAATGAAGATGATTCGTTGGCCGAAATGTGATTTCCCTTAAGTTTTTATGGAAAATCGTTTGATTCGTTCCAGCTTCTACCTAAAATTTAGATGAGTTTTTTAAAACACCAAAGAATGTTATAAAAAAGACAAAAACTGATTAAAGACTAAAATGAACAGCTTCAACATCGAAAAAATAAGAATCTGCAGGAGGATGAGATACCGATCATCTTTTTTATTTTCCAGCATGCATACAACCAAAACCAACTTTAGTCTAAGCTTGTGTTGACACAACCCAATCGAGTTCATCAGTGTCCCCCCAATCCATTTTTGATTTTTCAACTCATTTCTGTGTTTGATATATCCAGGTAGAAAAGATAATGTCCAGGCTGTTCAGTTTGACAATAAGTCTTGCACTGAAAGAATGTGTGCTCTGAAAACATAGGCTGCCTGTTTTTTCAATGCATTTTCTATCAGCTGAATCTTTCATTTTACACAAAATGGTTCAAAGAATTTCAGAAAGACGTGTAGGTACATCTGGGGGGAAAAGATTCCGAGCTGGATACGAGTTAATCTGGTAACTAATTCTGATGATGATTGGTGTGAAAATTGAGCTCACGTCGTGGCTATTTTCATGTTAGTGCGTGCATTCATATCATTGAAAATGTTTGCCAGCTGAAGCAGAAAATCACAAAAAAATCTTCATTAGCCGAAAAGTTGTAAGCTAAATTATCTTTGTACTTACAGAATCAATTTTTTTTCAACACTTGTTGCAGTTTTAAATCTAATTAAGGAAATGTCAACCATTATTTACTCTCAAGTATTAATGCATCGTAAAATGTACGACTTATTTTTCCACTCTAGATGTTCTTTGCCTCTTTAGGTAGGTCAATAAGTTTCTTGTCTAGGTGCATCCTTCAGTTAATGAATTTGTGTAATTCACGCTCGCTCCCACTTTGCGGGATGGGGTTGTTGGTTTCCCAACTTCAAAAAGTCTTTCCACAGAGAGCACACAAACAATCTGAATGGGTGAGTTGAATGAATGAATGAACTGGTGTTTTTTTGCTTTCAAATCTGAAAGGCTTGAACGTGCAACACGCATGCCTTGGAAACTTTTGTTAGGTTCACAACATATTTTGACATGAATCAGTTTGTTGGAAGTTCTTCAGTGATAATGCTTATAAGGTGCAAGCGTGGTGCCCAAAAGACACAATCATTTTCAAATCGCGGGCATGTCAATGATTTTTAAAAACAACATTGAAATGATGCAATCTCTAGGAAATATGGGTAAGCTTGGGCTTTTATCTTGTTGCGTGTATGTTTTTGCCTCTGTCCATATGGAACTTCTTGGTGTCTGGGCTGGTTGTGCACTCCCATTCAACTTGTATTATCGAAACACAGCTGTGTTTAGTTTTATTACAAACCCAATAAGTCATAATAATGATGAGTGCATCATCATTTTGAAATATGTATCTGATCCAGAATCTGACGATAAATGATTTTTCATTGTATTCCAGAGAGTAAATCAAATGGCAGTGATGATGACCTGAATAAAATGGTATGCGAACCTGCAGTAGTCGATGAGTCAAAAGCAGCCGAGGTGCCTGAGACTTCACCTTGTTCTCCCGCTCCTCTTTTCGTGAATGCAACAGACTGTTTGGTGGGAAACTGTGCTATTGCTGCAGAATTAATAAAAGAAGAACCTGAGTCTGACATTGAAGAAGGCGAGATAGTGGACACCTAGAAATGGGTTATCTTGATGAGTAATTATGTATGTTAATGTGTACATAGGATTTTCAGCATGTCTTGTTGTCATGCATTGTGTGTTGTATTTGTTTAAACCATCGATTGTTGATCAAATGGGATTGAGAATGCCATTTGTGTTTTTGAAAGTCTGAAATTTGTTTTTAAACTGTTTAATTAACTGTAACATCTCGATAGTGATAGCTGAGCAATTCAGTTTCCCCTTTCATTTCTATGTGCGCATACTATTGGTAATATAAACAAGAGCCGCAGTTCATTTCTTCGTGTTTTCGTATATGTGTTCATGATAATTCTGAGGTATAGTTGAATGGAAACATTTTTTTTGGTGAATTTTGTCTTGATCGAGATGAAAGTTTTTGATAATAAAATATATTAATTGTGTATCCTTTTTTTTTTTTCATTTATAATTTTGCTATACTATTTTAATTGCGCTTAACATCGGATGAAATATAAAGTGAAATTTCATTGAGCAAAACTTTCCCAATCTTTTTTAGGCCATGCCCCCACTAGGACCTCTGAAATCCTGATGTCTTCCCACTAGCACGTCTTTCTTTTTTCCTGTTACTTTAAATTCTTGTTATTCACACAAAATCATGTATTGCCATGTAAATCTAAAGGGATGAGTTTTTCTTGTATAAGACGAGGGAGCATCTGCCAGAGTCCAGAATGCTGGCTTGGAAGATACGAATTCTAGACAGCCCTCTGAATTTTCAACGTTTGCAGAGGTTGATTTGATTCCTGGACCGTAACCTACATCTACTCCACAATAAGACGTGAGCTGCGGGATCAAGGGGACGACATTCACACTTGGAGGACCCATCTTACGAGCCAACAAGAGAGGTAACACGGTTACCTATTAAAAAGTATAATTTACGGCCAAGAAGAAAAGCATTGGTTGTTTCACCGACACCTAATAATCGATACAATTTACGCCCAAGACAACTGTCAACTGTTTCATCCTTTTCCGGCTGATGTGAATGAAATGGAGATGCTGGCCATATAGACGTAAATTTCTATCTTATTACAGCCTGATTGATGAGATTGGTATAAACTCACTTCCAGATTCTATCACATACAAGACAAAATTTTTCTTCAATTATTTATATAAGAACTACTAGCTATAATACCCGGCGCTGCCTGGGTTTTCTTGAATGAGGCTGTTTGAATCACGTGATATCTCCCTCTTTCTTTGAGGGACATGCAAACCATGTCTAAGTTAACCAATATGGCGACTTCCTGCGCTACATCATGAAATAAACAAATCTAGATTTAAAGAAACATAGAAACGAATATATATTTTTTTCCTTTTTTTAAGGGGCGCTAGGTATTTCGATCGCCCCCCCCCCCCTTCTGAACTTTAAGTTACCCATCTGCCTGTTTCAGCTTTCAAAAATGCTTAATTGAAGCTGTGGAATTTTCTTCGATGTACTTTACGGGCCCATAATTAATTTTAAAACATCCTAAACTATGAATTTATGCAATTGAATATCAAAAGACAATACGGAGACATTAATTTTTTCATGCTTGAGTAGATATAAGTAAAAAGTTGAAATCAATGTTATTGTATGAATGTCCAACTCAAAAGTAGGTCCAGCTAATTACTTAATATTTAATCCCCCAGGCTTCGTATATCTCTAATCGAACTCAATAGGCCTATTTCAGAAATCTGGAATTCAATACAATATACAAAGCGATGCTGATGATGATTATGTTGTCTATTCAAAAAGCCTCGTTACTGGCAGGATTGAAAATGTATCAAACCATTATAAAGGCATAAACTATTATACATATACTAACAGAATTAAAGAAGTGACAAACCATTGTAAAGGCATACACACGCCAGAAACGCATTGCTAGGGAACCACGGTAACCAAAGTAAACATTCAGAAAGTGATTGTTGAGGCCCAAAAACCATTGTTGCCCGACGTTTTTTGCCCTGCTCTGACAAAATTTTAAAGTAGCCTGCAAATTTTGCATTGCAAATATACAGAATTCTCATGAAGATTTCATGATCAAACACTCTTGTCGTTTCATGAATCATTTTACGGTCAAAAAAGATGTGAAAATAGATGCCTTGTACATGCTGTGTAAAGTCTATTACTGATTGGTATTTAATAGGGTTTACTAATAATAGGAACTTTGAAAGTTCAGGAGTGGAAAATGGAAATTTTATTTTTGTAGCAGCATTTATCAGTTTTGTAGCACTTTAAAATTTTGGCAGTAAATAAAATACGCAGTTTTATATACATATATGTGGTAGCGTACGCAGGATTACGCTTTTTACTTCAAAAAGTGTTCTCTCAGCACAGAAGAAGGAGCAGGCCTAGAAGTGAACATTTTTAAAAAATAGGGGAAAAAATGGAATTCCCGAATTATCATGGCATTTAAAAATGTTGTTGCCATTGAGATTCACACCTTATATACTTTAATTATAGTATTATCTATAGATATTTTACGAAACTCAAGTTCTAATGAATTTAAAAATTTTTCATTTCCACAGAATGTGGTACCGAAAACAATGTAAATGGCAAAACTAAAAAAAAATTAATCAAATTTCTACTGTTACTTGAAAAGTCCAACTGTTGATCGTGATCCATTTTCCCCCGTGCTTTTCAAAGAAAGAAAAAAAACCAATTCATCTGTTGTGGCTCACAACTTCAAATCTTATTTTGTAAAAATGAACCAAGGCCCAACACTTCTACATCATTCAAGAGACCCTGCAGCACAGTTTCAGGTCGTTCAAGTGGCTCGCACCACATCTACAGATCACCACGGCACAGTTCCAGATTACTCGAATTACCCCAGCTGCTGTTCTACTTCACTTAAGTGACCCGTGGCACATTCCTAGATCACTTAAGTGACTCACTGCAGAGTTCCAGTTCACTCAAGTACCCGGAGCACATTTACACGTCATTCAAGTGCCCCGCAGCACATTCCTTGATCAGTAAATATGTCGCAACATATTTACAGATCGCCTCGGCACAGTTCCAGAGCACTCACATATGTTCATGAATGTCATCTGTTTTTTTTTTCAAAAACAACGGCAGTCACCAATAACAGCCGCTGTGGTGGTCGAGTGGTCATAGTGACGGACTCGCATCGCGAGGATCCGAGTTCGAACCCCACCGGCGCCACAGTGGTGGTTGGCTGATGTTGGTTTTCTGTAGTTTCCAACTTCAAGGCGCGAATGAGGGCCGATCTCCCCGTTAAAAAGTCTCGCCACAGAGAGCAGCAGGTCTACAACGTAACAAATATTCAATCACTACACTTCACTCACAATGTGATGGCAGCACTGAAATATCAAGCACAACACTAGCTACACACTCAGACTGTTAAGTGCACTCACTTTGTTCCAGACTCTGCCATGAAGCTGGGCTGGAAGAGATCTCGGCAACGGGATAAGTCCGGTGGCATGCACACGAACCCCTAGTATGCCTTAAAACACACGTGCTAACCAATGGCCCTCAGAGTTATCTTATGTGGCCTAGGACAAATAATAAAACCACACAAGTGGCTCAAGAACGATCATCGAATCCTTTAAGTAGGATTCATTTCCAGATTAATTCAATGACTTGCGACACATATCCAGATCACCTATGTGACCCCCAAGCATATTTCCAGATCACTTGAGTGACCCGAGGCAAACCCTCAGTTAACTCACGTGGTTTGTAGTTCAGTTGCAGATTACTGTAAGTGGCTGGAGGCACATTTACAGATCATTTGAGTGGCACGCTTCGAGATCGCTTGAGTGGCTCGCCGCACGCAGATTATTTTAGGGGCGTTCTTGATACATTTCCACACATTTCAAGTGGTCTGCTGCACACTTTCAGACCACCTGAATGACTCGCGGCACATTACAACTTAACTCAACCGTATGAAGAGTGTGGGGCCACTTCATTGATTTGAAAACGTGTCGCGGGCCACTGAATTAAGTGATCTCGAACAGCACCGCAGATTATTTGTGTGATCTGGAAATGTGCCGCGGGCCACTTAATTGAAGTAAGAATGCACCGGGAGCCACTTGAGTGATCTGGAAATATGCCGCGGGTCATTTAAATGAGGTAAGAATGTGCCGCGAGCCACTTAATTCATTTTTAAGTGTACCGAGGCCACTTGAGGCACGCCATATTTAGGCCATGGGTTAAGCACATGCTTAAAGTAAGGGGCCGTTCAAGTATTACGTCAGCAAATTTTTTTTGCGATTTTTGACCCCTTCCCCCCCCCCCTTGTTAGAAATCAGCAAAACTCTTACCCTCCCCCTTTCAGCAAAATTTCGTCAGCGCTCTGCCCCCCCCCCCCCCGACCTCCTAACGCATAGTGGTTGGATCAGAGACGTACGTGGGAAGGGATCTTGGTTGGGGGCTCGTGGTCGTTCTACCCCTCCTCCCCCAATCCAGACGATCAAAAATATATTTTTAAATCAAATTTCTTTTTTTTAAGAATTAAAATTTCGAAAGAAAATATCTTATTATAATGTGAAAATTTCTGTTAATTTCAATACTATTTGAAGGCTAAGAATTCAAAATTTCTTTTTAAGAAATTCATTGCGACCCTACCTCTAAGCCCATACGTAATCCTTGACCCGCGGTAAACACTTGGTCGGTGCGGACCAAATGTGGCCTGTCCCCTCTCAAACCTAATTTTGTAAAAATGAACCAAGCGGCACATTCACAGATAAGTGACCCGCGACACAGTTCCAGACCATTAAAACGATCCGTAACACATTTACGGCCGTATTCACCAATACAGTTTCACTTGAAATCGCAGGTGGAAGGATTGTAGATCGAAACGGATTGGTTAAATTAAGGATTTTAACCAATCCGTGTCGATCGCTGATCGTTTAACCTGCGATTGCAGTTGAAACTGTGTTGGTGAATACGGCCCTTAGAGATCCCTTGAGTGACATGTGGCACGGTTTTAAAGCACTGGCGCGGCAACCAGTGCGGTTCTGCATCACTCTAAGTTACCCGCGGAAAATTCTCAGATTACTTAAGTGATCCATGGAATAATTACGGATCACATGAGTGATGCGTGGCACAGTTTCAGAGCACTTAAGCTGCCTTAGAGATAGAAGACCTCTGCACTGTTTGCTATAAACGCGGCACAGGTCCAGAGCACCTGGATTCCCCCCCCCCCCCCCCACCATCGATGCTGACGTAACTTGAATGACACCGAGCTGACTCCAGGGCCATATACTACAATATACTGATCTGATGCGCCACGCTTGGAAAACACAAATGAGTAGCGTGATTATGTAACACGTTACAGCTGAAGCGAAATGACCCAGTTCGGTTCACGTGGCGCAAAACGCCTACTAGGAAAACCCGGCTTCGAACGCTCCTTACGAGATACCGGGAGAGAAACCTAGTCTCTCTTGTGTTTGGACAGAGCTTTTGCCTTCTTATTTACGGCAACCGATCTCCCAAACAGATTCGTTTTCTCCTCTGGACTTCAGTTTTGGCACTTTGACTATACGGCGCCAGTCGTGTAGTAGCGAGTTGTGAAGAAAATAAAACACGTCAAAAGCGATGGAAAGCAGTGACATTTCGCGGTTTCTCGGAATTTTCGTAGTGAGATATTGGTTGTAAACAAAAGGGAGGGAGGGATAAAATAGGAATAGTAGGAGAGAATTGGAATAAAATAGGACAACTGCGGCGAAAGAAGGAAAATAAGAGGGCATTTCTAAAAAATAGGAAAAGATTCTCTACAATATGAACAAATGAGAGGCTAACATATGGTATTACAGATTTTAGAAATAATTTGAAAATGAGTGTTTTTAGATTTAGCTTGTAGACCTGGTAATCACTAATTTAAAAAAAAATCACCAAAGGAGACACTTAAAACCCATTAGAAAAGCAATTATTTTTCTGGTTTTTGCAGATGATGCAAGTCTAAGTTGTACCTTTGTTCTCTGCAGTTTCAAACATTTTTTAACGTTTGATCTTGCTTCTTTCATCAGAATTTACCCATTTCATATTTAAAATGTGTTTCTTTGGGATCCGGAACTTTCGCCCCTGGAACGTTTCGTCCCCGTTACATTTGGCCCCCGAAAAATTCACACCTGACATTTCACCTGCCCTGAACGTATGAGTGATTGACTGTATGAGTGACCAAGTGAGTGTGAAATGGACTGTAGGAGTGCGTTAGTGACCGTACAAATGACTAAGCGAGTAGCAGAATGACTCACCATTTGAGTGACCGTATCAACTAGTGTGCAATTGACTTTGAGTGAATGACCGTATGAGTGACCAAATGAATAACCGCATGAGCGATCAAGGGAGTGACCGACCGATTAAATCTTGTGTAATTTTCCAAGAGAGTGACAGTGATTGAGCATATGAGTGACCAAAGGAGAGACTGAGTAATTACCCGTATGACTGACCGAATGAGTGACCAAGTGATTAACTGTATGAGTGATCAAGTGAGTAACTGTATATGTGATCAAGAGAGTGACTGAGTGATTGAGCATATGAGTGACCAAAGGAGAGACTGAGTAATTACCCGTATGACTGACCGAATGAGTGACCAAGTGATTAACTGTATGAGTGATCAGGTGAGTGATGGTACGAGTGTCCAAGTGAGTGATTACTGAGCGATGGAACGCATAAGTGAATGTGTGACAAAGTGAGTGACTGCGTGAATGACCGTATAATTGATAAAGTGAATGACCGTATGATTGACCCAGTGAGCGATTGATTGACAAAGTGCGAGAGTGGAGTGTGCAAAGATGATCCTCCTCATCCCTCCCTTTTTATAGGTGGTTACAAAGCACTGATTGACCAAGTGACTCACATTTTAATGGATTCTAAGAATTTGGAATTTTCAGTTGAAGCATAAAATATTTTTCCCAAATTTACGTTGCTGCGAAGTTTTTCAATATAAGCAGAGGTATGACCGTCCTGAACAAAAACATTGAAATCCCCCCCAAGGGGTACCTTTTCCCTCCCCTCCTAGATATCCCCAGATGGGTTTAAATAAAAACCTTCATACTCTTAGGTTCACCATGCATCATCGAGGAGAATGCAGGAAACTGCAATGCTGAATACAGCTTATCACTAAATTTTGCCAAAAATTGCAATCTATTGCACTTATATGATCACTCACTGGGTCAGGGCAGGTGAAATGTCCGGGATGTAAATTTTGATTAAACATATTTCATTTAACTCGATCACTCATATTTTTACTCACTTGTACCATCATTCATATGTTCACACGTACGATCAGGACAGGCGAGATGTCGGGGGGGGGGGGGGGTAAATTTCCGATTCACTTGATTACTGACTGGGTCACTCGTACTATCATTCATATGTTCACGCGTACGGTCAAGGTAGGCAAAATGACAGAGGGGTCAATTTCCGATTCACTTGATTACTCACTGGGCCACTCATATGGTCAGGGCAAATGAACTGTCCCGGGGTAAATTTCCAACTCAATCACTCATGTGGTCACTCATGCGATCAGGGGAAGCAAAATGTCACGAGTAAATGTCCAACTCACTCGATCACTCATGTGGTCACTTGTACCATCATTCATATGTTCACTCATACAGTCACGCGTACGATCAGGGCAGGCAAAATATCGGAGATAAATTTCCGATTTACTTGATTACTTACTGGGTCACTGATATGGTCAGGGCAGGCGAAATTTCCAGGGGCCAAATGTACCGGGGTGAGATGTCAGGGGCGAAATTTCCAGGGGCCAAATGTACCGGGGACGAAACGTGTCAGGGGCGAAATATCGGGGGCAAAGGTTCAGTGAACCGTTTCTTTTTGAGTTCACTCTTGATCATTGCCTCTGTTTGATTTAACATACTTTGAGATGACTTCTTTTCCTGAGTCATTCTTAGAATATTTATTTGAAATTCTCAGAAATTCAAATATAGTGATTAAAAGCTATTAAATTGCTTGATAAAAAATTATTAAAAAGTGATTAAGACTTAAATTATTTTTAAGTTAAATTCTATAGAAATAAAAACCATGATAATGATTAAACTATTAGATATTTATAATGCAATGATTCTATTTTCACAAAAAATTCAATCCGAGTACATCTGTTTTTTCACTGATTTGTGATTACTCCATGTGTATTTTATTTTTAAGCATCTTTAACAGATTTCTAGTCTGTCGTTTTGTTTCCAAGTTTTCTATTATTCATTTTTTACTATTCATTCTCTTGATATGCCATTTCCGTTTACATCATTCACCAGCATGTTTTGTGTTCAATGGAAAATAGTTTCCAGATGAGCATGGTCGTGGTTGGTTTCAAAGGAACGAAAAGATAATTCGTGTAAGTGTTGCGCTTGTTATGCATTCAAGTGCTGCCATCTATCGTCCAAATCAAGAATTAGAATGAAAATGTTTTCTGCAAATTTCAAACTATGGCTGTATTGGATGGAATAATTTTCAGAAACCATTGTAATTTCTGATTCATTTCATCTAGCTGGAACACAACTCAGATAGTATACAATAAATATGTGTACGTATATATGAAGTAACTGAATATAAAGTCCAGGATAAAAGCTCTAATGACTAAACTGCCTGTGTTATCTTTCACCATATTACTCATGAGATATACAAATCTGTGAGTTTTCCCCCCAGTTAATTTTACTCGTGCTGTTTATATGCCAGAGAAGCACCAAAATGGTGTCTTGCACAGGTGAGAATTCTGTCTCAAGCCTTGCCTGCTCATGACTGCACAGGGGATATATTTTAATAAAGGGGCCCATGAAAAATTGTGACCAGGGTGTGCATAGAAAATGACCTAGGCAAACCACATTCCTAGACGTGGTAGCCTCTATACCAGTCAGTATAACTGCTCTATCTCAAAGCAATGTAGCCTGAGTGGGATGACCGTAAAAAAAAAAGACAGGTCCAGGATGATTTATTTCATAGGTTTATTAGATCATATATTTTGTGATACAGACCAATGTTTCTCATAGTATTCAGATCTTGGAATGGGCGATTGCCCCCAAAGGAGAATATGCTGAAGTCTGTGATGTACGTCGCAGAACAATCAGTGCTATTGCAGAACAATTGGGAAGAATTTTAAGAAAAATGTAGAAAACACTATTATGGGAACTGCAGAACATTTCCAGTTAGTCGAGGGCTCATTGCAGAACAATGCAAAACATTCTGCTTTGGGGGTGATTGCCATTCTCTGGAACTGTGTCTGTTTTGGAATCAGCTATAAACTGTAGATCCCAATACAATTACCCCTGGTATGCAGAATATGATAATGATGTGACAAAAATGGTCACTGTAGCTGCGAGGGATGCTAGCTTGTTACCTTATTATTTTCATTATCAGAGTGTCTACCACATACCCAAAGAAAAGTTTTGTGAATTTTTTTTTACCTCTGCCTAAATAAGCTTTGCTGAAATCTTACATCAAATTCCTTTCAAACAAACCAACCACGACCATGGTCTAGACAAGGTAATTTTAATTAATGTGCAACTGGAAACCATTTTCCATTGAACACTAAACATGCCAGTGAATGGCATAAAAAGAAATGGCATATCAAGAGAATGAATAGTAGAAATGAATAATAGAAAACTTGGAAACAAAAGGAGAGACTGAAAATCTGTTAAAGATGCTGGAAAATAAAATACATTGAGCAATCACAAATCAGTTAAAGATGAGGAGGCTATTTTAAGAATGACGCTCTTTCGAGACCACTTCCAAAAGCACAGTGCAAAATGTGTAAATTACAAGATCCGATATAAATAAGTTGAGGTGGACCAGATAGTTTTACTGCATTCTCCATCCCTTTTTGTGGATTTGTTTTCCCAATCAGGCAGAAGTTTTTAATCATTACTTGTTGAACCCTCAAACTAAACAAATGAAAAATTAATAAACCACCAAACGGTCCATATACCCCACCTCCAAAATAACTATTAAAAACAGTACAATTTCTGCTTTGGCAGAATCATTAATTGCAATCTACTACATTTGACATTATATCGACGATTCCCTCAATTAAAATCAATTATACAAATTTTATTGATAAGTAGGACAAGTGGGAGCCCTGTGGTAAACTCTGGCGTGGACAACTCATCAGTTTAGAAGCAGCAAACATTTGTTCAAGCTGCGATTAATTTCAATGCGCTTGTCACTCTGGCAAAATAGTTTTTTCCAAATTACGAGTGCCACTCTTCGCTCTGTTCCAGCAAAATATTGTTCTGCTGCCTTCTTATTTTTGCAGAAATGTTCAGTTTGTCACTCTTGAGGTCTGAATTTTTATTTTTGAGTCATAAATTCCATTATTTTATTACAATGCATATTGTGTATGTATATCAGTAGAGGTTCACCTTACCTTCACCATGTTAGGTATAGATACCACAACCTGAGGACTCTGGGAGGATGTGCCCAATAAATTTTGTATATGCTTTGTATGAGGCCTAAGTCCTCATACAAAACTTTTTGAAAAACATTATAAGTGGGATCCACTGTAATTACATTGTATGAGGACTTAGGCCTCATACAATGTAATTATAGTCGATCCCACTTATGTTTTTCAAAAAGTTTTTTCATGACTGTTTTTGAAAAACGTCAAGTGGGAAAACATTTTAAACGCTTACCACTTTAGGGAAATCTTAATGAGAATTACTTAGGGACTACACACGAAACTGTCATACCAAGCGATATCGACTGCATATTATGCAATGCGCCGCCCCCCCCTCCCCCCATGTGGAGGATCCCAAGTCTTATACACATGGATTATAAGGCAACTATGCCCAAAGATGAAAAATGGAACAGAAATGCTTAGAGCACAGAGTGAAAGTCATCTCTCTCACATAATTTTTTCAAGAGTGCATACCATAATAAATATAGGTTTGGCAGCCTACAAAATACCATCATTCATAAGAAAAGGGTTGTTTAGAAGTTAGAGAGAATTTCTGGTCGAAAAATGGAATAAAATTTATTTAATTTTTGAAAGCGTTAGCGTGCCATGCCTGATACCACTACATGTCGCCGGTTGGCCACCACTGCTATAGATAATGTGAAAATAGAAGATCCTACCACAGAAATATCCGACATCATTAAGAAATTAGCGATGTCAGAGTCATCTGAAAAAGAAAATGTGGGGAGTAGAGTACGAGGAGCAAGAAAGCAAGGTCAAAAACTATTCTGACGTTTTTTAAATACTTGGACGGATTAAATACATTTTCCCCTAAACAGAACAATGGGAAGTACTGAATTTAGTCTCGGAGCTTAAAATATATCTGGAAGGAGTTGGAATACCCACAGCGAAACCCATCGAACATCGATTAGTCAGTTTTTCAACAGATGTAAATTCAGTATGCATACTTTGTGTAATTTTTTTTTTAAATTTTAATAGCGTATCTGTGCTATAATTATAGGCTTCCATGATTTTAAACATGTTATATCACAGAATTTCATTTATTTTTAAAGAGCCATTTCAGTTTAGTTTCAACAGGAACCCCCTCTTTTACAGACAATTTTTTTACGTCCCATGAGTCTGTATAACAGGGGTTTTTACTATTTTACCATCATACTCAAATTAAAATGTAAATAGGATTTTAAGAAATTGCGGAAAAACAAACACAAATTCAGTTGTTCGAGTGAATTTGACAATTTTTTTAATGACGTCAATTTTTTTGGAGGGGGAAAAAAAAAAAAAAAAATCGAGCATGATGTGGATGATTCTACTACACCGTCTGCTACATAAGGTATATATGCATATAAAAAAAAAGAATGCAAAACACATGATCATATAAGAAAAGTTTAAAACTTTGTGTCACGATAACGTTTCTTTTTTTTCCACTACAAAGTACTCCAGGTGTCTTCCTAGAACTTGCAGCATGACCTACAACGTTGAACATATATACGTCGGGAATGTATATGCAAAATCTTAGTAGAGCCTGACCTGCAATGGCCGACCGTCAAAACGCACACCATTCATCATGTCTGGAATTTTGAGTCAAGTTCTCAGGAAATTATAATTTGAATAGAAAAATGTTCACAATACATTCTTAAAGATGCTCCCAATTATTATCTCTGTGAGATAATGAATCCAATTGTTTAAATTTGTTTACAACCTGTGCTTTGCGAAGAACTTGGTGCTCTAAATGCATTTTCTCTAGGGCTGACGTCTTCTGTTTCCCAGTGGCGAGCACTGCCTGTACACCCCCCCCCCATCATCAAAAGAAGAGCACCCTTATGACAAGTTTGACATACACAAGCATGAAATCGTGATGGTTTTCAATCCTTGAATACAATTTGTACAAGGTTTTTAATTGGGACATCGATTAATAAGTGTTTACGAGCACGAAATCGGGTATGGGCATCTAGCACTTTTGGTGTTTCAGGGAACTTGTGTGGTGCTCGCGAGCAACAGGTTGAAGATGCCTGTCCTAGGGGCTCCAGGAAAATAAAATTACATATTTCAATAAAGGTGTTTTTTTTAATAGGTAGTGATAGCAATTGATTACAAACAACCCCAGAAGAGTAGGTGCAGTGGCCACCTCCATCTTTAAGCATAATAAGACCCCCTGCCCGAGTGATGTGGTGGTAAGATGCTTGTCTACCACTGTGAAGATTACCATCACAGTCCTGGATTCAAACCCGCAGAGAATATAGATAAGATATTTTCCTAACGAGCTTGAGGCAATCACTGATAGATTGTACAAGTACCTTTGTTTCCAGCGCAACTCATTAATGGCAGTAAATTGCAATATAGCCAGAGTTGGTGTTTGGCAAGTAGATTATCTAAGCTTACATAAACAGATTCACCTAATTCGAAGTTCTTTTCATAAATTCATTTAAAAAATTAAGATACAGTAAAACGATGTGCAAAAATAAAAAAGCTTATCTTAACATGGTACATGAGACCTCTACAGGTTGTGAAGATAAACATAAATTTTCCCTCAAAATTGACGATATTGCCCTTTGAGGAAGAAGATAGTAGAAACTACAGACACAACAAGTGATTTTATGGGTTGATTCAGCTCGGGAGCTACAGGAATTGTATATTTTTTAAAGGGAGGCGATGAGACACAGGTTTAGAAGATTGTGCTGGCCAAAAGTACTATTCCTGGATTTAGAAACCAGTACAGAAGACTCCCCACTAGTCTGGCACATATCAGACCACGGTGTGAAGGATTTCTGAAAAATAGTTTAAAAAACTAATCTAAACAGCATCTTCTGTGTACAGATATCCCCCCCACCATTCTACACTCACATGAAACCTGCCTAAACACGTTGGATTATGAAAAGCCTACCATACTGTATATAGGTCAGAAGCACTGCTGAGTTTCAACTGAAAACAAAAACCATCAGCTCAAAGGATACCGACAGCACGCTGTGCATCTTGAACGGAGTTGAAGCGAATCATTGCGTTACCTTGTCCTTTCATTTCAGCATATCTGACATCACCTAAAAACAGAATGAAACAATGATGTCAATCAATAAAATCTAATTTAAAATAGTCAATGAACAAGATACTTTTTTTACGAAGTAGTGATAAATATAGAAGAAACTAAGCAATTAATGTCCTGAAACTCGTATTAAAGTTATGCAGCCACACAAAAATTCAAAACCAGAATTTTCTCCTTTACTTTGCAATATACATTATAAAACTTTTGAGTCTCGTGACAATATGGGTATCAAACGTTTGAAGTATTGTAAATTTTAGAATTTACCTCATAAAACTACAGCGATTTGTCTTGACCCTCGGCAGTCCAGAGGTTTTTCAGCATTTTGTTGGTACAGTTTGTACTTTATAATTGCTTACTCAGCAATGAGGAAAGTCCTTAGATGTTTGTCTCCCTACAGGTTTTGTATAGCTCATGGCTCATGAGTATTGCTAAGAAGCCGACTTCAGGGGGGGGGGGGGGAGCGTTCTTATTATCGTAAGGGCGCCATTGTAATAATGAAGTACTGTTGCTTCCGGATGCTGTCTTATGTTGAGATAGAGTTGACAGCAAAAGGTGAAAAAAACTTTAAAATGTGACTTGATAGCCCAAGCATGTCATTCCCCATCACTGCAAAATTCAATTATTTTACAACTGTGTTTTTTTCCAAAAATTTGCCAATTCTAGCTCCAGTAATGTTTTAAGCGAATATCTTTTATCGACCTCGCCTGCTGCGCCCTATCATACAAGTTCATTCTATTTTTTTAATTACTAAAACTAACACCTCACACGTTTCCCACGATTTTTGAGATAAACCAAGGTAGTCTTCGGAACATTCACCAAGGTTTATTAAGACTGCATCAATTAGAATGACTTCTAGCCACCCCTGGCAGTCAAGTGGTCAGTATGCTTGCCTACAAATACGGTAGGTTTAAATTCTGCTTCAGTCGTGGACGTGCTACTAGCCAACTCTGACAATTTCCCTTGACAGATCACATATATGTATTTAGAATTTACCTCATAAAACTACAGCAATTTGTCTTGACCCTCGGCAGTCCAGAGGTTTTTCAGCATTTTGTTGGTACAGTTTGTACTTTATAATTGCTTACTCAGCAATAAGGAAAGTCCTTAGATGTTTGTCTCCCTACAGGTTTTGTATAGCTCATGAGTATTGCTAAGAAGCCGACTTCACGTGGGCTTTCTTATTATCGTAAGGACGCCATTGTAATAATGAAGTACTGTTGCTTCCGGATGCTGTCTTATGTTGAGATACTCTCTCGGAAAATTTTTCAAAAGAGCACAAAGAACTAAATAGATTATACATACCGATATCTCTGAAGCGGTCTTTAAGCATTTGCCATGTAAAGCCACTGGGAAGCTGCAATTTCAAAAACAAGGTTAATGATCAAATAATTCTAGACCATAGCATAAAAAAGTATGTCTTCAATGAAGGAAGATACACATTAAAATTTGAAATCAATAGATCAGTGATTATCTAGGGCAGTGATTCTCAACCTTCTTGATTCGCGGTCTATATTCTCTATTCGCGTTTCGGTCTATAATTTCTATGGCGGGGCCCTGCTTTAATAGAGGAGCCCTTTTTGTGAATAGTTTTTATGGTAGAACCCTGTAAGCCTTTTTTTTTTAAAATTTACTTATCAAATTTGCTAATTTATTTCATTTCCCTCTAGTGGCCGTGGAGCCCCTGGGAAGTGCACACGGAGCACCGGTTGAGAACCACTGATCTAGGGAATCACAGATGGGGGGATGAAAAATCAAACAAAGCTAGTGATTAGAACCAAAAAATAAAGCAATAAACTCTGCTCAAACAAAAATGTCACTCTCAGGGATAGCTAAATACATATATATAATAAATGAGCAAGATTTATACACATCGAATTATTGACTTCTCTAAACGTATCTCGTAAACTTCTAATAGAAAAATTGGAAATATTTGAAAACCTCTCTACGTTTTGCGAAGAGATTTTTTTTTCCCTATGCAGCAGATATGGCAGAAGACAAACGTTCATCAATAATAAGATACAGAGAATGGTTGGGACACAGATAAAACAGATAAGATGGATCTTCAAGAATAAAAGGTTGAGAAACATTGCTATTAGACTCATGTCATAATAGAGATGAACTTAGAATTATGCATGTATGATTATTTTATTGATAAGCATAGATGCATGGCAGAGGGACACAGAAACGATCAGTACTAACTGAACGGGCATGAACAATTTAATGTTACCAGAATAGTACAGAGGAACCTCCCCAAACAGACACTTTTCTGATCCCCAGTCCTGTGGACTAGGGCTTTAATGTATTTCACTCCCAGTTAACGGACAATAAAAACAGGCAAACTTCAGTTTTTTCCCCAAACTCTAATTTATTAATTTTTGGTCGCAAACTGGACATTTATCATATTCAACTAAGATTATGTTTAATCCCAAGCTTGCATTGGTAAGTTTGATAAATCGTCAATTACTTAAATGAACATAACTATGGTCTAGGACGGTCATTTCGAATGGTAAATGATATATAGGAATCAATTGCGACCGAAACCAAACATTGTATAAAGGTCCCACGGCATACCATACATCTCCATTAGCAGACAAAATTTTTGGTCTCACGGGTGTCCGTTATTAAGAGGTTCCACTGTACTGTGATAAGCCTAAAAAAAATATAGATGCTGATAAACATGTTTGTTGGTAATGGATAGCTAATTAAGCTAAAAGACATATGTCCAAATATTTTTAATCTAGTTTATGTTGGTAGTGATTGGCATCTTCAGGAGTAAGTGATGTGAATGTTTAGGCGTTTGCAAATAACCACAATTGAAAATTCTTGAATGCATTTCCTCAACTAAAAAATTATCTGCTCAGCATTATCTTCAGTTCCAGCATACATTTTCAGTATATAATAAAATATTTCGGAATGAGATTCATATCATGCCCTCACTTATTTTATCAGAATATTGTAAACCTTTATGTATCTCGATAATTGCAGTTAGGTGATAATACAAGGACAACCAGACCCCAACTGCATTCTATCTGCAGCGCTTGAGAAATGAAAATTATCTTTTGTCTCCTGTAAACAATGTGCTAAAATGCATTGGACAAAGAATTCTGTATGACATAAATAACTGCTGTGACAATTCCATTTCAAGAATACTTCATGACTGATTTTAGATCAAATATTTTTTTTATAACTTAAGGAGAATGAAACTTGGTTGAAAAAAAAAGTGTTTACTAGCGAAATTACATCATTTCCTGGAAAAATTGCATAGATAATTCAACTCTTTCACAGGTTGTGAGAAGTTTCAAAACAATGCACTATAGCAACAACAGATAATTCTTTTCTGTCTCTCCTCACAATATAAATCAATTCTTTTTTAGAGTCTTTCACAATCCATTCTGTCAACTCTCTTCGACAATGCAAGTTTTTTTTTTTTTTTAAATAACGCTCTTTGGAGACCACTTCCAAAAGCACAGTGCAAAATGTGTAAATTACAAGGTCTGATGTAAATTAAGTCAAGGTGAACCGGATAGGATTTGGTAAAAAAAAAAGAGGACAAAAACTAGAAAGTAAGACAAGTGGGAGCCCTGTAATAAGAGAATTTCTAATAGGTACTGTAGAATTGCCTGAATAAGCTTCAGAAATCTGAAGATTTTTCGCAAGTGCATAATATGTTATGATTTCAAGTCCATCCCAATTCCCCCCCCAAAAAAAACCTACGATAAATAAATCAATAATGTCCTTGCTAAAAATGTCCTGTGAAAGAGTTGAAAGAAATAAACTTAGTTTCAAATCTAACAAAATTAAAATATTAATTTAAAAAATAAAACTTCAAAACATTTTATGACACCACAATCAAAGTGAGAGCTGATAATCAGAACATATCAACTGGCAGACAACAAGAGAGATTCCAGTGCCGAGAGAAAACATCTCTTCAGTTCAACGATGACCTTGTGATTGTTGCAAGCCCAGAGAGAAAACTTTCTTCTCCCTTTTTTTCCCATTGCTAGTTGACGTGAAAATATGCCTAAATACTTGATCGGAAACACTTTTACACTTCTCCATAGAGTGATGGAACTATAAAAATGCATCAACAAAGTATTCCAGCAGAATATATGAGCCCACTACAACATTTATCAGAAGCTCCACAGAATTTCATTTCAACACAACCAATGAACATACATTATCTGAATCCATTTTCACAGTGTCTTATAAGCAATGCAGCAACAACCAACCATGTTCTTTCATATTTAAAAAAAGGGGGGAAAGAGGGGAAATAAAACTTATGTATTCAAACTTAAAAATTAAAAGTTTCACGCTGTCATTTAAAATCACCAACAAAATACAACAATGAAAACTTTCTCCTTCATTTCACAAACTATACTTTGAATACATGAGTTTTCAATAGCATTTTCAATCACATTCATTGCAACACAACCATGACGTGAGGAGGAAGGAAAAAAAACAAAAGTACACACACCCCCACATAAACACACACAATTACTTGGGCGGGAATGTAGTTCAACTGCATAACAATGTCTTTAAAGGCCAAACATTCTGTAAATAACCAATTTCTTATCCATGAATTCAATCTTACTTCAAATCAAACAGGACTTTTCCCCCCTTTCTCAAAAAGGTAGTCAAATGATTAAAACTCTGATGGAATGTTATTTAAGAGAGATTAAATCTGTGCTCAAGTATTGATATTATTAATTGCTATCTACACGAAACAAATGTCTATTTAAAAACCTCAAAATTTCTTCGTTTTAGTCTTATGAGTTACCGTGAGATAACTTCACAACAATTTTTCTCACACTGAAGTCATAGAAAGCCTTGCAGAGTCTACAATTAAGTCAAAAGACGAAAGCATGGGCACTGGTTGATGAACAAGAAAAAGTTCTTTCTTTAAGGACACACCCTATCTTTGGCCATTGATGTTATTTGCCATGCACCATAGATGCATTTCACGTTATTGTTGTAAATAAATATATTCGTTACAAGGCTGACACGTTTCAGTGCATGCTACGATTTCTTCAAATATACAAGGTATAGTTCGGACAGATGCCTCCTTGGATGGAACTATACATCACAAGTACCGATGCATAACGCCCTTGAGAGTAAGAAATCTCAACCTTTAAATAGTGAAGGCCAATTGCATTGATTTGGAAACAGACTGTGGGATAAAATTTAATAGTTCAGAATTTTTCATAGCATAAATGAAAATTCATAATTATCAGGAGCATCATTTTCAATATGAAATAGTTCAGAAAACTGGAACCATGAACCTGTCATAGTCCACCAGATAGAGATTTTTCTCCCTTCAAAACCAATATTCGTGTTGAGGTCAAGTCAAATGGAAGCACTTGCTCTACTAGTTGGAGGCTCTACATACTTCAATATTAATGCAAGCAATCATGAATTCTACACATATTATCCACATACGAATCTATTTTTTTTCCTCGAAGAACACATTTTCATACATTTGAATAAGCTCATTGAAAACTATATTCTTATCAATGCAGCAGCACATCCATATATCTCAGAGGAGGGAATCAAAATTAAAACACTGCATCACAATGAAAATGTCACTTTCATTCAAATCAATATTAGAATAGAGCACCACTCCCCCGCCCGATTGATTTTACAAACTGTATTTTCACACTTGTTCAGTACAATAACATAACCATGATGGATAAAAACAAAACACATGCACACACCTTTATATGAAATTACACACAAGCAGGAATGCACCCCAGTTTTGATAGAACATCAAATGCAGTCCAAAACCCAACAAGTTTCACTTGTTTTCAAGAACAAAATAATTCTGCAAACCATCACTTTCCACACTCATGAATTCCCTTTTGCACAAGTACAGTAAAACCCTCTTTGTTTACCACCAAGAACAAAGTAACTAACAGATTAAAAGATTCAATTTAGAAAAAAAAGTTTTGCATCACAGAACACTCAAAAACATTACACAGCATTAGAGACAAACATCATCATACCGATATAAAAATTGTATTGGCAATGATGTTCTTGTAGACAGAGGTTGTCGCTAAGCATTGCATGTAGTGAGTACGGATCACTTCTCAACACTAAAGGCTATGCATACTATGCAACACTATGCACATTCCAGGAAAGTGCATGGTCACCCATTTTGGTTCGCACAACCCATGTTTCACTTACGAGTTGTATGGTGGTGTCATTCCGGATGCAACTAGGATCACAGATTTGAAAATTCCCACTGACGAGTAGCTTAGGTTTTCTGAACATTGTTCAGCAGTGGTTAAAAAGACATACAGTTTTTCACAGAAAAATTGAAGTGATTTAATGAGTAATGCTTCATAAGAAACTATCAAAAAACACTTGCCATCATTTTTGATGGAGCTCAATAATTTTTGCAATTTTAAGCAGTTGCCATCATCACATCAGGTTAAAATTGGGATCGTCATGAATTACTGCCATTTAATAGCTTTCAATCTACAAGATGCTTCACACAGAGCACAGTTTCTCAAACTTCCCTCATTTTTATTCTCTCATCGCATCCAAAGTCCCTTAGCATTCTAGGGTAAACCCAGAGCTTCTAAGTGCCCCCCCCCAGACCATTCCATCACCATCCAGGGGACATGTCCCCTTAGAGGCAAAAAAAACAAAAAAAAAACAATGAATGAAAAACATTTTTTATGGAGCTAGAGGAGTTTTACTGTACTATCTTCAAATCAAAAAACAAGAGGCATTCCTGTTGGTACTATAATGTATTCAAACTGCCCAGATCTCCAAAATATTCAAGTAATTATTCCAAGTAACTACATCTGATAACCACAGCCATGCAAAAAAACGAGTAACAAATTTTTCAATGACAAAGTTAACAATTTTTTCATCCCATCAGAAGAGCATCACATATTAATATATTCAAATGTAAACCTTTGAAACGCAACTCGTAAGTAAGAAGGTCCACAGATGATAGCAAATGCAACTCGAATATTGCTCTATATAAACCTCTTTTCATCAAGATTAGCTCGTATTTTCATATATATCTGTATCTCGAATTATCTTTTGCAACAATGTTTAATACTCTGTAACACTTCAGCAAATGCAAAAATTCTGTAAAAATTCAGCTGGTATTAAGCAATAAATCTCTGCCTATTCATTGACAATATACATTATCACACAATAGTATACTCAAGGCATCAACCAAGGATAAAAAAATGTGAAGATCTGCCTGTCCAACTGTCACATGCAGAGTATTATTAACTACCATGATCTTGATAATCATTCAGATGAGGAATTGACCTCAATAAATTTTGAATAGCTTCTGACAACCTGTCAATCACTCAAATCAAATGAGTTAAGCATGTGACTCAAAAATTTCTGTTGAATTGACATAGAGCAGAAGCAACTACGGCTGTCAATGCAACCAACAGAAATTCCGCTTATTTTCTTGGAGATAACTTAAGACTAGCACAGCCTTAACAATACGCACATAACACAAGTAGTAGATTCAATAAATTACCAGAACGTTAGACAAATATATCAACATACATTTCCCAACATGACTGTATCAGACAATGAAGAACTGCTGTAGCTATCATGACCTCTTTCGAATCCTTCTCTGTAACCACCACCTCGTCCAACGGGTCCACTTGGTGACATGGAAAAACCTTCTCGACTCATAGCATCCATGCTCGAATTCATGTTACCAGAGGACATCATTGTTGAGCTGCCACCCATATTTCCCATCCCCATGGGAAGGGAAGAAGCCCCCATGCTGGAGGCACCCATGCCTCCCATTCCCATGGAGTTAGAACTCATCATTCCACGGTCAGACATACCACTCATACCCATCGATCTTCCGCTGGACATTCCCATTGCGGAGGATGCCATCCCCATATCACTGGAACCAAGACCCATTCCACCACCAGACATTCCGCCTGAAAAAATGAAACAGTTAAAACACTCATCAGAAACAGAAAAGCACTTGAAAAAAAAAGGTTGCATGGATCTTTCACAATAATAACATTGACATACACTCCACACGCAAATAACTACCAACGCCCAGGAGCCAAAATACAAACGTCAATACCAAATTCTTTCCTTGCTGCATTTCAACACTTTGTCAACAGCTTCGGATGTTTTTTTAAAGACATCAACCAGTCACAAAATTTATTACATAAAATTGTGATATCAATGACACGAAGAACCAATCACAGTGAGAATTAAACTAAGGAAAAAAACTAAAGAACATAAAAAAGAAGTAGGAAAAATTAGAATAAATATGAATGCTACACAACCCAAAGCCATGAATTGGTCAACACACATAGGTAATAAAGAAAGAATAGATGCTAGAAGCTTGCTATTTACAACGAGAGATTAATGCGCCATGTCATCGAAAAAAAATTTTCAACCTGCATAATATTTTATGGGTATAAAGTCTGAATAGAAATCACTACAATATCCTGAAAGCCACATCAACAGTTGAAATACTAAAAAACTAAAGCAAGAAGAGAGATAAAGCTCCAGTGCTTGAAATGAAATAAAGAAATTGATGAGTGCAACAAATTCTTCTGGACTCTGCCTAACCTGTTGGACAGTCAAAGAGTTAAGGCTACTATTAGATTGCAGAAACATTTCTAACAAATTAATGCATGTAGTATGGAAAAAGCATCATGTGTATATGAATGTGTACCTAACGTGTGAGTATGTGTCATGTGTTTCGAATGCTATCGAACTTATTTTTTAAATCAGAAGTAAAAGTGGCAGGTACATGAAGAATATAGATTCAAACAAATTCCTGTGTTTGCTTCTGATCTGCCTATGAGATTGGTCTGGCACTCAGGACAACACTCGCCTGGGCCCCTGTTAGTTGCGGCCGATTATACAGAGAGAAATTGAATTAGATTACCAAGCACACACAATGCGTTCAGCTTAAAATTTTACCCACCGACAAAGCATTATATGGCAGCATGGTTAAATTTTAAACTAAACATATTCCTTCATATAAAAATCAGGTGAACAAAATGGAAAACCCATTCATTGAATTTGAAGAAAAAATAAAAAGGAAGAGATGAGAGCTGTGTGGTATAAGAACAAGACACTGAAAAGCAAAACCGATATCTAAACAGATGAATGACAGAAAATAACTATGGAAAAGACACTGAAAGATTTATAAGTGCTTGAATTACAGCTGCTCTTCTATACTGGCTCCGAACATTGGTTCAAGTAACCAATTTCTCTGATACAAGCAGCAATATACATTTCTTTTCCACAATTCATAAATGGGAAAAGTAATCGACGAATCATCAAATATGAATGTGTACTTAACATATGAGTGTGTGTCATGTGTTTCGAATGCTATCGAAATTATCTTTTAAATCAGAAGTAAAAGTGGCAGGTACATGAAGAATAGAGATTCAAACAAATTTCTGTGTTTGCTGGTCTGCCTATGAGACTGGTCTGGCACTCAGGACAACACTCACCTGGGTCCCTGCTAGTTGCGGCCGATTATACAGAGAGAAATTGAATATATACAGAAAGAACTTGAAAATATGTATATATCTCAAAAGCTCCTCTTACATGCTTGTTCAATATGGATGCAACAGTCATATGCACCACAACCTGAATATTTATTACAACTTTCATGTACAGTGTTTAAGCTTTTTAATCAAACCATTACTTTAATCCACTACACCATAAACAGATGATATCAGAAGATCCTTTTCAATAATAGCAATTATGTCCAAAACACATATACCAACAAAAAAAAAACAAAAAACAATACAACTTCCATGCAAACCTTCAAACACAGTTCAACATAAATTACCTTGAAAAACACAACACATTCCAACCACATACACAACTCAAGATGACAGCAGCCATTCCATAGTGAATTTTGTAACTACCTTTTGCAACATTTATAATCACAAAGTGTGTTCGATTATTTCTTCCCCTCTTTAACTAGACAGCAAGCAATAATCCAATCACATTCCAACAACAACTTGATTAACTTTGGCCGAAATCCCAACTCAATTATGTACCACATGAACGAATTTGCAAATGAAATTATCTATGATTTCATTCGCACTCAGATTACGGTTACCTCACACCAGAAACTCGCCATACCACAAGATTCGTCAAACCATGAAGATGGCAACATATCATCATTTCGCCATAGTGAGACATTCAACATAAAAACAAAAACTATAAAACTAGCAATTTTTTGAATGAACAGGTTTACCTCCAACTCCCATTCCAAAACTTCCTCCATTGCTCAAACCACTTTCTGAAAAACAAATAAAAATAAGTCAATAGAATTCTTTTGATGAACATGATATACAGTTGGACCCACGTTATGAGCGGGTCCGACTGTACACCCATTTCAGTGAATAAAACCCAAACACACACGCACAATAACACAATTTGAATTTTTCCTCAATTATTCAACTTACTAGTGAAAACCATCGGCTGCCCATTCATTCCAAGACCTTTACCGATTCCATGCAAACCAGCTATAATATGAAAACATTCATATTAAAAACTTTTCAGAAGGAAATCTACATATGATTTTTTAGTTTGAAAACTCTTTTTAGAAAAAAAAAATACCATTCTCACGAAGAAAAACATATTTCATGTTTAAATGTATAGCCAGCAACAAAAAACTTAGAAAATATAGGCATAGTCCATAACGGACATCTTAATTTATTCCATTTGATGGCAACACTACTTTGTTACCCGTTGCAACTTTGTTCTGAGGTGTAATCAAAAATCTGCAACTCATTTTTTAACAGCTGGAAAATTTCACTAACCAAAGTTAAATAAAAGGCAGTCCCTTTATTTTGCATGAAGCACATGCAATATGATGTTTTTTTTCTCTGCTTCAATCAGTTTTTCTGTTAAAATGAACATACATATTTAATTTTACAAATTTTTCAATACAACGTAAGTTTTTACTCTCATATCAGCTTCCTACATAATTTTTCCTTCACAAATTTTTTAATGGACAAAACATTAACACTTGGACACGACAGTGTATAGTTTTTGAAGGCAAGTGTTATCTGAAATTTTCATCATGAATGAAATACTCACCAGGCAGCTTCGATGATGGTTCATCATCAGCAAATCTATCCTGAAACACAAAAAAGGTCACAAACATTTATATTAGTAAATTACACATTGAGTATGAAATTTACTCAAAAACTGATTTTTACCATAAATATAAAAGATTTATTTCTCAATCACGTTTGTCAGATTTCTCATAGGTTTTCTAGAGAAAATTTTGTGGTGTTTGATCAGAACATAACTCCAAAACCACATTTTTGAGTTACAAGCATTTTCAGTGTCATTTAAAAATCAAAAATAAAGTATGCACACAAATACAAATGAAAATATCATACATCAGCTTGTTGTTTAGCCGTACGCACGTATTTATCCCACTTCTCTAATTAGTTATAATTAGCAAGACTTATCTTTTAGATCAAAAGTCATTTTTTGGAGATATCATGTTCTGACCAAACACCACAGAATTGTTTGATCCGTTCCAAGTACTGTCCTTAAAATTTAAAGATAATTTTTTTTTTTTAAATGCTGCCTGGCAGTTGAGTGGTTAGGTAGGCTAGCCTCTCACTGTGCAGGTCTGGGTTCGAATCTCTGCTCGGGCAAGGATGTTTACCAACACTAGCAAATTCCCTGGACGGACCAGGATCATGCTGATCCCCTGGGAATACGTGATCTTATTTTAAAAAAAAAAGAGGAATGCTATAAAAAAGATAAACTGACTGAAGGCTAAAATGAACAGCTTCAAAATTGGATAAATGAGAATCTACAGAAAGATGAGAGATGTATTGAAGATCTTTTTATTTTACACTAATGTACAAACAGTTACAACTAACACCACCCAGTCAAATTCTGTAGTGTTTGGTCAGAACATAACTCTAAAATCAGTTTTGAGATATAAGCATTTTCATTGTCATTCAAAAATAAAGCGTGCACACAAATACAGATGAGAATATCATACATCAGCTTGTCGTTTAGCCGTACGCACGTATTTATCTCACTTCTAATTAGTTATAATTAACAAGACTTACTTTTAGATCAAAAAGTCATTTTTTGGAGATATCATGTTCTGACCAAACACCACAGAATTGTCCTCAGTCACTTGTGATTTGGTCAGCTCATTTCTAGTTGGATACATAGATAGAAAAGATGAGCTTCTAGAATGTCCATATTGTTCAATTTGAGTCTTGCACTCAAAGAATGTGTGCTTTGAAAACAGGCTCTTTTTCACAATGCATTTTTTATTGGCTCAACATTTCATTTTACATGAAATGGTTCAAAAACTTTCAGAAAAGTGGAGGCGCACCTGTTAAAATATTCCGAGGTGGACACAAGATAATCGCACTTGAGAGAGAGAAATTCCAATGATTGGCACCAAAATTCAACTTGCAACGCGGCTGTTTTATGTTAGCGCATGCATCCATATCAATGAAAAATTTCGTTAGCCAAGGCAGAAAAATCACTAAAAAATCTTTAGTTGAAAAATTTATAAGCCAAGGCATCGCTGTACACACACATATACAATTAAGGTGATTAGGTTGGACCTCCCAACTAATATTTAGACTATGCTGGGAGAACCCCAAATTGTAAATAGGCAATATTTTACAAAAATCAGCTAGACCTCTCTTAGTCTTTCTGAAATTTGTTATTATTGTAAAATTTAATGGTAAAAAAAATATACTTTAGAAGCAGGCAAATGAACTATTTGGGTCAACACTAGATATTTCACATAATACAGACTATCTTTTTTTTTTTAATTAGTAATTATCTATGAACATCTTCAACAAACCAGTAACCAGATAAAACATATCAATGCATGCAAAAAGCTGTTATAAAGTCTATTTAAAGGGTTCATCACTGCATTGGCCTCAACTAAACATGTTAAAGACAAGCACAAAGCATCAAAATTGCAAAAAATCTATTAATATGAAGAATATTGAATATCAGAACTAGAATGCATACTACTCATTAGAAATAAATACAAACTAAATACTTTTCATTAACTTACCATGCGAACATTCATAACACGAGCATACAAACGTTGGCCACTAAACATAGCTGAAACAGAGGTCAAGGACACAATTCTTGATTCATATAATACATGAAATTTGCACAAAAATACCCATAAGTTTAAATTAAAAAAGTTTTTTTTCTCGATTCTACAGTGACATCCAAGCTGAGAGTTTTGCCAAACCTTTTTGTTCCACCACTCCCTTCGTCAGAATTATTTCTCTCGTTGTCCCCAACTCAAGTGAACCCATAATCCTATGTTAAATCCTTAGCTTCTACCCCCCCCCCCCTTTCCATGTCACTCACACGGAGCAATATTGCCTACTTTGGGAAACTCTGTCCTAGCTTCTTCAGCCTTTCATCTTTTGTAAATATCTGCAACACTAGTTCAAAAAACCTAGTCTTCAGACAAATGAAAATTGTTTGTTAGACAATTGTTATTTGCAATCTCAGCATCTAACATTTTATTGATTCATTTTGGAGTGCCCAACAAAATCTTCTTGATCATTTCCTTGACCAAAACTTAAAAAGGAAAATATAATTAAAAATATTAAACAAATCAGTTTTTCCCATTCACAGAACTTTTTCCTGAGTTTCATCAAATATTTTATATTCTCCCCGAACTTCCCCCCCCCCAATCAACAAAATAGAATATTTTGCATTGTTCTGCAACAAGCCCTTAGCTGACTGGAAATGTTCTGCGGTAAAAATTGTGATTTTTACAGCAAAATTTACAATTTCCTTAAAATTCTTCCAGATTGTTCTGCGACGTTCGTCAGACTTCTGCATATTCCGCTTTGGGGCCCCCGATCATTTTTTCCCGACTTTACAGATCACAAAGAGCCCTGTTTTATAGTAAATTATTTACTTTAATTTCAGCATATTCTATGATAAAAACTTTATCAAGTCAGTTAGTAATAGTCACTGATGTTAGTCAAATATCTGGAATTTTGGAAAATGATATTGAAAAAAATAAATAAAATCATAATTCATGAATCCCACAGTTAATTTTTAATTTTTTTAAACCCAGGTTCTTCTACAACTTGGATTCTAAGGATCCATGACAGTTAGAATAGAATGACTACACTAGAGTGATCACAAGACAAAAAAGGATACATATTGCTTGGACAGCTTCTAGCGGATGTTCAAATTCCCCAATAGCATGGCCTTTACTCTTGCCCTCATTATCTAAAGCCAAATCCATTTTTACAAGCTTTCCAGCAAGCTTAAAAATTTCTTCGAGTTTCTTCTCAGTCACTTTATAATCAAGCTAGATGGATAGAATACATTAATTACACTAACAAGAAAACTAAAAACATTTTGCTGCTATATGAACCATAAAACTATATTCATAAAACCATCAAGTTCAAAAATGCATAACATTCAACTGTACAATTTTAAATTTGAATACTTTTTTTGGAAGATCACGTGATTAGCAGAGATTTACAACAAACAAAATTCAAATTTTTTAACATGCATGGAAAACCAAGCCCAATTATCACAGAACATCTACATGAAATCGATAATTTAAAAAAAAATTCACATAAAAACCTCCGATCAAACAAGACTGACTAGAGAGATGTTTTTGACCAGCAATGCATTACGGAAGAGATTTTTCCAAATGTTGTGATGAGAAAAATTTTCTCTAAAAATCCAACCATTTGCACGAGGACACATTGGTTCGATTCCTGAAGGAAACAATTTTTCTTTCCTTAAGGTTTGCAACATTCAGAAAAATATTCTAAAGGTGAAATTGATAAAGCCTCCATTGGTACCTAAATACGTATTATTGTATTTTAGCTTTAATTAATTATACGATATTGTTTTTTTACTTTCAAGTCTCAAATTTCAGAGGAAAAAAATTTTTTACAAGGCAACATTGGCTTTATGATCTTGTAACTATTGAAAGGAAGATGTAGGTCAGCAAACATGCTGGGGAAGGGGGGGGGGGACACTCCATTAGAATGAGAAAATGCCATAGCGACCAACTACGAAGAATGAGAATTGGGGAAGTTTTCATGTGTACCCAAATTCCTTACAAAAATAAATGTAAAGAAGATTTTTTAAAAACAATGTAGGGATTTTAATTGAAAAAGTGAAATTGTTGGGATTTTGCCCCTTTGCAAAATATCTTGGCAAGTCATTACAATTAGTTAGCAGTCAATTGGCCAATCAATGTAAACCCGGTCAAATTATCTGCCATTACCACCCTCATATCGAGTCACGCCAACAACAAAAAGAAAAACCCTAAACTGGACATAGACATAACACTACACATGGTCAAAGCAGTTAGAAATCGCATCAATTTTGGATGTCGAAAGGCTGAAATGATGCTGGCTGTTTGGCAAATTTATAATTGTCCCCCTCCCAAAAATAAAACTTATTTATTTCACACAATAGTGACAATTTATATTAAGCATGTGATGTCATTTCGAGGATTAAAACAAAACATATACTATAGATAGATCATTTGGGAATAATTTTTCCACCAAAAGTAGGCATTTTATTTACAATAACTGTTGAAATTCAGACGATTGGGGAGTCCGCGAGATGAAATAGTAATTTGGGAGAGTTGGCAGCTATAAAATGAAATAGGATAACGTGGAAAAGCAGGTAGAATTACATATAGCACTGTACCTGCTTTGAATACAGACACACAAAAGAAATTGAAGAGGAAAATTGTGATACATAATTCAAATTGGTTGACAAGATGAAAAACTCTTACAAGACGCATTCTTGAAGTAAAACAATACATCTTAAGATTTTGATACATTTCAATTTCTGAAATTGGCACGACTTGATGGACATTGACTTGAAAGACAATGACTTAATGGTTCTTTTTAGAATAATGTAGCTTTCAAGCAGTTAGGCCAGGATTACACTATAAAAGTTTCATAATAGTTCTTTTGTAAAACTTGAAAAATGCAACCAATCAGCTTATTGATTGTATTTGTCATGTTTTATAAAAGAATTTTTATAAAACTTTTATAGTGCAATACTAGCCTTAAACCTAGTGACATTGGTCATTCATTATGATATACTACGTAATCCTGCACTAATTGAAATAAAAATAAGGAATAATTACATTGGATATGAAAATTTTAGGAGTAAGTGGACCACTTATTCCCAGTGATTTCAAGAATTCTGGATTCAAACCGAAAGTGTCAAATTGAGGTCCTGGTGGCCTGAAGTCATTGTAGCCACCTGGTCCATCCCTGATACGCTCGCCTCTCTCTATACCCCTCATTGCTAATGCACGAGATCTTGCTCTGTCTGGCTCATTGTCCTAGGTTGAAGAAATTAACAAAACAAACAAAAAAATCAGTTCACTACGTGATATTACTGATATCAAATGCTCATAAAAATGATCACACATCTGAAAAGTCAATGATAACAATCATGAAAAATGTTGTTCGGTTAAAAAAAACTTTCAAAAGATGAAAGAGATGAAGTTTTCACTGCAGAAAGTTAACAGTATGAATTACTTCTTTCTTCAAAACAGGGTTTAAGCTACATAAAAAATTCCTTTAGCAAAGAAGCGAAAATAGGGAAAAAAGCTTTAGCAAAATGCTAATGATTGATGGTTGGAAATCTACTCATTTTGTGCCTCCTATACACATTTTTGCAAAAATAGCTACTTCTTCTAGCGAATTCTAAGATTTTCTTTCGCATTTTGCAAAAAATATGACAGTAGCTTACCCTGCTTCAAAGCTGATAGAGAGGCAAAGGGGAAAAAAACATATATGCAGCAACTAAATTATTACCAAATTCACACAACTGATACATTTTATAATCTGTGTATATGAAATTTTTCGCACAAAATATATATAGAGACTAACCAGTTTCACTTTCAGAGGCCTACCGTGGAATTCAAACTTGTCCATCAATTCCACAGCTTTCTTAGCTTGCTCTGTATCTTTGAATTCAACAATGCTGATTTCAAAAAGAAAAACTGTTTTAAGATACTATATTTTTCTTAGCAATAATATAAAAAACTTAGTGAAGAACAGAGAAATAGCAATTTCAAATTTTCACATTGAAAAAAATACACAATTACATACCCACTTCCAATGAATTTGCCTTTGTCATCATCAAACAACTCCACAAATGATACATCACCAACTGAAGTAACAAAAAAAATACACAGGTTCGTTTTCTAAAAATCAACTTCAAAAAATAAAGTGCATTCAAGTTTGACAACATACATGACAGATTTAATAATTTTTTTTTTTTTTTAAATAACGTGATCAGCACATATTCCCAAGAGATTGTTACGATCTGTCCAGGGAATTTGAATTATTAATTTAAATAATCACAGGTCGTAACAAATCCCAGGCTCCAAATCAAAATTACGACTATAAAATCCTAATAGTGCTGAATATAATAATGCGATTGTTAAATTGGAGTTTGAATGATACACAATTTTTTTTATTTCATGGCAGTGCGTCTTTTTTAACGTAGGAAGAGGATGTAAAGCAAGGGTGCAACATTTTCAACAAGACCTACTTGAATTATCAAGCTGATTATTCAGGTTAATGGCAAATGTCTTTCGCTATGTACAGTTGGTAAGCAGAGAAAATCCGGGTCTCGAGTACCATGAACAAACAAATTGGAATCACTGGGAGGAAAATACATTTCAGCCCCCAAAGCAGAATGTTTTGTATTGTTCTGTAACAAGCCCTCGGCTAATTGAAAATGTTCTGCTGCAAAAATCACCACAATAGTATTTTCTGCATCTTTCTTAAAATTCTTCCAGATTATTCTGCCACGTACATCATAGATTTCTGAATATTTTGCTTTGGGACTGCAGGGTTGGGGTTTTTGCCGGGACAGTGTCAAAAAAAAGGACAAAGTTGGTAAAAATTCTTTTTACTCAAGACATACCAAGCTTGGTTTTTCAATTACAAAATATTCTTTTCGATATAAAAACGTGAAACATGGAATTACATGGTATAAAAATAAATATTCAGCAACCAAAAATACGAGAAAACATATCCAAATATTGTCCAGCCTTGCAATAAACCAATTAAGTCTCACACTTCTTTCACCAAAATGCATTCACAAAACAAATTTTTTTCAAGCCACATTTTAAAGTTACTTACACTTTCAAAGAATTAAAAAATAATTACCTTTCTCACGAAACAAATCCTTCAGTTCCATCCATCTAGCATCAAAAGGTATATTACTAACAAAAACCCGATTTTTCACTGGTCTTTCTCTGCTGCTTTCTCGCCTGCGGGGCCTATCACGATCATTCGGCCTCTCATTGAAGTTCTTGCGGAAGGGAGACCTTGACCTAAAATGATTGAAGGGAAAAATCTCATATTTAAGAAATGTTTTGTACACTTGCAACATGCAGCATTTGTTTAAGGAATCACTGGGAGGAAGCCCAGAATAGATGTAGTATAATCCGATTCCCTTATCGAGGCTCCTTACTAGAAGGCTGGCACCTTTCTTTTCCAGTCCTCTGTTGGCGCTGGGTTGCCACTTCCTCTCTTTCCTTCCATCTGTGATACAGGTGGCGTTTGAATACTTTCATGACCCGTTAGGTTTTTTTTTTTTTGTATATCATTTTAATTAATATATTCTCTGCATTTAAAAATAAAAACCCAAACTCTCTTTTAAATAATAAAATGATCAGGGAATAAAAGTCGCCCTCAGTTCAGCCAACAAAAGCATAATTTGTAAGATTAAAACTATAGATAGCATGACTAGTATGCAAAAAATAATAACAAACACTTTAATATTTCCGTTATAACCTGAGAAACTGAATGAAATAATTCAGCACAAAAAAATTGAAGGTAAATTATACTCATACAAGGATGACGCCACTCTCCGCTACCATACGAAGGTTTTTAACAGCCAGTTGTTAAAAACCTTCGTAAATTATACTCCATTACGGAAAATGTAAACGGTACATACCATACAAGGTAAGAAGAAAGCATCAAAGATTTCAGATCATTCAAACAATGCAATAATGAAAAAGGATATTATAACCAGCGCCCTCTATGCAGTGATGTTAATTTAGCAGCAAACAGTACAAAAATGACAACTTACAAGGAAATAATAATAGCCATCAGTCATCAACAGGTTATGAAAGTAACGCCACTTGCATCACAGATAGAAGGAAAGAATCTTCTAGGAGAGAGGAAACGGCAACCCAGTACCAAGTGTCAAAAAAAAAAAAAGTATACCTAATCCGATAAAGAATTCGCTAAGAGAATCTGCGGGTAGCTGTTCGGGAGCAGTTATTTTTCATAAGCAACTCTTATATACTGAATTCTTCTTCGCTAGTTTTAATAACTATCAGAACAGCTTTGGTATTGGGCTCATGCCAAGTTGGCAACTTTTTCCACGAAGATAAGTCGCCAAGACCGACATAATGGTGCTTTGGGTTGCTGTATCTGTTCTAGATCGTTTATATCCAGATGGCGATAGTTGTTGCTTCTTCTATGCTTCTGGAATGTTCGATGCCAGGTGGTACTAGTTTCCGAGGGTGCCACTATACTAGGCTTTTTGCAGCCATTTGGATTTGAAAAACTGTTGATGCTGTATTTCTTCTGTGTGTACGGTTTTTATATATATACAGCGAGCATATGGATTAGATTATTTGGAATAATGATTATCAGATATTATATCAGGTTGCACCTTGAATATTTAATACTTTTCCGCATACCTTCATTGATTTATTACTTAAAATAGTCCAGGTTTTATGCCTTCCATGCTGGAGTTCGTTTCAGAATCAGTTACATCTGATTGCCTTGGTGACTTTTTGTAGAGTTACCAGACGTGTTTGGAGCCGAAAAAGTCATAATTGTTAAGGTGTGATAAATGCCAAAGCTGTTCAACACTTATGGAAAAGTAATGAAACAGAAGCAGTATAATCCAGATCCACTTGGCGACTTTGTTTTCCAGCACCAAACAGGTCCGATGAAAAGTCGCCGGAACAGCTGTCGTATGGTCCGCCACTTGGCGATTATTTAGCGCCACACATGTCTGATGGCCCGACGAAAAGTCGCCAAGGCCGTCAGACACTACGGACGCCGAAAAAAAACACATCAGCGTGCAAAACATAATAGAAACCACCAAGCATAAAAATCCAAAAAAATATCAGTTAAAAAAAATTACACCTGGCCCATTTTTTTAATAATAAAAAGATCGGGGCATAAGGAATTCTGGGCAAAAATATTCTATGTATTAAAACTAAAACCCGGACCCTTTTTTTTAAATAAACGGATCCGGGCATGAAAAATTCTCTAGGTTCATTTTAAATAATAAACCGATAAAACGGAAGGCATGGCAATGGATGAATAACTAATAAATACAACGAAATAATAAAACGGGATGATACAACCTGAGCAGTAGATAATAATCCGTAATGATGTAAGCCACAGAAGGGAGGAATAATAATCAAAGAGAGAGACACGCTGGAAATGGAACAACGGCTGCTTAGAATTTTTGAAAAAACGCGGTGAAAAGAAAAATCCTGTTTGGCGAAGCTAGCGCCATTTAGTATCACCCAACGAAACCGGAAAAGTGTTAAAAAATACGACAAGCCAGAGAAGCATTATGACGATCTTGGCGACTTATCGCGAGAAAAAAGTCGCCAAAGTCGTGGCGGACCATACTGCATCTGTTCCCAAAATTGGTTTAAACTTGAAATTCGGGGAGCCATGAACACGTATAAAAAAAAACAAAAATTTACAGTTGAAGGGTTACCCTCCCAACGTCACTACATCTCCCCATATACGCATGGGAAATTTAATCCCAAAAGCCCCCCCCCCCCCGGGAGGGTGGGGGGCTACCCTACTATTAAATAAAAGTTAATACCATGCTCACGAGATGGAGCACTACAAGCCACCCGGTTTCGAGAAGGGCATCCTCTCGCAGCCATCAATACCGAAACATTCAATATGTTGCAACACACGTTACCTATAAACTACTGCAAAAGCTACGATACCTTAAATTAATAAACAATGAATCATATTAGAAACAATAAATCTGTTAAATTTCCCCTAGTCTTACTTCAAAAATTCGGTAAATTCAGAGAAATGTCGGTATTTTCTGAATAATAAACACAATCTGCTTCAACAAAATGGCACCGGCATTTAAAACAAGGCCTACAAACAAAAAAAGCACCGACATGAATTGCTTAAATAAATACCTCGATCTGGAATGCCTGTCATATCGACCGCCATACCTGGAATCAGCCATTTCTAGATTTAATGATCAACGTTTAATTAACTCGAATTGGAGTAATTTAATTATTTGAAGCGATTGATTGTTTCTAGATTAGACAAGCGACAATCTCAAGGATGGAGATTTTATTTGGATTGGATGGATCAGAAACAGCGTTGCCAGAACCTTGAAAAAATTTCCTGCCAAAATCCTTAAAACAGAGTTGACCATATTTTGTCGAGAGAAATACGGGACATTGGGATTCCAAATACGGGACATCGCCAATGATCGCCAAAAATGACGCCAAAACCAAATGATGTCGCCAAATATTGTTGAAATAACGGAGAAATCGTAATGGCGGGAAATGCAGCATTATTGCTAATTGCAGTGGATTAAAATGAATTCCACGAAAATTTTTTTTCACTGAGACAAATGTGGGAGATTCATATACTCATTTATAGTTGTAGTTATCATAATATAATTTATAAGTTGAAAATAATTTCAATCTTTGACTTCAATAAAGAATAAAAATTCAAGTAGGCTTCCTGCAAAATACGGGAAAAACCGGGACACTTTTGCTAAAAAGTCGGGACAGCCAAAAAAACAGAAAATACCGGGACTCTCCTGGGGAATATGGGACGTATGGTCCATCTACTCAAAACTAGCCGAAAATACGATTCCGAAACATTTGTCCTGAATATGGTCAGCGTACTGATGCAATTTTGCGTCAATGATGGTCTTTGGTGCCATCTACAAAATAATTTGAGAACTATAACTATAGATCACAAATAGGCACTAAATAAGAGACCCTTCAATTATTACGTAAGCAAATCTTGAGAAATTTTTGACCCCCTCCCCCTTGTCAGCAAAATTTCGTCATCAACTCTGCCTCTCTGAATCCTAATGCATATTGGTGGGATCAGAGACGTACACGGGAGGGTGGGGGGACATAGGGAGGTTCGGGCTCCCTCCCACGATCAAATATTTATTTTTTTAATTGAAATTTCTGAAGAAAATACCTTCATACGTTATTATAATCAATTTCTGTTAATTTCAATGTTATTTGAAAAGGCTGAACTCAAAATTTATCTTCAATAAATTCATTGCGACCCACCCTCTAAGCTATATAATGATAAATCGCATAAAGGCCCTTGGCCCGCGGACCAAATATAGCCCTTGGGGTTATCCGATGAGGCCTGCACTCCTCAACCCTAATTTTATAAAATTGAACTAAGCGGGAAATGTATAGATCGCTTGTGTCCCGTGGTACAATTCCAGAATAATTGAGCGGCCCGTGGCACATTTTCAGATCACTTAAATGACCCGGAACACAGTTCCAGAACACCTAAGCGATTCGTGGCATATTTAGAGATAGATCCCTTGAGTGATATGTGACATAGTTTTAGATCACTTAAGTGGTCCCCATTGCGGTTCTACATCACTCAAATTACCCGCGGCACATTCTCAGATTATTTAAGTGATACGCGGCATATAATTACGGATCACTTGAGTGATGCGTGACACAGTTCCAGAGCACTTAAGCTGCCCGGACACATTTCCAGATGGGGGAGGGGGTAAAAAATGGTTGAAAATATGCTTACGTAATACTTGAATGGCCCCTAAGATCGTAGAAAGTGAATTTTTCCACACTCCACTTTATAGTAATGTGCTGCCGTCTAATTTCAAATTTATAAGTGACTCATGTGGTGATGATGAAGTTTTAAGTAAAAAACTATATTCTTTATTCCGCTCAGTTCCTTATGAACAAAGCTCATAAACTGAACTGGAAATTTAAACTCAAAGTTCGGTTATTTTATTTGAGCTTAAGGAGACGTCAAAAACAAATAACCTCTTCAGAGCAGACGACAGACAAGAAGTCGGTTCCCTACAAGCTAAGCTCACAAACAGAACTGGAAGTTCAAACTGCCAGTTCAGTAATTTTTTCAAGACACAAGGAGACGTCCAAAACAAATAACCTGGAGAGAAGCAGACGACAGAGATTTTGAAGTTTGCATAAGGTGACCATACGTCCCGTACTTCCTGGGACAGTCTAGGTATTTTCTATTTTTCTGGCCATCCCGACTTTTTGGCGAAAGTATCCCGGTTTTTCCCGTTTTTTTAACGAAGCCACCTTGAATTTTCATTCTTTATTGAAGTCAAAGATTGAAATTATTTTTCAATTCATAAATTATGTTATGATAATTACAACTATAAATAATTAATCTCCCACATTTGTGTTGGTGAACGTTTTATCTCGTGGAAATCGTTTTAATCCATTGCAATTTGTAGTAATGCTTCATTTCCCGCCAAATTGTTTTTACCGTAATTTCAGCATTATTTGGCAACTTTGTTCAGTTTTGGCGACATTTTTGGCAATAATTAGCGATGTCCTGTATTTTCCCGTATTTGGAATCCCAATATCCCGTATTTCTCTCGAGGAAATGTGGTCAGTCTAGGCTTGCATCGAGTTTATATTACTCACTGAGCTATTTAAGCTATAAGTAAACTTTACTTATAGCTCAGTGATATTATTGGAGGGAGAATCCAGCCGCCGCGACGGCAACGATATCAAATGCAAGGAAATCATCCTCCATTGATGAGGAAATCATCCTCCAAGGAATTTTCCTCCATTAATTTTGGAATTTTCCTTCATTAATTCTGGAATAATTGCTTTCATCAATTCTGGCTTTGTTTCTTTCATTAGTGCTGAAATTATTTCTTTTATTAATGCTGGAATTATTTCTTTTATTAATGCTGGAATTATTTTTTTCATTGATTCTGAAATTATATCTAATTAATTCTGGAATTGTCTCTTTCATTAATTCTGGAATTGTCTCTTTCATTAATTTTGGAATTATCTTTTTTTCATTAATTTTGGAATTATCTTTTTCTTTCATTCAGAAATTAACTTTCATTATTAACTTCCATGCCGCCTGGCAGTCGAGTGGTTAGGGAACTAGCTTCTCACTGTGCAGGCTGGGTTCGAATCCCGGTTCGGGTATGGATGTTTACTAACACTAACAAATTCCCTGGACGGATAATGCTGATCCCTTGGGAATACGTGAGGATCACGTTATTATTTAATTTTATTATTATCCCTTTCATTAATGCTGAAATTATCTCTTTCATTAATGCTGAAATTATCTCTTTCATTAATGCTGAAATTATCTCTTTCATTAATGCTGAAATTATCTCTTTCATTAATTATGGAATTATCTCTTTCATTAATTATGGAATTATCTCTTTCATCAATTCTGTAATTATCTCATCGATGCTGAAAAATTATTTCTTTCATTTATTGTTTTAAATTCCTGTGGATGCCGTGAGAAAATAAAGGGGGATTGTTTTTGTTTTCACCGAGTCACGTGATGTTCGGACGAAATATGTCGTGGGACATCGTTCTCAGCACTGCCAAGGCTAGACCGCTGACGTCATACTCTCTCCAGCAATATAAGCTCGATGGAGGCATTTCAGGGAACTCATGCGATGATGAAAAAAAAGAGAGGGAGGTGTTGTGTGTGTGTCTTTGTTATTTTCTAGCAAAAAAATTTTTATGAGACGAAAACTTCGGTAACAAAATTCGTAAATTTGCAATAATCGATTTTATGTATCGCCGTAATCACCGTTATATCGAGTATTTTTTTTTTTAGATACATTCTCACGTTTGATAATTTACACCTGGTAGAATTTCTCTTACTTCTATAGATCAAACTATACAGTTGATCCACTAATGTGATCCACAAAAATCATGTTCTTATTCTGATCATTGATAATTTTTGTCGCACCACGGTGATTTTCTGCACACGAGGGCTAATTAGACCGGGACCTACAATTTATTGCCGATTCCGAACGGAAGGCTTGTTTTTTATACTCATCGAGAGGTTTGGTACGCTAACCCCTCGATGGGGGACTCCCTGCGGTAGCAATTTTTTGCTGCGGTCAAGTCACCGTTTTTTTTTGGTTGTACCCCTGTCAGGAAAGTTTTCTGACAAGGACGAACCGGGTATCGAACTCGCGACACCTCTAAACATCCTTTGGTACTTTAGGCGAGCATCTTATCGACCTGGGGTACCACGCTCTGTCTTTATTCTGTAAAACTTGAAGTGCCCAGATGGGCCCATGCAGTAAACCAAGTTCTGTCTTTATTCTGTAGAACTTGGTTTACTGCATGGGCCCATCTGGGCACTTCTGGCACCGGGGGTGTCGAGTGACAATTAGATCTGGTTCCGATTTTCAAGAGTAAATATGCAAATAGGGTAGGTAGGAATTTTTAGCTATGTAGTAGTTCCTCTCTCAGAAAAATCGCTTTGTATGTGGACGCATGATAATGTCAAGACAGCCCTGGGCGTACTTTATGAAAATTGTGAAAAGCTAATCAAAAAACTCAGCAAAATAATGTGATCTAGTTTGCAATATTATTAGTTTCTCATCTTGTGTGCCATCCTGTTTTGTGATAATGATCTTCAACTATACAATCAAGTGTTCTTAAAATTTTAGGCTCTTCTATCGGATGATCGATGTTGAAAAAAAAATTTACATAAAAAAAAATACCATTTGATATATTTTTGTGGTGCCCCTTTTGTACTGATGCCCTAAGCACGTGCTTATATTTTGCTTAATGGTTAATCCGGCCCTACGTAGAGTCCATGGTCTCCACCATGCAGCTGTGAAACGTGGTACAATCGCCATGGTGTATTTCCCGTACCGGCGGCCGCGACTGATCATGCACTCCGCAGGTGGCCTTTTTCAGGGCTTTTCCAGCACACCCGTGACTTGTCTTTCCGGGTCCCACGATCGTTGGTGGCACTCTTCAGGAGATCTTTCAGCTCTCTGATGATATCCTCCACAACAGCACCGCTGACCATTCGTCTGTCTCCCCTCGAAGCTTGCTGGGCTGCTTCGAATTTCATAGCGTAGACAGGAGCACTTCTCACGTTTTTGTATTCACCCAGACTCAACGCCTGCTGTCTTCGACGTAATTCTCACCAAACCTCAGCTCCAGTGCGTTCGTCAGAGCTTCATATCTAGATCGGTCGTCCGCGGCGAGAGTCTCAAACACTTCGACAGCTTCTCCTCGGAGTGCGGCGGCTAGGTGGAAGGCCTTGAAAACACAGTCCCATCCGTTCGCTGAGGTGATCATCTCGAACTGGGTTCTGTATATCGACCACGATGTCCTCCCGCCATACGTCGAAAGCTTGATGTTTGGCCAGATGACGTCAGCTATGGCTGGCAGGACCTAAGGCGACTTGATGAGGGCCTCCTATTGTAGTACCCCTATTGTAGTGGCTATAGCAGGACCTGGTGAGCATCCGCGAAAAACGTAGGATCTTGAATTTTCTTTTCTAGCTCTAGTATTCTCTTGGAGAGCTTCTCATCGACTGCATTCATCTTTTGGGAGAGTTCTTTCTTCACGGTATCGACCATTCCGTCCACCCTAATTTCGACGGCGGCGATGTCTCCCTTCACTCCGGCAATGGCCGTGGCGATGTCTTCTTTCACTTCTGTGACGGCAGTGTTCATTTTATCCTTCACCCCAGCTATGTGTCTTCTATCCTGTCATTTACAGCGGCGATGATGGTGTCCGAACCCCACCGTCGCCACAGTGGCGGTCGGCCGAAGGTGGTTTTCTGTGGTTCCTCAATGCGAGCCAGTCTCCCCTTTAAAACGTCTCTGCCCAGAAAGCAACATACCTACAGACAATGCAAATGTAATTCAATCTTACTCTTCACTTCTGAAATATAGATGGCAGCACTGAAAAATCATGCACAACACTAGATACGACTGTTGGGTACACACACCTAAACTTCCGGCACAACTCACTAGGTTGTAAATTGCCCATAGATGGCGATAGACCTGAGTTGTGCTTGGATTGAAAGAAAGGGAGAAGGTCCGTTTCAAGGTGGTTGCTTAGAGGAGGTAAAGGAGGGCTTCTATACCTTCTAAAAGGGTGGGTGGGGCCTTGCGTTAAGACGGCCCAAGCATGGGTGGAGATAGACTTAAAAGTCTGGGGGGGGGCACGGTGATTGTGTCTAAGGCGACTTGATAAGGAATTATTTCTAGAGGCCATGATTTTGCCAACACATATACAGGGTGTTACTTTGAAGTAGTGATAAACTCAGAGGGGGCGATATTAGGCATCAAGAGGATCAAAAATTGCCTTAGAACATTGCAAACCATGTTTAGTGGTGAAATTAGTAAAAATACTTATGGAGGGTGTGACGTCGAGTGTAACAAAAAAACCAATAATGTAGAAAAAACATTCATTTGAAATCATGATTACAACACAGCGTGTGGTGTACACAAAAGCCTAACTAATACTAAACCTTACGTGCACCTCGTCCACATCCCTCTGCGGAATTTCTAACGAACTGATACTACGTACATTTTTAAATGCGCGTGTATGTGTTGTGAACCTACCGTGAAGTTTGTTACTGTGTAATGCTTGTCATGCATAGTGCTTTCATTTTTTTTCAAACCGAGCATAACTCAGGTCTATCACCATTTATGGGCGATTTACTACCTAGGGAGTTGTGCCGGAGGTGTAACTGTGTGTGTACCTAACAGTCTGAGTGCATATGTAGTGTTGTGTTTGATTTTTCAGTCATGAGTAGTGCTGCCATATGCCAACAATTTTTTCCAAAAAAATAATAAGTACAAAATAAGTAGTAAAAAGGTGAAATAATATGAAGGATGAATCTTCGCATGGATGGCGGACGTGTCCGGAAAATTCACCGCCAGCAATTCACCGACCAGCAATTCACCGCTAGGAAAATTCACCGACCAACAATTCACCGCCATGCAATTCACCGCTAGGAAAATTCACCGACCAACAATTCACCGCCATGCAATTCACCGCTAGGAAAATTCACCGACCGACAATTCACCGCCATGCAATTCACCACTAGGAAAATTCACCGCTAGGAAAATTCACCGACTCACAATTCACCGACAACAGTTTTAGTGCGAGTCAGTTAGCGAGGGAGTGAGCGATTGAGTTACTGAGTGAGTGAGTGACCCAGTGAGTGACTGAGTGACCGAGTTAGTAAGTGATTGAGCGAGTGATCGAGTGAGTAAGTGATTGAGCGAGTGATCGAGTGAGTAAGTGATTGAGCGAGTGATCGAGTGAGTAAGTGATTGAGCGAGTGATCGAGTGAGTAAGTGATTGAGCGATTGACCGAGTCAGTGATTGAGTGACCAAGTGAGTAAGTGATTGAGCGAGTGATCGAGTGAGTAAGTGATTGAGCGAGTGATCGAGTGAGTAAGTGATTGAGCGAGTGATCGAGTGAGTAAGTGATTGAGCGAGTGATCGAGTGAGTAAGTGATTGAGCGAGTGATCGAGTGAGTAAGTGATTGAGCGAGTGACAGAGTCAGTGATTGAGTGACCAAGTGAGTAAGTAATTGAGCGACCAAGTGAGTAAGTAATTGAGCGACCAAGTGAGTAAGTAATTGAGCGAGTGACCGAGTGAGTAAGTGATTGAGCGAGTGACCGAGTAAGTGATTGAGCGAATGACCGAGTCAGTGATTGAGTGACCGAGTGAGTAAGTGATTGAGCGAGTGACCGAGTAAGTGATTGAGCGAATGACCAAGTCAGTGATTGAGTGACTGAGTCAGTGATTGAGCGAGTGACCGAGTCAGTGATTGAGTGACTGAGTCAGTGATTGAACGAGTGACTGAGTCAGTGATTGAGTGACTGAGTCAGTGATTGAGTGACTGAGTCAGTGATTGAGCGAGTGACCGAGTCAGTGATTGAGTGACCAAGTGAGTAAGTAATTGAGCGAGTGACCGAGTCAGTGATTGAGTGACCGAGTGAGTAAGTGATTGAGCGACCGAGTGAGTAAGTGATTGAGCGACCGAGTGAGTAAGTGATTGAGCGAGTGACAGAGTGATTAAGTGATTGAGCGAGTGATCGAGTGAGTAAGTGATTGAGCGAGTGACAGAGTGATTAAGTGATTGAGCGGGTGAGTGAGTGACCCAGTAGTGACTGAGTGACCGAGTGAGTAAGTGATTCAGCGGGTGAGTGAGTGACCCAGTAGTAACCGAGTGAGTGATTGAGCGAGTGATCGAGTCAGTGATTGAGCGAGTGATCGAGTCAGTGATTGAGCAAGTGATCGAGTCAGTGATTGAGCGAGCGAGTAAATTGGTTAGTGAGTGAGGGAGGGAGTGAGTGAGTGAGTTCAGTAAGTGAGTGAGTGAGAGAGGGGGTGAGTGAGTGAATGTTCAGTAAGTGAGTGAGGGAGGGAGTGAGTGAGTGAATGTTCAGTAAGTGAGTAAGGGAGTGAGTGAATTGGTTAGTTAGTTAATTTTTTTAACGTAGTAGTGTCACAAATGATTAAAAAATCCGATTGTTACGAAAACATATCCCTTCTCAATGAGTTTATATTACAATATTGATCTGATGTCATATTTATAGCTTCAGCTGTTTCGGCTCGGCATGATTTCAACGTTGACCCCCCCCCCCCCTCTTATGACGCCCTTAGGTTGTCGAATATGGAAAAACCATTTCTTAGTGAGTAGGGAGTCTTTACGTCGTGAAAAAAACTATTCACAAAATTTGATATTTACAGCTTCAGCGGTTTTGGCTCGGCGATGATGAATCAGTCAGGACATTGTATTTTATATACAGTACTAGGGGGCTCTGCCCCCCCTACCACCTTTGGCGGCCAACCCCCCCCCCCTTTTCTCTTCATAACATATCTTGTTTATTTCGTTTCACTTCATCAGCGTGCTATGAAAAGGGACACGTGAAAGCACCAGCTTACTGAAGAAGCGAATTTTATAATAATAAAGCAACAAAAAACAAATGTGATTCATCAAGTAACCCCAGAAAACTTCCCCATGGGGGTCCCCAAACTCCAATTCGTTGAATTTTAGGGGGGGGTGGCCCTGACTGGATTTATCTCGGGCTACCGATGTGTTGCAAATTTTACAATGTTAAACAACAAAAACCAATGAGATTCATCCAAGGACACCCGAAATGAAACCTATCAACTTTTCCATGGGACCCCGACCTGAAGGCTTGTCGGACATACCCCCTGTGAGTGGCCACGAAAATTTTTAATTTTTATCAATTTTAAAACGAATAAAATCCAGGGCCCACATCCAGTAACGGGGACCCCATACGCAGATTTTTAGTGGGGCACACAGACACTGGATTTATCTCGGGCTTGTGCTGTTGAAAATTCTACAATGTTAAACAACAGAAAAGAATGAGATTCATCCAGTGCCCCCAAAATGGAACGGGACCCCTGACTCGGAAACTGGAGAAACTGGAGAAACCGCGAGACACCCAGGCTCTGTCGCAAGAAGCAACGTAAGCACTTCGCCCCCCCCCCCCCTCCGGGGGGGGGGAACAGGGCATCTCCGGTAAAACCAAAATGTATTGATACGTCAAAGATTACATATAGTGCAAAGAAATCAAAAATTATGTAAATCGAAGAATCAAATTAATCAAGTTAAAGTAAAGTGCAACGGGCACGGATAATAAATAATCATGAAAAGTTGTATAAAAATCGTATCGCAAAAGGCGCAATCAGAAATTTGATTGATCAAGGATTGTATCAAATGACAAGAAGGGCAGAGCACCTCATTGCACTCCGGCAGTGCAATACAGTCAGTCTAATTTCTCCGAGACGTCATTAATTAGGTTTGGGATTCATCCTGCTCCTCGCTCGCAAACAGTGCCACCAGCGCACTGTCAGGGTGAAGACGCGGCGATCTCCTTAACGGCGCTGGTACCGGAGTTGCAGGAGCTGGAGGAGACGGATCCCTTATCTTCTCGGGATGTTCCTCAAGGAATTTCACCATTTTTCTTATCTCTTCCTTTGATTCCTCTCGACGTAGTATGCCAAGCATCCATGGTCTGTGTAGATGGGCAGTCGGCGAACGGAAGTGATAGGGTGTCGTTTCTGGACAGCATGTGGCGTAGTGCAGGGGCGTGCCAGGCTCAAGACAAGAGCATTTATCGCTGGCAATCACTTTAAAGCGATGTAACGTTGCCGGGAAAGGCCCATGACCGGTGACAAATAAGATGAGCTCTCGTGACCAGCCCCTGCTCCTAGTATCTACTTTCTTCATAACTTCATGAGTTGATCTTCCTGACGCCTCCGGCATATCCCAATGCAATTGCCAATTTGCTATCATGTCTCTCCAGAGGAGTGATTTTGCGCGAGAAGCTGGATATAAAAGTTCGTCGTAAAAGACTCCGGTATTGGTCGCTTCTTTGGCCGCCGCATCCGCAAGCTCGTTTCCCCACTGGCCGTTGTGGCCTTTTACCCAGGAGATGCGTATTGATGGGTGAGATACAAGTATACTCCTTATCTTTCTCGCCATTGCGTTTTCAGAGAGCGGGTTTAGAATGGCCTGGATACTCGAACGGCTATCGGATCTTATTACAGTCTGCTTCCTGTTTGTAGCTGCATCCAGAGCTGCTGTAAATATAGCGAGCATCTCAGCTTGATATACTGAATTATTTTCTTTTAGTTTAGCAGCCCATTTATGCACGATCTCCGTTCCCACGGTTTTTATACAGGCAGCTCCTGTACCTGATTCCAGTTTAGAGCCATCCGTGTAATATACGACGGATTTCTCCTCAGGTGTATCATCCTCCGAAGATTCTATTAATACTTGATTGGCCTGCAGAGATTCTGCAGGATGCGAGGTCCAGCCTGTAGTTTTTTGCTAGAAGGCGTCCTAGCAATAGCGCCCATACCACAACAGCTCAAGGTAATCTTATCGGACCTCCTGAACCACCGCCGAGCGGTGTTGGTCACGGATGCGGGAAAAGCTGTGAAAGAGCTTCAAAAGGGTGCACCTCAGGGCTCATGTTCCGGCCCCTTGTTATGGAATCTTGTTCTGGATGAGTTGTTGAAAATTAATTGGCCCTCAAACGTCAAAGTTCAGGCTTATGCTGATGACCTTTTGATAATTGCATCTGCCCTGACTCGGAAGCTAATCGGGCATCCCCTGTGAAGGCCACTGCAAATATTCATTTTACCAACGAATAAAATCCAGCCCCCCCCCCTCCGCAATTACCCGTGACCAAATTCGCAAATTTTATGGGACCTGAGACTGGATATACATTGGGCTTCCGCTATCGCAAATTTGTCAATGTTAAACCAGCAAGAAAACAATGAGTTCCATCAAGGACCCCTGGAAATGAAACCTTTTAACTTCCCCATGAAGGTGTATGTGCAATCTCCCGGGTACCCCGACCCTGTATGTTGGGAGCACTGGTGATATATGTATATTTTACGTATACATACCTCTCGGCATGACCCCCACGATGGCAGGGCTGACAGGGGCCGGAACGTTTCTTATCCTTTGTGATATTTTCACACTATAAATTAAGCACAGGGCCCGTGAAAACGCTGGTTTGGGGGCCCGCCATCTATTTCAGCTTAGGGGACCTGCTGTAGGATGTGGGAACCTCTGGGTACATGCACATAACTTGGTCCCGATATATGCAAGAGTTAAATGAAAACTTGATCCCAAAATCGTAACCGACTTCCGTAACACAAAAACGTAACAGATTTCCATCACTCAAAAAACGTCACCGACTCCCGTAATAAAAAAAATCGTCACTAATTTCCGTTGCATAGGAAGTATATATATACGTATATAGTAAATATAGAGTACATATAGATACGCACTAAGGCGGGATTTTTGAAAGTTCATCACGTGAAATCGCGGGTAACAGCTAGTTCAGCATAAAAAAAATCCATTGGTTACTGATGATCAGCGATGTTTTTTATAATATCAAAGTGATAACAGGAGATGATTTTAAGCATTTTTAGGAAGTTAATTCATCGCGTATCCACTTACTTTATTATCTTTTAATTCTGTTATTATCCCTTTTAACATTCCATTAGAAGTTTCTGAGTAAAACAGAGTTAATGGAATTTTGTTGAATATACTATCTTGTGTTGGGCAACAGCAATTTGTAATTTATACAAATACAAGGCCACAACAGGCAAAATGCACAGCGAGGTGGCTGAGAAAAAGATGCCCACAATAAATATGGATGTCATATATTTCAAAAATACAGCAACCCGAATCCGTATCATCTGAATTTCTTCTCATAAAGTCATTATTAAAACTTTCCGCCATATTTTTAGGATATGGCACTTACTCACTCAATAGATCACTCACTCACTAGATCGCTCACTCACTTACGGACTGACGTACTCGCTTATTGAATCAGTAACTCACTCGCTCACTGACTCACTGAATCACTTACTCACTGGGTCACTCACTCAGTAACTCAATCGCTCATTCCCTCGCTAACTGACTCGCATAGAACTGTCGTCGGTGAATTTTCCGGCGGTGAATTGCATGGCGGTGAATTGTTGGTCGGTGAATTTTCCTAGCGGTGAATTGCATGGCGGTGAATTGTTGGTCGGTGAATTTTCCTAGCGGTGAATTGCATGGCGGTGAATTGTTGGTCGGTGAATTGTCGGTCGGTGAATTTTCCTAGCGGTGAATTGTTGGTCGGTGAATTTTCCTAGCGGTGAATTGCATGGCGGTGAATTGTTGTCGGTGAATTTTCCGGCGGTGAATTGTTGGCGGTGAATTTTCCGTAAACCGATGGCGGAGAGTGACATCGTCCTCGGGTAAGTCGCCATCTGGTAGCATTGTCAGCAATTGTGAGTTTTGGCCTGAGTTAGGTCCGACCGTCCATGTACGGTCCCGTTCAGCGCAGACGAACTCCAAGGAAAGATTGAGATGAGATAATCATTGCCTCTGTAGGGTAGTGGTCTAGGGTGTTCACCCGGAAAGTGAAAGGACGTGGGTTCGATCCCCCGCAGGGGCAGTTGAATTTACTTTCTTCCTGAAATATATCTTCGTACATCAGCCAGCTTTTAATAAAAACCTTCGTAAGGTGAAATAAATAACTACATAACCATTTACTTGACAGCATGATTACAATACAGCCTGTGCAGCACAGTTCAGTGTCAGAAAGTGGACGGAGAGAAATGATTACAGGAGTTATTCGAAGTTGCGGCCGCGAAAATCATTGCACAGCCGCCAGCGACGAAGTAACAATTGTTGGACGCGTTCAAAGATATCAATCATATACATTGCTGTCCCGCCCCTAGAGGCATACAGCGGGCCCTGAAGTTCAACATTTCAATCAATCCCTCTCAGCACGAAGAGTCCAATTTTCTCAGAGATGTCTATATATATATATATATATTTTTTTTTTTTTTTTTGTTTATTTATAAGCTTCCTATTTATTCCATTGCCTCCCCCTTTCCGTTTGCTTCAACTCTATATCGAAAAACAATGAGTAAAAGTAAAATTATATCAAAATCAATCGCACAACAATAAACAAAACAAGTAAGTAAATAAAAATAAATAACAAAGGATAGGGGAACATGGAAATCAGGGCTTTGACAAAATACAGATCATAATTTTAAAGTCCCGGGGTGGGGGGAGGGTATCTTAATTGCTACTAATTTGTAGCGAGATATCCCGGAGCTTCCTATTAACAAATCGCCGGAAACAATATTAAAGATACGAAAGATCACATGAGACTATACATCAAACAGAACACCATCAAATGTAACAATATATACATATACAGAAACACCATCAAAGCGAACAGCCGGTTCGCGAGGAAAAATAAATAAATAAAATAATAAAATACATAAAAATAATACCCTCAGCTTTTGGGGTTTTATAAAGAAAAGAAAGATTATATACACTATGCAAAACAACAAATTCACTCTGTAAAAATGAATACGAAATATATGTCCATAATTATGGGGTAACTTAAAAATATAAAACTTAAATCAAAATGTCACAACATTCAGTATTCGCACATTATTCGCAATATTGCTAGGATAGGAGAAATATTATATTGCTAAAGATATAATATTAATACAATATAAAATCTATATATATATATTTTTTTTTAACCGAGCACAACTCAGGTCTATCGCCATGGGCAATTTACTACCTAGTGAGTTGTGCCGGAAGTGTAACTGTGTGTGTACCTAACGGTCTGAACGCGTATGTAGTGTTGTGTTTGACTTTTCAGTGCTGCCATCTATACTGCAGAAGTGAAGTGAGTGATGTGTTATGATTGAATTACATTTGTACTGTTTGTAGGTCTGGTGCTCTCTGTGGCGAGACTTTTTGAAGGGGAGAATAAAATCTATATTGATAAAGATATAGGGTTTGCTGGCAATGTCTGCCGATTTTCACCGCCTAAACGTAGTATGCGCAGGGCCGGTCTTAGACCAAGTGGTGCCCGGTGCAAAAGCAGTGGTCAGCGCCCCCTCCCCAGGCGCAAATCGTGTGGGAGGAGGAAATTTTTGCTAGTCATTACTTGTCCCGTAGGAAAAACTTTCTTCCTAGAATGGGATTACTGCTATTCAATTTGTAAACAAGCATAAAACCCAACTTGTTTGATTTAACTAACAGATTTAAAAAGATTAAAAAAGCAAAACGTCACACATTTATGCAGGGTACTCATCACGAAGAATCTATCTTCTTCATACTCATTTTAATTGAATTTTATGGTAAAATACGCAGAGTGCACGCATCACGTACGGGCTAAGCTGCTAATAAAACTGGTTAAATCACAGTGATATTTTTCCGTATGATTTCTTTCATATTTATAGAACTCATGTGAACTTCATTTTAAATTATCCCTTTCAGAACCAGTACTAAGAAACGGAAGGGGCAGGTAAACACCAGCTAAAGCACCGGGACCTGCAGCTTGGGCAGGCCCCCCTAATTATTCTGAGGCAACTTGGACGGTACCCCGAGCCGAATGGGGGGCAATTGTAAATCCTCTAGTATTGTAAATTTTTCTAGTAATGTATATTTAACGCGTTTCGGCGCCCCTTCTCATTTGGCGCCCGGTGCAGTTACACCGGTCGCACTGCCCTAAGACCGCCCCTGAGTATGCGGTACCAGGGCCGTAGGTTTTTCCGCCCGGGGCAAACATCATTTTGCCGCCTCCACAACTTTAAAATTCGATCATTTTATAACGGTGTTCTTTGTTACCATCTAAAATTGCTGCCTCCTAAATTTTACCACCCGGGGCAGTTCCCTCTCTAGTTACGGCCATGTTGTTTGGCAATTTTTGTTCCGCTGGATGCCTAATATCACCCCCCCCCCCCCTCTGAGTTTGTCCCTATTTCAAGGTAACCGCCTGTATATGTCGTGACACAATCATCGTTCCCCAGGACTTTAAGTCTATCTCTGCCCATGGCCCCCACAAGGGGTGGGCTGGCAAGGCTCCAGCCCTGGGGGGGCCCGGGATGATTTTAATTATTTTTTTTGTTTTTTCACGCTACGAATCCACCATAAAGGGGCCCGTGAAAGTCTGGTCGGTGGGCCCGCAAAAGATCCCAGCCTAGGGGCCCTACTCCAGGATGTGGGGGGTCATGTCTCTGCCTATGTTTGGGCCGTCTTAACGCAAGGTTCCACCCACCCTTTTAGTAGGTATAGAAGTCCTCCTTTACCTCCTCCAAGGAACCACCTGGAAACGGCCTCAAGTGCGTAGGGGACCTCATGATAATTCGGTATGATGATTTTTTTAAGAGTACGTAGATTGGTAGGTACGCACCTTCAGACTAGGCAGGAACCTAGACTGGTCCTGCTGAGACTGCTCCCCTCACTCTGTTGTAGGGTGCTACTAGATTCGAAAAGCAGTCTACATTTTTCTACCATATTTTTTTGCTCAAATGTTTCACATCAGTTTCTTTCATGCCCCCGCCACATCCTGCAGCAGGCTCCCCCTCCCCCTGATCTGGGATATCTGGTGGGAAACTGCCCGATAGGGCAGCACAAAAAAAATCGTGGGAAACTGCCTTCCCCTAACTTTTTGTTCTACCGTCCCCCATCCTCCGCTTCAGACATTTCTTGTTCTCTTCCCCCAGTAGAACAACGATATCGTGTGCTACACTGAGGTTCATCCTCCCCCAACTTGAGTCAATCCATACCCTATATGGCGGTCCCCTAGCCCAGATTTTTCACGGGCCCCCTGAATATTGAATTTGTAGTGCGAAAACAAAATTATCCCGCCCTGGACAAGAACGTCTTAATTAAGGAGAATACTCTTATAAGAGTATCCTGGGGCCCATAGGCGTACGAAGGATTTTCTCGAGGGTGGGGTTTCAGATTTTTATTCCTTCTGAGGGGGGGGGGGAGTTACGTTTATTCCTACAAAATAACATTACAATCTTGGCTCAAGGGGGGTCAGAATCCCAAACCCTACCTGCATTGCGTACGCCAATGCTGGGACCCCCAAGCCAAGTTAATTTTCTGTGAGGCCCTAGTTAGCTAGAAATTCTTGCCTACAAATTTGCACCCTTACTCTCGAAAATTCCAATCAAATCTCATTTCTGTGAGGATCCCATCTCCTTCTCTTATGGACCTCGGGCCTCCGCCCGTGCGTTAAAACAACACTGGGATAGGAGCATATGTGTACGCAGAATTTTCTCAAGGGGGAAATTCAATTTCTTTTTTCTTCTCATGGGGGGGGGGGTTACGTTTTTTCCTGCAAAATAACACTATAATCTTGGCTTGAGGGGCGAGGCTTAGAGCCCCAAAACCCCCCTTTGCGTACGCCAATGGGTAGGAGCCCTATCAGCAGCACCCTTGATGGGGCCCCATGGTTTCTTTCATAGGTCTTTCCCTTGCCAAGGGAAAAAACACACCAAATATGTGAGGACCGAAGTGAATAAAAATTTATTTGTTCTTTTTCTCAAGCAAAGAAAAAAAAAATAGACAGAAATTCGTCACCAAAACTGTTAGTGAAAACCCGCCAAAGCTAAAATTTCGCGAATGAACTTTTTTTAAACCAGGCTGATACACGACCACCTAGATAATGTGTAATTTAGGTGGTCGTGGCTGATACCGCGGGCGTAGCCGGTCAATTTGTCGCACTCAACTCGTCGCACCTCAATTTGTCGTGGTACAAATTCGTCGCAGTGCCAATTCGTCGCGGTACAAGTTTGTCGCAGTATCAATTCGTCGTGACATCAATTTATATATTACAGCGCAGAATCAATTCGTCGAACCGTCGATTCTTCACTGAACATGTTCCACGCGAGCTTGTATGTAGGTTTTTGTCTTACACGTGAAATAAATACATGAACAAAAGTGTAGACGCAGTTAACTGAAAATAATTAACTAATAATTATTAATTAATTAATTAATTAATTAATTAATATTATTAATAATAATTAACCGCTGGAAAACCGCCAATTCTGCAACTCTGATTTGGATTGGCTGTAACAAAACACTGTAATGAGGAATTTGGGAGTGCAAAAAAAACTTCCCAGTTTTCGTGACCGAGGATGAATTTACGAAGATTTATTCTGAATTTTCTGATCAAATTTCATGTAATCTTTAATAAAAGTTATTTTTCACAAGACAAATATTGCAAAATTGTTTGAAAAATTTATTTTAAATTAAGTTACTCATCTTTCTATTTAAATTCTTATTTCCATAAATTAAAAGAAAACAAAGATTTATATATTTGAAAATTGCTTATGGAAGTTCGAATATATGTTATATTATTATTATTAAAATATTTTTTTTGTAATTTATTATGTGTTCTTATTTTTTATAAATTTTCATTGTTCTTATTCTTCATTACGATTGGCTTATAGAAAGCGAATTTTTTTTACTGCCTGTCACATGAGTAAACAACCAATGAAAAAAACGCTCTTATTTGATTTTGCTTAAATATATTTGTGCTATGAATTTTGATTGGATCATCAGACGCGCTCACGCTTGTCAGTGCTATTTCATTTTTTGTTGTTTATTATATGAAAGGCTGCAGGAGAGAGAGAAAGAGTAAGGACTGGGGGGTCTTTGTATATTGTGTATGGCGTTTTGTATGGTGTTTAAAACCCATGGCGCCTTGTTTACATTTGTTAATTAGTTATGATGCTTTCATGCGGGATCAGTAAAGTAAGGGATTGTCTAATTACAGTTGTAAACCTGTGAGTAGTTTACAGCTTCGAGAATGCGAACCCGTTCCAGAACCAGTAATTTGATGTACAGGGTAAAAGATCTTTGTTATTTTTTCCTTTCTTTCATTTTTCCCAAATCTCTTCTAAATACAGAAATTTGTTTGTTTTCCATTAGAAATGTTTGGATTTCGAAAAAAAAAAAAATCTTTTCTTTAAAAGCTTCTCTTTCCGAATCGAAATGATTCGGATTTATTATTATTGATTGGAAAGTAAGGTCTAAAAAACATAGAGAAAAAAAAAAAAATGAAATCCATGTTGATCAATCTAGTTTTTTTTTTGTATATAGGTTTAAAAATATTCACTTCCCTAAATATATAATTTTCCCTCCCTCAAGATTTTAATATTTGTGATGAAAAGTTGATCTCATGATCTCCGAAGAAGTTCTGCAATGATGGTGAAGAAAGTTGGTAAATATTAGGTTGACTCGGAAGTTCGGCAATGGTTGTGAATGAGGTTGTTTTGTTGTTATGTGATGACCGAGGTAAATCATCCCGGGAAAGTTCTCCATGAGAAGCATGGGCATAGTGGTTTTAGATTTGTGGGTGCTCAGTTTGGGCTTTATCCTTGAAATTCTGGGCAAGCGTAGATCTACGGGGTTGATGGAATATCCTATAAACACCATCATGGGTGCAGATCGGCCGAAAGCATGCACATACACACACGCAAGTGATTTCAGTGGAGCGGAACAACCTTTGAGCATGGAGATTACACTAGAGCGGCGTGACTAGGAGAGCATCAGATCATTGGGAAAAAGTCACCGGCAGCATATGTAGAAGGACACCAACAAGAGCAGACGACTGTGATGATGATGAATGTCCGACACAGCCATTATCATACCACTGCACAGGTGAGATTCAAGAAGGATTATAGTTGTATAGCATCACAGATTATTGCACCGATCGGGCAAATGAAAAACTCCCCAAGGAGCAGTTGGTGAACTACATAATTTGGAACGATGGGAACAGGCAGAGTGAGAGACCATCGCTGGCTGGATATATTTATACTTATAAAAAAACACTAGTGGCACATGGCTCTACTCTGACCCCCCAAAGCATAATGTGCCAAAATGTGCGACGTACGTCGCAGAACAACCAGTGCTGTTACAGAACAATCTGGAAGAATTTTAAGAATAGTGTAGAAAAACGCTATTATGTATATGCAAATTTTTACCACAGAACATTTTCAGTCAGCTGAGGGTTCGTTGCAGAACATCGCAAATCATTCTGCTTTGGGGACTCTGACTACAGACCCCCCTTTCAAAAAGTATTTAATCAAAAATCAATAAAAAATGTTTAGATCTGGTTTACATAATCGTTCACAAAAACTGATAATTTTAAACTTAAAAATTATTCTGGCAAAGTTGAAACTGTGAGTCGATCAGTATTGTTGTTGTAGTCTATGGTGAATGAGACAGCAGGCATGCAGGGCCAGTTCTGGGCATTTTTCAAGTGCAATTGAATAATATTTTGGTAATAAAAAAGTTTTAGTTGGCGCCCTTAAAAAAAATCAGCCTCCCCGTCAGTTATCATCTCTCTGCTAATTATATAAAGCACAATTGACTGGATTAAGTGACTGAAATATTGCACCCATTTCTAGTTTTGTAGTCACTCCCCCAATATTCGTTTCAGGTATTGCAAGCACTCAAAATTTTTTTAGATCTATCAGTTTCACCTTAATATACAGTAAAACCTGTCGTAAGTCGGACACCTATGGCTCCATTAAAATTTGTCCAACTTAGAGAGGTGTCCAAGATGTAGAGGTATCATGTTGTGTAAACATTCTGTAGTATAGGATTATGGTTGGTCCCATTCAAAACTGTCCAGTGTAGGTGTCAAGGATAAAGAGGTGTCCAAACTGACAAGTTTTACTGCATTAGAAAATACTACTGTGAGATGGTAATTCTCTCCATCAAGAGAGACCTTACTTTCCAATTGTTTTATACAAATGTTTATTGGTATGATACAAAAAAAAACCCCGCATGGAAAGAGAAATGCATGAATGCATGGCATGAATGAATCGTCAAAAGCATGCTCACCAGCCTCATGCATGCCTTACCTTATCCTACAAAACTGTCGCATTCACTATTTTGTCATTTATTTGTGATGAGACTCTTAATCTCGCCATTAATTCCACCATATCCTTGTTGCAGTTATATTTTACCCTCGCCATATGTGCTTGGCAGGTTTTGTTTTTTTAGAGATAAATTCTGAAAAAAAGAGAAGCTTAAAATGCTTATGTGGAAAACCTATTAAGCATATTCTAGGAGATTGGCTGCCATAGCTGTAGAGGTATGATTTATGCATATTAAGCATGACAAAAAAAAGAAATAGTTTGCTTATATTTTTTCCATGAGTTCTATTGATTGAAACTTGAGTGAAATCATTAAAAAATCTTTAATCAGCTTTGAGTGATAGTAAATTTCAAAGATTTACCAATACAAAGATTATTTTGATGTAATGCTCTGGCTAAGATTTCATATGCTGGGGTTGCACCAAATTTGGCAATTTCCAATTCTGCCAAAGTCTTTTCTTCTTGGTGACCTAGTTTTTTTGCTCGCCCAACATCTGCAACATTGTGGAAATCAAGATGGCTGGGGGAAAAAAAAGAAATCTGGCACCCCTTTTGGCAAGCTAGAACATCGTGAGGAGGAAATCTAGAACAATGAAGAAAATATTGGCTACAGGATTCACAATGACCCATCACATTTGGGATTCGATTTCCTATTCTGGCAAATCCAATGCCAGCTGGGTTTCTTGGCGCAATCGCTGTTTGAAACCATGTTAGTGGCACATTTCGGACGAGTAATTTTCAAATATATTTTCATATATTTTTTGCAGGTATCACGCCGAATTCTGTCAAAAACTGACTTCTCAGACTAGACTTTTTTGTAGCTTAGAATAGAATGCTCATCTATGTATAAAAAAAATTGAAATACTTTCAAGCAAAAGATACATGATGACAAGTAGGGCTTCTGCTCAATAAATTTCAATAATGACGAATAATGAAACTTAAGATGCTGGTGAAAATAAGAAATGAAATTGGCACAAAAAAAATAGATAAAGGTAGCATGTTAGCTTTCAAAAACGTTACTGTCACCAATGAAAAATTTTGAGAGCTACAGTGCCAAGGTGACCAGTTGGCAACATAAAATAAACGTCAAATTTGGTGCAACGCCACTTATGGAATCTTAGCCAATGTTCTTTTTTTTTTCTGTAACGTCATTGAAAAACAGAACTCTGTGTTATACATGCATAGCTGCCAAGTCTCAAAATTTCTCATCCTGGGGTTCCCAAACTGTACTCCACCAAAGATTTCTTGGTGCTCCATCAAGAGATTGGAGAATAAATGATTTTTTTTTCAGAGCATTTCGAAACTTTATATTTATTCCAGGTTAAAACTATCTTCTTTTCCCACCAACGAAAGCCGGTGCTAGTTTCAATATCATAAAATGTATTGGGGGGGGGGGACAAGCATTTTAGGTTACGTGCTTTAAATTAAACTACATTTATCCAACCAGCGGGTGAAAAATGTCCGGGGGGGGGGGTTATTTCTTCTAGGGTTGGGGTAGGGACGCAGCTAGATGCTTGGTCACCCGGGCAAGCATGCATTTTAAAACCCATTGTAACATTGAAGGAGAGGTTTCAGAATGAAATTTGCGCCCCCCCCCTTGGGTCCAGCGCCCGGGGGACGAGACCCGTCTGCTCCCCCTAGTTCCGACCCTGGTTGGGGGTTCATGTGTGAAGCTAATTCTGTACCATACAAAATCATTGAATCATGATGAAATTGTACGATTTCAATTTAGCACACAGTATCATAGTTTTGTATGGGTTCCACCATATTTTCAGGTGCCCGCCAGCTTGATTCAGTTGAGAAAGGAGAAAATAGTATGAAATGGCTAGTCCCAAAATTCCGATGATGGCAATTCACTGTGTTTTTCCTGCAGCCCATACGGTGAAGTGTGCATTGCTTGGTCCATATACAGACTATATCCCACTGCATTCCTTATTCACCTGGGCTGTAATGTTATTTGAAAATATTTGACCTCAATAACAACATACAAACTTGTTGAGCCGTTGAATTCGACACTATGAGTTATTTTATCAAATTACTTTAGTTTTCTGTATTCAAGATGTTTTTGTTGAAATTGTGGCATATGGTTAAGACATACATATTGAAACAGAATGTTAGTTATACACAGTTAGTTATATACATATTAGTTGTACACAGGATTTCTGGCATCCTTGTAAACATTGGTGCTCCGCCATGAACTTTTCTCCTGAAAAAGTCCTCAGTGACTCAAAAAGCTTGGGAATCACTACTCTCTCTCATCTCTTTGACTCCATGAAAATTCTTGTATGCCCGAAAGTTTCACCATAATTCCAAAAAAAAAATTTCCATAATTCTTTTCTGTGTATATTTGTTTCTATACAGAATTTGGATCTGTGTGAAAATCTTCCTAATTCTCATTCTGTAACATTGGCAGCTATGTGAATGTATTTTTTCTTAATGTCATAAAACTTCAGTGATTTATTGTATTTGATGTGTATAACGCAATGGTATAATTTGCTAACAATTGTTTTTTTCTAATTCAAAATCGGCTGATTGACACAATGTTCTATTAAAAAATGGCTTTTCACAGTAATTGGAGCAGAAAAAAAGCATAGAATGAATACAGTTAAAATATGAAAACACATTCTGCATTTCATAGACATTGATATGTATAATTTATTATAAATTTAATTATATGTTTCAGATTTCTGGCTTTTTACAAGTACCTAAGCTTTTTTAAAAAAAATGAGGCAGAACTTTTTTTTTTTTCAAATTCAAATTTCCTTTATTTAAGATTTTTAAACACAGTTACAAAACATTTAGGGGCTAAGCAAGCTTGTGAGCCCACAAAACAATATCCGATACATATCTGTCAGCATAAATGATAAGGAGAGAAAAAAAGAAAGAAAAAAACACACATACATGTAACACCAAGAAATAAGTGGCAACAAGAATGGAATTGATAAACAAAAAAATTTGGCATTTAGCAGCGTATGCAAGATAAAAGAAGATTACATTACAGTATCAAACAGATAATTTAAATCTTCTTGAGTAAACAACCAAGATTTTAAATTGATAAAAAAAAAAAGATGTACATGAAGATTGTTCTTTTATTAACTGAGGAAATAAATTAAATATTTTGGGAGCTAAATAAAGGAAAAATTTTTGGAAACGAGTTTTATTTGCCCTTGGTACCTGTATAGTATGACGTCTAAATTACATTCCAGACTTATGTAATTTCAGATTGAGATGGCCACTTCTTTTATAAAACATTTTTAAACTTTTATAAACGTACAGATGTTGCAGGAGTAGCTTTAATTGATTGAAAAGTGAAAATGTATGCGTGAGTCTATTTTTACTCAGAATGATACGGATAAAGTACGAATGAAAGACTTTTATATGAATGAAGCTTTTAGTCTTCCTGGGTTAACCTTTTTTCGTTACATTTAACATGCTAAAATCATCCAGTGATTGTTTTCAAGTTCTTTTATATCTTTGGAATTCTGATGTAAATTGCAAAAAATATAGTAAAACCCCTCTTAACGGTCACCTGCGGTATTATGGGTATGTGTACACCACCTATTAATCATACCAAATAAAAATGTTCTGGCAAAAAGGCCTATTTAAATAATAGATATGATCACGGACACCATTTTCATCATTCATTCTATTGGACCAAAACCCCTGTTCGGACATGTAATTTTTTGTCAGAATTATGCTCACTGGATAGCAGCACAAGTAAATGTATTTGGTCAATTTTATAGTTACTATGAAGTATATATGAAATTTCGGCTAGAAGTTTGTTAATGTTTGGCAACTCTGATGCTAGATTGGGATCTAAAATCATGTGTTGCTGGTTGTACTCATATATTTTACACATTATTTCATGCTTTTCAATATGAACAGCTCTAGTAATAATCACTCTTTATCACTAAGAGAAAAAATTAATGTCATCAAATTCAGGGATTTATGATGGTATTGGTTGAAGATTATACTTCTAGAGATGATAATGTGAGAATATAGAGGATTATATCCTGGAAATATCATCAGACTTTTAACTAGGTTGGGGGGGGGGGGGCAACCAGGGCTCCGAGCTAAATATCCATCCACAAAAATTTCCACTTCTTTTACATGATGATAAAAAAAAAAAATTTCAAGTGGGCCCTAAGAAAAAGTCTGTCCCGTGGCCCCGAGAAGGCATGCTATGGCCCTGTTTAACATTGTTTAAAATTTAGAAATGCCAGAGTCATCTGAAGAAGATGGTTATATGGAACATGTAGAGCAGGGACGGGCATAAGTATTTTGCGGCTTGGTGCAAAAACAGCTTTGTGACCCCCTCTAAAACAGGTTTTTCCATTTTTCCAGTGTCCGTGAGAAGGGTGGCAATTAGGAAAGAAAATTTACTCTTGCCAGGGGCTAGTATATATATTTTGGCAGCCCCCATTATTTTAAATTGGAAAATGAGTAAACCCAGTTCCCTTCCTGGTCCAACCACTAGATTCACCTGCCCTCCCCTAGTTGCAGCCCTGTCCAAAGCACCTTGGCACCAGCCAGGGATACATTGGCACCCAAGAATGACTACCAAACTACTACAGTAGAACCTTGATAAGTGATAACTCGACTACTTATATATAAGTTATATATAACTAGACAATAATTATTCTCATGGTTAGCATAGTACTAAATTCAATGGGGAGAAACTTTTGAACTTGACACAAGATAGCTAAATCCCATTCAAGTTGACTACTATTCCTGATATGTTATTATAACTAATTTTCTAAATTTCTTGTGGATTGGCCTGTTAATACATTTTCTGAAATTTCTCTCGTATATTTCATCAATTCTTCGTTTCATTGGTTTTTGTCGTTTGTTGGTCAAAAATATTTGTCATACCTTGGTCTTTTTTCATTTTTACGAGCCTGGAAACTGGACCTGTGGACTATGAAAGTCACAGATAAGCATGGGTGATATCTGAAAATTTTGAGCGAGAGGCTTCAAAAAGCTAAAAAAATTGGTTTTTTAAAATCAAAATTTCCAAGTTAAAAAATTAAAGTCATTCTAATTTTTTGCAACTGCACTGCTCATTCGCAAATAGCAGATATTTAGATGTACACTTATGCTTCTTTCACCATAATTCCAGATTATTCAGAAACTTTTCGTAGAAAATTGCAGATAATTAAAAACAATTAATTTATAGTGGATAGAATGGAATTGTTTAGCTGTATATATAAGTACATGGCATAAATGATGATTAAAAATTGGGAGGGAGAGATCAAATTAAACCTTGCTAACTTGACATCTGCTTAAGTTGACATGCTCATCGATATTTTTGGGGTGTCAAGTTATCGAGGTGTACAATATTTTACATTAATAACCATTCAGCAATAAATTTTGACTATAGTACCCGCTGATTATTTTAGGGCTTTCTTCAATTTGTAGGAGGATTGAAAAAGTCACAAACCATTATAAAGGCATAACCTATTATACTAAACAACAACAATGACATAATACTAGCAGCATTAAAGAAGTGACAAACCATTGTAAAGGCATATACATGTCCAAAACGCATTGCTAGGGAAACCACTGTAACCAAAGTAAACTTTCCGAAAGTGATTGTTGAGGCTCAGGAACCATTGTGTGTCGACTTTGCTTTTGCCCATTTCGGGCATTTTGCCAGCTCTGACAAACTTTTAAAGTAGTCTATATCGCTCAAGTCGGGTCCCGTTTGGTATGTATGTAAAATTTGACGACGGTCGATCTAAAATTGTAGATTTGTATGGAGAACGTACAGACACACAGACAGAAAATAAATTTTATATATATACAGATCATAATATATATTAAAGGCGACGGCAATGAGAAGATGTAAATTGCATTTTTAAAAACATAAACATTTATTTACACACGGACAAGTTATACGCGACATCCATTCTCTACGACAAAATACAATCAACTGACAAACGTTCGAAAACTCTCTGGCAATCTGTTGCCAGGTTACCATCCGTCACAAGGCGAAAAAGTTACAATGGGAAAACGTGACATAGTGATGTCACAGAGCATCATTTATGATCGGTCACCACAATATTAATATATATATATATATCAAACTAGAAAAAATACCCAGCGCTGCCCTGGTTCTCTTCAATTTCTGGCAGGATTGAAAAAGTGACAAACCATTATAAAAGAATAAACTATAATACTGGCAAGAATAAAAAATAAATGACAAACCATTGTAAAGGCATGTGAATGTCTGAAACGCCTTGTTAGGGAACCACGGTAACCAAAGTAAACATCCTGAAAGTGACTGTTGGGGGCCCAGGAACCTTTGTTGCTCGATGGTTTTTTGCCCATTTTGGGTATTTGCGCCACTCTGACGAACTTGTAAAGTAGCCTACGGTTCAATCCCGGCCCTGTTTGGTATATATGCAAAATTTGGTGACGATTGGTCTAAAACTGTAGATTTGTATAAAGAACAGACATATTTTCACATTTATATATAAGATATCAGAGATACCATAGTCATACCAATTTAAGCTGATAAATGGTTACCCAAGATTTACAATAATGAAGTTATAGGATGTAAAGTTGACTTGGAAAATCAAAAATTGCATGGTGATGGATGGATATCAATAATGAATAAATTCTGTGTGTTATCAAACTGTTTGATAAAGTCATTCATGTTGATACTATCTACACATCTGGCTCATCACATGCTAGAAATTTATTTAGCAAATTTGGTTTTTAGTTCAGTCAAGTCTATATCAGAATATCTAAATATACTTGTAGCATACTTTGTTACATCAGTTTTAACCAAATCTTCGGCTAGCAGGTTTAAAATAAGTAATACCAATATGTAAGTCCCGAAAAGCCAAGCTCTTCATCCAGAGTCTTTCTGGAAGAAACCATATACTTTCAGTATTGTCTGTAACAAAACTTGGTATTTTACATTTGAAATTTTCTTCTGTTGACTTCACTGAACTAAAAACCAATTTTGCTAAATAATTTTCTAGCATGTGATGAGCCAGATGTGTTGATAGTGCCCTTATTTTAAACCTGCTAGCCGAAGATTTGGTTAAAACTGATGTAACAAAGTATATTTAGTATATTTATACAAGTATATTTAGATATTTCTGCAATCATCTCTCGAAAGCATGGTATCATGGGTAAAGTGGAAGTGCATTGGTCTTCCTGTGGAACATGGGTTCCCAACCTTTTTCAGTTCGCTTACCCCTAGCTGGCAAAGTTCTTTTCCATGTAACCGACCCTGAATCCTCCAGGCATCTCCTTCCCCCAATCTGTTTCACCCAATGCAGATTCCAAAAACTTTTCTAAAAAATGTATATGTTGAATCAAATTAAATGGTCTATTTTTCATTATAAAGTTTTTCATTTTTGAAGTAAGCAAACAAATTAACACGAAGATTGGAAAAAATATATATATATTTGGGACTGTATTGAATTACATAGTTTTGAAAAATTAAGGCTCGAAAGAGAATAAATACAAACTCAAATCCGGAGCTGCATTCAATTTGCTTCCATATTTATTTTTCAAATAAGTATACAAAGAAAAAGCCCCTTTCAACAAGCTCTGTGCTAACAAACGGCAACAAAAACATTATGGTTTCTTTAGAAGGTTCAGTGTAACGAACTTTTTAGTGGTGAGCCAGTGATAAAGCCGGTTCAAAATACTCTTCTTTGAAAGGATTAGATATCCACCGATCACTCATTTCCAACTCTGAAAAATAATTTTCAAACAAGGATTTTTTAATCCTTCCAAGTGATTGACTGTGAAATTTAGCTTGTCTTATGACAAGACATAGTGCAGTGTCAAATAGGGGGGGGGGGGGGAATAATAGTAATCAATTATTAAAATTTTATCAGTTATGAATCTGTTTCCCAAATTTTAATTATTTACATAATAATTGATCTTAACTACTGTTCTGGAATCAACATTACTGCAGAATTTCTTGACCATGCTTAAAGCCTTATTTACGGAAACAATTCATGATCATCAGTTATGAAACTGTTTTCCTAATTTTGCTTGTCATTCTTATGCTATCAGTGAAATACACTTTTAGTGACGTATTAAAATTTGTACTTTCACAATAAAAAGATTCAGATTTCGAATGGTACACCTTGATCCATAGGTTGAACAACATAATTGGTATCAAGTGGTACACATTCTCGATGCACTCTAGCTGGACAATATCAAAATAAGCATTAAATTATCATCAACAGAATAAAGAAAACAGAATATTCAAAACTTTTGTTTCAAAAATTTGTTGTTTAACAACTTGGTCAAATAAAACAAAGTCTGTGTGACTTAGAATCTCTCCACACTAAATTTGCTGATACAAACTCCCCTTAAGTTTTCTGTCTAATTTATGTAAAAATTTCTTGCTTAATTCGAAGTTAGAGGAAAATCATAATTTTTTTCCCTCTAACTTCAAATTAAGCAAGAAATTTTAACATAAATTATACAGAAAACTCAAGGGGAGTTCGTAAATGTTAGAATTGTCCAAAATTAGAATTAATAAAGTTTGAATTAACCAAGTTCTACTGTATTGTGTTTAAATATTACTTAAAGAATCAATTTTTTCAATACTTGTCACAACTTTACATCTAATCAAAAAAATCTAAAAACTTATTTACTCTAAATTAGTAATGCATCATAAAATTTACGACTTATTTTCTTATTTTCCCTCTTTGCCCCTTTTGCCTCTTTCAGTAGCTTGATATGTTTCTTGCTTAGGTATATCCTTCAGTTAATAAACTTGTGTAATTTGCTCACTTCTATCTTATTGCAATAGGATTCTAGTCTGTTTCATGCTTTCTTTATCCTAGAAATTCACCCTGACCTAGCCTCTCTTACAGAAAGGGATATACATCACACAATAAAATATAATCAAATTTTTTATTTATGTGAAAAATTCCAGTTAATATAGCTTTTTAAAATTAGTTTGTATGTGTTTGGATTTGCACTGATATTTGGCAGAATACCTAAGCATTATTTGACCAAACCGAATATTCGGCGGAAGGGCCAAATACTGAATAGTGGCAGAATATTTGTCCCATCTCTATCAATGACTAGTAATATATATGTTTTGTATATTTTGTTTTAAAAAAATCAAAAAATCGTTATTTAAATCAAATAAGTCATTTAAAAAAAATCAACAACCCAGGTTAATACTGTATTTTACAGTTTTAACTAGAATCTCTTCAGATAAGGTCACCCACCCCCTCTTTTACAGAAATTTTTTTATACTCTGAGTGTCTGCAAAGAGGATGTTTTACTATACTTATATAACTCTTTCTCTCTTTTCTTTTGGAAGGAAAAAAGTATTCCCAAAAATTTATCTGGAAAAAACTGTTACTTTTGTTTTTCATCTCCCAATGCATAATGTTTAGTTGTAGATATTTTGTCAAGTCACTAAAAACTCTATTTTTGAGAAGAAATGACAAAATTTGCCAAACAGCAAGAGTCAGTTTGTCCTTTCAGCATTCGAATCGATGAGATAACTTGTATCTGCTGTGCCTAGCAAGTTAGATCACTAAAGATCTTCAAACAACTTTTCAACCATTGCTCGCATCCTCTGCTTTTGGAAAATTAATCGGTTTCAAGTGATTTGTTTTAAGCAAGCGATGATTATCTATATATGTAAAATTGATTTTCTGTGTGTGTGTATATGTTATCCATACAAATCTACAATTTTAGACTGATCTTTGTCAAATTTTGCATATATAGCAAAACAGGATTCAACTTGAACGATGGGCTACTTTAAAAGTTTTTCAGAGCTGTGAAAATACCCAAAATGGACAAAAAAAAAAAAAAAAAAACCAGTCGAGCAACAATGGTTACTGGACCTCAACAATCACTTTTGGAATGTTTACTTTGGTTACCGTGGTTCCCTAGCAATGCGTTTCAGACATGTTTATGCCTTTACAATGATTTGTCACTTCTTTAATGCTACCAGTAATTGCTCATTTGTTTATAATTGTTTGTCACTTTTTCAATCCTCCCTAATTGAAGAAAACCCGAACAGTGCCGGTATCATAGCTAGTATATTATATTTTTACACACCTTTATATATGCTTTGTACCAGTAAAATATGACCCTGGTTGGTATTTAGTTTTCTGAATTGTTTGTTCCATTAACTGAGCAGTCTGCACTCGTTACAGCGACCCCACATTATAGTGACTGTTCCATTACACGATCAATAGGATAAGTCCCGAATGCTTTAGTATAAGAAATATCCTATATGTATACTTTTGATATAACAATCATTCAGTATAATGTCCATTTCCAATGGAACGATAGTGAGCATCATTTGCATCAATATCCTTGTAATGAGTTCATTGCAAATGTTCAATTTATTATTTATTAATATTTTTTCTATGATCGTAAAAATCAATAGGATTCTGACACTGATGAAAGCTCATTCATCAGTGTATCGAAAAGAAAGAGGAGGAGGAGAAATTTCAGACGCAGTTTGGAAGGATACCGGACATCTCTGAATGTTGGTAAGCACATCTCTTCACTTTTGAATGAACTAGTAGATGCTTTATACTGATGGCGTACGTTAGGTATGGATACATTGGTTCAGATATTTGGCTTCATGTTATTACTTACAGTTTAGATCATAGTTTCCAATGAAACAACTTTTTGTTACATTGCCCCACTCCCTCTACAATTGTTTATTTCATTGCCCTAACTCAAGTCAACCCATGGGATCCCTAACTAAATCCATAGCTTCTACTGTCCTCTGAATCATTCCATCACCCCCTGTGGGCAATATTTCATACTTTTGGAAGCACTGGTTTAGATAATTAAAGTACAGTGAAATCTATCATCTTGAAACTGATGGGAATGAAAAAAATTTTGAGATAAAGAGTTTTTAAGAAATAGTTTTATAGTTTTTTATTAAGAAAGAAAAAGTTTGCCATTATGCGGAATGGCAAGAATTTTTGTTGAGGGAAAACTAAAATACTGTATTCTAACTTTACATGCCGGAGGTAGAGGGCACTATGTGCATTGTTTCTAGGGATGGGACGAATAGTGATTTAGCCGAATACCGAACTTTTGGCGGCTGAATATTACTTTTCTTTAAATTCATCAAAATTGTAAATAAAATTGGTATTTTTAATTGAAAATGAAATTATTGGTAATTTTAATTGGTATTGAATTTCAATTATGCAATTTATCATTTAAATAAATATTAAAAACTGCGGTAACTGAAAGATTTTTTTATTATCATGATACTGACAATCAAATTTAACAATGATATACAGTCGAACTTGGTTAATTCAAAGTCCAAAATCACTGGAGAAAAATTTAATTTATCCAAAATTTGAATTATTCAATTAATCTATCCTGGACCTGCAAAAAGACTAAAAATTACAACTTAATAATCAACATTCATATGTTGGGGAATAAAGAAAAAAAAGGGGATAATAGTTATAAATTATTAAAATTTTCATCTCGGTTACAAAACTTTCCAAAATTTCAATTATTTACAATTATACTAATTGATCTTAGCTACTGTTCAGGAATCAATCAGAATCACTGCAGAATTTATTGAGCATGCTTAAAGCCTTCTTTAAGAGCAACAATTCACGATTATCGATTACGGAACTGTTTTCCAAATCTTGCTTGTCATTCTTATGCTATCAATGCAATATACTTTCATTATAATTTGTACTTTAACTATAAAAATATTCAGATTTTGAATGTACACCTTCATGCATAGGTTCAACATAATCTATATCAAGTGGTACACGCTCTTGACGCACTCCAGCTAATCAATATCTAAATGGGCATTAAATTATCAAAGAAAGAATAGAGAAAAACAAAATATTGAAAACTTTTGTTTTGAAAATTTGTTTACACTAACTTGGTCAAATAAAACTAAGTCTGTGTGACTTCCTTTAGAATTTTTTCAAACTAAATTTGCTGATACAAAAATCATAATTTTTTCCTTCCAACCTTGAATTATGCAAAACATTTGAATTAACTTAGATAGAAAACTCAAGGGGAGTTAGTTAATTTGATCTTTGGATAATTCGAACGAAGTTCTACTATATTATATTTTAATATTACTTAAAAGAATCAGTTTTTTCAACACTTGTCACAATTTCACATCTAATCAAGAAAATGTCAACCATTATTTACTCTCAATTACGTAATGCATCATAAAATTTATGATTTATTTCCTTATTTTCCCTCTTTAAATGTTCTTTGTCCCTTTTGCCTCTTTCAGTAGATTAATACGTTTCTTGTCTAGATACATCTTTCAGTTAATGAACTTGTGTAATTTATGCTCACTTCCACTATATTGCAGTAGGATTCTATTTTCAGTTTCAGGTTTTATTTATTCTGGATATTCATCCTGACATAGCCTCTCTTACAGAAAGGGATATACACCACACAATAAAATATAATCAGCAAATTTTTAATTTATGTGAAAAATTCCAGTTAATATAGCTTTTTAAAATTAGTTTGTCTGTACTTGGATTTACACAGATATTCAGCTCAGTACCTAAGCATTATTCGGCAAAAGGGCAGAATAGTTGCAGAATATTCATCCCATCTCTGATTGTTTCTGTCAATATATATATATATATATATATATATATATATATATATATATATATATATATATATATATATATATATATATATATATATATATATATATATATATATATATATATATATATATATATATATATATATATATATATATATATATATATATATATATATATATATATATATATATATATATATATATATTATTTATTTAAAAAATACAAAACTACAGGTTTAAACCCAATTACAGCTTGCAGTAAAAATAAAAATTAGCACAGAATAGAAAAACAACATGATAAAGTACACAAAAGACAAATAAAAAGTATCAAAAATTACGCAAAATACAAAAATTCTTTACAAAGATATATACAACACAATCACAGCAAAAATCTTCTAAAGTTGATAGATAACAGACGAATGAAAAATATCCAGATATTGAGGAAGTGCATTATAAAATTCGAAAAATCTGTTTACAGGACAGTAATTACCAATATTAGTATTGAAAGATTTGACGGCAAATAAGTAATTAGATCTTGTATTGTGGCACTTAATATTGAAACATATTTCGTTAAGAATTTGTGTGCAATCAATTTGGTTAGTCAACAGTTTCTTGAAAAAAATAACGAGCAAGTACTCTCTGCGTTTTTGTAAGCTAATGACATTTAAACTGTTTCGTAGATGAGTGGCAGATAGAATATTGTTATAAGGACCATGTTTTTTGAAATATAAATACCTTAGAAAATTGTTTTGAATAATTTCATGACTCATAATATGGCAATTGAGGTAATACCATTAATTTGTAGTACTTTCATTACACTACACATAGATATTGGACACAATATTCAATAAATATTCACTTTATAAAACAAGCAAGCTCCATAGAAAGACATACTAGAAGAAATCTTTAAATGGCTCTCTGTGAAAAATTTCCCTTTTGCCGCAGGGTGCCCTTTACTTCCACATACAGAACCAAATGTTCACAAACCACTTTTATGGCCTTACCCAAACCTTTGGCATTTTTTGAAATCTTGGTTCCACGTTTAAATTATTAGAAATCAACATTGAGTGACCCATTATTGTTGAAATTGTCTATTGATAAAACCATGATGCTATGCTTTGTGCAGCCAAGACAAAAGAAAAAGGTTAGGTCCCACACAGCATGACAATATTTATCTTGGCTGCCCATAACATTTTTTTTCCTTGGTCACAAAGAGCATGGTCACACAGAGTGTGTAATCATCAACATCAGTAAAGTTTCCAAACTTTTCACTCTATTGATAGTTTTTTAATACTACTTTTGGATGGTTGCTGGCTTTCACATTCTTAAAAGGGTACCTCAGAGAATTTCAGACTTTTTCTCGCAACTTACCTTTCTTTCAAGATATAATTTATTTCTAATATATGTAAAAATAACAAAAAAAAAAAAAATTCTCCATAAAAGAACCTTAAAACTGTTTCTCAACCATTTTTTTGATATTTTCAACTTGGAAAAAATGAAAGGCAATCCTTGTGACTAAAATTAATGTGTGACTTTGTTTTTTTTCCTCCTGTGTCCCACCCAAACTTCTTCCTTCAATGCTAATTTCTCGCTTACGTCATTCACTCTATTTAATCAGCGTCGTGTACCTGTCAGTGACAATATCCAACATCATAGTAGGCTATCAATTGAAATAAAGCTTTTAAGTAATGTTAAAAGTGCTGGTATGCTTAATTAATATTTCTTAATAGAACATGAATGGAACCACCCGAAAATGATAGGAAATAATGTTTTAATCTACATACCACAAGCTCCTTTTTTTTTCAGTCTCTTTTACTTCTAGAAGAAAACCATATTTTTTGAGAAAGAGCAGGAATTTATTTGTGTTTCTATTCAGTATCATAACTTTAGACTTTTGAGATAGCCTGGGATTATATATACACTATACAAGTTTGATAAATGTTCTTTTGTAAAACTTGAAAAATGCAACTAATAAGTGGTACATATTAATTGATTAAATTTCGGTTGCATATTGTAAGGAATGAAAATAGAGTACCGTGGGAAGAACCAAATGCCAGTAGAAATGGGTCGAGAGCATCAAAGCAATGAAAACATGGAAAAGAAGACTTCACCGGTTATGTCGACACCCTCACATTCCAGTTCCAATCAAGCCTATGTAAATGGAGATGATACATCGAATGACAAGACCAGCGACAAGAAGATAGTTCGCCGTAGCACTCGCCAAAGGAAATTCATGTATGATAACTTGAATCAAACATGGCTGTTGGCTTCAAGCATCCCAGATTTCTCCAAGTTCGAGCCACTGTTTTCTGCTCCCCAACAAAGTCCTAGGGAAGAAGAAGAGGAGTGTGTTCAGCCCAGACGTTCTGAAAGAAATCGCACCCATGAATTGAGACGTTTGGGATTGAACTCTGACAGTTTGGTGAGTAATAAATTGTTATGTCTATTTGATTAAAAACAAGTAGGCTATATAAAAAAAATACAGTATATTTCTTCATGAGAGAGAAATTTTAGATTTGCACATATATATATAAAATTAGTAATCATGATTGAACTTTGTACATATTCAGATTTAAAATTTCATGTGGGATTGAAGAAAAATGTTTGTGCTCTCATAGGAGTTCGACGACATGTACAGTAGAGTTAAGCGAGAACGAAGGAAGGCTGTGCATGATTTCTATGCTAGGCAGATTCCAGCAGATGGGGGAAGCATGGCTGATACTGAAGATACTGATCAGAATGGGATTTCGGACTCTGATACAATGGATGACCGTAGCGACCTGGAAAGAGGTAACAATTTCATTACTTTGATATCAAGAATAAAAAAAATCTCTGCTGATTTTGCTTTTCTTTTGTTAATATATTCCAGATTTTAAAGTTATTCCAAAGTGAAAAGGTTAGAGTGATCAATACTTTTGAATTTTTTTTTTCTCCCCTTTCTGTAATTTTCAGGCATGGTCAGAGAAGGTCCTCAAGCAGATGGAGCAGTCAACAGCAATAAATATTCACTAAGACCAAAGAAGCCCATCACTGAAAGATTTCAGTTTCCAATTGGTGAGTGAGGGAAAAAACACAAAATATTTCACATATCAGTGACAATGCCCCATGTATTTTTTACCCATACCCATGTATGAAAGTTTGTATCCTTTAAATAGATTTCGTGTTATTGGGTTTTTGTTTTGACTGCATGAAAGTTTTGGTTTTGTGCCCTGTATTCATGACCATGTAATATTGGGGATGTTTGAAATTCTGAGCCTGGCAGTGAAAATTACAGCAAAGCTTACTCTCAAAATGCAATTTATGCATTTCAATAGTTTACCCTGATTTAAATACACTTATTTTTCCAACGATGCTTAAGAACATTTTATGCAAAGCCATTGAGATAACTGTTCACTGCTAACATCAGTTCTTCCTCAGAAAAAATTTCTTCAACATACAATTCATTTCCTGTAGGTTGGGAAACTACTCTAAACTAAAATATAATGAATTGGGAAACAAATACAGCAGAGAATCTTGACTATCTGGCCTCTGTACTATCTGACCTAGTTTAAAAACAATAATACATTAATGAAGTTGCAATATCATCTTTACACATTTGTGTAATCATTTATCAATGAACAGTAAAATGAGTTTGAATAATTTATGCAAGAACTTAGCCTACGTTTTACGTTTATTTTTTGTTCATTTTGAAAGTGTATCTATTTGTACTGTACAGCAGTGTTTTCCCAACCTTTTGATATAGTGGATCACTTTTAGTTAACCACTGCAGGTAGGTACCATGAAGGTACATGATTTTATTTTTCTTGCAATTACGTTAGACCAGGACTGGACAAATCCCAGGAACCACGTCGTCACAGCAACTAAAAAATCTATATTGGCGCCTAAAATTTTCTGTATGTGATTCCTTAGATAGAGTTTATAAACGACACAAAATTTTCAGATTTCATGAAATAGATCTTTTAACATCAGAAATGGGATATATAAAGTACGGGATATTCAGATTTCAAAAACTAGGAATCGTTGATTGTTGCTTTGCTAAAATTGACAATGATGCGAAATGAAGTGCTACTGCAAATAATAGTGAATTAAAATGAATTTTACAAAAAAAGAAAAAAGAAATTGTCTCGCATGACAAATATGAGATAAATATTCAAATTTATAGTCATAATTACTATAATAAAATTTATAAGTTGCAAAAAAATTTTAATTCTCGATTTTAGTGGTGAAGAATGAAAAATCAAACAAGTTTTGTTGAAAATATGAGGAAACCAGGACATCTTGAAAAAAAAAAAGTTGGGATGGCCATGATTATAGGAAAAATATGGAAATAACCCGGGGAAAACAGGTTACATGGGCACCCTAAGCCATTCCTTAAAATTCTCATTTTCCCCTTTTATTTGTATGACATGTTATTTTTGGTAGCGAAATATTTCCTCACATGACAAATTACAGATTTTACTAGTCTGGTAATTGACAGCTGTGCTAGGCTCAGTAGGAAGGTGAAAGCCAGCATTCTCGGAATACTACACTCACAGTGTGTGGCAACATTCTTTATTGCAATGGCATCAAAACGGAGGACTGCATTTCCTTGAAATAAAAGATGAAATTTCTCCAATGTTTTTTACTTCCTAGAGTTTTAAATATTAAAATTTTTTGGCTTTAAAGACAAATTACAGTCTTGCGGGCATAAATAATACAAATGAAGTGGAGAAGCTTCAGAACTTCCACCATTCCGTTATCTCGTGAATTATTGTTGCTTGTGGTCAGTCTTGCATTGCCTGATACATTGGACTTTTGAATTATCTCAGCAACTTTTCCTCAATTTCTGAAGCTAATATTAGGCATATTAATTTATTTCTTCAGTGAAGTAAAATTTCTTTGCTCTCTAATATATTAGAACCCGTGAGACCCAGAAGATCAGCATCATCAAGCCTTTTTGACCCTCCTCCACCTCGTCATCATCAGCGACCTAGAGACAGAGAGTCATTCAAAAGTAGAGTTCATAGAAGTCACCTCTTTCGAAGGTATGTGTATTGTGATGAACAAATTTGAGTTCATGCCTTCTTTGTATTTGTACTAACTCAAATATTTATTGGAAAATTGTTTATGGTTATCTGTTAATCTGAGATGGAGTTGTTTTGCACTTTTTATTCTTTTGATCAGGAAAAGACGTGCCATGCATAATAGCTCTTCATCTTGTAGTTCCAGTGAAGATGAAAGGCGGTTTGAGAAAAAGAAAGCTCGTAGCCTTGTTAGAGCTAGAAAAAGGTGAGCGTGAGGTATTGATTGGTGTTTGAAAAAAAGTATGATAGAATTATTTAGTTACTGTGTATGTTTCGTTTTATTAAATGGGACGTTAATGATCTATCACATATTGGTTAACATTGTGACGTATTATTAAAAAAAGACAAGTACAGTCCACACCGTTTAATGTGATCGCATCAGGACTTTGGTTAATAATAAAAATTGCTGAATATTAACTATATCCGAAGAAAATCCCCCTTTGTGTGCAAGTACTTTGACTATCCACCAAATTTGGTCAAATGGGACATATGGTAAACAGATTATTGATAAAACTAAACAACTCTACTTCTCTTTTCTGTATTACTGGTAGCAAAATGTTCAATCGTTCCATTTTTTAATTCTTTGCGAGGCCCCCCCCCCCTCCCCCTCCATTAAGCTAAAATCTTGTATTTTTTCTATTCAGTCATTATGAGCTGTTAGAATGGAACTGTCTAATGTATAACACAAATTATGGCATATATTTTTTTAAATGTACAATGCATTTCATAGATCCCTTAGGAAAGTCTCTCAGAAAAAGAAATTTGAATCTAGTCCACTGAAAGAGACTGATCAGAAACTGAAAGAAAGAACTTTTTTTTTTGTTATATATTCATCTTCGCTATAAAAAAGGGCATTGCAAAAGCAGCTCTACACGCACATGGATCACAGTGAACACTACTTACCGATTATGACATTAAGTACAGAAATGCTTGTCAACAAGATAGGGACAAGAGAACATTTTCTAGTTTCCTACGTAATCTTGCAGCCTTATAACACTAGCTTACAGGGAAAAAATAGGTCTGGTTAAGCATCACCTTTTAAGTATTATCTTCAGATACAGCAGCCCTATGTCTTGTGTCAGTCTCAAATTAGAAACCTTTTCCTTGGTGTGATTATGCCTTGAGTTTAATTTTGGGTACCCAGCTATGAATAATTGGCTAGATCAGCGTTTCTCAACCTTTCTAAACAGAAGGACCAGTAAAATGACTGAAATAATTTGACGGACCGCTTGTGTCTTGTATTACGGCACATTCCAATATTTTCAGTTGCTCCGAATCGTTTTATACATTTGTCCATTTTTTCAACTGTGCTTATTTGAATTTAATGTTGTTTTTTCCCTCAGTATGTTAAAGAGTTTAACAACAGTTAGAGATTTTGCTGACTTATAGCAACATTTTTGATGGTAATAGTCGACGGCCACATATTTTACCGTATTTAAGATCTCAGTTCCCCTTATTTTTCTTAATATAACAGTCATTTATTCATTTGAATGGTTTTTTTTATCGTTGAATATATTTTTGTTTACTACAATTTGTAGCAGCTGTTTATTACCCTACCCTTGACCCATTTTTGATGTAATTAGCAAATTTTTCATAAATTACATCTTTTGGCTACAATCAGTGATATTCCGTAATTAGAATTGCCATTTCTTGCATTTTCCTTGATGAGGTATGGTGAACCTAAGTGTGAAGATACAGTTTTTATTTGAATCCATATGGATATTAGCAATATCAATTACTGCAATTGAATAATTTCATTCAGTTGAAATTGAATTATCAAGTCTGCCTTTCAGACCACCTACGCCATCATTGCAGACTCGTTGTGGTACACAGACTATAGTTTGCTAAACGCTGGACTAGATGGTCCGCTTTAGTCTTAATGAAATGTCAGCTGTAGGTGTCCTCCATACTTTGGACAGTTGAAAAACTGGTATTGTCCTAATATAGCTTCCAGCTTTAGCATGCACCAATATGTACATCATTGATTAGATTATGTCTAATGAACTTTACAGCTTATTTTAAACATTATCATGTGAAATCACTGATATTATCTACTCGTGACCTCTCTTCCTTCTAAATATCTCACACGCACAGTTGTCTATAGTTTTCTGTTTCTAAATCATGTGAAACCACAATTGTTGTTAATAATTGTAACTATTTTTCTCAGAATTAAGTATTCTTAATTTCAATCACTTGTTATTATGGAGTCAATCGAGTACAACATCATGGGCACAGCTTCCTCCTCAGCACATCATTCTCAGTGACTTCTCTATACCTTATTTAGTGTAAGTCAGGTGTATGAGATTGACGAACGCACCAATATATACAGAGAATGCAAGGTTTTGAATTATAATATAAAACATTTATTTATAGACATGAGCAAAAAAAAAAGACTGACTGAACTGATACAAACGAACAACTAACTAAAAAGGCAGGAAAAATAACATAGATAATAATTATGTGATAACAGTGTCATCTAGTGGTGATACAGAGAAATAAAGATTACTAAAGTTATATACATACTCAAACATCACATATAACGCAAAAGAAAATCATTTGTGTGCCGGTTGTAATATTTCTTTAAAAAGTTTTTTTTTTAAAGCAAGATCACAGTAAATTGTCATTTAATATTTGCTATGATCTATAACTAATTACTTAGCATATATAATAAGCAAATTGTTTTAATATCAACTACTAACCAGTTACTAAAACTTTGTTGTTATTTCAGATGCCTTCCAATCAATTTTATTGAAGAGGATTTAACAAGTGGAGTACTGAGAGACCGCATGAAGATTGGAGCAAGCTTGGCTGATATAGATCCCATGACAATCGACAAATCTGTAATTCATTTTCAAAATTTTTCTTCATATTAAATTAAGATCATAAGTATTAATATGTGTACATAAAAAATAGTTTCAGGTGTAAAGAGCAAAGATTTTGCTTAGAACCCCTTTTCTTAATTATGTCCGAAAGTCAGAAATAATCTGCACTTTTGCCATAATACATCACACACACACATTATCAGTACTTTGTAAACGGTAGATGCCTCTAGATCGATGGGTTAAAAATCATAATATTTTTTGTGATCTATTTTATGTGCTGAAGTTAATGTTTAATGATTTCTCACATATTCATTTATTGTCTGCAAATTTTATTTATTTTTTGGAGAAACCAGAATCCAAATAAGAATTGTGAACTTCTAGGATAAAAAAGCACTCAAACTTTTCTTTTGACAATTTGAGTTGTTTCTTAGTGTGTGTGTGAATATGTTTGTCTTTCCTTGCATTTTAAAATTACAGTGAAAATTTCTAAAATGATACTTGATATAAAAATAAATCCCCCCACAAGGATATTTTTTCAAGTCTTGTTTGGAAATGTTAATAATCTGATGTTCACCTGTTGCCTCTCGATATGAAGACAATCCCTAAAAAATGATATTTTTATAAAATTATATATTTTTTTTGGTCAGCAGAGAATCGTTACATCAAAGTTTCACTGTAATATATCTTGCAATTCATTTGTAAATTCACAATCACCATATTATTTTTCCCCTACTCAGACTTTAACATTGAGGAGTTAAGAATACGTTATCAATAACTCTTTCAAAATTCTTCAGATATCTGTTTGCACAGTGTGAAAATGTTCAATCTGCATCATTCTGTCTTTTATAATTTTTTTAGGTAACGTTTGACAGCATTGGTGGTCTTGACAAACATATCAGAGCACTAAAGGAAATGATAGTGTTCCCTTTAATGTATCCAGAAGTGTTTGAACGTTTCAAAATCGCTCCTCCTAGAGGTGTTCTTTTCCATGGTCAGCCAGGTGAGGTGATTTTCTTGCCTTGTTTGGTATGATACTTACCACTAATAACTTGATAAAAGTTGAAACAAATAAACTTGAAAAATAAAAATGTTGTTAGAATTTGTTGGGAATTTTAAAGAAATTACAGCGTGGCAATCAAGTTGTTAGCGATATCATTGCTTCGGCTATACAGGTCTGGGTTTGAACTCTGTTTTGATTATGGATACTGTTGTAATTAACTTTGGGCATGTTGCACAGATCTTCTGAATAAATGTAATTTTAATTAAAAACACATATTTTCTGAATGATGTAACTTTAACATCCAAAAAGCCTTTGAATAAAAATAAAAAATTTTCATCTGTAAAAAAAATGCTAGAATTGTCCTGCAAATGCATTTTTTTATAAAAAAAAATTTCTATGATCTATATGTTCAAGGAAGATACAATAAAACCCTGTTATGTATATATATATATATATAGCAAACTTCAAAGGACCAAGAAAATGTCCTATACGGTGGGACCAAAAACTTGGTGCATTATGAAGAGGGTTCTGTATAATAAGTAGACAAGTGTTTCTCAAAAGTGTCCAAAAAGAATGAAAATTCTACTGTTGATTTTGTGTTTTTATATTTAAAAATAATGTTTTTCATTTTAAAATGTAGGCACTGGCAAAACTTTGGTAGCCAGAGCATTGGCGAATGAATGCAGTGGACAAGATAGAAAAATTGCTTTCTTCATGAGAAAAGGTGCTGATTGTTTGAGCAAATGGGTTGGTGAATCTGAGCGCCAACTGCGATTATTGTTTGATCAGGTATTATCAACATTTTTGTGTATGTTTATTAGTAATTAGTTTTTCTTCCATTTACTATTCCTCTCTCTTTCACACGTGATACAAACCTTTAATGTTCTTATGTTTTCTTTAGGCATATTCCATGCGCCCATCTATAATTTTCTTCGATGAGATTGATGGCTTGGCTCCTGTTCGTTCAACTCGTCAGGATCAAATCCACAGTTCAATTGTATCAACTCTTCTTGCCTTAATGGATGGTCTTGACAACAGGGGAGAGATAGTTGTGATTGGTGCTACAAACAGAATTGATGCTATCGATCCAGCATTGCGAAGACCTGGGCGATTTGATAGAGAAATGCTCTTTCCTTTGCCCTCAGTTGAGGTATTTTGTTTGCTCTTAGTCTTTACTATATAAAAACATAATTTTAAATGTCTTTGTTCATAATTATGAATAAAAAGTGAACTGAATTATCAGTAGTATGAAAAGAATATGCATATTATATGTGTGAAAACAAAATTAAATCAAAAATTTTTTTGTGATCCTAGGCAAGGAAAAAGATTTTGAACATTCATATGCAACACTGGACTCCACCTCAGCCTGAAGAAGTTATAGCAGAGTTAGCGGCTTGTAGTGTTGGCTATTGTGGAGCAGACTTGAAAGCTCTCTGTGCAGAAGCTGCTTTAGTTGCTTTGCGACGTCGGTATCCACAAATATATGGCTCAAGACAGAAACTGAAGCTGGATGTAAATTCAATTCAGGTGAATTTTGATCTACTGAATATATAATTTTTTTTCTGCAATTTTACCAGTTTGTGATTGATTCTTGATGTTCCGCATGAAATTTTTTGAAGATATCTCATAACAGCTACAACAACATTATTTATATTGCACTCAAAATCACCTTCGATATACATTAAAATTTTGTATCGGTGTTTGTTCTTTTGAGGATGTTTAATAACATAGATGTTTTGCAATATATGATGACCTACAATGTTATTGTAGAAATAGTGACTGGGAAGGCATGATCCCACATTGTCATGGCTATATTTGTGCACCTTTAAATTTTTAAAAGCCCTTTGAGTGTGAGCTTTGAAAAATGGAAGTAAACTTAATAAATGTACTTAAAAGTCATGGCTGTAACAGCACATTTGCATCTGTAGATGGTGTAGGCTGGATAGGGAGGGTATGTAATGTGATCACCGCATTGTGGTACCTCAACAAACCAAGTATGGTTCGACATTTGAGATTGTATCTTTTTGTTGTGAATGCATGTGCATAAATGCATTTTATTGCAGTACCAACAACGGAAATTCATGAGATACCAACAATAGCATAAATAATTGGCGAATGATTAAATGCTACTTTTTGATATAAGGCAGGGTCATACTCTGTGCCTTCTGGAGGCCCTGGGGCAGACTTTTCCTTGGGACTTCTCTTGAAAGGGTTATTATTATGCAAAGCAAATGCAAACTTTTGTAGGGCCCAAATTCAGTTCGGAGCCCAGGGGCAAAGCTCCAGTTGTCCCAGCCCTCTGATGGGAAGTGGGGTATGTCCAGTCTTCAAAGGTTACCCCAGCCTAGTTGTGGCCCTGATATAAGGATATCCTCTCTACAACAATAGTTTTTGTTGGTCCATAAAATATTGTTATATCGGGGTTTCTTTGTATATTACACAAAAAAATATTTTTTAACATGCTGAAGTACACTCATAGTTAGATAATACATTAGATGAATCGAGGAAACCCTTGCACCATGTAATTCTCTGCCATCTGATGGTTTAGGCCAGTGATGCGTAAACTCTTTTATGAGCGGGCCGCAAAACAAAAAGGCGAAATTTTGACGGGCCAGATATATTCGGACCTGGATTCATAATTGGAATTTTTATATTTAGAAATTAAGCAGCGAGATGCATTGTATATTCTTTGAAGAATGCCACTGTTTCATTGGTTTCATTGCAAATGAGATACAATGGTTTATCCTTTACAACTGTGAAAAATAAATAAGTACATATTTATAACTTTATGCATGTTTATTACATATGTGTTCCAGTTTTATGCATACGGCAAAAGTTTTAAATCAATTTCTATTTAAATTCTCACATCTGTATTTCCCATGTGCTAAATAAGAAACATCACCTTTAAATAAATTTTTTTAAAACACTGAAATTGAAAATTTCTATACTAATATTTTGAAATCTGTAGCAGGTCGAATAGAACCTTTAAGCAGGCCATAGTTTGCCCATCACCAGTCTAGGGTGGTGATTCCAACATTGGCAATTTGATTTTTAAGGGGGCAATTTGGGATTTTCTATAAAAGGTTGAAATCTTCCAAACTCCCTTCATTTTTTTATATCAGTTCAAATTTTTAATTAAAAATTTTTTTTAAATTTTTCTTTTCCAGTGGAAGGGGTTTGACTAAGGATTGTTAATGTTTTGTGATCCGCGGAAAATTTGTGCCAGGGATTTGTCCATGGATCCGCTGTACCAATGAAATGATGAAAAGTTAAGGCCACGAATAACTTTAAAAAATAATATTCTTTGTATAGCAATGAGTTAAATGTTTTCTCATCCAAACTCACAGACCTTCTAAAGCCTCTCAGAGGACTCCTGATTAAGAACCACTGCTTTTGATTGAGTAAAAGTAGACAGAAATAAGGGAAACTCCCTAGTTTTAAAATTCAAAGAAACAAAGTATAAAATAACAGTTCTCACATTTGAAAAAAAAAACAAAAAAAACAACACTTTGTTATGGAACTAAGAAGTTTCACTGCGGGGACATCAGGATTTCAAAGATGCTTTGGTGGGGCATGGCCTAAAAAGATTGGGAACCACCACTAGGGTAATCCCTTCGGACTAAAAACATTTCTCATTCTTAGAAAAATTCTAATATCAAATATTATTTAAGAATGACAGACTTTATACTTAAACATTTGTTGACGTTTGTATTTTTTACCTGTTATATTATTAAATGCATTCTAGTGATATCACGGTGATCATCTTTCCGAAGGTCTACAAACCAACCTTTGAAAAAACACTAGTACAGTTCATACGCTGTTACATTTGTATTACTAAAATTTAATATTTTTTGACAATAAATAAAATTTTTGCAAAAAAAAAATTGTAAAAAACATTTACTCAAATAAGAATATAAAGATTTGCACCTATATATAAACTAGCTTTCGTGTTCAAATCTCCATAAAAAGCATGAATTTTAAAAGCAGTCAAATAAAGAAGTGTAAAAGCTTTTAGAAATTCTTGTGTTAGCTATGATCTCATATTAAACTTGCTCGCATCAGACCAGTTTTATTGTGTAATGGTTCTCATAGTATGTTTCAATTCAGGAACAATGAAAATTACTGATTTATTTTTGTTTAGGTCACCCCCAAAGACTTCCACCATGCAATGAAGAAAATGAAGCCTTCGGTTCAAAGGTCTTCTATTTTCTCAGCCAAACCACTACCAGAACATCTGCTGCCTTTGTTAGATGTGCCTCTTCAAGAAGCAATGGTCAAGCTACAAGCTGTCTTTCCAGTTACTAGTGTGATACAAAAGCACATTTTAGGTGAACAAATTTTTACGCTTGTCCAGCAAAACTGTTTTTAAACATTATATGTGTGAATTATTGTTTTTCCCCCTATTGCTTGCCAAAAAGAAACTTTTATTGGTAACCAAATTAGTAATTATGATAATCATTCAAAAACAACTGACAAAATTTTCCAACAAGTGTTATATTGTAAATCATTTTTTGCTTCTTAATCATTTTTGCTTATGTATTTATTTGTAAATCATATTTTACTAGCATAGAACCTTTCTCTAGAAAATAATTAATTTTTCCCATAAGTAACAGGCTGCACAAATGCATTTGGCATACATTTGCTGTTCATGAATTAAGACTTGGGCTTTGGCTCTTGTACTATTATTGTGTATGAAATAGCTATGAGAATGTCAGCACACAAAACATTATGCATTTCTTAAAAAGTGGATACTATGAAGCTAATAGTTGAAGTAGAATAGTGTGAAATACTGAAGAAATATTGTTTTCTTCAGAGCTCATTATCTGTAGAAAAAAATAGATGATTTGTTGAGTTTCAGTCACTTCATTTTTTTATGGTAAAAATTATATATCATGAATGCAAATCATTATTAAATTTCCACCTAATGCGTCTCGGTACATACAGTTGAACCTCAGTGCCACTGTGGTGGTCGAGTGGTTATAGTGACGGACTCGCGATGCGAGGATCCAGGGTTCGAACCCTACAGTGGTGGTCGGCTGAAGCTGGTTTTCTGTGGTTCCCAACTTCAAGGCGCGAATGCGAGCCGATCTCCCCGTTAAAAAGTCTCGCCACAGAGAGCAACAGGCCTACAACGTTACAAATATTCAATCATTACACTTCACTCACAATTTGAAGTATAGATGGCAGCACTGAAATATCATACACAACACTAGCTACACACTCAGACTGTTAGGTGCACTCACTTTGTTCCAGACTCTGCCACGAAGCTGGGCTGGAAGAGATCCCGGCAACGGGATAAGTCCGGTGGCAGAGACCCTGGCGTTCATTCATTCAGTTGAACCTCAGTTTAACGATTCAGAAGAAACCGACAATTTTATTCATTAAATCAGAGCCAAATTGATCAAAAGCATAAACACACTAAAAAACGGCAAATTTAAGCTACTTAGGGGTTGCTGTTACAACTTTATAACTTATTTTTAACAACAATTAAAAAATAAATATATAAACTTACAATCTTTGGATTGTGATTTTGGGTGATAAGAAAAAAAGAGAAAAAAATTAAGCATATAGTTCGAAAAAAAAATTGTTATATCAAGGGTTTTTACTTGTTGATAAAGGGTTTGACCTTTACTTTCGTCAGAATTTCAGAAAACAATTTGTTACATTGAGGAATTCATTGAATCAGTTTGTTATACCAGGGTCCGACTGTATATAATTTCATAAATGACAAATATTTTCATGGAAAAGGTACATTAGACATTCTTGATATAATGTATCCCTAAAACTTCTCATTTTCACTTCATTCTAGGTAATTCCAATGAAAATGGCTCAACAAGTAATTCAGGAAATGATAATTCATCTGAAGATAGTGATTCCTCTATGTTCTTAGATGAAGCATACTCTTCTCACTCGAATAATGTTAAAAATTCTACCGCAGATAATAATAAATCTGTATCCAGGTGGGTAGTTGTTTTTTTATTATAATTTATGAATTATGTGAATAGTATTTCCTAATTTTCCTTTCTAAAATTTTTCATTAGGTCTGCAATCAATTTTTTTAAACAAGATTTAAAATCAATTGGTGCTTAAAAGCTGTCCAATCTGGGATTATGAGCGTTATTATTGTTATGAGAATCGTACGACTTCATTTTTCTTGAGCCAGCTCAATGCATTGCTAGTGAGATAATTAGAATTAAAGTTTTTTGATCTGCTAATAAAAAAAAAAAAATGTATAGTACATAGTATTGCACACACTGTATATAAGGAAAGGGTGGCTGAAGTGTGGAAAAAAGGGAAAACCTGCTCCACCCATCTTCCTCCTCCCCCCCCCCCCCCATTTCCTGAATGTCAACATAGATACCACCTTCTGAGATTATTGCTGGTACATAATTGCATATCATCCATATTTGTTGCCAGAACCTTGTAGGCTACTTGAAATGGTTAGTGCTGAAATTGTTATTGCCCTAATTTTAGGCAGAAGATGCTGACAAAGCTTGATAGAAATAGTAGTAGTGTTAGTAGGTCTGTAGGATGGGCTATTTGTTGGTCACTGCTTTCTCAAAATGGTACTTAAGCAATGACCCCTCTTGTAGGTATTTGTGCAAGGAAAAAGAGACTATATATCCCGTGTTGCTGTGGAAGATTCCTCCCTCATAAAGTCTAATGATATTTAGAATAATTTTATAAATGCAGGAATTGTTAGTTTAAAAAAACACGAATGAATGTTTGCTCTGTGTGGGTACAAAATAGTTTTGTAAACACATTGCAGACCAGTTGGTAATATGGCCATGCACCAGCTGGTATGGCCTCGTGTATTATCCAATAAGTATTGCCTACTTGATTACTCATGTTATTACAGATTTCAGAGCACTTTTTGCCATTTTAAGAAGTAGCTCATTCATCACACTTGTCACTGGTGAACAATTTGTTAACATTGTTAAAATTCACTCTATTGCTTCTCTTTTAAAATGTCACTATAACGATACTTGATATAACGATAAATCCCTCTACAATGATATTTTTTCCAGTCTTGCTTAGAATGCCTGTAGTCTAATGTTAAATAGTTGGCTCCCAATATAATGATAATCCTTGTACAGCGATATTTTTGCTTGGTCTGCAGAGTATTGTTATATCGAGATTTCACTGTTATTAAATTTTACAATTCTTTCATTATTTAATATCTTTTCATTGTATCATCTATCTTATATTTTGTTATTTTCTGTGCATTTTGAATTCTCATTGCTCTGTTCCTCTTGTTTTGGATCGATGTAGGTCCTCTCGATATTTATGGCCATTTGTTCATCATCCACGGTTTCTTCTATCTGGTGTCAGTGGCCAAGGACAGGGAGTACTAGCACCAGCATTATTGTACATACTGGAACATATTCCTGTTCACCGGATGGATATACCTGCTCTATATGCTGTTACTTGCAAAGCACCTGAAGAAGCATGTGCGCAGGTCAGTGTATCCATATTTTTGGCATTCTTTCAAAATTGTATTGCATTTTGAAATTCTGTTTACAGTTATTACTTGTATATTATGAAGTAATGTTCAGGTTGATTTTACAGTGTTTGAGATGTATAGGCCTGAGGTTAAACTTCTATAACTCTAATTTTAAGTATCTCAAATATATTTTAGTTTTTAATGCAATATGTTTGATATATGTTTCTGCTACTCAAATTTTCATCAATTCAATCAGTATTGACTTCAAAGCATTGTGAGATAGTTAAGTTTATAAAATTGAAAGCTAAAACTACGCTTATGAAAAAGCATAAATTGAAAAAAAAACACATTTTTATCACTTTCATTGATGACAGCATAAATTGTATGGATGAATTAATTCGGCTTTGTCTGCAAATATCTCAATTTCTGCAAATTTATTTTTAGATTTTCCAAGAAGCTCAGCGAAACCTACCAAGCATAATATTTTTGCCACACATCGGTTACTGGTGGGAAACATTGTCTGAAACTGTTCAAGCAACTTTTCTGTCTCTGCTCCATGACCTTGAACCTTGCACACCACTTCTGCTTCTGGCAACATCTGATTGCCTGTTCGATGAACTTCCTGAAGAAGTATGTACATTTTTATTCATCATTGAAACTTGGAGCTGAGTTTTTGGGTTCGGCTCTATAGTATTGTAACATTTTGTTGTTCTATGTAGTCATAACCTGATTAACAAGCCATTAACACATTAATGGAATTGCTTTTTAGGTGCAGGAGATTTTTGGTTTTTCTGACAGTCAAGTAGTGGAACTATGTGGGCCAACTGCCGAGCAGAGAAGAGGGTTCTTTTCTAGATTGACGGGAGAGATCTTCGTTCCACTTCGTAAAAAGCCATTGAAAGGTCATATGAATTCATAATTACAAATTTTATTGAGCAAAGTTAGATTAAACTCCATAATTTTTTGGATCATGGGTTTTTTAATATATATTGAAAAAAAAAAAATTTAATTTTTATAGAGACCACAACAGAAACATTACCAGTTGCAGAACCTCCTCCTGCTCGACAGCTATCTCAAGATGAACTCGAGAAACTGAGACAGAGGGAGGAAGCTACTCTCAGGGAACTTAGGCTTTTCTTGAGAGATATTCTGAATAAACTTGTAAAAGACAGACGATTCTACATTTTTGCTCGTCCAGTTGATCCTGAAGAAGCAAGTTTTATTTTATTATCTCTGATTTGTATCAGTTTTCTTACAGAATTTAAGGCTTCAGACAATGATTTCTATTATTCATTTTTTTTGTATGCCATGTCTACAAGCAGTTTATAATTCAAACATTTCTATGTACAGGTACCAGATTACCAGGAAGTCATAAAACATCCAATGGATCTAGAAACGATGATGACGAAGATTGATATGCAGAAATATGATACAGTGTCCCAATTTCTTGGTGATGTTGACCTTGTATGTCAGAATGCATTAGAATATAACCCTGACAGAGATCCATCAGGTGATCACAATTTTTTTAGTTTAATATTTTAATCCTATTTTGTTCATATAAGTGTAAAATACTGTATATTCTCATGCATAAGCCAAGTTTTTTTGTTAAAAAATTTGTTCCTTAATTTGAAGGCGTCAACTTATGCACAGGTCAGTTTTTGAGGAGAAAATATAGATCCTCATTTCACCAAATCATTTTGGTGTATGGCTGCTGCATGGCTAGCTTGAAGGTTTTGTGATACCACTGGACTACTTTAGATGGCGGTATCAATCAATTATTTTTGTAGTTATGTTAAAAACCACAGAACCAATGATGTTAAAGCTAAAGGGAAAAAATCAAAAACGTTGTTGGCTTTCTATTGGACTAACATAGATTTTACAGTCTTTAGATGTATAGTCTGGCCACAGAGAGCAACAGACCTACAAACAGTGCAAGTATTCAGTCATTGCACTTCACCTCTGAAATATAGATTGCAGCACTGAAAAATCAGACATAACACTAGATATGCACTCAGACTATTAGGTACATGCATTTACACTTACAGCACAACTCACTAGGTAGTAAATTGCCATTAAGAGAGATAGACCTAAGCTGTGCTCAGTTTGGAAAAAAAAACCTTTTAGATCTGAAGTCCATGGTCATTTCAAAGTGTAACTTTGAAATGACCATAAAAGGAAAACTACTGGGCTAAATGTTATAAAACTTATTAATAGTTTACAGGAGGTCATGGGATTCAATTTTCTGCAAAAAAAAGGGTTAAAAAATTGACCACCAGTGGGGAATGGTGCTGTATGCAATATTGTTAAATGAAAAAGTCGAGTGGTTAGGGAACTAGCTTCTCACTGTGCAGGTCTGGGTTCGAATCCCGGTTCGGGCATGGATGTTTACTAACACTAACAAATTCCCTGGACGGATCATGCTGATCCCTTGGGAATATGTGAGGATCACGTTAATATTATTTTAAAAAAAAACCACATGAAGACATTGGTTTAAAATGTTTTTAATCATTTCTAAACAAATTTTAATCGTTTCATGTGTCAAACAGTTACTTCAGCACCATTTCACGGATGACCGGATTATAAGCTGACACTTCCCCATTTCTTGGCCACCTGTGACTTCTGGCTGTAGGGTTATTCCAAAGCCACTGTTTATGGTGATTACAAACAATTTGGCAGAAATGAAAAATGTGATACACCGACATGTTTGTAACATTCCTCTTGATATGCTAATAGCTATGTTGAGAACGCAGTAATGCAATTTAACTTGCTTTCAGAGAATGGTGGATGGCACATTGAACAGGCTTTGTAACAAGTTTTAGAAATGATTAAAAACATTTTAAACCAATGTCTTCATGTCTTATTTTGTTTAACAATATTGCATTCATCGCCATTCCCTGCTGGTGGTGAATTTTTGCACTTTTTTTGCAGAAAATTAAGTTCCATGACCTCCTGTAAACTATTACAGAGTTTGATAACATTTTGTCCAGTAGTTTTCATTTTATGGCCATTTTAAAGGGGAACTTTAATTATAAAGACCCTGTAGGTATCTCTAGTTATAGTAGAACCTCAATAACTTGACATGTCAATAACTTTTTTCTTCTTTATTCTCGTGATTGGTATAATACTAAATTCAATGGGGAGAAACCTCTTTAACTCAACACAAGATAGCTAAATCCCACATAAGTCATTCCAAATATAATTAAGGATTTTCCTTTTTTAATGATGTGCTACTGATTCATAAAATCTGTTACAATACAGCATGATATAATTTTTTTTAGATAAATTGATCAGGCATCGTGCTTGTGCTCTGAGAGATATTGCTCATGCATTGGTATTAAGTGAACTGGATGCTGAATTTGAGAAAATCTGTCAAGACATACATAAAGCCAGGAAAGAAAGAGGTAAATGAAATTGAAATGCAAAACACTGCTAAGATTTTTACTTTATCAACAAAATGCTTTTTTTTTTCAGATTCAGCTGATTGTCGAGAACTTTACTTTTCATTCTTCAGATTCCATTAAAAAATATATTTTAGGTTTAGTTTTTTTTCGTGCACAATTTTCATTTGCAGTATTCTGAATAATCATGTTATTTTAACACTAGGCGAAAGTGTTGCTGAATCCCCTCCAAAGTTTCAGTTCAATGTGCATACTAATGCCAATAGCAAATCAACAGTTTGTGCTTCATCTATACTGCCAAAACCCAGTCTGCATTCAGAAGAGAGTAGCTCCAGAGATGGAACTGGCATAGCACTTCCAAATGTTTTTCCTACTCGTTATAGTAAAAGAATCAGAGGGCTTGATACGAACTATTCTGAGTGTGCAAATGATGATCAAGAAAATAAGGAAGAGAATTTTCCAGCGAGTAAGTTTCTATAACCAGTTTTCTGTCGCGTGATTTCCTTATCTTGTAATAAATTGTACTCTTTTTAAATGAGCCATAATTGAAACCACTATCATGTGCACCTTAAATAATATTTAATAATTTATAATTATCAGTACAGTGTTCAGGCTCATGAGCGACCGGTTTGAGATACAGTTGGACCATGATTTAATAAACTCTGATTCAATGATTTACTCAATTAACAATTTTTTTTCAGAAATTCTAGAGAAAATAGAGGTCAAACACCTATTTAATGTATGAAAAAACTCGATATGAAGAATATTTTTTGAACAAGCCAAAAGAACAAGCCCTGAAGATTTGACTTCTTAGGAATTGATCTTCAGCTCTTCTTTAGAGACAAAAAAGTGAAGGGAGGGGGGGAGAAACAGGAATCTGTTACTTTTTTTAGTAAATAAAGCCATTCACAATGTCAGTGCAGAGGCTTCATTGGTCAATCGGTGTATACTAATACCATACTGTCTGCATGCTTAAATTTCAGTAAAAAAATATATTTCAAGTTTGTGTGCTCTGCTTTGACAAGTAAAGAATGACGGGCGACCTGAAGAGAAAACTTTTTTCGATTAGCAAAACGGGACAATTTCTACAGAATTTAATAAAAATGTTGGACATATCAAACAAATTTCTATGCAGCAATTTTTTAATGCATCCTGACTTTAGTCTTAAGTTCATGTCTATAGTTGTTTCAGTTGTCACAAATAAGTTGTATTAATAACCCCCAAAGTAAGTAGCTTTTGAAATTCTCCATTTCGAGTGTGTTTATGCTCCTGGTCAATTTGACCCCAATTTAAAAATTTCCTCGAGTAAATGAATAAAATTGTCTGTTTCCTCTGATTCGTTAAATCTAGGTTTGACTTAATTTAAAGCCCAAAGTCTCCCAAACTTATTTTTCTTGTTGGACACACTCTACACCCCCGTCTCAAAAATAAAATATCTCCTATAACCCCATTGCTAAGCCAACATAGAAGATCACATGCATCTGTATCTTTTGCCACTTCCCTGATCTGTGTTCCATTGCCCACTTTCTGAAACATTGATCCAATCTCTAACTTTACAACCCCTAGAGCTCTTGTTGCATGCTGTGGCATTCGGTGAACCAGTTTTTTCGTGACGAAAAACATTTTTGCACGTCACTCGACTGCACATAATGTTTTAAATAAATTTGTGAAAAGTGTGTCAGATATCTAGAAACTTAGTTAATCTGGGTCGTACTGCCATAAAGATTTCTTAAAGCAGATGTTCTTTACCAAGATTCCACAGATTCCTTGGGGAAGAAGGCTGTCCTTTGAAAGATTTCAGGAAGTCTTTGAGATTGGATCAGAAAGCAGTTAACTCTTATTGTTTTTACAGTATTACATACCGTTCCGTATTCTGTGAAAGAGTCCACAAGACACTACTTTTTTACACAAGGGAGTATCTAAGTCCTTAATGTTACTAGCACAAGGGATCCATGGAACCTAAAAAGTTAAGAATCTTGTCTTCAAAGTTAACATCAATATTAAACAATCAATATATAACATCAATTAACAACTATAACCTCAAATCCTGCACTGGCAGGATCTTTTGTTTTTATACGTGTTTGTGACACTTCAAAAAAGAGCAGATGTGAAAAATGTATTGCATATCCAAAAATTAAATATCCTTATTTTTTAGGAAGAGCCGCACGGTACATGATTTGGCGAAGGCGGAAGTCCCCGTGGTTTGGTAGCTGTCGCCGGAAGCTCATTCGTTGTCGCATCGTGAATAATTCATCAGATCCCCTCTCGAGGAAGAAATACAAGCCATGTCCAAGGTTTCTGAAACGCAGACAAACATTACCTCCTCTTGATGCCGATGACAATGCTAACCAGTCTGAGATAACTCCAAAGGGAAAATCTCCAATGAATGTGTCGAGCAAAGACATAGGTTTTGGAGTGGAAATAAAACAGACTATCGATCCAGTGCCAGCTGATAAAAAACAGAGTGAGTCACCTATTCTGAGGAGTCCCAAGAGGACTGTGTCGCCGAAAAAACTGAAGCTGGACGAAATCTCCAAAAATCCTACCTCACTCGACACTGTTTCCTGTGATACTTTTGTAGATAAGCTTCCGAGGAATACAAGGCTCAGGTCACCAACCAAAACTGCTGTAGATATAACATCTGACCTCCAGGTATTAATATTATTTTTACCTTTGGAAACTGGAACCTTTTTTCTTATTTGTTTGACTTTTATGAAAAAACTGAGCTCATTACGAAACATATTACTATTTGAATTTCAATAGAAAATTACAGTCGAATCTTGATAAGTCTTGAACATGTGTTGCAGCCGACAAAAACTTTGAGTTATCATTAGTTCAACTTATCAAAATTCCGATTTCAGTGGAAAAGTAAAATTTATTAAAATAACAGTGTATTTACAAATATCGTTTTGGTAAAGCATGTCAAATTACTGGAGATGAAGAAATTTATAAAGATAAGTTATTCTAATTTAATCATATTTAATTATTGAATGAAAATATTTATATATGAACTGAACGTACTTATTGTATTATGGAAACGGGCGCGTACATGATACTTGTATGAATGAAAAAAACGAATCACATAAATAAAGTGTATACAAGATCATTTCCTGTCAAAAAATTCAGTGATTGTTTGACTGTTTATCTCTTTCGTGAGAGTGTCATTCACATTTTGCAAGCATACAAATGAATCCGCTAAATGAATCTGTTAAATTCTATTGTTAAATATTACTTTTTAAATTTCTCTCATCCCCAAAAACCTTGACTTACAGGAAGGAAACTTTGAGTTAAGGGACAATTTTAATACCAAAATACAGAAAAAGTTCTGGGTCTGAGTGAAACTTCAACTTTAACAGGTCTCGAGCCATCAGCATTCACGTTATTGACTGTATATAATATTTAGAAAAGAAGATGATGCAAATTATTGTTTGAAAGTCAATTTGTAGTTCTATAAAAACATTGATCGTTGAATAGGTAACATATTTTCTACTTGATGATGTGAAGTTTTTGCAGTAACACACCATAATGTAATCTCTCACAGATATGACGTGAGACTGTTTTCCTATTGCTGCATCCTGATTAGATTTGCTGCATTATATATATATTCAAACAAGTTTTCTTTTTTATGGTCTTAACAGGACAAGTCAAGGATGATAGTTAGCAACGATTCCCCTTTATTCTAATTCTGCTGGGTTCTAAAATCTTTGTCCCCAATGTAGGAAAATGTACCATAGAATTTATGAATTTCATTTTTACGAGTCTTTTTTTTCTGAAGTTTTGGTATTTAATGCACCATATGTAGGACTTTTTTCCCTAATAGTATTTAAAATTTTTTTGTTCTTGTGAAAATTACTCTGCTTATATCATTAGTTAGAAAGGGATTGATTTTTTTTCAAACCATTTGCAGCAAGCAATGGATATCTGTGAACCAGAATATGTGTCACCATCACGTTCATTATCCAGTCCGAACAAAACGTCCATTTTTCAGTCAGGTGAGTTTTATTATAATTTCTTTTATAGGGGTATATAATTTATTACCCTCTTTGAACTTGAGACAAAACTAACCATTAAAATTTTTTTTCAATTGATTTGTTTTTATTATATGTCAAAATACCCTTAAAAAAAATTTTTTGAAAAATTTAATTAAATAATTATTTTTGATTTGTATAAATATCTTTACTATTTGAGTTGGGTACCCTTACACATACCTTAAGTCTTAACTTGAAAAAAGAATCATTAAAACCATTTAAAAACTGTTAAAGATGAAAGTATCCATATGTGTACCTCTGGAACAAAGAGGATATGCATTCTTATTTCATTTTTTAAATTTGAAAATTATGTCCCAGTTGAACCAGAAAAATTTCAAAATCATTTAAATCTGGTGAAAACTTTTTTTCCTCATTGTGTTGGGCTCCCAAAAACAATCCTAATCTCCTAGTGAAAGTTCATATTTTGAACCATACGTTTAATGATATGCAGTGGATAAGGAATAGGAAAGGTTAGGAAATTGAAAAAAATTCAAATCTACTAGTACATATGGCTATTATGCTTTAAAGAAATGGTTGAAAAATACAAACCTGTTTAATAATATTCCAATGTGTCTCGATACTCCTTACTTGAAGATGCCAAACTATTATTCTTTAAAAAGTTTATCAAGTTTAAGTTAACCGCTTTTGGATCTTTTATGACTCACCAAGCATTCTCAAAATGCAGTTGTGTAAAAAATATAAAAATATATATGACTCAATATAGAACATATATTTGTAGTAATTTTAGATGGCTCCAAATATTAGACTTTTTTCCACTATTGTACCAACACTGGTGATTCTTGACCTAGATTCATGCAAATTCTTAATCTCTATAGTATTCATGCAACATGTGTTTTCTTATAATAGATGTTTGTGGATCTCCAGCAAAATCACTTGTGAAAGTTGATAAAGATGCGGTTGAAGGGTTCCTTAAAAGAATCGTTCATGAAACAGAAAAATGCACAGTTGACGCCCTGCAGCATTTATATTCTCTCTTACATCACTGTATTTACAAACACAGACAAGAGGTCGATAAGAAAGCTCTTATGTCTGTAAGTATTTTATATGCGTTGCTATTTTATTTCTTGCAGGATGTTTGAAGTGTCATTAAAATATTTTGTGGAAAGCTGTTTCTGTTAACTTTACCACATCAGTGCTGATAAACAAAAAGGTGCAAATTGTTTCAATAAAATTATGCAGCACAGATACATTTCATTCCTTATATACTGTGAATTTTTGTGTTAAAACTTTTGCTGATAAATTTCAGGGCTGTGTGTGTCATAGTCACAGCAGCAGATATTTTCTTTTTTGTCGGTTGTAGAATACATGTTTGTAGTGATGAATGCAGTTGTTAACATGAAGAGAAGTGTCTGGAAATAGAAGTATTAAATTTAAATAACAAACCATCGTGTAAAAAGATAAACATGTTTATCCTTTTGATTTTTGAAAAAAATTTCTGTGATGAGCGCCTTTCCACATACTCATGTGATTGCACAGGTTTCAGTTCACTACACACTTTAAATCTTGTTCTTTTTGAATCAGTTATTTCATTGGTAATATTTTGATTTCCCAATTTTAGAATCATTTTCAATTTGACAAGCAAATTCTAACACTGATTCACATGCATTGGTATGACATCTCAGATATTTCTGGAGACGTAGTTAGCTCTCGACATAACAAATCTGTGGTACCCTCATTGTTTTATGAATTTTTCAAAAGTTATTGTGTGTGTGTTATCAATCTGCAATACCATGTAGGATGCCAGAAAGCTTCCTTATTGACAAAATGTTTTTTTACTTGGGTCCACAATGTTGTAATAAGGCCGAAATAGCCTCTTTGATATATGTACATGTAGAATTTCTTTTGCAATTTCTTTCCTATAGTGAAGGCATCTCTCATAGCTCCTTGTCTGTAAAACATTCACAAGTATACGTACTGTATAACATACATTATAAAAAGTATCGTAATTTGTGACACACATTAGGCAGTTCCATTATAACTTCTCATGATTTCTGGATAAACAATAAATAAATTAAAAAAGGATTTTAGCTTACGAGAAAAAAAAATTCAGTTTTATAAAAATTGAAAAAAAAATGCAGGATTTAACATTTCAAAATCTGTTGTTGTTGGAGTTTTCCCATTGCAATGACCTTGCTTACAACCCAAGTTTCTAATCCATAGAATTGGTGCAAAGGTATGTAAAATAAGAGAGAGAAATAAATTTCATAGGGGAGATTTTGAATTTAATAAAACTAATTTATTAACAATTTTTAATGAAGTTATTCAAATTGGGATTAAATAATTAACATAAACACCAAAAATACTTCTCAAAATCTCATACCAAGGGCAACAGTCCACTTGTAAGTCTGGAGAGACAAAACACACAGACCAAGCGATTGCAGGACAGGAGAATGACGATACTTGGATCATGCAGGCCATGACGTCATTGAGCTTGATGAGAGTGGGTATGGTCACGATCCAGTGACAAGGCTCAGCATGGTAAGTGGACATGGCAAAAGTGGAAACCAGTATTCCTGACAATTGGAGCCGGAATGACCATCATCAACCAGTAGGACAGCGAATGACTAGAACCATAGCTGATGAGTATGAGAAAACAAGACAATGTGGAACCAGTTGGTGATGTGCATAGCACAAGTGAAGTTTTGATAAATTACTATTTCAACTGCATATTGCAGGATGAATACGTGGGCGGCTCACCAAGATCTAATCAGCAAAGCATATTAGCGATAATGAACGGAAGATGAATGTGAGAGCGATCTGCAGATATTTATACCTGAAATAACAGATACAGCACGATCCAACTCCAAGGACTGACCATCTTAGAAAAAAACATATTAAAATGTGACCAATAGAAAATCACACACACAGTATAACTAATTTACATTTTCAAACAATGATAAGGAATTTTATAGATATTTCACAAAACTAAAATGGCAACAACAACAATCAAAATGGAAATTTCAGACTTTATGCCTACTTTACCGCACACCAACTCCAGTCATATATCGCCATACAGCAATTTCCAACCAGTGGATTTAGGTGGGAAATGAAGGCGCCATCTATTGGTGAACTCCCAAGCTCGGTAGATTCAATACTTGTTTCTTATGTTCTTCCACAGATTTGAACTCATGCATCTTGACAGTAACCCTCAGGGTGGAAGACGAGCATCTTACCCACGAGCATCATTACACATCCATAGACCCAAGGACCTTTACGCCTGGGGTCTATGGAGGTGTTACACTGTTTAGCCAAGCAGGACATACGGCCATCGTTAGGGCTCAGATTTTTATTCCCTAAAGATGAAACGTTGTTGCTGATAGGTTAAAAAAACCTGAATTTACCAATCAGCAACGGCTTTTCATCTTTAGGGGGCCATAAAAATCCAAGCCCTAGTCATCCTACTTACAGACAGGATTTTTTAGGATCAATTGGTTATTTGTAGAGCCCGGATTATATGCAAATGCATATGCACATATTTTGGCCTTTTTCTAGCATTAATGCATATAAATGCATAAAATTAAAGAATTTTCAGTATAAGTGCATATTTTTGAAGGTTTATTTAAGCTCACTTAATTTTTTTTTATAATTTTTCAAATAAATATTGTTCATAATATTTTCAAAGTATCAGTGTTTTTCCCGCAGGTGAAATTTAGTGAATTAATATATATTTATGAAGTATTTTACGAATATTAACTGTTTTAGTGTAAGGCTATTTCTAGAGATATGTCAAAGTGTTAAATTTTTTTTACAAATGGTGTCGGAATTATTTTGTTACTGCTATCAGGGCTCCCACTCGTCCTACTTCTCCTACTTTTTGGTAAAATGTCCTACTTTCTAGTTTTTGTCCAACTTTTCCTATTTTTTTACCAAATCCTATCGACAAAATTTGTGTAATTGATTTTAATTGATCATTGATATATTGCCAAATATTACAAATGTTGGAGAATGCAATTAATGATTCTGCCAAAGCAGAAATTTTATCATTTTTAAGATTATTTGGTGGGGGGGGGGGGGGTATATGTGGACCGTTTGGTTGATTAATTTTTCATTTGCTTAGTTTGAGGGTTCAACAAGCATGAAAACTTCTGTCTGGATGGGAAAATAATTTTGTATTTATTACTTCATGGTCTTGGACAGTAACTAACATTCATCATTCAAAATTACAGTGCAAATATGTGAAACAACAGTTTGCATTTCAAAGAAGTTGGATACATAGGCCTATTCTAGGTTTGGTGATTCTGATGCTACCCAATAGCATTCAGTGGCCTTCTGTATTTTTAAGGCATGTAGAGGCATAAACAATATTTACAATGTTCAGCAAAGAGCTAGAAATGGAAGTGCTTCATTTGTCAACACTGGCATTGAACAGTAAAATGTGAACAAATTCCTTTAAAAAATTATGGACAACGCAGTAAAACTATCTGGTTCACCTTGCTTATTTATATCGGATCTTGTAATCTATACATTTTGCACACTGTGCTTTTGAAAGTGGTGTCGAAGGAGCGTCATTCTTATGAAATGATCACATTAAGCAGCATGCAATGAAATTATCGATTATTTCCTTTTTTTATGTGTATACTAATTTAGTTTTGAAATTATAGCATGATTTTATTTATGTAAAACTTTTTTTTTGTCTTTCTCCCTCAGTTTATTGCTTTTAATGCCCTATGTTTATGGGACATATATAGCATAAAATATAAGGTGAATTCTACTTCAAAATTAATGTGCTGAATCTATATTTTGATTTATTGTGAACATATTTTAAACCCATGAAATTCTTTAAAATTATCTTTCAGGACTTGTTGCAAGAGTTCCAACAATTCATTCATCATAAACGGCAATCCTAGTCTCAAACACTGCCACTGTTCTTTTCATACGAAAGAAGAAAGAAGTATTTACGCGCACTGCCAATGTTGGGACATTCTGTAGCGATAGGCTGCTGCTTTTTCTTGAAGTGCTTTAAAGATTTTTATTCCATAAATATCTCTTGATTATGTAATATCCATATATACATATGAAGTTTTGTGTGTGTGATATGTGTTTTATGTATATATGGATAATATACTGATATACACAAACATATATATATATATATATATGAATTGTAATGTGTAAAGTGTCTTTCCCCCACCCCATGTAAATTTCATTTTGATGAAGCCATAATTGGGTGTCTGGTCGTTGGTACCAGATATAAGAGTTTTAATTTTTTTTGCAATTTTCTGCTCATGTTCTGTGAGTTTGTCGTGTGTATGTGTGTGTTTATGAGTTTTGTGATGTGACACAAATGTGTTCATTCATATATTCTATTTTTATTGTTTTCGGATGCACAATGAATATTATTATTTTCTCTTTTCTAGACTTTCATAGTTATTGAGAATGAAATTTATTTTTTAGAACAATGAGGTTTTGTATAATGTTAAAAGGACATTAGATAGTAATAACTATGTCAGTATGTTTTTGTTGATGGTTTTTATGGTTCTGTTTTTCTGATGTTTGCTGTTAAATTGGCTTCGAAAAAAAAAAAAAAAAATTAGCCAGGTATGTCATGAAATTTCCCATGTGGCCTGGCAAAATATTTCCTTCACTCAATTGTTTTCAGTAATTTTTTCCCCCTTTAACATTTCACAAAGCATCTAGAATACACAGCAAATACTTCGTTCATAAAACATGTGCATATCAAAAATTTTTTTGATTTAAACTTATTATTACAAAAGAATTCAATTGCATAAAGCCTGTTAGACTGTCAAGAAAGGTCTGAATCCGTTTTATGAGTGTTTTTCCTCCTTTGAAATGTATTAGAATCAATTAACTGGACCACTTTTCTTGTTATAAGCAAATATGGGAATCATTAGCTCTCTCGAGTTATACTGGAAATTTCATACTGGTCTGCTAATGGAGTTTCACGAGTTCTGATAAGTGGTTAAATGTCAGAATTTTAACAACACACTTTTAAAAGCCTTTTCTTTTAGCTCAGGTTTGTATTTGATGAATCATGAAATCATGACTGTAAAGCTGTAGGTGGTTTTCTCCTTTAGACATTGATCTCATTTCGTGTTTATTTATTAGTGTTTTGTGTATAGATTCATTTCTACCATAATATTTCAAAAATTATGAAAAGTTCATGTTGTCACATGGGCAGATTTCTTTCTTTTTATTGTCCACAGTATAAACAAAGCAGCCTTTTTTTTATTACAAAAATGAATTATTTGAAAACTATTTTTGCTGTTGGTAATAAAATTATATTCATTTCTCAGGCTTTTTTTTAAAGAAAGGAACACAGTTTTTTTTTGTTTTTTTTTGTGAATGGCATACTTGTGAGTGTTTTAAACAATTTAGATGAGGGGGAAAAGTGAGAACTCCCGACCTACATTTTTTTCTTCTTCGTGGATTCAAGTAGCGATGCTGGTACTGATAGTGTCTCAGAATTTAATTTTATGGAATATCTTTGCAGATTGATCAATGCTTATCTTTGCCTTTTATATATATATATTTCTTTTCAATGGCATTCTTGCGGGCGAAATGCTGTGTTTGGTCCCTCAACCTGTGGTTCGACAGGTCTGAATTCAAAAACCTGGTGTGTACGCAATGAAGCCCAGCCATTGGGAATTGACTTTAAATTTAGAAGAGTTGATCCACTTTGCCCAAGAATATTTAGAAGACACCAACGAATAAGGCAAATACACAAAAAATAATAAAAGTCCTAATGCATTTCAACACCAATGGGTGCCGTCTTCAGAGGAAAAATTTAACCACTAGTTTCGCTGACCGAGTTTCCCATTTGGGTTGAATACCAAATCTTCACGCTCGGTTGCTCAGCGGAAGAAGTACGTCTGTTCACTTCAAACGTCGTGGTCAGAATGAAGCTGTGAGCCTGCGTGAGATACTAATGCAGCGTCCTGATTGGACCTTTGCGGAATAGTGCTATCCGATTGGTCCATTCGAATTTTCTTGTAATTCCCGCTCAAAATGAATTTAAGCCATGGTGTTGCGATCGGGGGTGTAGATTTATTATCGTTCACTAGTATATTTTTGAAGGCCCGAATATATGTGCCTTCGTAGAAATCTAGATCAACTGTGGACTTGACTTTGTGAAAAACTCTCGCTTCTTGAAATTTGAATTTGTGGCCTTCTTGCCAACAGTGAGCGGCGATGGTCGATTTTTCACATTCCTGATTCTTAACACAGCGAGCGTGTTCATTTAATCTTGCCGCTCACTGTTGGCAAGAAGGCCACAAATTCAAATTTCAAGAAGCGAGAGTTTTTCACAAAGTCAAGTCCACAGTTGATCTAGATTTCTACGAAGGCACATATATTCGGGCCTTCAAAAATATACTAGTGAACGATAATAAATCTACACCCCCGATCGCAACACCATGGCTTAAATTCATTTTGAGCGGGAATTACAAGAAAATTCGAATGGACCAATCGGATAGCACTATTCCGCAAAGGTCCAATCAGGACGCTGCATTAGTATCTCACGCAGGCTCACAGCTTCATTCTGACCACGACGTTTGAAGTGAACAGACGTACTTCTTCCGCTGAGCAACCGAGCGTGAAGATTTGGTATTCAACCCAAATGGGAAACTCGGTCAGCGAAACTAGTGGTTAAATTTTTCCTCTGAAGACGGCACCCATTGGTGTTGAAATGCATTAGGACTTTTATTATTTTTTGTGTATTTGCCTTATTCGTTGGTGTCTTCTAAATGACTTTAAATTGTTTGGATTCAGATTGTTTTTTAGATTTGAATAGCTACATTACATGGTTCATATTTTAAGATGAATTCTAGACATGGAAAAGCCTAGCCATTAAGGATTGAACTTAAACTATTGGTTCCAGTCAGATATCCCATGAAATGAATGTATTGCGATGGAATGATTTGTTTTTTATGTCTTAAGTTATATGAGCTTACTGCATTCTAAATGCAGCCTGTTTTTACAAAATAACCATTGCATTGTTGCTACTTATGTGCTAAGAAGTGGTAACATTTTCATTTTGAGATGGCCAGTCATTAGTTTGCGTATCTCTCAAACAGCAATGTGATTGATTGAAATGATATTGTCTATGTGCATAGCAATGTGATTGATTGAAATGATATTGTCTATGTGCATGGCAATATTGCCTTGTTATACATTATTGAACATCACTCTATTTCTGTCTACAAAACTTTCGTCAAAAACATGTCACATAATTTTCCTAATTATTAGCAATAATATGGTGCTCATGTGTAGATGTAGATTTGTAAGACAGAGTACAGTATATAGGTCCCCAAAGAAAATAACCTGTAACAATTGTTTTATGGCATAAGTTCATTTTCTCAATGTTTACATAGGCGGACCCATGGCCTCCATGCAGATTTGTAGATCAAACCTATTTGCTTCACCATCTTACAAGAATATTTTTTCTTATTGCATCCCATATTGTATCAGTAGCTCCTGCTGCTCTCTTCGAAGGTGCGATATCACCCAATCAAGAAAACACTTGTGCAGCCCATGTAAATGATGAGTCCTAACACCAGTGGGAGGTTGGCATGACTTCAGTTGGATAATCAAAGCTAGTCTCAGTCCTGTTTACTTCGGATTATCGAAACTTGACTGTACTTGGTTCAGTTGTGTTTCCTCCAAGATATTCATTCCTTACCGCTGATATTGTCTGACATAGTTTTTGTATCTTTGAGGCAAGAACAAATAGAGTGTGAAGCTAGTGGTGGCGTATTTCAAAAATTTTAGATTTCACAATGTGACTCTCTGCTGGCTAGTCATTTTTGAGAGATGGGAGTCCTATTTCAGTTCGGCTATTATTACAAAATATTTCATACAGTAACTCTGAGTATCTATTCGTTTATTAATTAGGTGAATTCTATATTCCATTTGACATTGGTTTAAGAGTATCGGAGGCTAGCTCAATATATACGCATAGTATGTTTCTCTTATTTTCCCCCTTTATTTAATTGGATGATCTCGTTTATTTTATATTTGAATGCTAACCTTACGTAATGCATATAAGTATGTAGAGATTCTATCAAGCTGTGGGATTCAGCTGTACCTTTGTGTAAGTTTTAGGTTCCCAAAAATATTGATAGCACTATGATTTCACTGTCATCTCATTTGCTAACTAATAGCATATTTGGAAGCAATAGAATTTGTGTTTCACTTGCACATTAAAGTTGCCATTTGTATGTTTTTCATTGTCGTTCTGGTTTTTCACTGCCAATTAATTTTCATATACATACACAAGTTTTTTTATTGATTTGCTCACTTTACACACATATATGTTATTGTATGATGTATGTTTTAACATATTATTGTTAGTCACTGTTATTTATAATATATATGAATGGATCTAAATATTTGGGATGATATTTCCAAAAAAAATGAAATGAAATCCCTGTATATGTTATCAAATAGGATTGAGTTGATGAATTTGTCATCATTATTATATTCTGTATTTATAGATGATTCATATTTATCTTTAACATGTCATGAACAATTATAATCTATTTATGTTTTTAAAAACATCTTTGCTGTTATACATATCTCTGCATATGAATTGGAAGTACAGTCGACGCTGCCACCTAAATGTGATCGTATGAGTACTTGGGTCTGATAATACTAATCAATCGATAACTATTTCTACAAAAAAAGTCTATTGCAAGTATGATGACCATACGTCCCATTTAAAACAGGATGCATTGTTTTTTGTCTCCTTGCGCCATGTTCGTTTATAAAAAATGAATGATTTTAAATGATTTAATCTTCCATCGTATTGATATTGCGAATATCCATAAGTGGCATACATCTAAAACATTTGAGTATATTTCATTAAACCAGTTTTAAATAAATATGTCACCATAAGTTTCATTCTTAACGATTTTTCCTGCGATTTTTCCAGCTTTGAAACTGGACTAAACAATATACACGAAAAAAAAGTAAACTTTTGAAGAAAAAAAATCAACATTAAAATGACAGCAGAACATCAACAGTAAACGCTGTGAAATATTCACAATATAGCGCACTTCATGAATTATACACATTCCACATACATATGAAGAGTCCAGGGGGAAAAATAGCAGTGCCATCTTGTAACTTTCAAAGAATACTATCTCCCACGTTCATTCATTTTTGGGCTAGAAAGACTTTATAGCCGATAAAGTCTAAAAATAGAGATAAAGTTTTGCTATACTGGGGACAAACCATTATACTCAATTACTCAACAAAACTAACAAACCATTATACTCACTTCGATTAAACTCCAAACTTTCAAACTCGTTTTTCCTCGAAATTTAATTTTTGCTGTAAAGTCGTTTTTTCCTTGGACCCTTCATATGTATTTTAAAAAACTCATCTACCTTTGCTTGTTTTTGTCAACAGTGCCGCTGCAATTCATTGGCCCATTTTCGGTAATTTAGCATATTGTTTCAAAATATTTTTTGCTTCTTTCAGGCTAAGATTGTCTCTTTTTGGTTGAACCATATTGAAGAGTTTTAATGGGAATTATACGATACTTTTTTAGATGTACATACATACTATAGATCCCTGGAAGTCTTGCATGAAGAACTCTATTCTGGTCAACTGATGAAGAACCAACGTTTTTTTAAAAAAAACTTTCATTTGCTTCCTTGCAAATGCAGTGCCGTAAGGAAATGTATTATAGCTGCTGCAACAGTATGTTAGGGCCAGGTAAATAGAGTACAGAAATGGTTTTCAACAGGAGTGGGGTGCACCCTCTTGCATGGTCTGTAGGTTAATTAAGATAAATTATAGGGGGGGGGGGGGTGTGGCTCAACCTCAGGTTTGAAAGCAAAAAAAAAAACAAACACCAGGGGAAAATAAACAAAAACTTTGGACAGAAAAAAGTTGATAACAAGAACCAAAATTCTGATAAAAAAACAATAATTTTTTTCCCGTGTTATGGTATTGGTCTGTTCCGTTGCTTACGAAAGGAAAAACAATACTCAAATTATAACATTGTCCATGATTTTAATAAGCGGCGTCGACTGTATCTTGTGTTATACAATGAGAACATTTAACGAAATAGGTATTTGACTGTGTCAGTTTTTCAAAGCGGTAAATACATATTTGTAATTGAATGCAATGTTCAGAATGAGTTCTTGATTGAAATTATAGTTTTTTCCATAATTTCAGTCACTGTGTAGTTCTATTTATTTATCGATTTGCTTCTTTTCCTCTGAGGTTAGACTATTTATATGATTTTTTACGTTTAGTTAATAAAAGTGGCCACTGGCCATGTTGTCCCTTGCTACACATGAAATGATTTTTCATTGATTTCACAGTGCATTTCATATGGAATTGACTTCTCACACTGCCTATCCACAGATTCCGCACTTGTAATTGATTCCGGAAGTGTAATGTAGTCCAATTATAGAGATGAGTTTAGGATATCAAGAATGCATTTTCCAATAGTGTGCGATGTGGTTTTTTTTCCATGTTCATTAGAACTAACAAATTTCCATACCCATTGACATGTTCAAAAGCATTCCAGAGTTCCATATGTATGAGCAATACTTATGTGTGTATGTGCATATATTTTTCATTTCATTACTGATGGCAGATATGCCAATTACAGTAGACTCTCCTTAACCTGACCGTGCTAATTAGGCAGGCTTCTTGCGAGTGTAGAATAGGATGTTCATACTATTTAGATGGGCTTTTTTCAACTACCTTCCAGTAATTTGGCGGTTTCGGTAATCTGCCACACACACCCTGGTGTGATATGTGCAGGATTTGTGAGAGTCTACTGTACTTTTTCCCCCGCTCATACTATGTGTGACAGATATTGTGGGGGTGATAGAGTGTGGGCAGTGTTCGGTATGAAAGTGAAAGATATTCTGTGTTAACATGTGTTTGCTCTCTTGAGTGTCTAATATCTGTGAAACTATAAGTCATGCTATTTGTACACTCTTTTATATCACAGAATCGCTTTTTCTCTTGTTTCATCACTGCCATCTTTATATTTGATTTTGATACATCCGTGTATGAAGTGGATGCATATTTAATTATGCGTGATGTCTGTCTTGATGTAGTTTATAATTATGTAGAAAGCGTTTGTGTACGCTGTTCATTTTTTTCTTTTGTGTGTGCGTGTGTGAGTTCATATTGTATATGCTCATGTATATTCGATACGGGAAAATAATTACAACTATGGAGATATATTTTTTATACTTGAATTTTTATATCTCTTAGGTTTTATATATGCGGAGAAGATATAAGGGAAAAATTATTACGAACTGAACATAGTTTTATGCTACAAGTTTTTTCTTTTTTTCTAACGATAACCACTGCCATCGTATTATCCATTCAGTCAGTAAACTTTCTGTAATGGTTCGAGTGTTATTTTTCGTCTTATGAATTCAGTGATAATTTTTTTTTATTAATAACTTTGTTGTAAATGTTAGCGTCTGTGAGTATTATACATGGCATGTCCCGAAAGTGATGAAAATTATTTGAAAAATATATGCAGTTGAGGCTTGTTATAATGACCCCAGGTTATAGCAATGGTCATTCCAATACAATGACTGATTAGACAAGTCCCAAAAGTTATAATGATTATCCTATATGTTTTCGTTTTGATGTAATGACCACCCAATATAATGTTCCTTTTCAATGGAACGATGGGGGGGGGGGATCATTAATTATAACGAGTGTCAATTGTATTTTACTGAAAGTACACACAGTTATAGTTGGTCTCTTTCAAAATTAGCTCCTTAAGGCCAGGATTACACTGTAAAAGTTTGATAAAATTTTCATCAAACTTTTATAGTACAACCCCTGGCTTTAGTAAGATCCAAAACTCAATGTTACTCATCAAAGATACAGGATATGGTGCAAGTCCTCTCTTGAGATTTTGTTTTAAATCTCTTATCCCAGTTGACTGTACATTTTTGGTCTTGAAATATTCATTCAGTTTGCATTTTTTGAGATGTATTTTGAGCTCAGAGAATAACAATACAAAAAATCGCTTGCAACCAATTGTATTGCATCCCAACGTTTCTCAAGTCCTTGGGTTTAAAAGGGCTGTGGTTTTTCTTTTGTTCCTTAAACTCTAGCCGTTCTAAAAAAGTGTGTGCCCCCCCCCCCTGTGTATCATAATCACATGAAAATTTTGCTAGGTTGAGAAATAATGTCATCCTATTATTCACAGCAGGGCTTGTTTCTGATAAGTTTGGGTCCTGGACAAACATAACATGACCGACCGCCCTTATACGCAGTGTTCTTTAAGGCAAAGGCGTACACAGGGGAAGAGGAGCATAAGAGTTGTGTTTCTCCCCCCCCCCCCCCAAACGATCAAAAAATTAGAAATATTTCTTAATATTTTTGTAAAAAAAGCCCAGCGAATTCATGAACCCTGGTTTTGGACACATGCCCCATTCGCCCCTGTGAGAAACAGACACTGATCTACAGTGGCACGTCCTATAATCCATAGATGCAAACTTCTAGTTGTTAGCTTTATCACAATGATATTAAACTATTTTAATAATGTAATCTTAATGAATGGAAGAGGTTGTTGGTCAGGTTTTCATTTGCAGCATTACACTATATGTTATCTGTAGAAAAGTTAATTCTTGTGTGAACTAAAATATTTTAATTTCATCTTATCAGGAAAGAACCTCTAGATAATGCGCAGTGGTCCATAATTCATACTGAGAAATTCCAATTTTTTTTTAAATGACCATTTATTTTGACATGGCCACATATGCGACCCATTTTGTTATAATATTACAATCCACGGTCAAAGTTCTCCAATATCAAGGAAGCATATTTTCTGGATATTATGCAGAGGTAAACTCGGAAAGAAAATTTATCTGGTCTCCTCCAGGCCCACTTGCAAACCGGGCAAGCATGCTACCATCTGCACCACTGCAGACACGACACTGCCTTCCTTACCAGTGGTGTAGATGATGACATGCTTGCCCGTTCTGCAAGAGGGCCTGGGTTTGAGTCCCAGTGGAGATCAGATAACTCTTTTCTTTCCAAGTTTACCTCAGCATGATATCTAGAAAATATGTTTCCTTGATATATTAGCCTGAGAAGAGAACCATCTCTCTCTCTCTTGTCCAATATCGTAGATAGTCGAAATCCTCACAGCCGATTGAAATTACTATATATTTTTCACACAACTCTGCCCATCAATATTCAGGTTAAAAACTTGTGGCTGTGTCTTGATATGATTTAAACCAATTTTTTTTAACGTATAATCCCATATTACACACAGGAAATTACTACAATTTTTATGAACAATTGAAAATGTGCAGGCAGTTGAAATTAGAAGAATTTGACATTAACAAAATCTCGAGAAATGTTCCTCTGCAGCCTTGAAGAATGCCAGCAAATTAGCAATTATTTGATTCTATCATTCAAAGTATATTTAGAACAAGATGAATTTTAATTGCTTGTACGTTCAGTTAAGTTATTTTCAAATTATTCTCATTATTTTGTGAAAGGACATGCATATAATTTGTATTCATTTATTTATAGTTCTTGATTTGGTGTTTGATAAAATGATTCATCAATTTGTTTCGTGTAGTTTTGTGTTCACTTATTTTTTTTGCTCAATAAAACTTTATGATAATCCTATTCTTGCTTCAGTTTATTCTTTTGCGTCCTGTAGAGCATGTTGACCAGGGGTTGGAGCACTCATATTCACCTAGCACTTATATGACCTAAATACACGAGATAAGGAATTTTATAAGCAAATGGTTTTCGAACGCTACCCACTCTGCATCTGCGTTTCTGAAAAAAGGAGGGGGGGGCCGAGGTTGTGAAATACACACACATGGGTTGTTTCTTGTGAAGGTTGGTGGATATGGAGATTAAAAAAATCTGCGGGGTTTGAGGTTGCGACGCCTCGACCCAACAGAAGCAGTTTAGCACACTCGAAATTGCTTCTGAAACGCCGCTGCGAGTAGAATACGCAGCACCAGGGTCATATAACCACGTATATTATTGATATATTTAGTATTTAAAAAATACTAAAAAAAGTTCTCTCTCGAGATTGAGAGAGAGATTCGTGTAATGTACACGAATAATAAACACTGTTGAGAGAGGGAGACTGACCCTGGCATATTGCCGGGTATAAATTTTTAAGAGTTCACACACACACACATGTTTTCATGTGCTTCAATAGGCATAAGTCGAAGCTCTCTAATATAATCAAAATTATTACTTTGTTGAAATATTTCTTGGACAAGTGTTTCTACGATAATTATATATCATATCAGTAACGAGAACGAGCCAACTTTTAAGTTTTCCGAGTGTTTATTCAAATCAATGGTTACATATGTCTGGATTCACAGGAGTCCCGTCTAGACTGCTACCGATGTCTCCTTAACCAGGGTCCTGAGACAGCAACAAGTCTTTTGGAACTGCAAGGAAGAAAATAGAATCGGCAGTATCACGCAAAAAAATATTTGGAAACAAAGCAGACACAGAATAGCGAAAATTTAATTAAAGTTATTAGGGGAGTTTGTGAATCTTTATCATTAATATTATTAGGAGTTTTTTTTTAATCATGTAAGAGTTGGATATCGAAGCTTTTACCATCTTAAATGATTTTAATGAGTGATTTATCTTAAGTTTTTTAGAGTTTGCAAACTATACAAACAAGAGATTTTCCTCCTAAAATTTTTTTCAGTTTTTCATTTAAAATATTAGTAGTGTGATTATGACATTTTAACGATAGTTTTAGAACCGTTAAAATAGCAATTTCAATTAGTTAATTGATACTACTGTCTTTTACGAGGGAAATTATTTTTATTTTTCTCCGTTGCATCTTATGGTCTAAAGTTCTTTTGCTTTTTTCTGCACTTTGGCGTCCACACAGATGCTGCCAACGCATTCCGAAGGCAAAGTTTTCAGCAACGCTCACCTACTCGCTTGCCAGTGGAATAATGCTTCCAGAAATCTATGTGTGAGAAGCCTGTACAACATGGCTAAGACCCATATGTATTCACATACTCCCCCATACCCTGTTCGTAAAGTTTTCTGCAACGCTCGCCTACTCGTTTACCAACAGGGTAGACGCCGTGCCTTACATGGAAATCTAAACAGTTGAAACCTGCATTACATTAGTGATAGGCCTGAATAATATTATGAATTGTTAGAAATTTAATTGCTCCTGTATGAGAGATTAATCTATCGAAAGAAGTTTTTAGGGATTTTGTATCAGTGTTTCCCAAAGTGGGCAATAATACTTACTTAAGATAATTTAAGTAAGTTGGAAATGTCCTCACAACTGGTTGATTCGCTCATTAAGGCGGCCCTGTTTGTATTATTTTTCTGTCTTATAGCGTCCGCACAGATGCTGTAAGCATATTTCGAAGGCAAGTTTTTCAGCAACGCTCACCTACTAATTTGCCTCTGTAATGACGCTTCCAGACATCTGTGCGTCTGAGGATTATATTGTCTGTCAGACAATGTACACACTCAAGATGCCCTCTTGGTAGAGTTTTCTGCAACGCTCGCTTTACTCATCTACCAACAGGGTAGACGCCATGATTTATTGATTTGTAAAACTTTAAATCCTTCGGGGTAGCTTTGCATCAAATGAAATGTGATTTCAACTCCTGAAATTTTTTTGAAAAATATTTTCTTAAATTTAATTCTTATTTCGGTTCATGTTGAATCGATTATATTCTTTCGCGGCATTTATTTACAAGGAAAATTTTCTTTAAATATCTCTCAAAATATTTATAATTATCTGAAGAAGATTAATTTGCAGTTTATGAGTGTATTTTGTTCTATAAATTATATTTCTTATATAATATATAATAAGTTACGGATCCTAAGTTCCCAAGTCTTTAATAATTAAGTAATTTTCTAATTTATGTTATGTTGTGTGTGTGATAAATATTTAATTATAAATATATATTAGAAAAAATAATTGAGCTTACATTCGTCTAAAAGATTAATATTATAATTATTTGATTGGGGGAATATGTCTGGATTACTTAATTATTTCACTTTTATCTTGAATTTTGTACAAAATTATCCATGACTATTAGTGAAGATATTATATTATATTATAGATTCTTATCCACCATTGGGACTCTTCAGCACTCGTGTGACTTATTTCGGCAATTTTTTTTAACTTTTGTCTATAGAATTTGCATCTTAGCCTACTCGCACGGTATTACAATTCACATTTCTCTTATTGAACGTAATATAATTTGGCATTATTGGTAAACCTATTGAACTGTCCCTCTTTTTTTTACTAATTGATATTAATAATATGATTTAAGAAAAATCAAGTTTACTCAAACCCTGAATCAGTAATTGGTAAATTTATTGGGGGAATATTAGTCTATAGTAGAGTTTCCCAGATTTCTCAAACTAACCCACATCCACCCACCTGTCATTCCATCGCCTCCCAAAGGGCGGCATTGCCCACTTTTGGAAACGCTGATTTATACCTATATATATTTTTTAAGTATCGCTACCCCGTATTATAAGTAGTGGTAATTTAAATATACATGGATTGAGCTCACCCCGTTTCTAAAATATCCCAGCAAGATGGAGTCTCTTTTTTGATGTCATCCCTCAGCAAGATGGAGTCCCTTTTTCGATGTCATCCCTCAGCAAGATGGAGTCCCTTTTTCGATGTCATCCCTCAGCAAGATGGAGTCCCTTTTTCGATGTCATCCCTCAGCAAGATGGAGTCCCTGTTTCGATGTCATCCCTCAGCAAGATGGAGTCCCTTTTTCGATGTCATCCCTCAGCAAGGATGTCGCACAAGAAGACGACGATCCTCTTCAAGACAGCATGGGAAATCTATTGTAATATGATATATATAAAGAATTATTATCTATTAAATACATTTTGATGATTCAATGCGATATAGAACACTCGGTCCCCAAGCAGACATTGCCTGATCTGCAACCATACAAAGCCTGGGGGCAAGACGGTCACATCGTTCATCCTACCAGACAGCGTACAGCCTATAACCCTCCTTCCACTGAGCGCAAGCAAGCCTGAAGAAGACACCCGAAGGGGAAAGTCATTCGACTGGTAAACATTGTTACGGACAGAAATGCCCCATTGAATACGAGGCTATAATATATACAGCAATTTTTCTGCTGCGCGACATACGACCCACAATTCGTATGTGTGGTCATACGCTTCGAAAGCTTTTGCTTCAACGCACAGGACACTGACGCGTGATGGACTGAACGCGAATGCAGCCTCGGCTTATTTCAAGGAGCTTCAGCATCGTCTACCATTCTACTCATACGATATATAATTCCGGAACGTTTGTCAAATGGCCACGAAATATTAGATGATATATAAGACAGATATCAACCTTTAGTATTATGTGCAACAGAACTCATTAAAGTCTGATACATTCAACCAAGTTACGCTGGTAGCAGCATATGATTTTACAGCCCGATCCATTAAAACGCAATGAAAGACCATAGCTTACAACCATCTCAAGAAAAAAATAATAATATCCACTTAATAAAATAATATGGGAAAATAATATCCACTTACCCAGGAATACTTGAAAAATTCCATTTCCGATCACAACACACGGCGAAGGAACCGGGTAGAGTCTTCATATAAAGGAGGTCCGGAGAAACACGTCCTATCCGGTGGGCCGACAATCCAAAACTGAAGAAAAATTGACTATTGCGCCTTCTGAATATTTTTTTCACAAGAATGCATTCAATTCAAACAGTCACGGCAACAGTCAAATGTAAAATATTGTTTCAAATGCAGCATATTTCTTTTTTTTCAATAGATTCCTCTCAATCCATGAATTGAATACATTTTACGAAATTAATACATTTCTTTGGTAATATCAATGCTGTAGCTATACATAACCTAACTGGAGATATAAGTGGCACATAATTCAATTTATTACATCAAAAACCTTCAACCTGTTTGCATGCATGTACCTAGGTCTCTACTCGCTGACATACCCAAGAGCGACCCCATACCTGTGTTCGTTTCCAGTCATCGCAAAATATTCATGAATTTTCGAATTAAATCTTTATGCATATAGTACAATTTATTTTAAGTATACGTGTGTGTGTGTGTATGAATATCTGTGTCCTTAACGCATCTAAGTTGTCAGAGTCAGGGCTGCAACTAGATGCTTGGTCAGCCGGGGCAAGTGCGCATTTTGGCACCCCCCTTGTGATGTTGAAGGAGAGATTTGATACTAAAATTTGGGCCCCCTCTCCTGTCCAGCGCCCGGGGCCATGAGACCCACCTGCTTCCCCCCCCTCCCCCAGTTGCGGCCCTGGTCAGAGAGTTGTGCGTGCTTCTTGTTGGTGATGGTGTTTCCACCTGCCTTCCATATTTTGAAGTGAAGATGGTAAATTCTCTTGAATTTTTATGTTATGTAAGTATCATGTTAAGCGTCTGAATGTTATGTGAGGGGGATCATTTTTCAAATGGGTGATCTACTCGGGCTATGTATGAAAAATGTTAGTCTAGCGCTACTCGGTGACCTACACGTCTTGAAGTTTTAAAGCCGAAGAAAACCAACTTCAGCCGACCACTGTACCACCAACGGAGTTCGGACCTGGACTCTCACGATGAGACTCCAGTGAATGAACGCCAGAACTTCGCCTCTGGACTTATCCCGTTACCGAGATCTCTTCCAGCCCAGCTTCGTGGCAGAGTTCGATGAGAGTTTAGCATAATGATCTGACGACAGCACAACGACGTCTTGTATATAGTAAAATCTGTTAAATTGGATATCTCCCTACAATAAATGGTTTTGAATGGAATCGACCTCAATATCACAGAATATCCCCCAATAATGTACATTCAAAACTTGGACAGAACTGCGAGGACCACATTTGACCCACGGGCCCTGCGTTGAATACCCCTGGCATAATCTAAAGCCGGGTTTTCCTAGGAATAGGTTTGTTGCGCAGCGTGAACCGAATTAGACTATTTCGCGCCGACAGAATCGTGTTACATAACCACGCTACGCGTTTGTGTTTTCTTAGCATGGCGCATCAGATCAGGGCGGCTATATAAAGTATATGGCTTTGGCATCAGCTACTCTGCTGGCGTCTGCATGCTCCGGTTTGAAGGGAAGGGAAAGAAAACACACAAGAGTGAAGAGAATATCGGCAAAACCGCGACGCACGACGCATTTGACTCCTTCAGAAGCAGTCGGCCAATCACGCCCGACGTAAAGCGCCGTCGTGAGGCGTATGACGAACAGTCATGCTGATTTTCTTATTGGTGAGTGGACGGCGTGTCTCGCTGGGCGAATCACGTTGCGCGCGGCACAGGAAACCTGCTCCTAGGAAAACCCGACTTAACGGTTTGATTCAGAACAAAAAGCTTTTGTATCTCAAAAATATCAGCAACGCATCCGTAGAGATTCTTACTAAGTGTCTTACGCGAGTATCCTTAAAGAAAGATTTACGAAAAATTCACCGTCACACAATTCACCGATAATGGTTCATCACCAGTGAGTGATTTAACAAGCGAGTGATTGAGCTAGTGAGTAGATGTGTGAACGAGTGAGTGACTCAATGAGCTAGTGAGTGAGTCAGTTACCGAGTTAGTAACCGTAAAATGAGTGATAACCGAGTGGATGAGTAACAGTATGAATGACCGTGTGAGTGACCGGGCAATCACGTTAGTGAGCGAATGAAAGATTAAATTTATGAGTGAGTGGTTGAGTAAGCGATTGAGTAACCGTGTGAGTGGGTGAATTACGAAGTGAGTGACCGTATGAGTGAACCAATGAATTGGTGAGCTGCAAAGCAATGCAGTGAGCGAGTGACCAGTATGAGCGATGTCAATAATCTAAATCTAATGATTGTCAACATAATCTTGTTTATAATTTCGATTGTCGATTGGTGTGTTATGCTTCGAGTTCAATCACCTGTTATATGATTTTAGATTGACGATCGTCTTCATATATATATTTTGGTTGCCTTCGTATGAGGCGACAATGTTTTGTTTTTATAATAAAACTTTCCGGATACACCCACCCTTCGGGAACGCTTCGATATCTCCATGAGATGGGAAGCGGGGTGTGTCCGGTCTTCAAAGTTCAAAGTATGAGCGATCGCGTGCCCGAGTGGCGTGGTGGTAAGATGCTCGTCTGAGGTTGTTGTCAGGGTCCCGGGTTCTAACCCGCGGGAGGATATAGATAAGATATTTTCCCTAACGAACTCGAGGCGACCAACGATAGACAGCGCCTTCACTTCCAACCCATCACACTAATGGCAGTAAATTACGATATAGCCAGAGTCGGTGTTTGGTGAAGTAGTATGAGCGAGCGATCGATTGTGTGTGTGTGAGGGAGTCATTTAAAAAAAAAGTTGCCCTGCCCAAAAATCGGATGAAAGTTGGGGAAAAAAACGGCAAAAACTAAAGGACAGCTTTCTCTCACTTTTATTATCTTCATTTTTCTCAGATTTTTGAATTCAAATATTTCAGCGAATATTGCACGTTGTGAAACGTGTAATTTTTCTTTGTTGGTCTCGAAAGAGACAGTGCAACAACTTTCCGTTTGTCTTTTTGAGCGCAGGGTGCCCGAATGAAAAGTTATTCTTTTATTTCAATAAATATTCAACTACTTGCAATATCAATAGCATATCTGAGATTCAAGCGTTATTTGGATATCTTTTTTCTAATTGAAAACATGCCTCTCAAGATCAACGGTTCGTCATTAATTTGCGGTGCGGGCTGTTTGCTATGCACCTTGTATATCGCTCTCTGCGTAGTATCCGTGGATTTCATCCCTGAGAAATTTTAATAGAAATGAATATTTTGGAAAATGAGATTTTTCAATGAAAATGGAAGGATTTTTTCCCCCCATAAGAAACACGTAATTAACAACTCCTGAAAATCTGAAGAAAACTTGCTTGTTGAAAAAAAACACCGCATTTTTCTGCCCTGCCGCTTGAAATTAATTTCTTGCTTCTCAAGCAGGGGCGTCGGAAGTGTTTCGAAACTGTGGGTGCTCATCTTTAGTTTTATATTGGAAATTTTAATTTCTGAATCAATTCTGGAGGGGTGCTCGGATGCATTTGACAAATTATCGGGGTTGCTTGAACACCCCCGGCTCCGACGCCACTGTTCTCAAGTAACTATTGTATAGCCTAGCGTGCTATTGTATGCTATACAATAGCACCATTGTGAGTGAAGTGTAATGATTGAATACAACGTTGCAAATATTCAATCATTACACTTCACTCACAATTTGAAGTATAGATGGCAGCACTGAAATATCATACACAACATTAGATACGCACTCAGACTGTTAGGGGCACTCACTTTATTCCAGACTCTGCCACGACTCTGCTGGAAGAGATCTCGGCAACGGGATAAGTCCGGTGGCAGAGACCCTGGCGTTCATTCATTCATGTATAGCCTAGCGATTATGTTTGAAGAATCGCTGAAAAATTTGAGTGGAAAATTGATTTTCTGTCTTTAACATGAAAATTACAAGAAGATTTTTAAATATATACAGTAATTGCACATCTTTAGTGTTGATAAATCGCTAGAAGATTGCACTTTTGATCGCGAAAGATCTTACCGCCAGGGGTCGGGAATTCTAACACGACTGACGTGTTTAATAAGAAATACGATAAACATATTGGGATAAATGGATTGCTGTGTATTTCATATAGTTTAGATATGTATTCGACATCCATATTTTTTATGGGCATCTTTTTTCAGCCACCACGCAGGGCCGTTTTAAGAGCATCATGGGCCCCCCCCCCCGGGCCAAATGATTTTTCTGAGGCCCTACGAGGCAAATTCCCTAAAATCTCAACCGGATCTCATTTTTGTTAGGCTCCTTTTCTTTTGAGGTGCCCGGGTAGGCCCATGCCTTAAGACGGCACTGCCACCTCGTTGGGCATTTTGTCTGTTTCGGACTTTGTATCGAAATTTCTTATACGGTATATAGTTTATAATTATTTGAGCAAAAATAAAATTTGCGTAGAAAAAAAAAATCACCAACGAAAAAGGCAAATACAAAAGTCCCTTTTGTAATAAATACACTAGCACTCGTGCGGGCATTTTCTTAATGAGATCGGCACGCAACAGTTTGGCCTTTTCACACGTGATGACCTCCGAAACAGAACTGCCATCTAACTTGTTTTGATTGATCCAAATTAATAATAACTGTTCGACATCTTCAATTGCTTGCGATCTCTATTTCGTTAGCGCATTCAAACCTTTTGCTATACAGTCGAATCCCGTTATAACGAACTCCAAGAGACTGGAGAAATCACTTCGTTATAACGAAATTTCGTTATAATTAATTTCGTTAATTCCAGGTTTATGCATTGTTCCTATGTAAGCTTATCTGGGGATTAGGAAAGGGTTCGTTATATATAAAACGAGATATTCGATATATCGGTATACGTTAAAACGGGATTCGACTGTATTAGCCTTCTTTATTGCTTCCGCCATAATGGAATCTATCGTGGATGGCGACATACCATACATGCTTCCGATTACAGAAATCTTAATGCGACTCTGGTATTTTTCAATGATTTCCTTCTTCAACTCTTGTGTTCTTGGCAAGGGCTGCTGGCTGTGGAAAATTTTCTTTGGTTCCATGGAATCGTTTGGCTAGACGCGCAAGGAGATGCTCACCATGGCCCCCACATCCTGGAGCAGGGCACCTAGGCTGGGACCTGTTGCGGGACCCTCAGGTCAGACTTTTCCCGGGCCCTTCTCTAGTTAATTTAAACCGTGAAGGAGCAAAAAAAAAAAAATGATGAGAGTTTTACCGGGCCTCAGGGCTACAGCCCTGTTCCTGTGGGAACCATGACCCCCACAAGGGGTGGGCTGACAAGGCTCCAGCCCTGGGGCCCGGGACGATTTTCACATTTTTTTTGCTTTTTCACACTATAAATTCATCACAAAGGGGCCCGTGAAAGTGTGGTCGAGGAGCCCGCTAAAGATCCCAGATTAGGGGCCCTGCTCCAGGATGGGGGGGGGGGGGGTCCATGATGCTCACACAACGAGAAACAACGCCACACAGAGCAGGATAACGAAAATTAGCAGCGAGCTCAAGTGGGCAACATCGACGAAATCCGAGACAACCGACGAAAACCGACAAATTTTTCGCGGGGAAAAAAAATCGACGAAAACCGAAACCGACGATAACGAAAAAACCGAGGTATTATATTATATGGCACCTTTATAATGACTCATTTATCTCTGTTTACAACAGATGGCGCCACTATATTAAAAAAAACCCCTAATAGTGTTTGAGTGAAATAGAACCGCTACTCCAGAGTTGCGATGATGATAACTTTTGGGAAATTGGCCAAAATTTGTACAACTGGGAAATTTCTTAGCATTTGTTGGAATTCTGAAAGTTAATTGAACAAAAGAAATTTTGGGAAACATAAAAATATTAATGCAGTGCAATACTTTTCTACGAGTTGTGATGCCAATCTCCGCTATCCACAGCAAAGGTTACTTAACAGCTGGCTGATGCGAAGATATATTTTGGAAAGAGAGAAAATTCAACTGCCCCTGCGTAGGGAATCGAAACCACGTCTTTTTACTTTCCGGGTGAACACACCTACAGTGCCGTCTTACCGCATGGGAACCACCGGGCACTGATCGGGGGACTAAAAAAATGAGATTTGGTTGATGGAATTTCATAGAATTTACCTGGTAGGGCCTCAAAAAAACCGCTTGGCCCCGGGGCCCATGATGCTCTTAAGACGGCCCTGACGCCTTAGATCACTAGACTACAAAGGAAACGAATACCTCAATCTTTCCTTGGAGCTCAATCGTATGGACTGAACGGGACCGTACATGGACGGTCAGCATAGCCCCCACACAGGGCCCGGAACAGTTCTCATCGTTTTTGGTTTTTATCACGCTATAAATTAACTTTTTTTCTTTTTCTTTCTTTCAAACGGAGCACAACTCGGGTCTATCACCATTTATGGGCGATTTACTACCTAGTGAGCTGTGCCGGAGGTGTAACTGTGTGTGTACCTAACAGTCTGAGTGCGTATCTAGTGTTGTGTATGATTTTTCAGTGCTGCCATCTATATCTCAGAAGTGAAGTGAGTGATGTGTAGTGACTGAATATTTGTACTGTTTGTAGGACTGTTGCTCTCTGTGGCGAGACCACCACTGTGGCGACGGTGGGGCTCGAAACCGGGTCCCCGCGATGCGAGTCCGTCACTATGACCACTCGACCACCACAGCGGCGCTATAAATTAACTACAGAAGGGCCCGTGAAAAGTTTGATCCGAGGGCCCCCACACAAAAGTTCCCAGCCTTGGGGCCCCGCTCCAGGATGTGGGGACCATGGCGGTCAGACCTAACTCAGGAGAAACCTCACAATTGCTGACAATGCCACCACATGAGATATTCGTTGCCTCTGTAATCTAGTGGTCCAGGGCGTTCACCCGGGAAGTAAAAGGACGTGGGTTCGATTCCCCGCAGGAACAGTCGGCGCATCAGCCAGCTGTTAAAATCCTTTGTACAGTACTTTTTCTATTGTAAAATACTTGACTTCGGATTCTGCCCGGTAGATGTCAGCATATTTTTTGGAATGTGTGAGAAAAATATAGTCAAAAGTAGGGTTACCAACCGTCCTCCTTTTTTTTTTCCCTTCTTATTTCTTCATTGATATGCACTGAGCTATAAGGAAAGGTTTACTTATAGCTCAGTGTTGATATGAGTGTTCTTTTCTCACACGCATTCACCCAGGGCCGGGCCGTCTCTATTCTTAACCAATAGCCGTCGAAATTCCCAGAATTTTTTCTGTTTCTGCTTTTTTCAGCGGCTCAGAAAAACTATTGTTGGGAGAAATTATTGTTGTGGCCGGTTTTCTTTTTGGTCCACTGAGCCAAGGGCGTAGCGGAGGGGGGGGGGGAGACTTGGGGGTCTGGCCCCCCCCGAAATGTGAGAAAATGACCGAAAAAAGGGAAAAAGATGTCCAAATCCATTGTTCTGTCACTTTGGTCCACCCCCCCCCCGAAATGAAAGTGGTTTCCCCCCGAACGAAATTTCTGGCTACGCCCCTGCACTGAGCTATAAGTGAACTTTACTTATAGCTCAGTGTTTTGGTCGGAATAGTGGCGTCATCTATTATGAAAATTTTGGGATAAGTGACGTCACTAAGGATGCGAGCGCGGGTGTCCTCTTCTCTCAGTTTTCGAAACTGGTAAACCGTAGTCCAAAGGGAAATTTTGCTTTTAAGAAGTTACCATCACTCCAGTCAAATCTCGTTTTAACGAATGCCGTTTTAGCGGAAAATCTCGTTTTACGAACACTTTCTAAGAGCTGTATATTTTCAATTCTTTATGCTTTGTCCTGCATTTTGTGATTTCTGCTCTGCCGCTTTTAAGGGCTAAAATTGATTTCTTGCCTCTCAAATAACTATTGCATAGCCTAGCGATTACGTTTGAACAATCGCTAAATATACGGGAATCGGTGTTCGGTCTTCATTATGAAATTGCTTAAAAGAGTTCAAAAATATAATTGTAGTACATCTTTAGTGTTGATAAGGGGTCATTCAAGTATTACGTCAGCATCGATGGGGGGGGGGGGGTTCCGATTTGCTGAGTTTTGATGACAAGAGGGGAAAGGGAGAGGGTGGGGGGGTTGGATGATGCTTACGTCATCAACCACACTTTATGAAGGTATGAAATATTCTTAATGGCATCTTATTCGGTGCACCAAAAACGGGAAAAAAAACCCTTTCGGTAGTTATTGGGCACCTGAACTTACATTCTACCTATTGATAAGTCCCCTACAGAGCCACTTTAATGATCTCTAAATGTTTCACGGATCCTTCAAGTGCTCTGTAGCTGTGCCACGCATCACTCAAGTGATCCGTAATTATACCACGAATCACTTAAGTAATCTGGGAATGCTTCGCGGGTAATTTGAGCGATGTAGAACCACACTGGGGGCCACTTAAGTGCTTTAAAACTTGCCACATGTCACTCAAGGGATCTCTAAATGTGCCACGGATCGTGTAAGTGTTCTGGAACTGTGTTGCGGGTTACTCAGGTGATCTTTGAATGTGAAAGTGATCGTTGAGGACTACTTCAGTTATCTGAAAATGTGCCACGGGCCACTTAAATGCTCTGGAATTGTGCCACGGGTCATTTAAACGATTTGTAAATGTGCCGCTTAGTTAAATTTTACAAAATTAGGTTTGAGGGGGGGGCAAGCCACATCAGATAACCTTCAAGGCCACATTTGGTCTGCGCGTCAAGGGTTTACCATATATGGCTTAAAGGGTGGGTCACAATGAATTTCTTAAAGAGAAATTTTGACTTCATAGCCTTCAAATAACATTGAAATTAACAGAAATCAATTATAATAACATATAAAGGCATTTTCTTTCGAAATTTTAATTAAAATTTTTTTTAAAAATATTTTTTGCATTAAAACAATAATTTTTTTTCGTCTGGGGGGAGGCGCACCAGCACCTATGCCCCCCTCCCTCGTACGTTTCTGATCCCACCAATATGCGTTAGGAGGTTGGGGGCAGTGATGACGAAATTTTGCTGACGAGGGAGGGGGGGAGGGGGTCAGAGTTCTGCTGACTTTTGCTGAAAAGGGGGAGGGGGTCGAAAATAGCTAAAAATTTGCTTACGTAATACTTGAACGGCCCCTAATAGCCCAAATCCCGCACTTTTGATCGCCAAAGATATATATTTGTTGATTACCACAGTTGAAAAAATTGATTGTTCGAATAAGTTCCTGAAGAATTAGGGGTAATGTTCTCAACTTACATGCAAGTATATTGTAGCGTGACCTACGTGAGTGACGTAGTTGTTACATGCGCTATGTAATAACATAGCTATGTAACAACATGCGCTATGTAACAACATAGCGCATCAAAGGGGGTGCAACAACCCCCTTTTCGAATTCTTGATCGATTTGACAATATTTGTATGATTACAGTTTACTTAAATAATACATTTGAGAGGTTTCAAAAAGTTGAGCACCAACTTGGCATTTTCCTTTCAATTGATATAACTTTCCAATTAATGAAAATTAATAACTTTACCCTTAACTGGAGTTGTAAAAATTCTGTGCTTACAGCCGGGTTTTCCTAGGAGCAGGTTTCCTGTGCCGCGCGCAACGTGATTCGCCCAGCGCGACACGCCGTCCACTCACCAATAAGAAAAGCAGCATGACTGTTTTCCTACAGAGCGCAATACGTCTCACGACGGCGCTTTACGTCGGGCGTGATTGGCCGACTGCTTCTGGAGGAGTCAAATGCGTCGTGCGCCGCGTGTTTTACCGATGTTCTCTTCACTCTTGTGTTTTCTTTCCCTTCCCTTCAAACCGGAGCATGCAGACGACAGAGTAGCTGATGCGCCTCGCTAGGAAAACACAAACGCGTAGCGTGATTATGTAACTCGTTTCTGTCGGCGCGAAATAGTCTAATTCGGTTCACGCTGTGCGACAAACCTATTCCTAGGAAAACCCGGCTTTAGCGTGATTATGTAACTCGTTTCTGTCGGCGCGAAATGGTCTAATTCGGTTCACGCTCAGCAAAAAACATATTCCTAGGAAAACCCGGCTTAACGCGTCGTGGTGCCATTTTTACCCCAGCAAGTATTAGTGCATTTAAAAATCAACAAAAAGAGTTTTCCCACCTTCGCTGTATGACAAAGGGTAAATCTCATAAAAAACCATTCGTGGGGACGAAGCAAGACTTTGTTCGTAACTGAACACGGGCCCTTCTTCAGGCGTACCTGCTCCGATTCCGCATTGTTCTCACTATAATTTGCGTCTGTGGACAAAAGGGAGACCTCAGACACTACACGACAGAGTGCGTGACTACATCGTCCTACCACGTCAAAGTACGAGCTGAAGATCGCTCACAGGAAGTTGGAAGAAAGTACTTCTCAATAATCCCATTGAGTGCAACAAAATGCACGATATGATGACTTTTTCAGAACGACACGACGACGACCTCCCCCTCATCAGAAGGCCGAGGGACTCGCTTGAGGATTGCGAAGACCAGCCCTACGACACCGAACCACGTCAAGCGAGATATTATACACGACTGCAGCGAAGAAAGGAAGGTGAAAATATGGTAGGCACACGTGGGGGGGGGGGGGGGGGGACAGTGATTTGTGCTGTGACTTTTCGCGCGTTAGAAAAATCACTTGTTCCGGGAACCCATCCTGCTCTTAATAAGACGGTCCTGCTTAGCTCCTCAACTGATCTGATACTGAAATTTTCATCAATTCGGGAATTATTCTTTCATTAATTCGGGAATTATTCTTATATTAATTCGGGAATTATTCTTTCATCAATTCGGGAATTATTCTTTCATTAATTCGGGAATTATTCTTTCATTAATTCACGAATTATTCTTTCATCAATTCGGGCATTATTCTTCCATTAATTCGGGAATTATTCTTTCATTAATTCACGAATTATTCTTTCATTAATTCACGAATTATTCTTTCATCAATTCGGGCATTATTCTTCCATTAATTCGGGAATTATTCTTTCATCAATTCGGGAATTATTCTTTCATCAATTCGGGAATTATTCTTTCATTAATTCGGGAATTATTTTCATCAATTCGGGAATTATCCTTTCATTATTTGGGGAATTATTCTTTTATTAATTCGGGAGTTATTCTTTCATTAATTGGGGAATTATTCTTCTATTAATTCGGGAATTATTCTTTCATCAATTCGGGAATTATCCTTTCATTATTTGGGGAATTATTCTTTTATTAATTCGGGAGTTATTCTTTCATTAATTGGGGAATTATTCTTCTATTAATTCGGGAATTATTCTATCATTAATTCGGGAATTATTCTTTCATTAATTCACGAATTATTCTTTCATCAATTCGGGCATTATTCTTCCATTAATTCGGGAATTATTCTTTCATTAATTCACGAATTATTCTTTCATCAATTCGGGCATTATTCTTCCATTAATTCGGGAATTATTCTTTCATTAATTCGGGAATTATTCTTTTATTAATTCGGGAATTATTCTTTCATCAATTCGCGAATTAATCTTTCATCAATTCGGGAATTATTCTTTCATTAATTCGGGAATTATTCTTTCATCAATTCGGGAATTATCCTTTCATTATTTGGGGAATTATTCTTTTATTAATTCGGGAGTTATTCTTTCATTAATTGGGGAATTATTCTTCTATTAATTCGGGAATTATTCTTTCATCAATTCGGGAATTATTCTTTCATTAATTCGGGAATTATTCGTTCATTAATTCGGGAATTATTCTTTCATCAATTCGGGAATTATTCTTTCATTAATTGGGGAATTATTCTTTTATTAATTCGGGAATTATTTTCATCAATTCGGGAATTATCCTTTCATTAATTGGGGAATTATTCTTTTATTAATTCGGGAATTATTTTCATCAATTCGGGAATTATTCTTTCATTAATTGGGGAATTATTCTTTTATTAATTCGGGAGTTATTCTTTCATTAATTGGGGAATTGTTCTTTTATTAATTCGGGAATTATTTTCATCAATTCGGGAATTATCCTTTCATTAATTGGGGAATTATTCTTTTATTAATTCGGGAGTTATTCTTTCATTAATTGGGGAATTATTTTCATCAATTCGGGAATTATTCTTTAATCAATTCGGGAATTATCCTTTCATTAATTGGGGAATTATTCTTTTATTGATTCTGGAGTTACTCTTTCATTAATTGGGGAATTATTCTTTTATTAATTCGGGAATTATTTTCATCAATTCGGGAATTATTCTTTCATCAATTCGGGAATTATCCTTTCATTAATTGGGGCATTATTCTTTTATTAATTCGGGAGTTATTCTTTCATTAATTGGGGAATTATTCTTTTATTAATTCGGGAGTTATTCTTTCATTAATTGGGGAATTGTTCTTTTATTAATTCGGGAATTATTTTCATCAATTCGGGAATTATCCTTTCATTAATTGGGGAATTATTCTTTTATTAATTCGGGAGTTATTTTCATCAATTCGGGAATTATTCTTTCATCAATTCGGGAATTATTCTTTCATCAATTCGGGAATTATCCTTTCATTAATTGGGGAATTATTCTTTTATTAATTCGGGAGTTATTCTTTCATTAATTGGGGAATTATTCTTTTATTAATTCGGGAATTATTTTCATCAATTCGGGAATTATTCTTTCATCAATTCGGGAATTATCCTTTCATTAATTGGGGAATTATTCTTTTATTAATTCGGGAGTTATTCTTTCATTAATTGGGGAATTATTCTTTTATTAATTCGGGAATTATTTTCATCAATTCGGGAATTATTCTTTCATCAATTCGGGAATTATCCTTTCATTAATTGGGGAATTATTCTTTTATTAATTCGGGAGTTATTCTTTCATTAATTGGGGAATTATTCTTTTATTAATTCGGGAATTATTTTCATCAATTCGGGAATTATTTTCATCAATTCGGGAATTATCCTTTCATTATTTGGGGAATTATTCTTTTATTAATTCGGGAGTTATTCTTTCATTAATTGGGGAATTATTCTTCTATTAATTCGGGAATTATTCTATCATTAATTCGGGAATTATTCTTTCATTAATTCACGAATTATTCTTTCATCAATTCGGGCATTATTCTTCCATTAATTCGGGAATTATTCTTTCATTAATTCACGAATTATTCTTTCATCAATTCGGGCATTATTCTTCCATTAATTCGGGAATTATTCTTTCATTAATTCGGGAATTATTCTTTTATTAATTCGGGAATTATTCTTTCATCAATTCGCGAATTAATCTTTCATCAATTCGGGAATTATTCTTTCATTAATTCGGGAATTATTCTTTCATCAATTCGGGAATTATCCTTTCATTATTTGGGGAATTATTCTTTTATTAATTCGGGAGTTATTCTTTCATTAATTGGGGAATTATTCTTCTATTAATTCGGGAATTATTCTTTCATCAATTCGGGAATTATTCTTTCATTAATTCGGGAATTATTCGTTCATTAATTCGGGAATTATTCTTTCATCAATTCGGGAATTATTCTTTCATTAATTGGGGAATTATTCTTTTATTAATTCGGGAATTATTTTCATCAATTCGGGAATTATCCTTTCATTAATTGGGGAATTATTCTTTTATTAATTCGGGAATTATTTTCATCAATTCGGGAATTATTCTTTCATTAATTGGGGAATTATTCTTTTATTAATTCGGGAGTTATTCTTTCATTAATTGGGGAATTGTTCTTTTATTAATTCGGGAATTATTTTCATCAATTCGGGAATTATCCTTTCATTAATTGGGGAATTATTCTTTTATTAATTCGGGAGTTATTCTTTCATTAATTGGGGAATTATTTTCATCAATTCGGGAATTATTCTTTAATCAATTCGGGAATTATCCTTTCATTAATTGGGGAATTATTCTTTTATTGATTCTGGAGTTACTCTTTCATTAATTGGGGAATTATTCTTTTATTAATTCGGGAATTATTTTCATCAATTCGGGAATTATTCTTTCATCAATTCGGGAATTATCCTTTCATTAATTGGGGCATTATTCTTTTATTAATTCGGGAGTTATTCTTTCATTAATTGGGGAATTATTCTTTTATTAATTCGGGAGTTATTCTTTCATTAATTGGGGAATTGTTCTTTTATTAATTCGGGAATTATTTTCATCAATTCGGGAATTATCCTTTCATTAATTGGGGAATTATTCTTTTATTAATTCGGGAGTTATTTTCATCAATTCGGGAATTATTCTTTCATCAATTCGGGAATTATTCTTTCATCAATTCGGGAATTATCCTTTCATTAATTGGGGAATTATTCTTTTATTAATTCGGGAGTTATTCTTTCATTAATTGGGGAATTATTCTTTTATTAATTCGGGAATTATTTTCATCAATTCGGGAATTATTCTTTCATCAATTCGGGAATTATCCTTTCATTAATTGGGGAATTATTCTTTTATTAATTCGGGAGTTATTCTTTCATTAATTGGGGAATTATTCTTTTATTAATTCGGGAATTATTTTCATCAATTCGGGAATTATTTTCATCAATTCGGGAATTATTCTTTCATCAATTCGGGAATTATCCTTTCATTAATTGGGGAATTATTCTTTTATTAATTCGGGAGTTATTCTTTCATTAATTGGGGAATTATTCTTTTATTAATTCGGGAATTATTTTCATCAATTCGGGAATTATTTTCATCAATTCGGGAATTATCCTTTCATTATTTGGGGAATTATTCTTTTATTAATTCGGGAGTTATTCTTTCATTAATTGGGGAATTATTCTTCTATTAATTCGGGAATTATTCTTTCATCAATTCGGGAATTATCCTTTCATTATTTGGGGAATTATTCTTTTATTAATTCGGGAGTTATTCTTTCATTAATTGGGGAATTATTCTTCTATTAATTCGGGAATTATTCTATCATTAATTCGGGAATTATTCTTTCATTAATTCACGAATTATTCTTTCATCAATTCGGGCATTATTCTTCCATTAATTCGGGAATTATTCTTTCATTAATTCACGAATTATTCTTTCATCAATTCGGGCATTATTCTTCCATTAATTCGGGAATTATTCTTTCATTAATTCGGGAATTATTCTTTTATTAATTCGGGAATTATTCTTTCATCAATTCGCGAATTAATCTTTCATCAATTCGGGAATTATTCTTTCATTAATTCGGGAATTATTCTTTCATCAATTCGGGAATTATCCTTTCATTATTTGGGGAATTATTCTTTTATTAATTCGGGAGTTATTCTTTCATTAATTGGGGAATTATTCTTCTATTAATTCGGGAATTATTCTTTCATCAATTCGGGAATTATTCTTTCATTAATTCGGGAATTATTCGTTCATTAATTCGGGAATTATTCTTTCATCAATTCGGGAATTATTCTTTCATTAATTGGGGAATTATTCTTTTATTAATTCGGGAATTATTTTCATCAATTCGGGAATTATCCTTTCATTAATTGGGGAATTATTCTTTTATTAATTCGGGAATTATTTTCATCAATTCGGGAATTATTCTTTCATTAATTGGGGAATTATTCTTTTATTAATTCGGGAGTTATTCTTTCATTAATTGGGGAATTGTTCTTTTATTAATTCGGGAATTATTTTCATCAATTCGGGAATTATCCTTTCATTAATTGGGGAATTATTCTTTTATTAATTCGGGAGTTATTCTTTCATTAATTGGGGAATTATTTTCATCAATTCGGGAATTATTCTTTAATCAATTCGGGAATTATCCTTTCATTAATTGGGGAATTATTCTTTTATTGATTCTGGAGTTACTCTTTCATTAATTGGGGAATTATTCTTTTATTAATTCGGGAATTATTTTCATCAATTCGGGAATTATTCTTTCATCAATTCGGGAATTATCCTTTCATTAATTGGGGCATTATTCTTTTATTAATTCGGGAGTTATTCTTTCATTAATTGGGGAATTATTCTTTTATTAATTCGGGAGTTATTCTTTCATTAATTGGGGAATTGTTCTTTTATTAATTCGGGAATTATTTTCATCAATTCGGGAATTATCCTTTCATTAATTGGGGAATTATTCTTTTATTAATTCGGGAGTTATTTTCATCAATTCGGGAATTATTCTTTCATCAATTCGGGAATTATTCTTTCATCAATTCGGGAATTATCCTTTCATTAATTGGGGAATTATCCTTTCATTAATTGGGGAATTATTCTTTTATTAATTCGGGAGTTATTCTTTCATTAATTGGGGAATTATTCTTTTATTAATTCGGGAATTATTTTCATCAATTCGGGAATTATTCTTTCATCAATTCGGGAATTATCCTTTCATTAATTGGGGAATTATTCTTTTATTAATTCGGGAGTTATTCTTTCATTAATTGGGGAATTATTCTTTTATTAATTCGGGAATTATTTTCATCAATTCGGGAATTATTTTCATCAATTCGGGAATTATTCTTTCATCAATTCGGGAATTATCCTTTCATTAATTGGGGAATTATTCTTTTATTAATTCGGGAGTTATTCTTTCATTAATTGGGGAATTATTCTTTTATTAATTCGGGAATTATTTTCATCAATTCGGGAATTATTCTTTCATCAATTCGGGAATTATCCTTTCATTAATTGGGGAATTATTCTTTTATTAATTCGGGAATTATTCTTTCGTTAATTCGGGGACTATTCCTTCAGTATTTCCATCAAATTCTTAGATTTTTTCTTCTATCAATTCTGAATTTCCATTAGTTATTCAATCATCAGTTCTTAATTTTCATTGGTATTGAAATTACTTCAAAAAATAAATTTCTTCTTTCATATAAATTTGAAATTTTCTTCAATTCTGAATTTTTCCGATTGAAAATTTAGACCCTCTGGGTCCCTTTGACCCACAACAACAAACAAAAATGGATTCAGTCTCTTCGAGGTGAACATCTATTTCTGTGTAATCCATCATTTTTCATTTAAAAAAAAATTTGATTAATTTGGTGATTTTTTAAAATTTTTGGTGATTTCAATTTTTTTTTTCTCTTCTATTACCGTGAGTGCGGTTCCCAGAAAAAACTTGAAGCCTGGTTTGGCCGCACCTGTCTCACAGCCAGTGGCGTATTTACAAAATTTTCCAGATCCAAATCAATTAAGTATCCTATGGCATATTCCCAGATTATTCAAGTGACCTGCAGCATATTTATAGGTCACCGCGGCACAATTCCAGAGCACTCCAGTTACCTGCCGTACGTTTACAGATCACTTCATCGACCTGCGGCTCACCTGCAGATCATTTAAGTGATTCGCGGCACCACAGTTCCGGATCAGGCTGCGTCGCATTCGCAAATGAATCAAGTGACCCACGGTGCAGTTCTAGATCACGCAGCCGGTTCACGGCACATGCACAGATCTTCGAGTGACCAGTGGCATATCACTTGAATGACCCGCGGCATATTTACAGATCACTCAAGTAACCTGCAGCGCTGCTGTTCCTAATCACTTAATCAAAAGTGGCCCACAACATATTTTCAAATCAATGAAGTGTGTGGCCCGCACTACCCAAAATGTTGAACACCCCTGATTTAAACCGTATAAATTTGATAATAAACTAAAAAATTTTTATGTTATTCACGGGGACCCAAAATCCGTGCTTTTTCCAGGGCCCCCTCCACATCCTGAAGCAGGAATTTTTGACAGCAACCCTCCCCAGGCCAGACTCTTCACCGGTCCCACCATGGTAAATGTATAGGGTTTCAATAAAATGACTATATAAAATCATCCCAGGCCTAGAAACCTGTCAGCCCCACTCACGCAAAAGGCAGGGCCGTCTTAACAGCAACATGGGCCCTCGGGCCCAAGTGATTTTTCTGCGGCTTCACCAAGCAAATTTACATGCATAATTCTCAAAAATTTCAACAATATCTTATTTTTGTTAGGCCGTACTCGGGTCAGTGCCGTCTTAACGCATGGGCCCACCCAGGCACGGCCCGGGGGCCTCAAGAGAAGAGGACCTCACAAAAATGATATTTGGTTGAAATTTTCTAGAATTTACCTGGTAGGGACTCAGAAAAACCACTTGGCCCGGGGGCACACGATGCTCTTAAGACGGCCCTGGCCGGGGGTGGGCCCCATGCATTAAGACGACACTGGTGGATATGATTCGGAGCTTCTCAGTGGAAATATCTATAAACCAACATATAGAAATTGGGCTCTCCTTCACGAGGGGATTTGAAATTCTTCCAACCCAGTTAATCCACCTCCCGGATAATCAGTGTTCTACTGGTATTGTTACGAGTTATTATAACAGCATTATCTGTCCTAATTATCATTCTAATGTTTAAATTATTCTCGTAAATACAATTTGTACCGGTTGAACAAAATTGCCCATTCATTGTGTTGAAAAATATCAGTGAATAATCACATCATTATACAGTGATCTTCGCACCATTTACTCTAAATAAAAACTCACACCACGCTCTAGTTCAAAGTCACAATGCATTTTACGAGAACCTTTCTTTGCTATTTTATTTTTCGTATCATTCGTGCTCGTAGAACGAGAACAATTGAAGTATCACGGTGCGAACAAGACATTGAGGAGTCATAAAAGCGCGAACCTCAATGACTCACCAATGAGCTCGTTCCGGCAACTTTTGGCAGTTTCTCTGCGATTTTTGGCGATTTTTTGGCGATGTTCGCGACTTTTTTCCCCCTCCTTTTTAGTTTTTCGAATTATCTTCGAGATATGAAAGAAAAGTTGGAATAATTTTCTTTTTTTTTTTCCGTGTTATTCAAATATTTAAGGTCAGCAGAGGGAAAAAAATTGTGACTTTTCTAAAGTCCTCGCAAGGACTTTTCCCGGTTATCTTAAGAATATTTTTTTTTTTACATTTATGAATAATAACCTCGGTCATACACACCGAGCTTATCTCTCTTCCTTGTTATCTTAATTAAATAATAACGCGTGGAAATGATGCAATCTTATAAGGAAAATGTGAGATATGTGAATGAATCACACAATTGAACTGTTGCCCTGCAGATTAGTGCAAGCCCCCCCCCCCCCCACAATGGGAATCAGACCGGAATCTAGTTAAAGAACCCGGATATTGATATCTTTATAAACGATGTAAATTCTCAAAATTGTTCTAAAACATAAAAAAAATTCTCCTCCCTCATATTGAGAAAATAACTTGTTGATTATAAAGGGGGGCAAGCATTTATGGTTGTGGTATAGCAAGTGCCGTCTTAACGCACATGGAGAAAACTCGGCCATGGCAAGACCTCATGAGAATTATATGTAGTGAAAATTTTCGAAAGTGAGCATGTGTAAATTGGTAAGCACAGGCATTTCTAGCCGGTGGAAGAGATCAGAAAAATAACTTTGTCCCGGGGCTCAGGATGCTATTAAGACGGCCCCGGATCGGTGTTTCGGAAGGCCCGTAACTAGGCTGGGGCAACTGGGGGCTCCCAAAAGTACACACTTATTGCTAGGTTATTGTTATACACTTGCATAATAATGACTCCTTTCAAGTGGGATGCCAAGGAAAAAGTCCGTCCCGGGACCCTGAGATGGTCCTCTTCTTTGCCTTTAAACATTTTCTTCCAATATTTCCGAAAATTACACATATATACAGTCGGCTCCGGTTAATCAGAAAAACGGATAAACGGATACTCCGCTGAAACCGGATAAAATCCTCCGGCACCAAAATTTCTCCCATTGAGGACAATATTAAAGTTCTTCGCTTTAACTGATAATTTCAACGACTTTCCCCCTTGCTTAATCTCGAATATTACGCTTCACACGTCAACTGTTAATATACATTAACCAGTACGCGCGCGCGCGCACACACACACACACACACACACACACACAATGTTTATATTGGATTAAGTTAAGATAAATACATTTGTGTGTGTGTGTGTGATGTAAATACTGGCCTCCAAGTATACGAGTACGGTAGTATTGAATACAGTGGAACTTCGGTTAACGAGCTTAATTCGTTCCGCCATCGTGCTCGTTATTCGAATAAAACTTCCCCATAGGAAATAATGGTAACTCGGATAATTCGTTCTTCAATCATTCTTTCACATAAAAATGATTAATAAAAACGACATTCAAAATCAATAATTAAACACAATAATAATACACAATACAATAAAATAACCATGATATAAAAATAAATAAACATAATAGCCATAATTAAACATGCAATACGATAATGTTTACAAATTGTATTACCCTTAAGCGACGAGAGAGAGGAGGACTACCATTTAGGACGATTTACAGACACACTTGTTGCATGCAAATTTATTCTTTTTTGTGTGAATTTCAAAAAGAACCTTATCCCAATGGCACTAACTTTTTCCTCCTTTTTAGGATTTCTGGGAAACTGCAGTGTTGTCGATGGAGATTCATTGCTCGCCACATTGCTATAGCTTTATTTGGGTGGTATTTGTCTACTAAGTTTTGCACATATTTCCACATTCTAAAAACACATCTCTCTAATTTCATACGCTTAGTACACCGTCTCCTGGTCCATATCAGTTTTTCTCTCTTGTTGTGTTCTACCTGAGTTACCTACTACTTAGGAGTTACTACCTAATTCAGAGAAAGCCTGAATTTTAGGATGTCATAATAGTGCTGTAGATCGATTAATCAATCCAAAATACAATCATATATTTTAATACAGTATAACCAATTATACAACTATCGTAATCAGTGACAGAATAGAATGTCATTTCACATGCTATATAAGTAAATCGTAAATTTTAGTTGTTTATTTTTTTCAGAAATAAAGCTACCACTTTCAATAATGGCCACCTCCCGGTTGCGGCCACATTTTCACGGTCCCGTTAGTGGCCGTTGTTGGGAGGTTTCAGTGTAAGATGAAATAATTAAGCGCAAAGCTGACAAGAAAAAAATACAAAAATTCAGAATGAACAAAAATTCGGATTTATGTGAGGTTCAGTTTAACCAGAGTTCCTAGGGCCCCGGGACCATATATATAACCAACCATTCGTTATTTCAAGTAATTTACTTCTGATCAGATAAAAATGTATTTTTTGAAATTAATTGAAAGAAAAAATTTCAGCGACAATGAAAATTCAGAATTAGGAGAAGAAATAATTCCAGAATAGATGAAAACTAGGAATTAACGAAATAAATAATTCCATAATTGATGAAAATTAAAAATTAACAAAATCCATATTTCCAGAATTGATGAAAATTCAGAGTTAATGAAACTAATATTTCCAGCGTTGATGAAAATTTAGAATTAATTAAATTAACTATTTAATTATTAACTATTTAATTATTAACTATTTAATTATTAACTATTTAATTATTAACTATTTAATTATTAACTATTTAATTATTAACTATTTAATTATTAACTATTATTTAATTATTAAACATTAATGAAACTAATATTTCCTGCATTAATGAAAATTCAGAATTAACGAAACTAATATTTCTAGCGTTGATGAAAATTCAGAATTAATGAAATTGATGAAAATTCAGAATTAATGAAATTGATGAAAATTCAGAATTAATGAAATTGATGAAAATTCAGAATTAATGAAATTGATGAAAATTCAGAATTAATGAAATTGATGAAAATTCAGAATTAATGAAACTAATATTTCCAGCGCTGATGAAAATTTAGAATTAATTAAATAAACTATTCAATTATTAACTATTATTTAATTATTAAACATTAATGAAACTAATATTTCTAGCGTTGATGAAAATTCAGAATTAATGAAAAAATAAGTTAAAAATTGACGAATGCCTCCAATAATTTACCGTGAGTGCGGGGCCCCCACAAAGTATGATTTCATTTCCGCCTGCCTATGAAATTCTTTTGCTTAGATTGATAATATTTTGTCCATCACGCTAAAAAATCGACATTCTTATATTTATTTCATATTAAACGTGAATTCATGGAAATAATTCCTCAAGATAACAGAAACCAATCAAGTTTTCGTAATTTGTGAGAGCCTTGAGAAAATTAACATAATGAAACGGAAAAATCCATGGAATATTCGTTCTTGTATAGACAAACACTAGAATACAATAATTCACATAAAGATAATTCATATTATATATTCTTCAAAGACAAGAAAAAAAGTGACCAGCCAGTCCTGTTTCTTCGAAAACCTAAATCATAATAAAAAAACCTCACCCAACAAGTTTTCAAGAATCTAGATTTTACACGGAAAAAAACAAAATCAACAGGAAGATTTCGTATACTTGGCGACATTGGCGTTCAATTCACGGGTACGGCAACCCCTTATGTTTTTTTTCTAAGCCAATATTCGAAGCTGTTCCTGTGTTTACGGAGGTTTTTTGTTATTATATTCGCCCGCTTCACACGGAGAGGGTTTGGTTCGATTGGTTCTCGTCTTTGTTTTATCGGGGATTTATGAACAAAAAAAAAAAATCAACATGACGTGAGAATGATCATGAATTCAACATGATCACATGATGAATTATCTTAGAAATTGGAAGTGTTGTTTTTTTTATTCCGCGGTGGTTCAATACCAGTGATAAATCATGAATCAATCGGTGATCAACAAGTTATTACATAGCTCATGTTAGGTGCGGACGCCGGTAATTTTTGTTTTCATCGGATGTAAACATGTAAACTTTTGTGGTAAACATTGGATATTTTTTCCTACGTGATTTTTTTTTTTCGAGGTTTTTTTTGTTTGTGAAAATTGTCCATCATGTTGTGCCATCACTCAGTGTTGTTGCGTGGTTTCTCGTACTTTTCGTCGAAGATCAATTTTATGATGTTGCTATTTATAACCGCCGCGCCACAGATTTATGGAGCGCCAGATGACGTCAATGAGAAACACCTGAGCAAGGCTAATTCAGGTAAATACCGTGTGTAATTATAATATGTAATCCTGAAATTATCAATCTCGTGTTTCACACCGTTTCTACAAAAATGAATGATTTCCAACAGTTTGCACACGATATTAATGACAACATGAATTTATTTTAGGTGAGGTTTTTAAAACCTCATGCTCAAATTCTTGAATTTTTGAAGCCCGGGTCTTCAACGCATGGCCCGCTGGCCGAATGTGGCCCTCGGAGCATTTTGCAGTGGCCCGATGACCATTTATAGAAGTTAGCTGAAAAACATTGAAAGACGATTGCGTAATTATAAAATATTTTCTGCGAAGTAGAAATATTTTCAGAATCAGAGTGAAGGAAATAATCTCAGAACATGTGAGACAAATTGTTTTATAGTTAACGAAAAAGTAATTTAAAGATTACTGAAAAAAATAATTACAGAATCATCTGCAGAAATAATTTCAGAATTAGAGAAAGAAGCAATTTCAGAATTAGTGGAAGGAATCGTTTCATTTAATTAAAAAGTATTTCCGAAATTACTGAAGAAAATGATCACAGAATCATTGAAAGAAATAATTTCAGAATTTTTCAAAGAAATTATTTCAGAGTTAGGAATTGTTTCATAATCAATGTAAAAATAATTGCACAATCATTGAAAAAATGATTTAAAAATAAATAAGTCTCCAATTATTTTGATTGCACCTGTTTTAACTCGCCCCCCCCCACATCGGCCCATCTATTAAAACGTTATTGAACATTATCATTAGCATATTCACGGTGGGGAGGGGGGCTTATCGCTGAAATTTTAGAATGAGTGGTCATTAGTGGAATGAGGGAAGGGCGGCAAAATTTGTATTGCCCACCATAAATCCGCCTCTGCCCAGAGAATAAGTGGCTATGCCTGTGAGTGACCAAACGAGGGACCGAGGGAGTTTGCAAGCATGTGCGTGACCAAAACAGTGTGCTAACATTTAAACGACATTTAAAAGAATGACCAGGTGAATGAGCGACCGAAAGTGTGACTTATAGTATGAGCAGACATGTGAATGACCAAATGAGTGACATAGAGCGTGTGCAAGCATGTGAATGACTAAAAGAGTGACCTATAGATTGACCAAGCATGGAATAACCAGAAGAATTACCTAGAGCGTCTGCGAGCATGTGAGTGACCAAAAGAATGTGTGCAAGCATGGGTAAGGAACAAAAGAGTGACCTTGAGAGCAAGTAACCAGGTAGATCAGTGAGTGACTTAGAGAGAGTGCAGGCGTAAGAGAGACCAAAACTGTGTGCAAGCATGTTAATGTCCAAAATAGTAACCTAGAGACCTTGTGTGCATGGGACTGATTAAAAGAGTGCGCAAGCATGTGAGTGACCAAAAGAGTGACTTGGAGACACGGGCGTATTTACAGTGGTAAAGACTAAGCGGGATGTAGCACAGGGTGGTGAGATCTAGGAATGAGTGGTCAAGAAAATTATACAAGAATGGGAGAAGGGCCGCAAACTCTGCGTAGCCCACAGGATCTGGATATTTCATCTTGCAATTATAAAAATATCTCAGTGTGACTGGATGTGGTGGCCCCGCGGGCTTCATGGGAAGTTTGAATCTGGCTCGCCATGTATGAAAGGTTGTAGACCCCCAGTTTAACTTAAGGACAGCCGTAGTTGATTTGTTTTAATTGTATTTGCACATAATTTTGTTTCTTTCATTTATTGTCGGTAAGATGTACATCCGAATCAATTTAGACATGCTTGCGCCATCGCAAATGCAACAAAAGACATGTTGCGTAATTCCATTCATTGTATTCAAGTCCTCGTTGATTGAAATATTCTCATGAAAACTGGATGTATTTGTCGAGAGAACAACAGCGTTGTGTGTGTGTGGGGGAGGGGAAACCTATTTCATGACCCCCGCTTTCCAATTTCAGATACGGTACATTCATTTCTGTTGGGGTCTACGTAGGGGCCCAAATATTTTTGAGTCCCTTTAAGCCCTTGCATTGTATTATACTTGCGGGGTAGGAATCAGCATTAAAAAAAAGGCATGGATTTTCCAATATAAAAAAACTGCCTAATAAATTCCACAGAAATACAGTCGAATCCCGTTTTTACGGATACCGTTATAGTGAATATCTCGTTTTAACGAACACTTTTCTAATCTCCCAGATACGTTTACATAGGAACAATTCAAAAAAACTGGAATTCCTTTATAACGAAATTGCGTCATAACGAAGTGATTTCTCCGGTCTCTTGGAGTTCATTATAACGGGATTCGACTGTATATATATGGTCGATGATGACCATAATACTAATGGAAAAATTAATGGAGATTTTTAGAATTATTGAAAATTCGGAAGACTCGGAATGTACTCAACAGGCATTAAACGCAGAGGTTTGTAAGGGACCGTTAAAGTATTATGTCAGCAAATGTTTAGCCATTTTTGACCCCCCCCGTCACAGCAAAACTCTGACCCTCCCCCCTTGTCAACAAAATTTCGTCAGCTCTGCCCGCCTATTTCCTAACGCATATTGGTGGGATAAGAGACGTGCGCCGGGGGAGGGGGCGGGGGGTCATAGAGGGGCTTGTGCCCCCCCCCCCCCGACGATCAAAAATTTATCTTTTAATAATTCAAAATATATTTAAAAAAAATTAAAATTTCGGAAGAAAATACCTTTATTTGTTATTATAATGAATTTCTGTTAATTTCAATGCTATTTGAAGCCTAAGAACTCAGAATTTCTTTTTAAGCAATTCATTGCGACCCACCCTCAAAGCCATATATGGTAAACCTTTCTCCCGCGGACCAAATGTGCCCCTGGGGGTTATCTGATGTGGCCTCCCCCTTCCCAAACCTAATTTTATGAAAGTGAACTAAGAGTCACACGTGTAGATCACTTAAGTGACCCGTGGCACAATTCCAGAGCATTTAAGTGGGCCGTGGTATATTTTCAGATCACTCAAGTAGGCCCATGGCACATTCACAGATTACTCACGTGACCCGCGACACAGTTCCAGAACACTTAAGCGATCCGTGGCACATTTAGAAATCCATTGAGTGACATGTGGCACAGTTTTAAAGCACTTAAGTGGCTCCTAGTGCTGTTCTACATCACTTAATTTACCCACGGCACATTCCCAGATTACTTAAGTGATCTGTGGCATCATTACAGATCACTTGAATGATCACAATGAAAAATTGTATATATATATATATATATATATATATATACACACACAGTATTTAAAAGAAAGTGATCGAAAAATATACTGTAATGATATTTTAGTAATCCCTGTCAATTTAAAATGGTACTTCTTTTTAAGCCGGATCCATACCGGCAGTGCTACAGCTTCAACCCGAAGAAAAACTGTTTCGGACGTGTTACTAGCATATTCAATCATTACACTTCACTCATAGTTTGAAAAACTGATGGCAGGTGGCAGCACTATAACAAGCATCACACATACAAAATTCACGTTAGGTTCACAACACCCCACATACACGCATATTTTCCAGCATGGCTTAGGTATTCTTCGACCACCTGCTAAAATCTCTTGATTGAGTGTGAGCGACTGGCCAAGATCTGGTTCAGGAGGAAGTTCGACTAGCACAGTGCGGGCTATTTTAATGATCGATTTTGCGTAGTCATCCTTCCAAAAACGTTTTTGAGCAGAATCGCGTAGCGCGACCGGTGGGTCCTGCTTTGGGGGTTGTTGTTGAAAAATCAATTTCAACAATATACATAATTTAAATTGAGAGTGGCTGACACTTTTGGTTTCGTTGGGACCCAAGAACATGTCTTCGCCCAATGGAAATATAATGTTGTTGCTACGACACACGTAAATTATTGAGCAAACACTGAAAGTCAAAAGTATAAGGGACCCTTGATCTTTCTGTTCAGAAAAATCCATTGTACCTATTTAAAAAATATACTTGTCTCCACTCCTGCCACAAGTCATACATGCTCAACCCATGGCACCCCTAGTCATCTGACACTTACCGTGACCTCAAACGTAATCTTGTAAAATTGAACTAAGCTGCACATTTCCACATCACTTGAATGACCCGTGGCATATTTGCAGAAATCATTTGAGTGACCCGCGACACAGTTTCGCACACTTAAGCGGCCCAGAGCACATTTCCACGTGACCCGAATGACCGTCCGCACATTTCCAGAGCACTAGTAGGTGCAGTTCTACATCACTCAAGTTATCCGCTGCGCAGTTGAAGATAACTCAAGTGGCCCACACAGCTCACTTTTAAATGACTTGAGTTTATCGCGACATATTCCCAGATTTCTTTTAAGTGACTTGTAGCATATTTACTGATCACTCAAGTATAAAGGCGGTTTGAAAAAAAAAAATCTCTACCCTATTGGACCTTTTTTGATGCCTCCTCATCATGTTTCTTTTTGGTGACAAAGCTTTTTTGGCCTTTCAACTCGGATGTGGCGTCCTCTGCGGCCGCACGAGTCTCATGGCCAAAGGCCTACCCCCATAGACTAAAGATATAAATAATATTATAAGATATTATTCTAACTCTGTGCGTACCCCTAAACTCCTTAGACCTGTGGCGTATTTACCGATCACGTGATCAAGTGATCCGCGGCACATTTGCGGATGACTTAAGTGACCTACGGTATTGTTCCAGATAACTTATGCGGCCCGCGTCACCATTTCAAGTCAATGAAGTGGCCTGCACTCTCCTAAAAGTTGAGCACCCTTTCCATAACTAAAGGTCAGTAACCGATCTCTCTTCCAACAAAAAAATAGAGTCCAGTTCATTTTTAATGAAACACAACATCTTATAAATATGAAGGTCATCCGTATAAGTTCGTCCAAGACTGAATTTGAGTCATCTCTTCGAACGGAGGAGGGAGAAGAATAAGTCGTTTTTGAGCTTGACCTCATGCCTTAATTCGAACAGCCGCGTATACACGGGCAAGCGATGACTATCTTCGCTCTTATAAAGTAGAAGGGTCGGAATGGGTATGACTCATGAATGGCTCTAGTAATGTGAAATTGCTTCTAGAAAAGCCCCCAAGTTCTTGCTGGCGTTGTAAAATCGGCTAGATATCTCATTAGAAACAAAGGGATCATTACTTCAGTTCTAAATCTCAGAATGTGCTGATGACTCCGGAAACACGTGTCGACAGATCGTAAATTACTGTTTGCCAGTCTCGGGCATTTTCACCTTGAAGAACCCTTTAAAATATGGGAATCCGGGAATTTAACATCTGTGTCATTGGAACCCTTCAAGGCAAATGCTCTTAACCTTTATTTTTAGCCGAGACCCAAAATCACCAGCTCTGTCAACACCAGGGTTAGGTTTTTGTTGGGACAGTGGAAAAAAACCAGGTAAAAATTATTCATTTTTTTACTCGAGACATACAAAGCTTGGTTTTTCAATTACAAAATATTCTTTTCAATATAAAAACTTAAACACCGTGTGAAATATAAAATTAAATGGTATAAAAATGAATATTTTCAGCAACCAAAAATAACAAAACATCCCAATAAAATATGCATTACCCAGATTTGTTATAAAAAAATAATGAGTAAAAGACAAGTCCATAGCATTATTTACAGTTCAATCAAAAACCTTCAAATTCAGACTCATCGGGCTGATAACATCATTTTCTGCAGATTATCCGCAGCGGTAGATATATACAGTCACGTCAAACCTCGTTAGTGCGTCACCCGGTTAACACGTCACTCCGCTTACCGGATCACTGTTTGGAAGTCCCAATTATCCTTAGGCAGGAATCGGCACAGCTATGGCTTACTCCGTTTAACGAGTCACTCCGCTTATCAAGTCATATTTTTGCTCTCCCAAGAGTGACTCATTAACGAGGTTTGACTGTATATATAATCCGCATTTTTTTAATGTTTAACAACTTTTTTTTAACAGGTAATCCGCGGAATATACGGAGGAAAATACGGTATTTCATAATTTCTGAACTTTTAATGATTCTTTAATGATTTCTGAATTGTAATTAATTTCGGAATTATTTAACCTCGTGATTTATGAATATTTTTTTTGATTCTGAAAGTATTTCTTCTGTTATTTTTGAATTATTCCTCTCATTAATTCTGGAAATGTTTTCATTTCTTATGAAATTATGGTTTTTTTGTCATTAATTTCAAAGTCTCGTCGATTGCGTACCTTAATTTTTGTTTGGGGGGGGGATTTCATAGTTTTTACGGATACTTTTCAGTATCCGTGTGCATTCTGTCGTTATGTTATGTTTTTTTTTGAATGCTGACATTCCCCCTCCCCCCCCCCTCCAAAAAAAAAAAATATATATATATATATATATAAAGAGAACCCCCTTAAAAATGTCTGGATCACAGCCCAGGCTGCCAAAATCGTTAAGACGCCCTGAAACTGTGGCACAACAAATGAATTCATAATGGGATTGTACTGCATATGGATTTGTACGACCCATCTCAGGTTAAGAGCTCTCACTTTTTAGGAGGTACAAATAGCAGCATACTGGTCGTAATAAATGCTTCAATTCAGTACCATGTTGTGGGTACCCGTTGAATACAGGAACGATTTTACGGCAGAAACCTGCCGTATTTTCTCAACCTGGAGCTATATGGGCCCCTCGTTGTGTTGGGATATCCAAACAGGTGGGGGCCACAAGTAAAAATCAAGTGGAAGAGGAGCATATGACTTATTAAAGGATCCGCAGGTAGCTTTAAAAGTGAATTCAGGCGTGAAAATAGAAGTCTTTCAAGTAGAAAATGGTTGGGAAGAATTGTGATTATTTTCATATTACAACAAAACTGCCCACAGAACTAAAGTCATCTTAAAGAATAGGCCAATAGCCTGAGGCCTCGTGTCCATGGGGAGGGGGGGGGGGAGGCTCACACCATATCTGGTACTATGATTTTCGAGAGTAAGAATGCAAATACTGTATGTAACCTGTTACTTCAAGCTACTAAGTATGGGGCCACAGAACATCACTTTTTTCTGGAGACCCGTTACATTAAGAAGGCCCTGCATAGAATCCTCCCCCGCCCCACAAGAGGGAAGCTCACTGACCTCTAGCCCAAGGGTGTGAATCATATTCATGAAATTTTCGTTCACTGTAAACTTAATCAAAGAATCAATTCAGTAGGTAGGAAGAGTTTCGCTCCTAAATGAGTGTCGGAGTGTGGGCCCCGGGCCCCTGGTAAGACAGGAGAACCACGAGAAGAAAATATTTTTTCAAAGGTCATGCGCTAAGAAAACAATAAGAAGCATTGCTCTAGAGAAAACCGCGCACTACTAGAACTTTCATTTATTCATGGCTATTTCTCGGAGAACCCCAAACGATGTCTCAGAGCCCATTCCGAAGCCTCCTATATTATACATACTCAACTCATGGCCCCGCAGGCCAAATGCAGTGCCGTCTTAACGCATGGGCCCACCCGGGCACCTCTAAAAAAATCAGAATTGATTGAAATTTTCAAGAGTTTGCCTTGTGTAGGATCTCAGAAAAATCACGTGGCCTGGGGGGGCCCATGGCGCTCTTAAGATGGACAGCCCTGGCCAAATGTGGTCCTCAAAATCATCTTGCAAGGCCCGTGACATCAGACTTAATTTTTACAAAAATGAACTAAGCGGCACATTACCAGATCACTTAAGTGATCCGTGGTACATTTCCAGATTACCAGAGTAAGTTCCAGATTACCGCGGCAGAGTATCAAGAAAGTTAAGCGCCCTTCGGCACATTTCCAAATCACTTTAATGACCCCACGGTACAGTTCACCCCCAAGCGACCCGCGGAAAATTTCCAGATCACCAAAGGCCTTTGGTGCAGTTCTATATCAAATAGGTGGTCCGTGGCATATTTACAGACAGTTTGAGTGACCCTGACACGGTTCAGAGCATTTAATCGGGTCGCGGCACATTTGTAGATCACTTAAGTGACCCGCGGCGCATTTCTGTATCACTTTTTTTTTGACCCACGTCACATTTCACCCAGCGGCCCGCGAACACTTTCAGATAACTTAAGTGATCTACGGCATATTTACAGACAACTTGAGTGACCCGTGACACAATTCAGAGCACTTAATCGGCCCGCGGCACATTTACAGCTCATTTAAGTGACCTGGGACGGCACTATTCCTGATCACTTACAGGGACTGTGACACTTTTTGATATCAATGAAGTGGCCCGCACTTTTCTAAAAGGTTGAGTACCGCCGTCCTAGACACTTTGCTTCTCGCCCCCATCCCCGGTTGAGAAACGCTTTTTTAGCACACACACACAAATAAAAGATGATTTCACTTTTTCTGTGCGCAAGCACATCAGGGTTTCTTCACTTAGCAAGCTTTTCATAATTATTCATCACAAAGAAATCTGTCATCAGCTCTCTCTCATTAGTTCGAAGCAGGAAAAACTAACAGAAAAATGCGCTTCCGATTAGTTAAATGGCAATTGCAGTCACAAACAAAAGAATAGCAATACGTAATACCCGGAAGTAGCATATGCAATGCGCTCGGCGAAGCAATTAGAAGGAACGACGATAATTTGGGCCTTTTGGACGCCCTTCCGATGCGCGCCACACCTATTTACTGCATCACGACAGCTTCGAGCAAACTTAATGATGGCCTGACATCTCCTCACGTTATCTAATCATCTCGGGAAAAATGTGTGTATGCGTAAATGCATTTCTGTAAAAATATCTTCGCTCTTGCGGTGGTGGTGAAGAGTTATCGCTGAGTGAATGACAATCTGTTATTTGTTAGACTAGTGGTTCTCAAAGTGCAGATCGCGGCTTCCTGGGGCATCGCACTGATATTGATGTCTGCCAACATGATAATCAGTTGGAATCAGACTTTACTTCACACAACTGTCATGAGAGCATCGCGAGTATATGAACGCCATTTTCATGTTCAGTAAATAAAAGTGAGGCAGATAAGAAATGATGGCTGAGTGCCGGGCCGCAACTAGATACTTTGTCAGTCGGGGCAAATTGGCATTTTGGTGCCCTTTGCCGTGTAGAAGAAGCAGTTAAAGGGTGAATTCGGCGCCCCTACTGTTCCAGCGCCCGAGGCACCAGATCCACCTGCTCCCCCGTAGTTGTGGCCCTGGCTGAGTGTGAGGCAGTGAGGCAGCTAGAAAATAATGTCTTAGTGAGGCAGCTACTACTACTAAACCACACATGCGCCTCGTCCATCCCTCTGCGGAACCTCTAACTTAGCGGTTCTCAACCTTTTTTGACTCACGGAGCCCTTTTCAGTATATAATTTTTATGGCGGAGCCCTGTTTGACTCGAAGAGCCCTTTTTGTACATGATTTTTATGGCAGATTCTTGTAGGCCTTTCTTATTTACTCATCTATCAAATCTGCTAATTCATTTTATTTTCCTCGAGTCGCCGCGGAGCACCGGTTGAGAACCGCTGCTCTAACGGATAGGTACATGTTGGAACATACGTGTAGTGAAACCTGACGAAGTTTGTTTCTGTGTAATGCTTTTGTTATGTGTAGTGCTGCCATCTGCCACCAGCTTTTCTAACTATGAGTGAAGTGTAATGATTGAATAATTTATCGTTGTAGGCCTGTTGCTCTCTGTGGCGAGACTTTTTAATGGGGAGATCGGCTCGCATTTGCACCTGGAAGTTGGGAAGCACAGGAAACCAACTTCAGCCGCCCATCACTGTGGTGACGGTGGGGTTCGAACCCGGATCATCGCTAGTAAGGCAGCTAGAAAACGATGGCTAAACGAGGTAAATGGGGAAACAATGTGTATGTAAGACAGCTAGTAAAGCCCCTGGCAAACGATGACTGTTTAAGCCCGTTGGAAACGATGGTTGTGTAAGGCAGATAGGAAATGATGGCATAGAGAAAGATAGGCATAGAACAATGTATATGTCAGGGGAATTTCAAACTTTTTCCACCCGTGGTACCCCCTTACCCGTATCAACGCTTATCTGCGGCTCCCCAGAGCAGTTCAACAAAGAATCTCTTCGAAAAGGCTTTTTCGAGCCGCCTCTCCGAGGCTAGCGACACACAGTTTGAGATATGTGGGGTATGTGAGACAGCTGGTAAACGATGGCTTAAGACATTTGGGAAACAATAGGAAAGTAAAGCCGCTGCTAACTGATGGCCGAGTAAAGCCACTGATAAATTACGGATAAAAGGCAAAGAAGCCACGAGTAAATGGTTACAAGAGCAATGGGGGTCACTTGGGGGAGGGGGGGGGGGCGGAATAACTTCCAGAACCTTCGTGTTTTAGGTGATTGATTCGCTTGTCCCATCCTAAATCTAATTATGGATAATCGCCAATGTCTCCCTTGAAGCTGTTATTTGGACAATCGATGATTTCTGGAAATTTCGTCAACAACATAATACGGAAAACGTCAAAGGGTTGACGTTGGTTTTGGCATTTACGAGAGACCTTCCTCCCTCCACTTTTTAAGTGCTAAACCATGTTCCTTATAAATAGGGAAGTATGAAACGTGGGGGAGAAGAAAATTATAAGTATATTTCTGACAGCAATTTTCTTCATCTCCCTTGGGTGTATTCATTTCCATCCACCATTTATTCCAAAAAATAAAAGAAGAAAACCTGGCATTATTCCAAAGGAGAAAAATGTAAAAAAAAAAACAAAACCAAAAACGTTCTACTGTGTGTGAATGGACTATAAATACGCTCTTGGGGGACGTTGAATTGTTTTATTAAATATTATTTTTGTCATATCTTCGCACTTGTCCAGCTCGTGTATCATCTTCAAGGCTGATTAATATATGTCTTGGGTATGGATAGGGTTACGTCATAGTTTTTCCCATGATTGCCTTTCCTCTTTCTCCGGATACATTGTCTTTTTTTTTCCATTATCATTCGCTGCTGGTTTCTCAACGATTGCGACGTAGAGAGTGATTTATCCGAACGTACGGATCACATCCACCCGATGTTTCTGGTGATCTATGGCTTTTAGGATCGACCGCAGCCTGGCAATTGAGCAATCTGTGTAGTTTTCTACTCGACAGCAATGTCTTGGTTCGGACACACGGGGGAAGGCTGCCAGGTGTCCCGTATTCAAGGAGGGCGGTGCGTGAAAAATAGGAAAAAGTTTAGGTGCCTGAGAAGTTTCTTAGGAGAGGGTCAATCATTTTTTTCCAAGAAAAATGGTTTAAAACAGGGCATGACAAATCACGAAAAAAAAGGCGCCAGAAAAGTTTTTAAGGAGCCAAATTTCTTTTTTTCAAGAAAACAGGTTGAAAAATAATGTTTCTCCAACTCCCCTCTGGGACATAGCACCAACCTTCCATGTCGGTAGATACACTTACATGAATTCCAAAAATTTTGACGTGTGCTAACTAGATCAGATCGCCGCTCTGTCTTAATGAAGACATATAAACTAGTGAGATCGAAGAAGACCTTAGCCATGTTAGAAAATGTGCATGTATGTGTGTTGTGCACCTAACGTGGAGTTTGCTTCTGAGTAATACTAATGCTGCCATCAATTTTTCAAACTATGAATGAAGTGTAATGATTGAATAATTGTACCTTTGTAGTTGTCCTGACTGCAGTTAAGTGACCACATGTTAGAAAAATTTAGGCACCAATCCCGATTTATCAGTCACTGTGGGGACCTAGCGTCTGGGATTTGTCAAGCTTTGGTCTAAAATAAAATTTTGGTCTAAAATTTTTTTTCTGAGTCCCACGGTACTTGGAGCACCGTTTTAGGCTGATATACATTTAAGAAATCCTGTGTTGTCCTCAAACTCCAGTTTATCAATCAGACATGGAAAGTTTTGGGTGCTAGTGCAAATTTTTTTGTCGCCAAGGTTACGTGGTGCCTAGTATTTGTCAAGTCCTCTCCTATCAGCCATCCTGGTCACAATTCGGAGGAGAGAGGAGGTATACATTTTTTATATACTTTTCCTTAAATTCCTCCTCTAAGGGTTTCATAGCCTGATCTATGCTCGAGGTGATATCGTATCATGGTCGTTTTATTGTTTGTGGTATTGCGCTCTGAACAACACTGACCAACTCCGGTAAAGATGTGGACAAACAGTCCAGTCATTAGCGGATACAGACTGACTGACATAACTGCTGACCGCCAAGAGAGACCATCTTGGGATGGTTTGTGCTCTTTCCCAAAGGGATGGACTGTCTCGGAGAGCCTGATACATCAGACTCGATTACGTAGGGAAGAAAAAAAAACCAAGCGGGTTTAGGCTTTTCGACGTGAACGACGGGGGGGGGGGGGTTCCGTTCCACTTCCACCTATGATAGTAATACAATTTTTTTGGGAGAGGTTGCCCCCTCCTCTTGTACACGACGCCTATGTGCCCAGCCTATCCATCCCGTTAAAAATTTTAAACACTTCGATTATATTCCACCCCCCCCCCCGACACCTGCGTTCCTCCAATGTAAACATATTCAAGAAATCGAGTCTTTCTTCATATCTCAACCCTTGTGTGCCAACAAGAGCACGCGTAGCTCGTCTCTGCACCCCAATTCTATGTCCCGCTGTAGGTATGGTCTGGTCTCCAAATCCTTACGGATTCCAGTCCAGGACGTACTAAGCCTCGGAAAAGTGGAAGAATGACTATGGGGGAACGCGCAGAGATATTTTGTTTTGAGAATGAAACCGAGCATTCTATTCGAATTTTTGACCACCAATGAACAATGTTCATAAAAAATATGGGAAAAATTTATGTCTCGTAAAATACGACATGACCCGATGCACCTACACAAAAAAGCCGGGTACACACCGAACCGATATCTGCCTTGACTTCATTTGCAGTTGAAGATGTCTGCCTTCTCTCAGGGACGCCAAGTGGTTCTGTTCGACCAGTCTTCCAATCATCAACATTTGACGATCATTGCAAATGGCGGAGAGGCCGCACAACTCCCACGACCAATCATAGACCGTATTGGATTAGGATGGATATGATTGTGGCCGTAGCGTAACCAAGTGCTCGGCGGTAATGTCTGAAGCTTCGAGTTTCGAGGAGATATGCTATGTGCATCACACACAACTGATATAGCATACACGCCTTTCGGTTTTTAAAATTTTGCCTATTCGCATTACAACTGCCGCATTAGAAATAAAGCGTGTCAAGAACCCGAGATGTTTCAGGGTGACCGAAATAAAGATCAAGTTTGACGAGATACCTCGGGATTGCCACTGTAAGGGTTAAAACTAATGCGGCCTTAACAGGATCGCGGATAGTGTTTTATAGTTTTTTTTTTTTTTTTGCTTGCTTCACGGAAAATCATTGCAGCAGATCGATATGATCATGAGGGCCTCCTATACATCTTAGCCATCCCAGGGCCATGCCCATGCATTTAAGTGAGCACAAGGCGAGGGTCTTCAGCTATTTTTGAGTCACAAGTGACGTCTTGGCCATCATAAAAATAAAAGCATCCAGGACCGTCTATTCAACTTCTTCCGGGGGGGGGGGTAAAAAACATATACTCGGTGTTTATGTATATATATATATATATATATATATATATATATATATACCATTTCCAGTGTATTTTCTAAAGCCAGGAATGGGCAATCGGTACCCCCCCCCCCCCGACCCCAAATGACGGTGCTGAAAGCATCCCTATAGCAACTCCAAAATACTCAAACTCAAAGCTTTGTGCAAAATGTTAATCCTTGAGGTGTTTGCCTAAACCTCGTGAAAATGAAATCGGGCATAAACTTGGAGCATTTGGGTTCGTCACAAAGCACCCCAATGCTCCCAAGCAATACGTTGTAGATGCCTGGCATTCAGCAGAGATTCGTGAAATTTTTTCAACTGCGACCCAAAATCAACAACACGGTCAATTTCGCCACCCATAGGTCTATTTCTAATTTTTTTTTTTTTAATACAAATACAAATACAACGCCACAACAGGCAAAATGCCCAACGAGGTGGCTGATAAAAAGATGCCCATAAAAATATGGTTGTCATATGTTTCAAAAATACAGCAACCCAATTAAAAATGCAATTAACACAAATTATAAACAATATATACACATGATAAAATATTATACAATGCCCATAAAGAATACTTATGGTTGTCTTATTCTAAGAATGGATAGCTTCTCGATTTACCCCAACATGTTTATCGTATTTCTTTTTAAACGTGTCAATTGTGTTACAATTTACTACCTCCGGGGGTAAGCTATTCCATTTATTAACAACCCTATTAGAGAAAAATTCCCTGCGACACCATAACCTTGCATTGTCCCTCACCAATCGATACTGGTGTCCCCTTGTAAAAGCAGTCGATTGGCGGTGTACTAAAAGTTCATGGTCCATCCTATCCATCCCATTGAAAATTTTGAACACTTCGATCATATCTCCTCGACACCTGCGTTCATCCAATGTAAACATATTCAAAAAATGAAGTCTTTCTTCATAACTCAAGCCCTGTGTGCCAATAAGGACACGCGTAGCTCTTCTCTGCACCCCTTCAACCAAGTCTATGTCCCTCTGTAGGTATGGTCTCCAAAACCTTACAGCATACTCCAGTCCAGGACGAACTAAGCCTCGAAAAAGCGGAAGAATGACTTTAGGAGAACGCGAAGAGACCTTTTTGAAAATGAGACCAAGCATTCTATTCGATTTTTTGACAACCGCTCAACAATGTTCAGAAAACTTAAGTCGCTCGTCAATGAGAATTCCCAAATCGGTGACTCTAGTTGCATCCGGGATAGTGACACCATTCAACTCGTAAGAGAACCGTGGGTTGTTCGAACCAAAATGAGCGACCATGCACTTATCTACGCTAAACGTCATGCTCCATTCATTTGCCCATGCTGCAATCTTGTTTAAGTTGGTCTGGAGCAACTCCCTATCGCTTTCATTCCCGATTACCCGAATATTTAATGTTTATTAAATATTCCTAGATAACGGAATGTTTGATTTCAGAATTGTTTGAAACCAGTCACGGGCGACTTAACTGGTGTGTCAACCGCACTTGAGCCTGGAGAAACCCTAAACAAGAGTTTTCCAAATTTTTGATAAATTTCCCAAATTCTGAAATTATTTTTTTCATATAAATCCAGAATTTTCATTACTTCTAGAATTTCTTCTTTCATTAACTTTCTTTTTTTTTTCAATTATTTCTTTCATCATCTCTCACTAAAGAAATGTTTTCATCAAAAATCTGAAATATTATTCATTTCTTTCATTAATAATTTTAAATTTCTATCAATTGTGAATTTTTCATTAGTTCATATTTTTCAGCATTCCTGTCCATTCTGTAATGATTTTTTGCCTCTTTAGGTACCGACTACCCCAAAAAATATTGAAATCCGGAATATGAAACCCGGTCTATAAGGCGAACATGCCGTTTACCCTTATAATGGCAATCCCGACGTATCTCCGGTACTTAAAACCCTCTCTTAAATACCACCCCGAACCCTACCGTTGTAAGTTTTCTTCTCCTGATAACATGTCCCCGTCCTGTCAGTCAACTGCTAGTCCCCAGCATGGTCCGCTGGGGAAAACGCTTACATCCCTCTTGGGACAGAGTGTGGACCACGTCTGGACTTACAGTCAACTGCTAGTGAGCATGGTCAGTTTCTGTTCAGTCCAAAGCTGCATTAAGAGTTACAAGCGGCTTTGGTTCAGTCTGATAACAGGAGGCACCAGAGAAAGGATGTTTTTCCTTTCCTTCCGAGGTTGTGTGTGTACGATTATGCTTACACAACATTGTTTTTTTTTTCCCCTTCCTTGTTTTAGTTCATTATTATCATTTTGTGTCACATTTATCAGCTCGGGAAAAAAAATATTCTTCTCGAAAATGGGTAGCGATTTCTAGAAGTTTTTTTTGATTTCTTACGTGGCAGTTGTAATTCGGATCAGGAAAATTTTAAAATCCGCTGAAAGGGTTGCGATGTCTCTAAAAATAAGGGCGTACTAAATGGATTTCCAGATTGTATGTGGACTCCTGCGACCCATCTCCGATTTTTTTTTTGGGGGGGGGGTCTTTTCTCTTTGAAGACTTTAATGCGGGGGTTTGTAACCTTTGTGTCGTGACAGGGCCTTCTGAGATGGGTCATGACAGAAGAGCTCCTTTCACGACCCATCTCAGCAGCTCCTATCACGCTCCTCTCATCTCAGAAGCCCCGACAAACCAGTCACGGCCCAGGCTCTGTCCCTCCAGGGATATAAGCCTTTTACCCTTGCGGGTTGGGTCGCGCTGGGGAGAAAAAATTTCACCTCAGAAGCCCCTGTCACGAACTGTACGTTAAGAACCCCTGCATTAAAGTTTTCAAAGGGAACAGACCCCAAACAATCGAATTACAGGGAAACGAGAATTCTTTTATCTTTGCAGCTTATGATTCTTATTCCCAAGATGAGAATAAACCCTTCATCCGCACACCATCAAGAAAATCACGTGATCAGAAATATATGTGCATGTCACAATAATCCCAAAATAGGATGTGTTTAATCAGTATTGAACCCCATAACGAGTGTGTTCAGAATCTTTGCAGCTGAATTCAACGTGATACTCGGATTTTAATATTGCTCTTCGCGAACTCTAGCTTCTTATCCTGATGAATTCGATTAATAACGAGCCACCGCTTCTCAGTTCAAATTCTTGACTTAATTGCTAAAGTCGGGGATTAATTAACAGTTTTCGCTCGGGGTAACTTGTCAACATGTTTTGGATGAGTTAGATAAGAGGATGGGGATTATAAAACGGTGATCATTATAATTATACGGGGTCTGTTTTCCAGAATCATCGCTTTCTCTGGAGTTCAGTAACGCCTACGACTTATGCAAAGGCGAGATGAGCGACATTTCATTCCCCGTCACGGGTGTTTGTTATGATAAATATACTAAGGAATTCGTATATATTACGTGCTTTGTAGTGAATTAATTCCGCTTTGTCCTCCCTCTAATGTTCGCCAGGAATTTTTAAGGGGTCACGTACCTCTTAACATGGGAAAAAGTTAAAATATCATTAAAAATACTATTTAAACATTGATTTTTCTAGAAATTTTTTTCAAATAAATTATAGATTATATAAATATGCTATCCTACGCCAGTATAAAATTTTACATATCTTTAATACTTAATTTTACAAAAAACTTCAAAAAATACATTAAAATGACATCAATGAAACTATACAATATTGAAATTAAAATGAAGAAAACAGTTCATTTCATAAAATGAACTAAAAGATTTCAGAACCATTCATAAATACACTAATTCATACCAATGGGCAAGTCGGAGCTTCACACACTTGATAAACACAGTCTGACCCGGATATAACGAAGTCACACGGGAACATTCCCAACATCCGATATTCATTGTAACCGTATACACGACAAATTTAATGCGACTTCTTTCTTCATTGATAATTTTAAATTTCCATCAATTGTGAATTTTTCATTAGTTCATATTTTTCAGCGTTCCTGTCCATTCTGTAATGATTTTATGCCTCTTTAGATACCGACTACCCCAAAAAATATTGAAATCCGGAATATGAAACCGGGTCTATAAGGCGAACATGTCGTTTACCCTTATAATGGCAATCCCGAGGTATCTCCGGTACTTAAACCCCTCTCTTAAATACCACCCCGAGCCCTACCGTTGTAAGTTTTCTTCTCCTGATAACATGTCCCCGTCCTGTCAGTCAACTGCTAGTCCCCAGCGTGGTCCGCTGGAGAAAACGCTTACATCCCTCTTGGGACAGAGTGTGGACCACGTCTGGACTTACAGTCAACTGCTAGTGAGCATGGTCAGTTTCTGTTCAGTCTGATTACAGGAGGCACCAGAGAAAGGATGTTTTCCTTTCCTTCCGAGGTTGTATGTGTACGATTATGCTTACACAACATTGTTTTTTTTCCCTTCCTTGTTTTAGTTCATTATTATCATTTTGTGTCACATTTATCAGCTCTTGACTTATCGACTTCCTGGAGGTGGTGCGATGGCGGTGAAAATGGGATAGGTGCTCTCGGACAGGTTTAAAATATAATTACAATTAAATTGAAAATTATTCACGTAGATCTGAATAAAATATTGTGTCCATACACTGTAAGTCAGTGATTATCATAGTGCGCCAAGGCTCCTAACGGCGTTGCCAAACTTTGTTAGATACGAACCGTCCCCAAATGAAGGGTGGAGGTTCAGTGCTTCGAATTGGTTCTTTAGTAGACTATTCTCCGATGAGCTGCGAGTAAACGTTGACTGAGGCAAGGAAACCGTATTTGGCGGAAGTTTAAGAATCATTGTGTAAGTAGTCCGTTGAAACTGTAAGGCTGCGCTGATAGTGGGACGAAAAGGTACGAGTTACAAGAATTGTGACTAGGAAGAAAAAATTGCATAGGGAGTGGAGGAAGAGATTTCCAAAGGAGGAGGAGGATAGAGAAAATGGTCGGAGAGGGTTCTGAAATGTAAGGGTGTGATGATGATCCCTCCGCAGAGGCCTTTCTTCTTTTCAAAGACGGAGTGGGGAGGGAGAAAACTGGCCAATCAGCAGATAGCGAAAATCAGCACACATCGGGGTGGAAACAAATATGTTTGTTGAAGTCGTGCACCTCGTTGAGTGGCCTCTACCTCTCTTTCGTCTCGCTTCTCGAGTGTGTGTGGTTTAGAACTAAAAAATACAACTGTTTTCGTCGCTAGTCTCTATTATACACTCCCGCACCTGTTGGAAGCCTCACTATGCGCGCGACTACCCCTTGGTGGTATACCCAGAATGTAGAATTAAGATAAGCGACGAGAAAACAGTTGTATTGTTTTGTTCTACACCGCACATACTCAAAGAGGGATGAACTTCTTCAAAGGGATCATCGTCATCACCACACCATTACATTTCTAAATTCCTCTGGTCATTTTCTCTATCTTCCTCCTCCTGACTATGTGCGGACATTTCCCCCTCCCCCCCAATGCAATTTTTTCTTCCCAGTTACAATTCTCGTACCTCTTCGGCTCAGTATGTGCGCAACCTTAGGCTGGTCGTCCACTGGAAGCTACCACGAGCGGGAACAAGTCGCGTGCATGCGCAAAACCATTACAGCAGTTTTGTTTGCACACACACGCGCGTGCGGCGACTTGTTTCGTAAAATCGTTTTCACTACTAGTAGCTTCCAATGGACGGCAGACGTTAATGATCCTGGGCTTCACTGAAATGAACGAACTGTAATTATGCAGATCTTTTTTTATTCGAGCGGTATTGAGAATGATCAAAACCAGCTCTAAAGCCAGTGATTGTCACCCAGTTGTAGATGACACCTGCAGAATACACCCCCCATGGCCTTTCTCAAAATATCACAGTAGTACTTAACATTCGGACTTTACTTCTGAAAAAGAATTTCTGATCTTATACAGCTTTATCATGTGGGAAAAAAGTTACATTCTTGGCGAAAACTCCGTTATATCCGATATTCGAAAACGTGGAAATTCGTTATAAGGAGATATTTTCAACAATGCTCCAGTATTTCAGGCTCACTAGGATAGAAAAAATGTTGTTATAACCGATAGTTTGTCATAAGCGGGCTCACACTGTATTATTTTCAACGTTAGGTATAACAGAACAACAGACAAGCATTGCCTTAATGTGCTGAGCTCTAATTCTGGGAATTCCTTGGGCAAATGTCGCAAGAACGGAATAAAATATGTGTCGCGTTACATCCGAAGTTGATGCGTTTTCATCGACGTTATAAACGAGATTCATAAACATCACTCTCTTTAGGAATTCGCCGAGACTGTCAATAATTGACGTTATACAAGAGTTTGATTGTAACTATGGCTGAGGGGTGGTTTTAATATTCTGCTTATAGATTTGATATTTCTCTCTGAAGCCGATGAATGTAGAAATAGCCGATGGTTCCTGCTGGTCTGACTCGTGACTAGTTTTCTTTGTACAGGTTCGCGATTACGTGACGAAATTTGCATTGACCAGAATGATTTTTGAAGCTCGCACGTGTACATACACGAAATGGGCATCGATGGATGGAAAAGCTTGTCGGGCTATTTGTATGAGTTTTTTTTTTTTTTTTGTGGGAAAGCGAAATATGGCTCATTTTATGCCTTTCATTGTTATTGCAATGTTATAGTACAATCTCCCTGTTTAAAGAAATTGTTTCTTGATGGACGCGCCTTCGCTTCATGTCCATGGAATCGACGTTTTACTAAATTGTGGTACAGGAGGGGGTGCACAGCCTCCGACCCGCAGACCAAATGCGGCCCGCTAATGGGTTGGTTCCATCTCCCTGGTGGATGAGGTAATCAAAATAAAAAAAGTATCAGTGGAAACAACTCGCCATATTTATTTCCTTCAAAATGCGGCAAATCGAGATCCATACAGGACAGTGCAATTGTCGTAAAAGAAATTGCCAAAGGTAAATAAAATTGCCAATTATCACCAAAGAGATTGTCAAAAGTAACCAAAAGTTGTCATTTATGGCCAAAAAGTTTTTCAAAAGTAAGTAAATTTTCAATCACAGTCAAAGAAATTGTCGAAGGCAAATGAAGTTGCCCGCCATCGCTGAAATTGTAGAGAAATCGATTACGGCGGGAAATGTAGCGCTACTACTACAAGTTGCCATGGATTATAATGTGATTCGCCCAACATGTTTAACACAAATATGTGAGATGGATATATTTATACGACTATATATATATTTGACATCATGATAATCGCAGTATAATGTACGTGTAAGGCCGGGATTATGCTATAAAATTTTCGTAAAAGTGCTTTTATAAAACTTGAAAAATACAACCTATAAACTCAGTTGCATTTGCTCGAATGTAACCGATCAGCTTATTCGTTGTATTTTTCAAGTTTTATACAAGCACTTTTACAAAACTTTTATAGTGTAATCCCGGCTCATGACTCTAATTAACCCCGCCCCCAATCTTCATGTTGTAATTTTCATTTATTATTATCCACTGGCAGTTTCTGATATCATAACGGCATCTGATGAGATAGGACGCTATACTAATTATAAGAAAACTGTTCTAAATATTTTTTGCCCCTGTCCCTACAACTACGTAACCTAGGGCTTGACAAATCGGGAAAAGAAAATCTAATAGCAAACATATTTCTTGACTTCTGGTAATCGTAAATAGAAAATTTTTGTTGCTATGGGAACCTGGTTCCTAGGATTTGTCAAACCCTGACTTGACGATATACATGCACCTATAGTTCGTTTCAGGTTAACTTTGCAGTGAAGGGGAAGCTACGAGGGAACCGCATCACTTGTTGCTATGGGAACGAAAGCCTCTTAACCAATGTATCGATGCGCGGCCGTGGTAAGGTATGGCCGATTCTCGCCAATCTCACTCTAAGAAAAATCTTTTTTTACGGGTAACGTAATTGCACAGATATTATGTGAAAGCAACGTATAATTTTAAAATACTGTGTATTAGCCATGGCTCTCAGAAAAAACTTGGCGATTTTTAATTTTTTTCTTCAATTTATATGGAAAAAATTAATGTTATAAGGGTGACGTCGCGTCGGAGGTGCGTCTCTTTTCCGTGAGGTGGCGGAGTATCCCCAGACTCTTGATATTGGAGGGGTGTCCAATTTATACACGAAACTACGGAACTTAACGAAGAAGCCTTTATTTCGAAGCACACTCAAAACAGACAACCTTACAGAACGGAAGCCACATTCTAACTCACGTTCTCTTCTCACCTTCTTTAACAACGCATAAACAAACAAAACGCATTAAGCGCTGTAAGGCCACAGAGAGATATTGAAAATGTCCATACTGGAAAAATAGATTCGTTACAATGTTAAATAAAATTTTTGAAGCCAATCGCAAAAAAATTAAGAAGCAGCAGATTAACTCTGTTTTAACGTGTAAATGCAGGAGTAGCACCAAATAATAATAATGATACGGAAAAGTTTAGAATTTTTTTACTCACTTTTCTTGGCGAAATTTCCGTCGCTCGACCCCCCTCCCCGAACGGTATACGTCGATACCACTTGTCTTCACGATAGTTTTAGTCTTTTGCTACGGTTGATGTGCTGCTCATGGTTATTACGGATGATTCTTATCGAGTTTTTTGTTTACAGTCAGTGACTATTCCAAAACCAAAAATACAGTATTCAGGAATGGAAGAGCAGAGAACGTTTAGCGTGGCTATCTCTGCTGAAAATAAAGATACAACTGTCACATAAAAGATGAAAGACCAAACCACTGTGGACTCCCCTCTCTCACTTATTTTATCCGAAGAGACAGACAAGGGGCATATGGAGAAACAGGTGGGTGGAAGATGACGTCCGTTCCTGTGAGTGGAAGACGCGACTCGTTTCAACACTCTCCGTGATCGGAAACTAAAACTACCCCATAAACATGGCAAAAAATAAATAATTAAAAAAAAGGAGGACCTAAAACAAAGAGCCCATAGAGGTCCTCTCACAATAGTATCGACACTCTCATGGAAGAGAAACACTTCTTGTAATATATGAGTGAATGCCGCTGTGGTGGTCGAGTGGTTATAGTGACGGACTCGCGATGCGAGGATCCGGGTTCGAACCCCACAGTGGTGGTCGGCTGAAGTTGGTTTTCTGTGGTTCCCAACTTCAAGGCGCAAATGCGAGCCGATCTCCCCGTTAAAAAGTCTCGCCACAGAGAGCAACAGTCCTACAACGATAAATCATTCAATCATAACACTTAGAAGTTAGACACTCATAGTTAGAAAAACTGGTGGCAGATGGCAGCACTATACATAACAAGCATTACAGAGAAACAAAAAAAACTTCACATCAGGTTTCACTACACGTACACGCACATTCCCGCATGTGCCGATTCGTTGGGGATTCGCCTCTGCGGATTTCCTAATGAATTGAAACACGCCGGAATGTGTATTCTGGGTGTATGTGCGTGGCTTCTAACAACGTATTTACATATCCAGAGTTATGATTGTTTAGTGTTATACTGATGCTGCCATCTGTTTTCTGTATTTTCAAGTGAAAATTTTTAAATGCTTGAACTTTCATGTTAGGTGAGTATCGTGTTGAAGGTCTGCCTGTTCTCTGCTGCGAGATTTTTTTTTTCCTCAAATGAGAGACTGGCTCGCATTTGTGCCTGCAAGTGAAAAACCGCAGGAAACAAACTTCAGCAGACCACCATTGTGCCGCCAACGGGGTTCTAACCTGAATCCTCACAATGAAAGACCACACGACTGCACAGTGGCGCCACAATCGACTGCCACAATTTTTTTTTTCAGTGCTAAGCGTTTTCATTGCACAGAATTGCTTTTTAGAACACCCTGTCATATTTCCATTTATTCATATTTTTTAAAGCTTCAGTTCACGAACTTTTGTATGGTTGGCTTATATGGTCTGTTGTAAAAATGCGAAAACATTGCGTGAGTGAAATATTTAGGGTGTCCCATGAATCCGTAAATAATTTAAGAAATTCTTAAAAATTGAATGAATTTGTAAAATAATGTGATTTACGTAAAAGTTATTCTTACAAAGAATTTTTCGGTCCAGAAAAAAAAATTTAGTCCAAATTTTCACCGACAGGGAACGCTGCACAAAAGCAAATCTCTGGAAATGTGCAAATGAGAGTCCTATAAAATGCAGGGTGTACGATATACAGCTCATTTCGGAATTTTCCTGTTGTTACTTGTATTTTCATAAGATTTTTATGGAGTACTATTGACGAAGTTACTTTAACTCAGCCACAAATCGCCGATTATAGCAAAACGAATGTTTCGGATACAGAAGAGATTGTAGAAATGTTCGGGGTGAATCACTCCTGCCGGATTTTGGTGTAGCGTTTTCTATCGACAAAAATTTAACCATTTTTTTTTCTGGAGCAAAAAGAAAAAAAAAATTCCCTCTTGTGAGAATAACTGCTTCCCAAACCGCGTTCAAATATACCAGTTCCTTCAATTTTTATGAATTTTTTTAACTTTATTCGAATTTATGAGAGACCCTGCGAATAGCCTCTCCTTTTCGAAAATTAAAAATTAATTGCTTAATGAAGGTTGTGAAATTCAGCAGAATTTACAACCTACAAGTTATCAGCTTAGTGACATCTGTTAGCGACAATTTTACCTGCGGATAAGAGATATTTTGAAAATAAAAATTTGCCTGGTGGGATTGCAGAAAATATACACGATTTCAGAAGCACGCTTCTTCGTAAATTAAATGGTGGGCATTCGAATGAAATGTATCGGATAAAATTAATGAAGTTAATGCAGCAATTCTGGTCAGGATTTCAGGATTTAATGACATAGCCGCTAGGCATACACAAAAAAAAAACATACATCTGGTCTAATTTGAAAAATTACACAAGCCAATAGATCGTGATGTCACTGGTGCTTTTTTTTCTGATCAAAGATCACTGGTACTTTTTCTACTCATGGCTAAGGATAAGTAAATTTAGCCAATAAGAAATCGAAATTTCGCAAAAAAAAAAAAAAAAAATTGAAATCGGAAATTTCGCATTTATTCGCAAAAAAAAAGCCTTTCTAGCAATAAATTTGGGTACGAAGTTGATGTAGGTGTTGTTGCGGCTTCAAATGTCCATAATATCCATATGCTGAGAGGCTTCATTCGTGGCGTTTGATGCAACGCGTGGTAGAGTCAATTCAGTAATCTGCTGCTGTCTTTAGCATCATATTGTGCCCTTCTTCAATTCACTATTTTCATTTGCCATAGATTTTTGTCTTTCAAAAATGACCATATTTCGTCGCTCAAAAGATTTCAAGACCATTAACTTACTCCACGAGACGCGCAAATGGGTAGTTTGGTCTATCCAAATTGTCGTCTGTTAGATCTGTATAGTTCCATAATTTTCTTAGGTCAGTGCCTAAGAAATCCCTGCCTCACAGAACTCAGGAACAAAGGCTAACCGAACACGTCATTATACAAGTTAGAACATCATTTTCAAAACTGGAGGAAGATTGCATGAACCATTACGTATTTTCCAAAACAATCGCATGCAAAAAGGTTATAGAGTTTTTTCAAGAGAATATTCGTTTTTAAGCACATAAGAACTCAAGGCGAGTACTGAGCAAAATTATGACCAATTTTTAAAACAGCAAATTATCGATATTTCACGGAAAAGTTGTAAAACACCAATTTTTTTTTCATTTATTCATCAAAATTCACAAAAATTTCGCATTTATCGCATCTATTTCGTAAACAGGAAATCTACGTACCCCTAGACATGATGAGTGCTACTCTACGAACTGGCCTATCATGGAGACCTAAGCGTGGATGAAACTCAATTCGTTATCCTTATTTTAATTGCCTGTATATCCTCCATCAAGAGACTCACTCATCCACGGTGATGGAAAGATGTTGAGAGTGAGTCTTACTCTTCCTGTGACAGTAAGTTTGCCCTGATCTCCGTGTCCAAAATGACAGATGATGTTGGGATCTCCGAAACGTGTGTGTCCAATCTTTTTCTCCGCTCGAACCCATTCCTCCATCCAACGGAGACCATTATTAATTGCAGTACTTGGAAGCAAAGACAGAATTGGGGTGGAAGTCGAAGAATCCTGATGTAGCTGGTGGGGTTTTCCCGCTCTCAGTACGTGTTTCTTTTTTATCTCTTTAATCTCTGATGTCTCTGCCGAAGCTGTGCCTAATTTATCAGTCCACAGTCGAGGGCGTTCCCCCCCCCCCGCATCTCCAGGTGAATGCCAAATTAAGGCGCCCAGAGGGCGTGGCCGCTGTTACGTTCATGCACACAAGCACTTCATCATGTTGAAGGGGTTTTTCTGTGGAAAATGTGCCGCGTTTGTTGAAACTTTTGAGTAGAGAGAAATTTATTATATTCCAATATTTTTTCGTGAAAAATTGGCAAATAATTCTTAGTGGATATATAGACCGATTGGGGAAAATCTCCAAAATACATAGTAGATGGACCGGAAGTTATGGTGAATTACACTTCCCGTGTATATCCGTGTATATAGCCATTGCGCATGCTCTGTGTGAATATCGATTGGTGGACGGTTGGTATCCCCAAGCACTGACTCGTTTATGTAATGCTGTGTTCATTCTGAAGTACACGTGGGTCGGCGATTCGGTGCACGAGACCTTTGTGGATGCGTGTATGTTATTCCCTCTCGCAGAAAATAGACGCCACTATAAATGGAAATTGGGGTGATTGAATCTTCCATAAATCAAGTTATATATAGTCACTACATATACATATATCTACATAATTTTCGTAATTTCTAGAAGAAAAGTTTCTAGATTAAGCCTTGAAAGCAAATGCAAATGAAATCTTAACGTCGATGTGTGTGTTCGTTGAATTTTTTCATGGGCATTTTTTTTTTCAGCCACCTTGTTGGACATTTTGCCTATTGTGGTATTTGTATTTAGACCACCTCTCTAAAATTTAATGGACGGGTTTCTGTACCGTACTTCTGATTTTTCACAAGCGTGGAAGACGCATGTGTCGGAATTTATTGTCAAAAACTGTTACTTCAGTATAGAAACTTTACAGTCGATCTCCAGCCGGAAAGAGAAGTATGGCAGGCAGGCGCAATGGGTTGGAGGCCACTAGTTTGATTGATGACTGCAAACAATCATGTGTATGCATAACCTTGTACCAGCATTTTAAACTGGTTGCGCAGATGAAAAAAAAAAAAAAAAAATAGGCGTGTGAAATATTTTGCGTCTTTTCGAAATGCCATGATTGGAGTTTCGAAGTATCGTGTGCAGCAGCCGTTGTAGTTTCGTGCAAGTGCCCTTTTCAGCTTTCGGCACCCCTGAAAATAATATTAGACCCTAAAATTAAATATGTAAATCAATGGAGTCCAAGCAATGGGTTGGAAGCTAAGGTTTGGAAAATGGTGGAAAAAGGCGTCAGCCCTGATTTTTTTTAGGAGGAAAGTATTTTTTCCCGTGAATAAATCAGCCCAAAAACAATCTCTTTCTCCCTCGACTTTTCAAGGTATTTAGTGACCCAATAGTAGAAGACACTGGCATAAACTCCGAAAATTTTTTGAGTTATTCCCAATGCAGTGAAACCTCGTTACAATGATACTTGATATAACGATAAATCGATCTAAAACGATGTTTTTTTTTCACGTCTTATTTGGAAATGTCTATACTCTTATATAACAATCTTGATATAACAATAATCCCTCTTCTACGATATTTTTCTTGGTCTGCAGTGTATCGTTATATCGAGGTTTCGACCAAGTTTTCCACCACAAGAATGCCAACAAGTTTTCGACCTCGTCAAAACAGCAATATGACACCAACATCATCCTCCCTGGCATCAAAACATAAATGTTTTTGGTCCATACAGCATTCGAACCTGTCATGGTTCAAATGTCTTGGAAGGTTGAATTTCCGGAAATCCCGTCTTAGTGGGTGTCTACACTATAAAATATAATACTGACCAAGTTTCATACTTGTAGCTTCAGTGATTTCAGTCTAGCCTGATTTCTCTATGTAACCTTTGAACCACCTTATGCCTCCTTAGGGGGGGGGGGTCGAATTTCGAAAAACCCCTTCTTAGTGAATCTTTAAGTGATGAAATAACACCACTGACCAAATTTCATGCTTATAGCTTAAGCTGTTTCGGCTCGGCGATGATGAATCAGTCAGTTAGGACATGTTATTTTATATGTATAAATAGCTCCTCACATGGAGCTAGGAATCTTTTCTCCTTGGGTATATCGTTTATTGCGAATTCGTCTATTTGTGTTGCCCCTCGGGTTACTTAATCGCATAAAATATTTCATTCATTAATCCAATTTTTTCTTTTTAGACTCCATGGTGACCTGGCACCCGGGATTTGTCAAGCCCTAGTCTAGGTAGTCCATCCAATTTAAGGTGAACTGACGAAGCAGGTAGTGAGTCATGTTTCGTGAATTTTTCACCGGGGCATCCCTTAAATTCACTTTCCTGTGATTTTATAGCGTAGAAAAAAAAAATCTATATAATTTTCATTTTTCCTCATTTCTCCTGTAGTGCGGAGGGAAAGGGCCGTGGATACCTACCATTAAGGCAACGCACGCAATTCAGTAAGCTCCCACTGTATAAGATCAACGCTTATTCAAATTTCCAAGGGCTTAAATATCCTTTAAATTCAAAAAAATCTCAGATTGGGTTTTTCATTAAATTTCACCAGAAAAAGAAATTTTTTATTCATTAAAAATGATCCAGAATGAGTAAAATCCGGACCTCTCAGGGAGTGTGGCCATCACGGCAGCAGGCATCGTCAACCCTCCCACACATCCCATTGGGATTAAAATATCATAAATCACACGTGTCAGTTTGGCTCGACTTATATCAATGCATTATTTTCCCCATGTATGAGTCTCGGATCATGCTCATTTCCCTAATGGCAGTCATTTACCCCCCCCCCATTTCTCTTCCTGACTCTGGTGATGGAGACATAGTCAGTGGCCCTGGGCTTGATTCTCGCCACGAGAACCTTTTTTTTTGGGGCAGGAAATAGGAAGATACCAATAACTTCTCTATTTTTCTTTTTTTTTATATTACTATTCAGAGTTAGCTATTTGAATTGTCCTATGGGAAAACTCTTCACACGTGGACACAAAAGACTAACTGACCCCGGGGCTGTTTGACCCGCACGTGTGCTCAGCCATGTTTGATATGAAACGGTCCGTGGCGCTTATCAGAGCGGCACAATTCAATTTTGTTTCCTCTTTTGTGCGAACAGTTGTTGTTCTGGTCCTGCGCGATATCAATGGGGAAACCTTGCATAATGTCCGAGAAACGCATAATATTATTACGTGGTGCACGAACCGTGTCCGGACCATCGATCATTCCGGTGTGGAATTTTTCAATTAACCAAAATCCACATCATCTGAAATTTTGTCCATACATTCGACATCATCATTATTGCAAAAAAATAAATCATGGTAAGTTTCGTATGTGCTCTTTGTGTCTTAACAAATCATCTTCCTTAGGACCTACAATATACAAGCTTCATCAAACAGCTTTATCGTCTCGCTAAGAAAGAAAGGGCAAAAATTACTAAAATTCCGTGCTCTCGGTGCCCTTGAGAATGATTGGAACTTCAAAAATATCTTGCAATAACCTTGCCAGGTCTCGGAATATTTCGGTGGCATCCAAAAACTTTCTGAAGGGGCAATTCGGTGGGGGTGGTCATCTCCCTACTGGAGCAATTTCATCTCGTCTCTACTATTTTCCTCCTCAATATTAGTGATTCTCTATTTTAGGTGCATCTTTTCAAAAGTCATCAAGTTTTTAAAAAAAAATTGGGGTTACCCTCTTCTTCGTAGACGGATTTCATCGTGACTTTCTTCGATGAAAATCTTGCGCTACAACCTTTGGGAATCGGTGAAATGTAGTGTAACCCAGAGTTTAACAAATCAAAAACGAACTCGGGTGCCAGCCAAATTTCTTAGGAGCCAAACAATTTTATTTCTTCGAGAAGAACGGCCAAATTTTGTTCAGGTTTCTCCAGGAATCGGGGACCATTTGCCATGTTGGTTGAAGGGGCTACAAAAATTCCGAAAATCTGCCGTTTTCCTCAGACTCCCATTTAGTCATAATACATGTAAAATTCAGAGGCCAATGTCGATGTTTCAGTCGCTATGGCGACTCCTGACTTTGGGGCTTGTCAAGATTTAATCTAACCACAAACTCACGTTCATTTTACACATTACATTCACCCTCTTGTAATGTAAAAAGTAGGTGGTAGAACTCTAGACAGAGCAATGTTCTTCAATTAGAACTAGCCCGATGAACCTCCGTTCAACAATTGTGGAACCATGTATTTTTTTTTGGCCAGTGATAGGCGAACTTTTTTAGGAGTGGGCCAATAAAAAAAAAAAATTTTAAGGGCCGCTTCAATTTATTATAAAACTCAATAAGAACTCAAAGTTCTCAAATCAATTTTTATTTAAATTCTCAACTATATTTTGCATGACGAAAGACGTCACTCTCCCTTGTTAATACGACAGATACAGGAAACTGAAGCCTCACTGAGCAAAGAACATCGTCGAACTTTCCTGAAACATCAATATCTCCTCACTTACCGTTTCCTGTATCTATCGTTATATTCTGCATGTGTAAAAAAATTTAAATTAAAAATTTCTATATTATTATTTTGATATCAGTGGCGGGCCGGATAAAACCTCTGAGCTGGCCGCATGTACACTTGCATAACTAGTTTTTCGTGGGCCCCACGCGTGGCCTGCAGGCGATGTGCATCTGTGCACCTGCCCGTGTTCCCCCCATATCTAAGTACTTGATATGTAATTTTATGTACAACAAGTGGGGGGGGGGGGGGGAGGGATCCTGCTGCTGGTTGGCTTGTGTCTGTCTGGCCTGGTGCTTGGTTTGCTGATCTTGGATGTCGTTGGATTTTTCCACCGTGGCCCACGTCTCCTGAAACGGACCAGCTAGTCCCCTAGAGGGACAGAGCGAGGGTCACGGTTGGTCTGGTGGTGGCCGCATATAGCCCGTAATTTGCCCATCACTGCCTTGGGCTATCCTATAGCAGAAACTAGAGTGAAATATAACGGTTATATCACGTCCCGCGGACCCTCAATTTGAAGTTCCATTTCGCAAGCCACTAATGGAGGGATTAATGAACTTTTTAAATTCACGGTACACTTAAAAATGGGATTAGAATATCTCGCAGTCTGGGTCTGATCTTGAGGAGGTACTCAATAGCACACCCCTAAATTGCCGTGATTTAAAATCAATCACAATCCACCATTGGAACAAATTATTACCCAGTGTATCTCAAGTCGCATCTAATTGATATCACGGCCTGGGCCACTACATTCTGGACCTGAAATCTTTGCTTGATCGCCCCCCACCCTCCAGAATTTTTACTTATCCCCGCTAGAAGTGTAAAAGAAAAGCAGAGAAAACAAGACTCCCAGCTGGAGCCTTGCCAGTGTCTCTTCACACCATTTAGGAATCCATACTCTTTTTGCATTGACAAAAACTATTCTGCATTTGGCCAGGAAATTCTGAGACCCTGCAGAATCATATCCACGTTTCATGCAAGAATATTAGAGCCCCCGTGTAATAGTTGGGGGGGGGGGGGAGAGCACTCCACTTGATGCCGTACCAGAAGTGTTCCATCGACACAACAATGGTAAATAAAAAGAGGGAGGGGAGGATTACGCATGAAACCCGCTATAATTTTTGCATGTTATGGATGAAGGTGTATAAAGGGACAGCGTGCAGCCATTTCTTTTTTGTTTTCATCCAGGCAGTGAGCAGGGCAATACCCGACCTTCGTAAAAAGCTTCCGGGCCGCGTGTGCATCAAATACATTATTCAGGCATCATAGCTCACAGTGACAGGATGAGGGATTTTTCTTTATCATTTATTCCTCCCTTTTTTTTATTATTATTCACGTAGGAGTAGGGATTTATATTTTGTTCTTTTGATATAGGGCACGGGGTGCCGTAGTCATCCCATCTGTGCCGAAATCTGTTCTTACACACATTTCTGGTGCGTACAGAATATTAATTTGTGTGTGAATACGCGCAGGTTGTAGTACGTACTAATTTATAGGCGTGATATTCATTGTTGCAAAGCGGCATCTGTCGATATTTGTGTTATTTGCAGATTTTTGTGACAGAAGTTTCATTTCTTCATCAGCATTTCTATTAATGAATGAAATTTTGAAAGGCATAAAAATATAAATGATATTTATTATTGAACAATTTCTTAAATTAATAGTTTTTGCTGGGTATTGAAGATATTAATAACGATGGTGCATCAGTCAATTGTTATGTCGAACTAATCATTTTTACGTGCGTGTATTAGTGCGGATCCGTTTGTTGGATCTTCTGCCAATTCAAACCAGGAGCCCCGTTTCAATATATATGCATTTTGTGAAAATCGGCATCCTAGAATTCATTCATTTTCTCAGAAATGCTGGAAAATATTCATAAACAAAATATAAACACAAAATAATGGAAATTTGGGCAAAAAAAAAATCTAAATTGGAAGAAATAATCTCAAAACTATATATATATATATATAAAATGATTAAAATATTTAAAATAATTTAAAATCAGAAAAAAAGTTGAAAGAAATTATTCCAGCACCTATGAAAAAGAACTAATGAAAGAAAGAAATTCCAGGATTTTGAAAATTCAAACTAAGGGGCCGTTCAAGTGTTACGTCATCATCGATGGGGGGGGGTTTCCGATTTACTGACTTTTGATGACGAGGGGGGTTTGGGTAATGCTTACGTCATCAACCACCCTTTATGAAAATATGAGTTGGATTCAGAGAGAGGGGCAGAGCTGATGACGAAATTTTACTGACAAGGTGGGGGGGGGGGGGTCTGCGTTTTGCTGACTTTTGCTGACAAGGGGGAGGAGGGGGTCAAAAATGGCTAAAAATTTGCTTACGTAATACTTGAACGGCCCCTAATGAAAGAAATAATTCCGTAATTTATGAGAATTTAGAACCAATGTGATAGAAATAATTCCATCCAGATTTGATGAAAATCGATTTCACATTTGTTGAAAGAATTAATTGCAAAATCAATAGAAATCCAGAATTAATGAAAAAAACTAATCCCAGAATTGATGAAAATTCACAATTAATGAAAGAAATAATTCCAGAATTTATGAAAATTTAGAATAATTAGAAGAAATAATGCCAGAAATTCCAACAATTTTGTTGGTGAAATTGTCCTTGGTTGATAATTTGGATAATTAAGAGCGAATCGAAATGTATTTCACGAATAAAAAAAAAAAATTGAGCATTTCGAAAATACGACAGATACGCAAAATGAATATTTATGGTCATAATCACATTATATTATAATTGATGAGTTATACAAATGGTTTTCATGCTTGATTTTTGTGAATTTTACGAATTCAAGAAAATCGCTTTGAAAAACGGGATGTTTTTTTTGATTTAAAAAAAAAATCGGGACAGCCAAAATTAAAGGAGGAAAAATATGGGTTTTTAATTTGGAGGGATATATATATATATAGTATTTTGGGCCGCGTTGGGGGATTGAGAAATTTATTTATATATAAGCTCATACAACAGGCATATATAGTGGAGTGAAGAAAAAAGTAAAACCAAACAAACAGCACGTTGCAATGCAGAAAGGCAAAGAATAATACAAATAACGGCACAATGATAATACAAATAATAACGGCACAATGATAATACAAATAATAACGGCACAATACTAATAACGCAAATAAATATAATACAAATAATACCATATGTGTGTACAAAAAAAGGAGAAAAAAATGTAAAAAAAAAAACATGAGAACTTTCACACGTGAGGAAGCGGAAAAGAGAATTTTCCAACACGTTCGGTATGGTGGGACATACAAAAGATTATGGTTACGAAGATTGATGCTATTACAGTGAAAACGGATTTGCGCTAAAATGTCTGGTACATCCAAGTCGGAGTGCAGAATTTTCACAAAAAAGGTGATCAATGCATTCTGACGGCGGTCTTCGAGTGATTCATAGTGAAAAGTAGATCTGAGTATGTCCGTAGAATTCGAATATCAAAAATTTAAAACTTCTTGAATTAAACACAAAGCGCAAAAGCCTATTTTGTGTGCGTTCAATCCTCATGTTATTGTACAAGTGTAATACGGATTCCAGATCATGGAACAATATTCTAGAACTGACCTAACGTAAGAATTGTAAAGACGCGGCAAGGTTTCTGTATTTTGAAAAAATTTGCTGTTGCTGATTATGAAACCGACATTCCTTGATGCTTTTGAAACAATGTTATTAATATGCTGGGTGTGTGTGTGAAACTGAGTCTTATCGAAAGTGACACCTTAGTTCTTCATGTACTCTACTCTTTCGAGCGTTTGACCATCAATATTGAAATTGTACAGGATGGGACTATGCTTGTTACTGAAAGACAAACATTTGCACTTGGCAATATTCGGAATTAACTTATTGGTGAAATGTTATATATATATATATATATATATATATATTAATTCTGGGTGCTCGACTCGAGTTTTGTGCGAAAGATTTTGATTTCTAGGGAGGCTCGAGCAGCCCTCTCCCCACTGGGAACTCTCAAACCGAACCTGTCATTCCTAGCCAAATAAAGCAAGCTGAACTCGTTCCCCCAATGTTTTTGACGGCAAAAATGATGGATTACCAGTAATCCTGAAAAACCTCAACCTCGGTTTTAAAGATTAGTTCGTGCACCGACTGATGTCGTTATAATCAAGTTTCAGTGTGTTTCGCTTATGTGGCACCTAAAGGAAATTTACACCAGTGGTTTCCCCTCAACCTGGGGCCATATGCTCCCTTGTGGTCCAAGGATATTTTAAGGGAGCCATGGGTGAAAATTAGATGGGAAGGGACCCACGACAAGTGTTGAAGTTGAACCACACAGAACTGTAGAGAAGTAAAGATTTCCAGTGAAATATGTTGGGAAAAAATGTGACATATATACTTTCAGAGTTCAATGGATGTCCTGCAGATCTGTTCATGGAACCAGGCCAGAAATCCATGACTCGGAGGGGGCCTCATGTCCAAATCGGGCCTACGTAATGAGATCTGGTACTATAATTTTCGAATGTAAGTAGGGTCTGTTTCTCTCATGAGCAACAGGGCACGTGCCCAGGGCCCGAAAATTTCCAGGGTCCCCGACTTTGACTGCTTATAGTATAAGCTCGGGGACCTCACGCCTCTGCCTGAAAGAACACTATTTACAGTTAGCCCCTCAAAATTCATATTTGCTCAAGGCCCAAACTTGTGAGAAAAGTTGAAAAGGCCCAAACTTGTGGCCCAAACTATGAGAAACAGGCCCTGAGTGTAAGTGTATAAATATCTAAGTTGTTATTCCAGCTAAGTGTTGGCCCCAGAACATCATTTTGCCCAGGGACCCCCCATGATAGTAAGATGGATAGATCCCCGGAAGGAGGAACCTCTCTGAACTCTAGCTCCAGGGTAGGCGCAGACTCATGGTGATGTGTTGGGAGGGGCCATTTATTATGTAGATTCATCCCTTATTTTACGCAGACCTATTTTCCCCATATAATTCGGCTCTTCGGAGGGATAATCACCCACTTTCTGGATCCGTGTCTGGCCCAGGGTTCCAGAGATCGATCTTATTTATTAAATATTTTTGTTCATTATTAATTCAGTTTTTATTATATTCTCATTACGTAGAAAGCGTCTCGCCCCTGGATAAAGGTAGGAGGTATTAAAAAATACAGGGGGCCCACGAGAAGAAAATACGGGTCGAAGGGGGGGGGGGCATGGACTGTATAAGGTTGAGAATCACTGCTTTAAACTTTCGTTTTCCATTTTAACGCAAAATAATTATTTATTTGGTTGTATAGAAAACGTTAGGCTATTTTTTCCCCCTCCAAATATCTTATCGATGACGTGTTCGACATGATCCAGGTCGATTCCGTCATCGGCATGTACAACATGTACATGGAAAAGAAAAAATATCATCGTTGTTGGGTGTGGCGAGGGGCGAGCCCTGCTTTTCCTTGTGACGTCTTGTTCTCATATATCGAACACTTTTACCTGACCTATATCCTGGCATGTGTGTATATTTTCTTTTCCTTTCCCGTTTTTTTTCCTGGAAAAATGATGTTTGGGATTAAAATGATGTACGGATCTCAATCGTTTAGGACGATGGATTTATGAAGCTTCTAACAGGTTAGTTCTGTTTTCTTGTCTAACATTTCTGTAGTAATGTGACGTCCATCAGTGTTATTACTTAAAAAAAATTCATAAAATATTCCAAGGTAAGGTGACCAAATCTTGGAATATTTTATGAATTTTTTTGTGGTTCTAACCTCATAAGCCGCGACCCAAAATCAAAAACCATAATCAACTTTGCGACCCATTTTTTTTTTGGAAATTTTGTGAAACCAGTGACGCAATGAGTGTAGTTATTACATGACTGTAAGCGGATTTATACGACTCATCTCGGACGTCCCCCGTGAACTAAATTTGATTCGCGACCCATTAGTTGAGAACCTGTGGCTGTGAGTTTATCTGTGCGATCCCATCTCGGTTACCCTGTGACCCATTAATTAAGAACCTCTGGCTGTAAGTTGGTATTGCACTATTCCTCGGAAGGTCCTGTGAAACAAGTTTGGTTTGTGACCCATTTGTAAAGAACCCCCGTCTGTAAGTGGATTTGTACGACCCATCTCGAAGTCCTCTGCGACCCAACTTTGGGTCGTGCCCACATAGGTTGAGCTCCTGCTCTATACCGACGCCGATGTGAAATAAACATTGGGGTCGGCTGGTTTTGTCCCGTATATATACGGGATTCAAGGTCTTTCAAGGTCTTTCCCGCTTACAAATCAGCCACCTCGTTAAGCATTTTATTTGTTGTGGCTTTGTATTTGTGCAATGTTGTTTTCAACGGTTTTTTGAAAAATCTTATTAGCGGGATTCACCGAAAATATATAGTTTTGTTTCATTCACCAATGGTGTCTAAAAAAATGAATTTCTACGAATCATTTTGGAAATCAAGTAAATATAAAAAACTTATCAGCAAAAAGGAAATAAATTTTCTGTGATGGGGAAATCTCCAAAAAAAAATTTTTTTTAAAGAGAATATGTAAGTTAGAATTCTCAGTACTGGGTGGGCAAAAAAGTCCGTAAAAACTTTAAAAATTCATAACAACCGGAAAAATAACCGAAATAAAAAACGGTTTGCGGGGTTAGCATCGCTAGGTCATGGGAATTTTTTAAGACGGGGAAAATTCAAAAACAGCCAATAGGTGGCACTGACATACACAAGTCAAAGAAAAGATACGCAAATAACAGAATGCCTCCACATCGTTTTATTACGGAAGTATGTGTTCTCTCTCTCTCCGTCATCACAAAGGATAACACATTGCAGGCGAGTCACAAATCCAGCAACGGCAGAGTGCAGCAGGTCCACATACACGGTTTACAACGGTGAACTGGTTGTAAATTAGGAGCGCAAGTTCTTATAACCCGTCTCATTTGCATATTTCCACCGAGTGTCGCTCGTACCAGTGCCACCTATCGGCAGTTTTTGAGGCTGTTTTTTTCCCGTGACCTAGCGATACTAACCCTAAAAACCGTTCTTTTTTTTCGACTATTTTTCCAGTTTTTAAAGTTTTTAAGGACTTTTTGCCCACCCTGTATATTTCTCCAAAAAATTTGTTTTAAAGTGATCATTTTTTAGCCATCGCTGACAATTATGATCAAATTTCAACATTTAATTTTCACGTGCTCCGAACACCACTATCACAGTGGGGCAGACCATATTACAACCCAAGTCTCAGACAAAATATCTTGGTGTTATTTTGGATAGAAAGCTCAGTTTCAAAGCTCACATTCATGAGGCGAAAGTTCGAGCCGCTAAGACTGCAGGACTTCTAAACAGTCTGTTACACACGCTCTGCACTTAGCCTCCAAAACAAAACCATTATGTACAAGTCAGTCATTAGACCAATTATGTGCTATGCAGCACCATGCTTTTCCACAGCGAAACCCTCTGTCATCAAACAATAACAAGTGCAGCAAAATAAAATACTTCGGCGATATACCGGGGCACAATGGTATATCGGAAATCTTGACATAATGAAGGATTTGAACATTGAAACCATACATGACTACTTAGTCAAACTATGTAGAGGATATTTCGATAGAGCTGAAACATCAGAATATCAGCACATAAGAGACATCTCGCCTTATCCTGCGGTAGAGGTGTTGAGGTTTCTTCGACCTAAGAACATACTGGTCTGATATGGCCCAATGAATTGGTTTAGTTTTGTAAAAAGTGTAAATAGTTCTAATTCTCTCTTCATTGATTGGAAGCATAGTGTTGCATATATACTGAACGCCTACCAATATTTATCGCATTTAATCTTGTATCCACGTGTAATCATATATATTGTATTCACGCCATTTATTAGAATGAACATATATATACTCTTTTGTAACCATTAGGTGCAGTATTCCACTTTTTTGTCAATTATTTGCTGAGATAATTGACTGATTTTGTAATTGTGTATAAAATGCGTTCTTGAATTTTGATACTTCACCTCCTTCGAACATAGCTCTACAAATTTCAAATTTCTGTGATAAGTAAGCCACAACTTACCGAATTCATTTTTTCTAATATGATCTGAATTAATTTGACGTATACTGACTCTCTGAGTACAGTATGGGCTGTAAATTTTATTATCTTTTATTGACACGCCTCTTATACACTTACACTCACACACTCAACTATCACATACAAACAGCTTTTTAACTTCTTCCAGCTCGTACGGAGCAGCATCAAACAGGGAAGCTTATGGGAGTCTTAAAGACTCGGTACGCCCTGAGAAAATGTATCTACCTCAGTCAGTCAGTCAGTATGCAAGTTGTATGTAAAACCCCCGGCGCCGTAGTGGTGGTTGGCTGAAGTTAGTTTTCTGTGGTTCCCGACTACAGTGCGTGAAAGCAAGCCGATATCCCTGTTGAAAAGTCTAGACACAGTGAATGAAAAGAAGGTTGTACATAGTACGTACAAATTTACAGGCGTGACATATTCATTGTTGCAAATAGACATCTGTCGATATCTGATATTTACAGAGATTTTTAAAATTAAAATTTAATTTTCTCTCTCGTCAACACCCATTCCGTAGATAGACGTTGAAAAAAAACTTTTATCATAAATTATTGTTGAACAGCCTTTCAAGTCAATTGATAATTGATAATTTTGTTCTGTTCTCAAGATTCAATTCAGTTATCGATTAGACTTGTTTCATCGAAGATTCCCAAACGGTGTGCCGCGAAATATTTTGCTGATAAATTACCATACATACAACGTTGAAAATACTTTCGAATTCCTTGCTATTGCTCCACATAATTTCTCACAAGTCCTGGAAATTATCATAGGAACAATTTGCCGAACGTCACTAATTTATTTCACAGAAAACAGAGCTATTTACATAACAAATCGAGTTCTCGCATTGAGCTTACAAAGTACAACTACTGACTGCCCTCTTGCGATCACATCACTTTTTATAAATTCGTCAAACCTTCGAGAGAGACAAGTTTCCAGAGAATTCTATTTCTCAGTAACAAGTTGGTGGCGCCACTTTCCACAGGTCAAAAGAGATTTTTCAGACTAATCTAGAAGCTTCTTCACATTTCCGGTTTTACTGTCCCGAAGGGTTCTCCACAAATTGCGCTACACGTAATCTTCGTAACACTATTGATCAAGACACCCCCTGTCTGTAAGTGGATTTCTATAACCAATCTCGGAATCCCTGCGATTCGAGTTTGGGTCGTGACCCATAGGTTGAGAGCCCCCTGAGTCCGATGTAAAATAAACGTTGCAGAAGGGGGTTAGCTGATTTGTGCCGTATATGCAGGATTCCAGGGTGCATTCTCAAGGAGCATTTATTCCCTATTTACTCCAAATCACTCAAAAATAAAATTTCGCTAATTTAATCGATTTCGCTTAATTCGAAGTGTTATTTTTCTTTCTAAAATGGTAATAAAATTTTTCGGGAACAGGTACTTTGTACAACAACCAACTCCGTTACACCCATCAGTGTTTCCTTGTGCAGGCGGAATTTCCTGTGTTTAAAAAAAAATTCAGCATTTCAATTTTCCGGAAAAAAGAAAAATCACCAATAACAGCTTGAAACAGATCGAACAATTTTTAAATGTTTTGTGTTTAGTACGACAAGTATGGTACCATATGACGAATATTCCAAAGTCACATACACTCATGTCCATAAATTGAGAATAATGCCAGCTCCGGCAAATAAAGGTTCAGAAACAAAACAAACGTTGCTTATTCATAAAGCCCATTTATTAAACAAAAGATAAAGAACAAAAACGATGGTGTATGTATGATGTCCCGATAAATTTGGGCTTTCATGGTTCCGGTTTGAACATGCAGATCTGTTCTGGAACCCAGTATAATTCCACCCCAAACGAGCAATGCTGCACCACCGTAACGGTGTCGTTCAATGATGTTGTCTTGATGGTAACGGGTACCTGGCGTTCTCCATATGAAAGTCCGACGTGAATCAGACTGCAAGCTAAACCTGGACTCGTCGGAAAACATCACACAAGCCCACTGTGACGATGTCCACATTGCATGTTCTCTACTCCAGGCTAATCGCTGCCGACAGTGAGTTGCTGTGAGCGGAACACATCTGACAGGTCTGCGAGCATATAGACCAATATCTCCCAAACGTCTGTACACGGTTTGCCTTGAAACTGTGGTACCCGTGGCTGCAGATAGCTGACGAGACAGGTCGGATGCTGTGCTCCGTCTGCTTCTTTTGGCAGTTACGTTGTAACTCGGGGGCGACCTGTACTGTAACGTCTACTGACATTTCCGTTATCTTGGAATCGTTGCCAAAGCCTAGAGATGACACTTTGGGCAATTCCAAGTTCCTCGGATACTTCCATCTGAGTACGTCCACATTCCAGGCGGCCGATTATTCTACCACGTAAAAAATCACCCACATGCGTCCTCTGTGTCATAACTATTCGCTTAATGTCACTGAGCGCCTTACAGAACTCTTGTGAGCAATTTTACTTCTTTGCCACCATACCTTATATACCCCGCTCTTACACTCGCGTCATTGTGACGTACTATCGGCATCATCTGGTGGCTTCCTGAAATTTGCATATCATTCTTGCAGATGTGTGTGATAATTCTACAGGTGAAATTTTTACTTTAGATTTCGATTTCCGTGTGATTTTGAATTATCCTTAATTTATGGACATGAGTGTATATTGAATTTATATAGCGGATTTCACTGGCAACGTTCCTCCCTTGAAGCGTTTTCAAGGGAGGAACGTTGAACTCGTACTTTAGTACGAGTTATTTTCGTGGTCCCAACTCTTACGAATAGTCGCTTAGATTTCCCGTTTAAAGCGGTTTCCCCCCTTACAATGTTTTCTTTTTTTATGACGGTTTTTACTTATAAGCAGGATCCACGGTAAGTATAGTTTTTCACCAATGGCGTCTAAAAAAATTAAAAATTTCTACGATTCATTTTGACATTCAAGTGAGTATGGAAAATTACCAGTAAAAAGGGGATAATTTTTCTGTGATGGCAAAATCTCCAAAAAAATATTTTTCGAGAGAATATGTAAGTTAGAACTTTTAGTGTATTTCTCCAAAAAATTCGTTGTTAAGGGGGGGGGGGGAGAGAGAGAGAGATTTTAGCCATCACTTTTCGCTGATAATCATGCTCATGCTTAAGTTTCAACCTTGACGCTGCTGCTTCTGTCCTCACTGTTTTGATGATCACCTTCACGAGACGGCATTATACCAGGGCTTGATAAATCCAAAAAAAAAAAAATTAGGTGCCAGCGAATTTTTATATAGGCACCAATCATTCCCCTCCCCGACAAAATCGGTCCAGGATAGTTCATTTTTTTTCACTTGCACGACACTCTTTGAGATGGGTGCCGAAGTCATCCCATCTGTGCCGAAACCCGTTGTTTCACACATTTCTCTGGTGCGAATAGAAAATTTATTTTTATGTGCATGTGCGCAGGTTTTGTACATATTACGTTCAATATTTACAGTGGTGGGGGAGATATCCATTGCTGTAAAGCGACATCCGTCGGTAGTTATATTTATAGATTTTTGGGGTGAGAATTCTATTTTAGTATCAACATACTTAATGAAATTTAAATAAAAAAAATCATATAAATAACATTAGTCATTGAACATCTCCCAAGTCAATCGTGTTCACTAGTTATTGAAGTTATATTATTTAATAACCATGCCGTTTTTTTTGTGTTGGGATTTGTGGGGTTCTTCACAAATGCCAATGCTTCCGATCAATCCGGAAGCCTTCTGGTTTTTTAGCCCTATTAAAATCTTTCGGTCGGAAACCAAACTTCCGATTTTTTTCGTAAATTTGTACACTTCCTGAAAATTCTCAAATTCTTTGTTTTGCAAAAATGGAAAATTCCTAAAGAAAATCTTTCAGTCCTTGCAATCGTACGCTGACCATGTTTCCTTGACAAAAATTAAGATTTCGATTTCAAAAAACTGGAAATCGTCGATTATTGCCAAATATAACGCCAAAAGTGAGTGAACTAGTCAATTATTGCTAGAATGGCGGGAAATAAAGCGTGACTTAAAATCACAGTGGATTAAAATGAAAAGAATGAGTGGAATTATTCCACTCAAAGAAAAGAAAAAGCGTTTTAGCATGACAAACTTGTAATAAATATTCATGTTTATAGTCATAAGTATAATATAATTTGTAAGTTGCATGTTAAAAACTTTGATTTTAGTGAAGAATAAGAACTCGAGTTGATTTCGTTGAAAATTCAGGAAAAACAGGACATCTAAAAAAGAACAGGCAAGAAATATACTGGGAACGGGAAAACGCTTTAAACGGGAAATCTTAATGAGTAAGCAGGGCTTTTTACAAACCCCAGGTCGCCATGGCGACTAAAAACGCTGGTATTTGAGCCTAAAATTTTCTTTGTGTAGTTACTGAATTGCAGGCTGAACTCGCCACAAAATGTTTGGAATTTATAGCAGCCTATTACCAATCTATGAAAGGGGCACTATGCCCTGAAAAAAAGTCAAAAGAAGCATTGTTTTGGAACTTTTCGGATGAAAAATTTTTTGGTGCCTAAATTTTTTAGTGATTTCGTCAGCTCTGTTAGTAAGAACCATGAAAATAAATCGTACTAAGTGGGAAAACGTTCTAACGGGCAACGTTATAAGCGGGGTCCACTGATTATAAATTTTGGTGACCATAATTTACTGAGAAAAATGCGAGAAATCGGGATCATTTAGACACGGAAAATTGCCGATTCTCGCCAAATGTCAACGAAATTGTTCGTTATTACTTATAAACAGCTACATCCACTCTGCAGTGAATGAAAATGTATTCACGAGAAAAAAAAAATCTTAACATGGCAAATTTGTATAATGAATATTTCTCGCCATGCAGTCAAATGCAATATAGTATAATATATAAATCGTGCAAATTATCTTCGTCCTTGATCTCGGCAAACATTATAAATTAGAATAAGCTGAAAAAAATAACAAAACGGGGCATTTTTTCATTGAAAAAAAAGTCTCGAAGTGCGAAATTACGGGAATGTCCCATTTACGGGTCGTATCAATGTGCAAGTCAGAGCATCGGACATGTAATAAATATTTTTCATTTAGTTATCAATTGAATAACAGACAAACAAAACATTTCCTGAATGTTATCAGCAAAAAAAATGTGGATGTTAAAACTTTTTTTTTTCTCGTGAATACATTTTCATTCTCTGCAGAGTTGATGTAGCACTTAGTCGGTGCCTAGGCGGTTTATAAGCAATAACGAGCAATTTTCGTTGACATTTGGCGAGAATTGGCAATTTCCCGTGTTTATATGATCCCGATTTCCCGCAGTAAATTATGGTCACCATAATCGTTATAAAATTTCAAATGTGTAATATAGAATTTGATTATATCTGATTATATTTTTTATAGAATGAATCCCGCTTATAACGGAATATTGTAAGAAAATGCTATAGAAACAGAAGCAAAAGCCACGAAAAATGTAACGTTATATCCGTGTTCGTTGCGTTTTCATCGACTTATTTTCTATGGCAATCAGCCGTGACAACCAATTATTGACGTTATATCGAAGGTTGTTACGACTGAGATCGTAATAACCGAGTTTGACTATTGTACGGTTATTTTCTCATAATTTTCTTGAAAAATCGTGATCGTCGAGGGTGCTGAATTCACAAAACGGACGCCGGAATCAACGCCTGCGTCGGCTGATTGAGTCCTTTTTTCTTTCTCATAGCCACCGTGTACTCGGCAGAAGATAGCACCTGGAAAAACACTATAAGCGAGTTTATGACTGGATCTAATTAGAAAAGGTACTTGATCCAACAGCTATTCCGTAGGAAACTGCCACGTTATAGAAAAACAACAACTCGGTGACCGGAAGACTCGGGGAATTTTTATTGCCATTTCGAATTTATGTCGCAATATCTGCAAGGAAAAATCCAGGACGTAATTCCTAAAGATTATTTTGGCAAGTTGCAGAACCGTAAAATCGGACCCGACTGCGACTAAGGAAATTTATGGCTATTCCATAAGTCTCCGAAAAAAAAAATAAAATCCAATACTAAAATATTGAAAACATTTCGCAAAATTTTTCAAACACATCGGGAATTTTTTTTCCTTCTTCTTCTTCCCCCTCCAATAAAATTTTTCCGATACAGATCATTTTTCACCACAGCGACTCCATGAATACAGCCAGAGCTGTTTATTGATTTCATCACAACCGAGCTGTGTTCGAGAAAAAAAAAAAAAAAATAGAGTAAAACCAAGAAATTTCTCGAGATTTCGTGCCCTAAACTTGATATTTCAACGCATAAATCTCAACCAATGGAAAATATTAGTTTTCTAGGATGGGGCAGAAAAATAAACCTAAAAAGTTATCGCTGGAGTTCTTGTCTCAGAGCAAAAGCAACAAAAAAAAAAAAAGTGAAATTCTCCGTTTTTCCAGATTGCGGGGATTAGATTCCAGGATTTGCGCAGGTTCGTACTGTTTTTCCCCTAGTTTACGTGGAGGGTGAATGCATTATTATTACGTGGGCGAGTTGAGAAGAATACGTTTCCCGTGGGCGGTCGTGCTGACGTGAATGTATGTGTTTCCAGGAGCTTTGGCGCCCACCTGTCCGTCTCTTTTGTGTGGGGTTAGTCCCACTTCATACTTCTCTTTCGAGGGGGTGGGAGGGGGAATAGAGAGGGACCTTGATCTCCTGTTTCGAGTTATTAATCTCTGCGGCTGAACGTCATCGTTTGGCTCATCTGTTGAGTTCTCAGAATAATTGCTGCCGAACGGTTTTGTCGCCATCTATTTCGTGAAAATTCGCCAAGCTGTGGAAATGCCTGAATATTTTGATGTGGAAAAGTGGTAACTATAATGCACTGAAAGAGAGAAAATATTGAAACATTTATGTGAATGAAATCATGAAAAAATGGAGATAGTGTTTCATGAACTGGAAGCCAATGGAGTGCATTTTTAGCTGGAAGCCCTTTTTAACAAAAGAAGAAGCCTTTCTAGGGAATCCTTTTTTTTTGGGGTGGGGGGAGGGATTGCTTCGATTCACATAGAGTCGTTGAACTATGTAATACTGTACTGTATGTACTAAGGTGTTTTCGACATTTTTTTTATTCACATACTTATTACCCCAAATTCTGCAGTACACTTAAGGGCACTTAATAGCTTTAACGTAGTGAAACACCATGTTCTAATAGAAATATCATTAAAAATACTATTTAACCATTGATTTATTTCAGATTTTTTTTACACATTTTCTTGATTGTATGTGCTATGCCCTATGCTGGTAAAAAGTTCTACATATCTTAGATACCTATTTTTTTTTGTAAATTTCCAAAAAGAAAAGCATTAAAAAACAGCTTACATGCATGATTAAATACCATGACAAGGATGTAGAAATTGTTCAGCTCATGGAATGAAGCAAAAGATTTTGAATAGGATTGAGTCAATGAAGTCTCAACCTTTTGCTTCATTTCATGAACTGAGCAATTTCCTTTATTTTGAATTAATTTGTATTCAATTACATCGATGTCATGATTATCACGTGTGCAAGCTGTTTTTAATGCATTTTTTGTTTTTGAAAATTTACAAAAAATTAAGTATCGGAGATATGTAAAACTTTTTGCGGCACAGGATAGCACATAAAATCAAGAATATGTGTAAAAAGTTTGAAATAAATCAATGGTTAAATACAATTTTTAATGGTATTTCTATTACAGCATAGTGTGTGTGTTTCATCATGTTAAAGGTATTAAGTCCCCATTAAAATTAGGCGTAACAATATATAAATTTGCTAAATAGAATTTTGGTAGATATTAAGAGAGAGGTGAATATGTTACGGTAAAAGCCCGAACATATTACCAAGGCGAGTTGATAAAAGCCCGAAATACTCTCGTAAACGTTTTCATTTCAGATATTTACCAAGTCGAAGCTCGTTTTTAATGAATAAATCAACTATCATGAACTCATTAGTTCCTGAACTTATTATTTCCTTATTAATTAATAATTATAATTAATAATTATAACTAAATAGTTAATTAACTGCCATAACTTATTAGTTGCTGACACTAACTAAATTAAAATCTTACCCAGTTAAAACCTACTCCGACCATCAATGGTCAATTGGTTCATTGAAAGCTTGTTTTAACTGTTCAAATTAATTAATTTTCTCCGAACAGAATGAAGTTCAAATCAATTAATTAACGATAGTTGGTCATTATTTCATTAACATCAGGAAATATTGAGTTCTACGTGGTTGATTAATTCAATATTTATATAATTATAATTGTAATTATTAATTAATGGGAGTCGGTAACTAATAAGCTCAGAATGGTTGATTTACTTATTAAAAACAGACTTTAACTTGGCAAAAGTCCGAAATGAAAAAGTTTACAAGAGTATTTCGGGCTTTGGTTTATGCCTTGGTGTAAACCTAGACTGGTAGAACGTAACAAATGTTAGATAAGATCATTTGATCATTTTATTTACTCAGTTAAAACACAGACTCAAGACATTTCAGGGCTAAGCTATCTTGTGAGCACCAAAAATTGATAATTGGTACATATTTCTCATTACAATAATATAACGAGAGTAAAAGAAAAGAAATACGCCTCTATATATGACGAGCTTATTTTCAAAATGGAACATTTTCAAAATTGAAATACAGTCGAATCCCGTTATAACGAACGCCAAGAGACCGGAGGAATCACTTCGTTAAAACGAAATTTCGTTATATAGGAATTCCAGGTTACCTAGCATTGTTCCTATGTGAACTTATTCGGGGGATTAAAAAAGTGTTCGTCAAAACGAGATTTTCGCCATAACGGTATGCGTTAACACGGGATTCGACTGTAACTCCCTTGAATGTTGATCAAGAAACATAGCATTTAAATATTCTTCTACCATTCCTATATACTACCTGTTAAAACTGTCTTGGACTTCGTGACCCCCCCCCCCCCCCTCTTTTCAATGTTAGCAGATAGATGCATTGCCATAAACTTTGAAAACTTTTGTAGTCCTCGGACTCTAGTGACTGCACGTAGAAATTTTTTTAGATATTTTAAGCTTTTAGTTATTAGACTTTGCAGTCATAACGACGACATGGTGCCGGAGATTTGTCTGTTGCTTTAGTATTAGCTGATACTCTCCTTTGTGGACAATTTTTCAGTCTCGTGGTTATACCTCTTCGAGAGATCTTACGAAAGCCTGTATTCGCTTTTGTGCTCATTGTCATTGTTGTAGAGGGGGCCACTTTTTTTTTCAAGAAAAAAATTTATTATTTTTTCATCCATATTCTGCTAGTGCAGAACTTACAACAAGGGGGGCCTGGTGTGGCCGCACTGGTCGAACACCCATAACGGTGGCTCCGAAAAAGACGGGCGCTAAGCAGGAAACATGGTCCAAAGGAGACCAAATGGGTGAAAAAGAGTTGAAGGGTCGGGCTGGAATCCTGCCGGGCTTTCTCTATCAGTTGCGCCGTTAATTATGAGGGGGCCCCTAAATTATTGAAGACTCAACATTTAAAATTCAATAATAATCAATATTGTGAATTTTCATTAATTATGAAATTCTTTCATTCGTTGTTAATTCGGAAATTATTCATTTCATTGATTCTCGTCAATTTGGAAATGCTTTCAGTGATTCTCGTTAATTGAGAAATTTAGTGATTCGCGATAATTGAGAAATTCAATGGTTCTCGTTAATTCGGAAATTATCTCTTTCAGTGATTCCTAATTCTTGTTGATTCAAAAGTACGTTCATTAATTCTGAGCTTATCATTGATAAGACCTGGCTCATATTTTTGTATAGGTATTTTCCAATCATTTCTGGGTATTATGTAATTTTGCATGCCGTCTGGGTACCGACTTCTTCTTCAAGCGTTTGAAATCGAGGTTGAAGCCATCCCACGAAAAAAGTTTGGAGTCCCGTTCGCCTTGTGAGGTGGGGGTAGTAGTGGTGGATTTGTAGCTCTGCTTTTATGTGTTCGTTTATAAGACAGAGGTTCTCAACTTTATTTTTATAGTCACGACCCAAAACCTACAGCACGATAAATTTTGCGACCCATCGGTTTATTTGGACTTGAAAAATGTTTATTGAATATTCCTAGATAACAAAATATTCAGTTTTCGAAATTTTTGAAACCAGTCAGCGGTGCTCTACGAGGTGGCGGGGGAAAAAAATGCCCATATAAAAATTATGGATGTCGGTTGTCAAATATCACATGTACGAATGTCAAATGTATTGATGCCAAACATTAGAAAGTATGAATTTCAATTATTAAAAAGTGTGTGTCAAATATAAAAAAGTATGTATGTCAAGTATCAGAAGTATATTGTCAAATATTTTTATGGATGTTAAACATTAGAAAGTATAAATTTCAAACATTTGAAATTATGGATGTCAAATATCGGAAAGTATGTGTGTCAAGCAAGGCCGTAGCGTTTCTTCTCGGGGTCCCTTGAAAAAGTTAATATTACGCAAAACGAGTGTGCATTTCTTTGTGAGGCCTGCATTCGGTTCGGGTCTCTTGGGCAGTGCCCTGGTTGCTCCAGCTTAGTTACGGGTCTGGTGTCAAGTATTAAAAAGTATTGCGGTCAAATATTAAAAAGTATGGATGTGTCAAGTATCAGAAGTGTGGACGCGAAACGTTAGATGTGGATGTAAGTATTAAAAGGTGTGGATGCGAAGTATTTTTTAGTATGGATGCCAAATATAAATAACATGGAAAACAAATACAGTACACATTGTAATGCTCATGTAAAATCAAAAGTCTTTTTTTTCGTCTTGTGTTTTTTTTTTTTCCTTTTACATGAAAAGGGAAAGGTTGAAAAAAAATGCTGTTTTTGCTTCACAAAATGCCACGTAATCAGTTTACAAAACACAAGAGGGTGATAAATGTTGCCGCAAGATTTATATTCGGCCATTTTTCTTCCAAGAGAAGAACGAAATTAATGGGATTTCGGGTCTCTGTGCGGTGCTTATCGAAGCACGCAGGTGCGAATGGCACAGATAAGAGCCTTTTTTTTTTTTTTATTACTATCATTGTATTTATTATTTATTATTTTTCTGCCTTTTCTAACCCATTCTTACACGAATAAAATACGGTATTATATCAAATACATTTTCCATATTCGTTGAAACATGGAATTCAGATTAACACACATCGAAATAAAGGATTATTTATACCTTAAATACAATTGCATATGAAGTTCGTTTTTGTCGAATTTCAAGGCCTTGTCTTATAGTAAAAGATTGACTGGACCTTTTCGTAAGACAAGGGTGTATGATCTCCGACCCGTGGGTCAAAAGCAGCCCACCAAGGCGTTCCATCCAGCTCGCTAAAGCTACTCCGGTATAAAAGTATCAGCACACACACACAACACGATAAATACCTAGGCTGACCATATTTCCTTCACAAAAATACGGCTTATCGCCAAAACGTTGTCGAGGCAAGTGAAGTTGCCAGTTATTTCTGAAAAAAAATTGTCGAAAGCAAGTAAGGTTCCCAGTTACAGCCATCTACTGCCAACCTTCACTTTCCTTTATGTTGTCAAACACAGCCGAAAATAAAAATATCGAAGGCAAGTAGAGCTACTAATTACAGCCAAAAAAATGTCAAAGACAAGTAAAGTTGCCATCTGTTTCTTAAACTGCTGAAAAATTGTCAATCGCGGAAAATGATGGGTAGGCCTACTCTTTTATATACTTCTGAAATTATTTTTTCATTAATTTTAAATTTTCATTAATTATAAAATTATTTCTTTCACCAATTCTCAATTTTTTCATCAATTATTACTTTTAACAATTCTGAAATCCACACATTAACAATAATTCTGAAATCCACACATTAACAATAATTCTGAAATCCACACACATTAATAATAATTTTGAAATCCACATTAACAATAATTCTGAAATTATTTCCAGCAGTAGTTCTACAACAACATTTCTTTCGGTAATTCTGTTAATATTTTTTTCATTAATTATAAATTTTCATCAATTATGAAATTATAATAATCTCTCATATCTGTCATTGAGGTGTGGGGGGGGGGGTTCATTATTTCCGTAAATTCAGTAATTATACATACCTTTCAGACGCCGAACTTTGCCTCTCGAAATAATTATATCATATCATAATTTCCAAAAAGTGTTTTGGATCCGGATTCCCCAAAATTCGGTACGTGGCCCATTTAATGTATCAAATGCACAGCATTACTATTGAATCCGGCGAATAGCTCACAGATCTGAATACAGAAGTACAGATTTCAGTGGTCAGCGTTCTTAACGAATGTTTCTTGTAATTTGATTGTTTTCCTAACTTTTCTCAGGATGGTCGGTGGGCCACGGCTCAGAGGTCCGCATTTGGATCACGGGCCATGGGTTGATGACCCCCGCAGTAACCTATTTGAGTTATCGTGTGTATCAAATCGGTTCAGAGCTCCGGCAGCATTCTTATGAATCAATTGAGGTCATCGAAAATGTTCAGTTTATCCCGGTAATTTGTATCCATTCATAATTACTGTTAGAAATAGCTTTCACTTGCATACATTATATAGTTACAATTTCGTTAATTAATCAATGTCTATAGCACCTAGACCTCGTCTTATTCACACGAAGACCTTCTGGGTTAGAGCATGAGCTTTTCCCTAATCGAGTTTCGAGTGAACTCGCAAGGGGGTTCCATTAGAAATAATGATGGATAAGCAGTGATTATAGGGGTTCCGCGAAAAATGTACAGTAGGACCAAGTAATGGTTTCAAATGTAACTATTTCTGTTAAAAAAATATAAGGCGGGTTCTCTCTCTCCTCCTAACGCAATTGTAGTTAGGATGTACATTATTATTTCATGATCATTGTTATCACGGTTACGAGGTCCTTGAAGACGTCGTTCAAAAAATGGTATTGACGAAAATTGATGTCCGACATTCTCAAATACAGTACGTCCAAGGCGGTACGACCAGAATATTCGCAACGAATATAAGCCTTGGTGACAAGCACTTCTATGGCTTCCAGACAAACAGATAGAGAAGCTCAAATTCCTCCTCCTCTACAGCCCAATCGATACGCGACCGGGTATAAATGTGCATGCATCCTTACCATATCCACCAACTAGCTCAAGCGTAATATAGGGACTGTCAACCAGACAATATGCCTGCTCCTGCTGGTTCCACCATCTCCTAGCCTCCCGCGCTCCCACGGTTTTGGACCCTTATTACCCTTGTGTAACCCCTTCGGGCCCTCCGAGTTAGAGACCGTAGGGAACCGTGGATGTCGAAGGAGTGGGGGGGGGGGGGAGTTTCACTAGAATTTCAAAGTTTTGAAATAGCTGTGACTCATAGAATCCCTCCCCCCCCCTGATGCTGCTGCTGTATCCTTTCAGAAATACGCGTCGCTGGCATTCATTCATTAATGACGGGGAAGTACGGTGTATACAGTAGGACATTGAAATTTTTTTTTTTGTTGTTCAAACTCCCTTTCCTCCTCATTTGATGGTGTTGGTGAAACTCTCCTCCCTGTTCTTAGACGCTTTTACCAACTTTACTGTTGTTGAGCCCAGTGTGGCTTGAAGCCCCACATCCCCCTTTCTCTTAAAGATTCCACTCCCCCTTGCAGAAGTCTAAATCTCTGCCCGAACCACTGACTCTATCCTTTTTTTTTCTGTATAATCGATTTTCGAACCCAGAAGACTCTTGAAACTTTTACGCGCTCTTTCCCCGATGGAGGAGATACGGCTTCCAGTAACAATGACAAGTCATAGCATAGCATCGATTTTGCGAACTGTAAAATAGTCTTCATCCGTTGTCGATAAAATGCGAATGATTGAGATGTACCACGGGGTTGTCGAAATTATGTGTCTTCCCCTCAACTCGGAGGATTTAGCGGGTCTTTTACTGGTCCAGATGATTCCGAAATCGAATCAGTGTTATCTAGTTCCTCCCTCACGCGCTGGTAAGACATTTCATCCAGTTCATGTAGCCCAGGGGTATTCAACGCATCGCCCGCGGGTGAAATGTGGCCCTCGCAGCTTTTTTGCCGTGACCCGCCTACCTCTTTGAAAAAAAAAAAAAATAGACTTTTTACATCGTAAGGGGCAATCAAATTAAGATCCGTAAAGCTCACTGGTGATTGAGAGCTATTGTACTGTGGAATTTATATAACTATAGTATGCTTTGATACATCAAGAGCGCCGTCCCAACGAATTCGGAGGGCTCGGAGCCCAAACACTTTTAAGAATCCCTAATTTCATATATTATATGGGGAGGGAAATTCAGCATCGGAAAAGGTATAAGTAAAAGAATTACTGAGAATCAACGTTGATTGAAGGAATGATTTTAGAATTACAGTACTAAAAGAAATATTGAGCTATTTCCAAAGTATTTCAGATTTAGGCCCTAGCGAGGGGGGGTCCGATTCCCCCACGAAATATGAGAAAATTACCGAAGAAAGGGGAAAATGGCCCTATGTCAAAAAAAAATCTATTGTTTTATCACTTTAGTTCCCCTTTCCGCCTAATAAATGCAAGTGGTTCCCCCTTCGAACGGAATTTCTGGCCACGGGCCTGATTCAGATATAATCGTGGAAAGAAATAATTTCAGAATCATTGAACATAATGATTTTTTTGTAATTAATTTGAAGGAAAAAAAAAACCTGTTTAATAAAACAGTTTCATAATCACTTCTAGAAATGAAAACGATTTCATGATTATACAGTGGAACTTCGGTTAGCGAGCAATTCGCATTACGAGCACAAATTTTGCGCTTTGTTTATTTATTGTTACGTTTTCACAACTAAGCTAATGATTTTTCGTTTTCGTGCACACGCGTACTGTGGAATTGTAGGTAATATTCTCCCCTACAGTGTCCGGCCAGTGTGCCTCACTGGAAAAATTGAGTGGGACTATTATACGAAATTAGATATCGCATTGTGATCGCGCGTATGTGCCCTTGTTTTATATATAAATTCTGCTTGGCCAGGAGTTGACCGTAGACGAACTGATATACCTCCATTGCATGCAACAGCAAGGGCTTATATTGAAGGTATCTTTTCCTGAGGGAGAGATAGAAGAAATTTCACATCTGTCTAATGTTATTAGACAGATGTGTAAACTGTGGGAATCTGTGCAAAATTCTGTAGAAAAGTACCAATGAAATAGAAGCACAGTAAAGCAGGCAATAAATCTGTCCAACGACAATGCAATTTCCCATCTCCGAGAAATCCTAAAAAGGAGGCAAAAAGCAATTGTCATTGGATACGTTCTTTTTACAATCACAAAAAAAGAATAAGAATGCAAACAACAGTCAGTCCGTAAATCGTCCAACACGAGATAGTCCTCTTCTCTCTCGTTGTTTAGAGCAGCGGTTCTCAACCGGTGCTCCACGGAGCCCTTGGGGCTCCTTGTGCACTCTCCAGGGGCTCCGCGGCCACTCTAGAAAAATAAAAAAAAACATTAAAATTTAAAAAAAAATTATAAATATTTTTAAATAGTAAAAATAAATTAGTAGTTTTAATGAATAATTAAAAATTGGCCTACGGGGCTCCGCCATAGAATTTTTTTACTAAAAAGGGCTCCGCGAGTCAAAAAAGGTTGAGAACCGCTGGTTTAGAGTAAGTTAATTTGTATATACACTATATCGTATCGCATTTTTGCAGATATATATACTGTACATATTTTTTGTATGTACAGTATACAGTCAAACCTCGTTAGTGCGTCACCCGGTTAACAAGTCACTCCGCTTACCGGGTCACTTTTTGGAAGTCCCAATTGTCTTCAGGCAGGAATCGGCACATTTATGGCTTACTCCGTTTAACGAGTCACTCCGCTTACTAAGTCATACTTTTGCTCTCCCAAGAGTGACTCATTAACGAGGTTTGACTGTATTTCACTTGAAAGCTCTAATTCTTCACCTCTCTTTCTGTGTGTGGCCCCCTTCAGCACTTGTCGTGGTTCCCCTTTCCATTTGTGGCCCCCCTTTTAGAGTATCCCAGGGCCACAAGGCATCAGGTTGCGAACTACTGCAGTATTATATAACATGCAAAGAAAAATCATTTCACTGTGGAACTTTTGCTGTCACCTATCGAATAAAACTGTTATAATTTTCCGATTGAAATTAATGACCGGCTTTTGAACAGCGTAATAAAAAAAATATTGTATCATATTAATAGTATTTTAAAAAACAAAAATATACATAAAATTATCGAATTTACTAAAGAAAATTTATCAGTTGATATTTGATAATCTAGTATGATAAAGAATTAACTTTATCTACGAATAAGATTAAAGAGAACGTCTCACATAACCATGGACGGCCCTACTTTGCCATTGTACTAATGTTATTTTACTTTACAAAAACATCAACCGTTAAAATTTTGAAGCAAATTCGACAATTTATAAAATATTATTGTTTAGAAAGAAAAATATTTTATTACACTGTATTATATTATTTATTCAATATATTTCACCAATCGGAAACCTTTTACCAATGTCAATTGAAAAATTATATTAGTTTTATTCGGTAAGTGGCAGCAGATATTTCAGATCAATGATTTAGATTTATATTAACATGTTAAATTGCAGTGGTTCTTAACATGGTGCCATATGGCCCTCTAGCATCTCTGGGATATTCTGGGGGAAGCACAGGTGAAAATCAGATTAAGGGGAACCACGTCAAGTCATAGGCGGAGATTGACTTGGAAGTCTGGGGGGGACAAGGTCATTATTGCTGGGGGAGCACGATGATGATGATGTCATTTCATATATACATTAGATCATTCGACTCGACCTTTGACGCTGGGGAGTGCAATGCCCCCCCCCCGTATCTCCGCCCATGCGTCAAGTGCTGAAGAGGGCCCTCAGACAGAGAGAGATGATAGATTTCAAGTGAATTGTGTGTGTGAAAATGTTAATACCCTCTGAATCCAGCACAGCGTGGAACCAGGACCATCTAAATCCGCGGACCCATATTGGTACGGCCCTCATATCCATACGGCACATGATGAGATCTGGTACTACAATTTCTGGATGTAATTAATATGTAAGCTATTACTTCTCTCCAGCCACATACTGGGGACCCCAGAACACTATCAGTGCCGTCTTAATACGTGGGTCCACCCTGGAACGGACCGGGGGCCTCAAGTTTGAAAGGGGTGTTCATGATAACGATATTTGATCAAAATTTTTGAGAGCTTCAATATGTGAATAACATATTAGACAGGCATTTATATCCAAGTACGGGGCCTTAGCAAAATTACTGTATCCAAGTGGGGGAAGCCGATGGGTCTCTTCAGACGACCCTGCACTTCTCCTGAGGACCCATGATGTTGAGACGCCCTCCCAGCAAGAAGGAAGTTCACTGATTTCTAGCCCAGGATGGGCGCGGGCCAGCGCCCAACTCTAGCCCAGTGTTTCCAAAAGTGGACAATATCGTCTCCTGGTGCGTGATGGAATTGTCCAGGGGGCGATAGAAGCTATGTGTATAACATAGGATCCTATAGGTGCACTTGAGTTGAGGGCAATGAGAAAAAAAAGTTTCTCTGAAGAAGGGGGCGACGGAATAAAAAGTTTGGAAAACTGTGCTCTAGCCCATAGTGTACAACCCCTTTCTCAGCTTTGATCTATTATCTGCACGTATAAGGAACATGGCGGGTATCATTCACCTTGAGGGACCCTAAACATAAGTTTTTTGCATCCAAAGAAAAATGATAATCCAGGTCTATATGGTGTGTTACATATTCAGGTTTTGTGTGAATTATTTTTTTCTAATTTTTTTTTTTTTTGACAGATCTGACAGCCCCACAAGAGGTCCTTGTCAAGAAACTCACTTCAGATTCACTCATCCTCACATGGGCGTTACCAAACGTCCCACAAGACAATCCCATGAAGTTGTTCAGCTTCGTGTTGTCAATCGCGCCTTTGACCGTCTGGGGTAGTGGTGAGTATGAGATTCTGATACGCTAAATTTTACTACATTTTCAATGTGCTCGTGAATGTTAGTGATTTACTAACAGTCGAACATTCAACGAACTAACAACGAAAATTCACTAACAGTTCGTCACTGAATGATTAAGAAAATGCGTAAACGAGTGACTGAATGAGCTGGTGAATAAGTGAGTGAGTAGCTTTGTGAGTAACAATATGAATGGCTGAGTGAGTAAGTGAATGAGTGACTTGTCTGTAGATATTCCTAACAGTGAATTGCCATGTCAGTGAATTTTCCTTTTGGTGAATTGCATAGTAGTGAATTGTTGTCTGCGAATCTTTTGCATATGAAGATACAAATATTCATGTCCTACAGTGTTGTAATCTTTTTTTATATTTGTAAAAGGTCGAGAGAAAGAGCACTCTCTCCCACCCACCATAACATCAAAAGAAATAAAGGGTCTTCATGAAGGCACAAAATATAGCGTGGTCCTATCTGCAGTCTACGGCGATCCAAGTCACAGGCGGAGTAGGAACAGCCTTGTCATAGTTCCAGCTCCAAAGTTCACAGTGTCAGTGCCCTCGACATTGCAGCAAGATATACCAGTTGGAGATGATGGGATACCATCTGGAGAACCTCGTAAGATCATGCCTTCGATTGATTCATAGAGAATTCCTAGTGATTTTAATGCAATTTGATATTTCTGAACAATTTCGTAACTGGTTAATTCATATTCATTACAGCTTGTAACTGCAGTGATGCTGGATCGTATGCTTGCGTCAGGCGGCCTGGATTCATAGAATGCACCTGTTTACCCGGACACACAGGTAAATGGTGCGAGGAATGTGCTCCGGGCAACTTCCTCGTCGGGAAAGAGTGCAAGGTCTGCCCTTGCACTAACACAACATCATCTGCAGAGTGTGTTATAGGTAAGAAAACACACATGCCTTTTTTCATTCTAGCTCAGCCGATCATTTATGCATGTATGAGTATATAGGCTATGCAATCATTTTTGACTAAGATGGGTTTTTTTTTTCAAAGACGCCTCTGGTAAAGTGAGCTGCACAGAGTGTCTACCTGGTCATCGTGGTAGCCTTTGTACATCCTGTAGTGCAGGATATCATTGGAACGAAGATAAGTGCACGCCACTTGATTGTCTGAGCTCTAGTCTATGTGCCGAACAGAGAGATGCACCAGGATGCGAAGAGTGCAATTTCATAGAGGACCGCTTCCCTTCACCTGCACAGAGGAGCAATGCTGGTTAGTTCTTGGCACAATTAACTTTCACCATAAGGCTTTGTAAACTGGTGTTCAAAATTAAGAGAATTTTCACTTTTTTTTCGATTATCTCTGGAAAATCCGAACAAGTATTAATAAAATTTGATACACATATAGAGAAGTTGATACAACACAAACAATATAGGCATACAACAGTTATTGTACACATGCATGGTCGTACGCAAGATGCATCAGTAACAAATGGTCTAACACAGAGCATACAATATTGAACAATAAAAAAAGAGTTAATAGTGGTTATGGTCCCCTCTTTCTGTTATGTAGGCCACAATGTGAATTCGTACTGAAAATTCAGCTGTTTTGGTCTCTGTGGCAGTCAGCCCCACTCCTCCAGTAACACTGTTTTCAGCTTGGGATGGTTCTGGGAGGAGGCATGACGAGCTACAATTGCTCCCTCCAAGAACGTTCCGATATGCTTGATAGGGTTTAAGACGGGAGATATGGCTGGCCACTCCATCTGGAAAATATCTTCTTTCCAGAAATTTGTCAATCATATTAACCCAATGTGAACGCATGTTGTTGTCCATTAAAATGAAATCAGTGCCAACTGCACCCCAGAAAAGGTGAACACAAGGCTCCAATATTTCATACCTATACCTGACAGCAGTCACAGATCCTCTGGTATAGACATGGTGGGGACACTGAAAAAGCATACACAACACTAGATATGCACGCTCACACTTCGGGCACAACTCACTCAGTAACATTCATTAGAACATTCAATTGTTCCCTAAATCAACCCCTAAACAGCCGAATTTCCAGTATGAATTTTCACGTTTATTGTTTATAATAGTAAGAGGGGATGTGTATATAGTAAGAGACCATACCCCCATTAAATCATTTTTTTGTTTGATAGCATACATTCTGTGTTAGGCCGTTTGGCACTGATGTGTCTCACTCACGACCAGGCACGTGTACAATAACGATTGTATGACTATTTTGTTTGCATTATATGAACAAAATTTCATTAAAATTTGTCCAGAAGTTTTCAGAGATAATCTATCAAGTGATAATTCTCTTAATTTTAAACACTGATGTTCATTAATGCATGAATTTTAATTGTATGTCTCCTTTCTTGTTTCCAGATCGAGCGATAGCGGATGGGACCCTTCCACTCATTGCTGTTGTAGTGACCCTAGGGGTCCTCTTGCTTGTTGCTGCGATGGCGACTTGCTATAGGTATTGGGCTTACAGGAGACATCAGCCCAGGGTACCATTCTGGAGTATCGAGCTTCAAGACGACAAATCAGATCTTCGCGGCCATTGCCAATATCAGCATCTGGATGCAGCTACAAACAGGGCGGTGATGGCCGGTCCTCACCAAAATAGTGTTGTTGGAAGAGGACTAGTCACAGAGGGAGGACATTTAACGAATGAAGCGTTAACGCGAACTTACAATACAATCAACATTTAGTAGCGAATATTTTCTCTTCTTTTTTCATAATTTTGAAAGATGTCTCTTTATAACGGGACAACATTCACTCATTGCCAATAGTCTATATCACAACAGTATTTGTTCACATTGTGTTTTGTGTGACATCCTTCATTTTGAAATTATTCAAATTTATCACATAGTGGCAGCATTATTTCTATATATGAACAGGGTTTCCCCATAAGTTCATAAAAATTTAAAGAATTGATGTATTTGAATGTGGTCTGCGGAAAAGTTATTCTCGCAAAGGGGGATTAAAAAAAAAAAAAAAAAATTAGTTCAAATTTTTGGGAATAGATGGCGTTGCACAAAAGTAAACCACTGGAAATGATAAATCAAATCCAAATCGGAGTCCTATAAAATGCAGGGTGCATGTACAACAGCTCATTTCTGAATTTTCTTGATACTGGCACCAGGGCTGGAACTAGAGGAGGCAGTGTGTGTGTGTGGGGGCAGTTGCCCTAGGCAGCAAAATTTAGGGGACTGCCCTTTTAGCTGGGAACAAAGGACACTGTTATAAAATTATCTAATTTTAAGTTGTGTGGGTGGCAAAAATCCTAGTTACAGCCCTGACTGTTGCTTATATGTTCTCATTTTGATGTTTTACCTCAGCCATGAATCGCTGGCGGCAAAGCTTTTCGAACGTTTTGAACACTGGAGAGATTGGAGAAAGGTTTAGGTTCAATCACTTTTCCCACACTTTCATTCAGCACACTCTATCAACAAATATTTGAACTAATTTTTCCCCTTTTGTGAGACAAACTTTTTGCAAATCACATTCGTGAATATACCAATTCTCCTCCCGTTTTTTATGAATTTTTAAACTATTCACAAATTTATGGGGTGCCCTGCATATCATGTTGAATTATTCAGTCACAGCCTCTAATGTCCTATATGTGGAATTTGGAAAATTTGTAAAGTTTCTCTCAGCGGCCCCTTGAAAGTTATTTCAACAACAAAAATGCCATCAACTGGTTTAAAACAATGTCCTCAAAATGGGTGGTGATGAAACGGGTAGAAGCTGATAAAATATGGGATTTTTATGGGTTGGTGTAGCGAAGATGACAATGGGAATTTTTTTTCAGAGGAGGGGAGGGGAGGGTGATGAGACAATTAAGTTTGGAAGTCTGGTTTTAGGGAACCTTATGAGCATTTGTGACTAATAAACTGTCACAGAGAGTTAGTTATACAAAGCCTTCCCTACAGGACCGTAGTGTGGCGGCTTCTCAAGACCCTAAGGCAGACTTTTCATGGGGGCCCTGAAAGTTATTATTAGTATGCGAAGTAAGTGTACATTTTCATGGGGCCCCACATTCGGCTGAGCTCTAGTTGCCTCAGCCTAGTTATGGATAGCCCCCTAGTGACACCGCGTGGTAAGATGCTCGTCTTCCACTATGAAGGCTACCATCAAGGACCATGGGTCTGAATCCAGGCATAGAACGTTAGAAGCAAAATCTTTACCTACCGAACCTGGGGCGACCACAGATGGATGGAACCTTCATTTCCCACCCAACTCCTCTGATTGGATATTGCTGTATGGCGATATATGACCGGAGTTGGTGTGCGGTAAAGCAGCCTAGTTATGGATCTGCTACCCAATCAAAAGGGTCTCAGCTACTAGTGAAAGATTAAAAAAAAATCATTCAACATTACATTTAGTTCTATCCATTAGGAAAACGGATGTCAGCAACCTACTAAACACATATCACATACTTGTAGAGTACATGAACTGCCACTACATATGCATGTATTTGCGTAGGCGTAAACTTATATTCAGTCCATGCCCCCCCCCCCTCCCATTTGTCACATCTCCGTAGTAACCTATGGAAATATATTGCTTGAGGGCCCCCAGCAATTTTCAGCTCTCCCAATATTTCCAATACCTTTACGCCCAAGTTATTTAATTCCCGTGAGATCATTTGCAGGACAGAATTGCCTAAACTGCTACTAGACGTAAATTGTATTGGCACTTCTTTATGTTCTTGCAAGTACAAAACATTGACTTCACTGTACGCAAAATTTGTACCTTCAAAAAATTCTGTGTGGTTAAAAATTCACTAGTATGCCAACAAAAATTTAATGAACAAAGCCTTTTCACACTAACCTTTTCCTTTTTATTATGCATCTTCAAAATTGTGTAGTCATTTTCCAGACACCCTGTATTTCCACATTCCTGAGGTATGGAATAAGCATAAGAAGTACTCTATACTATTGAGAGAAGTGTGAACACCATCGATAGATTAGCTCTATGCCATAAGTTTTATGTAGCATATTGCGCCAAGAGCTATAAAACCAGCAGTTATAGGTGACAATGTGATTGAACCCACTTGGGGATTGGTGATTCTTACCAAAAAGTATAAGAGAAATGCCTTAAAGTTCACCAATGCTCACAAGGTTCTCTCCAGTGCAATAGTAGGATACAACTCTACAATCATGTTTACGTCAGGGGTTCTTAACCAGCAAGATATTTTGAGATATATACAGGGTGTTTGTAATTAAAGTTCCCGTACCCTGAGTATTTTTTCTTAAAAACTGCTTATCTAAATACAGCAAATTTTTTAGGATATCTTAATGAGAACCATTGGAGAAAGATTTATGAAATAAAAAAGTTCAATTTTTGACCACCGGGTGAAATAGTAGCGCATTTTATTACATTTTAAATTTTCCGTATACTGACACTGCTCACACCGATGTAGCACCCATTCTGGTGAAGTATTCCATTGAAACCTCATGTATATATATAGTCTATAGCAGTGATTCCCAACGTGGGCGTTAACAAGAGTGGCAAGTTCCAGGGGGGGCGGGGCGGTAGAAGCTACGGGTATAACATAGGATCCTATGGGTTAGATTGCATTGGGGGGCGATGGGACAAAAAAGGTTGGGAAACTATGGTCTACAGGATGGATAGAATAGAATCTTCCATTCCATATAGTTGTTAGATGATCTATGAGAAAAATAAAAATTCAATAAAAAGCGCCACTTTTTCACCTGAAAGTCGAAAATTGATTTCCCCTCCCATAAATCTCTTTCATCGTCTCATTAAGATACAATAAAAATTTGGCTGTATTCAGATAAGCAGTTTTTGATAAAAACTACTCCGAGTACGGGAACTTTAATAATAATCACTCTGTATATTAACAAATATTTCAAGTTTGGATAAGAAAACAATGGATAATAATATAGACATTCTGTAAAGGGGGAAGCCCTCATTTTATTGGCAGGGGAGTGAGGAATTAATCCATGGGCTTCATTTGATTGGTACAAGGAACTGTACCAATAAAATGAAATCTGTGTACTCCATCTTATTGACATTAAGGGTCAGTGGGATACTAAAAGTTAAAGGCCTACAGTTTACATTGAGAAGGTAAGTTCAGATTTTTAATGTCTTCAAAACTTGCATCCAAATGGGTATTACATTATGAGGATTACCATTATTAATGGATTTGAAGTATTTGAATACTCTAAACCTTTCTTGTGTTTAATAATGAAAACAGTTTTTCCCAACTTGAATTATTTTGACAATAACGATAGCGCCATTTGGATAGTTTTCTTTCCTGGTAATAGGCTTTGACTGATACATTAATGATAAAAATTTGATTAATTTCGTACAAAAAAATATTCAATCATCAATATCATTGCAACATTTAGTAACTGTCAAAATCATGTGTGCATTTCACTCTTTTTTTTTCACACATTCGCCCAAAAGCTGTCTTGCCTGTAAATATGCGAATAAAAAGATTAGCACTTGCTATGAAGCTATGCAATGTTTTTCCCCTGCTGCAACTGTGTCAAATGAACGCTTTTTCTTTGCGAAAAAAAACAGCACTATTTTTCTGTGTTAGTGTTATTATAAGTGCACTTTAAGTGTTTTATATGTAAAAGGTATTTGCGTGTATCGTCCATGTAAAATGTGTAATGTCTATCACAAAATGTCTTTGTTCCCCATCTCTTCATATTTATTTTGTAATGCTGCTTAATGTATACACTTGATATTAGAATGCTGTAAATACCGCGTATATGTTTTGTACTAAGCAATGTGCTGTGAAAGTGATGTGTCATCGTGTGGAAAGTTTGGCAAAGTGTTATTATTTTTGTAATAATATGATAATATATAAATATATGTATGTATACACAATTAATGTAAAATTTTAGCACATCAAAAATATAAATATAATATAATTATTAAAACTATTATACAGGTGCTCTCTACGATAATTGACGATATCCTGATAGTCCTATGTCATGAACAATTGAATTCACACAAAACACCCTGATAGTACTGATACTTTAATCTGATATTGACACTAATATCCTTTACATGATTTCTATGCTATTGAAATATTTGCTATTAAGTACCAGAGTGGGTCAACTCTCCAACATATTCTTTCATCATTCAAAGTTACATAGTGGCTGTTCAAAAAGTTCCGGGACTACCTCTATAAAAATATTGAATTTGGCATTTACATGGCGATATCATTTTAATGGTTCCGGAGCTATCTCACCAGCCTCACCCTCTCTCTCTATATATATATATATAGACTGCATGTTGTATAAAATTCGTACAATTCCTTGAACACAATATTTTTTGGACTGAACAGTCGTCACATTTTGCTGGATATCCTTCACACAGGGCCAAACTTGAGCAGGTGTGAAGGGTGCAGTCACACCAGGACACTAAATTTTAGGGGCCGTCAATGCTTGATTGCATTTTGAATTTAACTTCTTAAAAAATATATATATTTGAATTCTGTCCACGACAGAGAACCTTTAATATTCAGACATTGAACCCTCTGGAGCTTTCCAGAGCTCCCTCATAAGCCAAGGAAACGGGTTACAGATGGATATTGAGTCCCAGGTGCTTGACTAGAGGGGGTGCTAAATACTTTCTTCAACCATTCATTCAAATTACACAGGAGCGATGCAAAATTCATGCTCTGGTTGAAAGAGTATCTAGTTGCAGTGCCCTGGATAATTGGTTCTCAAGCCCTGATAGCCCTTACTGTGGTACCCTTCATACAGATATTGAAGAGCAGTGCTCTACAATATGTTGTTGATATTTTTTTTGCCCTGTTATCTCAGATTTGGCACTGCCCTTTCTAGAATCCACACTTTTTTTAAGTTTGTCAATAAATTTTTTCACTGTTCCATCTTGAATTTGGTGAACCTCCACAGCATGTGTGGCCGCCCCTGTGGACCAGTGAGATCCAAACTTTTTTACTAGATCGTGCCGTCCTTGATTTCTCACCCCCTCCCCCATCATAATCATCATAGTTATGCTACATGGGATCAATATTTTGCATCATAGAAAACTTTTCGGCTTACACATAGACGATTTTCTTTTTTTCCACACACCCTTCAGTTGAGAGCTACTATTGCCGATGGACGCCCTTTTCGTGGATTTTCTTCAAAAGGGTCATGGTCATTCTTGGCCTACTTTTAACATGCAAATACTTCAGTAGAAAAATCTGAAACACATGCTGCCTTCATTTTCAAAACAGAATTTTGTTGTGGTTCCTTCACTCAGAACTATGATAATAACACTGAAGATGAATGACTGTCTCACAAAAGCTTCAAAATAATTAGCTCCATTAGCCAATATTCGTTATATGATGATGATGCCACTGGCTAAAAGTAAATAAAGAAATCAGTTCCAGAATTTTTTGGATAGACCATGTATGACTGAGTAGATTTGAATACTTGTTGTGGCATGGATGCATTTAGAGTGTCTTGAAAAATCAGCCCAGATTATTCTGTTTTACCCGTTTCTTGGTGTTTTTTAAGGTGTCCATAAACCAAAGCTAACTTGTATCAAATATTTATCTATGTTCATGGCACACTAATGCTCAAAGTTGAGCACCAAAATTCAAAAATGCTTATGCCTATAAATATTTTAATTTTTTTTTGTTGGAGTTTACCAGATCATAGTGAACACACCAAAAGGCACTCTCTGGTGAAATTACAAAGAAAAGAGAACAATCATATATTGAGCCACAAAATATTCAGTGCAGATAGGCCAATATGGAATATGACCACCTATATGCTGAATGCACAGGCAAAACAACTTCAATCCATACCAATATTATTAATGGCTTTCTGTGAGATATTGGGGGGTCCATTTAGACGAAAGACTTGTTCGCGGCTCACCAAGGCTTTGAGAAGGGTCATGGATGTATAATATATTCTGAAATGGGTGGCTATTCCATACAAGTTAGCATTTCAGATGGAATGTAATGCCCGACAACACAAATTGTGTCAACTTTTACATTATCGTCCATAAACATGTCATCAGGTCCAATGACAGAAAGAAATGATGTGAACATATTTGATCATTTTTGTCGCACCACGGTCATTTTCTGCACACGAGGGCTAATTAGACCGGGACCTACAATTTATTGCCGATTCCGAACGGCAGGCTTGTTTTTATACTCATCGAGAGGTTGGTGCGCTAACCCCTCGATGGGGGGAACTCCCTGCGGTAGCAATTTTTTGCTGCGGTCAAGTCGCCGTTTGTTGTTGTACCCCTGTGTCAGGAAACTTTCCTGACAAGGACGAACCGGGTATCGAACTCGCGACACCTCTAAACATCCTTCGGTACTTTAGGCGAGTATTTTATCGACCGGGCTACCGCGCCCCTATGAACATACGGTAAAAGAATGTCATTTTGATAGTGCACTACAGTGTCACAATCTTTAGTGGACACGAAGGTTGATGCGGGCGCCAATAGCGATTTCTGTCCAGATCTTCATGCCATTACAATAGAGAATAATGGGTTTGTTGCTTAACTTTTTGACATGAGTATAATATTAATGCATACGTTTTTAGTGTCATGAAAAAATGAAATAGAAGAAAGGGCCTAAATACAGCCCTCTTCCTTCTAACCAAAATTCAGATAACTTGAATTACAATCAGTTTGGTATTCGAGAGCAGTAACTTATATATGTACATTACTGCATCGTATATGATATAAATAACCTTTATATACCATCGGTTCATTTTGGGACAAGGGTAAGGGTGCTTGAGTATGGATGCCATGCATATAGTCATTATATATAATATGGAAATCAAAACATATCAAAATGGTCGTGACCAAAATCTATAAAACATGCTTTAGAAGCTAAACAAATTTAATGATTCCAAGAAGTTCCGCTTATTTGAAACTGTTAAATAATTTAACTGTTTATAAATGATAACACTGAGCAATATTGAATTTACTTCTGGCTATACATATTGTTTGCAATGAAGGTGCTCATCGTCAATGAAATTATATGATGCAGTAAAAACGAGACTCAGATAATAAAAGAAGTTTTTATTGCAAAGTGTTGATTGAAAGAAAATTGTATGTTTGTTCAAAGCATAAATTACTGTGTGTATGTGCGCCTATTGAGCTTTGTGCTGTGCCAGAAATTGCGGAAGCGATGTTGATTTTGCCCAAATTAATGCCAAGTATTGCTGTACAATTGTGTCTTGTCAAGGAATAGAGTATTACTTTTTTTGAAATTCAATAAACATAAGCAGTGGTGGGATTGAAATAACACAAAGGGTTCTCGCAGTGAACCAGTTGTTATAATTGGTTATACCTGTGAACACATTGTGCTTACACCTTGAAACATAGAACTCCAGCTACAGGCACCATCTTAGCAACTGGTCCAAACTTGAAAAAAAAAATTTGATGTTCTATCAAACCAATTCAAATCGGCCGAATCTCACCGTTAGATGCATTATTTGCCATATTGGGACTTATTTTTTTCTTATCAAAATTTCTTTAAAGCCAAGCTTTTTTTTTTTTTGTAAGGATTTGGTGGCCACACGTTAGACATGCTTACATAATTTTCAAAATTTTTGTTCTCTGACAATATTATGACCACACGTAGAAAATTAGACACCAATAATTAATACCTTTTTAGTCGCTGTAACGGAATAAGAGAGTCGCGTCCTTTTCCTACACTCATCCCAATACACATCAAGAAATGTAAGTTCTAAATCCATAGGCCTATTTTAACACGTTCACTGCGGGACCTAAATTGCTTGTCGAGTCCGTGGGACACATTTTTTTAAAGATTAAAACTAGTTTTGTACATGATGCCAGGTGGCGTCATTAGCAGTGATCATGCTAAGCATGCACAATAATGTTTTGCACGATTGCTCTGAATAATTGTACTTTTTCTCCTTCCTTTGTTTCCAAGTACCAATAGATTGAGAGAAACGATACTTATCCTAAATGATATGATCTCATAATGCACTTGTATAATTTCTCGTTATCTGCTAATGTGTATAAGTTCTGTAAAAGTAATGTTTCCATTGTGAGAAAATGTACCATCAGATACTTCATTTTTTGCAAAAATCACTGTATTTAAAAATAACGAATGTAGCACAAAAATTGCTGTCTTATGAAAGAAAATATTTTATTTCAACGTTCCTGGCTGTAAAAACAAATTTGCTGTGCATACCGGTGATATGATTGTGTGTCCGTTGTAATTTTTTATATTATTTAGTGCATTTCAGAAAAGAGAAAAATATTAAAAACTATAAAGCTACTTGTATGTGCGTGTTGAATCTCATTATCAGGGCTCAGATTTTTTCATGCCCCTAAAAATGAAACATAGTTGCTGATCAGTAAATTCAGGTTTTTAACCTATCGGAAACGATATTTCATCTGCAGGGCATAAAAATCTATGAGCCCTACTCATTATATATACAGTGGATCTCGCTTATAACGTTTTCCGAAAAAACAAAGTGAAGGGCTTTAAAGGGGATTAGTAGCAGTGGATCATAAAATGAGTCATACTTAGCAGGGAAAAAATATGAAACGGGATCCGCTGTAAGAGACAGAAGCATTTGGAAATACAGTAGAATTCCAATCCTCGCATTAACCAAATCTGCAGTGTCTAGAATTCTCACTGATGAAAATAAATATTTTAATGGGAATGAGATTTACAAGCACAAATAAATGAATGCAACAATGAAAAAAATCATCTGATCTCATCCCAACAGACTCCAATAACTTTCTTTAGAACCAAGCACAAAAACAGTTATTAAAAAAATAGAATGTTTTCACATGAACCGAAAATAAAAACGCATATTTAGTCAACACTGAAATACAAAGAGCCGATAACATCATTTTTGACCTTTGCCCATTCCTTTCTGCTTTAGCGACTCCATGAAATCACACCCGGTTATACTTATATGAGACACTGTTTCATCATTTGTTGTTTCCTCGCCGATCGAAATGCTACTGAGCAATTCATCATCGATTTCCTCCTCAATGCTCTGTTCCGTGTTATCCTGGCTGTCGTTCAGGTCATTTTTGTCCAAACTGAGATCAGGCAGGAACGATTCCAGTCTAGATCTCACACTTAGTTCACTACCAGAATTCTCATCATCATCTCCACTCGAGTGACTGAGAACCGAACCCAGTTTCGATTTCATACTAAGGTCACTACCAGAGATACTATCAACATCTTGATTCATATCGAGTTTGGTATCAACGCTAACCTCTCCAGACAAACGAGAAGGCATGCCATAATCAGTATTCTTGTTGTCGCCACTACAACTTTCGGAATGGCCACCGGTATGTTGATTTTGCATCAAGTCCTGCATCAGCGACTTGATCATGGATTTGTTGCTCGAATCACCATCATCGCCGCCCTTGCTCGATTCCTTGCTGAGATTCAGTTCGTCCTCGAAAAACAGAGGACTTTTTTTTGGGAATGACCAACTCGATGAAGAATCCGAGGATGTGACGGACAGGGGCTTCGAAGTCGTCAGAGATGGGAGATCCTTCAGTGAAGTCAGGCTGTTTTCTCGACCAATGTCCTCCAACAATGAAGGGAAAGCTGTGCTCACTTTGAACATTTCTAGGTGGTCCTTTGCGGACGAATCATTTTGCTTGCTTTTGGAAATAGTCCCTGGCTCGTATTCGTTGCTCTTCAGCATGAAGCTGAAAGGATCTTTACTTTGAGCCGAAATGGATGGATTTGATAGCTGCTTACTCTGATATACAGATTGGTTGTCCAGCACGCTCTTGGAATCCATGGAAGGTACAGGGTCATCGAAGAAAGGATCATACATAGGATCCACAGCAGCTTTCGCTTTGGTTTCGGCGAAGTCCTGGCTCACTGTTTGAAAAGACTTTGACACATCACTCTTGTGCTGAGATTTATTATCCTCATTTGCAATGATCGAATCCACGGATTTACTCCCGGCAGTGGATGATGTGCGCTTCTCATCCAGAGCCCTCAAGAGATGTAGGAGGACAGGCAAGTCCGGTCGGGCGTCTTTGATGTCGAACTCCTTGATGAGTTCTGCCCTGGACATGCACGTCTCGGGCCTGGTCTCTTCGTCGAACACGGATAACGTGAAGTCCAGGTTGAAGAACTCCATGAATTCACGCACGAGGCCCAGGGCCCCTTTACCCCGAGGCTCCGACGACGTGGATTCGCAAAGCTTGACGGGAAGCCTCTTGGCCTTCCAGCGGTCATCGTCTTCGAGAGCCAGGAACACTGAGGCCCGGAGCTCGGCTTTGATGCGGCCCAGGACCCCGGCACGTTCCAGTGTCTTCTCGACCAGGTCCCTCAGCTCGGTGTCGGCGACTTCCATGTCCTCTTCTTCCAAAGACATCATTCGATGGCGGTTGAATTTTTCAAACTTCTATCGATCTTCAATACACACGGTTGCGCATCTACAGCAGAATTCAAATAAGAATTGTGGGAAGGTAAATAAACGTTGCGCCTTTATAACGGCTAAGCTTGGTTTCTCATCATGACATTTTTCCAAATAAAACTACACATTTGACATACACTACTCCCGAATCAAAAACATTTTCACATATTGAACATAAATGTTCTCCGAAATTTTGTTTTTCATCCATACAATTTGAAAATTTAGCTCGTTCCCTTTTCACATGGATATGGCGAAAAAACCATTATGAGTCACATCGTCCTAAATAATTGTCAAGTCATTTTGTTTACTAGCTGTTGCGTGTAAACACGTGGTCCGTGAAAAGTCTGATTTCCCGTTATAATTATTGAACCTTGATCATCGTGCTTGAAAACAAATCAACATGAGACCCTTAACTGAAGATGAGACGCGGGTTGTCTTCGAAAAGCTCTCGAAATTGTGAGTAATTCAATTCTTTCGTTATTTATGCGTCAAATGGTCATCTCGGTCTCGGCAATATATGATGTTATTTTACTGCTCCGCACGCTACTATATCAGGGCTTGTCCAGACAAAATTTGGGTCCATTTTCCGGACCCTTGCCGAAATTATAGATCTGAAAAGTGGACCCTTCACAAAATACAAATTAATGAAACCATGAATTTGGTAGGGTAGCATCCACCAGAAAGTCGTCAACTGTGGCACCTCGGAAACGTTTGTTTATTTTTGCTGTGCTTGATGCTCGTGAGTACTTGATCAACACCTTGGAGTAATTGCATTCAAGGAAGTCCGTTAGGGCAACTACAGGCAGTGCTGGCCACTGGAAAAAGGTTGAAGACCCCTGGCTCAGAGAGACTGTCATGGGATGGTTTACCAGTAAATATAGTCAAATCTATGTTTTAGGGATACTCAGAATAAGGAAAATTCTATTTAAAGGACGAATGTCCCAATGCACTGTATACCTTTATGTCGAGAGAGAAGAAACTGCAACTCACTGACATTCCACTGGCTTTGGCGACTTATAGCACCTTTGGCAATCTGGATTATACTTATTTGGTGGTCTGGATTATACTGTACCTCACCAAGTTTTAGACTATGCCAAAACAGTGATATGTTGTTAACACCATCCTCCAGCTTATATTTAAACATTATTGAGTGTTCTTATCATTCAGCTTGTAACCATAAGAAATAGAGCTAAATCCAGTGTCTGGCAATCAAAAAAAATAGTTGCCAAGCTGTAATGTACCGTATTTTGGGAATTAACCAAGAACTCATTTTACTCTGAGTAAAGGACACTTTCAATTCAAGGGTAAAAAGGTCTGATTTTATGGTTGTCACTGTACGTTAAATGCATCAGTCGGGCCCCCCCTCCACATCCAAGAGCATGAAAAAAAACGAAAAAAGGATGGTAATTTTCCCATGCCTGGAGCCTTATCAGCCCATCATTGTGGGGGCCATAGCACCAGTGGTGGGCTATAAATAACTCGCCATTCATAAACAACCTCCATCCAAAGAGCGAGGGACCAGATCAGTGAGTGACTAAATGGGTAACCTAGAGATTTGTCCATCTTGAAATCTGGTAAACAACCAGAACAAGTGGACTACTGACTCTGTCCTTCGCTATCTGGATAGAGACAAATTTATAGCGAGTTATACAAATTTTGCCTGCCTCCCTCCCACCCTTTTTGTTGTCCCTCTGAACTTCGCTTGCTAAGCCCCCTGCGAATGTGTGACTAAGATCTTTTAGACCTTACAGGCATCTTCAGTCCAAATTTTGACATACTGCTGGGCTGAAAACATATTGTAATTATTTGAAATTTACTCACAGTCAGTTTTTATGGAAAAGATGTTATTCATTTTTAATTGGGAAATTTGTCTTTGCAAAAATGATTCGTAAATTATGATTCTTTTTTGTCTCTCAAAGTTTGGAAGAAAATATTCGGCTGCTGATTGATAGACCAGATGGGACGTATTGTTTCCGTCTTCATAAAAACAGAGTTTTTTACATCAGGTAAGTGTGAAAGCTGTCAAGCATGTTGGATTCATCAAAATCAAACTCATCCTGTATTTAATCTGTACATGCAAATTTGGCTACTGAAAGTAATGCGATCTTGTGTATTCTCTGGTATCAGGGTCATTTCCAAAAAAAGTGTACATTCCACATTTTGAAATTAACATTTTATTTTTTGGTCATAAGACCCAATTCAGTCATAAGACCTCTGTTACGAAAACAAACATCGCTGTAAAAAAATATTGTTATTTCTGCTGTTTTTTGTGTCTTAAAATAATGAAATAAGCTTGTTTCTTACACATACGCCAAAAAAAAAAGCAGTTTTAAAAAAAATTAATTTTTTTCTGTCATTTTGATGGTTTTTCATGATTTTTTTGAAATAGCACATAAAAAAGTTTATATTTTACACACATTTTGCGACTTGAAATCAAAACATTTTATTTCTGACAGACAATGGGTTGGTAATTTATAATTTAATAACATCTTAGTTTGAAGTGTTCTTAAATTTTTCTGCCTGTGAACTGCAAAAATGCTTCCTGCAACAGTGTGGACACCATTGTAACAGGATGCACAGAAATGTTTAACTGAGAGAAAGATATCTTAAATAGTCTAAATAGGCCCTGCAAATACTTTTATTTTCTCAAAAATTATATACAAAATGTGATAGGTGACCCAGAAACTCTTACAACTTTTGAAAAACATCCACCCCATCCCTCGTAGTTTGAATTTGGTCTGGTAAAACTATTAAAATCTGTTCAAAGTGGACGCTAGACTTGCTCAGCTGTATATTATATCATCAGGATGATTTTTCTTTTATTTAAAAGTTTTTGTTGAAATCGAATAGTAATTTGATATTGGTATAAATCTGACATTAGTGATCCAGAGTGGACTTGTCGGGGGGGGGGGGGGGAAAGAATTGGGCCTGGAAACAAAAATATATAGGAAGGTAATGGTTCTGTCCCATAAAATACAGAATGTATTACCATATAACGACCTTAACTTATGTCTCTTATGACACATTTCCCTGGATCTATGCCTGACAGTGATTTTAACAATCTGTACTACTTTGCTTTTGTATTTTACTGAAAAAATAACATGATGGGGGAATGTGGTAAAGAGTTTAAATCGAATAGATAACTTATTAAATTCAATTTAAATCTTCAAAACCTTTTAACTAAGAAAAATTTACTTTAAATCATAGTTTCTATTCTGTTGCGTTGCTTGAGTTTTTGGAAGACGTAACAGAGTGGACAAATTAGCTTAAATTATTTTTTTCATTATAAATTTAAATGATTGATGAAAACTTTTTTTATATTTTGAAGCATATCTCCATTTACTATCACTTGATGCCGATATAGATGAAAAATATCTTAATTATTTATGATAGTGACCTAACAGAGTGAACATTCGACTGAGAAAAATCTGGTACCAGAGACATAATGTGAATATTAAGTTGTTTTGCAAATGTCAAATCCAAAATTGTTGATTAAGCATTAAAAGTAAACCTTTCAATGAGCTCAAAAGTGTTATCAGATTTAATCCCGGATAAATATACATAAATTATATATACAAAGTCTCGGAAATGGTTTGTACACTTTTTTTGGGAAGGACCCATTAATCTGTTTTACTCTGTAATGAAATCATAAGTAGGCTAATGAAAGGGAGTTTCAATCACAATTTTTTGGAAGCGATGTCTGGAAATATTGCGGATAATGCACATCTATGCAGACTAAGAAATTCAGAGGTTTCGTGTAATCTGTGGATGTTTGACAGGAAGTTACAAAATTAAAAAAAATTGAAATCTAATTTCTCTGATGAGATTTAGGGTGAGGTGGGGTAGCTGCTGTGGTGGTCGAGTGGTCATCGTGACAGACTTTCATCGCGAGGATCTGGCTGAAGTTGGTTTTCTGCGGTTCCCAACTCTGAGGCGCGAATTCGAGCCAATCTCCCTGTTAAAAAGTCTTGCCGCAGAGAACAACAGGCCTACAATGGTATAATTGTTCATACATTACACTTCAATCTCTATGAGTTGAGAAAAACTCATAGTTTAAAAAAAATTATTGCAGATGGCAGCACTACACACATAACAAGCATTGCACAGAAACAAACTTCATGGAAGGTTCACTATACATATATACACACACATTCCAACATGTACCAATTCGTTAGAAGTTCCATAGAGGAATGTGGACGAGGTACATGTTTGAGGTTTAATAGTAGTAGTAGGGTAAAATGGTCATACTGAACATAAAATGGCATAGTACTTAGAATTTAAACTGACATTGCTACCAAATTTCTGTTTTAACTTTCACTTGCAAGTAGCAAAGTTTTTCTCTTAAAATTTTATGCCAAGCAGCATTTTATTGGCAATAAACAGGTTTTTTTTTGTTGTTCAAGCTCGGGTTCTATTTTTTGAGTGCCTGAATAACTTCCCTCTACCATTTTAGTTGCTCAAACTTTTTATAGATTGGCTGTGCAGGACACTCCAGAAATGTCTCAAGAAATGCTTCACCTTCTAATATTAGTGTTGCATCTGATGACAGACTTGAAATGAGCCATATACTAACTACCTTATCCTCGTTAATCTCAGCTGTAAATAAAAGGGTAATACAGAACTCTCCAAGGTAAAATGAAAACATGTTCAGGATGGAATAGAAGAAACCTTAATTAAAGAAATAGTTGAACTTTGACTGCCACAAAATAGAAATATGTGAAAATTACATTAAACTCTCATAGCTAAAGAAAAAATTTCCTGAAGATGATCTGAGGCAAATCTATAACTATTCAAACTTTATGAAAGATGTCAGAAGGCTGTGTGCATAAGGGATCAGTTGTATTTGAAGATCCTAATGATGCCAAGTTTTAACCATAGAGTATATTAAAAGTTATAAATTTAAAAGTAGAAAATGATTGATTGATAAATGTGTTAAATGAAATTTCAATGCCCATTGATATCTTCTTAAAATTTCATTATTTCTTGGTATGACCATTTTACCCCATGCACTACTCACTTTACCCCACCCCATGGGGTAAAGTGGTCATAAAAGTGAGGTCTAAAAAGTTGCTGGAAAAAAAACTGTTATACTCAAAAAATATTTTTGAAAAATGTACTGATTGCCCAAATGTAATGTGAAATATCTGCCAAAAGATAGCCTATTTTTGAAAAATTCATATGATCTTACCTCTTCAAAGATGAAAGCATGAAAACACTCTTTTTATGACCATTTTATCCCACCTGACCCTAATCTATCATTTGCTTTTGTTTGTGATTGCAGTGAGAAAAATATGCAGATAGCATGCAATATAGCGAGAGATGAACTGTTAAGCTTTGGAACCTGCTTTGGAAAATTCACCAAGCCGACAGTCTTTCGCCTTCACATAACTGCGTTGGATTTTCTTGCTCCATATGCCAAGGTAAGACTGAATGTGTTGTAGTATTTTGTGATTTTTGAGGTGGGAATGTGAGCTGATCTGCTGTTCAAAAAAGTCTCTCCACATCTCCACACAGACCTTCAACATGACACGTAACACATGAAAATTTGTCAAATCGAAATATAGAAGACACACACTTTTGCAGCACTGGCAAAAACGCAAAACAAGCACAACTCTGATGACATAAATATGTTAGAGCCACTCATATGCACACACACACTTTCAGCATATATCAATTTGTTAGAAATTCTGCAAAATAATATGCATGAGGTGCATAGCTGTTTAAATAGTAGTCAGGACTGCAACTAGGACGGAGCTGGTAGTCCCCGGATGCTGGACCACAGGGGGTACAAATTTAACCCCTTCTACCTTCTAACCTCTCCTTTAACATGGAACATGAAAATTCGAGCTCGCCCCAGCTGACAAAACATCTAGTTGCAGCCTTGGTGGTGGTAGTAGTAGTATTACTTCATGATTTTTCTTTAATCACTCGTTAATTTAAATTTGATCACTAAATACAGTAGGCTGTCACTAATCCAGACATATCAGAACAGGGTGTGCCTGATTACTGGAAGTTAATTGAAAAAGTCCATTTAAATAACAAACTTTTGCACAAAGACATGCAGTGACATGTTTTCCTCTTCTGTACTCGGGGGGAAGGGGGGGAGGACCCATCTACAAGCACACAGCCAGATTATCAAGAGTCTATTGTACATTTGAAATGTAATATCAATCACATTGTCGTCACCGTATAATGAAAACCTTGTACATAAAAAATTTCCAACTTCACTGGAAGACCAAAAAAAAACCCCCATTGAATAGCACACAAGAGGTTCTTTTTTTTTTTTTGCCTGAGATATTTCGGGATGACTAAACAAAAGCAGATCCAGTTTGAGTAGATATATCGGGTTTGCTGCGGTAAGAGTTTAAAAAAAAGCAGTATTAGCGTACTTACTTTATTTTCGAACATTTTTAATTGTTTAGCCTCTGTCCAGTCTTTTTATGTCTTTGACCTTAGTTAGCATAGAAACAAACCTTCTCTCACTCGTATTTTTTGAAGTCATTTTGCATCATCTCACGGAGATTTCAAGCATCACGTAGTAGAGATCTTAAAGATTATATAGCCATTCGATTTGTTTCAAAAAATGAAGAATGTGGATAGAGGGTGTGAAGATGAGAGAGTGGGAATGGGATTGATGTCAAACGATGCTGAGACACTGGAAAAGCAGTTGAAAGCTATCAATGATTTTACACGGGCAGTTAGGCTACGATGCCATTGTCAACCATTGCGAAGGAAAGAGTCAAAAACTTGCTCCTCTTTTTCAACAACCCTCCGAAAGTTAAAATGGTCTACATCCACTGCCTATTCCCTTTCAAACTGAAATTACTGTACAATATGTACATGGTATTCCTGTCAAAAAATAAAGAAATTTGATTCTCTCTTGGAGGGGGGAAAATAAAGAGGGAAAGAGGGTCTCAAGAAGGAAATTCTAAAATTTTCAGTTCCTCGAATTATCCTGAATCTCAAACTTTCGAGACTTTACTGTACAATGTTTACTTTATTGTACATTATAAGGTGCCATCGCTTTTCTCATATTGTATGTAGCCAAAGTCTGGCCACTATGCAAAGTGGCCTTTCAGTTAGTGTAGTGACACTAACCCCAAACTTTCGTCATGATAAAAAAAATATATTTGTTCCAGCACAAGATGTGGTTAAAGCCTAATGCAGAGCAGCAGTATCTTTATGGACACAATATCTTGAAATCTGGACTCGCACGTGTTTCAGAGAATACAATGATGAACAGGGGTGTTGTGATTTATTCCATGAACGATATACCTCTGGTAAGTTACAACAGACTATATAAACCTTTTATATAGATCTTGTATATAAATTTTTCTTATTATATATATATTCACCAGTTAAATTTAAGTAGGTCCTTGTGAATATTAAAAACAATAAATTTCTCCAAAGGTCCTTAATCATAGCATTTACTATGTAGTTTTTCATAGTATAGTGTGTTTGGCTTAGCACACTTTTAATATGTATCACTCTATATATGCTTAGGTACTCGAATGATTTGGCAAGCTTGCGTAATGTGTTGATATTGACAAGTTAGGGCGAGCAAAGTTTAGTGGCTTGATGAGATTTGCCTACTTTCTGTACATGAGAAAGGCTTAAATTCGCACCTCTTGAAGCTGCGGCATAGCTGCAACATTTCCCGGATTTTCTGAGAGGCTCCTGAATATCTACTGTTTCCTGGACTTCTAAAATCTTCCTAATTTTGAGCATGATTGTAAAAGATCTCTATTTCTTCGCAAAGAATTTACTTGAAAGAACTGTTGCCTTTGATCCTTGAAATGACGTCACAAGCACAATGTAGTTGTCACAATTGCGTCAAATCACAAAAAATATAATTTTCAGTGTGGGGGGAGACAAAATGCACAAAAAAGTCTGTATAAATTCAGTCATAAAAAAATTTGACATCCAGAATTGCGGGATGATTTGTATCTGATTTGCCTATATGTCCCGTTTCAAGCCTGATGTCAATTTGTTTTTGTTAGATTTGATTTGAGAGTAGTAATGTGTACCAATCAAGATCGCTGGAGCCTATGGTAATGTTACAAATGGTAGGTAATTTTACCCTACTGGTTGGTGGTGATTGGTACTAATCAGTGATGGCTTGCACAATGTCACGTTTTTGAAAAGGGTAAAAATCTCTACATTGTTTTTCAAAAATCCCTTCTATATCCATTTTCGTATGGACTTTGGATCCATGCGAAAACCTCCCTAATTCTCATTCTCCAAAGTTGGCAGCTATGCTGTGGTAAGTAATGCAGCAGTCTCAATTAACTTGCATGCTAGTTGAGAAAGAAAAATGCAAAATGCATTATTCCCTAGTGAGTCCCAAATATTCTTAACATCGACACATGTTAGTAGAATATTCACCCCAAGAAAAAGCGATGGTATAAATGTTTCTGCAAAAAGTATGAACTGTACTAATAAAGTACCGAAAAACCTCTGGACTGCAAAGGATTAACACTTCTGATCACTGGTATTGATTCAATGATTTTATGTCATTAATCAAATTATTTTGTGTATTTGTTGAAACTAAATTACATTCTGCAGGCATTCAAAAAAATCTGTGGATTACAAGATTCATTACTGAATTAAGAGAATAATATGACATCTGTTTTATCAATGTATTTGATATAGGGATTTGGTATTGCTGCGAAATCGGCGCAAGATTGTCGCGTAGCTAATCCACTGACCGTGGTCGCTTATCATCATGCAGACATAGGCGAGTACATCAGGAACGAAGAACAACTTTCATAGAAAACTCTCCACTTTGTTCGAAACATTGTATATATTTATTAAAGATTCTTTTGTGTATTCATAATTCGGATTGATTGTTCTGTACTCACTTTAATCTCGACAATTTTTTTTCCTGAATTTTTAGTTTTTATATAGATTTAAACTCTGCAGGGACCAAGTAATATTTCTACCACTCATTTAAAAAACAAAGCGCTCTGACAGAAATTTTTACCAAATCAGCCTCATTTGAAGTATAATAAGAAAATATTCTGGCTGAAAAATACAACTAAGTGGAAATTCTATTTTTTTTAAGATATCTAATAGCTCAGGGGTTTTCGACCTATGGTCCACGACCTAAGCCTGGGTCATACAAATTAACTTACACCCAGAGACTCTTTAGCTATGTGTTGCAAGGGCTTCTCAGATTGGTTGCATGAATCTATTTTAAGTCAAGGACTCTTGACATCACGACCCTAATTTGCCTTCATATACCAATCACACTGCTCCAAGTGCCATCTACTCTAATTTGCATACTAGGAGGAATTTCCATCTCAGCACTAGCATAGCTGGGAAACACGCCGGTATGAGGAAGATGGTCATTGCAATACTTCACATGAGATGTGTGATTTAGGGTTAGAGATTGGCACAGTATCAAAAAAAGAGGGAAAAATTTGGCTGTTATTTATAATTAACCACCAATCAAGGTTGATTTGTTTGTTATCAGTTTCTGTTCCCCATCTGCAAGCTAGTGATTCAAATGGGCCACAATGGGTCATATAGATCAATATTTCTAGACCCTTTTATACAAATACAACGCCACAACAGGCAAATTGCCCAACGAGGTGGCTGACTTAAAACCCCAAAGGTTGGTAAAATGTTTAAGACAATCCATTACACCAGTTTTTCCCCTAACCTTTTCGACATTGCCAGGGCGTAAGCAGGATAGACCTTTGGAGGGGGCACAAAAATTTTCTTCCCAATGAATTCTGAGTTGCCACCCTTAAAAAGCATTTTAAATTAACAAATTTGTTGATATAGCAAATAAAAAGGGCATTCTTTCGATATTTTAATTTTTTACCAAAATATTTCTCCTCTAATTTTTGGTCGGCTTGGGGTGCACAGATCCCCCGGATGTTGCGGACCCCCTCCCTCTAGTAAAGGTAAATTTCGACAGCCTCCTGCCATAATTATTTCTTTCCTAATTTGCATATCAAAATATTGAAAAATTAAGTTTCACAGCGCAAAATTTGCGATCCATGCAATGGTAGTAAATGGAAATGATCCCGCAGATTCCTAACAGAGTACTACTCACTGACCCCTAGGGATCCAAGGACCACAGGTTGGAAAACACTGCATTACACCATACATTTGAGAGAATCTGGTAATGGATGACACTATACTGCAATTCAATTTTCAAGAAATTCTGATTAATTGCCATGGGCTAAGTACCAACCATGCCGGTTAATCAAAGTTTCGCTATGCCTACAAATGAATCAATCACTTTAAGAAAAAAAAAACACAAAGAAAACGTTTTAAAACTAACATGGAATGATTTAATGATTTATGTACAGAAGAAACAGAACATTTGCGTGAAGTAAATAACATATATATTTTTTTCATGTTAGTCCATAGCAAGCATCTGTAGGACAGTGAGCAGCGCAATTACTCTTGGACAAATTATCGATGCACAACATCAACTTTTCTACACACATTTAGCAAAACTATATCTATGCCTTGGAGCACCTGTAAAGAAACGTAAATCGTAACATTTTTCACTATGATTTTTGGTTGAACATGAAAATTTATGGTTCACGGAACCTTTGCCCCCGATATTTCGCCTCCGACATTTCGTCCCCGACATCTCGCCCCTGGCACGTTTCGTCCCCAGTACATTTGGCCCCCGGTACATTTAGCCCCCAGACATTTCACACCGGGAATTTCAGCCTGACCTTTCCCCCGCCCTGACCATATCAGTGACCCAGTGAGTGATCATATGAGTTACTCAGTGAGTAATCAAGTGAATCGGAAATTGACCCCCTGTCATTTTGGATACCTTGACCATATGAGTGAATATATGAATGATAGTGTGAGTGACCACACCGGTGTGAGTCGTAAATTTGGGAAAAATATTTTATGCTTAAACTAAAAATTCCAAATTCTTAGAATCCATTAAAGTGTGAGTCACTTGGTCTTTCAGTGCTACGTAACCACCTATAAAAGAGAAGGGATGAGGAGGATCATCTTTGCAGACACTCCACCCTCGCACTTTGCCAATCGCTCACTGGGTCAATCATACAGTCATTCACTTTATCAATCTTTCGGTCACTCATGCAGTCATTCACTTTATCAATCTTTCGGTCACTCATGCAGTCATTCACTTTATCAATCTTTCGGTCACTCATGCAGTCATTCACTTTATCAATCTTTCGGTCACTCATGCAGTCATTCACTTTATCAATCTTTCGGTCACTCATGCAGTCATTCACTTTATCAATCTTTCGGTCACTCATGCAGTCATTCACTTTATCAATCTTTCGGTCACTCATGCAGTCATTCACTTTATCAATCTTTCGGTCACTCATGCAGTCATTCACTTTATCAATCTTTCGGTCACTCATGCAGTCATTCACTTTATCAATCTTTCGGTCACTCATGCAGTCACTCACTTGGTCACACATTCACTTATGCGTTCCATCACTCAGTAACTCCCTTGGTCACTCACACGGTCAGTCCCTTGATCACTCACTTGAACACTCGTACCGTCACTCACCTGGTCACATATACAGTCACTCACTTGGTCACTCATGCAGTTAACCACTCGGTCACTCACATAGTTAACCACTCGGTCACTCGTGCAGTTAACCACTCGGTCACTCACATAGTTAACCACTCGGTCACTCATGCAGTTAACCACTTGGTCACTCGTGCAGTTAATTACTGTCTCTCCTTTGGTCACTCATATGCTCAATCACTCAGTCACTCACTAGGAAACTTACACAAGATTTAATCGGTCACTTACTCTTGGGCACTCATTCACTCAAACGTTTCATCACTCAGTAACTCCCTTTATCACTGACATGGTCAATCCCTCGATCATCATACAGTTAATCACTTAGTCACTCATACGTCCATTCGATCAGTCCTACGGTTAATTACTTAGTCTCTCCTTTGGTCACTCATATGCTCAGTCACTCACTTGGAAAATTACATAAGATTTAATCGGTCGGTCACTCTTGGTCACTCATTCACTCAAACGTTTCATCGCTTGGTCACTCACACGGTCAATCCCTTGATTGCTCATACAGTTAATCACTTGGTCACTCATGAGGTCATTCGTTTGGTCACTCATACGGCCATTCGGTCAGTCATGTGGTCACTCATATGGTCATTCACTCATAAAGTCAATTGCACACTAGTTGATACAGTCACTCACGTGGTGAGTCATTCTGCAACTTGATTAGCCATTTGTATGGTCACTAACGCACTCATACAGTCACTCAATCACTCACACAGTCAATCGCTCATACGGTCACTCATATGTTCAGGGCAAGTGAAATGTCAGGTGTGAATTTTTCGGGGCCAAACGCGCCAGGGGTGAAATTTCCGGGGGTCAAATGTAACGGGGACAAAACGTTCCAGGGGCGAAAGTTCCGGATCCCAAAATTTATACACCTCACAAGTTGTATGTCATGTAAGTTTACAAAGAATTACCCGATATACCATATTCCCTCATATTAGCAAGCATCCTGAGAAAACAGAGGGAGACCATCATGAAGGGAATTTAGTGCAGGGGGGGGGGGGTATAAAATTACTGTCTACTACCATTAAGGGTGCTGCAGGTCCTAAGTTCGAACAGGGTTGGGCATTTCGTCAGCAAATAGGTATTTTCACCGGGACAGTGGGAAACACAGCAAAAATTATTTTATGAATAAAAACATTTACCTAAATGTGTATTATATGTAGCTGAGACTTGAAATCATTACAGCAATCAACTTTATACTGTTGAACTGTGAAGTAAATCTGGTAGAAAATACAATTACAAATAAATAATGATACAGTGATAATACGTTATAATGACCCCATGTTGTATAGCGATCATTCATTACAATGCTCTTAGGAAACATCAGTTATGTTTTCCTACAGATGAAGGGTCATCATAACAATATACAATTCTGCAGAGTATGTATACTTGTTATTACTAACAGCTTATGTGTTAGCTTCGTCCTCTATGCTGGCAAATTTATCACAAGATTTGTACTGTGTTAGCCAAATGAGTTTTTTTTTAGCCAAATCAACACTTTTTTGTCAGAATGTGGCAATTTGTTTACCTTCACTATCAAGTAAAGTTTTTTGGGGGAAGGTGCATACAGTGCGTACATGTTTAATGCGCGATCACTATTTTACGTTGTCGTTTTAATGGGATCACATATTGATCAATAAAACAGCAATATTTTTTGGGGTTTTTAAACTTTCACCTAAACTGTTATGTATAAAAGGTTTCAATGAAAGATGTAAAACTTATATATTGAAGAATGTGACTGGTGTAAACAGTAGAATAATGATTCAATCGGAAACTTTTAGAGCTCTGGATCAGCTCATGCCACAAGCAGCATACAAATCATATTGAAACTGTGCGAAATGTAAATCATTAATAAACTTAATATCAATACATAAAGATCACTGATGTCTGGTGATGATATAAATGTGATAATGTGTTGAATAAAATAGGAAAGTAAATAAAAAGTTGAAAGAAAAGTTTCCACGCAAAAAATAATTGCTGCAGACTATATTGAAATATTTATATTATGCATTATCTCAAAAAATAGAGCCGATTCGGCAAAACCAACACCAGTTTTGGAACCAGCAGCCCCAATGAACCCTAAAACCATTAAAATTTCCTTTGGGAACATGGTTTTATGGCATTTATTAGAGCCAGTGCAATATTTGAAAAAATAATTTTGAAGAATAACTTTATCCCTCTCAAAAATTTTTGAGGGTAATTCAACATACAATATTCTTATATGCTGAATGCCATTAAATTAGAAATCATAACCACAAAAAAATAAAATAAAGACTGCACTTTCTGGAGAACAAAAACAAGATGAGTACCGCTTATCTATAACCTCTGTAAAGCTGGCTGCAAGAACATACATTCTTATTGACTTGTAAAAACATTTTTTTTTTCTCTTTCCTGAAAAGTGTGAGGAAAAAAAAAATTTGTTTTTATATCTCTTTCGTTTTGTGGATGTCTGTGTGGGGATTAATATATTTTTAGCATTTCTAAAAATGCTACATTAAACATTTGGTAAATTTGGCAGGATTTTGAAGTGACGTCATCAATTTTTAAAGCATAACATAACTCATTAATTATGGGCCAGATCAAAAAAATGATCACACTTTTCCATATTAGTTTTTCACAAGGAATCGTGTGTAATTATTGGGCGGTTGACCCTGGCAGTTACCACCCTGTATATATAATATGGCAAATGTGATAAATAAGTTAGTATGCATAATCACCAATCGTTTTAGTAAGTTTAGCACTTTGTGATTATACATAATACCCAAGCATCGTTGGTAAATTTAATGAGTACTAAGAAATTATCACTTTTATCGGCAATTATACATAGTCCTCAATCATGCCAGGAAAAACTGATGTGCAATGTCCTTAGAAGAGAAAAACTGTTAAAATGTTTACTCTATGCAAGTTATTTGCCTAAAATTTTTTGTAACATGTTTCAATAGGGATGCACATTCCAGGCAAAACTTCAGAGAGCAAAATGAGGTATGCAACAAGGCGATTAAAAAAGGAGGAAATCTGCATATTAGCACTTTTCATATTGTGGACAGCATAATACCTAAACGTGCCCAGTTAATTTGATATAAATACTTGGAATTTATCTCTTTTACCAGCAATTGTGCATAATACCCTGGTATAATTGGTAAATTTGATAAAAATGAAAAAATTTCTCAAATGTGATGGGTATAAGGGTTTGATAGTAGAACTTGTTAATTTTGGAGTTTAATTTAACATATTTACCAATACAAAATGGTAGTTATGAATAATAACCTGCAAAATATGATGAATTTATTATTATTTATCATGGTTTACCAGTAAAGCTAGGCAGGGTAATGTCGATTTAAATAACTTGATTTTAAAAAAAAGCATTGATTACAATCAGAAAAAATTAAAATTTTATTTATCTTTTCTATTTACTTCAATGATATTGAAATAAAAGTTTGTTATTAAAAGAAGTATAGAAGATCTCTGGGGGGTAAATATAGACTTGAACTTAACCCCTAGATACAGTGAAGAAAGAAAGCTGCTCTATTTCTAGATTTTGTGCATGGAAAAAATTGCAGAAAAATATAGGAAGTTGAATTACAAATTTACAACGTGACATTAAGGTTCCCTTGATTAAAAAACAGAGAAATTATTTTTTGTATTTTAATGGGGAGAAGGGCCTCATAAATGAAAGCACTTTTAAGAAAAATGTTAATCCATGAAGTTAATTTGGGTTCAATGACCTTTCACGAGGGCTAATTAGGCTGGGACCTACAATTTATTGCAGATTCCTCTAATGGCAGCCTTTTTTTTCCAACCCAAATAGTGCATTAACCCTTCGATGTGGGGCTCCTTTCAGTCTTTTTTTCTGTGGTCATGTCGCGGTTTCTTTTGTACCCCTGTGTCAAGAAGTTTCTGATGAGGACAAACCGGATATAGAACTCTCGAAATCTTCTAAACATCCTTTTGGTGCTACAGGATTGCAGAATGGAGCATGACGTTTAGTGTTGATGAGTACATGGTCTCTCATTTTGGTTCAAACAACCCACGGTTCTCTTACGAGTTGAATGGTGTCACTATCCTGGATGCAACTAGGGTCAACCCGGATGCAATTTAGGAATTCTCATTGACGAGCAGCCTAGGTTTTCTGAACGATGGTCAAAAAAGCAAATAGAATGCTCGGTTTCATTTTCAAAAAGGTCTCTTCGCGTTCTCCTAAAGTCATTTTTCCGCTTTTTCGAGGCTTAGTTCGTCCTGGACTGGAGTATGCTGTAAGGTTTTGGAGGCCATACCCACAGAGGGACATAGACTTGATTGAAGGGGTGCAGAGAAGAGCTACGCGTGTCCTTATTGGCACACAGGGCTTGAGTTATGAAGAGAGACTTCATTTTTTGAATATGTTTACATTGGATGAACGCAGGTGTCGAGGAGATATGATCGAAGTGTTCCAAATTTTCAATGGGATGGATAGGATGGACCATGAACTTTTAGTACACCGCCAATCGACTGCTTTTACAAGGGGACACCAGTATCGATTGGTGAGGGACAATGCAAGGTTATGGTGTCGCAGGGAATTTTTTTCTAATAGGGTTGTTAATAAATGGAATAGCTTACCCCCGGAGGTAGTAAATTGTAACACAATTGGCACGTTTAAAAAGAAATACGATAAACATGTTGGGGTAAATCGAGAAGCTATTCATACTTAGAATAAGACAACCATAAGTATTCTTTATGGGTATTGTATAATATTTTATCATGTATATATTTTTTGTAATTTTTGTTATTTGCATTTTTAATTGGGTTGCTGTATTTTTGAAATATATGACATCCATATTTTTATGGGCATCTTTTTCTCAGCCACCTCGTTGGGCATTTTGCCTGTTGTGGCATTGTATTTGTATACAGGTGAGTATCTTATTGACCTGGGCTATCGCTTCCAGTTCAATTAGTAAAATTGTTACAGTTAAAAATTAGTAAGCATGAGCCATGTACTTGCACATATTGGATGATAGTATATTTGCACATTCCACCAATATGAAATGAAGTTCAGTCATAAGAAATAAAAATATAAACAGGAAATAATAAGCATAAATAAATAATAAATGAGAATGGTCATTGATCACAATTGGTTTTTTTTTAAAGAATTGTTTTCAAAGGAATATAGTCCACTCATATTATAAACAAAATATAAAACATAACAAAAAATAAATCTCAAACCAACTAAAAAAAATAAATTTGTACCTTAAAATAAAAACAAAAAAGAGGTTATTTTGTATGTCATGTTTCCCTAGGCGGAGGTGGTGGTGCTATTGAAGGCGGTGGACCAATATTAAATACTGAATTCAAAGATTTTAAAGGAGGTCGTTCTTTAATTGGTATGTTCTCATACAGCTGAAGATGTTCGTCAAAATTTCTGCAGAACAAAAAAAAAAAAAAAAAAATGACTCACACATCAACAAAAAAAAAAAGCTATAAAAAAAATAATAAATTACTTTGAGTACAACAGAAAACAATGAAAATAATATTCAACATTTTAAAAAAAACCACAAACTTCTATAAGTGAGCTCTGTATCAATTTGTTGGAATACATTATACTGCCAAAAGTCAGGGTCCTTTTTGGAGTTTAGATATTTTCTTGAATTTATAGGCTGGACGAATCATTCTGAAATTTGGGTCATGTTAACCCTATGCTAGTACTCACAAGTGCATTTAGGAGACCAAAAAAAGAATTGAAGAAAAAAGTATTAAAGATAAACCCTGTATGATAAAAAAAACTAGAAATGATTTGTAATTTTCACAAAATGTTGTACTAATTTTGTGCAATAATTGTGTGAATTTTTGTGAGAATAGCACATATATTCACGAAGATATAAATATTTTTCTATAAAAATTCCAATTTTCAACGCATGCCTTTTGCTTCTAACATGCTGAGTTTTCAACTAATTTTTATGAAATTTAAAGAAAAATCCACACCACAGGAGACACCCTGTGTAGAAATTTGGAATGTGACAATCTATTACTTAATGAAATATGGGCATTTTTAGTAAATGATTTTTAATTTACATGCTCAGAAAATACCAATTTCATTTTTTCATAATTTGGTTGGCAGATCTATAGTGCAACTTATATAAAAATTTTAGTTGAATCTTGTGAAAATTCAGAAAAAAACACGCAGTATCGGGCTCTGTTTTAATTTAAGTTACTAGCTGGGAGTACCTGGATGATAAGGAATTTTCCTCAAAGCGGTATTTCGATTATTTACTGTCATTTGATATAGTCATCAGCTATATTCTGAATATTATTTTATAAAAGTATCAGTCACTTTCACATTTCATTGGCATAAAGGGTCTTTGGAACAAAAAAAAAAGGTTAAGAACCCCTGTTTTAAAGACATAAAAATCTCATCATTGCTTTTGGTGCTTAATAACCACATTTGTAAAAGAGTTTTACCAGCAACGCACGTTCTTATAAACCCAACATCACACACACATAGAAGAGGAATGGAAATAGTTTTGCTGAAGATGTTTAGAATGTTTAGATGCTCTGCCATGACGCCTGAGCTGGTTGGTCTCATATTTCTGAGAAATCCCAAATGAATAAGGCAAATACATGGAAAATACAATACTTCTGATGGATTTCAACACACTGTGTGTGTCTCCCCTTCAGAGGAAAAACTGTAAAAAAAAATCATTTTCGAAAAAAATTAATATACAAAGTTTTCAATTACAAGATGACAATGTAACTACTAATCACACTGAACAAGAATCCCACTTGGATTGGTTACCAAATCTTAACTCTCGGATGCTCAGTGGAAAAAAGTATGTCTGTTCATTTCAAACATGGTCAGGACAGATGTACTTTTTTCCACTGAGCAACCAAAGTTAATATTTGGTGACCAACCCAAATGGGATCCTTAGTCAGTGCAATTAGTGGTTACATATTTTTCCCCCTGTTGTGTTGACACCCATTGTGTATCGAAATGCATTAGAGGTTTTGTAGTTTTTATGTATTTGCCTTATTAGTGTGTGATTTCTGAGTATTATCGGGCAAAGTTTTCTACTCTTCCATATGTCACGCTTGCAAAAAACTGACATATGTGCTACAATTCACATAGGAAACACTCTCTAGGGCGAGTTGTGTTAGTTATTTTTCTTAAAGATTTATTTATAAAAACAAATTGGAGTCATTGTAGGAAAAAAAGAGACAGAGAAAAGCAATTGGCAAACAAGAACAAAAACATGTTCACAATAATGGAAAAAGTAAATTAATATTGAATAACCACAAATATTTTTATTACTGGGCAAAGATTAGGCTATTAAGACATATAATGAGTATAATACTGACCTTATTGCATCAGAACCTGGTCTGGGAGGCACGGGTGGTCGTACAGCTTCTGCTACATTTCTCGGCGTGAGAGGAGGCATCATAGCTGGCAAGTTTAAATTTCCTACTAGGGACTGACAACTCAGCAGTTTTATTGGGTCTTGTGCACCAGCTGCTTCAGCTGTGTATTTGATATTAGTGTACTCTCTACCAAGTTGCAGACTTTTCTACAGGGGGAAAAAAAAATAACATTCATTTTCCAATAGTGAAGAATTATTTCAGTGAAAATAGCATGTTAAAAAAAGTATTTATTACTAAATATTTTTTTCAATTGACAAAGCTTTAAAATTTGGGAAAGGATAATTTCTAACTCCCATCAAAATCAATTTGAAACTGAAATTATCAGTTATCGTTGAATCAATTTGTATTCTCCCACACAGACACATGCCAAAAAACTATCAAACTATTGATTCAAATATGGTCACTTATCTAAAATGTTTTAATATGGGAAGATAATTTAAGACATCTAATTGTTTCGTCAAGCAAATAGTTAGACTACAAATATTTTATGAAAATTGTAATCGTATTGATTAAGCTGAGTCGATTAACTCAACGGAAATAATTAGTTGAGTTATTAACAATTGATCTGTGATCTCGATTAACTGACCTGATTAATCTGGCCAGGACTATAATATAATTATCTACAAAATTTTTATCAAAGACCTAATTAAAATTTGAAAATGAGATTTCATCGTAGTCCGAACATGCCATGTTACAAGCCAAGCATCTCCAACTTGGAGGCGCGAATGCGAGCAGATCTCCCTGTCAGAAAGTCTCGCCACAGAAAGCAGCAGGCCTACAAATGGTACAAATATTCAATTATCACACTTCACTTCTGAACTATTGACGGCAGCACTGGAAAATCAGACACAACACTAGATACACGCTCAGACTGTTGGTACACGCACTTACACAACATACTCTGTAGCAAATTGCCCATGGCGATAGACTTGAGTTGTGCTAGGTTTGAAAGAAAAAAAGAAAAGCCAAGTATCCACATAAGGGAAAAAAGACCTACTTGTTCTGCTTGTATCCTCTGCTGTAGTGTATCTATATAATGTTGAACGGCTAAATATACAAATTTATATTGGGCTTCTGTCTGAACCATTCCTGATCTTTGAGCTCGTACCATTTGTATGGTTCGTTGTATATCAATTTCACAATCCAGACCTGTAGTAATGGAAATTTTTTTAATTTTAAACTTTTTGAAATGAGGAAAGAGTCAATGAAGTTATACTAAAATGTAATTATAAAACATTTTCCCAAAATGTAATTATAAAAGTTTCACCTTGTTTCTTTATCAAATCAACTATCATGTCAATCACTATGAATGTCCCAGTTCGACCAATTCCAGCACTAAAAATTAAGAATGATAAAATTTTATTATATTTTAATTGAAATAAATGGATTTGTTTTGAAGAAGAAAAAAAGTCACCAAAGTTTGGCGATGACCATGCTTATGGAAAATTAACATGAAAATAGAAATTATCAGAGGAAATTCAACTGCAATTGCTCTTTGTATGTTTATAATTGAATTAAAAATTTAGATTGATTTAAAAAATTCCATTGTGTTTGTTTTAGAGATACTAATGAAAGATCACACCAAAATCACATCACAGTTCAAGCCAAATTTCCGAAATTGGAGCAAAAGCATTTTTTTATTCACAACACTTTTGGGATGAGACTAAACTTTTGATCAGGGGTGCACAATCTCTGACTTGCGGGCCCAATGCGGCCTGCCAAGGAGTTTCGCCCAGCCTACGAAAGGTGTTTCAGTAGAAAAGTATGAAGCATCAATACATTTAATATGATCAATGCTGCATCTGATCATATATATTTCCTTTATAAAAATACAGGGAGTAACTGGGATTCACATGAGATTTCCCCAATTATTGCCATAAAATTTTCAGATGCAAGTACAGTTGCTAGTTATAGCCAAAATTTTGTCATAGGGAAGTAAAGTTATTAACTATAGCCAAAAAAATTTTGTCAACAGCAAGTTACTAATTGCAGACCGAAAAATCATCAATGGCAAGTAAATTTGCCATCTATCGCTGAAAAATCACGAATGGTGGGAAATAGAGGATTACTCCAAGTTGCAATGGGTAAAAATGTAATTTACCAAAAAAAAAAAAACAACAACTTTATATGTGGGATGTGAATATATGTACTTATATGGCAATTATGATAGAGTCATAATTATAATATAATTTATAAGTCATGAAAATAATCTTAATTCTTGATTTCAAAAATTAAAATAAGCCTTGTTGGAACTTTTTTTAAAACTGAAGGCAGCCTTAAAGTAAGCTGCGCAGCAGAAAACCAGTTTTTTTTTTAGGTAGAGCTGCGCAAAACAACGTTGTGGATGTGGACAGTGCACCCTTGCTCTTGTTAAAGCATGATTCAGTGATAGTCGATACATAAAAAAAAAAACTGGCTCATTCATGTACATTCCGTTTGGAAAGCATTTTCTTCTTCTGACATGCATAGCTGTCTGGTGCAATGATCGATACTAACATGCTCCGCAAGGATGAAGCTGCTTCTTGACCCCACTCACACCCCATTCTGTTCAAAGTTATTCTGCATTCTTCTGTTCCATTTTGAGCCACTGCTCATTTTTTCCATGTACTGTGTTGTGTAGCACAGCCCCTGTGGACCTGGCTCAAGGGTTTAGAAAATTGACGGTAAAAAAAAAATTAAAATTGTAAATGAGTTTGAAATTGAATTATACTCAAAAGGCAGCTATTGGAAGGTTTGCGTACTTCAATAAGAATGTTAAGAATTAAGTTGACGCACATAACATTCCCATGTTATCTAAATAGGCTAAATGAAACATGAGAATATATCTGCATACATCATGTATTAAAATCCATCTTTAGTGAACAAATAAAAAAATCATTCAAGATATCTGTATGCAGGGCCGTCTTTAGAGCATCATGGGCCAAGTGATTTTTCTGAGGCCCTACCTGGCAAATTCTTGAAAATTTTAACCAGTTCTTATTTTTGAGAGGCCCCTATTTACTTGAGGCCTGGATAGGTCCATGCGTTAAGACGGCACTGTCTGTATGTACTTACTCTGATATCTGATCCCCTATTTTTTCAAGAACAAAATCTCTTAATAAAAATATCTTATTAAATTCCTTCAAGCATCAAAATCGTACGTATCAGATTATTTTACCAGGCATATAGCGCTATCTATCATTATTAAAAGAAATTGAAATATATGATTACAAGATTTGTCAAAAAGTATCCGACCATAATTTTTCATGTGTAAACCAAAACACCATGTGTTGCTTGGTACATGTATGTAGGTGATCTGATTGGGCATGGTTTTTTTACCTGCTTGCTGAGGCTGTCAGTAGCTGGCAGATCGCAGATGAGTGAGGAAGTGTTAGTGACCGCTGTCTGATTTTTGTTTTTGACTAAATGACAGAAAAAAAACTTGAACAACACTACTCATGGGTGGAGATACGGGGGGGGGGGGGCAGCAAAAAAGGTAAAGCAGACTGATCTAATGTATTTGTATATATACGAATTGACATCATCATCATGCCCCCCAAAGACTTTCAAGTCCATCTCTGCCTATGTAGTAGTAGTGTACCACTACATTAAATTTTGTGTAAAGCTTGGTGATTCCCGAATGGGAACAATCTGCGATTCAAAAAGCTTTTGGGGAAAAAACAATGGGTACCACACAGATGAAGGAGTGGTATAACCACTTCAAAGATATCCACGCATTGGTAGAGAGACCACAGTCAGGTTGACCTGACCATCTGCTTTGACTCTGGTGGCATGGTTGATCACATGTACACACCACAACCCCATCAAGAGTACTACTGAGAGTTTGAGTCACCTTCATGATGCTTGCTTCTTTTCACACAGAGCACAATTCCGGTCTATTGCCACCTAGTGAGTCATGCCAGAAGTGTAAGTGTGTGTACCTAACAGTCTGATTGCGTATCCAGTGTTGTGTATGATTTTTCAATGCTGCCATCTATATTTCGTGAGTGAAGAATGCAATACTTGTACTGTTTGTAGGACTGTTGCTCTCTGTGGCAAGACTTTTTAAAGGGGAAATTGGCTCGCATTTGCACCTTGAAGTTGGGAACCACAGGAAACCAACTTCTGACGACCACCACTGTGGCAACAGTGGGGTTTGAACCCAGGTCCTCGCAATGCGAGCCCATCACTGACCACTCCACCACCACAGCAGCCCTTCATGATGCTGTGAAATGCAAATGGCTGAACCTGTGGTCTGCAGGCAATTGGTAGCTCAATTACACTACTGCACCCGCATATTCTTCGCGTTTTTTTGGTTCAGCGTTTTCTGGCCAACACACAATATAGCTATGCTTCATCGAGCTCCCTACTCTCCCAACATGTCTTATATGACTTCTGGCTCTTTCCCAAGCTGAAAATACCCCTGAAAGAAACAAGATTTCAGTGAAACCAAAATCTGACAGCATCCACACTTACATAGACAACTTACATACTTCCTCACTCATAGGCAATCTGCCAGCAAGGAAAAATTCAAACATGCACATTAGGATCGCCTACATAAGTGTATCAAAGCATGTCTCCTTAGCTTCTTTGGTTTATGCACGAAAAATTATGGTCAGATACTTTCTGAACAAACCACATATTTATGAAAAGTCATGTTATATTAAGAAAAAACACAATGTAGATTAAAAAGCATCTGTACCTGCAGTGTACTATTATTGCACCAGCACCAGGAATTGACTCTTGTTTCCTGTTGACATCATGAAGAAAGTTGAGGACACAACCTGGATCCGATGGTACTCCATGGTCTGGCCAGGCAGTGAAATGATAGTGAAATATTGTGCGTGACTCAGACTGGAAAATAATAATATTATTATTTTAGTATATTGTTTAGTCACTTTCTATATTAAATATAGAATGTGACTAAACAATATACTAAAATAAATAAGCGTTACTTATTACAACAGGGACTAACAAATCAAAAAAAAAAAATTAGCTCCCAGTCAAATTTCTTAGTAGCCTAGCACTTTTTTTAAATAGAAAAAATGGTTGTAAACAACTCATTTTTATTGCTTTTTGGAGCATCTGAGTTTTCAGTAATTAGAGGTGCTCTGTCACATTCACCTCAAATCATCAAAATGCCACTGTACTAGATACAAAGATATCTCACACACAAGATATCTGTCACAACTCAAAAACTCACAAAATTGAGTTAATTCCACATTCAAAACAATTTTTTTTATTACAAGTCAGTAATAGTGACACTTTTGTAGTTACAAAACTGGCCTTTAAGCAGCAGACATTTTGTTCTAGTATAAGCAGCTTTTTGTATTGAAATAATTGAGTTTATTTTCGTTATCCTGCAATTTCGGGTTTTTTGAGTTGTGACATTATTCTTCTAGGTGTGCGATATGGTAAGAGGGGGGAGGGGGGGGGGGTAAAAATATAATACCATTTAGCATCACCATAAATTATGCTGTTTTCCAGTATTAAAAATTTTATATATATTTTAAAAGCTCTATATCTATAAGTAAACAATGTTACTAATTCAAAATTCATATTTTTGAGTTGCTTTGCAGATGAGACAAAGTTTTAAAATTTAAACTTTCCGTTCACGAGTGACAAATATTTTCAAGAAGGTCTTATGTGGCAGGAAAGAAACTGCTATATTTACCTCTTCTTCCTGCTTGGTCAGTAGAACAAGTCTTCCTCTATTGGCTAATCATTTATTACCAAGGGCTTTGGATAATGTTTGGGGTGTGACTTTCCTCAACTTTAAGATCAACATCAGCCAATAGAGGAACTCCTGCTCAACTGACCAATCCCGATGAAGTGGTGCAACACAAGTATGGAGATGAAGTAAATATAGTAAAACCTTCTCTAACGGCCACCTCCAAACAACAGTCACATTTTGTTGGAACCAAACGCGTCCCATAGACTTTTCATTACAGAAATTACCTTCGAACAACAACTTCTGAACAACAGCCGCTTTGGACATGGAGTCAGAAAAAAGTATGCATATCGCTCATTATAAGAAAAATAATTTCCAAGGGAGTTTTTTCTCCCCTAACTTCCAGGTGGAAAAAAATATGTATGCGTTCTTTTGATTGGTACAAATGCTAGATGGGTTTATTGAACTCAGAGGAGGAGAAAAGGGCCACTTAAGTGATCTCTAGTTGTGCTGTGGGCCACTCAAGTGAGAGAGTACAAATGCACCGCAGGTGACTAAAGTGATCTATGAATGTGCTGTGGGGTCACTGAAGTGATATGAGAATGTGCCACTTAGTTGATTCTTACAAAATTAAGTTTGAGACCTCAGGCCCCACATTAGAATACTCCAAGAGTCGCATTTGGCCCGTGCGTCATGGGCTGAACATGTACGGTCTAGTTCAGGGGTTCTCAAACTTTTCCCACCCATGGCACTTCTTACTCTAATCAATGCTTATCTGCAGCTTCCAGAGCAGATTAACAAAGGATCTATTCCAAAATCATATGTCAACCCCTGACGAAGATTCGCAGTGCACAGTTTGAGAACCCCTGGTCCAGTTGATTGTGGGTGAGAACAAAGAACTATTTGGGGTTGCTGACACACCATCTTGGTCCATATCAGTTTTTTTTCGCTAAGTCCTTTCTGTTGTGTTCTATCTCAGCACTGCAAGCTAAAATTTTAGGATGTCAAAATAGCGCTGCATAGATTGATTAATAAATTATAATAATATTATCAATATAATCATATATTCTAATATAATCAATTGTATAGTTTTCATAAGAAATTACAAAACAGACTATCATTTTACATGTTATATAGATCTCAAATTTTAGTTGTTTTTTTTCCTTCAGAATAAAAATGACTATTCCCAATAATGCCCACTTCCAATAGAAGCCATATTTTCATGGGGTCGTTATTGGGAGGTTTTACTGTAGTATGTTCTTTCCCATATATAAGGCTTTCTTGAAAATGTTTGCTACCCATGTGAATGAAATATTGAAATATCACGTCGACCTAACAATCCAAAAACTATGAACTTTACATTAGATAATAGCCATGGAAGCCATGTTTGTTTTACTGTTATCGATTATTATAGTACAGTAACACAAAAAACCCCAAAAGCACTCACTGATCCGTCTTTCCCTTCTTTTGTAGCAATGAATTCTCGAAGAATATAATCAGCTGTAGATGATTCAGTAACACTCTTCAAGGTGATTTTTCCAGCTTCTTTTGTCTGTTGGTCTTCAGGCCAATACTTCGCACACTTATTCTGCAAGAAATTTTACTCACATGAATTACTCAAATCTTAAAAATGCACACAAAATTGGTCAACAAAAATTTCAATTGCAATGGTACCTCAAATTACACATTTAATTGAAGTGTGTTATTTTTCAAAATAGCAAAGCTGACAGCACAGGCATATGCAAAGAGAAGGAATACAAAAATAATACTCTGAAAAAATTACAGCAAGAGAGTAGATGATGAAAAGAGCTTAAATAAATGTGCACTGAAATTAAAGAATGCTTTTTGTAAATTGTCAATTTAGGGGGTCCCGAAAAGAAAAAGTTTAGAGCCGCCATTGCATTTAGAGCTTATATTTCACACATTTGCTTGCAAGCTGAGACACTTCAGATTCCAGATATCACTGTACTTATTGTCTGGCATAGAAAAATCAATGAAAAGAAAATTATAAAAAAAAAACCTATAATAATTCATAACTCACTTTCCCTCTCTCGATTTCCTTTGTTGTCATTACGATCACTCTTGTGTTTTCTTGCCATGCCATTCGCCAGAAGTCTGGGATAGTATTATGCAAACAGCCTTGAGTTGCAATGTAGAACTTTCTAGGATTATCAGGGTTATTATCGTCATCTGGCTAAAAATACACAATAAAAGTTCTATCTCTATTAAAGCTCAGGGCGGAAAATACACATATTTTTAATACAGATATTTTCATATGACTTGAAATTTTTCTTGCACATTTCAAACACACATATTTTCAAAAAAATTTTGTATCAGACATAATTCGAACATATATTGATTTCACCATGAAAGAAATACAAAAATATATGTAGTCAAAAAAATTAGGATGATATGACCGTCATTTAGTTTCAGATACTTGACAGTGATTATGTAATTTACAGAAATACTTGATAGTGATTATGTAATTTACAGAAATACTTGACAGTGATTATGTAATTTACAGAAATACTTGACAGTGATTATGTAATTTACAGAAATACTTGACAGTGATTATGTAATTTACAGAAATACTTGACAGTGATTATGTAATTTACAGAAATACTTGACAGTGATTATGTAATTTACAGAAATACTTGACAGTGATTATGTAATTTACAGAAATACTTGACAGTGATTATGTAATTTACAGAAATACTTGACAGTGATTATGTAATTTACAGAAATACTTGACAGTGATTATGTAATTTACAGAAATACTTGACAGTGATTATGTAATTTACAGAAATACTTGACAGTGATTATGTAATTTACAGAAATACTTACAGTTATGTAATTTGCGTTCACATAATCGGAGCCAACTACAGTAGGGTCAGAATCTTGCAAAATAACACGTGTATGGTCGACTGAAACAAAGATATTAAACTCTTTGTAATGATTGAAAAATATATATATATTTATGTGTGTATGTACAACAGAACCTTGATTATCCAAGGTAATGATGGGGGAAGAGGATCATGGGTAACACCACCACGGTTAAACCGCCAGAAATAAAAAAAAAAAAGTTTCATCATAGTAATTATTCACAAAATGGGTAGAATAAGAAACATATCTAGGCATTTCACCAGTTGAAAATGAATTCAGTGTTTATTCTCATAATACATGTCCAATAATCATGATTAAAATCAAGGATAGCAATAAAGTAAGAACCTATTTACACAGTTACATAGATACTAGGTAAGTTGATTTCCGTAACAGACAAGTGGCATTTACATTGCCTCCCCCCCCCCCACACAATGTTTTTTGTTCCTAAATTCACACACTTTACTAACATAATAATCCAAAGATTTTTTTATTTATGTACACCTTAAATGCCTGCATTTTTCAGGGCTCCTTTCAGAAGTCAGAGGTCCTGACTGTAAGTGAAGCAACAAAATTTAGACTTCAGGGACGCCATTCTAATAAATAATCATAACTTCAATAATAATACTTTCTTCTAATTACCAAATAACATTACCCTTCTTGGTATTATTATATCATCGTCAACTTTATATTATCTGAGCATTCATTTCATGCTCAGTTGCCCTGCACTTTCTAAGGTTTGAAGTTTTACTACCCCCAGTTAATCTGCTTTCAAGATATAATCTGGGTTCTTTTGTATATATATTATTCTGGAATAAGACTTTTAGAAAGCAGGAAACATCCCTAACCAATTTCGGCCATTTTTTGAAAAATTTCTCCTCTCGGGGAGATATAATGATGAAGATGAGATAGATAATACTTGGTACTTCGAACAACGAGTAACAATAACCGTAAACTGTCTCTAATGGGGTATTATGAGCATTAACAATATGCTTTGTTTACGGATATAAATCATTGAATCCTGTGAAAGAATTAAAATTGGATACTCACAAGGAAGAATGTTCTTGTATCGATTTTTTGACCTGTTCTCTGGCTTCTGCCCTTCTTTCCTGCTGTACAGATGCTTGCATTCTTGTTGTTGCAAATACTGAAAACATACAAATTCAACAATAGTAAATGAAATATGGTGATAGAGATGAAATTTATACTGTGTAAAATTAATGTTTTATTGATCAACTTTGCTACTGTCTCAATACGTCTAAAAATTAAATTTCCCTTGAAAAAAAAAAAAACTCACTTCGAATTCTTCCCAGAATCCAGCTTTCCCAGTGCTGTGGGTATTTTCTTTGGTGAGCTGTTGGACTCTGCATTCGATAGTGGAAGCAGTAATACGAGTGGCATTGAAAGGCATCTTGAGGTGAACGACTGTGCCTGTAGTTTCAACCATGGGGTTCTTTTTGTAATGTTCGACTAAATCTGTGAGGCTTTCAAATTTTTCACCTCCTCCGACATCATACTTACAATCCTAACGAAATAAAAAGTTTTACCCGGCTTTTTGAAACAAGCTGCAGCTATCAAAATTCAAAACATGCAAAATATCAACAAAAACAATGTATTGCTACAGGAAAAAAAATCGTAACATAATTTGTTAAGATCCCCTCAAACTTGCCAATGTCCTGTTGCCAAACAAAAAATTCAAAGGTGTGGTGCAAAAATCCAAATTTTTCTGGAACACTGATTTGCCCGTTCGGTGGTGCCACCAACTTGGAAACTGTAAAACAATGTTTTCTGGAATATTTCTTTTTCTCAAAGATTTGATTGTACCTATAAATAGTGAGGCGATCACAAGAGAAGGGAGAGAGTTGTTGGATTTTGAATTCGAGAAGAGAACTCTGATCTGGTTAGTGTGTATATCTGCTTGTAAATACATGTAAAAATTGCTGTTCTGTGAATAAATTTGTAACATCTTCCAAAGTGTTTACATCCTCTGCTTATTTCAAGTAGTTGTGAGAAATTATCCGGAACAGCATCAAAAAGTGTTATATAATATGCCAGAGAAAGGCATTCAAATGCACGCTTGAAAGTTTTGATTCAGTAAATCATCCTATATCTAAAATTCTGAAAAAAAAGAGGAAAATTCACAGACACAATGAAGTTAGCATGGGTAAGTAAGAGGTAAGTGATCAAAAATACAGTGCAAATAACTTGCATGTTGATTTTTATATAAAATTGCTTAAATAAAACAGGTAACGAGAAATAGACGGCTTTGTATCAGCCCAAGATATTTATTAAGGACACAAATATTTTATAGGTATTATGCTGAAATGAACTCGGGAAAAAAAGACTTGTCCCGGAGGAAACAAGATGACTTTTCTTTCAGAGCTCACCTCAGCATAAGATCCAGAAAGTACCCGTTTCCTTAAAATAAACAAATTTCTACACCATTAAGCTCTTTATCAGCTTTAATGACTAGCTTTCAGTCATTGAACAATTTCAATAGGAGTGAACTCCTATTTGAAATTCTTCTAACCTGAAATGACAGCTTAGCGCTAATCAGTATCGATATAAAATGAAGGCTCTACAGTAGTAAAAGATGTCAATTAAAACATATTATAATATAAATAAAATTGACAATGTATTCGGCAGTGAATAATCTATTTAAAATTGTTGTGTTTACGTAAAAAGATGGCTAATGTGTAATTGATGATGAAGCATGTCTTATCAAGAAAGCACATAACATTTATTTCTAACACATAAAAAATATAAACAGAATATATGTAAATGAAGAGCAACAGATATCCTGTGCTGCCAGCCCAGAAGTACATAAAGTAAACAAGGACGGTGGAACAACTCTGACTATAGTCATTTAAATTTAGTAGTAGTTGTAGTTTTACAACAAAAAATATATTCCAATACCTGATAGCGTATCATGACATGAGTGACCTTGTCCTCGGTCCTTACAGACAGCACAAAGTCACCTGGCTTGCTCTGACTCTCCCTGACTAAAAAACTTCCGTTCTTCCCCTTATCCATGAGCAACCTCTCAGCTTCCTTACCCGAAAGGGGTCCATGAAACCATCTGAAAGAAAAAAATCATCTTGTGAATAAAAAATGCAAAAGAATTAGCTACATGAAGCTAAGTATACAATTTAATCAAATTACTTTTAAGCATTTAATTTAAATCGGCAGATCACGAGATTTTTTTGAAAAAGACTGTAATAAATTTTCGTTTCATGATATGAAGTTGTTCCCATCATACCAGAAAGTGTGCACCCTCACACACATCTAATCTGGCAGTCCAGAATTATTGAAATTAAAATTCTCAGACTCTGAGCATAGTGGAGGATGTTTTGCTGATCTGAATGACCCCATATTCTAAAGATATTGCTGATGATGCATTCAGGTTTATTGAATTAAAAAAATAATAAAAAATTTTTTTTTAATTTTCCTACTATGTTAGTATCGCGTTGTAGGTCTGCCTGCTCTTTGTAGAGACACCTTTTTTAAATAGAAAACCAGCTTGCATTCGCACCTTAAAGTTCGAAAAAACACAGAAAACCAACTTCAGGTGACCACCACTGTGCATCAACAGGGTTCGGACCTGGATCCTCATGATGAGAGTCCATCATGATACTCACACGATTGCACAGTTGCAGTAAAGCATGACTGGAAAAGCCCTTGGAACGTGATAGGGGACACTATTTATTAGTGCTACTGACTTGTCACTAACCCCCTTCAATTCAACAAATTTATGAGACATTGATTTCTTTCAGTGACGGATTCGTGTATCAATGGTGTGAGAAATGCTGGCTATCTCTGACATAGATCTTATAGTCAGGATGACTAGAACTTCTGCTACTATCTATGAAACTCCACATTTGTTTGACAGTCGATGAAACATCGGCATAACCCATGCTTCAATTCTAATGCCGCAAAGTTTGAGCACCTTTACATCATCATTTACTATATCTCACATATACACGGAGCTACTACATTGGTTGTGATAAAATATTTCCACCACAGCTATCTTGCGTCATTTTTGCATTCTTTTGTCTCTGTGCACCTTCCTGGGGCACACACACATTTTCAGACATACATTCCTAAGTGTATTTACTTCATTTACACATTTTCTACTAACCCTTCAAGTTCTGGAGTGTAATTTTGAGGAAACTCTTCCAAAAAAAAAACCACACACACACACCAAACCTAGCATAAGCACTGAAACTTCTATGGAAAGATTCTTATAGAATCGGTAAATAATTCGGTAGTGAATGCATGTAACAGCTAAACATTGAGATTTAATCTTAGGGCTTTGGCGAGTCCAAAAATTTTTCCTCAATTTTTGGATGGTGAGTCTTATGTAACATTTCAATATCCCTCAAAGAAAGTGAGGATTCATCCGCATAAGTGTTCAGGAAGTGACTGCTATTGATAAAGACAATGTTATTGATAAAGACTGTTATGGTTTCAGGATTTTTTTCGTTGTAATCCCCCAATTTTCGGATATCGGTTCAGTGATGAAGCATAGTTTCACGTTTTGAGATAAGTGAAAGAGCAAAATTCCAGGATTTGGGCATCTGTAAACCCAGGACATTCTTGAATCACCTTTGAAGACCGGACACACCCCGCTTCCTATCTCAGAGAGATATCGAAGCTCTCCTGAAGGATGGGTATATCCGGAAAGTTTTATTATAAACAACAAAACATTGTCACCTGAGACGAAGGCAACAAAAAATAAAATATATGAAATAAAAAAATAATAAAAAACAATCATCAATCTGAAATCATATAACAATAGTTAAAATCTAAACAACAAATGTCAATGGGCAATTAAAGTTGTAAACAGGATTACAAGATGATGGCGTATAGACCATCCCATAAAGAATCTAGCATACAATCGTCAGTTAATTGAATGATTGTCATTAATCCTGGAGTATAAAATTTTCAATCACAGTGAATCAAATAATCACAGTCATCCATATTTTTACAGTGTCCAGCTTCCACATATCAGTTTGATTGCCAGCATTGGGTCTTTAGTAGTCATAGGTCTGCCATCATCAAGGCCGCAAGTTGTATGTTTTCGCCCGACTGCTGTACTCTCGCAAGGGTGGGAGGCAGGATGTTGAATCACCACTAGACCCAAAAAAAGTGGAGGTATGGTGCACCAAATCTGGTTTACAAATCATTAGACCAATCTTTTCAACCCAAATGTAAACACCACTGTATACTGCCGTATTTTTAAAGAGGTTGTGGAGCAGTCGGATGTGGAACTCACACAGGATTACTTTCAGCAAGATTCAGCAACCTGTCATATATACAATGTGTCCATGAAACTGATTGAGAGCTTTTTGCCGCTGGGTCATATCCAAAGGGTTATGCCCCACCTCAGATCCCCAAACCTCAGTTGTCTGGATTTCATCTATCATTTTTGGCGTACCCAGTAAGATGCCATTAAAAATATTTCATATTTTCATACAGGGTGGTTGATGACATAAGCATTATCCAAACCCTCCCCCGTCATCAAAAGTCAGCAAATTGGAAACCCCCTCCCCCATCGATGATGAGATAATACTTGAATGGCCCCTAATAACTTAAAATTATATTAAAATAGACATTTATGGCAAGTAAATTTCAAAAATGGCATTTTACCAAAAGTTTGAAAATTGGCAAAAAAAGGTACAGTCAGCCTCCCGTATTAGCGGTTTCCATATTAGCGGTTTTTTTCCTTTATTGGAATTTTTCTTTAAAATACTCAGCAATCGTCGTTCACGTGTTTTGTTTACAAAATTTGAGTTATGCTTGTTTAGGATGGCTCATTCTTCTAGTGCTACTGATAATGCTTTGAAAAGGTAAATAAAAGTGAAAACTTGACAGGAAAAATTTGATATATTGACTGCTTGGCGAAGTCAATACCTTCTGTGGTCCGCCATTACGGAATCAACGAATGTTCGGTGAGATATATCAAGAAAATGGAATCTGAAATTTGTTCAGCCGTAGCTGTAGCTGCACCTGTGGCAGTCAAAACTTTGCAGCGCCTATGGGATCCATGTTTCACGTACAGAAATGCTGTTTTTTTGTGGGTACAAGACTGATACAAAAAGGTATTCCAATTGATTGTAATATTATAACACAAAAGGCGAAAAATTTTACTTTTCCGTAAGGAAAGGGCTGGTGAAACGTCCATTTCATCTGAATTTTATGCAAGTAAAGGTTGGTTCCATAGGTTTAAGAAACGATTCGGATCACACAATGTAAAAATTACCAGCGATCAAGCTTCTGCCAACCAGGAGGCAGCTAGAAAATTTCCAAAGAATTTGTAGAAAATTATTGAAGAGAAGGGTTATGCACTTCACCAGGTGTTTAACGCTGACGAAACTACACTATTTTGGAAGAAAATGCTGCAAAAAAGTTAAGCAAGAGGAAGAAAGCGAGCTCCTGGTTTTAAGGAAAGTAGAGATAGACTTACTATGTTGTTTTGCGCAAATGTGTATGAGTACATGATAAAGCCCACCATGATTTTCAAATCTGCGAATCCGTGAGCATTGAAGGGAAAGGATAAGACAAAGCTCCCAGTATTTTGGACGAACAATAAAAAGGCTTGGACTATGAAAATACTTTTCCTGAATTGGTTTAAACGGTTTTTCGTTTCGGAAGTCAGGAGGTACTTTGAGAATGAATACATGCTATTCTCAAAGTTCTTTTGATATTGGGTTGACCAAGGAGGAGTTAATGCAACTAACTGGTCCTGAAACTGAAGCAGTACCAGATGAAGAAGATCGAGATAAAGAAGTAGAAGACAAGTTCACCACAAGTAACATAGCGGAAGGGATTCGCAAGCTGAAATCAGCAATAGATTATTTTCATAACATAAAACCCTCTATTTTACATTCTTCACATGTAGAAAAATTAGTAGAGGAAGCCTTGTCAACATACTCCAACATACTTAATGATATGAAAAAGACACGGCAAACAGAAAAGTTTCAACATTCCTTCAGAAAACGTCGCCAACAATCGCTGCACCCTCTTTTACATTCCCTTCTACCTCTTCGTCACCCTGCTCTTTCTCATGATATTCAATAAACGAGATATACAATAAAAAACCTATGGTTCCTGTTATTCGCGGATTTCCGTATTCGCGGTCACTCCCGGAACGTAACCCCCGCGAATACGGGAGGCCGACTGTATTTATGGCATTTTGCCTGAACTTCCAGGCTTTGGTGATTATCATTATATAGGATTTTCACCATGATTAAAAACATGCTATTTTAAATAACACTAAATAAAATTTTGAGCAGTAAAAACATATTTCAATGTTTCAATGATTGGTATTCTTTTTTCAATTAAAAGTATGTATATATTACCTTTCTGTAGTTGGATCAGCACAAACGAGAGGGTATTTCAACTCGATTATTTCACCGTTCTTTTCTTTCAGTTGGCCTTGATTTTCCATGTAAAATTGCACCAATTCGGCTAATGTCGCAAACTTTTCACCCCCATACAAATCATAATAGTCTCCAGTGTTCTGTATTTTTATGTGCGTTACTTCACCATTCCTCCTAGAAATAATACGGCATAATGAATATATGCATAAGCCATTCACATAATTCCCAATTACTATAAAAACATTTGTATATTCCTCTTGATATTCATAACATAAAACCATACATTAATATGTGATTTAAACATTTAAATTTTAACAAAAACTGCTTCTTACCGAACGGACAGAGTAAAATCACCGGGATTTGATTTGCTTGGACGAGCTAAAAAACTTCCATCCAAACCTCGTTCCGTGAGCATTTTCTCTGCTTCAACGCCAGTAATGTTTGGATGGAACCAACGACTATGGCTGAAATATTTAAGGGAAAAAAAATTATTAACGGCATGAAATTGACATGGAATTTTGTTACATTAAAAACTATGATAAGAAATATTAATCCCCAGAGCTTTACAAATCACAAAAAAAATCTATGTGCCAGAAAAGTTTTTGCAGAGAAACTTTTTTTAAAAAGAAAAACATGACAAAAAATGTTTCTCACTTTTTTCCAGGACACAGTAACCTCCTCCCATATTGGTAGATACAAAGCCAAAAAGAGTAGATGTGGTCCAGGACTTGACCTGGCCACACGACATAGGGCTCACTAGAGCCACTGAGCTGAGAGAGGAGCTGTGGCCCAGAAACCGGGCTAGTGACATGATGGGCTCATCCGAGCTACCAAGGCGAGAAGTACAGATGTGTTTCAAGACCTGGCCTGGCGATGGCAGAGGGCTCATTAGATCCACAAGCCGAGGGGGAAGATGTGGCTGTTAAGCCATGGTGGATCACTTAAGCCCCGTTTACATGGGAAATAGAAAAAGTGTGCTTAAAACCCACTCAAAGAAAAAAAAAAAGTTGTCAAGTGGGTGATAGGACTCCCAATGCTACCACTATATTGCACATGTAAATGGCGCTTTACATGAACTCTAAAAAAATTTGTGTTGTCCTGACTCCAATATAGCAGCCACATACAAAAAACTTTAGGCACCAATCCCAATTTTTTAGTCACCATGACGCAGGGTAGGCAAAAACACAACCCACTGGGTTTTTGAGGTTTTTCAAGTTTATAATACTGGAGCACGAAGAAAGCAAGTTATATATGCTTTAGTCTACATAAATATAATACACCTAGTAATGCATGGCAATTATTTAGTAATTATTATAGCTGTGGTGGCTCATTATAAAAAATCCTGGGTGGGGGAGCAAAAGCTGTTTTGCATCTTATTATGATAATGGGTTTATAAAATTGGTTTTTTCAAGGGTTTTCTTTTAACTCCTATAATCTAAATATATTAAACGCATAGATTTGTGTGTGTCGATGTATTTCTCTCTATATAGTATATGACAAAGCCATTAGAAAGCAAAACTTTTAAGAGTAAGTGCAGTTTTAAAGTGTAATTTTTTGCGGGTTGGGCAAAATCAGACCAACCTTGTCATGGCGACTTTGTTTTTTTCATTAATGAAATGAACTGTTGGGAAGGAAAAAATATTTAATACAAACGTGTCTTAACCCTTTAAGCAGTTTTTAAAATTTTCCCGATCAGCATTATAACAGCCACATTGGAAATAAAAACATGTTATGAACCAGAGATATTTTGGGGATGACTGAAATAAACCAGACCAAGTTTGACAAGATATCTTGGAATAGCCACTGTAAGGGTTAAGTAAAGCACTAAGAATCAGCCGAAGCAACACTCCCTTTTCACTCACTTATCAAAAATTCATCAAACTTCTACACAAACTGAAAACTAAAACAAAGTGGCTTGTTAGAAAAGAATTCAAGCTGTTCAGATTTTTTTTTCTTATAATTAATCTTTGATTTTGCAATCTGGTGGTGGTTTTTCTAATTTTCCTACTTTTAAAACAAGTGACCTACTACTGGTATGTACTTATCTTATGTTGTTACTTACGAGTATTAAGCATAAATATCAAGGTAAGTGCTGAAACAGGTAAAATGCCTCATCACTGAATTTATCTATCCAGGGCTCCAACTCAAAAAATTAGAAAAAGTAGGACTAAAGAGTAGGACGGGGAGGGTACCCCCTCATACAGCATAACAAAAAAAAATCCCTAAAACTTTTTTTTTCATATCACTATCCCATAAGATTGACTCAAGCTTAAGCAAAATGACAGAAATGACTTGGTTGCAAAAACAGTTTTTGGCCAAAACCGCACTTTACTAGAAACCACAGCTCTGTTCGCAACATATACATATATCATATTCTTTTTTCAGAGTCTTCCAACGCTCTTCTGCAATGCACAGCAAATTATGAAGACATGTACGTTTTTTGAGAATGACGCTCCATCGAGACCACTTTCAAAAGCGGTCAAAATTACAAAAGCGGTAAATTACAAGGTTCAATGTAAATAAGTCCAGAACCAGATAGTTTTACTACTGCTGCTACTACTTAACCGTACATGCACCTCGTACACATTCCTCTACGGAATATTTAACGAATCAGCACATGCTGGAGAATGAGTGTTCTGAGTGTATGTGTGGTCCTAATGTATTTATGTTGTCAAGTTACGCTTGTTTTGTGTTCATGCTGCCATGTGTCTTCCATTTCCTGAAGTAAAGATGGAAATGCTAAATTTTCATGTTATGTCTGTATCGTGTTGTTGGTCTGCCTGCTCTCTGCGGAGATTTGTTTAAACTCAGTGCAATGTTCAATACCAGTGCAATCATTTTTGACAAATGAAGCACTTTCACTTCTAGATCTTTGCTGAGCATTGTAAATATTGTTTATGCCTTAAAAATACAGAAGACAATTGAAATCTACTGGGTAGCATCAGAATCACCAAACCTAGAATAGGCCTGTGTCCAACTGCTTTATTATGCAAACTGCTGTTCCATTTATGTTTTGTGTATACACAAAATGTGGAACATAATTTTGAATGATGAATGCTAGTTAGTGTCCAAGACCATGAAGTAGTGAATACAAAATTATTTTTTCCATCCAGACTGAAGTTCTTAATGACTTGTTGTATAATCACTATTTGTTGAAAACTCAAACTCTCTGTATGGATGACTTTTATATAAAAGGATCCAAGTGCCATTAAATCAAAACTGAAAAAAAAGCTATTTAAAGTTATGCTCGATTCAGAAATCTCTTCAGTTTGGTAGTTGGTTCAAGTGCACACAGATGGCATCACAGCCTTTTTTCACAGTCACTTGGTTCTATTTAGATAAAAAAAATCCCACCTCTTTCAATACTTCAGATGTTGATATATCTCAAAAACGTTAAAAATGACGATTGGTTTTTCTTCCTTTTATGTAAAAGTCGTCCATATAAGCAAATGGAAAAATTAACCAAATGATCCACATACACCCCCCAAATAACAGTAAAAACAATACAATTTCTGCTTTGGCAGAACCCTTAATTGCAATATAAAACGTTTGTAATATTTGGCAATATATCGATAATTCCCTGCTCAATTAAAATCAATTACACAGATTTTGTTGATAGGATTTGGTGGAAGAGTAGGACAAAACCAAGAAAGTAGGACAAAAGTAAGGCATTTTACCAAAAAGCATAAAAAGTGGGACGAGTGGGAGCTATATCTAAACAGTATTAAACTTGAATCAATTTTTTTTCATCATTAAATTTGAACAAACTTTGCTGCTGACTATATTTCATTCATCTGCAGGTGGAGAAGTGGCCCTGAGAATTTTTTTCGATTTTTAGTTGACATTTTTTTATACAATTTCGTGAGAATGACCCATATAATAGTAAAAAACTTCCAAATATCAAATTTGATAATCGCCACATAATCGTTTTTTTACACATAATTGTCAGGATTAATTAAAATAGTGAAAATCACTGTAATCATAAGAATCAATTATTTGACTGATATAATTTAAAAGAAAGCTTTGTTCCCTAATGCAGAATCCATGGCCTAATTAATTATCCATAAAATAACACAAAGATTATAACAGCACAACCTTAGGGAAAAAAAATAAACTCACAATCATCACAGAGTAGTAGTTGGGTGACAACAACATTCACGATTAAAGACACTAAAGAATAATTTCACTGCTTGCTTAAGCTTCAAGGTCTCGTCCTTGAAAAGACAACATATTGCTTATGGGTGGAGATTCTTTTTTGTCAGCGTCGCCTACATAGCATCATAAAAGCAGTTCAGGGCCGATCAAGAGCTGATGAGCCTTGAGAGAAATCATATGCGGGTAAAATTCAAGTTTTGTTGATAGTCTTTTGTCAACAAAAGCATTGCGCACGATACAAATGATCAATTAATGATGCTCTTTCATAATTAGACTATTATAAAGATTTCTCTTAAGGATCTTGCTTATGAATTGGATCATACAATCCTAAATCTATCCAAGAAGTATCTCTATATAAATTTTAATGCTGCCCCCCCCCCCCGATTCTCTCACAGGAAAAAAAATTACCCAAGGGAACAGTTATTTAGGGAACCTCTAGATTTTCAAGATACATACACACTGACTAACTAAATATCTCTGACCTTGGTGATGTGGGCAGAGGCATATTTATGGGAGGACTTAGCAAGCTGTGACCCAGGGTGACCTGTTAAAAGACAGGGAGGGGCAAAATTAGGGAATGAGCAGTTAAGAAAATTAATAGAATGAGAGGAGAGGAGTAAAATTCTTACAGCCCACAGATAGTGAAACCACAAATCCACTTTGACCTAGAGAGCAAAGGACCAGGTCAATGATTGTGACCAAAAGAGTGACCCAGAAAGGGAGAGACTCGATCAGTGAGTGAGCAAAAAAATGCGACATGGACATTTTGTAAGCACATAAGTGACCAAAACACTGACCTAGAAAGTAAGGTCAGTGAATGACCAAAACAGTGATCTAGAGAGGGAGGGATCTGGTTAGTGGGACAGCATTAAAGTGACCTGTAGAGGAGTTTGCAAGCATATAAGTGACCAAAATAGTGACCTAGATCCAGTCAGTGAGCAACCAAATCAAAGACCTAGACAGGGATGGACCAGGCCAGTGAGTGACCACAATAGTGAGTTAGACAGCAAGATCAGTGTGCCACCCAAACAGTGATCTAGAGAGAGATGGACAGAGGTCAGTGAGTGACCAAAACAGTGACCTAGAAAGGCAGGAACCTGGTTAGTGATAAAGCATTAAAGTGCCCTTGAGAGTTTACAAGTATATAAGTGACCAAAACAGTGACCTAGAGAGGGAGGAACCTAATCAATGAGAGAGCATCACAGTGACCTGGTGGAGTTTACACGCATATAAGGGACCAAAATAGTAGCCCAGAGAAAGATCAGTGAGCAACCAAAATAGTGATCAAAACAGAGATGGACCAGGTTAGTGAGCAACCAAAATAGTGATCAAAACAGAGATGGACCAGGTTAGTGAGCAATCAAAACAGTGACCAAGAAAGATAGACCAGGTTAGTGAGCGATCAAAACAGTGACCTAGAGAGAGATGGGCCAGGTCAGTGATGGACTCAAATCATGAGGTCCCAGATTCAAACCCCACTCGCACCACAGTGGTAGTCGGCTGAAGTTGCTTTCCTGTGGCTCCCAACTTTAAAGCACAAATATGCAAGCCAATCTCCCATTAAAAAGTCTCATCACAGAGAGCAACAGACCTACAAATATCCAATCATTACACTTCACTTCTGAAATGTAGATGTCAGCACTGAAAAATCAAACAACACACTAGATATATGCTCACGCTTCCAGCACAACTCCCTTGGTAGCAAATTGCCCATGGCAATAGACCGGAGTGTGCTCAGTTTAAAAGAAAGAAAAGGTCAGTGTGTGACCAAAATAGTTATTTAGAAAGGGAGATCAGTGAGAGATAATTAAATTGACTTGGAGGGTTTACACATATGTAAGTAACCAAAATATAGACCTAGAGAGATCAATGAGTGACCAAAATGATGTTTAGAGTGAGGAATGGGATCAGTGAGAGAGCTGACCAAAAAACGAGACCTACAGAGGGAGGTCAGTGAGCAACCGAAAAATCACTATTTTTGATTTCCCCCAGAGAGGGAAAGTCAGCAAGGGGAGCAAAAAAGTGACCTAGAGAATCTGCAAGCATGCGAGTGATCAGACCAGGTCATTGAACACCAAAAGTGACCAAGAAAGTGTTGTGCGACTCTGTAGGGTGACCAGGTGTAGGTGCGAATGTTTAAGTACCCAAAAGAGTCATTTAGAGACAGGTGTATTTATAGGGCCGGGGTTGAGCGGGGCTTTTCCCAGGGCAACAAATTTGAGGAATGAGTGCTCAAGTGAATCAGACTAGAATGATGGATATTCCATCATTCCCCCCATGTGTCCCCACTATAACGAAATTATAGTTTCAAACAAACCGCGTAAGAATCATCACGGTCCCCCCCCCCCGGGCTTGAGCATGACGTGGGCCCACATATTTCCACTGCTTCCGGTACACGAACCTAAAACCCATGAGGGAGTCGCCCCAAATAAATTATTTCTTAACAATTTTACACACAATGCAATGATGACATGAAATAGTTTTTTTTTTTTTTTAAATCGCTTTATTTCAAAATAATACCGCTATATTTGTTATTGTTTGAACTAAAAATTGTACCTTCTTGTACCCATGATTATGACGTGTACGGTCAAAGTAACTTGCGAGAAGTATTTCTGAACTGTTCCGTGAGAGACGCGTTAGCGCATGGATCTGTTTTTAGGTGGGTAAAATGACTGAACTCGTCCCTGTACATAATAATGACTATTTGACATAAACTGTATATGAATCACCGACGCAAAACTTAAAAAGGAAATACTGTTGGGAGGGGGGAAAACAAAATAAACAAAAATTGGACTCACGGTTACAGTTGGATATTTCTTCATCCTGATGGGAATCCTCAATTTTTGCCAGAGTTACCGAACATGCCATATTTTTAAAACATTATCTTGACCATATAGTTCGTCCTGTACCGTTTCTTTTAAAGTTGAGTTTATTGACGATGATCATATTTCTCAAGAAAATTTGGGGAATACGGGACATAGCCAATTATTACCAAAAAATGATGGCAAATGTAAGCAAAGTTCCAACTATTTCTGAAAAATCACTAAAGCCGGGTTTTCCTAGGAGCAGGGTTCTACACCGCGTGCAGCGTAAAAACGCTTATTGGTAAAAAAAAAAACCTGAATTTCAGGTTTTTAACTAATCAACATTTTCACGCTGCACCCGGCGCAGAAATTCTATTCCTAGGAATAGGTTTTTTGCGCAGCATGAACCGAATTAGATGATTTCGCGCCGGCAGAAACGTGTTACATAATTACGCTACGCGTTTTCCTAGCGTGGTGCATCAGATCAGGGCGGCTATATTATAGTACATGGTCTTGGCATCGGCTACTCTGTCGTCTGCATACTTCAGTTTGAAGGGAAAGAACCCAGTGCACGAGCATTTTAGAAAGGAAACAATTTCGGAGGACTGGAACCTTGTAATTTGGGAGGCTCCCGGAGCCTGGATTATTGGTAATTAAAGTTGATATTAATGAAGACAACATTAATTAAAAGAAAATACGGGAATGCACTGAAAAATATACATTAAAATACCGTATATAAAAACGTGAACACAAACAAATAAAAAATTAGGATTGATGACAATTCAAAATTAGATAATAATTAAAAAACTATTCAAAATTCAGATGTTTCTGATGAATTTTTCCTTAAAAAACTAAAGTACATAAATTAATGAAAACCTTACATTAATTAATCGAAATTGAAAATGGATAAAAATTAAGGTAAATTTAGGAGGGATAAAAATTTTAATGAAAATTAAAGGTTTATGAAAATTAATGAAAATATATAAAATTCAAAATTTAGAATGAATCATACAATAAACTTAAAGATTATTGTATGATTATTAACAGAATTAACAGAAATTGGATTAATGAATATTCCGAAATTAATGGAATTTTTCCGAAATTAATCCCATAAAGAATGAAAATTTGGAACTTCTGAAAAGTTAAAACAAATGAAACGATTGATCACAATTTAAAATTAATAAATAATTCCAAAACTGCTGGGAATTCATATTTAATGGAAAAATAGATGAAACACCAGAATTAGTGAAATTAATAATTAAATTTCAAATTTAATGAAAAATTATTCCTCTATCGATCGATAAAATATAATTAATGAATATTCGGAATTAAAGCCGAATTCAGAAATTTAATGGAAAATATTTCGTAGGCTATTAAAAAAACAAGAGTAGATTTTAGATTTTTTTCTCTAAAAATCAATAAAAATTCAGAATTAATGACAATTTTCTAAATTTTGAATAAAAAAATTAATGAATCCCATAATGAATCCTGAAATTAATGAATCCCTTAATGAATTCTGAAATTAATGAATCCCATAATGAATTCTGAAATTGAATCCCAAAATAAATTCCGAAAAATAACTCCATAATGAATTAAAATTTAGAGCTAGTGAAAAGTCAAAACCTTGGAAAGAACAATAATATTTATTAAAAACTCAGAAAGAAAGAAAGAAAATAATTCAGGAATTATTTCTTTAATTAATTGATTAATTCTTAATTAATTAAAAAAATAATTAATTATACATGTAAATAACGTTGATATTAAACAACATTTTTCATAAGAGAATACGAACTCTATCAAAATGACGGTTTAATTTTTAAAAAACCCCTACCGAATACGAAGAATCGTGCGCGCGGGGCACGAAAATCTGCGGCTCAACAGCAGCGCCAACGAGTGCGCGCGTACACGCGCTTAGCGTAGTGTCACCTCGTGTCTCAATTTGCGCTGTCTTTCTGATTTCCGTTGGCCGCAAAACAGAGTGCTGCCCTGCTTCGTTTCGCGAACGCTGCACGCGGCTCAATTTGCGCTTTGCCTAATGGCGGGAAATGAAGCACAACAAGTAGTGGTATCGCCATTGCGCATGCGTTGGGCTGATGATCAAAAGTAGTGTTTCTGTGACTAACATGTCTCATAACATGTAGGAGCATGTACTAATCTGTTCGAAGTTCCACACCTCAAAGCAGAATGTTTTGCATTGTTCTGCAACGAGCCCTTGGAAGACCAGAAATGTTCTGCAGAAACTAAGGAAGCCACTAATCTTCAAACTCCAGATGAACATCTATGGCTCAGGAGCATTGGCCAATACTTATTGCGCGAGGATCTTTGAAGATGTGGCAATGTAATTAGAATTCCAATGCGTCCAAGGATGCCTAGAAAGTCCAATGATGGATCCGTCCACTGGCACCATCGTGTTTACAAAAGATAATAGTGGTTACAGAGCACAGCCCACTTCTGATCGATTTAGAGCAGTTTAAGTGCTCAACTCCACTCTGCTTGTAATTGTGGAGCTTCTGGATCCCGCATGGAATTATGCAACGCAGTGTCCAAATACGGCTCTCTCATATACTTTAGCCTAGAAGATAAAGACTCTTCATAGCCTATGAACTTCTGCCACCTGATAGGTATTGCCAGGACCCTGGAGCAGAACTTGCATCAAATGCACGACAAAACCAGAGGAGCATGCGAACTGAGAGAAGGCACAGACCAAATGTATGTGCCATTAAGGAAGTGCAGAAATCAAGAGAGTACGACTTGCAGCCAAGACTGAGAGGAGTTACTGATGCCACCCATCCACCCTCGCGAGTGTGCAGCAGTCAGGCAGTGATATACAACTTGCAGCCTAGATGACGGCGGACCTATAACTACTAAAGATCCGATGTTGACAATGGAACTGATACGTGGAAACTAGACAACATAAATGACTGTGATTAGCCGATTCACTGCGATTTCAAATATTTTACATTCTAAGATTATCAACAATCATTTGACTAATTGACGATTGCCAGATTTGTCATGGGATGGACTATACACCATCATCTTATAATCTTGTTTATAATTTTGATTACCCATTGGCAATTGTTTCGATTTTAATTATCTGTTATATGATTTCAGATTGATGATCATTTTTATATATATTTTATTTTTTGTTGCCTTCGTCTGAGGCGACATTGTTTTGCTGTTTATAATAAAACTTTCCGGATACACCCATCCTTCAGGAACGCTTTGATATCTCTCTGAGATGGAAAGTGGGATGTGTCTGGTCAAAGTAAAAGTTTTCATACAACAGAATTCTCTTAAAAGTCTTCCAGATTATTCTGCGACATATGTTGCAGATTTTGGCATATTATGCTTTTAGGGGTTCCACAGAGGAATATGGACGAGATGCATGTGTGGTTTAGTAGCAGCAGCTTAAAACCAGAATACCTAAAATTTTAAGTTTCTCTCGGAAAACGACACATTTTTTGTTTCAGATTGTCTCTAATCCTTTCTCAACATAAGTTTCAGATGCACAAGAGAGAAAGAAAATTCCCCATTTTTTTATATAGCAAACTAATAGAAAGCGATTCAGCACGCTTATCATCTACTTACGATGGAAGCAGTTTGAGGGTAATAAAGAAAAAAGTACTGCAAGCATACTCTGAACTGTTGTAAACATGGTTGGTCTGATTTTGTCCAACTTGAAAAAACCTGAAAAGCCCACCAAAAATTACATCTTGAGTGTCACCTGCGGCCCAGACATATGCAACGGCCATTCCTTAATTCAATAGTTTAAAATATTTTTGAAGCGATATTATTTTAAGTGCAGTGTTTTACTGCCAGATTTCAGGCAACATCTTTTAAAGCATAGGAATACCTTAGGTATGGGTGATCATGTCCTATTTTGAACATTGTCTCAATCATTGTATCATTATTGCTCCAAACATTTTCGCCCCAATGGAATATGGGTTTAGAGTGGGGGGGGGGGGGTTTAGTTGAAGGGGAACAGAAACCTATGGCAGAAATTCACACAAAAAAATTTTCAAGCACAAAAAAAACAATTTTTTTTTCCAAGGACTGCAATAATTTTTCAAGGACAAAAACTTGAAAATTAACTTTTTTTTTTTTCAAGAATTTTTAAGGATTTTCAAGGACTGTATGAACCAGGCTTTGATTTCTGACTACCCCCATTAGCTTCACGTCATCAATTAATTTGCTAACAATCCCATGAATACCCTGATCGAGTTTATTGATAAAAAGTGAAAAAATATGGGCCAAGGACACTTCCTTGAGAAACTCCTTTTGCGATGCCTGTGCAATCAGATTATACAGGGTGATCCAAAAGTCACGCAACCCGTAACAAAATCATTTCTCAAATTGTACTGATTGTACATGTAAGGTTTTTTATAGAAAGCAGCACTATACTGTTCAAGATGGAAAGCCTTTTTTTCTCATATTTTCCATGTGCTTTGATACTCTCAGTGGCTCTTTGTTGTAATATCAAGATAGATTTTGCCAGAAGCAAAAATTTTTTATGATTAAAAACTATTTTCCAACTCATTTGTTCCAAGTTGTTATTGATGCATTCAAAAATGAAGTCCCAAATGTTTCTGTGCCCAATAGGACAACAATTTTTTGATTAGTGTCCCATTTTCGATAAACTGGAAGTGTTGAAGATCACAGGCGAAGTCGGCATCTGTCTCTACTCAGCAAGCATGGATTGTGTAAACTAAAGGACAAAATCTTGAACAAAAGCAGAGTGAGAAAATGGTTGAAATATTGGACTGCTCTCAGAGCCCTGAAGAAATTGGAGTTTAACACCTATCGTGTTCTTGTTGTTCCGGAGATGAAAGCACTAAATGCGATCACGTGCCAGAATTTAGTGAACTAAAAATCTACACATCTATCATGAAATGCCTCTGCATTCAATCAAAATCTGTGTGTGGTGTGCAATTTCATGCCATAGGACAGTGGGTCAAAATTTTTTTTTTGAAGAAACAGTGGATGACAAACTGTATATGGGCATTATCTTCTGATTCATCTCACTGATGTATAAAAATAAAATGTTTTTGCTTTTTATAACAGAATGAAGCAACCCGTCATACATCTAGTGGAGAACAGTGGATTTTCCAAGCATTTTTTGATGACTGCCTTATTTAAAAAAAATTGTGGCGAAGATCATTACACCTGTCACCCCCCCCCCCTTTTTTCCTGTGGGGGACACTTGAAGGCAAATGCACAAGAATAATCCCCTATTTCATTGATAGAGAAAAAAACACTCAATCGGAGAATGAAAAGGTGAGTGTGCTTACCCTGAGGAAAAGTGGTCAGAAACGAATATGTGTTTGAGTTCAAGCAAAAGGCCTAAATTTTAAAACAAACTTTGTTTTTGTATCCACAACTGTTGTTTAGTTCAAACTAATATAGTTTTTGATTTATTTCTTGTTAGCATTTTAAAAATAAAATATTTTAAAATGGGTGCATGACTTTTGGATCACCCTGTATTTATGTAGGCTATAGCATATATAACTTGCTTTTCTCATGCTTCAATATAAAAAAACTTTGAAAAAACACAGTGGGTCAGGCACAAATTTACATGCCCGAGAATGACACATGTAAGATTTGTGGTCTTGACATTGGCATGGGTTAGGGAAAAATTGGACCACTTCTAGTGCAATACAAGGGGTTTACGACTGAATAGATTCTGCACAAACACCTGAACAACTGCAGTGACTGCATGTTATTTTCAGAAAACCATTCATGTACACATTAAATGTAACAAAGAGCTTTTACAGAGGCCATGCTGTGATATATAAATTTAATGACTGAATTGGCCGCCCAGGAACTGCTATGCCACTGTACGAAGAGCTGAAGCTTCTGACACATTTGGCTGTAATATATACAGTACTCTGAATGTTATATTTCCAAGGAAAACCTCAAGTTTAAGAATCTGCGAATGTCACCTGAAATTACATGGAGAATGTTTTATGCTCATAACCAACATCAATCGCTGAACATAATATGTATTGGATTTTATTTGCACCGCATCAAAAGAGTTCACATTTCTTGCAGATCTTTTCATCTTTCCTCAGGTAGTTGCTGGAGGAGGAGGGGGTGGAGGAGGCGGCATAGGTGGCCTAACACTTCTTGGTGGAAGTGCAGCGGGAGGGGGTGGAGGCGGAGGAGGTGCTGGTGGCATGGGTCCTCTGCTTGAAAATGGTGGCCGCGGTGGCATGACTAGAAAAGGAAAAAAAAAAAAAAAAAATCAAACCATCATAACTAATTTGGAATAAATTTATTTAAAAAAAACATAAGCAAGCAAAATAGCAGATTTTCCAAATGAAAAATGTGCAAGCGATAAAATACAATGGAATGTATTTTATCACTTACTCATCGACTTCCCTTGTTTTAAACAACTGCTGACTGTGCTTATTATAAATATTTGGGATAATATTGACCGATATTATCTCAAATATTTTCCCACTTACAACAAAAGAAACCAGAACTTAATTCATTTGATTTTCTGGGATAGTGATATAGAATAGAATCCCAGTGAACATCTTGAGTAGATTAGAGAGTTTTAAAATCAAGTATCAAATCATGTGGTTGATGTTGTTTGCTACGATTCATCTTCTCAGCTGTTCAGGAATGACTGGTAGGCCAGTGACTAGAGGCGTAAGCAGGGAGGGCCTTGTTCCCTTCACCTCAAAATGATAAAAAATTAAAAATTATTTTTAAATACCTTTGTAAAACAATTACAACATTGGGGGAAATAAATTTATATGCGTATTATCTTAATCTTGATTTCTGTTAATTCAAAATGCTTTTTGAAGGTTCAGGGGGGGTCTTTTTTTATAGGGCCATTTTTGTGAAAAGGGTCATTTGTTTTGTTAAAAATAAGCAATTTTGTCAGAAGTGATATATATATATCATCACAATAGAAATGAAATGCCAAATTTATGGTTTAATTAATTTGCATCTTGTGAAGGGTACATTTTTTAAATCCATTATTGTGATTTTTGTAAAGGGGCCATTTCTCAGACCTGGAAATTTTGTGAAGAGTCTGCAAAACTGATCCAAATTTTGGCTAGACAAGACTCCTGAGATTGGTAACAGAGAATTATTTGGAAGAAATTCACTGTGCCTCTGCCAAACCCAGTGTACCTATTCCAGATGACAATCGTGCGTACGCCCCAGCAGGTGACTTGTTTTAACAGTTAAATCTAGAAAGCTGGAGATCACATCTCCCCAGAAGATATCTGCTGCAGCTCTATAGTTGTAACTATTGTACCATAATTTCTTGTGTAAAACCTCACAGGCTATTCAAGAAAAGTTTTTGATGCTCTATGGGCAATAATTGTTCTTTTCAGTTCTAAAAAACGAATGAAATTATTTTTTCAAAAAATGTGTTTAATCCATGCTAATTTTCTGCAATTTTACTCATGAAACTTGTACTATTTATAAGGCTAAATAGTTAATACTCCATCTAGCCTCATCCCCTTTAACAAAAAAACTTGGGGGGGGGGGGCAATTAAACAAACTTACAAATGCTGGCTCCATAAAAGTTGTTTGAGTCTAAATTTAAAATGTGTGTGTGTGTGCGCGCATACATTGCTATCAGGTTTGCCACTGAACAAGGAGAAAAGATAGACCCTCTACAGAGGGAGAAGGCTATGTTTTCAGTCTTCTCCTTGCAAGAAAGAGATGTTTTGCACGGGTATGGTCCTCCGTATGCCCTATTTAAGTGGTTTCTAAGTCATTATTAATTTCATAGTGGTGCTAATATAGGACTCAATCGCCTGTCTCTGGTGTGAGCTAGAGCAACAACAGTTAAATTTTACAGTCCAGAATTACTCAAAAATACTGGAAATATACCATTTTTATACATTTCAGAGTATTTTGCAATACTCTACCTCATGCAATACAACATTAAGAGCAATACACAGGAAAGTCAAAATTCTCCTAAGCCATCAGCAATTCAGTTCAGTACCTTGCTGTAGGCTGGAAATGTATGCATTCCTCTATGCCCGCAATCCGAACAACCACAAGAAATCGAAACTTTGGAGTATTTAATAAAAAATGCTTACCAAATGGTTGCCTTGGAGGAAAACTCATACTTGGTGGTGGTGGAGGCCGCATACCAGGTGGCGGTGGCAAAGCACCTCTAAATGGTGGTGGCATGCCAGGAGGAGGACCTACAAAAAAAAAAAAAAAAATTGCACAATCAATTTTATACACACAAAAAACAGTATATAACGAGTGATAGAAACTTTTTCTCAGTCCCAGATATGAAGGAAACATTTTCTGGATAGTATGCTGAGGTATGCAACAGGGCCTGGGTTTGAGTCCCAGCAGAGAAAAGATTACTTTTCTTTCCGAGTTCACCTCAGCATAATATCCAGAAAATATCTGCTTCCTTTACAGTATATAATATTTTTCAAACCTGATTCAACGCAACAGTACACCCTCAACATTGCATCAATACTAAATGAAAATCCACTTATAGCGGGAATGTCTGAGCCTAGAACTCGTTAAGATAGTTAGGATCTTGTGATAATACGGATGCTCGACAGATAATGCTAATAAATGAACTCTCCTATAGATTAGACCGTATCTAGTGTGGGCATCGTGCTGGACTCTCAATGTGAGGACACAGGTTCCAACCCTGATGATGCCCAATAGTGGTCAGCTGAAGTTTGTTTTCTCCAGTTCTCCAAATTTGAGGCTTGAATGCAAGTCGGTCTTTCATTTAAAAAGTCTCTACATGCAGAGAGCAGGTACACCTACAACGCGATACTGACATACCATAAAATTCAAGCATCTACCATCTTCAAAATATGGAAGGCAGATGGCAACACCAGCAAGAACATAAAACAAACACAATCTGACAACATAAATACGTCAGGGTTGCACATATACTTAGAACGTCCATTCTGGCATGCAACCAATTCATTAGAAATTCCGTAGAGGAATGTGTACAAGGTGCATGCACAGTTAAGCACTAGTCCTTATCAAGAAGGCTCTGGTGTTTTACATGCATTCTACTAGTACTGAATTCTGATGAGTAAATATTGATGTTATGAGAAATCTCTAGTTAATCAAGTCAAAATCTTGAAACTTTCGAAATTCTTGCTTGTATCGGAAGACCTTGCTCATTTATCAAGTCCAAATAAGTTTAAAACTTTTTATCTTGCAAAACATTCATATAAGCCAAGTTACTCGTATTCCGTAAGTTTCACCGTACAGTGGTACTTAACAATAATGGATACCTCATTGGAACCAAAATTAGTTATCACAATCACTTTGATCACTTTTGTTCGACCACTGTCATTTTCTGCACTCAAAAAATAATTAGAGTTCTACAGCGGGAATTTCTTTTTCCTTCCAAGCCAAGATCATGTCTTTCTTTAATTCAGCCATTGAGAGGAGTTAAAATAGAATTGCTCAATGAATAGATGTTTTTTTTATAATACAAATGCAAGGTCACAACAGGTAAAATGTCCAACGAGGTGCTTCTATCAAATACGGTATATAGTAGAACTCTCAAATCTTTTCACAACCATAAATGTGTCTGCAAAATTTTTTATTTGAATTTTTTTAATGAAATCTATCTTATGAAACACTGAGTCTCATTAAGAACTATTATGAACAAAAATTTGCATATCCAAACTTTTTAAATTCAGAAAAAAATTTACTTTTATGTTGGCTCAGTCTTTTGATACAAATAAACAAGAACGCAAACACGCACTAGATAATCAAACCAGTCATGCATTGGATACCATAACAAAGTAGAATAAGCCAACCCTTTTTGTTGAAAGCAGTTTAGATTGTAAAACTACTCATCATGTTTTGGTATGGACTCAATGAGTTTGTACTATGTTTAATGGGTATTTTTTTCCCACAATTGACGAAATCCATAGAAATTAGATAATTTCTGGCTCTGATTCATCTATCGAACTCAATCAATAAATGCCTGATGGTATTCAAGTTACGGTTTTGATTTCATCACACATGAAACTCATTTTGTTGTATTTCGAGTAATTTATAATTACTTTTAAGCTATATTTATGATTATTGTCAAGCTGGACTATTGCTAAGAAAAGCATGTGTCACATAGTAAAAGACAACATGGTTATGAAATATATTTTTATAACAAAACCTGTCCCTTGTACTTTTTCCAGAAGGTAAAGAGTAGCAACACTGTTAGCATAGAAGCATCTCCACTTTTGCCTTCATGTTTTACAGTAAGAACCTACATGTTAATTACCTTATAATTAATTACCTTATAATTTACCTGTATGAGCCTGTAATACCTCATACATGGTTTTTTAAAAATCTATTTGGACTTTGGATTGTTTTTCCTGTCAATAGAAAGATTGATATTATTCTCTCCCTTGCCCTTCTGTAATTAAATAGTATTTTTTTTTTCACTTGGAAGACAACCAAACAAGCTCATAATGCTCAGCCGATGTTTTAAAAGTGATACACTCACATGCAGTGGATATTTTGAATTAAATTCATCAGGTTTTTTACATCTAGTGTACATTTCGAGGATCTCTTTGCTTCCATTTTGACTATCTATCCAAACTATCTAGCCTATCTATTGTCTTCTTTGGTCATATTGAAAAAAAAAATCTTTTTTTTTTACGGGTTCCCGAGATTATTAAACACGGTTCTCAAAATTATGAACTGCCTTGAAATACCAAAATTATTTGTCACTTGAGCTTGACTGCACATCGTACTTACACTTTCCCGAAAAAAATCCATTGAATACTTTTTGTTTTAGTTTTCATTATGCATTTTGCATAGTCCTACTATAAGTTCATATTAAATAAGAATTACTTCCATATTTGATAAAACTGTATTTGTCAAAACACTTTCGGTCTGTCCAAAAACAAAAATAAGACAATAAAAGTTCACTAACACCAAACAAATTTCAGCCACAGGTGTCCATAAATCTTTCTGCTTTACATATATCAAGGGCAGGACAGTGCATGAGTTGACAATGCAAATGAGTTGGAGCTATAAACATTGCATTTGTCGGAAAGACTGAGTGCTATTGTACATAAATACCATTAATCCCTTGAGAAACACTTTTGACCAAGTAATTGTGAATATGATCGAAACTGGCCAAGAGCTGAATGAAAGGTTCTTTCTTACCTCACATTTGCATCCACTCTATAGGAAGTCTATTTTTTAATTAGTTCTACATGTATAGGGATCATATCAGCTACTACAGTCCGATTGGAGAATTGTGACTTGAGAACAAAACTTATTATCAAGGAGAGAGAAGAAGGGTATAACTTCTGACCTCCTACATAATCTTTCATGTTGATAACAATAGCTTAATAACTTTTGGGAAGGGGGAGAATGATGACCCTAAAGTAGAATATGACAGAATCAGCGACGTTCATAGCAGAACAATCAGTGCTACTAAAGAACAATCTGGAAGAATTATAAGAAAAGTGTAGAAAACACTGTTATGGAAATTTTTATGCAGAATATTTCCAGTCAGACGAGGGCTCATTGCAGAACAATGCAAAGCATTCTGCTTTGGGGGTGTCTGGCTCAACCTAAGCCCCAAAATGAAGAAAAATTAATTTAAATGGAGAATTTTTTTTTTGATAACTGAAATCCTGATTTCTAAAAAAATTCCATCTTATGATATAGGTCTGTTCTGTTCTTTGCAAAAGTGATAACGGTACCAGAATGACATTATCCTTGATTCTAATAAGTGACTTCTATTGTAACTGCAAAACTACTGAAACTGTCAAAATATCAGATAAGACGTGATATTCAATGAAAGTACAAAAAAATACCCATACATACCCAATGGCGGAGGAGGTGGTGGCGGTGCCATTGGTCCGTCTGTGACCTTAGATGCATCGATACCACTGCTGGGAGGCATTGGAATGCCAGCTGTACTGCTTACAGGAGGTATTGTTGGTGGAGGAGGAGGAGGTGGTGGCGCAGGCATACCTCCATAGGATGATGGTGGTGGAGGCATAGAAGGAGGCGGCGGAATAGTTACTACACGAACGGAAAAAAAAACTATGTGAATAAATTTATTGACTAAGTCCTGAAGTATGTTAAAACCACTAAATTATCCACAAACACCTTATGCTATTCTAACAACGGAAAACAGGTGAAGGTATTTTAATTTCTCAAGTACAAAAGATCACTGGTCAGTTTACGTCTGTGTGATAACCTGACTGCAATACAACAGCAAAGCTGCGGATATTAGAGCATAAATAAGGTTTTTGTGGGGATCCAAATTCCATACAAAAATAATTTAAAGAGAATTGAAAAACATGACATCATTTAAACCTTTGCCAATTATCACCAATTTGCCAATCATCTTAATCAATAGGTGTGTTAAATTACCTGTCATTCATACTCCAAAATCAAATCACACCAACAAAAAAAAATCGGCATCATGCACAAAACACGACATAGACTTAGCGGGACATAGGGTCAAATCATCTCTGCAATTTCGGATGTTGAAAAGCTGAATTCATGGTGGCTATTTTTTTTTTTGTAATTTGACGAAATGGCATCAATTTGTCTTATGCCTGTGACATTATTTCGGAGATATAAAATGAAAGCAACAGTCTTTTTTCTGGCTAAATTCTTTGGGAATATTTTTTCTTCCAAAATTAGGGATTTTTTTTATAATGTTTTGACTGTCTGTGCTAGTTTCACAATAGGCTTAATGTTTTGACTGTCCATGCTGGTGTCACACATGCAATGTTCACATATACGTTTCTTCCTATACATTGGTGGTGATAGTGTTACTGACCTTGTGACCACTTTCATAGAGGCCATCAAATGGGCACAGCAAAGGATTTCTGACAGTCTTATTGCAAATAAAAACATGAGTGGAATGGTCTAGTTCAGGGGTTCTCAAACTTTTTCCACCTGCGGCTCACCAGAGCAGTTTAACAATGAATCTTTTAAAAAACCTTTGTCTGGGCTGCCCCCAAAAAAGGTTAGGGGGAACATGGTTTGAGAACCCCTGGTCTGTTCATTATGGATGAATGTTTTTGATTGTGGTGAGACACTGGCACAGGCCGAATTTGAGAAGTATCGTCCTAACTGGGTGAACAACTGTGTGACAAATGAGGATGGATTTCCTTCATAGCATATTGTCTATAACATGTTAGTAGTATAATGGTTCTATGACATGAAATGCTTGAGCATCTACAGTATGTATAAACATGTGAATTCCTTAATCAGAAATCTTTGATTACTTAGCAATTTTTTACAAGTTAATTTCACCTTAGTTCAGTACACCTAAATTAAAAATAAGATTAAAAAATGAAGTGGAAAATAAATATCCTACCTGATGAAGGTGGCAATGGAGGAGGGAAACTTGGTGCAGAGGAGACTGGAGGTGGTGGCCTCTGTACCAAACTTGGAGGAAGTGGCGGCGGCATCGAGCTTGGAGGCATTGGTGGAGGCGGAGGCAATGTAACATTGGTTACAGATGGAATAGAAGGAAGCGAAACTGGAGGAGGAGGCATTCCAAGTGGAGGAACAAGTGGTGGAACAACCAGTGGGGTTGGTGGAGGAGCTCCTGCAGTAGGCGGAGCATCTGCAAAAAGCTGATGGGGTCTGTCTGAGTGTGACAATGGATTTTGTGCAGCCAACAGCCGTTCTAAAATACAGAGAAAAAAATACAATGCCAATACAATTAAATAATATAAAAAATTGCAGTGAAGTGACATTATTGAAAAAAAGAAAAGAAAAAAAGGCACCATTTTATCATAAAAGTAAAGGTTTCTGCAATAACAATGGTTTATGAAACCTGTATATGTTTGAATTCAACATTCTTTTCCCCACTAATGAAAATAAAACATTGCTACGATTTTATAAAAAAAATTCTCTTGCCTCTATTTACTTTGAACATTGAATTTTAGCAGTTAAAATTACATTTAACTACATTTGCAAAAATTAAATAATCCAATGACAAAAATAATAAATTTCCTTAAAAAATATTTACATAACTCTTTTATAACATAGTAAATTCCAATAAATTCTGTCATTATAATCAAGGTGTCATTACAACTGATTTGTATTACAATCAGACATTTTTATAACCTTTCACATTTTTACAACCTTCTTAGATGAAAAATATAATCAGACACTCAAATACTATGCATGAAGTTTTTATTTCTTCGTGATCAGGGTGACCATATTTGATCGAGGGAAGATAGGGATAATTAAATACCAGGCATTGCTGACTTTTGACACACATGTAGTGATACGTTGGCACAATTGCCAAATATTGCTCATATATCATTTGATAATTTTTGTCGCACCATGGTCATTTTCTGCACACAAGGGCTAATTAGACCGGCACCTACAATTTATTGCTTATTCCAAACAGCAGGCTTGTTTTTTATACTCATCGAGAGGTTGATGCACTAACCCCTCGAAGGAGACTCCCTGCGGCAGCAATGTTTTTGCAGTTATGTCGTCATTTTTGTTGTATCCCTATGTCAGGAAAGTTTTTTTTGACAAGGACGAACCGGGTATCGAACTCGCAATGTTGTATATAATTCTTAGTGAGTGCAACATCATACATCAACTGATACAGTGCAACATCAAGTCTGCTAAAATGTATTTCACGGGATGAAAATTAATTTGGAAAATTTGAGATGAATATTTTTAGTCATATTGATTACAACACAATTTATAAAAATTACACAAATTACAGTAGAACTCTAATTATCCAAACCGAATGGGACTGGACCCCATTTGAATAATTGGATAACTCGCAAAAAAAACAGGTTATTTCTTAGTAAAAATGAATTTTGCCAAGGTATGTAATGTAATGGCTATGAAAACAATTTTGTTTCCATTTTGTATTTGCATACTGTATTACTTGTTACCAAGCAGTTAATATTCTACTATATACCACCCACATTGAAAGTTGAAACCCCAATTTTGCACATGAAAATGGGCTTGGAAGTGACAAGACTGGTGAGACTTCGTCTGAGTATCCCCTATCACAACTCTAGCTCAGTTTTTATCATTGATAGATTAAAAAACTTTTGAAATGTTGATTTTGCTGATTTCTTTTTTTTCCCTCCAAAGCAATTTGGATAACTGGTGGGGTTTTACTGTGCCTTTATTCCCAATTCTAGTTAAGATTAGAAATTAAAGCAGGCTTCGTTGAAAAAACTAGACATTTGTATAAGTTGGAAAGGGAAAAAATACGAAAATTTTTTTGTATAGTGGTTCATGTCAATAAGCAAGTAGGTGCATTAAACATGTAATAATTTTTTTTTTCAACATCAGGGATAAATAAAACAGACTCTTCCTTGGTGTCCTAATCTTAGGCATTCCTTGAGAAAATATCATTGAAGTTAAAACAAATGTGACAAAAACTTTGCCGTTGTACACACGGTGATTGCTTTTCATAGATGTTATAACCAAGGTTCATTGACATTATTCTCTGTGGGAATCAGTCCAGACCATCAATTATTGATACTAAATATGAGGTGTCGTTAAAACCGAGTTTGACTATTTTATGCAAGTCAAAAATTTCCTGTTTAAAATATGCCTAAATAATAATAGAAAAGCACATGGATAAATTGTGAACATATTTATACCTGCAGCAGAACCGTGTCGTTCTCCTTTAGACTCTTTCTTGAAAGCATAAGATATGGTAATAGGTCTATTGCATAGATATTGTCCATTCATTGCTTCGATTGCAGCATCAGAGGCATCAAAACTTGCAAAATTGATGAAAGCATAACCTTTAGAATTACCCGTCTCTGGATCTCTCATAATCTAAAAGAACATAGTTAAATTGATGTAAATTGCAAATTAAAATCACATTTATATAACCATGATTCACTAAGGCATCTTTCAAATTTATATATAGATTAGTCGTTGGCTGATGAGGTAATCATATTTATCTAAAATCTGTTCAAGTTACCTGTTGTTCATCTGTTACCAGTTGTTGGGAATGTTGGGAATGGGGGGGGGGGGGGAAGGTGATTCAAGGAAAAGAAACAGTGGCAGCGGAAAACAGCAAAGTCAATTTTCTTTTCTTAATTTTTTAAATTTATATATTTTTTCAATTTGATGGTAAAAACTGAATTGAAACCCAGCATATGGGTTCATAATCTGGGTGCCCCGTAAGCACTGTGAAATCTGACATCGGCGGTCTAGATCAGGAAAGTTGGCAGGTCTATAAATTTCACGATATGATGCGCAAGAGTGCTACTACTAAAATGTGCATGCACATCACAAACATTCTTCTCAGAAAACAAAAACTGGTGCTTGTCTGAATGAATCATGTATGTGTTATGTACCTATAACATGAAGTTATGTTTCTGAGAAATGATTATTATGTGTTCAAGAAGTGCTGCTACTTGTCTTCTGAATCCAGAAGCAACAATGTGGTTGTGTTTGTCATTTCAATTAATTTAGCAGGTTAATTAAGGTGCTCTGAACTGAACTACATGATGCTCTAACTGAACTACTGACATGATATAGAAGCCTTTATATCAGTGGTTGCCAAACCACTGATTACATTGGTATGGAAAGATGTGGCTGGCCAAAATATGAGATTAAAAAGTTGGTGTTAAAGAATTTGCATTATTTACATATACTGCATCAGGTTTCTTATTGGTTATTTGTTGAAAAAATAGTTTTGCAGAGGTATAAAGTGTGAACATGCCTTTCACTTGAATCAATACTATCAACACGATTTTATATTGTGGTTTACATATTTGGGGAATGAGTAGTTAGTAAGTAACTATAAATTACCTTTGGAGTTTGAAGAATGACACCAAAAGCACTGAAAGTATCGTATAATAATTTCTCATCAACTTCTGGATCCAAATTACCGATGAATATGTTAGCTCCAACGTCAAGATTTTTCTGATGGGCAGAAGCCTATAAGAAAAGAAAACACAAAAAACTAAGCTGATATTCAATAACACAAATGAAACAATTGCATGATTTTGCTAACCAAACTCAGGAACTACAAACACATTTTTACTGAATGGGGGGGGGGGGGGGAGTACTTGCTATAGTACTGCCCAATTACAGAATTACTAATGCCACATTTCTAAAACATAAATCATTAAATTATTGAGAACTTCAGAGGAAGCAACATTTTCATTAACATCATTAAAGGTACTTGGCTCTAGAGAAACTACAACTCACTTCATAATAATATCTATGAAAGTTGATGTGGTCTATAGAACATGAAATGTGAAATTAATTTCATTGATTAGGAGAATGAGGAAGTAAAAGTGAGTGGCATGACATTTTTTCCATTTTTGACAAAATGACAAGACAGTGTTCCCAGCAAAATCTGCTTATCATTTCCCTGACCAAATTCAAAAATTTCTCTGACCAAAAGCGCGTACACTGTCACGCACATATATAATTCTAAACTATCCAATATCACTCTAAATTATCGTCGCCCCCCGTATTTGTGGGGGTTATGTTCTGGGGGTAGGGAAAATACGAAAAATCTGCAAATAACCAAAACCATAGAGAGAGAGAGATAGATAGCTTTTTTTCCCCAGCCCAAGATATCAAGGAAACAGTTATTTTCTGGATATTATGCTGAGGTGAACTCAAAGAAAAGTCATCTTGTCTCTGCCAGGCTCTCTTACTTCAGTGCCTCACACCACAGTGCATGAAATAAGGAAGGCAGGGTCATGTCTCCAGCGGTGTAGATGGTAGCATGCTTGCCCGGTATACAAGAGGGCCTGGGTTTGAGTCCCGGCGGAGACAAAATAACTTTTCTTTCCGAATTCACCTCAGCATAATATACAGAAAATAACTGTTTCCTTGAAACCGAAACCACAGTTTTTTGTTTATTGAAACATACATCATGAGAAGAGCAGGGTGATGCAAAGGTATGAGCGAATGTAAAAGAGGTTGCAGCAATTGATTGTTGGTGATATTTTCAGAAAGAACATTGTGATTTCTGTTTGCTATTTCTTCTTCATATGTTGGAGTATGTTGACAAGACTTCCTCTACCAATTTTTCTACATGTGAAGAACGTACCATAGAGGGATCTTTATCATGAAAATTATCTATTGCTGATTTGAATTTGTGAAGCTCTCCTATGTTACTCATGGTGCACTTGTCTACTTCTTTATTTTGATCTTCGTCTGGTACCACTTGTTTCATGAGCAATCAGCTGCATTAATTCCTCCTTGGTCAATGTCTCTGAATTGCTATTATATATATTAGCTGTTCGACTTCAAATTAAATTAACCCAATTGGGAAAAACAAACACCAGTTTTGAAATCAGCAGCCCAATATACTCTAAAACCATTCAAAATTCCTCACAAACATGAATTTTTTTGTTCAGAAGTGCAAGGGGATATGTTTATATAGGATTTTAACAGTACCTTCCCTCAACTCGCACAATGGCAATTTGACCCATTCAACCCATTCTCATCCTCGCTCCAAACTTGCTACCTGACCCATATCACACTTGGCATTCAATTATTCCACTGACAAAATACGAATGGATTCATGTATAGTAAAACTTTGATTAACCATCAGTTTCTGTTATCCGTCATTGTATAAAAGAAAAATATGGAAAAAACGTGCTAGGTTTAAGGACCAAAAATATCAGATCACTGCTACGGTCTGTGCAAATGCCACCAGTTATCGTAGATTACTCATGATTGTGATTCATAAATCCTAAAAACTATGTGCTTTCAAAAATTTTAATATGAACGCATTGCTTGTGAACTTGTGCAGAAAAAGTGCTTGGATGGACCAAACAATTTTTCAGAATGGTTCTACAATGTTTTCTTGCCTCAGGTTAGAATCCATATGGACGAAAAGCAATTACTGCAGGAAGAACTGCTGTAAATGGATAAACCCTTCTTGTGAACTCAAAAGTGATGATGGCAAAAAATAACATCTCTTTCTTCCAGTGTATACAACTCCACTTATCCATCCTATGGACCAGGGCATAATTGAAAATATGAAGCAACATTATAGAAAAGCTTTTATTGAAGGCCTTCTTTCATCTGACAATGTCATGACTGCCAAAGAATTTTGGAAGAGATACAACATAAAGGATACTATTTTCAATATCGCCACTGCCTGGACTGACCTTATATTGAAGCTTATATTGATCATTTTGTAAAACTGAATACAATATGTATGTATTATTCACTTTTAAAGGATCTTATTTTCGTTTTTGTCCCAAGCCCGCAGTGAAATCACGTTACTGTATTAAAAGATTTCTTGTTATCCACCTGTTTGGTTATCTGCCGTAGACCTGGTCTGGACGGTGACGGTTAATCAAAGTTTTTCACTCTGTGTGTATAACATATATTGGTTATATGCACAACATTTCAATGTAGCCAATGTATCAAGCATAGAAAAAAATGCACGGGTTAGAGGAATTTGGAAAAAAAATCAAGTGAATATATAATTCAGCTACCGTTTTCTCATACCTTATTGACCCTTATGGGCTTTCCAAATAGTTTTATCATATTCATAATCTTGATGCCATAGTCAGCATCATCTTCTCCAAGGAATTCAACAAATCCATATCCTTGGTGCTGTCCAGTGACTCTGTCTTTTGGCATGTGAACGTTGACTAAATAAAATTTAGGAAGAGAGAAATAATACAAAAGATACTGTAGACACTAAACAAATAAGAAACTATGCAATTGTACTTATCAACCTTAGAGTTATGTTTGAAAAATAAATTGCAACAATCCTGAGGATGCTACTTATTTTCTCGTGTATTAAAAGATTATGAAAGATCCAGAGATAGGCTATGTGTTTCAGAGTTCTCCTATCATGGAAGTCAACAAATAAAAACATCTAAGCAGTTTTAATGGTAACCAAGAATCCACAGCGAATGCACGATATTAAACAACTATTGCATAATGTTCTTACCAGTGATATAATTATAAACTATTAGAAATATTCTACACGTTTTAAAATAACTAGTGGACCTCTGGCAGAAGTGTGATATCTTTTTATCAAAATGATGCAGTTCATTGTAATTATACAAATTAAGAGTTATAATTGTTTACCTCTCATTACCCTGGGGGTTTGAAATTGATTTCCACATAAGACTTAATTTTCATATTGTTCACCTTACAATAAGCCTATAGAACATATTGGGTGACCCCGTGCCAGGATATCCCATAGTGTCTTTTTTGTTAAAGTTCGCAAGTTATGAAACCCATTTGCTCACCAATAAGGTGTTAAGCGAGATGACTCGATCTGATGGATATTTTATATTTCACAATAAAATTCTCATTTTTTTTTTTTTTGTATCTTGTGTACATAATATGGCAAGTGTAAGATAACAGATGAGATGGCATGGGGGCCCCCCTCCAATTGCTTTTAAAATATACCTCCATCTTAATATGTGCACATTCATCAGTCTTAACGAAACCCTGAAACTTTTCTCAAACTCCCAACACAATCCCGTCTGTAATCACCACAAAATTTGTTAATCGCAACAGTACCCAATTGTCTGGGAAAAATATGTTGTAAAAATTTTGTATGTTTGTTTTCTTTCTTTTTTTTGACACAAAATAAAGTGTTCCAGACTCTGCCACGAAGCTGGGCTGGAAGTGATCTTGGCAATGGGATAAGTCCAGTGACAAAGTTCTGGAGTTCATTCATTGTCTTTTATGTTGCCATTTTGTACTAGTTGCAAGCTATGTCAGACTAAATCCTGTGATAGACTTTTAATAATATTAATTTGATAATGATTGAGAACTGTGTTTATATTGATAAATTAATTTTGTTGACAGTTGAATCTGATTGTTATGAATAAAGATCATGAAGTAGAGAAACGTTTACATTCATTTCCTCGCTGTTATTATCTGTATGACTTGGTTAGAGTAGCAGATGTGCCAACTTTTGGAATCCGGAGATTCTCCCGAGGGGGGGGGGCACCCCCCCCCCCCGCCACTCAGACTTGATAAAAAAAAAAGTTCACAAAATTTTTTTTTAATCAATTAAGAAAAGGTTCCACCCCCCCTCCCCCCAAGGAAGGTTATGCATTGCCCCTGAGCAGAATATAATTCCATGTCAGTCTTTCCATGCAGAATAGATAAATTGCATCTACATACTGTTCATAAAACAAGTATTTCCTTTCGCGGAAGCTATCAGTGATTGATAATCTTGGGTATATGAACTCTTAAAAGCTTTATATTTAGCTTTACACAGCTTAAAGTTGTATATTTTCTTTCTGAAGACACTTAATCAAAGGAAACAATTAAAAAACTTCAAAATACAAAGCTGCTGACAAAAAAAATTGTGTTTGCAGCACGGCTGTTAATGGAATACAATAAAAATTATACAGGAATTTCGGCAACCAAGGGCTTACCCCTGATAAATGATTGCCGATAAACGCTAAACAAACAAAGTCACATTTTTGCCAGTTGCTTAAATATGGCCACCAAGACTTTTTTTCCGGTTGCTCGACGGTGTCCTCTATAGGTGTTTATCCTAATGATGACGATAATTATTGACATCATGACGTGAACGCTTGCATAAAATATAATTTTCTGCCAAAATCTGGAGAGCAGGAGGAAGGATGAAAAATCTGGAGTCTCCTGCCTAAATTCGGAGAGTTGGCAGGTCTGGAGTAGGGATCTGAGAGTGCATTGATGTGTTGTGACATTCACACGAGAAATTAGGCTTATTCATTGCACCACCTAATTGCAATTATATTTACATCAACCCTTCCAGGTATAAGCTTTTGGAAAATTTAGATGATCTGTATCTGAAGTTTTGCCGATAAATCTAAAAAGTAAAGTTCTGATTCTTTAATTCAGTACTTGATACATTCAGGATATGCCGTATCCAAAAATTCAAATAATATATTCATGTGGCATATTTACTAAAAACTAAATTGCAACAAATAATGATTACCAACATACCCACAGGTCCAGCTTGAACAAATAACTCCCATAATATGGTTTCGGACACCTTCTCATCAAGTCCACCAACATAAATCGTGGCATCTGTGTAAGACATAGAACAAACATTTTAAAATATAGGTTCATCACGAACTTCCACTAAACAAGAGTATTAAATAACAAAACCCAAAACAAATAAACAATAATAAATAATTAACAAAATAACAATAACAAAAAAACAAATCACAAATAGTATCCGTGCAGCATATATCCAACTAAATGAGATAGTGGTTTTCGATTCCGAGAATTGATATAACTGATGATTTAATCAGTTGATATGTAAAAGCATTTTAATCTAATGTGTGTATGATTTGCAATAGAGCTTTATTCCTCACCATTAGTAATTTTTAAGGCAATAATTGGCAACTTTGCTTATTTTTTGCATCATATTTGACGACTATTGCTGATTTCGATACTTGAAAAAAACCTAATGCCCATATTTTTTCTGAGGAAAAAAAAATGTCAGTTTGAAATTGCAAGGATAATCAAATACTCTGCAAGGAATTTTTCATTTAAGTAAGGATTTTTCTAGAGATGAAAATTCGAAAGAATATGGTTTTCGTTTGGAAGATTTTAGTATTGCTAAAAAATGGGAAGGCTTCCGAGTAAATCAGAAACATTGGCATCTATGAATACAATATTTTAATCCTTGCAATTATAAATTTTATTATTTTCTTTGTTTAGTTCCTCAGTATCAAACATCTGTCACACTGAAGACATATCACTGTTTTAGCATACTCAAAGACTTGGTAACAAAAAGGAAATTATGATTGGGCGTCATCAAAATTGACCTTCTGACACCACAAAGGGTCCGCAACATAAAAAAAAACTGCAGAACACTGCATTATAGTATGTCAGCAACACAACTGATGGGCATCGTTATCAGGATTGAATCAGTTTCAAATTTGAGAGGGTTTCTCATGGCTTTAGGTCCAGCTTTAATCTTAACTGGTCAAAAAAAGGGGTTGGCTAAAGCAGGTTTCCCAACTTCAAGGAATGAATGTGCAAGCTAGCTTACCTTTAAAAGTACAACCACAGTGCACGAAAGCAGAATGTTATGCAACGAGTCCTTGGCTGAAAAGGAATTTTCTGCAATAAAAATTCCCTACACATAACAGGCGTTACACAGAAACAAACTTCACGATAGTTTCACAACATATACACTCCAGCATGTACCAGTTCGTTAGATATTCCAAAGAAGTGCATGTAAGGTTAAGTAATACAGTCGATGCTAGATATGACCTCCTTAGTCCTATTGAAAATGGACGATATATTGGGAAGGTCGTTATATGCAAGCATTTGAGGCTTACCCTACCGGTCAATTTAGCAGAAACCACACAATGGGCATTAAAAGGGTTGGTACCCCTCCCCCCTCGAATCAAACCTCATTGGCACTCTCAACTAAGAATTTATTTCCGTTTTGCCCTGCCAAGTATCTTACTAGGCAGGATTGCAGCGTCTGATTTTCAAAAAGTCACCTGTATACTTTCGGGTGGGTCAGGTGTGTACTTGCATTCATAGGCGTACGTAGCATTTTTTCGAGGAGGTTGATTTTTTTTCCCCTTTTGGAGAGGGTGGGGGGGGGGGGTTATGTTTTTTCGTGCAAAATACACTATAATCTTGGCTCAAGAGGGGGATAAAAACCCCAAACCATCCTTTGCACATGCCAATGCTTACCCTATCGTTAAGACAGGTTAGTTTTAGAATGTTCTTTCTGTTAAAGACTACAGCCAGGTGGCGCTGGTTGTCATTCTTCCCTGTTCCTAGCACGTCTTTTGAAACTTTCAACTGCCATTTTCAAATGGGTCTTCTCCCTTTCCATTCTCGCTCTTTTTTCTTCCAAATGACGTCACCTTATAGCCGCGACATTTTGAATGATTTGAAAAAACGTTGGGAGATTATACATACGGAGGGAAGGGAAAATGATCTAATGTAGTGTGTGGGTCGGATTAATTAATTATTGGATATCTTTCAGGTTGTACCTTTAATATTTTCCAATATTTATTCTTTTCTGCACACAGGATGCCCCCTGTATCCGTTTTATTTTTCTTATTTTATCTAACAGAATCTGGATTCCCTGTAAGAGTCCAGGTTTTAATTTATAATACAGTCATTGCCATAAAAATTTGCGCACCCAGAAGAAGTTGTCAAAATGAAACGAAATTTTACACATGTAAGTACTACGTTGATATAAGTAAGTGATTAGAAAATCCAAGAAAAAGGATCATTTATTGCAGAAAAAAAGTACAGATGAACAGAAGTTTTAGTACTCTGTTGGACCCCCTCTAGCGCGAATGCACGATGCGATACGAGCGGGCATTGAGGCACACAAGTTCCGTATGATGTCCTGAGACATCTCGTTCCACAGTTGCTGTAAATGCGCCTCTAGTTCAACCAACCTCGTAGGGTGTCCAACTTGCAGTCCCAAATGATCCCAGATATGCTCGATTGGTGACAAATTTGGGGATAGAGCAGGCCAGGGAAGGGTGGTAATGTGGCGGAGGCAGTCTTGTGACATCCTTGCTGTGTGTGGCCTAGCATTGTCTGGTTGAAAAATGGCTCCTGGGAGCCCTGCCATGAGTGGCAACACATGTGGCTGAAGGATGTTATGGACGTACCGCTGGGCTGTCATTGTGCCATGGATCAATATTAGTGGTGACCGTGTATCGTAAGCAATAGCACCCTATACCATGACACCAGCCGTGGGAGCGGTGTGTCGCTGTAAAGCGGAGGCAGGATTGTCCACTGGTCCCAACACCTCCTCACAGTAAAATCAGAACGGCCTAGTTGACGAGCTACTCGCCGAGCTGACCACCCAGCTTCCATCATCCCGATGATTCTTCCCCTATCGAAATCTGACAACTGCTCATATGGTCTTCGAAGGCGGCGTAACGGCATGTCTACCTCAGCATTTCCTTTGCAAACGATTAAATACACTCCAGCAAGCTCTGCTTACCTGTTTTATACTCCAAGGAGAACAAAGTTCAACACCCTATAGTGGCATTACGCAATGACGCTACATTTCTAATAAATTTGCATATCTGCCTGACATGTACCTTCAGGCCAACTTTCGTTTCGATCCCACAATTATTTCTTGGTGCGCAAATTTTTATGGTAACGAGTGTACATAGAATATATTTATACAACATGCAGGGTCGTTGTTTATTTAAGAATGGATACCTTATGTGGTTTTGATGTTGTCTTAGATAGTGATATTTTTATCATAATTATGCTTGTTGGCTTTAGCATTTTTATACTTGCTTGAGTGTCAATAGCGTCCCAGCCTCACATATCATATTTATTAACCCAGAAATCATATTTGTATATATAATCCACATCTTATTTATGTTTTTCTATTATATTTCTCATGTTTCGTGATGCTTTTCATATTTGAATGGGCTTTTATATTGTTTTCTATGCTGGCGATCTTTTTTTTCAGCGCCCGTAGTGTCTAACGGTCTTGGCGACTTTTGGTCCGGTCGTCGGACATGTTTGGCGCCGAAAAAGTCGCCAAAACATCGCCAAGGCGGACCGTATTTCCGACATTTCTCTTGCGTTTCATATTGTTTTCTACACTGGCGATTTTTTTCTCGGCGCCCGTAATGTGTCTAAAAGCCTTGGCGACTTTTGATGGGGTCATCGGACATTTAGCACCGAAAAAAAAGTCGCCGAAATTCGCTAAGCTGCCCCTTATACCGAAGCTGAATAAACTTTATTGTTATTATCAACTTATACCGTTTACCGACATAGACGGCTTTTTCTCAGCCCAACATATGGGTGGGACGGTAGAGAGAGATAGACGGCCTTTTTTCTCAGCCGAAGATATCGAGGAAACAGATGTTTTCTGGAACTCGGCAGCCTGGAAATATGTTTCATTGATATGTTGGGCTGAGAAAAAGCCGTCTATCTCTATGTCGGTAAACATAAGTTTATTTAAATAGGCTTTTTCCTCAATTAACTGCCAATAACCTGGAACATGTGGGTCTGATTAGTGCCGGATTATATTTTAACAAATGCTGAACTCTCAGAGTTAATCAAGTAATTTATTTTAAATTAACTCGGATTAAGCCGGCTTTTACTTTTCATACGTACATTATGGATTAGATAAGTCTTTCTAATACAATAAAGGAGGGATTATTGACCCACAAAGAAATTTTTCAACAAGTACAACAAAAATAAACATTTAACACATGTTAATTTTATTTGGTTAACCTACCTTGATTACGCTCAGCTATAGGTCCCGCAGCCATGTTGAATTTGCTGTTGATCACGTCTAGTGTTGCCAGATCCCTAAAAAATTTCCAGCTAAATCACACTTGAAAGTAATATTTGAACTTGATATGGTCAGCTCTGTAATTATGAGGTTTTTGAAGTCCATGACTATGTTTGAAGCACTGAGCTATAAGTAAATGAATAGGACTCGCCTTGAAGTTGCAATGGGTTTAGTATAATCGCTAATTACAGTTAATTAATTAATTGATGATAAATCAGCGATTTCGCTTTTAGTGCCACAACAAATTTTCGATTAGAAAAACGAAAATTAATCGTTACAAAATTCCGTTTGATTTAGTTTTATCGTTAATTATTTAATTAACGAAATGAATAACTAAATCATGATCAATAATTAGTTAATTAACTAATTAACGATAAAACGAAATCCAACGGTATTTTGATCAATTAACGATATCGTTTTTATTATGTCAACTAATTAACGATTAGTATTAACAATTAGGCGTCATGAAAACTCCGTTGGATTCAGTATAATCGTTAGTTAGCCTTAATTAATGATTAATCAACGATATCGCTTTTATTATGTTACATATAGTTAACGATTAGTATTACCAATAATTATTCGTCATAAAAACTCCGTTGGATTCAGTATGACCATTAATGACCCTTAATTAATAACCGATTTCGCTTATATTATGCCATAACTAGTTAACGATTAGTTTTAACAATAATTAATCGTCACAAAAACTCCAAATGGATTCAGTGTAATTGTTAATTTTCCTTAATTACTTAATGATTAACGATTTCGCTTTTATTATGTCATAATTAATCAACGATTAGTAATAACGATAATTGTCGTTACAAAAACCCCGTTGATTTACTATTCCACTTTAAAACGAACTACTCAAGTTTTAGAGGAAAGTATCCGTTTTAAACTGCAAGCGGTGAGCCGGTCAAGCGAGAAAAAGAAATAATAATTCATTCCGGTTAAAGCGGGTAAAAGCAGTTTGAGCCGTTAAAAGCAGGTAGGCGGGCGCACTATGGCCGGCCGCCCCAATGAGTTTTCACGATCTTTTTTCAGCCGCGATAAAACGAGTAGCGAGAAGCGGTTCACTATGGACGTACACTAATGATGTGATATGAGCAACACCTTCTAGAGCAGAAGGTGTTGCTCTAGAACAGTGATTCCCAACGTGGGCGTTAACGCCTCCTTGGGGGGCGATGGAATGTTCCAGGGGGCGGTGGGAACGAGTGGCCCACAGGGGTGCCCCCTGCTGCTTTGCCAGCTTGATGGGACAAGACGGGATAGGGGACCCTCAATATGGATAGGGGAGGACAGAGGGTTAGATGTGCCGGAGCGGGGAGCCATCGAATGTATCTCGAGGGCTATCCGGTCGGGCACATTCAGCACTCTCCCACACGGACCAACTCAGCTGAGTAAATGGCTTATATCCCTAGCGAGCAGAGTTGCCAGGTCCTTAAAAAATTTCCAGCCAAAATCCTCTTCAAAAGTAGCCAAAAAGTAGCCCAAAATATTTGAACTTGTGCTGCCATCTATGAAGCAACAAGCGAGCTACAGTTTGGCGATATTCTAGTCTGGAAATGTGCCTCCGGGCAAATTGATTTTGCTTAGCCCTGTATCCAGACTGCAATTGCCTACTTACCAATTCACATGCTTAATGTCGCAAATCTTAACCATATCTCATTATCCCCCCCCCCCTCCCCCGCCGCTCTTCATTCAAGGCCTCCGTGACGTGCCCGGGTTTGCCAATGCGTCAAGGCGACACTGCCTCAAATTGTGCATAGGTGCCTACGAAATTTGGTACAATGATTTTAAAAATTAGGTATGGGCTTTAAATCCCAGATCAGATTTGTCACGGTCTAGTAAACAAAAAATTTAAGAAGAGGGTTGTCTTCTTGTCTAATCTCTTCTGGGTTCGTTTTAAGAGCATCCAGGGCCCCGAGAGCCAAGTGATTTTTCTGATTCCCTACATGGAAAATCCCCGAAAAATACAACCACCTCAAGTTTTTCTGAGGCCCCCGAGCCATTCCCTGGTGGGCCCATGCGTTAAGACAGAACTGGTTCCTGGGCTTGAGCTCTGCCAGCTCCACGCTTGTGAAGGCTACGGTTTCTTTCACAGGCTTCTGTGGTCTAGATACTGTGTTTCCCAACCGTCGGGTCAGAGCAACACCTTCTATAGCAGGCGGCCTCCGTGAGAAGCTCGTGAGGTCACTGAAGTCTCCCATTTCCCTTATAGTCATTGCATATACAACATACTACTTCCCTTATACCACATTGGATATATGATAACCGACCGGCCGTGGTATCATAAAGGTTGAAAACCACTATCTAGAGCATAGGACAGTTCCCAAGTTTTTGTTTTACGTTCCCTTCAATTATTGGGTGGCAAAGGCATTATGGTTGAAAATTCTGGCTTTCCATAGTTGGGTGAGATGCCCCCCCCCATCCCTTCTGCCTTGTCAGGAAGAAAACACAACATGAGGTGGGGACTGAAGTGAAAAAGAAAAACTTCTTTGCTCGCAAGCAAAGAAAAATAGGGAGAAATTCGCCATGAACACAATTTTGGAAAAACCGCCCAAAAACCCGCCACCTGCCAAAGCCAAAAATTTCCCGCCGAACCGTTTTCAAACCAGCCCAATTTGGCGGGAAAACCGCCAATCTGGCAACTCTGCAGCAGAGTTGCCAGGTCCTTCAAAAATTTCCAGCCAAAATCCTCTTCAAAAGTAGCCAAAAAGTAGCCCAAAATATTTGAACTTGTGCTGCCATCTATGGAGCAACAAGCGAGCTACAGTTTCACGATATTCTAGCCTGCAAAGGTGTGGCTTATAGCTCTTTTCTTGTTATAGTCACTAACCCCCCCCCCCCCCACCTTTTCACTTTTTCGTAAAAAATATGGTTTTTTTTACCGAATAAATATTGATTTTTAAAATTAGCGAAAGTCAGGGCTACACATTCTCTGTCCTGGAAAAACGGCTCAGAGATGGCCTGGAGCCGAGGCCGTCTTAAAAGCATCATGGCACCCCCCCCCCCTCCCGGGCAAATTGATTCTGCTCAGCTCCCTATCCAGACTGCAAATGCCTACTTACCAATTCACATGCTTAATCTCGCAAATCGTAACCATATCTCATTTTTTATTTCCCCCCCCCCTCCGCCGCTCTTCATTCAAGGCCTCCGTGACGTGCCCCCGGGTTGGCCCATGCGTCAAGACGGCACTGCCTCAAATTGTGCATTGGTGCCTACGAAATTTGGTACAATGATTTTAAATATTAGGTATGGGTCCCAGACCAGATTTTTCACGGTCTAGTAAACAAAATAATTAAGAACTCTTCTGGATTCCTGGCAGGGCCGTTTTAAGAGCATCATGGACCCCGAGAGCCAATATTTTTCTGATTTCCCTACATGGAAAATCCCCGAAAAATACAACTACCTCTCGATTTTCTGAGGCCCCCGGGCCCATACGTTAAGACAGAACTGGTTCCCGGGCTTGAGCCCTGCCAGCTCCACGCTTGTAGAGGCTACGGTTTCTTTCACAGGCTTCTGTGGTCTAGACATGGCCCCCACAAGGGGTGGGCTGACAAGGCTTCAGCCCTGGGACCCGGGATTTTCAACATTTTTTTGTTTTTCACGTTATAAATTCATCATAAAGGGGGCCCGTGGAAGTCTTGTCGGGGGCCCCGCAAAAGCTCGCAGCCCGGGGCCCTGCTTCAGTATGTGGGGGCCATGAGTCTAGATGCTGTGTTTCCCAACCGTCGGGCAGGAGCAACACCTTCTATAGCAGAAGGCCTCCGCGCGAAGCTCGTGACGTCACTGAAGTCTCCCATTTCCCTTATAGTCACTACTACCCTTATAATACATTGGATATATTATAACCGACCGGCCGCGGTATCATAACGGTTGAAACCACTGATCTAAAGCCCAGGACAGTTTCCCAAGTTTTTGTTTTACGGCCCCTTCAATTATTGGGTGGCAAGGCATTATGGTTAAAAGTTCTGGCTTTCCATAGTTGGGTGAGATGCCCCCCCCCCCACCCCTTCTGCCTTGTCAGGAAGAAAACACAAGATGAGGTAGGAACTGAAGTGAAAAAGAAAAACTTCTTTGCTCAAAAGCAAAGAGAAATAAAGAAAAATTGGGAGAAATTCGCCATGAGAACACAATTTTGGAAAAACCGCCCAAAAAACCGCCACCCGCCAAAGCCAAAAATTTCCCGCCGAACCGTTTTCAAACCAGCCCAATTTGGCGGGAAAACCGCCAATCTGGCAACTCTGCTAGCGAGACAGAACCAGGTCCCTGCCTGGTAAAAAAGAAAGAAAGAAAGAAAGGGGGGCGGTAGAAGCTAAGTGAATAACATTGGATCCTATGGATTAGATTGCGTTGGGGGCGATGGGAGAAAAAAGGTTGTTAAACTGTGCTCTGTCTAGAAGGTGTTGTCTTGGTGCGGTGCAACCTGTGCTATTGAACAGGGCACCAAATTATAGGGGGGGGGGGGGGGTACAGAAACGAGTTTGAAAACTTGGATACAGAAAATGAATAGAAAATAATGGTTAAGGTATTTTTGTAAAAACAAAATTACTGCGCAAAATGTGACACATGAAAAAAAAAGTGACGAGAAAAAAAATTCAAGATATGAGTCGATGAGCGGTGTACATACTGTATGCCCGAGGGGTTCCTAACCCATGGGACGCGACCCAAACGTGGGTCACCCCCAGGTCTGGAGATGAGTCGTTAATTAAATGCATTAACAAACAGCGACTCTGAGCTATGGGGTCCCAACTCAAACCTGATTCCGAGAAGGGTTGTACGAATCCGGCCAGGAATTCGTGAGCTATGGATCAAGACCAAAGCTGGTTAAAGAGTGCTCTTTAACCAGCTTTGATCACGACCCAACCTTTATTAGTTGGGGGCTTCCGAGTTGGGTCGTAAAAATCCCGTAAACCAGGGATTCGAGATACGGATGATTGCTCAGACTTGGTTAGCAAGGGCCAGGGGGTGGCTTAAGCGAGGGTGCAAGGGGTGCGGCGCACCCGGGCGGCAGGTTGTAAGAGGCTTCAGCGCAGACTTTAGTTAAGACCCCCCAAAATTTAACACAGTAAAAATTCACATGGCATCACGCTTTTGAGTCATATCTCGACAACGGAAACGTTGAGAAAATACACAGGGCCTGTAATACCAGAAACAATAATGTGAGCTATGGGAGCGACTTGAGACAAAATCTGTACCCGTGCGGGACCTAACTTTTGCGCCTCCTGCCCATTGCCCCCCCCCATAGCTCCTACATCATGCGTCAGGGCCCTTAGGCTGGAATATTTCGCTTAACCCAAGCCAGATTTTCCATGGGGGCACCCTACAGTTAATTTATACATAGTGGGAAAAAACAATAACAAAATAATAAGGATTTAGTCCCGGGCTCGAAAGCTGGAGCCCTGTCAGCCCTACCCTTGGGAGAGTCATGGCCATGGCCCTCCCTCCCGACTTATCAAAACAATTCCTAACAAAAAATAATTCTTTCGCCCTTTCACCTCGGATTTAGCACCCCTCTTGAACGGTGCCCCGTGCAGCCGAAATTGGTCACATGGCCAAGCGCTGCCCCTGTATTCTTATCACAATGGGCAAGTGTGCATTTCGGTTCCGTCACCCATGACGGAAGGGTGAGCCCACCAGAAGGGCGAGCTGACAGAGCTCTAGCCCTGGGGCCCGGGCCAATTCTCATAATTTTTTCGCTTATTCACGATATAAATTAACTATAGAAAGTCCCGTGAGAAGTCTGACTGAGGAGCTCACAAAAGATCCCAGCCTAGGGGCCCTGCTGCTGTGGTGGTCGAGTGGTCATAGTGACGGACTCGTATCGCGAAGATCCGGGTTCAAACCCCCACAGTGGTAGTCGGCTGAATTTTTTTTTTTCTGTGGTTCCCAACTTCAAGGCGCGAATGCGAGCCGATCTCCCCGTTAAAAAGTCTCGCCACAGAGAGCAACGGGTCCCTACAACGTTACAAATATTCAATCGTTACACTTCCCTCACAATTTGAAGTATAGATCGCAGCACTGAAATATCAGACACAACACTAGCTACACACTCATACTGTTAGATGCACTCACTTTGTTCCAGACTCTGCCACGAAGCTGGGCTGGAAGATATCTCGTCAACGGGTCAAGTCCGGTGTCAGAGACCCTGACGTTCATTCATTCAGCCTAGGGGCCCTGCTCTAGGATGGGGGGGGGCATGCCCTCACCCTGACTTTGTTCACCCACAAAGTACCCTCATCCACCCCCAAGAACCTTGTCGCCAGTGCCGGATTAAGATGTTTGAGGACCCTAAGCACTTAAATGATTTTGGTGCCCACCCCCTTCATACGTATATTTAACACAATGTTTTATCAATGTTTTATCAAGTTTTATCAATGGAAAAATAAACCATTGAATGAAACTTTTTATTTCAGAAGTAACTAATCTAAGACCAGCAGTGCATCCAGAAGTAGGGTGGGGAGTAATCACCCCTCCCAAAATCCGGATAATATGGTAAAACTTGGCCTGTCCCGTAAAATACAGGTCAATCCTACAATCATGCACAATTAGCCACCCCTCCTGGCTCATCGCTGTGGATCCGTGACTGTGTCTAAAGTTGAATATATGATCTGGATATGTTTCTGAGCGCTCACTTTATTTATCTAAAAGTTTTCTCCTACTTTTTTCTAGCTTAAAATCTTTGATAACATCTTCAAAACTGATGCTACTTATCACATTTGTGTCTATACTTATGAGCCATCATATATTTTTACATACTTTAATCGAGGAAATGGGCCCTCAATCAAAAAGGTTTTTTTTCCACATTATTTACTTCTTAACTCAACGCATCTTAAATTTTCCTTTGATTCTAGCTTTGAAATTACAATGTTAAATTTTATTGGTTTTTCCATCCCCAAATTCAGCTTCATCTCTATAATTTCCTTGATTGAAAATTCTTATGAAAAATTTATTAGAAGATTAGTTTTTAAAATTATGCAAGATAGAGAGACATGCATGTCAATTTGACCTTTTTTTTGAATTGCCAAAAAAATTTCTTTTTTTCATTTTTTAGATAGACCATGGATTTACTATATAGGATGGGCTCTGTTAATTCGCCCTTTATTTCATAAACTATTTGTCGTAGAGGTAAGGTTTCAATTTGAAAAATGCTAAAACTGTGTCCAGAAACTACTGTTTCAGTTTTGAGAATGAAAATACAATGTGTCACAAAAAATTGATTTTACGTGGACACCCTGTCCTAAAAAACCCAATTAGAAAGTTGTTGCAAATACAAAAATCTGCGAAAAGTTGGGATAGAACATGTAAACTAAGGGATAAGCCACTTTCCCTCATTTATGTTGTTCTTTCCCAACTTGTCTCCGATCAGGACTGGAATTAGGGGGAGGGGTGTGCGAAAGGTGCGGTCGCACCGGGCCGCAAAATTTCAGAATTCTTTTTTCAAAAGAAACCTTTTCCTTTCTCGGCAGATGCTTTGGGAATTTTAGATTAAAATTTAATTTTTTCCCATTAAACTATTATTGATTGTGAAAGGAGGTTTCAGTTTAAAGCCCCAACAATATTATTTTTAGCGTTATTAGGTATGGCAGTAGTTTATTTCTAAAAGAAAAAAGTTTATGTTATGCAGGTGGTCGCATTCTTTATCCCTTAAAAAAGTCTGGCCTTTCTTTCTGCTGTTAAAGAATAACAGGGGTATATTAACCGAAAAAACATGCTTAGAGCATCAAACGAAAATAAAAACTAGAAAAGATATCTAGCAATTTTTTCCCCTTGAACAACCCCCCCCCCTCTCGTTGGAGTTACCATCTAGTCTGCAGGTACCAATAGTGTGCACAAGGTGAATGTTTGTAGTTTCATTCGGCGATGCTTCCGCTATTGATGTTTCATAGTAAACTGTAGTATGGATATCTGTAGATGATGACTGCCTCGGAGCGAGGCAACTTCGACTGTCCTGTGGAGTGTTAATTGCATGCCTTCCTGGAAACCTCTGAACTGTCATGTTTCCCTAAGGAGGCTTGAGAATTTTTCAGTCGTAAACATTACCATCTGAATCATTCTCTCATATATTCCGGAAGACGGATATACAATGTGTAAATTCTAAATTTTGACAATTTTTGCTACTGAGCTTCCGAAAAGAAAGTAAGACGTTTCTCTCTGATTTTTTTTCTCAGTCTTATTATTCACCTTGTACAGTACCAACATTAGAGATGTTTTGTTTCATGAACGGAACCGGATCTTGAATCCTGCGAACTACGCGGCTGCAAAAGGCGCCAATTGAAAGGGGTGATTTTTTTTAATCACAAAAACATCATTCGTTTACACTTGAAAAATGTCCAGAACCAACCCTTTTCATGAATAGAGAGTTCATGCATGAAAACATTTAAGATCACAAATTTCCGAACATTTAGGATGAAGGCTGCGTTGCTTACAGCCCCGGGTAGTTCATTGTCTACTATTAAATAAATTATATCTGAGGTTTAGGCTGATTGCACAGCTAGTGTTGTTAATATTCGACACAACCTATTCCAGAGCGTCTTTTTGAATTTCGAATTTGAATATTCAAATATTGAGATTACAATCTTGCACTTTGTTTGTGGCAAGAAACTATTGGTTTTAAACAAATAGTAACACCGAAGAGCTCATACACAGTGAATCCCACTTATAGCGTTTTCCAAAAACTCATGAAAAACGTTGTTGGTGGGGAAACGTTTTAAACGGGAAATTTCAATAAGGGTTAGTAAAAGTTAGGAGATCACTTAAACAAGTCGTACTAAGCGAGAAAACTTTTTAAATGGGACCGTGTTAAGCGCGGAATGTGCTGTAGTAATTTTAAATTAATCTACATTTTCAAATGTAGTTCTAACGTGTTTCAGAATGTTTTTCTTCATTTTTGTGAATTCCACATCCCCCTCCCCACATCCTGGAGCAGGTCCCCTAGGCTGAGATCTTTGGCGGGCCCCAAGCCAGACTTTTCACGGGCCCTTCTGTAATGAATTTATTGCTTGAAAAAAAAAAAAGATGGTTGTTGTCCCGGATCCCAGGGCTGGAGCCTTGTCAGCAGTGCCGTCTTAAGGCATGGACCCACCCGGGCACAGTCCGTGGGGCCTCAAGAGAATAGGGACCTCACAAAAATGAGATATAGTTGAAATGTTCGAGGAGCATACATGTAAATTTGCTTGGTAGAGCCTCAGAAAAATCACTTGGCACGGGGCCCATGGTGCTCTTAAGACGGCCCTGGCACCCGAACAAAGTGATATATCGGAGCCCCACCCTCCTTCCTTCTGGCTGGAAATACTCATCTAATAATTTATATGAAAAATGCTCCGAAAAAAAGTTCACCAAATCCTATTATTCTGAGCATCCCCCCCCCCCGGGTGGACCCTGGCTTGTAAAAGGGCTGGGGAAACCAGAGTCCTGCCTCGAGCAAATGGGGGACGCTTACAAAAAACTATACACTTACTTTGCATGATAATAAATATTTTCAAGAGGCCCCCAAGAAAGTCTCCCCGGGGCCCCCGAGAAGGCACGCTACGTCCCTGAGTGGACTCCAATAGGCTCCTTCCCACAAGCAGGGTCACAACAGGGTTGATGCTTGGTCAGCCGGGCAAGATCACATTTTGGCGCCCTTTGTAATGTTTGGTGCCCTCTCTGATCCGGTGCCAGGGGCACTGGACCCGCTTGCCCACCCCCACTAGTTGCGGCCCTTCCCACAAGAGTAGGCAGGACTGCAACTAGATGCTTAGTCAGCCTGGGCAAGGACGCATTTTGGTACCCACCCGCTCTGATCCGACGCCCGGGTCACAAGACACGTTGCTCCTGAGGGCCGCAACTAGAGGGGAGCAGACACGGGATGATAATTATCTTTTTTTTTTTGTGTATTTTCCCACATTAAAAAAACTTATTATTAAAACTTACTACACAGAGGGGAGCATGAAAAATGTTGGCTTGGGAGTTGTGCCAGAGACCTCAACCTAGGAGCCATGGTGTAGGATATGGGATCCATGATTTTTTATAAATTTATTACCGAGATTCTGGAGGGTGGAGAGGGGCCTGATGCACCAATATGCGAAAAGAACAGGGGTGACGCGAGAAGATATCTGTTCTTGTGCGGAACCTATTTTTGGTGCCCCCGCCCACGTTTTTTTTTGTCGACAAAGCTTCTAATTTTCTTCAACTCGAATTTCGAACTCCTCTTAGAGCAGTGCCGAAGTGTAGATCCAGCCGGAGAGCGATCGCCCCTCCCAAGAGCCGAATAATGTGGGAGAAATTTGTCTGTCCCGTGAAATACGGATGATCCAATGTACCTACACAGGAAGTCGGTTCTCCGGCACATCGCCCTGGATCCACCTGCCTTCACTCCATTAGAAGCTGAAGATGTCTGCCACGGCTTTATTCGCAGCTGAAGATCTCTGCCTAGGCTCTATTTGCTGCTGAAGATCTCTGCCTCGGCTCTACTTGCTGCTGAAGATCTCTGCCTCGGCTCTACTTGCTGCTGAAGATCTCTGCCTCGGCTCTACTTGCTGCTGAAGATCTCTGCCTCGGCTTTATTCGCAACTGAAGATGGAAAATTTTCCTGCCCCGTAAAATACGGGACGATCCAACGAACTTACACAATGCGCTTCTCCCGACACATCGACCTGGATATGCACCTGGCGGTGCTCCATACAGCCGCGCATGTCGCACGGCCAAACAATCGTCCCTAGTTAAGAACACCGATTATGGTTTCTTTTCTGAATTGCTTCCAGCTCTGCTTCAACATTACAAGAGGGTGCCAAAATGCTTACTTGACACAGCTGACCAAACCTCTAGTTGTGGTCCCTGGTAGGGGCAGAAAAGAGAAAGAAATCTCTGCCCGCGCGGGATCTATTTTTGGTGCCCCCGATGACGTTACTCAGCTCAACATTTTTTTTTACCTTCAAACTCGGATTTGGCCAGCATTGGCACCCTTTCCTAGAGAGATGCCGCATGTGGCTGCACAGGTCGCATGGCCTCTGTGGGGGCTGAAAGGTTTCAGCCTAGTTTCTCATAATTTTTGTTTTTTCATACTATAAATTCTTTATCGAGGAACCAGTGAAAAATCTGGTCTCTAAGGCCCCAACAAAGATCCCAACCTAGCGACCCTACTGCAGGACGTGGGTGCGATAAATGCATCCAGTCTTCCCGCTAGGCCAGTACGGCCTATAGATATTGTATCTAGGAAGTAATGAGTCCCGTATAGCCGGGTTTTCCTAGGAATAGATTTTTAGCGCCGCGTGTTATATATCGGGTGACTCGAAACGTTACGCCGTCCGCAATAGCAGTTTTTTTTGCCTTGTAGCATTTGCAGCGAATTCACAATGGCGCTAACAATTTTAAGAGAATTAAAATTAATTTAATACTCTAGACTGCTTCAAAATATTCATTTTTAAAAACATTGCTGGTGCTGCTACCTACTTTTAAAAGCAGAAGTGCTTTATGTGGTGATGACGAAGCTCTGGTATAAAAAACTAAATTCCTTCATTCAGCTTTGCTCCTTATAAACAAAGCTTATAAACTGACCTGAAAGATCGAACTTCCAGTTCAGTAACTTTTTCAACACCCAAGGATCCAACACAAAGGACCTCCACACAAGCAGACGACAGGTAAGATCGTAAAAAGTGAATTTTTCCACACTTCACTTTATAGTAATGTGCTGCCATCTAATCTCAAATTTAAAAGTGACTCATGTGGTGATGATGAAGTTTAATGTAAAAAAACTATATTCTTAACTCCGCTCAGTTCCTTATAAACAAAGCTCATAAACTGAACTGAAAGTTTAAACTGAAAGTTCGGTTATTTTATTTGAGAATAAGGAGACGTCAAAAACAAATAACCTCTTAATGAGCAGACGACAGACAAGAAGTCGGTTCCCTACAAGCTAAGCTCACAAACAGAACTGGAAGTTCGAACTTCCAGTTCAATAATTATTTCAAGTCACAAGGAGACGTCCAAAACAAGTAACCTGGAAAGAAGCAGACGACAGATTGTGATACTTGCATCGAGCTTACATTACTGGAGGGAGCATCCAGCCGCCGCGACGGCAGCGACATCAAATGCAAGGAAATCACGCGAAAACAAAGTTCCCGCCTGGCAATTTTCCCATAGAAATGTACAGTTCGGTCTCTAAATATTGGGTTTTAAAGATTAAAAAAGGATAAACTCTTCTAAAGGTGAAAAAAGATTAAATTATTTCTTTCATTAATACTGGAATAATTTCTTTCATTAATACTGGAATAATTTCTTTCATTAGTACTGGAATAATTTCTTTCATTAATACTGGAATAATTTCTTTCATCAATTCTTGAATTTTCCTTCATTTTTCTTGAATTTTCTTTCATTAATTTTCTGGAATTATTTCCTTTATTAATTCTGGATTTGTTTCTTTCATTAATTCTGAAATTATTGCTCCCTAATTCTGGTGTTTTCTCTTTCCTTAATTTTTGAATTAACTCTTTTTCATTAATTTTGGAATTATCTCTTTCCTACATTCTGGAATTATTTTTCATTAATTTTATTATTATCTCTTTTATTAATGCTGAAATTATCTCTTTCATTAATACTGAAATTATCTCTTTCATTAATGCTGAAATTATCTCTTTCATTAATGCTGAAATTATCTCTTACATTAATTCTAGAATATTTTCTTTCATTAATTATGGAATTATCTCTTTCATCAATTCTGTAATTATCTCATCGATGCTGAAAAATTATTTCTTTCATTTATTGTTTTAAATTCCTGTGGATGTCATAAGAAAATAACGGGGGATTGTGTTTGTTCTCACCGAGTCACGTGATGTTCCGACGAAAGATGTTGGAGGACACCGTTCTCAGCACTGCCAAGGCGGAGTCTTAGTCAGGGCTAACGAAAAAAACTGCTTGATTTATGTACTGTTGATGCTGCCATCTAATCTCGAAATTTCAGGCAACTCATGCGATGAAGAAAAAATACAGAGAGAGAGACCTTTTTTTTGTTATATTTTCCAGCATAGTTTTTTTATGAGACGAGAAAATTTCGGTAACAAAATTCGTACATTGGCAATAATCGATTTTATGTAGAAAAAATAATTATTTCTTTCCACCAAAAAATTCGGACAAATATGGATGATCGAACAAACAAGTGAAAATACGGATTATGTGGCCTTCAGATAGGGTTACCAGATTCAAAACTGAAAAGGGGGACACTTAGGCAGTGCCGTCTTAACGCATGCCTTCCCATATCCCGGGCTGTGCCCGAAGGGCCTCAGATAAACGAGACGTAGCTGAATTTTTCAGGTAGGGCCTCCAAAAAATCCCTTGGCTCGGGGCCCATGATGCTATTACGACGATCCTGCCTGTCAGCCCCACCCTTGTGGGGGTCATGGAATTCCAATGCTTGATTCCTTTACTTTTATTAATTTACATTAATTAAACAAAAAAAATTCAAAATAAAACAACAAAATAATTTTTTGTATTGGGCCTTCCTAAGCTCGGACCCGTCTCAGACTTTTTAATTTAAATATCTCAGGGAATAATGCAGTTAAAAACATGTAATTTGTTTGTTGGGCTCAGAAGGGAAAGACCAACAACTGTCTAATTAGAAGTTGGGGACGGGGGGGGATCATAAAAAAATTTACATTTTTTTATTTTGTGTACACTGTATTTTCATCTTCAAAACTCGTACAGGGTGATTTCTGGTCACATTTTGAGAATTTTTAAAATTGGAACCATACCACATTACGACGAACGGTTGATGAGATAAAGGCTGCAGCAACACTCCAAGGAGAAACCATTGAATGTTAGAATGGCCATAATATTACCAATATGCAGGGCCGCAAGTAGTAGGTGGGGGGGGGGGGGGGAGAAGGCGGGTCTAGTGCCTCGGGCGCATCCCAAATGCGGGAGCAAATTTCACCATTCAACCTATCCTTCAGGGAGGGGTGCCTAAATGAGTGGTTGCAAGTATCCAGTTCCGGCCCTGCCAATAGGTGTCTTATTTCTGATGAATCACCGTTATATTGAGTATTTTTTTCTTTTAGATACATACAAATCTCAAGTTTGTAATTTACACCTGGTAGCATTTCTTTTACTTCTACAGATCAAACTACACAGTTGATCTACTAATGACCCACAAAAATCATGTCCTTATTCTGTAGAACTGCATGGGGCCTATCTGGGCACTTCTGGCACCGGGGTGTCAAGTTCCGATTTTCAAGAGTAAATATGCAAATAGGTGGGTAGGAATTTTTATCTAGGCAGTAGTTCCTCTCTCAGAAAAATCGCTTTGTATGTGGGCGTATGATAATGTTAAGACAGCCGTGGGCGTACTTTAATGAAAATTGTGAAAAGCTAATCGAGAAAAACTCAGCAATAATGTGAAGTCTGGTTTGCAATGTTATTAGATTCTCATCTTTTGTGCTATCCTTGTGATAATGATCTTCAACTATACAATCAAGTGTTCTTAAAATTTTAGGATCTTCTATCGGATGATCGATGTTGAAAAAAAATCGTGCATTAAAAAGAAATACCATATGATATCTTTTTGTGGTGCCCCTTTAGTACTGATGCCCTAAGCACGTGCTTATTTTGCTTAATGGTTAATCCGGCCCTACTTGTCACGGGTGTCGGGATGGAGGTGGAGTCGCACTCGCGGTGCAGCCCTGACATTGTCGAGCGGTGATGTGCCCGGGGATTGGGTGTGTGGTTGTGCTGCTTGGGGGGTTGGCGAGGGTGTGCTGGGGTGTTGGTCCGACCCGGGTGTGCTTTCCCGGCTGGCTTGCCGGTTTCAGTTTTCTCCGGCACTTCACGATCTCACGATCAATGAGCTTATATCGCAAAAGCGACAGAGCCTGGGCGTGCTCGGTTCTAAACTAAAACTAAATGGTGAGATAATTCTACAATAATTAAAAAAAAAAAAAAAACCAGAAAAATCTACTTCAAAATCGGGACGTATTGTCACGCACATTTTGCACAGTAAACAATGTGACGTGCGGCTTTTTTTCTGGAAAAAAATATTAGGTTTATCTTGAGGTCACCTTCACTGAAGCCCTGTCAGCCTCCTGCCAGGGTCGCCATTAGGGGGTAGCATATGAGGCTTCGCACCCGGGCGGCAGGTAAGCTCGAGCCGCCATACTGGACAGTTTGCTTTCTCTTTTGTTGCCCAGAAATGATTTAAGAAATAGAGAACTGAGATAAAAATATATCTTCCTGCGTTATACCCCATTTTTCTGCTAGCAAGAAAAAGTGCTTCCCTGCGTTGCGTTGAGTAAAAAAAAAAAGAACAGTTTTGTTTCTTCTTTTGGAGTGATCACCAGAGATTTATCTTTGACATCTTTTTTGGCGATAACTGGCAAATTTACTTTGTCGTTCATATCTTTTTCAGAGATAATTGACAACTTCATTTACCTTTGGAAATTTTTCTTGGTGACAATTGCCGATGTGCCGTGTAAAATCCGATTTCCCGTATTTTTATAATGAAAATATGATCAGCGTATTGATACTTTTCTACCGGAACAGCTTTCATGGACTGGGTGAAACCTATTGCCGGGCCGCATTTGGTTGCGCACTCCTGTCTTACATAATCTTGCAGACTGATAACGATAATTTGCAGAGAAGAGAATAAGTCTGGTTAAACCAAAGTGACAACAATACACGAATGAGAACATTGTCCGTGATTTTAATAACCGGCGTCTACTGTACCTAACTTGTTTGTACCGCTGTTAGACGACCAGGTACGAAAAACAATAGATCGAATAGTTAAGCCAGTTATCGAAGAGGCTAAAGCACAGTGGTTTTCGAACTTTTATCATACTTTCTCCCTTTACCTATTCCTGGTTTAACTTCGGCTCCCCAGGATAGTTTAGTAGATATTTTCATTTATAAAACAACCACTTCAAGGCATAAATAGGCACACAAATCAATATCTGCAGCCACTGACAAAGGTTGGTGATGCTCCTATGAGCCATGACGCACACCTTGAGAAACACTGAGTTAAAGCTACGTGATTAGCTGTACGGTTCCGTATTTCCCGGGACAGTCCCGGTTTTCTTCTGGCCAGGTCTTCGGGAGGTCTTTGGAGGTGTTAGATGATGACTTGAACGAAACTTTCACGCTCACGGATGTCGATAGTTTGTGCCGAAGGAAATCTGAAAAATTGATTGAGGTCCATCCATTTCCCTTAAAGAACAGTCAATGAAGGAATTGACGAGGGAGGAAAATGTGTAAGTATCGCACCGGGAGCTGTGCACCAACAGCAGTGGAAATTCTAGTTCATACTACGACTACTTCGAGATACATGATACCGACTAAGATACAGATTTTGGAAGTAATGCGAACAGCATCAACAGTGGAAGCAGCGTATATCAAGATTGTTCGAGTGTTTGGGACAATAACAGCGGTGGTTCTGGAGATACAAATGCATGCCTCGAGAGTAGCGGGAAATGTGTCTACGAGGACTGCGTTGCATTACTAAAACCATAGACTTAAGATATAAATTCTATTAAAACATTTAATAATGATTCATGACATTTGAATTTTACCAAAACTTGGAACTTAATTGAATTAAATCCAAAATGGAGTCGTTAAAAACTGAGATTACGTCAGAAATCCATTGCATCGTCAATTTAATATTCCAATTTTTAATTTATAAGAAGAGGAATAAGCAAAAAAGTATTCCCTTGTGAAAGGATACTGGTCCCCCTTTCCTAAACCGCTCAGAACATCCGAAAGCTGCGCAAGTGTTGGCCATTCTAATCAAAAATAAGACAGCGCGTGTAGATCGTCATACGAGTAGCCATAAGGAAAGCATTGCCAGCGAGATTCCCTGACCAGCCTTTCGACTGGAGTCACGTGACTCCGGATCTTTGCTTCACATTGTAACCCCTCGCGCGCACTCTATAGTATTATTACTCTGTGACTAAAACACAGCGATCACGGTGACAACAAGGACAGTAGCGGTACTTTTAGCATCACCACTAACAGCTATTACGAAGAGGAAGATCGAGAACCATCTCCCGTCGAAAAATGTGTTCTGACAAGGTGGAATGCAGGAGTAGAAACTTTTGAAATATATAGATAAAGATCTTCACCACCTCCCTCCCTTTGCAATGGAATTTTCATAGTTGCATACGTATGTAAGATCTAGGAACAATCGATGGTCTGTTTGAGAATGCATTCTTACGTCTGTTTGCATTCAAATTCACCATTAAATAAGGTGATTTCTTCCCGAAACAAAAATAAAACACACTTTTTGATAATTTCGCACAACACTGTTTTGACGCATTTTAATATTATAGGACTTTTTTATTGTTATTAATTATCAATTTTGTGTTTATAATAGTTAAACTTTTTTAGAGTTAATTATATACCTGACAGTTTATAGATTCAAAATCAGAGGCGCACGCAGTGAGGACCACAGCGACTCGTGCCCCCCCCCCAAAAAAAAACCGATCAAAAATCAAGAATTATGAGTGTTTTAGTAAAATGATTAAAATATCCAAAGAAAATACATTTATATAAATCATCTTAATCTCTCTCTCACAATTTCCGTTAATTAATTCAAAATACTTTTTGAAGGTTATTAACCGAGAATTTCCCCGAAGAAATTTGCCGTACTTCTCCAAAATACGGTGTGCTTCCCCCCCCCCCCCCCCACTCGTTCAAAGCTTATTCCTGCGTACGCCCCTGTTTAAAACCATAGCTCTGTCAGCTAGCGCCATATTGAAGCAGCAAAACATCCTTCCCCCAACAAGATCCCACACATGGCCCTCCACTCTGTCTCAAGGAAGAGATATGAGCAGGTGGTTGAAGAAGACCTAGGCCACGGGTCGGCAACCTTTTGAGTCGGAAGAGTCAAAAATTGCAATTTACAAAATTTCAAAGTTTTTAAAGAGCCACAAAATTTTTAGAGCCACATACGAGAAGCTGGGCATAATGAAATATAATTGATCAAAAAACATTTTATCAAAAAATATGTATAATATGTATTTTAAAAATATAATACTATATAATATAATACTGCGTACGGAACTAAAGAGCAGCAGCTTCACATCCAAAGAGCCGCAGGTTGCCGACCCCTGACCTAGGCAATGCTGGAAAAAAGAGTGGCAAAACTACTTTCATGCGCAAAATGACGTCGGATCATTAAAAACGGAAGGGCAGGGAACATCGATTGGCTGTAGGACTCCTTAAAAGGGCTGACTTGTCCACCATATTTTGGGAGGGATATGACGCCATTATTGTCGTTATAGCTAATCACTGTTCCCTATCCTGCTATTCTTTAACGATTAGACGTTGTTTTGAAAAAAAAGAAGATTTTTCCGCTCCAAGATAGAGGACGATAAGTCCGCCCGCATCCTTGGGCACCTTACGATGGGTTATAATGATAATATTGACGTCACACTTCGCTTAAAGATGGTGGACGATTCAGCCTAGTGTTTCAAGGAGCCCTACTACTACTTGGTTTTCCGAATATGCACCTCGTTCACATTCCCCTGCCATTTTAACGAATCGGTGCATGTCGCAACGTGTTGTGTGAATCTATGTTATATACACGCCCCTAACGTTGTTGATTTTCAATGAGTACGGGCCCCCTGTCAAAGCGTGGGGCCTGGTTTGACCACACCTATAACACACCTCTAAGGGCGGCTCTGATCAGCAACATACAGTAATAGAACCTCGATTATCCGTTGAAATGGGGGGGGGGGTGGATGAACATGACGGATAACCAAACACCACGGTTGAACCACCAGGAAAGAACAAATTGATCATAAGGGGCCATTCAAGTATTACGTAAGCAGATTTTCAGCCATTTTTGACCACCTCCCCCTTGTCAGCAAAACACTGACCCCCCCCCCCCGGGGGGGGATTTCGATGATTAAAGCCACTGAGCTTTTTTTTTTTTTCCAAACCGAGCACAACTCAGGTCTATTGCCATAGGCAATTTACTACCTAGTGAGTTGTGCCGGAAATGTAAGTGCGTGTCCTAACCGTCTGAGTGCGTATCTAGTGTTGGGTATGATTTTTCAGTGCTGCCATCTATATCTCAGAAGTGAAGTGAGTGATGTGTAGTGACTGAATATTTGTACTGTTTGTAGGACTGTTGCTCTCCGCGATGCGAGTCCGTCATTAAAGCCACTGAGCTATAGGGAATGCCTTCCAAAAGGTTTCCTTATAGCTCATAGTGGTTAAAGCCGAAGAAAAAAAATAAAATGAAAAAAATGTCGTTTGGCTTTGATAACATGGCGGACTTCCGTCGATTTTACAGCCTTTAGATATGAGCATCAACAAGCTTTTCGAAGATTATTTAAGGAATTTATGAAACTGAAGACCTCTTTGAACGTGACGACGGTGATGACAGCACACGAGCACAGCTGTGGAGATGAAAACGAACATGTCACACCGTATTGGCTTTCGATGTAGAGCTCGAAGAATCAGAAGAAGAAATAGATGGGAAACTGAGTTTTGATTCATTTTTCATTGTAACTTTTATTGCATGGAAAGTACAGGGTGTCCTGTAAATACTAATGCGGCCTTTATTTTATCAACCATCCGCCGTAGAGATATGATTCCAATTTAAAAAATGCTCACAAGGCGTTAAAAAATCACCTTGCATCAGTTGAGAGTGAGAATACATTGTGTCACAAAAGAAAAACTCCAAATTTTAAAACGGTCCCTCTGTCTTCTAACTTCCAATAAGAAAATTGTTGCCACTGTATCTCCTGAGGCCAAAAAACCCCATATCTCTAAGTGCAATATTCGCTGAGATATTCTAGTTCAAAAATCAGAGAAAAAGTATGAAAAACAGCGAAAACTAACGGACCGGACACACAACGCTGCTTTCCCTCATTTATGGTATCCTTCCCCAACTTTTCTCCGAATTTTGAATTCGAATATCTCAGTGAATGTTACACTTAGAGATATGTTTTTTGTTTTGGAATTACAACTTGGAATTTTTTTTGTTGGCCTCAGGAAAGAGACAGGGCAACAGCTTTCTAATTCGAAGTTAAAGCACAGGGGGAGCGTATAAAAATTTAGAGTTTCGTATTTTGTGACACACACTGTATTTTCACTCTGAAAACTGGTACAGGGTAATTTTTGAAGTCTTTTGAGCATTTTTTAAATTGGAATCATACATCTACGACGGACGGCTGATGAGGTGAAGGCCACGCTAGCACTTACAGGACACCCTGTACACGGTCATTTTCCTTCTAAATTGGAAAGTTAAAAATAAAACTCGATTGAAGTAAGTCGCTTTTTGCATCAGTCCGGAGTTGTGAGCGGTTCTATCTATCCTAAGGGCCCTTTCACACGGAGCGGATGCGGATGCGGGTCCGGAAGAAGTTTTAACAATTGGGATATACTGCGCCTTTCAGACGAGCCGAAAAATCTCCGCACCTAGGAAATGTTCATGCGGGTCCGGACGTCGTCCGCATGTGTCAAAACCTAAGTGCGGGCTCCGCATCCGCACATAGAAGTTTTGACAATAGGTTTATTCGGGGCTATTCAGACGATGCGGATGCGGAGCGAATTCGTCCGCATCTTTGGGTACTTTTTGAAGGTGATTTTTCACGGAAGTTTTTTTAATTATTTGCCATAATGATAAAATGACCATCATAAAACACCATATGATGGTCCCTGCTCATTAATATAATGTACCTACATACGTCTATACCTTTGTTTCGTTCTGAGATTGAGATATAGCAACTTTAACTGCCTTTTGTCCATACTTTACAATTTTATACAATAAGACCTGCCAACAACGGCCACTGACGGAACAAAAATGATAAGCCGTTCTGTGCATTACGAATATTTAACTGACTACATACTTTAATAACTTTTAAATTTAATTTAAATATTTTAATTTTTTTCTTTTTAAATTTTTTAAATTATTTAAAAATATAAATATCTGAAATATTATTTTAAATATTTGTTATTTTTTTAAATTTTTAATCTGTTAATTTTTTTAAACTTTAAAAAAAATACTTTTATAAACAACGTTATCCCCGTACGACGTTCACTCAGGGCCGGATTAAGTCGTTTGAAGACCCTAGCACTTGAATATTTTTGGTGGTTCCCCCGATACCTACAAGTTTATTTTACACGATATTCAGTCTATAAACTTGAAAAAATGAAATTTTATATTTCAGAAATGACTAATCTAAGGATGGGATTTCACTATAAAAGGTTTATGAAAGTTATTTTATAAAACTTGAAAAAAGCAACTAATAAATTTATCGGTTGCATTTGCTCTAATGCAACCGATAAATTTATTAGTTGCTTTTTTTTAAATAATTGTTATAAAATTTTTATAGTGTAATCCGGCCGGGATTATACTATAAAGTTTTATAAAAGAACTTTTATGAAAGTTGAAAAATTCAACCAATAGGCGCATCGGTTGCATTCCAGAAAATGCAACCGGTGCACACACACAAACACGCACACACATTTTGCATTCAAAAAATTCAACCAATAAGATAATATTGGTTGAATTTTTCACGTTTTATCAAAGAGCTTTTACAAAACTTTTATAGTGTAATCCCGGCCTAAGGCTGGTATTACACTATAAAACTTGAAAAATGTAATCAATAAACACATCTGTTACATTCGAGCGAACTTAACTGATCGGCCTATCGGTTGCATTTTTCAAGTTTTATAAACTAACTTTTATAAAACTTTTATACTGTAATCCCGGCCTAAGACAGAATTGTGATGTGAATATTTCTAAGCACAGACATTTTGAACGTCCCCACCCCTCCCCTTTTTTTCTACTTGCAAATTCTTTGATATCTCCCGAATTTTTTTTTTAGGAACATATTAGTTTCGGATGTTTTTGGATTGGATTTTTCGAACATTGGATGTTTTTGGAATTTTTCTTTCATATTTTTCCGGAAAGACAGATTTGTTTTCAAAATCTTTTGAAAATATTTTAAGACATTTTCTCCCATCGACTACTTGTGAGGATCGGAATGAAGATATCTTTATTCCCATATTCTATGTGGCTCTAGACTTAACCACCAAAGAATACCTCTAGGCTGCATATGGGCACTGAATCAGGGGTGAAGGAGAAAAACAGTTATAAAAATTGCGAAAAAATAGTTTTTATGCACGAATTTCAACCTAAAGATGCGGGCGAAACACCCGCATCTTCAGTGCTCGTGTGAAAGGGTATGCGGACCCGCTTCCGCATCCGCATCCGCTCCGTGTGAAAGGGGCCTAATAAACTGCGCTGATTTTTTTTTTTTTGGGGGTGGGGCGGCTTAAATTGACGGGTTTTAAGTTCTTTGCGGTTTTGGTGGTCCTGAAGTGAATTGGGATCAAAGTCAAATGTCCGGTCTTCAAAGGTCAGATGTCCTGCAGTAAGGAGGTCGACTTATAGCCGACTATATACGGCATTGGCGTACGCAAGGCGGGGAAGCCGAGATTATAGTGTTATTTTACATGATAAAACATAACCCCCCCCCCCCCCCCGAGGGGAAAAAATTGAAAATCCTGCCTTGAGATAATTCTGCGTACGCCTATGATATACGGTATGCATTTTGTTGGTTTAAAATGCACTGTTCACTGACAACAAGTGGGCATCAATCTGTGGCCACTCATAGTTTTATCCTGAAAATTTTAACCGTATTTAAGTAGAATTCGCTAATAAACCAAATATAATTCATGTTAGTCACGGGCTCTAAAATGCGGGCTTTTTCCCGGGAAAAAACTTCAGTTCAAAGCTCCCGAGTCTAAGAGGGAAGAATAAAGTGGTCTGCCTTCACCTTCATGCATGAGCGTTGGGGGGGGGGGGTAACGCACGTCAATGAAGGAGCCGTCTGATCTTATGTGGATGCATATACTGTATATGTAACTGCCAAAGCCCAAAATCGGCTAGTTTGAGAATTGGAAAATTTTGTTGTAAATTGACCGGCCAAGTCCAGTCAGTTCGCGAAGTTTGCCGGTGATCACTGGCAAAAGTCTTACAACAAAAGACATAATTCGGGGGTTATCGCCAAGTTGGCGTACTTTTTCGTGATAGTTATGTCCACGTTAGCTATGGCAACGCTCCAAATAACAGTCACGATGCTGAAATTTGTCGGAAAAAAACCTTATGCTTTTTTATAAATTTCATTTTCTCAAATAGTTTTTTTTTCCTCAAAGTTATCTTTTTCTTTCTCTCCTCACGTGGAGCTAATCCAATACAGTTACTATATATAGCCGTGTAATTACACGTTGGCGATGAAAAAAAAATGAATTTGGCACCAACCGAACCTTCTTACATCATTCATTCATATAACTCCGGTCTATCGCCACGAGCAATTTACTACCGATACAGTTATGCCTGAAGTATGTGTGAGTGTATAGGTTCCTAACAATTTATGTACTTATCTGGTGTCGTGTTGTTTTGAATTTTCAGGGCCACAATCTATATGAGTGAAGTGTTACGATTGAATATTTGTCCGTTGTAAGCTTGTTTCTCTCTGTGTCGAGACTTTCAACGGGGAGATCGGCTCGTATTTGCGCATCGAAGTTGGGAGCCACAGAAAACAAACTTCAGTCGACCACCGCTGCGACGTCGGTGGGGTTCGAACTCTAGACCTCAGATGAGAGTCCGTCACTACGACCACTGTACCACCATAGCGGCTCTTACATCAGCTCATCCAATTTTGCTCAGGGACCTCCTGCCACTACGTGAATTGGCCAGCCAAAGCCCGAATTATTTCTGAAAGTCGGACTTTGGCCAAACCTTTCCTTTCGGTCAATGCGTCAGTAACTTATATTAATTGAAATCATCATCGTGCTCTACCCCCCTCCCCCCAGCTTCTCAAGTCTATCGCCGCTTATGCCTTCGTGCATGCGGACGGAGATACGGGGGGGGGCATGGAGGACCCCCCCCCCTCCCCCATCAACATCAAAGATATGTTCAGCTGATCAAAACATATATGTGCATATGAATTAATATCGTCTCTCCCTCAGACCTTTCAAGTTGAGGCCTTCATTCACCACAATTTTTCCAAGATTTCCGTCGTAACTGGCGGTTTTTTGTTCACCTTTGTCATCATTTTTGGCGAAAATTGCCAAATGCACATGTTTTCCTTATTTGAAATCAAAAATTATTTGTTTCCCGGAAAAATAGGATCAGCCAAGCACTAACTGAGTTTGAAGTATAGAAATATTGTCGCTCTTGCCACCATCCATCCAAAAATTTGATAAGGTCGTCAATGAGTCAATCGTAAAATGAAAAATAGGACTCATGCTGCTGGTATCTATTATATGTATTTAGAAAAAAAAGCAAGCAAAAACTATCAACTGGTACTCTATGTATTTCTAAATCGTAGATGGCAGACATCAAATTCATGAAATTTTTTTCCACTTGTCAGAACCCTCCAAATTTTCATGTCAACAAACATGGCGGTCCTCATGTTGCATTCGTCGCCAGGCCCCTGAGGAATGATAGTGAGGGATTTGGAGCAAGACTTTTTGGAGTCGAGACGCCGGCTATCATTTGCGCTTCGAAGTCGCGAAACCGCGAAAAACAACTTTATCCTAGGATGACGTCATTATCAGCACGAAGGTTTTTTTTTTTAACAGCTAGCTGGTGCGAAAATGAGTTTAGGAAAGAAAGAGAAAATTCAATTGCTCTTAACTGCTCTCACGGGGTATCGAACCCACGTCTTCTCCTTAAACCACTAGTACTTGACCGAACATGCGCCTCGTACACATTCCTCTACGGCAGCGGTTCTCAACTGGTGCTCCGCGGAGCCCTTGGGGCTCCTTGTGCACTCTCCAGGGGCTCCGCGGCCGCACGAAGAAAATTAAAAAAACGAAAATTTAAAAAAATAACTGTAAATATTTTTAAATAGTAAAAATAATTCAGTAACTTTGATAAATAATTAAAAAATTGGCCTACGGGGTTCCGCCATAGAACTTTTTTACTTGAAAGAGCTCCGCGCGAGTCAAAAAAGGTTGAGAACCGCTGCTCTACGGAATTTCTAACGAATCTGCATATGCTGGAGAATCTGTGTTCTGAGTGTATGCTTGGCTCTAACGTATTTATGTTGTCGAGTTGCGCTTGTTTCGTGTTCATACTGCCATCTAGCTTCCATTTTCTGAAGTATAGATGAAAAATGCTTGAATTTTTCATGTTTCGTCAGTATCGTGTTGTAGGCCTGCCTGCTCTCAGCGGAGAGACTTTTTCATATGGGAGAACGGCTCACATTCGTGCATCGAAGCTGGAAAGTCGCAGAAAACCAACTTCAGCCGGCCACCACTGTGCCACGGGTTCGAACCTGGATCCTCAGAACGAGAGTTCAGCACGATGTCCACACGACCGCGCAGCGGCTCCGCATACCGCTAAGGCTATAAAGGCTACGAATTTCATTCATTCTTTAAGCTGACGGTACATGGACGGTCGGACCTAGCTCCGACTTAGGTTTGCATCAGCCAGTTGTTAAAAAAAACCTTCGTAGAGGCAAACTTTAGCATGGCTTTCGTTTGGACAGCCATCACTATACTCACACGGAATACTGCAGCTAAGCTAAATAGCCGCTGTGGTGGTCGAGTGGTCATAATGACGGACTCGCATCGTGGGGACCCGGGTTCGAGCCCCACCGTCACCACAGGGTTCGACTGAAGTTGGTTTTCTGTGGTTTCCAATTTCGAGGCGCAAATGCGAGTCGATCTCCCCGTTAAAAAGTCTCGCCACAGAGAGCAACAGTCCTACAAACAGTACAGATATTCAGTCATTACACTTCACTCACTTCACTTCTGAGATATAGATGGCAGCACTAAAAAATCATACACAACACTAGATACACACTCAGACTGTTAGATACACATACTTACACTTCCGGCACAACTCACTAGGTAGTAAATTGCCCATGGCGATAGACCTGAGTTGTGCTCGGCTTAAAAAAAAAAAAAAGCTAAGCTAAATACCTAGATAAAAAGTGTATTACAGTGAAACCTCACTACAACGAAACTCGTTATAGTGATAAATCCTTTCTCTATCTGTTCATTTTAACGATTTATCGGAAAGCCGTTGCTCGCGAATCCATCTTCATTGGTGAGTCATAATAGAAATGATGTCAACGCAGGGGCGTAGCCAGAAATTTCGTTCGGGGGGGGGACCAAAGTGACAGAACAATGGATTTGGCCATCTTTTTCCCTTTTTTCGGTCATTTTCTCACATTTCGGGGGGGGGGACCAGACCCCCCGCTACGCCTTTGTGTCAACGTATTTTAGACACAATGCCCGTTCTGCAATTCATACTCAATGAGCGTTAGGGTTACCAAACGTTCGTATTTTGAATGCCCTGTTTTTGTGTCCGTACTTTCTCCGAAGTAGACCAGAAATTTCTGGATTTTTTAAAACTACGAAAACATCAATCGATTTCAAATATACTTTGATTATAATTCAAATTTACTGCATTGCATAGTGAAAATGAAACAAGGGAAAGGTGTTGGTGGCATCGGAGTCGGGTGAGCCATCAGAACTAATTCAGAAATCAATTTATCCTACATAAAGTAATTATAAATATTTAGTGGGCTCAAAAATACTTGGGGGGGGGGTGGCTCAATCTATATATATGTATATGAGTTCTATGGTAATGTTGGCAAATGTTGGAGGTGGACGCTCGGGCCTGATACAGGTTTACGCTTACGTATAAGGCTCTAACTGAGCACCCATAGGCAGGGCCCGATTTTGGCAAGAGTACGAGGAGGAGGGGGGGGGGTGACTAGGGTCAAAGATAATGGGTGGAGATACGGGGGCGTGGGGGGCATTGCCCCCCCCCCCAGCGTCAAAGGTGGAGTCGACTGATCTAATGTATATATGAATTGACATCATCATCATCATCGTGCCCCCCCCCCAGCAATAATGACTCCCCCCCCCCCGACTTCCAAGTCTATCTCCGCCTATGCATGTAGGGAATCCGTTCCTGCTCACGGGCCTAAAACATATCCGACATCTCTGGAAGACTGCTGTCACATTGATTACATTTACATCATCATGGGAGCCCCCACTTTTTATAATCACAGGAGCCACGGAGGAAAATCTACTGGGTGAAAATTGGCGACGAAACTGGCTAGATGTCTCAAATGCTGCATGTCTAGCAGTGGGTGTGTCTGTATTTTGTATTTTAAAAACCTGATAACCCTAGCGTAGCTACGTATTTCGTGATTTTTGTAATCGGGAATTACAGCGTAAACAAACTTTACCTAGTGGTGAAAGAAAAGCATACACGTGCGCCCGAAGTTTGAATCAGTTCTACTGATGTGCCAGCAATAACAAGAAACATTCGCACAACCGTCTACTGCAAAGACTTCATTCTTTGGATTCGCTTCGTGAAATCATCGTAATATTAAATCTCTTGTCTTTGTTATTGTTATTGTCATTCGAAAACGCCGTAATTTTATATAATAATTGTAATGGATACTGCTAGTAATTCCGGTCATCACTAGTTTGTTACCGTGTTGTGATCGATATGTTTTTTTTGTTTTAGGTTGTTGCATCTTATTATGGTTGTTTTCTCATCGCCTTTCATCAATAGATTTTCATCCGTGGCTCCTGTGATCGTTCCAGCAGCTTCTGCTTCTCACGTGTTGCCTGTTTGTTCAGTTTTTAGACCATCATCACTATGCTTCGTTTTTGCTGTACACCCAAACCTGTGAGTATATATATTGTTTTATTCTTAAATACTTTCTGGAGAATAGCATTACTCTCATATTCTTGTATTTAGAAATGCATAAATTTGTTTCATGATTGTTTTTCTGCTACTTTAAATGGTTTATACCAATGCGATCGATGAGTTTTTCAAATTAGATGGTGTAAATGGTATGGTATCGAAAGAATGAGAAGCGTTTATTACGAATGCTCTAAACTCAAATTTGTATTTCTTTGTAACTCATTTTTAAACGTAAACTCCGGCACATATTCATTCATATTTTTTCTCTAGTCAAATTTAGGATTACCGAGTGACGGATCAGTTCCCCAATTATATTCAATTATAATATTTCAACGGTAAAAATGTAACATGTATATAGTATGCCATATTTGATTGCGACCCGGCCCTAAAGCCATGCGCTTAGTCTGATGGTCAAAGTTCGCACCAGGAGACCTTTACTCAGCACGTTTCTTTCATTCGGTCAAAACTGTCCATTCAAATTATACTGTTACAATTATTATGCTACTATCTGTGCTGTCGTCATTACGCTTCCCCCATAAATATTCATATACATGCTAGGACAAGCAAACATAAATAACCAGTCAATATAAGAGAAAAAAAAAAGTAAACATGTATATAGTATATAAAAATATAATGTGTAATATATGGGATCAATCCCGTAATATACATGCAATAGGTTGATAAAAAAAGAAGTACGAGGCGTATCGGAACCATTGTACTGTAATACTTTATGAATTCGAAACTTGCAACAATGTTAGGCTTGTGTTGTCAGGACCAGTTCTGTCATTTTTCAAGTGTAAGCGAATAACATTTTTTCTAGTCTCAATCACCTCAAAAATCGCCCCCTTCAGTTGGTGCCTCATGCGGTTACGTAGTTCGCAGGATTCCAGATTCGGCCCTGTGTATTACGATTTATAACGGGAGGCCAAACAAGAAGGGTCACTGAGCTCGAGTAAAGCGCCGGAGAAGTGTTAATTTTTATGTGCAGGCCCATCTCGAGTTGGTGGTAATCATTCAGCTGGAATATAAAAATTCCAGCCTAATGTCATGAAAATTCAGAGATGTACGCGATATTACGAGCTGTAATTTCTGAACTTGCTGAAAGTAACCGGAAAATAAGGGATTTTCCACTAATTGGTATACGATCATTTGCTGTTATTTCATTTGACTTCAGTCTGTTTATTTTCAACGAGTTGATTGCGAGGGGGGTATGGCGTTCAAACATTTTTCGACTTTCCCTTGACACATATTTTTTGTTACACAAAGTAGTTGTAAACAAAATATACTAATAAATGACGTATCCACAGAGACATACATACTTGAAATGTATAGAAATGCTGAAAAGTATCAACAGGAAAATATGCCCACACAAAAATATAACTGATGAAAATACAGAATGAAAGTCTTCAATAATTAGTGGGGGTGCCGGAGGTAGGGGCTTTAAGATATCAAGGGTGAAAATTGAAGAGGGGGGGGGGGTAGCCTGTGTCGGATTTATGTTCCTGATATTGACACATGTGAGAAACGTTTTTCCTCACACGTATCAGTATCGGGTTAGACCATTACCTCCTATGTATTTTAGGAGGTAATGGTTAGACTCACGCGGTTTTTCCTTTATCACTAATTGAATTTATAATTTGTTAATATGCATGAATAATGATTTATGTGTTTATATATATAAATATATATATATCTATATGTTGCTAAAGACGAAAGTTTCGAACAGAAAATTGCCGGCAAAAAGGAATTTGGAAGCATAAAATTTAAAAGAAATTGAATACTAAAATTTGTTTTTGAACTGAAGAGAAATTGCTGATGCGTTCATTTGACATTAAACATTATAATAATAATGATGATGGAAAAAATTTTGAACTATTTTGAATTTGTCTTTGTGTTTCTCTTAGTAACAAAGAGTCTGTCTGGGAAGCTATATTCAGGAAGCTGCGTTCACAGTTTTTGCCCCACGAGTGGAATTTGGTGGAAGTGAACAGTAAACCATCAGGAAACATTTGGAATGCTTTTGTTGATTCTGCTAAAGTTAGATTTTGTTGCAAGGTAAAAAGGTTTGATTTTTCTATGTATTTTGAAACGAATTAGCCTACTTGTCTCTTAATTGCTCTTTATATTTGATATCGATCCATGAAATGATTTAAATACAGTTAGAGTGATATCGGATTAGTCAAGTAAAGCTGTTGTCTGTCTCAGTTTTCCTTGACGCCAAGAAGGGATTGATAAGTTATGGCATGAGGGTAGCCGTTCCCACAATAAATTTGACAACAGGAGGACATGTAGCAACAATTTCTATTTTATGATTTAACTCTCTTTGCGGTCCTATGTCGAATTGGAATCAGCATGGGAAAAAAAACAGTACTTCATCGCACAGAGTAATAATACTATTACTCTGTGCTACTACTCTGTGCTACAGACTAATAATACTATTACTCTGTGAGTAATAATACTATTATATCTTAAGTCTATGCTTCATCGTTATAACGGCTCCTTACAATTAAAGGAGTCCCCCCCCCCCTGGATTTTAGCTTATTAATGCAATGGATATGGTACGTGATAAATGTCCTCTTAACGGACATCTCAGATGCGGTTACCCCTTTTTTACGGCCAAATAATTAAATAATTTCCCCATCGGTGATCGGAAAGAGAAGTTTTACTGTGGGGGGGGGGGGGTTTACTGAAACACCACTGGACCGCTTCCAAATACAATGGAAAAACAAAAACTTTTGCTACTTTGACACTGTTTTGTGGTCCAAACGGGACAAAATCTAATTTGGTGCCGAATTTTTCAGAATCATAATACACGACCAGAACAAATATTGCTTTACGTCTAGTAAAATGTACCGCGGTACCTACAAGTATTCTTTATTTTCGCGGAGCGTACAGTTTCTTTATTTTCCTCCATTGATGTAGGCATGTGGCCACGGTTGGACGTCGATGAAAGGACGCGTGACATTCTGGTGCACTGTTCTCAATGGTAAAGGAGTCGTAGTTTTTAAACTTTACGGCCAGCAGTGCGAAAAATGTCATGGTGAGACCTACGAAAAACCAATCTGGTATCCGGAAGAGATCTATAAGGTAACTATTGTTCGTTTTAAAACCACAAAATATCTAGAAATGATGAAATTCCTATAGTGTTTCATTACCCTAAATACACTTTGGGGCGGTTCAAGTATTACGTAAGCAAATTTTTAGCCATTTTTGACCCCCCCCCCCCCTTGTCAGAAACATTTCGTCATCAGCTCTGCCCCTCTGAATCTTAACGCATATTGGTGGGATGAGAAACGTACGCGAGAGGGGGGCATAGGGGGGGGGTTCTTGTGCCCCCCCCCCCAGACGAGAAAATGTTTTTTCATGTAAATTTTTTTTTAATTTTCCAATGCTATTTGAAAGGTAAGAACTCCAAAATTTTTCTTTAAGAAATTCATTGCGACCCACCCTTTAAGCCATATATGGTTAACCCTTGACCCGCGGACCAAATATGGCCCTGAAGGTTATGTGATGTAGCTTGCCGCCTCTCTCTCAAACCCAATTTTGTAAAAATGAACTAAGCTACACATTTACAGATCGCTTAAATGACCCGTGGCACAATTCCAGAGCATTTAAGTGGCCCGTGGCACATTTTCAGATCACTGAAGTAGGCCCGTGGCACATTCAAAGATAACTTAAGTAACCCGCGACACAGTTCCAGAACTCTTAAATGATCCGTGGCACATTTAGAGATCCCTTGAGTGATATGTGGCACAATTTTAGAACATTTAAGCGCCCCCCCGTCGCTGTTCTACATCATTCAAATTACCCGCGGAACATTCCCAAATTACTTGAGTGATCCTTGGCAGAATTACGGATCACTTGAGTGATGCGTTGCACAGTTCCAGAGCACTTAAGCCTCTCGAAAACATTTCCAGAGCACTTAAGCCTCTCGGAAACATTTCCAGAGCATTTAAGCCTCTCGGAAACATTTCCAGAGCACTTGAAGGATCCGTGAAACATTTAGAGATCGCTGAAGTGGCTCTGTAAGGGATTTATCATTAGGGGGAATGTTAGTTCAGGTTCCCACAAACTAGCGAAAGGTTTTTCTCGTATTTGGCGCACCGAGTATAAGATGAAATCAAGTATATTTAATATTTTCATAAAGGGTGGTTGATGACGTAAGCATCATCCAACCCCCCTGGTGATCAAAAGTCAGCAAATCGGAAACCCCCATCGATGCTGACGTAATACTTGAATGACAACTTTCTCACTGTCCAAGCTTATGTCAATAAAATTATTTTCTTTTCGTGAACGTATAATATTGTGCTTTTTGTACATATATTCTCATGGTTCTCACTTTCCTGATGGACTAGGTGCTCTTAAACATAACTCATCGCATCGCTAATTTATTCTATGGCTCGAGCCGACCCACCATTTGTCTGAAAAGGCGTCCCGGCAAACCGAAAACCTCTCACAATTCGGGAAGATGTCAAGCTTGTGAAGATGGCGTATGTGCTTTGAGAAGATAAGTCTGTTTGCGCCTGAGATAGAAAGTGTGTTTCAGAAGTCAGACTTGGTCTAAATGGGAATTACCATCTTAAAGTGTGCGTGGTTGCAGGTTCGGCTCTGAAATTGTTTTGAATGCTCATGTTTTCTCTCCATCTGTCAACTCTGAGACGTTTTTTAACTGTGAATTTCCGATTAAGCAAATTCAAGGCGCCTTAAAAAACAATGTGTGATTTTTTTGAACATTCATACATTTGTTTTTTGGAATTAATCGCAGTTCGATTGTTAAAATCACGTGAAAAAAGAGAAAATGCTGTCTTCCGAGAAATGTATGGATTCAAAATTACTCAGAGAAATGGTATCTTCATGATTTCTGGATCTGCTCTTCATCATTGTTGATTGAAATCCCGTTGTGAATGTTGATTTTTGTTTTTTTTCATGAATTACATGGAAACTAATAAATGTAAGTCTGAAGTACATTTCGATTTCATTTTACTTGTGAATTTATCTTTTGAATTGGTTCATTTATTCATTTTCGATATCAGAAATTACTGTATTTTGTGCATGAATACAAACAGATATGACCGCCGAGAGACCATCGGCAGTGGTTCTCAAACCCATATTGTGGTCGGCTGAAGTTGGTTTTCTGTGGTTCCCAACTCTTCGAGGAGTAAATGCAAGTCGATCTCCCCCTTTTAAAAAGTCTCGACACAGAGAGCAGCAGACGGTACAAATGTCATTCAATCATTGCACTTCACTTCTGAATTATAGATGACGACACTGAAAAATCAAACACGACACTAGATACACACTCAGACTGTTAGGTACACACACACACACTGACGCTTCCGACACAACTCACTAGGTAGTAAATTGCCCGTAGATGGCAATAGACCTGAGTTGTGCTCGGTTTGAAAGAAAGTGGTTCTCAACCTTTACAAGCTCGCAGATCGGTTGATTTTTTTTTTTTTTGGCGAGGAGTGCCCAGTCCAAGGACCACAACTAAGGTGAAGCAAGTGGTTCTGGTGCCCCCGACGCTGGACTAGAAGTTGCGCTTAACCTTTGACTCGGGGCAGGGGTTCTTCACTTTATTCAGCCGTGACCCAAAATCAACATGAGTATCACCTTCGCGACCCATGAAACTTTTTTTCAAAATCAGTGAAACCAGTGACGCAATAAGTACATTTACTACAGGATAGTAGTAAGAAATCGTATGACCACAATACGTGAGGATCGCGTTATTATTTCGCAGACCCATTCTAATCAAGTTTTTTTTCGCCACGGCCTCCACATTCTGGGGCAATGCCCCAGGCTGAGATCTTTGGTGGGCCCTCAAGCTAGACTTTTCACGGGCCCATCTATAATGAATTTATAGCATGAAAAAATAAAAAATGGTATTTGTGTCGGGTCTCAGGGCTGGAGCCCTGTCAGCCCCACTCTTGGGGGGGGGCCATGCCCATAGCTCAAGAATCCCTGGCTGTAAGTGGTTTTGTACGACTGATCGCAGAAGCCACAGCGAATCGGCTCAAGAATCACTGGCAGAAAGTAAATTCGTACAACCCATGTCGGAGATCCATGAAAATCAAGTTTCGGTCGTGACCTGTAGCTCAAGAATCCCTGGCTATAAGTAGATTCGTATGACCCATCTCTGAAGCTCCAGCACGGGGCGCTAAAATGAGTGCTTGCCCCGGCTGACAAAGTATCCAGTTGCGGCCCTGTCCGGTTATACATTCGACTATCGGAAATAAATATGAAAAAAATGAAACGGTGAATCACCCGTAGCCCAGTTTGACTGATGTAAGGGCCCGGCAGTTGAGGGAAAACTGATCTAGGGATGGTTTGCTCTCTCCTTCATGTAGATCAGTGATTCCCAATGTGGGCGTTAACGCTCCCTTGGGGGTGATGGAAACTTTCGGTGGGCGATATAAGCTACGGGTTTAACATAGGATCCTATGGGTTGGGGGCGATGGGAGAAAAAAATTTCTGAAGAAGAGGGGGTGATGATGTGTGGAGAGAAAAGGTTGGGAAGCTATGATGTAGATGATGGATGGCTTCAATACAGAAATATTTGCTTATTGCAGAGTTGGGAGTAGAATGAAATATAGAGCCGCGACCACACTATAGGAGGAGTGAGGGGAGAATAAACCTTCGTTTTTCTTTGACTGCTCGTTTAACATTACTGAAAGTGGGGGGGGGGGGCACCTGACTAGTAAATTTCATGTTATTGAAGCCATTTACGGTATGAAGTATTTTAAATAAAGGTATTTGAGTTATAGACGTTTCCGCCCCCCCCCCCACGCATGTCAGCACACATGTAGTTTAATTCAATTAAAGGAATTCTCGTCTCCGTATGACAACACTTTAAATACAGTGAAATCTCGATATAACTATACTGTACAAGGAAAAAAATATCGTTGTAAACGTATTATCGCTATATCTCTAGAGCCAGCAAAGTTTGACATTTGAGTTTTGTCATTACTGAACAAGACTTGGAAAAAATACTGTTGTGAAAAGATTTGTCCTTATAACGAGTTTCGTTGTAGTGAAGTTTCACTGTAATTCACTTTTTATCTAGGTTAACTGCTGCTGAACCAGACATGCAACTCGTCAATATTCCTCTGCGGAACTTCTAACGAATTGGTACATGTTGGAATATTCGTGTACGTATAGTGAAAACTGGCGTGAAGTTTGTTTCTGTGTAATGCTTGTTATGTGTAGTGTGCTGCCATCTGCCACCAATTTTTTCAGTGGGTGAATGATTGAATAATTGTATTGTTGTAGGCCTGTTGCTCTGTGGAGAGACTTTTTAATGGGGAGATCGGTCGCATTCGCGCCTCCCCACGATGCGAGACCACCACAGCGGCTATCTAGGTTAACTGCAGTATTCCATGTGAGTATAGCTTATCCAAACGAAAACGCTGCCAAAGTTGCTTTCCGTGGCTTTGAAACTTCGAAGCGCAACTGCTAGTAGCTGTTGTCTCGATTTAAAAAAAATGCCTTGCTCCAAATTGTGAGCAATCAGACCAGCAATAAGAAAATGACATTAATGGATGAGATTGTCCATTTGTCGATTCGTCTCGTTTTAAAATTAGGAAATAGATGGTAGCACCTTTTGAACATGTACTGTGTTCCACTCTAGACGCGCATTATTACCAAACACATCCATTTAGCGTGGAATGTTCGATTCTTCGTCGAGTTTACTTCCAAGTCTCAATATCTTTGAAGATATTTTCAGCGGTTTTTTTTTTTTTTGTGAAAATGTTTCCTGACTGTTGTCTCTACATCTTTTCTTTGAAGAAATAAATATTTTTGACAATGGCGCACACACACGGTCACATTGAAAAAATTATCAGAAGTTAAAAAAATTCTGAAAGCTCAAATTTTTAATCTTAAAAAATTTCGAGTATGTTTAAAATTTCACGTGTTGAATATCGTGATTTCGACATTGTGCACGCAGAATAGTTTGACATTTCTAATACGTGTTAAACCAGGGTCATACTCGTGTCAAGCCAACACCAACTATAGAACAAGGCCTCCGCACGAAGCTTGTGACGTCAATGAAGAAGGCCATTTCTCCTATTGCCATTCGATATACTGTAAAAAAAAGTTAAAGATATCGCATGCGTCGGCCTGCTGTATCCAATGGCAATAAGGGAAATGGCCTTCTTTATTGATGTCACAAGCTTCGTGCGGGGCCTTGTTCTATAGGTGATGTTGGTGAAGCCCTGGCCCAATACTCATTCGCAAATATTTGCCCTTCCCTGATATACAGAAGCGGCATAGGTTGGATACACGCTGACCCAGCCTAGCCAAATGTTCGTGGGCGTATATTTGCTTCCAGAACAATTTAATATGCGTATTGTGAATATAATGGTGTTCTTCGACCTAATGTGTGTGGCCAGATTGGTTGGAAAAACAGGAAGGAAGGCGGCGTCTTTTTGACTTGGGTTGTGGAAGCTGGAAGGTGCTGGTCGTTATGTTCAACTAGCCTTCCAATACCTTCCAGCGTCGAGCATTTGACGGTCATTGCCACTGGTGCAGTGGCCACACTACTCGAAATTACCAACTTTGGAAGTATTGGGCCAGCCTTGACACTAGTGTGACTCGGACCTTAGGCGGGAGCGCTGTGAAAATGTGAAACTCGTAGATTGTCGGTAACGGACACTCATGGGACTGAAATTTTTGTCCATTTACAGGGAGTGTCCGTTAATGTATAGTCATTCAATTTTGAACCCCGGTACTACGGGCCTCAAAACTGTTCGTAAACGGGAGGTGTACGCCAACGGGGAGTGTCCATAAACAATTTTCAAAGATTTATAACTGTGGCATTGTGGGTGAAACGAAAACCTGGATTAGTTTTTGGAACTAAACTTGGATTACTTTTATTAGTTTTTCAAGGAATCGCATGGTCTTGTTTTTGGGCGGTCGATTGTATATTTCTCGAGCAGGGCCGTAACTTGGTTGGGGCAACCGGGACACTGCCCCCGGGCCCCGAAGCTGAATGGGAGCTCAGGACACACACAGCGGTTCTCAAATATTTTTAGTCGTGGACCCCTCAGAAATCTTGGTGTCTGCCATGGACCGTCATTTATAGCAGATGAAACTACAGCCATCTAACAGCGAGAATATTCTCGAACAATGGAGGACGTTTCATCCAATACTAGTGAGTACTAGTGATAGCAATGGCTGGACTGTGCCTGTACTAAAACAACGTTTCGTACAACTATCGGAAGCCACCACAAAGCATGCCGGCAACGAAATTTGGCCAATTTCGTTAAATATTGACTTGAAATTCGGTCCTTGTCCGGCCACTTCGCGAATTGGCCAATTTCATTAAATGTTGACCCGAAATTCGGTCATTCCCTGCCGGTTCGCGAAATGGCCGATAACAAAAGGCATGATTCGGGATCATCGTCAAGTTGGCGTATTTTTTCGTAATTATGTCCACGTTAGCTATGTCAACCCATAAAACCGCTGTTACGATGCGGTAATCATTTTTTCCCTCCAAAATTTTGCAGAAAAAACTATACGTTTATAATTATTTTTATAGTTTTTTCCTTTCAAATTTCCCTTTTCTTTCTCTCATCACACGGAGCTCATTCAATAGACCTGCTATACATAGACATGTATCGCACGTTGGTGATAAAAAGAAATGGATTTAGTGCCGTCTTACATCAGCTCATCGAGCTTTGGACATCGAGTCTCCGGCCACTTCGCGAAATGGCCAGCCAAAGTCCGAATCATTTCTGTGATTTGGACTTGCGAAGTGGCCGTCCCCGTCGCGAATCGGCCACACTTCGGGCTTTGGCAGTAACACACATCTATATTTCTTTCAGTAGATATTTTTCGGCATTCCTATACATAAACATATATTCTGTGACAATTCATGAATCTCTAGATGTCCCCGATTCTTCCCCCCCCCCCACACAAAATATAAAGAAGGGACTAATGAGCCCCGAAATTATTTTCGTACATGGCTCCGCGTCTTATGAAGGTGGACCTGCACTGCACAAATTATTTAGATTAACGTTGCGTTAATTGAACATTATTATTTTCGTACCATATATGCGTACAGAAAATGTAAAAAAAAAAAAAACCATAAAAAATAAAGTTGATTAAAAAATGGCCGTATTCACCGACAGCGTTTAAACTACAATCGCAGGTAAAAGGATTAGCGATCGGCACGGATTGGTTAAAATCCTCAATTCAACCAATCCGTTTCGATCTTCAATCCTTTCACCGGCGATTGCAGTTTAAATCGTGTTGGTTAAAACGGCCATTAAACAAAGATTTTACCCTTATTTTCAATATTTTGATGTGGGGGGGGGGAAAGGAAAGGGAACTTGAGCAAAGGAGAAATTTGTGGGGAACCCTGAGAAATTGGGGTTAAAGATATTTTGGTTCTATATTTCCTTCATCTCAGAAGGAAACGGATGGATAAGCGTATGTGGGTTCATCCTACTGATGAACAGTGACCTTCATCTGGTGTTTTTAAGGGTATTTATAGCAAATAATTGAAAACATTCCACGCAAAATCATCTTTAAAAGTAGCCAAAGCTGCGGGCGAGTTCGACCCGGACCCGCGCCGTGTGAATAAGCTCTATATGACCTAATTTACAAAACCTGTATGTGCCGATGTCGAGCCCGCACTTAGATTTTGACACATGTGGACACCACCCGCACGAACACTTCCAAGTTGCGGGTGCATTCCGCATCGTCTGAAAGGCTTCGTTTATGTACCAATAGTTAAAACTTCTTCCGGACCCGCATCCGCTCCGTGTGAAAGGGCCCTTTTAAGCTTCGCGATGAAAGAAAACACAGAGAACTGGATTAAATTTATTACACTGGCGTTTGGAAGAAATATTTTAACCGGGATCGTGTAAAGGAATCAATATACAGGGTGTCCTGTAAGTGCTAGCACGACCTTTATCTCATCAACCGTCTGTCGTAGATGTATGATTCCGATTGAAAAAATGCTCAGAAGACGTTCAAAAATTACCCTGTACCAATTTTGAGAGTGAAAATACAGTGTGTAACAAAATAAAAAATATAAATTTTTATCCGCGTCCCGTGCTCTAATTTCCAGTTAGAAAAGTGTTGCCATGTTTCACATGAGGTCAACAGAAAAAAAATCCCAAGTTTCTAAGTGCAATATTTACAGATATTGGAATTCGAAAAACGGGGGAAATTTGGAAAAAAACTGCGTTAAATGTAGGTAAAACAGTTTTTCCGCATATAACGCTGTTCTTTCTCAAATTTACTCCGTTTTTTGAATGTACCTGTGAATATTCCACTTAGAAGCAAAAATTTTCTTTTGTTTCTAATTAGAAGTTGGAGCACATGGGGGACCGTATAAAAATTTAGATTTTTTTTATTTTGTTACACACTCTATTTTAACTCTCAAAACTGGTGCATTTTTGAACGCTCGTTGAGCATTTTTCAAGTTGGAATCATACATCTACAACTGGAACTGGAGAAACCGCGAGACACCCAGGCTCTGTCGCAAGAAGCAATGTAAGCACTTCAGCCCCCCCCCGGGGGGGGGAGAACCAGGGCATCTCCGGCAAAACCAAAATTTATTGATATGTCAAGAATAACATATAGTGCAAGGAAATCAAAAAATTATGTAAATCGAAGAATCAATTTAATCAAGTTAAAATCAAAGTGCAACGGGCACGGATAATAAATAATCATGGAAAGTTGTAAAAAACAAAATCATATCGCAAAAGGCGCAATCAGAAATTTGATTGATCAAGGATTGTATGACGAAAGGGCAGAGCACCCCATTGCGCTCGGGCAGTTCAATACACACAGTCTAATTCGCTTTTGATCACTGTTGAAGATCTTTTAAAATTTCTCCGGGAATTCATTAATTAGATTTGGGATTCATCCTGCTCCTCGCTTGCAAATAGTGCCACCAGCGCACTGTCAGGGTGAAGACGCGGTGATCTCCTTAACGGCGCTGGTACCGGAGTTACAGGAGCTGGGAGGAGACGGATACATCTACGACGGACGGTTGATGAGATAAAGGCCATGCTAGCACTTACAGGACACCCTGTATATTATCATTAACATTTTTATAGCTAAACGACTCAACCATTCACATCTTATGCGGCAGGTGTGGTCTCCCACTTTTGCTGCTTTACAGAAAGTAGATGCTACAGTTCGTGGACGAGAAGATCCAGATTATTACAGCGAACAGCCGTTTTCAAAAGTACATATTTGAATATGGTGGATTTGAAAACCCGATTTCTACAGGTTTGGGATCGAGTGAAAAATAAACATTTTGACAATAGCAGGAAATATGTCCTTGAAATCCCAGGCTGACTTATCCGCCATCTTTGAGTGAAGTGTTAGGATAGTTATCGCTTTGGCCAATCGTAACGCGACTAGAAGGGCGAGCAGTATCATCCTCCATCTTGGAGCGACAAAACGAGTTCTTTTTTTTTCCAGCACAGTAGCATCTAATCATTAAAAAAAAGCAGGATAGGGAACAGCGATTAGCTACAGCAGTAATATTGAGTTCACACTTCACTCAAAGATGGCAGAAGACAAGCCAGCCCTTTCAAGGAGCCCTAACCAATCGCTATACCCTATCCTGCTTTCTTTTAACCACTGGACGTCACTTTGCTAAAAAAACTGGTTTTGCCACTCCGATATGAAGGTGATGAGCCTGTCCGCCCCTCTAGGCACCTCAGCTACTTTACCGTACACACACAACTCCGGCCATATATCGCCATAAGGAAATTTTCAACTAGTGGAGTTGGAGGGAAATGAAGGCGCCATCTATCGGTGGTCGCCCTAGGTGCAGTTGGTAAAGAACTTGTTTCTGATTTATTTTGGCTGGGTTCGAACCCGTTGACCTTGACGGCAACCTTCATAGTGGAAGACGAGCATCTTACCACTCGGGCACTTGGTACCTTAGCTGGCAGCATAGGTGGGTACAGGGACGCGAGATTTGTATTGTTAGCATAGGTTGCGGTTAATGTGGAGTGAAGAGAAGCTGTACGAGAATGCATGGTGGAGGAAGTGACGTTCGCGCATAGTAGAAGAGGATAGAGAAAATAGCTGGAAAATAGTTCTCTTAAATGTAAGAGTGTGATGATGATGATGCCTCAACTGAAGAGGGGGAGAGAAAAAAAGAGGGAGAAACGGACCAATATCAGCAGATAGCAAAAATCACCACCTCGAGGTGTATAAAAACCGGATTGTTCAAGTCGCGAACCTCGATGAGTCGCCTCTTTCCCTCGCTGCTCGAGTGTGTGAGGTGTAGAGCAAAACAATGCAATTGTTTCTGTCGCTAGTATGCGCTGCCGTACCTCTTGGTTGCCTCACTATGTGTTCGGCCATAGAGGAGAGGGGTGGAGGGAGAAAATCACCCCCTCTTCCCGGGTTGAAGATCCTGAATCCGCTTAACAGGACTATGGTTTTGAATTTATGGAGGTATAATACTGTCAGGCACAGTATTAATAATAATAAACGTCTCCTAATTAAAAAATGAACTCAAAACACTGCGCAATTCAAAATGTGTTTTTATTTCAGTTCTGAAAAGAAAACACCTCATCAGATGGTGAAAGGGGAATGCCAGTCGTAAACACACGACTCAGAAAATTCCACTGTCGGAAGTTCGGGGTGGGGGGGGGGGGTTGGTTGTCGATTGTGACAGATGTCTTGAGCTACCTAAATATCGTAAGTTTGTACTATGGCCTTCCATCGGCTCAGGACGCATTTTTCTACCGGTGTCAGTTCTCGATCTCCGTCGTAGTTGGTGATGATTTCCTCGGTACGGCTTCCGCTGTTGTTCACCGCGACACATTCCTGGACGACATTGCCTTCAGCTTTGACGCTGTTGCCATTGCTCGCATCGCGTCTCTTTGCATCACTAGAATCTCTGCTAGGCTTGTCCCAAACATTCAGACAGTCTTGATAGACGCTAAGTGTACTTAGTACTCAATGACTTCATTAATTGGTTCCAATGATTCATTGCTTTCATGAAACGGGTTTACATCTACAATAACTTGGCATTTTTCTTCGGCACATGCTGTCAACATAGGTAAGTGTAAAGGGTTCGTTTGAATTGATATCTTATACCTCCACATACCTTCCGAAAAGTATTGAATAGTGGCCATGAGTATTTATGACCCATATCGGATACATTGAATTTGTGAGGAAAGAGCCTATTTTTATTGCGCCACTGTATTCAAAAATAGATAGAAAACCTATTTCACTCTGGCTTGGGATACCTTTACAGATAATGGCGTAATCACCATTACCTAAGTCAAGGTTTCCATTGAACGCGTTACTGGAAGCTTTGCGTACCAGAAGAAGATTTATCACTTCCTGAGAACAAAATTTCTCGAAAAGTATTGAATAGTGGCCATGAGTATTTATGACCCATATCGGATACATTGGATTCGTGAGGAAAGAGCCTATTTTTATTGCGCCCCTATATTCAAAAATAGATAGAAAACCTATTTCACTCTTAGGATACCTTTACAGATCATGGCGTAATCACCATTACCTAAGTCAAGGTTTCCATTGAACGCGTTACTGGAAGCTTTGCCTACCAGAAGAAGATTTATCACTTCCTGAGAACAAAATCCATCTTGTACCCCGATGAGGTTAGTGACACCCTCATCCATATCTTTCTTTATGTTCTCTATTCCTCTTGTAAGAATGGCCGAGTACAAAAAGGACGCAATCCCACCGTCCCCCATCATTCATATAATGATCCACAAAAGTTTTCAAGCTCTATCAAGTTTGAGAATGAAGCAACGTTCAAGTATTCCATGTGGTTATCTCTCTTTGCAGCTGGAATCTCATTTCGTCGAAAATGGGTGCTCGATCCTTTAAACACCATCGTGGTTCGCCCGCCAGTTGAGGCATTGCTTAGTATGGTCACCATGGCGCGTATAAGAGCTGATCTGCGCTGGGTAGGGTCCGGATCCAGCTCTTCGTTTTCGTTAACGACTCGCTTAACTCCGAAAAGCAGATCGAAAATCAACTGAGCTTGTATACATGCGATTGTACCGCAAGGTCCCCCGCGGTTTTGTGTGATTTTGTATCGGGATTTACGTGACTCAAATATAATTCCTTGTTTAAAAAAACTTGAATTCAGCGAAACGTCAAGCTTACCAAAGAGAACCTTAACTCCATAGCCTCGGCTGCTATTATTGGTCTTGCGGAAGTTGCGATATCTATAATTTTCTTCAAATGGGAAATAATTTTACCGCTTACTATTATAGTTCAGGGAAATACAAGGTGGAAGACATCAAAATAAACCATTAAGAAACGCTTTTTTAACGGCTTGGAAAATCCTTCGAAACTATATCTTTTCTCGTAAGGCAACGGTATACGCATATTTCAGAAGTGCGTCGCTATTCCACGATTTTTTTTTCGTGTTTTTCTTTCATACAGCCAATCACGTCGCTTTAGCCTTTACGATGAATCACTTAATTGTACGATCTCTTGTTTATCGTACCTGATTGTAGAACAGCGGCACAAAAACTACCGTATTTCCACACGAGACATTTTAAATGTGTATTCGCGCTACAGTGGAACCATCCACTCTTTTCTGATCCCTGGTCCCGTGAAATAGGGGGCATTAATGTATTAGGACATCCTCGATATCCCTCATAGTTTAAAAAATAGATGGCAGATGGCAGCACTATAACTACTCGTCATGGGGACAATACCATTAAGATTATATTACTGGAGGGAGCATCCAGCCGCCGCGACGACGTAGACATGTTATGCAAGGAAATCACGGTCTCTAAATATTGGGTTTTAAAGATTAAAAAAAAGGATAGAGCATAGAGAGAACTCATTTAAAGATAAAAAAAGATTAAATTATTTATTTCATTAATACTGGAATAATTTCTTTCATTAATGCTGGAATAATTTCTTTCATTAATGCTGGAATAATTTTTTTCGTTAATGCTAAAAAATTTGTTTCATCAATTCTTGAATTTTCCTTCATTAATTCTGAATCTTCCTTCATTAATTCTGAATTTTCCTTCATTAGTTCTTGAATTATATCTCATTAATTCTGAAATTAACTCTTTCATTAATTTTGAAATTATCACTTTCATCAATGCTGAAATTTTTTCTTTCATTAATTCTAGAATTTTTTCTTTCATTAATTTTGGAATTTTTTCTTTCATTAATTTTGGAATTTTTTCTTTCATTAATTTTAGAATTTTTTCTTTCATTAATTTTGGAATTTTTTCTTTCATTAATTTTGGAATTATCTCTTACTTTAATTCTGGAATTACCGCTTCATTAATTTTGGAATTACCGCTTCATTAATTTTGGAATTACCGCTTCATTAATTTTGGAATTATCACTCTCATCAATCTGAAATTATCTTCCATTAATTCTGGAATTATCTTCCATTAATTCTGGAATTATCTTCCATTAATTCTGGAATTATCTTCCATTAATTCTGGAATTATCACTTTCCCATTATTTCTGGAATTATCACTTTCCCATTATTTCGGAATTATCACTTTCCCATTATTTCGGAATTATCACTTTCCCATTATTTCGGAATTATCACTTTCCCATTATTTCGGAATTATCACTTCATTAATGCTCTTTCATCGATTTTGGAATTATCACTTCATTAATGCTCTTTCATCGATTTTGGAATTATCACTTCATTAATGCTCTTTCATCGATTTTGGAATTATCACTTCATTAATGCTCTTTCATCGATTTTGGAATTATCACTTCATTAATGCTCTTTCATCGATTTTGGAATTATCTCTTCCATTATAATTTTATAATTTTTTCTTTCATTAACTTGGTAATTATCCATTTTTCTTAAAATTCTGGAATTATTTATTAATACCAATTTTTTTTATAAAAAATATAATTTAAAATATTTTTAGAACCCAAGTCTAGATATCGCCATCGTTCGGTTAAAAGTTGTGCGTACTGTACGTTTTCCCGCTTAGTAGGGCTCATTTTCGTGGTATCAACTTTCCCTAATACTCATCCAAATTTCCCGTTTAAAACTTTTTTCATGATGGTTCTTTGAAAAACGATATAATCCAGATCGACTGTATTATTTGTCTCGAGATTATCTTCCGGCTCTTTATTATGAAATAATTCTATAAATTCGGCCATATATTACAATCTATTCTCGAAACAGTGCATTCAGTGAGTACTGTCAATTTTTTCCCAGTTTTCGGATCTTTATATCGTAAGTTTCAAGTACTTTTATCCATCAATTAAAAATGCCTATCAAATAAAATGCCAAAAATTCTAATGCCTATTTTAGACATTTTCAGTGCCTTTTCACCGGCATATTTTGGCCATTTTTACTGCCGCAAATTTCGAGCGCTATTAATAACAAAATCTCATGTCTCGTCTCATGTCTTTCAGATCATGAAATGACCTCTTCGAGACGAAGTTATCAAAATTCACCAGAAATTGTAAAATATGTTGCATGTTTGATTTTAGCTCCAATTGATGGCTCTAATTATTGGCTCATTGATAATTAAAATTTTGTAGCTTTTTTAGCTAAAGTTTATTTGTATTTTTATCGTATTATTTTCTTTTGGATCAAATAAGTCGATGAATAACCTAGTTTTGATCTTTTCCACGCCATATGATGACAGATCTGTAACTAATCATATAAGATCGACTTTTACAATGAGTCAGACGATGAAAAGACAGTAAACGGACCACCTGCCTCTCCCTGCCCATCTTGCCTCCGATCCAATTTACCGCTCATTAACAACAACTTGAAAAAGTGTCTATCCTCCACAACTCAGCCGAAGACTGCATCGGGAAGAAGGGTATAGCTTTTTCACCCACACCCCTCCCGCCTAGTCTTTTAGACCCTTCTACATTTCACATTGGGATGTAATGCCAATGGCGGGTTTATGCCAGCATATAAACCCGATCAGCAAATACACCCGACTGCCTTCTTTCAAGTGATTCCTCATGCCACATCCTACATCCACTATAATCTCTTCTCACTGAAAAAGTTCTCGATCTCCCATCCCACCCAACCCTATGAATGTATTTAAAAAAAAAGACCTTTTAAATTTAGTTGAAAAATAAATTAATTTTACACCAAAAGGAGCTTATATTTTCGTTCAATAAAGAGAAAATAACACCCAAACCTCCGCGGATAAATAAGCTAATCCAGATTATTAGTCGTCTTCAGTACTATGATGACCGAGAGTGCACAGTGGGGGAATCCAATCTTAATTAGCTTCACTCATAAAATTCTCGTTTAAATTTTGTATTAACTAATATAATGTAATTCTCGTATAAATTTTGAAGTTCATTGTTGACCGTTTTCAAGAATGAATGTCTTGAGTTCGTGTGCCAAATTTTTTCAACAATCGGTACGATTGTTAGAAAGACTCACAACAATGGAAATTTTTTAATCTAATTTTAGAGCTCTGTTCCCAATATTGCATACCTAACATTTTTGGACGTACTCAAGCCTAATACGAGCTGCTAATCATACGCAAACCTCATTGCGAATTATTAGTTGTTCACAAGCCTCTTACACGTATCGATGGAGTGTGAATGCCTTCTGCACATTTCTCACTTGGCATGAGAAATGTGCGGAAAATATATTTTAACCATTTACTATGCATTTGTATTTTCCAACCAGAATACGACAGTTTAAAAATACATAAGCATCCTTTTATGTCGTCAGCAACGTAAGATTTTATGACGTCCATCTATATATATACGAAATACAAATACAAAGGGCACAACAGGCATAATGTCCAACGAGGTGGCTGGAATAAGACGTCCATAAAAGTTATGGATGTCAAATGTAACTAAAATACAGCACCTCAAAAATTAGAACAATTATCACAAAAAAAAAAAACAAATAAAAACAGATGATCATGATGAGATATAAAATACACTGCATATAAAAAATTATGGTTGCCTTATCTAAGTTTGGATAGTTTCTCGATTTATATCCCACAATGTCTGTCGTACTTCTTTTTAAATGTACCAATTGCGTTTAATTCACGACTCCCAGATGTGAGCTCTATTCCATTTATTCACAACCTTATTAGAGACAAACTCCCTGCGACACCACTACCTAGAATTGTCCCTTACAAAACGATACTGATGTCTCCTTATTGGAACAGTTGATTAACCATGGGTTATTAATAACTCGTTGTCCCGCTTATCCACGCCGTTGAAAAATTTAAAAACTTCAATGATATCCCTCGTCACATGCGTTCTTCCAGTGTAAACTGATTCAAAAAATCAATTCTATGTTCATAGCTCAAGCCTTGTGGGTCAACAATAGCACACTCCCAGCTTTTCTCTACATCCCTTCAACCACGTCTTATAGCAGTGTTTCTCAACTGCCGGCACCGGGAGGTGATATGAATCGTACCGGGCCCCGATAATATATTCATTACCCTTTCATCTCTCGAGGTACTTCCACGAATAATCAATTGGTTTATTCACCATTATGTGTCATGTTATTCGAATTTTTCAGTCCAAAAGTCGTACAATGCAGAAAGAGGAAAAACCTGTCTGTCGATTCAGAACATTTATACTTCTAACATTATAAATAGCAAAAAATTTGCAATAGCATAGAGATAAATAGAAATAGCAAATAATTGATAATAATTACAACAGCTTTCCGATATCGCCGCCATGTGAACAGAAGCCTCAATCAGTGCGGTTGTGTTTTCATAACATAACTCTTTCAAGGGGGCCCCAAGAAGGCACGCTACGGCCCCGAAATTCAAGTAGACCTCTTTAAAAACACTTGAAATAGAGGGGGAAATTATTGCAGGTTATATATGTCGGTGGCCAAAATCATGTTAAAATACGGGTATGTCGCAGGAAATGCACAATGTATGGTCAGACTGTTTATGTTGCCACATACATAACCATTGAAAAACTTACAAATTTCACCGCTAGAGTATATATATATTTTTTTGATTCACTCCACCTTGCGCAGCACAGCTATCTCCTAAACCTCTCCCTCATCTCGTCAACCAAAAACAGACGATCGTCATCATCATTGGTATTTTTCCTATTACTGTTTTTCCTTTCTAATCCCCCGGCTTTTCGTTTCGTCATCAAATATTCGAATTTTTGTTATTTTATTATGTTAAAGCTGAAGCAGTTAGACTTTAGCCGTCCTCGCTTTTGAAATCATCGGCTGTTGCGAGATCGTTCTCTCTGTCTTTTTCTATCTTTTTTTTTAAAAACTCTGCGTTAGAGATCGTAGACGATCAATCGATCATCGTTCGAAATTATGATCCATTTAACTGTGATCGGTCGACTGGGAGACGGATTGATTCTCACCGAGTCTGTCCAGCACGATGAAGAAGTGAGTTGTTTTCATTTCCATAACACCATGAATTCGATAGCATATACCCGAATTATTTTACTCTGTGTGTGAGCTCTATATTATAATTTCTGTGATGTTTTTTATAGCTCATTGAGCTCCATATTACAATCTCAAGACTATAAATGTGAGTATTTCTCAAATTAATAGTTATCAAATTTTTAATGTAAGACCTCTGGAAGTATAAGAATGGGGGAGTGGCTGGAAACTCGTGACAAAAAAAAAAAAAAATCTTCCAAAAAAAGCTTCCAAATATCATATAGCAGTGAAACCTCACTGCAACAATACTTGATGTAATGAGAAATCGCTCTACAAGACACTTAGACTTGGTCCGCAGAGTATCGTTATATCGAGGTTTCACTGTCAGAGGTGCATTTATGGTTTCGTCACCTATGGGCTACACAAACTTTACCACCCTTCTCCTATTGCAGTTTAATTTTATCGACCATGCATTCCTTGAATTCGCCACCCTGTGCTATAACATGTGTTTGGCTTTTCCCCTCACTCCTTCAAGTACACCTATGTCTCTAAGTCACTCTCATGCTCACACACTCCCCTAAGTCACTCTTTTAGTCATTCCCATGTGCTCACACACTCTGGAAGTCACTCCTTCATTTCTTGCACACTGTTTATGTTGCTCACATGTTTGCACACACACCCTAGGTCACTCATTTGGTTACTCACTGCAGCGCCACTGGGAAATATATAGAGATCCCCAAGGGCTACACACTCTAGCAAGACATAGCAAGGGGTCTGCCCCCCCCCCCCGAAGTGTGAGAAAATGATCGAAAAGGGGGCCAAATATATTGTACTATCACTTTGGTCCCCCTGCCCGGGAATGAAAGTGGCTCCCTTCCAAACGAAATTTCTGGTTACAGGGCCAGCTCTCTAGGTAACTCTTTTGTTCATTCACATGCTTGCTCACTCAAGATCACTCTTTCGGTCATTCATGTGCTTGCTCATGCTCTAGGTAACTCTTTTGGTTATTTATGTGCTTGCTCATGCTGTAGGTAACTCTTTTAGTCATTCACATGCTTGCTCACTCTTCAAGTCTTTGTTTTGCACAATCACGTGCTTAAAAACTCTCTGGGTCACTTTTTTTGTCACTCATTGACCAAATTCCTAGCTGTGTGGGCAGATGAGGATTTATTGATGGTATTATTCAAATTTTGCTGCCTTTCTCCCATTCGACTAATTTAACAGTACCATTCATCAATTACAGGCAACACAGTTGAAGTTTGGTTCGTGTGATTTTCAAAACTTTAAGGGCAAAAATGGCAGACTCTATTTGATAGGGATGTCCTAATTCTAAAATCCTTTTGGATCCTATGTTTATCTATCTGTGTTGTTATGACTTATCTCTAGGAAAAACAAACAGGTTGATTCCTGAGTAATTTGGGTGGTGACCGAAATTGTTTTCTTTGAAATTTTTCAAGCTCTGCTTTTAATAGAAAATGCAAAATGACCAATATATCATCCAATCACGGATCTGGGGGTGGGGGGGGAGTTGTATAAATGATATGGGGTAAATTTGTCTATGGGGCCGTTCAGGTATTACGTAAGCAAATTTTTAGCCATTTTTGACTCCCTTTCCCCCCCCCCCCCTTGTCAGCAAAATTTCATCATTAGCTCTGCCCCTCTGAATCCTAACTCATATTTGCATAAAGGGCGGTTGCTGACGTAAGCATTCAAATCCCCCCCCCCCCCGTCCTAAAAAGTCAGTAAATTCGAATCCCCCCCCCCATCGATGATGATGTAATGACTTGAACGGCCCCTATCCTGTGAAATACAGGATGTTCCAATGCAACCTAGACAATAAGTCGCTTCTCTAACACATCGCCCTGGATCTGCCTGCATTCGTTTCATTCACCGCTGATGGCTGCCTTGGTTTCATTTGCATCTGAAGATATCTGCCGCCATTCCATTTGCATCTGAAGATATCTGCCGCCATTCCATTTGCATCTGAAGATGTATGCTTTGGGCTTCATTCGTAGCTGTGAATGTCTGCCTTCACTTCATTTGCAGCTGAAGGTTTCTGCTGCAGCTTCATTTGTAATTACTCAGGCATGCATCCATGGGAAGTGGGGGGGGGGGAGGATAGGAATGAGAAAATTTGTGTGTCTTGTAAAATATGGGATGGTTCAAAGAACTTACACAATTTACCCTTTCCTGACACACATCGTCCTGGATCTACAGCTGGTATCGGCAGAGTACAGTTGTTGGCAATATGCAATGGCATATTGTCAAATGACATTGGTTTCCACAAAAAATAGTGCATCTTTGGTGGAAAAGATGCGTCTCAGTTACTCATTTATGCATGTTCACGTTTCCTCTCATCGAATATACCTTTCCGTTAAAACTACTTATCATTTTCAATTTGTTTCTGCTTCAGGATTTTGTTTGACAATTTATCCCAATTGTAACAATTTTTTTTTTAAAATTATGTATTTTTCAGACAGGCAAGACACATTACGAGTTCCACAGCCAAGCAAAGTCCTTGCTGAAAAAATTGAACATCCAGTCCCCACCAGTGTGCAGTATTGAAACAGGTCCCTATTATTTCCAGTGAGTATCAAATGAAATATCAAGCGTGATTGAAAATTTTATGCTTCAAGATGTATCTTGTGTATCCTATTGTAGTGTTTTATTTTTAATATGCTGTTAGTTCCGAAGCACTGTGATGTTGCACGAATTATACAGAATATTATGATATTAAATGTTGACAATATTGTTGATGTAAACGTCAATGACAGCTGCTATCATTTCTTCAATTTCATAAGTGTTATAATAGGTGTATGCAGAATTTTCTCGAGGGGGGGGGGGGTTTCAGATTTTTTTCCCTTTCGAGGAGGGGGTTTAAGTTTTTTTCTGGCAAAATAAACACTAATTTTGTCTCAAGGGGGTTAGAACCCCAAAACCCCCCTTTGAGTACGCCGATGAGTGTTATTGAAAACCTTGATATAGGGCAAAGATTCTCTAACTTTTTGGAGAATAGTGGCCATTTTATTGATTTGAAAACGTGCCATTTAAGTGATTTGGAAATGTGTTGTGAGTAATATAAGTGATGTGAAACTGCACAGTGGGTTGCTTAAATGCTTTGAAACTGTGGTGCGGGTAACTTAAGTGATCTGTAAATGTGTCACAATCTGTTTAAGTGATCTTGAACTGTGCCACGGGTAACTTGAGTGATGCGGAACTGCATCAGGATCGTCATTTCAACTATTTCCGGGGAGGGGGGGGGGGCAAAGAACATGTACTCCATGTATATATATATGGGGGGGGGGGCAAATGAAACGCCCGAACTGCATCACATATGCTGCTTAAGTGCGTTGTAAATGTGCTGTTTAGTTCATTTTTACAAATTTAGGTTTTAGATCGCTGGTGATCACATCAGTTAAAACTGAGGGTTTTTAGGCCAGTCGGCCAGGGGTTGATCATGTATGATATAGGGTCTATATCCTAACTTCCTAAGCGGCCGTGGTAGTCCAGGTCAATAAGGTAATAACGTAATGTTCGGGAGGATGTTTATAGGTGTCACAAGTTTGATACCCAGTTCATTCTTGTCAGAAACTTTCCTGGTGCAGTGAGAATCATCTCAGCTCCCGGGCTGGAACCCTGTCCATAAGTAAAATTGTGAAAAATGAAGATATCCCTTTCGTCGTGTGACATTGTACCAGTGAATGAAATGTAGTAAAAATGCAAAGACTCATAGAAACACTAAATGTATTAAATAATGTATTACGGTGAGCAAAATTGTACTTTATACAAAATGGGTGCCTGAGAAAAACAGAACATCTGTTCCCTCAATATTAATGTTCACATAAAAAGACTTTTCATTTCAGCATGTTTTGCAATCATATCAGTTAAATATCTGTACAGCGGTCAAAATGACTGCCGCACTGGCGCTCTGGATAGAAATTGATTTTACCACCGAGCTACGAAACCTAAAATTCAAGAGCCTCAAACAAGATGAGAAAAGTCATGAAATTTCTCGCGTACCTGTGATAAACCACATTTGGATGTAATTGTATATCAAAGAAGGTTTGCAGTCAGAATGACCGCTTCCCCCATTCTAGTGTGCATTTTCTAAACGTTTTTGCTTCTTTTTTCAGTTCAATGATGCGGGCGACACCAAAATATTTTACGAATTCTGGAAATGTGGACCAAAAAATTTCGGTCAGAAAATGCATTTCATTTTTTACTCGTCCTTTGCAGAGTTACTACAGAAATTGGTTTTGAAGAAAAACTGTGTCTAATCATTACTTCATTAGGCATTCACCCATCTACCCTCACCTCTCTGGGAAAGAAATGGTTCAAAGACACAAAATATGGGATGTATACCATTTTTTTCAGTGATAATAAACAGGAAATTACAATATACAAACGTCACAAAGTATTTTTTAGCTGTTATGACTGATTGAAATAACATGGGGAGGAAGGGAACACATTTCTCTGAGAAACTAACTTTTATTGAAATTTTCAGCTACCTGATCGCAGACAATGTCGTTTACCTGGCTCTGTGCGAGAAGTCATTTTCCAAACGCTTGGCGTTCTCATATCTGGAGGACTTGAAAGGCGAGTTCAGTATGATGTTCGGGAAGACTATAGCTGCTGCGGTGAGACCCTATTGCTGTATTGAATTTGGTGAGTGAAATTTATGTGCTATACAGTGTAAACCTCTGTCTCAAAACTGACGACAATAGAAAAAATTTTAAGATAGATTTCATGAGAGTTTTTTTTTTGTGGCATAGAAAAGAAAAACATGCCAAAAATGACAAAAATTTCCATTGACAATAACTTGAAATACTAAATTTCACTGTACACTAATACATTTTTTTTGGTGAAGTTACAGAATTAACGTTCAATAACACTATACGCCAATGCACTAAAACATGTTAAATTTTTACTTAAATTCTTTATTTAGAATAATCTGTGCTTATATCGAATGGTTAATATATATATATTAGGGATTTGTCATCGGGGGCGGCTCGGGCTGTGCACCCTGTGTGACTACACCAGGCAGTGCTCTGTGAGGGACGTCAAATCTGAGTAAAGAGTTTAAAAAAAAACTTTAACCCAAAACGTGCAAAAATAACTCCTGCATGGGTAGAGGTTTTTCTTGAGCCACTCCTACTTATTGTACCGGTTCATATCTGCAAGCTCCCTGGATGTAGGTGAGCGACTCCAAAATTTTCACCCTTCTTCCTGCTTTCTGGAGTTTTTAGAAATTTCTTCAGATTTTCGTCGAAAATGAGATTTTTCCTGTCGATATTGGTAGGAAAATTACAAGCACTACTTACATGTATGTTATTTTCGGTGTGCGCCTTGCAGGATGAAGAGTAGAGTTGCCAGATGATTGCGGACAACGAAAATCATGCAGCTCGTGATGGATGGGTGGTTTTTAACTACTATTACTAAACCACACATGCACCTTGTCCATATTCGTCTGAGGAACTTCTAACGAATTGCTACATGTTGTAATGTGTGTGTGTGTCCCCGTGTTGTGAACCTAACATGAAGTTCCATTTCCAGGGCTCCCACTCGTCCTTCCTTTCCTACTTTTGTCCTACTTTCTGGTTTTTGTTCTACTTTTCCTAGTTTTTTTTTACCAAATCCCATCAACAAAATTTGCGCAATGGGTTTTAATTTAGCGGGGAATCATTGATATATTGCCAAATGGTACAAATGTTGTAGATTGCAATTAATGATCCTGCCAAAGCAGAAATTGTACCATTTTCAAGGTTATTTGGGGGGGGGGGGGGAGGTGTATGTGAACCATTGGGTTTATTAATTTTTCATTTTCTTAGTTCGAGGGTTCAACTAGTCATTAAAAACTTCGGTCTGGATGAAAAAAATAATTTTGTATTTACTTTTCATGGTCTTGGACAGTAACTAGCAATCATCATTCAAAATTATGGTGCATATTTTGTGTATAGGTGAAATAACATTTTGCATAACAAAGCAGTTAGATACATAGATCTACATTTGGTGATTCTGATGCTACCCAATAGCATTCAGTTTTCTTCTATATTTTTAGGGCATGTAGAGGCATAAACAATGTATACAATACTCAGCAAAGAGTGCTTCAGTTGAAAGTGCTTCAATTTTTCAAAAACAAGTACACTGGTATTGAATAGTAAATTGTAAACAAATCCGTTTAAGAAAGGATGGCAACGCAATTGACATATTTACATCTTGACTTTATTTACATCAGAACTTGTAATTTACACGTTTTGCACTGTGCTTTTGAAAGTGGTCTGGAAGGAGCGTAATTCTTAAAAATCTTATGTGCCTTTATAATTTGCTGTACATTGTCGAAGAGAGTTGGCAGGTTGGACTGGAAGACTCCAAAAAAGAAAAATGTAATTTATAATTTAAGGAGAACAGAAAAGAATTATCTCTGTGGTTGCTAGTGCACTGTTTTGGCCAAAAATTGTTTTTGTAACCAAGCCATTTCTGTCATTTTCCTTTGGTTCCAGTCAATGTTATAGGACACTGAAATAGTGCTATAAAAAAAATTAATGGGAGAAATTTTTTTTTTTAGAATTTTTTTTGTTATGCTATGATTATGTTGTCTAAAAGGGGGACACCCTCCCCACCCTACTTTTTAGTACTGAATGAATGAACGCCAGGGTCTCTGCCACCGGACTTATCCTGTTGCCGAGATCTCTTCCAGCCCAGCTTCGTGGCAGAGTCTGGAACAAAGTGAGTGCACCTAACAGTCTGAGTGTGTAGGTAGTGTTGTGTTTGATATTTCAGTGCTGCCATCCATACTTCAAATTGCGAGTGAAGTGTAATGATTGAATATTTGTAATGTTGTAGGCCTGTTGCTCTCTGTGGCAAGACATTTTAACGGGGAGATCGGCTTGCATTTGCGCCTTGAAGTTGGGAACCACAGAAATCCAAATTCAGCTGACCACCACTGTGGCGCCGGTGGGGTTGAAACCCGGATCCTCGCGATGCGAGTCCGTCACTATGACCACTCAACCACCACAGCGGCTACTTTTTAGTACTGCTTTTTCTTACTTTTTCTAATTTTTTGATTGGGAGGCCTGCATTTCTGTGTAATGCTTGTTATAGTGCTGCTATCTGTGTTTTGAACTGTGAGTGAAGTGTAATGATTGGAATTATACTGTTGTAGGCCTGTTGCTGTTTATGGCTAGACTTTTTAACTGGGAGATCGGCTTGCACTCACGTCTCTTGATGTTGGGAACCAGGTTTTTTTTTCCTTCTACAAAACAGGTTCTTCAATGAAAAACAGCACTTGACTGTAAACTGATTGTGTGTTCCGTCATCTTTGGCGTACACAGATAATCACACTCATCTGGCATCAGCCTGATTTTTTTTTTTTTATATGCAATGTTTTGAAAACCAGTTTGCCAACTTGCGCTGTATGTAGATATATTCAGTATATGGGTGATTCCCAAAAAAAGTGTACGTACCACTTTCTCAAAATGATAAATTCAAAGTTGAATTTTCAAAATGAAATTTATCTCAAATTATAGCCAGTGACTTGAAGTTCAATATTTTGTGAATATTTTTCACTTGTATTGTGCAATAGTATTTTATTTTTTGGATTTTATGACTGAAAATCGTGGATTTTGTCTAATCTGTTACAAAAACAAACATCTCTGTAAAAAAATAAATGCTGTTATTTCTGCTGTTTTTATGTCTTAAAATAATTAAATAAGCTTGCTTCTTACACATATGCCAAAAAAGCAGTTTTTAAAAATTTTACCTTTTTTTTCTGTCGTTTTGTTGGTTTTTTTTATAATTTTTTTGAAATAGCGCATAAGAAAAGTTTATTTTTTTACATATATTTAGTTACTCAAAATAAAAACTTTTTATTTCTGACAGACAATGGGTCGGTAATTTATAATTTAACATCTTAGTTTGAAGTGTTCCTAAAATTTTTTGCCGTGAACTGCAAAAATGCTTCCTGTAACAGAGTGGACACCATTGTAACAGGATGCACAGAAATATCTAACTGAGAGAAAGTTATCTCAAATATTCTAAATAGGCCATGCAAATGCACTTTTATTTTCCCAAAAATTATATACAAAATGTGATAGGTGACCCAGAAACTCCTCTTACAACCTTTGAAAAATGTCCACCCTATGACCAAATTCTAAAAACGCTCACCCCATCCCTTGTAGTTTGAATTTTGGTCTCGTCTGGTAAAAATGTTTAACACTAGAACCGCGGAGTGGGTCAGTTTGAAGACCCACTCTCTGCGGTGGAAAATTTAAGGAATCTTTTCTGTAATTAACTGATTTAATTTTTTTTTCAGAAATGAATAAAAAAAATTTTTTTCGTTGGGGCTATGGTGGCATTGGCTTCCTCCTCCTGAGAGAATCTTCGGATATCTGGACTCCAAAAGTTGGCATGTCTGCCAGTTGAAACAGAGCAGTTGCTATAACTAGTGTCAACTGTGAATAAATTAGAGACACACATACCTACAAAATATGTCTAGACATTCAATGACTTCCTGGCGATTCAATGCCACCATCCGTTTCATAGAATTCTGATATTATCACAAGTTTGGCATTGAAATGAATCATTGTTGAATTTGTTGCAATCACTGTGCATTTAATATCTGTTCACTGAAAATTTCTGGCACTAAATTGAAAAAGAGGCGAGTTGCTATACCAAGGTTCAACTGCATGTTAATATAATCTGTATACACATTATTATTGTTGTTGTTACAGATATAATGCATGTTTTCATTCTTGTTCTATTTGCATAGATAATTATATGCATAAAGCCAAGAAGGCATTCGTTGATGCGAGGGCGAGAAGGAACTTGACAAATTTGAATACAGAACTCCAGGATGTCCAGCGCATCATGGTGCAAAACATTGATGATGTTCTTCAGAGGGGTGCGGCTTTGTCAGGTGAGATTTTCACAGAATTTTTTATTTTTTCAATTGCCATTCAATTTGTCTATAAACTCTGCGATAACTAATAGGCCTATCTGAACATCCATAGAGTTTAGCTGACCTGATGGTTGACACTACTGCTCTTTTGGTATGGACTATGTGGGCTTGGCCTTTTTCATTCTTATGCATGGCATTTTGGTAACAGTTTTATATTCTGAGATCGTAAACAACTCTGCTCTGCCCACAATGTGCTAACAGTTTAAGTGAGGGCATGTTTTTGTTTTGATATGATCAATCCATCATACCGCTTCTGCTGTACACAGCTGGTTTCTTGATATCGGTGCTTACGAATCAAACTGACTGGTCCTAAATCTGATTGAGAAAGAATCCTGGCTGCGAGCAAGGCCCCAATGGCTAAAATATTTGCCATAGCTAGTCTTTGCTCTTACAAATGAATCACATTCTTTACCAATCCAAGCATTCAAAAACTGGTCGATATTCTTTCTTAGAAAGCGGCAGCTGTGACTAGAGATCTGACAAATATTTGGGACATTCTGCCCTTTTGCCGAATATTTGGTTCAGCCAAATATTGCTCAGGTATTTGGCCAAATACCTGTAAATCTTACCACAACAAACTAATTTAAAAAAATTATATTAATTAGAATTGTTCACACACAAATAAACAATTTACTGATTATATTTTATTGTGTGGTGCATACCTATCCCTTTCTGTGAAATTATGTGGGGGTGAATTTTTAGGATAAGTAAAACACGAAGCTGCAAATAGAATCCTACCGCAATAATGTGGAAGTTAGCATGAATTACTCAAGTTTCTGAAGGATGTACCTAGACAAGAAACATATTGAGCTACTGAAAGGAGCAGAGAACAACTAGAGTGGAGAAATCGTAAATTTTATGATGCATTAATACTTGAGAGTAAATAATGGTTGACATTTTCTTAATTAGATGTAAAACTGCAAAAAGTGTTGAAAAAAAAAAAGATTCTGCAAGCACAGTGATACCTTGGCTATCAAATGCCGTGGCTTACGAATTTTCTGGCTAATGAAGATTTTTTAGTGATTTTTCTGCTTTGGCTGATGAACATTTTCAATGATATGTATGCATGCACTCACATAAAATATCTGCATCGTGAGCTGAATTTTCACACCAATCATTATCAGAATTACTGTCACTAGAGCTCCCAATTAACTCATGTCCACCTTGGAATCTTTTTCAGATGTACTTACGTTTCTCTTTCTGAAATTTTTTTGAGAAATTTGAAATGAAAGGTTGTTTCAGAGTATGTGTTCTTTCAGTGTGAGACTCATCAAGCTGAACAGTCTGAAAGATTATTATTTTTTATCTGCATGTATCAGACACAGAAATGAGCTGCAAATCACAAATGGATGGGGACACTTACAAACTCAATTGGGTTGTGTCACCACAAGCTTTAGTTGACTAAAGCTGGTATTGGTTGTGTACATAATGCAAAATAAGATCTTTGGCATCTCTCATCTTCCTGTATATTCTCATTTATACAATTTTGAAACTGTTCATTTTAGCCTTCAATCAGTTTTTGTCTTTTTTATAGCATCCCTTGGTGTTTTAAAAAACTCATCTTTAAATTTTTGGCAGAAACTGGAACAAAAACGATTTTCCATAGAAACCTATGGAAAATTATGCTCGGCTAATGAAGTGATTCTGGAACAAATCATCTTCGTTACTGAGGTATCACTAATATTAAAATACAATATATCATAGTTAAATTTTATTGTCACTGTCATGGCAACAAAAATCTTTTGGTTACTGGTTTTTAATATTTATTTAAATAAAAAATTACAATTAATATTGAAATAAAATAAATTAAAATAATTAAAATTCAATATCAATCATTTGAAATTACCAATAATTTTATTTTTGATGAAAAATGTCAATTTTATTTATAATTTTGATGAATTTTTTAAGAAAATTGATATTTGGCTGCCAAATATTCTTTATTCGGTCACAAATCACTATTCATCCCATCTCTAGCTGTGACTAGTAAAAAGTGCACTCACCAGTCATTGATTTCTGCTGTAAAGGCTGCTTGTAGTAGTAGTTGTATGGTCTAATAACTTGAATCATTGATGTGTCTGGATATTTGCAATCAGATAATGCAGTGATTGTAAGAGTATGAATTGCAGCTCCTGGGATGATTGCCAGCCATTGTCAAAGGTGTGGTGTGTGTCGGTTCACTTATTTTATGTTTGTTAAGGGGACAGTGTTCTTTAACCACTGGTCTGCGAGTCATTTCGACCAATTTATATAGTCGCTACATAATTCTAGACTTATTTTGAATATTATACCATCTCTGCATTGCTCTTTATTTCTGTCTCTGCCATTAGGAGGTCTGAAAATTATATTTATCTTTGCTTGCTTGTCTGCAAATTATTTCTCCCATTTATCCCTATTTTTTGCCAGTCAATATTTTTGACATTGCAATATCAATTTTTAGAATATCATTGTCTGCTCACCAACAGCAGATGCCGTGCACTAAAGAGGGGTTTACCTATTCCATTCAGAAATAAAGAAAATAGGATCCAAACTCAATGCTGATCCCTCTGGCGGAAAAAAAAAACAAACCAACACTCCCAAAAGATGAAAAGAAGTAAACTCTTCTGAAAGTATAAAAAGAACCCCATCCGTGCTGGATGACCAGGATGGACCAGGATCCGTTGGCATTAATCATTAAAAGCGATGTGAGACTTACGTTATTATTTATTTATTCATTTTTTCTGTTTTGCTCCAACTCATAATGTCTGTGCTAGACATATGTCAAAATGTTGAGACGTTCCAAGACTATTTTATAGCTTTTTGGCCATCGTCATCCTACTCCCCTTTCTGCCTGGTCTGAAATTCTTAAGGGGAAAAAAATTAACCAATGGGCCGCAACATTAAAAAATAAGCTTGACAACACTATGGGAATGACACATTACTGTTTACAGATTATGACAGCTCTATCTCACAAACATCTACTATATCTAATAATTGTTCCCCTCTTAGTTGACAGTAACGTATTGGCTGAGTTTGAAATAACCTTTTTCATAACTAGAGCCTGGATTATATGCAAATGCATTTGCTGCAAAATTTGACCTTTTTCAGTTTTAATCGTGCCCTCCATCCCGCATCCGGGAGCACAGGCCCCCCATATCTGGAGCCTTTGGTGGGATTTCCCCCATACCAAACTTTTCACAGGCCCCCTCTACAGGGAATTTATAGCGTGAAAAAACAAAAAATGAGAATCATTGCAGTTCCTAGGGCGGGAGCCCCATCCTTGTGGGGGGCCATGGTATTAATGCACACAAATGCATAAAATTGAAGGATTTAAGAATTAGTGCATATTTTCTTCACATTTGTCAACATTTTGTTGGCAACATTCGATTTGAGAATGGTATTGACGGGTTGCAATTAACAAAGATAACTTTAACCCATAGTTACATAGTGTTATTCTTCTTATTCACTTATTTTTTTCCAGTGCTCAAATTATCTTTACGATTCAGTCATAATTTACTGTTCCTCAAATTATTTTTCTAATATTCGCCGGTCTGGAAGATTTTTCAACTCTTCACTGGTCTGCAAGTGTAAAAATTGTTGAAGAACACTGGTATAGAGAAAGTACAGTTGATGTCGCTTATTGAAATAACGGATAATGTTATCACTCGGTTATTGTTATATTTTTTTGCAATGAATGGAACAAACCAATACCCTAACATTGGAATAAATTTGTTTATAGTTATCAGGACTCTTGGTTTATGCTATCATTTTTTTTCCGTCAATTTTTTTTGTTTTCACATTTTGTAGCTTAGGTTTAACCAAAATTATTTTTTCCTCCATAAGGTATCGTTATCAGCCAGCAAGACTATGTAGGAGACGTCTTTTCCCCTTCTCATGCAAACATTTCCGTGCTTAATGTCTTAATCAGTCTGTAGTATTCGCTGCGATTCATGCACACGTGGAGTTACTTTGCAATGGCTTTCCTATAATGAAGGGAAACGTCTCACAAAAAAAGCCCTTTCCTTCAGTTCTTGATCTGCTTCTTTTTCAGTTGATCAGATTCAAATTTCTTTTTCCCCAGTGACTATCTCAAGGATCTATGAAACAAATATCAGGATTCGTTATGTGCATTAGACCAGTGGTTCTCAACCTTTTTTGATTCGAGGAACCCTTTTTAGTACATAGTATATATTACAGAGCCCTGTAGGTTTCTTTCTATTATTCATTTATCAAATTTACTGATTTATTTTATGTGCCACCGAACCCTCAGGAAGTGCAAACGGAGCACAGGTTGAGAACCCTTGCATTAGACAGCTCCATTCTAATTCCTCATAATGGCTGAATAAAAAAAATGCAGGATCTTGTTTTATGTGGGAAAGAAAAACAGTTGTCTCAATTTAGCAATTCCTGCTTATCGTGTGTCCCGTTCGATTAAATTGGATGTATGGTCACTGTACTTGCAAACAGGACTCTGTCAGATGTAGCTATCAATTGGTTATTGTTATGAAAAACCCAGAGTCCTGATGCGATCACATTAAGCAGCATGAACTGTATATATGTGTTTCAATGAGCAAATTATTAATTCTTTAGACCTATTAGATGGAATTATTATTTTTTGTTTATAGATCTGGACACGAAAGCTAGCAGTTTGTCGATGCTGTCCGAAAAATACAAGAAAGATGCTCACAGACTCAATTTGAATTCCACATACATGAAGCTGGCTGCCGCAGCGACTGTGATATTCGTCGTGTTTTTATATTTTTGGGTTCTCTAATTCCAAGAACTATATACTTTTGAATGTCTGCCATGTTGGGTTAATCATCTGATGCATGTTCTATATTTTTTCCCCTTTGACTTGTTTTCTGAAAAAAAAAGATTATTTTCCTGTCACAATTAAGCTCATGTTTACTTTCTTTTTGAAATTTCACATTATTTTTTTGATTTTTATCCATCAAAGCCCATGTTATATTCTCGTTAAATAGCTATTGTAATAAATTTTTTTTTAAAGTGAGAGTCGATAGATGTAGGTTCGTAAAAATTTCATCGGAAAAATGTCTTGAACAAATTTTGCTCAGAGTATTGAAACGGGGAGGAATTAATTAATTATACTTCCTCTCAGGTTGACCGTTGCGGTGAAAATTACTTTTTTTTCCTTCACCAACCTATGTTCTTGATCTGAAAATGTTCTACAATTCCGCCAGTTGTCACTGATATCTCATTTCTTGGTTTTTTAAAAAAGCAATGCTGTCTTGTAATTATCATTTCAATAATGAGATAATTAACTGATAAAGTTTTTGTAGACGTGGAAAACTGAAAGAGTTTTTTGGAGCAGTTGGTAAGAGTTGATTTTCTTGATTTTTCTCCAACGTTAGTGGTTGGCATCAGCATAAGATGTCTCAAGTTGCATTACTGAATTGGAAGGTTCTGTTGCTAGCTGCGATCATCGCAACATGCATTTATGATTTTTAGGCTTAGCAGGTTATGCTTTGCCCTGATTGGTTGTTGAACTGATGCCTTATGAGTGTCATTCCCAAGTCTGGAACTGGCTGCGGTTGGAGAAGTTGAGCTGCATTATCTGATTTTATGTCTCACTCATTTCTCTCTCTCATTGTTGGTCACAGAATTACCACAATGTTTTTCAGAGCGGGATCCATGTTCAGCTCTCTATCAGCTCTAGTCAGCAACAAAGAATCTTTATAAAGCAGGATCTGCTAAGCCAAAAATTATAAATACAGTGAAACCTGTGTATAACGATACTGTCTATAACAGTATTTTTTTTAGTCCTAGGGGAATTCCTATTCAATAAGAAATAGCATGAATGCTCAAGCTGTTTACAATGATAACCTGTACACAATACTGGTTTTTATAGGTTCCTACAGTATTGTTATTGACAGGTTTTACTGTGCATGCTGTGATTGCTTGAAAGTAAGTTAGCTTTTGAAATTCAGACTGATGGGCTAGCGAGAAAATTTCCTGATTCAATATTCAGTAATGTAGATGACACCTGATGATGCCAACCACTAGTGTTAGGAAAACCCTTGAAAAGAAAAAAAAGAGACTTTACTGATGACAGCCTCTTGCTCCAAGGAACTCTCTTGCAGTTAAATGTAATGTTTGTCATGACAAAAGACAACGCTTGAGCTTCCAGTGGATGAATGTAGCTTTCAGGGTTCCATTCCCGTGATTGTGAGAATCAATAATTTTTATTCTGTAATTTATTATAATTTTTTTTCCTCCTGAGATGGCATTTGGAATGGCATGTTTTGACTTTTGAAGGTTGCTTCAGTTCGAATAGCATATAATGCTGTTGATTGATTGAGAACTTGCTTTTTTTGTCGTTTTATAAAAGTTTTTGTAATTATCTTTTTTCCCCCTCTCCCTGTGAAGAAATGAAAAGCCACATCTATTTGTAAATACCTGAATATATACCTAAATATATATGTATTAAATATTTCCTCTTCTTTTTTATAGTTTGACGTTTATTCTAATTAAAGCAAGAAATATTAACTTTCCGCCGAGTGCAGTATGTTGACCGCTGAGTTCAGGTGTAATGTGTTTGATGGGCACACATTCAAAAAAACACAATGAAGCCGCCTGGCAGTCGAGTGGTTAGGGAACTAGCTTCTCACTGTGCAGGTCTGGGTTCGAATCCCGGTTCGGGCATGGATGTCTACTAACACTAACAAAGTCCTTGGACGGATCATGCTGATCCCTTGGGAATACGTGAAGATCACGTTACACCTAATTAAGTTTGTTTATATCGCTGCCAAGTGATGAACGTCATTATTAGAAGTATCAATAGAAGAAAAAGAAAAGTTTCTGCCAAAACATGCATTAACATGACATAAAACCAGTCAAACAAATTTTAATGTTTTGGGACAAGGTGAGAAAAGACCTCACTGTGCCTGTCAGATCAAATGTGCCTAATGGAAGGAAATTAGCTAGAACCTCAAAAAAATTGTTCCTGTCACCCGTTGGTAAATGGGAGAAATACATGTGTATGGGAGATTTACAGAAAATTCACCGCCAACAATTCATACCATGCAATTTAATGATTGAAAAATTCACATCTAGGAAAATTCACCTACTAGCAGACAGAAAAATCACTGCTGCGAAAATTTATGACAAACAATTCAGACAACAGTTCATCACCATTGAGTGACCAAGTGATTTAGATAGTTAATGAGTGAGTGGGTCAGTGGCCATATGATGCGAGTACATGAGAGTAGGTGAATGAGTGACCATATAAGAGACTTGCTTACTCACCAAGTCCCTCACACGATCAATCATTCACTTGCTTCCTGGCTCATTCACTTGCTCATCTATTCACTCTGTTGGTGAATTTTCTGGCGATGAATTCTCTGCACACAGTGCATGGGACTCACATACCAAAACTGTGCACTGGGAGGTTCAAATGTAAATTTCAAGATGTGTAAACGGGTGCAATGAACCTAGCAGATCATTTTGTTTACCACTCATTTTTGGTAAGGTTTTAAGTTGCCTGTTGATAGGACTACATTAGAGACAGCTGCTCAATAGTGCGAGTTCCATCTAAGAGAGAAGAGAAAATGTGAAGGGAGAGAGGCACTGTGCCTATTGGATCAGATGCATCAGATGGAGGGCTAATGTATAGTTAACAGTTTTTAAAATTTGATATAAGTTTTTGTGAAAAGCTAAATCTCACACACACACAGGGCCAGATTAAGATGTTTCTGGGCCCTAAGAACTTAATTAATTTTGGTGCCCCCTTTTCATGCCATTTGCGATTTAGAGATTTTTTACCATTTAAAGGCTAATAATTTTTACTTTCAGGCTTTCTTCACATTTAGCAATTTTTTTTTTGGGGAGAATTGACAATATCGGATATTGCCAATTATCTCCAGGGTGACCATATGTACTATATTTCTGTGCTACATATTTAAAAGTATAATTTGGTAACTCATTGAATCTTTCATTTAGAAAAACAAAAGCATAAGAAATGTCAAGTTAAATTTTATACTTCAGAAATAGGCAGAATATGATGTGAATATTTCTAAGCACACATTAAAATTGTTTAAAGGTTCACCCTCCCTCCATCCACTTTTTCTAGTTTTGCAAAGTCTTCGACGACATCTTCAAAAACCTATGCTATGCAACACATCTGCTTCTACTTTTAGTAGAGATGAAGCATCAAGCCTCTCTATTGTACTGCAATTTTATTAATTTTTTCAATAATTGACATAATTCTGGCTTGAAAATAACAGTTACATTTCTGTAACTTTTTCATTAATATTTTGCTTGATTAAAGAATTCTACTAAGTTTTTCATCTTATCTGTTAGAATTGAGCAAGCCAAAAACACCATTGAAACGTAAATTAGGGTTATTATCAGTGTTTTTGAATTTGCCAAAATGTACATTTTGGAATTTTTCCTTTCATATTTGACAAATCTTTGATTTTTACCTTTCGTTTTAGTCTTTTAAAGAAGATATTTTCTCCCATTCACCATTTTTTATAATTTCCTGAACCGGCTTGAGGAGAAATCAACTTCAGCATGACCAAAATATTATCCACAAGTGCTGTACTTTATTTTTGGTTAATCACCATCATCGGGTATCTTTTCTGTCTGATATATTTTCTGAGTTTGTTTGCAATCTAGATCTGGTAGCATTTCTTTTGCTTCTATGGCGGGTCAAACTACACAGTTGATCCACTTGTGATCCACATATGAGTATACTCGCAGATCAGATCTGCACGGTTTAGGTTCATGTCCTCTGTATAACTTTTCCCTACTCGATTCCTGGGACTGCCCTTCCATGCCTCTGGGAAGTGCTGAGAGGGCCCCTAACAATTATATCCAGTTACAATTTTTGAGAGTAAGTATGCAAATTGGAAGGGAGGTAGTTTTAGCTAGGGGGACAGACGGAAAAATCGCTTTTGCCCGGGGACCCCACCAAAAGCACACACAGGATTGAGACCTTTCGAGGGGCACGGAGAATCTCTAGAGAAATTTTGAGGTAGTACTTAATTTTCAAAAAAATATAAATTAATACACATTGATTTTTGGTAACATATAAAAGTATTTTTTTTTTTCGATATTTTAGCTCTTTGAACAAAAATATTATTTGTTTTCATCAGCATGTGAAGGATACAGGGCCCCTACTTGCAAAAGCCTCTGGAACCTATGATACTGTTAAGAAAGCTCTGGTCTTTATGGAAATGTTGTGACATCTCTTTCCAAAAACTCAGCATTAACGTGAACTCTAGTTTGCAATATTATTAATTTCTCTAGATTCGAGATTTCAATATCGTTGCTGTAGAAATAAGATGCATGTGCGTCTCATCCTGCGTCAAAGGAATTTCAAGATGCTTTCATTTTCAATATGATCTTATGAGGATTTTCTACCCAATGGTTGGTATTGTGAGAAAAAAATTGTACATTAATGAAAAAGTATAATTTGATAACTCTTTGTGGTGCCCCTTTTCTCCTGATGCCCTAAGCATGTGCTTATGTTGCTTAATGGTTAATCCGGCCCTGCACATACACACATACATCAAGAGGTTGAGTATACAAATATCGAATGTGTCTACTATATACTCAGGTAATGAATTATGGCCGAAGTTCGTGAGGTATATGCTTGTATAGATAGTTGCTTGACTGCTTTGATTGAGTATGTGCCATACAATATGATCGTAATACCTATTCTAAGATCGTACCAGACTTTGTTTCGACTGAGTTCTTGGGAATTATAACCAAACATAAATGGAACATTAAAGTTTGAAACTTTGATGTATGTTTTCAGGTTGGATGGCGCACTGAATTGAGGTCCTCTTGGTATATGATAACTTCTCAAGCAGACGCTCACCACCATAGTGTCTCACTTTGGCATTTGCCAGAAATTTATTTCGTTGGGGACAGGTGTGGATCCAGAGGAAGGAGGGGTGATGGGGGGGGGCGATCGTCCCTCCCAATCACTAATGTGATGAAATTTGTCCCGTAAAATATAGGATGATCCAACGAACTTACACAATAAGTCGCCTTTCTCGACACATTGTTCTGATCCGCGCCTGCTTTCGTTATTTTCGTAGCTGAAGATGTCTGCCTCGGCTTAATTCGCAACTGAGAATGTCTGCCTCGGCTTTATTGGTAGCTGGAAATGTCTGGCTCTGCATCATTCACAGCTAAAAGCCTCGGCGTGATTAGCAGCTGAAGTTGCATGCCTACACTTCATTCTCAGCTAGAGATGTCTGCTTCTGCTCCACTCGCTGCTAGAGGTGACTGCCTTAGCTTCATTTGCAGCCCAATGTCTACCTTGTCTTTATTCACAGCTTGGGGGGGGGGGGCAGATGTGTGTCTCTGCTTCATCATTTATTTTATCAGACAAGTAATTATTTCCGTTGAGTTACCTATGGGCTTGTCGAGAGAGAGGGAGTGCCGGAGAACGTTTCAGTAGTGGATAAACTTTCTTGAGATTTATGTGGGCGATTGCTATGTATGAATTAGTTCTAGGGTTGCATTGTTCCCCCCGTACTGCATCAATCCGTTTATGATCGCAGACGAAATATTTCGTCCAAACGCAAGTGGAAGAAATTTGATCCAGTTCTCTGCGTTTTCTTTCCTCTCTTCTCGCCATCACGAAGCTTTATTATAACCCTATGAAACGAAGTTGTTTTTTTCTGTAATCCTAATATAGATCCCCATATAATGTATCTTTCCACTATAAACATATAAGAGAGGAAGAGAGAATCTGCTGTAGAGTCTCTTGTCTATGCGTTTTTCTTGTATTTATTTTCTTCTATTTTTTTTCTCCTCTTCTGTTTACTTTTTCTAACGTGAGATTAGGACAAGGTTACCATATTTATCGCCGATTCGTCAAATAGAGCTCCAAATTTGTTGTCAAAAGCCTGTACGTGAAGAAGGGGGGTTAAAAAATATATGTATACGAAACACAAGACATTGCCTCAGCTCTGTCTGAAAGCCATCACGAGCTTTTAGCAATGGGAATTCCTGAGACGTTATTGGAAGGTTAAAAAGCAGGGTGTGGCAAAACCTTTTCAGTATATCGAATAGATATGAGCAAATAATTCTTTTTTGCGGACACCGGTGGAACTAAACAAACAATACGTCCGTAAAAGACGGGGGTAGTCCATAAAAATCAGGGGCTTGAAATGCATACTTTTATTATATAAGGGGAAATTATATATTATTTTGGTCGTAAAAGAGGGGTACTACTAACTGGCCACGAACTTGTTTTTTTTTTTTGTGGTTTCTTTTACTTACGCGTTTCGCCCGAGGGCAGGGGAGGTTACTTCCTTCCACACACACCCTTGCTACGCAGCATTTCGTTCAGCGATCGTACGGGCATTATCATTGTGCTGGATTTGCTTCGTGAGGATCCGGGTTCGAACCCCGCTGGCGACACAGTGCTGGTTGGCTGAAACTGATTTTCTACGGTTTTCAATTTCGCGGAGTAAATGAGACATTCTCTTCCATTAAAAAAGTCTCTCCGCAGAGTGCAGGCAGCCTTTCAGCACGATACGCTATATCATTGAAAGTTCAGACAACTGTCATTTTGACTTTAGAATGCAAGAGACAGATGGCAACACCATTAGAACACAAACACACACAACTCTCACAACGTAAATACGTTGTGGGCCGCACATGCACAGGAACACACGTTCCTGCACGTACCAATTCGTCAGGAACTCTCCAGAGGAATGTTTACGAGGTACGTGGCAACAAAAGTGATCATAGCTAATCGAACCATACAGTGAACAGTGCCGTTACTTTCGGTATGCGTGTTTCTAATCCTCCCTCCCCTTTAGGCAGGTGCGGACGTTGTGTCGGGAGGGGCGAATAGTGTGAGTTATTGGAATCATCCCGCAATTTACGTGACAGACAAATTTTCCCCATATTGTTTGGTTATGCCTATGTTGTTGATTATAGGGGCGATCGTAGCTAACCCCCCATCCCCCACTGGATCCGCGTCCGAGTGAAGGCAGACTTCTTCAGCTGCGAATGAAGCTTAGGCAGATATTTTCAGATTCGAATGGAGCGAAGGCAGACGTCTTCAGCTGAGAAAGGAGTAGAGGCAAGTATCTTCGGCTGTGAATGAAGCCGAAGCGTAAATATGTATCTTCAGTTGCGAATGGAGTGAAAGTAGGCATCTTAGGGTACAAACATAGTGCGCGTCGGTTTCCAATTCTTGCTGATTGGTTGAAAATCAAAATTAGAAATTTTTGATCAAACCGTAACGGCGCTGATTCGTACATTCGGAAATTAGCGTGAACCATGTTTGTACCCATAAGCTGGGAATGAAGACGAGTTAGACATTTTCAGCTGCGAATGGACCGGAGACAGGCGGATCCAGGGGGATGTGTCGGAGAAGCGACTTATTGTGTAGGGGCATTGTATCGTCCCGTATTTCACGGGACAGAAAAATTTACCCCATATTATTTGGATCTTGAGGGGGTGATTCCCCCCACCCCCGGATCCACGCTTCCCTCTAGGTCAGTATCGAAGCTTCCAAGGGAAGGCTTTGCCAGTCATTCGGTATTATATGGAATGCCGAAAATACACACTACGCAAGCAGTTTTGAGTACAAAATTGACTTATTTTGCGGAGGTTAAAAGCCGATATAAAGACTTTCCTTACGAAAAAAAAAAATCAGTGACTTTGGGAATTTGATGCAATGTTTTGTGATGATTTTTGGATGATTTAACGAGAAGTTTCCGGCATCAACTCTACAAATGAAATGGATGTTCTATCGCAGAGAAAGTTATCCACTCTCAAATACCACGAGTACGCTGAGAAAACAAAGTTGCATCGACTTTTTCAGGTAAATACATTCTGTTATAATTATGATCATATTATCCACCGAAACGCGAAAGCAACTGTACATCAAGTCATATATGCTTAACTTATGTCCCGCGAGGCCAAATGTGAGCCCCCTCGGAGTCATCTGATGTGGCCCACGACCTACATTTGTAAAAATGAACTAAGCGGCACATTATCAGATCACTTAAGTGACCCGCAATGCCATTCCACATCACTTCAGTGGCCCGTGACTATATCTCAGATCCCTCAAGTTGCTTGTGGCACACTTTTGGATGACTTATTAAGTTGTCCTCAATGGTTTCACAGATCACTTAAATGACCTGCGGTGCATCTACGCAGAAAATTGATGAAAATTCGTCATTGAAGGTAATTGTAATACTAATGAGAGGAAACAATTGCCCGAAACTAATGAAAATTTTAGAATTGATGTATTAAAGGTAATTGGAAAGAAAAATCATTCCAGCACCAATCAAAATTCAGAATTGATGAAAATTCAAAATTAACGGAAAAATAATTCCAGAATTGAACCAATGGAAATTCAGAATTAATACTAGAGATATTTTAACGTAAGTTGGTGAAAGTCTCCAATAATTTAGCGTGAGTGTGCGAGGCCTATAATAGCGTGGGGCAAACGCACCTGTCGCACTCCCCTCAAGGGTGGCTCTGATTTAGTGCCCCTCTTACAATAGTGCCCAGAGGCGTCAGAAGCATTCTGCATTTGTGGTTGCTGGACCCGAGCTTTATGTGGCGAACTTTGATTTGTGAATCTTGGGGTGCTCAGACTGGTGAATGCCGTGGGTTTAGTTTAGAACCGAGCATGCCCAGGCTCTGTCGATTTTGCGGTATAAGCTAATTTATCGTGCCGGAGAAAACTCAAACTAGCAAGCCGGCGGGAAAGCACACCCGGTTCGGACCAACATCCCGCCAACCCCCTAAGCAGCACAACCACATCCAAACTCCCGGGCACATCACCGCGAGTGCGATTCCCCCTCCGCCCCGACACCCGCGACAAGGCCCCGCCGACGCGGTCCACAGCACCCCATCACTCCCCGCGAAGGGAGACCCTCCCCCCGACCACCCCCGACCCGATGACGATATGAGAGAAGAATTTGTTACAAGATGAATGCTGTGGGTGCTCGAGCATCCACTGCACTCTCAGCTCCGACGCAACTGGTGGCACCCATTGTGGTCGGACGGATCGCGCACAGACAAAACCAAGGTTTCTATAGAATATATAAACGCTGACTGTGTCATATTTCCCGCCTTTTCTTCCCCGTTTGTAACAAATGTTATTGAATTGAGTATCGCGTGCTGCCACCTATTGATGGAGCACGAGTTTATTACTTCTGGTTTATGTCAGTAGATGGCAGCACTTCATCTTCGATAAATTATTAAATAATAATAATATCCGCGGAAAAGAGTATTTATAAATGAATTAAATAAATTTATTTTACTTTTTTGTAGTCGATGGTTATTTAAAATTAGTGGTTCTTATAACCGGGTGTGCTCCTGCATCCGCTCCATTCACAGTTGAAGATTCCTGCCTTCGCTCAGGTGCGAATCCATCGTGGGGACAAGTTAGAGCCGAACACTATGGTTTGTCCGTCCCGTAAAATACGGGATGATTTAAGGGTCTTTTTAACCCGCCCCTCCCGACACATCGTCCAGGACCCGCGCCTTTCTGGGATCAATAAGTGAAGAGAACCATTCAGTGAATCCAAGGACGTAGCCAGGGGGGGGGGGGGGACTTGGGGGTCTGGTCCCCCCCCGAAATGTGAGAAAATGACCGAAAAAAGGGAAAAAGATGGCCAAATCTATTGTTCTGTCACTTTGGTCCCCCCCTCCCGAACGAAATTTCTGGCTACGCCCCTGAGTGAATCCTATTTTACATACATTTCTAAAAATTGATAAAATAGTAACTTTTTTTATCTGGTGTTGGGTTTTTTGAATAAATTTTCATTAAAAAGCCAAAATTAAACATTAATCGAAAACAGCATTCGATAATAACTGGCAGAATTTATAGAAATTAATTAATGCATAATTAATGTAATTAATTGCGGAAAAACTAAATTTACTAAGAGACAGAAAATGCATTATCGAAGGGGAGGTTGCGGGAAGGTACGCCGCATTGCACCCGGGGAGGGGGGGGGGTACGAGATGGAGAAAAAAAGGTTAAAAACCCATTTTTCTAAAGCAATCAATTGCCATTGACTGAAATTCACATCAGATGCCATCTCTTTTCTGAAGTAGAGCAACCAAAATCATTTCTCGGTAATTTCGGCATCCACTAGCAATGGCAACTTATTGTTATTGCCTAGTTTATTTGTTTCAATTTCATTTTGCAGTACTTACTGGAGCGAATTGTTGTGGTCCGACCCGAAAACCCAATCAGCTTTCTCCACCAGCTGCTGGTGAAAGGATTCCACGACTGTAAGTTTTCAATCCTCTGAGTTCCTTCGGAGAATACGAGGGACTACATCAGGGCCGTCATTTCAACTTTTTCCAGGGGGGGGGGGCAAAGCACATGTACTCAATGTATGTATATATATATTTGTATACGTATATACCATTTTTAGTGTATTTTCAAAAGCCGGGGGGGGGGGATCTGCCTCCCCCTAAATGACGGGCCTGGACTACATCCCTCGAACCACCAGTCATTACATGTGTTGCTTCCAGAAAATGTCTTCTACAGCTTATGGAGTCATCGTGCTGGGTCCACCGGTCATCGATCGGAAGCTGGTATGCGTCACGCTGCAGCAGACTCTCCGGTTGGTGCATTTGACGTGCGAGAACCTGTTGAAATACGTCGACGACCAGGAGGTCAAGTCTTCGCTGGAACCTTACACTAGTTATGAAGAGGTAAGCAAGTATGTCAAGATGGACGTGGCGCATTCAAAGTGGTGTGTAAATCTAGTAATTACGCAGAGGTGACGTAATCATTTTTACCTTTCTTAGATTCCACCTGCTCTGTGGATAAAGGTAGTCCAGATGCGAGTCCAGAAGTCCGACTGCCTGAAGCGTGGATGGATGCTGGAAGGTTTCCCGAGGAACAGGGACCAGGCTTTCCTCATGCTGAAGAATGGAATATTCCCTTCACATGTCGGTATGAGAATAGGCTTTCGTTTCAAACACCGGGGTGACTCTTGACGATGAGTCACCGCTTCTCAATGAAAAATATGTGGAATTCCAATGACCTTGGAATTCCACATATTTTTTCATACATTAAAGTACTTAACAGATCTCAATTTGACAATATGGCAAACTCTGAATACCAACATATACGTGATAATGTTGATTACCATCGTGCCCCGACTCTACGTATTTCAGCAAGTGAAAGGCCTATCGTAGACCTCAACAAATCTTTCATCTCCATTGGAAGAATGAAAGATAATACTTGTGTATATAATACTGATAATTTGGCACCTATTTACCTTTTTTGCATATTTTCTCACTTCTCTCATTCTTTCTTTTTTATTTAACTCTTTCGATACACGTTCTTGGCACCTATTTAATCGTATTTAACCGCATATATATCAAAATTTTTAAAAAAATTAAAAAAAAAAAATTCACTCTGGCGAACTGAGCTGGTTTGAAGTGTATTTGCGTGACCTGCTATATTGTTGTGAATATCTAATAACATGAAAACTTGTTGAAAGGTGATGGTGGACTGTTTAATGTTAATCTTTTTGAACTTCTCTATTGTTACTGTGCCAGAGCTTGCTATAAAAATCGCATACGCATGTACTTGACCACTGTTCAATTACTATTGTATGTAAATTATTCTCTCCTTAGATAGAAGTGTTGTGACGGCATTTTATACGACTTAATCGCCGGGCAAAAATTTCTTTGGCAATGACTAACCAGGGCCATTTCTCCCAATTTTGTCAATTTTTCTATCTTTTTCACACTAAACACACACTCACAAGTTAACACAACAATTTTTCCATTCTTCATAGGCCCTTCAAGGCCCGTTTGTAATCCCTTACGGAGCTGGGAATGGGGGTAAAGTAAAACTTTGATTCTGGTCTGGTCTGACGTTTTTTTGGTGAATTACTAGCACTTGACAGTTTTTCTGTCCACAAGCTTCACTTGCCTTCTACAATTTTTTGGTTATAATTGATAACTTTAGACAGTCTTTTTTACAATTGGCAACTTTATTAGCCTCTGAAATTTTTTTTGGCTATAACTGGTGATTTTACTTTGCCAATTTTTTGCTTATAATTGGAAATTTCACTTGCTTTGGACAATTTTTTGGCTATAATTCGTAACTTTACTTGCTTTTGAGAATTTTTTGGTTACAATTAGCAGCTTTTCTTCTTTTTGGCAATTAATTACCAACTTGATTCGTATTCGGCCAATTTTTGAAAAAAAATTCGCAACTTGCTTTTTTTTATAAGTGTTTTTGGCTATAACTAAAACTTTAATTGCATTTTGCCATCTTTTGGCTACAACTGGCAACCTTACTTGCCTTTGACAATTTTTGAAGCTGTAATGACAACCTGCATTTTTTTGGCGATATCCCGTATGAGTCCCGATTTTTCGAATTTTTATGAAGGAAATGTGGTCACCCCATGTGTTTATCGCGTTGTGTGTGTTGTTACATTTCTACCGGAAGACCTTTCGCGAACCGGATAAAACCCCTTGGCCGGTCGCATTAGGCCAGCGGATCCCCGCTACTGTACATCTTCGCGGTGATCCAAGGTGACTTGGCTTGGTTCCCAACTTCGTGGCGCAAATGCGAGCCTATCTTTCCATTAAAAAGTCTCGCAACAGAGAGCAACAGGCCTACAATGATAAATCATTCAATCATTACACTTCACTCATAGTTAGAAAAACTGGTGGCAGATGGCAGCACTACACATAACAAGGATTAAACGGAAACAAAGTTCACGCCAGGTTTCACTACACGTACACGCACATTCCAACATGTACCAATTCGTTAGAGGTTCCGCAAAGGAATATGGACGAGGTGCATGTCTGGTTCAGTGGTAGTAGTAGGTGACTTGGCTATATATTTACAGGAGCGCAGTAGAATATTGTGAGGAACTGAAATTTCAATTGAATGCAAATTTGGATAATATTGTTTCAATGACTAAAATTTTTCTATTTACAACTTGTGGATCTCTTTGCAGTGGTCCTCGAAGAGGCAGAGACTGAAAGAGACACTTTTGGTGAGTATTGGATGCACCATCAGCATTCCCTCAGGTTGGCCTATTCCATGGAATGATGAATTTATAACTGGTATAAGATGCACCACATTGGAAATGTCCCAGGATTGTGACTTCAATAATATTTTTTCAGGCTTCTGGCGTCTAGGTTCACCATCTAGCGAGTACGAAGCGAACCTTTTCAGGGTAGAGAAGGAGAACTTGGTGGACACTTTCCGGAAAAACCACGTAAGGAGGTTCCTGATCGAATCTGATGCGAACGTGTTGCTCCAGAGAGGTATCTATGTTACTCTGACGATTGAGGGTAATTTTAAAGTATGTTTCAGAAAACTGTGCTAAACCTCTTTGGGGGGGGGGGGTGTCCACCTTTTTTATTCCTCAAGTCAAAATTCGTGTCTAGCCTGGCTCAATACGTTCCAAGGTTGGCCGTGGGCGAGTAGTGGGGCCGCTCCACCATTGGCAAACATAGTAAAACATTGAAAGACTGGTCGAAGAGAACGATCGAGACCTCACAGCCTCCAGCCAACACCTTCTAGAGTAAGCTTCTAGAGCACCTTCTGCTTTAGAAGGTATTGCTCCAGCCCAAGTCAAAGAAGCCGCCTTCCTTCCCGATCTTCAATCTCGCCAAACATTGGTCACGAATGACAACAGTCACAACCAGCACGTGTTATCGTATTAAATTGTCCTGTCAGCAAATATTCGCCTAGGTACATTGGGCCGGTGTGTAGCCATCCTATGCAATTGGTGCTTTATTGCAGCAGGGGGGAGGCAAACATTTGAAGTAAATATTTGCGAAGGACAATTGGACCCGGCTGGACATAAGTGGGGCCCTAGCTTTAGATGGCTCTTTGGAGAGGTTGTCAGGGAGGTGGACCGCTCTATAGACGTTTGCCCTTCTGAGAGAGATTTCACTATGATTCCCACATTGGATGAGGCACGGCCGTCTTAAGAGCATCATAGATCCTCGGCCCAAGTTATTTTTGTGAGGACCCCAAAATGACTAGAAATACCTGTGCCTACTATAGTTCATCAACTTCTCTGGAAAATTGTAACGAGATATTATTATCATGAATCTCCTCTGCACTTAGGGCCAAAAGGCCGATGCCGGGTGAACCCATGCTTAAAGGCGGAACTGGACGGGGATAACAGTACCCCTGTTCTCGAGCTCAACCATTGGCTTAGTGCTCAAACTCTTAAGTTCAGTGGGTTGTGGGACTCCCAGGGGTCCACTTTCCCAGGTTGTGGGACGGAGGATACAAATTTCACTGTTTTTTTAAATCGATGAATAACATTACCTGTTGATGGGTCAAAATATGATCGATTTTTTTTCCGCCAGTTGAACGGTTCGTCAGAGAAAAAGAGAAGATTTTCATGCCGTTCGTGCCGAGGGTCTTCTTGTTCGGGCCTCGTGGCAGCGGGAGACGGACCATGGCTTCCATACTGTCCACGAGACGTGATTTGGTCATCGGTAAGTTTTGAAGCTGAATTATGTGTACTCTTAGCTGAATAGTAGAAAAAATTGTCACAAAAGAAGAGCAGAGCAATTATGTTTTCCATAATGGCAACGCAGCCCCTAAAAGAGGAGGGATTCTTGAGGTATGGGTCACAACCTAAGCTATATTCACAGGGCTTCCAAGATGGGCATACAAAACCACTTAAAGCTAGGGGTTTTTAACCCATGGGCTGCGACCCAAACTTGATTCGCATGGGCTTCCAAGATATAACGCTGTACAAATCCACTTACAGCCAGGGATTTTTGGGTCATAACCCAAATTTGATTCGAAACGGCTTCCTAGATGGGTCGTTCAAATCCACTTACAGTCCTGTTACAAAAATGCTCTTAATTGTGTCACTGGTTTCACTAATTTCCAAAAACAAACAGTCCCATGGGTCGCGAAGCCGATCTTTTGGTGGATTTTGAGTCGCTGCCTTATGGCTTCTGTGCTTTTGTTGGTACTGCCATTAAATGTCGATAAGTTGAACTGAGGCCGCGCGCGCGCGCGCGCGGGGAATGTTTGGATTAGTGGGAAAAAATTTTCTCTGTATTCATATTTTAAAAGTTTTGAACATCCACATGAAGTTGACTTTGATTATTCATAATCATAATGTCTGTCATGTCTGTCTCTATCTTGTTATAGTCGATTTCCAAGAGGTCCTCAAACAAGCCTCACTCTCTGATGGTCAGTTCAAGGTCGAATTGGACGACGCTTCGATCTCTGATGACCCTGGTAAGAAGCTCCTTTATCAGGGGGTCTTCAACGTATGGCCCTCGAAGCTTTTTGCAGTGACTCCGCTGACGGAAAAAACCCCGCTTACATATCGATACAGAATTTCTAGAAATTTATAAATTATAAATTTAAAAATTTCTGTACTTTTTGAAAAAGAAAATTGAAACTATATATATAATGTGACAGAAATAATTTCAGAATTAATGAGAAATAATTTCAGAATTGAAGGAAAACAATTTCAGAATTGAAGGAAAACAATTATTTCGCAATTCCAGAAAGTTTATGATTAATGCAAAATATTTCCAAAATTAGAGAGATATAGATGGCTTCTTTCTCAGCCAGAGATATCAAGGAAACAGTTATTTTCCGGATATTATGCTGAGGTGAGCTCGGAAAGAAAAGTCATCACGTCTCCGCCGGGACTCGAACCCAGGCCCTCTCGCATACCGGGCTATCACCATCTACACCACTGGAGACATATGACTCCGCCTTCCTAATTTCATGCGATTTCATATATATAGATTTAGTATATATATATATATATATAGTGATATAGATCTATATATAGTGAATCTAGATACCGCTGTGTGTGATTGGTTGCCCCTCGGGCTTCATGGGATATTCTAATTTAGCCGGCAATGCCCGATAGGTTGAAGACCCCTGTCCCGTATAATCCATCGATGGATCTTTGGTTACGTTATTGCTGCATTTGATTTGAAACTGTGATTTTACGAATCGATATCTATGGCAGTGTGTGTGATTTGGGCCAGAAAGCCTTCAATTTTACACCTCTCTCGCGTCCAGTTTCAGACGAACTGCTCTCCAGGGTCGTTGCAGAACGTTTAATGAGGCCCGACTGCGTCGAGAAAGGCTGGGTGATGTACGATTTCCCGTTCAACCTCAACCAGGCAGAGAATTTGACGAGGCTGCTCAAAGGATTCCAGGCGAACAGGTGAGACAGCCACCATCATTCATGTAGGTGCTATGCAGGGGATGAATTTCAACTGACCTGCCACACGAAATGGGGTGATAGACGAGCCCAAGTGAAAAATTTGAACACCGTAGCAACCCTGTCCTATCTCTCACCGTTTTCGTGTTATGGTGGATAGAAGAAGAATGTGTCAAATCTGAAATAAACCCTGAATTTTTGTAGTTTCTGAAAAACCTACACGCAAACTAAGAACGTATTTGGAGGTAACAGAAAGAATCCTATAAGATGACACCCCATTTTCATCAGAATGTGCGGATTTAATGGCGAGCTACAATCGTGAAAGATTTGCGAAGTGCAAAATCGAATTGTTGCCAAAATCTGTAAACACCAATTCTGCGAACATCCTAATATCTATAATCGGTCAAATTTACCAAAAATTTACCAATATCTTGTACATTCCACCACCTCTCATGAAAGCCTACAATAAACCCACCTCGGATGAATTGCTCTGGGTGCTTGATCACCCATGATATTTTGGAGCACCGTTCTGAACACCGCCAGAATTATTTCGGAGAGCAAAATCTCAGATATGGGGAAAATCGAGCACCCCCATGTCTAAAAGCACTTCCGACGCCTTTGAATAAACCATATCGATGTTCGAGTTCAGGAGAAATTTAACTTTTTTTTTTTCATCAGAACATCACTGAAATCGATGTTAATCGAAATAGACATTTGGCGACAATGTGAATTTTGCCTTTGGCCAATCTCTCAGCGTTTGCTGTAGCTCGCCAGCCAGTAAATACACTGCTGGCCACCGTAAATGCAACACCCTGAAGGAAGCATGCAAATAATATAATTTACAACATGCATTAGCGGAGGTGAGATATGCAAATGATTAGAATTTCAGCGCAGACGCACATCACGCGCGCCTGTGGCGCCACTTCAAAGCGCTATTTAAGGCTTGGAGATTTCGACGATTTGAAGTACGGCAATTGTGTTTTTCTTGTGGTTTTTTCAAAAAAACGATCAATTATGCCTCGTAGAAAACAGCGATCATCTTTTGATCAAGTATCCGAGTTCGACAGAGGAAGGATAGTGGCCTACCGAGATTGTGGATTATCTTTCAGGGAAATCGGTAGTCGTGTTGGACGAAACCAAACAACTGTAATGCGGATATGTGATCGTTGGATGCAGGAGGGTACGACGGACCGACGTGTTCGATCGCATCCACCTCAGTGCACCACTTCACGCGATGACAGGCGTATGGCAGTGACGGATCGCTCAGCCACATCACGAACCATAGCACAGCACATTTAGTCTGTACCGCATCATCCAGTGTCTGCGCGTACCATTCGACGCCGTTTACAGCAGAGTGGTCTGTCCGCAAGACGTCCATTGCTTCGTCTACCCTTGACGCAGAACCACAGACGTCTCCGCCACCAATGGTGCGATGAAAGAAGGATGTGGACGGCACAATGGAATGAAATTGTCTTTACTGACGAGTCACGCTTCTGTCTGCAACACCACGATGGTCGGATTCGAGTCTGGAGACACCGTGGAGAGAGGATGCTGAACAGCTGCGTTATGCACCGCCACACTTGTCCTGCACCGGGTATTATGGTATGGAGCGGTATTGGATATCACTCCCGCACTCCTCTAGTACGCATTGCCGGTACTTTAAAAAGCCAGCTCTACATCTCCGAGGTGTTGGAGCCAGTTGTCCTTCCTTACCTTCAGGGCTTGCCCACAGCCATATTTCAACAGGATAATGCGCGACCACACGTGGCACGCATTGTCCAAAAGGTTCTTCGTCAATCGCCAGATTGAATTGCTTCCCTGGCCAGCTCGCTCTCCGGATCTTTCGCCGATAGAAAACATGTGGTCCATGGTTGCTCAACGATTGACCCAGATTACATCCCCAGCTGCCACACCAGATCAACTTTGGCAACGCGTGGAAGCTGCTTGGTCTGCTGTACCCCAAGAACACATCCAGAGTCTCTTTGAATCAATGCCGAGGCGTGTGGCAGCGGTGATCTCCAACAATGGCGGCTACTCTGGCTACTGTTTTGGCAGGAACCACACTTCACAGAAGTCTATAAATTTAATCATTTGATGCTTGGTCAACATGTTATCTACAAAATAAATATTGTTGCGATATCTCTTGTCTTTCTTGGTGTTGCAATTTGGGTGGCCAGCAGTGTACATTAAATTCAGATATCTTAATGGAAATAGTGTCATTTTTATATGATTTTTTTTTTAATCTGCAAAAATCTAATTGCCGCCAAAATCTGCATCAGCCAATTCCGATGTCGACGAACACCGATTGCAGTGATATATTAGAAACAAACGTCTAAATTTCCCTTGAACTAGAGCAGTGTTTCTCAACCTGGGGCCATTTGGTACCCTTGCGGTCCTGGGACGTTCTTAGGGAGCCACGGATGAAAATCAGAAGAAAGGGGAGCCACGGTAACTGGTGAAGGGGCCCACAAAGAACTGAAGGAACAAGTTTCCATGTGAAACATGGTGGGCAGCAATGTGACTACTTTCATAATCTAGCAGAACTGTCGTCGTTGGTACCAAGGCAACATTAACCCATGCATTGGCGTACACAAAGGGGGGGGGGGGTGTTTGGGGTTCTAAACCCCCCCCCCCCCCGAGCCAAGATTATAGTGTTATTTTGCAGGAAAAAGCAAAGCCCCCCTCAGAAGGAAAAAAAAAATCTGAAACCCACTCGAGAAAATTCTGCGTACGTCTATGAACCCATGTGTGAATATCCGGGGGCTTCATGTCCACAGGGCCTACATGATGAGATCTGGTGCTATGATTTTCGCATGCATGCAGCAGCATGCAAATATATAAGCTGTTACCCAGCTAAGTATGGGGGCCCCATAACATCACTCTGCCTGGGCACCCATGATATTGAGACTGCCATGCATAGAACCCTACATGAAGGAAGTTCACTGAACTCTAGCCCAGGGTAGGCACGGATCCAGAGAGATCGCATCAGATCCGGAGGACTGATTTATTACGTAGGTTCATTGGATCGTTCCGTATTTTACAGGTGCTTATATTTTCCCATACAATTCGCCTATTGGGTTGGATGAAAAGCGGATCCGCGCGTGCTTGGCTTAGGGTTCAAGAGAGATCGACCGTATTTACAAATTTTGTTCATTATAAATTTACTTCTGACTGAATTCAATTCAATAAGTCTCAGTACTTGATAAGACTGGGGGCCACACGAGAAGAAAATATGGTCAAAAGGGGGCCACGGGCTGAAAAAGGTTGAGGAACACTGATCTAGACCACCGATATGGCTTATTGTAGGCTTTTTCGAAAGCTGGTGGAATGAACAATTTTTTGGTTAATTTGAGCGATTGTAGCTAGAAGGATGTTTTCAGATTTGGCGGTTACACAGACTTTGGCGACAATTCAATTTTTTTTTTACTTTTCCAATCTCTCAGCTCGCCATTAAACCCAGATATTCTGATTGGTCACCTTATAGGATTATTTTTCCTCTTTCCAAATACTGTGCGCTTAGATGGATTCTAGGTCTATCTGGATCTGGAAGTGTGCCGCGGACCGCTTGAGTGATCTGGTAGTGTGTCGTGGGTCGCTTAAGCGCTATGGAACTGTGCCACGGTGATCTGTAAATGCGTTGTGGACGTTTCAATGATCCGGAACACTGCCACGTGTCACTTAAGTGATCTGAGAATACGCCATAAGTAAGTGGAACTGTCTCAAGTAATGTGGAACTGCACCGTGGGCCACTTGAATGATCTAGAAATATGCCACTTCGTTCATTTTTACAAAATTAGGTTTGAGGTCGCGGGCCACATCAAATGACTCAGAGGGCCACATTTCGTCTGCGGCTACGGGGTGAGCCTCAGCATGTATGATGCAGGTGCTATATATACTGTATTGACAATATTGAGAGAGATTGCTGCGAATATGTTCAAATTTTTTCCAGGGCGGTCTTCTTGGAGGTCACGCTGGAAACGTGCGTGCGGCGACTGGAACCGTTTCGACTGCACAAGGACAGCGGCCGCTGGTACCACCTGGTGAACGATCCTCCGCCGGGGAAGTACGAACCGGAAAAGTTCCTCGAGAAACCGGAGAACAGCAGGGATGCGGTACAGGGTTCTTTCGCTGCGTTCCAGAGGAACAGCGCCGCCCTGCAAGGGTACTACTCGAGGAATCTGGACGAGGACATCGTCTCTTTCGTGGACGCGAACGGCAACGCCGACGACACTTTCGAGCTGCTGGACAGTTACGTGGTCGGTGCTGTCAAGCGGAAGTTTCCCGAGAAGGAGTGGTACGAGTATCCGTCCAGAAACACGGGCATGTATTAGGCATGTCGAGATGAGCGAGAGACAGACCCTCGATACGTGTGTGTGTTCGTAATTTGTATCGAACTTTAACAGTGTATTTGTTGTATTTTTTCAAATGATGACAATAAAGCAAGTGCGTGCTCAACCCTATAGAAATGCGGGCCACTTCGTTGGTTTGAAAATGAGTCGCGGGCCACTTAAGTTACCTGTAAAAGCATCGCTGTTCATTTAAGGGAATCTGAAAATGTGCTGAGAGATCACTGAAGCGATCTGGAATTTTGCCGCGGGTCACTTAAGTGATCTGAAAATATGCTGAGGATCACTCAAGTAATTTGGAAATATGTGCTGCGAGCCACTTAAGTAATCTGGAAATGTGCCGGGAGTCACTTAGGTGATCTGAAAATGCACTGAGGATCACTGAAGTGATCTGGAAATGTGCTGAGGATCACTTATTTAAGAGATCTCAAGTTATCTGTACACTGTATATATGCCATAAGTTATCTGAGAATGTTCCGCGGAAAACTGAAGTGATCAGGAACTGAGACGTTGACCACATAAGTGATCTTTAAATGTGCCGCGGGGAGAGCTCGACTGATCTGGAACTGTGACATGGGTCACTAAAGTGATCTGTGAATGTGCCGCGAGTCACTCAAGTTACCTGTCAAAATAGATGCAACGGGTGTGTCACTTGAGTTATCTGAGAACGTACCGCAAAAAAGAGATGTCAACAAAAAACAAAAATTTTCAAAAAACTCATCAATTTTTGTTTTTTCGAGGATTTTTAATAACTTAGGAATTTTGCATTACCTCTCCTCCGAAAGTGTTAATGGAGTTGCCGTGAAGCTACTTTCTATGCTATACATAAAAGTGTTATGCTGTAAACCACAGTGTGTGGAAACAACCAACAGAATTTCATTAATCAACTAATCAATCATGAATTTTTTGTAGTGGATAATTACATATGAATGCATTGTTTTTTGGGGTGGTAATAACAACGCCAATTCGGGAGAGCTGCCAACAACAGCGTAACTTTTGTAGACGACTGATGATGATGCTACCTCTCAATGTATCGATAACCTCTGTCCAGTGTTCGCCAAAACGACAAAATGAGTGATTCATGCATCAAAATTCAATTTTACTCCTCCAAATTTCGTGACGGAGTGAAAATACTCCTTCAAATTTTAGAGAGAGCAGTGAAATTACTCTTCAGAATTATTATTTTTTGGATAACACTACCTCTCTCCACAACGATATATTTTGTTGTTTCGAAGAGTATCGTTATATCGAAGTTTCACTGTCACTGTCGTTATCATCTGTGACATAGTTAGTGGTTATGCAAAGCGGGATGGGAGATCGTCATAGGCGGAGATAGACTTGGTGGGGGGGGAGGGGGCACAATGATGAAGAATAGTGAGCGAACTAATGATTTCTATGTGAGGGGGATACGGGTGAGGCATAGAGGGGCAGGATGATGATGATGTCAACTCATGCACAGGGTGAATAGCAAACAGGGCGTATGGCATTTTACTGGTGATCATTTGATCATTTTTTTGTCGCACCACGGTCATTTTCTGCACACGAGGGCTAATTAGACCCCGGGACCTACAATTTATTGCCGATTCCGAACAGTGGGCTTGGAGCTAACCCCTCGATGGGAGACTCCCTGCGGTAGCAATTTTTTTTGCGGTCATGCCGCCGTTTCTGTTGTACTCCTGTGTCAGGAAAGTTTTTACTGGTGAACCATTGATCCTGGAGACATACTTCCAATCAGAAAAAAGTTTACAAATAACGCGAAGTTCTCAGATATGTCATTCGTGATTCATGGGGTTGCATAGTTATTGAAATAAAAAAAAAGAACTTTTTATACAGTCCCCGGGTGCCCCAAAACCCAAGTAGAAAGTTGTTGTCCTGTCTCCCCTGACGCCAACAAAAAAAATTTCATGTTTCTAAGTGCAATATTCACTGCGATATTATAGAATTCGAAAAACGGGGGGAAGTTGGTTGAAAACAGCGGTATATGCGGGCAAAACGGTTTTTTTGGTTGTAAATTTGGACGAAAGCGCTCGTGCCCGGTGGAAAAATTTCAAGTGTGCCCGCAGACTTTTAAGGATTTTAGGACTCGTGTTCTAAAATGTCTGCATGCACGGAACTACAGTAAAAGGGTTGTCAGGTCTAGAGAACCGATTATCTACCCAGGGTCGCAGCTAGATACTTACTTACTTACGATAAGTTACCTCCTCCGTGTAATTTTGGATTAAGTGGTTAAAAGAATAATTCGGTGCTCCCTCTAGTTCAGTGCTCGGGACATCAGATCCACCTGTATCCCACTCTTGGTTTTGTCCGGTTGGGGGAGGGGTTTCAGTGTCTGACTGTTAGGGTTTCCCCTTTGGTCTTGGATATAATTTTAAGCTATTGTTTTGTCAAGTACAGTCGTTCCCGCTTATAATATTCCCACTTGGAACGCTTTCCCGGTTGGTACGACTTATTTCCGTGGTCCCAACTCTAACAAATTTTCATCAATAATTTTCCCATTTAAAGAGTTTTATCGCTTACAACGTTTTTTCATGATGGTTTTTTTGGAAAACGTTATAAGCGGAATAGCGGAATTTCCTGTATCAGAATATGTTAAGTGTTGTTTTGGCTACTTGCAGCGTACATTTAGAAATTTGTAACTGAAAAAGAAAAAAAAAATGGTAGTTCGTCAATTTCAGTCACGGCTGGTGCCATCTATTGAGGGATCTGGGAAATAACTTTGAGTGTTTTTATTTCTACAGTGTCTCCCATCCCCAACAATCGACTGACCGTTTTCAAAATGGGATAGCAAGAGGAAACGGTCACAGATATGTATTAAAGTCATTCTTGAGGAATATAAATGTGTGAAATCAGGAATTTTTGATACGACATTCATGTTGTTAGGGGATGCATAGGCGTACGCAGAATTTTCTCGGGTGGGGTTTCAATTTTTTTTTCTGCTCAAGGGGGAGGGTTACGTTTTTTTCCTGCAAATCAACACTATAATCTCGGCTTGGGGGTTAGAGCCCCCCCCCCCACCCCTTTGCGTATGCCAATGAGGGAGAATGTATAGTCATGTAGTTTTTTTTATTGAGTATGTCATGTAGTTTTTTTTATTGAGTATGTCATGTACTTTTACTCTCTATCCAGTATTCAAAGATATTAATCTCCTAAACTCTCTGAGAGTATTCTCGATGTATTCACATTGTTAACTGAAACCCGTTGCCCACCCTTTACACTTTGTGCAGTTTTGAGACTCCCACGCATACGTCTATTTTTCTCTCATGTAACTGTATCATGAGATCACAGTATTCACACCCCATTTATTATTCCTCTATAATTACTGACGGACAAGGAAGTGCATAACACTTACCCTAGCAGTTTACGTATTGTTATATACTGTAGTTTGTGTAATTGGATTGTTTACTCGAAAAATTCTCATATAAAAATAGTGTATTTTTAGATATTTGAAATGCAACGGACTTGCATGTGTACTCTTTTCTCCTAGTCACTTTATTTATTTCTATTTATTCAATATTGTTTGGCCGAGGCCTATACAAGAGGATGCGGAAGTTCTGTAAGATGAAAATGACGGTTGATGGTACATGAAGATTCGGAAATCGTAGTACAATCTACAATATTTGATGGCAGGTTGTTCCAGTCGATAACAGTTCTTGGGAAGAAGCTAAATTTGTGGCAATCTGAAGAGGCAAAGATGGGCTGTAATTTTTGGGAGTGATTGAGTCTACTACTTCTGTATTCCTTCCGCAGGTGCACAATGTGTATGCCTACACTTCTTTTCTTCCTTTCCAGTAGTGCCATTTAATGCATACCCAATTTTGCAAGCAATGCCCCTTTTTTTTTCTGCAGCCCTTGCTTTTAACTGTACATGTATTTTTCGATAATTTGTTCCTAACGCATCGCCTTGACACTCTCTGCCCGTCCTACTTTTTTAGGCCACCCCGGCGGTGGCCTATCGGAAATTCTTCGGCATATGGACTGGGGTCGCAGTTTCGGTTAGTAAGTAAGCAAGTTATTAAAAAAAAAACAATTTTTTTATACGGGCACCCTGTGCCCAAAACCCCGATTAGAAAGTTGTTATCCTGTCTCTCCTGAAATGCCAACAACAACAATAACAAAAATTCACGTTTCTGAGTGGAATACTCGCAGAAATATTTAAATTAAAAAATCGGAGGAAATTTGGGGAAGAAGCGTTTGTCCACTCGTTTCTGCTGTGTTCTTCTTTCCCACCTTTTCTTCGATTACTGAATTCAAAAATATCTCGGCGAATATTGCACTTAAAAACGCGATTTTTTTTTTTTTTGGCATCAGGAGAGACAGGGCAACAACTTTTTAATTGGAAGTTAGAGGATAAGGGGGGGGGGGCTGTTTAAAAAATTTAGATTTTTTTTCATTTTGTGACGCACTGCACTTTCACTCTCAAAACTGATATAAGGTTAATTGAACGCCTTTTGAAGATTTCCTAAATTGAAATTATACCTCTACCGACGGGCGGTTGATGAGATGAAGGCCGCATTTAGCACTTATAGGACTCTCTGTAAAGTAGTGACATCTTTTGGTCGAAAAATTCTAAAAATTATTTCACAAAATGTGTTACGATTTTTATATTTTATGACTTCAATTCATATCTCGTGGTTTGTAAAATGAAACATTTATCATTTAAAAAAATGAACTTCTTTAAAAAAAATTTGACCGAATTTTTTGAACAATCACTTTGTAGTAAAATTAATTGCGTATGTGAATAATAAATAATATAAATCATATATAAAATTTTCTTTACAATTTCAATTAAGTTCGGCCCAGTAAGGGCGGCATGGATATTGGTTAAATTCAGGTTTTTAACTAAGGCCGGTATTACACTATAAAAGTCCTATTATAAAACTTGAAAAATGCAGCCAATAAGGTCAACGGTTACATTTTCTAGAATGTAACAAATAACCTTATTGGTTAGATTTTTCAAGTTTTATAAAAGGGATTTTATCAAACTTTTATAGTGTAATACCGGCCTAATCTACATTTATGTTGATCTCTTATCCAAAAATTGTGACCACAGTTTAAACCATGTTGGTGAATGCGGCCCTAATGTAGCCAGATTTCTCTTCCGATTGCAGCCATACAATCGTTCGTTTTGCTTACACCAACTTTTAAAAAACTGCGTTTCTATTGACAGGGTGTCCGTATAAAAATTTAATTTTTATATTTTACTAACTGTATATACAGCTCCCTTGCAACATGAACGGTATTCTTCTGAATACAAATACAACGCCACAACAGGCAAAATGCCCAACGAGGTAGCTGAGAAAAAGATGCCCATAACAAATATGGATGTGAAATGCATACGGTTGTAGCGTAGTTCGGATAGATAGATAGATAGAACCGCTCACAGCCCCGGACTGATGCAAAGCACCTTACTTCCGTTACCTCAAAAGAGGCAGAGTTGTGTCGGAAAAGTTAGCAAAGATTTATAGTGGTGGCTCCCCTTGCCCCGTGCTCGCAAGTTTCGAATTACTCGCGTCGTTCTCCCCATGAAGACAGCAATCAACTCAATGCAACATATAAGCCATTTGACAAAAATGGGTGACTGAATCCAATGTCTAGGGAGAAAAATTGCACGTGCGCCCAGTGGCACATAAGGGCCGGAGACCGCAGCCTGGGATTTCAAAAGAAGGGTGGAAAAGACTTGTGGACAAGAAAGAACAAAAAGAAGCTGGCATGTTGAAGTGGGAGAGATTTGAGAAAATAGTAGCGTAGTTCGGACTCGAATCCAGACCGCTCGAGGATTGTGTCTCAATTTATCTCACGCCATGCCTTTACCGATTGCACCATCGTAACAATAAAGTGTAACTTGCTGTAGGTGGGTGGGTTTGAACCCATGTACCCCGAACTCTTCCCATCTCTAACTCTATACCTTACCAACCCACCACTACAGCACCGATGATCCGCAAAGATGATCTGAAATTCCTGACTTTGCACAATTTATATTCCGCAAGAACGACAATATCTATCACCGTTTTCTGGCTGTCCCATTTTGAAAACCGTCGGCCGCTTGTGGAACACTCTGTACGTATCACAGATTATATTATGTGTTTTGAAAGTATAAATTTTTAAAACCATGTCATTCGTTTTTGTGCAAACCCTGTATTTCTTTTATCATGTTTCACGGTCCCTAAAACTGTGCGGCCTGATGTACCTACACCCTTCGTTCCTGCGTGAGTCCTATCATCAAGTACGCACAAGAAAGCGACCAAGAAGAGAACGACCACGTACACACAAAGTTTTGTTTTTTAAAGACATTTTATTTACACTGAAAAAAAAAAAATAATAAACGCAAAACGGACCATATACATTCATCACAATCTGGAAAAAAGAAACCCCTACGAATAAACACAGAGGTTTTGAACATTCAAAGACATTACTACGCGCAGATTTAACTGTGCATGATGATAGCTTTTTTTCAATACCATACTGACATTTAGAAAAAAAAAAACAGCTAAATAATACGAACTATAAGAGTGCAAAAGACTATGCGCATGCGTGCTTTGAAACTTTTTTTTTGTTTCTGTTTAAATTCTTAGAAATACTTGTATTACGGTTGGCACATAAATTTCTAGCGCAGACGAACTGCGGCCGAAAGTTTCATATTGTTTTAAACGAAGCTAAAATCAACTGAATACTGATAAAATGAACATTCTTTTGCAACTTATGGGGAGGGGGAAAGAAGGTACATATGTGTTTTAGAATGTTCGAGAATATTTCTTAAATTTACGGAATTCTTTTCTTATAAAAGACTATAAAGCGTGTGTAAAATCTGAAGGCACGGGGTGGTCTAATAAAGTTTTTTTTAAATCTATTTTTCTTTCTTCTTTGAATCCTTCTGATCAACCCTGAGCTTTCTTCAGTGTCTTGATGTCAAGATCTCCATAATAGTTCTCACTGAGGAAAGAAAGAAAAGCAAAAACAATATTGATTATAAATTATAGAATAAATAATGTTATACAAATACAAGGCCACACAACAGGCATCTCATCAGAAAAATCGTTAATTCCTATCTAATCATTTCAGGTAATTAAGTGGTTTTGAGTCTTTATATATTTAAAGACTCAAAACCATGTAATTGCCTTATTTTTCAGCCAAGGAAAATATAGCCGTATAGCTATAAGCTAAATATAGTTAAAAATGAATTCTGAAAAGTAATAATGGCATAAATATTGGAAAGGTGTACAAAATACTGTAAGTATATACTTATGTGGAAAATATATTTGCGTGAAAGAGGGAAGATTTTTCACGATTGTCAGCGTTTCCAGATGATTGGCATATAAATGCTTTATGTTTTAATTTGACGTAAGAATATAAATCCCAGGGGCACTAACTTTTTGCTCGTGCAATGTTAATGGTGCTCCCTGGGGTAAGGAGGAAATAAAACCCTTCGGGGAACCCCGTATGGCTAATCATGTTCGCTAGTCGGGGTTAAGTATTTCAAATACTGTCGTAAACACTGACTCTATAGATATATCTCCAGCTTTTCTCTGATAGATGGCACGATAAAATACGGATCACACGGACATTCATTTTATTTGTTTGATTGTGTTTAATATGGACGGGAACTTCAGTGATTGTCGTGGACGTATTATTTTGTAGGAAAATGTGTTAGCGACGCAAGAACCCAAAAGACCTTGGTTTTTGTTCTGGTTCATCCGAAGATTGTGTGTATTAGCCTTTTTTTTGTTAAACTCTTCCTCTTTCTGACCAGATCACGAACCGCCGCTCTGTCTCAACGAAGAGATACAGGTGGATGGTCGAAGAAGACCTGGGCCACGCTGGAAAACTTGTTGAACTGTCTTTAATCAGTGGCTTCAGTCTAATTCATGGATTCTTAACTTTTTGTGTCGCACGGGCCTCCTGTCTCAATAAAATGTAGGCCACGGACTCCTTTAGAACATAAAATGGTGTAAAACCGTGTTTACTAAAGTGGGCGATAGAAGCTACGGTTATAACATAAGATCCTATGTGTTCACTTGAGTTTGGGGAGGTGAATGAGAGAGGAAAAAATTCTGAAGAAAGGGGCGATGGAACAAGAAGTTTGGTAGACTATGATGTAAAAATAGTAAGTTAATCTTTTTTCATCCAAAGCTCGCGCGCCACCTGAAATCTCCTCAAGGACCCCCCAAAGGAATCTATGGATCCACGGCCTAATTAGACACCAACAGTGGTGTGACAACAGTAATATTACAAATCAAAAAGACTGATGCCTCGGCAGGCTCGTAGCTAGGCCTATGTTCTTATACTATGAAGTTGTAGATGATTTCACTTTGGGGGGGGGGGGAGAAGCAGGTCTTCATCTTCAGGGATGTACTGACCCATTGTGCGAGAAATACCAATAATTATTAGTTAAATCTGCTACTACAGTAATAAGTCGCACTACACGAGAAAACGTTCTAAATGGGAAAATTATGTGCGGGATCCACTGTAATAATATGTAAAAACAATCATGCATTGTTTTCTTATTCCTTTACGGAACCTCTATAACGTGTTCAAGGGTCCTCAGTTAGTTATGGGTGTGGGTAATTTGGTTTGATCCATTCTTTCGTAACTTTTCAGGGGACTGTTGGACAGATTCCGACCTAGTTGTAAGTCTGTATCCAATTAGCTTACCGGGGAAAAGGAACTGTCTAAGGGAAGCTCAGGCCATTTAGCAGTGGTGACCCAGTCGGTTCAGCATAGTTATGGCCCTAAATTCTACCCTGAACTGTCGCAGCAAAACATTCCTTGGCAGCGAAAAAAAATGGCTTTGGTTTGCTAACGAGAGTCAAGCTCGTATTTCACAGCTATTATCGTTGAACTGATCAGTTCTGAATAATTTCAATTTTCAATCCATTTTGACAGAATGCTGAATGTATGTGTGGGTGTGAATAAATTTTTTCAAGGGCAACACGATGAAAATGTTGATGTATGCATTATCGGTGGTTAGGAGGAATAGTTGTTTGCCCGAATATAATAGTTTCCGTCATAAGGGCGTTGCTGCTGTATAATTACCAGAGCGAAGGTGCTCTGGCTGTCAAAGTTTTGAACAATTTTGCTGCCACCTCTTATTGAGATGCCAGGGTAATTATTAGACTAAGGAAAGAAAAAAAAAAGAGAGAGCTCGTCCAACATAGAGTGATGACTATTTTTAAAATTGTTGGCAAATTTTTTGCAACTGCGATTGTTGAACTTACCATCCAGGAACGTTCTCTGGTTCGTCGCATTGGAGGCTGTCGACGTTGAAGACGGTTCCCAAGCTGCATCCGTACGGCCTGGCGACTCCTTCGATGCAAACGTAGAACTTCCTGCAGTCGGTCGGGTGGGCGTGGCGGCTGTACAGTCCAGGCTGGTCAACATCTGATGGGTCTGGGCAGACGAATCCCTCGGAAACTTCTGCACACGCACAAAAAAAGAAAAATAATGCTCAATAAATGTAGAAGAAAACAAAAACGATTCGACAATCGGGAAGCGATTTAAAAAATTTGAATCAAGAACTTAATATCTGTAGCAATCTAAATGCTTAATTATTTTTTTAAATCACCGATAGATAGTGCTTTACACATATTGACTCAACTTTTCAATATACACGTACTTGATTATTATTATTAATATATTCTGATATTCATGGATTTTTGATGAGTAAATATAATAAATTATTATTATTTTTAAGCCAAATGAGGATATTCATAAAATGTTGATCATTTTTCAAAGTATTTTGTTTCAGATTACATGAAAAAACTTATTTACTAGCAGGCTCATGTCTAAATTGCTCCGATGATGGTCTAAGGCTATCGATATTATCTATTTTCATGCAAGAAAAATATTGTATAGACAAAACTTTTTACCTTTAGTGAGGCGCAGGTAAGGTCTTTGAAACTCGTTACTTCGAATTAACGAATAACTGCAAAATTCGAAGTATCGAGAGCTCTATCCTCAGGGGCATCTTTCGAAGTTCGAGGGAGCGAGCTCCCTTGAATCAGTTGATAAATTGAAAATGTTCACGGGGTCCCCTTTTTTGACTCAGGTTCCCATCGGCAGTTCCGTTGAGATTCCACCGTCTACCTCAATAGGACCGAACCTTTCACGCAGACAGTTATCGCATTTCCCCGCATTAGCCGGGAAACAGCAAAGGTGACCACTAGACCGGGAAATTCGAGTCATAGATTCTGGAAAATTCTTAAATATCTTCATTTTCTATTCCATTGAATTGGAAGGGCATACAGACTGAAGCGTACAGTGATCCTTATTAAACCTCATGGCCTGCCGGTAGCGGATCAGACACCACCCCCCCCCCCAACACCCAAAAAGCTGTATCCCTCGAGTTTTACGGCATTCTAGCTAATGCTGGGGGAATACGGTATACACGCAATAGGCTGGTAAAACGAAATGGCTGTTATTTCATGTCTGCGAAGAGTACGAGGTGGTGTTTGGAGTGCTTGCGTTTGTCTATGAATTCACATGACATCGATATAAATATCATTGAGGATTATGGCAGTATTTCAGAGGTTACGTCTATGAACTATACCTTTGGTTTCACCTCTGAAATGAAGTATTGCCACGAATCTCAATGATATTTATCGATGGCATGCCTTAATGACACACACACACACACAGAGTAAAAATTTACTCACCGAATTGGTCACACCTGTCGACGAGATCGGCCCAGACGCACACCCTCTGTTCGGAATCGTAGGCAAGTCCGGGTGGGCATTCGTACCTTGAAGCTTCACCGTTCCAGCAAGAGAAGAATACCCTGCAGTTATCCTTGTCAGAATAGATACCGTAAAGCCTTGGGCAGTTTGGTGTGCTTATCGGGGGCTCTGGAAAATGAAAGAACAACACGTGTCATTCCAAAACCATGTATTACATGTAGTATTATTTGTGAGACTAATACAAAATTACTATATATCATGATCACTGACTGATAACTCACCGAGGTCAGTTCTTTCGCCGCAGTTGACGCTGAATGGATAAGCGCAGTTTTCCCTCAGAGGATCGGCATCATCGAAAACGAGTCCGTTTCCGCAGACCTTGAGAGTTGCTGTTCCGTTTTCGCAGGCGTAGTATTTGTCACAGCTCCTGTAGTGAGGGTAGAAACCGAAGTTTTCGGGGCAGTCGAAATCGTCCCTCTGGGCGAGAACTACGGAAAGAAGAAGAGTAAGATTAAGAAACTAATATTTCGTCCATTGCATACAATAATGTTCGTAACAAAAGTAAAAAATAACTTGTTAAAAATACTAAGAAATGCAAAATTAGAAGCTGGTTTCATCGCCTAAGCATTTGCAGCATCATTCTCTCCCGAGTATGTCTTAGTTTTAATGAATCTTTCATAGTTATTTTACCCCCCTTTTATCATAAAATTATAAACTTTAACAATAGTTTCTGATAGGTAATTGCGGATCTCTATCATGAATTTTACACCACTCTTGACAGCATGCGAATGGATTCCCATCTACAGACACTCACCGTGTCGTGTCAGACACGGCAATCATTCTTTAACATGAAACCGATGAACGTATTCATAATATCTATCGTATCGTGGCTGCGCAGGCGCAGACAGACATTTTTTTATGTTAAAGAATGTATACCCTGTCTGACACGACACGGTGAGAGTCTGTAGATATGACTCCACACTTATGGGTTCCCACAGATATTACGATAAAATGAGATCTTAATTTATTGATTAAGCATTTGCAGCATTATTCTTTGGAGTATGTCTTAATTTTACTGAATCTTTTTAATGGCTATTTTATTCTAAAATTCAACAGTAGTTTCTGCTAGGTGATTGCCGGATCTCTCTCAACAAAGCTCTTGATTCATTAATGACTCCATCATGAATCTAACACCATTCTTGACAGCGTTATAGGTTTTCATAGACATCACATTATAAAATGTAGTTAGTTTGTGTCCCACGTAACTAAAATACATTTAGGATATAATAATGTGTTGGTAAAAGAGAGACGTCTTGGGAATAGAGATTGGCTCTTTGTCCTTTAATGGGAGCCCAGTCTTTGAGCTATTTTTTAGTTCCCAGTAGACTTTATTTCGGACGAAGCCCAGGAGGAAGAGGTGGTACAGTCAAAGGCTTTAAAAAGTTTAAAAAAGGCCGCATTTACTATATAGTAAGGCATATAATTCATATATCTCGAGGACACGAGCTGGAGACGGCTTCGGACAATAGCACACGATATCTTCAAGACACCATCTCAATGACTTTGTTCCATATTCAACTATTTCTAAAAAATGTACCCTATCCAATACAACGTTAGCTCCAGCATCCAATTTCTCGCCAGCCACGGCGAATTACTTGGAGGTGCTCAAAGACGATCGGGTACACAGATTAAAAAAAAAAACTACACGCCAATATTTCCAACATGTTCATCAAGTAGCTAGCGAAACTCGGACATTAGGACGCCTGAATCTAATTATGCGATGTCCCCGTGAACTTTGTCGGATGTGGATGTGACTTCTTTTTCAATAATGCGTAATCCATTATTCAATCGATACAAAAATCAAGTATCGATTTGAAAAAAAAAAAGTTACTACGTTAAAGAGACAGAGAAAGTCTCGAAGTGAAAAATAGGTTAAACTTTCAAGTTTAGGAAAGTGGGTGAAATGAAAGAAAAAAAAATGGAAACCGCGGTATTTGGAACGAACTCACACCTTTCAGTAACCTGCTTGGTTAGTTTTTTTTTTGTTATTTGAGGGGATGTTTACCCAGAAATGGAAAAAAAAAAGTACTTTAATTGAAGAACTGAAAGAAAAAAAAATCAAGCAATATTATGGACTGAATGAAAGAGAAACAAAACACGACATTAACAAAACATTCCTGAAAAGAAACTAGAAATTCTTCTCACCACCCACTTTTGATCTATTTTCTTTTTCCTATAGCTTTCCCATTCTTTTTTAGATTCGAGTTATTTAAATTACGTTTATCTTGGAATTTCGTTTCTTAAGAAATAAAAACAAACAAACAAAAACCTGTACATATTCTTCTAATTATTATCTTATTTTTATTATTATCTTTTACAACCGAATAGAAATTTTGATATTAACGAGAGGATTTAATTTTCTACGAGGATTTTGATTCGATGTTGAATTCTTTTACAAAACGTCCCAGATAATTAATCACACAGGTTAATATTAGATGAAAAGTTGAGTGTTTTATCAACTCAGATCAAGGGTAGAAGAAGTGTTATAAAATATTTCGAGAATTATCAGTTCCGATTGGTTGTAGACGTTGAGACGTCCCGTTTGTTATCAGTATCAGTCGTGAGCACATGCTGAAATCTCCTGAGAGTTATCAACTCCGATCACTTGTAAACGTAGTTGAAACGTCACGTTGTTATCAATATCAATCGTGAGTATAAGCTGTAAAGTCATGATTGTTATCAACATCGATCGTGGGTAAAATGTTGAAATGTCCTAAGAGCTAATAGCTCTAACCATTGCTTAGACCAATGTTTCCCAACTCTTTTGATGTCTCGGATCCCCCCCCCCCCGTAGTGAAGGTGAATGCTGTGCGGACTCCTTGTGGTACAGATCAATGCTTCGCGGACACCTTAAAAAGCACTCACGAACCATCAGGGGTCCCGCGGATCACAGGCTGGGAGACACTGACTTAGACGTTGAAGCATCCCGAATATTATCGACACCAATCATTAAATGAAAATCATCTGTGAGCTTGTACTCCCTCATGAGCTGAACTCTCTCTACAGGTTAGAATCAGTAACGGCCTGACAACATAACCTGTATAATTTAATAAGGCTAATATTTTAGATAGTCATCTGGGAATATTCTACTCATGGGCGGAGATACGGGGCTCCTCCCCAGCGTCAACGGTGGAGTCGACTGATCTAATGTATATATGTATATATGAATTGACATCATCATCATCATCGTGCTGCCGCCCCCCCCCCCCCCCAGACTTCCAAGTCTGCATCCGTCTGATTTCTACTCTCTAAAGATTTTATTTAGGGCATTTTCCAAATTTGCACTTAATAGGATTGCTTGGAGTTTTGGGATATAGGAATTTTCGATTCCTGAAGTCCAGCTAATTCCAATCACACGGATAAAGAACAATCCAATAACTTATCGGTCCTGAAATCGGTCCAATCGCTGAAAGACGTTGAAAAACATGTCGAGGAATTATCACCTCTGATCGTTGGCAGACGTTGAAACGTCCCGTAGTTTGCGTTTTTACCATCGAAAAATAGGATTGTATCTATCTATACGTTGTAATAACGTAAACGAGTATTTTTTTTTTTTTATCTTTAGAAGCCAATTTCACGCAACATGACCTCAATGTAAAGAGTGTGACAATGACCCATTTATATAAATGTATGTAGTAAAAAAATAACATGGTGCATGTGCGTGTCTACGCACGCATTATGATGTAATACGAAGCGAAGAGAACTACCAATTTTCGTGTGTCTATAACCGAAGAAAAAGCTGTAAAGGGAAAGAATTTTGAGAAGGTGTCACCGAAATAAAAGGAAAAGCACCATAAAAATAGAAGAGTTCTTTCTTATCTAAAAAATCCCGTATGACAATTTCCGATTGTTTGAAACAATGGTGAGAGTCAAGCAAAATGAAATGCTTGCAGTAGCATTCTTGAACAGGCTTCATTGGCCGTTAGAGTGGCACTAGCAATTATAAAATTACCTATAAAAAAAAGCCATAGGATGTAGAATGATACATTTCTGACCCCGGGTACGAATCGCGACTCGTTGTTAATTTCAAACTGATACGACCAAATTGAAAATAAGAAGTGAATTTAACCGCCATCTAGGGTGGAACATAGCACTTAATCTTAATGATTTTTTTAATAAAGTCGTTTACGTGCACATACGAGAAAAAAAAACCAAAAATACTATTTTTTTTAATTAAAATTACCAAAAACGTAGAAATTGTACATTGCTGTTTGGTTTGAAAAAGCTCATATATGAATACTGTATTTAGTGATATAATGTTTTTATTTAGAAAAAGGATTAAATTTATTAATGACTAAACCATAAAACCTTTCACTAAGTTCGTTCACGCAACGTGATGCTCGCGAGCACTTAATCAACGTTTCAGTTAAATACCCTGTAAAAATTTCATTCAATTGTGTAGATTTCGAGCATAAGTGTGTCGAAGTTGCAGCAAAGGATGCTCAGTTGGTTCTCTGCGGTTTATCTATTTTAAAGCGCGAATGCGAGCCGGTCCCCATTCAGAAAAGTCTCTCCGCAGAGAGTATTCAGACCTACAACACGATGCTCACATAACATGAAAATTCAACAATTTACCATCTTTACTTCAAAATATAGGAGACAGATGGCAGCAGCCAACGAACACGAAACAAACACAATTCTGACAACATAAATACGTTAGGGTCACGGTCCGGGAGGGCCTCAAGTACAGGTAGGTCCTCGTGAAAATGAAATCTAGTTAAAACTTTCCAGATCAATGCATGTAAATTGGTAGGCAGGCATTTCTATCGAGATAGCGGGCCTTGGCCACTTTGCCCGGGGGCCCGTGGTACTCTTAAACGACGGCCCTGGCATGGACACCATAAAAAAAGAGAAAAAATAAATAAAAAAAGCAGACAAAAAATGAATCGGGACGTAACAAAAAGAATCCAAATGTTCTTTGCATATTATGAAACAAATAAAACTTCCGCGTGATTCAAAAGGTGAAAAGAGTGATCCATCTGGAATCGCGCGATGTTTATTTGTTTATGACCTCTCTCTCTTTTAGCTTCTCTTTCTATTTCTCTCCGTAATAAGACAGTGTCAAAGGGGGTGAAGCTAACAACCTTCTTATAAAGTCTAAACAGGCGAGTGAACTAAACGGCCTCGTTTATGTATGTCAGTGGGTTTTTGTGGCTCGGCGGTAAATTACAAGGCGCAGACACATTCGTGAGGAACATTTACGAGAAAAAAAAAGAAAAGCCACCGAATCTCAAAAAGACTAGTAAAAACACAAAAACAAAACAGGCGTGAAATAAACACACAACAGATCCCATTGTTTTTCCTCATCGTATCCAAAAGGAAGGTGGGAAAAGAAAAAGATATCAGTATATTTTCTCAATGCGTGCGATATTATACAGAGATCGCACCATCAGGCGTCGATTTAACACGAGAGACGCCCTATTCTGATGAATAGAAGTTTCTGGACGCTGCTGTAAATCATGTTTAAAGAATGAGGAAATACTCATTTTTTTAGGGTGAAAAGTCTCTTCAGAACTTTCACCTCAGCCCGAGACGTGCGATGAGTAATGCATTGAAATACAATCTCCCTAAAAAAAATGATATATCTCATACTTTGTTTAAGGAAACCTCATTTTTTTCCCAATGGATTCGATAGCAAAACGAATAATATTTGACTTGATGATTATAGAATGTGCAGAATGAGAAAACCAATCTTATATGACACTGAAATGTGACTGACCCTGTCTATTCGTGGTAAATCTATGGAGATTTTCTCACATTATTCTGTAACCTTCACTTGTGCATTTATCAATAGAACATTAATATTCAAGCTTTTTTTTTCCAGCGAGCAATACAGTGCTCATTGAAATGCTCCAGAGTGGTGTTTTTCAACTAACCCGGGAGAGATTCAAAGACAAGACTCTTCCTTCAACATGACATTATATCTGCATTGTTCTGAAAAAAATCTCGAGGACATAGCGATATTTTGTTGACCTTTAGAGCCTATAGGTCTTACTTACCTACTTAGAGTATCACTATTAAGAAAGATGCCATCAAACTTAATAGACCAACATTTTTGTCATTTTAGGGCCTATAAGATTAGGTCATTGCCGAAAAGCGCCGGAAACCGGACTTTCATAATGCTTCTACAAAAGTATTCAAGTTGTTTCGTATATCCGGAAATCTCTATCACAAAATATTACACATCATTTTATGACGTAAAAAAGACATGAATTCGTGACCTTCATATTTACGGCACTGAAATACGTCAAAAGAACATACATTGTTTTTGGATTGACGTCAATCTGAAGAAACTAACCACATTTCCACGTCAAATGTCATTTCACGCTACTACTTTGGGCATAGTCTGACCCAACAGTAGTCCTAAAGCACAAGAGAGACCCTATTATGATAATATCATGTGCAAAGATTTTCGGGAGTAATCATGCAAATCGGTGGACACTTTCAGTCTGAAGTGGTAGAGGTCGGAGAATCCCTTTGCCGATGATGCTGTTGAGTCGGCCTTGACTGGAAATGCTATTGAAAATGGAATCGATAGGATTTCTTTCATCGAATCCAATATTTTCGACTCTTAACGAAAGAGAAAATTGAGTTTTGCAGAGAAGATATAAGTCGTGACATTTCAGTGACCTACGTCTAAGACAGCATAATGAAGGCTCCACGGCCTTTGAGGTTCGGGACTTCTTTTTTCCCCATCTAATTTGCATTCAAAAAACATTCATCACTCGCTTCCCCTCCATGACCTCAATAACTTGAACGGGTCTACATCGAGGCAGACATTGCGAAATTTTTCAGACAACAAGAAAATTGAAGCACGTGGAGAGGCAGTAGATGGACGAGAAGCAAGAAAAGACAATGTCCGAAAGAAAAGATTCATTCGTGGGTTGCCTTCGACTTTGAAGAAGTCCTTAAAAACATTTTTTTTTTCTTTTACTTTCTTCCTTACCTTGAAATTCCAATCATTTTTAATGTCGTTCGCCTCTGGTGGATGGTACAGAGGGCACCTTGGGGCCCTTAACCCTCTTTCACACCGTATCTCTCTCTCTCGCTCTATCCCTCTTTGTACTTGATGGATGTCCATCGGGTCCCGACCTTGACACCCATGGGGTAAGGCTTTTATTTTAATAAGGTATGTTGTGGTTTGGCAGTTTGCCATGATTTCGATCCTATAGATTAAAAGTTGTTTTCTGATACTGTTGGGATACGGGGCCTATTTTTGAAGGGCACACGGTCATCAACATATAGTTGAATATATATATATAGTCAGTAATAAATCCTATATACCACCTACCATCTCCGTTGATAATCATGCAGCCCAGAAGGTTATATGTGCTATTCAAGTCTACAGGACCTTGCGAGGAACGCATACTTGTAGTTCATCCGTTGAATCTAGACAATCGATATTTGTCGACCAATGGTCAAGCGACAATGGACATTGTCCACTCCGGCTGGTTCGCCACATTGCAAGAAAGGTGATGAAGCAGCGGAAATGGTCGTAAAATTCTGATTCCAAAAACGAGGCAGCCACCCATTTGTCTTGGACTTTTTGCCTTGCCCTAGGACAGGATTTTTCAAGAGCTATTTTCCAGTATATTTAAATGGGAAAACGAAATTCATTCTGGACTCTAAAAGGCATGTCATTAGGGCCATTCTGGTCTTGTTCAAGAAGGTTTTTATCCTTATTTATGTTGATAAATTAATAACATACTGAAAACATTTTTAAGTTCCTCAAAAGGATTGACATAAGAAAAAGAGTCATACAGGGTCAATAAAATGATTCGATTATGATAACGTAATTACAAGTCAATAAGTTTCAGAAACTTTTATCCCAACAAATGTGATTTTTATCATTACAATTCAAAAACAAGAAAATTCTTCAGTCCGCAGTTATTTTCTGAAGAAAAATTTAAGCCAGCAATGCTTTCGAAAGCAATAAGCACAAAATGAATTTTCGAGTTCGGTTGAGAAATTTCCAAGATCGACGTAGTTCTCTGATAAGAAAATCACAAGTCAGCAACGACTTAAGAATTCAAAGAATTCACAAGCTAATATTGGCATCGATAATAATATTTCCAGGCTAAATTTGATAAGAGGTGTTCAAGCTGAAAATGACGTCGTTTACAAGCTAACAAGGACTCCATCAAGAGGTTTACAAGCTAACAAGGACTCCATCAAGAGGTTTACAAGCTAACAAGGACTCAATCAAGAGGTTTACAAGCTAACAAGGACTCCATCAAGAGGTTTACAAGCTAACAAGGATTCCATTTAGAACTTTAAAACTTAAATTTATCATTATTCGCTAACGCTACGTTGTTTTTCCTCCATTTGAATTCCGGAATGTTTTTGTAAACGGTGGAAACACCGGCTTCCGTAAAACACTCTCAATATGTCCACCCTTTTTTTTTTTTTTTTCAAAAAAACACAATACTTTTCTTCATTAAACATTTTTCCATCCACCAATTGTTGCGTAGATTTCGATGTACTTTCCTCGGCATTTTAAGAGAAATCTAGTGTCCCACATAACAAAACACATCGTGGGGGGATAAGCGTTAAGCAGTAATAGCGCCAAGAGAATTGAATCTGACAAAACTGGTTGCATACATTATTTATCTTTAATTTAATCTAAGAAAAATTTGTTGAATTCCTTTCTACCGCAATTACATTATGAAATCTTAAGAGAGAAGAAGATTTCTCTCTCAGAAATTCACTTTTCGGTTCCATTTTGTTTTACCATTTCGTGGATATGATTCTGTGAAGGAGGTCATTCATTCACAATACACACACATTTCTTATAACGGAAAGAAAAATAGCCAGATATCTAGTCTTTTTCTTTCTTTCTTGGGGAGGACATTGCCCTTTTTTCTTACATCTCATTTTTCTTCCCCGTAAAAGTGTCCAAAATAAATAGGTGAAGATAAAGTAAGAAAAAATACAAAAGCAAAAAGCGGGAAGTAGGGCTATTTTAGAAAACAACGTCAGGACGTACGTATATGAACATTAGATAATTTTCAAAGATATTTCATCATCATTATCAGATGCTGAAATGAGATGGGAAAAAAAAAGAAAGAAACCGAAATGAATAATTACATTTGTTTCTTCCGTAAATGACGGATGGCAGCACGTCATTTGAACCATTCATAGTATATGGCCTAGTACCCAGCTGGATAAAAGTGAAATGAGCTAGACGGCTAATTACATTATGACTTGACATTTTCTAGTTGATTTGATTGACTGTAATATGACCCTAATGTGACAGAGTCTTCAACCTGTTGCTCACGAGCACAATGCTCAACGAAGCAGTCAAGATCCTCATTCAGACATAGGATGTTTGTGAGTTTTTGTCTAACTTAAATGAAACACGATTTTCACACACACCATTGAGGTTTCATTGAAGGATCAGTGCTGATTCGAGTTTGAGCATTTGCAAGAGTTATTATATAGATTAGAGGTATCCTAAACATTTTTGTTCTTTTGTTCTACACCCCCCTCAAATTAAGTCAGCTCATAGGATCCTATATTATACCCAGAGCCTCTACAGCTTCCCTAGACCACTCAATCTTCTCCCAAAGGGGTGATATTGCCCACTTTTAGAAATACCGGTATAATGCTCTTCCTTTGATGAGGGCTTTTTGATATAGACCATCAATTCTTAACCTTCTAACTTTCACACAACCTTTGTGTCAATTAGACGAGGTCAGGAATCCCTTTGCCAATACGGTGAAAGCCACGAACCCCTTTGTCAATAAGGTGAAGGCCACGAACCCCTTTACAGACTAATATTTAGTACTTTATAATGTGAAAACAATAAGTTAATTGTTTTCACATCAAGTTCAAGGAAATCTCTCCAAGTAACCCTCAAGGGATCCGTGGACCGCTGGTCAAGAGCCACTGGTATAGATAATGCTCACGATTCAAAAGAGATATCTTAAGCTATAGTTATCAGACTCAGATATTCTTCTACTGCATCAAAAAAATGTCCAGAGGCTCGTTCGAAAGCCTGGCAGTATTTGCTACGAGTCTCTCCTATCACAGAGGAACTACTACTACAGTATTACTACACCATACATGCAGCACTTCGCAAATAATCCTCTGAGGAATTTCTAACAAATTGATTACATGCGGGAAAACGTGTTGTATTTCCGTAGCCCTAACGTATTTATCGTGTTGAAGGTCTGTAGGTAGCATAGAGAAACTTCTGTATCCAATATAACATTAAGACGATCTCACAGCTTCCACGGAACAGGCGCTTCAGTAGTTACTGAACCAATTTATAGGCAGGAAGCATGTGAGAAAATCGGAATCGTCTTGAATTTTTGGGCCCTGGCTGATTGATCCTCGTGTGATTTCAAATACATGGCCTCTCACATCCTGTAGCAGGGCCCCTAGGCTGGGATTTTTGATGCGGTCAGATTTTTCATGGGCTACGTTACAGTGAATTTACAGTCCGAAAAAAAAATTACAGAAGAACTGTTTACAAGTTGGAGCTTTGTCAGTCCTACCCTTGTGGGGAGCCAAGTCCAAAGACCATGTTGAAACAGAAATGATCAAACTTAGTTCAAGTTCAAATAAAATCTAATCTATTCTGGGATTTGTTTCGATATTGCCACTGGTTTTTGATCAGTAATCAAAAGTTTCCTGTACCGTGTTAGCTCATAACAGTTTTGTTACTTTCTAGAAATCCAAGTGTTGAAAAAAAATTTATCAGGATCTTAAACGATGTATATGCCTGAATTCTCTTATACAGTTCTCATCAAACAAACATTCAAGAACTTGGTGGTGGGAACCTCATTATATCCAAGAGGGCAGACACTCAAATGAGGGGAAACCTCCGAAATAGGCCGACATCAGAGAACGGATTACAAAAGAACAGCTTTACAAGGGATTATAAACGGCCTAAATTTTCATTTCCATAAAAGAATCCGGAATTCTCTTTAATAATACGAACCCAGATTCGTTGATTATGCGCTAATCTCTTTTATATTTACCAGACGTGCCTCTAAGATTCGAATTCTTATAAAAAGAAAATGCAGAAAGTAGAGCGGCCGCAACCATAACTAAACACAGGATGCGGATCAGACTCAGGGACGTGGAGTATTAACAGCTGAAGCGAGCCTCTTGATCGGGATCAGCGGCCATGACTCGCTCCAGTTGCTTTTTTTTTTCCTATGAGCGCACGCGCGTGTGTGTATTCAAAACAAATAGCTGTGAGTATATCCTGTTTGAAGAGCCAATTTTTTTGGTTAATGGATCAATGAATGTCTGGATAGCAGTAAAAATGATTGGCCCGAATCCGTTTTAAATATTCGAGATCATTGAGTAGAAAAAAGAACCAGATCACACTAATCAAATCGTTCATTTCGCGATCCGGGGTCTTTTCACCCGTGGGAAAAAAATAATAATTCTGGTTTTCAAGGATTATTAACAACGAATAGCGTGAGTAATGAATCGTATTCAGGAGGGATTAATGTAAATGGGATCGGCATTATAATGATTATGATAATCGTGTTTCGGTACTTTTTGATCAAATATCGATACGCATTCCTTTCCTCGCTTCAGAACCGATATGCTTCGGCACAATAAGCAGAATATGCGTTGTATTAGAGATTAGACAAAGGTTGGTCTCCGCGCTGCACACCATGATACGCATAGTGGCACGTGAAGGGTTTGTCACTAAACATTTTCAAAGGAAAAGTTTGACATTTCTCGTGCATTAATTCCACTTTTCCAGATTTCATTTCTTTCTCAGGCAAAATTCAATTTTATTTAGGGACGACGGGAGAAATGTTTAAAATATTGTGCAGTCTAGGGTGTATGTGGGACGCATATTTACACTCCTCACTTCTTCTCGAGTATGGAAAAAATTAGCAAGAGTGATGGGTCAATACGAGTGACGAAGATAATAATATGTGATCACAGAGGCATCGAGCATCTGCCATGCTATTTGCTAAATCTATGTTGTTATACAAATATACGTATATGGGACGTCTGTTAACCCTAAATTAGACAAAATGAGTGGTACGTGGACGTGAAAATATTCATACGCTGTAGCGTGGCACGTGTAGGATTCCTGGCCCAGATATCCGGACGGGTGATGGGAAAGGGGTTTGCCTACATTTTTTTTTACATATCACTGCCCATACCAGGAATGCTCAACATTTTCTAGAGTGCGAGATAATTTTGTGATCTAATAACTTGTTCGATGATCACTTTAATGGTTTGATTCGGTCACTGTCCGGAGAAAGGGCTTAAATATATTTTGCGTATATTTGTAGGGTAATGAAAATTTTAAAGCGAAAAACTATTTTTTTTTACCCGGGACTGTTCTGCGTGATTTTCGATACAGGCTCGTGGGCATCCTCAGTGGAAAAAAAGTTACAATAATGAGAAGTTAGGCAGGTTATTTGGCCCGCGGGATATGCTTTGAGAGTGTCCATATAGCCAATACCAAAAAAAGGGGGGGGGGTGTTTCCAATCTGACCTAGAGCAGATATTAAATCGGCTTAGTGGCAAATTTATAATTTCAATGAATATTTTCTTACTATCTTAATACCGTTTCGGGCAGATTCCAAAATTACAACCAGTGGAAGTGGAAAATAGCTTGGCGTATTTTTTAAAGTACAATTTCGGCTTCAAAATGCAGAAATCAGCTATCGTTACCAAATTGGCGCAGCATTATTTTACGGGTCCTTACCTTAAAAATCGAAAATCCAAAACACTTTCCCCTGTAAATTTTCGACCCATTACCGTTCTAATGCTTCCCAAAAATTAGACACTTCTAGACAATTAAAAATTAAAATTATCTAGAGAGTACAGTTAAATTTGTATCATCTCTTTTTACCACGCACGAACGCCCTAAAGGAGGGTATAGTCGCAGCCATTTTCAATTTACAGAGTAATTACTCAAAGTATCAAACTCATAAGTATTATTTTTAATTATTTAAACTATTCTTCGACTCGTGACAGATCATTAACAGACTAAAGCCACTCTTAATGAAGAAAAAGCTCTTTTTATAAACCACACCAAATGGCGCCTCTATCCTATGTATCCAGGTCAACGGGAGTTCCATGCAGTCACAGATATTTAAAGGCGAGTCGGAAAAAGTTGACGACGGAATACCAATTAGTTAACAGTGTTAATCTCGATCCTCATCAATTTCCTGTCAGAGCACGGGGAAGTGAATTCCTGAGAATGAAAAACAGGAATCAGTGAATTCTTGCGCACGTTAGATTCCACCATAAAAGCAAAACTACGCACCCCCTTGACTAAGTCTTTCTAGACAAGGTCGTCCCGTCGACAATACATTATTATTATTCCTTAATGCTTTTTTTTTCTCTAAAAAAGAATAATATATATTATAACGTCTGGAGGAAACGAGTTTTTCGTGCACGACCTAGATTTTTCTAGAGAATTGACTGTATCTTTTTATCAGTTTTTAAGTGTTTTTTTTTCTTATTATTATTATTTCTCTATGTATTTTAATACATAGTGACTTTTTTTTTTCCTTTAGTGTTGAAGTACTTTTACATCTGGGTGTCACCAGCTAGAATGTCTTCATTCTCTAGTCTAAACACGTTTACTTCAGTTTTTTTTTTTTTTTCATGAATGTAGTTACTGCCCAAGGGTGGAACGTAGTGTGGTTTGTTACTTTCCGTAGCTCTCTGTGCTGCTGCTACTAGAGTCGATTACGCCCCAAATGACTGGAAAAATGTGGAGAAAAATAAGAATTTTTCAGACGTGTTTTACGCCTTATTTTTCGGTTTTCTTATCTATGTATGAAATACGTGTGTTATCTATATATATATATATATATAATTAGTGAACTAGAAGAAATTTCCCGAATAAAACTAGTTAGAAAGTTATTTTTTTAGTGTTTTTGAAATTTTCTCACGTGAACTGAACATGATTCTTGGGCTTTTGAGTTATTAGCAAAGTTTATCTCAGAGCTATGATCTATAATTCTATGGCGAATTCGTGGCTGGTTTTTATACGAGATGCTAATTAGACCGTAGACATTTGCTTGTAGTCAGTTTTTAGCGGCTAATGACGTGCGTATCATACATTTCGGGAAAGTAAAAAGTCTTGCAGAAATGAAAATTTGACTGTCGCTATGAGAGTTCACATCTCGGTTGAATTATCAAATAATTTAGCTTGTTGCCAACATTTCTATGATTATGAAATGGCTAAGAATATCGAGCTGGAACCGGTTGACGTAAATTTAGAATTATATATACATAATCATTAATATAAGCGTGTGGGAAAACTCAGTTCTTTTCGCTTAATTATGCGAGAAATTAAGTGTACGAATTGACTGAATTAAGTGAATTGAAGTGATGCGCATTTAGATTTATATTGTTGTGATTCTGAGTGGGAAAGTGGATTTATACTGAAACCGCTTGAAGAGCGTATTTAAAATTACACTGCCAAGATCACGAAGTCTTGGCGTATAATTAGGAACAATTATGAGACAAGTTTGCAGTCTCATATCTAAAATTATATTGCCATGATTCTCTGAATGATTACTACTACTAAACCACGCATGTCCCTCGTCTATATTCCTCTGAGCAATTTCTAACGAATTGGTACGTGTTGGAATGTGTGTACGTGCAGTGAACGTGAAGTTTGTTTTTGTGTAATGTCTGTTGCGTGTAGTGCTGCCATCAGCCATAAAATTTTCTGACTATGAGTGGTATAATGATTGAATAATTGTATCGTTTTAGAGGGTTCTGAATGGCTACGAGAACTTATGATAAAACTAGCTGACGCGTATTTAAAATTACTAAGATTCTGGGTGACTTCGAGGATTAATAATGATGCAGAGATCTTGACGCGTATTTAGAATTGTATTGCCAAGATCATAGAGAATCTTGGCGTGCAATTACGAACAATTATGTGCCAAATTCGTTGATACATATCTAGAATTATATTATGATTATCTGAATGGCTATGAGAATTTATAGACTGCATATTTAGAATCGTATATTGTCATGATTCTGTGACTACAGGGATTTAAGATTAAAATAGATGATGCGCATGTGTAGAATAAAGTTGCCATCACTGTGAATGACTATGAGAATTTATGTGAAAACACGTAGAGAGAGACGCATACTTAGAATTATACTTTCATTGTAATGAATGACTGAGAATTCATGTGAAAAAATCTGTTGACGCGTATTCAGTATTATACTGCCATGATTCTGAATGACCACGATGATTTATAACGGAAGATTACATGATATTATAACTCATGTCTAGAATTAAATATAGGATAATTAAATATTAATTCTAGATGCCTGTAACCACGCCGAATTCCGGTCAAAATCGTATTAAAATTTCAAAAAATTTCAAAATTTATCTGATTCCGAAAAACCGGGACCATTTATAATGGGATTCTACCAAGAGAATGTAACACCCTGAACAATACGATGCTTTTATATATTGATGTGAGTGCTGGGATTTACCATGTAAGAAAAGCCCATCATTACGCTTTGACTCTTAATATAGTCCCAGTCATCCAATAATCTCTATAATAACGCAGCATATTGTTATTTTTAACTAATAGACTGTGTAAATTTATTCCAAATTCAGGGCTATGGGAATTCCAACATCGATCGAAAAGGCCTATACAACCACTATTGTTTCAATAAATTCCAATAGAGATTGTCACACGAGGAATTCCCGATAATTATCGGTATTTCCCAAGGCTACACGGGACAGTCTATATCTCCAGAAGGAAGTATTCAATGTAAATTCAGTTCCGGATCAGTCAGGGTCTCTGGGGTGCCAGCCATACACGTGGATAACAACAGATACAGTACAAACCGTACCCGGAAACCGTTTCCAAATGCTAATAAAGACCGTCAACGCCTTAAAAGAATGCATATCTTCAAGGTTGGCAACCAAACCCAATCCACGTCACTGAATTGAACGCAAATCGTCTTCGAGAATGGCAACTTCCTGATGTTTTGCGAGGCCGTTTACCTCGAAAAAATCGGTACGCACCCTAAAATAAATCATCATTTGTCATAATCGCAGAAATAACCTTTAAGACCAGGAAAGAAAATACAGTTTATAATAATACACGGGTATATATTTTACATTCAACCCCCGGAGGGTATTGGAACGCTTCAAGGCTTTTCGGGAAATCAAATGAAGGAAATAACTTTCCTGTTATTCACTTTTTTGAGTGTGTGTGTGTGTGTGTATATGGAATTATTCTAGAGTGTTCTTTTTTAAAAACTTCAAGGTAAACTAGTTCATAATGTCACTGGGATCACCAAAGACAAGGATTATTCTTTTTCTGTTATCAATTATCTTATGTGACTCCAATGACATTTATGTTATACATTTATAACGGATTTTCTTCTCTCTTGCTATACGGTCTGGTTACGACGATTATAGTTATTACGTGAGAGCCGAAATCATTAACATATAAAGGAATAAAACCGGATCTTTAAGAAGATAATCTTATTACATGAAAAAATTTATTCATTATATATCAATGATTATGATTATCCGGGTTAAAAAGCCATTAATAGTGTGTAATATAGTGTTATTATTGCTATTTATAGACTTTGTAGTAAGTATATGACCTTTTTGAGCGGATTGTTATGATAATGAGAAATTTTTAATGTATCAATTAGAAATTTATTAAATGTATAAAATTTAATTTCAAGATTTAATAATTCATTATGACGTCACTGACCTACTTTCTATCTTCAAATATGAATAGAAGAAATATTAAGGTATACGTGACCAATACTATTTTAATATTTATGTGACATGACCTGAAAATTCTAAGGAATAAAATCACTCTCTTTAAAATAATGTTTTTGTGCTATATTTAGATCAAATTTTATATTAAATAAGTAATTGTGTTTATAAATTCAATTAAAATTCGAATTTTTGAAAAAAAATTAATTGTAACTAAAAATGATCAAAATTTAATATTAAGGGACTTAAATATATAATAATAGATTCGATTTTAAAATAAAATAAAAATGAAAATTAGCAATTTTTTTATAGTAAAAATCATCAAAATATTTCCAAATTCTAATTTTGAATTTTTTCAACAAAAATATTTCACCCTGTATGGTGCTTTTTTCACATGTCTCTTATTCAGCAAGAAAGCAAACACTACAAATTTACCTTTAACTCCAGATTTGTTCAATATAAAATATTTTAAGGATTACGAATGAAATCTGTAAAAATTCTGATCAATCAGGGTTTTCAATGCACGGATATTTATACAGTTCAACAGAAGAAGTCTTGTAAAAATCATCGAATACAATAAATTCTAAATTACATATATATACGTTTATTAATATACAAATCCCTTTTCTTTGGAATTAGAGATTTGACAACGATATCTCTGGAGAATATTTTTTTCGGGCTAAAGAACCATCGCATGCATTTTACGCTGGCCGAAAAATATTTCATTATTTCAAAATACACTTTAGGAGACTAAATTGTTACTAATTTGCCGTTAAATGTAATATGTAAACGGAATAGAAATATATAATGCACTATTGATTTTGCTGCAATGACAACTACACAGAGTAATTCAGAAAAAAAAAATTAAATATATTTCAAATTAATTTCATCAAAGTTCTTCGTTGATATTCTGCCCACGAATAAGTAATTCAACCTGCAAAATTAATCCTACGGGAAATACGGCACGTGAACCGAAAATGTAGTTCTCCCGTCAAATATAGCTGGAGAAGCGCAAGCGAATTTTGGAAAATTGAATATATGAACCCCTGGCATAGGAAGTTTTAGTATTCTTATAGGAACACGGGAGGGGTTTTCTGCGAACATTTGTAGGCCTATCTATATTTTTAGTTCGCTCAAACGGTCCGCAAAACTAATCCGTGGCATCCGAAAAATTGGTGCGCCATGCAATTGAGCAAGGGGGAAACGCCGGCAAATTTCAGAAACACAGATTTTGGAATCCTGAAACCTTTGGCATAGGCAAAAATTTCTAGATGTGTTTAAGGATTGTGTACAGGTTTCCGGGAACATACATATCTATATTCTAAGCACTGCCGAATACAGCCACACAAGGTAACAAAAACGGGATTAAAATGTACCGTCTGCGTGTTTCCTTTTTGACTTTAACAGCTTACAAACTCCTTCTAAATTTCTATCAAAAATGGATGACTTACGCTTTATTAAAAACACACACGCATACACATAAAATTATTGTAGAGGGCCGCAAATTACTTTTATTTCTCTTTAATCTCTTATTTCTAGAAAACCCTCTTTCAATTCTATTCCCACAGCAGAAAAAGGTGGCGATTCAAATTTTAACACAAAATGACAAGAAAATAGAAAAAATTACAGGATTTTTTTTTCCAACCTTCTCATTTTAGAGTTCCACAAAAAATCTCAAACGTTACCATAAAATAACAAGAAACTAATAATATTATATATATTTCCAATTTTTTTTTTTAAAGAATGAAATTTAATATGAGAAGCACATCCGAATCAAACTAGTACTTTCCTAAAAAAAGAAAAAATGAAATTGTCAACTCACCAGAAGCAACGAAAAGCAAAGCAATTGCTATAATAGACTTCATGATTAACGGTATGGTTTCTGTTTCTTTTCCAATCCTAACTCTTGATGGACTGACTGACTGTACAGCGGAGTAACCACAAGACACCCTTCCTTAAGTCACTCGAAAGCGAAAAGTGACTGCACTGGATCCCGTTAAGACTATTTGTACGATATTCCCAGCAACCATAGACTTGGCGACAGTGACCTCGAAGCGAGGTAAGACACGACGTGGAAAAAAAATACACCAAATCGGCGACCTGGAAAGCTTAGTAGAAAGAAAAACTTACATTCTGAAAGAACGAACAAAAAAATAAATAATAATAATAAAAAACAGTATTTGTCATCATCGTCATCATTTCTCTCTCTCCCGAGACATTCCGGAAGATAATAATAACAAGAAAAGAAAACAGAGATATTCAAATAACCCATTCCAGTGTATATAAATTACACCCCGATTTGCATAATTGGGAGGGTGTGACAATAAATAAAAATAATAATAAATAAATAAAATAATAAACATACATGCATTCTTTATTTTTCCGAATCCATCATTAATGCTGTTTTTTTTTTCCTTTATTATTTCTCACTGTCTGGATGATGTTCATTTTTTAATGCCAATATTTAACGTTCTATCGCCAATTTTGGCTACTTGGATACTTTTTTTTTTGTTGTTTTGTGGTTTAAGGGGAAAGTTTCAAACCTGAATAAAAATCATTATTTTTCGATTTCTTTTTCTTATTATTATTATTATTTCTCCTCGAAAATAATTAACAGTGAAAGAGACCTTCGATCTTCAAGGGGGAAAAATAATAGTAATGAAATTGAACTTTATATCAAATAAACAGACGTATTTTATGTATATTATAATACGTAAAAGAAATAATAATTTCCATATTAGAAAGGAATGGAAGTAAATCACACAGAAATTGACTGTAATTTATGGATTTGATGAAAGATAGGATCAATTATTTTGGATTTATTTTATGAGGTTGAATGTACTGCTTGAAGGTATCCGTAACCTTATCAATTCTGACCTTTATAACAATGGCGTATTCAAATAAAATACACATTTATGAAGATTATTATGGAAATTATTGTTTTGATTATTTAGGGACTGTGTTAGGAAGTAGGAAATATTTGTATTGAAGATTGATATACATTGGAAATAATTATGAATGTATATTGTTTGTGAGGTCGAATCTGGATTAAATGGATCTTCAAGAGCAATAAAATGTATCAAATAATATTCCAAGGTTTTCGATTGGTAGATTCTGATTTTGAAGGAAAACATATTAAATTTATTTTCCCCGTCAACAATGGATTTTTAGGTTGATTTTTGGTACCATTGTTGCTTTTATACTCATGTATAGAGACTGTTGAATTGTTATCAACGGTTACTTTGATTGTTACTTCTTATTTGCGCATTTAGATTGTTGAGTTGATATTGCGTTTTCAATTCTTAATTCTATTCTTATTTTCTAGATTTTTATGAATTTTAGTTTACCGAGAATATTTAGAGATTATTGTTTCGATTATGTAGAATTGTTTAATTTTTTTTTAAAGAAGTCGGAAATATTTTCAATGAAGGTTTGATGTCATTATGGAATTATGAATGAATATTCTGAGGCCGAATGTGAAAAAGATGGGATTTTCACGAACAAAAACAGTATTTCAAGGATTCATTATTGCTTTGATTATTTAGGGAACTGTTGTGATTATTAGGAAGTAGAAAATATTTCAGATTCACACTTCAATATGGGGTGTCAATCTGCAATATTTTCTACTTCCTAATAATCAAAACAGTTCCCTAAATAATTTGTGAGGTCGAATTTGGATTAAACAGCGGACTTTCAAGAAAAATAAAAAATTCATCAAATAAGTTAATATCCTCCCGGAAAATCCTGGTCCTTGTCCGGCAGGCAAACTAATATCGTGATTTTCATTTTGCGTCAAAAGTAGATCTTCAGGCTAGTTTTCGTTACCATTGTTGCTTTCTTACTCTTCTCTAGAGATTATTGAATTGATATCACCCTTCGATTGTTGCTTCCTATTTTTGCATTTTGAATTATTGAGTTGATATTAAGTTCTGATTTAACAATTACAGTTAATTTTACCTAGAGAGACTTAAACAGAGTTAACTTTCTTAATCTTTTTTTCCACTTTCGAAAACCATTTTCTAAATTATAGTTCATTGAGAATATTTAGAAATTATTATTTTGATTATTTAGTTGTTTATGCGTTGTGAAGTCGATTGTTTTTAACGTTAGTTGTTAATTGTTTGATTACCTTTGGAACGATTTTGTTTAAAAGTGTAATTTTTTCCACAAATTTATATATTATGATAAGTTACAAAATAAGGAAATCCGTACTAGTTCTGGAAATATTTTGATAACTTTTTATTAAAATGACGAATTTTCAAGAGCCATAAAATCAAATTAGATTACATTTGCACAATAATTAATTATTTATTGATTCTTAGTCTTAATTAATTAAGATTAATATTAATTATTAATGGATTAAAAAATAATAAAATATCAAATTATCTCAATCGGTAAAACACCCTTGATCTGAAGGAAACCCCCAATCAGTTCCTTCCACGTCAACAATGATTTTTTCTCTTCATGGTTAATAAACTTTATATATATTTTTTAAATGCATTTTTGATCAATATTTAAGTATTTTCCGTTGATATTCTAGTTTTGACAAAATTGGACTGATACACAGAATTTCGATTGTTGTTGCTTCGGATTGTCGGACTGATATAGAATTTCGATTGTTGTTTCTTTAGATTGTTAAAAGAAAATTTGAGTTTTTTATCGATCCATTGTATGTGAAAATTTAAAAAATTTTGGCCAAGAAAGAATTATTTTAAAAATATATTAATTAAATGCTCACAACAATGGTGATCCTTATGTCAAATGATTAATTATTGATTTTTTCCCTGCAGTTTCTGATGCATCATTAATGCACATTTTGTCGATTATTGATGATCCGAAATTTCATTATTGACTGTGTTATGATCATAATTATGTTATTGACCGTGATATAATTGTATTGATTCTTAATTATTTTCGAAATATTTTTTTTACGAGAATCAGTGCGAGATCGTATACTAACAATGGGGGAAAAAAGCAACATCAGTGTATATAATGGCTATTGAGATATTGTTTCTTATCTCAACAGTGAAACCCTTTCACTATGGAGAAGAATACCTTATCTGTGTTTGCTCATCACCAGAACAAAAGCGATGAATTATTTCTTGAATTCCCTTCAATATCGGTGGTGCGTAGAGATACGTTACAGAGTTCAATTGTTGCTCATAATTGACAAGAATGCAGAGGTAACTCGCGAGAGAATAATCCAGGGCGTAGAACCCTGTCAAGTTCTTTTATTGTTACTAGTGATGCCCTCCCTGTGTTCGTGGTCTTTGAAGACTTTTGACGTTTTTGGTTTGGTTTTTAAGAAATGGTAACAAATGGATTTTTTGGGCAGGGTCTCAGACAGTTCCGGACGCTGGTTTTTGTTTCCATTTTTTTCTTATCTTCTTGAACTGTATGAGTTACTGATCCATATCTCTCTGAGTGAAAACTTATTCATAAATGAAAAAAAAAAGGGCAGCGCTTTCTTCAATCGCTGGTCCGAGGACCGGTGCCGGTCCGTGAGAATTTACTGCCGGTCCGCGAAATAATTTTGACCAATCCATATAGACACTGCATTTCAGATTTAGGGGTATTTTTAAATAATATACCGACTCTATATATTGGTGAACTTATATTGAGACCGGCAAAAAATAAATGAAGGTAATTCTCAGACCCGCTAATGGTTGAGACAGAAATAAAAAGGTCCCGGTGCAATTAGCCCTCGTTTGCAGGAAATGACCGTGGTGAGACAAAAACGATCAAACGATCAAGCTTTTTAAGACTGACTTTGCGAGCAATGGGTCTTTTCAGAAATGATTTTGTGAACAACGGGTCTTTTCAAGAATTACTTTTAGAGTATAAGGTGTTCTTGAGAATTACTTTAGGAAAACTTTTTAAGAATGAATTTTCAAACAATGATTCTTTCCAAGATTGACTTTATGAACAGTTGACCTTTTTAAGAACTAATTTTCGCAAAATGGGTCTTTTTAAGAATGGCATTTCGAACAATGGGTCTTTTTGAGAATAACTTTTAGAACAATTGGTCTTTTTTAAGAATGACTTCGTGAAGGATTGATGTTTTTAAGAATGGCTTCGTGAAAAATTGGTCTTTTTTAGAATGATCCATCAAACAACGATTTAGTTAAACAATAATCTGGTCATTTTTGTCGTACCATGGCCATTTTCTGCACACAAGGGCTAATTAGACCAGGATCTACAATTTATTGTCGATTCTGAACAGCAGGCTTGTTTTTTACACTCTTCGAGAGATTGGTGCACTAACCCCTTGATAGGGTATTCCCTGCGGTAGCAATTTTTCCTGTGGTCGCGTCGCCGTTTCTGTTGTACCCCTGTGTCAGGAAAGTTTTCTGACAAGGACGAACTGTATCGGACTCGCGACACCTCTAAACATCCTTTGGTACTTTAGGCGAGTATCTTATCGACATGGTAGCGCCCCTCTAGTTACACAACTTTTTAATGCTTGTATCTAGCCAATAATACATCTTTCAAAACTACTAGAACTGGTCCGATTAATCAATCAATCGGGACGGTTAATCGATCAATTGTTAATCGTAGTTAAAAATTTTTAGTTGAGTTAATCGACTCGATCAATCCGATCAAAATTCTACTGTAAATTTTTTCTTGAAAGTTCGTAATTTAATTTGATTTATTTGACTTAAACGATTAGATGTCTTGAATTATATTCCTATACATAACATTTCTGGTAAGTGCCGTATTTAAAAATATTCGAATCGATATTTCGATCAAATTTTTCGACATGAGAGGAACCACAAGCCGTTTCAACGAGAACTAGTGATGATTTATAAAATTACTGATTCAAAAAACGGCAAGATCCAAGTTAAGAAATTCCAGGATATAACAAGCGTGTTCAAGCATATCGTTCCGTTTTTTTATACTAGAGACATGAATGTGCAAGTTTTCACTTTTGGATTTATCAGCTGGTTGGATCAGTTATTCTGCTGTCTAAGGGTTTCCACAGAAACGCATATGTGTATCCCCCTTTAAAACACATTTTAGAAGAACAACTTCCATAGAATATATATTGAAAAGCCGTTTCCTCGTTTTTAGAAATTTGCAAATTCATGTTTCTGGGGCAAAAGGTGGGGACGATATTAAATAGCTTCAAGCGGTCGGTCTTTGTTTCTTAATCTATTTCTGTATTTGTTTACATCCATTCAGTGAATAGATGCATGAAATGACTATAATATAATTTTATGTCATCAATTAATAGTATATAATAATATATATACATATTAATAGTTACCAACACTACGTTTGTTAAGAATGAATAGCATTTGAAAATACTCGATTAAAATTCGATTAATCGATTGAAAATTTTTTTATTAACCAGTTAAAATTTTTAATCTATTCCCGGCTCTATTCAAAACAAACTGATCTCGCAAACAATGCGTCTTTTTCACGCATATGTATCCCATAATGGCTTTGCTTGAATGACATTAAAATAACGGGTCTTTATGGGAATGATATAGCAGACAATGAGTCTATTCGAAAATTAATTTGCAACCATGTCTTTTTTTCAAAAATGATTCCAACAAAAATTGTACATTTAGGAATAATGTTTTAATTAATGGAACTATCGAAGAGCGTGGATATAAGAAAAATAGTTTGCAGACAGGCAAAGAATAAATTGGTTGGAGAAACAATTTTCAAACCGGCAAAAAATAAATTTAAAAAATTACTTATAGACTAACGAAAATAAATAAATGTGAGAAATAATTTGCAGACCTGCAAAAAAATAAATAAGTAGGAGAAATAATTTATGGGTCGACGAAAAATGAATAAGTGCGAGAAATAATTTGCAGTGGCAAAAGACGAATAAGTGAGAGAAATAATTTGTGGGCCGGCAAAAAATAAATAAGTGAAAGAAATAATTTGTGAACGGCAGTAAGTAAATGGAAGAAATAATTTGCAGACCAGAAAAATAAAGAGCGAGAGAAATAATTTGTACACCGTGAAAAATAAATGAGTGGGAGAAATAAAATGTGCAGCGGCAAAAAATGTATAAGTGAGAGAAATGACTGGCATGCCGACAGCAAATGAATTTGAAAAATAGTTCGCAGACCCGCAATAAATATATGGCAAAAAATAATTTGCAGACTGGAAGAAATAAATGCATGGTAGAAATGACTTTCATACCGACAAAAAATTAATTTGAGAAATAGTTTATAGACCGGCAGAGTCAATAAGCAAAAGAAATAATTTGCAGACCGACAAAAAAAAAATAAATTGGAAAAATAATTTGCGGACAGGCAAAAAAATGGAGAAAGCCGTGGGTCGGAAAAAATGAATAAATAAGTGAGAGAAATAATTTACAGCGGAAAAAAAAATGAATAACTGGGAGAAATAACTTGCAAAAAATTAGTTTGAGAAACAGTTTGCAGACCGGCAAAAAATAAATGAAAGTAATTCTCAGACCCGCTAATGGTTCAGACAGAAATAAAAAGGTCCCGGTCCAATTAGCCCTCGTTTGCAGAAAATGACCGTGGTGTGACAAAAACGATCAAACGATCAAGCTTTTTAAGACTGACTTTGTGAGCAATGGGTCTTTTCAGAAATGATTTTGTGAACAACGGGTCTTTTCAAGAATTACTTTTAGAGTATAATGGGTGTTCTTGAGAATTACTTTAGGAAAACTTTTTAAGAAAGAATTTTCAAGCAATGATTCTTTCCAAGATTGACTTTATGAACAGCTGACCTTTTTAAGAACTAATTTTCGCAAAATGGGTCTTTTTAAGAATGGCATTTCGAAAAATGGGTCTTTTTAAGTATTACATTGGGAACAATGGGTCTTTTTGACCTACAATTTATTGCCGATTCCAAATTTAGGCGGGTATCTGATAGATCTGTGCCACAGCGCCCCCCTTTAAAAAGCCTCTTTGTTTCCTAGATCAGTGTTGGAAAGAGACGTTTCATTTGATACAACAGTCTTAAATAAAAAGAATATTTTTAGATTATTTTCAGAGACCTTTGCTATATCATAAACCATTCTTGAAAAGACTCATTGCTTACAAAACCGTTCTAACAAGATACTCATTTCTAACTAGACCGTTCTCAAAACTACTTAATAATTTGCTAGATAATTCTTCAAAAGGTTCATTTTTAAATTAGTATTTAGGAAAAATCTCTTAAATTAAACTATTTTTTTTTTCGTCGGAACCTCAAAAACTCCATTCGTCACCTCAGACATCTCTGCTTCTAAACCTACATCCTTCCTGTACTCTCATATGCCTGTGAAATCTGGGATTCCCATACTCTCTCCAATATAGACAAATTAGGATCTATATTCAAAATGTATTCGCCCGCTTCATTCTCAACTGTTGGTCATCCTCTGCTTTCGTCACTGAACTCAAGCACCAACTCAATATGCAACCGCTTTAACCCATAGATATATCTCTCGATTATCTTCCCTTTTTAAAATCCTCCACGGCCATTTTCATATCGAAACTCCAATTTTCTAACTCCAGCTTCATACTTTTCAAAAAGAATTAACCATTCACAAAAATTGAAACCCACCTTTGCATACACAGATTGTTTCAAATTTTAGTTTCTTTCCTCGAACAATAACAGACTGGAGCAACCTCCCGTTAAACATTATTGATTGTACAACAGTTTCTGATTTCCTTTGTAACATCAATTGTCTCCGTCAAACTTCACCACCAAATTCCCTTGTATAGGCCTCGGGAAAGCAATATTGAATAAATAAAAAAATCACCTTTAACTATACCAGGGCTTAAAACAAATGTAAAGTAGTTGCTAGCTGAAACATTTCACGAAAAAGCCATTGCATGTTTACAATAAAATGAATTATTTACACATCTGGTGCTTATTTAGCGTCGTCGAAGGCAGTATTTCTCAATAATTATGAACCAAAATTTGGTCGGCATCGATCAAAATAGCTCTTCAGTTTACAAGAATTCCAATCTCGCATAGAGACATTTCCACAGATTGCACAGTATTTACGACACTTTAGATCCGTGATTTTCCCATCAATAATACTTAAAAGAAAGAAAAAAAAAACAACCGAATTCTTTTTTGTCAAATTCCCCAAAAGAACACAAAAACGTTTCCCTACTCCACAAAAGAAAAAGTGTAAAAGTACTATAAAAATAAATCTTTTTTGATGCGTCGCGATCATCTTTTATCATCATCATTTTTGTGTGAAAGAAATTGAGGAAAAGAGTTTCACCCTTAACATTATTTCATATAAGAAAGTATAAAGTATAAGAGAGAATATCTCTTTTTTTTCATATTTTATATTCTATCCTCGTAATACACGTGCACGTCCCGTAATAATCGGAAATACTTTCATTTTTTTTTTTCTTCTCTTCTTCTGTGATTGTGTTGGTGATGCGGTTGTGACGCTATTTTTAAACCATAACCAAACGTGAGAGGAATTGAGCTCAAATGTGTAATGAGTGAGTCTACAATTTCATGTTCCACATTTAGTGACTTTATTAGGTCACAGTACATTTCTCCTTTTCTTTCTATATACATCCGTGGACCAAAATTTGATTAACGTTATCAGAAACGCTCACTTCTCTAAATAAACACAAGAATATGGTCATTATACATGCAGAGAAAAATCTCATTTTAACGGTCACTCCTCTTTTACGGCCAAATAATAATTTCCCCTTTGCCTATTCGAAGTACAGTCAAATCTCGATATATCGAATGTGCAGCGGCCGACATAAAACTTCGAGTTATCGTTTGTTCGGCTTATCGGAAATTTCGATTTCAGAGTGGGAAAAAAGAAAGATTTGTTATATAGAAAAACAGCGCTATTTACGAATATCGTATCAGCGAAACTACTGGAGATGAAGAAATTCGTAAAGATAAGTTATTTTAATTTAACAATATTTAATTATTGAATGAGAATATTTAGAAATGTATTTGACGTACATACTGTATCAGGGAAACGATCGCATGCACGATACTTGTATAAATGAAATGAATTATAAATAAAGCGTGTACAAGATACATTTTTTTCTGTCAAAAAATGCAGATTTTTGACTATCTCTCTTTTTTTTTTGTCCTTTATGATAGATAAAGTCATTCTCGTTTTGAAAACAGACAAACGAATATGCTAAATTATATTGCTATATTGTATTCCATTACTAAATGCTGTTTCTCAAATTTCTCTCATTTCCGAAAACTGCGACCCAAAGGCAGAAAAAGGTCGAGTTGAAGGAAAATTTTAACACTAAAATACGGAAACAGTTCTGGAGCCAAGTCAAAACTTTGACTTAAACAGGTATTCAAGTTATCGGAGTTCGACCTATCGCGAATATTTTGACTGTATGTATTTTAAATCCCTGCTCAACGGTCATCCCACTTATATGGATGAATTGTTTTGTCCCATCGGTGTCCGCAAAAAAGGGTTTCACACTGTACATCCATTGTCGAATGATCATAGTACCGATTGTCTAAAATTAAAGCTCTAAGCTTTCTACAGCCGTAACAATTCTTCACAATTTTTTAGAACGTTTCAACGAAGAAAGAGATGGGAAAGATGCTGTGATAAAACGGAAAAAAAAGTGTAAAATTCCTACTAAAAATTCCTATCAGAAATCAAAGGTGTCTAGAATGTTATTTTAAAACTTACTGTTGATATGATAATTGTTTGAAAACTTACTGTTAACATGATATTGTTTGAAAACTTACTGTTGGCATGATATTGTTTGAAAACTTATGGTTGATATGATAGTGTTTAAAAACTTGCTGTTGACAAGACATTGTTTGAAAACTTACTGTTGACATTATATTGCTTGAGAAATGAATGATTTCTGGTGTATTCTTTTAAAACTTACTGTTGACATGATATTGTTTGAGAAATGAATGATGCCTGGGATATTGTAGCCATAGTTAGTGTTGCTATGATACCGTTCGAGAAATAAATGATGTATTGGAAAATGTTTGAAAACTGAGATGATACCTGGAATATTGTTTTGAATGAATGATTGTCTGGGATATTGTTTGAAAACTCGGTATTACTAAAGCTTTGTTTCACAAACTCTATTCTTTGCAAAAATGCAGTGTTTCTAAAACATTATTTGTAAACTCAGTGATGTCTAGGTTATTATTTTGAAACTCGTTGCTATGGTGTAGTGTTGTTTGAAAACATATCGGGACGAGGGGGGGATTTTCAAAAACGTGTTACTGAGTGAGAGGTTGTTTGAAAACATTTAGAAGAATGCCTCTCGGATCAAAAAAAAAAAAAAGTTTGCCAGTAAAGTTCACAGCCAGCCGTTAGCCATGCACTCTGTTTATACAAAGTCCAGAAAATATCATTTTCTTCCCAAAATGTTTTCACAAATTTCCAAATCATATGTGCGCTTTTAATAAATGCACGTGTAATACCAAATGAACTACAATCAGATCACAGAAAATCCGTACACGCGGTCGAAATGAGCGCCGTTAATCCACGAATTGGGGCAAACGGTGATCGGCGATCTCATTCGCAGGAAGATTCAGAGGAAATTAAAAGCTTATATAATACAAAAAATACCATTTTCTGCGAATTCACAAATATACTTGTCTTTAAATAAAATTTCATTACACAGAAGGGGGGCAAATGCGTCATCGCGCTCGAAAATCAGTGCATTTATTAGACATTCACGTTCCTAATTTACATTATCCACTCACATCAGATACATTTACAACGTGATCACTTCTTCACAATTACCTGATCCCTATTATACATACTAAGCGTTTGAGGTTAAAAAAAAAATACTAGTACACACATCGAAGAGCTAAAGTGGAATTACACGCACTTAATATGCAAGGTAACGCGATGATTTGCAAGCGTATGAGACGATTTACGTGCAGAATCAAACTTACGCGCATGTCAGATTTCAAGGTCATTGTGCAGTCACGCGTTTTGCGTTGATGTGACGCTTCTCCCATAAGAAAATGGCTTTCGAGAATCCATTCGGGCCCATATTTTCCTCTTTAATACCTCTATGCAGTAATTAAAACACTTTACGTTGTTCTAATTTGCCATCCTGTGCAAGGTGGGCATATTTGCACATGCCTGAACACGGCCGCGACGTTAGTTACTCTGTTTCTAAACACCATTGATATCCGAAATTTCACGATTTTTCTCCTGCTCATTAGATGGATTAAAATAATTTTATTGCCCCATTACCTTTTAAATAGCTGTTTTTCGTACATTAAAGAAGCATTAGCGCTTTATAATGGCGAATCATGATCATAGAAAAAGGATAATGTCCGTTATATGGATACGATAAAAAGATTTTAAAGGTAATTGCTGCAAACTAAAGAATGGTTCTTAAATTACAGTTTGTCGTCACCGATCGGCAGTTATCCCAATCAGATTTGTATATATATATATATATATATACACGTTCTCTCATACTCAAACCCTAGTGTTAGCTTTTACCGCCCATGGCCCATATTGGACCATATTTTTCCCAAATGTGGGTAATTCATGAAGCCCCTTCAAAGTCAACAAAATTATGAAAAGTTTGCGATACCGAATCGTCATTTTTGAAGACGATTCATTGAAGAGTTTCGTGTAATTGGAGAATTTCACCAATTCTCTCTCTCTCTCTAAGCACGTACTTGGAAACAGTTAAAAGTGCTAGATGCCCTCCCATGAATTTCAATCATATGGGTCAAATGATCGTGAAAATGAACATTTTGCCAACAATATTTTATGTACCATTAATTTCCATGGGTTCATGAATTAAAATGGCGCAGTCTAGTAAGTAATTTATATAAGAGGGGGATAAGTTTTTTAATTTTTACTTTGAGATAAAAATCTTGAAGTTTGCAAGTATTAATCTGTGCAAACAAGAAATATATTTTCTAGGTCATTAATGAATTCTTGCATAAAAAAAAAAGGAGATAGAAATAATAAATACGGAAAGCAGGAACATTATGAATTGAATAATTGATAGGCTATTCAATCATATTATAGTAATATCGAATTGATGAAATTTTTGCGTGATCCTCCAAGAAAAAAAATTGGCTATTGACTGATGAGATTATATATTTCCCTTTTCCTGGATAATTCTTAAAATAAATATGATGTAATATCGATGATGGAAAATAGATCGATTCTTGCATGGATTCTTTCTCGATTCAGAGAAACACTAATATCAATCTATAATGCTTTTAGTAATAATATGATAAAAATGATGATCTTACAGAAGAATTTAATTCATCATATTGCGTGGAAAAAAAAAAGTAACTTGATTGAATTTAGAGCGCTTTTTTGGCATATTTGCTGATCGATATGGATTCACTTCCTGTTGATCGAATGATGATTTGCGTCCAAAAGTTCAATGATTCCTGAAATTAAATCAGGCTAAATTATTTAGGGTATTCATAAAGTGTTTTCCTAGTTTTTTTTATTATGCAATTTATTTATTTATACTTATAGATAAAATATGAAGAAATGTAGAGATATTTCATTTTTTCATCATTTTTTCACATGTAAAGTAATAGAAATATTCGAAAAATATACCGTGGTGAAATTAAGGTTCGAAGGAAATGTGCTCATGGAATGAATTATTTAATAGATGCAATATTACGATCAAATATTAGAGTAATATTCGACTTTGAGTATTTGATTTTTTATTAATTTCTCTATAGTTATATTACTGTAATTATATAAGCTTTTGTTTAAAAGACCACTTGATAATCATTTTATTACATTGTCTTATAAATATAGCTACTCCAGTAATTTTCAAGCCAGCAATAGTTATTCCACCAACGTTGAAGATAACAATTGTACCTCCAAGAATAACGAAGGTTACAATAGCTTCTTCAACAAACCATTGAAACATGTTGTTGTGAAACACATGCCCGTTTCAACAACAGCTACGCCATCAACGTTGAAGTCAACAATAGCTATTCCAGCAAATATTGAAGTGAACAATAGCAACAACTTGAAGCCAAATAAAAAAGCTATAACATTTTGAAATAAAAAAATAGCTATTCAAACAACGTTGAAGTTAACAATGGCTATTCAAACAACGTTGAAGTGAACAATGGCTATTCAAACAACGTTGAAGCTAACAATGGCTATTCAAATAGTGGTGAAGTCAACCATAGATATTTTTAAACAGAGTTGAAACCAACAATAGCTACAACAACTCTATTGAAGCTAAGCTATTTAAACAAAGCTGAAAAGCTAACAATGGCTACTCCACTAATTTTAAAGCTAACAATAGCTATGCCAACAACGTTGAAGACCATAATCGTACTTCCAACAGTAATAAAGGCTATAATGGCATCTTCAACAATCTCAAAGCCAACAATGTCCCCAACAGTAATAATCAAAACGATAATGACTTTTCCTGCACTCTTAAAGCCTATCAGATTACAATGTTATTTCAATGAAAATGCAATTGAAATTCTTTCAAGACTGTGTTTCAAACAATAATCAGGGTTATACTGGTTGATGTATGGTTAAACAAAAATCATGCTAATGATAATGTCTTAAACAAATAGCGTTGATTTACACAATACTATGAAACATTTGACATTGAAAATTGCATGGATATACAATTTATTTATGCAATATTGTTGGTCTTAAAGGCCTATACAAGAGAACGCGGCAGATTTACTCATAGATATATAGTAACATTTGACGAGAAATCAGAGATCGTGGGGAAGTTAACAATAGTAGAGGGGTTTGTTTCAATCAACTGTGATATTAGGAAAGAAACTGTATTTAAAACAGTCTGTAGAGACAAAAGTATTATTCAACCATTGATATACGTATTTCAAATTTGGTCAGATATATACAGATGATAATTGTATGCTATCCTATGCCAGTGCAAAGTTTTACATATCTTCAATACTTAATTTTTTGTTTCAAATTTAAAAAGAATGCATTAATAACACCTTTAGAGCATGATAAAATAGCATGATACAAATTCAACTGAATAAAAATTAATTCAAAATAAAGAAAACTCTTCAGTTCATATATAAAATGATGAAAAAGATCTCAATTTTATTTAAAATTAACTTTTAAAACTAAAAAAAAAAAAAAAATTATATATGTAAATATTGTTTTCTATAACCCAAGAAGGAACCTCCACTAACGAACACCTCCAGTTAGCGGACACTTCTCTGATCCCCGGTCCCGTGGAGTAGGCCATTGATGCGTTTCACTCCCCGTTAGCGGACACTCTCGATAGCTTCCGGGAGTGTGGTGGTTGCTGCTGTCTTGGGGTGGCGTGGGGCCCCGGCGGGGGTGGATTATGCGCCCTCGAGCACTACCTCCAATATACGGTAGTGCCTCGAGTCGGCGATGACTGCCAGGACCGGATGCTGGTAGAGTTTTTCCGGAATGGTTCATCCGAACTGCTTATATCCCGCAAGGGACAGAGCGGGGGGGCCCATATCTGGTGTTGCTGGACACTTTTCTGATAGCGGAAGGTAAACTCAGACAAACTCTAGTTTTTTTTTTAAAACTATAAAGAACAAGTAGTCTAATTTTTTTTACCCGTTAATCGAGAATTTATCATATTCAACCGTGATTATGTATAATCCCAAGCTGGTATTGGTAAATATGATAAAATTCAATCATAACTAACTATGGTTCAACATAACTATGGTCCAGGATGGTGATTCCGAATGGTAATGTTAGTTTTGTTTGCACATGTTGATATGTGTGTGAAGAAAGCAAACATTACAAAGATTGATAATGTTGTTATGGATGTTTTTAACTTCTTCACACTTACTTTATCTTAATGCAATTTTTATTGCAAAATGCGTGTAATGCACGCATCGTGCAAGGGTAAAAATAATTAATTGATTTAATGACGAGAGGAAAGGTTATAAATTTTTCCTTACTTATACCACTTTCCATTTTTATCTGGGAATTATGCATAATCGCAGGTGAAAGTGATAAAAATGAAGTGAAATTTCAAATCAAGCTTTCTTTATTGAGACAACTAGCTGATACCCGGCGACGTTGCCCGCCCCGTAAAAAATTTATATATATGAATAGTTTATTAATTATTTCTATATCAAAAAAATTTCTGCATCAAGTATGAAAAAATTACTTATTTTCAAATATTTTAATTAAAAACTTCAGGCAAACGCTTGTGGATACACAATATTTTTTGTTTTTCCATCTGGTGTGTAGATGTACAAATTTTTGGGATTACCAACACGCGACGAAAAGCTGTCCGTTGGAAAAACAGGGCTCAAGTAGGTTGATACCTGCCACTGCTAACGACTGGCCTTGCGCTTTGTTGATTGTCATGGCAAAAGCTAAACGAATCGGGAACTGTAATCGCTTTAAAGTGAATGCATTTCTTCGGTGATAATTGGGATACGTGGAATGAAGACGTCTTCCTTTGGCACATTCAGTTAGAATCGTTGCTTCAATGATGTAATTGTGCAATTTCTTCACGCAGAGTCTGGTTCCATTGCAGAGTCTCGGTGTCTCCAAATTTCTTAAAAGCACTATAGGTGCTCCGACTTTGAGGGTCAAGTTGTGTGTTGGCACTCCCGGAATATCCAAAGAGTTCAGAAATTCTGAAGGATACAGAACTGTCTGCGCTGTGTCTGTGTCAGTGGCAACCGATTTGTAAGATGTGGAGTCTCCTGGAATAATTTTTAGGATTTTTTCGTTGATCTTGTTCACACTGTCATTTTTCGGTGCCAGAATCGCTCTCTCGCCGCTATGGTGGTCGAGTGGTCATAGTGACGGACTCGCATCACGATAACCCAGGTTCGAACCCCACCGTCACCATAGTGGTGGTCGGCTGAAGTTGGTTTTCTCTGGTTCCCAACTTCAAGGCGCGAATGCGAGCTGATCTCCCCGTTAAAAAGTATCGCCACAGAGAGCAACAGACCTACAAACAGCACAAATGTAATTCAATCATAACACATCACTCACTTCACTTCTGAAATGTAGATGGCGGCACTGAAAAATCAAACACAACAGTACATACGCATTCACACTGTTAGGTACACACACAGTTACACCTCCGGCACAACTCACTAGGTAGTAAATCACCCATAAAATGGTGATAGACCTGAGTTGTGCTCGGTTTGAAAGAAAGAAAGAATCGCTCTCTCACAAAGCCACTCATGGTTTCGGTGATTTTGTTCAATGTTTGGGAAGACTTTGTCTGCAAGTTCTTGAACTGAGTTTCACAACTGGCAAAATCCATTTGGGAAATTAATGAGTCCAGTGCTTGGGTCTCTACGGGAATTCTTCCATTGCCATTGCCAAGTTTGATCAACTGACGTGAAAATGATAGCAGTGCTGAGTCATTTTGCAGTTGAACTCGCATGTTGGTAGATAATAATAATTTTTTAACTTCGTGCCAGAGTGTGGATGATTTGAGGCAAGCATTGAGTTCATCAGCTGGCGTTAAACATTTTTATTCCCAATTTTGTCGTCGTAGTTGTTGTCCTCTGTTGTTAGCGACGTCATATGTTCAGCTTGTGCAGCGAATATTATTCAAACGCCTTTTAACCATTTTTTAAATTGAAACTATGCCTCTACGATGGGCGGTTGATGAGATAAAGGCCGCATTATAGCACTTATAGGATACCCTGTATATAGGCTAGCAGAAATAAACGGCGCTCTTCCCGGGTTTTCTTCAATTACTGGGAGGATTGGAAAAGTTACAAACCGTTATAAAGGAATAAACTGTTATAATAACAGAATTAAAGGTGTGACAAACCATTGTAAAGGCATATATACACGTCTGAAACGCATTGTTAGGAACCACGGTAACCAAAGTAAACGTTCCGAAAGTGATTGTTGAGGCCCCAAAACCATTGTTGCTCGACAGTTTTTCACCCATTTCGGGCATTTGCCCAGCTCTGACGAACTTTTAAAGTAGCCTACGGTTCAATCCCGGTCCTGTTTGGTACCTATGCAAAATCTGGCAACGATCGGTCTAAAACTGTAGATTTGTATAAAGAGCAGACATACATACAGACAGACATACTTTCACATTTATATATAAGATTGGTGATTATTCATAACCACCGCACCGGTGTTCACTTTTACACACACAAACACACAGTAAAATGTGCATTTTAACATTAACATTTATAAAAACTAATTGCGACCGAACCAAAACGTCGTATAAATGTGGTAGTCGTATAAACGAGGTTCCACTGCATTGTGCCTCCCCATTAGTGGACTCTCCCCGTTAGCGGACAAAATGGACGAAAGTATCGAAGGCGAAATTATTGGTATTATATTGATACAAATTGGGGGCGCTGCTTGACTTAGGGTTCTCATTACTGTAATTATTTCTCGGGAGTTAATTAGAATTTGATAATTAATGCGGTTTCCGGTCATTGACAATGAAATCCAACCACAAAATAGGCGTCAACTAAATTTCGGGATTCCCTTCTCAGGAAAGCTGAAACTCCCACCCATACCACAAATTCACGTGCAAAAACAAACTTTAAATCCGTACTCAAGTTTAACAGCATTCCAACAGCTGCTGATTCCACCCGGATACAAAACATTGTATTAGAAAGAGGGGGAAAAAAAACAACAACGTTCGTTATACATGGGAAAGATATCCCACGAAAACCTCCATCTCGTCACATTTCAACGCATTTTTACGAGGAGATGAAACGTTAAAAACACAACGCGAGAGAGACTAGTCTTTTATTGTTATTGCCATTGTTTTTTATTATTATTATTATTATATTTTCATTATTATAAGAATATATAAATGTCTTTTTTCCAAACAAGAAGCGGCCCGTGACAACAAACCTAGTACTCCAATTTCTCCAATAAGTCTCACACACAAGCCCGTAATGATAATAATAAACCAGGCCGGTTGGGAAGGAGTGCCGGCAATAACCTTAGGCAATACGCCGCTATTCCAAGCGTAACAAATTACATACGCACACACACTTCATTCAGAAGTTTTTGGATATATTTATCAGATCTGAAATATTATTATATTTTATTTTTTTTTGGAAAATAAAATAAAAAATGAAAGAAAAATTAGGAATCACACACTTTTAACAACATCTTTGGAGTTTTCTTTTTCAACTTGGATTAAGGTCAATGTTGTTGAAAAATGAAACAAAACCGTTTTTTTCTTACTATGGGAGGTTTCGTCCCAGTTGAAAACAAGACTTTTTTTCTGATGGTTTTTTTCATTTTACGTGTTATTGTTGTTATAAGGAAGGAAAATGACATATATATATATACACGCGTGCTTTACGAGAATGTTATAGAAATGGATTATGATCCGGACCTATGTTATAACAATCGTTATAATAATAATAATAATAATAAAAAAATAGCTATTGGATATTTGTTACTTCTTACGAGGCTAAGCTGTGATAATAAATGGTTATCGAGAGATTTTGTTTCTTGTCGGTGGTCATTTCGGATGAGTTTTGATGAGTTGAGAAGACCCCGGGGCTTTTTGTCACACGTGTTGGTTGTCACACGCTTAATTTCCCGGAGTTCTTAATCCTTTCAGACCCTGGGTGCCACTATTGTGCGGGTTGCTTTTTTTTCCCCGCTATGGAATTTTCCCTTGTGACCTCAGGGAGTTGAGCCCCGACTTAAAGGATTTTGAGTTGGATATATGGTAAATATGGACTTTTTGGTGGCTTTCATCAGAGGTTGAACTTTCAGGGTTTTTCTTTTTTTTTAGATGGCTTCCAGGAGAAAGTGCCTCCGGGAAAAGTGAGATTTATGACATAAAATTTATTAGTAAAATTCCGGAAAAAATTTGTATGGGAAGATGAATGTACCCGGCATTACCTTGGCTATTAAAATTTGACGAAAATGAATTATTTAAAAAAAGAAATAAATAATTGGAAATTTGAAAAAGAAATTGGAAAAAAAATAAAGATTTGCTGACGTTTATGTTTTTAATGCATTTTTGATTACCAAAAATGCAAAAACATTTCCAAAATTCTAAAAGAAATGAATGCTCGGGTCTGAAAGGGATAATGGTAGTTTGTTGATTCCAGTTAAGGGATTTTCTTCCTTGTATTCATCTGCTTCGGACACTTTCGCAAATTTTTAGAACGATTTTTCTGAATTTTAAGTGGATTAGTAATTTTTCGTAGTCTCGGTTATTGTTTTATTTCAATGGTATGCCTCCATTAATCGATTCTATCGAGTATGTCTATTATAAAGTAAAGTGTAAGCTATATTATTCTGCATAGAGTTGTAAACATCCTTGTTAACCAGAAACTCGTTGTTGGATTAAGTTTGTTAGATATGTGGATTTGGGGCTGGTTATCTCAGACGAAACGGGGTTAGTTGTCTCATGTGGCAACTTAGCTCCGAGGGAATCACGGTGATTTCTTTTGACATGTATGGAAAAATGGAAGAATAGTACCATATCAAAGTGAATTAATCAAATTTATTTCAATGTAGCCTGAGAAATTAGTTTCAGAGAATATTCTGAAATATGCCCTGAGTGTGTTGATTCCAGGATCGAGTCTGGGGGGTGCCTCGAGCTTTTTTTTGGGGGGGGGGGAGGGGAGACACTTGAATTCATTTATTTAAAATGTTGCATGTGTGTATTAATAAAAATTCCCAATATAATTTGGGGGCTATTATTTTACTCTGTGCGATACGGGACCCGTTGTAATTCCCTCTCCCCCCCGACGTATTTAAGATGCCATTGCGCACAAGTGGCAACGCCATGACCCCCACAAGGGGGTGGGCTGACAAGGCTCCAGCCTCGAGGCCCGGGACAATTTTCACAAATATTTTGCTTTTTCACGCTATAAATTCATCATAAAGGGACCCCCGTGAAAGTCTTGTCGGAGGGCCCGCAAAAGATCCCAGCCTAGGGGCCCTGCTTAAGGATGTAGGGGCCATGGGTAACGCTTGGCACAATTGAAGAAATTACCGTTGAATAGAGGCCATATGTGAAATTCAGGTTGTTTCAGTTCAATTACGTTATCAACATTCATAATTTTCGAGTGTAACAAACAAGAGAAGTGGGGATATATAAAAAAATATCGATATTGAAAACCAAAGTAATCAATTATTTCAGGTTTTTTTCCCCCTTTTTGATGAGCAGATTGACAATTAAATACAATCGAACAAGATAATTCATGATCAATTTTAAAAAGGTTATTTAGTTCGACCATTTTCAATGTTTTATAATGAGTGAATACCTGATTAATGTTTTGTGACAACTTTGCCCCTTATATGAGGTTGCTTGTCACAATAAATTTTTAAAAATTTATATTTCGTAAAAAGAGTGATTTCTTTTGTTTTCGAAAAAGGTGTATACGCTAATTGTTCAAATTTGATGTAGATATATTAAACACATTTGATTTGGTTTGAATTACATACCCGAAATGAATTGGAATGTAAAGAGTGTGACAACCAACCGTCTCCGTTTTCCTCTACGGACAGAGTCGGATTTATGGTTTTTTTGACCCCCATGTTCCTCCAAGTGTCAAAGGTGGAGTTGTCTGATCTAATGTATATGAGTATATATAAATTTACATCATCATCAATGTCGTCGCGCCTCCCCCCACTCAATAATTACCGTGCCCCCCCCCCCAGACTTCCAAGTCTATTTCCGCCTATGCTGCTCCTGTAAATACGCCTGCCTCGAAGTCACTCACATGCTTCCACACTTTCTAGGTCACTCTTTTGGTATATCACTGAACTCTTCCCTCGCTCTCTAGGTCACTCTTTTCGTCACTCCCATGCATAGGCGTATGCGGGATTTTCTTCAAGGGATCGATAGAGGTTTCTTTTTTTTACTGCAAAAAAAACTGCGAAGGATCCACCCTTAACAACTTCTCCCCCCCACCTTCCCAATGCCCCCCCCCCATGATTACACGCTCTCCGGGTCACTCTTTGGGTCATTCACATACTTGCACACACTCTAAGTCACTCTTTTGATCTCTCACCACCTGGTCCCTTCCACTTTAGGTCACTCTCTTCTGATCACTCTCGTACCTGCAAACTCTATAGGTATCTTTTTTAGTCGCTTACTTACTTGATCCCGTGCTCTCTACACGAGTCGCTCGGCAAGGTTGGACTGACAGGATCCTTCCACGGACCCGACGAAATACTTGATTTTTTTTTTCTTTCAACATTGTAAATTTACTCTCCACCGATAATCTGAGCTTAGGGGAATTGCTTATATAGGGGGCATGTCTGTAAGTCACTCTCTTGATCGCTCAAAGACCTAGTTATTCGATCTTTCGGCTGAGGCTAATTTATGTTTTTGTTGCTCTCCATTCTAGTCTAATTTTTTGGCCACTCATTCCCCAAAATTTCCGTCCTAGGCCACAGCCCGCGTGTGTGTGTACCTGTACTCTACATTCCTCTTTTAAATAAACTTTAAAATAAGCTTACTATAGGCTTATATTCCCCATAAGTTTGTTTGTGTCCTCATGAATTTGATTCTCTGGAAATCGCAACAATCATTCGATGCAATTATACAAATAAATACAAATACAAATACAATGCCACAACAGGCAAAATGCCCAACGAGGTGGCTGAGAAAAAGATGCCCGTAAAAATTTATTCTTAATTATTACGATTTTTTTTAACATGATTTAAAACTGATTTTTAACAAATAATTTGAAATTTGAAATTTTTTTATTAAATTGTTCAAAAAAAGAAATATTGAAATAAATTGTGAAAATTAAATAAAATGGCTTCCTAAAACAGTTTTTTGCATATGGTTTCGAATAAGGGGGACTTCATACATAGTTTTTAATAAATAGTTGCAAAACAATTAGATTAGTTTTTATTAAATGATATTCATAAATATTTTTCAACACAATCGTTTTTAATAAATGTAATGTTTTTAAACAAAGAATTTTTAATAAATTTTTTCAACGAGAGATTTTGGGATTTTTTTTCAACAATGATACTCAATAAATGATTTTTAAATAATAATTTTTTATAAAAAAAATGGTTCTAACAATGATTTTTTTTTGTTAAATGTCCGAACAATAAACTCTAATGAATGGTTTTAAATGGGAAATTTCATAATTTTAAACCAGGAATTTTTCAGAAATTTTAAAAATAACGATTTTGGGGAATAAATGTAGGAAACATTCATTGCCATTGTAGAATTTTTTTGATTCAGTATCAGTTTTTTTATTGATCAATAATTTATATACGGGGGGATTATAATCAAAGCTCCCGTACACTCTGTGAATAGGTTTTCCTGAAAAATTGTTTATCCGAATGCAGCCAAATTTTCAAGTTTGTAACTTTTCCAATCCTCCCAGTAATTGAAGAAAACCCGGGAAGAGCGCCGGGTATTTCTGCCTATATACAGGGTATTCTGTAAGTGCTAATGCGGCCTTTATCTCATCAACAGCCCATCGTAGAGGTATAGTTTCAATTTAAAAAATGCTTAAAAGGCGTTTGAATAATATTCGCTGCACAAGTTGGACGTATGACGTCGCTAACAACAGAGAACAACAACTACGACGACAAAACTGGGAATAAAAATGTTCAACGTCAACTGAGATGAACTCAATGATTGCCTCAAATCATCAACACTCTGGCACGAAGTTAAAAAATTATCATTATCCACTAACATGCGAGTTCAACTGCAAAATGACTCAGCACTGCTATCATTTTCACGTCAGTTGATCAAACTTGACAATGGAAGAATTCCCGTAGAGACCCAAGCACTGGACTCATTACGTTCCCAAATGGATTTTGCCAGTTGTTAAACTCAGTTCAAGAACTTGCAGACAAAGTCTTCCCAAACATTGAACAAAATCACCGAAACCATGAGTGGCTTTGTGAGAGAGATAGATAGATAGATAGATAGAACCGTTCACAACGCCAGACTGATGCAAAGCACCTTACTTCCGTTACCTCAAAAGAGGCAGAGTTGTGTCGGAAAAGTTAGCAAAGATTTATAGTGGTGTCTTCCCTTGCCCCGTGCTCGCAAGTTTCGAATCACTCGTGTCGTTCTCCCCACGAAGACAGCCATCAACTCGATGCAACGTACAAGCCATTTGACAAAAATGGGTGTCTGAATCCAATGACTAGGGGGAAAAATTTCACGTGCACCCAGTGGCACATAAGGGCAGGAGACCGCATCCTGGGATTTAAAAAGAAATGTGCTAAAGACTTGTGGGACAAGTAAGAAGTCGGCATGTTGAAGTGGGAGAGATTTGAGAATGGTCTAAGTACACAAAAATGTGTATACAAAATATATATATACAGAGTCTCGACTGTGACGGGAAACGAAGAAACAAAGCCTCCGTCCACAGTCCTGTTTCCCTTTCCTTTTACAGAATATGCAATATACACACAGAGCCTGCACTGCGACGGGAATAATGAAACAGAGCCTCCGTTGACAGTGCTGGGCATTCACATTTGAATTACACGCACATACATTATTTAAATTACAAAAACTTCCCTTTTTATACTATTGGGAATGCACATAAACATTACTATGAAGGCAGTATTAGGTGCAAATATCACCATGAGCTCATACAAATATAAATTCAAAGTTACGCGCGAGGTTGGTGGTTCGATTCCCCGCAGAGGAATGTGACTTTTCTTTCCAATTATCCTCGCTTGGTATCCAGTCATTTGTACTTCGTATTTCAGGATATCTTTATGAGACCATGTGAAAAAGATTTATGAAACAAAAATATTTCGATTTCCAACCACCAGGTGAAAAAGTGGTGCTTTTATTGAATTTCTCTTTCCCCCCCATGAGCCATATAGCGTACATACCAACTTTCAATGAAATGCGTCCTCCAGAACGGGTGCTACATAGATAGGTTGGAGTAGTGTCAGTATATTGACGGGTGTTACACTAGTCCAAGTAGTGTCAGTGTACTGCAACTACCCCGACCTATATAGCACCCGTTCTGGTCGACGTATTCCATTGAAACTAGGTATATACGCTATATGAACCATGGAAAAAAAATGTAAAATGTGATAAAAGCGCCCCGTATTCACCTGGTGGTTGAAAATTGAACTATTTTTTATTTCATAAGTCTCTCTCCCGTGGTCTCATTAAGATATTCTAAAAATTTGGTTGTATTCGGATAAAAAGTTTTTGAGGCAAAACCCACTCAGATTACGGGGACTTTAATTACAATCACCCTGCATTTGAAAATACTCTTGATGATGAACAAAGAGATCATGGCCCCCACAAGGGGTCGGCTGACAAGGCTCCAGCCCTGGGGCTCGGGAGGATTTTAATCATTTTTTTGTTTTTTCACGCTATAAATTCATCATAAAGGGGGGCCTCATAAAAGTCTGGTCCGGGGGCCCGTAAAAGATCCCAGCCTAGGGGCCCTGCTTCAGGATGTGGGGGCCATGAAAGAGATAATCGAAAAACACTGTTCCTTCAATATATAAAATACCAAATAGGCTTATAGACATTTAAATGAACATCTTAAATTCTTGTTGTAATAACTTTCAAAAAAAACTCATAATTCAAAATCTATAACAAAGTAAAAAAAAAAAATACAGTCAATAAATTCCGTTTTTTGGACATAGATGTTGCGGAGCAAGTGGGAAATACCCACTTGGCCTTAGGGAAGGCCTAACGAAAGGTGAAAGAGGAAATATATGGAGCCATTTTTTTTATATTTGTCATTTTTTTTGCACATATATCGAGGCCTTTGTATTAGTTGATAGATACTTCTGCAACTGCTGGAACGACAGCATCAAAAATAGCAACAGAAAACGAAAATGGTATCGAGGTTATAGCTTGTTAACCTTCGGGCACAAGGGTGTTGTCGCTCTTGGCCGCGTATCGCCATCATCAACAATAAATCCATCCATCTATCCATCTCTGGATCTCTCTCTCTCTCTCTCTCTTCTTCTCACCTTTCTCATTTTTGTGCTAAATGGATCCATCTGTTACTGAAATGTATCTTCAGGTAATTTTTTCGAAAGCAAAACAAACTCGACAATTACTAGACATTCGTCCGAATTCCTGGAGTGAATTTTTAGACTTTTGTGTCGCCCATTATTAACAGCTTCTTTCAGGTTGACAGGATCAAAATAAAATTATGGTAATTATTTCCCTTTTGAGATGAAAGAAAAAGGTGGAAAAATGCACTTTCGTAGATAATGTAGAATGAAATAGGGACACACACACAGAGAGAGACTCATGAAACGGTCTTTTAGTAGTGATAAGGAAAACGCAATATGTAGTTTTGACCCTTATAATTCATTGTCACTGGTTATTTATTGTTATTTAGGCCTCAAGGCAAAGGTCTTTAAATGAGTCGCAGAGACACGAGCCAGTCAACTAGATGTATTTCAGACATAGGCCGCGTATTCAATAATATTCTATGTTTGTGCGAGCTTTATTCTTGGAGCCTGAACACAAAAACGAAGAAACATCTAAGGAAATAGTTTTAGGAACAAATGAATCAAAATAAATAAAAAAACAAATAAATAGATGAATAAACAAAAACAAATTAAAATAAAATAAATTAAAAAAAAACAAATTAAAATGAAATGAAATAAATTTTTGTGAAATAAATGAGTCTGTTGGTCTTTGGTTAAAAGACCTTAATCAGATCGCATTACGCCAATCGCGCGTCATTTAAATTTTAAATCTATATTCAATGTTTAAAAATGTAATTTATGAAATTTACATTTGAATGTACTAATACGAAAATTGTATTTGGATATAATGAATGTAATTGTATATAATTACGAAGTGTGTATATTTATAATTATTATTTGTACTGTTTGATGTATAGATGTATTCTATTTAACACATTTAGCATCTACCCTTTTCCTCCTACTAAAAGTTTGATCATAAAAATTGTCTGCGGTCGACTGTACAGGGACCGGCCTCTTGTCGGCTAACAATATATTGTACATTGTAATTTATTACAAATCTTGAATTGGGATAAATTTGATTTGAATTTTAAAAAAAAATAATTAAAAAAAAAAAAAAAAAAAAAAAAAAAATATATATATATATATATATATACAGGGTGATTATAAAAAAAACTATCCCGACATATGGGCCCCTAACTATCATACCATTCACAGAATTTTGATGTATGCGCTCAAGAATGATATGGAAAACAGCAGTGTCACTCTAACAGTTACGGTTACAATGAGAAAATTTCGAAAATATCAAATGGCAACACCAAGTTTTATGTATTGGAATGTGATCTCCATTGTGAAAAACCCTAAATAGCGTTCGAACGGCAATTGTAGCATGAAAATCACCGGCGGTAGATAGGCTAAAAGAGAGGACAACCAATAAGGACAGAGAAGCAGCATAAAATAAAGCATTTGATTGTGTTTCACACATGACCTTGTGGAGGACTAATCAGGCTGGGATCTCAGCCGAAGAAACGGTGTGACGAATGAAACGAACATTAATGCTCTGGTGCACGGCAAAGCCCTTTTTCCTTGCCTAGCTCCGGGGATTTTCGTGCTACAGGTGCCATTCCAACGCTATTTAGTGATTTTCAGTATGGAGATCGCGTTCCAATACAAAAAACTTGGTGTTGCCATTTGATATTTTCGAAATTTTCTCACTGTAACCGTAACTGTTAGTGTGACACTGTTGTTTTCCATATCATTCTCGAGCGCATACCTAAAAATACATTATGCCAAAATTTCATTCAGTTTCTGTGAATGGTATGATAGTTAGGGGCCCATATGTCGGGATAGTTTTTTTATAATCACCCCGTATATATATATATAACCCAGGTTAGAACCCCACTAGTCGGCGGAATTATGTTTCCTATGGTTCTTATGGTTCCTATGTCCCCGATGTTATATTTCGTGAATGCAAGCCGATCACCCACTTTAAAAAAGTGTCGCCGCAGAGAACCTACACCACGGGCCTACAGCAATACAATTATATTCAATCATTGCACTTCGCTCATAGTTAGAAAAACTAACGGCAGATGGAAGCACTGGCAGACGACATTAAATTGTCGATGGTGATGGACCGGAGTTGTGCTCGGTTTAAAAGAAAGAAAAAAAAAATAGCATATATACAAACGCAGAACAAGCATTAGACAGTAACAAACTTCACGTCAGCTTTACAACACGTGCACGTATATTCGAACGTGTACCAAATCGTTAGAAATTCCTTAGAGGAATGCAGACGAGGTGCAGGTGTGATTCAATAGTAGCAGTGGTAGTAGTATTAATCTCTCCTTTTAAGCGTCGCGATAATTAAATCGTTAATTACTATTTTTATTTTCGGTAAAATTAACTGGCTTTACACACGTACACCACTTTTACTGAGTGGTAGATAAAATTACATTTTCTTCATTATAAGCAATTAAAATTAGTGTTAAATTAAGTATTTGGATTTTTAGCCAAAATCGATGAAACTTCTAATTCTTGATTGAAAATATGAAGGATTTTTACTTAAATATAAATATTACAGCGGTGTTAATACAAAGTTATGCTCCAGAAGCCTTCCCCCCATCAACTTTTCATTGAATATAACTAATGCACGAAAATATAAAGCTGATGGAAGCTGATATAAGTACACACAACCATTATTTCTAGCTAAAAACTTCTTTTCTTAAATATTCCTGCTTAAACTTATGCCCGTCCGTGAGTCTGGACAGAATTGCCATAATGTTCTTGGACATTCCATTTTTCTCATCGAGACACTTACAGACCTAAGAAGAGAAAAAATATAGCATTGACTAAATGGCATCAGCTCAATCAAACAAGGACCAGTCGCAGATCGGAATTGCAAGAACAACTTCGGAGAGTTTCCTGCTGTCAGATCGAACTAGTATTTACACTGGTAATGACGAGAAGGAAATGCAGATTATATGCTCAAGGTAATTGCTATGTGAATACAGATTTAGGTGAGGTCTATGAATAACTAATGTGTGCGTAACTCGAATCCGAAATACCTAGAACGTTTATGTGATTACGTCATTAGCGTAAAACGTACGAGGAAATGAATTTGAGCGCTGCAATTAAGCTTTCTCCATCGCGAAAATTCCTGAAAAAATATTCAGTTTAAATTTTGAAAAAAATTGTAAGTTTAGTTCTCGTAGAGATTCTATTCATTTCTTGAATATCATATTTAAATTTAAAGTGATTTTTTTTTTAAATAATCGACAAATGTAAAAATTTTACAATTTTCCTGTAAAAAGACAGTTATCCTAAAAAATGGATTTTTGTGATAAGTACAGATGAAAAATGAATCCATAATGTATACGGATACGTAATTTTCGTATTTACGGAATATATGCGATAAATACGAAATTTGCCATTTTTGATGAATAAATGCGAAAATTTGATTTTTACCCCTTCTTCCGCGGAATCTTGATAATTTACACTTTTTTTGAAGCGAAAATTGATAGTAAGTTTGCTGAGCACTTGAATTCCAGAACTTTAAAGAATTCAAGCACTCACAATTTTACTGCACCAAGTGTACAGTGCTTCAACACTTGGCGGCGTAATTAAACTATTAAAAAATATCGTGTCGTTGGTTTTAGTAAGTTTTTTCGTTAATGAATGCAAAATTTGTAATTAAAGTAAATTTTTTTGCAAGTGAATGTAAAATTTGTAATTAAAGTAAATTTTTTTGCAAGTGAATGTAAAATTTGTAAATAAAGTAAATTTTTTTTGCAAGTGAATGCAAAATTTGTAATTAAAGTAAATTTTTTGTGTGCAAGTGAATGCAAAATTTGTAATTAAAGTAAATTTTTTGTGTGCAAGTGAATGTAAAATTTGTAAATAAAGTAAATTTTTTTTGCAAGTGAATGCAAAATTTGTAAATAAAGTAAATTTTTTTTGCAAGTGAATGCAAAATTTTTAATTAAAGTAAATTTTTTGTGTGCAAGTGAATGCAAAATTTGCAATTAAAGTAAATTTTTTTGCAAGTGAATGTAAAATTTGTAAATAAAGTACATTTTTTTTGCAAGTGAATGCAAAATTTGTAAATAAAGTAAATTTTTTGTGTGCAAATGAATGCAAAATTTGTAATTAAAGTAAATTTTTTTGCAAGTGAATGCAAAATTTGTAATTAAAGTAAATTTTTTTGCAAGTGAATGCAAAATTTGTAATTAAAGTAAATTTTTTTGCAAGTGAATGCAAAATTTGTAATTAAAGTAAATTTTTTGTGTGCAAGTGAATGCAAAATTTGTAATTAAAGTAAATTTTTTGTGTGCAAGTGAATGCAAAATATTTTATTCGAATTTTTTGTGTGCAAGTGAATGCAAAATATTTTATTCGAATTTTTTTCCCGGAGGAATACAAAATTTTTGACATTAGCAATATTTTACTGGTGAAAATGAAAATATTTTTGCGGATGAACAAGAAATTTTTGTTTTCAATTTTTTTTTGCGGATAAATGTGCAAAAATCTGTCATCAAAAAAAATTTTTTTTTTGCAAATGAATGCAAAGTTTTACTCGAAAATTTGCAATTCTTCATTTCTGCAAATAAATTCGAAATTTCCGATTTGGAAAATTTTTTTTTTGGCGAAAGTTACGTATCTCTAATTATGTGTTATCGGGTTGATATTATTTCTACACTTTTGTGAAATGTAAAACACAATTTTTGCGGTTTCAATAATAACAATAATACGGAATAAACTCTCGTAATAACTGGATGATGTCCGCCGCCGCCACGAAATTTCAAATCGGGGTCGTACCCGTTTGCCAACGTGTTTCTTTAGAAATGACCTGAATAGATTTCAGTTTTTGTGCGTATGCATATGCGCACCGTACGCATATGAATAAACACCGAAGTGTCAATTCCCACATTTCACGAAATCTTCCGAAGGCATTTCACGAATCTTTTCTGGTATCACGTAATCAAGTTTCACGAAGATTGCACATTCTGCAGCGGCGTTCGTGGAAAATAACCTCCCACATTGACACTTTGTAAAGATGGTCGAAGGGTCGAAGCATTTCACAATGCTACCGGTGTCTATCAACTGTGCAATATAACAGATTGCTGGAATGGCATTTTAACGGGAGATCTGCTAGTTTCATCACCTATTAGTTATTACAAATAGGTTATCTATATACAGGGTGGCCTTGAACCCCATGGGTGCCGATTACTGACGAATAGTTGATCATACATACATACTTCCAATTAGGAAAACGTATCCAAATGACGTGTGGACTTTAGAATAAGTGTTTCCCAAAGTGGGCAATATCGCCCCCTAGCGGGCGATGGAATGGTCCGTGGGGGGGGGGGGGGCCGATAGAAGCTATTGATTTAACATAGGATCCTATGGGTTCACTTGAGTTTAGGGAGCGATGATAGAAAAAAATTTCTGAATAAGGGTTCGATGGAACAAAAAAAGTTTGTTAGAACTGCTTCAGATACCCATTCATATATTGTAAGGTTAGATATTAAAAAAAAAAATTGACTTTTTATATGGTCACCCTGTCCTAAAAACCAAATAACAGAGTTTTCGTCCTGTCTCTCCTGAGACAAAAAAAAATTGAAACTTTCCGTGAAGCCGCGCGGGACACCAACTCATGTAATTTAGGGTTTACGGAAAATTCACCGATAACAGTTCGTCACGAAGCTACCGAGTCCGTGAGCGAGTGAAATATTGAGTGACGGAGCGAGTGAGTGAGCTACTGAGTCAGTTAGTGAGTGGGCGAATGGGTAAGTGAGCGAAAGAGTGAGTGGGAGAGTTGAGTAAGTGAGCTCAGTCACTCGCTCGCTCAGTCAGTCATTCCCTCACTCGCTCGCTCACTTACCCACTCTCCCACTCACTCACTTCGTCACTCACCCGCTCACTCACTCATTAGCTCACGGACTCGGTAGTTTCATGATGAACAGTTGTCGGTTAATTTTCCGTCGATGAATTGTGGTCGGTGAATTGCATGGCGGTGAATTGTTGTCGGTGAATTTTCCGGCAGTGAATTTTTTGGACCCGGCAATTTAGTTTCTTAATGGAAGGGAGCAATAGGACCCCGAGTTAAACATAGACAAAAATTATGGAAGACTTTTATTTATTCTGAAATTATTTCTCTTATTAATTAGCAATATTGATTAGCTCTGAAAATTTTTCTTTTTACTAATTCTGAATAGTTTTTGATTAATTGCCGAATAAATTAGTTAATGCTGAGACTAATTTGAAATCAAATTAAATGATTCTGTGTGCAACTATTCATTTACTTAGGAAAATTATTTCAGGTAATTCTGAAATTATTTTCCTTCTAATCTTGAAATTATTTCTTTCAATAATCATGCAATTATTCTGTTTTTGATTGTGAAAAATAATTTCTATCAGAAATTACGAAATTATTTCTCTCATTGATTTACATAAGATTTTTTTTCACTAATTCTCTGAAATTCTTCTTTTCAAAAATTCCAAATTATTTCTTTAATCGATTCTGGAATTAATCGCTTTTCAATGTTTTAAACCATTTTCCTCAAAATGATCAACGCGCCACGACAAAAAAGCTCCGAGTGTCATGCATTGGAGACCAACTTGGCTTAGATATCTGAATTCGAAAATCACTTGAAATGAAGGAACGAACCACATAACTATTGGACAAACTCCTTCTACACTTCATGTGCAGTTCTTTCCCTCATTTAAGCGATTTTCGAATTTAAAATATATTGAGCGAATACTGTAATTGGAAAACCGGGTTTTTTTTTTTGTTGGACTGAGCAGGGACGGGGCAACAACTTTCTAATTGGGGGTTTTTTAAGATAGGGTGGCAGAATTGAAAAGTCAATTTTTTTATTATACGACCCCTTGAAATATGAACGACGTATGTGAGGTTTACGTGCTATTTGGATACCTTTTCCCTGTTGGAAGAATGCTTCGAAGATCAATGATTCGTAAGTTATTCTAAGATAAAGGGAAAGAAAAAGAGTCTGCATACATAGGGATACCATTACCATACATTTGATTCGAATTTTACGGGACATTCAAGTATTTTCCCGTAATTTTTTGCTCTTTCTTTCATTAAAATACCCGGTTTTTCCAACAAAGATCGCTTGAATTTGTTATTATTTTTTTGAAGTTATAGATGAAGATAATTTTTCGACTTATAAATTACGTTATGATCACCATAAATGTAAATATTCATCTCACTTGTTTTGGTGAAACACATTTGAACTTACTTCACTTTGAGAGATGTAGCCTCTCTTCCCCTTATTTACCACAATATCGGCAATGTTGCAGCTATAACTGGCGACTTTGCTGAGACAGTTGGCGATGAATCATATTTTCCTTTATACAGGAGAACTTAATTTTCTACATTTTTCTCAACATTGACAGCCAATGTATAGTTCATATTTGGATGTATAGTATAGTATAATATAATCCTCCACCGTAATAATAAATTCCATACGCGTGCCCCCATAATGACCAACACTTCGATCAGATGATACATAAATTATTCAGTAATACTAGGCTAGTTTGTTATTAAAATCAGATAAACCAATTTAACAATCAGATTTTATGAGTTTCATTGTTACAATAGAGCTTCATGAATGCTGATTCGATTAATGAGGGTTTTGTTCATCATACATTATATAATCAAATTTCTTATATAATGTTCTAGATATTTCTAGCTGAAAAGGAAATTGATGAAACAAAAGATGCTTTTTCATTATTTGAATCCAGAAATAATATAGAAGCATTTATAGAATGATAAAATATACGAAAAATACGTGAAAAATTTCCGAGGGTATATCCTCCCGGGTTGGGTAACTATGTATATAGGAGGTAGTGGTTGGGCCCATACGTTAAGACGGCGGTGCACCATATGACATCATTGAATCTCAAATTGATTTGTACGATTTCAATTAGGTATGTCGGGCTATAATGTCATACGCGTTCTAGTATATATTCGACCGCCCTCTAGCCGGGTATAGTTGGATATTGGACTATAGTCATTCCATGTGCACTGCCAATCACCAATGGTCCATTCCAACTTTTATTAAACGAATTTATTCAATTTTCTTTACCAAACGCAAACAAATTGAATCTAATTGGTTTTCTTTTAAGATAGGGTGACTGAATAAAAAGTCAATTTTTATTTTATTAAACGATCCCTTGAGAGATATGAACGACGCGTTATATATTTGGATACTTTTTTTCCTTTCGTGTTGGAAGAATGCTGAGAAGAGATAACAATTTTTAACATGTTCTTTTGGTAGAGTGACCATACGTCCCGTATTTCCCGGGACAGTCCCGATTTTTGCTGCTTTTTTTTTGGTTGTCCCGACTTTTTTTTGCAAAAATGTCCCAGGTTTTCACGTATTTTCTATGAAGCCAACTTCACTTTTGATTCTTCAAATCAACGATTAAATTTATCTTTTCATCACAGAAATTGCATTACCATAATTACGACTACTAACAAGAATATACGTCTCACACATTTGTCTTCTTTTTTTTTAATCACTGCAATTTGAAGTGGTGCTTCATTTCCCGCGATTGGCGACTTTTCTCTGAGTTTAGCATGTGTTGGCGACTTTGCTTAATTTTGTCATCAATTTTAGCGATAATTGGCGATATTTTCCCGTATTTCGAAACTCAATTCCCCGTATTTTTCTCGAGTAAAAAATGTCACGTTTATTACAAACGGATCAAACACGGTGAATTATTTTATTAGGCTAAGAGCACAAGACAGGGACGAAAGGAATAGCGTGACCGAGCACAACAAATACGCAGATCAAACTCCCCAAAAAAAATAATCAAAAAAGAATTAACTTAAGTTACCATAGCAGCCAATAGTTCAAAGAAATGAGATGAAGACAGTCCTTTGTAAAGGCTTGTAGCCCTCATCCGTTGCAATATGGTCAGCATATCTCTAGGTGCAAAGTGATATTCTGGAGTCCCCGTATAGTTTGAAGTACAATAGAATCCGGACTATCTGGCTTAATGCGGCAGAAGTACGGGCCGGATAGGCTCACTCCCCCCCCCTACCCCCGCATACCATCAAAAACACTATTTTAATTCCAAAAACCTCCTATTCATATTTTGTGGCCTCTTGATACAAGTCAGTACGTTATACATAAATGAATACATAATGTATAAACGTTTGTTATGGACTGTGCGTTTTAAAAATTTATTACAGAAAAAGAAAGCCCAAGAACATATAAATATTAAGGAAACAGTTATTTTCCGGATATTATGCTGAGGTGAGCTCGGAAAGAAAAGTCATCACGTCTCCGCCGGGACTCGAACCCAGGCCCTCTTGCATACCGGGCAAGCATGCTACCATCTACACCACTGGAGACACATGAATCTGCCTTCCTAATTTCACGCACTGTGTCACGCACCTTGCCCGGTATGCAAGAGGGCCTGGGTTCGAGTCCCGGCGGAGAAGTGATGACTTTTCTTTCCGAGCTCACCTCAGCATAATATCCGGAAAATAACTGTTTCCTTGATATCTCTGGCTGAGAAAAAAGCCATCTATATCCCACATATAAATATTGTTACGAAAATTATGCAAATAGTTATTATTTATCATTTATTACGTCATTTTTCGCCGTAAAAAATCATTACCATATGTAAAAAGAAATTCTGACGTACTCCCACTGTGAATATCGCCAAATTGGCAACAAACTTAGCGAACTTTGGCGACAGCTCCGATGATTTCACGACGTCATGTGCGCCAAGAGACTAGCCGGATAGTCGAGATTCTACTGTACCAGCCTACTAATTAATTGCTATACCTTCTCTCTAAAATTATAGTGTCAAATATCATTATCACGAAACCTCCTGGGCACTTGAACCCCTCGGGCACATGCATTGAGACAGTCCGCTGTAGACCAGGGTCCTTCAACCGTTTTCTATTTTAGGACAGGTGAAATTAAGTGAACAATTTCGTGGACCGGCATAAATGGAATAAATAACTTGAAAACCGGCGAAGAGGGAAAAAATGATAATAGAAAAAAAAAAAATCTAAAGAAACCCCTCTGCTACTTATACTTCAAAATCTACATTCATACATGCAGGAAACGTGATTGAACTGAGATTTCTGCTGCCACCTGTCGAATAAAAACGTTAATAAGTTTTTGGCAACAAATTTATATGATCTCTATTGGGGTCATTCAAGTATTACGTCGGCATCGCTGGGGGGGGGGGGGTTTCCGATTTGCTGACTTTAGATGACGGGGGGGGAGGAGGAGGAGGAGGGGGGTTTGGATAATTCTTACGCCATCAACTACCCTTTATGAAGATATGAAATACTCTTAAGCCCCGTTCATATGTGCAATAAAACATCCCGGGACAAACCCGCTACAAACCCCCATTCACATGAGGTTTAGTTTATGCCGGTAATCCCCCTCTTCTTTCCGGAAGTCGTCACTGGTTACGTGGGTTGAACGGAAGTGATTGATTCAAGATGGCTGACGAAGGAGCTTAAAGTAGTTTTCGCGGCGCAAAGGATTATGGGAGACAAGGTCGGTGTCGACCTCCAATCCACCCCAAGAAAGAGGGGCTTTTTTTGATGAGCTTTTTTCTCTCCCACCTTTTTCTTCCCTACGAGGGGAAAAAAGTTGTCATGCGGTAATTATCACCAAAGCGGACCCCCAATCTTGCACATGTGAACGCTGCTTTAATGGCAACTTACTCAATGCTCCAAAAACGAGAAAAACCTTTCGATAGTTTGTGGGCACTTGAAGCCCTCCTATTGATGAGTGCCCTACGGAGCCACTTTAATGATCTCTAAATGTTTCGCGGATCCAAATGCTCTGGAAATGTGTACGGGCCACTTAAGTGCTCTGGAACTGTGCCACGCATCACTTAAATGATCCGTAATTATGCCGCTGATCACTTAAGTAATTAGGGAATGTGCCGTGAGGGTAACTTCAGTGATGCAGAACTACAGTGGTGGCCGATTAAGCTCTTAACTTAGCTCTAAAACTATGCCAAATGTCACTCAAGGGATCTCTAAATGTGCCACGGATCACTTAAGTGTTCTGAATTGTATCGCGGGTTATATTCAAGTGATCTGTGAATGTGACACGGGCCTACTTCAGTGACCTCAAAATGCACCACGGACCGCTTAAATGTTCAGGAATTGTGCCACGGGTTATTTAAGCGATCTGTAAATGTGCCGCTTAGTTGATTTCCATAAAATTAGGTTTGAGGGGGCAGGCCACATAAGATAGTCTTCAGCGCCACATTTGGTCCACGAGCCAAGGGTTTACCATATATGTCTTAAAGGGTCGCAAAGAATTTCTTAAAAAGAAATTTTCAGTTCTTAGCATTCAAATTAACAGAAATTGATTATTATTTTCTTTGGAAATTTTAATTAAAAAAATCCTTTTCACATTTAAAAAATTAATTTTCGTCTGGGGGCGAACCAGCGCCCCTCTCCTTATCTCCCCCCCCCCCCCCGCGTACGTCTCTGATCCCACCAATATGCGTTAGGAGGTGGGGGGACAGTGCTGACGAAATTTTGCTGACGGGAGGGGGGGGGGGTCAGAGTTTTGTTGACTTTTTCTGACAAGGGGTGGGAGGAGGGGATCAAAAATGGCTAAAAACTTGCTGACGTGATACTTGAACGGTCCCATCTCACGAATCGGTGTCGCTGAAGTTGCCTGCGGGAGTTCTTAGAGGAACCGATGCTGAAAAGTTCTCCGAGCATGTTCGGCCTAATTGCTTAACTCACCTTGTTGGGGACAGAGCGGGGACCATGTTCTGGTCTGGTGGTGGTGGTGACGACGAAACGGTTGTAAATCTGGTAACCTTGTCCTAACATAACCGCACGTTAGAAAAAAGGAAGAAGGGGGGAAAATTTCTCTTTTCACCGTCACCATACGTGTTCTATTTTATTTTTCGTAGCATATAGTAGATATATATGTATATATATATAAAGTATATATGAAAAAAGGAGGGGAAAAAACAACTTCGGTTCATGGGATTACAATAAAGCTTCGCGGTGATGAAGAGAGAGGAAAGAAAACACAGAGAACTGGATTGAATTTATTCCACTGGCGTTAAAATTCCTCATTCCGTGTGTTTAGGTCATATAAGTGCCAGATGAACAATAGTGCTCCACGAAGAGTCTCACTCCTAAAAAGTGCTCCGTGACCTAAAAAGTTTGGGACCCACTGCTCTAAACATGCGTATCCTCAGAAATGCTTTTGTTTTCACCCCCACCTTGTACTTAGTGGCACATTATGTGTTTTTCCCCCTTTTTAATACCTTTCACTGCTCATTTTTCACGCAACTCCCGTAGTGACCACTCATGTACCTCTAAGGCAGTGTTTCTCAAAGTATGCGTCGTGACTCCTATGGACGTCGACAACTTTTGTCAGGGATGTCGCGGCGAGCTACAGATATTTTTCTGGTAATTTATACTTTGAAGTGGTTTTTTTTTTGTCATGAATGAAAACATCTACTTAACTATTCTGGGCAGCCGCAGATGAGCCATGAATTCGGCAAAGAGAGCGGTGGACGACAAAAGTTTGAGAACCACAGAACCTAAGGGTATGCGTACCCACTGCTCAATGCTAATATATATTTACCCATAACATAGAATTTCAATCATTTTCAGAAACAAACCAACAACGAAACTCTCACACACACAAGAGTAGAATCTCAGAAACATTTCAATAGTAAAAACGAGTTTTTTTAGGAGGAAGTACGAGACACGTATTAGAGAGAATAAGGCTTGATTATTTTCCTTTTCAAATGCCCGCTTATTATTATTATTATTATTTTACGCATCCCGAGAATCTGTTGTTGATATTTTCTGGGTCAACCAGTGTAGTATGGTTTGCCTTTTTACCATCATCAATGATTTTTCTTATAGAAATATGCTAGAGGAGCACTCGACCTCAACTATCGACCGCAATTACATTATTGCTTGCTATGGAATATGTAGGAGGAAAATAAAAAAAAAATACCGGCAAGGATTTTGCATGTGTCAAAGATCATGGAATAAACATGAAAAAGCATCACAATGAGAGATAATAGCGTCTGGAGCGGGAACCATAAAGACTTATTCCTCATGCAAATCATGATTATCCATCAGTGAAGAAGAAGCGTCTCGAGTGAACCATCGTTTGAACCGATCTCATTTCATTTGAATAAGTCTTAAATGGAAACCTCTTCCAATCAATTTATTCACTAAAGAATCCTGAAAATTATCATTCATTATTTCTGGATTCAAATAATGTAAAAGCATCTTTTCTTTCATCAATTTCTTTTTCAGCTAGAAATATCTAGAACATTATATAACAAATTTGATTATATAATATATGATGAACAAAACCCTCATTAATCAAATCAACATTCATGAAGCTCTATTGTTACAATGAAACTCATAAAATCTGATTGTTAAATTGGTTTATCTGATTTTAATAACAAACTAGCCTAGTATTACTGAATAATTTATGTATCATCTGATCGAAGTGTTGGTCATTATGGAGGAACGCGTATGGAATTTATTATTATGGTCGAGGATTATATTATACTATACATACAAATATGAACTATAAATTGGTTGTCAATGTTGAGAAAAATTTAGAAAATTAAGTTCTCCTTTATAAAGAAAAATATGAGACATCGCCAATCGGAGCTAAAACTGTCGCCAACTGTCAGCAAAGTCGCCAGTTATAGCTACAACATAACCGATATGGCGGTAAATAAGGGGAAGGGGGGCTACAACGAAGTGAAGTAAGTTCAAATGTGTTTCACCAAAACATGTGAAATGAATATTTACATTTATGGTGATCATAACGTAATTTATAAGTTCGAAAAATTATCTTCATCTATAACTTCAAAAAAAAAAAAAAAATACAAATTCAAGCGATTTTTGTTGAAAAAACCGGGTATTTTAATGAAAAAAAGAGCCAAAATTACGGGAAAATACTTGAATGTCCCGTAAAATTCGAATCAAATGTATGGTAATGGTATCCCTATGTATGCAGACTCAGAAAAAGTGAGAGAGATCTCGCGGTCTTTGTGCAATTATCTCCACAAAAAGTAGCAGACATGACACAAATACATTTTTATGCAATCCGCTAACATTATTGCCACTACCCAAATTTTTTAGGATTCGCATTAAAAATGTATGAAAATTAAGAATTTATGAAAGAAATATTTTGAAAAGTTTTAAAATTCTGAACTAATGAAACAATTTAAAAATAGATGAAAATTCTGAATAAATAAAAGAATTTCGAAATGGTGAAAATTCGGAGTTAATGAAACATAATTTCAAAACAGTTGAAAATTCACGATGAAGGAATAAAGGTGAATGAAAATTGATAATTAATGAAAGAAATAATTTCAAGAGGAATGACAACCGAGAATACACGAAAGAAATTCTGTAATTTCAATATGCAGGAAAACTCGGAATTAATGTCAGAATGAGTGAAAGATGAAACCTCAGAATTAGTGAAAAAAATTTGAAAAGGGTGAAAATTCAGAGTTAAAATGAAAGAAATATTTCCGAAACATCGGAAAAGTCAGAATTAGAGAAACAAGTTGTTTAGAAACGGATGAAAATTAAGGATTAACGAAAAAAAAAATTCAAAATGGGTGAAGAAATGGTGAAGAAATGGGAATTAATGAAAGAAATAATTTTAAAAATGGAGGAAAATTCGGATTTTATTTCAAATTGGGAGAAATTTCAGAATTTACATGAACAGAATTTACATCGACAGATGAAAATTGAGCATTAGAGAAACAAATATCTTTTTTTTGAAGTAGATGAAAATTAAGGGTTAACGAAAACAAAATTAAAAATGGGGGAAAAGTTAAGAAATAATTTCGAAATGAATGAAATTTTAGAATTAATTTCAGAAAGAATTGGGAATCAAGAATTGATTTCAGAAAGAATGGGAATCAAGAATTGATTTCAGAATGAGTGAATTTCAGAATGAATGGGAATTAAGAACGAATTTTTAAATGAAATTAATTTCAGAATGAATGGGAATTAAGAACGAATTTTTAAATGAAATTAATTTCAGAATGAATGGGAATTAAGAACGAATTTTTAAATGAAATTAATTTCAGAATGAATGAGAATCAGCAATTAATTTAAGAATTTATATCAGAATGAATGAGAATTAATAATAAATTTAAGAATTTATATCAGAATGAATGAGAATTAATAATAAATTTAAGAATTTATATCAGAATGAATGAGAATTAATAATAAATTTAAGAATTTATATCAGAATGAATGAGAATTAATAATTTATATCAGAATGAATGAGAATTAATAATTTATATCAGAATGAATGAGAATTAATAATTTATATCAGAATGAATGAGAATTAATAATTTATATCAGAATGAATGAGAATTAATAATTTATATCAGAATGAATGAGAATTAATAATTTATATCAGAATGAATGAGAATTAAGAATTTATATCAGAATGAATGAGAATTAAGAATTTATATCATAATGAATGAGAATTAAGAATTTATATCATAATGAATGAGAATTAAGAATTTATATCATAATGAATGAGAATTAAGAGTTAATTTTGAGACTGAACGCGAAGTCCTCATTATATTTTCAGAACGGATGCGAATTAAGAATTGAAAATTAATTTCAGAATAGATGAAAATTAAGAACCAACTGCGGAATGGAAGAAAAATCAGAATCAATGGAAAAAATAATTTTGGAATAAATAAAAGTCTTCTATATAAAGTTGCCTCTTTGAGGGTCCCTTTCATGAATTATCTCATTTGAAGCGGAAGATAATTTTTTATATTACTATATACGTCCATTATTTTCCAACTTGATACACCATGTCCATAACGATGCATTTATTTCACACCCAATACAATACTAGTACAGTCGAATCCCGTTTTAACGAATACCGTTATAGCGAAAACCTCGTTTTAACGAACACTTTTCTAATCCCTCAAATAAGCTTACATAAGAACAATGCAAACAACTTGAAATTCCTTTATAACGAAGTGATTTCTCCGGTTTCTTGGAGTTCGTTATAACGGGATTCGACTGTATTTACAATATTAGTACCCTTTACAATATAAGTATTTAAAATGAATTCAAATCATTCTTTTTTGGGGGGTTATGTGCATTACAGGTACAGTTAACGAGGGTATGAGGTCATCAGAATAGCACTAGCAAAGCAACACATATCGTGATTGTTCTCACAATCTAGATTAAACTAGAAATAAGGACATTATTAATTGTTTTCGCTCGCGGTTTGAAATCTGCAATTAAGAATTATTACGTGAATTCTTTTCTTATGATAATTCTTACGTGAATGCCGAATATTTAATCATAATACTTTTTTTACGGTAATTCGAGAAAGATTAAGTGCTTTTTTTTTTTCTGACAGAAATCTGATTTTTATTGAATATAATCGGATTACCAGTCACCGTATAATAAGTAGGATTTCTTACTATAATGATGCGAATAGAAAATCTAAATGGCGACACCAATCGGAACTGACATTATTTGATGTTTAATGTTTTTGTACCCGTTGATACTTGATAATGATTTGCTTTTTTTCCCATAGTTTTAGGCACTAGTATTCTTTATAACCTTTTAAAATATTTTATACTTGGTTTTTCTTTCTAGTTAAGTTGATTAACTCTGGTAATATCAGAGATCAAAAACGTCTGGTTCGACTGGTCTGGGTTCGAATCCTTTCTGTAAGAGGCCTGTGTAGGCCAAGGCTTTAAGACTTTTAGTCTCGGTCTAATTATCTTTCGTATACATGAGGCGACCGTGGTTTGACAAAATAGTCTAATGACGATGTCTTGGTTTTTTTTACATTAATTCTGGATTTTCATTCATTTTGAAATTATTACCTTTAATTAATTCTGAATTTTCGCCAATTTCAAGTTTATTTCCTCGATCCCGAATTTTGATCAATTTTTGAATTACTTTTTCAATTAGTTCTAAATGTTCATCAATTGTGAAATAAATGATTTTATTTAATCTAAATTCCCATTCATTTTTCAATTGTTTCTTTCGATAATTCCGTGGTGTTTGGTCAGAACATGATGACTCCAAAATGACATTTTTCAGATATAAGCATTTTCATTGTCATTTAAAAATCAAAAATAAAGCATACACACAAATGCAAATGAAAATATCATACGTCAGCATGTTGTTTAGCCGTATGCATGTATTTGTGCATTTATCTCACTTCTAATTAGTTATAATTAGCAAGACTTACTTTTAGATCAAAAATCCATTTTTTGGAGATATCATGTTCAAACACCACAGAATTCTGAGTTTTCAACCGTTTTGATATTAGGGTTCACTAATTAATTCAGAATTTTCATCCGAATGAAAATTACTTTAATTCTTAATTTTCATCCTTTTTTTAAATTATCTTTCATTAATTCTGAATGTTCAACTGTTTTGACATTATCTTGAATTAGTTTTGAATTTTCATATATATTAAAATTATGCATTTCATTGATTCTGAATTTTTAACCACTTCGATACTAGCTATTAATTTAGAATTTTCATCTCTGAAATTACTTCTTTCATTAATTCTGAATTTTCATCAATTTTTAAATCATTGCTTCCGTTATTTCTGAATCTTAATCTGTTTCTAAATCATCTTTAATTCCGAATTTCCATCCATTTACAGATTTGTGTCTTTTTTCAATTCTAAATTTTCATCCATTTCGAAACTATTTTTTTTCGTAAATTCTGAATTTCCATCTAGTTCCAAATTTTTCTTTTACAAATTCTGAATTTTCATTCATTTCAAAATTATTTCTTTCACAAATTCTGAATATTTTCATTCACTTCAAAATTATTTCTTTCACAAATTCTGAATATTTTCATTCACTTCAAAATTATTTCTTTCACAAATTCTGAATTTTCATCCATGTTTTTCCTCTCTCGTGAATTATTTTTTCGTTTTCATCAGTTGTGAAATTATTTTTTTCATTAGTTTCAAATTTTCATTCAAATTTCATATTCTGAAATATCCATTTCTTTCAAAGTTAGTATTTGTGTCATTAAATCAGTTCTTAGATATAAATATAGTAGAGCACAACTTAATGTTTGTATCAATGATGCAATTTCAGTTAAATTTCATGACTTTTTTCATCAGAAATTTTCCGTATTGTTCATAGGTCATACACCTTAGCACAATGGAACAGAAAGGAAGCAGCAGCTACTCAAGCATACCAACTAAATCACACATTATCATCAACTTTACGTTAAGGAAGCGAATAAAAACAAAAGGAAACGGAAATGTCTATATAAATAAAATTGTAATCTATCCTTAATCACGAATTGCACAATGTGAACTATGCTTTTTTGTGACTTGAGCTTAATGTGTCGGATTCGCGAAAATGAAATTTTGTCGCATTCATCGTCTTCGCGGCACAAATATAACACGTTGCTTACTCACCATTAGTAGTAACTTAACTTTCATTTTTTTTGAGGAGAAAAATTGAAGGAAAAATAATATTAAGAAATGAGGAACAGGTAAAATAAGTATTGAAAATTAGTTGAAACGTAACCTACTATAAAAATTTTATTCTGTTCTATATTGTGCTTAAATGCAATCTATTGTAATAGTACTGTGGATTCTAAAAGTCCGTAATAGCTTAGTTGCATTTTCATCATACTGAAAGCCTTCTTCTTGAAAATAAGTAATAACTGTTATAAACGGCTGCAATCGGAAACAGCGTTTGAAAGATATGAATTTGGGAAATATCTGTTTGAATCTCGTTTTATTGTGGAAAAACATCGTTTGAAGAAAGTTTAGCTGTGTGGGAAAATATTCATTGAAATGAGTTTGGCTATAGTAAAAAAATGTTTGTTGAAAGAAGTGTGGTGTTTAGGGAAACATTATTCGAAGAGAGTTCTGTTGCAGAAAACATCGTTTGAAATACGTATTGCTTGAAAAAGAAAAGAAATTCTGTTTCGGGAAGTATTCTTAGAAAGAAGGTTTGTTGCGAAAAGCATCATTTGTAAAAGTTCTTTTGCGAAAAGCATCATTTGTAAAAGTTTTTTTTACGATTATTTGATAATTTTTGTCGCACCATGGTCATTTTCTGCACACGAGGGCTAATTAGACCGGGACCTACAATTTATTGCCGATTCCAAACGGCAGGCTTGTTTTTTATACTAATCGAGGGGTTGGTGCGCTAAAGCCTAGATGGGGGACTCCTTGCGGTAGCAATTTTTCCCTGCGGTTTTGTCGCCGTTTTTGTTGTACCCCTGTTTTTCTGACAAGGAAGAACTCATGACACCTATAAACATCCGTTTTTTTATGAAAAGCATCATTTGCAGAAATTCTGTTGCAGAAAATTTCATTCGAAAGAAGGATTGCAAAAAATTTTCAGGAAGAAGGTCTGTTGCGGGAAGCAACCATTTACGAAAGTTCTTTCGCGTAAAGCATCCTTTGAAAAAAGTTCTGTTGCGGAAAGCAACATTTGAAAGAGCTTCGTTGCAGGAAGCGTCATTTGAAACTGTTCTATTGCTTAAAACATTTGTCGTTTAAAAGAGGTCCTGTGGCGGAAAATATTCTTTGGGAGAAGTTTTGTTGCTGAAAATATCGTTTTTTTGAAAGGGGACTATGACATTATTTGTAAGGACATCATTTGGATGTTGTGCTGTTGAAAACATCCGAGAAAGAGGGAGTTAAGAAAACTTTTACAGAAATATAGTCTTCAACAATCTTCATCGATATCTTTCTATTATTTATTTTGCTTTTATGTGTAATTTTCATACTGCATGAATTATGATATTTAGTTTTTCATAGATTTTCGAAACGTGTCACAGTCTGTCGCAATTCATACAGACTATTTGTCATGGGAATAAGTTCGGTCACGAAGGGCGACATGATTTCCAGTTACCGAGAGATGTGTCCGACATTGGTGTATTGATTTATTTCTATGGAGCAATTAAAAACACGCATTATTGATCAATTTGTCGTAGATTTCACCTCATTTTGATCGTCAGAAGATTCATTATAATTCATGTTTTTTTTAATCAATCTTTCAACGAAAGTCCTTGATAGTCCTTGTTAGTCCGAACGTATCGAACTAATTGCAACTAACGCGTCTTTCTTTCTCTCTCTTTTCGAAAGCCACGGGACCGCCGCAATGTATATATTTTACTTGTCTTCTTATGTACATCGCTCACGTGCTGGCACAATTTATGACCTCGAGTCACAATCTTTAATTGGGGGCAATTTTAACATCTTCGAAATGAGATTGACATTGGTGAGCCTCGAAAAGGTCTTTCACATGGCGAGATCAATCAAATCGATTGTCTTGCAATTCGGGTCAGACACGGTTATTCACACTCGCACTATAGGGTTAGAAATCCCAAAAAGTAAAAGCTCCTAATTCTTGTAGACATAAGTCATTGAAGAGTATCTAATGCCCACTTAATTGATATTGTAATATAGAATAAAAAATCTCATACTAAGGATAAATATTTTCACAATAAATTCTGTAACTGCCACAACGATAAAAAAAAAAACAGTGGAAAATTATAAATAACCTAATAAATAAAAATACTGGATCTGCAAAAAAACCTGTTGATAAAACTATTGAAGTAATAACCGAAGAAATGAATGATTACTTCATCAATGTTGCTAAAAATGAAATAAATGAAAGAAATAGTGATGATAACGGTCTTCCTCAACAATTTGTACATAATGAGATGAACTCAATTTCAATTACTCCTATAGAAAATCAATATATAAAAAACTTAATCATGAAATTAAAATACAATAAAGCCACTGGAAATGACGGCATAAATGCTAAAATGTTAAAAATCATCTGTAAATATCATCTAAAATTTTTAACTCATATGATAAACACCTCATTTTCAGAGGGTATGTTTATTGATAAATTGAAATATGCTATTGTAAAACCCATACATATATCTGGTGATATAAATGAATATAATAATTACCGCCCAATTTCAATTCTTCCGATTATGTCAAAAATAATAGAACAAGCTGTTAAATCAAAGATAATGAACTTCCTCAACTCTAATTCGTATTTTGCAGAAAATCAATTTGGCTTCCTTGAGAATAAAAATACAGAAACTGCAATTCTGAAGCTTTCCGAGTATATTTATAAAAATGTTAATAACAATAATAAAACTATTGCAATTTTTCTAGATTTACGCAAAGCATTTGACAGTGTAAACCATAATATTCTCTTGGAAAAAATATATAAATCTGGAATTAGGGGAATTGCCTATAACTGGTTTAAAAGCTATCTTTAGGACAGAAAACAAGCAGTCAAGATCGATAATCATACCGGCTCATTTAGGGAAATTTTTAGTGGGGTCCCCCAAGGATCTGTACTTGGCCCCTTGTTATTTTTGATTTACGTTAATGATATTCAACATTTACAACTAAATGGCAATATAAGTTACGCGGATGATACAGCAATTGTTATCTCTGATAAAAATCAAACAACTCTCAAAATTAAAGCGGAATCTGATATTTCAATAATCTCAAATTGGCTAAATTGCAATAAATTAACTCTTAATCTAAAGAAAACCGAATTCATTTATTTTCAATTATACTCAACTAAAAACAGAGAACCTATCATAATCCGGTGTCATACAAATGACTGCCCACGGGAGCATTGTACTTGCGAACAAATTTCAGCAACGGATGAATTTAATTATCTGGGTATTATCTCCAATAAAAACCTTAAATGGAAATCCCATGCTGTTTCTATAAGTAATAAATTAAAGTTTATCAACATTAGAATCCATACATTAAAAAATATTGTCTCCCCAGTCTCTCTTCGATCAATCTATTTCGCTTGGGTACTGCCAGTTATACAATATGCTATCACAGTTTGGGGTGGTGACTATGAGACTAATGTTAACATGGTTAGAAGCTCTTTGCAAAAAGTAATCAACAATGTATCTCAAAAAATTTTCATGATCCAGGACTGCAATAATGACTATAGATTTAATACTCAGAAACTTTATCTTTATAAAACAATTTTATTTATCCAGAAAAACCCTGCATGGTTCAAATTAAAGCAAACAGTAAGACAAACTAGGAGAACTGGAACCCAATATGAAGTGATAAAACCATAATACAGAAACAGTTTTTATACATCGCACCTAAAGAATATAATAATCTAAATCATGATATAAAATCTGAAAAATGTATTAGAAAATTTAAACGATTACTAATTAATGATATCAATCAAATCTTTTGAGTAACAAGTAGAATGCAACCTGCCTTTCTCACTCTTATTTTTTGGATACCTTATATTTGACTGTATTTATGTTTTTTTGTTGTTGTTTTTTTGTATCTGATCAATTTTAAATTTCAGTGAGCATGATAAATTTATGGTTGCAAATTAATGATATCAATTTCGCAAAGTGCAAGCACAGCGAATACTAATTTTTATCTACTCAAGTCCAGATACGAGTGCTGTTTTTTACCTGGTTGGTCTGTTGTCAAGTATTATCAGTTAAAGAACCCTGGACGGATCGTACGATCCCTTGGGTTAATATTGGAATGTAATATGTGTTTGTGTATTTTGTGTTCTGTATTTGTCTTGATGTGTTAATTAAATTTCAATTTCAATTTCAATAAAAAATCTCATACTATGGACGCTCTATAGCAATAATTTACGGACCTTCATGACTTAAATGAGTTAATTTAAATCATTTCTTCAACTCTCGGCAATCCTAAACTGGCTCTATACTTGCATTCTTCAAATCAGACTGTCTTTATAACTATTTTAAACAATTTTAAAGTGGATATCTATAGAGGTTTAAAGCATATAATCACGGAACCATATTCAAAAATCCACCGTCTTATTTACGCAAGACGTTGCATATGATGATCTACTCCCATTATCATTTAGCTTATCTCTAGCCTGCATTTAGCAGTGAAACTGGAAGTTAGATAGTTTTTTGATACGGATCATGTTCTTGCTTCAACAAGGTTCATTTTTGCAGGCCCTGGTTGGTATTTAAAGTCTTTGTAGGTCCGAATCGAGCTTAGACAGTCTCTGTGAGAGAAGTACTTCCCTAAGCGGAAAAACTGGTTCATAATATAGACATAAAAAAATTATATTTCGCTTAACGGAAGTTAGATAGTGCCTACGTTAAATAACGGAACACGGCATGAAACACATGCTTGATTGATAGCCTACGTTGAGAGAATGAGGGAGAGAGAGCTCCCGACGTGTTGCATGAAACGGTATTCGATTCTCTAATAGCAGTAGACTACTACTGAACCGTAAATGAACTTTGTAAACATTCCCCTGACGAATTTCTTGTGTGTCCAACGTATTTATATTGTCAGAGTTGCGCATGTTTCATGTCTTAGTAGTGCTGCCATCTGCCTTTAATACTTTGAAGTAAAAATGGTGGATGCCTGAATTTTTATATTGTGTAAGAATCTTCTATATAATGATGGACTGGAATTGCGTGTTGTATAGAAAGTAAGGAACAGCTCATTTTTCAATACGGACAAGCAAGAGAGCTTGTTTTGCTATAGACCAGGTTAGAACTGTAGACTGAGTTGTTTGCTATAGACCAGGGGTTCTTAACAATTAGTCCTTTTCGTCAAGTTATTAGAAAGATAAACGAGGGTCCGTGAAACTTGGGATGGAGTACAATTAACTGAATGTTCTGTTGAGAAACCCGTGGCCTTCACATTGGCACGTGGGTCAATGGCCTTCAAGAACTTCAAGATGTCTGTCTGTGAAACACAAAAGTTTGAGAACATCTGATATACACTTTTTTTCCCAGATGGTCTCAACAGCTTACTCATAAATTTTCCGTGTATTGGCTTCGAATCTCAAGAAGGGCTTATAAATGACTTCACCCTTCCAAATTAGACCACCAACACCTTCAAACGCCACGATCAACAGCGATTGCGTATGGAGTTATTGGACTGTAAAATAAGAAAAATAATCAAGGTGTATTGGCTAGCCTACGGTGTATTCGAGAATCACCTTTCAAAAACATCCAAATCACTTCAGACAATTGTTATTCATAACGAGATTGCCAATCACCACGAAATTTCGTGAGAACTTCATCGAAGTGTTTCGTAGCTTCTTCGTTTTAGGTTAATGGAAAAAGTCGATTTACTACATTGGTATCTCAAACACTCTTCACGCACACATTTCGCGTCGGCAACTATCAAACGAGATCATCCACAAGTTTCGTAACACCCGACTGGACCTTTACCTATTTCTCCATCGACAATTTTTTTTTCACAAAAACGAATAAAACAAAAATCAGTTCGAGGACAAAATATCATCATTTGTCATAATTTTCCGTTTTTTTCTTCATACATATAATCGATTCAATTATTTTAGAAAAAGAAGAAAATCACGGCTCTTCAAAAACGAAAACTCAATTAACTCAAGGGGAAAAAGAAAATCGTGGTATTCATTCAAAGATGGCCACATTGAACTCTGAAAGTGAAATCAGACTCCCCATAATGAAAAAAAGGAAAAACATGTCAATGTTATAAGATATTTATATTTAAGGATGACAGGTTATACAGAGATAGTGTCTGTCATACTCTGTCAATCAATTTTTGGCCTCATTCTCACTGAAAATTTCCATTTCTTATGTGGCTGTGTGGCATTGACGAATCTCCCTTGAATACTCCCCTTAAAGACCTCTCCTTAGAAAATGAAGCCATGCTCTCGTAAAGAAAGCAGGGCAATGTCAATTTCTATTTCTTTGCACTTCTTTTTAGTCTGTAAAAACCAGGGCCAGGAATCTATTAGAATTTTTAATCGATTAATCGAATTTTAGTAAGACTCGCAACGACGAGACGGTCCCCTTTGTCTTTTTGTAATTCTGATCTCGATCACCAGCGATCCCTTTTAAAAATGCCACTGGGCACTTCTATGTGCGGGTTTTATTTATATTATTTTACAGCAAATAAACACCAACTGCTAAAGTTTTGCAGCAAATTTGATTAGTGTTATTGTTTAGAAACCTACCATATTGTTTTTTTTTCATGCAGCACATTAATCGAAAACTGGTCACCAATTTCAGTAGGAGAATCGTCACAAATTTCAGTAGGAGAATCGTAACAGTTCTGCTTTCATTTGATTGGTGGCAGTAGGAGTTATAGTTCAATGATGATTTTTACATGTGTATTCTCTCTGTATAGGTACTATCAATATTTTCAAGAAAGCATTTATTTTTAATTGCTGATAAAATTTTATTTTTGTCCGTTTGTTGGTCATGGACAACAGTAATCAAGAAAGGTACCATTTTCTTTCATGTGGTGAATAAATTAACAAAATATGGACTTTTACTGTCTGAGAATGGCTGAGAATGCTTCTGTGTACATAGAGATATTTTGTCATTTCGCACAGATATCGAAATTCTGTGAGCAGACAAAACAGCAGAACTGTGCAGGTTAAATGAAAGACAATATGTCCCCTATTTGGAAGAAAGAAAAGGGGGGGGGGCACATTTCTCATGTTGAAATGAAATTTTTCCTTTATCCGCGAGCATCTTGGTGCTCATCATGCCCCCCGCTCTACCATCCTGGATCCAGATTCCCTAGACTGAGGTATTTGGTGTTGGATTCCTCTATATATTGAATTCATAGTGTAGAAAACAAAATGATGAGATTTGTCCCGAGCCCTGCCCTTCTTCGGGTGCTCACTTAAAAACCATTGAGAATAGATGCTTGATTTCGTACTCAAGAGATTCGGTCAATACCCTATCATTCAATTATTAGCGTCATGATTATTTCAGTCAAAAAATATGCCAGACTTCGCCTGTCGGAGCTTTTCTTCTGGTGATGGTTATAATCAAATCTCTTGATTCGCGTGTATGTGAATAAAGACTATCCCAATAGTCTGACAGGGCTCCAACCTCGTGAGTCCCAACCATGAGTTCGACCGGCCACGACACGGAGACCCATGGGCCCCCATATCCCACAGCAGGGGTCCCCTAAGCTGAGATCTTTGGTAGGCCCCAGGTTATAGTCTTCACGGTCATATCAAAATACAGGATTTCCCATAAATTTATAAATCTTTTAAAAATTTATAAACAAATGAAGGAATTGTTTTTCTAATGTGGTTCGCGAAAAAGTTGTTCTCACGATGAGGGATTTTTTTTTTGGGGGGGGGGGAGACAATAAATAATTCAAGTTTTTGTCGACAGGGGAAGCCGAACTAAAGCGCATCACTGTCACTATGCAAACCAGAGTCTTATAAAATGCAGGGTGTGTGATTAACAGCTCATTTCTGAATTCTCCGGTTATTCGCATTAATTGTGATGATAGCATTGGTGGATAAAGCACTGTTGGTGAAGTTGTTTTATTTCAGCCACGAATCACCGGCCGAAGCTTTAAAACGTTTCGGACGCAGAAGAGATTGAAGAAATGTTCAGGTTCACTAACTCCTGTCTTGCTCTCGTGCAGTACCCTCTATCGATAAAAATTTGAACTATTTTTTTTTCTTACCAAATGAATTTCCTTACCCTTCGCGAGAATAATTTTTTCACCAACTGCATTCAAAAATACCGATTTCTTCAATTTCTATGAATTTTTACGAATTTATGAGGCACCCTGTGTATAGAAAATTTTATAATAGCAGCATCACACACAAGAAGAGGCAGTATGTTTTATTGCAAGTGCGATCAACTTTCAGGAGAGTGCGGGCCTCTATTGATTTGAAAACGTGCCGAGGGTCACTTAAGTTATTTTTAAATATGCCGAGAGACATTTGAGTGATCTTTAACTCTGTCGCAAGTCTCTTAAGTCATCTGGAAATATGATGCGGGCCCCTTTAGTGCTCTGGAAGTGTATCGCACGTTACTCAAATGATATGTAATTTAGCAGCGGGACATTTAATTGATCTGGGAATGCGTTGCGCGCCGTTTGAATTGTCTTTTAATGTGAAACGGGCCACTTAAATGGCCTCGGGATATGCCACGGGCCACACAAATGATATGGAGAACAGCATTAATTAATCTGGAAATGAGCCACGCGTCAGATACCTCCGAGGGCCACATTTGGCCCGCGAGACATGGGTCGAGCGTATACGTCTTATTGTATTGAAATAGTTTGCCGTGGATCAGTTTGCCTGTTGCTTATGCGGACTGTATTCGATGGAGAAGGCTCACGTTCCTAAATCTCTAGCACGGGAGGTACTTTCAATTACCAGAGAGCAGACATATTGTCTGTATCTTTACATTCTTCTCGTGTCTGATCCAGAGGGGGAGGAAAAGTGATTAAACACAACACGTGATTAGAATCACAAGAAACAGATATTATTCCGTATAATCACAGTAATGGCATATCCATATGATGAATTTCACGTGAAAAAAAGAGAAAAGAATGTGGCACCCAATTTTTTTTCCCCCTCAATGAGAAAACGATTAGAAAGAAAGAAATCCCACAGAGATATGTGGATATTATTATTTTTTACCTAATTTCAACCTAGATGCTGACCAGTCCAACTAGTTCTCGTCGGGGAACTAGTAGGCGATACCGTGAAAGCTATACGAGATGGTTTCAGTTTCAACGAAATTATGAAGGGCGAAAAATTATCGTTGGATTATTCATTATAAGTCTGAAAGATTCTCGAGTTTCCGAAAAACTTGGCTATTTGAGTTCATGGTGTGCAGCAAAACTGTTGGGTACATCGAATGGCTCCCACGAGTCCCGTACGCTCGTTACGAGAAATTCGGAGGCGTTCTACTTTCCTCTGTTTTAGATCACAACAATAAACAAAAAGCTTTTCCTATTTCTTCTGAGAAATTCAGAGTTTTCTTCTAAGAGAAGGCGTCTGGGTGTCGACCCGTGGCAATGTCAGTCGGATTTTGAGATGGGAAAAAAACGTTCTTTGAACAGTCAACACCCACAATGTTTTTGTTATTGGGCTGGTTATTTTGGAAGGCGAGAAGGTGCATCGTAAGGTGGACGAGATTCGTTCATTCGACGTGGGAATGAGTCAATGATGATGCATCTAATTGGGGAGGAACAAAAAACATTGCCTTATTATTAAGGGAGGGTAGACGGGGGTAAGTTTATGGAAAGTAAAAGTGTTTGTGGAATTCCTGAGAGAAAGGAATGGAATCGAACGACGTGGTTTGTGTGGACAAAAAAAAAACGGGTCAAGTTCAGCAAATGAAATTCCATAATAATCCGGTGACTGTAACCCCGAATTTCAGAAGTATTAGTGTTTGAAATTCACACATATCTGCATACCCTAAATGGGGTCTATGCCGGGGCTATTGTGAGCGAATTGAAGTATTCACATTCGGAAAAAAAAGAGGAAATTTGAGGAAAAATATCTCTAAATGCCGAAAAACCGTTTCATCGGCATCTAATGTTGTTTCCCCCCCCCCCAAATTTCGTCAGTAATAACCACACAACCCCTTGCAACTTGAATGACGTATCTGAGTACTACCAAAGCCTCCTAGAACAAGTATCTAGGAGGCTTTGGTACTACACGTTATTTGAAAACTTTTCCTAATTGGAAGTACGCCTTTAGGATAAACGGATCGCCAGTGAAATGCCTTACCCTCCCTATTTGTTATGCACCCTGCATGAGTTGGTATGTATTTTTCAGCATTCCGGTATATTCTGTGATAATATGTGCTTTTTTTTAATTATGACAACTTGTCAAAATGCATCCGAATAATAATTTACACCCCCTCTCCCGAATTCGATTAGGCCAGTGCTTCCCAGCTTGCGGCCCGCGGACACCTAGAATCCTTTGTAAGCGTTCCGCGGGATCATTTTTCACCATTTGCATGAATGGCACATTCATAAATGATAATTTTGTGCTGCGAAATTGTATAATTTGCAAATTATAAAAAAATAATACATTTTGGGTTTCATGCGGGCTTGGCATGTTCCCATAAGGCTAACAGGACTCTATCTGGGGACAATTCTTTTTTTTTTTCAAATTCAAATTTATTTGTTTCCAAAATTAAATAACACATGAAACAGTAAAATCTCGATGTTTGTCGTCTAGAGGCCTAAGCCTGTACAGAGCAACTAATCAAAAACTAAAGACGAAAGAAACAAAGAAAAAATAACACAGAAGTTATAATAAAAAATAAAGCTAAATAATAAAATACTTTTGGATAGATTTTTGTAGCAATTAATACTGAAAATACTTGTTCACAAAACTAGCATTTGATAAAGTAAAAAATGGTATGAGGCAACCACAGGCATATTGATAATAATATAATTCGCTTCTATAGTTGAAAATATACATCAATATCGTCTCTTGCTATTAGAAATTCAAAAAGTGATTTTTTAAATGATTCAAACCCGGATAAATTCTGTATAACAAACGGTAAAGCATTATATAGTTTAGGAGCAAGGTAGTAAGAATTGTTTGCGAAATATTTCTGTTCTAAATGAGGGTATGCAGTAAACTTCGTTTGGTCTTCTCAGTGATACGGACTCTCTTTGAGTGCATATTGATTTATTACGATATATGTAGAGTATGATTCGGTAGATGGCGTTGTGTCTTATGGGGAGTAGATTTAAATTTCTATGAGTTGAGATTTGAGAGCGAGCACTGTAAATAGTTTTGAAACATCTGTTTTGAATAGAACAAATAGGTTGTAGATTTGTCTTGTAATCGCATCCCCAGATGATGATGCCATAATTGACAATTGAATAAAACCACGCACACATAGTACTGCGTATTATAAATTACCTTGCGTTTAACGGTGGTAGAAGATATTAAAATAGTGTATTCTAATCGTTGTGGTGTCGCGAATGCTCTGTAGTGAAGTTATTCCTGCTGCAGAGCCCTTGCTCTTAGGATAGACTTTTCATGTGAATTTATAGTGTGGAAAAATTATGAGAATCATCCGATGGCTTTGAACTCTGTCATTCACACCCTTCTGGGGTCCCAAGGCCGTGTGATCTCTGGTGGATCCCCTGGACAGATTTTTCACAGGTCCTTCGGTAATGAATTCATTGTGTGAGAAAAAACAAGAAAAAATATTCAACAGGAATATTTTTGAATTTGAAGCGGCAGAATTTCTCAGAAATTCTGCCGCTATCTTTTGTTTCAGATAACAGAATTTATATACGATAAAACGTAGTTTTTTAACTATTTATAGTGCATGAAGTTTCTATTTTAAATTGCTGCTAATGTTTATTTAATCCGAGATATTTTGTACCTGTTGAATATTTTTTCTTGTTTTTTTCTCACACAATGACTTCGTTACCGAAGGACCTGTGAAAAATCTGTCCAGGGGATCCACCAGAGATCACACGGCCTTGGGACCCCCAGAAGGGTGTGAATGACAGAGTTCAAAGCCATCGGATGATTCCAATAATTTTTCCACACTATAAATTCACATGAAAAGTCTATCCTAAGAGCAAGGGCTCTGCTGCAGGAATAACTTCACTACAGAGCATTCACGACACCACAACGATTGGATTACACTATTCTAATATCTTCTACCGCCGTGAAAGGCAAGGTAATTTATAATACGCAGACTAAATCAATTTCTCCAGTGTACTTACTACTATTATATAAAAATTTTTTAATAAGAATGCTGAATTTATTATAAATTTAACGTTTATCTTTTTCTTTTCAATTTCCATCTTATTGCTCAAAAAGAAAACAAAACACTTTTATTCTTTCAAACAACTCATATTAAAAAAAATCATAAATGTTTTTTTGATAGAATTTTTGATACAAATCTCAAAGTAACAGTTTCTGTAAAACCTAACAGATGGCAGCACAAAAAGTGCTGCTGTAATATATAATCCTGGATAGGGTTATGAACCATCCTTCTTTTTGGGGCGTCCTTCTACGTTTCCGAAAACTCGTCCTTTTGTCCTAGGGCAACCAACTCTTCCATTAGTAGAAACTAGAAATTTCCAAATAAAAAACGTGTAGAAATAATTTGTATGAAATTTTTTTTTCTATTGAGTATACACCGAGAAATTGTAAATATACATTTTAAAAACATGTTTGCTTCTTTGAGGGTATTTAATTTTCAAATGCATATCATCTCAGTTTTAGTTCATATTTTGGAATTTTTAACCCCTTCTTTTTTAGGGTTTTTTTTAGGGAATATTGCTACGATCTATAGATGATAGAAAGCACGATTCGTTCGATGTCTCTTAACAATATCGAAATCTGTTGGCAACAGCAGTTAATACCGGTTTCTGTTTAGCGCAAAGACGTGCGATTGGCAGAGAACATTCCAGAGAGTTCCGCCCCTCCAGACAGTGGAGTCACAAACCTGGTACTATGAAATATAGAAATTTGTGGAATATTTTTTTTCTCGAAGTTTCGACCAGAGATATAAATAGTGAGGGGATCACAAGAGAAGAGACTGGAGGAAACGTTAGTTGGGATTGAACTTTTAAGAAAGTTGTTAGCTCTCTGATTAGGTTGGAAATACGTGTAAATTGCTGTTCTGTAAATAAATCTGTGTTTGTCCGTCGAACCGCTTCTTGTTTTGCAATCCCGAAGTCTTGAAAAACAATATTTTAGCATTTTTTTAATTGGCATTTGCATAATTTTGGAGCATATTTCGCCACTTTTTAGTGCATGTAATTCTTAACTATTAAAACGAACAGACATAAAAAGATTAAAATTTTATCAGTAAAATATTTGAAGGTTAAAAACAAGTTTTATCTTGTTTTTATTTAAGATGAATTCCCATAATGCCGAAATAAAGGAAATGTATTGTTACGATCTGTAGGCGATAGATGGCGCGATTTGTTCGATGGCTCTAAGAAATATCGAAATCGGCTGATGCCGGTTTCGGTTTATCGCAAAGAGATGCGATGCTATTGATGAGAACATTCTAGAAATTCCCACCCCTCCAGACATTGGTTCAACCCCTCCGTACGGTAGCGCCGCCGACTAGGAAACTGTAAGATAGAATTTTGTGGAATGTTCTATTTCTCGAAGTTTCTGTCGGGGTTATAAATAGTGCGGCGCTCACAAGATGGCAGGCTAGACAGGCTCAGCGAGACTCGAATAGAGAGATTCAGTTGTGTTTAAACTTTACGAGAAAGTTGTTAGCTCTCTGATTAGCTTGTAAATTGCTGTTCTGTAAATAAATCTGTGTTTGTCCGTCGGAACGCTTCTTGTTTTGCAATCACGAAGTCTTGTGGAAAATTATCCGGAACAGTATATTCACAGTTAAACTCAGCGATATCCGTGTCTTCGGCCAGGCAGAGTGCACGACTTGTTGCCCCAGTAAAGCATGTTTCAATAAGGTTGTTAATTTCAATGTTAGCTTTCACCACATTTATCACCACTTTTAAACATAAGCAAAGTCACTGATCGAATCCACCATATTACACTGAAATTTGAGCAAAATTTCTGGTAAATTTAGATAGTTTACTGACGATTTATCATATACCAATACGAGCTGGGGATTGCACATAATCACCGATAAATGTGAAAGAAAAAAATTTATTAAACTTACAAAAATGGTTGGTAACTATGAATAATAGCCGGTGATCATGCATAATAACTGGATTTATTAAATTTCCGTAATAGATATAGCAGTTCTATTTTAGCTGGGAAAAATTACTGTAGAGTTCAGTTTCTTTTTTTTGCCAGAAAAGTGGTGTTATCTATTGCGTAAATTGGCGAAATGGCGTCATCAAGGGTGCTCGCGCAGGCGACCTCCTACCTCCTTTCTCAGTTTTCGAATATGGTAACCCTACTTTAAGAGGATATGCCCTCCTTTTTATGTTATTTCAAGCGTTCTCTTGCGTTTCCGAAAATTCCCCCCTTTTCAAGTTTTTGGAGTTATTTTTCTTTCTCCTAATGATTTTTTTTTTTTACTTTGAAACCTATTTCTTCATTTATATGAGTGTTTTTGTGGTTTTTTTCCCCACATTCATTTACCAATAGCAGTAAATTCTCAGAATTTTATCTGTTGCTGCTTTTTTCAAGCGGTTCTGTTTTAGAGTTGGGAAAAAATTACTGTGGTCCACTGAGGGGGAGCTACGAGAAAAGTTTCCTTTAACTCAGTGTATTGGTCGGAATTGGAGGGCCTTTTTTTTACAATTTAACTTAAATGGTGGGGATTTTGCCCCAACAGTGGAAATAAAAAATTACCACTGGAGGGGCAAAGCCCTTTTCTTGTTTTCCTGAGGCAGCTTCGATTTCAAACCCTACCAATATGAAGGGCGTCAAAGAAAAAACCTCACACAAAAGATTTCGCCATTTGCGAGACCGATTTTTTATGACTGGTCTTTTTTTTTTGAAGAAGGAAAAGGAAAGTTCAACTGAAAAGATAAGTTTTCCAGGGACTAACGTCTCTGCTGGATAACTAATAGCTTTTGCTCTCATATAAAGTCCGACGAAGAACAGATGGAGGATGGCCGAGGCGAAGGATTATGACTATTGATTGAATTTTTTTTTGTCTTTGATGGTCATTAAAATAAAAAAGGATTTAGTTACATAACCCTGGGAGTAGAAAGGATCTAAAGTTACCAGGTTGTCATCAGATGCCGGGCTTAAAACATTCTATTTTAGAGCACCCCCCAGTTTATACGACTTTCGACAGACGGAATCACAGCATAGTTTTTATTTAGCCGTGATTCTCCCATAATTTTAATATGAAGAAAACAAAGAAAGGTCACGAGGCTAAGGTAAACGTAAAGCCGAATACTACCACTATATGCAGTGGACAACAATGAGAAATTCAGCGCAAAACGCAATGCTCCACCATCGGCAATACAGCCAAATAAGTAATGCACTGCCTTCATAAATACAGCATAATACTCGTTGCACCGCAGTAGATACGTTACACACAACGATAGGCAATACACAATATACAATGAGTATTGCACCACTATATGCAATGCATCACAATAAGGAATGCACCACTATACTACTATACCACTATAGCACTCAACACGCAAAGCACTATCATCGGCAATAAAGCACAATACTACCACTATATGCAGTGCACCACCATCGGCAAAATAAGTAAGGGGTGATCAAATGAAAAGGTACGAAACGACACGGTGGGTACAAATGTAGACTTTATTCAAAATATACACCATAGGCCTGAGCACAACGATCCCACTGATGAACAAGCCGCAGGATTCCTTGTTCCCAGAATTCCTGTGGCCGTGACGAAGTCCTTCACAGCGTCCTTGAGTACGTCGTCCGAGTTGAAGCGCTTCCCTTTACTAGCGGCTAAAAATCCGACATTCCCCAGTGAACTCGACCAATCACAGAGGAGAGGGAATGAGTTACTCTCGAACCGTAAATTTAGCGGCGTAAACACTGTAAGAGAAGTGTAAACAACAGATTGAAACCTTCCGAGCCGGAGAAAAGTTAAAATAGTTCCAGAAGGAAGTGGTTGGGCCGTAGCTATAGACCGTTCAAGTATTACTTAAGCAAAATTTTATGGGTTTTTACCCCTCCCCAACTCCACTTTTCAGCAAAATCAAGTAAACTGGACCAAAACCTTCTAGATTAGTACCGTTATTAACCAAGGGGGCTTCGGCTGCCCTCCCCATTCTCGAGAGATACGCGGGGAGGGGGGGGGGATATAATGATATATTGTATAATGGGTGACCCCAAGTGACCTCCAAGAAATAAAAATTGAATTTAAAAATTTAAATTCAAATAATTTTAATGAAATATCGTATAAAAATATCTGTACTGTTTTCATTAATTTCTGTAAATTTAAAATGTTTTTTGAAAGCTTGTGATGAGAGGAAATATTTTACCCTGTACCCCCCCCCCTTTAAAGGTCGGTCCTGCTGTGTAAGCCCCCCCCCCCCGGGCCCTCTTTACTTCTCTTGTTGATCTGAAGCAACCTAGTGGAATAGATCGGGATTTCAGGACATTGCACTGCTGAGGTGAGCACCTCTACCAATCAACAAAACAACCATCAATTGCCATTGTGCTTTATTATATTTTACTAACATCTTTTGCCAGCAAAACTAAAAAAAATAACTTTTTGCTTCCTTAATAGTGCATGTACATTTTGAATGCTCAGAAGAGCATCGATCAAGTTGGTTTCAAAACCCCTTTCATCTAAACCAGTGCTTCTTAACCTTTTTCAGCTCATGCCCCCCCCCCTCCCCATGGATCACACTTTTTTCTCGTGGCCCCCTGTCCTATCCAGGGCCCCCTCTACCCTCATCCAAGAGTGAGATACTCTCTATTTTTTATTATGAATGAAATTTTAATAAATCAGATCAATCTCTGGAATCCTGGCTAGGCACGGATTCAAATGGTGGATTATCATCTCTCCCAGGAGTCAAATTATATTGTAAAAAACGGTCTGTGTGAAATACAGGACGATTCAATGAACATGCACGATAAATCGACCCTACCAACACATCAACCGTTGTTCCGGCGGCACTCCATACTTAGCTTTAAGTAACATCTTACATATGAAAATCATAGTAGCAGATCCCATATAGTGCAGTCCCCCTCCCTCCATTATAGACATGAAGATCCGGGTCATGCCCACATAGACCCAAGGGTTAAGACGCCCCCTTCTATGGACGAATCTGATGGATTCTGAAAGTAGTAATATTTTTCAACTATGTTTCACTTTTAAAGCTTTTCTCTTCACAGCTCTCTATGACTTCCTTCACCACTGTCATGTATCACCTTTCTTTTGATTTTCTCCCTTGCCCCCCCCCCCCCAGAATATCCCAGGACTGCAAGGGGGCCATAAGGTCCCAGGTTGAGAACCACTGATCTAAACAATAATCTTCAATGCATGGTTTGCTGAGCTGTTTACTAATATGTGTAGCATATCTAAGTGCCCTGTGAGTTTCATTTCATTAAAATGTCAAATGTGGTCAAAATCTGGTCCAAGTACTGATGCATCATTTTCCAAATCACATATCAATGCTTTGATTAAAAGGATGAAAAATGATTCTATTAAAAATCTATATCAGTGCGATAAATGCTTAATTAACAGGAAATTTTTGATAATTATGTCTTTAGTAGTATGAGATACTGTATTAGATTTGGTTGGAAATGAGGACAGGGCTGAAACTGGGGGGAAGACAGGCGGGTCTGGTGCCCTGGGTACTGAACCAGAAGGGGCGCCAAATTCACTCTTTAACTGCTTCCTCTACATGCAAGGGGCGCCAAAATTCCAGCTTGCCCTGGGTGACAAAGTATCTAGTTGCAGCTCTGAATGAGGATACAGTACTGTATGAAGAAATTCGCTCCAGAATCACTTTTGTTTGTTGAAACACAATTTCCCATAAGTTTCTATGGAATATTGTTTGATTTATTCCAGGTATGGCTCAAAATTTAAACTACCAAGTTTGTTTTTTAAAATACCAAGGAATGTTATAAAGACGATAAAAACTGACCAAACGCTAAAATGAATAGCTTTGAGAGCTGTAAATGAGAATTTATAGGAGTATAAGATACAGATCTTTTTATTTTAAACTATGCACACAAACACCAGCTTTATTCTGCTTAAGCCAGTGTTAACACAGTCGAGTGTGTAGGTGTCCCCCATCCATTTGTGTTTTGGTACATTTGGAGAACAGATTACACAAAAGGGGATGTGAGTAAATCAATGCTCAAGTGACATTCTGACAATGATTAGCTTGAATTCATCTCATGATGCAGCTGATTTATGTCATTGCTTGCATTTGTATCAAAGAAAATGTTCATTAATCACATCCGTTAGCCAAGGCAGAAAAACTATGGAAAAAAAAATTGTCAGCCAAGGTACTATATCCTTGATAAACTGATGTATTCGATTTTCTTCAAACCCGATTTGAATAAAGCCATGCCAATATGTTCTCATCCAAATGCTTAGATAATCTTCATTCCGATCCCTCCCTTCCTTGCTATTAAAAGCAAATATAAAACCCTATTTTTCCCTATTGGTGCTTACGTAATATTTGAACGGTTGTGAGAATAATAGAAATGCACAAATAATTATACACAGTGAGAGGGAAAAAAATTTTGAACACAAAATTTTTTATTAAGTATTTTTTATTATTTATTAAGTCATGTTATTGAATGACGTTTAACATAAATAAACAAAGTTGCACACACTATGTCATAGTCTCAAAGGCAATTAGAAATAAACACGATTTTATATATTTTGAAATTTAAATTTTTTTTTTAATTGCTGCTTGTATTTCCATAGATTGAAAATGCTATTTTTCAAAGTATTCTGTAATACTGTGCAGATGTACGTGGTGTTTTGAATTTTTATACATTATAGAATAAGCAATTTCCTGATATAGCAGAGAGGATCAGACCATCAAAATCAATATGAGATCACAGACATTCTATAACATGGAAGATAAACATTATATCTGTTTATCTACTGTATATATAACTGTAGAATAAACAATTATTCTAACAGCCGAGAGGATAAGGCCATCAATAAGACATTGCAGACACGATTCTACAATATTAAAAATAAACATGATCATGAATTAAATTTTTAATATTATAGACCGTGTTGCTCTGAGCAAAGAGACCTTTTTCACCCTTTCAGTGACAATCCTGAGATATCTTGTCAAACCTGATCTGCTTTATTTCTGTCACCCGAAATATTTTGTCTTCTATAAAAATGCAGTGAAACTGTTTTTACAATAAAATGTTTTCCATTCCCCTCCAACCAATCAACTGTCAGTGGGCAGAGTTAGCTATTGTTCTAGGTTAGATAAGAAGAAGAAGCGAGAAAAAAAAAGAGAAATATATGCTCAATATATAAATAATACAAAAAGGGTTCTCTTCATAGAAAGCCACACATGTAATGGCAAGGCTTTGCAATTTCAAATGTGGCAATTATAATGCTGATCAGGAAAATTTCAAAAACCACTTAAAGGGTTAAATGGGAGTTTGGCTTAGATTTGCACCTTAAAATTGAAAAACCAACTTGAGCTGACCATCCCAAACAGTGGGGCTAAAACAACTTTTAATAACTTACCACTAATCATGAGCTAATCCCAAAATATTGGTCTGAGGATGTGTTGTATCCACAGTGTGTACCAAGTCAAGAAAAACCTTAAGGGTTGTGGAAATGATTAGTTTTCTAAATTCAAGAGTCATAAGCTTGTCACAAAAGTTCAGCGATACATGCAGAAATTGTAGTAAACCACTTTGAAAGTGCTCGAATGTTAATGAATTTAGACAGCTTTATTATTATTATTTTTTTGGTTCCTTTTTTTTTTCCACATTGAATAAATCATGGAAACGGCATGCGCGAAGAGACTTAGACATTGTAAATTCTATTTATTCATCCCAAAGATTTCTTTAATTCTATTGATTCATATTTAAAAGGGGTTGACAGCAATTAAACATATAGTTAATTACAGGAAAGCATAGGTGTACGTAGAATTTTCTCAAGGAGAGGATTTTCAGATCTTTTATCCTTCTTTGCAGGAAAGTATACTTACTGTAGAAAATATAATTACAAGAAAATGTACTTAATATGCAGGAAAAATAAGAACAGAAAGGTACATGTAATGTAGGAAAAGTAATTACAGGAAAATACTCAATGTAGGAAAAGTAATTACAGGAAAATACACAATGTAGGAAAAATTACAGGCAAATGTACTTTTAATGTAGGAAAAATAATAACAGGAAAATGTATTTAATGCAGGAAAAATAAAAACAGAATTATACACAATGTAGAAAAAATAATTATAAAAGAAAAATCAATTAACCTCAAATACATAAACCCAAACCAACAGGAAATTGATGAAAAAAAGAGAACTATAAGTATTTGTACTTGTATGTAGAAAATATTGATGGAAAAAAATAAAAATGAGAGCCAGAAAAAAATGAGAAAAGAGCGCAGAATATTACAAAATTACGAGAACGCGCTTGCGCATTGTAAGTTCCGAACAGTTTCCGGTCATGACAGTTTTCGAAGTATTGTACACGAAGTAACGACCGGTTCGAGAGTAACTCACTCCCGCTCCTCTGTGATTGGCCAAGTTCACCAGGGAATGTCGGATTTTTAGCCGCTAGTATATCGTGAACATGCAGATGCGACCGGTAAATATAAACAACAAATGCTCTTTGGCCAGACGGCCTTGACATTGGATTTTTGTGGTGTTGCCACAAAGACGAAAATAAGTTTTTGTCAGTGGTGCCAATACCGTCTAGAGCAGAAGGTGCTGGGAAGACACTACAGTTCAGGGGCGTAGCCAGAAATTTCGTTCGGGGGGGGACCAAAGTGACAGAACAATGGATTTGGCCATCTTTTTCCCTTTTTTTCGGTCATTTTCTCACATTTCGGGGGGGGGGGGCAGACCCCCAAGTCCCCCCCCCCCTGGCTACGCCCTTGCTACAGTTATATTACAAATACAACGCCACAACAGGCAAATTGCCCAACGAGGTGGCTGACTTAAGAGCATCATGGATCCCCGAGCCATTTTTTGGAGGCCCTACCTACCTACTACTACACCACACATGCACCCCGCGGAACCCCCCAACGAATCGGTACATGCGGGAATGTGCGTGTATGTGTAGTGAAACCTGACGTGAAGTTTTTTTTTGTTGTTTCTCTGTAATGCTTGTTATGTGTAGTGCTGCCATCTGCCACTAGTTTTTCAAACTATGAGTGAAGTGTTATGATTGAATGATTTATCGTTGTAGGACTGTTGCTCTCTGTGGCGAGACTTTTTAACGGGGAGATCGGCTCGCATTTGCGCCTTGAAGTTGGGAACCACAGAAAACCAACTTCAGCCGACCACCACTGTGGGGTTCGAACCCGGATTCTCGCATCGCGAGTCCGTCACTATAACCACTCGACCACCACAGCGGCAAATGTGGAGAATATTATAGCATATGGCCTTGGCATCAGCTACTCTGTCGTCTGCATGCTCTGGTTTGAAGGGGAGAGAAAGAAAACACACAAAAGTGCAGAAAACATCAACAAAACGTGCGGCGCAAGACGCATTTGACGCCTTCAGAAGCAGTCGGCCAATAACGTCCGACGTAAAGCGCTGTCGTGAGCCGTATTGCGCTCTGTAGGAGAACAGTCATACTGTTTTTCTTATTGGTGAGTGGACGGCGTGTCGCGCTGGGTGATTCACGTTGCGCGAGGCACGGAAAACCCGGCTTAAGAGTAAAAGTCTTACGTTAAAAGTGAAAATACTACTCGCATCTTGTCCTTCCAAACATGCAAAGCCAAAAACGTGTTTGTTTACATTTGTCAGCTTCTTGTTCTTCCATTATACAGCGATATCTATACCTAAGGACTATCACCTGCTTGATAGAAACGATACATCCAAGCCATACTGCCAACCACAACACAAGAAATATCTTCAGTCTGGTGTTGATAGAGAAGGATCGGCCAACTTATTACTATTCAAACGCTAACAAAATGGTCAGCTGCAGCAACACCACACTAAAGATAATGAATTTCTATTGTGGTATTGGAGCAACAGGCCTACAAAGATACAATTATCCAATTACCACTCCTCATTAATAGTTGAAAAAAACTGAGAGCAGATGACACGATACACATGGCACAAAAACACTCTTCGCGTTAGATTCACAACACATGCATTTACAGCTTCCATAGGGTGACCATACGTCCCGTATTTCCCGGGACAGTCCCGGTATTTTCTGTATTTTTGGTCGTCCCGACTTTTTCGCAAAAGTGTCCCGGTTTTTCCCGTATTTTATACGACGCTTACTTGAATTTTTATTCTTTATTGAAGTCAAAGATTGAAATTATTTTTCAACTAATAAACTATATTATAATAATTACAACTATAAATGAGAATATTTATCTCCCACATTTGTCTTGGTGAACGTTTTTTTCGTGAAATTCATTTTAATCCACTGCAATTTGCAGTAACGTTTCATTTCCCGCCTTTGTGATTTTTACCGTAATTTTAACAATATTTGGCAACTTTGCTCGGTTTTGATGTCATTTTTGGCGATAATTGGCGATGTCCCGTATTTCCCCGTATTTGGAATCTCAATGTCCCGTATTTCTCTCGAGGAAATATGGTCAGCCTAAGCTTCCAGCATGTCACTGACCTTTTTCAACCACCTGCTAAAGTCTCTTCATTGAGGCAGAGCGGCGGGCCATGATCTGGTTAGGAGCATTGCCGCCGTGAGTCACTGTGGCAATGTTAGGAGGCGGAGAACGGCCAAAAAAAGAGAGGAAAAAAACCGATATGTCCAGGGAAATACGAAAAATATGGTCATTCCAGTCAGAAAAAATTATCAGGATGTGTGGAAAACTTTCTCAACGAAACAGCTCATTTTCTCATCAGAAAAATTTACTCTCACATGTCAACAAACAACGATGGCGCTCGTTTTTGATGTTTTTAGCTTGTTGATAATATGTGAACTTTTTATCATTTCCTTCGGGGTCGACATCGATTCTAATGGCTACGTACTCTACTGTCCGTGTATGGGTGAGTTTCCTTTCCCATATCATGGAGAGTTTCTATTTACGCCATCGATCGGGTTGTGTTCGTGTCGTTTTGAAGAGACCTTCAGGTTTGCGATACAGTTAAAATTAAATGAAGCCGGGTTTCCCTAGGGTAAACAGCTTTGGTATAAGGGACGCGCCAAGTTGGCGACTTTTCTATGCTGGTAGTTTCTTTCCGGCCACCGTAGTGTTTGTTTGGATTCGTTTGTTTCATCCGAGCCGTCGGACGTGCTTAGTGACGAAAAAAAAGTCGCCAATCCCTGGATTATACAGCATCTGTTCAGGAATCACCAATCTGTCGGAAACCTCACTTGTACAGTAGCTGTTCCTTAAGCTCACAAGAAAGTGAATATTTCAGTCCCTATAGTCCCTCTCTATTCACATAGAATTATTCTTTACATAATTCTTTCTCTAAAACTAATTCGTACGATTGTGATAGAATTAATATATATTTGATTAAAGAGTTTGCTGCAAATAATGTTGCATTTATCACAAAGTTCATAAATATCTAATTTTGACTGTGTTATTTCCTGAGTCACTATTATTGTCCACCGATCATAAGAAAAACATTGCTTACATCACGTCGGACGATTCTATTATTGCCTTTTAGGTAAAGCTACTGCCCATCAAGAATAGCGCATTAGCAATGGCGCTTTCCCGTTTGGCATCTTTAGCGCTATTTTGGCCTCCTAGAAATTTCACTAAAAGTGCCACAGCAGTGCTCTTGATAATGTCGTCATTGCAGTGTTTTTGTTACGTAAACACCGGCTGTTCGACATCGTCGTCTTTAGGTATTGCCACATTAGATTCACAAAAATAAGATCTGGTTGAAATTTTCCAGAATTTACGTGGTAGGGCCTCAGAAAAATCCACTTGGCCCAGGAAGGCCTGTAATGCTCTTAAGACGGCCCGGCTGCTCGAGCACTTACAGCACATTTTAATACAAAAAAAGATATTTTTTATTCCGCAGAAGGGATTAAAAACTCCAGCCTTTTTTTCAATAATCAGTTCCATGCATCAAGCTGAAGCCGAACATTGCACGTATAAAACATTTTCGATCATGGGCCCCCAGAAGAATGGGGCTGACAAAATCCAACCCAGGAGAATTCTTATAATTTTCTTTTTTTCACACTGTAAATTCAGTGTAGACGGCCAGTGGGAGATCCCAGCCAGGATCCCTGCTGCAGCATGAGAGGACTGGGCATGGCCCCCCACATCTTGCAGCCGGGCTCTCAAGCTGGAATCTTCGACGGGTCATTCTAAAGTGAATTTATAGTTGTGAAAAATGATTAGAATCATCCAGGGCTGGATTCCTGTCAGCCCTGCCCTTGGGGTGGCTACAGACGTAACTGCAAACATGACAAGCATGCATGTTCAATCTTTTTATTTGGCACTACTGCATTTGTCACCTATTTGAAAAGCCCATATGAGTAGCTTCTGTCGAGAAAATAAAAAAGGAAAAAAGATGATGATGGCGATAAGGGAAGGTAAACACAAGAAAAATGGCTAATTGTTAGCAGGTGGCATTCTCTTTTGCTGCTGTATAGTAATTAAACTGAAGAAAATGCCATACAATATACAGTAATAAATTATTATTATTGAATTAATAATACTGTTTTTGTATTAAATTATTAATTTAAAGTAATTTAACAATTAATTTATTTTATTATTTTAGTAATTTAATTATTAATTTAAAGCAATTTTACTCCCTTTATTACTAAATTATCACTACTCCCTTTAAATTTTTTTCTGTATTAAATATTTTAGTTCAAAATATTAAATTTAATAAAAATTCAAATTTTTTAAATTGAAAAAAATTAATTTACTTCCAAAATTTATGACAACAATTTTCGAGTACATCTTTTAACAAACGCCAACACAGCGCAGCTCACTCAAACGTGAAGAATACCCGCAGACAGAGAGAACCTATTTGCACCAAGACAGCCTTTACTGACAACCCGGGATAATTTTTATCCTTTCCCCATGCCAAAATGGACCCTTTCCAGAGAGGGGCATTCCGGTAACTCTCCTCGTGATCTGAGGACTATGATATAAGCTCGATGACTGAACTCCGTTTGAAAAACGGAGAGAAACAAGACATTTTTGCGGAAAAAAACCGAAACTGTCCTAAGAAATATGGGATGGATGGTCGCCCCACTCAGAAAAAAATCTCCATCTAAATGTGTGGAATATCTTCTCAAAAGAGGAGCTAATTTCCTCATCAGATGAGTTTAATCTTGCATGTCAACAAACAACTATGGCGCTCATTTTTTATGTTTTTAGCTTGTTGATAATATGTGAACTTTTTACCATTTCCCTCGGGGTCAACATTGATTCTAATAGCTATGTATTCTACTGTACATGTATGGGTGAATTTCTTTTGTATGCCAACTGAGAGTTTCTATTTACTCCATTGATCGGATTGGTTCCTGTGTCATTGTTTTGAAAGTACTCTGGTTTGTGATTAATTGGGTGCTTGTTCCTGGGAAAAATACATTAAAGATCAGCTACTGCAGAGATCTTCAACCTTTATCCAGTCGCGAGCACTGCATGTACCCATCATCAAAATAAGAGCACCTTTACGGCAAGTTCAACATATGAATGCGTGAAATGACGATGATTTCAATCCTTGAATAAAATTCTTTGATTGTGATTGGCGATGGTTAAAGCCGGGTTTCCTAGGAGCAGGTTTTCTGTGCCATTCGCACCACGAATCGCCCAGCGTGACACGCCGTCCACTCACCAATAAGAAAAGCAGCATGACTGTTTTCCTACAGAGCGCAATACGTCTCACGACTGCACTTTACGCCAGGCGTGATTGGCCGACTGCTTCTGAAGGAGTTAAATGCGTGGTGTGCCGCGCGTTTCGTCGATGTTCTCTTCATTCTCTTGTGTGTTTTCTTTCCCTTTCCTTCAAACCTGAGCATGCAGACGACAGAGTAGCTGACGCTAAGGCCATATACTATAATATAGCTGCCCTGATCTGATGCGCCACGCTAGGGAAATGCATAGCATGATTATGTAACACGTTTCTGCCGGTGTGAAATGGTCTGATTCAGTTCACGTGGCGCAAAAAAACTGTTCATAGGGAAAACCTGGCTTTAGTGTCAGTTTGGCCTTGCCGATTTTCTTTGGGCAGTCGAGCGGGTTTGGCACCTTAAAAAATCGCCAATCAATGGATTATACCGAAGCTGTTCCCGGCAAGTGAAATCTGTTTGCGACAAAAAATACTTGCTTAAATTTGGCGAAACCCCACTTACAGAATTTTTGCCATTGCATTGGCACCCCCCCCCCCCCAATAATGTTTTTGAAGCACTAAGGTGCTATATTTATCTATGTTGGCATCATTTTAATTTCTTGTTATTACCTAAGGTCTCGTTATCGTGTTCGTCATCATTGAAATTTATTTAGGCCACAACCCTGTTTGTCATCTGGCATCCTTTGCTTGGGAATTTTTCAATTTTTTTATGGATGAAAGCATTCTAATTCATTCAAAAAAAACACTTCAGTTATCGACAGAATTTGACCAAGAGATTTGGTTCTCAACATCTTTCGCAGTAAATGTGACTTTTTTTAAATATTTTTCAAATATTGATATTTTTGATAGGGGGAAACAACAAAACTGATAGCCGAAACAAATTTTTGTTCCAAGGTATTATCTTATTGTGTGTCAATTGACTGGATAATGTTAACTTTTAACAATGCTAAACATGTAATTTTTTTTTTCATTTCAGGAAGGTTCGGAAACCAAGCGGATCATTTCTTGGGTGCTCTGGGTTTCGCTCATGGTTTGAATAGAACCTTGGCATTACCACCATGGGTTGAATACAGACCAGGACATTCCAAATCAGTATGTTTGTTATTAGTGCACTTGGCTATAACATTTGGCATTTTTGGCATATTGACACTATTTTAATGCATTATTTTATTTGAATGTTGTGTTGTAGGTTTAAATGTGCAATTCGTATTCATTGATAACTTTTTTTTGTTTTTTTTCGAACCGAACGTAACTCAGGTCTATTGCCATGGGCAATTTATTATATAGTGAGTTGTACCGTAAGTGTGTGGACCCAACAGTCTGAGTGTGTATCTAATGTTGTGTAAGACTTTTCAATGCTGCTGCCATCTACATTTCAGAAGTGAAGTGTAATGATTGAATATTTGTGCCATTTGTAGGCCTGTTGCTCTCTGTGGTGAGACTTTTTAATGGGTAGATCGGCTTTTGCATTCGCGCCTCGAAGTTGGGAACTACATAAAACCAAGGTAAGCTATCCACTACTATGGCGACAGTGGAACTTGAACTCAAGTCCTCGCGATGTGAGTCCATTAGTATTACCACTCTACCACCACAGTGGCACTGGAAAATACTGGAATGCCCTAGAAAAATGGGTTATATATGGTATCTCAAAAACTTCCTAATTTTCCCTCTTATTTTTATATGACACATTTTTTTTCGGCAGCAAAACGTTTCATCAAATCACAGACTACCAAATTTTTGAGTCTGGGGATTGGCACCTATGATTTTAATAGCATTTCGTGTTGTATGAATGTGTACCATGAAGACGGTGGTAGCAGGACTGAAGAACATCACATCATTTGGACATGACTTTGGCAGCGAGCACAGGTCACGCGTGGTGTTCACAAACAAATCAAGTCATGCTAACACGGTCCTTGTCAGAAACAAAGGCTGAAAAATCAGAGAATTTTTCAGTCAAATGTATTCATGAAACCTGCTTATTTGATTGGTTGAATTTTCAAAATGCACAATAGCCATATGTTTGATGTTTTCCTCTCTACTTCATTCTCCTAGATCCAAGTACCGTTTGACACTTACTTCAAAGTGGACAGCCTGAAAGCCTATCATAGAGTCATGACCATGGAAAACTTCATGACTGACATAGCCCCTGCAATATGGCCTGTCGGACAGAGAAAAGGTAGAACTATGTTTTAATTATAACTGTAATTTTTTTTTCCTGTCATTCATATGTGTGAATTCTGTATTTTGGTTGGTCTCATGCTGGTTGGGCATATACTTGATGAACCGAAGGACAGTCCTTCATTTTATGAGATCAAAATCGACTCAGTTCTCTCTCAATCAGAGGTAATATTTACACTTGATGAAGAGCAGACAATGGTTTGGACATATAGCTGTTCTACGTTGGGCAGGGTATGAAAAAATCATGATCAAAGAAATCAGATTTTTTTATTTAAATCAGATTTTTTGATTAAAATTAACTTACCACTTATTAATTTGAGAAAAAAAAACTTGTTAATCATTAAGAATGCACATTTTCATATCAGCGCTCTAATTTAATTAAGCATTTAATGAATAAACTACAAACTATAAGCAAAAAGTATGAACACAAAAACAAAAACCTGCGTTTATGTAGCATGAAAGATCATTGAGCCCAAATTAACTTCATGGATTAAATTTTTTTTGTGGAGAAAAGTGCTTTTATTCATGAGCCTTCCCCTCTTCCATTAAAGTGAATGAGTTGTAGCAACTCAGTATCATACAGCTGGTGCACAGACATCTCAATTCACTCGATGTGCAACCAAAGGGCCATTCAGCCTCAATTAAATGAAACAAACTCTATTGGCAAGATTGTTTCTCGCACAATTAATGGATGTGTTTCCGATTTGCATGATGTTGCTCAATAGTTTACACATTTTTATTCTTTCACAGATTTAATGAGTTTTGGTAAAAAAACAAGCAAACTCAAAATTTTTATACGAAAAGTAAAGTCAGAAGCCCAATGATATATCTATGTTGGTACATCTATTACTATTTTGAATCAACAATTAGGGCAAGGCTTTATACAGAAAATTATTCCTGTTTTTTAATCATGGGAAGCCTAGTGCCACGTTGCAATCCGTTGCAAATAGTTCAGTTTAGCTATGTTTATCTCCCTATATTTTTCTGCAATGTTTTCCATACACAAAATCTAGAAATGGAGCAGCTTTCTTTCTGTGCTGTATCTAGGGATTAAATTCAAGTCTATATTCACTCTAAAGCATGGGCGGAGATACCCCCCCCCCCCATTGTCGAAGGGGGAGTGGACAGATCTAATGTATATATGAATTGGCATCATCATCGTGCGCCCCAGCAATGATGACTGTGCCCCCCGACTGTCAAGTCTATCTTTGCCTATGCTCCAAAAAGATCTTCTGTACTTCTTTTTATCTCAAACTTTATCACATATCAATAACATGCAAACCATACCATGTTACATTCACTTCAATATCATTGAATTTATATAAAGAAAAAACACAAAATTTAAATTTTGTGATTTAAATCAATGCTTTTTTGAAAAAATTAAGTGATTTAAATCATAATTAGGCGTACCCTGACATTGAGCAGTCAGCAATCTAACCTCTCAGGATAGAAATTGTTCAGAATTGACTGTGAGCAATTACCCAAAATTGAGATGAGCCTACATTGACAAATCCAAATTTCCGTATATCTAGATATGAATGGGGATGCTTCTGGAACACCTTACATACCTGTTATTCAAAACACTCATTTTTGAGTTAAGTACACAACATGTATGAAACACTTTCTGACATGCGCCGATTCTTTAGAAATTCTTCAGGGTAAATGTTCATGAGGTGCATATGCTGTCTAGTAGTAGTAAGTTTCTCCAAAATGAACGCAAAACATACATTTTCTTTTACTTCTGATAATGGAAGATAGGTAACAGCACTTCTTGAACACAAAACATGTGTTGCACACTGTCACAGATACTAAGTTATTCATCACGCACATTTTAGACATATGGTGCTCTACAAATTGCAATGTTGCTTATTTGTGATGTTGTCATTTCTCCATTCTTGATACTACTTTACGCACACCAACTCCAGTCATATATCACCATACAGCAATTTCCAACCAGTGGAGTTTGGTAGGAAATGAAGGTGCCATTTATCGGTAGTTGCCCTAGGCTCGGTAGGTAAAGAACTTGTTTCTGATGTTCTTGCCTGTGTTTGAAACCTTGGCCTTCATAGTAGAAGACAAGCATCTTATACCATTGTGCCACTCGGATGACTCCATTCTTGATAGGCTTTAACCACAGCAGCACTCAAACACTTCACAAACTATGCAGTTTCTGAGACAATGAACCTCACACATGCCTCATAAACATTCCCCAGAGAAATTTGTAATGAATTGATGCATATAGCAAAGCTCTGCGTATAGTATGTAACATGAAGATAATTGTTATTGCGCGAAATGTGTGTTATGTATTCAAGAAATGCTGTCATCTATTCTGTCTTTGGATGCAGCAGGCAGCTCCAAAGCCGAGCATTGGGGTTGCAGTGATATTTTTCTTGAATGCCTACACAAGTCGTGTATATATCCATGAAACCATCAAAAGTTGACTGTGGTCACATAATTATGACTCGACTGGATTATAATTGACATTGCTCATATTCTGGGGAAATCCTACACTGGGGAAATTGCGTAAGTTCCCAAATGTTATTTCTGTTATTGTCTGCGGAAGACAACTCAATCATATTATGCAGGTAACTGAAAGTTTCGAGAAATATTTAACTAGTTAATGCTGTGTGTGCAGCCGGAATTTATTTAATTGGTGTCAGGCTCCTTATAAAGTAGGCTATTGACTATTTTTTCACTTCTAATTTAATTAGCCCCCTTGCTCTTATTTTTATATATGTTTCTTTTGTTTTTACCTCCATAGTCTTTTGCTACGGCCCAAGAGGAGAAGGCGATAGCTGCAATGCCAAGGATGGCAATCCATTCGGACCATTTTGGGATACTTTTGATGTGGATTTTGATGAATCTATTTTCTACCAACCCCTTCATTATGACGTTTATCATCATAATATGGCAGCGAAGTGGAACAAACTGTAAGTTATTTTTTTCTGCGTATGTGTGAATATCTGTTATACAGGATGTCCTATAAGTCCTAATGTGCCTTTATCTCATCAACCGCTCATTGTAGAGGTACGGTTCTAATTTGAAAAATATTCAAAATATGTTAAAAAAATCACGTTGTGCCAGTTTTGAGAGTGAAAATACAGTTTGACAGAAAATGAAAAAAAAAAATCAAAATTTTTATGTGGTCCTCCCGGACTTCTATTTTCCGATAAGAAAGTTGTTGCCCTGTCGCCTCTGAGACCAACAAAAAAAATTCCTCATTCCTAAGTGGAATTAGACCCACGGAATCATTTAATTTTAATTGCTAGGGGTTTAGTAGTTAGTTAAGAATGGTGATTAATGAAACATATGGGCGCAAAATGGCAATATGTTACAATGTGAGTCCGTCACTATGATCACTTGACCACCACATGAAGGAATGAATGAATGGCAAAACTTTGCCACTGGACTTATCACGTTGTCGAGATCTCCTCCAGCCCAGCTTCGTAGCAGAGTCCAGAACATTTTATTTTGTGCGAAAAAAGAAACAAAAAATTTTTACAACATATTTTCCCCGGACAATTTGGTACTGTGGCGATTAACAAATTCTGTGGTGATTACAGACGAGATGGGGTTGGAGAAAAGTTTCTGGGTTTCATTAAGACGGATGAATGTATGCATATTAGGATGGAAATATATTTTAAAAGCTATTGGAGCCCCCCCCCCTCCATGCCATCTCATCTGCTATCTTACACTTGTCATATTATATACACTGGATACAAAAAAACCAAAATGATGATCTTATTGTGAAATATAAAATATCCATTGGAGTGAGTCATCTCGCTTAACACCTTATTGGTGGCAGATGGGTTTGATAACTTGCGGACTAGAAGTCAGCATCAGTTTTATTGGGTTGAGTTCACTTGCTCCGGTGGATTTGATGAAAATCTACAAAATAGAAAGATTGTTTGGGGGGAAATATATACAAATACGGATTACCAGCGTCATCTCGCTTAGCAACTTATTCGGTGAGCAACATGAATACGACAATAGGAGTATGCACGTGTGTTGTGGACACGAAATGCAGGAAGAACTTGAATAAGGGAAAGAGAAATACACATACATTCATATATATAACTGCCAGGCCAAGTCGTCTCACTGTAAACCTATCTTGGTAAGCAATGTGGAATTAGTTTGAATGGGGGATTGTGTGGAGAGAGCCTTAGCTAAGGATCACCTTTGGTCGTGTTGTTTTTGGTTGATTCACTCTGGCTGGTTATATTTATTAACGAAAAAAAAAAAATGAATATATATAAAATATAAACTACATGTAATGGGGTTATTTTATTATGAAACCATTCGTGTCGTCCCGCCTAGCACCCTAGTTAGAATAGCGGAATGAAGGACACTTGTGGTTATCAAATTTACATCATTGTAACGGGAATGTCATAAAAATTCTTTTTCGGGTCGCGTTAATACATGCTATATCTTGTACATGCAATGGTTATGTATTAGTAGTGGCAGTCATGTGGATATGATTTTTGTTGTTGTTTTTGTCTATTTCCGCTTTTCCATTATTTTTGCAAAGTTTAAAAAAATTATTTTATAAATTTGGTGGACAGATGTGTTGTTTTTCTTTAGTGTGTATATATTTGACAAGGCTTTTAATCCCTGCTGCTATGTTTTTGTTTGGTCCACCACCTTAGTACTAGATCATCACAGCGGCTATAGTGGGTAACTGTTGAATAAAATATCAGACTCCCTTGAATGGACTTAAACCATTTTTACTTTCGGGGGGTCACTGAAGAAAGAGAAGCAGGTTCGACTGTTTTCTTCATAATGGTGCAAAATGGTGCTATCCCCTAATTACTTACTTTAAATTATTGGAAAGGCATGTGAAAACTTTCAGTATCTCAGCATCGTTCACCATTAATTACAACTCCCCTCAATCACTCTCTCTCATCTTCGCATTTTTTGAAACACATCATATGACATTTATATATCTTATTAAAAAATAAAAATGCAGCAAGTATGCTGGTACTGATTTTGCTTGTATTTTCAAGTAAAAACAACATTTAAAGCATTTTTTATTATTTTTTAGATAATTTGATTTTTCTGATAATCCAAGGCAAGGTATATTTATCCTGTACATAGATAAATTAAATATATTTTTATATAAAATCTCGCCACTCTTTCCATCATCTCACCTATAAGCTCATCAAATCTAGAGATTTCTAGATATTATGCCCAGGTGTACTTGGCATGAGTCTTCACTCAGCTGTACTTCTTGTATTCTTGTACTTGGCTGTCTTCTTCGGGAAACTTTTTTTCCTGAACTCATCTCAGTACAGTGAACAGAAAGTGATTTGATTTGGTGTTGTGGGCATGGGGGGGGGGGGAGAAAAACATCTCTCTCTAAAAAAGTGCTTTAGTGTGATAATAATTACAATTGTAATGCAAAAGAATGTTTTACATGATGTCTTGATTTTAATTTTTTTCAGGTACCCGCCTACGGAGTACCCAGTGCTAGCATTCACTGGTGCACCTGCTACCTTTCCAGTGCAGCTGGAGAACAGAGATCTTCACCAGTATCTCGAGTGGAATGACTCAATCAGAGACAAAGCGAGGGAGTTCATACGCAACAAATTGCCAAAAGGACCTTTTGTGGGAATTCATTTGAGGAACAATGTTGACTGGGTGAGGTTTGGCTATATTTTAATATTCATATTTATAATGTGTATTGTGTGCACTTTTTGATTGAATTTGATTGACATAATCTTTTGCTCAGTAAAGTAGCCTTCAGAAATTGAAGTTTTATTGGTAAAGTTTTTGCAGTCATGCAAAAAATAGTTTTTTTGTGGCAAACATTCATTACCTTTATTGTCTACTTCTGAATATTTACTCAGTAGTTGTGGTTATCATCAAACGAACATGTTGAGGTTTGTGTTGCTGAGTAGGACTAAAAGATATTGCCACTTGCTTCATATCTTAGACTTTCTATCAACTGACTCCCCCCCCCCCCCCTTTGACCAGAACTCTGGTCCATTGCCACTGAAAATCTACCGAATGGGTTGTGATGAAAGTGTGCCAACAGTCTGCGCATATAGCCTATCTAATGTTTGTGCATTAATTTTAGCATTGCCATCATGCTTTCAAACTACGAGTGAAGTGTGACAACTGAATATCTGTACCATCGTAGGGCTGTTGCTCTCTGTGGCAAGAATTTTAAGGAACATATCAGCTCAATCCCCCCCCCCTCAAAGTTAAGAACTACTAAACCAAACATGCACCTCATCCATATTCCTCTGCGGAACTTAGTTAAGAACCACTTCAGCAGACCAACACTGTGCTGTCGGTGGGGACTACCTATCAATCGTAGTGCATATTTATAGTTTTTTTGCTTGGTAGGTGCTGCTGTGCCTTTATTTGGTCGTTTTGGACTTGAAAAACATGCAATAATCTAAATGATTTTCCTAAAGCATTTTCTGACTTTTTAATTGCCTTGAGTGGCAACGATTATCCATCTTCTTTTATGGGTTTCAAACTTCACCCATGTTTTTGACTTGCTAGTTGACACCATGTGGCTCACAATTTGTGGCATTACTATTAAAGAGTTATTTCAGGTAGGATTTTACATTTTTATTTCCTATTATTACTTTGTGGAGGTGTTCATTAAATATTGTGCTGCTAATGTATTTTTTGTGTCTTTCTAGTTTTTTTTTTTTTAATTTTTGTATTTTCCCATATGTGCTTTTTTTCAACTTCCAAAGCTTGTTTTTGCAAAAATGTCAGGGGAACTGATGGTAATTCTATGTCTTTCTTTGGCTTACCATCATCAGAAACATTTTTGCTTCTCAGGGCAATGTAGAGAGTTCCCCCTCAAGAACGACCTCCTCATTGCTCCACTTATTTTATTGTTTTTCTTTCATTTTCTCCTGTGTTCTAATTTTACTTGTATAATTTCTAGTTATGTGTATACAGCTGTCTTGAGCGCTATACTCCAGCTTTTAAAATTTTGAATTTTTCAACACATATGTTGAGAGTTTTGAGCTGGTTTTCCAGGTTTTCTTGAAAAAGATCACAGTTTGTGTTCCTGTAATTCCAAAAAAATTTAGAAATAATTGTTGTTTCATAATGGAAGTTTATCAACATGTGATCAGATAAGGAGGGTTCATCACTTATTCTCCATTTCTTGATCACGGTTGTAATATCTTCTGAGACCAGTGTCAGATCAATTACTTCTTCCCTATTGCCTGTGTGCCCTTGGTTAGCCCAGACCAAATTTGTTTCCATGAAGAACTCCATTGGTGTTTCACCTTTCTGGTTTATATCTGAGCTTCCCCATGCTATATGGTGAGCATTGGCCATCGCAGCCAATAATCATGCTTAATTGTGATGTTCACAATATGCCGCCAGTTCATGGAATTCTTGTGGATATCAACAACATCTTCTGACGTGAATTGCAGAAGTATCCAGGCATGGATACCTTTTGTAAGGTACACACATGCTCTAGGGCGAGTCCCCATTCCTTTCTTGACAAGAAGGTGGGAGTTGGGTAGTCATCCCATAATCATCCTGTTTCTGATCCAAGGTTCTTGAATAAGAGCTGCAAAGCAACTTCGATTAAGTAAAGAAGCTGCAAGGTTATATGATGCAGCTTTGCTATGTTGTAAATTTATCTGCCTAAATAACATTTGGCAAGGTATATGAAAATTTATTTTACTTACCCGTATACCATAACTAGCTTGGTTTATAGACTCAATCTGTACCCTCAATAACAAAAGACATTTACAGTCAGATAGTTGGCTCCATAGAACCCCCATGAACTTTTCTAGTTCAAAAACATTCCCACATTTCTTCCATATATAGCTCAGGCTATCATCTACTCTGTTATAAATCACATGCTTTCATCATTGAATCGGAAGTGCTTTTCAATATACAGTTAAACCCCTCTTAATGGACACCCCTCGGATGTGGTCGCTCCTTTTTTACGGCCAAATAATAATTCCCCCTCTTTTATGGACAAATTTTTTTGTCCCGCCAGTGTCCGCAAAAGAGAGGTTTCACTGTGCAAAGACCAAGGATGTGTTGAATCAGAAAGGTGATTGCAGACACACAAAAGGGCTCAAGAATTTATGTTTGTTTTTAGAGTGCAAAAGTGCTAATTAAAGGGTAAGTATAACTTTTTGAAAGAAATTTCTCCTTGGCCTATAGTCAAATGGACATGTAGTGAGTGTGATCCCATTTCTTTAATTGTTTGCTAAGATTTTTTTAATGGGGTGAATGTGAGTTATTTTACTGTGACACAAATGTTCATCAATATCTGAAATATGAATTGAAACACAATGTCCTAGTTCAAAAAAGTGAATATGAGGTTTTCCTAATTCTTGTTTGTGTCTTCAGATTGTATAAAGTGATTGATCTGAAGCTAATGCACATACTATACTTTCTCTGTCATGATTAAAAAAAATATGTTGCAGGGGTCCATGCACAACTTTGGTCTTAAGGCATATAAATTTTGAAATTGCTCTCACGAAAATTTTTTCTAATATCTAAATCTCTGAGCTTGTAAAATCAATGTTTTATTAACTGAGTTCCGTGATATTAATACAAAATTGAGCATTTCAGTTAAATTTCAGGGGGCTAAAGAGATTTAATAAAAGAGAAGTTAATATATGCATTATTCTTTCTGATCTAAATGTGGATTAAAACTAAGCAAAGAATAAAGTAACTTTCATATTCTGTTACTAAAAATAGCTCTTGAATTTTGCTTTCTAATTCACCTTTCAAATTTGTGACTATACAGGTCAGAGCATGCGAACACATAGAACAGAGTCCATTATTGTTTTCAGCGCCACAATGTCTAGGTTATCGCAATGAGAATGGATTGGCTACTCCCGAGATGTGCTTCCCCACCAAAGATGTTATACTTGTTCAACTGAAAAGAGTGGTAAAGGCCATGAAAGCTCGTTCAGTGTTTGTGGCATCTGACAAGGATCATATGATAGAAGATATCAACAAGTATTTCAAGACCATGAAGGTAATTATTATTTATTTATTTTTCAATGTTGTTGAAACAATAAGTAAATCTCTGTCCAAGTTTCCCAACTTATTTAGCATGCAAACAACCTCCTTCCCTCCTTTTTTTCCTTCATTTTTATAAGATTCAAGATACGGTATGATGAAAATAATGATTTTTTTATTGGAAACCATCAGTTTTCTTTATTGTATGATAATCCTATCTTTGAAAAAATTTCCTATTTTTTTTCTTCTTTCCTGGTTTTTATTGTGTGCCCTAGGAGTAGACATTTGAGTATCATCCAGGAACAAATTGTTGAACAAATTCAAATCCATTTGAACAAATCTCCAAAAATTTACATTCTCCCCCACCCAACGCCTGGGGATTGTAACTTGAAATAATGCATGCCCAAACAAAGGTAACAAAATATTTGTCTTCAGATTTAGTAATATTTCTACCATCATGGAAAAGTCACAGAATAAGAATAACGTCTTCCTTACAAACCCTATTGCCAGTAATGTCACCAATGACAGTGTTAAATCTTAAATGTCACGAAATAAGTCAAAGAAGTCATAGAATTTTTCTTCGGGTATATGTTATACACCCTGTAAATATCATTTCCGGATTACCTTCAATGTAAGAAGTTTTCATTGTTAAAATAGTGATTATGATGTATAATACAGTCTAGTCTGTCGCTGATCTGGCACATAATCAGATCAGGATGTGCCAAAATACCAAAATCACCTGATTAGTAGGTAGTTGAAAAAATCCCATCAGAGAAGTATAAACTTTTATACACAGACATACAATGACATGTTTTGACGTTCTGCAGGAAGCTGGCCTTAAAATACAGAAAGTGTGCTGTACTAACATGATATATACACATGAACTGTGGCAACAGTATCCACCACTGGATGGCGCTGTCCACGTAATAGGAAAAGAGCGCGCCTGAGCAATGGAGGAACTGGACTTGTGTTTGCCACTCAAACTAGACAGTCACGTGGCCCGCTCATATCGATATAATATGTTCTTGTAGATTCTCTGTTGCGTTAGTTGTATAATAAATATTTAATTATGTTTGAATTATAAAGGAAGTGCTGCCTTTAACTGCCTCATTCCTTCTACAACAGAACTAACAAACATGTATTAAAATAATGGTATTTTGTTTGTATCTTCTAATTCCTTTATTTTCTGAGACCATTTACTGAACTTTTTGACTGCTGCTTTTGTATATTGTTTTATGTCTAGGTTAAAGCATATAAGCTGGATGACCCGAATCCCCACCTTGACCTGGCGATCTTGGGACTATCAAATCACTTCATCGGCAACTGCATATCATCCTTTTCTGCTTTTGTGAAGAGGGAACGTGATGTGAACAACTTACAATCATCCTTTTGGGCTTTTCCTACTAAAACTGTTAACAGTGCTAAGTATGACCATGATGAATTTTGAATTCCATGACTGGTTAGAATTTGTTATAACTTATGCTTGTCTGTCTGTCTGCTCTTGACAATTTACTTTTTTTTCCTAAACTGATTCCTAGTCTTTGTTTTGTGCACCTGTTTGTGTATGTTTTTTGGATGTTCAAAGTTGATTTGTAAACACAGGTTTATGGGATCAATCACTTTTATAGAAGATTGCTGATGTCATCTGTAGACGGGAATTTTTCAAGTCCTCAAGATACAATATATGCTTGATTTTGACATGACTAGGTTCTCAAACAGTAAATCCAGTGGAAAGAAGGAATGCAAGTTTAAAATTTCTGATGTACATCCCAGTACAGAATGGGTTTCATTTTTGAAGAAAGGTTTATATAATGAAATATTAACCATAAAAATCTCAGGTTCCCTGACAGCACCCATTGTCAGTCACTATATCAATGACTATAACATAGCGACTACCCAGTATTGACCCATTTTCCATCTCCTTATAAAAACTTAGCTTGTGAGTTGTATCTGAGAATTCATGTCATATTTATCTCGGCTACATCATCAAATATAAAGTATTTCGTCATCAAAGGACTTTGCTACACATCTTTATTTTGCAAGCCCATTACCAGGAAAAAAGCTGAATTTTGCAGGTTAGAATCCCTAAAATAAACTTTTAAAAATTGCGCTATAGTGAAACCATATAAAGTGAGGGATACCTGTAATATGAAAATGGGATGGAACATATCAAACATAATTCTTGTTGTTAAGATGCTCACATTTGTAAGGTGGTAAATGTTGAACTGCTTATCTTCTTGAGTGTATACTCAACATTTTCTCTAGCACAAAAGCATGACAATTTGTATGTCATATCCTCCCTTCATCCCATTTACATTTCCTTTCTTTTTTATATATGCACATCTTATTAGGGGTCTGTTCAGCCAAAAGTTTGGTCCATTTTCCAGACCTTTTATAAAATACATATTAATGAAATCATAAATTTGGCATGCCATTTCTTTTGTGATAAATTAACTTGATTATTTTGCTTCCTAGAAAATTACTTATTTTTCACAAAATTATGACCATTTCACAAAAATAAGAAAAATTGTAACAAAAACGGGACCTTGCAAAAAAGTCTGGACAGACTCCTGCTTATATTACTGAGTTTTTCCACATTCTATCATTTGTAAATTTTATATGTAGTGGTGCTCTTATTATGAGAGTTATAACCAGAACTTCTAAAAGAGCTAAATTATATGTCCAAACTGTAACACTAAACAGGGGTTGCTTTTATCTAAACCCCACCAAAACTAGGTACAGTCGGCCCCCCGTATTCGCGGGGGTTACGTTCCGTGAGTGACCGCGAATACGGAAATCCGTGAATAACAGAAACCATAGGTTTTTTATTGTATATCTCATTTATTGAATATTATGAGAAAGAGCAGGGTGACGCAGAGGTAGAAGGGAATGTAAAAGAGGATGCAGCGATTGTTGGCGATGTTTTCTGAAAGAATGTTGTTGTCATTTTTCTGTTTGCCGTGTCTTCTTCATATCATTAAGTATGTTGGAGTATGTTGGCAAGGCTTCCTCTACTAATTTTTCTATATGTGAAGAACGTAAAATAGAGGGATTTATGTTATGAAAATAATCTATTGCTGATTTCAGCTTGCGAATCCCTTCCGCTATGTTACTTGTGGTGAACTTGTCTTCTACTTCTTTATCTCAATCTTCTTTATCTGGTACTGCTTCAGTTTCAGTAACAGTTAGCTGAATTAACTCCTCCTCGGTCAACCCAATATCAAAAGAACTTTGAATAACATGTATTCACTAACAGGGTACCTCCTGACTTTCGAAACGAAAAACCGTTTAAACTAATCCAGGAAAAGTGTTTTCATAGTCCAAGCCTTTTTATTGTTCGTCCAAAATACTGGGAGCTTTGGCTTATCCTTCCCTCCAACGCTCGCGAATTCACAGATTTGAAAATGATGGTGGGCTTTATCATGTACTCATACGCATTTGCGCAAAACAACATAGTAAGTCTATCTCTACTTGCCTTAAAACCAGGAGCTCGCTTTCTTCCTGTTGCTTAACTTCTTTGCGGCATTTTCTTCCAAAATAGTGTAGTTTCGTCAGCGTTAAACACCTGGTGAGGTGCATAACCCTTCTCTTTAATAGTTTTCTACAAATTTTTCGAAATTTTCTAGCTGCCTCCTGGTCGGCAGAGGCTTGATCGCCAGTGCTTTTTACATTGCGCAATCCGAATCGTTTCTTAAACCTATGAAACAACCTTTACTTGCATAATATTCTGATGAAATAGACGTTTCACCAGCCCTTTCCTTATGGAATAGTAAAATTTTTCGCATTTTCTGTTATAATATTACAATCAATTGAAATACCTTTTTGTGTCAGTCTTATACCCACAAAAAACAGCATTTTCTGTACGTGAAACACATGGATCCCATAGGTGCTGCAAAGTTTTGACTGCCACAGGTGCGGCTACAGCTACGACTGAACAAATTTCAGATTCCATTTTCTTGATATAACTCACCGAACATTCGTTGATTCCGTAATGGCGGACCACAGAAGGTATTGACTTCGCCAAGCAGTCAATATATCAAATTTTTCTTGTCAAGTTTTCATTTTGATTTACCTTTTCAAAGCATTATCAGTAGCACTAGAAAAATGAGCCATCCTAAACAAGCACAACTCAAATTTTAAAATAAAACATGTGAACAACGATTGCTGAGTATTTTAGAGAAAAATTCCAATAAAGGAAAAAACCGAGAATACGGGGGGCTGACTGTACATGTTAACCTGGATTAGACAAAATGCTTATTTTGAAATTCTTCGTTCTGTGTTTGATAATTTGTATGTAAATCCAACTTTTAGAGTGCTTATCTTGATATGTTCAAACCTTTTCTCCTGTACTTGGGCGATATCATTAATGAAATGGCAAAAATCTGTTCACAAACACTCATGTTGGTGAATAGGAACTTCACTACAGTTGCCAAATCAGGTGCTGCACTTCTCTTTTCACCAAACTCTCAGTATTGAGCCTTCACTACATTCTCAACTTTTCAGCCGATTCTTTTGCTGTGACTTGTGACAATGAAGAACTTCACTTGCATTGTCACTGTCGTGCTGTTCAGCAGTTCTAGAGATACTATTATTTTACCACGTCCAACTCCAGTCATATTGCCTGCTGTACAAAAATTTTCTACCAATGGAGTTTGGTAGGAAATTAAAAACCCAACTATCAGTGGTCGTCCCACCTAGAGATGCCGAAAATACTCTTTATGGGCACCTTATTCTCATCTGCCATCTTTTGGAATTGTTGTATTCAAGCAAAAATGTTAAATCATGCAATTTTCTATTTCACCACTTTTGTATAGCATGTACCTATATATTCCCCCCCCCCCTTTCCATTGAAATTTTACTGTATATGCCGGGGGTGTTCTTACCCTTCTTTTAGTCCTTACCCAAAGTCAACAGCATTATAAACGTTGCAACACACTAATCCATTTTAAATTTGAAAATTCTAATTAAATATTCCTAATGAGAAAAACGTTTGGTTTTCAAAATTAGTGAAATCAGTCTACGGCAGTGTTTCTCAACCGCCAGGCCGTGGCTCTGTACCAGGCCGTGAGTGGCTCACAGTTTTTTTTATCCATTTATTTCCCATTAGTCATATGTATAACTGGGCCTTCCATTCACAAAAAAGAAATAAACAGGCCGTGGGCTTCCAAAGATTGAGAACCCACTGGTCTATGGAATCTTAAAAGGTGAGCCGACAGGGCCCAAGCCTAGTGCCCTGAATCAAGAAGGGGCCTCAAATTATTGAACATTTTTTGTAATACTGAAACTATTTCTCTCCTAAATTCTGAATTTTCATTCATTTTGCACATTCTGTAATGATATCATGCCATTTCGGGGTGCTGACTTCTTCCAAAAAAGTACTGACACTTAAGAGGGGCCCCAAAAATATCTGGGTCTCACAATTCAGCAGTGTGAATTTCACACCCAGGCTGTCAAAATAATGGAGAAACCTCTGAAAACCAGTTCTGCAACAAATGCATTTAGAATGAGATTGTAAGTGGGTTTGTACGATCAAATCTCAGGAGCCCTAGTGACTCTTTGGGTCGCGACCCACATGTTAAGAAACCCTGTTATATCCAGTTGCATCTCAGACAGACCTTGGGATGTAACCAGATCTTACGAAATGATCCCTGCTTTCTGAAATGTAAGGGATCTTTCAAGGTGGGTCCATATTACTTGTGTTCCATCTTTTACCGTGGTGATTTGGCAAGTTGCAGGTTCATGACAAGTCAAAAAAGCAATGCTCACCAGATAATGTTTTAGTTTACTAGAGATGTTCATATCTGAAGTTTCATCTATATATATAAAATTGATTTTCTGTCTGCTGTGTGTGTATGTTCTCTATACAAATCTACAATTTTAGATAGATCGTCGCCAAATTTTGCATATATACCAAATGGGACCCGACTTGAACGATAGGCTACTTTAAAATTTCGTCAGCCCAGGGCAAATGCCCCAAATGGGCAAAAAACTGTCCGGCAACAATGGTTTTTGGGCCGCAACAATCACTTTCCAAATGTTTACTTTGGTTCCCTAGCAATGCGTTTCAGACGTGTATATGCCTTTACAACGGTTTGCCACTTCTTTAATCCTGTTAGTATATGTATAATAGTTTATGCCTTTATAATGGTTTACCACATTTTCAATATACTCTCAGTAATGAGGCTTTTTAAATAGACGTCATAATCATCATCAGCATCGCTTTGAGAGTCAGGAAAAGGGTGATCCTCATAGAAATCAGTGCTAAAATTGTCGATTTTACTGTAGAAATGCGGAAATTAGTAGGATTTTCTGCCCCATCAATAATTTTAAAAATTGTATTGAATTCTCGATTTTTGAAATATTCAGTTCGCTTAGAGATATACGAAGCCCAGGAGATTAAATATGAAGTAATTAGCCAAACCTATACTTTTGAGTTGGATATTCGAGCAATATCATTGATTTCATTTATATCTTCTCAAGTATGAAAATTAATGTCTCCATATTGTCTCTTTTGATATTTATTTGCATAAATTCATGTGGGTTAGGATATTTTAAAATTAGTTATGAGCCCGTGAAAAGTGCATCGAAAAAATTCCACAGCTTTAACTAAGGATTTTTAGAAGCCGGAACAGACAGATGGATAACTTAAAGTTGGGGGGGGGGGGAATCGAAATACCTAGCACCCCTTAAAAAAAGAAAAATATATATTCATTTCTACGTTTCTGTGTGAATCTAGATTTGTTTATTTCATGAATCGCGCAGGTCGCCATATTGGTTAACTTGGACACGGTTTGTATGTCCCTCAAGAAAAAAAGAGGGAGATATCACGTGATCCAAAAAAGCCTCATTGAAGAAAACCCGGGCAGCGCCGGGTATTATAGCTAGTAAGTAATATAGATGATACAACCTTGGCAATTGACTTTTTGATAATTGATTCCAGCATCCTTCCATGCAAAGGCCTAAGTGGGAACTAAAGGAGTGTGGATATAGACCAAATGAGCGTAATCCTTTCAGACCCTGTATGCACAAACAGAATAGGGAAAGGTGCTTTTTTTTCTCTGCAGATATTAATTTTTTTTAACCTCAGAAAGTTCAGCCTTAACTCCAAGGATTATTTGTGTGTTATTGTCGAACTCAGTGAGGTTGGAAAAGAAAACATTACCATGATCACTATGGCAATGATAGTCACCATGTTGAGTCTTGGTTTAAATGATTATAAATCAATGCATGAAGTTCTAAAAGTTCCTAAATAACGAGAAAATATCTCTCTGTGTAGGGTACTGAGTTTGAAAGAGATAGCCAGGGGTCCCTTCCCCCTATTCTTGAGTACAAGTAGTATGGGTTCTCTTTTAGAAAACAATGGCTAATATTATTGAAGGCGCATGAGATCAAGCTTACAAATTTTGTCTCCCTTCCAGAGGAAAAAGAACTAATGGTTTGTACTGAGGATATTTATTAGCTTTGGTAAAAAAAAAAAAAAAAAATTGGAGCTGGCAAATGCTCCAAATAAGGTATCCCTAAGCAAAATACGTTGGATTGTGTCACTTGGGATGACATTCATATGACATATACACTTTATTTGTTTTTGAGTCATTATGTAATCAGACATGTTGGGTGTCAAATTGTTATCATGAAATTTGCCAGTATTTTGTAATTTGCTACTTCAAATGTTGATTATACATGTTGCTGCTGTGGTGTGTGTGCATGAATGTCTTTTTTCACTGATTCCATAATTTTATACTGTTTGATGAATTTTTTTCAATAAATAGTCTATTTTGATATGCCTTTCTGTAGTCGAATTGTCGCTCATTAGAAATTGTGATAAGCTCTCACGTGAGATTTATGGTACCATAATTTCCTGTATAGCCCCCAAAAAGAAAAACTGTCACTAAAGTTAAAATATTTTGATATGCATCCATAAAGCTGTATATCCTGCATTTGTGTATATATGGATTATTCATTAACTCTCACCAGAAGGTGAGAAATATTATTGCATCACTCACAGTGCATGAAAAAATTATATTTTTTCTTTGTGGGTTATACACAGAATATTATATTACCCTCACACCATATTTTATAGGAGTCAGAATATTAGGCTGTAACTGTAACAAATGAATATAAAAACAAGCTGAAATATATATTTTTATTAACTAAAATGTTACAGCTTGATTTTGCTGCCAGCAATTTTTGTTACTAGACAATTTTAAAATGATGTTTCACCTTGAATATTTACCACCAAACTCATTCTCCATGCAGAAACGAGCTTCAACGGCCATAGCGAGAACTCCCATTGATGTCGTATGGGAAGAGCAACCGCCTGTAAGGATTATAATGCAATTATATATATATCCATTTTCGTTTTCTTTAGAAATACATGTAAATGATAGAGTAAAGTATTGAAATCGTAAGAAAGCAAGTTAATTTCTGATGAACATTATCTAAAAAATTTATTATAGGTGCCAATGCTTCCGATTTTTCAACGTTATTAAAATCTTCCGGTCAGAAAACTAATTCTTCCAATTTTTCGTATCTTCATAGAAAAATCTATGAAAGTCCTCAAATTTAGCTTTGTTTGAATGGAAAATCCCTATAGAAAATACTCTTCCAGTCCTTGTGATTTCAGGCTGACCCCCTTTTTCTCAGGAAAAATATTGGGAATCAGGATTTCAAGTAAGAAAAATCGGTAATTGTCACCAAATATGATGTTTAACGCAAGCAAAGTGAGTAATTATTGTTTAAAAAAATCAGGACAGGGAAAAATACATCCTAGAAAAATGGGATTTATATATGGTCAATCATTGCAATTTAAAAAAACGTCCCCTTTTATTTATTCGACATGTTTTCTTTGATGCGGAATGTGTCTGTGAATCGGCACCTATGATAGGGCATTGGCTAGTATTCCCATGCCAGGTTAGCTATGAGATCTCTAAGCTAAATATCACTAAAAAACCATTTCTATAAATGAGAAGTGAAACGAGACTCATTCAAATTTACTTCAGTGTGAAGAAGTTTTTAAGCATTTACAAGAAAGCCAGTCGGAGAAGAACTGACATGTGTTTCTGCAATCAAAATACTAACCATGAATGGTGCAGTGGTATATTGGATGACTATTTGGAGTGTTCTCAAAAATCCATAACAGCTAAGCTGCGCAAATCCCCTACAGATGAAATGCCAACTATCACATACTTGTGGATCGATTAGCTATATAAAAATGAAAAATTTGCCTTGTAGTATGTACAGAACTGGCCAAAATCTTTCTTTCAAGCCATACACGACTTCATCATCCAGTGACAATTTTTGCCGTTCTCACCATTTTTTCCCCATTGGACAATAAAGAGGCGTTTCTAAATCTCTGGTTGGCCATTAAACATCTCAACTTTCACATTCAATCAAATAGCACTTGGCTACGTTGAAGCAATCACTGGTAGCAGCTGCTCAGTAAGTATCAACACAATACTTACATAACGCGAAAAGATTCAGGAATCTTCCACTTTGACTTCTATAATTGAAGACAGATAGCAGAACCAGTTAGGACACGAAACATGCATAATACAAGTCTCCCACTTTTTTCCTACTTTCTTGGTTTTGTGTTACTTCTTTAAGAAATCCTATCAACAAAATTTGTGTAACAGATTTTAAATCAAATGTAGTTCTAACGCGTTTCAGAATGTTTTTCTTTATTTTTGTGAGTTTCACATTCCCCCCCCCCCCCCGCACACCCTGGAGCAGGGCCCCAAGCCAGACTTTCCACGGGTCCTTCTGTAATGAATTTATCATGAAAAAAAAAAGATAGTTCATAGTTTCTGAAACTTTTTCTTCCATCGCCCCCCTTGTCAGAATTTTTTTTTCTTATCGCCACTCCCCCCAAATGATGCGAACCCATAAAATCCTATGCTATACCAGTAGCTTCTATCGCCCCCCCCCCCCCGGATCACTCTATAGACCACCGGGGCAATATTGCCTACTTTGAGAAACATAGACCCAGTTTCTCATAATTTTTGTTGTTTTTCATACTATAAATTCTCTATTGAGGGACCAGTGAAAAATCTGGCCTCCAGGCCCTCCTCACACGGGGAAACTAAAATCGAGCTCGAGTTGCTTCAACTTGAGTTGACTAGAACGAGTCGAGTTGCCCGTTCTCCCTCACACGGCGCTACTAAAAAAATATTCAAAGCTTGGGAAACTGAGTAAAAACAGCACAGTCTATAGTTTTCCTTCTTATCTTCCGGTACTATCTTGTTAACCGGGTTAGGAAAAATCGAAACAAATAAATAAGAAAAATAATTTCTATTATACGTGAAATTGCTAAAGAGAATTTCAGCTCACAGGTAAACACAAATTTCATTATTTAAATTGATATCATTTTGAAATGACAATAAAATGGTAAAAATTAGATAATTTTTTAGTATAATTTCATGTTTCATTCGGAAAAAAAATGTGCAATAAAATGTCTGTTTTTCCCCTATTAATGTGCCTTTCAGTACCTATATATGTTAGATTTAATATATTTTTATTGTTTATTAGTTAAAATATTGTCACACAGAATTTTAAGTAGTTTCATGAGATGAAACGAATAGTACTAATAGGCAAAACTAGAGACAAACAACACATGAATTGTTTATGTTTCAGGGAATAATTTTCCCCGAATACTCCCACACACAGATGTGCGTATATGTGACCTAGATTACAGACATTCCAAGCAAGGGGGAAAATCAGGGATCATCCCTATGGAATACGTGCTTGTTCAGGTACATGTAAAAGTAGACAGTATTTTGAAATTTTCTGCAGGTTCTTATCTTAAGAGCAACATGGGGGCTCCCAGCCATGTATTTTTTTTCCTGAGATCCTACTTGGCAAATTCATTTGGTTATTCCTGAAATTTTTTACCAGATATAATTTTTGTGATGCTCCATCTTCTTTTGAAATCGCCCCAGCGGGGGAGTGCCGGGTGGGCCCATGTGTTTACCACAGACCCGACATCTAGGGAATCAGGGGGCTATTGCCGCCCCCCCGGCTTTCAAAAATACACTATAAATAGTATATATACATACATACAGTGAGTATATGTTCTTTGCCCCCCCCCCCCCGAAAAAAGTTGTAATGACAGTCCTGGTTTACCATTTCATTCAGTGGCGTCAGAGCCAGGGGTGCAAGCTCAAGCACCCACGGTAATTTGTGGCATGGATCCGAGCACCCCAGAACTGATTAAGAAATTAAACTTTCCGATATAAAACTAAAGACGAGCACACACACCCAGTTTCGAAACAATTCAGACGCCCCTGATTTCATTATAATTTCAAAATAATATCAATTTAAATAAAGAAATCTTGTATTTACCTGTGAACTGAAATTCTGAAGAAATTTCATTATATCCTTTCAACTGATAATTTATTATATATATACTCTGGATTGTTTTTCAATATGAGTCCAAACTCGCATTACGAAAATATGAAGGAATGCTGAAGGCAGTTTCTCTAGTTTCTTCAACAAAAGTTGGCGGCGACTAGCATGTCAGTCGCCAAGTGACTGAGTCGCGTTCGATATCTCGTCGCCAAGACGCTAATTTCCTCGTGTGAGGGCAAAGCTGCATTGAGAGTCCTGCATGAGAGACCTTTCAAGCGGCTTTGTGTGAGGGCGTCTAGAGCAAAGCCGCTTGTAAGTTAACAACTCTTAATGCAGCTTTGGTCTAGAGCGATATACGTACTGGTCTTCGGGAGACGGTTTCTCTTATCAGTTGCCGAACTTTAGTTTCCCCGTGTGAGGAGGGCCTTAGGCCCTCCTCACACGGGGAAACTAAAATCGAACTCGAGTTGCTTCAACTTGAGAGTTGAGTTGACTAGAATGAGTCGAGTTGCCCGTTCTCCCTCACACGGTGCTACTAAAAAAATATTCAAAGCCCGGGAAACTGAGTAAAAACAGCACAGTCTATTAGTTTTCCTTCTTATCTTCCGGTACTATCTTGTTAACCGGGAAAAATCAAAACAAATAAATAAGAAAAATAATTTCTATTATATGTGAAATTGCTACAGAATTTCAGCTCACAGGTAAATACAAAATTTCATTATTTAAATTGATATCATTTTGAAATGACAATAAAATGGTAAAAATTAGATAATTTTTTAGTATAATTTCATTTCATTTGGAAAAAAAATCATCTGTTTTTCCCTCTATAAATGTGCCTTTCAGTACCTATATATGTTGGATTTAATATATTTTTATTGTTTATTAGTTAAAATATTGTCACGCAGAATTTTAAGTAGTTTCATGAGATGAAACGACGAAAGCTGGTTCCCAGAGGCAAAAAATAAACTATAGGCAAAACTAGAGACAAACAACACGTGAATTGTTGTTTATGTTTCAGGGAATGATTTTCCCCGAATACTCCCACACACAGATGTGCGTGAACGTGACCTAGATTACAGACATTCCAAGCAAGGGGGAAAATCAGGGACCATCCCTATGGAACCGTGTCCGGAAAATTCACCGCCAGCAATTCACCGACAACAATTCACCGCCGGAAAATTCACCGACCAACAATTCACCGCAAGGAAAATTCACCGCTAGGAAAATTCACCGACCAACAATTCACTACCATGCAATTCACCGCTAGGAAAATTCACCGACCGACAATTCACCGCCATGCAATTCACCACTAGGAAAATTCACCGACCCACAATTCACCGACAACAGTTTTAGTGCGAGTCAGTTAGCGAGGGAGTGAGCGATTGAGTTACTGAGTGAGTGAGTGACTGAGTGAGTAAGTGATTGAGCGAGTGAGTAAGTGATTGAGCGAGTGATCGAGTGAGTAAGTGATTGAGCGAGTGACCGAGTGAGTAAGTGATTGAGCGAGTGACCGAGTCAGTGATTGAGTGACCAAGTGAGTAAGTAATTGAGCGAGTGACCGAGTCAGTGATTGAGTGACCGAGTGAGTAAGTGACTGAGTGAGTGACCGAGTAAGTGATTGAGCGAATGACCGAGTCAGTGATTGAGTGACCAAGTGAGTGAGTAATTGAGCGAGTGACCGAGTGAGTAAGTGATTGAGCGAGTGACCGAGTAAGTGATTGAGTGACCAAGTGAGTAAGTAATTGAGCGAGTGACCGAGTGAGTAAGTGATTGAGCGAGTGACCGAGTCAGTGATTGAGTGACCAAGTGAGTAAATAATTGAGCGAGTGACCGAGTCAGTGATTGAGTGAGTGACCCAGTGAGTAAGTGATTCAGCGGGTGAGTGAGTGACCCAGTAGTGACCGAGTGAGTGATCGAGTCAGTGATTCAGCGAGCGAGTAAATTGGTTAGTGAGTGAGGGAGGGAGTGAGTGAGTGAATGTTCAGTAAGTGAGTGAGGGAGTGAGTGAATTAGTTAGTTAGTTAATTTTTTTAACGTAGTAGTGTTACAAGTGATTAAAAAATCCGATTGTTCCGAAAACATATCCCTTCTCAGTGAGTCTATATTACAATATTCATCTAATGTCATATTTATAGCTTCAGCTCGGCATGATTTCAACGTTGATCCCCACTCTTATGACGCCCTTAGGTTGTCGAATATGGAAAAACCATTTCTTAGTGAGTAGTGAGTCTTTACGTCGTGAAAAAAACTATTCACAAAATTTGATATTTACAGCTTCAGCGGTTTTGGCTCGGCGATGATGAATCAGTCAGGACATGGTATTTTATATACAGTACTAGGGGGCTCTGCGCCCCCCCCTTTTCTCTTCACAACATATCTTATTTATTTCGTCCCACTTCATCAGCGTGCTATGGAAAGGGACACGTGAAAGCACCAGCTTACTGAAGAAGCGAATTTTATAATAATAAAGCAACAAAAAACAAATGTGATTTATCAAGTAACCCCAGAAAACTTCCCCATGGGGGTCCCCAAACTCCAATTCGTTGAATTTTAGGGGGGTTGGCCCTGACTGGATTTTTCTCGGGCTACCGATGTGTTGCAAATTTTACAATGTTAAACAACAAAAACCAATGAGATTCATTCAGGGACACCCGAAATGAAACCTACCAACTTTTCCATGGGAACCCGACCTGAAGGCTTGTCGGACATACCCCCTGTGAGTGGCCACGAAAATTTTTAAGTTTATCAATTTTAAAACGAATAAAATCCAGGGCCCACATCCAGTAACGGGGACCCCATACGCAGATTTTTAGTGGGGCACACAGACACTGGATTTATCTCGGGCTTGTGCTGTTGAAAATTATACAATGTTAAACAACAGAAAAGAATGAGATTCATCCAGTGCCCCCAAAATGGAACGGGACCCCTGACTCGGAAGCTAATCGGGCATCCCCTGTGAAGGCCACTGCAAATATTCATTTTACCAACGAATAAAATCCAACCCCCCCTCCCTCCCTCACGCAATTACCCGTGACCGAATTCGTAAATTTTATGGGACCTCAGACTGGATATACATTGGGCTTCCGCTATCGCAAATTTGTCAATGTTAAACCAGCAAGAAAACAATGAGTTCCATCAAGGACCCCTGGAAATGAAACCTTTTAACTTCCCCATGAAGGTGTATGTGTAATCTCCCGGTTACCCCGACCCTGTATGTTGGGAGCACTGGTGATATATGTATATTTTACGTATACATACCTCTCGGCATGACCCCCACGATGGCAGGGCTGACAGGGGCCGGAGCGTTTCTTATCCTTTGTGATATTTTCACACTATAAATTAAGCACAGAGGGGCCCGTGAAAACGCTGGTTTGGGGGTCCGCCATCTATTTCAGCTTAGGGGACCTGCTGTAGGATGTCGGAACCTCTGGGTACATGCACATAACTTGGTCCCGATATATGCTAGAGTTAAATGAAAACTTGATCCCAAAATCGTAACCGACTTCCGTAACACAAAAACGTAACAGATTTCCATCACTCAAAAAACGTCACTGACTCCCGTAATAAAAAAATCGTCACTAATTTCCGTTGCATAGGAAGTATATATATATACGTATATAGTAAATATAGACTACATCTACTAGATACGCACTAAGGCGGGATTCCTGAAAGTTCATCACGTGAAATCGCGGGTAACAGCTAGTTCAGCATAAAAAAAATCCATTGGTTACTGATGATCAGCGATATTTTTTATAACATCAAAGTGATAACAGGAGATGATTTTAAGCATTTTTAGGAAGTTAATTCATCGCGTATCCACTTACTTTATTATCTTTTAATTCTGTTATTATCCCTTTTAACATTCCATTAGAAGTTTCTGAGTAAAACAGAGTTAATGGAATTTTGTTGAATATACTATCTTGTATTGGGCAACAGCAATTTGTAATTTATACAAATACAAGGCCACAACAGGCAAAACGCCCAGCGAGGTGGCTGAGAAAAAGATGCCCACAATAAATATGGATGTCATATATTTCAAAAATACAGCAACCCGAATCCGTATCATCTGAATTTCTTCTCATAAAGTCATTATTTAAACTTTCCGCCATATCTTTAGGATATGGCACTTACTCACTCAATAGATCACTCATTCACTAGATCGCTCACTCACTTACGGACTGACTTACTCGCTTATTGAATCAGTAACTCACTCGCTCACTGACTCACTGAATCACTTACTCACTGGGTCCCTCACTCAGTAACTCAATCGCTCATTCCCTCGCTAACTGACTCGCATAGAACTGTCGTCGGTGAATTTTCCGGCGGTGAATTGCATGGCGGTGAATTGTTGGTCGGTGAATTGTGGGTCGGTGAATTTTCCTAGCGGTGAATTGCATGGCGGTGAATTGTTGGTCGGTGAACTTTCCTAGCGGTGAATTGCATGGCGGTGAATTGTTGTCGGTGAATTTTCCGGCGGTGAATTGTTGGCGGTGAATTTTCCGTAAACCCTATGGAACACGTGCTTGTTTAGGTACATGTAAAAGTAGACAGTATTTTCTGCAGGTTCTTATCCAGGGCTGTCTTAAGAGCAACATGGGGGCTCCCAGCCATGTATTTTTTTTTTTCTGAGATCCTACTTGGCAAATTCATTTGGTTATTCCTGAAATTTTTTGCCAGAAATAATTTTTGTGATGCTCCATCTTTTGAAATCGCCCCCGCGGGGGAGTGCCCGGGTGGGCCCATGTGTTTACCACGGACCCATCATCTAGGGGATCAGGGTGCCCTCCGGCTTTCAAAAATACACTATAAATAGTATATATACGTACATACAGTGAGTATATGTTCTTTGCCCCCCCCCCCCGAAAAAAGTTGAAATGACAGTCCTGGTTTACCATTTCATTCAGTGGCGTCAGAGCCAAGCACCCACGGTAATTTGTGGCATGGATCCGAGCACCCCAGAATTGATTAAGAAATTAAACTTTCCTATATAAAACTTAAGACGAGCACCCACAGTTTCGAAACAATTCCGACGCCCCTGATTTCATTATAATTTCAAAATAATATCAATTTAAATAAAGAAATCGTGTATTTACCTGTGAACTGAAATTCTGAATAAAATTTCATTATATCCTTTTAACTGATAATTTATTATATCTGGATTGTTTTTCAATATGAGTCCAAACTCGCATGACGAAAATATGAAGGAATGCCAAAGGCAGTTTCTCTAGTTTCTTCAACAAAAGTTGGCGGCGACTAGCATGTCAGTCGCCAAGTGACCGAGTCGCGTTCGATATTTCGTCGCCAAGACGCTAATTTCCTCGTGTGAGGGCGTCTAGAGCGATATACGTACTGGTCTTCGGGAGACGGTTTCTCTTATCAGTTGCCGAACTTTAGTTTCCCCGTGTGAGGAGGGCCTTAGACCCCCAACAAAGATTCCAGTCTAGCGACCCCTGCCGCAGGACGTGGTTATAGGAAGTAATGAGTCCCACGTATAACCGGGAGACTCGAAACGTTACGCCGTCCGCCAATACCAGGTTTTTTTTTTGCCTTGCAGCATTTGCCGCGAATTCACAATGGCACTAACAATTTTAGGGGAATTTAAATTAATTTAATACTCTAAGACATTCATTTTTAAAAATATTGTTGGTGCTGCTACCTACTTTCAAAATCACAAATGCCTTATGTGGTGGTGACGAAGTTCACGCGTAAAAAACTAAATTCCTCATTCCGCTTTGCTCCATATAAACAAAACATAAACTGACCCTGAAGATCAAACTTCCGGTTCAGTTATTTTTTGAGAACCCAAGGAGATATTCAAAACGAAGGTCCTCCACACAAGCAACACTGCACTTTATAGTAATGTGCTGCCATCTAATGTCAAATATAAAAGTAACTCATGTGGTGGTGATGAAGTTTAAGTAAAAAAACTATATTTCTTATTCCGCTCAGTTCCTTGTGAACAAAGCTCATAAACTGAACTGGAAATTCAAACTAAAAGTTCGGTTATTTTATTTGAGCGTAAGGAGTCGTCCAAAACAAAGAACCCCTTAATGAACAGACGACAGACAAGAAGTCGGTTCCCTACAAACTCAGCTCACAAACAGAGCTGGAAGTTTGAACTGCCAGTTCAGTTATTTTTTAAGGACACAAGGAGACGTCCAAAACAAGGAACCTGGAGAGAAGCAGACGACAGAGATTCTGAGGCTTGATTTATATACTGTTGGTGCTGCCATCTAATCTCGAAATTTCAGGTAACTGATGCGATGATGAAAAGAGAGCGATAGAGAGTTATTTGTTATTTTTTAGCATCAAATTTTTTTATGAGACGAAAATTTTGGTAACAAAATTCGTCAATTTGCAAGAATCGATTTTTTTTTATGTAGAAAAAATAATTATTTCTTTCCACCAAAAAAATTCGGACAAATATGGATGATCGAACAAATAAGTGAAAATACGGATTATGTGGTCTTCAGATGGGGTTACCAGATTCAAAACTGAAAAAGGAGGACGCCTGGTACGAACCTTAGTCAGTGCCGTCTTAAAGCATGCCTCCCCCACCACTCAGCTATAAGTAAAGTTTACTCACAGCTCAGTGTCCCCAACCCCCGGGTCGTGCCCGATGGGCCTCAAGAGAAGAGGTGCCTCAGAAAAGGAGATGTAGTTGAATTTTTCAGAAAGGGCCTCCAAAAAATCCCTTGACTCGGGGGGCCCATGATGCTCTTAAGACGATCCTGCCTGCGTTCCCCCACCCTGTGGGGGGAGGGGGTCATGGATTCCCAGTACTTGATTCCTTTACTTCTATTAATTTACATTAATTAAACAAAAACAGCAATAAACAGTTGGAAAAATTATCAAATCAAAGTTATCGAATTGCAACGTATGTTTCATAAAGAGATGATGAAGCGCTTTAAAAGTATGACAAAAATTTATGTCTGTTCAATATGATTCGAGCCACGATGAAGTGTCAGCAGTTGGACCACGATAATTATAATTAATAATTAATGGATTTTGTGAAATTAATTTAAATGCCATTCCCTCTCAATGTTCGGTTTTTGATTAAGATCCAGACTACCGACGCGTTCCTGAAATAATGCAAAAAATGAGTAATAAAATGCGTTCTTTATGAAAAAATGTTTTCCCTTTCAAGGTTTATGTTCGTAACTCGAATAGTTTGTAAGTCGGGGAACAACTATATAAAAAATGTTTAGAGGGGCCACAAAAATGTTTTTGCATCGGGCACGAAATTCTCCTAAAAGTCCAGACCTGTCCCCGATTTTCGAACTTAAATATCTCAGGGAATAATGCAGTTAAAACATGCAATTTGTTTGGTGGTCTCAGAAGAGAAAGAGCAACAACTGCCTTATTAGAAGTTAGAAGACGGGGGGGGGGATCATATAAAAATTTACATTTTTCATTTTGTGTACACTGTAGTTTCATCCCAAAACTCGTACAGGTTGATTTCTGGTCACATTTTGAGAATTTTTAAAAGTAGAACCATACCACTACGACGAACGGTTGATGAGATAAAGGCTGTAACAACACTCCAAGGAGAACCCATTGAATGTTAGAATGTCCATAATATTAGCAATAGGCAAGGCCGTAACTAGAGGGGGGGGGGAGCAGGCGGGTCTCGTGCCTAGGGCGCATCACGAAACAGGGCGCAAATTTAACCATTTAACCTATCCTTCAGCATTACGGGACGGGGTGCCTAAATGAGTGGTTGCCCCGGCTAACTAGGTATCCAGTTGCGGCCCTGCCTGCAGGTATCTTATTTCTGACGAATCACGGTTATAATATATATATATTGGGTATTTTTTCTTTCAGATACATTCTCGAGTTTGTAATTTACACCTGGTAGCATTTCTTTTGCTTCTATAGATCAAACTGATCCACTAATGACCCACAAAAATCATGCCCTTATTCTGTAGAACTTGGTTTACTGCATGGGGCCCATCTGGGTGCTTCTGGCACCGGGGTGTCAAGTGACAATTAGATCTGGTTCCGATTTTCTAGAGTAAATATGAAAATAGGTGGGTAGGAATTTTTAGCAAGGTAGTAGTGCCTCTCTCAGGAAAATCGCTTTGTATGTGGGTGTATGATAATGTTAAGACAGCCCTGGTCATACTTTATGAAAATTGTGAAAAGCTAATCGAAAAACTCAATAGTGAATTTTTATTGTGAAGAAACAAGAAAATGTCGAGAACCGTCACAGAGTCTTGTCAGCCTTACCCTTGTGGGGGGGGGGGGAGGGAGGCATGAAGCTGAGTCAAATACTGGCCATATAGATAGAGTATAAGTGCAGTTATAATATATTACTTACCCTTAAGTGGCACGGATTCCCTCTTCAGCCGGAACTTGAGTAACTGGCTCTTGTCATCTACGAGATGGAAAAATTCGTATTATACAATAATTTTACGGTTTTTATTCACGAATATACTCTTTTTGTTTTCCATCTGTTTCACCCGTAATTAAGTATTTAGCCATTGAATACAATCGATAATCGATATACGAAGTGAAAAGAAAAAATATTTTCTGCTTATTTCAAGGGAGAATTCATTCCTTTATGAGGGAGAACGTAATGATCGATTAGCGTGAAACTTTTTTTAGCAGACGCGGGGCCCGGTGGAAAATAATAGCGGGGCAATAATAATATGGACCAGAGGAAAGTCTTTCGGGGGACTCTTAGCCCCGAATTTTATATATTCTGTGACGGGGGGGGGGGATAAAAAATTCAGCAAATTAAATCATGAATATTCAGAACCTATGAAAGATGATACAATTTCAGCACTAATGAATATTAAGAATTAATGCTAGAAATAATTTCCAAAATTCAGAATAAGTGCAAGAAATATTCTTAGAATTAGTGAAAATTCAGAATAAATTAAGGCAATAATCCCATAAATTCCAGGATCAAGGTCCATTGCAGCACTGACAAACGTGGCTCTCAAACTTTTTCGCTTTTTCTTTCGAAGCGCTCAACAAACACACATCAATGTCGCCAAAAAGCCGCGACGCTCTTGACAAAGATTGGTGACGCTCCCTAGGAGCCGCAGTGCACAACTTTGAGAAACATTGCATTAAGAAGATTACACACCAATCCATTTGTTAGACAGTAGATTCTAGTCAGTCGGTGATTTCTAATGAAATCTCAGTAATAACAGATTCATTAGTAACGCATTGCCTTGCAAGGGCCATTTTGGAGATTCCCAAAAAAACTCGAGGCTCCTAATTTGATATTTTCGGAAAAATACACGTTCAAATGGGCATACTTGGTTACGGAATTTACAGAAATAGTGCAAAACACCTGAATGAATGGAATAATTTCAAAAAGGTTATAAGAGAAATAACCACATATTCGAAAAAATAATAATTTCAAAATTACATAAATACAGTAATTGCATTGTTTTATGTAATTTAAGTAGCTGTTGTTACCCGCGGCTTCGTCCAATCGTTAATGCACAATTCGACTCTCTCATGGGTGTAATTTTAAATTGAGCGCACTGCACATGATACTCACCAACACACGGAGGGCTTCCCTTTGACGTATAACATCCACTTGGATCTTGCCAGGATAGTGTAGCCTCGACCCAATCTCGTCTCAAGAAATCTTTGAAGCTAAATATCGAACACATCCCAACTGCAAAACAATAAATCAATCGACAATAAATGAAATTTGCGTTAGATATGCTCATATCAACAGACAAGATAGTATGGTCCAGTGGTTTTCAAACTTTTGGCATCGGCGGCTCCCTTGTCAAGTTTATCCGCCACTCTCCGGAATAGTCTAACAAAGAACTGCGTCAAAGCGTTGAAGTTGACTTATAGGTGTGCAAGTAAGCGAATGACCAAAAGAGTGACCTAAAGAGCAATGGATCAGGTCGATGGAGACCAAAAGGCTCACAAAACATGTGAATGATCAAAAGAGTATGCTAGAGAGAGTTTACAACCGTTTGAGTGATCAAAAGAGGGATTTAGAAAGCAAGGAACCAGCTCAGTTGGTGACTTCGAAAGCTTGAGAGCATGTGAGGGACTAAAAGAGTGACCTAGAGATCTTACAAGCATGTAAATGACAAAAAAAGTGACCTTCAGAGCGAGGGATCAGGTCAATGAGTGGCCAAAAGATTAATTAGGAAAGTGGCCAAGAAAATGTGTTGGCATGTGAGTGACCAAATGAATGACTTAGAAAATAGGGGGAAAGGTCACATTCGGGGACCAAAGGTGACCTATAAAGCGCAAGTTATAAATTGCAAAACAGTGCGTAAGTATGTAAGTGACCAAAAGAATGACCCAGTGAGCGAGGGACCAGACCAGTGAGCTACTAAAAAAGTGAACAAGAAAATGTGCAAGAATGTGAGTGGGTCATAGCCCAGGACGGAAAATTTGTGAAATGAGTGGAATAGTCTAACGAAGAGCAGCTTCAAATCATCAAACAGACACACATCAGCATCATCAGCTCGCCTCGACGTTCCTGACAGAGGTTGGCAACGCCCCCTAGGAGCCTTACTTTGAGGAAGCACTGGTATAGTTCATAAAACACTTTTCTTTCTGAATTTTCGTCCTTACAAATTTTGAAATCGACTGTACACTACAAAGTAGTTGGTGGAATAACTTACTTTGTTCCAGAGCTAAATCTCGGGTACCCGTAGGGAAGCCTAAATTCGATACTTCTTCGAGATCCCTCAGGACATTTGCGCATAAGTATTGCTGAAGATGTTGCTCGTGCCGAGACTTTTTGTCATCGAGGAGTTCCTTGAAGCATCCATGCTTTTGAAAGAGGAAAAAGAAGAAAAAATCCAAGTATTTTACATACCGGTTGATATACAAGTCACAAATGCATTATTTTCAAAATTCAATAAAATTATCTGGGACCTGGTACAGTAGAGCCTGCCATAACGGACACTCCCCATTAGTGGAAACTTACCGTTAACGGACACTTTTTTTGGAACCCATTGTATTTCACTGTATATTAACCCTAACGTCGGCAATCCCGAGATATCTCGGGTTCTTCACACTAGAACGACGGAAGCCGTCATTTTGACCACAAAGCTACTTTGACATGAGAATATACCCAAACGGTTTATCTCAAGTTGTTGAAATTTCATGACTTCTTTCATCTTGATAAGGCTCTTACATTCTTCATGTTCTAGGTTTTTTACTTTAGTGGTGAAATGAGGTTCTACCTAGAACAACATAGCGGTCATTTTGACCGCTATGGAGATGTTTCACTAATGTGATTGCAAAACATGGCGACATGGTGTCTTCTAATGCGAACATTATATTGATGGAACAAATTTTTTATCATGGTGTTTTCTTTTCTCCAGTACCCATTTTTGTACCATTCAAAATTGCACTTTTGAAGAAGCTCGTCATCGTACGTTATTCAATTAATTTAACGTTTTTTATGGAACTTTGCTATTACAGCATTGCATTCTCTGGTTCAACATCGGACAACGAGAGAATCTTCATTACTCCCACGATTTCTTCCATGGACAAGTCTCCAGATAAGGGCACCGAGACGATTCTTACCTCCTTTTTGTTTCTTCACACTATAAATGCACTTTATAAAGATGGCCCCTATATTCACTGTAAATGGATGATGTAAAGAGCCATTATATTACCAGATATCATGCTTTCGACAGTGTAAGAAAAATCATTCTACAGTTGGTAAGCTTAGAAACTCTAGGTCTTGAGTACCTGCACACGTAAAATTGAAATCGAGGGCACTGGAAATTCCTGTTAGGAATGATAAAGTTTTTATTACTTTTACTAATGAGTGCTTGTTGATGTTTTCGACAAAATCAATTCATTCAGCACACGATGCGACAGAAAAGCTTTCTTTCGCATGTCTTTTACTTTGCTCACGACTTGGCGTTCATAGTCACGGTTTTTCATTCCGCGCATGAGATCTCTTCGCGAATTTCTCGAGCGTATTATACTTCTAACCTTGTGAGTGGTCTGATGAGTGAAAATGTGAAGCCACGAATTAAAAGAGCTAAAAAAAATCCCAGTCGAACCTCTTTTCAAAGTAACAAAACACGGGATTGTCATAACAAGCCCCAAAAATTTCCAAAAAACACTTTGGAGTTGAAACCATAGCCATTTCATGCATATCCGGGTTCGAATCCAACCGTCGTCACAGTGGTGGTCGGCTGAAGTTGATTTTCTGTGGTTCCCAACTTCAAGGCGCGAATGCGAGCCGATCTCCCTTAAAAAGTATCGCCACAGAGAGCAACAGGCCTACAACGATAAAATTAATCACTTATTACATATCAGTCATAGTGAGAAAAATTGGTGGCAGATGGCAGCACACTACACATAACAAGCATTACACAGAAACAAACTTCACATCAGGTTCACAACACATAGGCTCACATTCCAACATGTGCCAATTCGTTAGAAGTTCTGCAGAGGAGTATGGACGAGGTCCACGTGTTGTTCAGTAACAGTAGTAGTAGTCATTTCATGCATTCGTATGTTAAACTTCCAGTAACGGTGCTATTCTTTTGATGATGGGTACAGGCAGTGATCGCGACTGGAAAAGTTTGAAGACTGGGTAGTTCTAGAAGTTCTAGGTAGTTCGAAATTCCTGTCGTTCTAGTGTTAAAACACTCTCATGTAGGCAACCCCGAAATATCTCGAGTTCTTGAAATGTTCTCATTCCGCCAATCCCGAGCCCAAATACCGTTGTAATGTTTTCTTCTCCTGACAACATGTTTTCCTCCTTCTCCCTCGTCCTGTCAATCTACTGCCAGTGGTTGGAGTTAGCTTTTGTTCAATGTGTGATAACGGAAAAAATGAGAGAAACGATTCTTTTCATTTTCCTTCGAGGTATTATTGCGTAGCATAAACAATAGAAGACGATAGTTTTTTCTTTTCTTCCTTGTTTTATTATTATTATTATTCTCAGTTTCGGGAGTCGAAAGCAGACGATCGGGGAAAAAATTATTGTTCAAGAAAATAAATAGGTGGCACTTTTTTAGAAGGTTTATTGATTTCTACTGTGGCAGTAAAAATGCGGATCAGGAAAATTTTAAAAACTCCTTAAAGGGTGTACGGGTGGTTAACGGTTAAAAAAATTATGATAAGAATATTATATTATTTAAAACTGAAATATCATACAGGGTGTTTCAAAAAGAATCATCCGATTAAAAAAATCATAACTATTCAGCTTTTAATCCGTTTTGATAGAACAATGTATAGGGAGAAAGAGGGAAATCTCGAGTTTCACTCTTCGAGTTTAATATGTTAATTATTTCCCATTATCCATTAATTTTAGACAGCAGTGTATTTACCGTCTCACCGACAATCAGGTAGAGAACTTCATGCGTCAATGGATAGTCCTTGTATTTGTACTGAGTCATGTAATCCCAGCAGGCATCTGTCATCGGACAGCGTTTCGCATTCGGGTCACTGGAAAGTTCAGGAAAAAAGACCATTATTATCATCATCACCCAATCAAACAAATTGAAATAATGTTGGGGTAAATCAAGGAGCTATATCCATACTTAGAATAAGACAACCATAGGTGGGATTGTACTGTATAATATTTTATCATGCATATAATATTGTTTGTAATTGCATTTTTAATTGGGTTGCTGTATTTTTGAAATACGTTGTATATGACATCCATATTTGTTATGGGCATCTTTTTCTCAGCCGCCTCGTTGCGCCCTTTGCCTGTTGTGGCGTTGTTTTTGTATTTGTATTTGAAATGAACACAGGCATTCTCTCAGACGAGTTTTGCACAGAGGTGTATTTACGGGGGGGGGGGGCTAGCGGGCTATAGCACAGAGACTAGGGTGACAAATCATGAGTAATGAGTGATTAATCAGTAGAATGAAAGTGTTGCAAAATTTGTATAACACGCAATCGGTAAACGCATAAATCACGTTAAGCCTAGAGAGCGAGGATCTACGTCTGTGAGAAACCAAACGAGTGAGTGACTTGAAGAGTTTGCAGGCACGCGAGTGATCTAAACGGCAAAGTACCAGGTCAGTGAGCAGCTAGAAGCGTGACCTAGAGCGTGTGTATGCAAATGAGAGTTCCAAAGCCGAGCGCAAGCATAACATTGATAAAGGAATAACCTGGACAGTGAGGTAGCATGTGAGCGACCTGAATATTTTGTAAGCATGTAAGTGACCTAGAGAGCAAAAGACCTGGTCAGTGAGCGGTCAGAAGAGTGAGCATAATGTGACTAAAAAAATACGTAAGCATGTGAGTGATCAAAAGAATGGCTTAGAGCAGTGATTCTCAAACTTTTTCACTACCCTAACCAACACTTCTCCGCGGCTCCCCAGAGGAGTTTAACAAAGAATCTCTTCGAAAAATCCTCATTGAGCCACCGCTCCACAGCAACCCTAACAAACGTCAGCGGCACACAGTTTGAGAACCCTTGACGTAGAAATCAAGGGGCCAGGTTAGTGGGGGGGGGGACTAAAAGTGATGGAAATGATTTTCAGTCGACCAGCATTGCTGAGAAATTACCTGGAATTCAGTATTTCAGCCAAGCATTGATCAGATACCTTTTCTGTGAAGTTTATGTTCCGGCATTTGATTGGTTTATCCATGAGGCTCCTGTCGACCGAACGCGTCGGGTAATACAGCTCCCACGTTCCAGTATTCAATACAGGACCGATTTCTAGAGGAAGAAAAAAAGTCATTACATATTATTCTGATTCTGAACCGAGAATCACAAATTATGGGTTTTGGACAGTATTAATTCATACAAGAAATCTCGAAAGACTGAAGAAAGCTGATGCAGTTGAACACCGATTTAAAGGTGTTCAGATGGTGGTCTTGATGCTGTTCAATTTCGGTGTGTGGCACCGGGAAGACAAATGTATGTTCTTAAAACTATTGCAGTGGGACCTCCCATCATGAACACTTTCTGTTAGCGAAATAATAACGGGAAGGGAGTCTGTTCCCTGGGCGCTGGATCAGGAAGGGCATCGAGTTTACTCTTTTTCTGTTAAACATTACGGGGATGGGGTGCCAAAATATATGCAGATAGGATTCGGGCAAAATTTTTTTTTTCCTTCTGAACCCCGCCCCCATCCCACCCCCACCTAAAAATACCTACTTGCCAAATTTGTATTGCCTACTTACATTCAAAAATTATAAACAAATCTAATTGCCGTGAAGGGGATATACGTTAAAAGTAAAGGGAACGGGAACAGAGGCACCAAAATCCCTCCAGTGTTTGGGGCATTCATAGGGGGTTAATCCGGTATCGATAGGTTTCACTGTACTAACTGGTACTTGAAAAAAATTCATCGGAAGGGATCCCTGTCCTCTTTTCCTCTAAACCTTTATAGTTTTGGCGTGTTTTACCTGTGGCCGTCACACAAATCTGATTTTCGACAAGAAAATGTGACGTGACAGTGCTCACTAAAATCATGTACGGTATTGTCCAGAGAATGCCAGGTGCCAAGCGGAGTCGTCCAGGGATCGGTGACCGACACGATGTTATTTACTTTGTACACTTACGATCCCTCGTGCTGCGTCACCCACCCCTCTATTGCAATTCGCTGCTGACGTGAAGTTATTCTCTTCAGTAGAAAACACCGAGGGCCTAAGAATTGCATGCCAACAACTTTTCCAGTGGAGTTGTCGGTATAAACTCCCGATTTCAACATCAAAAAGTGGATCAATGCATTTGGGCAGACGAACCGATCCTGAATATTATCAACTAGTAGGTAATGAAACGTTACAGCAATTAGATACATGAGTGGATCTAGGTGGAACTATGTATTGCAACGAACCGCATCCTGGATTTTACTGATCATTATCATGGCATAGTCGGCAAAGCTAACAGAATTTCATACACGTTATGTACGGCATACCGTCAGTGTGATGCGCCTACGCTGTCATATACTTTATGTGTATGTTCCCCCGACTTTGGTGTTCTGTTCGCAAGTATGTAGCCCTTACAAAATTAAGGACATGGCTCTCCGAAAAGCCACAAACGAACAGTTGGCACAAGTGGCTAGTCTTATTGTGAGAGGCTTCAATTTCTGGGGTTGCACTCACTGGAATGGCGTAGAGTGGCTGCAGATATGAAGATGTGCTACAAACTAGTCCATCACATGAACTATCCACCATCGGGAGAACCTTTCTCCGAATGTTAACGAACCTTTCTTCGATGAGTTAACCTACAGAGGTATCACTTCTAAATAAGAATGCCAACGGCCAGAAGAGATTGCTCTTTCCACGGATACAGATGTCGTGTGGCTACACTTCCGGCATAACTCACACTAGGTAGTAAATCACCCATAGATGGTGATAGACCTGAGTTGTGCTCGGTTTGAAAGAAAGCTACGCAACATTTGCTTCCACTGTTGAGGATATAGACCTGCCTGCATATGAGAAATGCTTTTTTTTCCCTTCTGACCATTATTTCTGATTATCGTTATTGTTTATTCATCATTTTATTATTTATTATGACTTTTTCAGTGTAAATGCGTTTCATGCCTTTTGGGGTTATTGCAAAATAAATGAGTCATACAACAAATGAATGAATGAGTCATTGTTTTTGGAGATGTAATAATATACTTCTTACGATTGAACTGTTCCGGTTTTTCTTTCTTCAACCTCGTCTTACTTTTACTGAGAACGTCTTCGGCCGATTTCTGAAATGAAAGTTTGCGTCCAATAATAAAGCACATTTTTCTGTCGGTGGCGGCACGAACTCTCATTATGTAAATGAGACACGAATTGAAGATCCGTATCTATGAAATTCTCTTATAAAATCAAAAAATCCACCTCAAACATATCAGTGCCGTTGAAAAATTTAAAGAAACGGTGGCACATGTGTTAAAAGTTCCCAGGACCCATATTCGTCGAGCCTTCTCGTAAATTCCGACATCGAAAACACTAAAATTATTTCCTATCTCATTAACCCATTCTTTACCCTATTTGTCCCTATTTTGGGGGAACCTGACCTGAATAAAACGTTTTTCGGCGGTTCCGCGGCACGTTCGCCGTTCTACCGCTCTTAACAAGCGGGCCAATGGGGTGGCCTATAAAAGTTCAAGAAAAAATAAAAAGGGGGAGGGAAAAAATTTTTGTCTGTGTGAATGTGTGTGTGTGATGGTGTGTGTATAATGGTGTGTATGTCAAAATCGGGAAATTAGTCCATATTTTAGGGCTATTGCCCACATTTGGTCGTGCCAAATGCTTAACCACTCACTATGTATAACGAGATTTTGAATTTGTAGAGTTTAATACACCAGTTCATCCAAGGGGGGTGGAAAATTCGGGGAAAAAGGCCGTTTGATGTTATTAACGGCTAAAAAACCCCAGGCACCTTTATCATTGAGCCGTAAGAAATATATAATATTTCTAAGACGAGATTCTGATTGAGAGTTAGAGATATCCTGTTTGCCTTAATTTCAGCATCTAAAATTGCTGTTAATTCGATTTAAATCCCTGCATTTCAGGGAAGAGCTTGCAGCCATCTTCCTCATGGCGCCATCTATCAGTTCACTTCACAATTATCAATCCAATTGAACATTCCCCAGATTCCCCAACTGGGAGAGTATTTTACACATATGAAAAATTATACAAAAATTTGATAATAACAAAAAGGGTCAAATTATTTACATTTCTACAATATATACAGCTTTTTACAAAACTCCTACCAGGGACGGTGGAGAATGTTCATCGGCCTGCCATGTTTAATGATAATTTCAGAATTGTAGTCTAAAAATTCTCTAAGGTGTTCAAATTCCGAATCCTTTATCGTTTCGTAACAACTTTTAGCTAGTTTTCGTGCTTGATCTAGAAATTTATTGATTTTTAGATCACAGCGTAAATCTTCGTTCCTCATATACCATCTTGCCCCCGTAAATTTACGAAAGCTCTTATTTTCAAATACTTGGAGGTATTTTGGGGGACCAGACCAGACCAGAATAGAACTTTTAGCTGATTCCCATCCTATATGGACGACTGTCAGCATACAAACTGGCCAGGAAGGCCTATGAAGAGTGAAAGAATGAAAAAGCTTAAGGGGAGAAGAGGAAAGAGAAAAAGAAAAACATCAGCTGGTCGTCAATGGTCAGACTATACAAATTTAAGCCAGAGTTTGTTTTTTTTTTTTTTTTTTTTTTTATGCCACCACAACCGACAGTCCTTATGCAGAAACACCAAGAACAGAAACACCATAGAAAGCTTCACTCGTAAACGTCCTTTCTATACAGGGGGAAAAAAGGGGAAAAAACACTGCATGGGGGACGCAGCGCAAAAACCTCAATATACGTTTTGAAGATGTAATTTTCCATAACAAACCTATTATGTACCTTCCATAACAAACTTATTACTGTACCTTCCAGTTAATGGCAGTCCTAATACATAACTGACTGTAAGTTAGTATTTCGCCAACATCATTTCAACTCCATAAGGGTTTACAGTCAAAAACCAGATGGGCACATTCAAAAAATGCCACTACTACTCTAATTGTTCAAGATCAAAGTATACAGTGAGATATATACATACATAAGAGTTCTATTCAGTAAGTGCTCAGAATTTAAGAATTATGTACAAACACAAGATTCAACTTCTAATGAATACACTATAAAATTTCAACTACCGTTATATATATACATATGGTGTCAACATTTTCATATATACAATTATCAGCTATAGATTATTCCAATTTAAATGGAATATTTGCTGTGGTCTCCTATATTTCCCTATGGCTTGTACATCATAGTCCACTATGTCAGCAAGGTGTTGGTACGTAGACTCTCTCATTCTGTCAAACTGATCTTTGTTTAGAGTTTGTATATAGTCAAATATATGTGGAATATTCAAGTCTTTTCTAATATTAAAACCTCTGATGAACCATGGAGCATTAGTGAATCTTCTAAGAATTTTATTTTGAACAGTTTGTAAGTTTTTAATATTCATCTTGCAAGCATGGGCCCAAGCAGGGGATGCATAAAGTAGGGTAGGTCTGAGTATTGATTTAAAGAGGATGATTTTGTTATGCAATGTCAATTTGGCCTGTGGAAACGTGATTTTGTTTAACATGCCCATTACTCCATTAGTCTTATTTTTGATAAATTCAATATGTGAAGAAAATGAAAGATTTTTGTTTAGTGTACATCCCAGATACTTTACCTGATTTACTGGTCTTAAAAACTGGTCACCAATTTGGATAAGTTGTCTGGGAAGTTTACGTCGTCGCGTAAACCACATGAATTTGCACTTGGCAGCATTCAATTTGATAGCAGATTTATCACACCAGTATTCGATGTGATCCAGAGTATCCTGTAAATTTTCCACTGCTTGTGATGCACTTCTGCTGCTGCACAACACCGCACAGTCGTCTGCAAATAACGCAATTGTTCCATTCGGCGGAGCTGGTATATCATTAATATATAAGAGGAACAATTGCGGGCCCAACACACTACCCTGTGGCACAGAGGCTCGGATATTTTTAACATCTGAAAGAGTATCTTGTATCTTAACCTGAAAAGTCCTACCCAAAAGGTAATTATAAAAGAAAATTATAAAATATGGTGGGAAGTCTAGGTGAATTAGCTTGGCAAGTAATGTGACATGGTCGCAACGGTCAAAGGCCTTTGAGATATCGAGGAACGCAGAAGCAACATGGTCAAAATTATTAAATGCATTTGTGATAAATTCAGACACTCTTAGCAGCTGCGTAACACATGAATGTTGGGACCTGAACCCATGCTGCTCAGGTCTTATGACGTTGTTTGTGTCAATATAATGTAATAGCCTGGGTGCCACAATTCTTTCGAATAATTTGCTAAGATTACTAAGAAGACTAATTGGTCTATAATTTCCTGCCAGTATAGGATCTGTACTAGGTTTATGTATTGCCCTGATTATTGATTTCTTCCAGGGGGAAGGAAAATAATTGTTCTGTAAGGCAGAATTAAAAATATTCCTAATCGATTCTACAGTATTATCTGGTAAACACTTTAAAGCTTTATTACTAATTCCATCAATACCAGCTGCTTTTTTAATATCCAGATGTTTGATAATGTCCCTAATTTCATTTGTTGAGGTTAGTTCCATGTGACCTTGTGGGGAATTCGCAGCATTATATAGATAAGAGGCCACCCTGTGTCTCAGTCTTTGGTATGTGTTTAATGGTTGATTGGTATTCCTGGTGAACTGATTTTCATACACTTCTGCAAAAGTGTCAGCTATCTCTTGATCAGTAAAAACCAGATTCCCAGCTGTTGTCTGAATTTTATTAAGTCTTGTGTTTTTGGGTTTGCAGATTCTCCAAGCTTTCCAGAGACCTCCGTTTTCTGCTGTTGCATTACCAATGAAATCTGAAAACCTTTCATTGACATAATTTGCGACCTCTTTTTTGATTTCTTTCTGTAATCTGTTTAGTATAATTTTATCCAAATTGCCCCTGTACATTTGCCATTTTTTTCTAACTCTATTTTTGTGTTGGATTTTTTCAAGAATTTCTTTTGGTAATCCAAAATTGTTTTTGGAACTTCGCTTAACTGTTGTTACTTCTTTTATTGTATTATTAATTACCGTAGTAACATGATCAACTGCTTGGTCAATATCCAAAGCACTTGGATCATTAAATTCAATGACCGGTAATTCCTCTAAAATATTAGTGTACTGAGCCCAGTCAATTTGATTCCAGATTAACTTTTTCCTTGGAATCAAGAAATCTATTGTAAGGAAAAGTGGATTATGAGGTGATGAAAGCAATGGTTTGACATGCATATTAATATTGTGTAAAAAGTTCTTAGCAATTCCAAAGTCTATAACATCCGGAAACCCAAAATTTTGAGGAGGATGGTGTGTAGGCTCCGGTGAAGATATAACCTCCAAAAAATTATCCAGGCAGAATTTCCTCAATATCCTACCCTGTCTGTTTGTTGTTCTGGAGTGGAAAAGAGAAGATTTACAGTTCCAATCTCCTATTGCTAAGACAGGTAAAGTAGTGTTAAAAATCTCTTTTAAGAGATCCATATCTAAATTGTTATTCGGGGGCTTGTAAATTGCACAGAATCTCATAGCCACTCTGTTTACATATATGGTGGCAGCTACTGCTTCAATATTGTAAGAGTCAGAGAGTGCATAATGCTGAAAAGGGATATTGTTCCTAATAAACAAGGCGACTCCTCCCCCCCTATTATGAAGTCTATCCCTTCTTATACATTGATATCCATTAATTTCGTATTTATTGCTAGGCAATAACCATGTCTCATTTATCAATGCTATATCAATTTGATAATCAAAAAGAGTTTGTTTGAAAATTTCTTTTGTACTTCCTCTTAAACTATTTGCATTCCAGGCCATTAGGGTTAATGGCCTGGGGGGGGCATTAATTAATTGAGCTATTGTTAGGCTGATCAAGAATTTGAATCAGAGATGCAATAATCAGTTTAGCCTTATCAGAGTCAATTTTAGCTGACTCAAGTATGTTCACAACTTTATCTATGACCATAGTACCTTCGTTACCAGTATTTTGCGTTTTGTCTTCAAATGTCTTAGCACCAAAATTAACATTTTTTTTTATTATTTTCATTCTGCACTCTCATGCTTTCCTCAGAGCTGTGCACAATTCCTTCCTCTGTTACTTCAACACCACTCATGTCAAGTTCCTCAGTGTGTGTAATGATATCATGCATTACATCACGATGTAAGATTTTTTGTAGCTCCTCCTTCCACTCGTCAGTAGTTCTGTGAGTTTTCCCAATACCCAGAGGGTGAGGGCCCTCGTGTAAAACATTGTGTAACTCCTCCTGTCTACGCAGTAATTCCAGTTTTTCCTCTTCTGTACACACTTGTGCCGACAGGGGAGTATTATGTTGTTTTGTGTCCATCACTTGTTTAGATCGAACAAAAAGTGAATTAGACCCTATATTGAAATTGTCATCCCCTTGTCCAACTAAGGTTGGGAAGTCATCAATATTAGGTGTTTTAATACCAGAAGGTATTAAAGGCAAAAAAGTACGCGTGTTCCTATTTGTAACTCCAGGTCTGGCACTGCATCCTGAAAATCTAGCCGTGTGGCTTCCTCCACAGAAAAAACACTTCAGATATTTTTTATCACCTTTGACAACACAACTTCTAGTCTCATGATTGCCTGAGCAGAACGAACATACTGGCAGATTTTTGCAAAAATATGAACTGTGCCCCATCAACATACAGTTCCTACATTGAAGAGGCACCTGGTTACCCCTATAACGTTCGATACTGATTGGGATATCACCTATGTTTTTTACATTAGCAAACTTCTTATTTTCAATCGTCACCTCTACTAAGAATAACGGTAGTACTCTACCAGACGAATAATTCTTCATATTAACCACCTTCACAGTGGAATAACCCTGTTTAGACAGGTCATCCGATATCTCCTGCGGTTTTACATTCGCAGGCAGACCTCTTATCACAAATTTAATGGTTCGATTTCCTTTAGTCTGATATGTATGATATTTGTATTTTTTTTCGTCAAAAATTTTTGTGACAGTACGGTGATCTTTCTCCGAAAAAACCTGAAAAGTCATGTTATTACCTGTTGGCTTCTGTTGCGGAGGAAATTCACATTTTGCTTTAATTTCACTGAAATCCTGCAACCACTTGTTTCCCCAATCAGAAAGTATTATTGGGGGAATGTTACTCTTTTTCTTCTTTTTTGTTACCGTAATGAACCCTTCGTTATCATCAATACAGCCATCAGAGTCTGAATTTGTAGTGGGAGCTCTAACTTGAGAGTTCTGTAAGTGTTGTGTATTGTGCAATGTGTTATCTATTGATTTTTTCTTTTTTTTACTAAAAATAACCGAAATGCCATCATTGCTATCAGCAATTTCATCACATCTGTCATTACCATCTGATCTTTCATCGTTACTTGTTTTTGTACCTGATTTAATTTGTACTGGAGTGCTGTGGGTGTCATTACCACTGTCCGATTGTTCAGCTAACACTTGACCAATATCATTTGCCTCTGAAACATCTGAGGCATTTTCCAGTAACAATTTAGAAGGAGACAACGTCAAATTATTATTGGTTATGTTTTCAGTTGGCATAGCCATTGAGTCATTTATCGAAAAGTTTAGAGTACTATTCTGAATATCTAATATAGGAAGCGTATATTCACTATAGTCAATTTGCCCCATGAGCACGTTTGAGCTCTCAGGCGGGGGAGAATCTGATGACACAGAAGATGAACTACTGTCCGTAGAACCCGATGAACAGGTGTCACACGTATCACTACTGGAGCACGACGAAGTAACCGAGTCGTATTCAATTTTGTTATGTACGACCTTTTTTTTACCTCTACCTGCCCTCTTAGAGGGGCTAATCCCAGAATATTGTTCATCACCCTTATCATAACAAATACCCGGACTATCTCCCTTTTTGGAGACTTCTTCCTCAGTATTCCTCTTTTTCCCATTTTTCTTTTTACCCCTATCTTTCTTGCGCCTTGCACTCTTTTCACAAGAAGGCGAGGTGGGGGTTTCACTAAGTTTCGGAATTACCGACTTAAATCTAAGCTTGCTACTATGAATGCATGTACTTGCATTGACCTCTTCAAAAAAAGCATGAGATATTTTTAATACTTTTTCATGCAAAATTTCCTCCTCACTAGGAGAGGATTCCAACAAGACAACATATACAGCAATTACATCCTCAAGCTTTCGTGCTATAGCACATTCGTCATTGATATTCAGTGAATTACCCTCTTCATAACTGATTTTCAACCAATTAAATACAAGTTTTTCAAATTCCTCTTTCTTATTAAGGGAATCATGGTAATCCTCTGCCAGAGAGCACAGTTCTCTGACGACATGAATGTTCCCCACATTTGCAAAAGGACAAATCAAACCCATTGAGCACTTACTACAAGAATAGAACTCACCTGGATAGTATTTTGGGGGTAGTATTCTGATAGTATTTCCCCTGTATTTTGGGGGAAGCTTGTTTTCATTTCTATTTGAGCACTGGGAAGTTTAGCTTTCATTGTTGTACCCAAATTTTTCACTGACTGCTATGAAAGTTACAAACTCAATAAAAATATTTAAAAAAATCAATAAATAAAACAATTTATTAATTAATAACTAATATTTTTCATTTAACAAAACGTTTCCGCAAAGTTTTTCTTTCATATTTCATTTTATTATCACATTTTTTCTTTTTCTTTTTGAAAGAGTTGAATAATAGTTTCGGCAAATAATGGGTTGAAATAAGAATTATTTCTTTCAAGAATTCGGAAATTATTAACTATTTCGAATTTGTATTGATTAAAAAAAAATTTTCACTATCTTTAAAATTATTCTCAGGAATAATTTTCTATTTAGTTTTTTTCGCGACCATCACTTGATGAAAATTGTCTGTTCGGGTTCGAAGAGCGTCGTCCATTGGAGTTAGTTCTCAACGGACGACGGTCTAACCACTAGTGTTACCTTAGGTTGTTAAATTTATTAACAACCCTATTAGCGAAAACTTCCCTGCGACACCATAACCTAGAATTGTCTCTTACCAATCGATACTGGTGTCTCCTGAAGGATAAAAGTGGTAAACGCTGTAAATATCAAAAGGGGAAATCTGACACGTTAACGTGAAACACGGTGTTGGAATTTTTTTTAGCACTTCCAATGTCGACCCTTCAATTATGCAAAAAAAAAAAAAAAAAATGAAAATAATACCTGGATATTACGGATGTTATCGACAATATCTTTCGGTACATTTTCCCAATCGATACGGTTTTCGAGGACCTTCATTTGGTCTGAAAATGGACATGAGAGACATCAGTTACCGAAAGCACAATTAAAGCTGTATCTTCTGAAAATCATTAATTAGAAAATAAACTTCATTCGCTAAACACATACCAACCAGCATGGTCATGGACACAACGCCATCTAGATTCATGAACCGCTCATTATCGACTACGTATTTCATGGATTTCGACCACGTGCCCAGTAATCTCCTCAGCAGAGGCTCGTCGCATTCTTTGGCAAAGCTCGGTGTTATCAGCGCTGTAACGAGGACATTGCACTTGTTATTTAGAACCAAGAATACAAGGTACTCTGGTGTATTTTTGTGAATTTTCAAGCACTATCAATGTGTTTCGTGGTGATATAAATATTCGACGTATAATACACAGGCAAATCACATTAATGTAACCACCGGCTTATATCCAGAAAAACGGGAAATCCGAGCAGAAGCAAGATGGTCTGGAAATTACACAATAAGCTGCTGGAAGGTGTTTTAGTTTAATCTAGATTTAAGAGAACTACAGCACATGCAATAACTGCTGGAATATGCGTAGCGAAATATCTACAGATTTTTTTACTACCTTTTCCCCTCCTTTGTTCCTTTCTTACATTCTGGTACTGCCTGAAGTTAAGTGTTAAGAGTATGTTACGGAATTTCTTCCAGGACTTTGGGAAAGAATATGTTAAGCACCGATGGATGTTTTCTGCCGTTTTCTAGCTCCAGGCACAAATGGGAGTCGATCACTCTATTGAAAAGTCCCGCAACAAATCTTACGACCATGGCCACAACCGAAAACAAAAATTAACACAGTCACCCGGTGGCAAGCAGGTACTTATTTTGGCACCCACTTCCTCATATGGGGTGCCAAATGAGGGTGGTACTTTCTTGAGATTTTTTTTCTTTTATTCGAAAAGTTAGCTCCCCTCTATGAGCTAAATAAAGAACGAAAATGAAATAATCAAATGTACTGAAAATAACATTGAGACAATTCTGAATTTTTCGTAAATTTTAACTGTTTTCAAATTTTACTCAATTTTGGAATGCTTCGTTCAATAAAAATATTATGCACTTAATGGTTGATATGTGTTTATTTTGTGGTAAAAATTCAAGAAACTGTCACATTTAAACACGTTCCCTCTATAGAAGAAAGTTTGGTTCCAGAAACCGGAGCATATTATCAGTTACCCAATTTAAGCGGAGCCGAATATTTGTTGAAAATAGAAAAAGAGTAACTGAAAAATTTTGTTTTTGTTTCAGGTTTGTCTCAGGCAGACTAAAATTTTACTCACCAAACAGGATTAAAGAAATTATATATGCGTTCACGAATTTTCAACGGTAGGTGATAGCAGGGGCGTACGCAGGATCGGCCTTTGGAGGGGAGGCAGGAAAAGGCTTGGGGGGGGGGGAAGAGGTGCACAAAAATTTTCTCTCCGAGAAATTTTGAGTATCGTCCTTTGAAAAGCATTCGAATTAACAGAAATTCGTTAAGATAGAATACATGGGTATTTTCCTTCGATATTTTGATTTTTTCCCCTAATTTCTGGTCGGCTTGTTGGGGAGGGGGGCGTGCCTCTGGATGGCAGATGCTTTACTTGTTCGTCAGGTGAAAGTGATGCGAGCCGATCTCCCCTTTAAAAAGTCTCGCCACAGAGAGCAGCAGACCTACAAACACCACAAATGTAATTCAATCATAACACATCACTCACTTCACTTCTGAAATATAGATGGCGGCACTGAAAAACCAAACAACAGTACATACGCATTCAGACTGTGTTAGGTACACACACAGTTACACTTCCGGCACAATTCACTAGGTAGTAAATCGCCCATAGATGGTGATAGACCTGGGTTGAGCTCGGTTTGAAAGAAAGAAGCAAAGGTGAAAGTGATGTACTCAGCTACAAGCGCAAACACTCGCGGATCTTCAGTTATTAAAAAAATTCGAAGCTCAAATATTAAAATCTGCATCGTTTTCGTGCAGCGCCATCCATCGATGAAATTTCGCTCTGTTTTCAGAAAAGATCGTGGTGGAAATTTTAGTTTTTTTTTTGACCAACAATTATGCAACAAAAATTAATTTTTTTTAATCAACATTCTTAAAATGTTTAGTTTTAAAGTTGAGAAGCCCCTCTTTTTTGGTCATTTGATCACTCGTTAATGTTAAAAATAGAAAGTAATACTAATTTGAAAAATAAACTATAAAATACCAGGTTCGACACTTCGACTTAATAACGAGCGGTAGTATAATTATGCTCCAAGTTAACTGTGTAGCTCAATCATGACTGGCAAAATTCTAAAAAGCTGCAACTTTCATTCGACTCTCATTTCTTCTGTGCATGATGGATGAAAGATCCTGTCCGGAAAAACAATGAAGTACGTCAGCAAGGATGAAGAAGCGATTGATGAAGCTGGTGAAGGGGACCGTCTATACTGCGACATCCGAACATGATATGCAGAGAACATTCTAGGGAGCTCAACCTGAAATAGGTATTGCAGTGATGACGGACTGTTCCGAAATATTTTCCGCCTACACATGGAACATTGGGGTCTGATGAGTGGAAGCAGCATTCAGAGGGCTGCCAACAAGATGTTCGAGAATATTTATATTCTTGCGAGTGTCGGCCACCAAGACTCCTGCGACATCTTCAAAAAAGCGGAAAAAATCCAAAAAGAAGCTGAAAATTCCGAACGTGAACCAGCCAATCGTAACTGTCCATTCCGGGGACGAGCCAATAAAAACGATGAAGTTTCAAAATTCAATCCTACCCACATCTCAAGTAAGTGCTTACAAAGCCAAATTGGCGAAGGACAAGGTGATCGTTCTCCCAGCAAACCTGACAGATCACATTGCGATCTCAAAATACTCCGAGGACCACCGTGTTGGCTTTCATTCCGACTTACTCCAAACCGAGAGACCCGAAAGATTCGTCATTAAAGATTGGGTCCTAGCTCCTCCAGAGAGGACCTGGTTCTTCCTTTTTGCAGGATCTCGATTTCAGGTTCTCAAGGCCCAACAAATGCTTAGATGAAAGAACTATACAAAGCTACCAATCTGGTGCGTTGAGCTGCCGAAGTCCCTCGATTCTAGCAGGAAGCTGCAGCAAAAAGAACGTGACCACCTGTGGGTCAAAGATGAAAACTCCGAAAGATCTGATCTTTTTTTTCCCTTTCTTCTCCGCATTCAGTTACTTTGGACCAAGAAATTCCGACCAAAATCTTCGAACTTCAAATATTTGTTCTCTCGACCAATAGGAAAAAAAAGCTCTGATTCCAACCAACGGTGATTCTCTTGTTATGACGTCATAGTTCGGCTTAGGCAGCGAAATGCAGAGTTCAACGTGGAAAACTTTTTAAATTGCAATGCAAACGTCGTAAATTAGTGACAGCCCGGTAAAAATGTTGCTAGAGTACGAATCTCTTCTTTCGGGTGAATGTGGCAGAAAATCATGATCGTCATTGTCAGTGTTTAGCACAAGACGTTGGGTACCGGCTACGGTGTTTAGCGAGTCTCCTTAGATTTATTGCTCGAAATATCATTTATTACCGACAAAATATCATTTATTACCGATAAAATATCATTTATTACCGATAAAATATCATTTATTACCGATAAAATATCATTATTGTTCAAACAAAGGCCCAAATTTCTAGAGCCAGGACTACACTATAAAAGTTTGGTAAAAGTTCTTCTAAAAACTTGAAAAAAGCAAAAAATAATCGCATCGTTTTAAATTAAGCGATGTTTTTTAAGTTTTGTAAAAGACATTTTATCAAATTTTTATCGTTTAATCCCTTCTTAAGGCCGGGATTACACTACAATCGCAAGGTATAGGTTAAGCTTGTTGGCTGCATTTTTCCAGTTTTATAAAAGTATAATAAAAGATCTTTTACAAAACTTTAAAGAAAAAACCAACAAGCCTATTGGTTATATTCGCTCGAATGGGTATTTCTACTTTCCCCGCAAAAAAACTTTTTAGCTAGTCGAGTGATATGTGATGCAACAAATATCATTATTTTTTTTGTATCTGTTACTAGTGAATGTGTGCTGTGTTGTGTGTGCCATCAGCGAATCACACGTGATGTACCTAAAAAAAACAAAACAAAAACTTGCAACACCCGCCCCAAAGTAAAAAGGAAACATAATACAATTTACGGACAACTTGACCGTTCTAAGTATAAATGTTGATATCTCCTGGAAAAAACTTTCAATATCTTCAAGATTTTGTACACTAAAAGAAGTATAGAAACAATGCAAAGTCACCAAAAATTGAGTGTATATGTTGGATACCGTCGGGAGATTGTAGAGTTTTCGGAATCAAAAACCGTCAAAATGACTGCTCTGGCCGTTCTAGTATTAAAGACCGTGTATTGGGGCCTTCAACTGAGCTTCAAAGACCGCACAGATCATGAGGAAAGTATTGGAATATCTGCAAAAGAATAAATAAATATTGCGTCCGTCAAGAGCGGCAATTGATGTAGCCAGAGTCCTCTTACGTGGAATTGACAGCCAGGAAATCTCGTCCGAGGAGATACGACAGGAATTGAAGGGCACGGGACTCAATGATTTTACCATCACGTAACTACTAAGATTCCAAGAGGAAATTCGCAAAAAGAAGAAAATTTATTGCAGAGAAGAAAAATTCTTGAAAAAAAACCGAAGAATCGAGAAAAGGGTTCGATCTCAGGAGACTCTCTGATGTCACCATATCGAACCATTTCGACGGTATTGGAATCAAAAACTGCCAAGATAGTGTTTTCGTCGTCAAAGCAGGGATTTGAGAGTGATGTGGACTTTCCTGACAAATGCATAAAAGGCCTGGAATCACAAAAAGAAATCAGTGCCGAAAAAGCCGAGGAGTAAATATTCCAGAGTGTGTCAATATATTTATATAAGCTATTGCCATCTAAACCACATAAATAAATAAATCCCCAACTACAGGGGATGTCCATATCAAGGATTCAACAACTAGATGATGTGAAGATGAATTCAGGAAAAGAAGGAAAATTCATTTGCCCTCGAACCTACGAACTGTCACTTGCCGGGTGAGAGCACTAGACTTTTAAATTTTAATTCCGTTCTGTTCAGCACATGTACTCAATATCCCCAGAGGAAAACGAAATGAATTTCTCATCAATAAGGTTGTAAAAATTGACCTTTCACCGGTCACTACTGAGAGATAGAGACGTAATCACATTAGCGCACACATGTTGTGATCAATACGGTTTGAGGATGTATGTGTTATAATGATCTATTACATTGTAAATGAATAAGTTAGTTTTGGTCGTACTTACCCGAACCAACGAACAAAACGATCCACGAGGAAAGATTGAGTGATTTCATGTTCGCAGTACAGACTATTCTTGAAGGTAAGAATAAAAGTAAGACGTGTGTAAAGATCAGAGTGGCCGGGCCACCTGTTGCTATTATTGATCCCTTTTTCAAGATCTTAATCCTTTCCGCAAATATCAACGAGAATTTCTTGCGTAGATTTATGGTTATTACGATAAACAGAATAAAAGTAATTATGTTGTCCCAGGTTGGTTATTTTTTCCTCTCCTTTGCTCCCTCTTATACAGGGTGCATAGATAACGGGGGGCATGGTGTTTTATTGGCGAAACATTGAGGCATACTTACAATTACAAAAGGTATTCAAATAACATGCAGCACTCAGATATGTCATTCGTGTCGCCAGGGGTTATGTAGTTATTAAAATAAAAATATTAACCTTTTATATGGACACCCTGTTCTCGAGAAACCAATTGCAGTGGAACTTTGGTTAACGAACGGTTCGGTTAGCGAGCAATTCGCATAACGAGCAGAAAATTTTACACAAAATTACACACTCATTTAATTTCACCTTATCAAAACAACAACAACCTAGCAGATGGTTTTTCGCTTTCTTCCACACACACGTACTGTGGAAGTGTGTGTAATATGCAAATGCAAATACAAAGGAAACAACAAGCAAATTGTCCAAGAAGGTGGTTGAAATATTCTCCCCTTCAGTCTCGAATTTCCGATCGGCAATTACTAATGTATAATTTCAAACCTCAAAAAGCTTAAAACTAAAGAACTATTTCAGCGATGCTTCGAGATGATTGAGGAAACAAACCTTACCCTCGAGATTTGGAAAAAACATTTCAATACCGCGCACTGCATAGAGATCATCAATATAGCCTGGGATGGAATCACCAAGAGTACCCTTAATTTTGCTTGAAGAAAATTGCGGGCGATTGCATTATTGAACGTGACTTTGAGGGGTTAGCTCATAAACATTAGAGTGTGGAAAGGCCACGTGACTACAGGTGAATGAGGACGACATTCAAGAACTAGTGGAAGCATCAGACAAACTGATGGATCTTCATCGCATGCAAGCAAGAGTTTATGGACAGGTTCTTTTCTGAAGAAAAGAGAAATGAAGAGGAATCCCTCACTTCGAACGAGATTAGAGATGAGGGAAGCCGAGTGAAATTTTGTAGAAAACAACCACCGAAGTAAAACTGCAGCAGTGTGCGAACAATGAAATTTATCTTATGACAATGCAGTTCCTCATTTCGGCGAAATCCTCAAAAGGAGTCAAAAGCAAGCGTAATTTCATTGGTTTCTTTCCAAATTCCCACAAAAAGAAAAAGATTTGTGAGCCAGCAGATTGCAATTAGTCCTAATTAGTCTTCCTCACGCTGGTCGTTGCAAAATTATTGCACTGTATGTGGTTTAGGGGCCATTGAAGTATTACGTAAGCAGATTTTCAGACATTTTTGACCCCCCCCCCCCCCCGTCAGCACTTCAGACTATTTCATATCTTCAAAAAGGGGTAGTTGATGACGTATAAGCAACCTTCAAACCCCTCCCCCCCCCCGTTTGTCATCAAAAGTCAGCAAATCCGAACCCCCCCCCCCCCGGTGATGACGTAATACTTGAATGACCCCTTACTTATGGTGTATTGCATTATTAAATAAATTAGTAGCGTATTGTGTTATTGATGAAGAAAGAGCGCTTTTATTAGTCATTTTACGAGCGATTCCAATAACAAGAAACGAACGTCGGACACAATGGCAGAAGAAAAACGCCGTATAAATGTGAAAGTCGTATAAACTTCTACTGTACATCGTACCTCCCCAATAGCGGACAGAATTTTTGGTCCTATGGGTGTCCGTTATTCAGAGGTTCTACTTACAATAATATACAACATTTAATCAGTTTCGATAAATAAATCAAGTGAAATTACTAACTTTTCACTCAAATTTTAATCGGATCGATCGATTCAACTAAATTTTTTAACTGCGATTAACAGTTGATCGATTAACCGACCCGGGGGGGGGGGACTTCAGGGTCTGGTCCCCCCCCGAAATGTGAGAAAATGACCGAAAAAAGAGAAAAAGAAGGCCAAATCTATTGTCGTAATAAACTGAAGAGCCAAAAAAACTGGTACAGGCATGCGTATGCAAATAAAGAGATATGAAACCAATCAGAGTACGGCGCTGCGGTCGGCAACGCCTATATAACACAATAAGTGTCTGGCGTAGTTGTTAGATCGGTTACTGCTGCTACAATGGCAGGTTATCGAGATTTAAGTGAGTTTGAACGTGGTGTTATAGTCGGCGCACGAGAGATGGGACATAGCATCTCCGAGGTAGCGATGAAATTTGGATTTTCACGTATGACCATTTCACGAGTGTACCGTGAATATCGGGAATCCGGTAAAAGATTAAATCTACGACATCGCTGCGGCCGGAAAAAGATCATGCGAGAACGGGACTGACGAGAATCATTAAACGTGACAGACGTGCAACCCTTCCGCAAATTGCTGCAGATTTCAATGCTGGGCCATCAACAAGTGTCAGCGTGCGAACCATTCAACGAAACATCATCGATATGGGCTTTCGGAGCCGAAGGCCCACTCGTGTACCTTGACGACTGCACGACACAAAGCTTTACGCAACGCCTGGGTCAGACAACACCGACATTGCACTGTTGAGGACTGGAAACACGTTGCGTGGTCTGACGAGTCTCGGTTCCAATTGCTTCGAGCTGATGGACGTGTACGGGTATGGAGACAGCCTCATGAATCCATGTCAACAGGGGACTGTTCAAGCTGGTGGAGGCTTTGTGATGGTGTGGGGCGTGTGCAGTTGGCGTGATATGGGACCCCTGATACGTCTAGATACGACTCTGACAGGTGACAGGTACGTAAGCATCCTGTCTGATCACCTGAACCCATTCATGTCCATTGTGCATTCCGACGGACTTGGACAATTTCAGCAGGACAATGCGACACCCCACACGTCCAGAATTGCTACAAAATGCTCCAGGAACACTCTTCTGACTTTAGACACTTCCGCTGGCCACCTGAATCCCCAGACATGAACATTATTGAATATATCTGGGATGCCTTGCAACGTGCTGTTCAGAAGAGATCTCCACCCCCTCTTACTCCTACGGATTTATTGACAGCCCTGCAGGATTCATGGTGTCAATTAACTCCAGCACTACTTCAGACATTAGTCGAGTCCATGCCACGTCGTGTTTCGGCACTTCTGCGGGCTCGCGGGGGCCCTACACGATATTAGGCAGGTGGACCAGTTTTTTTGGCTCTTCAGTGTACATAACAATTCACATCGGATATCTCTCCCATGTTCACATGGTGCAGGTTTCGTGAACGAACGTCCCGTATTCCCGGCGAACAAATAATGGGACATGACATGTTTTCCTTAAACTTATAACCTTGACCACCATCAAGTCAAAGCCGTCCAGATTGCTTATCGAGTTTCACCACTACGAAAGCTGTAATAACTGGGTTGTTCTGTTATAGTCGGACAGATGGCGCCACCACGCCATTGAAGCGTATCACGGCTATTCGACTGAAGTATCCAAAAGACCAGACCAGAATTGAACTTTAAGCCGATTCCCAGCCCGCGAGGGCCAACTGCCGGCATAAAAACTGGCCAAGAAGGCCTGTGAAGAAGAAAATGTGTACATGTTTGTAGATAGATATGTGTTTGCATGAATGTGTAGTGTATGTAAAAAGAACTGGTCAAATTGGTGAAAAGTCATGATCTGGCTATAAGCAATCCAATAGCCGTGGCTTATTGTTAAGTGTTCATTTACTTATTTATAAAAATAATTAATAATATTATTTATAATTAATGCGTTAATCAGAAAAGAGTGTGCGTGTGTGTAAGTTACACTAAATTTATTTTGACCAGATTGCTCAAAATTCCATTTTATTCTCAGAACGTGGACTTTATGAACTTTTATAAATGTAGCATCATAGGCTGTAATTGCGCTGTAAAAGATTTATGTAAGTTAGTTAATATATAAAACAAGAAAAATGCAATCAATATAAGTCTATTGGTTACATTTGCTCTAATGTGAGTGACACCATAGAGGAAAGAATAACAGGAGGTGCATGGCCCCCACATCCTGAAGCAGGGCCCCTAGGCTGGGATCTTTTACGGGCCCCCCGACCAGACTTTCACGGGGCCCCTTTATGATGAATTTATAGCGTGAAAAAACTAAAAAATGATTAAAATCCTCCAGGGCCCCGCGGCTGGAGCCTTGTCAGCCCACCCCTTGTGGGGGCCATGAGGAGGTGACATCAGGAACGAAAATTGGATCCGTTGTGGCAACCCTATGGGCTGACGAGTAAGCCCAAACAAACCGCTCTTTTCCCTATACTTAACATGTGTTTTTCCGGATCGAATTCTTTTAAAATATTAATAACTAAATAAATGTAAGCACCATGACCATTTAATGCGTCTTCAGGTAATCTACATGATCTAATAAAGGGGAAAAATAAAATCTTATCCTTATAAAAGGGGTTGTTATATTTTTAATTTATTTTTGAAAAAGTGGAAGAACACTTTTCACTCTCGACTCGTCATAAGTTTTTAGTTCAGTGCCTTCAATTTATTTTAAAAATTTGATGCATCACATTAATGTCAATGGCAATATGATTAATTAAAATAATATGAAGCTGCAATAAAATGCAATTTCATAATTTTTTTCTTTTAACTGTTTATCTTGCCTTTTTGTTTCGTTCATCATTATAATAGATCCGGGACATTTCGAAAGTGTTTCAGGCCCGTGGGCGCTCGTCTTAAGCTTTACATGAGGAATTTTGATTTCTGAATCAGTTCTGAGGTGCTCGAGCACCTTCTGACAGGGCCGTAGCTAGGATTTTTGCCACCCGGGGCAAACATGATTCAGCCGTCCGGGACAGACAGCATTTTGCCGCCCTCGTGCCTCAAAGTACTGGAAGTGCTCGAACGTCGTCCGCCACTGTGTATTTATGGTTTTGCTGCCTGTAGGCTGTACAAATTTCGCCACCCTTCTTCCGTTCCACTCTCATATTCTTGAATACGTATTACTGGAAATATATGCCGCCCATCCGAACTTTCGCTATGTAGATGTATTGAGAAAAAAATATTAAAAAATAAGAAACTTTTTTTACGAGCCGCGATAAGTCATCTCTTTGGCCTATAGTATTTAGGAAAATAATCTGGGCTGGTTTTTTTTCTCTTCCTTTTGTACCAATTACTTTGCTTTTAAAGTGACATGTGTATGAAAATTTGACAAAAAAGTTTCGAATTAAATTTGAAATCTAAAATTGTGTCTGTGTTCGAGTTTTTGCCTGGAATGGAGAAATATTTCTACAATATTTTAATATAAACAGCTGAAAGGCATTATATATGCTAATGTTTTTCGCAAAAAAAGTCAGATTTTTTCAAACACCGCTTGTTCAAGTGCCTTTAAACATTGTATTTCTCTCAGCACTGAGGTGTTACATACTTTGGCATAATTTTTTTAAAATTAAAATGCCGAGAAGAAATTTTGTGGCACCAGATATGGGTAAATTTTTGTAAAAGGTTCCATGTTGTTGAAGTTAATATTCGAAAACAAATAACAACTAAAATTGTAAAAACTCTCGTTCAATTGTATAAGTATATCCAAAGAATGTGAGGGGAAAAAATCTAGCTCCTAAAGTGAATAGCAAATTTTTAAATGATTTTTGAAAACGGGGATGTTTCTCATAGGAAAGCATGGGAAGCCACGGCTTGTTTGGGCTTACTTGGTCCCTTTAATAGAGCGATCACTGGCTTCATCTGGCAACCCAGATTCCCCATGCTTTCTCGACGGAGGTGCTGGTCGCGTCACCTCCTGTTATTCTTTCCTCCATGGAGTGACACACTCTTATCGGTTGCATTTTACAAGTTTTTTAAATGAACTTTTGTAAAACATTTATAGTGTAATAACGGCATTAGAGTTGTTCGATTGGTGCGCGGTTTATTTGTGGGAAAATGTTAGTCACGAAACTGATCCTTAAATTGCGGGAGCTCCATTGCGTTTGTGGTAATGCTAGTGCTGGTGGATGTGTCTGGTTGTTATTTCGGAAACATACAGTCATGACTCCTTTCTTTTTTTAGTTATTTAATAGAAGAGAGAGAGACTTTTAGGACATGTTCGGTCGACAGTTGGAGCCAGACTGAACTCCAATACAAGAACACACTAGATAATGCCTAGCTAGTAAGTGGCATAAAAAATAAAATAAAAATATAAAAATTGTACAAGACAAGTAGCGCCACAGTACTCCCCCACGAGTCTGAAGGACGACATATGGCACAATGTACAAAATATGATAATATAGTTACGACGATATGACAGTATAGTTACGACGATTTGACAATATAGTTACGGCAACTAATATGGCATTGACATGTGCAAAAAAAAAATTTTGTTCGAAAAATTTAAAAAATACGCAATACGAAAATACCTTATGCACAAATTAATAGTCGAGCAAAAAAAATAAATTACAAATGATCAAAAATTAGTAAATGTATGTATATGCAAAAACGATTACTAGAATAGATAATAGACATATATAATATACATATAAGAACATTGAAAAATGAAAATTTTTTGCAAAACATAATACCAATTTTCAAAAAATGTTGCAAAAAACAAAAATAATGTTATTCATTTGAAAAAATATGCAAATAAGAATAATATCAAGGAATTATTATACGAACCGTACGCCCTGATCGAGTTACATAAGGCTGTTTCGGTTCAGTGAACGGTGATTGTTCATTAAAAGTGCAATCAAGCAAAAATGCTGGTTTCAATCTGTCTATTGAGATTTTCGCTAGTTTGCTTTTCATGTTCACTGTATATACTTTTGGAGATCGTTCAATCACTTCATATGGCCCCAAATATGGTTGTTGAAGGGGCTTTCGTACGGTGTCCAGCCGCACGAACACATGGGAAGAAACAGCAAGTTCTTTATGAACGAAAACGTTGTGAGTTCCATGCCTTGAAGTTTGGATCGGACGTAAAGTGTTTATGTGATCTCGTAGAGCACGTAGAAATTCCGGCTGTGTTGGCTGAGGGTCGGAACTACGGAAGAATGCACCAGGTAGGCGCAATGGTGATCCGTAAACCATCTCAGCAGAAGAAGTGTTGATGTCCGGTTTGATGCTGGCTCGGATGGACAGAAGTATGGTAGGTAACACTTCAGTCCAACGTTCCGTGGCATGGCAGCGTATGGCGCCTTTGAGCTGCCGGTGGAATCTTTCAACGATGCCATTGGAGGACGGATGATACGCTGTCGTGCGTGTTTTCTGAGTTCCAAGAAAACGAACGAATGCGCGAAACAAATCACTTTCGAATTGTCTCCCTTGATCGGTGGTAACCGATTCCGGAACTCCGAATCTGCTAATCCAGCCAGAGTAGAATGTCTCTGCGACAGTTTCTGCTTTTTGGTTTTCCATCGGGAAAGCCTCTACCCACCTGGTGTATCGATCCACACAGGTAAGGCAGTAGGTAAAACCCCGAGACGGAGGAAGAGGACCAACAATGTCGATGTTAATGTGTGAGAATCTGCATTGGGGCAAAGGGTATGCACCGATGGAAGATCGAGTGTGGCGATGCACTTTTGAGCGTTGGCACTCGATGCACGCCCTGGTCCATCGTGTGACATCCTTGCGTATTGAACTCCACACAAATCGTTGACGAATAAGGTCTACAGTTGATTTAACGCCTGGGTGGGCGAGGTTATGAAGGACCGTAAACACGTGATATCGGTGTTTTTTTGGTACGTAGGGACGGATAATTCCAGTGGATAAATCACAAAAAAGTTCTGTACCCTGAGGACCGAATTTGATAGGTTTTATATCGAGCACCCCACCTGGTTGTCGGAGGGCTGTTAATTCAGCGTCTGTACTCTGTGAAGTAGCAATAGCTGCGTAATCAATCGAGTCAGGTAAATTAATTTCGGATAATCTGGAAAAAGCATCCGCTACAACATTTCGCTCACCCTGAATGTAACGAATGTCCGTAGAAAATTGTGATATATACTCTAAATGACGTCGTTGACTGGGAGAGCTGTTATCATTAACTTTGTGAAAAACATAAGTTAGAGGCCTATGATGACTGTAGATCGTAAATGGTCTGCCTTCTAACATGTGTCTGAAATGTTTAATAGAACTATAAACCGCAAGCAACTCGCGATCATAAGTACTATAGTTCTTTTCAGTTGTCGTTAACTTTCGAGAAAAAAATGAGAGTGGTTCGATGACACCATTGGAAGTTTGTTGTAAAACAGCTCCGAGAGCGAAATCTGATGCGTCGACTGTCAACGAAAGATGAGCATCATGTTTAGGATGAGCCAAAAGCGTGGCATTGGTAATAGCATGTTTACACGTTTCGAAAGCAGCAATAGTTTCCCCCGACCAGGCGATGAGAGATTTATCTTTTTTCTTCTTTCCTTTGCACAAATCGTGTAAGGGAGCCTGGTCAGATGCTGCGTTTTTTAAGAAACGGTGGTAAAAGTTGAGAATTGCTAGAAATCTTCGAAGTTCATCAACCGTTTTTGGTTGCGGATAATTACGAAGAATGTCGACTTTTTCTGGCAAAGGAGAAATGCCGTTGCTGTTAACCAAAAATCCTAAGAACTCTATCTCAGATTTCCCAAATATGCATTTATCAGGATTAAGAATTATACCAAAACTGTTTAAACGTTCAGAAACCAATTCTAGATCTTTAAGATGTTCTTCTTCTGTTGCTGATGCAACTAGTACGTCATCTAAATATGCATAACAGTTCAAGTCTCTTAAGACAATATCTATGAACCGTTGAAATGATTGTGCCGCATTAGACAATCCAAAACACATATATAAGTACTCATAAAGTCCGAATGGGGTAATAATGGCAGTTTTTTCAACAGACTCGGGATCTAAAGGTATCTGATGATAAGCCTTAACCAAGTCCAATTTAGGAAAAATGTTTTTTCCCTGCAGACCGTAACTGAAATCATGAACATGTGGTATAGGATATCTGTCTGGACACGTTATAGAATTAAGTTTTCTGTAATCCCCACATAAACTGTATTCTCCATTACGTTTAGGAACAATGTGTATCGGGCTTGCCCATGGACTTTTTGAAGGTCTCAGTATGCCCTGATCCATTATCGTTTGAACTTCACGCTTTGCAATAGCAAGTTTCTCTGGAGAAAGTCTGCGGGCTTTGGTAAAGACAGGAGAACCTTTAGTAGTAATGCAATGTGTAACGCAGTGTTTTTTAGAAGTAGCCCCAAGCATAGAAGGATTCGTTAGATTAGGAAATTTAGATAAAATTTTCAAGTAGGGCGAATCTACACTAATGGTCTTTAAGCCTAATGTAGGGCAACTGGCATTGCTACATTTGATTGAAAGTGATGTCAAACTGTCAATCAAACGAGACTTTTTTACGTCAACTAATAGACCATAATGTTCTAAGAAATCAGCACCTAATATCGGGCGATTAACATCAGCTATAACGAAGGACCATCTAAATAGTCTGCGTAACCCTAAATCCACTGATAAAGATTTGCAACCATACGTAGAAATTTTAGTATCATTAGCTGCGTATAGCGAAAAGTTTGTATCTGCTGCTTTATGTACCTGTGTATCTCGTGGGAAAACCGAAATGCTAGCGCCTGTGTCCACTAAAAAACCAGTACCGGATTTTCGATCATGAACAAAAAGGCGAACTAAACGCCGGCCATCACCTGCTGTCGCCAAAACAGATGGGCCAGTTAGTTTTCCGACCAATCACAGGGTTTAATGCATTTTGATGCTTTTCGACCGAATGTGAAATGGTACCAACAATAAGGTTTACTTTTGGGTGTACCATCACCACTAGACCTCTCTCTAGACCGAGAATTTGAACGAACTCTTCCCTTTTTGTTAAAATTTTTCTCTCTATAGCGGGATAAGCGGTCAACAGCAACGGTCAAAGTCGAAATTTGACTTTGAAGTGATTGCAAGCTGATGGTTTCATTACGGCTGACCTCAGAAATAGTCGGTGTGTGCCCAGTGACTTCGGTAATTTTATCTGCCATTTCTGCTAAATCCGGCAATGTATCCTTACTAACAGAAAGTATCTGCTGTGTATGGATAGGCAAACGTTGTAACCAAAGGGTTTTAAGCACTTCATCTGAAATTTTCTTGCCAGCTAATGTATGCATCTCATGCAACAACTGAGAAGGTCGCTTATCCCCAAGAGTGAGCTCTTGGAGTAGAACTCGTAAGCGGGAAGTTTCCGACAGTGAAAACTGTTGACAAATGCGTGTTTTTAACTGGTTGTAAGAATCGTCTGTAACAGAAGCTCTGATCAAATCGCTAACATATGATAACACTTCAACATCGAGAGCTGTCACAACACAGTGAAATTGCGTTTTAGGATCAGTAATTCCGGCAATTTTAAAGTTCGATTCAATCTGAGAAACCAGATCGACATCGGATTTCCAAATCGAAGGCGCGCGAAAAGAAACACGCGAAAGTTCTAATTCAGAAGACATACCTGTTTCTTCGATAGCGTTCGGCATATCCAAAAAAAGTTCAGCACAATCCAGGAAGAGAACTGAGGAGATGCCCCCTCAATCAGTCAGCAAACGCACCACACACAGGGAAAAAAAAGAAGAAAGACAGCAAGTAACATATTACGAAGCGAGAAAGAGTACTTGTTTTCGTCTGCTTTCGAGTTCGTGGCTGTCAAACATCTGCTTTACGTGGGTCACCAATTCTGTGGTGATGCTAGTGCTGGTGGATGTGTCTGGTTGTTATTTCGGAAACATACAGTCATGACTCCTTTCTTTTTTTAGTTATTTAATAGAAGAGAGAGAGACTTTTAGGACATGTTCGGTCGACAGTTGGAGCCAGACTGAACTCCAATACAAGAACACACTAGATAATGCCTAGCTAGTAAGTGGCATAAAAAATAAAATAAAAATATAAAAATTGTACAAGACAATTAGCGCCACACGTTGTTGACGGTACGTGCATGTGTACCAACATTCAATGTATGATCTCTGTACCAACGAACTTAATTGCGAGAAAATCATTTCGTATTTTTAATCAACAAAATGCCTAATTTTTTGTTAGAAGTCGCTAATGCGAAATTATCGGGTTTTTCCCTGGTAATTTCTTCATTCTGAACTGAGATTATAAATTTAAACGCGCAAAATGTGCAATTATTCGTTTTAATACCTTAAAAATTGAACAAGCTGTAATATCAAAATGGGGTGGAACATATTAAACACAAAATTCTTATTGTTAAGATGCTCACATTTGTAAGGTTATGAACTGCTTATCTTCTCAGCATGTGTGTTCTCAGCATTTTCTATAGCACAAAAGCATGACAACTTGTATGTCACTCACTCATTCTATCACTAACTAATCAGGTCGCTCATTCTGTCACTCACTAACTACTGTATCATTTACTGACTCGCTCGCTCGGTCATTCCTCGCTCACTTACTGGCTAACTCACTCATGTCGGACTGTTGTCGGTTAATTGTTGGTCCGTTAATTTTCCGCGAACCAGAATATCTGGATATACGATCCATACAGTTGTATAATCTGCGTTTTTGTGTGGATTTGTATAATTAATAACCTCTTTTGGCAGAGGGTGCAACTAGAGGAGAAAAGTATTGTGTGTGTGTGTGTGTATTGCATTGCACCCCCTGAGAATAACAAAATCACTTCCTCTCATTGTTACCCCATGGGTTATGCACAGAATGCTATGGTATTGCACTCATTTGTCATATATGAGTTAGAGTATTAAGTAATACTGAATGAAAATATGAACAAATTGTAAACAGGATAAAATATATCATAATTTTTATTGACTAAAATATTACAGATTAATTTTCCTGCCATCAATTTTTGTTACAGAGAAAATTACAATTTCAATTGCGCTTCATTCAGAGTATTTTGCACCAAACTGGCTCTCCATGCAGAAACGAGCTTCAACGGCCATAGCGAAAACTCCCATCGATGTCGTATGAGAAGAGCAACCATCTGTAAGGATCATAATGCGATTTTTTTATCTTTTTTATTCATGCAAATGGCAGTAAATCCTTTAATTCATGAAGAAACAATTGGATTTGTGATAATCTTTATCTAAGAACTGCTTATAGAGCAGTGGTGGCGTTGTGATGGTCGAATTGGTATTACTGACGGGCTCGCATCGCAAGGACCCAGTTTCGAATCCTACAGTCCTCAAAGTGGTAGTCGTCTGAAGTTGGTTTTCTGTGGTTTCAAACTTTGAGACGCAAATGCGAGACGATCTCTCCGTTAAAAGGTCTCGCCACAGAGAGTAACAAGCCTACAGCGATACAATTATTCAATCATTACACTTCATGTAAACAAGTGCAGAGGACATATTATGTCCTCTGCACTTGTTTGTACAAACTTCAAAATTCGGAGTCATTCAACATATATAACTTATATACGCTCCAAGGAAGAAATATTCTATCTGTTCCCATAGCTTAAATGTAGAGCACTAGTCCAGCAACCGAGGGTGCTTTAATGTGCTAAAAAGTCTTAACGAAAGCAGCCAGAGAAGAGCTTACATGCGTTTCTGCAAACGCAGAACCCTTGGCTTGAAATACCAACCGCGGAAGATGTAGTGGTATATTGGATGACTATCTGGATTGTTCTCCAAACCCATAACCGCTGAGCTGAGTAAACCACCCGAAGATGGATAGAATAAGATATAGGGGAAAGTAGCCAAAAATTATAACCGGTGGCTAATTCGGACCACCTCTTGTGTTCTCAGAAACTGATTAGTACATTTACTTGATACCAGAGGGAAGGGCAACTGAAGAAGTGTGCATAGCACGTTTTCGATATTTCCAGTTGCATTTTGTCTTGGTATGATAGCATATTGTTTTCATTACAGCTATTTGTTACTATTTTTCATTACGTTTTCTTGAGGTTTAAAAAAACTTGATTCAGAGGAAAAATGTCTTGTTTGTTATTTGCTTTCTTAACCTTATGATTGTAGTTTTAGTAATAAGCAATTAAAATATATCTTTATGGTCATTTGTAATGAGCTGTTATTTGCAAAAATGGTTGCGTTTCCTAAATTGGAAAAGTCAATGTTTCCCTATTTGGACCGGTCCAATTTAGAGATCTAAACAAAGCGCGGCCATCTAATTTTAATACATATTATTATAATTATATGCTAATGAGAGTGAGAGGATTCAATGAAGAAAGGGCGGCACAATTCTTTGACATTTTAGAAAAATTAGTGAACAAACACATGCTAAACGATTCACGAGTATTTAACGTTGATGAGAGTGGCTACACCACATTTAAAAAGGAATCCCAGAGGATAATGAACACAAACGGGAAGCACCAGATTGGCTCAGCGACCCGTGGAGCATGGGGGTGTGAATACCAAAATTGTATAAGGGGCCCATTCAAGTATTACGACCCCCCCCCCCGTCAGCAAACGACAGCGAAGCACTGACCCCCCCCCCCCCCACCAGCAAAATTTCGTCAGCAGCTTTAAATATTTCACATCTTCAACAAAGGGTGGTTGATGACGTAAGCAACCTTGAAAGCCCGTCGTCAAAAGTCAGCAAATCCGAAACATCCCCTCCCCCCGTCGATGCTGACGTAATACTTGAATGACTGCTAACAGGATAAAGAGCAGACGCCCAGGAAACTTTTGTGGAATCGCTTCAAACGGTTCCACCGCTACCTCGGGCTCCTTTTCGAAGCCACAGAAAGCAAAATGGAAGACGCAAAATGGAGTGGGTACAGTTATTGAAGGCTCACCATCAAGTGTTACGGTTTCCCTCTTCTGCCGGATCTTCAATAACTGGCTCTTGTCATCTATGTGATAGAAAAATTGTATTACGCATAACCTCTTCGCTCCAGACACACATATGCATACATCACTTTTTATCGGTTTTAAATGCTTTTAATGATTCTTTTTTCCAAATAAAAACCGGAGGTACACATACGCGTACCAAACTCAGATGGTTCTAGTTAAGATATCAAGCTAAACTAATTAATTACTTTTTTTTTTTTTCAATTTTAAATTGAACGCACTGTATATGATACTCACCAGCGCACTCGGAGTTTCTAATTGACTTATAGCATCCGCTTGGATCTTGCCATGACATTGTAGCTTCCACCCAATCTCGTCTCAAGAAATCTTTGAAGCTAAAAATCGAACACACCCCAACTGGAAACAATAAATAAATCGACAATAAATGAAATTTACCTTATAGTGGATGGTCATATTACATATTATTAGACAAGGTAGTATAGTCCAGTGTTTCTCAAACTTTTGACACGTGGCTCTTGTTAAATTTTATCCGTGGCTCCCCGTAATAGTCTAGCAGAGAACCTCTTCGACCCTTCGCCTCTGACGAAGGTTTGTGGTGGCGCTAGGAGCCGCGACTAATACTTTGAGAAACACTGGTATATTCAGAACCGTTTCAGACCCGAGCATTCATGTTTTGGAATTTTCAAAATGTTTGTGCGTTTTTTATACTTAAAAAAAAAAACCATTAAAAACATAAATGCCTGCAAATCTTTATTTTTTCAAAAAAATGCAAATTTTCAATTTGTTTTGTAAAGAAACTAATTCACTTCGTACGAATTTTTTCCCACCAATATGATGTAGGGTGCGGCGCTTTCTCCTGAAGCCATCTTATAAACTCCCCGCCCCGAAAGTTGAACTTACCCTCTGAGGAAATGGTTCACAAGTTTCACATTCACCATATTACCAACAACTTACACAATCCTTTAACCCTTTAAACAGCAACTAGAAATCACTAAACTTCCCCCGAAATGCCACGTGTATTTTAATGAAGTAGGTTTTCTTCCGCTTTTTAGTAGATGCAAACTAAGGCCGAACACATACTGGGGAGACGACAAAGAGAGCGATTTCAAAAGAGAAAATACATCGATGCTTATCTCGATGTCCCCTCACATACTGACGAGGCGGAGAGAGCGAAAATGACCGCAGGCGTTCCGAAGGGTAAAGAAGAGAACCCTTTGAGCGGGAAAAGTGACATCCCGCCAACTAGTAACCCTACCAGCCTGTTCATGCCAAATCAATCAGTTTGGCAATATTGGAGGATTCCAATAAACCAGCGGTTCTCAACCAGTGCTCCGTAGAGCCCTTATGGCCCCGTGTGAACTCCCAGGGGCTCCGTGGCGACTCGAGGAAAATAAATAAAAAAAAACAGTAAATTTGAAAAAAATAATTAATATTTTTGAATAATAAAAATAAGTCAGAAACTTTGATGAATAAATACAAAAAATAGGCGTCTGGGGCTCCGCCATAGAAATTACATACCGGAAAAGGGCTCCGTGGGTCAAAAAAGGTTGAGAAGCGCTGCAATAAACCCATTAATCCTCAAAAGACTACAAGTCCTGTTTATATATGTTTTTAATGACTTCTTGTATCAAACCGTTGTTTCGAATATTATTATTGCATAATGTTATTATATTATAATATTATTGCATAACGATTTAAATAATTACACTTCAATCAAGATAGAGACAACAGAATTAGTTAGACACTGAATAAAAATACATGCCTATAATCCGCAGAAGATAATTTCGATACTTTCTAAACAAAATATCACCGTTAATGAGATGAAGTGAGAAGTTATCCATACACCCCTCGATGATGAAACCGTAATTTTTTTATGGCCACCGTATCATTATGAAAATGATTGTTATTAGCGATAAATGTATACGTGGTCGTTAAGCACAAATTATCAGTGTGGATCCATTATTTATGAAATCCCAGAATTACAGATTCCTCCTATATGCAGGGCTGTCTTGTCTTAAGAGCATCATGGGCCCAAGGGCCAAATGATTTTTCTGAGGCCCTACCAGGCAAATTCCCGAAAATCTCAACCACATCTCACTTTTGTGAAGCCTTTTTTATCTTTAGGTCCCACGGTCCTTGCCCTGGAGGGCTCATGCCTTACGACGGCACTGCTTATAACTGCCATGTTCTGTGCATAACCAATTTCAATGAACGCACGGATGCTGCAATCAACTGGTTTCGATTTTTTAAGAAATACAGAAATATGTATTGCGTGTAAGATGTTCATTATTTGCATCAGAAAAAATCTTGTGCCTCTTTCATAACACACGACATTCCAATTCAAATCCACGGAAATAACAGATATTCAGTACAATAAAATAAAAGAGAAAAAAACAGAAACCGTGTTTCGACAATGTTAGTAAGCGATGAGCAATCATCACGGTGTTTTATCCGTTTTCCTAAAAAACGGGTTCTCAATCTCAAACATTTTCCACCCGCACCGCCCATTTCTCTTATGAAGAGCCATTGGCGTACGCAAAGGGGGGATTTGGGGTTCTAACACTCCCCCCCCCCTTAAGCCAAGATTATAGTGTTATTTTGCCGGAAAAAACGTAAACCCCCCCAGAAGGAAAAACAAATCTGAACCCCCACCCCCCGAGAAAATTCTGCGTACGTCTACGTGAAGAGCAGTTGTAAGAAAAGCATTTCTTTGAAAAACCTTTGTCAAGACCACTGCGAAACTGCACCCCTGACAAAGGTTGGTGAGCACAGTTTGAGAACCCCTGCTAATCCATCAACGTGTTGACAAATACGGGGCCGTCATTCGAGGGAGGGGGGGGGGCTTTGGAAAATACACTAAAAATGGTATATATACATACAAATATATATATATACTAGGGGGGCTCTGCCCCCCCCCCTGTCGCCTTTGGCAACCAACCCCCTTTTCTCATCACAACATATCTTGTTTATTTCGTCCCACTTCATCAGCGTACTATGGAAAGGGACATGTGAAAGCACCAGCTTACTGAAGAAGCGAATTTTATAATAAGAAAACAACAAAAAACAAATGTGATTCATCAAGTACCCCCAGAAAACTTGCCCATGGGGGTCCCCAGACTCCAATTCGCTGAATTTTAGTGGGGCCCAGACTGGATTTATCTCGGGCTACCGATGTGTTGCAAATTTTACATTGTTAAACAACAAAAATCAACGAGATTCATCAAGGGACACCCAAAATGAAACCTGTCAACATTTCCATGGGGCCCCGACCTGGAGACTTGTCGGATATCTCCCCGGTGAGGAGCTACGAAAATTTTAAATTTTTATCAATTTTACAACGAATGAAATCCAAGGCCCCCATTCAGCAGCAGGGACCCAATATCCGACATCCCCCCTGTGAGTGCCACGGCAAATGTTCATTTGTATTCATTTTACCAACGAATAAATTCCAGCCCCCCCCCCCAATTACCCGTGACCGAATTCGCAAATGTTATGGGGTCCCCAGACTGGATATAGCTTGAGCTTCCGCTATCGCAAATTTTTCAATGTTAAAGCAGCAAGAAAACAACGAGATCCATCAAGGGCCCTGGAAATCAAACCTTTTAACTTCCCCATTAAGGTATATGTGCAATCCCCCCGGGTACCCCGACCCTGTGTGTTGGGAGCACTGGTGTTATATGTATATGATACATATACATACCTCTCAGCATGACCCCCCCCCCTTCCCCCACAAGGGCAGGGCTGACAGGGGCCGGAACGATTCTTATCACTTTTTGATTTTTCACACTATAAATTAACCACAGAGGGCCCCCGAAAAGCTGGTTTGGGGGCTCGCCATCTATTCCAGTCTAGGGGCCCTGCTGTAGGATGTGGGAGCCTCTCAGTACATGCACGTAACTTGGTCCCGATGGGTTAAATGGGTCCCGAATATGCTAGAGTTAAATGAATACTTGACCTAAAATCGTAACCGATTTCCATCACTCAAAAAACGTCACTCACTTCCGTAACATAAAATCGTCACTAATTTCGGTTGCTTAGAAACAGGCCCTTTTCGAGTTTGTGATTTTATATTATAGAGTAGATATACATAAATTGAGTTTATGTTCTTTGCCTGCCCCCTTCCCTGGAAAACGTTGAAATGACGTTCCTGGAAAAATCTCTACAAATTTTCGTTGAAATTCTAAGAACATGTTCAGTATTGAGTAGAAAATTAATGTCGACCAGCAATTCTCAACCTTTTTTCTGCGTCACGGAGCCCTTTTTAGAATATAATTTCTACGACGGAGCCCCGTACGCCACGTTTTTTTTTTTCATTTGGTCATAAAATTTACTGATTCACTTTACTTCAATTGAGTGAACGTGGAGCACCCTCAACCAGTGCACGTGGAGCACTGGTTGAGAACCGCTGGTGTAGACAGTACATAGATAAAGTTTTCTTTCTAAAAGATTTTTGATGTGTTTGTGGGGAGGACAGGTTTTTTCCGCCCCAGCGACTGCATAATGATGTATAGTGATATATAACTTATGATTTTATAGTGGTTTTCCAGTTTCCAACAGAAATTTGCCACCCTTTACATTTTGCAGCCCAGAGCAAAGGCGTGGGCATGAAAAAACAACATTGAGAGGGCTGAAAGTTTCCAGTCGTCCCGTGACGAGCCTCGAGCCCGTATGTAGAATGATGCAGTGCCCCGCTTTATTTATTCATTAATTGGGGAAGGGGGTTCTCAGCCCCCCAACACAAAATTTATTGGGGGGGGGGGTTGAAATAGCCCCCCCCCCCGCCATGTTTTGGTGCCTACGTCCCATGGCAGTACGGCAGTACGTTTCTTATTAAAAGCTATTCAGAGACAATTGAAAAGATGGAATTTGCGCCCCTCCTGATACTACGCCCAGGAAACCAGACCAACCCCACCCCCTAGTTGCAGCACTGTCCGTTCATCAGAAGGAAGTTAGTTCTCTTGCACATAGTGTAGTTTTCCATGCAAAAAGCGCAATGGGATGGGCGGAAATTTGAGAAATATCTATCTCGTTAGTCCAGTAAAATTTTGAAAAATATTCACGTCTAAAAAAATGACGGGGGGGAATTAATCCGTAAAATGCTACCACAACAATCGTCAAACTTTTAAATTAGGATAGAAAATTAAGGACAAAATTAATTAGGATTTAAATTAAGCACAAAAAATGGGAATCGAAAAGAAGAGAGAGCGCCAAAAGTGAAAAAACATCCGAAAACCCCCTCCAAACCAAATGGGTGGTGATGATGATGATCCCCCCTCAGAAGTTCTCTTTTTTTTTCCAAGAGAGTGAGGAAAAAAAAAAGGGGGAGAAAACTGACCAATCCCCAAATAGCGTCTGATTTTACCTCGCGATGAAAACAAACCGGCTTGAAAGAATCGCGTACCTCTTGAGCCGCCTCTTTCTCCTCCTCGTCTCGCTGCCCGAGTATGTGAGGCGCAGAACAAAACAGTACATTTGTTTTCGCCGCTATTTCGTACCTCTCCGCTCACATCCCCAGTATGTGTTCGGCCTAAGAGGTATGAGTAAAAGTTTTCCATTGATAAATCAACTTTACAAAGTATCTGGGATTGTCGATGCTAAAATGAGAGGCTTTTATAGAGGTGAGAGATATTTCGTCAATGCCGCTCAAAGGGTTAAATCAGGCATTTACTCACTGAGGTCAAGAGAAAAAATTACAACAGTGAGAAAAACCAACGCACACGTTTGTGGCGTCAGTTCCATCTGAAAAGGATAGAGAATAATATTTTCTTTCTGAATTTTCGGTCCTTTCAAGTTTTGGAACCGACTGCGCATTTTGCGATGGTTTATGGAATTCGAAATACTCACTTTGTTCCAGAGCTAAATCTCGAGTACCCGCGGGGAAGCCTAAATTGGATACTTCTTCGAGATCCCTCAGGACATTTGCGCAAAAGTATTGCTGAAGATGTTGCTCGTGCCGAGACTTTTTGTCATCGAGGAGTTCCTTGAAGCATCCATGCTTTCGAAAAAAACAATAATAATAAATACTTTACGTACCGGGTGATATACAAGTCACAAATACATTATTTTCAGAATTCAGCAAAATTCTCTATATCTGGGAACTAGCATGACAATAGCGCGAAAACTGCAAAATTTGGTAAATACAACGAGTGGCTTTTGAATTTTTACAGTTATCCTCTTATTTAAGCAATTTTGCGAGTCGATGGAGATATTTACGCACACCCGAGATGGATTCAGCGCGGTTACAGGAGATTCTACTGTAATGGGAGCTCTAGCCAATAGAGTGGCCCGAGCCTTCGTTTCCCACCCAACTCCTCTGGTTGAAATTTCCCGCATGACGATATATGGCCGGAGTTGGTGTGCGGCAAAGTAGTAGCCAGCGTATATACAGTAGATTTCGGCTTGTGTGCGGAAAATTCGCCGCCAACAATTCACCACTGTAAAACTAACATTTTGAGTGATTGGTTAAGTGAGTCAGAAGTTTGTGAGCGAGTGAGTGTGTTAGTGACTGGGCTAACGAGTTAGCAGGTGAGAAAATTACCGAGCCATTCATATGGTCACTCGTTCAATCGATCACTAACTTGATGACTCGCCGCTTCACTTGACCTCTTACTCACTCGATCATTCATGCTGTTACTGTTACTCACCCACTCAATTGTTCTCATACAGTCACTCACATAATAACTAATACGGAAACTCACTCCCTAGCTTATTCACGAACTTATTTGGTCACACATACGCTCACTTGCTCAATCACTCCTCTGGTGACGAACTGTTGTTGTTAAACAGTTCGTCATGAATGATTTTTTCAGCTGTTCCTGGACAACTACAGTGTCACATTTAAACGGAAAGAGTTGTCTCAATGGTAGAACCAGGACACGAATGTTCCAATATCCTCAAAGTGTTTCAGATAAATGGGGAAAATAGTACGGTACATGATTTGTGCTACACAACATCAGATACAGCTGGAAAAGTATGGAAATGCACGCACATTAGAGCCAACACCATCTATAGCAAAAAGCCTCCGCGCGAAGATTGTGACGAAGAAGTCCATTCCATCTATAATCATTTGATATCTGCAAAAAAAACGAAAGGTATTGCATGCGTCGGCCTGCATTTTCAATGGCTACAGGTGAAATGAACTTCATTGATGTCAAAGCTTCACGAGGAGTCTTTCTGCTATAGATGGCTTTGTCAGAGCCAGCCCATAAATGCAAATTCACTCAGTAAACATTTTACGGACTCTTTCGGAAAGAAGGGCTTTCATTGGCGAACACAATCCTCCATGGACGGGAATGGGTGTAAATAAGATACGTCACCAAACAGTTTGGTTTAGATGCGCGTCAAATCTCCCTCTTTAGCGAGTTTAGCGCTTTTTTGGCGTCCTAAACATTTCATTCTCAGCGCCAAGACTGAACAAACGAGGATAGAGAAAGCGATTTTGCGACAAAATCCGATTTGCGAAAAGACAGCGTACTAACAACCACGGTGAATCTTTCTTAGTTACTCCCCGAGAACAATTCAACCGCCTTTTTTCTTAGCGCCTTTCCGAAGTCCAATCTGGGTTATCCTTACTGAAACTTTTTGAAATATCTGGCGAAACTCATTCGTCATCTTTAAGCATTTGCCTGTCGAGGCCTCAGAAAAATCACATGGCCCAGGGGTCCCACGATGCTCTTAAGACAGCCCTGCGTTTTACATACAGTTTGATATTGTATTAAATGATTATTCAAATCATTATTAAAATTTTATATTATTTCAATTGTAAGTGAAATATTACATTATTTGATTTATAATTGAAGTATTACATTCAGATTATTTTTATTTAAGATTGTGAATGAGTATATTGTGTAACATATCGTATTCCTACCGCATTAACCGGCATGACAGGAGGGAGGGAGATCAGCATGCCGAGAATACCCGTATTATTGGGCATGCCGGGAAAGTCGAGTCAACATATTGTGGAAAATTCTTAAAATATATTTATTCTAAAAATCCATTGAATTGGTTAAATACATACTGTTGATGCTCTTCAAACCTCGCTTTTCCCGGCACGCCAAGAACCCACCGGCTCCCCGCCCCCCACATCCACAGACCCTTCAAATTTTAAGGTATATCGGTTAATGCGGGGGGAAATATGGTAATTATATTCCATTATCCATTAATTTCAGACAGCAGTGTATTTACCGTCTCGCCGATAATCAGGAAGATAACTTCGTGTGTCAATGAATAGTCCTTGTATTTGTACTGAGTCATGTAATCCCAGCAGCCGTCTGTCATCCGACAGCGTTTCGCATTCGGGTCACTGGAAAGTCCGGAAAAAGACCATCATTATCATCATCCAATCAAACTATAGTCTATTGAAATTAATACAAGCATTCTCTAAGACGAGTTTCGTGCAGAGGCTTATTCACTGGGGGGGGGGGCAAAAAATTTTGGGGAATGAGTGGTTAATTAGTAAAATGGACAGTTGAAACATCTGTATAACACAGGCGGTAAAAGCGTAAATTCCCTTCTGTCTAGAAAGCGAGGGACTACGTCAGTGAGTGACCACAAGAGCAGCTTGAGCGAGAGTGCAGGGGGTGCGGTGCTCCCAGGCGGCAGGATGTTAGAGGCGGCAGCTTAGGCTCAAAACACACAAAAAATTTTGAAACTTCCAGTAGCAAAAATTCAAAGTGAGTGACCTAGAAAGTGTGAAAGCATATGAACAAGAAAAAAAAATGTGCAAGAAAGTGACTAAAAAGTGGCTAGGAAAGTGTGCAAGCAAGTGAAAGACCAAATGAGTGACCTGGAGAGTTTGCATGCATGTGAGTGATCAAAAGAATGACTTGAGACGTTGACTCTGAATGGGCAGGGTTAGTGGGTGACAAATGAGTGACCTAGAGAGTGTGCAAGTATTGTGAGTGAACAAAACATTGTGAAAGCAAGTGAGTGGTGACCAAAAAGTGGCCAAGAAAATGTGAAATCCTGTGAGTGACGAAATCAGTGATCTAGAAGGTTTGCAATCCTGTGAGTGATCAAAAGAATGCCACTTCAGTGTGAGACCAAAACAGTGACCTGGAGAGAATGAAAGCATGTGAATGACAAGAAGAATGACCAAGAAATTGAGGAACCAGGTCAGGAATGAAAGGTGATACATAAAGGTTAAATAATGACTCAAGCAGCAATGGACCAGGTTAGTGAGAGGCCGAAAAAGTGACCTAGAGAGTGTGCAATCATGTGATTGTTCAAAACAATGTATAAGCAAGTGCGTGGGCAAGACACAGTGCAAACAAGTGAGAGATCAAAAAAGTGACCAAGAAAATGTGCAATCAAGTGACCCAGAGAACTGGCAAGCCTATGAGTTATCGAAAGGATTACTTTAAGAGCAATGGGCCGGTTTAGTGGGAGATCAAAAGAGTGATGTAGAGATTGTGCAAGCAAGTGAGTGACCAAAAAATGGGACGAAGAAAATGTACAACCATGCAAGCAATGAAATGAATGACTTGGGGCGGTATTCACCGACAGGGTTTAAACTATAGTCACAATTTTTTGATGAGAGATCGACACGGATTGGTTAAATTCAGATTTTTAACCAATCTATATTGATCTCTTATCCAAAAATTGTGACTACAGTTTAAACCATGTCGGTGAATACGGACCAGGCTAGGAATAAAGGGTAATCAATGAAGGGTCAATAATGACTTGAAGAGCAAGAGCCTAGGTTAGCGAAAGAATAGAAGCGTGACCTACAGAGTTTGCAAACATGTCAGTGATCAACAGAATGGCTTTTAAATATTCAGATATGATCATGTAGTACATTGAGATGTTTCTTTTAGAAGGTAATTTGGATTAGAGACTGCGGGCGGGGGGTTAAGCCGGCAATAGACCAAAGCGGCAAACTGAAGAAATGAGTTGGTCCAGAACATTAGACTAGAATGAGAAACTGGAGAAACCGCGAGACACAAGGGCTCTGTCGCAAGAAGCAACGCAAGCACTACCCTCGGGGGGGGGGGGATAGCTCATATTCCTCTCCATACAAGGACATAAAAGAAGCCATCCTGGAGATTGAGGAGATCGTGGTAAAGAATGGAAGGCACGGGATCATTATTGCCGTAGACTGGAATGGACACAACTCTCTATGGGGTTTTTCCGATAATAATGAAAGAAGTGAAGACATCCTAGACTTCCTTATGTCCAAAGACCTCTTCCTTTTGAATGGCGACAACAGCACACCGACCTATGGACACACTGGATCCTTCGGCTGGCCGGATCTATCTATATGCAATCACGTGTCTCTAGCAAATGCCATACAATGGTCTGTGGGAGAGGAATATTCGGCAAGTAGTCACTCCTATATTCACATGGTGATATGTGACTCATCTCCATCAACTAGAACCCCTTGTTTCAAAACAACGCAGCGTAAGCTCTTCAATTTTATTCGTATCCTCAGAAGTACAACACCAGTCCTGATAAGACTGGTGTTGTCCTGATAAGACTAACTGTTTCTCCAGTTTCTCATTCTAGTCTAATGTTCTGGACCAACTCATTTCTTCAGTTGCTCCCTTCAGACTAGAATGAGAGGAGGCGGCAAAGTTTATGAAGCCCACAGGTGGCGAAAAATAAATTTGCCTCTGGTTTTGTATATTCAATATGAGTCACTTACCCCGGCAAGACGTAATGGTGTCGTATGACGAATATTATTCGCCATACGAATATTATTGCGAATGCGAATATTATTCGCCATACGTTGGTTTCCCGGAGGGAGCATTTTCTCAATGTAAAAATAAAAATGTGTATTAAATATACCAATGAGAATCTGCCGAGGCTCATGCGACCAATATTGATGAGAAATCACCTGGAATTCAGCAGCTCAGACAAACACTGATCAGATACTTCTTCGGTGAAGTTTATGTAACGGCATTCGATTGGTTTATCCATGAGGCTCCTGTTAACCAAACGGGTTGGATAATACAGCTCCCACGTTCCGGTATTCAATACAGGACCAATTTCTAGATTTGAAAAAAAAATAATAATTATGATAGTAATAATTATTACATTATTATTATCATAAAGAATGATTTTACATCAAGAATGACAAATGATTGCATTTGGTTGTATTTGGCGTTGGGTGGCGTTGTATTTGTATTTGTATTTGTATTTGATAGTAATAATTATTACATTATTATTATCATAAAGAATGATTTTACATCAAGAATGACAAATGATTGCATTTGGTTGTGATCGAAACGGACTGGTGTCGAGCAGCTGTGGAAAAAATATTTGGTCCCCGGTTTAACGCCAGCACAAGCTTCCCTGAGTTCTGGCTTCCTGACTGTAAGTAAGCGAGTAAGTATTCTATTGATATGGTACCAATCAAGGATGGCAATGCACATACAAGAAGGAAAACAACACAGAACAGAAATAAAACACACAAGCATAGAAAAAATTAATCACAATCAGAACAAAATAGATTATCGGAGTTATTGAGGAGCGAGAGACAGTTATCGGGGGGAGGGGGGGGGGGAGGGGGACCACATGCAGAAACAAACAAACACAAAATGGGTACAATGTTACAAAATGGGCCAATATCAAATGGTCGAGGGGATAATCATATAAATTTAAACAAAAAAATGGGGGATATTACATCATGGAAAAAACTAAATGAACAGAAGTAGCATCATGCAATCATCATGTAATGTATCAATAATAAATCATGTAATGTATCAATAATAAATCATGTAATGTATCAATAATAAATCATGTAATGTATCAATAATAAATCATGTAATGTATCAATAATAAATCATGTAATGTATCAATAATAAATCATGTAATGTATCAATAATAAATCATGTAATGTATCAATAATAAATCATGTAATGTATCAATAATAAATCATGTAATGTATCAATAATAAATCATGTAATGTATCAATAATAAATCATGTAATGTATCAATAATAAATCATGTAATGTATCAATAATAAATCATGTAATGTATCAATAATAAATCATGTAATGTATCAATAATAAATCATGTGATCATCATGTAATGCATCATCATAAATAGCATCAATGACCGGGAACGGCCTGGGGCAACATGTGTGTGTGGAGGGGGTGGGATTAATTGGGTACTTCGATGAACGTGATTATTTTCATAATATCTTTGATGTAGTAGAAGATGTCACGACAGAATTCTCGAGGAGGGTTCGAAAAGAGTCTCCAAAAGTTCTCGCGTTCGTAAAAAGTTAGATTTGTATTCAGTGATTAGAGTGGACTTTTGGGTGGCGAAGAAATTACATTCAAATGGAAGATATTACTGCGGCCATCCATCCATCCAGCGAATATGTCACTGCGACTACGTATAGGATTGCAGAATGAACACGAATCTTCAGGTGAGAATTCGAACTGGAGGCCTTTGAATGTATAGAGCACAAAAGGGGAGATTCTTATTCTAACAAGGTTTCTACGAAAGCATAAAGAAATATTATGCCGCAAATAAGGTTGGATTACAATATTACAATCGAAAATGTTAGCAAATAAGTAGCGTGTTGATGCGAGCAGATTCAGTCTGTCCTCACGGATAGAGTGATCAATGAAGGTGCGCATAACGGAGTCGAAAAACCGACAGTACAAGGGACCATTGAGGCAAATTCCAAATATCTGGTCGCCCAAGTTTGTTGGAAGAGGATTTCAAGGTGTTGACCCAATCGTCGGGATCCGACAGACGGGAGAGTGAAGAGAAACAGATTTTTATAGGAAGCCTGTCACTATCCATTTTCATGAGCCTTAGCCGAAATTTGACGTACTGCTTGAAAACACCATTACATTTGCGGCGAATGAAAATGTACCAGATGGGGTGGGGGAAAGGAAGACCTAAATACGTATAGTTACGAACTATTTCAAGTTCTACTCCATCCCAAAAATGATGTGTTTTTGGGGAGGCGACATGACTGTATGAAATTATGGTTGGACACGTCGTGCTATCTGGGGTGAACAACCTTTTTAGTCGGCGGGCCAGACACTTGAATGCATGGGGTGCCATATGACCCGTATTAAGCGAGACTATCGCGTAATTTTGGCCGTCCCGACATTTTTTTGAATAAAACGTCCCGTTTTTTTGCCCTGTTTTCAACGAGGGTTGCTGAAATTTTCCAAATCAAGAATTAAGGTTATTTTCATGAATCATAAATTATGTTACGATAGTTACGACTCTATCGTAATTGATTGTAGTCACATAAAAATATTTTTCTTGCATGTCCAAACAACTACTTCTTTTTAGTGAATTACACTCATGTCCATAAATTAAGGATAATTCAGAATCACACGGAAATCGAAATCTAAAGTAAAAATTTCACCTGTAGAATTATCACACACATCTGCAGGAATGACATGCAAATTTCAGGAAGCCACCAGATGATGCCGATAGTACGTCACAATGAGGAGAGTGTAGGGGGGGGGTATATAAGGAATAGTGGCAAAGAAGTAAAATTGTTCACAAGAGTTCTGTAAGGCGCTCAGTGCCATAAGCGAATAGTTATAACACAGAGAGGACGCATGTGGATGATTTATAGTCCGGGCTGCAACTAGATGCTTGGTCACCCAGGGCAAGTGCGCATTTTGGCGTCCCCTTGTAATGTTGAAGGAGAGGTTTGAGAATAAAATTTGCGCCCCCTTTGGTTCAGCGCCCGGGGCACGATACCCGCCTGCTCACCCCTAGTTGCGGCCCTGGCGATAGTTAGCAACTTTATGTGCCTTTGACAACTTTTTGGTTGCTATTGGCAACTTTACTTACCTTTAATAATTTTTCCTTCTGTAATTGGTAACATCACTTGTGCCTTTGACATAGTTTTTGGATGTAATTAGCAAAAATATTTGCATTGAACAATTTTTTGTTGGTAATTGGCAATGTCTCGTATATGAATCTTCAATTTCCCGTATTTTCATGAAGTCAAGTAAAGTGAAGCTGTCAATTACAGCCAAATAATTGTCAAAGGCCGTTAAAGTTTCCACCTTTCGCTACCGAAAAACCGGTAATGGCAGAAATTGGGGACTACTGCAATTCACAATGAATGGAAATTCAATTCTCACACACAAATTATTTTTTTATTTTATTTATAAAACAAAGCTGCAGGTTTAAACCCAATTACAGCTTGCAGTAAAAATAAAAATTTGCACAGAATAGAAAAAGCGACATGATAAAGTACACAAAAGACAAATAAAAAGTAACAAAGAATTACGCAAAATACAAAAATTCTATACAAAGATATATACAACGCAATCACGGCAAAAATCTTCTAAAGTCAGTAACAGACGAATGAAAAATATCCAGATGTTGAGGAAGCGCATTATAAAATTCAGAAAATCTGTTTATAGCACAGAAATGACCAATTATGTGTCAAATATGTGAGAATAATATGCTGTACACATATACATGATATGATAATATGAATGCATAATTAATTATGATAGACATAATTATCATAATAGACATAATTATCATTATAGACATAATTATCATGATATAATTTATAAGTCACGAATAGAGACCCGAAGTTTAGGCACTAAAAATTGAAAAAATAGGCAAGCAAAAAGACCCCCCTCCCTCCCCAGACATTTGGCCTGTCCTGAGCGTACGAGTGAGCGTTCGTAAGAGTGATCAAATGAGTTGGACAATTCACCCTGATTGTATGAATGAGTGGCCGTATGAATGACCGCATGAGTGACCAAGTAAGTAACTGTATCAAGCTAACAACTGATCAAGCTCATGACGATATGAGCCCTGAAGGAGTATTAACAACCTGTGTATAAACAACCACCCATTTTCTCCCTTTCCATGTTCTAACAACACCAAGGCTATTGCGTTGGGCGCTTAACCTTCGAACGCCATTCCACATATGGAATAGCCATATAACCAGTGTTTTACGGGACACGAAATATTAACGAAAATATGTCTTTTTAATTTTGGCAAATTCATCTGATGAAATTCAAAATAAAAGTAATGAATTAAAATTTGGTGCCCTCTGCAGGAGCCACCCACGACTTAGCACCACTGCTAAGTGAATTCTTTGAACACGGAATTACTGTCAAGTGTGAGGTATATTGTGAGGTATTGCCAGGAAGAAAAATCGTCTTGTAATGTTGAGCATGTTGGGTGATGTTGTGGCCAAGCAAACAACCAATCTTCTTGTCGAATTTCTCTGAATCACCGATCACACATCCACGTAGTCAACATCTGTCATTATGCGACTTCCATTTGTTCGGTCTCTCTCAAAAAGCATCTGGACCGACGAAGGTTAGCCTCGAAAACTGAGGTTGAAGATCTGTCACAGGTGAAGGACTTCTTTGCGTAGGACATGCACTGACTTGCGAAGCAATGGGACCTTTGCTTTCACGGCCATAGCAACTAGTACTAACTGGTACCAGGAATTCTCACCCACCCTCATACATTTGGCACGTCTCAGTTCCAGTGACCGTCTCATAAGCCTGATGTGCAACAAGCAAACCTTACTTGACAGTTGTTTATTAAAATCATGCCCGGTACTGTTTTGTATTGTGAGATGCAATAATTCGGTACTTACGTTGAAACTGTTCCAGCTTTTCCTTTTTCAACCGCGACTTACTTTTACTGAGAACGTCTTCGGCTGATTTCTGAAATGAAAAAGTTTGAAAAAAATATTAAATTATATATTTCATTAATGCTGAAAAATTTCTTTCATTAATGCGGGAATTATCCTTCATTAATTCTGGAATTATTTCCTTTGCTAATTACCGCTGTGGTGGTCGAGTGGTTATAGTGACGGACTCGCGATGCGAGGATCCGGGTTCGAACCCCACAGTGGTGGTCGACTGAAGTTGGTTTTCTGTGGTTCCCAACTTCAAGGCGCAAATGCGAGCCGATCTCCCCGTTAAAAAGTCTCGCCACAGAGAGCAACAGTCCTACAACGATAGATCATTCAATCATAACACTTCACTCATAGTTTGAAAAACTGGTGGCAGATGGCAGAACTACACATAACAAGCATAACAAGCAACAAAAAAAACTTCACGTCAGGTTTCACTACACGTACACGCACATTCCCGCATATACCGATTCGTTGGGGGTTCCGCAAGGAAGGGGGGTGTGTGTGGGCGGGGTGCATGTGTGGTGTAGCAGTAGTAGGTAGGGCCTCCAAAAAATGGCTCGGGGATCCATGATGTTCTTGGGTCAGCCACCTCGTTGGGCAATGTGGCGTTGTATGTGTATTGTTATTTCTTTCACTACTTATAGAATTATCTCTTTCATTACTTAATGGAATTATCTCTTTCATTAATTTTGGAATTATCTCATCGATGCTGAAATTAATTCTTTCATTTATTGTTTTAAAAACTCCTATTTATGCCATAAGGAAATAATGTAGATTGTGCCGAGAGATATTCACCGAGTCACGTGATCTTCCGACGAATCATGTTGCGGATAACGTTCTCAGCACTGCCAAGGCGAAAACCGCTGACGTCATACTCGCTCCAGTAATACAAGCTCGATGCCTCAAACATATCAGTGCCTCTGCAAAAGTGAGGGAAACAGTGGCATCTTGACGGAGCCCAGTCCCAGAACCACAAGTCAAACTGGGACTTGTGGACCCCCCCATATTCACACAGCACCTTAGTTAATTCATTGAAAGTATTAAAATTAGTTCTTTCAAATTAAAATATAATTTTTTTTCTCGAAAATTTTGAAATTATAAATCATTTCAAATTTTTATTTATTTACAAAAAGAATTTTCGTCGACTTTGAAATTATTCTGAGATAATTTTTATTCACTTCAAAAAATTATAATTTTATTAAATGTCTTCCATCGAATCTGAATTAGGTTCTTGCGCTAATTATGGAATTATTTATTTTATTAGTCTGTATAGTTTCCTGTTTTTTTTATTTTTTTCATTGTATATGTTACGGTAAATATTATAAATCGTATAATAATCGGTTATTATGCATACTTACCAATCATCTTGGTATGTTTGATAAATTTTTCACTTTTACCATTGGATATGCGTAATATTTAAGCGCCGTTGGCGAATTTGTCAAATACTGTAAACATTATCACTTTTACTAGTGATTATGTATAAAACCAAGTGCGTTGGCGAATTAGATACTTGAAATTTATCGCCTCCATCTGTGATTATGCATAATACCCTAGCGTAAGTGGTGAATTAAATAAATATAAGAAATTCCAAATAAGTCTAGTATATGTGATGAAAATAGTTAGACCCCGATATAATGATAACAAATTTTACGATCGTACCCTGATATAATGACACAATACATGTAAGATAGAGGAATTAAGAAATTTACCAACGACACTTGGGTACAATGCATAATCGCCGGTAAAAGTGATAAATTTATCACACCAAAATGCTTACCAAAACCGCATTTATCACATTCACCGTAACATATGGTGAAATTATATATGTTACGGTAAAAGCCCGAAGAGTGGTAAAACCTAGGTTTTACCGGTAAATCCTAGCTTTTACCAAGTCGAGTTGGTAAAAGCCCGAAATACGCTTGAAAACGTATACATTTCGGGCTTTTACCAAGCACTACGGTAAAAGCTGACATTTCGTAACTTTCATGAAAATTAGTAAAATTGTGAATTTTCTAATTTTTATAAATTTGAAAGCTTGTAATTTATTAATCACAACGATCCCGATGCTAATTTAAATCTTAATTAATTAACTAATTAGTCGTTCAAATTCGTCAAAATTAGTAAAATTGCAAATTTTCTGATTTTTATAAATTTGAAAGCTTGTAATTTAGTAATCACAACGATCAAGATGCTAATTAAAATATTAATTAATTAACTAATTAGTGATTAAAATTCGTAAAAATGAGTGAAATTGTGAATTTTTCTAATTTTTATAAATTTGAAAGCTTGTGATTTATTAATCACAACGATCCCGATGCTAATTAAAATCTTAATTAATTAACTAATTAGTCGTTCAAATTCGTCAAAATTAGTAAAATTGCGAATTTTCTGATTTTTATAAATTTGAAAGCTTGTAATTTAGTAATCACAACGATCCAGATGCTAATTAAAATATTAATTAATTAACTAATTAGTGATTAAAATTCGTAAAAATGAGTAAAATTGTGAATTTTTCTAATTTTTATAAATTTGAAATCTTGTCATTTATTAATCACAACGATCGCGATTCTAATTAAAATCAAAATTAATTAACTAATTAGTCGTTCAAATTCGTCAAAATTAGTAAAATTGCGAATTTTCTGATTTTTATAAATTTGAAAGCTTGTAATTTAGTAATCACAACGATCCAGATGCTAATTAAAATATTAATTAATTAACTAATTAGTGATTAAAATTCGTAAAAATGAGTAAAATTGCGAATTTTCTGATTTTTATGAATTTGAAAGCTTGTAATTTAGTAATCACAACGATCCAGATGCTAATTAAAATATTAATTAATTAACTAATTAGTGATTAAAATTCGTAAAAATGAGTAAAATTGTGAATTTTTCTAATTTTTATAAATTTGAAATCTTGTCATTTATTAATCACAACGATCCCGATGCTAATTAAAATCTTAATTAATTAACTAATTAGTCGTTCAAATTAATCAAAATTAGTTAAATTGCGAATTTTTTAATTTTCATAAATTTGAAAGCTTGTAACTTATCAATCGCAACGATCCTGGTGGTAATAAAGATCATAATTAATTAACTAATTAGTCATTCAAGTTCATGAAGTTTTCTAATTTTCTCAATGCCATCGAGTGCACACGTTCCAGATATTTTAATGATCAGGCAGTAAACAGTAATTATACAGCTCATTTCGGGATTTTTCATCTCGGGAACAACCAAAACCAATCGGCAAATTTTGGAAAAAGTATGTTATTATATAGTGTTGTGATATATTCAATCGTAATAACTGTAATTTACAAATTCTGAAAATGATTGATTACGATTGTTTTGGGAAATTTATTGAATTTAATTTATAGTAATTGTTCCAGCTAATGTGTTTTTCGAATAGCCAAAAATCTTATTCCTATTAATTATCTTTAAACGAATTTCCAATCAAAGTTGGTTTAAAGAAATGTTCTATAAATCATTGTCATTGCTTAAGCAGCGTGGGTTCCAAGCGCAGTGAGTAGGAGTTGTTAAATTTTATTTTCCACAATTTTTGGAACTGCTAGAAATCTTGTGTGAAAAAAAAAAAGCCAGCCAAAACCACTTGTCTGAACTATCCTGTATCAATAACTTTTTACTCTTTTTTTCACAACAAAATTGCTAAATTTTGTCGGACAGTTATCTACTCTACGGGAAGTTTTGAAGCTCTTTTAAAGTGTGCTTTACTATGGATATTTTGAAAGGCCTCACGCGTGAGGCATTATCTTATTAGCACTGTCCCCCTCCCAGGAGCGGTTCGAGCTTATCCGCCGTATGGGACCGTCGTGAGACAGTTTAGTTTTTCCTATGATGATGTGTCACTCTCCGCTATCCACACGAAGGTTTTTTTTAACAGCTGGCTGATGCTAAGATAAATCCAGAAAAGAAAATTCAACTGTCCTTGCGGGGAATTGAACCCACTTCCTCTTACTTGCCGGGTGAGCACACTGAACTACAAAGTAAACGAATCCTCTTTCCTTGCAGCTCGCGTGCTCTGAACGGGATCGTACATAGACAGCCAGACTGCTGTCAAAACTTTCGCAGCAGAGAGTGACATCATTTTCGGATAAATTACCATCTCGTGGCAATGTCAGAAATTGTGAGCTTCGGGCTGAGTTAGGTCTGGCTGTCCATGTACGGCTCCATTCAGCGCACACAAGCTCCAAGCAAAGAGGATTCGTTGGTTTTGTGGTCTAGTACGCTCACCCGGCAAGTGAGAAGACGTAGGTCCGCACAAGGGCGCTTAAATGTTCTTTCCTGGATTTATCTTCCAGCAGTCAAAACCTTCGTAGTAATAGCGGCGAGAGACATCATCGTCGGATATTATCAAAGCCTTTGAAAGTAGGAAAAGAAAAGCGTTAGCGAAAAGGGGGAAACACCTTCAATGCCCGTGCTTAGAAATATTCACACTATAATTCTGCCTCAGATTAATTACTTCGGAAGTATAAAATTTCATTTATTTATTTATAGGTTCAATGTCGAGTAAAATATACTTGTAAGAACCGGGTGGTGGGGGACACCAAAACCATTCAAGTGCTCAGGGCCTCCAAACATCTTAATCCGGCCCTGTTAAAAGACAGCTAGATGCTGTCTTTTTAATCTCCCTTTTCCTCCTAGAATGTGCCAATCTCAAATGGCTGGACTTGAATCACTATGGCCTTCTTTCGAAGGGCTCGAACACTTTTCAAACGAGCAATAATACAAACCAAATCCAGCTCCTGGAATAGGCTCTGCACGCAAGCTGCTACGGAATATGGTATGCCCTATAAGGCAGTATTTCGACCCAGGCGAACGCAGATGCAACTTCCAATGCAGTCCATCTCCACACCAAAAGCTATAACAGAGAAACATCTGGCAAGCCTTTTCCCAGAGTTGTGTGCATCAATACCGATCCAAAACAACCATCTGAACAGCCCTCTTGCATAGCCACCATTTGAAGGACATGAGGTCTTACGAATAATACAAGGTGATTCAGAAAAGATGGGAGAAACTTTAAGAAGTGATAGTTCACCCAATACAAACAATTGTCATCAAAGAATGCATGATCTAACATCAAACGTAAACGCGCTAGTGCCTTTCGAAACGGCCGCTTCGCAAACGTTAAAACGGCATTCCCGTTGAAATTTATCGGAATAAAAATAACACCATTCATGCATGCAAATGTAACCTGGAGAAGAAAAAGAAATCGTATGCAGATCTGCGTCACAGTGAATAAAAGGCGTGGACTCAGTATTACTAAAGTGCGTCATTATCCAGTACGTTACAACTGTTAGAACGGTTGCACGCTGGCATAAATTTACAAGGCTGAAGTCCGCGCCTTTTATTCACTGTGACGCAGATTTGAGTACTGTTTCTTCTTTTTTCCCAGGTTACATTTGCATGCACACACATTGGTGTTCTTTATCTCCAGATAATTTTCAACAGGAATGCCGTTTTAATGTTTGCGGAGCAGCCGTTTCGAAACGCGCTCCCGCGTTTGCGTTTCATGTTAGACCATGCATTCTTTGATGACAATTGTTTGTGTTGGTGTGTACTATCGCCTCTTGAAGTTTTTCCATCATTTGTGAATCACCCTGAAGATGGACAGAAGAAAAGTGCTCGAAAAACTTTTTATACAAAGATTCTCCTACTATGTTGACCAGGACGGCCTCCTTCATCTTTTCAATTTGGTTTTTGTATGGCTCACTCAACACATGATGCCCTTCATTTAATGGAACAGATTGAGAATAGGAGGAAGGAACATCTACTCACATCGTTATCTCCCTCGACATTAAGAGAGCTTTTAATTGTGTGCTTCATGAGGTAATAACTAATAGCCTTCGAATTATGTCTACTCCTCTTCAGCTAAGAAAAATTTTGGAGGACATTTTCTCGGGGCGCACCCGATCACTCTTAATATAAGTACAACACCAGCATCCAAAACGTTGGTTTGAGGTTGCCCCCAGGGCTTATGTGGCGGAAGGAATACTACACGATTCATCCTAGAAAGCTACCCGCTTTCTAGGAATACTACATTCGATTCATTACTTCTACTCCAGTGGGCCTCGAGGATCACAGCATAAGCCTTTGCCGATGACTTCCTTCTCTTGATGTCTGCTAAGGAACCCACTGAAATTACAGCTTCTGTCAACGCTGCGTTGACACAGATCTCCAAATGTTTACAACAAAATGATCTGCAAGTGGAACCATCCAAGTCATCATTTCTCTGGCAAAACAAGAGGAAAAAGAGTCCCGCTATGAAAACTAACGGGGAACAAATTAAGTTTGCCGAAAAAGGTCTCAAAATTTTCGGAATATGGTTCGTCAACAAGCTAATATTTCTTACACACTCACATTACTTACTTAGAAAAGCTATCAATACGCTAGATCATTTCAGACGATTATTGGGTGCAGGGTGGGGATACCATCGTAATCTGAGGAACACCCTCTACAGAACTGTACTGCATCGACAGATTGCCCTTGGGGCTCCCATCTGATTTTCTACCCCCTCTGCTCGGCGCCTGGCAAAGATGGACGTGATTCAAAGACAAGCTCTAATTTATATCACGCGAGCGTATCGAACCATGGCCACCATTTGTTTTACAGATTGCAACTGGTAACCCCCCCCCCCCGGGACTAGCTATAAAATCTTTTGAGATTTATGAAAATTGGAAAATTCGCAATTATACCGATTTGCACGAATTTGAATGACTAATTAGTTAATAAACTATGACAAGCATCAATATCATTGTCATTAATAAATTACAAGCTTTCAAATTTATAAAAATTCAAAATTTTACTAATTTTGACGAATTTGAAGCACTAATTAGTTGATTAATTATACTTTAATTAGCATCGGGATCATTGTGATTACTAAATTACAAGCTTTCAAATTTATCAAAATTAAAAAATTCACAATTTTACTAATTTTGATGAATTTGAATGATTAGTTAGTTAATTAATTATGATCTTAATTAGCACCAGGATCATTGTGGTTGATAAATGACAAGCTTTCAAATTTATGAAAATTAAGAAATTTGAAATTTTACTAATTTTGACGAATTTGAACGACTAATTAGTTAATTAATTAAAATTTTAATTAGAATCGGGATCGTTGTGATTAATAAATTACAAGCTTTCAAATTTATAAAAATTAGAAAATTCACATTTTTACTAATTTTCATGAAAGTTACGAAATGTCAGCTTTTACCGTAGTGCTTGGTAAAAGCCCGAAATGTATACGTTTTCAAGCGTATTTCGGGCTTTCACCAACTCGACTTGGTAAAACCTAGGATTTACCAGCGCGCATATTTTCATATACGTATGTTGTTTATGGAGTTTTTTGGATCTGAAAAATGTTTGGGGTCTCTGTGCCCCAATCTGAAGTCTTTGAGAAAATAAAAATCTCGTAAATTATGTAAAAAAAATAACACCTGGATATTACGGATGTTATCGATGATATCTTTCGGTACATTTTCCCAATCGATACGGTTTTCGAGGACCTTCATTTGGTCTGAAAATGGACATGAGAGAGACATCAGTTACCGAAAACACAATTAAAGCTGTATCTATTGAAAATCATTTATCGGAAAATAAACTTCATTCTCTAAACACATACCAACCAGCATGGTCATGGACACAACGCCATCTAGATTCATGAACCGCTCATTATCGACTACGTATTTCATGGATTTCGACCACGTGCCCAGTAATTTCCTCAGCAGAGGCTCGTCGCATTCTTCGGCAACGCTCGGCGTTATCAGCGCTGTAACGAGGACATTGCACTTGTTATTTAGTACCAAGAGCACAACATACTCTCGTGTATTTCTGTGAACTTTAAAGCACTATCAATGTATTTCGTGGTGATATAAAATGTCGGCACATAATACACTGGGGGTGAGGGGGGGGGCTACAGCAGGATGTGGGGCCATGTGGGTCTCCATAACCGGTTGAACCCATGGTTAGGATTCACGAGGTTGAAGCCCCGTGAGTCTATTACTACTACTACTACTAAACCGTACATGCACCTTACCTCGTATACATTCCTCTAAGGAATTTCTAACGAATCGGCACTGCCGGAATGTGTTCTAAGTGTATGTGTGGGCGTAACGTATTTATATAATGGAGTTGCACTTGTTTCGTGTTCGTTCTGCTATCTGTCTTCCATTTTCTGAAGTAAAGATGGAAAATGATTGAATTTTCATGTTTTGTCAGTATCGTGTTGTAGGTGTGTCTGTTCTCTGCGGAGAGACTTTTTCAAATGGGAGATGTGGCTCTGTCAGCCTATTGGGAGGCATATTCACGAATCGAGTGCTTTGATTTTAACCATCACCAGAAGAAAGGCACCCCCAAGAGAACTTTAACATACGACTTTAACTGAAATAATCTTGATGCTAATCATTGATGAATCATAGGGCATTCATCTGAGTTGTCGATGAATATCTCGTAAGAGTAAGAAATCAAGCATCTATCCTCAATACTGCACTATGTGACCTGCACTAGGTGAGCACTATGAACCCTACAATGGTAGAGCTGGCGGGGCTCTAGCAGGGGGAAATTATGTTTTTACATAAAGTGTGCACTTCAATTTTTTTTTTCCAGATAGGTGGCTCATTGCCTTTTATTTCCCTTGTGCAGACCTGTTTCTTTGTTCACAGAATTTCGTTATATCTGCGGAATGATAAAATAACATGCTGAATTATTTTACATAGGGAATTTTTTTTTTGAGCAGCTAAAAAATTCTGTGTACACGGACGTATTCTTAGACTCTAAATGTTCATTTTTTGTAAATTTATTCACCATGAAAAAATGGTGCCTTTCTTAGGTGTTTTCGTTCAGTGACCAACAAACGGGTAAAAATAAAATTTCAGCAGTAAAAATGTGCCTTCTAGGAAAATATTGAAAATAATCATTACACAGTACAGTATTATATTACGTATGAGCCCTTCCGCCACATGTCAAAAATGTTTTTTCATTTCTTCGATTTAAATCAGCAACCGGATTTCGATCAATTTGTCGAATAAAAAAATTTAAAATGACATGAGTTAATATTTTATAAGCAATAATATTAATTAAATTATCAAGTTTACCTCACAAATTTAACAGTTGTTATTTGTTGATTGTAACTTTGCCGCTGTTGTGGTCGAGTGGTTATAGTGCCAGACTCGTGATGCGAGGATCCGGGTTCGAACCCCACAGTGGTGGTCGGCTGAAGTTGGTTTTCTGTGGTTCCCAACTTCAAGGCGCAAATGCGAGCCGATCTCCCCGTTAAAAAGTCTCGCCACAGAGAGCAACAGTCCTACAACGGTAAATCATTCAATCATAACACTTCACTCATAGTTAGAAAAACTGGGGGCAGATGACAGCACTACACATAACAAGCATTACACAGAAACAAACTTTACGTCAGGTTGCACTACACGTACACGCACATTCCCGCATGTACCGATTCGTTGGGGGTTCCGCGGGGGCGGGGTGCATGTGTGGTGTAGCAGTAGTAGGTAGGGCCTCCAAAAAATGGCTCGGGGATCCATGATGTTCTTAAGTCAGCCACCTCGTTGGGCAATTTGCCTGTTGTGGCGTTGTATTTGCATTTGTAAATTAACATAAGTAAAACTCGCTAATTGTAATTTATATTGTGTGTGTTGTATTTGTATGTATTGTATTGTATGTACGTGTGTATTGCATTTGTATGTATGTGTGTGTGTGTATTTGTTATGTGACCTAATCAGCATAGATTTTTTAATCTAATATAATTGTCAAATGTTCAAGAGTTACGTAATATGATTCTGAGGAGTGTATTGATGGTCTGTAAATTCTAATGACCATTTGTAACCTTATACTCTATTTTTCTATTTCATAATTATATATTTTTTAAATATGTTTGTCAAATGTTTAGAAATCATATTGAATGGTTTTGGTGACATCGTTGGCGTTTTCACGTGTATACACATATTATTTTTTGTCTAAATGGAAATATATTGCAAAATATGCTGTAAACTTATGTTGTGTTCATCACTTTGTGAAAAACTGATTGTTTAATATTGTAGATATTGAGAATATTTGCAATCGACGAGATTTATTTTTGAAAGCAAGTGTAATCTGATGGGGTAGAAGATGTTTTAACCCCTGAAAACTGTTGACAGTATATTGATATTGTTTTGTATTAGTGAGAATTTTATATATAAAGGGTTATATATAATTAAAAAAAATTACTGGCGGTTGTTTTTAAGCAACCATTTTGCCATTGACTGATCAATATCTCTACCTAAGTAGAGAAACCAAGACGAAGAAGACGAGAGCTTAATGCTCGGTACTTCGCGTCAACTAGCTACGGTAATTTATCTTGTTCTAACAATCCTGTAGTAGAACCCCTTCCGCGACCTACCAAATGGAACTGTTACAATTCTTCGATTAAAATCAGCAACCGGATTCTAAAATTAAAATCGAAAACACTATGCGGGCCAAGGGCGGCTCACTGACTGAGGTCGATACATTTTCTCAGGGCGTACCGAGTATTTATGACTCACATAACCTTTTCTGCTTGATGCTGCTCCGTACGAACTGGATTAAGAAGTTAAGAAACTTTGTATGCGATAGTTGGGTGTGTGAGTGTACGTTTATAAGAGGCGTGTCATTACAAGATAATAAAATTCACATCCTATGCTGTGAATTTTATGCTGTGACTCAGAGAGTCAGTATATATCAAGCATACTGACAAGCCAAAATACACAATACAAGCCAAGAGCAATTCCTAAATCCTAAATATGACATAGTGGCCTGTGGGTTCCGACTGAAATTGGCAAACAGTGCATACCCCCTGAGCTATTTCTTAGCCATCCTGGATTATTACTATCGGTGTTGAGGGGGGCACCTGACACTTATATCGCACAGAAACAAAATATTCATCTGGAAAAAATTTAAGACATTTTGTAGAGTTGTTTAGTGATGGTTTAGTGATTTCCACTATGGAAGTCATAAAGCGGATCAGCGAAATTTTAAAGCCTACTTAGAAGGTTAAAAGTGCAAAGAGTGATCTAACTTATCTAGAAAACTTTAAAAAAAGTAATCTTTCGAAATTTTTCTTCACAACCGTACGAGCGGAAACGAATCTAGATGATGTCACATCCTAAGCTTTTTTCCCAGCTAATGCAAAATCAAAACAAAGATTGATTATATGGCGGCATTTTCTTTCTGAAAAGGAAAAACCATGTTTTTTCCCGACTAATTCAAAATCTTTTCCTCTCCCATACACAACGCACACAAACATTTACTGATTTACATTAGATACACCTTCACAGACTTTTGCTAGACTGTTCTTAGCCGATAGAGCGGTTAGACGGCCCAAGTGGGCTATGACTCCGATAAACTTCATTTCTGTTCAGGTCGGCGCATGTGCCCCAATATCCCCAGAGGAAAAAAAAAAAGAATTATTCATCAATAAGGCTATATAAATATTTTACTGGTCACTACTGAGATAGAGACGTAATCACATTGGCACAGAGATGTTGCGATCAATACGGTTTGAGGATATACGGGTTATATATTGATCTATTACGTAGCATTAAATATATATAAAAGTTTGTTTTGGTCGTACTTACCCGAACCAACGAACAAAACGATCCACGCGGAAAGATCGAGTGATTTCATGTTCTCAGTACAGACTATTCTTGAAGGTAAGAATAAAAGTAAGACGCGTGTAAAGATCAGAGTGGCCGAGCCACCTGTTGCTATTATTGATCCCGTTCGAGTCCTTAATCCTGTCCGCAAATATCAGCAAGAATTTCGTGCGTAGATCCATGGGTATTAGAATAAACAGAGTAAAAATAGTTGTGTTGTCACAGGTTGGATGTTGTTTTCCTTCCCTTTTTTGCTCCCTCTTATACAGGGGTTTTCAAAATTCGAGCACATCATAGTTTACGAATGTTTTTTTTTAAATGAATATGAACCTTTTAACAGAAAATAACGGATTAGGCCGGGATTATACTATAAAAGTTTTATAAACGTTGCAAAGTTTTTCGCTACTGGCTCCCCGGACCGCCACAATGTTTTTCTCGGTGATCCGATTCAGTGGTCTAGGACTACCAATGATTTCGAACGCTGAATGTGACGTTAGTCTCATCAATCGTGCGTGGATTATTGCAGTATGCCACATTTTTAAGATAGCCTGAGATTTTTGTATAGGTCCAATTACAAACCCTCATATTGTTCATGAACAGTCTCCGCACGGGTTGCCATAAACGTCATTTAGACTACGTAGCAAGTTTGCCACATTTTGAAACGCGGCATCCTATTTCGTTTCTTCTTATTTTGGCATAGAATCTTCCTGATTGGCTCACAAATACCGCATAGTGATTGGATGTGGGGCATAGAAATCGCCAATTCTGAGCCCGATTATTTCTTTTCCTCACAATGATGATACTGGCACGAGCAGTGAATTTTTTTCCTGAATATTCTGAGGGAAAATGGATTACTTACTGACGTCACAAGCAGACTGCAGAGGCCTTCTATCTATCTCTAGGAGGTTCTGCTACATCACGCCGTCGGACTGTGCGGCCTATTTTTTTTTCCGATTTCGCTATTTATGCCAAATTCTACACAGACATTATTAATCAATGTCACTGATGAATAGCGATGAATGGCAATACTGGTTTCAACAGGATATTGCCACATGAAAAAGAAAGTTTTCATGCTTTAACGGAAATTTCTCTCGATCGTGTCATTACGCGCGGATTTGAGCCGCCTCTTCCACCGGACTTGTAACCCCAGGACTTAGGCAGCTATCTTTAAAAAAATGGCATACTGCTATAATCCACATACGATTGATAAACTCAAGACTGACATCATTGATGCAATATCAGACATTTAGGCCCCTTTCACACGGAGCGGATGCGGACGCGGGTCCGCATACCCTTTCAAACGAGCGCTGAAGATGCGGACGAATCGCCCGCATCTTTAGTTCGAAATTCGTGCATAAAAACTGTTTTTTCGCAATTTTTGTAATTATTTTTCTCCTTCACCCCTGATTCAGTGCCCATAGGCAGCCTAGAGGCATTCTTTGGTGGTTTTTATCATTGAGCCTAAAGATGCCTCCATTCAGATCCTCACAAGTAGTCGATGGGAGAAAATATCTTAAAATATTTTCAAAAAATTTTGAAAAAAATCTGTCTTTTCGGAAAAATATGAAAGAAAATTCCAAAAACACATCCAATGTTCGAAAAATCCAATCCAAAAACATCCAATACATTCGATGTTCCAAAAAAAAAAAAAAAAATTCAGCAAATATCAAAGAATTTGTAAGTATAAAAAAAGGGAGGGGTTGGGACTTTCAAAATGTCTGTGCTTAGAAATATTCACATCACAATTCTGTCTTAGGCCGGGATTACACTATAAAAGTTTTGTAAAAGCTATTTGATAAAACGTGAAAAATTCAACCATTAAGATCACCGGTTGCATTTGCTTGAATGCAACCGATGCGCCTATTGGTTGAATTTTTTAACTTTTATAAAAGATCTTTTACAAAATTTTATAGTATAATCCCGGCCTCAAGTACGGATTACACTATAAAAATTTTATAATAATTCTTTTAAAAAAGCAACTAATAAATTTATCGGTTGCACTTGCAATTTATTAGTTGCTTTTTTCAAGTTTTATAAAATAACTTTCATAAACCTTTTAGAGTGAAATCCCATCCTTAGATTAGTCTCACTTCTGAAATATAAAATTTCATTTTTTTAAGTTTATAGACTGAATATCGAGTAAAATATACTTGTAGGTATCGGGGGAACCACCAAAAATATTCAAGTGCTAGGGTCTTCAAACGGCCCTGGGTGAACACCGTACGTGGATAACGTTGTTTAATAAAAGTATTTTTTTTAAAGTTTAAAAAAATTAACAGATTAAAAATTTAAAAAAATAACAAATATTTAAAATAATATTTCAGATATTTATATTTTTTAAATAATTTTAAAAATTTAAAAAGAAAAAATTAAAATTTTTAAATTAAATTTAAAAGTTATTAAAGTATGTAGTCAATTAAATATTCGTAATGAACAGAGCGGCTTATAGTTTTGGTCCCGTCAGTGGCCGTTGTTGGCAGGTTTTATTATATAAAATTGTGAAATATGGACAAAAGGCAGTTAAAGTTGCTATATCTCAATCTCAAAAGGAAACGAAGGAATACACGTATGTAGGTACATTATATTAATGAGCAGGGACCATCATATGGTGTTTTTAAGGGTATTTATGGCAAATAATTAAAAAAATTCCGTGAAAAATCACCTTCAAAAAGTAGCCAAAGATGCGGACGAATTCGCTCCGCATCCGCATCGTGTGAATAGCTCCGAATAAACCTATTGTCGAAACTTCTATGTGCGGATGCGGAGCCCGCACTTAGGTTTTGACACATGCGGACGACGTCCGGACCCGCATGAACATTTCCTAGGTGCGGAGATTTTTCGGCTCGTCTGAAAGGCGCAGTATATTCCAATTGTTAAAACTTCTTCCGGACCCGCATCCGCATCCGCTCCGTGTGAAAGGGCCCTTACTCTGCCGAAGTCTTGAGCAATCTGATAAAAAAGTGTACCTATATGCCCGTGAAAAAAAGCCAACGCTTCAAATTTTATACAGGGTGGCCAAAAAGTCAGTTGAAACTTTAAAAATGAAAAATATAACCGAAAAGGGTTTGCAGAGTTAGCATCGCTAAGTCACAGAAATTTTTTTAAGGCAAGGGTAAAAACAGCCGATAGGTGGCGTTGGTACCAGCGACTGCGGTAGAAATATGCAAATGAGACGGTCATAAGAACTTGCGCTACTAATGCACAATCAATTGACCGTTGTAAACCGTGTATGCGTACCCGCTGCACTCTGCCGTTGCTGGATTTGTGACTTGCCTGCAATGTGTTATTCCCTGTGGTCATGTGGAACACGATACTGCTGTAATAAACGATTTGGAGGCATTCTGTGTGTTATTTGTTTTGTTTGACGTGTGTACGTCAGCATCACCTACCGGCTGTTTTTTTAGTTATTTTTTCCCATGTCTCAAAAATATTCCCGTGATGTAGTGATGCTAACCCTGCAAACCGTTTCTTACTTCGGTTATTTTTCCGGTTTTTATTCACTTTTAAAGTTTCTACAGACATTTTGCCCACCCTGTGTGTAGTAAATTCAAAGTTGTTTTAAACTTTCATTAAAGGTAATGTTTCAATTCATAAGTTCAATCTGTTATTTTGTATTGAAAAGTTCATATTTAGTTCGTTTAAGAAAAACTATAATTCGCGTGGACTTTGAAAGACCCTGTATAAAGCGACATGCACGAATGTGCTCGAGAACTCACAAACGACGAACGAATATTTAACGGCTGGTATACGAAAATAGTTCGTGTGGGAAGAAAGAAGAAGGAAAAAGGTGCAAACCAGGTTCGGGGAAGCTAATCGAATCACGAGAGGATATTCAATAAAAGCTCTGTGTTGTAAGAGTTATATTTTCTAAAAGTGTTCATTGTTGTGACAACGTCTTTCACAAATTAATTTACAGCGCTGTATCTTGAAGCCTGGAAAGTGCTGTTTCCTCATTCTTTGTTGCCGTTTACACGGGTTGAGTAGTTTAGAAATTGGCTTAATTTTATCGCTGAGTACAGTGTGATTATAATTAAGTTCTCGTACTCTGAGTAGTTTTTCCGCAAAAACTGCTTATCCGAATATAGCACTTTTTGAGGGGAAAAAACTGCTCTTTAAGATATCGTAGCCAAATTTGTAGGATATCTTAATGAGACCATGGGAGAGAGATCTATGAAAAAAGAATGTTTGTCAATGTGTTTGTATGCCCGTTCCAATCGGCCTTCCCATTTCGCGGCCTGTTTTGAAAAATTTTTTTTTTTTTCCTAGACTCTTTTGGGGAGCCGCGTAAAAACAATGACGATGCCGCGGGCGGAAAAGGTTCGAGAACCGCTGTATTAGACGATCATTTGTTACTGTGATTTTGCACATGATGAAGGCACTCATATTTACGGATTCGGAAAGGACAGATATTCCATTTTTTCGCATTTGTCAAGCCAAGCTGTGCTCCCCACAGAAAGGAATTTCTAGCATTTCTTGTGTCGTGTTTTCACTACATGGCATTCTGGTGTCTGAATAAACACAACTCGCGTGAGTCCAAATACCGTAAATCACTTATGTGTATGCATCAAAATACAGAGAATGTCTATTTAAATCTGCTTTATCTTCGAAATCACCCTGAATAGTCATTTGTCAAGTGCACAGGGCACTGTACGCGGGTGGCGTTATTCCATGCTATACTAGGATTTTAACATGGGGTTTACGCTCCATGGCCGAGATTACTATTACGCCAATGAAAGGCCGAGGCGACGCTACAGAGGCAAGGGGCTCAAAATGTTTTGATACATAATGTTCAACGGTAACTTAATATATATAAATCGGTTATTATGCATAATTAATCAATTTATTTGCTGATCGTCAACGTAAGTTTGGCAATTTATTTTTCCACTTTTGCCGGCGATTATGCATAATAACCAAGAATGCGTTGGGAAGTTTGGCAAATACTGAAAAAGAATACAGATATTTTCCCCCTTGATACATAATAATCAAGCTTATGTTGTTAGTTTGATAAATACTTGAAATTTATAAAAACTCTCCAAAATGGTCGGTGGCTATGCATTTTCACCTGCTGCTATGCATAATAATTTGATTTATCACATTCATCACGTAAGATGTGCGTGTATATATAAATATATATATACACAGTTGATTCCCGTTTTAACGAGTACCGTTATAGAGAAAATCTCGTTTTAACGAACACATTTCTAATCCCCCAAATGAGTTTACATAGGAACAATGCTAGGTCAACTGGAATTCCTCTATAACGAAATTTCGTTTTAACGAAGCGATTCTTCCGGTCTCTTGGCGTTCGTTATAACGGGATTCGACTGTATATATTACGTATGGTAAACGTGATGAATCCGGTGACTATGCATAATCAATATTATATTGGCGATTATTAATAGCAAAGAGAACTTGCTGCTGAACAATTTAACTAGTCCCTCTTTGAATCCGACAGTCGGAACCCATATTTCAAAAACCTGCTCGCTATAATGGAGTAAGCAGGTTTTAGTTGAGTGCCAGCCCAGATGGCGCTATATCAAAGTCTCCTAGAAGTACCTAGGAGGCTAGAAGTACCTAGAAGTAGTATCTAGGAGGCTTTGGCTATATTCATAAAGAGAATACCGCAGCTTGCCTCGCTTTTTAGCGACGTAATGACGATCTCAGCCAATCAGCGTAACCCCATGTTAAAATCCTACGTATAGGATGGAATAACGCACACGGGTGAGGCCTCCGCGATTTTAACATAACAAATTCCGCTGCCTAATCAATCCATCTTCTATCGGTTAATTAGCACGTTCGTTACCAGTGTCTCAGAGGAAAATCGATCTTTTATGTAATAAGCCACACTTTTCCTTGAAGCCATCTTTAAAACCTTCCTGAAAGTCCAAGATCAGGTGCTGCCCTCTGATGAAAGACCCCGGAGTTAATAACCACCATATTCTAACTCAAAACTTACGCAATCCTTTAAATCAGGGCTTAACTCCCTGAAGTCAAACGAAAAAATTCTGCAGTGAGAAAAAGCAACCCCAACCCATACATTTGTGGCACTAGGGTCTGAAAGGTTTAAAAAAGGGAGGAGCTGGACTTTTTGTTCACTACATAGAGTAGTATTTCTCTTAAATCTTCCCGAAGAAACTGCAATGTTTGACATGATGTCTTACGGAATTCCAACGGAGAATTGGATACGTTCTATGCGCATGTAAATATAACTATGTTTTTGTGTTTGACATGTTCGTGAATGTGTAAAGACGGACTGCTCATATTCGATTATGGTCCTAAAATAAACAGAGTGAGTCTGCGCTTGTTTATCTACAGCATTTTCTCAGGAGAAAATGTTCCTTACGTTGTCAAAACATGGAAACAAGGTTTTCTTATCGGCAATTTGTTGCCTTATACAGACATGGTTTTCTCTCTGAACATACAATATCCGTCGTAACCTTTTCTACGTCTCGTATTTATTGATATGTTACAGCCACGATACGAATTCTTCGTCGTTATAAGAGAGAAAATTACTTTTCTAGTTGCGAATTTTCATTTCATTGAGCCATGCTTTGGAAGTATTTCAATATACATGTATTATCTCGAAACGTATTTTATGTTGACTATACAGGGTATCCAATAGAGAATTCCTAAATCGTTGGTCTAAGAGGAAACTTTGAACCCTCCCCCCCCCCAAAAAAAAAAAATGTTTAAAATTCCTTCACTCATCATCTCAGAAGCTACTTGAGACAAAAATTCTATTTTTTATAAACCTTAAAAATTTAAAATTTATAGTGATCATCAGCTCATAATAAGTGATATTTAGAGGAAATATTCTCCAAGCACTGAAATGTTATACAAAACAAAATCCATAAGTTTAACGACAAAAATTGACAGTTATGAAACGTGGGGTTTTCTGAAATTTATGCATGTTCTTCCTGGGAAAATGTACCCTTTTAGCCAAGCTCCAATGCTCCCAAATGGCGTGCTGGTAAGATGCTAGTCTACCACAGTGAAGTTTAACTTCCGTTCCCAGGTCCGAACCGGGGGGGGGGGAAAGAATATAAATCGTAAGGTATTTTTCCTAACGAGCTTGAGACGGCCACCGATAGATGGCGAATTCATTTCCAACCAAACTCGGTAACGGCAATAAATTGCACTATAGCGATATGGCCGTAGTTGGTGTGTGTGTGTGTGTGTGTAGTGAAGTAGCCAAGCTCTAAGTGGAGGGGATTCCTATAAAGTTCTACATCTAACAAGCAGCATAATTTTCATTCACATTTCATCCGATAAGACAACATCGGGAGTTGTTGGGGTGTGTCTAAATGAAGTTTGTCAAAATTCTCTGAAATAACTTTGTACATGATTGACGATCATTTCTGATCGTAAAATTATATTATTGTTGTAGTAAACTTATTGGGTGCATGAAGATTTTTTTATCAGATTTATAAGCCATATCATGTGACTTGTAAGGTTCAAGTACGCTATAAGATTTGAAATATTTAGTTTTTGTTTTACTTTATTCTACTTGAACGGCTTCCATGATGTTCGATGATAATATTTGAAGCATTTTTAATGATTGGGTGCCAGTATCACCGTTGTGAGGGAGGGGAAAAAATGATCGGGCTCAGAATTGGCGATTTCTATGCCCCACATCCAATCACTATGCGGTATTTGAGAGCCAACTAGGAAGATTCTACGTAAAAATAAGAAGAAACGAAATAGAATACTGTGTTTAAAAATGTGGCAAACTTGCTACGTAGTCTGAATGACGTTTATGGCAAACAGTGCAGAGGCCTTCTATCTCTAGGAGGTGCTGATTGTATCCAACTTGACAACTGAACCCGCGTGAACGGCTCGTGTCCATTTGCATAAATTTTGAAGAACTTGATGAAAAATTTAGTTAACTAATTAATTGCTTGATGTGTGTGAACGGGCCTTTACGGTTAAAGGTTGGAAATCACCTGTTGCACAACGATACGACTACTTCACCCAAACACCAGCTCTGACCATATCGCAATTTGCTGCGATTAATGAGATGGATTGGAAATGAAGGAACTACCTATCGGTGGTCGCTTCAAGTTCGTTAGGGGGAAAATACCTTATCTATATCCTCCCTTGGGTTCGAACTGGAGACCGTGACAGCAACCTTAGACGAGTATCTTACCACCACGCCACTCTGGCGCGAACGATGCGCCTGGATACACACCGAAAATTCTTGAATAAATGGGTCAAATATATTCTTATGACGAAAAGCAGTCATGGGAACGGTCTTTGCAGTCCAAATCACTTTATTAATGCGGATGATAACACAATGAAATTACACTACGCATGCGCAAACAATAAATATGTTTTCAATCGTATCTTTTCTTCGGAGGGCGATAATGCTGCGAGAGATGTTGAGAACAGAACTTTATATCGGTGGTCATGGTGAGAGCTGCGACGCCAGTCATGTGAACGGAGCATCCGTCTGCAAAAGTAAATGAATAATCACGGGTTTTTGGCATGTCACAAAGAATGTTATTCATCATTAATCAGTTTACATCACCAGAAGCTTCGAACCCAGATCCATATCTTGGAACAGAAGATCCCAATCGAGATACATTGACAATCTCTCTTAATGGAAGATATTCAAATACCTGTCGTGAATATATCCTCGCGTTTTGATCTTCTTGATTCTTGGGCTTTAGTCAGATTTTCTGGAATTCAGAAATTGCCGAGAGTTAGGTCAGACATCGATTATAATCCATATCGTGTTAGGGACATGAGCCTTTTCGACATGATTAATACGGAAAAAAAAATACCTGTACACGCCCATCTCTTTGGATGAAAGTAACAGCCAAGAGGCGTTTGCCATCCCAGGATGGTGTCCATCCAGTCCTTCCTCCAGAAATCCGTATATCCCATCATTCCACACAATCCAACTGGATGTTGAATTTCAATGTGAAGAAAAAATTAAGTAATTTTATCAGTTGGCCAAAGGTCAGTTAATTACTGTAAGTAATAATTGAATTATATTGCAGAATCTATATATACAAAATTGATTTTGTGTGTGTGTGTATGTTCTCTATACAAAGCTACAATTTTAGATTGATCGTAACTAAATTTTGCATATATACCAAATGGAACCCGACTTGAACGATAGGCTACTTTAAAATTTCGTCAGAACAGAGCAAATGCCCGAAATGAGCGAAAAACTGTTGGGCAACAATGGTTTCTGGGCCTTAACAATGTTTACTTTGATTACCATGGTTCCCTAGCAATGCGTTTCAGACAAGTATATGCCTTTATAATGGTTTGTCGCTTTTTCATTCCTCCCAGTAATGAGGCTTTTTGAATAGACGTCAAAATCATAATCAGCGTCACTTTGAGGGTCAGGCAAATGATGATCCCATAGAAATCAGTATTAAAATTTCCGATTTTGCTGTAGAAATGCGGAAATTTAGTAGGGGTTTTCGCCAGATCAATAATTTTAAAAATTCTATTGAATTCTCGATTTTTGAAATATTGAGTTTGCTTAGAGATATACGAAGCCCAGGAGATTAAATATGAAGTAATTAGCTGGACCTACTTTTGTGTTGAATATCCATGCAATAACATTGATTTCTATTTGTTATTTACATGTTCTCAAGCTCGAAAATAAAAATGTCTCCGTATTGTCTTTTAATATTCAACTGCATGAATTCATATACATATTTTAGGTTGTTTTAAAATTAATTATGCGCCCGTAAAGTACATCGAAGAAATTCCACAGTTTTAATTAAGCATTTTTGAAAGCTGAAATAGGGAGATGGATAACTTGAAATTCAAGGGGGATGGGGGAGAATCGAAATACTTTGCGTTCCTTAAAAAGAAGGGGGAAAAAAAATTCATTTCTACGTTTCTTTAAATCTAGATTTCTTTCTTTCATGAGTCGCGCAGGAAGTCGCCATATTGGTTAACTTACACACGGTTTGCATGTCCCTCAAAGAAAGAGGGAGATATCACGTTATCCAAAAGCCTCATTGAAGAAATCCCGGGCAGCGCCGGGTATTATAGCTAGTATTGAATAAAATAGCGAGGACTTTTCAGTCCCTTGAGAGGTCACAAGGTGTTTTTTTGTATTATATGCGTGTGTACACACCTTTGTTTCGAAAAATTAAAACAACCCAGAATTTTACAAGAGCAGTTCATGAAATGCTCAAGCTCTGAAGCCTAACTTAACAGTGCGGTAGTAATTTTCATCTTCTAAGTGATTCTTCGTGAGCATGTCGGTGGCAAGAAAATTGCATAAAGTAGAGTTGATGCGTCTTGAAGTTCCAAATTACTTTTTCCTGTTTGTTTTAAGAAAACTAGAAGATCTGACTTAAAACGGAATATTACATAAATATTTTCATGCAAATTTGCATCAACTTTATAGAATAAGTGGTGCATGTCTTTCCTGGTTACGTATGCAAACCTAAAATAGTTCAATCTTATAGTAATACGGATAGAAAAATTGCACATTTCTGCAAACGCAAAATTACATGCGCATTTGCTTGGACAGTATGAGAAAACGTGTGCTGATATCGTACGAATACATTGTACTGTGACCATCTTTGGTCTTGTCCATGGATTTCATGCATCAAGACATTGAATTGATGAGTCTCCAGAGCAGATATGGATCGGGCCTCACCCATGAATTCCATTATCCGTAAATAATTATTAAATCCCATTATCCGTTATTTTAGAGCCGATAGCTGCTGGTTTGTAATTGATTAGCTTTTTTTTTTAGCACGACTCCACAATCTCTTGGTAGGATAAGCATCGGGTAAAATCATCAGATATTACGAAACCACCGAAGTATCTATGATGTTTGATGGACTTTGCCGAATTCTTGATCTAATCTCTTCGTGTTTTGCTTCTTCAAACAAAGTTTTCAGTTGCTGGAACCAAAAAATAAAGACCAGTGAATCAAAAGACTTTTTTCTGGATGCATGTGTACATTAGACTCTCTATCTTTTGCTTCTAGAAGTTGAAGACTTGTACGGAGATGGAAATTTCAAATGCCATCAAGATTTTTGACAGTGTCAAAGAAGCGAGATCAATGCTGCAGCAATTAACAAAGGAAAAAATCTTGATTGAACTATTCAAAGTTTACATATATAACCAAGAAAGTGTACAACACTTAATCGATCAAGCCGATGTAAATTTGCATGTAAATATTCATATAATAATCCGTTTTCAAGGCAATTTTTTTACTGTTCAAATTTTTCGAAACAAAGATAAAGTAATTTGGCATTTTAGGACGCATCATTCTATTTACTTTATGCCACGGATATGCTCGAGATATCTACCTGGTAGAAGATGAGAATGCAAATTACAACCGCACTGCTAATGTGAGCTCTTTAGAGCTTGAACATTTCATGAAAGCACTTGTAAATATCTCGGGTGTGCTAATTTAATTTTGAAACAAACGTGTATTTGTATATCATGTGTTTGAATGATATGCTTGTATTTGCGTAATAAATTAAAAAAAAAAAAGGCGTTATATATGTTCCATACTTTGTTCGGAGAAGATATCCCTGTGAGAATCGGGGTAGTTCGCACGAGAAATCACAACGGCATCTCTGTAAATGTTGGAGCACAGAACGTCATGTAGCGACCGCAGGTAATTCCCCCTCAACATGGGCATTTTGTACCCGCAGTTGTACTGTAACAAAAAAAGAAACCAAATTTTATATCTTATGCTATTTATAAATCATATCATTGTTTTAATAAGTTTTGAATGATAAAAAAATAACACAGTATTTGATGATACTTGAACTTTTCATAATAATTTATTGCATTTTTAGTTTAGGGGGGAAAAAAAAGGGAAATGAGACTAAAAAGTGCGATGTACTAAAAATAGTCAGAGATGTTGAATTCCTCATAGATGGCGCTGTGCAAAAAACCAGAAAATAGTGTTACTCCCATTTGCGTGTGTGTGACTGTTTATAATGTTGCCATTCTTTGCTAAGTCAGGGATGAACGGGGGGGGGGGAACATCGAATAGTAACATCAATGTCCCGTTTATGCCCCACTTTTTAAGAAGCCTATGAAGCCCAGAAAGCTGACCATACGGGCTACGCCAGCAGTGCGTTTAATGCAAGTCACGGAGCTCAACTTTGTTGCCCGAACCAAGAACTTAGCTACTTCGTTTGGGCAACAATGTTGATCCATACCCCCGATTGAAAGCAACTGGCACGGATTCACGAGTCCCATTTCCAATTAAACACCCGAGTTTGAGAATATAGCGGTATCACCATGGAAATCCTGCATCTTGCACTACAGGTGCAAAACTGTACAGCAGAGCTTTGACCAGAAATTTATTTTTGGGGGGGGAGGGGGGGGGAACAAAATTGATAGGGTAGTAAAACAACGCGCTTTTTTTGAAGCAATTTTTTCCCATTTCGAGAGGGACGCTCTAGGCCTAGGCTATATAGTAAGGGCTGTCTAATCCCCCTTTGAAGTTGCTTTTGTCACCTTGGCTCAGTGGATGTGGTCTCTAATCAGGGGCCTGACGTTCTGCTCTAATACTGTCTAACTAAAGCGTGACCTTGAAATACCAGAGTAGCCAATGGTAATCAACTGGTTCTGTCAGGGCGATGACGTCAGCTGGTACTGTCTCCAGCGCGTTATGAGACAGCCTTTACTATAAGACTCTGGGGCAGCCGGACTGCCTCAGTTAATCTCCGTAACTACTGCTTGGCTGTATGAAGTCGAATAGTAGGGAGGTGTAACCAATCGGGGGGGGGAAGTTCCTCCTTTGGGACTTTTATTACTGTAGTTGATACTCTCGATGTCGATGCACATCGGTTCGCGCTGCTGCTTGTGACTGATCCCCAATTCTGCATCTTCCACTTGGCTATATTCATTTGTGTATCATCCACTTGGTTATATCAGTGGCAACGCTCCCACATGTGACGTCGCTCACCACGTTTGCATAAAGGAAGCTGAGGAGACTCGTATCTAACGCCGATAGAAAAGCTCGTCCCTCTTCAGATGCGCGCGCACTCTTTCTCTTCGATATAACTTTATAATTAGATGTTATTTTACTTTCTTAACGGTTTTAAAACACGTGATTTTGCTTGATGTTTTTTCGAGAGTTTTTTCAACACCTTTGCGATCACGGACGACATACTTCGCCCAACCGACAGTGGAATAAATTCAAACAAGAGTGTTTTTCCTGTGTTCTTTCTTCTCTCGCTCTCTCTCCATCTTTACCATCGTGAAGCTTTATATTAACCCTATGAACCGAAGTTGATCCCCTTCTCTGAAGTTGACGCCATCTTTTCTTTCTATACTCCTGTCACTGATTTTTTATCCTCACCTATAATGTATCTCTCTACTTTATACATGCGAGAGCGAATAAGAATACCTAGGGTGAGGGTGAAAAAGAGACTTTAAAAACAATACTCTTTTATCTACTTATCTATTATACTTTTTCCTTACATATATTTTCTTGTCTTTTACCTTCTTCCTTTTTTTAACGTGCGGTCAGGTTAGGACAAGTTTACCATATTCATCGCCGATTCGTCAAATATAGGCGATCCAAATTTCTTGACGAAAGCTTTTACGTAAAGAGTATAATTTTGTAATCAGTGTGTCTTTTTGTTCAAACCATTAAACTGAATGTTAGTGTTTAAAACGATTGGGGTGTTTTGTTCAAACCCCATAAATTCATTTGTGTATGTGTATGTATCGCACGTGGAGTGCACCAGCAGAGCAATTGCTGGTACTTTCACCTGCAGAAGGTCCCGTTTGGTTCCGCCTGGTTCGAGGAGCATTCTATTGACTGCAGTGCAATGAATTGACCGACTAAGACGTCAGACTTGAATTTTAATGAGCGCTTTCGACAATAGGTGTACAATCACGGCATCCGATTTTCGCGACCCTGCTCAAATTATAGACAGCTTGAATTTGAAACACCAGACAGATATCCACGCTAATATTCCTTACGGAACCTCTAATGTAAAGGGTATCTGTTGGAAAAGTAGCAGCACCCTCCCATATCCCATCAATCTATCCAACCCACCAAGCAAGTAAATGCAAAACAATGCAAAAATTAAACATCTGATTATAGACTGCTGCAACTAATGCACTATTAATGCTGGAGTTGGCTTCAGTCATTGCTAGGCATGCATTTCTAACTCAGTGTGTTGGTGTATCTAGTTATATCCACCCGTCTGGAAAGATCAGAAATGACACAATTGATGGGAACTTGGATGCATCTAGTTCTTCAGGTTCAAGTGTGCAATAATATCATTCAGGATTTAAGACTATTTTATCATAAGCGAAATGCAGCATGTTGAACACGAAAAAGAAAAGAAAATAACCGCGAGGCTTAAGAACATACCATTTCGGCGATTTGGAGATATAAGAGCTGATGAGTCAATGCGTAGTCTTTGTAACCAGGCGTCATCACCATCTCCCAGCAAGAAGGCGAAATTCTACAGCTTTCACCACTCAACCTGCACTGGCGAACATGAAACGGACGGTATCGAATCAATTCTCATCCTACAAACAAACACGCTTTTGAAGCTCATCATGATTACTTTTTATTCAAACATGCAAATCTGATTTTTCACCTATGAGGGAGTAGCTCGGCGACGCAATAATCAGATTTGTTCTCCATGAATTCGCTGCTGCTACAGCTCGAACTCGTCATCAGACCGAAATCGACGCGCCTCGGAGCGTAATCCAGTTTCCAAGTGCCAGGTTCGAGAAGAGCTATCAGATCTGCACATAAAATTAAACTCAAAATTACGGGTACAGCCCAAAAAAGGTCACGTTTAAAGTCGCATTTCGACCGACATGATATTTAATTTTACTGGTTTAGTTGTATGGGATGGACATTTATTTACTTATTGCATCCTCGTTGCTGTTGAACAATGCGAACGGCTTGGACCGATCGGTGGCTTCATCAGCAGTTTCCTAACAAATTCAAATATAACGGAAAATCAGTTCATTTGAGTTGGTAGCGATTATTTCGCCATAAACGCTCCTTTTTACAACGATATACATTTTCTAATTTACCTTTATTCTACGAAGACGGAAATAGACGTCAACTGGTAAGTTCAGAATGTACTCAGACTCCAATATTGTATCAAGTTGATCTGTGGAAAGAGTTAACACATAATTAATACGATTTTGTACACAAAAAATATGATTTGGACAGCTTGTAGCCAATCCGGAAAACTATTTCAATGTAGTTTAGTAGACAAAACATAGGGGGCCTTATGAAAGTGTTGTTGGCTCGAGATGACAACTGGAAATGCAGTCGAATACTGTTATAACGAACTCCAAGAGACCGGAGAAATCACTTCGTTAAAACGCAATTTCGTTATACAGAAATTCCAGATTTTTGCATTGTTTCTATGTAAACTTATCTAGAGGATTAAAAAAAAGTGTTCTTTAAAACGAGATTTTCGCTATAACGGTATTCGTTAAAACGGGATTCTACTGCATATAGCTCTTATTTCGGTAGTCTATAACTTCAAAGGAAGTAACGCGCTATTTCTTGCTAGTACTTTTCACATGAGCAACTTTTTCTCTAGGAAATAATTATTCTATAAGATACATAATTTTCAGATGTACCTCAGGAAGAATGATAGAACATTCTAAGTTCTTGCTTCAGTGTTTTGAGTGCTCAAACCCGGCAACCGCGAGTAGGTTCGTGGGTCCTAACACACCCGTTTCTCATGAAATTGACTCGTCTTCTCAACCCATGCACAAGAAGTTCTGCATTCCTTCACTAGATGAGTTTGAGGTCGTTCTCTTCATTACGCTTAAAAAACCCTGCTTGTCATTTTGGATTTATATCGTGTGTCTAGCATGCTGTATACATAGTAAAGAAATGCAACCCAATGTATTTTGCACTGAGATATGCGTACTTACCCACAGAAACATTATTGTAACACCCCTTGTGTGATGTGCTCTTGTGTGGTGGGATCCCTTGCTATTTATTTTCAGGTGGCAGCCTATCAGGTATAAATTACGTGGAATATTTGTTGGGCCGTGTTTAGGTTGGCCAGCAACCTAATTTTCGAAATCTGTCACGAAAGATTGGCCCAGAACCAATTAGTGTCCATATAAAGACGAAATGTGGCGGTAACAGACCACATTAGTTGGCAAAAATGGAAACGAAGAAACTCTCGAAGACACAACGCTAAAGTAAGCGAAGATGTCATTTTCAGCAATCATGACACAACGAGTTTCCCCTGCCTCTAATGTCAATGGCCGTAAATCGTTTTCTATTTTTATAACGATCTGCTAGGGATGAGTCCGGTCTAAGACAAACGAACCATGGCAATGAATCGTAGTTTGCAATTTGGTGACAGAGCGAAGAACGCAATTGAAACAAAGAAAAGGTGATTCTTGGACGGAAAAAAAATAGTTTTCTTCTCTCTGCCCTGACCGTGTGAGTGACGTAATGAGTGAAGTGACCAAGTGAGTGGCTGAGTTACCAGATGAGTAAATGAGCGCAACCGTATGATGGGCAAATTGAAGACGCGGGTCACCGCATGAGTGTGAATGATAGTATGTGACCGTGCCGCTGTGGTGGTTGAGTGGTCAGAGAGTTATGGACTCACATCACGAGATCCCGGCTCCAACCCCACCGTCGCTACAGCGATGGTCGGCCGAAGTTGGTTTTTTCTGTGGTTTCCAACTTCGAGGTGCGAATGCGAGCCAATCTCCCAATTGAAAAGTCTTGCCCCAGAAAGCAACAGGCCTACAAACGATACAAATATTCAGTCATTACTCTTCACTCACTTCATTTCTGAAACATAGATGGCAGAACTGAAAAACCAGACAACACTAAATACGCACGACTGTTAGGTACACACACGCTTCCGGCACAATTCGCTCGGTAGTAAATTGCCCATGGCGAAAGACCCAAGTTGTGATCGGTTGGAAAGAAAGTATGTGACTGTATGAGAGACCAAGTGAGTGTGATCACTCATACGGTCACTCGCATGCTCACTTGGCTACTGGTACGGTCATTCACACGATCTCTTGATCACCCATATGGCATTCCCTCACCTATACAGTCACTCACTCAATCATACGGTCACTCACCCAATTACATATATGGTCAATCACAAACATACGGCCACTCTCCAAATCACTTGCTCATTCACACAGTCAGTCACTTACTTAGTCCTCGCCTGGTCGCCCATACATTTATTTTGGGCGAAATGTCAGGGGTAAAATGTACCGGGGACGAAACGTACCAGGAGCGAAATACACTCATTGCCATAAAAATTTGCGCACCTAGAAGAAGTCGTCAAAATGAAACGAAATTTTACACATGTAAGTACTACGTTGATATAAGTAAGTGATTAGAAAATCCAAGAAAAAGGATCATTTATTGCAGAAAAAAGTACAGATGAACAGAAGTTTTAGTACTCTGTTGGACCCCCTCTAGCGCGAATGCACGATGCGATACGAGCGGGCATTGAAGAATACAAGTTCCGTATGATGTCCTGAGACATCTCGTTCCACAGTTGCTGTAAATGCGCCTCTAGTTCGACCAACCTCGTAGGATGTCCAACTTGCCGTCCCAAATGATCCCAGATATGCTCGATTGGTGACAAATCTGGCGATAGAGCAGGCCAGGGAAGGGTGGTAATGCGGCGGAGGCAGTCTTGTGACATCCTTGCTGTGTGTGGCCTAGCATTGTCTTGTTGAAAAATGGCTCCTGGGAGCCCTGCCATGAGTGGCAACACATGTGGCTGAAGGATGTTATGGGCGTACCGCTGGGCTGTCATTGTGCCATGGATCAATATTAGGGATGGCCGTGTATCGTAAGCAATGACACTCCATACCATGACACCAGCTGTGGGAGCGGTGTGTCGCTGTAAAGCGAAGGCGGGATTGAAGCGTTCACCACGGGGCCTCCACACACGAACACGATTGCCATCACTGCTCAAGTTGAATCTCGATTCGTCGCTGAAGACGACCTGGTTCCATTCCGTTGCAGTCCAATCCCGTCGTGCTCGACACCACTCCAAACGGAGGCGTTGGTGGGTGGGTGTCATTGGCAGCACACGTAATGGGCGCCGCGATACCAGATGTCCTTCAGCCAGGCGCCTTGCGATGGTTCGGGAAGACACAGGGGGCCCGTAGTGAAGCTGCTGTCTGTGTCTGGATAGCGGCCAATGAGGCAGTTGGCTCTACGCATGCGTTTCGGATGATGTGACGGTCTTTTCGACGACTGGTCTGTCGAGAGCGTCCTGAACCTGGTCGCCGTGTAAATGACGTCTCTTCTGTCCACTGGTCCCAACACCTCCTCACAGTAAAATCAGAACGGCCTAGTTGACGAGCTACTCGCCGAGCTGACCACCCAGCTTCCATCATCCCGATGATTCTTCCCCTATCGAACTCTGACAACTGCTCATATGGTCTTCGACGGCGGCGTAACGGCATGTCTACCTCAGCATTTCCTTTGCAAACGATTAAATACACTCCAGCAATCTCTGCTTACCTGTTTTATACTCCAAGGAGAACGAAGTTCAACGCCCTCTAGTGGCATTACGCAATGCACAATCACGCTGCATTTCTAATCATTTGCATATCTGCCCGACATGTACCTTCAGGCCAACTTTCGTTTCGATCCCACAATTATTTCTTGGTGCGCAAATTTTTATGGCAATGAGTGTATTTGGACGAAATGTCGGAGGCGAAATTTCCGGATCACGTGGTGAATAAACAGTGATTTGCGACCCACCTCCCTGTCACATATTTCTAAGGGTTTACAGTAGGTACTACAAAATTCGATTTTTTTTTCCCTTGGGAGCTATTCAAGTATTACGTCAGCATATTTTTAGCCCCCCCCCCCGTCAGCACCCCCTCCCAACGCATATTGGGATCAGAGACGTACGCGGGGCTTCACGAGCCCCGCTATTACCCCCTCCCAGATTTCGGAAGGAAATGCCGTGTATATGTTGTTATGATCAATTTCTGTTAATTTCAATGCTATTTGAAGGCTGATAACTCAAAATTTCTCTTCAAAAGTTAATTGCGACCCACTGTCTAAGTCATATATGCTAAACCTATGACTCACGGGGCAAATGTAGCTAGCCCTCGGGTTATCTATATGATGTGGTCCGCCACCTCAAACCTAATTTTGTAAAAATGAACTAAGTGGAGCAGTTACAGATCGCTTAAGTGACCCGTGGCATAATTCCAGAGCATTCACGCGGTCCGTGGCACGTTCACAGATCGCTTAAATGACCCACGGCACACTTCCAGAACACTTAAGCGGTCTGTGGCACATTTAGAGATCTCTTATGTGGCATGTGGCCAGGATTTAGAGCACTTAAGCGGCCCGCAGTGCAATACTACATCACTCAAAATACCAGCGGGACATTCCCAGATCATTTAAGTGATCCGCGGCATACTTACAGATCATTTGAGTGACGCGTGGTACAGTTTCACAGCACTTAAGCTGCCCGGACACATTTCCAGCTCACTTGAAGGATCAGCGGGACATTTATAGATTATCAAAGTGCTTGTATAAGGGACTTATCAAATAAAAGAATGTTAGTTCAGATGCCCGCAAACTAAGAAAAGGTTTTTCTCGTTTTTAGTACACCCAGTAATATGCCATTAAAAATATTTCATATTTTTATAAAGGGTGGTTGGTGACGTAAGCATCATTCAAACCCCCCCCCTCCCCTCGTCATCAAAAGTACGCAAACCCGAACCCCCCCCCCCCTTTCCCGATACTGACGTAATACTTGAATGATCCCTTTATATACCGATCCTATAGCCTTGACTGGCGCCTTGCTTCGCCTTGAAACACCCACACCTTGTTTTTGGACTTTCCCGAGAATACCGAAATGATGAAAGCACGTTTCATTCTTTGTCACTGTACTGTCCGTACCCCCACTTCCCGCCTTCTGGAGAATTCCGTTTTGGAAATTCATTCAGCGTTTCTAGGGAAACTATTTGCCTCCACATTCCTGCTGCTTCTTTGAATGACAGCGAATCGAATCGCCCCCTTGTGAAATAAAATTTCTCCCGTGCAGATGGTTTTCTAAAATAGTACGCAAAGCTAGCCCTCGTGCAGGAATGCCAAGAATCTCTTCTCTAAACGCCTATATGTTATGCGTCTGTTATGAAAGTGTTTCTCAACCGCGGGGTCGTGACCCAGTGCTGGGTTTTGACAGTTGTCGCACCCATCCCGTGAGATTCGCAGAAGAGAGAAGAGAGAGTGAGTTTAATTTTTCCCATTAATTTCTCGTTAGTTGTGTGTGTGTGTGTGTGTGTGTGTGTATGAAAGGAATTTTCACTTACGCAAAAGATATTTACCGGGCCGCGGTCTTAAAGAGGTTGAGAATCACTGTGTTAAGGGTCATTCAAGTATTATTACGTCGGCATCGCATCAATGGGGGGGGGGGGGAAAGGAGAGGTTTTCCGATTTGCTGACTTTTGCTGACAAGGGGGCAGGGGGGGGGGGTTTGATGATGCTTACTTCATCAACCACCCTTTATGAAAACATGAAGTATTCTTAATGGCATCTCACTCGGTGCGCCAAAAATGAGAAAAATCTTTCGCTAGTTTGTGGGCACATGAGCTAACATACTCGCTATAATGCTAAATCCCTTACAGAGAAACTTCAGCGATCTCTAAATGTTTCTCTAAACGTAAAAAAGTGCTCAGGAAATGTGTACAGGCTGCTTAAGTGTTAGGGAAATGTTTCCGGGCCGCTTAAGTGATCTGAAACTGTGCAACGCATCACTCAATGAGCCTTAATTATGCCACGGAAGTAATCTGGGAATGTTCCGCGGATAACTAGAGTGATGTAGAACCGCACTGGGGGGGGGGGGGCCCGCTTAAGTGATCTAAAATTGTGCCACATGTCACTCAAGGGATCTCTAAATGTGCCACGGGTCGTTTAAGTGTTCTGGAACTGTCTCGCGGGTTACTTAAGTGATCTTTGAATGTGCCACGGGCCACTTATATGCTCTGAAATTGTGCCACGGGTCATTTAAGCGATCTGTAAATATTCTTAGTTCATTTTTACAAAATTGGGTTGGGGGGGGGGGCAAGCCGCATCAGATAACCTTCAGGGCCACATTTGATCCGCGGGTCAAGAGTTTATCATATATCGCTTAAAGCAGCGGTTCTCAACATTTTCTGACTGGCTTTTCAGTACATAATTTCTACGGCGGAGCCCTGTTTGGCTCGAACAAACCTTTCTAGTATATAATTAATATGGCGGAATACTTTAGGCTTCTTTTCTTATGTATTTACCAAATTTACTGATTGATTTTATTTTCCTATAACGGCCGTGGAGGCTCCGCGGAGCACTGGTTGAGAAATATATATATATCAAATATTTTTCGTAATGTACGCATTTCAAATCGGGTAATTCTTTTTGAAACACCCTGTACTTTATATGAAATCGTAGGTCTCAAAAAGTGTTTTGGATTCCGAACTTGTACGAAGGCATTTTTTTCATGTATCAAATGCATAGCATTACACTCTATTGAATCTGAAAAGCATCTCATGCAGCATTGCAGATTTCTGTTGCCAGAGCTCTTTTTAGCAACTTTTTTTTTGTTTTTTTCTGCAATTTTATCTTTTTTGAACGTTAAGTAACTATATCCTCAAAATTGTCGGCGGGCCACAGCAGAAAGCTCAAGGGGCCACTTTTGGCCCGTGGGCCATGGGTTGAAGACCCCTGACCCATAGCTCCAGATCACTTAAGTAACCTTGCACATTTGAAGTTTACTTGAGTGGCCCGCGGCATATTTCAATATCACTTAAGTGACCCCCCCCCCCTCTCAACCCGTTTTCAATCTATAAAGTTACCCGCACTGTCCAAAAAAGTTTAGCACCCTCGATTTAAATTAGCGGTTCCCGAATACTTAAAGTCGTGGACCCCCCCCCCCTCCGGAAATCTCGGTGCGTGGTGTTGGTCCCCCCCCCCCCCCATTTAGAACAGCAGGAACTACAGCCACTAACAGTGAGAATGTTCTCGAATAGTGGAGGACATCCCACCCGGTAACAGTAATAAACGATAGCAATGCTATCTACTGGACTGCAGAAGAACCGAAAGAACCAAAAACAACGTTTCATATTCCCATCGACAGGTGTCACCACAAGTACTATTTGCGTCATGACAATGCTGTTGTTGCACGTTAATTTAATTAAAACGTTTTTTATTTCAAATAATTTATTTGTATTTATATTATTATCTCATATTTGTTCATTATATTTTATTTTAACTTGGCATTAATTATTTTTTCATGGTTTTACAACTGGGCCGTGGACCCCGTTAGGGAACCGCCGAGTGATTTGAAAAGCTAATTATATTCTATTCGATTAAATGCTGTCGACCATTCGCTCATAAAAAGTTTGAAAACGAAATTAATTAATTTATTATTAATTAATAATAAATTAATTTATTATTGGGGACCGTTCAAGTATTACGTAAGCAAATTTTTAGCCATTTTTGACCCCCCCTTCCCCCCCCCTCGTCAGCAAAAGTCAGCAAAACGCTGAACCCCCCCCCCCTTGTCAGCAAAATTTCGCCATCACCTGTGCCCCTCTGAATCCTAACTCGTATTTTCATAAAGGGTGGTTGATGACGTAAGCATTATCCAACCCCTCCCCCCTCCTCCCTTGTCATCAAAAGTCAGCAAATCGGAAATCCCCTTCCCCCCCCCCCCCATCGATGATGACGTAATACTTGAACGGCCCCTTGTCGGTTTTCAAACCCGTTTTTGAGTAATTTTGTTTAACACTTCAGTGACCAGGTGGTGTGCGCCTGGTAATTCTGTAATTATTTGTTCTGATAATTCTGTAATTGTTTGTTCTGGCCATTTTATAATTCTTTATTCGAATAATTTATTTTTGTATGTTCTAATTATGCTGGTAATTTATGTAATTATTTATTCTGGTACTTCTGTAATTATTTATTCTGGTAATTCTGTAATTATTTATTCTGGTAATTCTGTAATTGTTTGTTCTGATTATTCTACGATCATTTATTCTAGCAATTCCGTAATTATTTATTCCGGTAATTCTGTAACTATTTCCTTCTCAGTATATCTTGAAATAATTTCTTTCACAATAATTACATATGCCATTAATCATTTTTTTTGGTGTGAAATAATTTCCATTACAAATTACGAAATTATTTCTCTCATTGATTCCCAAGTTATTTCTTTTTTTTTTCGGTATTTCTGAAATTGTTTGTTTCAAAAATCGAAAAAAATTACTTATTTCTTCAATTCTGGACTTAATTCTATAGAAAATTCAGAATTTTCTTATCTCAGTTATTATTTCTTTCCTTAACTCTGCATATAGTCGTCTTTCAATGTCTTCAACCAATTTCCGAAAATGATCAGCGAGCCACGACAAAAAACTCCGAAGGCCGTATGCGGCCCGCGGGCCACACGCGCGTTCATGCAATTTATACGATTCACCTGCTTTTGCCACACGGACCATTCCAAGATTACTTGCACGTGACATCGGGACAAAAATAGCGACTCCTCTCCCAGGAGACATTAGATCGCATTATGTTAGGATTTCGATACAAATCCCTTCAATTAAATATGAGGCGCGCGTGACCTTTTTCCTCCGAGGGGCTTTCGTTTCCACGCGACATCCATCTTGCATCCTTGACTAAATTATGAACGTCAGAACGGAGACTGCTGATGTGTTTAATCCTCTCGAACATTCCCTGGTAAACAAAGGACTCAACGACGCAGCTAGACGGAATGGCTCAATGCCTCTCTCCGTGGGATACGCTAACGTTAATTTATTCCTTGGAAGGATGCAGACTAAATTAGACATCGAATTGCAGTCTCGTGCAGGGAGTTTAATGCAAACAGAGGCTTATGAGATTGGAGAAAGTTATCGATATGAAAAACAAGAAAGAAACCTGAACATATTCTTGCAGCTACAGCGCCATCTATATTCAGCTCTGTCGAGTGGGATTTGAAGTAATCTAATGCCTTTTGTAATGAGGCCATAGTTTGACGTAAACTGTCGATGCTGCATATTTGAGAACAATGCGATCCTGAAATGGAAATTAAATCAAAATTTTTAAACTATTGACTTTCTTTTACATTTTAGTACGACATAAAAACAAAGAAATAAAAGTAATTAATAAGCTGTTTAAAATGATACGTTTGTGGATACGATGACTTTCCAGCTCCTCGGCGTGGAATTCCATTGTATTGACTAATTACACGAAAAGCACTGAAATGTGTCGAAAATGTATACAGCAACTTGACACAAATGCGTCAAGACAACGATATGAAATTAAAAATCATCAAAAATGCCAATATATTTTCTTCACTAGAAGGTACAAGTTTCCAAGACTCCCGTATACAGGGTGGGCCGTAGAAACTAAAAATCCATAATAACCGAAATAAAAAACGGTTTGCAAGGTTAGCATCGCTAGATCACGGGAATATTTTTAAGACAGAAAAAAGTAACTCAAAAAACAGCCGCCGATAGGTGTGTCTGACGTATACAAGTAAAAAAAAAAAGATACGCAAATAACGAACAGAATGCCTCAAAATCGTTTATTACAGCAGTATGTGTTCCACATGACCAACACATTGCTGGATTTTTGACTCGACTGCAATGCACATACTTGTCTTTTCCCTTCACATACCACCCCTGGTGATCAGTAAGTTACCACAAAAGAGGCAGGGTTGTGTCGGAAAAAGTTAGCAAAGAATTATAGCAGTGCCTCCCCCCCCCTCAGCTCCGTGCTCGCAAGTATAAAATCACTCGTGTCGTTCTCCCCATGAAGACAGCTATCAACTCGATGCAACGTACAAGCCATTTGACTAGAATGGATAGCTGAACCCAATAACTAGGGAGAAAACCTGCACGTGCGCCAAATGGCACATAAGGGCCGGAGACCGCAGCCTGGGATTTCAAAAGAAGTGTGGAAAAGACTTGTGGGACAAGTAAGAAGAAGTCGGCATGTTGAAGTGGGAGAGATTTGAGAATGGTCTAAATACTTGATCATATGAAGAAGAAGAAACACCAAACATAAATCACGATGTTCCGTATTCGCGGTTACCCCCGTAACGTAACTCCCGCAAATACGGGGGGGGGGGAGGCGACTGTATTATAATAATTGCTTCACTTAAGTGTTATATTTTAAATTGTAATTATCCCACTGTAGATATACATTCACATATCATCATCCGACAATCGTTTGATCTGTCAACAAAAAAAAAAGGTTGAAGATTTTTTAAGTACTCTCCCGTTTTCTCGAGACAAGATCCCGAAATCTTCTGTGAGCGTACGCACGTGACTTCAGTAAATAAGCATGTACACAGCATGGGGACGCCCATAATGACCATGAATTGCGACAAACATTGATTACGAAGGTTTTAACAACTGGCTGTTGGTAAGATATATTTTGGAAAGAGAAAATTCAACTGCCCCTGCGGGGAATCGAACCCACGTCCTTTCACTTTACGGGTGAACGCACTAGACCACTAGACTACAGAGGCACCGAATCTCTCAATCTTTCCTTGGAGCTCGTGTACACTGAAAAGGACCGTACATGGACGGCCAGACCAGACTCAGGCAAAGTTCACAACTACTGACATTGCCACCAGATGGCGACTTATACAAGGATGACGTCACTCTCCGCTACCGTACGAAGGTTTTAACAACTGGCTGTTGCGAAGATATATTTTGGAAAGAGAGAAAATTCAACAACCACAAGATCGAGGGATTCGGTGCCTCTGTAGTCAAGTGGTCTAGGGCGTTCACCCGGAAAGTGAAAAGACGTGGGTTCGATTCCCCGCAGGGGCAGTTGAATTTTCTTCTTTCCAAAATATGTCTTCGCATCAGCCAGTTGTTAAAACCTTCGTATGGTAGCGGAGAGTGACGTCATCCTTGTATAAACATCGATTATATACGGCTTGTGGAAGGAGTCCGCAACGCTTTCAATCTCGGTTCCATTTCCGAAATATTTATTCCAAAAATATATTTCATTATCAGCGTTGGGGGAATTCTCTGCCATTGCGACGAGGGGTACGCACGTGACACGGTTGCTCTATTGATGATGATTACATCATCCACGAATGACGTCATTTCTGTTTACTTGTCATCACGTTTCTTTTTCCGAGTAAACATTGATTTTCTCTGCGGTTTTTCCTATGGGTTGTCATCATTAATTTTTTCTTGTTTATGGCCATTCAATTCTTGTTATTTCGCCGTCCTTTATACGAATGTCATAACCACCTGTGTATTAATGCTGTCATGATTACGAATAAAGGACTCGGAATAAATAATTGATTTCTCCATCCGAGTTACGACAAGAACATTTTCTTACAACTCTTAAATTCTTTATTTATATCATTTTTTTCACGATAAACGGGAAAATAACACCTTTTTTTTTTTCATGTTTCTAGAACATTCCTATCATTTCCACGAGGTAATGAAAATACCGAAATTATTATGGAAATTTATTGGAAATGAATTTCCTTTTTTTTTCCGATAGCGTCGATAAGAAATTCCGTTAAAAAAAAAAAAAGCGTAGGCGCGATAGAAACGTCAAGAGATGAAACGAGAGGAGGAAAAAAATAAATAAAATTTCGGAATTTATCGAAAGAGGAGACGAAATATTTACGATTTTTTTCTTATGTTTCCGTCACTCAATCGTAATTGTTTCCGCTCTAGAAAAAAATTTATTTTTTGCCTTTGATGCTGCATTTTTCGCAAGGGGGAAAGAATCGTATTCGATATTGAAGTCTGAAGAAAATGAAGAAAAATAATAAGAAATCGCGATTTTTTTTTTCCGCCTTTGATGTTCGGATGAAACTTTTCATCAATTTCCTCGAATATTTTCGAATTTTTTCTGCACGTAAAGAAAGATACTTGAAGAAAACGAGAAAAGAGTCATATACGATGAACTTCGAGTCATCACCGAAATAATAACCTCCTACGCGCGCGTATCTTGTTATTTACCAATTTGGATATTACAGTAGATAGATAGAACCGTTCACAACCCCGGACTGATGCAAAGCACCAATTACTTCCGTTACACCCCGTGCTCGCAAGTATCGAATCACTCGCGTCGTCCTTCTCATGAAGACAACCATCGACTCGATGCAACGTACAAGCCATCTGACTAAAATGCATAGCTGAACCCAATGACTAGGGAGAAAACCTGCACCTGCGCCAAGTGGCACATAAGGGCCGGAGACCACAGCCTGGAATTTCAAAAGAAGTGTGGAAAAGGCTTGTGGGGCAATTAAGAAGAAATTAGCATGTTGAAGTGGGAGAGATTTGAGAATGTTCTGGACACACAATGCATACAAAATTTATAAACAGCGCCTACACTGTGACGGGAAACGAAGAAACAAAGCCTCCGTCCACAGTGCTGGGCAGTTTTGTTTCCCTTTCCTTTTACGGAATATGCAATATACACATACAGATCCTCCACTGCGACGGGAATTATCAAACAGAGTTTCCGTACACAGTGCTGGACGTTAAAGTAGGTACAGGGCCGCAACTAGGGAGGGGAGCAGGCGGGTCTAGTGCCCCGGGCGCTGAACCAGAAGGGGGCGTCGAATTCACCTTTTAACTGTTTCTTCTACATCAAGGGGCGCCAAAATGCCGGTTTTCCCCGGATGACAAAGTATCTAGTTGCGGGCCTGAGTAGGTATATGTCAAGACAAAGACTCGATAACGCGTCGATGACGAGTTGTGCAAGGTATAGCCACTGGATAAAACCAGCCCGACTCATCATCCCCCATTCATGCACAGAGTGAAGTCAGTATTATCACTAAAGTCAATAGCTATCCCCGTATGCATTTTTCCAAACGATTGGACGTCACTTTGACATCATAGTGAATAGAAAACTGGTTTTTCACCCTCGATGGGTCCGCTAGGGATTTTTCAAGGCATGCTCGTGAAATATTTGTGATGGTCTGGTCTGGGCGTCTCATGTAGACAGGGTAGTCCTATGCATGATACTGTAAGAGCATCATGGGCTTCGGAGAAAGTGATTTCTCTGAGGCCACTACTTAGCTAGAAATGCCTGCCTATCAATTCGCATGCTTACTCTCGTAATTTTTAATGAGATCTCATTTTCATGAAGCCAAAAAGGCTTGGCCCGTGTGGGAGCATGTATTAAGACGGCACTGTCTGTGAGTTTGCATAGCAGTTATGGGGGGGGGGGGGGCAGCATGAGGCTAGTACTTCCTCTAAGTTGAGCACAATCCCGATCTGTTGTCATTTTTGGCAAATTACTACCGTTTTACGGCCGTTAGTGGGTTAAGGACTTATCATGATCCGTGATGTGCAAGCTTTACGCTTGTGAGACCTCTGTGGGATGGTTCTACATATCCGGTGGCGATCTATCACTCCAAGAGATAGATGGCCTCTGCACTGTTTGCCATAAACGTCATTCAGAGTACCTAGCAAGTTTGCCATATTTTGAAACACAGCATCCTATTTCGTTTCTTTTTATTTTAGCCTAGAATCTTCCTGATTGGCTCACAAATACCGTATAGTGATTGGATGTCGGGCATAGAAATCGCCAATCCTGAGCCCGATCGTTTCTTTTCATCACAACGATGATACGTGGTGAATACCCTGCTCGTGCCAACGATTCTGGCACGAGCAGGGAATTTTTTTCGCTGAATATTCTGAGGGAAAATGAACCACTTACTGACGTCACAAGCAGACTGCGGAGGCCTTCTATCTCTAGGAAGTGCTGGTCAGATGTGCGTGTACTTCAAATTCTGGGTGCGTATCTAGTGTGGTGAGTTAGCGCTGCCGTCTACATTTCGATCCGTGAGTGAAGTGCAATGTTTGAAGGATTGCACCGTTGTAGAGTCTGTTGCATTGTGTGGCGAGACTTTTTAATGGAAATACCGGCTCGAAGTTGGTAATTAATTAATTCAATTGGAAATGTGGAAAAAAGGAGCTTTTTGGCTATTTTAGCTTTACTTTTCCCTTCTCCGCCTGGGGATACTGAAAGCATTAAACTGCTCGTGACAATGTAAGACCCTGATCCTTGGCCGATATTTCCCACCCTATCATATTGTAATCATTAAATCACACACTTGATTTCAAGAAGTAAATCTGATGCCAACGCCGTCTATATACAAAGAGAGTAGTAGTGTTTTGTGCGTTTCTGGAGTGGTCCTGTTGTTTTTTGGTGCGTTTCTGGAGTGGTCCTGTTGTTTTTTGGTGCGTTTCTGGAGTGGTGTCGTGCTATCTTCCTTCTCGGTTTATAACCTTAGGGTAATGTACTTTTTAGCTTCCTTACCTTACATGAAGCCTTACCTGGTTGTTTTGTGCTTTACCCCCTTTTAGCTTTCAGTTCAGCAGAGCATCACAACTTCAAACTCCTGGTATGCATTTGAACTCCAAAAAAAAAAGCTTACCAGGATATTGATATTGTGATAAAAGCACAAAACAACCAGGTAAGACTTGATGTAAGGTAAGGAAGCTAAAAAGTACATTACCCTAAGGTTATAAACCGAGAAGGAAGATAGCACGACACCACTCCAGAAACGCACCAAAAAACAACAGGACCACTCCAGAAACGCACAAAACACTACTACTAAAGACCATCGAGATTTCAAGGAAACAGTTATTTTCCGGATATTATGATGAGGTGAACTCGGAAAGAAAAGTCATCTTTGAAAGAAAAGATGACTTTTCTTTCCGAGTTCACCTCATCATAATATCCGGAAAATAACTGTTTCTTTGATATCTCGGGCTGCCATCCATATCTCACTCTAAACCATCGGGATTGTTTACGATTTAATTACAAATCAAGATTTTCAATGCCAGTTCAGAAATGAAACAATTACAGAAATTTCTTTCACGCAATTTCATTTCTTTTGCGATTAAATTTTACCGATTGAAAAGTTCTGAAAGAAAATGATGTCATGATAATAAAAAATGTACAAATAAAACGTTTCACCGGCATTTCATTGCGATTGGTTAGTTAGGATTATTGTCAATTCTTGGCATGTCTTAGTACAGACAAGTGCGAGTACGTGAATATTTCGATTCGAACAAGAACGCAACGTTTCTTGACTGGTGTTTGTTTCCTATGGTTATGTTACGGGCTATTCAGGTGCGTGAAAAAATGATCAATTACAGTTCAAAATCAAGTAGAGTATTTAAAAAAGTGCAAACATTATAATTCACAGAACTAATTATCAAAGAATATACGAAAAAGATACGCAGAGGGGTATAAGGGGTGCAGAGAAGAGCTACGCGTGTCACACGGGGTTTGAGTTATGAAGAAAGACTTCATTTTTTGAATATGTTTACATTTGATGAACGCAGGTGTCAGGGAGATATAATCGAAGTGTTCAAAACTTTCAGCGGGATGGATTGGATGGACCATGAATTATTAGTACACCGTCAATCGACCGCTTTTTCAAGGAGACACCAGTATCGATTGGTATAAATAAAGTCTCTCCACAGGGAATAACAGGCCTACAACGGTAAAATCTTGAAACATTAGAATTCACTCATGGTTAAAGAAGTTAGTAGCAGATGGCAGCACTATACATGACAAGCGTTACACAGAAGCAAACTTTACGTTAGGTTCATAACATGGGCACGCATGGAACGAGAAATATGGACGAGGTGCATGTCTGGTTTAGTAGCATCGATTGTTAAGGGTCAATTCTAAGTTATGATGTCGCAGGGTGCTCTTTAATGCTCTACCATCTGATCCCATAGATGGTAGAGCACTCGTCCGGCAAGCGAGAGACCGGGGTTCGAGTCCCCGTGGGGGCAGTGATGCATTTTCTCTTCCTTGTAATCTTCATCTCCACAAATAACCAGTCTTTCAATGAATCTTGCACTGTATAATATTTTATCATGTACGTATATTGTTTCCAGTTTGCTGTAATTTTGAAATATATGCCGTCCGTATTTGTTATGGGCAACTTTTTCTCAGCCACCTCGTTGGGAATTTTGCCTGTTGTGGCCTTGTATTTGTATTCGAAAGCTTACTGCATATTTGTCGGGATGCATACGCTTTCTTGGGGGGAAAAAAGTATTTTGCGTTCTTACAGGGCAATAAGCACTTCTTGAGATACCTATGGCCTATTTTACATGTATTGAGGATTGATCGTATGGATTTCCAGGGATGCACAAGCTTTTCATATGCAGTCCTGTGAGGGTGAGCAAATCGCCTACGCATTTTCAAGGGACTGTGAGTGCGTGAAAATTTGAAAACCATTTATCAATAGCAGGGATATCTTTTGTACAAGTTTATTAGAACATTTGTGACGGTTTTGCAGGCAGCAGCAATGAATATTTCGCATGTAGATTATGCAGGAAATTACACTGATGCTCAAATGTTAAGCAAAAAAATGCTCATAAAAGCAAATGTTTCAATTCCTTTCTCTGGAAGTTCATACATATCATAAGGTGAAGCAAAGGACACCACTCTCTGGTGAAATTGCAAAGAAAATTCAAAAATTGAGAAACCGATGTAGAAAAGAACAATCATAGACTATATTGAGCAACAAAAGGTCCAAAGGAGAAGGTAGGCCAATATGGGATGTGACCACCTATGCTGGATGCAACGTCCATCCGTACTACCAATAATAAGATTATCAATGGTGTTTTGCGATATCAGTTTTTATTCAAAGAAACTTACTACCTTTAGTATGGTGAAACAGCTATGCTCTAATAGAAATGTCATTAAAAATAGTATTTAACCATTAATTTATTTCAAATCGTTTACACGTGTTCTTGATTGTATGTACTATCCTATGCTGGTATAAAGTTTTACATATCTTGAATACTCAAATTTTAGTCAATTTTCAAAACAATGCATTAAAAGCAGCTTGCGTGCATGATAAAATACCATGACGGCATCAATGTAATTCAATAAAACTTGATTCAAAATAAAATAAACTATTCAGTTCATGAAATGAAGCAAAGTTGTGAAATTTCATTGACTCAATCTTATTTAAAATTAAAATTTTAAATTTCAAAAAATTTCAAACTCAAAATTAAAGGTTAAAAAAAAAAAGAACATTAAAGGGTTTTTGCATTGATAAAAACCTTGAGAAACACTGTTTCGAATTGAAACGAAGTGGTCGAAGGAAAAACTATGGTATCTATTGGTATTAGGTTTTATTTAAATAAACCCTATAGTATATTATTTTCATGCGCATGTGTCTTCAAGGGTGAGGGGGGCGGGGAGTATTCGAGATAATCCGATTTTGTTGTCATAGTCTTTTGTTTTTACTGTTGTCAGAGGGCGATTTCTCTGACTATATTTCCTTTCGTTGCATGTGAATACCGTTTTATTAATGTGTCTGTACAGTAGAGCATAACCCAATGTTTTTTAACCTTTTCACAACTGCAGATGGGTAAAAGTAATTCAGTAGTTGTTTATAGTGTAAGTCATCCTTTAGCCATGGGGGGGGGGGGGGGAAGGAGGCAGCGTGAGGCGCGAAATTGTTCTAAACCCCAATCTATTCCAAAATTGAGGGCAACTTACAAGGAAAGATTTCCAAGGTGTCGGTCCTCAAAAAATCACGAAAAACTTTCAGGTATATCCATTTCACTCAGAATCACATAAGATTAAAAATGTTAGCGGTGAAGTGTGATTATTAAAGTCGCAAAGAAAATATTAAAAATTATAACAGAGTTGGCTCCCCCTCTCTCTCTCTACTCATTGGACCCTGCGCTTCTCGGCGATATCTATGAAAATACTTATTTTCACTTTCTTTTCCTTTCCTTCCTCCAGTTTCTCTGTTTCCAGAGAGAGAAGAGAGAAACTATAACTATACTAGTCTGTTTCAGGCTAACTTTGCAGTGAAGAGAAAGGTAGAGAGTGTATTCCTTCGCCGCAAAATATAGTTCTCATATATCGGAGGTTTAAGATGAACCTTTATACAAAATATTTCAATTTTTTATATGATTTTGAAAAAAATACTGAAAAAACATCGTTTTGAACCGATGTTTACTTGTTTAAAATTTTTAAATTATAAAAAATATTGGTTACCATTATCAAAAATCCATAGCAACGGCAACGACACTCTGGCGCGATATCCTAGAAATTTTCCCCGCCAATATCACTGTCGTTTTTTCCGTTACACAATTGTATACTGTGTATATATATATATTTTTTTTTTTTTTCGTTATTTGGGTGAATTTTCCATAACAATACAATTTTTTATTGTTTTGCATGCAGTTATAGGCTTACATAAAAACGAATATTCAATCAGTTTTCCCAAAAATGAGTTCAGATATTCACTCATACATTACAAGAAGTGTTTCAGTGTTTCTCTTCTACGAGAGCACCGTTATTGTTATGAGAGGCCCTCTATGGGTGCAGAAGTTTTGGTTTTATGTCCTCCTTTTTTTTAATTATTTATTTTTTGCCATGTTTATGGGATAGTTTTAGTTTCCGATCACGGAGAGTGTTGACAGAGTCGCGACTTCCACTCACACGAACGGACGCCATCTTCCACCCACCTGTTTCTCCAGATGCCCCTTGCCTTTAGTGTCTCTTCAGATAAAACAAATGAGAGAGGGGGGGGGGGGTCCACAGTGGTTTGAGCTTTCATCTTTTATGTGACAGTGGTGTCTTTATTTTCACCAGAAATAGCCACGCTAAATTTCTCTGCTCCTCCATTCCTGAATACTATATTTTTGGTTTTTGAATACTCGCTGTAAACAAAACTCGATAACAATCATCCGTAATAACCATGAGCACCACATCCACCGTAACAAAAGACTAAAGGTGTCGTGAAAGCAAGTGGCATCGACGTATACCGTTCGGGAAAGGGGAGAAGGCCGAGCGATGAAAATTTCGGCAAGAAAAGTGAGTAGAAAAATTCTAAACTTTTCCGTATCATTATTATTATTTGGTGCTATTCCTGCATTTACACGTGAAAACAAAGTTAATCTGCTTCTCCTCAATTTTATTTAATGTTAATTTTTTCCATTTAAATTTAAGAAAAAATTAAAAATCCTCAAGTTTTTGAGAGCCATGGTTAATATACAGTATTTTAAAATTATATGTTGCTTTCATAATATTGTTTGGATTTTTTTTTGTAAATAAATTTCAGCTGAGGTAAGGGAAATATTGCGGAAAAATATGACTGTCTTTTGAAATTGTTAGTGTTACTTACGGCACATCAATGAAGAGTAAGTGACACGCTGATAGAAGATAATTATTTTTTCTAAATTTTAAAACACTTTCTAATCAAAAAACAAAACAAATGATTTCAAAAAACCTCACTTTAATTTCTGCAAGTATCGGCAATGGTTTTCTTTTAATTCTATAATTATTACTAATTTAACTGTGCAATTACGTTACACGTTAAAAATATTTTTCTCAGTGAGATTGGCGTAATCAGCCATACCTTACCGAGACCGCGCATCGATACATTGGTTAAGAGGCTTTCGTTCCCATAGCAACGAGTGATGCGGTTCCCTCGTAGCTTCCCTTTCACTGCAAAGTTAACCTGAAACGGACTATAGTTATATTTCTCTTTTTTCCCCCCTCTTTCTTTATTTGTGATGTACTTGATCATTGGCTAATTTAATGACTTCAGTCTAACACTCAATCTAAGGTTGCGGGATTGAAGTTCATTCTTGGCCTCTATTGGCGTATAGAGTCCTCAAAATATTAATATTTCGATTTTTTTTTTTTAAATGAGCCATAGTTAATTCCGCCGGATTTTTTTTATATTTTTGTGCGTATTTAAACGAGTACATCCAGTTGTAATTTTTCAAAACTTTTCGAAGACGTCACCTTGGGACCCTTTCCTTGTTCCGTTTTACAGCTGTTTCAAGGGTAAGTCAGCTGTGCCAGAAGTCTGTGTAACTCAAAATCTGCGTGCGTATCTAGAGTGGTGCCGTCATCTTATAATGCGTGTTTTTATGTTGGGGTGGTGTGCTGAATCAAGACCACAAATTTTGTGCGTATCTTCTTCCAACATAGAAAAACTTACACTCTCACACCTCTTTTTTACAACTCCTCTACTTCAGCGTTTTTCAACCAGAGGTGGTCCGCAACGATGGCGTAGGCTGTCTACAGGCAGAGGATAAAATTAATCACCCTTTGTATTTGATTTTAGCAATACCCATATGGGTTCAAATGAAAGCCTTCATACACTTAGATTCACCTTACATCATGGAGAAGAATGCTAGAAATTGCGATCATACGACCGTCTTATATATATATATATAGGGCACTATACAGGGACATACAAAGTGGACAAAAAGTCTGTAGACTTTAAGGAATTTTTTAAGACAGGAAAAAAAATAACTCACAAAACAGCCTGTAGGTGGCACTGACGTACACAAGTTAAAGAAAAGATACGCAAATAACGAACAGAATGCCTCCAAATCGTTTATTACAGCGGTATGTGTTCCACGTGACCACTATCACCACAGGGAACAACACATTGAAGGCGAGTTAAAAATCCAGCAACGGCAGAGTGCAGCAGGTCCACATACACAATTTATAACGGAGAACTTATTGTGGATTAGGAGTGTAAGTCCTTATAACCGTCTCATTTGCATATTTCCATCGAAGTCGCTCGTACTATTGCCACCTATTGGCTGTTTTTGTTATTTTTTTTCCTGACTTAAAAAAATTCCCGTGACCTAGCGATGCTAACCCTGCAAACCGTTTCTTTATTTTGGTTATTTTTCGTTGAAATGAACGTTGAAACGGTACAACGGAAATTACAGGGACGTCCTGTAATACGGGACACAAGTGGTCCGTCGTCAAACTCTTTCAGACATTTTACTTGTCCTTGTTACCAGAAAGATTGTGAAATGCTGTTCTAATTTATATTTTGCTAATTCCATACATCCGATATTGTGGAGAAATATCTGCAAGCATCGCAGATAATTTTAATTAAATATAAATATTCGAACTTTTTTCCCCTCTTCAGATTGCTACTTGGAACATCGTGTGACTTCAGATATTTTTCGAAACTTTTTTAGAAAACCTTCACGAACCCCACTTGGTTCCTGCAGTTTCACCACCTGTGTGTTATACCGAGACTATTTACGTAAGAACATTGTGCGATTACGGACTGATTAAGATGATGATGATTATGATTACTATCAATTTTTATTCTAGATTCTTCATTGTAGATATGTATATTGAAATATTGTTTGTTGGTGTTTGTTATTTTCTCATGAATCAATAAATTTTCGGATACACCCATTCTTCGGGAATGCTTCGATATCTTTCTCAGATGAGAAGTGAAGGGGTGTGGCCGATCCTTCAATATTCAATGTGTGTTACTCAAATTTAAATTTACTTAGAGTGTGGAGGTAATATAAACCTCGACACCCAGCGTATTGTTCTGATTATGACACTGCTGAGGTGCATATAATCAGTGTAGTCAAATGTTGATATACTCGGAGACGATGTCTTTGACAATCTATATATTTAAATTTGATTTTCCGTATGTGCGCTTGTTCTTTATACAAATCTAAAATTTTAGATCGATCGTCGGTAAATATTGCATATTATATTTATAATATATATGTTTTGCATATATTTGCACCAAACGGCACCCGAGTTGAACGATACGCTACTTTAAAAGTTCGCCAGAACAGGGAAAATGGGCGAAAAACTGTTGGGGCAACAATGGTTTCGGAATGTGTACTTCGGTTGCTGTGATCCCCTAGCAACACGTTTCCGACATGCATATGCCTTTATATGACATGAATGTCGCTCTCCACTTGTTAATACAAGATTTACAGAAGACTGGATGTTGTGAAGATATTTGTTATTTGAGATGTTCATTTTTTAAGGAAGGAAAAAACTCATCTCTGCCTCTACCGGGAGTCGAACCCGGGTCCCTCGATTGCCGGACGAGTGCTCTGACGCTTAGTGGTCTCTCTCCTCTGTAGCTTAGTGGTCAGAGCATGATGAGTCTTTTCCTTCCTTAAAAAATGAACATCTCAAATAACAAATATCTTCACAACATCCAGTCTTCTGTAAATCTTGTATTAACAAGTGGAGAGCGACATTCATGTCATATATATAGCCCTCTGGTGGCTCGTCGTCCATGAGCTATTAGCTGATCGGTTTCACCGTCCATTGCACGGTTCCGTTCGGCATATATACGCTCTAGCGAAGGAAAATCTCTATCTCCTCTGTAGCTTAGTGGTCAGAGCACTCGTCCGGCAATCGAGGGACCCGGGTTCGACTCCCGGTAGAGGCAGAGATGAGTTTTTTCCTTCCTTAAAAAATGAACATCTCAAATAACAAATATCTTCACAACATCCAGTCTTCTGTAAATCTTGTATATGCCTTTATAATGGTTTCCTCACTTTTTCAATCCTCCCAGTAACTGAAGAAAACTGGCGCAGCGCCGGGTATTATAGAGGCATCCAAAAAAGTGAATTTGCTTAGGAGATGTGAGAAAGTATTTTATTTTGTTCATCATGCCAGATATATAGCATCGTGGATGTTATATCTCAAATAAAATCACCTAACGTCAATTTTCACGAGTATAATCTATATATATAGAAAATTGATTTTCTGTCTGCCTGCCTCCCTGTGTGTGTATGTTCTCCATACAAATCTACAATTTTAGGACGTGGTAGCCCAGGTCGATAAGATACTCGCCTAAAGCGAGTATTTATCTTTACACCTTTAGCGGTGTCGCGAGTTCAATACCCGGTTCGTCCTTGTCAGAAAACTTTCTTGACACAGGGGTTCAACAGAAACGGCAACATGACCGCAGAAAAAATTACTACCGCAGGGAGTCTCCCATCGAGGGGTTAGCGCACCAACCTCTCGACCAGAAAAAAAAACAAGCCTGCAGTCCGGAATTGGCAATAAATTATAGGTCCCGGTCTAATTAGCCCTTGTGAGCAGAAAATGACCGTGGTGCGACAAAAATGATCAATGATCTACAATTTTATATCGATCGTCGCCAAATTTCGCATATATATATATATATATACCGAATGGAACCCGACTTGAACGATAGGATACTTTAAAAGAGCAGGGCAGATGCCCGAGATGAGCGAAAACCTGTCGGGCAGCAATGGTTCCTGGGGCTCAACAATCACTTTCGGAACGTTTATTTTGGTTACCGTGGTTCTCTAGCAGTGCGTTTCAGACGTGTATATGCCTGTACAATGGTATGCCACTTTTTTAACGCTGCCAGTATATATACATATATATTTATTTATTTACAATAGTTTATACCTTTATAATGGTTTATCACTTTCCCAATTCTCCCAGTAATGAGAGCTTTTTGAATAGACGCCATAATCATCATCAGCGGAACTTTGAGGGTAAGGCAAAGGATGATCTCCATAGAAATCAATGTTAAAATTTCCGATTTTACGGTAGAAATGCGGAAATTTAGTGGGATTTTCCACCACATCAATATTTTTAAAAATTGTATTGAATTCTCGATTTTTGAAGTATTGAGTTCGCTTAGAGCTACGAAGCCCAGAAAATTAAGTATGAAATAATTAGCCGGACCCACTTATGAGTTAGATATCTCCGCAATAACATTGATTTCAACTTTTTATCCTCTCGAGCATAAAAATTAATGTCTCTGTATTGTCTTTTAATATTCAACTGCATAAATTCATCCAGTTTAGATTGTTTTAAAATTAATTACGGCCCGTAAAGTACATCGAAGAAATCCCACAGCTTTAACTAAGCAATTTGGAAGCAAGAACAGGCAGATAGGTAACTTGAAGTTCAAGGGGGTGGGAATCGAGATACCTAGCACCCCTTGAAAAAGAAAAAGTATATATTCATTTCTACGTTTCTTTAAATCTAGATTTTTGTTTCTTTCATGAGTCATTGGTTAACTTAGACACGGTTTGTATGTCCCTCAACGAAAGAAAGAGGGAGATATCACGTGATGCAAAAAATCTCATCGAAGGAAACCCGGGCATTATAGCTAATAACTAAATACACAGGGTGCTTTGTTGACTTCTCGCACCGCAAATGACTGGCGAACCGTGGATTCTAGAATCATACTTCCAATTAGAAGAAACATCTAAATAACGTGTGGACTCTTTTGATTCGTCATTCATATTGCAAGGGGTTGTATAGTTATTGAAATAAAGTAAAAATAACTTTTTATACGGACACCCCGTGCTCAAAAACCCAATAAGAAAGTTGTTGCCATGTCTCTCCTGATGCCAACTAAAATAATTCCCATGTTTCTAAATGAAATATTTGCAGAGATATTTGAATTCGGAAAACGGAAAAAGTTGCGAAAGAACAACATAAATGAGGAAAACAAGTGTTGTGTGTTAGTTTTTTTTTTAGTTTCTCCGGTTTTTGAAATATTTCAGCGAATATTTCGCTTAGAAACGCGGAATTTGTATTTGTTGGCTTCGGGGGAAACAGGGCAACAACTTTCTAATCGGGTATTTGAAGACAGGGTGTTCGTATAAAGATTACACTTTATTTCATTTTAATAAATCTAAAAGGCTTTGCAATATCAGTTCCGTATCTGAGGTCCACACATTATATGGATACCTTTTCTAATTGGAAGTATGGTCTCTCTCTAGGATCAATGGTTCGGCAGTAGTTTGTGGTGCGACGAGTTATTATGCCATGGATCCTGCATATGTAATATAAGTGGGATAAGTCGTCATATAGATCAAGAATCAGACGTTTTTGATCCGGGATTCCGCGCAACCCCCCCAAGGCATCGTCGGAAAAATGCTGGGAATGCTTCCCAGAAAACTTTTAGAATTATTGTCATATCATTTTCTAATTGTCTGATTATCTCTGATTTTACATATTTTCACAATTTCTTTCATCATGCAAAGAAAATTTCTATAATATAGTCTTTTTTCTCCGCAGATAAAAAGCTTTCCTAGCTCATCTTCGTCCTTCTTAGAGAGAAAGTAAGCAGGGGTGGGCATGGGGGCTGAACACAGAGTAATAATACTATAGAGTGCGCGCGAGGGGTTACAATGTGAAGCAAAGATCTGGAGTCACGTGACTCCAGTCGAAAGGCTGGTCAGGGAATCTCGCTGGCAATGCTTTCCTTATGGCTACTCGTATGACGATCTACACGCGCTGTCTTATTTTTGATTAGAATGGCCAACACTTGCGCAGCTTTCGGATGTTCTGAGCGGTTTAGGAAAGGGGGACCAGTATCCTTTCACAAGGGAATACTTTTTTGCTTATTCCCCTTCTTATAAATTAAAAATTGGAATATTAAATTGACGATGCAATGGATTTCTGACGTAATCTCAGTTTTTAACGACTCCATTTTGGATTTAATTCAATTAAAGTTCCAAGTTTTGGTAAAATTCAAATGTCATGAATCATTATTAAATGTTTTAATAGAATTTTTGGCAATAAATGATTGAAATTGTGAGTTTTATGAAGTTTTAACTGAAATATACGTCTCCGCAAGATTTGGCGAGATTTGGCGAGCTAGTGAGTTCATTCGACTTTTGCTCAACTTGGAAGAAAATATGCTTTTCAGGAGGAGAAATTTATGAAAAATATTCTATTTAAATAGAATGTGAGGAAAACTCCCCCCCCCACCCCCTCTAGACAATTGCAGTTTTGCATAAAAGTGCATAACAACCTCTAAAAATAATAGTATTTTTACCCCTCTTCACACCTGAGATAAAACTATTACAGAAAAGAAATTTTTTTATTCATTAATTTATGTTTGTTGTATGTGAAATTGCCGCTTCAAACAAGAAAATTAATTATTCAATTGATTTTTTGAGTCAATATCTGTACTAAGACCTGAAGTCATATATTGTGTACCTCAGATGTTATCTTGAAAAAGAATCATTCTAAAAACGATTTAATACCTTAAATTAAGATTAACATATGCATACTTTTGGAGCGAAGAGATTACATGTGTCATATATATATATATGTGACATGTGTAAATATTATATTATATATATGAAATATTATATCCTAAAATATTATATATATATATATATATATATACACACTTTAAATTATTACATATATACTCTAAATGGAATTTTAATTCTTATAATTTAGAGAAATTGATGATGAGATTCTGTAATTTTCTTGAGTAAAATCTATTTTAATCCTGAAATATTATGTAAGTGTTTACAGTTTTGTGTGATGAGGTTATACAAGGTTTTTCAGGAATGTTAGAAATGAAACTTTTTCTTATTGTTTGAATATTATTTCATGACTGAATATGGTATGAGTGTGAATGTGTTACATTACATAACATAATATGATGCATCATAATTAATTATACATTAATTATGAGTATATAGAGTAATTGTAATGTTCTGGAAAGATATATTTTTGTTTTAATAACCCCTCGTATAAATAAATTTTCGAAATTAAAAGCGACAAAGTGAATGAAGAGAATATTTAAAAATATAAATGAATTAGGCTTTACAACATATACGTTGTTCCGTTTTCCAATATTTGTTTATTTTATAGAATTTATTTTTTCAAATCTGATACTCCCTAAATATTTCACATAAAAATGAGTGAAATTCATTGAAAAAATGAAGGAAAGTTTTCATCAACTTGATCGAATTGAGTCAAATTTCGTTACAGCAACATCCTAGCTTCTGCGAAAACGCGCCAAATGTAATAGCGCAGAACCTGTTCTTTCCCCGACAATACTGCTCATCTTTTCTTCACGTTCGACAAGTTTTATGAATAGCGTGCGCGGTCTATTTATATCTTAAGTCTATGGGGCTGAACCATACCCCTCCCCCCCAAGAAGATGAAAAGTTAAAAACGTTTTCTAGTATTTTTGTAAAAGACAGTCAAGTGTCGGAAAGACGGAAACCAAATGAGACTAGCGCCATCTATGCAAGTACTACTAATTGTTAAAGGTCTCTCAAATGCTGTGAAACTTCTTGGTTTTTCAAACCAATAAGGTCATTTGGAACATACATGCAGATATTCATGACATGTGTATGATTACGTTCTGTTACTATAAAGTAAATTGTTCTATAAGTAATATAGAATGTATTATATTATTGTTCTATAAAGTAAATAGTTTTAAGAGAAAAATAGTTTTAAATTTGAAATTTGATTGATCACTTTGCGTACGATTATTGCAGCTCTCAGAGGTATCTTCTCTCTGACGATATTTATGTTGGTATGAAAATCACTCCATTGGTTCCTCACTACATATGGTTCATCAGGTGATGACCTGAATACTTTTGGTATGATTGAACACTTGGTATGGTTCATCAGGTAATCACCTACCAAGTGCTCAATCATACCAAAAGCATTGTGAATAAAATTATTATTTTTTACAAATGGTAGTGCATAGCGTACCTTGAACAGTAGATAGATAGAACCGCTCACAACCCCGGACTGATGCAAAGCGCCTTACTTCCGTTACCTCAAAAGAGGCAGAGTTGTGTCGGAAAAGTTGACAAAGATTTATAGTGGTGGCTCCCCTTGCCCCGTGCTCGCAAGTTTCGAATTACTCGCGTCGTTCTCCCCACGAAGACAGCCATCAACTCAATGCAACATACAAGCCATTTGACAAAAATGGGTGACTGAATCCAATTCCTACGGAGAAAAATTGCACGTGCGCCCAGTGGCACATAAGGGCCGAAGACTACAGCCTGGGATTTCGAAAGAAGGGTGGACTTGTGGACAAGAAAGAAGAAAAAGAAGCTGGCATGTTGAAGTGGGAGACATTTGAGAATGATCAAAAAACAAAATGTATACAAATTACATATATACTGTGACGGGAAACGAAGAAACAAAGCTTCCGCCCACAGTGCTGAGTAGTTTTGTTTGCCTTTCCTATTACACGATATGCAATATACACCCTCACAGAATACACACAGAGCCTGCACTGCGACGGGAATAATCAGAGCCTCCGTTGACAGTGCTGGACATTCACATTTGAATTGCATGCATGCATTATTTACTTTACAAATTTTTTTTTATACTATTGATAATGCATATAAACATTACTATGAAGGTAGTATTGGGTACAAATATCACTCATACAACTATTCAAGGTTACAAAATTACTATCATACTATAAAAGTGCGGCGGGAACAATCAAACACAGCCCCCGTTCACCTTGAACAGTATATAACTTGAAGTGCAATATATCCATGCAATAACATTGATTTCAAATTTGTATTTATATCCTCTCCAGCATGAAAATTAATGTCTCCGTATAGTCTTTTAATATTCACCTGCATTAATTCATATAGTGTAGGTCGTTTTAAAATTAATTATGGGCCTTTAAAGTATATCGAAGAAATCCCACAGCTTTAATTAAGCACTTTTGTAAGCAGAAACAGGCAGACATAGTTAACTTGAGGTTCGGGGGAGAATCGAAATACTGCCCTTGAGTTTTCTATCTAATTTAATGCTAAAATGTATTGTCAAATTCCAACTTTTTTCGACAATTCGAAGTTGGAAGGAAAAAAAATCATAATTTTTTTATGAAACAAATTTTGTTCGAAAAATTTCTACAAGAAGCCAGACTTTTATTTTTGCTTGACCAAGTTGTCAAACAACAAATCTTTAATTAAAAACAAATAAAAGTTTAAGAATTCTGTGGTTTCTTCTCTCCAGCTTTTTCTTTTAATAATTTAATGCCCATTTCATCACCGTTCAGCTGGAGGACATCGAGAATGTGCACCGCTTAATCTGAATTTTTCCGTCGTCATCTCAAGAATATGGAGAGTATCGGAAAGTTCAAATAGTGTGTAACAACGTTAATGGAAGTATATTTCTCCTTGAGAAAAAATTTGGGATGCACTTTCGTAAATTATGATCATGAACTGTTCCTATAAATCAGGCTTTGAGCAGGGTTAAGAAATCCTACAGTGAGATGAAGATTTTTTTATAGCAGCGGAATAATACAGCAGCTGAGATCGATTATACTATACATTATAATAAGAGCCCGGAAGTTCAGGCAAAATGCCCGTAAATGCCTTTTTTTTGCCTATTTTCAAACCTTGGCAAAAATGCCTTTTTGAAATTTTCGTGACATAAATGCCTATTTTAACATAGTTTTAAGTTTATTAGTGAATTTCAGAGGCCATAATATGTAAAACTTGGATATTTTGGGCATTCAAAATAATTTCTCTCTTTTCAAAATTTTCCAACTCTCAGTATTAATTATCATTAGAAAGACAATTTCCCCCTTTCCAACCCCATTTAGATGCAACCAAGTAATCTGGAAGATTGGTGTTGACAAGCATTAACTTTGCATTGACCGGATGATGTTAGACGGGAATGAATTTCGTGAATGTGTTTGACGTGAATGGATTCACACATCAACGCAGCCCGTGTTAGAAAAGCAGAGGAAAGTTAGAAATTTGTTTTCCCCCACAGGCTTCACATAATGTCTCGCTCAGGCATTGCATTGGACGGCGTCGTATGTGTATAGCGGACCGATGGTTATATCCCAATAGGTCTTGAATTGATGCCATGGCTCACACACAAGGCGGGGTAAGAGCAGACACGGCTCTGGGGGCCCATGTGAAACGAGAATTATTTTCAACTCGAGAAAAACCCACAGATAATTTCCTCTACCGACTCCGCGTCTAGTAATGGTGGCCCTGGAATTGACCTAATCCTGAGGGTCTGCTAACATTTTATTTTGGACTTGAAATCAATTTAATTTGGATCACAATGGAGTTATTATAAACTATAATTAAATCAGCAAACTGCATTGTAATCCGAATTAAATTGATTTCAAGTCCAATATAAAATGTTAGCAGACCCTCAGGATTAGGCCAATTCCAGGGCCACCATTACTAGACGCGGAGTCGGTAGAGGAAATGATCTGTGGGTTTTTCTCGAGTTGAAAATAATTCTCGTTTCACATGGGCCCCCAGAGCCGTGTCTGCTCCTACCCCGCCTTGTGTGAGCCATGACATCAATACATCCAATCGGTTGCACATAATCCGCGTCTGCTGTTTTAATTATAGTTTATAATGACGGATTAAGTGCAACCGATTTTTCAGCTAGTAATTGGACACAAAAAATAAAATAGTTTCTAGTTATTTTTTTCTTCTTTCCAAAAATTATAAATGCTTTTTTTTTATTGCCTATTTTTAGGCATCTTTAGTGCCTTTTTGCCTTCCTATTTTGACCATTTTAAGTTCTTAAACTTCCGGGCTCTAATTATAATAATAAATTTTTAAAATTTGGGAAACAGTTTTCCAACTGATGATAACTTTTAAATAATTGATAAATTTCGATAAATTAATATTGATAAAATTTTAATAATTGGTGTTTATTGTGTGAATGTTCAGGGGCGGCTAAAACGAGGGCGCATCCGGACTGTAGGTTGGAATGGGCGGCAGTTTGAACTTTAATCGGGCACAACAAATTTTACAAAAATTTCTAATATTAAAAACTCACATGACATCACGTTTTAATCTGACAATGAAGTTGATGAGAAAATTCGAGGGAACAGTCAAGACCTAGGACAGCAATAACACAAACAGTACTCTATCACAAGGGGCAAAAGTGTGCATTAATATAAGTGCCCTGAAATATTAGTTTCCCTTACCGGTCAAATAAAGGCAAAAGAAGAATCTGGAGCACCAGGGATCGAATTTGAAATGAATTTATGAATAAAAATCGCCTAGGAGAATGCAGTGAAAGCAATGATGGCCCCACAAATCAAGGCTGTTTTGTCGATTGGATTATCTGACAATAAGTAAGAGAGGTGAAATAACTCTAGACCAAAAACAATCAGAAAAACGGGGCAGTTTCTTCAAAAGCGGGACATTTTTCTCGGTAAAAAAATGGAGTGTGGCTCTGTCGTTTAAAAAAAAAAAAGGTTAGGTGAATTCTAGGATCCCCTAGGTAAAAGCCCTGCCAGCCTCCCACCAGGGTCGTTTGTAGGGGCGGCGCGTGAGCCTCTTTGCAACCGGGCGGCAGGTAAGCTCGAGCCGCCGCTGTGAATGTTGATTATCGCTAAGCAATTTGTAGTCATTTTAGTGATTCGGGCTAGATTAACCGGATAATTTGCATTTTTTCCAGTGAATTCGGACTTCGAATTAATCAAGTTCGACTGTATATTAATAACCATAATTGCGTTCATTATTCGGATATTTTTCATTTCAATATTTATGATTAAAAAAATGTTCATTATATTATTTTTCTGGTAATGTTTGTATTCTTTCCGGCTTTGTAATTTGACCCTGTTTCAGGTACAAGACCCAAATTCGTGCCTCGGATAGTTTTAGCCTACTCTCAAATTCATATCACATGAAAATAATAAGAACGAAAAATATACTTTAAATATCACCCTTGATGTCTAATACAGTATAAAGTCGAATCCCGTTTTAACGAATACCGTTATAGCGAAAATCTCGTTTTATATAACGAGCACTTTTCTAATCCTCCAGATAAGTTTACATAGGAACAATACAAAGACCTGGGATTCCTTTATAACGAAATTTCGTTTAAACGAAGTGATTTCATCGGTCTGTTGGAGTTCGTTATAACGGGATTCGACTGTATAGATATGAGAAATGAATTTAATTCAATTTTATGTTGAAAACTGACTCTTTGAAAAAAAGAAAGTTTGAAAAATAATATTCCAATGTATGACAGAGTCCGCCTTTATATGGAATGGGATAAAAATCGGAGAATACACCGATGGCATTACAGGTAATAAATAAAGTTTGACATGAATCCTACCTGACAACAACGCAAGAAACTCGTATTTCACCCCACACACAAGTTCCCATCACGTTTCAAAAACGCACCAAGCACATTTTTTGACAGGCTTTCGAAAGCCCGCTCCAGGTCAATAACAACCAGAAAACTACGAAAACAACACAGAATATCTACTCACCAATGAATATAGCGGAGAAAACCACGATGTATATGCTGACCAGTGTCCTCATCCTGTCCATGGTCAGTGATCGTTATCAGCGAACGGCTATAATATCGGCCTGGAGAGAGAGAGAGAGAGGGGGGAATAAATATCACTCCATCGCTACTTTGTAAGTCTCTCCTTTTTTTTTTCCTTTTCGGCTAAACGATCTCGTTTCTTATTTATTTATTATTTTCCCGTATTTTTATTATTTTTCCAGGATCTTCCGGCGCTTGACGGAGCGATTTTCTTTCCCGGACGGAGAAAGCGAGAAAAGCACCCACACACTAAAAATTTCCTCTCCGAGATCTGGGAATTGGATAGAAAGTAAGTAGGCGGGAGTTGCGACGGATGATGAACAACTGAGAGCCAGGACAAAACGGGAATCTCTTATATATATATATACTGTATATACGTAAGTTGGGAATCGTCGCGCTCCTGGTAGGAAAACTCCGGTTTATGTATATATATATATTTATACCTGCTCTCTCTCTCTCTGTTAATTTGATGGGAAAAGTGGGAACTCGTCCTGGGAAAAAAAAGAATACTTGTTGCATTGTATACACGCATTATTATTTTTTTCCTCCTGGAAAAAGAAGCGTTTTTTTATCCTCCGGAGAAATACCGGGAGATTGCGTGTGTTTTCTGTTGATTAAATATTTATGGCAGGAGAGACAATTTTATGTTAGTGTGGGATGTTTTCTGTTGATTGTGGTGTTGAAGGAAAAATGTTTCCAGTATGTTCTTAATAATACAGGGATATTTAATGCGTCGTCATATTTCAGTGGGGAATAATTTGGATCCGGAATAAATTATGAAATTATTTACGATAGCTTCTCTCCGATTTTTATTACATGAAATACGATACAAAAAAATAGTTATCAGCGACCGTAGACTAATTTTGTGATGATCTTGGGATGACTATATTCCCCATCTGGTGAAAAATTATACGCTGAAATTCTGCGGCAAACACAAAAAGCATGGTAGTGTGAATATGGCGCATGTAATTTACACCAATGTGCAGCATTAACGCGAACAATATATTGTATTATCATTACTCGTATACAGGGTGGATACTTCGAGCGCCCAATAATCACACACGTGACTGACACGTGCAAAAACTAATGTATAAAACTGTTTTCCATTTTAGGATCGGACGAATATCATGCAGCGGGTTGCCGCTAATTGGAAATGAACTGAAATATTCAATCCCGTTTGAAGCCAAGATCAGTTATTTCTTTTCACGATTGGCGCTTTTTCCCCTTTCGTGTAGAGTGGTGTTAATCTTGTTAATGCATGTTACTTTCGCCCACTATATTGGAAAATTTATCACCAGATTTGCAAAGTGTGAGTCATACGGGATCTATTGGAAAAATTTGTTCTCATAAAATCAACGCTTTTTTGCAAAATGTGTTTTTTTTCCCTTCACTGTTAAGTGAAATTTTTTTTTTAGGGAAAGGACAAGGGGAAAAAACTGGTCTGCATAGCTTTAGCTTTCTTGATTAGTCTCGGGATTATTGCATTGCTACCACCTTAACCCTTTGTATTCTGACGGTTTTGTAAAGTACCAGGTTAGATAATTTGTTTTGAATTAACTAATAGTTCCAAAAATGTATTTTTGTATCTCCAATTAGAACTAAAATGACCTACCAAATAATTTACATGATAACTATTTATTATTATCATTACATTTATACTTTAATTTTAATTTATAATAATTTTCTTCTTATTCTACTTTTCATGATGTCGAATATAAAGTGTTAAAAATGCCAAGTTATGCATTTGGTGCACTTTCGGTTGATTTTGTAGTGACGTCATCAATTTTTAATGCGTAATAACTACAATAATAGCTTCTTAGTTATTGATCAAATAAAAAAAAACATTTTTTCCACATAGTAGTGTTTCACAAGAAATAGCTTGTGTGGGTAGCACAAAAACTGAACCATGTGATTTCATGTCAAAAAAATAACACGATAAAGCGTTTTCCGTTTTTGGATCTCAGACTAATATTTCATATTTCAGAGATATAACATTTTGAAGTTTTGTGACGTATAAATGACGTTGATCCCGTCAGTTACACGCCAAACACCCAGCAGAAATGATTTTTTTTTCCCTTGCAGTGGGTTGCAGCTTCTTGAAAATGAACTGAAATGTCCAATCCCGTTAGAAGCCAAGTTTGGCCTTCTTTTTTTCACGATTGACGCTTTTTCTTCTTCATGTAGTATGATGTTACAAACTTTTAACCTTCGCCAACTGTATTGACAAATTTATCATCAGATTTGTGGAATGTTAGCCGAACGAGGGCAATTTGAAAAATTGTTCAACCAAAATCAACACTTTTTTTGGCCCAAAATGTGGTAATCTTCTTCTCCTTCACTGTAAGTTAAATCTTTCGAGGGAAAATGCGAGAAAGAAAAAAAACTGGATTTGCACATCTTTTGCTTTCTTGATTTCTACTTTGGTTAATATCATTGTTATGAGCTTCAAAAATGCCAAGCCATACGTTTGATGCACGTTCGGTGAATTTGTCGTGATTTAAAAGTGACGCAATCATTTTTTAACCCCTTCGCTTACAAGCGGATTGGCAACAAATTCGGATGCTCTCTATTTGACGAATCGGCAATAAATATAGTAACCTCGTCCTAACCTAACCACACGCTAGAAAAATGGAAGGAAAAAAATGAAAGAGTAAGACAGTATAAAAAAGATAAGGTGATGAGAGGAGTTACTTAGAAGCATCAATGCCGAAACCAGCTCAAAATATGCACTGTCTTTTCATAGAAAAATATGAAGAAACTGATGTTGCTTGAGAGCAGTAACACGGCCAAATAGAGGGTTAAGACGGACATTTTCTGCAGCATTTATCACATTCCTTAACCGCTTCGCTTACATCGATCCGCGAGAAATTCGGATGATCTTCGTTCGACGAATCGGCAATAAATATGGTAAACTTGTCCTCATCCAAACGCATGTTACAAAAAGGAAGGGAAAAAAGTAGAAAAGTAAGAAAAAAACAAATAAAATAAACCAGTATAATATATACAGTATATATATAGAGAGATACACATACATATGGATGTAAGGGGATAGTTGGCCCCCTCTCGATAGGAGGCTCAAAAGTAGAGAGCAATGTAGGCATGTGTAGTGCTTTCAATGACTTTTTCGCGTCGGTTTTTAATGGAGATAATGATATTCGATATACGGGTGTTGCATGGGGTAATAAAACGCTCAACGATATTCAAGTGGAAGACGTGGAGGTCCTAAATCTTCTAAGAAATGTATGTGCAAGCAAAGCACCAGGACCAGATGATATCTATCCCAGGGTTCTCAGGGAAGGTGCTAATGAATTGTTGGGGCCAGTCGCACAGATATACAGGAGTAGTGTTGCTGAGGGTATCGTCCCGAGAGATTGGAAACTGGCTAACGTTGTTCCGATATTTAAGAAGGGTAGTAGAGAAGTGGTGTCTAATTATCGTCCAGTGAGTTTGACGAGCTCCCTCTCGAAAATTTTGGAAATTATCATCAAAAGGCAGTTTGTGAAGTGGATAGACGAGAATAATGTATTGTCGGATAATCAGCATGGGTTCAGGAAGGGGAAGTCATGTGTAACTAACCTCCTTTGCTTCTATGATTACGTGACTAAGGCTTTGGGTAAGAGCAAAAATGTCGACGTTGTTTACCTTGATTTCCAGAAGGCATTCGATCGGGTCCAACATGGCAAACTCTTGAAGCGTTTACACGAGATTGGAATAGGGGGCAACTTGCTGAATTGGATAGAATCGTGGTTAAGAGATAGGTCGCAACGAGTTATGGTGAACGGGGAATTCTCTGGTTGGACAGACGTCACAAGTGGAGTTCCTCAGGGAAGTGTCCTTGGCCCCATACTTTTTTCACTTTTTATCGACAAACTCGATCAGGGTATCGATGGAATTACTAGCAAATTCGCAGATGATGTGAAGCTAATGGGGGTAATCGGGAATGAAAGCGATAGGGAGTTGCTCCAGACCAACTTAAACAAGATTGCAGCATGGGCAAATGAATGGGGCATGACGTTTAGCGTAGATAAGTGCATGGTCGCTCATTTTGGTTCGAACAACCCACGGTTCTCTTACGAGTTGAATGGTGTCACTATCCCGGATGCAACTAGAGTCACCGATTTGGGAATTCTCATTGACGAGCGACTTAAGTTTTCTGAACATTGTTCAGCGGTTGTCAAAAAAGCGAATAGAATGCTTGGTCTCATTTTCAAAAAGGTCTCTTCGCGTTCTCCTAAAGTCATTCTTCCGCTTTTTCGAGGCTTAGTTCGTCCTGGACTGGAGTATGCTGTAAGGTTTTGGAGACCATACCTACAGAGGGACATAGACTTGGTTGAAGGGGTGCAGAGAAGAGCTACGCGTGTCCTTATTGGCACACAGGGCTTGAGTTATGAAGAAAGACTTCATTTTTTGAATATGTTTACATTGGATGAACGCAGGTGTCGAGGAGATATGATCGAAGTGTTCAAAATTTTCAATGGGATGGATAGGATGGACCATGAACTTTTAGTACACCGCCAATCGACTGCTTTTACAAGGGGACACCAGTATCGATTGGTGAGGGACAATGCAAGGTTATGGTGTCGCAGGGAATTTTTCTCCAATAGGGTTGTTAATAAATGAATAGCTTACCCCCGGAGGTAGTAAATTGTAACACAATTGACACGTTTAAAAAGAAATACGATAAACATGTTGGGGTAAATCGAGAAGCTATCCATTCTTAGAATAAGACAACCATAAGTATTCTTTATGGGCATTGTATAATATTTCATCATGTGTATATATTGTTTGTAATTTGTGTTAATTGCATTTTTAATTGGGTTGCTGTATTTTTGAAACATATGACAACCATATTTTTATGGGCATCTTTTTATCAGCCACCTCGTTGGGCATTTTGCCTGTTGTGGCGTTGTATTTGTATTTGTATTTGTATTTGTATATATACTCTTTCTTTCTTCTCTGTAATGCTCATAGATAAGGGAGTAAGGTACGAAGTAGATTTATCTTTTTACCCTCACCTACCAGTTATGTTTGTTTTTTTTTATTGCAGCCACTTACAAAGTATACAAATAGAGAGAGAGAGAGAGAGAGAGTGTGTGTGTGTGTGTGTGTGTGTGAAAATTAAAAAAAGCAATCGAAATATTTCATAATACTAGGAGAATATCATTTTCACTATTTCAGACGTTTTTACGTATTGATATCTTTCATACTTTTTGTTAGCGTTGTTCGTTGTTTGATCCTCCGTTTGGAAAAAAATTCATTATTTTAGGTGCATAGAAAGACAAACATTTCTGGAAGAGATTTTTTTTTAGTTTTTGGTATTTGATGTTCGTGTTTTTAAATCTGATCGAGTTTCTATTTGTTTTTCTCCGTAACCATTCGTTGTTTCTTGGTAGAAGTTCATCATTCTGTAAATATATAACTGTCTGATGTTTAAAGTGTCACTATTTATTTTATTATTGTTTATCATTTTGCAACGAAATGTATCAATTCTGAATCTCGTCACATTGGAAGTCCAGCAACTTTGCCCACAGATTAAAAACCTAACAAAAATGCATTGAATAGATATATAGTCATCACATGGTGTCACTGTTGTGGTCGAGTGGTCATAGTGACGGACTCTCTCTGAGTTCCCGGGTTCAACCCCCCCCCCCCCGCCACAGTGGTGGTCGGCTGAATCCGGGAATTTTATTAAATGAGTATATGTATATATATGGATATAAATTTGTATAACACAACAACAAGTCCAATTACAGGAGTATAAATCAATGGAATAATTATGATGAATCGTGGTCTAAGAATTGAAATCTAAATTGACATTATAGCGTCCTTGGCACGTCTGGACTCGATAACCAGAGTTCCGTTGGTGGCGGTCCGTACGCATTCGTTGGATGTCACAAGTCATAGTCGTGTAGGCCGTACAACTACAAATCTATGTGATGTTTGCGTCACATGAAGTTCTGGTCCAAATGTTCAAGTCAGCTAATATTCGAACACCCTGGTATTTTAGCTCATTCTAGGCACACATTCCTGTTCCGTAAGCATCTTGCATCTTAATTCTCCTGGCCAATTGGGATAATTTCATCATTCCCGAAGCTACATCGGCTGGCTAGCTGGATTATGGGTGGCATTGATAAGTATCTATTGTGTCTCCAATAAAGTTCGCCATTCAACGCCATATCAGTTTCGTGAATTTCCAGTACCCCTACGTGGCCGCAAGTTGGTATCTCCCTGGTATCAGCTTTACTAAGGCTGAAGTTCATCCAGCTTCTTCCGTAGTCCACTCTTCTCGTCGTGCAGCAAATATAGGTTACGGTCTAAAAATTGAATCAAATTTTGAAGGCGCCAGAAGTTCATCGGGCTTTTTAGTACTCTTCTCTTGAATGCCGTCATCTGACTTTGTGACATCTGACCAAAATAAACGCCGAATGTGTGTGGACATTGGCAGACGTAGTGCCATAGCGAACCCGTAGCACCACACTTACCAGCATTGTGAGATGATCGTTCGCTTTTAAAGATTGCAGGTCATTATAGTTCGATCGAGAGATTGGGATTGGGGCCTTGTACAAAACTTCCAATACTTCGATAGGCATGTCCTTTTGTTGATAGTCCTTTACTTCCTTTTGTGCTTGTTTTTAATAGTAACTTGGTTGGCGTGACTACCAAAAAGACTGGAACTGTGGTACGTATACTGAACGTCGTGTAGAACTATCTACACGAAGGCATCTGATTAGCCTTGTCGGCAGTAAGAATTTAGGCTTTAAGAAATCTGTCCAAGCTTTAAAAATTTCTTGTTTACGTAGATGGTTTTACACGACCGCTTCTTATAATTCCATCCATTCCTCTAGAATCTCGACATAGGACGTTCGTGTAGGATAATAACCCACATAAATCTATACTAAGTGATATTTTGATGCACGCGAACTAACCTCAAATTCATAAGGACAAAGAACGAACTACACATCAGTGAAGTAAAACAAATACATACACACAAATATCGCTTCCTGAGCATGCGCATATGCTGGACTCGGATTCTTTTCCCATCTGTTCACTGTGACTAAAATCGTTGTCCCTTATGCAGTATCTTTCTTCCTTTATTACAGCAGACTGAAAGCATTTTTGCTTCTGGTGTTTTACGTGGGTGAAAGAGACGGTACTAGGCTACAAAAACCGCAGAAACAGCAATATCGATTTTTTTGGACCGTAACCATTCCCCCCCCCCCCCATTTCTTCATTTATTTTTTGCCAACTTCCTCTTCTGTCATTGTTGAGGAATGCACACCAGCAATATGTCTCCTCCACACATGATATTTTCCTTTAAAATGCAAGGGTCAAAAATCTTTCTTCCTTGATTTTTTACCCTTGTATTTTTATTTAACCCTTTACAAGTGTACTCAAAGGTACACTAGTCTCCTAGAAATAGGGAGACAAGTGTGAATTTGAGCTATTCTGCTGGTAATTATAGGAACTTCACGAACAGCTCACAAGTGAAATCGAGTGTTTAAGAGTTGCTTAGAAGCATCAATGCCGAAACTAGCTGAAAAAAATGCAATTTCTTTATTTGAAAAATATTAGAATCTCATGTTCAAGCAACATAGTCGAATAAAGGGTTAAGCCAATTTTTTGGACAAATTTATCCCAGACACCTTATATTTCGCGTTTTCATAGCGATACACCGAGTTATGCACAGTCACTAGTGTAGCACAACGGCGTATGTTACGATACATACCGCTAAGTGGTGACGGTAGCGCATCCGTATGGATGAGACGTAGTTTTAGATACATTATCTTTAATTATGATGCCATATTGAAGATATTATTTACGTGGTACATTTTTACAGTAGATTAAGAGAGATAGAAAGACGACGTGGATGCATCTCGTGTGAGAGCTGGAGCTGAACTGATTTTCTCACACACATGGCATCCGGTCACGTGATCATCTCGTGTTTCAGTACAGAATGTACTGAGATTCTTTCACGTGACCAGAGCGTGGTTGTTAAGGGAGAGCCAATGTGCAAAGTATAATAATAATAATGCATATAAGAATATTGAGGCTCTACAATACAAATAAAATTGCATTTGACAATGCAACTTCCTACAAATCTACAGTTAGTTACAAGAAAACTCTGGACTTTAAGCATGTTGTTAATATCACATATTTGATTACTGTATTAAAAATATAACAGTTGAAAAAAAAAAAAAACAGTCCCTCAAAATCATGTATAATTTAAAAAAAAAAGACGCATAAGTAAAACGTTACCGCATTCTACTGATACTAAAAACAGTTCCTACCTCTAACAAATTGCATGCTACCAAAAAAATTGCATGCGTCTATAAAAAATTATTAACAACTAATATATATACGAACATTTCCCATAAAATTACTACGACCAAAACTATGAAAATGTTTCATTAAAATATGTATATATTTTCCCCTGCAATTTAAAAGTCTCAATTTGTTCCGAAAGTAAAGTTGCGTCAAAACAATTATTCGATAAATATTGGTATGACGTTACATAGCTCCACCAAAGGTTTGTAATCTTTCGTAACCGTTACTTGGTTAACACGCAATTATAAATATTCTGCTGGTTGTTATAGAAACTTCATGAACAGCTCACAAGTAAAAATAGAATATACTAAGCAGTTGTGTGCTTAGAAGCATCAATGCCGAAACCAACTCAAAGTATGCAACGCCTTTTAATAGAAAAATATAAGAAACTGATGTTTGATGAAAATTCAGGAGATATCAAAGGATTGCAAGTAGAAAAAAAGGGGAGGGGTGGAGACTTTCAAAATGTCTGTGCTTAGAAATATTCACATCACAATTCCGTCTTAGGATTACACTATAAAGGTTTTATAAAAGTTCGTTTATAAAACTTGAAAAATGCAACCAATGATTGGTTAGATAATAGGCGGATCAGTTAAGTTCGCTCGAATGTAACAGATGTGTTTATCGGCTACATTTTTCAAGTTTTATAAAAGAATTTATATCAAATTTTTATAATAATTCTTTTAAAAAAAGCAACTAATAAATTTATTAGTTGCTTTTTTCAAGTTTTATAAAATAACTTTCATAAACCATTTTTATAGAGAAATCCCATCCTTAGATTAGTCACTTCTGAAATATAAAATTTCATTTTTTTAAGTTTATAGACTGAATATCGAGTAAAATATACTTGTAGGTATCGAGGGAACCACCAAAAATATTCAAGTGCTAGGGTCTTCAAACGTCATAATCCGGCCCTGAGTGATACGGCCCGTACGTGGATAACGTTGTTTAATAAAAGTATTTTTTTTAAGTTTAAAAAAATTAACATATTAAAATTTTAAAAAATAACAAATATTTAAAATAATATTTCAAATATTTATAGATTTTACATAATTTTAAAAATTTAAAAAGAAAAATATTAAAATTTTTAAATTAAATTTAAAAGTTATTAAAGTATGTAGTCAATTAAATATTCGCAATGAACAGAACGGCTTATAATTTTGGTCCCGTCAGTGGCCGTTGTTGGCAGGTTTTATTGTATAAAATTGTGAAATATGGACAAAAGGCAGTTAAAGTTGCTATATCTCCATCTCAGAAGGAAACGGAGGGATAGACGTATGTAGGTACATTATATTAATGAACAGGGACCTTCATATGGTGTTTTTAAGGGTATTTATGGCAAATAATTAAAAAAATTCCGTGAAAAATCACCTTCAAAAAGTAGCCAAAGATGCGGACGAATTCGCTCCGCATCCGCATCGTGTGAATAGCTCCGAATAAACCTATTGTCGAAACTTCTATGTGCGGATGCGGAGCCCGCACTTAGGTTTTGACACATGCGGACGACGTCCGGACCCGCATGAACATTTCCTAGGTGCGGAGATTTTTCGGCTCGTCTGAAAGGCTCAGTACATTCCAATTGTTAAAACTTCTTCCGGACCCGCGTCCGCATCCGCTCCGTGTGAAAGCCCTCTAAAGTGGTTTAGCAAGGAACCGTCGCTGAAAGGCTTAGAATGTTTAACGAATATGTAGCTGATTTCATTGTATGTAGAGACACCACTGCGTCGTTTTTTGAGTTAAATTCCTTCACACTTTTTAATAACAAAATTTTTCTGAATCTTTCATGGCCACCACCGCCAGACCAGAACATGGCTCCCACTCTGTCCCAATTCTTTTCATGGCCGGACTTCAATGAGTTACAAGCGAATTCTGGACTATTAAGCAATGGCCTAAGGCAGCGGTTCTCAACCTTTTCTGACTCGCGGAGCCCTTTTCAGTGAATAATTTCTATTATTTATATGGCGGTACAATTTGGGCGTCTTTTTTTTTTTTGTTTCTTTACCAAATTTATTGATTTATTTTATTATTCTCGAGTGGCCGCGAAGCCCCTGGGAAGTACACACGCATCCCCAAGAGCTCCGCGGAACACCGGTTGAGAATCGCTTTCCTAAGTGCCGCTGTGGTGGTTATAGTGACGGACTCGCGATGCGAGGATCCGGGTTCGAACCCCACAGTGGTGGTCGGCTGAAGTTGGTTTTCTGTGATTCCCAACTTCAAGGCGCAAATGCGAGCCGATCTCCCCGTTAAAAATTCTCGCCACAGAGAGCAACAGCCCTACAACGATAAATCATTCAATCATAACACTTCACTCATAGTTAGAGAAACTGGTGGCAGATGGCAGCACTACACATAACAAGCATTACAGAAAAACAAAAAACTTCACATCAGGTTTCACTACACGTACACGCACATTCCCGCATGTGCCGATTCGTTGGGGGTTCCGCTGGGGGGGGGGGGTGGGCGGGGTGCAGCCCCCTGCTTTCAGAAATTTCATCTCATCGCCCTTCAATTCCAGCTATGTGTATAACCCATAGAATCCTATACTATACCCAAAACTGCTACCGCTCTTCTGGACCCTTCCATCGTCCCCAGGGGACGATATTGCTCACTTTGTGAAACATTGAGATATAGACAAGGAAACAAATATTTTCTGGATTTTATGCCTAGGTGAACCCGGAAAGAGAAGCCACATGGTCTCCAACAACGAACCGAGGCCCTCTTGCATTCCGAACAAACATTCTGGATGTCAGAATGTCTGTCTGCCATCTACACCACTGGAAACCGGACATCCTTATTTCACGCACTGTGGCATAAGGTGCTGAATTAGAGGCATTAGTAGTCTCTTTATTTTGACAAATGGCTCCCTAGGTGGGACGGTTGAGATAGAGATTGATAGAGGCAACATATCAAAGGAAACATATTTTCTGTTTAAAGTATATAGTAGCGGTAGTAAATAAAGTACAGTACTGGAGTAAAGTAAATAAGGAAGGTTGGGCCGTGTCTCCAGTGGTGTAGATGGCAGCATACCCGCCCGTAGTGCAAGAAGGCCTGTGTTCGAGTCTCGGCGGAGGCCATATGACTTTTCATTCCGAGTTCACCTGGGCGTAAATACAGTCGAATCCTATTTGAACGAATAACCGAATGTACCGTTACAGAGAAAATCTCGTTTTAAGGAACACTTTTCCAATCCTCCAGATAAGTTCACATACAAGCAACACAAAAAACCTGGAATTCCTTTATAACGAAATTTCGTTATAACGAAGTGATTTCTCCTTTCTCTTGGAGTTCGTTATAACGGGATTCGACTGTACATCGCAGGTTCGTCGTGACGGGCCTCGATGGGTTTGTGTGTGTCTTTCTTTCCCCACCATGGCTCACACCCGTTGGGGTAACTAGCTTATATCCCCTCCCCCGCCGTAAGAACAGACTTGAGGAGGGGGGGCATGGTTGATTTTTTGATTTCGCATAAAATCCTGAACATACCTGTTTTCTTTGTATGTTGGACTGAGGAAATAAAGCCCTATCTCTCTCTCTCTCTGCAACTGATATAGACATTTCCAAACACAACTTGAAAAAGGCATCATTTCGGAGGGATTTATCGTTACATCCAGTATCTTTGTAGCAAGGTGTCTCACTGTATACAATTCTTTGTATTTCTTTATAAATTTTTTAAATATTTACGAACTTACAGGACACCCTGTACAACAACCCTTGACAATACCTACATTATAAAATGAATCGAACCAGTCAAATAACAGGATGAAAAAAAAAATGATTTTGAAAAATGTGGTGTCATATTCTGTATAAAATTGCCATGAAGGACATCACGAAATTTATTTTTTTTTCCCTGAATGCACGCTATAGTTATGATGTCACACACACACACACAGAGAGAGAGAGAGCCTGCAATCGTATATTGCAAGAATTGAATACGTTACAAATCGTGAATCCGATTTTCAAAAAATCAAATAAATCACGTACGTACAACGCGTACGTAAACGTTCAAATTTTTATTTTCATTGTAATTTCCAGTTCCGATTGAAATTCTTCGAAAATTGATCCCAAATACGATAAAAAAAAAAGAATAAAAATCCACAAAAAGAGAAATTTTTATAACGTGACACCTCGGAATATCCAAACCGTAGCAATTTTTCATTACTTTTTTATTTTTTTTGAAGGGAAATTTTTACAATAAATATTGATCGCAGTTTGCCGTTTGGACGTGGGCTGTGCGATGTTGCGCTCTGGTAAGTCTAGAACATTTTGTTGTTGTTGTTTCGTGTTCGGAACATCGGAACTCCATTAAGATAATTGAATGAAATGTTCAGAATTTTATCTTTTAAGGATTCTCTTTGATCCTTCTCTAGTCTCTGCTTTTCTTATATACGGATGGAAAATTTCTCAGAAATGATGTGAACCCTTTTATCGATAATTAGTGTGCATTTATGATAGAAATATTTCTAGTGATGTTTCTTGTGTATATGGAAATGTTCGTTTCAGGTAATTTCAAGAGTGTTGTCCTGATCGGTCATTTGGTTGTTGTTTTGGTGGTGTTGTTGGGTCAAGTCTCATCATTGAGTGCAGGTAATGTTCGTGAAGGAATTTATCATTGATTTAGTTTTGCTGTATATATATATATATATATATGTTACGGTAGATATGATAAATATGGGTTATAATACATAATAATCGAATGTTGTGCATACTTATCAATCGTCATGTTGTTCGATAAATATCACTTTTACTGGTGAATATGCATAACACTCAAGCGTCGCTGGTAACTTTGATAAATACTGAAAACACAGGGCCATAACTAGGGTGGGGACAACCGGGGAACTGCTCCTCTGCCCCAATGGGGGGGGGGAGCACCCCACAAAATTTAAATTTATTTTAAAATAGCTCTTTCAAGATTATAACTCTTTCATAATAACTCTTTCAAGAGGATCTTCAAGGAAAAGTCTGTCCGCCTTCGAAAGGTACACTACGACCCTGTGAAAACATTATCACTTTTATCGGTGATAATGTATGCATAATACCTAAGTGTCGTTGGTAAATTTTTTATTAACACTGAAAACATTATCACTTTTACCGGTGATTATGCTTAACTACCAAGTACCATTGGTACATTTGATAAATACTTGAAATTTATTGCCTTTATCTGTGATTAGCATAATAACCTAGTGTAATTTATGAATTTAAAAATATGAAAAAAAAATTACAAATAAGTCTATAATGTGTGATAAATATAGTCGAACACCGATATACTGTAAAGATAACAAGTTCCACGATCGTACCCAGATATACTGATACAATACATGTAAGAATTATCATGCATAGTATATCATATAGTACGATTTATCATGTTTACCAACGACGCGATGCTTGGGTATAATGCATAATCGCTGGTAAAAAATAATAATTTTTCAATATGTACTTATTAAATTTACCAACGACACTTGGGTACTATGCATAGTCACCGGTAAAAGGGATAAATTTGGGGAAATTTATCGAACTTACCAAAATGCTTGGTAAGTATGCATAATAATCGGTTAATATGTATAATAACCGCATTTCTCACATTATATAACACTCACATATATATATACTTGCATATATACACACCATAATTATTCATGAAGGTTTACGTGCTTATGTTCCGTTGCAGTATGCAAAACGAATGAGGAATACAGGACATGCGGTCCCAGCTGCCCGATGAACTGCGATTCTCTGGGTACGACTGTCTGCTGCGAGGTTAAATGCACCGCTGGTTGTTTCTGTAGAGATGGTTTCATCCGGGGACCAGATCAGTATTGTATACCGGTAGACCAGTGTCGTAAGTGTGCGATTTACTTTCCACTATCAATTTTGATTTCACGAGATATATTTGAGAATCCGCGTGAGTTATTCTATTGACGTGAACCTTCTAACAATTCGACGAGGGGCTCCTGGCCAGGTTGAAATACCAGGCTGACTTACCCGCCATCTTGGCGTGAAATTCGCCGTCAGTGTTATTGCTACATCAGCCGCTGTTCCCTATCCTATCCCGCTTTTTCTTTAACGTCGATTTGAACCACTGTTTTTCCCGGAACAAGATGCAGGGTTGCTGTAAATCGAACTTTACGAACTTTTACGAACTCTCCCTTGAGTTTTCTATCTAATTTTATGCTGAAATTGCTTGTTTAATTCGAACTTTTTTCGAAATTTTTGGATAATTCGAAGATGGAAGGAAAAAAAATCATAATTTTTATACGAGCAAATTTATTTTTCAAAATTTCTACAAGAAGCCAAAATTTGCTTTTCTCGATGAAGTTGCTAAAAAAACACATTTTTAAAGACTAATAAAGGTTTAAAAATTCTGTTTATTTTTGGTACTTAATTCCCATTTTAACAGCAGCTAAGATCAATCATTATAATTAGAAATTATCAAAATTTAGGAAACAGTTTCGTAACCGATGATAAAATTTTAACACCCGATAACTATTATTTTACGTGAATTTAATGAATAAATGAAATTTTTTAGTAATTTTATACAGATCCAGGGTGGATTAAAATTGGATATAATTCGAACTGTTTTCATTTGACTTTGGACTTCGAATTAACCGAGTTCGGCTGTATTTAACATCCATATTTTTCATGGGCATCTGTTTTCAGCCGACCTCACCATCGCCACAGTGGTGGTCGGCTGAAGTTGGTTGTTCTGTGGTTCCCAACTTCAAGGCGCGAATGCGAGCCGATCTCCCCTTTAAAAAGTCTCGCCACAGAGAGCAACAGACCTACGAACAGTGCAAATTTAATTCAATCATAACAAATAATTAACTTCACTTCTGAAATATAGATGGCGGCACTGAAAATCAAAATACAACACTACATACGCACTCAGACTGTTAGGTACACACACAGTTGCACTTCCGGCACAACTCACTAGGTAGTAAATCGCCCATAGATGGTGATAGAACTAAGTTGCGCTCGATTTGAAAGAAAGAAAGAAAAAAAGCCAGCTCTTGTTTTGAAATTTGTTTGGTGTGGCCTATGTTGTTTGTATTTGTACAGGTGGTGCGGCCATCTTTCTGACATATTTTGAAGTGAAAACGGCAGGTGCCTGAATTTTCGTGATATTTAAGTATCCTGTTGAAGGTGTGCTTGTCTCTCTCTGCGAAGAAACTTTTCCAAATGGAAGACCGGCTCGCATTTACGAGTTTTTTTTTTCACGATCTGTGATATGGATGGTCCTTTACTGCTCTGTAGATATGTGCCGGGAACCACGGATAATCAAATTAAAATTTTGTTCAATTGGGTCACCTTTTCCTGTTGAACAGCGATTTCAAACTATTAGTGGAATCTTTGAAGTACGTGGTTCTGAAATTTCCTTTTAACTACAACTTTTTGCACTTAATTTTCAATAGTTTTTCCTTGTAGAGCCCCTGATAATGTCGAGAGAAACCCCCGTTTAAGAAACTCCCACGCAAGACTAACATTGTTCCGTAACACTTCTCACATCGAAAGCACTGCTGAGCAGTCCTTACAGACACAAACATTTTGGCCACGTTGTTTTCATATAATGTAAATAAACCTTTTATATAAAAATATATAACTTTAATTTCAAGTAAATAGCAATACAATCCAGATATTTTTCTACAAACTAATTGTTATTTAATAATTTTTTTAATAAAAATTGATAATTACTGTGTCTGCAAATAATTTTTTGACTTTTTTAAAATATTTGTGAAAGCAAATTGGTTTTTATGAATTGGACTCGTTAGATGGCGCATCCGCTTTAACAAATTCATCGCGTTATCTATCAAAATATTGTTCTGCTCTCTGTCTTCAATCTTCTCGCTTTCTGTCTTCGTGAGATTCGAGTTATCTTTATATTATACGTACAGTCAGGGTCGTCGTCTCTGGATGAATAGTATTTCATGGTCAATAGATTGCTGCTCAATGTATGTCTAAGTATTCACTCGATGTTTCTTTGATTTCATTATATTGCAAACAGCAAATGTATTCTGCAACAAAAGTACACCTCCGGGACATCAGAATCCATTTATGCATCGGTTCGACTTTGAGTGGGCATTCATGCTGGGATTTTCGATATCTCAATGACTTGCGAAGCGGGAAGAAGGGGGATGTCCGATCCTTCAATTGTCAATGCCATGCTGGGATTGGTCACCAGGTGCTGATACTATCGGAACCGAACAATCAGACGAAATGGTTTATTGAACGGTTAATCCCTTAAAAACTCAATCAGTCTCTGTAGACAGTGACTAATCCCAGCTCTATAATCTGCACGACATAAGCGACGCATAGAAATGGACTTGGAAAATCGTATACCAAAGAAGCTGTTCCACATTTTTATGAACCGAATACATCTGATGATGTAAATCTCTGAGAGAAAACGTATTACGAGAACTAAAGTAACCGATGGATTGGGATTCCTGGAATCTCTGGGGCTTGCATCGTGTGCGCTGTATGTCAGAGCTGAGCAACCAGAAAGTTACAATCTGTCACGTCCAATTCTGTAACCGGCAGTCGACAAGGTGATCCTAAGAATCCGACATGCTGTCGAAAGCGTAAGATTCCACAATGAGGGAGCAGCAAGTAATGTAACAATTTACTGTAACAGCAAGTAATGCAACAATTTACTGTAACAGCAAGTAATGTAACAATTTACTGTAACAGCAAGTAATGTCACACTTTACTGTCTGCTAATGGTCTGCTCATTACTGCAAGTAATGTAACACTTTACTGTCTGCTAATAGCCATTCTTGCAGTAATACCCATTTTCATCTGATTGGTGGCAGTGTCAGCTTTCTCTCTCTCTCTCTCTGTCCACAATCTCTTCCTGTCGAATTCTCTAAATGTCGTAGGTTTAATTATAACCAGCCTATATCTATAAAACTCATTCGTCTAAACTGAGTAAATGATACATATTTATGGAGGCCACGTCGTATCTTGCATATTTTGCAGCTAAACCAGGAACAGTGCAGTTTATGGATATGAATCCGATGGTTCCCGAGAGCATTGGAGTCGTCCGAGCCAGGATTGTGAGGTTGGATGGCACCAAAGGTGTCGTCAGCTTACGTTGGCAAGCGCGCGACGTCACCGCTGTAGCAAATCAGGACTACATGGCTCCAGGAGGGACGGTGGTTTTACAGAACGGACAGACTGAGAGTTTCATAGAGTTTACGATAATTGACGACACGTTACGAGAACCGAGCGAGACTTTCGCTATTGAACTGTTTGGCCCGTCGACGGGACTTGCCATCGGAGAGCAGGCTTCGCTGACCGTCACCATCTTAGACAATGATGGTAAGTAGTCATGAAGATTTCAGGGGTAAGATTATGGCTTCTCCAGACCGAAATTGTCCCGTGATTGAAAATGTCTATTATGATCTAACATGATGTCGTTTCTATCAATCAAGCTAAACCAGGCATTCTAGAAATACAACCACCTTCTCTGGAGGTCGTCGAGTCCGTCGGCACTTTAACATTAGAGGTTGTCAGGAGCGGAGGCACCGATGGCCGAGTGACGGTGTTCTGGAAGACGTCGGACTTGACTGCCACGGCAGGTAGTGACTACGAGGCATCGATGGCGGAACTCGTTTTCGAGGATGGACAGTCCAGGAACACCATAAACGTGAGGATCGTGGACGACACCATACGGGAGCCAAACGAGGCATTTAGGCTGTCGCTCTACGGACCGACTGGGGGTGCCGTTCTTGGACCGAACTTCGTCTCTACCGTCACCATAGTCGACAACGATAGTAAGTAATTTTGCATTGTTGATTATTGTTAATTAATCCAAATGTGAGACAGGTTTGGTTAACAACACAAGTCATCTAGTTTTAAGACCGTTTCGGATGTTCATCGATATGTTTTTCGGGATCACCCGTATCGAGCGAGGCATTCTTCTAGACTAAACACAAAATGCGAGACAAACTAGAGGAAAATATATTTAGATTTGTTTGACGAAATTCATCTCTGCCTTCACAGGGACATCCCCGTGAGAGCAGAGATGAATTTTCCTTTCCTGAAACATCGATATCTCCTTATATAGCTAGTTTCCTGTATCTGTCATATATCAATTATTTTTGGGTCTACAGGTAGCTGTCGTTAATGCATCCAAACACTCAGACCCACCACTATGGGCATACGGTTGGATCTGAAGATCGACAATTGCAAGAGCAACCCTACCCAGCAGGAGAGGCTGAGTGAAGATGCTTCTTGCATCTTTATGTAAATTTAATTTTTGTTCAATTTTTTAAAGAACACTGGTACACCCTTGGTACAAAAGTGGTCCAGGTCATTAGACTACCCGCCTAATTTCTTCTTCCATTCTACTCAAAGCTTCAATTCTCTATCCCTCAGGGCATTACAAGGTTTATATCGCCCTAAAGGTACGCTCCGTAAGATTCATGCTATATTTACATCTAAACTACTGGACATCTTTGCAGTAGCTCAGATATAAATACAATATGAATTGTACATAGCTCTCGTTAAGACAAATCCAAAGCTACCACTCTCGCTCCTTGTCCGGTCTGGGCACCAGCCTCGCGGCCCCGCTTTCGTAACGAAATTGTTTTCCGCTATATCTCGGGAGGTTCGCAACACAAGTAAAAGCTAATGATGTCGTCTGAGAGGCATTTTTTGAGGCAAATCCAACGATGCTGCTACTGTGTGTTTTAATACCTCTTTCGGTCTGGGCACCAGACACGCATCCCGCATTAGGAACGAAATTGTTTTACGCTATACATCGATAAGTTCGCAATTCAAATAGACAACATTAGCATCGTCTGTAAGTTATTCCCACGACAAATCCAATGATACCAATTGCATTATGTCAGTACCTACTTCACAAAGAACTTGAAACTTGCGGCCGTGTCCATGACACAGCCTAACAAAATTTTTTTATACCAAACTATGTCAAAAACGTTGTTTATTGTTGGTCCCATATTGGACAAGAAACCGGGGGGGGGGGGGGTCCGAAGGATTATTTTCATTCAGTACCACTGCATGAATGACACATTTTGGGTTGTGAAATTGTGATACATTCAGTTTTTTATGATAAACAAACTTAAAAAAAATTGTATATTTTGGATTTTATGAGAGGTTGGAGTTGAAATTGAAAATCCGAGGCTACAGGGGTCCGCAGAGCATTGGCTTGAACCACCAAGGGGGTCACATTGCATTGGTCTTCACTGCAGGGACTCAACGATATCAAAACGGTTGGGAAACATTGTTGTAGGGGCTAAGAAATAGCTGGATGCCTTTGATGTCAAACGGGGTGTTACCAAGTGTTATACCACTCCAGGGTCCCGTAAATTGGTGAATAGTTTAAAAATTCATAATAATTGAAAGAATGGGTTATATTTAGATAATTTAGTTTTTCAAGGGCACTTTCTAAAATTAAATCACTGGAAATATGCAAAATAAAGTCCTATGAAATACAGGGTGTACGAGTAACAGCTCATGTTTGATTTTTCTGTGGCATTTAAAGTTTGCATCGGGGATAAAGCACTATCGGTGAAGTTGTTTTTCCTTAACCGGATGAAGTTTTACGAACATTTTAGGCAGAAGAGCTTGGAGAAAGCTTCAAGAAGCAAAGATTTGTTTCCGTGCAGCTTCCTCTATTGACAAAAATTTGAATTTTTCTGTATAAACTATAAAATCCCTTTTTGAGAGAATAACTTTTTTGCAAATCGCATTCAAATCTACCGATTCCTACAAATTTTATGAATTTTTAAAATATTTACACGAGTTTCTAAGACACCTTGGGTTTGGAGAATAAGGAGCAGATACCACTACTCAAATAATGAATTCTGCGTCAATTCCGCATCTTTCATTCACCTAAAATATAAAATGCTCCTGCATATATTTTTCTAAATACGTACAGAGGAATTTAGCGAATGCCGTTATAGCAAAAATCTCATTTTGACTAACACTTTTCTGATTTCCCCAAAATACGTCTACATAGGAACAAAGCAAAAAACCGGGAATTAATTTATAACGAAATTTCGTTGTAACGAAGTGATGTTTCAGGTCAGGAGTTCGTTATAACGGGATTCGACTGTATTTCGCCCCGCTGATTCTGTTCTGCCGTTTCAAGGAAGATCGGTCAGTTTAACTTTATTTGGAATACTCAGCAAATCCCACAAACTCAACTGAAAAACGGGACGCGTAGATTCAGCCTTGGCCAATTTTTTTTTCTGTCAAGAAGACTAAACGGACTACTTCTCGACTCTCAGGATGTTCAGGCTTGTAGTGGGGAATCCTCACGTGGGGATACTGTTGTTGCCTAGATACCGGAATACTCAGCATCCGGTCGCCACTCAGACTTGGATACTAGAGTATTGGTGACCAACCTTCTTTCTGATTTGTTCGCACGCGCGTGATTGCTCACGACTGAAAATACTTCCGGGCACACGGAGATCCGGCATCTCAGAATAAATTCAGTATTCAAGATATACAGAAGACTGGATGTTGTGAAGATATTTATTATTTTAGATGTTAATTTTTTAAGGAAGGAAAAAACTCATCTCTGCCTCTACCGGGAGTCGAACCCGGGTCCCTTTTCAGTATTATTGCAAGCAAACTTTTTTTTTCAGTCAGGTGTGAATACGTTTGTGCAAAGCAACAAAAGATTCACGCATATGGAGGAAAAAAGTTAGAGGGCACGTTGTTGGGGTGACTAGGAAACCTGCAAGAGACCCGTGGACTGGTGACTCAACGTGTCAGCCTCATCTGTACTTCAATATCGAGGCTGCAGAAATACAAATACAAATACAAATACAACGCCACAACAGGCAAAATGCCCAACGAGGTGGCTGATAAAAAGATGCCCATAAAAATATGGTTGTCATATGTTTCAAAAATACAGCAACCCAATTAAAAATGCAATTAACACAAATTACAAACACTATATACACATGATAAAATATTATACAATGCCCATAAAGAATACTTATGGTTGTCTTATTCTAAGAATGGATAGCTTCTAGATTTACCCCAACATGTTTATCGTATTTCTTTTTAAACGTGTCAATTGTGTTACAATTTACTACCTCCGGCGGTAAGCTATTCCATTTGTTAACAACCCTATTGGAGAAAAATTCCCTGCGACACCATAACCTTGCATTGTCCCTCACCAATCGATACTGGTGTCCCCTTGTAAAAGCAGTCGATTGGCGGTGTACTAAAAGTTCATGGTCCATCCTATCCATCCCATTGAAAATTTTGAACACTTCGATCATATCTCCTCGACACCTGCGTTCATCCAATGTAAACATATTCAAAAAATGAAGTCTCTCTTCATAACTCAAGCCCTGTGTGCCAATAAGGACACGCGTAGCTCTTCTCTGCACCCCTTCAACCAAGTCTATGTCCCTCTGTAGGTATGGTCTCCAAAACCTTACAGCATACTCCAGTCCAGGACGAACTAAGCCTCGAAAAAGCGGAAGAATGACTTTAGGAGAACGCGAAGAGACCTTTTTGAAAATGAGACCAAGCATTCTATTCGCTTTTTTGACAACCGCTGAACAATGTTCAGAAAACTTAAGTCGCTCGTCAATGAGAATTCCCAAATCGGTGACTCTAGTTGCATCCGGGATAGTGACACCATTCAACTCGTAAGAGAACCGTGGGTTGTTCGAACCAAAATGAGCGACCATGCACTTATCTACGCTAAACGTCATGCTCCATTCATTTGCCCATGCTGCAATCTTGTTTAAGTTGGTCTGGAGCAACTCCCTATCGCTTTCATTTCCGATTACCCCCATTAGCTTCACATCATCTGCGAATTTGCTAGTAATTCCATCGATACCCTGATCGAGTTTGTCGATAAAAAGTGAAAAAAGTATGGGGCCAAGGACACTTCCCTGAGGAACTCCACTTGTGACGTCTGTCCAACAAGAGAATTCCCCGTTCACCATAACTCGTTGCGACCTATCTCTTAACCACGATTCTATCCAATTCAGCAAGTTGCCCCCTATTCCAATCTCGTGTAAACGCTTCAAGAGTTTGCCATGTTGGACCCGATCGAATGCCTTCTGGAAATCAAGGTAAACAACGTCGACATTTTTGCTCTTACCCAAAGCCTTAGTCACGTAATCATAGAAGCAAAGGAGGTTAGTTACACATGACTTCCCCTTCCTGAACCCATGCTGATTATCCGACAATACATTATTCTCGTCTATCCACTTCACAAACTGCCTTTTGATGATAATTTCCAAAATTTTCGAGAGGGAGCTCGTCAAACTCACTGGACGATAATTAGACACCACTTCTCTACTACCCTTCTTAAATATCGGAACAAGGTTAGCCAGTTTCCAATCTCCCGGGACGATACCCTCAGCAACACTACTCCTGTATATCTGTGCGACTGGCCCCAACAATTCATTAGCACCTTCCCTGAGAACCCTGGGATAGATATCATCTGGTCCTGGTGCTTTGCTTGCACATACATTTCTTAGAAGATTTAGGACCTCCACGTCTTCCACTTGAATATCGTTGAGCGTTTTATTACCCCATGCAACACCCGTATATCGAATATCATTATCTCCATTAAAAACCGACGCGAAAAAGTCATTGAAAGCACTACACATGCCTACATTGCTCTCTACTTTTGAGCCCCCTATCGAGAGGGGGCCAACTGTCCCCTTACATCCATTATTGAAAAAATGATTTTGGGTCAGAGCCAATGTTATCTGCCAACCTAGATTCAACTTGCTTTTTACTATCCCTTATCGCTTTCTTCAACAGTCTTCTTTTATCAGTAAACAATGATAGGTCACCTCGTCCACTTTTATACTCTCTGAATGCTCTTTTCTTTTCAAGATAAAGGTTCCGCACGCTATCCGTGAACCATAGAGGGAGTGATGTACAAACACGCTTTTTTCGAACAAAGGGTATGACGTCGTGCAAAACAGAGGACTTCGTACTAAATTCTTCCCATTGACTTACCACCCCTACTGATTCCAACCGGTCTTTGAAAACTTCCGCTAACCTTCTTCGCAAAACATCAAAGTTAGTTCTCCGAAAACAAGGAACCAGTCTTTTGTTATCAACCTTACCCGAGGAAAAGTTACAGTGAAATCTGACGATACGATGATCACTGGAAGAAAACTCTTCCCCCACCGAAACATGTTCAACAAGATCCTCAGAACTAGTAAGAACTAAATCCAAAATAGCAGTACCCCTAGTGGCTTCTGATACATGCTGATACAAAAAATTTTCGAGCACCAACTTAAGAAAGTCTCTTTCATACTGATTTCCAGATGAAAGGTTCTCCCAATCAATACCCGGGTAATTGAAATCCCCTAGTATGAGAACCCTCTTTCGCTTACACATGTAGGAAATTTCATCATGCATTTTGGCGATATAGTTTTGATCCCTATTCGGTGGATTGTAACAAACCCCAACAATAAGCTTATGACGTCTTTTGTTCTCAAGTTCAACCCATATGGTTTCAATATCACTTCTCTGTACGTTACACTCTCTAGCCTTCAAACATGATTTCACGTATATCAACACTCCACCCCCTTTCCTATCAGATCTATTTCTCAAAAAAGTATCGTATCCGGAGATGTGTAAGAAAGATTCATCCCCATCGTTTGCCCAAGATTCTGTAATGGCTATAAGATCCAAGTCCTCCACAACTATCATAGTTTCTAAAAAATCTTTCTTGTTACCCAAGCTCCTGGCATTTATTAACACACATTTTAATTTGCCCGGTGATTTAGTGTCAATCGAGAAGCCATCCAAGTCAGAGGTGGGTAATTCCCCGTCAGTACTGTTGTGATTATCATTAACTAACCCGCATTCCCGACTACGTGGTCTGGGAGTAAAAAACCTGACCTAAGACTATCGTAAACCTCCCAGACCCCTCTCTTATTTAGATGGATCCCATCCGAACGAAGCCACCTATCGGTAAATGCGGGAAGCTCCAAGAACGTGACCCCAAGTGAGGAGCAAATGTCCTTCAGGCCTATATTGAATTGGTGGATCCTACTCCTATATCCCCTACTACCCCTTGGCAGCACTGGAATCACTGCCACATCTGAACCCCCCTCCCTAGCGGATAATAGTAAATCCCGGTATTCTGACAGAGACTCACTAATATTCGCTCCTACCTGATTTGTTCCCACCCACAGAATCACCCGCAAGGGCAACTTTCGGCGATGAAAAACGTCTCGAACGTTGCCAATCTTCCCCCCAGGAAGACAACAGCGCTCGAAACCCCGAAAATCCCTACACACTCGGTTCCCAAGTTCCCTAACCATAGAATCGCCGATGATTAAACCCCTATCATTATCCCCCTCTACCTCATCCACGACCACCCATTCGCCCTCTAAAATGTCGTTGTTCGTGGAGATTGCTTCTTCATCAACAGGTGGCTCGACGACCAGAGGGTCCGTTATAACCGGGCCCTCTAGCACCCTAACTTTTTCCCGTAAAGCTTCGACCTCGAGTTCCAGCCTTTTTCTATCCAAGCACCCTTTACAATTGAAACTATCAGCTACTATACCCCTAGACCAGGGAAACCTCCCGTCGCAAGCTCTACACAACACTAGTCGAGGTCGAGGCATACTAACACTATTGCTAAAGCTAGATAATAATAATAATACTTAACAATACGAAAATGAGAAACGTTAACTGGAAATTAAAATAATGTAAAATACATTACTATGCAAAATATACGTAAGAGATTATACGAAAAAATTACGTAAAGTAGAATGCTCAGCACTAAATCACGAAGAATAAAATAAATATGTATATAAAGAATACAACACCCTCTAAAAAAAGTATTAAGCTACGAAGTACAATTTATACTTAGTAGACAATAATTCTTTATATTCTTGCGAAGGTGGTAAACTTATTGGTGGATAGCTTTGAGTAGCGCTGTGACAACAAGCAACTTGATTCGTTCAGTATTCAAGTCTCTTGGTCTGACCAAGTGCTGCAGTGGTAAGATGTTCATCTTCCACCGAGAAGGTCACCGTCAGGATCTACTGGTTCGATCCTGGAAAAGACTCAGACTGTGTTAGGCACACATACACAATTACACTTCCGGCGCAACTCACTAGGTAGTAAATCGCCTATAGATGGTGATAGACCTGAGTTGTGCTCGGTTTGAAAGAAAGTATACAGATCACACTTAGATTCTTTTGCTGGAGTTTGAAACAAATTGAATATCTGTGTTGTCCCAATTTATAAAAATAATAATAATTAAAACTGCATGGGAAATAACTTTCCTGGAGACTCTGTCTAGTAATAGAGACTTGTAGAGCTGCTGAACTCCTTCAGTCTAATTAGAGGCAAATACCGAATTATTTCAGTGTAGTCTATTGAGGAGTGGTGGGGGGGGGAGGGGTTTAACTGCCAGACAAACCAGAAATTTCAGTTTTGCTCTATGTTCTACTTTGTAATGAAACCAAAGTTTAAATGTTATCGAAATTCTGTGAAATGTGAACTTCAGTCTTGTTTAACTGGAGGGGGGGGGGGGTTGGATTTTCTCTTTCCCAGTTATTGGTGAGACCATGAACTCTTCCGTCTACGGGGTTATGAACTGAAGAGCCAAAAAAACTGGTACAGGCATGCGTATGCAAATAAAGAGATATGAAACCAATCAGAACACGGCGCTGCGGTCGACAACGACTATATAACACAACAAGTGTCTGGCATAGTTGTCAGATCGGTTACTGCTGCTGCAATGGCAGGTTATCGAGATTTAAGTGAGTTTGAACGTGGTGTTATAGTCGGCGCACGAGAGATGGGACATAGCATCTCCGAGGTAGCGATGAAATTTGGATTTTCACGTACGACCATTTCACGAGTGTACCGTGAATATCGGGAATCCGGTAAAAAATTAAATCTACGACATCGCTGCGGCCGGAAAGAGATCATGCAAGAACGGGACGACTGACGAGAATCATTAAACGTGACAGACGTGCAACCCTTCCGCAAATTGCTGCAGATTCCAATGCTGGGCCATCAACAAGTGTCAGCGTGCGAACCATTCAACGAAACATCATCGATATGGGCTTTCGGAGCCGAAGGCCCGCTCGTGTACCCTTGATGACTGCACGACACAAAGCTTTACGTCTCGCCTGGGCCCTACAACACCGACATTGGACTGTTGAGGACTGGAAACACGTTGCGTGGTCTGACGAGTCTCGGTTCCAATTGCTTCGAGCTGATGGACGTGTACGGGTATGGAGACAACCTCATGAATCCATGTCAACAGGGGACTGTTCAAGCTGGTGGAGGCTCTGTGATGGTATGGGGCGTGTGCAGTTGGCGTGATATGGGACCCCTGATACGTCTAGATACGACTCTGACAGGTACGTAAGCATCCTGTCTGATTACCTGCACCCATTCATGTCCATTGTGCATTCCGACGGACTTGGACAATTTCAGCAGGACAATGCGACACCCCCACACGTCCAGAATTGCTACAAAGTGGCTCCAGGAACACTCTTCTGACTTTAGACACTTCCGCTGGCCACCTAAATCCCCAGACATGTACTATATTGAACATATCTGGGATGCCTTGCAACGTGCTGTTCAGAAGAGATCTCCACCTCCTCTTACTCCTACGGATTTATGGACAGCCCTGCAGGATTCATAGTGCCAATTACCTCCAGCACTACTTCAGACATTAGTCGAGTCCATGCCACGCCGTGTTGCGGCACTTCTGCGGGCTCGCGGGGGCCCTACACGATATTAGGCAGGTGTACCAGTTTTTTTTGGCTCTTCAGTATATTATAGAAATTTCGTTCTGCTCTTCTTGAACATACATATGTTATGGCAAATGTGACACATCCGGTTATTCTATGTATAACAACCGATAATTATGCATAATCACCGAATATATTGGTAATTTTGATAAATTTCTCTAAATTTATTGCTTTTACCGGTGACTGTGCATAATACTCAATCGTCGTTGGTAAATAAAATGAATGCTAAAATGATTATCACAACTTTTACCGGTGATTATGCATAATGCCCAAGCGTCGTTGGTAAACATGATAAATCGTACTGAATTCATGACATTCCTTTCGTATTGCTCAGTATGATAAATCGGTCTCATTGTCGTGATGAGATTTATTATTTAGATTTCCGTACTTGTATCAGCCACAGTCACTTTGAACCCGATATAATGAACTCGGATTTAACGAATTTTATCCAACATCCCCGAAATAACTCCTATATTCTTGTTTGACGAATTCTGAAGTCGAACCTCGGTATAACGAACTCGTATTTTACTGATTTTTCGATCGTACCCCTAATGTAATGTACTCAAATTTCACTTCCGTACCTAGATATTGCGAACTTTTATTTAACAAATTATTTCACTTTAACGAATGTTTACAAGTTCTCATTTAACAGATTCACGCGGGAACAGGATTATATAAAATCCTCAATTTGTGAACTTCATTGAATATGAGTCCGTTATATCGGGTGTCCGACTACAATTACATAAACGGATTATGCATAATCACAGGTAAAAGTGAGTTATTTTCGAATTTATAAACTTTGCCAACGACGCTTGTGTACCATGCATAATCACCGATGAAAGTGGTTATCAAACTCACCTGTTATCAAACCTACCGAGCCAATCATGCATAATAACCGGTTTATCAAATTTATTTCAACTTATTTAAATTAGAATAAGTTGAAGCATTGCAAGAAAGCATTGATGATTGAAATTGATTTGATTCTGTTGGTTTTATGATGATATTATATGAATCACATTTCAGCTCAACCTCTCGAACTACAGTATAGTATACTCTAATTGGTCTTTCGACTCCACCTATAGGTAATCCGGGATTCTTAAAGTTCGACAAAGATGCATACACCGTTTCCGAAAGTATAGGTACAGCGACGTTCACGGTCATTCGAACAGGTGGAGCCGACGGCGTGATCAGAGTTCAGTGGAGCACCCAGGATGGTACCGCGGTTTCCGGGATGGACTACGTGTCGGTTAATAACGTTATCGTCTTCCAGGACGGCGAGACTCGGAAAGTGGTTACGGTCACCATCATTGATGATAACGTGAGGGAACCTGATGAGGACTTCCGATTAAAGCTGTTCGATCCGTCTGGAGGTGCTGTTCTTGCGAGCACTGAATACGTGCGGGTCGTTATACAGGACAATGACAGTAAGTGCTTTCATTAGATATCAAAGAGTCTTTGTAAACTATTATTTGGTGGGATTGTTGATTAGCGCGGTTCGCGATTTGATGTAATATTTTGCTCAATCAACAGTAAACGGTTACATCAACGCGTCGCCTTACCTGTGGGGGGGCATCCGACATTCATTACCTTGCCGAAACGGCCATGTCTTACCATCCAGCGAGCCGGAACCACACGTCAAGGTCAACCAACATGACATCCAGCATGGAAACCTTGAGAATATCACTTCTCATACGAACAAGGGTTTCCTTTAAGGAATGTCAGAGGTTTTTGCCTTGGCGCAGCTGGCGACAAACCAGGGGAGAGCTATTACCTTCCCTTATGTCAGCGGTCCTGTCAAGAGGAAATCCGCATGACGCGACACGAAGCTAGCAAACTGCCGCGAAGGCTGCGCGCTGTTGGTCCCACCGGACCACACGGTTCCTGAAGATTCCCGAGATATGCCGGGCGTGTGGTGGCATTTAAGAAGATAGTGGAACGGATCCTGCTCAATCAACAATGAAGAAATTAGTAGTATTGTCAATTTTGTTCACCAGTGCCGCTGCCATTGCCCCGAGTGGCGCAGTGGTAAGATGCTCGTTTGCCACTATTAAGGATACCATCAGGTTCGCAGGTTCAATCCCAGGGAAGAACATAGTTAACAAGTTCTTTCCTTTCTGAACCTAAGGTGATCACCGACAGATGGCGACTTGATGTCAGGCCCAAGTCTATCGGTAGTAAATTGTTGTATGATGATATGACAGTTGGTGAGCGCAGACGAGTATTCACGGGGGGGGGGGTGCTTAGCGGACTATAACTCAATTCGGAAAAATATTAGGGGCTGCAAATTTGGGGAATGAGTAGTAAAGAAAATAATTAGAATGGGGTAAGCGCGTGAAAAAGTGTTTTAATCCATAAATGGTAAAGCCATAGGCCTGCCTCTGCCATTTGAGCGGGACACCAAGTCAGTGAATGACCAAACGAGTGAACTATAGGATTTGCAAACATGTGTGTGAACAAAAGAGAGGCCAATAGAGCAAAGAGTCAGTGAATGTCCCAAAGAATGACCTAGAGAGCAAGGGACGAGGTCAGTGATTGACCAAAAAAGAATGACATAAAGAGTGTCTGAGCATGAGAGTGACCTGGAGGTCAAAAGACCAGGTCAATAAGAGATGTGCAACCTATATGTAATATTTTTATTTATTATTCTGAAGATATTTAATAAAATTTCCAGACTCACCCATTCTCCAGGAACGCTTCGATATCTCAATGAGATGGGAAGCGGGGTGTGTTTGATTTTCAAAGGTCAATAAAAGAGCAAAACAGTATGAAAGCATGTGAATGATCAAAAGAACGACCTGGAGGGCGCGTGGCTACGTCAGTAAGTGACCAAGAATGTGAGGGACCTAAAGAGTGAAGTACTATGTCAGTGCGCAATCAAAATAGTGACCCGGGGGGGGGGTTTAGGAGCATAGGAGTTGACCAAGGGAGCGAGGATCAGGTGAGTGAGCGACCAAAAAAGTGACCTCGAGCGTGTGCAAGCATGTAAGTGACCAAAACAGTTTGTGAGAATGTGAGCGACCATGAGAGTGATCTTGGGACAGAGGTGTATTGGCAGAGGCGAGAGGCCAAGAAGGGCTGCTAATTTGAGTCATTGAAATCATCCCGAATTGTTTCTTTCATCAAAATTCAAATTATTTGTTTCATCAAGATCCGAAATTATAATTTCTTTCATAATTTTCTTTTTCAATCGTTTTCTGAAAATGATCAGCGGGCCACAACAAAAAGAGGGGAAAATGTGACCCGCTAGCCATGCGTTGGAGTTCCCTGGCCTATATAGTGATATCAACGGCCCATTTCAAAAACGAAACAATTCGGAAAATTGAATTTTTGAGTAAAGCACATAAAAAATGAGAACGGGGGAAAATGCCTCCACATATAGCAAAACCGCGACCGGTCCCAATACTGCTGATACGCTGCCCCCATTGGGCAATTAAACCTGAGCCGACTCTCATTGAATTCCATGCATACTGGATCTTTGAAATGCGGATATCTCAAAACAAAAGAATTATGGTTTGTCGCCTTTGGGGCCGTTCAAGTATTACGTAAGCAAATTTTCAGCCATTTTTGAAGCCCTCTTCCTCCCCCCCCCCCCGTCAGCAAAAGTCGGCAAAATTCTGACCCCCGCCCCCTGTCGGAAAAATTTCGTCATCAGCTCTGCCCCTCTGAATCCTAACGCAAATTGGTGGGATCAGAGACGTACACGGGGGAAGGAGCATGCGGGGCTCATGTCCCACTCCCCCACGACCAAAAATTTATTTTTTTAATGCGAAAAATATTGTTTTTAAATTGAAATGTCGGAAGAAAATACCTTTATATGTTATTATAACACAATTTCTGTTAAAATTTCAATGTAAGGCTACGAACTCAAAAAATTTATCTTTAATAAATTCATTGCGACCCGCCCTCTAAGCCATATACAGATGAATCGCATAAACGCCCTTGGCCCGCGGACCAAATATGGCCCTGGGGTTTATCTGATGCGGCCTGCCCTCCTCAAACCTAATTTTGTGAAAATGAACTAAGCGGCACATTTACAGATCGATCAAGTGTCCCGTGGTACAATTCCAGAACATTTAAGTCGCCCGTGTCACATTTACAGATCACTTAAATGACCCGGGACAGTTTCAGAACACTTAAGCGGTCCGTGACACATTTAGAGATCCCTTGAGTGACATAGTTTTAGAGCACTTAGGTGCCCCCCCCCCCAGTGCTGTTCTACATCACTCAAGTTACCCGCGGCACATTCTCAGATTATTTAAGTGATGCGTGGCACAGTTCCAGAGCACTTAAGCGGCCCGGACACATTTCCAGATCACTTGGATCCGCGAAATATTTAGAGATCACTAAAGTGGCTCTGTAGGGCGCTTATAAATAGGGGGGGGGGGGTGTTACTTCAAGTGCCCACAAACTATCGAAAGGTTTTTCTCGTTTTTGGCGCACCAAGTAAGATGTCATTAAAAATATTTCATATTTTCATAAAGGATGGTTGATGACGTAAGCATTATCTCCCCCCCCCCCCGACATCAAAAGTCAGGAAATCGGAAACCCCCTCCCCCCCTCGATGATGACGTAATACTTGAACGGCCCCTTTGGAACTGGACCATCGATACCAAGATTAGTTAATATTTGTTTATGCATATATTCCTTCGAAATAATTCATTTGATTGTTGTTGTTTCTTTCCACTTCAGAGATCCCAGGAGTTGTGCAATTCCAAGTCACCGATATCAGGATTTTCGAATCGTTCCAAAAGGTCACGCTTACCGTCACGCGAACGGGCGGATTCGACGGTCCGATAAGCGTTCGCTATGCGACTGCCGATAAAACAGCAACGAAATCGATGGATTACGTCGAGACCATAGGTGAGATCCAATTCGGTGACGGCCAAAGAGAAGCGACCATCGACATCACCGTCATCGACGACAACCAGAGGGAACCCGAGGAGCAGTTCGTCGTGCAACTCTTCAGCCCCGTGGGAGCTACTCTCGGGCCGAACAGAGTCATAACAATCACTATAGTCGATGACGACGGTGAGTTGCATTTTGCACAATCTGACGCCCTCTTCTATGAATTGTGTGACTTCTGTTCTCACTGTATGTGACGGATATTATTGGTAATGGATTTTTTGTTTTTTCATTTGCAGCTCGTCCGGGTGTCATCCAGTTCAGCAAACCTACTTATGCAGTGCGCGAAAGCAACGGTGTTATATTCCTCAGCGTTACACGTACCCAAGGTCAGGATGGATCCGTTCGGGTCAGGTATACGACAAGGGACGGGACTGCGACGGCCGGCAGGGATTACACGCCTGTCTCTGGCACTCTGACGTTTGGCGATGGTGAGACCGAAGTATCTTTGCGAATTCCTATCCTGGATGATCGGGAACAGGAGAGAACCGAGACCTTCACGGTGGAGCTGATGGACCCTACGGGAGGGGCTGTGCTTGGACCCACAAGTGCCGCCTCCATTGAGATCACAGATGACGATGGCAAGTGGTTTCTAGTTTTTTCCAAATCTCTATGTGAAAAGTTTAATTCTTCAAAAAAAGTTATCACTTTTTTTTCCTGTTTTCCAGCTCGTCCGGGTGTCATCGAGTTCAAGCAACGCATGTATACAGTCCAGGAAAGCAATAACGCCGTATTTCTGACTGTTCAACGGACTCAAGGTCTGGACGGTGTGGTCCGAATCAGATATACGACAAGGGACGGGACTGCGACGGCCGGCAGCGATTACACTCCTCTCACTGGCACGCTGACTTTCGCCACTGGTGAGAGTGAGGTTACTTTACGGGTTCCCATCATCGACGACCGGGATCTAGAAAGAACTGAGACATTCACGGTTCAGCTTCAAGATCCGACTGGGGGAGCTGTACTCGGACCAAACAGCGTTTCTACTGTGGAGATCATAGACAATGATGGTAAAAAAACCTTCTTAAAAGAATCGCCTTATGTCCACAACATTTGACATACCTAAAAATTATTCAAATCTATTCGAGTAGAGACTTTACGCCATCGCCATACTCAGGGTCTGTTCCTCATGAGTTTGAGACCTAGGCAAATGTGAATTTTTACGGTCTTTTATGTATAGTCATCTTTCAGATAGAGACGTACGCAGGGAGAGGGAGCATGTGGGCTATGCCTAAAATAATATAACAGGCAGCCAATTCCAAGGAACTGAATGAATGAACGCCAGAACTCTGCCAGCGGGCCTATCTCGTTACCGAGATGTCTTCCATGGCAGAGTCTGGAACAAACTTTGGGGCCCCTTGTGCATGCGAGAAACAGGCCCTGGCCTGGCGATACTGCGAAAAAAAAAATCACGGATGGAAAAGCCCACGCCAGGCAAAAATCACTGTCATTCTAATTTTTCTTTTAGTTCGTCCGGGTGTCATCCAGGTCAAGCAACCAACGTACACAGTCCAGGAAGGTAGCGGTGCCGTTTTCCTGAGCATTATCCGAACCCAGAGTCAAGACGGTGCGGTCCGTGTCCGGTATGTCACACGGGACGGAACGGCGACAGCCGGAAGAGATTACACCCCTGTCTCAGGCATCCTTTCGTTCGCCAATGGTGAGAGCGAAGTCTCCTTGCGGGTACCCATCCTGGATGATCGAGAACAAGAGAAGACTGAGACGTTCACCGTGGAGCTCATGGACCCAACCCAAGGATCCGTACTCGGACCCACAAACGTAGCTTCTGTCGAGATCATTGATGATGATGGTAAGAAAAATCATCTAATAGAGTATAAGACGCGATAGAAGTATCCAATTGCTGCGTGAGGGAGACTGGGGCTACTTGGCATCATTATTACTTTTGATATCTCTATTTTTTTCTACAATGCTTACAGCAAATTGATCGACGCTGTGGATAGCGGTACTCCTTGGCTACAAATTAGGGATGAGAATATCACTTAAAATTGTATGCTAAATCACTCAAAAATTATTCCAACTAGGCCAACTTACTCTAGATGTAGGGCAAGTTGGCAAGTATAGCATGATGATTTATAGTAACGGACCCCTAGGAATTCACGAACATATTACTGGGGAAGGGGGTGTCCACGTCCCAATTGTAAGAATATTAACGAAAATAAATATTAAGTTGAATAAAGTAATAGAAATAAATTGCTTGAAATAAAAGTTTTAATCAAAGTCATGCACAAAAGCACGGCTGCAACGTTTGCTAGACTGCACTGGTTTTACTGTTATGATTTTTGACAAAAATTGTACTTGTGAGTGATAGAGGTCTCGATAGGAGTATGAAAAGTTGTTTTAGTTCTTTTGCACTCCAGTAGATGACATTGTTATCGCATCGATTTCATTCTTATTGGGTAGAATGTCCTCAGAACATTCATGTGACAATGGTACGATGACCTATTTTGTTTTTTCCCATATATATCCAAAAGTTGCACAATTTTCAGTATTTTTTTCAATGCAATATGCTCATTTCGTCATTATAAACGTTTTTTCTGTGAAACACACTTTTTTCACAGCGATTTGGGAACAGCTTCGGTATAAGGGACAGGTTGGCGATTTTCGGCGACTTTTTTTTCGGCGCCAAATATGTCCGACGACCCCATCAAAAGTCGCCAAGGCCGTTAGACACATTACGAGCGCCGAAAAAAAAAAACGCCAGCATAGAAAACAATATGAAAAATATCATGAAACACACAAGAGAAATGGGAACATAAATAAGAGCTGGATTGAGCGAGCATAAAACCAACAAGCATAATTATAATAAAAAAATAATTATAAATTAAAACCCGGACTCTCTTTCCGGGTATCCAGATTCTTTTGAATAAAATAAATAAATAAAATAATAACGATGCAGGGGCATCCTGCATGTAGAAAAGAATAAATATTGGAAAATATTAAAGGTACAACATGAGGGAAAAGATATCCAAAATAATTAATCCGACACACACACACTACATCATATACATGGAAGGAAGAGAAAATGAACTAATCTCCCAACGGTTTTTCAAAACGCCGCGGCTATAAGGTGACGTCATTTGGAAGAAAAAAAGGGAGAGAATAGAATGGAAAAAGAGAAAACCAGTTTGAAAATGGCAGTAAGACCCGTTTGAAAGACGCGCTAGGACACTAGGAACACGGAAAAACAACAACCAGCGCCACCGCCTCGCAGAATTCTTCGAACATTCTGGAACAACAGCAACTTATCGCCGGAAAAAAAGTCGCCAATTTGGCGTGTCCCTTATACCGAAGCTGTTCCTTTCACTCAATTATAGAGTTAATTTATCAAGTCTGCCTGTGGGTCACCTATGCTATCTTTGCGAACCATAGGGGCTGAGAAACGCAGCTCTAAATTATCTCCAAGCTTCACTGTACACGTGATTGTTAAGAAAAACAGAAACCAGTCCCTAGAGGCAGAGAAGGAACCTTGAAATCGGTCGTTATTGAATGAAAACACTTCCACATTTTTCTCGATTTCTCAAAAACTTGATTTTCGGACTAATTTCCTTCTTAAACATGACGATCCAATTGTTGGAAACGCTTCAACATATTCACGGGCTTCTCAGAATGACAAAAACTTTAATTAAGAAAAAAAATCCTTTCAGGAAATCAGGAAACTTGCTCTCCTTCCTCTCTGGGAGTTTCCCCTGACACTGAAACTACAGTGGATGATGCAACACCCTCGGGTGGTTCGACACTGGCGAAACTGGCACTATGTGTTTTTATGCAGTAGAAAAAAAAAGAATCTGTATGCCAACTTACCCCTTATGCCAACCATGCCTGGTCTTCCCTACCAAAGTTCTGGCCCATTCATAACGACTCATGCACGGATCAGATTTGACTTACCGAGTCACGATATTATTTCAATTAATTGATTCACCGTATTCCGTTGGTTTTTTTGTATCCCCTTATAGAACCGAAGAGCGTCATACAATTCGCCAAGAGAAACGGAGCCGTCAGGGAGAGTTCCAAGAGCATCCGTATCCTTGTTGTCCGGAGAGTTAACCTCAAGAGGAGAGCCACCGTCCGCTTCAGGACTGTCGAGAGAACGGCCAAAGCTGGCGAAGACTTCCAGTTTACAGAAGGTACCGTGGTTTTCTCGCCGGAGGAGTCGCAGCAGATAATATCCGTGCCGATAATTGACGACAACAGGCAGGAGAACAACGAATTGTTCGACGTGGTTCTGATGGAACCTAGCAGGAACGCAGCCCTAGGTGCCCCGGATAAGTTCACAGCTGAGATCTTGGACAATGATGAAGGTGAGAATTATTATTATTATTATTATTATTATTATTATTATTATTATAGCAAGAAACTCAATTTTCTAATGATTGAGATGATTGCTTAATGTCTCAAATTTTTATTCGACAGACCTCGCAGTCATATCCTTCCAAGATACTCACGTCATGGTCAGAGAATCTGACCAAGTAGCCCGCTTGGTTGTCACCAGAACGGGCGGCAGCGGCACGGGTGCTGTACGCTTCAGAACTGTCGATGGTACGGCCACCACAAACCGTGACTACAGGCCGAAAGACGGAGTACTGAATTTCAACGTCGGCAACACCGAAGCTGTAATAACCATAGATATCATCTTCAGTCCGTACGTGAAACCAACCCGTAGTTTCAGAGTACAGCTCTTCAGCCCTTCTGTCGGCAGTGTGCTCGGAGACAAGGAAGCAAAGGTCACCATAGTTGAGGATCGGTTGCAATTCGATGAACCTACCACAAACGATACTCAGGGTACAGGCGTAGTAGGTAAATATACAATTGAATACTTGCTCGTGATTGAGTGGATCGATTCGGGCTATCCATCGTAATTTCGGTTTTGAAATTAACTCTCATCTCGTTTTCTTCTACAGGGAGTACAACAACGCATAAACAGGAAGTTGGAAGCACAGGTGGCACCACAAGATCACCCGTAACAGATGGAGTTGATCCTGAGCCAAATGTTCCTCTATCTGATTCTTTGTTACCAGGCATGGGTGGCTCATCTGGTGGCTCATCTGGTGGCTCATCTCTTCCTGTCGTTGGTTCTGTGTTATCGGGAATCGGAGGCTCTTCCGGGGGATCATCTCTTCCTGTCGTTGGTTCTGTGTTATCGGGAATCGGAGGCTCTTCTGGAGGATCATCTCTTCCTGTCGTTGGCTCTGTGTTATCGGGAATCGGAGGCTCTTCCGGAGGATCATCTCTACCTATCGTAGGTTCTCTGTTATCTGGTAGCGGTGGTTCGAGATCATCTTTGCCTCTTTTAGGTTCCTTGTTAGGTGGTTCTGGCTCTTCCGGATCGTCTCTTCCACTGCTGGGTTCTTTGCTGTCGGGTGGATCAAGTCCTCCCGCCTCTGCCATGATATCATCTCAGGTCAATACAGGAAACTTCCCGATAGTGATGTGTAAGTATGACAATACAATAATTCAATCCGTGTTCAATAGTATGGTATGAGTATTACTTGGTGTATGACGATTTTGTGAATCTGATTTATCGATTAATCCATACCAAATTTTAAAATACAGAATGGATTCCTGGGGTTAAAGAAAACATAGTGCCCCTAATACTATGTCATTATGCATCACAGTTTTAATGTTTTCTATCACTAATGTTTACTATCTTAGCATGCCCGAAAGGAATGATGCTCAAAGAATGCGCCAGGACATGTCCACCAAGCTGCGAGAACTTGATGGGCTCCACCAAATCGCCTTGCAGTGGTTCCGCAGGTGGCATAGGATGCATAAGGGACTGCTTCTGCCCCGATGGCCTTGTACGAAATTCCAGAAACGGCAACATGTGTGTTCGACCGTCTCAGTGTGGTAAGTCGTCGTTTCTTGGTATTTGGAGCCATTTACCGTGAACTTGCAACTTAAATCCACTTATTGGTATTTATATTTTCTCTAGGTATGGTTTGTCCATCATGCTTTCATTAAACGTGAAGACCATGAGCGTTTGAAGTTATAGGGGGAAAAAAGTCGTCACAGCTCATGTGAAATTGGAAGATCTACGCTCTTGTATGTGATATTCTGTAAATGAGCAGATTCGAGTCATGTAAGAATTCCCTTGGACTGAGTTGGAGAAGTTATTGTAAAAGTCATTCAGAGTAGAAAATATTTTTCTGTATCAGTAAATGTGTCGAAGATCTCTGTAGAAATATAATCTCTGTCATTCGTTCATTAAAGTTAGAAGTTATGTCACGTGTGTTAAAGCTGATCTTTTCTATGGCCTGCATCATTCAGCACGAACTCTTGATGCTGTCAAATGTTGATGCGCAGAAAAAATGTCCTCAATTCTATTGGACCCAGAAATCAATATAAAGTCAATCTTGTCCGAAGCAAATGGAAAAAACTCATTCCAGCTCCTTTTCATTTCTTTTTAACTTTTTTTTAGTCATCGCGAAGCTGTGCGGTGCAACCATACGAACGGAAGAAGCTGTCTTTATGTCCGCGTTCTACTTCTATGCTCCTGTTTGGTGACACCCCCCCCCCCAGAAACATGTGATGTATCTTTCTACTATACATGGTAGAAAGAGAACACGTAAAAGAGAAATAGAAAAACGGGGTAGAAAAATCATCTGTACCACATACAGGGTGGGCAAAAAGTCCGTAAAAACTGTAAAAATTCATAAAAGCCGGGAAAATAACCGAAATAAAAACAGTTTGCAGGGTTAGCATCTCCAGAGGTCACGAGAATATTTTTGACATGAAAAAATAACTTAAAGACAGCCGATAGGTGGCGCTGGCATACACAAGTCAAACAAAAGATACGCAAATGACGAACAGAATGCCTCCAAATCGTTTATTACAGCAGTATGTGTTCCACATGACCACCACAGGTTCACGTAAAAGAACTTCACCAACAAAGCTTTATCCTCCGCACTCAGCATACTTGTTCACATACTCATCCTTGCTTACAACGGTGAACTGGTTGTGGATTAGGAGCGCAAGTTCTTATAAGTCTCATTTGCATATGTCCACTGAAGTCACTGGCACCAGAGCCACCTATCGGCTGTTTTGAGGGATTTTTTTCCTGTCTTAAACAAATCCCTGTGACCTAGCGATGCTAACCCTGCAAATAGTTTTTTTATTTCGGTTATTTTCCGGTTTTTATTCATTTTTAAAGTTTCTACGGACTTTTTGCCCGCCCTGTATTTTTTCTAGTTTTCTTCCTTCCATCTCTATTTCTTTCCCCCCTCCCTTCTTTTTCCTTTTTTAACATGCGAGCAAGAACTCCCCCCACCCCCAGAATTAACACGCCATTACTTTGAATAGAGATCGTACTTTTTTTTTTTGTTGCCAGAAGCCTGTATGTGAAGACGTTAAGAGAAAAAAGAAAACCTCAAAATATAACTGATGGATAATCAGCAAATTAGAAATTCAGCAGCATTTAATTTCTCGCAAACAAGTGAGAATTCATAATGCAATTTACAATTTCCATGCCAACCACAGCTTGAGCTATGAATATTACAGTCCACTACCGCGGTGAGTCCCACATGGACGAGGGGTTAGCACAGAGGTCGAGCACTGCTTGTATCCATCATCAAAAACGAAGAGCATCCTTTTCGGCAAGTTCGACGTACGAATGCATAAAATCAGGATGATTTCCATCCCAGAACGCAAGTTGCACAAGGAATTTAATTGGAACATTAATCTCGCGAGCACGAAATCGGTTACGAGCATAGAGCACTCTGGGTGCTTTAGGAAGCACAGTAATGCTCGCGAGCAACGGGTTGAGCTGCTGGCTGGATATGCGAGGTGGCATATCCAGCCGTTCGTATATATGATACAAACCTCGTGAAATTATTAAGGTGTAGACAATGATGCCTAGTTCCGGAAACGCCTGCCACGCATCTGTCTTGACGCATAGTCTCACTTGAGCGCTGCCCCCCCTCCCCCAGCTGCATGAGAGGGGCCTTAGATGCCCTGGCATAGCAATTGTCATTAATAGCGTCGAACACTCTGTGAGTCTCACAGGATAAGGGCCAAAAGGTGTCGTCCTTAAAAGACTGTGAGAGAATTTCAGTGCATATTCATCTCACCCGGAAATAAATAAAAAACAAAAAAATTAGCGGCGGAATGTAATTAATATAGCCACGAAAAAATTATTAAAAATGGTATCAGTTGGCTACTCATCACCTCTCGCGCTTCTTGGCGACATCTATATTGAACAAACAGCACAATGGACAAAACAGACAAAAAAAAAATTAAACAAACACTTTTCGACCCAAAGGGATATAAAAAAACCTTCCATGGGTCGTATTGATACATTACGTAAAGAATTTCTGGCAACATACATAGATATATTTTACTACAATTGCTGCATTCAAGTCACACCAACTATATTACCTTAAAATGTTAAACTATAGTCTGATATGTCGAAATATAGATATATTTTCTTACACAACAAAGATATAAACAAATTTTACTCCTTATATCATTTGAAATTTCATTAATTATCGAACGAAACGAACCGCTCCATATCTGCTATTTCCAGTATACGATCTTTTATAGCCTTTTTAAACATATAAAATGATTGCTGTTGTCTAATAATATCATCAAATTCTCTACATATTCTTGGAGCAAGAAAACATTGATTTTTTGAAAATTGTTTTTTTAGGTAATGGTATTTGATATAAATATTGTGATCTCATAATGCTTCTTTGTATGTTCACCCTGGGATACCAATCAGGATTCTTATAGATGAATACTAAAACTTTATACAGATAAAGTTGCCGTATATTAAATTGGATTAATGATACTTTATTTTGTGAAGAACTGTTAGTTTGTATAATGTCACGTCGCAAACAGTCATAAAGATTATCTATAGTATGGATTGAATTTTTATGTCCCCCCCCCCAAACTTGTAGTCCATATAAAACTTCTTTCAAACTTTGGTGTGAGATGATAGCCTTTAATTTATACGCCATTGCTGTAATTGCTCGTAATTTATTAACAACTTGATCAGCATGATCTTTCCATTTTAGGTTATATGAAATAATGATTCGAAGATATTTATAATGCCGTACTCTTTCAATGTATGAACAGTTACATATAGTATTTGAAAGAAAGTCGTTACATTCATGAAATTTCATTAAATCTGTCTGTGTGCTTAAGTTAGTTCAATTAAAAAGAACCCATTTAGTTTTGCTAGCATTTAGCCTAAGTCGAAGGTTTCGAATTCTTTTATTTATTGCATGGATGTCTTTTTCCAAATTTTTTATCAGTTCTTCAGTTGTTTCAGCGGAAGAAACTAGAACTGTATCATCTGCGAATGAAACAAGTTGACCGGAAATATTGATATTATGAATTTCATTAATGTAAATAGAAAAAAGTATTGGGCCAAGGACCGATCCCTGAGGTACGCCTGTATCTATTGCCCTTACCTGACTTATCGTATTGCCTACTTTAACGGTCTGTTTCCTATTTGTTATAAATGATCTGAACCAATCAAGCGGGAGCCCTCTTACTCCAATATTTTTTAGTTTTTCCAATAAGATATCCCAGTTTACTGTATCAAACGCTTTACTGATATCTATAAATACAGCTGCTACTTTTTTGTTATTAATAATTTTATTTTGTATATAGTCCATTAATCTAATCATAGCCATTTCAGTATTCCTTTTTTCCCTGAAACCAAATTGATGATTTGAGTAGTAGGCAATGGCGTGTAAATAACTATTAAGTTGTCGTTTTACCCATTTCTCTAATAATTTTGACATAATAGGTAAAATCGAAATTGGTCTGTAATTGTTCATGTCATCTTTATTACCTTTCTTGTATATAGGCGTAACAATCGACTTTTTTAGTTCATTATAAAATATTCCAGTATCTAGAGATTTATTAATCAGATGGGTTATTAGTGATGGGTGGTGACGATAGATAAATTTAATCATTTTTGGTGTCAGACCATCACTTCCTGCCGGCTTATTAATATTAATTGAGTTAACCAAGCTTTCAGTTTGTGGCAAGTCAATTTCGTGAAGAACAATTGAATTGAGTTGAGAACTTTCGTTGCTTACAAAGTCATTTGTTTGATTGTTTACTTCAGTATCCCTCACTTGATTTATAAAGTTATCATTAAAATCGTTAGCTAGTTTATTTTGATCTATACAAAAACTTCTTTCCATTTTCTTTTTTTCTTTCCCTCTAACTTTTCTGTTTCTAGAATGTAGTTATTTCTTTTTTTTCCTCTCTCTTACGCACTTTTTTTGTCAGTGATGTACTTGACCATGCGATGTTGGAATCACGTCACTAACACTCTAGGGTTGCCGAAATAATACTGACCGCCGCTAACACTCTAGGGGAGGAGGGGGGGGGGGTTGTGGGATTTTTAAATTCATTCTTGGCTTCTATTGGCGTTCAAAATATTGATGTTTACGATTTCTTTTTAAGTGATCTTCAATGATTCGGGTGGTATTTATTAATATTTTTTCCTTATTTGCATATTAAAATTAGAATCAGTTGACTACGAATTAGTTTCAACCGGTTGCTCGCGAGCACCATGGTGCTCTGAAGTACCCAGGGTGCTTGATGCTCGTGTCCGATTTCCTGCTCGAGAGCACTTGATAAACGTTTGAATTAATAAAAACCTTGTTCGAATTGCGTTCAAGGTCTGAAATCATCCTGATTTCGTGCATTCGCATGTTAAAACTGCTGAAAGGGTACTCTCTTTCTGACGATGGGTTCAGTCAGTGCTCGTGACTATAAAAAGGTTGAAGACCTCTGACTCCACTGCAAATGAAATATAGAGGTGATAGGAAGTCTGGCTTAATTGATTGAAAATGGTGTCAAATTTCTCACATAATTATCACGGTTTATGAAAAAATCACCGACGGAAAATTCACCGACAACAATTCCAGCCATGCAATTAACTACTGAGAAAATTCAACGCTGGAAAAATTCACCGACAACAGTTCAACACGAGTTACTGAGCGTCAGTGAGCGATGTAGGGATTGTATTTAGTGAGTGAGAGACACAGTGGTTAATGTTGGTGAGTGAGCAAACTAGCGAGTGACAGAATGAGCGGCCTAGAGATAGAGCAAGTCCTCTGTGAGTGAGGGTCATGGTGAGCAACCCCTGGTAGACTGAGTGGTCAAGTGAGCCAGCGAGTGACAGAATGAGTGATCTAGCGAGTGAGTGAGCGTCAGAATGAGTGAGCAAGCGAGCGTCGGAATACGTGACCTAGTGAGTGCGTGAGTGACTTGGTGATTAATTGTTAACAAGCATTGAACAGAAAAAGCTTCACATTAGATTCGCAACACATACATATTTTCCGAGGATGATGTCACTCTCCGCTATCCGGAGAAAGAATGATAACGGAGAGTGACATCATCCTCGGATAAGTAGCCATCTGGTGGCATTGTCAGCAATTGTGAGTTATGGTCTGAGTTAGGTCCGACCGTCCATGTACGGTCCCGTTCAATGCACACGAGCTTCAAGGAAAGATTGAGATATTCGTTGTCTTTGTAGTCTAGTGGTCTAGGGCGCCCACCCGGAAAGTGAAAGGACGAAGGTTCGATTCCCCGCAGTGGCAGTTGAATTTCTCTCTTTCCAAAATATATCTTCGCATCAGGCAGCTGTTAAAAACCTTTGTACGTACATATTTCCAAGCATGTTTCTGGTCTTCGACCACCTGCTAAAATATCTTCATTGGCAGCGCCGGGCCATGATCTGGCTAGGAGAAGGTGATTGAGTGCGTGTGTGACAGAGTGAGTGACCTACTCAAGGAGTAATGGAGTTAGTGAGTGACCGAGTGAGCAACCTGGTGAGTTTATGATAGAGTGAGGGAATGACAAAGCAAGCGACTTAATGAGTGAGTGACCTAGGGAGTAAAATGAGCGACCTACAGAGAAAGTGAGTGGCCGATGTACTGAGAGAGAGAGAGATTGAGTGACCTCACATTCATTCATGTTCACTTATTCATTCGCTCAAACGTCCACATGCTCATTGGATCATTTATTCACTCGTTCACTTGTTCTCTCGATCATTTATTCAATCATGTCGAACTGAATCTCGAGTTCATGAATGTCATTCACTCATGTCGAGCTGTCTGAACATGTCGTCAAGAGTGAATTTTCCCAAATAAGGACTTTCTTAGCGGTGAAAAAAAAATGTTGTCGGTGACCTCCCCCGCCAATTTTTATCACAACCTCATTACCTGTGTATTTATGTTTCATGAAAACATTGCGAAACTTTTTGTTTACAGTACTTACATCTTACAGTATTGATAGAAGTTTGTTTTGGGGGGTATAAGCAATACTCATTGTTTTAACAGTGGATGAGAAAATCAATGTATAATTAAATCAGTCAGTTGAATACTGGTTGCTTTATTAGTGAAATGTTTAATATTTGCGAATCGGCTTGAGAACAATATTTTATATTTGTTACAGGCACACACAATTATACAGAGATTCCCATAAGAAATTTTCAGTCTCCAGGGCCTATTGATATTGCACGTTAGATCCACATCAACTTTTTAATTACTAATTTACGAGATTAAAACCCCATTTAAAGATTAACACCTAAACAGAATCTTCCATTAGGTAGATTTTCATTATACACATAGAAGAATATATAATTCCCTTTAATAATATTTGTAATAAGTTAAAACTAAATTTATGTATTTATACTATTTTTCTATTTGTCCCTAATTGTTTCCAGTTGGGTGAGATGAAAAGCGAAATACGATAGAATAGAGTGGCCACCCCTTCGGGTGCGGTGACTTTGCATTAATTTTTCTCCCTTATAATAAGTTGCAAAACAATTATCCTTGCATAAACAAATAACTAAAACCTTTCTCTTCCTTGCAACATTTATGAAAAAATGTTAATTCGTTAAGGTATCCGACTACGTTCGAGAATTCTTTTCCGTAAAATGGTACTGGAGTGAACTTTAACAGCTTTTTTTTTGATAGAAAGCGTCCGGGAAATGGTGAAAACGGTAAAAATTTCGGTCTTCCTGTACCATTTTCTATGAAAACGTCATTTTTATGTCAAATTTTAGGCAAAATCCAAGTAATATTCGAAACACGATTGCAAGCAATTTTGATAATGAAATGGTTTGTGATTTTTCACAGTACATTCAGCTAGTAATGTTGCAGGTTATGAACTAAAATTTAAAGGATCGCGTAATATGCCCATAGGTTACGTCAAAATATGTTAATGTACGCGTGGAGTTTCTGAAATATCATCCTACATTTCATCTATAAAATATTGTAATTAAAAAAATATATCTGATAGACTTTTAGATTTTGATTCCCTGCCTCAACAATACATAGCAAAATATCATGTTAAAATTTCGTAATGATACAATGAACAGAGTTTTAGAAATCATGTCACAAACTCACGTAAAATGTCAAAAATATTATTTTTCTTAAAACACGTTTAAAATTTTTACAGTATCCGTTCTATTCCAAGATGAAGAGGCCAGTTGTTTAGAGGTGGTCTTTTCTTGTTGGTTTCCCTGTACATTTAATTTTTGACGTGAATACGTCTTTTAAACCAGTGTTTCTTAACCTTTTTTGCGCGTAGCCCCCTTTGAACCACATTTTTTTTCTCGTTACTCCCCTGTCTTACCCAGTCTTCGACCCTCATCCTAGAAGCAAGATCCTATAAACGTATTGAATTGATTTTTTTTCCAGTGAATTTATACTGAATGAAAATTTTTCAAAGATTATCCCCCAGACACTGGCCTAGAATTTATTGAGCTCCCCAATAGTCCGAGTTCTATTCCGGACCGTTTCAACATCATGGGCTCCCCTAGGTAAAGTGATGCTGTGGTCGAACCATACATAGCTAGAAATAAACAGCCTGCATATTTCCTACTTATTTTCAAAATTTATTGTACTGTTCCGGATAATTTTCCACAAGACTTCGGTATTGCAAAAACAAGAAGCGGTTCGACGGACAAACACAGATTTATTTAAAGAACAGCAATTTACACGTATTTACAGCCTAATCAGAGAGCTAACAACTTTCTCTCAACGTCAAACACATCTGACGGAATCTCCTTGTGCCTGTCTAGCCTCTCTCAGTCTCTCTGAGTCTTTTCTGAACCTGTCTAGCCTGCCATCTTGTGAGCGCCGCACTATTTATAACCCCGACAGAAAATTCGAGAAATAGAACATTCTACAAAATTCTATCTCTAAGTTTCCTAGTCGGCGGCGCCACCGTATGGAGGGGCGGGACTTTCTAGAATGTTCTCACCAGTAACATCTCTACCCGATAAACTGAAACCAGCATGAACCGATTTCGATATTTCTGAGAGCCATCGAACAAATCGCGCCATCTATCGCCTACAAATCGTAACAGTACTATACAAATTATCATAAGGTGGGATCACTTATGGACACGAGACCCCCGGGCATGACCCCTCATAAGAGTGGGACTGACAGAGCTGCAGCCTGGGGCCTGATATGGTTTTCATCATTTTTTGATTTTCACACTATAATTTTATTTCGAGGATCTGTGAAAAATCTAGCCGGGGGCCTGCGGAAAAACCCCCATCCTAGGGAACCTGCTGCAAAATGTAGGCGGTGAGGCCCGGGTGGGTCCTTGCCCTAAGACGGCCCTGGTTTTATGGGTGGCTTTGTTGGATTCTGTAATTGTATAGTCACTAATATAAAAGCTTCATATATTTCTTCCCACCTTTTAATTTTTCTTAGCTCTCTGTAGCCCTCCAAACCACCTGTGATGGCCTCTCTTTCTCCATTTTCTTCCGTGGCCTCCTTGAAATATCCCAGTACCACTAGGGGGCCATATGGCCCCTGGGTGAGAACCACTGTTTTAAACCATCCATCGATACCAGGAGCGTTCACAAAAAATTGCGCGACGAAATTATTTAAACGCTATGTCTCTCAAAAAATACGCAACGCAAGCGCCCCCGAAACGGGGGGGGGGGGCATCTATCCTGCTTACGCTCCTGCTATGTTAGGGTTATTTAATTTAACTTGCAATTTTCAATCAGAACTCTCAAAACTCTTAACATAAATTACGAGTGAAAAAAAGAAACCAATGTTGAAGGGACAGCTGAGAAAGATGTCAAAATAATTTTGAAATTTTCATTTTTGCATATCTCTGATCATTGCTTGAAAGTGCCATCTGTTGGTAAAACTGCTAAACTTTTTTGTCGTTAAAGCGAAGAAAATAAATGAATAAAGAGAATAAATACAAAAAAATGGGTAAAATGTAAATAAATAAATAAAATAAAAGTTTTAAATAATAAAATAAAATAAAAAATAAAAACAAATAATTTAAATAAAAGTATTTAAATATATGATTTAAAATCTACAATGATATTTTGTCCTGTCAAAATTTAGTTCTGATGAAAATAGAGGTAGGAAGGGTCCCGAAGCAAAATTTCCGAGTGTAGGTCGGCCCTCTTAATGATTTTGCGTTGCTTTACGCAGCTCCTGCCTGGATGTATCCTAATGTTATTGATCCACTGAACGTTTCCAAAACATAATACTCGGAAGATATACCAGGCCCCCCTGGGAGACAGAGCGAAGGGTCTCGATCATTTTTGTCGTCCCACGGTCATTTTCTGCACACGAGGGCTAATTAGACCGGGACCTACAATTTATTGCCGAGTCCGAACGGCAGGCTTGTTTTTCATACTCATCGAGAGGTTGGTGCGCTAACCCCTCGATGGGGGACTCCCTGCGGTAGCAATTTTTTTCTGCGGTCATATCGCCGTTTTTGTTGTATCCCTGTGTCAGGAAAGTTTTCTGACAAGGACGAACCGGGTATCGAACTCGCGACACCTCTTTGGTACTTTAGGCGAGTGTCTTATATCGACTTGGGCTACCGCGCCCGGTTCATCCGAAATAGGCATAAACTCAGGGATACCAAGATTGAAGCACACAATCATGGATTATTCCAAATACCTCTCCAGAAATCGTTATGATTCTCACCTCTGACAGGTCATCTGCGTGAAATCTCCATCATAATATCTCACTGATACCTTCAGACATAAAAATCCTAAAAATTTTCTCGAGGTATCCAGATCCAATGTTCCGGATCTTTGACATGTACTTGTATTATATGGCTTATTCTCTCCATTCTGGTGCTGCCAGAATTGATACACTTTATATGTCATTGTAAATACTTCATGTTACACATAGGCTGACCATATTTCTTCGAGAGAAATACGGGACATTAAGATTCCAAATACGGGACACTGCCAACTATCGCCAAAAATGACGCCAAAACCAAACAAAATTGCCAAATATTGTTGAAATGACAGAAAAATCAAAATGGTGGGAAATGAACCATTACTGCAAATTGAAGTGGATTAAAATGAATTCCACGAAGAAAAACGTTCACCAAGATGAATGTCATGAAATAATTTATGAGTTGAAAAATAATGTCAATCTTTGACTTCAATAAAGAGTAAATATTCATGTAGGCTTCGTGTAAAATACGGGAAAAACCGGGACACTTTTGCCAAAAAGTCGGGACGACCAAAAAAACAGAAAATACCGGGACTGTCCCGGGAAATACGGGACGTATGGTCACCCTAGTTACACATATTATGAACCCTATTTACCGCAAGTAAAATATTTTCCACATCAAATGTAAAGCATCTTCATTACCATATTCATGTACCATGTACCATCATGACCAGCGGTCATGTACCATTAATCGCGTGACTATTAACTTGTTACATCTTACTCATCGTATGGTGACACTTTATCGCCATTTATTCATATTACATCATTTTATCGCATATAATTAGTTAGCATCAATTACCATGAATATATGATATTTATTAGTACCTGTGGCAGTGGCTGGTAACTCCCGTGATAAAGATGTACTTCCAGCCACATTTCTTTTCTAAAATTTTCGCCATCTTTGAGCCAACCATGGGCTTCAATGCACTACTACATTTAATCGGCAGAGCGATGATGGAGGGGGTATGAGCTGTATATGTCTCATCTACGGCACCCCGATATACGAGTGAAATTTCAAGATACACATCATAACTTGCGAAGACAATCCCTCCTCTTATGCCCCTCAAGTCTTCTCCTCACTTCTTTTGAAATCCTAAGCTGCGGTCTCCAGCCCTTATGTGCCACTGGGCGCTCGTGCAATTTTTCTCCCTGGTCATTGGGTTCAGCTGTCCATTTTTAGTCAAATGGCTTGTACGTTACATAGACTTGATAGCTGTCTTCGTAGGGAAAACGACGCGAGTGATTTGATACTTGCGAGCACGGGGCAAAGAGGCCACTACTATTAATCTTTGCTAATTTTTCCGACACAATCTTGTCTCTTGAGGTAACGGGGGTAAGTTGCTTTGCGTCAGTTCGGGGTTGTGAGCGGTTCTGTCTATCTATCCCTCCTTATGAATTTCAAAGTCCAATGACTTTGGTGCACCCTATATACATACCGTACAGAGATATATTGGAAATAAATGCACACAAAATACAGATTCGTATTTCTAGAACGCATACATTTATTCAACAAGTTTCCATACAAGTTATTTAAATGTGATATAAATATCAATCATCGCGCATGGCAACTGCAGCAAGCATCACAATGTACAGTGTCGTACCGAAATTCAAAGCATTCCTGTGGCATACATGCTAAAGAGTGTGTTTTTTTCTACAATATAATTGCAAACATGTATAACTTCATGCGAAAGCATAGTTTTCGTGCTGCAATTTTGATGAAAATGTGCTGGTATAAGTATAACGCTGAATATATATTTTTTTATATATTTATAATGACATACTTAAATAACGATAAGTGCGAGTACACATGTTCTACGGAACATACTGTACAAGAACACCATGAATAACAGGACCTGACGAAATAATATAAGAGACATCGTTATATATATTTACACACAATATAAGACACAAAGTGGTGGTATTCGACACCGAACCAGTGATTCCCATCGTCGTACAGGAAGAATACATAAATGCGCAATGAATCAGCTTTACGTGATCGATCGATAGGCTGACCATTTTATCGATAATACTTGCGATACATGGGTATTGAGTAACATGAGTTTTTTTTTCCGAATCGTCTCTAGCTGCACTCTTTGTAATCGATCTCGACGTATTCGTCTGTCTGGCATGCCGGTATATGACCTCCAAGCTTGGTGCAGCGTCCAGGAATGCGTTTCACCTGCAATGGGTTAAAGTACTACAGTGATCTATCACTTACGCGTCGGTGTAACGGAACAAGAAAAAATTTGGGGTAGGCCGTTTCATAATCACGTCCGCAAATTTTGGCGTGAATACGTTTTTTTTTTCTTTTTTGGGCCTACCTTTGCATGTTAGGTGCTGACATAATGAAATCGGTATCATCGGATTTGTCCTTGGAATATTTTCACAATTTTCGAAATTTATCTCAGCCTACATAATTCACGCGGAACTTGGCCACCTTTTTTCAGATGAAGTTTCATTCAGTGGCGTATTTATAAGGAGACGGTCATGTTGGGACCCTCTTAGCAGAGACAAACTTCAGGCTTTTACCGGAAAAACTAATAATTTTTCCGCCCCTTCGAAATACTCTTATACGTCGTATTATACGCATCCGTTCCTCCCTCAGCTCTCAATTTTCAAATTCGAAGCCATCACTTTACTGCTTATTCTTATAAATATGGTTTTAAATATACACACATTCATAACATAAATAAGATGCCGTAAAAATTTTAAATTGTATTTTTCAGACGTCATCACGACAATCTGTAACTCTGTGATCATTCGACAAGCTTATTGTGTTAATCACGTTAATTGTGTTGCGGAAACAATCAAAATGGTGATGCAACATGCTAATTAGTGTTTCGCTAAGTGGGCAATATTATAAATTCATAAAAATTGAAGGAAGTGGCATATTTGAATGTGATTTGGGTGGGGGGGGGGGTTTCTGTACAGAAAAGAAATTAGTTTAAATTTTCGTCGGTAGAGGGATTTAATAAAATCACGGATTTCTGGATATTTTTTCAATCTCTCCTGTGTCCGAAACGTTCGTAAAGCTTCAGACCGTTATTCTTGGGCTGAGGCGAAACAACTTCACCAGTGTAGTACTTCATCCACCAATGTCAACATCGCTACCCTATATAAGCTCTAGTAACAGGAAAATTCAGAGAAATGAGCTTTCAACCATACACACTGCATTTTAAAGGACTGATCTGCGCATTTCCAGTGATTAGCTTTCGTGCAGTGACCTCTATCAAGGGAAAAAAATTGACCAAATTTTGTTTTTCTGCGCTAAAAAAAAATTTCCCTTCTGCGAGAATAAATTTTTCGTAAATGTCATTCACACAAATATACAGATTCCTTCAATTTTTAGGGATTATAGAATTTCTATCATCTTCGAAAACGACAAATTATACGTTTGGTGAATTTGGCAGAATTATGAAGCGACGTAATCAATGCTTAAAGTGTTATGACTGCATAATTATATTAGTGAAATAAAAAACTGAACAGACCTCTCCATATTAGTTTTTCATAAGGGTGGTCGTCCATATGGTCGTCCATAGTATATACCCTGTATAAGGATTGACTTTCTACCACTTATATATACATATGTATCTAATACGCACACTCTGTAAATATATTCTACTGAGATATCGGCATGAGCTCTTTCTTAGAATATACGTGACTAAAGTCAACGTTATCGAGCATTGGAAAATAAATAAACATCTCAAAATACGAAATTGGCATGCAAATGCTATTTAGAAATGAGAGAGTAGCCGCTCGCCGTCCAGAAACTATAATAACTATCCAGTGAATGCGGAGAGCACACATCAATGTATAATGCAATTCCCCACGACAGCATGTCATACAAAGCGCAGTTAATAGCATTCCTCTACGGTATTACATTTATAACCCTACAAGTTCTCATCAAATGTAAAACAGTGGAATCGCTCCTACAACTATCCCTACCTATTAATGGGAACTTCCCGTTAGCAGACAACGGTTGTCCGCTTGTTTTTGCAGCATTTCAAAAGCACAATAGTAATTTAAGGGGAAAAAAACGATGTCACGTCTAAGATATTGGGGCACCTGTATGGCATACACCAGCAACTTTGCATTAAAGTTGAAACTCACATCGTCAGCAACAGAACCCATATAAAATCTTCTGTTCCCCAGGACCCGATTTTCACATGGGCAAGCACCCCCACCCCACACAAATTTTTTCTTGACCCCAGCCCCACCCCAGAACACGTTACAATCAGGCCGTGGATGACCCTTGTTAAATGTAACTTCTGTATATTTTTTTAGCAGGAATTACGAGCTAGATAACATAGAAAATACGTGAGAACACTGTCCAAATTTCCTCACCTCTCGCAATTCAACATGGCACTGGGTATCGGTGACTGGAGGTGGCGTGAACTGTTCCCAGTCTTCTTGCGTAAGACTCTGGCGAAGGCTCTCGACGTCCTCGTCGGTAACTTTCCCGAGAAATTTGCCAGGTGACTTGGATAGGTACCGGCGGATCGCGTGGTCCTGCAAACAATGAATTCGAAATATGTCATTAGTTTAATGCATAACTACTTGCGTAGCTCTGAAAGTGTTTAACAGAAAAATGCGTTCAAGGAAACAGATGTTTTCTGAGGTGAACTCTGAAAGAAAAGTCATCTTATCTCAGCAGGCCCCTCTTGCATACTGAGCAAGCATGCTATCATCTACACCACTGGAGACACGACCCTGCCTTCCTTGTTTCTCGCACTGTGGCGTGAGGAGCTGAAGTAGAGGCATTAGTGGCCTCTCTCTTAACTTCAGGGAATGGCCCCCAGGTGGGACGGTAGATATAAAGATGGACGACTTTTTTCTCAGCCCAAGATAATTCAGCTCCTCACGCCGCAGTGCGTGAAACAAGGAAGGTAGGGTCCTGTCTCCAGTGGCGTAGATGGTAGCGTGCTGGCTACATGCATGCTACACACGGTATGCAAGAGAGCCTGGGTTTGAGTCCCGATGTGGAGACAAGATTACTTTTCTTTCCGAGTTCACCTCAGCATAATATCCAGAAAATATCCGTTTCTTCGATATCTTGGGCTGAATGAATGAATTGGGCTTTCATTCATTGATATCTTGGGCTGAGAACAAAGCCGTCGACCCTTAGAAAATGCATTGCTATAAGAGATAGTTACAAAACTGAAACTAATTTTTTCCTGAAAGAATTCTAGAACTCAAAACGGATGGATCTAGTCTCCTAGGTTATATAGGAAGTCGTGCCTGCTGCCAAATGTAGAACCTCATATACTGCCCGCCCCCCCCCCAAAAGACAAGTCTGAGGGAAAACTGAAGGGCTTTAGCCAATGGGGACTCTGTTATAAACGTTTGCCCGTCCAAATCCGCACACCATTTTTTAACCAACAAAATATAAAAAAGTCTGCTTTTTATAATGATGTATCGGACCCTTACAGTACTTTAATCATCGGAAACGGAATCGTACTGTCGACCAGAACGAATTGTAACAATTCGTGGAGGGTAGGTGCTTGTTGTGTTCGATGTGGAACTGTATGTTCCCCTTTGAAGCTCTTGAGGAGTATTGAGGAAGAAGGAAGATTTAAATCTCAATGTTTTCCGGTGCTCCAGTCCCTGATAAAGTGAGAACCCAAATTCTTTCTTTGCCTTTATTTGACCGCTTCCAAAAAATTACTGGGTGCGGAACCAATACACTCTTCGGTAATAGAGTCCTTTTTTTTCTGGTATTAGGCCCTGAGCCCTGTTTGTCCCCCGTCAAGTTTTCTCAACATTTTCAAGGTACGGCTGAAAAACACTGACGGTACGTAATGTCGTAGGAATTTTTATTATTACATTTCAAAAATTTCAAAAAATTTATGTGTTTACACACAAAGCTTAGGCTGCTGCCCCTTACACCATACCGCCAGGGTGCACCGCACTTATTGCATCCTCGCTTAAGCTGCCCCCTTCCCCAAAACTTCAGAATGTTTGAACTCCCTGTCGTTCATCCTTAACAAGTAATACTTTCGCATCTGTAAATCTCAAGTTTTTTTTTTACGAAGTCTAAGGCTGGGTTCACATCAGACGACTGAAACGACTGACAGCGAACGTCAGTCGTTTCAGTCTGTAAAACGACGGTTAAGCTATGGCCACACCCGTGTCAAGGCTGGCCCGATGCATTCTATGGGAAAGTAGTGTGGCCGCTCCACCATTCGCAATGCTCGTCAAATAGGAGGCTGGTAAGTATTGGAAGGCTGGTCGAGTTCCTTTCAGCTTCCAACTAAAGTCAAAGGAACCACCTTCCTTCCCCCCCCCCCTCTTCCGATCGGTATGGCCACACACATTCGGCAAAGAACGCCAACAGTCGCAACAAGACGAGTGTTCTGGAAAAATCGGTTCTCTTGCTCTTGGAAAATATTCGCCAAGGAATATTGAACCAGGCAGCGCCACAGTTTAGTCAGCCTATGCCACTGCTGCTTCTTTGCCTCAAGGAAAGGACACTTTGGAAGCAAATATTTGCGAATGGCTATTAGCATTTACACGAGTGTGGACATGGCTTTAGACAAGACAGCTTTAGACACGCTTAATCGTTGTTATTCACGTTGATTTGTACGTCGCAACGCTCACCGATTAGTGAGATAAACCGAAACGTTGCGTTATTCAAATCTATAGGAACCAAAATTACTAGGCTTGTTTAAAGCGGTATTGCCTTGACGTGTCTAAACGGTGTGCTCTCAGCCGAATCCTTGACCACTGACGCTGACTCACGGCTCTTCAGTCTGAAATCTTGCTATGAGGCAGCCCATGAAGACTTACATACTTCGATGCTTTCAAAGATTATTGAAATCATTTGTTGAGATTTCTATTTCTCAAATGAATGCACGTTGCGTTGGAACTCACTTCTGGCATATTCCAATGAGCGCTTTTTCCAGTGGCAGATCCTTTGAAAGGGAATTCTGCTAGAGGTTTCGGTAAGCGAGGGACATCGTCCGCGGCGATCGCAACTGACATCATAGACAGCAGGACTGCGAAAAGTACATGAGGTGACGACACGTCCATTTCGTTTTTTTGTCTTCTGCAAGATCAAAATAAAACATATTAACATAGATATACAGGGTGATTCAGAAAAGATGGGGGGGGGGGAAACTTTAAGAGGTGATAGTAAACACCTATACAAACAATTATCATCAAAGAATGAATGCACGGTCTAACATGAAACGCAAACGCGCCAGCGCGTTTCAAAACAGCCGCTTTTTAAACGTTAAAACGGCATTCCTGTTGAAATTTATCGAGAGAAAAAGAATACCGTGAGTGAAAATGTAACCTGGGGAAGAAGGAAAGACCGTATGCATGTCTGCATCACAGTGAATAAAGGTCGCGGATGCCAGCACTGTGAAGTTATTCCAGCGTGCAGCCGTTCTAACAGTTGTAACGTTAGGGATAATGGCACACTTTAGTAGAACCAAAAAAGCAAACATGCATTTCATTTGCGGAGCTGCAATCGGAAGTACCACAGAGGCAGCACGAATGTACAGTGAGCGTTTTCCACACAGGCGGTTGCCCAATCCGAAAACATTTGCACGCTTGCATCGGCAGCTGTGCGAAACGGGATTCTTTCTTGCTTCCCGGGGTCTGGTGCATATTTGCATACAGTTTCTTCTTCTTCTTCCCCAGGTTACATGGGTGTTCTTTTTCCTCCCGATAAATTCCAACAGGAATGCCGTTTTAACGTTCACTCGGAGCGCGGCCGTTTCGAAACGCACTGGCACGCGTTTGCGCTTCATGTTAGACCCACGCATTCATTCTTTTATGGTAATTGTTTGTATTGGTGTGTACTATCACCTCTTAAAGTTTTTCCCTATCTTTTCTGAATCACCCTGTATAAATTAGTACATGTGTACACTGGTGAATAGAACGCGTATGTACACAGTGTGTGGTGGTGACAAGGATGAAGATGAGGAAATTTTTCAAAATTACAGAATTAAAACGAGGAAGTATGAGTCAAAATCGTAATACGACATAGTGCTGATATACAGTTTTCCTATCAGAATTCATATACAGTTGTCTCTACGTGGGTGACAAATCCCATCGAAAACATAAACAATTTTATGAACTTTTTCACGAAATTGCTTAGAGTGGATGTAATTCAGTGTTCTACAGAATGGAATAGTCCGGGAGAGCGGGGGGGGGGGGTAGAGAAGTTCTGTGCATAGCATAGGATCCTATAGGATGACTTTAGAGGAGCCACGAACCCCTGAGGTCGATTTTTCAAAAATGACTAAAAAAATACTTCATTCAATTCTATATCAAATGCAAAAAATTGCATGTCAATTGGTTTAATTTCAGTCAAAGAATGACGTAATGAATTATAATGTAAATGCATGCAAGAAAAAACATCTCGAATGCGATTTCCTCAGACTGCAGTTTTTGAGTGCACGTCTATATAAGTTTATAAAAAATTACACCGAAAATTCTATAATTTGCAGAAATTTTTATGCATCATGGCTATTCCCTGCGGAGAGTGCAAGCAGACCTACAACACTATGCTAACATAAACATGAAAATTCAATCATTTACATCTCTACTTCAGAAAATGGAAGACAGATGGCATCATGATCACGAAACATCACATACGTGAGGGCCACACAACACGCGTCCCGGCATGTGCCGATCCGTTAGAAATTCCTTAGAGGAATGTGTACGAGGTGCATGTATATAAGGTGAAGTATACAAATAAATACAAATACAACGCCACAACAGGCAAAATGCCCAACGAGGTGACTGAGAAAAAGATGCCCAGAACAAATATAGATGTCATATATTTCAAAAATACAGCAACTCAATTAAAAATGCAATTACAAACAATATATACACATGATAAAATGTTATACAATGCCCATAAAGAATACTTATGGTTGTCTTATTCTAAGAATGGATAGCCTCTCGATTTACCCCAACATGTTTATCGTATTTCTTTTTAAACGTGTCAATTGTGTTACAATCTACTACCTCCGGGGGTAAGCTATTCCATTTATTAACTACCCTATTAGAGAAAAATTCCCTGCGACATTGTCCTCACCAATCGATACTGGTGTCCCCTTGTAAAAGCAGTAATAGAAATGCTTATCAACGTCAAGTTCTTCCTTTCTATTCTCAAAATTTACACTCAGTTGGTTCGACGTGGGTGACGAATCTCATTGAGAGCAAGTAAAAGTTTATGAATTTTTACACAAAATTCAATTTCTTAGAACTGCACTGTATGAGAGAGAGATTGGCATCACGTTACTTTAGCAAATCGTTTACAAATGGATATGTTAAATCAATCTCAAACTCTTTTCTGCGGCGATTCAATCGTAACCGCAGTTGACAACACACAGGTTACGTCAAAAATGAATAATGCCACTTACGGCACAAGATTTTATAACGTGGAACAACGAAAAAAAAAACAAAAAACAAAAATAAGAAGAGGACAACTTGACTCACCTTATACTTGTTAGCGGTCTGTTCTGAGGACAGAGAGAGTTCGTTGTACTTTATCGAGATTGAGTGACGGCAACTGCATGGGTTCCCTCTTAAATACTGGCGAGTTCCAGTCGGCGATAAAGGCACGTTTCGTGGAAATTCCGCTAATATCCGGTATCGAAGCCCTTCAGGTTCGAGTCTGGGAAACGACCGAGAATGATACAAATTAACTAGAAACCATCGAGACGCATCCGTTTTAAATTCCTACGCGAAACAGAAAGAAACGGAAACGGAGTTTGTTTCATTCGGGAATCAAAAAAGAAAAGCTCGGCACAGAATGTTTCTTCCATTGAGAGCAAACAGCGTTAATGTCGAGTTGTGGGAAACATGATTATTTATTTCGAATGAAAAGGTCTAGACATAATTTAAATACAAATATTTATCCTTTACGCGTTAACCAGAAGCCGATTACGAAAGACAGCGAACCTTGCTGGAGCTTTATAACGTTATGCAAGTATTTATGGACTAATTGCTGCGATGCAATTGGACTTTCTCGAAATGAATTGGGGGTTTCTTTTTAAATTTCAGGGGGAAATTTTTTATTATGAAATATTTTTTCATGGTTTTGCTCGTAATAATTTGATGGCAATATCAGTTGTTATTTTTTATAGACATGCGGTATTTATTTTTGGCGTTACGGGTAGCAACGCTTTTTCGTGTTGGTGAATGCGGTGACGTTCCACTTATGTCTTTTCTCAAAATTAAATTAATCAGTTAATTAAAAATTAATTAATTAATTTTAATTTCGGAAAACTGCATTTGTTTTTAACTGTTGAATTTCAAATATAGTAATGAAATATGATCCTCAACAACATTTCTAAGGGGTTCCTGCATATATTCAAGTCTGCAGTTCCGGGCTTGTGAATGTCTCGTATAATGAGGTAATGAGGACAATAGTAATGGAGAAACAGCGCTCTTTAAGTCGAACTGTTTCTGCATGCCAATTATTTGATTCTCTGGAAAAATGTGTATAGTATAGTATACTATGATTCATTGGCGTACGCCAAGGGAGGGGGGGGGTGGGGTTCTAACCCCCTCAAGCCGAGATTATATTGTTATTTTGCAGGAAAAAACGTAATCCCCCCCCCCCCGAGAAGGAAAAGAAATTGAAACCCCCCCCCCCCCCCCCCCTTGAGAAAACTCTGCGTACGCCTATGCTATGATTCATGGTGATTTACCACCATGTTGTCCCTGATGAGATCCCCTTTTTTTGAAAAAATTATGATGAGTGACCTACATGCCTTTGGCTTTCTTTTCGGTATTCTGTTGTAGATGTCTGTTGTGATCCTGTTTAGTGTAAATATGAAATTAGAACCTATTGACACAAAACATACAAAACGGTAGGGGAAGGAATAAGGAAAAACAAACAGAATGGGAGGGGGAGAAATTCATATATTCATATTAGACCAAAGAAATCTCTATATGTGATCAACAGTTGATCAAACAATAGGTATAGTACAAGGTATGGTGGTTATTTTTATCCCAATGGTGTTTCTTTCTCTTTTTTACATAGATGTGAAGCATAGAAGCATAAGAGAGACAAAACAAAACTTGGTTAAACACTTGGCATACATTGATGTTTCTTCAGAATTTTGAGTTCATATTTTATTATTGTACATACATGCTGTATGTACAATATGCTGTAAGGTTTTGGATGCTGTAAGGTTTTGGAGACCATACCTACAGAGGGACATAGACTTGGTTGAAGGGGTGCAGAGAAGAGCTACGCGTGTCCTTATTGGCACGCAGGGCTTGAGTTATGAAGAAAGACTTCATTTTTTGAATATGTTTACATTGGATGAACGCAGGTGTCGAGGAGATATGATCGAAGTGTTCAAAATTTTCAATGGGATGGATAGGATGGACCATGAACTTTTAGTACACCGCCAATCGACTGCTTTTACAAGGGGACACCAGTATCGATTGGTGAGGGACAATGCAAGGTTATGGTGTCGCAGGGAATTTTTCTCCAATAGGGTTGTTAATAAATGGAATAGCTTACCCCCGGAGGTAGTAAATTGTAACACAATTGACACGTTTAAAAAGAAATACGATAAACATGTTGGGGTAAATCGAGAAGCTCTGTCCATTCTTAGAATACGACAACCATAAGTATTCTTTATGGGCATTGTATAATATTTTATCATGTGTATATATTGTTTGTAATTTGTGTTAATTGCATTTTTAATTGGGTTGCTGTATTTTTGAAACATATGACAACCATATTTTTATGGGTATCTTTTTATCAGCCGCCTCGTTGGGCATTTTGCCTGTTGTGGCGTTGTATTTGTATTTGTATTTGTATTTGTACATTTAGTCGCATTTATCCATACTTGATCGCATTTAATCATATCTAATCGCAATTACGTATTCATTGTATTTCTACGTTCCCTTTGATCATTCTTTGATCATTTTTGTCGCACCACGGTCATTTTCTGCACATGAGGGCTAATTAGACCGGGACCTACAATTTATTGCCGATTCCGAACGGCAGGCTTGTTTTTTATACTCGTCGAGAGGTTGGTGCGCTAACCCCTCGATGGGGGACTCCCTGCGGCAGCAATTTTTTGCTGCGGTCAAGTCACCGTTTTTTTTGTTGTACCCCCTGTGTCAGGAAAGTTTTCTGACAAGGACGAACCGGGTATCGAACTCGCGACACCTCTTTGGTACTTTAGGCGAGTATCTTATCGACCGGGCTACCGCGCCCTCTATGTTCCCCTTGGAATTATTCTGTCCACGAGTCCCTTTCTTTCTTTCAAACCGAGCACAAGTCAGGTCTCTCGCCATGGGCAATTTACTACCTAGTGAGTTGTACCGGAAGTGCAAGTGTGTGTACCTAACAGTCTGAGTGCGTATCTAGTGCTGTGTATGATTTTTAGTGCTGCCATCTATATTTCAGTAGTGAAGTGTAATGACTGAATATTTGTACTGTTTGTAGGCCTGTTGCTCTCTGTGGCGAGACTTTTTAATGGGGAGATCGGCTCGCATCGCCTGGAAATTGTGAACCACAAAAAAACCAACTTCAGCCTACCACCATTGTAGCGACAGTGGGGCTCGAACTCGGTCCCCGCGATAGCAAGCACCAACAAGAAAGAAACACACATTCTTTCTGATTCCCTTTCTTCATTACATGCTGTTTTAGATCCTTTTTCACGCTACATAATGGCTAGGAAAATTAGAGCCCTATTACCGCCAAATAGAAATATCCATACCTCGTAGATCAGAGCGCACAGAGGAAATGTTGGGAATGAAGCAGCCGATCTGTTAGCAAAAACAGCGACCGAAAAAGACCAGTAACAGATTTCTCTATCCTAGTCCCGAAGTGTTGGGCGATGAAGAAATTGCGAAATGATCTGTTACAGAAATGGCAATCACGGTGGTCAAATGACACGAAAACAGATCGTGACATGTATGAAGTACTTCCGCAAGTTAAATGCTCTAGTTATGGCTGGTCTGGTTATAGCTGTAAATGTGGAGGTGAAGGAACCGTCGTTCACTATGGCACAGCATGCGAGTATACCAAAGACTTTCATTTTGGCTCTACTACGCCACAGAATTACACCACTTGGAAGCTACAGTTACTGCGAAAACACTCCAGAATGGAAAGAATTAAGCGCCTTATTAGATGCGTCATTTCAAACGAAGACAGAATCGCAGTCACGAAACTGTTCCAAAATAAGAATGTTTCAATTCCTTCACAACCCCTCATCGGACTCAGATTCAGACCACGATTCCCCAAGTATGAGATATTCCACAGTTTTCTCACAATGTCTTTGCGTGCAGCTTCTGACAGACAATGAAGTTCCTTGATTCCCGTTGCTGTTCATAATGCTGTCGCTATACTACGTCTCTATTTTTGTAGCAATAAGTACTACGTCATATTTTTTTGTGTCTTTTATACCTTCCGTTCTATCGCATTGGCAAAATGTAATGTCTTCAGCATCATGTCAATTTCTGTAGTATCATATACCATAGTATTCTCTGCATTTTTGGCACCAAGTTTCGTCACATGTATATGTCATATTTTCATAAGCTTCCTGTAATTCTGTTACAGATTTTAATTCAATGCACTTGTGCAGCGTTTTGTTCGGCATCACTGCATCATGTAATACCTTATATAATTTCCGCTTCTATATTTCTTTGCATCTACTTGTTACATGCACAGTGCTTTTCTACATGTCATTTTTCCCCAGTCGTATTTTGTTGCCCTTTGCCCCGGAATAGCGTTTTTAGAGAGAGATAGATGGCGTTTTCTCAGCCCAAGATATCAAAAAAACATTTTATTTTCTGGATATTATGCTGAGGTGAACTCGAAAAAGTCATCCTGTCTCCGCGGAACTCGAACCCAGGCCCTCTTGCATACCAAGGAAGGCAGGGTCGTGTCTCCGGTTGTGTAGATGGTATCATGCTTGCCTGGAATGCAAGAGATCCTGGATTCGAGTCCCGGCGGAGACAGGATGGCTTTTCTTTCTGAGTTCACCTCAGCATAATATCCAGAAAATAAAATGTTTCCTTACTAGCGTTTTTGTTCTGCATTTGTGTCTTTCTGTTTGTTGCATACGGTATTGTGTATATACATATATCTGTCGAAAGTTCTTCGAGGCCTGCTGGCGACGTGCGTATCTCTGCAATCATCTGCCCACTGCGACCTCAATTTTGTGTCTGCTTGGGAACTAGGGGTCTTTCGATGCTTGGTGCTCCGGGCGTCGCATCGCTCTTTCACTATGGTCCAAGCCCTCTGGGTGACCAGCTTATATCCCCCCCCCCATGGGGACGGGACGTCATGGTCGGTTTCGGGTACCCGCGATACGAGTCAGTCACTATGACCACTTGGCCACCACAGCGGCATTCACGAGTCCTGGTTGGCCTGTGTAATTATGCTGATTTTCTTTTTTAAAAAAAGAGCCCTTTAGGATGTCAGGTGAACCTACGTATTCACCCACTTAACCGTTATGGCAAACCGCACTACTGCTATATGAATCACCAAATCACCATAGTAATGATGAAGGGCGTTTAATGGGTTTTAGCTACCCATCGGAACCCCGGAATCACCAATTATCATTGTTTTCAGTTACGATCGCGCGATGTCATAAAACTAAATATTCTATTTGTAGAAAGCTACATTTTCAAGTGAAATATTATCTGAATGTTTCGGGCGTTTCATTAATGACAATGAAACGCCCGACAATGACGCATAACTCGGTATATCGCCATGAAAAGTCGAAATACAGGGTGTCTGGGGCTAAACGTATCCAAAAATAATGCTTAAAACTTTATTCGAGTGCGCTGCTCTCACAAGCTGCATGAGTTTCTCGTATTTCTCAAATAAGGACATTTCATATTTTGAGTGAAACATTCCAAGCCTTTCAGTGACAGTTCCTCGGTCAAGAAGTGGATGATAAATGCTGCAGAAAATGCCTGTCTTAACCCTCTATTCGGTAGCGTTGCTCTTAAGCAAACATCAGTTTCCTCATATTTTTCAATTAAAGGCATTGTATATTTTGGGCTGGTTTCGGCATTGATGCTTCTAAGCAACTCCTAAGCATTCGATTTTTACTTGTGAGCTGTTCATGAAATTTCTATAATTACCAGCAGAATACTTATAATTACGTATTAACCAAGTAACGATTACGAACCTTGGTGGAGAGCTATGTAACGCCACACCAATATTTGTCGAATAATTGTTTTGACACAATTGGACTCTCGAAACAAATTGAGACTTTCAATTTGCAGGGGGAAAATGCATATATATTTTAATGAAATATTTCTATGGTTTTGCTCATAGTAATTTTATGGCCATGTTCATATCAGTTGCTATTAATTTTTTAAAAACATATGAATTTTTTTTTGCTTAGAGGCCGTTCAAGTATTACATAAGCAAATTTTTAGCCATTTTTGACCCCCTTCTCCCCCTTGTCAGCAAAATTTCGTCAGCACTGCCCCCTACCTCCTAACACATATTGGTGGGATCAGAAACGTACGCGGGAGGAGGGGGCATAGGGGGCTCGTGCGCCTCCCCCCCCCCAGACGAAAAAAAAATATTTTTTAACGTAAAAAATTAAAATTTCGAAAGAAATACCTTTTTATATGTTATTATAATCGATTTCTGTCAATTTATTAACTCAAAATTTATCTTTAAGAAATTCATTGCAACCCACTCTTTAAGCCATATATGGTAAACACTTGACCCGCGGACCAAATGTTGCCCCTGAAGGTTATGTGATGTGGCTTGCCCCTCAAACCCACTTTTTTTAAATGAACTAAGTTCCACATTTTCAGATCGCTTAGATGACCAATGGCTCAATTCCAGAGCATTTAAGAGGCCCGTGGCATTCAGATCACTGAAGTAGGCCCGTGGCGCATTCAAAGATCGCTTAAGTAACCCGCGACAGTTCCAGAACATTTAAACGATTCGTGGCACATTTAGAGATCCCTTGAGTGACATGTGGCACAATTTTAGAGTACTTAACCGGCCCCCCGGTGGGGTTCTACATCACTCAAGTTACCCGCGGAACATTCTCAGATAACTTAAGTGAACTGTGGCAGATTTCCGGATCACTTGAGTGATGCGTTGCACAGTTCCAGAGTACTTAAGCCTCTCGGAAACATTTCCAGAGCACTTGAAGGATCCGTGAAACATTTATAGATCGCTGAAGTGGATCTGTGAGGGATTTATCATTAGGGAGAATTTTAGTTCAGGTGACCACAAACTAGCGAAAGGTTTTTCTCGTATTTGGCACACACCGAGTAAGATGCCATCAAGAATATTTGATATTTTCATAAAGGGTGGTTGATTACATAAGCATCATCCAACCCCCCCCCCTCTCCCCCTTGTCATCAAAAGTCAGCAAATCGGAACCCCCCCCCCCATCGATGCTGACGTAATACTTGAATGACCCCTTATGCATAATACCCAAGCGTCGTCCATGACATGATGAATCGTACTAAATTCATTACATTTGCCGGTTATTATATGTATAATCGCCATTTCGTATTGGTAAGTAGAATGAATCGGTCTGATTTCCGTGATAACATTTTATTATTCAGATGACCGTACTGTGAGCCAGAATCTGAATGAAATATAATGAACTCTGATTCAGCGAATTTTTCCGAACATCGTTGAAATAACTCTTATAATTAGCGATCATATTTGACGAATTCTGAAACTTGACCTCGATATAACAAACTCCTATTTGACAAATTTTAAGATATATGTGCAATAAATCTTTTTTCCCAACGTTAGGTATAAATGTAAAAAACAGACGAACATTCCCTGGATGTAATCAGCTCTAATCTCAACAATTTCTTGAGAAAACGTCATCAACATGGAAACAAAAGTGACGAAAAATTCGTCGTTGTATCCGAGGTGGTTGCATTTTATCGACGCTATAAGCAATGTTTGTCAACATTATTCTTTATGGGAATGAGTACGAACCGTCAATTATAGGGCATTACAGCCGAAGTCGTTATAACCGAGTTTGACTGTACGTTAACAGTCACGCATATGTACACAACACGTTCGGATTGCACAAATTCCTTAGAAATTTCCCACAGGAATGTTTAAGAGATACATGTGCGGTTAAGTAGTACGATAAAACTCCTCTTAACGGACACTGCACTGATGGAGTCATCCCTCTTCTACGGGCAAATAATATTTTCCCCCGGTGTAATAAAAGTATGCCATTGAAGCCCTTAATAAACGGTCACCAATTTTTTACGGACGAATTTTTGTTTTTTCGTCCCACCGGTGACCGCAAAAGAGAGGTTTTACTGTACTTAATAATATCATTAATTGCACTAGTAAACAAATTAATACTTTCCAAGTCTGTTAAGCTAAGCAAATGGGTGGCTTTAATTAGTGGGCGGCTTTCCTTGGCTCAGCGTGGAGTCACTTCGGTTATAACTGGAAAAACCGCGAAACGCCCAGACTGACGCAAAAATCAACGTAAGCACTTCAGCCCCCTTCCCCCGGGAGGGGAAACCAGGTATCTCAGGTAAAACCAGAATTTATGGATATACCAAAGATTACATGTAATGAAAATTATGTAAATCGAAGAAAACCAACTTCATATGACCATCACTGTGGTGACGATAGAGTTCGAACCCGGGTTCTCGCATTCGACCACCACAGCGGCAACTAAGTTTGGCTGTAGTTGTCTTGAATGAAACGCTTTCTGCTCAGCTCTGCGAACCCTTGGTCCACCTCCTCAAAACCCGGCACCATTGGCACAGTGGCTCGAAACAACGAGCCAGTGATACCATTGCCACGACGATGTTGAGTGTAAGTGGCTGAGCAACTGACCTCCAAATGCAGAGAGGACGAACGCAAAGGGTTCGTTCACTCAAACTGCCGGGGGTCACGATGCTCGGTACCTCTATGGTCCACAGAACTAAGCCAAACTAACAGGGGGAGAAAAGAGCAACGAACCACAAAAACATCAAACGGGGGCATTGGGAACCCTTCCCAGAGCTACCTAACAGTGTCAATGCCCACGACCGAAGCCCTAAAATCTGTGATTCTTACCTAATTCTAGATTAGGCCTCATACAGAGGCCTTCCTTCGAGGCCAGACGCAAACGCGTCTTACCAGATTGGAATCTCCAACGCGAATGATTTTCAACAGACGTTTCAACACCTACAAAATGTATTTTTAAGCATGTCATTGCTCAATAATGAGCGAGAAAGTAATTCATCTGTTGAAGCACATTGTTGTTAACTATGGTAGGAGTGAATCGGCCAGCACAGTGGTGCACAAAACTGGAGTCGCGTCGAGGGGGGGGATCGCGAGTGATTTTCCAAAATAAAAACTTCCAAATAAGAAATTCATTTTTATTTAAAAATGTGTCAAAACACTAAAGAATGCCTTTATCCAGTTCAACTAATTACCATGTATCGTACAATGTAATTTTTTCAAATTCTACTGGTACAATAACCAATATATCGGCCTTGTCATGCCAGAATGTGCAATGTCCTTGCAAAATAAAAAGAACGTGAGAAATGACATTTCAATGGTTACTATACCCATGTCTACTCTATGGAGGCTATTTTCCTAAGATGTTTTGTAACGTGTGTTTCAAAAAGGGATACACATCCGCGTTTCAGGCACAACTTAGATCAGGGGGTGGCCAACTTCTTTCTGTTCGCGGACCAACATAATGGTCAGCTGTAGCGTCGCGGGCCGCATCAGTGGTGCAGCTTCGGTGTATAAGCCGCTCCATTATATTAATTAGTTAGTTATTAAATTAATTTCGTCACTTGAAATAAGTTTGTAAGCAGTTTGTGTTAATCAAGGAATCTGCTGTTGGAACCGATAGTTCAAATAATGATCACACAAATTTAAATTTTTCACTGTACTTTTTACCTTGTCGCGGGCCGCACAAAATCACTTCACGGGACGCATGTGTCTCGCGGGCCAACTGTTGGTCACCCTTGACTTAGATAGTATAGATAGTAAAACAGGATATCCAAACAGCTGATAAAAAAAAGGGAATTGTAGGGAATTGAAGGGAAAAAGGGAAAGAATTTGTACATTCGTGCTTCTGTCATGCGGTGGACAATATCCAGTTAGTATTTTTACATGCTCACTTCAGAGAGAATCACCCGATTTCTCAAAATTGCATATCTCTTAAAAATTAAAAACACAGAATAAAATGATAAGTGATATGTGAATATACTGGGGGAAAATGTGTCTAGTTTTACGAAAAAAATATGTTAATGGTCGATTTTCAAGGGTAGAATCATTTTGAAATCGGATGATTCTTATCACCCTGTATATGAAAATCAAGGAGCATACACCTTGCTACCCCCTTCCATGTTGCATAAAGAACGCTAAGTGCATCAAAAAACAAAGTAAATATTTATATGATATTTTAAAAAAAAAGTTGAATATATCAATTTTGAATTGAAATCAATATCGGATAAAGTTTTTGGTCAAAAGGGGGTCGCACTCCAAAAAGTTTTCGTACCACTGGGTTAGCACACCATTTCAGCCCTTAGCTTGCATCGTTTATGCACCAGGATGAAGTAATTAGACAGGGATCGGTTATACAGTCGAATCCCGTTATAACGAACTCGAAAAGACTCGGAGAAATCACTTCGTTATAATTAAAAAATTTCGTTATAAAGGAATTCCAGGTGTTTGCATTTTGCCTATGTGAACTTCTGTTAGCCCGTTCGGGTTTGAGACCGTTCTCGCAAGTACGTAAGCAAATACCGTTCCCTGATTTCAATTGCGTTGAGTTGTGTTTATAAAGTATATAACCCAGGCAAAGTTTACACAAAGTAGTCATACACGAGATGCTGGAAGTTAATTAGTTTATTTACACTGTAGTTAATTGAATTAATGCAAATGGTATTTGTCATATTACCATCCTTATTAAAAATATTAATACATATTCCATTCAAAGATACTTAACAAAATCTTCGATTGGCCCCCAAAACAATTAAGCTCTTGACCCTGAACATTATATGACCCGTAGTTTTCCATTACACCTCAGTTCACCCCCAAAACAATTAATTACTAGTACCTACACTATATGTCACATATGGGAGAGAGAGTATAATCCATGCATCACTCACCAAGTTGCAGAGAGAGACCCTTCTCCAGTCTTTAGCTTTAGCCCCTTAGACACTCATCGCAGCCAAGAAACCGATTCCTGTGATTACAACTCTAGTCTTCACAAATCATCTCTTTTTCAGTCTAGTTTCGTTACTCCTTTCTCTCTAACTCTCCAATTCTCAATTCCCCGTATCCAGATTTTCTCATCCCTTTAGGATTTCATTTCGGACGTCCCCCGTCCCTTGGAAAACTCCACCCATTTAATTTGATTTGATATATTACCCATCATCTCTAAGTTTCTATTCGTTTATTGAAGGTTTATTCATAAGATTGGCCACTGCCGATCCATCCCTAATTTCTTTGTCCAAGCGATTCTCCCTTCAGGACCCCGAGAACCCCAACGGCCATGGCCTAACCTTTAACCTAGATTGAAGCTTCCCATGACTAACACTCGGCATTTTAGATCCTCTGTTATACTTTAATTGCACCCCCTAAATAAAGGGATTCTACTTCTACTTAAATGGCCGTCATCTATTCTCAATCTTGAAATTTGCCTATTCATTCGTTGGTCCCCTTTATTTTCTACGATTCCCCGCTTTTTCTCCAAGAAAACACTCCTCGAACGATCCCTTTTGCCAAGGGCACCCCTGAAGTACAACCGACCAGATGCTTTGTGACGGTAACTAAAAGATTCCCTAATGAATGGCGATTGCCCCATCTACTTACATCGGCCTGTGATTGTATTTCATTTAATTGGCACTATGTTCCCACCGCTTGGACAAAGCTTCTTCCATCGACATGACGCCACTTACTTTAAACCCTCAAGAAACATGTCTACCATCCATAAACAACCATTCTTATTTACGTTCCTATTGTTCAATTATTTGTTTGCTGTACATATAGTAGATCGGTTACTGTCGCCTGCTATCGGCGCCTGACCTACAGTTCTAAATAGTTAAATCCAAAAATCAAATTTAAAATACTCCAAACTATCAATTTAAATATATCTGAAAATACTAATTTTAAATATTCCCTCTATTCTCTATTCCTATTTAACTAGCACGAGCTAGTTAACACTTATTTGGGGGATTAGAAAAGCGTTCGTTTCACTGTTTTGATCATTTACGCTTTTACATATGCTCTATGTCATTTTTTTTTTTTGGACATCCACGTGCTTTCACACTATCTACATCAATCTTTTGGTCATTCGCATGCTTACACACACCTGTTCCGGACTCTGCCACGAAGCTGGTCTGGAAGAGATCTCGGCAACGGGATAAGTTCAGTGGCAATGTTCTGGCGTTCATTCATCCATTCATTGCTTACACACACACACACATTCTAGGTCACTCACTGACCTAGTTCCCTCACATGCTTGCGCACTGTTTTGGTCACTCACATCTAACGTCAGTCTGCAGAAGTTAAAAATCATCGTCTCGGCAGAACAGGAACAAGATAGAAGCAAGCTGTAGTGAGTAGGCTTAGTTTCTTCAAGCGATTTCCTCATACGCTGCGGATCGGTGTAATCGGGAAATTCGACCGAGCGAAAGAACCGTTTTCGGAGTATGCCGAGCGGTTGTACCAGTATTTTATTGCGAATGAAGTTACGGATGACGTCCGCAGGCGTGCTATATTCCTATCGCTGGTGGGTGCGCCGACGTATTGCTTGATAAGAAGTATGGTGTCCTCAGCCTTTCCCACGGAACGAACGCTAGCAGAATTGATAGACGTTCTCAGAAATCATTTTGAACCGGCTCCGTCGGAGATCGCAGAGTGGTTCAAATTCAACTGTCGCTGTAGGAAACCGGGAGAATCTGTGCCAACCTTTACAGCCGAACTTCGAACTCTAGCCAGGTTTTGCTATTATGGGCATACCTTAGCAGAAATGCTACGAGATCGGCTCGTGTGTGGGATAAATGATGACGCTATTCAGAGAAGGCTGTTGGCGGAGAGAGATCAGGCTTTCGATCGGGCGTCAGAGATCACGATGTCGATGGAAGCGGCCTCGAAAAACGCCTCTAACCTGCGTGGTGACAACGCGTCTCCAGCGGAAGTGCTGTTTGTAAAGCAGCCGCAAGCGACGCAGCAACGGAAGAGTTCCAAAGGTGATCACTCGTCACAAGCCAAGGTTATGTTTTCCTGCTATGCTTGTGGTGCAAGTGGACACAAGTTCTCAACTTGCAAGTTTGCCAAGAGTACGTGCCATTCGTGCGGGAAGACGGGACACTTGGCCAGAGTATGCAAGTCAGTGAAGAACAGGTGGAGTGTTGGAGTCAAAGGCCAAGGACGTTGTGCGAACAGAGTGAATCAAGTCGACCAGCTGGATAACTCGTCTTCTGCGTCCGATGTGTTGATGTTGAACTCGATGTCGGATTTTCCACCACCTCGTACCGTGCAAGTCGTGATTCAAGGGCTACCTATGGTAATGCAGGTGGACACGGGAGCACCTTTTTCGGTGATGCCTTATTCGATGTTCAAGAAGCACCGATGTCGATTTCCACCTTTGAAAGACACTCGTATAAAGCTCAGATCTTTTACAAGGCATAGTCTGAAGATAGTGGGAGCGATGGATGTTTCTGTGAAGTACGAATCCAAATGTTAAATGCTTCCGATCCTGGTGGTGGATCAGTGTTTCGTGATCTTGATGGGACGAAACTGGATCCGCGAACTAGGGGTGTTCAGCACTATTGATCCGGCTGGCTCTACAAACACGATCCAGGTTGACGTGAAATCTTCGTCACGGTACTTGCGGGCCGTCTTGGATGAACATCAAGAACTGTTTTCGGGAGACCTCGGGAAGCTGAAAAATGTGAAAGTTCGTCTGAAAAGAAAAAACTGTGCTTCACCAAAATTCTTCAAAGTTGGCCCGTACCTTACGCTTATAAGAAGAAGGTAGAAGAAGAAATAAGTAGAGACTTTTGGATTTAGGCGTTTTGGAACGAGTGTCGTCATCGGAATGGGCGACACCTGTAGTACCAGTCCTGAAGGCGAACGGTAGGATTCGCCTGTGTGGTGACTTTAAGCACACCGCCAACGTTGCTACAGCGAGCCCTTGAATCTCGAGAGGTATCCATTGAGGATTTGTTCGCTCGTCTTTCAGGGGGAGTGACTTTTTCAAAGATCGACTTATCGGATGCGTACTGTCAATTGGAATTAGATGAAGCTTCCAGGGACTTACTAGTGATTAACACTCATAGAGGTTTGTTCAGGTACACGAGACTGCCTTTTGGGGTAGCGTCAGCTCCATCAATTTTTCAGAGAGAAATGGACAAGCTCTTGCAAGAGCATGAAAATGCGTTGCGCTACCTAGACGACTTGCTGATAACAGGCAGCTCTGTTTCGGATCATTTAAAGAATTTGAGAAAAGTGTTGTGTACTTTGCAGGAAGCTGGTATCAAGTTGCATCCCTCGACGTGCTCGTTCATGCAGACATCGGTAGAATATCTGGGGCATAGAATCGATGCAGAAGGACTACATCCAGTACAAACGAAGTTGGAAGCCATTGAGAAAGCTCCTGAGCCAAAGAATGCTGGTGAACTGAGGTCTTTCATAGGTTTGCTGACGTATTATGCAAAATTCCTTCCAAATATGTCCTCTATGCTAGCACCATTGTATAAGTTGTTGAATAAGAATTCATGTTGGAAATGGACTGAGCAGGAGAGGTAATCCTTCCAAGAAGCAAAGAGAAGATTGTCTATGTCTTCGTTGTTGGTCCACTTCGATGAAAGTAAGGAAGTTCGTCTGGAGTGTGACGCTAGTCCGTACGGAGTAGGAACTGTGTTGTCCCATCCCTCGGCTGTGGGCGATCGTCCTATTGCTTTTGCGTCTAGATCCCTGACGAAAGCGGAAAGGAACTACAGCCAGATCGAAAGAGAAGCCTTGTCGTTGGTCTTCGGGGTTACACGGTATTGGAAATATCTTCTTGGAAGAACATTCACTTTGGTAACCGATCATCAGCCCCTAGTGAGCCTGTTTTCTGAGACTAAACCAGTGGCTCCAATGGCTGCTTCTCGCATTCAGCGATGGACGCTTGTACTATCAGTGTACTCGTACAACATTGTGTATCGGAAAGGATCTTCTCATGCTAATGCTGATGCTTTCAGTAGGCTACCTGTGCCGACAACAGTGACTGATTCTCCAACGCCTGCTGATGTAATATTATTGCTGGAATCTATATATGATGGCGCGGTGACCAGATTTCATTTCCAGAACGAGTTAGATGCTGATCCTGTTCTGTTGAAAGTGAAGAGATACATAGCACAAGGCTGGCCCAGGCGTGTAACGGCTGAAATTCGTCCTTTCTGGCTCTGCCGAACTGACTTGTCGGTGGAAAACGGTATGATTATACGTGCGAATAGAATATACGTGCCACCAAAGTACAGGAAGTACGTGCTGTCGGAGCTTCATGGGGGTCACCAAGGTATGGGTGCTCTCAAAGCCTTGGCTAGACAGTCTGTGTGGTGGCCGAATATTGATAAGGACATTGAGGACTTGGTACGTTCGTGCATCGATTGTCAAGTCGAAGCTTCCGTTGCTCCATCAAACTTGGCACCATGGCCTTCCACAACGGAGCCTTGGAGCAGAATTCACATCGACCATGCAGGCCCGTTTGATAACCACATCGTTTTGTTAGTAGTGGATGCTGCCACTAAGTGGTTGGAAGCAATTCCGGTGTCTTCGACATCGTCAGCTGCTACGGTCGCTGCATTACGATCCCTCTTTGCGAGATTCGGACTGCTCAGGACAATCGTCAGTGATAATGCAACATCGTTCACTAGTCAGGAGTTCTCAGATTTCCTCCGTAGGAACGGGATCATCCATGTCCGAGCTGCGCCGTATTACCCGCAGTCAAATTGGTTGACTGAAAGAGCGGTGCGCTCCATGAAGGATGCGTTGAAGAAAATTAAGGGCGGCTCCTTCCAAGAAATGCTTGACAGATTTCTGTTTCACTATCAAAGGACACCTGTCTCCTCAACTAGTCAAGCTCCTGGTACGGCGATATTCAACAGAGTCATGAGAAGCAGGTTGGACCTGTTGAAACCGGGTCAACATCTGGCGACGGATCCCGATCTCAAACCCAAGTTTGCACCTGGGGATAAGGTATGGTGCAGAAACTACGCAAGTGGCCCAAGGTGGATGCCAGGAACGGTCTCCGCTTCAAGGGGTAGGGTCATGTCGGAAGTCAGTACTCCTTCGGGTCACGTGGTTCGGCATCGGGACCAATTGCGTCAACGGCTTTCGGTGTCAACTTCGCGTTCAGCTGGTTCCGAGGTATCCCAGCAGCCCAATAAATCAGAGGGTCCCGATCAGACGAAGAATACCGAGTCCACCAGAAATGAACTGACGAAGGCAAATGATCCTCAAGCTGTTGATTCATCACCTCCTCATCTGAGGCGATCACGACGTCGCAGGCGACCATCTGAAAGACTAGGTGTGTAGTGAGTTGCCTAACTGAACTTGTGCATTTTAGTGCAGACTTTCTTTTCGAAGGGAAGGTGTTATATATATGTTATATTCATGTATGATTTGGCAACAGCGCAGAGCGCGAGCTTCAATACGCGCGCACCGTTCGATTGCTGTGGAATTCTAGTTCTGGCGGCCATGACGGTCGGTTGTGTTTCTCTGTAGTATTGTATTAATGTTGGAATAAAGCGTATTTATGCTATTGTCAAATTCCGAATGCTCCTTCAGTCTGACTTTTATAAATGTCTAGTGAGAGACATTTCACACATGTTAAAAATCGGAAATTCCTTTATAACGATTACCCAGGTAATGTTTGTTTATGGAATCACTCGGGCCTCTAGTTTGAATACTTCGCCAAATACGCTTCTAAGATGAATTAAAAAAACTGGTTTTATGGTTAACCTTTAACTAATCTCCCCTCCCCCATCTCAGATCCCCGCGTTCAAACACACAACACACATTTCGAGAGGTTAGGATTAGGCTGACCATATTTCCTAGAGAGAAATACGGGAAATTCGGATTCCAAATACGGGACATCGCCAATTATCGCCAAAAATGATTCCAAAACCGAACAAAGTTGCTAAATATTCCTGAAATTACGGAAAAATCACAATGGCGGGAAATGAAGCATTACTGCTAATTGCAATTCATTAAAATGAATTCCACGATAAAATGAATTCCTACGTTCACCAAGACAAATGTGGGAGATTAATATTCTTATTTATAGTTGTAATTATCATAGTGTAATTTATGAGTAGAAAAATAAATTTCAATCTTTGACTTCAATAAAAAATAAAAATTCAAGTAGGTTTCGTGTAAAATACGGGAAAACCCGGGACAATTTTGCCAAAAAAGTAGGGACGGCCAGAAAACCAAAAAATACCGGGACTGTCCCTGGAAATACGGGACGCATGGTCACCCTAGTTAAGATAGACTCAAAACCACGTAGCTTATGAAGACAACTGGATCAGTGTTATTTTCAGTGACGAAAATAAATGTAACTTGGTGGTCCCGATACATATATATAAGGTATTATGACCATATGGAGCAAAAGTTACTCTCATACTTAAGCAGACATTTAGGGTGGAAGTTCTGTGATGGTACGGGCTGCCTCAACATTCAATGTGTACACATATTTTGTAATTCTAGATAGGAGAAGGGACGCACAAAAATGCATAGAGACACTTGAAAATTTTATTCTTCTTAATTAAATTTTGAAGACATTGCTAGAGCGTTTTTCAGCATGACGATGCTCCCATGCATATGTCCAACTTTGCGGAAAACTATTTGAAAATGGAAAGAGTGCGACTCTACTGGACTGGCCCCCGATGAGTCCTGATCTAAGCCTGATAGACAGGGCGGGGAACATAATGACTCATAAAGTCTACGAAGGTTCCGATAGCTGGCTGATACGAAGATAAATCCAGGAAAGAAAATTCAACTGTCTTTCCAGGGATTTGAATCCGCGTCCTCTCACTTGCCGGGTGGGGAGGGGACTGCACTATATGGGATCTGGTACTGTGATTTTCATATGTAAGCTGTTATTTCCAGCTAAGTATGGAGGGCCGCCACAGCAATGGTTAATGTGTTGGGAAGGTCGTCGATTTATCGTGCAGGTACGTTGAATCGTCCCGTATTTTACACAGACCGTTTTTTACCATATAGTTTGACTCCTGGGAGGGATGGTAATCCACCATCTGAATCCGTGCCTAGCCAGGATTCCAAATATTGATCTCGTTTATTCAAATTTTATTCATAATAAAAAATAATAAAAGTATCTCAATCTTGGATGAGGGTAGAGGGGGTCCTGGCCTATACAGGGGGACCACGAGAAAAAATGTGATCCATAGGGGGCGATGAGCTGAAAAAGGTTAAGAAACACTGCTCTAGACTACAAAGCCAACCAGTCCTCTATTCCTTAGAGTTCGTGTGCGCTGAACGCGAAACATGGAACTGTACCTGGACATCCAGATCTAACTCATGCCAAAACTCGCAATTTCTGACCTGCCACCAGATTGCGACTTATCCAAAAAGATGGTGTCACTCCCCACTATATCTACAAAGGTTTCGACAGCTGATGCGGAGATAAATCCGTCTGGTTGCAATGTCAGAAATTGTGAGTTAGATCTGACTGTCCACGTTCGGCCTCGTTCAGCGCACACGAGCGCTAAGGAAAGCGGATTCGTTGGCTTTGTAGTCTCGTGGAGGGCCGTGTTAAGAACATCATAGGCCCCCTTTGGCAAAGTGATTTTTCTGAGGCCCACCAGACAAATTTACATGCTTACTCTCGAAAATTTCAACAAGATTTCATTTTTTTAAGGGCCCCTCTTCTCTCGGGGCCCCCGAACCACTCCCGGATGAGCCCATGAGTTAAGACGGTACTGGTCTGGTGGTCTAGGACGCTCACCCGGGACGTGGATTCGATTCCCCGCAAGGGGCCAGTTGAATTTTTTTTCTTGGATTTATCTTCGCATCAGAGCCAGCAGTCGAAACCTCCGTAGTAACAGTGAGTGACGTCATCTTCGGATCTCGTTAAGTCTACTCCGGTCCGATGGGTGGCAGTTCACTTCAGTGATGCATCGAAACATGCCATAGAAACTGAATTTCATAATTTTTGGAACCGTAACTCCTGCAAAGAGTAGTTCTTTCAATGAAAGAGCGCTTGTTTGATGGTCTTTCAAAATTAGGGGAAACATTATCCGTTATTAACTGTACCGTGTATTTTTCAGAAGTTATATAATGTCTTCGATTATTCCATAGACCAGTGTTTCTCACCCGCCGGGTCCCTAACACTAATCACACCAGGACGTGAGTGATTCGCTGTCTCATTTTTCCCATTAATTTCTCATTGATTGTGTGTAGACCGGGCCTTTCACTTACGAAAAAGCGATTTTCCGGGCTGCGGGCTCAAAAGGGGATTGAGAAACACTGCCATAAACTTTTGGGGCAGCCTTCATTTGTATTTGTTTTTTTAATTTTGGTATGCAAATGTTTTTTCCTCCTTTCAAATGAGGTATTGAATGTCAATAGCATGTGGGTCTGTAATACAATATTTTTTACACTATTCACATGCATTTATTTCCATTCGTCTAAAAGACAACTTTTTCGAAATTCCATAATTCCTTTTGGGACAATGTGTAATATTCCATTTATAGAATCGCGTCACAACATAATCTGAGTTATTACAGAGAAGATTCATCTTCATAATACAAAATCCTATATCTCATGTGCTAGGGAGTTGTATTTAGATCAGGGGGGGGGGGGGCACAACCATTACAGTCCAAGGGCCGGAAACTTGTTTATATAGGGTGACCATATAGCCAGTATTTTTACGAGACTTTTCCAGAGTTTCGGACATTTTTTTTTTCAGCTCGCTGAAATTTTTATTTCTTACTCAAAATACAAATACAAATACAACGCCACAACAGGCAAATTGCCCAATGAGGTGGCTGACTTAAGAACATCATGGATCCCCGAGCCCCTACCTACTACTGCTACACCACACATGCACCCCCCCCCGCGGAACCCCCCAACGAATCGGTACATGCGGGAATGTGCGTGTACGTGTAGTGCAACCTGACGTAAAGTTTGTTGCTGTGTAATGCTTGTTATGTGTAGTGCTGTCATCTGGCCCCAGTTTTACTAACTATGAGTGAAGTGTTATGGTTGAATGATTTATCGTTGTAGGACTGTTGCTCTCTGTGGCGAGACTTTTTAACGGGGAGATCGGCTCGCATTTGCGCCTTGAAGTTGGGAACCACAGAAAACCAACTTCAGCCGACCACCACTGTGGGGTTCGAACCCGGATCCTCGCATCACGAGTCCGGCACTATAACCACTCGACCACCACAGCGGCAGGCCCCCACCAATCTAGGGGATTGTGATTTTTTTTTTTTTATACTCTATAAATTATATTGTGATAATTATGACTATGTCATGTTGAAATATAGTCACATGAATTATACTCATCTCACAGATTTGTCAAACATATACGTTTTTTTTACTGGATTATATTTTAATCTATTGTGACTCTTGCAGCCCTCTATTTCCCACCATTGGCAACTTCTCAGCAGTTTCAGTGTTAAAAAATTGTCGAACAAATTTTTACAATTTTTTTGTCTTTACCTGACAACTTTACTTGCCTTGACAATTTTTTCGCGGTGATTGGTGACATCATGGACGTATGCAGATCTCTCGTTTCTTTACGAAGGAAATAGGGTCCGCGGACCGCATTCAGTTCGGATGTTACGTACTCCTGAATGACACATAATCCGATCTTTTCCAATTGAGCATAGATCGGCACATCGCAATGGTATACACACGTACAACAACTGATAAAAATTTAATATTGTAGATTTATATGAAAAATATATCCTTTATTTTAAATCAACAGTTTATGTATATATATATATCATAAAACATGATGAATACTATAAAAAATCATCAATATGTTTCGAAAGTGAAAGAAAGAAAGAATAATGGGAACAAGTTGACACACACACACACAATCTAAATTTTGAAATGTACTACAAATTCTGTCAAGAGATGGCGCTGCAAGAGATATAACGAAGAAGTAACCACGAACCTTATATCGGGGTTCCGCAGATAAGACTGTAACAGTTCATATGTCCTCCGTCATCGTGTTCCAAATTAAGGACGTACTGCAGCTGTTGGGCGCGGCAGCCCGGTCGATAAGATGCTCGCCTAAAGTACCAAAGGATGTTTAGAGGTGTCGCGAGTTCGATACCCGGTTCGTCCTTGTCAGAAAACTTTCCTGACACAGGGGTACAAAAAAAAAACGGCGACTTGACCGCAGCGAAAAATTGCTACCCCATCGAGAGGTTAGCGCACCAACCTCTCGATGAGTATAAAAAAAACAAGCCTGCCGTTCGGAATCGGCGATAAATTGTAGGTCCCGGTCTAATTAGCCCTCGTGTGCAGAAAATGACCGTGGTGCGACAAAAATGATCAAATGATCAAACTGCAGCTGTTTCTCAACCTATGGTCAGAGGTGGATTTATGGTTTTGCCGCTTGTGAGCTATACAAATTTTGCCGCCCTTCACCCATTCTAATCTGATTTTCCAGTACAAATTCAAAGGCCACAACAGGCAAAATGCACAACGAGGTAGTAGCCGAAAAAGATGCTTGTAAAAAAACACGGATGGCAAAAACATAACTTGAATACAGCACACCTAAAATAAGAGCATTTATATATATTCATATATACTGTATATATATATATAAAATGAGAGAGAGATGGTGATTTCTTTAATCCCTCATTCCTCAAATGGACCAGCCTGGGTGTTACGTTCGAGATTCGCTCACAGCCTCCCCTCTCGTGAATATGCCAGTCTCCAAGTCATTCTTTTGATTGCTCTCTGACATGGTTGCTCGCTCTCTATAAGTCACTCCCATGCTCACATACACTCTCTAGGTCATCGCGATGTTCACACAATTCTCTAGATTACTCCTCTTCTTTTTTTCTTGTTAAGCCCGGGAGTTACCAGCCACCTCCACAGGAACTAATGGATAACATAAATTGATAATAATCGATACTAACTAATTCTATGTGATAATATGATGCAATACGAATAAATGATGATTAAATCACCACATGATGAGTGAGACGCTGATGTACAACATATGCGATAATGATGAACGATATGCGAATAAAATGCTGTATAATAATCAACTCTTCTATAATAATGATGAGTAATAAATGGTGCTTTAGGTTTATATGAAGTAGGAAGCCTAGAAATCTGCAGCGGGCTTATCATTAGGAGCGGCAACCCAAAATGGTCAGTAATGGCGCTGACGACTCGGCCCGCATTTACAGTGGCTATAGTATGGGAGTATATGATATACGTAATGATGACGTATTTACAATTGGTGTATGTATTACTGTGTAACAATTCTGGCAAGACCATAATAAGCCATGCATACAAGTGCGTGTCAAAATCACGGGACGTCTGGGCATCTCAAGGAATTTTTCAGTCTTTTTGGGAGCTTCTGTCACTTTTTTTGGAGAGTCTTCTGACAAAATCAATGATCGTTTCAGTTTCAGTGTCCCTACGTATATGCTTATTTCTTTTGAATCAGGGAGATCGAGTGGAGTAACATTTTGGAAGCGCTCGAGAGCAATGATATTTTAATTTCTAACATATATCCGAGTAAGGAGGTGCGTAAAGTAATGTAGGGCTTATGATCAATTTATACAAAATGAGTTTGTTATTGATAGAAAGAGGACCGTATGGCAACCTGCAAATTTTACTAAGGGCCCCCTCTGGCTTGTTTGGCTTCTTTTTAATAACGTCAGAACAGTGATTGGCGCACGAAAGACGTTTATCGAAAATTACACTAAGGTATTTATGCGTATCAGGTGGATGAATAATGTTTCCTTGCACGTTCATAGGTGCATTTGGGGTTTGGGGAGCTCAATTTTTCCAGTTGCCCACGTGAAAACAGTTTTCTAGTATTTAGTTGGGCCCGGCTCTGAAAACGCCATTACCAAACTTTAAGGACCACCTAATGAAGATTTGATAAGGCCTTTTGAGCTTTTAAGTCTGAACAAATTATGCACTATCATCAGCATAAGTATCGTTAATTCCTTTTGGTGCCACTGGGAAATTATGCATAAATTGTGAAGTAGAGGATCCAGGATCGACTTAAGAGCATCATGAGCCCCTGTGCCAAGTGATTTTTCTGAGGTCCTGCATGGCAAATTTACATTATTACTCTCAAAAATTTCTACCAGATCTCATTTTGAGACCTCCCCCCCCCCCCCCCCCCCCGCTTTTCTTAAAGTGCCCTCTAGTGCAAGGTGATTTCATTGAAATTCAAGCCAGCGCTCGTTTTCAAATGGAATTTCGAAATTCTGATTGAGATTCCATTTCAAAAACTAGAGAAGACGGCTTTGCAAATACAGTCGAACCCCTATGCAACGCCACCACTTGTTTCGCAGATTTCTGGCGCTATGACGAGTTTGGCGTTATATTGAATTACAAATTGACGCGTGTGATCCTTATATACAGTAAAACCTCGATAAGTCGTCACCTCAAGTTATCGAAAAACTATGACGGCTTAAGCGGAGTGACGACTTAAGCGGAGTTCCGTCATGTGCAATGTTGTGAAAATCGTGTAAAATTCAAAGTAATATGAAGTTTATTGAAGTATGAATCAAAATAACAATATTAATAAAATAAAATAATAGCAATTTTTTCTTTTTTATCTCTTATTACTTAAATTATTGTGTTAAAATGTACTGTACACTTTGATTTATACAAGTAATTTTTAATTTAGACTAACAGAGCAACTGTTTAAATAAGTAGCTTTTCTTCATAATAGAACTAACTCTCTATTACACATTAACTTTACATATACATCAAATTTAATTTTAGGCTTTATAATTCTTCATCAGCAGTTCATGATGCAACTACAACGTAATCTCGAACACTTTTGACTTGGTGGAGGGGCCCTGGGCAGTTAAAAGTAAACAAAAGACCTCAAAAGAATGTCTGATTTTTTTCAACAAAGATATTTTGTTTAAATTTCAAGCCCTAAATTAGTAGAGTCCATGCTTTCTATGATTATTTATTATTCGTGCCCGTCGCACTTTGACATTAACTTGATTAATTTGATTCTTCGATTTACCAAACCAAATAAATTTTGGTTTTGCCGGAGATGCCGTGGTTCCCCCCGGGGAGGGGGGAGGGGGGTATGAAGTGCTTACGTTGCTTCTTGCGACAGAGCCTGGGTGTCTTGCAGTTTCTCCAGTAGAGCCCATGCAGAAATGAGAACTAGCGTGAACAGTCCCCAACGTTCCAAAAACCTTAGTCAACAAATGAACTTCCACTGCGTAACTTTCGTCACTTAAACTGTTCCATTTGGGTATATAGGATTTTATGGTGACTTTTAAGCATATGGCAATGATGTTAACAAGCTCTTTTTTTAATGGGAGCCATAAAAATAGTCAGTTCCTCTTTCTCAACCTTTTTCATAGTGACGAGTAAACGAGGGTGTAATAACATTGTTGTCTATGAGAGCTGGAAGGGCCTGAAGAAAAATGACGACTTAACCGGAGTGAAGACTTATTAGGATGACGACTTAACGAGGTTCTACTGTATATAGAAGATTTGTTCACTGAAAATTTTTGGTGATTAGAGAGAATAAGAGATAAACCGAGGTCGCTTTAAACTGAGTTTGACTGTACTTCTACCGTTCTCTACCACCACATACCTCTGCAAAATGAGTAATGCTACAGTATATGCAATATATTGTATTACCCAATACTGTATACTGCATTATAGGTTCCCAACTTCGAGACATGAATGCGAGCAACAGGCCTACAACGGTACAATTATTCATTAATTTCACTTTTCTCATAGTTAGAAAAATTTATGGCAGACGGCACTATACACAACAAGCATTGCACTGTAACAAACTTCACGTTAGGCCCACAATACGTACACGCACATTCCAAAATGTACCGGTTCGTTAGAAATTACACCGAGGAATGTTGTGGACGAGGCGCATTTATGATTTACTAGTAGTACGGTCGAATACCGTTGTAGCGAAAATCTCGTTTTAACGAACTCTTTTCTAATCCTTCAAATAAGTTATTGTATATAACTATTGGATATAACTTGCATATCTGTTTTTCAATAGTTAACAGCTTTTACGACTTAAGCTGGTGGATGCGAGCGGATGATACAAATATACCCCAAAGCCTGACAACGTCACCCCGCGTTTATGTCATCTCGTCCTGTAAAAAAAGGACTCTTTTTCTCAATTGGACGCATTTTTAACAAAGCTTGAAGGCTTTTCACGTCACTTTCTAGGAATGGAAATGTTTCCCCAAGCGAATAGAATCAAAAAAGACGAAACAGATGGGGGAAGAATAAAGAAAATATGCAAATTTACCTCACTCCTCCTCCTGAGGAAGTCGGAACAGTACCATTGGAAAAAAGTTCACTTCGACTTCCCTCGTCAGTTTAGGCTTGAACAAATTAATGATGAAAGAAAGTTTTGGGTATAACAAAAAAAAAACCGCGGTTAAAATCGACCATGTGTAACCGCGAGTGAGAATCAATAGCAATATTTTACGTAAACACAGAGTAAATATTTTCAGTGATGATCAATTATTACTGATAAATACTGTTCTTTACTCTGGAATAACGACAAAACTTTGCAGATTGTAACAGTTTTAATACTGATTACGTCAATCTAAGTCTTTGTGTGCAGAGTGTGAGTGAAAAGAGTCCTTCAATCATAGAATTTATTGGCTTTATATGGAACACATATTTTCCATCTCATCTATTGAGGTTGTGTATAATGTAACAATAGGGTTGGGAAAAATAATTTTTCGGATTTTTATTCTCACCTACACTTTTTACAACACATAGTATTGCTCTTAAGACAAGGTATGTACTTGAAATGATACGATATTTTTGACGATCATACATGCATTTTTCATCGCAATCAAAAGCTATGAGCGTGTAATTTTCGATTTAATTGCACTCTTTCTAAACGCAACATTTTTATACACAATAATAGCTAAGAGATTTTATGATGAAAATTTATAAGATAAATATGTACTATAATGATTCCTATTTATAACACACGAACACATCATCAAGGGTAATTACCATTCGAAACTGCTTCAGAGGGGTTCTGTATAAAAGAAATTTTCCAAACGAAAGATGGGTAACAGACGAGCCTAAGTGGAACACCCTATGTTGTTGAATGTTGAACCCTATGCTGGACAGAGTTGGTAGGGTGTTTCATGTTCCAACTGGGCTCCGTTTATAACTCCCTTTCGTTTGGCAGAATATGTCACATTCGCCCTGTATATATCTCGAACCGTTTTCAGGTTATGGTGGAATAATCGATTACGGGAAAAAAATGCGTCAAATATGAGAAAACCAGAATTTGGGAAGTTTTTGAGAGACCTACACTCAAACTATGAGCATATTTAGAAAGAACACAACAAATCCTATAGAATATCACCAATTTCATAGAAATATCTGAATTTAATGGTGAGCAACAAGCGCTGAAAGATTGAAGATTGACGAAGTTCGTTATCGAATTGTCGCCAAAAGTTTTAATCGCCAATTCCCTTGTAGCTACAATCGGTCAGATTTACCACCACCAGGCCAACCGTGACCCCCCGCTCTGTTCCACTGGGGGATATAAGCTGGTCTGTCTCAGGAGACGTGAGACACAGTGCAAAAATCCAATGACATCCAAGACCAGCAAGCCACCCACACCAAGAGACAAGCCAATCAGCAGCAGGATCCCTCATACAACTTCACCCCTCTCCCCCCCCCCCCACACACTTCCCCACTTGTTGTACATGAAATGATATATCAATAGAAAGATATGGGGGAACATGGACAGGTGCAGAGACGCACATCGACTGCAGGCCACGAGTGGGGCCCACGAAAACTAGTTATACAAGTTATATATTTATACATATACTAGGGGGGCTCTGCCCCCCCGCCACCTTTGGCGGAACCCCCCCCCCCCCCCACTTCTCTTCACAAGATATCTTGTTTATTTCGTCCCACTTCATCAGCGTGCTATGGAAAGGGACGTGTGAAAGCACCATTTACTGAAGAAACGAATTTTAATAAAAATAATAATAAAGCAACAAAAAACAAATGAGATTCATCAAGTACCCCCAGAAAACTTCCCCATGGGGGTCCCCAGATTCAATTCACTGAATTTTAGTGGGGCCCCACACTGGATATATCTTGGGCTACCGATGTGTTGCAAATTTTATAATGTTAGACAAAAAAATCAATGAGATACATCCAGGGGCACCGAATTGGAACCTGTCAACATTTCCACGGAGCCCTGACCTAGAAGCTTGTCGGACACTCCCCCTGTGGGGGGCCACGAAAATGTTTCATTTTTATCAATTTTACAATGAATAAAATCCAGGGCCCCACATCCAGTAGCGGGGACACAATACGCAGATTTTTAGTGGGGAATCCAGACTGGATTTATCTCGGTCTTCCGCTGTTGCAAATTGTACAATGTTGAACAAAAAAAAAGAATCAGATTCATCCAGGGCCCCCGACTTGGAAGCTTGTCGGCCATCCCCCGCAGCGAGTGCCGTGAAAAATTTTCACTTGTATTCGTTTTACCAACGAATAAAATCCAGGGCCCCCAACCAATTACCCGGGACACCAATTCGCATACTTTTAGTGGAGCCCCACGCTGGCTTTATCTCGGGCTTCCGCTATTGCAAATTCCACAACAGAAAATAATGAGATTCATCCAGGGCCCCCAAAATGAAACCTGTAAACATGGGGCCCCCGACTTGGAAGCTTGTCGGTCATCCCCCGGTGCTAGTGCCATGAAAAATTTTCATTTGTATTCATTTCACCAACGAATAAAATCCGGGCCCACCCACGCAACTACCCGTGACCGAATTCACAAATTTTATAGGGCCCCAGACTGGATATATCTTTTGCTTCGGCTATCGCAAATTTTTCAATCTTAAAGCAGCAAGAAAACAATGAGATCCATCAAGGGCCCTTGGAAATGAAAACTTTTTCGCCAAAACCAAAGTTGCCAAATATTGTTGAAATCACAATGGCGGGAAATGATACAAATTGCAGTGGATTACAATGTATTCCACGAAAGACAAACGTTCAAGGCAAATGTGGGAGATTAATATTCTCATATATAGTTGCAATTATCGTAAAATAATTTATGAGTTGAAAAATAATGTCAATCTTTGACTTCAATAAAGAATAAAAATTCAAGTTGGCTTCGTGTAAAATACGGAAAAAACCGGGACACTTTTGCCAAAAAGTCGGGACGGCCAAAAAAACAGAAAATACCGGGACTGTCCCGGGAAATACGGGACGTATAGTCACCCTAGTCAAAATGCAACAGTTCCGTTTCGAAAACGGGATTTATGGTCAATTGTATATTCAAGGAAGTCTTTCAGCGATGTCCATAAAAATAAAAGTCAAAGTCGTCTATATTGTAGGTAAACAAAACAACGTAAACAAATGACATCATTAACCTTTCAACAACGACGACTAGAATCTGAGGGAATTTTGTTTTAAAAATTTTGTTTGTTTTGTTTTGTTTCCGGTTTCCGACAAAATAACTTCCTGTCATTTTTTTCCCCCCGTCAGTGTGAAAATCTCCTCTGGCTCACAAACATTCATTTCTCCAGGTACAGTTTATTATATTATATACATATAATTTCGATAATTTTATGACTTTATAATGTATAATTTATTTTATTTACCAACAAAATACCCTGAAAGTGAGAGAAAAATTGTATCACATGCAAAGCAATACATCATTTACAAAAAAATTAATTATATCCAATGATTAACCAGACATTTTTGGTCGGGGGGTCCTCCATCTTTCTCCAACGCACCCCAACCCCCACAAGGTCCCTACATACTACAGTAGGGCTCCTTATAGACTAGGATCTTTGGCTTGCCCTTGATTTTTTACGGGCCCTTAATATTGAATTCATATTGTGAAAAGCAAAAAAAAATTAGAAGAATCGTCCCGGTCCCTATTAGTTCCATACTTTGTGACAGGGACGTCTTAAGAGCATCATGGGCCCCCGGGCCAAGTGGTTTTTCTGAGACCCTACCTGGTAAATTCTATAAAATTTCAACCGGATCTCATTTTCGTGAGGCCCCCTCTTCTCTTGAGGTGCCCGGGTGGGCCCGTGCCTTAAGACGGCACTGCTTTGTGATGGACCATGAGGGGCCCAGTGCCGTCTTAATTAAGTGAAGAGGGGCCTCACAAAAATGAGATCTCGTTGAAATTTTAGAAAATTTGTTTGATAGAGCCTCAGAAAAATCAGTTTGCCCGGGGGCCCATGATACTCTTAAGACGGCCCTGGAGGGAGCCCCCTAATTATGTCAAAGTGAAGCCCCTGGTTTTCCGTGCATACCGGTGAATAATTTTCCTTCAGTTTAAAATTGGAAATTTTTCTCATTAATTCTGATTGTTCATCAATTTTGGGATTTTCTCTTTCTATCATTAATTCTTAATTAAAAATGGTACCCTATGCTCCACTTCCCCCCATGGCTCACCAGTGTGGCTCCCGCCAAAGGATGGACCCTTCGTAAGCCCGGTTTTCAACGATGAAACAAAATGGTAATCCTTTAATTGTGTGGGTCCACATATGCTTACTCGATTTGTCCATTGGATAGCAAATAAATACATCCGACTTTTCCTTTTCTTCTTGCTTTTTTTTCTCCCGCCGGCGCTTAAACCGCACCGCCACAAACTCCGTCAAATTTCGCTGACTTTCCATGATCAAAACTGGAAATTTTACTTTACTTTTCTTGACCGGAAGTCAAAAATTTCCCTGATCAAGTCTCAAAAATCCCGCTGACTTCCTCTGACAAGAACGCAAAAGTTTCCACGACCAGTACTTAAATATTTCCCTGACCAATGCTTAAAAATTTCTCTGACGTTCTCTGCCCAGTACTTGAAAATTTCTCTGACGTTCTCGAAAAGTATGTTTTTCTATTTTATATTTTCAGGTTACCATTCAAAAGATACTGAAGAATTCCACGCTATCGTGCGATTTTGGAAGATCAATAACCTATATACAGACGATTGATGATACTGAAATCCACATTGAAGATGAAGGCATCTGGACATATTTTTTATGGATACATGATCTTGGAATTTAGGCTGGGTTAGGAAAAAAAAACATCTTTACTAGATTTCGATCATGTCCAAACCAGCAGATTTACTGGATCTGCCAGACTTGGTTCTCTATAACATATGCCAATATATACCGAATCCATTTGATCTGAATAATTTCGGCAGAACATGCACTCGTCTTTACAGAGTCTCATCGTCACAGAGCTTGTGGTGGAACTTGGCCGTTCGCTGGCTGAAAGGCCTGTGGTTTTCTCTGGAGAACCCGCCCGATTTCGAACACCCTCGAAAATGGTTTCTGTCGGTACTGAACAATCTGAGGGCTAGGCAAACGGAAACGATGTCCCGAGTTGAGTTTGAGAACGCGGAAGTATGGATCAGGATGGAGTCATATGAATTTAGATGCCTGTTAGGGCTCTTGCAACTATCGCACGTCGACAACGTAAAAGATAACCATCCCGGCGTGTTGTATGAGAAGTGGCTGTACGACATCGGGTTGTACAAGAGAGTCGATCCGGCTTTGACGTTCGCAGAAGAGCTCCAGAACGATGTCGTGGTACAACTATGTTCGTTGGGCCAAGCTAAAGAAAGAGATCTTCGGGCTAGGAAACAGCCCAACAAGAGCCATATCTATTACATCAAAGTGGCTGGAACGTCTGATCGGTGGACTTTGGATCTTTTCCCCGCTGGTCTGTCTGGATCTACTTGCCCTCTGCTGATTTGTCCTTTCAGATTTTCGTGGAATATGGAAAGATCTGGTATAAATGGGCTCCTAATAAGTCTCAGTTGTGTCGTGGAGCAAGAACTCGTTTCCCAAAACAGAAAGAAGATCACTCATCTCAGTGAGATAGCTTCAACTGTGAGATCTGTGGTCGAAAGTTTCAAGTCTTTCTTGATGGAGAACCTTAACGCTATGAAGAGTAAGTGGGGTCCGTATTGCCTGTGGACAGCAGTTCGAAACTTGGCTGCCGATACTGATCGCGACTTCGATTTGGGTCCGTGGCAGGACAAAATGGACGAGTCGATCAACACCGCCAAACTGAATTGCCGCCATCTGATGCTGTCCTTGGAAGAGACTTTCGAGAAGTACGACGGACTAGACGGAACAGTCGATTTCATCAGGAGTCAGAAACGAAAACTTCTCATGGCAGAGATCGAAAGGGTGATGTTTCCCGAAGAAAGTCACGGGGAGGTTGGTGTCACCCGGATAAACCTGACAGACAGCGATTGCATTGGTGGAGACAACAGCCGTCAAGAGATGTCAGCTGCTGCTTTTGTGTCGAGTTCCGGTGTCCTTGTGACATGGCATCTCATCGGAAAGTTACGTTTCTGACATTCTGAACTGAGATTTGGATTGTTTATTGTTAAATAACTGACTAAATATCGTGATTATTTTTTCTGAAACAATCCTTTACCACTGAGCTAATTTTTAGCGCACATAGATCAGCATATTAGTATTCAGATCTGCAGCAGAGTGGATGAGTGGATGTTTGTAACTACATTAGAAACTCGATTTTCCGGAATTCACGGTTAAACGACGTTTCATTTGTGATGAAAGAATTATCATAAAAGTTCAAAATTTTCCTATTCATGAAAGAGAAAAGCTTTCGCAAATAAAAAAGGATGCCTTTTTAGCGATTTTTCCAAAAAGCATTGCTTGGTTGCAGCAGCGACACTCATCAGAAATAGATTTTGATATAAAAGAAACAACTTTTTGTAAGATAGCTGCGAAACAAAAGATGACTAAATCCCTTGTTGAATGTACGCATCTTTTCCAAAAAATTAGAACACTCCCCTGCCAGAAATTTACGAGAGCAGATCACGAAATGTTCAAATTGCCCAAATCAACAATAGGGTTATAATTTGAATTTTCATCTTCTAAGAGGTCCTTCAGCATATCAGTAGCAAAAAAAAAAAAATTGCATAAAGTAGATTGAATGCGTCTTTAAATGTCAAACTACTTTTTCCGCTTTGTTTTAAGAAATTAGAACACCCTGAATCTTATTTAAAAAAATTTAATGCGACTCTTAAAACGGATTATCACATGAATATTTTCATGCAAATTTACATCAACTTGATCGAATAAGTGTTGTGTGTCTTTCCTCGATATGTAAATCCAGAATCATTAAATGTTCACGACACAGGTAGAAAAACGGGACATTCCCTCAAACGTGAAATTACATTTGTATTGCTTGGACAGTATGAGAAAACTTGTGCTGATATTGGGCGAGGATGGCCACAGTGTAAAATGTATTCGTGCAATATCAGCACACGTTTTCTCATTCTGTCCAAGCAAATACACACGTTACTTCGCATTTGCACAAATGTCCAGTTTTTCTACCCTTAATGCGAGGATTGAACATTCTATGTTTCTGTACATAACCAGGAAAAACATACAACACTTATTTGATCAAATTGATGTAAATTTGCATGAAAAATATTCATGTGATAATGTGTTTCAAGAGTCAGATGTTCTAATTATTTTAAATAACTTTCGGGGTGTTCTAATTTTTTGAAACAAAGAGGAAAAAGACGCATTCAATCTACTTTATGCTCAAAAAGAACCTCTTAGATGAAAATTATAACTGTACCCTTAATGCGGGCTTTCCCGCGTGAGGATTTTACGAACTGCTTTCATGAATTACTGAGGTGTTCTAATTTTTAGAAAAGAACTTGTATATTTGGCTATAATTAAAATACACACTAATGCATATTGAATTATTCTCAAATTTCAATTTAGCTATGTAAGCTTCCAATAATTGCATCCTATAATCGAGTGTTTATTGCACAAGGTGCATTCCATAAGAACTTTGATTAAAATCATAAAAAAATCAAGAAGTATAGGTACAGCAAAAAATAATTTATTATTTTTCAAAGTACCTTCTTCCCTCACATGATATGCAATGGTCCCATCGTCCAAAACACTTTTCAAAGCAAGTAGGGAAGACCTTTTTCTGGAAGTTGTCAGAGTGAACTTTGGGACCTCTAATTTTTACAATATTAATCAATAAATGGAAAAATAATTACATTCGCCAATGACACAGTACTTTTATATTCATCAACAGAACTATCTTACTACTGTCTAACACAATTAATCATGATTTAATTAGAGTTCGTGAATGGTTTTTGGCAAATGACCTTCAAATTAACATATCTAAAACAAAATACATGAATATCTCTCTGCAGGATAATTCTGATTCTAACTATTACCTTGTTTTCCATAACTGTTTTCCCAACTCACGCTGTACCTGCTCACCATTAGTGCAAACATCCGCCATCAAATACCTCGGTGTTTACATTGACAAAAATTTTAAATGGAAATCACATGCGAAGTATATTCAGCCAAAACTTTGTTTCAGTCTCAAATAATTTTATCACATGAAAGACAAAAAGTAAACCTTTCTTTCTTACTTTCATTTTACTACTCGTTTTTTCACTCACATTTATTGTATGGCCTCGCTATCTGGAGCAGTGATTACAAAAGTACAATTCACCCTATTGTGCAAATACAAAAGGAAATAATTAGATCTATTGCTGGCGATTACACCACCCCTGTACATGAACTTCTCTCTTCATCATCTAAATATACTTCCACTGAGATATTTATTCTTTTATAAATCTATTATTCTTCTTTAAAAAAAATCAGATTTGTCTACCATTAAATACATCGAGATCTCAACCAGGTTCAACAACACCTTGCAAATTCCTCTGATATACAAAACAGTAAAGAAAAACCATTGGACTTATTTCTCATCCCGAAATTTTATAACAAACAACGTCCTCAGTTTGATATCTCTTCCTTTGTTTAAAAAAAAATGGCTCAAGAATTACCTATTTACCATAAACAACATTGAAGACCATTTTGGAAATCTTGGTATATAGATACATATGTACACGCAAAAACATTTTCCAGCTATAGATAAAATATAATTACGTTACTTGATAGGTTTACATTCCTCCAGCTGTTACTCATAATAAAATGTTATTATTTTTTATATTGTTTTTTCTTTTTTTGCTAATCATGATTACACACTAATTTCATTGCATACAGCAGATTCACCAATAAATATCAATATTTATCTTATATAATCTATTATATTTATAGATATAATTTATATCTCTGTTTTCTTCCTTGTCTTCCCCCTTTTTTGTTTGTGTTTATCATTTTTTTCTTGTTAGTTTTTCATTTTAACGGATGTTTTATACACATAAATTATATACTTGATTCAACTGTTGAAAATTACTGTACCCTTATGAAATCGGTGTGTCCACCAGTATGGATCCTATAGGATCCCTTGATGGAGATTTTTTTTTTATTTCTATGTTTTGTAACAATAATGACAATGAAATTTAACTTTGCGCAACTGAAATTTCTGCCAGTTCACACAATGCTCTCTCGATATGTGCAGTTAAAAGTTCCCCGAATGGTAACATAAGGATACATTTACAATATTTCACAACCTTCTGTATCATGAACTTGAGTCCCAATAGTTCGAAGAGCTTTAATCACTGCAAGAAAAGTTAAATTCCTGTCTAACGACCTCTCACTTAAATAAAGAACCACGAATGAAGTTTTTACGATTTTAAATTCAAACATCCCTGCTTCCTGTATTAAGGGATTTGTAATTGTTATGCTCCAAACTATTTTTGTATGTTATGTTAACATTAAATAAAATGTTAAAATTACGTTTTAAGTTGAAATTTATAGAATGTATAATGGTATTTGCGTGGGCATTGATAAGTGTTTTTCATGTGCAATGTATACAGCTTTTAGCTCTGAATGTTTTTGGGATGTTAGAATTTTATTTTGAATAAGTTTTATTTTGCATTGTCAGAGTTTTATTGATGTACTATTCCTGTGATAAATGTTTTTATAATTATGCAGTATTGATTTGCTTTTATCTAGTCAAGTTTTCCTGACTGTTCTGCATTAGAAAATAAGTTTTAGATTGGGCATGCAACTTGTAAACATTCCCCTGGGAACTTTTTTACAATTGATGCATGCCAGTGTGTCGTTTATTCTTTACTTAATTAAATTGTGATTGTACAAGGCATGCATGTTATGTGTCTGAAGTCTTGTCATCCACTGTCTAAATTAGAAATGAAAGCACTAGAAAAGGATTTGCTGTTTTTAATGAGTTTAATTGTGGGTCCACCTGCTTTCTGCGTAGAGAGACTTTTCGAAGGTGCAAAAGGGCTGTATTGTAAGTTCGAGTATACACTTGTATGCTTCTCCAACTCCAGTGGTCAGCATCATCAGGAGATACTTTTAATTCTTAACAGTTCCGCAGAAACAAAAACCACTGGAGCTAGAGCCTTTTGCTGCTTTTAGTTATGTCTGTACTTTTCCACAATTGTTAAAGTATATAATGAACTCTCTCACAACATGGAATGTCTAATGTATAAATTATACAACACAATTCTGAAATGTTTGTGACCCAAATTAAATTTGTTTCATGAAATATGAATTGTATGGGAATTTTTCATTACCATAATAAAGTTGTGAGAAATTTTTTTTCTCTTACATATTGTGAATTTGATCATTTTTAACGTTTCTGATGTTACGGAACTTCTGTTTAAAGATATTGCAAGCCAATAGTAAATTTTTTCACATTATTCCGGAATTAGATCTATTTCAAGTGTTTATTTACAGATGCGCAGCATTCAAATTCTAATGACCAAGCTAACAAAAAGTGTTTTTTGTTATCAGTAAACAAAGATCAAAAAAATCCAGTATTCGAATGGCCTGTGGACTACCCCTTAAATAGTGATTTAAATATCCAACCTGCATAGATCAGGTTGGGTATGCTGATTAGGTATTGCATAGATCAAGTGTCTTCAACCTTTTAAAGCTGCGAACAAGTGAAAATAGTTGAACAATTTTGCAGATCAGAAATGTGGCAAATAATTTATGGACCTGGAGAAAATTATAAATAAAAAAGAGGAATAGCAAGGAAACAGATATTTTTTGGATATTATGCCAAGGTGAACTCGGAAGGAAAAATCATCTGGTCTTCGCTGGGACTCAACCCCAACCCCTCTTGAAAACTGGGCCAGCATGCAAAAAGAGCAATAATTTGTGAACCAACAAAAATAAGCTAATGGGAAAGATAATTATCGTGTTGACACAGGAAAATATGAAAGTCACAAAAAATTGAAAATTATTTTTTTCTTGAATAAGATAGTAAGAACTTATGACACTGGCCATTTTAAAGAAAGTAAGTTGATGAATAAAGGAATAGTTTAGGTTCAACAAGCTCCCCAAAGATGGCATTATCAATGAGTATTTATGGCTTTGGCACAGAGACTCTGGCTTGTCCAGATAAATTTGCCCTCCCATATCAACAGGAAAATTAAGGATCAACAAAAGTAAGTAGGAGAAATAATTTGCGCAAAAATAAAAAGAAGAGCAGAATCAATTTGAGAACCGGCAAAAAAAACACATAAAAGGGAGAAACGATTTGTGGGATGGCTAAAAGCAATAGATTTGCGAAATACAAGGAAATGGAAGAAACAATTAGGAAACGCAAAAAGTAAACACAAATGTGAGAAATAATTTGTTTACTACCAATTCAAAATTTGAACAGGCAAGAAGGTAAATATATGGGAGAAATGATTAGCGGACTGGCAAAAAATAAAGATAGAGATGGTATAATTTTTTAATGAATGAAAATTTATGTAGCGGATATGAATCGGTGGAAATGTTTTGCAAACAGGCAGTTGGGAAACACTGGCATAAAGTAACCGAAACTAAAACTCACATTTTAAAAAACGTAGCACATACTGGAGCAGAACTTTAAGGAGTAAACATGATACATACACATATTGCAGAAAATAATAAATTATTACGATTTATCTTACAAAAACTAATTTAGTTTAAATCTTACCACATCAAGGAAACTTCCTGCTCTGACTTTGCATGCACATCTTAACAACTTCAATGGTTCTCCAATTACTTTAGAACCACCAATAACGAAAAGCATCAAGTTACTAAGAGCGAGAATCACTTGGGGTGTGTATATCAGAGATGCCTTTAGGTGTGTGCGACAGGTGTGGTCTCGCACTGGGCCCCACACTTATGGTAAATTCTGAGTTTTCATTAAATCTGGAATTATTTATTCTATCTATGCTGAATTTTCATGGGTGCTGATTATTATTTATCCGAGGATGATGTCACTCTCCGCTATCCATACAAAGAGGTTTTTGACAGTTGGTTGATGCAAAGACATATTTTTGGAAAGGGAGAAAATTGCTGTCGAGATATTGGTTGCCTTTGTAGTCTGGTGGTCTATGGCATTCACCCACAAAGTGAAAGGACGTGGGTTCAATTTCACACAGGGGAAGTTGCATTTTTCTCTTTCCAAAAATATATCTTTGCATCACCTTCGACTGGTATTATTATCTGTTAATTATTTTTCTCATGTTCAATTCATCTCACAATTCTGAATTTACAATAATTCTCAAACAATTTCTTTCATTCGATCATTTAAATTTTCATCAATTTTTGTTAATTCAATTTTAATTGTGTCTCTACTTATTTGTATGGAATTTTTTTCACCACTTTGGATGTGGCGATTCCCTCTTTTCCACAGAACATATAAAATCAGGGCTATGGGCCCTGGAATTATTAAGATGCCTCTGGCATATTATTTTCGCACCGGGCCCCCGCAGTCTCATAAGGGCAGCCTTGGTGTATATCTCGCTAGAAATTTCAAATTAGAGCAAATGAAACATACACAAAATATTAAAAACTCTACTTGCAATGTTTTTCTTTTAATTTTGTATTCAGACTCAAATTCCATTATATTTGTGCCAATAAATTAAATTTCATAAATATAATAGGTAGATTTCACTGCATCATTGTATAAAATGGATATCATTCCGAATATGTGTATAAATTATTCCATTGAAAAAGAATGGTATTGAAAAAAGTAAAATAAATAAAGCAATATTATAACAAAAAACTTGTTAAATTTTCATTCATACTTTGCAATCTTCAACCGTTTACGTGAACTCAAAAAGTTTTGACAAAAAAAAAATATATAATGCCGGAGAGTATTTTGTTTAAGATGTCATGTTTCTCGAATTCAGGGTTGTTATATCTTTTTTTTTTTTATCAAGATGTGCGACATGACAATAAATTGATAAAAATTGGTTCGTTCATGTGACACAACAACTTCTTACAAATAAATAATCACCACAAACATTTGTAAAAGACAGTTTCAAAGTTGTGAACTATAAGTTTTTCTGGAATGTTATACATCAAAATAATGAAACATCTGGTACAAAGTGATAATCCTTCGCTCATGATAAACATTGGCGTACACGCAGGAAGGGGGTATATAGTGTTATTTTTCCCCATGAAATAACACTATAATCCTGGGTGGGGGGGGGGGGGGGTTTATAATTCCCCCCCCCCCAGATGTTATAGATGTCCCAGAAGATTATAGTGTTATTTTGCGGGGGGAAATATAAACTCACCTTCTTGAGAATATATTTGGTACGCAAATGATAATAAATATCAATATGTTAATTGAATATGTACATACAGGATGACTATAAAATAACTTTGCCAATATACGAGTTTCCGAGTTTCACAAAAAATCATGGAATGTGAATGAAATTCGAGATATAGGTGTTTCAGAATGTACCCTCGAGCATGAGAAGAAAACAGCAAAACACTAACTCTCGTGGGTACGATTACAGCATCAAAATTTTGAAAAAAGCAAATAGCAATTCATTTTTATGCATCGCGAAGTGATTTGGCTCAGTAAAAAACCATAAATGGTGAAATGGTACTTGAAGTGTGATAAACGACATCACTAGATGCCGACACAAAGAAATATATGGAAACAACTAATGCAGATCACGTCACTGCTGCAGGATGTCCTCCGCAAGCAAAAAGTCAGTGCGCCAACTCCTTGGTTGTGATCTGCATCCTGCACTGGCCTTTATGTTGCTACAGGTAATGTTCCAATGCACTCACTGTTCAATTCACACATAAAAGTGAGTGTTGCCATTAGAATTTTTTGAAATTTTATTGCTGTGATCGCAATTGCAAGAGCTTTTTATCTTTAAATTTCATTTGCATTCACAGATTTTTGAGATTGCTAGAGACTCTATATCAACAAAGTTATTTTATGACCACCCTGTATATAAAATGTTATATATAAATAACACAAATTGATTCTCCTGTATACAGTCATTTACATCTTACAGGTATTTTCAAGGTAATGTCAGCTTTATCATGTTTCCAGCCCTTGTTGCAACAACATACAATAGGATATTATTTTAACACAGAAAAACCCATCCACTGCCACCATGACTTTTCATAAATATGACAATTTTGGTAGCCTGCGCAGTACGAACTAACAATGTTTAACTACTGGATATATATCTATATATATAACAAAAAAAGATTATAATGAACAATAAAATAAAAATATGATCTTCACTCTTGAGTATTTGGATGTAGTTTATGGCCGTCAATGAATGAAGCCGTAGCTCATGGCTGGAAACCAAACAAGATATGAATCGAGAGGCTTGATGTTCGTCAGCATATAACATAAACAGAACATTTAAAATACAAGGAATCCATTCATCTAGAGTTTGATCGATATCACAGCAATCTGAGAAACAACTGGTTTCTTGAGACGTTACAAGATTGAAACCTAGAGGAGGCAAGATTATAAACTAGAGTTATTGAACCGTCTGGTAAATATCACAAAAAGGTATAACTTAATACAGTGGGAACTCTGGATAATGGATGCCGTGGGACTGAAAAAAAATTCATCTGCTACTGGGAAGTGTCCATTAATGTATAGCAAAATGCATTGAGACCCTGTTCCACATACTTTAGAAATGTCTATAAACAGGACGTGTCCAATAATGAAAAGTATCTATTATAGAGGTTCCACTTTATTATATACTAGCTATAATATACCTGGTGCTGCCAGAGTTTTCTTCAATTACTGGGAGGATTTAAAAAGTGGCAAATCATTATAAAGGCATAAACTATTATACACAATGCTGGCAGCATCAAAGAAATGGCAGACCATCATAAAGGCATGTCTGAAATGCATTGTTTAAGTATCACAGTAACCAAAGTAAACATTCCGAAAGTGGCTGTTGAGGCTCAGAAATCACTGTTGCCCAACAGATTTTTGCTTATTTTGGGCATTTGCCCAGCTCTGGCGAACATTTAAAATGGCCTATCATTCAAATCTGGTTTTGTATTTATGCAAAATTTTGTAAAAGTGTAAATTTTTGTAAAAATAAAACACACACACAGACAATCAATTTTATATGCATAGATTTTGGGACAAAAACATTTGACCACAAAAGAAAATTAAAAAATTTGCATTATCTACTATCAAAACTGGGATTCACAGACCCTTAGGGATTCCTCGGAAATTTTTCTGGGGATCTGAGGCCTTACATAAGAAAATGATTCACTCACTGTTTTTACACTACTATATAATAATTATTTTGCAAATGGGGTTTGTGGGCTTCATTTAATTGGCACAGAGGGTCTGTTGACTTCATGTCATTGGCACAAAGGGTCCACAGAATCTTAACTTTTTGTGTTCTGCAGATTGCATCATCATAAGTGATACGTTCAAATGCAACTAATAGACATCTATATTTGTTATGAGCATTTTCCTTCATTCCCCCCACCCCTAATTTAAGAAAAAAAAAACTTTGCTTGTTGTTAACGATGAGTCCACAGACTCTTTGGGGGTCCTTGGAGAGATAAGAGAACACAAATTTGAATGAGAAAATGATTGATTCATTGTTTTCACATTACTATATACTGAATATTATTTTGTAAAGAGGGGGTCTGTAGACTACATCTTATTGGCATAAAAAGTCCATGGGACACAAGGGGTTAAGAACCCTTGAATCAGATAATTCTTAACCTTTGTTCTGTGGATTGTATTGCCATGTGTTACATTTGCATACAAGTAACAGACATATTGCTTATGGGTATTTTTTCTGCAATTTATTGCAGTTCTGATCAATCATTCCATTAATTTCCATGATATCTTAACAGTGATGTCTCTCATGCGAGTGTACCAGAAATTTCAGAGAAAAAGACTTGTACAAGTTCAATTCATGAACCCCAAGTGTATGGGTGTTCATGAATTGAGTTCCTTTACTCATTATAAGGACACAGGTTCTTTAAAAACTTGAGTTCTAAGGATTCCCTCAAAGCAGAATACGACAAAAACTGAAATGTACATCACAGAACAATCTCAGGAAGAATTTTACTAAAAGTATACAAAACAGTATTAGGGAATATTTACCACTACTGCCTAAACTATAGATGCACCTTGTGTACACACATTCCTCTTTGTAGAATTTCTAATTATCGATACTTCCAAGGAGAGATGCCACTCTCTGCTATCCATACAATGGTTTTTGACAGCAGGTTGATGCAGACATGAATTCAGGAAAGAAAAAATTCAACTGCCCTTGTGGGGGAATCAAACCCACATCCTCTCACTTGCCAGCACAACTAGAGTGCTCACCCAGCAAGTGAGAGGACATGGATTCAGTTCCCCGCTGCTGAAAACCTTTGAATCCGTACGTGTCAGAATTTGTGTTATGAGTTGTATGTGTGGCCCTTAACATATTTATGTTGTGAAAGTTGTGCTTGTTGGTACTTGTCGTCTTCCATATTTTGAAAAGAAAATAGCAAAGGTCTGAATTTTCATGTTATGTTAGTATCACACTATTTTGCAGCACACTAACTCTGATCATATTGCTATATAGTAATTCCCTGCCGACACAGTCAGGTGTTGAATGAAGATGCCATCTATCAGTGGCTGCCCCAGGCTTGGTGGGTGAAGAGCTTGCTTAACCTACCGTGCCAAGTAGTATCATGCTGAAAAAGTCTGCCTGCTCTACTGTGAGACTTTTTCAAAAATGAAAGGAATATTGCCCGGATTGACTGTGATATTTTAACGCCCAACTAAAAATTAGCCAAGATACTGGAGCAGATCTTTCAAACTGGGATGAATCGGTCAACTTGAATTATAGTCTCTAAACTTTGTTCAGAATTAAATATCGACAAAAACAAATGTACCTTAAGAAATGGCCCATGCAGTGGGCGGGAGTTGCTGTAGGCGTTGCGCTGCTGGCTTTCCCCATTTGAGCCACATCAAGCCTATGAGTATGCAAGCCCCGGTTTCAATGTAATATCCATCACTCACTATTGCACAGTGATGCCCCGCTTTTTCACATTGCTGGAGAAAGAAATATAATGAAAACCATTATCTACCAATGAAACTGTAAAAAAAAATGTATTATTAAATCTATGAGGCCGTTCCAGTATTATATAAGCAAATTTTTAGCTATTTTTGACCCTCTCCCTTGTCGCAAAATTTCGTCATCAGCTCTGCCCCTCTGAATCTTAACGCATATTGGTGGGATCAGAAACGTACACGGGAGAGGGGGGCTTGTGCCCTCCCTCCCCGACGATCAAAAATTTATTATTTAATGCAAAAAAATATTTTTTAATTGAAATTTAAGAAGAAAATACCTACATATGTTATTATAATCAATTTCTGTTATTTTGAAGGCCATGAACTCAAAATTTATCTTTAATAAATTCATTGCAACCCACCCGCTAAGCCATATAATGATAAATCGCATAGTGGCCCTTGGCCCGCGTACCAAATATGGTCCTAGGGGTTATCTGATATGGCCTGCTCTCCTCAAATCTAATTTTGTAAAAATTAACTAAGCAGCACATTTACAGATCGCTTTAGTGTCACGTGGTACAATTCCAGAACATTTAATCGGCCCGTGGGACATTTTCAGATCACGTAAATGACCCGGGACACAGTTCCACAACACTTTAGCGATCCGTGACACATATAGAGATCCCTTGAGTGACATGTGACGTAGTTAAAGAGCACTTTAGTGGCCCCCAGTGCTGTTCTACATAACTCAAGTCAACCACAGTGCATTCTCAGATTATTTAAGTGATCTGCGGCATATAATTACGGATCACTTGAGTGATGAATGGCACAGTTCCCGAGCACTTAAGTGACTCAGGCCCATTTCCAGATCACTCGGATTCGCGAAACATTTAGAGATCATTAAAGAGGCTCTGTAGGGCAGTTACCAATAGTGGGACTTGAAGTGCCCACAAACTATCGAAAGGCTTTTTTAGTTTTTGGCACACATTTGCTGTTAATGCAAAGCATTATTTGCTGTTTAGAACAGCATCAGAATTTTGAATTGCTATAGCAGAAATGAAAGAAATTAAGAGTCGCTACTGGATTATCATGCATTAAAAATGAAAATATCAAGTGATTTTTTCCTTACAGCAGCCAGTTCTTTGGTGTTGCAGCTCATATTTGCTGCATTCTCGCATACCTTTGTGGTGAGGGAATCTACCCACCACAGAGCCAGAGTAGGTGGCCAGTTCCCACCAAGATTGCAGACAGTATTCAAAAGTGTCATGTAGGTGCCGCCGATCGCCGGGTCACTGATTTTAGCGAAGAATGCCATGACTGCCACAAACATACAATACAAAGAAAGCTGTGAACATAAAATAGAGGGGTATAAGCATCAAACTATTGATACAAAATCTCTATTACACGAGATGAAACCACTCAAGGTATGACACTACTTGGCGACGTTCTTACCTGATGAATTACATATGCAAGAGTTATCACAACATAGTAGTAGGAAGGAAAGCTCCCATCGCTATACTTTACATAGGTTGTCCACCATAACAATGCAGCAAATATGACGCCAAACAGCAACCTGTTTATAAACATGGTATTCATTGGTTTAATAATAAAAAATTCACCAATGACGATGAAAGTCAAATCATCGTTCAATACAAATAAATATGGAAAAATTATAGACATTCAACATACAGCCGTGAAAAGTCAACAGTGGAAAAAAAATATGTAGCAGAAAACATTTATGATTCTTAAAATGAAATAATGTACAAACCTATATGGATACGCCTTCAAGAAAACAGACAACGGCCGCGGACCAGCAGTATAGCGACTTATTAATATGGGTAAGAAGATCTGTAATGGAACAACTGGAACAGCTATGAGGCCCATGTGCTCTTTCTTTATACCAGCATCGATGAGTTTCAATCCAGTGACACCATCTGTGGCAGCGAAACCTATCTGGTATTTAAAATATATGTATTAACATGATTGCATACATGCAATGCTAGAAATTCTGAATTCACAAACTGAAGTTTTAGCAGTTAGAGGCCATTCAAGTATTACGTAGGCACCCATGCAGGGGGAAGAGGTTTCACATTTGCAAATTTTTTATGTAAAGGAAAAGGGAAGGGTTTCGAATCGTGATCACGGGAGCAATAGGATTAATAAGAAATTGGGAAATGTTCTATAATTTCTGAAAGTATGTATGTACTTAAATAGGAAGGCACTTGCAATCAGGTAGAGAAGTCCCAGAACATCACTTGGCCTGAGGGCCCCCCCATAATGCCGTTAAGTTTTAAAGACATTGGTTATAGCAAGAATGGGAGTAACAAAGTTTGCATGTCGTGGGTGGCAATCTTGAGTGGACGGAAAGTTTTAAGGGGCACAGTTGTTATTAGTTTCTTTGTGGTGGGTGGGGTAGAATACATCTTGTAAAGAGTGTTTTAAGGTAAGCTTTTAAAAAGCAAATATTAAATTAACAGAAACTGATTAAAATAATGTGTAAAGGTATTTTTCTTCAATATTTAATATTTTTTATTTTATGGGGGGGGGGCAAGGGTCCCTTAGGCCGCTGCTCTTGGGGGTCAGCAAAGTCCCCTTGATAGGGAGCAATACCAGTCTAGGAGGGCTTATCCAATTCTTACAAGGGAAGGAGTCAAAAATGTGCAAAGTTCTCCTTACGTAGTACTTAAATGACCCTTTGACAAAGAAAAACTTGAATTATTTATAAATGATCGCACATTAGTTAATAGAAATATGTTTTGTTTCCTTTCTTCTCTTTTTTTCTTATTTCTTAATCTCGAGGGAATCATGTGGATTCGCCAATCAGGGCTACAATTAGATACTGTCAATTCACGATAGCTTGAAAGTTTAAGTCAAAGTTTCCACTCAGCCCCAGAACTTTTTCGGTATTTCAGTGTTCACATTTTCCTTTAGCTTGAAGTTTTCTTCCTTTAAGTCAGATTTTTTGGGGAATGAAAGAAATTTAATAGGCAGCATTTTTTTATAGCATTTAGCAATAGAGTTCAGCAGATTCATTTGCCTGCTTGCAAAATGCAAATGACTTGCTCCCGAAAGAAGAGATAAGCAATCCATGCATTTTTTGACAGAAAATTATCTTATTGCATATACTTCATTTACATAGTTCGTTTAATTTTATGAGTACCATGTATGCGCCTGTTTCCATAAACAGTATGCACGTCTATAGTTTATTTCTATAAATATTCCCATTAATAATTAAATATGATTAAATTTGTGTTTTCAAATTTCTTCATCTTTAGTATGGCATGTTTCACTAATGCGGTAATAGTGCTGTTATTTTAATAAATGTGTCTCTTTCCCACTCTGAAATCGAAATGTTTGATAAGTCAAACTAACGATAACTCAAAGTTTTTGTTGGTTGCTGCATATTCGACTTTTCGAGATCTGACTGTACTTTGTCAGCCAGAGTGTGATCATGCAATTTGGCGACCCCCATATAATGTAAAAGTAGTAGTTAAAGGGTGAATTCAGCACCCCCCTCCCCCCAATCTAGTGTCTGGTGCATCAGACCAGACTAATCTATATATCTGCTGCCCTGTTACCATTAATGCTTGCAAGAACAATTTTTTATTTAGATGTAGGAACGAGTATAGAAAAAAAAAACATTTTTATGTGTTCCATATAACCCTATCACCCTTAACCATCTTAATTCCTCAAGGTTTCATTAATAGTAAATACAGGTCACAGCCATAATACTAAAGAAAATCCATTGTTTCTCAAACTACACAGCAACGTCTTAAACTAGTCATTTTTTACACTCAATTTGGTTATTTAGACTAGGATATCTAATTCTGAGCCAATTTTTAATGCCTCAACAGAGACAACTTGGCAGGGATTGAAACCCTCCCATACCCACACAGTTACAGATTGATGTACTAACTCAGGGGTGGCCAGCCTTTTCCCAAGCCCAACTACAATCAAGCTTACTTTTGATCTGCCTGCCACTGCACGGATTTAAACATGCTGACCATACGTTCCGTTTTATGTAACACGAGCATTACCTCCATTCCTGCAAAATGTTGTTCAGCTCTCCTCTTATTTTTACAAAAATGCTCAGCTTGTTACTCTTTTGAGTTCTAAATTATTTTCATTTTTGAGTCGTAAATTTGATCATCACAATACAGATTGCAAGGCCGTAGCAAGAGGGGGGGGGGGGACTTGGGGTCTGTCCCCCACCGAAATGCAAATGGTCCCTCTTTGAACAAAATTTCTGGCTAGGGGCCTGGAAGATTGTGTATGTGCATATATATCTGTAGAAGCTCATCTTATCAACACCATGTTGGGCATGGACACTGGAACCTGAGGACTTGGGGTTCTTGTCCCCCCCCCCCAAAAAAAATTCATGGATATACAATGCATGTTCCCCCATGCAGACAATCCTGAATCTCGTCACATGGGAAGTCCAGCAACTTTGCCCCTAGATGAAAAACCTAACTGAAATGCATTGAATATTGATCGTTGATCATTTTTGTCGCACCACGGTCATTTTCTGCACACGAGGGCTAATTAGACCGGGACCTACAATTTATTGCCGATTCCGAACGGCAGGCTTGTATTTATACTCATCGAGAGATTGGTGCGCTAACCCCTCGATGGGGGAACTCCCTGCGGTAGCAATTTTTTGCTGCGGTCAAGTCGCCGTTTTTTGTTGTACCCCTGTGTCAGGAATGTTTTCTGACAAGGATGAACCGGGTATCGAACTCGCGACACCTCTAAACATCCTTTGGTACTTAAGGCGAGCATCTTATCGACCGGGCTACCGCGCCCATGCATTGAATATATAATCATCACATAGTTATTATTTTAAGAGTCCCTAACTTGCCAAAAACCATATAGGTTTAGCAGCCGAAACTAGACTATCCTCAATTCATAAAAAAAGGATTGTTTAAAAGTTGGAAAGAATTTCTTTGATCAAAAAATAGAGTAGAATTTCTTTAATGTTTTAAAAGCATTCACGTGCCACTCCTGATACTATGGTGTGCTGCAGGTTGGCCATCCCTGTGCTAATTACATAACGCACAGAAAAATAAAAAATATTTATATGTCAGTATCATTGTATATTTGTGAATTTTTTGTATATTTATTTGTATATTTTCTATGTGTTTATTTGTATACAGGGTTTCGGGTTACAGGAGATCTGGGGGACCCAGGGGATTCTAGAGCACACACACACACTTCTGGCACAACTCAATCGGTAGTAAATTGTCTATGGTGATAGACAGGAGTTGTGCTTGGTATGAATGAATATAATCAGTGAATTAAATTTGATTGTACTTGAAAAAAAAACTGCTTACTTTGCATGTCATTAGTAGAGCTATAACAGTCCAAATACTCCGAAGACCCAAAATACGATACAGCATTTTATAAGTTTCAAATATCCCAAGTTCAGAGCTATCAAATTCATTTCTCTCCTTCTTCAGAATCGCAACCAGGGTGGTTGCAACGAAGAACACATAGCCCCAAAACATGAGAAAACCTTTGGAAATAAAAAGATTAGAGTTTTAAAAACCATGAGAAAAAAATTGCATTTTCCAAAAAATCTGGAATCATAATGAAAAGTTTGTTCGTTACAAGAATGGAAAATACTTCCCATTTTTACAATCATCAATGTTTTGATTCCCAAATGATAATGGCTTGGCCAATCCCACATGCCAGGTTGCCGATGCAACCAAAAACGTGGTATCTGCCTATCTGGGCCTAAAATTGTCTAAGAGCAATTATTAAATTAAAGACTGAGGGCAACACAAATTTTTCTAAATTTTGTCATTGTGTCTACTAGACATATTCTTCTATTGGCCAAACCCTACTGAACAGTGTCCAATGGGACCAAGAGACAATTTTAGCAGATCAGTCACGAACATTGTTTTTCTCTGTCCGTTGCCATCTGGGGGCTATTGTGGTTAACACATTCAAAATCAGGCTATTTTTCCCAAAACTTTCATATAAATTAGGGTATTTTAGTGATATAAAGATACTTCAGCATTATGTGTTAAAACTGTGATGATTATTTTTCTAATTAATACATTTATTGTAATACATTTATTGGAATTTCCACTCATATATATATATAATGTAAATAGTGTACTAGCAAAGGCAAGAATGTACCACTGTAAATATATGATCCTGTTATCTAAGAATTTATCAGGAAAGCGCACACGTGTTGCCAAACAAGAATTCCCACTCTCAAGACAATCCCCAGCTTTTTTAAATGACAATTTTTGTTTCCCGATGCGAATGTGTTGAGTTACTAGCTGAGTTAGGAGCCTGCCCATGTGTGCACATATTCAGCACACACATATGCTCTAAGGGAAGAAAATGTTAGTCCTCTGTGGCTTAATTGTAGATCACTTGCCTGGTCCACGATTGGTTGCAGGTTTGACCTCCAATAGAGGCATGTGAATTTTCTTTCTGAAATGCATCTATATCTCTGCTTGGTCCGGTCTTTGATACTTTGTATTGAACAGTGGAAAGTGACATAGTTTCTCTCTGTCAGGGACTGCTGAGACATTTTATGACTGTGAATCTCAACCAGCATGTCACAGCATTTTTTATGGTGCTACTAAAGTACTTTGAGATTTAGAAAGGGTGAAATGTGCGATATATTCAAAATTTCAAAATTTCTGCGTTGTTGCAAACTTAAAATGTTTCCAAATCCCTGCTTTAGATAGTTGATATTGATTTTATGGTGTGTGTATTCTTTTCTGCCCTTAAACCAGAACTCAAAAAAAAAAATTAGGCACTAGTTGAAATCTCTTGGCAGCCAACAAACTATAGTAAAACTTCTCTTTTGCACACACTTGTGGGACACAATTTGTCCGTAAAAGACAGGTGACCATTAATCAGTGCTTTTTTTTAACGTATACTTTTATTATACACTGGGAAATTGTTTGGCCGTAAAAGAGGGGTGTCTGTTAGAGGGGTTCACTGCATTTATTTTGAAGAAAAATGGTACAAAATAGGCAATTTTTCTTGATGACCCCCCCCCCCCCTTCCATGGTAGATATCAACGCTTGACAAATTAGAAAAAAAATTTCATACCAAGTTATTATTTTTCAAGAGCCAGAGAGTAATAAGACATGGAGAAACTTTTAGGCGCCAATATCAATTTTAAGTTGGTAAACTTGGTGCTATGGACTTGTCAAGCTATAGTAGACATAACATAAACGAGTGATAACAAAACTCAAAAATTTCAGGACATGGACAGAGATATGGGGGGGGGTACATTTATCCCTTCCAGCATCAAAGGCAGAACCAACTGATCCAATATATATATATATATATATATGAACTGACATGATTATGTCCCTTACCCCAGACATTTAAGTCTATCTCCACCTATGTTTCTGGATCCTGCCATTATAAATAAATCATCATGGGTGTTGACCTAACTATCTTCTCCACCCCCCTCCTCCCAAGGCTTTCTCAATTCTGTCTCCTAAACCCTAAACTTATATTTCATTCTATCAGAATAGGGTAGAAAAGAATAGAGTTGTACTTACTTGCAAGAGTCACGATTCCGCCAGTTTGAGGACTTGATCGCAGATATTTGTTGCAGAAACTTTCGGACTCTAGAGCGAGAAACACAACATTACTAAGAAAGAATCCAGCAGTCTGTCCAACAGAATTGCAAGTGGATGCATAGCCAACGTTCTGCCTACATCACAAGTAAAAAAAAGGAAAAATTATCAATAAAAAAGAACTACTTCAAAAATTGACTCGTATCTTAAGTGATATCCATGAAATGCATACAAAAACTGTTACGATTTCTGAAAGACAAGCTGCTATACAAAAAAAAAAAAACACTGAAGAACTTTTTTACACCAAAATATCATACATAGAACTGAAAAATTAATTAATTCTACATTAAATTAATTCAGCAATACTATTTTTTATCTAGCAACTGTATTTCACTCATCATGTAAGTTCAACATTTCAAGAAGCTACTAAAGATTAATGGGTTTACTAAGAATTTTGCCTCAGACACTTTTCCTTTGGCGTGTTTCATCCTCAGTACATTTCACTTGCTTCCTGACCAAGTGAGTAGCCATATCAGGGTTCAGTTTTTGATGTTAAAACCTGTTTTGACGTGACAAGCAATGAAAACTAGTTTAAACTGCCAAAAACTGGTTTGAACCATCAGAAACCTAAATCTTTTGGATAATATTTTGAACACAATAGGTTGATAACTTACTCTTTTGTATATTACAATTTATTTTTAAACAGATTTATTACAATAATCCAAACAAAATATTAATCATAATTTAAAATTTTGAATTTCTTGACAGAGCTAGAACATATATAATTTTATGGTTCATTTTATCTATTGATTACCAGCGTTCAATTTACTAAGCCAAGTAGAGCTTTCTATTCTAAATATGTATGATGGGTTTTAAATCTCAGACACTTACCAGTATTAAAACACTCAAAAACTTAATTGTCAATGTTGTCATTCTTAGTTTTGTGCTTTGAATAAGTTATAAGAGCTTTTCTTGAGCATCATATGCAATCGGCACTGTTAAATTAAAGGACATTTTAGTCCGACAATTTAGTATTTTTATTGCTAGCTATATTCTGATGTTACAGGCCCTCCTGGCCTTTCAGTAGGGAACTTATTACTAATCTAAACTGGATGTAATCCACGTGGGACGAAGATAAAGCTAATTTCTAGCAAGTCAAGATGGGTTCTGACACTTATTCACATACACTGATGTGCAAAAGTTAAGAACGCAGCTGAAAAAATAGAGGTCAAGTACTCTTTATGGATGAAAGCAGATTAAGTCTGACCAGAGATTCTGGATGCATACACATCTGGAGAAAGTGGGAAACACAAGCAATAACCCCTTCCAACATCATCGAAAGGAACAGGTTTTGAGGTGGCTGAGTTCTTGTTTAAAAAGGTATCATGCTTGGTACCCATACATCTTCCAAGGAGTTTCAGTCACAAGTGCCTGCTATTGTACCACGGTTCTCCTTCCTTACGTGAGTTTTTTAGAGGTGCTATGGGTCCTCAGTTCCTCTTCATGGAGGACAATGCTACACCTCATCGTACAGGGGCTGTTGGAGAGTGAAGATTTTCAACACAGTGATTGGCCAGCAAAGTTTCCAGATCTACATCCAATCTAACATGTGTAACACACTCTAAACCAGACATCTTCAACCCATTGCTCGCGAGCATTACAGTGCTGTCTGAAGCACCCAGAGTGCTCAATGTCATGTGCGATTTCATGCTCGCAAGCACTCGATCAACATTCCAATTGAACACCTTGTACTAATTGCATTCAAGGACTGAAATCACCTTGATTTCATTCATTCATGTCAAACTTGCCGTGAAGGTGCTCTGCTTTTGATGATGGGTACAGAAAATGATCGCGAGTGGGAAAAGGTTGAAGAACTCTGCTCTAAATACATGCTTGGCAGCATGCCGCCAGCAATGATTCCAGCTGCGATTGGCGCTACAACAGGAAAGGGCAGCAATACCTCAACAGTTTGTTGACAATTGTACTCATCATGAGCAGACAATGTAAATCCTGCATAGCAGTTGGGAGGGGGGGGGGGTGACTCATACCTTCTGCTAAAGGTTGGATTTTCCTTGCCAGTCACTTTTCATATGGGTGTTTCGGTCTTCTATGCAGTTGTGCTTGGAGCTAATTTTTCAATAAAATTCTTTTTCATCCTTTCAATTTATTTTATTTTTTTGGAAAGTTTTGTTTACTCTTTTCCCATGTTCTCACATCTTGGAATCTTATGGTATTACTAGCTACAATACCCGGCGCTGCCCGGGTTTTCTTCAATGAGCCTTTTTGGATCATGCGATATCTCCCTCTTTCTTTGAGGGACATGCAAACCGTGTCTAAGTTAACCAATATGGCGACGTCCTGCACGACTCATGAAATAAACAAATCTAAAGAAACGTAGAAATGAATAGTCCCCCCCCCCTTTTTTTTTTATGGGTGTTAGGTATTTCGATTCCCTCCCCCTGAACTTCAAGTTATCTATTTCTGCCTGTTTCAGCTTCCAAAAATGCTTAATTAAAGCTGTGGAATTTTTTCGATGCACTTTACGGGGCCCATAACTAATTTAGAAACATCCTAAACTATATGAATTTATGCAAATAAATATCAAAAGACAATACGGAGACATTAATTTTCATGATTGAGAAGATATAAATAAAAAGTTTAAATCAATGTTATTACATGGATATCCAACTCAAAAGTAGATCCGGCAAATTATTCATATTTTTAATTTTCTGGGCTTCGTATCTCCAAGTGAATTCAATATTTCAAAAATCGAGAATTCAATTTAATTTTTAAAATTATTGATGTGGCAGGAAACCCCCCCCCCCCACTAAATTTCCGTATTTATGCAGTTAAATCGGCAATTTTAATACTGATTTCTATGAGGATCACCCTTTTCCTGACCCTCGAAGCGATGATGGTGATGATTATGACGTCTATTCAAAAAGCCTCATTACTGAGAGTATTGAAAATGTGGCAAACCATTATAAAGGCATAAACACGTCTGAAACTCATCGCTAGGGGACCACGGTAACCAAAGTAAACGTTCGGAAAGTGATTGTTGAGGCCCAAAAACCATTGTTGCCGGACAGTTTTTTGCCCATTTGGGGCATTTGCCCTGGTCTGACGAAATTTTAAAGTAGCCTATCGTTCAAGTCGGGTCCCATTTGGTATATATGCAAAATTTGGTGACGATCGATCTAAAATCGTAGATTTGTATAGAGAACATACACACACACACACACACAGAAAATCAATTTTATATATATAGATTTGTGTCGATTCAGAACACTTTTCCCCTACGTTGCATTGGAAAATTTTTCTCATCCTTAATTTTTGCACACCAGTGTATCCAGGTATATCTATGGCAGGATGTTTCTCAAAATTTGTGCACATCATAGTTTATGAATGATTTTATAAATTATAAATTTTATTTAAAAAAAAAAAAAAACAGACATGGGTGGAGATATGGGGGGAGGGGGTGATGCAACCAGCATCAATGGCGAAGCCAACTGATATAATGTAGTCGAATATGTATAATGTATATGGATTATTGACATCATCGTGCCCCCCTTCCACAGTCTTTCAAGCTTCTCTCTGCCTATGATAACATTAAACTTATGAATTTTGAAACATAAAAGTTAAAAAAAAAACTAAGAATTTACAATAAATGTTGAACATGCTGGCTTTTTTCACGGACACATACACACATTAATTTTACCAGATTGCTCAAGACTTTATGAAGTCAGTGAGAATTAATGTCTGATATTGCATTAATGACATGTCAGTCATTACCAAGTTCATCAATCGTATGTTGATTATTGCAATATGCCGTATTTTTGAGATTGCACCAAAGAAAAAAGTCCCAGGGTTGTAAGTCAGGTAAAAGAGACTGAGGCCCCACAATCTGACAGCATGATGTAGGCGTGCCAAACACAATTTTCTTTTTATCATCGAAGGGCTGTTCATGAACAATATGAGGTTTCTTAGTTAGACCAATACCAAAATATTGGGCAATCATAAAAATATAGCATGCTGCGATGATTCACATATGATTGATGAACTCAAGACTAACATCATCAATGCAATATCACATAGGCCTATCAATTCCCACAAACTTTGTAATGGTCTTGAGCAATCTCATAAAAAAAATATGCGTGTGTGTCCGTGAAAAAGGCCAGCGTTTTCAACATTCATATGAAATTCAAATTCATATTTTATGTTATAATAGTTCATATTCATTCACAAAAAAACATTCACAAACTATGATGAGCATGAATTTTGAAATAGGGTGCAGTTAGCCCAGGTCGATAAGACACTTGCCTAAAGTACCAAGGGATGTTTAGAGGTGTCGAGAGTTCAATACCCAGTTCGTCCTTGTCAGAAAACTTTCCTGACATAGCAGTACAACAGAAACGCCGAAGCGACCACAGAAAAAATTGCTACCGCAGGGAGTCCCCTATCAAGAGGTTAGTGCACCAATCTCTTGAAGAGTATAAAAAACAAGCCTGCTGTTCGGAATCGACAATAAATTGTAGGTCCTGGTCTAATTAGCCCTTGTGTGCAGAAAATGGCCGTGGTGCGACAAAAATGATCAATGAATTTTGAAATTACTTGTAGGCCCTATATATCCACAAATCTATAAGTGAGATGAGACTTTGCTATGCCACGTCACATTGAACTATTCTACTTTTAGGGAAAGGCAAACATGAAAGCTCAGTCGCTGATAAGCAGTTCTTGATGTGCAATTTCATAGCAACTGCACATCAGGAATTGCGATTTCAAAGAATCGTCCAAAACATGACATGACACACCACGTCTAATCTTGTTGCTTGTAGGACTATACTTCAGCATTTTGCAGTTAGGATTCTAGAATCATAAAGCACATTAATTGGGGGGGAAAGACTTTTTTACAATGCTTGTTTATAGGCATGATGCATGCTATACGTCAAGGATTCATAAATTACAGGTTTTGACAATTTTCTTTTCACTTTCTGGAATCACACCTACTCATCCCTGAATACTTCTTTCAATGTGATAAGTAGGAGTTTTACCACTGTGTTCCCCCTCCGCCCCAGTGGTCCCAGACCTGGTGCTCAACTTTATATAAGCATTCAGATAAGCAAAAATTAGTTTGTAAAATTAAGCGTCGACCGTATAAGTTGCTATGGAACAATTGTAACTCTCATTAGGCCTATACAATGATGTGGTTTTGAGGTACAATTTTAGAAGGTACAAGGGAAAGGCAAACATGAAAGCTTGGTCGCTGATAAGCAATTCTTGCAAAATTGCTTTGCTTAAAAGAAAAGAATCGTCCAAAACATGACATCAAGTCTTAGTATCATCTTGTTGCTTGTAGGACTATGCTTTTGCATTTTACAGTTAGGATTTTAGAGAATCAAAGAGTACATTAAGATCTGTAAAAAGATTTTTGTAACCTCCGTCTATTTTTACGCTCAATGTTCATTCAAATCAATCTACACAAAGCAAGTAGACAAATATTTTTGCATAAGCTGAATCGTGACCAATTTATAAATAAGGAATTGACATTTTTTTGGTTTGTTTCATATATTACCTCGATAACATAGTAAGTGCCCAACCATCTACTGCTATATCCTGCGTAGCAGCTAACATGTTCATGAGGAAAAATGCACACATCAGAGGGAACACATTCGGTACAGAAGAATTGTCACCGAGCAGAGCATCAACATTTCTCGAAAGGATGAGCATAGCCAATCCTATCATATATTGTGTCGGAATGAGCCATGATTTTCTACGTCCAACAAATGAGCAGTGCAGGGAGTCCACGATAGGTGCCCACAGGATTTTCACGCTGAAAGGCCAATAAGCGAAGCTAAAAATCGCCTGGTCTTTATAACTGATGTTACGATTTTGAAGTATCAATGGAACACTGTACGACAGGCCGAGAGGAATGCCCTGAAGGACGTAGAGGAATACTAGCAGCAATATGTTAATTTTATCATTCTTCAATCTAACGAGCAACGGTTCGTCTTTTCTCTTCTTGTCTTCGCTGTCGTCTTCGTGGAACGAGACATTCTTCTCGCAGCTGTCCAATCTCCTGGCGGCCACATCTGCTTCTCCTATTCTGAGCCGCTTCCTATCCATATTACTATTACTCTGTATGACTTGACCCTAAATCAAGAAAATATTTTTATAAATTATTCATTTTTACACAATACATTTTCACTTAAACATTTCTAGCAGGCAAACGTGCACATAGCATAGCTGCCAATTTCGGGAAATTAGAATCTGGGTGAATTTTCAGCAGATCCGAATTCCATATAAAAACAAATATAAAAAGAATTCTTGAAAAACAAAGAAGGGATTTCTCAAAAATCAAAATGAAATTGTAAGGATATTTTTACATTTTGAAGAAACATGAAGTCCTCCAAACTATCACCATTTAGCACCAAGGCGCCAGTCATCACCTGAATAACATGCGATTACTGCACTCAAATGAAACCAAAATCAAGCCTAAAAATTGGATACACAGGTTTGATGGAAACTGGTGGTTTTTAGATACACGCATCTCATCATCAAGTCGATTCAAATGTTCTGTGGGCCACAATTCAGCCACAGGCTGCAGCTGAATTGCCACTGTGTTTATTTGGCAAATTTTACCTTTTTTCTGAGGAAATTATACATTTCTTCGCGATACAAAAGTGACAGTTTCGCTGAATAACATTAAAGTTGAACCTTGTTAACACCTAACTGGAAAAAATCATTTCATGCTAATTAGTTTTGTGCTATCCAATAAACATAAAAAAATATTAAGGTTAAAATGGTATTCTGTGTTAATGTACGCTTACGACATCATTTTCTGAATCGAAGCAATGTCTTTTTTTTTTCAGGTAAATTCTTCAGTAATTTGTAATCTTTCCCCTAAAAAGTTTTTTTTTCACCACAGTTGAACTCCAAGATATAAAAATATTTTGGAAATAACGGAAGATGTGGTAAAAATTCTGGAGATTTGGCAGCTATTCAAATATACAAGCTGTGCTACATTTATGTGACCGCCAGCTCATATCTGAATATATATACTGCAAAACCTCTAACAGCCACCTCCAAACAATGGATACATTTTATTGGAGCCGAACACACTTCATAGACTAATAAAAAAAGTAGCCTCCCAACAACAATTTGTGAACAACGCCCACTTTCAACAAGGAGTTGGAAAAGAGATATGCATATCGCAATGAGAAAAATAATTTTCAAGGAATTCTTCCCCTCCCCAAACTCTATGGGTGGGAAATATTATGAGCATTTTTTTTTTGTGCGAGGCTTCTATTTTTCTAGAAATGCATGAGGGACTCTCACACGATGCCAAGGCCCCCACCTGACCGGCATACAGCCCTGCAACAATTCTCATCATTTTTTGTTTTTTCACGCTATAAATTCACTATATAGGGGTCCTGCTCAAGTATGTGGGAGGAGCATGCACAGTTCATATTTATAACAATGGCAACGCTATAGTATAACCCCTCTTTTTTTTTTTTTTTGGAGACTTTTTTTTCTTTGGTGATTTCGTTTTTAGCCTGTACGGGTTTATCTTCATGATTGGTGATAATCGACGATTTTCTTTCATTGGTATTTTTCCCCCCACTGGCTATTATTATTAGTCTCAACCCCCCCCCCCCCCACACTTCCTAGTCCGAGTATGTCATTGTTTTTTTTGGTTTAACGGCCATGTGTTATCCCCTTTGGCAAAGTGTTGATTTTTTTCTCTTTAGTAAGACGTCTGAAAGCACGACTTCATTTCATTCTCCGCAGCTTCTCGTCATGCTTGCGGACATTTTTCTCTATAAAGAAAGAAATTATCAACACACAGCCAAAAGGGATTATAGGTGACCAAAAAATAAGTATGAGCGCCTAAAATTTTTTTGTATGTGGCTACTTAATTGGAGTCAGGACAACACAAACTTTTTGGAGTTCAACAACATAAACAATCCGCCACTACTTAACCATACATGCACTTCATACACGTTCCTCCACAGAATTTCTAGCAAATCAGTACATGCAGGTAATGCGTTGTGTGCATATGCATGTCCTAAACATATTCGTGCCTTCACAGGTTTGCTTGTTTCCTGTTCTTTCTGGCACTGGAACAGCTGTCGTATGGTCCGCCACTTGGCGATTTTTGGCGCCGAACATGTCTGATGGCCTTGGCGACTCGCCGCCAAGGCCGTCAGACACTACGGACGCCGAGAAAAAAAATCACCTTCGTGCAAAACATAATAGAAATCACCAAGCATAAATATAGAAAAAAATACCAGTTAAAAAAAATAACATCTGGACCATTTTTTTTAATAATAAACAGATCCATGCATTAAAACTAAAACCCGGACCCCCTTTTTTTAACAATAAACGGGTCCGGCATGTTGAATAAATAAATAAATATTCTATGCATTAAAACTAAAACCCGGACCCTTTTTTAATAATATAATAATAAACGGATCCGGGCATGAAAAATTCTGTAGGTGCATTTTAAATAATAAACTGATAAGACAGAAGGCATGGCAATGGATGAATAAATAATATATAGAACGAATTAATAAAACGGTACGATATAACCTGACCAGATAATAATCCAAATGACTTGAGCTACAGAAGGGATAAATAATAATCCAAGAGAGAGACGCGCTGGAAATAAAACAACAGCTGTTTTGAATTTTTGAAAAAACGCGGTGAACAAAAGAAAAATCCTGTTCGGTGAAGTCAGCGCCATCTAGTATCACCCAGCGAAAATGGAAAAGATGTTAAAAAACACGGCAACCCAGAGCCCCACTATGACGGTCTTGGCGACTTATTGCGAGAAAAAAGTCGCCAAAGTTGTGGGGGACCATACTGCATCTGTTCCCAGGGCTGGACAAATCCCAGGCGCCAGCTCGCAATGACGACTAAAAAATTGATATTGGAACCTAAAATTTTTTTCGTGTAGTTATTGAACTGTGCGGGCTGATAGCAGCACAAAATGTTTGGAATTTATACCAGCGTATTGTCCAGCCATGGATACTATGGCTATTGCCAACCTTTCATACTCTCCCCCCCCCCCTCCATTGCTGATCATTTCTCACATACCCTCAATAGCTGGTCACATACATAGAGTGCAAACCACTGACATATAACACCGAAGAATTTCTTTCCTTACTAATAACAATCCCACATAAATTTCAAATAGTATCAATTGGAAACATACAAAAACGTAACGATATAATCCAGCCATGTAATAATAACATCTCCTTCGAAACATTACAATAATCTCAATCAATATGCACACATATGCTACACAAGCATCATCTAAATAAAGTGTTGAAAATGTCAAATGAGGACCGAGTTTAAAACAGTACACTGTGACGTGTAATAATAATAATACTAATAAAATATTCCCATGGATTCCCATCAAATATTTACATTGAAATAAGCCGGCTGTAAAAAAAAAAAAAACGTACACAAATGTAAAAAGCTCGTGACTCCCTCCAGCGGTGGACTTACCAGTTTCTAATATGGAGGATTCCCCACGTGAGGGAGACGTAAAAATAAAATATTGAGAAACGAAAGAGTTTCGTTTGTGTACACAGCGGGGTTTTGGATGGGAGAAGAGACAGTTCTCTTCTATTTTTTCATATGGTGACCAGCGTCGCGTGTAAACAAACGTGTACTTCTGCTTTTCGATCATTATTATACAAGATTACGGGCTTCTGCGGCTTTTTGCCTGTGGAATCTGGAGGTATTCTCAGTAGTGACGATGATGCTAGACTGGCCATATCTCCACGAAAAAAAAGAAGTAAAATTCGCAGGTATTATCTAAAATACCATGAACAAAGCCACCCACCCTTGGGGGAGTGTGCGGCAGGTGCTGTTGTACCGGGCACCGCCAACACCTTCTAAAGCAGCCTGCTCTAGAAGGTGTTTGCACCGTGATTTCTAAGGGCGAAGAGTCAGGAGCTTATGACACTTTATTTTACGGCCTTTATACCTACAAGGGCTTTAGGACCGCTTTAAAACAAAAATTGACACTATGTAATATACATGTAAATATGTGAGTACATATACGTAATGTGAATACATGAATGCAAAATCTACATTAAAGATGGTAGAATTTGCACAAACCATAAGGCGCGTATACACTTGCGCGCGAATCATGCAATGAAAGCATTCGCAATTGGTTGTTCAGTAATTTGTACGGTGTTGTGAACGATTCTTGAGCTGTTTTCACTGGACCCACCTGGAATCGGTTTTTTCAACGAACACAAAGGAAAGAAAGGAACACAAAGGAAGTTTGTTTACCCACGAGCGGATGAGCGGATGATACATGATCGGGATGGGGGAAAATCACCCTTGGAAATTCTTACCAAAAAATACACATAGAGAAAACAAAATATAAAATTTCAGAGAGATTAAAAAAAAAAAACCAACGCACAAACAAGTATTACGAATTTTCTTTTCCATTCAAATGCTTCTCACATTCTAAAACATAAATAACTGCGGTATACATAACATAAAAAATATCTCATTTCACCTCTGATGTGAATACAGAAACAGAAAAAATTAAACGCAAATTAAAATCTGTTACATGCATAAAGATATTTTTCAAAGGAGCGAGGAGCGCTTAGAGCTCAGTGAGCTCTTTATACTTTTGCACATTACCAGTCAATCAGAGTCAAGCAACTGTGACCTCATAGAAACGTCAGAGTGAACCGCGAGGCTACCACTAAAACCCCCTTTATACACGTATGTATGATGAACGCACATATACGAATAGAAGGCGTCTTAGCTACCGCAGCTTTTGATCCATTTGGCGCCACCATATTTCCTGGCGACATTTAATGATGGATATACTGTACTAAATTTTACTCCCGTGCAGCAATCACGGTTGGTACAGTGGGAAGCTCACGGGGCACACCACACGAAGGTCGTGAGCTCGATACCCCTTCGCACCTCTCCATGTTTTTTTTTCCTCCTTACCATCTTCGTTTGAAAAATTTATTTTTTTAATACGCTTAATTTCTTTTAATCGTTGCACAGGATAAATGTGATTTATTGTATTATAATTCACAACCAATTGTCAGTTGCATGGGAATTGGGGGGGGGGGGGGTTTCCAAACACAAACGTGGCGGGACAGACGATAAGTTATTGTTTATTGAATCATTATAAAAATGCTTTCATTTTTTTCTGATTTAATCCAAATGTGATACAGTTCCATCAAGTTGTACCGTATTACCAACGACAGAAAACATTTTCTTTGATTTTTTTCGTCCAATGGAACTTTTTTTTACCCATTCACCTCGGATTTAGCACCACTCTTGAGCGGCACCCCGTGCGGCCGCAATGGGTAGAGGCCGACAGCCGCCTCTGTACTCTATCACAAAGGGCACGTATGCAGTTTGGTTCCCTCACCCACGACCCCCACAAGGGCTGGGCTGGGCCGGGACAATTCTCATAATGTTTTGGCTTTTTCACGCTATAAATTAACTATAGAAGGTCCTGCAAAAGATCCCAGCCTACGAGGATGAGGGGGGGGGGGGTTTACCCTCACCCAGAATTTGTTCCACAATAGTCAAATAAAAGCAAAGGAAAAATTCGGCTTTTCCTTTGCCCGGTCCCTGAAGTACTAGAAACACCTCTGAAAAAAATTCTTAATAAAAATAATATCGTTACATATCCTCTTTACAGGATAAGTGATGATGGCTCACAAAAATAAGCGCTGTTTCAAGGATTGAGTTATCTGGCATTATTAAGAATGGTAAGATAACAAATTGTTGCTATCATTGTCGCAACCGCCCAGCCGGCCCCATTGGAAAAGAGGCAGATTGGCCCACCGGCGCCCCATGTAAATTGCGCCCCGATTTTGTGCTGCGGCATCAACTTTTAAATTTATATGTCATACATGCATAAGCGGCAATCCACGATTTTGGATTGTTTGTACTGTCCGCACATGTTCTTTTTTTTTCAATATATCTGTAGTATTTTTTGATGTGGCACACGTGCATTTCCCTCACATGACTTTTGGCAAGTTGCAACTATGACTGTCGCACCCGCATATAACTCCTCAAGTGAAAAGAAGGACAGGAGAGAGTCTGAGACCAGCAGTGGATCCAGAAGTAGAGTGGGGAGTAATCACCCCTCCCAAAATCCGGATAATATGGTAAAACTTGGCCTGTCCCGTAAAATACGGGACAATCCTGCGATCTTACACAATTAGCCACCCCTCCTGACTCATCGCTGTGGATCCGTGGCTGCGTCTAAGGTTGAATATATATGATCTGGATATATTTCTGAGCACTCATTTTATTTATCTAAAAGCTTTCTCCTACTTTTTTTTCTAGTTCAAAGTAGAGATATATGAGCCATCATATATATTTTTACATACTTTAATCGAGGAAATGAACCCTCAATCAAAATGGGTTTTTTTTCCCACATTATTTGCTTCTTAACGCAACGCATCTTAAATTTTCCTTTCAGTGTTTTGATTCTAGCTTTGAAATTACAGCATTAAGTTTTATTGGTTTTCCATCCCCAGATTCAGCTTCATCTCTATAATTTCCTTGATTGAAAATTCTTATGAAAAATTTATTAGAAGATTAATTTTTAAAAATATGCACGATAGAGACATGCATGTAAATTCTAACTTTTTTTTTGAATTGCCAAAATGCACGTTTTCGAACTTTTTTTTTCATTTTTTAGATAGACCATGGATTTACTGTATAGGGTGGCCTCTGTTAATTCGCCCTTCATCTCATCAAATATTTGTCGTAGGAGGTAAGGTTCCAATTTGAAAAATGCTAAAAATGTGTCCAGAAACTACTGTTTCAGTTTTGAGAATGAAAATACAGTGTGTCACGAAATAAAAAAAACAACTGATTTTACATGGACACCCTGTCCTAAAAAAACCTCAATTAGAAAGTTGTTGCAAATACAAAAATCTGCGAAAGCTTGGGAAAGAACATGTAAACTAAAGAACAAGTCTCTTTCCCTCAATTATGCTGTTCTTTCCCAACTTGTCTTCGATCAGGACCGTGCGGAGGGGTGCGAAAGGTGCGGTCGCACCGGGCCGTAAAATTTCAGGGCCGCAATTTTTTCAAAAGAAACCTTTTCGTTTCTCGGCAGATGCTTTGGAAATTTTTGATTAAAATTTAATTTTTTTTCCCCATTAAACTATTATTGATTGTGAAAGGAGGTTTTCAGTTTAAAGCCCCAACAGTATTATTTTTAGCGTTATTAGGTACGGCAGTAGCTTATTTCTAATACAAAAAAGAGTGTATTTCATGCAGGTGGTCGCATTCTTTATCCCTTAAAAAAGTCTGGCCTTTCTTTCTGCCGTTAAAGAATAACAGGGCTATATTAACCAAAAAAAAAAAAACATACTTAGATCAAACGAAAATGGAAACTATCTGGTTTGCAGGTACCAATAGCGCGCACAAGGTGAATGTTTGTAGTTTCACTCGAACCTGCTTCCACTATTGATATTACATAGTAGACTGTAGCATGGATATCTCTAGATGATGACTGCCCTCTGGAGTGCTAATTGCATGCCTTCCTGGAAGCATCTGAACTGTCATGTTTCCCTAAGGAGGCTTGAAAATTTTTCAGTCGTAAACATTACCATCTGAATCATTCTCTCATATATTCCGGAAGACGGATATACAATGTCCCAAGTTGTCGCCTGACGTCAATAAAAACGTTTTTTGGAAGTCATAAAATGTCTCAAACATGACGTGATAAAATGGTCATTATGTCCATTTTGGAAACGTCAAAAATGACGTCAAAAAATGACCATTTGCAAATAGTTAGACTTTCAGAAGATAGATGGCGTTATTCGAAGAGACGGGGGAAAAAAAGTATCACCTTCTGGCGGAGGTCGGAGTCGAACCTGGTTTCTCTCCGGGTTGTCCCTGTGTATCTCACGCCATGCCTTAACCGATCACGCTATCAAAGTAGTACTGGTGTTATTTAATGAAGACTTCAAAAGTATTGATTAGTTATATTACAATTACCGTTTAATCTCTTGCTGAGTTTAGCCGATGGCAGTTATTTTTTCGTTTTATTTTATTTTTTTATCCATGAAAAATATAGTAATATAATTATAAATATAATTATTTGTGTTATTTACAAATATCGAAAAAAAAAAGTTTTTAAAAAATTCATTTTTTTTTAGATCAATGAATTCGTTGCATCTTTTTGAATTTTTGACAGATTTCACAGATCTTCTGATCGTCCGTAAAAAATATGATATGGATGCAATTATAATTTATATAACGTACGTTGATAAATTTATATGAACAATTACTCATTGAAAAATTTTGCATTTCCATTCAAAACAAAATCGCAATTAAAAGTACTTCATTTATCTTGTGACAACCAGTAACGAATAGGCCTAGGGTAATTTTGAAACACCCTCTGAAGGTTCATTAACAAACATTTTGGATAATTTTGATATTTTCATCCGGAACAGAATTTTTCAGTTGGAAAGAAATTCGTGATTTTTATGACGCAAAATCGTTTACGCCATAAAAAATTACGTCATTTCATGACCTTCATGGCTAATAAGGTCATGAAATGACCTGATATTTCATTAAGGTCATCAAGAATCACGTTATTTCCTGACCTTTATTGTTCGTGGTCATTAAATGACTTTGAAATGACGTGATATTTTTTTTGACTGACGTCATTCAGAGAAAATGACCAAATTTTCACGTCATATTTCACGTCAGGCGACTACTTGGGGTGTAAATTCTAAATTTTTACAATTTTCACTACTGAGCTTCCGAAAAAAAAGTAAGACTGATTTACTCTGATTTTTTTTTCTAAATCTAATTATTCACTTTGTACAGTACCAACATTAGAGATATTTTGTTTGCGAAGTACGCTGCCGCAAAAGGCACCAACTGAAAGGGGTGAATTTTTTTTATCACCAAAACATCATTCGCTAACACTTGAAAAATGCCCAGAACCGACCCTGTTCATGAATGGAGAGTTCATGCATAAAAAAATTCAAGATCGCAAATTTCCGAACATTTAGGATGTTGGCTACGTTGCTTAAAGCCCCGGTAGTTCATTGCCTACTATTAAATAAATTATGCATGAGGTTTAGGGTGATTGCAGCTAGTGTTGTTAATATTCAACACAACCTATTCCAGAGCGACTTTTCGAATTTCGAATTTGAATATTCAAATATTGAGATTACAATCTTGCACTTTGTTTGTGGCAAGAAACTATTGGTTTTAAACAAGTAGTAACACCGAAGAGCTCATATACAGTGAATCCCACTTATAGCGTTTTCCAAAAACTCATGAAAAACGTTGTTGGCGGGAAAACGTTTAAAACGGAAATTTCAATAAGTGTTAATAAAAGTTAGGATCACGAAAAAAAGTATCGTACTAAGCGAGAAAACTTTAAGTGGGAACGTTAAGCGGAATATGCTGCAGTAATTTTAAATTTATTTACGTTTTCAAATGTACATAGTTCTAACGTGTTTCAGAATTTTTTCTTATTTTTATGAATTCCACATTCCCCTCCCCATATCCTGGAGCAGGGCCCCTAGGCTGAGATTTTGGCGGGCCCCAAGCCAAACTTTTCACGGGGCCCGTGAAAAGTTTAATGAATTGTGTAATGAATTCATTGCTTGAAAAAAAAAGATAGTTATTGTCCCGGATCCCAGGGCTGGAGCCCTGTCAGCAGTGTCGTCTTAACGCATGGACCTACCCGGGCACGGCCAGTGGAGCCTCAAGAGAAAAGGGGCCTCACAAAAATGAGATATAGTTGAAATTTTCGAGAAGCATACATGTAAATTTGCCTGGTAGGGCCTCAGAAATGGTGCTCTTAAGACGGCCCTGGCACCCGAACAAAGTGATATATCTGAGCCTCACTCTCCTTCCGGCTGGAAATACTCACCTAATAATTTGTATGAAAAATGCTCCGAAAAAAAGTTCACCAAATCCTATTATTCTGAGCATCCCCCCCCCCGCGGGTGGACCCTGGCTCGTAAAAGGGCTGGGGCAACCAGAGTCCTGCCTCGAGCGGGTCCGGTGCCCCCCATTTGGGGGGGGGGCACCGGACCCGCTTGCTCACCCCCATTAGTTGCGGCCCTTCCCACAAGAGTAGGCAGGACTGCACCGACTGCAACTAGATCCTTAGTCAGCCGGGGCAAGGACGCATTTTGGTGGCCACCCCCCCCCCCCGATCCGACGCCCGGGTCACAAGACACGCTGCTCCCAAGGGCCGCAACTAGAGGAGAGCAAACACAGGACGATAATTATCATTTTTTGTGTATTTTCCCACGTTATAAATTTACTACGGGGGGGGGGGGTGGGAATGTTTGGCCTGAAGATGTACCCGAGATCCCAGCCTACTCTAGACTACTTTAAGACATTCATTTTTAAAAATATTGTTGGTGCTGCTATCTACTTTCAAAATCAGAGGTGCCTTATGTGGTGATGACGAAGCTCAGGTATAAAAAACTAAATTCCTTTATTCAGCTTTGCTCCTTATAAGCAAAGCTTATAAACTGAAATGAAAGATCAAATTTCCAGTTCAGTAATTTTTTCAAGACTCAAGGAGACCAAAACAAAGGACCTCCACACAAGCAGATGACAGGTAAATTCGTAAAAAGTGAATTTTTCCACATTGGCACTTTATAGTAATGTGCTGCCATCTAATCTCAAATTTAAAAGTGACTCATGTGGTGATGACGAAGTTTAAAGTAAAAAAACTATATTCCTTATTCCGCTCAGTCCCTTATAAACAAAGCTCATAAACTGAACCGGAAGTTTGAACTAAAAGTTCGGTTATTTTATATGAGCATAAGGAGTCGTCCAAAGCAAAGAACCTCTTAATGAGCAGACGACAGACAAAGAAGTCGATTTGTTAGGTTCCCTACAAGCGCTAAACTCACAAACAGAACTGGAAGTTTGAACTGCCAGTTCAGTTATTTTCCCAGGACATAAGGAGACGTCTAAAACAAGTAACCTGGAAAGAAGCAGACGACAGGTTCTGAGGCTTGCATCGAGCTTATATTACTGATGAGCCGTTAAAACCCAAAACGGCTCCGTGATATGATTGGCTGCCGATGATGTAACAAAAATGAATGGGTTACCGGCTGCGAGGGATTTGGTGAAGAAAGTGGCAGTACATGGTTGGCGTCGAAATTTCATTTTGTTTATGCTTTCCTTTTTCGCACCGCCATTTTCCCTCACGTTTTGCGCTTGTTTTTTTCTCGGGTTTTTGATTCGTAATTGTCATTCCATGACGAAAATAAACGGCCAACAAACAATACATTCTACTTCGACTACTGTTGATGCGTTCAGAATGTGAAAACACTCGGCTCAATATTCTTCGCAATCATCTGATTGAAAGCTATTGACATGAAATTGAATGGGAGGAGCATGTATTCTCATCGATCCTGGGTGAGTTGATTCGTTTGTTAAAATTATTCGTAGTCGAACTTAGATTTAACGAATTGTGTAAAACCGGCATTTCCATACCTTGAATTGAGAAAATTGTTTTATCGGGAGGGGAGGGGGCGACATTAATGCAGCTATATGCACAGAAACTTCCTTAAATCAAGGAAATCGTGATACGACCATCATTAAAATTGCTGGGCAAGGGCGTTCTAAGAGCATCACGGGCCCCAGAGGCGTACGCAGTGCCGGGGGGGGGGGCCCTTCCCAAACCGACCAAAAATTAGGAAAAAATGAGGGACTCCCACCTGGACAGAAATTGTTGCCCACCAATTGCCATGCTTACTAATTTAAACCGGATCTCAGTCATGCTGCTCTCGAGGCCCTCAGGCTGTGGGGGGGGGGGGGTGTCCCATGCATTAAGATGACACTGGCATCAAAGTTATAGTAGTCTATTTCCTGGATTGTATGAATGACCGAGTGATTCAGTGATTGACTGTATGAGCAACCAAGTGAGTCACCGAGTGATTTAAGGTGTGAGTTACCAAGTGGCCACATGATTTACCACAACCACCCATAAAACCAGGGTCGTATTAGGGCATGGACCCACCCTGGCCTCACCGCCTACATTTTGCAACAAGTTCCCTAAGGATGGGGTTTTTCGCAGGTCCCCGGCTAGATTTTTCACAGACCCCCCTTCTCTATATTAAATTTATAGTGTGAAAAACAAAAATTAATGAAAATCATATCAGGCGCCGGGTTGCAGCTCTGTCAGTCCCACTCTGGTGAGAGGTCATGCCCGGGGGCCTCATGCCCATAAGTGACCACACCTTATGATATTTTATATAGTACAATTGCCGATTCGTTAGAAATTCCGCAGGGTAATGTGTACGAGGTGCATGAGTAACCTGGGGAAGAAGGAGTAGAAGCCGTATGCAAATCTGCGTCACAATGAATAAAAGGCACGCACTCAGTATTACTAAAGTGCGCCATTATCCTGTACGTTACAACTGTTAGAACGGTTACACGCTGGAATAACTTCACAGAGCTGGCATCCGTGAAGACAATAAGTTCCTTTTTGTGACAGTTGGCAACTTTTTGGTGACAGAAGTATTTGGCGATGGTTCGTCAAAAATTTTGGCGAACAATTTGCGCTATTGGCGAGAATTAGAAATTTTGTGTCCGTATTTCCGGCAAAATGATAATGGAAAATGGCATGCGTATTTCTTATCATCGTCCTCATCGCTTATCGCGTTTCACCAGAAAGAGTAGGCTGACCATATTTCCTCGAGAGAAATGCGGGACATTGGGATTCCAAATACGGGAAATACAGATTATCGCCAAAACCAAACAAAGTTGCCAAATATTGTTGAAATTACGGAAAAATCACAATGGCGGGAAATGATGCATCGCTGCAAATTGCAGTGGATTAAAATGTATTCCACGAAAAACGAACGTTCAAGACAAATGTGGGAGATTAATGTTCTCTTATATAGTTGTAATAATCGTAAAATAATTTATGAGTTGAAAAATAATGTCAATCTTTGACTTCAATAAAGAATAAAATAGAATACATCATTGAAGGATTCCAACTGGATGTGCCAAAGGAGAAGACGTCTTCATTCCACGTATCCCAATTATCACTGAAGAAATGCCGTTCACTTTCAAGCGACTACAGTTCCCGATTCGCTTAGCTTTTGCCATGACAATCAACAAAGCGCAAGGCCAGTCGTTACCAGTGGCAGGCATCAACCTACTTGAGCCCTGATTTTCACACGGACAGCTTTAGGTCGCGTGTTAGTAATCCCAAAAATTTGACATCTACACACCAGATGGAAAAACAAAAAATATTGTGTATCCACAAGCGATTGCCTGAAGTTGTTTTATTAAAATATTTTATGTTTTTGATTTTATATATATATATATATATATTTATATTTATAGCAAAGTAGAAGAAATATGTAGAATGGGTAACGTTATTTTTTTCTAATTTGAAATATGTTCCTATAGGCGACGTTTCACGGGATCAAACGGACGCACTTTTTCACCTTAAAAACCTATAAAATACAAGCATAATGCATGGTATTAAGTCTACATTTTCACTATCCGTGTCAAGGTATCGAGGAACGTGAAAACCATTTGTCCAGTGCTTATAAAAATAGAGACACATTAATAATTTAAATATTAATCTCACAGTTAAGTACTTTGCTGCTACCTAGTGAGTATTAGTTGAATCAATCACACGCGGCCAGTTGAAATATTTGAAGAAGGCATTTCGGATTCGCAACGATAATGTTGAATATAATAATACGATATCAAAGAGAAAAAAAAAACGCTATTCGCTTCAAACAAGAAAATGTTCGAATCTTTTGATAGTAGAAGAAACCCAATATCTATATATTATCTCAGTTTTACTTTATTTTGGTTTCAGATCTAGTAATAGCGCGAAATATGTCTCTAGTGTCTAGAACATTATCTAGACATATCTGAATTTATTTCGTTATGTTATATACAATTCTTTGATATCTGTGAGGTTTCCCATTTTAAATACCTGTTCATTATAATGGCTTCCGATCTCCGCCGGAATCTTCGAGTTGATTAGATTTTGAATAAATGTCTACAAAAACCCTTTTTGCTTGGTCGTAACCTGAAAAACTCCACCCGCGCTACCAGACATTATATTCTCCCTGCTCTCTCCTATGCCTGTGAAGCCTGGAACCCCCAATACCTAAACCAATATAGACAACTTAGAATCTATTTAAGCCCACTCGCTTCATTTTTAACTGTTGGTCTTCGTCTGCCTCCACATCGGAGCTCAAGCGGCAAGTGTAAATAAATTTTATTTCGGTTTTTTGAATTAGTTTCCAAAAACAGCCAGAAATATCCATTAACCTCATGCAAAACAAAAGGTACTAAAATATATATGGAAAAATATATTAAAGTTATTTATAGTTACAGTAGTGAGGGATAATTGATGTAATCGATTGCAGAAACTTAGAAAACGCCTTATTCAAAATGTGCGGGAAAGTAAATAGTATTGTACTGGGGATGTCAGGTAGAGGAAGGGTTTATAATTACCGTTATAATAAATATAGTCGATGGGTATTTTGATCATCAGGTTTGATCGCTACCATGGTTCTAGGATGCACTGACTAGTAATGCGTAGCAGGAATTCAAATGCTAACGAGCGACTATGGAAAATTCCATTCATTTTATGAGTAACTTCACGCCGGGTTCATAAGGGGCTTCTAGAAAATATCTTATAAATACGCGCGTGAAATGTATTTAGTGATTTTAACGTATTTTAAACCAAAAGAGCCCATTTCCATGCACTGAACTAATCGAATGATTATTAAAATATGCATCTCTCTCTTTCTCTCTGTAGAGGGTTTAAGAAATGAGTCACATTTATTCGCAGCCTTCAACGTTGTCTACATACAAGGAAGAGAGCTTTTAGGAGCGTAGTTGCCGGTGCATATCGAACGACAAAATCATCAAATGGGGAATTAAACATGCTTATCCATAATCAGCTATTACATCATTAATTAATCAGTGTTGCTTAAATAATGAGACACTCATTAGATTTAGGAATGCAAAAAAAATATCATAATGCCGACAGTTTTATTGTTAGATACTGTCATATTATGAATTTAACGGTTGGTCGGATAATATATAATTTTCTGTAATTTTTTTTATCAATGATCATTACTAACCGAGAAGAAATTCCGGGAATTCGCCAACGTTTCCAGGTCCTCGTGGGGAAATCATAAAGTTAGGGCGGAACATTCTGGAAGTCTTTTAGGAGAAAATTCACCGCAACTGCCACGCCTTTAAAAGCGATTCTGTCGAGATTCATCAATTCTTCTTCTCATGGATCAATCTGTCCCTTTATTGCTCGAAAAAAGAAAAATTTGGCTCATTTCCAGCGAATGTCTCTCTCAAAATTGTGTGCCAAGTCCTGGAATTTCTCTCACAATTTAGAAACTTCACAAGAGATTTTATGTGTTTCAGCAAATAGAGCTGACATTTTCGGGAATATTTCTTCAAGCATGTGTTTTCTAACACTTTCCAGGAAGTTCCATTGATTGTAGAAAATATATAAATGTCAAAAAAAGTACAGGGTAGGAAGGAAAGTCACCAAGTGCACGTTCTCCTATGAATTGTTGATCCTAGAGGCATACTTCCAACTAGAAAAATTATGAACACACATTAAAGAAGACGGAGGGAGGACCATTAAAAAATTTGAATTTTTTTTTATTTTGCCACGCATGGCGTATTCACTCTCAAAACGGGTACAGAGTGATTTCTGTACAAATTTTGAGCATTTTTTAATTGGGATTGTACCTCTACGACGAACGGTCGAATTAGGACTTTTAGGACACCCTGTAGAGAAAATAGAAAAGCTCTCAAGTTCCACATGATCATAAATTTAACCGAACTCCGGCTAAATCGAGTTGGTAAAAGCCCGAAAAACGCTTGAAAACGAATACATTTCGGACATTTACCAACACTTCGGTAAATGCTGAGATTAAGACTTTCATGAAAATTAGTAAAAATGCGAATTTTCTAGAAATTTTATAAATTTCCACGTGCAATTTTCGCTGTGACATTCCTGCAAGACCCCAGGAGAATTCCAAAACAAAGGACCTCCACACGAGCAGACAACAGGTAAGATCGTAAAAAGTGAATTTTTCCCACACTCCACTTTATAGTAATGTGCTGCCATCTAATCTCAAATTTAAAAGTGACTCATGTGGTGACGATGAATTTCGAAGGAAAAAAAACTATACTCTTTATTCCGCTCAGTTCCTTATGAGCGAATCTCATAAACTGAACTGGAAATTCAAACTGGAAGTTCGGTTATTTTATTTGAGCATAAGGAGACGTCCAAAACAAAGAACCCCTTGATGAGCAGACGACAGACAAGAAGTCGGTTCCCTACAAACTCAGCTCACAAACAGAACTAGAAGTTCGAACTGCCAGTTCAGTTATTTTATCCGAACACAAGGAGACGTCCAAAACAAGGAACATGGAGAGAAGCAGACGACAGAGATTCTGAGGCTTGACTGTTGGTGCTGCCATCTAATCTCGAAATTTCAGGCAACTCATGCGATGATGAAAAAGAGAGCGTTCTTTGTTATTTTTTAGCATCAAATTTTTTTATGAGACGAAAACTTTTGTCACAAAATTCGTAGATTTGCAATAATTTCGATTTTTTTATGTAGAAAAAATAATTATTTCTTCCCACAAAAACATTCTGACAATATGGACGATCGAACAAATAAGTGAAAATACGGATTATATGGTCTTCAGATAGGGTTACTAGATTCAAAACTGAAAAAAGGAGGACGCCTGGTGCGAACCTTAGGCAAATAGTAGGGTTTTACGAAGTTGAATTTTTCGACAATTTTTCAGGTGGGGGGGGGGCGCCTCCAAAAAATCCATAGGCTCGGGGCCCATGATGCTCTTAAGACGATCCCGTCTGTCAGCCCTACCCTTGAGGGGGGTCATGGAATTTCAGGACTTGATTCCTTTACTTCTATTAATTTACATTAATTAAACAAAAACAGCAGTAAAAAATTCGAAAATGATCAGTTATCGAATTGCAACGTATATTTGATAAATAAAATTACCCGATTTAAAGAATGTGATTTGAAAGCTATCTCTAATTGCAAGTATACTGTTCGGGATAATGTCTGTCACGAGTACTCGAGATGGCAAAGCACGAAGCAGTTCGAAGGACAACACAAATTTATTTTACAGAACAGCTATTTACACGCATTTACAAGCCGAAATTTTGACGAAACACGCTAAAACCAGAGAGTGACTTCTCTCCATACAAGAAATTTCAACAAAACTGAGCATAGTTACTTCTCTTCTGGTGGCGCCACTATATAGCTAAAAGAAAGCTTCTAGAAAATCTCGAAGATTCTCCCGGGATCATTACACTTCTCTTGGCGCTATGACATCGCTAAGTCGCAGGAGCTTTCGCCAGACGTGCCAAGTTTGTCATCAATTTGGCGAGATTCACAGAGAAATGCATCAATGTTTATTCACAGGCGACTTCTAAAGTCGACGGTTACAGAGTCAGTGCTATTGAAAATACAAATTTGAATCATCCTACGAAAGGATATTTTCTATAACGATAATATCAATCTTCGAGAGTTAAGAAAAGTAAGTTCGTCCCTCGAGAAAAATGGAAGAGAAAATTTCTCTGGCATTATTTTTTATATCAATGGATCATTTATGAGCTTTTAAAGTGAACTTCGAGGTGACGCTTCTTCAACTTTTTTCCCGTTCCCGAAATTGCTCCCGCCACAATCATAAAGTGCTGTGGAAACCGCGTAAATAACTGACGTGGAGAAAATGGAATTTATGGCAGGAAAATTCTACGGCTTAGAAACACTGTCCTTTAAAATGGGAATATTTCGCTCAAAACAAGTGATAAATGATCCAATTAAATGAATGATAAGTAGTTAAAGGGGGAAGTGCGTGTCTGAGATGTCTTGAACATGTTTATGCCATCAATATTGTTTCGCCTTTGCGTTATACACTGATATAAGAGTCGCAACCATAATGTATGACGATGACGGATTAACAAAGACGACAGCAATTATGGCACGACAGAAGAAATACTTTTTTTTTTCTTCAATGTGTGGAGTTGCAGGGGTGTATCCAGAGCTCGCCGTTGGGAGGGGTGATTTTTCAAATTGTTTTTCACAAATTAACTATACGTCCCGCGTTTTGTCCCGTATTTTCCGATTAAAGTCCTGGTTTTTTCCGTTTTTTTCTCCGTTCCCCGACTTTTTGAAAAAAAAAAAATTCCCTGTTTTTCCCGTTTTTTGTTCGGAGGTTTCCTTGAATTTGTTATTCAATGAAAATCGTTGATACAAATTATTTTCAACGGATTTATTGAATGCAATATTATCGTATTCGCAATTTGGCAGGTTAGAAGACGATAATATACGTTGTAGTACTGTAGATTAAACTAGTGAATGCCGTTGCTAGCTAGTTGGTGCGAAGTACCGAGCACTTTGAGCTCTCGTCTCTTCTGCGTCTTGGTTTCTCTATGTTGGTAAAGGTATTGATCAGTCAATTGCAAAAAGGTTGTTTAAAAATCTACTATCGGCTACAACCAGTGAAAAATCACAATAATTAGACCTTTAGTGCTATTCTAACGTCATTCAGCCACGGATGTGCATCTAAACGGTGGGGGGGGGGGGAGAAGTTGCAATGTTCAATTGGTGATTCTTTCGAATGATGGTTGAGAGGGGATAGAAATTTCAAGGTACAATTTCACCTGCACGTAAATAAAAATAAAATGTCCACTAAAATTCGATGTTGATAATTTTACTCCGTTAAAAGAAAATTGTGGAGACACTGGAATTGTTATATTCCCCAGTCAACAAGAGATAGAAAAATTCTTCAAGAAGCCAGAGGTTGCTTCTCTCGATGAAGTTCTTAAAAAACAAATTTTTAAAAAATTAATAAAGGATTGAAAAATTTGTATTTTTTCAGCTTTCAATTTAATGCCCATTTTAACATTGTTCATCTGAAGTGCTTCGAGATTGTGTACCATTTAACACCGATTATGTTTTTTAACCTGTAGATCAATCTGTAAAATTTGAAATATGATTTCTCCGTCGTCATTATGGGTATGGAAAGTTGAGATCGTTATAAGTTAATGAAAGGGCATTTCCTTAATAGTATAAGAATGATATGCAAAATTCGGAAAACAGTTCCACAACAGATGATCGTGAACAATTTCTTTACGTCTGGCTTTGAATATGGTCAAGAAATTCTGCAGTGATGCTGAATCCAGAACAGTGGAATAATGTAGCAGCTGAGATAAATTATTTTTAATATTAATGTTTTTTTGTTATAAAAATGTGATTACCACGTATTCCTAAGTGTTGGGTAAGATCTGTCCAGGAAATTGGCTGGTGTCAGGAGATATTCAGGGGTTCGATCCAATCAACAAGAGATAGAAACCCTAACCCCTGGACTGCCAGGGCGCTCTCGTGGTTTATATGTATTATAATTATGCATTACTAAAATTTGGATAATAATTTCGTAACCGGTGATAAAAATTTAATAATTGATGACTATTATACTATGCAAATGTTGACGATTAAGTTGCAATTCTCGAATTAATTTTTTAGGTCCAGGATAGATTAATTGGATAATTCAAACATTTTTCCTGCGAATTTGCACTTCGACTGTATTTCGAAATTCTCGAGCAGCACGAGCCTTCTATCACTAGGATAAAGGTTTATTATCTGAGAATGTGATCAATAAAGTTCTGCAGCAATGATAAGTAGGTTTTGTTTTGAAGTATGGCGATGCGAGACCCCAAAATGCCCTTGGAGCTTTGTATTTTGGAAAGAATATATACGGACCTTTATGACAAATATGATATGCAAATGCACCAATGAATTAAATGGAATGGTTGACACTCTGAACATCCCTTCATCTGAAATAGCGTCAGAATTCTTTCAAGAAGCTGTTCGGAAACTTATAAATAAAACTGCAGCCATCGATGACGACATGATCCCAACCCTGAAAGAAAAACTCCGTAATTATTCATCCGCTTATTGGATGAATGTAGTTTTGTTAAGATTGCTCAAAATTTCGCATGAGGATCTAAGTTATTAGTTTTAGCTATTTCATATAAAAATTAAACTTTTTTGCATTTCAAAAATTAGAGAATTCTAACATAGTCACATAGATTTAGTATTTTATTATTCTTTGGATAAAATGTGTCATTCGGATTGTTTAATTAGGTGTATTTGAGGACGTTAACAAAATTGCTTTATATAAAAGGCTAACTGTTGAGATTTGTGATCAACAGAGAGCAGAACGAAGTGCGAATGCTCTGTGTGTTGAAGGATGATTTCGAGGAGAGACTTTCAAACGTTTTACTCGTTCGTGGTACTCCTGTCAGATCACGAAACTCCTCAGGGGCGCTCCAGCATGACTCTGGAAAACGTTTGAGAATCACTCTCTTAGAGGACAATTGGAAAAAAAAACAACCTTACTATCCGAAGAAAATCAGTAAAATTGCGAATTTTATAATTTTTATAAATTTGAAAGCTTGCCATTTATTAATCACAACGATCTTGATGCTAATTGAAATCATAATTAATTAACTAATTAGTCGTTCAAATTCGTGAAAATAAGTAAAATGTGAGTTTAATGCACATTTGGAATCAAAATTCGCTAGTTTTCTTGCAATACACGGTTCGCACCAAAAAATTACAAAAGGAATTCGTATTTCCTTTGGTGATAAAAAAAATTATTTCCGAGTTTCGTCGATTTTCTCTGCAATGACAATCGACTTAGTTCGTGAATTCCTAAACTTTGAATCTTCGCGTTATTTTCATACATCTAATGGAAATTATAAATTCAAACATATCGAAAACGAAAGTCAAGTTTAATGATTGTTTCTTATCTTTCGCGATTGACCAAATTCCGAACGATTTCCGCTCTGACGATCGCGATCGACGAGTTGCCGATCGCTTCTCCTAACCTCGCATATTAAGAGAAAACTCTGGAAGGAGTGACCGGTATGCCTGCCGTTCACTCAGCTCACTCAGAAGAAAACCAAGAAATGAATGCGGCCGTCTTCTAAGGGCAAGCCCAATACCTCCGAACACTGTCAAGCTAACGATCCCGATAGGCTGACGCGAACCTAATTTGTAATAGGCCTTTCGTGGAAGAAGGAGTCCTTCTCACCCAGACAACGCATACAAAGAATTCGCACCAAAACATTCTTTTTATAATGTTTCAACCTATCGCATCCATTGTTAAAGAATGATGCAGAGTGCTTATTGTTGACAGTTTAGGAATGTATTTCATCAATGTAGGTAGAATTAATTTCCCCGGCATTGTTGAAATTCTCTCTGTCATTCTTCAAAGTGAAACTTTATCGGGGGGTGGACGACTGGTTGATAAATGAATTCAAAAGAATGAAAAAGAAAGACCGAATTGAAGTTGCTTGTCAATTCCAGATTCCCATTGACTGTCAAATTATTGCGAGTGTTCTTCATAAGGATGGGGGGGGGGGGGTTAAAATTGCCAAAGATTGAAGGTTATCGAACCTACCAACAGTTCCTTAATAGAAGAATTTTAATTAAACTTGTTGCCATTGTTTTCTATCATTTTTCATACTTTAATTTATAAAAAACGTAAAACTAAATATGGGAAATAATGTTTAGGGTTTTTTCATGAAAGCAGATGCGCGTAGAAACGATAAAAGCAGTGGCTAGAATACACCAGATTGAGTTTATAATGCATTTTAAAGACAGAAAAAATTGTGACCCAAAGTTTTAGCTCAGAGTGGGTACATAGTGCCACAGGAAAAACATACTCTCTCCCCTCCTATCAAACATAATTTTTTCCGACACATCATCCAAAAGGTGAGATATGTAGGTATAATGAGTAAAACAATCAGACAAATGAGGTCATAATTGAAGCTTGAGCTCCGAGATGGAGACAGACGAAGGCCAACAGTTAAAAGTGGAGCGAGTGGACTTATTTTGGATAGATTCTAATTTGGCTTCACAGGCATAGGAGAGAGCAGGGAGGATCTATGTCTATTAGCACAAGTGACGGACGTGACGGGTGGATGGTAGAACGCAGGTTTCGACGAAGGAAAAAAGAGTTTTTGGAGACATTTATTGCAAATATAACCATCATGTACATTCCAGCGGGAATTACACGTTATTTGCAACCGTTTTCTCACTGGAAGTACGCCTCTTGGATTGAAAGTTTGCCAATAAAATGCCGTACCCCCTATGAACATGTTGAAGAGTCTTCAACAGTTGTGATGGGTAGAGTGGTCATTAACGGTTGTATTTCAAGTACTGGGGATGTTCCATAAAACTTTTGTGGAACAGTTGACGCAACCATCTTGTCTAAAGAGTCATGGTCAGTCAGGTTAACATCCCATGCTGAGGGACATGTTTGCATAGAACACGTGCAATATATGTCAACTTACTCGATTTGGTATAAATACATGAAAATTGTGAGGTGAAAGGGTGGAAAAGTTATTTATCGACAAAAATAAATAAATAAATAGGGAAAATGAATATTTGCGCCAATTCTATTTTTTCTTAATGGATCCTTATTTTCGTGTCGAAGGTTGCGCACTTCTGTTCAAGAGCAAGAAGTTTTGCTAACCTTCTATTCTATCGGAACATATCACATGACCTGATTGTTTTTCGGGGAATAGAGGCTTGTGAGCACGACTAAATGACGAATTTCATTCTGTTCATTCATTTCCTTCATCAAGGAACAATTACTTCCACGAATGATATGTATAGGCCGAGAGATATAGGAATATATTTTTACATTTCTTCAAATCGGGAGAGGACTCGAAGCCTTTTTGCTTTTGAAGAAGTCCACATACAATTGATGTTTTAATCATTTCAAGAATATAAAGTTTTATTAATCATCATCAACGCCTTTTTTTTAAACTAAATTCTGCTTTCAAAAGGCAAAACTTTTATACTTGAATTTCTCGAAAAAAAAGCTGAAAAGGAATCTGTTTCAAGGTTGAAAGTAGAACAATAAAAACACCAAAATTGTTTCTGATATTAAGCAGAGATAAAGGGGACGTAGAATTTAAATGTAAAAAGAATAAAATTAATGAGTCACAAGTTATTAATCGCCTGCAATTTGAAAGTATTTTTCGTGCATTAACGCAATTTTTTACTCATTTGGAGACATGCATATGCGGCCACTTTACTTTCAATCATGCACAAATTTATTAAAGTTGTGTGTATTTGCGGTGTAGTAGTATAACTGTTGATGTATGTGCCGGGAAGGATCTCTGTCTACCGTATTGTCTTCCCTCATCCTCTGTGAAGTCGAGCGTGGATTATATACAACATTGATGTTTTATCGAAATATTTCGACTTCGATCGGTTTTCTATTCAGGGTTTTCAGCATCTAAGGCTATTCCCTGTAGCGAAGATGACTCTTTCTTAGGCTGACCATATCTCCTCAAAAGAAATACGGGAAATAGGGATTCCAAATACGGGACATTGCCAATTATCGATAAAAACGACGCCAAAAGTAAAAAAAGTTGCCAAATTTTGAGAAATTACGTGAAAATCAAAATGACGGGAAATAAAGCATTACTGTGAATTGCAGTGCATTCAAATGAATTCCACGGAATAAAACGTTCACCAACACAAATGTGAGAGATTAATATTCTTATTTATAATTGTAATTACCATAATCTAATTTATGAGTGAGAAAATAATTTCATTCTTTCGAGTCGCCAAAAAAAAACAGAAAAAACCGGCACTGTCCCGGGAAATACGGGACGTATAGTCACCCTACTCTTTCTGGTGAAACGCTTCTCATCTAATGTGGGAGATTTTGGATACTTCATATAAAAATATATACATATTCAGGCCACTTTTATGAGACTTTTTGACTTTCGACTAAATCGTTTTAGAAAATCGCGGCACATTCACAGATCACTTGTTAGCCATTACACAATAAATTAATGAACGTTGCATCTAATGAGACACTCATTACATTTAAGAATGTGCGATGGACTTCATTTCAATCAATTAAATGGTTTGCCGTTTTTCATAAGAGATAATAATTGTCCATTGTCTGAATTAATGTTAATTGAGTTGCTGTGAATTGATCGTAACATGTGAGGAATGCAATCGTTTTTAATGTAGTCACGACAGCAACATGACCGCCATAAAATTATGAAAAAAACATCATGATCAGGGAGGAAGGGACGGTACAGAAAAGTAGGTGTTTTATTTTGCGACATATTGCATTTTCACCCTCGAAACGGCTACAGGGTAATATTTGAACGCCTTTTGAGCATTTTTAAAATTGATATGAAACGCGCGTTTGCGTTTCATGTTAGACCATGTATTCTGCGATTGACAATTGTTTGTATTGTTGCGTACTATCACCTCTTAAAGTTTTTTTCCATCTTTTCGAATCACCCTGTATATGTTCATTTCTAACTTATCTACTACAAATTGATGCGTTGGCTGTTTCTAAATGCTTTTTTTGTTTTGTTTACCCGTAGTATCACTTGTTATCAAGAATCAGAACTTTTGTGCCACCATGTTTTCCCGAATTTCCATATTTTTATCTCTTTTTTCCGTTTCCTTGTTGTCACGTAAGAACCGAAGAAAAGCTGGTGGACGTCCGTATCGGCAGATGAACTCCTGGAGAAGGTTTTGACAGAGATCATGGAGAAGGAAATTTCTTGACGTGAGGTGCAAAAGTGGTATGGCATTCATCGAAATTCACTTTCATTCATGGCCAGACCACCAAACATGCGACCAACAGCATGTACCTAGTCGACACGAAACCGTGAGTGTTCTTCATAAGGAGGGGTTTGAAATTGTCAAAGATTGAAAGATATCAAACCTACCAACAGTTCCTGGACAGAAGAATTTTAATTGAACTTTTTTTCATTGTTTTTTCATCATTTTTTCACTCTTTAATTTAGAAAAACGTAAAAATAAATATAATATTTGGAGGTTTTTGATTAAAGCACGTGCGTAGAAACGATAAAAGCAGTGACAAGAATGTACTACATTGAGTTTATAATGCATTTTAAAGGCAGAAAAAATTGTGACCCACAGTGGGTACAAGATAGTGCCACAGGAGGGGTAGGTTAGATATGTAGGTATGATGAGTAAAACCGTCAGATAAATGAGTACCTAATAGAAGGAGATACTCCTTAAAAACCTCAGAAAGTTGTGTCATTTTACGGTACTTTACCTGACTCTGAAATCAGAATTTCCGATAAGACGAACTCAAGATAACTCGAAGTTTTTTGCCGCCTGCTGCACATTCCACTGTCGAGATTTGACTGTATATACGCAGTAGTGTGGTCGTGGTGAGAAGGAAAAACACAGGTGGCGCTTTCCTTAAATGTCGGTCCCACTTTACTGATATTCATTTGCATGCGAAATTTTACCCCGACTTACTGTCGGTCTCACTTGTCGCGTATCTTCGAGAAGTAATTACTGTAATGGAAAATATAACAAACAATAACAATTTTTTGACAGAAATGGAGAAGTATTTTTAAATTGAATCTTTCTTTCCCCCCCCCCTCCCCCACGGTTCATACATCATATATACCAAATATATCGACCCGCGGCATAGCTACAGATCACTCAAGTGACCCGCGGTGAAGTTTGCCATTTTTTAAGTGGCTCGCAGTACATTCCCAGGTTACTTATGCGATCCGCGGCATACTTACAAATTACATGAGTAAGCCGCGAGACAGTTTCAGATGAATCATGCGGCTTGCGACAGACCGCTTGAGTAACATGCGGCTCATTTACAGATCACTTAAGTGCCCCGCGCTGTCCCGAAGGTTGAGCACCTTTGCTACACATTAACTGTCATCACAGTCAGCTGGATTGAATTTATTCCACTGGCATTTGGGCCCAATATTACGTCCCTGATAGCAAAGGGGTTAATGTTCCCCAGATGTGTATGTGCTGCCCAACCGTATAGCAGTGCATAAATCACCCGGTACCAGTTTCGAGAGTAAAAATACAGTGTGTCACAAAGTAAAAAAAATCAAAAATTTTACCCGGGTGCTCTTGTCCTCTAACTTCCAATTAGAAAGTTGTTGCGTTGCCGTAGATAGAATAATTTAAATATTAATATCATAGTTAAACACTTTGCTGCTACCTATTGAATATTTGTTCAATCAATCGTACATGGCAAGTTCAAATATTTCAAAAAGCAATTTCAGATTCTCAATGATAATGTTGAATATAATAATACAATATCGAAGAGAAAAAAACGCTATTCACGTCAAACAACAAAATGTTCGAATCTTTCGATGGTAGAAAAAACCCAATATCTATATGGTCTCAGTTTTGTTTATTTTTGGTCTGCGCTCCGGTTATCGGCTTATTGGTCGAAATATGTAAGTCTGAACATTATTTAGACATATCTGGGTTTATTTCATTATGTTATGTATAACTGTTTGGTATCTGAGGTCACCCCTTATAAATACCTGGTCATTATAATCTCTTCCGATCTCCTCTGGAATCTTCATGTTGATTTTTTAATAAATGTCTCCAAAAACCCTTTTTGCTTCATCGTAACCTGAAAAACTCCACCCGTCATGTCCGTCACCAGTGCTACCAGACATATATCCTCCCTGCTTTCTTCTATGCAGTGGAGCCTGGGACCCCCATACCCAAACCAACATAGACAATGAGAAAAATTATTATTATTAATGTTTTTTAGTTATAAAAATGTGATTACCACGTATTCCTGAGAGATGGGTAAGATCTGTCCAGGAAATTGGTTAGTTTTAGTAGATATTCATGCTCGAACCGGGGTTCGATCCAATCAACAAGAGATAGAAACCCTAACCACTGGACTGCCAGGGCGCTCTCGCGGTTTATATGTATTATAATTATGCATTACTAAAATTTGGATAATAATTTCGAAACCGGTGATAAAAATTTAATAATTGATGACTATTATACTATGGAAATGTCGACGATTAAGTTGCAGTTCTCGAATTAATTTTTTAGGTCCAGGATAGATTAATTGGATAATTCAAACATTTTTCCTGCGAATGTGGACTTCGAGTGAACCAAGTTCGACTGTATTTTGAAATTCTCGAGCAGCACGAGCCTTCTATCACCAGGATAAAGGTTTATTATCTGAGAATGTTATCAATAAAGTTCTGCAGCAATGATAAGTAGGTTTTGTTTTGAAGTATGGCGATGCGAGACCCCAAAATGCCCTTGGAGCTTTGTATTTTGGAAAGAATATATACGGACCTTTATGACAAATATGATATGCAAATGCACCAATGAATTAAATGGAACGGTTGACACTCTGAACATCCGTTCATCTGAAATAGCGTCAGAATTCTTTCAAGAAGCTGTTCGGAAAACTTATGAATAAAAGTGCGGCCATCGATGATGACATGGTCCCAACCCTGAAAGAAATACTCCCGAATTCTTCATCCGCTTATTGAATGAATGTAGTTTTGTTAAGATTGATCAAAATTTCGCATGAGGACCTAAGTTCAGACCAGACCAGAATTGAACTTTAAGCCTAAAACCTAAACCTAAGTTATTAGTTTTAGCTATTTCATATAAAAATTAAACTTTTTTGCATTTCAAAAATTAGAGAATTCTAACATAGTCACACAGATTTAGTATTTTATTATTCTTTGGATAAAATGTGTCATTCGGATTGTTTAATTAGGTGTATTTGAGAACGTTAACAAAATTGCTTTATATAAAAGGCTAACTGTTTATATTTGTGTTCAACAGAGAGCAGCACGAAGTGCGAATGCTCTGCGTGGTGAAGGATGATTTCGAGGAGAGACTTTCAAACGTTTTACTCGTTCGTGGTACTCCTGTCAGATCACGAAACTCCTCAGGGGCGCTCAAGCATGACTCTGGAAAACGTTTGGGAATCACTCTCTTAGAGGACAATTGGAAAAAAAAACAACCTTACTATCCGAAGAAAATCAGTAAAATTGCGAATTTTATCATTTTTATAAATTTGAAAGCTTGCCATTTATTAATCACAACGATCCTAATGATAATTAAAATCATAATTAATTAACTAATTAGTCATTCAAATTCGTGAAAATAAGTAAAACGCGAGTTTAATGCACATATGAAATCAAAATTCGCTAGTTTTCTTGCAATACACGGTTCGCACCAAAAAATTACAAAAGGAATTCGTATTTCCTTTGATGGCAAAAAAATTATTTCAGAGTTTCGTCGATTTTCTCTATCATGAGACGACTTAGTTCGTGAATTCCTAAAGTTTGAAACTTCGCGTTATTTTGATACACCCAATGGAAATTATGAATTCAAATATATCGAAAACGAAAGTCAAATTTAATGATTGTTTCTTATCTTTCGCGATTGACAAAATTCCGAACGATTTCCGCTCTGACGATCACGATCGACGAGTTGCCGATCGCTTCTCCTAACCTCGCATATTAAGAGAAAACTCTGGAAGGAGTGACCGGTATGCCTGCCGTTCACTCAGCTCACTCAGAAGAAAACTAAGAAATGAATCCGGCCGTCTTCTAAGGGCAAGCCCAATACCTCCGAACACTGTCAAGCTAACGATCCCGATAGTCTAACACGAACCTAATTTGTAATAGGCCTTTCGTGGAAGAAGGAGTCCTTCTCACCCAGACATCGCATACAAAGAATTCGCACCAAAACATTCTTTTTATAATGTTCGAACCTATCGCATCCATTGTTAAAGAATGAAGCAGAATGCTTATTGTTGACAGTTCAGGAATGTAATCCAACAATGTAGGTAGAATTAATTTCCCCGGCATTATTGAAATTCTCTCTCTCATTCTTGAAAGTGAAACTTTATCAGCGTTAGACGACTGGTTGATAAATGAATTCGGTCTTTCTTTTTCATAAAGAAAGACGGAATTCAAATTGCTTATCAATTCCAGATTCTCATTGTCTGTCAAATTACTGCGAGTGTTCTTCATAAGGATGAGGGTGGGGGGTTCAAATTGTCAAAGATTGAAAGGTATCGAACCTACCAACAGTTCCTTAATAGAAGAATTTTAATTAAACTTGTTGCCATTGTTTTCTATCATTTTTCATACTTTAATTTATAAAAAACGTAAAACTAAATATGGGAAATAATGTTTAGGGTTTTTTCATGAAAGCAGATGCGCGTAGAAACGATAAAAGCAGTGGCTAGAATACACCAGATTGAGTTTATAATGCATTTTAAAGACAGAAAAAATTGTGACCCAAAGTTTTAGCTCAGAGTGGGTACATAGTGCCACAGGAAAAACATACTCTCTCCCCTCCTATCAAACATAATTTTTTCCGACACATCATCCAAAAGGTGAGATATGTAGGTATAATGAGTAAAACAATCAGACAAATGAGGTCATAATTGAAGCTTGAGCTCCGAGATGGAGACAGACGAAGGCCAACAGTTAAAAGTGGAGCGAGTGGACTTATTTTGGATAGATTCTAATTTGGCTTCACAGGCATAGGAGAGAGCAGGGAGGATCTATGTCTATTAGCACAAGTGACGGACGTGACGGGTGGATGGTAGAACGCAGGTTTCGACGAAGGAAAAAAGAGTTTTTGGAGACATTTATTGCAAATATAACCATCATGTACATTCCAGCGGGAATTACACGTTATTTGCAACCGTTTTCTCACTGGAAGTACGCCTCTTGGATTGAAAGTTTGCCAATAAAATGCCGTACCCCCTATGAACATGTTGAAGAGTCTTCAACAGTTGTTATGGGTAGAGTGGTCTTAACGATTGTATTTCAAGTGCTGGGTATGTTTCATAAAACTTTTGTGGAACAGTGGACGCAACCACCTTGTCTAAAGAGTCATGGTCAGTCAGGTTAACGTCCCATGCTGAGGGACATGTTGGCATAGAACACGTGCAATATATGCCAACTTACCCGATTTGGTATAAATACATGAAATGGACCCTTCTTTTCGTGCCGAAGGTTGCGCCCCCCTGTTCAAGAGCAAGGAGTTTTGCTAACCTTCTATTCTATCGGAACATATCACATGACCTGATTATTCTTCGGGGAATAGAGGCTTATGAGCACGACTAAATGGCGAATTTCATTCTGTTCATTCATTTCCTTCATCAAGGAACAATTACTTCCACGAATGATATGTATAGGCCGAGAGATATATAGGAATATATTTTTACATTTCTTCATATCCGAAGAGGATTCGAAGCCTTTTTGCTTTTGAAGAAGTTCACACACAATTGATGTTTTAATCATTTCAAGAATATAAAGTTTTATTAATCATCATCAACGCCTTTTTTTTTTAAACTAAATTCAAAAGGCAAAACTTTTATACTTAAATTTCTCGAAAAAAAAGCAGAAAAGGAATGTTTCAAGGTTGAAAGTAGAACAATAAGAACACCAAAATTCTTTCTGATATTAAGCAGAGATAAAGAGGACGTAGAATTTAAATGTAAAAAGAATAAAATTAATGAGTCACAAGTTATTAATCACCTGCAATTTGAAAGAACTTGTTCTCCGGAAGCTCTTTTGTTGCATGACTGTAATTACTCTTTACCTAGATTTTTCCAAAGAGAAGGGAATTACTTTGAATGAAAAAAAAACCCAATTAATTAACATTTTCATCGTAATAGATTTAATAGACGTCCATATCGTGCATTTTTTATGGAAAATTTCCATATTTTTTAAGACATCTTTGACACGCTTCGATCGATTTTGGAATGAGAAATGAAATTGAGTAACGAGGTTAATTATAACATTGGGTTTAATGTTAATCACACTTCAAGAATTAAACTCGATTCAGACCCATAACATTGAGTGATGACATTAATCACATCGGGCCAACTGACCATACACAGATGAGACCGTTGTACCTACGGACATTTCATTTTAAAATTCGAAAACAGGTGGGACTGTATGGCGGAGACTCGTCCTATTCTTATAGATTTTGTAAAACATTTCTGGACGTATAGCCTGACACATTATCGTGTTCGGAAATCCCGTACGTAACATGGAAGACAATAAGCATGTACCAGTGCACATAATTGTCGACGATCGATTCATGGCCCATATTGATAACTTTCATTGTGTGCTCAACTGACAATAAATATAGTCATGGTGAAAAAAGAGAAATTAATGAATAACACAAGCCTGGCTGGAAGCATTCGACGATTTCAAAAACCTTTCTTACCGATATTGAAAATGATTGAATCGATGTAATTTATATTCAAGTAAGAATGGGTCAAGGCTCAAAAACATCGTGGATAATTCCCGGAATTTTTCCATTTCTTCTAAAGAACTATCTCTTTGTTGGGTCAGGACTGTTCGTAACTCCCATTTTCAAGAAGAAACTAGGATAAAAAGAGGCTTAAAACAAAGAAAACAATAAAGGAAGGTAGATTTTCTAAAATAGAAGGCAAAATTGAATTTTTTCTCTGTCACAGAATGTCACGAATTCTTCCTCGACGTATATCACAGGTACCTAAACCTCATTCGTTCGAACTTCGCTCTCTACGGAATCTGTTTTTTCCCAAGATTCCGTTCACAAAAGGAGTCATGTCCAGAACGTCCGTCTTTCATCTATTGTTCGAATCTTATCATCACTGCGGGGGAAAGTGCGCAGGTTATTTTATATCGTCCATGTGGTAGCAAGGAAATGATTGGTTTCTAAATTGAAAACAAAAAAGCCATGAATTCAGAATCACATTCAAGCTAAAAGGCGTCTTGATTCTGTTAAAAATACTTTTTAAACGACTTCAATAAAACCTTAAAAAATATTTTTGTTGAGAAATAGTTGTCGCTATTGTTTTATTCCAATGTTAATTTTTTAATTATGAAAATGTTTCTTTCAAAAATTTTTGCAAATACTTTTTCATTAAATATGCGTTTTCCTGAATAGCGAATGGTTTTCGTTTTCTAAAAGTAATAGTTCTGAAATTACTTCACTCATTATTTCTCAATAATTCTGAAGTTGTCTCTCGTTATTTCCGAAATGCTTTTTTGAAAATAAATTATTTCTGACAGTTTTCAGTCAAATTCGCAGTTTTTTAGTTGCCGGGCCATTACTACTACATATTTTAGCAAACACGATCAGATTAGTCAGTTAACGATACCTATTCACGTTAACGTCATTAAGTGAGAAACCGCACCCGCAATATCTTCTCATATATTACGTAAATTTCTATAATGGATATTTGTATAAAAATAATTTGTACAATATTTAAAAGTTTTAATTTCCTACAATTTTTTTTTAAATTCTGGTTTCTTTCAAGAATAAACTTTGGAAAAAAATTGATGTTTTATGTAGAAAAATCCATCGAAATATACGGATTGATATTGCACTAGCTGATCAGTTTCGTAAAACTTGAAGTTGTATGGGGCGTCATCTATTGAAATCAGTATCGATAGATATCGATAAATGGGATGTTATATTTTCGAATGCAAACTTAATTTCATTTCGTATTAACAAATGATATTCGTACATTAACTTGAAAAATAAAACGAATTGATTGAAACTACAATTTATATCGTAAGATTTTATCGATTGAAATACATAAATTTCAAAATTTATCTAAACTTTGTCACGAAATAAAATTATGCACACCATATTCGTCTATTAAGCAATGCTATGAAAATATCTCTTTTACAGAGGTAAAGATGCTGAAGGTGAATGGGTTTTTTCCCCGAGGCCCGCCTGCAATTTTGTGATAAGAATTATACATGATATTTAGCATTACTCGTTCCCTAGGAATACGGGATGTTTGCCCTCGAAACCTGCACCATGCGACCGTTTTCTGGGGAAGAGATCCTTTAACAGAATATGTTCACAAGCGACGGAGTGTACTTTCTTAAATTCATCAATTTTCTCTAATATAATATTTTCTTATAAATAAGGCTTGATTAATCGCTTAAGTGTTAATCGCAGTTTCAAATTTTAGTTGAATCGATCAATCCGATTGAAATTTGAGTAAAAAGTCAGTAATTTCACTTGATGTTTTATTTAACGAAACTAATTAAATGACCCTACATTATTGTACAGTAGAACCTCCCGATAACGGAAACAAATGGAACCAAACATTTTGTCCACTAATGACACTTTTTTTTATTTTTAAAGAGCATTTTGACATACAATAAACATAAATCAATCGGGGAAAAAAATATTGCTTAGTTTTGGCTCGGGTTTGAATAATCTATACAGCCGGATCCCGTTATAACAAACACCAAGAAACCGGAGAAATCACTTCGTTATAAACAAATTCTAGGTTTTTGCATTGTTCCTATGTGAATTATGGGGGTTAGAAAAATTTACGTTGTCAAGGGATTTTTTCGCTACAACAGTATTCGTTAAAACGGGATTCGACTGTGTAATTCTTGAATTTATGAGTGATACTCGTGGATTATTTCCTAAAGATTTGAGAATCACTTCCGTAAATTACTAATTTAATAATTTCGAATGGAGCGCAGAGTTCGTTCGCGGCAATTTGCATTCAGTATAAATAGCTTTTAGTTTCCAAAAGTAAATCCCACTCAACGTTTCCTCTTTATTCCTATATTCGATGTTATTGAAACATCATCACCTAATAATGTATCACTAATTTCGTCAATTCATCACTGAATTCGTCGAAGATATTTAATAATTATTTCTAATAATTGGTAGATAATCTTTTTTGAACTCGCACAGATTTCGAGAAATTCACTAGAGAAATCCGTTGAAATTTTCGATCAACGGCTTCGCGTGAGTGACAAGCCTCTAATTAGGTAATTTCCCGAAGAACAGGAGCTCGTGTATATGCAAATTAACTCACGAAAGAGGGAGAGGGAAGATGAAATTCCCTCGAGGAATACGAAAATAATGTTTGATCAGACTTCAGAAACACCTTCAAACCGCTTAATGCGACTTCACTTCATATAATGCGTAAAATTATGTAATTATCTCGTATTTAAATGAAATAAAATAGAAATAAATCAATTGGAAATAATGTAACTAATTTGAAAACGAATAAAATAATGCATGTTTTCTCCACAATTACTAAACACTTATCACTTGACGTAATACATTATTTATTAAAAATGCCGACGCATTTACTTTAACATTACAATGTACAGGGTGCCCTGTAAGTGCTAGCACAGCCTTTATCCCATCAACCGTCTGTCGTGGTGGTATAGTTTTAATATAAAAAAATGCTCAAAAGGCGTTCAAAAATTACCCTGTACCAGTTTTAAGAGTGGAAATACTGTGTCTAACAAAATAAAAAAAATCTGTATTTTCATACGAGTCCCCTGGGCTTCAACTTCCAATCAGAAAGTTGTTGTCCTGTCTCTTCTGATGCCAAAACAAATGTTTCTAAGTGCCACATTCACAGAAGTTTTAGAATTGAATTCGAAAAACGGAGGAAAATATCTCCAGAGGTGTTCAGAGGTGTTATGAGTTCGATACCCGGTTCGTCCTTGCGAGAAAACTTTCCTGACACAGGGGAACGGCAAAAACGGCGACATGATGATAGAAAAAGATTGCTACCGAAGGGAGTTTCACACATCAAGGGGTTAGCGCACCAACTTCACGATGAGCATAAAAAAAGGCTGCCGTTCGGAATCGGCAATAAATTGTAGGTCCCGGTCTAATTACCCCTCGCGTGCAGAAAATGACCATGGTGTGATTGAAATGATTGTATGATTCAAATCGCTCGCGAAACACTCGTTGTGTTTGTGTGAAATTTTCAGTTAAGAGTAGAATTTTCCTTTCCGCATTACGCAGGTTCCGTATTGACCGGGTTTTATAATATGTATTTTGACATTGAAATCATGGGACCAAGATTTTTTCCGTTAAAGACAGGTTTTACTGTGAGATTTCGAAAATAACAATTTTATTAAATATTTGAAATCATTGGATTACTCAACATTTTTAAAGATGTTATTGATATGCTTTCGGTTCAGTATTTGGATAATCAAGACGCCTTCTAGCTTGAATGTGTTTCTGAATTGCATTCATGTCTTTTAGTTTTTTATTTGGGAAACAATCATTTCCATGTTACTATAGATGACACAGTAAAAAGAAAAGGTCACCGTACCCTCCCTCGCAATGATGATAAGATTCGCATACAATAGATGCAAGACGGACATTCTCTGGACGTTGCTGTTTCGTGAATAAAATCTTGAAAAATAATACATTTTTGTACTTGAGTGAAGTTCGGAGAAATAAGAGGAAACTTGTGATAGACGTTGAAGAAAGAATTCGTGATATTCTGCGACGGAACAAGAATTCCATTTTGTCATTCCCTTCAGGATATTCCCACCGTTCTCTTATTTCTTTTCCTGTTTCAAGTCTGGCTTCTTTTCACCCTGGTTTCTTCCAGGAAATGGAAGTTACGATAAGTTCCACCGAACAAGAAAAGAATTCTCGGAAGTATTCACGACTTTTTTCGAGACGTGACCTGCTCTGTCTTGAACTCACGCCAATTCAATCATTTCAAATATCCACGTGGAGAAAAAACCATGTATGAAATCGTCGTGATATAAATGCATGAGAAGACATGTTCATGTTGTAGATTATTGGTATCATTTTTTACAGTGTAATTGATTGACTATATTTATTGTGTGCATAATGTAAACTACCAATACGGCCATAAATCCATCGTTGCTAATTATGTGCGTTGATACATGCTGATTGCCTCCCTCGTTGGGCCCGTAATCTTCCAATATGATAATGAGTCATGCTATATGTACAGATATGTTTGGCAATATTTTTTTTGGCTCTTTGTCCCATCCCTCGGTCGGAACCTAATTTAAGGGCTTCTTCTAAATCTTTTATTCTTCATTGAAATCAAGTATTAAAACTGTTTTTCTAACTCATAAACCATAATACGATAATTACGACTATCAAATAGGAATATTCATCTCACATATGGCCCATGATACACATGTGCTACTAAATTCGTAATTCTATTAATTTTCACGAATTTGAATGACTAATTAGTTAATCGATTATGATTTCAATTAGCATCAGGATGGCAAATTTATAAATATCAGGAAATTCACAATTTGACAAATTTTCACGAATTCAAATGACTAATGAGTTAACTAATTAGGATCGTAATTAGCATCAGGATCGATGTGATTGATAAATGGCAAACTTTCGAATTTATGAAAGTTGGATAAATCGCATCACTAATTTTCACGAATTTGAATGAGTAATTAGTTAATTAATTATGATTTCAATCAGCATCAGGATGGTTATGATCAATAAATGACGAGAATTCAAATTTTATGGAAGTTGCTAAATTTCAGCACTTACCAAAGTGCTTGGTGAAATGTATTTGCTTACAAGCGTTTTTCGGCCTTTTACCGTAACATATATCTATATCAATTATATAATATTAATATATATATAATTAATAAATAAATATATATGTAAAACTATCGAAACAAGCTACAGTAGACATGGTTATGTCGATATTGTCTTGATGCAGCGCCATCTGTGATTCATTATATTTAAAAAAAGTGTGAATATATATATATATATATATAGTATATTATATATATTTATAAAATATAAATATATATGAATAAACTTTAACGTTGAGACACTGCAACTGCAGCAAGTTGCGGTGTGACAGCCCCGGCCCTATTTGTGGGATTGACTTGACTTGACTTTATTATTCAGGGTTTTCAGCATCTAAGGCTATTGCCTGTAGCGAAGATGACTCTTTCTTTGACTGACCATATCTCCTCAAAAGAAATACGGGCAATAGGGATTCGAAATACGGGACATTGCCAATTATCGATAAAAACGACGCCAAATGTAAAAAAAGTTGCCAAATTTTGAGAAATTACGTGAAATTCAAAATGGCGGGAAATAAAGCATTACTGTGCATTGCAGTGCATTTAAATGAATTCCACGAAATAAAACGTTCACTAACACAAATGTGAGAGATTAATATTCTTATTTATAAGTGTAATTATGATAATCTAATTTATGAGTGTGAAAATAATTTCATTCTTTGACTTTAATAATGAATAAAAATTCAGGTAAGCTTCGTGTAAAAGACGGGAAAAACCAGGACACTTTCACTAAAAATGTCGCCAAACAAAACAGAAAAAACCGGCACTGTCCCGGGAAATACGGGACGTATAGTCACCCTACTCTTTCTGGTGAAACGCTTCCCATCTAATGTGGGAGATTTTGGATACTTCATATAAAAATATATACATATTCAGGCCACTTTTATGAGACTTTTTGACTTTCGACTAAATCGTTTTAGAAAATCGCGGCACATTCACAGATCACTTGTTAGCCATTACACAATAAATTAATGAACGTTGCATCTAATGAGACACTCATTACATTTAAGAATGTGCGATGGACTTCATTTCAATCAATTAAATGGTTTGCCGTTTTTCATAAGAGATAATAATTGTCCATTGTCTGAATTAATGTTAATTGAGTTGCTGTGAATTGATCGTAACATGTGAGGAATGCAATCGTTTTTAATGTAGTCACGACAGCAACATGACCGCCATAAAATTATGAAAAAAACATCATGATCAGGGAGGAAGGGACGGTACAGAAAAGTAGGTGTTTTATTTTGCGACATATTGCATTTTCACCCTTGAAACGGCTACAGGGTAATATTTGAACGCCTTTTGAGCATTTTTAAAATTGATATGAAACGCGCGTTTGCGTTTCATGTTAGACCATGTATTCTGCGATTGACAATTGTTTGTATTGTTGCGTACTATCACCTCTTAAAGTTTTTTTCCATCTTTTCGAATCACCCTGTATATGTTCATTTCTAACTTATCTACTACAAATTGATGCGTTGGCTGTTTCTAAATGCTTTTTTTGTTTTGTTTACCCGTAGTATCACTTGTTATCAAGAATCAGAACTTTTGTGCCACCATGTTTTCCCGAATTTCCATATTTTTATCTCTTTTTTCCGTTTCCTTGTTGTCACGTAAGAACCGAAGAAAAGCTGGTGGACGTCCGTATCGGCAGATGAACTCCTGGAGAAGGTTTTGACAGAGATCATGGAGAAGGAAATTTCTTGACGTGAGGTGCAAAAGTGGTATGGCATTCATCGAAATTCACTTTCATTCATGGCCAGACCACCAAACATGCGACCAACAGCATGTACCTAGTCGACACGAAACCGTGAGTGTTCTTCATAAGGAGGGGTTTGAAATTGTCAAAGATTGAAAGATATCAAACCTACCAACAGTTCCTGGACAGAAGAATTTTAATTGAACTTGTTTTCATTGTTTTTCTATCATTTTTCACTCTTTAATTTAGAAAAACGTAAAAATAAATATAATATTTGGAGGTTTTTGATTAAAGCACGTGCGTAGAAACGATAAAAGCAGTGACAAGAATGTACTACATTGAGTTTATAATGCATTTTAAAGGCAGAAAAAATTGTGACCCACAGTGGGTACAAGATAGTGCCACAGGAGGGGTAGGTTAGATATGTAGGTATGATGAGTAAAACCGTCAGACAAATGAGTACCTAATAGAAGGAGATACTCCTTAAAAACTTCAGAAAGTTGTGCCATTTTACGGTACTTTATCTGACTCTGAAATCAGAATTTCCGGTAAGACGAACTCAAGATAACTCGAAGTATTTTGTCCCCTGCTGCACATTCCACTGTCGAGATTTGACTGTATATACGCAGTAGTGTGGTCGTGGTGAGAAGGAAAAACACAGGTGGCGCTTTCCTTAAATGTCGGTCCCACTTTACTGATATTCATTTGCATGCGAAATTTTACCCCGACTTACTGTCGGTCTCACTTATCGCGTATCTTCGAGAAGTAATTACTGTAATGGAAAATATAACAAAAATAACAATTTTTTGACAGAAATGGAGAAGTATTTTTCTATTGAATCTTTCTCCCCCCCCCTCCCCCACGGTTCATACATCATATATACCAAATATATCGACCCGCGGCATAGCTACAGATCACTTAAGTGACCCGCGGTGAAGTTTGACATTTTTTAAGTGGCTCGCAGTACATTCCCAGATTACTTATGCGATCCGCGGCATACGTACAAATTACTTGAGTAAGCCGCGAAACAGTTTCAGATGAATCATGCGGCCCGCGACACCTTTACAGACCGCTTGAGTAACATGCGGCTCATTTACAGATCACTTAAGTGGCCCGCGCTGTCCCAAAGGTTGAGCACCTTTGCTACACATTAACTATCATCACAGTCAGCTGGATTGAATTTATTCCACTGGCATTTGGGCCCAATATTACGTCCCTGATAGCAAAGGGGTTAATGTTCCCCAGATGTGCATGTGCTACCCAACCGTATAGTAGTGCATAAATCACCCGGTACCAGTTTCGAGAGTAAAAATACAGTGTGTCACAAAGTAAAAAAAATCAAAAATTTTACCCGGGTGCTCTTGTCCTCTAACTTCCAATTAGAAAGTTGTTGCGTTGCCGTAGATAGAATAATTTAAATATTAATATCATAGTTAAACACTTTGCTGCTACCTATTGAATATTTGTTCAATCAATCGTACATGGCAAGTTCAAATATTTCAAAAAGCAATTTCAGATTCTCAATGATAATGTTCAATATAATAATACAATATCGAAGAGAAAAAAACGCTATTCACGTCAAACAACAAAATGTTCGAATCTTTTGATGGTAGAAAAAACCCAATATCTATATGGTCTCAGTTTTGTTTATTTTCGGTCTGGGCTCCGGTTATCGGCTTATTGGTCGAAATATGTAAGTCTGAACATTATTTAGACATATCTGGATTTATTTCATTATGTTATATATAACTTTTTGGTATCTGAGGTTACCCCCTTATAAATACCTGGTCATTATAATCTCTTCCGATCTCCTCTGGAATCTTCATGTTGATTTTTTAATAAATGTCTCCAAAAACCCTTTTTGCTTCATCGTAACCTGAAAAACTTCACCCGTCATGTCCGTCACCAGTGCTACCAGACATATATCCTCCCTGCTTTCTTCTATGCAGTGGAGCCTGGGACCCCCCGTACCCAAACCAACATAGACAAATTAAAATCGAGGAATTTCCTATTTGACTCTCTCTCATCCACCAACTTGTAATTCACCGAAAATTTCTAGTAATAATTCGCGGCAGAAATTACGAAATATCGTTTATTTTATATTATGAATGGAATATGTTTATAAAATTGTTTTTTACGAATATACAAGTAAAAATGGAAGCTGGTATTATGTTTGATCAAGTTAAATGCATATAAAATGCTCGACTTGAGTAACGGTTTGTGTTTGTGTTTGCAGAATGACTACACTTTTCCATTCTGGCGTTCTATACAGAAAGAAAGGCCTACCCCGATGCCCTCCCTACCCAAGTTACTGGATTAAAAACAGCGTGAACGAATGTCTCCAGCCAAAAGCAATTTCACGGGTTGCCAGACACAAGCGTCCATTCAATCGTGTAATCGTATGTCGAGGTATCGAAGTGTCCGTAGAGCAGCTTGTGCCTATCAATCAATGAAATCAAATAAATGCTACTATCTCTTTAGATAGAATAAGAAACCCAGATCCGTGCCACTTCACGACAATGAGTGCCACACTTCCTGTGGCACAGGAATGAACCAACCCTCACAAAGTTCGAGAACTTTATGTGGTTTTTTTTTTTTCTTGTTAATCTGCGACATCTTGAGAAATGGATGAAATCGGCTACTACCCATAATTGCCTATCGTCTCGGTAAGTTCGACAATTTTATCGCTTTTACCGAAGATTATGCACAATACCCAACCGTTGTTGGTAAGTTTGATAACATTCTAAATAAGTTACACGTCATTAAAAATCGATAAAATGATACTATCATGAAATTTGTCTGATAGGAGATCATGGATGGAGGTCAGAATTCGTCAAAAGGAAGTTATATTGTTGATGCTCGGAAGAAAAGCTCATCAAAAAAGCTCGGGTTGTTATACTTGGTTAAAGCTCTTGCTCACGAGAGTACGGCCATCGAAATAACTTGTTATTTGACTATGGGGTTAGAAATATCTACGTTAAAACGAGATTTTTTCGTTATAACAGTATTCATTAAAACGCGATTCGACTGTGTAATATTTGAATTAATGAGTGATACTCGTGATTTCTTTTCTAAGTATTTGATATTACTACCGAAAATCACTAATTTACTAATTTCGAATACATCACAGAAGCAGAGTTCGTTCGTGGCAATTTCGCATTCAGTATAAATAGCTTTTAGTTTCCAAAAGTAAATACCATTCAAAGTTTCCTCTTTATTCCTATATCCGATGTTATTGAAACATCATCATCTAATAATATATCGCTAATTCCGTTAATTCATTACTGAATTCGTCGGAGATTATTTAAGAATTATTTCTAATAATTGATAATCTTTTTTGAACTCGCTCAGATTTCATGAAATTCGCTAGAGAAATCCGTTGAAGTTTTCGAGCAACGGCTTTGTGTGAGTGACAAGCCCCTAATTAGGTAATTTCCTGACAAACAGCAGCTCGTGTATATGCAAATTAACTCACGAAAGAGGAAAGATGAAGTTCCCTCGAGGAAATCGAAAATAATATATAATCAGATTTCATAAACATCTTCAAACCGCTTAATGCGACTTCAATTCATATAATGCGTAAAATTATGTAATTATCTCGTATGTAAATGAAGAAAATTGAAATAAATCTACTGAAAATAATGTAACTAATTTGAAAATAAAATAATGTATATTTTTTATCGCAATCTTAAATGGAAGCGTCATGTCAAGTACTCGCAAAAAAGATTACGGCTGACAATTTATAAATTTTACTGTCTCAAACCCTACTTGAATCAGTCGTTTTTACTAACTCTTCATTACTCCTTGTTACAGTCACTCCTACTATATGGTCTAACCGTCTGGGGTTCTGACTACCTTTCAACCCTTTACCCTATAATCAGCCTCCACAAGAGAATAATTAGAATCATCACAAATAATTTTACTACACCATCAATACAACTTCATATCAACATCTTGGTATACTTACATTGCGTCAATTATATTTCTATAAATCTATTATCCTCCTATTCAAAGGTGAATTCTCCTTGCCTTTAAATACATCTCGATCTTCAAATAGACTAAATAATATGTATTCACTTCCGTTGCCTCATGAAACACTGTTGAAGAAACATTTTACTTAACCTTATCCCAAAATTCTACAATACATTACCACCAGAAATCACTCACAATACTAATTCATCATCCTTTAAAAAATGTGTCAAGCAATACATGTTCTCACTTGATGGTGCTGAGAATTTGTTTTAATGTTTCTTCTCTGCTCATATTATAATCCTTAAATAACGTAACAGTTTAATTTAATTACATGCTGCATCTAGTCGTTTTTGCTTATATTCCAACATCTAAAAAATGTATATGTTTAGTTGCAGCATGTTTTTGAATGACACTCCTCTGTTGCCATGAATTTTTATTTTAATTGATTATTCTGTTTCCCATACTAATTTTTACTAGCATTTACCAGAATGTGTCATTTTTTGATTGACTCCTTGCTAAATTTTTCTCTTTATTTTTTGTATGTACTGTTAAATGATAACAATAAATTTGATTTGATTTCTCCACAATTACTAAACATTTATCACTTGACGTAATACATTATTTATTATAAATGCGTACGCATTTACTTTAACATTACAATATACAGGGTGCCCTGTAAGTGCTAGTACGGCTTTTATCCCATCAACCGTCCGTCGTGGTGGTATAAAAAATGCTCAAAAGGCGTTCAAAAATTACCCTGTACCAGTTTTAAGAATGGAAATACAGTGCGTGTGTAACAAAAAAAAAAAAATCGATATTTTCATACGAGTCCCCCTGTGCTCTTCAACTTCCAATTAGAAAGTTGTTGTCCTGTCTCTTCTGATGTCGAAAACAATGTTTCTAAGTGCCACATTCACAGAGATATTCGAATTCGAAAAGCGGAGGAAAATTGGGGAAGAACAGCATTAGAAATGCGGGTAGGATAGTTTTTTTTTTTGCATTTAACGCTATTATTTCCGAATTTTCGTTCTTTTTTCGAGTTTGAATATCTCTGTGAATGTCACACTCAGCAACATGGATTTTTTCCTCATCAGAGAAGTTAGGACAACAAATTCCTAACTGGAAGTTAGAGCAGAGGGGGGAACGTATAAAAATGTAGATTTTTTTTTATGTTGTTACACACTGTGTTTTGACATTGTGAAAATACACTCACAGGACACCATTTACGCAGTTATTACATACGTTACATTAATGCAGTACATTACACACGGCTAAAAACACGGGAGTTTTTTTTGTTGGCAAAGAAGTGACAGGGCAACAACTTTCTAATTGTAATGAAGAAGACGGGGGGGGGGGAACCATTAAAAAATTTACATTTCTTTATTTTGTTACATACTGCGTATTCACTCTCAAAACTGGTAGAGAGTGATGGCATCAACAGGAGTTTAAAACAATAAATGAAAAAATAATTTCAGCATCGATGGGATAATTCCAAATTTGATGAAAGAGATCATTGCAGCATTAATGAAAAAGGTAATTTCAGCATTAATGAAAAAGATAATTTCAGCATTAATGAAAAAGGTAATTTCAGCATTAATGAAAAAGGTAATTTCAGCATTAATGAAAAAGATAATTTCAGCATTAATGAAAAAGATAATTGCAGAATTAATGAAAAAGATAATTGCAGAATTAATGAAAAAGATAATTGCAGAATTAATGAAAAAGATAATTGCAGAATTAATGAAACAAATAATTTCAGCATTAATGAAACAAATAATTTCAGCATTAATGAAACAAATAATTTCAGCATTAATGAAACAAATAATTTCAGCATTAATGAAAGAAACAAAAAATTTCAGCGTTAATGAAAGATAATTCTAAAATTAATTAAAAAGACAATTCCAGAATTAACAAGATATAATTTCAGAATCAATGAAAGAAATAATTTCAGCATTAATGAAACAAATAATTTCAGCATTAATGAAACAAATAATTTCAGCATTAATGAAACAAATAATTTCAGCATTAATGAAACAAATAATTTCAGCATTAATGAAAGAAACAAAAAATTTCAGCGTTAATGAAAGATAATTCTAAAATTAATTAAAAAGACAATTCCAGAATTAACAAGATATAATTTCAGAATCAATGAAAGAAATAATTTCAGCATTAATGAAATAAATAATTTAATCTTTTTTCACCTTTAGATTAGTTCTTTATCCTTTTTTTTAATCTTTAAAACGCAATATTTAGAGACCGAACGGTACATTTGTATGGGCGAATTGCCAGGCGGGAACTTTGTTTTCATCGAGTCACGTGATTTCCTTGCATTTGATGTCGCTGCAGTCGCGACGGCTGGATGCTCCCTCCACTAATATAAACTCGATGAATCTCTGTCGTCTGCTACTCTGGTTACTTGTTTTGGACGTCTCCTTGTGTTCGGAAAAAATAACTGAACTGGCAGTTCCAACTTTCAGTTCTGCTTGTGAGCTTAGCGTGTACGGAACCGAACAAACCGTCTTTTCTGTCTGTCGTCTGCTCATTAAGAGGTTCTTTGTTTTGGACGTCTCCTTATGCTCAAATGAAATGTCGATTAGGATTTATATGGCGCTAAACGTGAAACGTCGATTCGGATTTTTATGACCCAAAGACTAAATGTCGATTCGGATTTTTATGACCCACAGATGAAATGTCGATTCGGATTTTTATGACCCAAAGACTAAATGTCGATTCGGATTTTTATGACCCACAGATGAAATGTCGATTCGGATTTTTATGACCCAAAGACTAAATGTCGATTCGGATTTTTATGACCCACAGATGAAATGTCGATTCGGATTTATATGACCCAATGACTAAATGTCGATTCGGATTTATATGACCCACAGATGAAATGTCGATTCGGATTTATATGGCGCTAAACGTGAAACATCGATTCGGATTTTTATGGCGCTAAACGTGAAACATCGATTCGGATTTTTATAACCCAAAGACTAAATGTCGATTCGGATTTTTATGACGTTAAACGTGAAGCGTCGATTTGGATTTTTATGACATTAATTTATAAATTCTGTACTACTTTTGTTCTACTTTTGGATGCTGAATTTGGCCACACATTTCGTTACAACGGCCCTTTTAATGCACCAAAATGCGCAGCATTATTATTAAATCTGGAAGTTTTCTCACAGTTCTCTGAATACGGCAGCACAGATTTCGGTGGACAGACAACTTTTTTAACTTTCGTTTTTTGTGAATCTAATAGTATTTTCCATGTAAAGTTGCTATTTTCTAAAAATCGTCGGCGGGCCGCAGAAAAATGCTCGGATGGCCACATCTGGCCGGTTAACGGTCATTTTGCCCCCCTGGGATGTTTCGTCTCCGGCACATTAAACGAATTTAATTAAATTTCTTTAATTTTTTTTTTAAGAAAATATTTTAACTATTGATTATTATTGTGTGGTCATATTTTTAAGTATTTTCAAGTGCATGTTTATACACTTCTAAATGCATGTTTATACACTTCTAAATGCATGTTTATACACTTCTAAATGCATGTTTTCTTCATTTTTGCGTATATATGTTTTTCCTATTAATGCATAATTCAGTTCTTTTGATATGCATATTATTGTTTTCCTTTTTTGAGGGCATAATTTTTTAATTTTAGTGCATATTTTGTACATGAGAGAGGCGTGGAATTCTGTTTCCACCCAAATTATCATCCGATCCTTCAAAAGTGTTGCATCAGCAATGCGATGCACGAAACTGAAGATGATATCCTCTTTGAAAGTGACAATGGCGATGACAGCCCAGATGACGATAAAAACGAAGATTCCGCACCCTGTGATGATCTGACGGATAGTTCTCTGCCAAACTTTATACGCGAAGTCTATTTTTTTTATCTGTATTTCTTCTTTCATCGGAAAACATTTTCACAATACATGAACGTGAACAATTTCTGTACCTCCGCCTTTGAATACGGTCGAGATATTCTGCAGTGATTTTTGACATAGACTCTAACTCCCGTAATAAGTTGTGCATATGCCTGTTCTCTTCGGAGAGAGGGGTCAGTGAAATTCACAGCAATTCTCCTGCGAAAAAATATATATACAACTAACGCTAGAAAACGAAAGAAGTTACGGGGAACTATTTCTTCCTTTTGAATTGCAGTAGCTACGAAACTTGAACTTCTTATTTTCTTTCCATTTTTGAACAATATGCCCGATATTACGGAGTTATTAATAAAATGACAATCTTCTCATCAACATGTTTTTCAAAAGAAAAAAAAAATCTTATCTCTTTCCTGGCTAGCCAGCCCATAAATTCCCGTGCTGCATCTGCAACTTCTACTACATTCGTGGTCCGTAACATCACTCAGTCCAAACGGGCGATATCACCCATTTTAGAAAACACATATCCAAGTCTCTAACTACACAACCTGTGAAACTCTCGTTATACGATGCGCCATTCTACGAACCAGTTTGTCGGAGTGCAAGGTATTTGTCGGCAACTAATTTTTAAAATCAATTTATGAAAATCGCCTCGGGAAGCCCGAAACTAGGCTGACCGAGGCTCTGATAATCATGCTTTTACTATACTCAAGAAATTTTCATTGAAGCTTACTGAAATTTCATTTCAATACTCAGTTTCGTAGATACCAGATGAATAGTTACGGTCGCAGACAGTTCAGAACAGAGGAAAGTTTAATTATGTAAACCCTGCAGTGACAAAATGAATAAATCCAAAAGGTATTACCTATCAATTCTTCGGATAACATGATCAAGAAGTTTTATTCCCACGTCACATTTATTAAACATTCTGTATATTTCCATGTAATTGTGGATGACGAAATCCCAATCTTCATACAAAAGCAGCAGAAATTCAAAAATTATCCATCAATTTCTCAACTTCTTCACGATTTTTGCAAACCTTTAGTGGTCTGTTCAATTTTTCATATGGGAAAGTCAAGGAATTGAGCTTCTTACAATCGCGTATCAATAATTTTAGGTATGTTGTGTCGACGAGGCCGTATAGAGCAATTTTCTCGATTACAGGGTCCTGGTTATTCTCCAGAAAGGCTTTAATGATTCCAGTAACGTCACAAGATGCGTAGATCGAAAGTCTTTTCAATGTTCGTCTCCATTTTTTCACAGCTATTTCAAGAGGCTTGGAATATTTTAGGAAGTATCCGATGCGGAAGACTTCGACTTTGTCCGATGGGATATCGTGTATGTGACGCAATATAACGTTGTTGGATCTGCTAATTTCCAGATGTCGCAATTGCGTCGAGTTCCCGAAGATCTTGATCACGTCGAGGTCTTTGAAATTACATCCAACTGCTACGAATCTTTTCATTTCTCTGAAGCCTTCTTCGAGCTTTTTCGATAACTCAAATTTGCAAAAAGAAAATTCTAGCACTTGTAGTTTTGGACATCCAGCGTGAAGCTCACCGATTGGAAAAGAGTAATACTCGGTCGATTCGGAGCAGAATCGGTAATTGATTAAATGGAACTCTACGAGAGTCGGGAAAGATCGAGCTATTTTCGAGACCAACGCATCGTCACGAGTGAAGTGACACCTCAAATACAAATGCGTCAAAGTTTGTCGGAATCCCTTGAAAATCGGTTCTAACGCCGTCAACGATACCATCCGAGGACAACGTAAAGGGTGTCCCTCGGAGTTACAGTCTGGTGAACGCAATACCAGTTTTTCCATGCTCTGAAAGTTTTCTGCCAGAAACTGCATCATCTTTCCAGTCATCAACTCGTTGTGAGAAATATCAAGCGATTTCACATTGTGACAGTAAGGAATGACTTGAATGAAATTTCTGACAGTCATCTTGGGCGAATCTTCAGTGTCCTCAGTCGATAGGTCCAGGGTTCGAGTGGATGAAAGATATCCTCTTTCGGCCAATCTGAGCAAGTGTTCAAAGTTCCAGCACATCGATTTCCAGCTGACTTTTTCCCACAGAATAGGAACTGAGCACAGACTCCTCCATTGCTTGCAGACTGGCGAAACGTTCCTCAGAAACTTCACCGGTCCTTCAGTTTCGATGTAATGAGAGAAGATCATCACCATTATCTCTAGAGGAAATTCATCGTTGATGGATTCCATGTTTTATCGGAGAAAAATCAAGAATGTTGAAATGAAATCTAACGAACCTTTTTAGTCTCGGTTCTGTTCATATCTGTTTAAGAGAGATAATTTTCCTCTTAATGGGTTCCTCTTGCATCGATGTGTAGAAGATGTCACGATACGTTGATCTTGGCGCTAAACCTCTGATTGAGACGTAAATGACAACATAAACCAAACACATAACTAGTGTAAGAGAACGTCATTTCAATAATATTCTTATAACGACGCCAAATATCCGATCATTGCTAGGTAGTTATGTTACTGAAAGTACCTTAATTGACCGGCGGAATTAAATTAGTAAGAGCGATGTGCGAAGCGGCTCTACCATCGTTTCTTCTTTCTGTGAACCCTTGATGCGTGACATCATCTTTGTTGACGTATAAGAGTCTGGCCGGCTTTGACCACTCGTGAAATGACATTCTAATATTTCACGTGGAAATCATAAACGAACGAATATTTATATATATATATATATATATATATATATATATTCGTTCAAAAAGAGGTTATATATATATATATATAAATGCACACTGTGATGATATGGGGCGTGTGCAGTTGGCGTGATATAAAGCCCCTGATACGTCTAGATACGACTCTGACAGGTGACAGGTACGTAATCATCCTGTCTGATCACCTGCACCCATTCATGTCCATTGTGCATTCCGACGGACTTGGACAATTTCAGCAGGACAATGCGACACCCCACACGTCCAGAATTGCTACAAAGTGGCTCCAGGAACACTCTTCCGACTTTAGACACTTCCGCTGGCCACCTAAATCTCCAGACATGAACATATCTGGGATGCCTTGCAACGTGCTGTTCAGAAGAGATCTCCACCCCCTCTTGCTGCTACGGATTTATGGACAGCCCTGCAGGATTCATGGTGTCAATTAACTCCAGCACTGCTTCAGACATTAATCGAGTCATTCAGACATTAGTTGCGGCACTTCTGCGGGCCCGCGGGGGCCCTACACGATATTAGGCAGGTCTACCAGTTTTTTTTGGCTCTTCAGTGTATATAATTATAAATATCATTATTTTATATTTTACATACGCATTTACAATGAATATCACTATTACATTTGTGTCTCCGTTACTTATTCTGTATTTAGAATAAGTGAGTAGGAGTATGAGTTCATACTCATACTCCTACGCTTATTCTGCTACATTATAAAATGATGAAAAGAGCTTCAATGCTGCAAGACACACAACAACTTGCCATTTCACAGGGAAAGGGTTCAAAGGTGTCATCCTCAAAAAATTGTGATAAAAAATCAAAGTACATTCGTCTCGCCCACAAATATGAAAACAAAAAATTAACGGCGGAATGAAATTATCAAAGTTGGCTACTCATGACCTCTCGCGCTTCTTGGCGATATCTTTAAAAAACTTCTTTTCCTTCTTTCCTAGAGCTTTGCTTGCCCCCCCCCCCCCAGAAACACTCTCTCTATTAACAGTGGAACCTCATTTATACAACGTTCAAAGGAAACACTGCCATAACATCGTAAGTCGAACAACTGAAACTTTTTAAAGAAAATGATTTTGCTCCCATCGCCAACAGACACATAAAATATTATGAAATCAATGTGTTCAATTGAATCTCCCATTTCGTTATCAAAAATATCATTTCAAATCGCTTAAAGAAATGAAATTTAGCAAAGAGACAGAACATTACCTTTTTCAACACGAAATTGGGCAAAAAATTGCGACAAAATGTTCTCAACTTGGGAAAACTTCCCATCTTGGACTCACATTCTTTTGGCAGTAAATGATTTGCAGCATAATAATCACCAATATCTATCGATCACTGACTTCAATACAAAGAGCTTCACGAAAGTGGAGGAAGCTACATGAAGTCATAAACCTTCATAAACTATTATTATCATTTTTTTACAATTATTATGTTCTACTGGGTTTCAAATACGAGAAGGCATCTATAATCTCTGCTGCTAAACCCATGCTATTGAATAGCAGATAATAAGGTAAAGGTCATTCAGCAAATATCAATACATATTTAATTCGCTCTAAACTTTGCAAAACTTTCCGTAAATTTTTTCGCCAAAACTTTTCTCCCCACACACACACCCGAAAATCACGGCCCGAGAGTGAATTATTTAGCAGTTGTTTCTGGTTTATGGAGAGATGCCATCGTTTAGAAATGATGGTTTGGATCATTTAAGAGGGAGAGAGAATCGGATTTCCAGTGGGATCAGTCGTGTAGGAGAAGGCAAGGGCGATGGTCTAATGGAATGTTGAAAGGTTCTGTGCTCAAATTGCTGAAAGAAATACAGACAGAGAGAAATCTGATTGCTTTCTGGAGTTCCATCCGCCTTAAGGATCCGTTCGGAGATGGCGTTGGCATCGCTGTGAACCACCCACAATCGTTTACTTTCCACCATCACGTCTTATTGACAGCGTTATACCGAGTGGAAAAGGTCTCCCAGAGATTTCAAGGATCGGAATGTTGGCGTGCGTGGAGTAAGAGAGAGAGAGAGAGAGAGAGAGAGTTTGGTGTTCTGTTTGCGTGTGTGCGATCCTTGATTCGCTAAAGCGAATGCAATCAATTTTCTCGTCCGCGTCACTTCTTTCTTCCGAGGGATTTTTTGGCATCGTTGTTTTTTGTCGCCTGCTGCACATTCCACTGTCGACATTTGACTGTATATACGCAGTAGCGTGGTCGTGGTGAGAAGGAAAAACACAGGTGGCGCTTTCCTTAAATGTCGGTCCCACTTTACTAACATTCATTTGCATGCGAAATTTTACCCCGACTTACTGTCGGTCTCACTTATCGCGTATCTTCGAGAAGTAATTACTGTGATGAAAAATATAACAAAAAATAACAATTTTTCGACAGAAAAGGAGAAGTATTTTTCTATTGAAACTTTCTTTCCCCCCATCCACGGTTCATACATCATATATACCAAATATATCGACCCGCGGCATAGCTACAGATCACTTAAGTGACCTGTAACTATCAGCATTCACATCACTCAAGTGACCCGCGGTGAAGTTTGACATTTTTTACCCCAGATTACTTATGCGATCCGCGGCATACTTACAAATTACTTGAGTAAGCCGCGAGACAGTTTCAGATGAATCATGCGGCCCGCGACACCTTTACAGACCGCTTGAGTAACATGCGGCTCATTTACAGATCACTTAAGTGGCCCACGCTGTCCCAAAGGTTGAGCACCTTTGCTACACATTAACTGTCATCACAGTCAGCTGGATTGAATTTATTCCACTGGCATTTGGGCCCAATATTACGTCCCTGATCGCAAAGGGGTTAATGTTCCCCAGATGTGCATGTGCTACCCAACCGAATAGCAGTGCATAAATCACCCGGTACCAGTTTCAAGAGTAAAAATACAGTGTGTCACAAAGTAAAAAGAATCGGAATTTTTACCCGGGTGCTCTTGTCCTCTAACTTCCAATTAGAAAGTTGTTGCGTTGCCGTAGATAGAATAATTTAAATATTAATATCATAGTTATACACTTTGCTGCTACCTATTGAATATTTGTTCAATCAATCGTACATGGCAAGTTCAAATATTTCAAAAAGCAATTTCAGATTCTCAATGATAATGTTGAATATAATAATACAATATCGAAGAGAAAAAAACGCTATTCACGTCAAACAACAAAATGTTCGAATCTTTTGATGGTAGAAAAAACCCAATATCTATATGGTCTCAGTTTTGTTTATTTTTGGTCTGCGCTCCGGTTATCGGCTTATTGGTCGAAATATGTAAGTCTGAACATTATTTAGACATATCTGGGTTTATTTCATTATGTTATGTATAACTGTTTGGTATCTGAGGTCACCCCCTTATAAATACCTGGTCATTATAATCTATTCCGATCTCCTCTGGAATCTTCATGTTGATTTTTTAATAAATGTCCCCAAAAACACTTTTTGCTTCATCGTAACCTGAAAAACTCCACCCGTCATGTCCGTCACCAGTGCTACCAGACATATATCCTCCCTTCTTTCTTGTATGCAGTGGAGCCTGGGACCCCCCATACCCAAACCAACATAGACAAATTAAAATCTATCCAAAATAAGTCCACTCACTTCAATTTTAACTGTTGGTCTTCGTCTGCCTCCACATCGGAGCTCAAGCGCCAAGTGAAAATAAATTTTATTTCAGTCTTTCGAATTGGTTTCCAAAAACAGCCAGAAATATCCATTAACCTCATGCAAAATAAAAGGGTACTAAAATATATATGGAATAATATATTAAAGGTATTTATAGTTATAGTAGTGAGGGATAACGGATGTAATCGATTACAGAAACTTGTTTCACAACTTAGAGAAAACGCCTTATTCAAAATGTGCGGGAAAGTAAATAGTATTGCACTGGGGTTGTCATGTGGTGGAAATGTTTATAATTACCGTTATAAATATATGGTCGATGCGTATTTTGATCATCAGGTTCCATCGCTACCATCCATGGTTCTAGGATGGACCGACTAGTAATGCGTAGCAGAAATTCAAATGCGCTGAAGTTATATTCATGAAATTTGGTCAGAAGATTTGTTTATTGACGTTAAGACTCACTAAGAAGGGGTTTCGGGAAACTCCACCTCTAAGTGGGGGGGGGGGTGGCGGTGTTAAATGTTGCACACCGAGATGCAACTGCTCAAGCCTAAATTCATAAAATTTTGTCAAGTTTTATATTTCATGCCGTAAAGACAAACTGAGAAGGGATTTTTCGAAATTCGATCCTTTAGGGGCTACAGAGGTAACAAAGAGAAATCATGCCAAGCCGAAACCGCTGAAGCTATGTGGTTTTGGGAAATTCCACCTCTGAAGGAAGGGGGTCATGGGGGGGTTCAATTGCAACAGAAACATCACCCCGAAACGCAACTTCTGAAGTCTATAGTTCAATTCATGACATTTGGTCAGAACTTTTATTTCTTGACGAAAAGACTACTAAGAAGTGTTTTTAGCATTCTAATCTAACTAAAAAAGAAGCTGATAAAAACTGCATGTTAATTACCTATACCTCTATGCCTCTGAGCATGACTAGATACTTTGTCACCTGGGGAAGGGCGGAATTTTAGTGCCCCTTGCATGTAAAGGAAGCAGTTAAATCGTGAATTCGGCGCCCCTTCTGGTTCAGCACCCGTGGCACCATACCCGCCTGCTGCCCCCATGTTTAATCAAGTGCAGCTCTTGGGCCGTGTGACAGCAAAGACGCCAAAACCAAGTTGAAAGGACAAAAGAAAAAAAAAACGTTGTCGACAAAAACAAGCTTAGCCAAGAGTGCGAAAATAGGTCTCACACAGATTGAGATTTTTTTCGAGCCGCCCCTCTCTGTCTGGGTCAAATTCGTACATGTTGAACTCGTGGCTCGCCACTCACCAACTCGTGAGCTCAGCTTGTAGGGAACCGTACAAACCGACTTCTTCTCTGTCGTCTGCTCATCAAGAGGTTCTTTGTTTTGGATGTCTCCTTATGTTCAAATGAAATAACCGAGCTTTCAGTTTGAACTTTCAGTTCAGTTTTTGAACTTTGTTTATAAGGAACTGAGCGGAATAAAGAATATAGTTTTTTTACTTTAAACTTCATCGTCACCACATGAGTCGTTTTTAAGTTTGAGATTAGATGGCAGCACATTACTATAAAGTGGAATGTGAGAAAATTCACTTTTTACGATCTGAAGTCGGGTTTTCCTAGGAGCAGGTTTCCTGTGCCGCGCGCAACGTGATTCGCCCAGCGCGACACGCCGTCCACTCACCAGTAAGAAAAACAGCATGACTGTTTTCCTACAGAGCGCAATACGGCTCACGACAGCGCTTTACGTTGAGCGTTATTGGCTGACTCCTTCTGGAGGAGTCAAATGCGTCGTGCGCCGCGGTTTTGCCGATATTCTCTTCATTCTTGCGTGTTTTATTTCCCTTCCTTTCAAACCGGAGCATGCAGATGACAGAGTAGCTGATGCCAAAGCTATATATTTTATACAGCCGCCCTGATCTGATGCGCCTCGCTAGGAAAACACAAACGCGTAGCGTGATTATGTAACTCGTTTCTGCCGGCGCGAAATAGTCTAATTCGGTTCACACTGCGCAACAAACCTATTCCTAGGAAAACCCGGCTTTGGGGGCCGTTCAAGTATTACGTCATCATCAATGCGGATGGGGGGGGGGGAAGGGGGTTCCCGATTTGCTGACTTTTGATGACAAGGGGGGGGGTTAGGATAATGCTTACGTCATCAACCACCCTCTATGAAAGTATGAGTTAGGATTCAGAGGGGCAGAGCTGATGGCGAAATTTTGCTGACAAGGGGGGGGAGGGGAGTCAGCGTTTTGCTGACTTTTGCTGTCAAGGGGGGGGCAGGGGGTCAAAAATGGCTGAAAATTTGCTTACGTAATACTTGAACAGCCCCTTACATGTAATCTGCTTGTGTGGACATCCTTTGTTTTGGATATCTCCTTGGGTCTTGAAAAAATTACTGAACTGGAAGTTTGATCTTTCAAGTCAGTTTATAAGGAGCAAAGCTGAATGAGAAGAATTTAGTTTTCTATACCTGAGCTTCGTCATCACCACATGAGGCACTTCTGATTTTTCGAATCTTTTTAAAAATGAATGTCTTAAAGTATTCTTGAGTATTCAATTTTAATTTCAATTCCTTAAAATTGTTAGTGCCATTGTCAATTCGCGGCAAATGCTACAAGGCAAAAAAAACAAAACAAAAAAAAAACTGCTATTGGCGGACGGCGTAACGTTTCTTATCACCCGGTATATATGGGATTCATTACTTCCTAGATATCTATAGGAATTAATGGCCTAGTCGGGAAGACTGGATTCATTTATCGCACTCACATCCTGCAGTAGGGTCGCTAGGCTGGGATCTTTGTTGGGGCCTTTGTTAGAGGCCACATTTTTCACTGGTCCCTCGATAAAGAATTTATAGTATGAAAAAAACAAAAATTATAAGAAACTAGGCTGAAGCCTTTCAGCCCCCACAGAGGCCGTGCGATCTGTGCAGCCACATGGGGCACCTCTCTAGGAAAGGGTGCCAAATCCGAGTTGGAAGGTAAAAAAAAAAATTGTCGAGCTGATAAAATAGATCCCGCACGGGCAGAGATTCCTTCCCTTTTTCTGCCCCTACCCATTGGTACATCAAGGCCACCTTAAGACCATCGTAAACCCGGGGCCACAACTAGAGGTTTGGTCAGCTGTGTCAAGCAAGCATGTGGACACCCTCTTGTAATGTTCAAGCAGAGTTGGAAACAATTCAGAAAATAAACCATAATCGGCGTTCTTAACTAGGGACGGTTCGTGCGACCTGTGCGGCTGTATGGGCACCGCCAGGTGCGGGTGCAGGTGTCGGGAGAAGCGAATTGTGTAAGTTCGTTGGATCGTCCCGTATTTTACGGGACAGGAGAATTTTCTAATATTATTCGGTTCTTACCTATCGCCCCCACCCCTGGATCCGTTACTGAGCAAAGGCACACATCTTCAGCCGCTGCGAATGGAGCAGAGGTGAATATTTTCAGCTGCGAATGGAGCAGAGGCAGAAATATTCAGCTGGGAAAGAAGCTGATACAGACATCTTAAACTGCGGAATGATTGGAGGCAGAAATATTTGAATGGAACGGACGTACAGGCATCTTTAGCTGCTAATAAAGCCGATGCAGAGATCTTCAGCTGCGAATAGAATAAAATTCCATTAAATGCAGAAATTATCCTTTAGAGAAATACAGTCCAAATGCGAAGTTAGCTACTACTGTACCAATCCGGGAACAATGGCTATGTTAATGGCTAGATGTCGATCTCCAATAATAAATAGCGCTGGTTCTGTTCATTTCCAGGACCGTTCGGGGGGAAGAGGGAGCGGGGGCACAACCGAAGTTTCGTTCACGGCAGCTTTTCTTAGTCTTTGTGAATCCCAGGGCCATTAAAATGTAATTTAAATGGGCGGTTAGACAATTTAACAGCCGATTTTTCAACTTTCACCACTCGCAGCTCCCTTGCCTCAGGCAATGTTTGCCGCGGCTACTCACCACTTGCGGTATATGGGCCTGAACCTTTTTTCAAATTCAAACCTATGTGGATATCGTTATTAGTTGTGATATACCGTTGCTTACATAACGGGCTAAACGCGGTTTACCCGTATTTAACGCTGTATCCCCCCCCCCCAACTTTCTTCCGTTACTTGAATTTGCATATATCATTAAATATTGCACTTAAAAACGTAAAATTTATTTGTTAGCATCAGCTGGAAAATGAAGTCACCCGAATCGGTTTCTAACTGTGGGAAAAGCCAATTTTCAAGCATATCGAGATATGTGAGATTCCCGTAACAGTGGTCTTTATGAATAAAAAGTGGGCCATACACCTTATGAAATTGCACAAAAAGCGCTTATTTTTGGGCGAGGCTTTCTCTCATGCTGTACAATTTCATGTGGCTGCTCCATATACCCCATATTCTAACATTGTGGCGGTTAACCTTGCCACCACTTAGATGAAAAGTATCCTCGTCCCTAAACACTAAGCGTGTTAAAAAATTATCATCTTGTGACCCATTCTGTTGTGCAGTCACCGTCTTGACAAACACTGAAGTGGTGGTCGAAGGAAGAGCGTTAGCGCCATCTGTCGGAAACTGCGTGAAACTCGAGAGAGAGTTCCCTCTTTCTACCTATATATTATTCGATCAAAACGGATTGAAAGCAGAATAGTTATGATTTTTTTTAATCGGATGATTCTTTATGAAACGCCCTGTATTTCTTCCTGACTAGGTCGCTAACTGTGTCACGCACTCAATCACCAGGTCACGCACGTACTCACTAATTCACGCATTTTGTCACTCAGTCAGTAGATCCCTCAATCTACCACCTGATCAATCAATATTCTGGGTCTAGGTCTCAGTCTACCATCGTGACGCTCACTAGGTTACTTACTCTATCTCTAGGTCGCTCACTCACCAACACTAACTACTGCATCATTTGCTGATTCACTCACTCGGTCATTCCTCGCTCACTTACTGGCTCACTGACTCGTGTCAAACTGTTGTCGTCGAACTTATTAGTCGGTGAATTTTCCGTCGTTGAATTGTTGGTCTGTGAATTTTCCGTAGACATTTCATGACACCTTACCTGGCAGTTAATTTTCATAAAGTATAAATCTAGTATAAATTTACTAGAAAATTAGCATAGTGGCCACGAATTCGGAAAAGGGGGGGGGGGGTTGCTGTTGTATTTTCGGGGGAAAGAGGGGGGGGGCTTCATTTTCGATTTTCCAAAAAAAAAACCAAAAATAAATATGATCTCGGTAATTCTCGAGACTTCTCGTGAGAGAAGTACGATTTCCCCCCTTTCCGATTCCCGAAGGTTCCAAAATATCGGGAATTTAGAAATCCTATTCATAAGTTCTTAATTAAAGAAGGGTGGAATTTACACTTATTGGCAGTTTATCACGGTTTCTTCAACTGTATGTTAGGGGTATATGCCACCACTACTACTATAATTAACAATTAAATGCGTGCATTTTTACTTAAAAATTTAAAAGTTACTATATTTTAATATAAACCAGCGACTAAATTCGCCAACTCATATGACTTTATAAAAGGGGGAATGTAAAATTAATGCTGATCTCGTAGAAGGTGACTAGAATTTTAACTGGATATATATATATATAATATCACTGTTAACCATATTGTTGACTTCACATCACATCCACAGAGGAGACCGGCTGGTCGCACCACCCCCCGACCGTGAAACTTCAAGCTATATACCATTATTGTTATTACAATTATTATTTTTGTTATTACTGTATTAACCGTGTATTACAACTTCAAAATGAGGCATTAAATATACTTTTACATCAAACTATATCAGCTGGAAACTTCAGTGGTTAGGAAACCTAAGTTGCCCGCCTTTTTGGGGTATCGGGTCGTAAGTCCTGAGTGGCACAACCTGTGCAGAAGCGAGTTGTTCATCCGTCTCGGGCTCCTCGCGATCTCAGGATCCGAACCTCGGGCCGGTTCCCGGGCACCGACGTCGAGGCCCATCCTCATCATTGAAAGCCAGACAGGAAAAAAGGAGGATTCTAACTCGAACACCATTTCCGCTTGTGTTAGACCATGATGTGAAGCAAAAAAAAAATCTGGTACAGCTTCGTCTGATTCTTACTATTTACTTCGTGTCTCTTCGTGATTATTTATGAAACCAGGACGATAAAATACCCGTATTTATATTATAGACACATTGTTGAACATGATTTGTTTAATGTTATAGTCTATATCCGATACAATTGTTAGAGAAATGGCCATTGTTGATCAAGGCGAGGCATTCAATCGAGGAGAAATTAGAAATCCATTTTTCGAAAGTGATTCGAATTGTTGTTACGCAGGAATGAAATTCCCATAAAAAAATGTTTTAACAAAGTGAGGTCTAGTGGTCTAGGGCGTTCACCCGGAAAGTGAAAGGACGTGGGTTCGATTCCCCGCAGGGGCAGTTGAATTTTCTCTCTTTCCAAAATATATCTTCGCAACATCCAGTTGTTAAAACCTTCATATGTCATTATATATAATATTAATAAATATGTATATAACATATATATATGTTACACATGGCCCCAACAAGGGCGGGGCTAACAGGGCTCGGGACAATTCTCACAATTTTTTGCTTTTTCATGATATAAATCAACTGTAGAAGGGCCCGTGAAAAGTCTGACCAGGGGCCCGCAACAGATCCCAGCCTAGGGGGCCCTTCTCCAGGATGTGGGGGGGGGGGCTATAATATTATATATATAATATAAATAAATGAATAAATATGTGAAAAACGATCGAAACAAGCTACAGGGTAGACATGGTTATGCCGAGATTGTTGTGATGCAGCGCCATCTGTGAGTTAATAGATTTTTAAAAGAAAAACAGAAAATATTAAAGAAACTACGTTGAGATTATTGAGAAGAAATATAATATTTTTCTTTATTTCTCCTCTAAGGTTGAGATACTGCAACTGTGTAGACAGTTTGACCGAGTTTCAGTCAAACTTGTCTCAACGTAGTAGTTTGTTTAATCTTGTTATGTAAGTGGTTCTCTTATTGGCGAACAGATGGCGCTACTATGCCTTTGTATCGAATAACGGCTCTTATTGGACGTTCATTTATTTCTATTATTAAATAAATAAATAAAATGCCGGAACCGTATCTGTTTAGGAGATGGCTACGCGAACTCAATCTGTTTTATCGAACCACGATCATTTTCTGCACGTGAGGGCTAATTAGCCCGGGACCTACAATTTACTGTCGATTCCGACCGGCATCCTTTTTTTTTATTTTATACTCACCGAGAGGTTGGTGCGCTAACCCCTCGATGTGGGACTCCCTACGGTAGCAATCTCTTTCTGTGGGCTTGTCGCCGTTTCTAATGTGCCCGCTGCGTCAGTCTCTGAAGAAAAATAGGAAAGTGTTGTGATGAATAGAGAAGCAATTCCTGCGAAAAAACATTTCGTCGGTCGGGGGTCGTGTAGCCAACGCGCTGGACTCTCACCGTGAAAATCCAGGTTCTATCCCAGTTGGCGGCACAGTGGTAGTCGTAAGAAGAAGGTCTTCATGCGGTTTTCCAACTTCGAGATGTGAATATCAGCGGTCTTTTCGATTTGAAAAATCTATCCGTAGCGAGCGGATAGGAAAAAAAAAGGCAGACCCTCAACACGATCTTGCATAACACAGGAGAAATGTAGAGATTTGCCACTTTCACTTCAAAATATGGGAGAAGAATGGTAGCACTAGTACTAAACGAAACAAGCATAAATCTAACAACATAAATAACAGCATACGCACGCAGAATACGTTCCGACATGTAACCAGTTCAGTAGAAATTCCGATGCGTTTACGTGATGCATTTTACAGTTAAGTACTATCTGTCCTATCACTTTTAATGCCATTTCGCTTATAACGACAGCTTTTACAGGTCGCTACCAGCACGATTAGCGAATCGGAGTCATTATCGAGTCACCGCGCTCATGCACGGTTACGTAGCAGTAGAATACTGTACATTTCAATAGACCTAGTACTTAACCGTACTTGCATCTCATAAGCATTCTGCAAGTAGGTAATGTTTATTGTGTTCACTCTACACGGAGTTCTGGCATGTTTGACGACACATTGTGCTGCAAATCTCGAAACACCGGATGTCAAATATCATGGTACAATAAGGGCCTGATTATTCGAAGTAATGTGAACCAGCACACTGGTGGATCTTGGGTCGTCTGGCACTTGGCGCCACTTTAAGAGGAACGCCAACTTCGAGGTGAAAGACAGTTATTTTATTGACCAAAAACATTACAAGTACAAAGGCCCCAACAGGCAAAATGCCCATCGAGGTGACAGAAAATAGATGCCCGTGAAAAATATGGATGCCGAGTTACATCTAAACTATAAAAAAAAAAACTACAGCAATCCAATAAGAGCAATAAAATACCAATAATTACGCTAAAATATAATACACTGCCCATAAAAAAGCGTTATATTTGTTTTATCTAAGTATGGAATAGATTTTCGATTTTACCCAATATGTTTATCGTGGTTTTTTAACACGTCAAATTGAGTTAGAATTCACGACCTGCGGCGGAAAATTATTCTTTGGAGTTTTCTACTTTGTTTGGAGCACGTTGTTTGCTTATTAGGAGATAAGATTTATGAGCGCGACCGAATATACAGTGAATTCGCGATTAGTCGAATTCCGATAACTCGAAAATATATTTAAGTCGAAGTTTTCACTCAGTCCCAGAACTTTTGCCGTATTTTGGTGTAAAAATTTTCACTTAACTTGAAGCTTTCTTCCTTTAAGTCGAAGTTTTCGGGAATGAGAGAAATTTAAAAAATAGCATTTAGCAATAGAATGTAGCGTTTAGTAATACACTGTAGCTTTTAGAAATATAGTTGAGCATTGAGCAATAGAATTCAGCATTTAGCAGTAGAACTCAGCATTTAGTATTAAGCAATAGAATAAATAGAATGTGGCCTTCTAGCAATAAAATAGAAATTTAGCATTTATACTTTTATTATTTTTTTGATAAGCCTTATTTTTTTTTGCACTCTGAAATCAGAATTTACGGTAAGTCGAACTAACGATAACTCGAAGCTACAGTTACTCTCGAAGTGAGAAAGGGGTAGACCATCGAACAACAGTTTACTAGATGCTGTGATATTCGATGGAAGAAATCACAAAATATGGAAACGTGGTAGTCATGATATAAGAAGGTGTCGCGTCTCTGCAAGTCTCAAGTGATTTTTCTTAGGCCCTACCAGGCGAATTTTCGAAAAATTCAACTACTCTCTTCTAGAAAAGAACGGGAAATTTCTTTTCTGTTTCCAAAAACACTGACATTAATTTCCATGTTATTTTTCCAAGAATCTTTCCAAGAAAAACTCTGAAAAGTAGAAAAGAAATAAGAGAACTAAGAAAGTTAAAGAATTAATCAAACGACTTCTTTGAAAACGGGGTTTGAATAAGGAAAATCAGAGACAGAGAATCACAATTAATGTATTTAATTCTCTCTCTCTCTCTCGGGTTGACGACATGGGATTTTTAGATTAAGTGGAAGAAACTAAAATAGTTTGGTCACAAGAGTGTAATTCCAACGACATACAATGGAAAAAGGAACAGAGAAGATTCGTTTTATTGATGGTTCTATCTTCTTCATTAAATTCGAAATTAACGCATTTGATTGCATCTAAATCATTTGAATCTCCTCACGTACATCACTACAAACATTTATTAGCTAGTATTGATTTGGCTGAGTTCAGAAACAGTTGAATGGGCGAATATCTCAGTTTAATTTTAATCTAACTAGTCTCGAAACCAGACGAATCCAAATGTTATGTGCCTCTAACACTCAAAAATATATTATGAGAGAAATTTATTTTCTTTCACGTGTTTCTATTTTCTAAGATGACTCAAGGAAACATCAGCATTAACCGGAAAAGAAATGTTATTGATTTCATGGCGGAAGTAAAAAAAAAACCATTAAGAGAAGCCATTTACATTACATATATTTTAGGAATGGATATCGGCAATAAAAATGATTGAATTTATTCTTATTCTTTATGAACAGAAGATCACGTACCGATACACATCGTGCATATTTTCTGAAATTTTGAATATTTGTTTCATGGGAAAACTGTTTTCGTGCTCGCGACATCCGTTGCCTGGAACAAAAATAAGTAAGACTTGAGAAATACAAAAGCACGTTCTTCTGAAAGGATAGAGAAGATTCAATATCTTTTCTCTTTTTTTCCGTGTCACAAAATGTCACAGATTCTTTTCTCGACGTCTGTCACAACTCATAATTTTTTTCTTATTTATTGGGCACTTTAAAATTATACTCCATGTTCAAAATACTTTTTTTTTTTGCGAATTTAAAATACTTAAGAGCGGTATTCACTGACATGGTTTAAACCATAGTTTCCCAACCTTTTTTGTCCCACCACCCCCTTCTTCAGAAATTTTTTTCTCCCATCGCCTCCAACGCAATCTATCCCATAGGATCCTATATTATACCCGTAGCTTCCACCGTCCCCTCCAGGAGGCGTTAACGCCCACGTTGGGAATCACTGGTTTAAATTGTAGTCACAATTTTTTGATAAGAGATAGACATGGATATTGGCTAAATTCAGGTTTTTAATCGATCTATTTATATTTCTTATCCAAAAATTGTGACTGCAGTTTAAACCATGTCGGTGAATACGACCCTTAAGAAATTTGCCCCCAAGTTTGATCTTGGAACCTGATCAAATTGAAGAAAAGTCCATACATATCAAATTAATTTAATTCGTCATGAGTAATGACTAATACTTCCTGTGACATACATTGCTGATGGGGGCGAGTTCAACCTTATTCATCGCTGTTTTTCCCATTATAAATTTTACGACAGGAAAATATTAAAAGCGTAACTAACAAAGAAAAAAAGCCACTACATATAAAGTTAAATGGGAAATTCCAATCAAGCTTGAAATGAGTATTAATTAATACTCAGGAAAAAAAATCGCGATTTCACACTTCGAACCTTAAATTGTTTTGCATCTGAATTCAACGAAGTTTATGGGATTGAATGGATTCAGCGATTATTCAGATTTCTCAAGGAATAATTAGCATTCGATCAAACAAACGTAAATATCTTCATATCCTCTTTCGCCTCGGTATTAATAACATTCTAGTCATTATTACACTGCAGCCATTTCTTGAGGCTTCGATCGATCACTTTTATGCTCTTTGATATTTTCTGCATACGCGCTAGCGCGTGTGCGTTTCATGTTCGACCATGTATTCTGTGATTGACAATTGTTTGCATTGGTTATGTTATCTACTACAAATTGTTGGGTTGGGTGTTTCTAAATGATTTTTTGTTTTGTTTACCCGTAGTATCACTTGTTATCAAGAATCAGAACATTGTGCCACCACAATATTTTCCCAATTTCCATAATTTTTATCTCTTTTTTTCCCTTTCCTGGATGTCACGTAAGAACCGAAGAAAAGTTGATGGACGTCCGTATCGGCAGTACGCAGAGAACTCCTGGAGAAGGTGTTGACGGAGATCATGGAGAAAGAAATTTCTTGACGTGAGGTGCAAAAGTGGTATAGCATTCATCGAAATTCACTTATTTCACAGAACAGCTATTTGCACGTATTTACAAGCAGAAGTTTTGACGAAACACGCTTATCAGAGAGCGACTTCTCTCCATATAAGAAATCTCAACAAAATTGCGCATAGTTCTCTTCTGGTGGTGCCACTATGTAGGATAAAGAAACCTTCCAGAAAAATCTCGAAGATTCTCGCGTAATCTTTACACTTCTCTTGGCGATATGACATCGCCAAATCACAGAAGCTTTCGCCAGACTTGCCAAGTTTGTCATCAGTTTGGCGAGATTTACAGAGAAATGCATTAATGGTTATTAACAGGCGAGAAATGACCTAATAAATGATAAATAATAACTATCTACATAATATTCGCAACAATACTTCTAAAGTCGACGGTTATAGAGTCAGTGCTATTGAAAATACAAATTTGAATCATCCTACGCGAAAGGATACTTTCGATAACGATAATATCCATCTTTAAGAGGTAAGAGAAGAATAAGTTCGTGTCCCACGAGGAATATGGAAAAGAGAGAATTGCTCTGGCATTATTTCTTTATCAATGGATTATTTATGAGCTTTTAAAGAGAACTTCGAGGTGACGCTTCTTCAACTTTTTTCCCGTTCCCGAAATTCTCTCGCCAAAATCATAAAGTGCTGTGAAATCGCTTAAATGACTGACGCGGAGAAAATGGAATTTATGGCAGGAAAATTCTACGGCTGAGAAATACTGCCCTTTAAAACGAGAATTTCGCTCAAAACGAGTGATAAATGATCCAATTAAATGAATGATAAGTAGTTGAAGGGGGAAGTGCGTGTCTGAGATGTCTTGAACATGTTTATGCCATGAATATTCTTTCGCCTTTGCGCTATACACGGATATAAGAGTCGCAACCATAATGTATGACGATGATGGAGTAACAAAGACGACAGTAATTATGGCTGGATTTCATAGAAGAAATAATTTTTTTTTCCTTCAATGTGTGGAGTTGCAGGGGCGGATCTAGCGCTCACCGTTGGAGGGGTGATTTTTGCAAATTGTTTCGCAAAAGTAACCATCCGTCCCACATTTCGTCCCGTATCTTCCAGAACAGTCCCGGTTTTTTATGCATTCGGACTTGATGCTGCATGCCAGTACTATATATTATCATTAGTGTTTTTGGTGAGTTCCTCACCATTGGCCCTGATGAGACTCCTTTCGTCCAAAAAAAGAATCTGGTCCGTGTGACTGGGCTTTCTTTTGAACAGAGGCAGATGTTGTGATGATCCTGGTTTTTCTTGTGCTTGATGTAGGTGTACATACATTTGATCTTATTCACTCACATATAATCGCATTTAACATTTCATTAAGATTTACATGTACAAGAAACTACACACTGGTTTACAGTGTGTTCATGTTTTTCATTCCTTCAAAAAAAAAAGAAAACCTCTGGATATCAGGTGACCCTACGTATTCACCCATCTTATTAGTATTAATTGCCATTGCAAAGCGCTCTACTGCAACAGGAATTGGCAGTCTTGATGGGTTATCATTACCCATTGGAACCCCGAATCACCAATTATGGTTTTCAGGTTTCTAGAGTAAGGAAAAGATGAAACATATGATATAACAACCAGCGGCACGCGAAGGTGGTTGTTTTCCTTGATATTTGCAAGGACTGAAAGAGATGTGAATGAATACGAAAATCCCTAACTCTTTAGGGATTTTCCATTCAAACAAAGCTCAATTTGAAGACTTTTAGGGAATTTTCTATGAAAATAAAAAAAATCGGAAGAATTAGATTTGCGACTGGAAGACTTTAATAAGGCTGAAAAATCACAAGACTTCCGGGTAAAAGAATTACATACATATACATTTACAAAAGTATATGCTAACAATGAGCTAATGTAATAATATATATGACATAAATGTCGCTCTCCACTTGTTAATACAAGATATACAGAAGACTGGATGTTGTGAAGATATTTATTATTTTAGATGTTTCTTATTTTAGATCTTGTATTAACAAGTGGAGAGCGACATTCATGTCATATATATATAGCCCTCTGGTGGCTCGTCGTCCATGAGCTATTAGCTGATCGGTTTCACCGTCCATGGCACGGTTCCGTTCGGCATATATACGCTCTAGCGAAGGAAAATCTCTATCTCCTCTGTAGCTTAGTGGTCAGAGCACTCGTCCGGCAATCGAGGGACCCGGGTTCGACTCCCGGTAGAGGCAGAGATGAGTTTTTTCCTTCCTTAAAAAATGAACATCTAAAATAATAAATATCTTCACAACATCCAGTCTTCTGTATATCTTGTAATAATATATGCTAATTTTTTTCTTAAGGTAAAATACATATTGTAAGCCCCAGGGTCACCAAATTGCTGTTCGCTAGATGTTAATGATGCTCCCTGGGGGTAGGATGTAAATCTTGTTTGTTTTTTTTACATTGAGAAAATAAATGCTCCCTCCGAGGAACCCTCATATGGCGAATCATATTCGCCGGACCGGGGTAAGTAACTCATAGGTTTAGAAACGCTGTATCACGCAAAATACTCTATTCGGGTGACGACAATTAGTTACACTCTTTCAATAATATGATTTGTTCCAGCTACAAGAAACGATCACTGGGAAAATAAGGTATCGAACATATCCATAAAAATGTGGTCATAAACGTCTTTATCCGATCTGAAATCGATTGTTATGGCTTGAAATATGGTTTCCTTCGTGCTTTTACGATGCTTCGCAATTCCCCGCAAGACCTGCTATTGTTCTTAACCGTTAACGGAATCGGAATCTTTTCTATTTCTTTTGAGATACGTTAGTTACATACGCGGTTGATAGAATTTCCTCTTCTTTGCCTTATCTTCCGAAACATAAGAAAACTCGTGGGATATTTGAGAAAAGAATATCCTCAAGGGGCCGCGGAAAATATGAAGATGGGTAGAGATGACCAAAAACAATTCGTTATTGAATAATTCATTTTTTCGATACTATCATGCAATTATATGTTTTTCGGTGTATATTAATTCTGGACTCAAAAACTGGACTTCTTTTTATTGTGGATAGAGCTTTATACGCAAATCAGCGGGAAAGTCTGCTACAGTCACCAAAAATGTTATGACAGTATTTTCCGCAGTTTTTCGACACTTCTTCTGACTTTAACAAAATTGACCAATTCGCGAAGTGGCCGGCCCTGTCGCGAATTGGTAAATTCCGGGCTTTGGAAGTGACACATCTGACTCGAAGTGCATTTTAACATTTAGCACTACTCCTACCGGAATTTCCATTCCCACTACAACTACACTGCTCAAAACAATTAGGGGAGCACATGGTTTTAACAAAATTACGCAAAGATGTATACCGATAAGTAACATAAAATGAATCATCCATAATTTAAAGCCTAGCAGGAAACGGAAGAAGAAAACTTCATATGCAAATCAAAGTTCATGACGTCAAAAACCAGAAAAAGGAGATAAGGGATGTTGCAGAAACGTCTGTTTTACTGCCGTAACTGTGAAATTCGATTGCGCAGTATTTTTTTTTGAGACAAGGTGACTTGAGGATGTCTCAACAACGTGATTTACCGGAATCCATGGCATGGCGTGTTATAGGCAGACTGGAATCCGGGCAAACACAACGTAGTGTCGCGGACGCTGTTGGAGTCGCCAGAAGTGTTGTTGCAAGGCTGTGGAATCGATTCCAAGAAACAGGAAATGTTGGGAGCAACATGATTGGAGCTAAGTGCTGTTTACAGACGAGTCCCGATTCAGTCTGGAGTGTGACACCCGACGTGTTCTGGTATGGAGGGACAGGGGCACTCGAAATAACCCTGCATTCGTTCGTGAAAGGTCACAATACAGACGAGCTGGTTGGATGGTATGGGGTGGAATCGGCATAGGCGGACGTACGGACCTGCATATCATTCGGAATGGCACTTTGACGGCCCGAAGGTATGCGGACGAGATACTGTGACCTCATGTCATCCCTTACGCTGGAGCCATTGGAGATTCCTTTGTTTTCCAGGATGATAATGCCCGACCGCATAGAGCTCGTCTGGTGGAGAACATGCTTGAAGCTGAAACAATACAGCGTATGGAATGGCCAGCGTGCTCTCCTGACCTGAATCCAATCGAGCATGTTTGGGACATGCTCGGACGACGCATTGCTGCGCGAACAAGGCCGCCTGTTACTGTCCGAGACTTGCAGATTGCACTTCTTGAGGAGTGGAACAGTATTCCCCAAAGTCTGATCGATAACCTCATCGCATCCATGGCAAACAGGTGTGCAGCAGTCTTAGCTGTTCGAGGAGACCACACGCCCTATTAAAACTCACGCATCATGTCTAAACATACTTTTTTTCATCGTTTACATGTAACCACATTGTTGCCCTAAATCATCTTTTCATGTTTTTTCCATATATTCAAAGAATTAAAGCTTAATTCCAAATTTTTTTACGTCTTTTTTCTGTATTGCGCATTGATACGCGTGTAATATCCATTGTATGCCAATACGTGGCTGTCTCACACGGTTTTCTTCACTTTTTTGCTTGCTACTAATTTAAATGCAATAATTATTTATATCTGAACGTGCCACAATATCCACGCAAATATACATAAACTGGGTCTTTAATTATATATCCACCGTCTTCAAAATCATTCAGAATTAAAAAATATATAAACTGAATGCAAAATTGAACGTTTCAGAATATACTACATATTTTATAAATTCAAATTGATTTTTCATAATCAGTTATGCCGAGTATCATCATTATTAACAATTTCAGATTTTTTCATGTAGTTAAATCGATAATGTATGGTTTATTGCCTTCTATACTCACTTAATTCATACACTCACAGAAATTCTGGGATTTCAACCCAATAGTGTTCCCTTTGGTTTGCATGGTACAAATAATTTCAGCCATATAATACATAATATTATGTACTTCAGAAACACCCCCCCCCCTCCTTCAGTTACTGCCGAGCATGTAATTTTTTTTTCAGTGGTTACTTATTTACCCAGTATGTGTGTTTGATCAGAATTGATCGTTAGTCTAGTAATACTTTAATGCTGCTAAGTAAAATAACGATTCATAGATTTGCTTATCCAACCGGCGAGATGATAATTAAAGGCTATTTCGTCATGATTGCTATGCAATCCTCCCAACTAACCCCTGAAAGATTCACCCAATAGCGATTCACACACAGATAATCGGCATCTACTAAAAATCAGCAAAATTAGTACAACCAATATCTTTATACGGCTTCTTTAGGTCCCCGGAAGTTACTTGAGATTTACCTAGAAAATAAGAACGACGTGATTAGCTGTTAACATGGGAAAGTATGGATTTTAATGCACTCGTTAAGCTGTAGAAATTGTAATATGTACACACATTATGTTTCATTCGTATATCGCATGTAGCTGTGTTAGCGATTGGGTGAAAGGGTTTCGTCATTCTTGTATTAATTTGCAATTTTGCGTCCGATTTTGTTTTAATGGTTTACGGAATATTCACTGACCAACAATTCATCGTCGGGAAATTCACCTGTGGGAAATCCGATATTTGTCCGGTTTCTTATTTGCATGAAGTGTTCACCCTATTTATGAATAATTTCTGTAAACGGAACAGCACATCTCTACATTATTCAGGTTACGACTGCCTCGTGGAAAAGAGTGAATTTTGATGCCACAATTCCTTTCGCGTCGAGATAGCAAAGATACATTTCACTATAATCCCTTCCCTACTCATACCTGAACGCAGTCTCGGACGGGGGTTTGAATGTGGAGAAATACTGATTAATAAATATTCATGAAGCGTCGAAATATGCGTACATACTAACTACGAATATGTGTAAATATTTAAGTTTAGATACACGTGTTTACTGGCTTTCGAGGCACGACGTCACCGAAGCCACAGTGATCGATATGACGACTGATGGACCGTCATAACCCTTGGCCGCTTCCGACATCAGCACATAAGCTCCTGCTCCAAGCGTCGTAGCCAAACCTGAAATTATGTCATAATATACGGCGGAAGGTAATCATATATTAAGTTATTCATGAGGGGCTCAAACGTTAATTGAGTGTTGCGTTACTTTATATCCAATGACGCGAACGTCCATTTACTTCATTTTTTCGAGGATTTAATTCTCAAATAGTCCCATCTATATTAGTTTGACGTAACACGCAATGTTTCGTTTGCGTAGTTCTTATCCGTGACTGGTTTTTTCATAGAAAAGTGGGATTTTGATAAATAAAAACAATGTCTAGTGGTACGTATGATAAATATAGTCGCTTCCCAATAAAATCATAACAAATTTTGCGATTATACTCCCACATATAGATATACAATACATATGTGAATTATCATGCATAGCAATCTGTTGGCCTGTGATTCAGTGCGGCCCCCGACAAGATAAAAAATATTGCGTATTAAATTGAATATGTGATCAATATTTAAGCCGGGCGTTGGTTTCAGCAGCAGATAACCTGTGAACAACAAACTACTTACACTAATTATTTGTTGTTACAAAAATAATTTACCATACTGCCTTTTCAGCACATCGTTCATAAATTTTGTTTTTGACATTATGTTTTCGGCCACCTCGTTAGGCAAGTTGTTGTGTCATCTCTATTTGTGCAGCTGAATGCATGACTGCTCAGTCACTATGACACCTTAAAACTTCCACCAAAGAACCGACCATGGCCCTCTGCTCTGTAAAACAACTTCCACCGAAGGCTACGGGGAAACAAGCAACTCCTAAGGGCAAAAATGTTTCACATCAGTTTGACAGAAGAGTTGATATTGTGTTTTTTGACCGAGAGAGTTTCACAAACTGATTCGATGATTTTATAATCTTTTTTATTTATATATTTTTTATTTCTTATTTCCCTTTTTCCTTAGGGCACACTTCAATGCATTTGGTATGCATATTTTTTATGTTTTTAGAGTTTTAGCCATGAACTGTGTTAGAGATATTGTTCTCTTCTCCTGACGCTCATACACGTCGTTAGAAAGGAGGGGGGGGGGGTGAAAGAACACGCACACACATATTCACATCGAAAATTGGTTCAGTTCCTTCTTTTATTCCACTAGAAGTCGTAAATACATCCTCACATGGATTCCTCTCTCCTTTTCCTTGTGGTCGGCGGCATGGTGTGCATTCTTATATTTTATTATTATTATTTTGGGATAAAGAAAGATTAAAGAAACAAAAACGTTGAGACACTGCAACTGAAACTTTTTGCAGTGTGACGGCTACGGCTCTCGTTGTGGTGAAACTCGATAAGCCATTTGGACGGCGGTCGCGGTTATAAGTGACTTAAGAAATACACTTGCTATTTTCCATTTACTCGCTCGCTTGAAATACGTGACGATCATCAACGGAACCTGCACCATGCGACCGGGGGAAGAGATCCTATGCGAGTTGTTATGTATTTCGACAATAAGGAAATCCGTAATGGGAGATCTTTTACGGTTAAGTTTCATGAAGACTGTTTTGGAGATGTTTAGGGGTAGTTGCCAAGACGAGCACCAATCGGATATAATGTTACGGTTGTGCTGGAGAGAATCTTGGTCGGATCTGTTGCAAATTATGTGATAAATAACACAATTATCGACATGAAGTCTGATGGAGCAATTGATTGATAATGGTAGGTCATTAATATAAATTAGAAATAATAGAGGGGAGAAGATAGATCCTTGAGGCGTGCCAGACTTGACACGGAGGTATGAGGAGTTTTGGCCTTTGAAACCGACAAACTGACTGCGGTCAACAACGAAGGCCTCCTTCCATTTCAGTAATTGAACACATAAGCCAAGGTTTTGGAGTTTAAGCAGTTCACTATGGGGGCACCCTGTCAAATGCTCTGGAAAAATCCAAGTATACGATATCAGTTTGTAGGTCTATGGTATATTTCGTTATATTATAGTTGCTTGTTCACACTTAGCACTGAAAATGTTCTGTAATGAGAGAGAAATTTAGTCTTTCATATAAATGTGTTTTGTGGCCTATGGTGGTCATCGAGCACGCGAAGTAAAATGAACATTTTTAATTTTATTTTTTGCCATTTTTCTCAGTGAAAGCAGAGCATCTTCAGCGGTGAAATTTCACGGTAGCATCACTTTTAGAAGAATGAAAAATTTTCGATGAATTATTCATTCATCAACTGGCCAAATTGAAAGTTCTAGGATAGCGATAGCGAAACTATGACCCGCGGGCGAGATGCGGCCCACTTAGACGTTCCATCCGGCAGCTTTTAAAATAATAGTAAAGAAATGGACGATTTTATTTCGTCCCACGATACATCAAATCAAGAGATTGTCTGGATATTGCGCCGAAGTAAACTTGGGAAGAAAGGTTTGTTCTCCCCACCGGGAATCGCCTACAGGACCTCGTACAAACCTGGAAAGAAAGAAAGTCTCTTGATTTGTGAAAGCAATATGTTTCTTATAAACGATGCAAAATTATTATTTTTTGTTCACGCCGTCAACCTGCGCTTTATTGAAGAGCTGATTCAGTTCTTTTAAAGCAGGCATTTTCAACCTGTTGTTCGCTGTTCACCGTTGCTGAAGCGTCAAGACTGCTCTATGCTTGTGCCCGATTTGATGACCGCAAGCACCAATTCTTCGACTGTTGCGATATTTAAGTTGCACTAATGGATTTGTTTTGAATTTTAGCATTGATTCTCTTTTAAATCTGGACGATTGCCAATCAAAAATAATGTGGAAGTACTATGTTTCACACACAGATATCTAAATTTACCACCCTATAATAGAACCCATCTCAATTTAAAAAGAGAAATAGTATGTATATCCCTCTGGTAAATCTGAAAAGATGCCTATGAACAGTGTTTCTTAGCCGATGGGTCGCAAGAACGCCTTAGCATGGCGTTTCCCAAATTTGGCGATGGGAGTATTCAGTACGTAAATACGTCGTGCTACGGAGAATAATAACTGATATTTCTAGTGTTTAAGGCTTAAGCAAACAATTGATGAACGCAACAGATGAAGATATTCAACAATAGAGATCACGTAAGTTCCATAAATTTATTTGATATCAACAACAATTTTGTTCGAAAATCTCAACGTTTAGAATCTCGTATGAAATTTTCAATTTTCGGTACATCTAAAATATTGAATATCACGATGATTTCTTGACTTATACATAATGGGTTCATTAAATGTCAACGACGCATAATGTGTACTATAAAAATTCTGTTTTCTATATGCTGTCCGCCAGGCCGTCGTCTTCGTCTTGACAATCGTCGTTCAAGGATAGTAGACCGACGTCTGGCTCACCATGCTTACGAAGTGTACTGTTCCACAAACCGTACACCAAATACACAAGGGATCCTGAAAGAAGTGCGAGAAAAACGGTCTAAATATCTTAATTCTTGAGTGCAAGCAAAGAATTTGCCTTAGATAACATAGTTATACAGGGTGTCCTGTAAGTGCTAATGCCTTTATCTCATCAACCGTTCATCATTCAGCTTCCAGTTTAAAAAGTGCTCAAAATGCGTTCAGAACCAGTTTGTACCAGTTTTGGGAGTGAAAGCACAGTGTGTCACAAAATAGAATATCTAAATTTTTAACTACCCCCTTCCCGCCTGTCATCCAACTTGTCCCGTGTCTTCTGAACCCAACAAAAAAAACCCAAATTTTCAAGTGCAATGTTCGCTGAGATGTTCGAATTCAAGAATCGGAGAGAAACGTTGGGAAAGAACAGTATAAATGAGGAGAAAAGCGTTGTTCGTTAGTTGTTTGCTGTTTTCCCCATAACTTTTCCCTGATTTTTGGAACACAAATATCTCAGCGAATATTGGAGTAAAAAGTTTTTTTTTTTGTTAGGGTCAAGAAAAATAGGGCCCAATTGGACGTTAGAGGACGGAGGGAACCGCTTCAGAATTTGGATTTTTTTATAGTTTGCGACGCACTGTATTTTCACTCTGAAGACTACTTCACCAAACACCAACTCTGGCCATATCGCTATATTGCAATTTACTGCCATTAATGATGGGTTGGAAGTAAAGGCGCTGTCGATCGGTGGTCGCCTCGAGTTAGTTAGGGAAAATATCTTATCTATATCCTCCCTTGGTTTCGAACCCGGGACCCTGACAACAACCTCTGAAGACTGGTACAGGGCAGTTTCTTAACGCATTTTGAGCATTGAAATCATACCTCTTGGAGGAACGGTTGATGAGATAAAGGCCGCATCAGCATCAACAGGACACCCTGTATACCGGAAAAGTCATGAATAGTATTTCTTTGCAGTAATAATAATAATACTCTTATTTACTTATAGGGTCAGACCCATGTATGTAAGTTCATCAAATAGAGATCATCTGAATTTCTTACCAATAGCTTTTTAAGCGAAGTGATAAAATTTGAGCAATGATACCCCAAGGATGATCCATCGCGGTTAGAATTTATTAGGCGTTCGAATATATCAGTTCATTAGGTTATAAGTGCGTTGAAATATTTAAATAAAGAATTTTGTTGTGGCGCCAACCTCTCATAGATGTGTGTACAGCAATCAACACGTTGCTCGCGAGCACCACGGTGCTCCATGAAGCCCCCCCCCCCCCAGAGTGCTCGATGCTCGTGTCTAATTTCGTGCTCGCGTGCACTTGATTGCTTGGTCAATTAATGACTCAAGGATCATCATTATCTGGATTGCGAGCTTTCACATGTCAAACGGACCGCGAGGGGTGCTCTTATTTTGATGACGGGTGCTGGCAGTGCTTGCGACTAGAAATAGGTTGACGGCATCTGGTATATAGGGGGTGTTATGTACGTGGTTATATTATTGTCAGACAGATGGCGCACATGTCATTGTATCGTATTACGGCTATTGGACGTTTAGGCAGTTCGCGCCGCGTTGTTGTTACGATAGCATCTTTGTAATCGTGTGTCCGTTATCATCATGTATTTGCGTATGTCTGTAACCGAATTATTGTAATTAACTGTACCATTAAACAAAATAGAAAACAGGGGGTAAATTCCCCTTGCGGCATTTTACTGGTGAACCGTTGATCCTAGAGACACACTCCCAATTAGAAAAATTATCCAAATAACGTGTAGAACTCAGATACGTCATTCATGTTGCAAGTGATTATGCAGTTATGAAAAAAAAAAATTATGGCAAAAATTGGACATTTTTTGCCCAAAAACCCAGTAAGGAATTTGTTACCCTGTCTCTTATGAGACAAAAAATTGCAATAATCGCGAGATATTTCAATTGAAAATCGGAGGAAAGTTAGGGAAGAACAGCATGAATATCGGGGAAAGACGTTGTCCGTTATTTATTAAACAATAATCTTGGGTTGCTGCATTTCGGATACGTTTGACATCCACATATTTTATGGCATCTTTCTTTAGCCACCTCGTAGCAAAATTTGCTGTTGTGACCTTTGTATTCGTTATAGTCCATGCTATTCTTTTCCAAATTTTCCCCGATTATTAAATTCAAATACCTTAGCCACACTTAGAAACGTAGGATATTTTTATTGCCATCAGAAGAGACAGGGAAGCAACTTTCTAATTGGGTTTTTGAAGACAGATTGCAGGCATAAAAAGTTAATTGTTTATTTATTTTGATAAATATTCACCCCCATTCTTTGCAACATGAATGATGTATCTGAGTCCTTCACGTTATTTAGATAATTTTTACAATTGGAAGTATGCCTGTAGAATCAACGGTCCGTCAGTAAAATGCGGGCAAAAGAGTGAAATTATCATCGTATGTAAAAGTGGGCAGTATATAAACGCAATCCATATTTATCATTTCACTGCTTTTCTGCCATCCATAAATCTTACTGCAAACTGTTAGAAAACATATGGTTTGGGAGAAATGTCCATAAAACTTTCCAACTCAATTTGCTGAAACGCTTGAAATCTCTTGTGAAGTTTCGCCATCGGAGAAATTCGAAGATTTCGGAGCATAATTTTGAGAGACATTCGCTGGCAATAATCCAAGATGTTCTTCATTTGAGCAATAAAACAACGGATTCATTGCTGATGAATCTCGACAGAATCGCTTTTAAAAGGCGTGGAGGTAGCGGATCCTTTCTCTTAAAAGACTTCCAGAAAGTTCCATTTAATTTTACGATTTCCTCTGGAGAACACTCAGAAGTTGGCAATTACGGAATTTCTTCTCGGGTTATTACCGAGTATGGATGGAGAAACAGTGTAGAACTTTGCACTGTATTATCCAAATAACCGTTAGATTCGTATAATACGACGGTATCTAACAAGAGAAGGGTTGATATCCTATCATCATCACCACCAGAATTTAATGGCACTTATGTTACTGTCGTGACTACATTAAAAACTGTTACATTATTCGCATGTTATGATCGATTATCAAAGCAATCGAAGTACCTTAATTATTATTATTTTAGACGATGGAATTATTTTTAGTTTAATGACGAACTGAATTGAAGGGATTGAAACGGAGCTCTGGAAGAACATAATTTCTCTTCCATTATTCATTAATTATTTTAATGGGTGTTTAGTTATACGCAACGTTGTTGAACTAATTGAGGAATGGTTGTGGCCATGGATAAACACGCTAGATTTTCCATACAATGATTTTAGTTGTTCAATTTGTACTTGCGCCTACGCTTCTTAAAGCTTCTTTCCTCGCATGTGGACTCTGTTGAATGCTACGAATTAACACGATTCAATTCAGCTCTATTTCATAACCTGTATGGAGAGAGATGCATATTTTCGTAACAAACTAATTGACTATAATAAAGTAGAAGATGCCCACCATAGTAGTGGACGAAACTTCTGCTAAGCCTGGAACAAGACATAACAGCCTGAAAGGTGTGAAAGCACCTTTCGGGCAGTGAAAGCTCGCCTTCTCTTTTCAATTAATTGACTGTTTCGATAGGTTCTTTCACTTAGGAATACGTTAAAGGCACCAAAAACTACGCATAGGTATTTGTAAAAAAATATTTTTCCTTAGAGTGTTTATAGAGATCGGGTATTGAAGACTCTCTTCTGAATTATCTAATAATGAAATTATTAAACTCACACATTTTATACTCGCACATAATATGTGGGAGTTTTACTACACAGGGTGCATAGCTAACGGGACGAACTGCAAATAATTGGCGAACCGTTGATCCTGGCGGCATACATCCAATTGGAAAAAAACATTCAGATAACGCGTAGACCTCAGGGAGGTCATTCATATTGCAGGGGGTTGCACACAGTTATTTAAATTTAAAAAAAAAACTTTTCATACGGTCATCTTGTGCTCAAAAAACCCACTAGGAAGTTGTTCCCCCGTTTCTACTGATGCCCGCAAAAGAAATTTTACATTTATAAGCGCAACATTCGCTAAGATATTTCAATTAAAAAATCGGAGAAAAGTTGGGAAAGAACAGTATGATGAACTTACCCTTGTTGGGTTATGTTTATATATATATATATATATATATATGTATTTTCCCACAAATTTTTCTCCAATTCTTGAATTAAAATATGTCAGCGCACTTTGCAATTGAAACGTGTTTTTTTTTTTTAAATTTCCCCTGATCTCCAAAAAGACACTGAAACAACTTTGTTGCTGAATTTTTAGAACAGTGTGTCCGTAAAAAAAATCGATATTCATTAATTTATCAATTATACAACCCCCTTTCAATATGAATGACGTATCTAAGGCCTAAGCGTTATTCGGTAACTTTTGCTAATTGGAAGTATGCCTCCAAGATCAACGGTTCGGCATCAATTTGCTGTTCGTGCTGTTAACTATGCACTCCGTATAATAACTCGTAATTGTTGAATTTCGGTAAGCACTAAATTTATCAACCTATTTCAAGTTTCTTTGCATCGTCCAGGGATGGGGGGTGCTTCTATTTATTGATAACATTGAAATACACATTTAGAGAAAAGTATATAGAGTTACGCACACACACCGAACAGAATGGATGCCTAAAGACTATAAATCCATTATACCTGCAAATTTTAATGATTATTTTCAAGATATATATATATTAGCACTCTGAAAATATGTAGCGATCCCTAGATAATCATGAATGAGTTACGGAATGCAGAAGTGCGGAATCCCCAGAAGAGAAGTGCATGCGAGATTCAAATATGTGATTAGTGGTATCTCTCAGATTATAATAGGGAGAACTCGCTATAAAAGAGGAAATAAAAAACATAGAACGGTGCTTTTCAATTGGAATTTTCCCAAAGACGCCTTGGTTGAACACAAATGGAACCTGTCACGCCTTGCAGTATATCACAGTCACACGATTCATATTGTTTCTTTGTTGTGTTTTCGTTCTTCTGAAACACCAACTGGGGACCCCTTGGTTCTGTCCCACAAACCAGCTTTTACAAATCCTTGAATCACATAGAAAATATCGTCAGACCATGCTTTCGTTGTCCTGGTGATCACTGAATACCAGTATCAAGACGGTTTTTATACTTAATGTTGTACGCGCAATGGTAGAAAATAATGATCATTCAAAAATAATGGATGTTTTAGTTTCAAAAATATTAGGGGTTTTGTATATATCCAAAATATGAAGCGGTAATGTTATAACTATAGTATGTGAATAACATAAAAATTTGAATGCACAATTAGTAAATATTATAATAAAACGAGGCATTTTCACTGCGATGACTATCTAATTAGGGCTCAACAAGGGAAGTTAACATTCAGAGAAAATAATATGTAAATATATGTAAAATCAAGAACAGTAATAATAATTCATCGTCACTTACCAAAGAGCGACCACACCAGGAACAACAGCCACGCGGAGTAAGGAAGACCAACAACCAAATGCACATCCATCAGAATAGCGGATAGGGGAAGAAGCGGGACACAAGGCACGTGGTTTCGGTGTCTGGGTCTATGTCTCGGCTGCCTGCAGATCATCGCGACGCACACCAACACTATCACGAACAGGCCGCATGCTACGGCTTCGGTCCAGAACGTGTTTTTCGGTAGCAGCTTCGGGATGTGGATCGTAACCACACCCATCATGAGCATGATGATCACTGAAGCTACTACGAGTCCCGCTGCCGTGGCGGCCGATTTCCGATTCGGAGTCCTGCCGATCCATTGTGGGGAGAAATCGGACAGGCACGTGATGTAAGAGTCATTCACGTAATCGACTGACATCGATCGGCAATGGATGCTGCCGTAGTCGTTTACATTATGACTTTCAGACCCGGAAATCGAAGTTTTGCAACCACCTTCATCTTCGATTGAACTCGTGTGATTATTTGTTGAGATTTGTTCGTTCGAACACTCCTGGATCGAGTGCGTGTCTGTAACCCGGAAGTTTTCTTCCAGACCGTACCGTATGCACAACACAGAAATCGCTACCGACATCGATGACAGCAGCGTACCCATTCCCAAGCAGTGCACCAACAGGTCTTTGTCCAGCGCCAGTGCAAGTATCGACGATGCCGTGCAGCTAGTGATCATGGCCGTGCAGCTCATCGCGGTTAGACCGGGTTTCTTGCCCATCAGGAACTTGAATAGGAGCCCGTCCGATGCGAGGTTCTGGAGCAGTCGGGTGAGTGCGAACAACGACGCCACTGCAGCCGACATGAATCCAGCGACTGCTCCAACGACTGCGAAGTACTGGATCCCTATCACGCCACGTAGTATCAATGCCTCGAGTAGCGATCCACGACTCTGCAAGAGTACAGACGGGATGAACAGAGTCACTGCAGCTGAAGTACCGAAAAGAGTCAGCAATCCTATCAGGAAGACCAAGGTTGTGGCCATGGGAAGGACCTTGGGAGAATGTTTTGTTTGACCGCATGCCACTGACATGATGTCGTAGCCGACGAATGAGAAGTACGTGATCGAAGCTCCTGCGAATACCTGAAAAGCACACGTGAACGAGTCTTCGGTGAATAAAGCATCGAATATCTCAAGAAAATAAACAATCATATGTTACATGGACCATAAATATTTCAGTGTACCAGGTACGCAGGACAATCCCTGTCACCTGAAATAACTGGTGAGCGAAGTGAACTACAGCTATTCAACTTGGATAATTTTGTAGTAAAATGATTATCTATATAACCAAGTGCTACGAACAGCAGCGCCTCCATTATTAAATTTTGAAAGTTTGCTGTTAAAATTCGGAAAAGAAAGGAAATGGAGCCAAAATCTGAATTACATACGGGATCATTATGCATGAATACTTCATTTTGGTTCCCGTTTTTCTGAAGATCATATCCCCCTCCCGCCTGCCCTTGTCTATAAATATTTGTCTTTTCTGCTCTTTTCTGCATTTCTGAATTATTTTCCCCCAACTTTGTGAATTTCTGCCCCTACTTCTGTGCCGAAATTTACCTACTTCAGCTCTCACCAAATTTTCTGCCCACTTAGAATTTTCCAAAATTTCTGTCTGCTTTCTTGTCTTTTTCATATTTCTGTCTACTTCTTTATGTGTTATGAATTTTTGTCAACTATATTCTGGATTTCTGCAATTTTCCATGCCTTTTCTCTGAATTTCTTCTTCCCTTTTATCTGAATTTCTTCTTCCCTTTTATCTGAATTTCTTCAGCCCTTTTATCTGAATTTCTTCTGCCCTTTTATCTGAATTTCTTCTGCCCTTTTATCCGAATTTCTTCTGCCCTTTTATCTGAATTTCTTCTGCCCTTTTATCTGAATTTCTGCTTCTATTTTATCTGAATTTCTTCTGCCCTTTTATCCGAATTTCTTCTGCCCTTTTATCTGAATTTCTGCTTCTATTTCATCTGAATTTCTTCTGCCCTTTATCTGAATTTCTTCTGCCCTTTTATCTGAATTTCTTCTGCCCTTTATCTGAATTTCTTCTTCTATTTTATCTGAATTTCTGCTTCTATTTTATCTGAATTTCTTCTGCCCTTTTATCTGAATTTCTGCTGCCCTTTTATCTGAATTTCTGCTTCTATTTTATCTGAATTTATCCCATTTTATCTGAATTTATCCCCTTTTATCTGAATTTTTCCCATTTATCTGAACTTATCCCCTTTCATCTGAATTTCTGCCATCTTCAAAGTTTTTTCTTTATAAATTTCTTCTCTTCCTTTATCTGAATTTCTTCTCCACCTTTATCTGAATTTCTTCTTCGCTTTTATCTGAATTTCTTAAAACTTCCATACGTTTTTCTGCATTTCATCTCCTCTTTTTATCTACTTCATCCCCATCCTACATATTTCAAAATTTTCACCCGTCTTACCCGTTTAGAAATTAAATTTCGAAAATCTAAAAAGGTCAGGGAGAAAGAAATTTTCTGTCTCCCTGACCTTTTTCGATTTCAGCGTCCCTGATGGCGTTTCTAATCGAGAAGAATCCTGAGAGAGCGAAACAACCATTCTAGAGACTGATATGCGAGTTTCAATTGATTTGCGGTCGAGATGAATGATCACGCTTTTTATGGAGACGTTCCCGTGAAAAATGATCAGTAAAATCTCGTATAATATATCGAGTAAGAATGTAAAGTATTCATTTTTGAATTCAACCTTTACGAAAGCTATTTATACAAGCAGGGAGTCACGATTTCAGAAAGGATAGATGTTTTTCTGTATCGTTCAAATTGCTAGGGAATGTGTTTTATGGACCCACTTCATCCTTCCCGTGACATTCAAATGGCAGCAATAAATAACACCTCCTAGAATGGGTTACATGAAACGAAACGGCGTCCTCTAGTCTGAAAATGCATCGCATACATTTCTCGCATCTCTCTCTCACAATAAACAAGGATCGATATCAATAATAATATTTTTTATTATTATTATTATCAGAGAGAAGCTCTTAAATTAGGTTTCGATCGAGGGATGGGACAAAGCGGGGAAAAATCTCATTTTTCCCTTTCCTGGTACATACAGGAAAATACGCTCTTCGAGAGAATAATGATGAAGATACGTTAAATTTATCTTCATGTTTTATAACTTGAGAGCTTTTATGTGTTATATATTTTGTTCAATAAATGGCGGAAATATAGTTTTATGGGTCTTTCGTTAAGCGAATTTTCTGAATATTTCATAACAACGTTATAATGTAAATTTTTGCATAATTTTCAGAGTAAGCTTTATTGACATACACATAGAAAAGTATATGGGCAGCATATACCTTTCTTAATTAGTAAATTAAACGAGTGATGTGTAGCCACTGCATGTTAAGCAATCAAACATGGCGTTTTAGAAAAGATGAAAATACCAGTGTGTTTATTGATGGTGAAGAATCTAGGAAGATATTGGGGGGGGGGGGGGGGGGAGAACAAAAAGTGATCGTTTAGTAAAAAACAATAATAGTTACTTAATCATTAAACTATTTTTTATACAGGGTGTCCTCTAAGTGCTAATGCGATCTTTATCTCATCGACCATCCGTGGCAAATGATTCAAATTTGAAAAATTCTCAGGCATTCAAAAATTATCCTGTACCAGTTCCGAGAGTGAAAATGAAGCGTGTCCCAAAATGAGAAATCTAAACTTTCATACGGTCTCCCTGTCCTCTAACTTCCACTTAGAAAGTTGTTGCCCTGTATCTCCTCAGGCAAAAAAAAAAAATAATCCACGTTTCTAAATGCAGTATCGCTGAGGTATTAGGATTGAAAAAAATCGGAGAAAAGTTGGGAAGGGACAGCATAAATAAGGGGAAAGCAGCGCGTTGTCCGTTAGTTTTTGCTGTTATTTCGTAACCTTTCTCTAATTTTTTTTGAATTAAATATCTCAGTGATTATTGCAGTCGGAAATAGAGAATTTTCTTTGTTGGACTCAGAAAAAAATAGAGGACGGGAGAACGTATAACAATTTGGATTTTTTTTTTGCTACACACTGTATATATTTTCACTCTCAAAACTGATACAGGGTAATTTTTGAACGCCTTTTAAGCATTTTTTAAGATGGAATCATATATATATATATATATATATACAACGGATAGTTGATGAGATGAAGGCCGTATTAGCACTTATAAGACACCCCGTATATGTTAATATGTGTAAATTAATCACAGTCATCAGTTAATACCACGATGGAGAGTGAGATCAGGGGATCAAAAATGGGTCACGGCTGAAATTTTTGTTTGAACCTACTGAAGCAATCGGTGATAAGTTTCCTGAGCAAGTGCAAGCCCCGACTCGATTGATATTTTTTTCAAATTTTTATCGCAAGAGTGCCTCGGTTATTTGGCTGAGATGTCAAATGTTAATGCCGCATAACAGGGATCGAATTTGAAAATTGAGTGGAAAGAAATTCAAAGTTTTTTGGATCGTTTTTGCTAAGTGGCTGTCACGGAATACCAAGTGAAAATGATTACTGGGGTACTTCAGAAGACACGGCAGTACCGATCGTCCCCACTGTTATGCCGAGAAATAAATTTAGAGACATAAAAAGGAACTTCCATTTGATAGATAACTCTTTCTTGCCATCCGGTGATAAGTTGGGCAAAGTTCAACCTATCTATGATGAATTAAATGAGAATTTTATTCAGTTGGAGTTGTTCCATAATAAACTGAGCATCGATGAATCAATGGTACCGTATTACGGTCATCATTCAAGTAAGATGTTTATACGGGAAAAACCGATTCGCTCTGGATTTAAAATTTGGATGATTTGCTCAAACAATGGTTTTCCATATAAAATGGAAATATACGCTGATAAGCAGTCATCAGAGCCTGTGCCTTTAGGCACCAGAGTTGTAAATAACCTTTTATCCGTAGTGATAAATCCCCTACAAGTGGAAGTTGTTTGTTTTTGATAATTTCTTTACATCATATGATTTGCTGAAATCACTTGCAGAGAAAAAGGTAAAGGCAACGGGAACAGTTCGGGGAAATCACACAAAAAACTGTCCTCTGATGCCTTTAAAGGAAATGGAAAAAGTGAAAGGGGATACTTTGACTACTGTACTGATGGTTCGGTAGTATCATGTGTAGACGGAACGACAGCGCAGTGTGGTCGCGGTAGCATCGAATTACACTTCACATCTACCAATTGAATCAGCAAATATATACTCCCATGAAAAAAAGTAGAAAATAAACATATAAAAACCATATCTGATTCATGAATATAATTCTGGACAGGGTGGAGTAGACTTGTTTGGACAGAATGTTGAGCAACTATCGTCCTCAACTCCGCACCAAAAAATGGTGGTGGAATCTGTTCACTAATGCGTTGATCATGGCAGTTTTTGTTGGGATGGCTGTTGCATAAATGTTATCATTAAAAAAGTAGTCAGCTGACTCATTTTGAGTTCCTCAGAGAAGTAACTATGACTCTTCTGCGGCTGCTTCCAAAGAAAGATGGAACAAGACCAGGACACCAAAAATTCATTGTCAACTCGCACTTAGGAAGTGCGATGGCCATTACCTCATAAAATCTTCGCAAGGAACATGTGCGTTGTGCAGTGCGAATGCTAGACTACAATGTAATGAATGCATTGATAGACTGTATTTTGGGTTGCGGCTGAAAAAAGTTGACCTTTCTGAATTTTTGGCCATGGGAAGGACCGCCATCTAGTGACTATGTTGAGACTTTTCAATGTGCGCATTTTAACGAATGTTTTTATGGCATTTGCGAAAGTATTTCGTGCTTTGTTGAGCAAAATGAAAAAAAGATTAGGCATAATTACGTGCTAATTATAAGTTTATTTACTTTATAATTTGTTTTAAAAGTGTTGAATACTTTGTAATATTCCAAGCCGATATTATTCATTCATTCGTGCGTGTGACGACGAGTCCATTAACGTCGTATGAAAGCATAATTGCTTGGTACGTCGAAATGAAAAATGACTTTCTGCTTTTTATGTCCTCTCCAGCCTGCTTAAGCTTTCTTTTCTCCCTAGATTAATAACCCAATGTGGGCAATATTAAACTCTAAGTAGTTTAAAAATAAAACATATACAGCCATGGCGAAAATCGCACTACTAGTCCAGGATGGCTAAGAAATGACTCAGTTTGCACTCAGAAATGCACTGTTTGCCAATTTCAGTCGGAACCCACAGGCCACTATGTCATATTTAGGATGGAGGGGTGTTGAGTGTCGTCACCTCTGTGAGTAAAAATCTCGTTGCAGTTGAATGTAGAGTATGGAATGCAAATGGAACACACACACACGAAACGTAACTTAGATACCATATCTATATTACGACCCACCATAGATACCCTCCGAACGCGTTCTGACATGCCCGAATTGCTGGACATTCACCAGAGGAATGTTTACTATTTGCATGTGCGGTTTTGTGGTAGTGAGTGCAACACAAATAATAAATGCATTTTATACCGGGGAATTTTCGTCACAAAATGGAATTAATGAGATTTATCTCAAAACATTACGAAAAATTGTGATTTTTAAATCATAATTTTTTTCGTAATGTTTTGATAATGACCACCCCACTTACCGCATATGCAACCCGTAAATATTCTTCGGATAAACTTATCAGGAATGAGTGGATGACGGGAATTAGGTGTGTGTATATATGTTACAGCCAAAGTCCGGAGTTGGCCACTTCGTGAACTGGCTAGCTCAGTTGACCCGGTCAATGTCCGAAATTCAGGCTTTCGCAGGGTTTTTTGCCGGCCCCTATATGTCGATCCCCATACATCCCTATGTACGGATCACTAAGATATCCATATTCAGATTTCTTTTATCATTAGGGTTGTCATAATTAATCATAATAATTATGCTTAGCTATGGCTAATTTAAATGGCAAGAGTTGCCACAAAAAATACTCCAAATGGGGCGATGACCCTGAATGATAGGGATCGATCTATAGGGGCAGGCCAAAGCCCGGGGAAAGCCCGAATTTCCGACATTGACCGGGTCAGCTGGGCTGGCCAGTTCACGAAATCGGCAACTTTGGCATATATATATATATATGTGTGTGTGTGTGATGTACGTGTTTTATGTGTTAGAATATATGGTTGCCATCTATCGTCCAGCTCAGTAATGGAAATTTGAGGTATGATACTTATAGCGTTTGTAAAATTCTTTAAATGTTTATGTGCCTGTCACAGACAGACATTTTTCTTGGCGGCTATAATAGCAACTGGGATGTCCACTGTAAGATAGTCGAGATATGACATATGCAAGATTTTTTAAGATATCACAGTAAGTGCGTGCCATCAAAGATCTTCGTCAGTTTCATTTCTCAATGCGAAGTCGTGCCTTCGCTTTATTATGTTAAAACGTATTTAAAGTATCGCATTAAAATTGAATTTTTATTGGTCTCATTGTCACATCAGCAATGGGAAAATTAACAGACACTAATTCGAAATGAATTACCCATGACTACGAAACGTAAAATTATTCGTTTGAGACATTGGACTGAACAGATCAGCCGTCAAGTTATGTCATTATGAATTGTATATCAGTTTCTCTTGCCGATGACAAAATAAAGGGAGCCACGCCCATTCCATTGACGGCTCTGAAATGGCAACACCCAAAATATTGTCAAACAACGACACGTATAAAAAAAAGAGGCGTTGGAAGCTTAAACACGCACGGAAACCGTGAGATCGTTAATAACTAACTTCCTTGTTTTTTTACTTCTAATTCAAATTTGTAATTGTTATTGAAATTTTCAGCAGTAATAATCAAAAAAATGATTATTATTTTTGTTTGGTAATAATTATAGTTTCACACACTCTCATTTTTCGACACTGGAACTACGTTTCCAAATTCTGGGTTTTCAGTAGTAATATTTCAATGGTAGCCGGTCTCTTGAAAGAATATCTCTGCAGAGAGCAACATGCCGTAAACACGAAACTTACATAAGTGTCATACTTACATAGTACAGGGTGGGCAAAAAGTCCGTAGAAAATTTTAAAATTCATAAAAACCGAAAAAATGACCGAAATAAAAAATGGTTTGCAGGGTTAGCATCGCTAGGTGACGGGAATTTTTTTAAGACGGGGGGGGGAACTAAAAAAACAGCCGATAGGTGGCACTGACGTACACAAGCCAAAGAAAAGATACGCAAATAACGAACAAAATGCCTCCAAATCGTTTATTACAGCAGTTTGTGTTCCACATGACCACAACCACAGGGGATAACACATTGCAGGCGCGTCACAAATCCAGCAATGGCAATGCAGCAGGTCCACATACACAGTTTACAATTGTGAACTGATTGTGGATTAGGAGCGCGCGCAAGTTCTTATAAACGTCTCATTTGCATATCTCCACCGAAGTCGCTCGCGCCAGCCCCACCTATCAGCTGTTTTTTTTTTTTGTTTGTTTTCCTGTCAAAAAAAATTCCCGTGACCTAGCGATGCTAACCCTGTAAACCGTTTTCTATTTCGGTTATTTTTCCGGTTTTTATTAATTTTTAAAGTTTCTATGGACTTTTTGCCCACCCTGTATTAATATGTGACTGCTAGAATCGCACAGGAGACCATTTTGTTCTAAACACGAGAACATAATATCGCTTCTTCGCTAAATCGGGAGAATCTAATACTTATCAATTCATCTTCCCAATATTAAAGATTATTAATACGTAATTTGTTTCATGTCAAAAGAACGTCAGATTACTTTGTATCGCGAGAGGAATTTATGAATTATGTATGAAACATAGTATTCAGAGTTATAGCACAGTTCGGGAAAAATATCAATAATTATTATAATTACCCCCGAAGCTCCATGTGGAAAAAATCCAGCACCTGCCGTCCAGTTCTCAACGTCCATGTTGAATGTTGCGATGAATATTATTCCGGAAAGTACAAGAAGGTTCAGTATGACCAGGAAATTGTTTAATGTGCACAGAAGCTGCGATATGAGATTGAAATATTCATATCAAAGCCATTATATATTATCAGAAACTCAACAGTTCGTAACTTCAAAATGTTCAGTTCAATAATAACATTAATAAGAAATAATTAAGCTTCCTGACAGTTGAGTTGTGCGTTCGGACATAGACATACACTTACACTGGAAATATTCACGTTATTATTATAAAAATAATGAAAGATAATAATCTATTAATTATTTACGTGTCTGAATTCAGCGTGGTGGTTTGAAAATTAATTGCACATAAAACAGTGTCGTACATACATTAAAATTGTGCCTATAAATGCTTGAGTAGTGTTGCAACATATGTACATTTATATTGTTTGCCGGCATCATTGCAATACGACCGAATACTATGATCAAAAGGTTTAAAAATCACACTCAAAAACTCAATTTTTTTTGGCATAAAGATCAGTGTTTCTTGATTTGCGAACCGTTTAAATCAGTGATTCCCAACGTGGGCGATGGAATGTTCCAGGGGGGGCAGGTATAAACTACGCGTATAGCATAGGATTCTATGGGTTAAATTGCGTTGGGGGGCGCTGGGAGAAAAAAATTTCTGAAGAAGGGGACGATGGGACAAAAAAGGTTGGGAAACTATGGTTTAAATCATCATTGTCTATGTCATTTTCAAAGCAAGTTGTAAGTCGGGCATTCCACATTCGAGCACTTGCATTTATACCTTAAACGTTTGCTGCGCGAATAAGTCGTTGAAGAAAATAAATCAAAAATATAAAATTATTAATTCAAAATTAAATAAATAAAATTAAATTTATAGCATGCAAAATAATTTGTGGAAATTTTTTATTAGTAATTTGTTTATTTTTCATACGTTAGACTACGGCTTCTGTAATATTCACATGTAGTTAAAGGGCTTGTTGTTAGAACGTGTTAGCTCTATGTTTTCCCGTTGGGGGCAGTGAAGGAGTCAGCCCCCTTTAATTTTCCCCTTTCCTGCCCCAATGCGACGCTAGTGTTAGTTCTGAATATTGAGAAATGCAGGGACTAATTGCTGGAGTTATCTTCGTCTAGCACTAAATCTAGGACTTTATATGTAATTTTTTTCCATAGAGGAAGTGAACTCAAAAAGCTAAAAATGGAGCTAACTCAATCTTGCTGCATTTCTTTCAATTAAAAATGACTGATGTCTCGGTCATAGTTTCGTACGTGACAGTGAGCTGCTAATTAATGACATTATCTAATTCGGTAAAGTGCACAGTGGTCTCCTACGATCGGAAATAGGCATGTGAACCTTGTGCAGCATAATTGTCAATGTTTAAGTTCAAATACAGTGTTTCTTAGAAAATCGCCTGTTTCGAACTGTCGAAATCTATGAAATTTTAGGATTGTGCACAATTATCTGAATAGATGGGGGGGGGGGCAGGAAAACATTCTTTTTTAACCAAAATGGTTTTGAAATTTACTACTAGATAGCATACGGTAAATCGTCAAGTTAATATCCCCACCGAACAGGGTTTCTTCTTCCATATCCACAGTCGTGCGTTGTCACGTTGAACAGTATAATATGCTTTACATGCGGTAAAAATTCAATGGCGTGTGTCAATTGACAAGGTGTTTTTAGACAGCCAGAGAAGCTAAAGATCTCATTCTGCGAAAAAAGCAGGCGAACGTAAATGTGGCTGTTGATTTCAAGTGTCAGAAAAATGGCTTCGCATCGATCGTTTATTCAGCACAAATGGTATATGCCCGTGAGTGCAAGAATTAGCATACGCCACCTCCTGCATGAAAAGGTTTATTTGGTGCTGAATTGTTGAACTTATTTTTTCGTATTTTTCTGTCAATGTGTTTGTAATCTATTCGTCATGATGATTTTTTAGTAGATTGATCATGAATATTTTCCTGTGTAGAGGTCTGAAACAGTCTCCTTAAGGTCTGAATAGGTGAACTTCAATTACAGACAGTATTAGGGATGGATTTAGACACTAATTTTAATAAGAAATCTTCGAATTATCCTGTCTTATTCAGGACATTCCTTAGATGCGAAGATCACTCGAAACACAGATACCCGATTCTCACCTTCATGGATAACAACATCAGAGAACTAGCGGAGACGACCGTTATCACCGAAGGAACATCGACGTATCTGTCTAGACCCGGCATATCGAGTTTACCGATCAGCTGCTGGAAGGCTGTCGACAAGGTCCCGTTCAGAGTCACGTCGATGTATTGTGTGCAGGCTTTAGAGGCCAGAGCGGTCCCGAGAGAATATTCCAGAACCATTCCCCAGCCGATAAGAAACGCGAAGAACTCCCCAGTCGTTGCGTAGGCGTAGACGTACGCTGAGCCACCAGACGGAAATATCGTGGACACCTCAGAATAACATAGACCTGGATAGAATATCAAAAAGTTCGGTTATCGATAGGGTGGACAGAGATGTCATGCATTTTTGTTAATACATGAGAGAATGCACTGTGTCGAAAAAAGTTTTCAGGACATATTTTTGTCTCTAATCTAAAATTAATGAAATTCAAATAGGCTTTCACACAGGTTTTAGGAAGGTTGTGCAAATTTTAGGTTATTCATTAGGCTCTTCAATATCTTAGTTGCTCGAATCTTTTATTATGGAACTACAAACTGTACATACATGTTTTCAGTTTCGAATTCAGTGGACTGTGTCGACAACACGGTCGTAAGTTCGAAGGAATGCGCATTTGACGGTACAGTGGCCTACTTGGTACCCAAATCCAGGGCAGGGGGGTTCCGTTTAAAGTGGTTTTGATATTTTAGATTATTGATAATATATTTTCATTGTCGTATTTCAGCCACCTTACTTCGTTCTTGTGCGGGTCCCGATGTAGCGGTAGCAGACGCACACCTCCTATTGGTGGCTTTGCCCAAACTTGAATACGAATTAACGGCCACGCACAAAGTAATCGTGATAATACTTTTAAGCACTGTAACCTTTCAACAAACTGTATAAGGCTAGCTTATAGATAGTATCTATCAACAGCCTATAGATAGTATCTATCAACAGCATATAGATAGTATCTATCAACAGCCCATAGATAGTATCTATCAACAGCCTATAGATCACATCTTATCTATACGGACTATCGACAACGCCAAGTTGATCCCGTACAGACAGGCAATTTTAGCTAAGACGCCTTGATAATCGAATCTACTCATCGTCATCCATCTGAGAGCGCCTAAACCAAATAAGCGGATAAGCCAGCCTAGGTTTCCAGGAACCTTAATTTAAAATATTTCCATGCAATTCATCACTGTAATGCCCTCGGATTAAGATATTTACAGATGGTTTATGTTTTTAGTGAGACACTTGTGCTATGTCGCAGTTCTTGTCGATGAATTCCGAGATTTGTCCCGGTTTTTCAGTTTCATGATCTGGCCACCCCATTAATATCAGAATATATTCTGAAAACAGAATAGAAATTTTTTTTAATTTTATATTATTAAGAATACGAAAAGTTACATCGGAAAGAATAAATATTCATGTGAAAATTCATTTTGTATCGATGTAATACTAATACATTTCGCTATAATCCCCTTGCTAGGCATACGTGGCCACAGTCTCGGTCGGATGTTGAATATCGGAACACTGAGTATGAAATATTCATGGCAAATCCTCCGAAAGAAAGCGGCAAAATATGTATACATATACACACGAATATGTATAAATATTTATGCTATGTATTTACTGACTTCCGAGGCACGACGTCACCGAAGCCACAATGATCGATATCACCACTGATGGTCCGGCGTAGCCTTTGGCCGCTTCAGGCATCAGCACATAAGCTCCTGTTCCGAGCGTCGTAGCCAATCCTGAAATTATGACATAGTATTTAGAAGAAGGTAATTATGCATTGAACTATACATAAAGGGGCTTATACGCTAATTATGTAGCGCGTTACTTTATATTCTACTAGCTTTTCTCTTCGCAACATCTTGTTTATTTCATCCCACTTCATCAGAGGGCTATGAAAAGTGACATGTGAAAGCATCAGCTTACTACTGACGAATTTTACAATAATAAAGCAACAAAAAACAAATTTTGCAATAATAAAGCACAAACAAACAACAAAAATCTACTTCATTCATCAAGTACCCCCAGAAAACTTCCCCCATGGGGGTCCCCAGACTGGAACCCTGGTGGACCACGAAAAGTTTTCATTTGTACTCATTTTACCAACAAATAAATACCAGCTCCCCACAATCCAGGATCGGCGACCCAATTCACAGAATTTTAGCGGGGGGCCCCCCCAGACTGAATTAATCTCGGGTTTCCACCATTGCAAATTTTGCAGTGTAAAACAACAAAAAAAGCAATGCGATTTATCTTGTCCCCAAAATGAAATCTTAAACTTCCACATAGGGCTCCCGACCTGGAAGCTTGTCGGACTCCAACCCCCCCCCCCCCATCCCCCGTGAGGGCCACGAAAAATTTCCATTTTTATTCATTTTACCAACGAATAAAATTCAGGGCCCCAATTCGCATACTTTTAGTTTGGCCACAGAGTGGCTTTATCTCTACACTCAGCCCCCCCCCCCTCATCCGGAGTATTGGCTAAAATTGAGAATGGTCGGTAGAGACTGGGCGCGCAGTGCACGGTATGAAACGATATGAAATGGCTTTATCTCGGGCTAGCGATGTTGGAAATTTTTGAGATTAGTCCAGGGGGCCTCCGAAATAAAACCTGTCAACTTTTCCATGGGGGCTCGGACCCCCCCCCCTCAGAGTCCCCCCCTCCCCCACGAGGGCCACGAAACATATTCAATTTGATTATTTTTACAGCGAATAAAATCCAGGACCCCCCACATCCAGTAGCAAGGGTCCAATACGCAGATTTTTTAGTGGGGGAACCCAGACTGGATTTATTTCGGGCTTCCGCTGTTGCAAATTCTACAATGTTAAACAACAGAAAACAGTAAGATTCATCCAGTGCCCCCAGAATGAAATCAACTTCCACATGGGGCTATATTATATCCTATGATACGAGAGTACGCTTAGGTCATTTTTCCGAGGACTTGATTGTAAAATAACTTCATTAATTTATTTTATCTGATATGTGCTATTTCATGAAACTGATGCTTAAAACTGTTGTGAAGATTATTTTTGAAGAATGGAGACATTCATATTAAGCTTCTTTGTAAAGGTATAACGTAAAGCATATATTTTTAAAGTTTTATCAATGTTTGAAGATCGACTGTTATCTATAGCGATGTTTAAACATCCTTTGCTACCTTTACCATTGTTTGGACATTTGCTTCTATGACTGTTGTCTTTAACACTGTTGGGACATTTTATTAAATGATTGTTATCAAGAGCATTGCTCGAACATTTTGTGAAACAATCGGTACCCGTAACATCGATTGAATATCTGTTGTTACCCAAAGCATAGTCTCAACATCAGTTGTTGATTAAATGATTTTTCGACAACCACACAATTATGTAATGCAGCATCGGTCGAACAGTCATTGTTTAACAAATGATTATTCGATTAATTATAGCATAGTTTGAATAACACATTTAATTTGACCATCCTTTGTTAACCATAACATTATTTGAACCTCCATTCTTACTTGTGTGATTGTTTGAATACTTATTACAATTGTAGCATTGTTTGAATAATAGCCATTGTTGATTGTAACATTGTTTGTATAGTCATTGTTAATTATCATTGTTAATCAACAATCACTTTCGGAATGTTTACTTAAGTTACAGCAATACATTTCAGGCGTACATATGCCTTTACAATGGTTTGTCACTTTAATGCTGCCAGTATAATAGTTTACATGCCTTTATAATGGTTTGCCACTTTTTCAATCTCCCAGTAATTGCGGAAAACCCGGGTAGCGCCGGGTATTATAGCTAGTAACATATATGTTAATATCGTTATATAAGAATTGAAAAACAAAAGTCACTTGTCCCACGGACCAGTGAATACGTGAATCTACTGATCCGCAGACATCAAGAGTGGTCCCTAAACGAAAAATATCTTCTGAATAATAATTCATTTTCCTAAATATATTGCCACTAGCTATAATACCCGGTTTTTCTTAAATTTCTGTGGGAGGATTGATAGTGTGGCAAATCATTATAAAGGAATAGACTATTATACATAACATTGGCAATATTGAAGAAGTGACAAGTCATTGTATTGAAACGCATTGCTAGGTAACCACGGTCACCTGTCGGGCAACAATGATTTCTCGGCCTCAACAATCACTTTCGGAATGTTTACTCTGGTAACCGTGGTTCCCTAGCAATGAGTTTGGGAACTACGGTTACCAGATTAAACATTCCGAAAGTGATTGTTGAGGTCGAGGAACTATTGTTGCCCGACAGTTTTTCGCCTATGTCGGGCATTTTCCAGCTCTATCATTTTGGGCAAATGCCCCATTTCAGGAATTTTCCCCAGCTCTCACAAACTTTTAAACCTTTTTTTAACCCTTTTAAATAAGTAGCCTATCGCTCAAGTCGTTTGGTATATATGGTAAATTTGACGACGATAGGTCTAAAATTATAGATTTGTATAGAGAACATTCACAAACCCACAGACAGAAAATGAATTATATATATATTTAGAAGAGTGATATACCACCAAGGTGTGCAAAACGCCATAAAAAACAAATATGGCTATAATCAAACCTGATGACGAAACCACCGATAAACAAGTGTGGAGGTTTGAAGAGGCATTCCTTTCTAAATTACATTTACAGAAAGTATTTTGCAAAAGATATTTTCTACTAAGAAAGTAAAATATACTGAATACTTTTTTGCTAAAATTCAAACAGCAACATTAATTACGAAATAATTAAAACAAAATATCTTCACATTAAATACACGTGTTTTTTTTTAGCATATTCAGCAAAGAATGACATTTACTGGCGAAGTTTCTCGCTACTCATCCCGTGGACCACCACAAATACAAAAATGATGGCAATTATGTAGGAAAATGATGCACGAAAACTCTGTTGTAGACATTTAGTGTAGATAAAATTATTTCGAACAAATAGCAGTCGTTGTATTTTTACTTGCGAACAACCCGTCGTATTATAGCGAATTCATTTTGCGACATATCAGATAAAAAGAAGAATAAGACATTGCTCCATAAAACAAAATACTTCAATTGCGCCGCATTTAAACCTTTAATTTATCTCTTAAACTTCACACATTTTCATCTGATATCTAGTCACAAAATCAGCCATGTTTAATTTTTAATATGACATGAATGTCGCTCTCCACTTGTTAATACAAGATATACAGAAGACTGGATGTTGTGAAGATATTTATTATTTGAGATGTTAATTTTTTAAGGAAGGAAAAAACTCATCTCTGCCTCTACCGGGAGTCGAACCCGGGTCCCTCGATTGCCGGACGAGTGCTCTGACCACTAAGCTACAGAGGAGATAGAGATTTTCCTTCGCTAGAGCGTATATATGCCGAACGGAACCGTGCAATGGACGGTGAAACCGATCAGGTTTCAAATAATAAATATCTTCACAACATCCAGTCTTCTGTATATCTTGTAATTTTTAATAATTTATTTTCATCATTAACCCTCACCCCCGTTAAATAAAAAGGAAGGGGGGGGGGGAATAGGTCACTCACCACACACCAAACAAACCGCTTGGCAATCTATATGGACATCTATGATTTAACGAAACGATGAACCTCTCCGCTAATTATAGGAACATACAGATGACTGGATACCGAGCGAAGATAGTTAAAAAGTCGTATTCCTTCTACGGGCAATCGAACTCCACCAATATGACACTTTGGAGCGCGCGCCTGGAAAGTGCCATGTTGGTGGGGTTTGATTGCCCACAGAGGAATGTGACTTTTCTTTCCAATTATTTTCGCTTGGTACCTGTTCATCTGTTCTTCTACAAGAACTTATACACTTCGTATCTCCGATTTAACTTGACTCGAAGTTCACACGTGCCCTTATCTTAACTCAGTGCCCTCACACTGTAGGAGCGACTTAACCATGACATGGCTTTTCGGCGAGTGTGTGAGTTCTCCCTCCCACAAGGAACATCGAGAGTTAATTGAACAAAAGACACCTGCCATCCAGCTGCGCTTATGATAGGTTCAAAGTTGAAAGAAAAAAAATCAAAAGGCATGTTAAACGTGACGCATGGGTGGAGATATGGAGGGGGGGGGGCATGAGGGACATTGCCCCACAGCGTCAAAGGCGGGGTCGACTGATCTAATGTATATACATGTATATATGAACTGACATCATCATAATCTTGCCCCCACAGCAATAATGACCATGCCCCCCCCCCAAACTTCCAAGTCTCCGCCTATGGCGTGACGTCTTCTGTCATTGATCGGTGATGGAGACGTAACTGCGCTGTAGAAAGTTATACGTATCTGTTATAGTAAAATGAACGAGCTGTAGGATTACTAAGAGAGGGAAAGAAACCCAGAGCATTGCGACCTTCTGATTTATAAATTTATGAAGTTGTGTGTGGAATTTTTAGAATGAATCGTTAAGGGAGGGTATATTACAATATGATATATTATATCATGATCATATGACAATACATTCATCACCCAACCAACAAAACGTCTCTTTATCGCATTTATTCAATGTGTGGGGGCCCTGATAACTGCTCTATTCCAGACCCCAACTAGTAAAAACCGTACCCTATACATCTGAATAACGAACAATAATTGATATTTATAGCTCACGGGTAATGTAAAGACCAGTGCAGTGTTTCAGGTGAAACCTACTGCGCAATAGTAAAGAGATTACGGTATTTTTTTTTTATTTCATCCCCTCACTCTCTTGCCAAAATCGATTGTTCGTTTCTGTCGCGTGTACAGAAATGTTTAACAACGAGTAAAAAAAAACAAGTTCTTTTGAAAAAGATAAATAAAGAACTTTCTTTTCTTTTCTCTCGGAAACAAAACACACGCGGCAGAAAACGAAATTGTCGTAAATTAGTGCAGCGCCTACGACTGTTTACTCAACTAATTGGGGGACTCCACGTCGTGGGCGTTTCTCTAAAGGCCTTCCATTTTCAACGCCCGAGAGACGCACGAAAGTATCATTCCGTTTCCAGAGACGCTGCGGACGTACGTGTTGTATGGCGTATGTACGTGTTCGAGTGTCTCTCTCTCCTTGCATTGGTTTTTAACGAGAATTTCTTTGGAGCAATTCATGTTAATGATGCCTCTTTCTCTCGCTTCTCAGATTCCTTTCCGCCCATTAAAATAGATGCTTTCTAGTAACAAGAGACTAATTGATTCAACATCGATCACCCGAAAAGTCATAAAAGGTTATTTTACGAAAATTACTCTCTCTGGCATACTTGATTGAAAATAGGTAAAATTTGAGCATTTTCTATGTTAAATAACACGATGATACTGCCCATAAAATCCGTCGTTATCGGTCTCGCGAACTGACCGGCCAAACCTAGAAGCAGTCTAAGTTTTTGTCAATTTCAGACTTTATATTTCGAGCTATCGATGGATCTCTTGTCCATATTTCTATCCGTGATCGCGATGATTGCGTGATTTGGGTGAAACCCAACGTTTACCATGTATTCGGTGGTCACATGCCCCGTATTTTACTGTATTTTTTCGTAGTTTTGGCCGTCTTGACGTTTTAGGTCCGAATTTTTCCTGTATTTTCAATTAGCATTGCTTGAATTTTTGTTCTTTATGGAGTCGAAGATCAAGATTATTTCAATAACTTATGATTTATATTATGATGATTATGACTAAAGGCCGCTACACACTACGCTGACGTGATGTGGGACCACGTCACGTCAGATTCAAGTCGAATTCTGATTCGTGGGAATTCTGTGACGAGGGCATGTCATTCCTACGTCACAGAATTCTCACAAATCAGATTTTGACGTCAATCTGACGTTATGTGGGACCACGTCACGTCAGCGTATTGTGTAGCGGCCTTGATTCAGTTCACATATTTGTTACGTTAGAATTTTTTCTACTGTTAAATACATTTTAATACCTTTTGCACTTACTTTCCCGTCATTAGCGATACCTGGAAACTTTCCTTATGTTCGATTTGGAATCCCAATTCCCCGTATTTTTCTCGATGAAATAAGGCAGCCTACTCAAAACCACTGAGCAAATACACATCAATCTCATCAGCTCAACCCGGTGCTCTTGGCAAAATTTGGCGACATTCACTTCGAAAAACGTTTACTTATGTGTTACACAACACCCTGGTCTCTCTCTCTATCGCCACACGCACACATACAATTTAGTATAATTTTTTTATTACGGAAGAAGGGTTGTGTTAGAATTGATTATACTGTAAGTAAGTATGCATTAATGTAAGTTCCGTGCACGTGTGTGCTATCATCTTTTTTCTAAAGACGAAACTGGCATGAATAAACATACAGGTGTTCTGTTAATGGAAGGACAAACTCAGAGGGTTGTTAGTAGACATCAAAAAGAACAAAAATTTGCAATGGAACATGGTGTCGCAAACCACTTTGAGAGGGTGAAAATCGCGAAAAACGCATGCAGGTTCCGACGTCACGCTGGAACGACAAAAAAGTACAATAATAACTACGAAAAGATTTATTTGATCAATTATTACAAGAGTTGGTGGAAGTGGCGGCCGCTGACGTCATTGCAGAGCCTGCAACGACGTAAAAAGTCGGTGAAAAGTAGTATGGTGCGAACTACGGCACATCGGATATTGCTGTTGGTACATCGGCTGTGCTAAGCGCCCATTGCCATCTGCTCGACCGTAAATCAGATGCATATCAGCGTATTCCTCGTTCGTATAGTCAGCCATCACGATACTCATTGAAACAGACATCTAACTGCTACAAGTGCGTACTATCACAATAGCGCTGATTTACGTCTTCCGCAGCGCGTGATCCTACCCCAGCGCATGCGTTTCACGACGCTGCTTATGTCGGATATGTTGAGCGAACCCACGAACGAATTCAGCGATCGACTGACGTCGATCATTTTTCGTCTCCTCTGGACTCAGACCCTGCATGCGTTCTTCTCGATTTGCACCTTCTGGTCGTGGTTTGCGACATTATGCTCCATTGCAATTTTTATTTCCTCTTGATGCCTACTAACAACCCTCTGAGTTTGTCGGTCCATTAACAGAACACCCTGTATTTATGAGTGCAATTGAAATGTTATAAGGTCTGTTGCTCTCGAGGTTTTTTCAAAGAAGGTATCAACTCGCTCCGAAGATAAAGAAAAAAACAAAAAACACAGGAAAAAACCACTTCAGCCAATAGACAATGTTTTATATCTTGAATAATTTCAAGAGAATTCTCTACTTTGAAGAGAGGGCGTAATGAACACACAGTTCAAACGGTGTGATTAACACGTGAAGTACACTGAAACATTTTTTTTACTTCTTGGAAGCTGTCAATCTATTAGACACTTTTTTCAAAAATCCGCAAATTTCTTCTACCCAGGCTAACTGCGTAGGGTGGTTTAGTGTTCGAAAGGAGTGATTGTGTGTGTGCACTATTCCTCGAAAATGTTTCGCACGTCAATTTTTACAGCTTGAACAAAATGGATCGTTGCTGATTATCATATTCTCTTCCCTTTATTAATTTACATTATATATTATATATATATACTAGGGGGGCGCTGCCCCCCTGCCGCCTTTGGCGGCCAAACCCCCCCCCCCCACTTCTCTTCACAACATATCTTGTTTATTTCATCCCACTTCATCAGCGTGCTATGGAAAGGGACGCGTGAAAGCACCAGCTTACTGAAGAAGCGAATTTTAATAAAAATAATAATAAAGCAACAAAAAACAAATGAGATTCATCAAGCACCCCCAGAAACTGGGGCCCCAGATTCAATTCGCTGAATTTTAGTGGGGCCCACACTGGATATATCTCGGGCTACCGATGTGTTGCAAATTTTACAATGTTAAACAACAAAAATCAATGCGATACATCCAGGGGCCCGGAATTATAACCTATCAACATTCCCATGGAGCACTGACCTGGAAGCTTGTCGGGCACCCCCTGTGAGGGGCCACGGAAATTTTTCATTTTTATCAATTTTACAACGAATAAAATCCAGGGCCTCACATACAGTAGCGGGGACACAATATGCAGATTTTTTGGTGGGGAATCCAGACTGAATTTATCTCGGTCTTCCGCTGTTGCAAATTGTATAATGTTGAAAAACAAAAAGAATCAGATTCATCCAGAGCCCCAAAATGAAACCTGTAAACATGGGGCCTCCGACTTGGAAGCTTGTCGGTCATCCCCCGCTGCGATTGCCATGAAACATTTTCATTTGTATTCGTTTTACCAACGAATAAAAGCGAGGGCCTCAACCAATTACCCGGGACACCAATTCGCATACTTTTAGTGGGGCCCCAGACTGGCTTTATCTCGGGATTCCGCTGTTGCAAATTCTATAATTTACACTATAAATACATATACACTATATATATACACACTATATACATATACACTACTACTTTATACACTATAAATTAACCACAGAGGGGCCCTGAAAAGCTGGTATGGGGGCTTGCCATCTAAATTCCAGCCTAAGGGCCCTGCTGTAGGATATGGGAGCCTCTCGGTACATGCACATAACATGGTCCCGATGGGTCAAATGGGTCCCAATATGTGCTAGAGTTAAATGAATACTTGACCCAAAATCGTAACCGACTTCCGTAACACAAAAACGTAACAGATTTCCGTCACTCAAAAACTTCACCCACTTCCGTCACTCGGTTGCTTAGCAACAGGCCCTTTTCGAGTTTGTGATTTTATATTATAGAGTTATTTATTTATATATAAACTATATAGTTTATATAGTTATATATAGTTTATAGTTATAATTATAACGTTAACATTTTATCAACAACCGTAACGTATAATTTGAGTTGAAAGTTAAACGAAACGTAGATGAAGTTTGCATTAATTATGGAGATAAATCTCTCTCTCTGTGCTACTCACACGCGTGCAGGATGTCGCGAATAGTTTCTGCTTTCTCGCGCATCACAAACTTTTGCACACTGCACGCATGTTTTCAAACAGCACATTCGAAAAAGGGTTCGATATTTTTCTTCTTCTCATCGCCAACACTGCTTCGGTGATAATTCGCTCGTCTCCGCAAGCACCAAGATGACGCTCCACCGTGATTTCTAATACTTGACCCTACAAGTGCACCTCTCGTCCATATTCCTCGGCGTAACTTCAAACGAATTGGTACGTGCTGGAATGAGCGTGTAGTGAACCTGACGTGAAGTTTGTTTCTGTGTACCACTTGTTATGTGTGTGTGTGTGTGTGTGTAGCACTGCCATTTTATTTAGTTTTTCCCGAGTGAAGTGCAATGATTGAATCGTTGTAGGCCTATTGCTCTCCGTGACGAGACAACAGGGAACCGTAGAAAACCAGCTGCAGCCGACCACCACTGTGGTGACGGTGGGGTTCGAACCCGGGTCGTCGCGATGCGAGTCTGCCACTATGACACCTTTGAGCTTTGAAGACCGGAAGCACCCCACTTTCCACCTCGGAGAGATATCGATATTCCCGAAGGATGGGTGTATGTATCCGAAAGTTTTATTAAAATCAAAGAAACGTAGTCACACATCAGACGAAGGCGACGAAATATAACGTAAATAAAAAATTGATACAATCGTCTTGAAACATCAGCAATCGTCAATCTGGAATCGTGTAATTCATAAATAAATATATAAACAATTTAAGCCAATGGCCAATCAAAATTATTAACAGGATTAAATCGAATAAATCACACTTGAAACGCCCTTGTCGTCGATAATCCAATCCGTCTCTACAGGTGAACGCACTTAGACCTTCCCATTCACCGGCCAATTCTGGGCTCTTGGCGGTTCGAACTCGTCATCGCCCCCACCGCTCAGACGTGCACTGCCAGTCTTCTTAGTATGTACGCGGTGTAAGTTGTTATGCCCACTCGACCACCACAGCGGCCCACCCACCACACTATCTACGAGATGACCGCGAGTTACCCTAAAAAGGTTCTTGGACTCATGCTGGACTCGCACAGTGGGGATCCAGAATCGCACTCCATTGACGGCACAGTCTGGCGGTCGTCAGAAGTTAATTTCTGCGATTTTTCAATTGCAACGGGCAAACATGAGCCTTTTTGCTACTTGAAAAAAAGTCTTTCTGTAAGAGCGGAAGACCTACAACACTATAGTTATACATTAAAATCCGAGCACTTCCAATTTTCACTTCAAAATATGGAAGGCGGATGGCAGCACCCGTAAAACACGAAATCGCGCCAGAGTATCCGGGCAATAAGCAATGCACAAAGGCGCTATCGCCCATGATAATTTTATTTTGGTTTAATAAAACATCCTGGGAACTTTTGGAGTCGGGCTGCGGGGGTTGGTCCCGTCAGCCGCCGTTCGGGTCTGTAGGCCCGTTGCCGGGGTTCCGCGAGGTGGGGGGAGCTGCTGCCGCTGCCTCAGAAGACATTGAACATTGAAGGACCGGACGCACCCAGAAGACAGACAACCTTGAAGACCAGGCTTCGCGCTTGCAGCTAGGACTTGCACAGAGTCGGGGGTATCGGGAGGGGCGCTTTTCGGTCGTTCACCGGCGGGTGCCCCGGCCCGGCACCCCCGGCTCCCTCCAGCACCATCCAACCCACACGGGTGAAAGGCTTACATCCCGGAATTGACAGAGCCCGGGTCGTGTCTGGTCTGACAGAGTATCCGGGCAAGATCTTCAGAAACAAGTTCTTTACCTACCGAACCTGGGGCGGCAACCGATAGATGGCGCCTTCATTTCCCACTCAACTGGACTGGTTGGAAATTGCCGTATGGCGCGCGATAAATGGCCGGAGTTGGTGTGCGGTGAAATCGTCGAATACGAAAAACGCATAATTCTCTGACAATATAAAATTAAACGTCAAGACTTAAATCATTAACGACGCACGTCATCTAGGCTATTCCCCTGTAGCATTTAAAACACGACGGACCCACTTGGGCTACTTGAAAAGGTTTTAGGGGGAAAGTGAGCCTCTCTGAATGCGATAACAATTCATTCAATAACGCAACACTATAATAACGTAATAAATAATACAATAAAACAAAACAAATATAATAATGCCATAAATAAACATACATTACGATGTTTGCAAATTAATTTACTCTAAACGACCAGAGAAAGAGAGAAAGACTGTCGTTTAGGCTAGGGCGACTTGAGGACTCACTTCTTCGATATTCTTTTTGTGTGACTTTAAAAAACAACCCTATCTACGACTCTTGCTTTTGCCTCTTTTTTTTTTGGTTATTTCGGGAAATGAGAAATCGCACTACCGTTGGACAGATTTATTGCTCGCACTGCTACACCTTTAATTGTGGTGGTTCTCTTCTACAACGTTTTGCACCGAATTCCACGTTCAACGCATCTCTTAATCTCATTTGAAGAGTGAGGGACTTCTCAATTCTCTCTTCATCTTTCTCAGACTACATCCCGTGCATAAACTCTTGCTGTGACGCGCAATGGAAATTCATCAGTTCGCTTGTGGATATGACCATGTTCTTCCACTATTTCTTGAATAAGGTGCTAATGCACCTACAGTCTCATGGTCTTCTCCCAGGACACAATCTCCCCTTATTCTTGCGCTAGTCCCTCAAAATCACGTTCAATAATGCAATCAACCCACAGTTTTCTCCGAGCACAATTGAAAAAAAATGCTTCGAGTGCAGATATGCGTGGTTACGATGATACATCTAAGTTTCATATCGTAAACAGTGACATATTTGTACGGGAGTTCATTTTTTCGAGTTATGCACGCTGACCGGAGACTGTAGGGGAGAATATTATCCACAATTTCACAGCATGTGTGTGGACGAAAGCGAAAAACCATCACCCCGCGAATATAAATAAACAAAGTTCATTCGCTCGTAATGCGAAGCATCGCTCGTTAATCGAATCAAAATTTGTGCTCGTTATGAGAATTTCACTCCTTTGAACATTTTTGTCGCACTACAGTCATTTTATACTCACGAGGGCTTTTTTGACCGAAATAAAACAGGGAATGGTGCTTTGTGCCAATTACTTAAAGGGTTTAATTCCTTACAGGGCTTTGTCTAAAACACTTCAGGTGTCTCTGGATAGAAGGCATTTTCATGTTTTGACGGTTCCTAATCTCACATTGCACTGGTGAAAATGAGTCAATTTCACAAGTAATGTGCGCTGTGGTAATGTAGGTGCATGTTTAGCTGAATTCTTACTTGTGCATCATGGAAATTCTTCAAGTCTACGTAGACTACAACAGGCCAGCATTTTCTCTTATCGGTGATGTTTGGAACCATAATTTTTTTTCCAGTGAAATCCTTTTTGCCATCGCGTCTTTAGTTAACCGAAGTTCCACTGTAACTCCATGAAAAAAAAAACTAACAACCGTGCGCCTGCTGCCATCTGATGATAGTTATTTAATAACTGTTATTAAAGTCTACATACTACATTCGCTGATTCATTCAAGGTGAAACAAAAAGATTTGCTTTTGATTAGCTAACTACTCATTTAAAATTAATCACATATATAATTAAATACCATTACAGTTTATTCAATTATAGTTTGATTTGTAGTTAAAGTATGTTTTTTTTCAAATATTTAAGTGTAACGATTAAGAATATCAAAATGTATAGCGGGTCTTTAAACTATTAGTGCCAACTCCTTGTTCTGAGGAAGGCATTGTAACGTATAGCAACATCGTAATTGATGTAATGAATCACAAATACCACTTTATATTTTAGGCGACAATAAAGAAAATATACCCGGGTTTGAACATTGCATCAAGCTCAAAACAGCCTTACTCTCTTTCATCTTAAAGCAACACAATATTACATTGGTATAAAATGATAATATGAAAGAGAAAATAAAATAAAACATTTGTTGTGGAAAATTGTCTTATTCACCAGCTTGTCGAACATTTGATATCTTCGTTCGTGAAACTGTCTTGAAAGATGAACTATTGAATATTTACAAAAATATGTATACACACAAACGCACACACATTTTTCAAAAAATTCGGACACATATTTTATGTGGAGGATGTTTCAGAAACTCGCAAGCATCATAATTGGAGATCTCTCTGAGATGTTGGCGACATGACTTTTCTTGTTTTTCGAGCCAGTTTCTTGATGTGGAAATACATGGACGACACCTTCAAATCTTTGTGGAAGATTTAAGGAAAACTTTCGGTGCTCCAGTGAAGCGCCTTAGGACGCGATTCTGGAATCGTTGTAATTTGTAGTACATGTTGCTCTTAGATGCGAAAAACCCAAGCTGGGGCACCATGTGTCAACGATTTGTTCGTACATAAAAACTTCCTCCAATAGCAGAATCTCAATAGATTCTCTAAGAGGATCTGAGCCTTCTTGATTTTGTTCTTGGTAAGGCTCCTGAAGTTGAATCTTTCATCCAGGGTGACGCCCAGGTACTTAGTTTGAGTCGATGGCGCGATATCGTGTTGCTGTATGATGATATTCGTATTTGCAGGGATATCTCGGTTTGTGAGCCACATCATTACACATTTCTTTACATTCAACTTGGCATTGTTGTATGCATTCCATCTTTCGACATTTGTAATCAGCTCCTGGAGGTTAGTACTTAGCGCTTTCAAGGACTTCCTGTAGGTTGCAATTAATATAACATCGTCCGCGTATAAAACCAGGATGCCCTTTGGTACCATAGGATAATAATCCATGTTAATAAATGGAATAGCTTACTCCCGGAGGTAGTAAATTCTAACACAATTGACACGTTTAAAAAGAAATACGATAAACATGTTGGGGTAAATCGAGAAGCTCTGTCCATACTTGGAATAAGAGAACCATAAGTATTCTTTATGGGCATTGTAAAATACTTCATCATGTATATATATATTGTTTGTAATTGCATTTTTAAGTGGGTTGCTATATTTTGAAATATATGACATCCATATTTATTATGGACATCTTTTTCTCAGCCACCTTGTTGTGCATTTTGCCTGTTGTTGCGTTGCATTTGTATAAAATATTGTGTATCGTCGGGCCCAAGCTGAAACCTTGGTTAATTCCTGCGGTTATACGTCTTATTTCTCATGTTGAGTCGTTTATCTTGACCTGAAGGAGGAGAAGTGGAGACGTCGTTTGGAGAGAGCTGCTGTAAAAGTGATTCACTGCGAATTCATTTACTTTGAGCTCGTCTTCAAATATCAGTCACTGTGGATCGTTGGAATCGTGGTGGCTTCTTTGTTCATTTTTCTACAGATGTCGTACACGTTCTCATCTTCTGGCTTAGCGTTCATGACCCATTCATTGAACCTCTCGTTTAGGAAGTTCCTAATGAGGCTTCGCGTCTCGGCTTTTCTTCTATTGCAATGTGAGTAAAAATGCGGATCTCTGGGTTTCTGATACGATTTTCTGTACCTGTTCTTCTCTCTGTCTCTCACCTTTTCTTCGGGAAAGTATGGAAGCGCTAGTGGATTATGGCGTCCAAGTTTCGTAGAAGTTGCAGCGTCGACGCATGCCTGTATGTCATTCGTGATTTTTCCAACTGGATTTCCACTTCTTCTGTTTCCTGCTGTGGAATCAGTGTAGGTATATCTTGGAGTAAACATTGGTATTTTTTCCGGGCTGTCTTTTTGGAGGTGTAGATTGGTACAGAGGTTGTGCAATTTATTATAACTTCAACTGGCAGATGATCTGAGTTAAGAACACTCAGAACCTTCAATTGTACTTCAAACTGCCGGGTTTTCACCAGCGTTATGTCCAGAGGATATGGTCGGCCGTTCAGGTTGTGTGGATAGTGAGTGGGAGTTTGAGATCCCACAATGCATATTCCATTTCTGTCACAATGTTCTTTTAACTTTTTACCTTCTGAGGAGTCGATTCTTGAGCCCCAGTAAGAATGTTCTGTCGGGTTTTCCCCATATACTGGGAGCATTAAAGAAGCAACAAGTCATTGTAAAGGCATGTACATGGCTAAAACGCATTCCTAGGGAACCACGGTAACCAAAGTAAATATCACGAAAGTCATTGTTGAGGTTCAGAGACCATTGTTGTCCGAACGATTTTCGCTTAATTCGGGCATATTTGCATAGTTTCTAACGAACTTCTGAAGTAACATATCATTAAAGTCGGGCCCCGTTTGGTATACCTGCAAAATTTGGCGACGATGGATCTATAAATTTAGATTTGTATAGGGAACACACATACACAGAAAATCAGTTTTATATGCAGGGTGCATAGCAAACAAGGGGGTATGGAATTTTATTGGCAAACCGTTGATACTAAGAATACCAATCAGAAAAAATTTCCAAAGAACGTGTAGTAATATTAACTTTTTACACAGTCCCCGTGTGCCCCAAAACCCGATTAGAAAGTTGTTGCCCAGTCTCTCCTGATGACAACAAAAATATTCCACGCTTATAAGTGCAATATTCACTGAGATGATACTTGAATTTTACTTGAATTCGAAAAACGAAGGAAAGTTGGAAAAAATACCCACCTCTAAATACGGAAAGAAACGTTTTACCCGCATTAACACTGTTTTTTCCCAACTTTCCTCCGTTTTTCGAATCCTAGTACCTTGGGGAATGTTTCACACACTTTTAGAAGCATGAAATTTTCTTTGTTGGCATCAGGAGACACAGGACCACAACTTTATAACTGGGTTTTGGGGCACCCGGGGACTTTAATTGAAGTTAATACAAATACAAATACAACGCCACAACAGGCAAATTGCCCAACGAGGTGGCTGAGTTAAGAATATCATGGATCCCGAGCCCCTACCTACTACTGCTACGCCACACATGCAACCCCCCCCCCCGCGGAACCCCCCAACGAATCGGTACATGCGGGAATGTGCGTGTACGTGTAGTGCTACCTGACGTAAAGTTTTGTTTCTGTGTAATGCTTGGTATGTGTAGTGCTGTCATCTGCCCCCAGTTTTACAAACTATGAGTGAAGTGTTATGGTTGAATGATTTATCGTTGTAGGACTGTTGCTCTCTGTGGCGAGACTTTTTAACGGGGAGATCGGCTCGCATTTGCGCCTTGAAGTTGGGAACCACAGAAAACCAACTTCAGCCGACCACCACTGTGGGGTTCGAACCCGGATCCTCGCATCACGAGTCCGGCACTATAACCACTCGACCACCACAATATGTAATAACTGCTTTCAATATGCAAACTAACCAACTAACTTTCAATATGTAATAACTATACACCCCCTTGAAACATGAATGTCATATCTGAGTACCACACGTTAGTTGGAAACTTTTTCTAATTGGACGTATGTCTCTAGTATCAACGGTCCGCCAGTAAAATGCCATAACTCCTATTTACTAGGCACCCTGTATATAGATTATACTGCAATCTGAATACTGATTACGCAGAGTATACACAGCAATGCTCGCCTTTTTTGTTTAACGAGTCACAACGTTGTTACGTTATTAGGGTTATTTCGTGTCCGTTTTCTAACTACGCCGCGGTGCTGGAGTATCAGAAACGGCAGTTGTGATTTTTTCTTATGATTGCATTTTGAAGTCAACGAAACCACCATTGCTTTCCTGATAAGCCTCTCTCCAGGAAAATCCCAATCGTTCATCGAATCAAGTCCTATCATATCAATCCGGTTGATGTTTCTGGGCCATGATTTCGATGCTCTACAATCTTCCCTTATGAAAGAGTCTAAGCGGGGGCTCTGAACCAATCAGCCTAGTAGTGCAATTATACAGGGTGTCCTCCAAGCGCTAATGCGACCTGTTTTTTTTTTTCATCAACCGTCTGCCGTAGATGTGTGGTTCCAATTTAAAAAATTCGTTCAAAAATTACCCTGTACTTGTTTTGATAGTGTGTGACAAAATAAAAAGATCTGAATTTTTTAGATCTTTTATTTTTTTAGATCTTTCAACTTGAGGCCGATAGGAAGAAAAAAAACCATGTGTCTAAGCGCAATATTCACAGAGATATTTCAATTCAAATATCTGAGAAAAGTTACGATATAGAACAGCAAAAACTAACGGACAACGCTGTTTTCCCTCTTTTATGCAGTCTTTTCCCAACTTTTCTCAGATTTTCGAATTCGAATATTTCTGCGAATATTGCACTTAGAAACGAAAAAAAATTTACAGGCGTCTGGAGAGAACGGGCAACAACATTCTCATTGGAAGTTAGAGGACAGGGGGCCGTTTCAAAATTTAGATTTTTTTTCTTTTATTACGCACTTTATTTGCACTCTTAAATCTAAATTGGCGCAGTGTAATTTTTGAACGCTTTTTGAGCATTTTATTGAAACTATACCTCTACGACGGATGATTGATGAAATAAGGATGATCGAGCATCACTTGTAAACGTATTACGAGTGATTTTCATGCATCAATACGTTGGTCTATTCAAAATCTCACCGTGGTCTATATGCACTTACATATACAAATCATCAAAGTGTAAATGCGATTATATCATTATTTTTTTGTAATGAAAAGCTTTAGCAAATTGGGGGTGGGAAATGTTCTGTACTAGACCAGCGTATTTCTCGCCTATTCCTTTAATGTAATTTGATGCCGTTTTTGGTCAATCGCGCTGCCGGGAACACAAGAACGCATTTCATTCAATACAGATCTATATATGAACAGAGATATATGAATACAGACATATATGAACAAAAGAAACCTACATTGGGAAATTTATATTTCTTTAAATATTATTAATTAATGATTTTGTTTTTTCAATTTATGTTTCTTACCGAGACAGACAAGGTCCACCACCGTGAGACATCTGGGCAAGCTTCTGCCATCGATAGAGTTTGAAGACAATTTCTTTTTCCATATGGTACTCCAAATGCGGCGCAGCGCCATGCTCAAAATCGGATCTATTCCACGTGTCAATGTTATTATGATGTCCGTTGGAATCTCCCTGTCAAATCGGCGATGGAAAATGACCAGACACTAACATGAATTATCGGCTGTTAACAAGATCACGTTTCTTGCTGCTGTCGTTCGTTCGCATCATGAGAACTCACTGCAAGTGGAAGAAAATCAGCCACGTTAATACATAATTGTCAAGAGAATCATGGGTATGATAGAAACTATAATAATTCCGATGTAACATGAATGATATTTTCAGTTGCATGTAGTTTAGTTTCTTGCTCTCCAAGAGTGTTTTGAGAAAGCCCAGTGTTCGAGACAATGCTGCGAGTTCTTGCTTCAAGTATGATAAAAATAATAAATGTGACTTGGAGCGTGTTTCAGAACGTGGGAAATGCTTCAAAGCTTTCCTGGAACACCAATATGGCTTGCTCTAGGGATTCTCGGAGCCTTCGAGTCGTGGCTCTTGGTATCGTAATGATTTCGGTGTGGCCTAGGGTACGACCCGGATACTTTTGGGGCCTTCTTTAGATGCGATTTCATGTACAGTTGTTTTTTGGTTGACGGGGGTTGAGAGAAGTCACTATCCAGAATAACATGATATTGTTACGGAATGCTGGAGTTATATATGAGGAAATGTATATATACTGTATATAAATATCCCATAATTTTAAAGGATAAAACAAATGAATTTCAGAATTAAGGAAAAGCATTTCCATCATTAATAGAAAATTATTCCGAAATTGGTGAAAAATAATTCTGAAACAAAAAAAAAAAAAATTGAATAACAATACGAGACATACTTTCAGAGTTTTAAAATTTAGGGCCTCTCCCCGTTGGATTCTAGTATTAATCCTAGCGTTGGAAGTGCCAAGAAATTTAGCCTCCATCTATGCTTCATAAATTAATATATATTAGGAAATATATATATATATTTTGAAAACACGAGAGGGATTACTGCAATAAAATGACCTGACCTGAATAAAACGTTTTGTGGCGGTTCCGCGACACGTTCGCCGTTCTACCGCACTTAACAAGCGGGCCAATGGGGTAGCCTATAGTTAAAATTTTTATTTCATTTTACTCATTTTTGTCGGAATTTGTGAAGTTTTTGTCTCCAATTTAAACAAAACTAGAGATTTTCATAATTACATACTTGATTGTCAACAGATGGCGGGCGACACGTGTGTAAAAATAACATCATTTTGATTCATTTGAAACCACATACAGGGTGGTTCAGAAAAGATGGGGAAAACTTTAAGAGGTGATAGTACACGCTAATACAAACAATTTTCATCGGAGAATGCATGGTCTTAACATGAAACGCAAACGCTCTAGCGCGTTTCGAAACGATCGCTCCGCAAACGTTAAAGTGGCATTCCTGTTGAAATTATCGGGAGAAAAAGAATACCATGCATGCAAATGTAACCTGGGCAAGAAGAAGAAGAAACTGTATGTAAATCTGCGCCACAATGAATAAAAGGCGCGGATGCCAGCCCTGTGAAGTTATTGCAGCGTGCAATCGCGCGTTTTAGAGTGAAACCGCCTGGCATCCGCGTCTTTTATTCACCGTGACGCAGATTTGCATACGGTTTCTTCTTCTTCTTCTTCCTCAGGTTACATTTGCATGCATGGCGTTCTTTTTCTCTCGATAAATTTCACCAGGAATGCCGTTTTGACGTTTGCGGAGTGGCCGTTTCGAAACGCGGTAGAGCGTTTGCGTTTCATTCTAGACCTTGCATTCTCTGATGACAATTTTTTGCATTGGTGTGTACTTTCACCTCTTAAAGTTTTTCCCCATCTTTTCTGAATCACCCTGTATAATATCATTATATGCAATTTTTTTCTTCTCTCTGGTTAAACAAAAAAATATGTTGAATGTATTTCATTCCATGCTTGTAATTACGTTGATCTCGATTTACGTTATTCATTAGTCCCAAGGCTAACGACGTAAGTCGAAAAGGACGGAAATTGAAATGGATTTTTTTCCCACTTATACGGGGTGATCGGTTACAAGTCCCTTGGCCAGAAAACACTTTGGAACCATTGATTCCAGAGGAATACTTTCAATTAGAAAAAATTATTCAAATGACGCGCAGAATTCAGATATGCCATTCGTATTGCAAGGGTATAGTTAATTATTATTGTATAGTTAATGATATAAGGTGAGCAAATGATTTACGACCGCTCGATGTGCGGCCGACCACTTCGTGAATTGGCCGCGAGTTTTGTTGGCCACTAAAAGTTCAAATTGCAGAAACGATTCGGACTTTGACTGGCAATTTCGTGAAGTGGCTGGAGATACCTGGCCAAAGCTCGATGTAAGACGGCCCGGCAGGAGTCAAATCAATTGTTTCAATCGCCGACGTGCGATACATGTCTACATATAGCAGCTCTATCGGATTAGCTCCATGTGACGAGAGAATAAAATAGCGAAATTTGAGAGAAAGAGAGAACTATATAAAAATAATAATTTATAAACATGTAATTGTTTTCTGCCAAATTTTTCGAGAAAACAATTATTACCACACTGTGACTGCGGTTGAATGGGTTGCAATAACTAACGTGGCCATAATTATCACGGAAAAAACTACGCCAACTCGATCCCGAATCATGTCTTTTGTTATCGGACTTTGGCCAGGGATCAGCGGTCACTTAGCGAACTGGCTGGCCAATGAGCGAATTTCAGACATTGGCCGGGTGAATATTTAACAAAATTGGCCAATTCGTGAAGTGGCCGGCCCCGTCACGAATTGGCCAATTTCGGGCTTTGGCAGTAACATATCAGCCATTTGCCACACCAAAGTGAGATGACACAAGGGGGAAAACACATTCAAACATACAAGAGATAAGAAAACTGGACGTATGTCCGGTCCAGACTAACTAATGTCGAAGGCCCTTCTTTTTTTGGATTTTCACGCACAATTTGCAAATTATGATGTAAATTTCTCTTCTTCCCTTTTGAAATTGTCTGATGCTATGACATATTTTGAAAACAGACACAGAATTTGCAACGTACTTACTATCCGTAGAAAATATATGGCATATAGTTTTGTTAACCGAAAATAAATATTATGTCTCTGTTTTTTATAGTTCTTTTCTGTTTTGCAGTATAACCCCACTCTCTACGTTGCCCCTCTTTTACGTCCAAATAATAATTACCCCCTTGTATAATAAAAGTATGTATTTCAAACCCCATTGTCACCCCTGTCTTACGCACGAAATGTTTTGTCCCACCGGTGTCCGCTTAAGGGAGGTTTCACTGTGGTGTGTTCTATCAGTACTCTAATGCGGCTTTTATCTCAGCAACCGTTCATCGTAGAGGTACATTTTTAGTTAAAAAAAAATGCACAAAGGAATTCAAAGTTTACCCTCTACCAGTTTTGAGAGTGAAAATACAGTACGTCACAACATAAAAAAATCTAAATTTTTATACGTTCCCCCTGCTCTTTCTAATTTCCGACTAAAAAGTAATACAACGGTAAAATCCAAACATTACACTTATAGTTCGGAAAATAAGAGGCAGATGGAAGCACTATTACAAGCATTACACAGAAACAAGCTTCACATTAGATTCACACAACACGGACACGCACATTCCAACATATACCAGTTCGTTAGAAGTTCTGCAGAGGAATACGGACGAGATGCAGGTATGGTTTAGTAGTAGTAGATAATATGCAACTGTATATATAATATGAAATTCAAATATTTTGAAAGCGCAATCAGCGGATTATACGCAGGAGACTGATACGGAATTATTCATTTCATGGAATTGCGGTGTGTTTAAAATTTCAAAACGTCATTCCACTTTAAACGTCACATTGCAAATTTCTATAACTGCAATAAATTTGTTTCTGTTAAATTTTGCATTTTTACGCTCTCAATCTGCTTTTTCTTCTTCTTTTCAAATAAGTTGTATGGACTTCAGAACGAGTTCTCGAAATTATGTAGTTACGGAATTTTTTTCTGATTTTACATTGAAATTGTCCTCACAGTTATCATTATTATTATTTGAAACAATGATTATTGTTATTTATTATAATATTTATTTTGTTTTATAAGTTCAATCATTTATACGGCGAGTTACAGGTCATGAAAACTTGTTACAGTGGATCTCCCGATTATAACCGTTATTCCCGTTTATAACATTTCGAACGTTTTCCCCGCTCAGCACGACGTTTTTTTGTGGTCCAAACTCCTACTAATACTTATCCAGGTCTCCCGTTAAAAATTTTTACCCGCTTACAACATTTTTTTTATGGAGACATTTTGAAAACCGCCATGAGTGGAATCCACTGTATAATAGAACTTGTGTAATACATTATTATAGAATTATATACATAATTGTAGATTCTATTTAACATTGAATTTCTTGATAGAATATGCATACTAATGTTCATAAAAACTTTGATCTTTTTGAAGAATATTTCCTAATTCAGATGATATATAGGTAGAATCGGTACTTATACAAGTAAATGCGATTCACTATAATTTTATTCGTATGTTACGGTAAATGTCATAAATTGGTTATTAACTACAACCCCCGATTATTATGACATCGTGGAATTAAGTCACCAATTACGTTTAAGTCACCAATATTATCGGTTTAAGAAATTATCAATTTTACCGGTAGCTGTTCGTAATACCCAGGCTTACCTGGTAAATTTGATAAATAATTGAAATTTATCACATTTACCGTTGATTATGTATAATACTCTCGAATAGTTATTGAATATGATGTATATGAAAAAAAAATCCAAATGTTCGTGAAAGTTTGATGATATTACGATGTAAAGAACTCTCATTCAATGAATTTCATGATCTAAGGATTGATATCACGATTTCAGGATTAAAAACTCATTAAATGAAAGAATTTGTTAAATGAAAGTGGGAGATATCGGAGTGGAGGGGTGGTTCGTAAAATTTGTAAAATAGGAGTCTATTATATCAGGGTATGATATTATTATTATTTTTTTTTAATGAGAGTTCATTATAGTGAGGGTAACTGTATAATCACCGGCGGAAGTGATACTTTTCTCAGCATTTTACGAATTTATCAACGTGACTTGAGTATAATGCATAACTGCAAGTAAACGTGATATATTTGTTAAAAATTTATCGAACCGAAATGGTCAGTGATTATGCATAATAACCCAATTTGTCACGTTTGCCGCGTAACATACACGCAGAATATTACTTTTTCATCAAGATACTGAATATATAAATTTAAAAAAAATGAACTTCTTACTATATATTCGTGAGAATTCCAACTAAGAATCCCAGGTATCCTTGAAGATCGTACCGAAAAATATAAGGAAATGAAAACGGTATCTATACTACGTTTCAAGTAAACGCCGGCAGTAACAGCTGTCCACTGAGTACACGATGCCAAAATCCCCCGGGAGAACGAAGTGACATGGACGAGAAAATTGATTGCATTCGCTTTAGCGAATCAAAGATCACTCACACACAAACTTGAACACCAAACTCTCTCTCTCACTTTACGCCAACATTCCGATCCTTGAAAACTCTGGGAGACCTTTTCCCACTCGGTGTTACGCTGTTAATAAGACGTGGCGGTGGTGGAAGCAAACGGATATGCGTGGTCCACAGCGATGCCAACGCCATCTCCGAACGATTCCTCCTGGAGGATGGGAATGGGAACTCCGGATTAACTCCCTCTTTCTGTGATTTGAGCACGTAACCTTTCAACATTTGCATTCCACCAACACCCTAGCCTTTTCCTACTCGACTGATCCCATTGGGAATCTCTCTCTTAAGTGATCCGAAGACCATCATTTCCCGAAAGATGGCAGCTCCCCAAAAAAAACCCGAACCAACTGCTAAATAATTCACTCTCCAGCAGTGATTTTCGCGCACGTGTGTGTGAGTGTGTGTGGAGAAAAGTTTTGGCGGAAACATTTCCGGAAAGTTTTGCGAAGTTTAAAGTGAATGAACTTATGCATTATAAATATGTCTATGATATTTGCTAAATGACCTTTACATTATACGTCGCTAATATACTGTTACTAATTGCGAATAGTAAATATACTATTCGCAAATCGAAGAGGTTTGGAATGTGCATCTCGCTATGCCCCCCCCCCCCCCAAAGCATTTTTGCATAATCTGATGGTGGAATAATTTCTTTCAATAATCATGGAATGATTACTTTTAATAATCATGGAATAATTTTTTCCAATAATTCTGTGGTGTTTGGTTGGAACATGATGTCTCCAAAAAACGGCTTTTTGATCTGAATGCAAGTCTTGGTAATTATAACTAATTAGAAGTGAGATAAATGCACAAATACGAGCGTACGGCTAAATAAACTGCTGACGTATGATATTTCCATTTGTATTTGTCCGTATGTTTTATCTTTTATTTTTAATTGACAATGAATATGCTTATATGTCAAAAATTTGATTTATGAGTTATCATGTTCTGAACAAACACCACAAAATTATGGAATGATTTCTTTCAATAATTATGGAACCATTTCTTTAAAAAAGAATCATTTCTCCGATTAATATTAAAATTATTTCTTTCGAAAATTCTGAAAGTAGTTTCTTTATTGATGTTTATTCTTCTCAAGTCATTTCTATAAATTCTGTGAGCATGTGGCTTTTTCGTTTGCGGGCCACTGCAAAAACCTTCGAGGGCCACACGTGGCATGACGTTCATGCTTTGAAGATCTCTGGGCTAAAGCTTCCAAAGAACATGACATACCGAAAATAGAGGAATAAAAGAATGAATAATTATAAGAAAGAAAAAAGAAATCATTAAAAAAATCAATTATTCCAACGGATAACAAAAAACAGCGAATGAAGTGTCACCGCACATATTAGTAGAAAGCTAAAATGCATAATGATATATAAAAAACGATTTAATGAAAGAAACCACAGTTAAAACAATGTATGTTAATAGCCTATTCTTAATTATTCCCTTTAGAAATGAAATTACTCCTCTTAAAAATACAATTGTCCCTCTTGAAAATACAATTGTCCCTCTTGAAAATCAAAATGTCCCCTTGTAGTGCGTGGGCCCCACATTAAGAACGACGGGATTAGTGGATGAAGAAGATATCGATCGAAAGTTAATCGCTGATACCATTTAATTAATATGAGTTAGAAGAAATCACACACAATATATACAGCTTGTTATAATTAAAGTTCCCATACTCTGAGTAGTTTTTCTCAAAAACTGCTATTCCGAATGCAGCCAAATTTTTAGGATGTCTTAATGACATCGTGTGAAGAGATTTATAAAATAAATTTTAAAAAAAATTCAATTTTCGACCACCAGGAGAAAAAGCGATGCTTTTTTTACTGCGTTACACATTTTTTCCCCCATGGCCCATATAGCGTATATACCAAGTTTCAATGGAATACGTCCTCCAGAACGCGCGCTACATAGGTCGGAGTAGTGTCAATATATGTGTACTGCTCAGAGCTATATAGCGTGCCAGTTCTGGTAGACGTATTCCATTGAAACGTGGTATATACGCTTTTTTTTTTTTTTTAACCGAGCACAACTCAGGTCTATCGCCATAGGCAATTTTCTACCTAGTAAGTTGTGCCGGAAGTGTAAGTGTGTGTATAAAATAAATTGAAAAATGCTATGCCTAACAGTCTGAGTGCGTATCTAGTGTTGTGTATGATTTTTCAGTGCTGCCATCTATATCTCAGAAGTGAAGTGAGTGATGTGTAGTGACTGAATATTTGTACTGTTTGTAGGTCTGTTGCTCTCTGTGGCGAGACTTTTTAACGGGGAGATCGGCTCGCATTTGCACCTCGAAGTTGGGAACCACCACAGAAAACCAACTTCAGCCGACCACCACTATGGCGACGGGTGTATATACGCTATATGGGCCGTGGGAAAATGTCCATAAAAAGTGCCACTTTTTCACCTTTCGTTCTTTCTTTCTTTCTTTCAAAGCGAGAGCGGCCATATCTCTATCGGCTTTAGTCAATTTTAACCATTGCCCGTTTGAAGGGGTGAGACCGTGTCGGAGAGAAATTTGTTTTACACAATCATAGTGCATACACAGAATATTTTTTTCATTTGGTGGTTGAAAATTTTGTGAACTATTTTTTTTAAATATAAACTTCTCTCCCATAGTATAATGAAGCTATCCTAGAAATTTGCTGAAATCTACTCAGAGTACACGGGAACTTTGATTACAATCACACCTGTATATAATAGTGAAAATTCGGAACCTCAACAAATATTCATTCATTAACGTATTCTATGGAAAATTTTCGTTATAACTGAAGGTTCTGGAATCATGGCCAATTTAATTTAAAATAATGAGTTTGAAATTAGAAGATTGATTCGCTGATGATTGCAATGAAGTCATTGCTTTGCAGCAGCGTTCCTTAACCTGTGTTCTGTGGAACAAAAGTGGTTCGTTAACGAATTCGATATTCTAATTCAGACTGAATTCAAATATCATTTGATAGTTATAATCAATGTTAGGTCTTATAGGATTCAAATTAAAAAAGTAGTCCTCTGTTTCTTAGGATAACCATGTTTTATTCACAAAAATATAAACAATCGGGAAATTAAGCAAGGCAAAAAGTATGAGGTGTCACCAACAACATTGAAATTGAGTCGGAAAAAAATCACCAATTTTTGCTAAATGTTACAATCACTAATGGGTGGGAAATGAAGGACTATAGGAAATTGCAGTGAATTCGAATGTAGTTCTCGGCAGCCAAAATTTTCATAGATATGAATTAGTGATGGGTAAATTACAACCGGTGGGCCAGATGCGGTCCGCTTGGAAGTTCTATCCGGCTATATTTCGAAATAACAGTATAGAAATTTTCAATTTCGTTGTATTAAAAAAACCATTTCGGAGGGTGTTCCTTTTTTTTACGTATGGGAAATTTAGTTGTGAGAATTTTTAAATAGAAATTGGTGAAAATACTTTTTTGCATATGCAAGATAATTTAAAAAAATGTGAAATGGATATGCAAAAAGCTATTTTAAAATATTTTTTATTCATTTCTTTTTTCAAAGTTGTAAAGGATAACAGACCCATTGTCTCTCATTTACAATGAAACCTCGGCAGTCTAAATTTCCAATTATGAATTAATGTCCGAACACATGTCCAGCCCACAACTATTTTTCTTTTTGTTTTTTGGCCCATTCCTAAAACGTTTGACCATCACCAAGCGAATCCAGAGGGAAGCGATGGGAGTTATCGCCCCTCCCAAGAGCCGAATAACATCGGAAATTTGTGTATCCCGTAAAATACGGTATGATCCATTGCACCTATATATTGGCTTGTCTTCACTCCATTCTCGAAGCTGAAGATGTCTGCTTTCATTCCATTCGAGCTGAAAACTGGATTTTCACATGGAGTTCGTATTTCTGAATTTTTGACAATATATTAAGAACAAATAGTGTTGCCAACCAGTGAAAAATAAGCATGGTGGATGAAGACTTCTGAATGAAAAAAAAAAACTAGGATTTATTTTATTATTTTCACAGATCTATGATTCGAAAAAAAAAGGCCTCAATTATGTACATTCTGGAGTCTGCACGTATCTGCACCAATCCTTTAGTTTATTACACAAGGTAATTCAGAGAGAATCATCCGATTTCATAATGATGACTATGTAATTCTTTTTTAATTAACGACACGAAATTATAATTAATACGTAACTATGAAGGGAAAGTCAATTTTTTTAATGTATTGTATAAGACATCCTTCAGTCACATGTATGATATTAAGACGATATGAAATTTTTTTGAGAAATACTTGCCGAGAAATAGGATTGCAAAATATTGCCCGCCTCCACGGCTTGTTGCATGTAAAGACAGAATTTTAGCCATTTTGGCTCATCATTAGGCATAATGATGAGCAATCTGGTAACTTGTGCATTTTTTTCTCTTCGTATGTGATTGGGATGAGATAATTTATGCATGGGATGCTCGCGTTAATATGTCTGCCCGATGGACTTATCAACTTTAACTTCCTGCCCATAAGATAGTCATTTTATATTCGATATTGACTGAAAATTTCTTAAAGCCAGTTAGCGTCATCCAACGTAATATGAACGTCATTCAAGATATTTCATGATCATTTCTGATCAATTTCATCTTACAGAAATGCTGATTTGTGATTCAAATCAAATTTTAATATTGATATTATAAAATAATTTATTTCTCAGAAAAAAGTAGGACAGAAAAGTTTTTGCTCTTAAAGTAATTTTATTTGTGAGTTAAAAATACAAATTAATTATGGAATAATTTGTGGGAGTTGGTAAAACGTGATTCGTCACAAAACCTCTCAGATTAGGAAGTGACGAGATAATTCATTCGTAGCGTTATATTAATAGAATTCGCTCGTGAAGAAAGAGGCAAACGATGGAACAATCCCCAGTCAGTGAGCGGACAACTTCTCTCCATTCTAGGGCCTACATAATTGTCCGAATTACAATCCAACAAAACTCCGCGTGCACCGGGGGGGGGGGGGGGGGAAGGGAACTCCGGCATATAAGCCGCACCCAGTATGATTTCTTGCTATGGTGATGCGGGTCACAAACATTTAAACAGGATTTATTAATTAATTAACCGAACTCTTCATTTTTTGGAAAAATAGTATTTATATGTCCTCTCACAGACGGTGAAATCATCGCAGAAGGAAACTGCGTAAATAGGCTTCACCGTGGACTACAATTTAGTACCAGACTGAATGTTTGCTCTCATGCCCAGCCTTCAGGGCTGATGGTGGGATTACAGACGGGCTAGTAAACAGCCTGTGAAGGTGTATTTAATGTGCGTCCGTAAGTATAGACTGTCAGTAAGTAAGTAACAACGGCTTTTTCCTGTTCCTTACTAAATAGAATTTTTCCCGAGTTTCTGTCAAAGTTGGCAGATTTTCTCCGCAAGTCCGTCCACAAAACTGGACTTGGGGTTAACGCATCCGATTTTTTTTTCAAGTTTCTCGGCAATTCATTAGATTCAGCGAAGTCAGTAAATCCTTTATATGCGGTCTTAGAAAAAAAATTCACTGACGGCTGGATTTTTTAGATTTTGTTTTCTTCATGGTGGCGAAACTTTTCCCAAGCACTTCTGTGGTGTTGGTGTATCTTTTCTCAAACGCGGTGAGCTTAATGTTCTGCTGAGAATTTTTCCAGTTGGGGTTTTTTAGCCCTCGAGTTGATGTTGTGATTTGCTCGCAGTTCAGTCAAATATTTTCTTGTGTGCCTCGCGTATTTTGTTCAAGTTTTACTTACTTAAAAGGAAAACACGTTGGAGAGAAATTTTGCTCGCCGAGAGATTACTATCACTGACCTTCGATGATTGCGCAAGAAAATCTGCTACTGTTACTTCCATAACTACCGTAGTAGGTTTCTGAAATCAATTATGTCTCCCGAGTGTTTTATTTCTTATAATTGAAAATATATATTTCTTATGGGCGAATTTTTTCAGTCATCTCGTTGGGCAATTTAACTGTTGTGGACCTTGTATTTGTATTTAAATGGGTTTTGGGTTTTTGTGTGTTGAAAATCCAATTTACCAAGTCAGAAATAACTTTTTTTCTACATTAACAGTAATTTGCGTCAATCGAAACTACTGTTGGCCAATTCTGACGTAGGTCAACGGGGGAATTTATCATGTAGAAACCGGCTGAGGTCCTGAAGATGGGCAAATTTCTGAGGAGAGTGAGAAAGAATATCATCTGTAGATTTAAAAAAAAAGAAGATAATAATAATAAATAAAACAGTGTGAAACCCCCTTATAACAACACCGGGAAATCCGCGGATTTCGTCGTTGTAATTGATGTGTCTTTTCCACAGAGGCTGACATTTTTGAAAAATGTTTTTTTTTTCTCGAAAAATATAACCAGATGCAATCAAATACTGCGCATGAAGTTCTTATTCCATTATGATTAAAAGTGACCAATGACAACTGACAAAATCAATTTGATCAATGAAAATACTGTGAATTGGGATCATTAATGCGAGACATCACCAATTCTTGCTAAAAATCGTTGACATTTGTCCGCGAAATTGCAAAATATTGCTTTAAGTAAACAGAGGTGAGAAATACCGTGCTATAGGTGTGCTATGATTTAAAGTGCACTGCAAAGAAAAGTAATTGACACGGCAAGCGTGAGAGACTAATATTTATAGTCTCATTAATTTTTACACAATCTGTTAAGTTCGTAAGTTATCATCCTGATTCTAATATATATTATGAAGTAAAATAACCTACATTTTGGAAAAAAACGGGGCATTTTTATGAAATTATCGAAAAATGAAAGCATTTTTTTAGTGAATCAGTAAATGATCACAAAGATGTCAAAAAAAAGAAAGTATAGAGAGGGAACCGAACACATAACCTTCAGCACGTGCGTCTGGTACTGTAACCATTGCTCCAACTTCGGGCGTCCGAATTGCGTCCAATTAAGAATATACATTGTTAAACATCACCAACAAGAATTTCACTGTGATGACTCATTTCTCTCTCTCTCTCGGCCAATCACGATGCGCTAAATTTCTATAATGTAGCTAAGAATGTAGGGATTGTTTATAAGCGTCCCGACGCAGGGTCAGATAATTAAGGTGAGAGATAACAAAACGTCTTTGTTGAACATAAACCACAAAAAAGCTAAATGCCATCGGCAACAGCAACCGGCGTCACGTTTTAATGTACTTATGCGGAAATTTCGAAGGAAGATACTTAGTGGGGGGGGGGGGGGAGAAAAACCGCCCGTTCCGTCATTTTTCTATGGCCTTTGTATTGAAAGTCATAAATTATTGCTTCCCCGAAGCCCGAGGAGGATGACTGCGGTACCAGACATGGCCCAGGCTCTGTCCCGTGTGGGATATAAGCAAGGAGGATGACTGGACCCAGTCATAGTGCGAAGACTGCTTAAAAGTCCGAGCCCTAGCTAGGACTTACCCACTTGTCGTTACAATCTCTTAACACCCGAACCAAGACTAACTATTAAAGAAAAGTTTTTTTGATTGATATGCGTTTACTTTAGTATTGTATAATGTTTTTATATATTTCGCACGTCAAAAATTAATTAATTAATTTGGGTGATAGTGATAGGAACCGAGAGACACCCAGGCTCTGTCATACTCGGTGATATAAGCACATTGTCCCAGGGGACTCGGGTGCCTCCGGGGAACCTAACCATTCATTGAGCTTGAGAAAGATAAGTTACATACATGAGCAGGTGCCATCACGCACCTCGCCAGTAAACAAGTATAAAATTTATGATCGAAAAAATGGTGATTCATGTCAATAAATCACAATTGTAAATCACAGGTTATAAATCACAAAATCATCGTAATAATCGTCATAATCGGGAATAGTTCTTGATAAAATTTGATCTGCTCTTCAGGGATTTTCATTGGATCAGTAACTATCACATCAATGAAAGCTGTCAATCTGCTGCTGGGTTGATCTAATCGCTGCACCTTGTAGTTTGATTTGGTCCAAAGACATTCGTCAGTAATTGCTGCCTGTATCCAGCTTTTCGATAAGCCCGCGTGGATCAAACCATTCTCGACTACTCAGGCTCCTCTTCTTCCTCTTCTCGAAACAGATGTACGGGATCGCTGTCTGGTGTAGTTGACGTCATATTCTAGTGGATCTCCTAACTGGCGTAGGTGGCTCTCTATCTGGTTCTGGCTCTGGGACTGTAGCTCTGATATCCTCAGGGTGCTGCTCTAGAAAGCTGACCAGTTTGCTTATTTTACATTTAGAATCTTCTCGCTGCACTCAAGCCAAGGTATTCGCAGATGTTCAGCTGGCTCTCTGAAGTGGAAAGCCGTTAATTTGGGTCGATATCTTCAATAGGACCATTCAAATTAGGTGCACATATGTGTTGCCTACCTCAGGGGTCTTGAAAAAATAATCATTATAAAAACCGTTAAAGATGAGGTACACATGTACGTACCGCGAAGAGATTAAAAATATGGTTTTTTTTGTTTGCGCGTAGTAAGAGTTGAAACCCTGTAAAACATAGTTTTGAAACATAATGATAGTAATTCCATGAAGTTTTATACAGGGTGTCCTGTAAGTGTTAATGCGTCCTTTATCTCATCAACCGTCCGTCGTTGAGGTTTGATCCCACGTTAAAAAATGCGCGAAATGCGTTCAAAACTTACCCTGCCCTTGTTTTGAGTGTGAAAATACAGTGCGCCCCAAAATAAAATATCTAAATTTTTATACGACCCCCTTGACCTCTAAGGTGTGTTGCCCTGTTCCTACTTTCTTTCTGTCAAACCGAGTACAACTCAGGCCTATCACCATCTATGGGCGATTTAATACCTAGTGGGTTGTGCCGGAAGTGTAACTGTGTACCTAACAGTCCGAGTGCGTACTTAGTGTTGTGTTTGATTTTTCGGTGCTGTCTTCTATATTTCAGAATTGAACTGAGTGATGCGTTATGATTGAATTACATTTGTAGGTAAAAAGTCTCTGTGGTGAGACTTTTCAAAGGGGGGAGATCGGTTCGCATTCGAGCCTTGAAGTTGAGAGCCACAGAGAACCACCTTCAGCCGAACACCACTGTGGCGACGATGGGGTTCGAACCCAGGAACTCGCGACCGTCACCCTGACCACTCGCCCACCACATCTCTGTATCTATTGAAGCCAACAGATAATATTCCTTGTTTCCAAGTGCAATATTTGCTAAAATATACGAGTTCAAAAATCGGAGAAAAGTTATTAAAGGACGGCAAAAGCTAACGGACAACGTTCCTTTCCTACATTTGTGCTGTCCTTTTCCAACTTCTCTCCGATATTTGAATTCAAACACCTTAGCGAATATTGCCCTCAGAACCGTGGAGCTTTTCCCGTCGGCCGAGGAGGTACAGGGCAACGGCTGTCTTATTTTAAATTAAAAGACAGGGGGGAATGCATAAAAATTGAGATTTTTTTTTATTTTGTGATGAACTGTCTCAGAACTGGTACAGGGTAGTTTTTGAACGCCTCGTGAGCATTTTTTTAAAATTAGAATCATACCTCTACGACGGACAGTTGATGAGATAAAGGCGGCATTAGCAATTACAGGACACCCTGTGTATTGGAGACTTTCATGAATCGCCCTCTATGAAAATGAGTGGCCGATGAATATCGATAAATATCATGCTTTACTTTATACTTTTACTTAAATATCGAATGCATACTCAAATTTGTATAAATACAAAAAAAATACAAGTGATCATACTTAGAAGAATAAAGCAAATAAATCGCTATTATACGTATTTTCAGTGGCAAGTTTTTTGTAATTTTTCAATTGAAATGTCATAAAGTTGAAAATTTGTAAAAATTATCATATACATTTATCTATTTGATGCAAAAAATCTTCTATATACGCTAAATTGATACGGACAAAGCAAAAATGGCTTTCGTCGTTGGATAGTTCTGCGCTATTTCCCCCCCGTCTGCGTGCGTAATGTGAAGTGCGGTCGTTTCTTTTGTGTTTTTAACGGAGTTTCGAATGATGTGATATGGGTGAACTCGACTTTTTTTGTGACCCCTATAGATCTGAACCACAAAATCATCGCAAGATCAAACTCACTCGTCGAGGATTCCTGAATTGCTTCGGTTCCCTGGGGGGGGGGGGGGGTCAACACTCATTAAGTCATTAACTTAATTCATAGGTGAATCACTCACAACGTCGCGCACTATTTCACTTGATCACTCTCAGTAGGTAGGTTTCTCCAGTAGGTAGGTCTTGATCTCTATTACGCTTATTTACTTCCTAGGTCAATCATACGCTCTTTGGACGGCAATTGCATCCCGCCATTCCCCCTCCGAGAATCATCCCGGAGCTGAAAACTGCGTTGCTGCAGGAGTTGGACCGATTGCCACAGGGATTCCTCAACTGCCTCGTGTCCAGTATGCCGTCGCGCTGTGCGACCTGTCTGACTGTGAGAAGGGACCATACCCCATAATAGACTCACTTTTGGTTCGATCTCGCAACGTGGATTGTGGACATCCCTGCAATGATGAGCTTTACTGGCAATCATGAGTACTTACTATGACTTTTGTACGGTACATCTCTTCCTCTGTTACAACTGTGTATTCGTACCAAATTTCATTAAAAATCTGACCACTAGTTTTTCAGAAATTCGACATAATGTGCAAATTCTCTTAATTTTGCATACGAGAGTATTTCTTTTTAGAGGGTTTTTAACCGTAATCCTCCATGTGCTGTCCAGTACGAGTTGGAGGATGCCCACATCCGCGTCCGTTCACCACGTGTTAAACATGGCTACTTACAGGCTGCACCACGATAAGGTGCGGATTGGACTTTAAGCCGCTACTCCTAGTAGATTCCTTCAATTCCTCATATAATAAAGTAATTGAAGGGTTTTCTCCTATATATTTAGCAAGTAAAGAATATTCAACAGCCCTCAAAATATATATGGTGAGGAAATTCAAATTCAAATTTCCTTTATTTAAGATTTTTAAACACAGTTAAAATACAATTAAAAAAAATTATAAAGAATATATACACATGGTAAAATATTATACAATGCCCATAAAGAATACTTATAGTTGTCTTATTCTAAGAATGGATAGGTTCTGGATTTACCCCAACATGTTTATCCATGTATTTAATACATGGGTCCATCCAGCTGTGTCACAAATCTGCCTCTTTTGAAGTAACGGAAGTAAGATGCTTTGCATGAGTAAGGAGTTGTGAGTGGTTCCATCTATCTATGATCCTAAGGTCTCATGTTTATAGCTGCCCTACACCACGAGAGATTGCAGAGTTACCGTCTACTATAGATACTGATGTTAGGACTTTTATTGCTTTGGTCAAAATCTATAAATATCAATAGCGTGTGCTTTTCGGCAGTACGTATGCTAATGTGTAAGCTATTACTCCCGGCTTATTAGCCCGACAAAATCACTTTGTCCGAGGCCCATGATGTTGAGACGGTCCTGCAAGAGGGAAGTTCACTGAACCTTAACCCAAGTATCCCGAGATCACCTTAACGTAAAAAAGTTTTGTTTACTCAAAATTTAACCAAAAAATCAACACAATTAGTAAAAAGGGTTCTTATGAGGTTGTGGGGGTGTGCTGAGTAGGACGATGGGTCACGAGAAGAAAATATTGTCCAAAGAGGGCCATGGGCTATGGACAAAAAAAAAAGTGTCCTAGACGACATTTTTGATATACTCGAGGAATGTCTTCTAATCAACCTCAGTACCAAGGCAAAGCCCACTAAAGGAAGCTTCAGTGGAAGCTTTCGAGGAATCTTAGTGTTCACATACGTGATGCCAGATTGGTTTTCCCATTGCTCTTTTACAACAAAACGTAGGAGGACTGAGAAATGATTTACCAGAATTCCACCATTTCAGTAGAAGACAAAAATTGGCGTGGCATGCGTCGCCGAAACATTCCTGAAAACCGCGGAAAACGATTAAAATTTCAAACTTCTCATATGCCATGAACAACAGAATGACTGGTATTAAGGGTAATGTGACTATGTATGTCAAAAGACACCCATCCTTTAGTATTATGAACATCGTGTGCGATGAATCGGGTTTTTTTTCAACATGAGAACATAAGAAAAACAAAATCTCAATGTGTGAGTAGCCCCAATTCTAGAATTTTTTTGCGGACAAACGCTATACGCATAAGAAAGCAAAAGCAGTGAAAATATACATCAATTATATCCGAGGTTGTTGCAATTCCATCGACTTCATAAGCGAGGTTCCTCGACATTAATTTTTGTGGAAATAAGAAAGGACCGCCAATTACTAACGTTATAGCCGAATTGTCGTTACAATCGAGGCCAACGAGTTTAACTGTGTATTTATTTTCCTTTTTACATACAACCAAAAATATTCGAATAATAAGTAATGATGTTCACATGAAATACCACACTCCTCCATTGGCACTATCATCTTAGAGAAACTATCTATCTGCTTGAGTATAATTGATCATAATATTTTGGGTAATGAAATCGTTTCTAAGTGGTCGTCACGATATCGCCATACATGTTAAGAAAATAAGGTTGAAGAAGATTACGGCGTTACTCGTTCTCCTAGTCAGATGGTGGCATATCGGAAATTTAATGGTTAGTTGGGTAATTTATGAAGTTCAATACTCTTCTCTTCCATCCCTTATCGTTAATAACGGAGGGGGAACTCCGGAAATTTGCCAGCGTTTTCAGGTTAGTTTTTTTCAGCCCCAGGAAGAAATCTAAAAGTAATAGCGGAACTTTCGAAAGTTTTTAAGAGAAGATTTCCCGCTGCCACCACGCCTTTAGAAGTGATTCTGTCGAGATCAGTCCCCATCCTCCGAAAAAATGAATCTATTCTTTCATTTCGCGAAGAATACAGGGAATTTTGGCTCGTTGCCCGAAAAGTTTGTTCCGGGAACCTTGAATTTCTTTGAAGATTCGTCTTTGAAACTATAACTTAATTTTGTAACACAATCTTATAATAGTGGGCTCGGACGAGAACATCAATAGGTATTCCATTCTAGAAAAAAAAAATCGAAACAGAACGCGCACGCGCACACAACTGCTAAATAAGTGATGTAATGAGTCCGGATAATATGCAAAGTGGTCTCGGCTGAAGTTGTTTTTTTTCTCGTGGTTCCCAAATTGGAGGCGCGAATGCGAGCCGATCTCCCCGTCAAAAAGTCTCTCCATAGAGAGCAACACACATAAAAAAACGATGCAATTTTCCAATCACCGACTTCCCACTTCACTCATAGGTTGAAAAATTGATAGATGGCAGCCACTTCACGTTAGGTTCGCAACACAGACACGCACATTTTCCAAGCATGGCCCCTGGTCTTCTTCGACCACCTGCGAAAATCTCTTCATTGACACAAAGCGGCGTGCCACGCCACGATCTGGTTAGAAAGATTATATGATAATGCACATGTGCATATTTCGGTTTATTCTAGCATTAATGCATATTCAATGCATAAAATGAAAGAATTTTCAGAATAAGTGCATATTTTTGAAGGTTTATTAAAACCCAATCACTTTCATAATCTGGTCTGTCTATTTAAATGTTAGGGTCTGGTCTGTTCCCGGCATGAAGGGAAAAGCGAGATATGATGAATATTGCATTATGAATTCAGTGGTTTTTTTTAAATAGAGTTTTATAATAAAAATATTCAAGCCTTTTGGCAGAATCCGTTATTCGAATATCCCGGAATGCTGGTGTCCCTCGATCATTGCCGGCTAATGCGGAGAAATACGGTGAAGCTATAGCGCTCCGTTGTTTAGGAAAGCCATAGCGAATGGATAATTTTCAGAATGGAAAAATAAGTTCTGTTGCCTGTATATTCCTAAATTGAGAAATTAAGTAAAATTGACGAAAATCAACCACGTGGGCAGTGGGAGTAGGCCACCATGTGTGAAAATTAAACAGAATGTTGTAAGAAACGGGGGGGGGGGGGGATATCTACATCATCCAATTGACTCGCGACTTACTATGATTTGCCCTGTGTACTGTGAGGGCGCTACTTAACTACAGGGTACAAGTAACAATGCTTTATCTTTCTTACTCTAAGCATCACAGGTCAAAGTCAAATACGCTGAATGACGGATTTTGTCCATCTTGCAAAAAAACCCCGAGAGGCTGAGCTGAGATCGGTCATTCTAACGGAATGAACGGTATTTGTCGGTCGTTATATTGGATAAAAAATATCATGGAGGAAATAGCAAAAATTCGGGACGTGTCGTAACGCTCGTTATAATGTGGGTCGACCGTATTAAAAACACCTTGTTTCTTCAGATAGAATATAACAGTCATAAGCATATATTTCAAAATATGAATTCTATGAATACAAAACGATCCAGTAGGATTATTCAGTAAATGTGTTTTCGGAATCGGAGTCAACCATTCCGAAAAAAAACGTGATTATAAAAGTGACAAATTCTAAGTATTGATATAGGAAGTACTTGTCTCTAACCATTGAAAAATCTTTGAAAGAGAATCCTTTTCGTTCAAAATTCTGAGAATTGATGGTTATTGTTCCTAAATGGATGAATTGTTGAATGGATGAATATGAATGGATGAATATTGTTCCATGAATGGAGCATGACGTTTAGCGTAGATAAGTGCATGGTCGCTCATTTTGGTTCGAACAACCCACGGTTCTCTTACGAGTTGAATGGTGTCACTATCCCGGATGCAACTAGGGTCACCGATTTGGGAATTCTCATTGACGAGCGACTTAAGTTTTCTGAACATTGTTCAGCGGTTGTCAAAAAATCGAATAGAATGCTTGGTCTCATTTTCAAAAAGGTCTCTTCGCGTTCTCCTAAAGTCATTCTTCCGCTTTTTCGAGGCTCAGTTCGTCCTGGACTGGAGTATGCTGTAAGGTTTTGGAGACCATACCTACAGAGGGAGATAGACTTGGTTGAAGGGGTGCAGAGTAGAGCTAAGCGTGTCCTTATTGGCACACAGGGCTTGAGTTATGAAGAGAGACTTCATTTTTTGAATATGTTTACATTGGATGAACGCAGGTGTCGAGGAGATATGATCGAAGTGTTCAAAATTTTCAATGGGATGGATAGGATGGACCATGAACTTTTAGTACACCGCCAATCGACTGCTTTTACAAGGGGACACCAGTATCGATTGGTAAGGGACAATGCGAGGTTATGGTGTCGCAGAGAATTTTTCTCTAATAGGGTTGTTAATAAATGGAATAGCTTACCCCCGGAGGTAGTAAATTGTAACACAATTGACACGTTTAAAAAGAAATACGATAAACATGTTGGGGTAAATCGAGAAGCTATCCATTCTTAGAATAAGACAACCATAAGTATTCTTTATGGGCATTGTATAATATTTTATCATGTATTGTTTATAATTTGTGTTAATTGCATTTTTAATTGGGTTGCTGTTTTTTTGAAATATATGACAAACATATTTTTATGGGCATCTTTTTATCATCCACCTCGTTGGGCGTTTTGTCTGTTGTGGCGTTGTATTTGTATTTGTATTTGTATAAATGTACTAAAACGAAAAAAAAAAGACATTATAAAGTTATTTATAGCTTCCAGTTTTTCATCACCAATAAAATACCAGAAGATATTTTTCAGATTTATACATGAGAAATCACGAAACGTCTTATATTCAGAAAAAAAAGATCGTGAATTTATAAGAAACGCCGATCGTGAGAACGTGTGTTAATGTTTTCTTTCTTTGAAAGATCAATATTCGTGATGGGAGAATGATTTGATTTAGAATGTTAGCGAACGCGCGCAACATCCTTCACCATTGAGAATCATTTCGTGACGTCCATTTTCTGAAACGCTGAATACTGTGGAAGTTTGATGGTTTCGGTTTGTTACGAGGCTGTCCTGTCCGGACTCAATTATATCATTCATTTAGTGTTTGCATATGTGCGTACTTCGTTCGACCGCCATAGTGCACGAAAGAGCTTTCCTATCACAATGCAGTAGTATATTATTTGTCGATTTAACGTTATCAATATATGATTACCACACACTTATAATAATGATGCTGGGGGAAAAATTACTTAAGAGGCATACGTTTTGGTTTTGATGAATATGAAAAATAAGACTAAAAATTGGTGGGGATTTAGATTTGTTGCGGTTTTCGTTATGAAATACTTTATGTAGGTTTACATAGCATATTCTGAAAATTAACGAATATTACAAATGACAAATTAAAATTTTCGAAATGTAATTAATATAATACATTGAATAGTGTAGTGGTACTCGCCCAATGAAAACATATGGATATTTATAAATTAGCGGCTTTCAACGTAACTTTGCTCAAAATAAGCAAACAAAGCACTATCCAGTAGAAAAATAATAAAATTCTACACAATAATTTATAGTTGAAGTTTACACATCGAAAATTTTCAGCTTTAACAATCTTACCTGTTTAACTCGAATAATCTTACCCTTTTAAAACTATAATTTGAAGATACGTGAATATCAAAGATTTGATGAGATTTACAGTAAAACAATGCAGATTTCTTAAATTTGCAGCTCTCGATTCTATATTGAAAGAAATTCACCTCGCGGCATCTGAAGAAAATTTCCCGAGACATCGATGGCTGCAAGAAGTAGTAGTAGTAGATGGTATTAAATGTTGAAAATTTTGACTGTCAGTGTACACATTATGAGTAAGTGTTATATGTAAACATCCCACGAAATAGAATTCAATAAATTCGAGCTGTAATTTTATTCAAAGCCCATTGATTTGTCAAGACAAAGTGAAAACTCGAGAATTTTCCACCAGGTGGTTGTTAAGATCGTGTAGCGCATGACCGATTTAGTTCACCTGGACACGTCTTCCATCTTTCTATCTTCATCCACTGATACGTACGCGGAGCCTCTTACAATAATTTCCTACCTTACAGAATCATTTTAAGGTCGTTGGGAGAAAAATATAAATATTTGAGAGAGATGAACGTAATATCTTGAATATCTCCTGATGCATGGAATATACACGGTGAACTCCCCGTTTTTCGTAGAGGTAGTTTTAATTTAAAAATGCTCAAAAGAGAGGTGTTCAGAAATTACCCCGTGCCAGTTTTGAGAGTGGAAATACAGTGTACCAAAGCCGGGAATCTCTCGTTTAGATATAATGGTTTTTTTTTAGACAGCTATTCTGGATTATATTGTAGTAATGACGAAGAGAAAGTCCCATACATTCTGAAACTTAGATTAGCTCCCAATAGTTATGGCCATATCATCGAAGAGAATACAATAGACTATTCTCTGGAATAGTTACAATGTTGAACACCCCCCAAAAAGACTCCGCCAATTGAGCATCTAAACACTATCATACAGGGGTTAGACAAAATAATATTAAAACTTGTGAAATGAGACAAAATCTTTATTAATAGGCTGTTGTCCCTCCTTTTGCATTAATTACAGTTTGTATCCGTCGTGCGAAGGACAAATACAAGTCATGCACCACAGTCACGGGGATACGTAGCCACTCCTCCTGCAAAAAGGTCACTAATTCAGAATGTGTCTTTGGAGGTGGAAACCTACTGCGCAGTTTGACCTCCAAAATACCCCACAAAGGTTCAATTATATTAAGATTAGGGGGCTGAGCGAGCCACATGAAGTATTGCAGTTCATCACAGTGTTCATCAAACCAGTCTCCGACAATTCCAGCAGTGTGAAAGGGCGAATTACATCTTGGAACACAGGCCGAGAATCCGGGAACAAATATTGCACCATTGGATGAAGATGGTCGGCCAGAATACTGACATAAACCGATGCATTAACCCGCCCATCCAGGACAGCAAGTGGGCCGAGACCACGGTGAGATATCGCGCCCCATAGCATCACTGATCCCGCCCTTGCTTAACAATAGGAAGGAGACAGTCAACATCACAGGCTTGTGCTGGCGTTCGAAACGTAAACACGTCCGTTAATCTAGAATAATGTGAACGAGGATTCGTCTGACCAGATGACATTCTCCCATTGTTGTTGTGTCCAATTCTTATGTTCGTCGTTTAAAGGCATTGCATTATGTCACCAATGATTTTGGAATAGCCGCTCTACCGTGTCTGCTTGCTTCACGCAGTTCACGGCGGATAGTTTTTGTCGATACACCTTTCTGTAGATGTGTGTTCATCTCAGATGTTATCTGGGATGCTGTTGTCTTGTGCTTTCTGGCCACAATCCGCTTCAAAACCCTTCTGTCTCTATCAGTCATCTTCGACTTTCGGCCACTGTTATGCTTGGCAGATGATGTCTTCCTCTGTTTGCTATAGACTGTCATTACCATCGACACGGTACTTCTCCCGACACCAACAAGGGTGGCCGTTTTCATCACTGTGGCCCCGGCGAGACGAGCTCCAACAATCATGCCTCTTTCGAAATCTGTAAGGTCAGCCATAACGAAGTTTTAACGCCCAATATACATCGCACCCGAACGCTATCACTGCTACGACTAGACTGATGTGTGCACATTCTCGCCTGCTAGGTGGCACTCTTCCACACTAGAGGGCGGGAGTATACGACAAGTTCCTTCGAGTGTTGTTTTTTTTTTCACAGGTGTTCACATTATTTTGTCCAACCCCTGCCTGTATGTTTCTGAATAAGTTTCAGAAATAAACTTTATTAAATAATTGATCAAATCAGTAAAATACGGATACATTTTCCCATGTTTTTCTACAAGTAAAAGTAACTGTATAAAAAAAATCGATAAAGTTGAAAATATTCATTCTCAGAAGACACATAACTGTTCTCAATTGTTAACACTATATTTCAAATTATAAAGAAAATTTGTATTTTTTTCATATTTTTCAAGAAATAAGAATGTCCTCAGGATATTCTGTTATTACACATTATTAAATTTTATCTATATTCTGAGATGTCCCCTTAACTTTCAATCAGAAATACGTCAGAAAACATTGTAATTACTAAAAACTCGTAATAACGGCATCGAAGAGTCGTTTTGTTGGGCTAAAGGGCAGACGAGGCTAGAGCATTCAAATTGAAACTTGGAGGACAACAGGAAGTTGGAGGACGGTAGAACATTTGTGAAAGGTTTAATCTTGCAATCACTGTATTTACACGGACTCTGGTAAAAGAAATGACATGTTAAATGGTCACGTTTTTATGTATACTTCTAATTGAAAGTATATTTCTGTCACCAACTGTTCAAAAGACGAAGGGTGTCTAAAGTTAGGACATCGCACCCTGTATGTATATTTAGGCATAATAATACGTGTATGATCGTCCAATCAATACTCAAACGTTATTTTTAGCCACATGTGCATCAATGCTCTTCCAATGCAGAATTAAATAATTTTTGACCCCGAAAACGTCTTCAAAATCGATGCCGAGTGTGGAGGAGGAGGGAAATGGCGACCAAATGAGGATAGTTTTTGTCGAACTTATTTCAAACTACAATAAATAATTCCATCAAAAATAGGCACACAGCGCTGCCATCTTGGTGTTATATTAAGGTGGAAAGATACTTGTTGCAGCCTGACGCCAGGAACTGAGTACGACTAAATTAAACCAATGATTTTTGAGTTTTCGGATTCAACAAGTGTCTGTAAACGGGATTATATCTCGGAAACTACTTATCTAATCCCAGTGACCCAAGTGTTGTTTTGAAGGAAGGCATATGTGCTATATCTCATTCTAAGCTTTGAGTTTGAATCTTAAACACTTCAAAAGACACGATGCTTCAAATTTAAAGTGTAAAAGTGCGTGAGAAGTGTCTCAATTTAAAAATTGTGAACATTCCCGAACCACGCTGTCTATCGGTGGTCGCAAGTTCGTTAGGGGAAATATATTACCGATATCCTCCCTCGGGTTTGAACCTAGGACTGTGGTAGACGAGCATCTTACGCGATATATGAATGCAACGTACAATCAAAATAAGAAAAATCAATAGCGAAAGCGTAGAACGCAAAATGGTAAAAAAAATGTACAGTAAAACTTCGATTAACTGTCACCGTCCGGACCAGGGCTGTGACGGATAACAGAAATCTATGAATATACATGTACATTAACGTGATTTCACTGCGGTCTTCGGACGGAAATCATAATGAAATTATTTAAAAGTGAATAATAGATACATATTGTATTTAATTTCACAGATTATCTCAATACAAACTTCAATATAAGGTGAGCCCAGGCAGTGGCGACATTGAAGATAACGTCCATTATGTTGTATCTCTTCCAAAATTCTTTGACAGTCATGACATCATGAGATGAGAGCAAGCCTTCGATAAAAGCTTTTCTGCAACGTCGCTTCATATTTTCAATTATGCCCTGCTTCCATTGGCTGCATAAGTGGAGTTGTATTCACTAGGAGAAAGATTCGTGTTATTTTGAGGCATCATCAGTTTTGAGTGCACAAGAGGGTTGTATCGCGGCGTTGTCCATTAACAGCAGTGCTTCTTGCGGCAAGTGCTTTTCGGCTATATGAGCTCCAACTTGAGGCACGAAAACGTCGTGGAACCATTCTGAGAAATTATTTAGTAGCACACTTTTGGGCGTAATAGTTGACAGGCAATGCGTTCATATTTAAATTTTTGAAATCACATGGTTTTTTTAGGATCTACCAGGGCAATTTGCACAGACCATAGCAGTGACCCAATGTTTTTGGACCTTGAAACATGAGGGTATTTTTTCCGTCTTTTTTTTTAGACGATGACGTATAACAGAAACTGACGGGCAATTGAAGTTTTACTGTAGCTCCAAAAAATGTTGGAGGCCCGAACCCAAAATCAACACGCAGTACTACAGCGAATATAGGCAACGCAAGCATGCTCAGGCAACTCTGACGGCATCTGATATGGCTGGATCAAGTATGGCTGGGGATTTCGTGGCTGATGAAATGAGTAGTGCGACTGCGAAGTCGACCCAGACCCATTGAACCCACTTAGCATTCCAAATGGCCATCAAGTCTAGTTTTATATGGTATTCAACTGCATATATCTTTCAAAGTTTACATATTTAGGCTATACGTGTGAAATGATGCAAGAAATCACATTCCCATTTTTTGCCATCTAAAACTTGGGGAATGGCAACACTGATTTTAACTCTAATTGCAACCGGAGAGAGATTTTCCATTTTTTTTAATTGAAAGAGAAACACAGGCTCTATGTTTATGTACAACCAACCCTTTAGTCAAACAATGGGCTACAGACTTTAGTTCTATTTTTTGTCTAAAGGGCATTAAATAGGAAACGCAAATAAACTACTTGTATCAGCTGCTTTAATCAATTTCCGATAACTTAGATGTTTTTTGAAGGTTAATGAATAAAATTTATCAAGAAGAAAGTCGTTGGGAGAGAACCCCTCCCTATAAAACGTTCGTGACCCCTCTTAAGTCGATCCTACGTACACCCTAGGGGCCGATGGAAAACATTATAAACACTGTGATCGAATACGGCACCCTTTTTGTTTTTCTTCGAACCTGAAAGAAACATTTTTCGAAATTAATTAAGTTAGCAAAACTAAAAGAAGTGGACTATTTGTAGGTCCCCTCAAATAAGAAAACCATCGTGTTATTTTTGTTTTCACATAGAACTCGCTGCATGACAATTATTCACATCTGCAATGAAGTGAGTTTTAAGGGAACCACAAAGAAACAATTGCCAACAGCTTATTGGAGACCTGCTCATTTCGTACAAAAATCTTGTATATTGAATATGACGCCAGAAATCCATTTCGATATTTTTCTAGAGACCCTGGGAACAGTGAGTGAAGAGCAATCAGACATTCGAACTAATAGAGGAGGCAGGTGGGACTCTTCAGTGATGAGTGATTACTGTTGGTTTTCGCAGAAAGAAGACAACACAACACTTTGAGAGAAAAAAAACGAATTATTTTTCATGAAATACTGGAAAAATTCGTATAAATTTCGTTTTTTATATATACATGTGTACTCTATGGATATTATATGTATGGGTATGAAAAGAAAAACTATTTCATACATAACGATATATGGATGTGATAGAATGTAAATGTCATAATAAATATGTTACAATTCGCTATTAAGAGTATGCCAATTACCTCCATTTTTAAGATGTGTAATTTTTTCATAGTGTATGTATTTAAAAAATTACCATCATGCATATAGAAAACACTGTATGTGATGGATATTTTTTTCAACATTCATATTTGAATTCAGCGAAACAAAATTAGTCTGAGAAAAACTTGTTTCACTAAAGTTATAGAAAAAAAAGTTAAAATATGATGAACAGTGTTAAAATGCAGCATAATTTTTTAAAAAAACAATTAAAAATTACAATCGAAATTTACTATGAACGATTGCCGATTTCATGGAAATAACTGCGGCGGTTTCTGATAACATCTAACCTTTTTTCTCTCAGCATTTGTATCCTGACTCAAAGCTGGGAAAAGTTACTTTTTCTTTGGTTTACTCAGGCTTTTTCTGATTTTTGTCCAAGCACCAAAAAGATTATATCTCCGTCGATGCTTTGCACATCATTTTGGGTGGTCTTAAACCAATTCCTGTAAATATCGATCTCAATTGAAAATTCATTTCCCACGACGAATCCGTTTTCTTACTGGATTTACGCGTTATCACATTCGACCATTCATTCTATGACAAGCAATGCTCCATCACGTGCGCTTATGTGTCTAAGTTAGAGGACACGAGAACCATGAAAAATATTACGTTTTGTGTATCTCAGTACATATACGGACCCTAGTAAAAGAAATGTCATATCTTAAATGGCCACGTTATTCGCATACCTCTTATTGAAACTATATTTTTATCACCACGATTCAGAGGATAAATTCAGATGATTTTAATTCCAGACTATCATATCCCTAGTCAGGATAATAAGTATATGATAGATCCAGAATTAGCTCAAACGTTATTTTTAGCTATACTTGCATCGATAATTTTTCACGAAAGTGTTGAATGATTCTTTCTGATTTCTGTGTAAAAAAGATTTAAAGGAATTCACTCCACCCATGCTGCGATATTTTGCGTTATTTCTGGCGATTTTAAGTCATTTTTGTACATGCCTACCTTTATTACAGATCCGTTTCCCTCTTAGAATCAGTTCCATTATTGAACGCACGTGATATGACATTCGACCACTCATTCTATGACAAGCAATGCTCGATTATAGGTGTGATTTTGCCCCATCTTTTTCAAAACACTCTGCGTGCAACTGAAACTCTCGAATTCATAATTATCAAATTTTATGCTGGAAATGTGTTTTGTGGGAACCCACAAATATAGAGAGAAATAATACAGTATTGTGCATTTGCAATATATCTGCCTGCCATCTATTTATCATAAATTCCGTATTCTCGGCCTTTTGAAAAATAGGTAACGTATTTTGATTTCATTGTATCTACAGATTTGAAGACATGTTGTATCGTGAAGTTTCATCAATATTCAAAATTTTATTGACGAAACTATTTTATGTTCTAAAATAGAATTTTTTCATCTTTTGATGATTAAATAAGGTGCATATTCATAATAAAAAAGCATAAATTATAATTATGTAAACTCCCCTCTGGCATAGAAACTTTTATTGCATGTTTAAAGACTCTTTCCTATGAAGGAGTCTTGGAATCCTCGTGACATCTAATGATCATACTACTGCAGTTGCCTTGAACTAACAAAATGCCCCGTATCTTAACCATTTAGAGACCTTTCACACGGAGCGGATGCGGGGCCGGAAGAAGTTTTAACAATTGGAATATACTGAGCCTTTCAGACGAGCCGAAATATCTCCGCACTTAGGAAATGTTCATGCGGGTCCGGACATCGCCCGCATGTGTCAAAACCTAAGTGCGGGCTCCGCATCCGCACATAGAAATTTTGACAATAGGTTTATTCGGGGCTATTCACACGATGCGGAGCGAATTCGTCCGCATCTTTGGCTACTATTTAACGGAATTTTGCACGGAATTTTTTTAATTATTTGTCATAAATACCCTTAAAAACACCATATGAGGGTCCCTGTTCATCACAATACGATGTACCCACATACGTCTATCCCTTTGTTTCCTTCTGAGATTGAGATATAGCAACTTTAACTGCCTTTTGTCCATACTTTACAATTTCATACAATAAAACTTGTCAACAACGGCCACTGAAGGGACCAAAATTATAAGCCGTTCTGAAATTCATTACGAATATTTAATTGACTACATACTCTTTAATAACTTTCAAATTTAATTTAAAAAAATTAATGTTTTTTCTTTTTAAATATTTAAAATTATTTTAAATATCTTTTAATTTTTTTTAACTTAAAAATATATACTTTTATTAAACAATGTTATTACTCAGTTATTGTTCACTCAGGGCCGGATTAAGACGTTTGAAGACCCTAGCGCTTGAATATTTTTGGTAGTTCCTCCGAAACCTACAAGTTTATTTTACTCGGTATTCAGTCTATAAACTAGAAAAAATGAAATTTTATATTTCAGAAGTGACTAATCTAAGGATGGGATTTCACTCTAAAAGGTTAATGAAAGTTATTTTATAAAACCTGAAAAAAGCAACCAATAAATTTATCGATTGCATTCGAGCAAATGCAACCGATTAGCTTATTGGTTGCATTTTTAAAAGAATTATAATAAAATGTTTATAGTTTAAAATGGGCTTAAGGCCGGAATCACACTATAAAGTTTTATAAAAGATCTTTTAAAAAAGTTTAAAAACTCAACCAATAGGCGCATCGGTTGCATTCAAGCAAATGCAACCGGTGATCTTACGGGTTGAATTTTTCACGTTTTATCAAAGAGCTTTTACAAAACTTTTATAGTGTAATCCCGGCCGAAGGCTGGTATTACCCTATAAAACTTGAAAAATTTAACCAATAAACACATCTGTTACATTCGAGCGAACGTAACTGATCCGCCTATAGGTTGCATTTTTCAAGTTTTATAAATGAACTTTTATCAAACTTCTATAGTGTAATCCCGGCCTAAGACAGAATTGTGATGTGTATATTTCTAAGCACAGACATTTTGAAAGTCTCCACCCCTCCCCTTTTTTTCTACTTGCAAATTCTTTGATATCTCCTGAATTTTTTTTTTTTGGAACATCGAATGTTTTGGATAGGATTTTTCGAACATTGGATGTTTTTGGAATTTTTCTTTCATTTTTTTCAAAAGACAGATTTTTTTTCAAAATGTTTTGAAAATATTTTAAGACATTTTCTCCCATCGACTACTTGTGAGGATCAGAATGAAGACATCTTTATACCCATATTCTATGGGGTAGATTAACATACCGAAGAATGCCTCTAGGCTGCCTATGGGCACTAAATCAGGGGTAAAGGAGAAAAATAATTACAAAACTTGCGAAAAATTGTTTTTATTCATGAATTTCAAATTAAAGATGCTGCCGAAACACCCGCATCTTTAGTGCTCGTGTGAAAGGGTATGCGGACCCGCGTCCGCATCCGCTCCGTGTGAAAGGGGCCTTATTCGACCGCGTTGTGCTTTCAAGTAATACGAGTTTCTTATTATTTTTCAGGTAATCAAATAAAGAGATGCTTTGTGTTTGGTTTCGGCATTAATGTTCCAACCACTTCCTAACCATTCGATTTTTACTTGTGAGCTGTTCATTAAGTTCCAATAATTACGAGCAGAACGGTTCAAAAGTACACGTCTCCCATTTCTTGACGAGCAGATCAAGAGCGATTTTTAACCCCTGCATTTTGGAGGAGACATATTGTTGCGCATTCTTCATCAATTGGTTAAGTTGGCAAACAATAAATTACATTCCTTTTAGTATTCAAATCTGTGCGAATCATACAAACAAAATCTGTTTCTTGAAGTGCAGTATCCCTTTTTTTTTTAAATATCGGCAATATATTATTTTTAAAACATGTTTCGTCATGAAATGTAATTCAGGGTACCTCTTATGCTTAATATAACCCCTGAAAAATTTTCACTTCCGCATATTTTAATGCTTGCAAATTAAAGGGTTGATTTTGCTCATTCCGATAGCTTCCAGAATTGTCCGGTTTTGAAGAGAATTTTTATTTTGCTGTCGTCTATTAGAAATCTCCTACACAAAACAAAGCGCTCCTACAGTGGATATACGCATTTTGCTTGGATCTTCAAATAATATTTGAACACTGTATAGTTGAATGTCATCACGCTATACGATGAAATTATAAAAATGACATGTTAATCAGTAAAAAAAATAACTTTTGTTACTTCAAAAAGGTAAAAATAGTGTTTGAAAGAAAATAATCGCATAAAATGCGGATACATTTTGCGTTAGACTCAACCATAATATACCAACTAATATTGATGAAATTGAGTACAAGAACCATGGAAAACCTACATAAGCATTGCTCGTCGAATGTGTGATGTGATCTGAACAGAGGAGGTGGGTAGAGAAGGCTTTTTGACGCGCGTTTGAGGATCTTGTCTTAATATTTGCACTATTTCTCACCAAATTTGCCGCAGACCATGTCATTACTACAATAACAGGACACGTGTGGTTCTATAAATTTGAACAATGGCATTTGGAATTAAGGAATTACATTTCTGTGCCGAAGAGTAGAAGCGCCAACAGGGCTATCACGTTTGCCTCTAATGTGCTTCGCTTGAGATTAACATCCAAAGTCTTCAAATCATAGGAGAACATTTGTCCTCACCATATTCTTCTGCATATTGTCAAACATTGCTGGACATATAACATGACGCATTGTCGCGCTGGAAAATGCCATACGAAACATCGAAGACAATCAGCATGTGTCAATGAACGCAATGAAGAATTCATGTCCATATTAGTAATTTTCATTATTAGAGGAACAAAAAATAGATATTGCAGATCGATTCTAAATGATGGGGGGAAAAACAACATGAACATGCTTTGGAACATTCGTATGACACCGACTTCAAAATTGTTCTCCTTTCACGTCGACATTGAAAATGATCGAATTGACTTGAACTCAAGTCAGAGCAGGTCACGTCTCGAAAAACGTAGTGAATATGTCCGAGGACTCTTCATTTTTTTTTCTAAGAAAATACTTTTTGTTGGGACGAACTTTTCACAACTCCCATTTTCTTGAAGAAACCAGAAAAAAGAAACGTACTAAGACTTATATAAAACACGAAAAAAAAGGAAAGAATTTTTCGTTCTGTCAGCGAAAATCACGAATTCTTTTCTCAAAGTCTATCGCAAATTCTTATTTCTTCGAAACCATATGCTCCGCACACAATCTATTTCTTGAAGATTTCTTTCACAAAAGGAGGAAATGTCCAGGATGTCCGACTTGAATGTGTTCTGCTCGAATGTTATCGGGGATAGGATAGTGCGGGTTCAATCATTTTTCTATAGCGTCATTCATAGTGACATGGAAATTATTGGTTTCTGAATTAAAAACGAAAACAAACGAATGAAATTCAGAAGCAAATTAAAACTACAAAAACGCCTTTATTCTGTTAAAACAAATGTTTTAAGGATTTAAATAAAAAACCCTGAATACGATTGAGTAATCAAACGTGTGCACATTTTTTACAGTTGCAACCCTTTATAACGAATACCGTTATAGCGAAAATCTCGTTTTAACGAACACTTTTCTAATCTCCCTAATACGTTTACACAGGTACAATGCTAGGGAACTAGAATTCCTTTATAACAAAATTTCGTTTTAACGAAGTGATTTCTCCGGTCTCTTGGCGTTCGTTATTACGGGATTCGACTGTAAATTATTGTTTATGCTTTATTTAGGAAGGTGATAAACTTGCTGATGTCGAGATACCAAACTGGTAGCTTCGGTCAATAAAAGTTCTGATGATTAGTGGGATCTGTTGTTTCAATGCTCTCAAGTCTGCAGAATATTTGAATTAATTGAAACTAAGTATTCTCGAAAATCTTCCATAGCGAGGAGATGAAATCGTTTTCGGGCGGTAGCGAATCGTAAAATCTCATGCACGGAATTTTCAAAATACTGAAAACTAAAAAACCCCTGTTGCTTTGTTAACGCAATATCCGCCATTTACGGCTTCATTACTCGCGTATTTTTACTGGGAAACAAAATCCGTGGTACTCATAATTGTAATACGTCTAGTCCACATCAGATGAAAAATACTGCAACTTTTTAGCAATAAACAAAAAATTGCCCGAATGGCATGTTGCTAAGGTGTTTTTCTACCGCAATAAAGCATGCCGTCAAGGTCCAGGTTAGACCCGGAGAAAGAATACAGAACAAAAGATTTTCACCAATGAGTCTGAGGGCGATAACCAATAGATAGCGCCTCCATTTCTTACCCACAAATGTCAGTAATTTGCGGTATATCGATTGAGCTGAAGTTGGGGGGATTGTATTCACCGACTTGGCTTATATTTAGCTTAACTATACTTTTTAAACTATAGCTATACTTCAATAGGAGATCGACATTAATTGGTTAAATTCAAGATTTTAGCCAATCCGTGTCAATGTCCCATTTCAAAAATTGTGATTATAGTTTGAACCATGTCAATGAATAACACCCTGTGTGTGTGGCGATGAAGTAGTAGTCTACAATAAATCGGATAATTCGGGTCCTTCTATGTATACTTTGATTAGTTATAAAAAATACAAATATAGTTTCCAATGCGAAAAACAAGAAGCAGTCCGTTAATCAGTACAAATCCTGCCAAACCAGCCTTGAACATAATCCCTATATCATAATGATAGATTATAATTCCATGCGTGAATCACGTGTTTGATGTAAGATAAAAGATATTGGTCGGATGGTAAATATTTTCGATATACTAAAAAAAAAAATAATCCGTGAATAAATTATTTTTTAATGCAATTTTTCTTCTTCTTGGAGAAAAAACGTCTTTTTTATGAAAATTAATGATGAAGGAATCGATTAACGCGGGAAAATCTCTAGACGTCACTGATGACACTGTCTCTAATTGCATAACGCTCCAATGACACCGACAGCTGCTGCTGCTCGTCTTGAACGTAAGATAAGAGCCCTGGTATTCAATTAACGTATCCTATTATCTCTCTTCGAAAGACAGTAAGTACAAAAATTACTCCTTACCTGTTTTTGAAGAAAAGTCAAGAAACGATTTTTAAATTTGTCCAAAAAAATAATTTGATATAAAATTGGTTGTTAGGTGTCTTGTACGAGCCCTCCAACATTCACTGAGTGGAATAAATGGATTCTGTTTTGAGTATAAAAACGTTATTGAATAATAATATAAGGTAATATATGAGGTATATTTTTATAATACTAGGGGCTCTGCCCCACTACCGCCTATGGCGGGCGGCCACCCCCTCTTTTCTCTTCACAACATATCTTGTTTATTTCGTCCCACTTCATTAGCGTGCTATGGAAAGGGACGCGAAAGCACCAGCTTACTGAAGACGTGAATTTTACAATGATAAAGCAACAAAAAACAAATGTGATTCATCAAGTACTCACAGAAAACTCTCCCATGGGGGTCCCCAGACTGCAATTTGCTGAATTTTAGTGTGGCCCCTGACAGGATTTATCTCGGGCTACGGATGTGTTGCAAATTTTACAATATTAAACAACAAAAATCAACGATATTCATCCAGGGACAGCCTAAATGAAATCTGCCAACATTTCCATGGGGCCCCGACCTGGAGGCTTGTCGGACATCCTCCTCTCCCCCCCCCCCCCGGTGAGGGACCACGAAAATTTTCAATTTTTATAAATTTTACAACGAATAAAATCCAGGGCCTACATCCAGTAGCGGGGACCCAATACGCTGATTTTTAGTGGGGGACCCAGACTGATTAATATATATACCTCAATATATTGTAATATAATTATATAATATAAGATACTTTTGGTTGTTTCAAATTGTTATTTCGTATATTTTTCTGCGATTATTTTGCTTACGCAGTATAATTTAACGTTGATTTTTTTAGTTTCGGAAACTTCCATAATTCCCCGAATTCCTAAAAAATGGTCATTTTGACTAAATTAATTTTTTGACTATAATTTTTAGGATAATAAAACTGTCAATAATCGAATGGCATTATAGTATAGTATCAAATTCTCACTTCAAGTACAGAGGTAAAAATTGGATTTCCTCTCATATTCATGATTGACTAGAACTAAAAATCGAAAGAATTATATAATTTTACTAAATACATTAAAATTAATTCTGTACATTTGAGTCAATTCTCAATTATTGCATCATCATCTGGGGAGGCGATTACGAGACAAATCTACAACCTATTTGTTCTATTCAAAACAGATGTTTCAAAACTATTTACAGTGCTCGCTCTCAAATCTCAATTCATAGAAATGTAAATCTACTCCCCATAAGACACAACGCCATCTACCGAATCATACTCTACATAATCATATCGTAATAAATCAATATGCACTCAAAGAGAGTCCGTATCACTGAGAAGTCCAAACGAAATTTACTGCATACCCTCATATAGAAAAGAAATATTTCGCAAACATTTTTGCTACCTTGCTCCTAAACTATTTAATGCTTTACCGTTGGTAATACAGAATTTATCTAAGTTTGCATCATTTAAAAAACCACCTTTTGAATTTCTAATAGCAATAGACGTTATTAACGTATATTTTAAATTATAGAAACGAATTGTATTATTATCAATATGCCTGTGGTTGCCTCATACCGTTTTTTATTGTATCAATTGCTACAGTTTTGTGAACAAGTATTTCTAATATTAATTGCTACAAAAATTTATCCAAAATCATTTTATTATTCAACTTTATTTTCTTTATTACAACTTCTGTGTTTTTTTTTCTTTGTTTCTCTCGTCTTTAGTTTTTGATTAGTTGCTCTGTACAGGCTTAGGCCTCTGGACGACAAACATCGAGATTTTACTGTATTTAACTTTGGAAACAAGTAAATAAATTTGAAATTTGAAAAAAAAAAAGATTGCTATCGCAGGCAGTCCCACATGAAGGGGTTACACAACTACCTCTCGATGAGTAGAAAAAAAAGCTGCCGTTCGGAATCGGCAGTAAATTGTACGTTCCGGTCTAATCACCCCTTGCGTGCAGAAAATGACCGTAGTGCGACAGAAATGATGAAATTATTGTATGATCCATTGCTCGCGAAACACTCGTTGTGTTTGTGTGAAATTTTCCATTAAGAGCGTAGAATTTTCCTTTCTGCGTTAAACAGGCTCCGTTTTGTCCGGGTTTTCTAATACGTATTTTGACATTGAAATCAAGGGACCAAGATCTTTTTTCTGTTAAAGACAGGTTTTACTGTATGAGATTTCAAAAATAACAAAAATAGTAAAAATTTGAAATCGTTCGATTACTCAACATTTCTGAAGATGTTATCGATATCCTTTCAAATCGGTATCTAAACAATCAAGACGCCAACTAGCTTGAATGTCTTTCTAAATTGCATTCATGTCTTTTAAATTTTTGTTCTCTTTTATTTGGGAAACAATCATTTCCATGTTACGATGGATGACACAGTAAAAAAACGGTCGCCGGGATCGAAGCCATACGTTCCCTCGCAATGATAAGATCGGCATACAATAGATGCAAGACGGACATTCTCTGGACATTGCTGTTTCGTGAATAAAATCTTGAAAAATAATACATTTTTGTATTAGTGAGGTTCGGAGACGTAAGAAAAAAATTTTGTGATAGACGTTGAAGAAAGAATTCTCGTGACATTCTGTGACTGAACAAGAATTCCATTCTGTCTTGTAGAAAATGGAAGTTATGAAAAGTTCGATCGAACAAAAAAAGAGTTTCCCTAGAACTAACAAAAATCCTCGGAAGTATTCACGAGTTGTTTCGAGACGTGACCTGCTCTGTCTTGAATTCACGCCAATTCAATCATTTCAAATATCCACTTGGAAAAAACCATGTATGAAATCGTCGTCATATAAATGCACGAGATGACATGTTCCTGTTGTGGATCAGAAGTATCATTTTTTACAATGAAATTGATTGACTATATTTATTGCGTGCATAATGTAAATTATGCCATAATATTAAGTCATATATACTTCGCCAAAACATTACTCTGTGCAATAGAGTTGATCAGTAAAATCAATAGTAAGAAAAGAAATATTGTGCGTGGGATAAATGCGAGTATATCGACCAGATTAGAAACACCTAACGTTTTATCTCCTACACACAAGACGGAGTTGGTGCCAACTTTCGTGTTCCTCTTATCGTTTTCATCTTATTATTACTCTTGGGAAAAATGTGTGGGTGTGTATATTGACAATGCTCTGGTTGTCTTAAATATCAAAAGAGGGTTGCCTTAAATTTTCCCCTGCGTTTTTTTTTCACGCATAAGTAATAGAAATATCCCTTTTTATTGAACGGAATGTTGAGTTTTTACAGTGAAGTGTTTGGTCATGGTACCGACCGTGAGTTGTTCCGTCGAGCTGGATCCTATTAAACTTATGGATAGTTGACTAGGGAATCAGCTAAACTCTCTCTCAGTTTTGCATCGTGAGGTCCCGGACTCGAACCGTACTGGGGCAAAAGCGGTGGTCGGCTGGAGTCAGTTCTCTGTGGTTCCGAACTTCGAGGAGCGATTGTGAGCCGATCTCCTCGTTGAAAAGTGTCACCACCGAGAGCAACAGGCCTACAAGTGAAACAAATATTCAATTTACATTTCACTTCTGACATGAAGATGGCAGCACTTAAAAATTAGACACAAAACTAGTTACGCAATCGGGCCGTTAGATACACACACTTACACTCCGGCACAATCCACCAAGTAGTGAATTGCCCATGACTATAGACCTGAGGTTTGAAAGTAAAAGAAAAGCTAAACTTGACCAACTCATATACTGGACTGCAGAAGAACTAGAACACAACGTTTCATACTCCTACCGAGAGATGTCACCACGAACACAATTTTCATTAAATGATGACAATACTACTGCTGCAGTCCACCAACGTTACTTTCGCGCGTGAATTCAATTAAAACATTTCTTTTAAATAATTATATATAATTTCAACTTTTTTGGCATTGTTATTTATTTTTATGTTTCTATGATCTGGCCAGGGACTTCTAGTAAGGAGGGTTTGAACCTCCCGATCGGGAACTGCTTTTATATACTGTTTAAATAATCAAACGCCCTCGAAGGATAATTCAACTTATTGGTCGGCATGGAAGCCATACCAAAAAGCAATCGGAAAACAGATAGAAATGGTCATGTTCACTTTTCCCCATAAAAAGATTTTGAAAATTATTATCTTTTCTACGAATTACATAAAAAAATGTTAAGCTAGTTTTCAGCGTGTATCAAATAAATTTTTCGAACAAAATGTTCAACCTTTTGATCCCGTGAATACAGGAAAGAAGTTGTAGAACGTTTTATTTTCATTTCCGTGCTATTATTTCAACAAATTATATGGCGCTACTTAGAACATGGGACTTACGTGCTACCGTCAACTGGGGTGACTGCCCAGTTTTAATAATGAAATTAAAATTTTTCATTCAACCCGTTGGTTAGGTGTGGAAAATAAAATTTTTATGTTTGGTTCTTGGTAGGATTTATGTAGTTTTTCTTTAAGTGGTTCACCCTTTCTTTCTATGAAAAAGCAAAGTCATCCGGCACGAAGGGGCGACTGCTCACTCTCATTTAAGTAAATAGCAACGATGTGAGTGGATTTGGGGCAATGCGACCAAAAAGGGGTGTCAAGAAATTTCATAAATTTCAAAACATATGGCATTATAACTCTTTAAGGTCTCGACAACTGGTTGATGCGAAGAGATAAATCCGGGGAGGAGAATTCTACAGGTCTTCTGGGATATCGGACACACGCCCTTTCACTCGCCAGGTGAGCGCACTACACCACAAAGCTAACGAATCGTCTTTCCTTAGAGCTCGCGTGCACTGAACGGAGCCGTACATGGACAGTAAGAGCCTATCCAGTTCAGCGCACACGAGCTCTTAGAAAAGAGGATTCGTTGGTTTTCTAGTCTCGTGGTCTAGGGTGATTTTGGAGTGTCCGGCAAGTGAGAAGACGAGGGTTCGATTCCCCGCAAGGTCAGTTGAATTATCTTTCCTGGATTTATCTTCGCATCTACCAGCTGTTGAAACCTTCGTAGTAATAGCTGAGAGTAACAGCATGAATGCAAAGGCCACAACAGATAAAGTGCTCTACCCCTTTGGGCTGTTCGTGAAAATTCTGTTGTGAAATTTTGTCTGTTGTGAAAAAAAAAAGAATTGTGTCCCCATAAAAATGTCTCCGGGTTATAACTGTTACTTAAAGTGAGTCAACGAAAGATTGCGATAAATTATAAAAGTACACGTTATAGTTGAAATTACGTAAATTATATGGATTAAAAACTAATTTGTTATTATAAGCACGTAACGTTTCTAGTAAAAAATGAATTTCGAACTCCAGTTTCGAAGAGAATGAAGAGAAAAATCAACCTACCCACAAGATGGTTTTACTGTAATATAAGTTCATTTACACAAAAAACAACTTAACATAGTTCAAAGCTCCAATCACGTATTATCTTTAGAAAAAAAACGTTAGATCTAATCGTGAAAGGGTTGAAAAAGAAATCAAATCAAAAGTAAAACATAGGAGTTAAGGCAATAAAAGTTAAGGGTTCAATGGTTCCCATAGAAATTCCACGAGTCCACCGTGGAACAAATCTTGAATAATGTCAAGATCTTTTATACTTATTCTTGTAAGAGTGAATCACCTGTTTAAAACAAACTTCGGTTTTTTAAAGCTGTTCAGCGCTTTCAATTCATATTTACGTTATGCGTCCATTTATAACTTTTAAGTTGGTACTCTGAAACAAAATGACAAATATAGAAAGTGGGCAAAAAGTGACCCCAAATTCCCTATGGGAACTGGGGTAGTATAGATTGTCCACTAAATTTATAATCTTCCGGTAAGGCGCAAAACCAACACTCCAATTGCTTTACAAATCTTTATTACATGTACTAATAATAACAATAAATTATAGGACTCACCTGGTTATCAAAAAAGCTGTACAAATGAAAGTTTGAGGTCTTTAGATTTTTATTGGATCTCGTTGAAAAACTTTCTTATTGGGGATATCCCTTATCGGGAAACACCTCCAAACTTCAGGTCGTCTCATTCAGATGCAAAGCAACTTAACATAGTTCAAAGCTCCAATCACGTATTATCTTTAGAAAAAAGATAAAGTCGCCTTGACGACTGCAGCGCACGAAATGAAGTAAGTTTATAACCTAGCCAGATAACATTTCTTTTTCAAAACTGGCCAAAGTCATTCCAGTTGACGGTAAGGCGAATACCGAGCTTAGCTACTGTATGTCAATTCATACATCAAAAGCTATAAAATGGTATCGACCATCGTTGAAATACCACCGGGTTTCACTACACCAGAAGCTGCGAAAGCACGATACAAACCACTGAAATTTTATAACGAAGCCTAATTTTTTGAGATAGAATTCTGACCTGGGAAAAAGGATTGATTTCCATTGTCATCTATCGCTAAAACCTGACCCGTATGAAAAACCACCACCCATTCCCGGAATATACGAAAAGATGGAAATAGTTTAGGGGAAATAATAAATAAAAATGAAGAATAGGAAATTCTACAGTAAAGATATTATGACATTAGTTTTCTGGCTTACAACATATCAAAGAGAAAGTGATTTTCTGGGCATTTGTGCCGCGATGAACTTAGGAAGAAAAGGTATTTGTCTCCACCCGAAACCGAACCCGGGTGTTCGTTTCCATATCGGGCAAGGGCGCTACCTATACATCAGATACATATTTCTAATTTTTGACTAAATGCATTTAGTAGCGCGATGCGCCAAGTATAAATGTTGCAGCCTCCCTTTAATTCAAAACAACACTCACCTAACATGAGAAATTCAAGCATTCGCCAATAGTTTTGAAGGTTAGTTAGTGAAAATCCTCTTGAAGAGATTTGTTGTCCCCTCCCCCCCCCCTCAACCTGTTGTGCTCCCTCTAAAGGTCGATCCTGTGTGCACGCCCCTGGTTTTAATATGCATACTTGGCCGAAATGACATTATTGGACATCAGAGTGATAAACATCTTCCGGTTCATTATTTCTGACGTAGAATTTCACTCATTAATTTCTGTTCCGTTGACGACACAGACTTTACTATATTCCGAACTACGAGGAAAACTAATTGGAAGGCTTCGAATGAATCAATCGAGACAAATTTGGGAGCCAATTCGTTAAAAGAGCCAAAGCCCATTCAATGGTGCAGACTAACTCTTTCTGAGTTTTTATATTCGTTATTCAAATTAGGACACGCTCGTGAATTATGTCGCAGAATACAATGGAGGGTTCATTATTTCGAGGGAGCCACATGTTCAACTTCCTCCACTTAACGATGTTATAGTTTCTCAAATGAAATTTCTTTGTTACAATCGAATCATTGCGCACATGTAGAAAATTTTCAAAAAATTCTTATTTTTATTATTAATTGTTATGGACGACAAATATGAATAGCGTTTGAACATTTCAAATGACATTCCTTTAGGATTCACAGTCTGGATTTTCAGACATGTTTCCATTATTTATCCGGAAAGTTGTTTGTTTATTCTGGGAGTGTTGGTACTCGTCATCAGTTGTGATGTAGGTGCTAAGGGAAGTGTGTGCTCAGTATACAGGGCACATAGCAAACAGGGTGTATGACATTTCACCAGCGAACCATAGATCTTGGACGTATATTTTCTAATTAGAACAAAGTTTCCAAATAACGTGTATTATCAGATATGCCATTCATGTTTTAAAGGGTTGTATAGTTATTGAATTTTTTTAAAAAAAACCCCTATACTGTCCCCGCGTGCCCTAAAACCTAATCAGAAAGTTGTTTCCCCGTATTTCCTAATGCCAACAAAAAATATTCCGTATTTTTAAGTGTAATATTCACTAAGATATTTCAATTCGGAAAGTAGAGTTGGAAAATCAGCTCTAAATGCAGAAAAAAAAAGTTTTACCAACATTTTACGCGATGTTTTTTTCCCCAACTTTCCTCATTTTCCAAATTCGAATATTGCACTTAGAAACATAGATTTTTATTTCAATAACTATACAACCCTTTAAAACATGAATGGCATATCTGAGCAATGCACGTTATTTGAAAACTTTTACTAATTAGAAGTATACCTTTAAGATCAACGGCTCACCAGTAAAATGTCATAACCCCCTGTTAGCTATACACCCTGTATAGGCATCCCGTAGCGGAGGAACCGTGGAAACGAACTACGAGTTTTGGTTAATATCAGCGAAGTCGTAGCCGGTTAACTGTGGATATTCGTCTCTAGCAGTGGCATCAGAGAGGGGAGTTGTGGATGCTCATCATCAGCAGTTGCGTTGGGGTCTGGAAGCTGTAGTTGCTCCTCCCCAGCAGTGACGTGAAGCCAAGGAAGCTGTTAGTGCTCGTCGTCAGCAGGTCAGTGACATAAAATCTGGGGATTCGCAAGAGGTTTGAGGAGGACTGAGGTTTGAGCCTGACACACACCAAATGGCAACCATTAGTATCACTATTTGAATTTGGAACGAAGGAAACACATTTTTCATCCTAAACATTTTGACTTTTCTTAATACATTTTGCTTTTTTGTGTACTTGTTTTACTAATTACTGGCAATTTACCATCTTTTTCAAAGCGGAAGCTTTTTTTGAAACCACTAGCCAGTTTATGTATACATTGAACATTGAAGGACCGGACACACCCCGCTTCCCATCTCAAGGAGATATCAAAGCGTTCCCGAAAGATGGGTGCATCCGGAATTTTATTAAATATGTATATGTATATATATCTATATAAATTTGTATAACAGAATAACAAGTCCAATTACAGGAGTATAAATCAACAAAATAATTGTGATAAATCATGATCTAAGAATCGAAATCTAAATTGATATTATAGCGTCCTTGGGGCACGTCCAGACTCGATAATCAAATTCCGTTGGTGGCGGTCCGTCCGCGTTCGTTGGATGTCACTAGTCATGTAGGCCGTACAACGACGAATCGATGTCATGTTTGCGTCACATGTCCTGGTCCAAGTGTCCAAGTCAGCCAATGTTCGCACACCCAGATGTTTTAGCTCATTCTAGGAACACATTCCTGTTCCATAAGCATCCTACGTCTTAATTCTCCTGGGCAATTAGGAGATTTCATCATTCCCGAAGCTACATCGGCTGGCTAGCTGGATTATGGGGTGCATTGATTCACAACGTTAACATGTTAAGTGTTTATAGTTTCTCCAATAAAGTTCACCGTTCAACGACGTATCAGTTTCGTGAATTTCCGGTACCCCTACGTGGCCGCAAGTTGTAGACTCTCCCTGGTATCAGCTTTACTGGTCTGGAAGGCTGAAATTCATCCTGCTTCTTCCGTAGTCCACCCATCTTGTCGTGCAGCAAATATAGGTTACGGTCCAAAAATTGAATCAAATTTTGAATGCGTGAGAAGTTCATCGGACTTTTTAGTATTCTTCTTTTGAATGCCGTCATCTGACTTTGTGACATCTGACCAAAATGAAACGCTGATGTGTGTGGACATTGGCAGACGTAATGCCATAGCGAGCCCGTAGCACCACACTTACAAGCATTGTGAGATGATCGTCCAAAGCGCTCCAAGTATGTCGGAAATGGACCATGCTCAGTTAAAAGGATTGTTTTTGTTCGCGGCCATACACACTTGCGCAAAGCCACTCGACGTTGTATCTTGTAGACGTCTTTCGTTGAGTTCTTGTTCCATTCAACTTGCCAAAGATGAAGCATTCTGTCTTTCAAGATATTACGGGCATGACTCCTCGGCCAAGGTAGAACAACCAAGTCTTTCAATGTTGTCGCTTCCTTGGCAAGTTGATCCGCTTTTTCATTTCCAGCAATACCAACGTGCGCTTTGACCCAGACTAACTTTATGTTGTCGTGAGCGCGTAGGATAAGACGAATACTTCGTACGTCAGGGATAGGTGAACGAGGATCTTGTATGGCTAGGAGGCCAGATGCGCTATCTGTCAAGATTGTTACTGGACAAAGCATCTCTCCCGCACGTTTAACAGCATTGAGTATCGCAAAAATCTCGGCTTGGAATACGCTATTCTCTTTAGCTAACCTTCGACTCCATTGCTCCTCTATTGAACCATCTTCCGCTAGTACCACATACGCGCAGCCAGTAGCCGTTTCTGTTTTAGAGCCATCAGTGAATATTTTCTTAGAGCCCAAGGAATCTATATTATCAATACCAAATGCCATTATTTGAGACTTGGTGAGATGTCTGCTTGGGTGAAACAGCCATTGCTTATGCCGCTGCTCAAATTGGTTTGACGATATTCTCTGCTCGTCCAATATTATGTCCTTTTCAAGATGTAGCAGTCTGGTCTTAAGAGCCTCGTACTCCATGTAAATACTCAAAGCTGGGTTGCCTGTAGCCACATACAGAACTTCGTTCGCGGTTGTAACGTAGGCTCCAGTAACATATAAAAGAAAGGGACGCTGTGCGATATCCAGAGCTCTCTTTTGTTTTTGAGTTGGGTGCTGATACCAAGTGGCGCATCCATATGAAAGTTGCCTTTGTACAACAATCTTAAAGAAGAGGTTGCGAAAGGCTCGTTGCATTCCCCATTTCGATCCGGCCAATCTGCGCAGTAATTGCAGTGTGCCATTTACTTTGTCGACCTGTTTTTGGATGTGCGCCATAAAGTTCAATTTACTATCAAAGTACACACCAAGGTATCGTATTATCTGAGACGGTCGAATTCGTATACCTTCAATGTAGATCTTAGGTTTCATCTTTTTCTTTGGGTGCGGCCACAAGAAGCGGGTTTTTTCTACTTCCAATTGAAGTTTATTATTAGCCAGCCAATTGCTCAATTTTCCGAACACTGTCTGTGCTTCATCCGTTATTGCTATATGGTCTTCGCCGGATATAACATATACCAGATCGTCGGCAAATGCCTGTATATATACCCGCGGGCCCCAGTTAATCTGTAAAAGCGTGTTGAGGACAAGTGACCACATCAAGGGGCCGCTGCATGAGCCCTGTGGACACCCTTTCATCTGCTTTTTCATGGCTATTCCTCCGTCTGTGGACATCATTATATATCTGTCTGAAAGCATATTCTCAATAACTCGCGTCAGGTTTCCAGGAAGTGGCAGTTGGCGAAGTTGATTGATAATTATTTCATGGCGCAGCGAATCGAAGGCTCCACGAATATCTATCGTGACTATCGCCGTCTGATAGCCTTGTTGATGCATACTGACAATTACTTGCAACAGTGAATCTATAGCTTTCTCAGCTGACCCTCCAGCACGAAATCCAAATTGTAGAGGACTTAGCCAGTTCATGCACTCCAATTGATACATAAGTCTTTGAACTATAACTTTCTCGTAGACCTTACCTAGAGTGGGTAGTAGGCAAATCGGACGATATGACCGTAGCAATTGTGGGTCTTTATCTTTCTTAAGGAATAGCAGGAGCTTCCCCTTTTTAAAATGTTTAGGAAAGAGAGATAATTCCAGGAACCTGTTGAGAATTTCAGTAAACGATTCGGCATTGGCTTCGAATAATGTCTTCAGTATGGGAACACTAATATTATCAAAGCCAGGTGCTTTTCTATTCTTCAATCTTGTGACAATACTCCTGATCTCTTCCACTGTAATTTGCTCGTCATCTGGGATACCAGTTCTAATTGGTTTTACCAAGGATATTGTGTCCGTAGGATCTGGGTAAATCGTATCGAGTTGCTGCTCCGCCGCTTCCAAGATTGTGGAATTGTGACTACCGCTTTGCATCATCAAAACTTGAGGCGGTACTCTCTTGCTTTTGAAAACAGAACGGTATGCGATCCCATAAGGATTATTTTCAGCAGCGCAAAAATTTGTCCAGCAGTCGTTCCTAGTTTTCTTAACCTTCTTTAGATATTCTGCTCTAGCCTTTTTGTAAATCGTATGGGTCTCACCCTTGAACTTACCTTTAGCCTTGAGAAATTTTCTCTCCAAGGCTCGAACCCTCTTTCTATGAATGGCTAAGTCCTGTGTCCACCAGTTGGGAAGTTTTTCGTTATGTTTTTGAGCACGTCCCAGTATATTTACGCAAGCAGACTGCAACACTTCCATAAAGGTGTCTACAGTTGCATTGAGGTCTTCTTTCCGTGTGTGTCATACGCAGCTGATGTGCAAAATCGGTTAACATTGGCCTGGTGTGTGTCTTGAGCCTGATTAATCTCCGTGTGGTCGTCCTATAACGCCATTGCAGTTGAGATTGACATTCTATATGCAGGTCCAAATGAATATACCGATGCGAGCTGTGCGAATCCTCGTTTCCTACTGACCAGGCTGCGTGAGCAAATAATTCTTCAGACGAGGTAAACGTGAGATCCGGCCATCCTTTTGTACCAAAAAGTTCGTAAGTAGGTTTTGTTTGGCCAGCGTTAAATAGGTACATGCCGTGACCGCTGAGAAATTCTTGTAATTTCCAGCCTCTGGCGTCTGTAGTTTTGTAGCCCCACAATGACGAATGACAGTTAATATCGGTAGCAAACATCTTCTCTTTAGCAGTAGATGATAGATGTATTTCTTCTAGTTCTTGTAGTACCCCGTCTAAACCCTCGTAGGGAGAAGCATAGGCACTCACCAAGATTATTTCTCTCTGTCGAAGGCTAAGCTGTATGGCAACAAGTTGTTTACCTATACGATAAGTTGCTGGATGCACCCGCGAAGAAGAAGCTATAATTGTACTTTTAGAATCTTGTGAACTCCATATAGTCCATTGTTGTGGCCAGCCACGGAGAGCACCGCGATTAACCCACGGCTCCTGCACCAACAGTAGATCAATCTTGTGTTCTATTGCATAGGTCACCAAATGAAAAGTACAGTTCCTAGATCTGTCCATGTTAATCTGAATTAGACGCAAGGGCACCTCCCCTTCTAATAGGTTTACGTCAATTTGAGCACTCATCTCTTCTTGGTCTAGTGTATCAAGCTGCGACCCCGTACAAGTAAATGGCTTGTACATTCTTTGCCGGCTGTTCTATGATCTGTTCTCAGTTGTGAACCGTGGGCCAAGTTCATCAGAGTGCAGTCTATGCACCTATTTTTTGCTTTGTTTATTTCTCTCGATGACTGGGTATGTGTTCTTCCAAATCTTGAATAACAGCATGACGTCTTTCTTGCATTATCGCGTCTGTCTTCGCCATCATCACACCTAGCCGTCCCCAGTATGTGATTCCTGTTGATATCTATACTTCCCTTGCATGTGGGATAATCCCCCCTTGCTATTTCCTTGGGAACAGTCCATTTCGCATGTGTATGACGACTCTGTGATGACCATCTTCCTCTCTCTGAGAGTTCGTAGCCTGATCTAATCCCAGCTCTTCCGTCACTATGCCTCTGGAAGCGATTGTCTTGCACTGATGGTATGTTACACCACCATTGTTTATTTGATCCATTGAAGGATGACATTTCTCTGTTGTTTCTTCTACCGCCAAATGGTCTTTTTGCCTGAACCCTGACATGCTTGTAGTTTTTCCCTCCATCATATTGATGCTGACGTTCACTTTTCTGCTTGTAATCGTCTTGCCAATCAATGTTCGTCCGTGTTGGCTGTAGTGACCATTTATCTGCGATGTGGTTGTCTACCGCTCCTATCCTCCGATTTTTCTCTATTCGAGAGTACCATACATCCTTTCGAGTGATGTTTGTAGATTCATTTATGGAATTTTGTGGTCTGTTAGAACCACTCATCACTTTATAACCATATCTCTTCTTTTTTAAGGGCTTATCACCTACCACCTGTGACCACGATTGCTGAGTACCTTGCAGTTCTTGGTCATTACGATTGTAATTTGCCTTGTCATTTTCTACCTTATGTTTTAGCTTTATTGAGGTGTCACTGGACTTTGTTAACGGAGGCCACGTGTCGAGAGTTGTAAAATCCGTCAGCTTTATTGAGATATAACCATTGTCTTTTTTACTACTGCTGTCTTCCGATGTTGATGGATGCCGTTTATTTTTTCTGCATACCTTCTTCCAGTTTTCACCTTCCAGGTTACTATGAGCTGACTGCAAAACGTCTTGTTGCTTTTGCTGATCTTCGTTCCAACTGTCCTCCTCATAGAATGATAGATTTGAAATTTGTGATGATCTTATTGCAGAAATGTTTAAATTAGCATGGCCATCCGGCAATATCACAGAGTGGGCGTTTTCATCCTCACATAGGTTATAACTAGTGATTTCAGAGGACTGTCCATCTTTAGGGTTGTCCATATTGTTTTCATTCTGGAGATTATTCTCAGTTAACGTTTGTCCATCGACTTCGCATGCTTGCCCCATCGTGGAACGTTCATACCAATCCAGCCGCTCATTTTCATCATTTCCGGTTGTGAGGGTGCACTTGTGATTTCCAAGTTGAGTAGCTGTTTTCTGTAGGTTTGGCGATCGATCTTCCACTCGAGATTCCACTTCAGCTGAAACGTCACTTCCTTCGTCAGTGGGTAGATCAGAAAAGTCTAATAGAGATTTACGACCCGATGAAACTATTGGGTTGAAACATATCTTCCGATTCTTTTTGCTCATGTTGACATTTACCGAATTTTGTCTATCCACTGGAGCCTGGAATTTCTTCCTAGATGTCTGAACCTTTGCTATATCCGTTTTTTCCGTTTGTGATCCCCTGTTGACGTAGGTTCTCTTTGTTTCGTTCCGCACCTCTGTTACCTCTCGGTCGGTTGTAGTTTGTGTATCCATGGTAGAAGTTGTAATTAGCGAAGCTTCTCGTGAGCTGTGCTTGTGGCAGTCTATAGATGACAGTCCTTCATCACATTTTGTCAAGCCTTTACCAATCAACGCTTGGCAAGAAGGTAGTTGTTTAACAGCTAATGGCTTCGCTATTTCTTCAAGAAGCAGCTGGAGTTGTTGTAGAACTATTTCTTGTTCATCAAGAGGAACTCTGTAGCGATTCCTCCCTCGTACACTCTTATATTGCCGGATTCGTGATTATATTGCCGGATTCGTGATGCGAGGATCCGGGTTCGAACCCCACAGTGGCGGTCGGTTGAAGTTGGTTTTCTGTGGTTCCCAACTTCAAGGCGCAAATGCGAGCCGATCTCCCCGTTAAAAAGTCTCGCCACAGAGAGCAACAGTCCTACAACGGTAAATCATTCAACCATAACACTTCACTCATAGTTAGAAAAACTGGGGGCAGATGACAGCACTACACATAACAAGCATTACACCGAAACAAACTTTACGTCAGGTTGCACTACACGTACACGCACATTCCCGGATGTACCGATTCGTTGGGGGTTCGTTGGGGGGTTCCGCGGGGGCGGGGTATGCATGTGTGGTGTAGCAGTAGTAGGTAGGGAGTCCAAAAAATGGGTCGGGGATCCATGATGTTCTTAAGTCAACCACCTCGTTGGGCAATTTGCCTGTTGTGGCGTTGTATTTGTATTTGTGTGTCACGCTAATTAACGCCCATAAGTCTCTTATGTCATCGATTGTTCTTGTTAGAAGACCTTGTAGTTTCTTTCTTTCACTCATCGGGATTCGACTACGTGATTTGGCGTTACCGTTTTTCTTCGTATCTGTCAGCATTGTCCATATAGTCTTAGCAGCCTCATACGCGTAGGGTCCACCTTGTTGTTCACTACCGGTTTCCCCTTGTTCTGCGCCTGACACAGAAGATGGTTGCTTCATTACTTCATTCCCTGCTTCAGTACCATCTAAAATCAGATATCCCTTTGATCTTGAATCTGTAGATCTTAATACGGAAAGGAATTCCTCTTTCTCTGCACTGGGCTGGGCTAAATCCATGGTTCGGAGAAAGTTCCTCTTCAGTATGGTCTTGTACAGTGACGCTGAATTTTTGATGTCCTTCTTTGAAAGCGATGTCTGTTGGGGGGAAAAATTTAATTGAGATTGCAGTGATAAATCCAGAGCCTCCATCAAGATCGCTCTAGCCCTGAACCCATCATCTCTTTTTTCGTTCGTTGAGTCAACATTCCTTTTTATTTGACCATCACTCAGCACACGACGCAACCGGCTGAATTTCATTGTAGAGTTGCGTTATCACTCCGGCTTAACCAAGGATTGCTCTGTTTCTTAAACAATTGTCTCTTCATACAAAAGATAAGATTTTAAAATAATATTATTAAATCTGGAATCAAATCGAAATCACAAAATTTATCTATTCTCCCGAAAATTACAATCGGTGGACCAGACAGCATGCTAGAGTTGCTTGGTGCGAGAATCGTGATTATCAACATACGGTCACCGCCATCTTGCCACGCATTCGAACGATTCAGCTGCTGGGCGAAGTCTTCTTAACTTCGGTTCTACTCGCCCGATTTAGACGAAATAAAGACTGGGGCAATCTTTATGACATACTGGACCCTCGGTGATATCAATAAAGTTAAAACAACTCTATATTCGCATAGAAAGAACGCATTGAATCAGAGCGACTCCGGTCAGAGATGTTTACCGATACATGCCTAGTTTATGTATACAGTCAAAACCATCCAAATTATTAAAAAGTCTGACAGCTTCAATTACTAATTTACGGCATATTTCCCCATTCGATGGCTCTACCAGATACTAAACACACACTGAAACTACATCCAATAACTTCACAGTCCTCAACAAAACCATCATTGCCTGCATGATATTGAGCTCCGATCCAGGGAAAGAAATTTCGAGATCTCTCCCTTGGTCATCGTGAGCATTTTCGACAAGCCTGCGAAGTCTTGGCCCTGTCAGTGGGATTGGAATAGATACACAGCAGAGTGGCATGATGCAGTTTAAAAAGTCGAGAACTTACCCCTGACGAGCGACATCTATGGTCAGTGTCAGGGTTTTTACTCTGGGCAAGACCCTGCGATCAAAACAAACCCCGGGCAAATATTTAAGAACAGATCCCGGATAATACAGATTAAGGAATTGATCGGATGATCTGGTGGTTCAAGTTATGCATAAGATACAGTGAAACCTCGATATGCATGTGTGTGTGTGTGTGTGTGTGTGTGTGTGTGTGTATATATATATATATATATATATACTTATATATATATATATATTGATACAAAGCGGTGGTAAAGGTCTGATTAGGAGGAGGTCTAGGAAGAGTGACTAGGCTTTAGATCATCGTTGCTAAAAAAAATCTCGTTTATCGTGCTGCTTGCAAAAAAATGCTTTAACACAAAATATGGCTCCACACCTGTTTTGAAACTATCTCAAGAAACAGTGTTAACAGATAGAACCTCTAACTGTGTGAAATATGCGACGTCATATCACAGATGATGTTTCACACATATGGCACGCTGAAACGCTCTATAATGTGCACGTTCAGTCTCGGATATAAATATGCATTGTGGCCGATGATGGTCTTGCAAGCATATTAAAATTTGTATTTCACATTTTTGATGTTTCGTCACATGACGTCACATATTTCACACAGTTAGAGGTTCTATCTGTTAACACTGCTTTTTTGGATAGCTTCAAAATAGACGTGGAGCCATATTTTGTGCCAAAATATTTTATTGTAAGCAACACGACAAAAGAGATTTTTTTAGCAACGATGATCTCTATAATGTTACAGGATCGCGATCCCAAGAGAGAGGTGCTGTCATTAGCAAATGTTATCATTTTCATATCACCAAGATTGAGATTATAGTATAACACTGTGTCGGCTCAACAAAAATAATTTCCTTTGAACAAAAGACCCCTCAAGTCAAATAATCATTTGCTTTGAATTTTGAACGTTAAATTATAATTTCGAGTCCAAAGTTTGTAACAGTGACTCTATTTTCTGTGTATAGCCAATACCCACTTCAGCTGAAATTTGGTTCCGAATTTCCCTTCATTTTTACTGACTTTTTCGTTTCTAAGTTTTTGAATAAATCGTTCCTTCGCTCGATTCCGACGTCAAATTTATTATTTTAAACAGCGATCACCAAGATCAAACTCGTCCTCCATCGACACTGTATGTCACAGAAAACGTTAGTCATGACGAAAAGATTTAGATAATTAAATTTATATTGAACAAGTTACATAAACTATGCAAGATCAAGTTTGTCTCCTTCTATACCAAAAATATCCAAAAAATGTATTTTGAATTCGAGGAACACTTGCAAAAAATGAGGGAGATAAACTATATACTTGCGAGAATGAAGATAAAACATATACTCGTAAAAATGAAGGAAGAACATGTTACTGATAAAGAGAAAAGAATTCGTGACATTATTTAGGTATAGAAAATAAATTTCATTTTCTCTTTTCTTTCGATAAAATATGCTTTTATTTTTCTCTTCTTATATCTCATCTGATTTCTTCCAGGCGATGGAATTCACGAGCACCTGCGACATAACACAAAGCGTTTTCCAGTAGAAAAAGGGAGCAATTTTCGGAAATATTCACACTTTTCTCTGATGTGTGACCCGGTCTTTGAATTCAGATCGATTCAACCATTTTCGAGTTACTGATAAAGATAGCCATTTTTTAAATCTTTGTCACGTAAATGCTGCTTATTGATCTTTGTTTCGCCGTGAAATTGACTGAACATATTTTTTCGATAGAGCACGAAACGGAAATCACTGATATTTGGTCATGAATCTATCTGTGATATGTGTGTCAATTTTAAATGTTGATCGTCTTTTTGTCTGCTTAATTTCTGCACATCCGCTTTATACCACTAATGTATAGGCGCGATAAACGTGGCACTTCATATGACTTGAGGTATCCGTGAATAGTTATGAGAGGGGCCATGATTGTACCCATTGTATTCTGTTTATTGTGTGGACTGTTTCTCTCTAGCCTTCACCAGTAGTTATTCTTGGGAATTTCTGTCGGTCAATTGCTTTCCCCGGCCGGCAAGTTTTAAATGCAATGACTGCTCCAGAAGACGGAGAGCCTCGACTTATTAGGAATCAAATGACATAAAAAATTTCACGTTTATTATTTCTCATAATGTCACATAAAAATTAAAATTGCGTTCAATTCAAAAGATAGCAGAATTACAAAAAATAGTCACAAAAATGTATCGTTTTATTTTTCATAAAACGTACATAATTTGGGACACTTTGATGTATCTGAGGATTTCACTGTGACATTGTTTATAGTTCAGTAACGCACCATCAGATGACGCTGTGTGTCCTTCTATATAAATTTTTCTTTTATTTTTCTCGTGCGGACTGATTAATTAACACTATTTCACTGACATTAATTTTGGTCCTCGGCGTTGGGTGTGTCCGAGTGGTGTTGTTGTTGTTACCGCCGTTTCAGAAGCATGCCAGCTTTCTCTTTTTTTGATCAATTCCGAGTTCAATAAAGTTTTTGTTTCGTTTTTATACCCGGGGTTCTTTATTTTCGCAGACACGAACAGAACATTTCTTGGGGACTCGGCCGGGATCTCAATCTGAATCAGATTACCTTGCCTGAAAATGCCGACTCGGATGGAAATCTTCAAGCTACGACGACGAGAAGAGGCCGCTCTGACTGGCATTGCTAGTTTCGCTGCGTCGCTGGAGGACTCTACTTCACCGGAAGCAATCCTGGTGAGATTAGAATGGATTGAAGATGCTTTGAAAAGGTTCATGGAGTATTGGCCAAGCCCTTCCAGACGAGTTATCGGAGATAGGAGAAGTCGAAGACCAGTATTTCGACGTCAAATCGAAGATCAACCGATTCATCAATGCCAAGGAGATGGCAGAGGCGTCAGACTCTAACTACCCATTTCAATTAGTAGGCAAATCAGCGTATTCCTCGTTCGTGTAGTCCAGCCATTACGATACACATTGAAATAGACAACTAATTGCTACATGTGCTTACTACCGCAGTAGCGCTGATTTGCGTCGTCCGCAGCGCGTGATCCTACTCCAGCGCATGCTTTTCGCGACGCTGCTTACGTCAGATATGGTGAACGAACCCACGAACGAATTCGGTGATCAACTGACATCCACCTTTCGTCTCCTTTGGACTCAGAGCCTGAATACGTTTTTCGAGATTTTCACCCACTCAACGGGGTTTGCGGTATCATGTTCCAGTGCAGTTTTTGTTCCTTTTGATGCCTACTAACAACCCTCTGAGTCTGTCGGTCTGACCACCCTGTAGAAAAATCTTCTGGTATAAAATTTTTATTACGCGACGGAGAACCGCACGTTTTTATGAATTGAAGAAGAGTCCAGAACCCTGTAGTTGGGACAAGTGGGTTCAAGCTCCCGAAGCTGAACATTCCCGCGTTCAGTGGAGAATACATGGAATGACTCAGCTTCAAGGACGTGTATCTGGGAGTTGTGCATAATAACGGAAGTCGCAGCCCGATACAGAAGTTCCATTATTTGAAAGGATTCCTCCAGAAAAGCTCCAGCCGGTATCATCCGCCACATTCCGATCTCGGAGGCTGGCTATCAAGCAGCTTGGGGAAGGCTGATGGAGCGCTACGACAAGAAGAATCAAAAATAGCCAGCGCTCGCTAGTTTCTACTTTTTTCTCGATTTTAAAATGTTGCATTTTAAAACAGGTTGATTTCAATTCATAAAATCGTGCGGTTCTCCGTCGCGTAATAAAAATTTTATACCAGAAGATTTTTTCTACAGTGTGGTCGGATCGACAGACTCAGAGGGTTGTTAGTAGGCATCAAAAGGAACAAAAACTGCACTGGAACATGATGTCGCAAACCCCGTTGAGTGGGTGAAAATCTCGAAAAACGTATTCAGGCTCTGAGTCCAAAGGAGACGAAAGGTGGATGTCAGTTGATCGCTGAATTCGTTCGTGGGTTCGCTCACCATATCTGACGTAAGCAGCGTCGCGAAACGCATGCGCTGGAGTAGGATCACGCGCTGCGGACGACGTAAATGAGCGCTTTTACGGTAGTCAGCGCGTGTAGCAATTAGTTGTCCGCTTCAATGAGTAACGTGATGGCTGGACTACACGAACGAGGAATACGCTGATATGCATCTGATTTGCGGCCGAGCAGATGGGCGCTTAGCACAGCGGATGTACCGAAGGACCTCATAGCGCGGATTGTCGTCGCTGCGACAGACATTAAAAGCATACCTGGTATCTTCGAGCGCGTTCGGAAATGGTTTTTACGTCGTGGTGGACTGTTCAATAGCGTCAGCGGCCGCCACTTTTCCATCAACTCTTGTAATAATTAATAAAATAAATCTTTTGTAGTTATCACTGTTCTTTTTGTCGTTCCAGCGTGACGTCGAAGCGTTTTTCGCGTTTTTCACCCTCTCAAAGTGGTTCGCGACACCATGTTCCGTTGCAATTTTTGTTCCTCTTGATGCCTACTAATAACCCCCGAATTTGTCGGTTCATTAAAAGAACACCCTGTATAGAAGGTAAGTCAACTGTGATAGGTTTCAATGGCCTGTTTTCCAAATGCTCAATAAATTCAAGTCTCACGTAGTATTCGTTTCTCATGAGAAAAACCAATGATTTTTGACGGTAGCACTTCAACTTGTAGAAAAACAGTTTTAAATGTAATTAAGATTGTTTTTCGTTGTGTGTATGTGTAACAAATTCTATATTTTAAGACATATATAGATGGAGTGTTACATCTGCACTTCTTTTAAAAATTGCGAGAATTATCACAGCACATAATTGAAGTAATTAATCTCGGGGAGGTTGATATACATATATATATATATATATATATATATATATATATATATATATATTCTACAAAATCTTTCAGCGGTCTGTCCAGACTTTTTTTGCAGGGCCCAGTGTTTGTTAAAAGTTTCCTTGTTTTTGTGAAAAGGGTCATTAAATTTGTGAAAAATAACTAATTTTATGGGACGCAAAATGATCTAGTTAATAAATCTCAAAAGAAATGAAATACTAAATTTTTGATTGCATTAATTTGCATTTTGTGGAGAAATTCGCCCGTTTTTCAGATCTGGTATTTTGTGAAGGGTCCGGAAAACGGACCCAAATTTCGGCTGGATAGACCCCTGTGGACTTTGCAAATAAATTTACTGAAAATGATAGAAATTAAGCTCTAGCACCTATATCAGTAGATTCATCCACATGAATTGTTTACGTGTTTTATATCCATTTAGGCGCAATATTACTTGGGATTTTAAATTTTCAGATGGATATTTCATGCTCCGCAAAATTATCTCAGTTTTATCTGCATTGTTGCAGACTTCTTTAGAAAATAATTTAGTTAATTTTTCTTTGGAAAAAAATTTCGCGGCACACCTAAGACTCTCTCACGGTACACCAGTGTGTCGCGGCATATCGGTTAAAAAACTGTTGCTTAGAGCAGTGGTTCTCAACCTGGGGCCATATGGCCCCCTTGCGGTCCTGGGATATTCTAAGGGGGCCACGGGAGAAAATCAGAAGTAAAGCTTTAAAAAATGAAACGTGGTTGAAAAATATTACTACTTTCAGAATCCATCAGATCCGTCCCAGGGGCATCTTAACCCTTGGGTCTGTGTGGGCATGACCCGGGTCTTCATGTCGATAATGGGGGAAGTGGGGAACTCTGCACTATATGGGATTTGGTACTATGATTTTCGTACGTAAGCTGTTATTTCCAGCTAAGTATGGAGAGCCGCCAGAGCAACGGTTGATGTGTTTAGAGGGTCGAGTTATCGTGCAGGTTCGTTAAATCGTCCCGTATTTTACACAGACCGTTTTTTACCATATAATTTGACTCCTGGAACTCACTCTTGGATGAGGGGGGGGGGGCCTGGATAGGACAGGGGGGGCCACGAGAAAAAAATGTGATCCATAGGGGGCCATGAGCTGAAAAAGGTTAAGAAACACTGGCTCTTAGAGTATAGGGTCATGTTTCTCATTTAGCTTTGCAGATCGTTCATGTCATCCTTATACGCTGGAACGGCCGTTCTTCAAAGCGAAAGACAAAATTCATTTTCTTAAGTAATGTTTTTGACACACAAAAGAGCACAAAGACGTTCTTTCATACTTTACGACCGTTTTTTCTGTACCTTCAAGTTTTACTCGTGAATATAATGCATACATATAACGGAACTTATTTTCTCGCCCATGAAACTTGAATCTCTTTGAATAGCATGGAAAAAGTGTCTACAATCTTCGGTTTTCCAGAGCATTTGGGGAGCGATAACCATAAATTTCACGGAGTTCTGAATAAATGGGATATTATTTTGAAGGAGTTTTTTCAGTGGGCATCGAAAAATCGTTCTTTTATACTGATATTTAGACAAAAAAAAAATTATCACTCTCATGATAGATTTTTCATTTGCAGAAAGTATTGTGAATATATCGTGTCCCCAAACGTAATAAAAGAGAATTCTTTATATAAAAAGATTCTTCAATGATCCCCCTTCTCAACTCCTTGTATTTGACACGCTCACTAAAGCTTTTTCATTTAAGATGTTAGCAAAGAACATTTCTATCCGAGCACAGAAGGTATTTTTCTCTCTGGTATTACGTCCGAAACACAATGTTATCTGTCTTATGTCCCAGATTCTTTAAGACTCAGAATTCCCCGGACTATTAACGGCTCTCGTCCTAGTTTTTCCCCTTTAATTTTTTTGTAGCCATTCATCAAGACGTCCACAGACACTGAACTGGACACGATAAATAACACTTTCACTCACAAACTCCGACACGATGGCGTCGGTTGTCTCTCTCGAACAAAAGAACAGCGATGGAACATAAATATCCTTCTTTTTCGATCCGTAAAACCAACCACTAAATAACATCAAGGACATGGCTCTAAATTGGATTTTCACTCCTGACTCCCTATCCTCCTGCCTTCTTTTTATTCAACGATTTCCGAGACATCACTTGGGTCGTCATTCAAATGTGAACGAGGAGTCCACTTTACAGGTGCCTTAAATCACTCTGGTATATTTAAGTGGCTCTACATCATGCTAAGTTGCAAATAAATAAGTGCATAAGTATGTCATGCAATGGAAAATAATAACGAGAATCTCTATCGTTCAAGGCTTAAGCATATAATTGATAAACACAAAAGCTGAAGATTGGTAACACGAGAGGTTTACAAGTTTTATAAAATTTATTTGATGTCAACAATTTCACTTCAATAAATCACAGACAACATCGTTTGAAATTTTCAATTACATCTGAAATATCGAACATCACATTGATTTCCCCAATTATCCATAATCTGGGTTTCATAAACGTCATCGATGCATGATGTAGTTCATGAGAATTTTGTTTTCTATATGCTGTCTGCCAACCCGTCGTCCTCGTCTTGATAATCGTCGTTCAACGAAAGCAGACCGACGTCTGGTTCGCCTTGCTTACGTAGCGTACTGTTCCACAAACCGTACGCCAAATACAGAAGGGAACCTGAAAGAAACACGAAACTGTCTATACCACCGTATTTCTTCGAGAACAACAAACCAAAAATCCACGTGGTGCACTAAAATTAAATGTCAGCACCGTCATAAATTACATTTAATTCGTATGTCAATAAATAAATATTAAGTTCACTTGTCTGAGCTGTATATAAATATTTTATGGAAACTAATGACAATTTTTGATATCTAATAAAGAAGTAGAGGAGAAATCCAGAGGAAAAACTGATCACTTTCAACAGTAGTCGCAAGAGGACGTAGTTACCTAATATCAGAAAACGTGCTAATCAAGTGGATTAGAATAAAAACAATTAAATTATCAAGTTTAAAAATATGACATATAACGGAATTATTAACCCAATAAATTTAATTCAATTACTAACCGAAATTCTTCGTTGGATAATGCTACGGTCAGAAGATTCGACTGGTGAAATTCTTCAAGAAACACGGTGATTCGCATCTTCTATTAAGGCTTGACAAATCAAGAAATGATTCAGGGGCGTGCCAAAAAAAAAACTTTATAAGTACCAAACGTAAATCCTCCTCCTGCAAAAATCGGTCAAAATGGTCTATTCTTTGCTCTTTCTGGGATTTGATGACCCCCTTTCCACGTTAGCAAACACGCTGCCATAATTTCCGACAATTTTGTCCAGTTCTCAGACTTCAATTCATTGATCAGACATGAAAAATCATTTGACACCAATGTCAACTACTTATTCGTCACGAAGACTTGGTGCGCCTGGGACTTTTCAAGATCTGCCTAATACAGGGTGTCCCGTAAATCCTAATGCTGCCTTTATCTCATAAACTGTTCAGCGTAGAGGTATGTTCCTAAATTTAAAAAAATTATCTAAACGTGTTCAAAAAACACTCTGTACCAGTTTAGAAAGTGCTATATTAAAAAAAAAGAATAAATTTCTATACGGTCCCCCCGTCTTCCATATTTTAATTGAAAAGTTGTCGTCCCGTCTCTCTTGAGGCCAACAGCAAAACATTTCGCGTTTCTAACTGTTACAATCGCTGGGACATTTCAATTCCGCACATTATACTTGGAAACGTGAAATTTTTTTCACGTCTAAAACGTCTAATTTGGAAGTTAGAAGACAGGGGACCGTTTGAAAATTTAATTTAATTTTATAACACACTAGGTTTACCCCGTCCCAAAACTGGCACAGTGTTTTTTTTTTTACATATTTTGAGCGCATTTAAAATCCGAATCATAAATTCATGACAAACATTTAACAAACAAACTAACTACGTTAGGATTTACCGGACACCCTGTATATAAGCTTTACTTTGATGTCTCGAAATGCTCCAAATGTCTAAGGTGTTTAGACGTTCCAGGAGTGTTAACGAGTAGACACGGCTATAAAAAGCTCAAAATGTGAACTACACAGTTACTCAGTTCGTAAATAGCGTACAGTTACTTTCATAAATTCGGTATCTGGTATTTCAAGTTCAAGTTACTTTCATGGCCAGGATTTAAATGTGTGCACTGATAGCAATGATCAGCCATTGTGATTGAAATGTTTTGGCGGTTTATAATTGGCTCATTCAGTTACGTTCCTGTTGCGTAACGTTCCGTGTGTAAAGAATTTTTTGATGTGGCGTCAACTCCTTACAATATTATAATGAAGGTGTAACAGTTATCCGATTCCATATTTATCATTTTGCTGTCATTCTGGCATTTACATTTCGTACTATCAACGAAATTTACTGGAAAGTGTTAAAAAAACACATTCATGAGATCGTCCAACTCAATTTACTCAAACACATAAAATCTCTCGTGAAGTTTCGAAATCGTAGGAGAAATTCGAGGATTTCGGAGCATAATTTTGAGAGACATTCGCTGGCAATAATCCAAAATGTTCTTTATTTTGAGCAATAAGAAAAGAGATTCGTTCACGAGAAGGCGGAGGATTGATGAATCTCGACAGAATCGCTTTTAAAGGCGTGGTGGCGGCGGATCTTGTCTTAAAAGACTTCCAGAAAGTTCCGCTTTTACTTTATTATTTCCTCCCGAGAACCTGGAAAAATTGGCAAATTTCCGGAATTTCTTTCTTGTCATTAACGAGTATGGATAGAAAGAGTGAGTACAGAAAAACGTTATATATTATCCGACCAACCGTTAAATTCATAACACGACAATACATAACAAGATAATTGCCGATATTATGGCATTTTTTATCATTATTTTATGGCGCTTACGTTGCTGTCGTGACTACAGTGCATTAATATGCATTAAATGCACTTTTTAATATGCACATTAAAACTATTGCATTCCTCACATGATACGATCAATTTACAGCAATTGAATTAACTCAATTATTATTAACTCAGACAATGGAGAATTATTACCTCTTATGAGAAACGGGAAACCATTTAATTCATTGGAATCCATCACGCATTCGTAAATCTAATTAGTGTTTAATTATACGCAACGTTGATTAATTAATTAATTGTGTGATGGGTGATTACGCATAAGCATATTTGATTCTCTATCATTCGATATGTACGTGCGACTACGCTTCTAGAGGCTTTCTTCCTTGTACGTGGACTATGTCGAATGCTGCGAACAAATATGACTCATTATTTATATAGTATATATATGTATATATAAAAGTGTAATTTTCTACAATCACTAGTTAGCCTTTGAATTTCGGCTAGGCATGAAATAGTCAGTGCATCCCATCACCATGGTAGCGACCAAATCTGATTACCAAAATACGGCATCTCCAGTGCAATACGATTTATTTTCCCGCACCCTATGGATAAGGCGTTATTTTTTGTTTTGAAATAAGTTGCTGTAATTCATTACATTAATTATCCCTTAACTACTTTGTGAATTGTTTTATACATTACTATACGTACATTTTAGTTAATTTTTTGCCCTCGGTTAACAGTTTTATTTCTGACTCTTTTTGAAAACAAATTCAAGAAACTGAAGGGAAATTCATTTCACTTTTTTACATTTTTCGAAAATTTCAGAAAAAATATTCAAAGTTCTTCACTTATTCATTCCTGCCGGAACATTAATATTTTATAGGCTTTTGTAGTGCTCGATGAATATTTTGACGTTTTCCCCGAGTCATATTCAGGAAAGAACAGTATCAAAAATTTAAACGCAGAAATGCTAATTAATAACACGAGGTACGAATGTAAGCAAGCTTCAAACTAAATTGGGCGAAAAGAAAATGTTTTCAACGGGAATTTCGTGTCACACACTTTTTGCGAGGGAAAGCTAAAAAATGCGGTGTCTAAACGTCTGTATGTGGGTTCATTATTCTTTAAAGAGAATTCAAAAAGTATATTCAATTCCTCTCATCGTTTCAAGTTTCCTGAAAAATCGGTCAATATCTTGCAATATTTTTTTCATCTCGCTGCCCCAAAATTCTTTGCCTCCAGGGGTGCGGGCACCCCTGTTAAGAATCATCGGAGCATAACATATATAGAACAAAATATAGACATGCATATTTAGATTGAGCTCTACACAAAGCACACCGGACCTTTTCGCAATATAAATTCACATTCCCACAAATTTCACTGCCAATTGGTAAGATAGGTAACAGTACTTCCAACTCATATAAATGCACCAGGCAATCATTGATTTTTTTAGAACTCACATGCGGCATGCATCGTTCGTTCCCATGGGAAATGTCTACGCGGTATAGGAAGGCATATCAGAGTGCAATGAGATATGAAGGACGCACTAGAACGGTGGTTTTCTATCAGCATTTACTATAGGACCCATTAATCCAACACTATAGAGCCTAAGTACCCTCTTGTATTATTTTATGTAAAATCACTATTCATATATTATTGCCCTAATCTTTCTTTGTTCTAAAGAGAATCCGGTAAACCCCTTGGCTCTATCTCACGGACCCCTGTTTGGAAACAACTACGTGAGATGGAAAGGATCGTCAGAACGTGCTTTTCCTGTCCGGGCCATGAAGGAACACCCGAATCAAGCAGGTTTTTGCATTTAAGCTCTTCCCAAGAGATGGTCAAGATAGACGATAATCATCATTCAAACATATATCTATGTTTATATTAATTTCAGTAATATTAAGGTTTTCTACACATCTTGAACATGTAGTAGTGAGGTTAATTATATTATGTGGGAAAACATCAAAATTCGAGTGCACATGAGTAAAAAGTGTTACGAAATCTCATAATGAGACATTTTTTTACGTAATTGACTGATTTTTAGGTAATTGATAGTATTTGGGACTGAACAAGGAAAGATAATATCCGGAGAAAATGATATATAATTAGATATGAAAGTGGGAACAATCGTTTTACCATCACTTACCAAAGAGTGACCACACCAGAAACAACAGCCACGCAGAGTAAGGAAGACCAACAATCAAATGCGCATCCATCAGAATAGCGCAGAGAGGAAGCAGCGGGACACAAGGCACGTGGTTCCGGTGCCTGGGTCTGTGCGTCGGCTGCCTGCAGACCGTCGCGACGCACACCAACACTATCACGAACAGGCCGCAGGCTAAGGCTTCGGTCCAGAACGTGTTTCTCGGAAGCAGTTTCGAGATGTGGAGCGTAACCACACCCATCATGAGCATGATGATCACTGAAGCTACTACGAGTCCTGCTGCCGTGGCGGCCGATTTTCTATTCGGAGTCCTGCCGATCCAGTGTGGGGAGAAATCAGACAGGCATGTGACGAAGGAGTCGTTCACGTAGTCGACCGAGAGTGATCTACAATGAATGCTCCCGTAGTTATTCACATTTTGGCTATCAAATCCGGTAAACGAATTTTTGCAACCATCTTGATCTTCCATCGAACTCGTATAACTATTTGTTGAGATTTGTTCGTTGGAACATTCCTGGATCGAGTACGTGTCGTCGGTCAATGGGGAGTTTTCTTCTACACCGTACCGTATGCACAGTACAGAAATCGCTACCGCCATCGACGACAATAGGGTTCCCATCCCCAAGCAGTGAACCAGCACGTCTTTGTCAAGTGTCAGTGCAAGAATCGATGATGCTGTGCAGCTAGTGATCATGGCAGTGCAGCTCCTGCCGGTTAGCCCGGGTTTCTTGGTCATCAGGAACTTGAATAGGAGACCGTCGGAGGCGAGGCTCTGTAGCAGTCTGGCGAGGGCGAACAACGACACCACGGCTGCCGACATGAATCCAGCTACTGCCCCAACGACTGCGAAGTACTGGATCCCTATCACGCCACGTAGTACCAATGCCTCGAGTAGCGATCCACGACTCTGCAAGAGAGCAGACGGGATGAACAGAGTCACTGCAGCTGAAGTACCGAAAAGAGTCAGCAATCCTATCAGGAAGACCAAGGTTGTGGCCATGGGAAGGACCTTGGGAGAATGTTTTGCTTGAGCGCATGCCACTGACATGATGTCGTAGCCGATGAATGAGAAGTACGTGATCGAAGCTCCTGCGAATACCTGAAAAGCACACGTGAACGAGTCTTCGGTGAGTAAAGCATCAAACACCTCAAGAGAATTGACAATCATGCTACACGATTACAAATATTTCACTATACCATGTACATAGAGGAAAATTTATCTGATCCAGGGTTTCTCAAATTGTTCGCTGCCAATTACTATCATGGGTGCCGCTGTGAGTTGTCTTTACTGATATGTGTCTTTTCAATATATCATGAGTTTCTTTTTGTTAGACTATTCTGTGGAGTCGCGGATACGTATACACTATGTCGAGGGAGTCACGGAAAACAAATGTTTGAAAACCTGTGAGTTACTAGTGAAAGAAATGAGCAACAGCTATCCAAATATTGGATAATAATGCAGCAAAATGTGTTTAATCAAGTGCAAGAAACAGCAGCGACCTTTTATTAGTAAACTATCTGTTAAATTCGGCTTCAGTCACGTGGATTTGGTAATCACAATACTGACTAAATTGCATATTTATAGCTTCGGTGGTTTTGGGTCTGCCATGATTGCCCCATATAACCTTTGAAACGACTTATGACTCTCTCAGAAGTTGAAATTTGAAAGCCACCTTCTTAGTGAGCTCTTAAATTAAACTACTGAGTAAATAGCTTCAGCGATTTAGGCTCAGTGATTATTGCTCCATATAACGTTTGTAACTGCAGTCACGGCAGCAGATTCCGCTGAAGGTACAAATACGAAATTCGGTTACCATCGAATTTCATTTTGTACCTTCAGCGGAATCTGCTGCCGTGACTGCAGTTTATAACGTTTGAACCCTCTTATGACCCCCTTAGGGGGTTGAATTTCGAAAAACCCGTTCTTAGTGAGTTTTTTCGTCATGAAATGGAACTACTGACCAAACTTGATTTTCACAGCTTCAGCGGTTTCGGCTCGGCGATGATGAATCAATGAATCAGTCAGTCAGGACATGCCATTTTATATACAGGGCGATTACAATTAAAGTTCCCATACTCTGAGTGGAAAAACTACTTGTTTTTCTTAAAAACTGCTTGTCCCAATGCGGTCAATTTTTTTTAGGATATTTTAATCAAACCATGGTAAGAGATTTATGAAATAAAAAGAAAATTGCATTTTCCACCACCAGGTGAAAAAATGACACTTTTTTATTGCATCATGTTCCACATAGCGTAGGCTATATATACCAAGTTCCAATGGAATACGTTTACCAGAACGGGCGCTACACAAGTCTGAGTAGTTTCAGAATACTGACACTGCTCGAACCAATGTAGCACTCCGTCAGTGTACTAACACTACTCTGATCTATGTAGCGCCCGTTCTGGAGGACTTGAACCAACTGGGCATATACGCTATATGATCCATGGAAAAAAAGAAAATTCCACAAAAAGTAACACTTTTTACCTGGTGGTAAAAAATTACACTATATATATATATATATATATATCTTATATATAAATGTGAAAGTATGTATGTTCTTTATACAAATCTACAGTTTTAGACCGATCGTCGCCAGATTTTACATATATACCAAATAGGTCCGGGATTGAACCGTAGGCTACTTTAAAAGTTCGTCAGAGCTGGGCAAATACCCGAAATGGGCAAAAAAACTGTCGGGCAACAATGGTTTTGGGGCCTCAACAATCACTTTCGGAACGTTTACTTTGGTTACCGTGGTTTCCAACAATGCGTTTCAGACGTGAATATATGCCTTTACAATGGTTTGTCACACCTTTAATTCTGTTATTATAACAGTTTGTTCCTTTATAACGGTTTGTCACTTTTCCAATCCTCCCAGTAATTGAAGAAAACCCGGGAAGCGCCGGGTATTTCTGCTAGCCTATATACAGGGTGTCCTCTAAGTGCTAATGCGGCCTTTATCTCATCTTCCGCCCATCGTAGAGGTATAGTTTCATTTAAAAAATGCTTAAAAAGGCGTTTGAATAATATTCGCTGCACAAGCTGGACGTATGACGTCACTAACAACAGAGAACAATAACTACGACAACAAAACTGGGAATAAAAATGTTCAGCGCCAGCTGATTGGCACGCTCAACACTCTGGCACGAAGTTAAAAAATTATCATTATCCACCAACATGCGAGTTTAACTGCAAAATGACTCAGCACTGCTATCATTTTCACATCAGTTGATCAAACTTGGCGATGGATGAATTCCCGTAGACCCAGGCACTGGACTGATTACGTTCCCAAATGGATTTTGCCAGTTCTTATATATATAAACTCAGTTCAAAAACTTGCAAAAAAAGTCTTCCCAAACATTCAACAAAATCACCAAAACCATGAGTGGCTTTGTAAGAAAGCGATTCTGTCATCGAAAAATGACAGTGTGAACAAGATCAACGAAAAAAATCCTAAAACTTATTCCGGGAGACTCCACATCTCATAAATCGGTTGACACTGTAACAGACACACATCGCAGACAGTTCTGTAGAATTTCTGAACTCTTTGGATATTCCGGGTGTGCCACCACACAACTTGACCCTCAAAGTCGGAGCACCTATAATGCTTTTAAGAAATTTGGAGACACCGAAACTTTGCAATGGCAACAGACTCAGCTTGAAGATATTGCACAATTACATCATTGAAGCAACGATTCTAATTTGGATGTGCCAAAGGAGAAGCGGTCTTCATTACACGTACCCCAGTTATCACTAAAGAAATGCCATTCACATTCAAGCGATCACAGTTCCCGATTCGTTTAACTTTTGCCATGACAATCAACAAAGCGCAAGGCCAGTCGTTAGCAGTGGCAGGTATCAACCTACTTGAGACCTGTTTTTCACACGGACAGCTTTTTGTCGCCTGTTCGCGTGTTGGTAATCCTAAGCATTTGTACGTCTACACACCTGATGAAAAAACAAAAATATTGTGCATCCACAAGCGATTGCCTGAAGTTTTTAATTAAACTATTTAAAAATGAAAGTAATTTTTCTTTCTTAAAGCAGAAATATTTTGATTAAGAAATAATTAATATAAGCTATATATATGTAAATTTTCTACAGGGCGGGCTACGTCGCCGGGTATCAGCTAGTGTATATATATATATTTCCCCCATTTTATCATAATTAGATATCCTGAAGAAATTAATGTTTTTCTACAGGCAGTTTTTGAGAAAAACTACCCAGAGTACACGAGGATTTTATTCATAATCAGCCTATATTATAGATTTCAAAAGTTTGCCGTTAGCATTCGAAAACAAATTAATAAAACAAAACTTCCGATTATATACACTGCTGGCCACCCAAATTGCAACACCAAGAAAGACAAGAGATATCGCAACAATATTTATTTTGTAGATAACATGTTGACCAAGCATCAAATGATTAAATTTATAGACTTCTGTGAAGTGTGGTTCCTGCCAAAATCAGTAGCCAGAGTAGCCGCCATTGTTGGAGATCACCGCTGCCACACGCCTCGGCATTGATTCAAAGAGACTCTGGATGTGTTCTTGGGGTACAGCAGACCAAGCAGCTTCCACGCATTGCCAAAGTTGATCTGGTGTGGCAGCTGGGGATGTAATCTGGGTCAATCGTTGAGCAACCATGGACCACATGTTTTCTATCGGCGAAAGATCCGGAGAGCGAGCTGGCCAGGGAAGCAATTCAATCTGGCGATTGACGAAGAACCTTTGGACAATGCGTGCCACGTGTGGTCGCGCATTATCCTTTTGAAATATGGCTGTGGGCAAGCCCTGAAGGTAAGGAAGGACAACTGGCTCCAACACCTCGGAGATGTAGCGCTGGCTTTTTAAATTACCGGCAATGCGCACTAGAGGAGTGCGAGAGTGATATCCAATACCGCCCCATACCATAATACCCGGTGCAGGGCCAGTGTGGCGGTGCATAACGCAGCTGTTCAGCATCCTTTCTCCACGGTGTCTCCAGACTCGAATCCGACCATCGTGGTGTTGCAGACAGAAGCGTGACTCGTCAGTAAAGACAATTTCATTCCATTGTGCCGTCCACATCCTTCTTTCATCGCACCATTGGCGGCGGAGACGTCTGTGGTTCTGCGTCGAGGGTAGACGAAGCAATGGACGTCTTGCGGACAGACCACTCTGCTGTAAACTGCGTCGAATGGTACGCGCAGACACTGGATGATGCGGTACAGACTGAATATGCTGTGCTATGGTTCGTGATGTGGCTGAGCGATCCGTCACTGCCATACGCACAATACGCCTGTCATCACATGAAGTGGTGCACTGAGGTGGATGTGATCGAACACGTCGGTCCCTCCTGCATCCAACGATCACATATCCGCATTACAGTTGTTTGGTTTCGTCCAACACGACTACCGATTTCCCTGAAAGATAATCCACAATCTCGGTAGGCCACTATCCTTGCTCTGTCGAACTCGGATACTTGATCAAAAGATGATCGCTGTTTTCTACGAGGCATAATTGATAGTTTTTTTTGAAAAAAACCACAATAAAAACACAATTGCCGTACTTCAAATCGTCGAAATCTCCAAGCCTTAAATAGCGTTTTGAAGTGGCGCCACAGGCGCGCGTGATGTGCGTCTGCGCTGAAATTCTAATCATTTGCATATCTCACCTCCGCTAATGCATGTTGTAAATTTCATATTATTTGCATGCTTCCTTCAGGGTGTTGCATTTACGGTGGCCAGCAGTGTATATTATATGGAATTATACAGGGTGTCCTGTAAGTGCTAGCATGGATTCGCTTTATCTCATCAACCGTCCTTCGTAGAAGAATGATTACAGTTTAAGAGATACTAACTCTCGGCCCGGCAAACATAGTTCGCCATACGGGATTCCCCGAAGGAAGCATTTATTTTCTTCACAAAAAAAAAACAACTTTACCCCAGGGAGCAACCATTAACAACTCGCGTGCAGCAATTCAGTGCCCCTGGGGTTTATAATAATTAATTCACTTAAGTAATTATTATAATTAAGTAATTATGATTCCAGTTTAACAAAATGCTGAACAGGCGTTCAAGTACCAGTTTCGAGAGTGAAAATACAGTGTGTAACAAAATCAAAATCTGAATTTTTATACGGCTTCCCGCTGTACTGTAACTTCCAATCAGAAAGTTGTTTTCCTCGTCTCTCCTGATGCCAGCAAAAAAAAAAAAGAAAAATACATGATTCTATGAGCAATAATCACGGGGATGTTCGAATTCGAAAACGCAGGAAATTTAGGAAAAAACAGCATTACATGTGGAAAAACCGTTTGTTCCGGTGTTCATTCGCAAATCATCTCCGTTTTTCGAATTCGAATACCTTAACAAATATTACACTCACTTAGAAACATGGGATTTGTTTTGTTGGCATCAGGAGAGACGGGGCAAACAACTTTGTAATTGGAAGTTCGAGCACAGAGGGAAGCTGTATAAAAATTCAGATTTTTACTTTGTTACACACTGTATTTTCACTCTCGAAACTGGTACAGGGTAATTTTCGAACGCATGTTGAGCATTGTTTTAAATTGAAACTGTACCTCTATGACGGTTGGTGAGTTGATGGTCTGTGCTAACACTTACAGGACACCCTGTACATTGCATGAACATTGAATTCCTCATTCTGTTTTTCTGAACATCACATACTAGACAACAAACCCCCCCCCCCCCACAGACTTACTGCTTTCTATAGAAATTTTTATCTTCTCTGCTCATTTCTGGATGTCGCTTCATTCTTTCCCACTTTTTGGATTTCTGTCCGTACTTTCACGCTCTTTTCGTGCTCGAAGCCGCGTACGGAACAGTAAAATAAACCGTAATATAGTATATTACGGTTAATAAACAGTAAAAATAGTATAACAAACAACCATTATAAAAACTGATAGGAGAGTTTCATTGAGTACCGGTCACGAGATGAATGATCACGCTTTTTTATGGAAACGTTCCCGTGAAAAATGATCAGAAAATTCCGGTATATTAATGCTATATCGAGTTAAATGCAATGTATTCTTTTGAATTCAGCCTTTACGAAAGTTATTTATACACACAGAGAGAGAGAGAGAGTCACGATTTTTCCAAAAGGATCGATGAATTTTGTGTCGTTCAAATAGCGAGGAAATTTGTTTTATGGACCCACTCCATCTATTCGGTGGCATTGAAACGACATCAATAAATAACACCGTCTAGAATGGCTTCCATGAAACGAAACGTCGTCCTCAAGTCTGAAAATACATCGCATACATTTCTCGCATCTCTCTCTCTCACACTAAACAAGGAGTCGATATCAATAATAATATCTTTATTATTATCAGAGAGAAGCTCTTAAATTAGGTTTCGATCGAGGGATGCGACAAAGAGGGGAAAAAATGAGATTTTTCCCTTTCCTGGGTACATGGGGAAAATGAGTTTGAAGCATTAAAAAACTAATGGATCGGTTAAAATTATCTTCATGTTTAACTTGATACTTTTTATGTGTTTTCTATTTTTTTTTTCAAATGGTGATTATCACGTATTATCAAGAGATCTTTATGAGCTGTCCAGGGAATTTGTTAGTGTTAGTAGACATCTATGCCCGAGCCGGGATTACATTTTGTTCGATAGATGGCAAAAATTGTTTATGGGTCTCTCATTAAGCGAATATTCTTATTATAACCTAGCACAGTTAAAATAATGTAAATTTTTTAATGGTTTCTCCATAATGAATTTTATTGACATTCATTTCTTCACCAAACATCAACTCCGACCATATCGCTATTATGCAATTTACTGCTGATAACGAGTTGGGGGTGGGAATGAAGGCGCCATCTATCGGTGCTCGTCTCAACCACGCGGGGAGGGAGAAACATCATGATTATATCCTTACCCTGGTTCAAACCACGGATCTGACCGCAATTCTCACGATAATAAACGATCATTTTACCAAAAAAAGTAAGTAGTTCAAAGTGCATAAGGAAACCCCCCCCCCCCTTCTGCCAAAAATTGGGTCCCGAAACTAGGTGGAGTTTCTTAAAAAATGACTTCATCTCTTCTCTGTGTGGTTTACCCCTAGGTCAGGGGGGGTTCTTAACCTGCGGGTCGCGACCCGAACTTGGGTCACAGGGGCTTTCTAGATGGGTCGCATAAACCCCAACGAATCGGTACATGCGGGAGTGTACGTGTAATGAAACCTGACGTGAAGTTTCTTGTTTCTCTGTAATGCTTGTTATGTGTAGTGCTGCCATCTGCCACCAGTTTTTCTAACTATGAGTGAAGTGTTATGATTGAATGATTTATCGTTGTAGGACTGTTGCTCTCTGTGGCGAGACTTTTTAACGGGGAGATCGGCTCGCATTTGCGCCTTGAAGTTGGGAACCACAGAAAACCAACTTCAGCCGATCACCGCTGTGGGGTTCGAACCCGGATCTTCGCATCGCGAGTCCGTCACTATAACCACTCGACCACCACAGCGGCTGTTATATATAATCAATAATATTAAACATTACTGATAATTATTTTCGTGTCAAAATAGCATTATAGATTATTTTATATCGTGAGAGGAATTTATGATTCCGTACGAAACATAGAATTATGAAGCTATAATAGTTGAGAAAAAATATCAATAATTATTATAATTACCCCCGAAGCTCCACGTGGAAAAAACCCCGCACCTGCCGTCCAGTTCTCAACGTCCATGTTGAATGTTGCGATGAATATTATTCCGGAAAGTACAAGGAGGTTCAATATGACCAGGAAATTGTTTACAGTGCAAAGAAACTGTGATAAAAAGATCGAAACATTCGTACGTAAGTCATCACAATTTTCAAAAACTCAGTATTCTGTGACTTCAAAATGTTCAGTTGCAATAATAATATAAGTTTAAAAAATGGATTATATCCCGCCTGGCAGTAGAGTGTTAGACGGTTCGGGTATGGGTTTGAATCCCTGTTCGGGTAGAGATATCTGTTAACACTGAGAAAATTCCCTGGATAGATCATATGGATCTCTTCGAAATACGTTAAACGCATACTATTAAATTAAAATAATTATCTATCATTAGCTACTTGCAGAATTCAGATTTAGCTTGATGGTTTCGAGAAGAATCGCCCATAAAGCATGTACATAAAAACAGTGTCTATAAATGATTGAGTAGTTGTTTTTTCTCTCGCTGGCATCATTACAATATGACCACAAGCAATTTCCATAGAATTACTGAATCACACACATGAACTCAATTTTTTAGCATGATATAGGTAAGTTTTTCTCTATCAACGGCCCGTCAAAATCACCATTATCAACACCAGTGATCCGCCATTTTCAAAGCAAGTAGTAAGTAGAATATTCCCCTGGAGCACTTGCATTTATGCTTCGAATTTTATTACATGAATTTATTATCTGATGACACGCTTCGCTATCCATGCGAAGATATATGTTTTGGAAAGAGAGGGAATTCAACTGTCCCTGTGCGGGGAATCGAACCCACGTCCTTTTATTTTCCGGGTGAATGCTCCAGACCACTAGACTACAAAGGCAACGAACATCTCAAGCTTTCCTTGGAGCTCGTGTGCACTGAACGGGACCGTACATAGACGGTTGGACAAAACTCCGGCTAAAGCTCATTTGAGGACAATACCGCCAGATGGCTATTTATCCGAAGATGATGTCTCCGCTATCATGCATAGCGGAGAGTGACATCCCTGAGGACATCCCAGGGACTTTTTGAAAGAACAAGTTAACTTCATTTTCATTCCGTTCGGGCAAGAAGGAATCAGCCTCTTTATTTTACCTTTCGCTTGCCTGATGCTACGAAGATATTAGCCCTAACTGTTGAGAAACACTAACTAATCACTGGAGCCAGTCTAACACCGAACGAAGGATATTGTTGCGACTTGTTGCTCAACTTTTCTAAGTTGCAGAACACGTCCCCACACTCATATACAAAGTTTGTTTCTCAACTTGTTGCTGAGTGCGAACATACCTTTACGATCGATAAGTAGGCACATGAGCCTTGTGTAGTAAGCTCACCGAAGTTTCGATTCAAAAAATCAGGGTGTCTATTAGAAGATCATTTGTTTCGCGAGCTGGCAAAAGTAATTTTAGGAGCGTGCAACAACTTATTTGAAGGGATGGAGACGCGCCGGAAGAGAAAAATTAAAAATTCAGTCAAAATAATTCCAAAAATTATTACTAGCTAGCATATCCATCAAGTGTGTAATTTTAAATGTCCACCGAACAGGCTTTCGGCTTCCATATACATACCGATGTGTTGTCACGTAGGTATAGCAGATTAATATGTTTCACATGCGGTGAAAAATGCAATAGTATTTCGATAGATAATGTTTTTAAGATAGTCCTGAGGGAGGGGGCGGGGGCTAAAAATCATATGGATAGTGGGAATTGAGCAGGCGAACGTAAATGACAGTTATTTTTAGCAGTTGATGCCTTGTCAATCTGTTCGTTATGTTTAATAATAGGTACCCCGTATTTTACGAATGGGCACTGGAAGGATCCACTGACTTATTCTAACAACAATCTTGTCTGTTTTTGCAGGACATTTCACCTATGCGAAGATAATTCAAAACAAATACATTGCCGTTTCCTCACCTTCATAGACAACAGCATGAGCGAACTAGCGAAGACGACCGTAAAAACCGAAGGAACATCGAAGTATCTGTCCAGACTCGGCGTATCGAGTTTACCTATCAGCTGCTGAAAGGCCGTCGACAAGGTCCCGTTCAGAGTCACGTCGATGTATTGTGTGCATGCTTTAGAGGCCAGAGCGGTCCCGAGAGAATATTCCAGAACCATTCCCCAGCCGATAAGAAACGCGAAGAACTCCCCAGTCGTTGCGTAGGCGTAGACGTACGCTGAGCCACCCGACGGAAATCTCGTGGACACCTCAGAATAACATAGACCTGAGAAAATGAAAAACTTCGGTTATCGATAGAGTAGACATATGCCCTATATTTTGTTAATAAACTCACTGATCCCCAAAATGCTTTAGCTGTTTGTCCCGATTATGAGTTTTCATTACCAGTGGTTAATGGAAATAAAACTTAACTAGGTTTTTATAGGGTTTTTCGGTTGGCAGTATTCATTTCAGGTTCATCAGGCTGTTCAAAACTCAACCAGCAGAATGGTTTATCACGTTATTTCAAACTGTATACAGATTTTAGCTTCGAATCCAGTGGAGTCTCCCGATAACACGACCGAATGTTCTGGTGGAACGCGCATCGTGACGGTACAGAACGGTCAACTTCGTACCCAAATTCAGGACAGCCCTCAATAATTTCTTAGAGTATTTACATATATTATTCGTAAAGTTTTCATTGCTGTGCTGCAGCCACCTTGTTTTGCCATACAGAATCATCTTCAATTGATATTCTCTGTTATAATGAGTTCGGGCCCTCGCATAGCCGCAGCTGTCGCTCCACCTTACAGGTGGCTCTGCTCAAACTTTAATTTACGCTCACGGAAAGTAGTAGTTGCAATAGTATTTTTATTAGATTGTATGCTTGCAACAAACTGCGTATGTGTGTGTGTGTGTGCAATGCATACCGACATTACTCCCCGATTCTCAGTTGCATGATCTGGCCAGACTAATTATGAATTTTTAATTGTGAAAACGGAATAGCGAAATATCTAATATTGTTCAGGATACAAGTATTCCATGATCGAAAATAATAAAATTCATGTGAAAATTCCTTTTGTATTCTGTGTAATATACACACATACATGTCACTATAATCCTTACTCTAGGCATACCTGGCCACAGTGTCGAAAGGATGTTCGAATGGATGAATATCGGAATACTGATATGAAATATTCATGGAAAATCCTCCGACACAAAGCGGTGAGAAATATGTATATACCCATACACATTGCGAATATGTATAAATATTTATGCAATGGACATCCATGTATTTACTTACTTCCGAGGCACGACGTCACTGAAGCCACAATGATCGATATCACAACTGATGGTCCGGCGTACTCTTTGGCCGCTTCAGGCATCAGCACGTAAGCTCCTGTTCCGAGCGTCGTAGCCAAACCTGAAATTATGACATAGCATGTAGCAGAAGGTAATTATGAACATTGAATTATATACATAAGGGGCTTATACGTAAATTATGTAATGTCTTACTTTATATATTACTAGCTCAACCGTCGCGCGTTGCTGCGATCTCAGAAGAAAGTAAATTCAAGGAAATTCGTTATGATAACATTCAATTTCCATTGCGTCATTTTTATTTAAACTTATTCATTTTCATATGGAAAAAACTTCAAAGCATCGTTTTAATTCCATTTATTTATTAGAGTGCTTTTGGATACACGATATTTTTTGTTTTTCTGTCTGGTGCGTACACGAATAAATCAGAAGGTTCTCTGACGCGTGAGCTGGCCACATACAGTTGTCGATGTGAGAAACACGGATTCTCCAAATCTAGCCCACACACTTGCAGCGATTGCCTTTGTGGTTTGTTGATGGTCATTGCAAAAGCGAGTCACACCGGAAACTGTAAACGTTTGAATTCCAATGGCATATCTGTTGGGATCATTGGAATACTTGGCAACAAAAAAAATACATCTTCCCCTTGAATTTCCCATTCAAAATTGTAGCTTCGATGACATTGTTCATCATCTTTTTCACCGAAAGTCTTGTACCGTTGCAAAGTCGTGAAGGATTGATGTTTCGGAGAAGAATGATAGGCACGACAATTTTCAATGTTAAAATGTGCGGGGGCATACCTGGCAAATCGAGTGAATTCAAGAATTCCGTTGGGTAATTGACAACTTTGTCTTGATTCATCACATTATCGATGGACTTGTACGTTGTCGCTTCGCCTGGTATGCCGTTTTGAATGCTGAAATTGATGGCATTGGCATCGTTGTTTGTAGCTGCTAATATAGCACGTGCACTGAGCCACTGATGATTTTTGTAATTTCGCGCCATATTTGGGAAAACCTTTTGAATCAATTCGTCTTTGGTTGATTTCATCTTACAAAAGTCTGTTGGCAATGTGATACATTGTGTAGATCTGTCGATTGCCATCTTCCCATTCCCAATATCCAGCAATTGTTTTGCGAAACGTTCGACGGATGCGCCATTTTGTAGTTAAACACGCATATTGGTTTTCAAAGTGAATTTCTTTACATGTCGCCATAGAACTGATGATTTGAGACATGCATGAGGCAACATCAGCGGATATTGAACGTGGTATGACTTGCAGAGTTTGTCGAAAATCACCAGACAATAAAATGAGTGCTCCACCGAAGGGCTGTCCATTTCCCCTGCAGTGTACGATAAAGCGCTTCCAATGCTTTTTTGTGAGCCATTGTGCATTCGTCTCATATGATAAGTTCACATGTTTGGAATATTTGCCCACTCTGGAATTTTTGGTGACATTGCATGTTGGCGTCTCAGTGATTTGAAAATCAAATTCAACGGCAATTTCAGTGCTGAATGCGCTGTTCGACCACCATCCAAAAGTGTTGCCGCAATTCCAGATGATGCAATTGCCAGTGCAGTTTTATTCCGTGTTCGTATGGTTGCCAAAATGATTGAAATGAGAAAATTTTTGCTTGTACCTCCGGGCGCATCTATGAAGTACAATCCGCCGCTTTGATTCGTAATTGCTTGCATGATTGTGTCATATACAATGCGATGTTCTGGAACCAATTTCGGAAGATTCTTTTCAACAAATGTATCCAAATCATCGACATCGAAGTGTGTTTCATGTTGCAAATCACGATCATAAGCGTCATTTGCAGATCGACTTGGTGCACACATTCCCAACTGCACCAATCCTTTGTTAGCGATTGACAAACATATATCCTCGATCGAAACCAACGCCTCATTATACACGTTTGGTGTGAATTGTACGTCCGGTTCGTTGCTCGCAAACGACGTAGGATGTCTTCACTCATGTAATCTTTGTATTTTTCCCAAAGATCTTTCGGATTGGATGGGAAACACGTTGTCAATATTATCGCTGCTTATTTGCTGTGGTTGAGCAGTATTCGATGCATCAGCGAGTGCTGTGTCCCAATGGGCATCGTTTTCAAGAAGATTTAATTCTTGGCAAGCTTCTCGATAGGTCACACATACTTCATCATTTACTGTTCTCAGTTCTTGGAAGGATTTCGGTCCACGTACGTTAACTAACAGTAACCGCAAGTAAAAACATTCTTGATTGTTTGGATGAACTGTATACAGACGGCCTAACGCGTCGGACGAATATAAATTCGGATGTCCTTCAACTGGTTTGCCCTGTTTATGACGTTGAAATTTTTTCTCTGATGCATTCCATGAGTAGTATTTTGGCACTTCTGAGTAAAGTAGCATTCTCTTGCGAACAAATCATCCGGGCACAATGAGAAGAACGCAGTTACCGTTGTTTGCGGTGGCGAATATGCCTTTGCATGTACATTTTCCGTTGTAAAATGCACTGCTGTGCATGAATAACTGTTGGGTGACGTTCATGAATTGGAAATGAGAAAAGACGCCAAACAGCTTCATTGCTACTAATGTAGCGTCCCAATTGATATCGTTCGATTTCATCAATTGGTGCAGATGCATTGCCCTCTCCAAAAACTCTATATCGCTTCCTTTGTTGACATATTTGCAAATGTATTTGATAGATTTCACTGAATTGCAATACTCGACATTGATGTGTGCGACATTGAGCAGTGCGTACTCGATCGGCTTTCAATATTGATTCTCGTTGCTCGTTCGCTTGAGAAGAACGGGCTTGAGAAGTTTGTATTCGAACAGCTTCTAATCTTGCTTCCCGTTGTTCATCTGTTTCTGAAGCTCGTAATGCCTTTTTCTTTCGTGCTTCAGATGTAGGTCGACCAATCGATTTCCGTTTGGGGGCATAACTGTCAACTATGTTCGCAAATTCGCTGAAAATAAATAATCGCTAAAAAATCGAATAAATAAATTCGCTGAATAAATAAATGGAAAAATTCATGGATATGCCACACAGTTCGTTATAATGATAACGAACATAATGATAGTAACATGATGAATGGATCCTCGGCCCCCAATAATCTTTTTCGGAATGTTTATTTTGGTTACTGTGGTTCTCAAAAAATGCGTTTCAGACATGCATATGCCTTTACGATTGTTTGCCTCTTCTTTAATGCAGCCAGTATAACAGTTTATTCCTTTGTAATGGTTTGTCGCTTTTCCAATCCTTCCAGTAACTGAAGAAAACTTGAGTAGCACGGGGTATTATTGCTAGATGAACATGATAGTCATAATTAATTATTACTACTTTTATGTTTATAAACAAAATATTTATTGACACCTCAACTTGATTTCTTCGGAAGTTATTTTTTTCGTACTGATTATCTTATTGTTGTATCACCAAGCTGGATGATTTTTATTATATTTTAAATATTTCTTTTTTTTTAATAAATCAATATGTATATAATACATAATAATCAATTATAATATATAAATCAATAAAAAAATCATTTAAAACTTAATGAAAACTAAACTTAACTAAATAAAACTTAAATGAAATAAAACATAAATCGCCGTTGTCTAGCACCCGCTACACAACTATGCCAATGAACCTTCGACACGCGCGCCACCTATCGTAGGATAGATATACTATGCCAGAAACCTTCCCGGGAGTGTACTCAACAACTTCCCAAAGTTTCATGGCTTTCGGATGAATAGTGTAGTAATGCATAAAGGACAGACAGACAGACATACATTCGTTTTTATATATATAGATGACACGAGCGTCCATTTCCGTTATTTTTCCGAGGTTTACTTCTGAAATAATCCCATCCATGGGCTTGATCTAATACACAAATTCTTCATCAACACTTCATAAAATTGATACTTATTAGTGTTGTACACCATATTGTTCAACAATAGAGACGTTGATATTACGACATTCTTTGAAAAGATATAGCCTAAACCATATATTTTTTAAAAATATATTCAAGTCCTATCCGGCCTTGGTTATTTGGAAATTGATTAAGTACTTTTTGAAAAAATTAATTTCTTTTCAACATTTTCTAACATGATAATTATCTACAGCATTGTTTGAATAATTTATAAAATGATTAAATGCATGTATCTGCAGAATTGCTTGAACAATTCCTAAAATGATAACTACCTACAGCAAAGTTTGAAAAATTTGCAAAATGACTCAAACGTATAACAGTGTTTGAAAATCAATTGTTATCCATAACATTGTTTGAAAATCTATTGTTATTCATAGCATTTTTTGAAAATTCATTGTTACCTTTAGCATTGTATGAACATTTTCTGTAATGGTTGTTGCCTTTCGACCTGTTTGAACATTTTATCAAATGATTGTTGCCTTCAGCACCGTTCGAATATTTAATCAAATTATTTTTATCAAGAGCATTGTTTAAAAATTTTGTGAAACAATTGTTACCTCTAGCATTCATTGCATATCTGTTGCTAATAATAGCATTGTTTCAGCATTTACTGTTACCCGTAGCATTGTCTGAACATGAGAATTGCTGATTGTATGATTTTTCGAACAGCCAATGTTAAGTATATCATTGTTTGATCATTCATTGTTGAGTACATCATTGTTTGATCATTCATTGTTGAGTATATCATTGTTTGATCATTCATTGTTGAGTACATCATTGTTTGATCATTCATTGTTGAGTATATCATTGTTTGATCATTCATTGTTGAGTATATCTTTGTGTGATCATTCATTGTTGAGTACATCATTGTTTGATCATTCATTGTTGAGTATATCATTGTTTGATCATTCATTGTTGAGTATATCTTTGTGTGATCATTCATTGTTGAGCATATCATTGTTTGATCATTCATTGTTGAGTATATCATTGTTTGATCATTCATCGCATTTATAGCATTGTCTGAACATGAGAATTGCTGATTATGATTTTTCGAACAGCCATTATTGAGTATATCATTGTTTGATCATTCATTGTTGAGTATATCATTGTTTGATCATTCATTGTTGAGTATATCATTGTTGAGTATATCATTGTTTGATCATTCATTGTTGAGTATATCATTGTTTGATCATTCATTGTTGAGTATATCATTGTTTGATCATTCATTGTTGAGTATATCATTGTTTGATCATTCATTGTTGAGTATATCATTGTTAATTAGAGCATAGTTTTTGAATAACATTTGATAGTTATATTATTGTTTGACCATCCTTTGTTACCCATAGTGGTGTTTGAACATCCTTTGTTACCCATAGTGGTGTTTGAACATCCATTGCTTAATTGTAGCATTGTTTCAATAGTCATTGTTAATTTTGTTGAGCATCCATTGTTGACTTGGTGGCAATAATGTAGAAAAATGTAACACGTGAACTGATGAAGAATTTTGTAGTAGCCTTTTTTCTGTAAACAAAATCGTTTGAATGAAAAAACACAGCCATTGTCTTTTTACTTTCCGTTTGAACAACCCTCGTATATCCACTAACCCAGTAATGATTCCCAAAGTATGGGTCGCGCGCGTGTTGGGGGGCAGGGAAGTCGCGAAAGATTCTCCAAATTGAAAACGTCCGAGCAAAAAACAATTATTTTTATTTTTCGCAACGTAAACACAAATATTCTGAAACTAAACTTGCCTCATCTCAGCTGAAAAGCTACTTACCATGCATGTACGAGTGTCGTATCATGTAATTTTTATCGAATTCTACAATAGACCAAGTTAACTGGGGTAGTGGGGGCCATTTTGACTGCACGCAATTTTCTTGTTGCCAACCCTTGAGAAAGAAATGCATCTGGACCATCTTGTTTTTCATATACCATTCAAGCTAGTTTTTTACACGTGGTTGACAAATTTCTGATGTTTACCTACTTTTCCTTCCCTCTATATCATTGATCAAAGTTTCAGTAGGGTAAAATGGCCCCACCATGCCACTTAAGTAAGTCATTTTTTGTCTGACGGCCGGAGTGATCAGATCGAAATGGCGTATCGGAAGAGCGCCAGTTTTCTCGATACCGGTTTCAAATTAATGGTGAAACATCGGATAATCCGAGGTGATCATGAGCGCAGTGTTGTTAGTGAATTGTACGCAAGATCTGTACGATCAGAATGTCAGTGTTGTTTACAAGTACTGTGTTACCGACTTATGCTTGTGAAAATATAGTAAATGTTATTTTAATTTCTACATTTCCTGAGTATATTTCAACCATATCTGTTGTATTCAAAAATTTAATGAATAATTTGAAAATTTTTTCAAAACGTGACGTATCCGTCCATTAGTTTCAAATGTATGTCTTAATAAAAGACAATTTTTCGGGAAATAATTAAATAAATTTAAAAAATCATTAATTCAATTAATTGACAGATGAATTTAAGGCACCCATTGCTTATATGAAGAGTATTTTTGTTGATTTTTAAAATGAATTGATACTTGTCGGGATCAAAATGACTCCATGACCGCACAGAATTTTCACACAACGCCTGTTAAGGGTTAATATTTATACGGGACGGGACAAGGGGTCAGGATGAATCAACTGAATCTAAAATATTTTTTATATATTTTTTAACAATTAAAAACAAAGAACGACGTGTGGTATGCCAATGTATAAGGGAAAATGTTTACATTATGAGCAAATGATAGCGCTGTGTGTTGTTTATGAATTTTTGATGAAATAAAAATATGAAGAGGGCTTAAAACTATCGGGAAAAAGGCGATTAAGGATATTGTGGGGAGTAACAACACGCACTAGCTATAATAGAAAATACTTTTGTAGTTGGAAAATAATTTTGTATAATAAAGCAAGGGTGTCTGCGCCACAAAAAACGTTATGAATATTCACACATTGAAGAAAAAAAAGTATTTCTTCTGTCGTGCCATAATTTCTGTCGTCTTCATTGATCCGTCATCGTCATACATTACGGTTGCGACTCTTATATCCGTGTATAACGCAAAGGCGAAGGAGTATTGATGGCATAAACACGTTCAAGACATCTCAGACGCGCACTTCCCCCTTTAACTACTTATCATTCATTTAATTGGATCATTTATCAGTCGTTTCGAGCGAAATTCTCATTTTAAAGGACAGTATTTCTCAGCCGTAGAGTTTTCCTGCCATAAATTCCATTTTCTCCGCGTCAATTACGTATTTACGCGATTTTACAGCACTTTGTGATTTTGGCGAGAGCAATTTCGGGAACGGATAAAAAAGTTGAAGAAGCGTCACCTCGAAGCTCTCTTAAAAGCTCATAAATAATCCATTGATAAAGAAAAATAATGCCAGAGAAATGGTTCTCTTCAGTATTTCTCGAGGGACGAACTTACTTAAGGATGGATATTATCGTTATAGAAAATATCCTTTCGTAGGATGATTCAAATTTGTATTTTGAATAAGTCGGTAAGGCTGTTATTACGATCAACAGGTATCAGGGCGATTGAAAACAATACTGTATCATTTCTCTTCAGCTTTGTTCGTTTCTACAAAAGAGAAATTTCCAGCATAAAATGTCGCAATTATGAATTCAAAAGCGTCAGTTGCATTCAGAGTGTTTCGTGTTTCGCAAAAGATGGGCGGAACTTAAAATGTACTCGAAAGGAAAAATGATTTTTCCTTTTTTAAAATTACAATTTCCTTCCTTAAAATTTATATATTTCTTATTTTATAACATACACTGTATTTTGTCTCTTTAAACTAGTATGGAGTGTATTTACCATATTTTGGGCATATATAAAATTAGGACCACAACTCTACGACGAATTGTTTATGACATAAATGTCGCATTAGGACTCACAGGACAGACACCCTGTGTATAAGTTTTGCTTTGATGTCTCGAAGTTCCCCAAATCTCTCAGACGTTCGGACGTTCCAGAAGTCCTAGCGTTTCGAGGAATGGCTGTAGAAAGCTCGAAACAAGGAACACGTGGTAAAGATTCTCAGTTCATAAATAGCGTACACTTACTTCCATAGCCAGGATTTAAATGCGAGCGCTGATATCAACTGTGGACCAACGTAGTTGACATTTTTTTAGCAATTGATATATCAGCTCATTCGGTAAAGTGTGTGTGTGTAGATATTTGAGTTAAGGATTCTGATGTGGCGTCAACTTCTAAAAATATTGTATATAAAGAAATGATAGTTATCCAATTCCATATGTATAATTCACAGAAGTTAATACGCACGTGAATTCATATATTAATAATTCAATTTATATAATTTCAACTTTATAATCACATTACACAGTTGTACAATTCCATATCACTTTATCGCTTTTCTGGCATTTATATATTTTCCATTATTAACGGAACTTCCTGGAAAGAGTTAGAAAACACATGCTTGAAGAAATATTCCTGAAAACGTTCAACTCCATTTGCTGAAATACATAAAATCTCATGTGAAGTTTCTAAATCGCGAGAGAAATTCGACGACTTAGTACACAATTTTGAAAGACATTCGCTGGAAATGCGCCAAATTTTTCTTTTTTCGAGCAATAAAAGAACAGATTCATCCATGAGAACAAGAACTGATGAGTCTCGACAGAATCGCTTTTAAAAGCGCGGCAGTTGCTGCGAATTTTCTCCTAAAAGACTTCCAGAAAGTTCCGCCTTAACTTTAAGATTTCCCCACAAGGACTAGGAAACGTTGGCGAATTCCCGGAATTTTTCCTCTGTTACTAATGAGTATGGATAAAAAAAAGCGATACAGAACGTTATGTGTTATCCGACCAACCGTTAAATATATAATATGAGAGTATCTAACAAGAAAAGTGTCGGCATTATGATAATTTTTTTTCATAATTTTATGGCGCTCACGTTGCTGCCGTGACTACATTAAAAACGATTGCATTCCTCACATGTTATCATCAATTCACAGCAATTGAATTAACTCAATTATCATTAAATCAGACAATGGAGTATTATGAACTCTTATGAAAAACGGTAAGCCATTTAATTGCTTTAAATGGAATCCCTCATGCATTCGTAAATCTAATGAATGTCTCATTATATGCAACGTTGATTAATTAATGATGTAGTAGCTGATTATGGATAAGCATATTTAATTCCCCATTTGATGATTTTGTCGTTCGATATGCACCGGCAACTACGCTTCTAAAAGCTCTCTTCCTTGTATGTAGACAGCGTTGAAGGCTGCGAATAAATGTGACTCATTTTGTAAACCCTCTACAGAGAGAGAGATGCATATTTTAATAATCATTCGATTAGTTCAGTGCATGGAAATGGGCTCTTTTGGTTTAAAATACGTTAAAATCACTAAATACATTTTATGTGCGCATTTATAAGATATTTTTTTAGTAGCCCCTTACGAACCCGCCGTGAAGTTAGTGTCCAAATTACTCATAAAACGAATGGAATTTTCCATAGTCGCTCGTTAGCATTTGAATTTCTGCTACGCATTACTAGTCAGTGCATACTAGAACCATGGATGGTAACGATGGAAAAATCAAATGATCCTGATGATCAAAATACGCATCGACCATATGTTTATAACGGTAATTATAAACATTTCCACCACATGACAACCCCAGTGCAATACTATTTACTTTCCCGCACATTTTGAATAAGGCGTTTTCTCTAAGTTATGAAATAAGTTTCTGTAATCGATTACATCAATTATCCATCACCGCTATAACTATAAATACCTTTAATATATTATTCCATATATATATTAGTACCGTTTGTTTTGCATGAGGTTAATGGATATTTCTGGCTGTTTTTGGAAACTAATTCAAAAAACCGAAATAAAATTTATTTACACTTGCCGCTTGAGCTCCGATGTGGAGGCAGACGAAGACCAACAGTTAAAATTGAAGTGAGGGGACTTATTTTGGATTGATTTTAATTTGTCTATGTTGGTTTGGGTATGGGGGTCCCAGGCTCCACTGCATAGAAGAAAGCAAGGAGGATACATGTCTGGTAGCACTGGTGACGGACATGACGGGTGGAGTTTTTCAGGTTACGATGAAGCAAAAAGGGTTTTTGGAGACATTTATTAAAAAAATAACATGAAGATTCCAGTGGAGATCGGAAGATGACAGAGAAATTTTCTCTTCCATTTTTCTCGAGGGACGAACTTACTTTTCTTAATTCTTAAAGATGGATATTATCGTTATCGAAAATATCCTTTCGTAGGATGATTCAAATTTGTATTTTGAATAAGTCGGTAAGGCTGTTATTACGATCAACAGGTACGTAATACTGTATCATTTCTCCTCAGCTTTGATCGTTTCGACAAAAGAAATTTCCGGCATAAATTTTGTCGCAATTATGAATTCAATAGCGCCAGTTGCATTCAGAATGTGCACAAAGCCCGTTCTAGCACTTACAGGGCACCCTGTATACTTTAATGTTAATGTCACAAACATGACGTCATTCATCAATGTTTAGTACTTGCGGAGGAAATATAAATTATTTTATTTTCAAATTAGTTACATTATTTTCAATGGATTTATTTCTATTTTACTTCATTTACATACGAGATAATTACATAATTTTGCGCATTATATGAATTAAACTCGTATTAAGCGGTTCGAAGGTGTTTATGAAAAATCTGATTAAACATTATTTTCGTATTCCTCGAGGGAATTTCATCTTTCCTCTCCCTCTTTCGTGAACTCTCAAGGTAAAGCCTCGCGATGATGAGGAAAGAAAACAGAGAGAACTTGTTTAAATTTATTCCTTGGACGTGATATTACGTCGTTGAACGTAAAGTGGGTAAAAAAACACTGTCGAGCAAAAGAGGGATGAGAAGCTAGACTAGTGTCTTTCTTGCCTGTCCCCGAGACCGTTTTTGACCAATCGCTGACGAGAAAGAAAAACGCATTTAATTAGTGAAGATAAATAAAAAGCAGAAAAAAAGCCGAAAAATCACTGAATCACAGACGTACATTGGAAATTAGTTAATTGCTCCAATCTTATCGATTAGTGATTTTTTTTTAAAAAATAATAAAACGTTTCTCACCGAGACAGACAATGTCCACCACCGTAAGACATCTCGGTAAGCTTCTGTCATCATTGGAGTTCGAAGACGATTTCTTTTTCCATATGATGCTCCAAATGCGGCGCAGCGCCATTTTCGATGTCGAGCTTACCCCTCGTGACGCAATATTGTTATCATGCCGCTGGAATCTCACCGTCACATTAGCGATGGAAATCAATCAGACACTGGCATGAATCGTCTGTTGTGCAACAGAACAGAGTGTGTTTCTTATTTCTGTTGTTCGCTCGCATCATGAAAACTCACTGCAAGCGAAGGGGAAAAAAATATCCCGATGAATACATGGTTATTTAAAAAATCTCTCGTTTGATAAATATAATAATTCAGTAAGAATTTATGTTTCTGTAACATAATATTTGTATGTCCAGGAGAATGAATATAATCAGATGGACAATGTCTCTCTCAAACGATGGTATGCAGAATCCCAATCCTTGAGACACTGCTGGGAGTTCTAGCTCCAAAATTATAGAAAACAAGGGTACTATTTGAAGGGTCTTCTTAGAACGTGGACAATGCTTCAAAGCTTCCCTGGAACATCAATAACACCCTGGTTTTTCTAGGTTCCGCGCGAGGGCACAAAACAGTATTTATTCAATATTGCAATAGACCTCCCAATTCTCTCTTCCTCCGAACACAGCCGGAGAATATTTTCTCAACAACGACATCAATCCTCTGCGACATCAATAGTATTCATCTCAACCAGACCACGAAAATCCATAAAACAAATGACACAGCCTCTGAATTCTTCTCCACTTTCTATCATTGGAGTCAGAGAGCGTTTTCTTCGATTTGACAGTCGGGGTTCTTAAGATGTCATTTCCGATCACATCGATGGCATCGCACGGGAACTAGAAGAAGAAGAGCCCTTTGTCAAATGTCTCATTTGCGAGACATTCATCCACCGTTGCTGATGTAGCTGAAGAGGACATCTCGAACGCTGTGTAAATAACACGCTCCCAAACGAATAATGGAGAGAAAATACTTCTCGGGGAAATCATTTTCCTCCAATCTCAGTTGCGTCTCGTGTCTTCATTCGAACGGATTAGATAGATAGTGAACCAATAAGATGTCAGAAATGTTTGCTTATCTCCTTTGTCGATTTACATGCAAAGGGGTTCCTTTTCTCTTTTATTCAGATAAAAGAACTAACAGTCGTCACGGAATTCCTAAAAATATATGATTTTTCGCCCTCACGAATGCTTATCCGTACTTCACACGCAAAATGGATTCTCTTCTGTTTTCTTAGAAATTGCATTTCGATTCTCTGCATATAGCGAGGAATCAATATAAAGTCCAGGGAAAATAAAATTATTTCCTGTTTCTCTTCCATAAATTCGACGAAAGCTTATCACAGGTCCTGATATTTCATTTCTCGTCCAAAATCTTTTATTATAAAATGGGGAGAAAAGCAAAGTATGAATGAAAATAATATTCCAGCTCCAAGAATAATGTAATCGGATTATTTTCGGTGTAAAAACGTTTTGAAATTTTTTAGATTCCAAATCTAGATTTTTTAAGTATCGAAGAAATTTCCGTAAATTGTATGACAGCTCGGTATAGCATGATTGCATGAATGGCACAGGAATGGAACTTTTCAGGGTTTCAGATCGTGCTACAAACACGCTATTCATAAGTTACTTAATGATGAATTCAGAAAACATATAAGTTACAAAGGTTTTTAACACAGCTGGCTACGAAGATATTTTTTGGAAAGAGAGAAAAATGCAACTTCCCTTGCGAGAAACCGAACCCACGTCCTTTCACTTTCCGGATGAACGGACTAGACTACAGAGGCAACGAACATCTCAATCTTTCCTTGAAGCTCCTTTGTACTGAACGGGACCGTACGTGGACGGTCGGATCTAACTCAGACCACTCACAATTGCTCTCTTTCTCTCTTTAAAAAATATATCTTCGCATTAGAAAGCTGTTAAAAACCTTTCTATGGATAGCGAAGAGTGACATCATCCTCGAATGTATAAGTGCGTCTAAACACAGAAGTGTGTAGGTTTCCAACTCACAAAATTCGGGCACATTACATCTATGATTCTTTATAATTTCTTGAGAAAACATCTCTCCCAGGCTCATCGTAATTAATTAAGGACTATGGAAACTAGCTACTTGGCACCAAGCAGCGTGCTGAATTAAGTCAAAATAATTTCTTGGTACTTGTGATTGCTTTCATAGTCTTCGCAAGCGGTACGCATCGCGTTTCGACGAGCAAATGGAGTTTTTGCTTTTTGTGCCTACTGATATATTTCCACCCGTTTACGAGAGAACGACCCTTTCGGAAGGCTTTCTCCTGGGTTACCATTCATAAATATTATGGAAAATTCACTCGGTACTCGTCGTGGGTTCTCGAACGAATCACTGGCATATCACGTAGTTATAGTGTACCTGCCATTACTACAGAGATCAACACGATTACCAACAACAAATTCGGCATCTTCTTCTTTTACTTCAGACTACAAGACAGATGGCAACACCTCATCATATTTCTGTTCGTATCACAAATACATATTTACCAATTAGAGATGTTGGTATGCTGTTTTTTCAAACACAGACACTTTACTAGTGACAGCATTTGCAAAGTACGTATCGTCCGTAGCAAATATATGCTTGATTTTGTTATCCGAAAAAATAAAATGCCGTGAAAGTGTTGGGCATGACTAGGTGGCATTCTTCTAGGTTTATCGTTATTTACGTATACACACGTCTGAAGAATCACTGTTATGTACGGTATGCAACAAATTCAGAAAATCGATCGACAGAAAACTCATCGAAATGCTAGTTTATGAAGAGAGAAGTTTCTGTTCCTGCTGATTAGGTAGAAGGTCATAAAGTGGTGATACATCCGCAAATGTGGTGATGGGCGTCTACAAATGAATTCCCACTCGATAAATTAATTGCATGAAGATTAAGTTTTCCTTCTGATGACATCTGACTTCCTTCTGATTATTTTTCCGGGTGATTTGCATGACGGCGATTTGTTTTCTGTTAATTTTCTGCCGCCATCAATTGCTAACGTTAAAATTACCACTAACATGAGTGAGATCAACTCCTAAAAGATTATTTCTGACTATAAAATATAATATTTAAATTCAGTATAATTCAACACAATGACATTGCAACAGTAAACACATATCCCTGATACAAGACTAAATTCTTACAAAAACAATCAACCGTTATCGTATTGATTCACTTTACATTCAAACTAATTTCTTCGCAATGAGCTCTGTTTATAACGACATTTCTTTTGCACTTTTGTTATATACGAAGTCAACTTGGTTTTGATATCCTTATATGCCATACATAAAATTTATCAAATTCCTCCATTATGTGTAAAAATTTCATCTTATTGTCTACACCCGTGGATTTCACTCCCCCGTTCAGTAATTCAGTGCGTGAAATCTGTAAAAATGTATATTTCGATACTTTGATAAAAAATATCATCGTATACATCCCAGCGTCGTATAACCCACGCATGCAAATTTCGTTCGCTAATAATACGCGAATACTCAGGGATAGAAGAGGTTGTTGGTCGCGGTCAGTAAATGTCAATTCTTCTATGCTATCAATGAATGTGTGAGAAATTATTTTGTACAAATCAATATTCAATGTATTCATTTCTATTCAAACCTGTCAGAGAAAAAAAGAAAAAAGACGCTGTGCTCTGAATATACCCAGCGTATATCAGGGCAGGGACAAGAGGGGGGCCGGGGAGGGGCAACTGCCCCGGAAGGCAAAATTTAGTGACCGGCAGCTTTGAGTGGTAACGAAGAATACCGTTATAAAATTATCGCATTTTCAATTTTTGGAGGTTGTAAAATCATGTAGAAAAATGCAAAATCCATCATGCAAAAATCCTATAGAGAGAAACGATGTCACTCTCTGCTGTTCATACAAAGTGCGAAAGCCTGGATAACCAAGCGGAGATGTTGTTCGGAAAGAAAATTCACATTCCTAAGTGTGGAATCGAACCACCAATCTCTCACTGTCCTGGCGAGTGTTCACTTTGGTTAAAATCTTAGTTTCGGCCCTGGCGTATATAATTTACAGTAAGGAAATTAAATGCTTTTTAACGTGTAATCAGCAGATCATATGCAGAGAAATATGGTACGAAACTATTCCTTTCACGAAATTTTAAAACTTCAACCTGCTTTTAACGCCATATTTGAAATGTCCTTGGATTAAATGTATTTGTTTCTCATTAAATTTAACACTTTTTTGATCTTCATCTGTTTCTTCTAGACTAGTTCCATCGAACTTATAACGAGCTTCCGAAATGCTACGGTTACGTAAATTTTTCTTCTTTCACATTGAAATTGCCTTCAATTATAGTTACTGTTGCTTGAAACAATGATTATCATTCATTAAAATACTAAACCAGTCATGCACCTCGTTCACATTCCTCTGCGGAACTTCTAACGAATTGGCACATGTTGGAATGTGTGCGTGTGTGTGTGTGTAAGTATAGTGAACCTTTCATGAAGTTTGTTTCTGTGTAATGCTTGTTATGTGCAGTGCTGCCATCTGCAATCAGTTTTTTAAACTATACGTTTTTCTCAACCCATAGTGAGTGAAGTGTAATGAATGAATGATCGTAACGTTGTAGGCCTTTTGTCCTCTGCGGACCCGGATCCTCGCGATGCGAGTCCATCACTATGACCACTCGACCGCCACAGCGACTCATTCTTTATACTGTCTATCACGCTATTTAAGTTTCGTTACTTATATTCGACGAGTTAAAGATTATGCAAACTTGTTACAGTTGATCCCGCTTATAACGTTCCCAATTAGAAAGTTTTTCCGCTTATTACGGCTTTTTTTTTTTTCGTGGTCGGAACTCAACAATGATCATCCAGATTTCCCATTGAAAGTGTTTATCCACTTACAACAGTTTTCATGGACGTTTTTTGGAAACCCGTCATGAGTGGGATCCACTGTATAATTGAACTCGTAATATATTTTATATCAAAAAAGAAAATCGAAATTTATATGAACATTCTAAATACTGTTGAACATAAAATTTGTTGATAGAAGATGCAGAATAAAGTATAATAATTTGCATAAAAACTTTGATTTTTTTCGAAGAATATTTCCCAATTCAGATGAGGTAGAATCGGTAATTAGAAGTAAATGAGTTTCACTGTAAACTTAATGCACGTGCTACGGTAAATTTGATAAATTGGTTATTGTCCATAACGACCAATCATTATGCATGATCATCAATTGCCTCGGTAAGTTAAATGAATTTGTCCCTTTTACCGGTGATCGTGGACAACACCCGAGTATCGTTGGTATAAATTTTTAATAAATATTTAAAAAAAACTATTACTTTCACCGGCGATATCCAAGCGTCATTGGTGAATCCGATAAAGAAACACTTACTTTTACTGGCGATTATACATAATATTTCTATACGTCGTTGGTAAATTTGATGAATTATAAAAAATATCACTTCTACTGGTGATTATACGTAATACCCAAGTGTTCCTGGTAAAGGTTTGGGAAATACTTCAATTTTTTTTCTTACCTTTCAATATGCACTAGTGTAAAAGGTAAATTTCATAAATAGATGAAAAAATTCAGAATATTTGTAACAGTTTGATAAATAGTCAAAGTACGATGTAACGAACACTCATTCGATAAATTTCACGATTCAACCGTTAAAATTGTGATTTTACGGTTAAAAGTTCATTAAATTAAAGAATTTGTTAAATTAAGGATCGTTATATAGGGATGCCATTGTAAAATAAAAGTTACCAGGGTATGAGTATAATCATCGACGAAAGTCATATATATTGCATTTATCAAATTTACCAATGATATTTGGTAATTATGCATACCTACCGGAAAAAGAAAAAAAAATAAAGAAATTTATCAAATCAAAATAGAGTCGGCGATTATGCATAAGAAGTGGATTTATCACATTTACCGTAACATACAAAGATTAATATTACTTATCCTTCAAGATACCGAACGAATAAATTAAGAAAAACGTATTTCTTACTATATTCATAATTCCAACCATGTAACAATTCCATCTCTCCCAGAAGATCATGCGGATAATGTAAGAAAGAAAAGAAGTATCTCTACTTCGTTTCAAGTAAACGCCGGGAGTAACAGCTGTCCACACTAAGTAAACGATGCCAAAAATCCCTCGGGAGAAAGAAGTGACGCGGACGAGAAAATTGATTACATTCGCTTTAGCGAATCAAGGGATCGCACACACAAACTCAACACCAAACTCTCTCTCTCTCTCTCTTACTCCACGCACGCCAACATTCCGATCCTTGAAAACTCTGGGAGACCTTTTCCACTCGCTATAACGCTGTCAATAAGACGTGATGGTGGAAGTAAACGGCTGTGAGTGGTTCACGGCGATGCCAACGCCATCTCCGAACGGATCCTTAAGGCGGATGGAACTCCAGATAGCAATCAAAATCCTCTATCTCTCTCTCTCTGTCTTTCTTTCAGCAATTTGAGCACATAACCTTTCAATATTCCATTAGACCATCGCCCTTGCCTTCTCCTACACGACTGATCCCACTGGGAATCCGATTCTCTCTCTCTTAAATGATCCAAACCATCATTTTCTAAACGATGGCATCTCTCCATAAACCAGAAACAACGCTAAATAATTCACTCTCGCGCCGTGATTTTCGAGTGTGTGTGTGGGGAGAAAAGTTTTGGCGAAAACATTTACGGTAAGTTTTGCAAAGTTTAGAGCGAATGAAATATGTACTGATATTTGCTGAATGACCTTTACTTTGTTTGCTGCTATCTAATAGCATGGATTAAGCAGCAGAAATTATAGATGTCTTCTCGTATTTGAATCCCTGTAAAACATAATAATTGCGCAAAAAACTAATAATAATAGTTTATGAAGTATATAACTTCGTATAGCTCCCTCACTTTCTATGAAGCCCCCTCTATTGAAATCAGTGACCGATAGATATTGATAACTATGATGTTATGTTTTTTTAATGCATACTTAGTTTCATATTGAAATTACAAATATCATGCGCACATTAATTAAAAGATGTTTTTAAAGATATCGCCAAGAAGCGCGAGAAGTCATGAGTAGCCAACTTTGATAATTTCATTCCGCCGCTAATTTTTTGTTTTCATATTTCTGGGCGAGACGAATGTACTTTGATTTTTTTCCTAATTTTTTTAGGATGACACCTGTGAACCCTTTCCTTGTGAAATGACAAGTTGTTGTGTATCTTGCAGCATTGAAGCTCTTTTCATGATTTTGTAATGTAGCAGAATAAGCGTAGGAGTATGAGTATGAACTCCGTTACTTATTCTGCATTTAGAATAAGCAACGGAATCACAAATGTAGTAGTAATATTCGTTATAAATAACTACGTAAAATAGAACAATAATATTCATAATTATATAATAATATTTAAAATTTATAATTACATTGTTTTACGATTAATGTAAAATGCCAACGATGAGGGATTGATGGATGCTAAAGAACACTGTCGGACCACCCTCTCTCTGTCTTTCTTTCCCCCTGAGGAATCGCAACTGGATAAATAAGGAATTCTTTATCTATTTCCGCCACTAACCAAAATCAACAGGGCGACGAACTACCAACTCATTACAAGACCCACAAGTGTTTTTCCTCAATCCATTCGTATACTCATGAATGCGATATGCAGACATTGAAGAAATTAGTGTATTCAGGTCAGGACCATTACTCGGTATTTTGCTGCTCCTTCGTGAGTTATTACGCCTTTGTAATTTGACGTTATCTAAGCTCAGTATCAAGTTGTAGGTGTGCATGCTCTCTGCGCAGTGGAGGGTGGGGTGAGTGAATTTTTAGAATTTGAATTTATTAACACAAACCATACAAAACGGGGGGGGGGAAGACAAAACATATTACAGTGGGATGGGGGGGGGGAATCAAAAGCAAATATCCATAATAGACACAAGAGATCTATATATGATCTGTCCAGGGTCAAACCACAAATTATTTTATCGATTGGCAAACACATACTATTGAAACACAATACACAGCATCATACATATACATAAATGATACAAGTTGATCAAACAGTAGACCGCAGTACGAGGTGTGGTTATTATTTTCACCAGTAATGTTTCATTTCACAAAATAAAATACAGTTTAACACATGGCAGATATTGGTGTTTCTTTAGGTCGAGTTAACAGGAGTTGGTGTAATCTACCAGCAATTTTTTGAAGCGGTTTATGTTTCTTTCGAATTTTATATCATTACTTAATGTGTTATAAGATCTTGGTGCTAAATACAAAAATTCCTTCTGACTAAGTGTCTTTTTTGGTTTTATGACCTCATATAGATATCCATATTGTGTTGTTTGTATAGGAGTGCGTCGCAATGTGAACCATGTTTGATTTTTTTTGTAGAAACAGTAAAATTCGGTATAAATAAAGTTTATGTATATCAAATCTATAATCAGATCTGTAATGAATATTTGATGAATAAGAAAATCAACAATTTCAAAAAAAAAAAAAAAAAATTAACACAAGAGAACGAAATAAATTACAAAAAGAACAAGTTCCTCCTTTTCATTTCAGGAGAAAAAAAACAAACTAGAATTTTTCCTTTGCTTTGCTTTATTACTATTGAATAACACGTCTTTATTCTCCTCCTTAAATGACATTATACCTTTTTTGATGCGCTCATTATTCTATTTTTATCCTCGATAAATCCTTCTTTCTCTGTGCTTTTTATTGTTCTACCTTCTGAATCTACTCTGAAAGAAGAGCAGATAAATTTCTCAATGACCTTCTCTTTAAAATGTATAGACATTGAACGTCTTTTAATGTTTCTACAAATTTATGTCCTTAAGAACATAAAAAAATTCCTCGGGATTCTCTTTTCAGTAGCAAAGCTGGGAATCTTGTTTAGATTTTTATGTTTCCTTTACGCATCTATCATGGTTTGTATCGTACGACCGAGAAAAAAGTCTCATATATTTTCAACCTTTGGCGTATGGAATCGGTACGAACTAATCTAACTATCGTCATGATCAGAGATGCAAAATTATCGGTAATAATCTTTGAATATTATTCTCATCGGGGAGAAACTTTGAGATTATTGGACTCTGGAATGGCAACAATTTGAACATTTTAATTGACAGATTTTAATTTTGAATAAGTATAAAAATAAAATATGTGTTTCTGATAATTTTTAGAAATTACGATCGACAATGAATTGATTAAATTTGTAAAATACAATAATATTTTATTAGATTTCCTTACAAGCAAAGGCAACTGCATAACATTTTGTTATAAAGAAGAACATCCCCGTTTTCAGAGGACACAAAACTGATTTCATTGGGTAAACTGATTCTATTTCATGGTATCAAAAATAAATTCATATTTTTGTTTTCATAACTTATAGATAAGAATGAAATTCTCAGAATATTGTTATTCTCAATTATTAAAATTTTTTCTAAATTCTGAGATGTCCTCTCCTAACTTTCAATCAGCGATATCTCAGAAAATATTGTGCTTGTAAACCTGTAAGTTTTTTCCTGGCACAGGAGAGACAAAACAAAAGCATTTCAACTGGAAGTTAGAAGACATGGGAGAACCGTAGAAAACACTATAAACTTTGTATATCAGTACATATACGGACCGGACCCTAGTAGAAGGAATGGCATGTCTGAAATGGGCACGTTTTTCTGATACTTCTAATTAAAGTATATTTTTATCACTAACGATTCAGATGATAAATGTTGTATAAGGGTATGATTCTACACCAAGTTTTACATGTCTAATTATGATTATATATAAGTATATGACAGAGTCTGCTACTAATAGACCATTATCTTAAACGTTGTTTCTATCCATACTTGCATCAATAAGCTTTTAAGAAATTGTTTAATGATTCTTTCTGACTTTAGTGTAAAAAGTATTAAAGCAATTCACTCTATCGATGCTGCGATATTTTGCATTATTTTTGGCGATCTTTACCATTTCTGTACATGCGTATCTTTATTACTGATCCGTTTCCCTCGTAGAATCAGTTTCATTATCGAACGTACGCGTTATGGCATTCGACCACTCGTTCTATAAGCGATGCTCGATTAGGTGTGGTTTTGCCCCATCTTTTTCAAAACACTTTTTTGCGTGCAAATGAAACTCTCGAATTCATAATTATCACATTTTATGCTGGAAATGTGTTGTGTGGGAACCCACAGATGTGGAGAGAAATAATACAGTATCGTACATCTGCAATCTTTCTGCCATCTATTGATCATAAATTCCATAATCTCAGTCTTTTAACAAATACTTCTATCTACAGATTTAAAAACATGTTGTATTGTCAAGTTTCACAAAAATGTAAAATTTCATTAAAAAAAACCTGGTTCATGTTCTAAAATATAATTTTTTCATCTTTTGATATTTGAATGAAGTAAATATTTATTAGAAAAAAGCATAAATAGTATTTTATCATATTCGACCACAATTTTTTCTTATGTCCTAAGACTCTTTAGTCTTCTCATGTGAAGATGTCTTGGAATCCTCATCACCTTATAAAAAGGAATGTCGCGCAGTTTACGGGACACCACCTTAAGCCTTTATTCGGCCGCGTAGTGCTCTTAAGAAACATGACTTTGTTATATTTTTCAAATAAAGAAATGTTATATTATTTGCTGGTTTCTCGGCATTGATTTTCTAATCACTTCCTAAATATTAGATTTTACTTTTACTTGTGAGCTGTTTATGAGGTTTTTATAATTACCAGAGGAACGGCTCAGAGGTACACTCCTATTGCTTGACAGGCCAACCAAGAACGATTGTTGACCATTGCATTTTAAAAGGTAAATATATACCTTGTGTGGGGGGAGACATATTGCTGTGTACTCTTCAAAAATGATGGGAAAAGTACGTTTGCAAAATAATAAATGCCATTTTTAAACCATTTATGTCTATGTGAATATAAATCAGTGTTTTCCTAGCTAATCGATGCCGTGATCAGAGCACCGCGGACTACCCGTAGCTTCAGAAGGTCAATTTCGACGCCACCTTCCCATAAAGTTTTTTCTTAATATTGGCGATAGCCTTGTAATACAGTACCGTATAGTACTATGTAGTTGTTATGCATTCAGTACCCCGGGTACAGGGTGGGCAAAAAGTCCGTAGAAACTTTAAAAATAAATATAAACCGGAAAAATAACCGAAATAAAAAACGGTTTGTTAGCATCGATCGGCCACGGAATTTTTTTGATAGATAAAAAATGTCTCAAAAAGCAGCCGATAGGTGGCGGTGGTACGAGTGACTTAGGTATGAATATGCAAATGAGACGGTTATAAGAACTTGCGCTCCTAATCCACAATCAGTTCAACTTTGTAAACCGTGTTTGTGGACCTGCTGCGCTCTGTCGTTGCTGGATTTGTGACTCGCCTGCAGTGTGTTATCCCGCCGCTGTGGTCATAGTGACGGACTCGCATCGGATCCGGGTTCGAACCGCACCGTCGCTGCAGTGGTGGTCGGCTGCAGCTGGTTTCCTGTGGTTCCCAAATTCGAGGGGTAAATGCGAGCCGATCTCCCCATTGGAAAATCTCGCCACAGAGAGCAACAGGCCTACAACGATACAATTATTCAATCATTACACTTCACTCATAGTTAGAAAAACTGGCGGTAGATGACAGCACTATACACATAAGCATTACACAGAAGAAAAAACCTTCACGTCAGGTTTCACTACACGTTCACTCCAATAGGTACCAATTCGTTAGAGGTTCCGCAGAGGAATATGGACGAGGCACATGTATGGTTTAATAGTAGTAGTGTGTTATCCCCTGTGGTGGTGGTGGTGGTCCCGTGGAACACATACTGCTGTAATAAACGATTTGGAGTCATTCTGTTCGTTATTTGCGTATCTTTCCTTTGGCTTGTGTACGTCAGTGCCACCTATCGGCTGTTTTTTAGTTATATTTCCCTGTTATAATTATAAAATTCCCGTGACCTAGCGATACTAACCCTGCAAGCCGTTTTTATTTCCGTTAAAAGCCGTTATAAGCCGTTATTTTTCCGGGTTCTTTTTAATTTTTAAAGTTTCAACGCACTTTTTGCCCACTCTGTATTTGACATAATCCTTCATAAAATTTTTCTCGTGGATGTTTCGATGCTTACCAATTAAAGGGTTAATTTTGCCCATTCCAATATTTTACCCGTGAAAACTGTCCCGTTTTGAATATAATTTTAATTTTCCTGTGTCCTCTATAACAAATCTCTTATAGAAGCAGTGCCCTCCTTGAGTACAGGCACGTATTTTGTTTGAAATAAGAATTGAAATACTGCATGGCTAAATATCATCAAACTATCTGATAAAATTATCAAAATAATGTGATAATCGGTAAAAAATCTAAACTTTCGATATTTAATTAAGAAAGGTGAATATAGTATTTAAAAGAAAATTACACAGAATGCGGACTAATGAGCGAGCTGTGATATTGAATACGACTTTTCTGATGTGAAGAAGTCTGGAATCACGATGGAAATGATCCTGAATTGACCATTGACCCGTATATTGTACGGGACATTCTATATCATTTATATACTCTCGTTACTATCCCAACAATTCTTACTAGCATTTATAACTTTTACTGGAATCACGATGAAATATTGTTTTCATTACTTTATGAAATATATGAGGATGATTATGTATATTCATATAATATACTTACCAAGTCCAATGTTAAAATATTTTGGAAACAACAATTTTCACTGCAGATTTAGAGCAACATTATTTTAAACACCCAAAAACGACTTTTAAGCAACGATTTACCTACGTCCCGTTTTTCTCAGTGTATACTAAGGTACAGATTTTTAGTATTTTCAATCTTTTTTGTAGCACCGCGGTTTCATTTTTTTGCCGACGAGGGGCAATTAGACTGGAACCTATTTGATTCATAGTCGAATCCGAATGGCAGCGTTTGATATCACTATTATTATTGAAATACCTCGCCGAGGACAATTTCGTCAGTGGGGTAGGAAATGCATTCTTCGGTATTCTTGCCATCCTTTCTGTGTGTGTATGCTTCACTTTTGCTTCAGCTAAGATTCGGACGAATCGAACTCGTAACATTTGACTACTAGCTTATCGACCTAGGTTACCGTGCCCTCTGTAATTTTGTGCCCTTTTCTCCGATTAAATATTGTAACTCCACGAGTAGCCACTTCAGAGTAGGGTCTTTTAATTTGGTGTTTTAGAATTTCCTTCTCTCCATTAAATTACTTTACATTATTTGGCTTATAAGTTCGCTTTTTATTTCTTTATTTAAAAAGAATTGAAGAGGAACATCCGAAAAATATCATTTAACATTGATGAAATCGAGTTACATAGAGAAAGTAAATAAGTATTTCGCCGTCGTCATGAAATGTGTGATTGGATCTATATATAAAAGGTGGTATATAGATGGAGCTTCTGCACGTTGGAGAGTTTTGTCGTAATATTTTGCATTATTTCTCAGCAAATTTGCTCCAGAAGATGTCACATACGAAGCCAGAATGCATGTGATTCTAGAAATCCGAAAACGGACACTTCCGATTTGGAAATTGCATTTGCGCGGGGACATGCAGAAGCTCCAACGGGAAGATCACGCTGTTACCCGGTTTGCTTGCTTGTTATTAACATTAAAGTCTTCAAATCATAGGAGGAAATTGTATATCTTTGAAATATTCTTTAATATTGCGAAACATCTGTACATATAGCATGGCGCATTATGATCTTGGAAGATTACGTACCCAAAGAGGAAGACAATCAGCATGTATGAACACACATAATTAGCAACGATGGATTCATGGCCGTATTGGTAATTTACATTATGTGCACGCAATAAATATAGTCAATCAATTCCATTGTAAAAAATGATACCGATAATCTACAACATGAACATGTCTTCTCATGCATTTATATGACGACGATTTCAAAAGTGGATTTTTTCCATGTCGATATTTCAAATGATTGAATTGGCGTGAATTCAAGACAGAGCAGGTCACGTCTCGAAAAAAGTCGTGAATACTTCCGAGAATTCTTTTCTTGTTCGATGGAACTTATCGTAACTTCCATTTCCTAGAAGAAACCAGGATGAAAAGAAGCGAGACTTGAAACAGGAAAAGAAATAAGAGAACGGTGGGAATATCCTGAAGGGAATGACAAAATGGAATTCTTGTTCCGTCGCAGAATATCACGAATTCTTTCTTCAACGTCTATCACAAGTTTTTTTTCTTATGTCTCCGAACTTCACTCAAGTACAAAAATGTATTATTTTTCAAGATTTTATTCACGTAGCAGCAACGTCCAGAGAATGTCCGTCTTGCATCTATTGTATGCGGATCTTATCATCATTGCGAGGGAGGCAACCTTTTCTCTTTACTGTGTCATCCATAGTAACATGGAAATGATTGTTTCCCAAATAAAAAACTGAAAGACATGAATGCAATTTAGAAACACATCAAAGCTGGAAGGTGTCTTGATTCTCCAAACACCGATCTGAAAGCATATCGATAACATCTTTAAAAATGTTGATAATCGAATGATTTCAAATATTTAATAAAATTGTTATTTTCGAAATCTGACAGTAAAACCTGTCTTTCACGGAAAAAAATCTCGGTCCCATGATTTCAATTTCAAAATACATATTATAAAACCCGGTCAATACGGAACCTGCGTAATGAGGAAAGGAAAATTCTACTCTTAACTGAAAATTTCACACAAGCACAACGAGTGTTTCGCGAGCGATTTGAATCATACAATCATTTTAGTAACACCACTGTTATTTTCTGCACGCGAGGGGTAATTAGACCGGGACCTGCAGTTTATTGCCGATTCCGAACGGCATTGTGTTTTTTTATATTCATCTAGAGGTTGGTGCGTTAACTCCTTGATGTGGGATTCCCTTTTATTTTTACTTTTAAAAATAAAAATAAAACGGTAATAAAGATTGCTACCCTGCGGTAGCAATCTTTTTCTTTGGTCATGTTGCCGTTTTTACTGTTCCCCTGTGTCGGGAAAGTTTTCTGACAAAAACGAACCGGGTGGGTATCGAACTCGCGACAACTTTAAACATCCTTTGGTATTTTAGGCGAGTATCTTATCGACCTGCGCTACCACGCCCGATCATAAAATGTGTTAAAGTGCTGCTCCATGGACTTTTGGCGACTCCACAATCTACTTTCAGTAGTAGTGAAATGCGAATAGTTAACGCGTATGTAATGTACTGCATTAATGTTAACTGCATAAATGGTATCCTGTAAGTGTATTTTCACATTCATTTCATTATAAAAATCTACATTTTTATAAGTTCCCTCGTCTGCTCCAACTTCCAATTAGAAATCTGTTGCTCTGTCTTCCCTGATGTAAACAAAAAAAAAATCAATGTTTATGAGTGTGATATTCACAGAGATATTCAAATTCGAAAAACGGAGGAAAAATTTCGGAAATAACAGCGTTAAATATGAAAAAAAACTATTTTACCCTCATTTAACGCTGTTCTTTCCCAATTTTCCTCCGTTTTTCGAATTCAATTCTAAAACTTCTGTGAATGTGGCACTTAGAAACATTTGTTTTGGCATCAGAAGAGGCAGGACAACAACTTTCTGATTGGAAGTTGAAGCCCAGGGGACTCGTATGAAAATACAGATTTTTTTTATTTTGTTAGACACTGTATTTCCACTCTTAAAACTGGTACAGGGTAATTTTTGAACCCCTTTTGAGCATTTTTTTATATTAAAACTATACCACCACGACAGACGGTTGATGGGATAAAGGCTGTGCTAGAACTTACAGGGCACCCTGTACATTGTAATGTTAAAGTAAATGCGTCGGCATTTTTAATAAATAATGTATTACGTCAAGTGATAAATGTTTAGTAATTGGGGAGAAAACATACATTATTTTATTCGTTTTCAAATTAGTTACATTATTTTCAATTGATTTATTTCTATTTTACTTCATTTACATACGAGATAATTACATAATTTTACGCATTATATGAATTGAACTCGCATTAAGCGGTTTGAAGGTGTTTCTGAAGTCTGATCAAACATTATTTTCGTATTCCTCGAGGGAATTTCATCTTTCCTCTCCCTCTTTCGTGAGTTAATTTGCATATACACGAGCTCCTGTTCTTCAGGAAATTACCTAATTAGAGGCTTGTCACTCACGCAAAGCCGTTGATCGAAAATTTCAACGGATTTCTCTAGCGAATTTCCCGAAATCTGTGCGAGTTCAAAAAAGATTATCTACCAATTATTAGAAATAATTCTTAAATATCTTCGACGAATTCAGTGATGAATTAACGAAATTAGCGATACATTATTAGGTGATGATGTTTCAATAACATCGAATATAGGAATAAAGAGGAAACGTTGAGTGGTATTTACTTTTGGAAACTAAAAGCTATTTATACTGAATGCAAATTGCCGCGAACGAACTCTGCGCTTCATTCGAAATTAGTAAATTAGTAATTTACGGTAGTGATTCTCAAATCTTTAGAAAAGAATCCACGAGTATCACTCATAAATTCAAGAATTACAAAGTCGAATCCCGTTTTAATGAATACTGTTGACGCGAAAAAATCCCTTGACAACGTAAATTTTTCTAACCCCCATAATTTACATAGGAACATTGCAAAAACCTGGAATTTGTTTATAACGAAGTGATTTCTCCGGTTTCTTGGTGTTTGTTATAACGGGATCCGGCTGTATATACAAATACAAATACAAATACAACGCCACAACAGGCAAAATGCCCAACGAGGTGGCTGATAAAAAGATGCCCATAAAAATATGGTTGTCATATGTTTCAAAAATACAGCAACCCAATTAAAAATGCAATTAACACAAATTATAAACAATATATACACATGATAAAATATTATACAATGCCCATAAAGAATACTTATGGTTGTCTTATTCTAAGAATGGATAGCTTCTCTCGATTTACCCCAACATGTTTATCGTATTTCTTTTTAAATGTGTCAATTGTGTTACAATTTACTACCTCCGGGGGTAAGCTATTCCATTTATTAACACCCCTATTGGAGAAAAATTCCCTGCGACACCATAGCCTTGCATTGTCCCTCACCAATCGATACTGGTGTCCCCTTGTAAAAGCAGTCGATTGGCAGTGTACTAAAAGTTCATGATCCATCCTATCCATCCCATTGAAAATTTTGAACATTTCGATCATATCTCCTCGACACCTGCGTTCATCCAATGTAAACATATTCAAAAAATGAAGTCTTTCTTCATAACTCAAGCCCTGCGTGCCAATAAGGACACGCGTAGCTCTTCTCTGCACCCCTTCAACCAAGTCTATCTCCCTCTGTAGGTATGGTCTCCAAAACCTTACAGCATACTCCAGTCCAGGACGAACTAAGCCTCGAAAAAGCGGAAGAATGACTTTAGGAGAACGCGAAGAGACTTTTTTGAAAATGAGACCAAGCATTCTATTCGCTTTTTTGACAACCGCTGAACAATGTTCAGAAAACTTAAGTCGCTCGTCAATGAGAATTCCCAAATCGGTGACTCTAGTTGCATCCGGGATAATGACACCATTCAACTCGTAAGAGAACCGTGGATTGTTCGAACCAAAATGAGCGATAGAATAGATTATTCAAACCTGAGCCAAAACTAACCAATATTTTTTTCCCGATTGATTTATGTTAATTTTATGTCAAAATGTTCTTTGTTGGTTTGTTCGAAACAAGAATATAAGATTGGATGTAAAAATTCCTACAATACATAAATTTATTCAGAAAAATGGAAAAAAAAAGTGTCATTAGCGGACAAAATGTTTGGTTCCATTTCTTTCCGTTAGCGGGAGGTTCTACTGTACAATAACATAGGGTCATTTAATTAGTTTCGTTAAATAAAACATCAAGTGAAATTACTGACTTTTTACTCAAATTTTAATCGGATTGATCGATTCAACTAAAATTTAAAACTGCGATTAACAGTTAAGCGATTACTCAAGCCTTATTTTTAAGAAAATATTATATTAGAGAAAATTGATGAATTTAAGAAATTACATTCCGTCGCTTGCGAACATATTCCGTTAAAGGATCTCTTTCCCAGAAAACGGTCGCATGGTGCAGGTTTCGAGGGCAAACATCCCGTATTCCTGGGGAACGAGTAATGCAAAATATCATGTATAATTCTTATCACAAAATTGCAGGCGGGCCTCGGGGAAAAAAACCATTCATCTTCAGCATCTTCACCTCTGTAAAAGAGATATTTTCATAGCATTGCTTAATAGACGAATATGGTGCATAATTTTATTTCGTGACAAATTTTAGATAAATTTTGAAATTTATGAGTTTCAATCGATAAAATCTTACGATATAAATTGTAGTTTCAATCAATTCGTTTTATTTTTCAAGTTAATGTACGAATATCATTTGTTAATACGAAATGAAATTAAGTTTGCATTCGAAAATATAACATCCCATTTATCGTTATCTATCGATACTGATTTCAATAGATGACGCCCCATACAACTTCAAGTTTTACGAAACTGATCAGCTAGTGCAATATCAATCCGTATATTTCGATGGATTTTTCTACATAAAACATCAATTTTTTTCCAAAGTTTGTTCCTGAAAGAAACCAGAATTTAAAAACAATTTGTAGGAAATTAAAACTTTTAAATATTGTATAACAAATTATTTTTATACAAATATCCATTATAGAAATTTACGTAATATATAGAAAGACATTGCGGGTGCGGTTTCTCACTTAATGACGTTAACGTGAATAGGTATCGTTAACTGACTAATCTGATCGCGTTTGCTAAAATATGTAGTAGTAATTGAACTTCAAAATGCTAATGTTATTCGATGACTCCCTTCATCCAGGGGCTTCCTTTGTCAAAAGCAGAATAACCCTTTTCTAAACTATAGTCTGGTAATTTCAAAAGAACTGTACACACAACCGTAAATAAACCTGAACCACTTACAAACATATGCACTAACAACTGGAATATCCAGAGCTTAGAAATAAGCACTGGGGGTAGGGGATCTTCAGAGCGAAGACCATATGGCCCACTGCAAAGTGCCCCATGAGACATGGGTATGGGTTGCTCGAGGCTCTTTGTAGTGGCCCGGCAACGAAAAAACTACGAATTCGACTGAAAACTGTCAGAAATGGGGAAAAATTAATCAAAAATTCATTTTGAAAAAGCATTTCGGAAATAACGAGAGACAACTTGAGAATTATTGAGAAATAATGTGTGAAGTAATTTCAGAAATATTACTTTTAGAAAACGAAAACCATTCGCTATTCGGGAAAACGCATATTTAATGAAAAAGTATTTGCAAAAATTTTTGAAAGAAACATTTTCATAATTAAAAAATTAACATTGGAATTAAAAAATAGCGACAACTATTTCTCAACAAAAATATTTTTTAAGGTTTTATTGAAGTCGTTTAAAAATTATTTTTAACAGAATCAAGACGCCTTTTAGCTTGAATGTGATTCTGAATTCATGGCTTTTTTGTTTTCAATTTAGAAACCAATCATTTCCTTGCTACCACATGGACGATATAAAATAACCTGCGCACTTTCCCCCGCAGTGATGATAAGATTCGAACAATAGATGAAAGACGGACGTTCTGGACATGACTCCTTTTGTGAACGGAATCTTGGGAAAAAACAGATTCCGTAGAGAGCGAAGTTCGAACGAATGAGGTTTAGGTACTTGTGATAGACGTCGAGGAAGAATTCGTGACATTCTGTGACAGAGAAAAAATTCAATTTTGCCTTCTATTTTAGAAAATCTACTTCCTTTATTGTTTTCTTTGTTTTAAGCCTCTTTTTATCCTAGTTTCTTCTTGAAAATGGGAGTTACGAACAGTCCTGACCCAACAAAGAGATAGTTCTTTAGAAGAAATGGAAAAATTCCGGGAATTATCCACGATGTTTTTGAGCCTTGACTCATTCTTACTTGAATATAAATTACATCGATTCAATCATTTTCAATATCGGTAAGAAAGGTGACTAATTTTTGAAATCGTCGAATGTTTCCAGCCAGGCTTGTGTTAATTATTAATTTCTCTTTTTTCACCATGACTATATTTATTGTCAGTTGAGCACACAATGAAAATTATCAATATGGGCCATGAATCGATCGTCGACAATTATGTGCACTGATACATGCTTATTGTCTTCCATGTTACGTACGGGATTTCCGAACACGATAATGTGTCAGGCTATACGTCCAGAAATGTTTTACAAAATCTATAAGAATAGGACGAGTCTCCGCCAGAAAGTCACACCAGTTTTCGAATTTTAAAATCAAATGTCCGTAGGTACAACGGTCTCATCTGTGTATGGTCAGTTGGCCCGATGTGATTAATATCATCACTCAATGTTATGGGTCTGAATCGAGTTTAGTTCTTGAAGTGTGATTAACATTAAACCCCTCTTCTCGTTTAAATTTGAATCGCCCACCCAATGCTATAATTAACCTCGTTATTCAATTTTATTTCTCATTCCCAAATCGATAGAAGTGTGTCAAAGATGTCTTGAAAAATATTGAAATTTTAAATAAAAAATGCACGATATGGACGTCTATTAAATCTATTACGATGAAAATTTTAACTAATTGGTTTTTTTTTTTCATTCAAAGTAATTCCCTTCTCTTCGGCAAAATCTAGGTAAAGAGTAATTACATTCATGCAACAAAAGAGCTTCCGGAGAACAAGTTCTTTCAAATTGCAGGCGATTAATAACTTGTGACTCATTAATTTTATTCTTTTTACATTTAAATTCTACGTCCCCTTTATCTCTGCTTAATATCAGAAACAATTTTGGTGTTCTTATTGTTCTACTTTCAACCTTGAAACAGATTCCTTTTCCGCTTTTTTCGAGAAATTTAAGTATAAAAGTTTTGCCTTTTGAAAGCAGAATTTAGATTTAAAAAAAAGGCGTTGATGATGATTAATAAAACTTTATATTCTTGAAATGATTAAAACATCAATTGTATGTGGACTTCTTCAAAAGCAAAAAAGCTTCGAATCCTCTTCGGATTTGAAGAAATGTAAAAATATATTTCTATATCTCTCGGCATATACATATTATTCGTGGAAGTAATTGTTCCTTGATGAAGGAAATGAATGAACAGAATGAAATTCGTCATTTAGTCGTGCTCACAAGCCTCTATTCCCCGAAAAACAATCAGGCCATATGATATGTTCCGAAGGAATGTTAGCAAAACTCCTTGCTCTTGAATAGGGGTGCGCAACCTTCGGCACGAAAAGAAGGGTCCATTAAGAAAAAATAAAATTGGCGCAAATATTAATTTTCCCTATTTATTTATTTATTTTTGTCGATAAATAACTTTTCCACCCTTTCACCTCACAATTTTCATGTATTTATACCAAATCGAGTAAGTTGGCATATATTGCACGTGTTCTATGCCAACATGTCCCTCAGCATGGGATGTTAACCTGACTGACCATGACTTTTTAGACAAGATGGTTGCGTCAACTGTTCCACAAAAGTTTTATGGAACATACCCAGCACTTGAAATACAACCGTTAATGTCCACTCTACCCATCACAACTGTTGAAAACGCTTCAACATGTTCATAGGGGGTACGAAATTTTATTGGCGAACTTTCGATCCTAGAGAGGTACACTTCCAATAAGAAAAAGTTTCCAAATAACGTGTAATCCCCGCTGGAATCTTCATGATGATTTTATTTTTAATAAATGTCTCCAAAAACTCTTTTTCCTTCGTCGAAACGTGGGTCCTACCATCCCCCCGTCACGCCCGTCACCTGTGCCACCAGACATAGATCCTCCCTGCTCTCTCCTATGCCTGTGAAGCCAAATTAGAATCTATCCAAAATAAGTCCACTCGCTCCACTTTTAACTGTTGGCCTTCGTCTGTCTCCATCTCGGAGCTCAAGCCTCAATTATGTACTCATTTGTCGGATTGTTTTACTCATTATACCTACATATCTCACCTACTGAATGATGTGTCAGAAAAAATTATGTTTGATAAAAGGGGAGGGAATATGTTTTTCCTGTGGCACTATCTTGTACCCACTGTGGGCTAAAACATTGGGTCACAATTTTTTCTGTCTTTAAAATGCATTATAAACTCAATCTGGTGCATTCTAGCCACTGCTTTTATCGTTTCTACGCGCATCTGCTTTCATGAAAACCTTAAACATCATTTCCCATATTTATTTTTACGTTTTTTATAAATTAAAGTATGAAAAATGATAGAAAACAATGAAAACAAATTTAATTAAAATTCTTCTATTAAGGAACTGTTGGTAGGTTCGATACCTTTCAATCTCTGACAAATTTAACCCCCCCCCCCCCCCCATCCTTATGAAGAACACTCGCAATAATTTGACAGTCAATGGGAATCTGGAATTGACAAGCAACTTCAATTCGGTCTTTCTTTTTCTTTCTTTTGAATTCATTTATCAACCAGTCGTCCACCACTGATAAAGTTTCACTTTCAAGAATTTCAACAATGCCGGGGAAATTAATTCTACCTACATTGTTGAAGTACATTCCTAAACTGTCAACAATAAGCACTCTGCATCATTCTTTAACAATGGATGCGATAGGTTCAAACATTATAAAAAGAATGTTTTAGTGCGAATACTTTGTATGCGATGTCTGGGTGAGAAGGACTCCTTCTTCCACGAAAGGCCTATTACAAATTAGGTTCGCGTCAGCCTATCGGGATCGTTAGCTTGACAGTGTTCGGAGGTATTGGGCTTGCCCTTAGAAGACGGCTGCATTCATTTCTTGGTTTTCTTCTGAGTGAGCTGAGTGAACGGCAGGCATACCGGTCACTCCTTCCAGAGTTTTCTCTTAATATGCGAGGTTAGGAGAAGCGATCGGCAACTCGTCGATCGTGATCGTCAGAGCGGAAATCGTTCGCAATTTGGCCAATCGCGAAAGATAAGAAACAATCATTAAATTTGACTTTTGTTTTTGATATATTTCAATTTATAATTTCCATTAGGTGTCTGTAAAAATTACGCGTAGTTTCAAAGTTTAGGAATTCACGAACTAAGTCGATTGTCATTGGAGAGAAAATCGACGAAACTCTGAAATAATTTTTTTTATCACCAAAGGAAATACGAATTCCTTTTGTAATTTTTTGGTGCGAATCGTGTATTGCAAGAAAACTAGCGAATTTGGATTCCAAATGTGCATTAAACTCTCATTTTACTTATTTTCACGAATTTGAACGACTAATTAGTTAATTAATTATGATTTTAATTAGCACCAGGATCGTTGTGATTAATAAATGGCAAGCTTTCAAATTTATAAAAATGATAAAATTCTCAATTTTACTGATTTTCTTCGGATAGTAAGATTGTTTTTTTTTCCAATTGTCCTCTAAGAGAATGATTCCCAAACGTTTTCCAGAGTCATGCTGGAGCGCCCCTGAGGAGTTTCGTGATCTGACAGGAGTACCACGAACGAGAAAAACGTTTGAAAGTCTCTCCTCGAAATCGCCCTTCACACGCAGAGCATTCGCACTTCGTGCTGCTCTCTGTTGATCACAAATTTCAACAGTTAGCCTTTTATATAAAGCAATTTTGTTAACGTCCTCAAATACACCTAATTAAACAATCCGAATTACACATTTTATCCAAAGAATAATAAAATACTAAATCTGTGTGACTATGTTAGAATTCTCTAATTTTTGAAATGCAAAAAAGTTTAATTTTTATATGAAATAGCTAAAACTAATAACTTAGGTCCTCATGCGAAATTTTGAGCAATCTCAACAAAACTACATTCATTCAATAAGCGGATGAAGAATTCGGGAGTATTTCTTTCAGGGTTGAGATCATGTCATCATCGATGGCGGCACTTTTATTTATAAGTTTTCCAAACATCTTCTTGAAAGAATTCTGACGCTATTTCAGATGAAGGGATGTTCAGAGTGTCAACCATTCCATTTAATTCATTGGTGCATTTGCATATCATATTTGTCATAAAGGTCCGTATATATTCTTTCCACAATACAAAGTTACAAGGACATTTTGGGGTCTCGCTTCTCCATACTTCAAAACATTCAACAAAACCTACTTATCATTGCTCCAGAATAATAAACCTACCTTTATCCTGGTGATAGATGGCTTGTGCTGATCGAGAATTTCGAAATACAGTCGAACTTGGCTCACTCGAAGTCCAAATTCGCCGGAAAAATTTTGAATTACAATCCTGGATCTAAAAAATTAATTCGAATTGCAACTTAATCAGCGCCATTCCCATAGTCATGAATTATTAAATTTTTATCACCGGTTACGAAATTATATTCCAAAAATTTTAGTAATGCATAATTATAATATATACAGTATAAACCGCAAGAGCGACCTGGCAGTCCAGTGGTTAGGGTTTCTATCTCTTGTTGATTGGATCGAACCCCGGTTCCAGCATTAATATCTCCTAACACTAACCAATTTCCTGGACAGATCTTACCGACCTCTTAGGAATACGTGGTAATCACATTTTTATAACTAAAAAACATTAATAATAATAATAATTTATCTCAGCTGCTACATTATTCCACTGCTTTCGATTCAGCATCACTGCAGAATTTCTTGACCATATTCAAAGCCAGACGTAAAGAAACTGTTCACGATCATCTGTTGTGAAACTGTTTTGCGAATTTTGCATATCATTCTTATACTATTAAGGAATTGCACTTTCATTAACTTATAACGATCTGAACTTTCCATACCCACAACGACAACGGAGAAATCATATTTTAAATTTTACACCTTGATCTACAGGTTGAAGAACATAATCGGTGTTAAATGGTACACAATGTCGAAGCACTTCAGATGAACAATGTTAAAATGGGCATTAAATTGTCAAAAAAAAAGCTGAAAAAAAACAAATTTTTCAATCCTTTATTAATTTTTCAAAAATTTGTTTCTTAAGAACTTCATCGAGAAAAGCAACCTCTGGCTTCTTGAAGAATTTTTCTATCTCTTGTTGACTGGGGAATATAACAATTCCAGTGTCTCCACAATTTTCTTTTAACGGAGTAAAATTATCAACATCGAATTTTAGTGGACATTTTATTTTTATTTACGTGCAGGTGAAATTGTACCTTGAAATTTCTATCCCCTCTCAACCATCATTCGAAAGAATCACCAATTGAACATTGCAACTTCTCCCCCCCCCCCCCCCCGTTCAGATGCCCATCCGTGGGTGAATGACGTTAGAATAGCACTAAAGGTTTAATTCTTGTGATTTCACTGGTTGTAGCCGATGGTAGATTTTAAACAACCATTTAGACGCAGAAACAAATTACCAAGACGCAGAAGAGACGAGAGCCCAAAGTGCTCGGTACTTCGCAGCAACTAGCTAGCAATGGCATTCACTAGTTGAATCTATTACAACGTATATTATCGTCTTCTAACCTGACAAAATGCGAATACGATAATATTGCATTCAATAAATCCGTTGAAATTAATTTGTACCAACGATTTTGGTTACATAAGAAATTCAAAGCAACCTCCGAACAAAAAACGGAAAAAGCCGGGGCTGTAATCGGAAAATAAGGGACAAAATGCGGGACGTATAGTTAATTTGTGAAAAACAATTTGAAAAATCACCCCTCCCAACGGCGAGCTCTGGATACACCCCTGCAACTCCACACAGTGAAGAAAAAAAAAGTATTTCTTCTGTCGTCCCATAATTACTGTCGTCTTTGTTAATCCGTCATCGTCATACATTATGGTTGCGACTCTTATATCAGTGTATAACGCAAAGGCGAAACAATATTGATGGCATAAACATGTTCAAGACATCTCAGACACGCACTTCCCCCTTTAACTACTTATCATTCATTTAATTGGATCATTTATCACTTGTTTTGAGCGAAATTCCCATTTTAAAGGACAGTATATTTCTCAGCCGTAGAATTTTCCTGCCATAAATTCCATTTTCTCCGCGTCAGTTATTTATGCGGTTTTACGGCACTTTATGATTTTGGCGAGAGCAATTTCGGGAACGGGAAAAAAGTTGAAGAAGCGTCACCTCGAAGTTCTCTTAAAAGCTCATAAATAATCCATTGATAAAGAAAAATAACGCCAGAGAAATTTTCTCTTCCATTTTTCTCGAGGAACAAACTTACTTTTCTTAACTCTCGAAGATTGATATTATCGTTATAGAAAATATCCTTTCGTAGGATGATTCAAATTTGTATTTTCAATAGCACTGACTCTCTAACCGTCGACTTTAGAAGTCGCCTGTGAATAAACATTGATGCATTTCTCTGTGAATCTCGCCAAATTGATGACAAACTTGGCACGTCTGGCGAAAGCTCCTGCGACTTAGCGATGTCATAGCGCCAAGAGAAGTGTAATGATCCCGGGAGAATCTTCGAGATTTTCTAGAAGGTTTCTTATACCTATATAGTGGCGCCACCAGAAGAGAAGTAACTATGCTCAGTTTTGTTGAAATTTCTTGTATGGAGAAAAGTCACTCTCTGGTTTTAGCGTGTTTCGTCGAAATTTCAATTGTAAATTGAATTTTCAAATTGTAAATGCGTGTAAATAGCTGTTCTTTAAAATAAATCTGTGTTGACCTTCGAATTGCTTCGTGCTTTGCCATATCGAGTGCTAGTGACAGATATTATCCCGAACAGTAAGTATACTTGCAATCAGAGAAAGCTTTCAAATCATATTCTTTAAATAAGGTAATTTTCTTTATCAAATATGCGTTGCAATTCGATAACTGATCATTTTCGAATTTTTTATTGCTGTTTTTGTTTAATTATTGTAAATTAATAGAAGTAAAGGAATCGAGTACTGAAATTCCATGACCCCCCTCAAGGGTGGGGCTGACAGACGGGATCGTCTTAAGAGCATCATGGGCCCCGAGCCTAGGGATTTTTTGGAGCCCCCCCCCCCCCACCTGAAAAATTCTCGAAAAATGCAACTACGTAAAAAGTTTACTACTTCCCTAAGGTTCGCACCAGGCGTCCTCCTTTTTTAGTTTTGAATCTGGTAACCCTATCTGAAGAACTGCATAATCCGTATTTTCACTTATTTCTCGATCATCCATATTGTCAGCATTTTTTTGTGGGAAGAAATATTTTTTTTTTCTACATAAAAAAAATCGATTATTGCAAATTTACAAATTTTGTTACCGAAATTTTCGTCTCATAAAAAAATTTAATGCTAAAAAGTAACAAAGAACTCTCTCTCGCTCTCTTTTCATCATCGCATCAGTTGTCTGAAATTTCGAGATTAGATGGCAGCACCCACCAACAGTCAAGCCTCAGAATCTCTGTCGTCTGCTTCTATCCAGGTTCCTTGTTTTGGACGTCTCCTTAAGTCCTGCAGAAATTACTGAACTGGTAGTTCGAATTTCCAGTTCTGTTTGTGAGCTGAGTTTGTAGGGGACCGACTTCTTGTCTGTCGTCTGCTCATCAAGGGGTTCTTTGTTTTGGACGTCTCCTTATGCTCAAATGAAATAACCGAACTTCCAGTTTGAATTTCCAGTTCAGTTTATTAGATTCGCTCATAAGGAACTGAGCGGAATAAAGAGTATAGTTTTTTTTCCTTCGAAATTCATCGTCACCACATGAGTCACTTTTAAATTTGAGATTAGATGGCAGCACATTACTATAAAGTGGAATATGGGAAAAATTCACTTTTTACGATCTTACCTGTTGTCTGCTTATGTGGAAGTCCTTTGTTTTGGATTTCTCCTGGAATGTCACAGCGAAAATTGCACGTGGAAATTTATAAAATTTCTAGAAAATTCGCATTTTTACTAATTTTCATGAAAGTCTAAATCTCAGCATTTACCGAAGTGCTTGGTAAATGTCCGAAATGTATTCGTTTAAAAGCGTTTTTCGGGCTTTTACCAACTCGATTTAGCCGGAGTTCGGTTAAATTTATGATCATGTTGAACTTGAGAGCTTTTCTATTTTCTCTACAGGGTGTCCTAAAACTCCTAATTCGACCGTTCGTCGTACAGGTACAATCCCAATTAAAAAATGCTCAAAATTTGTACAGAAATCACTCTGTACCAGTTTTGAGAGTGAATACGCAGTGTGTGACAAAATAAAAAAAATTCAAATTTTTCAATGGTCCTCCCTCTGTCTTCTTTAATGTGTGTTCATAATTTTTCTAGTTGGAAGTATGCCTCTAGGATCAACAATTCATAGGAGAACGTGACACTTGGTGACTTTCCTTACTACCCTGTACTTTTTTTGGCATTTATATATTTTCTACAATCAATGGAACTTCCTGGAAAGTGTTAGAAAACACATGCTTGAAGAAATATTCCCGAAAACGGTCGGCTCCATTTGCTGAAACACATAAAATCTCTTGTGAAGTTTCTAAATTGTGAGAGAAATTCCAGGACTTGGCACACAATTTTGAGAGAGACATTCGCTGGAAATGAGCCAAATTTTTCTTTTTTCGAGCAATAAAGGAACAGATTCATCCATGAGAAGAAAAATTGATGAATCTCGACAGAATCGCTTTTAAAGGCGTGGCAGTTGCGGTGAATTTTCTCCTAAAAGACTTCCAGAATGTTCCGCCCTAACTTTATGATTTCCCCACGAGGACCTGGAAACGTTGGCGAATTCCCGGAATTTCTTCTCGGTTAGTAATGATCATTGATAAAAAAAAAGTACAGAAAATTATATATTATCCGACCAACCGTTAAATTCATAATATGACAGTATCTAACAACAAAACTGTCGGCATTATGATATTTTTTTTGCATTCCTAAATCTAATGAATGTCTCATTATATGCAACGTTGATTAATTAATGATGTAATAGCTGATTATGGATAAGCATATTTCATTCCCCATTTGATGATTTTGTCGTTCGATATGCACCGGCAACTACGCTTCTAAAAGCTCTCTTCCTTGTATGTAGACAACGTTGAATGGTGCGAATAAATGTGACTCATTTTGTAAACCCTCTGCAGAGAGAGATACATATTTTAATAATCATTCGATTAGTTCAGTGCATGGAAATGGCTTCTTTTGGTTTAAAATACGTTAAAATCACTAAATACATTTCACGCGCGTATTTATAAGATATTTTCTAGAAGCCCCTTATGAACCCGGCGTGAAGTTACTCATAAAATGAATGGAATTTGCCATAGTCGCTCGTTAGCATTTGAATTTCTGCTACGCATTACTAGTCAGTGCATACTAGAACCATGGTAGCGATCAAACCTGATGATCAAAATACCCATCGACTATATTTATTATAACGGTAATTATAAACCTTTCCTCTACCTGACAACCCGAGTGCAATACTATTTACTTTCCCGCACATTTTGAATAAGGCGTTTTCTAAGTTTCTGCAATCGATTACATCAATTATCCCTCACTACTATAACTATAAATAACTTTAATATATTTTTCCATATATGTTTTAGTACCTTTTGTTTTGTGAGGTTAATAATGTAGTTAGTTTTGGCTCTTTTTGGAAACTAATTCAAAAAACTGAAATAAAATTTATTTTCACTTGGCGCTTGAGCTCCGATGTGGAGGCGGACGAAGACCAACAGTTTAAAATGAAGCGAGTGGACTTAAATAGATTCTGAGTTGTCTATATTGGTTTAGGTATTGGGGGTTCCAGGCTTCACAGGCATAGGAGAGAGCAGGGAGAATATAATGTCTGGTAGCGCGGGTGACGGAAATGACGGGTGGAGTTTTTCAGGTTACGATGAAGCAAAAAGTGTTTTTGTAGACATTTATTAAAAATATAATCAACGCGAAGATTGGAAGACATTATAATGACCAGGTATTTAAAATGGGAAACCTCACAGATATCAAAGAATTGTATATAACATAACGAAATAAATTCAGATATGTCTAGATAATGTTCTAGACACTAGAGACATATTTCGCGCTATTACTAGATCTGAAACAAGTAAAACTGAGATAATATATAGATATTGGGTTTCTTCTACTATCAAAAGATTCGAACATTTTCTTGTTTGAAGCGAATAGCGTTTTTTTTTTCTCTTTGATATCGTATTATTATATTCAACATTATCGTTGCGAATCCGAAATGCCTTCTTCAAATATTTCAACTGGCCGCGTGTGATTGATTCAACTAATACTCACTAGGTAGCAGCAAAGTACTTAACTGTGAGATTAATATTTAAATTATTAATGTGTCTCTATTTTTATAAGCACTGGACAAATGGTTTTCACGTTCCTCGATACCTTGACACGGATAGTGAAAATGTAGACACAATACCATGCATTATGCTTGTATTTTATATACAAGGTGAAAAAGTGCGTCCGTTTGATCCCGTGAAACGTCGCCTATAGGAACATATTTTAAATAAGAAAAAAACATTGAAATATATTAGATATTTTATATATATATATAGGGGACGTCTCTCCATATATACCGAGACACAAAATATAATTTGTCACAAGGTTCCCCGTCCACTAAGCAAACGATGCCAAAAATCCCTCGAGAGAAAGAAGCGACACGGACGAGAAAATTGATTACATTCGCTTTAACGAATCAAGGATCGCACACACAAACTGAAGACCAAACTCTCTCTCTTACTCCACGCGCGCCAACATTCCGATCCTTGAAAACTCTGTAAGACCTTTTCCACTCGATATAACGCTGTCAATAAGACGTGATGGTGGAAGTAAACGGTTGTGGGTGGTTCACAGCGATGCCAACGCCATCTCCGAACGAATCCTTAAGGCGGATGGAACTCCAGAAAGCAATCAGATTTCTCTCTGTCTGTATTTCTTTCAGCAATTTGAGCACAGAACCTTTCAACATTCCATTAGACCATCGCCCTTGCCTTCTCCTACACGACTGATCCCACTGGAAATCCGATTCTCTCTCTCTCTTAAATGATCCAAACCGTCATTTTCTGAACGATGGCGTCTCTTCAGAAACGAGAGAAACAATTGCTAAATAATTAACTCTCGGGCCGTCATTTTCGAGTGCGTGTGGGGAGAAAAGTTTTGGCGAAAGAAATTTACGGAAAGTTGACACGATGTAAGTGGTACCCAGTACATTAAGAAATCACTAAAATGACTCGAAGCACATTTACAGATCACATAAGTGACCCGTAGTGCAGTTTGACATCACTTAAGTGGCCCTCGGCACCGTCCCAGATCACTTGAGCGGCCCACGACACATTTACAGATCACTTAAGTGACTCGCGGCTCTGTTCGAGATCACATAAGTGGCCCGCCCACCTTTAAGAAACGTGTGCGACTACGTTTGAGACAGCTATATATATTTTTTTAATTTTGAATTTGAAAAAATTCCAAATTTAAATCAACTTTTGAGACGGAATGTAAATGCCATTGCGTTGCATTTCATCTTTTCTTCCCTTGCAATATGTTTTTGCACCATCTCCATTTACTGCAACGCGTCTCGTTCACTCTTAAAATTTCTTGTTTTGTCGCAAAAATACGGATTGTGTGTGGAACTGGCAACTTACTTCACCACTGGTTCTTTGGACGCAATATTACGTCCGTGATCGTAAAGAGCTTTAAAAACGTCGCCGCATTAAATGACAAATGTTTTTAAGTCTATTAAATTAAATCACACGAGTTGGTGTTTATGCTTGTTTACAAATTAAATAGCACTAACCGCATTCTAGGAAGAAAGTTTTTCCAACCGAGAATGGGGGCGATGAGAAAGATCACCACAATGACCAAGTCACTGATCATAAGAATGACCAAGTGACTGACCGTATGAGTGACCAAGTCAGTAATTAAATAGTTGACAGTATGAGTGACCAAGTGAGCGACTGACTATATGAGTCACCATGTGATTGTATGTAAGAGCGACCGAGTGATTCACCGTGTGAGTGACCAAGTGAGTGACTGAGTGATTGGCTGTATGAGTGACCGAGTGATTGAATGTGTGAGGGACCGAGGGATTGAATGTGTGAGGGACCGAGTGATTGAATGTGTGTAAGTGACCACATGATTTACTAAGAGAGTGATCATATGGTTAACCGAGTTATTACATCCGGGAGCTCTTTATGCTCCTGGGAGAGACAAACAGAAGGACCAAAAACAAAAAAGTCGTCTGCTCTCACTGGTGGCGGGAAATTTCAAGCCCTTTGATTGGTGCTGCGTCTAATCCGGGGATTTTGAAACTTTATGTATAACAAAGAGCGAGAGAGGAGAGGAGGGAGGGAAGAGCTGACAAAGTCACGTGGGGGGGAGGGGGGGGGGCTCGGCTTAATATAGAAACATTTCATGAAACATTAAAATCATTTGAGATTCTTTTTTTAAATTTCTGTAAATTAATGAGACAGAGAAAATTTAAAACCTATTTTTTGTAACCTATGCATTTACACGAGACATGATCTTACAGAAGCAGAGCCCTCCTTGAGTGCAGGCACGTATTTTGTTTGAAATAAGATTTGAATACTGCATGGCTAAATATCATCAAACTATCTGATAAAATTATCAAAATAATGTGCTAATCGGTAAAAAATCTAAACTTTCGATATTTAATTAAGAAAGGGTGAATATACTATTTAAAAGAAAATTACGCAAAATGCGGACTAATGAGCAAGCTGTGATATTGAGTACGGCTTTACTGATGTAGAGAAGTCTGGAATCACGATGGAAATGACCCGTATATTGTACGGGACATTCTATATCATTTATATACTCTCGTTATTATCCCAACAATTCTTACTAGCATTTATAACTTTTACTGGAATCACGATGAAATATTGTTTTCATTACTTTATGACTTGTATGAGGATGATTATGAATATTCATATAATATAGTTATCAAGTCCAATGTTAAAATATTTTGGAAACAACAATTTTCACTGCAGATTTAGAGCAACATTTTCTTAAACACCCAAACACGACTTTTAAGCAACGATTTACCTACGTCCCGTTTTTCTCAGTGTATACTAAGGTACAGATTTTTAGTATTTTCAATCTTTTTTGTAGCACCGCGGGTTCATTTTTTTGCCGACGAGGGGCAATTAGACAGGGACCTATACGATTTATAGTCGAACCCGAACGGCAGCGTTTGATATCACTATTATTATTCCAAATACCTCACCGAGGACAATTTCGTCATCTCAACTGATCACATAAACACTAATCGGATTTTTCACGCTGCACATTTACAAATCATTTAAGAGTAACGCAGCGCATTTACAGATCACTAAAATGACACGAAGCACATTTACAGATCACTTAAGTGACTCGTGGTGCTGTTCGAAATCACATAAGTGGCCAGCTGTACTTTTTCAAATCGATTAAGGGGCCTGCAGTCCTCTAGTGGTTGAGCACTCTTGACTTAAGTGATCTGTAAATATTCCTGTGGCGGTCAAACAAGTGACCTAAGCAATGTGAAAGGTAGCAGGAAAAAGTGAAAAATGAACAATGTGAAAGGTAACTGCACTGCGGGTCACTTAAGTGATCTGTAAATGTGCTTATACGATTCATTTCTTATATAATACTGTATTGAGAATGGTATTATTTTCGAATTGTCATTTTTCTATGTTTATTGCCAACAATGTATGTTTATAATTCTCCATATACAAAGTATTTTATTGATATCTTAATATATTGTCCTGTGAATGATAATTCCATATATATCTCGCATCATTCATATATTCATATGTATATATATTTTCAGCTTGTTATATTTTTTATAATATATATATATATATATTTTTAAACTGTGATGTTTGACAAAGTCTGTTATACCAATGGTTGTTAATTACAACAATCCTGAACCTCCCCAACAGTTATTAACTCTATGCCGTGCTGTGCTCTTTTTATGTTGCGGAGTCACCACACAGAGCCACAGCTTCGGAATAAACATTTATTACGACGACACAAACATGATAATCAGGGTTAATGAAAAAGGAAGGCAGACATAGAAATTTTTGAACCTCACGCTTTCGTGTGCAGTGACTCTCTGCTCTGCTGTTTTCCAGACGGTCGTCTCCAGTACCCGGGATCACGTGACACACTCGAGCTCGTTGACCCGACTCTTGGGGGGTCGTCTGCGTGAGACACCACAATGTTATCGTTTTAGGTGGATGATGCAACTGCTCGGTGTGAAGAGACTCCAGAATAGGATTAGAGACTGGTTACTTGACCAGCAACTAGGGATTGAGTGCTATAATGATAATGGTTTGATATGTGCCGCTGGATGAGGAACGGACGTACGGTTCTTCCCCGTTGATCCGATGGAGTGACGGATGGTGCCGTCCTGCTGTAGGTCCGGCGGGACCATGGGCTGCCAGGGTGTTCTTACTGGTCATTTGCGTGGGTCGGAAGTCCGGTGATGCGATACCGGCCGGCGTTCGACCGGTGGTCTGGGCGGCTGGCGGGGCTTTCCTTTTTCTAACATGGCCCAGCCGTGAGGTGACCTGCTTATATCCCGCAAGGGACAGAGCGGGGCCATGTTTGGTGATTGTGTAAATGTGCTTCGGGCCATTTTAGTGATCTGTAAGGTCGGGACGGTTTTTTTCTAATGTGGCAAAAACTTAACACTGATTGCTTTTGAATTTTTTATGGTGGGAGCTGCTGATGTGGCCGGGATATGCATACGGGGGGAAGGGGGGTTGGAGAAGGAAGTAAGAGGAGGGGGGGACATGGTGACTTCCCAAACAAAACCACGGCCAACAGGGGTCAGAGCGAGTGAGCTTAAGGTGATTCTTGAGCTGTTAGAATCGGACCCACCACCAGCATTTGGAACAAAAAAAGCTGCACACACACAGATATCATTATAATGCGGATCAGGGGAATTTTAAAACCTCTCAAAGGGTTAAGCAACAGTTGGCAAAACATTTCCAGTGACAATTGGTCCAGTTACAATATTAAAAACTCATTTCATGTTCTTATTTAGATTCTTATGATATTATTCACACATTAAACATTAGAAATTCTCTAAAGCAAGGGTCTTCAAACTATGGCCGCCGCCACGTGCGTCAACTGAAGTTACTTTTCCTTTCCTTCTCTTCACACATTATTTCTGAAATTATTTCTCACTAATTTGCAAATTATGTCTCTCATTATTTCCGAAATGCGTCCTGAAAAAATAAATTTTTGATTAATTTTTCACCATTTCTGATCATTTCAGTGAAATTCGTATCTTTTTCGTCGGTGGTTCTCTGCAAAGATCCTCGTTGCCCCCCCCCCCCCGTCTCATGGGGCTCTGGAGGCTTTTTGCAGGGAGCCTTATGTCCACGCTCTGAAGACCACTGCCCCCTCAGTTGGCTATTGGCTATTCTTATGCCCTGGATATTCGAGTTAGTGCACATGTCTGTAAGTGGTTCAGGTTTATTTATGGCTGTCTGCACAGCTCTTTTCGGTAATGACCAGACTATAGTTTTGAAAAGGGTTACTTCAGTGTTTGTCAATTTTGGCTTTTCCCACAGTTAGAAACCTATTCGGATGACTTCGTTTTCCAGCAGGGCTTGGCGCCACCACACTGGAGCTTTGACGTTCGAGAATTTTTGAACAATCGCATTCCTAAACGATGGATAGGACGTACGGGACCTGACGATTCAGTTAAACCTCACTGATCTCCAAGATCACCGGACCTCACAGTGTGCGATTTCATCTTGTGGGGAATTTGAAAGACTACATGTGCCTCCTCTCTTACAGTCCCATTAGCCGAACTCAAGATACGCATAACAGCAGCAATGGATGCAAACATGCTCGCAACTAGAAGAAAAATCCGGACAAAAAGCAAAAAAACAACCACTCTGGATACTGAAACCAATATGCCAGTGTGTGCTGTCGAAATGAATAATGACGCCATATATATAGAGACATTGCTATGAAAAACGATCAGAATAACGTTTACTGCCCTTTACCACATCGAATAGGAATGCGATGTATTTTTTCCGATTTCAAACTTTACGAAAGCTACTCATACGAAAAGAGGGAGAGAGCCGTGGTTTCGAAAGAATCGATAAGTTTTATATCGTTCAAATAGCGATGGAACGTATTTTATGGACTCACTTCCATCATTTTCGTTACATTGAAACGAAAAAAACACTTTACAGAACGGCTTACACGGAAGGAAATGGCATAGTCGTATCCGAAAATGTAAATTTCTTACATCTATCTCTCAATAAACAAGGCTCGATATCAATAACAATAATATTTTCGTCATCAGAGAGAGAAGCCCTTAAATTAGATTCCGACCGAGGGATGGGACAAAGAGCGAAAAATCCAACTTTTCCCATTCCTGGAACATCCGGAGAAAATAGCCGTCTTCTCCAAATAATGAAGTTCGGTTGAATTTATGATCATGTTGAACTTGAGAGCTTCTATATTTTCTTCTACAAGGTGTCCTAAAAGTCTTAATTCGATCGTTCGTCGTAGAGGTACAATCCCAATTAAAAAGTGATCAAAATGTGTACAGAAATCACCCTGTACCAGTTTTAAGAGTGAATACGCAGTGCGTAACAAAATAGAAAAATATAAGTTTTTTAATTGTCTCCTCGTCTTCTTAATCACAACTCGAAAGTTGTTGCCCTGTCACTTCTTAGCCAAGAAAAATACTCCCGTGTTTCTAACTGCAATATTCGCTGAGATATTCGAATTCAAAAAACGAAAGAAAATTAGGAGAAAAAAAAAATGCCCAAAATGTGTACTACAGATGTGAGTTATGATTTGACACTTGGTTTTGGACTCTGGAACATTCCTGAGCAAGGCACACGTTTGTAAAGAAGCCTGTTTGTAGTAGATATGCTGCTCTCTGTTTTTTATCTTTCTTGCCAAAAAGAAACAGAAAAAGTTATACGACAATAACAACAGAACAATTCGAACTATTATGGATTGGAGATGACTGTAATATTCGATGCCAAAATAATAATAGAAAAATCAGTGACGATGGAAATAATTGTGTATGTTGACAATTATTTAACTTCTTTATATAAATTTTTCAAGATTTTGTATTTATATATTTGTTGACATCTGAAGTATTGAATATAGTTCTACACATTCTCTCTTGTATATAGTTCTCGATATTAATTTGCATATTAATGGTTTATATATATTCTTCTATTATTCCGGAAAGGTTTGGAGATGCAAGTGCATCACTCGCAGTTATTACCCTAAACGTTATACATGTAGAAGCAACTAAAGTGTAAACGAGTCACATCAATTCAGCGCGTTCCGCACGCTGATATTGTCTGCTTAAAAGTGTTTGAGCAGTGACGGAGCTTTCAAACAAAGGCCGCTGATCCAAGGCGGAAAACAATACTTCGAAATCGATGAAACAGCGCTTTACACGGTTTCCTGCAACTTCTGATGCCGCCTTTATCGCATCAACCACAAAGAGTCATAGAGGTACGATTTCAATTTCAAAAAATACTCAAAACGAGTTCAAAAATTGCCATTTACCAGTTTTTCAGAGTGAAAATACAGTGTGTCGGCAAATAAAAAATCGATATGATTATACGATCCCCTTGTCTTCTAACTTCCATTTGAAAAGTTGTTGCCCTGTATGTCCTTACGAGATATATATATATTTATTTATTTATTTATATCTCTCGATTTTCTTCACATATTTTTTGTTATACTTATCGAAATCAACTTCAACAATTTTATATTTGTTTACCTTTCAAGGATACGGCTATGTCCACACTGACTGTGAGCAATATTCGCTCGTTTATGATTTCCACGTGAAATGTTAGAATGTAATTTCACGAGTGGTCAAAGTCGTCCAGACTCTTATACATCAACAAAGATGATGCCACGCATCAAGGGTTCACAGCCAGAAGAAACGAAGGTACAGCCGCTTCGCACATCGCTCTTTCTAATTTAATTCCCCCGGTCAATTAAGGTACTTTTAGCAACATAACTATGTAGCAATGATCGGATATTTGGCGGCATTAAAAGATATTGAAATGACGTTCTTATCTTAGTTATGTGCTCGATTCGGGTTGTCATTTACGTCTCAATCAAAGATTTAGTGCTCAGATCAACGTATCGCGACAACTTCTACACATCGACTCAAGAGGAACCCATTAAGAGGAAAATTAGCTCTTTTAAACAGATTTGAACAGATCCGAGACTGAAAAGGTTCGTTAAATTTCATTTCAACATTGATTTTTCTCCGATAAAAGCATGGAATCCATTAACGATGAATTGCCTCTAGAGATAATGGCGATGATCTTCTCTCGTTACATCGAAACTGAAGGACCGGTGAAGTTTCTGAGGAAAGTTTCGCCAGTCTGCAAGCTATGGAGGAATCTGTGCTCAGTCCCTATTCTGTGGGAAAAAGTCAGCTGGAAATCGATGTGCTGGAACTTTGAACACTTGCTCAGATTGGCCGAAAGAGGATATCTTTCATCCACTCGAACCCTGGACCTATCGACTGAGGACAATGAAGATTCACCCAAGATGACTGTCAGAAATTTCATTCAAGTCATTCCTTACTGTCACAATGTGAAATCGCTTGATATTTCTCACAACGAGTTGATGACTGGAAAGATGATGCAGTTTCTGGCAGAAAACTTTCAGAGCATGGAAAAACTGGTATTGCGTTCACCAGACTGTAACTCCGAGGGGGACCCTTTACGTTGTCCTCGGATGGTATCATTGACGGCGTTAGAACCGATTTTCAAGGGATTCCGACGAACTTTGACGCATTTGTATGTGAGGTGTCACTTCACTCGTGATGATGCGTTGGTCTCGAAAATAGCTCGATCTTTCCCGACTCTCGTAGAATTTCATTTAATCAATTACCGATTCTGCTCCGAATCGACCGAGTATTACTCTTTTCCAATCGGTGAGCTTCACGCTGGATGTCCAAAACTACAAGTGCTAGAATTTTCTTTTTGCAAATTTGAGTTATCGAAAAAGCTCGAAGAAGGCTTCAGAGAAATGAAAAGATTCGTAGCAGTTGGATGTAATTTCAAAGACCTCGACGTGATCAAGATCTTCGGGAATTCGGCGCAATTGCGACATTTGGAAATTACCAGATCCAATAACGTTATATTGCGTCACATACACGATATCCCATCGGGCAAAGTCGAAGTCTTCTGCATCGGATACATCCTAAAATATTCGAAGCCTCTTGAAATAGCTGTGAAAAAATGGAGACGAACATTGAAAAGACTTTCGATCTACGCATCTTGTGACGTTACTGGAATCATTAAAGCCTTTCTGGAGGATAACCAGGACCCTGTAATCGAGAAAATTGCTCTATACGGCCTCGTCGACGCAACATACCTGAAATTATTGATACGCGATTGTAAGAAGCTCAATTCCTTGACTTTCGCATATGAAAAATTGAACAGACCACTAGAGGTTTGCAAAAATCGAGAAGAAGTTGAGAAATTGATGGATAATTTTAGAATTTCTGCTGATTTTGTATGAAGATTTTGATTTCGTCATCCACAATTACATGAAACTATACAGAATGTTTAACAAATGTGACGTGGGAATAAAACTTCTTGATCATGTTATCCGAAGAATTGATAGGTAATATTTTTTGTATTTATTCATTTTGCCACTGCAGGGTTTACATAATTAAACTTTCCTCTGTTCTGAACTGTCTGCAACCGTAACTATTCACATCAGTTATCTACGAAACTGAGTATTGAACTGAAATTTCAGTATGCTTCAATGAAAAGTTCTTGAGAATAGTAAAAACATGATTATCAGAGCCTAGTCAGCCTAGTTTCGGGCTACCCGAGGCGCTTTTCATAAATTGATTTGAAAAATTAGGTGCAGACTCTTGCGTTGCGACAAACTGGTTCACTGAATGGCGCAGCGTGTAACGAGAGCTTCAGAGGTTGTACAGTTAGGGACTTGGATATGTGTTTTCTAAAATGGGTGATATCGCCCGTTTAGACTGAGCTATGTTACGGACCACGAAAGCAGTAGATGTTACAGATGCAGCACGGGATTTTATGGGCTGGCTAGCCAGGAAAGCGATAAGATATTTCTTTTTCTTCTGAAAAACATGTTAATGAGAAGATTGTCATTTTATTAACAACTCTGTAATATCGGGCACATTGTTCAAAAATGGAAAGAAAATATAAGAAGTTCAAGTTTCGTAGCTACTGCAATTCAAAAGGAAGAAATAGTTCCCCGTAACTTCTTTCGTTTTCTAGCGTTAGTTGTATATATATTTTTTCGCAGGAGAATTACTGTGAGTTTCACTGACCCCTCTCTCCGAAGAGAGCGGGCATATGCACAACTCATTACGGGAGTTAATGTCTATGTCAAAAATTTAATAACTTGATCATCAAATTTTTATAACAAAAAAAACAATAATAATAATAATTTATCTTTGCTGCTGCATTATTCCATTGTTCTGGAATCAGCATCACTGCAGAATTTCTCGACCGTATTCAAAGGTGGAGGTACAGAAATTGTTCACGTTCATGTATTGTGAAAATATTTTCCGATGAAAGAAGAAATACAGATAAAAAAAATAGACTTCGCGTATAAAGTTTGGCAGAGAACTATCCGTCAGATCATCACAGGGTGCGGAATCTTCGTTTTTATCGTCATCTGGGCTGTCATCGCCATTGTCACTTTCAAAGAGGATATCATCTTCAGTTTCGTCCATCGCATTGCTGATGCAACACTTTTTGAAGGGTCGGATGATAATTTGGGTGGAAACAGAATTCCACGCCTCTCTCATGTACAAAATATGCACTATAATTAAAAAATTATGTCCTCAAAAATGGAAAACAATAATATGCATATCAAAAAAACTGAATTATGCATTAATAGGAAAAAATATATGCGCAAAAAATGAAGAAAACATGCATTTAGAAGTGCATAAACATGCACTTGAAAATACTTAAAAATATGACCACACATTAATAATCAATAGTTAAAATATTTTCTTAAAAAAAAAAATTAAAGAAATTTTATTAAATTCGTTTAATGTACCGGAGACGAAACATTCCGGGGGGGCAAAATGTCCGTTAACCGGTCAGATGTGGCCATCCGAGCATTTTGCTGCGGCCCGCCGACGATTTTTAGAAAATAGCAACTTCACATGAAAATACTATTAGATTCACAAAAAACAAAAGTTAAAAAAGTGGTCTGTCCACCGAAATCTGTGCTGCCGTATTTATAGCACTGTGAGATAACTTCCAGATTTAATAATAATGCTGCGCATTTTGATGCATTAAAAGGGCCGTCGTAACGAAATGTGTGGCCAAATTCAGCATCCAAAAGTTGAACATATTTACAGAATTTATAAATTAATGTCTTAAAAATCCAAATCGACGTTTAACGTCATAAAAATCCGAATCGACATTTCATCTGTGGGTCATAAAAATCCGAATCGACATTTCATCTGTGGGTCATAAAAATCCGAATCGACATTTCATCTGTGGGTCATAAAAATCCGAATCAACATTTAGTCTTTGGGTCATAAAAATCCGAATCGACGTTTCATGTTTAGCGCCATATAAATGCGAATCGACATTTCATCTGTGGGTCATATAAATCCGAATCGACATTTCGTCTGTGGGTCATATAAGTCCGAATAGACATTTCATCTGTGGGTCATATAAATCAGAATGAACGTTTCGAAATCCTGATTGACGTTTCACTTTTGGGTCATAAAAATCCAATACGACGTTTCATCTTTAAAGCCAGGTTTTCCTAGAAATATATTTTACGCAGCGTGAACCGGAATATATAATTTCGCGTCGGCAGAAACGTGTTACAAAATGACGCTACTCGTTTGTGTTTTCCTAGCGTGTCGTATCAGATCAGGGTGGCTATTATAGATCAGAGTAGCTGGCACCAGCTACTCTGTCGTCTGCATTTCCGATTTGAAGGGGTGAGGGGGAAAAACACAACAAAAATGAAGAGAAGATCGGTGAAACGCGCCCCTCGTAACGCATTTCACTCCTCCAGGAGCAGTCCGCCTATCACGCCCAACGTAAAGCGCTGTCGTGAGCCGTATCGCGCTCTGTAAGAAAACAGTCACACTTCTTTTCTTATTGGTGAGTGGACGGCGTATCGCGCTTCACGTTGCGAACGGCACAAAATCTGCTCCTAGGAATTTTTTGTTGTTTTCATCTCAGTTTTTATTTTCAACCTTGCTCTGAGACATTTTGACTCGAACTGAGCTCGCAATTTGTTCCACACTTCAGCACGATGGAAACTCAAAATTGGAAAACAAATAATTTACGAAAATTAACCCTTTCCGCTATTTTTATAAATTTCACTGATCGGTATCAAAACTGGCACCGTGGGAACTGTAAACTCTCTCATTTCTTCAAAATTACTTTGTGTAAGTTTTTTTGCATATGATAGGTCTTTCCTTTCCCCAACTCCGACGACAATGAAAAGAGGAAGATGAATGTCGTCTTCTTTTTTCATTTGCACTCTAGGCATAATCCCGTACCACTCCCACGGGAAGGAAAAAAAGCTACATTTCAAACATCGTCTCTGTCATGATAGTAGTCCCCTCAAAGTATTAATTTGAAGATAACATGTTCGTTATAACATCTTCCTACATTCTTTCCCACGCCTAGGACCACGGCGCATTCATTTCATTTATATTAGATATAACTTGCTCGGATTCATCAACAACATCGACTCCGATATGTGAACGCAGCATAATCATGACGAAAAGTCGTCGCGCCATAACATGCCTTGTTTTTCAAAACATCTCTGGCATCAGAGAAAAGACGGCCAAGCTTTCGTCTTACGAACCGCTGCTATCGCCACAATCCGCATTTTGGCAGTTGGAATCCACGCAAAACACCTTTTCTTTATCATATATCATATATATTTATCTATGCGTTTAGAATCAATACGTGGTGTTATCGGTGAATAAAAATAGCCTCTATTAAATTATTGCAGTTTTTCCTTCTATTGCAATTTCATTATTTTCTATCTACTCTTTTATTTACTGTGAATTTATTTCTTCCGTTAAATTTGAACTTTTTTTCTTTTTTCCTTCCATTCGTTAATTAATTAATTTGTTAATCACTTTATTTCTTTTATTAAATCTCAAATTAGTCCCGATAACATTGAGAAATTACTGTTTCCATAATTTTAAATTTTCATCGATTATGAAATTATTTTCTGCAAAAAAAAATTACACAATTAACAATTCTCAATAATTCCGAAATTATTCCTATCAGTAGTTCTGCAGTTACCACTGATTCCGTAACTATTTTTCATTAATTATAAATTTTCGTCAATTTGGGAAATCATTATTTTTTCACAAATTATTTCTCCTCGATTGAATGCCTCGCCTTGATCAACAATGGTCATTTCTCTAACAATTGTATCGGATATCTATATATATAAAATTGATTTTCTGTGTGTCTGTGTGTGTGTATGTTCTCTATACAAATCTACAATTTTAGATCGATCGTCGCCAAATTTTGCATATATACCAAATGGGACCCGACTTGAACGATAGGCTACTTTAAAATTTCGTCAGACCAGGGCAAATGCCCCAAATGGGCAAAAAACTGTCCGGCAACAATGGTTTTTGGGCCTCAACAATCACTTTCCGAACGTTTACTTTGGTTACCGTGGTTCCCTAGCGATGAGTTTCAGACGCGTTTATGTCTTTACAATGGTTTGTCACTTCTTTAATGCTGCCAGTTATGTATAATAGTTTATGCCTTTATAATGGTTTGCCACATTTTCAATACTCTCAGTAATGAGGCTTTTTGAATAGACGTCATAATCATCACCATCATCGCTTTGAGGGTCAGGAAAAGGGTGATACTCATAGAAATCACTATTAAAATTGCCGATTTAACTGCATAAATACGGAAATTTAGTGGGGGGGGGGGGTCCCTGCCACATCAATAATTTTAAAAATTAAATTGAATTCTCGATTTTTGAAATATGGAATTCACTTGGAGATACGAAGCCCAGAAAATTAAAAATATGAATAATTTGCCGGATCTACTTTTGAGTTGGATATCCATGTAATAACATTGATTTCAACTTTTTATTTATATCTTCTCAAGCATGAAAATTAAGTTCTCCGTATTGTCTTTTGATATTTATTTGCATAAATTCATATAGTTTAGGATGTTTTTAAAATTAGTTATGGGCCCCGTAAAGTGCATCGAAAAAATTCCACAGCTTTAATTAAACATTTTTGGAAGCTCAAACAGGCAGAAATAGATAACTTGAAGTTCAGGGGGAGGGAATCGAAATACCTAACACCCATAAAAAAAGTGGGGGGGGGGAACTATTCATTTCTACGTTTCTTTAAATTTAGATTTATTTCTTTCATGAGTAGCGCAGGACGTCGCCATATTGGTTAACTTAGACACGGTTTGCATGTCCCTCAAAGAAAGAGGGAGATATCACGTGTTTCTAACAGCCTTATTGAAGAAAACCCGGGCAGCGCCGGGTATTATAGCTAGTAGACTATAATATTAAACAAATCATGTTCAACAATGTGTCTATAATATAAATACGGGTATTTTATCGTCCTGGTTTGATAAATAATCACGAAGAGACACGAAGTAAATAGTAAGAATCAGACGAAGCTGTACCAGATTTTTTTTTTTGCTTCACATCATGGTCTAACACAAGCGGAAATGGTGTTCGAGTTAGAATTCTCCTTTTTTCCTGTCTGGCTTTCAATGATGAGGATGGGCCTCGACGTCGGTGCCCGGGAACCGGCCCGAGGTTCTGATCCTGAGATCGCGAGGAGCCCGAGACGGATGAAAATCGCTTCTGCACAGGTTGTGCCACTCAGGACTTACGACCCGATACCCCAAAAAGGCGGGCAACTTAGGTTTCCTAACCACTGAAGTTTCCAGCTGATATAGTTTGATGTAAAAGTATATTTAATGCCTCATTTCGAAGCTGTAATACACGGTTAATATAGTAATAACAAAAATAATAATTGTGATAACAGTAATAATAACAATAATGGTATATAGCTGGAAGTTTCACGGTCGGGGGGTGGTGCGATCAGCCGGTCTCCTCTGTGGATGTGATGTGAAGTCAACAATATGGTTAACAGTGATATTATAAATAAATATATATATCCAGTTAAAATTCCAGTCAACTTCTACCAGACCAGCATTAATTTTACTTTCCCCCTTTTATAAAGTCATATGAGTTGGCGAATTTGGTCGCTGATTTATATTAAAATATAGTAATTTTTAAATTTTTAAGTAAAAATGCACGCATTTAATTGTTAATAATAGTAGTAGTGGTGGCATATAACCCTAACATACAGTTAAAGAAACCGTGATAAACTGCCAATTAGTGTAAATTCCACCCTTCTTTAATTAAGAACTTATGAATAGGATTTCTAAATACCCGATATTTTTGAACCTTAGGGAATCGGAAAGGGGGAAATCGTACTTCTCTCATGAGAACTCTCGAGAATTACCGAGATCATATTAATTTTGGTTTTTTTTTTTTGGAAAATCGAAAATGAAGCCCCCCCCCCTATTTCCCCCGAAAATACAACAGCAACCCCCCCCCCCTTTTCCGAATTCGTGACCACTATGCTAATTTTCTAGTAAATTTATACTAGATTTATACTTTATGAAAATTAACTGCCAGGGAAGGTGTCATGAAATGTCTACGGAAAATTCACAGACCAACAATTCAACGACGGAAAATTCACCAACTATAGTCCGTTTCAGGTTAGCTATGCAGTGAAGAGGAAGCTACGAGGGAACCGCATCACTCGTTGCTATGACAACGAAAGCTTCTTAACCTATGTATCGATGCGCGGCCTCGGTAAGGTATGGCTGATTCTCGCCAATCGCGCAGAAAAAAATATTTTTTATGTGTAACGTAATGCTTGTAGAAAAAATTGCAGTCAGTTAGTAACAAAAAATTAGCTAATGAAAAAAAAAAATCATTGTCGATACTTTCAGAAATCAAAGTTGCGGTTTTTGAAATCATTTTTTTTATTGAAAAGTATCTTAGTAACTCCTATTAACCCGGTTTTCACGTTTGAATTTGGGAATAGCCCCAAATAATAATAATAATAAAAATGATAAGGCAAAATTTAGAATTCTTTTACTCACTTTTCTTGCCGAAATTTCCGCCGCTCATCCACCCGAACGCATATACGTCGATGCCACTTATTATCACTACAGTTTTAGTCATTTTTCACGGATTCCCATTCTACGGAATCCTCACTTGACGTTGTAGAACTATCTGATTCTCTATTACTTATTAATTGTTGTTGCTCCAACATGTGTTCCATCAGGCCACCTGCAATCCAAAATTCCTCTTCTTTTTCAATAACGTGCTTTATGCATTATTGCCAAAAAGAACGGAGAACGTTTTAGCGTGTCTATCTCTGGTGAAAAGCAAGATACAACTGTCACAGAAGAAAAAAATACACTGCAAGCCTAAACCATTGTGGGTCTCTCTCTCTTTCTTGCTTATTTATATTTATCTGGAGAGACACTAAAGGGTCATCTGGAGGAACAGCCTCTGCTGTGGGGGAGGAAGTTGGTGTGGGTGAAAAAGAGACATTACTTATGTCAACACCCTCCGCTATCGGCTATTGGAATTCAGAAACCACCCCTATCCTACGAACACGGCAAGAAATAGATATAAAAAAAAAGAGGGGGGGGGGGTCTGGAACCGTAACCTACCCCCATAAAGAGAGCCTCTCACAACGGTATCGGCGCTGTCGTGAAAGAGGGACAGTTCCTGTAATCTATGAGTGAATATCTGAATTCGTTGGAGGTTATTTTCGGGAGAAAAAAAAACCTGATTGAATATTCGTCTGGGTGTGTAGGCCTATAACTACATGCAAAACTGAATGAAAAATTGCATCGGAAAAAATTCAACAAAATGACGATATAATATATATATAACTCTCTCTTTCTCTCTGAGCAATCAAAAAAAAAAAAAAAGCACGATAGTAATATTGGCGGGGAAAATTTCTTGGAAATCGCGCCAAAATGTTCTTGAGCTCGCCATGGATTTTTGATAATGGTAACCAATATTTTTCTAATTTAAAAATTTTAAACGAATATACATTGGTTCAAAACGGTATTTTTTCAGTATCTTTTTCAAAATCATAAAAAAATTTGAAATATTCTATATAAATGATCATCAGAAACCTCCGATGTATGGGAACTATATTTTGCGGCGAAGGAATACACTCTCTACCTTTCTCTCCACTGCAAAGTTAACCTGAAACAAACTATAATAAGTTCGACGACAACAGTTTGACACGAGTCAGTGAGCCAATAAGTGAGCGAGGAATGACCGGGTGAGTGAATCAGCAAATGATGCAGTAGTTAGTGTTGGTGAGTGAGCGACTTAGAGATAGAGTAAGTGACCTAGTGAGTGTCACGATGGTAGACTGAGACCTAGACCCAGAATATTGATTGATCAGGTGGTAGACTGAGGGATCTACTGACTGAGTGACAAAATGCGTGAATTAGTGAGTACGTGCGTGACCTGGTGATTGAGTGCGTGACACAGTTAGCGACCTAGTCAGGAAGAAATACAGGGCGTTTCATAAAGAATCATCCGATTAAAAAAAATCATAACTATTCTGCTTTCAATTTTGATCGTGTGCTTCGTTTTGATCGAATAATATATAGGTAGAAAAAGGGAAATCTCTCTCTCTCTCTCTCTCGAGTTTCACGCAGTTTCCGACAGGTAGCGCTAACGCTCTTCCTTCGGCCACCACTTCAGTGTTTGTCAAGACGGTGACTGCACAACAGAATGGGTCACAACATGACAATTTTTTAACACGCTTAGTGTTTAGGAACGAGGCTACTTTTCATCTAAGTGGTGGCAAGGTTAACCGCCTCAATGTTAGAATATGGGGTATATGGAGCAGCATGAAATTGTACAGCATAGGAGAAAGCCTCGCCCAAAAATAAGCGCTTTTTGTGCAATTTCATAAGGTGTATGGCCCACTTTTTATTCATAAAGACCACTGTTACGGGAATCTCACATATCTCGATATGCTTGAAAATTGGCTTTTCCCACAGTTAGAAACCGATTCGGATGACTTCATTTTCCAGCTGATGCTAACAAATAAATTTTACGTTTTTAAGTGCAATATTCAATGATATATGCAAATTCAAGTAACGGAAGAAAGTTGGGAGAATACAGCGTTGAATACGGGTAAACCGCGTTTAGCCCGTTATGTAAGCAACGGTATATCACAACTAATAACGATATCCACATAGGTTTGAATTTGAAAAAAGGTTCAGGCCCATATACCGCAAGTGGTGAGTAGCCGCGGCAAACATTGCCTGAGGCAAGGGAGCTACGAGTGATGAAAGTTGAAAAATCGGCTGTTAAATTGTCTCACCGCCCATTTAAATTACATTTTAATGGCCCTGGGATTCACAAAGACTAAGAAAAGCTGCCGTGAACGAAACTTCGGTTGTGCCCCCGCTCCCTCTCCCCCCCGAACGGTCCTGGAAATGAACAGAACCAGCGCTATTTATTATTGGAGATCGACATCTAGCCATTAACATAGCCATTGTTCCCGGATTGGTACAGTAGTAGCTAACTTCGCATTTGGACTGTATTTCTCTAAAGGATAATTTCTGCATTTAATGGAATTTTATTCTATTCGCAGCTGAAGATCTCTGCATCGGCTTTATTAGCAGCTAAAGATGCCTGTACGTCCGTTCCATTCAAATATTTCTGCCTCCAATCATTTCGCAGTTTAAGATGTCTGTATCAGCTTCTTTCCCAGCTGAATATTTCTGCCTCTGCTCCATTCGCAGCTGAAAATATTCACCTCTGCTCCATTCGCAGCGGCTGAAGATGTGTGCCTTTGTTCAGTAACGGATCCAGGGGTGGGGGCGATAGGTAAGAACCGAATACTATTAGAAAATTCAAGATATACAGAAGACAGTCTTCTGTATATCTTGTATTAACAAGTGGATTCATGTCATTATATATTCATGTCATATATATAGCCATCTGGTGGCTCGTCGTCCATGAGCTATTAGCTGATCGGTTTCACCGTCCATTGCACGGTTCCGTTCGGCATATATACGCTCTAGCGAAGGAAAATCTCTATCTCCTCTGTAGCTTAGTGGTCAGAGCACTCGTCCGGCAATCGAGGGACCCGGGTTCGACTCCCGGTAGAGGCAGAGATGAGTTTTTCCCTTCCTTAAAAAAAATAAATAAATAAAAAAATTAACATCTCAAATAATAAATATCTTCACAACATCCAGTCTTCTGTATATCTTGTATTAACAAGTGGAGAGCGACATTCATGTCATATTAGAAAATTCTCCTGTCCCGTAAAATACAGGACGATCCAACGAACTTACACAATTCGCTTCTCCCGACACCTGTACCCGCACCTGGCGGTGCCCATACGGTCGCACGAACCGTCCCTAGTTAAGAACGCCGATTATGGTTTCTTTTCTGAATTGTTTCCAACTCTGCTTCAACATTACAAGAGGGTGCCCACATGCTTGCTTGACACAGCTGACCAAACCTCTAGTTGTGGCCCCGGGTCTACGATGGTCTTAAGGTGACCTTGATGTACCAATGGGTAGGGGCAGAAAAAGGAAAGGAATCTCTGCCCGTGCGGGATCTATTTTTGGTGCCCCCGATGGTGTTTATCAGCTCGACAATTTTTTTTTTACCTTCCAACTCGGATTTGGCATCCTTTCCTAGAGAGGTGCCCCATGTGGTTGCACAGATCGCACGGCCTCTGTGGGGACTGAAAGGCTTCAGCCTAGTTTCTTATAATTTTTGTTTTTTTCATACTATAAATTCTTTATCGAGGGACCAGTGAAAAATGTGGCCTCTAACAAAGGCCCCAACAAAGATCCCAGCCTAGCGACCCTTGCTGCAGGACGTGGGTGCGATAAATGAATCCAGTCTTCCCGACTAGGCCATTAATTCCTATAGACATCTAGGAAGTAATTAGTCCCATATATACCGGGTGATAAGAAACGTTACGCCGTCCACCAATAGCAGTTTTTTGTTTTGTTTTGTTTTTTTTGCCTTGTAGCATTTGCGGCGAATTGACAATGGCACTAACAATTTTAAGGAATTAAAATTAAAATTCAATACTCTAGAATACTTTAAGACATTCATTTTTAAAAATATTTTTGGTGCTGCTATCTACTTTCAAAATCAGAAGTGCCTTATGTGGGGATGACGAAGCTCAGGTATAGAAAACTAAATTCTTCTCATTCAGCTTTGCTCCTTAGAAACAAAGCTTATAAACTGACCTGAAAGATCAAACTTCCAGTTCAGTATAAGGGGCTGTTCAAGTATTACGTAAGGAAAATTTCAGCCATTTTTGACCCCCTGCCCCCCCCCCCCTTGACAGCAAAAGTCAGCAAAACATTGACCCCCCCTCCCCCCCTTGTCAGCAAAATTTTGCCATCAGCTCTGCCCCTCTGAATCCCCTCTGAATTTTTGTTTTTTTCATACTATAAATTCTTATCGAGGAAACCTGCTCCTAGGAAAACCCGGTTTAAGATCGTAAAAAGTGAATTTTTTCACATTCCACTTTATAGTAATGTGCTGCCATCTAATCTCAAACTTAAAAACGACTCATGTGGTGACGATGAAGTTCAAAGTAAAAAACTATATTATTTATTCCGCTCAGTTCCTTATAAACAAAGTTTAAAAACTGAACTGAAAGTTCAAACTGAAAGTTCGGTTATTTCATTTGAGCATAAGGAGACGTCCAAAACAAAGAACCTCTTAATGAGCAGACGACAGAGAAGAAGTCGGTTTGTTCGGTTCCCTACAAGCTAAGCTATCAAACAGAACTGGAAGTTCGAACTGCCAGTTCAGTAATTTTTTCAGAACACAAGGAGACGTCCATAACAAATAACCTGGAGAGAAGCAGACGACAGAGATTCCGAGGCTTGCGTTTAGCTGATATTTTGGCGGAAGTATCTAGCCGCCGCGACAGCAGCGACATCAAATGCAAGGAAATCACGTGACTGGGTGAAAACAAAGTTCCCTCCTGGCAATTTGCCCATAAAAATGTACAGTTCGGTCTAAAGATTAAAAAAAGGATAGAGAACTCGCATCTAAGTCTAAAGGTGAGAAAAAAGATTAAATTATTTATTTCATTTACACTCGAGAATCATTTCTTTCTCATCAATTCTGAATTTTCCTCCATTATTTCTGGAATTATTTCCCTTTTATTAATTATTATTTCTTTCATTACTTCTGGAATAATTGCTTTCATCAATTCTGAATTTGTTTCTTTCATTAATGCTGAAATTATTTCTTTTATTAATGCTGTTATTACTGCTTTCATGGATTCTGAAATTATATCTCATTAATTTTGGAATTATCTCTTTCATTAATTTTGGAATTCTCTTTATAGCCCTCTGCCAAGGGCCGCTTGAGTGATCTGGAACTGTGTCACGGGTCACTCAAGTTGTCTGTAAATATATACTGTAGGTCACTTGAGTCATCTGCGTGGAACTGTAGGGCTATTTAAGTGATCTATATGTATGCCACGGCCTGCGGGTCACTTAAATGATGTTGAACTGCAGTACAAGTGATGTCGTTAATGTGTCGTGGGTCAATCAAGTCATCTACAAAATCTCACTTGATGCATTTTTACAAAGTTAGATTATGAGGTCATGGGTCACATCAGATGACTCGCGTGGCGAGCCACGAGTTGAACATGTACGAATTTGATCCAGAGAGAGAGGGGCGGCTCGAAAAAAATCTCAATTCGTGTGAGACCTATTTTCGCACTCTTGGCCAAGCTTGTTGTTGTCGACAAAGTTTTTTTTCTTTTGTTCTTTTAACTTGGTTTTGGCGTCTTTGCTGTCACGCAAGAGCTGCACCTGATTAAACCTGCGGGCAGGGCCGCAACTAGGGGGCAGCAGGCGGGTATGATGCCACGGGTGCGGAACCAGATGGGGCGCCGAATTCACGATTTAACTGCTTCCTTTACATGCAAGGGGCACGAAAATTCCGCCCTTCCCCAGGTGACAAAGTATCTAGTTGCGGCCCTGCTCATAGGTATAGGTAATTAACATGCAGTTTTTATCAGCTTCTTTTTTAGTTAGATTAGAAGGCTAAAAACCCTTCTTAGTAAAGTCTTTTCATCAAGAAATAAAACTTCTGACCAAATGTCATGAATTGAACTATAGACTTCAGAAGTTGCGGTTCGGGGTGATGTTTCTAATGCAATTGAACCCCCATGACCCCCTTCCTTCAGAGGTGGAATTTCCTAAAACCCCATAGCTTCAGCGGTTTCGGCTTGGCATGATTTCTCTTTGTTACCTCTGTAGCCCCTAAGGGATGGAATTTTGAAAAATCCCTTCTCAGTTTGTCTTTACGGCATGAAATATAAAACTTGACAAAATTTCATGAATATAGGCTTGAGCAGTTGCGTCTCAGTGTGATTTCTGTTCACAATTGAACACCATCCCCTCCCCTTTTAGAGGTGGAGTTTCCTGAAACCCCATCTTAGTGAGTTTTAACGTCAATAAACAAATCTTCTGACCAAATTTCATGAATATAGCTTCAGCGGTTTCGGCTTGACGTGATTTCTCCATGTTACAATTGAACCCCCTTTTATGATCCCCTTAAGGTTCAAATTTTGAAAACCCCCTTCTTGGTTTGTCTTTATATCATGAAGTAAAACTTCTAAAACTTATTCTTAGTGAGCCTTTGCGTCATAAAACAAAACTATTGACCAAATTTGATATTTGTAGCTTCAGCGGTTTTGGCTCGGCGATGATGAATCAGTCAGTCGGGACATGTTATTATATATGTATGTAGATTACTTTCATTCTTGTATAAATTCCATCATTGAACATTCTCATCATTGCTTCCAAATTATATTTCAAAAGTTAAGAGTTGCGACAGAAAATCCAATGACTTTTTTGCAAAAATAATAACACAGCATATCTCCATCGATAACATTTATTTATTCAATGTTTTAATCAATACAATATGGTATTGCTCTGTATGAAAGCTATGAAGAAAATATTCATATATAATTCTTATTCGAAAATAAATTCTTATAGAAAAGTACAAAAGCCACAAAAGATTTTTTTATCCCGTCTCTTAACAAAACGTGTAACAAAAAAAAAGCTCTTTTTTTCAGTAATAAAGCGCAAACATCACACATACTAATTACTTCCACAAAGGGATGGTAAGAAAATAATAGCATTCAATGAGTAGACAATAGGAAATCGCAACATAGATTTTTTTTAAAAAATCATAAAACGAAACAAAAAATTGTCAATTTCTAACAGTTTTAAACGGGAACAAAAAAATACACATACTTCCCTTATGGACAATCTATTCACAGACTCTATCACTTGACACTTCAGGAACATTCACAAACTCGCACGAATACGAATATATTACTATAAAATGCCGATGGAACATAAAATATGTGCTTTGATAAGTGTTTCTATGTATCTAAATATACATATATACAGAAATAAATATGACTTAAAAATTCATGTGTGTGATAGGCAAATTGCTTTTTGTATGGCACAACATACTGAAATGGCGAGGGTAAGAAAGTCTGTGACACATTTTAAAAGTTGATATAAAAAAAACAACCAAATTGAAATGAAAAGAAAATTGTTTGCACTAATCAATTTATAATGGCGTAGAATGTTTCCGACAAAATGAAAAAAGAGTGAGTGGAAAATTTTACTCACAGATGGTATATATTTTACATGAAACCTCACACGATACATAAAAAGTGGCATGTGCAGATGGTGCAACAGATCAACATTTTTGCAAGCCTTATTTTTGGAGAGTCAGAGATAAGCTCTTTTGCATTTTGGTATGCTTGTTTGTAGCTAATTGCTAAGCGTGATGGAATGCAATCTGAAAATAGCACCTTCCGATACTGTCATGCTTGAGATGGCTCGTCCATCCAGTGAAAGAAAGAACTGTGTACTTTTGTGTACTGGTTGGTATTTTGAAACAAAATCTGTTATCAAGGAAACAAATACCTTCTGGATATTATGCCGAAGTGAACTCTGAAAAGAAAAGTCATATCATCTGTCCCGGACTCGAACCCTGGCCCTCTTGCAAACCGGGCAAGCATGCTACCATCTACAACACTGCAGACACTCCTGTATTCTTTATTTCACACACTGTGGCATGAGGCATTGAAGTAGAGATATTAGTAGCTTCTCTTAACCCACAAGTGGGACGGTAGAGAGAGAGAAAGACGGGTGGCTTCTTTGTCGGTCCAATATATCAAGGAAACAGATATTTTCTGTACATTACATCGAAGTGAACTCAGAAAGGAGAGTCATCTGGTCTGTTAAAACCGTCAAACCAAAAAAATCTATTATTATGTGTCTCCTGATGTCTTCTTGTGGGGATATCCTAAAATTTACATCTCATGCATAACCAACATCAATAAAATTAAACTGAGTACAAGAATGACGAAAGTGATTGAGATTCTTATGCAATCAATGTTTCCAGATGCGTGAGTTGAAATTGAGCATCTTTTAGGTGTAGCCCCGAGCTACAAAGGATGCTCAAATTAAAATGTGGTTGTTTTATGTAATGCAATGCATTATTTACTGTCTGTGTGCCATTTTGTGTGTCAAGTCGAGTTTTTCAGCACCATCTATGAGTGAAATTTCAAACTCTTTCTTTCGGTTTATCAAAAAAAGAAATAAGCCATGTGATAAACATTTCTGTACAAAAAAACAAACACATTTTTTTTTTTTATGTCAAGCGATTGATTGATTATTAATTTTAAAAAGCGTCATATGGATTTTTTTTGTTTATCCCCTACATAACAATCAGTTGTTCTAATGTTATTCAATCAACGTATACAGCGTTGGCTTCTTTTCACATCAAAAAGTGATGTCACATATGAGATCCATTCCTTGTTTTTTTTTCTTTTTTGGGCAAACAAAAAGTATTTTTTTCCCATAATTACTAAAATTCTCAGAGGAAAAATTGTGGTCAAGTTATGTTTTAAGTTGGCAGCAGCCATCAGGCTGAATCTTTTCCAGCCGTGTAACCTTCATGTGTTTGTGCTTCCAACTGACTTGGTTATAAAACTGATTTCAACCGCTCATTACCTTAATTAAAAAACAATGAGCTGAAGAACTTGTTGGAAATAATGGAATGATGTTCAGCTCAGGTACTTTGAATATATTCTAGCTTGATATGTTTCATTCTCCTTACCCCCAATAGTGGATATAAGTCATGAAAAACTACCAAATATTCTGGGTTTTTGCAGAAAGTTTGCATAAAAAACTTTACAGTAAAATCAGATTCATTGCAGCACAACCCTCTGGCCTGCTGGCCATGTGCAGTCTGCCAAGGGGTCCCATCCATCCATCTTGCGAAAGGTGTTCCGGTAGAAAAATATCAATACACACAACACGATAAAAGCCTGGGCTGATCATATTTCCTTCATAAAAATATGGGAAATCAATATCCATGTGGAACTTTGCCAATTATCGCAAAAAAAATTAATTATAAAATGCAAGTAAAGTTGCCAATAGAAAAAATTATCTATGTGTAATTATTATCCCAGTGTAATTTTTGAATGCAAAAGTGCAAAGAAACAATCTCAAAATCAATGTGTGGTGAGCGCTTTCATCTGATATGATCATTGGACCAGTGGACCAACATAAGGAGCACATGTGAAAAGTGCACTGATTTTGTTTTAAACAAAAACTTTTCAAGTGTTACTCTTATTTGTATACTTTTCTCATCCTTCCCAACTTCTTGTAAAGTGTAGGAATTTACAAGAAGTGAACAGGGACATTTGATTTTTGGACACCCTGTATATTTCAAGCACTCTCCCTCCTTTCTTTTTTTCATATCGGGACACTTGGTAACCCTATAAGCAGGGCCGTCATTTTAACTTTTTCTGGGGGGGGGGGGGGAACAAAGCACATGTACTCAATGTATGTATATATATCTATATATACCATTTTTAGTGTATTTTCAAAAGCCAGGGGGGGGGGGGCATCTCCCCCCTGCCCTCCTAAATGACGGGCCTGCCTATAAGCAAACTGTTCTTTTTCTTTCCTATGTTTTCTATATTAATGATGTTCTTTTCTCCCTCGATGAGTTTTAACAAGAAAAAAATTATATGGCCACCACGTTGGGCGTTTTGCCTGCTGTGGCCTTGTATTTGTATTTTGTTACATATACAGAGGAGGGCAGACACTGGAAAAGAAAGAATGAAAAACCTATTTTGTTTCACTAATTTTTTCCACTCTATTTTCATTCTCCTTGTTAACAAAGATAGCATTTTTTAAATGTATCGCTGGTGCATCAGTGAGAGCTGATCCCCCATTCAAATGTCTCTGTATACAGAGCAATCAGGCCTGTAATATTTCAGCATAATTACTAAACAAAGCAAAATAAACTGCCACGTTGTTACTTCCGAGTTCGGAAGACAGGTGGTAGCACTATTTGAACACATAACAAGCTTTCCTCAGAAATGAACTTCATGCTAAGTACACAACACATGGTGCATTCACACTTGTACCAATTCATTAGAAGTTCCTCAGAGGAATATTTATGAGATGCATGTGTGGTTTAGTAGTAGTAGTAGTACTTCAATTGAATCAGTGACAGAAGAACAGTGCGAGTCCAAATTACGCCATTTTCTTTTATGAACTGGTTCGGTAAATGATAATATAAACATTGAGCAATACTATACCAGCCCCTCTTCATTTGTTCCAGGTATGTTTAAAACTCGAATCAGTCGAAGAACTGTTCAGGAAAGAAAACTTTAAAACTTGATTATCTGGAATTGAGAATTTCGGACTATATTACTGTTCTTTTTTCTCACGGATTCAATTGTATATTGTCTAAATTTGTTGCCAAAAGCCTGTATGAAAATGGGTTAAAAAGCTCCCTGCATTTTCCAAATAGACAAAGAATATGAAGAATTGACATACAAATACAAGCTAATATGCAAAGTGGGGATGAGTGTAATTCCTCCCCCTCAAGAAAGATTTTAGCGTTTTTTTGCAGTAAAAAACTGAACACTGCCCCCCCCTCCTTCCACCCCTGAGAAAAAAAGTTTAAATGCTTTCCTTTGAAAAAATCCTATGTCTGGATTATATTCGATTTGTTTCAATGAATCACAGTTTTTACTACATTAAAAAAAATCAGTCTAATTGGTTATTGAGGATGTAGAATTTAGCACATGTTTACATTTGTATTTACACTGGAACCGGCTTGTGTGCCATAACAATGTAATGATAGATAATGTTGTAACAAAAACAAAAGAGAAAAAGTTGTAATTTGATTCAACAAATTATTAAAAAAATTTAAAAATGAAAATTTTTTTCATTTGTTCTCACTCTTGTTTGCACAGCAAACATGTCAAAAACTAAAATATTCACTTCTTTGTCTGCGAAGCCATCGCTTTCAGCTGTTCTTCCAGGTACGTCTGCGACAACATCAACAGTCGATAACGCTGCCTCAGGTTGCGAGCCCTGACATGGGAGCTGACTATTTCTACTGTGTGCGAAGATGGGAACCAACCTCTTAGACCATCTCTGATTCTTTCGCCTTCATACCAACCTAAAAAGAATAGAAATTAATTGAGTAAAGCATCACAAATACGATTGTGCTGTGTTACTGTTTGAAACACTAAGTAACGGGGAACTTTGGTTCATGAGCGATTGTGCTGTGTTAAAACTCAAGTATTTTCAGAATGATACAAAAGACCAGAGGGTTTTGCTTCGGAATCCCCACTTACATTAACATCCAATAAAAGGATGAGAGTGTTTTAGAGATGGCAATTTTATAGGCAGTGAAATCTTAACAAATGAGCCCCCAATTAAAACAGGGGCCTTTAAATTATTGAAAGGTTTCCTTCATACACGTGTACATACAATGCAGTTTTCAATTTGCTCATCCATTAAAATAAAAAAAAGAGCTCCAAAAAATGCTCGAGCCCGGCCCCTAAACTCATTGTGGTAGCTTTGCTCACTGTGAGAGAAAGCAAACTGTTGGTTTTTCATTTGTAATCAACATCAGAAAACGTGAATATGCATAGCCTCATAGACTAGTTCTCATTGCAATAAACGACGACAGAGATTTCCAAAGTTTTGACCTATGATTGGTTACAAGACAGTTCTATCAAACCTAAGAAATATGAGTATTTCACAAATATATTTTTAAAACACCAAAGAAACATTTTCCAGCTTTTGATATACTAGTAGGGTTACCATGAGAACTTGAACCCATGAGAAATTTGCCAGATTTGAAGACAGAGAAAGGATTATGCTTCCGCGCACACAATTTGTAGAGTCACTTTTTTGATTTCCACATCAGATGGCACCACAATATTAACAAAAACCTGTTGCCGCAATAATTTCTCTTACAAAAACAGAACCTCTAAAAAAAGCAAGAAAAAGAAATAATAACAATCCCTTTTCCCTCATTTTTAATGAATTGTTCACACAGTCTGGTCAGTTGTATTACTTTGCCTGAAGTGAAGCGAGAGGTATTTTTTCCCCTCTAGGGGTCATTCAAGTATTACGTCAGCATCGGGGGGGGGGTTTGGATTTGGTGACTTTTGATGACAAGGGGGGGAGGGGTTTGAAGGTTGCTTATGTCATCAACCACCCCTTTTTGAAGATATGAAATATTCTAAGCTGCTGACGAAATTTTGCTGACGGGGGGAGGGGTCAGTGTTTGGCTGACTTGCTGACAAGAGGGGGGGGGGTGTCAAAAATAAAAATGGCTACAAATCTTCTTACGTAATACTTGAATGGCCCCTTACCCTCAGAAGTGTTTTTTTTTTTTTTAAATTTTATTTCGGGAGCATTGCTTTTTTTGGCAGAGGCAATTTCGCCACAGGATTCTGATTGTTTTTTGTGCACCCCATTTTCTTAATTTCTGAATGTAAGAGGTAACACCTTCCCCCTCCAGTGCACGGCATTAGCTGCTGGTGAGTATACAATGGCATTCTTAAAATGGATGTTGCAGTTTCTTTCTTCAAGAGCAATTTTTCAGATTGTCTTTTTAATATTATCATAGAGCAAGCTGAGCCATAGTTGAAGTAGCATCTGCCCTACTTGGGGGACAACTTGGGTTATTATATTCTTGGAATTCCTATGGCGACAGTTCAAAGCATGTAAAATGGGATGGGGAAATGACAAGAGATATACTGTATGTTTCAGAATAAAAAAAAAATTTCCCCAGCAAAAAAAAAAATAGAAATTATAGAAACCTAAAAAGAAGGACAAAGGGGGAAAATTTTCTAGATCTTAGGAGGATGCTCGAAATGACTACACAAAGGAGGACACTTGGTAACCCTAGATACCAGGCAACTCAAGCTTTTATGGAACCCCAGTGTTCTTTGAAACACTACTAAAATCTTATAATCTGAGACTTTGGTATACACAGCACTGTTATAACGAGAAAAGTCTCATTTATCAAGTAAAAGTAAAAATTGCTGAAATGGAATTTTTTCTAACTTTTGCCAGTCTTGCGAGACATTGCACAAATAAAAAGTAAAAAATTTGCAAAAAACAAATTGTACTCGTTTTTTTACAAATCACTTGTTAACAAAGTTACTTATGATCGGAAGTTTAATTGCACACTGTTACAAAATCACAATGAAAAGAAACAAAAAATTTGATCTGGAGCCGATACCGAAATTGCTGATTTTATTTAAGCTACATGCCAAAACCGCCATTTTAACATTACTGAGCAAGTTCAATAAAGTAAGAAATTTTTTACTCACCATCTGCCATCTTCCTAAAGACATTCACCACATCAGCCTCATCAATAGAGAGTTCATCAGGTTGCTGAGCTGTATAGACATGGGTGCACTGTACTTGCGGACAGTCTTAACAGAAAGAGAAAGAATTTTGAGGAATGAGAAATAAATTGAGATTCAGTACGCAATAGTAATAACAATAATTACAGTAAAACTTTGATTAACCGTCACCATCAAGACCAGGGCTATGACGAATAACTGAATAAATGCAGATAAGGGAAATCTCTTAATACATTACAAAAGCGATCAAGGCCAGCCCAGGCAGTGGCGATATATTAAAAATAACATCCTTTATGTTGTATCGCTTCCAAAATTCTTTGACAGTCATGGAGATGCATCAGATGAAAGCAAGCCTTCGATAAAAGCTTTTCTGTAACGTCACTTCATATTTTCAATTATGCCATGGTCCATAGGCTGGATAAGTGGAGTTGTATTTGCTGGGAGAAAGAGGCATTTTGCCATCATCACTTTTGAGTTCACAAGAGGGGTGTGTCAGGGAATTGTGCATTCACAGCAATGCTTCCTGAGGCAACTGCTTTTCGGCCATATGAGCTCTAACTTGAGGCACGAAAATGTTGTGAAACCATTCTGGAAAAACTGTTTGGTCCATCCAGGTAATTTTTTGGGGCATAATAGTTCACAGGTGATGCATTCGTGTTTAGTGATGCATTCGTATTTAAATTGAACAAGCAGACATCCAACCATCAATCATTACATTGGCATTGTAGCATTTTGCTAAAGCTTGCCCCCCCCCCCCCAATTTTCACTTTTTTACAAAAGGAATTTTTTATCCAGCTTAAACCCTGGATCTGATCTTTTTGGGCCTTAAAATCTGGGACTGTATTTCCCACACATTTTTTTAGACGATGACGGATAATAGAAACTGACGGTTAATCAAAATTTTACTGTTTTCGGGAAAATAAAACCTTATTTTGTAAAAGTGTGTGAGCACCTCATACTCAGATAGAGACCATAATTACATCATAAATTGCACACAGTATATCAGTGAGTGGCATTCCTAGCAAATTTTTATAAAGATCAATAGTAATGAAAGCCATTTTTAATATGAAAATGAAATACTAAAAATCTCAGATAAACCCTACACATTCTTTGGCGCTTTTCATTTACTCCTGATCTCCGAAACAGTATTCCCAATTGATATCCCTATTACATAGTTTCAGACTTAACAAATAACATATTCATTCCATTTTAGCTAGTCCGAATCAATTCGAAAATTTTTACTGGCCTGCAAGAGTGTAAAAAAGTTGAAGGGCACTGATCCACATCATTGCATACAGAGACCACCTCCTGAGGGATATTGCATATTTTTGTTTATTTTCTATGATATTTATACCAAAAATACATGGTGGGGAACCACAGTAACCAAAGTAAACATTCCAAAAATGACTGTTGAGGCCATCAAGTCTTGTTGCTCAACCGTTTTTTTGCACATTTCGGACATTTGCTCGGCTTTGACGAACTTTTAAAGCAGCCTATGGGTTTAAGTGAGGCCCTGTTTGATATAGGGCCTGGTTTGATGTACGCGGAATTTTGCAATGATGTGTCAAAAATTGTAGATTTTTTTATAGAGAACATACCCGCAGAGACCTCCACACACAGAAAACCAATTTTATATATAGGGGATCAAAATTATGATAGCATCTTATCAAAGCCACAACCTTTGCTGTAACACCATAACTTCACTGTCTATTGAATGCCTTTATCACCAATTTGAGTGCATTTTGCTTCATCAGCATGAAAATGTAAGTTCACAAATCAACAATTATTAACCCTTAAACTGCGCAATTAGATGGAAATATATCTATCAAGAGAAAATTTTGTTTTTTCCATCATCAGATATTTACACATGTTTGGAGGAGCCTAATAAACTCATTTTATATTAGCAGGGAGATCAATTTAAGAACTAAATGCTAGATACAACCTCTGACAATAAAGTTCGGTGAATAGTCCTGTAACATTAACGTAGATGAAATGTTAACGAAAGTTACCTTACTGTCCTTCGAAATAGTCAACTCCCATTACTATACACCGCTGAGATCTCCTATACATGTCCTGGAAACTTTGCAAGAAGTCTTCTTTTGGGATGGAGTTCAAAAGCCTTGTCACGTTTCGTTGGATGTCAGGAATATCGTCAAATCCCTTTCCTTTCAAAGCAAGTTTGAGTCGTGGGAATAGGAAGAAGTCTGGAGGATTGAGATCCGGCGAGTATGGTGGATGTTCAATTTGCACCCCCACTTTTTTTCCAGGAACTGTTTGACGATATTGGCTGTGTGAGGGCGAGCATTGTCATGAACAAGAAACCATGAACCTTGTTGTGTGTACTGAGGTCGTACCCTGTGTAGACGTTTCATGAAACGGGTCAAAATTTCAATGTACCTTGCAGCATTTATCGTCGTTCCCTCAGGTAGAAATTCCTTGTGGATTTTCCTGTTATCAGTTAAGAACCAATGCACTAAACAAGCACTTTGTAAAACAAGTCTTTCACGGAACACAAAAGACGCTCAACTGAACAACGGTGGCAGCAGATGGTCAACACCTGGCGAAGCAAAATGCTGCACATGCGCAGCATTTTGCTCCGCCGGTGTTGCCAGATCGGCCATTCTGACTTCATTCACCGAACTTTATTGTCAGAGGTTGTAGATTAAATTATCTATGAGAATTTATTTATGACTTAGTTTGTTGTTATCCAACTCACCAGGAGTCTGAACTATAGAGTCGATTCTGACTCCTGGTGACTCTAGATCATGGCTCTCCAAGCTGGTCTGTCATTCACAGCATGCCTCAGTTGCGCTAGCTTCATTCTGGTGCTTTGCAACACCTCCTCTATCCATCTAGTGCTCGGTCTGCCACTTCCTCTCTTTCCTTCCATTCTTCCAAGCATTAGCATTTTTTCTAGTGAGCCTTCTGTATGCATTATATGACCAAAGTAAGATAGTTTCTGTTTAGTGACTGTTGCTTCTAGAGAATAGTCAGCCTCGACGTCTTCGACAACAGATTTATTAGTCATTTGTAATTCTAAGTATCCTCCTCCAGCACCAAAGTTCAAAGGAATCAATTAATTTTTTATATGCTTTCCATAGTGTCCAGCTCTCACATCCATACATTAAGACAGGAAAGACGAACAAATTTATAATGTTGGTTTTTGTTTTCATTGATACATCTTTGTCTTTCATTATTATATTAAGCTTCCTCATGGCTGTTTTACCCAGAACTACTTGTCTTTCTATTTCTTCTGTGCATGTTCCCTCTTTTACTATTCTTGATCCTACGATATCAAATCTGTCCACAATCTCAGAACTTTCACCATCTAGTTTAAAACTGAATATCTGCTGTTGTCATGATCTTTGTTTTTTTGGTATTTAGATAGAGAAGTCCAAGCTTTTTACTTTCTGTTTGTACTCTTGATATAATGTTGTTCAAGTCCTCTTCAGATTCTGCCATCAGAGATGTGTCATCAGCATATCTAAGGTTACTGATCATTCTACACCCAATTTTAACAACTGCTTCCAATTCCTCTAAATCTGATGCTCTCATTATATATTCTCCACAGAGAGCAAATGAGCTTGGGGAAAGAATGCATCTTAGCCGAACTCTTGCAAAAGTCTCTCGCTTGTTCAAAGAACTCTTGCTTGTTTTTTTTTCAGAATCTCTGCTGGAATATAGTAAATACCTGGAGCTTTGCAGTTCTTTGGTTGATTGGTTGCCCATCTGATTTCGTCCTTTGTAACTGGTGGTTCATGATTTATTTCTATATTGCTATTTATTATCTTTCTATCTGATTTCTTATAAAGATTTTCTGTGTATTCTTTCCATCTGTTTACAATGTCTTTTTCAGAGTTCAAGACATTTTCATTCTTGTCTTTTATGATACCGAAACACGAACTTAGTTAACAATTCATTATTATAGAGCTGTGAATTGAAATTCTAAAAGATGAGAGCAGAATTTGATTTCTGATAACCCTTATGCAATTATGAAAGTATCAACAAATGTGCAAATTTCACTTACCCCATTCCTCGTAAATCTTTTCATCTGGGTTCTGTGATATGGGCGGTGTAACTGCATTCATCCATCTTGTTCTATCACTCCTGTTGATAAGAAAATCAATACCTTATATACTCGTATATAAGCCTACCTTTAGCCCCCCCCCCCCACACACACACACACGCACGAAACCACCCTTAGGTGTGTGAAACAGAGGTGCGGTCAAACCAGGCCCCTGTGTTTTGGGGTCCTACGTTTACAGTAATAATAACTTCTTTCATCAATTCTGGAAATCTGCATTTTCATTTAGAAAGAAACAATTCTGGAATTATTTCTTTTTCATAAATTCTAAATTTATACCATATCTGACATTATTGAAAAAAAAAAAACTTTCATCAGCTCTGAAACTATTTCTTTCATATGTTCTGAATTTTCCTGATTTTCATTTTCTAGAAATTAGATTCTCCTCTCTCACACAAAAGAAAAAAATCAGGGCCAACAGGCTCAGCTATTATTTTTGCACCAGCCCCACATCTGGTAAGGGCGATCTTGCACACATGCACTAGACACATTTTAGAGAAAAAAGTATACTTCAAAGCTGTAATAGATGAAACCTTCAAGATCTTTTTTGGTTCTTTGGCAGACACAGTTTGGGAAACAATGATGATGTTTCTCTATTATATTGATGGCTACTGCATGTACAACATGGCATGGGTGTGCAATATGTTCAGTCTGCAGGCTACATATGTGAGATGTTGATCATGGGCCACAAACTGGAATAATTATCATGCTTTGTGGATTAATACTTCTTTTGGAAACAACTTTCAAGCAGGACTGTCTTAATGTATGGGTTCACCTGGGTGTTGCCTTGGTGCATGAGGGGGTTTTTAACCAGTCAACTGTCCAATTAATTTCTCCGAGTGTTACCCGCAGTGCCCACTTTTTTTTAAAGATGCGCAAGCTTTTTCCCTTTTTTTTCCTTTTCTTGGAAGTTTGAAATATTAAAATATTTTTTTTATAGCATGTTTTTTTATGGCTCGAATGTGTCGAGACATTATATCACTCCCCAAAAGTGGGGAGGGGCGGTCATAATGTCCTGTGACTAAAAGAAATGCTGTTGATAGATTTATGTGGAACCATAGTAGTTGAACCTTTGCTAAAAGATATGTGAGTAATAAAACAGATGCATCTTCGCAAGGGAGTTGGAAATTGAAACAAAAGCGATGGGGATGCAGCTTTGCAAAACATGACAAAGATAATAGTAATAATAATCTCAGATTTTGAAATATAATTGTCAACTCCATCTAGTGATGAGATAATAAAGTAGAAAGATGGCTGTACAGAGATGGCAGCACATGTATGACAAATTATTCCGTCATATCTCTGTGAAAAAGACCGAAAAGTCTGCGTGTCGGCAAATGTCGTCGTAGGCAACACCATTACGTATATCAGCGACGGCAAATGCCGTCTCAACCACTTGACTGGTGAAAAAAACCGAAAAAAGTCTGCGCGTCGGCAAATGCCGTCGTAACCACTTGACTGGTTGAATGGCCTTGAATAGCTATTGTCATCAATTTTGTCCAGCTTGTAGCATACAGATCTGCAATGCAGGGCTACATAGAACTCTTTAGTAATGCGTGTATGTGTGTACATCTTAGTCTTCAAAATATGGTGACTGATTGGGGTGGTGGTGAGATACCCATCTACCACAATGAAGGTTGCCTTCAGGTCCCAGGTTCAATCTGGGGAAGAAATATAGATAAAAAGGTATTTTCCCTAACAAACTTGGTGACCACTAATAGATGGCTCTTTCATTTCCACCCTAGCTCGTTAACAGCAGCAAATTACATGACCGGAGTTTGTGTGTGATGAAGTAATAATAGTCTTAAAAATATGGAAGAAGGCGACAGCACCAGCAAGAATGCAAAACAAGAACAAATCTGACAACATAAATGCATCAGAGGCCATACATAACAGGGGTCTCACAACACACATTCTGGCATGTTCATTAGAAATTCTGCAAAGGAATGTGTACAAAATGCATGTACTGTTGAGTGGTAGTAGATAAAACTATATCCTGAAGGGCCTGCTCTCATTAATATGAATGATGTAGCCTGAGCTGTGTCAATGGGTTGAAGATGCCTGTTTCAGAGTGTCCCAGTGCACTGCTCAGCCTGGAGTTTATGATGCTGCTAAGAGGGACTGTTTTTTGTAGGCAGGATAGAATCCACTTAGCAGGCCAGAATAAGAGTACTCCCACTATAAATGGGGAGGGGACAGAAGCAGGTGTGTTGATAAAACTTTAGGGTCCTTAAAATATATGAGCTGTAACCCCATCCCTAAATATAGGAACAGATTTTTGAACAAAAAAGTTGGCTTATACTTGAGTATTTACCATGTGCTGCGATATAGTATTATAATTATAAGTTAAAAAAAGTTATGTTCACAACATTTTAGCAATGCAAAAAGAAAGAACAAACACTTACTCCAGTACGCAGCTCAACAGCATTTCCACAGTTTTTCCTTCCTTGTTGTTGAGCATTGTCAATTGGAATGTGTTTTTGCAGCTGGACGGAATTCTGGATGGCAACGCAAGTGGCGTGTTTTCATCTACCAACATCACCTGAACCATATTACGAGGACAATAATCCACTACACAATATGATTCATCGCTGGAGAAAAATATGATGATTAAAATGGTTTGACATGAAAGATATTAAAATATCAATTTTTATATAATTAGTAACAAAATTCATATCAAGTGCTGCACATTTCTCCGATTTTAAACACAATTTGTCTGGAAATTGCTTTGTTTTAGGAAGTATCAAGGCACAATGTAGTATGAAAGAAAAATTATGGATGGTTAAATATTCATTACAAATGATTGCTATATACCTTTTCTTCTTTGTGACAACGAGCAAATCTGTAAACAGGAACAGAAAAAGTCTGATTTTGCACCAGCGTGCATTCCTGCCAAATGACCTCTTGCTGTTAGGATCTGAAACTAGTTGTACCAGCTCCCCTTTTTTCACCAGCCATCTTGATGCTGAGAGAACACCTAAACCCTATAAGCAAAAAATATATATATAGACAATAAATACATATGCACACCAGTGTCACCTCCTCACAGAACATTCTGAGCGATGGCAAAATGGTTTTGCATTTTATTATGATACATACAAATAATCTACTATTTATGTTGCCAAGTCAAATTATTTTTTACATTATCTGTACATCTATGTGGTAAGAAAAAATAAAAATGTTATATTAATGTGCACATTAACATAAATAATCTGTGCAGTAGGCCTAAGTAACAGATGAAAATTATATTTCAGTTTTAGCAATTGCTATTAGCCTTTATTGCAAATTTTGAAAATGTAGCCTATACACTGCTTCCAATAGCACATTCTAAATTAAAAGGTAGATGGCAGCCTGAATATTCGTCGGCAAATTTTCCCAAGTGCCCAGGAGAATCTTTTCTCTCCGCTCTCATATTCTAACTACCAAGGCTCCCATTTTCAGCGATAGACTCTTGTGTGCCAAAGCGTATTAGGGAGTGACCATATTGTATACCTGTATTTTGCAGCATACTTTTTTTTCAATCAACGTTTTCAAAAAATTCCCCAAATTCCTCTAACTAATAGCAATTTGATGGCAAAAAAATTTATGCAATGCAATATATAACCCATTTAAAGAATTAAATATAGTCTTCCCTCTTCAGGAGCTACCCCTGATGCTTACTGTATGTGCATGCAGGACACAAAATTTAGAAGAGGCCTACATCCCACAGTATAGATAACAAATGATTGGTGATACCGTAAATGCGGCTACTTTTGCACGGGAACCCTTCCTAGGCCCGAAATGATAAAATAATAATACATGCTTTAATTAGTGTAGAAAAAGATTTTCAGAACCACTTTTTGTACTTTTTGCTAAGTAGTGCTACTAAGCAAGGCAACTGAGTGTATCGAGTAGTTCACGAATGGCCGACTAGGCAGCAATGGTGGTGGTTTTTTATGCTTCGATCACAAATGGTCTTTCCATTCATCAAACTTTCAACTGTGGGTTTCCTGTGGTTCCCAACTTTTAGGTACAAATTCAAGCCCCTCTCTCAGTTAAGTCTCGCCACAGGCCTCTACAATGGTACAAGCATTGGCATACGCAAAGAGGGTTTTGGGGTTCTAACCCCCCCCCCCCCAAGCCGAGGTTGTGGTTGAGGGGGGGTATAGTTGTTATTTTACAAGAAAAAACTTAACCCCCCCCCCCCCCGAGGAGAAAAAAAAATTTGAAACCCCCAAGAAAATTCTGCGTACCCCTATGGGTACAATCATTACACTTCATTCACTCATAGTTAGAAAAATTGATGGCGGATGGCAGCACTTCACATAATAAGCATTACACAGAAGCAAACTTCACGTTAGGCTCACATACACATAACATTCCAGCAATATATTATACAAATACAACGCCACAACAGGCAAAATGCCCATAATATTCTGTATTATAATGAAAGAAATTTCATATTAATTAGTATTTTTCTGTTGAGAAATGATGTGTGGAGTTAAGGATCACAAACCTTGCAGTCTTTGAAATCCAGCTGGTGGCTTATAAGCAGCATTTCTTCCATACGCTCCATTTTACGAGCACCTTCATTGCATTCTGCAACAAGCTAAATGGAAAATAGCAAAATATTTTATTTTTGTTGATAGTATCTAGTAATAAATATCAGTTAATTAATCAAGTTTGAAATTCATGCTAACATGCGGAATTCAGATATGAAATTATTTTGAATTGGTGAGCAAAATAAATCAGAATAACCTTATTGAGAAGTCCCAACGCCATCTTGCAACTTTCATAAATAGGAGAATCTGGTTGAAGTCTGTGGAAAATGGCATCGATCAACAAAGGAAGGCGAGTTATTCGTTGCATTGGCAACATGAGAAATGACAGCATATCGAGTCCTTGACAAACAGGATTGGTTTCCAGTCGCTTCAAAACTTCGACAAAAGCTGGTCTGGTCTCTCTAAAACAACACATGTTGTATTATTTTAAAAAACATTCTATAAATCCCCAAATACCATTCTATAATAAAAGTGAGAAAATTAAAATATTTATTAATTTGGCAAAGTGGAAATTGGTAAATCATTGTGGAAACATTGAAACCCTACTCTGGGATATTTAAAACCATAGTTTTAACTGATAATGATGTGTTTAACTATATTATTATCAAACTAAAAAAATTGTTGAATGCAATGCTCATAAATGATTATTTACCAAGTCTGTAATTCTTAATTTCACACTCCACGAATGAAAGTTCTTTTCTTAACTTTGAAATCAAGATTTTATGAAAACATTTGAAGCACACTACACATGAGGTTCATTAGCATAGATCTGAGGGAACATAGACTTTTTTAAGGACCTGATTGAGGCCATCATTATAAATGTTACTTTCGATTTAGTATGCTTTGTAGGAGTAACAATTTTTTATTGTAATTTTTATTAAAAGATAGGTGTTTTCCCCTAAATTTAGGTTCCAATTAACAAATTGTTCCAATGACATTGGATCTCACTTATAATGTTACACGAAAAACCATCATGAAAAAATGTAAGTGGAAAAACGCTTTAAATGGGAAATCTTAATGAGAATAGAAGTTACAGTTGAGACCTTAAAAATAATTTGTTTCAAGTAGGAACATTATAAACGGGATCGAATGTATTTATATATCTTTGCATGCCAAATTGTACACACCGACATACATGTTATTGTTTGTTTGGGCAATCAGGTAACTTCTAGGTATTACTGGACAGCAAATAATACTCCCCCAAAGTTGAATTATAAAGGGGGACGATCAATAACTGCATAAATCTGGGTACTATTCCCTCAATAAATGCATGTAAATATCAATTGATCGGGATCAAAATTTAGGGAAGCACCTGTTTTTTCTTTCTTACTATTGCTTTACTACTACTGTATTCTTCAATGACTTAATCATAAAATTTAACATGCTTTGTGAGTGCAATCTAGTCCTCGAAAAATGGCTTCTCCCAAAAAATGATCATCATGTGTGTTGCAGTACAGCCCCTGTCACTTTGGACACCTCTATATACTGAACATCTCCCTATATTGGACAGCTTTGAATGGAACCAGCTATAATCCTATATCAAATCTCGTTCATAATAGTTTATATCTTGGACATTGGGTTCTCTGGACCCTCTGGGTTCTTATCTTTGACAGGTGCAGATCATTGTCTGCTGAATATCTGCTTAAGTGTTGAATATTTGACAGTGTAGATGAAGTTGTTGTAGGGAGGGTAGGTTTCCCTATCTCTGTAAGGCGATTTAAAAAAAAGATTTATTGAGAAAACTTCATTGTTAAACTACGAAATAGGGTGCAACAGTGAGATTATGGTGTTTTTCTTACACCCCGTACATCCCTTTATTTCTTTTACGCTTTTTTTCATGAATTTCACTGCATTTCAAACTTTTATTCAGTCTTCAATATTGTTTTGTATGTGAAGTATCATTTCAGACTTCCTGCAAGAGTGAAAGTAAACTTTAACTTCGCATTACGAGTAAATGTAAATGAGTGGAGTTGATCATTGAAAAGAAAAAAAGAAGCTGTTGATTAATTTAATTGATATATTTAATTACTGCATTTAAATTTGGTAATTGTAAGATTGTTATTAAATAAAGAGATAATCGTCATGACTATTTTCTAAAACCTATTCAAAAGGTTAATACTTGTAAGTACAGTTCATTTTTTTCGTCATATTCTACTAGCTAAAGCCTTTTAAAGATGCCGTAAAATATTTCTATGTACCTCTATGTGTTGGACACCTGTCTATATAGCTTGGATAGATTTTAATTGAACTGTAGGTGTCCAACATAGACAGGTTTTGCTGTATGATTCTGATCACACTTTGGTCCACTTTTTGTGTTTGACGCAAGAAAACAATTTTTACCCATGTGTCAAAATTAATGGACAGTTGCAGACCAGGTGAATTGTCAACTGAGGAGCATCACATTACATTAATTTTTTCTAAAACTGGCAATATCGTTTTCTTCAGGCATGAACTTGTTAGAATTCAGCTATTTATTTTTATAAAAAAAATGGCAGATGCCACACCAGCCTTGGGATTTTATGTCTAAATCACAGCAATTTTCCTCTTTAACAGCTTCCCTTAGCTTATTAATTTTATTTTATCATCACTTAAAGCTTTGATTATCACTTGATAATCAAAGAATAAAAAATATAGTAGAAATCCATTTCTACTATAATTTTGTGATTGTACTTGAATTTTAAGAGTTTGAACTTTTCACAGAAAATCATGAACTCGGTATAGCCCCAGGATGAACTTCCTCATTAAAATCAAAGAATAATTTTAATATGTTCCAAGGAAAGTAACAGAATAATCGATGCAACTGGACGTCTATTTAAGGATAATATATAGGCCTATATTCTAACAAATAATGTAATGTCTATCAGTTAAAAAATTATCTTGAAGACTTTATTTAATATGCCATCTAGTGATAAAATGCATTCATGTACAATTATTATCAAAAGAATCTAAAAATTATACGGATGTCCAAAAACTGGCAATAAATGAAAATGTAAAAAATTAGTGCATATTTCAGCAAATTCTTCTCTGTTTTATCTTTTGAGAAATTAATTATAATCTTCATTTTTAATTTTTTTTTTTTTTTTAACTGCTTCGTGGAGGAGCCACATGTGATTTAATTAATTTGCTCAGAAAATAGGGCAATAGTGAGAAATTCCTGTATTCTTTATTTTCAAGAAAAAGCGCTGCCCAAATGAAGAGCTGACGATGCAGAATATTAGAACTATACTTTGAACTAATAATCAATAGTAAATAACTGGGACATTATCATCGTCACTTATTAATTATATGTAGGAGCATAGGCACCAAAACCTAGTGGCTGAGGCCCTTTTGAGCCCCCCCCCCAAATTTTGTAGGGGCTGTGAGCACCCCTCCCCCAATAATTTCTGAAAAAAATAATGCAATGTACCTTCTCTCTCCTGCATATATGTTTGAGTCCCACGTATATGGGATGACAGTAACTTTCAGCTCCCCCAATATTTTCTTCATGTTGGCACCTCTGATTAAGAGCATTTTTACATTGACTTGTGTATATATTGTTTGTAATTTGTGTTAATTGCATTTTTAATTGGGTTGCTGTATTTTTGAAACATATGACAACCATATTTTTATGGGCATCTTTTTATCAGCCACCTCGTTGGGCATTTTGCCTGTTGTGGCGTTGTATTTGTATTTGTATAATTGCATCTGACTAACTAACTTAACTAACAGTTAAATTAATTCCTCGGGGCTCATACTTATTGATCATGGTTGGCAAAAAATTGACAAGTGTGAAAAAAATGCCCTGCCAAAAATAGTTTTTGTCATATTAAAATAATTCTAAATTTTAACTTTTGCTTTCATGAAGCAAGTTCTGAGAATTTTAACTTACTTCACAAAGGTGAAATATTTAAAACTATATTTTTTTTACCTCTGGAATCAGCGCTGTTTTCCTTTCAATTAGACAAGAAGGTTGGAGATAAATGTGATTAAAAACCATCTTTGCCAAGAAAGTTGCTTATAAATTTCTTAACAAAGTGCATGTCTTTTTTTTAAAAATAAAAACAGCAACATGAATTGATATGAGCTGTATCGCAGAAGTGAGGGTCTACAAAATTCCTTATTATTTCATTAGTTTCGATAAAGTTGAGTGAAATTGTGCCACAAAGATACATTCCAAAGTATTAGATAGGTAAGATCACCCATCATTGACTTTTTTAATTTTAAACCTATATGCTAAGCTTTTTGTCAAAAACATTTTTTTTTTGGCATCTCTTAAACTAAAAGAAAGCATCACAATAGCTTTATATATTAGCATTAGATGATATAAAGACTGTTTCCGAGGATTGCAAAAAGAGATGGCAAAATATGGGATTTGGCCATATGCAAGCTATAACAGCCAGTGTGAAAGCACGCAAAAGAGTAACATAATTGCAAACCTTGTAATTCCGGTTTTTTTCGTAGTATTATAAATCTTTCTCTATTGCACTGAATTTGACAACTCTTGCAACAACCAAAATTTAAATTTGCCACTTCATATAAGAACTATCCAACAAACTCTGAATATGTATACACACTAAAAGGACAACTGAGAATAAAAAGCAAAGGGGGTTTTTTTTTTTTTTTTGGTATCTAGTATTTTTCCATCACTGTTGTGTTAAGGAAAATGGGCTTGTTAAAAACCATGCTCAAACAGTTTTACTCGAAATACACATCACTTACAAGAAAAACTGCCACGATTGATACTATTAGTATTATTGACTTCAATAATTTTTATCGAAATATGGAAGAAAATAAGTAGTGGAAAACTATATCAAAATTTTAGCTCTAAGGTTTGATAATTACGTAACACCCATGATGTAATATTGTTTTCAATTTTTCTCATTTTTGCTGTTTTTTTCCACTTTTTGCCACTGTCCCGGCAAAAACCCAACTTTTCTATTGATAGACAGACAGGTAGTAATTGATCCGTGCAAAATCACCAAGTACATCCACTATTTATTTTGACACAACTCATATTCGGACATCATGTTGAGCAAAGAGAGCCAAATTAAAATAGAAAGTTTGATTAGAATTTGTCACTCAAAATCACATTTGTCATTGAAAAATAAAAGGCTTGTGTTCACCCAGATCCTAAGACCCATATTAACCACTTCACGTGCAAGCTTTTGTCATGGAATTTGGATTATATCTATTGGACGAATCAGCGATAAATCTGGTAACCTTGTCCTAAGTTCACCACACATTAGAAAATGGACAGGGAAAGGAAAAATATATAGCCTACATAAAAGGGAAAAGGATATTAGATAAGGTAGAGATAAAAAGAATTTTTTTTAGAATCTCTTTTTCATTCTCACCTTACGTGTTCTCTTTCGCTCTTATATGCATATAGTAGAAAGATACATTATTATGCGTGTGGGAAAAAAAATCATCAACCGGAGTATACAAAGAATGGTGGAAAAGAAAAAACACCTTTAGTTGGGGGTAGGGTTACTATAAAGCTTTGCAATGGTGAAAGAGACGAAAGAAAACCCAGAGAACTTGTTTGAATTTATTCCACTGGTGTTTAGATGCAATATTACATCCTTAATTGTAAAGGGGTTAAAGTAAGGAGCTCCACCTTGCGGGGACTTCTGCTCAAAACAACAATCTTAACAAGCCTAAAAAATTTCAGGACCACATTTTAATTTGTAGGCATATGATAGTACTTTTGAATTGTGGGCACCCATGACAATGCCTGAATTAAAAAAAAGTTGGCTTTATTGTGAGGGGGGGGGGGGGTAGTGGTTCGATTTCTCAAAAAGGCAGTTGGATTTTCTTTCCTAAATTGATCTTATAAGACAGGTGTCTAAACCTTTGTATTTAATAGCAGAAAGTGATATCTCCACGTAAAGTACCATTTAGAAAACAGTACTGGGTAAACAGATTATGTGTTGGCAGCAGAGCAATATAGTGAATATAATTCCATTACACCAACATTATTTGCACAATCATTTGACTATTTTTATGCCATGTGATAAACTTACGACAGTCATGTGTGTCATTTCATGCACACAGTGCAGGGGAGGCATGATGGCGTGTATCCCCTTGAAAATTTCAAGTCATTAATTTAATAATTCAAATGGATTTGGTACCAACTTAATACCATTGAATATATTTTTTTTCAAATGAATTTGTTAAATTAAAAAAGAAATATTTTCAAAAGGCACTAATAAAAAAAAGTGTCCCATGAAGTACAGGCCATATGGTCAAGGTTCGGCAGAGCTTTCCATGGAAAAAAATATACGTTCTTCTTTCTTCTTTAGGCGCTTTCCGTCGTGCGGCCAAACGAGATACCATTATTACTGAGGAACACGTGGGGAGGGAGAAAGGGGATAATTAACACAAGTTATTCCGCACGTTTTGGCCACACAAAAAAAATGCGGCCCGGATGTTGATGCTGCCATCTATTTTTTTAAATCTGTTGCATCTTTTGCATTTTTTTAAATTAGAATATATTTGAATATAAAAAAAATAATTATATGCTTAGAACTCTTTATCGGTAAAATATAATAAATCTTTTAAATTAGAATAATACGAGTACGAATTTTCGCGCAATTTGCAAAAAACCATTGCCGATCGCAATTGCTGGACCTAAATAATGATCTCCAACGTTGATGTTAAGATATTGATAAGGCTCATTGCACAAATTATTTACGTTGATGTTGCATTGATAGAGCATTATTATTTTTGTATTGCATAGATATACAGATAACGTGAAAAATAATTTGACAAACAAAAATTATGGAATGCAGTGCAATACTTTACTAATTGTAAATATTACATGTACTCAGGGCCGGAACTAGAGGGTGGCAGAGAGGGTGATTGCCCCAGGAGGAAAAATTTAGGAGGCGGCAAGTTTTGGATTGGGGAGAACAGAGAACACCATTGTGTAAAATTATAGAATTTTAGTGTGTCAAAATTATGTTTGCCCCGAGCGGCTAAATTCCTAGTTTCAGCTTTGTATGTACTTGACTACATATCGCAGATAGATGGTGGTATATTTTATAGATCTACAGCCCCCAAAATATCAGACCACGGGAGCAGTCACAGACACAGTGAATATAATCAAGCATAAAAATCAAAGTATAGTAACCCCCCCCCCCTTTGTGCAGACATCAGCAGGACAAAAGAATTTGTCCATTATGAAAAGGGGTTCTTATTGTGTTGTTTTAAAAACACAAAACTTATTATTTGGTCATTAAGAAATTAGTGGCCTCATTTACAGGGTGGCCATCAAAATGAGTTTCACTCTAATATCAATATATGGCCAAAAATGAAGGCCAACATGCAACTGGATGTACTACTGGAGAAAGAGTATACCAACTTACTTCAACTGTTTCAAAGTTCTGTCCTGATAAATTTGGTTAGAGCAGTATTTGACATACACTGAGAAGTACTTGCTGGCATGATTGTAGACGATGTCACACACATCACTTATTACAATGTTTTGCAACCATCGTTTTTCCAAGTCACTCAGTAAGCTTTAAATACACAAAAATAAAATATATTAAAGTCTAAAAAAAACATTACAGAAATTTTACATTTTTTTCACGTTTAGAAACACGAAAAATAAAGTCCTCGTACATGTATTTCCATGCAGAAACTCTGTATGCATATCATACAAGGTACTACATGCACTTTTGTGTAAGCTGCTTTCCCCAACCTTGATGAAAACAAGAAAAAAAAGGGTGTCAAAAGTGTTTCAAACCAGGGGGTGCTTAGCTTTATACACAAAATTCTTGTTTGTGAACTGATTATACAGGTGCTCAAACTTGTTCTACAAAATACTGTACATACTTGAGCACCTCCGGCTCTGACACCACTGAAAAAAATGTTGCTGCTGGAATGTTTTCAAGCCAATGTGCTATCCGTATATTTTGTTTAACATTTTCATTTCCTTTGTGATTAGCATCTCAATTATCCTATGTTTGTCCTTGTTTCTTAAATACAGTGTAATCTCTAGAGAACGGACACCTTTGGGACCAAAAAGTTAGTCCACAAATGGGGAGTGTCCACATATAGGTAGTAAAATACATTGAAGCCTGTTGGCATAGTTTAAAAAAGTGTTTGCTAACGGAGTGTGTCCATTATGGTAGGTTGCACCCTATGCATTCTTGGCGAGTTAATTTTAGCTTTTTTTTCAAGGATTGAATATTCCCCAATCTGATAACAAAAATATTGGTTTTTGATTTGTTTTCTGTGTTACCTTTAATGAATTTTAGGTGTCATAATGTTTATTTAGGGCGTATCTGAATGAAATGCAAAAAAATTTGACAGCTTTATTTATACAATTTTTATTTTATATGATTTGTTGAAGCAAAAAAAAAAAAAATTGTGAGGCATCAGGAAAGAAAAACTATGGCGCAATTTGTAATACTCATAATACTCAATTTGAATAGGTTCCAATTCACAGACATATCAAACAAATAACAGGGAAAAACCGGGGACTTTAGAAATTTCAATGGGTGACCATATTTAAAGCCCGTTTTTCCGGGATGCATTTTTCGCTGTTTCAATTTTTTTAACTATAACTAGCCACTTTGATTGCTTTTGGCACCATATTTGGCTACAATTACCAATTTTCCATACTTGAAATCGTGATTCCCCATATTTTTCCCGAGGAAACGGGGTCAGCCTGAAATTAAAAGGACTGGAAGAGTATTTTCTTTAGGGATTTTCCATTCAAACAAAGCTCGATTTCATGACTTTTAGAGTTTTTTCTATGAAGATACAAAAAAATTAGAAGAATTGGATTTTTGAATGGAAGATTTTAATAAGGCTGAAAAATCGGAAGGGTTCCAGGTAAATCGAAGCATTGGCACCTATGCAATTTGGGATAACACCTTTCTTACAGAATCTCAGCTCAAAAAAAACATTCAAAAAAGAGATTTTTCACTAGAGTGAAGGATATTCATACGTGAAAAAAAAACGGAAAAATTAATAAGCCAACAATGCATATTTAAATAACAAGCAAGAGATAGCTAAGATGCTTATGATTATGACCAAAGAACTGGAAATGACGCTATGAAGATAGGAATACCACACTGGCATGAAAAACAACCTTTTCATAAATGAAAAATTCTAAAAGAGTCAGAGCGTCAAGGTAAACTAATGACAAAAAAAAAAATGTAGAATTGCATAACAGCTGCAACAGATGATATGCTATGGTATACAACAAATACTAGTTTTTTTTTACAAATTGTACGCAATTCGTAGGAAATATGTGGTAGTAGTAGAAGATTTAAGCTATATGTAGGTCTATATAGGGTGCATAGCAAACATGCCATTTCACTGGCGAACCGTTGATCCTAGAGGCATATTTAGGGGCCATTCAAGTATTACGTAAGCAGATTTTCAGCCATTTTTGACCCCCCCCCCCCCTGTCAGCAAAACACAGACCCTCCCCTCCCCGTCAGCGAAATTTCGTCAGCAGCTTAGAATATTTCATATCTTCAAAAAGGGATGGTTGACGATGTAAGCAACCTTCAAACCCCCCCGATGCTGACGTAATACTTGAATGACCCCTCTTACGATTAGAAAAGTATCCAAATAACATGTAGTACACAGATATGTCATTCATGTTTCAAGGGGTTGTGTAGTTATTAAAATGAAAAAAATTAACTTTTTATATGGTCCCCAACAACCCAATTAGGAAGTTGCTGCTCTGTCTCCCCTGATGTGAGCAAAGAAATTCTACATTTCTAAGTGCAATATTTGCTGAGATATTCAAATTTTAAAATCTCAGTTTTTCCAACTTTCCTCCCTTTTTTGAATTTCAATATCTCAGCGAATATTGGAAAGGTGTTTTTTTTTGCTATGATCTCCCTTGAAACATGAATGATATATCTGAGTTCTAAATCCTATTTGGATACTTTTTCTAATTGGAAGTATGCCTCAGATCAACGATTCACCGGTAAAATGTCATACATCTTGTTTCCTATGCACCCTGTGGATACACAGTGTCCTCTACAAACTCATATGAGTATTCAAAGGTGTAGTTTTCTATACAAAACCGATTTCGCCTTCTATTTCATATCTATCCACAGAATTTGAAAAAAAGTTTTTAATGACTCTGTATATAATGCACTTCATAACATGTGATGATCAGAAGAGTTCTATTGTTATGTGCTTACCTAGCACTCACGTCTCGTACTGGAGGAACGTCAGAGAATAAGATGTGTCTCTCCCTCTTGTCTAATATATGCCTGTTATTCTCATCTGCACAGAATTCAGGACATTGAACAAAATTATCGAGGAGGAAATTCAAGCTCTTCAAGTAAGATGCTTCAGATGTTATCACTTCAAACATGGCCTCTTGGAGTTTACGTTCATGCTGAGATATCGTGTCAAGGATCAAACTGGCTCGAACCTGGGAATTTACACAAATTTTGGAAATGTACAATATTCGTCTATAAGAAAGCAAACAAAAAAATTATATTTTTTTATATATAACAAGAATTGAATAAAAAAAATAACCAATGACAAACCTCTGGTACTTCACACCACAGAGTGCGTTGACCACCTTCTTTCCGAATGAGCTCCATGGCAGATGTCTGACTTTGCATAGTCAATGGCTTATGCTCTGTGCTGTCTATTTCACATATGCTCTTCTCCTCTAGCATATCCTCGAATTCAGATTCAGATCCACTGGTCAGGTACCACATTGTGGCACGCTCCTGGGCGTTTTTATGGTAAAACTGATACAGGGGCTCTTCTTCGAAAGGAGATTTCAAAAGCTGCTGAGATAAAAAATCAAACATCATTAAACAACTATCCCAAACACTAATGAAAAAAAGATGAGTCAAAATAAACTTCAAATGAATGGCATATCAAAGAAATTTGATCTAACGGTTTTATCAATAAAAAGATATGAATCTTCGAGACTTCTCGTATTATATTTTTATTCACATGTAATGATTAAAGATTTCTAAATATCCAGGCATGTCCAAACCAGGAGGGGGGGGGGGCAAAGGGAGCAATCGCCCCTCTTCACTGTGTTTTCTAGAAACGGGAACAAAGGGGGAATTTACTACCATGTTTTAGATCATAGTTTCCCAAACTTCTTGTTTCATCACCCCCTTCATCAGAACTCTCACTGCCTCCAACTCAAGTGAATCCATAGGATCTTATGTTAAATCCGTAGCTTCTATCGCCCCCTAGACCATTCCATCACCCACCAGAGGGCAATATTGCCCACTTTGGTAAACACTGGCTCAGATTAATCTGTTACTTATCCTATTGGTCTTTGTCATCTTGAGATACACTTGATGTCTCATGTCCTGGTTTTATGAGATTTGTCAATAAAGATGTAGCAATATGTTGAATTCATTACACTAAATCAGCTTTCCTTGTCACCCGTGGCTTTCTTGTTTCAGTCATTGTTTATTCACAGCTCGCCAGAATGGTCTTAAAAAGAACCACTTCATGACGTTGAATAGGTACACTTCAATATGGGCAGCTTACCATACACCTATGAATGTCCCTAAAGAGCTCTGATGCTCACTTTGAGAAAACACTGCAATAAAGGCCTCTTCTCTAAATTTTATCACTCATTTTTAAAAAATATATCTGCCTCTTTTTGCCCTTTTATTTGATCTCTGCCCTTCCGACCCCCCCCCCCCTTCAAAAATCTCTGGCCAATCCCAATACTTCATTTTCATTCCCCTTCTTCCAAATTCCTTGACCCTCTAACTGCTTCTTTTTTTTTTTTTTTAATTTCAGCCCCGTTTTTTTCCCGGGAGGCATGTCCTCCTTTTTTTGGCTTCTCACACTCTGCAGGTCTAGTTTGAGAAAAAGCACTTAATATCGTAAAGTTCCCTCTAAACATCTCTAGTGGTACCACAAAAAAGTAGTAATGGACGAAAAGTTCAGGTAATGTTCCAGAGCAATGGTTCTCAACCTGAGATGATACGGCTGACTTGTGGGCCTGGGAAACTAGGAGGGGGAGCGCGGGTAGAAATCAAGTGGAAAAGGCACTGATAGCTGTGAAATTGAGTTCATGGTGTTGAGACCAGGGCCGTTTTAAATGCATCATGGGCCCACGAGCCAAGTGATTTTTCCAAGGCCCTCCCAGGCAAATTTACATGCTCACTCTCCAAAATTTCCACCAGGTCTCTTTTGTGAGCCTCCCCCCCCCCCTTCTCTTGAGGTGCCTGGTAAGCCCATGCATTAAGACAGCACTGGTTGAGACAATCCTGCACAGACTCAAGACAAGAAGGAAAAAAGCTGAATTCTAGAACAGAGATCCAAAAATCTTATTTATAAATCACTATAAATTTACTGAATAAATTGGTTTCAAAAGTAGAAAGGGTCTTGCTCCTGGATGGTGGGGCTGGTTAATAGGCCAGGTTCACGAGAAGAAAATATGATATAAAAAAGGCCATGGGTAAAAAACGGTTAATAAACAACTGGTTTTGGAGAACATTTCCCTGCACAGGGGTTCCCGCAAACTTTTCTCAAGGATTGAGCAACAGTACAAATATTGTAAAACACATCTCATTACGACAAATATTATATATAACATCATACTTCAGATTTGTATTCTTTGACTAGAGGCAAACTTAAATTGCTTTGTCTTGATGCTGCCCTTCGCTCTGGGTATGGATTGAAATCTGATTCTATGTGCAATGTGAAACCAGAGCTATAAGTGGTAGATGATGATGCTCCCGAACTTCCGCTTTCATCCACAGCGTAACTCTCATATGATGCTGAACTTCCAATTGAATTCCTGAACGAAAAATCATCACATTAAAATTCCAAAATCATATTTATGTTACATACATAAAAATAACCAGAGCTAACATGGTCATGTAAAATGTCACTATGAATAAAAATGTTGTTGTATTCTCTCAACATGTGTGAAATCAAAATGAAGTAATCGCTGACCATTGTCACTGAACATAGGTAAGTGATGAGATTGGTGAATAAAACCGAGCCGAAGTAGTGCCTAGACTTAAGACTGTGTTGAGTGTTGGGGCTGTCTTAACAAAAAAATGTGGGGCCTACCTAGAGATGGCAAATCATAGTTCCCCAAACTTATCTGTTCATCCACCTTCCCCCCTGCTCAGAATTTTTATTTCTCACCACAACCTTTTCTGAGATCAATCGTATAGGATCTCGTGTTGCATCCATCAACCTCTAGTATGCTCCATTACCCTCCAGGAGTCACCCACTTTGGGAAGCACTGTATTAGATGATGATAGGGAGGAAGGAAGCAAATGCATAAGAGAGCCTCATGTTATTAACACAATTTTTTCTTAAATGCATTGAAAGGGTATTTACTCATGAGTATCAAAGAATACATTAGGGATTTCAAAATATCCTGATATGGTGGCTAACCCTCAATTAAGTGATAAAAAGGATTCAATCATAATCCGTTGCAAGGGCAAACTCCACTATAGCACCAGATTTCTATGAAACAGATGGTGGCATTGGATCTGGGATCAACTGTGAAGTTGAAATCATTATTCAAGCAGAGAGGCTCAATGTTTATTATGAACTAGCTTATAATAACCAACGCTGCCTGGGTTTTCTTCAAACTTTACTGAGAGGATCCAAAAACCATTATAAAGGCATGAACTATTATACATAATGCTGGCAGCATTAAATACTTCTGATGGATTTGGTACCAACTTAATGTCATTGAATTACATCAATTAAATTCGACAAAATTGAAGATAAATATTTTTTACTAAAAAAATCAGTCATATATGGACCCCCCCCCCCCCCCCGGCGTAAAAGAGACAGCTTCGGTAATGGATACCTGAGAATGGTTGGTTACACAGGTTAGTATACTACTTTTGGTAACATGAAACGTTGTATACATTCTTATAAGGAGTTTTTGATGAATTGGGATACGCTGGAATGTGTCATGTGTATATGCATGGCCTTAACCCATTGTTGTGTTGCATATCCTGCCAAGCCGACGATGTTTGGCGAGATTTGATCTCGCTTAGTCAGAAACACACGCTTCCGCTGGCAGTCACTGCGGAATAAACACGCATAACAACCATCCTGAAATTGTCAAGTTTATAAATTATATAGTAATAAATATTTTATTTTAACTCGCACAGCCATTATTTTTCTCAACTCCTCCATCACTAACCAAAAGGATGGTGACCCAGATGTAGCCTTTGAAGCATGTGAAGAATTTCTTCATTGTTTTGCATTCGCCTCATGGTTTCACAGTATCGGTTTCTTTTTTGGACATGACAGAAGAATCGGCAATATGGATACCAATTTTTACCGCGTCGAATCTCGCCTTGTGGTTTGAAATGTGCGAAGCTACCTTCGAGCTCGCAACACCGAACTCAAAAACTATGTAGGCTACAACCACTGCATTTCTCACCTGCCACCGGAAAAAACTACAATGGTACGCAATTTCATCATGCAGCGCGGGAAAGTCAACCCGTATGAAGAACTGAAAGCATGGCCATGTTAAAAGCATCATAAGTGGTTTTTCCTAGGCCCTACCTTGTAAATTCTAGAAAATTTCAACCGGATCTCATTTTAGTGAGGTCCCCCCCCCTTTCCCCTGAGGGACTGGGGCCATATTATAAAAATATATTGTAAAATACGGGACAATCCAACAAACTTACCTAATTCACGTCTCCCGAAACATAGACCTGAATAAGTAACTGGCGGTGCCCCAGCCGCGCAGGTCGCACGGCCAAAGAACCGCCCCTAGTTAAGAACACTGATTATGGTTTCTTTTCTGAATTGTTTTAAACTCTGCTTCAACATTATAGGAGGGTGCCCACATTCTTGCTTGACACAGCTGACCAAACCTCTAGTTGTGGCCCCAGGTCTACAATGGTCTTAAGGTGGCCTTGATGCAGGGGCGTAGCCAGAAATTTCGTTCGGGGGGGGGGGGACCAAACTGACAGAACAATGGATTTGGCCATCTTTTTTCCTTTTATCGGTCATTTTCTCACATTTCGGGGGGGGGGGGACCAGACCCCCAAGTCCCCCCCCCCCTCCCTGGCTACGCCCTTGCCTTGATGTACAAATGGGTAGGGACAGAAAATAGAAAGTAATCTCTGTCCGTGCGGGATCTATTTTTGGTGCCCCTGATGATGTTTCTCAGCTCAACAAAAAATTTTTTTTTTTACCTTCCAACTCGGTTTTAGTACCCTTTCCTAGAGAGGTGCCCCATGTGGAAGGACAGGTCGCACGGCTTCTGCAGGGACTCAAGGCTTCAGCCTAGTTTCTTATAATTTTTGTTTTTCACACTATAAATTCTTTATCAAGGGACCAGTGAAAAATCTTACCTCCAAGGCCCCAATAAAGATCCCATCCTAGCAACCCTACAGCAGGATGTGGGTGCGATAAATGAATCCAGTCTTCCTGCTAGGCCAGTACGTCCTATACATATTTTATCTAGGAAGTAATGAATCCTGTATATACCGGGTGACTCTGACTCGAAACGTTATGCTCTCCGCCAATAGCAGTTTATTTTTACTGGTAGCATTTGCAGCGAATTCACAATGGCACTAACAATTTTAAGGGAATTAAAATTAATATTCTAGAATACTTCAAGACATTCATTTTTAAAAACATTGTTGCTGCTGCTATCTACTTTCAAAATCAGAAGTGTCTTATGTGTAGGCTGAAAGAAATACAGGAAATCGGAATTCTAAATACGGGACATCACCAATTATCGCCAAAAATGATGCTAAAAGTAAACAAAGTTGCCAAATATTACAGAAATTACGTAAATATCAAAATGGCGAGAAATAGAGCATTACTGCAAACTGCAGTAGATTTAAATGAATTCCATGAAATAAACGTTCATCAAGACAAATGTGAGAAATTAGTATTCTTACTAGGGATACGGAAGTGGGAGACCCCCCCCCCCCACTTCTCTTCACAACATATCTAGTGGGGCCCCACACTGGATATATCTCGGGCTACCGATGTGTTGCAAATTTTACAATGTTAAACAACAAAAATCAATGGGATACATCGAAGGGCCCCGAATTAGAACCTGCCAACATTTCCATGGAGCCCTGACCTGGAAGCTTGTCGGACACCCCCCTGTGAAGGGCCACGAAAATTTTTCATTTTTATCGATTTTACAACAAATAAAATCCAGGGCTCCACATCCAGTAGCGGGGACACAATACGCAGATTTTTAGTGGGGAATCCAGACTGGATTTATCTTGGTCTTCCGCTGTCACAAATTCTACAATGTTAAACAATAAAAAAGAATCAGATTCATCCAGGGCACCAAAATGAAACCTGTAAACATGGGGCCCCCGACTTGGAAACTTGTCAGTCATCCCTTGCTGTGAGTGTCATGAAAAATGTTCAATTGTATTCGTTTTACCAACGAATGAAATCCAGGGCCCCCAACCAATTACCCGTGACACAAATTCGCATACGTTTAGTGGGGCCCCAGACTGGCTTTATCTCGGGTTTCCGCTATCGCAAATTCTACAACAGAAAAGAATAAGATTCATCCAGGGCCCCAAAATGAAACCTGTAAACATGGGGCCCCGACTTGGAAGCTTGTCGGTCATCCCCCGCTGCGAGTGCCATGAAAAATTTTCATTTGTAATCATTTCACCAACGAATGAAGTCCAGGGGCCCCAACCAATTACCCGTGACACAAATTCACATACGTTTAGTGGGGCCCCAGACTGGCTTTATCTCGGGTTTCCGCTATCGCAAATTCTACAACAGAAAAGAATAAGATTCATCCAGGGTTCCAAAATGAAGCCTGTAAACATGGGGCCCCCGACTTGGAAGCTTGTCGGTCATCCCCCGCTGCGAGTGCCATGAAAAATTTTCATTTGTAATCATTTCACCAACGAATAAAATTCAGGCCAACCCACGCAACTACCCGTGACCGAATTCGCAAATTTTATGGGGCCCCCACACTGGACATATCTTGTGCTTCCGCTATCGCAAAATTTCCAACGTTAAAGCAGCAACAAAACAATGAGATCCATCAAGCGCCCCTGGAAATAAAAACTTTTAACTTTCCCATGAAGGTATATGTACAATCCCCCCCGGGTACCCCGACCCTGTGTGTTGGGAGCACTGCTGTTATATGTATATACATACCTCTCAGCATGACCCCCCCCCCCCCTCCCCACAAGGGCCACAACGATTCTTATCACTTTTTGATTTTTCACACTATAAATTAACCACAGAGGGGGCACCTGAAAAGCTGGTTCTGGGGCTCGCCATCTAAATTCCGGCCTATGGGCCCCTGCTGTAGATAAGATGGCCCCGATGGGTCCCGATATGTGCTAGAGTTAAATGAATACTTGACCCAAAATCGTAACAGACTTCCGTGATACAAAAACGTAACAGATTTCTGGCACTCAAAAACGTCACTAATTTCGGTTGCTTAGAAACAGGCCCTTTTCGAGTTTGTGATTTTATATTATAGAGAAGATTTATAATTGTAATTATCATAATATAATTTATGAGTGGGAAAATAATTTAATTTTTTCACTTCAATAAGGAATTAAACTTCGAGTATGCTTCGTACGGGAAAAACCGGGACACTTTGGCTAAAAAGTCGGGACGACCAAAAAACTTATGTGGTGATGACGAAGCTCAGGTATAAAAAACTAAATTCTTCATTCAGCTTTGCTCCTTATAAACAAAGTTTATAAACTGACCTGAGAGATCAAACTTCTAGTTCAGTAATTTTTTCAAGACCCAAGGAGACATCCAAAACAAAGGAGCTCCACACAAGCAGACGAGAGGTAAAATCGCAAAAAGTGAATTCTTCCACACTCTACTTTATAGTAATGTGCTGCCATCTAATCTCAAATTTAAAAGTGACTTATGTGGTGATGATGAAGTTCAAAGTAAAAAAAACTATATTCTTTATTTCACTCAGTTCCTTATAAACAAAGCTCATAAACTGAACTGGAAGTTTAAACTAAAAGTTCAGTTATTTTATTTGAGTATAAGGAGACATCCAAAACAAAGAACCTCTTAATGAGCAGACGACAGACAAGAAGTTGGTTTGTTCGGTTCCCTACAAGCTAAGCTTACAAACGGAACTGGAAGTTGGAACTGCCAGTTCAGTAATTTTTTCAGAACACAAGGAGACGTCCAAAACAAGTAACCTGGAGAGAAGCAGACGACAGAGATTCTGAAGCTTGCATGGAGCTTAAAGCCGGGTTTTCCTAGGAATAGGTTTGTTGCGCAGCGTGAACCGAATTAGACTATTTCGCGCCGACAGAAACGTGTTACATAATCACGCTACGCGTTTGTGTTTTCCTAGCGTGGCGCATCAGATCAGGACGACTATATAAAGTATATGGCTTTGGCATCAGTTAGTCTGTCGTCTGCATGCTCCGGTTTGAAGGGAAGGGAAAGAAAACACACAAGAGTGAAGAGAATATCGGCAAAACCGCGGCGCACGACGCACTTGACTCCTCCAGAAGCAGTCGGCCAATCACGCCGGACGTAAAGCGCTGTCGTGAGGCGTATTGCGCTCTGTAGGAAAACAGTCATGCTGCTTTTCTTGCTGGTGAGTGGACGGCGTGTCGCGCTGGGCGAATCACGTTGCGCGCGGCACAGGAAACCTGCTCCTAGGAAAATCCGGCTGAATATCGGCAAAACCGCGACGCACGATGCATTTGACTCCTCCAGAAGCAGTCGGCCAATCACGCCCGACGTAAAGCGCTGTCGTCAGGCGTATTGCGCTCTGTAGGAAAACAGTCATGCTGCTTTTCTTGCTGGCGAGTGGACGGCGTGTCGCGCTGGGCGAATCACGTTGCGCGTGGCACGGGAAACCTGCTCCTAGGAAAACCCGTCTTTATATTACTGGAGGGAGCATCCATCCGACGCGACGGCAGCGACATCAAATGCAAAGAACTCAGGTGAAAACAAAGTTTCCGCCTGGCAATTTGTCCATAGAAATGTACAGTTCGGTCCATGGCCCCCCACATCCTGGAGCAGGGCCCCTAGGCTGGGATCTTTTGCGGGGCCCCCCGACCAGATTTTCACGGGACTCTTTATGATGAATTTATAGCGTGAAAAAGCAAAAAAATTGTGAAAATCGTCCCGGGGGCCCCCAGGGCTGGAGCCCTGTCAGCCCCACCCCTTGTGGGGGGGCCATGGTTCCGTCCCTAAATATTGTGATTTAAAGATTAAAAAAACGGACTGGAAACTCATCTAAAGGTGAAAAAAGATTAAATTATTTATTTCATTAATACTGGAATAATTTCTTTTATTAATACTGGAATAATTTCTTTCATTAATACTGGAATAATTTCTTTCATTAATACTGGAATAATTTCTTTCATTAATACTGGAATAATTTCTTTCATTAATACTGGAATAATTTCTTTCATTAATACTGGAATAATTTCTTTCATTAATACTGGAATAATTTCTTTCATTAATGTGGAATTAATTTCATTAATGTGAAAGAAAATTTCTTTCATCAATTCTGGATTTTCCTTCATCAATTCTGGATTTTCCTTCATTAATTCTGGAATTTTCCTCCATTATTTCTTGAATTTTCTTTCATTAATTCTGGAATTATTTCCTTTATTAAATATTATTTATTTTATTACTTCTGGAATAATTGCTTTCATCAATTCTGGATTTGTTTTTCATTAACGCTGAAATTATTTCTTTCATTGATTCTGAAATGATATCTCATTAATTCTGGAATTGCCTCTTTCATTCATTTTAGAATTATCTCTTTTTCATTAATTTTGGAATTATCTCTTTTTCATTAATTTTGGAATTATCTCTTTTTCATTAATTTTGGAATTATCTCTTTCCTTCATTCTGGAATTATCTTTAATTAATTTTATTATTATCACTTTTATCAATGCTGAAATTATCTCTTGCATTAATTCTAGAATATTTTCTTTTTCGTTCATTAATGCTGAAATTATCTTTAATTAATGCTGAAATTATCTTTAATTAATGCTGAAATTATCTCTTTCATTAATTTTGGAATTATTGCATCAATGCTGAAATTATTTTTTTCTCTTTCTCATTAGCCCCCCCCCCCCCCCCCCCCCAGTAATATAAGCTCAATGGAGGCTTGGTATATACTGTTGGTGCTGCCATCTAATCTCAAAATTTCTGGCAACTCATTTCTGGTGATGATGATGAAAAAGAGAGAGAGAGAGAAAGTTCTTTATTATTTTTTAGCATAAAAATTTTTTATGAGATGAAACTTTCGGTAACAAAAATTTGTACATTTGCAATAATCGATTTTATGTAGAAAAAATAATTATTTCTTTCCCCAAAAAAAATCGGACCATATGGATGATCCAACAAATAAGTGAAAATACGGATTATGTGGTCTTCAGATAGGATTACAGATTTGAAACTGAAAAAGGAGGACGCCTGGTGTGAACATTAGGCACAGTGCCGTCTTAATACATGCCTCCCCCACCCCCAGTTGTAAGACATATAGACGACTCCAGGAGAATCTGAAGTATAAATTACATTAAGCATATTTAATAATTTACAACATGGGAATCGTTTTCGCGACCTGAGATACCAACGTGCCTCGTCTCCGGCGTGTGTAGACAACAACTGATAAAACTAACTGATAAAATTAACTATTCTTTGTTTATATCGATCACACTCATTTTCAAAATCAGAATTTGTTGAAGAACTTGACTCTATATTAATGAATACAAAATCCAAAAATGTCCTATTGGTAGGTGACATCAATATAAACATATTAAAACCCAATAATGACGATCTAGATTACATGAATATGTTGTCAGGACATGGTTTCCTCCCCTTAATTACTGATCAAACTAGGCCTCTTTCTGATAGTTGTATTGATCATATTTATCTACGTCACTCAACTAATATTACCAAATACTATTCATCAATAGTTGACACAGACATAACTGACCATTTTCCGATCGTTTGTAAACTTCACTTTGCCACCCCAATATTAGATAAAATAAGTCAAACTATACATAGGAAAATGAAAATTATTCGGTATGCTGATATGTCAAATTTTCTCCAAAATTATGAATTTCGATTCGATCACACTCATCCCGAAAAAGATTTTGATAATTTTTTATCCACCATGAATGTCATTGTCCAAAATCATTCCAGTGACCGAATAATTGTTTCAAGGAAGAAGATCGGTAAACCATGGGTTACAGGCGAAATTTGCAATTTGATTAAGACAAAACAACAACTTTACATAAAAACAAGAAAATATCCGTATGACCTCTCTATGGAAACTGCATATAGAAATATAAAATCAAGAATCAAATCTAAAATAAAGCAATCTAAAAAACAGTACTACTCTTTCAAGTTCTCGGAATGTCGTAACAATACTGAGCGTTGGAAGTTTGTTAACAGAATATTAGGCACTGAGAATAAAGAGAATGTACTTCCAGAAAATGTTGAACCTCTGATTCTTGCCAATCAATTTAACTTGTATTTCAATAGTATTGGAAGAAATACTGTAGTTTCCATGGATGACTATAAAAACTACGTACGTGGTTTTCAAAATTCAATTTTTCTTTCTTCAACTAATATTTTTGAAATAAAGAAAATTATTAACAAACTAAAAAACTCTGTATCTTCCATCGATGCAATGAACTCAAAAGTTTGGAAGCGATTTCCTGACAGCGTCATTCAGGTATTCTCTGATCTAGTTAATAATTGTTTTCAAAGTGGTGTTTTCCCAGAATCACTCAAAAAAGCAATCATTACCCCTATCTATAAAACCGGTGACAAGAATGACCTCAGCAATTATAGACCAGTCTCAGTTCTCAGTACGACAACCAAAATATTGGAATCTATCTTAAAATGTAGATTATACTCGTTTTTAAATGCTAATAATTTTTTTTCAGAAAATCAACATGGTTTCCTGCCAAACAAAAGCACTGAAACTGCACTAATTGAATTTAGCAAATTTGTGGTTGATAGCTTAGATAACTCAAAACAAACAATAGCAATTTTTCTTGATATACGAAAATGTTTTGACAGCATCAATCACAATATATTGCTTGCTAAATTGCACACATATGGTATTAGAGGTACTGCTTATAAATTATTTGAATCCTATCTTAATAATAGATCTCAATCTGTTAAGTGTGGTAAGCATATTAGTAGTCCAGTAAACATGCACAGAGGAATTCCACAAGGAACTACTTTGGGACCGTTGCTTTTTACTATCTATATTAATGATTTCTGTAACCTTGAACTAAATGCCAAAATAATCACATTTGCGGATGACACTGTACTTCTTTATTCTGAGAATGATCATCAATCATTGGATCATATTATTAACAACGATTTAATCAAAGTCCGAAATTGGTTTCGATCAAATGATCTCGAAATAAACATTCTAAAAACAAAATACATTAGTTTCTCAAACCTCACTAATTTCGATAACTGTAACCTCATTTTTCATAATAAAAACTGCCCTACTGATCTTTTATGTACCTGTACTCCATTAGAACAAGTAAGCTCCATTAAATACCTAGGTATTGTTATAGATCGAAATTTTAAATGGAAGTCCCATGTAAAACATATCCAATCAAAACTTTGTTTTATAGTTTATAAATTTTATTATCTAAAACATTATCTAAATACTCATTTTTTGCTGTCATATTATTATTCCCTTTTTCATTCTCATCTATTATATGGACTATCTGTTTGGGGCAGTGACTACATCAATACGTTGCGACCCATCATCCAGACCCAAAAGAAAATAATCCGATCACTAACTGGCAATTACTCAACTCCGTCATTTGATCTCTACCGGCAACTTAACATACTCCCTTTGCGGTATTTATATTTTTATAAATCGATTCTCCTACTTAATAAAAAACAACTTTGTCTCCCTCTTAATTTATCAAGGACATCAAATAGATACAATAACATTCTTAATATTCCCTTGATACATAAAACAGTGAAGAAAAACCATTTTACATATCTTATTCCGAAATTTTATAACAAACTGCCGCATGATATTCTTTTTCCCCCTTCAATACCGTTACTGAAAAAACGTTTAAAAAATTACCTTTTTTTCAATAGCTAACATCAACGATCATTTTTAAAAAACAACAAAAACAGAGCTCTATCGATCAGTGCTAAATCGAATTTTCTAAATGTCTAAGTACACTTCCTGCTGTTTGCCTCCACATGTCGAAGTCGCAAAACAATTCTCGCATCAATCTAGCATTCCATAATCTTCATTTATAATGTATATGAAAACATACTGTATATCTGAAATGTTGTATTGTATTCTAATTGTACTATCTAATTGTATTCTATTGTATCTATAATTGCTCACAGATGCAGAATTACTTCGATATAATTATCAACATTTTTCCCTCCCCCTCTTTTTTTTTTTTTTTTGTGTTCGTTCTGTCCTTGAAATTGTATTGTAATTACTCATCGATACTTCGTGTTCATCAGTACAGATCCACGGGATCTCTTGGTGAATTTGTTTTATTATTTTGTGCTATTTCATCGTGTTAAATAAAGTTCAAAAAAATAAAAAAAAATAAAAAATAAAATAAATGACGTCGTGGAGTTGTACACTTCGTACAAGAAAGGAAAAATATGTACTGAGTATGGAAGTACACTATGGTATGGCAACGCCATCTGTCGAGTGAAATATGAACTGAGGGTGCCGGCGCACCACACAGTAATAAAAAACTCGAAAAATGATCAAAATTATCAAATTGCAACGTATATTTGATAAAGAGATGATGAAGTGCTTTAAAAGTATAACAAAAATTTATGTCTGTTCAATATGGTTCGAGCCACGATGAAGTGTCAGCAGGTGGACCATGATAATTATTAATAATAATTTATTAATTTTGTAAAATTAATATAAATGTCATTCCCTCTCAATTGATCGTGTTTGATTACGATCCAGACTATCAACACGTTCCTGAAATAATCAAAAATATGAGTGTAATGGAATGCGTTCTTTGTGGAAGAAAAATTTCCCCTTCAAGATTTACGTTCGTAACTCAAAAAGTTTGTAAGTCGGGGAGCAACTACATACAATTTTTTTAGAGGGCGCAGATTTTTTTTTCGTATTGGGCTGTGAAATTGTAAGCCTGGACCTGTCTCCTATTTTTGAATTTAAATATCTCAGGGAATAATGCAGTTAAAAACCATGTAATTTGTTTGTTGGGCTCAGAAGAGAAAGAGCAACAACTGTCTAATTGGAAGTTAGAGGACAGGGGGGGGGGGATCGTATAAAAATTTTAATTCATTATTTTATTTTTTCATCTTCAAAACTCGTACAGGGTGATTTCTGGTCACATTTTGAGAATTTTTAATATTAGAATCACACCACTACGACGAACGGTTGATGAGATAAAGGCTGTAACAACACTCCAAGGAGGAAACCATTGAATGTTAGAAGGGCCACAATATTACCAATAGGCAGGGCCGCAAGTAGTGGGGGGGGGGGGAGCAGGCAGGTCTGGTGCCATGGGCACATCACAAAAGGGGCACAAATTTCACCATTCAACCTATCCTTCAGCATTATGATGGGGGTGCCTAAATGAGTGGTTGCCCCAGCTAACCAAGTACCCAGTTGTGGCCCTGCCAGTAGGTATCTTATTTCTGACAAATCACCGTTATGTTGGGTATTTTTTCTTTCAGATACGTTCTGAAGTTTGTAATTTACACCTGGTAGCATTTCTTTTACTTCTATAGATCAAACCACGCAGTTAATCTACTAATGACCCACAAAAATCATGTCCTTATTCTGGTGGAACTTGGTTTACTGCATGGGGCACTTCTGGCACCGTGGTGTCAAGTGACAATCAGATCTGGTTCCGATTTTCAAGAGTAAATATGCAAATAGGTAGGTAGGAATTTTTTTAGCTAGGTAGTAGAGCCTCTCTCGAAAAGCTAATCGAAAAACTCAGCAAAATAATGTGGTCTACGTGGGTGGAGATACGGGGGTGTGAGGCATGCCCCCAGCTTCAAAGGTGGAGTCAACTGATCTGATGTATATATATTCCACATCAGAAAAATTTTGTATGTGGGTGTATGATAATGTTAAAACAGCCCTGTTAGTACTTTATGAAAATTTTGAAAAGCTAATAGAAAAACTCAGAAAAATAATGTGGTCTACATGGGCGGAGATATTGGGGGGGGGGGGAAATGGGCAGGCGTTGCCCCCCAGCTTCAAAGGTGGAGTCGACTGATGATCTAATGTATATATGAATTGACATCATCGTGCCCTTCAGACTTCCAAGTCTATCTCCGCCTATGGGGGTCTAGTTTGATTATTATTATTAGTTTCTCATCTTTTGCGCCATCCTTGTGATAATGATCTTCAACTATACAATCAAGTGTTCTTAAAATTTTAGGATCTTCTATCGGATTATCGATGTTGAAAAAAATTTTACACTAAAAAGAAATACCATTTGATATCTTTTTGTGGTGCCCTTTTAGTACTGATGCGCTAAGCACGTGCTTATTTTGCTTAATGGTTAAACCAGCCCTGGATGGGTATCAAGATTCGGAACTCCTGTTACCATCACAACCAATCATCGACGGAACTTTGAATCCACTCTTTTCCGTGAGTTTAACAAAATTCTCGGCACTCACCGAATACATACAACTGCATACCATCCTCAATCCAATGGTATGATCGAAAGATTTCATCATACTCTGAAAAGTGCCCTTGAAACACACAACAACACTCAATGGACAGAGTCATTACCAATAGTTCTGCTGGGATTGCGAGTTGCTTACAAAAACTACATTCAAGCCACCAGCGCCGAGCTTGTTTACGGTACAACAGTTTGTCTTCTAGCTGACCTACTTTCTCCCGAGGCATATAGGGAAACAGCTGACTCAAACTATGTTTCACGTTTGCGTGAAATTATGCGTAAGCTATCACCTCTCCCTTCCTCTGGTCACAACACAAGAAGTGTGTACATTCACAAAGATTTATCGTCTTGTCTGCATGTCTTTCTTCGAGTGGACAACATCATCCCTCTCTGACTTCTCAGAGAATGCGACAACGAAGCTAATATTGTAAAACCCAAAAACACAGTGACCAGATCAGGAAGAAGAGTTCATTTTCCTGAAAGACTCACTTATTACTACTAAGATTTAGTGAATATGTTTTGTATGCTTTCAATTTTTCAAATCATTCATTATGCCTATTTTTTGCATTTAGTATATATATAAATATATGATTTTTGTTTTGCACTCAGTATACATATTTTTACATTCGCTAATTATATTTGCATTCGTATATATATGTATTTTTTCTCTTCTAATTCACTCATTTTTACACTTATTATTCATTTGCAAGTTCTTAAATGCTGCGAATATCATTATGCATAGCATTTCATGCACACTTTTTGTTTGCACTGCATTTCATGCATTATTTGTGCCATATCACATATATTGTTTTATATACTTCATGTTTCTCTTAATCGCAACTAAGTAGCTGGGGGGGGGGGATACTCTGTTGCATATCCCGCCAAGCCGCCAAAGTTTGGCGAGAAACACATGCTTCCGCTGGCAGTCACAGCAAAATGAACACGCATAACAAACGTCCTGAAATTAAGTTTATAAATTATATAGCAATAAATATTTTAACTTGCATAACCATTATTTTTCTCAACTCCTCCATCACTCACCAAAAGGATAGTTGTTACAGTTAGGCTAGTTTCATATTGCACTAGTGCTGCCATCTGGCTTCCATATTTTGAAGTGAATATCGTGAACGCTTGAATTTTCGTGTTATTTACTGAATGAAATGAGGTTTCATTCAATTGAAATGAGGACACCCAATGACCTTTATTTTGTTAGTACAATAGTGTCTGCGGGTCAGAAAAGGTGTAGAACCCACCCCCCTCTCCCAGGAACTTCTGGAGTTATTTTAGTGCCAAATGTTTTTCTAAATGCAAATTTTCTTCTTGTAAATCAAAACCTTCGGCACAAAATGATTAAAACAAAAATAGTCGATTCCTTCCCAGGTGTGGGTGCAACATGTATCTGATCAACATCATATATTATATTTTACACTAATTTTAAATTACACAAGCTCTTATAGGGAATGTTCACTGAAGAAGAAAGGATTCACAGAAACAACATACCTCTTTCGCTGATTCAGTGAGTCGATGGTAGCATAAATAGACCCAGTTTCAATATCGGAATATGTTGGCTGATTATCATCACCTGAAAATTGTGGAAAACATTAATTTCCGGCATGAAAATTTAGAAATTCTTCAGAAATTTTTTTTCCCACCGCCCCCCAATGCAATATCACCCATAGGGTCCCATGCTATACCCATAGCTTCTACTGCCCCCCTGGAACATTCCATCACCCCCAAGGGGGCATTAATGCCCACATTGGGAATCACTGATCTAGAGTTACAGAAATTTCATGGTATTTTGCATCTTGTTGAGACATTTAACCTCTTAAAATATAAATTTTTTACTTTTCTTAGTTTAGTTATAGAACAAAGTTCTACCTAGAACAATGGTAGCTGTCATTTTACCGCTATAGAGATTATGTGTTATTTATGGCTACCAAACATCCTGAAATGTAAACTTTTCTCGTGTGAACGTAAATATGAAAAAGAATAGATATTCTATCACAGTGGGGGGGGGGGGGGTTTGCTCTTCGCCAACATTAATTTTATACCATTCAAAGCTGTGCATTGGAAGAAGCTCATCTGCATAGCATACATTATTCGATCCATATGGTATTTCTATGGATCTTGCTGCTTTTACTGCAGTGAAGCGAATGTCAACGGTTTTGTCTACTTTGTGGGACATAAAGAAAAAGGCATTCTCATGATGAGCAGCTTCTCTAATTTTAATATTTTATCAAGCATTGGCACTTTCATCCAGTATGATACGCTGTCGAACCGCTACCCTCTTTTATATGTGAAAATCATAGTTTTAATTTCATCAACTGTTGAGAACATCAAACTTGATGGACAACTGTTTCCATTTTACTAGTTATTCAGAATACGTTGTGAACAATCAGGGGAAAATGAACTGAAATTTTTGTTGGGTGCTGATGATGAGACCACACCAGATCCCATATCGTTAGTTGGTAAGCAGAAAAAGATCTAGGTCTGATTATCAGACCACAGTTGAAATTGCAGGCAAAGCAAATAATTATGACTCTATTATAAGTGTGATACATTTTTCGAACAAAGTGCCCGTACACAACAATGGTATTGGCATTGAAAAGCTTTATCATGTATTTGTTACCCCCTATAATGTTTGGGATATGACAGCTATTTACGATTTTTTTATTTCGCACATGGTATCATTTTGGATATTTTTCAACCTTATTATACTTTAAAAATTATCCGTAGATTGCCAAGTGAAAATGAAGCCACGAATTACAAGAGCTCAAAGAATCACTATCAAAACTCATTTTACGGCAATAAAACAATATAACAAGCCATTTTGTCCACAATTCCAAAAAAAAAAAATGATGCACGAACAAACGTTCATTGAAAAAATTAGTCAAAGAGACTGAACAGATACTACTTTATGAAGTTTCAGTGAAGATAAATAATTTGCACTCAATTTTTCTTATTACAGTCAAAATGACTGCTTCCCATCGTTCTAGGCAATTCAAAATTTCCATCATTCTAGTGTTAACCAAGTTTAGTAGTAAAATATTTTACCAAGTTTTATTTCTGATATTTCCATGAAATCATTTGTATATAAAATATCTTGAAATTTTAAATAATAATGAATGAATATAACTCATAATAACAAATAGTGCTCCACCTTTTTCATTCAGAAGGGATTCCGAATAATGAGATGAATTGGTGTTGAATCCAGAGAAGATAGGTTTGTTTTCCAAAGACAATGAATTGTTTCTGCTTACTATCTTGTGCAGAGATGACTGGTTCTCTTTCATTTCGCAGCCACTCTTCTTTGCCACAGCTTGAGTGGGTGGAAGTGGTGGAGGTGCTGTTGGGCGTTGTATGATTTGACCCGATGATATTTTCCTTGCTCTGCCACTGACAAAATTCCTGTGGTTGCCGCTGCCAACAAGTAATGGTTCAGATGTTTTCCTGGAATCAAAACTTTTGATCGCACTGACAGTCGGATCTTGCATACAAGATTCACTAAACGGGCGCGGTTTCCCGCTGGTCATAGACAGATGAACATAAAAATGAGCGCTTTCTTTCTTCGGGGAGAGGGATTTCTTGACTGGGATATCACTGGCACTTTTCTGCTTGAGTATGCATTTGATGAAAGTATTTTTCTTTGGTGAAGTAGAGGCGCTGTTGTTGTCTTGCATCTTCAAGCCTATTTCTGTCGAATTGGGAGAGTTCTTCTTGATTTTGATTTTATTGAACTTGGAAGACAGTTCTAATTTTATATCACTTTTGGTCCAAGATAGATGCCTCCTCAACCTTCGCATCTTGCTTCCCATTTTCTTGTTGTCGACTGATTTCAGAAGGTTCTTTTCTGTGAGATCTTGGTTACTTTCCACTTTCTCACTGTGGAGAGATTCTAGACTAGTATATGATGAGAAGGTGTCTTTCTCGTTACCATCATCAGGTGACAGTGATTGAATATCATTTTCTTCATTGTTGTTGGCAACCATGTAGTTGTTGAGACTTTCATACACTGGTTCGTACAAATGCTCATCATCAGGCTCTTCGGAATTTGTCAAAGGCTAGAGGAAAATACATAGAGATGATCAAACCAATATTGTGACAATGTATAATCATAAATGTGCATGTTAATGTCATTTGTGTGATCATTTAAAGCATGAACCCCCCCCCCCCCCCAGCCCTAAATGGAAAAGGTTAACAAGAAAAGAGTCTGATGGATCCTAGAATAAAATCTTTTAGTTTTTTTTTTCATACCAAAGATCCAACCAAAGATCACATCAGATTCAGTCCTACAGATTGACTATGAAGAAATCTTTCTCTTTTAAAAGTAAGGTAAGGTGACTATTGGTATATGATGGATTTATTATACAACACAGCCAAATGTCTCTCCTGTGCACCCAAACAGAAAAAAGACAGAAGTACAATGCATGTGAATACGTGTCACCTCTATTGGGATTGGTTGGGGAAAATGTAAAGCTCCACCCTCCTTGGGAGGAGAACAGGGGTAAATATTTAGATTTTTTTATTTTCTCCTATTTATATGCTTTTTTTTATGCATCTCATACGGGAAACATTTCCCTCTAAGAAATTGATGCCAAAAAGCCTTTACCTTTTTCAAATTGTACCTGATGGGAAAAAATCATTTTAACCTCATTTTCTCTCTTTTTTTAATCCTGTTTTAAAAGTTTGAAGCTCTAATAAAATATATTTTCCTGATTAAATTTATTTTATGAATATATTGAAACTGATCACAAAATTGATGAAATGGTCATTGAAACTGATTGAAACCATCATGTTCTTTTTGACTGTGTCTTTAAACAATCAACCAAAAAAATTATAATAATTGAAATAATTACCAATCAATTTTCAAAAATTTAAATAATTAGACTGAAAATCAGCACGACGTCCTACACTATTGTAGCTAAGAAGGAGACAATGTAAACGTGGGTTGATGCAAGTCAAGGAGATGTAAATCAAGATATTACCATGGGCAACCGAAGTAACTGCTCAGCGTCCCCCCCCCCCCCACTAAATTTTAAAAGGTACCGCTAAAATTCCAAAACTAGGGAGGTTGTTCTGCATATTTTTATTCTCATCTTGTTGAATTTTTGAATGCAAAATTGAATACCTTGATGAAGATGCAAAGTAAGCAAATTCCACAGCATACTTGAAAATTTGTTTCAACAGCAATGAAACTGCAGAATCCACACACATAATATATATACTTCCACGTTTATTTTGTTCACAGTTTTGTATCCTACTGAGAAATACAGGGTGATATACATACCTATAGATCTTTGGTATATGCACCACTTGTATCACAAGAAATATCTTGTTTATCAAGGAAGAATCAGTTTGAAAAAATTTAAATTTCTGCTATGCTTGCAAGTTACTTACACTCAAGTTACTTGTAATTCAGGGTTCTACTGCATTATTTATTATCAGTGTAAATCAATGCTTCAAGAAAAGCTCACTTGATGATTCTTAAAATATGAAAAACATACAAATATTTTTTCTTGCTTTCACTAATTGATATTACGGAGTATATATTTGTAGCATATCTCACAAAGAATACTCTCACCTGATTTACCTCATTGCAGTTTATCTTATCCTTCGCAGGAGATGACTGACAGTCATTTTCTTTGAGATCTGTTTTAGAGATATTTCTAAAACTCTGTGACCAAGTCCTCTGCATTGAACTCTTGTGATGAGAATGACTTTTGTTATTGTTCTTCCGTTTCTTCAATGTGCTGAAGGAAACAAAATAAACAAAAATTGAACTGTATGTTGGAAATCAGCATGAATATTTTTTTGCGTAAATCGGTGTGATAATCATTTTCCCTGTTCATGATATTCTATTATTTACTATTGGCAACACCACACATCATTATATGCACTTATTCAGTTTGTCTTATTATTTCAAACTTTAATTCTTCAAAGATGGTACAAATTACTGCTTATGTTTGGTTCTCAAGAATTTTTGAATGAAAAATTTCCATTGAAAAAAAAAACATACACAGAGTCAACCCTTGGTTTAGAAACTCAATTTGTTCCCGAAGTCTGTTTGTAAACCAAATTGTTTGCAAACTGAAATAATTTTTTTCTATAGGAATCAATGTAAAATGCCTTAATTCATTCCTGGGACCCTGAAGATTCCAAGTGTCAATTTTTACAACACCTTTTTACACTCGAGTGCATAATGTACAGCCAATTGAAATCATCATTACTGACACTGAACACACTCAACACCCCCCCCCCCCCCCCCCATCAGAGAAGAGTAATCCCCACCTTACTAGATAGCAGGCTTAAAATCCTATACCAGGGTAGAGCCAGACAGTCTCATTAATTTCACCTACAGTAGAACCAGGGTTGGCAGGTTTTTGACACGTGGCAGTGTCTGGCGGTTTAAACCACGGTATAAACTGTCACGTCAAAAACCCTCCATCAAAAACCTTCGTGAAATCTGTCAAAAACCTCAAATATTGCTTTTCAATATAAAAATTCCCATTGGAAATACACATATTAATTGCATGTAATGTTTAAAGTGACTATGTTATACAAAGAATAAATATTTAATATGATTGTAAATTAATTTTCTACTCTCTACAGAATTATTTTGCACAAAAATATATATGGTTTTTTCCTTATAAAATATACAATTTGAATAAAGCATAGCATAAACACTGAAAGGAAAACTATGGAAGGATTTGACATTCTCTGTTTCAAGATGATTTTTGACCTTCCAAAATTTCTTCAACTGCTTATGCATGTACTTTGATATAAACCATCGGCTGTACTAATTTTAAAACAGATACGTGTTTAAAAAAGTTTATTACATCATGTATGTAATGTTGATTTCTGTTATTATTAAATTATCTAGATAATCACTGATACTTAAAACGATACTCTTATTGTGCAATAACATTGAAATATATCTAGAGATCAAAATACTAAATTGTAGGACTAAAATGTCATTTAATTTGGCAATGGTAGCTTGTATATGATGCTTAAGAAACTCCTGTAACTTATCCTTAGTCAAACTTAGTTATTCTTTCTTTCTTTTCTTTGATATGGTATATTTACTAGCATTTATAATGCAATGGTTTTCCCAATTGAAGCTGTATTCAAACATGCAAAAAAATGCTTTGGGTATCAAGTCCTATCGCTCTGCTTTGGTTGAAAATACTCTTTAAAACTCTGTGAATTTATACACACTGAGCTAAGAAATTTTTAGGGGAAAATAAATGAGTTTAATTAGTGTATTAGCAGATGCTGAGTGAAAATTTTTATATGGAATAAAATTTTGGGTGGATCAGAAAATTTAAAATATCAAAATAGGTATTTTTCCTCAGTAATTATAATTCTGAATATAAAACCCTTTAATCTACATAAAAGTAAGTGTTTTGTTATTTAATATATGGGGCCGTTCAAGTATTACGTAATATTTTCAAGTATTTACACGTTTTAGCCATTTTTGACCCCCCCCCTTGTCAGCGAAAGTCAGCAAAACGCTGACCCTTCCTTCACCCCCCCCCCCCCCCCCGTCAGCAAAATTTCGTCATCAGCTCTGCCCCTCTGAATCCTAACTTATATTTTCATAAAGGGGGGTTGATGATGTAAGGATTATCCAACCCCCCCCTCCTTGTCATCAAAAGTCAGCAAATCGGAACCCCCCCCCCATCGATGATGACGTAATACTTGAACGGCCCCTATCTATCCGGTTAACAAAAACTATTTGACATCATCGAAAGTTTTTACCAAGGTTTTCACAGGTTTAATACCAAGCTAGTTTCTGAGGTCAAAAACTAACCCTGATGCCCTATCATACATATTTTGAATAACAGCTCTATTCTACTTAGAAAATTGAACACAAGTTAAGATAAGATTAGATAAATAAACCATAAAATTATATTTTATATGTTCTAGACTTATGTTGAAAAACTCAAAATTGCAAATTATAATTAACATATTTTAACATACATTTGCTTTAATTATTGTAATAAATTAATGTTTTAAAATAAAACATTGTAATATGCAAAAAAGTAAGTTTTTCATCATGTTATATACCTATTGTGTTCAAAATATTATCAAAAGGCATTCATTTAGGTTTTTGGCGGTTTTCGACAGTTTTTGATGGTTTAAACCAGTTTTTGATGCTTGTCATGTCAAAAACCCAACCCTGAGTAGAACCTCTTGATAACAAAGACCCTTGGGACAGAAGATTGTCCACTAACGTGGAGTCAGGCCCGTCATTTGGGGGGCGGGGGTCGGGGAAATCTGTGTATCTTTTGAAAATACACTAAAAAGGGTATATATATATATATATATACATACATACATTGAGTACATGTTATTTGTCCCCCCCCCCCCGGAAAAAGTTGAAATGACGGCCCTGTGTGAAGTATCTGTTAATAGAAGATAAAATACATTGAGGCCTGTCGATGTAATTCATATAAGTATCTGTTAACGGGAGGTGTGTGTCTGCTAACGAGACTGTCTGTTAAGGGAGTTTCCACGAATTTGAATGTAAAAGCTCTAAAACTTTCTGCCTGTAAAACAAAAAATCTAGCCACAATGCCTTTTAAACTAAATTCATGGGGTTATATAAGTAACTTGCTGCTTGGCTGTGGCAAGAGGAGGGATTATTCCCTCCTCTTTAAGGAGAAGATTATTGAAAAACATCTGTGGAATATTTCTTTGATGTAAACCTTCTCAAAGTTTGAAGTGAGACATGCTGATCCATAGCAGGAGTCATGCTACGAGAAAAGAACTGGAAAAAAAATTGTCATGGAGCCATAGACCTTCCAATTTCACAACTGTTGCTTCGGGATTTTGTGTAATTTTTTTCTTACTTGCATGTTCATAATCCAGGACAAGTTTGTTAGCCAATCAATTTTTCTTGTTCGTAAACCGAATTGCACACAAACTGAGGGTTTACTGTATTAAAAAGAAGTTATGGGTGAATAAGTTTATTTGATACAATGTGTCCAACTAGATATTGCTCCAGCCTGAGTAATAATGCCTTTTCTGCCACCCCCTCCCTGTCCATCTAAACATTAACAGCCCCCTCCAAGTCTAATACAATTAATGACAAGGGCAATGAAAGATAATTAGAGGACATTCATTCACCAAGAGGGCTTCAGGACCATGCTTAGGTGTGCCCATGAGTTAACCTGTCCCTCTGGCTCCCCTTACCCACATAATGCAAACTAAACATAAACAACTAACATAATGCCACGTAATGCAACTTGTTTCAAATGTTAACAACTTGTTTCAATTCAAAGTGTAAGTTTCGAGACTTCCTAATCAAGCTCCAGATCTCTTGATTTCACCCTTGATTGTGATCTGAAAGGTACCAACTGGTATAGAAAACTTTAAAATTATATATGAAAATCATACATTTCATAAATCTGAAATGAATTACTACCTTGATCTTGAAGAACTGGACTTGGATTGGGCTTCTGGTCCATCTTCACTCATATCCGTCCATCCCTCTTCATCGGCTTCCTCTTGTTTTCCTGATCAATGAAAATGAAACAATCAGGTTTTTCATCATAATTCACCCAAGTAGTAATAGATTGAAATGATACACGCCTTAGTAAATTCTGTCAAAAAAAAAAGGGGCGCATGCCAGAAAGTTTGTGCGTTACAGCTGACTGTATAAGTGTATGTCTCTGGGCAGTTATGTGTTTGATACTACCATCTATCTATCAAATCAAAAGTGAGAATTTGCAGGAGGGACGATGATGATGTTAATTCATATATACATTAGATCAGTTGACTCCACCTTTGACGCTGGGTCGTCCCCCCCCCCCCCCGTATCTCCACCCATGTCCCAGACCCATCAGGAAGGACCCTGTTCCTTTTTTTCAAAATATTTAGCACATAATAATGTAAAAAACAAGTTAAAACAAGACTTTGTTTTCTCATCCAAGCTTCACAGATCCCCCCCCCCCCTGCCTCTTCAAACCCATATTTACAGATTGTCTTTCAGTAATATTATGCTAAAAAAAGTACTGAGCTGAGTAAAGTTTTGTCTATGGGTACAAATTTCATCCTGCTTCAATTTATTCTGGTAATTTTTTTTTTAATATATCAAACCTGAAATCCAACAATCATTGTGTCCTCAGGGGTGTGTCTTCGGCTGCATAGACACTGGGGCATTGCTCTGTTTGTCCCATCTGGTGCATAGATGGATTTATGGTTTTGCTGCCTCTGCACTAAGAAAATTTTGCTACCCTTCTGCTGTTCTATCTAGGCTAATTTTCTTGACCACTCATTCCTTAAATTTGCCATGTCTCTGAATTTGCCATCCTCGGCCTGCTTCTTAGACCAACCCCCCCCCCCCCAAATGAATATGACTGTCTCCAAGTCCCTCTTTTGTTTAGTGACTGACCAAAAGGGGAAGATTCATTATTCCCTTGCTGTCTAGGTTACTCTTATCGTCATTCACATGTTTGCATACTGTCTAAGTCACTATATTTTAGTTGCTCACCTTATACTTTATTTACAAGGCTATCTTTATTACAAGGTGAGATTATTTTAGGTGCCACCAGCTGCACTAACGATGGCTGCTGCTGTACTGGACGAAATATTTGTTGCAAAAATGGCTCAGTTACTGTGTAACAACCAGAAAAGTTTCAATATTTCTGCAAACTCTGGCTGTGAAAGCCTACCTACTCTTTCCAGATCATGATTGTCATATTTTGCTGCACAGTTATAGCCCAGAGTTTCATCATGGGGACAGACACTAAGCATGTAAGTCAAATTCATGTAAGTCGGGTGCAATTTTGCATACAAATACATCAAATAGTGGTTAATTGAAACCAATATCTCTGAAAAACACTGGTCTTTAAAAAAAAAGCAATCATCTTGCAGATTTTCCTACATTCAACTTAAAATTTCTCATTAATATTTTTAACCCTAGATAACTAAGCATTCATCTAAGAGACTACAGAGCCAGTTTTGCCAATTTAAGATGTTCCCATTGCGCTTGCACCACCTTACAGTATCTTAATAACTAGTAAAACGAGTTTATAGATATTTATTTATTTATTTTTTAAATTGAAGTATTATAATACTTCTCTTAAGTTACGCTAATTTGTTTTAAATAAATGAAGGAAATATAAAAATATGCTTGTTTTTAATTCGTAGTCTATGAGTTGAATAAGTCACTGAGTAATACTGATTTAAGTTTAGTTATCTAGGGTTAAATTGCTCCAAATATATATATACTAAGTCAAATGCAGTGCAATATTTTGTATCACTTTAGTCTATCGAAAAAAAATTAGCTTCTCGTATTAAAGCAGGTTAATTTTGTTATTGCGGTTTTTGTTTCTTTGTATAAAGTCAAGTGTCAAAATTAGTTTGAGTGACAGTTGAGTGACTGGGTGCATTGTCAAAAGAATTTTAAATAGCATAATTTTTTTAACTGAATGTGTACTAAATGTTGACTTATATGTGCATCATTTGGTCACAGCTTATTACTGTTCAGAAATGCACGCGCTGTTCGGCTAGGTAATTGATTCCATTCTGGTGGCCATGATAGTCAGTAGCATTTCTCTATGGATTTTGTGTTTATGTTTGTAGAATAAAGCTTATATTATGCTATTGTGTGATTTGGAATGCTCCTCCAGTTTGACCTGTATAAATGTCTAGGGAGACATTTCAGTGACGAAACAATTTTAACAATTTTCAAGAATGAAAGGTCATGTTTCCAAATGGTTTGAATTGATTCTCAAAATCTGTGGTAAATTTGCATTTTCAGCTGCTTCCCTAATTTCTACTTTTATCACCTTAAAGATCAGCTCAGCTGGGCTACATGGGGTTTTCCAATTGAATGGACAATGTACAGTCAATTCGTTATAACAACCATTCCATTACACCAACTGTAAGGAGAGTCCAAAATGTTTTCATATAATGACTATCATATATGTTTTCCTTTCGATATAACGACTATCATATATGTTCTCCTTTCGATATAACGACCCTCCCGCTATAACATCCATTTTCGAAGGGAACAAGGAGGGTCGCTATATTGAGCATTGACAGTGACTGTATAATTTTTACTTGATTACAACACCATAAAAAAATAAATTTCCATCTTAGCTATAATCCCATAATGCTTACAAAATGTGCTGAATTCTCAAAAACCAGGCATTTTTCACAGAAAATCGTGTAACTCTGAAATCGCATAATCAGGGTAGAGAAGTCGGGGTATGACTGTATTTGTGTTGTATAAAACTATTAGGAATGACTCTAACTGAAGGTACCTATAGCAATTTAAAAAATTCATGTTTACATGGTTTGTGTTAGCATGAAATGTGAAAATATATGGTATGTCATTCTCTCATAAAATGTACATTTATGTCTTATGTAAATAGGTTATAGTTTAAAAATGCACCTGGCGTCGAGCTATCACTGGAACTGATATTCTGATAGCAAGCTTCACCGCCGGCAACTTTAAGAGCATAATTTCCGGATGTATATTCTCTGTTATTCTCCTCGGATTTCTGACTAGCAGTTTCATAGTCCAACGGTGTGTAATAGTTTTCTAGGACATAGTATTTGCTGTATTTACCTTTATCATCATTTTCTTCGCTGCTTTCAACACTTTTTGTGTCATTGCGTACGTTCCTCCACAAGAACGATTGGTTAGGTCTGAGGGATTTGCCAGAATCCTTCTGCAGATTGTTAATCTTGTGTAAGGTAGAACTTTTGTTATCCAAGCTAGAAGACTCACTGTCTTGCACACCAAATCGCTGAGTCAATGCTTTGACGCTGATAGATGAAGCACTGTCTGTTAGCGTGCTTTCAGACGATGTCATTTCTGATGCATCTGAAAGATAGCTGGATGTTTCAGAGTTTGGGAGATTCTTTGAAGCGACTTCCCAGTGTTTGGATCCGGATTCATTTTTGGCATCAGTTTTGTTTCTGTTTGATAAGTAGTGTCCTTTCCTCAAATGATCTGTGTTATACCTGCTGAGAAAGCTGCGAACTGGTGGGATTTTATCGCCCAACTGGTTGTTGTGGGTGATAGACTTTAATCTGCTGTCAGAGTTGGAATTAGATGAACTACCCACATCGTCTGTTTGTTTAGGCGATTCATTCGATTTGGCTTCTGATGGCTTTAAACTGGAACATGTGATGAAGCACTGATCATTTTCTGCCTGTGCACGGACCTTCTCCCCGAGAAGTTTCAATTTCCTCTGCGTTTCAGGTGATAACAAGGATAAGTTTTCTTCATAGCTCAGTACGGCTCTTTGAACCAGACTCAATTTACGAGCTTTTTCTTGAGGATCGTCGTCTAAACTGCTGCTGCTTTTCTCAGAGCCATCGTTAGATGAAGATGAACTTCTGCTCAAACTCGAGCGCAACCTACGACCAACCTGACATGATTCCGAATTTACTTCAGCATTGCTTACTTTACTCAGTAGATGACTGGTTGAAGAATTGGTGTTCATTTTTGTTGTAACATCATATGTGGCAGTGCTCTTGGTATTTTTGTTTGATAGTTCATGACCAGATTTTATCAGTGATGCCATTTCTGGCTTATCCATGCTATCCTTTGACTCTGTTGCTCTGGAGCTGGCAGAAGACAAACTGCTGAATTTGTTTTTCAATGCAGACACTTTTGACTGGTTGATCGAACTTTTTGGTGGCGAGTCTGCATTTTTCACCCAGTTACCGAATTTGTCTTTTACCCATAGATTTTTATTGCCTGCTTGAGCAGATTGCATTTGAGATTCTTTTTCGACTGAAGTTGCGAGAACTTTCCTATCTTGAGTCTTTGATTTGGGTTTTGAGTGATCAGTTTTCAAATCCAGCCTCATGTTAGACTTTGTTATCGACGCTGTTCCTGGCAGTTTTTCACATTCAGTCTTTTTGACGATGATATCAACATCTTTTATAGATGAGCTGGTGGTGGTGAGCTTATAAGTATTAGCAGATTCATTCACTGACTGCTTATCGATGGAATCCGCACTGCTATTAAAGTCATTTGACTTACTCTCAGTTTTTAGAGACGATGATGATGGAAGACTAGATAAACTAGGACTGGTGCCATTCGATTTGGCAGACGACACAGAGGAACTGGAATTTTTGTCATTATGTACAAGTCTTTTTGAAGTGTAATTCAAACGGCCTGAGCTTGGAAGTAGTGAGGATGCAGCAGCACGAGCACTTAATGGCACATTCCTGATATTAGCTTTTGAGGTGTCTGGAATAGTTTTGGAAACAGCTGATGACTGAAAATTTTCCTGAGTACTTTTGAAGCTCCCTCGAAGTTGTGGTGTTGTTCCGCTCAAAGTTTTTGGTTTATCTTCAGAAAACCCTAGAGATTTTGAATTGGTTCCATTACAAAGAGGTTTTGTTGTGAGATTTCTGTTCGTAAGATGTGACCCAGTTTTCTTTGAAATTTGTGAAGTTTTTGAAAGTGCAGTGCGAGAGATAGGCTCTGAGATTGGCCTTAAGGGGTCAGGTTTGACAGTCACTTCTGTGCTTTCAAATTTATCTTTTATCCTAGCCCACTTTGGTGAAGACATCAGACTGTGGACTCTACTGTCTGAAGAACTCGTCAGATCCAAATCTTTCTTCGTCCTCGTAGATTCGTGTGTACTCGCTGCAGATCCAGTTCTTTCGATTACCAGTGATTTCCGTTTACACGCAGGAGAGATTTTACATGTGCTTGACAATATTTTATCACAGCTATTTGGCAGTGGAGATTTTCTCCCACCTGTGGTGGCAGAAACTCCATTATGTTTCTGCACTGACGCAGATTTGGATGAAGAGTCAGTCAAAGCAGATCTCGCTGACCTGTTTTGAAGAAACTGTCTTGAATTCGGTCTGGTAACAGTACCGCTACTTTTCTTGGTGGCAGACATATTTGCAGTATCTTCACAGCATTGCAGCACTTTTAGAGGTGCTCTCGTCTCTGCAGATGCGTAATCTGGACACACTCTACCAGTCCATGAAGAGCGTATCATGGCTACTGAAGCAAACTGGAACTAAATCATAGAACAGGGGGCGAAAAACACCAAGGCAGATATTCCAAGACATCTTCCTCCATCAAAACCTGTGAAGGAAATGAGATATAGATTACTGTAAAATCGATATTTTAATAAGCATGAACATGGGAATGAACACACACTAGCAAAAGGATATCCAAGTTTGAAGACCGCTTGAAAAATTCAAGCATTTGCCATCTTTACTTCAAAATATGGAAGACAGATGGCAGCACAAACAAGAGCACAAAACCTGCAACTCTGCCAATGTAAATGTGTTAGAACCACAGATGCACTCAAAACATACATTCTGGTGTGGGTCGATTCGTTAGAAATTCCACATGAAAATGTGTATGAGATGCAGGTATGGTATAGTAGTAGAAGGGGGCTTCCCTATACTGGGATCTTTGGTGAACCCTAATACCTGATTTTCCACAGGCGTAGTAGTGAATTTTAAAAACATGAAAATAATAGGAATCTTCCTGGGCCCCCCAGGGCTGTAACTCTGTGAACCCAATGCTTGGAGACCATCACTTCCTCAGCTTAACCTGTGTGGAAGATATGCAGGATCCTGGAAAGGGGGGGGGGAGGAAGAAGCTGAGAACATTTTGCTTTCTTGAAAAGTGGTGCAATAGGAAAAAAATTAATTTCAAAGTCACTGATTTATTGGAACAGTCTTTTTTTGTGAGGGGGGAGGGGTTAAATTTATGTTCAATCAAAACTTTCCTATTTTATGAAATCAAAAGATAGTCTATTAGTGATGAATACGGTCTCCTCGAATGGAGGGAGGGCGAATCACCGAGGCTGTGTATAGCGGAGGGGGGGAGGCGAATGTCTAACCCGCCCTCCCGTTTATGCCAAAAATACAAAATTTCCATTGCACAGAGAGATAACGAATCACCTGAACACTAATAGACGCATCTCCATTGTCCTGTCGCTGGTCAGTGAAGCACCAATATTTTTTGCTTGTACAAATAGAAGATGGATATATCTATGGGGAGACACCTACCAGAAAGGCCGGTTTCCTGAGGTCCATAGGGTGGCTTTCCTCAGAGCGGCCTATCTTTACCAAAACAGTCAGACCTCTGTATAACTCCACTTCCTTGAGAAAGAGGATCTGGTTGGGTGGGGAACGAATAAAAAGTGTTTCATAAGCGGGGAGTCACTTAATAGCAAGTGAACCCAATCTGCAATTTATGCGGGGAGATGCAATTCACATCACGAATGACTCTTCAGAGCCAGGGGCGCTCTCAAGTATCCCTCAGTATGTTTTAGCAGGGTCAAGTACTCTCAGAGTTAATTTAAAAAAAAATTGAAATTCCATACATAAAGTGAAAGAAGAGCACCTACGTGGTATCGAATAATTCCGAAGCCCCCCCCCCCGTTCCGCCTTCAGACAAGTGTTGGCTTCGGCTAATGAATCAGTGCCGCTTTTCAGGGTGTGTGACAGGTACGACCGCACCGGGTCCCACGCTATTGGGTGCCTTGCACTCGTAAAAATAAGAATAAAAATATTCAATTGATTCATGATTGTCAGCATCAAATGCAGGGCCGTAACTAGGCTACGGCAACCGGGGTTCTGAGCCGAATAGGGAACCCCAAAAAAATTTAACTTATGTTGTAAAATAATAACCCTTTCAAGAATTCCAAAAGGAAAAGTCTGCCCCAGGGCCCTAGAAAGGCACATTACGGCCCTGGTCAAATGCTTGTGAAAAACCAGAGCGAGCATTGTACAGTAGGCCTACATCCGTACCGCGACAGGCGCAGTATGTAGAAATGTACCTGTCCCATAAAATACGGGAAGTTAATAACCATTAGCATATATGTCACCTTCCCCCCCCCCCACCCCCCCAGACATATTACTTTGGATCCATGAGGGTGCGAGCTCGCATAGGCTATAGCCCATTGCGGAAAGGAGGTCAAGAACAAAGATCAAATTATAGAGTGAAAGGGCTTCAAAATTTTAATAGCCAGCAGCAGACGGAAAAGCCATAAATCCTCCTCTGACCGCGAAGGGGGATGATCCACAGAGTAAGAATAATATCTTTTTATATAATATCTTTTATATCTTTAGTCTATGGGATGATCCGATGATAATTTCCACACAGAGCCCCGCATCTGGTCAGGGCGGCCCTGTAACGATAAATGTGTTCTTTAAATTTGACCACCTCTGAATTATGCGTCGTCGTCCCCGCGAACTATTCCCCCACTTGCACATGAGAAAATAAGTCCCGGGTAACTGTCAGCTCCATGAGATGTGCAGTCATCAGATACTCCTCTCTGAAACAGTTACAAAGCCATCAGAAACTCTTTGAAACAGTTATCCTCTTCCCTCCAGAGGCAAACATGCGTGAACCTTATTTTTAACGGTTTTAAATAGCTTTTAATGATTCCCTTTTCTTAGTTAAGGCTTGTAGTACACATACGTGTACCAAATGGTCCTAGTAAAGATATCGATCCGAATTAATTAATCGATTAATTTAAAAAAAATTTAAGGGCATTTTGGCATACAATGAACATATAAATAAAAAAAAAATTCAATAATCAGTATTGGTGCAGGTGTGAAGCAAAGAATATACTTCTTCACACCTGAATGCTACAGAAACCCCTCTCTCATATAGCTATCAGAAACTCTGAAGTTTTGATTTTCAGGTACGACAATTAGTCGGTACAAAAATAGGTATACCGTCTAACGTGGTGCCGCAACTAGGGGGGGGGGGAGAGGTCTGACGCCCTCAGCTGGACTAAGAAATGCACCGAGTTTGCTTTTTATTCATTCGAAAGCACGGGACGGGGGCACCAAAATGGATTCTTGTCCCGGGTGACAGTCAGTTTTTGTTTCTATAGTTGCGGCCCTGGCCTAACCACCTAAATAACTACGGAAGAGCTCATTACTATGCACAGACAAAATATCACACATCATTTCGCCTCAAAATGCCTAGTATAGTCAATTTTTTTTACTGACTCACCGAACAGCTGCGGCGATGCAAGGCCAGGTCACATGGGCTGTCATCAGCTTTATAGAATAGTCCGGGGGGAAAAAAATCCAAGAAATTAGATCCCTCGCAGAGCCTCAACCAGTCGGTGACAGATGCATCGCGTAGAAGCGCACAAAACCCACACTGCAGTGAAAACAACTTCACCGAAGCAGACCTGCTAGCCAAATGGCGGCCGCGGCCTCTACAATTCTTTCCCCGCGCCTGGATTGTGGAGTAAGGGAAATCTGTAGTGTTGTCGATGACTGATTCACCAACGACCACCCCCGCCAAATACAGACAGACTATGGTAAAGCACAGCCTGAGTGGGTGGGATCCAAGCCAGACGAGTATTCACGAGTTGTCTACGGGGAGAGCGGAACCATGATATATATATATATATAGTAGTCTCCCTCCCCCAACTATCACGCGTGGAAGGGTGCCTGTACTGAGGGGGGTTAGAAAAAAGATATAAAAACAAGGACGGGGAACCCCACCTCAATCAACTCCTTCAAGAGAGAACTAGGGGTCCCTAGAACAGTCAGAATTCGAATCGTATTTTTTTTGCCAGAGACATCTATGGATTATTTGTTCCGGAAAACGAGGGAGTACATCGGAAAAAGAAATTGCTGTTATGGACGGTACTAATGAAGTACATAGCAAATGTCATGAATATTGCCATACTTTCCACAAGGCAATCGATATCTTTCACCCCCACTATTGCATATACTGTGTGTGGAAACGACGCATAACCTTAATGAATAGTTGATGATCTTCGGCTATCGGAAATTACGAAGTGCAATACCGGTAGATTCGTTGCAACTCACCCCCCTCTTTGATACATGGAAAGACGAGCTAAGACGTACCCGGTATAAATTATTTCATAGGTCTCATTCAGGAGCTATATTTGATGTAATATTGTAGGGAACCTTCCATTAACGGGCACACCCCCCCTCTTTAGCGGACACCTAACGTTAACACACTTTCCACGGGCTTCAATGCGACAAATTAACGGATACGTCCCGTTAGTAGACGATGCCCGTTTTCAAGAGATTCCACTGTACGCACAGGAGAGGACGACTTGGGAATTTTTGTGGCCCTTTGAAACAGTGGTTCTCTCAGCCTAGGGTCATGCGGGTCCTTTGTAGTCAAGGGAATTCTAAGGTAGTGTTTTTTTTACCTGGGGACACATGGTCTCTTCGTGGTTCTGGGATATTGTAAGGGGTGCCACGAATGAAAATCGCAAATACAACGGACACCTCAGCAGAAATTTGATACGAATACCTGCAAAAAAAAACCTGAAGATGGTGAATTTACTATTCAGCCATCAAGTGGAAGGACTAGAATTGTTTTGATATAGACTTTATAGGTTTAAAGCAGTAGTTCTTAACCACGGGTATTCTGGGGCGATAGGAGCAATTTCGAAGGTGAATGCTTGTTCTACGATGTGATTACTTAAAGAGGTGGGGTAATGGAAAGTTTACTGGGGGGGGGGGGGGGGTCAGGACTGTAACTAGGATTTTTGCCATCCCCACAACTTCAAAATTCGATAATATTATAACGGTGTTCTTTGTTCCCAACCTAAAATTGCCGCCCCCTCTAGTTCCGGCCCTGATTGGGGTCCAAGTGTATTAATCAAAATTCACTGAGGGTGCGGAAAGGACCAGTACAGAGGTTAAAAGCCACTGTTTTAAAGACTATAAAATTCCTTTGGACCAGTTCATCGTTACCCACGACACAATACTATCATTTTAGAATCAATGTTTAAAAATAGACCCTGCTAACATGGCCGCCAACTCGTACTTGGAGCCATCTCTGTTTACTTATTCTAATTGAATAAAAAAAAAAAAAAAACACGTGTGTTCAGTCCAGTAGTTTAAGGTAATTAATGCGTGCTTGGTGATTAGATGCTTTGATACCACAACGACATACTCGGTCAGTCGAAGTAGGCATACATTTTGGAGGAGTGCCACTCCCTTCCCCTCCCGTGATGTTAAAAGAGTAGTTAAAACATACATGCTCAACCCGTGACCCGCAGGAAAAATGTGGCCCAAGAAGTCATCGGATAACTAATTAAGTGATCTGAGAATGTGATCCTCAAACCTCATTTTACATAAATGAACTAAAGCGGCACGTCACTTAAGTGACGCGCGCCATATATTATATTATTACAGGTGACCTGCGGTAAACTTCCAGAACACTTAAGTGGGCCACGGTACATACCTAGATCATTTAAGGGACCCGCAACACAATTCTAGAGCACTTGATCGTTCCACGGCACATTCAACGTTCACTCAAGTGACCTGCGGCACAGTTTCAGATCACTCAAGTGACCCGCGATGCAGTTCCACATTACCCAAGTGGCTTGTGGCACATACTCAGATCACAGATCAGCGTCACTAAAATGGGATGTGTCGCTTTGGTTCATTCATGCAAAATGAGGTTTAACTCCACGTGCCACATCAGATGACTTCGAGGGCCACATTTTGACCGCGGTTCGCGCGGGCATGTATGCTTCAACAACTCTTTCAGTGATCCACAACACAGTTCTGGAGCACTTAAGCACCCCACGTGGCACATTTAATGTTCCACTCTAGTAATCCGCGGCACAGTTTCAGATCACTCAAGTGGCCCGCGACACATTTTTTGAACACTTAAGTGACTCACGACGCAGTCCCATACTGCTCAAATGGCTTGCGGAATATTCCCAGATCATTCAAGTGATTCGTGATACAGTTCCACATTACTCAAGTGGCTTGTGGCATATTCTCAGATCACTTAATTAAGTGGCCCGCACTCTCTTAAAGGTTGTGAACCCTTGTGTTAAAGGACGAATTCTGCTTCCTCGTTCCCCACAAATTCGATTTCCAATCGAAAAGTCGCGAAACATAATTCTTGATGTGGAGAATGCCCGAGATTTTTCTATAATCTCAATCCGGTTTTTTAATCTCGATCCGAAACTCGCCATTTCCACACCAAGAACTATGAAGGAAACGCTCTGGTACCTTAATCATCCGACGCGATTTTTTTAAAATCTCGATTCGGTTGTCTACGCAGAACAGTTCCTGTCTCACTTGGATACACAGTCAACGCACGTTCCAAAGACATCGCGGTGTCAAATACAAAGATGGCTTCTAAGCAAATCACCAGCCGAAACAATAGCTAAAGACAAGAGGGTCCAAGAAAAAGATATAAATATTGAAATAACAAGTAGCGGCCGAGAGATAAGATACATGGCACTCGCGCCTATTGTAGATAAGACGCCTTGTAGGGAAGGCACCCATCTCCTTCAGCAGTTATCGCGTGCATAATATTCACGAGACTAGATAGCGCTCACGAGAATAGACACCGTCTCACTAGTCTACCGGCATATCAATAAGCAGGTATGAAGGCAGGGAAGTCCCGAGGGGATTCCCCCCCCCCCAACACACTTCTCATGATAAAAGCCCAACCACACACACACCACGCATAAAAATATTTCCATTTCCCATTCTACCCTTCAGGGTGCAAAAAAATCGATTTGTCGCAGATTCCTGTCGACCTACCCTCACGCAAGTTTGGAGGGTAGTTTTAACATGCGTAAAATACAGTCATTTCGACATACCAGGCGTGATATCTACTCAGAAATGATAATATAAAAATGTTGGTCACAAGTATCGAGCGGCATAGACCAGAGCCGCCCTTAGATGTGAGACAAGCGCAGTCGCGGAAATGGAAATCATAAATACTGTACAGATTAGTTTTTATGACTATGAAAATATACTGCATAAAAACTAATTTTGTGCAAACATTCATCTCGCGAAGGGGGAATAGCAATAGTTTTTGGTGCCAAATTCGCCATTTGTTGCTCCATAACCATCAGCCGGGGAAGGGGGGAGGAATAAACGTATTTTTGTGTTTTGTCGTGACTCAATAGGCTCGAAAAAACGCCTAAATTATTGGAGTTTTTTTCATTCGTTTTCAATTAAATTAATTAATTAGCCATTTTCGCCGAAAAATACAGTGTCTCCTAAATCCGTATAAATCATTTAAAATTAATCTTTAATTATTTTTTTCTTTTTTAAGTGCAGAAACCAAATTAGTTCAAAATTTTGTCGACAGAGGACGCTGAACAAAAGCAAATCGCTGCAAATATGCTAATCACAGTCCTATAAATACAGGATACACGATTAAACATCTCATTTCCGAATTTCCCTGTTACTGGTGCTTGCATTAGGTTTTCATTGTGATGTTGACGTTTATGGATAAAAGCATTACTATATAGTGAAGTTGTTTTACCTCAGCCACGAATCACACCGGCTCAAGCTTTACGCATTCATCGGAAACAAAAGATATTGCGGAAAGATTCAGGTCCAGAATTATGTGTCGCTTCCATCGACAAAAACTTGAACTAAACTTTTCTACAATAATATTTTTTCATCAATATTTTCTTTTATTAATTTCAAATTTCCTTCAGTTCTGCATTTTCATCAATTTTCGCCTTAATTTACGTTCAATTGCGCATTCATATTTTCGTACAGATATTTTTCAGCACATTGTTACAAATTCTGTATAATTTATGATGCCTTTTTTTCTTTTTTTAATGCCAAAATCCTCATTCCCCCCCCCCCCAATGTAAAATCAGGAATAAAGGGACCCCCATCCGGAATCGTTAGCAGCTCTGACCCCACGTGACAAGGACGGTATTGGTACAAACGCATTCATCTTAACCAGCGACGGACTCTCAAAGTATTTCATGCTCGGATGTCATTGGCTTCTAGCGATGATGTTCCCGTGGAAAAGGGAATCGAACGCGTAAAATCATCGGTTCGGAACGCAAGTTAAGTGTGTGACATTTCCTTGATGCGACAGGAGGTAGGAAAAAAAAAAATGAAAAAAAAAACCCCCTTCGTAAGTTAATGCATAACAACAGCGTGACTCGATCGTACGTAATTGATCGGTAATTATTTTTTCCTGTTTCCTTCTCGGGGGGGATTCAATGATTACGGATGGCAAGCACCACGAAAACAGCGATTTTCGAAAGAAATCAACCGAAATCTTGTATTAATCAGCAAGGCCCGTAGTCATAAAATTATTGGAAATATTGGGTGAAGAGGGGAGAAGAGCAATGATGAGCCGGTTGCTCGCGTGGAAAGAAAAAAATTTATGTCTGTGTGGAAAAACAAAATAACATGATACCTTAGGGGTCATTCAAGTATTACGTCAGCATTGAGGGGGGGGTTCGGATTTGCTGACTTTTGATGACAAGGTTGGGGGGGGGGGGGGTTGAAGGTTGCTTATGTCATCAACCAACCTTTTTGAAGATATGAAATATTCTAAGTTGCTGACGAAATTTTGCTGACAAGGGAAGGGGGTCAAAAAATGGCTAAAAATCTGCTTACGTAATACTTGAATGGCCCCTTATGCAATATGATGAATTTCCTTTTCCTGAGCAAAAAAAAAACTGCGTGTACACGGAAGCATTCTCAGTCATTCTTGGACACTAAACATTCATATTTTGTAAATTTTTTCAAAATGAGAAATGCCTTTCTTGGGCACTTTCGGCCGTTACCAATAACCCTGGTGAAAATAGAATTTCATCAACATAAAATATGCCTTCTAGAAAAATATTGAAAATAATAACTATACAGTACGCTATTATATTACATGTGGGAAGCATCACTGAACTGGAGCTTTTGCAGCCACCTATCAAATAAAAACACAACTGTTTCGATTAAAATTGGCGACCGTTTTTTGATTAATTGCACCACATAAAAAAACCATACAACGTTATAGTAACAAACATTTTTTGTGCAATAACGTACAGAGCGTCCATAGTTAAAAGACCCTGTTTTAAAGTAGCCTACAGGCGAAACCAGTCATCAGAAAAGTGTAAAATTTTGTGGAGGACTTCATGAAGTGATGGGAATTTGTTTCATGGGCGAAAAAAAAATTAGTTGCATATGTCGCCACCGGAGGGCATTTCATTTTGAATAACTGTAGTAAACATGTAAATTTCTGTGATGTCACGCAGCAAAATGGAAATATCGGACTTGGAAGAGGATTCGAAAAGTCCAATGAATGTTAAAACCTTCGGAATATGATAATGAAATTTGAAATTACAGGAACGTTGGCTATTAATCCTGGAAGAGGAAGAAAACCCGTTTCTAAAGACGCAGTACACGAGGTTTCGCTTTGAACCGTTGGGGCAGGAATTTTTCGAATGGGACACGAACTTGCGATTAGCGCCTCAAGTTAAATATCCTCAAGCCGCTATATCTATCCTCTATCTGCACGCGCCTCACCAAAAAGTATCCGGAAAAGCAATTGTAAAGGAATGTAATAATGCCTATTTTCCTACATGATATGTTAAAGCCCTCTACTTTTTCCCCCTCACCCTGTACTTCAATCAGAGATTTCACGCCATTTTTTCCACAATCCTAACATACTAAATGCGTGGCTCTAGGACTGCCTAGAATTCTGGGAAATATTTCAATCAAAACACTAATGAATAATCGATTGCTATTGTGTTGCTCGCGAAACCGCAACATCAACAGTGGATTATGCAAACATCCCGCGACTTTTAAGAAAACAAATGTCATTAGTAAATCGATATTGATCATTGGCACCACGTCTTAAACCAAAATACAAACTGAAAATGACACACTGTGTAGCAGAGCAGAAGTACAAAAAAACACTATTAACATAAACTTTTAGGCATTTTTTTTAAAATTGTCTAGACACAAAATACTCAAGGGAAGCTAATACACATGCAAATGGGTCGTATATTTTGTCTACTACGCGTCCACAGATAAATAAACCACAGATTCCAGAGGGGAGGAATCACTAGCTAAGATCAAGTTATGCACGCTCCATTTGCTGCATCAGCAACGACAATGTCCAGAACAAAAACAAGAAAAGCTTGACAAAACGCTCATTAGAGAGCGTTTTTTTTTTCTTCTGGTATCAACGTTTCCATTATTATTATTACATTTCCCAGCAATAGCTAGTACAGCAAGTCGTAATTTCACAGATAAGATCTTATGCTCAGAAAATCGTAAACAATTTACGATTTTCTGAGGCCCGAATAATTGAATGATAGACCGTTATTAAGGTTTCTAAAATCTAAAAATAGTATTGAAGATCGGCCTAAAAATTCTGTGCGGCTGTAGCACTACTTTTTTTGGCCACAACATTAACTTCTCAACCACAATAACAGAAATAATGTGTAAAATACAATATATTTTTTTCCTTTTTTTTTGTAAAGTAGGCTTGATTTTGAACAACACAGGCCTAGAACGGTACAAATATTCAATCATCACACTTCACTCATCGTGTGAAAAATAGATGGCAACCCTGAGTAATTCATGCACAACACTAGATATGCAGTCAGACTGTTGGGTACACGTGCACACTTATGGCTGAACTCGATCGGCAGTAAATTTCCCATTGCGATTGACCGGAGTTATGCTCGGTTTGACAGATGATGCGAAATAGGGGGGTAAAGGACAACATGTGCCATTGAAGGAAAAATCAGCCTCACACAATATCAGGGCTTGTCATTTACTAAAATAAAAAGGCTTTTAAGTGGACGAGATACCTCGTCAATGCCGGTTAGACGGTTAAGTTAATTTCCAAAAATTTTTGAAATTCCGTGTTTGTATAATTTAACTAATTTAAGGGTTGAAATGTAGTCTTTATGGCTTTTGAATACAACGTATACTTACATCATCAAATTATTTTTTTCAATTTCGGGTGTGTGTAACAATGACATGATGTCTGGTCAGTACTATGTAACGTGATGAAATATAGTCCAGCCCATCTTATGGAATTTCCTTTTAAGTGACCGAAGAAAAAAAGGTCTTCGAAGCATGCGACACAAAGAACATCGATCCATGCTGTTTATTCTTCGAGTAATGAGAAGCGTTTGTATACCGCATTTTGAGACATGTTTACCCGAACACAAGGGCGTTCAAACTTTAGGAAAGTGTGGGCCATTTCATTCATGAGAAAACGTGTCACGGGACCACATAATTAAGCGATCTGGAATAGTGCCGCTGGTTACTTGAGCGATCTATAAATGTGTCGTGGTTCACTTAAATGATCTGTAAATATGCTACTGGTCACTTAAATGATCTGTAAATATGCTACTGGTCACTCAAAGGATCTTGAAATGTGCCACAGGTCACTTAAGTGATCTGCGAGACACTCAAGTGTGTCGCGAGACCCTTGAGTGATCTGAAACAGCCCCACAGGTTATTTCAGATCTGTGAATTCCTCTGGTCACATAATGAATCCGCAAACCACTTAAATGACTTTCCGGAACTGCACCGAGGCTAACTTGAATGTTCTGGAAATGTCCCGCGGGCCACTTACGCGCACTGGAACTGTGCCGCGGTTCACTCTAGTGGTCTGTAATTATTTATGGCAGCAAGAAACTACAGCCACCTTTCAGTGACAGTGCTATCGAACAATTCAGGACATTTTATCCAGTGCTTGTAAAATCTGATGCGATAGCAATGCGCTCTACTGAACTGAAGAAGAACTGAAACAATGTTTCGTAACCCTATCGAGAGCTGTCGCCACAAGCACAATTTTCGTCAAATCATAACAATATCTACCAACGTTGCAGCATAAATTTAATTAAAACTTCTCTTTTTAAGTAATTAATTTACATTATTATTTTTTTCAACTTAGCATTAATTTATTTTATAATTCTACAATTGGGTCGTGGGTAAGAAGGTCGTCCAGTAAGAAGAGCCGTGGACCCCTGGGGTTCAGGTATCCCCTATTTGGAAACCGCTGTTTCAATTGGCATCTTTTGGTAAACAAGGAAGAAAAATTATTGGCATTGTTCAAAAACTAATCAAATTGTTTGAAAAAGAAAAAAATCCGATTGTTACCGAATTTTTCCTTAAAGAGAACCTATTGTTACCTTATCTTGTAGGTCTGAAACGCCATTGTCACCTCAGCTCATTGTAGACGGAATCTGACGATGGAAAAATCACGAATTCTGCCAGTTTATAACAACAATGATTTTTTTTCCCGAAACAATAACACACATTAGGCACGACTCCACTGTCGTGTTCCAGCAGCTACGTCACGATATCGATAACCAGTCATCAAGTGACCGACAGCATACAGATGATAACAATCCCCGTCTATCCTTAAACATTGGCCACATGATTTGAAATGAAGACTCTTAAGAACGCCCACTCTCCAATTTCAGAAACAATCATCCGGAGAGAGAGAGCGAGAGCGATACACATTATTATAATGATCACAACAACAATCATCATTACCAAGAACGAGCAGCAAACAGATGGCGCTCTTATTTTTCCACTAAAAGGATGCGTCATCCACGAAGCCTTAAAAACGAGCAGATTTTCTCGTTATAAAAATATGCACATTTTCCGCACAAAAAACGTTATAACCTGGACTAATTATCACTATATATCAATATCCACCACCTGTTGCAGGTACCGTTTCGTGACGAATCTCTCCTTGGCGTGTATCTTCACACGAGGGCATTGAAAACGAGTTATCCTTGAACCAGAGGAAGGAAGGATCTGCACACAATAAAAGAATTCCTCTATTAATTATTGAATCCAACTTTGCGGTCGTGAAACGAGCGTGCGAACTTCTGGTGCCGAAAAAGCCGCACAGGTAGGCTCGACATTGTATTTGAAATACTATGTTGTGAATTTGGTTGCTCGTGGCTCTTCCGAATCCCATGGCGCTCTTCCAATGTTGCCCTTTAATTTTCACAGCAACCGACAGCCAACACAGCCCTTATCAGACGCGAGGGGGGGGGGGGCCCAGTGGGAAAATAATTTCGGGGCTCCTTAGCCCCCGATTTTATATCTTTTGGGGGGGGGGGAATCGAAATCAAGAGATTCATGCATTCCCTGCATTAATGCTGAAAAATATCTATTTACCAATGAAAATTCAGAATTAATCAAAGAAAAACGTCCTATAATTGAGAGATCAAAAAATCCCAGAATTGATGAAGATTCAGAATTAATGAGAGAAATAATTCCAGAATTAATGGAAATCCAGAATTAATGAAAAAAAATTATCCCAGAATGAAACCTCAGAATTAATGAGAAAAAAATCCGAGAACTGATGAAAATTCAGAATTAATGAAAGAAAAACCCGAGAATTGATGAAAATTCAGAATCAATGAAAGAAAAACCCCAGAATGATCAGAATTCAGAATCGATGTGAAAAAGAAGTCCAGAATTGATGGAAATCCAGAATTAATGGAAGAAAATGTCCCCGAATTGATGAAAACTTAATGAATTGATGATGAGTTAATGAAAGGAAAAATCCCAGAATTGAAAATAATGTATGTCTGATATACGTACAGTGAATCCCCCTCCTTATTACGTTTTTCAAAAAGCCGTCATGAAAAAACGTTGTGAGAAAACGTTTTAAACTGGCAATCTAAATGAGAATTTGTTAGAGTTGCGACCACTAGAATAAGTCGTACCAAGCGGGAAAAACGTTGTAAGTGGGAACGTTATAAGCTGGATCGACATATATTTTTCACTTCTATTACGGTAACTGCGGCTCCTTCCCCCAACCGCTGGTCAACACCTTCTATAGCAGAAAGCTTTGACGTCACTGAAGTCGTCCATTTCGCATGCAGACATTGGATATAGCAGTCCGACCGTATATGCGAAAAATCTTTACTTTTTTTTTTTTTTGCAGAATATCCAATGACTATAGGCGAAATGGACGACTTCAGTGACGTCACGAGGTTCGCGTGGAGGCTTTGTGCTATAGATGTCGGCCCGGTGGTGCAACCGCGTCACCCATCCTAAGGGCGGCTCTGCCGACACCCCCTACAACATTCCACCAGGAAAAAGTGTTCCTGGTTAAAAAAAATCGATGGCAGCAAAACATGAAATTGTTCGATGTGTTCAAACGACGACATCAAAAATACTCGTTATCTTTCACATTGTTTCTAGTTTATATCTACCTATTGAAATCTGATAATAGGTGACATCATCACCAAGTAAACCCAGGGTCGCTATTTAATGGATATTGATGAACAAATTTCTAGAAATTGGTGATGACGCTCTACATACAAAGAGTCTGAAAAAAAGGTGTACCTAATTATGCATCTATACCGTTCAATTAAAATTCAACAACTAAAAACATGTTTTAAAGAAAATTTGAAAAAAAATTGATGAATTTTTAAAACAAAATTATGTAATTTGAAAAAAATGTGTAATTTGAGAAAAACAAACACTTCCCCCCTTGAATTTTACTTTAAGGATGCTAAAATTCTAAAAAAAAACCCAGAAATATTGATGAAGAAAATTAGAGTTCCTTTCAGAATATAGTAAAATTTCAGAAAAAAAAATTTAAAAATATAAATTTTGCGAAACGAAATTGCAAAGATAAAAATAAGATTAGAAACGACGTGAAACGCTATGAAATATGACATAATCTTTAAAGAAAAAGGGAACTAGAAAAAGTTAAAAATTGCAAGTTAAAATTCCAAGAAAAGGAAAAATTTATAAAATTTCAGGAAAAAAAATTAATAAATTTACAAGAAAAACTGATAAAATTCCAAAAAACGTGATAATAAATTTCCAAGGAACAGATAAAATTCCAAGAAAAGGAAAAAGATAAAATTCCAGGAAAAAGAAATGTTTACAAAATTCCAAAAAAAAGGAAAAAAATCAATGAACTTCCAAGAAAAGTCAATGAAATTCCAAAAAAAAAAGAAAAATGAATAAAATTCCAAAAAAAAAAAGAAAAATGAATAAAATTCCAAAAAATGAAAAATTAATAAAATTCCAAGAAAAGACTAACAAGAGACTAAAAAAATTCCAAAAAATCACACATTATAAGGAAAAAAAACAAATTTAACAGAAAATGGATACAGTAATTTTAACTGTAGGAACATATATAATTTGAAAAAAAAAAATTTCAACGCAAAAAACATACATAAAATTTAAAGAAAAATGATAGAATTCCAAACAAATAATGTTATTAGAATAAAATCAAAAATTCAAACGAAAAAAATTAGTGAAAACGCCAAAATAAAATTTGAAAAAATAACCAAAAAACAACTACAAACGAATTAAACAGTTCTTATTCAAAAACCATCAGCAGTCATTAGAAATTTAGAAAACCAACAATATCCGAGATTATAGCAATTTGGAATTACGGTATAAGAAAAAAAATATATTACGCAATTTGTAAAAAGGAAGGAAGAAAAACCAATTAACTTTCCCCCGCAATATAATGAATTTTTCTTCCCTGGCGAAATTTCAATGCATCTAACCTCAAAAAAATAAAATAAATAAATAGATAACACGGTAATAACAAGAAACAAAACTGATGGATGGCAACAACCTCAATAAGTGCATCGTAATGATCAGCTTACGTTAAAGCGTTTCGAAATCTTCGGCACTAGAACATGATGCACAAAACCGGGTCAACGATACGCTTTCAGTATCCAAATACATTTAACTCTGGGAATTACAGAAAAACGCTTATTATTATTATTATTCTTTCAAATACATGAAATGTACGCATTTGCAGTTCATGCACTCTTTTTACCGTCTTTTGCAATACAGAGGGCCGAAGGTCTCTTTCAAAGTTAATTTCGATCTTTCGGAATCGCGATTATTCTGGGAATATAATCACCTTCATTCGAAAAAATAAAAGTGTCTGAGTAGAAAATGGAACCCGAAATACAAATAAAGCAATTTCATTCCTATTTGAACTTAGAACACAGGAAGTCGGGATTGAAAACCCCGGATGTCCGCTGTGCTTCTATCCTTTGCTAAGAAACAACAAAGCTTCCGCTGAGGAAATCAAACACCAAAGTTCAAACATCAAACATTTCTTGAGACACACATCGCATGGCGAATCAATGGTCAATATCACAAATACACACACACCATAGTATCGTTTGCGGAGAAGGTCACGGTATATCGGTCGATGGTGAGAAGATGGATGAGAGTGATCTTGAGTTCATCAATCACCAGTATATAACCAAAAATAATTTAATTAATAAAAAACAAAACAACTGCGTGTTATCCTCGGCTTGCCGTCTTTTCCCATGATAATAATAAAAGTAGCTTATATCTTGGAACAAGAAATCTAGATAAATAAACAGCGTACAAAGAAATAAAAAAAATGGTTTATTCTAGAGAGTTTGTATCATTTATTTGAGCCGTTTGTTATCACTGATATTATCTTGGAATGATGGATCTATCTTATGCAATGTTTTCCTGTCAGAAAAGGAATCAAATGCAGTTAAACCTGTCTTCAACGGAATCGCAAGGGACCGAGATTTTTTCCGTTGAACACAGGATCAATGTACATAATGTGTGATATTACGTAGCGCTCTCGTATATAATTGAAGCGCAGTATAACCAAAATAAATCACTTGAAAATAAACTGATTCATTTAAATGCTCATGAAATAATGCACATTATTTACTCTATAGTTACTCAATATTCAGGTCTTCACAGCCATCTGTATGAGAAACTCCACCCCCACACTGTTCTTCATCTGAAAAATGACTACATTTACGTTCTCTTTCACTTTCTCTGAAATTTTCAGTGAGGGGTGTCAATATCTGTCGGGTCAGGTTCAGTTTGTACATTGCCGTCTATATTTATGCAATCCTCAGCACCAGGGCCGTAACTAGGATTTTTGTGGAAGGGGTGGGGGAACATGATTTCACTGCCCCCCCCCCCCCCCCCGACTACTGCAAAATTCGATGATTTTTTTCCAAGTAAAATTTGGCACCTCCTAAATTTTGCCGTCCGAGCAATTGCCCTCCCATTTTCTAATTCCGGCCCTACTCAGCACTTGCGATCACAGAAGGCAGCTTGCATACAATTTTGTCAAGTCGTATATCATTTAGAAACCTAGCCATTACACTGACTTCTTCCGTAGAAAAGCCTGCATCACAGAAAAATTTTGTTACAATTTCACAGAAAGCAACTTTTTTCACTACATGTGGCATTTCGAAAACCACAGCATCAAGTACGGCAACGATTTTTACGAATCTAAGGGTGGGTGAAGTGGAACTAGCATTATTCAAGCAATCATCGAATTAAAAATTTCGATAGAAGAACTAATATTTTGTCTGATCCTTTGGTCAATTGATCATTTTCCTCGCACCACGGCCATTTTCTGCACACGAGGGCTAATTAGAATCCGGGACCTACAGTTTACTGCCGATTCCGAACGGCAGGCTTGTTTTTTATACTCATCGAAAGGTTGGTGCGCTAACCCCTCGATGAGGGGACTCCCTGCGGTAGCAATTTTTTCTGCGGTCATGTCGCCGTTTCTGCTGTACCCGTGTCTGGAAAGTTTTCTGACAAGGACAAACCGGGTATCGAACTCGCGACACTTCTAAACATCCTTTGGTACATTAGGCGAGTATCTTGTCGAACCGAACAAGGGCTACCGCACCCGTCAATTGGTCACGAAACAGTCGAAGTGTTTGTAGAATTTTTCGTTATATGGTAAAACTTTCCTTTCCGTTTCCGCGTTAGGCCGGGATTACACTATAAAAGTTTGATAAAAGCTCTTTTATAAAACTTAAAAAATCCAACCAATAAGCATATTGGTTGCATTCGAACAAATGTAACTGATAATCTTATTGGTTGCATTTTTCAAGTTTCATAAAAGAACTTTTCTAAAACTTTTATAGTGTAATTCCGGCCTTAGACAGGTTTCGTTTAATCCAGGTTTTTTAATGCGTATTTTGGCATTGAAATCAGCGAGATCACGGTTTTTTTCCGTTAAAGACAGGTTTTACTGTATAAAGCTTGAGTTAATTTTTTTCGTAAATTGTAGAAGAAAATCAGTGAAAATATTCCCTGAATTAATTTTTATGTAATTACCATAGGTATAATATCAATAATAAAAAAAGACCATTGAATGAATTGAATTATTCACCAATTAGTTAATACCTAATAAATATTCGATCAATATTTATTAGGTTAATCTAAGGTAAATTTTTATACCATCAAAAGCACGACTCGAAGATATAATTTATTATTGCTAGTGAATTGTGAATTTTTTTTCTTCCTAATAGTAAATTTTTACCAATTTTATAAAATAAATTTGAGATCAGTTGAATATTTTGTGAAAATTATAGAGAGAGATACACAGCTTTTAGGAAAAAACATTCATTTTGTGCGAGTTGTTTATGAATCATTTCTCAAACAATGTTTCTTTTCTGCTATTTTGGTTAAATCAATGTTTTTTCGATCGTTTTTTGTAGTTTTCTTTCTTCACGGTGATTCTTTTATTTTGGTGCAAGACCGCTCAGCAGACGCAACGAAGAGAAGAAAACATTCAGGGGGCTGAACATTGCTAATCGTCCCGTATATATACGGAACTCAAGCCCTTGTGGAGGAAGGGGGAGTGGTGCGTTGCATTGTACAGTGCAACCTCGCTAGAACGATACTCGATATAAAGATAAGCTCCTCTGCAATGCTTTCTTCCAAGTCTTGTTTGGAAATATCCATACATACTTTAATGTTGAACTGCTGCATCTCGATATAACGCCTTCACAATGATATTTTTTCTTCGTCCGCAGTAATATCGTGTTTTCGTAAATATAAATTAATTATGGAAGGGGGGGGGGGGCAAACAGCCTCAGGTTCCGGTACCTATACCTCTATAAGGCCGGGATTACACTATATAAGTTTTTGTATAAATCTAGAAAAATGCAGCCAATAAGCATATCAATTACATTCGAGCGAATGTAACCAATAGGCTTATTGATTGCTTTTCTCTTTTTTTAAAAGATGTTTTATCAAACTTTTATAGTGCAATCTCGGCCTGAGCAACAATACCTTTTCAATGCTTAATCCCCTTTTTCCACGTTTAAACATTGTTTCAATCCACCTTTAAACAATGCTTCAAAATTCGCTTTCAAACAACTTCAATTCATCTTTCAAACAGTTATTTTCAGTTTGAACGATCAGTTTTTAAAAATGCTTTTCCGATAACCATTTATCACACAATCACACTGTTTTTCAAGTTCCCAACACTTGTAAGATTTTGATAAGAATTCAGGAATCTGAAACATATTTCTTTTTCTCTTAAAAATTGCACTTCAAAAAAAAAAAATGCTATACAGGCATTGTCACAAATTTCTCTACTATCAATCTTAAAGCTCATAACTATCGCTCTTTCTAATAATAGTTTCTGCATAAGCATCACTCAACTACCACAACTGTCAGCGCATCGAATTTCTCTACAAAGTTTTTTCTAAACTCTAAAAATGATCATGACTCTGAGCCCATAATTAATTAATTCACCAAGAAGCATATTTTCCCCCCCCCCCCAAATAATACAGTATTATCCAGTGCAGTTAATTAATTCATAACCTTCTAGGGAACTTCAACAGAAAAAAAACCTCAAATACTCACTATTTAATAGATTCAAATTACTTATTTAACTGTTAGGGCCAGCAGACTTTGAAATGGACGGAGGGATAGCCTATAACAAAAGCAAAGATGTTTAACTATTCTCATGGTCTGTTTCATGTGACGGCATTTTGTATTATTTCAGGGTCGTAAAAAATTATGAGGTCCTGAGAAAATTTCTTTCTTGTCCATACAGAAATCTGACCCAAGTAAGAATCCCATCTAGTTAAAAACTGAATAAATAACTACATATAAAAGATAATTTCAATCAATCATCAACAAAAAGGATTCAAATGACCTCGCACGGAAAACCGAACATCATGCAAAACCCATTCATGAAATGTCATCGTTCATCATAAATCACTATTGACGTCTTAAAAAGTGATAGCCAACGGGGAAGGGGGGGGGGGCGTAGTCAAATAATGGCGAAGAGTTCGCCAATAGTCCACTATTTTCCGGTGCAGTTATTGCCTAAACTTAACCTCTAAGACACTTAAACAGAAGAAAAAAAATCAAATATTAACCATTCAATAGATTCAAATTACTTATCTAACTGTCGAAACAGACTTTGATATGGGAAGGAGGGATATAACCTTGTCACGGACAGTTTTGTGACAGCGTATTGTATTATTTCAGGGCCGTTACATGTATGAGGTCCTGAGAAAATGTCTTTCTTGTCCATGCAGAAATATTTCCATTGTAAGAAATCTAGTTAAAAACTTGATAACAGCAAAAAAAAGATAATTTCAATAAATAATTAACGAAAAGAACTCAAATAATAACCTCTTCTGGCATAATTTTCACATACAAAACCGAACACGTTCCAAAACCCCATATACTGAAATTTCACTATCCATCGCATACTATTGTCGTCTCAACACAAGAAGTCAAACAGATACCCCAAATTATTGCAGGCATTCATAAACTATATAAGATTTAATTTACATTTTAGCTCAAATGGCTCAAGACGGCTCTGAACATCCCGATTGTAACATACAATATGGATGAAATTACAAGCATTAAAATCACAAGATTTCACACAATCTGTAAAAACATAAATGAAATTAAGACATTGTTAACATCATACAAATATCTCAATTCGATGCATGTATTACAGAAAAAAGACAATTCGGGACTCACCAAATTCTTGTTTTAATCCTAAAATCAATGGCCTTTGAATGGTTTTGAATAGAAAAAACACACCAGAAAATAGTAAAAAAACACTAAGATATGAAATCTCGACGCTCATAAACCTGCAACAATGACGTTTTTCCCCCCGGACGTGTTTTTCGTAACAATATTCTCAAGAATTATTATCCACAAGCCGCAACACAGAGAACACTGACTCACTCGCAATACCTCCGAGGCGCAAATGTGACTGACTGACTGGTACGAAGCCGCCATGCAAATGTTATCTCCGTATCCCCTGACAACCGCCGCCAGATGGCGCTTGAACTAAAAAGAAAGGGAAAAAAACCGATCGTCGCTGCTGGGAGCGAGATAGTTTAAGAGAAGGATCGTATTTATCTGAGGAATCTCGTCCGGTGGAGAAGAGAAATCGTGAAAGAAACACGACCTCGTTTTCACTGAATCGAAGACCTTGAATAAGAAATATTTATGCCTTTAAAAACAAGAAAGTAGTTTCTCGAGCAGTGTATCGCGGCGGGTGGGGAGGACGCTAATAGGAACTGCCACCCAATTAAACAGCAGTTTAATGAATTTTTTCGAAAGGATAAAATCAGAAATTCCTAAGACGAATCATAAAAGATACAGTTTCATAAAATAATTATCGTTTAAAATAAAATAATATTTCGTTTAAAATAATTATCCTCTTTTTCTTTTTTTTTTAACAAGGCTTGTATATAAGCATCAAAATCAACTGTCAACTTCATCTTAGTTTCCGTTGAATGACTTAATACATGATCATCATCCCCCCCACTCATGCCAGAAGCATGAATGCGCAAATTTCCAGAACTTGGGAAATGAAGTTTCAGTGTTTTTTCTACACACGTTACTCGACGAGTATCATTTTCTTAAAATTGTTTGTAACATGCGTTTCAGTAGCAGTTATACATTCGCGTTTCTGGCAAGACTGGTGAGCAAAATATGAGATCATACCAGCTGATAAACCCAAAAATTGTTAATTGGCATATTCATGCCATGCAAATACATGAGATGATACATGTTTTTGCATGAATTATGTAAAAAAAATGCATAAATCAACTTTTCGCAAAATTTGCTTCGTCATTTTTCACTTCAGTATATGCTTATTATGAGGTGTTCTTTTTTTTGGAAAAAAGGGCATCACATGCTATAGTGTCGGATAAAATATATCCATAGCAAAAGCTTGACAATTCATGCAAAAAAAAGGCTACAGTCAGGAACACTTTTATGATTTTTTTTTGTAATATCTAGTTTAAGTAACTTTAAAGCAGTTGTTCTCAAACTGTTTAGGTTGTAGGCTATAAGCAATACCTATAGTCCACAAAAAATCGTCAACGAACAAGGCGTATACCAGGAAACACTAAAAAATTCCTAATGCATTTTGACACACTATGGGTGTCGTCTTCAGAGGATATGAGTATCACGCTGACCGAGTTTCCCACTTCGATTGAATACCAAATCTTCAATCTCCGTTGCTCAGCGGAACGAAAAACAACACGTTTGTTCAAGTCAAACGACGTTGATGAAAATTCAAGGATCAAATCAGTTGAAGTTCAGACACTTTGTTTAGTACAGGGAAAAAAATGCATTTGTTCGATATATATGTGTATAATTTTTCACATCTATTAACGAAAGTGTGAGGAGTTCTCCCCCCCCCCCCAAAAAAAAACCACGGGATCGCACCTGTCACACACTACTAAGGGCGGCTCTGGTAAGGAACCATTATGTCCTCTGCTTTGGGATCAATAGAGCTACTAAAACGGTTCCTGCTTATCTCATAACTTTCCTTCAATGTGTTTCCGTTTGATTGGGAAATAGTAGTATTTTATTTTAAATGGTCTACCGTACTAAATATAGGTTTGGTGGCCTGCAAGACAATTCCTGATGAGAATAAGATTGTGTGTGTGTTCATCAGAAAGAATTTCTTCAATATTTTGAAGGAAAACTTAGCGTGCTGGTTCTGCTTCCATGGCGTGCCGCGGGATGGCCATCTAACCTTGTTCTAACGCTACTAACCTACGTCTGTACATCTTAAGCCGGGTTTTCTTAAGAATAGGTTTCTTGCACAACGTGAACCGAATCAAACCATTTCGCGCTGGCAGAAACGTGTTACATAATTACGCTACGTGTTTGTGTTTTCCTAGCATGGCGCATCAGATCAGGGCAGCTATATCATAGTATATGGCCTTTTGCATCAGCTACTCTGTCGTCTGCATGCTTCGGTTTGAAGGGAAGGGAAAGAAAACACACAAGAGTGAAGAGAACATCGGCAAAACGCGTGGCGCAGGACGCATTTGACTCCTCCAGAAGCAGTCGGCCAATCACGCCCGACGTAAAGCACTGTCGTGAGGCGTATTGCGCTCTGTAGGAAAACAGTCATACTGCTTTTCTTATTGGTGAGTGGGCGAATCACGTTGCGCGCGGCACAGGAAACCTGCTCCTAGGAAAACCCGGCTTAAAGGGGAAAGAAGGAGGTTGGGGGGGGGGGGGTTGTGATGTGCACAAGGTGTTTCTTGCAAAAGGTGGCTGATAGGGATGGAAATTCCGAAGTACAATTTATTTCAGCTGCACGTAAATATAAAAAATTATCAGCTAAAACTAAGTGATAATTTCACTCCCCCCACTCCTTAGATGAAAATTGTATAGATATTGAAATTTTCATGTTCTCCAATCAACAAGAGGTCAATAAGTAAAAATTTGTGCAATTATTATTCTTTTTTTTACCGAAAGAAAAATTTACTTCGTAACTTTCTACCATAAGGAAGCAATTCATCGAGATATTGATAATTAAAGCTATTCCTTTATACAGCTTCTCACGTGAAAAAAATATCTAAATCTTATAAGATAGGTGCCAGTTTATTCTGAAGACATTCCACAGACGAAATTAAAAATATTTTTCTAAACCGTCGAAGACGATGTGAAATCTTGACTCATGCGTGCGATCCATTAATTCAAAACCGGATCTAAAGGTAAATAAATAATTATAGATAATTAAAATGAATAACATAAAACTGTGAAGCAAGCGACTATCATTTTATTTCGAAATTTCCGAGCAGCGCCTGCCATCCCTCTCACAAAGATAATGTTTTTCTCTTGCTTGAGAATGTTACTGAGAACTATGCTAGCCGACTATGTTCAATAAATTTATGGAGCAATGATGAAAGTCAGGTTTCCGTTGTTTTCTGAACTATGGCGATATCTCGGGTTCCAACAATGAACATAAACCTTAAAATTTTCGAGAAATCTATAGGGACCTTTATGGCAAATACGATTTCCAAATGCACCAATAGTGGTTAATGGAATGGTTGACCCCCCCTCTCTGTCAGCTGAATAGCTTCAAGATTCTTCCAGGAAGTTTTTTGAGAAATTGTAGGTAAAAGTGCAGTGACATATGGTGTAGGGACGTCTTAACGCGCGGCCAAAACCGAAGAGAAATTTTCATCCGCGGGTTGGATAAGGGGGCCATTCAAGTATTACGTATGTAGATTTTCAGTCATTTTTGACCCTCCCCTTGTCAGCAAAACACTGACCCCCTCCCCCCCGTCAGCAGCTTAGAATATTTCATATCTTCAAAAAGGGGGTGGTTGATGACGTAAGCAACCTTCAAACCCCCCCCTCCGATGCTGACGTAATACTTGAATGACCCCTAAATGCAGTTCCGATACATCTATTATATTCAAAATAGCATTATTTTGTTTCATTAATTCCAAAAAAAACATATCTCCCAGCTTTAACTTGGAATAAATGTGAATTTTGGAACACTTTGAAGAGGGATTTATTGTCCAATCGCTTCGCGGAGCACAGTTCGGGAACCTAGACTTTTGAATCGCCTCACTAGAACTGGGAGCCGTTCTCTGCGGTCAACAGGTAGAGATAGCCGTAACTATTGGAAGAGTGTAATTTTAAATTAATATTAAACTTATAAAATTAAATACCTGTTCAAAAACACCACTGATGAAATAACAGTTATTCAACAGTAAAAAAATTACAAATGTTGTAAATTTCAAGTATAATTAATTCCAAATAAAAGGATATGACATTCAAAGCTTATTGAACAAGTTTAATCCAATTTAAAATTTAAAAAAAAACTTGATAGATGGCGCACTCATACCTCTGAATAGTAATGAATAGGGCTAGGATTTTTATGACCGTAAAAACTGCTTGAAAATGCTCATTAAAAATGAATTTATGCCCTAAAAAAATCTAAAAATATGACATAAAACAAGAAAAATGACCTAAAAGTATTTCTCTTCCATTTCAGGTAAAATGCCAAATGTATAGGTCAGTCATAATATCAGTAGTGCAGTTTTTTTTAAGTTTTGGTTTCTGTATCAAAACTGAAAGTTTACTGCCTAACAGCATCCAATAGCACAAGGATTTTTAACGTATGGGTTTATGGGATTTTTAACGTAACGTTTATGAAGCAGCTTTCTAAACAAGTATTGTGACCTGTCCCCCATATCTTATCCAAGATGCACTTACTTTCACGTTGCCCCCAAAACAGAACGTTTTGCATTTGTATTGCTTTGCAACGAGCCCTCAGCTGACTGAAAATGTTCTGCGCCGCGGTAAAAATTCGTTTAGAGCGTTTCTCCATGCAAAAAAAACACTTTTCCTGACATTCTTCCTGAGTAGCACGCCTTAAAATTGTTCTGCAGTAGCACTGATTGTTCTACGACCTATATCGCAGATTTCGGCGTATTCTGATTCGAGGACGACGTTGCCCCTTCCCCCAATGTTGTCTGTATTTATTTTTGAATATGGCTATACATAAATGTTCAATAAAGCGTTTTTTCGATATTGTTTTCAAAACGTGTCAGCCCATGTTAGAGCTTTTTGAATGGCATTTATTTTCCAATTTGCGCCAGTATCACCCCGTACGTGACGACGACACCAGCCGTGGTCAATATGAAGCTCCTGGTGACGTAGAACAATCCCCAGCCGGTAGCACACACCTCACCGGCGAAGTGGTTCGCCATCTGCAACATGGTCGTCATAACGTACGGATTCACGTCTTCTTGACGAGACGGTATCTGATGGACGACGTACTTGATGTCGGCTGAGGATTCCTCGACACCGGACGCCATAATGCTCAGCAGCAAGAACGAGAAAACAGTTACGACGAAAGCGAGGGCCTGGTGGAGGATACCGTAGATGTAGTGCTGGTCGGTAGGAGTCGTCACGAGGTAGCTAGTGACGGAGAATATGGAGCTCAGCAAGTAACCGTATATGAGGAAAGCAATCAGGGACAAAGATTTTTCTACCTGCTGGATAGCGGCTGTCATCTCGTTGTGGAAAACTGAATATTCTTCGAAGATAGTCGACAAAGCTGTTGTGCGAACGCTGATTACGAGGCGCGTGGCGAAATTCACGTTGACCAGTTTCAGCATGTAGTACGCATAGCAGCACGTGACCAGAGACAGAAAAGGTAACACCTTGCAGATCAGGACCTCCATCACGTGAGCGATGACCACTAGAGCGAAGTACCACCATTTCTTGACAGAAATCTTCGTACCGAACAAATAATAAGCCACGTACCTCTCGACGGAACTCTGTATGATGGCCGACACGCCGGCCGTCACCATCAACAAAACCGGACAGAGGTACGAGACGAAGCAACTGGCGATGAGGTACCTCTTGATCTTCTGGCCCTGCTGATGGCCATCATAAGAAGCTGGTTTCTTCGACTCAGAGTTGAACTGGACGCGCCGCGAAAGTTTGTTTATCACCTTGGCTGCTGCGCTTAGGTCTCTACGTTTGTGTAGAATCGCCAGGCGGATGCAGACCGCCAGGAAAGTCGTGGACATCGAAGCGAAGATGAAACTCGTACCGGGAGTGGTCAGCGTTTCGTTGATTGTTGCACTGAGGACGTACAACATGTAGAGATTGTTGAATACGTCCAGGGAGATCCTCAATAGTTCCACGCCTTTGTCCTCGCTAGGAAACAAAACTCCACTCGCGAGGAATGCTTTCTTTAGGATTGTGAAGTGAACGGTGGTGTCAATTGTAGTTCCTCGTTGCTCTTGCGGATACGATACGGCCTTCCACATTTTTACGTGTCCGTGTAGGTAGTTCTTTCGGATGTTGAATGGAACTCTAATTTCGTTCGTCGGTCGGCGCGGGACACACTCTGCTCAACAAACTCCGGAGGAAACCAATCTCAAGGGGGGGGGGGGGGTACCATTATCACGGGTTTACATCGTTCTTTCATTCAGTATACAAAATATTCATTGTGTTAGGTACTGAAGGTAATTATTTATTTGAGGCATTGACTGATAATAGACATCAATAGTATCCAGAATGTCATCAATTACTAGAAATCATATCAACAAGAACTGTTATTCTTTGTCATGAGTCGAAAATAGGAACTAATAACCAGTAGGATACGCATCATTGTTTTCATTTCGACATATATGATAGATGACGCTAGTTGATGCAGTGAATAAGCCGGTTATCATTACCAGAAGACACGCAAACATACGTAATGACTGGATTATAGATAATACTTTTGCTTCGTGTTTACCAGATAGCCATGTAAGAGAGTGCAACTGCTAGGCTATTCAACAATCGATTACATGCATGCAAAAAAGTGATTAAAATCTTCTTCAGCGTCGTAACTGGTTTAATTCATTCGTTCGTACGATATCGTCCGTTTCAATTAATGCTATCCACGTATAGCAATAAACGTCTCTTAACAATTCTATACCCATTTTTCCCCAGCAGCCACTGGTTTTTCAACAATGCTCCCTCAAAGAGCTACTCGGCGGTTTGGTTCAACTGTTTCTATAGCATTGGGGAAACTCGGGCGCTACAAAAAATCCTTTTATTTCCCTCTAAATTTCTCCTCCCCCAAACTCTAATCTTCGGAAAATTATTAAAACTGCATCAGATCTGACGAGACAGTCAATTAAAATATTTCTTTCTCATATATTGTTCCATTTCAATGAAAATAAAGTATATACTGGATTCTTGTTTTTGCACCTGAAATATATTTTTCAAAAATAAACACTCGCAAATCTCTCAGCATAGCGATTGCTTCATCAAACAATGCTATCAACACCGATACAACTAGAGAGGCATACGCAGAATTTTCTCAAGGATGGGGGGGGGGGGGGTTAACGTTTTTCCTGCAAAATAACACTATAATCTCGGCTTGGGGGGGGGGTTTAGAACCCCAAACTCCCTCCCCTTTGCGTACGCCAATGCAACTAGATGCTTGGTCAGCCGGGTCAAGTACCCATTCTGTCGCCCCCTTGTAATGCTAAAGGGTGAAATTTGCACCCCTTCTGGTCCAGCGCCAGGCACCCCAGACCACGACCTCCTATATAACCAGGTTATCTAGTGGTCGTGCCCAGACCCGCCTGCTCCTCTCTAGTTGCAGCTCTGACGTTTCGGAAAGAATTTTTTTTCAAGAAGTTCTTCTGGTTTGAAAAGAATTCACAAGGCTTACAACGCCGATGAATAATTCTTCATGCAAATGAATTCACAAAGGTCACAAAATAAGAATACTTCCTTCCCAAACAATGCTCCATCAAACACTGCTTCATCAGACAACGCCCAATACAAGTCACTAGTCTATCAAATGTAGCTCATAAAAAATATTCTTTCAAAGCTCGATAGACCCGTCAATATTTCAACATTAATAATCATCACTCCCAAGTTTACGCACTCTCCAGGTTTACACCCTCCTTAGATCACTCATACAGGGGAGATTGTGACACATTATCACATATTTTTTCAATTTTCTTTTTTCATAGCACATTTTTACCGCACAATTTCACTAAATTCTTTTTAGTAACTGTTTACTGTATGAAACATCGTATAAATTTCAATTTGCCTTTTTTTTTTCCTTTCTATAATCATGAAATATCGATTTTTGGGAAAGCAAAAATGTTCCAAGGTACAACAAGAGGTCTTGTACCTTAAGCATCCACTGCTGTACCTCGAACCGGGGTAAAATTACGAGGGAAAACAATGCAAGTGTTACAGGAAAAATAATATAATAAGTATTTTTTTAAATTATAAATCATGTATTGAAATATAAAATACCAAAATAAAGAGACACAAATATGATTATTAATATACAGGGTCTTTATAATTAAAGTTCTACCTCGAAATAGCCGTAAAAAAAAACCTACCGGACAAAATGTTACCAAAGTTGGTAATAGTTTACAGGAGGTCGTTGGATTCCATTTTTCGTAAAAAAAATAAAATTAAATAAAAAATAGTTCAAAAACTCACCACGGGGGGGGGGGGAAATGGCGCTGCGTATGCAATATTTTTAAACGAAATAAGACATGAAGACATCGGTTTAAAATGTTTTTAATCGTTTCTAAAACGTGTTACAAAGCATGTTCAATGTGGCGTTCACCATTTTGTGAAAGCAAGTTAAATCGCATTACTGCGTTCTCAGCTCCTTAGCGTATCAGGAGGAATGTTACGGACATATCGGTGTACAGCATTTTTCAATTCCGCCAAAGTGTTTATACTTTGTTATACACCATAAACAGTGGGTTTGAGGTATCCCCTCCACAGCCAGAAGTCACAGGGATTGAACATTCCTCCTGATATGCTAAAGAGCTACTGCTGAGAACGCAGTAATGCGATTTAACTTGCTTTCACAAAATGGTGAACGCCACATTGAACATGCTTTGTAACCCGTTTTAGAAACTATTAAAAACATTTTAAACCGATGTCTTCATGTCTTATTTCATTCGGCAATATTGCATACAGCGCCATACCCCGCTGGTGGTGAGTTTTTGAACTTTTTTTTTGAGGAAAATTTAATCCCGTGACCTCCTGTAAACTATTACCAAGTTTGATAGCATTTTGTCCAGTAGTTTTCTTTTTATGGCCATTCCAAAGTGTAACTTTAATTATAAACACCCTTGCATATAGACAAAAGTAACAATAATGGAAGTAGGAACGTACTTATAATAGACAGTACCCCTGTCAGGAAAGTTTTCCTACAAGGACGAACCGGGTATCGAACTCGCGACACTTCTAAGCATCCTTTGGTACTTTATCGACCTGGGCTACTGCGCCCAGGGTGGGCCCATGAGTTAAGACGGCACCGGTTCTCAACCTTCGGACGCCCGAGGCAGAGTAATTTCGTTTTTGTGAGTGGAAGACTCCGGTCGAGGATGGTAATGTTGGTTTTGTTTGCACATGTTGATACGTGTGAAGAAAGCCAACATAACTGATAATGTTGTTATGAACGTTTCTCTTCTTCACACTTATTTTAACGTATCGTGTACGGGTAAAAATTATTAACTGGTCTAATATGTGAAGAGTATAAAGTTTATCATTTTTTCTATATTTATGATACTTTCCAACTTTATTTGAGAATTATGCATGATTGACGGTAAAAGTGATAAATATAGTGAAATTTAATCAAACTGTCTTTACATACCGGGACGAATGGTGATTATGCACAGACCAGACACCAGTGTATCACTTTTACACACAATTGCGACCGAGGCCAAACGTAAGAAAAATTTAAATGTCGTATAAACGAGGTTCTACTGTATATCGTACCTCCCCAATAGTGGACAAAAGTTCTGGTCCCATGGATCTCCGTTTTATCGAAAGGTTATACTATACTCATTCTTCGACTTTGCTGTCCCTCCGAACTTAGTCCTGGAATAACCCCACTTGCCCTATGTAAATATGCATCCGACTGAGTTAACTTATCTAAGAGGATTAAGAGTGATATAATGAACTCCAACAATGCGAAGTAACAATTGTCTTAACATCAATTGTTGCTCGTATGTCTGTGTTTTTCCTTCATTATTGAAGATATTAGTTAAAAGTTTTTCTTCATTGTTAATTTGAAAAATTCGATCGGTTCTGTTGGAACAACAGGCTATATATTGGTACTATAATTTCAGTCTCGTCCCATTCAAGATTCGTCCGTAGAAGAGGAACACGATTATCCGATTAAGCAGAAGACATAGAGGAGGTAAGTTTGAATTTTCTCACTAAAAACCGTTTTTAATAGTAATCGGAAAAAGAATATTGATCAGGAAACATTAATTGCTGGCTAAACATAGGCAGGCCACATTCTATTGGCTCTTCTCATTCTTTGGGCGAGAAACACCGGAGCGATCACTCGTGAGTGGGCTATTCCCCTCGTGGTCCGCTTCCAACAGAGATGTACAGAGATGAAGGAAAAAAAAATCCAATAAAAATGGAAAGTACCTTTGATTTCGTTTTCTCATAGAAATATAAAAATTGATTTTATCACGGCATGATCCTCTGCTGCTGTTGGTTGTCGGTGGGAAAGTGACCATACATTCTGAGAGGTTACAGGAGTAATACGCGAGGTGGAGCGATAGAAATGTTTGAGGACTCTTCAGTATTAACGTAGATGTTAAGAAAAAATTGTAACTGAAAAAAAATATGGCGTCTATTTCTGGTTGTCATATATCTGAGAATATTTCATTAAGAAACTGCGAAATGAGAGGACGTAATGACATTTATGTCCGTTCATAAAAAAGACTTAGAAACAGATTATGCATCATGTAATATCGGTATATTACGTTTGGAAGCAGCTGTTTGGACACGTGCCGTTTGGCCATCGGCTGTTTTGACGCAGCAATTCTTAATATCACGAGAACTTCGGTAATCGGGAAATCATCGGATACTCATTGTGCTCACAATTTCATGCAATAACTTAGTACAAATAGAAAGGCCGCAAGAGGCAAATTGCCAAACGAAGGCTCAAAAAAATTAATCCCATAAAAAATATGTATGCCAAATAAGCAGGGCCGTAGCTAGCCATTCCTGTGCCCTGTGCAAGAATTTGAATTTAGATCCCTTGTGACCCATTTAGCCTCTCCCCTCCAAGTGGGCCCTGTGCGGTTGCACCTGCAAATACGTATAACCAAAATACAGCAATCCAATATAAACGCATTTACATCACCAAAAATTAATACTACACTGCTCATAAAAAAAAAGACCACACGGTTATCTTATCCTAACTACTGGTAGCTTCTCGATTCATTCCATTATGCCCATGGTACCTCTTTTTACATGTGTCAAATGTGTTAGAGAATTCCCGACCCCTGTAGGTAAGCTATCCCATTAACTAACAAGCCTATTGGCGAAAAACTCCAACTCGACACCACAACCTGGAACTGCCCCTTACTAAACGACACTGTTGTTTCCCCCCTTGTTGAAGCAGTTGATATTGGCGGTGTATTAATAACTCATGGTTCGCCCTATCCATCCCGTTGAAAATTTTGAACTCTTCTATCTTATCCCGGGTGTCGGGAACGGCGGTTTACTGTATTTTTATAGCATCGGGTGCCGCAGGTGGAGAAATTGGTGAACTAATAGAAATTCTCACATTTTCCAAACATCAAGTGCTGTCAAGGAAACTATTTATTCTCCCTCATGATGTAGTAACCATTAGAATAGAATACCCGGTCTATTTATTTCGATTAAGTAGGCGTATAAAAATAATTTGATTTTTTTTTCTTAATTTTGCTACACACTATATTTTCACTATCAAAACTGGTATAGAGTGTTTCTAAACACATTTCGAGCATTTTTTTTTTTACTTGGAACCATACTTCTACTACGAACGATTGATGAGATAAAGGACGGATGAGGACTTACAGGACACCCGGTATATTCAATTGAATTACTTATTACTTACGGGACGAGGCTTTTAATTGTTAATTTTGAGATCACGATGTTGCGAATGAAGTTGTTTTTTTTAAATTTGTTTGCTTTTTTGAAACATTAAATGTCGGCGAGTCATTCGAGTAAATTTATCGGACTGATCATGAACCAGGGTTCAGAACAATGAGCTTTTCATCGCCTCAAGTCAACCCCGTTATATCTAAGTACAGTAATATCTTAGCGTTCTGCTTTTGTGTTGTCACTCCTCACTTGAGTAATTTTCTTTAAGGCCTTAATTCGAATTTCAAATCTCTACTAGGACAATGGCCCATCAGTAGTAATTTGTCCTCCTCCTAACCAGATTATGCCCACCGCTCGGTGCCAACGAAGACAGCGAGGTGTTCAGAACTCTTACGCCAAATCAGTGTCATGGTCTTCCATCAATATTTCAATTTTGAGTAAATTGATCCTACACATTACGAAAAATGTGCTGCCACCTACCGGGGAAAATACTTAGTCTACACTAGAAAAATATTTACACTGCATTTTTTTTTTTCAAGAAAAAATCTTTTGTTCGATGAACTCTCAAAATTTCCCACAAACGCCAAGAAATTTCCAGCGTGGACAAATTTTTCCCACGATTATGAGGAATTTCTCACGAGCTACCATCACTGCGCCGAAATGAGAGGGGGGGGGGGGTGACAATTCACGTGAAGACTAACACATTTTCGAATGTCGCCAAAATATGGCAACCTTGCTCACATCACAGAAAAAATACGCATTTCCTTTCAGTCACAGGCAATAAGAGGGGGGGGGGGAATTGTCACCTCACAGTAACCTCGGCAATGTGAGAGGGGGAAAAAAATATCCCTTCTAACTGCTGAGGTTGCTCTGTGGGATTTTCCCCCCTTTTTTGGCGCCAATATACGCTGACTCAAAAAGTCATTTACCACCCTGGGTTTTATTGCAATAGCTGTTTGTCTTGACGCGTGCTATCTCCCCATTCATTTTGACGGTAGAACTCTGGAACCCCCTGAACATGTTCTGAGCTGCATTTTAGACATCTCGTATTACGTATTTCTAGGGGGGTATACACGTCAGTCATCTTTACACTTCTATGGGGGTTGCTTGAAACACAAAAAATTTTCAAGTCGGACCATATTAGCATAAATAAATAAAAGTCCCATCCAAACGCTACATGTTGTATTTTAATAGTTAACGGAATTTTGTGTAATTTTTTTGTGATATTAATATTCATACCGTGTCTAACGTTCCCTGTGTGTGTCTCTTGTATTATAGATAAGAAAGAAGCCAAGGGCGGATCCAGAGGAAGGGGGCGGCGATTTCCCCCCCCCCCAAAGAGCCAAAGAATATGGGGAGAAATTTGCCTGTCCGCTAAAATACGGGATGATTCGAAACATCTCTACAGAATAAGTAATTTCTTCGACAATATCGACCTTTATCCGCCTGCCTCCGCTCCATTTCACAGTTGAAGATTTCTACCTCGTATTCGCAGCTGAAGATAGCTGCCTGCCTCTGCTCCATCCTCAGCTGATGATTTCGGCTTCCGCTCCATTCGAAGCTGATGATTTCGGCTTCCGCTCCATTCGAAGCTGAAGATGTCTACTTCGGCTTCAGTCGCAGCTGAAGATATCTGCCTAGGCTCTTTCGTAGCTGAAGGTGCCTGCCTTTGCTCCAATCGAAGCTGAAGATGTCTGGCTTGGCCTCCTTCGCAGCTGAAAATATATAGCTCGGACTCATTCACAGCAGAAGATATCTGCCACATTCGAAGCTGAATGTCAGCCTCCGCTCCATTAACAGTCGAAGATATCTGCCTCCGCTAAGGCACGGATCCGAAGGAAGTCGATAGGAACGACCTTTGATCCCAGTACCTTTGTAATGTTGAGTATGGTTTTACAGCAGCCTAGCTTAATTATTCTTTTTATATTCGCAGGTTCTACATCAATAGCACTCAATCTTTCGGGGAGTGCGTTCCACTTCAATGGTTAGAAAGCGTGCCGCAAGCTATTTAAGTGATCTGTAAATGCGCCGCGGGTTACCTCAGCGATCTGTAAATGTGCCGTGATCACTTAAGTTGTCCGAAAATTTGTCTTTGGCTCCTTATGTGATATTCAAGTGTGATCTGTGTTGCAGACCACTTTATTAAAGTGAGAATGTGGCCACTTCAGTGATCTGGAACAGAGCCCAGCCCACTTAATTGATCTGGAAATGTAGTGCGGGCCCCTTAAGCGATCTTTAAATGTGTCTTGGGTCACTTAGGTGATCTAGGAATGTGCCGCGGGCTGCTGAAGTGGTATTTAAATGTGCCTCGGGTCACTTAATTGATCCGAAACCGTGCCGCGGGTCACTTAAGTGTTCTGGAAATGTTCTGCGAACCACTTGATTGAAGTGGGAATGTTCCTCGGGTCACCTATGTGATCTGGAACAACGCCCACGTGTCTCGAGTGATCTTTAAATGTACCGCAGTTTACTTAATTCCTCTGGTAATGTGCCACTTTATTCATTTAAAAAAAAAAAAAATCGAGATTTCATGTCACAGGCACATCAGATGAATTCGTGGTCCAAATTTGGCCCGCGGGCCGTGGGTTGAGCACATGTATGTTCTAAATAATTCTAATCGATGAAATAATTCAAAACTCGGAGAAAATCAATAATTATATCCGATTAATTGATTGATAAACATAAACTATCGAGTTTATTTATAAGTATAATCTCAAAATATATTATTTTTTCCCGATGTTAAATTATACTCAAGGATGTGAAAAAACCAGTCCCCGAACCGGAACAATGATGTCATTCATGGGTCCTTGATGGACATTCACATCCTCATTCACCTGAAGTCCACTTAAGATAAAAATCGTACAGCGCAAGGAAAATTATCGCACGTGCCTACGACGGAATCGAGTGACCTCACGTGAATGAACAAATACCCAGGGTGGAAAAGGAGGGGGACCGGCGTGAAAGGTGTTGGACGAGTTTCGGGTCGATGAGATGAGGCTGTGCCGTGAGTCATTCCGGCAATATCGAAGAATAATACGAAAAAAAGCATGACCCGAAATCACATTTGTTTAGCTGAAGGACGGCTGGATCCCGCCCCAAGGCTGACTGACCTCCTGGTTGCTGCGGAGATTCATCACCGTTTTGTTATGCACGTGCGTAATAACCACCGCATAAACACCGTAATCATGGTCAAGGTTCACTTTCCTCCGAGGATTTGATTCATCATCAAGTTACCCATTTGACTGCTTTACGGACCGGAATTGACTATTAAAAATACATTCGGAACCCGTTCATCCGCGAGTCTCGTTTATCCAAAAACACGTTTAATCAGAACAGCTTCAAAAAACGTGAAAAGAATTGGGAGAGAGCTATAAGACATTCCCTATACTTTTAGCCAGTCAGTCTTGATGTGCGTTTGTTTTTTAGGACATGGGTCCTGCCCCTTTTGGACCACATTTTCTACTCTTGCCTCCCTCAAGGAGTGAGAAATTTCAGGCCCGTAGCCAAAAATTTCGTTCGGGGAGGGAGGGAGACCAAACTGATAGAACAATAAATTTGGCTATCTTTTTTCCCTTTTTAGGTCATTTTCTCACATTTCGGGGGGAGGACCAGACCCCCAAGTCATCGTCCCTCTCTTGCTACGGCCTTGAGAAATTTCCTATTCTTTTTGAACTGATTTTCCGATTAAAGTTACGATTATTATTATTACTAGTTAGGGACCCGAAAAAAGCCTTTTTTTTCTTTGGGCTTACAAAAGATCCCAGCGTAGGGGTACATGAATAGCGCATGGGAGGGGGGGGGGAAGCATGAATATAACATATTAGCCCCGTTCACATGTGCAAATATTGCGGTAGCATTGGGAGTGCAAGCACCCGCTTGACGACTTTTTCCTTCGTAAGGAAGGAAATGGAAAGCAGTCATTGGTGAAAATTCCCGAAGCGGGTTTTTTTTAAACCCGCTTTTCTATTTTCCATGTGAACGGGGCTATTATGTTTACGTATAACAACCGGACTAAATGAGTTCTTGAATGCAGCTTGAATTGCGTGATTTAATATAACGTTGTCTCGCAAGGGAGTGCAAAATCAAGTCCAAACATCGAGCACTCTTGGGTGCTTCAGCGAGCACCAGATGCTTTATCGACTCAGTCATTGCAACCGAGATTATTGAAAATTTTGTGCGATTGGTTGGGCTGGAGAAACCGCGAGACACCCAGGCTCTGTCGCAAGAAGCAACGTAAGCACTTCGCCCCCCCCCCCGGAGGTGGGGGGAAACAGGGCATCTCCGGTAAAACCAAAATTTATTGATACGTCAAAGATTACATATAGTGCAAAGAAGTGCGATTGGGCTGACCAATGGGAGCCCAAACTATTACAAAATTCTGTTAATATAGGCATATGCAAAATTTTTAACATATGGACCAGTTCTTGACTGACCGCAAACAAATCCAGGCGCCAGAATTTTTTTTTTATCCGAAAAAAAAAACCAGGTTCTTTTTTTAACTTTTCCAGGGCACGCTGACCCTTCTTCATGTTCAGAGATATGCTGATACAAATTTCAAACATTTTGTGCCGTTCTCAGACTCCAATTTCATAATTATACAAAGGAAATTTCAGGAGCCAATGCAAAAATTTTGTATGTTATTATTATTATTTTTTCTTTCTGACACAAAATAAAGTGTTCCCAGACTCTGCCACGAAGCTGGGCTGAAGTCCAGTGGCAAAGTTCTGGCGTCCGTTCATTCATTCATTCAGGAGCCAATGTCAATTTTTCACTCGCCCTGGCGACGTGGCGCCTGGGATTTGTCCAACACTGATATAGACACCTTAAAAGCCCCGTTCACATGTGCAAATATTGCGGTAGCATTGGGAGTGCTAGCGCCCGTTTGGCGACTTTTTTCCTTTGTAAGGGGTCCATTTAAGTATTACGTCAGCATCGAGGTGGGAAGGGGATTTCCGATTTGCTGACAAGGGAGGAGGGGGGTTTGAAGGTTGCTTACGTCATCAACCACCCCTTTTTGAAGATATGAAATATTCTAAGCTGCTGACGAAATTTTGTTGACAGGAGGGAGGGAGGGAGGGAGGTCAGTGTTTTGCTGACTTTTGCTGACAAGGGGAGGGGGTCAAAAATGGCTGAAAATCTGCTTACTTAATACTTGAATGGCTCTTAAGGAAAGAAATGGAGAGCAGTCATTGGTTGAAATTCTTGAAGCGGGTTTTAACCCGCTTTTTTCTATTTCCCAGTGAACGGGGCTATAGGGTGCCCGATCTCAAAACTCGTTAAGATGATCCCTGGTTGTCATGTTTAATATGCACAGGGAGAATGCTCACTTTTCTTATAATATTAAAAAATATATATATATTCCGGAAATGAACTTCACATAATTTGAATTTCCTACTATTCTGGACATTTCCCAGTCCCAACCAGTAAATCAACACAGGGTTGGTTCTGCATAATGTTAATCAAATTCAAGTACGGTTCTCTCAACACATGAAAATATATTTAAATATTTTCTAAGTATGTTCAAAATCACAGAAAATATAAAAATTCCACATGCCTGAATGGGTTTTTTCCTCCTCAGTATCATCATGTATTTCAGTATGGTAACGTCATATTAAGGGCATACAACAACAAAATGCTGTATGATTATGGTCGAAAGGTAAGCCGTAGACATAGATATGTTGATTACAGCTTTCACATGAAAGGCCAGATCAAGAGCTTGACCATTACTTACACTGACGGAGATTCCGGCTTTAATTTGAGAGGTCTTTGAAAAGGCAACTTGATCGCCTAACTCCACCTACCCATTTTTATTTCCAGAGGATAAGAGTCCATTATCCCCATTGCACTTCAATCACGTTCAAAGGAAAGGTGATTAACTTGAGGAATCAGGTAGGCAAAGAACAAGAACGTTCTCTCTACTAAGATCACAGAGGATGTGACAGATTAAAAAAAACTCGAGGGTCAATGATCACACTGCCCACGGGACGTTCTGCCGTCAGACTCCGGCCTACCTCTATTGCTATCTTTATGCAATGCTTCGGGTATCTTTTAGAGTGATTTTCTCGAGATTTTGGAGAGAATAGTACAGACTAGAGGGTCGTCTCAACGAGTTTTGAGTCCGTTGTGACCCATTTACATTCTAACAATCTAAATATAAATGTCTACAGTGTAGACCAGTATTCCTGAACATTTTTTTGGAACACGGTCCAGAACTAAATTTATAATTAACGAAATTTTTTAAAAATAGATCGAACTTTGGAACCCTGGGTAGGGCTCGGGGGTGGAGGTTGATCATCCCATCCAAAGAGCCGAAATTATATGCAAAAAATAGGTCTGTGAAGTACGGGACGATTTAATGAACCTACACCAGTGTTTCTCAACCGCCGGGCCGTCAGTGACTCGCAGTTTAATTTTCCCCATTAATTTCTCGTTAGTTGTGTGTATGACCGGGCCTTTCAGTTACACAAAAGAGATTTACCGGGCCGCGGGCTTACAAAGGTTGAGAACCACGGACCTACACAATAGATCGCTCCTCGCGTCACTCACCCTGGGTCCCCCGCCTATCCTGGCGCTACTATTACTGAACGACACACACATGCACCTCGTTCATATTTCTCTATGGAACTTCTAACGAATGAGTGCGTGTTGGAGTGAGCGTGAATGCGTTGTGGACCAAACGAAGTTTGTTTCTGCGTAATGTTAGCGCTTTTATCTGCCATCTATTTTCCGAATCACGAGTGAAGTGTGATAATTGAATATTTGTACCGTTGTAGGCCCTTTGATGTATGTGGAGAGATCAGTATTTGACGGGGAGACCGACTCGTATTTGCCTCCCCGAAGTTTGGAACCACAGAAAACCAAATTCAACTGACCACCAACTGTGTCGCTGGCGGGTCGATGCGAGTCCGTTCACTATGACTACCCGGGACTAGAGCTCAGTGATTTTCCTTCTCGTGGGAGTTTTATGCAGTCGTTTTCACATCATGGGTACCCGGACACGTGATGTTCTGGGAGGGGGGCTACACTTAGCAGGAAAAGGCAGTTTATATTTATATATCAGAATAATTACATTCGAAAATTATAGTACCAGATCTCATAATGTGAGCCCATTCTGGATATTAGACTAAGCTAGACTTAACGCCCGACTGCGCATTATTATAGGGCTGCATCAGCACATAGCCAAAAAATATGGGTAAATTTTGTCTCTCCCGTAAAATACGGGACGATCCAACCAACTTACGCAGTTCGCCCCTTCCGACACATCACCCTGGAATCCCTGGATCCACGCCTGGCTATGGTTCGCTTTAAAGTACATTGCTCTGCTAAGACGGCCCTGCCATAACGTCTGCGCTATCCCTAAACCAGACATTTTCGGAAAGCAATGTGAAGTGAAATTTCTTTTTTGACTGAAGAGCCTATTTAATAGAAAAATTAGTTAATTATTTTATTGACTTCATGCTACATCACGTCGGCACTCTTTCACCAAAAAACCGGAAGGAAGACTCCCATGTTGACGAGAGAGAGAGAGAGATACTAATTGAAAGACGGAATGAGAGAATATCGTTGTAAGAAAGTGTTTCTTGTTTTCTTGGGAAAAGCAAATAAGCCAATTAGCGGGCCCAGCCCAGGGGCGCTGGCCCCATCGTCTCAGTAACGAGAGCATGGGGAGAGCGAAAATCAGGTCAATAGCAAGTAAAAATTTGGATGATAAGAAGGAAAAAGAGAAAGTTGATGACCGCAAGCAACGAGTCGCTTCGCCCACGACATGATTCAAATGCCACCGAACCGGTTCCTTCGCAACCATCTCCTAATAAAATGCTGTATTTTTCTTACGAACGAATAAAATTTAGGATAAAAATCTCTAAACATATTATTTTTTATTGAGAAATACGAAGATGGCAGGATCTCTCAGCAACATGGATTCAGGCGCGGATCCAGGACGATGTGTCGGGAACGGCAAATTGTGTAAGTTGGTTGGTTTTCATCCCGTATTTTACGATACTGATTTCCCCATATTATTCGGCTTTTTGGAAGGGTGATCACCCCTGTCGCTCCCCCCCCCCCCGCGGATCCACGCTTGAGCAATAACAGACATCTACAGCTGCGAATGGAGCGGAGGCATTCATTTCAGCTCTGAATGGAGCAGAGCAGCACCTCTTAGATAAAGAAGGCCTCCGTAGTCTGCTTGTGACGTCAGTAAGTAGTCCATTTTCCCTCAGAATATTCAGGGGGGAAAAATTCCCTGATCGTGCCAAGTATCATCGATGTGGGGGAAAAGAAATGATCAGGCTCAGAATTGGTGATTTCTATGCCCCACATCCAATCACTATGCGGTATTTGTGAGCAAATCGGTAAGATTCTACGTCAAAATAAGAAGAAACGAAATAGGATGCTGTATTTGAAAATGTGGAAAACTTGCTAGGTAGTCTGAATGACGTTTATGGCAAACAGTGCAGAGGCCTTCTCTCTAGGAGGTGCTGAGCAGAGGCGGTCATCTTCAGCTGCGAATGAAGCCGGGGCAGGCATCTTCAGATCTTTAGCTGCGAATGGAGCGGAGGCAGGTGGATCCAGGGTGTTGTGCCGGAGAAGCGACAGTGCACACAGTGCACTGAATCGTCCTGTATTTAACAGGACAGACAAATCCCCCCCCCCTTCATATTATTCGGCTCTTACGAGGATCGATCACCCCCCCGCGGATAGGTGCTTGCGTGTATGTTCCAAGTGGAAAATGAAATCTGCGGCCATCGTTACCCTGTCCAAAGAAATCGAATTTTGATTTTTTTCTTTCAGTCAGAATACAAAAAAAAAAAAGAAATTTGAATTTTAATTGTTGAAGAAGTTCACTGTTGAAAAGCTCAAAAATGTTAATAATGTGAGGAAATTTTTACAAACTGAGTAGAAAACTCTACGCTTATTCAAAAAAATAAGAAAAAAAAATCCCTCACATTAATTCAAAATTTCAAACTAATTGATAAATTCAGTTTTTTTTAATTATAGTTATTTTGATAGTTCAGATGCTCCGAAATTTTGATTCCCATTCGCTTTTCAATTGTTAAGATGCTCAGAAATGTCAACTGGAAATTATTTGAGATATTCAGAAATTAATATTATCAATAGAGCTGTTGATATTTCATCAATTAACATTTTCAACTGTCAAGATATTCCGATTGTTACATAAAATATACTGCAGTGAAACCTCTTTTGCGGACACAGGTGGGACAAAAAAGACTTCGTCCGTAATAGAGGGGGTTCCCCCGTTCGTCGTTCATGGGGGTTTCATACTATACTTCAGTGATGAGAATTTGTAGCGAATTTCACCTGTTGCGCTGCTTAGAAATTTCTAGTACAGCGGTATGTGAATTGTTGACATAGATATAATTCATTCAATTGTATATTGTTAATACAGTCGAATCCTGTTTCAACGAATACCGTTATAGCGAAAATATCGTTTTAACGAACACTTTTCTAATCCCTCAAATAAGTTTACATAGGAACAACGCTTGGTAACCTGGAATTCCTTTATAACGAAATTTCGTTACAACGAAGCGATTCTTTCGGTCTCTTGGCGCTCGTTATTACGGGATTCGGCTGTATATCTAATTTTTCAAGATTTTAAGGAACGTTAACTGTTATGGAGAAAATTTTTTTTAGAAGAGTGAATATTTCAAAGGAAAACACTTTTTTCTTTTGCAAACGGGTACAGTTGAATTTAGTATCGGAAGTTCTTTTGAGACAAAATTAATCAAAAAATTAGTACTACTAAGGCCATGATTCTCAACCAGTGTGTCATGATACGGTAGGATGCAACCGAAGTGCCTTGAGACAAGGTTCTGCGAGAAATATTTGATATTCCATTCGTTTTATTCAAGGGTTATCAGATTCTCAGGGGCGGCTCGAGCTCACCTGCCGCCCGGGTGCGAAGCCTCATATGCCGCCCCAAAAGGCGACCCCGGTGGGAGGCTAGCAGAGCTTCAGTCAAGGGGGATCTCTAGATAAACCTGATTTTTTCTCAGAGGAAATCCTCACGGAATTGTTTATCGTGCAAAATGTTATCCATACGTCCCGCATTTGAAGCAGTTTTTCCTATATTTTGATCCAGAATTATTTTACCGTTCTTAATAATGCCAGAGATAACAGGTAATTTAATCCTTAAACATCACTTAATTTGGGGAGCCATCATCACTTATCCTGTGAATATGATGTATAAAGAGATTATTTTTATTAAGAAATTTATTTCAAAGGTAAGGTGTTTCTGGTACTCCAGGGACCGGGCAAGTGAGAAGCCGAATTTTTCCTTTGTTTCCGACCATTCTGGAAAAAATACTGAGCGAGGGAAAAATGCATGCTTGCCCCTTTTCATAGAGTACAGGGACAGCTCTTGGACCATGTGACCCATTGCGGCCGCACGGGGCGACGCTCAAGAGGGTGCTAAGTCCATGGTGAATGAGTGAAAAAGTTTTATTGGCCAAAGAAAGAGAGAGAGAAATTATTTCAGTCCGTTCTCTGGAGAGGCGCTAAATCTGGGATGAAAGGGCAATCTTTTTAGGAATTATTAGGATAAGTTATGAGGGAGGGCCTGACAGGGCTCCAGCCCGGGGGCCTGGGACTCTATCCTTAACATATTTTTTAACGCTACAAATTAACTGTAGAAGGTGCCCCATTTGAAATCTGGCTTGGGGCCCGTGAAAGATTGAAGCCTAGGAGCCCTGGCCCCGTAGCTTACATTCTTGTTTCTGGTATTACGATCTGTAGGTTTTGGCTATTTATTCCCCGAAGTTTTCTCAACTTCTCCGTTATCGGGGTGTGACTTGAAATCGAAAGCGGGATGTCATATGCACCGCACCCCTTGCACCCTCGCTTAAGCCGCCCCTGCAGATTCTAAAACTCCGAAATGAAGACGCTTACGCGAAGCCACTTGTGAACGTCCCTTAGAGTGCTCACAACAGGTGGCGCTACTATATCTGAACAAATCGAAACCAGTTTTGTTCAACCGCAATAGAAATGCTAAGGATCTGGATTCTGTGGTGGATCTAGAACTCGTTGTTGGGAGGGGTGATTTTTCCCTACACTGTGAATAGGGTGACCATACTGTCCCGTATTTTCCGTGACAGTAATGGTTTTTTCTTTGTTTCGACTTTTTTTTTTGAAAAAAATACCCTTGTTTTTTTCTATTTGTCAAAGTTTTTTTCAATTTGTAATTTAATCAAAAACATGGATGCAAATAATTTTCAACGGATTTATTGAATGTAATATTATGATATTCGTATTTCTCTTGGGGGGGGGGGGTGATCACCCATCTCCCCACACTATAAAAGTTTGATAAGACATATTTTACAAAGCTTAAACAACCAATTAGAGCTTTTACAAAAGTTTTAGTGTAATCCCCGCCTAACTTTTACAATATAAAATTTTGATAAAATTCCTTTTATAAAACTTGAAAATCCGAGTGAATGCAACCAACAGGCTTATTGGGTTTTTTTTTTTCACGTTTGTAAAATATCTTTTATAAATCTTTTATGCTATAATCCCGGCCTAATTTTTTTCTGCCTTTCTGTTTATCCTTATTGCATTACTGACATGCTGATCCCTCATGCTAATGATCGAAACAAAGGGGGGGGGGCGGCTCATTTTTCGTCTGTCACTGTATTGCTGCTCCTAGTGACGAGTGATGTCTAGTCATTAAAAAAAAAGAGCAGGATAGGGAAAACGTCGATTAGCTGCAACGATAATATTGTCGTCATACTCATGCTCGAAGATGGCGGATGAGTCGGCCTAGTGTTTCTAGGTTTTTGACGCTCTCTAGAGACTTTAGACATGGAGGTCACTCATTCAGTCGTTCAACGACCTGGTCCCTGACACGCTTACGTGCTGATTAGTAGTGATCTTACCAGATCACTCTATCCAGGGCCGCAACTACGGAAGGGCGGCAGGTCTTTTGCCCCAGGTGCAGGACCGAAGAGGATGCAAATTTCAACCTTTAACAACTCCTTGAACATTACAAGAGAGCGCCAAAATGCGTGCTTACCCCAGCATCTGGTAGTGAATTCCATCGGTCACTCACTAACCTAATCCTTCGCTCTCTAGAAGAGTACGCGGTTTCAACGCTCTACTCCCATTTTAATCCAATTTTCATGATCACTCATTGTTTAAATTTGAAACTCTCTCAAACTTGCCACCTCTGGCTACAGCCGCTTACTCCCCGCCGTATGAGTAGATACGGGGGGGGGGGGGGGGGTATTCACAAAACACACTCGTCGGTGGTTCGCAACCTCCCCCCCCCCTTCCGGAAGAGGAGTACGCTTACGCCTTATCCCCCCAGTAAATATGTCTGCGAGGAGTTCTAAATGAAACAATCGATTTATATTTTTCATTGATAAATAACAATTATTCAAGTATGCATGCACCTACGCATGCCCCACTCCCATATGATTTTAGATGAAAGAAGGGTGCTTTTGGGCAGGTGTCGCTGTGACACCTTGACCATCAAATACACATGCCTTTGCCTAGGTATTTTTGGCCAGGGCCTCAGAGTTTTAGGGGCCCAAAATCTGAACACATATTTGGTCACAGACTAACAAAACATCTTTGAGGATCAAAACATATCACAACTATTGTGCATAATCTTTGACGCTGATCACAGGGCTCCCACCAAAAGTCCACCTTTGATCAGGGTCATGGCCCCCACCCCACATCCTGGAGCAAGGCTCCTCTCTCCGAGACCGTCCATCCCTTTGGGAAAGAGCGCAAACCATCCCAAGATGGTCTCTCTGGGCGGTCAGCGGTCATGTCTGTCTGTCTGGAGCAGGGCTCCTAGGCTACTTCACTAAACAATAACTATGGCCATATCACAATATTGCAATTCACTGGCATTCATGATATAGGTTGGAAATGAAGGCGCTGTTTATCGGTGGTCGCCTCAAGCTCGTTACGGGAAAATATCATTAACTATATCCCCTTCGGATTCGAACCCAGGACCGTGACAGCAACCTTCACTGTGGTAGACGATCATCTCACAACCACGCCACTAGAGCGCAGGGCTCCTAGCCTAGGAATTTTTGTGGGTTTAAAGATCAGACTTTTCAGGGCCCGTTCACAGTGCATTTATAGCGTGAAGAACATGCCCCCCCCCCCCCCACAAAGGTGGGGTCTGACAGAGTTCCAGCCCTGAGGCCAGGGACGATTCTCATCATTTTTGTTTTTCCACGCTATAAATTCCATCCTAAAGGGGCCCGTGAAAGTCTGATGTGGAGGCCCGCAAAATATCCCAGCCCGGCCAGAAATTTCGTTCGGGAGGAAGCAGTGATAGAACAATAGGTTTGGCCATCTTTTTCCCTTTTTTTGGGTTATTTTCTCACATTTCGGGGGGGGGGGGGACCAGACCCCCAAATCCCTCCCTCGCTACGCCTTTGTGTGTGGGGGGGGGGGACCAGACCCCCAAATCCCTCCCTCGCTACGCCTTTGTGTGTGGGGGGGGGCCATGGTGAAGAAACAAAAAAATGTTGAGAATCTTCCCGGGACTTGAACTCTGTCAGCCCCATCCCCCCCCCCCCATCCTTGTGAGGTCCCCTTAAGCCGAAATTGGATCCCGGCGATAATGGAAATAAATAACATTTCGTAAAATGATCCTTACCATTGGAGATGATACTTTCGACTATTACTGCAAATTGTAATACGCTAATTCAATTTTTCTTCGAATAAACAACACGTTTAAACTTCAAACAACAATAAACAAAATTACGGACGGCCGGAGTCGCCGTAATTACTCCACGGGGAAAAAACTGATACACAATGAATGAAAATTATCAGTCGGAGAGATAGCGATCACGCCAAAAAAATACCTTTTGAAAATGTGCTGCCATCTAGTGAAGACATTTGTACCACGAGATGACAGTGTTATCAAAATTTGCGATGACGGTACATATCCCGCATTACCCCCGACATTTTTTCTTCATTATAGTCTCCAAACAAACGATTATCTTCCCAACTCAGAAATAACATTACGAAAATCACGACAACAAATGAGAATATTCATCACGCATATTTGTGCCGTGGTCCCCCCCCCCCCCAATTTATTTAAATTTGCAGTGTAGCGCTTCACTCCCCGCTAATGGCGACTTTACTGTGATTTTAGCATGAGTTAGCAATTTTTCAAAATATCTATATTAACAATTATTACGCCATCTGATGCGATGATACAGTATATTTTGGAAAGAGGGAAAATTCAACTGCCCCTGCGGGGAATTGAAGTCACGTTCTTTCACTTTCCGGGTGAACGCCCTAGACCAGTGTTTCTTAACCTTTTTTTTGCTCGTGGACCCCTATGAACCATTTTTTTCCCCGTGGCTCCCCTGTCTTACCCAGAGTCTTCTACCCTCATCTGGAAGCAAGATCCTTTATGCGTATCGAATTGATTTTTTCAGTGAATTTACAGTCGGCCCCCCCGTATTCGAGGTTTGTTTTTTCTTTATTGGAAAAATTTTTTTGCAACACTCAGAAATCGTCATTCATGAGTTTTGTTTACAAAATTTGTGTTGTACATGTTTAGGATGGCTCGCTAACGACATTAAAAAATTAAATTACTAAAAATATAGTAATTTAAAAAATTAAATTACAGTCTAGATACCTAGACTATATAGACCCATGTAACGTCCTTCACATGTTGAAAAATGGTAGAGGAAGTCTTGTCAACATTATTTCAGCATACTTCAATGATGATATGAAGAAGAGACGGCAAACAGAGAAATCACAATATTCTTTCAGAAAACATCGCCAACAATCGCTGCAACCTCTTTTCCATTCCCTTCTACCTCTGCGTCACCCTGCTCTTCTCATGATTAATGACTCTCATAAACGAGATAAACAAAAAAAAAACCAATGGTTTCGGTTATTCGTGGATTTCCCGTATTCGCGGTCACCTCCGGAACGTAACCCCCGCGAATACGGGGGCCCGACTGTATACTGAACGAAAATTTTGCAAAGAAGATTGGCCTCCAGACCACTTTCCTATAATTTATTGAGCTCCCTAATAGTCCGAGTTCTATTCAGGACCGTCTCAACATCATAGCCACCCCCCCCCCCCCAGGCAAAGTTATGCTATGGTAGTCCTATACATAGCTACTCGGATAGCTTAGCTAATTCAGATAACTTTACTTTTTATCAAAGCTACTTGGGTATTATGCATAAACGGTGATAAAGATGATAAGTTTATGAAACTTGCGTACCGAGACGATTAGGAATTATATATAACAACCGGTTATATTATGCATAATAACTAATTTGTCCCATCTACTATAACATTTAATGTATATGTCTATATCAAGTGGAAAACTTATTCGAATTCATCAACATTCTTTCCTTCCCACTTTCACATATATAATTTTACTAGCTTTCTAGTGAAATATTTTGTCGAAATGTTTAATATTATTTCCCTGATTCTCTCTCTCTTTTCTTTGTTCCATTCATGATATTTATATTTTTCAACTTGATACAAGTTGAAAAAATTTCCATTCAAATTCACATATTCAATGCTTCAATGTTTATAAGTTGAAGATAACAAATATTTTGAAGAAACTAATAATTTTGATTATATTAGCTTCAACTTATTGAAGCATTAAATTTATGAATTTTAATGGAAATTTTCCAACTTGTATGAAGTAAAATATGTGTTTCTACGATGATTATATCAGTACCGAGAACGAGCAAACTTTTAAAATTTCGAGTGTTTATTCAAAAATCAATGATTACAAATAGACGAACGTTTCTTCATAAAAACTCTCAGGAATCCCGTCCAGGCTCCTAATGATGTCTTCTCAACCGGTGTGGCGTCCTGAAACAGCTACAAGGCTTTTGATCTGCAAGGATGATAAATAGAATCGGCAGTATCACGCAGAAAAAGTATTTCGAAACTTGGCAGACGCGGAATAGAGAAAATAAAATTATTAGGAGGTTTTAACTAAGAGTTAAATATCGAAGCTTTTACAATCTTGAATGATTTTAATGAGTGACTAAGCTTGAAGAATTTGAAAGACTTCAGCGTCTTTAGTATTATTAGGTCTTAGGTATTTTAGTATTTTTAGAGTTGGTAAACTTTATACAAACGAGAGATTTTTATCCTAAAAGTGTGATTTAAAAATTCAGTTTACTTGTGTGTGAGTGCGTTGGAAACATTAGCAGCATATTGATATTTGTAGTATGATTAGGGTATTAATGATAATTAATGATAGTTTTGAAACCGTTTAAATCGTAATTTGAAATAGTTATTTTATGTTACTGTTTTTTGAGAAAGAAAAATTATTACTCTTATTTATCTCCGCTGTATCTTATGGTCTACAGTTTTTTGGGGTTTTTTTCGCTTTTTCTGCACTTTGGCGTCCACACAGATGCTGTCAACGCATTTCAAAGGCAAAGTTTTTCAGCAACGCTCACCTACTCGTTTGCCAGTGGAATGACGCTTCCAAAAATTTACGTGTGAGAAGCGTGTACACACGATAAGAGAGCCATATACTGTATACAACCTCTCCATACCCTGTTGGTAAAGTTTTCTGCAACGCTCGCCTACTCGTTTACCAACAGGGTAGACGCCGTGCCTTACATGGAAATACTGAACAGGTGATGCCTGCACTACATTAATGGTAATGAATATTATATATAAATTGTTAGAAATTTATTTATCATCAATTTTTGAAATGTATGATCAATTTTTTTCGTTAATTTATATGAGTTAAATATATTATTTCCCAAAGGGGACAATATCAATCACTCCCTGAGGGGCAATGGAAAGGTTCAGGGCTGGAAAGAGCTTTGGGTTTAATATAGGATCCTATGGTTTGGCTTGAGTTTCGGGGGCGATGAGAAGGAACATTTTTTTTGAAGAAGGGGGCGATGGAACAAAATGTTTGATTGGGAAACTATGATTTATACCCTTAAACTCTATGCTATTATTTATATGTGTGATGCCGCTAAATCTTTAGTATACTTTAATGATAAATATTTAATTATGAAATGTTAGAAAAATGTGATCGATCTCATGGAAATATATTAGTCGAAAAAATTAATATTATAATTGCTTATACAGAATTGAAATGCGTTGTATTTGCTGATTGTCGATAAGTATTTTATCTTTGGTAATTCAAGTTACTATTAAAAATTAATAATAGTAATTGTTTATCAGTCCAACTGTTGTCGTCATAGATTTTTCTTATTTTAACTCATCTTTCACTTATATAATTTACAATTACAAATCTTATCAGAATACCGTACAATTTATACTTTAGTAACGTTAAAAATACCTTTTGTTTAAAATATTATATTGTACTATTTGTTCTTTACATTTCAATATATTCTCCCAATTTTAGATCTATTGACTATGTATATTATATATGACTATTTGTGTATGACGTAATAATGACGTAGTCCACATCATTTAGATAGCTTATACCATTTTAACAATTAAACAAACACCGAGACGTGAAGATGAAAGAAAGAGAGAGAGAGAGAGAGAGAGTGTGTGTGTGTGTCTTCTATATCGTATTTTTTACCTTGAATAATTTGACAAAAGTGTTTATTATGGAATAATTTAAAGTTATTCGTTACAATAAATAAATTTTACTTTGTATCTTTTTTTTAATTTTAGGAATGCATTTTGATATGATAATTACGGTTTACGACTGTTTATTTTTAATCAGGTGATTTTGCTTCTACATTGTTTGTATATTATGGTCTTTTCTGTTAATTCACTTTAGCTCCAGATCAGGGAATACGTGAGTGCTATTTGATTACTTCACTTTTCTCTTGGTTTGTTACCAAACTATCCATGACTATAACTTTATTATAGATTATTATCCACTATTGGGACTCTTCAGCACTCGTGTGACTTATTTTGGGAATATATAGGTATATTTTTTACTTTTGTCCGTAGAGTTTCAATTTTACTCGAACTTGTGAGTATTACAATTCCCACTCCTCTTATTGAACGGAATATGCTTTGGCACTGGGTAAACACATTGAACTGTCCATCTTTTACACTAATTGAAATTGTTTACCCGATTTATAAGAAAACTTACGTTAACTTAAACCCCGAATTAGTTATTGATAAATTTATTGGAAAATAATATTATTCTATAGCAGAGTTACCACAGACTTTTTGCTCCATCGCCCCTTTCTTCTGAATTTTTTTTTCTCTCATCGCTCCCCAACTCAAACCACGTGGTCGTAACTCCGATCGCCCCCCCCCCCCCCTTCCCGTACCATTTCATTGCTTCCCAAAGGGCGATATTGCTCACTTTAGGAAACACGGGTTTACGCGTATCAAATATTTTGAGTATCTTACACTAAATTATGGATAGCGATAATAGCTACATGGATTGAGCTCACCCCCTGTCTTAAAAGATCCCAGCAAGATTGAGTCTCTTCTTCGATGTCCTCCTTCAGCAAGTTGGAGTCTCTTATTCGATGTCCTCCCTCAGCAAGGATGCTGTACTTCGAGACGATTATCTTCTTCAAGATAGCATCTATTGTAATATGATATATATCTAATTATCATCTATTAAATGCATTTTGATGATTCATTGTGATATAGGATCCTCAGTTACCCTTCCCCAATATTTTCAGAGCCAAAAAATAATAAAGATTAATATTTGTTTTTATGTAACATGTACCGTATCTCCCTCCGTATTAGTCAGCATGCCGGAAAACAGCGAGGGAAACCCGCATTCCAGGAATACCCGTATTTTTCTTCATTTCGCGAAATTCGAGTCACAGAGATTCTGGAGAAAATTCTTAAACACAATTTTTTTACTCTAAAAAAATTCATTGGACTGGTCGAATGCTTACTGCGAACCTCGTTTTTCCCAGCATGCCGGGAACAGACCAGACCCGAATATTCAGAAACCGGGTATCAGGTTTTAAACCAGTGTTATGGCATGCCGACTAATGCTAGGGTATACGGTAACACAACACTTGGCTCTCTAAATTTACGTAATTTGTGGTAGGAAAAATTATGATAATTTAAATTTCCGCCACTATATTTGATTCACACGAATCCGTATTTCATTATTCTGCTCTATAATGTATCCTATATTCAAATGAAGGGCGCGGTAGCCCGGTCGATAAGATGCTCGCCTAAAGTACCAAAGGATGTTTAGAGGTGTCGCGAGTTCGATACCCGGTTCGTCCTTGTCAGAAAACTTTCCTGACACAGGGGTACAACAAAAAACGGCGACTTGACCGCAGCAAAAAATTGCTACCGCAGGGAGTCCCCCATCGAGGGGTTAGCGTACCAACCTCTCGATGAGTATAAAAAACAAGCCTGCCGTTCGGAATCGGCAATAAATTGTAGGTCCCGGTCTAATTAGCCCTCGTGTGCAGAAAAATGACCGTGGTGCGACAAAAATGATCAAATATTCAAATAAAGTATAAGAACATCTCTTACCTTTTTGATTTTCTCACTAGTTTAACCAATAAAATATTTGACTGATCATTAATTTACAGTAGAACCTCGTTATAACGGACTAATGGGGGCTAAAAGTCGTTCGTTGTAATGAAAATCCGGTTCATAACAAACAATTATTGTATGGGGCGTAATGCTACGTCATTGAAAGTACAGCAGTTAGCTGTATAAAAAGGGTTTATTATACATCAAATGAGGAAACAGCCTTCAACATGGGTTGAATTTAAAAAGATGTGTACGTATACACTTTGCATTAATCTTTACTCATAATTTACTAAATTAATAATTTACTCATAATTTACTAAATTAATAATTTACTCATAATTTACTAAATTAATAATTTACTCATAATTTACTAAATTAATAATTTACTCATAATTTACTAAATTAATAATTTACTCATAATTTACTAAATTAATAATTTACTCATAATTTACTAAATTAATAATTTACTCATAATTTACTAAATTAATAATTTACTCATAATTTACTAAATTAATAATTTACTAAATTAATAATTTACTCATAATTTACTCATAATTTACTCATAATTTACTAAATTATTAATTTACTCAAAACAAAACAGCGATCGACGTTTAATCGCTCACTTGGAAATTCCTTTTAAACGAGTTAATACTTTTTTTAAATACTTAAAATGAGTTTTAAACTCGTCAGATAAAAATTTTACAACTTTTTACAACTGTTTTAGCTGACCGTTATTAGCGGAGTCCGTTACAATGAGGTTGTATTGTAGATTGAATTGATAGCAGCCGTCTGAGAAATAAAATATACCCTTTATTTTTTTCAGAATCAGAAATGCTAATAAATGCTCTCGAAGCAAAGTATGTGAAATTACAATTAAAAGAAGTCGAATGAAAAATCTTTGTTGAAAAGTGAACAATACGAACTATTTCTTAATTGAAGTATGACAACACCTCTCAGTTAGCGGGAACATTTTCTGAGAAGCTTTATCAGCTGAAGTATTACTGAGCCAAATAATTTAAGCTAAACCAGCGGTTCTCAACCTTTTCTGACTCGCGGAGCTCTTTTCAGTGTATAATTTCTATGGCGGAGCCTTGTTTAACTCAAAGAGCCCCTTTTAGTACATTATTTATACGGCGGTACCCTTTAGGCCTCTTTTTTTTTTTTTTTTTTTTTTTTTTGTTTATCAAATTTATTGATTTATTTTATTATCCTCGAGTGGCAGCGGAGCCGCTGGGAAGTGCATACGGAGCCCCAAGGGCTCCGCGAAGCACCGGTTGAGAACCGCTGAGCTAAACCATTATTGAGGGAGTCTGCTGTTCATTCGAAACAATATTGCTCAGAGCAAAGATTTCCAACGCTCTTGCGTAACCCCTGATGATTAAGAAGCTGTTCCACGGAACCCTTTATGGTAACAAGTCTGTTCTACAGAACCAAAACAAGTTATTTTGAAGATTCTCTAATATACGGGGCTTTCTCCTAGGAAGTTCCGATAACAGCATGGGTCATTTTGATCATCGATATTTTTTTTTCTTCTCACCGTGACTATTTTCTGTACACGATCGGGACCTACAATTTATTGCCGATTTTGAACAGCAGCGTCCGACATTTTCTTTTTTTAATAATCACCGCGGGGTTGGTGAGCTAACCCCCCTCGGTGAGGAACCCCGGGTAAAATATTCTGAAGGATTCCTCTGTGTTTCCCCGAAGCCCTTCCGAGATCAGCATGGATAAAAAGAAACGTTTTAATTAAGGGTTCCGTGACGTTTGGAAACTCATAGGAACATGCAGGGTTCCGAATCAAGCCACGAGCTAAAAATTTTCTGGGAAAACAAGCTTTCAGACATTTATTTAGGCACATTACGTTTATGGTCAAAGAAAACTTTAGCAGCTTCAACGCTGAAGGTTTGACTTACTTGGCGTTACAACATATTTCGATTAATATAAGACATATTTGTCAAGTTTTACGAGGAATCCCTACACCCGTCTTCTACCGAGAATTTAGCTGTACCTACGGTGCTCACTAAGCACCTAAGGGTACTCGATTCTGATTTCGTGCTGCAAACTATTGATTGAGCATCCCAGTTTGACCATCACCAATCGAGCATCTTATTCAACTTGCATAATTAACATTTTGGTTATTTTATATCTGAGGAACATGTCCAAGTTGCGTATAGGTGCTCTTGTGATAACAATAGGCACAAACCACCGCTTGGTATTTGAAAAAGTTTAAAGACCGCTTTCCTAATCACTTGATGGTTACCACTGCACTAGATTCGTACCAAAGCATGTGCTTCAACTACAAATTACCCCTACTAATAAAATAGTTTTTTTTTAAAACTAACTTCAGTTTTTTCCCTCCCTCATCACTCCTGAATCAAGGTAACTTTTACAGACCCCCCCCCCCCTCCTGGGCCATTCCACACTTCCTTCTTTGGGAATTCCTAGATATTGCCCACTTTGGGAAACACTTATAATCCTACCAAAAGTCTTTCTCGCCATACATAAAAAACCGCTCTTATCCATAAGAAGGAGCAAAACATGGTAATTTTAACTATAATATACAAAAAAACATATTAATTCATAACTACAACGACTATGTCTCCTTACTTGGATTGGATTTCGGGTTTAATGGCACAAGGACCAATGAGGTCAAAAACGCCAAAACAAATGATTAATTAAAAATAAGATGAACCTTATTCTCTCATCACGCCAAGAAAGTCTCCTTCCTTACCCGAACGGGGATCTCTAGACACGACTTGTCGGTCGAACCTCTTCAGCAGGTTCCCGGACCTGCCATTCATCTACCAACTGAAAAATAAATAAATAAATAAATGTATTAGGTTTCACGCACATATCATATTTGAAGATAGTGAAATAGTTACATTTGAGAATATAAAAGAATTATCAATACCTACATTTAGCGGGATTAACTAATCGATGAAACGAAGGAGATCTTGAGAAATACACCCCTCACCTGACGGATGACAATCCAAAACTGAAGAAAAATTGACTGTTGCGCTTTCGAATATATTTTCACAAGAATGCATTCAGCTTAAACAATCACAGTAACAGTCAAACGCAAAATATTGTTTGATATGGATTTTTTTTTTCCTATATTCCTCTCTATCCATAAATTAAATACATTTTACCTAATTAATTAATTTCTTCGGTAATATAAATGTTGTAGTTATATTAGCGTAATTGGAAATATATACGGGACATATAACTCAATTTTCTAGATAAAAACCTTCGACCTGTTGCTTGTGCGCACATAGGTGCTCACTGAAATACCCAAGAGCATTCCCATACTTATGTTCGTTTCAGTCATCGCAAAATATTCGCGTTTGACCACTTAAAAGATCCAAGAACTGGTATAATGTTGATTTGTGTGAAAGCATATTTGAGAGCAGATTTATGGGTGCTCATGACTCCGATAATACAGAAAATTATGACTTATTTATTACCCTATCATTATGAATTTTAAGTCCTTGAGGAGTGATCATTGGAGTACATCATTGATCTTCAAAATACGTTTATCGACGCTTTGTATGTCAAATGTATGGATGTTATTGCCAAAGGCCGAAGTGCGGCGACGGGGCCGGCCATTTCACGAATTGGGCAAGAGTTTCGGCCATAGTCCGAATTGCAGAAATAATTCGGACTTTGGTTGGCCATTTCGCGAAGTGGCCAGAGCTCGATGTGCAAGAGTTTTGGCCAAATTCCGAATTGCAGAGATGATTCGGATAGTTTAAAAAAATTGATTGCACATGGCAGCACTACGCATAAAGCATTGTACACAAACAAACTTCATGGTAGTATATTTTTGTATTGCGGTACGTGTAGTTTAATACAGTGTGCCATATTTCTTGGAACAAGCGCCACATGTACGTATGCGTCACTGCATCGGAAAAAAAGGAACTATCAAAATATGACATGTTGTTTATGAACTTGAGATAAGGCCCGCATCCACCACACATTTCTGATATAAAATTTATTTAATGCTCATTTTTAATTTCGACAATGTTCGCTAAATGCTCAGTAATGACTGTCAAATGATTGCCCATTTTAAAAATGCTACTCGGTTAACTAACAGTTGAATATCACGTAATGCAGCAGGCCAATATCTTAGAAATTGTGTTTTTTGGAACGAAAATGAGCGTACGTACCACCACCAGTCTCTAAAATCACGTTTTTCACAACGTAAGCAACGCGATGCTCGTTCCATAGCATAAGGGGAATAATATAACATTGCAATCAAAATACTGTATGTATGTAAAAGGCACTAAGTCCATTTTCGTGTATATTGAGATAACGCTATTAATTTTTGCTGTATTTTCGTTACACTATACAGGGTATTCTGTTAATGGACCGACAAACTCAAAGGGTTGTTAGTAGGAATCAAGAGGAACAAAAATTGCAATGGAACATGGTGTCGCAAACCACGTTGAGAGGGTGGAAATCGTGAGAAATGCGTGCAGGCTCTGAGTCCAGAAGAGACGAAATCAGACGACGTCAGTTAATTGCTGAATGCGTTCGCTCACCATATCTGACGTAAGCAGCGTTGCGAAACGCATGCGCTAGGGTAGGATCACGCGCTGCGGGCGACGTAAATTAGCGCTATTACGGTAATAATCACGCGTGTAGCAGTTAGTTGTCTGTTTCAAAGAATTAGTTGTCTGGATCATGGCTGACTACACGAACGAGGAATACGCTGATATGCATTTGATTTACGGTCGAGCAAATAGCAATGGACGCTTAGCACAGCGAATGTACCCAACAGCAATATCCGATGAGGCATTGTCTGCACCCATACTCCACGATCGATTGACTACTACGGGGGACGAGGACCTTCCACCCAGCATCGGCGTGATGCAGGCAGGGAGACTGCTCAATGTACGCACTCCTCAAATGGAAGAAACCATGCTGTGCAACCTCGACAAGTACACAAGCTGTTCCAGCTGGACTCAGAGCCCGCATGCGTTTTTCGCGATTTTTCACCCTCTCAACGTGGTTTGCGACAGAGCACTCTGTATGTAAACATAGGTATAGAACATGAAATCCTGTTTCAATAAATAACAGTGATATCCACTTTAGAGACACTTCAAACGGCTATCAGAAAATTTCCTTTTTGGCACATGGTTTTATCTCCAATATACAGAAATATTTCAAACTGTTAGCGTTTCCTCTCTCGCTCACTAATTCCCTTACTATTTCGCTCGCTCGCACGCTCAAGGACTCTGTAGCTCACTCGTTCGCCCATTCACTCGCTCCCTCAGTATGTGTTCGGCCTGAGGCCGAACACATACTGGGGAGACGACAAAGAGAGCGATTTCAAAAGAGAAAATACATCGATGCTTATCTCGATGTCCCCTCACATACTGACGAGGCGGAGAGAGCGAAAATGACCGCAGGCGTTCCGAAGGGTAAAGAAGAGAAGCCTTTGAGCGGGAAAAGTGACATCTCGCCAACTAGTAACCCTACCAGCCTGTTCATGCCAAATCAATCAGTTTGGCAATATTGGAGGATTCCAATAAACCAGCGGTTCTCAACCAGTGCTCCGTAGAGCCCTTATGGCCCCGTGTGAACTCCCAGGGGCTCCGTGGCCACTCGAGGAAAATAAATAAAAAAAACAGTAAATTTGAAAAAAATAATTAATATTTTTGAATAATAAAAATAAGTCAGAAACTTTGATGAATAAATACAAAAAATAGGCGTCTGGGGCTCCGCCATAGAAATTACATACCGGAAAAGGGCTCCGTGGGTCAAAAAAGGTTGAGAAGCGCTGCAATAAACCCATTAATCCTCAAAAGACTACAAGTCCTGTTTATATATGTTTTTAATGACTTCTTGTATCAAACCGTTGTTTCGAATATTATTATTGCATAATGTTATTATATTATAATATTATTGCATAACGATTTAAATAATTACACTTCAATCAAGATAGAGACAACAGAATTAGTTAGACACTGAATAAAAATACATGCCTATAATCCGCAGAAGATAATTTCGATACTTTCTAAACAAAATATCAGCGTTAATGAGATGAAGCGAGAAGTTATCCATACACCCCTCGATGATGAAACCGTAATTTTTTTATGGCCACCGTATGAAAATGATTGTTATTAGCGATAAATGTATACGTGGTCGTTAAGCACAAATTATCAGTGTGGATCCATTATTTATGAAATCCCAGAATTACAGATTCCTCCTACATGCAGGGCCGTCTTAAGAGCATCATGGGCCCAAGGGCCAAATGATTTTCTGAGGCCCTACCAGGCAAATTCCCGAAAATCTCAACCACATCTCACTTTTGTGAAGCCTTTTTTATCTTTAGGTCCCACGGTCCTTGCCCTGGTGGGCCCATGCCTTACGACGGCACTGCTTATAACCGCCATGTTCTGTGCATAACCAATTTCAATGAACGCACGGATGCAGCAATCAACTGGTTTCGATTTTTTAAGAAATACAGAAATATGTATTGCGTGTGAGATGTTCATTATTTGCATCAGAAAAAATCTTGTGCCTCTTTCATAACACACGGCATTCCAATTCAAATCCACGGAAATAACAGATATTCAGCACAATAAAATAAAAGAGAAAAAAACAGAAACCGTGTTTCGACAAAGTTAGTAAGCGATGAGCAAACATCACGGTGTTTATCCGTTTTCCTAAAAAACGGGTTCTCAATCTCAAACATTTTCCACCCGCGCCGCCCATTTCCCTTATGAAGAGCCATTGGCGTACGCAAAGGGGGGATTTGGGGTTCTAATACTGCCCCCCCCTTAAGCCAAGATTATAGTGTTATTTTGCCGGAAAAAACGTAAAACCCCCCAGAAGGAAAAACAAATCTGAACCCCCACCCCCCGAGAAAATTCTGCCGTACGTACGCCTATGTGAAGAACAGTTGTAAGCAAAGCATTTCTTTGAAAAACCTTTGTCAGGACCACTGCGAAGCTGCACCCCTGACGAAGGTTGGCGTGCACAGTTTGAGAACCCCTGCTAATCCATCAACGTGTTGACAAATACGGGGCCGTCATTCGAGGGAGGGGGGGGGGGGGGCTTTGGAAAATACACTAAAAATGGTATATATACATACAAATATATATATACTAGGGGGCTCTGCCCCCCCCCGTCGCCTTTGGCAACCAACCCCCCCCCCCTTTTCTCATCACAACATATCTTGTTTATTTCGTCCCACTTCATCAGCGTACTATGGAAAGGGACATGTGAAAGCACCAGCTTACTGAAGAAGCGAATTTTATAATAAAAAAACAACAAAAAACAAATGTGATTCATCAAGTACCCCCAGAAAACTTGCCCAGACTCCAATTCGCTGAATTTTAGTGGGGCCCAGACTGGATTTATCTCGGGCTACCGATGTGTTGCAAATTTTACATTGTTAAACAACAAAAATCAATGAGATTCATCAAGGGACACCCAAAATGAAACCTGTCAACATTTCCATGGGGCCCCGACCTGGAGACTTGTCGGACATCTCCCCGGTGAGGAGCTACGAAAATTTTAAATTTTTATCAATTTTACAACGAATGAAATCCAGGGCTCCCATTCAGCAGCAGGGACCCAATATCCGACATCCCCCCCCTGTGAGTGCCACGGCAAATGTTCATTTGTATTCATTTTACCAACGAATAAATTCCAGCCCCCCCCCCCAATTACCCGTGACCGAATTCGCAAATTTTATGGGGTCCCCAGACTGTATATAGCTTGAGCTTCCGCTATCGCAAATTTTTCAATTTTAAAGCAGCAAGAAAACAACGAGATCCATCAAGGGCCCTGGAAATCAAACCTTTTAACTTCCCCATTAAGGTATATGTGCAATCCCCCCGGGTACCCCGACCCTGTGTGTTGGGAGCACTGGTGTTATATGTATATGATACATATACATACCTCTCAGCATGACCCCCCCCCCCTTCCCCCACAAGGGCAGGGCTGACAGGGGCCGGAACGATTCTTATCACTTTTTGATTTTTCACACTATAAATTAACCACAGAGGGCCCCCGAAAAGCTGGTTTGGGGGCTCGCCATCTATTCCAGTCTAGGGGCCCTGCTGTAGGATGTGGGAGCCTCTCAGTACATGCACGTAACTTTGTCCCGATGGGTTAAATGGGTCCCGAATATGCTAGAGTTAAATGAATACTTGACCTAAAATCGTAACCGATTTCCATCACTCGAAAAACGTCACTCACTTCCGTAACATAAAATCGTCACTAATTTCGGTTGCTTAGAAACAGGCCCTTTTCGAGTTTGTGATTTTATATTATAGAGTAGATATACATAAATTGAGTTCATGTTCTTTGCCTGCCCCCTTCCCTGGAAAACGTTGAAATGACGTTCCTGGAAAAATCTCTACAAATTTTCGTTGAAATTCTAAGAACATGTTCAGTATTGAGTAGAAAATTAATATCGACCAGCAATTCTCAACCTTTTTTCTGCGTCACGGAGCCCTTTTTAGAATATAATTTTTACGACGGAGCCCCTTACGCCACGTTTTTTTTTTTCATTTGGTCATAAAATTTACTGATTCACTTTACTTTAATTGAGTGAACGTGGAGCCCCCTCAACCAGTGCACGTGGAGCACTGGTTGAGAACCGCTGGTGTAGACAGTACATAGATAAAGTTTTCTTTCTAAAAGATTTTTGATGTGTTTGTGGGGAGGACAGGTTTTTTCCGCCCCAGCGACTGCATAATGATGTATAGTGATATATAACTTATGATTTTATAGTGGTTTTCCAGTTTCCGACAGAAATTTGCCACCCTTTACATTTTGCAGCCCAGAGCAAAGGCGTGGGCATGAAAAAACATTGAGAGGGCTGAAAGTTTCCAGTCGTCCCGTGACGAGCCTCGAGCCCGTATGTAGAAGGATGCAGTGCCCCGCTTTATTTATTCATTAATTAGGGAAGGGGGTTCTCAGCCCCCCAACACAAAATTTATTGGGGGGGGGTTGAAATAGCCCCCCCCGCCATGTTTTGGCGCCTACGTCCCATGGCAGTACGGCAGTACGTTTCTTATTAAAAGCTATTCAGAGACAATTGAAAAGATGAAATTTGAAGGATGGAATTTGCGCCCCTCCTGATACTACGCCCAGGAAACCAGACCAACCCCACCCCCTAGTTGCAGCACTGTCCGTTCATCAGAAGGAAGTTCTCTTGCACATAGTGTAGTTTTCCATGCAAAAAGCGCAATGGGATGGGCGGAAATTTGAGAAATATCTATCTCGTTAGTCCCAGTAAAATTTTGAAAAATATTCACGTCTAAAAAAATGAAGGGGGGGAATTAATCCGTAAAATGCTACCACAACAATCGTCAAACTTTTAAATTAGGATACAAAATTAAGGATCAAAATTAAGGACAAAATTAATTAGGATTTAAATTAAGCACAAAAAATGGGAATCAAAAAGAAGAGAGAGCGCCAAAAGTGGAAAAACATCCGAAACACCCCCTCCAAACCAAATGGGTGATGATGATGATGATCACCCCTCAGAAGTTCTCTTTTTTTTCCAAGAGAGTGAGGAGAAAAAAAAAGGGGAGAAAACTGACCAATCCCCGAATAGCGTCTGATTTTACCTCGCGATGAAAACAAACCGGCTTGAAAGAATCGCGTACCTCTTGAGCCGCCTCTTTCTCCTCCTCGTCTCGCTGCCCGAGTATGTGAGGCGCAGAACAAAACAGTACATTTGTTTTCGCCGCTATTTCGTACCTCTCCGCTCACATCCCCAGTATGTGTTCGGCCTCACTCACTCGCTCAAGGACTCAGTAGCTCGCTCTCCCACTCACTCGCTCACTCGCCTGTTCACCCACTCACTATTTCAATCGCTCACGGACTTAGTAGCTCGATCGGATACCCCGTCACTCATTCACTCGTTCACTCTCTCACCTGCTCACGTTTTCAGTAGATCGCTCACCCACCCACTCACCAGTTAACTCACTCACTCGCCCACTCCTCACTCGCTCATTTACCCACTCACCCATTCACTCGCCCGCTCACTCACACCTTCACTCACCCACTCATGGACTCAGTAGCTGCTCTCCCACTCATTTGTTCACAAACTCGCCCGTTCACTCGTCACTCATTCAGTTACTCGCCCACTCACTCAATAAGTCACTCGCTCACTCGTTCGCCCCCTCACTCACGGACTCAGTAGCTCGCACACTCGCTGCCTCACGCAATATTTCGCTCGCTCACGGACTCGGTAGATTCGCGACGAACTTCTGTCGATGAATTTTTCTAGTAGGTGATTGTTTTCGGTGAATTTTCCGTAAACCATTCGTCTCGGGGCAGTGCGCCGATTGCCCCAGACGTACGTTTACGGCCCAGGGTATTATAAATGCGTGATATTAGATCAAATTTCTTCACAGCCATAGAACCCGGGTTTTAATTTTCGTCAACAGATAGCAGCAGCGGCGACATTTTGATTTCATTTAATTACTCAGGGACCCCCCCCCCTTTCCCCGATTTTCTGTTCACAACATATCTTGCTTATTTCGTCTCACCTTATCAGAGTACTATGAAAAGCGACATGTCAAAGCACCTCAGGTTACTGACGAATTTTAAAATAATTAAACGGAAAAAAAAAAGCAAATGTGATCATCAAGTGCCCCCAGAAAACTTCTCCATGAGGGTTTCCCAGACTGACGCCCTGTTGGATCAAGAAAAATTTTCACTTGCATTCATTTTATCAACATATAAATTCTAGGGCTCCCAATCGAGGGCCCGTCACCCGATTCACAAATTTTAGCGGAGCCCAGACTGGATTTATTTCGGTTCTCTTCTGTTGCAAATTTTACAGTATAAAACAACAACAAAAAACAATGCGATTCATTCAAGGCCCCCTAAAATGAAACCTGTCAACTACCAAATGGGGCCCCGACCTGGAAGCTTGTTGGACATCCCCCTCTGTGAGGGCCACGAAAAATTTTCATTTATATTCATTTTAACAACAAATAAAGTCCAGGGCCCCAACCAATTACCCGGGACCCAATACCCAGATTTTTAGTGGGAGCGCCAAACTGGATCTATCTCGGGCTACCGCTGTTACAAATTTTAATAATGTTAAACAACAAAAATCATTTAGATTCATCCAAGTCTCCCGAAATGAAACACTTCTCAGATCCCCCCCCCCCCCCGTGAGGGTCACGAAAATTTTTTATTTGTATTCATTTTACCAATCAATAAAATCCAGGTCCACCCAATCAAGGAGGCGGGACCCAATTCGCAGATTTTTATGGGTGCCCGCAGACTGGATATATCTTGGTCATCCACTATTACAATTTTTCAATGTTTAAGCAGCAAGAAAACATTTATAGATCCATCAAAGGCCCTTGGAAATGAAACCGTTTACTTTCTCTATGAAGGTATATGTGCAATGCCACGCCCTGCGTACCCTGACCGTGTGTACTGCGAGCACAGGTGATATATTGTCAGCCCGCTCATAATGCTGACTTTTACTTAATTACTAAGTATTTAATCAATTATTCATTCTCAAATATTCGATCGTACAGTTGCGTTGTGTTTAAGACAAAAAAACAAATTACCATGCAATAACCCAGTTATTAAACGCACGGAGGCAAGTTTAAAGTTTAAAAATTATTTAATAGAGAAGTTTAACACAGCAGACATCAATATAGACTATAATGTATCTCCTTAACAATTACTGATTTATGCGATCAGCACCAATGCAATTAACCTATACTGTATCTGAGACATTACACCCTACATAAGAATTCAACAATTTCCTAACTGGACATTACGGGTTAAGGGAACGATAGAGTGGTGTACTCACCCCAGTCCTCGTGTGTGATCGCCTTGCCATCTTAGCTGCTGCTGTTTTTTTTTTTTTTCCGCACGGCACTTTCTCTAGGGCGGCACTATATCCTTTTTTTTCCGTTATATTCCGCGACTCTCCACTATCTCTGGAGTCTGACTCCCTCTTACTATCTCTTACTCCATCTCTCCTACTATATCTCTTCCTATCTCTCTTACTCTTCTCCTACTATCTCTTACTCTCCATCTTACTGCCCCTTCATCATCAGCCCCCTGATTTTACATCCTCCTCGGCTCCTCCCTAGAACCCAGGATTCGCTCCGTCTTCCAAGTTTCTTTCCGTGCTACATTTCAATTTGCGGCCTCAAGCAAGGGCAATTTGATTGGACTTACGCGTGACCATTCCGGAGAAGATCGGTGCCATTCATCCCAAATAAATTTCGCCCCTTCCTAAATAATCAGAATGCCCACGTGCACCGGTCACCTTCATATCCATACCTAAGGCGACCCCCATGTTACAAGCAGAGCACAGGTGCTCTAATTGCAATGCCGCTTTGTATTATATATTTCCTCTCTTACGTCTATTTCATTATTCTCGCTCTCCCTAACTTCTCCACACCTACGCCTCAGGAATCGAATCTCATTCCGTAACAGCTCCGATTCACGTATTTTAGAAAAACACCTTTCTCCTGTCACCAAGCCTTGAGCATGCCAGGTGACGGTTATACCCCCGTGTGAACGTCGTACCGACAGTTTGCTTAAGGGTGGCCTATACATGACGATTCGATCTCATTCTAATCTCCTCATTCTTCAATACCCTCTCTCTTTTCAAGTTGCGTTCAAATTGCATCTTCCTTTCAGTGAAGGTCCCGAATCCATTAACATCAACTATTCATGTATTTTCCATCTTACATTCTTATTTCGTAGCTTCATACCTTGCCAGATGAATTGTGATTCATCGGCAGTTGGCCTAAAGCACGTTCTTCCTTTCTTACATATTCTTATATCACTCGTGGCCGCCCTGCACGTGTTCTTTACAACTACCCAAAGTCAAGTTACCAAACACAAAGTCTCAATACCACACCTGTTACCTAGTCACAATTAATCTTTTAAACACACAATAATCCTTAGACAATTAACCATTTAAATAAATTAACAATTTTAACTAATTACCTTTATATTCAAATAATTACAAATACTTATGAGCGGAACGGACCCGCTCATAATATGTATATTATACATATACATACCTCTCGACATTGCCTCCCACAAGGGCAGGGCTGACAGAAGCCGGAACGATTCTTAACTTTTTGAACGATAACGTTTTTATTTTTCACACTATAAATTAACCACAGAGGGGGGCCCCGTGAAAAAACTGGTTTGGGGGCCCGCCAACTATCCCAGCCTCGGTGTCTTGCAGCAGGATGGTGTGGGTGCAAGCCTCTCGGTTCATACACATAATTTGGTCCTGATGAGTCAAACGGTTCCCGATATATTGGTGAAAACTTCGTCAAAAAACGTAACGGATTTCTGTTGCATAGAAACAGGCCCTTTTCGAGTTTGTGACTTTATATTATAGAACTGGGGGTGGGGTGGTGGGGGGGGGGGCTCTGCCCCCTGCCACTCTTGGCGGTCAACCCCCCCCCCCCTCTCAACAACATATCTTGTTTATTTCGTCCCACTTCATCAGCGTGCTATGGAAAGGGACATGTGAAAGCACTAGCTTACTGAAGAAGCGAATTTTACAATAATGAAGCAATAAAATACAAATGTGATTCATCAAGTACCCTCAGAAAACTTCCCCATGGGGGTCCCCACGTTCCATTTCGCTGAATTTTAGTGTAGCTCCAGACTGGATTTATCTCGGGCTACCGATGTGTTGCAAATTCTACAATGTTAAACAACAAAAATGAATGAGATTCATCCAGGGACACCCGAAATGAAACCTGTCAACTTCTCCATAGGACCACAACCTGGAGGCTTGTCGGACATCCCCCGCTACGAGCGTCGCGAAAAATTTTCATTTAGATTCATTTTACCAACGAATTAAATCCAGGGCCCCAACCAATACCTTCTAGAGCAGAAGGCCTGACCCCGAGAGTCGTGACGTCATCGAATTCCGTCCTAGAATCGTCTTCCCTGTAAGATCGTTTTCCAGCAGCACCACACACTGTAACGCCGTTATATATATAAATATTTTTTTTTGACCCACCCCGCTGTAATATATATTTTTTTCTTATTAAAAAAAAGGTTGAATTACCTAAGAATTTAGCACTCGAATGGACGAGTTTATACTTATAATTCAACATTATTTTCAAGTATCAATTAGAGCCAGAGTTTTTACGAAAACTTGACAATATTTGAAGAAATTACCATTTGACATCAAAATTTCCCCAAGAGAATTTTTCGGAATTTCATTTCTGTTGATTTTAACCAAAAAAATATCCATTGAATACCAAAATTCAAGTATATATAAAATATCCTTTATTTTTCATTAAGATAGACATATGTAATATTCACTATATATTTTGTCATTTAAAAATATATATACAGTATATACAAACTTTTCACGTAATGTGTATTTTATTGAAAGGAAGAAAAAAGAACGAATGAACAAATATGCTTTGCTCCTTCCAGAAAATTTCAATGGAAACTATGGATTAGATATAGATTGCATGATTCTCATTCGCACACAAATTCATAACATTCAAGTAGTAAAAATCCATTTCAAAAATAGTTTTTTTCTTCAATATATGTCACCAGTTTCTTCTTTGCATAAAATTGTTTTATTATTTATAACTTCTCTTAAAAATTCATTTTTATTCGAAGATTCTTTAGAAATACGCCAGAAAAAAAACAAACCAAGAATACGTAGATTAATTTTGAGGTTTGTTATGAAGCAAAGTGTGATCTATGTTCAAGATTATAAATATCATCAGGTTCATATTTTATTTAGGCTGGGGAGCAAAAATTCTATCCAATGTTTTTCACTACACACATGGAATTACACAAGAAATAAAGCTTGCTAGAATTGAAAAACAATCTTTAATTGAACATTTGCATTAAACATGAATTCAACATAATTTTTCAGTTTCTCAGTCACAACGTCATTATATAGAACATAACTAACAACTACAGGAGTTGACACGACAAACTCCTTTAACCAAATTTCGTATGATTATGAAACTTCCATCTTCACACATAATCATCACACATAAACACATTTCTGTTTCAGTACTTAGATACTCTTTCCACTCTGAGCATTTAAGTTTTTTCATGAAAGCATGTGAGCAATACATATATTTTCAGAACTTGATGCCAATTTTCTGTGAACGACTAAAATCATAACCACCATCATTTATGTATAACTTTTTTTTAAAAAAAAAAAAAGGAGGTGTAAAATGTACCAGTAATAAGACACTTATTTCAAAGATTTAAAAATAAAAAATGAATTTAAGGTGAATTTGAAATTTTGAGCTGATAATGATGGATAAATGTTTGACTGATATTGAAAAGTAATTGAGTAAATATTATTTCAAGTTTGGGAGCTAATTAATTAAATGTTAAATGGCCCATTACTTATACATTTACCGAACTTGATCACTCTATTCTAGAAGGTATTGCCCCAACCCAGTACCCAACTCGCACACTTTTAGAGTGTGCGAGAACGAAACACGAAAATTTTTAATTTTTATTAATTTAACAACGAATAAAATACAGGGCCCCACATCCAGTAGCGGGGATCCGATACGCAGATTTTTAGTGGGGGACCCAGACTGGATTTTTCTCGGGGTTCCACTGTTGCAAATTCTGTAACGTTAAACAATAGAAAAGAATGAGATTTATTCAGGGCCCCAAAATGAAACCTGCAAACATGGAGCCCAGACTTGGAAGCTTGTCGGGCATCATCCGCTGCGAGTGCCATGAAAAATTATCATTTGTATTCATTTTACAAACGAACAATAAAATCCAGGGCCCACAAGCAATTACCCGGGACACCAATTCGCATACTTTTATTGGGGACCCAGGCAGGTTTTGTTTCGAGCTACCGATGCTGAAAATTTTGCAATTATAAGAAATAGAAATCAGATTCATCCAGGGGACCCGAAATGGAACCTGTAAACTTTTCCATAGTGCCCGACCTTGAGGCTTGTTGGACATCCCCCTGTGAGCTATGCCATCTTAATTCATGGGCCCACCCGGGCACGGCCCGGGGACCTCAAGAGAAGAGGGGGCCTCACAAAAATGAGATCCGGTTGAAATTTTCTAGGATTTACCAGGTAGGGCCTCCGAAAAACCACTTGGCCCGAGGGCCCATGATACTCTTAAGACGGCCCTGCCTGTGAGGGGTCACGAAAATTTTTCATTTTTATGAATTTTACAACGAATAAAATCCTGGACTCCCACATCCAGTAGCGAGGACCCAATACGCAGATTTTTAGTAGGGCCCCAGACTGGATTTATCTCGGGCTTCCGCTGTTGCAAATTCTATAACGTTAAACAACAGAAAAGAATGAGATTCACCCAGGGCCCTCAAAATGAAACGGGACCCCTGACTTGGAAGCTTATCGGGCATCCCCCCACCCCCCGTGAGAGCCACGCCAAATGTTATTGGTATTCATTTCACCAACGAATAACTTCCGACCCCACCCCCGACACAATTACCCAAGACCGAATTCACAAATTTTATGGGGTCCCAGACTGGATATATCATGGGCTTCCGCTATCGCAAATTTTTCAACGTTAAAGCAGCAAGAAAACAATGACATCCATCAAGGGCCCCTTGAAATGAAACCTTTTAGCTTCCCCCGAAGGTATATGTGCAATCCCCCACCCCGACCCTGTGTGTTGGGAGCACTATTATGCATACTTTTTGGCATGCCCCCCTCCCCAAGTGCCGGTCTGACACGGGTCGGAACGATTCTTATCACTTTTTGATTTTTCGCGCTATAAATTAACCACAGAGGGGCCCGTGAAAAAGCTAGTTTGGGAGCTCGCCATCTATTCCAGCCTAGGGGCCTTGCTGTAGGATGTGGGAGCCTCTCGGTACATGCACATAACTTTGTCCCGATGGGTCAAAAGGGTCCCCATATATGCAGAAATCGTAACCGATTTCCGTAACACAAAAACGTAACAGATTTTCGTAAACCTAAAGCGTCAGAAAACGCTTCTTCCTTGTCCACTTCCGTTACAGAAAATCGCCACCAATTTCCGTTCCGTCATAGCAACGGGCCTTTTTCGAGTTTGATTTTATAGTATAGAGTAATAAACCACGCACGTGTAAATTAATCTCAAAACATTATCGAAACAAAAAAAATCGAGGGGGGTGTGCATATTCGTGCATATTTTTAGAATGTGCGGAGGGGGGGGGGGACTGACTCAACACACAAAATATATATTTCTAGTGTGGAGTTGGCTGACTCCATGTCTGTTACATTATAGCAAGCTGTGAAATAATAAGAGCAATACGTTGGATGAGCGATACATCCGTACCTCCGTGATATCCGTCCCGGCCTTTTCTGTTTTTCTGGCTGTTCCGAATTTTTTGAAGAAATATCCCGGTTTTTCACGTATTTTCAGGGAAGCCAACTTCACTTTTAATTCTCATTTTATTCATCAAATCAATGAATAAAAGTATGTTCCAAACTCAGAAATTATATCAAAACTACAAACAAGGAAAATCATCTCATATTTTTTTCATTCCTAATTTAATTCACTGCAATTTCAAGCGGGCTTCGTTTCCCGAGATTGGCGACTTTTCTATGATTTTAGCACCAGTTGGCAATTATGCTTACATCTACCCACGAGCTATAAGTTGGTTGACTATATTATTTTGAGAAAAATACGGGCAATTGGAATGTCAAATACGGGACATCGCCAAAAATGATGCCAAAAGCAAGCAAAGTTGCCAAATACTTCTAAAATAACGGAAGGTCGCCAATGGTGGGAAATGAAGCACAACTACAAATTGCACTGGATTAAAATAAATTCCACTAAATAAAATGTCCACCATGTTAAATATGTGAGATGAATATTCTTATTTTTATTTGCAATGATAGCATATAACTTATGAGTTAAAAAAAATAATTTCAATCTCTGATAAGAAAATAAAGAAAATAATAAAGAATAAAAATTCAAGAAAGATTTGTTTAGAAAACGGGAAAAAACGGGACATTTTTGCAAACAAGTCGGGACGGGCATAAAAAAAGAAAAAACCGGGTGTGTCTCAAAAAATACGGGACATATGGTCACACTTTACTTTAAACTTGTAAACTTTACTTATAGCTCAGTGCTTCTAGCATCAATTTTGCCAACAATTGGCGGTATTCCGTATTTCTGAGCTTAATTTACCACATTTTTCTCGAGTGAATATGGTCAGTCTACTAGTCATGACACTTCAACATATAAAGACTCGTTAGATGTCACTGCGAACAGTTACTTGTCTGTAACAAATATAATTAAACAAATCAATCTTCTATCAGTGCCTACAACGTAGAAAAAGCCCAATACACATCTCTCAGCTTATGACTTCGTAGTATATAAAGACTCATTAGATGTCACTGCAAACAGTACTTGTCTGTAGCAAATATAATTAAACAAATCAATTTTCTGCCAGTGCTTACAACGTAGGAAAAGCCTAATACACTTTTGTACTGTATGCGTATAACGTACTGCATTACGTATTGTAGTGCATACGTGCTGTATTGCTTATTGTAATGCAGCGCTTATGGCGTATTGCTTATTGTGGTGCTTTGCAAACAGTGGTGCATTACTGGTTGTAATGCAATTGCATATTATACTGTATTGCTTATTGTGGTGCTTTGCAAACAGTGGTGCCTTCTATATTGTAGTGCATCGCATGCTGTAATTTCTAATAGCAACGCAGCACTTATTGCGTATTGTGGTGCATTGCGTATTATTGTGCTTTGCTTAATGAGATACATTGTGTACTCTGGTGCATTGCATATTGTGCTTTTTTGCTTATCGTAATGCAGTGCTTATTATTATGTATTGTGGTGCATTGCATATTATGGTGCATTCCTTATCATGATGCACTACTTATTTTGCTGTATTGCAGATGATGGTGCACTGCATATAGTGGTAGTATTGTGCTTTATTGCCGATGATAGTGCTTTGCGTGTTGAGATTCACCGCAAATAGTGGTGCATTAATTACTGTGATTAGGGGTATTAGTTATACTTATTGTGTATTGTGTGTATTGCCTATCGTTGTGTTTTTCGTATCTATTTCGGTGCATCGAGTATTATGCTGTATTTATGATGGCAGTGCATTACTTATTTTGCTGTATTGCCGATGATGGTGCATAGCGTTTTGCGTTGCGCTGAGTTTCTCATTGTTGTGCACTGCGTATAGTGGTAGTACTGTGCTTTATTGCCGATGAGAAAATCAGAGTGGGAAACTGGGAATTGTATGACTGTTTTGCAGGCATTCGCAGTGCCTGAGGAATATTTTGCTTGATAAATAAAGAATATGTGACAAGTAGTTAGGTCCATTGAAGGAGTTTGGAGAGGGATTGGGGTGGACGCCGAATCCGTCGCCCCCCCCCCCTAGTGTGAAATAAATATTCTTATTCGTAGTTGTAGTTATCGCAATGTCATTTCTGAGTTGGGAAGACAATTTTAATCGTTAATTTGAAGAATAAAAATGAAGTTGGCTTCATTGAAATTACGTGAAAACCCGGACATTTTTGTAGAAAAGTCGGAACAGCCAGAAAAACAGAAGGAACCGAGACTGTCACCTCATTAAAAAGTAATAAAAGCCCAATAGCCTTCTATCAGCTTATGATGATGTCAGAGACTCACTAGATGTGAGTGCTATGCAAACAGTTTGTATTGTATTCAATCTCAGATATAAGTAAACAAACCTCGACCTTCCACTAATGCTTGTAGTGACGTACTATACGTCCCGTTATTTTCCGGAACAGAATCTGTGTTCTCTGCCTTTTTTGGCGTCCTGACTTTTTTACAAATCCTGGTTTTTTACGTATTTCCAACGGAGCCAACTAGAATTTTTATTCTTCAAATCAAGGTTTGAAAAATTACCTTTCCAACTCAGACATTACATGAGGATAATTACGACTAAAAACTAGAATAATAATAAGTATTACTCATAACCGCAGAAAAGTCCCTAAATGCGGAAAATGAAGCCCCACTTCAAATTGCGGTGAATTAAATTCATTTTCGGCATTTAGCGACTTTTCTGCGATTATGAGTTGATGACTCTGCTGACTATCGGCATCATTTTTGGCGGTAATTGGCAATGGCCCGTATTTTCCCATATTTCGAAGCTCAATTTACCGTATTTTTCTCGAGCAAACATGGTCAGCCTAGCCATACCAAACAGCTGCACCTAAAATTATTGAATTACACAAGAATTTTTTTTTTCCCCAATTTATTTTTGTGGGGCTCCTGGAGAAATTTTTTGGGGGCCCCCTGCTCCGATTCACCAGTTAGTGTTTTCAAAATACTGTGTTCGCAATTTTTTTTTAATTAATCAATATAAAAGTTTCATACAGACACATAATCCCTATATGTCTTCCCTCCACTCCAAAATACGCCTCTGTCTCTAAAATCACTCTTTTCATCACTCACCGTGGTTGCACACTTCCTTGGTCATATTCTTTTGGTCAAAATTTTGGATTTTGGTCGTTCACTGACCTCGTCCCACGCTCTCTAGGTCACTCCTATATATGCTTACACACTCTCAAGGTTACTCTTTTGGTCACTCCTATATATGCTTACACACTCTCAAGGTTACTCTTTTGGTCACTCCTATGTTTACACACTCTTTAGGTCTCTCATATTCCCGTGAAATGTTTAGGTCGCTCTTTTGGTCATTCGCCGACTCGGTCCATTGCTCTCTACGACATTCTTTTCGTCGATCATATTACTGCTCACTATTTTTGGTTACTCACATGCTCTAGATTACTCTTACGATCACTCACATGCTCTAGGTCACTCTTACGATCACTCACATGCTCTAGGTCACTCTTACGATCACTCACATGCTCTAGGTCACTCTTTACGATCACCAGACCTATTCCCACACTCTCTAGGTTACTCAAATGCTTGCAAACTCTTTGGGTCACTCTTGATCACCATTGACAAAAGCTTGTATGCACTCATAATCCCACAGGGCACCCCCCCTTCATTATATTTGCCCACATCTCTATAAGTTCCTACGCATATAACAGGGGTTTCAGGAAATCCCCCCAAAATGTTTTGAGCCCTTCCATTGTCTCCAATAATTTTCTCTGTGTATTGATCGCTCGCTGACCCGGTCGTTTGTTCTCTCATGCTCGCAAATACACTATAGGTACCTGGTTAGGTGACTCACTCCGTGACACATAATCCCTATATATATCTCTAGCAGAGGCATATAGGCCTCCTTATGGGCGGTTTTTTAGTTTCGCCGCCCTTAAGCAAAAACAAATTTTGTCATCCTTCTCCCATTCCACCAACTTCCTTGGGTCACCCATTACTTAAAATTCGCCTCCCTCTGGTTTTTGTATAGATGGCAGCATTGCGATTTACAGATTTATTGCACACGTCATTATATTCCCGATAATGAAAGAAATAATTTTAGAGCTGATCAAAATTCTGCATTAAATACGGGGAATAATTTCAGATTTGAAATTATACTTGCTCTTCACAGGATTAACGATATTCTATCAATAAGATATTCTACATTAAAATTCTTTATATAATTAATTCTACAATTCTTTACATAGAATTTTTCCACATAGAGCCCATTTCTCGCAAATATGAAAATTCTAGTTTTAATGTAACTGGTTTTTTTTTTCGATTGAATTCCTCAAAGCATTGACAATATGTTACCAAAGACGCTTTTCAACAGTGAGATCTGTTGGTGCTCTGTTGTATCTGAGAATTTCTCTCGTATTTGTCTCAGCTACATCATCAAACCCAACGCATTTCGTCATCAAAGGATTTAAGTATGTTATATACAGGGAGCAGAGCGTATGGCGAACCGTTGATCCTAGAAGTATACTTCCAATTACAAAATGTATCAAAATAGCGTGTAGTACTTAGAAATTTATTCATGTTGCAGGGGGGTTGTATAGTTATTTAAATGAAAAATATTAATTTTTTATACAGTCACCGTGTGCCCCAAAACCCAATTAGGAAGATGTTTCCATGTCTCTCCTGATGTCAACAAAGAAGAAAAAATCCATGTTTCCAAGTGCAACATTCACTGAAATATCCGAGAAACGGTAGAAATTGGGGAGGGGGGCAGCTTTAAATGCGGGTAAAACGGTTTTTTTGTTTTCCATTTGTTGCAGCATTATAAATTATATTAATAAATTATCAGTTACCTTGCTAAATTCAGAATTATGCTGCTTTATTCTACATTCGATTGCTACATTCTATTTCCTAAATTCTATTGGTAAATTCTAAATTTCATTGCTAAATTTTAAAATCTATTGTCAAATTTTTAAATTCTATTGTCAAATTTTTAAATTCTATCGCTCGATTCTACCAATAGCTGAAGTCTTCATCAATTTTGTGCGGAAACACACGAGGCTCTTCGGCAGAGAGAGGACAAGCTTTTGTTGGGGGGTAGCCGTGTTTTTCGAACTCTCTATGTCGCGCAAAATGGAAAGGGTCACATGCTTACAAACTCTTATGGTCACTCTTGTCGCCAAACGCCAGGGGTTCTTGACCTATGGGTCACGACCCAAACTTGGGTCTCCGGGCTCGCAAGATGGGTCATTGTCCAAATCCAAACAGTCCAAATCCATTAACAACCAAGGACTCTGAGCTATGGTGTCCCGACTGGAACGTAATTCGCAGGGGGCTTCCGAGAAGGGTCCTACGAATCCATTAAGACAGGGACTCGAGCTATGGGTCACAACCCAAACTTGATTGGCAGGAGTTTTCCAGGGAAGTCATAAAAATCCACTAACAGCAAAGGGATGCTTGAGCTGTGGATCACTAGCAGGACTTGTTTGCCAGGGGCTTCCGCGGTGGGTCGAACAAATTCACTTACATCCAGGGATTCTTGAGCTATGAGTGACGTCCGAAAGTTGTTGTGCAGGAGCTTGCAAGATGTGTCGTACAAATCCACTAACAGCCAGGCTCTCTTGAGATTATGGAGGACGACATACGAGATAGTATTAACAAAACGCCAACTGGGGCGAAAAAATGGCTTTGTCCCACCAGTGGTCATTTTTTATCTTCACTGGTGGGGCAAATAGAAAGGCTAGTGGGGCAAAATCTCCACCAGTTAACATGTAAAAAAAAAGGCTTGAATTACCGTGGGTGCTCGAGCACCCTCATCACCCCCAACTCCGACGTTACTGGCCGTTGCTGTACGTCGTCTCGTCTCTGTGCAATCGGCACAACGCTACACAAAGAGGAAGTTGACGGGAATTGAACCTACAAGGTTCCAAATTTTTATTATTATTTTTAATTTTCACGCTGAGCGTTTGCTGGAGAAATGTAAAATTCATAGGGGTGCCCAACGAAAGTCCTTTCTAAGGGGCCCATCAAAACTTCTAGCCAAACTAAGGGAAAGCTTTATAATGTTATGCAAATCAGAGCCTCAACCAAGAGGCCTGGATGAGAGAAGAGAGGAGTGGCGCATTGAATGCGCCGCTTTTAACCCAAGGGTGCTCAACATTTTAGAGAGTGCGGACCACTTCATTGGTTTGGAAACGTGTCGGGGGCCACTCAGCTAATCTGGAACTGTGGAGTGAGACCCTGCAGCAAGGCCGTCTCAAGAACAACTTCATGGGGCCCTCGGGCAAAGTGATTTCGCTCTTCCCTCAGCCCCCCCCCCGGCTAGAAATGCCTACCCAATATTCACCATGCTTACTATCGAAAATTTGAACAAAATCTCATTTTCACGAGACCCCTCTGCACTTGAGGCTCCCAGGCCGTGCTCAGGTGGGCCCATGTATTGAGACGGCACTATAGTAAAAGCGATCTGGGAACGTAAACCACTTACAGTAATTGAAATGAGAAGAATGTGCTACGGAGGGACAACTTTATTGAAATGAGGGTGAACCCACCCAATGGACTCACCCAATGTGAAATGAGGGTGGACCCACCCATCATTAAATGTGCGGTGGGTCACTTGAAAAACATTTAAATATGGCGTGGGTCACTGAAGAGATTTTTTTTTTAAATGTGCCGCGCGCGCGAGTCAATAAAGGGGACTATAAATAATGTCTAAAAATGGGTCACTAAGTAATGGGAAACAGTGCCACAGGTCCATCCAGTGATTTGTATGTAGGTCACTTTAAGTGATCTGTAAATGAGCGGAGGGTCAAGTGAAGTGGTCATTGAGTCATTAAATGATAAGCGCACCGTGAGCCATTAAATGGCCTGTAAAAAAAATACGTCACTCAGTTCATTTTTAAAAAATTAGGTTTGAAATCGCGGGCCATATCAGATGACTACGAGGGCCACATTTGGCTCATGGGCCATGGGTTGAGCAAGTGTGGTTTAATCTCTAAGCATTACAGCGGGCACCAAAATACATTATGTTTGTCTCCCTCCTTTAACTCATCGAAGCATTCCAAGTACCTAGTTGTGGCCCTACAGGCACACAGAGGCGTCCTCTTAATTTGAATATTATCCACTTCGAATCATGGTCATCGGTATACAGAAAAATTCAGATGAGGAAACATGTCCACACAGCTCTCTTTTATGACGAATTTATTGTCAAGAGTATGGCTGGTACTCATCACACGGATTCGAATTCGACGGCTGTATGTGGCCTACACGCTATTAGTTTATTGGAAAAGCTTTTTATTTGGTGTCCTTGAGATCGTGGAGCTGAATAGCCATCAGTTGATCGCCGGTCCGTTATACAGGTATTTGCTGACGGTCCTCGGCCTCTGGTGATTCAAGAGAATGTTATCAGGCAGGCTCCTCCTGTTAGGATCCTTCTGGAACTCGACACCGAGTCGACTCGCGGGTTTCGTGTAACGCTTGGTCGTTAGCCCACCATCCGAAGCGGTCAGTCTGAGCCTACACATGAACGAATCCCTCAGGTTCTTCACCGAAACGTTGGACTTCTCGTCCTGGCTGCCCAGAGACTGTTCCTCCAGGTATGTCTCGTCGATCTTGTGGCCGGGGTCGCTGTATGAGAGGGGCGCGCCGCCGTAGAATGGTATACGCTGTTGTTCTTGAGGGTGACCGGCCGTGGTAGTTGTGGTGGTGGTGGCAGTGCGTAGGATGGAGGCCCTGTTGTCGCTGTTTCTCTGGTATGATTTATCTGCGCTGTCTCCGTTGGCGGGTTTCTTTGAGCACAATTTGGTGCGGTGGTTGTTGTCAATCGAGACAGGGGTCTGATGGCAGATTTGCTGGGTGTAAACTTCACGGCGAGCTTTTGACGAATGCTCTGTGCCCGAATCACGTACAGGGTTTTCGGAAGTTGTCGAGCCGCCACGGCGCTGGCGTCCTCTGTCCGAGAACTCTTGGAATGTCAGGTCAGTATCCGATGTATCCATCAGGTCACTCTCTTTCTTCAGTTCCGCAAGACCTAGAAGACGAGAACGTCGAATCGATTATATGGCTTTCCTTGTTGGAGGAAAGTACATGTGGCATATCGTCTTTCCGGAATGTGTGATATACATAAACCTTATTGGTCGAATTCAAAAACGTTTTAAGGGATCAGGGATATGATATCAATATTGGGAGGGCCACTCATCTAACAATCAAGTGTTTGCTATAGAAATGTTTATTTACTTTTCCCGCCGCCGACTAATAGCTTGTGGACCATCTCTTGGCGCTCCATCTCTTCCTCCATGTTCTCGGGCTCTTTCTGGTGTATCCTCGGCAGTTCTTCGTCGACCTCTCTCCAGCGGTTCTTCTGCTTCGGGCTGAACGGCACTGCGGGCAGGAAACACGCGAATTTCAGCATGCGATTGAATCGAATGACGAAGAATGGCACACACACACAATGAATCATTGATATTGATGGACCGGAAACAACCGCTTCACATCTTCAAGAGGAGATTTTGAAGCGTTTCCTGAGAGACAGTTTAGGGCCATCTTAGGGGCCCACCCGTGCCCGGGTGAGTTCCCGCATTAAGACGGCACTGGGGCAAGTGCATCCGGAAAACAGTCCAACACACCTTTATTAAATTCAGAAGAGGTGCACGAACAACAAAAGAGAAAGAACGAGATGACACGTTTTGCTCGCATTAACAGGAAAAATAAATACGGGACATAAGAGTCATCTGTGTATAATTATGGGAATATATCCATCTTTAGGGCTAGTATTTCCTATGGGAGCATACTTTTCAGGGCCGTAACTAGGCTACAGCAACCGTGGGCACTGCTGCTGGGCCCCGAACAGAATGAGGAGGCTCCCACAAAAGTTTGCATTTGTTTTGAACAGTAATCAGCCCCGGGCCCCCGAAAAGACACACTACGACCCTGATACTTTTTATGATTTTGCATATTTCGCTATTTTCACGCGATGCAGCATTTTTCTAAGGCATTTTTTTTTTACGATTTTGAATGCTTTCAAGGTAGTTTCCACGACTTTCAGAATTTAAGGTATATTTTCATGTTTTAGAGCATTATTTTGCATATTTCAGCAGAATAATAAAGTAAGGGAATTTTTTCTTTTTTTCCTTAAGCCTTTTCTTCTTCCCTTGCTTCATTTCATACAATTGGAAATTATCAGTGATATTAGCAATAATTGGCAGTTTCACTTATTTTTGGCATTGTTTTTTGGTAATGATTGACGATTGTTTTGGAAATATCAGCAGCAATTGGCAATTTTATTTTATTTTATTTGTGTACCTTCGGCATCATGACGATTTCCTGTAACCCCACTGAGGATATGTAGAGGCTATTTTAAAAAAGGCATATTTTTTTAGGTTTTTTTAGGGTATAAATGATCTTTTTGTGAAGCATAATCTGTCGGTTTTCAAGTCATAGAAATCATATAACCCCTAATCGTCATCAATCATTAAGAATTGCAAAATAACGAAATAAAGCTCCTTGACGTACAGGCTGATCTATCTTGGTCTCCGTTTGTTGGCACTTATTACTGTTATCATTGTGTCAGCTGTCATTTATAGGTATATGAATGAATGAACGCCAGAACTTTGCCACTGGACTTATCCCGTTGCCGAGATCTCTTCCAGCCCAGCTTCGTGGCAGAGTCTGGAACACTTTATTTAGTGTCAAAAAACAAACAAACATACAAACTTTTACAACATATTTTCCCGGACAATTGGGTACTGTCGCGATTAACAAATTTTGTGGTGATTACAGACGAGATGGGATTACGAGTTGGAGTTGAAGTTTCGGGGTTTAGTTAAGATGAATGTACACATATTAGGACGGAGGTATGTTTTAAAAGCAATTGAGACCCGACCCCCCCCCCCCCCCCGCATGCCATCTCATCTGTTATCTTATCCTTGCCATATTATATACACGGGATACAACTATAGGTATATACTGGGTTCCAGCTACCTTTTTTACATTTTTTAGCACCTGAGCTAACCAGGTTAATGTTACTGTAGCCGAATCCAGGAAAAGTTGGCGAAATCTACAATAGGCACCTGCTGTTTGGTGCTACTTGGGTAATAGACACTTGATTATTTGAAGACTTTGTTTACTCGTTAAATGAAGCATTTGTTTGGTCGCGATTTGATGGAATGGCCGATCGGAAATATATAATGTAAATTATAGGAAGTCGATACCTTTGTCAATAGATTAATATACTTTATGGTACATATTTCGAAATTCATAATTTTATTAATATTCTAATGCAGTGTTTCCCAAAGTGGACACTGTCCCCCCCCTCCCCCATGGTGAGTGATGGAATGATCCAAGGGACCGACAGAACCTACAGATTTCACTTCGGGTCCTATGGATTTACTTGAGTTGTGGGCGATAAGACGAAAACATTTCTGAAGGACGGGGGTTGATGGAACAGAAATTTTGAGAACTATGTTCTAATGCATTGGTTCTCAAACTGTGCACCACGGCACCCTGGTCCCCCTCCAACCTTTGTCAGGGGCGCAACGGAGCGGTGACCCTGACAAAGATTTCTTGAAAATATCCTTTGTTAAACAGCTCTGGGGAGCTGTTAAGCATTGAATAGGGAAAAGGGGCACTGAGGGTGGAATTTAGCTGAAGTGCTAAAAAATGGGTAAAGGTAACTGGAACCCTGTATACATGCCTGTAAATGACAGCTGGCACAACGATAACAGTTTTAGAACCCCTGTTCTAATATATGAAAGAAAGGTTTCTCATACTCACCGTATTCGTACAAGCAAATTGGCTTTATCTTCGTCTCTACACCCAGAGCTACAAAATAAAGAACAGCAAACGCTCATCTATATCAAAATCATAACGAGAATATTACGATGAGTTAAAACTGTTTCTTAAACGGGTTAAATTGGCGTTAAATTGTCATTCAAGATTACACGAAAAATAATCATTAGTCACGGGGGGAAATGAGTGAAGTAATAAAAAGTGCGGAAAACATCAATTTTTCGGCACAACATATGAAAGGGCATGCAGCAAATTTCTAAGGATAGACAAGCCGTGTACGCAGGATCGCCATGGGGCTACGAGAAAGTAGAGCTTTGGGCACCTATAACAGATAGAAGGCACTTGAGAGAGAGCTCATGTTGTGGCCATTTCGATAGAATGAATTCACAATATTCTCCACGAGAAATTAAAAATGGAAAAGTTTTGTGCACGCAAGATGGGCGCCAGGATTAGTCACGATTGATCAAAAGCGAACTTAAAAAGCATTTCAAAGAGCCAATATTGGCTCGGAACACTAAAGATTTTAGGCGTAGATTTTTTTGCTGTTTGTGAAGCATGGATTCACCACTGTTCACGTGGTCAAATGGCACCAGACAAACGAAAGCCTCCTTTGTCTGCTGAAAAAGTGATATCCACAATTTTTCAGGATTTTTCAAAGCAATGCCTACATAGGCTACTTCCTTAAGCTTCACTAATAAGAGAAAATTATGCCCATACTTTTAGGAAATTTGAAAGAACGGCTGCACTGGTGAAACGGCTAAGATATTGACGAGCCTAAAAAACCCTCTCTTACCAGTCCAATGATCCCATCTCTATATGTATCTAACAGGTACGCCATTGCAATAGCCAAATTGTGTGAATTAGGCTTTGCACCGATCTCTCATCCACTGAATTCTACAGATTCGGCTACATGCGAGTGAACGTGGAAGTTTGACTTGGTGGGTTTTTTTTTCTCATCAAATCAGAGGCTATTGCAGTTATAAATGAACACTTTAAAAGAAAACGTAATTTTTTGCAGATGGGATAAGGAAATTTAAAATCATTGTAGAAAAGCGCTTCAAGGAGACAATGTTGAAAAATAAAATTGAATTTGTCCAAAACATTTTTTTTAAATACCCCTTTTTAACATTACTTATCAAATGATGCTCGTACTTAAAGCTTGAAAATTTGAAATTCTGGAAGCCAAAAGCATATTTATGATAACTAGAGCCCGGAAGTTTAGGCACTAGAAAAAGGCATTTATAATTAATTAAATGGGAAAAAGGAAAAGCAATTAAAAGCCACTTAGCCCCCCACAAGGATGGGGCTGGCAGGGAAATTCGATAGAATGAATCCAGCCCTGGGCCCGGAAAGATTCTTGTCAATTTTTTTTCACGCGCAAATTCATCATAAAGGGGCCCCGCGAAAGTCTGTTTGGGGGGGGGGGGGGGCCCGCAAAAGATCTTAGCCAACGACGCAAATATTCAATCGTTACTAAGGTGACCATACATCCCGTATTTCCCGGGACAGTCCCGGTTTTTTCTGTTTTTTGGCTGTCCTGACCTTTTTGCAAAAATGTCACGTATTTTCAACGAAGCCAACTTGAATCTTTATTCTTCAAATCAATGATTAAAATCTTTGTAATTCAGAAATTGTATTACGATAATTACGACTACAAACAAGAATATTCATCTCAAACACTTTTTTTTTAATTCACTGAAATTTGCTTTGCCTTGGTGAACGTGGAATTAAATTTAATCTCCTGCAATATATATATTTGCGGTAATGCTTCATTTCCCGCCATTACGATTTTTGGGCAATTTCAGCAATGTTTGGAAACTTTGTTCTCTTGTAGTGTCATTCTTAGCGATAATTGGCGATGTCCCATATTTCTCCGTATTTGGAATCCCAATTTCCCGCATTTCTCTCGAGGAAATGCAGCCAACATATTGTGGCCGGTTTAATTGGTCGGAATAGTGGCGCCATCTATTGGGGAAATTGAGATAAGTGACGTCTTTAAGGCTGTGTGCGCCGATGTTCTCCTTCAAAGTCTCCGTAGTCTGACCATATTTCCTCGAGAGAAATACGGGAAATTAGGATTCCAAATACGGGGAAATACGGGACATCGCCAATTATCGCCAAAAATGACGCCAAAACCAAACAAAGTTGATAGATATTGTTGAAATTACGGAAAAATTAAAATGGCGGGAAATGAACCATTACTGAAAATTGCAGTGGATTAAAATGAATTCCAGGAAAAAAAAAACGTTCACCCAGACAAATGTGGGAGATTAATATTCTCATTTATAGTTGTAATTATCATAAAATAATTCATGAGTTGAAAAATAATGTCAATCTTTGATTTCATTAAAGAATAAAAATTCAAGTAGGCTTCGTGTAAAATACGGGAAAAATCGGAATACTTTCACCAATAAGTCGGGACAACCAAAAAAAAAAGAAAAGAAAAACCGGGACTGTCCCGGGAAATACGGGACGTATGGTCACTAGATATGCTACCCTAAGTACACACAGTTACAAAAATCCGGCACAACTCACTAGGTAGTGAAGGTATATTGTAGGTCTATTGTCCATGCCAATAGGCCTGAGTTGTGCTCGATTTGAAAGAAGGAAAACAAAAAATCCTAGCTTAGGGGGCCCTGCTCCAGGAAGTGGGAGAGGCACATTGAAAAAGCTATATACAATATTAAGGGTCCGAAAAGTGGCTACAATTTTGCTAAACTCACTGAAGCTAGTTTTAATAATAACTGCATTATTAGCTAAGTTGATATTATTACGCCAAAAAAAAGGTGTTTATGGGTATTTCAGGGTTAGGGCGGAGTTCCATTCAACCGGAACACTTAATATGTAATTATATGGCTGACATGCAAAATGACTATCCGCGTTCACCTCGGCGCATACTATCCTGGAAATACCCAACACATCCAGCTGAATCAAAGAATACTTACAGTATATAAAAACTATAATATTTTTTCAAATAGAATTATTTTACAATTTTCTGAGCTTTCTATTCGATCGATTTGAAAAAAAGGATCTCTCGAATTCTGGAGATGATTTTTGCATATCGTCAACTAATGGACAGGGCCGTAACTAGGCAGTGGCCTCTACCGGGGCACTGCCCCTGAGCCACGAGCTGAATTGGGGTTACACTTGTTTCGCATGATAATAATACTTTCGAGTGGGATTGATTCCAAGGAAAAGTTTGCCCCGGGGGCCGCCCGAAGAAGGCAAACTACGGCCCTGACTATTGGGACAGTGAAGTCATTGTTCAGCTATTCATCGACAGGGCTATGCAATGCGTGTTCAAATCTTGATGCGGATTCGACGGTATGTTGACTGCTGAAAGCTAGCTGAAAGCTATGGATAGCGTAGAGCAGCGGTTCTCAACCGGTGCTCCGTGTGCACTTCCCGGGGGCTCCGTGGTGACTCGAGGAAAATAAAATAAATCAGTGAATTTGTTTGATAGTTGTGTTATGTTATGAGTTACTTACCCCGACCCGGCGAATGTGATTCGCCATACGGGGGTTCCCCGAAGGGAGCATTTATTTTCTCAATCAAAAAAAAAAAAAAAAAATTACATGTTAAAAATATATACATTCTATATCACCGGAGCACCATTGGTCCGAGGTTAACAATTCACCTTACAAAACTCGGGCAACACCATTAACAACCCGCGAGCAGGAATGTTGTGTTATGTTATAAGATAATTGTGTTATGTTAAAAGATAGTTATGTTCCGCCATAAAAATTTTACACAAAAAGGGGCTCCTCTAGTCAAACAGGGCTCCGCCATAGAAATTATATGCTGAAAAGGGCTCCGTGAGTCAAAAAAAGGTTGAGAACCACTGGCGTAGAGGAATATTTTTTGTCCCTTCTATATGCCTAAAACCAATTTTCCTTTCTCTCAAGCACTTATGCCTATTTGCATCTAAATGGAGACAGGGGAAAGGGGGGGGGTCTGATAATAATTAATGCTAAGGGCTGAAGATTTAATTATATTTAAGGAAAAATTATTTTGAAATTGTCAATGCTAAAAATACCTAGACCTCTAAATATCACGAATAAATATAAAACAATGCCGAAATAGGCATTTTTGGCAAGAAAAATTAAAAAAAACAAACTTTTACACAAAAGTTTAAAGATTGGCAAAAAAAAAAAAGACATTCATATGGGATTTTGCCTGAACTTCCGGGCTCTAATGATAACAGGAGAAAACAAGAGAGATTGATTATTTACACATTCCATGGCAAGTAACTGACCTTTGTTCCTGTTTTCGATGATCCTTTGCCTCTCGACTTCTTCCTGGATCTGCGATATCTTCTTCAACTTCCTATAGTGGTTGGGCTTGGCGGAATTCGGTGACCACTTGTCTTCGCACGAACATCCGGCTTTCATCATCCTCTTTGTTCAATTCCGGTGTGACAGACTTGGTGTAAGTAGTATCGAATCTAGAAGTGATGAGATAACAATATACGATAAGTGTATACAAGCCCGTGAATGGTAGTCGTATCGCATATGAATGGGGTTGTTAAACCAGGGCCTGATTTTGATACGGTGGAATTCTTGGGAAAAGCAGCAAACGTTGGGGGAGGGGGGGGTTCTTGTGGCATGGTAAATTATGTTTTTTGGACTCTCCACAAAATCACAGGCCCCCCCCCGGAAAATGCCCCACTTGCCCGTAAGAAAATCAGGCCCTGTGCACATCTTTGCTGCCCTGAATTCGTAGAGACCCTTGAATCACGTATGCAGTGTCACTCAGGGCCGTAACCAGGTATTTGATCAGCCAGGCTAAGCACGAACTTTGGCAGTGTAATGTTAAAGGAGCGGTTACAAAAAGAATTCTGGTACAGCGCCTGGGGCACCAGATCCGGCGGCTCCCCCCCAGTTGTGGTGACCCTGGTGGCACTTATAGGCTCATATCCCATGCGACGCGTCAGCAGAAGTGATTTAGGTGCCCAAGTGTCCCGTACGCGACAGATCATTGTTTTCTTATGTTAAATTTTTTCTCTCCTGGTTTTTTTCTGCCCTGGGGATCCTTGTCTATGGACACCTAAAAAAAGGGGGCCACACTTCAGTGGCAAAATTTCATCGGAAGTAGTAACTGGAACACACGGTGACCATATGACCCGTACATTATGAGACATTCCGGATGGCAATAATTGACCACCTCACCCAGGGCCGTAGCGTACCTTCTCGGGGCCCCTAGGCAGACATTTTCTTATTATAAATATTAATAATAATAAGTATGCAAACGAAGTGTACATTTTTTGTCAAGCCCCATTTAGCTCGGGGCCCCGAAACAGTGCCCGCTTCCCCAACCTAATTACGGCCCTAACCTCAATGCGCTTTTCTGTAGTCCTAATTTCCCCCCATTTCAGTGATTTTAGCTATAACTGCAGCTTTGCAATTAGTTGGGGGGGGGGGGGGGGTTGGTGGCAATGGGTGCTGTCCCACATTTACCCAATTTTCCGTATTTTTCTTGATGACATATGGTCAGTCGGTAGTACATAACTGTGGTATGGTACATTTCCGGGTTCCGTTGAAGCTAATGTGACCAGATTTCAATGACATGAAACGAGACATGCAGACAATTTTCGCCTAATTTTGATGATTTTTGTGATTAATATATCAGAGGTGTAATCGTAAAATAATCGGCCGGGACCTGAAAAAACACCACCTTGAAGAAAACTCCACATGAAGCTTGTGACGTCACTGAAGCCCACTCACTTATAGCCATTGGATATACTACGAAAAAGGGTAAGGATTGTGCATGCTTTGGCCAGCTATATCGAATGGCTATAGGGGTGATGGCCTTCTACAGTGACGTCACGAGCTTCTTGCGGAGGCCGCCTTCTATGGGTGATGTTGGATTCCCCCCTAACCGATTGAAACAGGACATTCGTCTGGACAACTTGGCAAAGCGTCTCGACATAGGATCAGGATCATCATCTTTAAGGAGTTCGGTCAAGTCACGGCCGCTACAAATGCAGGGTTACGGCCCGAAGGAACGCATCTCGTATTCTTTTTGGTTTTTCACGCTATAAGTTCACAATAGAGGAGGGAAGTGTCAAATGTCCCGGCTTAGGGGGACCTTGCTGCAAGTTTTGGGGAGGGGGCATGGGCAGTGCCGTCTTAACGCATGGGTCCACCCGGTCACAGCCCGGGGGTCTCAAGAAAAGTGGGGCCTCACAACAATGAGAACCGGTTCAAATTTTCGAGAATTAGCCAACTAGGGCCTCAGAAAAATCACTTGGCCCGGGGCCCCATTAAGACGGCCCTGGACGTGGGTTAGGCTAGCAGATAACCTAGAGACCCCCCACTGCGCTATAAAGCATCTCTTTGGACTTTTATCTCAACCCTGATTTCAGTAGCGATGAAAAACCACACAACTTCGAACAAATCAACTTAACACACAAATTAACTTTCAACACAACAAATTCTGCTTTACCGAAAAAACGGGACATTTTCAGGAAAAAAATGCGGGAAAATATGGGGATGTGTCCCATGAGAAACGGATCGTAAGGTCACGCTAGACAGAGTCATAGTGATGGGCCAAGTGATAAGAATCGAAAAGGTAGACCGAGGTGTTGACCAACAGTTTGGGGGATCCGGGCTGGATCGTACTTCTAAATATAGTAGAACCTACATGACGGACATTCCTCGTCAGCGGACACCTCCCGTTAAGACACTTTTGACGGCTGTGAAACAGGACACCCCCCCCCCTTCCAATGTATTTCGCTATGAAGACACTCTCCGTTACGGACAGAAACTTCGGTCTCATGGTGTCCGTTATCTAGACATACTACTATGTATGTATGCCAGAGAGTAAGTGGGTCTGATGCCCTGGGCGCTGAATCCACCCTTTAACTGCTTCTTCTACATTCAAGGGGCGATAAAATTCTGACTTGCCCCGGGTGACAAAGTATCTAGTTGCGTCCCTGGGTTCTACTGTAGTTTTATTGAACCCGATATAAAAGTGAACTGCCACCGAACGCGACACAAAACAAAATAAAATGGTCTTGTTATTACTTTCCATGCAGTAAAATGTTAAGCACAGAGCAAATATTCAAGGTATAATTCTAAATACACGGAAAAAATATTTAATACAGTAAGTTGATAATGTATGAAAACGAAAATATACCTTATGTGTTTTCTTTTGGGTATGGGGGGAAAAATCAGCTGCGAGAAGACGGTCAAGTTTTTAGCGGCGGTTCGGTTGTGTATTGACTGATGTGTTAGAATGTTTCGGGACGTGAGAGGATGATGATGTGTTACCAATATTATTATTCTTTTGAAAAACCGCGCGGAAACGGCAAGAATTTGGAATGCCTTTGTATCGGATGTTAAAATAAATGCCATTCGTTTCACGCTTCCTCTCAAAAAGCATCGGTCACCAAATTTTCGGACCGCACAGAACTACTAAACAAGCAATTTTAAATCCCTCTATATAAGACCGCTAAAATCAATTTTTTTCTTTCAAAAAAGGTACAAAAATCTATAAAACGTTGATCATGAAAGAAGAAAAAGCTCCGTTTTATAAATATAAGAAATGCACCAGGGCGAGGGAGCCGTGGTGAGATGCGCTTGGTGTGAAGCGGCCAAATTAATTTTTTTGGCGCAGGACTCAGCGATATCCCAGAAACCGGATGAGGATCCAGGACGATCCAGGGAGGGGGGGGACGAATTGTGTAAGCTCGTTGGATCGCCGTATTTTAAGGGACAGGCAGATTTCCCCCATATTATTCGGGTCTTGGGAGGGGTGAGCGAAACGATTGCCTCACACACGGATCCGCGCCTGAGCGAAGGCGGTCTTCAGCTGCGAATGGAGTGGAGACAGACATCTTCAGCTCTGAATGGAGCAGAGGCGGGCATATTCAGCTGCGAATGAAGCCGAGGCAGGTTTCTTCAGCTGGAAATGAAGTCGAGGCAGATATCTACAGCTGCGAATAAAGCGGAGGAAAATATCTTCAGCTTCGAATGGAAAGATGGCAGACGTCCTCAGCGGTGAATGGAGCGGAGACAGACGGATTCAGGGTAATGTGTCGCAGAAGCGACTTATTGTGTATGTGTATTGGGTCATCTCGTATTTTAAGGGGCAGGCGGATTTCCCCCATATTATTCGGCTCTTGGGAAGGGTGATAGGAATGATCGCTCCTCCCCCGGATGCGCTCCTGAGAGAAGGTGGACTTCAGCTGCGAATGGAGTGGAGAAAATTTTCTTCGGATTCGAATGGAGCGGAGGCAGACATCTTCAGCTGCGATTGAAGCCGAAGCAGGCATCTTCAGTTGCAAATGAAGCCGATTCAGGCATCTTCAGCTGCGAATGAAGCCGAGCCAGGTTTCTTCAGTTGGAAATGAAGTCGAGGCAGATACCTACAGCTGCGAATAGAGCGGAGGAAAATATCTTCAGCTTCGAATGGAAAGATGGCAGACGTTCCCAGCGGTGAATGGAGCGGAAGCAGACGGATTCAGGGTAATGTGTTGCAGAAGCGACTTGTTGTGTATGTACATTGGATCATCACGTATTTTAAGGGGTAGACAGATTTCCCCATGTGATTCGGCTGATGGGAAGAGGGTGATACGAACGATTAACCCTCCCCCGGATCAGCGCCTGAGAGAAGGTGGACTTAAGCTGCGAATGGAATGGGGACAATCATCTTCGGATTCGAATGGAGCGGAGGCAGACATCTTCAGCTCTTAATGGAGAAGAGGCGGGCATATTCAGCTGCGAATGAAGCCGAGTGAGGTTTCTTCAGTTGGAAATGAAGTCGAGGCAGATATCTACAGCTGCGAATAGAGCGGAGGAAAATATCTTCAGCTGCGAATAGAGCGGAGGAAAATATCTTCAGCTGCGAATAGAGCGGAGGAAAATATCTTCAGCTGCGAATAGAGCGAAGGAAAATATCTTCAGCTGCGAATAGAGCGGAGGAAAATATCTTCAGCTTCGAATGGAAAGATGACAGACGTCCCCAGTGGTGAATGGAGCGGAGGCAGACGGATTCAGAAGGTAATGTGTTGCAGAAGCGACTTGTTGTGTATGCGCATTGGATCATCCCGTATTTTAAGGGGCAGACAGATTTCTCCATATTATTCGGCTCTTGGGAAGGGTGATAGGAACGATCGCTCCTCCCCCGGATGCGCTCCTGGGAGAAGGAGGACTTCAGCTGCGAACGGAGTGGAGGCAATTATCCTCGGATTTCGAATGGAGTGGAGGCAGACATCTTCAACTCTGAATGGGGAAGAGGCTGATATCTTCAGCTGCGAATTTAGCAGAGACAGTTATCTTCGGCTCTGAATGGAGCAGAGGTGGACATCTTCAGCTGCAAACGAAACCGAGGCGGGCATCTCAGGGCCGTCATTTCTACTTTTTCCGGGAGGGGTCAAAGAACATGTACTCAATGTATGTATACATATATACCATTTTTAGTGTATTTTCAAAAACCGGGGGCGCTGCCCCCTCTATGATCCCCCAAATGACGGGCCTGGCGGGCATCTTCAGCTGCGAATGAAGCCGAAGCAGGCATCTTCAGCTGTGAATGAAGCCGAAGCAGGCATCTTCAGCTGTGAATGAAGCCGAACCAGGTTTCTTTAGCTGAAAATGAAGTCGAGGCAGACTTCCCCATATTATTCGGCTCCCGAGAGGGGCAATCCCCCGCTCCCGATCCACCCTTGCCCAGAACTTACTTTGATTTCAGAAATTAGAAATCTCCTAAATAAAATTCGATCCAAAGTGCCCACAGTTCTGGAAAAACGTCCGACCATCCTACTTTCAAATTAATGGGCTTGTTTCAAAAGTCAAAATATTGGGAGTGGAAAAACACCAGTTTAAAAAATTAGGGACCGTCTTAATGCTTGGGCCCACCCGAGCATGGCCGGCAGGACTCATGATATTGAGATCTCATTAAGATTATAACGTTAAACATGCAAATGAGTAAGCAATCATGTCTAGTTAGGTAGAGGGCCTCAGGAAAAATCAATTCGACCGGAGGTTCATGATCATGACGTTCGCAAGAAAGCACTGCTAGGAACCTTTGACTTAGGGGAAAGCACAATGATGATGATACGAGTACACAAAACACCTATATATGCATTTTAGATCAGTCAGTGTTTTTTTATTGGACACCCGGTGCCCACACGCATGGTCCTCACAAGGAGTGGGCTGACAAGGCTCCAGCCCCGAGGCCCGGAACGATTTTCACAATTTTTTGCTTTTTCTCGCTATAAATTCATCATAAAGGGGCCCGCAAAAGATCCCAGTCTAGGGGCCCTGCTCCAGGATGTGGGGGGGGGGGCCATGCCCAAACGATTTATTCATGAGAGTGGGATGAATATAGGCGTCCACACAAAAATGCATTTTTAATAACAGAATGTATAGAAGCACGTGAAGAACGTATACGAAACACTACGCTAAACAGGAATAGATGGAGAGTATAGGAGGAATGGAGGGAAATGATTTCAATAGAAATTATTTCAGTCAGAATTAAATTAAAGAAATTATTTTAGAACTGAAGAGAGAGAGAGAGAGAGAGAGGGAGAGAAATAATTTCATAACCTCAGGGGAAGGAATAATTTCATAATCTTAGGGGAAGAAATAATTTCATAACCTCAGGGGAAGAAATAATTTCATAAACTCAGGGAAAGAAATAATGTCATAACCTCAGGGGAAGGAATAATTTCATAATCTTAGGGGAAGAAATAATTGCATAAACTCAGGGGAAGAAATAATTTCATAACCTCAGGGGAAGGAATAATTTCATAATCTTAGGGGAAGAAATAATTTCATAATCTTAGGGGAAGAAATAATTTCATAACCTCAGGGGAAGGAATAATTTCATAATCTTAGGGGAAGAAATAATTTCATAATCTTAGGGGAAGAAATAATTTCATAACCTCAGGGGAAGAAATAATTTCATAACCTCAGGGGAAGAAATAATTTCATAAACTCAGGGAAAGAAATAATGTCATAACCTCAGGGGAAGAAATAATTGCATAAACTCAGGGGAAGAAATAATTTCATAACCTCAGGGGAAGGAATAATTTCATAATCTTAGGGGAAGAAATAATTTCATAATCTTAGGGGAAGAAATAATTTCATAACCTCAGGGGAAGGAATAATTTCATAATCTTAGGGGAAGAAATAATTTCATAATCTTAGGGGAAGAAATAATTTCATAACCTCAGGGGAAGAAATAATTTCATAACCTCAGGGGAAGAAATAATTTCATAACCTCAGGGGAAGAAATAATTTCATAAACTCAGGGAAAGAAATAATGTCATAACCTCAGGGGAAGAAATAATTGCATAAACTCAGGGGAAGAAATAATTGCATAAACTCAGGGGAAGGAATAATTTCATAATCTTAGGGGAAGAAATAATTTCAAAAAAATCAAGGGAGGAAATTATTTCATAATCAATGAAATTCAAAATTGTAAAAGAAAATGATTTCAGAATTGATGAATTTAAACATCAATGGGGAAATTCATGTTTTTTATGAAAGGAAAAAATATCCGCATCAAGGAAAATTTATATTTAATGGAAAAAAATAATTTCAAAATTAGTGGAAGTTCAGAATGAAAATTATTTAATTATCGCTATTCCGGAAAAAAACAAAAAAGCGTCCTCTGAGAGAATCCATCTCATTGGCACAAGAAATCAGTAAAGAGAATTAAAGGAGATTAAAAATACTGCTTTCTTCACAAAGTTTGAAATTGGCGCGTTAATTATCTAATCCAGCGGTTAACTCGCGGAGCCCTTTTCAGTATATAATTTTTATGGCGGACCCCCCCTGCAGACTTCTTTTTCTCATTTATCTCTATCAAATATACTGATTTATTTTATTTTCCTTGAGTCGCGGCGGAGCCGCTGGGAAGTGCGCACGGAGCCTTGGACCTTGGGGGGCTCCCAGTGCCGTCTTCAGACATGGGCTCACCCGGGCACGGCCAGGGGACCTCAAGCGAAGAGGGGCCTCGCAAAAATGAGATCTGGTTGAAATTTTCGAGAAGTTGTTTGGTAGGGCCTCAGAAAATTCAATTGGCCCGGGGCCCATGATACTCTTAAGACGGCCCTGGGGGCTCCGCGGAGTGCCGGTTGAGAACCGCTAATCTAATCATTTCAATTCAGAATAGAACAAATAGTGTCGTCTATTAGTCATTTAATAAAACAAGAAAGATTTCAGTGTCTTGAGAGGTCACTAGATGACACTACAAGTAATTTGTTCACGTAGGTATGGATTCTATAATACGGGACGAATGGTCATTAAAAGACAAAATCAAGCCTTTCATTGTGGTCACAGCCGTCCTGGACAAAAACTTTTGTTTACATTTTCCGTTACTCAGTGTTTTCCGTATGCAAAGTTGTTTATTGACTTAGCACTTGTTTGAAGGGCTCGATAATGGTTTTTTTGACCGCTGTCAACTTTAAAAAAATCTTTTTTGACCGCATAGCTAAAAAAAATCGATATTTGCGGTTATCGGGAGTGAGTATACAAGTAGTTAAAGCCGGGGTTTCCGAGGAATAGATTTTTAGCGCCGCGTGAATCGAATTAGACCATTTCGCGTCTGCAGCAACGTGTTACATAATCACACTACGCGTTTGTGTTTTCCTAGCGTGGCGCATCAGATCAGGACGGGTATATTGTAGTATATGGCCTTGGCATCAGTTACTCTGTCGTCTGCATGCTCCGGTTTGAAGGGAAGGGAAAGAAAACACACAAGAGTGGAAGAGAACATCGGCAAAACGCGCGGCGCACGACGCATTTAACTCCTCCAGAAGCTGTCGGCAAATCACGCCCGACGTAAAGCGCTACCGTGAGCCGTATTGCGCTTTGCAGGAGAATAGTCATACTGCTTTTCTTATTGGTGAGTGGAAGGCGTATCGTGCTGGGCGGATCACGTTGCACGCGGCACAGAAAACCTGCTCCTAGGAAAACCCGGCTTACAGTCAGGGATTCTTGAGCCATGGGTCACGGCTACTTGATTCGCATGGGGGCTTCCGATAGGTCGTAAAAACCCACATGCAATCAAGGATTCTTGAACCATGGGTCACAACCCTGCCTTAATTTGCATGGGCTTTCAAGATAGGCCAATTCGCAGGGACTTTAGAGATGCATCATAAAAACCCCTCACAGTCATGGATTCTTGAACCATGGGTCACGACCCTGACTTGATTCACACTGGGCTTCTGAGATGGGTGGTAAAAATCCAAATAGTCAGAAATTCGTGTGCAATTTACCATGCAACCCAGACTCGATTCGCAGGGTTTTCAGAGATAGATGGATTGTAAAAAAACCCTTACAGTCAGGGATTCTGTAACCATGGGTCACGACCCTGACTTGATTTGCAGGGGGGCTTCTGAGATGGGGTCATTAAAATCTACTTATAGCAAGGGATTCTTGAGTCAGGGATCTTACAGCCCAGACTTGATTTGCAGGGGCTTCTGAAATGGGTCGTGCAAATACATTTACAGTCCTGTTATAGTAGATGGATACACTTATTTCGCCACTGGTTTTACTAATTTTTAACACCAAACAGTTTCCATGGGTCGTGAAGCTGATATTGTTGCTGGTTTTGAGTCGCGACTGAAAAAGGTCAAGAATCCTTTATTTCGTTCAGGAATTAATTTCAAGTAAATCATCGAGTTTAATTTATTTTACAGAAATTCTATGGACGGGACCGGAACTGTATATCATTCGCTATCCGCGCTGTTCACAAAGCTCTCAAATTCGCCACTGTGTCCAGGAAAGTCAAGCCAGAGTTTGTGCACCAAGTAAGGTTTCTTTTATTTTTAGTTGTTAAACTGCCATTTGTAATTACTGATTTTCCTTGTAACTAGTAAAAAATTAGATACCAGTCTAAAATTCCATAAGCGAGGTTGTTGCCAAATTCATCACAATTTATGATTGTGCTAAGGCCTGAAAACAGAGTTCAATAAAAAGACCTCTGGTTACACTAGCGTTGCAAACCTTATTTCACTTATTTAGCATCATGAAAAGAACGGTAGAACCGAGGCAGAAGAGAATTTAAAAGAGTGTGCAGCGATGTTTTCTGAAAGAACATTGTGATTTGTGTTTTGTTTCTTCTTCTTCATATCATATTGGAGTATATTGACAAGGTTTCCTCTAACATTTTTTATACACGTGAAGAACGTAAAATAGAGGGATCTATGTCATGAAAACAATCTATTGCTGATTTCAACTTGCGAAGTTCTTCCATTATGTTACTCATGATGAATTTGTCTTCCACTTTACCTTGTTCTTCATCTGGTACTGCTTCAGTTTCAGGAGCAGTCAGCTGCGTTAATTCCTCCTTGGCCAATGCCTCTGAATTGCTATCAATTAGCTGTTCAACTTCTTCTACATCTATTCCATTGAACCCTTCTCCACCCACCTGTTTCGCTAACGTCACAGTGTCTTTTAAAATCTCTTCAGTTGGCTCTGTGGAAGTGGTTGTGTTCTGGAGCGCACATTCTGGCCAAAGGTTAATCTAACCAGAGGTGACTGTTTTTCTCTTCAGAGCTGCCACGGCTCTAGTGATGACAGTAATGGCATTAGTGCTAGTGCAGTTCTTCCATACCTTCAAGGACATTTTTCTGCATTTGCATCTTCTATTGAATGCACAATCATCTCCATTGCGTGATGTGTATAGCGAGCCTAGAATGCTCGCATTACCCTTCTGATCAAGGGGCTGAATGATAGATGTTGTATTAGGGGGCATATATAGGACTTCCACGCCATCATCTTTGAACTCGCTGATATCTAGGTGTCCAGGAGCATTATCCAGTATCAAAAGAACTTTGAAAGGGCATGGCTTCACTCTCAAGGTACCTCCTGACTTCCAGAACTAAACATCGTTTAAATCAATCCAGGGAAAGTGTTTTCATAGTCCAATCTTTTTTATTGTTTGTTGAAAATACTCGGTGACCTTTGACTTATTTTTTCGCTTCAATGCTCACGGATTCACAGATTTGAAAATGATGCTGGACTTTATCATGTACCCATACATACGCATTTGCACAAAACAATATAGTAAGTCTATCTTTACTTGCCTTAAAACCATGGGCTCGCTTTTCTTCTTGGGTGATAAATGTTCTTTGTGGAATTTTTTTCCAATAAATAGTGCAGTTTCATCAGCGTTAAATGCCTTCTCTTCTTGTAAAGTCTTAATTTTTTTTCTTTTCGAAGCATTATCAGTAGCACTAGAAAAATGAGCCATTGTGAACACACACACAACTCAAATTTTGTAAACAAAACACGTGAATGGTGATTGCTGAGTGTTGACAAAAACTTTTACCAATAAAAAACCCAGAATTTAACGGTTTTTACAGAAAAAAACCTGAGTACGGGGGCTGACTGTATATTGGGAATTAGCCAATGGTAACACCCGAGAAAAATTGAAATTTTTTTTTTTTAAATTTGAGAAAAGGACCTCAGTTGTGTTAAAAGCACAAAAAAAGCAACACAGTGTTACCACCAATATAACAAAAGCGCTCTAAATTATGCAAATTTAGGGAGGTGTGCCAATAGAAAGTGAGGTTTTCAAATCTCCAACTCCAATAGTTGGCATCATCAGGAGGTGTCTAAGTTTTTTTTTTTTTTTTTTCAAACCGAGCACAACTCAGGTCTATCACCATAGGCAATTTGCTACCTAGTGAGTTGTGCCGGAATTATGTGTGTACCTAACACTCTGAGTGCGTATCTGGTGTTGTGTATGATTTTTCAGTGCTGCCATCTATATCTCAGAAGTGAAGTGAGTGATGTGTAGTGACTGAATATTTGTACTGTTTGTAGGCCTGTTGCTCTCTGTGGCGAGACTTTTTAACGGGGAGATCGGCTCGCATTTGCGCCTCGAAGTTGGGAACCACAGGGTGTCTAAGTTGCAGGGCTATGGATTCAGTATAAGTGAGGGTTTCAGTCCAGTGTAAGTGAGGGTAGTGGTATGTTACAAGTAACTGGCTATAGCCCAGGGTGGCTGCAAATTTGAGGAATGAGTAGCCAAGACAAATGGTATGGGAGAAGGGCGGTGAAATTTGATAACTTATTGAGGGTTATCAAATTTCGCCACCCTTCTCCCATGCCTCTGTCCAGACAGCAAGGGACCAGGTCATTGAGGGACCAAAAGATAGACGTAGAGAGTTTGCAAGCACGTGAGTGAGGAGAAGAGTGAGCAAGCATGTGAGTGACCTACAAAGCAAGGGAACAGGTCAGTGAGTGACCTACAAAGCAAAGGGACAGATCAGTGAGTGACCTACAAAGCAAAGGGACAGATCAGTGAGTGACAAGTATGTGAGTAACCAAAACCGCATGTGAGTGACCAAAACAGCGTGCAAGCATGTGAGTGACTTGAGAGACACATTGTACTTTGATCTTAGCCAAAAGGCCGAGAAGTACAATACAAAGGCCAATACATTGTACTTGGGTGGGGGGTCAAGTAGGTTATAGCACAGGGTGGCAATTTAAGTAGTCAAGAAAAATTAGACTAGAATAGGAGTGGCAAAGTTTATGTAGCCCACAGGCGGCAAAACCATAAATGCGCTTCTGAGCGAGGGTAGAAAATTTTTTTTATTTATTTAAGAACCATAGCAATCATGTTATAAATTGAAATGCCCAGTGAGTGACAGTATCATCAACACTGGCAGTCATTCTCACTAACAAACCCCAGCTACCCGATTCAGTCTCACAGCAGACCAGGGCTATTGCCACATACTGTGGTATTCAATGAAATAGGATACTTGTCAATGAGAGAACTTACATAATTTCATATAATCATTAATGAAAATTATGTATCACACTTTTTATATGTAACATCATGATTATGTTATTTTTCCCCATAGCTGAGAGTCACAAGGTTGGAAGCTGCGTGTAATGAACATGGATCGACTTACACGACTGTATCACAAAACTTGGTGAAGGTTAGCTTCTGGTTTTTTTCTTATGGTAACACTTTTTTTTCGTCCATAATATTCTATTATAGCTGCCAACTTTCAAGAATGTGAATCTGGGAGATTTTCGATAACATAAAAGGGATTTCGGAAAAACGAGACATCGTACTAGTCATCTGTAAATAGTGATAGTGATCGGAACTGAGAAACCTTCAGGCGCTCTGTCACACTCAATGATATAAGCACATTGTTCAAAGTAACTCTGGTGCTTTTGGGAAAAAATATCGTAAAACAGCTCCTCTGTAAATAGCATAAAGTTGTCCATTATCGCCAAACAGTTAATTAGAGCTCTTTGAAATACCTCTATAAATGCTTTAGGGTAAATTATCACCCATTACCACTGTAGTGTCAGGCATGGCCCAGGCTCTGTTCCACGGGGGATATAAGCACATTATCCCGAAGGGTTGAACCACGCTGGACTACTCATTACCACTGGGGTCATATATATACAGGAAGGGGGAGGGTTAAAAGTGGCGTATAGCCCACGATTACAAATTCGGTGGGACAGCAAATTATCGTAATTGGTAGGTCAAGATCATAAAATTAGAACGGAAGAAGGGTGGCAATTGCATAAATCTGCTATCTGCCTCTTATTACTATAGTTGAATAAAAATTGTGCCAACAAAAAAAACATCATCAGGCTAAAAGCTAGACAGACTGACTAAACCGGGCCATTTTATGGATTCTACTCTTGAGAGGCTGAACTGACACTGGCAGTTTGACAAATTTCATTGGTTTTTTTCGCCAAAATGAAACATTTCTTTGTTATTTAACACAAAGGTCCCAATTTACACATCATGTGACCATTTTGTGGAAGGGAGAAAACGTGCAACGAATGTTTTCCCTAATAAGTTCTCTTTGCTTCTGAAAAGGACCGATTTTTTTTTCTTCTTTCAAACATGGTCAGAATTTACGAGACATAAAATTTTTTTCGTTAGTATAGGCAAATGGAGGTAGAAATTCTGGAGCTCCTGAAGGTATTTCAGCTATGTAATATTAACTTGAATTTTTTTAATATCATGAAATAATTTTGATCACTTGTCCAATATCGTATGGTTTTTTTTTTTGGTATGGTGGCTGCCATCCATTATGTGTCTAACAAATCGAACTTGTAATTTCCCACAGTATAAGTGCCAGAAATGCCTGAATTCACTGTTAAAAACCTAATAACTGCAATATAACAAATCTTTAGTCGTTCTGAAGCATGAGGTGTGCAGAGCAAAGACATCAGAAGTGTTTTGAACCTGTGGTGTGCTCTTGTGAGAATTTTCATGTAGGAAATTTTGATTTCTGAATCAATTTTGGGAGCACTCAGATCTCTCTCTACAAATTTTAGTGGGTGCATGAACACCACCCCCTTCCAACACCACTGGCGCAGAGGTGCACATTTTAACTCTTTGCCTCTATTATTCAGGCTTTTGATACAAATTGTTTTTTCGGGTTCGAAGACCGTCGTCTGTTTGAGTTTGTTCTCAACGTTTCCCCAACACTAGTGGTTGGCATCATCAGGAGAATTGATAAACTGGATCAAAGTCAAGTTTTCCGGAGTCTCAGGTTGTATTTATGCACATAAGTGGCTTGAACTACACTATTGTTTTGCGATTGGTCAGTTGATTCTATGGCTGGCAGCGTATTGTAAACAGTTGTTATGCTGGTAGAACCTGATTGGCCGAGAGATGTGGAGTTATCTGATTGGCTGTTGTCATCATTCTGTTGCTGGACCTTGAAGGGGAAGGTTCTTGTTCTTCTGAGGGAAACGTTGAGAACAAACTCAAACAGACGACGGTCTTCGAACCCGAAAAAACAATTTGTATCAAATGATGGCCGCGAAAACCTTATAGAATATTCAGGCTTTTGTTTGGAGAAAATATTTTCGTAATAATTATATATATATTTTTTTCTTATGCAGTGTCATCTCCAGTTGGACAAACACGTTCTTACAGATTTGGCGATATGGGAACCTCGAACATTTGAAGTGAGTTATCGGAATGTATAAGTCATTTTTATAATCATTCAATTGTGGCATTTTATGATTTAGTATAGTTTTGAAAGTTCCAAATAAAACAAGGTAAGACAGCAATTTTTCTTCTCGTTCCCAGAAAAAAAAATTTCCTCCGAGAATGTGTATTGCTTTATTTTTACCACAAGTGCAAATAATTTCAGTTTGAAGGGGAGTCTCAGTAGGTCCAGTCCATTATAAGTTAGGAATCGATTCGATGAGACTAAGTCCAAGTACGGTTATAGGTTTAAAAAAAACGCAAAGCAATCACGAGTTGATTTTTTTACCATTAAATTCTATTGGAACCGTCAACGACTTCCATATACATCATGTAAGCCATGCCCCTTCTACATAAGTGGAATGCTGGTGGCACTTATCTTTTTTCTTTCTTTCAAACCGAACACAACTCAGGTCTATCGCCATCTATGGGCGACTCTTTACTACCTACTGATTTGTGCCAGAAGTGTAAGTGTGTGTACCTAACAGTCCGAGTGCATAGCTAGTCTTGTGCTTGATTTTTCAGTGCTGCCATCTATATTTCAGAAGTGAAGTGTAATGATTTAATTGCATTTGTACTGTTTGTAATTCTGTTGCTTTCTGTGGCGAGACTTTTTAAAGGGGAGATCGCCTCGCATTCGCGCCTTGAAGTTGGGAACCACAGAAAACCAGCCCCAGCAGATCACCACCACTGTGGCGATGGTGGGATTCATTGGCGGATGCAAAGGGGGTTTGGGGGTTCTAACTCCACAAGCCGAGATTATAGTGTTGTTTTGCAGGAAAAAACGTAAACTCTCCACTTGAGAAAATTCTGCATACCCCTATGTTATGACCACTCGACCATCACAGTGGACAACCTGCATGATTAGGTTGGACTTTTTTTCGCTTTATAAATTTGCCATAAATCAATGTTTTCGTTTAGGGATCCACCAAAAATATTGGCCTAGAGGCTCTACCACAGCTGTATTTAGATTTGACGGGTACCTTAGGCTATTGAAAGTAATATGTGGCCCATTATAAAGGGTGCTGCCATGAAGAGGTGACAAACTCAGAGGAGTGACATTAGGCATCAAGGGGAACAAAAATTGCCATATAACATGGTATCGCAAACCACGTTTAGTCGGTGAAAATCGCAAAAATACCTACGAAGGGTGAGACAAAAAGGCCAATAATAAGTAGAAAAAACATTTATTTGACAGCATGTGATTACAGCACAGCTTGTGTCAACAACTCCTGTAATCATTTCTCATCATCTGCTTTCCGACATTGAACTGTGCCGCACAGGCTGTATTGTAATCATGCTGTCAAGTAAATGGGTAAATGGTTTTTGTGCATACAGTCGATCCCATTTATCATGTCCCCACTGGTATGACTTATTTTCGTAGTCTTAACCCTAACTAATTGTCATTAAGATCTCCCTTTTAAAGCGTTTTCCTGCTCACAATGTTTTTTGTGGCGGCTTTTCAAAATCATCATAAGCAGGATCGACTGTATTTATTTTACTTTTTTGTACTTATTTTATACTTATTATTGTACACCACAGGCTGTGTTGTAATCACACACACATGCTGTCAAATAAATGTTTTTTCTATATTTATTGTTGGCCTTTTTGTCAAACTTCTCACCCTTCATAAGTAATTTTGCGATTTTCATTGACTGAACATAGTTTGCAATGGTCTGTGGCAATTTTTGTTTCCTCTTGTTGCCTAATATCACCCCTCTGAGTTTGTGGCCACTTCAAGGCAACGCCCTGTATGTCTAACTCACCCGCGTGGCATGCTCATCTACCATTGTGGAGGTTGCTGTCACAGTCACAGGTTCAAACCCGAGGGAGGATATAGATAAGATATTTTCCCTAATGAGCTTGAGGCGACCACTGATAGACATCGCCTTCATTTCCAGCCCATCTCACTGATGGCATAAGTTGCAATATAGCGATATGGTGTTTGGTGTAGTAGTGTATGTCCAACTTAAGCTGTCCTTTGTCAAGTATATTTTATTGTTGTCTCTCTTTGCGTTGAATATATGATGTGTGGTAATTTATGGTCCTAATACGTATATAAAGCCATTTGCACATAACAGTTTGAGATTTTTGAGAACCGTTACGGATCTCTGGGTGTTAGGATGCGGACTGTCTACCTATAAGATAAATCCAGCGCTGGGCTCTGCTCTACGATGTAGAGAACATGATGCATAGCTATGTTTTTGCAATATTGTCTTTTTATGCAGAAACTAATATTTTTGGAAAGAAAATATCAGTTTTGGCATAACATCCAGAAAATTAAATTTCTCAGTTATCTCAAGTTTCTCAAATCAAATACCTTGGTGTCATAATCTCAGTCGATCTACGTTGGAACAAACATGTTGACTACATTTACCAAAAGTGTCTAAAAAAACTTTTCTTCCTCCTCCGCAACCTTGAACACTCCACTCGGGGTATCAAAGTACTCTGTTACCAAACTTATATTTCCCCCGTTCTTTCCTACTCCTCCAGTAATATAGACAAACTCGAATCAATCCAAAATAAATCCACTCACTTTGCTCATGACTGCTGGTCATCTTTCGTTTCCGTGTCCGAACTTAAAAACTAATTTCATCTCCCTCTCTCTACTCTGTCTCATTTCTCGATTAACATTGTTGTATAAAATTGCCCATGGCCAATTCAACATAGATACTTCTGGTATCTTGGCCAAACCATCCTACATCTCTCGAAGACTCAACCCATTCCCTTAAAATAAAACCTATTTTTGCTTCCACTGACTGCTTTAAATACAACTTCTTCCCTCATACTATTGGTGAATGGACCTAACAACCAAACTCTATTGTTGAATCCTCCACTATCACTAGTTTTTTGTCCAATATCAAACAATATCTTTGTCATTTTCAATCGCACCGTCTTGTATAGCCCCAGGGCCAACAATATTGTATAGATAAAATGGAACGTCCCTATAAACCCTGCTTCTTTGTACCTCATAAGCTATCAGTAAAACGCAAACGCTAATATTTAGGGTCTTGTAACCATGATTGTGGGCACTATAAGGTACCAACAAAGTACCTCTGGGCCGCAAAGAGTCAATCTGAATAATAAGACCTATATTCTGATTTTGCATAACTCTGATGCTTTTACAAAAATTTGTGCCTTATAGAATCAGCGCATGTAGTTGTTTGTAAAATGTTTTCATTATTAGTTTCTAAATGTTTTAATTTAATATATTTTTGTTACATCTTTTTAGAGTCTCGTACGACTTGCTCAAGCGAAGAACAAAATTGAAGCACCAGATCATATCAAGCAATACCTTCCTGTCCCAGATAACGTCATAACGAGAGGCAAACTGTGAGCCCTCACGAACATTATTCAGTTGTAAAGTAACGCAGGTAACGCTTTTTAGGTGTTTGCTATGGACCTTGTTGTGATTTGTACTAAAATAATTAAAACAAATATTCGTGCTGAAGGAATACGTCATTTGTGCTTGGTTTTTTTTTTCTATGCCGTTTCTCTCTAAAACTGCAGTGAATACAATCATAAGGTGATGTTAACTACGGGGTGATTCAGAAAAGATGGGAAAAACTTTAAGAGGTGATAGTAAACACCAATACAAACAATTGCCATCAAAGAATACATGGGCTAACATGAAATGCCAATGTGCTAGCGCGTTTCAAAATGGCCGCTCCACAAACGTTAAACCGACATTCGTGTTGAAATTTATTGGGAGAAAAAGAACACCATGCATGCAAATGCAACCTGGGGGAGAAGCCGTATGCAAATCACAGTGAATAAAAGGCATGGACACCAGCCCTGTGAAGTTATTCCAGCACGAAAGCGTTCTAACAGTTGTAACGTACGGGATAATGGCTCACTTTAGTAATACTGAGTCCGTGCCTTTTATTCACCCTGATGTGTGTGTGCAGATTTGCATACGGTTTCTTCTTCCCCAAGATACATTTGCATGCATGGCGTTCTTTTTCTCCCGATAAATTTCAACAGGAATGCCATTTTAACATTTGCGGAGTGGCTATTTCAAAACACACTAGAGCATTTGCGTTTCATGTTAGACCATGCATTCTTTGATGACAATTGTTTGTATTGGTGTTTACTATCACCTTTTAAAGTTTTTCCGATCTTTTCTGAATCACCCTGTATAGGAACCGATTGTGGGATGCCCTCCCACGATTCATGAATACTGAATATTGACCAGTGTTAGGTATTTCAATTCCTTCATAAATAAAATTTTGATAACGTCTGTCCAAAAAAACGGTTTATTAAATGATAGTCTCAAATTAATTTTCTGTAGTTTTCAAACATTGAGGCATGAACTGAGCAAACACATCGAGCCGATTTCACATTAAAAAAGTCTCTCCACAAACAGCAATCAAGCCCACAAAATTTAAAAAATTCATGTATGGCATATGCAAAAAACAACCAGCCAAATTTTCTGATTCAGAAGACAGATGATAAGCATCCCACAGAAACAAACTTCACACACTTGGTTCACAACACAAACACATTCTGACATGCATCCATTCGTTTAAAATTCTATCGAGGAATGTTGACGAGATGCATGTGCAGTTTAATAGTAGTCTCCAACTAAGAGCCAGAGACATATTTTTAATTGTCTTTGACAGGCACAGGTAGCCCATGCCCTGCCCCTCTCTCCCCCAAGACAATAAAAATGTGTAATATCGCTGTGAAATGATTAAAGTATGAAAAGAAAATACCTTCATAATTATCTTAATTTCTGTTGCTTTTCACGATTCATAACTGAAAATTCTCTGAAAGAAATTTGTTGTATCCCTGATTCCAAATGGGCGCAGATCCAAGATTATCTGTCGGGAGGTGTAAATTCTTTGAATCATCCCACATTTTATGGGACAAACAAATTTTCCCATATCATTCGGCTCTTGGGAGGGGCCATCGCTACTATCCTCCGTACTAAATCTACACCTGAGCAAAGGCAGACATCTTCAACTGTAGGAGACAGGCACTTTCAGCTATGGATGAAGCAAAGGCAGGCATCTTCAGCTTGAAATGAAGCCGAAGCAGATATCTTCAGCTGCGAATGAACTGGAAATGGAGACATTTTCAGCTTCGAATGGAACAAAGGCAGATATCTTCAGTTCGGAATGGAGCGGAGTGTCTGAGAAGGGACTTATTGCGAAAGAGAATTTCTAGCCTTTGGACTGACTGTGTGAATCGGGAAACGTTTCTATTCTCAGACCGATTTAACTTAACAAGTTTGATTTTCCACTGAAATGGTCTAGAAAAGTGTTTCTCAACTTTTTTCGGCCTTTGGAACATACTTTGTCTTCATGGCTCTCTCCTGTCTTATCCAGGGGGGAAAAGACCCTTTATATATATATATATATTTTTTTTTTCTGTAACGTTATATCAAACAAAAGTGTGATATATAATCTTACCACAGGTATCTCCAGACCCCTGGGCTAGAGTTCAGTGAACCCCCTCTTATTTTATGCAGGACCATCTTAATATCACAGGACCTTGGATGAAATAACAGCTTATATATTCCCATATTATACCAGGAATTCCCATTGGCAAATCGGGAAACAAAGCCATGGATTTTGCTCAAGAAAAAGTCCCACAAATGTTTTTTTTTTTACTTTTACAGAATTTGATGGTCTTTTTTAAACGTAACGAGTTCTGAAATAGATTGAGAAAATTTTGATTCATCCTAAGACTCTAATTTAGCAATCAGGTTGCCATGGCAACTTGGTGCCCAGGATTTGTCAAGCTCTTTGTGTCATACTCTTGAAAATCATTACGATAGATCTCCAAACTAGATTATGTAGCTCCTTCCCATAGATATGTGATGATCCAGGGGATTTCTTAAGCTAAGAGCACCCCAGTTTTTCTATGGGCAATTCTGCTGCAGTCAAAATTTAGTCGATCTTTAGAATGCTTTCCCTCTCGGTAAGACTTATTTTCGTGGTTTCCCAACTTTTAATAATATACTTATCTAGATTTAATGTTGAAAGCGTTCTCCCACTTACATTTTTCCACGATGGTTTCTTGGGAAATGTCTAGGTATAAATTCACCTTTTTATTTTGAACTACTTTTGCAGAAATATGCATATACAGTGTTGCTTGTATAACAAAATTTAACACTTTATGGAATGCAGCAGTTTCTGCAACTGGAGTATTTGTTGTACGAAAAAGTGTCAAATAGCATTCAAAGTAGAGAAAATAATTAAGACCAGTTTGCTTCGTGTGCATTTTTGGAAGGATTCCAAGAAAGGATGGGGGGGGGGGGGGGGAGAGAGGAGGATTTCTCAAGGTAACTAACGATGTCAAAACCAGTGGTCATGCCCCACCAACACACATACAGATAGAAATGTGTTTTTCCATCTCCTATATGTTTAAGAAAATATACAGCAAGTAGTTACCTTTTTTTTATGAGAATGTACTTTCATGCTCTGTTTATAAGCAACTATGAATAGGGTGATGAGATGAAAATAAAATACCCTTTTTCCGGTGCATTTTATTCATAATTTTTAAAGAAAGGGAAAATGAAGCATACTTTTCATGAATTTCTGTTGAAGTTACAGCAAATGTGTTTGGATTTTCATTCGTAAATAACTCTTTATAAAGCAAATATATTTTGTATCTTTAACATTAGGCCAGCGGTTCCAAACATTTTTCAAACCATGCTCCACCAAAGCATCTCTGAAATGTTGATGTCCCCCCCCCCCCCATCAGGGCCATAACTAGAACTTTTGTCGGAAGGGGTAACCCCCCTTCCGTGAAACTTCATAGTTCCACAAGAATGTTTTTTGTTGTGTAAAAACCATTCTTTTTGATTTGCGTCCTTAAAATTTGCAACCCGGGACCTTCCCCCCCCCCCCATAGTTGTCTTCTCCCATCACTTTTGTTATTCTTATTATATTGTCTTGTTATTAATAAAGTAAACCCCCTATTCACATTGAGGGAGCCAAAAAAAAAAGTCATTTACTCAGTCAAAAGCATAGGTTCTTAACCAGCAGTACTTGGAGAGACTTCAGGAGATCCGTGATTTTGGATGACAAAACAATTAATTCTTTTTTACATTGATATACATAGAATATCATTTTGTAAAAGGGTCAGTGGCTTTCATTTTTCTTCATTTTATTGTGGGGGGAAATCCACGGACATCTTACAGGCACAAATTATTCATGGCATGAAAAACGTTAGGAGCTCCTTCCAAAGAAAACACTGAAAGAGAAAAATAGGAGTCAAAAAGTTTTTAAAAAATATTTAAATTGGCACTGCTATCAAAATGGTGGGTGTTCTGAAAAAATTGAAGCCTTGACAGAAAAACTCATTGTCAAATTGCTCGCATTGAGAATCAGTGCATTAGGTCTGACAATCATTTGAATTATTTGTAATAGTGAGATTCTTATTACAAGCCATACCCATTATATATAACAGACTTTTACTGTATTTTAGTGCAAACAACATCTGTTTAAAGTCGAATAGTTGTATTTTTTTTTGTTAACGTTTTAGAATGTGTACAGGACTTCTTGCCCACCCTGTATATTGCTGTGGGTATACTACTAAGTCTAAGAACGAGTCAAACCAATGTTTTTTTCTAGAATTAAAAGGCTTAAAAATGAACTTTAAAGAAAAGACATGAAAATATATTCAAATAAAAACTTTACTTATTAACCATTTTTTTTTATTCATGAAGAAATAACAAATTACTATTTAAAAAAAAAAGCTGGAAAGTACAAGAACGTACAAACAATGGCGGGGGGGGGGGGGAAGGAACATAAAATACTGCTTCCAACAATACACAAAAAAAGTATGAGCCTAACTCATATACACATATGTAATCTTGCAATTCTTTAACATAATCGAGTAAAATAAAATAGAGCATAGTCGTGCATTTAGGAATAAATCAAAGAAAAAATACTAATAAAATTGTAATTTTTTTGCATATGAAAAACAAAATATTTACATAGTAAGTAAAAAAAAATTGCATTTAATTATATAGTAAAATATATACACTCAAACCCCTACTATAGCAAATCTGACTTATAACAAACCAAGTTTTCAGTCTTCTGAAGTTCCTTACAAAAGGGTTTGCATGAGTATATATATATGCATACAAATGTGCTAAAAATTGAAAAATAAATTTCTCGCTAATTTTCAAATTGTCACTGTCTATTAAAGAAGATTTTCCCAGGTCATTTTACTTTAACATCTTCCAATAAAAAAATAAAACATGGCACACTGCCAGAAACAATTAAAACAGTAGCCTACATAAATAGCCAGACCCACTCATATTAATCACATCAGAGTTTGACTTTTTGAAGTTCTTCTACATCTCTGGAATGTTGCAGACGTTCGTGTAATTTTGATATAATTATCACTATTTTAGTTGGCCTTTCTCACACAGGAATACTCGTTGATCTGGGTATCCTGGAGACCAAGAGATTGGAAGATCGAATGATTTGAAAATCACCCATTCTTCCTCACACCGCCATACTAAAAAACTTCAAAATCCACGAAACTGAGAAAAAATCAGTTTTTACATCCTTTCCTTCACTCAATCATAAGAATATTTGGCAACGCTGCAGAAGATGGATGAGGCATTTGTCAAAAAAGTTATTTAATTAATGTATACAGTATAAATTCACAAGAGACATCCTGATGAAAGAACTATGAACAATCTACAGTAGACCCTCGATAAACTAGTAGTGCGCTAGTCTGCCCTATTATGGCAGATGTTCATCTACTACCATGAGGTTACTGTCAGGTCCAGGGATTTAATCCTACAGAAGAACGTATAACAAGTTTTTCCCCTATCAAACCTGGAGCAACCACCAATAGATGGCTCCTTTTTTTCCGACCCAACTCAATCGGTTGTAAATTGTTGCATAGCAACATGCCCATTCAGCATAAGCAGATAGGCTCTTCAAACAAGAGGGAGAGGATTTTCCACCTCTCATTTATGCTAACAATGCAATTTTTGGGGGAAGGAGTGAATACTTTAATATCATCATCAAAGTACTTCCACAGAAACAAATATGTTGGGTTACCTGGATTCAGAGTCTTCTGGTATCTAGGCAATATCAGTATCCGCATGTGAATAGGGACTCTGGTTCCAGTGAAACTGGAAAATCAAGCATCTGCAAGTTGGCAAGCCATTCACACAAGTTATTTGACAAAAACCTCTTTGATGTACAGACAACAGAACAGCCAGTCCCACCACATCAAAATTACTTGCAAACTCAGCATGTCATATGGGTAACAGCCAGAAGTTAAGTGGCATGAACCACCGTCCATGTTCACACTTGCTAATCAGATTCTCAAATTATTATTGTGTATCCCGCTATTTCAAAACTCATCAAATTTATTTCACAGTAATCAAATGTGATGAATAGACTTGAATTCACTAGAGTCTCAAGCATTCGATAACCTTTGCTGTCTCTCTCAAGGGAAGCACACACATTAAGCGTGCTCGGGTTTCCTCCTGGAATAATAAACTTCGTTGCTGTTTTTGTTTTTCATATAAGTGGGTCTGACTGTCAAAAAATCTCAGTCCAAAGGGACTTTTAACCGTTTTTGTTTCGTTAGCATTACACCATGTAACACAATGCTAATACACAATACCCATTCTCTTAACAAGACTTTCATCTATGTTCCTTATCAGATTATGTCTTTAGAATTTCGGCTATTCAGAAAATGCCAGCCAGTCCTTTTCTAAATGCTGTGATAACTCACATACCAACTGCTAGGGTTCTTTACAATATCAAGAACCCCCATTATAAGCAGAACAATAAAAAATATAGTTTTAAAAATGAAATGATGATCATCTCGTCTTGTAAAAAAGGCACAGGTCTGAAGATAAAAAACCATTAAATGATGTTATGGAATGCTTTTATATGGCAAGAAGCCAGAAAATAGGATAAAATTTTGTGTAATTCTCATCTCTCAAATAAGCACAATCTGATTAATAGCAATCAATCTACATAAATCTAAAATCTTATCCACATATATACAAATAAAAATTACAAGTTTCGTGGGGCACAACTACCAAAGTAAAATCTCTGCATGCATATAACATAAAACTGTTACTTGTCAGCAATGAATCTTGGGGTATGATGCAAAATTTACATTCTAGTGTTGTAAATCGTTCCCAAAATCTTATTCACTAAGGTATATAGACAAAATCAACTCATCTTTGAGACATGCATACAAATGTTATATTTTCCATTTATACACTTTTAGCTTAGCAAACACAATATCTTACCCTGCACAAATTTCTACATCGAGCTGCAGTTGATATTCTTTCACCCCAAATAACTTGTACAAGTTAAATCAAATAACTTCTGATAATTTAAATCAGCTGCCATATCAAGTAACATTGATTTTTCCTTGCGATAGATAAATCAGCGATTTCATGGCTCACTGACACAACACACATACATATATATACATACACACAGATACAGATTATAGACTGCATGATTGTAATACTTTGCATTGAATACGCCTCAGCATGATAAAAGCCAGCCAGGTGCAAAATTAAAATGACACATTAAATATTGCATGTATTGAGTAGCAATAAATAACTGTTGCTAAAATTTGAGATTTCAATCATTGATTTTTTTCCAAGCTTGATTTCAATCATGAGTGTATCATATCCGAAAGCAGTACAAGCTTGAATGGATAATAACTGTAATAAATTAATATTCATAAAAAAATAAAACAAAATTTAAAAAAATTTAAAATAGAGTTTCTGTGGGAAACACTGAATTCAAACACCAGGTTTTGAATTACCACATCCTGCACCGCCGCACCAAAGACATTTTAGATCCAGCTCGGCACCCGAATGAATCAGAAAATTCTGTTAACTGCTGCAATACCGCAGTGATTCTGAAATAAAGAGATATGATAAAGAAAATGAATATGCAGTGGAAAATGTATACAGTGACATTTACTCATTTGAATCTCAGTCAATTTTTTTAAGTTCGAATATCGAGTGAAATGGTGATTTGATTGAATGTGCAGTTGGCCAAAAAAACCTTTGACTTAAATAGACAATCAGGAATTTGACCTATCAACTGTAGTTTAAATTTAATGTCCATTGTCTTTTTCCCCTTCACAATTTCACTGGCTTTGGATGTGATGCAATCATTGCAGTTTGCTCAGAGTCATGATCTTGACCCAATTAAACAGTTATGGGATGAATTGTCGTAGAGATTGAGGCCTAGATCAGCACACCTGCTCTATTGATATCTTTTCAGAAGGAATGAAGAAAAAATTACCATTTGATGTAATCCAGAAATCAGTTGAGTCTTCCTAAGAGGATATTCTTTGGTATTTAGTCCAAAGGTAAACTTGTCTTTTATGAAATACACATTGTTTCACATGTCCAGACAATATTATCGGTAGGTAGTGGTTATATTTTTGGGGCAAGCTTGAGGGCTGACGTTGAAATAATTATATATATTTTTTCCATCACATTTTTTACCCATGAATTTCCAGCTTGTTTGCAATTACCATCTACAACAGAAAGTATGTACATTTCTGATTTTTTTCTTGAAGAAAGAGCTGACTGCTGAATTAAGAGTTTTGGCACTCACCAAAATGTCTAAGGAGCTGAGCATCCCTTTTTTAAAGAGAAACTGTCCGAAATATTTCTTGAAATCATCTCTAAATATTTTTCCAGTACTTGATAACCTCTACCATGTTCAAAGGCACACTAATGTAAATTCTGATTTTTTTTTTTTACACATTGTCCTGAGACTCCAATTTAGTTGCTACACACAGAAATTTTAGGTCGCAATTCCAACTTTTTAGTCATCTTAGCAAACTGCTGCTTTGTTCTGAGACTCATCATGCCCAGCTTGTAGAGTTCTATGGCAGTTTCACAAACTTTTGGGTGATGCATCATATTTATCACGCCATGATTACACAATCAATCATTTTAAGCAAAAATGAGAGAACTAATTAAATAAGTTTGAAATTTGTTCAAAATAATTCTGGACATATCCTGGATTAATCTAAAACATGTTTGAGAGTAGATTTGCAATATGTGAAGAGTTTTATTCAGAAATATCAACTAAAAAGTATAGTTTGCACTTTCGATTTTCTTTTCCTATTGTGAATCAAATACAAAAGAGTTTTTTGAGCTATAAACTAATAAAATTATCTATAATTTAATGATTTTACATACCTGATTTCAGCAGGTAAAGTTTCTGATGAATCATGATATGCTAATATTTTCTTCTGCCGACTCTCTTCACAAAGTGACTGCAATGAAGAACAAGAAAATTAAATTTATGCAAGACCCAAATTTTCAACTTATGGATTCATAATAGGGCAACAACACACGTAATAATTCTTTATCTGGTCAGTGCATCTGAGTTTCATGTACTGAAGCAGATACACAAAAAGACAGCGAAACCTTCCTGAAGCTACTATTTGCCATTCTATAGAAAAGTGGAGATGGCGTTTAAAATATATACAAATACAAATACAACGCCACAACAGGCAAAATGCCCAACGAGGTGGCTGATAAAAAGATGCCCATAAAAATATGGTTGTCATATGTTTCAAAAATACAGCAACCCAATTAAAAATGCAATTAACACAAATTACAAACAATATATACACATGATAAAATATGATACAATGCCCATAAAGAATACTTATGGTTGTCTTATTCTAAGAATGGATAGCTTCTCGATTTACCCCAACATGTTTATCGTATTTCTTTTTAAACGTGCCAATTGTGTTACAATTTACTACCTCCGGGGGTAAGCTATTCCATTTATTAACAACCCTACTGGAGAAAAATTCCCTGCGACACCATAACCTTGCATTGTCCCTCACCAATCGATACTGGTGTCCCCTTGTAAAAGCAGTCGATTGGCGGTGTACTAAAAGTTCATGGTCCATCCTATCCATCCATTGAAAATTTTGAACACTTCGATCATATCTCCTCGACACCTGCGTTCATCCAATGTAAACATATTCAAAAAATGAAGTCTTTCTTCATAACTCAAGCCCTGTGTGCCAATAAGGACACGCGTAGCTCTTCTCTGCACCCCTTCAACCAAGTCTATGTCCCTCTGTAGGTATGGTCTCCAAAACCTTACAGCATACTCCAGTCCAGGACGAACTAAGCCTCGAAAAAGCGGAAGAATGACTTTAGGAGAACGCGAAGAGACCTTTTTGAAAATGAGACCAAGCATTCTATTCGATTTTTTGACAACCGCTGAACAATGTTCAGAAAACTTAAGTCGCTCGTCAATGAGAATTCCCAAATCGGTGACTCTAGTTGCATCCGGGATAGTGACACCATTCAACTCGTAAGAGAACCGTGGGTTGTTCGAACCAAAATGAGCGACCATGCACTTATCTACGCTAAACGTCATGCTCCATTCATTTGCCCATGCTGCAATCTTGTTTAAGTTGGTCTGGAGCAACTCCCTATCGCTTTCATTTCCGATTACCCCCATTAGCTTCACATCATCTGCGAATTTGCTAGTAATTCCATCGATACCCTGATCGAGTTTGTCGATAAAAAGTGAAAAAAGTATGGGGCCAAGGACACTTCCCTGAGGAACTCCACTTGTGACGTCTGTCCAACCAGAGAATTCCCCGTTCACCATAACTCGTTGCGACCTATCTCTTAACCACGATTCTATCCAATTCAGCAAGTTGCCCCCTATTCCAATCTCGTGTAAACGCTTCAAGAGTTTGCCATGTTGGACCCGATCGAATGCCTTCTGGAAATCAAGGTAAACAACGTCGACATTTTTGCTCTTACCCAAAGCCTTAGTCACGTAATCATAGAAGCAAAGGAGGTTAGTTACACATGACTTCCCCTTCCTGAACCCATGCTGATTATCCGACAATACATTATTCTCGTCTATCCACTTCACAAACTGCCTTTTGATGATAATTTCCAAAATTTTCGAGAGGGAGCTCGTCAAACTCACTGGACGATAATTAGACACCACTTCTCTACTACCCTTCTTAAATATCGGAACAACGTTAGCCAGTTTCCAATCTCTCGGGACGATACCCTCAGCAACACTACTCCTGTATATCTGTGCGACTGGCCCCAACAATTCATTAGCACCTTCCCTGAGAACCCTGGGATAGATATCATCTGGTCCTGGTGCTTTGCTTGCACATACATTTCTTAGAAGATTTAGGACCTCCACGTCTTCCACTTGAATATCGTTGAGCGTTTTATTACCCCATGCAACACCCGTATATCGAATATCATTATCTCCATTAAAAACCGACGCGAAAAAGTCATTGAAAGCACTACACATGCCTACATTGCTCTCTACTTTTGAGCCTCCTATCGAGAGGGGGCCAACTGTCCCCTTACATCCATTATTGACGTATCGAAAAAATGATTTTGGGTCAGAGCCAATGTTATCTGCCAACCTAGATTCAACTTGCTTTTTACTATCCCTTATCGCTTTCTTCAACAGTCTTCTTTTATCAGTAAACAATGATAGGTCACCTCGTCCACTTTTATACTCTCTGAATGCTCTTTTCTTTTCAAGATAAAGGTTCCGCACGCTATCCGTGAACCATAGAGGGTGTGATGTACAAACACGCTTTTTTCGAACAAAGGGTATGACGTCGTGCAAAACAGAGGACAGCTTCGTACTAAATTCTTCCCATTGACTTACCACCCCTACTGATTCCAACCGGTCTTTGAAAACTTCCGCTAACCTTCTTCGCAAAACATCAAAGTTAGTTCTCCGAAAACAAGGAACCAGTCTTTTGTTATCAACCTTACCCGAGGAAAAATTACAGTGAAATCTGACGATACGATGATCACTGGAAGAAAACTCTTCCCCCACCGAAACATGTTCAACTAGATCCTCAGAACTAGTAAGAACTAAATCCAAAATAGCAGTACCCCTAGTGGCTTCTGATACATGCTGATACAAAAAATTTTCGAGCACCAACTTAAGAAAGTCTCTTTCATACTGATTTCCAGATGAAAGGTTCTCCCAATCAATACCCGGGTAATTGAAATCCCCTAGTATGAGAACCCTCTTTCGCTTACACATGTAGGAAATTTCATCATGCATTTTGGCGATATAGTTTAGATCCCTATTCGGTGGATTGTAACAAACCCCAACAATAAGCTTATGACGTCTTTTGTTCTCAAGCTCAACCCATACAGTTTCAATATCACTTCTCTGCACGTTACACTCTCTAGCCTTCAAACATGATTTCACGTATATCAACACTCCACCCCCTTTCCTATCAGATCTATTTCTCAAAAAAGTATCGTATCCGGAGATGTGTAAGAAAGATTCATCCCCATCGTTTGCCCAAGATTCTGTAATGGCTATAAGATCCAAGTCCTCCACAACTATCATAGTTTCTAAAAAATCTTTCTTGTTACCCAAGCTCCTGGCATTTATTAACACACATTTTAATTTGCCCGGTGGTTTGTTGTCAATCGAGAAGCCATCCAAGTCAGAGGTGGGTAATTCCCCGTCAGTACTGTTGTGATTATCATTAACTAACCCGCATTCCCGACTACGTGGTCTGGGAGTAAAAAACCTGACCTAAGACTATCGTAAACCTCCCAGACCCCTCTCTTATTTAGATGGATCCCATCCGAACGAAGCCACCTATCGGTAAATGCGGGAAGCTCCAAGAACGTGACCCCAAGTGAGGAGCAAATGTCCTTCAGGCCTATATTGAATTGGTGGATCCTACTCCTATATCCCCTACTACCCCTTGGCAGCACTGGAATCACTGCCACATCCGAACCCCCCTCCCTAGCGGATAATAGTAAATCCCGGTATTCTGACAGAGACTCACTAATATTCGCTCCTACCTGATTTGTTCCCACCCACAGAATCACCCGCAAGGGCAACTTTCGGCGATGAAAAACATCTCGAACGTTGCCAATCTTCCCCCCAATATGTCTGTGGAGCTTTTTCTACTTTTCTTCCGAGCAAAATTGGGAAGTTTGCCCTCAAATAAAGGTGGCTTATGGCTGTTTCACTGTGCATCTTGCTCAAGATAAGATCCAAAGCTAGACACACTAGATTTTGTTAAACCAAATCAAAACTAAGAGTTATGCAGCCAGAGGAATATTTATGAGGTGCATGTACGCAAGTTATGTAGTAGTACTATGTTAACTAGTAGCTTTAAGCACGTGACAACTGGACAGCAAACAAACTTCTAGAAATGACATTTACAAAGATTACATATTTATATATATATATTTTTTCTCACTGTTAACACATTGTAGGCCAATTTTTTAAGGAAAAGCTCACTCATCACACTGGCTACGAATGCATATAAAAACGTGAGTTAATTCATGACCAGTGAACAATGTGTTGATGTGAAGACTTTTGCTCAAAGCGTAATTTTTACAAACTATGTTAAAAATACAAAAAGAAAACCCCATTCCATGCTCTTAAACAACACAATTAAAAAACAACAGTTTTAGCACCAAATAAATGAAATGCTATTAAATAAACAACATTTAGCATGAGACAAGTTCTCACAAACGGCTGAAATCAACAGTAAACACCAATAAAATTTAAAGAGAATGTATATACATTAAAAAGTTTGTATACCTGAGCATATGATACAAAGAACAACTGATCATTATTCATTCTTAATCCAGGCAAATCCTTTTCATGGCCAATTTCCCTGACATGGCGTAGAAAAGCCTGAAAAGGATTAAACCAATTAATACATACTGAATACGCTACATTTTGGACCCTCATGTAAAAAAAAGCAAAATTAACAGAATTCTGTGATGCACATAGCATCACTTTGCATACATTTTAGATTTAGTGGTTTCCCAAAGTGGGTGATGGAAGGGATTAGAAGAGCCTACTATACATACAGATTCCTGGGTCCTATATTAGAAAGAGGGTGATAAGGGATGAATGTTCAAGAAGGGAGCAATGAAGCAAATACGGTGGAAAAACTGCTTCAGATGTTTGAATTTGATGCCAAAAAAGTCATTGGTTGCTCATCAGACATGATTTAGATTAGTTTTATGGTGAAGGTGGTATAATTAAGAATTCACTTATGTGCTCCTCCGATCTAAATCTTATAGAACATGATCTATAAGAGCTCTGATCCAAATCCTAAGCATGGAATTAAATAGAAAAACATCTTTATGCTTGCTGGAAAATTCCTACTATTTAAAAATAATAATAAATAAACAACTTTACTATTTCAAGCTCTCTTTGACGAACTAATGTTAAGCATGAGCAGCTGTGAGTTAATTATCTCCTCTCACATGAACGAAATGAAACAAAAAACAAACCTCCCTCAAATCTTTATAAAAGGTCTGTGGACCCCTGGTTAATCGAACCCTGGAGTTTCACATTTACCCTCACTCTAATTCAAGGAGTGTCTAACCTTTTCAGTCTAAAGATCTTAGGAATGAGTTGTGTATATAGATTTTCTTCACTCACACAGACCTCACATCATACAACTGAAGTAAACAAAATTTGATGTAGCATACAAATAATAAACTGAAATGTTACCTCATATGCTAATTTCACTCCACCAATATCAGAAATAAAGGTGCCAATCGTAAGGTTTGCATCCATCTGTAAAATAATGATTATTTTAACCAAAAATTATATCAGTAAAACCATGAAAAAAATGTTGTAAACAAAACATGTGCAGTGATATGCACGTGAATGTATAAAATGAGACGTGTGTGGAGGGGGTTATTAAAATTTTTTTTCTCAGATGAACACACACAGAGCATTAAAACCATGACACATTTATATACGACACAAAATTATCATATTTACTGTATGGTAAAACTTTGGTACGTGGAAGAACTAGTGGAAGTCTACATTACTTCGAGCTACTGAAAATTTTATGTATAGAAAATATATCGCACAAGAAATCTGAATTACTTTAAGATACCTGAAATTTCAATTTTATAAGTTCAAATGCATTTATTGCATGAATTTGCAATTCTTTTGACTTCATCTCTTTATTACTATTTCTATTTATAGAGTTTTTATTGCTTCAATAGATTTGTAACAGCAATAGGCTAAACCAAAAAACCCATGCATTTGAATTATTTTCCACACATCATATCATGAGAATTAGGTGTAAGGAATATTCTGAAAAAAAAAAGCAGAGAGTCACAAAATATCAAATTTTTGACAAACTCACCGAAACATTGTCTACTGTAAAATTTGACAGACCCTTGAATAAACAATTCAATTGGTCTCTATAATACCCCATGGAATGGTTACTCATCCAAGGTTGAAGAGTTCCAAAGGTGTCATAATTCACTCCTTTAAAGAACAAAAATAAAAAAAAAACACCCATTATTGAATGATATTATCTATTCCTATATGAGAACAACACATGGAAAGACATACTGTATTAATGCAATGTTATAGCTCATACACTTGCATCTCAACAGGTGAGCAAACAGGACTGAGCCATTCTTAATCATTGAAAAATTTCTGCTCATTCTGGATTCATTTTTATTTCATACTCTGTTTTTTTTTTATCGACAAGCTCATTCAGTCATTCACCTCCAATGGGCAACTTCTATATAAGTTGGGAAAGATGACTCGATATTTTTGGGCACAAGAATGGAGTTTCATGCAAACAAAATAGCTCTTGCTTTGCTAATTTAAGTACAAGAGGTAAAACTAAAGACCAATTTGTTGGAATTCTCCAGATTTCAAGCTTTGCTAAAAAAACAAATGAAATGAAAAACAAAAATGAAGGCATTTTTAATAACTTAAAATGTATGAAAAAGACATGTTACATACCTTTAATATCAAACATTGCACTAAGTTTGTTTGCAACATGTCCTGCGAGTACTCCATATTTTACAGCACTGAAAGAGATTATAGAATTTTGGCACATCTCTTATTATATATGAACAATTAAATCATAATTATTATACATAATAGAATAACAGATTTAAAAAAATAATAAAGTGACAATATATGAAGATTGTTTCGTTACATTTAGAAAATGCCCCCGAGTTTATTTCCAATGCTATGCGACATTTAAATCTAGAAACTATTCATACTTACAATAAGACAACCATAAGTATTCTTTATGGGCATTATTATAAAATTAATCATGTATATATATTGTTTGTAATTGCATTTTTAATTGGGTTACTGTATTTTTTAAACATATGACATCTATATTTGTTATAGGCATCTTTTTCTCGGCGTTGGACATTTTGTGCATCTAATACAAATTCAAGATCACTAAAACCTGCTGAGATTTTTTTATAATTACCATATGTGCTAACATACAAGGAGTTAATTTTTTAGCCCACTCTGACAATTATATTTGATCACTGAGAGAAGAAGTGATTACATTCTTATATGGCCCACAAAATTAATCCTGAGTGTCATATGCCATGGAAAAGTTTGTGCAATCATTTCCATTGTAAAGGTTTGAATAAAGGAAAAATATAAAATGATCCCACCATAAATTTATATGATAAAAAGTGTATGGCATTGTGATGTCTATGTAATTTAAACAGAGTTTAAAAATATCATACATGATTTTGATTTACACTACACTGCAACTTGTGTAGGACTTTACTTCAATGCTTATATCAGGCATCTTCAACTGATTGCTCACGAGCACAGAGGTGCTCTCTGAACAACCCAGAGTGCTTGATGTCTGATTTCATGCTCATGAGCACTTGATCACAATGTTCCAAGTAAACACCTTGTGCAAATTGCATTGAAGGATTGAAATCATCCTGATTTCACGTATTATTGGTATGTCAAACTTGCTATGAGGATGCTCTTTTTTTGATAATGGGTACAAGGAGTGCTTGCAACTAGAAAAAGGTTGAAGACCTCTGGCTTGTATATTACATACTAGAATCATGTACATGTGCATTATTTTTCAAACAGCGGATAATGGAAACCACTAACACAGGATCTGCAGATACAATGGTCTTACTGTATGCAAAATAATTTAGCTGATAATAGCAATTGATGAAATTGAATTACCAACTATAATAAACTAAATTGTTTGTAAAAGAAACATTATGCATGCCAAAATTATGCATTTGAATGCAGTTGAATCAACTTTTTAACTAAGGGGTGCAAAAGTTTTAAATATTCGCTGACTCAAGATTTAGAAGAACTTTTCAACTGTGATTTTCTTAAAAAGGTTAAAAAAAATAAAATAAAATAAATTCTGATTTGAAGAGCACTGGGTCATTCCATTTCAAATCACCCGGCAAAATGCCAAAATGACACCCATAGTCTCAGATTTCAATGATTTTTTTTTTGTTTGTTGCATTTACCATCCTTATTAACCGTGTGAAATATTATTTGCATATCTCGAAAACTTTTTGAGAAAAAAAATGTTGAAATTTATCAAAAACTGATGCAGATGACTTTTCCGAGGCTCAATTTTTAAGCGGCATTGTTTGAGAAAATAAATCATAACTTTTTCAATTTTCAATATATTCAAGTGAAATTTTCACTAAAGTGTTCACAAAAACATACAGAATATGAATAAAAATAATTCATACATTTGCATTTGAAATTTACATGCAAAAAAATTATGTAAACTTTGTTTTTGTGGAATTTTTCGTTAGAAAAAATACAATTTTTCAAACATATTTTTAGACCAGAGGCACAGCAGTTACCAAAACAACTTTTATTTTAAATTTCTCCTAAATATATGAAGTAAAATACTGGAGAAAAAAAATAATGGTTTTTTGACCGTTAATATGTTTATTCTGGCTCGCAACACAAAATTCATCGAAATAAGACTGGATCGTTCAGATTTCAAATCATTCAACTAGATACTGAAATGCAACCCATCATCCCAGATTCCAATTATTATTTTTTATTTATTGCTTCTACCATGCTTGTTGACCATGCAAAGTTTCATGTACATATCTCAAAAACATTTTGAGAAAAAAAAAATTTCTAACCTCACGAATGACGTCTCTTAGGCTAACCCCATTCAAGCAATATTATTTGTGAAAATATATCATAACTTTGCAGATTTTCAATATATACAAATGAAATTTCCACTAAAATGCTCACAAAAAAATGCAGATTATGAATAGAAAAAATGTAAACCTTAGAGGGAAAAAGTCATTTAAATTCAATTTTTTTATTATTTTTTTTATTTTTAACACAATTTTTTACACACTTTTTTTTTGGATGCACAGCATGAATTTTCAATTTTTTAAAAATTTAATCCTATTAATATATTTAGAAGACTAGAAAAGTAAACATTATTTTGACAGTTAGTACATTTGAGTAACAAAACACAATTGTACTTATATGACTACATTAATTATATTTGTACATTTCGACTTAATATAATGATTCATGCTTAGTAAAAAGAAATTTATATTTTATTTTTCATGTACGCTTATACATTTATTACAGTATTCATTAAATTAAGTTTCATGAGTAGTTAATGCAATAATTCAAAACAATTAATAAATTTTAAAATTCTAGAATTAAATGAATTCATGAAATAATTAGAAATGTTAATGTAATGTGTCAAATGGGAGTTGGTGAAAAAAAAAGGTTTTGGGTGAATAAAATAATTTTTCAAATTAAACCTTCATGTTCAGATTCTTAGAAGTGTTCAAATTCCAAATAATTAATTTCACTTTTAATTGATCTATAAATATTTCTTATGATGCAACAAAGACAAACTTTTGCAATCTGATATATTTTTGCATAAAGAATTATTTTATATTTGATAAATCCAGATAATATTAATCATGTATATAGATTAATTTTTTTGAAGTTTTTTAACATGCTTAATTATAAAGTTATTTTACCACAACAGTGTTAATTTTTTTTAATTACTTTGATTTTTACAGTATATATTTTAATAAACATATATTTAATATATATGATAAATATGAAATGGTTATACTTGTGTGAAAAAAAAATCTACATTATAATGTTTAATACAGACCTATATAGATTTTTCCCAAGAAATAATTTAAAATTGCTGATAAAAAGCCAGAATACGAGCCATCAAATCACAAAGAATGAAATAATTATCAGCTACAACCTAATTGTTGTAGCTGAGGCAGATGGAAGAGAGTAGAATTGAAAACCTAATGTATATAATGCCTGGTGGTGATATATAAGATGTGATGTTTCTTGTTGTGATGATGATTGTAAAAAATAATAATAGCTTCTGTGAAGATATGAACTATGGCACACTGGTCTTTGTCCTTCAGAGGGCAGCTGGTGTCTTATTTAATTATAAGACTTTATCATCCCAGCAGGTGATGATAAAGTCACTACTGCTGTTTCATTGTGAAAACTAAAATAAAAGTGTTAGAACTAAACTGCCCCCCCCCCCCCACATCCAATGATGCAAGTCTCAATTATGATCTTGCTGAAGACAGAGAATGTGCTCCATAAAGTAGCCTACTCCAGGGTTAGCAAATTTTTCTTATGATAACACAATTTCCATTTGAGCTAAATATTTTATATCATCATTTTGGAATTCAAAGTAAAATGTCAGAAAAGACACTTGAAATTTATAGTGTTGGAAAAAAAACTCGATCTGACTGTCATAAAAAGTGTTATGCAAAGTGTAAAATCTGTTACCCATTACATCATTGGACCCATCGGACATCAATATTGAGGAGTGGAGCAAGTTCTGAACATCTATCTACTGTGTGTTTAAGCATCATAGAGCTTTTTTCTCAAAGTATGAAATATATCCGGAAGCATGCTTTAATCCTTTAAAATGTCATAAGAAAAAAATAAAAGGTTTAAGGATAGTAAACTTGTATTTTTCATGTATAAATGAAATAAATGGTTGTACAAAATCAATTCCAGGGTAAAAAATATGCCATGCCTGTAGAGACAGTGAATATAAACAACAATAAATTAAATGAAGAAACTGAATACTGTGAAGAGATGAACAATGATAGTAATGTAGAGAAGTAACTTGGAAAAATGTCAATTATTAAACAAGAAGCACTTGAAGAAATAAATTAATCTCTACAGAACATAGAAGAGTCACCAATTAAACTTCATAGGATAGCTCCACAGTGCAAGTCAAACAATGCCAAAAGAAAAGTTGAATCTGCTTGCAACACTTTAAAATCAAATGTTTGTAAAGTTTTTGAAGAATTACCAGAAAATGAATATCAAAGCACACTTAATGAAGATATTAAACAGAAAGCAAATATGAATATTTTTATAAAGTTAATTAGAAACAAGACTCAATTTACCCATCACAAGGGGAAAACTGCAAATTTTAACTCTGGCCCCTGCTTTAAGAAAGGGGAACAAGGAAAAAAATCTGTAGAGTTCAATGTCACTGAATATGCCGTGAGAAAAGCAGGAGAGCTTTTGTAAATGGCTTTTGTTAAAAAATTAAATTTCAACGATTTTTTTGCAATCTAATTTTTTAATGCAAAGGTTTAAATTTTCTTTCCTAGTCATAATCTACATTTTTTTGTGAGCATTTTAGTGGAAATTTCATTTGTATATATTGAAAATCTGCAAAGTTATGATATATTTTCACAAATAATATTGCTTGAATGGGGTTAGCCTAAGAGACGTCATTCGTGAGGTTAGAAATTTTTTTTTTTTCTCAAAATGTTTTTGAGATATGTACATGAAACTTTGCATGGTCAACAAGCATGGTAGAAGCAATAAATAAAAAATAATAATTGGAATCTGGGATGATGGGTTGCATTTCAGTATCTAGTTGAATGATTTGAAATCTGAACGATCCAGTCTTATTTCGATGAATTTTGTGTTGCGAGCCAGAATAAACATATTAACGGTCAAAAAACCATTATTTTTTTTCTCCAGTATTTTACTTCATATATTTAGGAGAAATTTAAAATAAAAGTTGTTTTGGTAACTGCTGTGCCTCTGGTCTAAAAATATGTTTGAAAAATTGTATTTTTTCTAACGAAAAATTCCACAAAAACAAAGTTTACATAATTTTTTTGCATGTAAATTTCAAATGCAAATGTATGAATTATTTTTATTCATATTCTGTATGTTTTTGTGAACACTTTAGTGAAAATTTCATTTGAATATATTGAAAAAGTTATGATTTATTTTCTCAAACAATGCCGCTTAAAAATTGAGCCTCGGAAAAGTCATCTGCATCAGTTTTTGATAAATTTCAACATTTTTTTTCTCAAAAAGTTTTCGAGATATGCAAATAATATTTCACACGGTTAATAAGGATGGTAAATGCAACAAACAAAAAAAAAATCATTGAAATCTGAGACTATGGGTGTCATGGCTGGGTGATTTGACATGGAATGACCCCACTATGAGAATTTATAAAGACACTAAAATATTTGACTGGCCAATTGTATCAATTGATTTTTAACATATTTCAAAAATGTTTAACTGATTTTTTTTAAAAACCTACTCATGTAAAAATTGCATAATAAGATGGATTTAATACATATGGATGACTAAAAAACAAAGTTAGCTCCTCATTACACAGCACTTCGATAAAATGTTTTATCAAGGCCGATTAATTTCAAAAATTCAATAATTGCATATTTTGTGCTTTTTATTTGAATTTTTAATTTGATATTTTTAATTTTTTTAATATAACAAGGGGGGTTTATTGTATTGATGCTGAGCAACAAATTAATTGACAGCAAACACAAAAACAAACTAATGAATAACAAAAACACAAACAGTTGAACCACAAAACTTACAGAGGGGAATTTGAATTGAACAAAGGTTCTTGAAGTAATCCAGATGGTACAACTAAAACAAAATAAGGAGAGAAAGAAAAATTCCAAACTAAAAACAAAAACTAAAGAAAAAACATAATCAAGCAAATAAAACAAACAAAAGTTAGGTGTTTTAAATTAAACAAAATAACTCCATGAAAAAAAAGTGAATTTTTTTTTGTGTGAAGACACATTTCATTGTTCATTGGGTGCAAATGAACACGTTTTTTTTTTCAAAATTGCTCTTTATTTTGCACCCAAGAAAAGCTGAACAGATTCCATGACTTACACCATTGAGCCTTTTCAATGTATACTATCCAAGAATGATAAAGATTTTTTTTAATTGGTCGATTTTCAATTAAACCAATGCACATAGGAAGGGCTTTGATCCAAACAATCTGATTTTTGAGAAATAAAAAAAGATTTCTTTAAGCTGTGTATGTATTATATTCTGAATAAAAGAACCAGCATTCTAACCGCATTACAACTGCATCACAATTATTATTTTTCGCACACATAAATGAAAGAATCATTAAAAGTTGAGTCAGTCACATTGACTCAATCTTTACCAAAAAATAGAACCTTTTCTGCATGGATAGATTTGAATATTAGATAGCATGAAATTTGGTCAATGTTAAATAATTGTCAGATCTTTTTTGGTTTCACAAGAATGAAGTTCAGTTGTGTTCAAAAAGCTTTACACGCAAATCTTAACTATTCACTTATACTTCTCAGCCAAGAAATGTTTGGAAAATTTATTATCATTAGAGAGTTTCCCATCCCCCCTCACTGTGCATAACAAAATAACTCTGCAATCACATGCCTTCTGTTCAACCCATAAGCCAATGAGCAATATCTTGGAGTGATTTCCATGGATTTGATGTGGAGAAATTATTAATAAACAAGCATATTTTCCAGCCTAGATAATGTTGTAAACCAATGAAATGTACTGATATAAAAAAGTGATTCCACTATAATATACTTGTACTTTAGCTAATGAGGTGAGCTGAATGATTATGCAGAGCTGTAGTTTTCAAACAGTGTGCTGCAATATCCTGGAGCGCTGTGATCCTCAACTAGTGTGTCACAGAAATTTAGGGTGATACCTAAGTGCCTTAAGATATTTTAACATTTGAATCTCATTCCTAACATTGCTACAAAAGCATCAAGTTTAAAAATCTCTGATTTAGAGCATTTCATGCATGTATGTAAAATGTATGTAAGCCTGAAAATACAACACTGTAAGGAGAGATTATTAATAGAATAAATAAAATGAAATAAATTGATAGAGTATATTATCGAACAATTATTAATAGAATAAAAATTTCTGAAAATAAAGTCCTTCATAGATAAAATAGAACACCATACCTAATTGGTTACCAGCATAGCTGTAATGAGCAGTGACATCATGGGGATTAACAGGCCAGCTACACATGAAAAAATACATAAATATATGAGAGATCTGCATGTGTAAACCTCAGTACACCATGACACAAGTAATTTCACCACTAAATGCATATTAATATAAAAAGGTCTATTTTATTTTAAATGTTTAGCATTTATTCTTTATTTTGTCTGAAGTAGTAATTCATTTCACTCACAGAGAAGTTGGAAGCTTAATAGTTCCACTGAGACAATTGCATTCTTATTGAGAAATAATGAAATCATTTTTACACTAGCTCTTTAAATGTTACAATCTGGTGATTAAAAACTAAATTCTGGTATATATTAAAATGAAAATTGTATTAAATATTGTTGGAATGCTGTCAAAAAATGTTATATTTGTTTTTATTGTACCAAGATCATTTTGTTCACTCATGAGCTAATTGAATTGGGACTTAACAAGGCCTGTAGCCAGAAATTTCTTTTGGGGGGGGGGGGGGACAGTTGCATTTCGAGAAGGTGGGGAGGACCAAAGTGATAAAACAAAATAGATTTGACTATGCTTTTCCTATTTTTTTCCGTCATTTTCACACATTTTCGTGGCGGCAAACCCCAAGTCGCCCCACCCCCCTACAGCCTTAGGACCTGTAGTTTTGAGACAATTCTAAATAATATATTCTAATACAAACCTGCACAGCCAAAAAGACCTACACGATTGACAGATGGGAATTTTTTGTTGAATTCCATTATTGACATAAAATTTTAAAATATGAGAAAAAGTATTTCACACATTCCTTCAAAGGGTTTATATTAGCTACCAGGTAAATACATGAACAAATATATACAAAACTTGAACTGCGTATTTACTAGCTGACCAGCTACTGCAGCCGATAAAAAAAGAAAAGTTGCATGTACTGCAAAGCTTGTTTATTTATTTTTTTTTGGAGATTACTACATTTATTGTGGAAATACTTAAAAAAATATTATAAGACAAATTTTCGTGACAATAAGTTATCTTACTGGCAAGCAGAAAATGCTCCTTGCTGCAGCATTTCACTTTGCTTCATGCGAAGGAAAAACAGACCTTCCTTGATGTTTTGGAAGTAGTCTGCTTGCACAACCCACTGGAAAGGAAAATGGTAGTATAAATTGTAGTCATCAGAGTAATCATGTTGAGTTTGGGGAAGAAATTCATTGCATCAAAAAGACACGAAAACAAAAAGTCACTCTTAAAAAATGGGTTTTTTTTCAGACTGCAAAAATGTGCTATCATTGTCAAAACTAAGAACCAAATACACATTATTATAATAGCAATTAATTTGTAGTACCATTAATTTTTTGAGTTTGTTGTTTTATTGACATTTTGTGGGGCATCATTAAACTATGCTAATATATTCTGCCTATTTGGTGTGATATGATCCATATTTTATTATTAGATTAGCAAACCAAACATTGTCCTCTGAAGTTGGTTATAGTATAGTTTGACTACATGATAAATATTTATTCCCTAGCCTTTGCCAAAGATAAAGCCTTTTTACATTTTCTGGGATATTGTGTATAAGCAGACAGAGCAGCCAGGATCATCCAGAAACATTAAACCCTAGACTCAATAACGAATTTCCCAAAGCCTCCTTGATTTGATGCCATGGCATATAGAAGCTCCTTTTGGAGCCTTAACCCTTTACTGGCTGAATAGGATTTGAATCGGTTTTCTTTATTTTTTTCTTTTATTTTCTCTTCTGATCTTTTATTTTAGAGATATCAACCATAAAATTCATGAAAAAAATTTGTCGTGTTTTCTGTACTTACCCATGTCCACAGAAACAACATAAAAATTAAATTTTATTCTTCCTTAAAAACTAGGTCATTAAAAAAAATTAAATTTATGACATCAGTGCGCAAAAAAATGATGGAAATTTTGTTTTGTAAATTCAGTTTGGAATGTCACACCTTCAGAAAAAAAATCAAGTGGACAAAAAATATTTTTTCTCAATTACTAAAACTGATGGTCCCAATTGGGATGATTAACTGTTAAAAGGTTAAGAAGATTTTACAATTATTGTATTTCTGTTCTTAATGTTATTGTGTAGACCTGAAAATATGTGTACTTATGATGATGTATTAAAATTATATTTCAAAATAACAACTCACTTCTTTATAATAGTTAGATACTGTGCAGTTGGGATCAAACTCAGGATATTCCAGCTGAAGAACGGCAGATAGTATCTAATAACAGAGGAAGGAAATCAATAATCAATTAAGAACCACATCCACTGTAAAAAAGGATAAAGAACAATGTTGTTAGCATTAATACAAAACCTTGAACAATGAGGGGTTCGATTATGCTAAAGTTTTAAATTGTGGCAGGTACTTGAAAACAGATTTTAATTTATCAAGAAAGCAATATTTTATTGTTATTTTTCAACATTATGTATGGGAAGAAGAAAGTGGGGACAAACATCAGATTCAGAATGTGAAAAGTTTTGATATAATACTTTCATGTTAAAGAAAAAGAAAAATGGTGACAACACTTTGGAACAGATTACCACAATGTGACAGACCCTGTAGGGTGCTGTGATACATTTTTGACATGCAAAAAGGTATTTTATCAATAAAATCCACATTGAAAATGGTTATTGAAACAGTGATTTCCAATGCAATGTTACTTAAAGAGGCATCATATTTCTTGAAATAAGAACTGGGGTGCTTCCATTTCTGTAAAATACTTGCTGAACACTCAGCAAGCATTTCCCAACATATGTGTTTGTGGCATGTACTGTAATTTACTGTATAGGCCTATACCTTGCAGGCTATCTTAATGCACACTGCAGGTGAAATCCGCTTTTATGAACTTAAACTTGAACAATTAATTCATAAATAAAAAAAATGTTCAAAGAAATGGCATATTGTCTGGGACAGAAGACTAGTTAATTAAACTATGGCAGTTTATAAAATCAAGTAGAAAACTATTTTAATGGATATTTTCACTCCTGCTGGCAACACAATGGTGCAGATTATACATAGAAAATTAAGTTTTTTTCCTGTTAAAATTGAATTTAATCATCAAAAGATAGTATTTAAAACTGGTGCTTAATTTAATTTGATAAACACTTTTTCAATTTTTTTACCCTGACAAGCTTTAAGCAGAATAATCCCCAAAAGATTTATTCAAGGTCATTGAGTTAGTTTTATCATTCACATCAAATTTTTTAAAATGCTAATGAAAAGATTACTCACTTTACCAAGAGCTGCATCATGTGTTGCTGAGTCAGACAACCAATACAATCTCCTTGTCATAGATGAAAATGCACCGATGATTTTGTGAACATATGTGCCAACCTAATATAATTCATTCAAAACAACAGAATTAATTTAAAGTTGTTATGAATATGTCTCAAAATATATCAACAATGTAACATACTTCATACATATATGAAAATATTACACATCTCTTACTTCTTTTTTACTTTCCGTACTAACATACTGCTTCATATACATGGAACCAACAGCATGACCCAAAAATTTGCCAGTAAGATCAATACAGTATTCCCATCTTTCTTTGTAGGGAAGATCGGGGCTATCAACACCTTAATAAAAACATGAGAATGACAAGAAGTAATTAATGCAAAACTCACATGCACACACGAGCAGACAAATTAATTTTTTCCAAGAAGATTTATGCAAAATTCATTATGGTTTGTTGAGAAGATAGTCTTGAACGATTTCAAAGTATGCAGTTATAAATAAGATAAGTGATATTAAGACAGCTTGAAACAAATTGATGAAAACTCTCACATATGAAATGAATTTTGTGATATTCCTGTTTAGTTGATCATTTCATCATTTTTGTCGCACCTTGATAGCTTAGGAGAGCAAATCAGACTGAGACTAAAAGCTTTAATTGTTTATTCTGAATAAATTTCCGCAATATCTCTCGCTAAGAAATTGCCATGCACAAACACCTTGGCGTAGGGAATTTTTAGAGTAGGGCTTGACAAATCATAAGAAAATCTAGGCACCAGAATAAATTTTTAGCAAGCAAAATTTTTTTTAGAGAAAAACCAGTCAAAAAATATTTAAAATTTTCCAGGATAGCAACATTTTTCAATATTGATAGATAGGGTGACATGAATTTAAAAAAATTTGTGTTGTTTTGGCCCTAATTTAGCAGCAACATATAGAAATTTTAGGTGCCAATCTCAATTTTTTAGTTGTCATGGTGCCTGGGATTTGTCTAGCCCAGTTTTACAGTATCATTGGAACATTTTTTGGCACAACAGGGTTATTATCTGTCTGACTGATCTGACTATCAAATTAAATAAACATAATAGCCATATAATTAGACCTTAAAACCACTAAAAATATAGGATTCACTACCTTCAAATGCTTGATAAAACTGATTAGCAACCATCCTGTGTTTTGAAGACAAATGCATTACATAAGTGAAGAGTAATCGCCACATGTAATAGTCATTCAGCAGCCTGTAGAAATTCAAAAAAATTCAATAAGTCATCACCAACATTGAAATATCATGAAGCATTCAAATAGCATCATGTTTCACATTGTAGCGTTTAATGCAAAAAAAGGTTATTAGTTATGTAATAATGCAGCCGTTCTAATGTGCTATATAGCTCAAATAAACAAGTCCTATTAAAATAATTTATAATTAAACTTGCTTTGATCAGAAACTTACCGAGTATCGGTAGCAGATATCAGAGTTGATATATCACTGAAATACTGTTCAGAAAGTATGGCTACTTCTGTGTATGGACGGACAACATCAGGAAAGTACGAGTGCAACAAGCTTGACCAAGATATCTGCATGCATATGAAATAATATTTATCAAGAACATGGTTGAGACAGTATAATTAAGTTATACTTCTTGTTATATTCATACAATAATGATACAACAATGACTTGTTGAGATTGAATAACCAGTCTTACACTTGTCGATAACTTGTCCAGATCAGACACACTCATAACCTTATAATTTTGTGCTGTATTCCTTAAGGCTGGTGCTTCAGGAGTTATCTGCCAGAAAAGGAAGGGGGAGGGGGGAAAAGAAAAATTTCACATATGTGTGAGGAATCAAATGTATACTTTTCTTATTCTGCCTTATTGTAACCCAGGGTTGGCTAAATTAGAGAAAATCCAGATTATCAAGGAAGATGAAATTAGTGGAAAACTGTTAAGTTTTTTATGCATAAAATCAGTTGGTTACTTGATAGTGAAATATTGTATTGAATTTAAGAAACACTATTCAAAGATTAGGTAGTTGAGAATTACAATTGAAAAATAAGATTGTTTCACACAGCAAACAGGGATATGATGTACGTATTAAAATCGTATACTTTGGTGTATTAACATAAAATCACTCGCAACATTAAGCATTCTTTAAAAAAAAATTACTGGTACTTTTTGTTTCAAGTAAATAACAGGTAAATTGCAGACTGAATGAATAAATCAGTAAACTTTTAAGCCCTGGATAAGAAAAGGTATCATAATAACCATCTCCCTTCCCAATCCATTGTCAAAGCCAAACAGGTCAGGGAAAACAAACATACTTAAAAAATAGTATCAGAACCTATTTGTTCTAGAAAAATTAACAAAATATTGCAAGTCATAATAACATAATAAGCAGGAAATTATATTATCTAGGTTTTCTAATGTAGCCTTAGAGGCCAGATTAGAGAGGTTCTACCGTATTAAATACAGAATGTCACACAATAATGAATACCATTTTAGATTCTAAAATTCATCCTCCTCAAAACCTGTGCGGATATGAATTGGCCCAATGCCATCATCTTATATTTCTCTCAAACTTGGCCCAAAACCATGTCATAATTTTATTTTATTATCTGTTAATCAGTTAGTGATCATTATTCATCCTCTTGTACTGATATTCTCAGTTAAAATCATTTGTATATGCATTTCAGCCATAGCTACAATGAAGTCAAAATGTCTGTTCAATGAATTAGTTTTGCGTTTACCAGAATTGTTAGAACTCTGTGTCACAATTATCATTGAGTAGAGGTAGCAACAGTAGAGATTAGTACTTAAGAGTCTGAAAGCTCATGTAAACATCAATAATTTGCATTTAAAAATAAGTAAGATAAAAACAGTTCATCAAAATTGAAAATGAATTATAAAAGATTTACAGTGAAAATTGAACAAAACACGAAATGAGCAAAATTGTCTGGATAATGAAAATTTAGATTTAAACAAATCCAATGAGTATAATAATTGTCTACCCTTCTCTTTCAAATTTAGTCTGCGGCTCTGGGAGAAATTTTGTGTTTTATAAAATAAAACCAACCCTGGTCAAGGTATAGAAAATCTAGAAAAAAAAATATTTAACATTTTTACCTCTGCCAACCGCTTTTCATAGGCAAACATGTTCTCCGCAAACCTATTAGCTATTTGGACATCAACAGACATCACCATCAACAGGTTTTTCATGAACAGCTTATAAGCCTTGACCAACTGCAAAGAGCGGAAAATTATTCTTAGAATCACTGATAATTCAAGATCAAAATACAGTGGTGACTTGCAATATGACAGTCTCACACTCTGATGCTCAAACTTTTCAGGATTGAGTATGCATGAAATCTGCAGATAAACATGTATGAAAAACATTGTCGTGCAATTCAACATTAGTTCACTGACTGAATACTAAATAAGCGTAGAAATTGTAAGGCCCCACTGCAGAAGTGAACGTTTTTAAGGGAAGTACAAATCAATATGACATATTTGAAAAAATAAAATGCAATTTTTCACTACTAACAACACATGAATGTAAAATGCATGATAAATGAAGTTTTTATGCATATGAGGGCTAATTGAACCTGAGCCTACATAGAGCTTTAAGCTGATTCTTAATGACAGCTAAAATGCAGGATTAGCACTTAGGTCTGTTGAAGTTGACTTAAGCTTACACAGTTTACATTGGTTGGGAAAAAAGCAATTTATATATAAATAATATTTTATTATTCATTATTTTAGAATTTCATAGCAGCTTAATAAGAATGCCAAACTTTGGTGTTCTAAATTGCTTCTGGAAGTTTATTTTGAGCTACCACAAATTTGAATTATTATCTTTCAATGTATTACAAGGGAGAATGAAACTATCTCGAGATACTGGAAATCTGGATTTTAGATGGAAGATTGATTGGAGATCTTAAGTGTGTGCTACACATCCTCTATTGTCTGCAAATTATTAATAGTGCTTCAATAACTTTCATTATTACACATTTTCAAAGAAATTATGTGTAGGTTCACTTTCATATCCTATGCCTGGAAATAAATATATTTATACTTGTTCTATAAGATTAACAGACTGGTAGTAGAAAAAATTAATGTTTATATGCAAGTTAATAATCATGAGTGCTCTTTTCGGCTCAAAAATCACACCTATTCAGATGAGTTATCAAAGATGGATAATTCAAATCCAAGGCTTGATAAATCAAAAAAAAAAATAAAAAATAAAAAGTACCAACAAAATTTCTAAAGAGCCAAACAGAAAAAAAACAGTCCAAAATAACTAATTTTTAAGAAAAGAGATGTTTTTCTCAGCCACAATACATCTAGGAAAGTGACTTTCTGGATACTATGCTGAGGCATATTTTGAAAACAAAAGTTAGTTGTTTCCTCCCACAGGAATCAAACTTGTGTTCTCTTGCAAACTGAGCAAGCATGTGCTAACCAATACACCCCACACAACTTTTCTTTTCTTATAACTAGTGGTGGGAATCGATTAAAATTTTTAACTGATAATTAAAAATTTTCAATTAATTAATCAAATATTTTTTTTGACCATATAAAATTAATAGATGCTATAGAAATATATTTTATTCATTTCACTCATCTATTCTGTAGATGTAAACAAATATAGGAATAGGTTAAGAAATTATGACTGCCAGCTTCAAGCAATTTCATATGATGAACATAATTGACAAAACCTGTAATTTCTTCACTTGAGTCTTGTCTTTTTTTAAAAAAAATCTGTTATTTTTTATTATTATTCACTGACTTTCAATTATACTGTGTTGCTTGTTTTCCCAGAACCTCCTCTCGAAGATGAGATACTTCTAAGAATAACTAGAATTAAGAATCTTTAACTTCTAAGAATAACTTTAAAAACTAGCATTCATAGTGGAGGCAATAAATTTTGGTTGTCTTCAAAAACTCCCATCAAACTCAATTTGAAACTGAAATCATCAGTTTTTGCTGAATCTAATTTGATCAATATATTGATTAAAATAATTTTTAAATATGGTTAATTATCCAAAATATTCTGTATAGAACATGATTCATATATATAAGACATAATTGGTTTTTTTTCTAAAAAAATCAAGTTAATTCACAAACTTTAAATAATAATTTTAATCAAATTGATCAAATCGATTAACTCAACTAAAATTGTTAACTGTGATCAACAATTGTTCTATTAACTGATCCGATTGATCAGACCTTCAAAGCAGAATGCTTTGCATTGTTCTGCAACAAACACTCGACTGACTGGAAATTTTCTGCAGTAAAAATCCCCATAATAGTGTTTTTTTTGCAATTCTTTTAAAATTCTTCCAAATTATACTGCAGTAGCACTAATCGTTGGCATATTCTGCTCTCAGAATTGAACCAGTCCTACTTATCTCCTCCGCCTAGTAGACCAGCGGTAAGATGCTCGTCTTCCACTATGAAGGTTACCATCAAGGTCTGTGGGTTCGAGTCTGGGCATAGAATGTCAGAAGCAAGTTCTTTACCTACCAAGCGAATGAAAGTCGATGGCCGCCTATCGGGTACTACAGACAGATGGAGCCTTCATTTTCCACTCAACTCCACTGGTTGGAAATTGCTGTATGGTGAAATATGACTGAAGTTGCAGTAAAGTATAGCCCTAATTATAACACAGTAGTGTGATATGCCAAATGGGGACTGCAGCCTCCCTCAACTCACTTCACTCATTGTTAGAAAAATTGATGGTAGCACTACATATAACAAGCATTGCACAGCAACAAATTTCATGTTAGGTTCACAACACATACACGCACATTTCAGCATGTACCGATTTATTAGAAATTCCACAGAGGAATGTGGGAGATGTGCATGTGTGGTTTAGTAGTAGTAGCCTGCCTTAACTGCAGAAATAGCTGGTCTTATACTAATGTTAGTAAGAAAGGAAAGTTGCATTGGTTGGCATGTTTGCCCAGTCTGCAAGAGTACATAGGTTCAATTCCCAGAGGAAATGATCAACTTTTCTTTCAAAATTGTGCCTCGTGAATTCCCCTCCCCCCCTCTCCCATGAATTATAGAATTAGATGAAGTTGTATAAAACTGATTTTGTAGGGATGTCAAGATAAACCCCTGATGAAATAAAAGATTTTTCTATCACAAAGACGTTTACATTAATTTGAAATGCACTCACTAGAAAACTATTAACCTATTAGATTTCAATACAGGCCAATATGTGGGCACCTTAATGGTTTGTAACGATATATGTTACACATTGATTTGTGCAGAATTTGTGAACATATAAGGGGGACTGATATATCTTGTATTTCAGCAAACAAATAAAATGGTATGGGCTAACATTATCTATGAAGTTAATGGTTATCAGAACATAATTCATGTTATGGTGATGAGTATACGAGTATTTTCAAATTGGCACTATTTTATGGACTTGACAAATCAGAAAATTTAGGCACCAGCCAGATTTTTTAGGAGTCAAAAATGGTTTGTTTATCAAGAAAAATAGTCTTGAATAACATCTATTTGACTCTTCCAAGACTTTTTTCATGTTGGTGGATGTGCTGGCATGAAATCAAAATATTTTTTGTCATCCTGGGATGCTGATTTTACCATTCACTTAAAATTTTAGGCGACAATACCAATTTTCTAGTCTTCACTTGGAAGACTAGAAAATTAGGGATTTGCCAAGATTTGATTTTTAGTGTGAGATCACACCTATGGAACTTTTCATGCTCCACTAAGCATGCCATAAAGGCAATTTAGAAATACCAGCCATCTTCCTCAAAAACTTAACAAGCATTTTCTGCCAAAATGATTGGCCAGCCAAATAGTAATAAAAAGTCATGCATAATTAAATAAGGGTCAACTTATCAAACATGTTCAATATTTAAGTGAAGCAGTATTAAGCAAACCAGTGCTGTAACTAGGCAGGTGTAACAGGTATACCCACAATGAATGAACGTCAGAACTTTGCCACTGGACTTATCTCGTTGACAAGATCTCTTCAGCCCAGCTTCATGGCAGAGTCTGGAGCAACAGGTACACCCACACAAGGCCCACCTGGAAGGGGGGCCCAGAATGAGTCTCGATGGGTTATTTTCTGGGCCCAAAAATGGGCTAGAAGGGGGGGCCTAAATGAAAATTCTAGCACACGAATGGCTAGTTACGGCAGTGAAGCAAATGATACTCACCACATGGTCAATTGGATAGAAATAATATTTTGGGCTCGGTAGACCCAGTCCATCAGGAACTAACTGCAAATATCAAAATAACTTGTTATAATAATTTCACTTACAAATATGTTAGCGTAACTTTGATAAGTAAGATATTCATATGCAAATATAATTGATAATCATCACAACTCATTAAGAACCCATCAAATCTGGTATTGGGATATGATAATAGAAAGCTATTTCAGAGAAGTAAGAGCCGATTTATTATATGTATTTTAAAAATGTTCAATTCACATAGGCCTACAAATTCTCAATATTTTCCTACTTTAATAATTTTTCCCCCACACAGATTTTGTCATAAAATCAGCTTTTTCTCTCACCCCCCCCCCCCCCAATGGGGGAATCATTTGTGAATTGCACTCTGCAATTGAAAACATGTTTAAAAGTTGACTTGTAATATAAAGGTTTTTGAAAGGCTCTGTATGAAATTCACCGAAGGCATACTGCCAAAAAAAATGATTTCAATCATCACGTTTGCAATTGATTCATTTGAATCTCATCCGAATAAGCTAAATTTTTGATGGAGAGGATTTAGAAATTTTATTTCTCTTGTTTTGTACTTTAGTTTGAATTGAATAATGAATAAGAGGGTATGATTCCATAAACATAGTAAACACCATTACAAGGACTCCCCCCCCCCCCCCTTGCCAAGATGCTTGGTGATTTGTCTATCAAAAAAGGCACAAGTTCATTTTTTACAAAATTTACTTTTTGACATTTCCCACTTTATTACTCTATACTTTTACATGTTGTATATCAAAAGGGCATCATTTTGTGGTTCCTGGTAAAAAAATAACTATAGCTGAATTTTCAATATTTATGTATTATACCGAAAAAGCTAGTTTTTGTTTCTTTGTTGTTTTCTAAATACTAGTTTCAGTAACTGATGTTCTTTTAGCATAACGTGATTCAATCAATCACACGTGGAAAACTTTAGATACCAATTTTTTTAGTCACCATAATGGTCTGGCATCCAGGATTATCAAGTGCATGGCTTGACAAATTGACAAACAATTCAGGCACTATCCAGGGTAAGAAAATAGAAAACAATTTCTTTACCTACCAAGTCTAGGGCGACCACCGATTAATGACACTTTCATTTCCCACCCAACTCCACCCGTAGGAAATAGTTGTATGGCGATACCACCAAAGTTGGTGTGTGGTAAAGTAGAATTCAGATCTCTTAAGAGCCGAAAAAAATTTTCCTGAGAGAGAAAATGATCCAAAATTATTTTTCTTTCTTTTCCCAGACTTACTGACCTTTTCCATTGTTGGTAGGCATGTTGACACTGAAAATTTGCCCTCAGAAACCAATTTAGTAACCACTCATTGAAAACTTTAGGTACAAACATCAATTTTGTTTATTCTCCATGGCACCAAGGATTTCCCCCGTCCTGGTCAAGTGATAAATACTTTAACTCAGGGCCCCAACTAGAAACAAAAATTCACTCTGTCATCTGGGGGACAATATACATTTTGGAGTCCCTCTTCCCATTATTTTGAATGGGAAAAGAGTAAACTCTGTGCCCTTCCTGGTCTAGCACCTGGGCACAAGATCTTTCTGCCATTCCCAAGTTGAGGCCTTACTTTGGTAGGGATTGCACAATAAAAGTTTGATAAAAGTTCTTCAATAAAACTGGAGAAATGCAACCAATAAGCTTATTGTATTTGCTCGAATGCAACATCATACTTATTGGCTGCAATTTTCAAGTTTTGTAAAAGAACTTTAAAATTTTTATAGTGTAATCTCGGCCTAAATAATTGGCTTTTGAACTTTTTTTAAACATTTTTTTCAGTTTTTACAGATGCCGATATATATATTTCCGTGGATGTGGATTCACTCAATAAAGTGTGTACAGCTTTGTTGTGGGCTGAAGTTTCACAACACATTGTGTAAAAAATTTATATTGCGAAGTATTCAATAATTCAAGTTAATGCCAACTTTCAACATTTCTAAAAGTACCAAGAGCAAATTAGCTTCTAATTGCACTTGGTGCTAAACTTGAGGTTTGCGACATGGTTTCTGTGTCACTATTAGGAATAACCTTGTTTAATTATAAATGCTGTAACTTCTCGTAAAAAAAATAATGACAACAACAGCAGTAAGAAACCACAAGTGCGAAGGAACAACAACAAGATTATTGAGATACTAAAAAGTCTTGATACAGAGCTGCCACTAATTTTAGAAGTCCGCCATTAGGTAGGTGTTCACCTTCGATTACAGTGAAACATCGCTACTGCAATATTTTTCCAAGTCTTGTTTGGAAATGTCTACACTCTTATGTTCAACAGCTGCCTCTTGATATAACGATAATCCTGCTATACAACAATGTTTCTTGGTTCGCGGAGTATTGTCATATCAAGGTTTCACTGTATTCAACAAAACAGCACTGTGTATATCACTTTGGATAAATATTTTAACATTAAATTACTAAAATTATTAGACATAAAACTGATTCAGCTAACGAAAACTAGCTCTTTTTAAAAAATGTAAAATAATCACCTTGATGATGTTTTTGGATGGATCCAAATCATTCGGTTCAACCAACACCCGGAAATAAACAGGCACTCCATAGGTAACATGCAACTTCTTAAGCACCTCATTCCTCTTCCACTGCACAGTCGAGGTTTTCTTCAAAAGCGGCCAGCCACCGATCTCTTGAATCGTGTAGTCAAATTTCAACGGTAGCCAATACTCAATCTCAGCCAAATTCATACAAGACGCATAGAAATTCTTCACCTTGAGCTCGGGTAGACTAACATCACCGTCATGCGGCACGAGATCTATCAGGTGTCTTATCCTGTGGTAAACGGTGCTCTTAAGTTCATCGAGCACAGAATAGGACCCCTTATTCTGGGGCAGGGGATTCCTCTGGAACCAGCCGTTACAGGAATAGGCGAAGAAATCCACACACGGGTTCTGGGTATGGTCGGCCCTCGCGACCACGGCCGAGGCGGTCTTGAGGCAGTCGGCTGTCCTGCAGTGGTCCGGTTCGGGACATTTCATAGACCCTAGACGGGCACCTAGACCGATAACTATGAACAGGAATATGAACAATAGCACACACAACAGAACTATGATAACGTGGTATTTATTGGACGCGAAGTGTTTGGCCCGGGTCCTCAGGTCCTCGAGCCTGGATGAATTCGGGGGTTCCTCCAAGTCCTTCTCGCGGTCGTTATTCTCGACCATTCTGGAATTCTCCTTGGGATCGGTCTTTTCTTCGTCCAATGGCTTGTTGTTTTCGGCGGTCATCCTCGTACTTCAAGATGAGAAATCCCTGGATCCAGAGAGAGAGAGAGAGACAGGGAGGGAAGGACAAACACGAAAAGAGCCGGCGCTAGCCACACTTCTTCGAGGAGGAGCACATACTTCTCTAGGTAATTCACAGAACTTAACCTTCAATTCACCTGATGACGAGCAATACACAAATCACACGCAATCACCTCGATTCATATACAAAAAATAAAAACAAAATTGTATCTAATAAATTGCACAACAACAACAACGAGGAAATGAATCGAAGGAGCGCATTTAAAATCGCGGCGCTCCACAAAAATCAACAAGTGGAAATGAGAAAAAAAATTATTTCTTTTCTCTCTGTCTCTCGTCTGCAGGAGGAGGAAGAGAAGAGAATCGCAAACACGCGCACACACACAGCGACAGCGTCGCCAACACACGTAACACGTCGTCTGCGGCACTCTGGCATCAAGTAAACGATTTGGCTCTATCCGGAATGATGCCAAACGAGCGATAAGAAGTTGTTTCTATTAGGACTTGGCGATGGTAAGTAACTATAGCGGCTTCTCAAAAGTTGATGGAAGGGTTGTCCGCGACTAATTTTTATCGCATTTTTATACTGAATGGGATTGAATCAAAGCCGAATAAGATCTTGAACAAATCTTGCATAGGCGGAGATAGACGTGGAAGTCGGGGGGGGGGGGGGCATGATGATGATGATGATGTCGATTCATCTATACATATTATGCATTAGATCTGTCGACTTCACCTTCGATTTTGGGGGGGGGGGGGGCTGCCCCCCCTCGCCCCCCGTATCTCCGCCCATGAAATCTTGAGCCGCTTTAGATTGAATAAATTCCGCGTAATAACCCTGCACAAACCCCAGTATAGCGAACCAGTGCCGTCTTAACGCATATACATACAGTATATATCAGTGATTCCCAACGTGGGCGATGGAAAGTTCCGGGGGGGGGGGGGAGGGTAGAAGCTACGGGTATGACATAGGATCCTATGGGTTAGATTGCGTTGGGGGGGGGGGGTGTGATAGGAGAAAAATATTTCTGAAGAAGGGGTCGATATTACAAAAACGGTTGGGAAACTATGGTATACAGTCGAATCCCGTTTTAACGAATACCGTTATAGCGAAAATCTCGTTTTAACGAACACTTTTCTAATCCCTCAGATAAGTTTACATAGGAACAATGTGCAAACAACCTGAAATTAATTTATAACGAAATTTCCTTATAACGAAGTGATTTCTCCGGTCTCTTGGAGTTCGCTATAACGGGATTCGACTGTATATGTATATATAGGTTCAACCGGGAATGCCCCCAACGCACAAGGGCAGCCCTCAAGCCACAAGCGGAGATACAATTGAGAGTTCCGCCTTTGACGCTGGGAGTGGGGGTGCCTCAAGGGTGTGTGACAGGTGCGGTCGCACCGGACCCCGAGGTTTGTGGGGGACCTCGCACTTACCGGTAATAGAAGTGAAAAAATATATAAATTTCTAAAAATTAAATATAAAATTTTTTATATTAATTTTTTTTTCTATAATTCAGAATTTCTATCGATTCTGTCACAAATTCTGAATTTTTAATCGATTGTAGACTTTTTTTTCTCATTAATTCGGAATTCCCATCGGTAATAAGTACATATTTTGCACCATTGCATCAATTGCCGAATCCCCCTCCTCCACAAAAGATATAAAATCCGGGTTTAAGGAGCCCCGAAATTATTTTCGCAACAGGCCCCGCGTCTGATAAGGGTGGTCCTGCTCATTGAAAACGACATCTGGTTAAAATTCGCTATAGTGGGCATACGCATGCAATTTGGTAGGCAAGTATTTCTAGAAAAGTATAGGGCCTCAGAAAAATCGACTTGCCCGTGTTCCCATGTTGCTCTCGAGATGGCCCTGTAGTGAGCCCGGTTTACGAGCGAACATTTTGGTCTGTTCCTTATAAGTTCTGTTGTTAGGCAAATATCAATTTTTTTGGGGCCCCCCCTCCCCCACTTTTTAGTAGTCTCAAACAGGAGGTATATGCCTCCTATAAAATACTAAAGGTGGCAAATTCTGGACGGGCGCTATGCACGTTGCACCGTTTGTCTAAGCTAGAAACAAGCCCTGCTGTCACCAGGGCTGCAATTAGAGGTGGGGGGGGGGGGGGACCAGGCTGGTTTGGTGCCCCGGGCACTGGACCAGAGGGGGGGGGGTGCAAATTTTCATACTTTAACACCTGTCCTTCAACATTACATGCGGAGAAGAGAGAAAATGCGTGCTGGCTCCGGCTGACCACAAGCTTCTAGTTGTGGCTCTGGCTGTCAGTATGGCCCCCCCCAGAAGGGTGGGTAGAAAGCCTGAGGCGATTCTCATCACTTTTTTTCCCAGCTACATATTCACTATTAAGGACCCTTGAAAAGTCTCGTCCATTATCCACCGATGATGATCCCAGTCTGGGAGCTGCGCCGTCTTAACGTATGGGCCCACCAAAGCACAGCCAGGAATCCCAGGTGCAGGGGGGGGGGGCTTGTGATAATTAGGTCTGGTTAGAATTTTCAATAGTAAATATGTTAATTGGTAGGCGGTTATTTTTAGACTTTTTATGGGGGTTTCCCGGGGCAACGAGAAGCTGTCATACCCCCTTCCCTTTGGTTCCAGCTCAATCTGTGGGTGCTCGTCTGAAGTTTCATGTAGGGAATTTCGGTCTCTGAATTAATTCTGGGGTTGCTCGGGACCATGCTACAAAATACTGTGGGAGCCAGAGCCGTCTTACGAGCATCATGGGGCCCCTGGGCCAAGTGAATTTCTGAGACCCCATCAGGCGAATTATCGAAAAATTCAACTATTTCTCATTTTTCTGAGGCTCCCTCTTCTCTTGAGGCCCCCCGGCCGTGCCTGGGTGGGCTTATGCGTTAAGACGGCACTTGTGAGAGCTCGGACACCCAATGCAACCCCGGCTCCGACGCCACTGATTCCGATCGTAAAAGCTTTTGGACACCCCCACTCTGTAGACGTCTAACTGAGAGCGTAAAAGAATTGGGCGGTGGCGCCCCAATTCTTTTTTACTGATTTTTGCACACACACAAACAAGATTTTTGATACAGAAACCGGGCGCAAGGGGGGGGGGGGTGCCAAACTCATTGAGACGATCCTACTAGTTTAGGGGGGGGGGGAATAAGAATAGGGTCAATGAATAGATTTAAACCCCGAAAAAACAAAATTCGGAATAGCAAAAGAGCCATCTAGTTTTTGAGGCAATATTTTTTTCTTTTATACATGGATCCCCCCCAAACATGTTTCCAGAGAAGTTTCGAAACATGTCTCTTGCTGTGTTTTAATACTTAAATAACAAAAAAAAAAAAAAAGCTGCATTATGTCTATTTCGCCAAAAAATTTGAATTCACTCGCCAAAACTTCCAACTGTGTTTGCAAACATTGCGCAATAATGCTTGATAATAATTTGGCCTTGGTGATGGGCGTGACGACGACGTCGAGATTGAGAAGGAAAAAGAAAATGGTCACTTTCTGGCAATATTCAATTCTAAAAAAAAAGGCTTCGAATGAAAAAAGCCAAACGGAGCGTAGAAAAGAAGAGCTCGTTTTGTGGCTCTTCACCCTTTAAATGTTGCTCTATTGTCTTTTTTCTCCTCTGAGCTATGCTCTTTTGTGATCCGGCTTACCTCCTTCTTTCATAACGCTGACAGCAAAATAATATCGCGATATCATTCGCCAAAGACAAGGATGTGCAGTCAGGACCATCGCAGAAAATTTTCATGGCCATGAGGGGGAATGATGCAGAGTTTATTTTGATCGCATTCATTGATTCGTGGATTGATTAACTTTATGGTTCGTGGGTCCCGGGCGAAGTAAGTTTTCGGAAGTTTTCGGCACCGTCCAAAGCCCCCCCCCCCCCCTGTGTCATCAAAAATCAGCAAATTGGAAACCCCCCATTCTCTCCCCCCCCCCATCAATGCTGACGTAATACTTGAATGATCCCTTACCAATTCACGTGCTTGCTCTTGAAAATGTCTAATCAGATGTGATTTGAGGAAACCAAGACGTGCGCGGGTGAGCCCATAAGCAAAGATAACACTGGGCAAGGAAAGAGCAGAAATTCAGAAAAAGGTGAGGGAAGCGAAAACTTTTTAAAAAAGAGATATCATTCGCCCTGTCATTCAGTGACAGAAATTAAGAAGAAAAAAAAAATGTAGAAACGTAGAAATTTTTAAAAATTGCAAAAGTGCATGGGGCAGAAATATGCAAAAAAAAAAGCTGAGGGAAGAAGAAATTCTGAAAACAACAGGGCCAGAAATTCGGGAAAGAAAGGCAGAAAGGAAGAAATTTTAAAAAGCTTAAGAGGCAGAAATTTGGAAGATAAAAAGGAAGGGGCGACAGATATTCAGAAAAAAAGGTGAGAAAAGTAGAAATTCAAAAAAAGGTGAGAAAAGTAGAAATTCAAAAAAAGTGAGAAAAGTAGAAATTCAAAAAAAGGTGAGAAAAGTAGAAATTCAAAAAAAGGTGAGAAAAGTAGAAATTCAAAAAAAGTGAGAAAAGTAGAAATTCAAAAAAAGTGAGAAAAGTAGAAATTCAGAAAAAAGTGAGAAAAGTAGAAATTCAAAAAAAGTGAGAAAAGTAGAAATTCAGAAAAAAGTGAGAAAAGTAGAAATTCAAAAAAAGGTGAGAAAAGTAGAAATTCAAAAAAAGTGAGAAAAGTAGAAATTCAAAAAAAGTGAGAAAAGTAGAAATTCAGAAAAAAGTTAGAAAAGTAGAAATTCAAAAAAAGGTGAGAAAAGTAGAAATTCAAAAAAAGTGAGAAAAGTAGAAATTCAAAAAAAGTGAGAAAAGTAGAAATTCAGAAAAAGGTGAGAAAAGTAGAAATTCAAAAAAAGTGAGAAAAGTAGAAATTCAAAAAAAATGAGAAAATTAGAAATTCAGAAAAAAGTGAGAAAAGTAGAAATTCAGAAAAAAGTGTGACATGTAGAAATTCAGGAAAAGGTTAGAAAGGTAGAAATTTTAAAAAGAGTAGAGAACAACAATTAAAAAAAGATGCAGAAATTCAGGAAAAAGGCGAGAGAGGCAGAAATTTAAATTTAAAAAAAAAATCAAGGGGGGGGGGCAGAAGTTCTAAAAAGGTAGGAGCATAAATTCAGAAAAAAAAAGTGAGAAAGGCAGAAATTTCAAAGGAAAAAGGAAGGGAGTGGTGCAGAAATTTAGAAAAGGACAGGAAGTAGAAATTCAGAAAAGAAAATTGCAATCAAGTGGCAGAAATTTAAAAAAAAAAATGGCGAATGAAAGAATTCAGAACTTACATATTAGAATGGACTTGTTGGGTAGGTGATAGAAAAGACTACATAAACAAATGCCTTATTAAGGAAACAAAAAAGCAGGGGGGACAATCAACCTTGACCCTTTTCTTAGCTCCGGTGTCCCAGAACGGGGCGAGGGAAGCTATGGGCTGCTAAGAAAAAAAAACAAAAACTAAAAAACTTAGCGTCATGAAAGGGGGTGTTATGATAGATAAGCTTGGAAGAACTCTGAAAGAGAGAGGAAAGGGTCTTTTAGGATCCCCGTTCCAAGCACCCAGTTCCCACTGTTCCCGCCCCAGGGTTTCCAGTTCCAGATTCGCCAGAACATCCCAGTTGTGGCCCTGAATATGACAAGTATAATTCTCATGTTTGATCACAGTAGAACAGCTACAATCTTGAAACTAGACTGGCAATTTTTAGCAATAGATGAGGAACACACATTTTTTCTCTTCGGATCGTAAGAAAGTAACAGAAAGAACAAGGAAGAAGAGGGGAGTAGACATGATTCCCATCAACCGCCGCACTCGAATCTTAATGACTATCATCCATTTCCTGGAGTTGAAGAGAGTTTTGAATGAATTAGTTTACGCAATAAATCACACGTTACTGGGGGCCCCAATTTTCGCGCATTAAAAAAACGTGTCGAGTGCGCATCTGAAGCAAAAGTAATATTTTATCATTTCTACGAAATATTCCAATGGAAAGAGGTTCTCTCCTCTCCGGGGCCGGAGTAAAAGGCTTTTGCGGCAGGGGGGGGGGGCAATTGCCAGGGGTTGCAATCTTGAGGTGGCGGCAAATTTTTAGGATAATAAGGAAAAGAAAAATTATTTCCAAACATTTCATGGGAAGTATAAAATGTTTCATTAACTCTTTCCCTACTATATCCGGCCGATCCGGCCCGTCATGCAGACTACCAGATCCGGCCCAGCCGGCCGAGGTAGGGGGGATAGGCATTTCACATTCTTTTATTCCGTGGGCGGGACGCAGTGACGGATTGTTGACGGCTGCTGAGTGGGGTTCTTGTCGGAGAAAGAGGATTATTTTAAAGCTAGTTACCTATGAAAGAATGACTATTGACAATGACAATACCTCGGATGAGCTTTGAGAAAGACGCGTGGTTACTATCTTTTGAAATTTCGCCAACATTCTGATTTTCATTGAAAGTTTATTTCGTTTTCTTTGAAACTAGTAAAAGATCCGCCAGCTAGCTATAGGTTTAATTAGTAGTCGAAGAATTTTTTCCGTAATACAATAGAAAAAAAGAACATTAATTTAAATACATCAGAATATCTTAATTTCTTTTTCTAATTAAAAACTTACGAAAATTTTATTTTTGACATTTTTTATGAAACACTCAAAAAGTTCAGATGCACTGTACATCGGACCCATTAAATTTTGAAGGAATCAATGTCGAAAAAGACAACTAAATATTATTGTATTTGCACATCACTGTCGTTATTGTTAATTAACTTACGTACAATTTCAAATGATTTCTAGAACTAAGATTACCGAAGTTCGATCTTTCCCTATTTTTTCTAGCAAAACATACGCACACCAAGAAAATAAGATGTTTCCGTCAAAAAAGTAATTAAATATCGGTAAAACTGAAAGGGAAATTTTTATTTTTTATTTGTTTTGGATTTAGTGCGAATTCCATCTTCCACATCCAACTGCAGTGGTTCTCAACCTTTCGTCACTCGTGGCCATGCCCCCCCCCCCCCACATATTGAATCAGATTGGCTCGGATCTCCTGCATCACGGGCCTTCTTATGCGGGAGGGGGGAATTAAGAATCATCCCGGACCCCGGGGCTGGTGCCCTGTCAGCTCTACCCTTGTGGGGGTCATACCAACATCTACTAGAGAATTTTCAAGGCCGCAACACGAGCTCGTGACGTCACTAAACTTAATCGACTGCTTGCGCTACGCACTGTGGAATCGACTTGATATATGTACCGTACTCATTTATTATTCCGCGAGTAAAATTGGTGCTATGAAATATTTCTGCCTTAACGTTTTACTAGATGAATTTATATTATATATATTTATATTTTTTTATTTTAGTCACCCCCCCCCCCACCCCCTCATTTTTCAGTTCAGACAAAAATACAAAAAATTCCCTGTACTTGTCTAGGTTCACAGAACCATTGAAAATATGAGCCACAGAAAAAAATTATCCTTTTCCTCCTTGAAAATGGTTTTAGGAAAATAAATTTATAACTGAAATGAAATTTTTCTCAATCAAGTTTCATATCACACACCTACAGAGAAAAAAAAATCAACAGAAAGTGGAAGTTTTTTTTAAATTAATATTTTCTAGTGGGTTTATTATGTTTTCTAGTGGGTGTTGGTCATGCTCGTGCCTCCCTTGTCCTGTTCATAGTTCATCTGTGGCTCGCAAAATAATTTAATATAGATATTGTACATCCATAAAAGAACCACTTCAAAGCATAAATAGGCACACACATACACATCAGTATTTCCAGCTCGTCGTGACGCCCCTCACAAAAAAGTGGGAACACCCCCTAGGAGCCACAACGCACACTTTGAGAAACACTGCCCTGTCGGCTTAAAATTGGTGATAACAAAACTAGAATAGATTTTGATAAGCACCACTCCTTGTCTCCAACATTTTCAGCTTCTAATCCACTTGACAGAAGGTTGAGATGGTTGAAGAATTCACTATCGCAAAGTGGACAATACATGTATGAGAAGATAAGTAAGGGCTGTTATACAGGCGAGTTCCAAGAAAAATTGGCCTGGCCTATACTCAATACATATATGCTTGTAACAATAGCAGAATTTGGGTTGTGGCTCTCACCATCGGTTTGTTGTGCTGTTTGTTATCCTGCTGCTTTTTCGTGTTTGGACATCTCTTTTCATTTTTAGCTCTCGTTTTGTTTGTATCAAAACAACGGCTGGATTAAGGAAAATATTCGCCCATGGGCAGGGCACTGCAAAAGAAAGACTTCTTGAAAACAGAAAGACTTATGGTGAAAAGATTCGGGGCTTCAAATGATTTGAATGATTTCCTACTGCGATTGGAGTTTGGGAGGTCCTTACTTATCTGAAAACACGGTATTTAAAATTCTTTTCAAAAAAGAGGATTTTTTTTTATCGATTCATAGATTGGGAGTGGAGAACTACGGCTCTGTGGGTACGTACACGTGGCTCTTCAGTAAAACTAAGAAAAGCATAATACAGTGTAGTTTACTAGCAAAAAAAAGAAAAACTTTTTGTCTCGTGAATAAGTTTTGAGTTATTGTGAAAGACAGCTTTGAGGCTCCTTGGACTGAAAAGCTAGCTGACCCCAAGTGGCGTGTAATTCAGAGATCTCTATAAGTATTTTGTTGGGAAATGCAAAGGTGTTGTATTAGAGAAAATCTACCTTTATTCTCGTGTATTTCCCAGGGCATCTTTTTTTGACCACCAATGCGTCTGGTATTGGGTTCCATTGTGTGATAAATAAGGATTAAAAGTTTGTGGGATGTTTATATAGTCTAAACTCTGTCTTCTACTAACAGACATGCTACTAGTTATAAGCAATCTTCTTGAATAGATAATGTCCACAACATAGGCGTACGCAGAATTTTCTCGAGGGGGTTTTCAGATTTTTTTCCCTTCTGGGGAGGGGTTTTTACTTTTTTTCCTGCAAAATATCCTGCACTATAATCTTGGCTCAACTCTCCCCCCCCCCCCCCCTGCGTACGCCAATGGTCCACACAATTCTGTAATGTGATTAGTTTAGGGATTATTTTTAAGCTTTACATTTCTCTAGTTTTCGTCATCTTGTCTTGATACATATTCTGTTTAAAACAGTAGGTCGTAAAATATTTTGTCACTCAGCCTCTTAAATCTTTATCGATTAATAAGTTTAATCCGATTTCTGCTGTCACAAAATGCCGTTGATGAGGACAATTGGCGAAGTTGGTTATGTCAAATAGCATAAGTAGCCAAAACTTTGCATCACGGGAAATTTACTGTGTGAAGAAAGACGAATCTTCTTTTCATACCCGTTCGCTTTGTTTGGTCGGAGAAGAGAGCGTTGAAATACTTTGCTTTCTACGAGTAATCCAGTCATTGTTGCGAAAGGTTCTACAATGTGCAGCAGAAGAATAGACGAAATAAATATGGGGGGGAAAGAAATTTGTCTCGAAGAAGCTCTCCGAAATTCTAGGGTCCATAGATTTGCACCCCTCTGGTAGGTAAAGAGTTAAATTACGGATGTTTCCCCCACCCTGAGAGGCTCTTCATCCATATTGATATACGTGCTCGTGGCACAGAGGGCTGTTTCGAGGTTTCGGATTGCCCGTGATATATACCGCATACATGCTACAGCAGCAGAGCTCCTCGGTTGGGATCATTGACGGACACTTTATAGCGTGAAAAAATTAACAATCCCGGGCCCTCAGACTGTTACGCTACCCTTGAGGGGTCCACTTGCTATTTTATAAGAAATTCAATCTGGTGGGCCGCTTTGAAGAAAGACTCCCCAACAGTATGTCGGGGAGCCATAATAAACAATCGGTCATACGTGTGAGCATTTTTTCTCTTCACTGGTGGCCAAATAGGAAGGCTAGAAGGCCAAAACAGCATAATGAGCTCTTGTCCGTTAGTTTATACTGTTCTTTCCCTCATTTTCAGCGTTTTGAAATTGAAATATCTCAGCAAATATTATACTTGAAACGTGGAAATTTTTTTTTTTTTTGGTCTCAGTAGAGACAGCGCAACAACTTTCTAGTTGCGTTTTTGAGCACAGGGTGTCTCAAAGGTTCATTATTTTATTTTAATAAACTATATAGTATATACAGCCGCGCTTGCAATGGGAATGACTTATCTGAGGTTTTTCATGTTATTTGGATACTTCTTTCTAATTGGAAGTATGCCTCTAGAATCAACGGTTCTCCAGCAATTAGCGGTTCGTGCTGTTAGCTATGCACCCTGCATATGTGTTCAGATACCGGTACTGTATTTGTAATTCATTCCACAAATATAAACAGCATTTTTGGTATGTGACTATTCCGAAACATCTCAAAAGCCGAACGGGACAAAGGGACGTTTGGTCACAAATCTTTGATTTAGAAACCGGAAACAACTTCCTCTACAACAGCAACACTAATTGATTGTTCTTTCAATGTCCCCTAATTAGATTTTATTTTTAGGAACTGGACAATTACGTAATGTCCTCAACCCCCGCTTTCTAGATTTAATTGAGAGACCGTGTAGTTTCAAAAAACTCTACGCTGTATATGAAGTCACCGATCACCAAATTAGCCTCATACTTGAGTGAGAGAGAGATATTCCGACACTTTAAAATTCGAGTTTTTCTCTAGTGTGTTGTGATGGTTCTCAAGGAATGGGTCACCCTCTCACTCACTGTCCCAAAGTCCATCATCATCTCCAGTTATGGAAGCGATCCTCAAACCTGCCTAAAAGAGAACCGCCCGTTCTTTGTCCCTGCAAAACGCACTCAACGCAAATGAAGTGCTGTTACAAGTGTTTATGCGGCTTGGGTGGACAATAGCCACCATTGACGGGAAACCATTACATAAGTAATTTTCCCACACTTTTCATGCTATGATCTGTGGGTTTTTAGTACTAGAATTTGATGGATGCAAGATTTTTATTGTTATTTTTTGGCTTCATAATGGGCTGGTTCATTTTGGATTCAATGGTTTTTCTTCTGGAGATGAGTGCCGTGCTCTAGAATGACGACTTACAAGGAAGTGTCTCTCCCTCTCACTGAGATTGACACCCATTCGTGACCTGTTCAACTTTCTTACAATATTGATCGATCTTGAGAACTTCTGAGGTGAGGGGGGTATCGGACCCCGAATTCGGAGGTTTGAGTTCTCGGCCCCTTCCATTTCTTTTCAGTTAGATCCTAGTAGGTTTCGTTGATTCTAGGAGATTTTTTTTTTTTTTTTTGGTTTGGCGCACTCCTTGGAGAGCACCCAAATGAACTTAAGGGCTCAACTCTGCACGGGTCATATAGGTCAGCTGTTTCTTAACGTTTTCATTTCGAGGAACCCCCCACCAAACCATCTCGTTAAACCAGAAATCTCTTCGACACACATGGCACTGGTTGGGGACGGTCTCCCTTATTTTTTATTCAAGAGACGGGCTCGCCTATAATTTCGTACCTTCTGTAAAACTTTATCCACTCATTAGCGGAATGAATTTCTAAAAAGTAGGGCCCTGAATTGAGTGAGGGTATCTAGGCCTCGCTATTTCTGAAGAACACGACTTTTCTTCCGAGTCCTTTCATACCCTAATTAAGTGATTTTTTAGTAAATATAAAGTGCAAAAGAGAGAAATCTCGGAAATATAAGGATGATTTTTTTTTTATCGGTCGGTCTTCAGCAGGGTCTAAATTTTTCTTGGGTGAATGAGGGCATTTGCTTAAGGATCCCATAATTTTGTGGGCCTTAAAATTCAAACAAAATGTATACCCTAACTATCCAAACATTTTTGACCCTAGTTCCTGCTTTGCCCAAGACTCCTACAAGTGTGGCCCTTGTCTTCGGGTAATAGCAGGAACGTGCTTAGGCAGTCCCGATGGATGCTAACTTTTTAAAATTCAATCAATTTTTGGATATTTCATACGGAAAATACTAATTAACAAGTACACATTCGGTTGGCCCCACCATCCTTCCTGTGGTATCTGACGGGAGTCAGAACTTTTACAGGGGTCCCCCACCTTGATTTCTTAGTAACTTTCTAATGAGTAAAATATATATACTGTTGATTTCGAGTCTCAGGCAAGAGTGAATTTCCTTCCGTGGGGGATGGAAACATCTATCAGCTGGGCAATGTAGGATGGGGGGATCTGGTGTCCCGGGCGATGTGGATCTGATTTCACCTTTTAACTATATTTCACCGCACACCACCTCTGGACATATCGCTATATTGCAATTTACTGCCATTAAAGAGTTGGGTTGGAAATGAAGGGCACCATCCATCAGTGGTCACCTCAAGCTCGTTAGAAAAACATCTTATCTATATTCCCCTTTCAATTCGAACCTGGGACCATGACGGCAACCTTCACGGTGGTAGGCAAGCATCTTACCATCACGCCAGGGCGCATTCACCCTTTAACCTGGTCCTTTCACGGGACGCCAAATTTCGCGCTTGGCCCTGCTGACAAATTATCTATAGTTGAGGCCCTGTGCATAAACCTACATATAAAGGGACGGAAAATTTGTAAGCACTGCCAGCACAACGGAGAGCCTCTATGCATTGGGACTCCACCCCCCTTGTCCCTAGGATACTTTTTATACTTTTTTTCGAATTTTTCTATAAGTTTACTAAAAACCTACATGCAGTGGCGGATTAAAGTCAGTCGGGACCCCGGACGCAAAAGAAAATATTGGGCCCCTAAATTAGAAAAAAGTGTGAAGTTTGTGTTTTTCGGGCCCTTTAGAAGTCGGTGCCCCAGGCGCGCCCGATGCTCCCGCCGTTAACTCCGCCTCTGCCTACATGATAATCCCGAAAGAAATTTAAGTCTGGGGAGGGTGCCCTAAAAAAATCTTGTTCCGTGGCTGCCTATAGGGAGGGTAGGGGACATAGCAAAACATAGGTTTCTCATAGAGGGCATAAATCTTCTGGAAAATATTTCAAAAATATTAGTTGTATTTCCCAGTCGTCTAGGCTTTAAAAAAGGCCTTTTTGCTCTGTATTATCATAACATCACTTTGTGGGAATTATGCATACATGTATTGTAGAGGGCGCCTCAAAATGCTGATCCTGGCGGTGTCAAGGACTATTGCACCTGTATATGTAAACAAGAACCCATCCGTACCATGGCACGTCGAGACACGTAATTTCACTCTTGAAAACATTCATTTACATAACACTTCTCTGCCCCTTCCATCATCGAATGCTTATGTAAAAATCCAGTCTGTGAGGAGTTGTTATGTCTTCTTTTTTTGTATGTGTTCGCGTATGTCCATTGAAAATGGTGATTTACGCAAATTCGTAGAGAGAGCGTCTACATTCCCCTCTCCCAAAATAAATAACGAAAAATAATTCTTTCATCACATGGGGCGGAAAAAAAGCGTAAATCTCTAAACTAGGATGACGGGCCAACAGCTACCCCATTCCTTCCTCGTGCTTTTTATTGTCCTGTGTTTTATTGCCATTTTTATTTCCCGAGTGGACGATAATGTTCTACCGCTTCTTATTCAGATTGGCATAAATCCTTTTGACTCCTTTTGTAACCTAAGGACAAATCAAGGGCTTCACAAATGGCTTTACGATTCAATAATATATTTTTGAAGACAAAATAACAGCATCATTATGTGACATGAAATGTTTCATGACACGTGTTATTCACACCTGTAATTATTATTATTACGACACTCGGATCAAACCCTTTTGCCAATCAAACACTCGAACGGCAACTGTGAACGTTTGATACTAGTTTCGTAGGTCAGGATTTTCGGTTGCCCCCATCATACTATAGAAGTTTTGGCAGGTCCTTTTGATTAATAAAATAATTCAAAAAATATATCGCTCATCATCGAGACTCTGGAGTGTAGACTCTAGAGCAGTGATTCCCAACGTGGGCGTTAACGCCCCCAGGGGGGCGATGGAATGTTCCAGGAAAGCGGTAGAAGCTACGAGTATAACATAGGATCCTATAGGTTAGATTGCTTTGGGGGCAGTGCCGTCTTAACGCATGGGCCTACCCGGGCACGGCCCGGGGGGCCTCAAGAGAAAAGGGACCTCACAAAAAGGAGATTTGGTTGAAATTTTCTATAATTTACCTGGTAGGGCCTCAGAAAAACCCCTTGGCCGGGGGCCCATGGTGCTCTTAAGACGGCCATGTTTGGGGGGCGATGGGAGAAAAAATTTCTGAAGAAGGGTGCGATGGGACAAAAGAGGTTGTTAAACTATGCTCTATTTAGAGTCTAAACTCTATACCAGTCAGAGCACCGACATGAAGAAAACATTGGGGGGAGTGGGGCTGAAAGTTGCTGGTCGTCTCGCATATACGGGACTCTCAAGCGCTTACGCAAGAGAGGGAGTGTGCATTGCATTGTTGTTCCAGAAATTATTGCGGGGGGGGGGGGGGCGTTCAGCCCCCCCCCCTGAAAAATTTACTTGGGGGATCGAATGGCCTCAGCCCCTAGGTTCCGGATCTTATGATATCAGTGGTTCTCGAACGCTGTCCTGGAATACTCATTGAGAGGGAGGGCATGGATGAAAGTCAAATACAAATACAATTCCACAACAGGCGAAATGCCCAACGAAGTAGCTGAGAAAAGATGCCCATAACAAATATGGATGTCATATGTTCCAAAAATACAGCAACCCAATTAAAAACACAATCACAAAAATTATAAATAATATGTGCACATGATAAAATATTATACAATGCCAAGTGAAAGGGGATCCATGATCATGACGGGGGTTGGGGGGGGGCGGGGGTCAAGGGGCATGAAAAAAAAATCAGATATGTGAAGGTATAAAGCCTTTTTTTTAAGTCAAATATGAAATGGAAAAGTGTGACTAAATTTTCAGAATCCAGCAGGGAACTACTACGGAAGCAGGACCATCTTAATGCCTGAATTCATCTGAGCATAGCACAGGGACTTAGGGGGCCCCCTACATGATCAGATCTGGTACTATGATTTTCGAGAGGATGAGGCCCAAGATCATCACTTTTCCCGGAAGCCCATGATGTTTGAATAGCTTTGATCCCACAAGAGGAAAACTCACTGGATTCTAGCCCAGGGATATATAGACTTTGAAAGGCCTGATCTGGATATCTTGACGGATATGGTGATTGGTAGCAAAATGTATTTTTAAGAGAAAATGTTTTATTCAAGATCATTATCCCTTTTTTGAAAGGCTCAGTGGAACTTTAGGATCGCTCTGGATTATTATCATACCCATGCAGGCTAAAAATAAACCATTCGTATGTATTACAAGACAGATCTGATTACGATGTCAGAGAACTTAATGTAATGGTCCTAGCAGAGGGATGTCTATGTTTTCACAGCCATTTCTATTCTTTTCGGAATTATCTCGAAGAAAATGAATTCTTCTTTTCTACCAGGTACATGTAACATTAGGAGTCCCCTCCACACACACACACATTAAAAAAACCATATGTATCATCATCATCACTATCCCTCACACACATGTCAGTACATTGTGCAGCTCAGGTAGGGAAACTTTTTTTTTTGGCATGGGAACCCAATTTAGTAACAATGAACACTTTTTTACTCAACACTTTTTTTTTTTGATCCAGCTGTTGAGGTAATACGTGTATAACACATGATGTGCGACAAGGGGGAAGAGCTCTCTTTTGGTATATTTCCGGTCTTGAAAAGAGAGGCTGAGTTTAGGGTGTGTGTGTGTGTGCCTGCGCTTTGTAACATCTTGAACATTTCATATGAATAGATTACACAGTGCGATTGCGAACATATATACGACATGAAATGTTACAGAGTAAGCTAAAACAAACATTTTTTTTGTCATGGAATGTATGGGCGTAAGAGTGAAGCGTTTATAGGCTCTAGCACAGGGTCGTCTTAAAGCATGGGTCTCCCCGAGAACCATTTGAGCGCCCCATTTAAGGGGCTTCCATGATATATTAAGGTCCATTTCCAAGGATAAGCATGTAAATTCGTTGGCTGATGCTTCCAATCAGGTAAGGGCCCTTAGGGATTTCAATTGGCCTTGCTCTTGCGGACTGTTCAGCTGTTATTGAATTATGGAGGGCTATCAGGTGGGAAAAGAAAACTAGGAACTGCACGATATTCCTTAATTCTATACATCAAGGGTTCTTAACCAGGAATCCTTGGAGAGATTTGAAGGGTTCCGTGAGCTGGGATGAGAAAAAGTTAACTCAGAAAAAAAATAGCTCATTATTTTACATATTACTCAATATTATTTTGTGAAGGTCCGTGGTCCCTATTTTAGTGACATAGGGGATCCGCGAAATGTTGAGGGATGATGTCAAGAACATCTGCCCTAAATAATTCTTTTGTATAGTTCCTTATTCACTATGTCTTATTCCTGCCCCTCCCGTCAAACACATAAGACAGACCTGAAATTAAACTTATAATTTTTGTCACGTTATGTATTTATAATAGAAGCCCCCCCCCCCCTCCCGTAAAAAATTCTGGTCTAAGGGCCCTTCTCCAAGATGTGGAGACATGTAAGGCATCAGAATTCGATAGAATTTGTGGGTTGGTTTGTGCCGGACCGTCTCAACATCGTGAGCCTCCGGGTAAAGTGATGTTATGGGACTTCCGTAAAGATGGAAAAGATTTTCACTCTTGAAAATCATAGAAAACTAATTATCATCGTATAGGCCCAATTATAGACATGTGACTCCCGTGATATTTTGGATAGGCCCAAAACTGGAATTTGGGGTGGGGGGGGGGAATGCAAGTTTTTAGGAGCGGGAAATTTTGCGTGGAACAAGAAAGATTCTCTAAGTTATGGAATTTTCAAATGAAGAGGACGGAAAATCCCGTTTGCCCCCTCCCCCCCCCCCCCATAAAAATTCTAGTTGTGGCCCATTGCGATGGACCCATGCATTCAGATCACCTTCGACATTTCTGCTGGATTCCGGAAGTAGTCGCTCATTTCCCCTCCATATTGCATATGGAAGCTTTATTTCTTCGCATCTAGGAAAAAAAAATTAGAGCTCTTCTGTGGCCCACTTAAAATGCTTTTGTTGCCCCCCCCCCCCCCTTCCATATTATTTTTTATCCGTAGAATATCTCCAGGACCACAAGACAGGGCCGCAACTAGGGGGGGAGCAGGCAGGTCTCGTGCCCCGGGCGCTGGACCAGAGGGGGCGCAAATTTCATTCTCAAACCTTACCTTCAACATTACAAGGGGGTGCCAAAATGAGCACTTGCCCCGGGTGACCAAGCATCTAGTTGCGGCCCTGTCACAAGGGGACCATATATCCCCAGGTTGAGAAATCTGCTCTACACTACTCTGAAGGAACCCAAATGAACAATGACTAGGGCAAAGGAGCCTCTGTTGCCGGAAGATTAAGAACGAATACTTTAAAGTTTGCACCATGGGTTCCCAATCAAATCGAAACGCATTTGAATATATTTAACGAAACAGTGTCGGGAATTATGGGTATCAGACTCCCAAAAACCCGATGACACGTATGTATTGGGTAGAAAATGAGGGACTTGAACATTTACGCACATCAGTGTCCATCGTGATACTGTCCAGACCAAAAGATCTGCTTATTCTAGGGTTGCGTTAAGGAAGGCGTGTATGGCCTTATTCTATCTTCTGTATAACATACATGATACACTATAATTCTTTTCTCATGTTATATTTTATTATGGTGGTGGTGGGGGAAGAAGGGGAGGTTATGGTCTTATACTATAAGGGAGTTATATAGTCGTGATTTACAGCGAAAGAATCACAAAGGCACGTTTTTGTTCTTGTGGGTTTAAAAGAAAACCACTCAAAAAGAAAACGTGCGTCACGATGAAAAGTTACAAGGGAATCGTTTTTACTTTATCGGGCTATGAGTTGAAGCTTCGCGGTTATAGAGCTCTCGAAATTATGACGAATTTCATTGAATTAATAAACTGCTTAGTAATATTTCACTTATAAATTCATCTCACATATTATTGATAATTTTCAACGTGTTTTTTTTTCCCCTTGAATTATATTAATTTGCTACGATTACAATCGCTATTGGGGTATTATCAATAATTGGCTTCTCTTCGCGATAATTGAGAATGTCCCGTATTTTACCGTACTTGGCAACCCGACTTCCGGCATTTTTCTCGACGAAATATGGTCATCTCCTACCTGATTCATTTATTATCAATTTATTTATTCAAGCAATTTATTCATTCAATTTATTGCTTGGCCGAGGCCTATACAAGGGAATGCGATGACGAGGTTTGACAGTTTATGTTACAAAAGAAATCGGAAATTGTTATACAATCAATCATGTTTGATGGAAGGTTGTTTCAATCGGTTATTGTTCGAGGACAGAAACTAAATTTGGAATCCTGAAAATCGGTGATTCACACTTGCTTTTTTTTTCATTAAACCTCGTTTGATGAAGATTATAGCGCTGATTTTGATTTCGTGGATAAGGCCTGTAACGCGGGTTTTAAGTTGACCTGTCCAGCCCGTTATTTAAGGTCTTTTAAGCTCCAGATCACAGTCCTCTCACAAAAATTTCTAAAACATCTTTCGGAAAAAAAAATTGCCGTCACTCTCAAATTTTTCAGCCCAATGAAATTGCTGCACACGCTTCGTGTGGAACCTGGGCCTGCAGGATGGAGGGAGAGTCACCTGTGGCTGTATAACTCTCCGTTCAAAATTGTGTTCAACCGACGCAGATGCGTTTTTGTTTTCAATCCTATCAACATTCAATAACTTGACAATTGATTTAGATGAGTAAGATTAGGACTGTCTTAACCAGATCAGCAACTAAAATGTCAGTGACTTGTCTCCCCCAATGGACTGACAGCATGGTCCCAGGCTGGGATCTTTGGTGGCCCCCACCACACTTTTCAACTCCCCCCCCCCATAGCGAATCCACAGTGTGAAAAACAAGGAATAAAAATAGCCTCGGGCGCTCGGGCTGTAGCCCGGAGATCAATCTTATATTTCGTTAATTTTTAACATAAACTTTAATACAAGGATGCTCAACCTTTAGGAGAGTACGGGCCAACTCATTGGTTTAGAGACATATCACGGACCACGTAATTGGTTTGAAAACGGGTCGTGGGCCACTTCATTAGTTTGAGTACGAGTCGCCGGCCACTTGAGTGATCTAGAACAGCACCGCATGTCACTTAAGTGATCTGGAAATAGGGAGCGGACCGCTTGAGTAATATGAAGCTGCTCACTTTTGCAAAATTAGGTTTGAGGTCACGGGCCACATCAGATGACTCGAAAGGCCACATTTGGCCCGTGGCCATGGGTTGAGCATGCATGCATTAATATAATATATCCTGTAAGTACCAAATCCTGTGGGGGAGAGAGAAGCAAACCACATGCATGAGGTGCACAGTAACTAGGGCCCTCATCACCCCAGTGGGGGTGGATCTTTCCTCCTTTTTCATGCACTCTTACAGCAGTTCGGATTAACGGGATTAATTAATTTCCAAAACATAAGGGTGCGCGAGACAATCTTTGGGAATCTTAAAGAAATTATATTAAAATAAAAAAGACAAAAACAGGGTTATAAAAATATTTAGGGCAATCATGTTATTACGATTTTCACAACATGAATAATGGGGGGATATTGAGAATTTTGATCGGGAAGCTTATTTTTTTGCCAAAAATGTCTTAAAATGTCTTAATTACGACTTTGAAAATTTGAGCATAAGTAGAATGTAGAGCAGCAGTTAACGAGAGAGAGAATCACTTTGCATGAAACGTCTAATGTGAAAATACCAACCGAAGGCAGAAAAAAAAAAAAAGGGCCCCGCCAAAACAACATGCCAGTAAATAAATCGGTGCGAATGACCTCTAGTCCTAAATACTGGAAACAGGTTGTTGCACCTGTATTACTTCTAAAAGATTTTTTTTTTCTTACTGGTTTCTTCCTAGAAGATGATACTTTTGTGATGCTCACACATCTTCATGGAAAATAAAAGTAAAAACTAGTTTACACACACACACATAACACGGAAATACCCGCCGGATAGCGATACTAGTATTTTTTGTGTGTGTGTGTGCGCTTTCCTAGTCCTCTGGATTTTTGGTATTTCTTTTGGACTGTATTGGCCACGCTTGCGTATTTGCATTTTGCAGCCTGTGTTGTGTAAACACAGCTGTATACGTACGCTCTGCAGCGATATAAATTATGGCACTGCTGCTCTATAAACCTACACACAGAGTTTTGCAGGTGGATGAATACTTTCCGAGATTCCGACCAGTTTACACGTGATGGTCTCAATTTTCTATCCCAGATGGAATTTCAAGATAGTGGCGATATTGGAATGTGACATTAACTTTCCCCCTAACGGGGAAATATTTATCATGTATCTCAAAATTCATGTTGGCAAAAATTATCTTCCAATATCAACGTGTATTTCGGTTCCAACAAACTTCATTAAGTCATTATATATGAAACGTAATTAATATCTTTATAATGACTCCTGCATGAAGTAAGTGGGCAGGGCATCAGATCAAGGGCCTACGAATGAATCTCATAATTTTTTTTTTTTTCATAAATTTACTTTGAAGAGCGGCACCATGCAGAGGCGCCGAAATGAAGGAAGCATTGAGGGGTGGGGCTGGCTGCAAGTTGTCAGTTGTCCCATATATACGGGACTCAAGCCCTTATGCAGGAGGGGAAGTAGTGCGTTGCTTTGCATATAATATCCATTAATTATTAGGGATGGGGGGGGGGGACTAAATTGGACTCTTCCCCGGGGCCAAACAACATCAGCCCCCCCCCCCTCAGATTTCGGCGCCGTGAAAAATTCTGGTCTAGGAACTTGTCATTGTTTTTTTCCTTTTAGACCCAGGCTCTATCGATGATCGCCAATTTTAGCTATTACCCAGGATAAGGGGCTGGGTGGTATAGGGACTTGCTAGCCTCTTCTTAGGGACAAAGGCTGATATCGTCAATAGGTGATATAGCCTGGACTGTTCTCGGTAGGTATGCAGGACCGTTTTAAGAACATCATGGGCCCCGGGACCAAGTCATTTTTCTGAGGTCCTACCTGGAAAATTGTCAAAAAAATTCAACTACTTCTCGTTTTTCTGAGGCCCTCTTCTCTTGGAACCCCCGGGTCGTGCCCGGGTGGGCCTATGCGTTAAGATGGCACTGTTGGTATGATCATGACCCCACATAGATGGGGCTGACAGTGCTTCAGTCCGGGAGCCATTAGTAAGCATCGCCTGATCATTTTTTTTCACACTATAGGTTCACTATGGTGAAAAAAAAACCTAGCCATATACAGTATTTCACGGCTCGTGAAAAATATGGCTAGGGGTATGCCAATAGATCCCCCTCCTAGGGTCCTTGCTGTAGGATGCGGGGCCATAGGTATGGTATGGGTCTAGGGACGCTGTCGTAAGCCTTACGGTAGATAAGGGATCGTTGAGAACTGTCGAGGTAAATTACTAATTTTAATAATGAGATGAATAATATTATTATTGTCTCTTTTACACTATAAATTTATTATAGAGGAGCCCCGTGAAACAATCAAGAGAACCTGGACAATCTCAGTGCATTGGCTCATCCAAATACGACCCTGGGGGACTCAATGCCCGTAAATGGCCTTCACGATGAGATCTGGTATGATACTAAAAGGTAAATAGACTAACTTCCACTTTCTGCTATGGGGGTTCCAGAACACAACTCTGCCAGGGGACTTCTGATATTGAGACGCCCTGTATAGATCCCCCCTCCCACATCGTCACGAAGGAAACTCCTTAACATGAGGAGATGACATGAAGAAAATATTTGGGGGGGGGGCGGCTGAAAGTTGTTGGTCGTCCCGTATATACGGGACTCAAGCGAGTACGCATGGAGAAGGAAGGTGCATTGCATTGTTTTTTCAGAAATTATTGGAGGACGCCCTCACCCCTCCCTTAACAAAATTAATTAGGGAGGGCCTAATCAAATTGCCTCAGCCCCCTAGGTTTCGGCACCTATGATCTTAACAATATCACAGGTCTCGTCGGGCAAAGTGGTTTCTCTGGGACCCCCCTCAAACACGTCTGGAAATACTTGCTCCCTGATTTGCATAGCCACAGTTGAAAACTTGACCAGATCTCATTTTCATGAGGCCTCCACGCCATGCTCAGGTGGACCCTCAATAAGACAGCACTGAAGCACGACAAACATGTGAGATTAACACTTATACAATCGAATCCCGCTATAACGAACTCCAAGAGACCAGAAAAAGCACTACGTTATAACGAAATTTCGTTATAAAAGAATTCCAGGCTTTTGTATTGTCCTTATGTAAACTTATCTACGGGGGATTAGAAAAGTGTTCGTTAAAACGAGCATTTCTCTAAAACGGGATTCGACTGTAATCATTATAATATAATCTATAAATTATTCATATATTATCTTCGTCCCCGATTTTTTCAAGGGTAATTTATAAGCTTCGTTGAAAAAAGGGACATTTTCAAATAAAAAAATGGCGGGAAGAGCAAAACTACGAAATTTCCGTATATTTGTCATACTGTCATCCTAATTATGATAATTTTTTTCGTGACAACGACAAAAAATGTGTTGTTACATCCGAGGTCTTTGCGTTTTAATTAGCGTTATAAGCGAGGCTCGTTAACATGGCCTTGTAAGGCTGTTGCTTTTTTATGGCGACACCTTTTTGACGTGGAGATCGGCAAATCCACTACCACTGTCGTGAGATTCGAACCCGGGTCCTCGCGATGCGAGTCTGTCACTATGGCCACTCGATTCATTATCAGTACCGTCTTAGCGCATGGGCCCACCCGGGCACGGCTTGAGGGGGGGGGGGAGCTGCAAAAATGAGATCTGGTCTGGTTGAAATTTTCGGGAATTCGTTAGCACGAGCCTCAGGAAAATCACTTGGCCCGAAGGCCCATGATGCTCTTAAGACGGTCTTGATCGTTATAACCAAGTTCAACGATATTTCTTCAATTTGGGACTTCTAGGGCTTAGTTATCCCACTGTAACAGACACTAGGCCCTGTGTGTGTGTGAACGGAATAAGAGATTCCATATTGAGAGAATCATGTCGACCACTTTCACCAATAAGAAAACGTTCAAATGGCCACCAATCATTGCCTAAAAATTCCAGGAAACGTTCTTGGTCCACTGACTGAAATAACCGCCATTCTATTTTCACGTATTAAGAAGGTTTGTGTGTTTGTAGGAGAAAAGGCAAAAGAAAAAAAAAACCACCACCACCACCATCGTGTCATCGCCATCGTGAAATTCTGCGCCATTTAGCTTCCTTCCAACAAGTGAGAGTGGAATCAGATTTCTCTGTCCAGATAAGCGGAACGAGACTTCTCTTTTTTTTTTTTTTTTTCACCCAGGGATACACCTTCTTCTGTTCCTAATATTATAGGGCCTACATATTATTATAATATGACAGAACTCTACAACACCATGGACTTTTATAAGAACCCAGCGTTTTACGGACCACTGACAGAGTAGAACAGGCCTCGAGTTGAAGGAACCTCTCGGATATGAGAATCCCATGTGAATATGGTGGTAAATCAAAAATTTTCACGATTATTATATCGTTCTGGAGAGCGTTTTCACATGGAATTTTTTTTTTTTTTCGCAGGGAATTAGATCAAATGTGGTACTTCTTTAAATGGCCGAGCCGTTTTTTTTGTGAATGAGGCAAATATTGGAGCAATGTAACATAAAAGGACACCGTAAAAATACCCGGCTTCGTTTCTGCCATTCATGGGAACATTATTTCATTGACATTATTGGATTCTGTAGCTCCCAATCAGTGATCCACGGCATTTAGGGCCCAGCAGTAAAAAAGATCGTGACACCGCATAGCACAAATCATATATTTATAAATAGTTTTACAGAATGCGTATAACGTTTCAAGGATTTCAAAGCCGCTTTCAAGAGTTCTGCGACAAGTTCGGTTTCATTAGACTTTATACAATTGCGCACTTAGGTTCTGATTTATACTTTGACAAATTTTTCATTTCTCGAGGGCTACCCTAATTTTAGCCCTTTCAGTGGCATGGACGAGATATCTCGCCTTCTTAAAAGCCTATTTCAGCATTGATAAGTCCAGATATTTTGTAAAGTTGATTTCTCAATGAAAGAGTTTTTCCCTATACCCCTTACTGCTGGAAATCGGAAGAATGTTAATCTACTTTCATCGAAAAGATATGGCATTTTTACAGGGAGTTCAGTGATTTCTGTTATGCCGCAAAAAAGGGATGCATCGGAAATAGAAACCTTATATATGAAAAAAAAATGCTAAATTCTGTTACAGAAAACGTTAAAAAAAATTGTTGCGTGTATCTGGATTTTGCTATCTAGCGGTGAAATGTAACAAAAACAACACAAAACACTGACTTTTTATACTACAAAACAATTGTTGTTGAGCATTGATATCATTATCATTTGAAGTGAAATAATGTTCATCAATTTAGAAAATTAGGAGGACTAGTTAATGTTCGTTTTTCTGAAAACTAATAAAGTTTGAGTGGTCTGAAAAATTACATTTGATACTATAATTTTTGTGGATACATCAAGCGTAACTGACAATGGTTCTTAAAGTGCGCCCGCGATTCCTAGGGGCACCATCAATCATTGATAGGAGCTCTGGTGAGTTGCCCGTATTAATACAGTGAAACCTGTCTTTTGCGGGCACCGAAAAGACAAAAAAATTCGTCCATAAAACTGGTGTGACCATTTAATCAGGTGCTTGAAATACATACTTTTATTATGCAAGGTGAAATTATTATTTGGCCGTAAAAGAGGGGGGAGGGTGACCACATCTGAGGGGTGTCCGTTTTGGGGGTGGGGTTACTGTATGTGCCTATTCAATACCATGAAACGGTTCTTTGTTTGACTGTTATGGAGAGCCGTAGTAAAAGACCGATATGTGTGTCATGTAGAAAAAAATTGTCATTTTTCCAACACGGTCCCGCCAGTCCTTGAAGAATATTTGAAGGATAGAGACGGCTGACACCGTAAGGGCCCAAAAAAATTCAAACATCGTTTTCCACGTTCAAGTGTCAAATGATCAATGCTTTATAATGTTGTCAACGTGAAAAGTGCCTGGTAGTAGTTTAAGACGTTCAAATGACCGCGTAAAGAGGTCGCAATTGTGAACTTCCTTACGGGCTGCAGAAAGTTTTTTTTTGCGATTTCCCAATATTTTTCCGTTAGGCACTTACACAGTGCTGTTTACACGTTTACCCCTCATTTTATTAAGGCAAATTCAATAACGCTTAATCATCGTCAAGATAATTTAAAAAGACTTAATCGTCTTCATTTCCACTAACTCTCGTAGTAGAGGGAAGGCACACAATATCGGATAGGGCAGAGGTTTTCAGCGTAAAAGCTCTCGTGAAAGTCTTGATGATTGCGAGGCTGTTCCACGGAATCCAAGAGGAGATGAGGTTCGAAAAAAAAGAAAGAAAATTCGCATGCCGCTGGGAGGGAGTCGAACCACCAACCCCTATCAGACCGGGCGAATGCTCTACCATTACCCAGTCTTACGTACTTTGTACAACATGCATTCACTTGCTGAACAATCATTTTTGACCATAGTCATAGGCCACCCTCACGTTTTTGCAAGTGATCTCTCAAATCAAAGAGGGCGCGGTAGCCCAGGTCGAAAAGATACTCGCCTAAAGTACCAAAGGATGTTTAGAGGTGTCGCGAGTTCGATACCCGGTTCGTCCTTGTCAGAAAACTTTCCTGACACAGGGGTACAACAAGAACGTCGACTCGACCGCAGCAAAAAATTGCTACCGAAGAGAGTCCCCCATCGAGGGGTTAGCGCACCAACCTCTCTATGAGCATAGAAAACAAGCCTGCCGTTCGGAATCGGCAATAAATTGTAGGTCCCGGTCTAATTAGAGCCCTCGTGTGCAAAAAATGATCAATGATCAAATCAAAGAGTCGGCCACTGACGTTTCAATAGAATATTTTGAGTTTCAAGTCCCTTTGGAAAAACACTGGACAACCATGAAATTGCATCCAACATGAAAATACACAATTCCGAATGGTCACGTTCGTTCTGGACACGAATAATCACCACGAAATATTTTATTGGCTCCCGTTTCGGAGATATTATCATGTTAACAGTTAAAAAGTGCTTTACGAGAGCGTTGTTATATGGTGAAAAATAATAATAAGGACCCTATAGAACAACGTTACCATAGAAAATGGTCAACCTCGATGCTGGTAGCGCAGGTAGATAAGATACTCGCCTGTAGTACCAAAGGATGTTTAGAGGTGTCGGGAGTTCGATGCCCGGTTCGTCCTTGTCAGAAACTTTCCTGACCCAGAGGTGAAACAGAAACGGCGACATGATCGCAGAAAAAATTGCTACCGCGTGGAGTCCCACACCAAGGGGTTAGCGCGGCAACCTCTCGACGAGTATAAAACAAGCCTGCCAATCGGCAATAAATTGTAGGTCCCAGTCTAATTAGCCCTCGTGTGCAGAAAATGGCCGTGATGCGACAAAAATGATCAAACCTCGATGCTGGTTAGTTACTGTTGGACAATACACTGCATAAGCGATGCTCCTCATATACAGTACAAACGTAATTGTACTGTAGATAACGTAGAATAAAGTCACGGTTATACCCGTTTATAAAATTATAATAAAACTTTTTCATGTATTTTTGTGGTGCTGTACTTTTATGTTAAGGGTTGATGAGAGAAGTCTTGGCACAAAAAATTAACAACATATCCATCAACTAATATAAAAAAGACGTATTTTTGCACTAAAATACTTATCATGGCCTAGAGCTTTATTTTTTTCTTATCGATTTAAAAAAATAAATTCAAATTTCGCTCACAGGTAGCGCTGTAAAACCAAAAACTCGACATAACATAAAATGCAACACAAACAGTCTGTATACATAGAAATGTCCTCTCCACTTGTCAATACAAGATTCATTGAAAGACTGGTCATTTGTGGAAATGAAGATTACAAGGAAGAAAATTCATCACTGCCCCCCACTGTCCCCGTGCGAGCAGTGATGAGTTTCCTTTCTTGTAATTGAACAAGTGGAGAGGACATTTCTATATGCATGTGGCCATCTGGTTGGCCTATGTCATTCACGAGCTATTAGTTGATTGTTAACGCCGTTCATGTACGGTGCCTTTCAACACATATATACGCTCCTGCTTCCATAGCTTAGATGGTAGAGCACTCGTCCCGCAAGCGAGAGACCCGGGGTTCGTGTCCCGTGGGGGCAGTGATGAATTTTCTGCCTTGTAATCTTCATCTCCACAAATGACCAGTCTTTCAATGAATCTTGTACAAACAGTCTGTATTTAATGTTTAAGACACTTTGCGTTACTACCATAACTTTAATGAATAACTACGTCTACTCTTTGACTACATTAACTAGCATATGTCTATTTCAACACATAAGCAACCCCTTCACCAGTTTAGACGTATCCCGAGCTAAAAAAAAGCTTGATCATATTGAAATGTGATAGCTTTTTATGTAACGTATATTGTCATGAACACTAATTATGCACCTTTTGTGTTGCCTTTTAAGTGTTATATAGAGTTTTTTTTTTTTTTTTGTTTCACAGCGCCACATGTGAATGAAACTTGAAACTTGAAAACCTGACGAAGGTTGACGGCGCACAGTTCGAGAATCCCTGCTCTAGGCCATGATAAGTATTTTATTGCAAACAAGCACCTTTTAATGGCAGTTGGTTGATTTGTTATCAATATCAAAATGTGTCCAGGACTTTTCTCGTCCACCCTGTGTATTAAGATTATTAAAGTTGTGTCTCAATAAAAAATTGAATTTATTGAAGTTTCTCTGCATACATGTATTTATGTTGTTTTTTAATGTGTATTTATAAATGGGATGGATAATAAGCATTCATTTTTTGCAATTTTCAAAATGTTTTTAGCATTTTTGCGACTCCAAAAATGCATTAAAAATATAATTTCCTAATCTTAGTAATAATTTCCACTTTTCCCGGAGGCAATTTCTCCTTTAAACCAAGGACGTCTTAAGAGCATCAAGGGGGCCCCCCCAGCCGAATAATGTTTCTGATACCTTTCCCTGACATGCTTACACGCTTACTCTCGAAAATTTGAAACAAATCTCATTTATATGAGGTCGCCGAGCCATGCAATGGGTGGGCTCATGCATTAAGACGGCAACTGCTTGAAACCATCTTAAAGACTTCCTGAAAAAGTTGAATTTTAAGTACTACTCTCTCATGAAAGCCCCCAAAAATAAGTTAATTTTTCACAGTATTTCTAACTCAAAACTTGCACAATCTTCAAGTCAGGGGGAAGTGGGGGGGGGGGGGGGGGGGCTTAACTTTCTAAGGTCACGAGAAAAATTCTACAGTGAGGAAAAAGCAACCCACACATTTGTGACACCTGGAAATCTGAAACGGGTGTGTATTAAATGTGCAATTTCAAATGAAACCGTAGTCAATCCAGCTTTGTTAATGGTCAAATTCGCGTTCGGAAGTAGAAACTTTGTCACAAAAATTTGTTGTTCAGCGAAATTTGGATAGACTTGGGACTGACTTTTGGGAAATAAAATTTGCAATTACGAAATTATCAACACAGAAAAACTTTTTTAGATGTTTACGTCATTGTGCTTTTTTCTCCCCCCCCCCCCTCTAAGGCAGTAAGTTATGGCACAGGCGTAAACTATTTACGCACAGCTACATTAAACACAACCCCCCCCCTCCTCCCCCCTGCGATGGAGGGTGATTCTAATTTCATGGGACAAACTCTAAGAGGTGATATAAGACCCCTACACAAGCATTTTTGGTCATAGAATATATGGTCGAATCACAATGGAAAAGGGTGCTTGTAGAGAGTGCACAATAGCAGTTCACCAAAAAAATATCACATTTTTCTGACGGATTTTCTGCAATAAGTGCAATATAATCACTCGAGGGTGCATGGCTCCCACAAGGGCGGAGCTGACAGGACTATCCCTGAGGCCCAGGACAATTCTCATCATTTTTTGCTTTTTTACACTATAAATTAATTATAGAAGGGCCCGTGAAAAGTCTGACTGGGGGGCCCTGCTCCAGGATGTGTGTGTGTGTGGGGGGGGGGGGCATGTGCGGGTGCAAGATATTGTAATGTGGTAGGCCTTCTCAACCTGGGTAACGCAAATTCTACCACAAGTCATCGTACTGCTTGATCATTGTTTGACACAGTAATAACCTTGATGGTCCTTGCACCAATAAAAAAGCCAACTCAAATCCAATCCGAAGGTGCATATGCTGCACCCTCGAATGGTTGATAGCACATATATTCTACACACACACTTCTATGGTGAAGTGTGTGTGTTTTCGGTGAAGTGCTATTGAGCACCCTCTAAAAAACACCTTCTACCGCCTTTGCTATTGCGATTCCACTAGGCATAAAATTACCACCAGTTCCCCCGACAATTTTGCGAAGGACAAGCTTTGGAAGAGGAATTTTTTCACAGAGCTGGATCTATATTTCAACAATTGAAAGCTTTACCACACAGGGTCCGCGTAAAAAGTAAATTTTTCTATTATTTCACTCTACGAGCCCTTGGGATATTTAAGACATTTTGACACTTCATTTGAAAACTTTATGTAATTGAAGGCATAAAAAAAAAGCGCTTGCTTAGGTGTCTTATATCACCTCTTAAAGTTTGTCGCATAAATTTAGAATCACCCTGTATACTGAACCTAGATACAGCCATGGATAAGGTCAGGCCTAGAAATTCTTGAACGGCAGATCGCGGACAGGCCAGTGGGAGGTCAACCATGCAATCAATCCACAGGGGCATCGATTATTATTATGATCATCCACTGAAGTGTTCAAGGCATGAACTAAATCCACACAATCAACCTATATATTTCCATTGAACTCATCTATTAATGTTCGTCCGCCATTATAATGTCATCGATACGCCATTGGGTTTCATTCTCTACACACTCTTTTGTTCTGAGACTGGATGTTGGATATTCACTGTTTTATGGATTCTTTTCTGAAGCGTCTTCAGGAACGAGAAGAAAAGAAAACGAGAGAAATTCTTTTGGTGTATTATTTATAAGAGAGAGAAGCAGAAAAAAAAAGTGGAGACGATGTGGAGCCCAACACCAACCACTACTACTTGAGCTATTTGCGTCCTCCCTCTGCCTGTCGAGGGTGGTATTTCTTTTCGCTATCCATCCATCCATCCAATACAGTATAAATATGTATTTTTGTTTTTTTTTCTTTCCGATTCCATTGTATTTTAACGGACGCGAATCCACTTGAAAATAAAACACTGGGCCCATTTGTCCAACACGTGCTTGTTCCCCCGCCCGCCATCTTGAATTGAGACGTAGTATAAACACCGCTCTCTCTTAAGGGCCCCCACACACACAATGGCCCGTTGAACGGTAGGGGCGTTACTGCGGTGACTGACCCAACATTAGATCGTTGTTTCGTAAGATATTAAAGTGGTTTTTTTTTTTTATATTAAGAATCACTTGATTGAGAGATGGCAAATCAGTTTGTGGGTTAATCTATGCGTTGGGTATAATCAATACTGTATATTAGATTTAATTAATATACAGGGTGTTCGGGCAGTGGTTCTCAAACTTTTGTCACTCGCGGCTCCCTTGCTGAAGCTGATTAAGGTTGGTTGAGGCTCCGGCGCGGAAGAAAATATTGGGCCCCCCCTTAAATGAGAAAAAAGTGTAAAGTTGGGGTATTTCGGGGCTCTTTCCAGAAGTCGGGGGACCAGAGCGCGTGCCCGTTGAGTCCGCCGTTAAATCCACATTTGCTCCCTTGACTATTCAAGGTTCATCTGCGGCTCCCCAGACTAGTTTAGTAGATACTATGCATTCATGAAAGAACTACTTCAAAATATAGATAGGCACACGCATCAATATTTCCGGCTCGTCGCGACGCCTCTGACAAAGATTGGTGATGACCTTAGAAGCCGCGACTCACACTTTGAGAAATACTGGGCTAAAAGTGTCCGAAAGGCTTGGTTTAAGGAAAATTCACCGACGGAAAAATCACCGCTGGGAAAATTCACTGACGAACTAACTAACACCACTGGGAAAATTCACTATGTTCGCAGAAGTGAGTGAGTGACCGAGTGATTGAGCAAGTGAGTGAATATATGAGCGAGTAAATGACCATATGAATAGCCAAGTGAGTGAGAGAGTAAATAGCTGTATGAATGTCCGAGTGAGTGATAGCGTGAATGACCGAGTGAGTAAGTGATTGAGTGATCGTATGTAGGTAAGTTGCCAAGTGAATGAGCGATCGTGTGAGTGAGTGAATACAGAAGTGGCCAACAGAGCGAGTGATTGAGTGACCTTATGAGGGAACCGCTGAATGGGTGAGTGAATGATTGAGTGAGTCGGTGATCGTATGAGTGACCGAGTGAATGAACGATTGAAAGAGTCAATGAACGCATGAATGACCAAGTGAGTGGTTGAGTGACATAGTGAGTGAGTAACCGTATGAATGACCGAGTGAGTCAACGATTGAGTGAATGACCGTATAATCGACTCACTCATTCATTTGCGCTTCTGCTCACTCACTAACGTCCTGACTCATTTGTTTAATCATTCGTTCACTGGCTCACTCAACTGTTATCCACTCTCTCACTACGTCACTTTGTCGATGATTGTTTGTCAGTGAATTTTCCTAGCAGTTGATTATTGTCGGTGAATGGATTGCGTGGCGGTCAATTGTCGGAGAATTTTCAGGCGATAAATTTCCAGCCTGCAAAAAGGTGGAGGACTACACATGATTACTTATTAGTTTAAGTTTCAATGAAGAGGTCAACTCCTAAAGTTTAATTGCAGATGAACGAAGTTCAATGTGAGCCCATTTAGTGTCTCTCTCGGTGTCCAAACGGTATTCGATCTCCTGCTAAGTGTTCAAACAGCATTTGAGGTGTCAATAAATCACATCAGCTGTAGACGCTGTTTCATTATGCGGAGAGCTTCACATTTCATTCAGCTCATATGTGGTGTCACATTCAGCTGCCCTAATCAAGGCCGCAACTGAGGACAGTGCCATCTTAAAGCATGGGCCCACCCGGGCACGGCCCAGCGGCCTCAAGAGAGGGGGCCTCACAAAAATTAGATCTGGTTGAAATTTTCAAGAATTTGACTTGTAGGGAATCAGAAAAATCACTTGGCCCGGGGGCCCATGATGCTCTTAAGACGGCCCTGACTGAGGAGGGGGAGGAGCAGGTGAGTCTTTTGCCGGGGCGTTAGACTAGAGCAGCGTTTCCCAAAGTGGGCAATATCGCCCCCCGGTGGGCGATGGAATGGTCCAGGAGGGCGATAAAAGCTTCTGGTTTAACATAGGATCCTATGGGTTCGCTTGAGTAGGGGGCGGTGAGAGAGAAAAAAATTCTGAAGAAGGGGGCGATGGAACAAAAAAGTTTGGAAAACTATGGACTAGAGGGTGTGTGTTGTGCCGGATCCACTCTTTAACGGTTTCTTTCGTTTTTTTTAACGGAAGCCAAAATGCGCGCTTGCTCCGGCTGATAAAGTATCAAGTTGCGGTTCCGACCCCTAAGCACCCACTGAAACAGTAAATACACTTCGTAAACATTCCTCTAAGGTAATTTTAAAGCGATATGAATCATGTTGGAATGTACCATGCATGTCTTGTGTACCATTGTCAAGTTTTTTCCTCTGAGAAATGCCTGCCATGTGTTCCACATTCCGAATTCCGAAGCAAACAACTCGGCAGTTTATTGTGCCTCTAACCTGCTATGTGTGAACTTCAAATACAGTATTATAGACCTGAATACTTTTGGTCTGGAGAGACTTTTTTACAAGAGAGATAGGCATTGATTTGCGCCGCTTCGACAGCTCGATTTGCATCAGGAAGTTCCACAGAAAACCAACTGCAGGCGGCCGCGGCATCATCTCCATGCTGGCAGTGAGCACGAATGTCTAGAAAAGTGCTTCAAAGCAATTGTCTAAAGTGCTCATGCTCGAATCTTGGTAGAATTAAAAAACTTGGAGCATCCCCCCTATCGAAGGTGCATTTGGAATTAGGAAAAAAAAAAGATTTTGCAATTCATGAAAATTCGGAACCTATTCAATGGAAAAATCTTCAGAGAAATTGAATTTCCTAAATGTTATATATATATAAAGCCGAAAGAAAAGTAATTTGTCTCCTCCGGGTCCCCTTGCATACCGGGCAGGTGCACTAACCCAGTGGTTCGCAACCTTTTTTAGCTTATGGCCCACTTTGATCCAATTTTCTTCTCGTGGCCCCCCTCGTATTACCTAGGACCCCCCCCCCTAACCTCATGAAGGAGCGAAACACTTTCTACTTACTGAATTCAGTTTAATCCAAACTAAATTTATAATGAAATTTTTTTTTATAGATAAGATATCAATCAAAGTGGAGGGGAAGAGGAGATTGCCACCTTTCTTAAGGGACAAATTGTATGGAAATAATAGGTATGTGCGAAATGCTGGACCATCCAACGAACCTACACAATAAATCGCCCCTACCGACACATCATTACGGGTCTACACCTTACCGTGAGCTGGAGCTCAGTCCACGGTAAGATGCAGACCCATAATGATGTGTCGTTAGGGGCTTTTCTTCTGAACTCCCTTCTTTTGGGGGTTCTATGCATGGCCGTCTCACTATCATGGTTCCCCGGGCCAAATTCTGGGGTGCCCCTCTACGTAATCGAAACAGCTTATACATATTTACACTCAAAAATCATAGTACCGTATGTAACCATCCCCTAGATGGTCCATGAGCACCCAAAGCCATGCCCACATAGGTGTAGATTTCTCCTGCTTCATGGACAGCTCTGCTGGATACCAAAAGTTTAGTCAAATTTTTTCTCAACATATTTCGCTAGAAAACTTGATTTCTTCATATCTCTCTGTGAGGCCCCCTTCACCACTTGTCATGACTCCCCTTTCATCTGATTTTCACTCGTGCCCCCCCCCCCCCAGAATATCCCAGGGCCGCAACGGGGCCATATGGCCCCAGGTTGAGAAACACTGCACTAACCAATTCATCAGAGACACACTTTTCAATTTCTTATAACACGCATTTGTAGCGTGAAGCGCTGAGTAGAGACATAGCAGCCTTCACGATACTAATGCGTGTTATAAGGCATTGAAAAGTGTGTCTGTGGTGTATTGGTTAGCACACCTGCCCGGTATGCAAGGGGACCCGGAGGAGACAAATCACTTTTCTTTCCAAACATTAGTTTCGGCGTAACATCCAGAAAATTCAATTTCTCAGTACATTTCCGGCCGAAAACATACCATCTCTTAATACAAAACTCTTCAGAATTAATAGGAGAAATAATTTCAAAATTATTGAAAAAAAGAATTTCATAGACAGATGAAAGAATTATTTCCCAATTCTTCCCAGAATTGTCGACAGGTTTCCATAATACATTATGGAATACATAACCCCACGGTGGTGGTCGGCTAAAGTTGGTTTTCTGTGGTTCCCAACTTCAAGGCGCAAATGCGAGCCGATCTCCCCGTTAAAAAGTCTCGCCACAGAGATCAACAGTCCTACAACGATAAATCATTCAATCATAACACTTCACTCATAGTTAGAAAAACTGGTGGCAGATGGCAGCACTACACATAACAAGCATTACAGAGAAACAAAAAAAACTTCACGTCAGGTTTCACTACACGTACACGCACATGCCCGCATGTACCGTTTCGGTGGGGGTTCCGCGGGGCGCATGTGTGGTGTAGCAGTAGTAGGTAGGGCCTCCAAAAAATGGCTCGGGGATCCATGATGTTCTTGGGTCAGCCACCTCGTTGGGCAATTTGCCTGTTGTGGCGTTGTATTTGTATTTGTATATGGATTGATAGAAAAAATAATTTCTCAGAATTAATAAAAAAAAACCATATTTAATGGAAAAATAATTTCAGTTCATATAAATTAGATTCTCCAACAATATAGGGGTTCCCCCGTTGGACTCGTAGCCTCGAGCCCCGTTGAGTCCACCCATTAAGATGCCACTATGTGAATATATATATATATATATACAGTAAAACCCCTTATAACGGATACTCCTTAGATGCGCTCATCCCTATTTTACACTCAAATAATAATATCCTCTCGCATAATAAAAGTATGCATTTCAAACCTCTGATTAACGGTCACCCCTCTTTTACGGACGATTTTTTTTTGTCCCAACGGTGACCGCAGAAGAGAGGTTTTACTGTACCACAGAACGACTTGTCGGCTCTCGGGCTTTATGGGAGGTTTTTTTGGTCCACAATGACTAAAGGCTGGAGAGCTCCTTATAATTACATTGAGTATGATTATTATTGAAATGCATATACAGAAAATGAACAAATACATGAATATTCTACGGTTTTTGTTTCAAAACTGAAATTTTTTATTAAGATTCTGGACATTTTATATCTGTTGAATTTTCATAAAAATAAATTATTTAATTTCTTTTTTAAATCTTACTTAATTAAAATGATGATTCTGTTTGAGTTTCCTGAACAAAATAACCGGGCACCTTGGTGAATGGAACCTCGGTACTTCAAGAAACAATCATGGATAGGAGCGGGTCCTTCCTGGAAATGTCAAAGTTCACATGAAACAAGAAATATACTCTCCGTACCAGATACATAATAAATCCATGGTGAGTCACGGTTCGGGTCAACTTCTATAGATAATACCGAGTACCAGCAGGACGTCCAGATGATGTAAGGACACGTCCCATCACAGACATTCCGCACCCAGAGTATCCTAACCGTGACCTAGATATAGGACTGAAAACTGATCATAAGTCAATATTTTATGTCTAGGAACTCCCTATTGGCCCTCCGATATTGCAGTTTATCCAAAGATATATAACCTAGCAATTCCCTCTTTCAATGATCATCTGAAATGGGTGTGGCTGGAAACTTGGTGTATTCGGAATGAAGGAGAAAACTCTATTCTTTTATTTGAGTCACACAAACTCGGTTATACCGACATTCAGAGGACCGCGAAATAGTTCCGTACTATATTCAAGGAATTGACAAAACTTGCTGCACGACATCATACGCGAAGTCTGGGGGGGGGGGGGCTTCTCAACACGTTGGCCCATTCGAGCAGGGCCCGGAGAACTTCAGGTACATGGAGAGCCATGTGTTGATGACCTGGGGTGCTTCTCTCCGAGTAGGAACCTTCTCAGAGCATAACTTTGCCGGGGTGGGGGAAGAGGTCATGCGGTGAGAGGGCCTGGTGAGATATCTGTGTACTATATGTCCGAGCAGGACAAATCTCCAACGATTTACATGCATGTGACTTAAAATAATACATGGCTGAATAATAATCCTCTTCAAAAAAAGGCAGCGAGAATGCAAAATTTTTTAATATTGCAGAGTATGTAGATACAACTCAGTATATACAATACAGAATATGTATATACACTGTATGCAACTGTATATTGCATTTGTTGTACCTTAGACATGGGCCTCCCCCTCTAGGCCAAACTTTATGACAGGCCCCTGTATAGTAAATCTATAGTGTAAAATACAAAAAATATAATGAGATTTGTCCCGGGCTGGAGCGCTGTCAGCCCTACCCTTGTAAGGGCCACCATCTGAATTTGCCATATCATTTCTGTGACTGTTGGTATGATGAAAACCAGCAAAGAGTTTCCCAAACTTATTTGTTTTACCCCATGGCCCCCATATCCCGAAGCAGGGTCCCTACGCTGGGATCTTTTACGGGCCCCCCGACCCGACTTTCACGAGGCCCCCTTTAAGATGAATTTATAGTGTGAAAAAACAAAAAAATGATTAAAATCCTCCCGGGCCCCAAGGCTAGAGCCTTGTCAACCCACCCATTGTGGGGGACATGTTTACCGCCCCTCGTCAGAATTCCCCCCCCCCCCCCACACCACCATGGCTATAAGACACTCTATTAGATTCAGAGTCGAATTGATCAACTTTTGGGCTATCAATGCCGATCCTTATAAAATTAATGAGGCCACTCACCGAAAATCTAAGATCAGTAAATTATAATTTTCTCGCGCTGTTGGTCACTGTTCACTTCGCTTAAGGAAATCATAACCGATATCATGTTCCAGGATCGGACTTGGGCATGTGCTAGAGACGCGGCCTGATGATTACCAGACCGCAAAATATAAAGGACCGTAAAAATCGATTAAAATTCATTTCCCACACAATCTTCGCAACTGCCTTAGTCCAAGCTGGAAATTAATTAGTTAATTAGCAGCTACCGGTGAACAAACCTTACTGTATATTGCAGAGGTTCTTAACCTATGGGTCGCGACCCAAACTTGGATCACAGGGGCTCCTGAGATGGGTCGTACTACTCCACTTGCAACCTAGTTTTTTATCCATTTTTTTGTACCATGGCCCTCACATCTTAGACCTGGGCCCCCCCTAGGCCGAAATTTATGACGGGACCCTCTATAGTGAATCTATATTGTAAAAACAAAAAATATAATGACATTTGTCCCGGGCCGGAGAGCTGTCAGCCCTACCCTTGTAATTGCTATATATCGCACCAATTGTTTCCATGGCGTCTCAAAGATTTCGGCTTCGTGGCCCAGACAGGACCCACTTGAGCCAAGATCTCATGTCCAGTATTTTTCGGCAGAGTTCGTCATCCAACATGGCACGGCATTATTACTGAATAAACAGGAATTCTGAAAATTATCTACGTAAAAATATGACATTAAACAACTATTATTTGAAGTTGAGGCATGATTGATGGAATGCAATTATTAACTCATTCTGGAATCTGAAACGTAAGAACAGCATAATTCCGGAATTAATGAAAAATTATTCCAGAGCTAACGAAAAATAATTCTAAAATGAATGAAAAATAATTCTAAAATGAATGAAAAATAATTCTAAAATGAATGAAAAATAATTCTAAAATGAATGAAAAATAATTCTAAAATGAATGAAAAATAATCGGGAATTTAATGAGAGGAAAAAAAAAATTTCAGAATCCTACACGAAATAAATAACAACAGAATTCGTGACTGCTTTCAACAATTTGGGAGCCCCCCTTCTCCCCGTTTTATTCGGGTCCCTGGATTCAGGCCCACCTGTTAAAAAACATGAACATTTTTTTTCACTTGCTGCCATCTATATTCCCAGTTCTCAGGTGTATATAAAACATGTTCTCCATGAACTAGTTATGGTACCGCGAGACATCTTGTGGGTAGAACATTTCAAAAAAACAGCTGCTAAAATATTAATTTGATGCCCGTGTGCGTATTTCTAAGAGTAGAGTTTTACTCTAGTCGCAGTTTTAAGAGAATGTCAGTTGAAATGTCTCCAAACGGGAGCTTAAAATCTAAGAGTGGTCCATGGGCGGAGATACGGGGGGGGGGGGGAAATTCGACTGATCTAATGTATAAATGTGTATATGAATTGACATCATCATCGTGCCCTCCCCCCCCGACTTCCAAGTCTATCTCTGCCTATGGAGTGGTCACGTTAATACAGTTGATAGTTCCCTTGCAATCAACTTTCCATTTATTCCCTGCATGTGTTTGTTCACATTCGGGAACTAGAATTTTTCTTTTTTTTGATCAGAAATATTTGATAAGAATTTAAAAAACTTAATTATAATAGTCCGATGGGGTCGCGAAGTTGATCGAGGCGTTGATTTTGGGTCAAGGCTGAAAAAGGTTAAGAACCCCCCGATACAGTGTGTCGAGGAAATCCTTTGCCCAAGCCTTTTTCTTCTCAACAGGTTACGGAAACACATTAATTACAGAAAGTATCTAACTAACGTGATCATTTTACCTATGTCATTCATTTCACTAGAGGTTCCCCAGCAAACTCTCTGGACTAGGTAGTATATCTGTTAAGGCTATTATACATAATGAACGGTTATTATGCACACTCGCCGAGCATTTTGGGTAAGCTTGATAAATTTCTCTGAATTTATCATAGTACCTAAGTGTCGTTGGTATATTTAATAAGTAATATAAAAAAAATTATCACTTTTACCGGCGATTATGCATAATTACCCAAACGTCGCGTCGTTGATGAACACGACAAATCGTACTACAGTCGAATCCCGTTATAACGAACGCCAAGAGACCGGAGGAATCACTTCGTTAAAACGAAATTTCGTTATAAAGGAATTCCAGGTTACCTAGCATTGTTCCTATGTAAATTTATTTGGAGGATTAGAAAAGTGTTCGTTAAAACGGGACTCGATTGTATATGATTGTACTATTCTTGATAATTCATACATGTATTGTATCATTATATCGGGGTCAGGGCAGGAATGTCCACCTCCGTTCTCCCATCTGTGCCAACAATACAATTTTTTCACTGGAAGGAGAGAAAAATACCTCTTTTGTGGACAACGGCGGGACAAAAACATTCGTCCATAAAAGATTGGGTGACCGTAGAAAGAGAAAAATAGGGGAAGGCTCTCATCGAAAATCCTTTAAAATAATACTCGTGAAACAGACGCATGGTCAGCTTCCCCCTCACGCCTCCATCCTGGACCCTAGGCTGAAACTTTGCAGGCCCCCTAGGCCAGACTTTTCACTGGCCCCTTTATATTGAATTAATAGCGAGAGAAAAAAAGAGAACCGTCACGGGCTTCAGCCTTGAAGCCCTGTCAGCCCCACTCTTGTGCGGTCATGGTCCCCTTCCCCTTACAAGGATGAAGCTGGCAAGACTCGAATCTGAGAGCCCGGACTCGCTTTCATCATTTTTGTTTTTCCGCACTGTGAACTCATTATGGAGAGACAGTGAAACGTCTGGCTTGGGAAAAAGCCGCCGACATTCCCAGCGTGGGTTCCCTGGTTCCTCTCGGAAAGTGTAACCATACCCTGGCCGTGCCCAAGTGAATGGCCCCCACACCTTGCAGCAGAGCCCCTAGGCTGGGATCTTTCGCGGCCCCCCCCCCCCCCCGTCAGACTTTTCACGGGTCCTTCTATAGTTAATTTATAGCGTGAAAAAGCAAAAAATGATGAGAATTGTCCCGGCTAGAGCCCTGTCAGCACTGCACTTGTGGGGAGCCATGCCGAGTTCGCCCATGTCTTCTAAGACGGCACTGCCTGGGGAGCCGCAACAGCACCAGCTATATCTCCATTTCACCTATTCTTCTAACTATAGATGGCGTTGACCGCAACGCACAATTTGAGAAACTACCGCTCCAAGGGAATCAGTTGGAACTACCAGTTACTTGCGTTATAGTCGGCAGTAGAATGTACACAAATTTCACCGAAAATGATTCCTCATTACCACAAAGTTGTTCTTGAACGATTCCAAGAACAATCGTCACTGGAGAGAGTCACTGATTTGAAGAAAAACAAAAAAACCTAAAGAGTCCAAAACGCTTTTTCTTTACCCCGCGGGGAATATGGGGGCCCTGTAATTGAGAACCCAAAAACTGTTGGGGGAAAAAGCAAAAACAAAATGTGTCTCTTCTCAAATGACAGAACAACCATTGTTTGTGCAATTGTTACAAAAGATTTCGTTGTTCTTCGTTAGTAATGATCGCTTTCTCTCTCTCTTTGCATTTTTTTGTTTGTTTTGCCACTTGCGGTAGGAAAGGCGGGGGGAGGGGGGTTTCCTCTGACGACGGTCATCGTCATCGTTATGTCTTCATTTCTGTTTTTTTTTTTTAACAGAAGAAGAGGGTAAAGTAGTGGAGGGAAAAGGGGTTGAAAATAAGTCATAAGTGAAGTTTTAGGACAAAATGAGTTCGATTGACGCTCTGTTGTCAAGTGTCCACTTATAATTTTTTTGGCAGTCCCTGTACCTCTTCAATGGATTTCTATTCTATAACATTTGACCCTCCATTCAAACCGTTTACCGCACCGGGTGTTTATAAGAATGTCTCAGTTTGCACGTGGGGAAGATAATGTCGTCGCGAATTCGCTGACAAAAGCCCGAAGTGGTTATACAGGGTGTCCTGTAAGTCCTAATTCGAGTTTCATCTCATCGACCGCGCGTCGTAGACTCGTGGTTTCAACTTTAAAAAAATGCTCAAAACGTTTTCAAAAAATCGCCCTGTACCAGTTTCGAGCGTGAAAATACAGTGTGTTGTAAAATAAAATGAGAACCTAAATTTTTATACGGTCCCCCCTCCTCACCCCCGTTCTCTGACTTCCAATAAGAAAGTTGTTGCTGTTTCTCTCCTGAGGCCAACAGAAAAATTGTCATGTTTCTAAGAGCAAAATTCGTGGGATATTTAAATTCAAAATTTTGGAGAAAAGTTGAGAAAGAACAGCATAAACTAACGCACACAACGCTCATTTCCCCTCATTTATGTTGTTCTTTCATAACTTTTCTTTGATATTTCCTAATTCAAATATCTCAGCTAATATTGCACTTAACGTAGAATTCCTTTTGATGGCCTCCAGGAGGAACAAAAAAAAGGGCAACAACTTTCTAATTGGGTTTTTGGACACTACCAACTGCTTTTACCAATTGTTCAGCATCATTGGCTATAGATAATTCAATAATTTATTTAAATAATTAATAATAATAATTCCCATAATTAATAATAATAATTCCCATAATTAATAATAATAATTTCCATAATTAATAATCAATAATACATTTCAATAATGCTAAAACTATTTCATTCAATAATTCTGAAATTATTTTTTTCAATTATTCTAAAATTATTTCGTACTAGTTCGGAAATGTTTTGTAAAAGTTTTCATTAAGGTGTCTCCCACCATAGGCGGAGATAGACCTGGAAGTCTGGGGGCGCACGGTCATTATTGCTGCGGGGGGGGGGGGTGCACGATGATGATGATGAAGTCAATTCATATATGCATATATACATTAGATCAGTCGGCTCCACCTTTGACGCTGGGGGGGAGGGAAGGGGCAATGCTTCCCCACGCCCCCGTATCTCCGCCCATGTCCCCCACCCCACAGTATTTCAATAAATGCTTCTTATACTAATGATGCTCAACCCCTTTAGAAGAGCGCAGGGCAGTCAGTGGTTTGAAACGTGTCGCGGGCCGCTCAAGTGATCTGGAACTGTGTTGCGGAGTAACTTGAGAGATTTGTTAATATGACGTGGGCCACTTAAATTATCTGGAAATGGGCCGCGGTCTACCCGAGTACTCTGGAACTGATGAATGAGTGCTCTGTGCCTAGCGCACGTCGCTAGAGTAAGACCTGTAAATGCTCCGCGTGTTACTAGAGTGATCAGGAAATATGCCACGGGTCACTCAAAATATATTGCCCTCAAAAACGTGGATTTTTTTTTTTTGGCCTCGGGAGACACAGGGCAACAACTTTCTAATTAAATATTAGTACAGGAAGATCGTTTTTATTTCGTTACAAACTGGATTTTCCCTCTCAAACTGGTACAGGGCGATTTCAAAACACATTTATTTTTAGATTGAAATCTTACCTCTATGACCAAAAACTGAGATAAAGGCCGAATCACGGCCTACAGGACACCCTGTACAGGGCCGCAACTAGATGTTTGGTCGCCCGGGGCAATTATGGCGCTTTTCTTTTGTGCGCATTTTGGTGCCCCCTTGTGTAATGTTGAAGGAGAGGTTTGAGAATAAAATTTGTGCCCCCTCTGGTCCAACACCCGGGGCACGAGACCCACCTGCTCTCCCTCCCCCCCTAGTTGCGGCCCTTCCCCTGTATATCCTAGTAAAGTGAAAAACCCCTCTCTACGGTTAACCCTCTAATACGCTTATACGGCCAAATAACAAACTTTATAAGCCTATTTTTAACGGTTTATCCTTTTTCTTAAGGCTCCGGTTACCTTTTTTTTTTACGGTCACATCTCTTTTCGGACGAATATGTTTGTTCTTGTGCCGCCAGTGTCCCCCTAGAAAAGGGATTTTACTGTAAATTTCTCACTTTCGTCACATGACTTGGCCAATGCTAGAAGTAACCAGAATTCGAACGTTGATTACGAAACATCCATAAATATCATAATGATGTAGTTGTAGTACATGAAAAGAGTATAAACTTCTAAAGATGAATGTCGGATCTCCGGCAGGCCACTTCCAGCTTTGACTGGTCTCTTAGACATATGACGAAAGTCTGCAATATACTGATTGAGTGGGGAGGGAGGGGTTGGAGGAGTTCTATGTTTCAGGAAAGAGCTCTACTCGTGGAAATTTTAAAAGCTCGGAGAGGCGTGAAGCATTTAGAAGTTCGGGGAAGCCACGGGAAGCTTCTTTGAAACTCGAGGAAGTCTCGTGAAGGTTTCAAAAGCTAAATTGGGCCACGTGAAGCTTTTAAAACTTTGACGCATTAAACTTTACGAAGGTCGGGGAAACCGTGTGAAGCCTTCTGATGATTAAATAGGCTGCTTTAATCTTTCAGAAGTTCAAAGAGGCCGAGAGCTTTTAGAAGCTCGGAAAAGAGCTTGAAGCTTTTAGAATCTCTGAAAAGAGCTTGAAGCTTTTAGAATCTCTGAAAAGAGCTTGAAGCTTTTAGAAGCTCGGGGAAGCCACATGGAACTTTTAGAAGCTCGGGGAGGCCACATGGAACTTTTAGAAGCTCGGGGAGGCTACATGGAACTTTTAAAAGCTCGGAAAGGCCTCGGTAAGCTTTTAGAAGCTCGGAGAGAATGCGTGAAGCTGTAGAAGCTCGGAGAGAATGCGTGAAGCTGTAGAAGCTCGGAGAGAATGCGTGAAGCTGTAGAAGCTCGGAGAGAATGCGTGAAGTTTTAGAAGCTCGGAGAGAATGCGTGAAGCTTTAGAAACTCGTAAAGACCGCACGAATCTCTCTCGGAAAGGCCATGTTAAGCTTTTGTAAGCTCTGGATATCATAAATAAAGCTAAAATTTTGCTTTCTGGCCGACCTGGCCAGAAATACCTGCCTACAAATTTGCCTGGTTGCTGTCAAAATATTTAATCAGATATCATTTTCATGAGATCCTCTCTGCACGTGAGGCTCTTTAAGTCACTGACTCATTTTTTTTCTACTCACATGCTGCAAACTCTCTAGGTCCTTCATTTAGTCAGTCACCGACCTAGCCTATTGCTGCCTAGGCGGATTTTTAGTTTTAACCGCCCGTGGGATATACAGATTTTGCCGCCCTAGTCCCGCTCTACCAATTTTTCTTGACCATTCATTCCTCAAATTTTCCACCTTCCCCGCTACCCTGGGCTGTAGCCCGCTAAGCCTCCCTTTCCCGTAAATACGTGTCTGTATCTAACGGAAATCGTATTCCGTTTCAGCGAAGTTTAATTTTTTAAGAGTAGGTACTCTGAGTTATTCAGGTTATCAGCATGAGTGGTCGCGGGACATTTTCTTACGTTTATCACCTTATTTTATCGTTTATCTCGAAAGAATAAAGACGTGTTTTTTTTTTTCGTTTAGTCACAAGTACTGAGCGTCTCGACTTATCAGCTCAAAGATAAGCTGTCTTCACTGGATTGTCGAGTTCAAAAGTCAAGCACAACTTTGTTACGAGATATGCTGCAACCAGGGCCCTTTTCAAGAGAATCGTGGGAGCCCTCAGGAGAAGTGATTTTTCTGAGGCCTCCTACCTGGCTACTATTTACGGTGCGTGAAGTTTCAAAGAGAGCTAATTCTCGTGAGAGTTACCAAGGGTAGCTCACACGTGAAATCAAAACTTGCAATGGCGTTAATTTTAATAAATTTTGTAAAGCAATATTTTATTGTTAATTTTTTACTTGTTCTCAATTTACCATATAGTTTAAATCTATCAATTTTATTTATTTTTAATTCATTGCCTGTAAAAATAGACCCCACAACTTTCTTTTTACTCAACTTAAGATACGAGGCACCTTCTTCTGGACGAACTTGAACTGTGATAGATAGATGGCAGTACCTGTCGACATATATCGAAATTGCTCAACCTTTTGAAGACTGAAGTCGGGTTTTCCTAGGAGTAGAACTTTTGCGCCGTGTGCAGCGTGAAAATGCTGATTGGTTAAAAACTTGAAATTCACGTTTTTTAACCAATCGGCGTTTTCACGCTGCACACGATGCAGATAACCTGCTCCTAGGAAAACCCGGCTAGAGAGTGCGGGGGAGGTATGGGGGAGGGGGGCGCAGGTCAAAGGCAGAGCCGACTGATCCAATGTATATACGTTTTATATGAATTGACATAGTCATCATTCATTATCATTATCATTGCCCCAGCAATCATCATCATCATGTCCCCCCAGACACACTTTCAATTTCAAATCTTTATCTCCCCACTCTATGGGGGGGGGGGAGGGGTTAGATACACTTGATTGCGTCAAAGCGGGCCACTACATTGGTTTGAAAACGTGAAACGTGTTGCGGACCTCTTTAGTGATGTGGGAATATGCCGTGGGCCACTTGAGTGATCTGAAATAGTGCCCCAAGTCATTTAAGACATCTGGGAATGTGCCGTGGGTCACTTCAGTGATCCGAAATAGTACCCAGGTCATTTAAGAGATCTGAGAATGTGCCGCGGGCCACTTAAGTGCTTTGAGAATGTGCTGCGGGCAAGTTAAGCGATCTGAAACGGTACAATGTGTCGCGTATGACTTTAGTGATCTGTAAATGTACCGGTCAGTTAAGTGGTCTGGGAATGTGGCATGGATCAGTTTAACTTAAGTTTAAGCTTATTTTTACAGAATTAAGTTTGAGGTCGTGGGCCAGTTTTGGCCCATGGGCCATGGGTTGAGCATGTATGACATACACAATTATGCTTATAGCAGGGCCGTCCTAAAACCGTAATGGGCCCGAGGTGAAGCGTTTTTAATTACCTCCACCCACTCCAACCTGGCTAGAAATGTCTGCCCACAAATTTGCATGATTGCTCTCGAAATTTTTAACTATATTCCTTTTTGACGAGGCCCCAGGGATGAGTCCGGGTGGGCCCGTGCGTTAAGACGACGCTGTTTATTGTTCCTCAGTTACCTTCTTATATTTCCTGATGCTATGCTATAGGACGATTGAAAATTGAAGAACGGCACACCCCGCTTCACATCTCGGAAAGATATCGAGGCGTCCCCGAATGATGGGTGTATCCAGAAATTTTACTCAACACAGGACCGCAAAAGGTTAACAGGCGGGGGGGGGGGGGCAACCATGGGCCCACCCGCAAAGTTGAGGCTGACGAAGCTGCAGCCCGGGGGCCATAAATGATTCTTGTTATTTTCTTGTTTTTTTTACGCTGTCATTCACTATTGTGGGGGCCCCAGAAGACTCTGGCCGGGGGAGCACAAAAGATCCCAGCCTAGGAATCAAGCTATAGGATGTGGGGGCCATGGGGCCGACAGGGTACGAGTCCAAGGTCCCAAGTCAAACTGTGGACCCCAAACTATTGAAAGCTTTCAGTCATTCTGAAATTATTTTCTTTCACAAAATTCTGGAATTACTGTATTTCTCTCATTATTTTTCAATAATTTTGAAATTATTTTTCACCGATTCTGGAATAATTTTCCGTTAATTATTCGAATGGTTCTATTGATTCTAGAAATAGTTGTTCTTTCATCAATTCTGAAATCATGTTGTTCTTCCATCAATTTTGAAATCATGTTGTTGTCCCAATAATTTCGAATCCTCAACATGTTTGTACGGTGAAACCTGTACGAGACGGAACGTTCAAGGGACTGAAATATTATTCCGTTTTAGACAGATTTCCGTTTTCTATAAAGGGCCAAATCAAAGCACTAATCATTGAACAGACTATATTTTGATTCCGTTTAAGACAGGTTTCCGTCTTAGACAAGTTTCACTGTATTTTAAATGTTTGTTTAACGTGTGTGAGCGTTCATGTACATATTTTTCAGCATTGCTATGTATTCTGTAACAATTTTATGTCGTTCTTGTTGAGAATGCCGACTTCTTCTCGAAGGCCCTGTACATAAAACCATGGCTCAAGCCTGCCCACCCCCCCCCCCAAACAGGTATAGGGTCCCAACTTAGGAAGCTGAAATCGTTAAGACGTCTATAAGTGGTGGAAAAAACAGATTTTTAATCGTATTATAGGTGAATTTGTACGACCCATCTCAGGTCCGGCGAGTTCCGTTCCCAAGTTTAGGTCACGACCAATAGGTTAAGAACCCCCCGGTTTAAGGGGATTACCCGAATAAGGGATGCCTCTGCTTCAAAAACGGAGGTCCTGATCTTAAGAACCTTTGAATAGAGGACAAGGACAAGAAGGTCTTGTCCTGTGGGTGTCTCTCATTGATAGGTTTTTAGAGTCAAACTGTGTCATAACGATATCGAAGATTCCACGAAATTTTGTCGTTGTAACCAAAGTTGACGTCTTAAACACATTTTTCCAAAAATATAATTCGATGAAATCAATTACTATGCATGAAGTATTTATATAAGCAAGGTTCATCAACATTATTCTCTATAGGAGACTGCCCAGACGGCCAATTATTGACGTTACATCCAAGTTGGTTCCTTTCTATTGACATTATAAGCAAGGTTCATCAACATTATTCTCTATAGGAGACTGCCCAGACGGCCAATTATTGACGTTACATCTAAGTTGGTTCCTTTCTATTGACATTATAAGCAAGGTTCATCAACATTATTCTCTATAGGAGACTGCCCAGACGGCCAATTATTGACGTTACATCCAAGTTGGTTCCTTTCCATCGACGTTATAAGCAAGGATCATCATCATTATTCTCTATGGGAGTCAGTCCGGTCGACCAATTATTGGCGTTATATCCAAGGTGGTCGCTACAGGGAGGAGGGGGGGGGGGGGTGTTCCACGGAGCATTTACAAGATCCGCGAAACCAAAAAGGTTGGAAAACATCGTTCTATGGCAATCGTTCTCAAACTTTTGTCAAATAGTTTGGCTGATATTTTCCCGCATGAAATAGTTTCTTCAAAGCATAAATAGAAATACAAATCAATATTTCCAGCTCACAGCGAAACCCCTAGGAGTCGCGACGTACGCTTTGAGAAAAACACGCACGTTCTATGGGAAACATAGGGACGACGAATTATTGACGTTACAGCCGAAGTGTCGTTACAACCGAGATCGTTATAACCGAGTGTGACTGTATATTCAATTTTGAATTAATATTCATCAATTGTCAAAACATTCCTGTGTACGCATTTAGTTGGACACCCACCCATAAATGACCGAATGTTTTTGTCTTGACCGAACGAACACACGCGCCGCGATTGTTTATTTCAATCTGTTAAGTATCAAAGATATAGGCCCGAAAAAAACAAAAAAAAAAGGCTTTTTTACTTTCGAACGACATGATGGCATGACAAGGCCATTCCGTTATGACACACATCTTTGATGGCAGTAGAGTAAACAAGATCCAGTTGATGGCAAGGCCAAATTGCTCTTTTTTTAACGTCAGGAAACAAAGTGGCCGTGAAACAAATTTAAAAACGAAAGAAAGTGTGATCTACGTTATGTTCTGCCTCTTTTCCTCTGTAATCTCTACTTCCGTGTGGGTCATTTATTCCGTGGACTACTTCCTGGGAACCATCAATATGCTTTTCGATTAGTGTTTATCGAAAAATTGGGTGGGTCTTGATTAGAGCTGCCCTCAGGGAGTGTGCAACAGGTGCGGTTGCAGCCGTTGTGGTGGTGGTGCTCGAATCGTCAGTCATAGTGACAGACTCGCATCGCGAGGACCCGGGTACGAACCGATCTCCCCGTTGAAAAGTCGCCACAGAGAGCAACAGGCCTACAGCGATGTAATTGTGATCTTGCAATTGATTTTATACTTAGACTAGCTATAATACCCGGCGCTGCCCGGGTTTTCTTCAATTTCAGGGAGGACTGAAAAGTGACCAAACGATTATAAAAAGGCATATATAAACTATGATATTATATACTGACAGGATTAAAGAAGTGGCAAACCATTGTAAAGGCATATACATGTCCGAAACACATTGCTAGGGAAACCATGGTAACCAAAGTAAACATTCCAAAAGTGATTGTTGGGGCCCAGGAAACATTATTGCCCGAAAGTTTTTTCGCCCATTTCGGACATTTGCTCAGGTCCGACAAACTTTTAAAGAAGCCTATCGTCTACCGTTCGAGTCGGGTCCCGTTTGGTATAGGCTACATGAAAAATTTGACGATCGATCTGAAATTGCTGATTTTGTATAGAGAACACACACACCAGACAGAAAACCAATTTTATATACATTTTACACTTAGGTTATGATTTTATAGTTGTTATGATTGTAATGTGTATTTCGTAATTGCCAGAGAACACAGAACTTTTCACCTAAGGTTCATAACTAGAGCCCGGATTATATGCATTTGCATATTTCGGCTTTTTTTTTTAGCATTAATGCATATAAATGCATAAAATCAAAGAATTTTCAGTACAAATGCATATTTTTGAAGGTTTATTTAAGCTCACTCAAGTTTTTAAAATCATTTTTCAACTAAATATTGTTCATAATATTTTCATAACATTGGTTTTTTTCCCAAATAGGGTGAAATATAGTGAATTAATACATATTTATAAAATATTTTACGAATATCAACCGTTTTATTGTAAGGCTATTTTTAAAGAGATATGTCAAAGTGCTTAATTTTTTTCAGAAATAGTGTCGAAATTGTTTTGTTAATGCTATTTATTGAGCAGCTACAACAAATTTGAAATAAAAAATATGTAGAAGATATTTGTATATGAGGGAATATTTTTTTTGTAAATGAATATATATACGTATGTGTGCACTAAGAAATAGAAAACATGCATTTTACAAACAAATCTGTTTTTTTTTTGCATGATTTTTTTTAATGCATATTTTCTCATTTGTATACAAACCTCGGAATTTTTGACTTTTTGGAGTGCTTAATGCATATTTTGGGATTTCAAGTGCATATTTTGGGATTTCAAGTGCATATTTTGGGATTTCAAGTGCACATTTTGTATTTTAAGTGTTTCCATTTTTAAGTACATATATTTGCATATTTTGGCACTTTTTAGTGCATATAATCCGGGCTCATAACACATTTCTGTAATTTTTTCTTCCGTAAAGTCTAAAAGTTTTCTTGAATCCCGGAGGATTTATTTCACCAATTATGCAGTTATTTCTTTCTTGAATTCTGAATTTTCACCAGTTCTGGAATTATTTCTTCATATTATTTTTGATTCATCAAGATCAAAATTTTTCGCAGTTTTCGGGCTTTTTTTCCTCTCATGTGTGTGTTTCAGAATTAACTTCAGTCTTGAGTTTTTCATCAATATTTGCGTTAATTTACATTTGTGTTTTAATTACATTTGTTTAGATGTGTGTTTAAATTGTTTTGTATGGATATATCTCAGCATTCCTGTACATTTTCAAATAATAGATGCCGTTTTCCCGCCCCACAACCAAATATATACGAATTCTAGGCAAAGGGGACCCTGAAAGTTTTTGGGGCCCCCGAAGCTTTTGAGACGCTCCTCTGGCTCCGCTATTATATTCGCACCGGGCCTCACGTCTGGTAAGGGCGGCTCCAACTTCTAGGCACGAATGCATATTTCGCCTATAGTTAGGAAATTGACGGCAGATGGCAACAGCCAACACCTTCTAGAGCAGAAGGTGCTCTAGAAGGAGTTGCTACAGCACGCATATATAATAAAAATTACACAAGAAAAAACTTCACGTTAGGTTCGCTGTGCGTACTATATATGCGCAGTTTCCAGCATGGCCCAGGTTTTCGACCACCTGCTAAAATCTCTTCATTGACACAGAGCTGTGGGAGATGATCTGGATAGGAGGAGGAGGAGGTAAGGGTGGCCCTGGTCTTACTGCATGAGCCTGCAGTGGCCCAGTGACCTCTTTCGATTTCCTAAAATATGTTGGCTGATACGCTGGAAATACCTTCTATGTTTAACTAACCACATGCTTACTCTCGAAAAACGTTAACCCGATCTCATTTTCATGAGGCCTTCTTTGGACTTAAGGCCCCGGGCCGTGCCCGGGTGGGATCCATCCGTTAAGACGGCGCTGACTCAGAGAGATTTATGCGATCAATAAAACTCCCAATTCAGGAAGATAGCTAGTGTTTAAGTCCCGCTGAACTGTTATTGTATTAGAACCTTTCCTTTTTTTTCCTAATTTACTTATGCTGTCGTCACCCTCTCCCCCCCCCCCCCGATGGGAAGAGTGTTCTTAGCGACCCCTTTCTTAACTCAACCTATAGGTTCCGGCTATATGATTATCTATGTCATAAGTTCAGGCCCTGGGCAAATATGAATTTTTGGAACCTCCTTATAATTTAATTTCTTTGAGGAAAAGATGTGGGGGAGAGGAGATAGTATTATTATACCACACTTATAATGCAGAAAGCAGCCAAGTCGAAGCCAATGAAAATTTGTGGGGCCTGCGCACGTGCCCTGTTCGCATATGCGAGAAACAGGTCCTATGTTTATGTATAGCTCCCACTAACCCCGTAAAATAAATTCCGAAGTCTCTGAATGAACGATATCACATATTTTTTTTGGAAACCCTGTGCAGAATAAATTAAATTCGAGTTTGTATTTCTTCTTTGTTGGATCCACCCTCTCGCTTAAGGGTGTGAACATAGTGCGTGCGTATTTCAGATTCTGGAAACCCGCGTCGTCTCCGATTGGTTAAAAACCCGAATTTCAACTTTTTTTTTAAACTAGAAATTTTGGTTTTTAACCAATTTAAAATATACAACATTATCAGCCATGTTGGCTTTCTTCACACGTATCAACATGTGCAAACAAAACCACTACCATTCGGAATCAGCATCCCCTGGAGCATAGTTATGTTCAGTTAATCAAGTAATTAATTGAGTGATTATCATGTTTACCAATACGAGTTTGGGATTATACATAATCACCGTTGAATGCGATAAATTTCCGATTTATGAACAAAAATTCACAAATTGGAAGTTTGAAAAAAAAATTAGAGTTCGCCCGATTTTACTGGCCGCTAACGGGGGGAAGCGAAATACATTAAAGTCCTGTTCCACGAAACCGGGGTCCGCTAACGGGGAGTGTCCGTTAAGAAACGGGGTTCCACTGTATTCTTATTTATAATAAATAATGTACAGTAAACATCATATAATTTATAAGTTGAAAAATATTTTTTTATTTCAATGAAGAATAAATACTCAAGAGTTGAGAAAGGTTTAAGAAACGGGAAAAACCGGGAACTTTTTGTGAAATAAGTCAGGACCGCCAAAAAAAACCCGGGACTATCCCTGGAAATACGGGACGCATGGTCACACCATTTTGCCGTAGTCCAACCTTCGCAAAATAGGATGATTTTATTATGGGAATTTTTGTCATTCCCTCTCTCTCTCTCTCTCTAGAATTTGCACTTTGGGCCAAGGCCGTGTTAACGGCATCATGGGCCACCGCAGGGCCCGATTAACCATTAAGCAAAATAATCATGTGCTTAGGGCATCAGTACAAAAGCGGCACCACAAAAAGATATCAAATGGTATTTTTTTTTTTTAATCTGCAATTTTTTTTCAACATCGATCATCCCATAGAAGATCCTAAAAATTGTAAGGACACTTGATTGTATAGTTGAAGATCATTATCACAAGAATGGCACGAAAGATGAGAATCTAATAATATTGCAAAGTGTACTTCACATTATATTGCTGAGTTTTTCGATTAGCTTTTCACAATTTTCATAAAGTACGCCCAGGGCTGTCTTAACATTATCATACGCTCACATTCAAAGCGACTTTTCTGAGAGAGGCACTACTACCTAGCTAAAAATTCCTACCTACCTATTTGCATATTTACTCTTGAAAATCGGAACCAGATCTAATTGTCACTTGACAACCTGGTGCCAGAAGTGCCCAGATGGGCCCCATGCAGCAAACCAAGTTCTACAAAAGAAGCACATGATTTTTGTGGGTCATTAGTAGATCAACTGTGTGTAGTTTGATCTGTAGAAGTAAAAGAAATGCTACCAGGTGTAAATTACAAACTTGAGAATGTATCTGAAAGAAAAGATACCCAATATAACGGTGATTCAGCAGAAATAAAATACCTATTGGCCGGGTCGCAACTGGATACTTGGTTAGCCGGGGCAACCACTCATTTAGGCACCCCCCCCCCCGTAATGCTGAAGGATAGGTTGAATGGTGAAATTTGTGCCCCCCCCCCTTTTGTAATGCGGCTGGGGCACCGGAAGTGCCTGCTTGCCCCCCCCCCCCCACTACTTGCGGCCCTGCCTATTGGTAATATTATGGCCATTCTAAGGCCGTTCGGCGTAGCGGTATGGTTCTAATTTTAAAAATTCTCAAAACGTGACCAGAAATCTCCCTGTACGAGTTTTGAGGATGAAAATACAGTTTACACAAAATAAAAAATATAAATTTTTATACGATCCCCCCCCCCCCCCGTCCTCTAACTTCCAATTAGACAGTAGTTGCTCTTTCTCTTCTGAGCCCAACAAACAAATTACATGTTTTTAACGGCATTATTCCCTGAGATATTCGAAAATCGGACACAGGTCCGGGCTTAAGAGAATTTCGCGGCTCAATGCAAAAAGAAAAAACAATTTTTGCGGCCCCCTCTAAAAAAATATCATGTAGTTGCTCCCCGACTTACAAACTTTTTGAGTTACGAACGTAAATCTTGAAGGGGAAATTTCCTTTCAGAAAGAACGCATTTTTTTATTATACTCATTTTTTTTTTCATTACATCAGGAACGCGTTGATAGTCTGGATCGTAATCAAAAACGAAACATTGAGAGAGAATGGCATTCAAATTTATTTTACAAAACTCATAAATTATTAATAATAATTAGCACGTGGTCCACCTGCTTTGCCTCATGCAAGAAATTAGCCCCGTTCGAAGTGAGCATTTCATGATTGAAAGGAAAATACCGGAACATATTTCCAATGAGTGACAAAGGTTTTGGGCCCCGGTATGTCTTTGAACGGCTTCACTCTATCCGAGGACCTGACAACTGGACAAGATGACTCCAAAAAACATGTATCGTGAAGGTGAAGATACGGTCATCGTAACAGTGTCTCGGAAAAGTCTCTTCATCGCACCATTTTCGGTGCAACAAGATTCCACGAGACAGCTTGAGACATTCATTCCTAATGGAAGGAAAAACAAATCTATGATGTTTCAATTTTACTCATAACTTTTTTCTTTTATACAAGAAATAATCTAAAACGAACGCATCGTTATAACCTTTTACCGGTCGAATTAAGATTTGAATCGATTTTCTTAATTTCATTCTGTGTTACTTCCATAAGATTCATGAAAAGAAATTTCCTATTTATGTTTTCTGAATTCGCCCATCCCATGTCCATAGAAACAACATTAAAATCAAGGAAATGGGGAAGGAACCATGAAGAATCAGTGAATGACAAGTTGACATTTTGGTGAAAGGAAATTTCATTAGAAAGTGAGAGAATTCTCATTTCTCTTTAAACAGCAAGGGTGCACAACCTTTAGTAGAGTGAGGGCCACTTCATTCATTTGAAAACGTGTCGCGGTCCACTAGAGTTATCTGGAACATAGTCGTGGGTTACTTCAGTAATCTGTAGGTATGCCGCGGATCATTTACCTGTAAATGTGCCGCAGATCACTTGAGTGATCTGTGAATGTGTCACAGGCAACTCAAGTAATGCGCAACTGCACCGTGGGTCACTTAAGTGATATGGAACTGTGCCGCATGCGCAGGTCACTTAAGTGAACTGCCTTTAAATATGCCTTGAATGACTTAATTAAGTGATCTCTAAATACGTCGCGGGGGTCCCTTAAGTTAGTTGACGCAGTTAGATTTTACAAAATGAGGTATGAGATCGCGGGGCCACATTAGATGACTCAGAACGCCATAGGTTGAGCATGTATGCTTTAAAACATGAATGCTTAGCCTATGGCCCTCGGACTCATCTGATGCGTTCCGTGCCTTCAAACTAAATTTTGACTGACACTAGATCGTGGCTCGAATCATATTGAACAGACATAAATGTTTGTCATAATTTTGGAAGCGCTTCGTCATCTCTTTATCAAATATACGTTGCAATTCGATAACTTTGATCATTTTTCGAATTTTTTATTGCTGTTTTTGTTTAATTATGTAAATTAATGGAAGTAAAGGAATCAAGTAATGGAATTCCTTGACCCCCCCCCCCACAAGGATGGAGCAGACAGGCAGGATGGTCATAATAGCATCATGGGCCCCCCCCCCCCCCGAGCCAAGGGATTTTTTGGAGGCCGTACCTGAAAATTCTCGTAAAATTCAACTACGTCTCGTTTTTCTGAGGCACCTCTTCTCTTGAGGCCCTTCGGGCACGGCCCGGAGTGGGGGAGGCACGAGGACCAGAGGCGTCCTCATTTTTCGGTTTTGAATCTGGTAACCCTATCTGAAGGCCACACAATCCGTATTTTCACTTATTTGTTCGATCATCGGTATTGTCCGAATTTTTTTGTGGAAAGAAATAATTATTTTTTCTACATAAAAAAATCGTTTATTGCAAATGCACGAATTTTGGTACCGAAATTTTCATCTCATAAAAATTTCATGTTTTTTCTTTTCCTTTCTCTTCTCTCTCTCTTTCTTTTTTGATCATCGCAGGAGTTGCCTGAAATTTCGGGATTAGATGGCAGCACCAACAGTATATAAATCGAGCCTCCATCCAGCTTATATTACTGCAGAGAGTATGACGTCAGCGGTCTCCGCCTTGGCAATGCTGAGAACGGTGTCCTCCAACATCTCTCTTTGCTCGGAAGATCACGTTACTCGGTGAAAACACACACAATCCCCCGTTATTTTCTTATGGCATAAACAGGAGTTTAAAACAATAAATGCAAAAATAATTTCAGCATCGATGAGATAATTCCAGAATTAATGAAAGAGATAATTTCAGCATTAATAAAAGAAAATATTCTAGAATTAATGTAAGAGATAATTCCAAAATTACTTCCTTTGATACTTCCAAAATTAATGAAAGATAATTAGGAAAAGGGAATAGAGGAATGAGGGAAAGAGATAATTCCAAAATTAATGAAAAAAGGGGTAATTCTAAAATTAATGAAAAAAGGGGTAATTCTAAAATTAATGAAAAAAGGGGTAATTCTAAAATTAATGAAAAAAGGGGTAATTCTAAAATTAATGAAAAAGGCAATTCCAGAATTAATGAGATATAATTTCAGAATCAAGAAAAGTAATAATTCTAGCATTAATGAAAGAAACAAATTCAGAATTGATGAAAGCAATTATTCCAGAAGTAATGAAAAAAATAATATTTAAAATGGAAATAATTACAGAATTAATGAAAGAAAATTCAAGAAATAATGGAGGAAAATTCAAGAAATAATGGAGGAAAATTCAAGAAATAATGGAGGAAAATTCAAGAAATAATGGAGGAAAATTCAAGAAATAATGGAGGAAAATTCGAGAAATAATGGAGGAAAATTCCAGAATTAATGAAAGAAACTATTCGTATTAATGAAATAAATAATTTAATCTTTTTTCACCTTTAGATGAGTTCTCCATCCTTTTGTTTAATCTTTAAAATACAATATTTAGAGACCGAACTGCGCATTTCTATGGGAAAATTGCCAGGCGGGAACTTTGTTATCACCGAGTCACGTGATTTCCTTGCATCTGATGTCGCGGTGGCTGGATGCTCCCCCCCAGCACTGAGCTATAAAGCCAGGTTTTCCCAGGAGCAGGTTCCCTGTGCCGCGCGCAACAGTGATTCGCCCAGCGCGACACGCCGTCCACTCACCAGTAAGAAAAGCAGCATGACTGTTTTCCTACAGAGCGCAATACGCCTGACGACAGCGCATTACGTCGGGCGTGATTGGCCGACTGCTTCTGGAGGAGTCAAATGCCTCGTGTGCCGCGCGGTTTTGCCGATATTCTCTTCACTCTTGTGTGTTTTCTTCTCTTTCCCTTCAAACCGGAGCATGCAGACGACAGAGTAGCTGATGCCAAAGCCATATACTTTATATAGTCGTCCTCATCTGATGCGCCTCGCTAGGAAAACACAAACGCGTAGCGTGACTATGTAACACGATTCTATCGGCGCGAAATAGTGTGATTTGGTTCACGCTGCGCAGCAAACCTATTCCTAGGAAAACCCTGCTTAAGTGAGCCTTTCCTTATAGCTCAGTGCCCCCCCAGTAATATAAAGTTCCATGCAAGCCTCAGAATCTCTGTCGTCTGCTTCTCTCCAGGTTTTTTGTTTTGGACGTTTCCTTGCGTCCTGAAAAAATTACTGAACACAAACAGAACTTCCAGTTCTGTTTGTGAGCTTAGCTTGTAGGGAACCGAACAAACCGACTTCTTGTCTGTCGTCTGCTCATCAAGGGGTTCTTTGTTTTTGACGCCTCCTTATGCTCAAATAAAATAACCGAACTTTCAGTTTAAATTTCCAGTTCAGTTTATGAGCTTTGTTCATAAGGAACTCAGCCGAATAAATAATACAGTTTTTTACTTCCAACTTCTTCATCACCACAAGAGTCACTTTTAAATTTGAGATTAGATGGCAGCACATTACTATAAATTGGAATGTGGAAAAATTCACTTTTTACGATCTTACCTGTCGTTTGCTTGTGTGGAGGTTCTTTGTTTTGGATGTCTCCTTGGATCTTGAAAAAACCGAACTGGAAGTTTGATCTTTCAGGTCAGTTTATAAGCTTTGTTTATAAGGAGCAAAGCTGAATGAGAAGAATTTAGTTTTCAATACCTGAGCATCGTAGCATCGTCATCACCACATAAGCCACTTCTAATTTTGAAACTAGATAGCAGCACCAACAATGTTTTAAAGTATTCAAAAGAGTATTAAAAATTAATTTTAATTCCCTTAAAATTGTTAGTGCCATTGTGAATTCACTGCAAATGCTACAAGGCTAAAAAAAAAAAAAAACTGCTATTGGCGGACGGCGTAACGTTTCGAGTCACCCGGTATATACGGGACTCGTTACTTCCTAGATACAATATCTATAGGACGTATAGCCTAGCCTATAGTCTTCCCGCCTAGCGGGAAGACTGGATGCATTTATCGCACTCACATCCTGCTGTAGGGTCGCTAGGCTGGGATCTTTGTTGGGGCCTTAGAGGCCAGATTTTTTAACTGGTCCCTCGATAAAGAATTTATAGTATGAAAAAAAACAAAAATTATAAGAAACTAGGCTGAAGCCTTTCAGCCCCCACAGAGGCCGTGCGATCTGTGCAGCCACATGGGGCACCTCTCTAGGAAAGGATGCCAAATCCGAGTTGGAAGGTAAAAAAAAAATTTGTCGAGCTGATAAACACCATCGGGGGCACCAAAAATAGATCCCGCGCGGGCAGAGATTTCTTCTCTTTTCTGCCCCTACGCATTTGTACATCAAGGCCAACTTAAGACCGTCGTAGAGGATTTTTTGGGGGGGGGGGGGGGGTCTGGTCCCCCGAAATGTGAAAAAATGCCCGAAAAAAAAGAGAAGATGGCCAAATCTATTGTTCTATCACTTCGCCCCCCCCCCCCGAACGAAATTTCTGGCTACGCCTCTGCTATTGGTACCTCCAGACCAGACGGTAACTCCAACGAGAGGGGAGGTTTCCAAGGACAAAAAATTGCTAGATACTTTTCCTAGTCTCCCTTTTCGTGTTTGATGCTCTAAGCATGATTTTTTTTGTTAATATAGCCCTGAAAAATAATTTGTTAATATAGCTTCAAACTGAAAACCTCCTTTCACAATCAATAATAGTTCAATGGGGAAAAAAATTAAATTTTAATCAAAAATTTCCAAAGTATCTGCCGAGAAAGGAAAAAAAATTTTTCGAAGAAATTGCGGGGCCCGGTGCGACCGCACCTTTCGCGCCCTTCCTCTTAAGTCCAGTCCTGATCGGAGACAAATTGGGAGAGAACAGCATAAATGAGGGAAAGATGCTTGTCCCTTAGTTTACGATGTTCTTTCGCAGATTTTTTATATTTGCAACAACTTTCTAATTGGGTTTTTTAGAACAGGGTGTCCATGTAAAATCAATTTTTTGTGACACACTGTATTTTCATTCTCAAAACTGAAACAGTAGTTTCTGAACACATTTTTAGCATTTTTCAAATTGGAACCTTATCTCTACGACAAATAGTTGATGAGATGAAGAGCGAATCAACAGAGGCCCCCTATATAGTAAATCCATGGTCTATCTAAAAAATGGAAAAAAAAGTTCGAAAAAGTGCATTTTGGCAATTCAAAAAAAAAGGTCAAACTGACATACATGTCTCTCTATCTTGCATAATTTTAAAAATTAATCTTCTAATAAATTTTTCATAAGAATTTTCAATCAAGGAAATTATAGAGATGAAGCTGAATTTGGGGATGGAAAAACCAATAAAATTTAACATTGTAATTTCAAAGCTAGAATCAAAGGAAAATTTAAGATGCGTTGAGTTAAGAAGTAAATAATGTGGAAAAAACTTTTTTGAATGAGGGTCTATTTCCTCGTATAAAGTATGTAAAAATATATGATAGCTCATATCTCTACTAAGTATAGACACAAATGTGGTAAGTAGCATTAGTTTTAAAGATGTTATCAAAGACTTTGAACTAGAAAAAAGTAGGAGAAAGCTTTTATATAAATAAAGTCAGTGCTCACAAATATCATATATTCAACCTTAGGCACAGTCACGGATCCACAGCGATGAGTCAGGAGGGGTGGCTAATTGTGTATGATTGCAGGCTTGTCCTGTATTTTACGGGACAGGCCAAGTTTTACCATATTATCCGGATTTTGGGAGGGGTGATTACTTCCCACCCTACTTCTGGATCCACTGCTGGTCTTAGATTAGTTACTTCTGAAATAGTTTCATTCAATGTTTTTTTTTCCATTGATAGATTCGACATTGTGTAATTGGGTCTTCAAACATCTTAATCCGGCCTTGGGCAAACTGATTTTTCTGAGGCCTCCTACCTGTCTGGAACTGACATTTTACCATGGGCGGAGATGCGGGGGTGCCCCCCCCACCGTCAAAGGTGGAGTCCGACTGATCTAATGTATATATGAATTGTCATCATCATCATCTTGCCTCCCCCAGCAATGATGATCGTTAGGCTGACCATATTTCCTCGAGATAAATACGGGACATTGCGTTTCCAAATACGGGAAAATACGGGACATCGCCAAAAACAACGCCAAAACCAAACAAGGTTGCCAAATTATTGTTGAAATTACGGAAAAATCACAATGGCGGGAAATGATGCAAATTGCAGTGGATTACAATGTATTCCACGAGAGACAAACGTTCAAGGCAAATGTGGGAGATTAATATTCTCATATACAGTTGTAATTATCGTAAAATAATTTATGAGTTGAAAAATAATGTGAATCTTTGACTTCAATAAAGAATAAAAATTCAAGTTGGCTTCGTGTAAAATACGGGAAAAACCGGAACACTTTTGCCAAAAAGTCAGGACGGCCAAACAAAACAGAAAATACCGGGACGGTCCCGGGAAATACGGGACGTATGGTCACCCTAATGACCGTGCCCCCTCAGACTTCCAAGTCTATCTCCACCTATGCATTTTATCAATTTGCGCATGCTATAAATCTCGAAAAATCTTTACGAGATTTCATTATTATGAAGCCAATTCTCCGCGATTGAGGCCAGTTGCGTGGTTCAGTTGCCCCCATGGGCACCTACTTCTGGCATCGTTCGGATGGCCAAAATTACGGGAATGTCACGGAAGAATGGGTTTTATGGTCACCTTAGATTTCAAGAAAATAATTCGCATGATGGAGTCGCCATCTGTTAGCCATGAATTAAACTAAGAGATTCAAAATGAGTTTTCAAGTCAAATAATTAATAAATGTAAATTTACCGGGTTAATAATTTTCAATATTAATAATTACTCTCAGTACGTATATTAATAACATAAATTTTTAACTTGTGTTATATGATATAACACTTAATAATACGCCGAATCAGTCTTTAACATGTCTTGGCTGCTATAAAAAAACCTGTTATAGTCTAAAGTAGTGGTTCTCAACCGGGGGCCATGGCCCCCGGTTTTGAGACAGATAACTATCTAGTTACAGATACTACTAGTTTCAGTCCGGATAACTATCTAATTACAGATTCTACTAGTTTCAGTCCGGATAACTATCTAATTACAGACAGATAACTATCTAGTTACAGATACTACTAGTTTCAGTCCGGATAACTATCTAATTACAGATACTACTAGTTTCAGTCCGGATAACTATCTAATTACAGACAGATAACTATCTAGTTACAGATACTACTAGTTTCAGTCCGGATAACTATCTAATTACAGATACTACTAGTTTCAGTCCGGATAACTATCTAATTACAGACAGATAACTATCTAGTTACAGATACTACTAGTTTCAGTCCGGATAACTATCTAATTACAGACAGATAACTATCTAGTTACAGATACTACTAGTTTCAGTCCGGATAACTATCTAATTACAGATACTACTAGTTTCAGTCCGGATAACTATCTAATTACAGATACTACTAGTTTCAGTCCGGATAACTATCTAATTACAGACAGATAACTATCTAGTTACAGATACTACTAGTTTCAGTCCGGATAACTATCTAATTACAGACAGATAACTATCTAGTTACAGATACTACTAGTTTCAGTCCGGATAACTATCTAATTACAGATACTACTAGTTTCAGTCCGGATAACTATCTAATTACAGACAGATAACTATCTAATTACAGACAGATAACTATCTAATTACAGACAGATAACTATCTAATTACAGACAGATAACTATCTAGTTACAGATACTACTAGTTTCAGTCCGGATAACTATCTAATTACAGATACTACTAGTTTCAGTCCGGATAACTATCTAATTACAGACAGATAACTATCTAGTTACAGATACTACTAGTTTCAGTCCGGATAACTATCTAATTACAGATACTACTAGTTTCAGTCCGGATAACTATCTAATTACAGACAGATAACTATCTAGTTACAGATACTACTAGTTTCAGTCCGGATAACTATCTAATTACAGACAGATAACTATCTAGTTACAGATACTACTAGTTTCAGTCCGGATAACTATCTAATTACAGATACTACTAGTTTCAGTCCGGATAACTATCTAATTACAGATACTACTAGTTTCAGTCCGGATAACTATCTAATTACAGACAGATAACTATCTAGTTACAGATACTACTAGTTTCAGTCCGGATAACTATCTAATTACAGACAGATAACTATCTAGTTACAGATACTACTAGTTTCAGTCCGGATAACTATCTAATTACAGATACTACTAGTTTCAGTCCGGATAACTATCTAATTACAGACAGATAACTATCTAATTACAGACAGATAACTATCTAATTACAGACAGATAACTATCTAATTACAGACAGATAACTATCTAGTTACAGATACTACTAGTTTCAGTCCGGATAACTATCTAATTACAGATACTACTAGTTTCAGCCCGGATAACTATCTAATTACAGACAGATAACTATCTAGTTTAGCACAAAGCTATCTTCAGCCGGCACTGAGTGAGTGGCCTGAAGGGGAACGGAAAATCGAATAAAGAATGATTTGCTCTGGGGTATCTTTTTATGAATTTTGAAGGGGGTGCAAATTTGCAGCATTGCCTTTGCTAAAACGAAATAAAGTCGAATCCAGTTATAACTAAGCTGACCATATTTTCTCGGAAGAAATACGGGATACTGAAACTCCAAATACGGGAAAATACGGGACATTGCCAATTATCGCCAAAAAGGACGCCAAAAGTAAACAAAGTTGCAAAATATTGGAGAAATGACTAAAAATTTCAAAATGGCTGGAAATAAAGCATTACTGCAAATTGCAGTGGATTTAAATGAATTCCACGAAATAAAACGTTCACCAACACAAATGTGAGAGATTAGTATTCTTATTTATGATTGTAATTATCATGATATAATTTATGAGTGGGAAAATAATTTCATTCTTTGACATCAATAAAGAATAAAAATGCAAGTAAGCTTCGTGTAAAAAACGGGAAAAACCGGGACTAAAATGATGTTACTTATCCCAATTTTCCCAATAGATGACGTTACTATTCCAATAATTAAAACCGGCCATCAATAACTTTTCCCAACTCTAAAACAGAACCGCAAAAAAAAAAGCAGAAACGGAAAAATTTTCGGAATTTCCGACGGCTAATGGTAAATGCATGTGAGGGAAAAATAACACAAAACACTCATATCAATGAAGAAATATATGTTTCAAAGTGGAGAAAAAAAATGTCCCCAGACATGGAGTGACCATATGTTCCATATTTCCCGGGACAATCCCGGTTTTCTCTGTTTTTGTGGTCGCATCCCGACTTTTTTGCAACTCAAATTATACAAATACAAAGCCACAACAGGCAAAATGCCCAACCAGGTGGCTGAGAAAAAGATGCTCATAACAAATATGGATGTCATATACAGGGTTGGCAAAAAGTCCGGAAAAATTTTAAAAATTCATAAAAACCGGAAAAACAATAACGCTTTGCAGGGTTAGCATCGCTATGTCACGGGAATTTTTTTAAGACGGGAAAAAAATAACAAAAAACAGCCTATAGGTGGCGCTGGTACGAGCGACGTCGGTGGAAATATACAAATGGGACTGTTATAAGAACTTGCACCCCTAATCCACAATCAATTCACCGTTGTAAACCGTGCACGTGGACCTGCTGCACTCTGCCGTTGCTGGATTTGGGACTCGCCTGCAATGTGTTATCACCTGTGGTCACGTGGAACACATACTGCTGTAATAAACGATTTGGAGGCATTCTGTTCGTTATTTGCGTATCTTTTCTTTGAATTGTGTACGTCAGCGCGACCTATCGGCTGTTTTTGAGTTATATTTTTTCTTGTCTTAAAAAATTTCCCGTTACCTAGCGTTGACAATGCAAACCATATGTATTGTTTATTTTATCCCAATATATATCATTACAAATATAAATTAGAATATTGATGGCGCATCATGGCCCCCACATGCTAGTGCCGGGCCTCCAGGCCAGGATTTTTTGTGCTCCCCCCCCCAACCTCCCCTTGAGAAAAGATTATGGTGTATTTAATATGGCGTTGAAGGGGCTGGCGGAGCTTCAGGCCTGCACCATTCTTAGAGAGTGTGCAAGCATGTGAGTGACCTCCTCCTAACCAGACCATGGCCCAGCGCTCTTTTTCAACGAAGACATATCAGCAGGTGGTCAAAGACCTGGGTCATAGTGGAAAAAGTATTTGAGTGACCAAAATAATGTGCAATCATAATGACTGACCAAACAATAGCCTAGTGGGACGGAAACAGTGCGCAAGGACTGTGAGTATTCAGCAATTATTTGGGAAATTTCTCAGCTCCTCACAAATTTCATCAAGCAGAATTTTAATACAGAATAAAAATCCCCATGAACTTCGTTGAAAATACGGGACGTAACGGGATATTTTTGTAAATTAGTAATGGCAAAACTTTGGGGACAATATCCCGTCAAGTGCGAGTCATACTGTTCCCCCCCCCCCCCACACACTTCAAGTTATAACTATTATAATTAATGAAAATTATCTTCATACTTTGTTGAAAATATGAGTAAAAACGGGACATTTATCTTTGAAGAAAAAAAAGAATCGATGGCCAAAAATAGTGCCCATCCTTCCCATTATGGGAAATAAAGGACTGCTAAAAATTTTCTTTAGTTTCGAATGTATTCCAAAATTATATAAAAAAAAATTATGCGGTAAAAATTTATAATTAGTCATAATTATCATTCAAACAATCTTCATCGTAAAAAAGACTTACTACAGACTTGTAGTAGGAAATTCGACCATTTGGTGAAATGGTGGGTACCTGAAAAACAAAGAGGAGCCAAAGAGATTTCAACTCTACTCGGCACCCAACCACAAAGTTCCCAACCAACCTCCCGAACTCTTCAAGGAACTCTATTACGTCCGTCGCTTTTATACCCTCTCAACAGTGGCGTCATCATCATCATACAGTCATTCTTAGCACTGTCTGGAGAAACAAACGAATCATATTGAGTGTTGAAATTCGATTCTTTTTCCCTTGCTAACAGAAGTTGCAACAACAGCAACAAAAACAGTATATTGGGGGGGGGGGGGGGGAGGTTGCAGGTGGCTTTGGGAAGTAGGAATTCGGAGGCATTCACGAATATGGTCGAAGATATTTGATGGCACGATGAATTAATTTCGTTCAAATTTAGGACACCCTAAAATATGGCGGGGCATCTGGGCTAATGTCCAACTTGCCCATGCCGAAATCCATGGCCTCCATTCTGCAGCAGGGCCCCGTGGCTGGGTTCTTTGGCAATCCTCCTTGTCAGATGTTTCGCAAGCCCTGATGTAGTGAATTTATTGCATGAAAAAATAAATGATAAGTGTCGTCCGGGGCCTTCGGTCTGCAACCCTGTCAGACCCATTCTTGTGGTGGGGGGGGGGGGCATGTTGGAATCAGATCCAGGTGTACAGAGGCGGATTTACAGTTTTGCTGCCAGTGAGCTACACGAATTTTACCGCCTACCTCCCATTCTAGTTGAATTTTCTCGACCACTAATTACTCGAATTCACCGTCCTGAACGATAGGCCTGCTAGGCCAATGCTCTTGTAAATGCGCATGTGTCTCTAAGTCACTCTCTCTCTCATTTCACACACTCTCTAGGCCACGGGTTTCCAAATGTAGTTGCGCTGAACGTCAGTTGGAAACACGAGAGCTCTCGGGACTGTTTGGGGTTCTCCTCAGCGCCGATACTTTCTCTTTTATTTCACCTGCGCGGACTTGTTTCTCTGCTCGCAGGATATCCATATCTGCGCGGAATGAAAAAATATCATATCTTTAATGCACAAAAAACTGTGTGTACACGAAAACAGTCTCAGCAGTGTTCGCCAATACACGTCAAGATGCGTTATTCATAAGCTGACCATATTTACTCGAGAGAAATACGGGAAATTGGGATTCCAAATACGGGACATCGTCAATTATCACCAAGAACAAAGCCAAAAATGCGCAAATATTGCTGAAATCACGGAAAAATCGCAATGGCGGGAAACGAAGCGTTACTACAAATTGCAGCGAATTAAAATGAATTCCACGAAATAAAACGTTCAACATGACAAATGTGGGAGATTAATGTTCTTATGTATAGTTGTCATTATCGTAATATACACTGCTGGCCACCCAAATTGCAACACCAAGAAAGACAAGAGATATCGCAACAATATTTATTTTGCAGATAACATGTTGACCAAGCATCAAATGATTAAATTTATAGACTTCTGTGAAGTGTGGTTCCTGCCAAAATCAGTAGCCAGAGTAGCCGCCATTGTTGGAGATGACCGCTGCCACACGCCTCGGCATTGATTCAAAGAGACTTTGGATGTGTTCTTGGGGTACAGCAGACCAAGCAGCTTCCACGCGTTGCCAAAGTTGATCTGGTGTGGCAGCTGGGGATGTAATCTGGGTCAATCGTTGAGCAACCATGGACCACATGTTTTCTATCGGCGAAAGATCCGGAGAGCGAGCTGGCCAGGGAAGCAATTCAATCTGGCGATTGACGAAGAACCTTTGGACAATGCGTGCCACGTGTGATCGCGCATTATCCTGTTGAAATATGGCTGTGGGCAAGCCCTGAAGGTAAGGAAGGACAACTGGCTCCAACACCTCGGAGATGAAGCGCTGGCTTTTTAAAGTACCGGCAATGCGTACTAGAGGAGTGCGAGAGTGATATCCAATACCGCCCCATACCATAATACCCGGTGCAGAACCAGTGTGGCGGTGCATAACGCAGCTGTTCAGCATCCTCTCTCCACGGTGTCTCCAGACTCGAATCCGACCATCGTGGTGTTGCAGACAGAAGCGTGACTCGTCAGTAAAGACAATTTCATTCCATTGTGCCGTCCGCATCCTTCTTTCATCGCACCATTGGCGGTGGAGACGTCTGTGGTTCTGCGTCAAGGGTAGACGAAGCAATGGACGTCTTGCGGACAGACCACTCTGCTGTAAACGGCGTCGAGTGGTACGCGCAGACACTGGATGATGCGGTACAGACTGAATGTGCTGTGCTATGGTTCGTGATGTGGCTGAGCGATCCGTCACTGCCATACTCCTGTCATCACGTGAAGTGGTGCACTGAGGTGGATGCGATCGAACACGTCGGTCCGTCGTACCCTCCTGCATCCAACGATCACATATCCGCATTACAGTTGTTTGGTTTCGTCCAACACGACTACGATTTCCCTGAAAGATAATCCACAATCTCGGTAGGTCACTATCCTTCCTCTGTCGAACTCGGATACTTGATCAAAAGATGATCGCTGTTTTCTACGAGGCATAATTGATCGTTTTTTTGAAAAAACCACAAGAAAAACACAATTGCCGTACTTCAAATCGTCGAAATCTCCAAGCCTTAAATAGCGCTTTGAAGTGGCGCCACAGGCGCGCGTGATGTGCGTCTGCGCTGAAATTCTAATCATTTGCATGTCTCACCTCCGCTAATGCATGTTGTAAATTTCATATTATTTGCATGCTTCCTTCAGGGTGTTGCATTTACGGTGGCCAGCAGTGTAATTTATGAGTTGGAAAATGATTTCAATTTTCGACTTCAATGAAGAATAAAAAGTAGGTTTCGTGTAAAATACGGGAAAAACCGGGACACTTTTGCCAAAAAGTCGGGACGGCCAGAAAAAGGAAGAAGACCGGGACTGCCCCGGGAAATACGGGACGTATGGTCACCCTAGTTATAACGAACTTCAAGAGACCAAACCATACATGAGGAAAAATACCCGCGAAATTTAATTTTTAAAAACTACATTGCTGTATAACTTAAGCCTAAAATTACTGTTGTTTCAATCGTAAGTGTTCATGTGCCATTCCTTTCAATTTAACAGGAAGAACGTAATTTTAAACATATTTAAGACGGTCTTGACGTCATTTGGTTTGCTGATTGGTTTCTATAAGCAATCCAAGCAGATAATGTATTATGACTTCCTCTAAGATTGACACCACATCCATAAAGTTTTTTTAATCGATACTCTAATGCTCCTCCTATTAACTGGTCTACTAATTAAGCCCTGCTGCTGGCCTGCAACATCCCAAATAATTTCAATGCAATTTTCCTATCCTGCAAGAGCAATGTTGTGGACATTATAAAAAAAATTCTAAAAGGGCGTATGACCACATTTAAAGCAATTCAAATCCCTTCATTTGAGGCTCACTGCGTCTGCTGATTTCTCAGAAAAGTGCAATAAATTCTCAAGCAAGTCTTCATTTTGAAATGTCCACAACCGGCTCAATGCGTCTTTTTGTATCTGTCAACCTAAAATTTATGGTTTTTAGTGTTGATAATACACATGCAAAACCAATTCAGCGACGGGTTTTCACAATCTGCAAAGACTGCGTGGATTTGATAGTTGAAAATGATGTCTAAATGCCAAAGATTTAGAGTTCGAGTCAAAATGAAGATGTCAAATAACTGAAATTGTGCTTCGTATAAATGAAATATTTTAATATTGGAAGATAAAAGTAAAAAAGGACTGTTTTAAGATCAAATTGCCGAAGTTCAATTACGTTAGTGCAAAAATGTTAAATTTTTTTTTGGGGGGGGGGGGGAAAACAGTCAAACCCCATTATAATGAACTCCAAGAGACCGGAGAAATCACTTCGTAATAACGAATTTCGTTATAAAGGAATTACAGATTCTTATATCGTTCCTATGTAAACTTATCCGAGGGATTAGAAAAGTTTTTGTTAAAACAATATTTTTTCCCGTTATGACGACTGTATTTCGTCTCAAACTATTTTTTTATGTGTATATGCAGGCTGCATATGGGTAACAGGGCGTATGACACTTTTCCGGCTAGCAGTTAGTCTTTTAGAGACATACCCAACTAGAAAAAGTATCCAAATCACGTGTCCAACTCAGATATGTCATTCATGTTGTAAGGGGTTGCATAGCTATAAAATAAAATAAAAAAAACAACTCTTTATACCGTCCCCATGTGCCAAAGAACCCAATTAAGAAGTTGTTGCTCTGTCTTTTCCGATGCCAACTAAAATAATTTCACGTTTCCAAGTGCAATATTCACCGAGATATGCGAATTCGAAAAATTGAGGAAATTTGGGAAAAAACAGCATTCATTGCGGGTAAAATTGTTTCCCCACATTTAATGCTGTTTTTTTCTCAACTTTCTTTGAATATCTCACTTGGAAACGTTGATTTGTTTTTGTTGGAGACAGGGAAACAACTTTCCGATTGGGTTTTGGGGCACAGGGTGTCCGTATAAAAAGTTAACTTTTGTATTTTGATAATTATACTACCCCTGGCAACATGAATCAAATATCTGAGGTACTACACATTATTCGGGTGCTTTTTCCAACTGGAAGTATGCCTCTAGGACCAACGGTTCACCAGTAAAATGCCATATGCCCCGTTACCTTTGCGCCCTGTATATTAAATATAGTGCGGACTGTTATGTGAAATATTGTGCTGTGTTTAAACAACAAACATTGTGTTGCGTGCCAACTCGCACGTTGCTGCGTTCGCTTGCGGCCACATTATGAAACAAAAAGCCACTTGAAGGCATCTTGTCACATCCACCGAAATATCAGATTTTCACCGTATCAAAATTGAAGTCAACAAACTGATAATTTTTTTATTTGAAAATCTGATTATTTATATTTTCCTATGGGCTTGAAATCCTGATAATGAATCATTATATGTTCACATGCATAGGAGTACGCAGAATTTACTCGAGATGGGGGTTCAAGTTTTTCCTTCTGAGCAGGTTTTTTGTTTTTTTCCTGCAAAATAACACTATAATCTTGGCTCAATCCCCTTGGCACCCCCTTTACGTACGCCAATGTTCACATGAACAGTTTTGTCACTGCGTACATGATATCTCTGAAATGAATGGTTCAAACAAATATTTAAAAATTTTTCTCACATATTTTAGTTAATTTTTTTAAAATTCATATTAGGGCTACAACATGAACCTATATCCTTGATACGTGTATTATTGTTAAAAATGATGTGAAAGTTTCAACTTTTCAACTGTGATTCGTTTGTGTTACTACTTTTATCCGCATGAAGAGAAGAAAATTAACAAAACTGCTTGCTACCAGTTTTTGCTGTTTTATCATTCCAAGAATGCGTATTTTAGAAGTTACAACTGACATTTCTCAATGAAACCATAATCTTTTACACAAAAAAAAACTAATTTGGAAATAATACAAATTTCATCCAATACAGTAACTTGATGACGTTGTGCCGTCTTCAAGCAGAGTTTACATTGATTGAAAATAATGTATTCTATTTTTTACTGTATTCTATTATGTTTATTTTGTGCTTTTGTTATTTTCATAAATTAAAAGTTAATCGAATTAAATTCAAACATATTTATATACTTCAGACAATTTTTTAATAACTATCTTCTAATGGGAGGAGGGAGTAGAAAATTAGTCATGTTCGCAAGGGGGGCCACAGAAATGAGAAATGGTTGAAAGGGGGCCATGGCCAAAAAAAAGGTTGAGAACCTCTGGTCTAAAGCAGTGATTCCCAACGTGGGCGTTAACACCCCCTGGGGGACGGTAGAAACTAAGGGTATAGCATAGGATCCTATGGGTTGGATTGCGCTAGAAGAAAAAAAAACCCAAAGAAGGGGCGATGGGACAAAAAAAGTTGGGAAACTATGAAAGGTGTCTAGAACATATAAAATATAATTTAGTGGTTAATTTTATCTAAGCTACTGATTACTCGTGTTCAATATACTAAGTGGAATAGAGCTGCTTATTCAAAATATGTATTATAGGGGCATCATAGAGTGAGGTTTTAAACTTCAGAAACTATAAATCAGTAAAAAAACTTATTGCCAATGTTGTCAAACAGTTTTTTTTAACCTGATAGATAAGAAAATTAAAAAAATACTTACTTTTATGTAGATTAAAGGATTTTACATTCGGAATTATAATTACTGAGAATCTATTTTGATATTTTAAATTTTCTGACCTGCCCAAAATTTTATTTCCATGTAAAAATTCTTACATAGAATCTGTTAATGCACTAATTAAACTCATTTATTTTCATCTAAAAATTTCTTAGAGCTCAGGGCGTATAAACTCACAGTTTTGAAAAGTACTTTCAACCAAAACAGAGCCGACAGGACTTGGTACCCAAAGCATTTGTTTTGCACATTTAAAATTAAATACAGCTTCGATTGGAAAACCATTGCATTATAAATGCTAGTAAATATACCATATCATAATGCAGAAGTAAGAATAACTAAGTTTGATTAAGGATGAGGTTACAGGAGTTTCTTAAGCATCAAATACAAGCATTGCCAAATTAAATGACATTTTCGTTCTAGTTTAGTATTTTGATCGCTAGATATATTTCAATGTTATGCACAATAAGAGTATCTCAGTGATTATCTAGATAATTTAATAATAATAGAAATCAACATTACATAATATACGATGTAATAAACTTTTTTAAGCACTTCTGTCGTAAAAAGAGTACAGCAGATGGTTTATATCAATGCATGCATATCAGGGTTGGCAGTTTAAACTGGCACGTCAAAACCCTCTCTGTCAAAAACCTTGGTCAAAAACTTCAAATATTGCTTTTTGATATAAAAATTCCCATTGGAAATGCACACGTTAATTGCATGTAATGTTTAAAGTGACTATGTTATACAAAGAATAAATAGTTAATATGATTCTAAAATAATTTTCTACTCTCAACAGAATTATTTTGGACAATATATATGGTTTTTTTTTCCTTATAAAATTTGAATAAAGCATAACATGAACATTGAAGGGAAAACTGTGGAACGATTTGACATTCTTTGATTCAAGATGATTCTTGACCTTCCAAAATTTCTTCAACTGCTTATATATGTGTTTGCATTGATATAAACTATCTGCTGCACTCTTTTTACAACAGATAAGTGTTTAAAAAAGTTTATTACATCATGTATGTAATGTTGATTTCTGTTATTATTAAATTATCTAGATAACCACTCATACTTAAAACGATACTCTTATTGCGCATGGCATCGAAATATATCTAGCGATCAAAATACTAAATTGTAGGACTAAAATGTCATTTAATTTGGCAATGCTAGCTTGTATATGTCAAACTTAGTTATTCTTACTTTTGCACTATGATATGGTACATTTACTAGCATTTATAATGCAATGGTTTTCCAATTGAAGCTGTATTCAAACATGCAAAACAAATGCTTTGGGTATCAAGTCTTGTCAGCTCTGCTTTGGTTGAAAATACTCTTTAAAACTCTGTGAATTTATACACACTGATCTAAGAAATTTTTAGGGGAAAATAAATGAGTTTAATTAGTGCATTAATCGATGCTGCATGAAAATTTTAAATATGGTGTAAAATTTTGGGCAGATCAGAAAATTTAAAATATCGAAATAGATATTTTTCCTCAGTAATTATAATTCTGAATATTATTACTGAGTACACTTACTTTTATGTATAAAATCTACATAAAAGTAAGTGTTTTGTTATTTAACATACCTATCAAGTTAACAAAAACTATTTGACATCATTGACAGTAAGATTTTGATAGTTTTAATACCGAGTTAGTTTCTGGGGTCAAAAACCTAACCCTGTGATACCCTATCATACATATTTTGAATAAGCAGCTCTATTCCACTTAGCAAATTGAACACAGGTAATGAGTAGCTTAGATAAATAAACCATAAAATTATATTTTATATGTTCTAGGCTCTTATGTTGAAGAATTCAAAATTGCGAATTTTAATTAATATTTTGTTTTAATTATTGTAATAAATTAATGTTTAAAAATAAAACATTGTAATATGCAAAAAAGTAAGTTTTTCATCATGTTGTATACCTATTGTGTTCAAAACATTATCAAAAGGCATTCATTTAGATTTTTGACAATTTAAACAAGTTTTTGACGCTTGTCATGTCAAAAACCCAACCCTGACGCATATATAAGCAGTTGAAGAAATTTTGGGAGGTCAAGAATAATCTTGAATCAGACAATGTCAAATCATTCCATAGTTTTCCCTTCAGCGTTTATGCTATGCTTTATTCAAATTGTATATTTTATACGGACAAAAACCATATATATTTTGTCTAAAATAATTCAGCAGAGAGTAGAAAATTATTTTACAATCATATTAAACATTTATTATTTGCATAACATAGTCACTTTAAACATTACATGCAATTAATGTATTTCCAATGGGAATTTTTATATTGAAAAGCAATATTTGAGGTTTTTGACTTGGCAGTCAAAACAAAAGGCAGACAAACCATCAAAAACTTACCACAACCCTGAGTGTAACAAAGTGAGAAATCTAAATTTTTTACACGGTCCTCCTGTCCTCCAACTTCCGATTAGGAAGATGTTGCCCTGCCTCTCACGAGGCAATAAAAAACAATTCCAAGTGTTTGAGCACAGTATTTGGAGAGATATTTGAATTCACAAAAGTACCGAAAAGAGTTTGGGAAAAGAGTGTTGTCCGTTACCTTTTTTGAAGTTTTTTCATAACTTTTCTCCAATTTTTTTTTAATTCAAATATCTCAGTCAATATTGAAGTTGAAAACATGGAATTTTTTTTTGTTGGGCGCAGAAAAAAAATAGGACAATAATTGCCTAGTTGGAGGTTAAGAGGACGGGGAACTATGAAAATGTATTTTTTCATTTTGTGAAACACTACATTTTCATACGAAGGATTTTAACAGCCGGCTGATTCGAAGATGTATTTAAGAAAGAGATAGAAAATTCAACAGCCTCCCTGAGGAGAATCAAATCCACGTCCTTCCACTCTCCGGGTGAATGCTGTAGGCCATTAGACTACAAAGGCAACGAATATCTTAGTGGGTTTGATTCCCTGCAAAAGCAGTTGAATTTCTCTCCTTCCTAAATATATCTACGCATCATTCAGCTGTTAAAAACTTTTGTATGGATAGCAGAGAGTGACATCATCCTTGGACTGCATTTTCACTCTCAAAACTGGCGCAGGATAATTTTTGAATGAATTTTGACTATTTTTAAAGTGGAATCATACCTCTATGACAGACGATTGATGAGAGCATGGGCCTCCACATCCTGGAGTGGGCCCCTGGACAGACTTTTATGGGCCCCTTCTGTAGTTAATTTATAGCGTGAAAAAAACAAAAAATTATGAGAACTGTCCCGGCCCTGTCAGCCCCTCCTTTGTGGGGCCCATGGATGAGGGAATTGCCAAAACAATTCTTAAATATACAGTACAGTCAAACCTCGTTAGTGCGTCACCTAGTTAACACGTCACTCTGCTTAACGGGTCACTTTTTGGAAGTCCCAATTGTCCTCAGACAGGAATTGGCACAGCTATGGCTTACTCCGTTTTACGAGTCACTCAATTTATTAAATCATATTTTTTCTCTCCCAATAGTGACTTATTAACGAGGTTTGACTGTATATAGTGAAACCTGTCTCAGACAGACAGTATGAGACGAAAACCTGTTTTCAACAGAATCAAAATGTAGTCTGTTCAATGAATAGTGATTTTATTTGCACTTTTATAAAAAACCAGAATAATATTTTGATCTACTGTTTCGTTTCGTACAAGTTTCACTGCAACAGGCTTTTAGAGATCATAAAATAAATTAGGCGCCAGCTCAGGAGTAAAGAAATTTTTTTTTGAAAGAAAAAAGTCCAAAAATATTTATATTTTTGTACATTTTTCGGGACTTGGAAAGGGTCTCCACTTGACAGGCATGCTGATATAAATAACGAGAATCTCGCATTCTCTTCAGACTTCTATTCAATACCACACATTGGAAATTTATGCGACAATCCCAATTTGTGAGTCGCTACAGTGACCTAGCGATTGTCAAGCCTTGGCTTACAGGGGTTGGACAAAATAATATGAACACCTGTGAAAAAAAAACCACTTGAGGGAACCTGTCGTATACTCAAGCCCTCTAGTATGGAAGAGTGCCACCTAGCGGGCCAGAATGTGCCACATTAGTCTAGTCGTAGCAGTTATAGCATTCGGATGCGAAATAGTACATTGGGGGCGTTAAAACTTTGTTATGGCTTACCTTACAGATTTCGAAAGAGGCATAATTGGTGGAGCCCGTCTCGTCGGGGACCACAGTAACAAAAACGGCCATCCTTGTTGGTTCAGGAGAAGTACCGTGACGACGGTAATGACAGCCTATAGCAAACAGAGGAAGACATCATCCGCCAAGCATAAGAGTGGCTGAAAGTCAAAGATCACTGATAGTGACAGAAGGGTTTTGAAGCGGATTGTGGCTAGACAGCACAAGACACAACAGCATCCCAGATAACATCTGAGATGAACACACATCTACAGAAAGGTGTATCGACAAAAACTATCCGCCATGAACTGCATGCAGCAAACACACAAGGTAGAGCGACTATTCCAAAACCATTGGTGACACCATGAAATGCCTTGAAACGACGAACATGGTATCATAAACATAAGAGAATTGGACACAACAACAATGGGAGAATAGCATCTGGTCAGACAAATTGTAGTTCACATTATTCCAGGCTAACGGACGTGTTTACGTTTGAAGAATGCCCAGCACAAGCCTAATATGATACTGTCTTCTCCCTACTGTTAAGCAAGGGTGGGTTCAGCGATGCAGTTGCTGTGGGGCATGATGTCTCACCGTGGTCTTGGCCCACTTGTTGTCCTTTCTGGATGGGCGGGTTAAAGCATCGGTTTATGTCAGTATTCTGGCCGACCATCTTCATTCAATGGTGCAATATTAGTTCTCTTATTCTCAACCTGTGTTCCAAGATAATAATTTGCTCATTAACACTGCTGGAATTGTCAGAGACTGGCTTGATGAAGACAATGATGAACTGCAACGCCTAGTGTGGCCCGCTCAGTCCCCTCATCTTAATATAACTGAACCTTTGTGGGGTATTTTGGAGGCCAAACTCAGCAGTAGGTTTCCACCTCCAAAGACACACTCTGAATTAGTGACCTTTTTGCACCTGTGACTGTTGTGCATGACTTGTATTTGTCCATCCCACGACGGATAAAAGCTGTAATTAATGCAAAAGGAGGGCCAACAGCCTATTAATAAAGATTTTGTTTAATTTCACAGGTGTTCATATTATTTTTTCCAACCATTGTAATTTCCAATATAGCGTTTTGGAATAAAATGTGTAAAACTAAAAAAAAGTTGAAGAAAATTTTAAATGTGAAAGCTAGATTCATTACAAGCCAAGAATATAGACAGTGAATCCCGCTTATAACGTTTTTCAAAAAAACCATCATAAAAGTTGAAATACACTTTAAACAGAAAACATCAATGAGAATTAGTTATAATTTGGACTACAGAAATGTGTTGTACCAAGTGAGAATGTTATAAGCGAGATAATCTGTCCAGCCATTACTTGGTTAACTCTTTTTGTATTAATATAAATATGCTGATATATCTTCCAAAAACATACAGAGAAAAATTGCGGGGTATAAAATTGTAATTATTTATTGCCATGGCAACCCAACCAGGGTAGCTATATTAACGACTAAATAGGAAAAATAAGCAAATGAGCATGTTATGGTAAATGTGATAAACCCAGTTATTACGCACAATTGCCAAACATTTGAGTAAGTTTTGACACATTTCCCTAAATTAACTGCTTCAAACTGTCAATGAAATCTTGCATGATCCACTCCCTGGTGACACATTTTTTTTCGCTCACATGCATAAATATGCCCGAGGCAGTTAACGCATAGATTCTGTAAGGCATATAATATATATATGCCCATGGCAATCAAGGGGGGTGGGGGGTTAATCACTTACCAGCGATTAAGCACAGTATCCAAGCATTGATTGCATATTTGATAAATTTCCCAAAATTAATCATTTTTACTGGCGACTATGCATAGTACCAAAGCGACCCATTGTTGGTAAACATGATAAATCATACTATATGATATACTATGCTATGATAATTCATACATTTCTTGCATCATTACATCTGGGTTTGATTGTAAAATTTGTTATATCAGGGGTTCGACAATATTGATCACATACTGAACACTCTTAGATTTTTTTCATATTCATCAACTTTGCCAATTACACAAGGATATTATGCATCTTTGAGGCAGAACAGCCAGCTATGTTCTGGTTAAGAGGAGGGTGTTATGCATAATCACAAATAAAGGCAATAAATTTCAACTGCAGTCGAATCCCGTTATAACGAACTCCAAGAGACCGGAGAAATCGCTTCGCTATAACGAAATTTCGTTATACAAGAATTCCAGGTTTATGCATTATCTCTATGTAAGCTTATCTGGGGGATTAGAAAAGCGTTCGTTAAAACGAGATTTTTCACTATATTGGTATTCATTAAAACGGGATTCGACTGTATTTATCAAATTTACCAACACACTTGGTTACTATGCATAAGAACTGGTAAAAGTAATAACTTCAGTACTTATCAAATTTGCCAATGACGCTTCAGTACTATGCATAATCTCTGGAAGTAATAAATTTATTGAACTTACCAAGATGATTGGTAAGTATGCATAATAACTGGTTACTGTTTATCACATTTATCAAAACATATAAACTCATTGAAAAATTTACAAATTATTCCTTTCCAAAGATAACGAGACTATTAACACAGATCTGAAGTCAGTCAGCGAATTTTTCTAATCTCAACAAAGATGCATTATTCGGATTGCGCACCGCAACACCACATCGCAACAGGAACTCAATGTGAGGTCCCCACATGCACGCATCGATTTCTATGTAATTGTTGCTCGCTGGATCCAAATATGCATTTACAAGATCTTGAACGAGAGACGCCAGTGACCGCATTTGTTGTCCAGACGCATTCTCAGAGAACACATCCTCGCTGCTACTGTCAGCTTCATTATCAAACGAATCCGGAATGGGAAAATGCTCAGTTAGAAATCTACCTAACTGTTCTGTTCTTACCCTGTTCAACTTCTTCAGCTTCCTATACTTGTCTTCCAATGCTCTCGTTTCTTGGTCTTCGATGGTTCCCAATTCGTCTCCTCCAACCATCTCAGACAGCCCGTCACCAGGTTGCTCACCACTCGGACCAGGATCACTGCTCGCACCGGCGCTAGGACAGTCGATGCCCTCCCTGCGACACTGCTCACGGACGATCTTCGAGATACGTCTCTCTTCTTCGAGAGTCGCGTCCAGAGACTTGCTCCTCTCCTCTTCTTTCTTCAACTCCTCGAGCAACGAGTCCAAGACCTCCGAAGAACTCGAGACTTCATTGTGGAAGTTCTCTTGGGTCAGTTTGAATATCAGCTTCTCATCCGTGACAAGCGCGACCGTGGAAGATTTTTCCATGGCTTCCAGTTGGGCAGCTAGGCGGTATTTCTCGTGTTGGCGGATAATTTGGCGACATTCATCCCTGCTGTTACTATTATAAGGCGGCAGGACGGACACCGTGGAGACTCGTTGCAGTTCGGCCATCACCGTTCGCAGCTTGTACAACTCGCGCTCCATCCCACGGTTCAAATGGTCCATGAGGGAATTGTTATCCGCACTATTGGGGCGCTGTTCGTTGTCGTTGATCGCCATGGTTACGATAACATCAACAAAAAAAAACCCACTATACAAACAACTATATCCCTGAAGTATACTAGAACAACTATTCACACAATTTTGGTTCAAAATTGAACTGATCAATTCACAACATTGGGTCTGATTTTGGCGGGAAACAAGATTGTTTTTGGTTAGGTTCAAGTTCACGATGTCATCCACCTTATTTTCAAACTTTAAAAAAGACGGCGCTGCTATCAGATCGATGACGACGTCACATTAGATTGATCGGCCATCTTATGTCTATCTTGATTGTAATTCGCTCTGAATGGATACTTCGACCATATTTCACCCAGAAAAATGTAGATCGTAAGATCCTAAAAAGTGAATTTTTTCACACTCCACTTTATAGTAATGTGCTGCCATCTAATGTCAAATTTAAAAACGACTTATTTGGTGATCATGAAGTATAAAGTAAAAACTATATTCCTTATTCCGTTCAGTTCCTTATAAACAAAGCTTATAAACTGAACTGAAAATTCAAACTAAAAGTTCGGTTATTTCATTTGAGCATAAGGAGACATCCGAAACAAAGACCCTCTTGATGAGCAGACGACAGACAAGAAGTCGGTTTGTTCAGTTCCCTACAAACTAAGCTCACAAACAGAACTGGAAGTTCGAACTGTCAGTTCAGTAATGTTTTCAGAACACAAGGAGACGTCCAAAACAAATAGCGTGGAGAGAAGCAGACGACAGAGATTGTGAGGCTTGCATCGAGCTTATATTACTGGAGCATCCAGCCGCCGCGACGGCAGCGACATCAAATGCAAGGAAATCACGTGACTCGGTCAAAACAAAGTTCCCGCCCGGCAATTTGTCCATAGAAATGTACGGTTCGGTCTTTAAATATTGCGTTTTAAAGATTAAAAAAAGGATAGACAACTCATCTAATGATGAAAAAAGATGAAATTATTTATTTCATTAATAATGGAATCATTTTTTTCATTAATGCTGGAATAATTTCTTTCTCCAAGGTTGCTGAAAAATTTCTTTCATGAATGCTTGAATTTTCCAGCATTAATTCTGGATTATCCTTCATTAATTTTCTTTCATTAACTCTTGAATTTTCTTTCATTAATTCTCGAATTATTTGCTTTATTGATTATTATTTCTTTCATTATTTCTGGAATAATTGCTTTATTGATTATTATTTCTTTCATTATTTCTGGAATAATTGCTTTCATCAATTCTGGATTTCTTTCATTGATTCTGAAATTATTTCTTTCATCGATTCTGAAATTATTTCTTTCATTGATTCTGAAATTATATTTCATTAATTCTGGAATTATCTCTTTCATTAATTTTGGAATTATCTCTTTTCCTCAATTCTGGAAATATCTCTTTAATTCTAGAATTTTTCTTTCATTAATTTTTGAATTATCTCTTGCCTTCATTCTGGAATTATCTTTTATTAATTTTATCATTTTCTCTTTCATTAATTTTGGCATTATCACTTTTTTATCAACACTGAAATTATCTCTTACATTTATTCTAGAATATTTTCTTTCATTAATTCTAGAATATTTTCTTTCATTAATTCTAGAATATTTTCTTTCATTAATTCTAGAATATTTTCTTTCATTAATTCTAGAATATTTTCTTCCATTAATTCTGGAATTATCTCTTTCATTAGTTCTGGAACTATCTCTTCGATGTTGAAATTTCTTTCATTTATTGTTTTAAATTGTTGTGGATGTCATAAGAAAATAACGGGGGATTGTGTGTGTCTTCACTGAGTCACGTGATCTTCAGTCGAAAGATGTTGGGGAACACCGTTCTCAGCACTGCCAAGCCAGAGACTGCTGACGTCATATTCTCTCCAGTAATATAAGCTCGATGATCCTAATAGATAGATACATCTAATACAGAGGTCTTCAACCTTTTTCTAGTCGCGAGCACTGCCTGTATCCATCAGAAAAGAAGAGCACCCTCTTCGGCAAGTTCGACATACGAATGCATGCAATCAGGATGATTTCAATCCTAGAATGCAATTTGTCTAGGTTTTCAATTGGAACGTTGATCAAGTGCTCGCGAGCGCGAAATTGTACTCGAGCATCGAGCACTCAAGAAGCTTCAGGGAGCACCGTGGTGCTCGCGAGCAACGGGTTGAAGATGCCTGATCTAATAGATAGATATCCTAATAGAATCCTAGAAGATCCTTATAAAAAATTAATAGCAATTATAGATAATACTTACTACTTATAACACTTAAGCTGACCATATTTGCTCGAGAAAGATACGGAAAATTGATCTTCGAAATACGGCAAAATACGGGACATCACCAACTGGCGCCAAATTGAGGTGAAATTGCCAATTCTGGCATGAAACTAATAAAAGTTTTCTACAATATCACAAGTAGCTATTTTCAGTCTCCGAGTTTGACAAGATTTTCAGAATGAGTTCGTTTGACATGATTTCGACATAGAGAAATCTGGATAATTTCAGGAGTACTTCGAAAGAGGAGAATATATTCTCCTTCGAAACGAAATGCTGTAAAAATGAGAGTAAAACTATTTTAGAGAAAAAAAAGAAAGTATTTCGGAGTTTATTGAGAGAGTTTATCAAACACATAAAAATTCCCGACCTCTTTCCGACGTTCAGTACTCATCGACGTTCCGACCGGTATCAGTCCGATATCCTAACGATATCGTTGTGCTGCTGGGGATGTTTGAATTTGTGCTCTGAATGTATTTTCTCTGTAAAATATGTAATTAAAGAAAAGAAATTTTTAATGAAATTCACAAGCGATGTTCACGTTTTATTAAAAAAAAAATAAGTCAATGTTTCTGTTCACACGTAAGATGTTGAATAAAAAAATCCATTTACAGTATTAAATGAATTATCTTGTTCACAGCTACCTGTCAAATGTAAAAAAAGCAATGGGCTTCTGACGAAAAAAAAAAGAAAAGAAATGTTATTAAGCATATTACTCTGTATGGTTTATTTAAATCCAGAAGGATCGTGGTTCACCGTTTGTACAGCGTTTGACGAAATGCCTCTACCGATCACGATATTTTGACAGTACTCACCGGGTGTTATTTTGTAGAGACTTCCAAAAAGTATTGATTATACACATTTCTTCCTTTTGTTCAGTTTAGCTGATGCCAGTTATTTACTCGTTTTCTTTAATTTATTTTTTATCTTTGAAAAGTTATAACGTATTTGCGTTATTTGTAATTTAAAAAAAAAAAGAACAAAAAATACTTTAAAATTAATTTTTTTTTTGTTTAATGCACATCAAAGCTGTTTCAATGAGCTTTTTAATACAGCTTTGATGCACATGTGAAAGAATCTATTGCATCTTCTTCTATTGTTGACTGATTTCACAGATCCTCTGATCTTCGGTAAAAAACACATGATATGGATTCAATTATAATAATTTATGTACTGTGTTTATAAATTTCATATGAACATTAACTCATTAAAAAGTTTTACATTTCCATTCACACAAAATTGCAATAAAAGCACTTTCATTTTTCTTGTGACATTCAGTAACATAAAGACTAACGATTTTGAAACACTCTCAAGGTTCATCATAGCAAACATTTTTGATAATTTTTTATATCTTCATCCGTAACAGAACTTTCCAGTTCGAAAGAAATTCGTGATTTTCATGACGCAAAATCATTTGCACCAATTATTATCACATCATTTCATTAGGGTCATCAAGTATCTCTTTATTTCCTGACATTTATTGTTCATGGCCATTAAATGACTTTGAAATGACGTGATTCTTTTTGACTGACGTCATTTAAAGAAAATGATCAAACTTTCACGTCATATTTGACGTCAGGCGACTACTTGGGAATCTTGGCTTGAAGGGGAGGGGGTGTTTTAAGCCCTCCCATTCCTTTTTGCTTACGCCAATGGCTTCACTGAATATTTCAAAATCCTTCAATTCACTTTTAGCAACTCAAGTGTTGTCAATACGTTATTACATGTACTAATATTGACTACTACTACTAAACCAGACATGCACCTCGTCCATATTCCTCTGCGGAACTTCTAACGAATTGGTACATGTTGGAATATGTGTGTGCATATAGTGAACCTTCTGTGAAATTTGTATCTGTGTAATACTTGTTATATGTGTAGTGCTGCCATCTGCAATCAATTTTCTTAAACTATGGGGTTTTTTTCAACTCACACTGAGTGAAGTGTAATGAATGAATAATTCAATACTAATATTGACTGTTGTTACTAATATTGAGTTGTTTACTAATATGTAATATTGACATTATTTCTAGTGATATACAGGGTGAACGTGACATGTTCAGTCAAACGAGGGGGGGGGAGGGGTGTAATAGACGAGTCCAAGTGGAACCTGAAACACCTCACCATTTTCTTCCTGTCCTTTCTCGAATCGCTTTCGTGTTATGAGGATGTGGATAATCAATCATGGAAAAATAAGCTTCAAGTCGGGAGAAAAAACCAGAATTCGTAAAGTTCGAAAACATACACGCAAAAATAAACACATATTTGGAAAAAACAGGAAAAATCCTATAAAGTGACACCAATTTCATCGATATATTTGGATTTAATGGCGAGCTAAAAGCGATGAAAACCCACCATAACTCGGAAACGGTTCGAAATAGGACAGGGTTGCAAGGGTGTTTCATGTTCCACTTGGGCGCTTCTATAACCCCCTTTCGTTTGGCAGAACATCTCACGTTCACCCTGTATATCACTGGAAATAATGTTAACTCGTCAACTCATAGCTATGAAAACTGTGGCAGTTATGTTAACTATGTTATCTGTGGCAACATTTCTGATGAAAATAACAAAATCAAGTATTCACTGTGTTTTAAAAACGGGAAAAACCAGGACGCTTCCGGGAAATACGGGACGTTTGGTCATCCTACTAATACTGCTAAAAAATTCAGTTGTCATCAAAAAACGATGCGTTTTGCCAAAAGGCGAGCAAAGTTACTAATTATTACTCAGCCATATCGTTGGGCGTTTTGCCTGTGGTGGCGTTGTTTTTGTATTTGTATAAAATCGTTGAAAAATTACTGATGGTTGAAAATGGAACGCCATTGAAAATCGATTCTCGTTACTATGACTTGATCGTGCATGCCCCTAGTACGTATTCTTGATTTTAAATAATTCATTTACATTAATTCCCTTCCTCATTGCGGGGGGAGCGATGTATAAAGTACAAATTATACTAATTTCCGAAAAAACCTCTGGATCGCAAAGGGAAGGCCCCTGGATGCCAGCCACTGTTTTTTGTTTGTATATAGCTCATGAGAGAGAGTTCTGCTAAGAAGCCCAATTCATGGGGAGGGGGGGGCCTTCCTGCGATAACTGTTGTAAGGGGTCATTCAGGTATTACGTCAGCATCGATGGGGGGAGGGGTTTCCGATTTGCTGACTTTTGATGACAAGAGGGGGGGGGGAGGGGGTTTATAAATTCCTAGAGGAATGTACACGAGGTGCATGTCAAATGTATAGTCACAAGGGAAGTTAGATTTTATATGAAGCTGCTAGAATATATATAAATTTTTTTTTATTCCATTAATATAAATTGTGCAGCAGTATATATTGCAGTTTTGATTACAGTTTCTATCTGAAAAAAGACGGCTGTTTCCCCAAATTTTTACTTCCAACTAACATGCATTTACAAGGATGACGTCACTCTAGCTATAGTATTAATACCGACGTCACACTTCCACTCAAAGATGGCGGATGAGTCAGCTGGTGGGGGGGGGGGGGGGGGTTCAAGTAGCTCTGTGAATGGCTAAAGCGATAAGACTGACATCGCAGTTTCGTAGAAAGGTGACGGACGAGTCATCTGAAAATTTAAAAGAATTCTACGACTGGCTGGCTATATTGATAATACCGACGTCACACTTACACTACAAAATGGCAGATGAGGCATACTTCCACTCAAAGATACAGATATAAGTCAAATTTTCGAACAAATATGGCAGATGTGTTACACTTTTGCTCAACGATAACAAATGTGTCTGCCTGGGGGGGGGGGGGGGTTTGAAGGAGCTCTATGACTGGCTGTAGCGATAATACAGGCGTCACACTTCCACTCAAAGATGGCGTATGAATCAACCTGGGTTTCCAGTTCTCTCCACTCCCTCCCATCAACTGGAGGATTCAGGGAAGTAATATTCACAGAATGGAAGTTAAAAACCAATTTTATTACAATAAAAATAAACATAGAAAAAGTACTGTACAAAAAGACTGAATAAAACACATTTTACATTCCTATAGTCAAAATGCACGTTATCATCTGAACAAAGTAATAGACACAACCGCTAAACACCATGAAGTCACTAGAACTTTAACAGGATGGACCTGCGACGACGCCGAGACGCGTAATTCACTTTCGCAGTGTTCCCTATTGCTGCCGATGCACCCTGCATACGCCATCGCGTGAGCTATGTAGTGCTGGTCGTAGACGCCGTTGAAGATGTGCGCCATTGGGCCAGTTGCGTACACGGCTACGTCTTCTCCACCGTGGGTGACGGTGGATCTTGGCACAGCGGCTTGTTGGAGGTAATCCTTGTGAGCTGGAAGTGGAATAACAAAAAAAATAATTATCTTAATGATCCTCGGAAGGCAATTCAATAATTTACTGAAATTATTTTTGATTATTTGACAATATGAATGTCCATTTTTTTAATTTCAGAAACACAAGCCGCGATTTTCCTCAAGACCGTAAAAAGTGGAGTAATGGATCACGGGGTTCAGGCTGATCGGTTTCAACTAAACGCCATCGTACCCGAGTGATCAGTCTCGAGTGCCATGGGGCCGTTCAAGTATTACGTAAGCAAATTTTTAAACATTTTTCACCCCCTTCCCCCTTGTCAGCAGAAGTCAGCAAAACTCTGACAAAATTTCGTCATCAGCTCTGCCCCTCTGAATCCTAACGCATATTGGTGGCCCATGGCTAAAGCTCCGTCCCGTCCCGGGACGCCGGAGCCAAGAAAAGGGCCAAGGTCGATTGTCCCAACCCCCTGCTTTTTTTGTTTCCTCAATAAGGCATTTGTTTATGTGGCTTTTTCTATCACCTACACAGAAAGTCCATTCTAATATGTAAGTTCAGTTCCTTTTCATCCGCCATTTTTTTTTTTTTTTTAAATTTCTGCCACTTGATTGCAATTTTCTTTTCTGAATTTCTACTTCCTGTCCTTTTCTAAATTTCTGCACCACTCCCTTCCTTTTTCCTTTGAAATTTCTGCCTTTCTCACTTTTTTTTTCTGAATTTATGCTCCTTCTGCTGAACTTCTGCCCCCCCCCCTTGATTTTTCTTTTAAATTTAAATTTCTGCCTCTTTCACCTTTTTTCTAAATTTCTGCATCTTGCTTTTTTTTTAATTGTTGTTCTCTACTCTTTTTAAAATTTCTACCTTTCTCACGTTTTTTTTTCTAAATTTCTGCCCCTGATTTTTTTTTAGAAAATTTCTGCCCCTTTATTTTCTTTGAAATGTATGTGCCTCTCACACTTTTTTTTTCTAATCACTGTGCTCTCTACCTTTTTGAAATTTCTACCTTTCTAACCTTTTCCTGAATTTCTACATGTCACACTTTTTTCTGAATTTCTACTTTTCTCACTTTTTCTGAATTTCTACTTTTCTCACTTTTTTTCTGAATTTCTACTTTTCTCACCTTTTTTTTGAATTTCTACTTTTCTCACTTTTTTTCGAATTTCTACTTTTCTCACTTTTTCTGAATTTCTACTTTTCTCACCTTTTTTCTGAATTTCTTCTACTTTTCTCACCTTTTTTCTGAATTTCTACTTTTCTCACCTTTTTTCTGAATTTCTACTTTTCTCACTTTTTCTGTATTTCTACTTTTCTCACCTTTTATCTGAATTTCTACTTTTCTCACTTTTTTTTGAATTTCTGCTTTTCTCACCTTTTCTCTGAATTTCTACTTTTCTCACCTTTTTTCTGAATTTCTACTTTTCTCACCTTTTTTCTGAATTTCTACTTTTCTCACCTTTTTTCTGAATTTCTACTTTTCTCACCTTTTTTCTGAATTTCTACTTTTCTCACTTTTTCTGAATTTCTACTTTTCTCACTTTTTTTCGAATTTCTACTTTTCTCACTTTTTCTGAATTTCTACTTTTCTCACCTTTTTTCTGAATTTCTTCTACTTTTCTCACCTTTTTTCTGAATTTCTACTTTTCTCACCTTTTTTCTGAATTTCTACTTTTCTCACTTTTTCTGTATTTCTATTTCTCTCACCTTTTTTCTGAATTTCTACTTTTCTCACTTTTTTTTGAATTTCTACTTTTCTCACCTTTTCTCTGAATTTCTACTTTTCTCACCTTTTTTCTGAATTTCTTCTACTTTTCTCACCTTTTTTCTGAATTTCTACTTTTCTCACTTTTTTCAGAATTTCTACTTTTCTCACTTTTTCTGTATTTCTACTTTTCTCACCTTTTTTCTGTATTTCTACTTTTCTCACCTTTTTTCTGAATTCCTACTTTTCTCACTTTTTCTGAATTTCTACTTTTCTCACTTTTTTCTGAATTTCTACTTTTCTCACCTTTTTTCTGAATATCTGTCACCCCTTCCTTTTTATTTTCAAATTTCTGCCTCTTAAGCTTTTTAAAATTTCTTCCTTTCTGCCTCTTAAGCTTTTTAAAATTTCTTCCTTTCTGCCTCTTAAGCTTTTTAAAATTTCTTCCTTTCTGCCTTTTTTCCCCGAATTTCTGGCCCTGTTGTTTTCAGAATTTCTTCTTCCCTCAGCTTTTTTTACAGATTTCTGCTCCATGCACTTTTGCAATTTTTTAAAATTTCTACGTTTCTACATTTTATTCTTCTTCTTAATTTCTGTCCCTGAATGACAGGGCGAATGATATCTCTTTTTTAAAAAGTTTTCGCTTCCCTCACCTTCTTCTGAATTTCTGCTCTTTCCTTGCCCAGTGCCGTCTTTGCTTATGGGCTCATCCGCGCACGTCTCGGTTTCCTCAAATCACATCTGGTCAGACATTTTCAAGAGCAAGCACGCGAATTGGTAAGGGGTCGTTCAGGTATTACGTCAGCATCGATGGGGGGGGGGGGGAGGGGAATGGGGAGTTTCTAATGTGCTGACTTTTGATGACAAGGGGGGGGGTTTGGGTAATGCTTACGTCATCAACCACCCTTTATGAAAATATGAAATATTTTTAATGGATCTTACTCGGTGCGCCAAAAACGAGAAAAACCTTTCGATAGTTCGTGGGCACATGAAGTAACATCCCCCCCCCTCCCCCATTAATAAGTGCCCTACAGAGCCAATTTAGTGATCTCAAAAATGTTCGCGGATCCAAGTGATCTGGAAATGTGACCGAGCCGCTTAAGTGCTCTGGAACTGTGCTGCGGATCACTTGAATAATCTGAGAATGTTCCGCGGGTAACTTGACTTGATTTAGAACCATACTTGGGGACCACTTAACTGCTCTAAAACTACGCCACATGTCACTCAAGGGATCTCTAAATGTGTCACGGATCGCTTAAGTGTTCTGGAATTGTACAACGGGACACTTAAACGATCTGTAAATGTGGCGCTTAGTTCATTTTTACAAAATTAAGTTTGAGGAGGGCAGGCCACATAAGATAACCCCCAGGGCCATATTTAGTCCGCGGGTCAAGAGTCTTTATGCGATTTATCATTATATGGCTTAGAGGGTGGGTCGCAATGAATTTATTAAAGATAAATTTTGAGTTCATAGCCTTCAAATAACATTGAAATTAACAGAAATTGATTTATAATAACATATAAAAGGTAATTTCTTTGAAAATTTCAATTGCAAAAAATACTTTCATTAAAAAAATAGATTTTTGATTGTCGAACGAGACCCTCTATGCCCCCCCCCCCCAATGTAAGTCTCTGATCCCACCAATATGTGTTAGGATTCAGAAGTACAGAGCTGATGACCAAATTTTGCTGACGGGGGGGGGGGGGGGGAGAGGGAGCAGCGTTTTTCTGGCTTTTGCTGAGGGGGGGGGGGGTCAAAAATGGCAAAAAATTTGCTTACGTAATACTTGAACGGCCCCATAATGTATTTCAAGGGTGCTCAACCTTCACGAGAGTGTGGGCCACATCATTGGCTTGAAAACTCATCGTTTCAAGCGTATCAACTCATGAGTAAATTTGCCGCAGGCCACTGAAGCTCTGTAGTAATGCTGCGGGTCACATAAGTAATCTATAAATGCTCCGCGGGCCACGTGAGTGACGTGGACCTGTGCCACGGATCAATAAGTTATCTGTAAATGTACCGTGGGCCACGGAAGTGTTCTACAACTATGTCGTAGGTCACTAGAGATATCTTTAAATACACCGTGGGCCATTTAAATGATGACGAACTGCACCACGGGTCACTTTAGTGATATCGAACTGCAATATGGGTCACTTTAGTGATATCGAACTGCAATATGGGTCACTTAAGTGATCTGTAAATGCTCCGCGGACCACTCAAGTAATCTTTAAATCCACGGGTTACTTGAGTGATTTACCACTATACCACATACCAACTCCGATCATATATCGCCATACGGAAATTTCCAAGTAGCAGAGTTGGGTGGCTCGATAGGTTAAGAACTTGATTCGGATGTTCTGTGGTTGAATTCGAACCTTGACGGTAGCCTTCACAGTTGAAGACGAGCATCTTACCACTGCACCACTCGGGCACGACTTGAGTGACCTGGAAATGTGCCACGGGCCGCTTGACAAATGTGAAAATGTACCATGGGCTACTTGAGAGACCAGGAACTGTGCCGAGAGTAACTTGAGTGATGTGAAACTGCACTGCGCCCCCCCCCCCCTTTCAAGTGTTCTAGAACTATGTCAAGCGGTCTTTTAACACAACGGGAGCCACTTAAATTATATCGAACTGCACCGCGTGTCACTCGAATGATCTGAAAATATGCAGCGGGTCCTTTAAGTTATCTCAAAATTTGCCGCTTAAATCATTTTCGAAAATTAGGTTTTTCGAAATTAGGGTTGCCGGGCATATCACGACTCCGAGGGCCACATTTTTTTTTTATTGTATATAATAGAGCTTGTATATACAGAGCTGGGGGCAAGCAAGACGTAAACAAAACCAAAAAAAAACCCAAAAAACAACAGATGCAGTGTCACAGTTACGGAGGGGCATTCAGAGGGTGGGGGCGTGTTCCGCCCAAGGCGGAAAATCTAAGTAATGCGGTCAAAAAACACTGAATTATAAGTTGTTGGTATCCCAAGTATTACGGGAGAAGGATGGCAAAATCTGAATAACCTGCAAATCCGCCTCTGAGCAGATGAGCATGTATACAAACGGGTGTGGGAAGGTGGAAATCACCCACATTTGACCCACGGACCATGGGTTGAGTATGTGTATGGTGCATTTGTATCTAATATACCAACCCGTGTCGGTTCCTGTAATATTCTTTCTCCCAGTCTTTGGATCGAAGCTGTAACCAGGACCAGTAGAGTACAGGAGCGTGGTGTACGGCATGCCATCGACGTTGGATACTTCAGCAATACCTTGAAATCAGAAAGCGTCATGAAAATATGTGTATATTAAACATTTCTATTGAAGTGGAAGTAAATTTCCATCTATACCAAAATTGAAATACAATCCACTGATCCCTCAATATTTTAAAATAACTTACAACATCAAGATGCATGCATTCAACGTACAGCGTACGGTACCAACACTCTTGGTACCGTAGAACCAACCATAAACAAGAATGTAGGCCAACTCTTTCACATGAGGCCATTGCACGATTTGGTTCCCCCCCCCCCCCAATCCGTATCCCATTTTTAATATGATACGAACGGGAGGGGATGGAGTGAATGAAATTGAACTTTATCACCAGAGGATGAAACGGCATCATCTCAGGAAGAGGATGAAATAGGAGAGGATGAATCGGGACATCACCGGCTGCAGATCCCCTGGGTGAGATTGAGATAGAGGTCCCTGTGTTGATCGTTCTACATCTAAATCGGCCCACCTGGAGCACCCTATCGTTTCAAAATACCATCAAAGTTCAAAATAAAAACACATTTTACCGAAGATATCCTCCCCGACTGAAGCGTATCCCGTGAATATGAGTCCTTGCGAGTGGTCCGACGTCACCAGGATCAGCGTGTCGTTCTCCGACGTCGAGTTCAGGGCGACGTTGATTGCTTCTTCCATGTCCAAAGCTTCGGAAATCGCCCTGACAGCCCGTCCGCTGTGGTGACGCTTGTCGATGAGCCCGCTCTCCACCAGTAGGAAATATCCGTCTGGGTTGTTGGACAGCACCTGGATAGCCTTTTGTGTCATCTCCGCCAGAGATGGTTCGTCGAAATCGCTGAGTTCCGTCCGCCCTCGATCTGTGACGTCGTACATATTTCCAGGTTCGAACAGACCTACGAGAAGTTTCGATGATAAAGAAATAAGTCAACAGCTACGGATTCAACACCGCAAATATTTATCAACAAAAAATTACTTAAGAAACTACTTATAGCCCATGGTTCTTAATCTTATTTAGCGGCGACCAAAATTCAACAAAACGATGCGACCCATGCTGTAATTTAAACATTACTGATCCAAAATTAGAGACTTTGAACTCAGTGAAACTAGTGCTATCGTAAGGGGATTTATGCAACTTTATATGACTAGGGTTACCAGAATTCCTCCTTTAGGATCGCACGTCCACATTTTTTATGTGATTTCAAGGGTCCTCCTACGTATTACATAATTCACCCCTTTGTCCTCCTTTGCAGGTTTCCAGCAATATTTATGTTTTTTTCCTTTCGAATTTTGAAGCAGACTCTTTAAATACCGCAATTTGACTAGTTGATCTTTGGGCTTCATAGAATTTTTTTTTTACCCGCGATGTCTGAAAGGTCTAAGACCCCTGCCGCAAAAGAATACCCTCTGTCATGATGAACACCCAATTTTAGGACACCGTGAAGCCGGCTCCACATCAGCAGCGCTACGCCACTGCTAAACCACACATGCACCTCGTCCATTTTCCTGTGCGGAACGTCTAACGCATAGTTTTCCAGACTTTTTTGTTCCATCGCCCCCTTCTTCAGAAATTTGTTTTTCTCTCTCTCACCCCCCCCCAAATCAATCAAACCCCATAGGATCCTATGTTATACCAGTAGCTTCTATCACTCCCTGGAACATTCCATCGCCCACAAGGGGACGATATTGCCCAATTCGGGAGAAACACTGTTCTAACAAATTGGTGAAGGAATGTGCGTGTACGTGTTGTGAATCCAAAGTGAAGGTTGTTTCTGTGCAATGCTTGTTATGGGTGATGCTTTTTTTTTTTTCAAACCGAGCACAACTGAGGTCTATCGCCAGAGGCAATTTACTACCTAGTGAGTTGTGCCGGAAGTATGGGTGATGCTGCCATCTGCCATCAATTTTTCTAAATATGAGTGAAGTGTAATGATTTATTAATTGCATCCTTGGATAAGCCTGTAGCTGTCTGTGGCGAGACTCTCTCACGGAGAGAATCGGCTCACATTCGAGCCTCAAAGTTGGGAACCACAGAAAAACAGCTTCAACCGACCACCACTGCGGCGACGGCGGGGTTCGAACCCGGGTGCGCGCGATGCGAGTGTGTCACTATGACCACCACATCGGCAGCGCTACGCAACTGCGAGCCACTGAAAAAACAGAAAAGGTTTTTGAAGTCAAAATCACCTTAGAGACGTCTCAAAACCGGTGTTTGAGAGCAGCAGGCGTAGTGTTGCGGGTGTGGATCGGGCATTAAACAAATGCTGTGTTTCACGGGATTCGAAGTCAGCGCGACCAGTTATACCGTACAACACCTCAACATCACCAGACACTTGGGGATTTATAGTGAGCATTTAATCACCTAAAAGGAATTCCACTTTCGAAGTGTCGACCTTATCGAAGCCTTTCTTATCCCACACGTAGGCGTGACGTAACTTGTGGTAACGCTTGTGGTTGATCCAGTAGTCGATGAGCAGCTGTCGATCCGATCTCTTGCCTCGCCTCTCGGGATATTCCGAATCAAACGTAGTGTTGGGCATGAAAGCCTCCCTTCCGCCTCCTAATATAACCTGTTGACACAAGCAAACCCCAGAATATCAATTGGTTATTGTGATTCGAAATTACGAAACACGAATCCAAAATATAAATTCATCCAATTAAGTAAGACCTGGAAGTTCCTTCCTGGATAGTCTTCTATCAGCTGCTTGGCGATGTCTTTGCACAGGACTCGGTCTTTCATTGGCATGTTCGAGTCATATTCCCACCAACGATCCGGGGCATGAGCGTATAGAGGCGACACAGTCGCATGCGTCACACGCATGTTGGTCACGAATCCGACTGATTTCTCTGAAAAAAAAAAGCGTGAATGCTCTGTGTTAATTTATCATGAAATTGAATTGGTGAAATATTTTAAACATAACATGCTCAGCAGTGCTTAAAGCATGGGTCCAGCCGGGTGCGGTTCGGGGGGGGGGGGCTTAAGACCTTCATAACATTCGGATTTAAATCAGATTTAGAGAATAATTTATGGAAATTAAAAAGGAGGAATTTCTATTATATGTCGTTAGGTGGCTTCGGAAAAATCACTTGACTCGGGGGACCTATGATGCTCTTGAGACGGCCCTGGTGCACAGTTATTCCAAAAGTCACGTTTTTCAAAATGTGCCTCAGACAATGAAGGTGCCTTGATGAATATCAGGTGATTGCGTTTGACCAATAGGAGGAGTTTCCACCGACTTGGTCACTTGGTGTGAACACACACGAAGCTTTTCGGCAGAGAGTGATGGGGCGTAAGTCACGTGGTAAAATGGGAACGAACTCGCTCTCTCATCTTCGGGTAAATAAAGATGGTCCCCGACGAAGCCTATATACCAGCGTTTCGAATGATCGTCCAGGGCTGCGTAACTGGAAATGGGTGAGTGATCAACACAGGGCCGTCATTTCAACTTTTTCCAGGGTGGGGGGGGGGGCAAAGAGCATGTACTAAAGGTACACATGTATATATATATATATATATATATATAAATGTATATATATACCATTTGTAGTGTATTTTCAAAAGCCAATCTGGTAATTTAAAAAATGAAAGTGAAGTATCTTTATTATTTTCGCAATTGGGATTATTTATTTGCTGTGTGCCAGTCGGTGTAATGGTTGAAGTACAGGGTTAGTGTGTCGAAGTTTGTGGGTTCGAATTAAACTGTAAACCCACTCGAATTCTTTTAACCGCTGTGGTGGTCGAGTGGTTATAGTGCGGACTCGTGATGCGAGGATCCGGGTTCGAACCCCACAGTGGTGGTCGGCTGAAGTTGGTTTTCTGTGGTTCCCAACTTCAAGGCGCAAATGCGAGCCGATCTCCCCGTTAAAAAGTCTCGCCACAGAGAGCAACAGTCCTACAACGGTAAATCATTCAACCATAACACTTCACTCATAGTTAGAAAAACTGGGGACAGCACTACACATAACAAGCATTACACAGAAACAAAAAAAAAAAAAACTTTACGTCAGGTTGCACTACACGTACAAGCACATTCCCGCATGTACCGATTCGTTGGGGGGTTCCGCGGGGGAGGGGGTGCATTTGGGGTGTAGCAGTAGTAGGTAGGGCCTCCAAAAAATGGCTCGGGGATCCATGATGTTCTTAAGTCAGCCACCTCGTTGGGCAATTTGCCTGTTGTGGCGTCGTATTTGTATATTTGTATATAATTATACGACAAGAAACGTATAACACAGGGTCTGAAAGCGAGTTAATTGTAAATTACTTTTTGGAAGTGAGTTACTCAAAAATTATTGATTACTGCACGACACAAATCTTTACGCCTCGCCTGGGCCCGACAACACCGACATTGGACTGTTGAGGACTGGAAACACGTTGCATGGTCTGACGAGTCTCGGTTCCAATTGCTTCGAGCTGATGGACGTGTACGGGTATGGAGACAACCTCATGAATCCATGGACCCTACATGTCAACAGGGGACTGTTCAAGCTGGTGGAGGCTCTGTGATGGTATGGGGCGTGTGCAGTTGGCGTGATATGGGACCCCTGATACGTCTAGATACGACTCTGACAGGTACGTAAGCATCCTGTCTTATCACCTGCTCCCATTCATGACCATTGTGCATTCCGACGGACTTGGACAATTTCAGCAGGACAATGCGACACCCCACACGTCCAGAATTGCTACAAAGTGGCTCCAGGAACACTCTTCTGACTTTAGACACTTCCGCTGGCCACCTAAATCCCCAGACATGAACATATCTGGGATGCCTTGCAACGTGCTGTTCAGAAGAGATCTCCACCCCCTCTTACTTCTACGGATTTATGGACAGCCCTGCAGGATTCATGGTGTCAATTACCTCCAGCACTACTTCAGACATTAGTCGAGTCCATGCCACGTCGTGTTGCGGCACTTCGGCGTGCTCGCGGGGGCCCTACACGATATTAGGCAGGCGCACAGTTTTTTTTTTGCTCTTCAGTGTATATTGATGATAATTCATGCATTGTACGTGACAATTTGGTGTTATAGGCTGTATTCACCGACATGGTTCAAAGTTTGCACTATAGGAATTGGACCTAGGGACTGAAGCCATTTGAGAGCCTTCCCTCCTAATAAATTTTGTGGGGGGGGGGGTGTCGGATCCCGATAATTTCTGAAAAAAAACACAATGTAATGCATCTTTTCTTTCCTGTATATGCGCTTGAGTCCAGTAATATATACGGGACGACAAGCAAGTTTCAGCCCTCCCCATTGTTTTCTTCATGGTGGTGCCTCTGGTTTAAACTGCAGCCACAATTTTTGGATAGAAGATCGACATGGATTAGTTAAATTCAGGTTTTTAACCAATCTGTGTCGATCTCCTATCCGAAAATTGTGACTATAATTGACCCTGTCTGTGAATACCGACTTATATGAAGAAATGATGACGAAGTTACCATATGATGAGTAAGATGCTGAAGATGCATTGCGATTAATGCTGTATGATTACGATAATGAAGATATGTAAAAAAAATGGTCAATATTAAGATGAGTTAACTTTAACTTCAGATAAATAGGTATTATAGTCAATTCCCGTTTCAACGAATAACCATTATAGCGAAAATCTCGTTTTAACGAAAACTTTTCTAATGAACCAGATAAATTTACATAGGAACAATGCAAAAGTCTGGAATTCCTATACAACGAAATTTCGTTATATAGGAGGGAAGTGATAACGGGATCAACTTTAAAGGCCAATATGTGCAGTCATGAAGCGAGTATTTACAACTACATATGCATTATATCTGTTACGGTAAATGAGACATATGTGGTTATTATATGCATAGGCTACTTACCAAGCATTTTAGTAAGTTAAATAAATTTCCCTGAATTTAATCACTTTTACCGGCGTTTATGCGTAAAACTACAAGCGTCGTTGGTAAACATGATAAATCGAACTAACTTTATCCCTTTTGCCGGTTATACATAATCTCCATTGGTGAATATGATAATTTTCACTCAAATTATCTTGATATCATGCTACTATTTTATCATACGTTCTAGCTGGTTTTTAATGAATTTTTTTTTTGAAAATTTTTCAAAAATTGACTAGCACAGGTATGTAAAACTTGCTACTGCCATAGTGTAGCGCATGTAATCAGAAATATTTCTGATTATTATAGCATCTTCAGCATCTTACTCATCATATGATAACTTCGTCATCATTTCTGCATATAGGTCGGTATTCACAGACAGGGTCAATTATAGTCACAATTTTCGGATAGGAGATCGACACAGATTGGTTAAAAACCTGAATTTAACTAATCCATGTCGATCTTCTATCCAAAAATTGTGGCTGCAGTTTAAACCAGAGGCACCAACATGAAGAAAACATTACGGAGGGCTGAAAATTGCTTGTCGTCCCGTATATATTACTGGACTCAAGCGCGTATACAGGAAAGAGAAGATGCATTACATTGTGTTTTTTTTCAGAAATTATCGGGTGCCGACCCCCCCCCCCCCACAAAATTTATTAGGAGGGAAGGCTCTCAAATGGCTTCAGCCCCTAGGTAAAATTCCTATAGTTCAAACTTTGAACCATGTCGGTGAATACAGCTTATAATACCAAATTGTCACGTACAATGCATGAATTATCATCAATATACACTGAAGAGCAAAATTATATATATATATATATAGTATTTTTTTTCAATGATATTTCTATTAAAGCATATTTTTTCACAATGTTAAAAAGTATGAGTCTGTTTAACCCAGTTCACTTTGAATCCGTATTCATTACAGAAAAATCACAAAACAAGTCTGCAGTAGATTGGAATATGTCACCAACAGAAAAAAAATTGCATATAGTGTAAATTTCTCACATTATTGCAAAAAACAATTTTTATCAAAGGATGCACCGTGGCCAGCTGGGGTGCCATAGCAGTAAGGATTGGGGGGGGGGGTGGTCGCGTTATTCCATATTATACATAAGATTTTAACGGGGGAGGGGGGGGTTACGCTCAGAATAACGTCACTACAAACGAAACAAGATGTATCTGTTTATGAGTTTGGGGCGTCATCTAGGTTGGCGTTCAACTAAAATCTTCTTCTACTATACCATGCAAAGTTCTTAAAATATAGATTATATTGTCACATTCAAATATAAATTGAAAAATTCCCAGCAGTTTTAATAATGTAACTGTCAAAAAAACGATAGTTTCTTTATCTATTCATTTTTATTTTATGTAATATATTATGTTCAAAATTTTTAACTTACAATAATATTAATGAGGATAAATGCGATTATATGCGTTTATGTGAGTAAATATGATTAAATGTATTTACACACCTTCATCAACGTACAAGAAAACCAGGAACATCTATTCTAGGAAAGCCAAGTCACACGGATCAGGTTTTTTTTTTGGGACAAAAGGAGTCTCAACAGGGCCAATGGTGAGGAACTCACCAATAATAATAACATATATATATATATAGGCACTGGCATGCAGCATCATCTCGACCTCAAGAGGTTTGTGCCATCATTTTCAGTCTTTTTAACAGTTCATAAACACGGCAGAGCAGGTCTGGGCATATGCAGAAAGTTCTTTGGTCTTTTTAACCTTGCTCTTTGTCTGCTATCATAAGGGGAGATTGCCGAAATTCCGAGTCAGCTAACTTTTTTCTAACTCTTTCTTTGTTGCAATGTAGCATAAACCTAAGGTGTTCGGGTCAAAAATGACCCATGGTGTAATTTTCAATGTTATTGAATTACGGTCGCATTTTATCAATGTTGTCGACGTAACTGTTTATTTAGCTATCATTTATGTGCCTTTTTCTGTATTTGTATATCATTTAACGTTGTCTTACAGGTAAGTTTTCGTAACCATAAGGAAGTATGTATATGCATTTAGTGAACCATTTCTGTGTATTTGTGAAAATCACACTGTAAACTTTCAAATACAATACAATGCAAGATGTGTATTTTCCTTATATTTATTATATATATTTCCATTCAATGGATAGAACAATATTATCAAAAGAAAAATTACGAAATAGTGACAAAATATTTCTTACGTTTGGGTGTTTGACAGTCAATGAAAGGAAGTAATAGAAAATTTGTTCATTCTTTAGAGGCCTTTCACACGGAGCGGATGCGGACGCGGGTCCGGAAGAAGTTTTAACAATTGGAATATACTGAGCCTTTCAGACGAGCCGAAATTTCCCCGCACCTAGGAAATATTCATGCAGGTCCGGACGTCGTCCGCATGTGTCAAAACCTATCCGCACTTAGGTTAAAAAGTCTCGCCACAGACAGCAACAGGCCTACAAGGATACAATTAATAAATCATTACACTTCACTCATATTTATAAAAATTGATGGCAGCATCACCCATAACAAGCATTGCACAGAAACAACCTTGACGTTGGATTCACAACACGGTACACGCGCATTCCAGCATTCACAAATTCGTTAGAACAGTGTTTCCCGAAGTGGGCAATATCGTCCCCTTGTGAACGAATTCGTCCGCATCTTTGGCTACTTTTGAAAGATGATTTTGCACGGAATTTTTTTTAATTATTTGCCATAAATACCCTTAAAAACACCATATGAAGGTCCCTGTTCATCAAATATAATGTACCTACATACGTCTATCCCTTCGTTTCCTTCTGAGATGGAGATATGGCAACTTTAACTGCCTTCTGTCCATACTTTACAATTTTATACAATAAAACCTGCCAACAACGGCCACTGACGGGACCAAAATGATAAGCCGTTCTGTAATTCATTACGAATATTTAATTGACTAAATACTTTAATAACTTTTAAATTTAATTTAAAAATTTTAATTTTTTTCTTTTAAAATTTTTATTATTTAAAAAAATAAATATTTGAAATATTATTTTAAATTATAATTTTTTTTAATTTTTAATATTTTAATTTTTTTTAATTTTTAATATTTTAATTTTTTTAATATTTTAATTTTTTTTAATTTTTAATATTTCAATTTTTCTAAACTTAACATTGTTTAATAAAAGTATTTGTTTTTTATCACTCAGTTGTTGTTCACTCAGGGCCGGATTAAGACGTTTGAAGGCCCTAAGCACTTGAATATTTTTGGTGGTTCCCCGATACCTACAAGTATATTTTACTCAATATTCAGTCTATAAACTGAAAAAAAAATGAAATTTTATATTTCAGAAGTGATTAAACTAAGGATGGGATTTTACTTTAAAAGGTTTATGAAAGTTATTTTATAAAACTTGAAAAAAGCAATCAATAAATTTATCGATTGCATTCGAGCAAATGCAACCGATCAGCTTATTGGTTGCATTTTTTAAATAATTATAATAAAAATTTTATAGTGTAATTTTGATTTACACTATAAAACTTTGATTAAAAATTCTTTTATAAACTTGAAAAATGTAACCAACAAACACTGTTACAATCGAGTGAACTTAACTGATCCGCCTATTGGTTGCATTTTTCAAGTTTTATAAACGAACTTTTATCGAACTTTTATAGTGTAATCCCGGCCTAAGACAGAATTGTGATGTGAATATTTCTAAGCACGGACATTTTGAAAGTCTCCACCCCTCCCCTTTTTTTGTACTTGCAAATTCTTTGATATTTCCTGAATTTTTTATTTTTTTTGGAACATCGAATGTTTTGGATGTTTTTGGATTGGATTTTTCGAACATTGGATGTTTTTGGAATTTTTCTTTCATATTTTTCCGAAAAGACAGATTTTTTTTTCAAAATATTTTGAAAATATTTGAAGACATTTTCTCTCATCGACTACTTGTGAGGATCGGAATGAAGACATCTTTTTTAGACCCATATTTTATGGGGCTCTAGACTAAACCACCAAAGAATGCCTCTAGGCTGCCTATGGGCACTGAATCAGGAGTGAAGGAGAAAAATAATTACAAAAATTGCGAAAAAATAGTTTTTATGCACGAATTTCAAGAACTTTAGTGCTCGTGTGAAAGGGTATGAAAAACCCTGGGTATCAGTAAACGTGTTTACCCATTTTATTGTATATTAAATGTCATTTCGAAGCGCACTACTGCAACAGGAATTGGCAGAGTCTTGATGAAGAGGGTTTGATGGGTTATCACTACCCGTTTTGGAACCCCGTATCACCAATTATGGTTTTCGGGTAATGGTATAAATAAAATTAAAAATTGGACATGGTACTGACGGACTCGCATCGCGAGCCCGTGTTCAAACCCCACATCCCGAGAGAAAGCAGACATCTTCAGCTGCGAAGGTTGCGGTCGAGGTAGACCCATCGTAGTGTCTATATTTTCACAGAAAGTACTGAACCAAAGGTACTTATAATGCTACCGAAGAAGTATGCAAATATTTAGTACACGTGCGTGAGGGCGGAACTGTGACCACGGAGGGGATAATAAGGACACGAGGTGTTTTCCACGCTCGTACTTCTCGGCGACATTCGCTGTGTTTCTCACATGAGTTTGGTCAATTTTATAAGTTATCAGGTAAAATGAGTAGCCACAAACGTATGAATGACGAAATGAGATGGAGAATCGTCGGTAGATTGGAGGCAGGGCAATCACATGTGCAGGTGGCTACAGAGCTCGATGTTACGCCCAGTGTCCACTGCAGTTTGTGGAAACAGTTTCAGGACACTGGATCCATATCAAGAAGACCGGGATAAGGTCGTCGAAGAGCCACGACGACCAGCGAGGATCGTTATTTGGCACTTTCAGTGCGGCGCCACAGGACTGCTACAGAATCACAGCTCTCACGTGAGCTGCATGCTGCCACTGGAACTCGAGTTTCACGTTTTTGCGGTTGCCCGAAAGCTTCGTGAGGGAGGGTTTTATGTCAGAAGACTGTTTGCGTCCCGCTAACTGCAGCACACAAAAGAGAACGTTTAGTAGGGTGCAGAAGACAACATCAGCCTTGGACCAGACTTCAGTGGAGCACCTTGCTCTTCACAGATGAGTCGAGATTCAGCCTGGACACTGGTTCTCAACGTATACGCATCTGGAGAGAGCCTGATACCTGGTACTATCCCTCCCACAATAAGGAAATGGACCACTATGGTGGTGGTGGAGGTGTCATGGTCTGGGCAGGCATAATGTTGGACGGCCGCACAGCCCTCCATGTGTTTGGCAGATGGTCCGTTACTGCTAGGTGGTATAGAGAGGAGATCTTAGAGCCCTATGTTTGACTTTTCAGATGGTCTTCGGTTCGTGTTCATGGACGACAACGCTCCTCCACATCAGGCTCACCTGGCCAACGATTATCTGGAAAGTGAGGATATCTGGTCTAAGGATTGGCCAGCCATATCTCCTGACCTAAACCCTATAGAGCATGTCTGACACGCTCTTGGGAGGGCAATTGCATCTCGGCCACCCCCTCCGAGAACCATCCCGGAACTGAAAACTGCGTTGCTGGAGGAGTGGGACCGATTGCCACAGGGACTCCTCAACTGCATCGTGTCCAGTATACCGTCGCGCTGTGTGACCTGTCTGACTGTGAGTAGGGACCATACCCCATATTAGACTCATTTTTGGTTCGATCTCTCAACGTGGATTTTGGACATTCCTGCAATGACGAGCTTTACTGACAATCATGTGTGCGTACCAAGACTTTTGTATGATACATCTCTTTCTCTGTTATAACTGTGTATTCATACCAAATTTCATTAAAATCTGTCCAATATTTTTTCAGAAATTCGACATATATAATCTGCTAATTCTCTTAAATTTGCTCGCGAGTTATCTAATGAAATAGAGGAAGACATCTTCAGCTGCGAATAGAGCAGAGACAGACATCTTTAGCAGCGAATGGCGCGGGGTGATGTGTCGGAGAAGTGACTTACTCTATAGGTGCAGCTGATCATCTCGTATATTACGGCACAAATTTTCTTCACATTATTCGGCTTTTGGGAAGGACGATAGCCCCTATCACTTCCCCCAGATCCACGCTTTAGTTGGAACAGCCGTAAAAATGTAAAACATGTGAAAATATCCCTTAAAATGTGGGTAATATGGTCACCTTACGTAAATACAATACTAAACATTATATGTGAATAAAATAAAACTTCGCTAACGTCTGTGATTCTTGGATCATTCTCTTTACGCTTTTGTGTTCGACCAGCCGCCGACGTGAGAAAATTCGACTCACTGATATTTGAGAAGCTGCATGACATCAAATAATAAACAAAAACAGTATGTGCCTGACCTTTGTTGCGACCTGAACAATTAAATACTCGTACATACGACCCCTCCTCCTATCGTGAGAGAACTTGATACATGCTATCAAATTTACGATTATATCATTCGTTTAAATATCTTCCCACGTTATTGTTAAGATGGGAATCCCACACTTATGCTATTAATTGTTGGATACTTGCGTGTGTAATCAATCATAAATCCGTTTCGGTATGTATTACATTTTGTGCCATGCAATCTCAGCATGGGAATTTCCTTTGGAAATTTGAGAAGTCAGAGAAATTGATCTGTTGCGAGTTCAGTACATCATGGGCCCCCCCCCCCTCATTTTCCACAAGTAGAGGGGTGCACCCAAGGCCCCCCGAGACAAATAGGGACACCACAAAAAATGTACACTTATTTTTGCATGATGTTAACCCTTTCTAGGGGGCAAATAAAGACTATCCCGTGGCCGAGAGAAGGCACGCTAAGGCACTGGGTGCGCCAAAGACTTTTAGCCTGGCTATTGCATTGATTTTCCAGAAAATTCATTGTGAAAAAATTGTAAAAGAAAATTTGGGTTGTGCATTCAGGGTTCCCATGGTGGAGACTTGTCAGCGTCTACGTAGTTGGGTATACTCAATATCTGTGAAACCTCATGACGTAATATCTCTATTACTGACGGCTAGGGCTCCTTGGCACCCCAGGCTGGCTTACATAGCATCTTTGTATGAATCGCGACGTATTATTGCTATAGGCCGATCTTTGTTCCTTATTCAATTTTTTTAACGATTACACGTCACTTTGAAAAAAAAATTGGTGTTTCCGCTCTAAAGCTATGAATCACTATAAAAGTTTGATAAAAGATCTTTTACAAAACTTGAAAAATGTAACCTAAATATTTCCAGGTTGAAATGAATCCTAAATATCCTGAATATGACATAATGGCCTGTGGGTTCCGACTGAAATTGTCAAACAGTGTATAACCCTGAGTCATTTCTTAGCCATCCTGGACTAGTAGTGCGATTTTCGCCATGGTTGTATATGTTATTATTTTTAAACTACTTAGAGTTTAACATTACCCATATTGGGTTATTAATCTAGGGGGAAAAGAAAGCTTAAGTAGGCTGGAGGGGAAATAAAAAGCAGAAAGTGTCACTCAACAGGGCAGTGACAGAATGTCACTTCATCAGCCTGTTAGGACGTCATTAAGTTATAATTAATGCTATTCTTTTAACACTAATCATTCATCATAATGCATATATTACCTACTCTCACTTTTATATTTAGCGTCAACCATATATCATATATAAATGCGATTATATGTTATTAAATGCAGTTAATTATGATTATTTGATTAAATATATATTATCTACAAAATTTGATATTTTGCAGTTGGTATAATTATTTACACTATATATAGTTGCTTATATACATTTTTCACAATCCCGGTACCTCCGGTCTTTTCATAACCAGAAAGTTTTTGGGTCGGGAAAAAGCTGATATCTGATCTTTTGGGTAAGTGGATATTTCCCTAAGATGTTGGTATTCTGACTCTTCAAGAGTTTGGAAGAGATTATTAGCCAGCTTTTGTGCAAATGCGTGTATGTGGGCATTGCAGTATCCTTTCTTATACTTCTATTTCTGATGAATCGATTGGCTCCCAGCATAGCTCTTACTGTTTTGTTTTGATATTGTTCTAATTTAACCATGTGTTGATTGCTCGAGTAGAGCCACACTGGTGCAGCATATAAAAGTATGGATCTGATAGCCATTTTGTATACATTTAATTTGTTCTTGATATTAAATGTTGATCTGCTTGCAAGTATGCGTTTTAAAGTGTGTTTTGCTACGTCTGCTCTTTGTATTACATAATTGCGTTGTTGCACAAATGTCAATCGTTTGTCAATTATTATTCCCAAGTATTTAGTACTTAAAACAGGTTCAATGAATTTCCCCTCAACCACTATTCCGGCATCTGGGGGTAGATCTAATTTTCCTGTGATCCACATAAATACTGTCTTGTCTGCATTAAGTTTAACTCTGCTGTTTTCGCACCATGTTTCGAATTGGTCAATTAATTCTTGTAAATTACTTAATGCCTTCTGTGGTTTTCTATCTGTACAAATTATCATTGAATCGTCTGCGTACAGCGCAGTAATACCCTTAATGGCCACTGGAAAATCATTCATGTGATAATTGTGGAGGCAAGGTCCTAAAACACTGCTCTGCACTATAGATGACTTAATTTGTCTAGTTGTAGATATTGTGTCATTGATTTTTACATAAAAAGTTCTTGCTGCTAGATAATGACGTACAATTTTAATTATGCTAAAGGGTAGGGCCATTCTAATCATTTTATAGAGCAACCCCTCATGCCACACTTTGTCAAATGACTTACTTAAATCCAACAGCGCAACTGCATCATGATAAATTCTAGCTTCTTGGAGTGTTTCTATAACTCTTAATAATTGTGTGTTGAAATGAATAAAACAGGGTCCATACTTTTGTATCACGGTACTCAGTTGTTCGGTTACCTGGTAAAGACAATTTTTGTATCGTTTCAAATTCGCATGAATTTTATTAACAAAGTAATTTATTTTTATAACATTTCAACAGATATGTGATCATCGGAATCTTATTGCGGGCTAAAAAAAAAAAAAAATTCCATGCAGCCTGATGGCTAACAGTTCACCATGAAACGGTATCTAATAGATTAACATATTCAGAGGCGCATTAAGGTCAGTTGAGGCCCCGGGCGCAGAAGAAAATATTGCCCCTCCCCCCCATAAATAAGTAAAAGTGTAATGAGCGTGTTAGGGTTTTATTTGGGATCCTTCAAAAGAAGTCGGGCGCCGTTGAATCCGACTCTTCACACAACGGGACCCAAGGCCCCGGTGATGATCAATTGCAAACAGGGAATCCCTATATTATTTGACAATTTTATTTATTCTGGATTACTTTTTTTCATCAAATATTAATTTTCATTAAGTCTGAAAAAATATTGCTTTCAATATTTCTGGAAATAGTTTGCATTAAATTGGGAATATTTCCATGAATTACGAAATAGTTTTTCCCACTAACTCTGCAATTATTTCTTTCAATAATCATAAAAAAAAAACCTTTTCCCTTATATTGCGGGTGTAGACACACGTTGGGGATTTTTCTCGATTCTCACTTTTACGACGGTGATGATCTCTCGCAACGGTTCCCAGCAGGGTTGCCAGGAACCCAGCAGGGGTCCATGGACTTCTTACTGAGGGTCCACGGCTCAAATTAACGCGCAAAAGCATCACTGCAACGTTGGCAGACTGCAGTAATATTATTGTTATGAGATTTAACAACAATTGTACTTGTTTGATGGAAATCGATCGATAGGAGCAAAATGATTGCAAATTTAATATATTTTTTTTACGCATGCAGATATGATTGCATTTGTAATTGGGTTGCTGTATTTTTGAAATACAGTATATGACATCCATATTTGTTATGTGAATCTTTTTCTCAGCCACCTCGTTGGGCATTTTGCCTGCTTTGGCTTTGTATATTTGCATTTTGTTTTAGTTCTTTTGCAGTTCAGTAGATTGCATTGCTATCGCATGAAATTTACTAGTACAGGATAGAATGTCTTCCATTGTTCGAAAACATTCTCGCTGCAAGATGGGTGTAGCTTCTGCTGCAATACATGGGGGGGGGGGGGGTCCATGGCAGACATCAAGATTTCCGTGGGCGGGGGGGTCTGCGAGAAAAAGTGTTTGGGTACCGCTGATCTATTGCAATAGTTCGAAGAGTTTTCGAACCAAGCTGGAACTATGGCTAGAATCATATGTTACAGCCGGGATATTCATCGCCATCTATAGCTAGATATTGCCAGGGCAGCAACTAATAACAAAACGTTACTGTCATCCGGCAAGTATTCATTTTGGTGCTCCAAACTTGTAATTTTGAACGAACAAAGTATAAAATTATTGCCCTTCCCGGTTCAGCGCCTGGGGTAACAAGACCCCTGGCTATAGCTAAGTAGATATGGAGGGGTTGTAGTTGAGGAAGCACAATCACAATGTTCTAACACTTTCTGTAAAAGATTTTCACGGGCCCTTCATGTACCATGGACTGTGCTGTGCTGACTCCGGTGTGCCATCTAGCGTGGAAAAAATGATAAATTATCAAAATGCACATCAATAAAACTGCAATTTCGATCATAATATTCAGACTTACATACTTTCAGCGAGTGCCCATTCTCCTATACACCTGAGCTCTTTGCCGATCATGCTGGCGCAGTCGGATCGCTTGACGCCATCGCTGACAGCCACACCTTCGTAGATGGTCTTCTCGCCGCACAGTATCGCTGTTGCTGTGGAAGCTGAGTCGGCCACATACTTGTCGGTTGCGTACGTCTGTTTGAGAGGTACAAAAAAAAAACTCATCAACCATTTAAAAAAAACTATCTTGAAAAAAATCAATCGATTCATGTTGTACTCATCAATATTTATCGAATCGAAACGTACCCTCGCCAAACCAACGTTGGGGAACCTCTCGTAGATCATTCCTTCGCCAACACCGCTGCGTCCAGCTTTCTGTCCTTTTAGTACCCTCGCCGCTGCAGTCGTGGCCAAGCTCATGCCATCGCCAACTATCAGGATGATGTTCTTCGCCACTCCTGTGTTTTGTTCTCTGGATAACGTTTCTCGTAATGTAGTTTGTGCGTCTTTCTTCCATCGCGAGCCGATGCCTGTCGATGAACGAATTATGTTAGATTGAAAATTATTCGAAAGATCAGGCAATTTTTGAAAACAAAAAAAAGTTCTTGTGTGGTTACAACCTCGCAATGAACGAAAAAAGAAACAGCAAACGGGTCGTACAGGGCCTAAGTGATTCACTGGATATGAGCAAAATTCGGTGGGTCCAAGCGGGCATGAATCACAGTGGTGAACTGGTGGGCCTAGTGGTGAAACAATGATGCATCTTGTGGTTATGGATAATCGTGTGAATGGTCTTTCTTGAGTTGTGGTTATGAATGGTCGTTAATTGTGGCTCATCATTGTTCTGAATAATCATGAATTGCGGTTATGGATAGTCGTGAGTTGGATTTTTCCACCGTGGCCCCACGTCTCCTGAGACGAATCAGCTTATATGTCGTGTAAACAGAGATTATAAAATGATATCTCTAGTTTTCTCAGCGGAGAGACATTTGAGAGACCGGCCCACACTCGCTGACAGGACCAGACACTTATTCATGTTCCCCCATATCTATATACTTGATATGCCATTTTATGGACAATAAATGGGAGAAATGTATGGGGGCTGGGGGGTATTGTGGGAGGGGTCCTTCTGCTGGTTGGCTCGTGTGGCCTGGTGCGAGTGATTTGCCGGTCTTAGATATCGTTGGATTTTTCCACCGTGGCCCCACGTCTCCTGAGACGCGAATCAGTTTATATCCCCCTAGGGACACAGAGCGGGGGTCACGGTTGTTCTGGTGGTGGCTGATAGGACTGTACCTAGTGTGTGTGTGTGGGGGGGAATTGATGGCCGATGCACAGCACTACAAATATCAAGCATTACACAGAAACAATATTCACGACAGGTTCACAATACACGCACATTCCAACACGTACCAAGTTCCGCAGAGGAATATGGACGACCTACATGTGTGGTTTAGTAGTAGTGGGCGGGGGGTAATGATGATTCTTGTAATTTTTTTCGCACTGTATATTCACATATTTACTATAGAGAGGGGCCGTGAAAAATCTGGCTAGATGCCCACCGAAGATCTCAGTCTAGGGATCCTACCGCAGGATGCAGCGGTCACGATCTTAGTGGTAATAAATCAAAGTGGTGGACCTATTGTTCATGAATTAAAGTGCCTATTGGTCATGAATGAGAGTGCGTATTGTTCATCAATGAAAGTGCCTATTGGTCATGAAGGAAAGTGCCTATTTGTCATGAATGAGAGTGCCTATTGTTCATAAATGAAAGTGCCTGAATAATCACATCATAGAACATTTTCCAGCTCACCCTCAACATTTTTCTCTCACCCTCGTGCAACCCCTGCTTAAGAACCATTGATTCAGATGCTACTAATGGGAATCGATCCACGATTCCCATTAGATGCCAGTAAGTGCTTCAGTCATCCAAAGCAGTGCCGTCGTAAGGCATGGGCCCACTCGGGCATGGCCCGGGGGCTTCAAGCGAAGAGGGGCCTCACAAAAATGAGATCTGGTTGAAATTTTCGAGAATTTGTTTGATAGGGTCTCCGAAAAATCAATTGGCCCGGGGGCCCATGATACTCTTAAGACAGCCCTGATCAAAGGTCCCGGATAAGTCGGATGAACAAACAAACCCTGTTTCTCACGGGAATCCAGTAAACCTTCAATGCGTCAAACAAATCTCCTCGCGTAGCGTGAATTGTAGAGCTTCTTAAAACCGTAAATCATAGGCCCACGAGCAAAAAGCAGGCCAATTAGCTCTTTCACCATGACTTCAATCTCGGTTAGTGGAACTTGCTGAAGAAATACGAGGGAGGCTCTCGCGAGAAGGTAAAATTTTGGAGAAAACAGCAAAAAATAGGTTAATATAAATATTTTCGTTTGGCTTTCCGGCCTTGTACGCGATGGATGGATCTAGGTTTTTTTCTAGCATTCACGTAACTTTCCAAAAAACAGGCACACAGAGAGGCCGTTCAAGGTAAAAAAAAAAGCCTGTAGGGCAATATCTTACTTAAAGAAGATGCGCTATTGCATATAAAAAGAGCAGTAATGTTCCGTTGCCTAATAGAAGAAAAAAAATTCTTGCCAAACACCGATAACGGTAATTGAAATTCACCTAAAATTTCGTTTTCTGTGCGTCGTATAGGCATGCATGGATGTTTATTTCAAGCTATGGTGGGGAAATTAGGATTACGCAGAAGGAATGGCACCTTGAACTATCCGATTAGTTAATTAGATGCCTCGAGGCGACTTGTTTTTGAATGAGGCGAAGAATTGCTGCATGTTAATATGGTCAACATTCTAACCGCCGGCTATTTGGAGGTTTGAATCCGGGATATGCTGCATTTCTGCGGCCCGCGGGACAGAAAATTGTGTACGTTACGGTAAATTACAATAATCGGTTGTGATTACTCATAAAAACCGGTTATTATGCATACTTTCCAATCGTCTTGGCAAGTTTGGTGAATTTATCGCTTTTACCGGCGAATATGCATAATACCCAAGCATCATTAATGCATTTGATAAATACTAAAAAATTGTCAATTTTACCGAAGATTATGCATAATAACCAACTACCGTTAGTAAATTTGATAAATACTTGAAATTTATCTCGTGATTATGCATAATACACCCCAGTGTAATTGGTGAATTCGATAAATATGGAAAATGATTCCAATTGAGTCTAGCATGTGTGATGCATATATGAACCGGATATAATGATAACAAATTTTACGATCGTTTCCCGATAAATGATAAAATACATGTATGAATTATCACGTATAGTAAGTTATCATCATCGTCATCATCATCAACAACAACCATTTTCAATCCACTGCTGGATGAAGGTCTCTGAAGTTTTTCATTTTGCTCTGTCTGATGCTTTAGCCATCCAGTTGTCACTCCAGCCACTTTTCTGATCTCGTCAATCCATCTTGTGTGGGGACGCCGTCTGGGATGTTTCACACCACGGGGTTACCAATCTCGAATACTTGTGGTCCATCTGTTGTTCCGTCTTCTTGCAATATGTCCAGCCCATTTTCATTTTAGAAGTTTAATTCTTTCCATGATATAATATACCTTTATGTGGTTCCTTATCCAAGTGATTGGTTTTCCGTCTCTCCTTGTGATGCCTAGCATACATCTTTCCATGCTCCTTTGTGGTGTCTGTAGCCTTTGTATCGTCTTGCTTGTGAGTATTCATGTTTAAGCTCCATGTGTGCTGGTAGCACACACTGGTTGAAAACTTTTCTTTTCAGGCATAATGGCACGTGACTCTTCAGAATTACGCAGTTTTTTGCAAAAAGTGCTCCATCTAATCCTGATTCTTCTGTTTATTTCATTAATGATTCCGTTGTCCGTGGTTATTTTTCTTGCCACAGGTATGCATAGCTTTCTTATACTTCTTCTATCTCTGTGTTGTTGAGCAAGATTGTCCTCTTCAGCGTTTTTGGTCTTTAGCAGATTCATTTCCTAGCCCACCTGAATACTTGCCTTCGCCAGTTTTTGTATCATTTGAACGAATTATCAGTTCAATTTCTAACTCCTTGTGCGCATGGTAAAAATAGCATGTCATAGTGTAATTGGACGAAAATTGATTCAAAATAAAGGAAACTGTCAAGTTTGTAAAATTATGATGGAAATTGAGGCTTTTCGTTAACTCAATCTTACATAAAATTGAATTTTAAACTTCAAAGTTTAAAAAAATTGTTATTTTAATTATTTAGTATAACTCAAGTATTTATTAATGGACCAGAGAAAGATTATCACGGCAAGGGTTTCGCATGTTTCCAGGTATTTTTCTATCGTTCCGGAAAACTGTTTTGGGGCCATTAAAGTATTACGGATGTCAAGTATTTGCTGACTTTCGATGACGGGGGGGGGGGGGGGTTGGGTAATGCTTACGTCATCAACCACCCTTTATGAAAATATGAAATATTTTTAATGGCATCTTACTCTCGGTGTGCCAAAAACGAGAAAAACCTTTCGATAGTTCGTAGTCACTTGAAGTAACATTCCCCGCCCCCCATTGATAAGTGCCCTACAGAACCATGGACCCAAGTTATCTGGATATGTGTACGGGCCGCTTAAGTGCTCTGGTACTGTGCCACGCATCACTCAAGTGATCCATAAGTATATGCGGCGGATCACTTAAATAATCTGAGAATGTGCCGCGGGTAACTTGAGTAATGAAGAACCGCACTGGGGGCCAGTTAAGTGCTCTAAAATTACATCACATGTCACTCAAGGGCATGGGCGGAGATACGGGGGGGGGAATGCCCCCCCCCCGCAGTGTCAAAGATGAAGTTGACTGATATAATGCATATACATATATGAATTGACATCATCATCGTGCACCCCCCCAGACTTCCAAGTCTATCTCCGCCTATACTCAAGGGATCTCTAAATGTGTCACGGATCGCTTAGGTGTTCTGGAACTGTGTCCCGGGTCATTTAAGTGTATGAAAATGTACCACGGGACACTTAAGCGACCTGTAAATGTGCTACTTAGTTCATTTTTACAAAATTAGGTTTGAAGAGGGCAGGCCGCATCAGATAACTCCCAGGGCGATATTTGGTCCACGGTCAAAAGGCCTTTATGCGATTTATCATTATGTGGCTTAGAGTGTGGGACGCAATAAATTTATTAAAGATAAGTTTTGTGAGTGCCCACGTTTCGAGCCCTCAAATAACATTGAAATTAACAGAAATTGATTATAATAACATATAAAGGTATTTTCTTCCGAAATTTTAATTAATAATATTTTTTTGGATTAAAAAATAAATTTTTGAACGTCGGGGAGGGGGGGGGAGGAGCACCTCTATGCCCCTCCCCCTGTGTACGTCTGTGATCCCACCAATATGCGTTAAGATTCGTTAAGAACGGCCCCTTTGGCCCCGAAGTCTTTCCATCAATTTTCTGGGAAAGATGACGAAGGGGCAGTTTATTGGTATGTGATAAGAATAGAGCTCGGATTATACGCACTTAAAAAGTGGCAAAATACGCACTTAAAATCACTGAAATATGCACTTAAAATCACTGAAATATGCACTTAAAATCACTGAAATATGCACTTAAAATCACTGAAATATGCACTTAAAATCACTGAAATATGCACTTAAAATCACTGAAATATGCACTTAAAATCACTGAAATATGCACTTAAAATCACTGAAATATGCACTAAAATACTCTGGATTTGCCTTGAATACTACCGATATACCATGAAATCAAAAATATGTGCGAAAATGGAAACAAATGCATCTAATATCATATGGCGAAGTAAAGAGGAAAAGTAAAGAGGCGAAATCTAAAGAGGAAAAGAAAATGCATTTAAAACTAAAAAGAAAATGCATTTAAAACTAAAAAGGAATACACGCAAAACACGAAGAACACCTGCATTTAGAAGGGCAAATGTAGGCATTTAAAAAGGCCTAAAAGCAAGCCCTAAAACGAACAACACCCATTAGCGATTAATAGAAAAAATGCTAAAAATATGCACTCATATTCTAAAAGTTTTTTGTAATATAATGCATTTATATGCACTAACTATAAAAAAGCGCTGAAATACGCAATTGCGTATGCACTTATTCATTTGCATATAATCCGGTCTCTAATATAAAGATGCAATCTTTGAACAACAAAGATTTCGACACACGTGTAACTTCGCCATTTTTCTTATCGATGTTGACACACGTTTCATCACACCCAACAGCAACCATTCAGTTTCAAAAGCGTAATCCCTTTCTGTGTAACGAAGTTGGCAATGCTCCGTGCATCCACATTAAACCCAGAGTTTGGAGTCGCGGGTCTTATATAAACAGAAAACCAGGCTCAGAGGACCCGGGTTCGAACCCCACCGTCGCCACAGTAGTTGTCGGCTGAAATTGGTTTTCTGCGGTTCGCAACTCCGAGCCGATCTCCCCGTTAAAAAGTCTCGCCACGGGCCTAAAACGGTACAATCATTACATTTCAGTCATATTTAAAAAAAAAAATGATGACAGCAAACGGCATAAATACACAGAACAAGCATAAAACTGAAACAAACTTCACAAGGACTCAGGTTCACAATACGTACAAGCACATTCTAACACCCACCAATTCGTCGGAAGTTCCGCAGAGGAATATGGTCGAGGTGCATGTGGGGTTTAGTAGCCGGTGCTCCCCCATTGAGAAATGCATTTTAAAAAGGACCTACAATTTATTGCCGATTCCGAACGGTAGGCTTGTTTTTTATACTCATCGAGAGGTTGGTGCGCTAACCCCCTCAATGGGGGGAAGGGCTCCTTGTGGTAGCAATTTTTTCTGCGGTCATGCCACCGTTTTTTTTTGTTGTACCCCCGTATCAGGAAAGTTTTCCGACAAGGACGAACCGGGCATCGAACTTGCGACACCTCTAAACATCCTTTGGTACTTCAGGTGAGTATCAAAAAAGTCCGTAAGTCGAACGTTCGCAAGTCGGGGAGCGGCTGTACTTGTTTCTCGAAAGTGATTGCGAATCATAGTTTGAGGTTTCTCTCAGCGTCCTAGTTCATAGCAATATTGACATCGATCGCGCCCCAGGCTGGTAGGGAAGTCTCGGTGTGTTTTTCTGCTCGTGGACCCCGTTAAGTTCCACGAGAGTTTATTTTTAAGCAAACATAAACACACTGTCAATTTCGAAGATTGATAGCGGAACTTCTTAAATAAACAGCAAACACGATACTAAAGCCGGGTTTTCCTAGAAATAGGTGTTTCGCGCCGCGTGAACCGAATAACTGTATAATTTCGCGTCGGCAGCAATGTGTTACATAATTACGCTACGCGTCTGTGTTTTCCTAGCGTGGCGCATCAGATCAGGGTGGCTGTGTTATAGTATATGGGCTTGGCATCAGCTACTCTGTCGTCTGGATGCTCCGGTTTGAAGGGAAGGGAAAAGAAAACACACAAGAGTGAAGAGAACGTCGGCAAAACGCGCGGCGCACGACGCATTTGACTCCTCCAGAAGCAGTCGGCAAATCGGGCCCAACGTAAAGCGCTTTCGACAGGCGTATTGCGCTCTGTTGGGAAAACAGTCATGCTGCTTTTCTTATTGGTGAGTGGACGGCGTGTCGCGCTGGGCGAATCACGTTGCGCGCGGCACAGGAAACCTGCTCCTAGGAAAACCCGGCTTAAGAGGACATCGACACGAAAGTTGCCATGTCTTACAGTAAATATTGGACTCGAGAAAGAAAGTATGAAAGGCGAGTGTCAGATTTTTAATTCACAGCTCTTTGAGGCCTCCTTAGGAACCCATGATCCTCATTGGAAATCCCAGGGTTAGAGGCATAGACGTAACGATTCCACAATTGGAAATCCCAGGGTTGGAGGCATAGACGTAACGATTCCACAATTGGAAATCATCAATTAACGTTGACTGGCTGGCTCTCATGAAGCCCGCTGCAATAGTTACTGTTCTGGGATATAGAGAATATTCATTCAATTACTAGAATGCCAATGAATATAAATTATTATAACTTATTTATACAGTTAAAATAATTGAAAAACTAGGTTATGTCCCTGTTCAATTAAATTGATAAAAATCAAAAGAGATAAACCATCAGTAATCATTTCTTTTAGTTCAATAAACTCACACTATAGCAGCAAAGTAAGAAATACTTTTATGGTCTTTGAAATGTAGGTGGCGCTCTTCCGTAACTTCGTTCAGGCGAAGTCGGATATACAGTACACGCCGCTTAATGAGATCACATCGGGACTCGGGGTTTCTGACAATAAAACCCGATTGGTAACTGCGTTAGGAAAAATCCCTGTTATAAGTACGATGACCATTTGTCCCGTTTGCCCCCCCCCCGTTTTCTTCCCGCATAACTGCGAGACCAGACATGGGCCCAGGCTCTGTCCTTTGGGGGGGGGGATATACCAGGCGCTGCACCCCGAGGGGCTGGGCCACGCTGGAGAGTTCCCACGCTGCACGTTTCAAATTTTTGTTTTTCGTGTATTTTTAAATTTGTTTTTGAGCTTAAGAAATCATGAGGAGTTAGAATGAAACTGTCTAATGTGCATCACGAATTATGATACTTTTTTTTATAACGCACAGTACGTTCCAGTGACCACAGGCGCATTTATGGTTCCTTGCCCGTGGGCTATACGGATTTTGTTGCCCTTCTCCCATTCTACTCTAATTTTTTTGACTACTCTTTACTCGAATTCACTATCCTGTACTATAACCCGCTTGCCCCCCATCCTCCCTTCTGTAAGTACGTCTTTGTCTTTAAGTCACTCTCATGCTAACGCACTCCCCAAGTCACTCGTACATACATACTCACATACGCTCTAGGTAACTCTTTCGTTCTATCAATGACATGGTTACTAGCTGTATGGGCCACTCTTTTGATCATTTACGCGTTTAAACATGCTTTAGGTCACTCTTTTGTTCATTCACACGTTTGATCACGCTCCAAATCCCTCTTTTGCCCACTCACAAGTTTGCAATTTTTCCCAGGTCACTCTTTTGGTCGCTCACTGACCGAACTTTGTGCACTTTTTAAGCAGCAGGGCCACCTTAAGAGCATCAAGGGCCCCCGGGCAATATTTTTGAGGCCCTACCTGGCTAGAAATGCTTGTCCGTACCAATATACACGCTTGTTCTCGAAAATTCTAACCGGATCTCATTTTTATGAGCCCCCCCCCCCCCACCCTGGTCTTACGCAGGTAGGGTCGCATGCGTTAAGACGACACTGCTCGGCAGAGGCGGATTTATTTAGGTTTATACAAATTTTGCAGCCCTTCTCCCATTCCACTAATTTCCTTGGTCACTCATTTCTCAAATTTACTCTCCCTGTGTATGTGTGTGTGTGTGGGTTATACCCCCCCCCCTCCCACCCCGTAAATACGCCACTTCCAGTGACTCCCTTGTGAAAGTCTTCCGGCCGAGAAACATTAAATGTGGCCCTTTGCATGTTTTCTAAAAAATATTTTACACATGCCTTCACTACAGGGCGGCGTGTACTACGCTATACACAAAAGCAGCGCTACGCGTACATGGAATCATAGCGTCTATATTATGACATAGCGATCTGAGTACAGAAATTTTTGTCATGGGGAGTGGGCACCCTCTGACTTCCTACTTATTCTCGCAGGTGATAACGGCAACATGTTGTAAAAAAAAAAACAACTAAAAATGATCTTATCTTCAAAATATGTAAAAATAAAACTTCCGACGAAGAAAACTGAAAACACAAACCGACGCCCTAATACAGTAGAACCTCTCGATAATGGACACTCACGGGACCAAAAATTTTGTCGCTAATGGGGGAAGAGGTAGATAAACAGTGAAATCTCGTTTTTACGACTTTCACACGACGTTTGATTTCGGTCGCAATTGGTTCCTATACATTTTAATGTTAAATTGTGTATGTTACTGTGTGTGTGTAATTGATACACACACACACACAGACACCTAAAGAAAGTCTCATTAAATTTCACATCACTTATCACTTTTACCGGCGATTATGCATAATTCCTGAATGAAGTTGGAAAGGTTGATGAATACGGAAAAATTCATAACGTTTGTTCTCTTCATTAAACCAATTATTATTATTAATTATTTTTACCCACACATGATACGCAAATTTGCATTAACAATTAAATTAAATTAAAATAAGTGTGAAGAAGCTAAAAAAACATTCATAACAACATCACCAGACTTGGTATTCACATGTTTCAACAAACAAAGCAACACTACGATTCGAATTCACCATCCTGGACCGTATTCATGTTCGGTTAATTAATTAATTAATTACTCAATCGATGATGCATCGCATTTACCAAAACGAGCTTGTGATTAAATATAATCTTAGTTGAATCTAATAAATTATCGGTATATGACCACAAATTGATAAATTAGATTTTGCTTTTGATTTTAGTCTCGAGGGTGTCCGCTAACGGGGCGTGAAATACATTAAATCCCTGTCCGACAGAACCGGACATCAAAAAAGTGTCTGCTAACGGGAGTTGTCCGTTAACGGAGAGTGCCCATTAGGGGAGGTTCCACTTTTACTGAAAATTAATTTTTCCCCCCATGCTATGATATTAGTGCTTTCCGTACTTAGTAAAAGTGATAACAGTACCCGAATAATAACAGTAATTACAATAAGCGGCGTCTATTGTATTAAGAAAAAAAAAATTTTTTTTTTCATCGTCGATCTCCGTTAGGTTTGAACCGGAAATTTTTGCTTTGCGAGAATTCGCTTTCATCTGGCAATTATAGGTACAGGGTGAGCAAAAAGTCCGTACAAACTTCAAAAATGAATAAAAACCGGAAAAATTACCGAAATAAAAATTTGTTTGCAGTGTTAGCATCGCTAGGTCACGGCAATTTTTTTAAGACAGGAAACCCCCTAAAAAAACAGCTGATAGGTGGCGCTGGTACGAGCGACTTCGGTGGAAATATGCAAATGAGATGGTTATAAGAACTTGCGCTCCTAATCCACAACCAATTCACCGTTGTAAACCGTGTATGTAGACCTGCTGCACTCACTCTGCCGTTGCTGGATTTGTGACGCGCCTGTGGTGGTGGTGGAACACATACTGCTGTAATAAGCGATTTAGAGGCCTTCTGTTCGTTATTTGCGTATCTTTTCTTTGACTTGTGTACGTCAGCGTCACCTGTCGGCTGTTTATTTCCTGTCTTAAAAGAATTCCCGGGACCTAGCGATGCTAACCCTGCAAACCGTTCTTTGTTTTGGTTATTTTTCCAGTTTTTATGAATTTTTATAGTTTCCACAGACTTTTTGCCCACCCTGTATTTAACCAACCGTAGGGGGGGGGGAGGGTTAAGGTATTTGACAATCATTCTCGGAACTTTTCTACAAAATGGTATTGAAGGTACTTTAATATAATTTTTTCATAGAAATTGCTCCAAAACGGTGAAAACAACAGCAAATTTTGGAGTACCTGTGACTTTTTTTTTGGGGGGGGGGGGGAAGGCACTTTTACATACATTAAATTTTGAGCCAAATCCATGTAATATTCGGAACATGATTGCAAAAATCATGAATGAATGTTTTCTTTTTCCACAGTAGATTTAGCTAAAGATAATGCAGGTTTGACACAATAATTTAAAGGATTGATAATATATTTTCCCTAACGAACTCGAGGCGACCGCCGATAGACAGCGCCTTCACTTCCAACCCATCTCACTAATGGCAGTGAATTGCAATATAGCAATATGGCCAGAGTTGGTGTTTGGTGAAGTAGTACACTGGCACTGCTCTGACCAATGTAATACCCGTCGTTATACTGACACTACCTCAGACCTATGTAGCGCCCGTTCTGGTGGATGGTTCAAACTTGGTATATATAAAAGTATGACGTCGCTCTCCCCTATACATATGAAGGTTTTTAATAACTGGCTGTTGCGAAGGTGAGTTTTGCAAAGAGAGAAAACTCAACTGCCTTTGCGGATAATCGAACCCTCGTCCATTCATTTTGCGGGTGAACGCCATAGACCACCAGACTGCAAAGGCAACGAATCTCTCAATCTTTCCTTGGAGCTCGTGTGCACTGAAAGGGACCGTACATGGACGGCCTGTATATAGGCTATACCGACCTACTTGGTATATATAGGCTACCATGGGGGGGGGGGGAAATAAAATACAATAAAAAGCGCCACCTGGTGATCAAAAATTGAACCATTTTTCATTGCATAAATCTCTCTCCCATGGTCTCATTAAGATATCCTACTACTATTACTAAACCAGACATGCACCTCGTCCATATTCCTCTGCGGAACTTCTAACGAATTGGTACATGTTATAATGTGTGTGTGTGTACGTATGGTGAACCTTGCATGAAGTTTGTTTCTGTGTAATGCTTGTTACGTGTAGTTCTGCCATCTGCAATCAACTTTTTAAACCATGAGTTTTTTCTCATGGCGTAACGAATGAATAATTGTAACATTGTGTAGGCCTGTTGCTCTCGGCGGCGAGGCTTTTTAACGGGGATAACAGCTCGCATTCGCGCCTCGATGTTGGGAACCACAGAAAACCAGTTTCAGCCGATCGCCACTGAGGCGGCGGTGGGGGTTCAAGCCCGGATCCTCGCGGCGAGAGTGCGCCATTCTGACCACTCGACCACCACAGCGGCACTTCATATGCACTGTCAAGCATTCAACACGGAAGCAGATAATCAGCAGACAATGAGCTGCACCTGTCCGATATAAGAACCCTCAGGGTGCCAAATGTCCAAGATACAGAGGAGTTCGAGATATAGAGCAGGGGTTCTTAACCTTTTTCCAGCCGTTAATAAGCATCAAGATTAGTTTCACGCGACGCATGGGACTGTTTGTTTTTCGAAACTAGTGAAACCAGTTGCGCAATAAGTGCATTTTGGATCAGTTCTAATTTGAATTGGTACATCTGCGAATCAAGATGGGATCGCGACCCATAGCTCAAGAATCACTGGCTATGGGTGGATTCGTACGAACAATCTCGAAAGCCCCTGTGAATGCTGTTTGGATCACGACCCATTGCTCAAGAATTCCTAGTTGTAAGTGGGTTCGTAATAATCCTTCAAGGAGGCCCCAGTGACCCAAATTCGGGTCGCCACAAGGCTAAGAACCCCTGATATAGAGTATTGCGGGCATGCTTTGATATAGGATTGTAGCCAGTTCCCATCGAAACTGTACAATATGAGGAGGTGTCCATGAAGTAGAGCGTTTTAAACGTTGTCGGATACCTTAATTAACGTGGGGAGGGGGGTTCTCAGTATGAATGGTGATAGAAAAACGCCGCTCTACGATGTCTAATTTATATTTTGTTCATGGACTAGATATACAGTAATGTAATGTACAGTAGCACATATACGGGGGGGGGGGGGGGAGGTTAGTGGGCTGTAGCACAGGGCGGAAAACTTGAAGAATGAGTGGCCAAGAAAGCAACCAAACTTTGTACAACCCTAAATAAATCCAGGTTAGTGAGTGAGTGAGCAAAAGAGTGAGCTAGAGCATGTGCAGTGCCGTCTTAACGCATGGGACCCACCCTAGCAGGTCCCGGGAGTCTCAAGAAAAGAGGGGGGGGGGGTTGCTCACAAAAATGAGAACCGGTTCAAATTTTCGAGAATTCGCCGAGTAGGCCCTCAGAAAAATCACTTGGCTTGAATGTCCACGATGCTCTTAAGACGGCCCTGAGCATGTGTAAACGTGTAAATGATCAAAAGAGTTATCTAGAGCGTGCGCAAGCTTGTGATTGATGAAAATATTGACGTGTAGCGCATGCAAGCATGTGATGGACTAAAAGAATGGCCTAGAGCAGCGATTCTCAACTTTTCTGACTCGCGAGCCCTTTTTCAGGGTGTAATTTCTATGGCGGAGCCCTGTTTAACTCGAGGAGCCCTTTTTAATATTTTGTTTATATGGCGGTACCCTTTAGGCCTTTCTTTTTTCTTTTTTGCTTATCAAATTTATTGATTTATTATATTATTCTCGAGTGGCCGCGGAGCCCTTGGGGCCCGCGGGAGCACCGGTTGAGAACTGCTGGCCTAGAGCATTAGCAAACGCGTAAATGATCAAAAGCACTCTCAAAGCACTCTTATCAAAGCAAGGAACCATGTCAGTAAGTGACCAAAAGAGTGACCTAGAGTGCAAGTATGTGAGTAGTACCAAAACTATATGCAAGCATGTGAATAACTAAAAGACCGACTTAGAGAGGGTGTGAGCATGGGAGTGACAAAAAGGATTGACTTAGAGATACAAATATACTTGCAGGAGTGGGGGGGGGGGAGGGGAAGCTGGTTGGCTATAGCACAAGAGATGGCGAATTCGAGAAAAGAGTACTGAGGGAAATTAAACTATAATGGGAAGAGGGCGGCAAAACATCCACAGGCGGGAAAACCATAAATGCGCCCCTGTGCGTGTAATCTGTTGTATGACCAAATGTTATAATTTCGGTGTATCCACCCACCAAGTCTGATCCTTTTGAAACACCCGGTGCATAGCCGAGTTCGCGGATAGGTTTAAAACTTAAAGCTCGAAGCAACTAGTCAATGAGGCACCGAGAAAGTTTTTTTGGGGTAGAGGAGTGGTAGTTAATTGATTTGATGCCATTTGATACACCGGGATTAGATTACTGTAAGGCGAGACCGGCCACCACTGAAAGATAAAAAGAGGCTGATGGCTACATAGAGAAACCCCGAATCGAGGTTTGGTCAACCAGCGGTTTCAGCGACCACTGTAATCGTATCGAAATAAATTCTGCTGTAATTAAGTTCGCTATGAGTAGGGTTGCCAGATTTCAATTAAATAAAACCGTTAATCTAACCGATTCTCGACCGATATCATTTGTTTGCCAATATCGCATGAATGACAAAGTTATATTGCATACATCCTGGACCACTTACAAATCATCTGATAACCACGGATCTGGATCCCGAATCCATTTTGACCTTCACCGACTTACGGCCGTATTCACCAACACAGTTTCAACTGCAATCGCGAGTGAAAGGATTGAAGATCAAAACGGATTGGTTAAATGAAGGATTTTAACCAATCCGTGTCGATCGCTGATCGTTTAACCTGCGATTGCAGTTGGAACTGTGTTGGTGAATACGGCCGTTAGAACGATGTAATCTGTTGATTAACTTTCGAAACGTTTCCCATAGTGGGTAAATACTCGTATAGCACCCCGGGTGTGTGGTAGGGACGATGGAATTATCCAAACGAAATGCTCTAGAAATGGGTGGCGGGCCACGTATGTGCTGTAGAAATGTGTCGCGGGCAGCTTAAGTATTCTGGATTTGTGCCGCGCGTCACTCAAGTGGTCCGTAATTATGCCCCGAATCACTAAGTAATCTGGGAAAGTGCCACGGGCAACTTGAGCCACTGCGAGCCGATTAAGTGCTCTAAAATTGTGACACATGCCATTTAAGGGGATCGCTTAATATGCCACATACCGCCCAAGTGTTCTGGAACTGTGTCGCGGGTAACTCAAGGGATCTGTAAATGTGTCCCGGGTCACTTTTGTGATCTGTGAATGTACCACGGGCCTACTTGAGTGATCTAAAAATGTACAACGGTTCGTTTAAATGCTCTGGAATTGTGCAGCGGGCCACTTAAGCGATTTATAAATGCGTCGCTCCATTTATTTTTACAAAATCAGGTTTGAGGTAGCAAGCACATCAGATAACATCGAGGGGCCACATCTGTCCCGCGATTTTTTGCATGGATTCAGCATATACTGCTTATAGGACGGGTTGCAATAAATTTCTTAAAAAGAAATTTTGAGTTCTTGGCCTTTTCAAATAGCATTGAAATTAACAGAAATATATATACATATAAAGAGATATTTTCTTCCGAAATTGCAATTTAAAAAAATATATATATATGTTTTTTGCATTTAAAAAGAACAAATTTTTGATCGTCTTTGAGGGGGGCGTAGGGGGCACGAGTCCCCTCCCCTCCTTCTCTGATTCTTATATGCTTTATGAGGGGAGGGCGGTAATGAAATTTTACTGACGGGGAGGGGAGTGGGGGGGGGGGTCAGAGTATTGCTGACTTTTGTTGACAAAGAGGAGGAGGGGGCGGTCAAAAATGGCTAAAAATGTTCTGACGTAACACTTGAATGACCCCCCACAAGACACACAGACACGTATGTTTATGAACGCTCATTACAGTTACAGGATAATATTCATTTCCAGCGGCCACAATGAATTAATTCATCATGAAGACGGCGAGTCCTTGGCAATGATATCAAAGATAACGGGACGAAATGATGGTGATTAAATATTCTAACATTACAGGGGGATCAAGTTCCAATTCTCATTAAAAATATCCTCATTGATAATTATCTACTTTGCTAAGCACAATTAATATACAGTTGTATATTATTTTTAAACAATGTTTCATTCATTCAAAATGAGAGATCATTTTCCTACAACATTGTATTCATTTGTATAACACAATCGACAATTATTCCATGTCATTCATCTCCAGAGTGTATTAGGAACTATTTTAGACTACATATTATAACAATTTCCGAAGTCGGATCATTTTGCGTTCTGTGACTAATTTTTGGAACCCTTGATGTTTATGAACACTGACAGGAATCATTTGAATTTAGATATAACTGAATTTAGTAAATTCGGAAATTTACAACCAGTAAATTCTTGCCTCACCTGTACTGATGTGGTACAGCGCAAACAATCCCAAGATGGTCTCTCTGGACGGTCAGCGGTCATGTCTGTCTGTTTGTACCAATGTGGAGTAATCCTTGTTGATTCACTTGGCTGGGATACAAAGTGTATTTCCGTTTTTATTCAGATGTTCTGGGAAAGAGTATTGTGCAAGATTCTAGGGGGGGCATTGATTGTACCCTTTCTGTAACTTTGCCACCTGAATGCTTAAAAGAATTCTTAGAAATGCAAATTTCCATCTCATTGGGTAGTGGGAGGAATTGTATCAACGCTTTTTGAGCATTTGAAATTATACCTCTACGACGGATTGATGAAAGATAAAGGCAGCATTAGCACTTACAGGAAACCCTGTATATATCAATCATACTATACAGATAACTTACTTAGATGCGGGCACGCAAACAGCAAAATCACAGCAACGCACCAGAGTTTTCTTCTCCCTCGACAATCCATTGGGGACACCAAATCCTCGAAAAACAGTTCCACGAAACCCAGGCCGGAAAAGAATCCTCGGACGCAAGTCCCGTTATATTATTTTCAAACTATCCCCACACAATATCGTCACCCATTCCAGACCGACGGAATTCCAATTGCTGATTACACCGCAGGATGTCCTTGTTAATAAATATTCCATTTCTCTCCAAAGAATACATCCAAAACTTTCTCAGTTTTCCATACAAAGAAATAGGAAAAAGAAACTTTTTAAAGAAGTTGTTTTGTGGTCTGGTTCTTGTTCTTCTTCACATGGACCATGTGCTAAGAGAGAGAGAGTCAGTCTCAGCTCGTGAAGGCAACGATCTTAAATCACATCCACTCTCTCTCCATTGCACAAACTGTGAACTTTCTGTTCTCGTTCTTTTTTTAAAAAAGCAAAAGCAACTCGTTTACTGAATTAACAAACGCTTCTCTGTTTGATTTAATGCGAGAGAAAAAAGAAAGAAAGAAAGATGTCTGACCACGTGATCCTCACCCTCCCTCGTTTTCTTTTTCCATGAAAGAAAATGGCTGTGACGTAATGGGCAATGATGTATCTGTCTCAAAACTGTATTTATGTGAGAGAGAGAGAGAGAGAGAGAGTTTGGGGATGAGGTTACACACCCTCGTCGCCATCTTTCAGCCTTAGATTATGTTGATAGATAGCTTTGGTATTCTATGTGTGTGAATTAGATCCACGGACAATTGCCCATAAATAATTTTCCGTGTCTTGATAATGGAGTCGTGTTTTTTTTTAATGTATTTTGGAATGGTTTATTTATCTTTATTATTTTGAGTGATTAATGTGAATCAGAGAAATCTCTTAGGGCAGGGGGGGGGGGGTGCTTCAACACATTACCCGCGGGCCAAATGCGGCCTTCCTAGCTTTATGCTTAGCCCTCCGACCATTTGCATTTGGCACATTAAAAGGACCGTCATAACGAACTCAAATTACCCGGAGCCAAAATAGTTTCTGAAGCCCATGATTTCATGTAGGTTGCATATTTCGAGAGGCCGAATTCGGCATCTGAAAGAATTTATAGAAATTATCAGAATTTATAGAAATTATCAGAATTTATAGACATTATCAAATTAGACAGAGATTATCAAATTAGACAGAGATTATCAGAAATATTATCAGAATTTATAGAAATGCTAAAAAACACCTTAATGAAAGGAATAATTTTAGAATCGAGGTGAGAAGACCTATAATTGATGAAAAAAAAAATAGTCACAGAACCACAAGAATAATTTCAGAATTATTGAGAGCAATTTTTAGAATTGTTAAGAATAATAATTCATGAAAAAAAAAATCAAGAATTTTGGATAAAATAAAAAGTTTTAATGAAAGAATAATTTCAGAATCATCGGGCGAATTTAAAATTTAATTAAAAAGAATTAATTAATGAAAAGAAGTTTGAAAATAATAGTTTGAAATAAATAAATATTTTAAAAATAGTTTGAAAATTAATAAAAAATCAAATTTAATGAAGAAATAGATTCGGAGTAAGTCATATGCTCAATAATTTGGAGAACCCTGTTTAATAATCGAGAATACCGCAGTATGACAAGGTGGCTGGAGGGCTTTCGTGGATAATTTAATTTGGCCCGTAATGTTAGAAACGTTTAAGACTGTTGCCTTAGGGCAGTGATTCTCAACCGGTGCTAACTCCCGGGGGCTCCGCGGCGACTCGAGAAAAATAAAAGGAATCAGTAAATTTGATAGATAAGTAAATAAGAGAGGCCTACAAGATTCTGCCATAAAAATTATGTACAAAAAAGGCCTCCTCGAGTCAAACAGGGCTCCGCCATATAAATTATATACTGAAAAGGGCTCCGCAAGTCAAAAAAGGTTGAGAACCGCTGCCTTAGGGCCATCTTAGGCCTCTGTCATGTGATCGTATTTCCCCTGTTCTTTGTGGATGCGCCGCACTTACGGTAATAGAAATAAAAGAAATATGTTTCAAGTAAACAAGAGGTGTCTGAGCTTCACTGATTAGAAATGTGAACCAAAAGGACTCAAAGCCCCGAATCAAACAGGAGGGTCCAAATTATTGAAGACTTTCACCAATTCTCAACCTCCTTCTGTCATTGATTCTAAATGTTCATCAATTATGGAATTATTTCTTTTATTAATTATGAATTTTCACCGATTTTGGAATTATTTCTCTTTTCTTTCTTTCTAACAAAAAAAATGTATTTCCCGAAAAAACGAAGTTCATCATGACTAATGTGGCCATATTTCACTAAAAAAAAACAACAAAAACTGGAAATTGAGATCCTAAATACGGCAAAACATGGGACCAAAAATTGGTAAAATCACAAATTGTTGCTAAAATTACTGAAAAATTACGATTAGGTGGGGAAATGAAAGGATGAACGTGAAAAATATGAGATGAGAATTTATAGATGAGTAATTATGGCTATAATTATCATAATATAATTCATAAGTTATGAAAATTATCTTCATTCATGATATATCATTTAAGATTGTAAACTCAAATAAGCTTCATTGAAAAAACTGGGCAATTAGAAAAGAAAGTCGGAACGGATAGATAATCCCACGATAATACGTCAATACATGAACATCCCGTAAAATACGGGACACTACAAATTGTTACCACAGTACTCATAATGTAAATTAGTAGTCCGTCGAATCGTTTCAGATATTTTGCCGATCCTTGGATACGGAAAGGCTGCTCTAAATGATTTTGATGCCATCGGTTATCGTTGGAGGAAGGCAGGGGTTAGAAATTTTGCGGCCCTCCATGATATCAGTTATACGAGCTTCCCACAAGAATGAGTCCAACAGGACAGGCCTCTACTTCTCATAGTTTTAGTTTTTTACTATCTCATAGCCACAGATGTGAAGCCTTTAGGTAAAATACTTCGGGGGAAAGTGCGACCACTTTCAGAATGCAGTTCATAGACCCATAACAAACTTTTTCCTAAGAGAAGCCTAAAGTTGACAGTCATCCCATATATACAGGAAAGGCGAATTTGCCCCGCCCCCCCCCCCACAGATCTTTGAGGCCTTTCAATCACCAGCCATGGCTTCACTTTTACTAGATTTTTACCCACGTGCTGCCTCTTAGGAAATATTAACGCTACGAGGTCATACCATCGAATCCCAGTTGTGAGCCGAATTGATCCGAGATTAAAGACCGATCCTTGACGAACCAGACATAGAATTTCATATTTTGGGACATCGAGAATCGAATAAATATCATGTTTAGAAACAACCGTAACTTTATAGCTTATTCATAAAGTTATTGTTATAAAAGAAATCTATAGTAAACCAAAATAACCAAGTTCTAAATAATTCAGATAAAAATTATTTAAAAATGATGAAGATTTTATCGAATTACTTTTTTTTCAGTCAGTATATTAGCAGCAAAGTAAGTAAATTCTTATACTTACAGTTTTTAAAAAGTAGAGATGGCGCTTATAATAAACTTTGCCAAAGCGTCAAGTATTGAAAAAAAAAGTTCATCATTGAGCTCTATTATGCTTCTTATTTATACAAGGCTTTATGAAACGAGGCTATTCCCCTGTATAAAATGAAAACACGAAAATAATACTAGGACATGAAACACGATGAAATCAACAAACAGCTTACGATCCTTGACCACATAGCTTGAAACAACAGCTTGGGATAATAGACAAATCAACATACAATAAACAACAGAAACGCATGCAAAAAATGGTACCAATTGACACAGCATGTAACAATATATCGAACAGCCCCTAACAATTAACAAACTAGCAAGTAAGAATAACAGAACATCATGCAACCCCGACGAAACAGCTTGAAATCATTTACATAACATCACGCCCCCAATAACAAAGTATCATGCAACTTATGACAAAACAGTATTAGCATGCTTGCACACTGTTTTGGTCACTCACATGCTTGCACGCTGTTTTTGTCACTCAAATGCTCGTTCACTGTTTTGGTCACGCAAATGCTTGCACACTGTTTAGTCACCCTCACACTTGCATACGGTCTAGGTCACTCACTGACTTTTGCTGTCTGGGCAGAGATGGATTTATTGGGGGTTATAAAAATTTCATCGACCTTCTCCTATTCTACTAATTTTCTTGTCCACTCGTTCCTCAAATTTACCGCACGGGGCAATAGCCCTCTAACCCCCCCCCCCCTCCTTTAAAAAAATACGCCACTGTCTACAGTCTCTAATTTCTTTTCGTTCATGCAATGTTCACTTCATGGCAAAATGCGATTGTTTCAGTGTATCCAACCATTAAGTTTGACCCTTTCGAAACACCTCATTCGTGAATCGGTTCCAAACTGTACTCTAGACTTAACTTGCAACAATCTAACGAACAATGTTTATAGTAGGGGAATGGTAGATAATTGATTTAATGCCATTTGGTACACCCAGATTAGATGACTGTGAAATGAGACCGGCCTTCTAAGATTCAGGTTAAGAGTGTCGATGTCTACAAGAAGAAGACATGTACCAAAGCTGGAATCGTTCTCGTCTACATATAGATACGCGTTTTGGAAGCAGGGTCACAACTATAGGTACTTCATCAGCTATGGCGAGCACAGCATTTTGCACCGCTGTTCAATGTTCAGAGTACGCTCTAGTAGCGGAATATCACGAAATACCCACAGACTTTGCAATCAAATGTGGCGCTCTCAAGAAACTTAACCCCCCACAAAAAATGTCCATGATTGAGTGAGGTAACCAAAAATATCATGTGAAAGAGAATCCTCTTCCATACCAGAACATGGTCTGTCTGAACGAAGAGATAGAAGCATGTGGTCAAAGACCTATGTCATGCTGGAAATAACAGAGAATCCGGGATAAATCCTATCATTAACTGATACACACCGGGAGCAAACGCATATTCGTTAATAAAAACCGGAACATGTTGAGAAAATTTTTCTAACAGTGTCGAATTGCAGGGTGATTGTGAAAATTGCCTGTTCGCAATTAGTACAGTCTAAATTCTGTTATAACGAACTCTAAGGGACTGAAGAAATCGCTTCACTGTTACTAAATTTCGTTATAAAGGAATTTCCGATTTTACGAATTTTAATTATTTGTTGCGTGGTGGAATTTTTGATTCAAATGGAAAAAGTACTTACACAGGTTCTAGATCAGTGTTTCACAACCTTTTTTCTGATATACTCCACCTAAGTATCTTGTAAAATCCCGATGCCCCCTTACAAAAGACACACACCTGCGGGGGGGGGGGGGGTTCGGCATTCGGCGCAAGATGATCGGAAATTGAAAAAAAAATTAAAAAACTTAAAATATTGAACAAAATTCTTTAAATGCTATTTTAATCTATTTCTGTGAATTTGAAACTTTTTTGGAAGGTTAAAAACTCAAAATTTCTTTGGAGAGATTCTTTGTATGCTCTTCTGAAACTTTAAATTAGCCCATGTGTTCCTCCCCCCTCGCCCCCAAAAAAGATAACGTGGAAGAGGCCGCAAACTTGGAAAGCCCCATAACTTGAACCTCAAAGCCCTTTGGAATGAGTTGTCGACCTATAAGACAATAAGGTAAAAAAAAAAATTTCCATGTGGCCCAATGGACAATAAAGTCATCCAGTGGTGTCATAAGTCTCGCAACATTGTCTTAACGGGTGAGTTCAACGGGGCTCAAGGCTTCGAGGCAAATGGGGGGCCCCATCAGTAGGTCATCAAGAGCATCATGGGCCCCCGTGCCAAGTGGTTTTTCTGAGGCCCAGAAAATTTTACCAGATCTCATTTTTGTGAGGCCCCCTTTTCTCTTGAGGACACGGACGGTGCCCGGGTGGGCCCATGCAACACTGCACAATAATGGAGAATTTTACTCATTTCATGAGCTTTTCATGCATACTAGCACGTTCTCACGGTTTTTGCCAAAAATGCTCCACCAAATTCTGATATTGGATTGGGTATCTGCACCCTGTATAGGACCCAAAGTATGCAGGAAAGGTGAGTTGTATTTTTATGTATCACAGCTTTTTTTTTTAGGCCTTTCAATCACCTGCTATAACCTCACTTTTACTCGATTTTCGCCAGTGGCCCCTCTCAGGAGATCTTAAGGTTACTAGGTGACCGCCAAATTCTTGTCGTGAGCACCACATTTGCCCTTCCAAAATATTTAAACTTCTGAAATCGCATAGGTAGAATATTTCTCATTTTAAACAGAGAAACACACTTTTTTCACATCATCTCTTACTTACCACTTTTTAATGCACATTATTAAAACTGATGCAATATGACTTTTGTGTACTGATGATGCCCAGACACACACACACTTCCACGCTTCAATTAACGTAGAAGTAACTCTTTCACTTTCTTTGCGTGTTTAAGGGTTCGCGTATAAGAAGTTCCTTAGGGTGCTCATAATTCTTGAACAAAGGGGCCCCTTTAAAATATCGAAAATGTAGTATACAGACTTAAACAGTGCCTCATGGCCGTAGAGGAGTCAGTGGAGATGAGCAGTACCTTGGTAAGTCCAATTTACTTTTGTGTGTGTGGCATCGCAACAGTTCATATACCGATAATATATTCTTTTACATTTGTGAAATGTTTTGTTAATTAATTGATTAAATTTAACCTCTGGTCAAACGCAATCGAATATCTGTTTGTTTCTTTAATTATGTTGATTAATGATATTCAATGCATTATGAGGTACCAAAAACTTGATTAAAAGTAAAATTATTGCGGCACACAACACGTCAAAATTTTCCTTTTAATATCAATATGCTCGCGACACACTCTTAGTACTACACAAAATTGAATCTTGAAGACAGGCCTCAAATGAGCCAATCTGATCAATTATTAATTTGGGACCAAGAAAATTCTAACGTATTTAAAAATTAGAAAATATATAAGTTTTAATATCTTTTTTATTAATATATTAATTAGTCATGCTTTTTTTAATAACTAAATTTTGGGTAAAAACATAAAAAAATTATAGAAAAATCTTAATATATTTTATGAGAATTTATTCCTGTCAGTTAGTAAAATATATTTCACCAGCAGGAATATAAGTAACATTCATTCTTAGCGTCTTTAAAAATGTAGATGGCGCTTATCAGAAACATTGCCGATTCGTTAATAAACATTAAACACACACACACAATTGAGCTCTCAATAGGCTGCCAATTATATTTTAAAGATTATATTTGACCGCTTTTTTTTTTTTGCTTTGCGAGACCGTTTTGATCGTGGCAATTACAGCAACTCAACCTACTGTTAGGATTAATTAACAAGGGGTCTTGGAATAAATGCTGATTGAAAAACGCCGTTGTGCAACATTTAATTTCTTTTTCATTTATGCACTCCATGGCTAAATGCATTCATTCAATCATTCATTCATTCAAACCGAGCACAACTCCAGTCTATCGCCATAGACAATTCAATTTACTACCGATCGAGTTGTGTCTGAAGTAAGAATGGTTATCCCCTCAAATCCTCCGGGCCACGAAATCGATTGTACAAAGTGTATACAATCGCTCAACTGCCTGATATTGGACCAGTAGCGATCTCTCTCTCTTTCCCCACCCCCAGAAATGTGAGAAAATGACCGGGAAAAAGATGGCCAAATCCATTGTTTTGTCACTTTGGTCCCCCCCCCCCCGAACGAAATTTCTGGCTGGGACCTGGTCCAAGCCTCTTGATCGTTGTTTTCTTCCTCACTCCATTCTTCTTCTCCCGGTCGTGCTGACGTCTTCTGGTCTTCTCACTTCTTCTCCTGGTTGCAGGTGGGCTCGTCGCTCGATCTGCCGCTCCCGTCTGCTTATTATGGAGACACACCATGTTCTTCTCCAAAAAGCCGACCAGTTCCTTGATGTTTCTGAGTGCTTTCTCATCCTTGACCATTGTTTAAAACCACTCGTTCACTTAGGCCCCCTTTCACACGGAGCGGATGCGGACGCGAGTCCGCATGCCCTTTCACACGAGCACTAAAGGTGTCGCCCGCATCTTTAGTTTGAAATTCGTGCATAAAAACTACTCTTTTTTTTCGCAATTTTTGTAAAAATTTTTCTCCTTTATCCCTGATTCAGTGCCCATAGGCAGCCTAGAGCCATGGGTATAAAGATGCCTTCAGTTCGATCCTCACAAGTAGTCAATGGGAGAAAATACCTTAAAATATTTTCAAGATTTTGAAAAGACAAATCTGTCTTTTGGAAAATATGAAAGAAAAATTCCAAAAACATCCAATGATGTTCCAAAAAAATAAATAAAAAATCAAGATATATCAAAGACTTTGCAAGTAGGAAAAAAGGGGAGGGGTGGAGACTTTCGAAATGTCTGTGCTTAGAAATATTCACATCACAATTCCGTCTTAGGCCGGGATTACACTATAAAAACTCTAGAAACTGCCATGAATATTGTACATTGAGCAACAAGAAGAAGCTACAGGAATCGACATAGTGATGTGGCAAAGATGGCGAGACTTGGCAGCGAAGAAACGGCAGTCGTCAGGAAAGCAGACAAACATAAAAAATTTCTTTAAAATCATCAAAAAACAGGACTGAGCTTTTTAGACACTGTATTTAACTTCAGAATATTCCGTAACTTAAGATAATTTTTTCAGTCGTAAAACATGATTATCAGGTTCGTAATGTGTAAAATTATAACATAGTCTGACGTTTTTAATAGGCTTTATCTTAACATCTCCCTATTATCCGACGTTCTGCCGGTCCGCTCATGTCGGATAAGCGTGATTCTAGTGCATAGCTGCCAACTTTTGGAAATGAAAATTAGGGAGATTTTCGCGCGGATCCGTAATTTATTCTAAAACCACTCCCTAATAAATACAAAAGGGATTTTTCCACACATAAAAGTTAAAACGTAGGGAATAAAATTACCATTCAAAAATTGAAGTCAAATAAAATAGGGATTTTACACACATGGAAGTTAAACCATAGGGAATAAAATCCCTTTGCAAAAAACAAGTGAAATTGTAGGCCAAACAATGGTGATCTAAAAAAATATATAGTGTTCAATCAGAAACGATGTGAACAAACATTCTGCGCGAATGACCCCAAAATCACCGGAAGATGAAGGGAGAAAAAAATCGTCAATTTTTGAAGAACACTGACTTTTTGTGACACTTGCTTTATGTTTTTGATTTCACATGGGTGATGATGTCAGTCTTTCCACCGTGACCGATGTTCATGTCCGTAACACAACTTGTACAAAAAGACAAAGTCGGCCCTTTTCTGTTACGTTTGATGAAAGAAAATTTATCGGGGAATAAGTATCTTTAAAACTGATTAAATATTTTTTTGCTTATCAACATTCATGTTTCCTTATCGCACGTACAAAACTTCAACAAAAGAGGAAGTTTTGACCACATGCGCGTCACTATAATCTTCAATTATTATCCAGGACTATTGGCTGCTAAGCTATTTCCCTGCAGATAAACAACTTTTCTTGTTACCATCAGAGGGTTTGTAAAACTTCCTTAATAAAAAAAGGAATTTCCCACTGTTCCTACCCATGGAGGAAATTCCATGGTTCCTACCATTTACGAGGTGAGACGTCATTTCAAAAGGGGAAAAAGAAACAGAGGCAAAAGACCTTTTTGCCCCATAAGAAATTCCTTAGGGGATTCTTTCCAATTGTGTAGGGAATTTTTGTGCTTTTTCGTAAAAATTCGGGAGATTTAAGAACTTTTCGGGAGGTCGAGAGATGAAGCTAAAATTCGGGAGACTTGGCAGCTACGTTTGTGTACTCCGCAATGACTCGACTATTGCTACAAGACCAGCCACAGAATCTTAGGCTTAGTTTTAATGGGAAATAAGACATCATTTCTAAAAATTGGTATTGCTTAATAATAATGTTTGTAAATAAACAACTTTTTTAAACTTAATCATTCATTAACTGATAAAAAAATTGGCAATTTCTATGCTCTATGATAATTAAATTTCAAATAACGTAAATAATGAATACTCAAAAATAATCAATGAATTTTTTATGAATAAAATAGTGTTTTTTTTCAATTGACAAACTGTAATTTTCCAAGTAATATATTTTGCAATGTAGATGACGCTGTTCAGAAACTGAAGCCTAGCTTTGTTTATTTATTTTCACGTTATCACAACTGAGTTGGTGGTTTTTCACTTCCGTCCACGCACGTATCGTGGAATTTTGGGTAATATTCTCCCCCCCACAGTCTCCGGTCAGCGTGCCTCATTCAGAAAATGAACACCCGTGCGGGCGTGACTGTTTACGATACGAAACTGGATGTGGCATTGCAACCACGCGCTTGAAGTTTTTTTTTTTTTTAATTCGCTCTGCTTGTAGAAAGATGTGATGATTGCATTATTGAACGTAACATTGTACGTAGCTCGGGGCTCAGGGGTGGCCAACCCGTGCCTCAAGTAGCACTCCGTGTTATCAGGAGTGGCACGCGAGTGCTTTTGAAAAATTAAATAAATTCTATTCCCTGCAACTTCTAAACAATCCTTTTCTTATGAGTGATGGTCTTGTAGGTTACCGAACTTATATATTTAGGATGGTGGGCACTCTTAAACTGATAATTATGGGATGACTTCCTATTCAATACGTTTCTGTTTGGTTTTTCATCTTTGGGCATAGTTGCTGGATGCCCCATTCGTATATGTATGAAATTCAGGATTGTCCGCATTGGGGGAGGGTGGAGAGCACACATTGTATAATACAATTACATCATATATTTATGAATTCTTGCTGGGGGAAAAGGGCTAAACTCTCTCACACAGTATATTTAGGGGGGCAAGCACCCCGAGTCCTCAGGTTCCATTTTCTATGCCCAACATGGTGTAGATAAGATGAATCTCTATCGATTGCACGTGCATACACAATCTGTATTGCGACAATAGAATTCATGATTAAAAAATAAAAACAATTTTGAACTCAAAAGAGTGGCAAACTGAATATTTTCTCAATAAGAGGACAGGCGAACAATGTTTTGCAGGGACGGAGAGAATGTTCGTGTCACGTAAGAACGGGGCGTTTGGTCTGAGCGTTGAAATCCGTAGTGTGGCACTCGCATCGAAAATAATTTTGATTGTGGACACCCCTGGTCTAGTTCATCCACGTGAGCCAACTATTGTCGAAGCGATTGTTTTTCTTGTTGAGGAGTTGAACTTGGATGTGCTTTGCACGCAGCACCAAGAGTTTATAGACTGTACCTCGTCTGAGGAAGAGAGAGCTTAAGAGAAGTCCCACAAATATTCAACTTATTTAAAAAATTTCTGCATTCAGACATTTTATAGTCTACGACTATAAGAGATAGAAAGCCTGGGAAATGATTTTTTGGTCATGCTGTATAGATGCTAATTTAATATTATAGCAGTCCATTAATTTTTGTCTCACCACCCACGCGTAAGGGTAAAAAATTTATAATTATAAACTTTATTAAGGGTAGATTTGTGATTTTTAAAAATAAGTTTTATAAATTTAGCAGGTAGGAAGGTAATCAAAAATTAACTTCAGCCAAACCGCACGAAATCGCATTCCCTACACTAGTCTGATTATTTATCGAACTTTTCCAAACTTCTATTCTTTTCTTCCCTTTTGAAAAGGAAAAAAGTCCAGGAATATATATTCGGGGGATTCTTCAGCGTAACGTGTGCGTGTGTGTGTCATCCTAGAAAAGAAAAAGAGTTATTCAATTAAATAAATGCTGAGTGACTATAAACTATAGCGAGCAAAATTTTGAGGAATCGAAACATAGACGAGAATGTGAAGGCTATAGTCGATGGAATTATCGATACTGCCCCAAAGATAGTGTCAAACTTGACCTTTACTAGTTCGAAGTTCAACAGAAGCTTCAATTATTATCTTATTTCTGAATTTGACGCATATCGCTCGTCGGAAGAAGTTCATAAAGATCCACACCCTGATAATTAATCACACACGTTATTTCTACGCTATTTCAGATGTGTCATAAAAAGAGCTGGTTGCGATTTCCAACTTGATCAAAAACTTATCTTCTCACTCGTTCTTTGATAAAAGTCAGTGAAGATGGACGTAAATATTATTTCGTAATATGAGCCATATTGATATTTGCAAAAAATGGTGGTTGCAAATTATGAGGAGGTTGGGCGGGTTCCATCTAATATAAAGTGAAGACTTTTATTCTTGAGTATTTTACTTTGAATTTAGGTAACTAGGGTGGGCGATCATATGAACTGCAGTGAAACCTCGCTACAACGATATTTTTACTCGAATCTTGTTTGGAATTGCGTACAGTCGATTGTTAAACTCCTCTCGATACAATGACGATTTATTTGATAAATTTTTAACATTTTACTTCGATAAATCCCTCTATAACGATTCTTTTTTGAGGATATTTGGAAACAATTATATCCTTTACATTTTACTTGAAACCACCTTCAATATATTTTGGCATTCTTAACCAGTGTTTGTTCTTTCGAGGGTTCTTAATGAAGAAAGTATTTTACGCAACGAGTTCTCTATCAGTGCTAACGAAATTGCCTTGAAGCTACTTTCTGTGTGGTATTCAAAAAAACGTTTTGTGCGATAAACCACTTTACAGTGTGGAACAACCAACTTAATTTTGTTAATCAACTAATGAATTAGATTTTTTTTTTTTTTTTGCTGCGAATAAACGCTTATAAATGCATTTTATAGTGGCACTAGAAACATGAATTCAAAACATGCCAACAACAGCATAAATTTGGTAGTGCAACTGATGATAATGTGTACTCCTTGATGAAAATTGGAATTGTCATTTGATATATTGATGAATGAATGAATGATGATAATGTGCTACTTCTCTAAATAAACACTACTACTACTAAACCAGACATGCACCTCATCCGTATTCCTCTGTGGAACTTCTAATGAACTGGTACGAATGTTGGAATGTGTGTGTATGTATAGTGAACCTTCCGTGAAGTTTATTTCCGTGTAGTGTTTGTTATGTGTAGTGCTGCCATCTGCAATAAATTTTTTAAGCTATGAGTTTTTTCTCAACTCACATAGTGAGTGAAGTGCAATGAATGAATAACCGTAACGTTGTAGGCCTGTTGCTCTCTGCGGCGAGACTTTTTATCGGGGAGATCGGCTCGCATTCGCGCCTCGAAGTTGGAAACCGCAAAAAACTCTAAATAAACACCAAAAATCATCGACCAATAAACACAATATGGAATACTCTAGAGTAGTGGTTCTCAACCAGTGCTCTGGGGCCATGTGGACCACTTGCGCTCCTAAGGGGGGCCACGGGAGCAACACAGATGAAAATGGGAGCCACGGTAAGTGAAGAGACCGCAGAGAGCCGTGAAGAAATAACTACTTTCAGAATCCAGCAGAGCTGTCCATAGAACGAAGGTCATCATAACTCATGCCGTGGAGCCTTTTATGATGAGATCTCGTGCTATGATTTTCGAAGGTAATCATGCAAATATGTAAGCTGTTACTTCTAGTTAAGTATGGGGCTTCCGGAAGAAAATATTAATTTAAGGCTTCCCAAAGCTGTTAGTCGTCCCGTATATACAGGACTCACGGCCGTATTTACCGACACTGTTTAAACTACAATCGTAAGGAGGTGAGATCGAAACGGATTGGTAAAATTCAGGATTTTAACCAATCCACGTCGATCTCTAATCCTAAAATCTATAATGCTCAGATCGCCGAAGTCGGCCGAGTAGGTTAATGCCCATAACCGCCTCAAGTCGGCCCAGCTAGGGGGTATGGGTATGTTTTGGTGGGCTTTTGTCACCAACGGGGAAGAAGATGAAAGCTCTTGTCAGAGGCGGGAACGGAAAAGACAACTGCAACGCCCTATCAATGGGATTTTAAAAGCTGATGTACTAGAATGTTCCTTGAGGATGGACTAAAGGCGCGTTTACACACACCGTTTTATCGTACGTTCTGGGGTGGACCAAACCGGTCTGAAAATCGTGTCATTTTTTGGGGGTGTCTACACGCAACGATTTTTCAACCGTTTTATCTTGCGATCCAGCTTGTGACTGTTGATGGATGTCCACAATGGAAGACGCGCTCTTGCTATTCACTCTTTACCAATTATATCAGTTGCAGAAGAGCAGGAAGAAAAATAAAAGAAATCGCAGGTCAGAGACATAATTTAATATATTAAAGAATCCATGAAGTGGGGGGAACATAATATAAAATCAAAATACAAAAAAAAAACCGAACTATTCACAAAAAATGAAAATTACCCAACGAAAAAATGTTGGCGCACTGCCATGGGTGGGGAGATACGCCTGGGGGGGGGGGGTCAAAATGAAGTCGACAGATATAATGTATATGCGTATATATGAATTGACATTATCATCATGCCCCTTCCCCCCCAGACTTCAAAGTCTATCTCCGCCTATGCGCAGGGCAAGAAAAATACGTACAACTGAGGTCGGTAAAAGGCAAAAAGTGCCCTGAAATATGTCTTCTGATACGTGGATTTTATAGACTCCTTTGAATGGACGCAGACCATTTCAACTTTCGGGGGTCGCCGAGAGATGTGCAAACAGTTTGACCGTTTTCTTCGTAATTGTTTACTTAATCCGAGGTGGCCTCGGTCCGATCCTCCTCGAATTATCGAGAGACTACCGTAACTCTCTACTTGAGTTAAAATACCACTTTCAGAAGTTTCTCGATAAGCAAAATGGATTATGGCGTGCAAAACATTTCGTACTGCCCTCAGCCCGAAATTCAGGGTTGAGGATCATCAAGCAATTTACAAAGAGATAATACTGTGAGGAAAGGGGTGTTTTCAGTATATATATATATATATAGAAAAGTTATCTCCCGAAAATCCATTGAAATTAACCTTCTAAACGGTGAAGACTCATATATGAGTTCGAAGACAACTACCGTCATTTCGGCCTGAACTCATATATGAGTCCGAAGACAACTACCGTCATTTCGGCTCGAACTCATAAATGCGTTCGCCAGGAACCAGTTCCTTCCCCCATCTCATTGTACGGTTAGTGACAGGTACACAGTGTCGTCAAACTGCCCCTTCCTGCAACAATGTAGTCCTCTCCTCCCCAAACTTATCAATGTTTGAAAAGAAGAATAGCTTATTGAGAAAAGAAGGATTACTTGGTTTGAAAAGGGCGCAAATACCCACGTTGTAGTTGAAAAAAAGAAAGAAAGAAAAGGAAAGTTTTTACCAGTAAATTAGAGATTGTTAATTGATCTGACAAAAATATTTATTATTCGTATCTATGATTATATATTCAAACCTATGAAATTTAACCACTGTTCTGAGGTTTATTCCGAATCCAATAATTCATTCATCATCCACGCAGAAAACTACAGTTAGTAGCTTGGTTAGGGCAGCGGTTCTCAACTGGTGCTCCGTATGCATTTTCCAGGGCTCTGCGACCGGTCGAGGAAAATGAAATGAATAAACAAACTATGATAAATCAATTAAAATGCAAGGCCCACGGGCTCGGTGAGTGAAAAAAAATTTAAAAACCGCTGGGTTACGGTGTGTTCGTGTATATTTTTTAACGAATGTTCTATATATCATTTGTTTTATGTACTATGATTCTTGGGCAATTTAATGTTCTACTGAAATTGTCACCAAATTATTGAAGCATCTCATGGAAAAAAAATCTCCAGCGTGGCTTCGTTAACCTCTTGAGCAGGACCGTCATTTGGGGGGGTCTGGGGGGGGGCGTTGCCCCTCCCGGCTTTTGAAAATACACTAAAAATGGTATATATATATATATATATATATACATACCATACATTGTATAATATACATAAATCACCGGTGCTCCCAACATACGGGGTCTTGGTACCTTGGTACATTGCACATGTGCCTTCATGGGGAAGTTAAAAGGTTTAATTTCCAGAGGCCCTTGATGGACCTCATTGTTTTCTTGCTGCTTTAAAACTGAAAAATTTCCGATAGCGGAAGCTGAAGATATTTCCAGTCCGGAATTCGGTCCGGAGTGATTGCGTGGGGCGCTGGATTTTATTCGTTGGTAAAATGAATACAAATGAATATTTTCCATGGCCCTCACAGGGGTATACCCGATAAGCTTCCGAGTCGGGGACCCCGTTTCATTTTGGGGGCCCAGGATGAATCTTATTATCTTCTGGGTCCGACGTATTTTGTTGGGGGCGATGGGTTTTATTCGTTGGTAAAATTAATAGAAATGAAAATTTGTCGTGGCACTCGCAGCTGTGGACGTCGGAAAAGCTTCGAGGTCGGTGACCAGGGCTGTCATTTCAACTTTTTCCAGGGGGGGGCAAAGGACATGTACTGAATATATATATATATATATAACCCCCCAATGACGAGCCTGTCGGGGGCCGATGTGGAAATTGATAGGTTTCATTTTGGGGGCCCTGGATGAATCTCATTGTTGTCTTTTGTTTAACATTGTGGAGCTTGCAACAGCTGAAGCTTGAGATAAATGTATTTTGTAAACGTATTTTGTTGGGAGCGATGGGTTTTATTCGTTGGTAAAATGAGTACAAATGAAAATATTTCATAGCACTCGCAGCGGGGGATGACCGACAAGCTTCCAGGTCGGGGGCCCCATGTGGAAATTGACAGGATTAATTTTGGGGGCCATGGATGAATATAATTATTTTCCGTGGAATTTTGCAACAGCGGAAGCCCGAGATGAATCCAGTCTGGGTCCCTCACTAAAATTCAGCGAATTGGAGTCTGGGGACCCTCGTGGAGAAGTTTTTCGGGGTTACTTGATGAATCACATTTGTTTTTTGTTGCTTTATTATCTTAAAATTCAGTAAGCTGATGCTTTCACGTGTCCCTTTCCATAGCACGCTGATGAAGTGGGACGACATAAACAAGATATGTTGGGAAGGGGGGGGGGAGGATTGGCCGCCAAAGCGGCAGGGGGGGGGCAGAGCCCCCCTAGTATTAAGATATTCTTATACAGGGTGCATGTCATTTTACTTGCGAACCAGTAAATCCAGACTCGTAAATACAGCAAAATAACAGGTGCTTGAGTTTTAAAAAAATCTCATCTCTGTTGTACTTTCAATTGTCTATTGTGTGCCAATACAACAGCTGTTTTATCGGACTTCTTAAAACTGGCTATTCTTCTAGTACCCACAGTAGGTACAACAGATAAGTGTGCACAAAATGACCATGGTGCAACAAAAATAAATCCAAAATGAAAGAGAGAGAGAGAGAGAACTAGTGAACGCTTTTTCTCAGAAAAGGAACTTGTATCAAATAAATGCCGAGCCAAGTTGGCAAACCCCTTTTTTTTTGTCAAAATGGTAGATGCAAAGATGAAATGTCCTGTTTTTTCTCCTTTGTGATGTTACTAATAGTTTTCTTTGTAAAGATTCGCGATCCCCAAAAAAAGTTGAGGAATGTAAACTTCCTGGAAAATGTGCAGAAATCTCTCTTGTGATAAGATTATCTGCCTTCGGCGGAGATAAACTTGGAAGTCTGGGGGGCGTGGTCAGTATTGCTGTGGGAGCAAGGTGATGATGATATCTATACACATATACATTAGACTAGTCGACTTAACTTTTGACGTTGCGGGGGGGGGGGGGGGCGCAGTGCACCCCATGCCACCTCCCCGTATCTCCGCCCATGTGATCTGCTATTTTTTAAATTCGAATTCAGTCATTTCCTTGGATTCCATGCCATTTTTCACAAAAATAAAAAATACTAAACTATTACTCGATTCTCGAGTAAAATAACTTCCCCTCATTCAGTTTTTCGCTCGATATAATCAGATAACTCTATTTCTTTTTAAATAAAGTATTTCACCATTGACTATTGTTCATTTTGAGGCATATTTCTGGAAATTTTTAAATACATATTTTTGCACTATAAATGCGTTTTCTTTTTTTAGCATATTTTTCATTTCTGACTTATTTCTGAATTCCGAAATGGACGATTTTTTCTTTTTTTTTCCTGGGTGTATTTTCTCTAAGGGAAATTTCCGCACTTTAAATACATATATAAATAAATAAATAAATATATTTTAATTATACGTATATTTTTCAATACCCCTCCCCCCCCCACATATTCTGAGCCTTTAGGGCAGGCATATTAACGCATTTTTAAGGCACATATTTTTATATTTTATGCATATTTCGGCATTATAATATGAGTGTTTTTGCTTCTTTTTTTGATTTGTTGGAACATTCCAATTCATTTTTTATCTCTTTCAAATGCATATATAATTTTTTTTTTCAATTTTGCGTGCATTTTTCATTTTTGATGCCATAATTCGGGATTATTCGACGATGGTTTCAATTTTTCGCATATATACATCCTTTCCAAAAAAATTAGAATACCCAGAAATTTACGAGTTTCCTTTTCTATCATGATCATATCATATGAGCTTTCGTATCTTGAGCATATCGGTGGCAAAAATTTTTCATAAAGTAGATTAAATGCGTCGTAAAATACCAAATTAATTTTTTCCTCTTTGTTTCAAAAAATTGGAACATTCCGAAAGCTGTTTGAGAAAATTAGAACATTTGGCTTAAAACCTATTACTGTATTACATGAATATTTTCATGCAAATTTACATCAACTCGATCGAATAAGTGTTTCATATCTTTCCTCATTATGTATGCAAACCTACAATCATTCAATGTTCGCAATACGGGTAGAAAAACGGGAAATTTCTGAAAAACGCATAATTACGCATGTATTTGCTAGGACTGTGTGGGGGGGGGGGGGACGCGTGCTGATATCGTACGAATACATTGTATTTGTACTGTGGCCATCTTTGGTCTTGGCCATGGATTTTATGCATCAAGACATTCAATTTATGAGTGTCCGGCACAGACCCGAATCGGGCCTCAGCTATAAATCCCATCTTCGCTATCGGCTCTCCGATAGCGGTTTGTAATTGATCAGTTTTTATTAATTAATTTATTTTATCCTGAGTCCGCAATCTCTTGATAAGATTAGTATCAGGTACAATCATCAGATATCACGAAACCATCGAAATATCGATGAGGATTGATACACATTGGCGAATTCTTGATACTATCTGCGTTTTTCATCTTCAAACGAAGTCTTTAGTGGAAACAAAAAATAGAGGCCAATGGATTAGAAGACATCTCTGGATGGAGGTGTGAACGTTAGGCTCTCTACCTTTTGATTCCAGTTGAAGACGTATGGTATGGAGAAAGAAATTGCATTTTCTATCATGATTTTGACTCTTTCTAAGCTATTACTTAATTGCTGCAGCAAGTCACATAGGTGGAAAGATGAAAATGTAAATTACAACCATACCCTTAATTTGAGCTTTCCAACTTGAGCTCTTTATGAACTGCTCTCGTAAATTTCTAGGGTGTTCTAATTTTTTGAAAAAGATCGGGTATTTTTATTTCATGGTGTAATTCGACATTTTTAAAAATGCAGATTCAACTTTATTTTTAGTGCATGTTTCATCCGGGCTCTAGTTACAACTTTCTTTCACGTTTTGAATTCCAGAGACTTTATATACTTCGAGTATTTGTGTATTTAAACTTTTTCTCAGTATGTCACTGTGTGTTTTCATGTATTATTTTTTTTGTAAGATGATTTAATGCACCAAATTTATATATTTCAGAGAAAATTCTTTTATTATATTCCGATGCAAATGACTGTATATCTAATATGCGTATTCAATCTCACTAAACCTACGCTCATTTTTGAAATTAATTCCACGATCATAAGATATCATGGAAAAAAAGAAATGAATATTCAAAAAGAATGTGAGTAAAGCATTGAGAAGCAGTTTTATACCCGAAAGTTTTGATAAATTAATTATTTAATGATGTTCCAAGGTTGGGAAGTAGCTGTAGTTTTGCTCGAATAGATTTGTATCAACTAACAAATATCAGTTGTTACAATGCCTTGCCTCGAATAGTAGTAATTCCAACAACACTGATTTAATCAACGCACATTATTTACGAAAAAGCTTTTCGATTTTCAAAAATAATTCACATTTTAGGTGAACCTCAAAATCGCGAGAACATACTTCAACACTTGCAAATTTAAAAAATACAATTAAAATATTAAGGGGCATATATATAGAATGCTTCTCGAGATTCAGAATATTTATAGTGTTCAACTTGAAAATATTGGGACATTTTCAAATACCAAGTGGATGGATTAGTAATTTCTTTTTAGTACGCTGTGACATTTCGTTACTAAGTTAATTATATCAATATTTCACAAGCGAAAGCAAGTAAATTTTTTTGCCTGTTAAAGCTAATCTATATTGATAGAGTTATTTACCATAGAATGCTGAGCATCTATAAACACGCTACAATAATTTCGTTCAAAATTTTGAGTATATCCCGCCTTTATGTGTTTTTTATTTAGTTCGGAAAATAGAAAAACTTTGGAGAAAGAAAGGAGAAAGTACATTTCTGGGAAGAAAGGGTCAATCACCGGGCGTTACCAGCCTGTCACTTCGGTTCAGCCCCCTCTCGACGGCTTATCATACATGCCAATTACCCATTGTCACATACTGGGGGGAAAGCATTCTAGAATCACGTGACCCTGTGGTCATTTTGAAAAGATTTTGTGAAAATAAGTAGCTTTTTTTGAAGAGGTTTTGTGTTCGACCCTGAGCCGTCGATAGGGTTTTAAAGGGTGAACGTCAATGCAAAGGGTGGCATGAATATAAACTCATGGAGAAAGGGTGGGGAGAGGGAAAGTGGCGGAAATTTGGACGAGTCCACTTCGAACACAAAAAACTTGGTATTTTCACGACCCTCCCAGGGTCCCCTCCTTGGCGGTGTACCACCTATTGATTCTTATTGATTCTTCCCTTTCTATCTGGGCGTTAAAGAGTTGTAAACTGTGTCGGTGAAAGGCCGTCAAAGAAGTTACAAACAAAAAAGTCGAGTTTTTTCTTTTTTTCACAGATTCCGTGATCCAACATTATTTTTACCCGTGGCCTGCTCCGAAAAATGACAGAAATAACACCCATATACCGCCGCCCCCACCCCCTTCCAAAAGCAAAAAACTACCGAAAAAGAATTACGCAGAACGACTAGATCCGCTTAAGCACTTAGTTCAACGTGGTTAATAGAAAGGGAGGGTACAGAAGTGTGTGAAATGATAAATTTCTAAAACTTAATTATTGATTAACTGATAAAAAAAAATTGATGATACGATTTTTGCATTTTATGATGATTAAATTTTCGGTAGCATCGAAAATAATTTTTGAATTTCTCATAAACGAAATAATTTCTTTCAATTAACACTCTTGCTCCAGAGAAGTGGATTTCAGAAGAATATGGACCCTGACAAACACGAAGTCACGTTATTTCTACGCTATTTCAGATGTGTCATAAAAAGAGCAGGTTGCGATTTCCAACTTGATCAAAAACTTATTTTCTCACTCGTTCTTTGATAAAAGTCAGTGAAGATCAGTGGCGTCGGAGCCGGGGGTGCTGTGGGTGCTTCAGCACCCACGGTAATTTGTGACATGGATCCGAGCACCCCCAGAATTGATCCAAAAATTAAAATTTCCGATATAAAACTAAAAACGAGCACCCACAGTTTCGAAACACTTCCGACGCCCCTGGTGAAGATGGGCGTAAATGTTATTTCGTAATATGAGCCATATTGATATTTGCAAAAAATGGTGGTTGCAAATTATGAGGGGGGTGGGTTCCATCAAGGACAAAGTGAAGACTTTTATTCTTGAGTATTTTACTTTGAATTTGGGTAACTAGGGTGGGTGATCATATGAACTAGTGAAACCTCGTTACAACGATAACACTGTTCAACAATTTTTCATTTTTTACCAAAATGAAAGTAGCCACTTTTTATAAATTTTGCGTCGTTGAACACGAAAATCACCCTTAAAATTCTCTCCTAGCTCTGTGTTTTGAAAAATTTCACTGTTTACATTTCACGTGTAACGCTATGGGATGTTATAATTACGATATGGAAATGAAAAAAAAAAAAATAATAATATCGGAAAAGCCATAAAATAAACACTGCTGTTCTTGAAAAAGCCGCTATCGACTCGCCTGTTTCTTTCAGCCTCCGTCTCATGAATCACATGATCGAGCGGTTAAAGCCAGTTCCATCCAACGGCCTGTCTTGTACGTGGCAGTGCGTGGTGAAGTTCATATTGCACTGGTGTTTGTTTCTGAATTTTTTTTTACTGATTTGTTTAATTGGTGACTTACTGCAATATAGTGACTTTGTACACTGCTGGCCACCCAAATTGCAACACCAAGAAAGACAAGAGATATCGCAACAATATTTATTTTGTAGATAACATGTTGACCAAGCATCAAATGATTAAATTTATAGACTTCTGTGAAGTGTGGTTCCTGCCAAAATCAGTAGCCAGAGTAGCCGCCATTGTTGGAGATCACCGCTGCCACACGTCTCGGCATTGATTCAAAGAGACTTTGGATGTGTTCTTGGGGTACAGCAGACCAAGCAGCTTCCACGCGTTGCCAAAGTTGATCTGGTGTGGCAGCTGGGGATGTAATGTGGGTCAATCGTTGAGCAACCATGGACCACATGTTTTCTATCGGCGAAAGATCCGGAGAGCGAGCTGGCCAGGGAAGCAATTCAATCTGGCGATTGACGAAGAACATTTGGACAATGCGTGCCACGTGTGGTCGCGCATTATCCTGTTGAAATATGGCTGTGGGCAAGCCCTGAAGGTAAGGAAGGACAACTGGCTCCAACACCTCGGAGATGTAGCGCTGGCTTTTTAAAGTACCGGCAATGCGTACTAGAGGAGTGCGAGAGTGATATCCAATACCGCCCCATACCATAATACCCGGTGCAGGACCAGTGTGGCGGTGCATAACGCAGCTGTTCAGCATCCTCTCTCCACGGTGTCTCCAGACTCGAATCCGACCATCGTGGTGTTGCAGATAGAAGCGTGACTCGTCAGTAAAGACAATTTCATTCCATTGTGCCGTCCACATCCTTCTTTCATCGCACCATTGGCGGCGGAGACGTCTGTGGTTCTGCGTCAAGGGTAGACGAAGCAATGGACGTCTTGCGGACAGACCACTCTGCTGTAAACGGCGTCGAATGGTACGCGCAGACACTGGATGATGCGGTACAGACTGAATGTACTGTGCTATGGTTCGTAATGTGGCTGAGCGATCCGTCACTGCCATACGCACAATACGCCTGTCATCACGTGAAGTGGTGCACTGAGGTGGATGCGGTCGAACACGTCGGTCCGTCGTACCCTCCTGCATCCAACGATCACATATCCACATTACAGTTGTTTGGTTTCGTCCAACACGACTACCGATTTCCCTGAAAGATAATCCACAATCTCGGTAGGCCACTATCCTTCCTCTGTCGAACTCGGATACTTGATCAAAAGATGATCGCTGTTTTCTACGAGGCATAATCGATCGTTTTTTGGAAAAAACCACAAGAAAAACACAATTGCCGTACTTCAAATCGTCGAAATCTCCAAGCCTTAAATAGCGCTTTGAAGTGGCGCCACAGGCGCGCGTGATGTGCGTCTGCGCTGAAATTCTAATCATTTGCATATCTCACCTCCGCTAATGCATGTTGTAAATTTCATATTATTTGCATGCTTCCTTCAGGGTGTTGCATTTACGGTGGCCAGCAGTGTACATTTTTACATATTTTACATAAATTTTGTGGTCTACTGAATATATACAGCAATGCCCCGTTCCTGTATAAATTCGCCGGAAAACATTTACTATAAATGCGCTGACGTGATTTGTAGTTTTAGGAAATGGCCATTGACTTCTGCAGTGAAAAAGACATATGTACTGTACTTTGGGTGTCACGTCGGAGCCCAGGATAAATCATGGGCTCTCCCACGTTTGTTGTACGACTTGTTCATCCACCCCGAATACTTGGGGCAAAAGTTTACATGCGTTTTGATGTGCCTGCCGTTTGGCGTGAACCAACAAACCATAACACCGATTGTTATTTCTGTATGGTACTGTGTGCTTGAAAAAAGGAATTAATACGAAGAATATCGAATACCTTGTTAGATCCCACTGCGATTCCATCTGCCATTCACACAGCGGTCCAAGGGAACTTGATGTGTTAGAAAGTGTTCCAGACATCAGTGATGCAGATCCAACATTTCAACTGACAAGTACCCCCTGTATCGTACACCGAATCACACAATGTGAACTCCATGACCTCATGGAACCTCTTGCTGCATCTCCGTGATCGTCAAAAAGAACTGTCAACATTTTTCAGCAGTGACGATGACTTAGTATTTTGCAATGATGGTTGAATTTGGTTGAACTACATAAAGCAAACAATTGGGGACTGTTTATAGATGCCTCAAAAACAAGCCTGAAGGCTGTGCTATGCTATTGCATACTAGCAATGAAATATCACCATCAATCCCATGTATCAACGTCTTCTGGATCTTATAAATTACAATCAACATAAGTGATTAATACGTGATTTGCAAATGAATATAAATGTGCTCGGTCTACAAGGCGGGTACACAAAGTGCTGTTGCCTATAAATGTCAGTAGGATAACCGCGCGAGGCATACCTATTATAAACAGAAGGAATGTCCTCTACGAACAGCTTTGTTGCCTGGCACTAAAAACGTTTCATACGAACCTCTAGTGAACCCTAACAGCATTGTCCTACCACAGTTGCACATAAAAATGGGATTTATGAAAGCCGTTAATAAAAACGAACGTTCATTTGATCATTTTTGTCGCAGCACGGACATTTTCTGCACACGAGGGCTAATTAGACCGGGACCTACAATTTATTGCCGATTCCGAACGGCAGGCTTGTTTTTTATACTCGTCGAGGGGTTGGTGCGCTAACCCCTCGATGGGGGACTCCCTGCGGTAACAATTTTTTGTTGCGGTCAAGTCGCCGTTTTTTTGTTGTACCCCTGTGTCAGGAAAGTTTTCTGATAAGGACGAACCGGGTATCGAACTCGCGACACCTCTAAACATCCTTTGGTACTTCAGGCGAGTATCTTATCGACCGGGCTACCGCGCCCGAACGTTCATTTGAATACTCATGCCAAACGTTTCCACGTCTAAGTACGGAAAAGGTAAAATAGAGGGTATTCGAGAGGTCATAGGTCCCCAGATACGCAAGCTTTTGCAAGACAAACTCTTTGAACCCAATTTCAATCCTGATGAACTACATGCCTGGCATTGTTTCCGGAATGTTAGTACACAATTTTTGGGCAACTTTCGTGCTGAAAATTACAAAGACCTAGTGGAAGAACGTATGTGTCTTTGAGAAAATTGGGTGCAACATGTCACTAAAAATGCACTTCCTGCATTCACATATTGATGTCTTCCCAGCGAATTGTGGCGTTTTCAGTGACGAGAAAGGAGAGCGATTCCATCAAGAGATTTCTGCAATGGAGCAGCATTACAAAGGAAAGTGGTCAGTTTCCATGTTAATAGATTTCTGCTGGATGATCCAGAGAGATGCTCCGGACGTTTCCCCACAAGCGACAGGCAAAAAGACAGCATGTATAAATAAAGTTTAACTGTTATTCATACTATTGTATTCTCATAGCATTATATGTAAAAATTTAAACAGTGAAATTACTCAAACCTGAGCCAGGAGGTAATTTTAAGCGTGATTTTTGTGTTCAGCAACCCGAGATCTATAAAAGACGGATATTTTCATCTCTGCAAAATTTTCACTGTTGAACAGTGCAATCGATATAAGATTAAATTCCTGTACGATATTTTTTCGAACGTTGTTTGGAATTAGTCTAATGTTAAAAACTCTTGATACAACGATATCCTTTATTACAGTAAATCCCTCCCCCCCCATAACGATATTTTCTTTACGGATATTTCGAAACGCCAATCCAAAAAGATGCCAACAGCAAGCATACATTTTGGTGGCGCGACTGACGATAATGCTACCTCTTGATATAACGATAACTCCTCTACAACGGTATTCTCTTGGTCCGTAGAATATCGTTATATCGAGGTGTCACTATATTGTTTACAAGACATTTCCATAGTTTCTCATAACATCGGCCGTCCTGACTTTTTTTTTTCAACAAAACTGTCTTGGATTTTTATTCTTTCTGAAATCGAGTTAAGGTTATATTTTCCTAACAAATTTATATATACAGTATTATATAATGGTAATTTTGATTGCAAATAGGGTGTTGATAGGACTCTTGCATTTCCCAGAACATTCCCATATTTTCCTAATTTTGGCTGTCCCGACTCTTGCATAGAAATAGCCTCTTTTTCCTCACTTTTTCAACGAAGCCCAATAGAATTTTTATTTGTCACTGGCATCAAGGATTACAATTCTTTTTTTTTTTCAACTTGTAAATTATATCATAATTATCAGGATAAATATGAACATTCATATCACACATTTGTCACGTTTTTTGAACTTTTCTTGTTGAATTAATTTAAATCCATTGCGATTTGCAGTAGTGCTTCATTTCCAACTATTAGCGATTTTTGCAATTGACTAGCGACATAGCTTAAACTTCAGTATAATTTTTGATGAAAACTGGTGATTTTCATTCTTTTCTTAAAGTAATATGGCCAGTCTATAATTTGAATATTTTGATTCATCTCACATGTTTATCATATTGGCATTTTCTTTGAGAAATACAATTTAACCCATGTGATTTTTAGTCGCATCTAATTTCCCACCATTTGCAATTTTGCTCATCTTTTTGTGTAACTTTTTTATATAGTAGCACTGTCCTGTATTTTTTATGAGGAAAAATATGGTGGATATAGTTATTAATTGTCAAACATTAATAGAAGCATACACTCTGTCTGTAAAGAATTGAAATACTTCATGGAAGGCACTCATATCCTGGAACCAATTTTTCATGGGCCTCTCTCTGTGGAATTCATAGTATGAAAAATGGAAATGTTTATTTCGGGCTGGGGCTATGACTACATTAAGGTCACTGTATCTAGGAAATTATAAGTGGTACCTAGGTAATTTGTTCCAGGCCCTTCTGTGAATAAAGACATTTTGTGACCTCAATTCCCTGGCATACAGAGAGCGTGGATGGACAAAATCTGGCATGTAGGCAAATCTGAACACCTCCAAAAATGTCACCAGGCTCTTGCAAAAGAATTTCTAAAAAATTTTCTCATTTAAATCAGTGTTTTGTAACATTTTTTCACCTATGGGCACCCCCTCCCTTTTTGGACCATATTATCCTTTCGAGCCCATCCTGTCTTAAGTAGCTCCCTCATCCAGAAGTGAAACATGTTCAACTTATTGGGTTGATTTTTAAGAGTAAATTCATAATGAATAAAAAAAAAGGTTCATAAATGATTGATCTTCTGCTCACTACTCCCAACAATTGTGTTATTACAAGATATACAGAAGACTGGATGTTGTGAAGATATTTAGTATTTGAGATGTTCATTTTTTAAGGAAGGAAAAAACTCATCTCTGCCTCTACCGGGAGTCGAACCCGGGTCCCTCGATAATCCGATTTGGCATATATACGCTCTAGCGAAGGAAAATCTCTATCTCCTCTGTAGCTTAGTGGTCAGAGCACTCGTCCGGCAATCGAGGGACCCGGGTTCGACTCCCGGTAGAGGCAGCGGTGAGTTTTTTCCTTCCTTAAAAAATTAACATCTCAAATACTAAATATCTTCACAACATCCAGTCTTCTGTATATCTTGTATTAACAAGTGGAGAGCAACATTCATGTCATATATATAGCCCTCTGGTGGCTCGTCGTCCATGAGCTATTAGCTGATCGGTTTCACCGTCCATTGCACGGTTCCGTTCGGCATATATACGCTCTAGCGAAGGAAAATCTCTATCTCCTCTGTAGCTTAGTGGTCAGAGCACTCGTCCGGCAATCGAGGGACCCGGGTTCGACTCCCGGTAGAGGCAGAGATGAGTTTTTTCCTTCCTTAAAAAATGAACATCTCAAATACTAAATATCTTCACAACATCCAGTCTTCTGTATATCTTGTATTAACAAGTGGAGAGCGACATTCATGTCATAATTGTGTTATTTCTAAACTGTTGCTGGATAACAAAACTGGCAGCTGTCTTTTTCAAGATAGCAGCACCCTTACCATGCCACAGAAGCGCAGCTGTTATACAGTGGCACAAAAATTTATGTATGATTGTTGTAAACAATCTCAACCTAATTACACGGTCATAGAAGCTCAGACAGCATCTATGGTTAACATGTAATTGACACATGATTCTGAACATTTTACCTGGCCCCAATGAACTTCAGTTGACATAGCAACCCCCTCAAGTATTCAATACATTGTATAATGTGACTGATCAAACGTAATGAGTTGAAACACACAAATTGAATTTACATACATAAAAAGAGCTGATTTAATGTACACATATACTTTGTACAAAATAAAAGAGGAGAAAAAAAAACAACTGAAGTAGTTCTCTCAGAACAATCACATTATATTCCAAAATCAAGAACGCTAATGTATGTACAGTTAACAAATGGTTGCTGCATGAATAGATGAATACCCATTCATCAAGCAAAATAATGTGGCTTCTTGACATTGATACCATATTCACTGAGGGCAGGAGTCAAGTCTTCCATTGTCAAGGTATAACGCTTATCCTATGAAACGCAAATATACATAAGTTAAAAATTAAACAACGAATTATTGACACGTAGATACATACAGCTAAACCTGACTACAACAATCACTTAATATAACAATAAAGCCCCCCCCCCTCTACAAAGATTATTTTTCAAGTCTTATTTGGCGATGCAATAGCCCTAGCTTAATGTTGAACCACTAACTCTCAATATATCAATAATTCCTCTACAATGAATTTGTTTTCTTGGTCTACAGAATATATATGAACGAGTTACAGTGGTGTAAATCACATTTTCAACAATTCTTACTAGGTCCAGAAATGCAATATATAGATGTGCTAAACTTTTGAAAGAAAAAAATGAACCAAATCAAAGCTTTAATATTTCACTTCTAAATTGTGAAATCACAAAATTTTTAACATGGGGAAATGTACGGTAATAATTCTAGTGAAACCTTCTTTTTCTCAAAATGAGGATTATTGACTTTTACACCACTTTTTTTTTTTCCTTCTTTGAAACTGAGCACAACTCAGATCTGTCGTCATGGGCAGACCTGAGTGAGTTATGCTGGAAGTGTAAGTATGTGTACCAAATAGTCTGAGTGCGTGTGTGTCTCAGTGTTGTCTGATTTTTCAGTGCTGTCATCTATTTCAGAAGTGAAGTTTAATGAAAAATAATGAATTTGTACTGTTTGTAGGCCTGTTGCTCTCTGTGGTGAGACTTTTTAACAGGGAAATCAACTCGTATTTGCACCTCGAAGTTGAGAACCACCACCATGGCGATGGTTGGGTTCAACCCTGGTCCCTGCGATGCGAGTTCGTCACTATGACCACTCGACCACCACAGCAGCAACTTATATCACTGTAATATCAGAAAAAAAGATTCTTACTTCATATGGCTGGCCTTATTGTGCCCATACATCAAGAATGGTTAAAATTATAAGTGGTACCTAGGTAATTTGTTCCAGGCCCTTCTGTGGGTAATGACATTTTGTGACCTCAATTCCCTGGTATACAGAGAGCGTCATGTGTTTACATTGAAATAGAAAAGATTCTAGGTAATCACTAGTTTTAAACAGAAAATGTTAGAATTAAAAGCTAAATCCAAATTTCACCTTCAAATTATCTAGCAGTATTACTTCAGTACGAGAAGAATAAAAATAAATAAGTTTAATTTTGCTATATCCTCGTAAATAGACTTTCAGAATTTGTTATAAAGAAAAGTAGATTTGACACTGTACCAGGAGATTTAAAAAAATTTACAATATCACTCAACGCTTACCATGGTTGATTCTGTGTTCTACTATGAATTTGATACTGGGTTTGACAAATAAAAATGTATTTAAATGTATTTGTTTTTTTTCCTTCTAGAGAAATGGTCTGAAACAATATGCAGCTGGGCTAGACAAATCCCAGATGCCAGATCGCTATGGTGACTAGGAAATTGGTATTCACTCTCAAAATTGTAAATGCATAAGTGCTAAACTGAAGTGTAAGTGTGACACAACATTTTTTGATTTCATAATAATGTGTCTGCGCACATGGGAAGGAGCCATAAAGTCCTGAAAAAGTATTAAAAAACACATTAGTTAGGACCCTTTTTTGTGCATGCTTGGCTTTTAAGAAAATTGGCTGGCGCCTAAATTTTTTTTATTTGTCCAGCCTTTTCTTTCTTTCAAATCAATTTGTCCAGCCGATATACAGTGATACTTTGGCTTATGAATTTTTTGGCTAGCGAAGATGTTTTTCTTCTGGGTATGGATGTATGTGCTAACATAAAACAACTGCTTGGTGAAATGAATTTTAATGGAAATAATCATCAAAATTACTGTCACTTGAGCCCGATTAACTTATGTTCACCTAGAAATCCTTTAAGTGAAAGACTCAACATTAAACTGAACAGTCTGGACATTCTAGGAGCTTATTTTTTTTGTTTGCGCCTATCAGACACAGAAGTGAACTGACCAAATCACAAATAAATGGGGACACCTACGATTCCACTGTATTGTGCCAACACCAGATTTAACAGATTAAAGTTGGCATTGGTTCTGTACATATTATAAAATGAAAAGATCTTCTGTATCTCATCTTCCTGGAATTTTCATTCATCTAATTTTGAAGCTGTTCAAGTCAGCCTTCAGTAGGTCTTTGTCTGTTTTACCATGCTTTTTTGAGTGTCTTCATAAAACTGATATTTTAATTTTAGGAAGTACCTGGAACAAATTAAATGATTTTCCATAGAAACCTATGGGAAATCAAGTTTCAGCTAACAGATTTCAGTTAGCGAACATGATTCTGGAGAAAATTATCTTTGTCAGCTGAGGTATCAATTTATATAAAAGTTTCTGGACTGAGGGGGTCCCTTCACATGCTGGCAGACCCCTGACATAAGATTGGAAAATTTTGTGTTAACACAAAATTAAATCTAAATTCGTTCATTATATCAATAGAACGGTGACAACATATTTGTTTTACAAAACAAACTGCTAAATACAATAACTAGAGTTTCCAACATTAAGGGACATACAATACTCAGTCAGATTTTGATAGAGATCACTGAGAAGAGGAATTTGATGCATAATATTGAGAGCAGTGCCATCTTAACGCATGGGCCCATTCGTGTACGGCCCAGGGGTTCTCAGGTGCATAGAAGGGTCCTGTGATGAGATCTATTTCTATTATTTTTAAGAGTAAGTATGCAAACTGGCAGACTGATAAGGGCTTTCCTCCCTCAAGCATTAGCTGCAGGAGGCCCCATGATGTTTTCTAGGGCGTAGGATCTCAATATATAATTGCCATAATTTAAAAATGCAACTAACCTTACATGAGCTTAATGTTTCTAAAATATTCAGAAACCCACACTATATTACTTATCAAAAGATCTATCTTTATTTGAATCTAGAAAAACGTGAAACTGTCTACCCATTAAGAATCAATATCCTGCCTCCACAGAAAGCAAACAAATTTTTCTTCTGCTCAAACCCAGTTCAAACATCACAAATACTGTACATCTGATCATTTTTGTTGCGTCACGGTGTCATTTTCAGCACACGAGGGCCAATTAGACCGGGACCTACAATTTACTGTTGATTCTGAACGGAAGCCTTTTTTTTTCTATACTCACCAAGAAGTACTGCACGTTTGAGTTGTTCAAGCACGGTAAATAATGAACATAAAATTTAGGAGTCAATATAAATTTTTTAGTCACCACAATGATCTGGAATCTGGTATTTTCAAAGCATTGTTTGTACAGCCTATTTCTTGAGATGAAAAAGTCTTATACTAATGGGAGAGGGGAAACGGGATTGTAATAATGAAATTCCCATCAAAATCACAAGTAAACAACCATAAAAGTAAGGATACCTTGGCAGCTTTCTTGCTCTGACCAGCTCCTCTCATCTTACAATGCTGCAATGCATCATTGGCAATATCAGAGATGAATTTCTGTGCTGCAATCGATACCACACGAATTCTGAAATAAAGATCAACGTTCTCATTCAAATGATTATACGTTCACAAAGCATTAGAAAAATAATTATTATTCAAAGCAATGCTCCAAGAAAGAAATTATGAAAAAATAATTGTTACATGAAATAGGCCCAACTATTTATTAATTACGGTAGATCGATCCTCGATCATCTGGGAAAAGAGGATCAACCACAGTACAAAAATTTCACAACCTCATGAAAGCTGAAGGACAGCCGAGCATGAAATCATTGCAGAGGCAATGTAAGGTTGAAGAAAGAGTGATATAGCATCCCATCATTCTAAAACAAACGTTATATATAGAGGATGGATGAATGTAAACTAGAAAATGCTGATTTGTGAAGTATGAAAATGCAGGGTAACGTGACCTATTTTGCCAAACAAACGGGGTGATGGACGAGCTGAAGTGGAACATATAACACCCTACCAACCCTGTCCTATGCTGGACCATTTTCGAGTTATGGAGGATATTTGATTATGAAAGAAAAATGTGTGAAATCTGAAAAAAAAAACCAGAATTTGTGAAGTTTCTGCAAAACCTACAAGCAAACTAAGCACATATTTGGAAAGAGCAAAAACAAAAAAAAATCCTATAAGGTATTCACCAATTTCACGAAATATCTGGATTTAATGGCAAGCTATAAGCACTAAAAATATTACATAGGTTTAAAATATAGCTCCAAAATTTTTAATCCCTAATTCCGCAAACACCCTTCTAGTACGACTGGTTAAATTTATGAAAAACTTGTCCATTGCAACAGCTTTCGAAAGGGTTCACAATAAACTATATCTATGGTCTGGTTCAGGAGAAATTTAGCTTTTTGTTTGCAATACATCACCAAAATCTGCATTAGTCAAGTAGATATTTGACGGAAATTCAGAATTGATGGTTGCAGATTTTGACATTTCGCAGAGAAAATCCCATAAGGTCCCATAAGGTGAATTTTATTGCATGGTGCTGCTGCTGCATATTCTGCTCACAGTTGCGTTTCAGCACAGATTCCCCCCCCCCCTATTTTTTTATGGTGTTAAACTGCTTCTGTTAGGGCGATGATTCACAACTATTTCAAACCCAGCAGAATTTATTCCTCTGGGTAAATTTTATTTTGCATTTTCATTATTATTTTTTTTAATTGGTTAGCACAGAGCACAGTCCATTCAATTCCCTTGTTTTTGAGAATGTGTGGATGCCTGTTGGATTATTCCTACATATAGCCTGGATTATTAAAACAGTCGAAGAAGGAGCATGAAAAAAGAAAGAACAGGTGAGTGGAAAAAAACAGAGCACCGAACATGGGGGGGGGGGGGAACCTATGTTAATCAATATGGATAACTAAACTCTGCTTTGATCAAAAAATTTCTTATATTATCTGAAGTCCTCATAACTGTAAAGGATTTTCCCCATGTTATAATATTGGACTGTTTCCTACTTAACAAGAGTGATAATAATACCAGAATGAAAACATTATCTGCTGTTTTAATACATTGTGTCTACTGCATTAAGATATAGTGTATAAAAACAAGGCCTTAATTTCTCTGTTAACATAGTTTGCTGCTGCGTTATGAGATCGAGAGTGTATACAGATATTTGACACTGCTAAAGGATTATCAATTTTGCTGTCACTTTGATGTGTATTAAACTTCAACCTATAAGTGAATTATGTGTTGATATTTTATAAGGTAACAGCGAAATAGGTCTGGTTTCTTAAGATTGAAAGAAACAAAAATTATCCATTAACAGATCTACATGTTTGCCTGTATAGGCACATTCGGAACAACTTCTCTCCAAAGGATCACAAAATGATCCAGATAGCAAAACAAAAAAAATAAAATAAACTTACATTCGTGGATCTGATGCCTCGAATCCCGCAGAATTGAGATAATATGCAGTCACAGAGTCAGGAATCTGTAGCATATGGAATATTTGGATGTTAGAAAACAAAGTAAAGACATTATTCAGCGATATTTAATGCAACAAGTTTCTTTTTTCTGTCTAAATTTTAAACTTCTCTCATCAATATCATTTGTCACAATAACTCCCTCGATACTGATACTTTTCCAAGAGCTGCAATAATTTCTGAATATTTGTTTGGTAGCAAGTCCCGAATAAAACAAGTGTCTTCTAGTCATTTGTATTTCATAGATATAGTCAAAGTCTGCATACCTCTTTGGGTATGGCTTCTAAAGCTGTGCGCATAGTGCAGCAGCCAAGAGGTATCAGAGTAGATAATAGACACTAGAGACGAAAACAACTGTATTGTTTTGTTCTATACTGCACATACTCGAGACCCGAGACAAATGAGAGAAAGAGGCCACTCAGATGGTGCGCGATTTGAACAAATCTGTTTGTTTTCACCTCAGTCTGCTGATTGGTCCGTTTCTCCATTTTTTCCTTCCCTCTTCTGTAGGGGGATCATCATCACTCTTACATTTCAGAGCCCCTCTGGCCCTTTTCTCTATCCTCTTCTACCATATGCCAACATCTCTTCCTCCACTCCCATGCATTTTTTTCTCCCTAGTTGCAATTGTTGTAACTCTTACCTCTTCACCCCCCCCCCCCCCTACGAGCGCAGCCTATAAAAACTGCACATTAAATCAGGATGAACTACAGTCGAACCCCAATTTAACACAACATCCTGGTTTCACATGTGTAAGGCCTAGAAACGGAAGATTTGTCTGCTGAAAATTTCTGGTGCAAAGCAGATTTAGTGCAACATAGGCACCTTTTACCTATGAAAAAAGACCAGACACACCACAATTCCCATCTTAGAGAGATATCAAAGTATTTTCCCAAAAGATGGGTGTATATGGAAAATTTTATTATCAACAACAAAACATTGTCGTCTCAGACGAAGGCAATGAAAAATAAAATATATAAAATAAAATAAAAAAAATAACAAAAATGATTATCAATCTGAAATCATATGATAGATAATTAAAATCTAAACAACAAATGGCAATGGGTAATAAAAATCATAAATAGGGTTATAAGACGATGATGTATAGATCACAACATAGGGACCGCTATAACAGAGTTCAACTGTAATTTGTAGAAACAAGCATTGTACTGTACATTATGTGACAATGAAACAATTTAATTTTAAAATGCTAACAAAAATACAAATCACTTTATCGCAAACAGTAAACAAATACAAGATGAGAAGCATAATACAGTTTTGGCGCTCGTTATAGCAATGTTTTCATATTATGACTGTCTTATGTGTTTTGGTTGGTTTTGACATGTCTGATTTAGATAATTATTTTGCACCGCAAACCTTCCGAAATATTGCATAAAGAAATTATTTTTACAAAATCGGGCTGCAAGCCTGATGTCCAGACTGGATGAGGCATCAAAACCAAAGTGGTATTATTCAATTTGTCTCAAAAAATGCTTATCAGATAACACTATTGGCTTCTATTTGTGGCATCAACCTTTTGAGATACAGTGTAAAACATTTTCACTATGAAAAGTGATGAGGTATTCTCAATACTTCCTGAAATATGAGCGTTTAAATTATTTTGCTACACAAATTTTTGCAAATACACCCAGTATCATAAGATGATTTAAAAGACACATTCACGTAAAAAAAACCATGCATTGCGAGGAATTATTGCACCATACTTACTGTTGGAGTGTAGTCTTCCATGTGAACTAAGAAATCGGAGAGAGCCTGGCCAGCAGATTTAGTAAACATCGTCGGGGAAGGCGTAGCGGATTCGCTTGGGGAAGATGACACTGTGGTTGTGTGGGTATTAAGCACCACTTGTTCTTGAGTGCTGGCGACCTCCATCGATTCGACTGACGAATTATCATCGGAAGGACCTGCAAATGTAGCATAAAGTATGAGTTTAATGCAAAAGAAATAAAGCCTATCACCCCACAGTCTGAAAAAATTAGAATACTTTCTCTCGCTGAAATACTAAAGCAAATGCATAGGGCTATAATACAATGAAGAATGTCTCTTATATAATACAAAAAGGTGCTGATCTCCCCATTTCACATTCACACATCTTGCATTGCATCTTTAACATTATTAAAAAGCATCTGGCATATGTACGAAAATCTTTCGAGTTTTTGAATGTCGAAGAATATATATATTTAACATGCACAAGATATGATTCAAGTTGTGTCTGGTGACAGGGGGATTAAGCCGGTTCCGTAAAGCCTAAATGTTACGTTTTAGCAGTTGAAATATCCGCAATAATTCATTGCAGCTTTAATTTTTTTGCTGATGTCATTGGTCTCTCTCCTTTTTTATCTTGAACTTACGAATGGACACCTTATGGTGATACTCAAATGTCCACAAGGCAAGGACATGTTGGGAAATAAAAGTCTTTCTCTCTCTCTATTTTCCAAAATGATATAGTTTGTTCATAGTCTATTGATCATCCAGAAATATTTTTTGAAGAAGTTGTGAATCTTGTATAATCATCCAGCACTTAAAGTAGCGAAGAAATCAAGAATCTGGTACAGACAAATCTGGAATATTATCTAACGCCATCTGTCGGATCTTAGGATACCCAGTAGACCTAGAGCAAAGGTGCTCAACCTATAGGCACTTTAACAGTTTGAAAACTTGTTGCAGGACACCTAAATGATAGGCAAATGTGTTGCGGATCACTTAAGTTAGGGTAATTAGATATCCTCCTTTTTTATGTCATTTCAAGCATTTTCCTACGTGTCCAAAAATTCACCCTTGTGTCCTCCTTTTCAGGTTTCTGGAATTATTATTTTTTTTCCTACTTACAAAAGTTTTTTTCCACTTTGAAAAACGCATCTCTTCATTGACGTGTGTTTTTGTGGTTTTCCATTGACCAATAGCTGTTGAAATCACCAGAATTTTTCTTTGTTTTTGCTTTCCTTTTTTGTGGTTGTGTTTCAGTTGGGAACAATTACTGGTGTGGTCGGATTCACTGGTCAGAACAGTAATGCCATCTGTTGTGAAAATTTAGAAACATATCAGTGTGTGTGTGTGCGCGTACAGGCATCCTTCTTTCTGTTTTTGAATGCATTGTGAGTTGCTTGAGTGATTTGTGAATGTGTTGTGGGCCACTTGAGAGCAGGGGTGATTTTTTTTTTCTACATTGTTGTGGATGGGGGTGACTATACGTCCCACATTTTCTGGTGGTATCATAGTTTTCTTTCATGTCTCGTTCAGACTTTTTTTGAGAAAAATATGCCCCAGTTTTTTAGTCGATGTTTTCTTGAATTTGTTATTTAATCAAAACTATTGATACAAGTAATTGTCAATGGATTTATTGAACACAATATGGTTATATTCACATTTCGCTTTGGGTGGAGAGTGATCACCCCGATCGCAATAGATCCATGACTGCTTGAGTGATATGTAAATGTGCCCACGGGTCACTTGAATGATTTGCAAACAATGGTGCATACATTTGAGTGATCTGGAACACTGTCTCATGTTACTGTATACCATGGCTTGACGAATCGGTAAATTTTTAGGCACCAGCAAAATTTCATAGGTGCAAAGCATTTCTCCCCCCCCCCCTTTCCCCCAGACAAATAGATCCAAAATAGTCCATTCAACAGCACTTGGGAACTACTAACTTCACATAATTTCAGAAAATTTTGTGGTTCAGAGACTTCAGTTATCAAAAAAGAAGGAAAGAAAATTATGCGCTAATGTCAATGCTTTAGTCACCATAGCCACCTGGGATTTGTCCAGCCCTCATGTGCACGTCTCACGAGCATCAAGCAGCTGGTTAGTGAGATCTAAACAATCAGTCACGGGTTACTCAGCGATTTATTTCACCAAACACCAACTCCGGCCATATCAAATTATTGCACTTTGCTGCCATTAATGAGACATGTTGGAAATGAAGGCGCTTTTTTTGTCGATGGTCAATCTATATTTTCTCTTGGGTTTGAACCTGGGACTGTGACAGCAACTTTCGTGGTGGGAGACGAGCATCTTACCACCATGCCACTGGGGCGCTCTACTCAGTGATGTGGAAATGTATCGCGGTTCACTTAATAAATCTGCAACTGTATCACAGGTCAAATAAGTGGTGATCTAAAACTGCACCACGGGTCAAATAAGTGGTGATCTGAAGCTGTGCCACAGGTCACTGAAATGATCTGCAAATATGTCGCGGGTACTTTAAATCATCTGGAAATGTGCCACTTGGTTCATTCATTATACGGGGGCTAAACATAGTGACAAATATTGTGAGGAGGGGGGGGGGGGGCTTGGGCCAGATACAAGTTTAAGCTTGCGGTTTTTATCACAAATGAAATAACAAGTGCGTGGATAATAAAGTGAGCAATTTCGGGCTTGAATTAAAGATCAACAAATTATAATGATCAAGAGAGAAATTCATGAAGTAATAATTATCATCACATAATTACGATTGGAATTATTATACCTGGTGCTGTCTCCATTGCTAAGCGATATTTTCCAATACTTTTGTATACGAATTATCAATTACAACACACACAAATATTATCAATCGCGAAGAGTGCGTGCATACACAAAAAATTCATTCAACTCAAGCTTTTTGTTTCTTAGAGATAGAGGAGCAGACGGCAATATAATAATCTGACTTGTTGATTGTTTAGGTAAAAATCACTACAGATGTCGTTAGTACACTGAGGAGATTATTTCCTAGAGCTTTCATGCAAACATGAGCTGACCATACCTTTCTTAGGAAAAAACAGTTCTTTGAAATTTGAATTAAGGGATCTCAAGAATAGGCTGGCTATATTTACTCGAGAGAGATACGAGAAATTGGGATCACACATACGGGACATCGCTAATTACCGCCAAGAAAAACGGCAAAAATGCATAAAGTTGCCAAATATTGCTGAAATTACGGCAAAATCGCATTTCGGGAAACGGAGCGTTACTGCAAATTGCAGTGCATTAAAATGAATTCGACGAAATTAAACGTTCAACATGACAAATGTGGGAGATTAATGTTCTTATTTATAGTTGTAATTATCGTAATATAATTTACGAGTTGAAAAATAATTTCAATCTTTGACTTCAATGAAGAATTCAAGTAGGTTTCGTGTAAAATACCGGAAAAACCAGAACACTCTTGGCAAAATGTCGGGATGGCAAGAAAAAAACCCCCAAAAATACGGGACTGTCCCGGGAGTTACGGGACGTATGGTCACGCTACTCATGAAGCTTTTGGATCACGTGATATTTCCTTCTTTCTTTGAGGGACATACAAACCGTATCCAAGGCAACCAACATGACTTTCTACCAGGATTACTCAAAAGTAATCCCAGAATTACTCAAAAGTATAATCCTGGTCAATTATTTTATATTTAATTTTCTGGGTTTTGTATTTATAAGGAACTCAATATTTCGAAAATAAGGAATTCAGTTTTTGAAAATATAAGCGTGGCGGAAATTCCCACTAAAATTTCGCATTTCCACAATAAAATAGGCAATTTTAACATTGATTCTTATGCGGACTATTCTGTGCCTCTCTCTCTCTCTCTCTCTCTTTGTTTCGGAGGAGAAATAGATTATTCTTATTTTTCTCCTCGATGGTGCCTGTCCCTCGAAGTGATGCTGATGATGATTATGAAGTCTATTCAAAAAGCCTCATCAATTATCGACAAAAATGATTGTTGGAATCTACTACTACTAAACCACACATGCAGCTCGTAAATATTACTCTGCGGAACTTATGAATTGGGGCATGTTGTAATAAGCATGTTGCGAACTTAACGTGAAGTTTGTTTCTGTGTAATGCTTGTCATGCTTAGTGCTGCCATCTGCCATCTAATTTTCTAACTACGAATGAAGTGGGATGATTGAATAATTGTATCGTTTGTAGGTTTTTTGTGCTCTGTGGCAAGACTTTTTAAAACCCGGAAAACACATGAAAATCACAGAATGTACTATGTGTTAGAAACCATTGTTAAAAGTTTCAATTTACAGTTGTGCACAACCGTGGGGGCAGCAATGGAAATTTAAAAATATGAAATGAACTAATTAAAAAAATATGAAATAAATATTGTTTCTAAAATTGTAAAGTGTATGATCATTATGTGAATTCAATTTCTACAAAAAAATTAGTCGGAAAATGTACGCAAAGTTAAGCTATTTGAGTACGTGTTAAAGAAATACGCATAATGCTTTGAAACACCCTGTATGCAATAGAAAAAACCCAAAAAAAAAAAAAAAACATTAAACAAAACTTATCTCCCAGTGACGGTTTGCTGAAACCTCTTCAGGCTGTGCCCCCGCACACGCACCGTGGCACATAAATGTTAAATATTGAACGTTTAACAATGATATTTTTTTGGTGAAACGATGCGCCATACGTGTCATGTGTTAACAAGTAGGATCAATATGGGATCCTCCGATTTAATTGACATGCAAAAAGAGAACTCTCATCGAATAAATGATAAATTAACATATCATTTATCAAATTCGAAGTTCTCAAAAAAATCGCAATCAAAGAAACGCATACAATTTTCTGAAACTCTAAAGAAAAATTGAAATCTGGAATATGTTTACGAAGAAGAAGAATATATCTCGATGGAGAAATGCGGAAAAAGGTTGAGAAAAAAAAATCAAGGACGAAATCTAAAATAAACGAAGGCAGTGTAAAGCGAATTTAATTCTAGATCTGGTTCCTCTTAAAACTGTCCACATGAAGTTTCTTGTATTGACGGCTACCATTTGTTCTTGGATTTTTCTTTCATTTATTCCATATGCATTGCCACCCTGGTATGAAGAACACCATTATTCTTTTTGTCTTTAAAATATTTATGGCGATCTATATAAATTCTTCTCTGAAATGTATTCTCCTGAATATAAAATAAATATAAGGCCGTTATTACATTATAAAAGTTTGATAAAATCCCTTTTATAAAACTTGAAAAATCTAACCAATAAGGTTATTGGCTACATTCCAGAAAATGCAACCTGTGACCTTATTGGCTGCATTTTTCAAGTTTTATAAAAGGATTTTTATCAAACTGTTATAGTGTAATACCGGATTTAGAAATAAGTTTCTCAAGAAACCAGTGGGGACCGAAAAGAAAGCAATAGAAGATAGACGTTTCATTTTTCGTTTCAATTAAATTATCTTTGCGATTTTTTTATCTATATATACACGGCAATACACGGTTCGCATCAAAACTTAAAAAAGGAATTCGTATTTCCTTTGGTGATGAAAAAATTATTTCACAGAGTTTCGTCGATTTTCTCTCCCATGAAAATAGACCTAGTTCGTGAATTCCTAAACTTTGAAACTTCGCGTTATTTTTTCATACACCTAATGGAAATTATAAATTCAAAATATATCGAAAACGAAAGTCAAATTTAATGATTGTGTTTTTATCTTTCGCGATTGACCGAATTCCGAACGATTTCCGCTCTGACGGTCACGATCGACGAGTTGCCGATCGCTTCTCCTAATCTCGAATATTAAGAGAAAACTCTGGAAGGAGTGACCGGTATGCCTGCCGTACACTCAGCTCACTCAGAAGAAAACCAAGAAATGAATCCAGCCATCTTCTAAGGGCAAGCCCAATACCTCCGAACACTGTCAAGCTAACGATCCCGATAGTCTGACACGAACCTAATTTGTAACAGGCCTTTCGTGGAAGAAGGAGTCCTTCTCACCCAGACATCGCATACAAAGTATTCGCACCAAAACATTCTTCTTTTATAATGTTTGTATCATTCTTCAACAATGGATGCGATGGGTTCAGAGTGCTTATTGTTGACAGTTTAGGAATGTATTTCAACAATGTAGATAGAATTTCCCCGGCATTGTTGAAATTCTCACCCATTCTTAAAAGTGAAACTTTTGTTGATAATTCAATTCCGTTTCATTCCAGACAGGTGAGTTGCATCGGAATATTTCATTGTGAGATAGGGTTACCAGTTGTATTCATTTCTGATGCCGATTCAAAAATCCTCAATTTTTTTAAATTTCTCTTTTTTCTCCTGTATTATCAGGGTTCCGGAATAGGTTTTAATTTATTCTCTCCAGAAAAAATATACCGAATCATAGAAACAAAATCTCTGTAATTATTTGGTTTGTTTTAGCACATGTTAACACGCTTTAACCAATAACCGGCCAAATTCACAGAAAACAACGATCTAAGTTGCTCTCATATTGGACACCTTATGCACTACCTCATGATTGCCTAATTGCGCAAATATTGGAAGGAGAAAATTACAACATCCCTATTCAGAAGATTACTGAGCTGGTTCAGCAGCATCATGGTGTTCCGGGGAAAATTATATTCCCGCGCATCTTGTATCAGGTTGGAAACACAATAGCGACTTACTAGTTCACAATAGTTTCAAAAATTATAGCGTTAGATTTCATTATGATGGAATCCACGAAAATTATTTGTTCGTATAGGGATGCCATCTGTTGCGAATACAAGTGACCGACGTTACTAAGCATTAGCGTGCATGCGTTCTTATTTGTCATTTACAAAATCTGGAAAGCCAATTGATGGGGAGGAGGTTGGAGGAGGATACTTTGCAATGGGCATGTATCCCGAAAAGATAAATGCTTATTTCGTGCTGCATTCTGTGTGTGCCTGTCGATATATATTATTTTATTTTCTTGTGATTGGTTTCCAACTCCGTTTCTGATACATAAAAATCATTTCCTTTCCATACAAAAAAATTGTATGAAAATTGATTGGAAAAAAAAAAATGAAACAAATGTTGTGCAATTGCAACGTCAGTCAAAAATGGGTCGAGATGTCGACAAAAACATTATCTGATACTATTCACTATCCTTGGAATTGAATATAGAATGAAGATACAGTAGAGTCTCGCTTATCCGGCATAAACGTACAGGCAGAATGTCGGATAATAGGGAGGTGTTAAGAAAAAGCCTATTAAACGTCAAATTGTTATAATTTCACACATTACAAACCTAATAATCATGTTTTACAACAAAACAACAGAAAAAAATTAACTGAAACAATGAACTTACAGTTTTCAAAATATTCTGCAGTTAATATAGCATTTAAAAAGTTCAGTCCGGTGATGATTTAAGTAAGGTATCCGACTACGTTGAAAACGTCATTTTGGAAGAAAATCTCGATTATTTTTATTTTTTATGCCCTATTTTTTGTGACTCCAAAAAAGACCTTGTTCATATGACGCTCATAACCGAAGTTACATCCACCTCAGTGTTGCGTTTGTACATTCAACTAACCCGTGAATGAAAAATTTAAACGTTTTTTACGAAGAATGATATTTCTCTCTCACATATTACTTGAGTTTATGACATAATTTCTAAAAATCTATTCATTGCATCATTACGAAATTTTAATACGATATTTTACTATATATTGTTGAGGCAATGAACCAAAAATCTAAGGTCTATCACATTGGATTTTTGAAAATTGCAGTGTTTTATAGACGAAATGTAGGATGGAATTTCAAAAATTTCACACGTACATTAACGTTTTTGGGTGTAACTTAGAGAATATCTGTAGTCCTCTTAAATTTTTTTCTTCATAACCTGCAACATCACTGGCTAAACAAACTGTGAAAATCACAAAACATTTCATAAACGAAATTTTTTGCAATCATGTTTCGAATATTACTTGAATTTTGCCTAAAATTTGACATAAAAATTGACTTTTTCATAGAAAATGACACACGCAGACCAAAATTTTTACCGTTTTCACCATTTCCGAGCACTTTCTATCAAAAAAAAAAAAAAAAAAAATGCTGTTAAAGTACACTCCATCCATTATCATCAATCCACTTGGTTTTTTATTTTATAGAAAAGTTGCTCTCGCACGTAATCTGATACCTTAAAAGAAATTTTCAATTGTAGGTTGCTTTCCTGACGGGTGCCGTTTCTTCGCTGCCAAGTCTCGCCATCTTTGCAGTATCGTTAAGTGGATTACTGTAGCTTCTTCTTGTTGCTTAATATTTAATTGCAGTTTCTAGAGCCATTGTTATGTGAAATTCTGAGAGACTTGATTAACAGTTGGTGCTTGATCTTGATCTTCGATTTTGTTCTCATCTCGCGACGATTTCTTCATTAGTTATTTCATACTGATCATCATAGTGATTGTATAGACGGGAGCGCCACTGTACAGTCGCGGTAGTCTCGGGAGCAACAAAAATAGACTAAGATCACTCACGCTACTTGATGTAATGTTTTTTTTTTTTTTTTTTTTTGCGATGGGACGTCGGATAAGCGAAGGTTGGATAAACGAGACTCTGCTGTATATTATTTCCCGTAAACAAAAAAAAAAAAACGGAAATTTTAACTACAAAAATCGGAATAGAAAAATAATTAACGAACAAATTCTAATGTGGTGCGTTTTAAAATATTTCAGGCAAATTTTGTCATTTTTGTTATGTAAAGAAAAAAAAACGAAGCCGTTATTTTAAGATTTGAACGTTCCGTATACCCTTAAGTCACGATGAGTTTGCTTTTTTCACATTTTAAAATTTTCAGAGCGACTTACGTCCGTTTATCCGTAACTTAAAATTTTCAGTATTCTTTCTACGACCAGTAGTGACGCACGACAGCCCGTAAAATTGTAATGGAATTATATTTTCAAGGACGAATGCAATACATATTTATGAAAATAATGCCTGCCAGATAAAGGAAACTGCTCTCGTATCTTTGGTTTTTTTAGCTGAATGGCACAGATGGCCAGAACAAAGGGCGAGCCTAAAACTTAGAAAGTTACACTCTGTTTTCTTTTCCCTTCAGAAACTCCCTAAAATACACAAAGCTGACTTAATATTGTGATTCTCTGAACATGAAAAACTCCACCTCATCATCCATCTTTTTCTTTATTTTCTGTCTTATCAGTCGTATCCCCCTCTCACTGATAAACGTTCACGTTTTAGTATGTGAGTGTCTCTCTCTGCATGTTTCTTCATTGTTTATCACCTTATTACTTGCTTATCTTCGAGAAGAAAAGACTGTAATAGGTAAAAGAAAAAAACGGAATTGTAAGAAATGATATTTTTCGCCATTTGGTGCCCACGGTGCTGAGAAGGAGCGATAAGTAATGGTAACGTTGATAATTACTATTAATCAAACTTCGAAATTGAAATTTAATGTTGCTTGTGGTTTATGATAGTCTGAATGAATTGCCAATTATATTTTTCATCCGAGGTTTGTTTCTGGATAGAAATTAGATGTTAAATCGCTGAAAACATGCAATAATATCCAGAACTAATCTTAAATGCCACTCGTTATGGAGCTGTTAGAGTTGCATAGACGCCATTTTGAAACTTTCAAAAACAGCAAATTGAGGGCGCGGTAGCCCAGGTCGATAAGATACTCGCCTAAAGAACCAAAGGATGTTTAGAGGTGTCGCGAGTTCAATACCCGGTTAGTCCTTGTCAGAAAACTTTCCTGACACAGGGGTACAACAGAAACGGCGACACGACCGCAGAAAAAATTGCTACCGCAAGGAGTCCCCCCATCGTGGGGTTAGCGCACCAACCTCTCGATGAGTATAAAAGCAAGCCTGCCGTTCGGAATCGGCAATAAATTGTAGGTTCCGGTCTAAAATTAGCCCTCGTGTGCAGAAAATGACCGTGGTGCGACAAAAATGATCAAACAGTAAATTGATATGAAAATGGTTTTTAATTTGAAAAATTCTTATAAATTGGAGATGAATGAATATAGGATTTATGTGACAACTGATGCGTTAAAAATCAGTTTGAGCTGATCACAACACCCTTTCAACCAGAGAGCTCTTGGACCGTGCGACCCATGCGGCTGCACGGGGTGCCGCTCTAGGAGGGCATCAATCCGAATTTTAAAGGGGGAAAAAGCTTCGTCGACCAAATAAACATGGTCGGGGGCCGCAAAAAACAGATCGCGAACGGGTAGAGATTTTTTTTTTCTCGAGCCGGCCCTGCTCACACGGTGTTTCTCAGACGCCACAAACACTAATTTAATTAATTGTTCTATCAGTATTTAAACGTTTAAAGTTACCAACTACCTTTCCTAGCACTTTCCCATAAAATATTACCGCAGAGATAAAACTGCAGTTTTTTAAAAAACAATCACCCGGTTTTTAGCAGTATTGCTATTACTGCTTTCGTAGGTGAATAAACAGGGTGCATGGCTAACAAACGGCACCGCAAATTACTAGTGAAACGTTGATCGTAGCGGCACGCTTCCGATTAGGAAAAAAAAGTATCCCAATAATGTGTAGAACTCATATACGGCATTTATATCGCAAGAGGTAGGCATTAAAATAAAAATAATCAACTTTCTATTCGGGCACACTGTGCTCAACAACCCAGTTAGAAAGTTGTTGCCCTGTCTCTCATTAAAACTCTCAACAACAAGAAAACTTTCCACGTTTCCAAGTGCAATATTCGCAGAGATATTTGAATTCGAAAATCGGAGGAAAATCGGGAAAGACCAGCATATAAATAAAGAAAAGAAATGCTGTCCTTGCTGTCCTTTATATAGGCTTTTATCCCCCCCCCCTTTCCTTCGATTGTGGAATTTGAATGTCTCTGCGAATATTGCGCTTGGAAACGTGGAAATTTTTTTTGTTGCCCTGAGAAGAGACAGGGCAACAACTTTTTAAGGGTTTTTGAGCACAGGGTGTCCGTATAAAAAAGTTATTTTTTTATTTTAATAACTATACATGTGTGTGCAACCCCCCTTGCAATAGGAATGATGTATGTTAGGTCCACTCGTTGTTTGGACACTTTCTAGAATTGGAAGTATGCCCCTCTCTCTCTCTCTCTAGGATCAACGCCTCATCAGTAATTTAAGGCGCCAATTGTTAGCTATGCACCCTGTATAAAGACAGGGCCTGCTTTTGACAAGAAATGGGGGGGGGGGATTTCCATAAAATAAGAAAAAAAAGGATCATATTAATCGAAATTGCTCCGATGTTTTCTTCCAAAACCACGTTTTAAATGTAGTCCAATGACATATGGCTCTTAATGCCAGTGCTGCCATGTACCCTTCGTTCTATATTTTATGATGTAGATCAGCGGCTCTCAACGTTTTTTGACTCGCGGAGCTCTTTTCAGTACATAATTTCTATAGAGGAGCCCTATTTGACTTGAGCCCTTTTTTTGTACATAATTTCTATGGCAGAACCTTGTAGGTCTCTTATTTATTTATCTACCAAATTCACTGGTTTATTTTATTTTCCTCGAGTCGCCACGTAGCCCTTGGGGCTCCGCGGGGAGAACCACTGGTGTGGGGTCCCACTGTTGAGATCGACTGAATGTGGATCGTTGAGAACCACTGATGTAGATCAGTAAGTGTGAGAGAGAGAGCTGCATTTGTTTTCACAAGCTAACAATTGTACGATTAAGCGGCGCCCGTCAGACACCACGAGACTCTCCATGAAATGGGAATCGTAGAACGTAACGTAAAATTAACGTACATCTTTTCTACGAGAATCAACAAATATTGACATTTCGAAGCTGGTCAAACGCAGTGTTCACTTGTTTCATCGGGAACTTCGAGAGGTCCTGGTTGGGGGGCACTGCAAAATAGATGGAAAAAGACTAGAGATATTTCATAGGAACTGTCTTATTGGGAAAATACATTCCTAGAGCAAACTTCGAATAAATGTTAGAAAGCGGTATCGGGAAGTTTTCATACAATAATGTAATAGATACAATAAGAGCCTCTCGATGACGGACAGCCTCGAGGCCGAAAAGTTTGTCCACTAACTTAGTGTCCGTTGATGGGTTTATAAAGTACATTCTTTCTTTCAAGCCGAGCACAACTCAGGTCTACCACCATCTATGGGCGATTTACTACCTAGCGAGTTGTGCCGGAAGTGCAACTGCGTGTGTAACAGTCTGAGTGCGTATGTAGTGTTGTTTTTGATTTTTCAGCGCTGCCATCTGTATGTCAGAAGTGAAGTGAGTGTTGTGTTATGATTGAATTACATTTGTGTACTGTTTGTAGGTCTGTTGCTCTCTGTGGCGAGACTTTTTAAAGGACTTTATAGAGCGCACTTTTTTTTTTCATACCGAGCATAACTCAGGTCTATCGCCACGGGCAATTTACTACCTAGCGAGTTGTGCCGGAAGTGTAAGTGTGTGCGTACCTAACAGTCGGAGTGCGTATCTAGTGTTGTGTATGATTTTTCAGTGCTGCCATCTATGTTTCAGAAGTAAAGTGAGTGAAGTGTAGTGACTGAATATTTGTACTGCTTGTAGGCCTGTTGCTCTCTGTGGCGAGACTTTTTAACGGGGAGATCGGCTCGAATTTGCACTTCGAAGTTGGGAACCACAGAAAACCAACTTCTGACGGTGGGGTTCGAACCCGGATCGCCGCCATGCGAGTCCGTCACTATGACCACTCGACCACCACAGCGGCTATAAAGTACAGTGGAGTCCATTGACATAATTTAAAAAAAGTGTCCTTTGTGAGAGATTCAACAGTATGTGATTTAAACTATAAATGCTCAACCCGTGGCCCTCGGAGTCATCTGATGTGGCCCCTTGACCTGAAACCTAATTTTGAAAAAATGAACTGAGCGGTACATTTCCACATCGCTTAAGTTATTCGCGGTGCAATTTCCCATCACTCAAGAGACCAGCGGCATAGTTTCAGTTTACTTTAGGGATCAGTGACATAGTTCCGGAGCAATGAACTGGCCCACGCAACAGTTCTAGATCACTCAAGTGATCCGCGGCAAGTTTACAAATAACTCAAGTGACGTGCGGCGCAATTTTATATGACTAAAGTTGCTCGCGGTACATTTATATATCACATAAGTGACATGTGGCATATTTCCAGACCACTTAAGTGACCCACGGCACAGTGAAAGATCGCTCAAGTTGACCGTGGCACATCCCTCCCGTCACATTTCTAGATCACTTAAGTGGCCCGTGACTCCTTTTCAAACCAATAAAGCGGCCAGCATTCTCTAAAACGTTGAACACCCTTGGTTTAAAAGGGTATTCATTCTAGCAAAATTCGTAAGAAAAAATGTGGTATGGATGTCTTCCCTCTCGCCAAAAGGGCTGGCAGGGCAATTCTACAGCTCGGTAGAACTATTAATGTATGAATCCGCTATAGAAGAGCCTACGAAAAATCTGACTGAGGCCTGTCGAAGAACTTAGCCTAGCCTAGAGGCCCTGCTGCAGGATGTGGGAACCATAGTGGCTTAACACAGACAACCCGCGAGCCTCGAAGTATTGTCTAGCTGCGCAGTCCAGGGTGAAAAGAAATGATCCTGGAACATTTACTCTGTATGGCTAATTAACATATTTCCCTCTCCCCCCACCCTCCTGCAGCCTTTTGGAATTCTATAAGGGAGGACCTGTGGTTCCGAACTCCGAGGCACAAATGCGAGCCCGTTAAAAAGTATCACCACAGAGAAAAACAGGCCTCTACAACTGTAAAATTATTCAATCCACTTCACTCGTAGATAAAAAAATAATTGATGGCAGATGGCAGCACTGCATATAACAAGAATCACACAGAAACAAACTTCATGTTATGCTCACAATACGTGCACACACATTTCAACATGTTCCAATTTGTTGGAAGTTCCGCAGAAGAATATCGACGAGGTGCATTGTATGGCTTAGTATAAGGGAGGACCGCGGGTAAAAATCAGGTGAAATGAGAGGCATGCCAGGTAATCGGGGGGGGGGGTGGCGTAATAGAGATCTGTAAAAAATGTCACAAATATGAATAAATAGAGCATTCTTCTAGTGGAGAAATTCATTAAAAGCTGTCCAAAACGTAGAGCTATCGCCCCCCCCCCCCATAAGAAGGACTCTAAGCTCTGGGTTCAATAAAAATGGATCTTTTCATAAATTTTTTTAACAATATAAATTTACTTTTAATCCATGAATCTGGATGTGTGCTTGGGGTGAACAAAAAATTAGAATTTTCAGGATGCTCTAGTAATGTGTAGAAATATAGGTGTAGGGAGTCCCATGAATTCATAAACTTTTTAAAAGCTCATAGAAAGTGAAGGAATCGGTAAATGTGGATGCGGTTTTTGCGAAAAGGTCGTTCTCATCACGATAGGGGGATTTTTTTTTTTGGTGAATTTCCGTAAATTTTTTCTTGATAGATGTGTGGCGCTGCTTGTCTTGCGCAATTTTTATATTTTTATTATATTTTTTTATGCCACTCACTAGCTAGGCATTATCTAGTGTCTTCTTGTATTGGAGTTCCGTCTGGCTCCATCTGTCGACCGAACATGTTGTAAAAATCTCTCTCTCTCTCTTCTATTAAATAACTTAAAAAAGAAAAGGAGTCATGACTCAGTATGTTTTCCAAAATAACGAGACATCCACCAGCACTAGCATCACCACAGTACTGGTGACCCTCACGAGAGAACGAGCAGACGAAAACTTCTCTTTTTCGCTTCGTAATATGACTTGCTGCCAAGGTTTCTAGAATATATAGTACTGCTGCCTTCATATGACTTGCTGCCTTCTTTTTTTTCCTGTGTGTGGTGCGTTTGCTGACTGATTGAGGGGGCATCTCCTCAATTCTCTTCCTGGATTGTACTGTACTTCTTTTTTGGATATGCTGAACGCTACAGAAGAAACAGGTATGCCTTCTGAATTAGAACTTTCGCATGTTTCTTTTCGAGCGCCTTCGATTTCGAAATCCGATGTCGATCTTTGGTTCCTTCAGATTGAATCGAACTTTAAAATAACCGGAATTACTGATCCTAAAACGCAATTTCACTGTGTTGTGACAGCTTTCGATGTCGAAGTGTTGTCATATGTTAGCGATTTGATCAGAGCTCCTGTTACGGATGATTCTTACAACCAGTTAAAAACACGCATTTGTCAACAGTTTTCACTGTCGGAAACTTCCCGCTTACGAGTTTTACTCCAAGAGTGAGCTCTTGGAGACCTATAAAATGCAAGTTTTAGAATCAGCAGTTCATTTCTGAATTTTTCTGTTATCGGCACTAACATAAGGTTTCCATTGTGATGTTGATATTGGTCGGCAAAGCATTGTTGGAAAAGTTATTTCACCTCAACTACGAATCTGGAGCTGAAGCTTTACAAACGTTTTGGGCACAGAAGAGATTGAGGGAAAGTTTTGGTCTAACCACTACTGCCGGACATCCGTGCAGTACCCTCTATCGTTAGGGGAAAATTGGAACTACTTTTTATTTCTATACCCAAAAAAAAAATTCCCTTTTGTGTGAGAATAATTTGTTTTTTCGCAAATACACTGAAACATACCAATTCAATCAATTTTTTTAAATGGATTTTCAAATTACTTGTGAATTTATGGGACACCCTGTATGTGCACTTTGAGCATATCAAACAATTTTTATCCGGATCAAGAATGTGTAACAAGCCTTCAAAAGAGGTAAACACATCGAATAAAAGCGAATAATATGTTATTATCGCCTTTCCCCCCCATCTGAATGGTGCCAATAAAGGTATTTCACCATCATCCGATGACATTCAGGTTCGGTAACGTGTGCGATGCAGCCAGCAACATGCACGAGAAATATGTATGCATTTATTTTAGATAAGATAATGAGCACCGTAGATACAAAACTTAGCGATTGACAAAGACATGCGTGATCTTTTCTTCCCCTCGTAGAAAGCAGTGAGATAAACTGGGTTTTAGTATGTTTTCTTGAGAATCACTTGTAGCGTGTAAGATGCTGAATCACATGGCATGACAGAAACTAAATATTGAATTACTAAATAAAATGGCTTATACAAACAACAGGCAAATTGCCCGACGGGGTGACTAGAAAATGATGCACATAAAAAATATGGATGTCAAATATAACTAGGGTTACCAGGCGTCCTCCTTTAAGAGGACATGTTCCCCCTTTTTGATGCCGTTTCCAGCGTCCTCCTAAATCTTAGAAAATTCAACCTTCTGTCCTCCTTTTTCGGGTTTCCGGAATATAACCTTTCTTTCTTATTTTTCCTGGGGAAATTTTTTTTTTCACTCCTATACATATATCTGTTGTTGTTTTTCACATATTTTTACACGGTTTGATCAGTTGCCGTCGGAATTCCCAGAATACAAGAACCCAAATTGCCTCCAAGCAGGGCAGATGCTATTTTTTAACAGTCTGAAAAAAAGCTCTGGAAGAACAAAAACCGCATCATCGATTTTGAGAACACCAATGTTTACTCATCAAAAGTTAATTCCGTGTGCACTGAAGTCGAGGAGGGGTCGATACCAATTCCATAAAGAAATGAAGGAAGTGGGATGCAAACAACACTCAATGCTGATTACTAGAGAGAAGCAACGCTTCCCGAAAGAAATTGAAAAACCTTCTGAGGGTAAGGAAAGAAAACCTCTCTCGCCTTGCGCTAGGCAATGTTAAAAAACTCAACACACTGAACAATTCATTAAAAGCGAGAGGGGAGAGGACCAGGTATTCGTTTTTCTTTCTTTTTTTAGTGATTCTGGTTGAAAAAAATTATTGTGGTGGCGTGTGTGTGTTTGTAAGTATAGTGGCGCCATCTTTTTGAGAAACTGGGAAAGTGACGTTATCTATAGCGTGTGCGCAAGCGTCCTTCTTTCTCAGTTATCAAATCTGGTAACAATAAATATAACCAAAACACAGCAATCTGATCGTTGGTTTTAGTTTGCTGCATAGCTTCCCAAACTGTTTGTTACATCGCTCCCCTTTTCAGAATTCTTTTTTCTCTCATCGCCCCCAACTCAAGTGAACCCATAGGATCCTATGTTATACCCGTAGCCCCTATCGCCCTCCTGGTCCCATTCCATCGCCCACCAGGGGGTGATATTGCTAACTTTGGGAAACATTGGTTTACTACATTAGCATGGTTTAAGGAAAGAGGGTCATCGCTAGTTGAAAGGGTCATCGATGTATCAGATATGGATGTAGAATGGATTCAAGTTGTAACGCAAGGTTAATTCCAATCAACATGATGAATAAATATAATTACGAGTTCTTTGTGTACACAAGCTGATGGCCCCCACACCTTGCATCTCGGTCACTAGGCTGGGACCTTTGCCGGGCCAGTCTTAATACCAGTTATAATAAAAATTGAAATTTGATGAAATATTAATTTACAATTTCATAAAAATTCATGTTTTATGAAAAAAGTTATGAATGAAAAAAAATGTTTCACTAAAAAAATAAAATTTTCCAATAATATAACGGTCCACTTGCTCGACTCAGAGCGCTGGTGCTCCATTGATCCCACTCGTTAAGACGCCACTGTGTGAATCTTGATACCGCAATATGACTTACTGATCTACTGGCTGCATGAAATATTTCTTTGGACCGCCGGGTCTGAAAAGTCGTAAACTCCTAGCTTAAAAGTCTGGCTTATGAGATCCTATGAAGGAACTGATCAGTTTTTTTTTATTGATTTCAGTAATGCGAAAAGACGCCTATATCAAGTTCAAATTTGGGAACCTCAAGCAAGGCCGTCTTAAGAGTATCATGGGCCCCCGGGCCAAGTGGTTTTTCGGAGGCCCTGCCTGGTATATCCTGGAAAATTTTAACCGGATCTCATTTTTGTGAGGCCCGGGTGGGCCCATGCCTTAAGACGGCACTGACCTCAAGTGAATAACCCGTAAGCGGGCTAAAAGCTCGAACTTTATACAATGTTAGAGAACTAGAACATAAATTAGTAATTTTAAAACATTTTACTATCTATAAATTTGTTTTATCAAACATAATTGACAACTTATTTTAAAACCTAAAAATCAATTGCCTGACAAATTTATTAAAAGAAATACAAAAGCAATTCATATTAAAACATTAAAATTAAAATAAGAAAAACTTTATAGAACATCAATTGAAGTTACAAGAACCTTACCTAGATGGCGCTAATAAGAAAAGCAAGTAGCATCTAGGTTTATGTAAATTAAAAATATATGCAATATAATATTATGCAGAGTCAGAGGCGTCGGGAGTGTTTTAGACCGGTGGGTGCTCGAATTGGCCTTTACACAGGAAATTTTGATTTCTGAATTAATTCTGAGTCAATCCGGTGCTGCAAAATACTGTGGGTGCATCCACCGCACTCCCGACTCCGACGCCTTTGAGTGTTAATGCACATCAACCAGTGGCGACGGACGTGTTTCGAACCTGTGGTTGCTGGTCTTGAGCTTTATACGCAGAAAGTTTTGATTTCTGGGGTTGCTAATACTCATGTCACAAATTATCGTGTTTGCTCGAACACCCACAGCAACCCCGGTTCCGACGCCACTAACAACACGCACATCAAATTACTGGCGAACCGTTGATCCTGGAGGCATACTTCCAAGCAATTAGGAAAATGTTTCCAAATAACGTTTAGACTTCAGATAAGTCTCTCATATTGCGAGGGGTTTTATAGTTATTAAAATAAGAAAGAAAATTTTTCATACGGGCGCCCTGCAATCAATAAAAGGTGGCTACGTCCTCCCACTTACATGGTGAGCGTGGTAGACCACTATGCTGCAAAGGCCACGGAACCTCTTTCCGTAGAGCTCGTATGTACTGATCATAGCAAAGACAGACATTATCTTCGGATTAGTCGCACTTCTGGTGACAGTGTCAGCAATTGTTGTTATCCGATCTCCCCGTTAGAAAGTCTCGCCACAGAGAACAACAGGTCTCTACAATGATACAGTTATTCAATCAGTAAGAGAAACTGATGGTAGATGGCGGCACCACACACAACAAATATTACACATAAACAGACTTCACGTCAGGTTCATAACACGTACATGCACATTCCAGCATGTATCTATTCGTTAGATGTTCCGCAGAAAAATATGGTCGAGGTGCATGTGGGGTTCAGTAGCAGTGACAGTAATTGTAAGCATGGGCTTGAGTTAGGTTCGTCTGGGTCCATGTATGGTCCCGTGAGTGCACACGAGCTCTAAGGAAAGTAGTCCATGACCTTTATAGCGTAGTGGTCTATCACGCTCACCCGGCAAATGAGAGGACGTAGGTTCAATCCCCCACAGAGGCAAATGAATTTTTCTTATCTTGAATTCATCTTCGCCATCAGCCAGCTGTTAAAACCTTCATATAGGCTGGGATATTTTATCTTATGTAATGTATTGACCAGATATTTCACCATCCATTAGTTTTGCCCATGAAAAAAATTTTCATTTAGGGATATCATTCTCTAGCGCGGATGTTGTCTCAAGAAACTTATAGATGGTGTTTTCTTTGCCAAGAAACCAGCTGAATGAATGAACGCCAGAACTTTGCCACTGGACTTATCCCGTTGCCGAGATCTCTTCCAGCCCAGCTTTGTGGCAAAGTTTGGAACAAACCCAGAAACCAGCTAAAAAAATTTCTACAAAGACGGAAATTTTGAAAACTGCCGAAAAATTGGTTGAAGTTTTGAAGAAAAAATGAAGAAATCGGGAAATAGAAATAAAGAATATTTTTAAACCCTTTCAGTGTGGCATTGACGAAATATCTCGCCTCCTTAAACGCCTCTTATTTTAGCATTGACAAGCCCAGATATTTTGTAAAAAGTTTAGTTGTCAATTTTACACTTTTCCCATTCCCCTTAGTTTGCATACGCTGAAAACTGGAAGAAAGCCTTGTTCACCCTTTCATTTTGAAGGCGGTTTAATGATTTCTGTTGTGCCGTTTCAAGGGTTAAATGGCACAGCGAAAAATCACTAAACCGTCTTCAAAATGCCATATTCTTTTTAATGGAGTAGGCCTTTTTCCGATTTTCAGAAGGTGCAAACTAAGGGGGTGAAGGGAAACGTGTTTCATTGAAAAATAAACTTTACAAAATATCTGGGTTTGTCAATAGTAAAATGAGAGCCTTTTAACGAGGCGAGATATCTCGTCAATGCCGCTTAAAGGTTAAAAATGATATTTCACTCGATAATTTTTGAAAAAAATTTGAGTTTTTGGTTTTTGTGCAATAATCACAAAAACGTCGAAACAGGTCGATACTTTAATTGAAAACTTAAAGCTATAATATAGTAAATAGAGATAATTGTGGGTGATGGGAACTCGTATGCGTCAAAATTGAGTACAGTAGGCACCGTTAGTTACAATCACGGATAATATCAGCATTCGGTATTGCTATCACTTTCGCCAAGTGCGGAACGGACCAACATCATAACATGGGAAAAAATTCGTTGAATGTTATCAGGACTCTTCTTTTGATGTTAACAATTTTTTTTTCATCGAAAGTTTTTTTTCCTTTGCATATTTTGAAAAAATAAGGTTATAAAATTAATTAATTTTTTCCCTATAAGTTATCGTTATCAATCTACAAGACTATTTAAGAGGTCAGAAAGTGTCCCTTATTGAAAAAAATTCTGTACACTTAGTTCACAACGTTCTAATCGGGTTAGTTAAGAAAAAGTCTCCTTTTCTTCAGTTTCTACATTCCTTCAGTCCTTTTCCACATTCACAGTTCCTCGGCCAGAAGATTTTCACATGGAAAGCTATGGAACATGCCGTAAATTAAAACGTTTTTCAATGTACCATACATTCAAAAAGAGTATCTTAATTCTTAATACACATTAGACACTTCTACATTATAATTCCTCACAAAATTTCTGAATAAAAAATAATAATTCCAGAGAGAAAGGGCAACCTCCTGTTTTAAAAGAAATTGAAAAAAAAAAGTCGGATTTAACATTTTGAAACCAGCTATATGGGGAAAGAAAAACGGAGTTGCCCCGTTTCCGTACGTCCCGTTCGACCAAATGGGGCACATGGTCATTCTATTTAAAATCGGTTGTTTTCGGATATACACTGCTCAAAACAATTAGGGGAGCACATGGTTTTAACAAAATTACGCAAAGATGTATACCGATAAGTAACATAAAATGAATCATCCATAATTTAAAGCCTAGCAGGAAACGGAAGAAGAAAACTTCATATGCAAATCAAAGTTCGTGACGTCAAAAACCAGAAAAAGGAGATAAGGGCAGAAATCGGGATGTTGCAGAAACGTCTGTTTTACTGCCGTAACTGTGAAATTCGATTGCGCAGTATTTTTTTTTTTGAGACAAGGTGACTTGAGGATGTTTCAACAACGTGATTTACCGGAATCCATGGCATGGCGTGTTATAGGCAGACTGGAATCCGGGCAAACACAACGTAGTGTCGCGGACGCTGTTGGAGTCGCCAGAAGTGTTGTTGCAAGGCTGTGGAATCGATTCCAAGAAACAGGAAATGTTAGAAGTCGACCAGGGCAAGGTCAGCCACGCGCCACTACAGCAACTGATGACCGGTATATACGGTTAACAGCCCGTCGAAACGGAACAGAGAATGCTACGCAGCTGCAAAGACGGTTGCTCTTGGCAACAGGACGAAGGGTGTCCAGCCAAACAGTACGTAATCGGCTTCATGAGGGAGGGCTCTATGCACGTAGGCCAATGGTCTGCATTCCGTTGACCCCACGCCACCGTGCGGCCCGAAGAAGATGGGCTGCTGAACATCGAGATTGGGAGCAACATGATTGGAGTCAAGTGCTGTTTACAGACGAGTCCCGATTCAGTCTGGAGTGTGACACCCGACGTGTTCTGGTATGGAGGGACAGGGGCACTCGAAATAACCCCGCATTCGTTCGTGAAAGGTCACAATACAGACGAGCTGGTTGGATGGTGTGGGGTGGAATCAGCATAGGAGGACGTACGGACCTGCATATCATTCGGAATGGCACTTTGACGGCCCAAAGGTATGCAGACGAGATACTGCGACCTCATGTCATCCCTTACGCTGGAGCCATTGGAGATTCCTTTGTTTTCCGGGATGATAATGCCCGACCGCATAGAGCTCGTCTGGTGGAGAACATGCTTGAAGCTGAAACAATACAGCGTATGGAATGGCCAGCGTGCTCTCCTGACCTGAATCCAATCGAGCATGTTTGGGGCATGCTCGGACGACGCATTGCTGCGCGACCAAGGCCGCCTGTTACTGTCCGAGACTTGCAGATTGCACTTCTTGAGGAGTGGAACAGTATTCCCCAAAGTCTGATCGATAACCTCATCGCATCCATGGCAAACAGGTTTTGCAGCAGTCTTAGCTGTTCGAGGAGACCACACGCCCTATTAAAACTCATGCATCATGTCTAAGCAGTACTTTTTTTTTATCGTTTACATGTAACCAAATTGTTGCCCTAAATCATCTTTTCATGTTTTTTCCATATTTTCAAAGAATTAAAGCTTAATTCCAAATTTTTTTACGTCTTTTTTCTGTATTGCGCATTGATACGCGTTTACTATCCATTGTATGTCAATACGTGGCTGTCTCGCACGGTTTTCTTCACTTTTTTGCTTGCTCCCCTAATTGTTTTGAGCAGTGTAGTTATCAATCGATTTTTTTTATCAGAAAACCCCCAGTCTCGATATGATCGCATTAATCGACGTATAATTGTATTACATTTCAACGTACAGTATTCAAAATATTCATGAAAATATTGATGATATTTTTCTTATTTATTTCGTGTGAGAGAATTATCTTGCCATATAAACTTTAGTGCCAAGTAAAAACATGATGTTCATGATTTCAAATTAATATTTATGTACTATTTCAATCTAGGTGTGATGTCTATGCACCTCAAGAATTCAAGAGAAATGCTGACTTCAAACGATTCGTAAGTCGTTCGGTCTGATGATAGAAACCCAACCGGATGTTACTCCAGCATTTAATTACGTTTTGACATAACACCATTTATTTCTTCAAAAAAAAATTAAAAATTGGCAAAAAAAAAATTGGAAAAAATATTTATAAATTTAAAATTATTCATAAATTATTATTTATAGTTTTTTTTTTTATTTAAAAGTGTGAATTGAATTTGAACGAATTTGTGATATTGATATGTTATGAAATATTGCCGCATAGATGACGCTAAATAATCATCACAAAATCGTGAAAATGGTGATAAGAATGAAGTTCTCATAAGGGAATTTGAACCTCGGTTGGAGTGAATCACTTTTTTTGTGGGGGGATGGGGAGTACCTTAAAATAATCAAGAACAGATGAGCTGCACCATTATGGGTTTTAGGGCAAAGTGATTTTTCATACACCCCCATAACTGGCTGGACATGCCTTCCTACCAATTTAGATGCTTACTCTCGAAAATTTCAACCCCGGATCTCAATAGGGGGAAGAAGGGGTCATGTCAGGATGGTACTGTGTTCGAGAGGTGCTGTCCTCTACCTTAAAATCAGTGGGAAAGTGAGTAATTGAGTGATTTTTTTTAAAAGCGTAATTTTTTGGTGTTGCAACATTTGTTCGTTTTAGGTCTTTCAACTTCTAAATCGTTGATAAATGATCATAGGGACATACTTCCAAGTAGAAAATATATTCAAACAATGTTTTGTTTGATACAATTTAAAGATTTTACTCGGATAGAAATGATATTTTTATTTAACTTTGCTCATCTCATAGCTGGTCCCTTAAAGTGGGAATTCTCCCACCGAAATATGTGTGTGATGTTAAAAATAATGATTTTTTTTAAAAATTAAATATCTTAATGCATGGAACGGGCTTAAATATTTTCGGCCTGGTGCAAAAATAGCTCTGTGTTCCTCTAAAACCTGTTTTCCTTTTCCATCAGTGTCCGTGGGCACCCTAGAATACATTGGCCCCAAGATTGTGACTATCAAATAACCGTTTTATGTTATTATTATTAATTTTATATTATTATATTATATTATTTTTTTTAGAGCAGTGATCCTGCAATTTTTTTCGCTGGGCATTATCGTCCAAATTCGACAACAAATTTGGACGATAATGCCCAGCGAAAAAAATTGCAGGACCACTGCTCTACAATATCTTGTATTCAGGAAACATGTTGGACCATCTGTCAAGGTCAGCTTCTTGGCAGAGTCGCTGTCAAGGCCAGAGAACCGATTATCTACCCAGGGCCGCAACTAGATATTTTCTATCGGAGCAAGCATGTATTTTGCCTCACCCGTGTAATTTAGAATTAATTGATTATAGGAAGAATATAGCGTCCCGTTTAGACCATTGCCCAGAACACCAGATCCACTCGCACTCCTCCTTCCAGTTCAATGTCTGAATATTAGGGGTTCCCTTGTTTTGGACAGATTTATACAAATACAATGCCAAAACATGCAAAATACCCAACGAGGTGGCTGAGAAAAGGTATTGGTTTTTTAAGAAGTTAAAGTCAAAGTGTAATCAAAGCATTTTTTTTAAATCTTGTTTTGCAGCCCCTAAAATTTAGCGACCCAGTGCACCCTTCGCACCTGCTTAAGTCCGGCGCTGTCTCAACGGTTATTTCGGTTACAGGCGTAAAACGTTTATGGAAGTACGTTTCTGTAATCAACGGTTTAAAAACTGAATGGTGTTTAACAGGAATGCACAACCTTCCGCCCGCCCGCCGACCAAATGCGGCCAACCAAGGGGTTCCATTCGGACCGCGAAAGTTGTTTCCTGTGAAGTATCAACACACACATCACGATTAATACTTTGACTGACTGCATTTCTTTCATAAAAGTACGGGATATCGCCGAAAAATGTATCAAGGCTAGTGAAGTTGCCATTTACATCCGTAAAATTTCCCAAGGACAAGTAAAGTCGTCATTTCCAGCCGAAGAAATTGTCAAGAAAATTTGCCAACTGTCGTTGAAAGAACTAAAAAATTTTCAACCGGGGGGGGGGGGGGGGGGTACCGCAAGTCAAAATGTTATTCGCCAAAAAAAAAACGTATATGCTTGAAAAATATGTGAGACATATACAGTATTTATATGAATTTTATTGATTATGATAATTAGAGTCATAATTATCATAATATAATTTACGTCACGAAAATAATCCTAACTGTTGATTTCGAAGATTCATCTAAGCCTTGTTGAAAATAGCAGTGAAACGGGGGACGAAATCGGGGACATTTAATGAAAGAAATTAGGACGGCCAAAATTACTAAATATCTTTTATAATGCAGGTCATATGGCCAACCTTTGTATATAAGTTTCTGGCCCTCGAGCACTAGAAATACCTCAAATCTCGCCCGCGAATTGAAAAGGTTGTGCACCCCCTGGTGTATAAGACCGTCCTATCCCCCTCATCCGGGCAATGGCTAAAACTGACAGTGGTCGATAGAGCCTGGGCGACGCGTGGTATGAAATGACATGGTGTTCAAGAATTCAATAATATGTGGTTAATGATGATAATAATACGGTATTTATTGCATTTATTCCATCGTAGAAGTTGGTGGTTGACTCGCACGAGCTTGGAGAAGAAACTGACTATAGTGACAACATTGCTGCTCATTCTGAGTTTTTGTCTCATCATTTCTGTGGCAGTCATCAACGGCAAGAAAAAAGATTGCCGTGAGTATGCATAGACATTTTTTTCGATCTCATGGAACTTTCTACATTTAAGTTTCTCAGGCCAAAAGTGCCATAGTGGTAGGGATTTATTTTCTCTTCAACGTTTCCCTAAAACTGCTGGTTGTCATCATGAAAAAGTGCCTCGATTGTGTTACTTGGATGCGTTTCTAGCTACTTTTTTGTCTAATTTTCAACCGCTGACTGAGAAGTCATCGCAGCGTGTAATTATGCTTCGCCAATCTGTCAAGCTTTGCCTTGACTGTTCTGATTGTGGACTTGGATTGGTGCCCACACGATTGTCATCCGTTCGTCCAGAACAAGACAAGAAATCGAATTGCTCAGGGTCTCTTGTTTAACCATATCCGTCCAGACGCACGGGCGACACTCATGTGTGGCATGTAGCTCACTTTCATTAATAAGAACAAAGCAGCACCTGACAAGCTGAACTGAAACTGGTGGCAGATGGCAGCACTACACATAACAAGCATTACAGAGAAACACAAAAAACTTCACGTCAGGTTTCACTACACGTACACGCACATTCCCGCATGTACCGATTCGTTGGGGGTTCCACGGGGGGGGGTGTGCATGTGTGGTGGAGCAGTAATAGGTAGGGCCTCCAAAAAATGGCTCGGGGATCCATGATGTTCTTAAGTCAGCCACCTCGTTGGGCAATTTGCCTGTTGTGGCGTGGTATTTGTCTGTCCAGCCCTTTAATGTTGAAAAGTCTCAGACTAGTAGCTGAAAATAATCTACAAACTCAGCATCCAATTTCAAAGATTGGATACTTCCTGTGATTATGCCAATTCGTACCAACGAGAACTCTTGCCTCTGGATCCCCGTTACTTTGTCCTTAGAAACAATCCAAGATCTAAGGCCCCCCCCCCCCCACACACAGAGGAGAACCCAGCCATCTCCACAGTACCCATAATTTATTCATGTATCAATTTTTGTAAAGACTGCACCGCGCGTACATCAGAGAGATCAAATAATTTGTAACGAAATATATAAAAACAACAGGTAATAATCGGAATGCATACACACAACGGACACTTATAGCAAATCAGTGTTTAACGATGTATAGAACCAACGCGCATAAGGAACGATCGAGTCAAAATATGTCAGTTCTGTAACCCTTCCAGATCTAAGTATTCATTTTTTTTTTTAATTTTCAAAATGTTTTTCGCATTCCTGATGCTCAAAGAACACATTAAAAACATGAATGACATCAATTCTTTACTTTTTAAAATTTTCAATTTATATATATATATATATATATATATATATATATATATTTGTGAAGAAATAAATTGCTTAACCCGCCAAAATGATGCAGGGTATGCAGGGCCGTAGCTAGCCATTCCGGTGCCCTGTGCAAAAATTTGAATTTAGGCCCCTTCTGGTCCCCACACATTTCCAAGTGGGAACCCAACCCACTTCCAACAGGGCACCCCGTGCGGTTGCACCTGTTGCATCTGCCTAGTTACGGCCCTGAGGGTATGCATCATTTGGCTGAAATGTGCTGCAATTTGATGAAATGTGCGTTTATGAAGATGCATCAACAGGGCCGTAACTAGGCAGGTGCAAGAGGTGCACCCTCATACGGTGCAAAAGTTGTGAAAAGATGCATCATCTTCACAAATTTTTTTCCAGAATTTTATTGCTAAATTTTATGTAATAAACTACACTTTTTCCGGAGGCACTTTTTCTCCTGGAAGCCATCTTAAAAAACCCCCTTGAAAGTTCAACTTTAGGTACTGCCCTTTCTAATGAAAGACCTCAAAGGTCATATTCACCATATTTCTTACTCAAAACTTTCGCACTCGTTTAAGCCAGGGCTTAACTCACTGAGGTCAAAGGAAATGAAGTCTACAGTGAGAAAAAGTCAACCCACACATTGTGTCTGAAAGAATTAAGCTAGAGCTATATTTGTTAGTTGAGATTAGGAATTTCGAGAAAAGTCGGTGAACCGAATTCCAACGATACGTACCGACGAAAACAGTTGTTCTCAAATTGTATACCGTGGCTACTTTGGGTGGCTCACAAGAAATGCAATGGTCCTACACGTCCCCAAGGTTATATGCCCGGTTTGTTATCGGTGTCCCACGTTACTATCTTTTATTTCACTAATAAACATGATATTGTTTGAATTTATTATAACGTCCTTTGCTGGTGAAACTCTTTTATTGAAACCATAATTTCGCACCGTAAGCTTTTTGAAGATTTTCCGTCTTTAGAGAGGGGAGCTTCCAAAAGTCTCTCTCATTCATTAGGACGTTTCCGAAGCATTATAACTTTAAGAACCTGCATTTAAGACAAAATATAGAAGTGTTAATTTAAGTGATGAGGCGGAGGTGCATTTAACTGCGAGCGTGTTCCTGGGGCCCCGATATAAACTAACGGCTAATTTTTTTTATACATAAGACTTACTTTAACGTGGTTAAAGCGAAGTTACGCTTGAAATCTCACACAACAACTGCATATCTCCCTATATAATGATCCATTTTCGCAATCCACACATCGGCATTAGAGCTCCTTGACTCAAAGACCATCTTCGAGAAAAAGTGTCTAGTCAGTGTTATCGCTGTTCCCTATCTTGCTTTCTTTTCATAGGCTACTTGCTTTGACTTTTACTCACCGTATTTTTGCTTTCCTTTTCTCACTCCCCCCCCCCCCCTCCTATTCACAACCCCGTTCCGACCGCAGTACCACTCAGCCTTGGCTATATAAAGTCAGCGATGATTCCATCATCGGCGAGAACTCTCAAGTTTCCCGTTTGTTTTATGCGCGCTGTTTGTCTTGCGATGAAATATTACATGGTAGCCGTACACATGGATGTGCAATCTCAGCAAACCACTCAGGAGTAGCGCATAGCGAAGACGCATGTAGACACGTCTTAACGACTAGACGTCACTTGAAGCGGCAAAACACGTTTTTTTGTTCAAAGGTGGAAGACGACCAGCCCGCTCTTTTTTATAGTCGTCTCAACCGTTTAAAGGCCAATGTTCCATAAATGGAACATAGTTTTTATTTGCAAAAATATCAGATAAAAATTGATTCAAATATTTCCGGTTTTTTTATCGTAAATAGAGAAAAGTTCAAAGTATTTTTTGAAATAAATTCGGAAACTTCATGTTGATTTAATATTTTTTGACAGAATTTGAAATTTGACATTTTTGGGGAGTTTTTTCCTCATTTCGATTAAAATTCGCCAGAATTTCAATTTTGAAGTAAATACAAAATTATTTTGTGTGTTTCTACCACTTAATACATCGATCAAAGTAAATCAATTAGTTTCTTTGTACTGTTAAACATTGAAGAGCTACGCGCGATATCTAATGTGCAGTACGCTGCTTCGATTTTCCCGTTCGAACCCCAGGGTGGTGTCATCATTCGACATGTGTATGGGGGTGAATTCTGGGTAATATGAAACAGAGGAATGTGCTTTCTGGAGGGTGAATTGTTTCATTTATATTGGTTGAGTACTTTTTATTCTTGCATTCTTGGAAATACGTGTTGTTTGTGAACCACAGACCAATCAAACCGTGATCGGTAATCGTAGATAGTATTTTTATGTTCAGCTGTATGTGACCGTGTCCGGAAGATATCTCGCATTAGGAGAAGCTGTAGGATATTTAGAAATATTTGGATGTATACATAATTAGTAGGATATTTATAACTCGCATATATATGCCAATTACACTGAAGAGCCAAAAAAACCGGTTCACTTGCCTAATATCGTGTAGGGCCCCCCGCGAGCACGCAGAAGTGCCGCAACACGACGCGGCATGGACTCGACTAATGTCTGAAGTAGTGCTGGAGGTAATTGACACCATGAATCCTGCAGGGCTGTCCATAAATCCGTAGGAGTAAGAGGGGGGTGGAGATCTCTTCTGAACAGCACGTTGCAAGGCATCCCCGATATGTTCAATAATGTTCATGTCTGGGGATTTTGGTGGCCAGCGGAAGTGTCTAAAGTCAGAAGAGTGTTCCTGGAGACACTTTTTAGCAATTCTGGACGTGTGGGGTGTCACATTGTCCTGCTGAAATTGTCCAAGTCCGTCGGAATGCACAATGCACATGAATGGGTGCAGGTGATCAGACAGGATGCTTACGTACCTGTCACCTGTCAGAGTCGTATCTAGACGTATCAGGGGTCCCATATCACGCCAACTGTACACGCCCCATACCATCACAGAGCCTCCACCAGCTCGAACAGTCCCCTGTTGACATGTAGGGTCCATGGATTCATGAGGTTGTCTCCATACCCGTACACGTCCATCAGCTCGAAGCAATTGGAACCGAGACTCGTCAGGCCAGGCAACGTGTTTCCAGTCCTCAACAGTCCAATGTCGGTGTTGTCGGGCCCAGGCGAGGCGTAAAGCTTTGTGTCGTGCAGTCATCAAGGGTACACGAGTGGGCCTTCGGCTCCGAAAGCCCATATCGATGATGTTTCGTTGAATGGTTCGCACGCTGACACTTGTTGATGGCCCAGCATTGAAATCTGCAGCAATTTGCGGAAGGGTTGCACGTCTGTCACGTTTAATGATTCTCGTCAGTCGTCGTTCTTGCATGATCTTTTTCCGGCCGCCGCGATGTCGTAGATTTAATTTTTTACCGGATTCCCGATATTCACGGTACACTCGTGAAATGGTCGTACGTGAAAATCCAAATTTCATCGCTACCTCGGATGGTAGCTCATGGGATGCTATGTCCCATCTCTCGTGCGCCGACTATAACACCACGTTCAAACTCATTTAAATCTCCTGCCATTATAGCAGCAGTAACCGATCTAACAACTATGCCAGACACTTGTTGTGTTCTATAGGCGTTGCCGACCGCAGCGCCGTACTCTGATCGGTTCCATATCTCTTTATTTGCATACGCATGCCTGTAACAGTTTTTTTTGGCTCTTCAGTTTACTTGCTAATGAAAATGGGAACGTCACGGATGATGATGTTATTGTTGAAAATAATCTAGTGACAACAGTTCCAACTGATGTATGTGGAAGGCTAGATATATATATATATTTTGCAGCGTCGAGGATGAGGTATTAGAAATTCCCGTAACGCGTTTTTAAAAAATGTAGGGCAAAAAAAAGTGCAACACTCCTGTAAGGTTTCAAGAAAAGGAAGTTTTAAGCAATCCGAAAAAAAAACCAAAAAAAAACAATGCATGGGATAAAAAAAAATTCTTTCTAGAGAATCCGATCAAAAACCTCAGCTCTGGATTTCACTTGAAAATATTTGCCATATAACCATTATAGTACGTTGGGATAATTCATTCAGAGTTGCGAGAAGCAGATCTCATTTTGCATTTTGAATTCCGAAGAGGAGTGACAACGAACCTTCTACGAAAGAAGGAGGGGTCAATTATTCATCCAGGTCCACGTTGTCAACTGAAAAAAGATGTCAGGTCATCTGATGGCCATTATATTGTGTCTGCGACGCAAGGACGGTGTGCGGTTTGCCAAAAAACACTATATATAAATGCTACCTCTGACAAACGGTCCATCAAAGATGTTTGCCTTCTTTTATCACGGACATTATAGAAAAATGTGAATTGTCTTCACTCATTTTTATGCTAAAAAAATCGGTATGTGTTGCGAATTTGAAATTGCAGTCCAAAATAGAAAATTTCGTGAGAGATAACTGTACTAGGGAAATAAAAAATCGCGCGAATATAGGCGATACCAGTTTCGGCTTTCACCTCTCCCCAAGTGCCAATGTTCCATAAATGGAATATCGTGAAAAACAAAGAAAAAAAATTTTTTCTTCAAATTTCAAAGTTGACCAAAGTTCATAGGCATGCAAAAGGACCTCAAATTCCAAATTTCAAAACAATGAGTGATTTTGTTCATAGTTCCGCCTTTAAACGGTTAATCGATATCAGTTCAACCTAACGCGGCCACTTCCTTCCTTACGCATTTGTGACTTCATCCACTATGTTACCATTACTTTATAGACAAACCTCACATTTGAAGCTTAACGACATATCTTTCGAATTATAGCGACTCCTACTCCAGCGCCCACGCCTCAGACAACGGCTGAAAGTCCTACGGTGACCAGTAGTTCTTCAAATTCACCGGAGACCACTCCTTCTCCACCGGAGACCACTCCTTCTCCACCGGAGACCACTCCTCCTCCTCCACCGGAGACCACTCCTTCTCCACCGCAGACGACTACGTCATTAGATACCTCTACTTCTATGAGTTCACCGGTGAGCCCCAGTACTGAATCTTCTCCAAAGCCACCTTCTGGACCCATATCCACCGGAAACCAGTAAAGACAGAAATTACACCTCACACGCCCTGTTTCTCTAGCCACTACTGGATCCATGGTACGACTGGTTCATCTGTTAATGCTGTTAAGAGTGCTCCCACCACAATTGTTTCAACCGATTAAACTCTGTACGCCGGTCGGTTCAAAAAAAAAAAGAAAGGAAAGGAAGTCATTTTTATCAAACATTCAAATAATAGTTCTAAATTATTATTACTTTGTATGTAAAAATTGAGAACGTCTTATCTGATATAATGAAAAGGAAATAAAACGACTTGATGTCGCACAAAAGTAAGTTGTTGATTTTTATTTCAAGTTGCCGGCGTTGCAGTCACGTGGACGTGAAAACATCATACGAAAAGTGTGTGATTCTCTTTCGCGCTCGACCTCTTACCACTATTGCTACAAGTCCATATCCTAAAGCAGCGGTTCTCAACCGGTGCTCCGTGTACACCTCCCAGGGGCTCCGCGGCGACTCGAGGAAAATAAAATGAATCAGTAAGTTTGATAGATAAGTAAATAAGAGAGGCCTACAAAAAGGTTCTGCCATAGAAATTATGTACAAAAAAGGGCTCCTCGAGTCAAATAGGGCTCCGCCATAGAAATTATATACTGAAAAGGGGGGCTCCGCGTGTCAAAAAAGGTTGAGAACCGCTGTCCTAAAATGTTCTATAAGACGTATTGATTCTTGATGTTTCTGATTGAACCCTTCTTTAGTGACGTCAAGAGCTTCCCGCAGGGGCCTTCTGCTATAAATGGTGTTGCCTATAGCCATTGAATATAGCAGGCTGATATATGTGTCATCATCTTTACCCTTTCTTGTAGGCTATAGGTGAGATAGCCTTCTTCTATAGGTGGTGTTGGATGTAAGCGCTGCACCCTAAAGGATCCGCCCACGCTGGAGAGAACTGAGCGTACTGGACCAGAGGCCCAGTGAGCCCCCCTGGCCCAGCACTCACGGTCCTTTCTTTAACCCATTAAAGATGACTTTGATTTTTAGAAAGAAAAACACCGAGTGGAACCACTCTCTCCCCCCCCCCCCCCCCATTTATTGGCAACGAAAAAGAATTGAAATTCGGAATGGCAAATTTTCTTGCCAACCGGCGTCAGTCGGTTAAAGCGCACGAGTGGCGTGGTGGTAAGATACTCGTCTACCACCGTGAAGGTTGCTGTCACAGTCCCAGGTTCGAATCCGCTAGGAGGATATACAGTGGAATCCCGCGTTATAACGAACTCCAAGAGACCGGAGAAATCGCTTCGTAATAACGAAATTTCGTTGTAAAGGAATTCCAGATCATATTACATTGTTTCTATACTTATTTCGGGAATTTTAGAGTTTTTGTTAAACGAGATTTTTTCGCTATAACGGTAGTCGTTAAAACGAGAATCGACTGTACATAATATATGTTCTTTAACGAGCTTAAGGCGACCACCGACAGACAGCGACTCCATTGCATTAATGGCAGTAAATTGCAATATAGCGGTATGACCAGAGTTGGTGTGTGGTGAGTAGTATCAGTATTCAAAGTGATAAGATTCGTGATGGATGTCAAATTAATAGATATATCCAAACTCGGTTATAACGCGACATTGAATATTCCACGAAATTTTGTCGTCATAACTGAGATATTTCTACATCCAAAGGTGACGTTTTCGAGACATTTTTTCTGACAAAAAAGTATAATCGGTGGCAATCAAATACTTTTAGCATGACGTTTTCATTTCTTTACGATTAGGGTGATCACTTCCTCACCATATCATGGCCCGCTGTCTCTGACTCTATGAAGAGATATAAGCAGGTGGTCGAAGTGATTAAGAGGTGACCAATTTGATCGTGAAATTTGGGATAATCAATATTTGGCGTCTCATGTTCTGGTTAAGGGGAGGATAATCGATATGATTCAGTTGATGCCAGTTCTCTTCAAGCATGTTAATAAATACATATCGACCAAATTACCAAATATTGTTTATAAATAACCCTTGGCGAGGGGGGGATAATGCTACAGCAAGTTTGCTAAAATGTATATCACAGGGAAAAAAATGAACTCGGAAAATATGTGAGATGAATATTTGTAGTCATTATCGAGCTTATATTGCTACTACTACTAAACCACACATGTACCTCGTCCATATTCCTCTGCAGGAATCTCTAACGAATTGGTAGATGTTGGAATGTGCGTGTACGTGTAGTGAAACCTGACGTGAAGTTTGTTTCTGTGTAATGCTTGTTGTGTGTAGTGCTACCATCTACCCCCCCCCCCCCCCCACCAGTTTTTTTTTCTAAATATGAGTGAAGTGTAATGATTGAATAATTGTATCGTTGTAGGCCTGTTGCTTTCTGTGGCGATAAAATAGCTTATATTACTGGAGGGAGTATGACGTCAGCGGTCTCCGTCTTGGCAGTGCTGAGAACGGTGTCACCCCAACATCTTTCGTCGGAAGAACCGTTCTGGCGAACCGTTGATCGTAGAGGTATACTTCCAGTTAGAAGTTTCCAAATCACGTGTAGGGGCACAGATATGTCATTCATGTTTCAAGGGGTTGTATGGTTATTAAAATAGAAAATAATAATAATAACTTTTTATACAGTCCTCGTGTGCCCCAAAAACCCAATTATAAAGTTCTTGCCCCATCTCTGCTGATGCCAACAAAAACATTCCACGCTTCTATAAGCGCAATATACATTGAGGTATTCGAATTCCAAAAACGGGGTTGGGCGTTAAAGACGGGTGACACGGTTTTCCCACATTTTAGAGCTATTTTTTCAGAACTTTCCTTCGTTTTTAGAATTCGAATATTTCAGTGAATATTGCAATTAGAAACATGGAATTTCTTTCTTTGTCATCAGGAGCAATAGGGCAACAACTTTCTAATTGGGTTTTGGGGCACTCGGGGACTGTATAAAATTTTTATTTTTATTGGAATAAATGTGCAACCTCTGGAAACATGAATGACATATGAGTACTACACGTTATTTGGATACTATTCTAATTGGAAGCCTGCCTCTACGGTCAACGGTTTGCCTTAAAAATGCTATAAGCCCTGTTATATTTCCGTTCCTTCGTATCACTTTTTCTGATGTGGATCTGAAATTCGCACAGTCCCTAAAGAAGTTCCACTTCAAAGAAAGAAAGGAGAGGAAAAAAAACTAGAAAATAAAGGTGATAAAAAAAAATGAATGCTTTTCTTCATTCGCCCATTAACATGCGTTTCCAAATTTGTGAAATTTCTGATTTCCAAAAAAGCAGGGGGGGGCGAGTTGAGATTTGTAATAAATCCATTATTAATAATAAATCCATTAATCCATTAGAGGAAAAAACCAATTTCCTCTGGATATCCTCGAAAAGACCTCCTTCGATCAAAATTAGAGAACATTTCATCAAGAAAAAAAGCCAAGTCAAGATACTTGGGGTCATCTTTGATGAACGCTTGAGCTGGCAAAACCACATCGCGGAAATCTCCGACAAAATCAACATTCTCCTTCCAAAACTCTGGTGTTCTACAGGGAAAAAGTGGGGAATTAATGCATCCATGAGACGCACTCTCTACCTCACAGTAGCACAGAGAATAATCGTATACGGAGCCGTGGTTTGGGGAAGTCACCTCACAGAGGCGCAAGGACGTAAACTGGACTCAATTCAAAGGGGTTGTCTTCTATACATCTTAAAGGCATATTCAACTTCACCAACTAACGCTCTGCAGACTATCGCAGGCCTCCCTCCTCTCAGATTTTTCGTTGAATACGAAGCAAAGAAGGGTCTTCTTCTTAGAAATGGGAAAAACATCCTTCTCTCTGATGACAACAGCTTAGGGCATCTGCAATTCCAGAAAAAATTAACCGGCTGGACACAACACCCTGCTGTAAGTCCAGCAGACCACCAAATAACTACATCAACATCGGGCATCGAGACATATGGGGACACCAACGAACTGCTAGCGTTCACAGATGGCTCTAAGTCAGAACATAATGTGGCAGCAGCATTTCTTATCTGCAGAAATGAAGTAATAATTTGCCAGTGGTCATGCAAACTCAATGAACATAATTCAGTATTTCAATCAGAACTCTTTGCCATTCATATGGCATGTAAGAAAGCGACAGAACTAAGGGAAAAAACAGTGATATTCACCGACTCCCTCTCCTCTCCTCTCCACATGCAATTAAAAACCCTCTCTCGGGACACTTGTTGGCAAGACAGATTAGATCAGAGCTTTGTAAAAACCCAATGCTCAGGCTAGCATGGGTTAAAGCCCATGCAGGCGTTGTGGGTAATGAACAAGCTGACGCATTAGCTAAAGCTGCAACAACGAGAGAATCATCAGACTTTTCCATCTTCCTACCAAGATCCTGGGCTAATAAAATTCTGCTGGGAGAGATGCACACTAGATGGCAACATAGATGGACAAATGAAAGAAAAACAAGTAGAAAAATCTTCGCCCTCTTACCTACGGTCAAAAGTAAGATGAGGAGATGGACCAGAGAGATGATCCTTTTCTTTTCAGAACATGGTCCATTTCCAACATACTTAGCAAGATTCCACCGGCGGACTGACAGGTGCAAGAGCGGAGGAGAGGGCACACCCTTTCACTACGCTACAGTCTGTCCACTTACAGCAAACTTCCATGTATCAGACCCATCTAATGATATGCAGACTTGGAAAAAGAATACGTACAAAAATCCAAACACACACAACAAGATTAAGAGACTTATTAACTATATAGAAGAACATGAGGATGAACTGATTTTCCCAAGACCCGTGGTACAACAGACAGAAGGTGGAGCTGGCTATTTATCAGATTCTTTTTCAGACTCTGATTTCGAGCCATAAAACCACAAAAGCCATTCATAACTGGACTAAACCCATACAAACGAACAATGAAGTCCTGGCGTTTCCATTGTTGTTTTATAATTTTTTTTTTTTTTAACTGGCATGAAGTTTCTTCAGAATTTCCATTGCCAAGTCCAATATAAGCGTCTGTGTGTGTGTATGTGTGTTTTTTTTTTATCACATTTTTTTCTTTTTATCCTTTTTTTTTCTTTTTTTTGTATTCAAAAAGCTAAATATGTCTATTCATTTTTTTTTCACATTTTTTCTTTTCAATTTTCTATTTTGTACAAATATAAGTTATATCATGACATGTATCGTATAACATTCAGTGACCAACTCTCTTCAGAATTCCCGTTGCCGAACCAAATTTACCATTCTAATTGGGACTTTGATGTTTGAGGAGAAAGAATATTCTCAAAACAACTGAACATGAACAATATTCTACAATTGCTTTTGTACCATCCACCCTCCCGTAACTGTGATGTTTGCCATTGATTGCCCTGCGTGGTAACTCAATGGCAATCTTCCACTTGTAACTCCGGTCTTATTTCCATATACTGTGTTTTGTTGCGTATATATATATATATATATATATGTGTGTATGTATATGCGCATAAAATGATCTCTTTCCAGAATGATAGACACCGGCGGCCGGAGGGACTGGGACAGGGGACTTGATCCCCGTACCCATCAACCGATGGGTGTTAAGGGACAAGGTGCGGTGATGGGAATGGATGGACGTGTGTCGCAGGATGAGGACAGCCACATGGTCCCAGACCAGACCAGAATTAAACTTTTCCTCCCGGGCCTGGCTCAATGGAGCCAACTGCGGGCTTACAAATTGTAGCCACGGGGGCTACGTGTGAAGAAAAAGACAAGAGAGTATGTGTAAAAAAGTGCATGTGTAGTAAGAAAGTTTGTCAAGATTGGGATTTGGTCATAAAAATTAACGACTGGTCTGGTAACACGCCTGCAGGTAGAATGCGCCACAACCTTCTGCTAGTATTGTTAACAAGTAGAAGAAGACAGAGAAGTGAGCTGTGAAGACGAGGAGACCATTTTTGTAGATTTTTTTTTTTTTTTTTGAATTTTTCTGAAGATACGTCAACTTCTGCTTTTCCAGTGGTGTAGTAAATTTCCGTCAAAACAATGCGACAAGTTGTGGTGACCTAGAGTGAAGAAGAGAGAGTACAAGAGAAGGAGGGGGGGACAGGAGAAAAATTAGTACTTGTTAGGGGGGGGAAGAGAGGTGACAAAGGAGAGGAGGGAAGACATGAATTTGATATACACAAACAAGCAACAACAAACAGTAATATTCTCTTGCTCTTGATGCCGATTTGGAATTATGGATACCATGGTATGAAAAGTTTCCACCCCCATAGGGGTAAATTTGTGAGTATTATTTTATTTATACAAGTTGGCTATAGAAAATTCCTGGAGTAATAAATGTTCCTTGGTTAAATATTTCCACCCCCGTTGGGGTAAATTTATGCGTATCATTTTATTTATATAGATTTGCTATATAAAATATTTCTGGAGTAATAGATATTCCCTGATTAAATATGGTTAAATAAAATATGTACAGTGTAGCTAGAGCTGGGATCCCCTTCAGCGCGGTTCAATTTCGCTCAACTGTGAGCCGTGTCGGGCGAGCGGTCGCTCCAATGTTTACATGCTGTCACGGGAGGCCGACTTTACTCCCTAAGCCTTTTTCACTAGGCCTTTTTTGGCGTATGTGAGGGAAGCCCTCCGCTACTATAATAGTAATAAAAGTTTCTCTTTTTTTTTTTTTTTTTCCTCCTTCAGCGCCCTCTGACGAGAGAGAGGCAAGTTGGGAGAGCAGTTTTGGCTCCGTGCCAAGCTCTTTTTCGCTTTTCTTTCCCTTCTTTTTCTCGCTCCGTGACCTTGAAGGGGCTGTCAGTGACGTCAGAAGAGAGGAGCGAAAGAGCATTTCTCTTTTTTCTGCTGCTTGGTATTTCTTTTCCTCATCCATCGGTCAGTTCATGTTGTCTGTTTACAAGAAGGGAGTGGGGACGCCCCCTTGTGAAAGTGATGTGTTAATCGGCTCGTGCTGTGGAGATTATGATACTGGGTGTTCGAAAAGTATGTTAGACACAAGGAGCTAGAGCTCGTGCCATTGAAGTTGCCCAATTTGTTTGGGCCTTCTATATTTCCATTGTTCATTAACGTCGTAATCTACAATTATTCGAATATGCGGGTACGTTGACTCGCTCATTCGGTCGAATTGACTCTGATTTAGGCGGAGAATATATGGCCAGAGATGTGAGATTTGTAAATCTGTTCTGATGTTAATGTTTCGGAGATACCAAGGTGCTTGCAGAAGTTGCCTTAGTATTTTATTTTGTCTTGTTTGTAGCCCTTTGATATTTAGTTTGCGGGCATGGGCCCATACCGGGGAGGCATATAGCATTGTGGGGCGAAGAATGGATTTGTAAAGGATTATTTTATTGTGTGTTGTTAGTTTCGCTTGAGGAAAGGTGATACGATTGAGCATGCCCATGATTCCAACAGTTTTGTTCCGGGCCATTTGTACATGCTCTCTGAAGAGAAGTTTTTTGTCAAGTATACATCCGAGGTATTTAATGTGCGTGACTGGGTTAAGTCTGTGTCCCCCAAAAGCAAGTGCGTATCTAGGTAGTTTAGTTCTACGTGCGAACCACATGAATTTGCATTTGTCGTAGTTCATTCGCACATCAGAATTTACGCACCATTGTTCTATGTCGTGGGCAGCATCTTGGAGATTCCAAAGGGCATATGCAGGGTTTCTACTGCTGCAAAGAATCGCTGCGTCATCTGCAAATAGCGCAAGTATACCATTTCTGGGCGTAGGGAAATCATTGATATATAGTAGAAAAAGCTGTGGGCCCAGGACGCTGCCCTGTGGGACGGAGGCCCGTACGGGTCTGGTGGTTGAGAGTTCTTGGTCTATTTTGACCTGAAAGGTGCGGCCCATCAGGTAATTGAAGAAGAAGAGTACGTAATATGGTGGAAACCTTAGGGCGATGAGCTTCGATAGTAGAGTGGCTATTTCGCACTTGTCAAAGGCTTTGGCTATATCGCAAAAGAGGGCGGCCACCGTGTCTGTGTAATTGAATGCGTTTGTAATGTACTCCGTGACTCTTAGGAGCTGTGTTACGCATGAGTGTTCGGGACGGAATCCGTGCTGCTCCGGTCTGATTATATTGTTAGTTTCTATGTGTTGCGAGAGCCTTGCAGCTACAACTCTTTCGTAAAGTTTGGAGAAATTTTTTAAGAGCGATATTGGGCGATACGATGTCGCTTCTTCTGGGTTTGTGCCGGGTTTGTGTATCGCCTTGATTATGGCGTGTTTCCAGGGGGTTGGGAAAAAGTTTGTTTTGAGTGACGCATTGAATATGTGCAAAAGTGAGGAAAGATGGGCCGGGGCCATTAGCTTGAGGGCTTTATTGCTTATGTGGTCCGCCCCCGGTGCTTTTTTCGCATCCAGCTTTTTAATTAGGTTTTTTATTTCGTCTTCAGTGGTGAGGTCCATGTGGTCTGTGCCTTGTGCCCTGTGTGAGAGTATGTACGCAGTTACTCTTTGGCAGGTAGCTATTGTTTCTTGTCTTGTTTGTACTCTGTTAGGGGTAAATTGTTGCTCGTACACGTCTGCAAATGTTTCTGCTATTTCTTGGGGGGTGAAAACAAAGTGGTTTCCTTTTTTAATTTTTGTAAGTCGTGAGGGGGGGGGGGGGGTCTGCAGATTCGCCAGGCCTTCCATAAGTTGCCGTTCTCGGCGGTGGCATTTCCGACGAAATCTGTGAAGCGGTCATTGGTGAAATTTGCAACATCTCTTTTAATTTCGCTTTGGAGTTTGTTTAAGAGAATTTTATCAATGCGTCTGCGGTATCTCTGCCAGTTTTTCCTAATTCTGTTTTTGAATTTTATTTTTTGCAAAATATCATTTGGCAGCCCGTATCTGTGATCCGAGAAGTGAATTTCCTCCGAAGCCTGTTCTATCGCTTCTTGGAAGCGAGTGGTGATTTGGGTGACCGCTTCATTAATTTGTGTTGGTGTTTCCTCTTCGATGGTGATTATGTCGTCTTCTTCAGTAAGCTCCTGGAATTTAGTCCAGTTAACCCTTTTTAGCACCCTTTTAGTTCTGGGTATTTGATGGTCTATTTCAAAATAGACAGGGTTATGCGGTGAATTAAGTATGGTTTTAGTATGGGTGTGTATGTCATGTAAGAAATTTTTTGATATCCCGAAGTCAATTATGTCTGGTTCGTATCTTGGGCAGCTTGGGATATGTGTTGGAATGGGTGTTGAGTGTACTTGAAGAAATTTATTCATGCAATAGCGCCTAAGGGCTACTCCATGTTTGTTTCGTTTTTTGCTGTGGAAAAGTGGGTCCTTAGAGTTCCAGTCGCCCCCAATGAAGACTGGTTTGGTTGTGCTGAATATTGCATTTAGGAGATTTGTATCAATCTTATTTCTGGGCGGCTTGTATATTGCACAAAATATGAATTGTCTATTGTTTATGTGCACTTCGACTGCTACTGCCTCCATTTCTGTTGACGGGGGGAGAGTGATGTTCAGAAAGGGAAAAGAGTTTCTCACGAGTACTGCGACTCCGCCCCCTCGATTGTGCAGTCGGTCTTTGCGGGCTATTGAGAAGCCCGGAAGCTTCGGGTTATTACTTGGGAGCAACCAGGTTTCAGATAAAAGGACTATATCAACCTGGGTTCTATGAACTTCATCCTGGAGCTCTTTCAGGTTGTCCCTGAGTCCGTTACAGTTCCAGGCCATTGCCCTTAAGGGCCTGGGGGGGGGGGCGTTAATTATTTGCGCTATTGTTGAGGAGTGTGTGTAACAAAGTAATTAGAGTTTGGATGTTTTCCTTGTTGAGGTTCTGTAATTGTTTTAGAAGCTCATCTGGTATGTTGTTTGTTTTGGTTTCGGTTTCCTGTATGGGCAGTTGGACTAATTGTTGTTCGGGTTGGCTGTTTGTTTGGGTATTATTCCCTTGTACGGGCTCAGGTTGTTTTTCCTGGGCCGAATTTGTCTTGGGTAAGGGCTCCATTGATTTGGGGCTCACTGGGGGTGTTAATTCCTCGTGGGCATCCTCAAAAATTTCCTCATCAGAGTCAATCTCCTCGGTTCCTATGACATAGTAATGATATGCCGCTTTAGCGGCTTGTTTGCTAGTGTTCATTTTCCCAAGCTGTTCTTTCATTGTGTGTAATTGCTGTATTTCTTTTCCTTCAGCCATGGGTGGGGCACCAGGAAAAATTCGTGCATGTAGCTCAGATTGTTTGGCCTTAAGGTCATTTATGCATTCATTTGTGTTTCTTGGTAATTGCGGTGTGTGCGGCTCATCAACTGGCCCTTTTGGCCGGGATGTGCGAATTGTAATCGTTTGAGTGCCCATTTCGAAGTTGTCGTCTCCATCTATTTGGGGTTGAACAGTTACGGGCAAGTGGTCCCCTGTCGGTGGTTGGCATCCTGGGAGAGGGGGGAAATCCTCTTCGCAGGGGGGGCGAAGGTGTAGGGGGAGAAGTGGGGTAAAAATTCGCCCCTTTTCCTGTTTACGGGCATTGGGATGTCTAGGGCAGCCTGGGAACGTAGCAGTGTGCGGGCCACCACAGAACGCACACCGTATTTTTCTTCTGTCGCCCTTGTCCTTGCATTTTTTGGTCTCGTGTGGCCCTGAACAAAAGGCACATATTGCCCGGCCCTTACAAAACAGGGCCGTGTGGTTGAATGCCATACAGCGACGGCATTGTATGGGCGCAGCATTCCCTCGATATCTTTCAATATCTATTGGTATGCCCGCAATTTCCTTGATGTTAGCGAAATGTTTATTTGCTACTGTTATTTCTGTTAGAAAGAGTGGCATGGGTCTGTTCGCTGCCCTTGTGGTCATATTTGCAATTTTAACTGTTTCGACATTTTGCTTTAAAAGTTCCGCCTTTATTTCTTCGGGTCGGACGTTGGCCGGAAGCCCGCGGATAACGAATTTTAATGTTTTTTCCGTGAATCTCTGATATGTATGATATTCGAATTTCCTTTCATCAAAGAACTTTGTTGCAGTTCTGTGATCGTTTTCTGTGTACACTTCTACAATAAGTGAGTTTTGTGCTGGGGTGGAAAGGGGCGGAACTTCGCACAGTGCCCTGAGGGCGCCAAAGTCCGTGAGCCAGGTGTTCCCCCATTTCCTGAGAATAATTTGAGGAATATTCTTTTTCCTTCGTGGACGACGTGATACAGGCTGGAAGCCTTCATTGTCTATATTACTTTCATCAATTTCGCCCTCCTCGTTCAGTGGAATCGTGGGGGGAATATTTATGTTTACGTTTTGCGCTGCTGTCAGCGAGTGGGCGTTTCCTGTTGTTGTGTTTGGGATCGGGTGGGCGTTGTCCGCCAGATCAATGGGGGCGTCTCCCGCTGGTATGTTATTGCTTGGATGGGCGTTCCCCATCGAATTTGTGGAAACGTCAGTGTTTGTTGATGTTCCGGCCCCTGTGTTGATAGGGGGGCAAATTGGTGTCTTGGGGGTCACATTTGTTTCGTCCGCCGCTAATGTATTTTGATTGTCGTTTTCATTCGTTGCATTTGGATGCTCCGCGTCATTTATGGCGAAATTCTGTTCTCGTTGCGGGCTGTTTGCCGAAGTAATACTATGAGCTGATGAGCTGTTAGGATCCGAAGAGCCGGAATTTGAGCTTGAGCTATTTTGGCTCATAGAGGTGCTTTTTGACGATGATTCCGCCGAGGTGTTATGCGATTTATCCTCGGAAATAGTAGTTCGTTGTGTTTCAGAAGATTTGTCATCTTCTTCATTTAATATGGGCGTATTTTCAGTTAAATTTAGTCGAAGGTTTATCCCACTGTTCGTGGACATTTCGGACCCTTGGGTCAAATTTTTGGTGCTTTCGCTTAGGTTAACAGATCTCTGAGAGTCTGAAGAGCTACCAGGTGCTGTTGAGCTTCCCGAATTTTGTGTTTCCCTCTTCTTTTTACCCTTCTTTTTTAGTTTCTTTTTCCTTTTTTCGTTCCCCGAGGGAGGGGGGTCCGAGTCACCTTGTGCGAGGGGGGTGGATGTAAGTTTCCTTTTAAAAAGGAGAGCCCGCTTGTGGCTGCATGAGTTCGTCTCCAGATATTCCAGAAAGTTTCTGGCATCACAGAACAGCCCCTCGAGGCCCGTAAGGGCCACTTCACCTTTCCCTTCCTGTTCCAGCCGATAGTATTCAATTACTAGGCACTCTAGTTTTTCCTCAAATTTGCAGCTGTTATGCGCGATGTTTTTACCCATTACGAGGGTTTTCAGCTTCTCAATCCATGGGAGGAACAGCTTCCCAAATTCGGCCCGTGGCCCGGACTCGTCGAGGTCCGTCGTAAGTGTGCGCATTTTAGTAATGGCATCGGCGCCATTCTGATCGGCATATGGGCATATTAGTCCCATTTTTACACAAGAGCACATGCAAGAGAATATCACTCACCTTGCTGTTACTTACCTAGTGGAAGTTCATGTCACAGAAGTTCCATGCTAGATGTACGGTGATGGTGTGATGGGGGGAAGAAAACACAATGGGGGAAAAAACGTGGATTCTATGGCTAGCGCGCCGCTATCTAGCAGGCCACGCCAGCCTTGGCTCTAGCTGTAGTATGTTCACTTTTTTGGCTATTGTCAAAAATATGTTCTGAGAGCATTAAAAGCTCTGACCCGTCCAGCCTGTGCCTAGGGTCCGAAAATGTCCCCTCGGGGGGGCGGAATTCCTCCTGCCCTCACCGCCTACGGGAGAACTGCACTGCACGTCGTTATGTCTGAAGGTTTTTCGCACGTCCGTTCGCAACCAGATCTCGTTCAGGTGTGTGTGTGTTGTTTTGAAAGCGCCACATGGTTCTGTCTTGTTGGTTCAATGGACTGGAGAGAGTGCTCTGTGTGCTTCCACGAACGTGCTTATCGCTGTCTTTGAACGGCGGGTGCTCTGGGGGTTGGCTCTTGCATCGAAATGCCTGCTGGGCGTGGATACCGGGAATGTTTTTCCAGCATGGCCCAGCCGCAAGGTAATCTGCTTATATCCCGCAAAGGACAGAGCAGGGGCCATGTTTGGTTTGGAGAGAGGGTCTCCCTTCGCGGGGAATGTTGGGGCGTTGTGGGCCGCGTCGGCGGGGCTGAGGGAGAATTGCGCCCGCGGTGCTGTCCTGGCTTGTCGAGCGGTGATGTGCCCTGGGATTGGGGGTTTGGGTGTGGGGGTGTGGTTGTGCTTCTTGGGGGTTGGCGGGATGTTGGTCCCGGCCGGCTTGAGTTTTTTTACCGGCACGCCCACGATCTCACGATCAATGAGCTTATATCGCAAAAGCGACAGAGCCTGGGCGTGCTCGGTTCTATACTATACTATAGTTATCAAAATAAGAAAATTTACTTTTTATTTGGCCACCCTGTACTGAAGTAACCCAATTAGAAAGTTAAAGTTATTGTTCTGTCTCTCTGCAGAGGCCAACAAAAAATTCCATGTTTTTGAATGCATTATTCACTGAGATATTAGAATTTTAAAAATAGTTGGAAGCGAGGGAAAGAACCCCATGAACTAACGGAAAAGCTATTTCTGCGCTTTATGTTTTGTTTTTTCCCCTTTATTTTCATCAATTCTCAAACTCAAATACCTCAGCAAATATTGCACTCACAAATGGGGACTTTTGTTGGGCTCATGAGAGAGGGAGGGCAACAACTTTGTAATTGGGTTTTTTTTGGACAAGGTCAAATAAGAAGTTGATTTTTATTTTATTTTGGTAACTATACAACCCCTTGCAATATGAATGACACATCTTGAATCTACACATTATTAGGATACTTTCTGTAACTAGAAGTATGCCTCTAATATCAACGGTTCGGCAGTGATTTGCGGTTAGTTACGCCAGCATGCAAATATGCTAGTGTACACCCTGCATATTTGTCTCGTTTTCCATTTTCACGTTTCAGCCATGTTTTACCGCTGATCAAATCACAAATGGATGGGGACACCCACGAACTCGGCTCGGCTGTGTGTCAACATCAGCTTTAGTTGTGTACAATAGTGTAAATTAAAAAGATCTTCAGTATCTGCCATCTTTTGTAGATTCTCACTTATTCAGTTTTGAAGCTGTTCATTTTAGCCTTCAATCAGTTTTTGCACATTTTTATACCGTTTCTTCGGTGGTTTAAAAAAATAACCTTCAACTCTTAGAATACCGATGCGGTTCATTGGACCCTTGTCAAGTATTAGAACTTGATTTGTGAGTAAACTGCGCGTCTCTGAGAGCCGAGATTCACTGACTTTTTCTATTTTTCGTTCTTTTTTAATGGACATTCATCCTTTTTTCAATTTTTTTCAATTAAGCCTAACTTATTCAAACTTGTAGCTTGATTTTGAAGAAAAAAAAAAACAACGAAAGATCAGATTTTTCACCAGTAATAGCACAGTTTTTCGTCTTCCTGTCCTTCAAAGCCTTATTTCCACTCTTGCATAGCAAAAATGTAAGTGGAGCCATCGGGCTGAGTCGAATAATCAAACGAACAATGCTACATTTGGTGCTTATTCAAAGTCAGGTTCTTTAAAAATAGTTGCGAGTAGCAGGGCCGCGTAACTAGAGGGAAGCGGAGGTTGGCAAATGCCCCGGGCTGCGAAATTTAGGGGGGTGGCAGTTTTAGGTGTGAACAAAGAACACTGTTATAGAATTATTGAATTTTAAAGTTGTGAAGGAGGCAAAAATCCTAGTTTCAGCCCTGGCGAGTGGGAACTAGACTTTGTTTTGCAGATAACGACACGTGGTTGTCTTTCCAATGAAAAAATCCGAGAAATTCCAACTGTAACGGAACGGTGAATAAGCAGTTGGTTACATTCAAAGAGCGTTGTCCTTTTAGGCACTACATACCCAGTAGACCAGGAAAATGTGGTATAAAATTCCGTGTAACTTGCTGCAGCACAACAAGCAATGTGTGCAATATGTAGGTATACACTGGAAAGATAAAACAAGGGAGCTGGTGGAAATATTACTGCCGATAATTTATCCACAACCCTGTTTCTAGCTTGTAAATTGAAGCAACTGCAACTCAGATACGTCGGAATCATCAAAAAAAAGTCTGGAACTTCCAATTGTTTTCTGTAAAAGTACATCAATGCACACAGGACAGTAAACGGCAATCTTTTTGGATTCCTGTTCCCGAAAGATTCAATGGTAGTTGGTCCGAATTGAACTGTCCGAAGAAAAATAAAACGGTCACTCGTCTCAGCACAATGCAGTCAACCCGAGATGGACAATTGAACACCAGAGGAAGAGCCACATACAATCCTGCATTATAACTAAACAAAATCTGGTGTCGGTAACCGTGGATCAAACGACTCGATGCTATAGAAAGACAAAAATGTGGTGCTTTTCACAACGTAGTCGATGCGAGTACGCTGTGAAATACATACATTGTTTCACTATTATTTCAAGAAGGTAGCGCAAATGAATGTCAGAAACGAGGGAAATTTCTGATTTCCACTTCGAAGCAATTGTCAGTTTTCAAAGACGATCCACATCAGGCTGCCATGATGATGATGATGAGCCGCCTAAGAAGAAAGCTCGACGTGGAACGTGCTCATCAAAACGAGCCGCTAGACAAGAAGAACCTGTTGCAAGAAATGCAATGCTCACATAATGTACTGAGCATATTGCAATGTATATTGCTTAAAAAAAGTAATTGAAATGGACTTCAGAACTTGTTTCAAACGGTATAAACCTGTTTCTTTCCAGAAAAACCGAGGTTATGTATGAAGTGAGGGATCGTATAAAGAGTATGTAATGCAAATTGCAATTTTATTTTAAAAAAAACCCCCGATTGTATTAATAAATGTATTTCATCAACAGCTATTCGATTTATTATACTTTTTAAATATAATTTTAATATATCTTTGCTGTGTATTAAACTGAGGAAAATACATAGATATTCAGTGTGGGTCCATTGGGTCCCATCGGTACCGAAAGGTATAGAAATTTGCCGGTAGTCTTCAGTGTAACATTTTTGGCAGAAACTGGAACGAATCAAACTATTTTACATAGAAACCTATGGGAAATCCCGTTTCGGCTAACGAACATGATTCCAGACCGAATCATTTTCATTAGCAGAGAGGTATCACTGTAATTAAAGTTCGCAGTTTTAGGTTCGAATCTTGGTGATGGACTTCAAGCATAGTTATACAGTCGACGCCGTTTAATAAAAAATCGTGGATAATGTTATCATTTGGGTAGTGTTATCGCTTTCGCCAGGAACGGAACGGACCAACACCATACCGGGGAAAAAATGCGATAAAGTTATCAGGATTTTCGGTTTAAGTTGTCAACCCTGCCCACAAGTTTTTGTTTTCTTTTTCCCCCTGGAGTTTTTATTTTTTTTAATTTTGCGCTTTTTGAAGCTGAGGTTGAATCACACTTTTTTTTTCACCACAAATTATAATTAGCCTGCAAACTGTGCAAGAGGTAAGAGGGTGCAATCGCCCCCCCCCCTCCTCCTCCTCCTTCTAACCGTGGTTGAAAAACATTTGCGTGCTCCCTTATCGGCCCATACTTACTGTTGCAGCAGCAATGTGTGTGATACATTTCCTTCCTGCGTTCGCGAGGAGGCAAATGAAAGTTTAAGTAAAACTAAAAACCTTCGATTCTTCGTCAGTTGAATAGAATCGAGCGCCTCATGCAAGACTTCTTCAAGGGACCTATGGTATGTACGTATATCTAAAAATATAATTAACGTATATATCATTTTAAACAGTTCTAATTATAACTCCTCGATATGGCTCAACTAGAAAAAGTCATGATCTTAGCCTAAAAGAAAAAAAAATATATATACAGGGTGGTCCAGAATTCCTGACATGATTTTTTGAGAAGTATTTAAAACAACCTGTTAACTCTTAGATGCACGGTGATGCCTAGATGCAATTAAAGCATAAACTGGGTCATCCATAACCAGGAACGGGCCGAAATATTTTTCGGTCCGGTGCACAAAAAAAATTGCGGCCCTTCTGAACAGGGGCTTTCAGGTGTCTATGGGTACTCTGGTGCTCGCCAGGCTCTCACTGGTGCCCGAGAAAGACTGTAAAACTACTACTTCGTGGTCATTTGGCAATAAATATAGACGAAAATGTTCGCTTCCCAGTGAAAAAATTGCGAGTGCGCCCCTAAGCACTTAGGCTTGAAGGCTTAGGTCTGTCAGGGCTAGAAAACGGATTATCAACCCATGCCCTCAACCTCAGAGTTTCTCTATCTGGGAGCGTGTGTGTGTGTGTGTGTGTGTGAATTTTAAGCTATTGCTTTGTTAAGTCAAAATGTAATCAAAATATTTTTTAACCCCCTTTTGCGGCCGCACCTGCCTAATTCCAGCCCTGCCCGCGACCCATATTGAAATAGCATTGGTTTTATTGATTTGAACGATTGGAGTTGTGTTATAAAGTTATGGAGGGCAGGCCGTACACTGAAAAATTATATAATTATATTTGTTTTTAAACTTGACGTTAGAATGTATTTTTGGACATTTAATATATGATTACATATAATGACAGTCGAGAGACAGACAGCTTTTTCTCAATACAACATATCGATCGAGGAAACAGATATTTTATGGATATTATGCGATGGTGAACTCGGAAAGAAATGTCATCTGGTCTTCACCGGTACTAGAACACAAGCCTTTCTGCGAACCGGGAAAACACCTATGGTGTATATGCTACCATATACACCACTGGAGAATAAGGAAGACAGGGTCTCATGTCTCCACAGTGGTGTAGATCAGTGGTTCTCAACCTGGAGCCACATGCCCCCCCCCCTTCAGGGTTCTGGGATATTCTAGGGGGCCACGGATGAAAACCATATGAAAGGGGGAAGCCAAGAGAAGTTTTGAAGGGAAAGGGTACAGAAAGCTGCGAGAAATAAGGCTTCCAAGTGAAATAAGTTGAGAAAAATATGACTATATATATATATATATACACTTTCACAATTCAGTAAAGCTGTCCATACAATCAGGGTCATCTCAACCCATGGGCCCATGTAGGCATGACCCGGAGCGAGCCTACACGATGAGAGATCTGGGGTACTATGATTTTTGGATGTAAGTATGTAAATATGTAAGCTGTTACTTTCAGCTAAGTATAGGGGCCCCAGTGAATTTGCTCTGAAACCAATGATGTTTAGACAGCAATGCATAAAATCTCCCACAAGGAGTAATTTCACTGAACTCTCTAGCTTAAGCGGGGGGGGGGGGGTGCATACCCACAGTAATGCGTCGGGAAGGGCAATTTTTGTTATGTACGTTCGTTGGATCATCCTGTATTTTACGAGACCTGTCTTTCCCACATAATTCAGCTGTTGAAAGAAGTGGTCACCCAGATCTCTCATCTGGGTTCGCGCCGGGAGTTCCAGAGATCGATCATATTTATAAAAATTTTGTTCATTATAAATTTAGATTTGACTAAATTTAATTGAATAAGTAGAAAAATGTCGCTCCGTTATGAGGGTGGCGTATCCTAGATACGATGAGGGAGGACTCGAGATGAAAATATGGTCAAAAGGGTTCCACGGGCGGAAAAAGGTTGAGAACAACTGGTGTAGATGCTTGCTTGGTTTGCAAGGCCTTTGTTCGAGTCCCGGAGAAGACTGAAGACTTTTCTTTCCGAGTTCAGCTCGGCATAATATCGAGAAAATATACATATATACATAGGCCTACTTGTATTCCTTGATTAATGACTGTCGTTACAAAAACTTTTGCCACAGTTTGCTGGCGTGTTCTGTTAGATTTCCTTTTTGCATTCTCATCAGTAGTTGCTAGCTTTTCTATAATTTCAACTTGGGAAATTTTTTATTTTCTTTATATTTTATTCAGTTCGAGGGCCCAGAACTGTCACACCAAACGTACTACAGCTTTCCTCACGGAAGCCAGATGAGTTGTAGCACTTCATTATGTTGTGTGTGGTCTCTTCAATTGTTTTGCGAGCTTTTTCTTTTTAGAAAGAAGCGCCTTATATCAGTGTAGTTGCTTTTGAAGTTTGCGTTCTGCTCTCCGTAAATAATAAAACCGTTAAAGGCTGCAATGTCGACTCAGTGATGAAACCCGGACCAACGGTCAACGATAATGTTGGCGCTTGCGGGTATAATTCCGTGCTATTTGATCCATTGTATTGAAACCGCCTTCGGTCAGATTGTAATAACTTACAATTTCAGCTTTCTTCTTTCTGGATTTCATATTACTGAAAAGAACTGAATTTTATTAAACTTTGGAACATACCTAACCGAAGCGTCTTTTATGAAATTCAAAGGTGCTGGAAAAAAACAGCTCGACTTTTGCGCATTGAGACACTTCAAGTATGTTTAGGCCGGATTGTGCCAACCGTAGTATATTTCGCAGAAGGTTTTCAGAAAGAGGGATACTTGTGGACAAAATTATCCATTGTGATGTTCCTCCCACTTTGCTCGAACGATGCAGTCAAGTCAGTGGCAAAAAAATAACCCAGGTTCTTGTGAATGTCTTCACCTGTTAGACATTCAAAATACGTCGTTCCATCGATGCATAAGTCAACTTGGAATAACACATCCAAAAAAATTCGTGTCGTTCTTTCCGGGTTTGTTTGGAATGTATTGTGCAAACAGGCGCCGCCAGCCTCTAAATGAAACGAGCTGTTCGTCAATTGTAACATTTGAGGTTGTGATGTAGTTCGGTCCGTAAATATTTATGAACATCTGCAAGACAACAGCTGAACATGACCAACTTAACTGGTGCTAGAGGTGCCACTCTTGCCATCAAAATTCAAGAACCGCCAAATTGCCTTGAATCTTTTGTAGAAAATAATGGCACGATAGTGTGGATTTAATTCTTTGCATGAAAAAGTAGTTCTCGAATAGGAACATCCCAATTTTTCTCAACACCAGCCTGTAGGAGGATGCCGAAATGCTTCAAGTTCCTCTGTTTCGAGATCCTTTCGATCAATTCGTGTTCAACACACCGCCTTCACGATTAGTGCAATTGGGAATTTCTTGCAGAATATCTGGAGAGATAAAATATGGGATAGCAGCCTTTTTTGTTGTTGCTCTAACTGAATTTGCGGGGCCGGGGTTGGTAATAAATTATATATTGGCTTATTTATTATGATTAATCTCATTATAATCAGCCTAATTATTTTCGTTTCTTTAAATATTGTAAATTTTTTAATACGTTTAATTTAATTTAATCATTAATACGTTTGTTATACGCAACCGTTTCATCAACAACTAAAGGATTGGTGAGCAGTGATAATTTCATGCGTTTTGTATATGGGTCGCATGTGACCCAGTGTTCGCGTTGACGTGTTACCGACGAAAAATTCTCAATATCTCAGAACAAATCCATTGCACTTTACCGTTCAGTGGCAGAAAATGTTAAGGAAGGATCGATAGAAGATGATATGAAGGTAGGGCCTATCACGAAAGTTACAGCTCAAAAGTTGACGCCCCGGTCAAAAATGACCCGGTTTATGCATCTAAGGGTTAAAGATAGAGACAAACGGAAGCAGTCACATATAAACTGAAGAGCCAAAAAAACTGGTGAAGGCATGCGTATGCAAATAAAGAGATACGAAACCAATCAGAGTACGGCGCTGCGGTCGGCAATGCCTATATAACACAACAAGTGTCTGGCATAGTTGTTAGATCGGTTACTCCTGCTACAATGGCAGGTTATCGAGATTTAAGTGAGTTTGAACGTGGTGTTATAGTCGGTGCACGAGAGATGGGACATAGCAACTCCAAGGTAGCGATGAAATTTGGATTTTCACGTACGACCATTTCACGAGCGTACCGTGAATATCGGGAATCCAGTAAAAAATTAAATCTACGACATCGCTGCGGCCGGAAAAAGATCATGCAAGAACGAGACTGACGAGAATCATTAAACGTGACAGACGTGCAACCCTTCCGCAAATTGCTGCAGATTTCAATGCTGGGCCATCAACAAGTGTCAGCGTGCGAACCATTCAACGAAACATCATCGATATGGGCTTTCGATGGTGAGCCGAAGGCCCACTTGTGTACCCTTGATGACTGCACGGCACAAAGCTTTACGACTCGCCTTGGCCCGACAACACCGACATTGGACTGTTGAGGACTGGAAACACGTTGCCTGGTCTGACGAGTCTCGGTTCCAATTGCTTCGAGCTGATGGACGTGTACGGGTATGGAGACAACCTCATGAATCCATGGACCCTACATGTAAATAGGGGACTGTTCAAGCTGGTGGAGGCTCTGTGATGGTATGGGGCGTGTGCAGTTGGCGTGATATGGGACCCCTGACACGTCTAGATACGACTCTGACAGGTACGTAAGCATCCTGTCTGATCACCTGCACCCATTCATGTCCATTGTGTATTCCGATGGACTTGGACAATTTCAGCAGGACAATGCGACACCCCACACTTCCAGAATTGCTACAAAGTGGCTCCAGGAACACTCTTCTGACTTTAGACACTTCCGCTGGCCACCTAAATCCCCAGACATGATGAACATTATTGAACATATCTGGGATGCCTTGCAACGTGCTGTTCAAAAGAGATCTCCACCCCCTCTTACTCCTACGGATTCATGGTGTCAATTACCTCCAGCATTACTTCAGACATTAGTCGAGTCCATGCCACGTCGTGTTGCGGCACTTCTGCGTGCTCGCGGGGGCCCCTACACGATATTAGTCAGGTGTACCAGTTTTTTTGTTTCTTCAGTGTATATATACCTCTTAACATGGGGGTAAAATATCACTAAAAATACTATATATATATATATATAACCATTGATTTATTAGAAATTTTTTCACATATTTTTGATTAAATATGCTATCCTATGCTGGTATAAAATTTTACATATCGCTAATATTTAATTTTCTTTTTAAATTTCAAAAACATACATTAAAAACAGCATGCGCGCATGATAAAATGACATGACATCGATGTAACCCTGCAATGTTGAAATTAAAATGAAGGAAACGGTTCGTTTACGAAATGATTTAAAAGATTGAAATTGCACACATTGACTCATTCTCATTTAAAATTTAATTTAAAATTTAAATTTGGAAAAATTCAAAAAATTGAAACTAAATCAATAAACCCCAGTATTACAGTGAGATAGCGTTTAATAAAATCCAGACCATTTGGATGACTAACCCAGAGAATGTGGATTGACCAAAACAGTGTGCAAGTATGTGAGTGACCAAAAGAATGACCTGGTGAGCGAGGGACGAAAACAGTGACCTGGTGAGCGAGGGACGAAAGCAGTGACCTAGAGGATGTGAAAGCACGTGAACAACCGAAAGACCGAAAGATAGCGACACACACACATATATTTACGGTACGAGAGGTTGGGGTTAATTAAGCAGGCTGCAGTCCGGGACGACTGTTTTGGAGAAATGAATAGTCAAGAACAAGACTAGAATGGATTGCGGTAAAATTTGTATAGCCCACAGGCCACAAAACAATGAATCCTCATCCGGAAGGAGGGCCTAAAATTATATGGTTTTAGTAAATTGCTCGAATTTTGTGGGGAAATATGACTGAAAATGAGGAAAAAAACCCTGCTGAGCTGAATAATTTTTTTTTTATTTTGGTGGTACCAAGGGTCCTTTTTATTCTCCAGATAATGGGCACATTCTCTGTAATTTCACCTGCACAGACTTTTTTTCTACGTACACGTCAGTCAGAGACTAAATGTATATGTTTTGTCTTATTAACCATGAAAGAATGTCTTAGTTACATCATTAACAACATAATATAACATTTCTTAGTCCATAACCAACAAATGGGTAAAAACAAAATTTAATCAGCCAAAATATGGCTTTAGAAAATAATACAAGCACACTCAGTACAGTATTATATTGAGAAACATCCCCCCCCCCCCACTTAATCAAGACTCTCTTCTGCCATCTATCAAATAAAATTACAACCATTAATGATCCTTTAAAAAAGAATTAGTAAATAATGAAGTAAGCATAAAAAAACAACATAATACGATATTAAAAAATATTTTTAAGCAATAATATAAATTAAGTTAACAAATTTTCTGAAAATTTTTAACAGTTGATATTTTTGTACAGTAAAATAATATAAATAAATAACGCAAAGCATAATTATAATCGAAAAACAGGCCATGTGGGTCTTATATGTTTTTCGATTATAATTATAAGAAACTAAGGGTGGTCAGACATTTTGAAATTACTGATATTTCATTACTTTCTGCAAATATTAACTGTTAAAATTATAAAGCAAAATTAAGTTTTTTTTAAATATTATTGCTTAAAAAATTATATATTATCATTATATTATATTTCTTTTATACACATTTTATTTTTCATTAATTCTATTTCGAAGGAACATTAGCCATTGTGTGTTTTATTTGAGAGATGGCAGAAAAGATTCCAGTTTAATCATGTTCCTCAATATAATACGAGGTAGCCATATAAACTTTAAAAATTCATAAAAATCGGACAAATAACCGAAATAAAAAAACGGTTTGTGCAGGATTGGCATCGCTAGATCACGAAGTTTTTTTGACAGGAAAAAAATTGCTAAAAAATCGGCCGATAGGTAGCGCTGACGTACACAAACCAAAGTAAATATACGCAAATAATGAACAGAATGCCTCCAAATCGTTTATTACAATAGTATGTGCTCCACATGACCACCACATTGCAGGCGAGTCACAAATCTAGCAACGGCAGAGTGCAGCAGGTCCGAATGTACACACACAGTAGTATATTTATAGGAGAGCTAAGCGGGGTTATAACCCAGGGCGGCAAATTCTTAGGGGCGGCGAATTTTGGAGCATAGAGAGGGGGAAAGAAAAACATTTTTTTTAAATTCACGTTTCGTAAACGCGTGGAAGTGTCACATGCGTCATGTCTATCGTAAATAATATATAATTATTAAACCATATTGTTTATTTCTTGTGTTTCTTCCACACATACTGCCGTCGAACTACAAAAATATATGATTGATGACCACCTTCAAATATAGATATGACGATGACCTTCCTATTTACCGCGTGCGATCTTCCCAAATAGTATTGTGACAATTAGAGTTGGGTGGGAGGGTGGGTAAGCGTCCAGTGAAGCAAAGCAGCACTCATTTCAGATTACTGAAGTTGTTGGAAAAAAGACAAAGAGTTCATCCGACATCCCCTAAAGAAGGGGGGGGGGGGTATCTTCTTCGGAGAGCAATCGATGGAGAGTGTTGGTACCGTGGTCAGGAGAAAAAAAAAGGGGGTTCTTTCCGTGACTAGAGGCTGCTAAGCCAGCCAGCTGACCACACAGAACGTTTCAATAGCTCAATTATACAGAACATTCCATACTTTTTTTTTTTTTTTTCAAACCGAGCACAACTCAGGTCTATCGCCATAGGCAATTTACTACCTAGTGAGTTGTGCCGGAAGTGTAAGTGCGTGTACCTAACAGTCTGAGTCCGTATCTAGTGTTGTGTATGATTTTTCAGTGCTGCCATCTATATCTCAGAAGTGAAGTGAGTGATGTGTAGTGACTGAATATTTGTACTGTTTGTAGGACTGTTGCTCTCTGTGGCGAGACTTTTTAACGGGGAGATCGGCTCGCATTTGCGCCTTGAAGTTGGGAACCACAGAAAACCAACTTCAGCCGACCACCACTGTGGTGAGGCTCGAACCCGGGTCCCCGCGATGCGAGTCCGTCATTATGACCACTCGACCACCACAGCAGCAACATTCCATACTGTGTGTGTGTGTGGGATTTTAACGATGCCCGCCATATGAGAAAGAATCTTCTGCGACAAAAATTATTTTATTGGCTCCGGTCGCGGCTTTGGTGAGAGTCTTTAAGAGTGGGCTATGGTTGACCGTCTCGCGGGATGGAAGCAGTGCTATAAATAGGATGGATGAATTCTATTACAATATGATTTTTTTTAACTTGTTTGAGAATCGAAATGAGATGAAGCTGGTCAATCCAAAACAACATCTGTTTGCGGTCACTAATTGGAATATAAAGAAATCGTGGTACAGAATGGTAGGCCGGGTCACGCGACTGACTGTCCAGCTGCTCCATTACTGAACAGCTCTCTTCATGTGACGTTTTCCAGAAAAAAAGGAGAGGGGGAAGACAAATGTGGAGCTTGGCAGAACCCACATTTTTATTAATTTTATACAGTATTGCAAAACTACGTTTGGTTATAAACGCGGGATTACCAACAAAACGGAAAAAAGCTCCCCTTAATTTTGCACTTTCTGGACGAAAACAAATTAAGTACACATATGAAATATAGCTATTGATTTCTGATCAATAGCTAGTTCATAGGTTTTGTATTTTGTGAGAGTTTTCTTTAATGATAATTTATGAACAATCACCGCAATTCAATTTTAGGTAATTTGGAATCCTCTGTAAGGGTGTGGACATAGTGCATCCGTATTTCCGATTCTGGAAATCCGATGTTCAATCTCGTTTCGAAAAGCAATTTCCAAGAGATTGGCCTATTGAATCACACATGATATTCAACTGCCAATAAACCGAGTATCATTTTTAAAATTCGCCAGCATTTGACAAGCATTGCTGAGCATTTAGCAAGTATTTCCGAAATAAAAAATAAGCATTTAATAATTTTACATCAGAAATGTGCGGCGGATGCGGGGCATTATGTCAAGTTCATAAACAAAAATTATATATTGATTGTTCTTTTTCTTTCCGATACAGCGACACATACGTTCATTTGGTGATTATTCCAAGAAACGTGGTACTGTATTAAACTACATGTACCGCAATAAAAAAAATACACGCAATGAAATATAGAAACAAAAGACCACAATGAAATATATATTAGTTATATTGCTCATTTCGTTTTTAATTCTAATAAAAAAAATTAATTACCACTCGGTAAATCCCATATTAATTCGTATTTAGAACCAATTTAATATAATAAATTTGATTATTTGAAATTTTGGAAAATTGTCTGGAAACTGACGAGCACATGCCAAGTTTCGGAAACGTTTCGTGAAGCATTTTTGGTCACTGATTTGAAACGTGGCTCATTTTTGAATATCACTAAAATTGATTTCGGTATAACAGGGGGAAACTATAAAGTATGTGTTATTCTAACCTTTTAAATACTAAATTAACTTTTCAAAAGAATTTTTTACATAATCTATACTATTATTATATGTTTTTATTATGTAGCTTTCAATATAAAAGTATCATGGGGTAAAGAACAAAAATGGAAGGAACAAAAGCAGTTTAATTAATAAGAATTTCCTTGTTTCTAAGTATTTAACTGAGACATCCGAATTCGAAAAACGGTAGAAAAGCGGCAACAACTAACGGACAACGCGTCTTTTTCCAACTTTTCTCCGATATTTGAATTCAGATACATCTGCGAATATTGCACTTAGAAACGTGGAAATTTTTAATTTTAATTTTAATAACTATACAATCCCTTGAAACATGAATGACGTAGCTGAGATTCCTGATTCCACACATTTACATTCCGCAAGAATGACTTTAATACCAGTCACCGTTTTCTTGCTAGTCCCATTTTGAAAACCGTCAGGTGATTGTGGGACACTGTGCATTCAAGTAATGCAAGCATTTAAATCACACGAGTGCGCAAGACCACTCGCAGGCCCCGTCTAGAATTTTAATCGGTCCACGAAACAATTTTTAAAAAGTATTTCACTATTTCAAAATACACTTTAGGACCTGCGTTTAAACATAATATGTATAGATGTTATGTAATGCATTGCTGATTTTGTTGCTAGTGTATAAAAAAGTACGCAGAAAGTATTTCGGCACCATTAGTGCTGAGATACTTCCATATTCGAATGTATGCATCATACATCCGAATTAAATTTATCAGTGCTTTTCATCGATGTGTAGACTCATGTGGGCCGGAGGTTGAGTAACCTAAAGTAGGGGGTTGGACCCCCTACTTTTTTGAGTTGGATATTCATGCAATAACATTGATTTCAACTTTTTATTTATATCTTCTCATGCATGAAAATTAATGTCTCCGTATTGTCTTTTGATATTCAACTGCATAAATTCATCTGGGTGAGGATGTTTTAAAATGAATTATGGGCCCGTAAAAAGTACATGGAAAAAATTCCACAGCTTTAATTAAGCATTTTTGGAAGCTGAAACAGGCATGAAATAGATAACTTGAAGTCCAGGGGGGGGGGGGGGGATCGAAATACCTAGTGCCCCTTAAAAAAGGAAAAAAGTATTCATTTCTATGTTTCTTTAAATCTAGATTTGTTTATTTCATGAGTCTCGCAGGAAGTCGCCATATTGGTTAACTTAGACACGGTTTGCATGTCCCTCAAAGAAAGAGGGAGATATCACGTGATCCAAACAGCCTCATTGAAGAAAACCCGGGCAGCGCCGGGTATTATAGCTTGTACGATGATCATTATGGATCAGAATAGGATACGAATACAGGACAGAAAAGTAAAATTTAGGCGCAACTATATACATTATCATTTTTTTTGTCTTTTGTTTGTTTATGATTTATTAGTAGTGGTATGGGGGGGGGGGGTAAAAAATTTAGACTGAAATAGGAGAGGGCAACAAAAGCGTAAATACGGCCCTGTGTATATCTGACACCTCTCGGTGGATCGCATCTTTCAGTTCCGACAGATTGGATGTACCGGATCGATACACCCGAGATCTCACCAGCGCCAACTATCATCTGTTTTTTTTAGCTTTTTATTTTTTTCCTGTGAAAAAAATTCCCATGACCTAGCGTTGCTAACCCTGCAAACCGGACCGCCGTGAGACAGGTTAGTTTTACCCTACTGTTGAAAGCCGGTGTTCTCCGGATTGATACAGTGGGAGAGGCTTTAGCTTGGTGCACGTTTTGCACTAGGCCCTGGAGTCAGCGGCTTTACCTTTGTAACTATAGCCAAAAACCACACGACGGACATTAAGGGGAGCGGCACCTCCCACTCGAATCACTCTCCACCGGCACTCGACTCGGAATTTATTTCCGTTTCGCCCTGCCAGAGCATGTGCTGAGCAGGATGGTGGCGTCCGATTTACGAAAGTTTACCTGTGTACCTAATAGGGTGGGACAGGGGTGTATCTAGAGATAACCCCGCAAACCGTTTTCTATTTCCGTTATTTTTCAGGTTTTTATGAATTTTTAAAGTTTCTACGGACTTTTTGCCCACCCTGTACATCCTGTACTGTATAGTTGTTTACTGAAAGGAATATTTTGGATGATAAAATTTCAGTTTTACCCGGTTAAGGACGAAAGTAACTAAGACTGGCATCATTTTTTCATGGGTAATAAGTTTACAAAATATGGACGTTCATAGTCTGGGAATGACTATGAATGAGAATACTTCCGTGTAACATACGCAGCGATGTAGAAAGAAATGCCCTATGTTGTATAAATGGTAAACATGTTATTTTGAAATTCTATGCGCAGAGAAACAGGTAAGTGCAGGTGAAATAAAAGACAATGTGCCCCCCCATCAGGAAGAAAACAAAATTAGAGGGCACATTTCATGTGGGAATAAAATTTTTCCTTTTTTTCTACGTGAGTAACATGTGTGCACATCATGCCCCCCCCCCCCCACCTCCAACTTCATAGAGCCAGTCAGCCAGCCCCCGTAAACTCAGATCTTTGGTGGGTACTCCTCAATATTGAGTTTATACAGTAGTGTGAAAAAACCGACAACTCAGATAAACACCCTATGATTCATGATGCAATGATGCATCATGATTATTTCAAGCACAGGCCAGAGTTCCTTCACGGGAGATCTGATGATGGTTATAATAAAAGCTTTTTATTCGTGAATATGCATCCAATAGAATGACGGGGCTCCAACCTCTTGAGTCCCAACCCGATGTTCCCGATCGGGCACGGCACGGAGACCCATGGTGCGAATGCAAGGCGGCAAAAGTCAAATGCAATTTGAAAAAGTCTCACCGCAGATAGCAGGCAGACCAACAACACGGTACTGACATAACATTAAAATTCAAGTATTTCCATGTTTACTTCAGAAAATGGAAGACAGATGGCAGCACGAACACAAAATAAGCGCAACTCGACAACATAAATACGTTAGGGTCCGCACATACACTCAGAACACGCATTCCGGCGTGTGCCGATTCGTTAGAAATTCCGTAAAGGAATTCGTACGAGGTGCGCGTAGTAGTATGGCCCATAAGCCGATATCTTTGGTGGGATCCCAGGTAAGACTCTTAGCGGGCTCTCTCTCTTATGAACTTTTAGTGTGAAAAACAAAAATTATGATGAGGATGACCCTGGGCGCCGGACTGGAGCTCTGCCAGCCCCATCCTCCTCGTAGGGGCCATGCTGGGCCCTCAGTTGAATAAGGGTTCCGCGATAAGATCTGGCACAATGATTTATGTCAATAAATATGTATATTAAGAGCAGAGACCCTCTGAACATGGGGGATATAGGGGACGGACCGTGGCTCCTCCTAAGCCGACCCAAAACTATAAGAAAGTTCAATATTTCGGTTTAAAAAATTTAAATATCGGAAGGAAATACCTTTTATATGCTATTTTAACCAATTTACGCTAATTTAAATGCTTTCTGGAAGGTGATAACTCAAAATTGCTCTTAAAGACAATTTTTGTACACTCCCCAAGCCAAAGGTCGATCTTGCGTACGGCCGTGATTAAGAGGTGGTGCCGAGGCCCTCTTTCATTTTGCCCTGGGGCTATTACGCTGTTGAGACGGCAGTAGGGACAATTTTTCTTTTTGCTGAATATTATAAAATTTGTTCAACTTCCGTGAAACAACCTGATTATCATCAAGGGTGCCGCTGAACAGCAGTATAACCACCAAGGGTTCCGCTGAACAGCAGTATAACCACCAAGGGTTCCGCTGAACAGCAGTATAGCCACCAAGGGTTCCGCGAGAAACTCTACCCCCGATCTAAAAAACTGTCGCTCTTCCGAAACGCAATATCGAATAAACTCCTGCCGTCAGACAAAAAAAAGGCTTACGCAAGTGATGACCCCACGGTAACTTTGATCAATGATATAGAGCAGTGTTTCCCAAAGTGGAAAATATCACCTCCTGGGACGATGGAAGCGTCCGGGAAGAGGTGGCAGAAGCTTTGGATTTAATATAGGATCCTATGGGTTGACTTGAATTTTAGGGCGATCTCAAGAATTCAAGAGGAATGCCGTCTTCAAACGATTCGTAAGTCGTTTTTTTGTCTGCTGCCAACTAAACATGACGTAAACAGATAAAAAGCCACCCTCTGACGTCTTAACGCAGAGGTCTCTAACCTATTTCTAGTCGCGAGCACTGCCTGTACCCGTCATCAAAAAGAAGAGCACCCCCTTCGTACGGCAAGTTACGAATGCACGAATTCAATCCTTGAATGCAATTTTTACAAGGTGTTGCCATTGGAACGTTGATCGAGCGCTCGCTCACGAAATAGAATACTCTGGGCACTGATATCATCGAGCACTCTGGGCACTTCAGGGAGCACCGTGGTGCTCGCGAGCAACGGGTTGAAGATGCCTATCTCAGCAGCTGGGACTCCCCAATTTATATAAGGTCTCACAGAATTAAAGATTCTGGTAGTGTGTGTGTGTGTGTCTTCGGTTGCACATTTTAACAACAAATTAAAGAGTATAAGTAAGTAAAACTAATTAAATAGTATAAATATATAACTAAGTTTATTTTTTTTTTTAAATAGCTAATATTTTTCTGTATGGCAAAATATTAGCTAATATTTTTTTAATGCTAAAAATTTACTTACGTAATACTTGAACGGCCCCTAACCATCGAAATTTCCAATTTTTCCTGTTTCTGTTTTTTTTTTTTTTTTTTTTTTTTTTTTGCAGCAGGGTCGTCTTAAGAGCATCATGGGCCCCCGGGCCAAGTTATTTCACTGAGGCCCTACCTGTTAAGTTATCGAAAAATTCAACTACTTCTAATCATAGGCGGAGATAGACTTGGAAGTCTGGGGGGGGGGGGCACGATGATGATGATGTCAATTCATATATTCATTAGATCAGTCGATTCCATTTTTGACACTGGGGGGTCTTCCCACGCCCCCTCCCCCCCATCTCCGCCCATACTTCTAATTTTTCTGAGGCTCCTCTTCTCTATAGGCCCATGCGTTAAGACGGCACTAGCTTGAACTCTTAAAATGGGTATTTCCCACCGTTTGATTTAAATTGTTGGTGCTTCCATCTAGTATCAAAATTAGAGATGACTAGAGCCCGGAAGTTAAGGCACTAAAAATGCCTAAAATAGGCACTAGCTGAAAAATCGGCTGCACTTAATCCGTCTGTAAATAACTGCATTGCAATCCAAATTTAAATTGATTTCAAGTCCGAAATAGAATTTTACTAGACTCTCAAGAGAATAGGCCAATTCCAGGGCCGCCATTACCAAACGCGGAGACAGAAAATGATTTGTTGGGGGGGGGGGGGCTCTTCTCGATTTACGAATAATTCTCGTTTATATATTTGTTCTATTATTAGGAATATAATCATTATAATTTCTATACTTGAAACATGGCTGTGTTGTTTTACTTTTGTAAAAATATATATCTACTCTATAATATAAAATCACAAACAAACTCGAAAAGGGCCTGTTGCTAAGCAACCGAGTGACGGAAGTGGGTGAAATTTTTGAGTGACGGAAATCTGTTACGGAAGTGGGTTCGATTCATATATCGATATTCACATTCATATATCGTACATTCATATTCATATATTCATATATCGATATGATATCATATATTGGGTCGATATTCACATATCGGGACCCATTTGACCCATCGGGACCATATTATGTGCATGTACCAAGAGGCTCCTACATCCTACAGCAGAGCCCTTAGGCTGGAATTTAGATTTCGAGCCCCCAAACCAGCTTTTCAGGGGCCCCTCTGTGATTAATTTATAGTGTGAAAAATCAAAAAGTGATAAGAATCGTTGTGGCCCCTGTCAGCCCTTCCTTTGTGGGGGGGGGGGGGGGAGGTCCATGCCGAGAGGTATATATATGTATAATATACACACACAACAGCAGTGCTCCCAACACAGGGTCGGGGTACCCGGGGAAGATTTCACGTATAAGTAAAAAGTTTTCATTTCCAGGGGCCCTTGATGGATCTCATTGTTTTCTTGCTGCTTTAACGTTGAAAAATTTCGATAGCGGAAGCAAAAGATATATCCAGTCTGGGGCCCCACCAAAAGTATGCGAATTGGTGTCCCGGGTAATTGGTTGGGGGGTCCTGGATTTTATTCGTTGGTAAAACGAATACAAATGAAAATTTTTCATGGTACTCGCTCCGTGGGATGGCCGACAAGCTTCCAAGTCGGGGCCCATGTTTACAGGTTTCATTTTGGGTGCCCTGGATTTTATTTGTTGGTAAAACGAATACAAATGAAAATTTTTCATAGCACTCGCACCGGGGGATGACCGACAAGCTTCCAAGTCGGGGGCCCTATGTTTACAGGTTTCATTTTGGGGGCCCTGGATGAATCTCATTCTTTTCTGTTTTAGAATTTGCAACAGCCGAAGCCCAAGATAAAGCCAGTCTGGGGGCCCACCAAAAGTATGCGAATTGGTGTCCAGGGTAATTGGTTGGGGGCCCTGGATTTTATTCGTTGGTAAAACGAATACAAATGAAAATTTTTCATGGCACTCGCTCCGGGGGATGACCGACAAGCTTCCAAGTCGGGGGGCCCCATGTTTACAGGTTTGATTTTGGGGGCCCTGGATGAATCTCATTCTTTTCTGTTGTAGAATTTGCCACAGCCGAAACCCGAGATATAGCCAGTCTGGGGCCCCACTAAAAATCTGTGTATTGTGTCCCCGCTACTGGATGTAGGGCCCTGGATTTTATTCGTTGTAAAATTGATAAAAATGAAAAATTCTCACAGGGGGGTGTCCGACAAGCTTGCAGGTCAGGGCTTCATGGAAATGTTGGCAGGTTGTAATTCGGTGCCCGTGAATGTATCTCATTGATTTTTGTGGTTTAACATTGTAAAATTTGCAACACATCGGTAGCCCATGATATATCCAGTGTGGGCCCCACTGAAATTCAGCGAATTGAATCTGGGAACCCCATGGGGAAGTTTTCTGGGGATACTTGATGAATCTCATTTGTTTTTTGTTGCTTTATCATTATTTTCATTAAAATTCGCTTCTTCAGTAGGCTGGTGCTTTCACACGTCCCTTTCCCCTTTTCCATAGCACGCTGATGAAGTGGGACGAAATAAACAAGATATGTTGGGGAGAGAAGTGGGGGGGGGGGGTGGCCGCCAATGGCGGCAGGGGGGCAGAGCCTCCCTAGTATATATATATATTTCATATTACCACGTATGCGGGACTCCTTCGAGCGCGGGGCCTTGTGTGGCCGCATCTGTCACACACACCCCTGAGGGCGATTGTTATCAATTTAATTGAATACTAAATATGCATGTTTAAATAAATAGCCACGATTGTTTTCAGAGCATTTATGGTGCAAAAAATAAAATCAAAACAACATGGGATCCCAGAGCCCCTGTCTGCTCCTACCCCGCCTTGTGTGAGTTATTGCATCGATTCAAGACACTCTTGGGGCTATCATCGGTCCGCTATACACATACAACGCAGTCCAGTGCCTGCGCGAGGCCAGGGTCATCTTAAGATCATCGTGGGCCCCCGGGCCAAATGAGTTTTCTGAGGCCCTACCAGGCAAATTCTTGAAAATCTCAAACAGGTCTCATTTTTGTGAGGCCCCCGGGCCGTGCCCGATGCGTTCATCCGAGACAAAATCACTCTCGTCTAACACCATCCGGCCAAGGCAAAGTTAATTCATGCCAACCAATCTCTCAGATCACTTGGTTGCGTCTAAATGGGGCTGGAGGGGGGGGGGATTGATTGATAATTAATACTGAGTGTTCGAAAATTTTAAAAAAGCAATTCTTTTGGCGTTCTCGATGCCCAAAATATCCAAGTTTTACAGATTATGGCCTCTGAAATTTACTAATAAACTTTAAACTATGTTGAAACAGGCATTTCTGGCACAAAAAAGAAATCATTTTTATCAAAAAAAAGTTTAAAATAGGGGGAAAAAAGGCATTTTTATATGGCATTTTGCGTGAACTTCCGGGCTCTAGAGGTGATTAATACAGAACCAGGGAAGAAGCAGACTAGAAATAAAGTGAATTTCCACTGTTCTAATACACTGTTTTTGCTGCCATCTACTGTCAAAAAGGAAGATGACTCAAATCGTGCTAATGAGTTTCGGATCAAGAAGCAGCAATTTTCATTCAGTGTAGTTCCCTACGAGAAAAGCCCACAAGCTGAACTGGATTGCAAGTTCAGTTCTTTCTCAAGAGCATAAGGAACCATGAAAATTAGAGTACCTATAGAAGCAGACGACAGGTGAATTCCGTGCGATGCAATGTAGAAAAAAATCACGTGCGCCCCTCCCCGCCTGTCGCATTTTAACCTTCTAAACGGTGAAGACTCATATATGAGTTCGAAGACAACTACCGTCATTTCGGCCTGAACTCATATATGAGTCCGAAGACAACTACCGTCATTTCGGCTCGAACTCATAAATGCGTTCGCCAAGAACCAGTTCCTTCCCCCGTCTCATTGTACGGTAAGTGACAGGTACACAGTGTCGTCAAACTGCCCCTTCCTGCAACAATACAGTCCTCTGCTCCCCAAACTTATCAATGTTTGAAAAGAAGAATAGCTTATTGAGAAAAGAAGGATTACTTGGTTTGAAAAGGGCGCAAATACCCACGTTGTAGTTGAAAAAAAGAAAGAAAGAAAAGGAAAGTTTTTACCAGTAAATTAGAGATTGTTAATTTATTTGACAAAAATATTTATTATTCGTATCTGAATATTCGTTTGAATATATATTCAAACCTATGAAATTTAACCACTGTTCTGAGGTTTATTCCAAATCCAATAATTCATTCATCATCCACGCAGAAAGCTACAGCTTGTGCTAAGAGAACTAGTTATTAGTTCTTTCTCCAGTTATTACTAATTATATTTGAGCTAATTCACTCGTTAGTAGCTTGGTTAGGGCAGCGGTTCTCAACCGGTGCTCCGTATGCATTTACGGTTACAATTTTGGTTCAAGTTTTCATTTAACTCTTGCATATTGGGACCAACTCTTTCATGTCCCCCATCGGGACTAAGTTATGTGTAAGTACCGAGAGGCTCCTACTTCCTACAGTAGGGGCCCCTAGGATGGGAGAGATAGCGGGCCCCAAACCAGCTTTTTCACGGGCCGCTCTGTGGTTAATTTATAGTGTGAAAAATCAAAAAGTGATAAGAATCGTTCCAGCCCCTGTCAGCCCTGCCCTTGTGGGGGTCATGCCGACATTGTATAATATACATAAATCACCGGTGCTCCCAACACACGGGATCTTGGTACCTGGGGGTGGCATTGCACATATATCTTCATGGGGAAGTTAAAAAGCTTAATTTCCAGAGGCCCTCGATGGACCTCATTGTTTTCTTGCTGCTTTAAAACTGAAAAATTTCCGATAGCGGAAGCCCAAGATATTTCCAGTCCAGCCCCCCCCCCCCCACCTCATAAAAATCTGCGAATTCGGTCCAGAGTGATTGCGTGGGGCGCTGGATTTTATTCGTTGGTAAAATGAATACAAATGAAAATTTGCCATGGCCCTCACAGGGGTATACCCGATAAGCTTCCAAGTCGGGGACCCCGTTTCATTTTGGGGGCCCTGGATGAATCTTATTCTTTTCTGGGTCCGGCGTATTTTGTTGGGGGCGATGGGTTTTATTCGTTGGTAAAATGAATACAAATGAAAAATTTTCGTGGCACTCGCAGCTGTGGAAGTCGGTAAAGCTTCGAGGTCGGGGACCAGGGCCGTCATTTAGCTTTTTCCGGGGGGGGGGGGCAAAGAACATGTACTCAATGTATGTGTATATATATATAACCCCCCCCCCCCCCCCCAATGACGAGCCTGTCGGGGACCGATGTGGAAATTGATAGGTTTCATTTTGGGGGCCCTGGATTAATCTCATTGTTGTCTTTTGTTTAACATTGTGGAACTTGCAACAGCTGAAGTCCGAAATAAATGTATTTTGTAAACGTATTTTGTTGGGGGCTATGGGTTTTATTCGTTGGTAAAATGAATACAAATGAAAATATTTCATAGCACTCGCAGCGGGGGATGACCGACAAGCTTCCAGGTCGGGGGCCCCATATGGAAATTGACAGGATTAATTTTGGCGGGCCATGGATGAATATCATTTTTTTCCGTGGAATTTTGCAACAGCAGAAGCCCGAGATGAATCCAGTCTGGGTCCCTCACTAAAATTCAGCGAATTGGAGTCTGGGGACCCTCGTGGAGAAGTTTTGTGGGGTTACTTGATGAATCACATTTGTTTTTTTGTTGCTTTATTATTGTAAAATTCGCTTCTTCAGTAAGCTGGTGCTTTCACGTGTCCCTTTCTATAGCACTCTGATGAAGTGGGACTAGATAAACAAAATATGTTGTGAAGAGAAGGGAAGGGGGGATTGGCCGCCAAAAGCGGCAGGGGGGGGGGCAGAGCCCCCCCTAGTATTAAGATATTCTTATACAGAATGCATGTCATTTTACTTGCGAACCAGTAAATCCAGACTTGTAAATACAGCAAAATAACAGGTGCTTGAGTTAAAAAAAATCACATCTCTGTTGCACTTTCAATTGTCTATTGTGTGCCAATACAACAGCTGTTTTATCGGACTTCTTAAAACTGGCTATTCTTCTAGTACCCACAGTAGGTACAACAGATAAGTGTGCCCAAAATGACCATGGTGCAACAAAAATAAATCGAAAATGAAAGAGAGAGAGAGAGAGAGAGAGAACTAGTGAACGCATTTTCTCAGAAAAGGAACCTGTATTGTATCAAATAAACGCCGAGGCAAGTTGGCAAACCCTTTTTTTTTTGTCAAAATGGTTGATGCAAAGATGGAATGTCCTGTTTTTTCTCCTTTATTGTGATGTTACTAATAGTTTTCTTTGTAAAGATTCGCGATCCCCAAAAAAAGTTGAGGAATGTAAACTTCCTGGAAAAGGTGCAGAAATCTCTCTTGTGATAAGATTATCCGCCTTAGGCGGTGATAAACTTGGAAGTCTGGGGGGCACGGCCAGTATTGCTGTGGGAGCAAGGTGATGATGATATCTATACACATATACATTAGACTAGTCGACTTAACCTTTGACGTTGGTGGGGAAGGGGGGGGGGGCGCAGTGCACCTCATGCCACCTCCCCGTATCTCCGCCCATGTGATCTGCTACTTTTTGAATTCGAATTCAGTCATTCCCTTGGATTCCATGCCATTTTTCACAAAAATAAAAAATACCAAACTATTACTCGATTCTCGAGTAAAATGACTTCCCCTCATTCAGTTTTTCGCTCGATATAATCAGATAACTCAATTTTTTTTTAAATAAAGTATTCCAACATTGACTATTGTTCATTTTGAGGCATATTTCTGGAAATTTTTAAATGCATATTTTTGCACTATAAATGCGTTTTCTTTTTTTTTAGCATATTTTTCATTTCTGACTTATTTCTGAATTCCGAAATGGACGATTTTTCTTTTTTTCCTGGGTGTATTTCCTCTCAGGGAAATTTCCCCACTTTAAATACATATATATATAAATAAATAAATATATATATATATTTTAATTATACGTATATTTTTCAATACTCCCCCCCCCCTACATATTCTGAGCCTTTAGGGCAGGCATATTAACGCATTTTTAAGGCACATATTTTTATATTTTATGCATATTTCGGCATTATAATATGAGTGTTTTTGCTTCTTTTTTTGATTTGTTGGAACATTCCAATTCATTTTTTATCTCTTTCAAATGCATATATAACTTTTTTTTCAATTTTGCGTGCATTTTTTTTTCATTTTTGATGCCATAATTCGGGAATATTCAACGATGGTTTCAATTTTTCGCATATATACATCCTTTCCAAAAAAATTAGAACACCCAGAAATTTACGAGAGCAGTTCATGAAATATTCAAGTTGGAAAGCGCAGTTCAAGGTTGTAGCAGTACAGTTTAATTTGCATTTTCCTTTTCTACCATGATCATATCATATGAGCATTCATATCTTGAGCATATCGGTGTCAAAAAATTTGCATAAAGTAGATTAAACGCGTCGTAAAATACCAAATTAATTTTTTCCTCTTTGTTTCAAAAAATTGGAACACTCCGAATGCTGTTTGAGAAAATTAGAACATTTGTCTTAAAACCTATTACTGTATTACATGAATTTTTTCATGCAAATTTACATCAACTTGATCGAATAAGAGTTTCATGTCTTTCCTCGTTATGTATGCAAACCTACAAGCATTCAATGTTCGCAATACGGGTAGAAAAACGGGAAATTTCTGAAAAACGCAGAAAATTACGAATGTATTTGCTAGGACTGTGGGGGGGGGGGGGACGCGTGCTGATATCGTACGAATACATTGTGCTGTGGCCATCTTTGGTCTTGGTCATGGATTTTATGCATCAAGACATTCAATTTATGAGTGTCCGGCACGGCACAGACCCGAATCGGGCCTCAGCTATAAATTCCATCTTCGCTATCGGCTCCCCGATAGCGGTTTGCAATTGATCAGTTTTTATTAATTTATTTATTTTAGCTCGAGTCCGCAATCTCTTGATAAGACTAGTATCAGGTACAATCATCAGATATCACGAAACCATCGAAATATCGATGAGGTTTGATACACATTGGCGAATTCTTGATACTATCTGCGTTTTTCATCTTCAAACGAAGTCTTCAGAGGAAACAAAAAATAGAGGCCAATGGATTAGAAGACATTTCCAGATAGAGGTGTGAACGTTAGGCTCTCTACCTTTTGATTCCAGAAGTTGAAGACGTATGCTATGGAGAAAGAAATTGCATTTTCTATCGTGATTTTGACTCTTTCTAAGCTATTACTTAATTGCTGCAGCAAGTCACATAGGTGGAAAGATGAAAATGTAAATTACAACCATACCCTTAATTTGAGCTTTCCAACTTGAGCTCTTTATGAACTGCTCTGGTAAATTTCTAGGGTGTTCTAATTTTTTGAAAAAGATCGGATGTTTTTATTTCATGGTATATTTCGACATTTTTAAAAATGCAGATTAAACTTTATTTTTAATGCATGTTTTAGCGTCTAATCCGGGCTCTAGTTACAACTTTCTTTCCCGTTTTGAATTCCAGAGACTTTATTTACTTCTAGTATTTGCGTATTTAAACATTTTCTCAGTATGTTACTTGTTTTCATGTATTTTTTTTTTTTTTTTGTAACATGATTTAATGCACCAAATTTATATATTTCAGAGAGAATTCTTTCATTATAATCCGATGCAAATGACTGTATATCTAATATGCGTATTCAATCTCACTAAACCTACGCTCATTATTGAAATTAACTCCACGATCATAAGATATCATGAAAAAAATAAATGAATATTCAAAAAGAATGTGAGTAAAGCATTGAGAAGCAGTTTTATACCCGAAAGTTTTGATAAATTAATTATTTAATGATGTTCCAAGGTTGGGAAGTAGCTGTAGTTTTGCTCGAATAGATTTGGTGTTACAACATTTTGGTTACAATGCCTTGCCTCGAATAGTAGTAATTCCAACAACACTGATTTAATCAACGCACATTATTTACGAAAAAGCTTTGCGATTTTCAAAAAAAATTTACATTTTAGGTGAACCTCAAAATCGCGAGAACATACTGCAACACTTGCAAATTTAAAAAATACAATTAAAATATTAAGGGGCATATATATAGAATGCTTCTCGAGATTCAGAATACTTAGAGTGTTCAACTTGAACATATTGGGACATTTTTAAATACCTAGTGGATGGGTTAGTAATTTCTTCTTAGTACGTTCTGACATTCCGTTACTAAGTTAATCATATCAATATTTCACAAGCGAAAGCATGTAAATTTTATTGCCTGTTAAATCTAATCTATATTGATAGAGTTATTTACCATAGAATGCTGAGCATCTATAAACACGCTACAATAATTTCGTTCAAAATTTTGCGTATATCCCGCCTTTATGTGTTTTTTATTTAGTTCGGAAAATAGAAAAACTTTGGAGAATGAAAGGAGAAAGTACATTTCTGGGAAGAAAGGGTCAATCACCGGGCGTTACCAGCCTGTCACTTCGGTTCAGCCCCCTCTCGACGGCTTATCATGCATGCCAATTACCCATTGTCACATATTGGGGGGAAAGCATTCTAGAATCACGTGACCCTGTGGTCATTTTGAAAAGATTTCGTGAAAATAAGTAGCTTTTTTTGAAGAGGTTTTGTGTTCGACCCTGAGCCGTCGATAGGGTTAATATATTTTTATAATCTATGGACCTAGAAACTCGGAGCCAAGGGGTTCCTCCTACAATTGGACCCGGACCAAACGAATGCCACCAAAATTATTCAATTAATTAAACACAAGATATTTTTTCATCTTCTTTTAGTTGCGCCCTCAAGAAAGTTTTGGAACCCCCGCTCCGGTTCACCACCTATAGTGTTTGCAAAGTATAACATATATAAAATTTCAAATTTCGTCCCTGTTCAGGGTCGTTTAGTTTGGGAACGAGAAAAAAATTTTGGGACTCCTTTCCCCTTCTCCTTCCTTGCATTAAATATCTTTCACACGCATAATTTATGTCTACGATAATTTGCTTGAAGGACTACTATAGGGGCACTCGCTTCCACACTTTTCTGGTCATTCACTGACCTGGTCCCCCCACCCCGTCTAAAAATTCCCTATATTGCATAATGTAGCGTGTTAATTTGTCGTTCAGCACAGATAGCGAAATTCTGTGCGCAGAGAAACAACAGGTCTGCGCAGGTGTAAAAATTACAATGTCTACCCCCTCTTCCCATCTGGGGGGAAAAGTCAGAATTAACATTTCATGTTAGAATAAAATTTTTCCTTTCTCTCGGCTCGATGCTCACCCATGGCGCCCCACCCCCCACATCCTGGAGCCAGGCCACCCTAGAATGAGTACTTTGGTGGGCGAATTTATAATGTTAAAAAAACAATAATAATAATATTTGTTTTTACTGTTTTTTCGAACCTGGTAACCCTACTTAAGAATCAAATTCAAATAACTTTCTTATTGAGTTTAATCAATTGCATCAGAGATGGCGCTACAACGAAGTGATAAACTGTTAAAAAAACCTTTGTCATTACTTGTTATGGGTAGGCTGACCATATTTCTTTGAGAGAAATACGGGACATTGGGATTCCAAATACTGGAAAATACGGGACATCGCTAATTATCGCCAAAAACTACGCCAAAACTAAACATTGTTGCCAAATATTGTTGAAATTACAACTCCATAGCATTTAAGCGGCCCGTGGCAAATTTTCATATTACTCAAGTAGGCGCATGACACATTCACATATCACTTGAGTGACTTGCGGCACAGTTCCAGAATACTTGAGCAGATCGTGGCACATTTAGAGATCCCTTAACTGACAGGCACAGTTTTAAAGCACTTCAGCGGCCCGCTGTGTGGTTCTGCATTACCAAGTTACCTGCGGCACATTCAAGATTGCTTAAGTCATCCACGGCATATTTACGGATCATTTGAGTGCCACGCGACGCAGTTCCAGAGCACTTACGTGGCCTGCGACACATTTCTAGAGCACTTGAGTGAGCCGCAACACATTTCTAGAGCAGTAGAGTAGGCCGCAACACATTTCTAGAGCACTAGAGTAGGCTGCAACACATTTCTAGAGCACTTAAGTGGGCCAAACACATTTCCGGATCACCTAAAAGATCCTCGGAACATATAGAGATCACTGAAGTAGCTCTACAGAGGGCAAATAGGAAGATTGTTACTTCAAGTGCCCACAAACTAGGGAAAAGTCTTCTCTCTATATATGGTCAATATAAAAAGATGTCTATTTCATTTATTCCCCTCGTAGAAGTTGCTGGTTGACTCGCACGAGCTTGGAGAAGAAACTGATTATAGTGACGACGTTGCTGCTCATTCTGAGTTTTTGCCTCGTCATTTCAGTGGTGGTCATCAACGGCAACAGGAAAGATTGCCGTGAGTAGGGATTCGTATGAACATTTCCTTTTAATCTTGGGTCATTTGAATATGAATCCAGAATTAGATCTAATTTATACAATGGGAAGATATCTTTTGATGCGTTTTCAAGCTCAAAAGTTTCTTGTATTTGAGTTAGGTTCGTTATTTCGAGACATCTCTGTGAGCTAAATTTCGACGATCCATGCCGACTATGACAAACACTTTACACAGCGGATATTCTTTATGGCGTCTGGGGAATATACGGTGGTACTAGATTCACGTAATTTGTTACTTTTACCCGTCCTTCCTGTTTTTTAACCGAGTAATCAACTAATGCCCTACACGAGGGAGCGTAACCCTTACTACTTTCTAAAATGGATTTCTGAATAGAACTTTATTTTCTTGTAAAAACATTTACAAATCAGGTTGATCTCGTAACCACTGGATTATCCCCTAACGAGGTATTACACGCAAGACCCGTGGCATATGTGTGGTCCTTGAGCGTTCTGACGTGTCCCACCGATTATTTTTAAAAAGTTGCTAGAGAAACATCGGAAAACGATTAAATGGAACCCCCCCCCCCCCCGTGCGTTATACACTCGACGCTCGTTGTAACGAACCCACGTCATAGCGAGTGCCGACTGTACTACGATATTTAGAATAGTAAGTTGCTTTCCAGATTCGTCACTAACGTTATGTATTTGGTACCTTACCATGGTCATCTTAACAAGTTGGAGTCCCTGCCGCCTCTTTTGGGTCCCCTGATTTCATATTCTCGTGAATATACAAGTCGCCATCTAAAAAATACATATACACCTTCATTACAGAATCTACAGAAATTCTGAAAAAAAAAACTTAGGGAAAGAAATAATTTCAGAACTTTTGTGAAATAAATGATTTCAGAGTTTTTGAAGGAAATGATTTCAAGAATTATTGAAAAAATAATACTAGGACTTGCCAAAAAAAACATTCAGAATCATAGCAATTAATTTTCAAATTAATACAATCCGCTCCGTGTAATATGATTACATCGAGACTCAAAGTTTCTGATAATAATAACCAAATCACAACTATATCCAAAAAATGTCCCGTTTGCACGTACGGTGAGCATACACTCCGTTTGGCCGACGGGATGTATGGTAAACGGGTATTGGTGAAGCGCGACAAGACTCTTACTTTCCCACATAACTGATTGCAAAATATTCATTCGTTTCCATTTTCTAATACCCCATTCTAAAAAAGGACCTCTTATATATATCCAATTCTTGCAATACCCGAAAGATATCATTATCAACGATTCTAATAAGCGGCGTCGACTGTATAAGAAATACTGTAACTAATCAAAAACACATTCAGAATTAAGGGAAAGAAACCGATTCCAAAATAAGCAAAAGTCTTAAATTATTTGAGGGGCCCCGAGTTCATTTCGGGGCTTTGTCAGCCCATCTGCTACGATGTCAGTTTCCGTGCGTGCACATTGCATTGATTCTTATGAATTGGAATTCCATCTCAGAATTTCAAATATCGCGGTGTAAGTTGGTGTCCCGTGGGCTTTGTGAAAAGTTTCGATTCGGCCCGCAATATCAGAAAGGTTGAAAACACCTGTCATAAAGCTCCACGGCGAAAATCTTCACCGAAAAGTGTTTGCCCCCTCATTTCTTTAATGATTGATATAACATTGAACTCATGCGAATACGTGCTTTGCTGTTGAAGCTCTTTTACAGGGAAACGATAATTTCACATCAGAAGGTTTTTAGGGTTTCCCGGTATATGGAAAGGGGTTTCTGTCTTATATTATTTCTTCATTGACTAAGACGTTCCAGATGTTTCGCAGAATTCTGATCAATTATTAATGCTATGGGAAATTCATAAGAGGGATATAGACTCTCGTGACTGCGGTTATGAGAAATTATTATGTTCAAAAAGGTAAAGCGAGATAAAATAAGTCACACGTAACAAATAGTAATTTCGATTTTAAACTTTGAAATTTGTTTTACAATCGTGTTTTACTTTTGTATAATCGTCACATGGCCGTACGACCCACTATGTGGGGGGGGGGGGAACTATATATATATTTGAATATATTGTGATTATATGAAATAATCGCCGCATCGATATGCATGTAATGCATGCATGTCGATGCGGCGATAGTCAGCGATAGTCAGCCATGAGGTGAAATTTCTGTAATTACTGTTTTCATGTATTCTACTCGTAAATACTGTAACTGATACAATATAAAATACATATTTATAATTCTGTATATATGGTCTACATATTTTACATATCTAACATCACAAATATTTGTTAGAAATGCTTGCTAATAGCTAAGCACCTCTTCCGAGAGTTAGCTGAAATGTAATTCACTTAGAGAGGTTGCTCATATTTCATTATTATACGAGAATATCCGCAGTCCGTTTCTGGAAGATGTTCTATCTTTTGAAACTGAAATTAATGTCGGCATCGCATTTGCTGATGCTACGCTCTGCAAGCCGTCTTGATAAGACGAATATTTAATGATCAATGTTGTATGTTTTTAATTGTAGTGACTACCACAGCGCCTACGGCTAGGGAAAAAACTGCCAGTCCTCATACAGATACAACAGTGACCGGTAGTGATACAGAACCATCAGAGACTACTGGTGCACCTCCTTGGATATCAACTGCGACGGATGTCAGTACATGGCCCGCAGAAACTGCGACGGATGTCAGTACATGGCGCACAGAATCCATAACGGATGGCAATGCAAGGCGCACAGAAACTATGATAGATAAATGGCACAACAGACACTGAAACTTCTGCTAGTCCTACCCCCTCTCTACTACTTCCAGCAGTTTAACTTCGTATAACAAGATAAATGAATCATCAAATAACAGTAATAAACTTTTATTTTACATGTACAATTCGAGAATATTTCGTCCGTTAGTGTCAAAAAGAAATAAAGGATTCTTGATGATGTCAAAGTACGTTGTTGATTTTTATCAATGCTGCTGGCATTTTAATTATAGTGGCTGTAAATATACAGAAGTATATCGCCCGATAATATCCTAACATGTTCTACAAGATCTTGATTCTTAATATTTTTTGACTAAAAGTGATAACTTTCTTGATGAATGTCATATATTTACATATTTTGAAAGATGCAAAAATGGTCAGAAGTGGCCAAAAGAAAAGAAAAAATCAACCTCTTCCCCAAGTTACTAAACATGCCTGCCTCACTCTCGAACATTCTTTTAAATAGGCCTCTATCATGTGAGTCTTCTCATCAAGATGGAAACTGATATTTTCCCTTCGTGTATCGTTTACGAATGATTGCGATTATAAGTATCATTCACAAAACCATACCCATGGCAAACCAAGTTATATGATTCATGACGGAACAGATAACACGCATAACGCTCCACACACACGATACTGTCGACAAGTATTACAGTAGTAAGCAGTATTATATCAACACGATTTTTCGAGAACCGATATTCAAAGTCAACACAAGCGATACGATCAAGTCCGTATACATTTTTAATTTTAAAAATACTGACCCTCCATGAAATTGTTGATCACTCTGATATGATTCTAACTTGTCCTTCACAAATTATTCAGCAGGCCGGCATAGAGCCCGAGTGGCGTGGTGATAAGATGCTCGTCGACCACCGTGAAGGTTACGGTCCCAGGTTCAAACCCGAGAAGGATATAAACTGAAGAGCCAAAAAAGCTGGTACAGGCATGCGTACGCAAATAAAGAGATATGGAACCAATCAGAGTACGGTGCTGCAGTCGGCAACGCCTATATAACACAACAAGTGTCTAGCATAGTTGTTAGATCGGTTACTGCTGCTACAATGGCAGGTTATCGAGATTTAAGTGAGTTTGAACGTGGTGTTATAGTCGGCGCACGAGAGATGGGACATAGCATCTCCGAGGTAGCGATGAAATTTGGATTTTCACGTACGACCATTTCACGAGTGTACCGTGAATATCGGGAATCCGGTGAAAAATTAAATCTACGGCATCGCTGCTGCCGGAAAAAGATCATGCAAGAACGGGACTGACGAGAATCATCAACCCTTCCGCAAATTGCTGCAGATTTCAATGCTGGGCCATCAACAAGGCCGCTGTGGTGGTCGAGTGGTTATAGTGACGGACTCGCGATGCGAGGATCCGGGTTCGAACTCCACAGTGGTGGTCGGCTGAAGTTGGTTTTCTGTGGTTCCCAACTTCAAGGCGCAAATGCGAGCCGATATCCCCGTTAAAAAGTCTCGCCACAGAGAGAAACAGTCCTACAACGATAAATCATTCAATCATAACACTTCACTCATAGTTAGAAAAACTGGTGGCAGATGGCAGCACTACACATAACAAGCATTACAGAGAAACAAGAAAAACTTCACGTCAGGTTTCACTACACGTACACGCACATTCCCACATGTACCGATTCGTTGGGGGTTCCTCGGGGGGGGGGGGTGCATGTGTGGGGTAGCAGTAGTAGGTAGGGCCTCCAAAAAATGGCTCGGGGATGTCCATGCCGTGTCGTGTTGCAGCACTTCTGCGGGCTCGCGGGGGCCCTACACGATATTAGGCAGGTGAACCAGTTTTTTTGGCTCTTCGGTGTATATAAGATGTTTTCCCCAACGAGATTAAGGCGATCACCGACAGACAGCGCCTTCATTTCCAACCCATCTCATTAATGGCAGTAAAGTACAATATATATAGCAATATGGCAAGAGTTGGTGTTTGGTATAGTAGCTGGCTGGCGTAATAAACTTAATAATTGATGGAAATGAAATATTGCGAAGGTTGGTGCACGCAAATTTTGCAAAAAACATATTTTCCAATTTTTTAATTTTGAAATACTATGAAATTTTCTGCGCTTTACTGTGTTGAAGTGTTTGTTCTACCTGTATTAAAAATATATTTTTAAAGTATTTTTATGTAAACTGCTGGCACAGGAATGACACATGCTAATATTTTCTCCCTAAATGCTTTTTTCTCAAAACTATGTTTTTTTGTTATAGATAAGGAACAGTTTTTCGAACACCACTCATTCAAATGTCTTGAAACCTTGTGTGTCTCTCAACACTATGCTGTTACATACTTTAACGCGGGGATTTTTTTTAAAATTAAAATTGTTTAACAAATTTTTATGGTACAAAATATGGGCAAATTTTGATGATTTTTGAAAAAGTTGCACGTTGTTGGAGTTAAATTTCGATAAAAAAAAAATAACCAACAATTAAAATCCTAAAAGCTCGTGTTAAATAATGTAACAGCATAGTGTTGAGAGACCCACAAAGTTTCAAGACATTTGAATGAGTGGTGTTCGAAAAACTGTTCCTTATCTAACAAAAAAAACCATAATTTTGCGAAAAAAAGTATTTTAGTGAAAAATATTAGCATGTGTAATGCCTGTGCCAGCAGTTTACATAAAAATACTTTAAAAAATATATTTTTAATACAGGGAGAGAAAAAAACTTCAACACAGTTAGACGCAGAAAATTTCATAGTATTTAAAAATTGAAAAATGTTGTTTTTAGAAAATTTGCGTGCTCCAACCCCCCTTAAAACACGGTATGTTCACCTATTTAGGGAATTTCAAAATATTTTCTGTTGTCAAAAATCTTTTTTCCCCTCCCATGATCTGAAACTCAGAAAAGTCTGATCCCTACAACGTTCTCCAGAGGCCTCTAATTAAGAAAAAGACTCATTTTGTAACCATCCTGTAAGTCCGAAAGCGAGCACGAACAGCGAAGCGTGTTGTTACAACGACGCAGACCGGATTTAGTCTCTTTCGGATTCGCTGCCGGCACAAAATCATTGACACAAATAAAGGCGATATTGTCGTTTTTCTTTCTTCTATTTTTCATTTTTTTTACCCCAAAAAAGAATCCACAAAACAACAACAAGAGACTGCGACACGAAAGCGGATTTACGTTCAAGGTGCATATCATTAATATCATTTTTCTTTTTTTAAATATCTCTTTATTAACCCTTTCCCTCACTTAACGTTGAAACGAAGTTTACGGTCGTATATTTAACAAACTATTAAATTTTAGTGCAAGCGCCCCCTTCAAGTGACATCTCCAGCTTCCCACGATAAGGAAAATAAATAAAATGACTCTATTATTTCTGTAATAAGATTATAACAGATAGGGAAAGGATAAACCGTTCGCTTATCCTTTTCGTAGTAACGGTACATTGTATTCAGATTTGATTTCTATTCAATAAATAAGTGAAATTGAGTTTCCTTTTATGGAATATGGATACGTAAATTGGTTACGTTTTCCCATAACATGCATGTTATCTGTTTTTTAGAGATTATTTAAATCGATATCTGTTCGAGTCAGATTTTATGATAACCTTCAATTATGTTGTTAGAATGACTTGTTTTGATCTGATCTTGGAATTACACATAAAAAGGCAAAACCCAACCACAAATACACAGGGTTAGCGAAAAATTAATTTCCTACTTAGACAATAATAATGGCTTTGATATTTATTGAATAAAATGTTTAATTACCTGCGCGAATTCTACAATAGATAACCATTTTATAGCACTGCAATAAAATGGCGATCCATTCAGAAATCAATTTTACAAAACATCTGGGCTTGCCAATGCTAAAATAAGAGACTTTTAAGAAGGAGAGATATCTCGTCAATGCCGCTTAGAGCGTTAAGGTAAGACTAATGGTGGGAACAGATGATTGATTGATGACCGCTCACACCCAGAGCTGTTGTGCAAGACAACTTCCTCTCTTCACCTCCTAGGAGGCTGGGTCGTGTTGGAGACCATCTTCTATTTATTCGACAAATGAAAAAAAAATTATATACATTCTATGGAAACAATCCATCAGAAGACATTAGGATGCATACAATCAGGATTAACTAAGAAAACACAGATGAGATAATAACCACATATGCGTATCTATGGGAGTGAACGACTGCTGGAAATGCGTAGACGGCGTGCGTACTCCTCGAAATGCATAGCAAGGTTGTGTATCCGCTCGTATAGATAGATAGAACCACTCACAACCCCGGACTGATGCAAAGCAACTTACTTCCGTTACCTCAAAAGAGGCAGGGTTGTATATCCACTCCTATATTATGCTATAACTAATGTTTCTGAATTTTTTTTTTACTCATTTTCCGGTAATTGCCAATTAACTTTCACGTACGTCCGAATGACAGTCATTTACTCTAAGAATACATGCACCGCAGGTTGGGAACTTGAAGAGAAGAGAGCTTCCATTTCTTATTTGTTTTAAAGGCAACTGAGGAATCGACTGCGAGTGCTTGAGGAGTAATCTACAATCTATCTTGGTGGCGTATAAATAAGCCTTACATTCCTAGACACATCATAAAGAATTTAGTCGCAACGTGATTGGTTGGAATGAGTGATGAACCATTACGCCACTCATAGTGAAATACTTCGAGAAATTTGTATTTGGCGAAGTTGGTTTTCTCCTCTTAGGGGCCGTTCAAGTATTACGTGATCATCGATAGGGGGAGGGGGTTTCGGATTTGCTGACTTTTGATGACGGGGGGGGGGGGTTTGATAATGCTTACGTCATCAACCACCCCTTTTAGAAGAAATGAAATATTCTAAGCTGCTGACGAAATTTTGCTGACGGGGGGGGGGGGGGCTTAGTGTTTTGCTGACGAGGGGGGGGGGGAGGAAAGGGGTCAAAAATGGCTGAAAATCTGCTTACGTAATACTTGAATGGCCCCTTATTGTTTTATTTTCTCACGTGGTTACAGGCGATGTTTTCGATTATTGTTTTAAATTTCATCGTTTTATTTCATTAATTTCAAAAAAGCCCTTTTTAGGGCAAATTAATTTTTTAAATGGAATTGCTATCATCTTGTGTGAATAAGATCATAGAAGAGAAGGATAAGGCAATGAATTTCGCAATTCAACTAAAAAGAGTCTAAAAAGCGCCAAGCGAGTTATTTGGCGAAATTCAGTTATGCCAAAAGCTCCGCCCCTCGTGACGTTGTGCTATCTTTCTTTTTCGTAGTAATGAATCGCTGAGTGCTAATGCCTCTTGTGTTGCTAAGAATGTAAGGATTGTAATAACGCATCCTGGTGTAGTGATGTGAGGGGTGAGTTGATGCACACATATATAATATACAATAAAAATATTGAAAGCAAATAATTTTAGTTGTTTTTGTAGTGATGACAAATTTTATGTATCAACTATTTTGTGTCCCATAAGACCCCAAGCTTGTTTGTTGTCTAATGGGGCAAGAAAAATATACCCATGAAAAAATGGATAAACACTATGAGATATTATTGTCGTTGCTCCGGGAGTCGCATCGTTCTTCCACCATGGCCAAAAACTTAACGAGCTTAACTTAAGTAACGAGCTTATGTCCGCTACGAGGACCAAACGGATGTCATGGCCGGTTTCGGCTCCTCGCGAGTCCGTCACAATGACCACACGACCGCACAGCGGCGTTTTCAGCAGCTGGAAGAGTCATTAAGAATGGGAAAGACTACTTTATTTTGGGATGACATCCCCAAACACGATGACGAACTGACACTCATGTTCAACATGGCGGTAGAGTTGAGACCCAAGACCGCTTACCTCTCGCATGTTATTTATGCACTCAAACGACATGTGATGTGGAATAAGCAAATATTTTGATAAAATATTTTTCATATCTATATCAAATCGTATTATATTTCTAGAATTATATGAATAATTTTGATAATACAGCAAATAAATATATATTTTTTTTCAAAAACGTTTTATTGACATCATTTGTGAAAGTCATTCTAAAAACTGGTATATAAAATATTTCTCTTTTTCTATATTTATATAGTTCTATAATGATCGTCAGTAGATGGCGATAGATTATACTCGTGATCAGATATCGGTTGATAGACAATCTCACGTTGATTTAGGGCGGTGGTTCTTAATTGTGGGTGGGGAATTTGAAGGGTGAGAGACAAAAAACTATAACGAGTTAAGTGATAATTATAACGTCCGTTATCGAGAACCTCCCTACTTCAATAGCACAAACACCGGCCATATCGCTATACTGCGATTCACTGCCATTACCTGGTCTGGCTGGAAATGAAACGAAACCTCTATGGAACGGATACCCACGGAACAGAAAATTTTGTCCTCTAACGAGGGGTTTCCGTTAATGGATAGAGAAATTCAAATTCATTGAGTGCCATTGGCGTAATTCAACAAAAAAGTGTCCGTTAACGGAAAGTTCCCGCTGAAGGAGAGTGTCTGGTTGTAGGCTCAACTATTTAATGCGATTTTCAGATGTTTCTTTGCAAAAGTTTCTGTTCCGGTTAGAAATTTTACTTGTTTTCCAATTCGATTGGTTGGTTTTCATTTCAATTACTAATCAGTACTCAAAATAATATACTGTTTGGTTGATGGCATGCTGCTTTTTCTGACGCCGCATGCGGTATCGGGAGAAACGGCAGCTATGATGAAGATCATAGGGGGCCATTCAAGTATTACATCAGCATCGATGGGGGGGAGGGGTTCCGATTAGCTGACGATAGCGGGGGAGGGGTGATGATGCTTACGTCATCAACCACCCTTCATAAATATATGAAATATTCTTAATGTAACTTAGTCGGTTCACTAAAAACGGGAGTAACCTTTCACTAGTTTGTGGGCACCTGAACTAGCATTCCCCCTATTGATAAGTGCCCTACAGAGTCACTGTACTGATCTCTAAATGTTTCACGAATCCCCAAACGATATGAAAATGCGTCTGGGCAACTCAAGTGCTTTGGAATTATAACACGCATCACTCAAGTGATCTTTAATTACGCCACGGATCACTCACCCAGTAATCTGGGAATGTCCTGCGGGTAACTTGAGTGATGTAGAACAGCACTGGGGAGGGGCACTCAAAAAAAAGTGCTCTAAAACTGTGCCGCTTATCATTCAAGGGATCGTTAAATGTGCCACGGATAACTTAAGTGTTCTGAAATTGTGCGAGCCAGCTCACGTTTCCAAATTCAATTTCAAAAAATTCTGAATTCCAAATGATTCTAATGAGCTCAGTTGAAACTATTTTCAAAATTGGCGAAGGCAACTTGGCCAACTCTTCTACCATTCGCTACCACCTCCACCGGAGAATGAGGGTCTGCATTACTTCCGCCGATGAAAACGAACAACCAGAAATCGTTTGCATGTAAATGGTGATATGTGAGTAGCCCATTCAAAGAAAGGCCCTTGAAATCAAAACATTATTATGGAAAAACAATAAAAATCTAGTCACTAGAAACCTACACGCAGTTCCAATTTTTTTGGGTCAATATAATACAGAGTATCCCATAAGTTCGTGAATGGTTCAAAAATTCATAAGGATTGAAGGAAAATTTGAATTCGATTTGTGAAAAAGTCATTCACGCACACATAAAAGGGGATTTTCTTTTGGTACATTAAAAAAATAGCTCAGATTTTTGTTGAGAGAGGGCGCTACACAAAAACAAAGCACAGAATTTTGATCCTAACCTTTCTTCGATCTCTCCTGTATCCGAAACCATCGTAATGTTTCAGCCGACGATTCGTGATTGATTTTAAACAACTTCACCAATAATGCTACATCCACCAATTTCAACATCACAATGAAAACTTTATGTAAGTTCCGGTAAAGAAAAATTGCGCAGGGGCCATGCTAATCTTCTCTTGAAAAATTGAACGTTAGAAGCAAGTTATTTACCAACCGAGCCTGGGGCGACCACCGATGGATGGAACCTTCATTTCCCACCCAACTCCTCTGGTTGGAAATTGCCGAATGGCGATATATGATCGGAGTTGGTGTGCGGTAAAGTAGTAAAGGAAAATTGGCGGAATGGAGAAAGCCCGAGGGGCATGGTGGTGAGATGCTCGTCTACCACCGTGAAGGTTGCTGTTACGGTCCCAGGTTCAAACCCCATATGTTCTATTTACCCCATAGATATATTTGCAAGTTTGTACAGCCATGGAACTGAGCAGCGATAAATTGCAACTTTTAATTGCAATCGCTTCAATAATACCAAATTCTATGCAAAAAAACTTCTTAGAGCTGCTGTGAAACAAAAATTTCAATTCCGTGCATAATTGCCTAGAGTTCTTTTTGTTCATTCATAGATTATTGTTATATTTTGTTCAGCAATTGTAGATATTTTTTTCAGCAATTGTAGATATTTTGTTCAGCAATAGATTGTTTTCATAACATAGATCCCTCTATTTTACGTTCTTCACACGTAGAAAAATTAGTAGAGAAAGCCTTGTCAACACATGCTGCAACATACTTGATGATAAGGAGAATAAACGACAAACAGAAACCACAATGTTCTTTCAGAAACCATCGCCAACAATCGTTGCACACGTTTTTACATTCCCTTCTACCTCTGCGTCACCCTGCTCTTTCTCATGATGTTCAATAAACGAGATATACAATAAAAAAACCTATGGTTTCTGTTATTCGCTGATTTCCGTATTCGCGGTCACTCCCGGAACGTAACCCTCGTGAATACGGGGGGGGGCGACTGTATAGCAAAATATCGTATACAAATTTCGTAATGATACAATGAATAAATGTTTGGAAATCATGCTTCAAACTCAAGTAAAGTGCCAAAAATATCATTCTCCGTAAAACGCGTTTAAAAGTTTTCATTCACTGATTACTTGTTTGCAACTTCAGTTCTAAGCGTCATGAAAACTAAACAAGGCCTGTTTTGGAATCACCAAAAATGCGACTTCCATAAAAGAATGAAAAAAAAATGGACATGTTCTCCGAAAATGACGTTTCCAACGTATACATTAACATTAAAACGAAACGATCTAAAAGACATTTTGAAGCAGATAAAATAGCTGTTTCCTACAATTTTACGACCTGACAGAGCTAAATATGAAAATTCGCCTGTAAAGAGAAGTCCGTTATAACGACAAATTTCCCCTCGTGATTCGGAACTGTCGTTGTAAGGGAAATTTTAATATGCACCATTGAAGACATGCTGTGTTTTCAAAATTCTATGACAGCAGTGATAATTATTCCAATTATAATTATGGAATTAGGATTCTCTACATCGACGGAGGGAGAGGAAAAACATTCAAGACCACGTGAATCCAATTATGTATATTTATCAGAAGGGCAACCAGTTTGTGAAAAATAATGAATGGGAGGGGAAAAAAAAAAAGATGGCGCGATGCGTTTGGTGATGGTTAAAAAGAATAAAATTGGTTCGCCAAGCGTGACTTTGGTGCTCTAGTTTGTATATCTTTTCAATCAGATCAAAAGCAGATTCGGTTCGAATCGCTGATGCGTTGTTCCAAAAGCCCAACGTCGTATTTACTATTATACCATACGCATACGCACTATATATAACATATTGCGTACTCTTTTTCCTCTTGCTATTCGTCCATCCGTAATTTTTTTTTACGGGTAGCGAAAAAAAAACTGTGAAAAAACAGGATCGAGTTGGTCGTAGAAATTACAAATTACGCACACATCTGTTGTTTTCGGATTATTATTATTTCCCATGTTCGGATACAGTGTGACATCAGTGAGGATCTATGAACATGTCTTCTAACATGGTATGTAATATGATTTTTTTCGAAATGTTTCCTAGAGTTAGTGAGTAAAAGTAACATTTTACAAGTGAAAGACGGATTTTTCTGCAATATAATCATACTTAATGTTCATTTATATACTTCGGATTTTACATGTACGGATACTTTTGTCAGCATGAAAACTTTCTCTCAAGTAAATTTTTAATATTCACTTCAATGACGTTACACCATAGTTTCAACCAAACGCTTGTAATGAAATGTGTTCATTGCGAATTCGGTCGTATCTGAATTCGATTTTATGGGGGAGCTTTCGGCACAGCAAATTAACAGGGGGCTGCCACGATTAAGATCCAAATTATTTGGTTCGTCAGTGAATGTTTGTTGAAATCAGGACTATATGAGGAAGCGAGAAGAATGTCCTAATTGTTCGTGTGAAAATCCGACCGTGGATTTTATGTGAGAACTTTTGACTATTATGAAGCGTAAGCAATGGGTTGCGAAAGGGGCTTCCTAGATGGATCGTTCGAATCCCATTATAGTCAAGGATTTTTGGGCTGTATATGGGTTCACGACCAAACTTGATTCGCAGGAGCTTTTGAGGTGATTCGTACGAATCCACTTCCGTCAGGAATAGCCTCGCTACTGGGGTTCAAATTGCTTGATTAGTCAGTGAATATTTGTTGGAAATTCCGACTGTGAGGGAGCGATTTGTTCATATGAAAATCCAGCTTAGGATGTTATCTGTGAACTTTCAACTATGTTCTTTTGAAGCGTTATACTATACACCAGGGGTTCTTAACTTATGGGTCGCGACACAAACTGGGTGGTTCAAACCTACAAACGACCAGGGGAATTTTGAGAAATGATATTAGTCCATGAGACAAACCAAGAAATGAGCTCAATTGGTACCACCTGGAATGACAAAATTGAATATGTTTCCCTGGTATAGTTTTACCCCCCCCCCCCCAACGTATACTGGGATCAGAGACGTATGCAGGGGGGCACAAACACCATATGCCCCTCAGATGATCAAAAATGTATTTTTGGTGCAAATATATATATATATCTGAAGAAAATATGATTATATGATATTATGATAATTTTTTCTAATTTCAACGCTGTCTCAAGGCTAAGAACTCAAAAATTCTTTTCAAGAGATTCATTGCAAACAACCCCCTAAGCCTTTCCTGCCCCTTCAATCCTGCGTACGCCTCTGATTAGGATTCCTCTTCCAGAATATACATAGAGGGCGCCCGGACGAAAGTGGACAATCCCTCTCCCGATCACCATGCACACCCGTGGTGGCATGGAACACCTCCCCTCTCGTTCTAAGAGCACGTATCCGCTTATGTATGCGAATCCAGAGAATCACTCAAGGACAACGCATGTGACGCAATGAGTAGACACAAAACCGTTTAGCCGACCCCTCGTCGTCCCCCAACCCTTATAAGTGAGACATGAATGAATGAATGAACGCCAGAACTTTGCCACCGGACTTATGCAGCACCTCTTAGAGATAGGCCTCTGCACGGGTTGCCATAAACATCATTCAGACTACCTAGCAAGGTTGCTACATTTTGAAACACCGCATCCTATTTCGTTGCTTCTTATTTTGGCGTAGAATCTTCCTGATTGGATCACAAATACCGCATAGTTATTGGATGTGGAGGCACAGAAATCGCCAATTCTGAGCCGGATCATTTCTTTTCCTCACAATGATGGTACTAGCACGAGCAGGGAATTTATTTTCCCTGAATATTCTGAGGGAAAATGGACTACTTACTGATGTTACAAGCAGCGTGCGGAGGCCTTCGATCTCTAAGAGGTGCTGACTTATCCCGTTGCCGAGATGTTTTTTCCGTCCAGCTTCGTGGCAGAGTCTGGAACATTATAAGTGAGACATGGGGGATCTTAGCAGAAGGGGCTCTAAGGGCTCCCTCCTATTAAGATGTGACTGTAAGTTACAGAGAAGCTGTTGTAAATCTGCATTCAGTCTTTCAATTATACAGGGTGTCCTGTAGGTGCTAATGCGGCCTTTATTTCACCAAGCGCCCGTCGTAGACGTATGATTCCAATTTAAAAAATGCTCAAGAGTCGTTCAAAAATTACCCTGCATCAGTTTTGAGTGTGGAAATACAGCGTGTAAAAAAAAATAATCTAAATGTTTATACGGTCCCCCTCCTATCCTTTAACTTCCAATTAGAAAATTGTTGCCCTGTATCTCCTGAGGCCAACAGGAAAAACAAAATTAATGTTTCTAAGTGCAATATTCGCTAAGATATTTGAATTCAAAAGTCGAAGGAAACTTATGAAACAACAGCAAAAACTAACGGACACACACAACGCTCCTTTCCCCTCTTATGCTGTCAACTTTTCTTCGATTTTTGAATGCGAATGTCTCAGCGAATATTGCACTTAGAAACTTTTTTTGTTGGCATCAGGAGACACAGGGCAACAACATTCCTAATTGGAAGTTAGAGGACGGGAGGGAGACCGTATAAAAATTTACCAACATTTTTTCATTTTGTTACACACACTGTATTTTCACTCTCAAAACTGGAGAACGGAGTAATTTTTTGAACGCCTTTTGATCATTTTTTCAAATTGGTAACAAACCTCTACGACGTACGGCTGATGAGATAAAGACCGCATTTTTGCACTTACAGGACACTCTGTACAAATACCTCAGTATTACTTGGAGACCCGTGGCCGACGCGGGACGTTACAATCTCGCCCACGTTGTCTGAGGTTGAAGACCCCCTGTTTTTTTTGACAATGCCACCAATTAGAAGCTAGAAAATCTGGCAATTTGATTATCCCGAGTGAAATATGATTTATAATGATTAGTCGCAGGGCTGTCTTAAGAGCATCTTGGGCCCCGGGGCCAAGTGATTTTTCTGAGGCCGTGCCTCGCAAATTCTCGAAAAATCAACTACTTCTCATTTTTTTCTGAGGCCCCCTCTTTCCTTGAGTCCCCCGGGCCGCGCCCGGGTAGGCCCATGCGTCAAGACGGCACTGGTTAGTTAGTCACTATGGCGAAGGGAGAAACAACCTCGGGGCATTTGCGATTTGAGGTCGGGAAATCCCTGAAGAAACAACTCGAGCCTAATCGTCACCACCTAGAGATAGAATGCCTCTGCAGTGTTTGCCATAAACGCCATTCAGACTACCCAGCAAGTTTGCCACATTTTGAAACACAGCATCCTATTTCGTTTCTTCTTATTTTGGCGTAGAATATACCTGATTGACTCACAAATACCGCATGGTGATTGGATGTGGGGCATAGAAATCGCCAATTATGAGCCCGATCATTTCTTTTCCTCGCAACGATGATACTGGCACGAGTTTTTTTCCTTGAATATTCTGAGGGAAAATGGACTACTTACTTGACGTCACAAGCAGAGTGCGAAGGCCTTCTATCTCTAGGTGGTGATGGCCTAATGCCATTTGTGTCTGTTGGACGTGAGGTTCGAACCATTTTTCTTTCCCCACGGCGACGTCTAGAAAAGTTGTACGCGTTTATTGTGCAGGGATTTTTCCAGTCTTTCCTCGAAAATAAGACCTAATGGAGGAAAAAAATAAGGTGGATTTTTGAGGATTCACCTTCCAGGTCACTCATCAGAATCATGAATAATGTTATATCATTTGGGCATTGCTATCACTTTTGCAAATAACGAAACGAGCCAGTATCATAACATTCTCTCCAGCGTGGCCCAACCCCCAAGGGGTAAGGTGCTTATATCCCCCCATGGGACAACAGAGCCTGGGTCACGTCTGGCACAACAGTATCATAACATGGGGAAAAATGCGTTTATAGTTACCCAGATTTTCGTCGAATTTTGAAGCATTTTAAGCATTTTTGAAGCATTTGGTGCATTTTGAATAGCTAAGGTTTAACTAAAGATATTTTTTCCCTCGTCCGTTATTGTTATCAGCCTGCAAGACTATGTAGGAGGCTAAAAAAAATGTTCTCTTCCCCCCCCCCCCATTGTTCCGTTCACAAACATTTCCGTACTTTAAATCGTAATCAGTCAGTAATACTCGCTATGAACCAATATACGTGTGGCGCTACTCTTACAATGGAAGGAACATGCACGATGGAAGAAGAAAAGCCCTTTTCTTTAGTTCTTGATCAGTTTCTTTCAGTTGACTAGATTTTAAAAAAAAGACTAAAAGAGTTGACTAGCTTCGAATTTCTTTTTTTCCCGAGAAGCTTTAGCAAAGAAATCTATGAAACGCATTGCACATTAAAAAATACATCGTAATTCATGATACGCATTAGGCAGTTCTATTTTGACGCCTCATAATGGCTGAGTAAAGAAAATGCAGGATTTAAACTTGAAGGGCGGGGGGGGGGGAAGAGTCCCGATTCAGGAAAAAATAAAAAAGTGGGCAAAGAGGAATACCATCGAGCTTATATTACTGCAGGGAGTATGACGCCAACGGTCTCCACTTTACAGTGTTGAGTCAGCACCTCCACCAGAGATAGAAGGCCTCCACACGCTACTCATGACGTCAGCAAGTAGTGCATTTTCCCTCTGAATAAGGGAAAAATTTCCAGAATTAATGAGAGATAATTCCAGAATAAATAAAAAGTAATTCCAGAAAAATTAAAGGTAATTCCAGAAAAATTAAAGGTAATTCCAGAAAAATTAAAGGTAATTCCAGAATAAATGAAGAGAGATAATTCCAGAATTAATAAAAGTGATATTTCCAAAATTGATGAAAACGATAAGATAACTCAAGAAGAAATAATTCCAAAATCAATAAAAAAAATAATTTCAGCATTAATAAAAGAAACAAATCCAGAATTGATGAAATAAATTGTTCCAGCATTAATGAAAGAAATAATTTAATCTTTTTTCTCATCTTCAGAAGAGTTCAATGAGTTGTGTGGGAAAGTAAAACAGTTGGACCGTTTTACCAATATCCGTTTGCCATAATACGTCCCATTCGACCAAACGGGATTTATGAACACCGTACTTACAAACGGGATTTTGCCGGATATAGTTATCATTCTGTTATTGACAGAAACCACCAGGTCCCGATGTGATTACATTGAGAGGCATGAACTGCATGAGCACGGATTAGCCCTAGTTAAAGCTCTCAGCCAGACGGACTCATTTTCTACATTTGTTGCTATATGCACGATATTGAATTTTATCATTATTTGGCTACCAGCCCTGCTTATGCCTTATACTTTCATTAACCACCTTTTGTGTTATCGAGGGCAGTCACGTATGTTAATGATGTGATTGACATTTTAATTGAAAGTGACAATATTGAAATTTTCATTAATTAATTGTTTGCTAATACCTAAGTGGGTGCATTTAGACGAGAGGTAAACGCCTTCACAAAATGAGAATTACGGATCGCACTTTTGTTATTGTAAGCTTTATGAATAGAGTCCGGATTACATTCACTGAAATAGTGGCGAAATATGCATTTAAAATGCCAAAATATGCATTTAAAATGCCAAAATATGCACTTAAAAATTCCAAAATATGCCTTAAAATCCCTAGAATATGCAATAAAAATCCTGAAGAAGTTAAAAATTCCGAAATATGTAACAAAAATGAGAAAATATGCATTAAAAAAAGCCACCATGAAAAAAAACGTCGATATATTTTTAAAAAATGCATCTTTTCTATTTGTTAGTGCGCTATATTTACCAAACAAATATACCCACATATGTATATACTTGCATATATGCAAATAACTTCTACATACTGTTTATTCCGGCATTTTTAATTTCCAGCTTATTGTAGCTGCTCAGTTACGAAAAAATTCCAGGAACAAAAGAAATTTGATAGTATTTCTAAGAAAATGTTTAACGCTTTGACATATTTCCAGAAATAGCCTTACAATAAGACGGTTAATATTCGTAAAATACTTTACAGGGTGTTTCAAAAAAGAATCACCCGATTGGAAATGCGTATATTACGAAAAACATTGAACGTAGACACTTGAGATTAATTTTATATTACATGGCTAATTAAAGTTTTTTTACAAACTTAATTAAAGGTGCTCAATATTGAGCACCTTTAATTGAGATGCACGGCATATGTCTATACGGTAGTCAAATTCGTTCCAAACAGTTGTGAGCATGTTTTCATCTACTGCTGCTGCTGTTATGCGTATCTTCAGTTCGGCTAATGTAGCTGGAAGGAGAGTCATATAAACCCCCCACAAGAAGAAATCGCACACTGCGAGGTCCAGCGATCTCAGAGGCCAGTGAGGTTTAACTGAAACGTCAAGTCCCATACATACGGCCGTTTAGGAATACGATTGTTCAAAAATTCTGGTGGTGCCCATTCCTACTGGAAAATGAAGTCATCCGAATCTGTTTCTTTTCGCGCCGCGTGAACCGAATTAGACCATTTCGCGCCGGCAGAAACATGTTACATAATCACGCTACGCGTTTGTGTTTTCCTAGCGTGGCGCATCAGATGAGGGCGGCTATATTATAGTGTATATGGCCTAGCATCAGCTACTCTGTCGTCTGTATGCTTCGGTTTGAAGGGAAGGGAAAGACGACAACACAAGAGTGAAGAGAACATCGGCAAAAATGCGCGGCGCACGACGCATTTGACTCCTCCAGAAGCAGTCGACCAATGAGGCCCGACGTAAAGCGCCGTCGTGAGGCGTATTGCGCTCTGTCGGAAAACAGTCATACTGCTTTTCTTATTGGTGAGTGGATGGCGTGTCGCACTGGGCGATTCACGTTGCACGCGGCACAGGAAACCTGCTCCTAGGAAAACCTGGATTAACTGTGGGAAAAGTCAAATCTGGGCAAACACTGAAAATTGAGTGATAAATATATAAACCGTAAAAAATATGCACTTATTCTAAAAATTCTTTGATTTTGTGCAATAATGCTAAAAAAAAGGCCGAAATCCGGGCTCTACTTATGAAGAAGCTGATGAAGCCAGGGGAATCTTAACGCATGCCCCCCCCCCCACTTTCAGGCATGGCCCTGGTGCTTCAAGTGCAAAGGATGTCGTGATAATGATATTTCGCACTATAATAAAGAAAAGCATGTGAAGCAGGACTTGTTTGACGATTCAACATCACCTTGCTGGAGAGCTCCATCATGTTGCTGTTGAGACGACCCTGATTTTTAGATAGTTTGAGTATGAGAATGAGTGACTGCAGTGGAAATGGAATGGTCAGAAATCCACGTGGAGAGTTCGTCAAGTCTACCTTGCAGATGAATGAACCCCTAAATATATAATGTAGATTTTTTTTTTTTTTTGCATAAACAAATATATATCCGTTAAAAATAACCAAAATATATATTTTGCAGCAAAAATTAATACAAGAGTGGGTCTTATTTTTAGTGAAACACAGAAAATATTTTGGATTGACAGTATACAGTCAAACCTCGTTAATGAGTCACTCTTGGGAGAGCAAAAATATGACTTAGTAGGCGGAGTGACTCGTTAAACGGAGTAAGCCATAACTGTGTCAATTCCTGCCTGAGGACAATTGGGACTTCCAAAAAGTGACCCGGTAAGCGGAGTGACGTGTTAACCGGGTGACGCACTAACGAGGGTTGACTGTATATCCCTGTTTTTTCAATGAGCACTAACCCGAAGCCCCATCCCCCTTGGTATATCCTAAAGCTAGGAGCCACAATCGTGTCCAGACGGGCCCAATTCGTTCCAACGTTAGTCATGGCCGTTCTACCATCGGCAATGCTCGTAAAAAGTTGGAGGCTGGAAGGTATTGAGAACACTGGTCGATAGAAGACAACGACCACAACCTTGCAGCTTCTAAGTCAAAGGAGCCGCCTTCCAATTAATCTAACTGCGCATTGGTTAAGAACGCAATAGTCACACACCTTGGAGAGTGCTATGGAAGCAATTAACATCGGTCCAGTCTGAGCTAATGTGTAGCCGGCCTATGCCGATAGTGTTTCATTGCAGCAGGGTAGGCAAACATTTGCGGATGACAATTGGGCTATGCTGGACACGAGTGTGGGCCCTAACTTTGAAGCAACGTGTGCTGTAGTCACTCACCACGACGTTGGCGGTAATAAACTTGTCCGGTTTTCTTCTTAGACACACCCTCTTGCTTGGAGAGCTCACATTTCATGTCAGAAATCGTAAACCCGATACAAATTATAAGAAAGACAGTTATGTATGTAACAAAATATTCACTGTACACGTAGACCGTTTTACAAATAAATGAAAATTAATATTTTTCATCATGAACTTATTTATTAATTAAATAATAATAGATTTCGGATGTGCAGTGTGATCGAAACCTAACTGCAATTTGCTTTTTGAAACGTAGTTCCATAGTGATTTTGATCTGTCGGTAGATGACGCTTATTCGATATCCACATGGTGATTCTGAACTCATGGCACCAACGTCAAAGGGGGTAATGGAACGCGATACTGAATTGCGTAAAAACTATGGCGTGCCTGATATGAGTATACGGTCGGCATCTATTGTGGGTACTGAGAGCAAAATAGAAAGAAAAAGACCATCCATTAATATCTCATTAACTTCTTTACACTCATGTGCTTTGCAAAATAAAAAATATCAGGTTCATCAACATGACAATGAATACAGGAGGAGAATTCTGATGGCAAAAGTAATACTTAAACTTGGAAAGACATTGACATGGATTACCGACCATGAACCACGTTACAAGTTCCTACGTGGAAACTATATCGCGTCAGAAATTGAATCCTTCAACGGCCAATGCCAGGGCTGTTTAATCACAGTCGTCCCTCCGTATTCACGGGTGTTACATTCCAGGGGTGACAACGGATACGGAAAATCAGTGAATAACCTAAACCCTAAAATTTTGTTCTTTAGAGATTGCCTGTTAGTCGTTTCTTCTAAATTCCAGTTGATTTGTAAGAGTATATAGTAACAAGGCTTCCTTTACCAATATTTCTACCTATGAAAAACGTAGCACAGATGAGTCTGCTTCATAGAAACAATCTATTGCCGATTCAAACTTAAGAAGACTTTGCCATGTTGCTCATAATGAACTTGTCTTCTGATTCTCAAGATTTTCAAATTAAATAATGACGGCTATAGTGTGCAAGTACATAAATCGCATACCTTCTTTGTCGCAACCACAGAAAAACAGCACTTTCTATACTTTCAGGTGGATTCAGAGCTATATAATAAGAGGCGAAGCTACAGATAACGACTGATCGAATCTTACGTTCTTATTTCTTGATATATTTGATTCTAGGTTCATTGATGCCATAATAACGGGAAATTACGTCAATGATAAAACCTTCGTCAATGTTTCGAATTTTCCTTGCAAGTTTTTCACTTTTAGAATCATTTAAAAAACTGACTTTTATAAATATTTTCTGAAGCACCAGGAAAAACTTTCAAGGGGAATTTCTTGGACGTTTATTTAACACGTACAACTCATATTTTGTTCCATTACGAGAATTACCACCTCAGCAGTGTTTTCCAAAAACACTGGAAGAGAGACCGCGAATACCAAGGGTCGACTGTATATCATTTTAAAATTGCATAAAAGTCACACTCGTAAAATCTCTCTCGGAAAGAAAACCAAATAATTCTGGTTTATGTACCTTTCTACTTAGTGCTGTTTCATAACTTGGCGTTTTCTCCGATGAAGCCGCTATTTGTACAACGGTACAAATATTCAATCATTACACTTCACTCATAGTTTAAAAAATACATCATCATCATCATCATCAATGGCACATCAGTCCTAAGGCCAGTATTACACTATAAAAGTTTGATAAAAGTCCTTTTATAAAACTTGAAAAATCTAACCAATAAGGTTATTGATTACATTCTGGAAAATGTAACTGTTGACTTTATTGGCTGCATTTTGCAAGTTTTATATTAGGTCTTTTATCAAACTTTTATAGTGTAATACCGGCCTAAGACTGGTTCGCTCCCATGTTGAGCAGCCGCCACTCATCTCTGTCTTGGGCTTTGGTCTTTCATTGGTTGTAGCTGGTACAATCTGCGTCATTTAGGGCGGTATTCACCGACATGGTTTAAACTATAGTCACAATTTTTCGATAAGAGATCGACACGGATTGGTTTGTTAGTTGTTAATTTGTTAATTAAATTGCTACCGCAGGGAGTCTCCCATTGAGGGGTTAGCGCACCAACCTCTCGATGAGTATAAAAAACAAGCCTACCGTTCGGAATCGGCAATAAATTGTAGGTCCCGGTCTAATTAGCCCTCGTGTGCAGAAAATGACCGTGGTGCGACAAAAATGATCAAATGACACGGATTGGTCAAATTCAGGTTTTTAACCGATGCATGTTGATCTCTTAACCAAAAATTGTGACTACAGTTTAAACCATGTCGGTGAATACGGCCCTTGGTAGAGTTGGGATCCAGGTGATCCTGGGCCTTTTTCTCCTCAATCCTGCCTTCCATCACATCTCGTAGCAATCCACCGTGACGGAGAACATGTCCGAATCAGTGTAGGCGCCTGTATTTAATCCTTTTCGGGATTAAATACAATGCGTTGGGTATATATATATACACATGCACACACACTTCCGGCATAACTCACTCAGTAGTAAATTGCCCACGGCGATAGACCAGAATTTAGCTTGGTTTCAAATGAAAGAAAGTGTTCACGGATCCTCTCTGCTAATAAACGCAAAAAAAAGGCCAATATTTCACAAAATACTACTTTGTATACAGCAGAGCTTGAAAAATCGCAAAAAAAAAAAATCTATGTGCCAAAAAATTTTTTACCCACAGTGTCTCTTTTGCATGTTAGCACACATGCTGCTAAAAATTTCAAAATATTTTGTGTTTCCCTCAACCTGTAATTTGATAACTACCGAAAGAAAATTTTAGGAGCCAATACCAATTTTTTTAGTTGCCATGGCGACCTGGTTTGGAATTTGTCCAGCCTTTGTATACGGAAATGTAAAAAACGATGCGTTAACTAAACCAAGATACTTTCTGGATGTTCACAAACATCTATCTTAAATGTGTTGTTTACCTATTCAAAAACCCACTGATTCCTCTAAAATCTATCCAAGTACTCCAAAAGAGTTCGTGGACCCCTGGTTTAGGAGTCAAGAGCATCACCACCAAACAATTTGGATTCGATCTCGGACTATTCATCAATAAAATGAAATCTGTTACGATATTTCAATTTACAATACCGGGCTAAAAGCTAGGGCGACACTAAGGGCCCAGCTTGGTGTAATGGTCATTCGGAAATATTTGCTCTCATGTTTGCTCTCCCCCCCCCCCCAGCTTCATTGCTGCTGTAATGAAGCACCAGCGGCGTAAGCTGGTTACACACCGGCCCAGACCGACATAATGTTCCTTGGCGAATATGTTCCCCCTGAGCATTTCCCATGTTGTGATTGTTAGCGATCTTCAACCAATTAAAATTTTAAATATGTGACCCAGATGGATTGGAACATCGGGAAGGAAGGCGGCTCTTTTTATATAGGGTGGCGGCTGGAAAGTCCTGGTCGTTCTCTTCGACCAACCTTCCTATACAGCCAGCCTCCAACATTTGACTATCATTGCCAATAGTGGATCTGCCACATTACTCGCCGATGACTAGCCTTGGAACGTATTGGGCCAGGCTGGACGCGAGTGGGGCCTCGGCTGCGACAAATATGCCTGTAACAGTTTTTGATTGGTCGAGGGATGCCACAATGAAACATTACGTCAGTCACACATACAGTAGAACTTAGTTAGTTCGAATTTTTGATAATTCGAACTTTAGCGATATTCCCTTGAGTTTTCTATCTAATTTTTTGGATAATTCGGAGTTGGAGGAAGAAAACCGTGATTTTTGTATAAGCAGATTTCGTTTGGAAAATCCTACAAGAAAAGTCAGACTTTGCTAATCTCGACCAAGTTGTTAAGAAACAAATCTTTAAGGACAAGTAAAAGTTTGATATTCTGCTTTTCTCTACACTTTCTTTGATAAATTAATTCCCATCTCTTAAACTTTGTTTAGCTCGATTGCACATCGAGACTGTGCACCACTTGATACCGATTATGTTTTTCAACCATTATGGACCACTTCATTTTTTGCAATTATAATTCCAGAACTAATGAAAAAAAAAGAGACAATTCCAGAATTGATGAATGATTATTTTTCTGAACTAATGATAGAGATAATTCTAGAATTATAAGAAAGCCATAATTCCAGAATCAATGAATATGGTTTACTGTAGGCTCTTTAGATCGCTGCTGCAATGGAGAAGTACTGTAGTTTTGGTAAATTTGACCGATTGTGGCTGGCTAGAAGTGTGTTTGCGTAATTGACGATTAAAATTTTTTACGATAATTCGATTTTGAACCTTAATAATTGCTGATGGGTTGGAAATGAAGCTCTGCAGTGAACTTAAATGCATTTCCGATAAATGATTCGAATTTGGCGATTACAAATTGGAGAAAAGCGCTTTATAACATTCAAAAAAATCTGAATCTCTTTTTATCGTCATTACGAGTATGGAAAGTATCGGAAAGCTCAGATTGTGCGTAATACGTTAATGAAAGTATATTACTCTTGGTAGCAAGCATGAGAATGATAAGCAAAATTTGGAAAACAGTTTCGAAACGAATGATCATGAATTGTTTCCGTGGATCAGGCTTTGAGCATGGTTTCAAGAAATTCTGCTGCGATTAGTGGCACGATGTAGAACAGGCATCTTCAACCCGTTGCTCGCGAACATCCAGAGTGCTCGATGCTCGTGTCCGATTTCGTGGCTCGCGAGCACTTAGTCAAAGTTAAAATGCAAAACAACCTTGTAAAAATTTCATTTAACGGTTGAAATCAATCCTGATTTCATCCATTAGTACGTCGAACTTCCCGTAAAGGTGCTCTTCTTTTGATGATGGATACAGGTAAAGTACTCGCGACTAGAAAAAGGTTGAACACCTCTGATGTAGAAGCACGAAGATCGATTATTATACTAATAAGTTATTAAAATTTGAGAAATAGTTTCTCGAACTGATGACAAAATTTTAATAATTGATAATTATTATCCTATATGTGAATGTTGATGATTAAGTTGCACACAATTTATAGTCATTACGGATAATATTTTAATTCAATAATTCGAATTTGGACACAATTCCATATATTTCCGAGTAACTGTTTCGAATTGAGCAATTTCTGACTATACTTAACGGGTTGTTTGCATTTGTACAACGTGTTATTAGTATACTATTCTTATAGATTTTATACACTGGTGAGCACGACTCAGGGAAAGCGTCACCAAATTTATCAAGTGATGTTGTTCCGACTAATATGAATAAGCAAAGAACACAATTTATTGAATCTTTTCCCTCAAATTTCGAAAAAATGTCAAAAAGTAATGATATATATGAATATGTTTGTTTTTTTGTTTATCTTTTAATTAATTAAAACAAAGAAAGACCAAAACTGAGAATGGCCAAAACTACGACATCCATATTTGTTATGGGCATCTTTTTTTTCAGCATCTTCGTTGGGCATTTTGCCTGTTACGGCCTTGTATTTGTATTTTAATATCAACAACAGTCCAAAAATAGAATCAAAAATATACGTAAAGATTGGGCGCTAATTATTGCAATTAACCGCAGAAAATGGAATTTTAGAGCACAATTAAGGAAACGCCGGGGGTGCCTTCGAGTGACTTCGGACTTAGAATTTATCAAATTTGACTGCATTATGCTCTAAGGCAGAGGTCTCCAACCTCTTTCTAGTCGTGAGCACTGCCTGTATCCATCATAACAAAAGAAGAGCACCCTTACGGCATGCTTGACACACACAAACGCATAAAATTAGGATGGTTTCAATCCTTGAATGCAATTTGTACAAGGTGTTTGATTGGAACGTGATCAAGTGCTCGCGAGCACCAAATCGAGCACGAGCATCGATCGCTCTGGGGGGGAATCAGAGAGCAGTACCAGGGTGCTCGCGAGTAACGGGTTGAAGATGACTACTCTAAGGTTTTGGAGATCGAATGCCATTTTCTTTCAGACTTCTCCCATTGCTGGCCCCTAATCGGAACTCAAACCACAATGAAAATTCTATGGATCACTACAAAATCACTCGAATACATTTTGTGTTAGTTACATTATTCAAGATATTCGACAATTTTTATATAATGTCGCTCTTTTTACGACGGAAATCAGTGACCCAATAAGAAGCACCGCGGCGCTCGCATGAGAGACAAATTACAGAGAATTTTCTGAATGTTCTCACAAAATCAGAGGATACCGAAGTGTTTACGGGACGTATAGAAAACACATGCTGATCAAAAGTGGATGTGCCTCCGGTTACCTAAACTTATTACTTAACATTCAATGACTCTTGAAAATGCCTTTTCATTTTTATGTTCAAATTATCTCTCGTCAAAGAAGAAGCTTTTACCTTCCGCGCTCTTTTTTCTCTTATAAGTAACGATCGAGAGAAAAGAAATCGTTCATGGTTTGATGAGTTTTTTCACTCATCACATATAAGGCGAGAAAAGAAATTTTTCATCAGGTGTCAAGGTCGACGGATGCTTTCATTTTATAATGAGAGACGAGATTTTTCCTTTCATGAAAGGTCAGCTCTTATGGGCAACTTCCTGATTCCGCACAAGGTCGTTGTACTCCTTAAAAAAAAAAAAAACTCTGATTTTTCTTGAATTACCTAATAATAAAAAATTCTCTTGTGTTTGAAAAAAATAGCCTCGAAGTATCCACACGCGCACAATGTGCGATTGGAATCAATGGACGTAATTTCTTGAAATAACATCGATTGGTCTCTGTAATTATTCTCTAATCTCTCGAAATGCGTTCGTTGACTTTTATGGAAGTTTTAATCTGTAGCTATATACAGAGAGAGAGTTTTTGATCCGCATTTTTTTACATATTTGTGGAATTTAAGCTCTAATTTGCATTCGTAGCCGTTTACGCGTTCAACGCAGTCTTAGAATTTTTCAACCGGAATATGTATTTTATATCCTCTGAAAGAATTTCAACCTGACTGAACTGGCTTTATTTCCGAAATATATTTAGAGGACATACATAAAGAATAACGCTCGAACTCGGTTATAACGACATTGAAGATTCCACGGGATTTTTCCCTTATATCCGTGGTTGGCATTTTTAAGATGAAAAAAATACAGCCAGATGCAACAATATGATATGTATGAAGCCACCATACTATGCAATATGCTTGACATTAATGATTGTGATTAATAAAAAAAATGAACGGAGCTTTGCTTTGATGAAATGATAAAGACATATGTGTGTAATGTACAATTGGAAGAAAATATTCGATTTTATGTAGTCCTTATTAACAAAAAACTGCTCAAACTCTCGATTGATATTAAATTTATAGATTAATTAATTCCATTGATGATGTTAAATTTATCGTCCACACATAGTGAGAATCTTTCTCTTCCATTATCTATTTTCCATTGTTTCTAGTTGAACTGCAAGTGCACAGATAACTTCACAACATGTATGATTTTTAATTTTGATATATTTATACAACTCTTTGCAACATGAATTACTTACGAAGGTTTTAACAACTGGATGTTGCGAAGATATATTTTGGAAAGAGAGAAAATTCAACTGCCCCTGCGGGGAATCGAACCCACGTCCTTTCACTTTCCGGGTGAACGCCCTAGACCACTAGACTACAGAGGCACCGAATTTCTCAATCTTTCCTTGGAGCTCGTGTACACTGAAAGGCAAGGGCGTAGCGAGGGGGGGGGGACTTGGGGGTCTGGTCCCCCCCCCCCCCGAAATGTGAGAAAATGACCCAAAAAAGGGGAAAAGATGGCCAAATCCACTGTTCTGTCACTTTGGTCCTCCCCCCCCCCCCGAAATGAGAGTGGTCCCCCCCCCCCCCCGAACGAAATTTCTGGCTACGTCCCTGCTGAAAGGGACCGTACATGGACGGCCGTACCAGACTCAGGCCAAGCTCACAACTACTGACGTTGCCACCAGATGGCGACTTACACAATGATGACGGTCTTTCAGTGTACACGAGCTCCAAGGAAAGATTGAGGAATTCGGTGCCTCTGTAGTCTAGTGGTCTAGGGCGTTCACCCGGAAGGTGAAAGGACGTCGGTTCGATTCCCCGCAGGGGCAATTGAATTTTCTCTCTTTCCAAAATATATCTTCGCAACATCCAGTTGTTAAAACCTTCGTATGATAGCGGAGAGTGACGTCATCATTATGAATTACTTAGCTGAAATTCCTGACTTCGCACATTAATATTCCGCAAGAATAACTTTAATATCTGTCACCGTTTTCGCGATATATAACACATTTTGAAAACTGCCAGTCGATTGTGAGACACTCTGTATGTAAGCTGTTACTTCCAATTAAATAGAGGGCCCGCAAAATATATAACTGTGTCCTGGAGGGCTATAATGTTTAGACTGCTCTGTTCAGATCCCCTAAAAGAGAGGGAAAAAACGCATTGGAATTCAGCCCCAGGATACGTTGAGACCTACCTTATTTATGAAATCTTTTTTTACTATAAATTTACCTAAAAAATCAATTGAACAAGTTGAAGGGGTTTCGTTTCTGGACAAGGCCCCCATTTGGATGAGGTGGGGGAAGGGGGTACAAGTTAAGAAAATATAGTCCAAAGGGAGTTACGGTCAATAAAAGATTAAGAAACAGTGATTCAAACCCATATTTGGCCATCGTCATTTTTATAGGACAGCAATTCAAAACGGTCATAGTACATTATAAGTACTTATTCCGCTTACTACTTTGGTGTTTAAAAGTTTATACCAAAGAGAGAGAGAAAGATACCCATACTAGTATATCCGTATCACTTGAGAATTTCATGAAAACATCTCAATTTCTTAAATGCTTGGTCAAATATGGGATAAATAACGTATTCATGTTTCTGCTTCGCGTTGTCGAGATGACACAATTGTCCTAATCGCTATTTGTATTCTCGAACATTTGATATTTCCTCATGTATTCATTTTATTTCCCAGTATATTTGTTTCTCACATACTTATTTTGCATATTTGATATTAAAAAGGCGGGGGATTTGATTTATTCCATTCGATATCTCTCTCTGGAACCGTCGACGACTGTGGGATTGATTGCTTCCATAGCACTCATAGCTCTGACTGAGTAAATTTATAAATAAATGTAGGAAAATATGCAATCTCTCTCATTAATGGTAATTAGCTGTATTTTAGATTCATAATTTTTTTCATAGTGTTCGTTGCGCACCCGAAAGTTAATGGAACCGGAGAGAGCCGGTTCCCGAACGACAATTCTGCAGTGAGTTTTTAGCAAGAGTGCTCAAAACAATGAAGATTTGGCCACTTTATTGGTTTGATAACGTGTCGCGGGCCACTTGAGTGACCTGAAACAATGACGTAGGCCAACTGAATGATCTGTAATTGTGCCACTGATCATTTAAGTGATCTGTATAAATGTGCTATGTTTTTATTAATTATTACAAAAAATGTAAATTCATTGCCGATTCCGAACGGTGGGCTTGTTTCTTATACCAACCTCTCGATGAGTATAAAAAACAAGCCTACCGTTCGGAATCGGCAATAAATTGTAGGTCCCGGTCTAATTAGCCCTCGTGTGCAGAAAATGACCGTGGTGCGACAAAAATGATGAAAATGTGCCGCGGGTAACTTAAGCGATGTGCAACTGCACTGTTGGTGGCTCAAGTGCTCCGGAATTGTGTCGCATGTTACGGTAAAAAGTGTAACAGGGGTCACCCAAGTCATCTGTGAACATGCCGTGGGTCCCTTAAGTGATCTAGAAATTATAAAAAATTCTTTTTGTACAAAATGGGCCACATCAGAAGACCCGCGGACCATGGGTTGAGTATGTATGGTCTAATGCCAAGTAAGCTTGCATGTACTTCTTACAATTCAGAGACTGAGAAAATTTAGATATTCAATAAACAGAACAGAATTTAATTTATTTCGTCGTTTCCCAGACTAATGAGGCAGTCTGACGACTTACAAATAGCGTTTCTGAGGCGTTGTGAAGGAGAGAGAGACAAGTTTGTACATGTATGTGTAGAGCATGAGTGTATGTGTAAACAAAATTCCAGTCCAACGTCATGTCCAAAGTACAAATGTAGCATGGGTTCTAAAAGGTCACAATAAGGGGGAAAAATTAAAATATTCAATATTTAAACAAATTAAGAAAAAACCATTGGTAGACAAAACCACGTAACACACAAATACATATAAGATACATAGATAACACAAGTGGATACAAGAATGTGTACAATATACCAGTGGCAAAGTGGGATATAATAGGATGACTTATAAAGAACTAATAAGAATAGAAATGCACAATATAAATATCTCATGGAGATGGCCATATTCAGAGTTCTGTAGTTTGTCATAGGGGGTTGTAGATAGCTCCTTGGTGAAGTCCAGTATAAGGGTATAACCAGGTCTTTCCTGGTGCCCTCACAAGAGACCTTACTACAAATAGATGTTGAAATATAATATATACTTTATTCGATTAAATTAATATATTTTAAAAAATACTTTAAAATAAAAACCACAGTTGAAAATAAAGACTCATACAATTCTATTGGAAATTCAATTATATTATAAATTTATTTTGATTGAAAAAGTATCTTTCTTTTGTTATTGCACATAAAATATATACACAATATCCTATTGCACACAATTAGGCTACTTCTCATAGATGGCTCTTACGAAGCAAGCTAAATTTTTTTTTAGTATGGTATGATATCTATATTTTGTCGGGACGAGAACTCGATTGGCTAAAACGGGACATTGTCAATAATCATTTACTGTTAAAAAAAATCACTGAAAAAAAAATTTCCGATTTATCAGATAAGAAAATGAAAGACTAAACTCTCACTTAATACATTAATTTGATCTAATTTTTTTTAAATTCATAATTTTAAATTCGTCATGTTCAGCTGCATTTTCACCAAAATATTTTCTGCGCAAAATTTTAAATTTACTGTCAGTTTCTACGGACACAAGGGAGTGATTAACATTATTTACTGATGTTAATGAAATAGAACGATTTCTCTTTTGATCATCGATCGGTTGTAGCTTATAAGTTGTACGATGCATAGAAAAGGTTAAAATCAGGGATCTTTGACGCATGGCCCATGAGCCTTATGTGGCCCGCTGACGAAAATTCTTACATAGTTACAGAATTTATAGAAATGCTGACTCAAAAAAACTTCTAGAATTGGTAAAAGAAGTAAAATTTCAAATTTACTTCTAGAAAAAACATTTCAGACATAATGAGAGAATTAATTTTAGAAAAAATTAGAAATAATTCCGGAATTAGTGAGAAACAATTTAATAATTTTTTCAAGAAACAATTTTATATTTGCTGAGAGAAAGGGAGGGATTTCAGAGAATTAAGGGAACAAAGTTATGCCGCAATTTCATGAAAAATAATATTCAATGAAAAATATGTCCATAATTACTGAAAGAAATTTTTTTCAGAAATTTGACTATTTGTATTAATTAAATGACAAAATTAATCTATAACAATAAATATAAAATTCTCGAATATGGACTGTTTGACTCTGAACCCCCGGTGAGTTGTTAGGCCCATCCGTTTACACACCACTGTGTGAATCGTTACGTTTACTACAGTATGACTTTTTGGCCCTCGGGCTTCACAGAAACTTTCTCTTGACCAGCAGTGTCTGAGAAGTTGAAAATTCCTGGGTGGAATCCCCGAGTAAATCAGCATTGTGCGTAGGTGTGAGGTAAAAAAATAATTTGAATCAGACAAATATGTGAATTTAAATAATTTTGAAATTTATGAAAACAATTTGTATTCACGATTTCAGAGAAAACAAGGAATTGAAGGGTAAAAGTGACGAACATTGTAAGTGCCAAAAAGGGAAAATGTTGGGAAATCGCTAAAAAACTGTTTTTGCAGCCTGTAGGAACGTTCACACATTTTGGCTTCTCTTCTTCACACGCTCTTTTGAAACACTTAGAGGTCTATCGGGCACTTCTCTCCATAAACCGCATTATAAAGCTTTGATCATTTGAGACTTTAACGTGAAAAACTGTATTTGCTTTGAAAATACGGGACCATGCGAGAAATGTTTTATTCAAGATTGAGATGCATCAAAAATGTGAAATATGCGGGACGTTATGGTCGTCCTAACGGAGTAATCGAAAATGTATAATTATTAGACGACCGTTTCCATTGACAAGCGCTAATCCCATTCCTCAGAAGACACGGGTGATACAATGCCGTGATTTTGCAATAAAACCCCCTAGGAATGATTTTGTGAGAATTTTTAGGTGTATGACGTTATTAAACTAGCCATCTGAATCGGATGAATCCAGCAAAGTCGTAAATTCACCACAATATAAACCGAAACTATTCCGACACTGACAGATAAGAACTCTAAGGAACTCCCTGCCTAGAAAAGTTCACTTTATACCTTGATGGCCTCCGTCATTCGCTCTCCATTTTCTGACAGAACGCTGTCTTAAATCTTTCATATAAGGGAAGTTTCTCATTTGACAGATCCTCTGATAACGTCTTCACATGGGAAATGATACAATTATTATAGGAACCAGAGACCAATCTCTCTGTGGGACGACAGAGGTTTCCGAGTACGTCTCCGTCGTCCATAAAGATAGGGACTCATCCTCCAGCGATCATTACGCGAGCAATTATCGCAGAATTACGTGGAATACCTCCTAAGAGAAGACCAAACAAAAGGTGGAAAAAAGGATTAAGATATGAACAGGAAAAAGAACAAGCGAACAAAACTCGCTTGTTCTACATTGTTTGATCTCTTAAACGGTCGTAAAGACTCTCCAAGCGAATCGTGATATAAAGACATAACTTCCTGTTTACCCAAACGAGAAAATGGTTTCCTTCGCCATCTTTACTCTCAAATTATATGGATGGAAACTTCTTCCAAAGGAATGATAATTGTTTTTCTATATCCTCACCTTTTTTTCCTCTAGATCTCCCACAGGTTGCCCTCAAAGTAACTGGGAGAAGTGATTCGTGGACTATGACTATCATCCAGAATCCGAATTCTATGAGCCAACTGATCCCTGAAAAACTTAATTTAAGGATGGAGTCACGTAAAAACTGTTGTTGGCGATTCTGAGAAATGCAGCCAGCCCTTTTTAAAGGCGTATTCAACGGTCTCCGCTCACGATATCCGATTAAGCAGGGATATTCGATTATGCGGGGAATCAATTCAATTGCTTTTTTTACCATCGTTAGTATCGTTTGTATATTGGGAACCGATGAAAGATCAATATTAATGAAGCTTCTGGAATAAATCGGACATAAAATTAAATGAAAATTAATATTGAAGCAGCTATTACCCGCAGCTTCGATCGTGTGGAATTGGCAATCTGAAATTTCCCCCTAAGACCCCACCATAGGGGATGTATTTCGAAAAAGTCCTTCTTAGTGAGTCTCTACGTTATTAGATAAAACTACTAACCGAATTTCATGTTTATAGCTCCTGTTTCGGCTCAACGATGATGAATCAGTAAGTCGGGACGTTATTTTATATACAGGGTATCCTGTAAGTCTTAAAGCGGACTTTATCTCATCCATCGTCCGTCGTAGAGGCCGGGAGAGGGGGGGGGTTATGGTTCTAATTTTAAAAAAATACTGAAAATGTGTTCAGGCATCACTCAGTACCAGTTTCTAGAGTGATGACAGGATGTGTCATTAAATAAAAAAATCCAGATTTTCTCATACGGTACTGTCTTCCAACTTTCAATCAGAAAGTTGTTGCTCTGCATTTCCTAAGGCCAACAAAAAAAACCCATGCTTTTAACTGCAATATTCGCTGAGATATTTGAATTCGCAATTCTGGGAAAAAGTTGGGAAAGAACAGCAATGAGGGAAAGAACACTGTCCGTTAGTTTATGCTGTTCTTTCCCAACTTTTCTCTGGTTTTTGAATTCCCAAACACACTTTAGCATTTTTTTTAAATTGAAACCATAGCTCTATGGCAAACTGTTGATGAGATAAAGGCCGAATTAGGCCTTACAGGTCACCTGGTATCAGGGGAGGCTGAAGCATAATTGCCTCCCGGGTGCAAAGCCTCATGTGCAGCCCATAAAGGTAATTTTCGCAGGGGCTAACAGAGCTTGACAAACAGCCCACGTGACACTGGTATAAACCTGCTTTTTCTTTGTACAAAGCCACACATTTTAACTGTACATAGTTGCAGTGACCATACGTCCCGCTTTTAAAGAAGCTGCTCTGTATTTTTGTGCGGAATCATTATACTGTTCCAATTTATTCCAGACAACTTAACTCCCATTACAGCTCTTACACTTATGCTGCAAAGAGTAAGTGTGAGCCGAATTTTTTTAAAGATATTTATTTCAAATTCGTATCTCGTGCTCCAGAAAAGACAGGTGAGATGACGAGTTTTTCCCTTGACTTTATTTGACCGTTCCAGAAAAATTACTGAGTGGGGGCACTAAACGGCGCACTTGCCCTCATGACCTCCACAAGGAGAGGGGAGACCTCCAGCCCTGGGGCCTGGGACCATTACTATCATTTCACTATAGAAGAGCCTGTGAAAAGTTTGGGAACCCGCTAAATATTTCAGCCCAGGGCCCTGCTCAAGAATCTGAAGGCCATACCGGCTCCTCGTGAAAGAACACATTCTTGTTTCTGGTATTACGATCACACTACTGTCCGTCCCTTCAAGCTCTGTCAACATCTTCGTCGTCAAAGTATGGCTGAGAAGCGTGATGCCACTTACGTGTTTACCATTGGAAATTTTTAAAAAATTTAGATGTTTAACCAAAGCTTATCTAAGCTGCCGCCCCAAACAACCTGCCCCCCCCCCCCGGGTTGCAGTGCATCCTCGCTTAAGCCGACCTTGCCTGGTGTATAATGATCACAATAAAAGTTAGCCCCTTCTATGGAAGCGACAGAAAACCAAATACATAATTAAATGTGTTAAAGACAGCTTAGATACTTCTAGGCCAGTACTCAGTCTCTCAAGTCTAGGTTTCTTCCAAGTCTAAACTTGGCAACATATTTGCCATTGATTTCGAATGTTTTACCATGAAAATATTACAACCATAGTGGTTTATGTGTATTAATGGTTCTTGTGTGAATCGTAATATTTGATAAAGTGGAGAAAAGTTGCTGAACTTATCCGATTAAGAGGGGAAGGTTAACATAGTCTCTATAGGAGAAATTTAGGTTCCAGAGGATTTTATTTGAATAAGCGAGGAATACACGTTTTTCCCATTACCCTATTAAGTGAGGCCGACTGTACATCCCTATTTTTGTTCGGTTGAAAATTTTAAGGACCAAAAATGCATTGCTGACTACTACTTCGTTCAGGAACTTTGAAGAAGTTTCCAGAAAATTTGCAATAGGACTGGGATGGCCCAACTTCTGACATTCGTGGCACCGTTTGGAATTAGATTAGAATTTGTACCAATTCGAGGCACCCTGAAATGATCATACTAGTGGTCATCACGGTCTTATCACTGTCAATGTAATATCTTCCCAAAAAAAAAATATCTATGAGCACCAGTGATTGACCTCATCAAAATGTACCGCGGCACACTTCAGAAATCACCGTTTTTAAAGAGATTTGATATTTCTGGTAGGTATATTTGCAATTTCTACTTTTGTAGGTATAACCGAGGACGTCAGCAGGACCGACCTTTGAAATTGCACACCAAGTTTGAGGGGGCGGAGCGTCGGGGTACAACGAAATTCTTCCAGATAACTTTTATTTAATTACCTTCAAAAAAATTTTAAATGAACAGAAATTGTGATTGAGATGGTATATATGAGTATTTTTCTTCCATATTTTAGTTATTTTACTAAGGTATTTAAAAATATTTTCAATTTTTGATCGTTTTGATGGGGGGGGGGGAGAAGTGTGGCAAGACCCCCCCCCCCGTGCCCCTATCTGCTAACGCCTGTGGGTACAGTTTAAAACTGGGTAGGTCTACAGACGTGTTAGTGTTTTGTTAGGCGCCCACAAAGGACAACGGACTCGTCCTCCATTTTTGACATAAAACTGGTATTCCTCTCGAAGCGACGTCATTTGGTTAAGAAAGGCGAAGGATAGGGAACAGCGAATGACTATAGCGATAATACTGATGTCATCTTGGAGATGGCGGATGAGTGAAACTAAAATTTCAGGGAGATATAGGTATTCAGTATCTACCAACTTTGTTAATTTGATACCAAACGGGGGGGGGGGAAGCCGTAATTTTGCCACACTCCTTCACTGTAAAAGTAAATGATTCTATGACGGTGTTTTCAGTTTCCTTAAAATTAGCTGTTCCCTAAATATTATATCCCCTGCCTTAGACAGGGGTGTAGCGGACTCTCTATCTGAAGTCAGAATTCTCCAATATCATCCTTTCCCATGCAGTTGGCCATGGCGACATGGAGAAATAAATTGCAAAAATACACCTGTGATGGAAATACCCTTCGATACATGGTGTCGCATACATTCGTGAATAGTTGAAATTTCATAAAAAATTGATGGAGAATTCGTGTATTTCAATACGGCGTTGGAGAAGTTATTCTCACATTTTGGTGCGGAAAAAAAAATTTGGTTCAAATTTTTGTCGATAGAGGATGCTGCAGGAAGGCAGATCAGGAGTGATTGGACCTGAGCATTTCTTCAATTCCGTCTGTGTCCGAAACGTTCGGAGAGCCTCATTAAAAACATTCGTAAAGTGATTCGAGGATGAGGTAAAAAAGGTCAGCATAACAATGAAAACTTTATATAAGCGCTAGAAACAGGAACATTCAGAAATAAGCTATTAATCATGCACAATGCATTATATAGGACTATGATTTGCACTATTTGCAGTGATTTATATTCGTGCATTATCGACAAAAACTTTAAAGTTTTTTTTGTACCAAAAAAATGTCCCTTTGTGAAAACAACTGTCGCAAACCACATGCAAATTCCAATTCCTGCAATTTTATAATTTTTTCAACTATTTACGAATTCATGAGACATACAGAAGTGATGCCGCAACAAGGTTTATTGTTTAGAATACATCGTGCGTTGCCTCAACCATTAGATTTTCTTCCCCCTTCCTCTCTTTTAGCATTAAAATCCAATTTTTTAGACATAATCAAATCTTTAAATGTGCAATACTCAAAAGTAATTTTTGGCACTTTCGTGGCTTTGGCGTGGTGCCGACGACATAATTTTGGTGCTCCCCCTTTGTTGTTAAAGTCAATGGTTTTATAACGATTCCTTCTAAAAAATGCTGAAAATTTCAAAACTTACTACTGGGGCATTTACCCTTCTCCCCGGTTATGTCCCCAATAATCGGTAAGGTAAGTGGGCTGGGGGGGTAATATAGCCATTCAAAAAGCTATAGAGATTTTTGCTGACGACTTCATAGTAAATTCTGGAAAACAAATAATGTTAAAAAAATACTTTGAAAAGTTGTTGAAAGAGAAAAGAAATAATAATCCGTGGTAATCCCAAAACGGAGAAAATGTAGAAAAATAGTTTTTTTACCCTCGAAAAGTCTACCTTTTGGCTATATTTGCAACAAATGAAGGTAATACAAATACCACAGCAGAGACAAAATGCCCAACTAGGTGGCTGAAAAAAAGATGCCCACAAGAAATTATGGATGTGAAATTCATATCGAAACTATATCAAAAAATACAGCAATCCAATAAGAGCAATAAAAGACCAATAAGTATCATGAAATATAAATATACTGCCCATAAAAATTATAGTTGTCATACCTATGTATTGATAGCTTCTCGATTTGTTCCAATATTTTTATAGTATTTCTATTTAAACGTGTTTAGAGTTAACGGAGGTAAGAAATTCCATTTATCCACAGCCCTATTAGAAAAAAACTCCCTGCGACACCACAGCCTTGAATTGTCCCACACTAAACGACACTGGTGTCCCCCTTGTCGAAGCAGTTGCAGTTGATTGACGGTGTATTAATAATTCATGGTCCATTTTATCCTTCCCGTTGAAAATCTTAAACACTTCAATCATTCTTCCCGACATCTGCGCTCTTTCATTGTAAACATCTTTCAACAAAATCAAGTCTCTCTTCATAGCTTAAGCCCCCGTGTGCCATCGAGAGCGAGAGCGGCTCTTCTCTGCACTCCCCGACCAAGTGGGGTCTTCAAAACCCGACGGCATACTCCAATCCAGGACGAAATAAGCCCCGGAAAAGTGGAAGGATCGGTCTAGAACAGCGGTTCTCAATCTTTTTTTGACTCGCGGAGCCCTTTCTGGTATATAATTTCTGTGGTGGAGCCCCGTTATATAGGCCTATTTTTCATTCATTCATCAAAGAGTTACTGATTTAATATTATTATTCAAATATACTTATAATTATTTTTTCCGAATTTACTGTTCCTTGTAGTTTTTTCGAGCTGCCGCGGAGCCCCTTGGGAGTAACGCGGAGCACCGGTTGAGAACCGCTGGTCTAGAAGAAGAGTTCCCTTAAAACTTCTCGCCTTTGTCGAATAGAAACTATAAATGCGGGAAAATTCAAAATATACACCTGCTTCATCCGTCGTTTCTCATTAAAGTCAATTTACGACATTATTTATTACAAATGGAGAACTTATCCATGGCTTTCTACGATGATGCGTAGTTATGATGCTTCCGGAGAAACACTGGAAGTAGCTACGATAAGGCCGCAGCAATACGCTTGTCCACGTACACAAGTCAAAGAAAAGATGCGCAAATAACGAACAGAAAATGCCTCCAAATCGTTTATTGCAGCAGTATGTGTTGTTCCACATGACCACTATCACCATAGGGGATAGCAAATTGCAAGCGAGTCACAATTCCAGCAACGGCAGAGTGCAGCAAGTCCACATAAACGGTTTATAACGGTGAACTGGTTATGGATTCGGAGAGCAAGTTCTTATAACCATCTCATTTGCACATTTCCACCGAAGTAGCTCGTACCAGCGCCACGTATCGGCTGTTTTTTGAGTTTTTTCCCCCCTGTCTTAACTCATTGACGCCGGTTGGTAAGAAAATTTGCCATCCCGATTTTTAATATTTTTCTTCGCCAATAAATGAGGGGAGGGGTTCACTCAGTGTTTTTTTTTTAATTTAAAAAAAATCAAAGTCGTCTTTAATGGGTTAAAAAAATTCCCGTGAACTAGTGATGCTAACCCTGCAAACCGTTTTTTATTTCGGTTGTTTTTCCCTGTTTCTATGAATTTTCAACGTTTCTACGGACTTTTTGCCCACCCTGTATGACTAGAGACCTGGTCGTATGAAATTTTTGACAAAAATTCTGACAAAATTTTGATTAGTTGATAAGGTTTTTTCAATACGTTTTTTAAGTGGCTGTTTTCAATACGCTGCCAACCATGGAATCAACTGGCCAATCGCAAAACAATAGTGTGGGTCAAGCCACTCATGTACATAAATACAACCTAAGACTCCAGAAAACCGGTTTATCTATTCTCCTGATGATGCCAACCACTAGTGTTAGGGAAACGTTGAGAACTAACTCAAACGGACGACGTTCTTCGAACCCGAAAAATCAATTTTGATACTCGCACATGCGCAGTGAATATAGCGTACCTGGCCATAAAACCAATCTTTCAAATATTGGAAAAGAAAACCTACCGTACAAAATCAAAGAAACCTACACGAGACAAAATTTTATGCAAATTGAAATTATATATATATATATATACAATAAATGCAGTTAAAAGGGCGTTAAAAACTGCACATGCTATTATTAACGAACCATAGCTGTTGAGTAATAGAACCTGAGAAGAAATGCAAATCTATCGCACGAAATGCAAAACAACGTGATTTTCCGAGGGACACATCCACCAATATGTATTATACAAAATTTATATCGATGAGCTCTTATGATGTCTTTGTAGCTCTCTGTGGCCAGGCGTCAGGTTTTGCACCGCGTCTTCCCTCGTTGGCTTGGTCAGACAAATAGCTTCAGAAAATAAGAATATCAAATTTTGGATTCCCTTAGAAATAAAATAAAAAAAATCCAGGAAATTGGTCACATTACCAACATGACCATAAAACCATCAGACACCTTATCAAAACACTTAAACAAATTTCTCACCTAAATCATTTTCATTGCCATAAATAATGAACTTCCTTTACTTGCACGCGCAACCTCCTACTTTCACCAGTGAAATCGGCAATAAAGGCTCTCGACCAGCTGTCATTTCGAAAGAAAGTGTTAGGAAATGCAATAATTGCCGCTCGAAAAGATGCACGCAATTTACCATCTTACTAATGTACTGCAATCGCGGGCGTTACGATTGAGGTTCTTCTTAAACGAGTTAAATTACCAAAACACAGCGTTTTCAATGTGTCAAGTGGTAACATTTTCCTTTTTTCTTTTTATAGGGGTAGTAATAATAATAATAACAACGATAATAAGGGGAAATAATAACATTAAAATAGCTCCGTTTCCCTCACTGGAGATAACTTCTTATGACTTGAGGAAGACTCGCATCGCTGCTTGATGCTCTCTATAATGCCGCCAATTATATTGAACCCGAGCTTGACGAGTCTTCCTGCTTTGTATTGAAGGTCATTTCTTATGCAGTAAAAGCTTTTGAATTCATTTTTATATTTCCTAGTACGAGTCACCTCCTGTTCGTGTCTGTGGACATCGTGAATCCACTCTGAAAGCGGATCGAAACGGCATTCCTCAAGAAATTGGCTATTCGGAAAAGTGTTTTTTTTTATATAGAGGAAAGTATTTTGGATCAGAAAGTACTAAACTTGACCCTTCAGAGAGGTTTTATTAATGTGAGTTCACATCTGAGTTCGTATCATCACTAAGAGTATCTGACGATGCAGAGCATCCCTTAGGGGGTGTGAGATATCACGATTATTTGAGAAAAGGCACATCTCCTGGATACGTGCCCTTTCTACAGTAAACTGACTGTACCCGACATCGGCGCATCGGTTTGCCAGACCACAGAAAGAGGTTTGCGGTACACGTGAAGAGCTAAATGTCAAAATTAAGAATAACTCACCAAATGAAAATGCAAAGCGAGTTTCTGCGGCAGATAATATGCCCACTTGAGGCGTTAAAATTTTTTTTATTCTGCTAAAAAGACGTTACAAAGAGGTGTGTAGAGCGTCCAGACACTTATGGTATTTGTGTAGACTACAAGAAGCAGAACCTCCCATTACCAAACATTCCTGTACATGAAATTGTTTTTTTTTTTTAAATTTATTGCCGCCAACTCTCGGTCAACTGCTTTTGTGCGTATGATATGAAGATAAAAAAACTACTATCTTTATCATGAGGGGATGCTATTACTACTACTAAACCATACATGAACCTCGTCCACATTCCAACTTCCAACGAATTGGTACATGTGGGAATGCACGCGTCCGTGTTGTGAATCTAACTGGAAGCTTGTTTCCGTGTAATGCTTGTTATAGTGCTGCCATCTACCACATAGCAGGATAGCAAAGATAATACAAAAGATATCCCTCATGGAGGGGATAGCAAAAAAAGGGGTAAAGAGGTATCATCTTTTATTTACCAATACATAAACAATCACATTACTCAAACAGCAAAATATATGCATGTCTTTTCAGATGCTTGCACTGGCCATAATAAGAATCACACTGTGTTGAGGGCCTTCAGGGACGTCTCAAGAGCATCATGCGCCCTCGGGACCAGTGATTTTTCTGAGGCCCTCTACCTGGCAAATTCTCAAAATTTTCAACGAGATCACATTTTTGTGAAGGTCCCCTCTTCTCATGGGGTGCCCTGGGCCGTGTCCGGGTGGACCCATGAGTTAAGACGGCACTGAGAGCTTTACTAGCTATATCTCACGCAAGAAAAATTCCTGTAACACAATATTTTCCTGTAAAGGGTCACAGCTTCTTGCCATGTGACAGAAAGTTTGGGGTCCATCCAGGGCCGGACTTGAGGAGGTGCGAAAGGTGCGGTCGCACCGGGCCGCGAAATTTCTAAGCGCGGCCTTGGGGTCATCAAAAGAGCTATTGAAAACAAAGATAAAGTGTATACACTAGAAGAGCATGAAACCACTAATACATAAAAGAGGGGCAGGGTTAGCATCGCTAAAAGAGGTCACGAGAAATTTTTAAGACAGGAAAAAAAAATAATTGAAAAAACAGCCGATGGGTGGCGCTAACTCTCCCTTCCCGTTATTTTGCATCTGCTGAAAATTTTGAAGAGGGTTTAGAAATTAGTCTGCCAGACAGTTTTTTAACGCTGTGTTGAACAATGTCGTGAAATATTACACTGCGCAAGTGCGTAAAGGGTGCGGTAGAAAGGGTCTATAAGATACTCGCCTGAAGTACCAAAGCATGTTTAGAGGTGTCGCGAGTTCGATACCCGGTTCGTCCTTGTCAGAAAACTTTCCTGACATAGGGGTACAACAGAAACGACATAACCACAGAAAAAATTGCTACCGCAGGGAGTCCCCCATCGAGGGGTTAGCGCACCAACCTCTCGATGAGTATGAAAACAAGGCCTGCCGTTCGGAATCGGCAATAAATTGTAGGTTTCGGTCTAAAATTAGCCCTCGTGTACAGAAAATGACCGTGGTGCGACAAAAATGATCAATGATCAAGAGCGTAAGAAACTTCGCATATTTGTCTTCGTTCCAGGATACAGCTTAATATTCGGCCAGTTGCATATGGCGATGGGCTGGTGTAGGCGGAGGAAAACTCCCGCATTTAAGGACGTCATTGACTAGAAAAAAACATTGTAGGTCGAAAAAAATTATCGTTCTAAAGTCCACCAAATGGCGTCCAACGTTTTATTAGTTCGAAACTGGCTGAGGATATTTCCTGACCAAGTGGTGATGATCCCATCTAAGAAAGAGAAATGACGACAAAAGGCCATCTCATAAGCTTATGATTACCTGAAGTCCCCGATATTGAGCAGTTAGTGAATGGCCCGCAAATCCCGCAGCAGGGTTCATAGGCTGAACGAACGTTTTCAACTTTCAGCTTAGATACGAAAGCAAACGACAAGTACCGACAACATCATCTGTCACCGAAGTGGCACAATGTCGCGAGGCAGAAGATGAACTATACACAGGAAACACTGCGCCCCGAGGAGGCGAATGCTCGCGAAGCAGTTTCTGACATTTTGGTAAATAATTGTTGAATATGATATTTGATGATGAAGAAATTCTGGAGAGGTAGGGCTTCGCTGGGTGGTGCGCATGTGCAACATCGGGAGCCATAGCTTGGTAAGGAGCCAGATGGCAGAATTGCATCAAATCAGGTCGGAACGAGCGGCCCACAGGGACACCACTAATGCTGCTTGATGGGAGGGGGGGGAACTGGATAGTGCCCTCATCATGGATAAAAAAGAGGAAAGAGGGCTGGATGTGCCGGACCGGGTGGCCTTCGAATGTATCTCGAGGGCTTCCCGGTCGGACACCTTCAGCACTCTCCAGCACGGACCAACTCAGCCGAGTAAATGGCTAATATCCCTAGCGGGACAGAGCCAGGTCCCTGCGTGGTAAGAAGAAGAAGTCTGGGATCTTTGGCGGGCCCACAATTACAGTGTGAAAAAAACACAAACAAAAAAAAAAGTGATAGGAATTATCCCCTAGGTCACTGGGCTGGAGCCCTGTCACCCTCAGTGCACTGTCTGTCTATATTCTTCATGATATTCATTTCGAAGGTTATCAGAAAATATAATTTTTAAGAGTAATGTCAGTCTTCCCCTAAATTTTAAGAGTAATTTCTGTCCTCCCCTAAATTTAAGGGTATTTTCGTGAAACGAAAATTTTTTCGGTCAAAATCTTTAGATTTTGAAGGAGTATTTTCACTCCTCAACGAGGTTTAGGAGTAAAATTGAATTTTGATGTCGAATCACGTATCTAGATACGTTTTGGTGAACGCTACTGCTACCTACACCGAAGTGCCAAAAGTCATGGAATACCTAGTAACATTGCTGCACTTAGCCGGGGAGGGCCCACACGATATTAAGAGGTATCCCATGACTTATGGCACTTCAGCACTGAAGACGTGGGATACCTCTTAATATCGTGTGCGAACTCCTTTTACCCGGCGAAGTGCAGCAATATTAAGAGGTAGCCCATGACTTTTGGCACTTCATATCCATGTTATGGAGGACATGGATAGTGCTGCTATCTTTCAGAAACGAGTGTTTATGATGATGAGTGCTCATATGATTATAATTTGCGTTTAACACATTAAACGCATGTTTAGAAATCGAAATATGAGGGCATCAAAGCATTATTTTGTATAAAAACATTAGTTTTTCAATTGTTTGAAATATTTTAACGGCATATTTTAATATATTTTGAATTCATTTACATTTTATTCGATAATTTTGTTCATTGCGGCGTTATGTGAATGGTTGGTTGGAATCAATAACCTACCGCTAAGTCTTATCAAGGTTGAAGAACGTCTCCACTCTATTTGTGAGGTTTGGTGGCAGATACGCGCAACGTCATTTCCGAACAAGTGTAATGTGGGGACACATTTACTTACAACCAAAAGCTACTTCTTAAATTTATTTTTCTCTATACCCTTGCTTTCTTTTATTCCCTTCATTGATTGGATAGAAGTTGTACAGGGGTGCTGTATTATTTCACATCACGTTAAAGGTCAGTTACATTTTTATCACTGGCATGCCGACTGTTTTTGGAACATTTCATACCAAACAATTTTTTACCCGTTAAAGTTACGGGAGAAGTGGCGTAAATCAGTAATCATGCATAACCACCAATCGGCCAAGTAAAGCGGATCTTCCTCTCAGTGAGAAACATGGGGTATAAAATATCATACGTGCTAGTAACTGCCTCCTGTGCCCGACTGGCATGGTGGTAAGATGCTCGCCTACCATCGTGAAGGTTGTTGTCAGGGTCCCGAGTTCGAACCCAAGGGAGGATGTAGATAAGATATTTTCCCTAATGAACTCGAGGCGACCACCGGTAGACAGCGCCTTCACTTCCAACCCATCTCACTAATGGCATTAAATTGCAATATAGCGATACGGCCAGAGTTGGTGTTTGGTGAAGTAGTAGTAACTGCCTCCTTATACGGGGATACTAAAGTTTGGCAACTGATGGGAGACTCGGTATATTGCGATGGTGCTCCTCACATGAAGATATTGGCAACGAATACGCATTACTATTCTAGTCGCAATATTCCAGCGACGGAGATACTAGTAACTTTGCGTGCTAGTCGAACATTTGTAGCGCGACTCCATAGGGGTCATTCAAGTATTACGTCAGCATCGGAGGGGTTTGCTGACTTTTGATGACAAGGGGGGAGGGGGATTTGAAGGTTGCTTACGTCATCAACCACCCCCTTTTTGAAGATATGAAATATTCTAAGCTGCGCTGACGAAATTTTGCTGACAGAGGGGGTTTATATTCCATGCCCCACCAAAGTATCTCTGAAATCCTGATGTCCCCGTACTTTTTTCCCCGTTGTAACCCCCCCCCCCCCGGTGAGACTTTCATAGCCCGATATATAACAAAAAAAATTTTTTTTTCTTTTCTTTTTTTTCCTTCAAGTAAAAAAAAAAATTACTTTTTCTTTGCCTCTTTTTTTAAATTTTCAGACCAGGAATCTTTGCCCCACCCTCATTTCTGTCTACTTTTGGTTGGTCGAAAGCAGGGAGACTTCAAGAGGGCCCGTGAGCTTGAGCGAGAAAACAACTAACTCATTGTTTTTACATTGCTACTACTACCTATATCCATAATATGGAGGGCATGGATAGTCCTGCTTGAGTGTTCATATGGTTATAATTTGCACATTTTCTACTGCACAGGAATTGGCAGAGTCATGATGAAGGGGGGTTTGATGGATTATAACTATCCATTGGAACCCCGTTCCACCAATTACGGTTTTGTTTATGAACAGGTATGCAAGTTTTGCTTGCGTTATATAAATAACTAGCTATAATACCCGGCGCTGCCCGGGTTTTCTTCAATGAGGCTTTTTTGCATCACGTGATATCTCCCTCCCTTTTTCTTGAGGGACATACAAACCGTGTCCAAGTTAACCAATATGGCGACCTGCGCGATTCATGAAATAAACAAATCTAGATTTACACAGAAACGTAGAAATGAATATATATTTTTCTTTTTTTAAGGGGCGCTAGGTATTTCGATCCCCCCCCCCCCTGAACTTCAAGTTATCCATCTGTCTGTTCCAGCTTCCAAAAATCCTTAGTTAAAGCTGTGGAATTTTTTCGATGCACTTTTCACGGGCTCATAACTAATTTTAAAATATCCTAACCCACATGAATTTATGCAAATAAATATCAAAAGAGACAATATGGAGACATTAATTTTCATACTTGAGAAGATATAAATGAAACTAATAGTATTGCTCGAATATCCAACTCAAAAGTATAGGTTTGGCTAATTACTTCATATTTAATCTCCTGGGCTTCGTATATCTCTCAAAGCGAACTCAATATTTCAAAAATCGAGTATTTAATACAATTTTTAAAACTATTGATGTGACAGAAAACCCCACCAAATTTCCGCATTTCTACAGTAAAATCGACAATTTTAGCACTGATTTCTATGAGGATCACCCTTTTCCTGACTTTCAAAGCGATGCTGATGATGATTATGACGTCTATTCAAAAAGCCTCATTACTGAGAGTATATTGAAAATATGGCAAACCATTATAAAGGCATAAAACTATTATACATATACTAACAGGATTAAAGAAGGACAAACCGTTGTAAAGGCATATACACGTCTGAAACGCATTGCTAGGGAACCACGGTAACCAAAGTAAACGTTCGGAAAGTGATTGTTGAGGCCCAAAAACCATTGTTGCCGGACAGTTTTTTGCCCATTTGGGGCATTTGCCCTGGTCTGACGAAATTTTAAAGTAGCATATCGTTCAAGTCGGGTCCCATTTGGTATATATGCAAAATTTGGCGACGATCGATTTAAAATTGTAGATTTGTATAGAGAACATACACACACACACACACAGAAAATCAATTTTATATATATAGATAGATGATAGGATTTTTCTTTACCCGCATAAAGAAAAATGGCGCTATAAGGATTAGACCAGAGGTTTCTACCGTTTTTGTATGCACGAAGACCTTGTTTGTTTAAAAAATTGTCCAATAGGAGCAAACATTAATGTTCCTCAAATATACTTTATTAAGATCCCCCCCCCCCATATTGAAAAAATAAAAAAAAAACTTCAATTTTGCTGAAAACTCCACAAGAGAGCTCTACTGGGAACTTGAGGATCGGCGGAACAACAATTCGAAAACCTTATCAAGGACCACTTCTTCATCTACAGGGTGCATAGTAGGGTTTCCAAATTCCCGACATTTTGAAGCCCTCGGGAATTGAGAACGGGAAATCGAATTTCCCGAAAACACTTACTTACAGTGAAACCCTATTTACACGACTCCTTCCGTTTATACGACGTTATTTTCATCCTCAATTACTCTATACTTTTAAACTTAAAATATTTCATTTATACGCTACATAACTTCAATTACACGACGATTTCCCAACACGAATCCCAAATTTTATAATTGATCGATAATATGTTATCATTATATTTATATTATTGTAACATTAATAATCCATGCAGAAGGTAGTACAAATCCCTACGTTAAAGCGTGAACTGGCACTCGTGCTTGTGTACTCGACTCTCCTGGAGGAGACCCTGGAGGTTGGCAAAGGAAAAAAAGAAAGTAAAGAATGCCTTACTTTTGTATAGTTTGAATTACAACTTGCCGATGCCGCACTAAGATGGCTTCATTCCAATTATGCTGATCACATGCTTACACATCACTCGTAATCATTATTGATAAATATAATAATTTATACGCACTAACACATAATAAGCATTCGAGAATTCTGCGTTTTAAACTGCGTCTAAACGTTTGAGATTTGCAGCGTCAACTGCATAAAGTGATTTTTCCCCTTCTTGTACATCACAGTTTTTGTTTGTTCGCAAAAAATTCCCGAGAACGAGGATAGCGGGAATTCTCGAGCGGAAACCCTAGTACATAGCTAACAGCACGAACCGCAAATTGCTGGTGAACCTGATCCTAGATACATTCTTCTAATTGGAAAAATATCCAAATAACGTGTAGAACTCGGATATGCCATTCATGTTACAAGAGGTTGAAAAGAAAATTGTTGAAAAATTTTATACGGACACCCTGCCCCCGAATATTACAATTAGGAAGTTATTGCCCTGTCTCTCCTGAGGTGAGACCTACACAAAAGAAATTCCACGTTCAAGTGGAATATTTTCCGATATATTTGAATTCCAAAAACGGGGGGAAGTTGAGAAAAACAGGATAAATGGGGGGTAAAACGCATCTTGGCCACATCTGACGCATCTAAATTCTACACTTTTTAATTGGATACTTTTTCCACTCTAATTTCCACTTTCTAATTGGAAGTATACATCTAGGAGCCGCCGTGGTGGTCGAATGTTCATAATGACAGAATCGCGAGGATCCGAGTTCAAACCCCACCGTCGCCTCAGTGGTGATCGGCTAGTTTTCTGCGGTTCCCAACTTCGAGGAACGAAACTGCGAGCCGATCTCCCCGTTAAAAAGTCTCGCCACAGAGAGTAACAGGCGGTACAATTCGTTCACAACGGTACAATTATTCACTCATTACACTTCACTCACTGTGAGTTGAGAAAAACTCGTAGTTTAAAAAATTCATTGCAGATGGCAGCACTACACATAACAAGCATTACACAGAAACAAACTTCACGGAAGGTTCACTATTCGTACATACATATTCCAACGTGCACAAATTCGGTAGAAGATACGCAGAGGAATATGAACGAGGTGCATTGTGTGGGGTAGTAGTAGTAGTATACCTCTAGGATCAACGGTTCACCAGTAATTTGCGGTTCGTGCTATTAGCTATGCGCTCTGTATAAGTCTCTAAGAAACAAAGAAAATACTGTATTAGTAGGCTGATATCGTATTTCATCGGAAAATAAACACAGAAACAAGGGACATGTCAAAAGACAATGTATATATAGGATATCGTCAATTCTCACCAAAAAAGTTGCCAAACACGAGAATAATTGGCAATTAAAAGGAAAGCTATTTAAGTGTTGCCTAGAAATAGCAGGCTATTAGAGTAGCTTGAAATGTATGTTGTGGGAAAAAAAAAACCCTGTTGATTAAAATCAAAACGTTATTTATGGATGATAATTAATTATCTCTCAATATAATTAACCCTTTAAACGGCGTAAGAGAAACCAATTAAGTCCAGAAAAATGCTATATCTTTTTTTTATGGAGTAGGCTTTCTTTTGATATTTTGGTTGGTGCTAGAGTTAAGGGGGGATATTGCGAAAGTTGAGAAATCAACTTTACAAAATATCTGGGCTTGTCAATGCCAAAATGAGAGGCGTTTATGGAGGCGAGTTATCTCGTCAATGCCGCCGAAAGAGTTATTAAAAAATAGTCATCGGATGCAGATAAGGAATTAAAATTTAGTTAAGTTCTATTAAAAACGGTAAATGTTTATGAAATACGTGCGTGTATGTGTGTGAAAATACCGGAATGTCCCGTAAAATACGAGTCGCATAATCACGCTATGCATTAAATTTGTTTTTCATAGAGTGACCATATACGGCCTTTCTTCCATTCTAGTCTAATTTTTATGATCAATCCTCTAATTCGCCACCATGTTATAATCCGCCTGCAACTCCCCCCCCCCCCCCCGACTCCTGCAAGTACATCTGTGTCTCTAAAGTCACTCTTGTAGTCATTCACATACTTGCACACTGTTTTGGTCTCTCACATAGTTGAATACGTTCTAGGTCACTCCTTGGTGTTTGGCCAGAGGCGGATTTATTGAGGGTTATACAAATTTCCCATATTTCATTATGTTCCTTCACCACTAATTCCTCTAATTTTTCACCCCCTCTGAACTTGCCACCTGAGCTATAGCTCACTAAGCATCCCTTTCCCGTAATTCCTCACTGGAGCCCCCAAATCTTTAAGGAAGAGGGGTGCCGATACGAAAGATATCCTGGAGATATAGAAGACTGAAATTTCAAGGACCTTCTACACTGACCGCAGCAAGTATAATTCAGTTTTCGTGCCTGAAAATAAATGACAAAAATAAAGCACTTTTAACATTGAATATTTACAACTACAGTCGGTCCAGCTTAATGGCATATCAAAGATTACAGTAAAAATACACGATTAGCAGTGTACACGATTATGCGGGGAACAATTCAATTGCTATTCTTCAACATTCGTATAGTTCGTATATTGAAAACTCATGAGGGATCAATGTTAATAAAGATTTTCGATTTACTCAGACATCAAATATGAAATGGGAATTATATTTAATTGCAGCGATCAGAATATACATTTGATCATTTTTTTATCGTCGCACCATGGTCATTTTCTGCACACGAGGGCTAATTAGACCGGGACCTACAATTTACTGCCGATTCCGAACGGCAGCCTTGTTTTTTATACTCATCGATAGGTTGATGCGTTAACCCCTCGATGGGGGACTCCCTGCGGTAGCAATTTTTTGCTGCGGTCAAGTCGCCGTTTTTTGTTGCACCCCTGTGTCAGGAAAGTTTTCTGACAAGGACGAACCGGGTATCGAATCCGCGACACCTCTAAACATCCTTTGGTACTTTAGGCGAGTATCTTATCGACCGGGCTACTGCACCCCGATCAGAATATACAGTCGATACCAGTTATAACGTTTCCCCGCTTAGTACCACTTATTTTTTTTTGGGGGGGTTCTCAACTGTAAGTATAATTCTCAATAAGATTTCCCGTTTAAAGCGTTTTCCCGCTTGCAACGTTCCTCCATGGCAGTTTTTTGAAAAAACGTTATAAGTCCTCTATTTGCTCAACAGAGAACGAAAAATGAAGTAAATGAACGTGCGTATTGAAGACAACTTGAATGCTCGGAGGCCAGTACCTACTCTCAAATGGAACTTTTTATTATAACATATTATTTTTCCATTAACTTTAAATGTTTCATTCAATAAAAACATTATGTGTACAGTAGTGGTTGACGTGTGTTAACAGTTCACAATATATTGAACGGGGAACTCTCACAATGTTTCTATGAGAGACTTAGCTATAGCAAGGGCAGTTTGTAAGCCGCCAGTCAGCCTCTCCGGGCTGGGCAGCGACAAGAAAAATTAAATTCTGTCTGTGTCTCTATGAGAGAACTTCCAGTGCCATAGAAAGTTATCCGTTTCCGATTGAGCGGGGACGACTGTATTTATTGATACCATTAGCGTAATAATCATGATAACATGAATCTCCTAACTAAAAAATAGAAATTGTTTGTGCCCATCGGTCGTAATCCGTTGAAATCCGACTCGAACATGGTCCTGAATTCCCCCTAAAGGAAGTTATTCCATCATAGAGGAGAGTAGCCATACCATTCGCGGGCGTACATTCCGTTACTTGGTTTAAAGGACACGCATATTTTTTTGTTGTTGATGAGAGAAATAAATCCAAAAAATAAAAGGAAATATGACACAATATGTCACCCAGTTTCCTGTGTGTCAACGCGATCACCGATGCGAGTAAGCGCGTGGCTTCGAGCGATCGTATAAGTAAGCCCTCCCCCAGCTGCGTATTGTTGTACGTCAAATGCGTATACGGTTCATCGCATCCCTCGGCAATTTGACCCTTCCGTGAAAGATGGAATCGCTATAAGACGACGACAAGTATATATAAAAGAGGGGGCGGGGGGGAGAAGATTCATAATCAGGCCATACCGAGTCGAATTTAAACTTTCAAACCAGCGTGGGAACTCACGGCCGTTGAGCACGCGATCGAACATTTAGTAAGTAAGGGGTGGAAAAATGGCTTCTCTCGGATGTACGTACGCTGTTTCTGAACATCTCCAGGCTCGTATCCAGTTCACAAAAAATGTTGCGTAACATTCATTTTACAGTCTGTTACACTCGTTTAACCGACAGCAACGCTTCTAGACAGGAAAATTGGCATCATTGATAACCTATCGATCCTTTTTTTCTTCATTCTTATAGATCAGTGGTGGTTCCACATCTTTAGAGCTACAAGCATGGCCCCCCCCCCCAGCGTCAAAGCTGGAACCGACTGATATAATGTACAGTATATGTGTGCAGAGCGTCCATGATTAAAAGACCTTATATTAAAGTAGCCTACAGGCGAAACAAGTCATCAAAGAAGAGTGCGAAATTTTGTGGACGACTTCATGAAGTGAGGGATGGGAATTTGTTTCCGCGGAGGGGGGGGGGGGGTAGTTGCACATGTCGCCACCAGAGGGCGTTTCACTTTGAATAATGGTAGTAAATATGTAAATTTATGTAATGTCACACAGTAACTGTTATAAAACCTAGAAACATTTTCGTGTGTTTGCTGGTCACAATCACGATAAGTTTACGAGATCCTTGGCCAAATTGTTTTACCCAGAAAGCAATTCCGCAGTAACTGCTCTACGGAAATATCGGACTTGGAAAAGGATTCGAACAGGTCCAATGAACGTTAAAAAAAACCCGGAGTATGATAATGAAATCTGAAACCACAAAATCGTTGGTTGTTCGTCCTGGAAGAGGAAGAAAACCCGTTTGCGCTGTAGATGCAGTACCGGATATTTCGCTTCAGGTGGAAGAGGACAGAGCTTCAAATTCTCGTGGTAGCGCTAGTGTCAGGCGTGTAGCACAGGCGTTGGATAGGCCACGTTCAACTGTCCATAAGATCATGAGGAATATCCTCCGATATTATCCGTACAAACTTTCAGTTGTTTGCAGCGGTTGATTCCACATGGTTATGACGCTCGACTTCGGTTCTCACTGCAGTTTCCAGCTCCCGTTGAGGTCGATTCAGAATGGCTTCGGGATATCCTCTGCATAGGCGAAGCGCTTTTTCACTTTAAATGGTGCAATCAATACTCACAACTGCCAAATTTGGGAACCAAAAAATCCGCACGCTATCTTAGAGGTTCCGTTACACTCACCAAAAGTGACGGTATGATGTGGATTTACTGCATCATTTAATCTCGGTCCCTACTTCTACGAGGAGTTGCGTTCTCCAGGTCCAGTGTCATGTCCGATCACCGGGAAGCGATATGCATTGCTGTTAAAGAACGAAATTGTTCCGGCTCCACAAGCACGTCATTGCTTTGCAGACACAATCTTTATACAAGACGGAGATCCTTCACACATTGCAGTGTGTGTGTTAAGAATGTTCTTAACACATTTTGCAGAAGAAACATGTCATCCGCCGCACTTCCCTAATCTATGGCCTCCCCGGACCTTAATCCATGCGATTTTTGGCTTTTTGGGGCATTTGAAACGTCTGGTAAGTCGTAACAAACCAAAAATTTTACCTTACCTTAAAGGCAGCACTTCACGCCCCGTGCTGAACATTTCCCCGCACACACTTCGGTCAGTTGTGGAACATGCCATCTTGCGGTTTCACATGGTATCTGAAAATGATGACCATCATGTGGAACACGTTTTGTTGCAGTAACAATTGTTAAAATTGTAAACGTTTGCCTAAATGTGTCACTTCCTAATAAAACGCATTCTGGTAGTGACACACACATGTGCAACTGTTTTTTCTGCTTAAAAAAATTCCCCGCACTTCATGAAGTCCTCTACAAAATTTCACAATTTTCTGATGACTGGTTTCGCTTGTAGGCTACTTTAAAATAAGGGTCTTTTAATAATGGATGCCCTGTATATAATGAATTGACATCATCATCATCGTGACCCCCAACACCCCAGACTTTCAAGTCTATCTCCGCTCATGTCTTCAAGGAATTATTTTGAAATGCGTAGAACGCTTGCGTACCTCCCCCCTAGGTATTAGTTAAGACACTCCACCCATCAATTGAAATGCGAAGGTGTGCATATATCGTGGGAAAGGTGTAAGGTAGGGGCCTTCAACCTTCCAGACACGGAGGACCAAATCGGAACTTCCCACGGAGCTAGCAAGCCATCAACTCATAATTTAATGACACCTTAGTTGAAGAGCACGAGTTAAACAGAAAAAAAAACCCCATAATAATTGAAGACATTTATTCTGAAAAATTACTTGTGTTTTTATTAATAATAAAATTGTTAATTTTGATCCTATATCTGAAATACTTGTTCCACCAATTCTGAAAAAAAGTCTATGATATTCATTAAATTATTAATTCCGAGATTAATTTTTTGTTAGGTGTACGCATCATGTGGAATGTATAGTATGCGTGCACCCCTCAAAATGTGTAAGTGTGCATAATGATGGTGTGGAGTGTTCAGTTATGAGTAACCCTTGAAATGCGTAGCTGTGCGTGCTCCTTGAAATGAGTGAATGTACTGCAAGCATGAATGTTCTCTGTAGAAGACATTTTGACGACCCCTAGACACGTGCGCAAGGTTTTAAATGAGCAGGAGGTTTGCATATCCCTAGAAATTCGTAGGAGGTTTGGTTACTCCTCTAAAAAATGCGCACGAGTACCGCATACCACTTGAAATGCAAAGGAAGCTTGCCTATCCCTGAAATGAGTAACTTTCTAGGGTAGAATGCTTGCTGATTCGATTTTTATGTTTTTTTCGTTTTTACAGTCATTGCTGATCATTCTTGGCGTTTTTTGAGTGGCACGTCACGTACCCCTACAACGGGATTCGCATACCATTGATATTTGGGACATTGATGTTTCCTATGTCGTAGCTGACAAAATAAATGGTTCTGAAACAATTGAGGGCTTTCGCTTTTCAACAAGGCCAGGGTTCAAATCCCCCCTGAGGCTTTTGCGATTTTGCCCCCGCTGTTTCGAATCAGCTCTAAACCGAAGGATCTAGTATCGTTCAATAATTCATAATTTCAGACCGATGATTATTCACAACATCTGCTAAATCTGAATAATTTATCGACGAAGTGGAAGGCCTACGAATGTCTCACATTCACTGTTCTGAAGGATGATATAGAGCCCCGTTAACCAGAATCAATCGGGACCGGGACTTATTCGAATAAGACATTCTCATTAATGGGGCCTCATCTTTTAAACATTTTTTTCAAACATAAATACTTAATCAGGATGACGTCACTCTCCGTTATCCATACGAATGTTTTTTTCACAGCTGGCTGATGCGAAGCTGAAATTCGCTTTGCATCATCGCTTCCAAGTCATTTTCGCATCGGCAAGTTGTTAAAAACCTTCGTAAACGCTCAATGACAAGAGTTATAGGCATAATACGTGATTTTTCGTTTTTCCACGGCCAGCTTATCGGAATCGGAGACCCAAGAGCAAGAATACTTGGGAGGCTTTTCGGACTCACTTTCAATTTCCATAAGAAATGCCTTTGGCGGTTACACAGTGAATGGAATTGCTGTAACAAATTTATAGGAAGTACATTCCATGCTGTTTAATGTGATCATATCGGGACGCAGGGTTACTGATAACAATAGTCGAATGAATACTATCGGGGAAGAAGTCCTGTTCGCAAGTATGGTGACCATACATCCCGCTTGGTAAAACAAAGTTTTTTTTTCTTTCTCGAATTTCATTGAATACCGTGTGGTATTCAGTTCGCTATTATGGGGAGCTGTAGATTTCCATTCAATGTAATTTCCCCGTTCTTTTTCCAGTATTTCCTAATAATAACCACTTTCAGTGAATAACTACAGCGTATATTTATGTGAAATAGGTTCGTTTGCGGTATATTATATAATTACAGTATACTATATTAAGTGAACGGTATATTATGATATTGATATTTAAATTGTGATTTCTAACACGAACAATAAATAGGTATGCCCTGGGTATTCATTCGAACCAATTGAAATGTATGGAAGCATTTGTTTTGAAACTATTATGAGCTCGAGTTTCTCCGGATCCAGGACGATGTGACGGGAGGGGCGAATTGTGTAATTTCGTTCGATCGTCCCGTGTTTTAAAGGATAGACAAACTATCCCACATTATTAGGCTCTTTGGAAAGGCAGTCGTTCCCATCGCCTTCCTTCTGGATCCCCGCCTGAGCGAAGGTAGACATCTCCAGCTACGAATGGAGTGGGGATAGATATCTTCAGCTGGAGTGGAGACAAGCACATCCACGGCGATGTGTCATAGAAGCGGCTTATTATGCCGATGCATCGAAATATCCCGTGTTTTACTGGACACACAAATTTCCCCCATATTATTCGGCTCTCTGGAGCGACGATCGCCCACATCGCAACCCCCCCCCCTCCCTACACGATAGTAGTGGTGTTTTGGGTCGTTCTGGCTGCACCGCACCAAAAATTGTCCCGTTCTGGCTGCACCCTCACAAAAATTGTCCCGTTCTGGCTTCAAATAAAACACGAAAACCCCCACACCCAAAAATCGCAAGTCCGATTACTTAAAATCTCTCCCTCTCAAGGTTGTTTTTCCGTATCTCATTATAATATACCTGCTTTTGTTGTTAACCTGAATAAAAAGAAAACTTTTCTTTAAGATAACGCAATTGTAAGCTTGTCACGCGGCATTCAAGGTTGCTATTTAAAACGATGCTCTCTTTTCAAAACCGGCATACAAGATTTATTTCTTTTTATGTAATAAGCATTATTTGCCTGCTATTTTTTTTCCTCTTGATATTGTTTACCACTAATCATGATAAAGAAGCTTTAACGCCCAATCTCACTAATTCATCTTGTTTTGAATCGGTTTATCTTGGAAGAAGTTACTTTTTTCATGTTTGCTTAAAGGATAATAAAAGTGTTTTTGATATCAGACATTTCTTTAAAAACAATCAAGGGAAGCTAGCTCCATATTTTGTCGGTGTGCAGTTGAATAGAGATGAATTCTCAAAACTTTGCCAGTCAAGATGTAGTGATGAATGATCTTTATCATTTTCGTTTCCCATCCACTACACTAGTTGTTGGACCCACATTAAGTGGCAAAACAACTTTAGTCAGAAAGTTATTAAAGTGTAATCTTTATGGGAGAGATATTAACAATATCTTATGGTGTTATTCAATGTTCCAGCCATGGTTTATAGAAGAATCAAAAATAGATTTTTACCAAGGCATACCTGAAGCATTTGATGATTTTTATGATGTCGTGGTTCTTGATGATTTATTAGAATCTTTAAATGATGAAGTATCACGTTTATTTACAGTAACATCTCATCACGGCAATAAAAGTGTTATACTTTTAACTCAAAATCTGTTTCCTAAAAATAAAATTTTTCGAAATATTTCCCTTAATACTCATTATCTTATTTTATTTGGGAACAACAGGGATTGCAGTCAAATTCAGTGTTTGGCTCGTCAGATGTTCCCGGGTCAGTCGAAATACTTCATCGATGCTTATAAAAAAAGCACTGAGAAACCGTATGCTTATTTGCTGGTTGATTGTCATCCGTTAAGCAACAAAGCGCTTCGTTTGAGAGATTCGTGTTTCTCGGACGCAGAAGGTGTCTACTGTGTTTTTGTTCCAACAAAATGAAGTCAATACGTAAAAATTACCATATGCTTGCTTTCTTACAAAAAGCAACCCCACTTCAACGTCGTGCTGTTCTGAAAAATGTTAGTCCATCCCAATTGCATTCTATATGTGAAGTATGCTATAATGCCCTACATAACAAGGACCTGAACTGTAATGTTTCTAAACTTAAGAAATATAAGACAGTGATTAGAAAGCTTGCTGACAAGAAGGTCTCAAACCACGTCAAGAAACGGATATTATCTAATCAAACAGGTGGAGCGTTTCTACCATATCTTATTCCTTCTGTGATCAGCGCAATAGGCAGTCTTTTCCAGCGTTAAAAATGGCTAAAAAAATGGCCTTAGTTCCAGAAGAATATTTGTTACCTCGGCGAATGAGAATATCTGAGGAGTCACAAACCGAAAATGAGATCGGAAATCTTTTGAATACCAACAACATGTCTGATGACGTCAAAGTGAAAATACTTAATAATCTCGTTTCTAAATACAAAAAACTGGTTCATACTCCGTACGACCCTGTCAGAGTTTCAATCCAAAAACCTGAGGAATCGATTGATGTAACTGAAACAGTTATCGAATCACCTAAAAAAGTGGACGAAGATCCGATAATTAAGCAGATATATCTTTCAATTCCACAAACAACAAGGAAGTATGTTCTTCCACTTATAGATAAAATGATGCAAGCTAACCTATCCTGGAATGAACAAGGACAATTATTAATAGACGGGAAATCTTTGCCAGGTACGCATATCATCGATATATTCAGTTTTATACTCAGAAATAGAAGATCAGCTGAAATCCCCAGTGCTTTTCCATTGTTTTTTATGAAATTGATTAAAACTGGAATACCATTCGAATGGATACAAAATGATATGGTTAAAAGAACTTTTGCACAAGACTCTCCTTCACTGGCCCAGGAAAGTCTGCTAACACCAAAGAAGAAAAGTTCTCCGGATGAACGCAATATAAGTTCGGTGAATTTACCTGAAGGCTACTTCACTCCAGTGCGAGTACCATTTAAAAAAAAAGAACCTAAGAGAAGTGCACGTAAACGAAGTAGAACGCACGAACCTGGTGCTCAATGGCTGAATTATTAGGGGATATTTACTACGATTTGGAAAATCCTGCTTCTTTTGGTGGTGTGAAGAAGTTAGCAAAAAAAGCGAATATTTCTGAGCGGTTAGCGAAAGATTGGCTAATGCGTCAGGACACTTATACGCTTCATAAACCTGTCAGATACAAATTTCCAACTCGACCCACAATAGCTTTAGGGCCTAATGAGTTGTGGCAAGCCGATTTGATGGACATGAAGAAATATTCACGATACAATAAAGGGGTAAAATATTTGTTAGTTGTTGTTGATGTGTTTCGAAGGAAACTTTTCGTTCACCCCCTCAAAAACAAATCACAGGACCAAGTTTTGCATGCTTTCAAAGCGCTTTTCAAACAAGAAAAGTGTAAAAAACTCCATACCGATCGCGGTTCCGAGTTTTTCAACAGAAAACTACAGACTTTCTTTCGGGATAATAATATCGAACATTACTCAACACAATCAGTTTTTAAAGCTGCGCTAGCTGAACGAAAAATCCGTCAAATTAAAGACAAGATATATAGGCTATTCACTCACACCTCGAAATATAAATACATTCACTTTTTACCTGCGCTAGTTAGATCAATCAACGATTCGGTTAACCGTAGTACTGGTTTTGCCCCATCAAAAATTAAGAAAATTCACCATTCAGAAATTTTTGAAAGACTATACGGCTCTAGCCACAATGTTAGATTCAAGTTCAAAATAAACGACCAAGTAAGAATTTCAAAAACCAGGAAAGTCTTCCATAAATCTTATCTACCTAATTGGACACAAGAAATTTTTCTCATCAAAGCACGGTATAAAACTCAACCACCAACTTATGATTTGATTGATTTGAAAAAAGAACCGCTTATTGGACGCTTTAACGAATTCGAATTACAAAAGGTTATAAAACCGCTTGATAGTGCATATTGGAAGATTGAAAAGATATTGAAAACCCGTAAAGTTGGTAAAAACAAAGAATTCTACGTGAAATTTTTAGGGTACAGCTCGAAATTTAATGAATGGATACGGGAACCGGATTTAAAAACATGAAGAATCAGTTTTTCGTAACGCTCGCGAGTAACGCTAATAATGATTTGTTTCCAGAAAATACGCAGAGTCATTTCATCACAAAATTATTCAATCCGTTGCTTCTTGAGGGAAATTGGAAATGCGCATTAACAGACATTATAATTCCTAAAACATGGTATAACATTACTGATGATAACTCCAAATATCAAGTAACATTTTTTGAACAGATTGATGATACAGGCATTAGAGAATATAAAATATTTTTATCCGGAGATGACACTGCTACACTTAGTGAGAATATTAATAAAAATATATTACACACCGCTAATACTAATATGATATCATTTAATGTGAAAAAGAAAAAAAAAGAAGTAACAATTACTATTCCTACTGAATACGAAATTAAATTTGATAGAAACGCATCTGAGTTGATGGCTATTTTGGGTTTACCTCAGGAGGATAAAGTTCTAACTTCGACAACACACAATACGTTTTCATGGTCACCTAGTAAAAGGGACTTAAGTAAACAATACTTTACACTAGTAGATAAACGAAGTTTTGATATCCCGAACTATATGATTCCAGTTAAACCAGTCAAAGATGAGTTTTCTCATTTATCATTTTTTTCGGGTTTAAATGAGAATATCAAGTTGATTACAGGTACAAATGCAGTTGAATTTTCACTCGATAAAACTGAGAAATACGTTCAAATTAGAGTCTCTGAAGGTTTTGAATTGATTATCAATAAAAAGGATGCTGCATCTTTTTCAGCTATGATGAATCTGAAAAGAGAAGTTACAAAATTTTCTCACGGTGTCACAGCAAGTGTTTATGATAAAAACTCTGTAAATGTCAATGATTCAGATTTTTTTGAAATAGCTGAAGTGGCATTCAAACGTAAAATAGATGTTCAAAAAACCGAAAATTTTTCTCTGCCTCCTGGTTTGTATGCGAAAGGTGAACAACTAACACCTCATTTTGAAAAAATTAATTTTCAAATGCTAAAAAAAGGTATGTCGAGAATAATTGTACCACAGAACCATGAGTTAAATCTTTCTAAGGAACTAGCAGATATTCTGGGGTATGAAAAACTAAACTATCCACATGGTATATATCATTCAAAACATGAAATTGAGTTGTTTGCTGGGGTTTCAGAAATATTTATCTATACAGACATCATTTCCAGTCAGTTAATTGGTAATACCATGGCCCCACTACTTAAAATTATACCTGTCTTAAAAGAAAAAGATAATGAACAGGTTATACTAAGCTTTCCAAGTCCATTATATTGCTCCGTATCGAGGAATTTTATCGAATCGATTGAGGTTGTTTTGCGTGATTCATCTGGTTCGAAAATTCATTTCCACTCAGGAAAAGTTTTTTTAGTCTTATCTTTCATGGAGATATAAAAGAGACTACCTTTTTCTTCAGATTCTTATTATAGTGACAAGCATCTAGTATTGTCACTATGTTGTGCGCGCGAGCGTGTTGCAATTACTATATCAATCAGCAAACAGGAGGAGGCTTACCATATTTTCAAGGCAGGTTAATTCAACGAGGAAATGGTTTTTTTTCTAATATATTTAGATATGTTACTCCATTTCTAGCCAAAGGTGGTCGATATTTGGGTCGACAGATTTTGAAAACATCTGCTAACGTTGCAAATGATGTAATAAGTGGTCAGGATTTTAAAACAGCTGCTAAATCCAGATTGACGCAAATGCGTGATTCAATAACCAGTGATGTTATTGATAAGATCCAAAAAGGTTCAGGTCGAAAACGACGCAGAATCACAAAAAAAAAATTAACCAAGAAAAAGCGAAAAGATTTATTTTCTTAAGTTATAAAAATAGATGATTAAAACAAAATATCATCACATTTATTTCCAATATGGAACAAAAAGGTTGTCCGTGTTTGAAATCAGAATTAGATATTTTTGAAAAACCCTTCATTCAAGTGGCTGTGGATGATTCTACTTTTGTAGAAGTAAAACCAATCGCAAGTATCTCACAAAAAGGTCCAATCGAGTTTTTAGTTAGTGGGAGTAACACTGAGAAATACATAGACCCTTCGAATATTTATTTGCATTTGAAAGCTAAAATCGTGAAACAAGATGGGACAGATTTACCCGAAACTTCTAAATCTACACCAATAAATTATATTTTGAATACGTGTTTTTCTTCGTTGCAAGTATTTTTGAATGATAAACCAATAAGCAACTACGCTAATTATGCATACAAGGCATATATTGAATCACTTTTGTTCACCTCGAGTGCAGCACAAAAAACTCATTTGACTAGTTCGCTGTTTTACATTGACACTGCTGGCAAAATGGATGACCATGCCCCTCTGAACTCTTTAAACTCCGGTCTAAAACAACGTCATGAACGTTGCAAAGCCTCACGAGAGATGGATTTAATAGGTCCATTACATTTTGATTTAGCCAACCAATCAAAACTTTTATTGAATGGAGTTGACCTTACCATAAAGCTAGAACGCGCTAAAAATTCGTTTGTTCTAATGAGTGATGTAACAGACACACAGCTGCTAATCACAGAGGCTAGTTTGTACGTTCGAAAAGTACAAATAGCTCCATCTGTTCTTCTAGGACATGCTAAAGCATTGGAATTAGGGAATATACAGCTTCAGATTAAACACAGTGAGATTCGAAGCTTTACCCTTTCTGCAGGTTTGCAAAGCCATGTTATATCAAATGCTTTCTTGAGTGAAATTCCCAGTAGACTGATTCTCGGTCTAGTACCAAACAAAAATTTCAGTGGTGATGAAAGAAAAAATCCATTCAATTTCAGGCATTCGAACATAAATTATATATGTCTAAGAAAAGATGGCATGACGTATCCATCAAACCCATACACTCCTTCTGCAACATCCTACGTTAGAAATTATATGTCATTATTCACAGACCTGAACAAATTTTCCAGTTCTACTGATATCCCAATAAGCTACGAAGATTATCCTAACGGTTTTTACTTGATAGCATGGGATTTAACTCCAGACTTTTCAAGCGAAGGTGATTGGATTTCCACTCCTGAAACCTCCAATCTATCTATCGAAATTAAATTTTCAGAAGCTTTAACAGAGACGATGACATTGATTGTTTATTCTCAAGTCCCAAAAACGATACAAATCGATAAATCTAGAAGCATTTACACCGATTTCTAAATATGAATTCTAACGATCTATTTCAAATCGCTCACGGTGATAGTTTACTATCACCAGTGTTTGCAGGGGTTTTTGCTTGCGATCAACTTCCGCTAAAAAGGAAAAGGAAGCATAAAGCGTATATTGTAAATATAGACCCCAAAAATAAGCCCGGTTCTCATTGGATCGCTATTTTTTTTGATAAAGAAAAATGTTATTACTTTGATAGTTACGGAATGAAATGCAGAAACGTGTATATCTTACGATTTATTCGTAGAAATTCAAAAGTTACTGAATATAATGAAACTGTGTACCAATCACCGTTCTCAAAATCATGTGGCATTTTCTGTTTGTATTTCCTTACACATATCGTGCGAGGCAAGAGACTGAATGAATTGACGAACAATAAAGAAAAGAACGAGAAGTTAATGTGTTCTTTTGCTGCTAAACAAATGCTACAGTTTTCCCGTATCCCCCAAAATGATGTCATACAGTACTGCGTGAGCTTGCTTTAATACACCAATTAAAATTTTGTAAATGTGATTATATAAACGCTAGAACATCTCAATTTTCATCATTCTACGCTCTGAAGATGGACCAGAAATATGGTTACGTTTATGTTCGCTCGAACGAAAAACCATCTCACCCTACACCTTTATTATTCTCGGATATGATTCAAGCCATAAAAAGTGCGATGAGTGTATCCCTTGATTACCCCGATAGCTGTCCATTGGAACTAAAATATTTCAAAGTAATGAATAACAAGAAAATTCTGGCCAAACTTCACGATGAGTGCATTCCAACATCGTTGATGGATGATGAACTATATGGTTTTTGCATTTTAAAACTAGAAGCTGGACTATGGGTTCCACATATATTTTGCGATAATTTCTACAACAGCATTTCGGAATGCGTTAACTGTGTTTTAGAAACTGACTTTGATCTACCGTTGATAACTAATTCTGTTAAAATAGCATACTTTAAACTGTTATCGGTGGATTCCGTGGTGACAGAAATTCACAGTGTTTTTGTGAAAAAACAAAATCTTTTCATTAATTAAACAATCTGCTAGTATTCGTGTTTTACTACTCTCGAGTTTATCTTTGTTAAAAAAAAATTACATATTGTCATTATAACATTGATATGTAAGATTATATTGATTGTGTATGCAGTGTGTATATGTTACAATGATATTGTATCTAACTTGTAAGAATAATAAAAAAAATATTTTAATTTAAGAATAAATATCTCGAGTTTTTTGTTTGTTGGTTTTTTTTATTCATGGATATAAAAAATTCAAGGCTGTTAAACAAATTACACTGTAATTACCTTAACCTCGCGAAACGCTAAATAATAAATTAGAAACGTAAAAACCATCCCGGAAATAAAAAAAGTTTTACAAATGTTAATACATTATAATGGTCACTTTTCATTTCTTGAAGGTCAAATCGTGAATGAAAATCAGAAACAATATGATTGTTTCCGTAACACATATTCGGTAATCATCTTCCTTTTTTCTTGAAGGTTACGATCAAATTATAATTCTTGGCTTAGCTATGAATAATTGCTTCCTCTACTCCCTTATCTTAAAACCGAAGTTAAATTATGGGGAAAACCATAACATTCCACCACCCCCTCTCTTCAAGTCTTTCACGCATCACAATGTCATATAAACCATGTTTATTTTTGTGGTATGCTATATCGTGTTTTAACAGGAATGATTAATCGCGTGAGTTGACCTTGAATCTAAAATAAAAACCAGTGCATCGCTTACCATTTCACATTACACAAACGAAAAGCTCGGAAGACGAGATGGCTACTCCTGGTAAGTTTTTACAAAGAAATTTTTTTTACTCTCGTGTAAAGAACAACTTAGCTCTTATTTTATTCGCGCTATGATTTTAAATAATAAAATTCAAGAACATTGATTTCTTAATAAGATTTTTATATCGCGTTTTTTTATATATTCACAGGGGGCGATTTCTTTTTTTTGTTTTGTAGATAAAAAATTTAGAAATGAAGACTCATTAAAAACAAAAAAACGTAAAAGTGCAAACATTTCATCTGACGACGACGAGGACAATAATAGCCAATCAGAAACTGAACGTCGGATTAGCAAAACCAAAAAAAAATATGATCTCGTATTGGAGGATGATCAGATAAAGAAGAGCAAAAACAGGACTTATTCTATTTATGTAGGTAATGGCATAGTTATTGAAAACAAAATATATAGGAACAACACTTACATAAACATATCGAGATCAATAGATGGCGAGATAAAAAATAGATTTAATGTTCCTGTAACGCAATTAGACTCTTTGCGAAAGGCTCTTGATTGCATGGCTGAGCATTTAAAGTAAAAATAATCTTCCTGTGTTGTTAGCCAAGATTCATATTTTTTAAATGAAGCGTTTTTTAGCTTCTAGAATAAAAAGACAATAAAAATATATAAAAAAACTATGAAATATATATATGAAATGTTAAAAAAAATATAAACTATCTATATAAAAATGTTAAAAAATTATAAAATATATACAAAAAAAATGTTAAAAAATTATAAAATATATACAAAAAAATGTGAAAAAAAGGAAAAAAAAAGTATTTTATCGTATAAATATAAAAAAAGGGTGTATTAAATGTATATATAAGTATGTATGAAATAGGTTTTATCGTGGTGGTGGTGGTTTTTTAAAAAAGAAAGAATTAAAATTTTATATTGAATGATTGATTAGCAGATTTTACCCCCGTTGCCAAGAGATTAGATTTTTATACTTCTAAATAGTATTTTGGTATCAGAAATTATATCATTTTCTTTAGCTTTTATGTGTCCAAACTCATTATAAAAAAAAATAAAAGAATACTAAATTTTTATATTATTAAATAATATTTTGCGTATAATATAATACTAATATTTAAAAAAAAAATTATGTGGTCAAAATGTTTGCATTAAAACAAACAGCTTTCAATAACTTTATCAAAACATATCGAGCGGTAACAACCATACGTGATCCTTATAAATTATTATCAAAAACAAAGGGCCAGATTAAAAATTTGATTTTAAAATTTCATAAAACATATCTTAAGATCATAATTTGCTTGGAAATATCCTTTTTTAAATACGATGAATATCGTAATATATCAAGAACCAAATTTTACTTCGCATCAAAAGTTCTTAAAATAATATGTTCAAATAATTTAGATGATATTTTGAATGATGCCTTAGTTAATATTCTCGATAGAATAGATAATTTTGTTAGAAATGGTAGTGGGTGGGTTATAGAAAACATTAATTTTATAGATCTGAGTTTAGGTCGATATAAACCTCTGACGGGTGGATGTGAATTTGTATCGTTACCAAAATATTTAAAAAATAAAAAATGTTTACTTGAAATTAAAAATATTAATGACCAGAAATGTTTTCTGTTTGCTGTATTAGCAGCTCTCTTCCCCCTAAAAAAAAATGTAAGAAGTAAAAAAACTTCTTATTTTAAATTTTTCAAATACTTGAAATTTAATGAACAAGATTTCCCTATGGATATTAATAATATACACATTTTCGAAAAATCAAACAATCTAATAATTAATGTTTTTAAATATAAAAAAAAATCTGTAACACCTCTTTACATAGGAAAAACAACAAGGGAACAAAAAAAAATAAATTTACTTTTATTTAAGGGTCATTATTTTTTAATCACAAATATCAACAGACTCATAAACAGTAACGGTAAACATCACTATTGCAGTTCATGCCTACTTGGCTTCAAAAGAAGAGAATCTCTCATAAGACACGAACAACTTTGCTATGACATTGTCCCCGTGAGTTTGCCTAAAAATTTAATGACAAGTTTCGAAGATTATATAAAAACAGTCAAACACCCTATCTGTATGTATGCGGATTTTGAAGCTATAACAAGAAAAAAAACTATAATTATAAGTGACAATTCTGTTGTTATAGAAAAACATGTACCGATTAGTTATGCTATCGCTGTTGTTAAAAAGAAACAAATAATATTTTTAAATTATTATTGCGGGTTAGATGCTGTTGAGGTTTTTTTAAAAACAATTAAAACATTAAAAAAACAGCTCATTAACGAGCTTCATGAAATAGAACCACTTGATAAACATAGTATAAATAATATTAACAAAGAGTTCTGCCACATTTGCAGACAGTGTTTCGGTGATAATGATACAGTCGTCAAGGATCATTGTCATGCAACAGGTGAGTTCATGGGTTTTGCCCACAACTCCTGCAATTTAAACAGAAAAAAAAAATTCTTTTTACCTTTATTTATCCACAATTTCACAGGATATGATTCTAATTTAATAATCAATGCTCTAACCAAGGAGTTTTTTAAAAATATAAGAATTATACCCAGTAGTTCGGAGCGATTCACGTCCATTCAGTTAGATGAGATTCTGATACTGGATTCGTATAAATTTCTTCAGAGCTCATTAGAACAACTAGCTGATATCAATACTGAATTTCCTCTCTTCAATTCAATTTTCACATCCAAAAATAAATTTTTACTAAGAAAAAAAGGAGTTTTTCCCTATTCTTTCTTCGATGATGAAAAAAAATTAAAATACTCGCGTTTACCCGATAAAAAATTTTTTTTCAATTTACTAACAAACTCTGAAATAAGTGACGATGAATATAGTCATGCTAAATTAATTTGGAATAATTTTAAATGTTCGACATTCAGTGATTACCTTAAGCTCTATCAAATCACGGATGTGCTACTTTTGAGTGATGTATTTGAGCATTTTAGAACGATTATATATCGATTTTACGGTCTAGAAGTAACGAAGTTCTTATCAACACCTCACCTCACATGGGTAGCTGGACTGAAATACACGATGGCTCGTATTGAACTTTTACCAGAAATACAGATGTACACTTTCATAGAAGATGCCATGAGAGGTGGGATGTGTTTTAATAACCATCGCCATGTAAAAGCTAATAACCCAGAAATATATGGTTTTGACCCGAGTAAGAAACAGAGATACATACTTTCTCTAGACGTAAATAATCTCTATGGTTACTGTCAAACTCAATGTTTACCAATAGGTAATTTCCGTTGGTTGAGTGATGAAGAAATTAACAAATTCAATATTTTAAATGTACCTGATAATAGTGAAACTGGATATATTTTACAAGTAGATTTGAAATATAGTAGAAAATTACATGATAAACACAATTCGTTCCCCCTAGCTCCTGAACATCTAGTTATTAACGAGGAAATGTTATCACCTTACCAAAAAGACTTACTGGCTAATCTAAATATAAAATACAATTCCAACGTAAAAAAATTAATAAACACTTTATATGATAAGCATCTATATACCTGTCATTATAGACTACTAAAATTTTATCTCAAAATGGGGCTTCAACTGATAAAAATACATAAAATACTGAGTTTTCGTCAGGAACCTTTTTTAGAACCCTATGTGCTTTTTAATAATTCACAAAGAAAATCAGCAACAAATGATTTTGATCGATTATTCTATAAACTAATGAATAATGCATTCTTTGGCAAAACTTGCCAAAACGTACGAAATAAAACGGACATTAAATGTGCTCTAACTAAAAGTCAAACCCAAAAACATTTAGCGAACCCAACTATGGAATATTTTGAAATTCTCAACGAAAACTTAGTTTTATTTAAAAATAGAAAAAAAAAAGTTGTTTTAAATAAACCAATTTTCATAGGTTTCACTATACTAGAATTAGCTAAAGAAAAAATGTTTGATCTTTATTATAATTTTCAATCATATTTCGGGGAGAACAAATGCACGCTTATTTACACAGACACTGATAACCTAGTCTTAAATATCCAAGCGTCGAATGTTTATGAAAAATTAAAAAAAGATTTCAGTCATGTTCTCGATTTCAGTAATTATTCTTCTGATAGCCGTTTCTACAATATCGATAATAAAAACAGATTAGGGTATCTAAAAGATGAAACATGTGGGGAGCCTATTAAAGAATTTTGCTCATTGAAGCCAAAACTTTATGCTTACACATTTGGGATGTCTTCTAAACTAGCCGGGAAAGGAATTAAAAAAAGTGTTCTCAACACTTATGATTTAACTACGTATAAAGAAGTTTTATACGATGAAAAACTATTAAAACATACACAACACTTTATTAAATCCAAGAAACATATTTTATACACACTGAAAGAAAATAAGATAACATTAAACCCGTTTACTGATAAATCTTACTTTTTTAATAACTTAGAAAATTTTGCATTTGGACACATAAAAATAAAAAAATGAATTTTATTCTGTTTAGCGTGCTGATAACACTTCAAGCTAGTTTTTAGAGGAGGGTTTTTCTAGCTCCGTAGAGTGTTATCAAGTGAACCCCTCCTAAATCTTAAATTAATGACAACAAAATTTAAAAAAAAACTTAAAATTTTAGGTATATTTTACCTTGTTTTCAATAACCTGGTTGGTTAGGGTGCGGCTATTCGGGGAGGTTGGAGGCCGCAAAAAAAAAAAAAATATATATATATATAAATAGACAAAACACGAAAACCTAACGAAAATCAATTCAATGTGATTTTCACTGGATTGCTCAGCTACATATTATAAACATACTTGATAACTTGGAAAAAAGATGCTTAAACATTTAGGCGGTCCTTTAAACCAGTTAGGAAAGGAATTTAAAAAAAGTATTCTCAAAACTTATGATTTAAACACATATAAAAAAGTTTTATACAATGAATAATTATTTAAACGTACACAGCACTTTATTAAAACCAAGAAGCATATTTTATACACACTGAAAGAAAATAAGATAACATTATACCCGTTCACTGATAAATCTTACTTTTTTTTAATATCTTAGAAAATTTTGCATTTGGACACATAAAAAATAAAAAAAATGAATTTTATTCTGTTTAGCGTGCTAATAACACTTCAAGCTAGTTTTTAGAGGAGGGTTTTTCTAGCTCCGTAGAGTGTTATCAAGTGAACCCCTCCTAAATCTTAAATTAATGACAACAAAATTTAAAAAAAAACTTAAAATTTTAGGTATATTTTACCTTGTTTTCAAAAACCTGGTTGGTTAGGGTGCGGCTATTCGGGGAGGTTGGAGGCCGCAAAAAAAAACCAAAAAAAAACCAGATTTAAAAACGTAAGATCTAAAAACATGACAAAAATTTGTTAAAATGAATTAATCGGCGTTTTTAAATCTAACAAAGCATTTAATTTTTCGGACATTTTAGATTGAGCAATTAGGTTAAATAAAAATAATTTTTATGTAATCAACAGTTTGTGTTTTATAGCAACTTTTTCAGAACCTGGTATTTTTATTAGAAAAGCTAAAGAATAAATAAGGAAGATAAAATTATCACTTTTCATGTTAGTGCGCACATAAAAAAGACATTGAATATTTTTATGCTCGTACTAGCATACATAGTGATAAAAATAAAATCACCTGAAAAAAGAAAACAATGGATAACAGAAACAATGAACAGTAAGTTTTTTTTTTTTTTTTTTTTGTCTTTATACAATTTTTAGTCTTTAGAAATATTAAAATATTATTATCTAACAAATTTCATTATCTAATAATTTATAAAAAGGCAAGCCTACTCGTTTACATATATAAAAAATTCAATGTTTTCTATCTTTAAAACTTGTAAAGTTGTGTTTAGTTGTGGTTTTCGTGTTTTATTTGAAGCCAGAACGGGACAATTTTTGTGAGGGTGCAGCCAGAACGGGACAATTTTTGGTGCGGTGCAGCCAGAACGACCCAAAACACCACTACTCACGATGGACTCGCACATGTCCGAACCGTCGTACGTACGATATCATTTTCTTCTCAACGTTTCCCCAACTCTAAGGTCAGCATTATCGAGTTTCTCAGTTGTATTATTAGTGGGTGCCGGAATAAAGAAGTTTCCTTGCTAGCTGGAGGTAACTGACACCATGAATCCTGCAGGGCTGTCCATATGTCCGTAGGAGTAAGAGGGGGTGGAGATCTCTTCTGAACAGCACGTTGCAAGGCATCCCAGATATGTTCAATAATGTTCATGTCTGGGGATTTAGGTGGCCAGCGGAAGTGTCTAAAGTCAGAAGAGTGTTCCTATAGCCACTTTTTAGCTATTCTGGACGTGTGGGGTGTCGCATTGTTCTGCTGAAATTGTCCAAGTCCGTCGGAATGCATAATGGACATGAATGGGTGCAGGTGATCAGACAGGATGCTTACGTACCTGTCACCTGTCAGAGTCGTATCTAGACGTATCAGGGGTCCCATATCACCCCAACTGTGCCCGCCCCATACCATCACAGAGCCTCCACCAGCGTGAACAGTCCCCTGTTGACATGTAGGGTCCAAGGATTCATGAGGTTGTCTCCATACCCGTACATGTCCATCAGCTCGAAGCAATTAAAACCCAGACTCATCAGACCAGGCAACGTGTTTCCAGTCCTCAACAGTCTAATGTCGGTGTTGTCGGGCCCAGGCGAGGCGTAAAGCTTTGTGTCGTGCAGTCATCAAGGGTACACGAGTTTGGCTCCGAAAGCCCATATCGATGATGTTTCGTTGAAAGGTTCGCACGCTGACACTTGTTGATGGCCCAGCATTGAAATCTGCAGCAATTTGCGGAAGGGTTGCACGTCTGTCACGTTTAATGATTCTCGTCAGTCCCGTTCTTGCATGATCTTTTTTCCGGCCCCAGCGATGTCGTAGATATATAAAAAAATATGTCTTCAAAATATGAATTATATATGTACGCTCTATATCGTCTATATATATCCTCCCCTCGTATATCCTCCAGATGAAACTTGTTTTTTAGTACAAAATATTATTTTGATTCCTAAAAATTGGAATTTCCAAACATGCATATTATGTGTGTTGCGGGAAAATCCAGATCACATGAACACTCAATTCCGATAGATAGCAGCACTATCCATGTCCACATCAGAATACCTTTGAAGAAACAAAAAATTACTGTCGAAACATTCGACGTCCAATTTCAATCGAATGAATATCGTTGAAAAATATGTCACAGTTAAAAATTTAATCAACTAATTATTTTTTACTGGTTCAAAAACAAACGAAATTCAATTACTTATTCAATGAATTTCGAGAATCGATTTAATTTATATTTCATTCACCTTCTACATTGATCTCAAACCGTCTGAAGCGTTGCTCCCTGGTTTGATGAATGAGTTTACGAACCTTTTCCACTCGTAATGAAGCGCCTACTGAGAAGTGTTACGCTTCACGCGTGGTGTGTGTTGTTATTATTGTTTTTTCCCCCCAATATACATATTTTCACTTGCACTCTGTTTTTCATGCGTTGAAATCATTCCCATTCCTTGTCTTTTGATTCTTTTAAAGCTATTTTTGGTCCAATGATCAGAATTTTTGGTGTCTTTTTGCTAAGGCAGGTTCCTTCCGCACCTACTTAGCTCATGTTCAAGCCAGTATTTCTGAGAATACAGCTACTTTTACATTGAAAAGGGGTTAAATTAAAAACACTTTCGCGTTCAAGTCAAATGGCCACTGAGAACTGTACTGTAGTATATAGGCGTGTTCCAAACTCTGCCACGAAGCTTGGCTGGAAGAGATCTCGGCAACGGGATAAGTCCAGTGGCAAAGTTCTGGTGTTCATTCATTGTAGTATATAGGCTTACAGCGTGCATAAGAAGCAGTAACGCATTTTACTGGTGAACCGTTGATCTGAGAGGCATACTTCCAAATAATGTATCCAAATAACGCCTGGATCTTAGATACGACATTCATTCATGTATAGTTATTAAAATACAAAATTGGACTTTTCATTCGGACACCCTGTCTTCAAAACCCAGTTAAGAAAGTCTTTGCCCTGTCTCTCCTGAGGCAAAAAAAAAACAACAATACGTTTCATCGAGATATTTAAATTCAAAAATCTGAGAAATGTTGGGAAAGTACAATGGACAACGCTTCTTTTCCTTATTCTTTATGCTGTTTCCTTCCCAATTTTTCTTCAGTTTTTGAATTAAAAAAAATACCTTACGAATATTACACTTAAACATTATGTAGAATTCGTTCTGTTGGCATCAGGAGAGACAAGGAAACAACTTTCTAATTGGGATTTTCAGCGCAGGGTGTCCACGTGAAAAGGTCAATTTTTCTCTATTTCAGTTACTATACAAACCATTGTAATATGAATGACGTATCCGAAGTCCACACAATATTTTTCTAGTTGGAAGTATGCTTATATAAAGGATAAACGGTCGTCAGTAATTTGAATGGTGCGAGATGTTAGCTATGCACCCTGAGGCCCGAGTGGCGTGGTGGTAAGATGCTCGTCTACCATCGTGAAGGTTGTTGTCAGGGTCCCGGCTTCGAACTCAAGGGAGGATATCGATAAGATATTTTCCCTAACGAACTCGAGGCGACCACCGATAAACAGCGCCTTCACTTCCAACCCATCTCACTAATGGCAGTAAATTGCAATATAGCGATATGGCCAGAGTTGGTGTTTGGTGAAGTAATAGCTATGCACCCTGCATAATTGTCAAACGCCTTTGAGGTGTATTAACAGTGCAGTCTTAATAAATTCGGGGGGTGGCAAGCACCTTTGAGGACTCTTGATTTCCTACATTCTAGGAGGGAAAATGGCATACATGATTACAAAATTGCTGAAAATAACCTTAATGAAAGAAATAATTCTAGAATCACTGAAATAAATTACATCATAATTGATGGAAATTTATGATTGAAGAAATAAATAATTTATAATTACTGAAGTAAATAATTTATAATTACTGAAGTAAATAATTTGCAATTAATGATAGAAAAATCTTAGAACTAATGAGATGGACGATTTCGATTCGTGAAAGTAATTTTAGAATTACGTAATAGAAGAGAATAAATTCAAAAATAGTGAGTGGAAAATACTTTCAAAATGATTGAAAATTCATATTTAATGAAAAAAAAATTTCACATATATCAGTTTTTATTTTTTTCTCAATGGATATCACAGCTCAATAACACCCATGGAATTCCGTCATCTCTGGCTGAAAAAACAGTTTCAAACTTCTCTTCGTGTATACGTGCCAAGTTTATGGCAAATCGACGCCAAATGCACAAACAATATTTATGACCATCTCAAAAATGATGGACGTGTGATTCCGAAGCCGAATGATTTAAAGAAAATTCAATTCAGAACTCGTTATTTCCAGATGTCTGAAAATTTCCATCTCGTTATAGAAGTCAATTAGCCATAACGGCACGTGCCATTCTATGATATTCTAAGCCACCCATGTTGAAGATAATCAAGTCAGTGACTATAAATGTGCTCACGAATCCATGAATATGGATTGATAATCAAATTACGAAACAGTACTTGCAATACACACACGCAAAATCAAAAAAAAATGCCGACACGTCATTCAAAGAGTCTTATTTACACTAGTGATCAATCGATCGATCGATCGATCAATCATGAATTTCCCCCCCCCCCCCAAAATGCCTTTCACTTGAACAGAAAAAATACAACTAATTGGTACGGACGATGATTGAGCTAAATGAAAGTCCAATAAGGAAGGATGTTGCAAACAAAAAAACTCGTCATTCATTTCTATATTTCACGTGGAAAAAGTGTTTTTCTGAGGGTACGTGTTGGAATTGTTTACTTCATCATCATTATTTACTTGTTATTTCCCTTCAACTCGATTTCCGTCTGCCATCCGTGGCTTCCGCCTTCCGGTAGGAAACGAATTTCGATTTTTTTTTTTTTTTTTCTCTGACACACAATAGCCCTATCTTTCAGTTAAATGGTGCAGATCACTACTTCGAGGAGGTTTCGATCAACCCTCTCTCTCTCTCTCTGGCCAGTCATGGGATGGATGGCCTTCAACGGACGAACCGGCACGTCCCGTGTCAACACTTTCCTAAAAATCAAAAAACGATTTCTGCCCCGTGTTTTCTGGTTTTTTATGGTCACGTATGACCTATTATCTGCGTGCCTAACCTACACCAGGTGATTTTGTTTTTGAAGAGTTTCGAATCCGATGAGAGACTTCATCGGATGTGTTCGGGTTTATACAGGGATGGGCCTAAGTATTTTGCGGCCCCTAAACCGGAAATTTAGTGATCTGGAAATGGGCCGCGGGCCACTCAAGAGATCTCTAAATTTTCTACTTAGTTCTTTACAAAATTAGAAAATTAGGTTTGAGTCGTAGGCTACATCAAAAATGATTCCAAGGGCCTGTTGGGCCCGTGGGTCATGGGTTGAGTATTTATGGCCTAGGACATCATCCCTCTACATCCCCTCCCCCCCCCGCTTTGGAGAGGGAGTTTTTCATAAAAACTTCTGTGGCATAAGGCCTGGTATTACATCAGGGGGTTTCTTTTATCGGGCAGAGTTTTGAGTTATTATTTTGTAAAATAAGTTGCGATCAAAGTCAATGAGAATTGTAATGTCAAAAATGCGATAGAAGTTGTTTTTTTTTCCTTTTGTGGCTCCTAAAATTTAGCGGCCCGGTGTGGCCACACACTTCGCACCTGCTTCAGTCCGGCTTTGGGTTTATACCATCGAGCATATTACTGGAGGGAGCATCCAGCCGCAGCGACGTCGTCTACATCATCTAATGCAAGGATACCACGTGATTCGGTGCAGACAAACCCGATCTTCCATAGAGATCAATGTTAAAATTGCCGATTTTAACATAGAATTGCGGAAATTTAGTAAGGTTTTCCGCCGCATCAATAATTTTAAAAATTGAATTGAATTCTCGATTTTCGAAATATTGAGTTCGCTTAGAGATACGAGAAGCCCAGAAAATTAAATATAAATCAATTAGCCACACCCACTTTTGAGGTTGATATCCATGCAATAACGTTAATTTCAGCTTTTTATTTATATGTTCTCAAGCACGAAAATGAAAATTAATGTCTCCGTATTGTCTTATATTATCCAATTGCATCAATCCATCTAGTTTAGGATGTTTTGAAATTAATTCTGGAATTATTTCTTTATTAATTATTATTTCTTTCATTACTTCTGGTGTAATTGCTTTAATCAATTCTGGATTTGTTTCTTTCATTATTGCTGAAATTATTTTTCATTAACGCTGATATTATTTCTTTTGCTGGAATCATTTCTTTCATTGATTCTGAAATTATATCTCATTATAATTTTGGCATTATCTCTTTCATTAATTTTGGAATTATCCCTTTTTCTTCATTCTGGAATTATCCCTTTTTCTTCATTCTGGAATTATTTCTTTCATTATTAATGCTGAAATTATCGCTTTCATTTATTTTGGAACTGAAATTATCTGTTCCATTAAAACGAATTTTTCTTTCATTTATTCTGGAATCATCTTTCATTAATTCCGAATTATCTTTCATTAATGCTGGAATTATCACTTTCATTTATTTGGAGCTGAAATTATCTCTTTCATTAAGAACTGAAATTATCTCTTTTATTAAGAACTGAAATTATCTCTTTCATTAAGAACTGAAATTATCACTTTCATTAATTCTGGAATGATAACTTTCATTAATTCTGGAATGATAACTTTCATTAATTCTGGAAAATTATCTTTAATTACTCTCATGAAAGGAATGTCACATGCGACTCATGAAAGGAACAAATCTAAATGAAAGAAACATAGAAATGAATCCATCTGCCTGTTTTTGCTTCAAAAAATGCTTGATTAAAGCTGCGGAATTTAATTTATATGGGCCCATAATTAATTTCAAAACATTCTAAACTATATGGATTGAGAGATGCAATTGGATAATACTGTATAAGACAGTACGGAGACATTAATTTTCATTTTCGTGCTTGAGAAGATATAAATAAAAAGCTGAAATTAACGTTATTGCATGGATATCAACCTCAAAAGTGGGTCTGGCTAATTAATTTATATTTAATTTTCTGGGCTTCGTATCTCTAAGCGAACTCAATATTTCAAAAATCGAGAATTCAATTCAATTTTTGAAATTATTGATGTGGCGGAAAACTCCACTAAATTTCCGCATTTCTATGTTAAAATCGGCAATTTTAACATTGATCTCTATGGGAGACCGTGTTTGTTTGCACCGAATCACGTGGTCTTCCGACGAAAGATGTTGGGGGACACCTTCCTCAGCACTGCCAAGGCGGAGACCGCTGACGTCATGCTCCCTCCAGTAATATAAGCTCGATGGTTTATACATGTTGTCCCGCATTACTGCCGTTGAAATGAGAGTACAAACAATTCTTGCATGAAATCGAAAGGATCGCGAATGACTCTTTTTTTTTATATATATATCTGAGCCGCCCTTAGGGATGTGTGACAAGTGCGGTCGCGATCGGGGTCCCCCTTTCGTAGAGCGCAATATACATTTGTTAAATGTTATACATACAATCGTTGTGACAATATACATTCAATCGAGATTCAAAAATGCAATTCGCAGTGTGTAAATGCTAAATTACAAAAAGAACAATCGGGAGCCCTATCATGGGACCCAAAGGAGAGGAACCCAACTCATGTCGTTAGTGGCTCTGCGCAAGTTCCAGGTCCCCTTCTGCGTCCGACTGGATCTCTGTTGTCAGTGTGGCTGATCTCCAGGGGCGGGGGGGCCTATTGGAGTGTTCGAGTCCACCCTTTCTTCATCGTCATTCGGGTTCCCATCAGTTGGGGCTTCTCTGGGTGGTTGGTCATGAAGGCGGCGAGGTTTAATAGCCGTTTGGCTACTTCTGGTCTTCTAAGTACACATTTTATATAGGCGATCAGGAGAGACAGGGCAACTACTTTCTTATTGGCTGTTTGGGCACGGACGTCCACATAAAAAGTTAATTTCTTTTTTATTTTAATAACTGTACAACCCCTGGAAACGTGAATGACGTATCTGAAATTCCTCACTTCGCACATTTGTATTCCGCAAGAATGACTTCAATATCTGTCTCCGTTTCCTTGCTGTCAAATTGAATGACCGAAAACGGTCATTCGATTGTGGGGACACTTTGTACAAGCTGCTTCAGGCTTGAACGAATTTCGATAATGCATGATTGTTCAAGACCCGTGTTTGCGCAAGCATAATCATGCGGGTACCGGTATCAGCCTTTGCGCTTCAGTGAGCTCAGCTTGCGAGTGAGAGAATGATCAAGTGAGTGACCAAATGAGAGTCCAAGTGAACAAATGTATGAGTGACCAAGTGAGAGTCCGAGTGAACAAATATATGAGTGACCAAGTGAGAGTCCGAGTGAACAAATATATGAGTGACCAAGTGAGAGTCCGAGTGAACAAATATATGAGTGACCAAGTGAGAGTCCGAGTGAACAAATATATGAGTGACCAAGTGAGAGTCCAAGTGAACAATTTCCTGACAGGGGTACGACAAAAAACGGCGACTTGACCGCAGCAAAAAATTGCTACCGCAGGGAGTCCCCCATCGAGGGGTTAGCGTACCAACCTCTCGATGAGTATAAAAAACAAGCCTGCCGTTCCGAACCGGCAATAAGTTGTAGGTCCCGGTCTAATTAGCCCTCGTGTGCAGAAAATGACCGTGGTGCGACAAAAATGATCAAACCAAGTGAACAAATATATGAGTGACCAAGTGAGAGTCCAAGTGTACAAATATATGAGTGACCAAGTGAGAGTCCAAGTGTACAAATATATGAGTGACCAAGTGAGAGTCCAAGTGTACAAATATATGAGTGACCAAGTGAGAGTCCAAGTGAACAAATATTATTTTTTCATACCGAGCGCAATTTACTACCTATTCAGTTGTGCCGGAAGTGTGAGTGTGTGTGTCTACCAGTCTGATTGTGTATCTAGAGTTATGTATGATTTTTCAGTGCTGCCATCTATATTTCAGAAGTGAAGTGATTGAAGTGTGTAGTGTCTGAATACTTGTACTGTTTGTAGGACTGTTGCTCTCTGTGGTGAGACTTTTTAAAGGGAAGATCAGCTGGCATTTGCTCCTCAAAGTTGGGAAGCACAGGAAAGTGAACAAATGTGTGAGTGAATGAGCAAGTAAGTGTGAACAATTTGGTGAGTGAATGAGCTAGCCAGCTATGAGCAACGGCAGGGGTCTTCAGCACATGGCCCGTGGGTCAAAAACTGGTTGAAAACATTGCAAAGAAAAAAAAGAAATAAATTCTAGAACTAATAAAACAAATAATTCCAGAATTCATGAAAGAAGTAATTCCACAATTACTGATAATTCACGTGCCATAATTAAAAATTACTGAAGGTAATAATTCCAGATTTGCTGATCATTCAAAAAATCACTGATAGAAATTTCAATTTTAGAATTTTTAAAAAAAATAATTTCAGAATCAGTGAGAATAAAACTAAATTAATTAGAGAGGAATATAATTTCGTAATTTCTGATAGAAATTATTTCACAATCAATAAGAGAATAATTGCATAATATGACATGAATGTCGCTCTCCACTTGTTAATACAAGATATGCAGAAGACTGGATGTTGTGAAGATATTTTTTATTTCAGATGTTAATTTTTCAAGGAAGGAAAAAACTCATCTCTGCCTCTACCGGGAGTCGAACCCGGGTCCCTCGATTGCCGGACGAGTGCTCTGACCACTAAGCTACAGAGGAGATAGAGATTTTTTCCTTCGCTAGAGCGTATATATGCCGAACGGTTCCGTTCCTCTGTAGCTTAGTGGTCAGAGCACTCGTCCGGCAATCGAGGGACCCGGGTTCGACTCCCGGTAGAGGCAGAGATGAGTTTTTTCCTTCCTTGAAAAATTAACATCTGAAATAAAAAATATCTTCACAACATCCAGTCTTCTGCATATCTTGTATTAACAAGTGGAGAGCGACATTCATGTCATATATATAGCCCTCTGGTGGCTCGTCGTCCATGAGCTATTAGCTGATCGGTTTCACCGTCCATTGCACGGTTCCGTTCGGCATATATACGCTCTAGCGAAGGAAAATCTCTATCTCCTCTGTAGCTTAGTGGTCAGAGCACTCGTCCGGCAATCGAGGGACCCGGGTTCGACTCCCGGTAGAGGCAGAGATGAGTTTTTTCCTTCCTTGAAAAATTAACATCTGAAATAAAAAATATCTTCACAACATCCAGTCTTCTGCATATCTTGAATTGCATAATAATTGAAAGAAATTATTTCAAGACTTATTGAGAAAGAAAATAACTTCAGAATTGTTGAAATTTATAACTGCAGAATAATTTCAAGTGATTTCATGTGAAAATTATTCAAAATCTAAAAGTAAAACATGATTTCATAATAAATAAAATTATTCGATTGCTTTCGTGCTTGTTTAAGTTGAGGGGGCTTGTTGGCCTCCTATTGAGATAACACTTTACGTGAGCTGGAGCACGACCTCCTATATAACGAATATAGGAGGTCGTGGCTGGTGGCCCGCGGACTCCCTGGGTAGTTTCGATTTGACCCGCCGTGTCTGAAAGGTTGAAGACCCCTGGGCTAGGGTAATGGAGCCGCAAACATGCCATCACTAGGGCAAGGCAACTGAAAATTTGAGAGTGACTGCTTTATTCGGCTTAACTAGCTAGATGCGAAATCAAATAGGACTGCTAAACCGACTCGTAACCACAGCTAGTTAGCTCGCACTCAATGGGTCACTCTTTAACCAGTTCGCTCACTCTATCATTAGATCACTCTCACATACTTTCTAAATTATTCACTGACTTGCTCATTCGCTCACTCATTTGTTCACTTGGTCGTTCACTCGCTCACCTTCTGCCCGAACTATTCTTTAGAAAAAATTTTCGTACATTGCGTAAATGTAAAAAAACTGGCACCTGCGTAAACATGCTTATGTCACGTGGCGGCGAAAGGGAAGTTGCGCATGCTGGTGGAAAAGAATTGAACTTGCATGCCTGTCAAGCTGTCAGTTACGTGTGTCGCCGCCTTTACCGGTGAAAACAGTGTCGGTAAAGACAGTTAAACATACCTAACTGCAAGCCTGACAGGCATGCATATTCATTCTTCTTGTACAGGGTGGGCAAAAAGTCAGTAGAAACTTTAAAAGTTCCTAAAAACCAAAAAAATAACCGAAATAAAAAACGGTTTGCAGGGTTAGCATCGCTAGATCACGGGAATTTTTTTAAGATGCGAAAAAAAAAGCAACTAAAAAAACAGCCGATTGGTGGGGCTGGTACGATTGACTTCGGTGAAAATATGCGAATGAGACGTTATAAGAGCTTGTTCCCCTAATCCACAAGCAGTTCACCGTTGTAAACCGTGTATGTGGACCTGCTACACTCTGCCGTTGCTGGATTTGTGACTCGCCCGCAATGCGTTATTCTCTGTGGTATTGGTGGTCATGTGGAACACATACTGCTGTAATAAACGATTTGGAGATATTCTGTTCGTTATTTGCGCATCTTTTCTTTGACTGGTATACGTCAGCCCCACCAATTAGCTGTTTTTTGAGGTTTTTTTTTCCTTTCTCAAAAAAATTCCCGTGACCTAGCGATGCTAACCCTGCAAACCGTTTTTTATTTCGGTTATTTTTTCGGTTTTTATGAATTTGTAAAGTTTCTACGTATTTTTGTCCACCCTGTACAAGCATGCTCGCGCGTCCGCATGATAATTTTGAGCAGGAATTTTGATTGTACAAGCAGCTCGAGGCTGGAGCGAAATTTCGATAATACACAAGCATGGGTTGCAAAGGGTCAGGGGAACTTTGAGGAATATTTAAAAATATATTGAAGGTGATTTTGAGCTAAACATAAACAAATATCATTGCATCGATTCCAAAATCTATAAAAAATATTGTTATAGAGGGATTTATCGGAGTAAAGGATATCGTATATCGAGAGAAGGGAAACATTAGACTACAGACAATTCCAAACGAGATTTGAAAAAAAGAACACATCGTTGTAGAGGGATTTATCTTTATATCTAGTATCGTTATAATGAGGTTTTGCTGTACGTTGAAAATCTCCACCTCTGTTCTTTTTTGACAGCTTCTAACACACTAATAAATACTAAACTTCTGGGGTTGAAACACCACTTCTGCCTGAAAAATGCTAAATTTGGATTTAGCCTGCCTCGGTTTTAGCCTGCCAGGGCCTTCTTCAAGAAAGAAATCCCCAGTTTTGTGGTTAAGGCAACAGTCAAAATATTTCAAATAACAAAACCCTTTTTTATGCACATTGCTAGGATATCAGTACAGTATAAAAACCCATTTTGGCATTGAAACGGTACCTGTAGCATGGTAATCGCAGCCGCTAGACGCAGACTGAGAGGGGAAAAAAACCCCAATGTAGATCCCACATTGCTGCCGCAAGAAATCCTCCACAGAGAGAGGGGTTAGCGCACCAACCTTTTTGGTGAGGTCTTCTTGTTTTGCCTGTTTCCTGCGTTGTTCACGATGCTGTAAGTACCGTCCCAATGCTATTAATGGTCTCTCACTGCGCCTATCGCTTATCAATGCACAAAAGTGAGTGTTGCCTCTGGAATTTTTCGAAGTGTTGTTGCTCGAACCATAAGCCTCAATTAGCCCCGGCCCATCCCAGAGTTTTCAAAATTAGCATTTAATTCATAAAAAAAACTCATATCATTATACATGATAGTCTATCCCTATTTTCAGTTTATTTATCTCTCTTCGCAAAAGCAGGGGAAACCCTGCTTTTCCCTTTTTTCCTTGCAGGAATAGTGATTCACACATACTGACTTCTTGTAATGTTAGGGCTTGATCATTCATTGATATGTTTTGTTTTCTTGCAGAGTGTAATCACGAATACTATCCAAGATGAAGTGTAGCAAAGTCCGATCATCGTCTCATGAGGTACACAAGGATGAAATTCACCGCAGATGCTTTGCAGTGCAATCCTGACCACGAATGCCCAAATTTAGACAAAATGTGTTGATGGCGTTTAGGACGTATACAGCCAACCTCCGATGCTGACATCACGCGATTGTTTCTGGTCGGCGGTCACGTGACGGGTAGGTCAGATAGATAGGGTAAAGAGGGGCCCCGTTAGGTAATTTTCCCTGCAATGTCCGCATTGCTGATCGTCGCCGCCGCCTACCTATGTGCGGTCGGTACGTCGCGTGAAGTCACGAGGGACTACTTCGGCGACATTTTCCGGATGCCAAACTGCAACCCGAAGAACCTGACGAAGTGCGACAACTCGGGTGCCAGGCCGGCGATGGAAGTCCCTAGCCGGCCTTGTTACTGCCAGTGCGCGCCTTCGCATTTCACTTACCGAGATGACCGTAGGCAATGTGTCAAAGACATCAAAGGTATGAATATTTTCTTTCTTCGGCGCAAATGAATTGCTACATTACCTTCAATTCACCGCACATCAGTGTGCTGTTGAAATGTTATTGCACCCATACCTATCAACTTATTGCGTATATATGTAACTTAAATTTTATATATTTATATATACCTCCATAGCACAGTAACGTTAAACTGAATTAGGCAACGCATTATTATTATTATTATTATTATATTTAGCATCTTTATCAAATTTCACCGAAAAAATGAAAACTTCTTAGATTGCAACTTTTTATATGACCACGCCATCTCTAATGAGATTATCAATAAACTTCTACTCCAACTGTGTGTGCAACTCGCGAATATTCCTCAGAGGAATTACAAACGAATTGGTGCATGCTGTGCGTGCGTGCGTGTGAGTGAAAATTCCGCGTCCCAAGTGCGGCCAGGTCGTGAATTGGCCGAGAGTTTAGACTGAAGTCAGATTTTGCAGAAATGACTAGTGATTTTTCGGGTAATGGCCGGCCAATTAGCAAAGTGGCTGGAGATCTCTGGTCACAGGTACATGTGTGGTTTAGTAGTAGTAGCCATATTTTGGAGTGAAAAATGGCAAATAACTTAATTTCCATGTTATGTTTGTATCGTCTTCCTGCGGAGAGATTTTTCCAAATGGGAGCCCGGGGCTCGCGTTGCAACCTCGAAGATGAAAAAGCACAGAAAATCAAGTTACAGCTCAGCAACAAACTGCTAAACATATATGATTCACACACAGTCATTGTAATAGGGAAAACGTTTGCAAAATATGGAAGACAGATACCAACGCCAGGAAGAACACGAAACAAGCGCAACTCTGACCTCATAAATACGTTAGGACCATGCATATATAGTACCGTTCACATGCGTAAGATTGGGGGTCGCTTTGGTGGATAATTGCCGGCATGGCTACTTTTTTCCCCTCGTAGGGGGAAAAAACGGTGGGAGAGAAGCCCATCGAAAAAAGCCCATCTTTCTAGGGGTGAATTGGTGATCGAAACCGACCTTCTCTCCCATAATCCTTTGCGCCGTGAAAACTACAGTAAGCTGCTTCGTCAGTCATCTTGAATCAACCACTTCCGTTCACGTAATCAGTGACGACTTTCGGGGGGGGGGCGGGGGGGTTAACTAAACTGATGGTCAGAACTGTGTGAGGGGCGATATATAACTCGCCAAAACAAACAACTTTCAACACAAAATGCGGGGTCGGAAAGCAAACGGCAAGCCGCGAGAGGGTACCTACGTGGTGAAAATGAGGATCACAGTGTAATGACTAGTACACGGATTTCTTTGTCTTTGCATTTTTTTTTTTTTTTTTGCATATTTTCAATATTTTAAGACACATTTTGCATATTTCATAATTTTTGATAAAAAGTAAATTTTTTTGCTCGCTATTCCGATCCCGCTTCAAACTGGTTTCTGCTTCCGATGAGAGCTCTTAGGCCTAGGATTTTTATGTACTAAGAATGGAATGTCGTTGCTGATTGGTAAAAAGTCCCGAAATTCAGGTTTCTCAACCAATTAGTGACACTGATTTGTGGAGCATAATACTACCCCTTCAAGGACACTGGCGTGTGGCTGTAAATAGATTAATCATCTGAATCGGTGATGGTAACTCGTGGCGAAAACTAGGCTAAAATTGGTAAATGGGGGAAGTTTTTAGCGTTTATGGGAAATTTTGAGAGTTTTTATCAAATAAAAACAATTATTAAACAGTTTTCTTTTCTTTTGTTTAATTTGTGCAATTCTCTTCTAAAGCTAAATACAGTACTTGGCAAGGTATTTTTTTACTTATAGATGGCAGCACATTAATTCTGAATTTTCAGGGGAAAAACAGTCAAAAGTGAAATTTTTGGTTGGATGAGATTAGTTAGTAAAACGAAGAATTTTTGTTCATACAATAAGTTAATGGCTCAAAACAATTTAGACTGCATCAACACTTCTCATTATCGTATTATTTTGCTAAAACTAATGCTATTTCAGATAGGAATGAAAAATTTTTTAGGACATATTTAGTTTTTTTAAGAGCATAAATGCATTTTTTATAGAGCATATTTTAGAAGTTTTAGAACATAGTAATCCTAGCCCTAGTAATGACTAGTGATGAAGGAGAAATAATATTTATTATCGAAAAACTTTACAAGTGCTCAAATGAGGGAACACCAGCTGCAATACAGGCGTCACATCTGCCACGGAGTGAATCGCGTACGCGTTGGAAGAATTCTGGGATTTCACGAACGTGTCTGCAGGCTCGTGATTGGCTCGTATCCTCACCTCGAAGTTCAGAACCACAGAAAACCACCACTGCGGCGCCGGTGTTGTTTTGAAACCCGGTTTCTCGCGATGCGAGTTCGTCACTATGACCACTACAGCTGCCAGGCAGCACCTGCTGAAGGATGAATAGCAGCTGAATGACGGGCTCTGCAAAAGGTGACGTTTCATCCACTCGAAAGAAGAGTGCCCTATAGCGGCTCACCTCTTGCATTCCGACCTCACATTTGTTGAAAGTTGTTGGTTTTGACGAGTTCTATCGCCCTTTAAAGTTCTGAACACCAGTTTAGTTGCACCTTGCTTCTTGCGGCAGAGCCTGGGTGTCTCCAGTTTAGTTATACTCTGTACACACAACGCATTCCTGCATACATCGATTCGTTAGAAATTCCACAGAAGAATATGCACGAGGTGCATGTACGGTCGAGTGGTAGTTGTAAACATTTTCACAAGGTAAACGTTTTTGAATCCCGAGGGTTTTGCATAATGAGAAATATGACTGTAGATACACATCTCTAATTAAAGTTTGAATGAATGTATTTTTTTCTTTCCAGAATGCTACATGTCCGTGTTTTATAGGCCGTACGCTGTCGAGTCCATTCCATTAGTGTACTTACCGACGAGTGGCCAATTAGTGCACCCAGAAGCGCACCTATCATTGTCCGGTAAGGGTAAGCTGATGTGAAGGGGGGGTTTGGTTATTCAAAAGCATGTAAAATGTGCATATTTGTTCTCCCTCTTTTCCACAGAATAACATTATATCATATCATATAATGATGGCGGTATATTTTCCAGATATATTTGCATATAATATATTGCACAAATTTCTTGCAGACGTACGGTGCACTAAGCCAAATCAGAATCATAGGGAAATACAGGCTTCTTGTTAAATCACATGGCTATGGCTTCTCGTGTGAGATTGCATATGAATTGCCTCGTGACACACCCAAAGAGACGACTGATACTGTATTGTTTCCAGGGGTGTGCAATAAGAGTTGTGTATTGTTCCGGATAATGTCTCACACAAGTCCTTGAAATGAGCAGAGGAGATGAAATAATTTGCAGGACGTCACAAATTTATTTACAGAAACAACTACAATCAGTGACTTCAACAAAAAACGCTAACAAAAATTACCTGAAAATGAGTAACAGAGAGAGATCTCGTCTTCAGAATAAAATTTCACAGATCACTTCATAGTTGTAGAAAAGCTCGAAGTTTCTGGAAAGGTCTCTTACGGACATGGCATCGCCAACTTATTGGAGCCGTTGCCAAACGTTTCAGATTTGTCGTAATTTCGAAGGGTTTGCAACAAAATGCGTTATCGATTATTTGCAGGTGGAAGACGACATAATTTCCGTAACACTTCCCCCCACCGAAATTGTTCGTCCCGACAATTCAGTCTTCAAGTCGGCAGATCGCTCTGTGGCACTCACTATTGTAAGGAGCCAGTCTGTTGAGGTGGACCACCTTAAACATTGACGATGGAGTGCTTTATATTTGAACTATGTCATCGTTCAGTTTTTTCACGATTCTGTAGGGTCCTTCCCATAACGTCTGGAGTTTCGGGCAAAGCCTTTCCGGCGCTTCTTTATGCCAACAAAAAAAAAAACCTCACATTTCTAATTGTAATATTCACAGAGATACTTAAATTCAAAAATCGAGGAGAGTTGTGAAAGAACACAGCAAAAACTATCAGACAACTAACGCTTCTTTCCCACGATATATTTAGATTGAAATATCTCTGCATATATTGCACTTAGAAACGTATTTTCTTTCTTTTGGTTGGCATCAAGAGAGCAACAATTTTCTTATTGGGTTTTTAAAAACAGGGCGTCCACATAAAAAGGTTAATTTTTCTTTATAAACTGTACAACCACTTCAAACATGAATCCCATATCTGAAATTTTTGACTTAGCACATTTATATTCCGCAAGAATGACTTCAATATCTTTCACCGTTTTCTCGCTATCCCGTTTTGAAAACATTCATTCGATTGTGGAACACCCTGTACAATAACGATGCTTGCACAAAATTCTCATACACATGCTCAAGAATGCTGGTACAAAAAGATTGAACATGCATGAGGTTTTTTTTGTATGTGTATAGCTTCTTCAAGATGGCCGGGTTTAAAGAGATCCTGTTATCGATGGTACAGAAGACTCCGAAAATACTGTGACATGTTTTTCGTTTCTTCCAGCATGAGCTTTATCATAACTGTTTTCAAAATGAAGGGTCACTTTCTCTGAAGAAAGTTTATTTATAAGTGAAGATGCGAACGCACAAGCTACCATTTCGCCACGAAAATAATATCTATCATTTTCGTAACTCTTCGATATTTATAACAGCTTCGCTTTATGGCGTTTATGATGCGAATTTGCAAAACTACCCAATTACACATCATTCTGGTAATAAATGTATCGTCGGTTGTTTTGCATGCCAACATAGACAGATTCATTGGTAAGTTTTAATATTTCTCAATAGATGGAGGTGGAAAAATATTCTTCTGACGAGAGAATTATGTTAGGTGTGATTATGTGACGAGATCATTCGCGTGTGATTTCCGAACTTCGTAGAAATCCAAAGTAAGCGACACTTTCCCGGATCACTTATCAAAGATGCCGTTTGCGGCCCCACATTTCGTTTTGTCTTGGTGCATCTCTCCTGGAAGTCTCTTTCCCAGGGATTTGTGAAAAATATACTCTACACATGTATATTCAATTCGTTGTACTAAAGAAATTCAAATCATTTCCTATTCACAGGCCGAAAACGACCAGCTGCATCGGGTCTTCCAAAATGCAAAGCTACGGTATCGCAGTACATGTCACCTGACGGATGGAGAACTATAACGAGAGTCGGTGGCGGACCGATCTTCACTCTGTTCCAGGATGGGAATAAGACATTTCTGCAGGTAACATTGGAATTCGTTACAAGTTCGTGTGATATATTCGTTTGCCCTTCATAAGAGGTCATTATCGGATAGATGCACCTCCTTCCCAACCCACCCTCTTGGGTATATGGGAAAATTAATAAACCTGCCACGGTAGGTCCACAAATGTTCCTGACTATTCTGCTCAGCATAGTATCTGGTAGGGCTAGAATGGGACAGGAAATACATCCTTAGATCGAACACCAGCAGGGCTAGGATCGAGAGAGTTGCCACTCTCTTAATTTCTCTTCATCAGCTTTTGTATTATGTGGATACAGATCCGTAACACCTTATTAGACTAACCCGAGGGCCTCATAAGAAATCGCAACTTAGCTGATTTTGTTGGTATTTTAACTTTGATTTTAATAAATAAATAAGAGGGAAAATGGTACACGTGTACGCACATGATATTCGCTATTGAACACAGGATCGCCATTCACGTATTCAGTCACAAAAACAGTATGTTACATACGCCGATACACGGGTTCATAGTTTAACCTTACAGTGGCAATCCCGCGCGATATCTGGTCGTCTTAAAACCCTCTCATTTAAGGGGCCCCCCCATACACGTTCCGGAAATCCTATGAGGAAAAAGTGGTCACCCCCTCCTGTCGAGATTTCCGGATTCGGCGCGAATACCCCTCCGCCTTGCACGCTGCGGAATATCTTTCAGTTCACTGGTGAGCGATGTACGCGAGAAATTCCCGGCTCGTGTTGACTGAACCCCGACCTCAACCAAACAGAACTGACATAGCGCCACACACACTCCGGTCGGCCTGTACGGTTCGAGACTGCAGATTACATGCAGTTGCTCAGAATCAATTTTTGATCAGGTTATTTTCTCAACAGTCCACCAAATCTGCGCGGTTTTGCGCCAGACACGTTCTGGAACATCGCAGTTTTTCCTCAGATGATTTCCGGAATGTGTATGGCCCTCTTTATGCACAATCCCGAGCCCAGCTATTTCTATGCAGAGAGTTTTGCCTGCGAGAATAATGTATTGTCGGATAATCAGCATGGGTTCAGGAAGGGGAAGTCATGTGTAACTAACCTCCTTTGCTTCTATGATCACGTGACTAAGGCTTTGGGTAAGAGCAAAAATGTAGACGTTGTTTACCTTGATTTCCAGAAGGCATTCGATCGGATCCAACATGGTAAACTCTTGAAGCGTTTACACGAGATTGGAATTGAGGGCAACTTGCTGAATTGGGTAGAATCGTGGTTAAGAGATAGGTCGCAACGAGTTATGGTGAACGGGGAATTCTCTGGTTGGACAGACGTCACAAGTGGAGTTCCTCAAGGAAGTGTCCTTGGTCCCATACTTTTTTCACTTTTTTATCGATAAACTCGATCAGGGTATCGATGGGATTACTAGCAAATTCGCAGATGATGTGAAGCTAATGGGGGTAATCGGGAAGGAAAGCGGTAGGGAGTTGCTCCAGACCAACTTAAACAGGATTGCAGCATGGGCAAATAAATGGAGCATGACGTTTAGCGTTGATAAGTGCATGGTCGCTCATTTTGGTTCGAACAACCCACGGTTCTCTTACGAGTTGAACGGTGTCACTATCCCGGATGCAACTAGGGTCACCGATTTGGGAATTCTCATTGACGAGCGACTTAGGTTTTCTGAACATTGTTTAGCGGTGGTCAAAAAAAGCGAATAGAATGCTTGGTCTCATTTTCAAAAAGGTCTCTTCGCGTTCTCCTAAAGTCATTCTTCCGCTTTTTCGAGGATTAGTTCGTCCTGGACTGGAGTATGCTGTAAGGTTTTGGAGACCATACCTACAGAGGGACATAGAATTGGTTGAAAGGGTGCAGAGAAGAGCTACGCGTGTCCTTGTTGGCACACAGGGCTTGAGTTATGAAGAGAGACTTCATTTTTTGAATATGTTTACATTTGATGAACGTGGGTGTCGAGGAGATATGATCGAAGTGTTCAAAATTTTCAATGGGATGGATAGGATGGACCATGAACTTTTAGTACACCGCCAATCGACTGCTTTTACAAGGGGACACCAGTATCGATTGGTGAGGGACAATGCAAGGTTATGGTGTCGCAGGGAATTTTTCTCTAATAGGGTTGTTAATAAATGGAATAGCTTACCCCCAGAGGTAGTAAATTGTAACACAATTGACACGTTTAAAAAGAAATACGATAAACATGTTGGGGTAAATCGAGAAGCTATCCATACTTAGAATAAGACAACCATAAGTATTCTTTATGGGCATTGTATAATATTTTATCATGTGTATATATTGTTTATAATGTTTGTGATGGTGTCTTTAATTGTGTTGCTGTATTTTTGAAATATATGACATCCATATTTGTTATGGGCCTCTTTTTCTCAGCCACCTCGTTGGGCATTTTGTCTGTTGTGGCGTTGTATTTGTATTTGTATTTGATAACAGATTTGCCCCTTTTCCCCCTCCCATCCGGCTAATCGATTGTCAGTTGGCGAAGTCAGCTTTTATTAAAAGTTAGATAACAGGACGGTGTTGCTTACCCCATCTTTTTTTTCGGAGTTAAACACAGGGTGTTCTGTTAATCGACTGTCTAACTCAGAGTTGTTGTAAGTAGGCATCAAGAAGAACAAAAATTGCAATGAAACATGATGTCGCAAACCACGTTGAGAGGGTGAAAATCGTGAAAAACGCATGCAGTTTTCGACGACAAAAAATGATTTATTTGATTGATTATTACAAGAGTTGTTGGAAGTGATGACCGCTGACGTCATTACACAGTCTACAACGACGTAAAAACAATTCCCGGACGTGTGCTCGAAGATACCAGGTATGCTTTTTATACAGACGATACTCGTGTAGCAGTTAGTTTGTTAGTCTGTTTCAATGAGTATCGTCTGCATAAAAGCATACCTGTTATCTTCGAGTGCGTTCGGAAATCGTTTCTACGTTGTTGTGGACTACCACCTGCATGCGTTTTTCACGATTTTCACCCTTTCAACGTTATTCGCGACACCATGTTCCATTGCAATTTTTGTTCCTCCTGATGCCTACTAACAACCCTCTGAGTTTGTCGGTTCATTAACAGAATACCCTGTAGAAATATGCGAACAGAATAAATGGTAGAAAAGAGATAGAATAATAATAATAAAAAGAGGAAGATGAATACTCTAAGTTTCAGAGGAGGGAAGCATTTGCCACAACATGAGATCAGAAAAATAAATTCTTCTCGAAAATATGAGGCGATTTCTGGAAGGTTTAGTGATTTCCACTGTCTCGGCTATAATACGGATCAGGGAAATTTTAAAAACCACTTAAAGGGTTAAGAGGGAAAAGAACCTTAACAATTTATGAATCAATTACGTTAAACGAAGTTGTAGCTGCTCTAAATTCGGCATCCGAGGGTGTTGCCACACCCCTCCTTAGATTCCTGTAGTAATTTAATCTGGTGTGTAGCAACAAGGATTCTCCTGCTGAGATTCTCACAGGTTTGCCTACATATTGTTTTAAGGCGGCCTCGGAATAGGTCTAAAGGTATCAAGTTCGGATGGAGCGCAAGTCACAAAGATCAACCATGGATAAGTTCCATTGGCTGGGATAAGTTGAATTCAGTATAACAGGTGTTTTCTGTTCGGTTTTACCATTTTTCTGCCTGAATAAGTAAATTGTGACTAGTGGCGGTGGTACAGCCCCCTGTTCATGTTGGCATTTTGTAAATTATAGCAATTTGGGTAATCAGATGGAAAATATTTGAAGCTTATGGAAATACTTATGGAAACAGTTTATAATTAGCCAAATATGGAGATTATAGCATATTCTCTGGCTGACCATATTGCGAAGAAACAACGGGACATCGTCAGACAGTTGGATAAACTGTCTGCTATCGCTAAATCTCAGGGTATGTAAATGTCAGGGGAACTAAATTTCTGCTCGCGAAATGTTAATGGTGCTTCCTAGGGTCCTTCTTTTGCGTTTCATAATCAAGTCCATCAGGCTCTCCGGGACCGTCCATTCCTTTGAGAAAGTGCACAAAAATACCAAGATGGTCTCTCTGGGTGGTCGGTGGTCATATCTGTCCGCTATCGCTGTAATCAAATCAGAAACACGCCACGAAAACAAAATTACAAGCAAGACAGTGAAGAATTCACTTTATTGACATTCACTCCACCTTGCTGACATCATTCGTTGAGATGGCGAATGATCAGTACTTTCAAGGCTGATTCAGTCTTTTATTTACTTTTCAAAATGAAGCACATCGATCATTGTCGATCTTCAGCCAGAGACGCCTTCAGGGGTGTGCGACAGGTGGCGTCGCAGCGGGCCCCGCGTATTCGGGAACCCTGCACTTACGGTAATAACAACTTCCTTATTAAATTCTGAATTTTTTTCATCAGTTCCGGAAATCGGCATTTTCTTCGATTCTGGTATTGTTTCCTTATTAAATTCTGGAATTTCACCGATTCTTAAATTCTGAAAACTTTCATAATTTTTGGAATTTTCATCAATTCTGGAAATCTGAATTATAACACGATTTGTGCTATAATCATCTGTCACTTATTTTTGCTTATTTTCAATTCATCGATTCTGAATTTTTGTAAGTTTTCACTCAATTTCTTTCATTAGGTCCTAATTTTGACTGGTTTTGGAATAATTTTTTTCATAAATTTAAAAATTTTCTTCAGTTCAAAATTTTAATTTTTTTTTTTTCAGAAATAAAATGTCCACCCCCCATTTTCACGGTCCCGTTAGTGGCCGTTGTTGGGAGGTTTTACTGTATTTATTTGTATGGATATTTTTCAGAATTCTTGTATAATTCGTATGGATTTTATGTATGAATTTTTCGATGCCGATTCCCTCTCGTATAGAATATACAGAGCGGTGTCTTGAAGTGACAACAAACTCAGAGAGGTGGTATTAGGCATAAAGAGAAACTAAAATTGCCGTAGAACATCGAATCGTAAACCACGTTTGGTCCGTGAAAATCGCAAAAATAGACATGAAGAGTGTAAGTTGTATTGAAATCATGCTGTCAAGTAAAAGTGGTTGCTCTACTTATTCATTTTACTTTTTTGTACTCATTTCGTACTTACAACTCTGAGTTTGTTGCCACGTAAAGGATACACCCTGAATAAAATCAGGGCTAAGAGGCCCCGGAATTACCATGTCACCTCTGTCCCCAGCTGCTATTTCGCACCTGCCCCCGTGTCTGGTAAGGGTGGCCTTATCTTCAGCAATAAAAGCTAATGGGAACCCTGGGTTTCGCATAGAGAGAATTATTTGCCTAGACGTGTACTATTATCTGTCAAGACCTCATGGTAATAAATTTGGGGCATTTATTTTGGAAAAATTATTTTCCATTTCTGAATCACTGAATGATGCTTTCTGGGGGAAAAAAGAACTTTTACTGAGGGAGAATTAATTGTTTTTCTGTCTCTTAAAGTTCTTAGGAACTCCACAAGACCGCCAAACACTGCAGCAACACCTCGTGTTGATCAGAATGTTCTGCAAGATCCCCGAATACACACCTTTCGAGACGTGTGTTGCTATCCGCATAGGCTGGACGCCAGGTAAAAACTCAACCGAAAGTGTTATTGTCATATCGCTATGAAATTAGAGATGTCTGCCTCTTATTGAAAATATCAGTATACTTATTAGCGTATAACATCCACAGGATTGGATTCGCTCGTTCCGTCAGGGATTTCCAGCTCCAGGTCGAACATGATGGTCGTTGGTCTATCCCTAGGAGTCCTAGGCATGGTCTACGTCCTGGCGGTCTTGATATACCTGAAACTTCGCAGGAGAATTCTATTCAAATCCAACAGACATCGGTCACTACTTAACAAGTGCGACGGGGACGTAGAAGATCAGGTAATAAGGTCTCAATTACTTGTAAATATTGTTTTTGGGACCATTAAATTCGCCTCCGACATTTCGCCCCTGATATTTATCTTCCGGACATGACGCCCGCGCGACTGAGCGATTGAGTGAATGTCTGTATGAATGAGGAGTGACCAAGTGAGTTGGTGAGTGACCGTAAGAGCGACCCAGTGATCTTATGAATTACAAAGTCAATGGATGAGTAACTAACTCACTTTTTCACTCGCCCACGTACGAGGTTGCTCACCCAGTCACTTATAAGGTCGACATCACCCACTCAATTGGTCACTCATACGGTTACTCACCCACTCCATTAGTCACTCATACGGTTACTTACCCCCTCTTGCCGCGAACCAACTCCTTTCATATCGCCATACGGCAATTGGGTGGAATTACAGAAGAAATTACGGAAATGAAGACGCCATCTATCGCTGATCGCTCCAGGCTCGGTATGTAAAGAACTTGTTTTCGATGTTCTTCCCTGGATTCGTATCCGGGGAACTTGACGGTAACCTTCTTGGTGAAAGATGAGCATCTTACCACTGCACCACTCGGGCGCATTACTTACTTGGTCACTCACTCACCCACTCATAGTCATTCACTGAATTGCTCGCTCGATCGGGGCGAAATATAACGAGGAAGAAATGTCGGGGGGAGGAGGGAGGGGGAATTTCCACGAATCTTTATTTCTATGGCATATTACATGTATTTCTATTGATTTCAATTGCTCGAAATTCTCTGCAGAGACGAGACTCGAAGAGGTTGGAAATGTACCGCGGCCGATCTTCCAGAGCAGGTAAGAAGTCCTCCAGTAGCTCGAGCCTCCAGGAAGAGCAATGGAAGCAGGTCTCCGTCAATGAAATGCTCAACAGGAGCTGGACTGAGCGACCTGGAGAACTCGGCTGCGAGTTCAGCGTCAAGGAGTTCCAGCTGCGGCCGGAGCATTTCGAACCGGAGATCCTAGCGTCCCCACCTCAGCCGGTGATGGAGTACCTACAGAGGCTACAAGACTCTATGACGTACGCCAGACACAGACTCAGGGCTTGCTACAGGTACCAGCCTACACTGAACGGTATACCCGAAGACGACTACTATTACCAGGAGAAATCTTCCGATATCAAGAAGGAAATCAGAACGACGCCAGATGGCGTGTCCTCGTCGTCCAATACATCACTGATCATCGACAACGCTTCTCAGAAGGCACCGACGAGTGAAACGAAGCCGTTACCGAAACCACCTCCACCGAAACCCAAGAGACGTCCCAGGAATTCCCCGGACCTAAGCTCAAAGAGCGTCTCCCCTTCGTCGTTGGTGAACGACAGTCAAAACTCCAGCAACGCGTCTGAAGCCGAAGAGGAGAAAACTCAGATACAGTCGGCAATGGACGCCCTCAACGACACCTTGGAGGCCATAGAGTACGATATCTTCAAGCAGGATCTTCTTCGAGGTGAATCGAGGCAGCCGATAATCGGTCCCAGGGAGACCGGAACTGGAAGGTCAACGACATCCAACAATAACAACAAGGACACCAAACGCTCTCAGCAGAACGTCACCGACGAGGACTCGGACGGGAAAGACGTCGACAGCTCTTCCTGCAGCTCTCTATCAGTTGTGACCGTCCTCGGGAAAGAACCGAAAATGGCTGCCAAGAACAGGCTCACGTGGGACTTCCACAAGCCTAGCGTCGACAAGCAGAACGACCTCAGAGGCCTGGGCATGAGGTCGTTGCCGTCGTCACCCTCAGAACTCAACCCCGACGTGATTCAAAAAACCAGTGGTGTCTTCAAGCGTCAAGATCGCACTGACTGCGATTCTGTCAGTGACAACGCATCGATGGTCAGCGAGAAGGAAGTGACCGTAGAATTCATGGAAACGGGCGACAAGGACGTCATAAAAATAACTAGCGACGGGCATGTAATCCCCCGCGACGAACCAAAATCGCCAATCAGTGTAACGAAGGCCACTTCACGAATCAAACACATTTGCCACCGCCGAGATGAACCTTCCGGTACGAAATCGCCAATCAAAAGCAACTACGACACTGAAACGGCCGAAGAAAACGAGACCGAAAGCACGGACACGGAATGTTCCTGTTCTGTCCTTGACAAGATGTCCACCATAAAGTCTTCAGTTTCTTCCTCAACGAGTACGACGACGTCTTCCTCAGACATGACGGAAGACTCTCTGGACTCGCAGCCGGCTTCCTTGGACGGCACCGTCAACTCTTCGAACTTCGTGGACGTGTGGATGAACTGCATTGCGGGCAGCAGCCTCAAGCACTGCAAACACGGCAAAAAGTCCAAAAAGAAGTCTTCCACGGGACACTCGAAGCCCAACGAACCCTGGAATAACTTGAAACCCAAGAAGAGAGAACCCTGTCCCGTCCACGACTACTCCGAAAACACATCCCTCATAGACAAGCTGGCCGAACACGGCACCAGCAACGGCAACGACGTGTACTCCTATTTCCAGACTCTCAAGCAGGATGTGCTCCTGGAACACCTGAGGATGTGGCTGACCTCGCAGAGCTCGAAGAAGCCTCGTTCTCGGAAACGCACTCGCCACGTTGTACCGGAAGTGCTGCCGAACGGCGAACCGGTGCTGAGTCCTTCCTTAGTGTCCGGGCGACAGAACGACAATGGAGTCAGGTCCCCGAATCAGTTCCAGAATAAGATATTACAGGTCCCGAACTTGCTGTCTGACAAACGCGCGGATTCGAGTCGGAGTAACACTCCCGCCGATTCCAACTCAAGTAGTAGTAGTAGGTCGACGCCCGTCGACGCCATCAAGCCCCAGAGCCCGACCGACAAAGTCGGAAATGTCGAGGCAACGTCGGAGAAATGAAGAAGACATTTTATATTCTCTAATTTATATGGTTCGTATTTGCGTGTTATTTCATGTATTTGTGTGTAAATTTGAACGAAATTATTTACATTAAAAGACTTTTCTACAAAAATCTGAGCTCCGACGTCATTTGTGTAATAATTTGTACAGGGCGATTCCCGTCTTAACGAATGCCATTATGGCAAAAATCTCGTTTTAAAGAAAACGTTTCTAATCCTACAAATACCTTTACAAAGACAGCGTGAAAAAAATCTGGAATTCCCTTATAACGAAATTTCGTTATTACGAAATGATTTCTCCGGTCCGTTGGAGTTCGTTATAACGGGATTCGACTGTAATTAAATTTCCCGTACTCTTATTAGGTTTTTCTCAAAAACTGCTTATCCAAATACAGCCAAATTTGTAAGATATTTTTATGAGACAGACCATGGGAGAGACATTTATGAAATTAAACGAAAAGTTCGATTTTCGACCACCAAGTGAAAAAGTGGCACATATTTTTCCATGTTCCATTATAGCGTATATACCAAGTTTCAACGGAATACGTTTACCAGAACGGGCACAATATAGTTTCAGTATACTGACACTGTACAGTATACTGAAACTATACTGAATCATACTGACACAGTGTCAGTATGAGTTACGGGGTAAGTAACTCATACTGACACTGCTCAGACCAATGTAGCATCCGTCAGGACACTACTGACACTACTCCGACCCATATAGCGCTCGTCTCCTGGAGGACGTATTCCATTGAAACTTGGTACATATATACGGTCCATGGGAAAAAGGAAATACAGTCGAATCCCGTTATAACGAACTTCAAGAGACCAGAGAAATCACTTCGTTACAACGAAATTTCGTTATAAAGGAATTTCAGGTTTGCATTGTTCCTATGTGAACTTATTTGAGGTATTAGAAAGATTTCCGCTATAACGGTATTCGTTAAAACGGGATTTGTCTGTATCTCAGCGAACACATTGCACTTGTAAACATGGAATTTTTCTGTTGGCCTCATGAAAGACGGGGATACTTTCAAACTGGGTTTTTGAGGACAGGGTGTCAATATAAGTCGATTTTTTTATTGAATCTACAGCCCTTTGCAGCGCGAATGACGTATCTGAGGTCTACACGTAATTTGGATACTTTTTCCCTAATTGGAAGTATGCCTCTAGGAAGGATCTAGAGTTCACCAGTAAAATACGGCAAAGTAATCGCCACGTGTACGGTAGAAGACTTCGTGTACTGCCACTCTGTTTCCGAGTTACCTCATTTCGTCCTTTATCTGAAACAACCCTCCCCTCCCCCACATGGCTTATATGTTTGGTTCGGTACAATGAAAGCTCTCAATATAGTACGAAACCTGGAGGATGTCTATTGTACAGTCTCGTTCAGCCCAAAGGAACACAGTGTTCTTAGGAAAGCAAATGCCTATCCTCTGTAGTTTAATGGTAGAACACGCGCCCGGAAAGTGCGATGTTGATGGTTCGATTCCCCCACAGACGAGACGAATGTGACTTTTCTTTCCAATTATCTTCGCTTGGTATCCAATCGTCTGTACTTCGTCTCAATTGTGTTCATGTAGTAGTTAAAAATCCATTAGAGGATTATTATTAGCGCTCGAATTTCTATGTCTTATCATATTTTTTTGCATATTTCGCTATTTTTAAGTGATAGAGCATATTTTAAAATTTTTAAGGCATATTTTAAAATTTTTAAGGCATATTTTAAAATTTTTAAGGCATATTTTAAAATTTTTAAGGCATATTTTGCATATTTCATGATTTTCGACAAAAAAGTGAATTTTCTCCTCGCTATTCCGATCCCGCTTCAGGCTGGTTTTTCCGGTTCCCGCCTGTGACGAGAGCTCTTAGGGATAAGATTTTTATGCACTAAAATGGAACGTCGTTGCTGATTAGTAAAATAAAATCCTGAAATTCAGGTTTTTCAACCGATCGGCAATGGCATTGAATTGCTAGAGCGTAAAAATACTAGCCCTTCAACGACACTGGTGTGTGGCTGTAAGTAGAATAATCATGTGGATCCGTGTCGGTGATAGTAACTTGTGGGAAAGTTTTTATCAAATAAAAGTAATTTTTTTATAATTTAAATTTTGTGCTTTTTCAAAGTTAAATACACTACTTGAATAGGTATTTTCCACCTATAGATTGTAGCACATTCATTCTGAATTTGTAGGGGAAAAACTCAAAAGAGAAATTTTGGCTCGATGAGATTAGTTAGTAAAATGAAGAATTTCTGTTTATACAATAAGTAATGGTTCAAAATAATTTTGACTGCATCTCTCAACACTTCTCATTATCATATGTTTCTGCAAAAATCAAATGTTATTTGAGATAGGAATGAAAAAAAATTTTAGGCCATTTTTTTGTTTTATAGTGTATATTTACAGTTTTTTAAGAGCAATTTTATGGAGTATTTTTTAGATGTTTTAGCGCATAATAATCCTAGCCCTTAGTGATTATAATTAAAGTTTCCGTACTCTAAGCAAAACTGCTAATTCGAAAACAGCTAAGCATTTAGGATATCTTAATCAGACCAAGTGTGAGATTTATGAAAGAAAAATCTCTCAATTTTTGACCACCAGGTGAGAAAGGGGAGCTTTTCATTGACGTTTTGACTTTTGACACCCTGTCCTTAAAAACCTAATTGGAAAGTTTGTTTCCCCGTCTTTTCTGAGGCCAACAGAAAAAATCCCACTTTTCTAAGTGCAGTAATAGCTCAGATATTTCAATTAAAAAATCTCCGAAAAGCTATGAAAGAACAGCAAATACTAACTCTGATAACGTTCCTTTACCTCATTCATGCTGTCCTTTCCAAACATTTTACCGACTTTTGAATTCGAATATCTCAACGAATATTTCACTTAGAAACAGGGGTTTTGTTTCTGTTAGCCTCAAGAGAAACAGGGCAACAACGTTCTAAGTGGAAGTTAGAGCACGGGGGGGGGGGAAAGTATAAAAATTTAGATTTTTTTTACGTAGGACGTAATTTTTTAACGCCTTTTGGAGAATTTTTTAAATTGAAACTATGCTTCTATGACGGACGGTTGATGAGATAAAGGTTGTGCTAGCACTTAAAGGACACCCTGTATATTACATAAAAATATTTATACACTTCCTTGTTTTTTCGTATTTGGAATACATTTATTATTACATCATTTTACCTGAAATATGAGCTTAAAATAAATGTAATTAGTCGTACTATCTCGAACCATCCTAGGTTTGTTGAGGTACCACAATGCGGTGTTCGCATTGCATACCCTCTTCATCCAGCCTTCACCAGGTGCAAATTTGCTATTTAAGCCATGACTTGTGTAGATTCATTAGAATTTTGCTTTCATTTTAAAATGCCCAATGACCATGACAATGCGGGATCGTGATTTCTGTACTCAGGGCCGTTTTAAGAGCATCGTGGACCCCCGGGCCAAGTGATTTTTGTGGGGCCCATAGCAGGTGAATTTTTGAAAATTTGATCCGGTTCTCATTTTTTTTTAAGCCCGTCTCTTCTTGAGGCCTCCGGGCCATGCCCGGGTGGGTCCATGTATTAAGATGGCACTGGCTGTACTATTTCAAAATAAAAGTTCTGGATTGCCCATAACATCGTACTAAAGCAGAAACTCAATGATAAAAAATATAGAATGACATTTGTGTGTGAAACAAGCCTTATAATATGAAAAAACATAACTATGCCTCATTTGAGAAGCTTATTTTCAAAAGGGATTTTTCCCGAAATGCACTTTTCAACTGTTTTTGAATCTTTGGGATGAGCTCTGTTGGATTATCCATTAGGGTTTGTTTTCCAAAGTGAATATTTTTGGTAGGGATTGCAATGTAAAGGTTTTGTGTGTCGTTTCTACCAAAAAATGAACAAACCACCTTGTTCATTCACTTCGGTATTTTTCATTCAAAAGAGAACATAACAAAGTGGCTGCCGTACTGGCGTTAAGGGATTGCTTTTCCCAGAACGGCACATTTTTCAGACACGCTTTCAAAGCCGTATTTTAGAGAGTAGAAACTCTCGATGACGGACACCCATGGGATCGAAAATTTTGTCCGCTAACGAAGAGTGTCTGTTAATGGATTGTAAAATACATTTAGTCCCGTCGCCGTCGACGTAATTAAAAAAAATGTCTCTTAGTGGAGGTGTCCGCTAACGGGAGTGTTCTTTATGAGATGTTCCACTATAGAATTATTGTGCTTTTTCTTCCATGTTATTCACGAGAGAGAAGTAAGGGTGAGTTCCATGTCTCCATGTCTAGGGGAAACTTTCTAGAATCAAAAGTGGGCACAGAAATTTCAAAGTTTTCAGATTTAGTCAGCTCCACTAATTTTCTTTCAGAACAGAACATTTCTGATATGTGAATATAACTTATATATAACTATCTGAATATTTGATATTATAAATATATAACTTTCTTGAATGTTGTTCTAGAAACATAATATATTGTATATAAATGTTTTACAGCATTCATATGCTACAGTATGCATGCTACATTCATATTTACAGTTCACATAGGCCTACTATCTGTTTGGCCATTTTCTACTTTTGTAAAGGAGGCGATTCCGGAGAAAGAAAGGCTTTTTTTTTACTTCTAAACTGTAAATTTGGCAAACGTGGAAATGATGTCTTTTGAAAATAAGCTCCTCATATACAGCGTCTTGAAACCTTGTTAGGTGGTAGGAGGGTCCTTGCTGAGAGTTGGCTCAGCTGATACAGCTTTCATCATATCTATGCCGAATCGAATACATCAATGCACTAAGCAAATGATTTTAATTAGTATAAAATACATTCCTGTTGCTCTTTGTGGAGCTAAATATAATGCATCCAGTAAAAATGCGTTGGACGGTACGGAAAGGGCCATGCCCTTACCAGGTATAATATGATAGTTCATATAAAATATGTAACGAAAATGATGTTATACGATGATGAAGGTGGTCAATGATGGAAATATTGTGAAAATGAGATACAGATAGATTAGAAAAATACAAATAAACTACCAAATAAAATACTGTGATGTTGAATAATTTATAAATGGTGAAATTGTGAATAATGGTAAATGAATATATGAGCTATTTACATAATATAATTCTGGTATATGTCAAGTGTACTGAACGTAAGTAAATCAAAATCTTTGCGTGAAGGGATCTAGAGCAATTTTCCTCAAACGTGAGCTAACCTTGATTCATTCAACTACATTCGATACGCTAAACAATAACAATTGTGAAACTTTTAACATATTATACACTACATTAAAGGAAAAGTAAATGATGAGGAAAAATAATCATTAACACATAAAAAATCACGTGAGAAAAAGTAAAAATCAATCCCCAACTAAATCGTTTAACTAATCACAACCAGTTTCCAGCCTCGGAAACTGGGCTAATCACAACATCATAGAATGGTCGTTTTTCTTATGTTACTCACGAGATGACAGTAACGGTACCTTCCTTCGCTGGGTGAAACCTTCTGGAATCAACAGATGGCGTAGAAATTTCCAATTTTGAGACTTTGCCAGCTCAGATTTTAATCAAAAGTTAACATTTTTCCACTCATTTTTATTTTATTTTTTCAAAACGGAACATTTCCAAAATTTAAATGTGGATTAACTCCCTTGAATGTTGGTCAAGAAACATAGCACTTAAATATTCTTGTACCACTCTCAGGGCAGTATTCACCGACATGGTTTAAACTGTAGTTACCATTTTTGGATAAGAGATCAACATAGATTGGTTAAAAACCTGAGTTTAACCAATGCATGTCGATCTTTTATCAAAAAAATTGCGACTAGTTTAAACCATGTCGGTGAATACCGCCCTCACCTGTTGGCTATTTTCCACCTTTTGGAAAGCGGTCCATTCCGGAGGAATACATTTTTTATAGCTCTACTGTAAATTTAGTAATTTTGGAAATGTTCCCCTTTTTGAACATAAGCTCCTTATTCTACACTCATTTTTAAGTAACCACATCAATTAATATTGAAAAAAAAATTGCTTGACTGTATGTGGGTTGGGTCTCACAGACCCAGTACATATAAATCTCTCAACAGTTCCGGCAGAAAAATAGTCAGCTCTCCCAAATTTGGACAGTAGATAAACGCGTTTAAATAGGAAATTAGTGGGGAAAACCTCTCTGTAGAAAAACTTTCCTGCCACCTATCGCTGAATGAGAGGAAATACATATGCATGGGTCTCACAGACCCAACCCGTGTAATCGAGGAGTTAGAATTGGTAGTCGGCTTATACAGGGATCATTTTTTGAAGAAAAAAAATCAGCCTTAGTTTTACCGAACCTTCTATATAGACCATCTTAACAGTAAGCTGGGACCCCGGACCTCCGCCAGGGGCGAAATTTCTTAGGGGTTGGCTCATACGTAGGTTTTATAATTTTTGGCGTTCATTTGTTCTGAATTTGGCGGTGGGGAGGAGATTCACTTATATATCAAGTATGAGTGAACTTTTAATTATTCAATGATTTTTTTTTTTTTTAGTTTTCCCCTCATAAAAACTCGCCAACGCGAAGAATACATTGGGAGAGAAAGGAGTAGGAATTTGGCATAAGTCATGGACCCCAGTTGCATAGAAGGCCCTCATGATTGCGAAATCCCTGGCACTATGGTTGGTACCATCCAGAGTAGCCGGCAGGCTAGCGATTCCTGCCAGGTGGGGGAATATTCAAAATCACTCGCTCGTGGGCCCATGATGCTTTTGAGATGGCTTTAGGGGGCACCAGGTGTGCTGGATATCCTGAGATTCTTAAGAGATATTTTGTGAGAGACATCGCCAACAGCTCTGGGAGAAATAGCTATGGGAAAAAGTTGGATGAATGTTCTACAGTCTGCAAAACCATTTTCGGTGTTGAAGGGGTTTTCCGCTTCATGGGTATTATATAAAATTATTTTTCGAGCGTAGATGAGTTGGAAAGCCCTGAGATAGAGGGGCAGCAACCCTATGGTCCGCCAATAACGATACATTGGATCTGTGGATCAGCTTTCCCAAGCCTCATAAAAAGTCCGACGAAGAACAGATGGAGGATGGCCGAGGCGAAGGATATGACCGTTGATTGGTTTGTCTTTCTTTGATGCTCATTAAAGTGAAAACGATTTAGTTATACAGTCGAATCCCATTTTAACGAATACCGATTTTTAAATAAACTGGAATTCCTTTATAACGAAATGGTTTCTACGATCTCTTGGAGCTCGTTATAACGGGATTCGACTGTATAACCCTGGGGATCTAAGTTACCTGGTTTTCATCAGATGCAGGGGTTAAAACATTCTATTTTAGAGCAATATATAGAGAGAGAGATAAACATCAGTGTAGTAGCATAAAACCATTCAAATTTGGCCATTGGGTGGTCTCCAGATTCAAACAGAGTGGAGCGAAGAAATACAGTGGGGAGAAAGAACCCCGTTTATACTGCTTTCGACAGACGGAATCACAGCATAGTTTTTATTTAGCCCCGATTCTCGAATTCGAGAATTTAGCATTTAGCAGCGTAAATCCAACGTGGTTAACGCAACATAACTTAGAATCTAGCGATAGAATTTAAAAATTTGACAATAGAATTTAAAATTTAGCAATGAAATTTAAAATTTAGCAATGAAATTTAAAATTTAGCAATGAAATTTAAAATTTAGCAATGAAATTTAAAATTTAGCAATGAAATTTAAAATTTATCAATAGAATGCAGCATTTAGTAATTGAATTTAGCAATAGAATGCAGCATTTGGCAGCATAATTCTGAATTTAGCAACGTAACTGATAATTTATTGATATAATTTATAATGCTGTAACAAATGAAAAACAAAAACCCTTTTTCCCGCATTTAAAGCTGTCCCCCCCCCTCCAAATTTCCTCCGTTTCTTGGATATTTCAGTGAATGTTGCACTCAGAAACATGGATTTGTTCTTCTTTGTTGACATCAGGAGAGACACGGAAACATCTTCCTAATTGGGTTTTGGGAGAGCACGGTGACAGTATAAAAAGTTAATATTCTTCATTTGAATAACTATATATATTTTGATACTTTTTGTAATTGGAAGTATAACTCTAGGATCAACGGTTCGCCATATACGCCCTGCAAAACATGTTTATATGTATAACATATTAAAATCCTTTGACGATGAAATGCGTTGGGTTTGATGATGTAGCTGAGACAAATACGAGAGAAATTCTCAGATACAACAGAGCATCAACAGATCTGAGACAAATACGAGAGAAATTCTCAGGTACAACAGAGCATCAACAGATCTGAGACAAATACGAGAGAAATTCTCAGGTACAACAGAGCATCAACAGATCTGAGACAAATACGAGAGAAATTCTCAGGTACAACAGAGCATCAACAGATCTGAGACAAATACGAGAGAAATTCTCAGGTACAACAGAGCATCAACAGATCTGAGACAAATACGAGAGAAATTCTCAGGTACAACAGAGCATCAACAGATCTGAGACAAATACGAGAGAAATTCTCAGGTACAACAGAGCATCAACAGATCTGAGACAAATACGAGAGAAATTCTCAGGTACAACAGAGCATCAACAGATCTGAGACAAATACGAGAGAAATTCTCAGGTACAACAGAGCACCAACAGATCTGAGACAAATACGAGAGAAATTCTCAGGTACAACAGAGCACCAACAGATCTGAGACAAATACGAGAGAAATTCTCAGGTACAACAGAGCATCAACAGATCTGAGACAAATACGAGAGAAATTCTCAGGTACAACAGAGCACCAACAGATCTGAGACAAATACGAGAGAAATTCTCAGGTACAACAGAGCACCAACAGATCTCACTGTTGAAAAGCGTCTTTGGTAACATATTGTCAATGCCGTGAGGACTTCAATCGAAAAAAAAAAAGCAGTTACATTAAAACTAGAATTTTCATATTTACGAGAAATGGGCTCTATGTGGAAAAATTCTATGTAAAGAATTGTAGAATTAATTATATAAAGAATTTTAATGTAGAATATCATATTGAAAGACTATCGTTAATCCTGTGAAGAGTAAGTATAATTTCAAATCTGGAATTATTTCCTTGGTTTAATGCAGAATTTTTATCAGCTCTGAAATTATTTCCTCATTATCGGGAATATAATGATGTGTGCAATAAATCTGTAAATCGCAAAGCTGCTGCCATCTATACAAAAATCAGAGGGTGGCGAATTTTGAGTAATGGGTGACCAAGGAAGTTAGTGGAATGGGAGAAGGGTGACAAAATTTGTTTTTGTTTAAGGGCGGCAAAACTAAAAAACCGCCCGTAAGGAGGCCTATATGCCTGTGCTAGAGATATATAGGGATTATGTGTCAGGGAGTGAGTGACCTAAGGAGATACCTACAGTGTATTTGCGAGAATGAGAGAACAAACGACCGGGTCAGCGAGCAATCAATACACAGAGAAAATTATTGGAAACAGTGGAAGGGCTGAAAACATTTGGGGAAGGAGGGGGGGGAGGATTTCCTGAAACCTCTGTTATAGGCGTAGGAACTTATAGAGATGTCGGCAAATATAATGAAGGCGGGGGGGGGCCCTGTGGGATTATGAGTGCATACAAGCTATTGCCAATGGTGATCAAGAGTGACCCAAAGAAGTTTGCAAGCGTGTGAGTAACCAAGAGAGTTTGGGATTAGGTCTGTGAGTGATAGTAAGAGTTACCTAGAGTATGTGAGCGACCAAAAATAGTGAGCAGTAATATGATCGACGAAAAGAATATCGTAGAGAGCAATTGACCGGGTCGACGAATGACCAAAAGAGCGACCTAGAGATTTCACGGGAATGGGAGAGACCTAGAGATTGTTTAAGCATAGGAGTGACCAAAAGAGTAACCTTGAGAGTGTGTAAGTACATATAGGAGTGACCTAGAGAGCGTGGGACCAGGTCAGTGAACGACCAAAATATTGACCAAAAGAATGTGACCAAGGAAGTGTGAAACCACGGCGAGTGATGAAAAGAGTGGCATTAGAGGCTTTAGAGACAGATGCGTATTTTTAAGTGCAAGGAAGACATATAGGGATTATGTATCAGGGAGTGAGTGACCTAACGAGATAAATACCTACAGTCTGTGTAAATCCGGATGGTTAATTTGAGGGATGAGTGATCTAGAAAACTAATTAAGCAAATAAAACAAATAATAAGACTGATAACATTTTTACTGGTTAAACCAACAAACACTTCTGACATCATTTGCAGGGTCCCCAATTTCTGCTTTGCTCATGGTTCCCCCCTCCCCAGATCAAAGTCAGGCTCCGCTAGCGGTGTCTTGTCTTAATTGATACGTGCAGGGAGGGGACGAGCAGCGCATCAATCAAATTATCATAGATAGACACAAAATATTTGTGCAAAAGATATTTGCATAAGTCCAGGGGAGAGAAGAGGGTTCCCAAAAAATATATTCTCCTTCCCGAACTAAACGACACTGCACAGGGACGGGATGTGAAACTTTGATTAATTTAAAAAAAAAATTGCGAACACAGTATTTTGTAAACTCTAACTGGTGAATCAATACGCAATACAGCACTATACATCGCAATAAGCTCCACAATACACCATAACCACTGAAATACGATAAGAAAGCGATGCACTATAATCGGCGATGCACAACTATTTGCAGTGCGCCACAATAAGCAATACAGCCCAATACGCAATGCACCACAATAAGCAATACAGCCCAATACGCAATGCACCACAATAAGCAATACAGCCCAATACGCAATGCACCACAATACGCAATAAGCACTGCATTGCAATGAGAAATACAGCACGCGATACACTATAATGCATAACAATACGCATTCACCACAATCAGCAATGCACCGCAATAAGCGATACAGCACGAAACGCAATACGCACTGCATTATAATAAGCAATGCAGCACACGATGCACCACAATGCGCAATACGCGATGCATGATACACAATAAGCAATGCACCATAATAAGCAATGCATTAGAATAAGCAATACAGCACGCGATGCACTACAATACGCAATGCACCAAAAATAGCAGTGCACCAGTATTGTCCACCGCAATACAGCATAAAATGTAATTCACCGCAATACGCGATGTATCACAATAAGCGAAGCCCCATGATATACGCAAAAAGCAAAAGCACTGCATTACTGCAGTACAATAAGCAATACATCACGTAATGCACTACAATAAGAAATACGGCGCATAAAACAGGCAATGCACCACCATCGGTGATTCAGTACAATAAGCAATGCACCACCATCATAGGCAATGCAGTAGAATAAGTAGTGCACGCTATATATTCAGGGTACCGCAAAAAGCAATGCGCCACTATATTCAGGGCGCCACGTTAAGTAATACAGCACTCACTTAATGCACCCCCATCGGCAATACAGCACAATACTTATTGCACCACCGTCGACAAAACAGCACAATACTTATTGCACCATCATCGGCAATGCAACACAATAATTAGTGCACCACCATATTTAAAGCACTGCAATAAGCAACGCACCACTATATTCAATGCACCACATAGAGGTGTACCACCGTCACCAATACACCACCGTCGCGATAAGCAAAACAACACAATGCGTGTGTGGCCACCATCGGTAATACAGAACAATAAGAAATACGCCTCCACCATAGGCAATACAGGACAATAAGCAATGCACCACAATACGCAATGAACCCCAATACACCATAAGCACTGCATTAGAATAAGCAATATGGCACGTGATGCACTGAAATACGTAATTGATAACAATGAGCAATTGACTATAATATTGTATTTACAGTGCACCAAAATAGTCGTTAAGTTACCAGGTTTCCCACTCTGATTTCTATAAGTAATACACTGCCATCATAAATACAGCATAACACTCGATGCACCGCAGTTCATACGTTATACACAAGGATAGGCGATACACAATAAGTAACGCAGCACTTTATGCAGTGCATCACAATAAAGAATGCACCGCTATACACGCGATAAATTTCAATACACAAAGCACCATCATCGGCAATAAAAAATAATACAACCACCATGCTGTGCACCACAATGAGAAATACAGAACAAAACCCACTACACCTTCGGCAACAGAGCAAAATAAGTAGTGCAACATGGGTGCACAATACGCAATACAGCACAATAAGCGATGCATCTCAATAGGAAAAGCACCATATTATGCACTGGAGCACAATACATAATAATAAGCACTGCACTACGATAAGCAAAAGCACTAATACACTACACACACTAATCACAAAATAAGCAATGCAGCACCGAAATACAGTACAATACGCGATGTATCGCAATAAACAAAGCACCATAATACGCAATGAGCCATAATATACCATAATCACGGCATTACAATAAGTAATACAGCACGTAAAGCATCACAATCAGTGATGCGTGCAATCATAGTAGTATAGTGCACCACAATAAGCAAGCATAATACCCAATGCACACACAATACGCAAGCATAATACCCAATGCACACACAATACGCAAGCATAATACCCAATGCACACACAATACGCAATAACGCTGCATTACAGCAAGCAATACAGCACGCAATGCCCCGCAAAATCAGCAATGCACCGCAAAATCAGCAATGCACCGCAAAATCAGCAACGCACCGCAAAATCAGTAATGCACCGCACAATCAGCAATGCACCATTATTTGCAGTGCACCACAATAAGCAAATGCAGCACAATAAGCAAATGCAGCACAATAAGCAAATGCAGCACAATAAGCAAATGCAGCACAATAAGCAAATGCAGCACAATGCGCAATGAAAAGCAAGAAAACAATGAGATTCATCCTCGACTCGAAATGAAGCCTGTCAATTGACGATATATAATATTAATGCCGCGCCCGGGATACCCGGACCCTGTGAACACACTGTGATTGTATATACCTCTCCACATACCTCTGGGTACATGCACAAAACTTGGTCCCTACAGGTTAAGCAGTTCCCGGTGTGTCGATTTTCCTCGATTAGTGACTTTTCTGTGAGTTTAGTTCAAGTTGGCATCATTTTTTGGTGATTATCAGCAATGTCCCACATTTTCCCGGATTTCGAAGGAAAATTTCACGTAGTTTGCACAAGCACTCTAGCAAATATGGTCAGTTCACTTTTTAAGCATTGGTATCAGTTTGAGCTCGTTTACTTATATTTGTGACAGACAACAGACTATTTGCAGTGACATCTAACGAGTCTTTATATGCTAAGAAATCATCATAAGCTGAGAAAAGTGTATTGGGCTTATTCTACGTTCTAGGCACTGGTAGAAGGTCGATTTGTTTACTTATATTTGTTATAGACAACCACCTGTTCGCAGTGACATCTAACGAGTCTTTATATGCTAAGAAATCATCATAAGCTAAGAAAAGTGTATTGGGCTTATTCTACGTTCTAGGCACTGGTGAAAGGTCGATTTGTTTACTTATATTTGTTACAGACAACCAACTGTTCGCAGTGACATCTAACGAGTCTTTATATGCTAAGAATCATCATAAGCTGAGAAAAGTGTATTGGGCTCATTTTACGTTCTAGGCACTGGTGAAAGGTCGATTTGTTTACTTATATTTGTTACAGACAACCAACTGTTCGCAGTGACATCTAACGAGTCTTTATATGCTAAGAATCATCATAAGCTGAGAAAAGTGTATTGGGCTTATTTTACGTTCTAGGCACTGGTAAAAGGTCGATTTGTTTACTTATATTTGTTACAGACAACCAACTGTTCGCAGTGACATCTAACGAGTCTTTATATGCTAAGAATCATCATAAGCTGAGAAAAGTGTATTGGGCTTATTTTACGTTCTAGGCACTGGTAAAAGGTCGATTTGTTTATTATATTTGTTATAGACAACCAACTGTTCGCAGTGACATCTAACGAGTCTTTATATATGACATGAATGTCGCTCTCCACTTGTTAATACAAGATATACAGAAGACTGGATGTTGTGAAGATATTTAGTATTTGAGATGTTAATTTTTTAAGGAAGGAAAAAACTCATCTCTGCCTCTACCGGGAGTCGAACCCGGGTCCCTCTTTATATGCTAAGAAAAGTGTATTGGGCTTATTCTACGTTCTAGGCACTGGTAAAAGGTCGATTTGTTTACTTATATTTGTTACAGACAACCACCTGTCCGCAGTGACATCTAACGAGTCTTTATATGCTAAGAAATCATCATAAGCTGAGAAAATTGTATTGGGCTTATTCTATGTTTTAGGCACTGGAAAAAAGTCGTTTTGTTTACTTATATTTGTTACAGACAACCTGTCTACAACATGTAGCGGGACCCCAAACCAGCTTTTCCATGGGCCCCTCTGTGGTTAATTTATACTGTAAAAAATCAAAAAGTGATAAGAATCATTCCGGCCCCTGTCAGCCCTGCCCTTGGGGGGTCATACCGAGAAGTATGTATAATATACATATATCACTAGTGCTACCAACACACAGGGTCGGGGTACACGGGGTACCGCACGTATACCTTCAGGAGGAAGTTAAAAGGTTTCATTTCCAGGGGCCCCTGGTGGATCTCATTGTTTTCTTGCTGCTTTAACATTGAAACATTTGTAATTGCGAAGCTTAAGATATATCCAGTCTGGGCCCCATAAAATTTTCGAATCCGGTCACGGGTAATTGCGTCGGGGGTGGGGCCGGAGTTTATTCGTTGGTAAAAAGAATACCAATGAACATTTGCCGTGGCTCTCACGGGGGAATGCCCGATAAGCTTCCAAGTCAGGGCCCCGTTTCACTTTGGGCGCCCTGGATGAATCTCATTCTTTTCATTGTAGAATTTGCAACAGCTGAAGCCCGAGATAAATTCAGTCTGGGTCACCTACTAAAAATCTGCGTATTGGGTCCCCGCTACTGGATGTGGGACCCCCGATTTTATTCGTTGTGAAATTGATAAAAACGAAAAATCTTCGTGGCCTCTCACAGGGGGATATCCTACAAGCCTCCAGATCGGGGCCCCCATAGGAAAGTTGACAGATTCCATTTCGGGACCCCGGAAGTATCTTTGATTTTTTTTGTTTAACATTGTAGAATTGGCAACATCGGTAGCCCGAGACAAAGCCAGTCTGGGGCCCGACTGTTGAGTTGGCCCTAAAGTATGCGAATTGGTGTCCCGGTAGGGGGCCCTTGATTTTATTCGTTGGTAAAATGAAAACAAATGAAAGTTTTTCATAGCACTCGCAGCCGAGGATGACCGACAAGCTTACAAGCCGGGGGGTCCCATGTTTACAGGTTTCATTTTGGGGGCCCTACATGAATCTCATTCTTTTCTGTTTAACATTGTAGAATTTGCAGCAGTGGAAGCCCGAAATAAATCCTGTCCGAGTTCCCCACTAAAAATCTGCGTATTGGGTACCCGCTACTGGATGTGTGGCCCTGGATTTTATTCATTGTAAAATAAAATAAAAATGAAAAATTTCCGTGGTCACATAAATCCTGTCCAGGGCCCCACTAAAAGTATGCGAATTGGGTCCCGGGTAATTGGGGGCCCTGGATATTATTCGTTGGTAAAATGAATCTAACTGAAAATTTTTCGCGGCACTGGCAGCGGGGATGTCCGACAAGCCTTCAGGTTGGGGCCCCCGATTGAATCTCATTGATTTGTTTTGTTTAACATTGTAAAATTTGCAAAATCGGTTGCCCGAAATAAAGCCAGTCTGGGGCCCCACTAAAATTATGCGGATTGGTGTCCCGGGTAATTGGTTGGGAGCCCGGATTTTATTGGTTGGCAAAATGAATACAAATGATAATTTTCCATGGCACTCACAGCGGATGTTGCCGACAAGCTTCCAAGTCGGGGCCCCATTTTTAAAAGTTTTCATTTTGGGGGCCCTCAATAAATCTCATTCTTTTCCATTGTTTAGCGTTACAGAATTTGCAACAGTGGGAGCCCGAGGTAAATCCTGTCTGGGTCCCCCACTAAAAATCTGCGTATCGAGTCCCCGCTACTGAATGTGGGGGCGCTGGGTTTTATACGTTGTAAAATTAATAAAAACTAAAAATTTTCGTGGAATGATAAAGCTTGTACGGGACCCCACTAAAAGTATACGAGTAGGGTCCCGGGTAATTAACTGGGGCCCTGGATTTTATTCGTTGGGCGAATGAGTGGGCAAGCGGGCGCGTGGGTGAGTGAGGGAGTGAGTGAGACCAAGCGAGCTACTGAGTCCGTGAGCGATTGAAATAGTGAGTGGGTGAGCAGGCGAGTGAGCGTGTGTGTGTGTGTGTGTGGGCGAGTGAATGGGCGACAGGGTGAGTGCAGGATTCATAGAGCGAGCTACTGAGTCCATGAGTGAGTGAGCGGGTGAGTGTAATATTGCGGTGTATAAGAGGTATTAGAGGTGTAAATATTGCACACACCTCTTTTAATAGTTGTGTGTATTGAATTTGTTTCACCGTATGTTTTTTCCTTGCTTGCTTATTTATTTTATTCCTTTGTATGTTTATTTGCTTGTTTTTTCACCCTCTTAGTGATGTGAGCGCCACCCTGCCATTCGCAATAAAATAAATAAGAAGTGCTATTTTTTCGTTTTTTGAAGCTCTAGTTTCATGAGCCAGCTTTCGAAAATGTTTTCTGTCACCCAAGAGGTTTTAATGTGCAAGAATCGGATGTTTAAAACGAGATAATGTCACGCAGTTTTTGAACTCAAGCATGGCTTTAAACATTAAGAAACTGAGGCTATCTTTTACAAGTTTTGCTGATGGGAACCTATCTTTATTCCGTCAATTTTTTCCAGCATCAGTAGTTGCACATGGGTCTGGGTCATGGGTCGGCAGGTCAAAAATCCCAACAGGGTTGAAAATTTTTAGTTTCACTGTATACGCCGCACTTCCCAATTTCTGTCGAAATTTGCATTTTCTCGCGGTGAGGGGGCGTTGTGGGGCGCCGATCAAGTTAATTTTGAAATTTTAATTTTCACCGTACGAGCAGCACTTTGCCCTATCCGTCGGGATTTGCATTTGTCGCAGCATAATATTTTGTATGTCTGGAGGGGGGGGGGGGGGGATAAGTCGTTTTAAAAAAAAAATTCTCAGTTATTCGATACATTCATAATGCCAGGGCCGCAACTAGGTATTTTGTCACCTGAGGAAAGCCGGCATTTTGGCGCTCCTTGTAATGTAGAAGAAGCAGTTAAAGGGTGAATTCGGTGTCCCCTTCTGGTTCAACGCCCGGGGCACCAGTCCTGCCTGCTCCCCCCCCCCCTCTAGTTGTGGCCCTGCATATTGCCGATTTCCTCTGTGATTAGTTTAATATTTGCAAAAGGGAATGGAGAATATATCAATCTTTATCCTCAAATTGCATTATTACTATTTGTAAAAATAAATTACATATTTTTTTATATGAAAAGAAATTGCAGCTGCCCAATCCAGGGGTTTTCAAACCACAAACATTGCGGAAAAAATTAGAATTCTCCTCACGGGTCAACAACTCTGCATCCGGAAATTCACGACGGCTTAATTCAATGTACAATGGGCCAACGGGAACCCGGTTAAGTAGGGTGGTGTCCAAAATAATTGAAGACAGTTTTGAAGCAATTGCTTCTGGTAATTAGATCATCATAAAAATGAGGGAATTTTTATCATTTATAACTAATTTGCCAATTTTGTAACGTAAAAAATATATACATTCATGATGAGGTCCCAGGGCTGTTGCACCATCAGCCTTCCTATGTAAAGTCAGGGCCGTCTTAACGCATGGGTCCACCAGGGCATTTCCCGAGAATCTCGAGTTCAGGGTGGGCCTCACGACAATGAGATCTAGTCAAAAACTTCGACATTCAGAATATAAATATGTTAGCAGGTGTTTCCAGCCAAGTGGGGCCCAAAAAAAAAGCATAAAACCCCCGTCGCCCAGTGTAGGCCCGGAACTGGAGAAGTAGGGTAACTACTGCCCCACGGAAAAATTTAGGAGGCAGCAGTGTTCTAAGTGAGAACAAAGTATACCGTTATAAAATTACCGACAGAAACCGCGAAACGTGGCTTATACGTTGAAATCAAAATTTCAAAATTTATTTGATCGCAATTTATCATCTTCATTGGCGCCCCAGAACGGCCCTCGGCGGGAGTAAAATCTCGTTTCAAATAAAACCTCGTGGGTGACAAAAAAAACATTTTCGAAAATTGGCTCGTGAAACTAGAGCCTCAAAAAACGAAATAAAAAACAGCACTTGTTGTTGGGAAATGTTAGGGGTGATATAATTTTTGACAAACTTTCCATTATATTGTTTATTTGGTATATAAATTTCATTCAAAACATACAGTACTTAATTAATAATTTTGGACATAGTTTTCATTCCTCACATATTTATAATTGAAGCGTTTCCAGCTCGCTCACTCATTCGCCCACCGGTTCACTCACTCGCTCACGGACTCAGTAGCTCGCTCGATGAATCCCGAACTCATCCACTCACCCACATATATTCACTCGCTCCCTCACTCACCCGCTTGTTCACTCTCTCACGGATCGCTCGATCACGCTCCCTCATTCACTCGCTCCCTCCCTCACCCGCTCACGGACTCAGTAGCTCGCTCGGTCACTCCCTCACTCACCCACTCGCTGACTCACTCTTCCAGTCGCTCACTTACTCGCCAAACCAATCGCCCACTCACGCGGTCCATCACTCACTTCTCACTCACCCTCTCACTCGCCTCCCCAGTCGGTCACTCGCTCGCTCTTTTACCCACTCACCCACCCGCTCAATCATTCACTCGCTCACCCACATGCTCATTCACTCGCCTCTCCAGTCGGTAACTCACTCACTCGCTCGCTCACTTACCCTATTGCCCAATCATTCGCTCTCTCACCGGAGGCGCCGACGTGAAGAAGACATTAGAGGGGCTGAAAATTGCTGATCGTCTTGTATAAACGGGACTCAAGCGCGTACGCAGGAGGACGGTGCATTGCATTGTTTTTTCAGAAATTATTGGGGGGGGGGGGGGGGCTCAGCCCCTTTATAAAATTTATTGTGGGGACTCGAATGGCCTCATCCCCTAAGTTCCGGCGCCTAAGTCCCTTACTCACCCGCTCACTCATTCACTCGCCCACTCAGTGAAAATTTCTGCTGTCGTCTGCTTTATTCTAGGTTCTTTGTTTTGGACGTTTCCTTAAGCCCGTCGTCTTTAATTTCTAACCTAGATGGCAGCACTTCCACTATGAATCAAAGTGTGGAAATACTAGTTCAGGCAGCACAAGCAGAGATAATTAAAAAAAAAAAAAGAGCAGCCCCTCAGGGTTGGTCAATCATTGCTGTCACAAGGAAAGAGTGGACCCAAATACATTTGGATTTATTCGAGAATTTGCAACGCGTGGTCCTAGAAAAATGATTAGTCCAGGGACCCCCCCCCCCCCCCCCCCCATGATTGTCCCAAGACGGGCCTGTGATCGACATAAGCTTTTTTTTTACGTGTCAACTGGTGGGGATTTTGCTGCCCCACTAGCCTTTCTATTTCCCCCACCAGTGAAGATAAAAAATGATCACTGGTGGGGCAAGGCCCTTTTCTTGTTTTCCTGAGGCAGCTTCAACTTCAAACCCTACCAATATGAAGGGAGCCAAAGAAACAACTCACACAAAAGATTTCACCATTTGTGAGACTAATTTTTTATGACTGGTCTTTTTTTTTCAGAAGGACAAAGAAAGTTCAATTGAAAATATTAAGTTTTCCAGGGACTGAGAGACTTCTCCGGAATAAGTCTTTTGCTCTCATAAGAAGTCCTACGAAGAACAGATGGAGGATGGCCGAGGCGAAGGATTTGACCATTGATTGATTTCGTTTTCTTTGATGCTCATTAAAGTGAAAACGACTTAGTTATATAACCCTGGGAGTAGAAAGGATCTAAAGTTACCGGGTTTTCATCAGATTCAGGGGCTATTTTAGAGCAATATATAGAGAGATAAACATCAGTGTAGAATCACAAAACAATATTCAAATTTGGACACTGGGTGGTCTCCAGATCCGAACAGAGGAGAATGGAGAAAAAGAGAAATACAATGGGGAGAGAGAACCCCGTTTATACTGCTTTCGACAGACGGAATCACAGCATAGTTTTTATTTAGCCCCGATTCTCCCATAAATTTCGGATTATTCTTAAAAATTATCTGAATATGAAGAAAACAAAGAAAGGTCATGAGATTATGATTTGTTTATAAATTCAATCCAATGATGACTTTGCCCCTTTACCTGAAAATCTCTCTTCAGGTTTCTGACGATTATTTTACAAATGCCAAAAAAAAGAAGAAAAATAAAAACAAATTTGTAAGATTTTCTGCGAACAATACTGTTTATATTTACAGATTTATTATTAATATTATTATTATCATTTTGCAACCGTCTCCAAAAGTAACTCGGCATATTTTAATTTCTTCACAAGTTTCACTCTTTCATAGATCCAGGCTTTTTTGTCGAAATTTTCCTTTTTTGTTCAAAAGAAAAGGCTTTTCTTTTTTTCAAAAATCAAGAAAAGCTGATTTCCCGCAGCCAGCTAGAAAGCAAGATACCACAACCAAAGGAAAATCTACTAGAAATGAAAGAACGAAGTCATACAAATACAAATACAAATACAACGCCACAACAGGCAAAATGCCCAACGAGGTGGCTGATAAAAAGATGCCCATAAAAATATGGTTGTCATATGTTTCAAAAATACAGCAACCCAATTAAAAATGCAATTAACACAAATTACAAACAATATATACACATGATAAAATATTATACAATGCCCATAAAGAATACTTATGGTTGTCTTATTCTAAGAATGGATAGCTTCTCGATTTACCCCAACATGTTTATCGTATTTCTTTTTAAACGTGTCAATTGTGTTACAATTTACTACCTCCGGGGGTAAGCTATTCCATTTATTAACAACCCTATTGGAGAAAAATTCCCTGCGACACCATAACCTTGCATTGTCCCTCACCAATCGATACTGGTGTCCCCTTGTAAAAGCAGTCGATTGGCGGTGTACTAAAAGTTCATGGTCCATCCTATCCATCCCATTGAAAATTTTGAACACTTCGATCATATCTCCTCGACACCTGCGTTCATCCAATGTAAACATATTCAAAAAATGAAGTCTTTCTTCATAACTCAAGCCCTGTGTGCCAATAAGGACACGCGTAACTCTTCTCTGCACCCCTTCAACCAAGTCTATGTCCCTCTGTAGGTATGGTCTCCAAAACCTTACAGCATACTCCAGTCCAGGACGAACTAAGCCTCGAAAAAGCGGAAGAATGACTTTAGGAGAACGCGAAGAGACCTTTTTGAAAATGAGACCAAGCATTCTATTCGATTTTTTGACAACCGCTGAACAATGTTCAGAAAACTTAAGTCGCTCGTCAATGAGAATTCCCAAATCGGTGACTCTAGTTGCATCCGGGATAGTGGCACCATTCAACTCGTAAGAGAATCGTGGGTTGATCGAACCAAAATGAGCGACCATGCACTTATCTACGCTAAACGTCATGCTCCATTCATTTGCCCATGCTGCAATCTTGTTTAAGTTGGTCTGGAGCAACTCCCTATCGCTTTCATTCCCGATTACCCCCATTAGCTTCACATCATCTGCGAATTTGCTAGTAATTCCATCGATACCCTGATCGAGTTTATCGATAAAAAGTGAAAAAAGTATGGGGCCAATATTGTACTTGTTTCTCATCAGCAGTCCAGTTGCAAATGCTGTAGGAATAACACTAGGAAACGAAGCACTATCACAATGGAAAAAACTCGGAAGGAAAATGTAATATCCGAAGAAGAAGTATGGTCTGTACATCTAGTGTGGTTGCCTTTCGAAAGGCAAATGGCAAAATTATGTTTTTTATAAAAAAAACATAATTTTTCTGCATGTGCGAAGGAAGCAATGTCATATTGTTTCCTTTTGTAATAATAATAATTTTCTACCTCGCATATGTTTTTTACATCGTTTTTAATAAATTTCAGCACCACGCAACCCTCCCCGATCATGCTCACATACTCTTGCTTTTGTCTATTTAGTGCATTTTTGCGTACCTTCATGTATCTATTTTTGCAAATGTTATACACTCCTGTTCTGCATATACTATACAAATACAATACAAATACAAATACAACGCCACAACAGGCAAATTGCCCAACGAGGTGGCAGACTTAAGAACATCATAGATCCCCGAGCCATTTTTTGGAGGCCCTACCTACTACTGCTACACCACACATGTGATCTGAACCCATGTGATAGTGTGTGTGTGTGTGTGTCGCGCGGAAAGGGGATCCCCATTATCCTTTCAAATGTCGAACTGTAAAAAATTGTCTCATAATGTACGGGATGAACCAACGAACCTGCACAACATACTACTCCTTCTGGCACATTACGCCTCCCCCCCTCCCGGATCTGTTTGTACCCCGAGGTAGAGCTCAGTGAGCTGAGCTTCCTCCTTGTGGGAGTTCTATGCAGGGGCGTCTCAAGAAAGTGCTGTTCGGGGGAATAATATATTTTCCTACTTACCCGTGATGATAGAAATAGAGCACATCATGCTGGATTTCCATGGGCATGCCGGGCCATGAGGCCTCCGGGTCTTGCCCAGATAGGACCGTGCGTTAAGACAGTCCAGGTTTTGTGGGCATGTCTGCTGGATTTTGAAATTAAAAGTGGAATTTTTCCCCACCATACTTCACTTGAAGGGTTCATTCCTTCACAGTCGATAATTTTTTTATTCACATCACAGCTTTCTGAACAACCCCTCCCCCCCAGAATACACAGCATCATCTGGGTCATATGACCCGAGGTTGAGAGCTACTTCTGTAGATGATTAAGCGAAGAGTGACCCAGCATTGGCGAAGTAAATTTTTGACACTAATGTATGATTCTGTAAAATGCTGGTTATGTTACAAAAACACCTTTTTCAGGTCTTTAAATTTTTTTTCCAGTCGGGAGCACCGTCTATGCACGGCATTAGGACACAATAACACCCATTTGGCAATTCTTATGCAGTCGATCCCGTTTTTAACGTTCCCACTTAGAACGTTTTCCCGCTTAGTACGACTCATTTTCGTGGTCCCAACTATAACTAATCCTCATTAACCTTTCCCGTTTAAAAAATTTTCCCAGTGGAGTTGTTGGAGTATTTATTTTGGGATAATTATGGCCATTTATAGTTATTGTTAGCTATGGCAACCCTAACGATCAAAAGAATCGTAATATCGATATCTTAGGGCATGGATATCAATATTATAAGTGTCTCCACTCATTTTCGGTCAATGACCGAAATTAATTTCGGTCATTGACCCAGTTTACTGGCCGGTTAGTTCGCGAGCTAGCCAATTTCGTGATTTGGCCGTAACAGATACATCTTTTAGAAGGGGTGTCAATCAATACCTTCGAAATGGGACACAAGCAGCGAACACTCTTGGGTGCTCTAGTGAGCCTCATGGTGCTTGTGAGCAGGTTCAAGATAGATCTACTTTATTAGGGGAGGGGCTTTTCATATTCACAAACGTAGTGTTACGTGATAATGATTCCCGGAAAGCGGTACGTGAACCTAAGAGAACTAAAACTCTACAAGAGTCAAAGATCACTGAAATATTTGCCTTGGAAAACGATCTAGTTTTATTTCCCAATCACGACAACTGAACTGAACCGAAACATTGGAACGGAGTGTGATCATAATCGGCCGGAACAAAAATAGTTTCGTGGTACAATGATGGGCATATCCAGCGACTTAATAACCCCAGAGCAAACCCAGGAAATTGTCGAGGGTCCTCATCAGTTCATCGGCTCGAAAGAGTTTCTGGATCGGTCTCAGGGCAGATTTTCTCAACAGTGAAAACTCCGACTTGACAACCGGCTCCCCCTGACCCAGGGTTCCACGCTGAGCGGTGGCAAGGGCCCCAAAGGACGGCAACGATCCCGTCGACGAGGACGACGCCGTGGCCTTGGCGACTTTCATCACATCGTGTTTCGCACGTTTCAGAGCCTTGTTGACTGTGGAATCCGTCAACTTCGCGGGTTGTGGCTTCGGGTCCTCGTCGTAATAGATGCGATAAACTCTGAGGGGACCGTCGATGGACAAGGAGTCCATACCTCGATGCAGGTCGTAGTACCGACACGGGGCCTCGTCAGCCGATATCGAGGACTGGCTCCTGTCTAGCTTTTGGTCCACGAGCGGGAGGATGACGTCATCGCGAGACGACGGCGGAGTGTCGAAGTCGAGGACTCCCAATAAGTCGACGGTGTCCTTAAACTGGGTGTTTATGGGTATGGTGAATCGGACGCTGCTCTGCTTCCCGAATATCTGCATTCGACTGAGTGCCGAAGCCGAGAGATGACGGTGGGAGATCATTTCGATCTTTGCCGTGACCTCATCTTGGACCTTGAATTCGATGTCAAGCTTCACGAAATACCTCCAAAAGTTGTTTATGCTTATATGGTCCTCGATCCCCTGCAGCTTGTTCGGGACAGCGGAAAAACTGCTCTTGGCGACAAATAGTTCGAAAGACCTCGTCGATTTTGTTCTCTCGCAGACCATCGCCTTGCTGTTGGAGGTCGCCAAGCGATGGAGGGAATCGATGCCGTCACTCGCCCACAGTTCACTGGTGATGGGGACCACGACCGCGTTCGGCGACAACAGGTTATCGTCGAAGTCACCTTGGGCGGATCGATGGTCTTCGTGTTGACTACACAGCCATTCCGACACCTTGGTTTTGTCGTTTATTTCGGAACTCTGGTTGTGATCGCCGGGGGTCTGTGGTCGCCACATCACGGACGTCTCTTCGTCTTCGCCTTCTTTTCCTTCGCGCTGTGGAGGCTCATCGGAGTGGCGGCTGAATCTCTCGGTCCTCAGCTGTTTCCGAAGTCTCGCGTTCTCCTCCTTGACGGCGTCGAGCTCTTGTCTGGTTCGTTTCAGGAGTTCCTTGAGCACGTGTTTCTCGACGGCGCATTTCGTTGCCGCCGAGGTCAGGTTGTCGACGTGCTTCTGCATGTTCTCTTTAGTCTTGCACAGGAACTTTATCTGAGCCATGTATCCTATCATTTGGTTCTCCATGTCTATTATCTCGCTCTCCGTCTGTTCCTGTACCATCAAGCGCTCGTAGGCCAACTTCAATAGCTCCCGCTGGCCCTTCGAAATCTTCTGCTCATCGTCGAGCTTCTTCTCCGCGACGCGGAGCTTCCTCTCTAAGAACCTCAGTTCTTCTTTCAGACGTCTCACTTTCCTCGACCTGTTCACGGTGCAGTCTTCATCCAACCTCGCACTGCCTAAGCCTCTATATTTGTCCACGACCCGGACAGGATTCGATGTGACGACGTCGACGACGCCGCTGCCATCGCCGGAATTGTAACTTCCGAACAGTGGCGACGCCTCGATCTTGCTCAGGTTCGACCGACGTACGAAGATGCCATGTTGATCCAGGCTGTTGAAGTAACGGACCCCGTTGACAGTCCCGTCGTTCTTACCTTTGCGCTCATCCAAAACGACCCCGTACCAGAATCCACCAGCGAACTGAGTGCACCCTATGTAAGATACGAAGCCTTTGCTTTCAGCTGATTTGACGTATACTCTGTCTCCGACCTCTAGATCCATCAAAAAAACATGTCCCCCTTTTTTTCAGGAATTTTGCCAAGAATTTCTAAAGAAAAAATGGAATTTTGCGAGTCCTTAGTCTAGTTTCGGTAATGCGAGGCAACCAACTGACTACTCCGCTATCGCTGCTTCTGGTCCTCAAATTGATCCATTGTTAGATCAACAATAAAGTAAAACAAACGGCAGGAATCAATCAATTTAACAACATTACTGTATGTAACTTTTCCAACATGGGTACCAGATGAGGAGATATAACTTCATTTATGATTTTTCCTATGTTGAGTCACTCATGGAACTCTGGTGCGGAGGGGGGGGGGGACCTTGAATAAAGAAAGAAGGTACCTTCATGTCCTATTTTAATCGAATTCTGTCAGTTTAAATGCTTTTTGAAATTGGTAACTCTCGAAATTTATGTGGTGGAAATTCCTTCCGCCCCCCCCCCAAAAGTCGATCCCGTGCACGCGCTTTCATTGATATCATTGTTTTTGTTCGTTGTGGATGAACTTCTACTCAGGGTTATCTTAACATCATGGACCATCATGCAACCTGTATTTCACGGGACATTCATGTAATTTTGGCCGTCCCGACTTTTCGTAAAATGTTCTGTTTCTTCCCTTATTTTCAACAATGTTTAGTTGGATTTTTGAAAGCAAGAATTGAGATTATTCTCATCACTTATAAATAAATGTCTTTTTGACAATATTTTTGGCCGTAATCGGTATCTGTAATAATTTTGTATCTTCGATAATTTTCTTAGCTGTAATTAGTGACCTTAATTGCTTCAGAAATTTTTTTTGGCTGTAATTGGCATTTCTACTTCCCTTCGACGATTGCTTTTGGCTATAACTGGCGATATCTCGATCGGATTCCGCATTTTTATGAAGGAAATATGGTCAAATTAGGTTCTTACCGTGATGATTTTCTGGTAGAAAAGCGGAACACGTTCCGAGCGACTGATGAAACTTGTTGGCCGGCCGTATTTGGCCCGCGGACAGGAGGTTGCGCATCCCGGTTTTAGAAACCCTGTTCTTAGCTGGAAGTAAGAGCTTGCATATTTACAACTAACTATCCAAAATCCTAATACCAGATCTCGTATAATGTAGTAAAATTAAGAACCCCTGCTCTAACTAAGTCTTTGAAAAAGTCGAATTTTCAAAAATGACTTCAGAGAAATATTTCATTCGATTGGAAATAAGATACAGTCCAATCCCGTTATAACGAACTCCAAGAGACCGGAGAAATCACTTCGTTATAAAGGAATTCCCGCTTTTTGCATTGTTTCTATGTACGCTTAACTGAGGGATTAAAAAATTGTTCGTTAAAACGAGATGTTCGCTATAACAGTATTCGTTAAAACGAGATGTTTGCTATAACAGTATTCGTTAAAACGGGATTCTACTGTACATAAAATTTGGTGTTAATCGGTTAATTTGTTGTTTCATAATAAAAGAAAGAAATGATGAATTATAGTGTAAACATATTCAGTCGAATCCCGTTACAACGAACTCCAAGAGTCCGGAGAAATCACTTCGTTATAATGAAATTTCCTTATAAAGGAATTCCAGGTTTTTGCATTGTTTCCATGTAGGCTACACTTATCTGAGGGGTTAAAAAGTTGTTCGTTAAAACGAGATGTTCGCTATAACAGTATTCGTTAAAACGGGATTCGGCTGTACTAGAAAAAACACTTTGAACACGATTATCGAGAGCAATCGACTAATGGGTCGATAGTATTTTTTGTAAAAATGTTGAATTTAGATTTTTGAAATGTATATATTTTTTTCAAACTTTAAAAATTTATAAAATTCTAACAAATGGTCAGATATCAAAGTCCGAGGTCTATTCTGCTATAACGCATATCGACTGAACTTTCCTGCAAAAATTCAAAAAAAAATTTTTTTTTGGGGGGGGGGGGCAGTAGTTTTCTTTAACTTTTACGGTTGAGCTCAAAAACAGCAATCTGAGAAAATCGCGTTCAAAGTGTTTTTTTTTTAGTACAGTCGAATCCCGTTATAGCGAAAATCTCGTTTTAACGAACACTTTTTAATCACTCAGATAAGCGTACATAGAACCAATGCAAAAAAAAAATCCTTTATAATGAAATTTCGTTATAACGAAGTGATTTCTCCGGCCTCTTGGAGTTCATGCAGTTGCTCCCCAACTTAAATTGAAGGGAAAAAATTGTTCAGAAATAACTCATTTTATTACACTTATTTTTTCATTATTTCAGGAACCCATTGATAGTTGAGATCGTAATCAAACACAACATATTAAGAGTAAATTGCATTGTAACTAATTTGACAAAATTTATAAATGACTAATAATAATTGGCGTGGCCCACCTGCTTACGCTTCATCGTGGCTCGAATCATATTGAACAGACATTTCTGACAAACTTTTAAAGTGTTTCATCATCTTTATCAAAGATATGTTACGATTCGATAATCATTTTTCGGATCTTTTATTGTTTCTGCGCAACTAAATGTAAATAATAGCAGTAAAAAAAAAGGAATCAAGGACTACTGGAATTCACAAAAATAAAGTGTATTCCGTTTAACGTTCCCACTTGGAAAGTTCTCGCTGCGTACGACTTATTTTCGTAATTCTAACTTTTACTAACACTTGAAATTTCCCGTTTAAAGCGTTTTCCCGCCCACAACGTTTCTTATGACAAGTTTTTGAAAAATGGTTTAAGTGGGGGGTTCATTATATGAGCACTCCGATGTTATTACTTGTTTAAAACCAAAAGTTCCTTGTGTCACAAATAATATCCAAGATTGTAATCTCAATATTTGAATATTCAAACTTGAAATTCAAAAAGGATGCCCTTGTATAGGTTGTCGAATATTAGCAACACTAGCTGCAATCAGTCTAACCTCAGATATAATTTATTTAATAGTTGGCAAACACATTTTCTTATCAGAGAATGAACTACCGGGGCTGCAAGCAACGTAGCCTACATCATAAATTTTCAGACCTTTGTGCTCTTAAATGTTTTTATGCAGGAACTCTCCGTTCATGAAACAAAATACCTCTAATGTCGGAACTGTACTAAATGAGTAATTAGAGTGAGAAAAAAAATTGTTTTTTCGAAAGTTGTCCTAAAAATTATCAAAATTTAGAATTCGTACATTGTATATATCCGTCTTCCGGAATGTATGAGAGAATGATTCTCAGATGGTGGCGTTAGTAAATTTTGAAGAGGTTTTCAAGCCTCCCTAGGGCCATAACTAGGCTGGGGCAACCGGGGAACTGCCGCAGGGCCCTGAGCCGAATAGGGGGAGGGACAAAAAAAAATTTACTCTTTTTCGTTTAAATAGGAAACCCTTTCAAAAAGGGCTCCAAGGAAAAATTTGCCCCGAAAGGCATTTGCCCTACGGCCTTGCTCCTCAGGGAAACATCACGACAGTTCCCAGGAAGGTATGCAACAAAGCCGCTTGAAAGGTAACTTTTAATACAGCTTCGGTATGCAATTAACACTCCGAAAGAAGTTGAATTCGAAGAAGTTGAAATGAAAACTGGATCTGTGCGGAAGCGGAAGTTGACTGAAAGACCAAAATGAGGTACCGTGCACCAGAGTTCTGTAAACGTGGAAACATATTTTGAATCTGCCAAAAATGAGTCTGTAAAAAAGCTACCGAGGCGTCCAACTACATTAGCTATCGTATTGCGAAACAAGGAAAAAATCACACTATTGGTGAATATTTGATTTCCCCGTGCATCAAAGATGCATCATGTTTTCAGAGGAAAGTGCTCATATAATGAGTTTAATACCTCTGTCAAATGATACGGTGTCTCGAATTATACAGGGCATGTCAGACGATGTTGAGAGCACGGTCATAAGTCACGAGAAAGGTTGCGAATTTTTTCTCTATCCAAGTCGACGAAAGTACCGACGTTGCGAAATATTCTGTGCTACTTTCTCTTTCATGCTAAGCACATGAAAGAGAATTCGAAGAAAATCTTTTATTTGTCACCCATTGAATAGGTCGAACGACTGTTAAAGACAAATTCCTTGAAAAAGGAATTCAATGGCCACAATGCGTTGGTCTCACCACAGATGCAGGAAAATCCACGGAAGGGTGCTACTCAGGCCTTCGCGTGGCAGAAGTCGTCCCCAAAATGAAATGCACTCTCTACTATATTCACAGACAGAGCCCTGCAAACCTATGCCTCCAAATTTGCGAAACGTTCTTGATGAAGCGGTCAAAGTTGTCGAATCTATCAAGGTGAATCCTACCAACTACAGGTTGTTCAAAATGTCGTGCGAAGACATGGACAGCCTTCACAACACTTTGCTATTGCACACCGAAGTTAGGTGGCTGTCCCGGGGTTAAGTCCCGACGTGGCTGTTCCAATTTCGGCGCAAGGTAGCCCTTTCTTTGGAAGTGTTCGAAACACTTCACATTTCTTGTCACAAGCCGAGCTAAATTTAAGATTGGTGATAAGATAATTGAGCACTTGGAAGGATTAAAGTGCTCGTTTGAAAAATATTTTTCACAGCCTGAAATAGGTGATCGGTGGACATCTAATCCTTTCAAAGAAGACTATTTTAAAACGGCTTCATTGTCCATTCCAAAAAAAAGATAAATTGCGTCGAAGCCAGCATCAGATACCACTCTGAAGAACCACTTCAATGGCGGAATGGTGAACCTAGTCACCATTGGGCTCGTCGCGGTGACGAATGCAGTGAACTTTGCAGAAAAGCCATAATGTTTTTGTTGCCGTTTGCGAGCACGGAACTTGTTGAACGGGCGTTCACTTCGTATACTTACATAAGAAACAATTATAGAAGCAAATTGAACGCAGCACCGCATTTGATATGTATATTGTTTATATATGTATTTATACTCTTTTGAGCCTAATTTTTCAAAACTTTGTATAATTCAATACAGTCCATAATATCACATTAATTTTTCTTTAATCTAAAGTGAATTTACGGTGGGGAAAAACAGAAATATGATAATAGAACCGTCAAGGGGCCCAGGCCCGTTCCAGAAATTTTGTTTAGTGGGGGACCACTTTCATTTCGGGGAACCAAAGTGATAGAACAATACATTTGACCATCTTTTCCCCTTTTTCGGTCATTTTTTCAATGGTCGTGCGGGATCGGGGGGGGGGAGAGAACCCAGATCCCCCAAGTCCGCTCCCCTCTCGCTACTGCCCTACCGGGGCCCGAGGCCAGCGCCGTCTTAACGCATGTGCCCACCCGGGCACAGCCACGACCACCAAGTGATAGATAACCAATAGGTTATATAGGAGGTCGTGGCACAGCACAGGGGCCATGAAATGAGATCTGGTTGAAATTGTAAGAACCAAGAGTGCAACCGATTCGCTCTTATTGGTCATATTCGCTTATTTTCTGTCAATCTTTTACAGTGTATTGCCGGACTTACGATAAGAATTTCCTTGGGCTGATTATGCCCCTTCCCTTCTTCTCGCATGTTTCATCTTAATGCGGGGGGAGGAGGCCCACCTGAGCACGGCCGGGAGGAGACGGAGCTCAGCTGTAGAAAGGGGGAGGGGCTCATGAATATACGATCTGATCGAAAAATTTGAGAATAAACACGCCAAAATTGGTAGGCAGGTATTTTTTCTAGCCAGATAGGAGGAGGGGGTGGGCTGAAAAATCACTTCGCCACAGGGCTTATGCAGGGCCGCAACTCCGACAGGGCCGACTGGTTTTGTGAATCGGGTGCTAGGCCACAGGGGGAACAAATTTCACCGTTTAATCTCTGCTTCAACATTACAAGAGGGTGCCAAAATGCTTGCTTGACACAGCTAACCAAACCTCTAGTTGTGGCCCCGGGTCTACGATGGTCTTAAGGTGGCCTTAATGTACTAATGGATAGGGGCAGAAAAAAGAAAGGAATCTCTGCCCGTCAGGGATCTATTTTTGGTGCCCCCGATGACGTTACTCAGCTCAGCAAATTTGTTTCCTCCAACTCGGATTTGGCACCCTTTCCTGAAGAGGTGCCCCATGTGGCTGCACAGGTCGCGCAGCCTCTGTGGTCGGGGGGGGGGGAGGCTGAAAGGCTCTTCAGCCTAGTTTCTTATAATTTTTTATTCATACTGTAAATTCCTTATCGAGGGACCAGTGAAAAATTTGGCCTCTCAGGCCCTAATAAAGATCCCATCTTAGCGACCCTGCCGCAGAACGTGAGTGCGAGAAATGCATCCAGTCCTCCCGCTAGACCAGTACGTCCAATAGATATTGTATCTAGGAAGTAATGAGTCCCTTATGAGTCCCCCATATACCGGGTGCCTCGAAATGTTACGCCGTTTTTTTTTGTTTTTGTTTTTTTTTGCCTTGTAGCATTTGCCGCGAATTCACAATGGCACAAACAATTTTAATATTGTTGGTGCTGCTATCTACTTTCAAAATCAGAAGTGCCTTACGTGGCGATGACGAAGCTCAGGTGTAAAAAACTAAATTCTTCTCATTCAGCTTTGCTCCTTATAAACAAAGCTTATAAACTGACCTGAAAGATCAATATTCCAGTTCGGTTTTTTCAAGACCCAAGGAGACATCCAAAACAAAGGACCTCCACACAAGCAAACGACAGGTAAGATCGTAAAAAGTGAATTTTTCCAAACTCAACTTTATGGTAATGTGCTGCCATCTAACCTCAAATTTAAAAGTGACTCATGTGGTGACGATGAAGTTTAAAGTTAAAAAACTATACTCTTTATTGCGCTCAGTTCCTTGTAAACAAAGCTCGTGAACTGAACTGGAAATTTAAACTATGCGTTCGGTTATTTTATCTGAGCATAAGGAGACGTCCAAAACAAAGAACCCCTTGATGAGCAGACGACAGACAAGAAGTCGGTTCCCTACAAGCTAAAGCTCACAAACAGAACTGGAAGTTCGAACTCCCAGTTCAGTTATTTATTCAGGACACAAGGAGACGTCCAAAACAAGGAACCTGGAGAGAAGCAGACGACAGAGATACTGAGGCTTGCATCGAGATTACATTACTGGAGCCTGAGTAGTTACTTATAGCTCAGCACTGGAGCCACCGCGACGGCAGCGACATCAAATGCAAGGAAATCACGGGACGCGGTGAAAACAAAGTTCCCGCCTGGCAATTCGCCCATAGAAATGTACGGTTCGGTCTCTAAATATTGGGTTTCAAAGATTAAAATAAAAGATAATTAGAGAACTCATCTAAAGGTGAAAAAAGATTAAATTATTTCTTTCATTAATTCTGGAATTACTTCCTTTATTAATTATTATTTCTTTCATTACTTCTAGATTTGTTTCATTAATGCTGCAATTATTTCTTTCAGTGATTCTGAAATTATTTCTTTCATTGGTTCTGAAATGATATCTCATTAATTTTGGAATTATCTCTTTTTCATTAATTTTGGAATTATCAATTTCCTTCATTCTGGAATTATCTTTCATTAATTTTATTATTATCTCTTTCATTAATCCTGAAATTATCTCTTACATTAATTGTAGAATATTTTCTTTCATTAATTCTGGAATTATCTCATCATGTCAAGAAAATAACTGGGGATTGCGTTTGTTTTTACCGAGTCACGTGATGTGATGATGACGACAGATGTTGGGGGACACCACTGACGTCATACTCTCTCCAGTAATATTAGAACCCCTTTATACACGGGGTTATATAACACCCCTTATTTACTCATTTCGGTATATGAAGGCGTCTTAAGTAATATAAGCTTGATGGAGGCTTGATTTATACTGTTGATTATACTTGATTATACTGTTTGTTGGTGCTGCCATCTAATTTCGAAATTTCAGGCAACTTATGTGATGATGGAAAGAGAGAGAGAGAAAATTGCGGTAATAAAATTCGTAGATTTGCAATAATCGATTTTTATGTGGAAAAAATAATTATTTCTTTCCACAAAAAAATCCGGACAATATGGATGATCGTACAAGTGAAAATACGGATTATGTGGCTTTCAGATAGGGTTACCAGATTCTAAACTAAAAAAGGAGGACGCCTGGTCCTGGTGCGAACCGGGTGCCGTGCCTGAAGGGCCTCAAGAGAAGAGGTGCCTCAGAAAAACGAGACGTAGTTGAATTTTTCAGGTAGGGCCTCCAAAAAATCCCTTGGCTCGGAGGTCCATGATGCTCTTAAGACGATCCCGTCTGTCAGCCCCACCCTTGTGGGGGGTTAAGTAATTCCATTACTTGATTCCTTTACTTCCATTAATTTACATTAATTAGACAAAAACAGCAATAAAAAATGCGAAAAATGATCAAAGTTATCGAATTGCAACTTATATTTCATGAAGAGATGACGAAGCGCTTTAAAAGTATGACAAAACATTATGTCTGTTCATTCGAACCACGATGAAGTGTCAGCAGTTGGACCACGATAATTATTATTAATAATTAATGGATTTTGTAAAATTAATTTAAATGCCATTTAAATGGATTGTGTTTGATTGTGATCCATACCATCAACGCGTTCCTGAAATAATTAAAAAAATGGGTTTAATATAAAATGCGTTTTGTTTCTGAAAAAAATTTCACCTTCAAGATTTATGTTCGTAACTCGAAAAGGTTGTAAGTCGGGAAACAAGTATATAAAAAATTTTTAGAGGGGGGCCACAACAATGTTTTTGCAAACTGGCCGCGAAATTCTCCTAAGCCCGGACCCGTCTCCGATATTTCGAATTTAAATATCTCAGGGAATAATGCAGTTAAAAACACGTGATCTGTTTGTTAGGCTCAGAACAGAAAAATCAACAACTGTCTATATAATTGGAAGTTAGAAGACGGGGGAGGATCGTATAAAAATTTACATTTTTTATTTTGTGTACACTGTATTTTCATCTTGAAAACTCGTGCAGGGTAATCTCTGGTCACATTTTGAGAATTTTTAAAATTAGAACCATAACCACTAAGACGAACGGTTGATGAGATAAAGGCTGTAACAACACTCCAAGGAGGAAACCATTGAATGTTAGAATGGCCATAATATTACCAATAGGCAGGGCCGCAAGTAGTGGGGGGAGGTGGGTCTGGTGTCCCGGGCGCATCACAAAACGGGGTGAAAATTTCACAATTCAACCTATCCTTCAGCATTACGAGGGGTACCTAAATGATTAGTTGCCCCGGCTAACCAAGTATCCAGTTGCGGCCCTGCCAGTAGGTATCTTATTTCTGACGAATCACCCCGTTATATATCGGGTATTTTTTCTTTTAGATACATTCTTAAGTTCGTAATTTACACCTGGTAGCATTTCTTTTACTTCCATAGATCAAACTGCACAGTTGATCCACTAATGACCCACAAAAATTATGTCCTTATTCTGTAGAACTCGGTATACTGGACGGGCCCATCTGGCACCGGGGTGTCAAGTGAAAATTACATTTTCAAGAGTAAATATGCAAATAGGTAGGTAGGAATTTTTAGCTAGGTAGTACTGCCTCTCTCATAAAAATCGCGTTGTACGTGGGCGTATGATAATGTTAAGACAGCCCTGGGCGTACTTTATGAAAATTGTGAAAAGCTAATCGAAAAACTTAGCAATGATGTGAAATCTTTTATCTTTTTGTGGCGCCCCTTTTGTACTGATGCCCAAAGCACGCGCTTGTTTTCCTTAATGGTTAATCCGGCCCTGACTAGCTTGTAACTCCCGGTGGACATGAAAATAAAAGAATCTTCCCGGTCTGGGAGTGGGTAAGTCTCCGTAGGCATGTGGGATCAATCTACCACGGACCCATTTCTCCATGTTAGATCATTGATTTCAAGGGTGATAGTAGCACCTTGATTTGTATTTTTGAAATTTTTTTTAAAATCGAAACTCGCGAGTAGTGTGAGTTCACCAAGTCTCTCATGCTGGGCGGACTAATCTCGGACGTCGAACCTACAACTTTTCCCGGATGCCCCTAGGGGCGGGTCGGATTTGTCTTGCATCTTACCCTGTTCATTCAACATGTTCCAATGAAGCTATCGTCTTCTGTCGAATTACATATGTCCACTCTAGATCTATACCGAGTAACGGGATGATCGTCTGAATGGAAGCCTATCACCTCGTTTTGTCCTGTTATGAACAGGAGAATAATCTGGATCTTCGTCTCGTTTTGTTGCCTCTGCTGTCTCCTGGCCTGTTTATCGTGCAGGATATCAAAGTTCATTTCCAAGAATCTCACTAGGAACTGTAATCGCCTGAAATTTTGTTGGCTATCGATCGCACGTTTCTTTCGATGTGATAGCCTATTTTTCTCCGCTATTCGTCCAAAATGATACTCCATCCTTACGTGGCGTCAGTGTCGTCGGAGCCGGGGTTGCTGTGGGTGCTCAAGCACGCACAGTAGTTTGTGGCATGGATCCGAGCACCCCTAGAATTGATTCAGAAATTAAAATTTCCGATATAAAACTAAAGACGAGTACCCACAGTTTAGAAACACTTCCGACGCCCCTGCGTGGCGTAATGCCACAGTGAACACGATTGGTCACATATGAATCTATAATTGCTGGACTATTCGCAAAAAGGGACCACGCTAAGTGGCCAAAATAATCCTTTGCCCTAGATCAGTGTTTGCCAAAGTGGGCGATGGAATGGTTCAAGGGGGCGATGGAACGAACCTATTGATTTGAAATAGGATCCTATGGGTTTACTTGAGTTGGGGGGCGATGAGAGGAAAAAATTTCTGATGAAGGGGACGATGGAACAAAAAGTTTGGGAGCCCTAGATCATGGCCCCCACATCCAGGAGTAGGGCCCATAGGCTGGGAGCTTTCGTGGGGCCCCCGATCAGACTTCTCACGGGCCCTTCTATAGTTCACGTACAGCGTGAAAAAGCAAAAAAATGATGAGTATTTTCCCGGGGCCCTGTCAGCCCCGGCCATGTGGGGCTGGGCCATGACCTAGATCACACCTCTCGTTCCCACTGTATTATGTAGGCGTGTTTCAGCCGACTCTCGTACCAACGTGCTTGTCATTACAAGATCATCTGGCCTTTATGTAAGCGCTTAGGCATGTTTGTGCGAAATGAAGAGAGGTTTAAGGTCCGTCAGTGAAGTACCGCTGCCTTTACGAGCTTATCGGACTTTTCATTCCCGATTAGATCCCACGTGTGCCTTGACCCAGGTGAGCCTTTTTGACAGGATGAGCCAATCGTATGAGTCGAGCAAAGTGATGGGGTGTTCGAGGGCGATGTTCAGGTACTGTATTCTATACGTTTTTCTGCGTGTCCAGAGATTGAAAATAGATTGTAGTTTTTCGTATTGCAGTTACAATTTCACCGTACGATTATAGAATATATTGACATTTTTGACCATTTAATTTTATATCGTTGTCTTGACACCAGTCTTCAACGTCTTCAGCTGATTCTTGTAAATTTTGAATACATTTTTCCCCTTTTTTGTGATTGGTCAATTGGATGGCGCCATCAGCATATAGACCAAGCATTCTGCCCCGAGGAGCTGGAAAGTCATTGATGTTATGACTGCAAAAAGCAGCTGTTCCAAACAAGAACCCTGCGGTTCAGAGGCTCTTATTGGTCTAACAGCTGAGAGAGAGTTGCCATTTTTGATTTGAAATTTTCGATTGGAAAGGTAACTGTTTAAAAAGATGATAAAATAGTCAGGCAAATTTAGATCAATTAGTTTTGCCAGTAAGGTCACGTGATTTGTTTTGACGAAGGCCTTACATATATCCAGACAAAGAGCACAGACATGTTCCTTGTAGTTGAACGCAATCATTATGAACTTGGTAACTCTGTGCAGCTGAGTAACGCAAGAATCCCCCCCCCCTCCTGAGTCCGTGCTGCTCACTTCGAAGAATGTCGCTGGAGTACAGGAAAGTGTCAAGACGTGAAACGTTCAAAGACTTTTTAAATATTACTGAATAGGCTGATAGGTCTGAAGTTCTGAGAAAAAAGGGGTCAGTTCCAGATTTATGAAGAGGTTTGAAGAGCTGAGGCTATATTTCGAGATTGTAGACTGTCGTCGTGCAATGCAGGAACTGACGATTTCCCCTGTAGCTTTCAATCTCTGTTGGAACCTCATCAATGTCGACCAAGTTGGCAATTTCATTAGAGTTGATCGGAACTTCCACCAAGAAGAGCGGGAGTACTCTTCCTGTGGTATAGCTTTTGAGATTGCATACTTTTATCACATCGAAGCCTTGGTTTGATAAGTCGTTAGTGGTATCAGAGTGGTTAACATTTGCTGGAAGACCACGTATTACAAATTTTAAGGACCTTTCACTATTCATTTGGTACGTATGGTACTCGAACCTGTTATCGTCCAAGAACCTTGTGACGTTCCTGTGATCATTCTCACTAAATAAATTTAACAGAATGTTCTTATCTGTCGTTTTAGACACTGGAGCAAATTCACAATTGTTTTTTATATCTCATAAGGTTGCAAGCCAGTTGGATCCTCAAGAGGGCAAGACAATTTGGGGTACATTAACTTTTTTCGTCTTCTGTTGACATGAGTGAATTCATCGTTGTCACCATCAGGATAACCACTGTCAATTCCAGATTCTACCCTATTCAGTTCCACTGAATCCGATTCTCCATAGCACGAGCCAACCCCACCTGAGTCTCTCACTGGACTTCGATGACTTGTAGAAGCCATTACAAACTCATTTGTTGATTCATCTTCAAATATGGGGGTAGCAATAGCTCCAGTGGAGTTGTGATTTTCGGTGGACAGCATCACCTCATTTGCTCTTGTAGACATCTTTTTGTCTTTTTTTCTAGCCTTTGATCTGTGTGACTTCGTCAATTTTGACTGATTTCCTGGCTCGTGAGTTGTCTGATTGAAACCAAGTGTTGGATCTGGTTTCCCTTTCGAAATCCTGGATTGAGGAGACAGCAGATTACGATCTGAAATTTTTGCCACACATGCATTAAATGGAGGAGGTCTTGGCAACGGTAATCTTTTTGTTAGCATGCTTGACACTTTTAGAGTTCTTAGTTTTCAATTTCTCCACGTTGTATATATTTTTGTCGTTGGCATTGCCTGCATCAGTGAAGGTCTCTAAATTTCCAGTTACAGGTGGCAAAATTGGATTAGCCGGTGAATTAGATAACTTAACACAGTCGGAAAGTTTCTTGGCGACCTTATTTACTAGTGCCGGATCATCATGATCAGTATCACTGTCAAAGTCTGAACGTTTTTGCTGAGGCTTATCGCGCTCATTCGGCACTGGACGTTGAGATGGCACTAGTTTGGACAATACACATCCTTGCAACTTATTTTAAGGGCTTCATTATGCTTACGTGATTTACATTTACTTGAAATATGACCCTTTTTACTGAAACCATTGATTGAGACCTTGGCCAAATTGCCGGATTAGTTAGCATCATTATCACAACATTCACTGATAGTAACAAATTTACCTGATTTCTCAACATCAGAATTAGGTGGTAGTGCAACATTATTATTCCTGACAAGTTCTTTTACCAAACAATCGATTACATTGACATCATTGACACTATGTGTGCATCATTACAGACCACATTACCCAGTATTATTTCATCAACAACAGTTGTATTGTTAAAATTGATTTTTGGGTTATTATTATCATTATTCAAATGCTAGCTTTTCATTTACACCAAAACTGTTATGATCATTATTACGAATAACTCTGTTTGATACATGCAAGGTACTATTAACTGATTTGATACCATTTTCACTTGATTTGTTGATACATGCATCATGAATACTATCTTAACATTATCACATGGTTTCATATCATTGACACTCTTTTCAAAATCAAAGTCATTCTTATCAGATAAATCCACAGAATTACCGATTGATTTGACAATCATTAATGTTATTATTGTGGCTGATTACCTTATCATTTACCTTTGAAACATTTAAATCTACAATTCCTTCACCTGTGTGTGCGTGCCAGAGTTTTTATTACATACATTATCAGCCAGTACCTTCTTACACTTACGAATTGATTTAGCCCAATTGGAATCAGAATCAGTTACCAAATTTACAGGCATTTTCTTAAAGCTATTAGACAGGCCTATATGAACACAATCAATACCCTCAAGATCTCCAAAAATTAAACAACCCGTACTAATTAGTTTTTTGAGTATAGAATCATTGTTACGTGACGCTTTGAACTTAACAAAATATGTGTATCAGATTTTGCAATTGATCAACCACAGAACATTCATCATTAATGTCATCGTTACTCAATTCATACACGTTTTCAATCCAAGGCAGAAATTTCTCTGTTAGTGCCTCAAAGATTATGACTTTCCTCAGAAACGAAACTCTGGCATCCGGCGAAAAATCACAATTTCAGCTTCTGCCGCCGAATCGGCATTTTAAGTGACCACTCAAAAGGCAAAGACCTACGCCTAATCAGACACTACACAACATCGATCTTTCGCCCTCAAACCGTAGATAGCTGAAAACACAGTCCCGTTCACTGTTCTGTTGTCCAAGAACAGACTCTTATAGCGGCGAAAAAGAAGTAGTATATATATGTTAATGAAAAGTATTTTTATACATACTTTTACTTTATAAGTTTTTCAATTAAAATCATGCCAGAAAATTAGTTTCTTAATTACGTTTTATTTATCAGTGATCGTAAGTTGAGGTTTTTTAAATATTTTTTTCTTCTTAAATACTTAAACACATCAAATACCCTGGTATCGAACTACATTAATATCATAACATTTTTGAACGACAGATGCCGCTATGAAACCAGTTTAATATGCGAAATACTATCAAGCAAAGAATGTCGATCATATTGGCTGCTCGTGGTCGGATATTTTGGGAACGCAGATTTCCAAAAACATACCGCTATCTATCGGTGACGAAATGCAGTCAAGTATATGCAGGGCCGTAACTACGATTTTTGCCGCCCGGGGCAAACATGATTTTGTTGCCCCCCCCCAATATAAAATTCGATAATTTTATGTAATGGTGTTCTTTGTTTCCCCCTAAAACTTGCCACCCCTTAAATTTTTCCACTCGGGGCGATCGTCCCCTCTGGTTCCGGCCCTGAGTAAAGTCAAACCTCGTTAGTACGTCACCCGGTTAACACGTCATTCCGCTTACCGGGCCACTTTTAGGAAGCCCTAATTGTCCTCTGGTAGGAATTGACACACCTATGGCTTACTCCGTTTAACGCGTCACTCCGCTTACCAAGTCATATTTTTGCTCTCCCAAGAGTGACTCATTAAAGAGGTTTGACTGTACATGTACTATTTACAATTAGTGAAGTATTGCACCTACATTGAAAACTTTTATTTTGTTTATCAAATTACTTTTCACATTAACCGTATACCTATTGCAGTACAAAAATAATAATGCTCTATCAACGCAACATTTCCGTAAATAGTTTGCGCAGTAGGCTTATAAGCGATGTCTTAAAAACAACGTTGAAACTCGTCATTTAAGTCTAGCAGTTGCCATCGTCAATGGTTCTTGCAAATTGTGTGAAAATTCATACTCTGCATCAAATATCAGGGCTCTGTACCGAGTCGAAATTTGGGCCCCATTTCCGGACCCTTCACAAAATTCCGGATCTAAAAATCGGACCGTTCACAAAATAAAAATTAATGAAACCATAAATTTGGAATTTTATTTCTTTTGCGTAGATTAACTAGATTACTTCGCTTCCCGCAAAATTACTTATTTTTCACGGAATTAATGATCCTTTTTCATAAAATTAAGAGAAATTTTTCCCAAAAACAGGACCCTACGCGCCTGAATATTATACCCTATCAATAGAAATTTATACACCTTCCAAAATAAAATTATAAAATATATATTTTTTTTTATTCAAATATATTCTAATTTAGAAGATACAACAAATTTAAAAGATAGTAGATGTAAAAAAAAGTAGATGGCAGCATCACAGTCTCCGCGGTGCGTTTTTAGCGAGGCCAAAACGAGTATAATAACCTGTGTGCTAACCATTCCCCCCTTCTCCTTTCCCTGGTATTTACTCTACCAAAGGATATCTCATATAGCGCACCACGGAAAGAAGAATACAGAGCTCTCTCCACGAAAAGTGCTGCCGAACCCTGACCATATGAACCGTATTTTACGGGACTTTTTTGTAATCAATGCTTTTTCAATCAAAATTTTTCTTTTCGAAATTATTAAATTCATGTCGAAAATAAACAAAAATAATGATAAAAATAAATTCATATCAAATCCATTTAAAGAATTGAATTAATGGCTTGTGATTTTCAGGGGGGCGCGCGCCTACGTGCCTCGTTCACGAGCCGCACCTGGTCAATTAGTTCTACCCACTGCTCCTCCTTCTCTTAACCAGGTCATAACCCGCCGCTCTGTCTCAATGAAGAGATATTAGCAAGTGAGCAAAGAAGACCTGGGCCGTGCTAGAAGCTGTGCATGTATGTGTTATGAACCTTACACAACGTCTGTTTCTGTGTAATGCTTGTTATCTGTATTGCTGCCATCTGCCGTCAACTTTTCTAACTAGGAATTAAGTGTAATGATTCACAATTGTATCGATTCAATAATTGTATCGTTTTAGGCCTGGTGCTCTCTGTGGCGAGACGTTTTAAAGGGGAGATCAGCTCGGTTCGTGCGTCGGGAGCCACAGAACAGAATAGACCGAGCATGACAAGGCTCTGTCGCTTATTTCTGAAATTTCTGAATCGCAAGGAGGGGACAAAAATAATAGTAATCGAGGTCCGTATCATGGGATCTAAACGAACACTAATCATGTGTATGTGCATTCAAATTAACAATATGCATTCAAATAAGAGCTTCAAACTAACATGTAACACAAATATAATACTAAAATGCAGGAAAGCGAACTACCACTATGGCAACGGCGGGGGTTCGAACTCACAATCTGGGTACTAGCGATTCAAACCCGTCACTATGACCACTCGACTACCACAGCGGATATCCACAGCTCCGAGCTTGTCGTTGAGCGACTTACTGAGCTCGTGCATAGTGATCATTGAGATGAACCGCTCATGATGAAATGAATGAAAGATTCTCAAATGAATCGTAAATTTCTTTTGGGAGCTTATTTTTTAAGATCATGCGCACGTTCGTTTCGAGACTCCCTGAAATACGACAACTTTTTTTGGGCCCACAATCTCCGTAAAGAATGATTTTACGTTCTAATAATAATAATAATAATTTCGGGTCACTCGCATTTATAATGTTGTCGATTTTCCTCTTTCTGTTTGAATGAAATGGTAGTTACAGATTTTATTCGGTTTTAGTAAATATTACACGCAATTTGTTTGTGCAATCGACACTCGTAATAACGACCGTCAGTGGTAGAGACCTTTCCATTAAAACGACCGGTACACCACACAGGCCCCAAATATTTTCCTATTTCGACCATGTTTTTTATCCAATGTAACGACCGATAAATATCATTCAACTCATTACAACGATCGAACACAACTCGGCCCCTGTTTGTTTGTTTTTTTAAACAAATGAAAAAGAAAATCTGTTGTTGAGAGAGAGCCTGTGATGCTTGGAGAAGAAAGGATATGAAACATGCATCGTCGATAAAATGAAGCGTTGTAACTTCTACAGAAAACCTTGTAGTTAACTAGCGCCATCACTGGGAACTTTGCTTACAATTCCGTTCTATTTTGTCGCATGGTGGATCACTCTCACTTTTCACGCGTGCTTGACTTTTCCATTTTATTCTAAATTTTAGTGAGCAATTTTACTTAATTCCTCAGAGGGAGAATTTCTCACAGGCAAGTGATAAAACAAATAAATGCAGGTTTATGTAGGCCAGAGATTCTCAATTTCTTTTTTACTATTTCACCAAACACCAACTCTGGCCATATCGCTATATTGCAATTTACTGCCATTGGTGAGATGGGTTGGAAGTGAAAGCGTTGTCTATCGGTGGTCGCCTCGAGTTCGTTAGGGAAAATATCTTATCTATATCCTCCCTCGGGTTCGAACCCGGGACCCTGACAACAACCTACACGATAGTAGACGAGCATCTTACCACCATGTCACTCGGGCGCAATTTGACTCGCGGATTCCTTTCTGGTCTATAAATATCTATGGGAAGCCCCGTAGGAACATTTTTTATTTAATTATCAAAGTTACTGATTTCTTACTATTATTAAAAAATATTTATAATTATTTTTTACAATTTTACTGTTTTTTTTGTTGTTGTTGTTTTCCTAGAGTGGCCGCGGAGCCCCTGGGTAGTGCACACGGAGCACCGGTTGAGAACCACTGATGTAGGCCATATACAGTATTTTTGTTCGTAAAAAAATGTAAATACTGTATAATGTGTTCAATTTTTTTTTCCAGCCAGATACATTTTCACTGCAACATTATAACAAAATGAAAGAATCCTTTTTTTTATATATATACTGTAAAAGCAATATAACATAAAATTTTCCGGGGAAGCTAAACTTAATGATTTTATTACAGCGTTCCATATAACGTCCGTTTTCCGTGGAACGAAGGCAGGGGCGGTCGTTATAACGAGCATCGACTGTATAGCTCCACAATATTATGAAATAAATGTTTTTTGTTTTTTTTTCAAAATTGTACAGATCATGTTAAATGTCTGTTGCCAAGTAGGCGAGCATGTATTCGAATTCCTGTTTAATTGTTTTTGCAACCTTGGCTAAGATTTCGAATTATGTGTTTAAGTGTTATTAACAAGAATTTCCGTATTTCAACGAGTGTAATCTCGTGTATAAGCAAGCCTCTGATTTTTTGGGCTCAAAATTTGGAATAAAAAAGTTGGGAAGATACCGTAATACTATTTACTTACAAGAAACCCCCCTCACATTTTTGAAACCTAATTTTTGGCAGAAAGGGGTTTCTTACGTACATTAAAATAGGGTATGCGTTTTACTTAGCTACACTGAAGAGCCAAAAAAACTGGTCACCTGCCTAATATCGTGTAGGGCCCCCGGGAGCCCGCAGAAGTGCCGCAACACGACGTGGCATGGACTCGACTAATGTCTGAAGTAGTGCTGGAGGTAATCGACACCATGAATCCTGCAGGTCTGTTCATAAATCCGTAGGAGTAAGAGGGGGTGGAGATCTCTTCTGAAAAGCACGTTGCAAGGCATCTCAGATATGTTCAATAATGTTCATGTCTGGGGATTTAGGTGGCCAGCGGAAATAAATGTCTAAACTCAGAAGAGTGTTCCTGGAGCCATTTTGTAGCAATTCTGGGCGTGTGGGGTGTCGCATTGTCCTGCTGAAATTGTCCAAGTCCGTCGTAATACACAATGGACATGAATGGGTGCAGGTGATCAGACAGGATGCTTACGTCCCTGTCAGAGTCTTATCTAGACGTATCAGGGGTCCCATATCACGCCAACTGCACACGCCCCATACCATCACAGAGCCTCCACCAGCTTGAACAGTCCCCTGTTGACATGTAGGGTCTATGGATTCATGAGGTTGTCTCCATACCCGTACACGTCCATCAGCTCGAAGCAATTGGAACCGAGACTCGTCAGACCTGGCAACGTGTTTCCAGTCCTCAACAGTCCAATGTCGGTGTTGTCGGGCCCAGGCGAGGCGTAAAGCTTTGTGTCGTGCAGTCATCAAGGGTACGCGAGTGGGCCTTCGGCTCCGAAAGCCCATATCGATGATGTTTCGTTGAATGGCCCAGAATTGAAATCTGCAGCAATTTGCGGAAGGGTTGCACGTCTGTCACGTTTAATGATTCTTGTCAGTCGTCGTCAGTCCCGTTCTTGCATGATCTTTTTCCGGCCGCCGCGATGTCGTAGATTTAATTTTTTACCGGATTCCCGATATTCACGGTACACTCGTGAAATGGTCGTACGTGAAAATCCAAATTTCATCGCTACCTCGGAGATGCTATGTCCCATCTCTCGTGCGCCGATTATAACACCACGTTCAAACTCACTTAAATCTCGATAACCGAGCAGTAATAATAGCAGCAGTAACCGATCTAACGACTATGCCAGACACTTGTTGTGTTATATAGGCGTTGCCGACTGCAGCGCCGTACTCCGATTAGTTCCATATCTTTATTTGCATACGCATGCCTGCACCAGTTTTTTTGACTCTTCAGTTTATTTTTTCCCTAACCAAAGGTATACAGGGTGCATAGCTAACGCCTCGAACCATAAATTACTGGTGAATTGTTGATATTAGAGTTCAATTAGAAAAAATATTCAGATAACATGTCGAACTCAGATACGTCTCATGTTGTAGTAATTGCATTCTTATTGGAATAAAATAAAAACTTCTTATGCCGACACCCTGTCCTCAAAGACCCAATTAAAAAGTTGTTGCCCTGTCTGTCCTTGGAAGACCAACAAAAACCATTCCACATTTCTATCTGCAATATTCACTTAAACATTCAAAAATCGGAGAAAAGTTGCGTAAGAAGCGTTTTCCCCGCGTCAGTTTTCGCTGTTCTTCCACAATTTTCTCCAATTTTTCAATTCAAATAGATCAACTAATACTTTACTTAAAAACGTAGAACTTTTTTTGTTGGCTGCAGGAGAGACAGGGCAACACCTTCCTTATTGGGTTTTTGAGGACAGGGTGTCCATTTAAAAAATTATTTTATTATTTTATTTTAATAACTGCACAATCCCTTGCAACATGAACAACGTATCTGAGTTCCACATGTTGCTTGGATAATTTTTCTAATTGCGCGAATGCCTCTAGGATCAACGGTTCGTCAGTAACATGCGACGAGAGTGATTACGTAATAACCAAAACATTTGGCAATTTTCAAGACCGCCTGTCCGAGGTGCCCCTGACACAGGTTGGAGGCAGACCAGGGTGCCGCGGCGCAGTTTCAGAACCCCTGGGTAGTTACACACGTGCAGAAAATTCTTAATAAGTTCCAAATTATTATTTGTCCTTATAGTAGCCGACTGTTGTTATCATGCTTCTTCCATTATCTTGTAACCCATTCATAGTTTTAAAATGATTGTTATCATGTAAGTCAATTGCTGCTGCTGTGGCCCGTCATTACGGAATCAACGAATCTACGGTGAGATATATTCGTTCAGCCGTGGCTGTAGCTGCACCTGTGGCAGCGAAAACTTAGCATCGCCTAAATCCATGTGTTTCTCGTACATAAAATGCTGTTTTTTTTTGTGAGTACAAGAGTGCTACCAAAAGGTATTCCAATTAATTGTGATATTATAACGGAAAAGACGATAAAACATTTTACGCTTCTATAAAGGGAAGGGCTGGTAAAACGTCTATTTCATCAGAATTTTATGCAACTAAAAGTTGATTTCATAGGTTTAAGAAACAATTTGGATTACGTAATATACAGCTCACTGGAAAACAAGCCTCTGCCGACCAGGAGGCAGCTAGAAAATTTCCAAAGACTTTGCAGAAAATTATTGAAGAGAAGGGTTACGCACCTCAACAGGGGTTTAACGTTGACGAAACTGCACTATTTTGGAAGAAAATGCTTCAAGAACATTTATCAATCAAGAAGAAAATCGAGCGCCTGGTTTTAAGATAGAATTACTATGTTGTTTTGTGTAAATGCGTGTGGGTACATGATAAAGCCCACCGTAATTTTCAAATCTGCGAATCCGCGAGCATTGAGGAGAAAGGATGTCAAAGCTCCCAGTATTTTGGATGAACAATAAAAGGGCTTGGACTACGAAAGCTGCATTGGTTTAAACGGTGTTTCGTTCCGGATGTCAGGAGGTACCTTGAGAGTGAAGACACGTCATTCAAAGTTCTTTTGATACTGGGTAATGTTCCTGGATAACAAGATGTCAATGTGTTCAAAGCTGTTTATATTTAAAATGTTTGTGCCTCCTAATCAACATTTATCATTCAGTCCCTTGATCAGGGGGGTAAAGCGAACATTTCAAGGCTCACTATACACGCCACTCAATGGAGATGATTGTGCACGCAATAGAAGATGCAAATGCATATAATGTCTTGAAGGTATGGAAGAATTACACTATCACTAATGCCGTTACTGTGATAACTAGAGCCGTGGCAGCTCTTAAGTAGAAGACAAGTTCACCATGAGTAACATAGCGGAAGGGCTTCGCAAGTTCAAATCAGCAATAGATTATTTTAATGTCATTGATCCCTCTAGTTTACGTTCTTCGCATGTAGAAAAATTAGTACAGGAAGCCTTGTCAACATTTTCCATCATCCTTGATGATATGAAGAAGAACAAGCATCAAACAGAAATCACAATGTTGTTTCAGAAAGTATCGCCAACAACCGCTGCACCCTCTTTTACATTCCTCTTGTACCTCTGCGTCACCCTGCTCTTCTCTCTTCTCATGATGTTCAATAAACGAGATAAACAAAAAAAACCTATGGTTTCGGTTATTCGCGGATTTCCGTGTTCGCGGTCACCCCAGGAACGTAACCCCCGCGAATACGGGGGGCCGACTGTATTTATTAAACATATTTACAAAGAACGAGAAATGCGACGGCGTCGATGGTACATGGCGAACTAAACGGTCTAAGACGAACTACTATCAACGTTTTTAGCAATTTTTCTACAATATATAGTTCGGTACAACTGGTAAAATATATATTTTAGCATTAAAATGTATAGGACCAATTGTGATCTAGTCAAATGTCGTATAAATATGAAAGTCGTATAAATGAGGTTCCAACGTACTACTACTACTACTACTTCCCATTAGCAGACACTTTCTGTTAGCGGACAAAATTGTTGGTCCCATTATTGTCCGCTATCGAGAGGTTCTACTGAACCACACATACACCTCTGAGGGTCTTCTAACGAATTGGAGCATGTCGGAATTTACCGTGTGTGTTCTGTACCTAACGTAAAGCTCGTTTCTGATGAATGTTTGTTACATATTTAAAAAGTGTTGCCATCTCTGTCTTCCGAGTTCAGAAGCAAACGAGTCGGCAGGTTATTTTGCCTGTTATATTATGAATGGATTTTAAATGATACAGGTGTGATTGCTCGCTGTGGAGATATTGCTACTACTGATATCAGTGAAAAATCCATGTATTAGTGCGGTGCTCGAGCCTCAAAAGTGCCATGAAGACGATCGGGGGGTCTGCGAGGTCAATCCCAGAAAACGAAAAGCAAGAGTTTTTTTTCTTCCCTATAAAACCTGAGGCTACCATTACTAAACAACACATATACCTCGTCCATATTCGTCTGCAGAATTTCTAACGTATTGGTACATGTTGGAATATGCGTGTACGTGTAGTGAACTTAAAGTGAAGTTCCTTTCTGTGTAATTCTTGCTATATATGTGTAGTGCTGTCATCCGTCATCAGTTTTTTCTTACTATGAATGAAATTTAATAGAATAATTGTGTCGTTGTAGGTCTTTTGTTCCTCTTTGACGAGTATTTATCTGAGAGATCGGCCCGTATTTACGCCTAAAAGTTGGGAACCACAGAAAACCTACTGCAGCCGACCACTACTGTGGCGACGGTGGGCCTTTTACCTACTATAGTGATGAATTTCAATTTTGTAACAATCTTTTCTCGTTTTTCCTTCTTCTTTCTTATGTGCTGCCATCTTTTTTTATTGATAAATTTTATATAAATTTGGTTTTTGAGTTAGAGATTGTTACTTGTATTATATTCAGAATTTATAAAATAATGATTCTGTTGACATCACTAATTTTTAAATAATTCATATTTCAATCTGTTTCAGTCGATGTAAATTTGTAAAATTTTAATGAAGTTAAGTTATATATTATTTATAAATGAAAACTTGGTTGTCGGAAATGAGTTGGTCATAATAATTAGTAATCCTTCGTCATACGTGAATCGAGGGGCATGTGTTTCAGGTTTCTTCTCTCTAATGATTCACGGTCCATCAACATGGCTTTCGTCGTTGGATAGTTCTGCGCCATTTTCCTCCCGTTTAACGTGAAGTGCGGTCGTTTCTTTTGTGTTATTAACTTGCACGTGTGTGTAATAAACTTGCTTAATTTCTCTTATTCAATTCAACCAATTCCACATTCATAGATGGAGACTGAAATAGCAAAAGCCCGGCCTTCTAATATAACCGATGTGGACGCATTCTGGAGAAATATTGTGGAAACAAATGTCTTTGTATACATTCCAGTGCGGTTCCTACTAACTTCCCTGGGGGAAGAGGTAGGCCTGGTGTACTTGACTATACAATTTCTTAAAAATTTTCCATATAAAAATTCAACTGGGTTCAATGCCAGTGCTAAATCCAACTCATAATCCACCAGTCGATACGAAGGTTTTTAAAATTCTTTAAAAAAAAAATTGAAGAATTTCCAAAAATTCATCTTCGCAATACCCAGTTGTTAAAAACCTTCATATGGATAGCGGAGAGTGACGTCATCCTTTCATAATATCATAGTCACTATGCTATAGTTAGACTATGCACGCTTAATTACAAGAAATCTTATCCTACGTTAATATGAGAATAATAACTGGTACGTAACTCTTACAAAGGTTTTTAACAGCTGGCTGATGCGAAGATATATTTATATTGGAGAGTGAAAATTCAACTGAAAGTGAACGCTCTAGACCAGTGGTTCTCAACCAGGGGCCATATAGCCTCCTAGTGGTACTGGAATACTTCAAGGTGGCCACAGAAGAAAATGGAGAAAGGGGCAATGACAGGTGGTTTGGAAGGCTGCAGAGAGCTGAGAAAAATTAAGGTGTGAAGAAATAAAGCTTTTATATTAGTGACTATACAATTACAGAATCCAACAAAACCACCCATAAAACCAGGGCCGTCTTAGCGCATGGACCGACCCGGACCTCACCGCCTACATTTTGCAACAAGTTCCCTAAGGATGGGGTTTTTTGCAGGTCCCCGGCTAGATTTTTCACAGACCCCCCTTCTCTATATTAAATTTATAGTGTGAAAAACAAAAAATAATGAAACCATATCAGGCCCCGGGTTGCAGTTCTGTCAATCTCACTCTGGTGAGGGGGTCATGCCCGGGGGCCTCATGTCCATAAGTGACCCCACCTTATGATATTTTATATAATACAATTAATTTTGAAAATAAGTCGGAAATATGTAGGCTGTTTATTTCCAGATATGTATGGGACTACCATAGCATCACTTTGCCTGATGGGGGGGCCATGATGTTGAGACGGTCCTGATAGAACTCGGAGGCCAGTGGTCTGGAGGCCAATTTTCTTTGCAAAATTTTCGTTCAGTATAAATTCACTGAAAAAATCATTTCAATACGTATGAAGGATCTTGCTTCCAGATGAGGGTCGAAGACTCTGGGTAAGACAGGGGAGCCACGAGAAAAAAATATGGTTCAAAGGGGGCCACGAGCGAAAAAAGGTTAAGAAACACTGCCCTAGACCATTAGACTAGAGTCAACGAATATCTCAATCTTTCCTTGGAGCTCGGGACCGTACGTGGACGGTCGGACCTAACTCAGGCCAAAGCTCCCAATTGCTAACAATGCTACCAGATGGCGACTTATCCGAGGATGTTGTCACTCTCCGCTATCCATACAAAGGTCAGTGGCGAGTGACATCATCGGGAGACGTAACTGTGTATATGACGTAATGTTATACTGAGAGACTTTTATCTTTTAAAATTTGCCTAAAAATTCGCTTGAGCTATCGATAAGGGGCCGTTCAAGTATTACGTAAGCAAATTTTTAGCCATTTTTGACCCCCTCCCCCCCCCCTCCTTGTCAGTAAAATTTCGTCATCAGCTCTGCCCTTCTGAATCCTAACTCATATTTTCTTTTCATAAAGGGTGGTTGAGGACGTAAGCATTATCCAACCCCCCCCCCTTGTCATCAAAAGTCAGAACCCCCCCCCTTATCGATGATGACGTAATACTTGAACGGCCCCTAATTGAAAGAACGGAAGAATTCTCTTGATTTGTTTTTTTTCAAGTGACGCAATAAAAGGTCTTTCGGAATATACTAGCAGCTGTGTGTATGCAAATTTTTATTTCTTTTCTATTTTCTTTTTTGTTTTGGACTGTCGTAACTGATTGGGCATCGCGAATTTACTGTACTTATCTTCGTATATCTCCGTTCGCCAGTTATTAAAGGTCGAAATTCACTCTTACACCCTGTATTTTAGCGATTTATTGGTGGTGATATCTTAAATTACCCATAATATCCCAATACGCAACACTTTCTGACTTCCCCTCACCATTATATTATCATAATCTGTTCCTCGGGGTGTCCCGTAACTGCTAATGTGATCAACCGTCCGTCGTAGAGGTGTGATTCCAATTTTAGAAATGCTCAAAGAGCGTTCAAAAATTTCCCTGTGACAGTTTTGAGAGTGAAAATACAGTGTGTAACAAAATGAAAAAAACATCTAAATTTTGATACGCTCTCTTTGTCCTCCAACTTCTAACGAGGAAGTTGTAGCTATGTCTCTCCTGTGAGGCCAACGAAATAAATTCGATGTTTTTAAGTGCATTAGTGTAGTAAATTCGCTTTGATATTTGAATTATAAAATTGGAGAAAAGTTATTAAGGAAACTAACGGACAACGTTGTTTTCCCTCATTCATGCTGTTCTTTCCCAACCTTTTTCCGATTTTTGAAATCGAATATCTCAGCCAATATTGCACTTAGAAACTTGGATATTTTTTTGGTTGGCCTTAGACGAGACAGACTTTCTGATAGGAAGTTGAGTACAAGGGGACTGTATAAAAATTTAGATTTTTTTTTGTATTTTGTCACACACGGTATTTTCACTCTCAAAACTGGTACGAGGGAACTTTGAGCATTTTTTAAACTGAAACTATACTTCCACAACGGGTTGTTGATGAAGTAAAGGGCGTATTATTACTTACAGGACACCCTTTATACAAAAATGCGCAACCGAAGCTGTCAGAAACCCCGTAGAGCATCTAGAAGCTACCACAGAATCAATACGCAATCGGCAATCCATCGCTATTTGACCTCGTTGACAAGATGCGAGAGAATAATTATTTGAGAAAGACCAAAAAAAACCAGAAATCGTAAAGAGAGGGATTTTCGTAAGAGCGATCTAAGAGTTTCATCATCACCGACAGCAGCAATTACGAAACTAATGAAGGGGGGGGGCCCCCGCGGAGAGAAGAAAATAAAAGTATCATCTCTTATGGGTCCCAAAAGAAACTACTGAAATAACACTTCATGCTCTTCTACCACCAGTAAAAACCAACAAGGTTCGTCGCCGCTGACGTTTTCCAAACACTACAGAGCGAAGTCGTGAGGAATTAGGACGCAGCATGCATTTCCCCCCACCCCCCTTTCAAATTCGCTTTCTATGATGGCATGTGAGAAAGTGTATCCACATCACTAAAGGCCATTAATACTGCTGCTGGTCATTTATTGGATTCTAGTCCGCGTCTCAGTCGAAACCACTAGGTCAGTGGAACAGATTTCTCACGAACAGGAAGGAACGGCTTCACTTCCGATCTGGTAAATAACAAGTACGAGAAACATCGTCCACATGAAAGGGAGTGTGAAAGAAAAACTCATGTTTGACCTCTAAAAAGAACATTCCCGTGTATGTGCCTCGCTTGCTGGTCAATTATTTTTCTTTTTCGTGACCGCTCGAGGCGGTGCAAGTTCCCTGTTAATAACCTTAGCACGTTTATACGATAGTAGCAATAAACTTATTAGGCGATGTTATGGAAGAATCGCTGGTGAAATGGAAAGTGTCTCGACGGATACTCGTTTTTTTAGCCCATTTCAGCCGATGTTTATTGCTTTCGGAAGCCCCGGTGGCCGCTTGTTTTTTCATTCATGATAAGTTCACTGATTGACCAATTAATTTTTGGGCACTTCGTTAAAACGTTATCAACGTAACTGACGTGTAGGCAATCCCATAATTAGGCAGGTCTGAGGAATTACGCAGTTCTTCTGATGGACTGGCTTAAACTCGTTGAATGTTTTTAGGAGGTATTAACTTTTTGCCGTCCTATGTCGAGGTGGAACCGACATTAGGAAAAACCGGTACTTCATTGTTATAACGGACCCTAATGATCAGAAGAAGACCTGTGCACTTGGCTTCTTAGCAGAACTCATGAGCTTTAGAAAAAAAAACCCGCAAAAATTTGCATCTAGAAGCCTTCCTCATTGCGCAGGAGGCGGTATAAAGTACGAACTGCAACACCGAAATACTGAATAAACCTCTGTACCGACAAATGGGGAACGAAATTTTGCTGACAAGGGGAGGAGGGGATAAAAAAATGGCCAAAAATTTTCTTACGTAATACTTGAACGGCCCCTAACAACAAAACACTAGAGTTCTATCATACGGTATAAACTATTAAATTTAAATTTTCAAATTATTTTTAATGTATATCTTCATCGTGCACTAAGTAACACAATAAATTCTTTGTGTACGCCATTTGTTTTTCGCTTTTTTTTTCATTTTGAAATATTTCTAATTTTATGCAATAAAAAAAATTTTGGTGATATGGGCCAATTTTCCACTTTTTCGAATGATGCAAATGGGTTGAAGAGAGTCAGTGTGGCGTTTGTTAGCTGGCTTATTGATGAATCTTTCGAAAGTTGATGGAGAATCGATTCCTTGGCTTGGGGTTTTGTCAGAATTTTCTTAAACAGAGTTCCGCTGTGTTAGAATTTTCTGGAATGGTTATGTTGTGTCAGGATTTTCTGGAAGAGTTCTGTTGCAATCCATCTTTTGAAACAGTTCTTTTGGAATAAAATTTTCTGGAACAGTTCTGTGGTCAAGGAAACATTTATTTTTCTGGATATTGTGCTGAGGTGTACTTGGAAAGAAAAGTTATCTCGTCTCCACCAGGTCTCGAACCCAGGCCCTTCTTGCATACCGGGCAAGTATGCTACCATCTACACCACTGGAGACACGACCCTGCATTCCTTCCTTATTTCACGCACTGTTGCGTGGGGTAGTTGCTCTGAAGTAGAGGCATTAGTAGCCTCTCTTAACTTCAGGAAATGGCCCCCAGGTGGGACGGTTTAGAGAGAGATAGATGGCTTTTTTCTCAGCCCAAGATATCAAGGAAACATTTATTTTTCTGGATATTGTGCTGAGGTGAACTCGGAAAGAAAAGTCATCTCGTCTCCGCCAGGACTCGAACCCAGGCCCTCTTGCCCTCCTGAAGTTAAGAGAGGCTACTAATGCCTCTACTTCAGAGACTCACGCAACAGTGCGTGAAATAAGGAAGGCAGGGTCGTGTTTCCAGTGGTGTACATGGTAGCATGCTTGCCCGGTATGCAAGAGGGCCTGGATTCGAGTCCCGGCGGAGACAAGATGTCATTTCTTTCCAAGTTCACCTCAGCACAATATCCAGAAAAATAAATGTTGCCTTGATATCTTGGGCTGAGAAAAAAGCCATCTAGTTCTGTGGTGTTAGGAGCTTTGGGAACAGTTTTGTTGAGTTACAGAAATTTTCTGGACGAGTTCCGTTCTTAGATAACGATGGCATAGATTGCTCCTTGTGATAAAGGATGGGCTGTGTTCTCAGATCAGTTCAGACACATCGTATATATCTTCCAATGGCTTCCCACATCTTCTTAGCTGGGATTTTGGGGCACCAACATTAAAAACAAAAAGACTTTTATTGAGAAATAATGTTGATTTTCTTACATATTACTGGTCTAAAAATTGAAAGATAAGATAATGCTCATGCGATGCTGCTTTGCTTTTTTTTATCTGTCATACTATAAATTTATTTGTCGTGCAAAATATTGTTCTGGAAGACTCCCAAAGATTTCGACCTGATCTCCGTCCCCAAGATTTTAGGATGCCTGTAGGTGGCCGACAATAGACGAACCGTTTTAGTTATATGAATTTATTCCAGCGTCACAATCATAGAGCAGGGAAACTGCACCAAAAAACAATATACAGATACAAATTAGTTGACGTATTGAATTTCGTCCATCAAGCAAGGATGGTGACTAGATTTTAATTGGATGAAGCATGAACATCTAACCACTTCTCTCTCTTCCGAAATAACTACAATTTTTCGAAAAATATTTACGCCCCTACACAATAGATCCCGTAAATAACGGTTTTTCAAAAGACCGTTATGACAAACGTTATAAGCTGGAAAACGCTTTCAAAGTAAGAATTGGGACCACGAAAATAAATGCTGGGGAAAATGGGAACATATCGCTAAATGGGAACGATATAAGTGTGAGAGAGAGAGAGAATGCACTGTATTTCGTTATTCCTGGACAACTAGGGTTACCAGGTTCGTTAACTTCAAAATGAGGATGCATGCCTGTGATAATAACGGCTCAGTTAGCTCTGTTTACAACAGATAGCGTCACTATCCCCTTATTATACATGTGCATAATGTATTTTTTTTTTCGGGAGGGGGGGGGGGTAAGTTTTTCTGGAGAGACTTTTTAGGAAATTTCGGGGTCGTCTTAACACATGGAGCCCACCTGGGAATTTCTCCCGGAAGACTTCGAGTACTATAGGAAGGCTCCATGATAATGAGATCTGGTGCTATGTACAGTAGAACTTTGGTTAACGAGCTTAATTCGTGCCACGAACATGCCAGTTATCCGAGAACCACTCGTATATCGAATCAAACCTCCCGTAGGAAATAATGGAAACTTCGGAAATTCGTTCCACAATCATTCATTCACGTAAAAACAACTAATAAAAACGGAATTTAATCAATAAAATAATGAAACGCCATAAATAAACATACAAAAAAAATACGATAATTTTTACAAATTAACTTACTCTAAACGACGAGAGAGAAGGACTATCATTTAGGACGATTAATGGACTCTCCATCTCAGTTGTCTTTCTTCATTTGCGTGACTTTAAGAAAGAACCTTATCCAATGAAACTTACTTTTGCCTCTCTTTTTAGGATTCCTCGGGAAATGGGGGAACTGTGCATTGTCGTTGGGCAGATTCATTGCTCGCACTGTTACAGCTTTTTTTGGGTTGTTCTTCTCTACAAAATTTTGCGAATTCCCACATTCAATACATCTCTCTAATCTCCTCAGACGAAACTCCGTCCATAAGCTCTTGTTGATGCGCTCAATGCAGATCCATTAGTTCGTCTGCAGTCGACTCTTAGCCATGCTTTTTCTCTAGTTCTTGAATGTCGTCCTTATTCATCTATAGTCCTACAGTCTTTCCCAAGGACACCATCTCTTTGACAAATGGTGGCTCCTATTCAGCAGCTCTAATCCCTCAAAATCGCGTTTTCTCCAGTCATACATGCTAGTTTCGTATCACAAACAGACACAGTTGCACATACGTTCATTTCTCGAGTTATTGCTCATAATTTTTGTTGATTGTGTTTTTAATTGGGTTGCTTTAATTTTTGAATTATATGACATCCATATTTGTTATGGGCATCTTTTTCTCAGCCACCTCGTTAGGCATTTTGCCTGTTGTGGCGTTGTATTTGTATTGAGTGAGGCACGCTTACCGGAGAGCGTAGGGCAGAATATTACACACAATTCCACAGTACGTGCGTGGGCGAAAACGAAAAATCCCATCGGCTCAGTTGTGATAAAGTGGAACTAAATAAACAAAGCGCAATTGCTCGCAATGCGAATCATCAGTCGTTAACCGAAGTTCCATTGTACGTATGAAAGTACAGAGTGTTTCAATATTCGCGCACGTCATAGTTTACGAATTTTTTTTTCTCAAGTGAATATGAATTATATTTATAACAGAGAATCACGAATTAGTCTTATGAATTGAAACATTACCTTTAATGAAAGTTTAAAAACTTTTACAAAAAATTTACAATAAATGTTGAAAATGTTGGCCTTTCTCACACACACATAGGCACTTTTTTCCACCAGAATGCTCGAGACTTTACAAAATCTGCGAGAATTAATGTCTGATATCGCATTAACAGTGTTAGTCTTGAGTTCATCATTCGTATGTAGATCCACTGCAATATGCCCTGTTTTTAAGATAGCCCGAAATTTTAGTATTGGTCCATTACGTACTCTCATATTGTTCATGAACAGCCCTTTTTTCGATCAAGTAAGATCGAAAAAAGATTGTGTTTGGTATGCCTACATCACGCGCAGTCGGAATGTGAGGCCTATCTTTTCCGATTCCACTGTTGATGCCAAAGTCTGCACAGACTCAATTCACTTCACTTTTGTTTCAACAGGATAGTGCCCAAACGTAAAATTAAGATTTCATGTTTTAACTGAATTTTTTGTTGGTTGTGTTGTTATTGCATGTGAACATGGGCTGCCTCTTTCATCGGACTTGTAACCCCCCCCCCCCCAGTATCTTTTTCGAGCTATCTTAAAACTGTGGCATACTGCAATAATCCTCATACGATTGATAGACTCAAGACTAAAGTCTCGAACTAATTCTGTAAAAAAAAAAATAGTGCTTTTGTGTCAGTGAAAAAAAAACCACCATTTTCGACATTTACTGTAAATTCCAAGTGGTTTTTTTATACTTTTATTAAAGACAGTGTTGCAGTCCATAAGTTTGAGCTGTTATTTTCTGTTAAAGAATTCATATTGGTTAAAAAAAATAAAAAAAATATCGTAATCTATGATGCTGTGAATTTTGAAACACCCTGTATGTTTAATAAGTGTACTGGTATTTCCAGATACGTATAAGGACCGGGAATATATACTTTGTCGGAGTGGGAGGGTATGATTTTGATGAGACGCAAAGTATCCCCAAATTCCCCCGTTGATCGTACGTAAATGACACCCTGGAGACAGCCTGGGTTTCCTCAAAAGTGGGAAAATATGTGTGAAAAAAAGGGGGGAAAATCACACTGATGAACAGTTTTTTTGTTTCAAGGCTCTTTTTTCCCCGGCTGAAAAGAAGTAAAAAAAAATAAATCCTGAACCTTAAAATAAGGACAAATGTAAGAAATTTCAAAAACGTATGGGACCCGCTTAGAACGACATAAAAAATGAGGACGTCTGGTAACCCTATGAACGACTCAAAAATCAGCCAGCCTACAGATTCTACAAACCGACACGTCTATCCACCCCAAACTTCCGATGATGCAATGGGTACAAATAAAGAAAAATTTCCACACAATGAAAAATTTGAATACAATTACAGAAATACAAGTTCCCCACAAATGCAGCAAAAAAACCCCAAAAAATAACTCTTTGACTTACTGATTTCAATTATTGTATGATATAATAGACATTTTGAAAGCACATTTTCGACCTTGAGAGATATCCCAGGTGGTACCGTATCGTATTCATATAGATTATGCAATACATTTTATTACTGAAACTAAATCCGTTATCTAATCTGACTTTTTCCGATGGCAACAAAACAACAAACAAAGCAAAAAATGCGCTTTGCCAAAACGAATAAAAAACATCATGACATCGATGACGTGAAGATCATTTCCATACCCATACATTACGTTACGGCTGTCAACAACTGTATAGACACGTGCTCGAATCTGTAGAAGCAAAACCCATTCGGTCACGCAAATACGCTTAGAAAAATCCACGAAAAAGATACGTCACGTGTCGCGTGCAGCGGCCTCTTTGGGGTTTTTTTTTCTCTTTTTCGTGCCTGCCACTGAATCTAGTGACCAGTCAGTCAGTCAGTAGATCTCTAGCACCAACAAACGAGTGGTTACATCATCGTATCGGGTTCCTCCGTTGGGTAAAAAAAGAGGTAGTTAGGACATGGAAAGGCTTTTCAAGTCCGTCGATGATTACCACGAAGCCAAGCAAGCCGTTGTAACGGGTAAAATTTCGATAATTTTTAATTATACTTTTAATTTCCGGCTATTAATTGAGATAATTGTTTAATTACGGTACACAGCAGTGTTTCCCAACCTTTTCGATATTGCATACTCCCTGTAATGGAGGCCAATGCACCGCTAACCCACCCCCTTTTTAGAATCAAATTCAATTTCGACACGCCACCTTCCCATAAAATGCATTTTCTTCCTAAATTTGCTTACCGTAAAAAAATTGAATTCAGTTGTACAGCACAATGTGCCATTAATTGGAAGTAAATGGAAATACACCCCCCTTACAAAGTGCACACGGAGCGCAGGTTGGAAAACACTGGTATATACCATTACTTGTTAGATATCGTGAGGGGAATTATCCTAATCGGGGTAGGGAAGATTTTTTATGATGCGGGGATGATCAGGATGAAACTATCATCCTATCGGCCTCCTGTGCGTTGTGAATGGGGGGGGGGGAAGAGAAGCCTTCAAATCCTGCAGCAGGACCCCTAAGCTACTTCAAACACCAACTCTGGCCATATCGCTATATTGCAATTTACTGCCATTAATGAGATGGATTAGAAATGAAGGCGCTGTGTCTATCGGTGGTCGCTTCAAGCTCGTTGGGGGTAAATATCTATATCCTCCCTCCGGGGGGGCCCCTGGGCTAGAATCTTTGGTGATTCCCCACAAGGGCCAACCGGGGGGGGGATTTAGGGGTCTGGTCCCCCCTCCCCCGAAATGTGAGAAAATGAGTGAAAAAAGGGAAAAAGATGGCCAAATCTATTCTCACTTTGTTCCCCCCCCCCGAACGAAATTTCTGACTACGCCCCTGATTTCCCAGACCAGATTTTTCACGGGTCATCCAGTGAATTTGGTGTTAAATACAAAAATATGCTTATTATCGCCCCTCATCCCAGGGGCAGGAACCCTGCTCGCCCTCCTTGTAGGATAAGGGCATGATGTAGGTGGGGAGGAGATTCCATTGCGATTAATAATTAGCAATTGGAATTATTTTCCTAGTTTCTTGGGGGGGGGGGGTGATTTTTAGCTCTTGTTTAAGCTGTAATGTTGAAAATGAATCAATTTGATTAGAATGATCGGTTGGTAGTAAAAAATGTGTTGATCGAATCTTCATACATTGATATCCTTCTCGAGGACACAAAGGACAAAAAAAAATTCGTCCCTTAAAGAGGTTTCCGTGTATTTGACTTAACTACTCGTGTTTACCGTAAAAGCAATCACTTTTTAATTTTACATTTTTGTCAACTTGCTACAATTTGAAATATTTTCTGCAATGGCTCATAAGTTGTCTTCGTTCCCAGTAGCGGATTAAAATAGGTCGAAGCCCCCCTTAAATTAGAAAATGTGAAGTTCGGGTTTTTCGGGGCCCTTTAGCAGTCGGGGGGCCCGCCGTTAAATCCGCCTCTGATAGTCCCTATTATACCCACCATGGCTTCAATGCGCTACTGCATTTAATTGGCAGCGATGATGGTGGCAGGCGGAAATTAGTTCTTTTGTCTCATCCACGGCACCCGCGATAAGAGTAAAGGATCAAGGTAGCTGTTTCAAAAATTGGAGAAGCATTTATTACTGATTAGTCGACCTTCAGCTCGAATTGCGATAGATATCATAAAAATTGTATTACAATGGGCTAGCTTTCATTAGCATCGGGGATTCTAAACTAGCATTAAGCAGGAACCTGATCGATAAGATAAACCGAGCAATATTTTAGGCGTACAGTATCAAGCACCGTTTACTCGACATGATACTTGCACGATAAGAGAACTCGAGCATTTACCATCTTTATTTTGAAATATGGAAAATAGATGTCGGTAGATTCGTATTTTGCTGCTGCCAGCGTATTTTTTTTTTTGGGGGGGGGCACTCGGTTCACTTTTTCGACGTGTACCGATTCGCTAGAAATTCCGCGGAGTGAAGGTGCATGTATGGTTAAATATTTTAAGCATAGCCGTTATATTGGGGCATCGTGATGGGACTCTCATTATGAGAATTGAAGTTCCCCCCCCCCCCTCCCATAGACAGCACATTGGTGATCAGCCGGAATTTAACTTCTAATTTGGTAACGTGAGCAAGACTCCCATTTAAAGTCTCTCCGCTTACAAAGAAAATGGTTCCAAGGTGTCCTAAAAAAATTATGAAAAAATTTAAACACATTCACCTTGCCTAGAAACACATTAACATAAGTATTAGATGTGGAATGCGATTATTAAAGCGGCAAGAAGAAAAAATGGCGTTTCGCTACTGATCGCCTTTCGCGCTGATTGGCGATATTTATAGAAAACGTCTTTTCCTCTGTTCTAGAAGCTAGTTTATTTTTCTTGGTCTGTGCTTTACTTTATATACAGTCGAATCCCGTTTTAACGAATACCGATATAGCGAAAATCTCATTTAAACGAAATTTTCTAATCCCCCAGATAAGCTTAGGGGCCATTCAAGTATTACGTAAGCAAATTTTTAGCCATTTTTGACCCGCCCCCCGTCAGCAAAATTTCGTTATCAGCCCCTCTAAATCCAACTCATATTTTCATAAAGGGTGTTTGATGACGTAAGCATTTTCCAAACCCCCTCCCACCTTGTCATCAAAAGTCAGCAAATCGGAAACTCTCCCTCATCGATGATGACGTAATACTTGAACGGTCCCTTACATAGGAATAATGCATAAACCTGTAAAACATTTATAACAATTTCGTTATAGCGAAGTGATATCTCCGGTCTCTTGGAGTTCGTTATAACGGGATTCGACTGTACTTTAAATTTGGGGCTGTAGATCAAGGCATCTTAACTTGGCCATGTGTCTTGGAAGAAGTCATTCTAAAGTCCCGCAACCCTAGGGTGTTGAATTCATTTTCGGCGTCTACCGGCGTTCACAATATCGATATATTTACTTTTTCTTTTCAGCGACGTGAAAAATTCCGGGTTTCTTATATTTTCGTGCGTATTTAATAAGTAGAATCAGTGGCTATTAGACGTCACCTTGGCACCCTTTTGTTTATTGGAGCGATCGGGCCAACAAAATGACTCTTAAAACAACGGAGCTCGGGCATCTTTCACTTCGTGTGCGGAAGAAAATGAAATGAGCCTTGGATTTATAGCAATTGAGGGCGGTATTCACCGACATGGTTTAAACTATAGTCACAATTTTTTGATAAGAGATCGACACGGATTGGTTAAATTCAGGGTTTCAACCAATCTATGTTGATCTTTTTATCCAAAAATTGTAACTACAGGTTTAAACCATGTCGGTGAATACCGCCCTAGAAGTATTTTTCATAAAAATTGAATTCAGATTTTGTTAAAACTCGTGAATTTTTATAATTTCATTAGTAGTTCATTTTACTGACGCATGCCGAATAAAAAATTTCTGCAGAATCTCGGGATTTTGATTTTGCGGACGAGTTGGAAAACCTGCAATCTGAGATAATCTCGTTCGAAGTGGTTTTTCTTGTATACATTAGCACTGTAATTCATCTTTTATTTTGAATAAACTAACTTATTGACACGAAACTCTTTCCATTTAATTTGTAATTGAATGAGAAATGAAATTGAATATTTGAAAGTTGATTTCAAGACACCCCCCCCCCCGTAATTGATCAGCCAGGGCCGCAATTAGGGGGAGCAGGAGGGTCTCGTGCCCCGGGCGATAGACCCGAGGGGGGCGCAAATTTCATTCTGAAACCTTCAGCAGTACAAGGGGGCGTCAAAATGTGCGCTTGCCCCGGGTAACCAAGCATCTAGTTGCGGCTCTGTGATCAGCTGACAGTTCATAGCTCTGCTTAGCATTCCCGCACGGTATCTCCACCCATGCAGCCCTGAGTAGCCTCCTAAATTTCATTCCACAAAGTTTTGGTTCGTTTCCGGCTATTTGATCGAACAGGTGCTCGCCCAAAATTCTGTCGAAATATCGATCTTCGTACGAGATTAGGCTTTCCTACAAATAAAATGAGTTTATCGGTTGCTTTTCGACTAATCTGAAGTCTCGGAAGTGCAATAAAATATCCTATGATTTTTCTGTGGCTTCAGCTGGAAATCGATGTCGATAGTGATAAGTAGGGCTCTGATTTCTGTCTGCATATTTCGCTATTTTTACGTGATAGAAGATATTTTCAGAATTTTGAGGCATATTTTTGCATTTCATAAATTTTCTCCTCGCTATTCCAATCCCGCTTCCGACTGGTTTTTGTGGCTCCTGCCTTTTGACGAGAGCTGTTAGGACTAGGATTTTTCTGCGCTGGAAATGGAACGCTATTGCTGATTGGTAAAAATCCAGAAATTCAGGGTTTTCAACCATTCGGTAATGACATTGAATTGTTAGAGCATAAAAAAAAATACTAGCCCTTCGACGACGCTAGTGTGGCTGTAAATAGATTAATCATCTGAACCCGTGTTGCAGGGCCGTCTTAAGAGCATTATGGGCCCCCGGGCCAAGTGGTTTTTCTGAGGCCCCATCTGGTAAATTCTAGAAAGTTTTAACTAGATCTCATTTTTGTGAGGCCCTCTTCTCTTGAGGCCCCCGGGCCGTGCTCGGGTGGGCCCATGCGTTAAGACGGCACCGCCGTGTTGGTGATGGTAGCTCTAGGGAAAAATTGACTAAAATTGGTAAGGGAGAATTTTTTTTGGTGTTGGAAATTGAGTTTTTATTAAATAAAAAGTGATTTTAAACGTTTTTAATTTCTTGCAATGCTTTTCTAGAGCTAGCTAGTGCTTGGCTAGGTATTTTTCCTATAGGTCACACAGCACGGTACTTCTGAATTTGGGGGCTCAAAGGGAAATTTTGGCTTGAAATTAGTAAAACGAATTTTTATTTATACAATAAATACTGGTTCAAAATAATTTAGACTGCATCAACACCATCACATCTTACTACACGTACTTAGTCATGAGATTTTTTAGGACATCTTTTTCGTTTTATAGAGCATATTTAGTTTAAGAGCATTTATTATAGAGCATTTTTAGAAGTTTTTAAAGCAAAATCCTAGCCCTAGTGATAAGTTTTACGCAGAGAGCCATGCATATGCAACGCATTAGCTTACTTCTCTATTAATATTTTACGTCTGAGTGGATGACTGGCTACAAAAGGTATTCAGGTCTAATCTTTTTTTGAACATAATTTTTGCGGCTCTAAATGTCTCGGAAATCGCGATTGCTTATGGCAGTAACATGCGTGACACTTCCACACCGAGATGGCAGATCGGATCTAACTGCTCTAGTAGGTAGATTCATTCTCCAAGTAAGGTTGCTACTAAACCATACATGCATCTCAGACATAGAATCGCTCACGACAACGGACTTGTGCAAAGCAACTTTTTTCCATTACCTCATGTGGCAGGTTTATGTCCGAAAAAAGCAGATTTAAGTGGCTTCCATTATAAGTGGCCTCTGTGCTCGAAAGTATCAAATATCTCACGTCATGCCATTCGTACATCCCTCTGCGAAATTTCTAATGAATCTGTGTGCTGAGGGGTATTGCTGCATTCTACCGCATTTGCCTTGCCAGCTATGCTTTTTCCGAGTTCTTGATGGTGCTTCGTCTGCCTTCCACATTTTGGAGGAAAGATGCATAACATTAAAATTCAAGAAATTTACCAAGTATGTTGTACGTCTACCTGCTTTCAGCGGAGACTTTTCACATGAGCCCATCTGGTATCCGTGTCTCAAAGTTGGAAAACCATAGGAAAACTTCAGCAGACCACCAATGCTGCTAACGGGATTTTGAATTTCGATCGTTAACTGACAGTGAAGCACGATGCGAACATAATGGTCAGCTGCAGCAAGGGGTGCCAATCTGGTGTATAAACCGCACCCGCACAGTGACGCAGGAAACTCGCACAGTGACGCAGGAAACTCGCACAGTGACGCAGGAAACTCGCACAGTGACGCAGGAAACTCGCACAGTGACGCAGGAAACTCGCACAGTGACGCAGGAAACTCGCACAGTGACGCAGGAAACTCGCACAGTGACGCAGGAAACTCGCACAGTGACGCAGGAAACTCGCACGTCGCTCCCTAAATAATATGGTGGAATCGGGTAGTTAGTCACTAGACTTTTACCACGTGCTTTGCATAAACCGGCGCACATTGATTATCTGGTTGCGTTGTCAGCTGGACTTCAGTTGAAGCTATAGTTTTTGATGCATTATTTCATCTAATATATTCATAGTTTAAATTTTGCACACAACTTCTTTCAAGGGGTTGATGCATCCGAATTTTCTGAACATTTTCGAATTTTTCAATTGCCGAATACTATCAGTTTCTGCGTCTGTGTTCGAGCCTTCGTTCTACCCCGCACTAGAAACAATTTTATATATATATTAAAATATAAACTGCTGGCAGGCATTAGATATGCAAGGGTCTCTTTTCATCCGGGTACACCCCACTTCCCCCTATTCAATGCTGCTGTCGGCTCTCCCAGAGCTGTTTGACAAAGAATATTTTCGAAAACCTTTGTCAGAGGCTGCGCGGAGCGGTGACACTGACAAAAGTTGGAGGGGCGCCGGGAGCACAGTTGAGATGCTGGTTTCCTTTTAAAATGTTTTTTTCTCAACAGTTATTAGTCTGAAGAACATTCAAACACCTTGTAGAAATGTCAACTTTGAGTATCAACACTAAGGTGTAACTTTAACGAGAGCATTTATTAATACGATTTAAAGAAATTTCATGGCATAAAGTAGGAGTGACTTTCAACGTGCAGCATTTTTTTAAAAATCACGAATTCGACAAAAAAGTTAAAATTCTAAATGCTCTCGTTGAAATGTATAAAAAAAAATACTTGAGCATTTAAAGGGGGGGGGGATTGACTGCCTGAAGTGAGATGAAAAATTTCTAAACTGTTCCTCAAAGATATATCCCATGGGAAGCCGAGAACGTGCAACAACCCTCTTAACCCGTTAATTAGGTAAACATTGAATATCAACAGGAGAAATGTTTTGAGGCGGTAATACATTAAGCAAAAATGAGGCACCCTGAATGATATTACACAGCAAAAATGTCAGTGATGAAAATATGGGATGTTGCACTTTGTGGAACACGCCGTACTTATGATTTACATAGATTTTGAACAGTATAAAAAATTGCATTTATTTTCCAACTTTTCTGTCGCTGTTGAAGAACACCACGGAGGAGACTTATCGCTGTGATGGTCGAGTGGTCATAGTGACAGACTTGCATTGAGAGGACCCGGTTCGAACCCCAAAAAACCGTCGCTAATGGTGGTCGGCGGAAGTTGGTTTTCTATGGTTCCTAATTTCAAGGCGTGAATGCGGGCCGATCTCCGTTTAAAACGTCTCGCCGCAAAGCAACGAGCCTACAAATAATCATTACACTTCACCTCTGAAATATGAGTGGCACTATATACATACTAGGACTGCCAGGTAAACTCTTACTTCCAGCAGAACTCGGTAGCAAATTGCCCGTGGCGATAGACCAGAGTTGTGCTCGGTTTGAAAGAAGTCTCCTCCACACATTTCTCTCAAATGCATTGGTCGAAAAACCTCGGCTTGTCAATAAGTAGGGGCACTAGATCCATTCTGCTAATAATTGTAGAAATTTCGTGAACAGCTCGGAAGTGAAAATCGAATGTTTAGGAGTTAATGCCGAAACGAGCTCAATATAAAATGCCTTTTAATTTGAAAAGTAAAAATGTTGCCTGATAGGAACATTGCCAAATAAAGGGTTAAAGTTTTCTACAATTGTTTTCCTTGCCCAAATTTGACACCACCTTAGAGGCATCTAGTGGAACCACGATGGTAATAACGAGGAATCTATTCACTTACCGGTAGGCTTTGAGAGCCGTTTAATTATCGGGATAAAAAAACGTGCCAGAGTATGGTTTTGTGATTAACATAGACCATCCTCTCCAAAGGTTGTCAGAGTAGTGGTGCCAAGATAAGACCAGCTTTGCATGGACCAAGCAGACTCCCTGCACATATGGAAGGATGCGCGCTCCCCATAACCTGGTGTTTTACATACATTAAATTACAAGAAACCATATTTGGGATTGTCATTACATGTAATCCAATCATGCGAGCTCTATTCTTCAACCAGCACCTCCTAGAAATAGGCTTCTGCACTTTTTACCATAAACATCATTCAGACTACCTAGCAAGTTTGCCACATTTTGAAACACCGCATCCTATTTCGTTTCTTATTTTGGCTTAGAATCTTCCCGATTGGCTCACAAATACCGCATATTGATTGGATGTGGGGCATAGAAATCGCCGATTCTGAGCCCGATCATTTCTTTTCCTCGCAACGATACTGGCACGAACATTTTCTTTCCCCTGAATATTCTGAGGGAAAATGGACTTACTGACGTCACAAGCAGACTGCAGAGGCCTTCTATCTCTAGGAGGTGCTGCTTCAGCTGGAATATCGGTGGTAGTTTGAAGCATGTCACCAACCTGCTATGTCAACATTTAAAAAGAATGCTTCTGGTTTTTGGCACAAATAATCATGTCTGAGTTTGAAACTTCCCTTGGTCATGGCACTACAGACTTCACTATCGAATGCATTTTTGCCCTTTGGGTATTATGTCGGTTGAAGTTTCGAAGCACCATTGCGAGTTGGCATTTCGAAAAAAGTTAAAGCACCTAATATGTATTTAGATTCAAATGCAGAGGCCGCAACAACCAACTTGCCCACCGAGATGACTGGAAAAGTGTGCCCGTAACAAACTTTAAGCAATTTGTGTGTGCGGAAAGGCAGTATGGTTCGGACATAGTAAATTATTTTCGTCTCGAGAAATACTGAATGTTAGTAGCCTGTTAATCAGGAAAGCTGCTGTTGAAACTAAGAGCTGAAATAACTATCACAAATTTGAATGAGTGCAGTTTTCCTAGTTGTGGCCGCAAAAAATCACCTCGCGGGCCAGAGCAGTTGGCCACCCCGGATCTATACTATCGATAAAACTAAGAATATTACAAATACAGTCACCCCCCCCCCCATATTCGCGGGGATTACGTTCCGGGGGTGACCCGAATACGGAAATTCACGATTAACCGAAACCATGGGGTCTTTATCTCGTTTATTGAATATCATGAGAAAAGCGGGGTAACAGGTAGAAGGGAATGTAAAAGGTGTGCAGCGATGTTTTCCGAAAGAACATTGCGATTTCGGTTTGCCGTTTCTTCAAGTATTTAGACCATTAAATCTCTCCCACTTCAACATGACAACTTCTTACTTGTACAAGGCTTTTCTATCACACTTTTTCACACTACTTTTGAAATCCCAGCGGAAGCATCTCTTCAGCTACGTGTGCAACATTGCCTAAAAGAGCCGTCAAATGTGCAGCAAAGTGTCCATAGTCTTTATCCCCATTTAGAAAATCCACAAGTTTGTTTACCAGCAGAATTCTTTCAAAGTTGGCGAAATAGACTTGGAATAAACATCACCCTTCTTATTGGCAGTGCAACACAATTTGCAAAATGTCCGATTAAAGTGGTCTAATATTTCTTTGTCATCGAAAATCTGAGGGAATAGAGCGGGACCTCCCCAAATCCGGACACTTTGGCAGAATGTTTTCTAAACAAATGACATTTGTGTGATTTTCTTTACCCAAATTCTGTTCTGGCTTTGTCAAATACATCGACAATTTCATTTTTTTTTGTAAAAATTATCATCGGTGTACTGTTTTTCGGGCTTCCGGGAAATCATGATGGCAACTGTATCTCAATTAGATATTTCGGCTTGGTCAAAAGAACATTTCTCTGGTCTGTACGGTTATCCTTAGAGCGCTAGACAACTTATACTTTTATCTGATTATATCCAATTTTCAAACATGCCGCAAACGTCAAGTAATGTGTCGCGCACAAGCTGCAAAAGAAAACATTGTTTCAAGTACCGAAACCTAAGAGTCTAACTATTGAAAAAGCTAGAACGCGGAACACCAGTACGAATATTGTTTAGTAGATTCTGATTCCATATTCTTTATTTATAGTCACGATCTTCAGATAATTTTTTTTTTTCTCCGGATTTGAGCAATGTCTTCAAAACTTATTGATAGAAAAAACTTGATACTACTTTGAAGAATAACGGGAATGTGTTGATAGTTAGATAAAAACCATAATTTCCAATCTGTTACTACAGGGTGCGTAAGTATCGGGGTGTATGGTATTTCTCTGGCAACCCGTTCGTCCTAGAGGCATCCTTCTAATTAGGAAAAAGTGTACAAATACCGTGTAATACTCAGATATGTCATCCATGTTGCAAGGGGCTATTAAAATATATTTTTTATACGGACAACTTGTGCTCGAGAACCCAATTACCAACTTGTTGCCCGGTCTCTCCCGATTCCAACAAAAATTCCGCGTTTTGAAGTGCAATATTCACTGATATTTGAATTCCTTAAACGGAGGAAACTTGGGGGTGGGGGGGGGAACGTTTTACCATAAATGTCTCGTTGAATATTGCACTTAGAAACGTGGAATTGTTTTTGCTGGCATCGGGCAGCACCTCCTAGAGATAGGCCTCTGCACTTTTCCCATAAACATCTGTGCCACATTTTGAAATCATCTTATTTCGTTTCTTATTTTGGCGTAGAATATTCCTCATTGGTTCACAAATACCGCATATTGATTGGATGTGGGGCATGGGAAATCTCTAATTCTGAGCCCGATCATTTCTTTTACTCACAATATTTTTTCCCTGAATGTTCTAAGGGAAAATGGACTACTTACTGACGTCACAAGCAGAGTGCGAAGGCCTATCTCTAGGTGCTGCATCGGGACAGACCTTTTGTAATTGGGTTCTTGAGCGCAGGGTGTCTGTATAAAAGCTGACAAGGAAATGAGTCGGGATTTGGGAGATCCTACTGTATTTAGGAAGGTACAAACTTTTCTGCTCTAGACATCTGGGCATATACTGCTCTGGTTATAGACACTGAAAGTTGGGCCCTGTGTTCTGATTGGTGTTTGCAAAACTATGTCCACGTTGATGTATTGTCTACAACTCGAAGGTAACTTTGAGAAAAACATTGGGATTCATCAATGTTGGTTTTTTATCCTAAAACTTTAACTCGGTGGTATCTTGTTTCTAATGAATTGTGCATTTACGAAATCTGATTCATCAAATTATTTCCAAACATGTAGGTTCGGTACCAGAATGGCTCGAAGGTCGTCTCTATCGGATTGGCCCCGCTAAATGGGACTTGGACAATAAGTTTTCCCTGAATCACTGGCTTGATGGATGCGCCCTCGTTTACAAGTTTACCGTAAGGAATGGAAAGGTAATGTGAGGCGATTCCCTCTCCGTAATTAATAACTTCAAGATTACTTATGCTAACTTTTGCATTTTCGATTTTTTTTTTCAAGGTGGACGTCATGTCAAGGTTCCTGGATTCAGAGGCGTATCAGAAAATGACGAAGGTTCAGAGGCCGGTCTACACGGAGTTCGGAACAAAGTCTTATCCGGATCCTTGTAAGAACGTATTTTCCAGGTAATGCCGGTGGTACCTGAATTCATTAGTCGTTGACTAGCTCAAATTATGATAGTGGCGTTAATTGCCAAATAACATGGACACAGGCGGATCACATTCCGTGGTTCCACGTAACATGGGTCATATTTCGTTACTACGGGCCGTTCAAGTATTACGTCGTCATCGATGGGGGAGAGGCTTTCCGATTTGCTGACTTTTGATGACGGGGGGGGGGGGGGTTGGCTTACGTCATAAACCCTTTATGAAAATGAGTTAGGATTCAGAGGGGCAGAGCTGATGAAATTTTGCTGACAAGGGGGAGGGGTCAAAAATGGGTAATACTTGAACGGCTCCTTTAGAGGCTTGAGGGTCTCGCACGTACCTTTTTTAAGATGGTAAAAAAAAACTGCGCTCTAATAGAAATATCATTTAAAATGCTATTTAACTAAATTTATTTAAAAATTTTTACACGCTCTTCATACCATAGTAGGATAGCACATATAATAGTTTTACATATTTTGCATGCTTAATGTTTTTTTAAATTATAAAAAATTAGAAAAATGCGTCAAAAACAGCTTGCGCACATAAAATACAATGATTTTAATGTAATTGAATGAAAATTGATTCAAAACATAAAATATTTAGTTTATGAAATGAAACAAAAGGTTGAGATTCGATTGACTACATTTGAAATTAAATTTTTAGTTTTTAATAAGATAGAAAAAGTTGAGATTTCATTTGACTTCATTTCATGAACTGAAGTTTCCTATATTTTAAATAAATTGATTCACATAAATTGATATTTTATGCGTGCAAACTGTTTTTAATTGGTTTGTGAAAATTATACAAAAATTAAGTATCCAAGATGCGCAAAACTTTATAAAAGCATACGATATTACAATCAAAAATGTGTAAAAAAATTGTACTTTTTAAAAATTGATTTTATAACTTTTTAATATTTCTAGGCTTTTACTATCTTAAAAGGTGAGACCCCCCCCCCTCCCCTTAAGAAAAATCATATTTTTCAGATTGAGGATTCGTTCTTGGTAAATATCTATTCATTGGTACCTTTTTTGTAATTTGTTCTCTCCCTAGGTACTTGTCGCAGTTGGTGCCTTTGGACCTGACTGATAACGACGTGGCTAATATCTACCCTCTTGAGGACCAATTGGTTTGTGCTTCAGAAACGTGCCATCTTTGGAAAATTGACAAAGATGATCTCAAAGCGCTCGAAAAGGTTCAATTTGGTGTTGGCATTACCAAATGATTTTAATTTTATTAACGTTGATTAGTAATTTCAAATTTAATAAATTGAAATTGGAGAATGTTAATTTTAATAAAATTTAACATTCCCCAATCTTGGTGTATTTACCACTTAAATCCAAGATAGACAATTTTTCAAGCTGGCTTTCCTCCACTGATCCCTGTGCTGAATGGAAGACCAATATGTGCAATAAGAGTTATGATTTGTTGCCTCAGTCCTGTTTGAAGAGATGCTGAGAGATTTGTTGTCGGCGGAGGCGTATTTCCCGGAGAAAGGGGATTTGCGGGCTTTTGGCACGGCAGCAAGTTACGGGAATGTGTGGTCAAAAAATTATTAGAATCTAAGAAGGGCAGAAAAATGTATCTCTCACGCAATATCCGCCTCTGCCAAGAGCGATGGACCTAGTCAGTGAGTGAACCAAACGAGCAACCTTGTTTTCGAGCATGCGAGTGACAAAAAAGAATGACTTGTAGAGTGAAAGATCATCTCAGTGAATGGCCAAAACTGACCTTGTGAGCATAAGCAGATATGGGCGGCTCGCACGGAGAGAACGAATGCCCATCTCCGCACTACCGCCTGTGTTAATACAATCTTTTTAATGAACGGGAGGGGAGGATCACCCTCTGTATCCATCTATGCTAGTGACTCAGAGACAAACCAGTGAGTGACTGAAATGTTGGCCTACAAATTGTGTAAACGCGGCTGACCAGAAGAGTTACCAAGAATTCAAGCATTTGAGTGACCAAAAGTTGCTTTAAAGCGTAGTTTCGGGTGGGTGGTAAGTGGGCTTTAGCCCAGGACGACAAATGACTGGTAGAGAATGGAACTAGAATAAGAGGGCAGCAAAAATTGTATTGTCACAAGGCCAAAACCATGAATCTGTCTCTGATGGTCCTTTTTACTCAATTGCAGGTTGACTTGAAACAGCTGATGTCCGTGAACTTGGCGAGTTCTCACCCTCACATCTCTTCGGACGGTGTTCATTACAACCTTGGAGCAAGCTTCATGTCTGGACTCAAGTACCATATTTACAAGATCCCGCCTCGACCAGCCAAAGGAACTGGTGAGAGCTCAAAACATTAGTTTTCCTTCATGGCTATGCAAGCTATCATTTAGATTCTATAATCCAGTTTTCCAACCCTGTTTGTCCCATCGCCCACTTCAGAAACATTATCTCCCATTGATCCCCAACGCAATCTAACCCATAGGATCCTACGTTATACCCGTAGCCTCTACCGCCCCCAGGGAGCGTTAACGCCCACGTTGGGAATCGCTGTTCTAGAGAATCGTTTACCACCAGTTGTAATACATATTATATTGTACTGTTACATGGCGGATTGATAATCTTTTTCAGTGTGGTCGGCAGTGTTCATTGATCAACATGACCTGTGGCTTTTAGTGAATTTCTTTTTCTAGATATCAATGACTTTGACCGTGCCAGCGTGCTGTGCTCCATCAGCTCAAGCTGGAAGACTAACTTCAGCTATTACCACAGCTTCGGATTGACCGAGAGATACATACTGTTCCTGGAACAACCCCTGCTGATCAATACCATCAAGTTGGCGGCGTCTGGGATCAAGGGGCACTCTTTAAAGGATTGTATGGAGTGGAATCCAAAGGAGAAGGTATTTGTTCTACTTTTCGGGTGTAAATTTATGAATTTTCTTTACATATAGCTGAGGGGTTTTTTTTAAACAAATCTGCTGCCAAGAAAAGATGGTCCTGGGAACAGAATATCCCAAAATATTTGGGGGGTACTGATTTTTTTGAGAGTATGTATGAAATTTGGTTGGCTGATACTTCCAGGCAAAGAAGGGGGTAGGCCCCTTTGGATAACTATTCCCCGAGGCTGTACTATTCTTTCGAGTCCTTAGCTCTAAAGAATGACTTTCCAAATGTTTAATCAATTTACTTGTGATTTAAAAGTTGATTTTATTTAAATTTCACTTAAAACCTAAAAATTCATGCGGAATGTCATATTTGTAAAATTTTTGAACTTTTGTAAAAATTGGATTTTTGTCTTTAATGCCTCTAACTTTTAACATTGTTTGATGCAAATTCAGAAGTATATATTATACGTAGGAAATCTTTAAGTATCGAGGGCTTGGATTTCTCGTAACATTTTAAATCGCTGATGGTATCTATTCCAATCCGTGATCTCCCCATTTAAACGTATGCGCAGGCGTAGAAGTGATATCATCAGGGATCGTTCAAGTATTACGTAAGCAAATTTTTAGCAATTTTTGACCCCCCTCCCCCCCCCCTTGTCAGCAAAAGTTTCATCAGCTCTGCCTCTCTGAATCGTAACACATTTTCATAAAGGGTGGTTGATGACGTAAGCATTATCCAAACCCCTCCCCTTGTCAGCAAATCGGAACCCCCATCGATGACGTAATACTTGAACGGCCCCTCACTGCTTACATAGTTTTCAGATTGTAATCAGCTTAGTCTAATCCACGTTTTCTACTGACTTAATGGCTAATGAATCGTATTCAAGCGAAAACATGAAAATAAAGATAGCGGCACACTTATAACAAGCATAACTCCGACAATGTGATCACCGACAAAGACTGCAATCTCGCAGGTTAAAGGATTCGAGATCGAAAGAGTGGTTAAATTTGGGATTTTAACTAATGCGTGTCTGTCTATAATCCTTAACCTGCGATTGCAGTTGAATTGTCAGTGAATACGGCCGGTTAGAACACTCATTTCGGCATCTACCTAATCGTTAGAAACTAAGGAATGTTCACGGGGTTCGGTTAACCCTTAATTGGTGAACATTTTGAAACCATGCAATTTTCATCTTGCCACACCTTAAAGAAATGCATCTGGACCATCTTTTTTTTCAGTACCTTTCAAGCTAGCTGTTCACATGTTTGAAAAACTTGTTAGCTTCCGATGTTTCCTAATCGTGTTTAGCATTCGATTTAAATCTTTAATAACCTTTCCCGCGTCAGTCTGAATTGGTAAAATGTCTATTTTTAAATGAAGTAAGGTTTGATCCGATTTTACCTTCATTTATCTCTAGATTAGATAACAGCTTCCCCCCCCCTCCATCATTGCTCTGCCAATTAAATGCATTATTGCATTGTGTGAAACAATGGTTAGCTTTAGAAAAGGGATGATGGCAATTTGTCATATCTTGCACCATCTCTAAGATGGCAAATTTTTTACCCTGGGAGTTATACCAGCCGCCACCACTAAAAGAACTTTGACTCCAACTGATGCAATATGAATAAATCGAAGTTGCCATATGATTATAAAATGCTGATGATGCAACATGTTCATAGCAATGTTGCATCTTGTACTCATCATTGGCGACTTTGGTTTAACTCCATTATATAGCATTAATATCAGTGCTGAGATTAATGTTATATGATGGTAATGGAGATACAGAAATAAAGTGAAGTGTGTGCCACGCCGTTTTATATAAATCGACTTTATTTTTATTGCTTTCCTCTACTTCTATGAGAGTTGAACTTGTCAGAGGCGGAAATTTGAAAAGATATAATTTTTTTTCTAGTCGCCCTTATCAAATCCAAAACATACCCATACTTCCTCATGTCTGGGCAGTATTCGACTGTTTTGGACTTATTAGTTAAAAACCCGAGATCAGCTTCATTTTTGGCAATCCGGAATTCAGTTAGACGAGATCTCGGGATTGTCACTAATGGTCAAGTTTAATTATATTTAAAAGTAGCCTAGTATTGTATGGAAGTTATATGAAAATGTAAAATTCTTTCTCAAAAGATCCGGTAAATATACTTGAACCAAATTTTTAGATAATGGAGAAAGATAGTTGTTCTAGATTTTGTGCGTGGAAAAATAAGCTAAACTTAGATATAACTGCATCAAGTACTTGTCATGCGTTACATTGGATCACCAGGCTTCTCCCGGTGGAAAGTCTTTGTATAAAGCATTGTATTCTATGCCTTAATTGAGATTTTGGTTTTTTCTTTAAATATACCTAGATTGAAATTTTCGGCAAAACTTGACCAATGGCTTAAAAATTTGAAGTTCCTGGTGTAATAATTTCGCGCAAATTAATTTTGCAGTTTGAAAAACCTAATTCCTATTAAATAGTTGTTTTCCATGTCTTTTTCTATAATTGTCATGTTTGAGTGATTTCAATGTTTTGGCGGTTTTTCCTTGCATAATGGGAATTTTATGCCGAGACCGCCTTCACCAAACACCCACTCTGGCCATATCGCTGCCATTAGTGAGATGGGTTGGAAGTGAAGGCGCTGTCTATCGGTGGTCGCCTCGAGTTCGTTAGGGAAAACATCTTATCAATATCCTCCTCCCTTGGGTTCGAACCCGGGACCCTGACAACCTTCACGATGGTAGACGAGCATCTTGCCACCATGCCACTCGGGCACTATGCCGAGACCTGTTTTCAAACCTCTGATTAGCACTTGTGATCATCGGAAGACCGATGGCACTAAATATCCGGTATTGGAACAAAGTTCTTGGCTCGTCATATAAAAGGGTCTCGGATATAAACGGGTTTTAGAGGTCCAGCCAATGAGAAGACTAGGACTCTACGCCGTTGCCTCGCACCTGATTGGCAGCAGACGACACATCTCCCCTTCGATCTTTCTTCACAGCTGAGAAGCACTAATTAATAATCTGAAGTTGTACCGGCATTTTATCTGCGAACATTTAAATTCATAATTTAAATTTTGAAACCAGACCAATTTTCCCGACTCGAGTCAGAAATTTTTTTTTGCATATACACGCATACATTACTCCCTTGTCTTTTCTTTCACACGTAGTTCCCGAAGCTACATTTTGTAAGCCCGCAAGAAGTTAAATTTCATCTGGTCTGGTCGGGTTTTAGAGGCGAAATCTCGCGATTGCCGAAACACCAAGTATCAAGTGAGGCGAGATAGCACTTTCGCTGAGGATGCTAAAATTTTAGCGTTCATACAAACTGATTCCTATGGGGATGCACGATAGCAAAGTATGCAAGATTTTCTAGGGAGCATTTTTTACTGAAAAATTACAGCATAATCTTGGCGCAAGGCCACCACCTCCTTGAGAGAGGCCTCTGCACTGTTTGCCATAAACTTCATTCAGACTACCTAGCAAGTTTGACACATTTTGAAACACAGCATCCTATTTCGTTTCTTCATCTTTTGGCGTAAAATCTTCTTGATTGGCTCACAAATACCGCATAGTGATTGTATGTGGGACATAGAAATCACCAATTCTCAGCCCGATCATTTCTTTTCCTCACAACGATGATACTGGCACGAACAGGGAATTTTTTCCCTGAATATTCTGATAGAAAATGAACTACTTACTGACGTCACAAGTAGAGTGCGGAGGCCTATCTCTAGGATGTGCTGGCAAGGGGCCCTTTCGTATGCCTATTGTATATTCGGTCACCTGCACACATCTTTTTGAAGTTGGGATGAGCAGGCATGAGCTTGCTGCTTTGATTTTTATTCAATGTAAGCTCTATTAAAATTTGAGATGCGATTTGTTAATCCACCAGACTAGATTCCACGTGATCGACAGGGTCTCCGGAGAAGAGCTCAAGTCGAAGTACGTGTCTGAACCGTTCTTCCTATTCCATCACGTGAACGCCTACGAAGAGGATGGGCACATCGTCGCCGATGTCATGGCTTTCGATAACCCGGAGGTACTGGAAAAGTTCTACTTGGAAACGTTACGGCTCGGACGGTTCGATTCGTCTTGTCAGGCTCAAATAAGGCGCTTCGTTCTGCCTCTGTCCACGGTGAGTACCGCATTCGAGGTAATTAATACTTGTCGTATTGAATTGACGATAGGGAGAGATACGTAGCATAAGCTCGGAATTTCATAGTTTGCGATCGAATGCAGACTTGTTTTCATCATTGAACTGCTCTAATCGAGAAATTTCGTTTCCTCTTAGGGCGGCTCCAAAGGAGAAAACTTGGTGAAACTTCCTGATGCTCTATCTACTGCTGTGAAGCAAGACAATGGTACCATATTCCTAGAAGCGCAGTACATTGGCGACAAAGGTTAGCTGAACTGTAAATTTCTATCGACGCCATTGTATGTTTTGTTAAGATGTCCTTTAGAAATTTGGATATGTCTACATCGCACATTGAGATTTTCAATGTGCTGCTGATTTTGATTCCATGTCTATTTCACAGGTTTTGAAATGCCAACCATTAATTATGGTATGTGCAATGCGAAGAAGCACAGATACGTATACGGCAGTGGAGTCTTTGAGACGGGAACGTATCGTAATTCGGTAAAGTATTCTTTCATCTATTTTTCCGTACCTGGCATTCATAGCTCCATTGTTTTCTACATAGCAAGAGTTCTTAACCGTTACCCAGAATCGAAAACACGAACTTAGTGACCCATCTATTTTTAATTTAAAAAATCCTTGAATGATATCAAGACTCCTAAAGTTTTTAATGACAAATATTTCAATCAATTGCAAATCGAATCCAATATTTCAATTAATGCAAATCGATTTCGTGTCACTCGATTAATTTGTTCTTTCCAAATGTGGTAAATGAATTTTACTGCAAAAGCCAGAAGTTGGCCACTTCTCGACGTGGCCAGCCCAGTTGACCCGGCCAATATCCGAAATTCGCGCTTCCACTGGCACCTAATGTCTATCCCTATGATTCGGGGTTATTGGCTTATTTTTTGGGATAATTATGGTCAATTACAATTAGTCGTAGTTGCCTTTAGTTAACCATAATAATTATAGTTAAAGGCAACACTAACGATCAAAGGAATCTGAATCTTAGTGATACATACATGGGGATCGACATGGGGGGGGGGCGGGAAAGCAAGAATTTCGGACATTGGCCGGGGTAAACTGAGCTGGTCACTCGGTGAAGTGACCAACTACGGGCTTTGGCAGTAACATAAGAAATTGCGTTTCACTAATTTTTTATTGTATACGGCCGGTATTACACTATAAAAGTTTGATAAAATCCTTTTTATAAAAGTTGAAAAATCTAACCAATAACCTAATTGGTTAGATTTTTCATTACATTCTAGAAAATGCAACCGTTGACCTTTATTGACTGCATTTTTCAAGTTTTATAACAGGACTTTTATCAAACTTTTTATAGTGTAATACCAGCCTAAGAATGCAGCTTTTGAGCTCTTCCATCAAATTAAATAAAACTACACCAAAAATTATGAGGTTTTCATTTTGCAGAAGTCTTAAGAAAATGTTTAATTCAGATTTCTGAAATTAAAATACTTCACATTGGTCAAATGCTAAAGCGGAGGTCATTTTCAAATAAACATTTCTCCAAAATTTCAATTCTTGCCGCAGCAGTTTTCTTCGCAATTTTTGAGCTCGTCCATAAGATGCAATCTGAGAAAATCGCGTTGCAAGTGCTTTTTCTCTTACTTTTGCACTATAATCCCTTGCTTTTATTTTGAATTTTTTATTAAATTAACCGATTGGCACAATTTTTTTTGCAATTGTTCTTTTCAAAATTATAGTAAAGCTGCGAATTCTCTTAACAGGTGTGCCAACAGGGTCTGAGGTCAGGGCCCTGAATCGAACATGGCCCCCCCCCCCAAAGTTCCACTAATTCCGAAATATTTTTCAGAATTAATGAAAATATTTTACTTTTTCTGATTCTGGAAGAATTTTTCATTAGTTTTAGAATGTTATTTTTGGGAATGCGTTCAGTTATACTGGAATTATATATCCTTCTAAATTTAAAATTCCTGTCTGAATCTTTATACATAGGTCTAGGTAATTTTTCGCCTTTCTGTGCATTCTGTAATATCGTGCGATTTTGGATAATGACTCCTTTCAAAAAAAATTTGTACGTGAAATTTCCGAAGAGGGTCGCAAAAACACGGCCCCTCTTAGTCACAGAAATCGTGGAGACGTCCCTTAAACCAGTGAAGGCAGCAAATGAAATCCATAATTGGCTTGTAAGTTAATTTGCATGACCCATCTCAGGAGCCCCGGCGAAGCAAGTTTGGGTCTCGACCCGTAGCTTAACCCCCCCTAATATAGAGGGTGATGTTTTCGAGAATACCCCCCCCCATTTCATGCCCTGGTGACGAATGCACGTACGATTACAAACCGAAATGCCAAATTTCGACAAAATTAGGCCAAGTCTATAAAAAACAATATAAATTCAGAGACTTTCAACGTTTCATATAAAGCTATAACTCGCATCGAGAAATTCCTGATTTTTCAGGAAATTTATGGTGATTAATCTTGTGGTTGGCGATAAATCTTTATGGGCATCTTTCTCAGCCACCTCGTTGGGCATTTTGCATGTTGTGGCGTTGTATTTGTCTAATATAACGCATCATTAAGAAAAACATTAGAATTGTGATATAACTGCATGGGTATTTTTTTCTGTTGACGTACGTTATGTATCTTGTATCGAATGTAGATTTTATTATGAAAGTATTTGACTATATATAGCTTTTTGTCTTGTTTTTCGGTTTCATTTCACTTCAGCTTGTGAAACTAGATAATCAGACGGGAGAAATGAAAGTCTGGAAAGAGAAGGATACCATGTATCCCAGTGAAGCAAACTTTGTGGCCAGTCCTGGTGCCACTGAAGAGGATGATGGTAAGGTTTCTCACTTGATATATCATTCATGAGGTGGTATCAAAATAACTTATTTCGACAGTTAACAGAAATGTGCAGGTACCTTGGCTAACGAAGAAAATGCTTTCCGGAATCTCGTTCGTTTACCGAAACAAGATGCCCCATAGGTTTCTATGGAAAATTAAATTGTAGATTTGACTAAAGAAATGAAAACATTTGTGACAATAGAATTTAGCACAATGCAGATTTCATGTGCGTCTATCACTAGACGTCCATCTTATCTGCACAATGAAAACCGGAACACGAGGACTTGGAGTGCTGGCCCTCCTCCCCAATAAAATTCGTAAGGCTTGGCGCCCCCAAAAATTCGTGGAAATGCAATTGCGTTACGCAATGCCCCCATGCGGACGATCCTGAATCTCGTACATCGTACCCATGTGACGTCCAGCAACTATGCCCAAAAGTAAACAGCACACACCAGAGAAGCCATCACGAAGTCAAAACCGGGCCGTCATTTAGCGGCCAGGTGTGAGAACAGTTTTGCGGCCCTCTTCAGTACAAGAGATGTGGGGGTTTAGGCCCAGAGGTTAACCATTTTTTTTCTCTATACATCCAGAGAAATTGAGGGTGGGACGGAATTCGGACCATTCAAAAATCTGAAATTTCCAGAAAGCAGGTCAGTCTCAACGCATGGGCATACTGGATCGTGTAGGTCGTTAAATTACGAGGCATATGCAAAACAATGTCTAATACGTGAAGCGAGATTTTGAATCGGTTTGACGAGACAAACTTTCGATATAAATCTTATTCTGGAGTTCTGTGAAAAATTGAGGCGTCCTTCAAGGATGTGGGGACAGCGTATTCAGTACCATATTTCTGTTGAAATTCTATTGATATGTCGATTTATTAAGTTCTGGCTTTTTAAAGTAATGGTAATATAGGCACAGTCGATGCAATAGAATCCAGTCTTACGGCCCTGCACGGAGTTATAATTTTTAAGCGCCTACCACACTAAATATAGGTTTGGCGGTCTTGTAGGCTGTCAATCATCCATAAGAAAAAGTTGTTTAAAAGTTAGAACTTTAATTTTTGAAAAGCCTTTGTGTGCCGCTCCTAATGTGGTATGCCACGGGTTGGTCACCTAGGTTAGCTCATTTCTGTATCTGATACATGCAGATGGAAAAGATAAGCTCTCAGAGTGCCTGGACCATAGGAGTACTCGGGATTTTCTTTGCGAGGGAGAATTAACCTTAGCCCCCAACCTCTGCGTAAATCAACGGTTTCGACTGTTCAGTTTGATGCCAAGTCTTACATTGAAGGAACGCATGCTCTGAAAACGGGCTTTTTTGAATGCGTTTTGTATTAACTGAATCTTTCATTTTACATGAAAGTGAAGGTACATCTAGAAAAATATTCAGAGGTGGACATGATTTAATCTTGCTGGAGTGACGCTCAAATTCAACTCGCGACGCGGCTGTTTTTATCACGAAAAAATATTATAGCCGTAAAATTCGTGAGCCAAGGTATCGCTTTACGCTGACGCATCTCCATATTTTTCCCAACAGGTGTGCTGCTGTCTGTCGTGCTGGATGTCGACGTCGATTCACCGGATTTTCTGTTGGTATTGGATGCCAAAACATTCCGTGAGATAGCCAGAGCCAATGTTCCGAAAAGTGTTGTCCTGCCTCCAACTATACACGGATGTTTTTTGAAAGATTGAGAAAATTGTTCTAATTTTTTTAATTGTAAATATATTACCTGTTAAACATTTCTGAATATAATTTATTAAAGATTATTACCGAATTGGTTTAAATTTGTTCTGTTCCTCCCATAAAGCAAATTCAGGTTTTTGCGATTTTCAAACATTTTTTCTCGTCCGTTGTCCGTATAAGTAGTACAGAAAATATTGATTCCTCCCCCCCCCCCCCCATGTGCACCCTATTGAAATCTGGTCTCAAATTTGTTAACCTATTAGTTTTCTGCATTTTTACTCCAATTTTTGCTTTCTTAACTGCTGGAGTTACCTTCCACTCGAAAGGCGAACGGTATTTTTTTTCTTGTAATTTATTTTCAAGAAAATGTGTACCAGTGATGTATGTACCCACGGTACCGTAAATAACTTATTCCATTGAACTGCATAGTACAAAAATGATCGAAAATGTTTTTCCTCCTTACTTTCACTCGCACACCAGCAATTTATCCCAGAAAGATTTCAAATGATTCACGACGCTCCAGTAAGACTATAAGCGCCCTTGGGGCAAAAATGCTCGTGTACCACAGTGAAGGTTACTGTCACGGACCCGGATTCGAACCCGAGGGATATATTTTTCCTAATGAACTTGAGGCGACCACCGATAGACGGCGTTTTTATTTCCAATCCATCTCGCTAACGGCAGTAACTTGCAATATAGCGATATGGCCAGGTTTGGTGTAGCAAGACTGCATAGAGGGTTAATGAGAAACTTTTTGTAAAGATATGAAGCAACTATCTCTTACAGATAGTGGGCCAAAAAAAATAGGCTGTCGGACACTGCTGCGGTTATTTTCGCGAAAACGTCAATAGTGACTTGAAAATAAATTTTTCGTCCATGATCCCATCGCAGCATATACAAATACAAATACAAATACAACGCCACAACAGGCAAAATGCCCAACAAGGTGGCTGATAAAAAGATGCCCATAAAAATATGGTTGTCATATGTTTCAAAAATACAGCAACCCAATTAAAAATGCAATTAACACAAATTACAAACAATATATACACATGATAAAATATTATACGATGCCCATAAAGATTACTTATGGTTGTCTTATTCTAAGAATGGATAGCTTCTCGATTTACCCCAACATGTTTATCGTATTTCTTTTTAAACGTGTCAATTGTGTTACAATTTACTACCTCCGGGGGTAAGCTATTCCATTTATTAACAACCCTATTGGAGAAAAATTCCCTGCGACACCATAACCTTGCATTGTCCCTCACCAATCGATACTGGTGTCCCCTTGTAAAAGCAGTCGATTGGCGGTGTACTAAAAGTTCATGGTCCATCCTATCCATCCCATTGAAAATTTTGAACACTTCGATCATATCTCCTCGACACCTGCGTTCATCCAATGTAAACATATTCAAAAAATGAAGTCTTTCTTCATAACTCAAGCCCTGTGTGCCAATAAGGACACGCGTAGCTCTTCTCTGCACCCCTTCAACCAAGTCTATGTCCCTCTGTAGGTATGGTCTCCAAAACCTTACAGCATACTCCAGTCCAGGACGAACTAAGCCTCGAAAAAGAGGAAGAATGTCCCGGTACCTCTCGCATAATATAGGATATATAATATAGGATATAATATAGGAAGATTCCGAACATCACTTACGTGAAATTGTCAAAATGAAGATCGATATGAAGTTGCCTACAAGGAGGAAAGGGTGGATACGAACGTTTGCAACTAGTGATGCGGTAAAAGAGCGCGCATGAAATATTGCCAAGCAATTTGAGGCTGTCTGTGTTGCGGCATAAGTGAGTAGCCATTGTTAGAGGCCCGGATGCGAGCTGATATCCACGTTATAAAATCTCGCCGCTGTGAGCAACAGGCCTAAACGTCACTAATCATTACACTTCACTCACTATCAGTTAAGAAAAAAAAATCAAGTTTAAAAAAATTGTTTCGGCGTAGTGTTGCCATCAAACTTCACGGAAGGTTCATTATACATACACGCGCATTCCAACATGTACCAATTCGTTAGAAGTTCCACAGAGGAATATAGACTGGGTGCGTGTCTGGTTTATATAGTAGTAGCCATTGTTAGACGCGCTAAGTACATAAGCCCCTTCTAAGGCTAAGAATTGATTGAAAATTTTGAATTTAAGAAAATTCAAAATTTTTAGAATGAATCTCACAATTAATGAACAAATAATGAAATGTGTGTGGAAACTTCGAAATTAATGGAAAATAATACCATATCGAATAAAAATTTGGAAGTTTTTGTGAAAAATCAACTAATAAAAGGATTGAGATCACAATCTGAAGTTAAATAATTCCGAAACTGCTGAAAATTCATATTTAATGAAAGATCAGATACTTACAAAGCTTGATAATTTTTAACCGCTTTGAAGACTTGTCACCCTCTTGACAACTACAATTTGATATTTCGCGAGTTACTCCATGTTAAGAGTTTGCAATACGACACTGGAAGTGCGGTTATCGCTGTTATAAAAGTTACTAGGAATGTGTTTGTAAATACATTTGGAATTTGCAACAACCATAAAATTTTGAGTGATATTCGAAATCTCATTTTAAAATGTCTTATTCCACGATAGGAGGTAAACATGTTTCATTATTCAAACAAAAAAAAAATTTCAAACATTTAATCATAGATGACGGAACTAATTTCACGTGTATTTTGATTTTTTTGTGAAAGATGATTGCATCTCTTGAAGATATATAAAATCGATACCCACAAAATGGACGGAGATCGCTGCTACTGCTCAAAACTATAACGGGAGAATGTAGTTTTTGTGCGTAAATCTTGATTTTAAGGACACATTTTCATGGCTAAAATCAAAGAAAAAAGACTGGAACCCTTTTGTCCGTCTCTGGGATAATTTACCACAATCGAAAATTCAAGTAATTTAAATTTATTCTTTTTCTTAGTGCAGTTGTATGAAGTTGGGATTTTGTACATAGGGGATGGAAGCATTTTATAGATATGGAGATCCATATCTATAAAATGCCTTTTTTTAAGAAAAGGGCAAACAGAAAAAGCAAGGTACATTTATAAAGCCCTCTAACGATTATATACTCGTAAGTCAATTACAGTTCCGTTCAATTTTAGCAAATGACTCCAACCCCCCTCCCCCCCGTTACGTACTATAGTCTTAACGATGTTTTAAAGAGAACACTGCATTTTATTCTGGCTGTAAAAGGAGTCAGTCCGTTATAACTTCTCATCACTTGATTAATTCATCAATTCTTTTTATAATTCATTTAACTTTTATTGAATCCGAAATTCGCCCGATAATTTTGAAATAATTTTTTTCATTTATTTCAAATTTTCATTAACTATGAAATTATTTCTTCCAAAAATTATTAATTTTTTCCATGAATTACTACTCTTAACAATTCTGAAATTACTCTCAATAGTTCTGAAATTATTCCTTTCAGCAATTCTAACTATTTTTCCGTTAATCATATTCTATTAATTATGAAATTATTTTTTTTCCTAAAATTATTTCTGTCACTAAGGTGTTTTTAGTGATTTAAAAAAAAATAATTTTGTTAAGTTTTTCTGTAAATTGTGTACACCTTTTTGGATGTCGAATTGAGCCTATCGAAATTCTACAGTATATGTAGCCTATACGAAATCGCAGAATCGTAAAAAACTGTCTCTCTGCGGGTCCCTTGAATTTGTTATGACGACCCCTTTAATGTATCAAATGCACAGCATTACTTCTGAATCTGGAAAGTATCGCCCAGTTCTAAATACAGCAGTACAGATATCATTGGCCAGACCTGTTTTGGACGATTTTCTTTTTTTTTAATTCAATCGTTTTGGTATGTAAAATAGCTATTTTCTGAAAGTGGTCGGGGACCACGAGTTGAAGATCTCCGGTCTACTCTTATTGAATCTGTAAAACTTGTTTGTGCCGGTAAAAACCTATATTTGCAAAAATGTAAGAAAATTAACTACCTGGAAATGACTAGGGGATGATTCGCCCATATAACATTTTGAACCTATCATGATCCTCTTGGGGGGGGTTAATTGTCAGAAAATCCATCTTGGTGGATGTCTACATTAAAAAATATAATACTGATTAAATTTCATATTTATAGCTTCAGCGTTTTCAGCTCGGTGCCATGATTCTCCCATATAAACTTTGAATCGCCTTATGAACCTCCTTAAAAGTTGAAATTCTAAAAATTCCTCATTTGTGAGTGTTCACATCATAAAACAATTGACTAAATTTCATATTCATAGCTTCAGCAATGATTGCCCTATATAACCTTTGAACCCCCCATTAGGAGTTGAATTTTGAAAAATCCCCGTTTGAGAGTGATTTTCTACATTACAAAATAAAAATACTCGCCAAATTTCATATTTTTCACTTCAGCGATTTCAGTTCGTCGCGATGCTTCTACATAATAATTAACCCCCCCCCCCCCCCGCAATCGTGATCCTTTTAGGGGTAGAATTTCAAGAAACCTCTCTTGGTGAGTCTTTACGTCAGGAAATAAAACTACTGACCGCGGTTTTGGCTCGGCGATGATGGATCAATCAGTCAGAACATGTTATTTTATATGTATAGATTACCTAACTATAATATTTTTCCCCTCTTTTTACTTCAGAGAACTATTTTCACTCTCGGTGAATTCCTGCAAAGGGAAAGAAGAAATACATTTTATTGAAATGGGTGAGAAAACAATATTTGAAGCGTTTAAAAGACAGCGGCCTTTCGTCCGCAGAACAGGATAAGTGAGGCGGCCCGTATGAAATTGAGAGAAATACCTACACGCCCATGTCTAACCGCGAACGCACATCAGGTTCACAATTATGCGTTGTCATGCTACCGAGCACTACTTTCGTAGTTCTTAATGTTTATCGATAAGAAAATAATATTGATGTAAATTTTTATTAAAAATTAACTACAAAATAGTGAAAGAAAAATAAAGTTCAATTTATTGCGTATGAAGTAAATGATGTCAAAAAAATCAACATTTTCAATAATTTATTGTCCAAATTTACAAGCAAAAAAAATTTTTTTGTTTCACATATAGATGACAGCACATGTACTAATCTGATGCTGAAATGCTCTAAAATTATCATTCTTCATGAGAAGGCTAACAAGGCGAGAATAATTTAATTAATGCGAATAATTTTGTAGATAAAGGATTAAACCTATTCGCTTACAAGCTTTTGGCAACAAATTTGAAAATCTCTATTCGACGAATCGGCGATAAATCTGGTAACCTTGTCCTTACCAAACCGCACGTAAGGAAAAGGGGGAAAGAAAAAATAGATGGGTATAAAAAAGAAAAATAATAATGTGTTAATAATGTGTTAAAATAATAATGTGTGCATATATAGCAGATAAGATACACTGGTGAAATAAATTAAGAGAATTCGGATATTTTATCGAATTTCATGAAAAGAACTGAACTGAATGTAAAGCCACTGCTTCTAGACAAAAATGCAAATCTTATACGTCAAATACGTAAGCGTACACGTGTGTGTAGACGGAGCCAGTAGAGAAACAGGCTTTATAAGCGCGCGTAAGTTAAGACGCATTTCGTTCGCTAGCACACCTCGCCGAATTTCTTGGTGTTATTTTGCAGCAAGCGGTTAATTTCAAATTGTAACAGTAAAAATGAGTAACCACCAACGTTTAGATGATGGAATGAGGTGGCGAATTGTGGGGAGGCTAGAAGCAGGCCAATCTCAAGTCCAGATTTGTAGAGAGTTCAATTTAACGCCCAGCGTCGTGTGTAACTTATGGAAACAGTTCCAGGATACCGGATCCATCGAGAGAAAGCCTGGGCAAGGTTGTCGAAGAGCCACGACGGCCAGAGAAGTTGTCGATTATAGCGAGGCGTAACAGGAGTGCTACAGCTTCTCAGCTCTCTCGTGACTTGTATGCAGCCACAGGAACCCGTGTATCAAGGGCAATGCGGTTCAAGATTCTTTAATACAGCTTTGATCAAGGGTGACTGTTTCCAAAAGACTTCATGAGAGAGGGTTGTTTGCAAGAAGACCTGCTGTTTGCGTCCCGCTCACTTCTACGGACAGGAGAATCCGTTTATCATGGTGCAGTCAGCATTTCACGACCGTTCTCTTCACTGATGAGTCCCGGTTCAGCCTAAGCACCGATTCTCGCCGTACGTTCATATAGAGATAACCAGGGACCCGCTACCTGCCCTCCAATGTCCGCGAAATCGACCATTATGGCAGAGGAGGTTTAATGGTCTGGGCAGGCATCATGTTGGATGGCCGCACACCTCTCCATGTCTTTGAAAGAGGCACTGTGACTGGTGTGAGGTATAGGGATGAGGTCTTGGAGCCCTATGTTCGCCTTTTCAGGGGTGCAGTTGGCCCCGAGTTCATTTTAATGGACGATAACGCGAGGCCACATAGAGCTCTTCTGCTCGACGATTTTCTAGAGAGTGAGGATATTCGCCGGATGGATTGGCCAGCCAGATCTCCAGACCTTAGCCTTATAGAGCATGTCTGGGACGCTCTGGGGAGGGCAATTGCAACTCGCAACCCCCCCCCCCCCCCGGGAACCATCCAGGGAATGAAAACGGCGTTGCTGAACGAGTGGGACCAATTGCCACAGGAAATGATAAACTGCGTTATTTCAAGTATGAAATCACGCTGCGAGACCTGTATATCTGTAAGAGGGGCCATACCCCCATTAACCCATTTTTTTGTTTATTCTGCAGCCGCTGTTTCATACCTTCCGACTCCAACGAGTGTTACGCACGATCACGCGTGTGTATTACAATTATTGAATGGTTATTTGTTTTGTATTGTATCAATGTATGTACATATCAAATTTCATTAAAATCGGTATACAGTAGTTCTAGAGGTAATCAACCAAGTCTGCAAATTCTCTTCATTTCTTATACCAGTGTATATAATAAATAAGAGAATATATATATATAACACATTTCTCTTTTCACTCTTACACTAGGTGTTCTATTTCGCTTATATGTAGGCTATGTAAAGTATATTTAAAGTGTATTTTTGAATATATATATTAAACTCAAAACGTGTGTGTGTGTATATATGTATATATATATATATACACACACACAAACTTTCAGGGAAAGTAGAAAACACAAAATCGTAAAACAGAATCAACCACAGGAATGTACGGCCGGAAACCCCAACGTGTTCAGCTGGAAGATAAACAAAGATGCAGATATGACAAGCCAATAAATGCGTGGGAAAACTATTTAGCGATACTTTACACGTAGGCAGCACGTGCACGTTAAGTTTCACAACACGTGCTCAAAGTTCTTACCAACCACAGTTACGCACGCTCGAGGGCGCTGTTATCCACGAAATGCCGGGTACTTTGAAAAGCTTCGACAATCAATGCTTCGCCGTTGTGAAGCGTGCATAACTGTGGATGGTACGAACTTTGAGCACTTTTTGTGAAAGTTAACTTGACACGTATTGTCCTCGTGTAAAGTTTTCGCTAAATAAAGTGTTTTTCTATCAGTTATTGGTGGTTGTCATTTCTGCATCTTCGTTTACCCTCCAGCTGATCAGGTTGGAATTTCCGACAGGGCCGCAACTAGAAGGGGGGCGGGGAGCAACTGCCCCGGGTGGCAAAATTTAGGGGCGGCAGTCTTAGGTGTAAACAAAGAACACTGTTACAAAATTATCGAATTTAAGTTCTTGAGGGCTGCAAAATAATTTTTTTCCCTGGGCGGCAAAAATCCTAGTTACGACCCGTGGTTTCCGGTCATACATTCCTATGTGATTCTGTTTTGGTCACCACGTGTCCCCAGACGAAAGTCTTCCACTTTGTCAACTGCCAGAATCCAGAATGCTGGCTTTAAGGAAACCCCGAAACATTTCTCCAGCTCCCATCCCCCTTTTTTTTTTCCCTTTTTTGACACAAAATAAAGAGTTCCAGACTCTGCCACGAAGCTGCGCTGGAAGAGATCTCGGCAACGGGACAAGTCCAGCGGCAAAGTACTGTCGTTCATTCATTCATTCAGAATGCTGGCTTGGAAGATACGAATTCTAAACAGCCCTCTGAACTTTAAACATTTGCGGAAGTTGCTTCAATTCCAGGACCGTAACCTACATCTATTCCACAATAAGACGCGAGCTGTAGGACCAAATGGACGACATTCGTGCTCGGAGGACCCATCGAGTAAATTTAATCCCAAATACTACCAAGACAAGATTATTGTGCGATTTTCTACGCAAGGACAATCGTGCGATTACGGACTGATTTTGCCGGTGAGATGATTTATTATAGATTCCTTATTGTATATATGTTATGAATGAATAATAATATCCGCGGATAAAGTAATAAAGGATAAAGGATAATAAGTCCGCGAAATCAACCATTATGGCGGAGGAGGTTTAATGGTCCGGGCAGGCATCATGTTGGATGGCCGCACACCTCTCCGTGTCTTTGAAAGAGGCACTGTGACTGGTGTGAGGTATAGGGATGAGGTCTTGGAGCCCTATGTTCGCCTTTTCAGGGATGCAGTTGGCCCTGAGTTCATTTTAATGCGCGATAACGCGAGGCCACATAGAGCTCTTCTGCTCGACGGTTTTCTAGAGAGTGAGGATATTCGCCGGATGGATTGGCACGCCAGATCTCCAGACCTTAACCCTATAGAGCATGTCTGGGACGCTCTGGGGAGGGCAATTGCTACTCGCAACGTTCCCTCCGGGAACCATCCAGGGAATGAAAACAGCGTTGCTGACCGAGTGGGACCAATTGCCACAGGAAATGATAAACTGCCTTATTTCAAGTATGAAATCACGCTGCGAGACCTGTATATCTGTAAGAGGGGACCACACCCCCTATTAACCCATTTTTTTTGTTTATTCTGCAACCCAGGGGCGTAGCCAGAAATTTCGTTCGGGGGGGGGGGACCACTTTCATTTCGGGGGGGGGACCAAAGTGACAGAACAATAGATTTGGCCATCTTTTTCCCTTTTTTCTGTCATTTTCTCACATTTCGGGGGGGGGGGACCAGACCCCCAAGTCCCCCCCCCCCTGGCTACGCCCTTGCTGCAACCGCTGTTTCATACCTTCCGACTCCAACGAGTGTTACGCATGATCATGCGTGTGTATTACAATTATTGAATGATTATTTGTTTTGTATTGTATTAATGTACGTACACATCAAATTTCATTAAAATCGGTACAGTAGTTCTAGAGATAATCGACCAAGTCTGCAAATTCTCTTAATTTCTTACACCAGTGTATCATTCAAACCCCCCCCCCTCATCGAAAGTTAGCAAATCCGAACCCCCCCCCCATCGATGCTGGCGTAATACTTGAATGACCCTCATGAATGTATGTAGGCTATGTATATTTTTCTCCCCTCCTAATACTACAAGTGCGTTGCTTCCCAAACTGTGGGGCCCGATGCGACCTCACCTGCCGTGCATCCCTAAGGGTGGCTCTGGGTCACCGAACATATAAAGTCAGGACTAAAATGGCCACGACATTAAGACACCCCTGGGCCGGTAAAGGCAACCCCAATATAAATTGAAGGTGTTTCATTAATTTGCTAAAATTAAAAAAAAATTGTCAATTGATTTTAATGAAATGCTTCTAATATTAAGCCGAGTCCCTCCTCCCCACGTGACTTTCTTTGCCTCTCTCCTTTCTCCTCCCCCCAAGGAACGACAATCCACCAATCATAGGGCTTGAAATTTCCCGGTCAGAGAAAGAGGGAGCAGACGACTTTTGCTCCCTTTGTTTGTCTCCCACAGCAGTATAAACAAATTAGTAAGAGATCCCGGATGTGAAAGATGGCCTCAATGACCAATGAGAAGGCTTGAAGTTTCGCGCCAAATTCCAGAGCGGGAGCAGGCGATAGAAAAATTCTACTGCGCAGTTGAAATTTAGTAGAAGCGTCATCGGGGTGACGTCGCTGCCTCCCGTGTTGTTGTTCATCGAAAGTGAATTTATTCAGAGTGAAATTAATTTTATGGAAGCCATTTTTTTTTGTTCAATTTCTGGTGAGTTTTACAGTTAATTTCTAAATTTATTTATTTTGTAAATCCGTGAAATTTATATAAAACAGTGCTCTGAACATCCCCCCCCCCCACATCCTGGAGGGGGGGCCCTAGGCTGGGGTCTTTTGCGGGCCCCTTTATGATGAATTTATAACATTAAAAAGCAAAAAAGTTGTGAATTCTGTCCCGGGCCCCAGTGCTGGAGTCTTGTCAGCCCAATCTTTGTGGGGGGGGGGGCCCTAGGCTGAGATCTTTTGCGGGCCCGTCTGTAGTTAATTTATATCGTGAAAAAGCAAAAAAAAAAATTATGATAACCGTCTCGGGCCCCAGGGCTAGAGCCCTTTTACCAGACGCAGGGCTCCGTACGAGAAGAGGACCACTTGACAAAACGGGACGTCATGACATTTTTGGGGACGGGGAATAATCTGAAAATTCGTAAATTGGAACCTGCTGGAATTCTTCCAGTATCTAAGTAAGTTCCGAAGTAATAAAATAAATGCAGTTAACACCTCGGATGCGGTCACCCCTCTTTTACGGCTAAATAATAATTTTCCCCCAGTGCATAATAAATGTATGCATTTCAAACCCGGTCACCCCTCTTTTGCGGACGCTTTTTTTGTCCCGCGGGTCAGGGCCGTCTTAAGAGTACCATGGGCCCCGGGCCAATTGATTTTTCTGAGGCTCTACCAAACAACTCGAAAATTTCAACCAGATCTCATTTTTGTGAGGCCCCCCCGGGCCCATGCCTTAAGACTGCACAGCCGCTGTTGTCCGCAAACGAGAGGTTTTACCATAATTCCAAAATTAATGAGAAAAAAAAAATCCAGAATTTGATGAAAATTCAGAATTATTGAGCAGAATTGGTGAAAGAAATAATTCCAGAATTATTAAATGATATAAAATTCACAATGAATGAAGAAAATTGAGAATCAATGAAAGAAAGAGAAAATTCCAAAATTTATGAAAAGTCAGAATTAATGAAAAACAATTCAAGAATAATTTGTGAAAGTTTTTGGTCATCCCTAATTGATTCAGGGTTTTTGGCCCCTCCAGCTCACAACTAGAAACAAAATGAATTTAATCACCAATGGGCAAACATCAATTTTTATGTGAAGTCTACTTCGAATTGAAAAAAGGGTTAATTTGGTGATTGTTTTTTGTTTTTCCCATGGGCGGAGATATGGGGGGGGGGCATTGCCCCTCCAGAATCAAAGATGAAGTCACTGATCTAGTACATATATGTATATATGAATTGACATCATTGTGCCCCCCCCCCCCCAGACTTCCAAGTCTATATCTGCCTATGGTTTCTCAAAGTCTATTATTGTGAGTTCTGGGTATTCTTAAAGTGTGGGACTAGGTGCAACCGCACCTATTGCCCACCCCCTAAGGGCAACTCTGAGAATGACCCTTAAATTGCAAAATTACGGATGTATTCAATTGTAAGTAATAATTTCAAGTATTTACCATAGGTGGAGATTGACTTGGAAGTCTGGGGGGAGCAGGATGATGATGTCAATTTATATATGCATTAGATCAGTGACTCCACCTGTGATGCTGGGGGGGGGGGAACGCAATGACATCCCGTACCTCCACCCCCATGGTATTTACAAATACTTTTTGTTAATTTCTTAAGTATACATTGTGAAATTGAGGAAAGTATTTAGTTAATGGATGTACTTCTTTTTGCATGCTCAGGATATTCCTTGTGGAATAGAAATATATCAATTTTCTTTTAAATACTCTGTCTCTTCTATGTTATTCTAATTAGAATAGCAGTGTCTTTTTCTCGCATAAACAAACGAGGCCCTAAAACTATTGAACGTACTTGCTAAGCTCCTACAATTTTTTCTGAATGATGGTTTTTTGAAAGTAATAATAATAATAGTTGACAACAGTACTTTGTAACAATTCATTGAAGAACCCTGCAGGAAGTCCCCCACCCAAAATTAATGTTTGAGGTGATTAATTTCCCTGTGTTCAACCATCACCAGTTATAATAGACCATAGTCTCCCAAACTTTTTGTTCCACACCCTTCCCTCCTTTTAAAAGTTTTTTATTCCCATCGCCGTCAGCTCATAGGATCCTACTCTAAACTCTAGCCTTTACCTCCCCCAGGGGGAAAAATATTGCCTACTTTGAGACCCTCTGTAATATTAATATAGTTGATCTGGGTTGAAGGAGTTATTCTGTAATTATTTCCTTCATTAAATATAAGTGTGCTTTAATTTGAAAAACAATTTTTTTCAATTAAATTTAAATAATTTTTAATTGTTCATTAAATAATAATCTTTCATTAAATATGAATTTTCGTCAATTCTGAATCAATTTCAATTAAATACCAAGTTCACTAATTATGGAATTTATTTCAGTAAATATCAATCTGAATTAAATCCATGATATTTTTCTCATTAAGTATATATTCTTATCAATTGTGCAGCATTATTTTTCATTGAATATGAATTCACGGTAGTTCTGAAATTATTTATTTCATTATTTATCAATTTGATTCTGAAATTCCTTCGATAAATCATCAATTTGGATTAGTTCTGATGAGTGATTTCTCTCCATTTTCCTCATTGAATATCAATTCTCGTAAGTTTGAAATGATTTCTTTCATTAAATATTATTACTAATTGTGGAATCATTGTTTTCATAAAATGGTGAATTTTTATTAATTGCAATATCATTTCTTCCATTCAATTTGCTTTAATTTTGAAGTTTAATTTACTATGAATTTGCGTTAGTTCTGGAATTATTTCTCTCATTAAATGTTAATTTTTATGATTCTTTTTTTTACTTGATGATAACACTACAAGTACAATCTGATACAGTAACAAAAAAAAAACGTATGAATACATAGATTAGGGACATTCACTCTGTGACCCCAAGGGACTAAAGCTGGGTTTTCCTAGGAGTAGAATTTCTGCGCTGTGTGTAGCACTGGGTTTTCCTAGGAGTAGAATTTCTGCGCTGTGTGCAGCGTGAAAACGCTGATTGGTTAAAAACTTGAAATTCAGGTTTTTTTGTCCAATCAGAGTTTTCACGCTGCACGCACTGTAGAAACCTGCTTCTAGAAAAACCTGGCTTTAGGCGTCCTTCCAGTAGGTCTACGAAAATAATCTGTTGGCACGTGGCAACCGTCATTCATTTTTCAAGAACTTTTTAATTTGTTATTTTTAAAATAAGCTGTTATATTTTTTATTTTAATATTTAAAAAGCACAAATAATTATTTAATATGGAGTATGCTGTAAGGTTTGGGAGACCATACCTGCAGAGGGACAGACTTGGTTGAAGGGGTGCAAAGAGCTACGCGTGTCTTTATTGGCACACAGGGCTTGAGTTATGAAGAGGGACTTCATTTTTTGAATATGTTTACATTGGATGAACGTAGGTGTCAAGGAGATATAATCGAAGTGTTTACAACTGGATGGATAGGATGGACCATGAATTATTAGTACACCGTCAATCGACTGCTTTTACAAGGGACACCAGTATCGGATTGGTAAGGGACAATTCTAGGTTATGGTGTCGCAGGGAATTTTTCTCTAATAGGGTTGTTAATAAATGGAATAGCTTACCCCCAGGGTAGTAAATTCTAATACAATTGGCACGTTTAAAAAGAAATACGATAAACATACTGGGGTAAATCGGGAAGCAACCCATACTTAGAATAAGACAACCATAAATACATTTTATGGGCATTGTATAATATTTTATCATGTATACATACATTGTTTATAATTTTTTTTATTTCATTCTTAATTGGGTTGCTGTATTTTAATAATACATGGCATCAATACTTGTTATGGGCATCTTTTTTTTTTCTCAGCCACCTCGTTGAGCATTTTGCCTGTTGTGGCCTTGCATTTGTATAAGTTATGTGTACATCCACTTTCCATCTTATTTGTGTAATCAGTATTGCATACTGTTATCCATCATTTGTTTTTATTACACGATTTCCTCACAGTTTTTATCTTTTGCAGATGAGTAAATATTGAAATTTGAGCTAATATTCCTCGTATTCAGTTCATTGTATGAAAAAGATTTAGCATTTTAGGGGCAATGTAACAAACTATTTTTAATGTTAGTGTGTGACATTCTGTTATAATAAATACCAACTCTAACAACAATATTAGTGATCTAATTTTATTGCAAGTGCTATTTAATCCTTGTATATTTGTATCGTATACCCCATCCCAGGCACAAATTCCATATACCAATTTGTTTCCAATTTATTTCAATGAGGAGTAACACCAATTTGTTTCCAATGAGGAGGAGAGGAAGCTCAGACTGAAAAGATACCCCCTGGTTTAAATGTTTTTAAAACACCTATCTCATTGCATCACAATACACTTGGATCTGCTTATAACAAGGAGCTCGTTTTCAGCAGAAATTCTTGTTCTATCCAGTCACTCCTTAAATCTGTTTTTGAGTAAAAACAATGAAATTCTCAAAATTAAGTGCGAAAATTAGTTGTAGAAATCAGTGCCGTCTTAAGACATGGACCCACCCGGGCCTCACAAAAATGAGATCTGGTTGAAATTTTTGAAAATTAGTTTGGTAGGGCCTCAGAAAAATCAATTGGCCCAGGGGGCCCCATGATACTTTTAAGACGGCCCTGGTAGCAAGCATGAATAATGTTATATTAGATATTTGACGGGTTTTCCCATAATTTTTTCTAACAACTTCAGGATTTACTATGGAGCTGAGATTGCATAAAAAGAAATCTACTTCTATTACTCATTCAATCTCCATGATTTACAGTTAATTCTTTGACAGTATAAAATTTGTGTTTGGGCATTTTTTGGATATTTTTTCCCAAAAAAGTAGACAATACACAGGAAAGGAAAATTTTGGAGTAGACTCTCACATTCAACCACATGAAAACTTATTTGCATTGGAAGTAAAGTAAGGGCTCAGAAGTTTTTGAAATTCTAATTAGTCATTTTGGATTTCTTATCTTCATTTTCTATGCTCATTTCGCTTGCTGTTTCCGCATATTAACAACAAACTGTAAAGGGGGCGATAGCCTGATAAGTCTTTTGCTGAATCATTTGATCGACAGTCATTTCTCATCAAAATGCATAATTTCCATGTTACCAAAACTCAGTTTTGTTGTTGGCCTTTCAATTACATACTTTCACTTTTATTTTTGTGAGGCGGGGGTTCAATTTTTTATTTCTTGTTCCATGAAAAAAATTCCTGCTCGCTATAAATGACAAAATTGCTATACAATTAGTATTGTACCAAACCAAATGCATTTATTTTCTCGCTGAATTCAAACGCTGAAAGTGGGTCCAACTGTATAACTCATTTGGTTTGGTTAGGCTGGGATTACACTATATAAAAGTTTTGTGAAAGTGCTTTTGTAAAACTTGAAAAATACCACCAGTAAACTGATTGGTTACATTCGAACAAATGCAACGGATCAGCTTATTGGTCAAATTTTTCAATTTTTATAAAAGAACATTTCTAAAACTTCTATAGTATAATACCAGCCTTTGCAAAACTGGAGAAGTGTTCACATAAATAGTTTATAATCAGATTTTTCTGGATAAAATCTTTTTCCCCTGCATTGCACCTGTTTTGTAAAGTATAAAATTTATATCTTTGTAGCACCTATACTGTATTTTTACTTTTTATTTTCAGATCATTCAAATCCTCAAACCATCTATGAATTTCCCAGCAGATGTATTGGGATACGTAAGTACAGAATAAATTTCAGTATTTTGTGTTTCGAATCTATTTCAAATTCCCACTTTAAAATTATATATAAATGTACATTATGAAAATTTAATTTTTTTATTTTTGTCGAAACTCACCAATACCAGCACCATGGGCAGCTGTAATATGCAGTGTAGTGAAAAATCATTGTTAAAGTACCATTTTTTTATACGTGAAAAACAGAAAACAAATTAATTATGTGAACTGGAAAGAAAAAGCAAAATATATACACAATGAAAATTTCAAAAAGAAATTAATCGAAGAATTCAAAAATGAAAAAGTCATAGCCAATGTCTAGGGCTCTCATGGAGGGGACACCCTGACCTGACATTGGCTAAACACAATGTTTCTGAGAGCATTCCTTGGCCTTCATTGCCTTAATAGATGCCCGATCCCCCAACATTTTACTGTAGTACCATTAAATTCAGAAGCAAAACAAATGTTTTTTGTTAAGTTGAAGAAAAGTTAGTTAATATAAAAATATATAAAATAGATGCAGAAGGTGCAAGTGTGTACCATGTGCTAGTCCATGATTTGTACACCATGCTAATAACACAAGGTACCAATGTAAACAAACTGAAAAAATAGTTCAAGTAAATAATGATATTTTTTCTTCAACCAAAAGGGAAAACAAGTTTAATCCCTAATTGAAAAAGAAACTTTTACTACGCAAAATTTGTATAACATCTGCCGGCAGAAGTCCGAAGATGAGGCGTCAAAATATTGATACGAATCATATGTTTTTATAAATTGAAAAATTCAATTTTTATTTGAATTTTCCTGAATAATTGATTAATCTGTCAAAATGCTGAAATTATTATTTTTTTCCATTAAGCACCCCCTTAAAATGCTCTCCTGCAACCCCAGTTGGGAATCACTGATATAGGGTGACGTTTAATATTGAAGGACCGGACACACCCAGCTTTCCATCTCAGAGGGATATCAAAGCTTTCCCGGGGGGAAGGTGTATCAGAAAATTTGTTAATTTATGTGAAAATAACAAACAACAATGTTTCATATATACAATAAAGAATCTGGAATAAAAATTGTGATCATTACATCCATTGGCGTATGCAAAGGGGAGGGGTTGTGATTTTAACCCCCCTCAAGCTGAGATTGTTTAATTTTGCAGAAAAAACACAACCCCCCCCCCCTTGAGTAGAAAAAAAAATTGAGAAACTCCCCTTGAGAAAATTCTGCATTCGCCTATGATTACATCATTCACAGATAAACAGTCTGTAATGTAACATTGTCCTTATGTAGATAATCAAAAAATAATCTTGTCTTATATGTGATAGAATTAAATTTATCTAATCTATAGAATATACTGATCTCATTGATTTTCATTATAAGCAATCAAGCTGAAATGAGAGGACAAGTAATACTTACAGGATAATTTTTTTTTTTATGATTGGTGTTATTCCATTGGGATCCTGATTTTCTGTATTTTTTATGAAGGAAATATAGCCATTCTAAGTGTTTATAAATACATTTTTACCGGAATACCTTTTGCGGGCAGATGGAACAAATTAGTGAACCCATGATATAGTGGGTCACAAGGTTCACTCCCTATCTTGTTGGCAAAAGAATTTCATAGGTCTAAACTTAGTTCACAATGTCCTAATTGGGTCGTAATGATAGAATCCTCAATGATTCCATGTGCGTGTAGTGCTGCTTTTGGAATGGCGTACCTTTAGTGAAACGTATGTTAAATGTCTTTATCTTCAATTCCCGGCCAGTTTTTTTTCCCCAACGAACCATAATTTTACCCGAAAAACTTGTGTTACCTGAATTTTACCTGAAAATTAATTTCATTCTAACTTCTTACGATTTCTGAACCAAAGGGGAAAAAAAGATGTCAGCTTGAAGGGAAAAATATTCTGTACGAAAGTTTTCAACAGCTGGCTGATGCGAAGATATATTTTTTTGAAAGAGAAAATTCAACTACCCTGCAGAGAATTGAACCCATGTCCTTTCACTTTCCGGGTGAACGTCCTAAATCACTAGACTACAAAAGCAATGAACATCTCAATCTTTCCTTGGAGCTCGAGCTTTGGCCTTAGTTAAGTAAAACCATCCATGTACGGTCCCATTTAGTGCACACGAGCTCCAAGGAAAGATTGAGATGTTCGTTGCCTCTGTAGTCTAGTGGTCTAGCCTATTCACCTGGAAAGTGAAAGGACGTGGGTTTGATTTTACCCACAGGGGCAGTGGTAAAATTTCCAAAATATATCTTCGCATCAGCCAGCTTTTAAAAACCTTTGTATGAATAGCGGGGAGTGACATCATCCTCAAAATATTCTGTTCCAGCACAATATGGGGAGAAAAGAAAAACAAAGATAGTCAAACAGGACACATAGGAACATATATACAGGGAATATAAGTGAGTTGGACTTGGAAAAGACGGCAATAACTTCCAATTGGACGTTATAGGGCATCAGAACCGTATATAATTTTTTTTTTCTATTTTGTGACTGTGTATTTTCTCTCAAAACTGAGCATTTCTTTAAGTTGAAACCATATCTCTACGACAGAGGTTTTCAATTTTTTTTCCAGTCGTGAACACTTTACTCACCATCAAAAGAACACCACCCTTATGACAAGTTTAACATACGAATGCATAAAAATGAGATTATTTCCATCCTTGAATGCAAGTCTTACACTTCATTTAATTGGAATGTTGATTAAATGTTCTCGATCACAAACTTGGACACAAGTGTTGAAGTGGGTGTGATGGTTTGGTGTTTATTTAATTTTTGTCAACACTCCATTTTTAAAATGAAATTAGATTTACTATTTGAAAGGCACCAATTATGTTGTGGTTAAAGTTATAGAGTACTATTTAAATTGACAGTACCCCAAAAAGTGCTTTGTGTAGTAGTATTCAAACTGAATTCTGAACTTAATTAGAACTTATGCATCAGGGTTTTTCAACTAGTCTTACGTGAGAATACAGTATCTGAGTACATAAATGCGACAAATATATATATATATTTTCAAATTATAGATGCATATGTAAGTGGGGAAACCGAGCAATTGAGATAATAGTAGTATATAGTTAAAATATTTGCCATGGATCATTTCTGTTATCACTTAATGGAAGAATTTTCAAGGATTACACAAAAAAGCATAGAGAAATACTTCTGTTCTGGTTAACATATGTTATTATATTTGTGGAAAGCAATCTTTTCTGCATTTGACAATTTGACACTATCGAATACAGAAATCTATTACGTATGCCTGTCCAAAATTCAACGTAGCAAAGCATACATTGTAAACTGTAACTTACTCAGATTTAACGTTAAATTAAATTAGCAGCACAATGGCTAAGAGGTTTTGAGTTTTAATTTATTTTTTTGTGACCAATTATAATAAATTGTTTTTTAAAACAATTTTGTGACTAAATCAAAAAAATTATTTTTCTATTTTATTTGAATTTAAGTGTGCCGCGGGGATGAAGGGCTGACTTCTCAAAATTAAACTGTGTTGACGTATGTTTTATATTGTAATAATGTAAATCATAGATAATATAAATTGTAAACGTCAAACTATGTCCACAAATGTATGGTATTTTTAGGTCGGATGATATCGGGTCAAGTATAGTTTGACATCGGATTCTTGACGTCAAACTATACAGACAAATGTGTACTGATACTCTACGTAAAAATGGCATACAATATGGGACGGTATCAAAATCAGTCATTGTATATCGATGTGCTACTGGTGTGGGGTGAAGAATGTGGAATTTTTGGCTGTACGTATATTTTCTTCCATTTTTAGCAGGCAGAGCTTCAATAGAACAACAGTGAGGGAGTGAAAAAAGTGGGAGGAAATAACATGTAAAGTACTTACTAAAAAGAAAGAATAGACCTGTGTGTCTCTGAATCAGGGTTGGTAAAAAAAACTTTTTTGTTTTGAGTAGTATAAACATTAAAAACAATAAAATTCCTGAAAAATCATTCAAACTTCTAATAATTAAAATTAAATATTCATTAATGTAATTAACACTATTCCCATATTAAAATGCAAGAAATATTTATTGATTAATTGACAAAAACCAACTTTTGCAATTTAATTATTCTTTGCTTAACTCAATGGATTACTTTGTTTGAAAATTCTTTTAATTTTATTATTAATCATATAACATAAAGAGATGGTTTCTCCAGTTTCAGTATGCTTAATTAGGAAGCTACACCGCTCAAAACAAATAGGGGAGCAAGCAAAAAAGTGAAGAAAACCGTGCGAGACAGCCACGTATTGGCATACAATGGATAGTACACGGGTATCAATGCGCAATACAGAAAAAAGACTTTAAAAAATTTGGAATTAAGCTTTAATTCTTTGAAAATATGGAAAAAAGATGATTTAGGGTAACAATTTGGTTACATGTAAACAATAAAAAAAAGTACTGTTTAGACATGATGCATGAGTTTTAATAGGGCGTGTGGTCTCCTCGAACAGCTAAGACTGCTGCACACCTGTTTGCCATGGATGCGATGAGGTTATCGATCAGACTTTGGGGAATACTGTTCCACTCCTCAAGAAGTGCAATCTGCAAGTCTCGGACAGTAACAGGCGGCCTTGGTTGCGCAGCAATGCGTCGTCCGAGCATGTCCCAAACATGCTCGATTGGATTCAGGTCAGCAGAGCACGCTGGCCATTCCATACGCTGTATTGTTTCAGCTTCAAGCATGTTCTCCACCAGACGAGCTCTACGCGGTCGGGCATTATCATCCTGGAAAACAAAGGAATCTCCAATGGCTCCAGTGCAAGGAGTGACATGAGGTCGCAGTATCTCATCTGCATACCTTCGGGCCGTCAAAGTGCCATTCCGAATGATATGTAGGTCTGTACGTCCGCCTATGCTGATTCCACCCCATACCATCCAACCAGCTCATCTGTATTGTGACCTTTCACGAACGAATGCGGGGTTATTTCGAGTGCCCCTGTCCCTCCATACCAGAACACGTCGGGTGTCGCATTCCAGACTGAAGCGGGACTCGTCTGTAAACAGCAATTGGCTCCAATCATGTTGCTCCCAATCTCGATGTTCAGCAGCCCATCTTCTTCGGGCCGCACTGTGGCGTGGGGTCAACGGAATGCAGACCATTGGCTTACGTGCATAGAGCCCTCCCTCATGAAGCCGATTACGTACTGTTTGGCTGGACACTTTTCGTCCTGTTGCCAAGAGCAACTGTCTTTGCAGCTGCATAGCATTCTCTGTTCTGTTTCGACGGGCTGTTAACCATATATACCGGTCATCAGTTGCTGTAATGACGCATGGCCGACCTTGCCCTGGTCGACGTCTAACATTTCCTGTTGCTTGGAATCGATTCCACAGCCTTGCAACAACACTTCTGGCGACTCCAACAGCGTCCGCGACACTACGCTGTGTTTGCCCGGATTCCAGTCTGCCTATAACACGCCATGCCATGGATTCCGATAAATCCCGTTGTTGAGACATCTTCAAGTCACCTTGTCTCAAAAAAAAAATACTGTGCAATCGAATTTCACAGTTACGGCAGTAAAACAGACGTTTCTGCAACATCCTGATTTCTGCCCTTATCTCCTTTTTGTGGTTTTTGACGTCATGAACTTTGATTTGCATATGAAGTTTTCTTCTTCCGTTTCCTGCTAGGCTTTAAATTATGGATGATTCATTTTATGTTACTTATCGGTATACCTCTTTGCGTAATTTTGTTAAAACCATGTGCTCCCCTAATTGTTTTGAGCAGTGTATTTTGCAAAAACTATATTAAAAATTAGGTGAATATAATGTATTTAATGATGAAGATTAATTAGGGATGATTTACAATATATAGGGTGATTATAACTAAGGTTCTGATTGCAAAACACTGTAAGAAAAAAGGACAATTTTGTGAGAATGACTTGAAAATTGACATGAATATTCCTGAAAAAATGGAATTTTATTTGGTAGAGGGAGAAAAAATGAAATTTTACTTAAAAATGTAAAATTAATGACATCGTCCAATACGTGGTAAATTTGCTTGCAGAATGGAGAGGATAGCCAGTCATGGCTGGTTATTTACATAAATACGTTGTAGTGGTATTTTTAGTTATATCCACGTTGCATTGTACATGTATCTGTTTTTTGGGCATTGTAAATTAATTGAGCATAAGATTTTTTTGATATTGAAAACCGTTATTTTGACACTTCCTGAAATGTGTTTTTTTCATACAACTTCTATTTGGCAGTCACCTCTGCAGACAGTCATTTTTTTTATGTAACACACAAATGGTAGTCTTAAAGGACTTTCTCTATATTTTTTATTTTATAATAGTTATCTATACTTTATTTTCCGTTCTGTAAACACATTCCTTTATTTTTAATAAATCGCTTTCTTTCGTAGCAATAGTAAACAAATAAAAATTGTGTAAATCCCAAAGAGTACTGTATATTTCTAACATGCGGATTATGTACTGAAATCGAAGGAAAATGCTACTTTATCCTCTACATTTGGTACAACTTAGAGGTCCAAGAAAAATCCAGTATACATTACATATCAGCATGGTTTCGTGCCTAAACGATCTGCTAGTACGAATCTTGTAATATCTCAGGCTATTTCTCACGCTATTGTCAGAAACACGCAACTGGACGTAATCTACACTGACTTTTCCAAAGCGTTTGATAGCATTAGCCTCACTATCCTTCTTTTAAAAATCCGGACTTGGGGTTTTTCAGGTTACCGTGCTAACTTGTTCGAATCCTACCGCATAGGTCGATACCAACAACTAAGTTTTAATGGTGCTAAATCTTCCCGTTATCCTTGTCTTACTGGCGCTCCTCAGGGGTCCATTTTGGGCCCTTTGCTTTTTATTTTGTTCATAAATGATTTGGAAAATCACGTAGATTCTAATTGCTTGATATATGCTGATGATCATAAAATCTTCCCAGTCATAAATAATGCAGATGATGCTGAGACGCTACGAAATTCTGTCGAACAACTCAGTTCATAGTGTAACACCAATAAATTAAATCTGAATATTGTCAAGTGCAAATGTTTGCCTTTCAGTAAGAAGCATAGTCCGATCCTGTACAATTACAATATTGACAGTCAAATGCTCGAAAGAGTAGAGTACATGAAGGACTTAAGTGTCACTTTTGATAAGACTCAATTTCAACCAGCATATCAATATCATTGTTTTATAAGCATCAAGGAATGTCTGTTTCATAATTTGCAACAGCAAATTTTTTCAAAATACAGAAACCTTTCTGCATCTTTACAATTCTTACGTAAAATCAGTTCTAGAATATTGTTCCATAATCTGGAAACTATTAATTGTACAATAACAAGAGGATTGAATGCACACAAAATAGGTTTTTACGCTTTTTTTATTTCAAGAAATTTCAAATTTTTGATATTCAAATTCCTACAGACATACTCGGATCTACTTTTCACTATGAATCATTTGAAGTCTGCCGTCAGAATGTATTGATCACCTCTTTTGTGAAAATTCTGCACGTCGACTTGGATGTACCAGACATTTTAGCGCAAATCAGTTTTCACTGTAATAGCATTAATCTTTGTAACTTCAATCTCTTGTATATCCCACTATACCGAGCTAACGTGTTGGAAAATTCTCTTTTCTGCTTCCTCAGGTGTAGAAGTTCTCATGTGCTTTTTTGATATTTTTTCTCCTTTTTGTGTATACACATATGGTGGTATTTCTATTATTATTGTGCCGCTATTATTTGTGCTATTCTTTGCCTTTCTGTATTGCAACGTGCTGTTTATGTTTGTTTTTACTTTTTTCTTCACTCCACTGTAATTGGGTATATGCCTGTTGTGCGAGTTTATAAATAAATAAATATCCAGAAAAAAACCCTTCATATGGAAACAACACTGAACAATAGAGCTAATGCTTACTAACTTCAAGGGAAATTATTTAAAATTATTTTTGAAACAAACAAAACTCATGCATTTGAGGAGGCACTAGTCCAGAAGACACTAGTCTATTATGACAAAGGATTGTCATAAGCGTAATGAGCTTGATACCATTTTCAATCCTTTGAAGCGTGAACTGAAAAGACCTAGAACAGAGTTATGGAAAGAGAAAAACTGCAGAGAAAATCAGTTGTGTATATATATACCAGAGTTACCAGTCTAATTTGTGTTCCTATGCATCAAATTACCATAACGTTACTGAGATGTGATTGCATGTATTTAGTTATTGGCTGCAACACATTTTATTTTCAGGTTTTTGGAATCCACAAACCAGCTGTGAATTTTCATCCAAAAGATGAGAGATCCTATCTCTTAACAATTATGTATGGGCTATATATTGAATTTATGATCTTGTGTTATCATGTCTCATGTTTTGTGAAAGGAATAGATGTGTGCATGATCTTAGTCTTGTGATTTGCGTGGTTTTTTTTTCTTGTGCAGTCGTGTGAAAGAGATGGATGTGTGTTGTCCTTGTCTTGTGATTTGTGTTGTGATGTCTTGTGTTGTGTGAAAGGGATGAATGCGTGTGTTGTCATTTGTGTTGTGATGTCTTGTGTTGTCCTTGTCTTGTGATTTGTGTTTTTTGTGTGGTGATGTCTTATGTTGTGTGAAAGGGATGGATGCATGTGTTGTCCTTGTCTTGTGATTTGTGTTTTTTGTGATGTCTTATGTTGTGTGAAAGGGATGGATGTGTGTGTTGTCCTTGTCTTGTGATTTGTGTTATTTTTTGTGCTGCGTTGTGATGTCTTTTGTTGTGTGAAAGGGATGAATGCATGTGTTGTCCTTGTCTTGTGATTTGTGTTTTTTGTGATGTCTTGTGTTGTGTGAAAGGGATGGATGCATGTGTTGTCCTTGTCTTGTGATTTGTGTTTTTTGTGCTGTGTTGTGATGTCTTGTGTTGTGTGAAAGGGATGGATGCATGTGTTGTCCTTGTCTTGTGATTTGTGTTTTTTGTGCTGTGTTGTGTGAAAGGGATGGATGTGTGTGTTGTCCTTGTCTTGTGATTTGTGTTATTTTTTGTGCTGCGTTGTGATGTCTTTTTGTTGTGTGAAAGGGATGAATGCATGTGTTGTCCTTGTCGTGTGATTTGTGTTTTTTGTGATGTCTTATGTTGTGTGAAAGGGATGGATGTGTGTGTTGTCCTTGTCTTGTGATTTGTGTTTTTTGTGCTGTGTTGTGATGTCTTGTGTTGTGTGAAAGGGATGGATGCATGTGTTGTCCTTGTCTTGTGATTTGTGTTTTTTGTGTTGTCTCCTGTTGCACGAACAGATCTGCCAACTCTCCGGATTTTTCATCGTTCCTCCTGCTCTCTTAATTTGTTAAAATTTCTCTGGATTTCGGCAGAAAATTAGATTTTACGCAAGCTTTCACATTGTTGTGAGGAGAAACGCCCATAGAGGACAGCTGTGGTCATTTCCATCAAGTAGCTGTGAGAAAGTCTTGGTGACCGCATTTAAGCAACTGGCAAAGACGTGATTGTTTACATGGTGTTTATCGGCAATCATTTATCAGGGGCATGACCTTGGTTGCCAAAATTCCTGTATAATCATTAGCGTCTGATATCTGGCTCACAGAGACCGTTCATCCCTTTGGGAGAGAGCGCAAACCATCCCATGAAGGTCTCTCTGGGCAGCCATGTCTGTCTGCATAATCGTTGTTGTATTCCATTAACAGCTTTGCAGTAAACACAAACTTTTCATCAGCAGCTTCTTTGCATTTTGAAGTTTTTAAATTGTTTCCTTGATTAAATACGTCTTCAGAAGGAAAATATAAAACTTTAATCAATATAAAGCTATATCCAAGATTATCAATCACTGATAGCATCCACAAAAAGAAACTTATGTTTTTAATAACAGTATGTAGATGTGATTTCTTTATTCTGCATGGAAAGACTGACATGGAATTATATTCTGCTCGGGGGCAATGCAGAACTTGCCGTGGTAGGGATAATAGAACTTTGTCTTAATTGATTTTTAAAAAAATTTTGAAAGAAATTTTTTGTGAATTTTTTTTTTTGATCCAGGCTAATGAGTGCCAGGGGGTACCCCCTCTCGGGAGAATCTCCAGATTTCTGGATTCCAAAAGTTGGCACGTCTGCACGAAGGAGATGGATAAAAGCTTTCTTTTCATCTTTGTATATACTTTTTATTGGTGCCATGTCTCACATTGTTTGTTTTCTTTCTATTTGTCAAATACCATTGAGTTGCTGATGAAAAATTTTGGTATGGAAGTTCTCATCTGCTGTTCATGAAAGTTGAAGATATTTGATGACCACACAAAGTGGAAGCATATCATTCTAATTTCATCACTGTGGTTCTAATTAAAGTTTCTGAATTATGAGGATATTTGCAATGGCTGGGTAAGTATTTGTGAAATTTTTGATATTATATTTTTGAATGACATTGTTTAATCATATCTTTCTTCTCTCCCCCCCCCCCCTGGTTCTTTATAGTTTTAAATGTCTTGGAATTCTGGAATTTCTTTTTCTTAGCTATGAGCAGATAGGGGGCACGAGACCCGCAACTGGGGGCAGCAGGCGGGTCTCGTGCACCGGGTGCTGTACCAGAGGGGCACAAATTTCATTCTCAAACCTCTCCTTCAACATTTCAAGGGGACACCAAAATGCACACTTACCCTGGGTGACTAGGCATCTAGTTGCGACCCTGGTTATGAGTAGAGCCCGGATTATACGCATTTGTATATTTTAGTCTTTTTTAGCATTAATGCATAAAATTAAAAATTTTTCTGAATAAGTGCATGTTTTTGAAGGTTTGTTGAAGCTCAGTGTTTTTTAATAATTTTTCAAAATAAAGTATTGCTCATAATATTTACTTAATATCGGTTATTTTGGGATTAAATGATTATTATTTACAAAATATAGCAAAAATATATTAATTCACCAAATCCCACCCAAAAACGTGAGAGCTTTAATAAAACTTCGAAAATATGCACTTATTCTGAAAATTCTTCAAATTTATGCATTTATGTGCATTAATGCTAAAAAATGCAGGGTCATAACTAGGACTTTTGCAGCTCAGGGCAAACATAATTTTGCCACTGCCCTCAACTTTAAAATTTAACAATTTTATGATGGTTTTCTTTGTTTCCACCAGACATTGTCACTACCTAAATTTTGCCACCTGGTACAGTTGCCCTCACCCCCCCCCCCCCCCCCCCCCAGTTCTGGCCCTGTAGAAAGTCCAAAATATTTTCTAGAGATACCATCAAAAGTATTTTTTTTTAGAAATAGTGTCGAAATTCTTTAGTTACTGATATTTCATTTCTGAGCAGTTACGACTAACTAGAAATTAAAAATACCTAAATAAAAAAATATGTAAAAGTTATGTGCATATGCAATATATACATAAGTGGGGATATTTTTTTAAATGAATGTGCTCTAAGAAATGCATTTTAAAACTTTTTTATTTATTTTTTTTTTGCATGATTTTTTTACATATACAGTAAAACCTTGATAAGTCGTCACCTCAAGTTACGGAAAAATTATGACGGCTTAAGCGGAGTGCCGTCAGTATCAATGTGCAATGTTGTGAAAATCGTGTAAATTTAAAGTAATATGAAATTTATGATGAAGAAAAGTATGAATCAAAATAACAATATTAATAAAATTTATAGATTGCAAAAGAAAAAGTAAAAAATTGCTATTATTTAATCTCTTATTACTTAGATTATTGTGGTAAAATGTACACTTTGATTTATACTAGTAATTTTTAATTTAGACTAACGGAGCAACTGTTAGTCTAAAGCTATATAAGTAGCTTTTCTTCATAATAGAAACTCTGTATTGCACATTAATTTTACATACACATCAAATTTAATTTTAGTATTTTAATTCTTCATCAGTAGTTCATGATGCAACTACAAAGTAATCTTGAACACTTTTGACTTGGTGGAGGGGCCCTGGGCAGGAAAAAGTAAACAGAAGACCTCAACTTGGGAAAGAATGTCTAATTTTTTTCAGCAAAGATATTTTGTTTAAATTTCAAGCCCTAAATTAGTAGAGCCAAGGCAGAAATGAGATCTAGTTTAAACAGTTCCCAACGTTCTAAACACCTTAGTCGCCAAATGAACTTCCCCAGCGTAACTTTCGTTACTTAAACTGTTCCATTTGGGTACATATGATTTTATGGTGACTTTTAAGCATATGAAAATGTTGTTAATAAGCTCTTTTTTTTATGGTAACCATAAAAATAGTTCGTTCCTCTTTCTCGAACTTTTTCATAGTGACGACTTAACTGAAATTAGTGGCGAGTAAACGAGGGTTTAATAACATTGTTGTCTATGAGAGGTGGAAGGACCTGAAGAAAAATGGCGACTTAACCGGAGTGACGACTTAATGAGGTTTTACTGTATTTTCTTTTTTGGTACGTGTTTTGGAATTTTGAACTTTTTCAAAATTTTTAGTGCATATTTTGACATTTTTGATGCATATTTTGGTATTTTTAGAGCATATTTTGGTATTTTTAGAGCATATTTCACAACATTTTTTAATGCATATAATCTGGGCTCTAGTTATGAGCCAGTATTCCTCAATCTATTTCAAGTAGTAAACACGATATGCCATACAATTTCAAAATTCTAATTATAGCGGTCCTCAGAGTTTTTATATATTACTGAGTAGGACATCTGTTTTCAGAATCACTAGGCATCAGTATTATCAGTCTTGTCCACACCATACTTTTTAAATAAGTGAAATGTCCAATTTTTTCAGAGCATCATTTACGGGGCATCCCATGAATTCATAAATGGTACAAAAAATTCTTTAATTTGAAGGAATTGGTAATTTGCATGGGGTTTGGGGAAAAAATTATTCTCACTTAGAGGGCACTGCATGAAAGAAAATCACTGAAAATATGCAAATCAGAGTACTATTAACAGCTCATTTCTGAATTTTCTTGTTACTGGCTCTTACATAAGGTTTGTGTTTTCATTGTGATGTTGACCAGTGGGAATAAAATACTGTAGGTGAAGTTGTTTTATCTCTGCTACAAATAGCCACCTGAAGTTATACAAATGTTTCAGAGCAGAAAAAGAAAGGGGCCATTCAAGTATTATGTCAGCAAATGTTTAGCAATTTTTAACCCCCCCCCCCATATCAACAAAAAACTCGGGCCTCCTTGTCAGCAAAATATCGGCATCTCTGCCCCCTACCTCCCCACGAGATATTTTAAGAGATCATTTTTGGAATGTTCTGCACTCTTTTGTTGATTTCAGAAACTTCTTTTTAAATTTGTCATAATGGATTTTTCTTTTCACTGAATTTGCAATACATTGTTCTTAATTAAATTTGAGGATTAGAAAAGCTTTTGTTACAATTAGATTTTCGTTATATCAGTATTCGTTAAAACAGGATTAACTGTGCTTAGAATTAAGCTTTTCCTACTCACAGACACTATTAACAATGTTTACATTCCTAGATGCATACCAGGTGTGATAGAGGAATTACAAAAAATTACGTAAGCATTTAAAGGAGTAGGGTCTAGTGGGCTATAACCTAGGGCGGCGAATTCGAGAAATGAGTGGTCAAGAAAATTAGACTAGAATAATAGAAGGGCAGTAAAATTGGTGTTGCACACTAATGGTACAACCATAAATCCACCTCTGATCAGGCCCATAACTTAGCTGGGGCGACCAGGACACTGCATTGAGCCCCACTAGAAAATTTACTTTTACATAATATTTCTTTCAGTGGTGCCCCAAGAAGACATGCTACGGCCCTGCCTCTGATTAGAATAGGATGGCAGGTTGCATGATTTATGATATGAGCAATGAAAATCATACCCGCAGAGAACCGCCAACGGGCCAGTACATTAGAGAGACTTGCGTTAAGCCTCTTGAATTTAGTACAGCTGAACTCTGTGTTGCTGTTGTCCCAGCTAGTTTTTATGTGGGGGGGGGGGGGGGAAGAAGAACACAGAAGACTAATGAGTTTCAAGCGTATTTACTTATTTCCTCGTGAAGAAACCGAATAAGCATACGTGGAAGTGATGTAAAAGGTACTCATTACATACAGTATCTCCAAAAGGTAGGAAGCATGGGTGATTACATGGGGTCAATGCGATCACCCTCTCAATCAATATGAGTGATATATTGAGTGAGTGTACGAGTCTTCTAGAGAATGAGTGATTTGGTGGGTGAGCAAGTAACCAATTGAGCATCCTAGCGAATGAATAAAACTCAATGACTCATTTGCTCCCTTGCTCGTCAATGACTCATTTACTCATTCAGGCACTCGCCTGCTCACTTACTCACTCGCCCACAATTGCTCATTTGCTTGCCAGCTGACTCCACAGAACTGTTTTCCGTGAATTTTTGGGACAGCATAGGCGGAAATGGGGCGATCTCCCATCTCTTTGTTCAGTGAAAAAATTGTTGGTATAGGTGGGAGGGTGCAGGTTGAAATTCCCCCTCCCCTTCTATTCAAGGAGGAAGGGAATCTGTTGGAAGTGCACGTTTTCTCTTATGCAGGACAGGCTCTTCAAACAGTAGCCCTCCTGTTCAATCTGGGGTGTATGATCACCCTGTTATAGCAGACCAGCTATAATACCTGAAGCTGCTTAATTTTTCTTCAATGAGGCTGTTAGGAACACGTGATATCTCCCTCTTTCTTTGAGGGACATACAAACCATGTCTAAGTTAACCAGTATGGCACCTTCCTGCGTGACACATGAAAGAAAGAAATCTACATTTAAAGAAACGTTGAAATGAATATACAGGGTGTTTCAAAACGAATCATCTGATTTTACAAAAATCATAAGTATTCAGCTTTTAATCCGTTTTGATCAAGTAATGTATAGGTAGAAAGGGGGAATCTAGAGTTTCATGCAGTTGTCGACAGGTAGCACTAACTCTCTTCCTTTGACCGCCACTTCAGTGTTTGCCAATATTGGCTTTTTCCACAGTTAAAAATCAATTCGGATAACTTCATTTTCCAGGTGGAGCTGTGTTCACTACACTGGAGCTTGGACAGTTGAGAATTTTTTAATTGCCGAATTAAAATTGCCGATTTTAATGTACAAAAGGGGAAATTCGGTGGGGTTTTTTTCTGTCACATCAATAATTTTAAAAATTGTATTAAATACTCGATTTTTGAAATATTGAGTTCGCTTAGAGATATACAAAGCTCAGAAAATTAAATATAAAGTAATTAGTCTGACTTACTTTTGAGTTGGATATTCATGCAATAACATAGATTTCAACCATTTATTTATATTTTCTCAAGCATGAAAATTAATGTCTGGATTGTCTTTTAATATTCAACTATTCATATAGTTTAAAGGATGTTTTTTAAATTAATTATGGGCCTGTAAATTACATTTAAGAAGTTCTACAGCTTTAATTATTTTTTGAAGCAAAATAGGCAGATGGATAACTTGAAGTTCGGGGGGGGGGAGGGGATCGAAATACCTAGCGCCCCTTAAAAAGCAAAAAAGTACAGGGTGTTTCAAAAAGAATCACCGATTTGAAATGCATATATTACGAAAAATATTAAACTTAAGATTAATTTTATGCTACATGGCTAATCATTGTTTTTTTACAAACCAAATAAAAGCTGCTCAATATGTCCACCTTGGGATGCTCGGCATATGTCTATACTGTAGTGCTAACTCTCTTCTTTTTGTCCCACTTCAGTGTTTGTCAAGATCAACTTGTCATATTCATCCCAAACTTTCGCGAGCATTTTTGCATCCACTGTTGCCACCGCTGCTACTGTGCTTATCTTCAGTTCGGCTAATGTAGCTGGAAGGGGAGGTACATAAAAGTAATCTTTTATTAACCCCCACAAGAAGAAATCACACACTGAGGTTTGACGATCTTGGAAACCAGTGACGTTTAACTGAATCGCCAGTTCCCGTACGATCCATCATTTAGGAATGTGATTGATCCAAAATCCTCGAACGTCCAAGCTCCTGTGTGGCAGTGCCCCATCCTGCTGGTAAATGAAGTCATCCAAATTGGTTTCTAACTGTGGGAAAAGTCGATCTTGACAAACACTGAAGTGGGACAAAAAGAAGAGAGTTAGCACTACCTGTCTGCAACTGTGTGAAACTCGAAATTTCCCTCTTTCTACCTATACATTATTTGATCAAAACAGATTAAAAGCTGAATAGAAATGAATTACCTTTTGGGTTTGATAATAGAATTGAGTAATCGGCATTGGATATACCCAAAATTCCAAAACGAACATGGCTATACGCATTTCGGAACTATATGAAGCTCCTTAATCCGTAGCAGAAACAAAGAAGAAAGGAAATATTGAAAAACTCCTTATAAAGGGAGTTACTCGCTATTGTACTAATAATACTCATTTGCATGATAAATGCTGTAGATGCCCCAGTTGTTGAGTGTCTTTTTTTCCGTCCTCTTACTCTGCTCTTTTGTTGCCAGTTCATTTTGAATTTGACTCTTGTCTACAGCAGCGAGTAACTCCCGCTATAAGGAGTTTTTCAATATTATCTTTCTTCTTTGTTTCTGCTACTGATGAAGGAACTTCATATAGTTCCGTAACGCATATAGCCATGTTCGTTTTGGAATTTTGGGTATATCCAACGTCGATTACTCAATTGTATTAAAAGCTGAATAGTTGATTTTTTTTTTTTTTTTTTTTAATCAGATGATTCTTTTTGAAACACCCTGTATATTCATTTCTACGTTTCTTTAAATGTAGATTTGTTTCTTTCATGTGTCACGCAGGAAGGTGGTTAACTTAGACACGGTTTGTATGTCCCTCAAAGGAAGAGGGAGATATCACGTGATCCAAAAATCCTCATTCAAGAAAACCCAAGTAGAGCGCCGGGTACTATAGCCGGTGTTCAATATTATTCTTAAATACACATTTCAAATCAGTGATTCTTTTTGAAACACCCTGTGTTTTTTCCCTTTTTAGAGGGATGCTATAGGTATTTTGATTTCCTCTCCCTCTGAACTTCAAATTATCCATCTTTCCAGGGGCGTAGCCAGAAATTTCCGTTCGGGGGGGGGGGGGAGAGGACCAAAGTGACAGAACAATGGATTTGGCCATCTTTTTCCCTTTTTTCGGTCATTTTCTCACATTTCGGGGGGGGGGGGCCAGACCTCCAAGTCCCCCCCCCCCTGGCTACGCCCTTGCATCTTTCTGTTTCTGCTTTAAAAAATGATTAATTAAAGCTTCTTTACAGGCCCATTTCTGAGGGGGGGGGGTGGTGTCAGAGTTTTGCTGACGGGGTGGATCAAAAAATTCCTAAAAATTTGCTTACGTAATACTTGAACAGCCCCATATTTAATTTTCTGGGCTTTGTATACCTCTAAGCGAACTCGATATGTCAGAAATCTAGAATTAAATAGAATTTTTAAAATTATTGCGGTGAAAAAACCCCCATTAAATTTCCGCATTTTTACGGTCAAATCTGCAATTTTAACACTGATTCCTATGGGGATCATCCTTTGTCTAACCCTCAAAGTAATGCTCATGATCAGGGCCCCAACTGGGGGGGGCAGCAGGTGTGTCTGGTGCCCCACTCACTGGATGAGAAGGGGCACAGAATTCATCCTTTAATTGCTGCTCCTATATACAAGGGGCTCAAATTCCAGCTTGCCCCGGGTGACAAAGTATCTAGTTGCGACCCTGCTGATGATGATTCTGACATCTATTTAAAAAGCCTCATTACTGGAAGGACTGAAAATGTGCCAAACCATTAGAAAGTCATTGCTAGGGAATTACTGTAACTAAAATAAACATTCCGAAAGTGAATGTTGAGGCCCAGAAACCATTGTTGCCCAGCAATTTTTTGTCTATTTCGGGCATTTGCCCTGCTCTGACGAATTTTTAATGTAACCTATCGTTCAAGTCAGGTCTCATTTGGTATATATGCAAAATTTGGCGACAATTGATTTGAAATTGTAGATTTGTATGGAGAGAACACACACACACACACACGCACACACGCACACACGCACACACACACACACACACACAGACAGACAGACAGAGAGAGAGAGAATCTATTTTATGTATATATTAGAGATTAATATAATTGGTTTTTTTCTTTTTTTTTTTGTCACATGACATCTCTAGGAACTGCTTTTTGGAACTGAACTGGTACTGTTTTGTGTCTGTGTTTATCAAATTCCTATTTTCTCGCCTGTATTTTGAACATTGTATAATCACGTTATTTTGGTTAAATCACCACCCGATGAATTTGTGATCAAACAATGCCTTCTTTTGGGTGGATTTGCATTTTGTGAGGCCATCAGCTGTGTATATATTTGTGGTGTTTATATATTTTTTGTGATTGCATAGTATAAAACAGAATCTGACCAGCCGCCAAGAGAATTGGAGGCATTGGTTGTTCTTTGTCTCTCGTGTTGTTTTGAGTTATAATTTACTGGTGACGTCTATCAAACAGGACTTCAAGACAAACAATAAGATTACTCTAGAAAAGGAAAGTAGGGAAAACTTTTTGTTTTAAAATGCTGTGGGAACGTTCTTGAAGGGGTGACTGGGCATGAAATGAATATAATCATTTATTACATTATACCGGTGTTGTATGAACAATGAATGTTAACTAAGGTCTTTTTCTTTGTTTCTAATACAGTAGAATCATGTTATCTGCGGTAGGAAAAGATTCACATTTAATGTGAAAATTATGTACATAATTGTTTATTGTGTGTGTCGCACGGTGTAGTATTGTCATAATCATTCATTTTTTACTTTTTAGTGTGTGTTTTACAATTCGTGATAATTTCTCATATTTTGGGTTGTAGTTTTATATTTGACATCCATATTTTTAAGGGCATCTTTTTTTGGCCACCTAGTTGAGCATTTTGTGGCCTCTGGGTTTGTATTGCGTATTCGGCAATATTGTGGAATTTTTGCATCGCGTATTGTTCTTTATTACAAATTGATAAATGTCTTCATTCATTAAGTATCGGAACTCATGTTCAGGATGCATCTTGTATTCGGGGGGGGGGGGTTTATTCTTCTGTAACTCGTATCTTGTGTTGGGGGTGTATCGTATTGGGCGGTATTATGGATTTTTTTTATATCACGTATTGTGCTTATTACGCATTTTAACTCGTGTTGTGGGTGTATCTCATTGGATGGTATTGTAGAATTTTTTATGCATGGCGTATTGTGCTTTTATTATGTATTTCTTAGATGTTTTAGTTCATTACGTATTTGAACTCGTGTTGCAAGTCTATCATATAAGACGGTATTGTGGAATTTTTGGTGCAACACGTATTGCACTTTATTACATATTGTAACTCGTATTGGGTGGTGTTGTGTGGAATTTTTGTGCATTGCGTATTGTACTATATAACACATGTTGGGGGGGTGTATTGTGGAATTTTTTGTGCATCGCGTATTGCATGTCGGGGTGTATTATGGAATTTTTGTGCATCGTGCATTGCTACATATTAACTCGCATTGGGCAGTATTGTGGAGTTTTTGTGCATGTATTACATAGCTTGTTGGGGGGGGGGGTGGTGTTTGTGGTGTATGCTTTTCGTTGATATTGTGGAATTTTTTTTGTGCATTGCTACTTTATTACGTATTGTAACTCATCACATGTTAAGGGTGTATTCTTTTGGGCGATATTGTGGAATTTTTGTGCATCACGTATTGCGCTCTATTATATATTGTATTGCGTGTAAGGGGTGCATTGTGCATATTGCACTTTATGTTTGTTACACATTGTAACTCGTACCGCATGTTGGGGGTGTATTTATTATATTTGGTGGTATTGTTTTTTTTTTTGCATTGCGTATTGCAACTTGTATCACATGTTTTGTGGGCAGTATTGTGGAATTATTTGTGGATTGCTTTATTAAGGATTATTCAAATATTGCGTTTGGTAGGGGGGTTTCGGATTTGGTAACTTTGATGAAGGGGGGTATGAAGGTTGCTTACATCATCCACCATTTTTAAAGATATGAAATATTCTAAGCTGCTGACAAAATTTTGTTTACAATGGGGGGGGGAGAAAGCAGGGGTCAGTATTTTGCTGACAGGGGAAGGCAAGCCCGTCTTAAGAGCATTGTGGATTTTTTCTGAGGCCCTGCCTCAAAAATTCTCGAAAAACTCAAATACTTTTCATTTTTCTGAGGCTATTGGGCCATCTCGCAGTCGGTTCTGGGCCATGTGACTAACTGCACACTACAGTTCGGCTATTGCAGTTGATCTTATCAGCAACTGAAATTTCGCGTGAAATACACTGCTGTTAGCAACCGGGGATTTTTATTTTTTAATATCACATGACATCTTGAGTTTGGCCAAATTATTTTCGCCAAGCTGAAATTTGCTGCAGTTAGCATGCAAATTCATGCTCATAAATTGCATTGTAGTAAAACCCCTCTTTTTATGGCCAAATTTACAGTTGTATAACATAAAAGTATGTATTAAGGACACATTTTTTTTTTTCTGTACATGCGAATAAAAATATTCAGGTAATTAAATTAATTTTCTGTAACAATATTTGCCATTTGGAATTGAAGAAAGAGGGCCTACAAGAGAGAGTTCCATTTTTGACCGCTCTTACAATTTGTGACGAAATTGTACAGTTCTTTTATATATGATGACTGGCTATTCAAATAACGTATTTTTGAAGTTTTAAAAAATTAAATATGAATTTAGCATGTTTTTCTTTGTAATTAAAGTATATTTCCAATTAATTCCAATAATGGAAATTAATTATAATTTGGGAAACCCCATGTGAAGAAAAGTCAAGGAAAAAAAATCATATAGGAAATCGGAATGAAATTTCTGAGTATATTTCCATGTTTTAAAAATCAAATTTGGGTTTTTTTTTTAAATCAAATTTTCATGTTTAAAAAAAAAAAACCGTTTTAAAATCAAATTTGCAGGCCCGGGTTAGCCATTAAACGGACTATTGTATCAGGAGGGACGATTTCTTACGTAGGTTTGTTGCAACGTCTCGCACATATTATACACTGACTGGCAATTCTGTGCTAGCGAGGGATCGATTACCCCCCTTCCTTTTGGATCCACACCTGTTCCAGCGACCGACATTTTTTAATATATATTTGTGCAATAAATTTCGCTTTGACTAAATTCAAATCTCGCTCTTTGATGAGGGTAGAAGGCACTAGAAGAAAATATGGTGCAAAGGGCCATTGGCTAACAAAAAAAAAAAAAAATTGACGATCACCAGACCATATATTTTCTTTGAATAAATTAAAATTTTAAATTAAATCATGATACAACAATACTAAGAATATCTATCAATTGATCATTAGTGGATTCGATCTGACGGACACACACAACCGTGGTAACGAAAAAACTTCGTTTATGAATTTTCCCTATATGGCGCGATGACACGAAGGGAACGTTGTTATACCTTCTTACTAAAATCCGTTTGCAGATACAAAATTCCCAAGTATCAAAAAGATATAGATCTATATCGGGCTCAGATATCGTTCTGGCTAAAAAATAAAAAGCCATAGTCACAGATAAATAGATCTATATCGTGAATGTGATGTATTTAAGTACTTCAAATATTGGACAATAGATGGGAAGAGATGTTTTTTAATTTCCTTTGAGAAATTAAAAAACATTTAACTCCATATTTAGGGTAACCCTACGTCCCGTATTTTGCACGAAGCCTACTTTAATTTTTATTCTTTATTGAAGTCAAAGATTGAAATTATTTTCAACTTATAAATTATATAAATGAGTATATGAATTTCCCACGTTTGTCTTAGTGAAAATTTCTTTTCGTGGAATTCATTTTAATCCACTTTCTCCGTTATTTCAACAATATTTGGCGATGTCCCGTATTTCTCTCGAAGAAATATGGTCAGCCTATTCAAATCTTACCAAATCGCCTTTTCAAATTTCATTTTCCATGTATGCACAGAAATTAAAAAATAGAAATTGTGAGACATAATTGTAGAAATATAATTAAGGAAATTATAATACAAAAAACAATGTATTGTGTAATATATTATTTATTTGAAATTTATGCTGTGGGGGGGGGGGAGGGGGCGCGCGCATATTCCAATATTACGTCAGCATCTGGGGGAAAGAGATATTTTGAAAGTTGCTTATGTCATCAACACCCCTTTTTGAAGAAATGAAATATTCTAAGCTGCTGACGAAATTTTGGTGGGAGTGGTTAAAAATGGCTGAAAATCTGCTTACGTAAAACTTGAATGGCCCATAAATATGCAATTCTAAAAAGTTAAAATTATTTCACCGTACTTTGAGAATTTTAAGAAAAACCCGTATACTACAAAAACGAGTAAATTTTTCTAAATTGAAAAAATATGTGCAGTTAAAGTAAGGGGGGGGGAAACTTGGGGGGTCTGGTCCCCCCCCCCCGAAATGTGAGAAAATGACCGAAAAAAGGGGGAAAAGATGGCCAAATCTATTGTGCTGTCACTTTGGTCCCCCCCCCCCGAACGAAATATCTGGCTACGCCCCTGAGTTAAAGTTATGGTGGATAAGTTCATGCTGCTTCTAAAATACCAGCACCTACAATGTGAAACATACACAGTAAAGTATTCAATTATAACTGATGAAATGATTTTGATATATCAACATAATTAATCCTATTGAAATCAAAATTTCATATGAAAAGTTATTTATTCATACGTTTTTAATTTCCATTTAAACAAAAAATTGTACACTTGACTTTAAATTTTCTCCAAACTTTTATTTAAAGGCACACGATATGTTGATATATCAGCATATTGTGTATCTGATATATATCTTTGTCAGGTTCACGATATTAAAATAATTTATTGTCCCAAGTTGTTCTTCAAAGTAGAGATTATTCACATGGAATCACACATTCGACATAAATTAGACTTAATATCAAATAATTTGCACCATATAGGAGAAGATCGTTCTGTATCATAGTTATGACATCTGATATTTCGATATATAACAATATGGTCCAGATGATGTGCTACTGGGGGGGGGGGGTGGTCATGGCTTCGCCCTTTTTTCCCCCCGCGTAATTTAAAGTCGTGACCACAAATTTGTTACCTCGGCCCGCTTAGCACCCTGTACATACGGAACTAGTGTCGTCTTAGGACTATAGTGGGCTCTACCTGGTAAATCTTAGAAAATTTCAACTGGATCTCATTTTTGTGGTGCCCGTATTCCCTTGAGGCCATGGGCGGAGATAATGTCGACTCCACCCATGGAGTGGACCCATCAAACTTAGTTTTATAAAAATGAACGCGCACATTTTCAGAGCACTTGAAGGATCCGTGAAATATTTAGAGATCACTGAAGTGGCTTTGTATGGGACTTATCAATAGGGAGAATATTAGTTCAGGTGTCGCACTATTGAAAGGTTTGTTTCTAATTTTGGCGCACCGAATAAGATGCCATTAAGAATATCTCATATTTTCTTAAAGGTGGTTGCACGTTAGCATCATCGAAATCTCATACTTGAATGGTACCCTTTATGTATTGTAACTCGTAGGCCTATCTCATATTCGGGGTGTATTGTAAAATTGTTTTTGTGCATCGCGTATTTCACTTTATTACGTATTGTAATTGTGGAATTTCTGTGCATATCGCGTATTCCGCTCTGTTACGTATTTGAACTCTTGTTGCGAGTGCATCTCATAAGATGGTATTGTGGAATTTTTTGTAAAACGCGCGTATTTTGTGCTTTATTACACATCGTAATTCATATTGGCCGGTATTGTAGAGTTTTTGTGCATTGAGTTTTATGCATTGTAACTCGTATCGCATGTTGGGTGTATTGCGGAATTTTTTTGCAACGCGTATTGTGCTTTATTACATATTCTAACTAGAATTATTGAATTTCTGTGCATCGTGTATTGCACTACTATACATTGTATCGGTTAGTTTGTGGAATTTTTGTGCAACATGTATTGCGCTTCATTATGCATTGTATTGTGTGATATTGGGGATTTTTTTTGCATCGCGGTAATTGTGTGTTGGTTCGTTACACCCGCTACAAGGGTTCTAATTGGTATTTCGTTGGACGGTATTGTGAAATTTTTTGTGCATTGCGCTTTATTAGGGTCATTCAAATATTACGTCGAGGAGGGATTTGATGACGGGTATGAAGGTTACTTACACATCAACCACCCTTTTAGAAGCTATGCAATATTCTAAGCTGCTGATGAAATTTTGTTGCAAGGGGGTGGTTTAAAAATTTGCTAACGTAGTACTCGAGTGGCCCTAAGTTACGGCCTCTTATTGTTAGATGTCTCGGTTCATTACGTATTGTAAAACTCTTGTTTCGGGTGTATCTCGTATTCGATGGTACTTTCTTTCAAACCGTGCGCAACTCAGGTCTATGACCATTTCTGGGCGATTTGCTACCTAGCGATTACTACCAGAATCTTTTGGCTACTCGACTTGGACATTGTTCATCACAACGATGAATATGCTGAGCTTTCATTTGATTGATAGCGACTTCTTTACATCATGATTAAATCAGTAACAATGAAAGTTCATGTTTCGGCATTAAAAAAAGAATTTCCCGTTTGAATCCTCGATAATCAGTTTTATAGCACACCGACAAAAAAAAAAAAAATATATATATATAGACATTATTTATCTCGCTCTTATCAACTCTCTTACTGAAAACATATCATTTCTGGAGATGAATCGTTCTTGCATGTTTTGATACTTCAACCTTAGAATTACCGAGCGGTCATTTTGATCGATTTTTGAATTTTGAGATCACCCACTACACCTTTATATTTCAAAAGTTGACAATTTCGCTCCTTGAATTTTCTGAATTTGTCGAAGGAATCTTTCGGCACAAAAATAATAAATAGGAATTAAAAGTGATTCCATGTATTGAGTTTTGAAAATTATTTCTGTACCTATTCAGTTACCGATAGGTCATTTTGATCGCAGTTGAATGTTAGGGCCGTATTCACTGACATGGTTTAAACCTGTGGTTACAATTTTTGGATAAGAGATCAACATAGATTGGTTAAAACCCTGAATTTAACCAATCCGTGTCGATCTCTCATCAAAAAATTGTGAATATAGTTTAAACCATGACTGAAGCCGCTTTTTCTTTCCCCGCATTCTTTCTATATACTCCTGTTATTCCCCCCACCACACATATCTTACTACTATATGCATGTAAGAGCGAAAAAGGACTAAAAAAAAAATTATCTAATTTATTCGTTATATATTTTTTTCTTTTTCATGTTTTTACAAATACAACGCCACAACAGACAAAATGCCCATAATAATATGGTTGTCATATATTTCAAAAATACAGCAACCCAATTAAAAATGTAATTAACACAAATTATAAGCAATATATACACATGATAAAGTATTATACAATGCCCATAAAGAATACTTATGGTTGTCTTATTCTAAGAATGGATAGCTTCTCGATTTACCCCAACATGTTTATCGTATTTCTTTTTAAACGTGTCAATTGTGTTACAATCTACTACCTTCGGGGGTAAGATATTCCATTTATTAACAACGCTATTAGAGAAAAATTCCCTGCGACACCATAGCCTTGCATTGTCCCTCACCAATCGATACTGGTGTTCCCTTGGAAAAGCAGTCGATTGACGGTGTACTAAAAGTTCATGGTCCATGTTATCCATCCCATTGAAAATTTTAAACACTTCAATCGTATCTCCTCGACACCTGCGTTCATCCAATGTAAACATATTCAAAAAATGAAGTCTCTCTTCATAACTCAAAGCCTGTGTGCGAATAAGGACACGCGTAGCTCTTCTCTGCACCCCTTCAACCGAGTCTATGTCCCTCTGTAGGTATGGTCTCCAAAACCTTACAGCATACTCCAGTCCAGGACGAACTAAGCATCGAAAAAGCGGAAGAATGATTTTAGGAGAACGCGAAGAGACCGTTTTGAAAATGAGACCAAGCATTCTATTCGATTTTTTGACCACCGCTGAGCAATCCCTTCTTTCTTTTTGTAGCATGGAAGTTAGGTTAGGACGATGTTACCAGATTTATCTCGCCGGTTCATCAAATAAAAATAATTCAAATTTGCTGCCAAAAGCTTGTGCGTGAAGTGGCAAAAAAAAAAAAAAAAAATCTGATTTTAAAAATACTATTAATGCAGCTTTTTTTAGGAATACAATTAAATTTCTTCTTTTAAAAATAAGGAACAGAATCGTTCGCGTTTCGTTAGATTTCGGGCATAAGCAAGTATACAGGGTGTTTTAAATAAAGGTGGGTTAATTTCTAAAAGACGGCAGAACGTCAAAAAATAAATAACTTATTTCTTGTCGTTCGTTGAAGTAGTTTGTGAAAAATAGGATATAAAGGTACCAGGGTGGCCTTTAATGTAAAGCGAAAGAAATCGCATTTTACTTCCTGCCGTGCATTTTACGGCGCCTGGCCCTTCTTGATGTATCGAAGGTTGTACAAATACACTACATATCCTTAGTATCATGAATTTTATCGACCAGAACCATTGTTTTTCATATTTGGGCTCTTCTGTGGTGGTGATCCCAACTCCATCCTCCCCATCTGTATTCGCGCCAGCCATTTTTGTGATACAAAATTATTAATGCATTTACAGAACTTTTCCTCCATTTCGCTTCAAACGTAAACATAAAATCTTTTGACTGGGGGGGGGACAGAGGTGGCGAGATCCATTGGATTCAGGTCGCTTCAGTCCTCGAGAATTCACGGAACATACAGAGAAATGCATTTAACCCCCCCCCCCCTCCCTATTGAATTCCTTATATAAGATACTAGATATGCTGCCCGGGTTTTCTTCAATTACTGAGGATTAAAAAAGGGCGCGGGGTAGCCCAGGTCAAGCCTGCCGTTCGGAATCGGCAACAAATTGTAGGTCCCGGTCTAATTAGCCTTCGTGTGCAGAAAATGGCCGTGGTGCGACAAAAATTATCAATGAGGATTAAAAACGTGACCAAATATTATAAAGGCATATAAAATCTGGCATCATTAAAGGAGTGACAAATCATTGTAAAGGCATATATATGTCTGAAACGCATTGCTAAAGAACCACGGTAACCAAAGTAAGCAATCCGAAAGTGATTCTTGAGGCCCAAAAACCATTGTTGCCCGAAAGCCCATTTCGGGGTCCAGATCTGACAAACTTTCAAAGTAGCCTATTGTGTCGGGTCCCATTTGGTATATATGCAAAATTTGGTGACGATCGATCTAAAATTTTAAATTTGTACAAAGAACATACAGCAGGGTTTTCCAACGTCAAAGCTCGCGCGGACCCCTTGATGATTGAAGAAATTTTTAAATTTTCTTAAGAGTTCCTCGTAATAGTCTCAATTTACAGGGTCCCAAAAATCCGTATTCACTCTTCGAGTTCCGAAGAGTGAATGCGGATTCTTCTATTCAAAGTATCCTTGCTTGTAGTAGAGAAAAAGTCATGTTCTTGTGGTGTAGTGGTTATCACATCCGCCTAACACGCGGAAGGTCCCAGGTTCGAGCCCTGGCAGGAACAGTGGATTTTTTTTTTTCCAGCAGAACAGTGGTAGGCCTGAGCTATAGTAGGTTTCAGATAAAGTAGATAAAAGTGTCAAAAAAAATGTATTTGCGCGTTACACATAGTTTGACAAGTGATTATGTTAATCGTGAATTCGTTATTTTAAAATGTGTGAGCTGCAGGGGCGGCTCGAGCTTACCTGCCACCCGAGTGCGAAGCCTTATACATGCAGCCCCTAAAGGAGAGGCTGGCAGAGCTTCAGTCAAGGGGACCTCTAGATAAACTTGATTTTTTTGTCAAAAAAAATTCGCACGCCATTGTTTACTGTGCAAAATGACGGTGACCATACGTCCCGCTTTCAAAACAGATTTTTCTCTTTTTTGATCCGGAATTATTTTACCGTTCCTAATGCTGCCAAATAACACTTAATTTAGGGAACCATCGTGTGGAGGCTCGTTATACATACATATCATGTAAAGAGGATGTATAACGAGGTTATTTTTTTTATTAAGAAATTTATTTCGGAGGTGTTTCTGGTATTCCAGATACCGGATAAGTGAGAAGCCAAATTTTTCTTTCACTTCGAACCATTCCGGAAAAAATACTGGGTGAGGGAACCGAAATGCACACTTGCCCCTTTTCATAGAATACAGGTGCAGCCCTTGGGCCATGCGGCCGCACGGGGTGCCACGTCCATGGTGAATGCGTGGGAAAAGTTTCATTGGTCAAAGAAAATGATTTCCGTCCGTTCTGGAGAGACGCTAAATCCGAGATGAAAGAACAAAAAACTTTTTCTTTGTTTGGAATTGTGATAAATTATGAGGGAGGGGCGTGACCCACAAGGGTAGAGCTGATAAGGCTCCATTCTGGGGGCCCGAAACTGTATCCGTACCATCTTTTTTCACGCTATTAACTAACTGTAGAAGGGTTCCCAATTTAAAATCTGGGTTTGGAGCTCGCGAAAGATTCCAGCTTAGGGGCCCTGAAGCAGGATGGAGGGCTATGGGGGAGGGGGAATAGACAGAGATCCGAGATCCCAAATTGAGATTTTGTCTCAAGCCTCCCCTGATAGCTTACATTCTTGTTTCTGGTATTACTGTCGTAGAAATGTCTATTTATTCCAAGTTTCCTTAACGTCTCCGTTGTCTTGGTATGACTCAAAAGCGTGATGTTACATGTGGATTTTCACTGTGTGGAATTTTTGAAAGTTTCGAAGATGCTGCTGCCCCTTACAACCTGCTGCCCGGGTGCACCGCACCCCTTGTACCCTCGCTTATGCCGTCCCTGGTGAGCTGTCTTTTCCTTATTCAGAGAAGCGATAAGAATCTGATATCATGAAGCTCAATTGCGATCTTAAAAGGAAGAGAGACGGGGGGAGGGGCAAAGAAACAATTCAAAAGTTCAGCATCCTTGGAGGAATACCCTCCTAAAACTCGTATGTATATTTTGGGTTTCAGGAATACCAATTCCGGCATGCCAGGAAATAGCGAGGGAGGCCGGCACACTGGGAAAACCCGTGTTTTCCGACGCGCTGAGAAATTCGAGTCACAGATTCTTCAAAATTCCTAAACATCTTTATTATAAAAGTCCACTGAATTGGCTGAATGTATAATGTAATCCAAAACTCGTTTCTCCCGGAGAAAACGTACCAGACACAACCATTCACAAAGTTGGCGTCCCTCGAGTTTCACGGCGTACGGTACGTGCAGAGGCGGATTTAACGACGTGCGCGCGCCCGTGGCCCCGACATCGAAAAAAGGCCCCAAAAAACTCCACACATTTTTCTAATTTAAGGGGCCCCGACCGACTTCAATCAACACCACCATGGGTATTTGCGAGCATTCCTTTAAAAGTACTGCCATCTCGATATTACTGATATGTTTTAAATTCTAGAACAGTTTTAAAATGTATCATTACGAAACGACAAAACCTGACATATATGGTCATATCGTGAACATGTGAATCACCCATGTGATAAAATATACAGAACAGAATCAAATTGTTACCCCCCATGCCCAGCTCTTGGCTGATTGTGGGGTTACGAACGGGCCCAGTAAGGCCTATGAAGAAGGGGGAAAAAAATAGACTGTCAGTTTTGTAAGATAATTAGTGTGTGTGCATGTATGTGTTTTGTGTGGGAAAGAAAGCATAGTCAAATCCAGGTCACGGTCATAGCTATACAGAATTTAGCCTAAATGCAGATAAATCACTAAGAAAATGCCACCACAACTCTTCGATGACACGTCACTGCCGGATGGAGAGAGGTCCAACCCACATATTTATCTTAGTGGTAACTGCATGCGTCAAAGTGAACTCAATCAGAATAAAAGAATGGTGGTTAAAATCCAAAGCTTTAATTTATACACTCGTCAAATTAAATGCCATTCGTCCGGGTGGCTTTTTATTATTTTTTTTCCAAGTTCCAATATATGTGCCTTATAGTAATTTCCATATGTACAAGGTGTTAATTAAATACGATAATTAGATGCGGAAAAAAGTGAATAAATAGGTGCCAAATAGATAAATGCGATTAAAATAGGTGCCACATAGATAAATGCGTTTAAAATAGGTGCCACATTAGTAGAGAATAAGTGTATATATATAATATTTACAGTCCTAATTATAGCCTAGGAGGCTTCCAAGTTATTCCTGCATTATCCAATCTCCTCCCAAGGGAGGTGGAAAATCTGCTGAGGTCTCCTATACACTGTTCGAGCCGATGTTTTTGGTGTAGGTGCTGAACTATAATCAACCAAGTCTTTGATATGTTGATGGCTGGAATTTTTCATTCTCTCAAATTGATTTTTATTAATTTCTTTGATATATTTGAATATATGAGGAATGCCCAGATCTTGGCGAATATTAATATTTCTGATGAACCAAGGTGCATTCAAAAATCTCCTTAGAATTTTATTTTGTTCAGTTTGCAAGATTTTAATATTGGTTTTGCATGCATGGACCCATGCAGGTGAGGCATAAAGCATCGTAGGGCGAAGTATTGACTTAAATAAAAGAATTTTATTTTAATAGATAGCTTAGCCTGGGGGAATGAAATTTTGTTAAGAGCACCCATTACATTGTTTGTTTTATTACGTACATAATTAATGTGCGGTAAAAATGACATTGTTTTATTTAAAATGCATCCCAGGTATTTTATTTTTCTAACCGGACTGATCTGGTGATTACCTATATATAAATGCCTATCCGGTATACCATGTTTCCTAGTAAACCATATAAATTGTGTTTTTTCACGGTTCAATACAATGTCCGACCTCTTGCACCAGTCCATAATTCCTTCTGTGGTTTCCTGCAGATTTTCCAGGGCCTTGGAGGGGTCTCGGTTATCACATAGTATAGCCGCATCATCGGCAAACAAGGCAAGTATACCCACTTGAGGAGCTGGAAAATCATTGATGTATATTAAAAACAACTGTGGACCCAAAACACTACCCTGTGGTACTGATGCTTTGATGTTCTTAACAGATGAATTAGAGTCCCCTATTTTTACCTGGAATGTTCTGCCGTTCAAATAACTGTAGAAGAAAAGTATAAAGTGGGGGGGAAAATTGAGATCAATCATTTTGGCTAATAAAGTGGGGTGGTCACATTTATCGAAGGCCTTTTTAATATCCAAAAAGGCGGCCACCACATAATCAGAATGGTTGAATGCATCGATTATATATTCAGTCACCCTAATCAATTGAGTGACACAGGAATGTTCCTGTCTAAAGCCATGTTGTTCTTTTCGAATTATGTTATTGTCATCCAGATATTTTTGAAATCTAGGATCTAAAATCCTCTCGAAGACTTTTGAACAATTAGATAAAAGGCTAATGGGCCTGAACGATTCAGGAAGTAACGGGTCAGTTCCTGATTTGGGTATTGTTCTAATGAGTGAATGTTTCCATATCTTTGGAAAGTGGTTAAATTTTAATGCTGCGTTAATAATGTTCGTGAATGTCAAAATAATATGACAAGGCAGATTTTTGAGAGCTTTGTTACTTATACCATCATAGCCACTAGCTTTTCTGTTGTTTAATTTGTTTATAATGTCAGTGACTTCAGCCAAGTCTGTGGGTTCAAAGCTGGAAATATTGTTAATATGAAAGTGTATATAACGAGCAACTCTACGACGGAGCTCAACTTGAGTCGTTAACGGTTGTACGTGATTGGGTGTAAATTGCTTTTCATAGGCGGTAGCAAAGGTTTCAGCTATTTCTTCTGCTGAAAAAACCAGACCATTGGGGCCTTGTATTTTATTGATTATACGAGTACCACCAGGTTTGCAAAGATTCCATGCTTTCCATATGTTTCCATTTTCTGAGGTAGCATTCTCTACAAATTCGGTAAACCTACCATTCACAAAATTTTGCACTTCTTCTTTAATCTCACGATTGAGACGATTTAGTGTAATTTTGTCTGAACGTCTACGAAAGCGCTGCCAACTACTACGTATTTTGTTTTTGTGTCTAATCTTTTGCATGATTTCTCTAGAAAGTCCATATTTATTTTCAGGCTGTAGCACTTCTGTAGATGAATCATTTAATGCAGCTTGTATTATTTGTGTTAAATGTGATACCGCCTCATCTATATCCTGAGCGTTGTTCAGTGTCAGCCCTGCTGTTTGATTTGTTTCCAAAATTTGTCTATACATGTCCCAATTAATACGTTTAATTGTTCTCCTGGCGCAAGAGCGAAGAAAATCCATAATAAAAAATACTGGATTGTGCGGTGAGCTGAGAATTGATTTTGTGTAAGTTTGAACGTCAAAGAGAATATTTTTGGAGATGCCAAAATCAATTACATCAGGTTGATATCTATTTTGAGGTGGTACATGTGTTGGTGTGGTGGATGAATGTATATTTAGGAAATTATCAAGGCAGAATTTTCTTAACACTCGACCACATCTGTTGGATTTTTTACTAAAGAATAGATCGTTTTTACTATTCCAATCGCCCCCTACAAAAATTGGAAGCCCTGTTCTGAATAAGTGTTTTAGAAAGGAAATATCTATGCAATTATTGGGGGGCTTATACATTGCACAGAAAGAAATGGGTGTTCTATCTATGTAAACAGTGACAGCAGTAGCTTCCATTTGAGTGGAAGGGGGAAGTGGTAGTTCTTGAAATGGAATATCAGACTTCACATATACAGCTACCCCTCCCCCCCCTACCATGTAATCGGTCTTTTCTGACGCCAGTGTAACCATTAATTTTGATTTTTTGTGAGGGCAATAACCATGTTTCTGATAGAAGTAAGATATCCACTTGATAATTGAATAATTCTTCTTTTAATTCCCTTAAGTTGTCTTTGAGACCATTAGCATTCCAGGCCATAATATGTAATGGCCTGGTATAGATATTTCTTGTTGTGCTAATTGTTGGGCTGTGAAAGAATGTCAATCAAAGCTTTATTTATTTGACTTATTTTGTCACTAGATATTCCAGCGGCACTCAAAACAGTGTTGAGTAGGTCATTAAATTGTAAAATTTCAGGAAGAACAGCTGATGAGTTGGAATTATTGTTACCCTTTGGTAAATTTGACTTACTCAAGGACTTTACCTCATCAATAGACTTAATTGTGTATGTGTTATTTGTGTTTGATTCCGCGTTCAGAGGATTGTTATACAGTTCTTCATTTACCTCTGTTTCTGTATTATTTCTGTTATCCATTACATCAACATACAGTTCAGAGTCAGAAGTAATATTGTGTCTATAAGTTTGTGTAATCAATTGATGTAACACATTCCTATAAATTAATCGTGAATGTGCTTCAATAAGATCCAATTTAATTTCTGCAGTTGTTGGGATATTGCCCTTATTTTTTGCAAATGGATGAGTTCCTTTCCTAATTGTGTTGTGTAGAATTGTTTGTTTTTCCAAATTCTCATTTTGAGATTGCTCATCAGAAATATTGTTATTTATAGTAATGTTCCATGATTTTTTAGTTGCTTGTGGAGTAATTGTAATTGGACCTATCCCTGTGTCCAAATTATCAACATCTTCATCTTCAGTGCGAAGATTTTTCTCAGTCAAAGGCACTCTCCTAATAGGAGATCCTTGCAGCCCTGGCGGAATTGTAGGAAGGAATAATCTTCCTCTATTTTTATTTAATGCTGGCCGGGCTTTACATCCAGAGAACGTCGATGTGTGAGGACCCCCACAGTGACAACATTTAATCATCCTTGAGTTACCTTTAACTCTACAATCTCTGGTCTCATGTGATCCGGCACAAAATGCACAGGTAGGTGTATTTTTACATCTATATGAACTGTGCCCATATAATTGACAGACCCTACATTGAATGGGTCCTTGAGCGCCTCTGTATCTTTCTATTTCTATTGGAATTTCAGCTATTTCCATAATATTAGCAATGTTTTTGTCAGCAATAGGTACCTCAACTAAGAAAAGGGGAAGACATCTACCAGTATGGTAATTTTTCATATTTGACACCTTAACCGGCTTAAATTGTTTTTTTTCCAAGTCAGCAATAATTTCCAACGGGTTCACATTCGTTGGAAGTCCCCTAATTACAAACTTTAGTGTTCGTTCCGAATGAGTGATATATGTAAAGTATCGAAATTTTTTGTCATCAAAAAATTTCGTAATTTGTCGATGGTCTTTCTCAGTGAAGACCTGAAATACAATTGTGTTTTCCGTTGCTTTAAATTGTGGAGGTATTTCGCATATTTTCTTGGCAGCTGCAAAGTCAGAAATCCAGCTTCCACCCCATTCTGTGAGAATAATGGACGGAATATTAATTTTACGTGAGAAGTTAGGGGCATTTCCAGTTGGGTTAGAGATTGAGTAAGGTTCCGGGACGAATCGTCAGGGAAGCTGCTAAACGAAGAAGCAAAAGAGGGAAAAACTACCCTGAAAAATATAGCGCGGGAGCCACAGAGAGAAGAAAAGAGAAACGCTCCCCCTGGGGTCTTTTTTCCTGATTATTATTATTATGGGTGTGGTGTTGTAAGGTGTGATGTGCTCGTTGTGTAGCACTTTTCTCTATCCTCCTTAATCAAAATAAATATGATTATTGTTTTGAAAGACGACTCATCAATGAGTACGTGTTCAGTTACTCGACCACGAAGAGGGAGGATCGTTACTGGCGCAGTCGGTAGGATTAGAACTGAAAAAAAATCGGGGGAACATTTTGAAGAATAACACTTATGAAGAAGGACAAAATGGCCACAGCGTTCCTCCATTGTCAAGCTGAAAGAGAAAGCATGGACTGCTGATGACGGGTGGTTCCTGAGAGCACCATTGCTCTGCAGTTGAAAGGTGAAGAGCATCATTTGCTCCAGAGGCGTATGAGGCGAGCATCAGCTCCAATGGCATATTCAGCGAGCATCAGCTCCAGTGGCGTATTCAGCGAGCATCAGCTCCAGTGGCGTATTCAGCGAGCATCAGCTCCAGCGGCATAGTTGACGAGCATCATTGCTCCAGAGGCGTAAGGTGGCGAGCATCAGCTCCAGTGGCGTATTCAGCGAGCATCATTGCTCCAGAGGCGTATTCAGCGAGCATCATTGCTCCAGAGGCGTAGGTGGCGAGCATCAGCTCCAGTGGCATAGGTGGCGAGCATCAGCTCCAGCGGCATAATTGACGAGCATCAGCTCCAGTGGCGTATTCAGCGAGCATCATTGCTCCAGAGGCGTAGGTGGCGAGCATCAGCTCCAGTGGCATAGGTGGCGAGCATCAGCTCCAGCGGCATAATTGACGAGCATCATTGCTCCAGAGGCGTAGGTGGCGAGCATCAGCTCCAGCGGCATAATTGACGAGCATCATTGCTCCAGAGGCGTAGGTGGCGAGCTCCATCTATATTCAGCGAGCATCAGCTCCAGTGGCGTATTCAGTGAGCATCAGCTCCAGCGGCATAGTTGACGAGCATTATTGCTCCAGAGACGTAGGTTGCGAGCATCAGCTCCAGTGGCGTATTCAGCGAGCATCAGCTCCAGTGGTGTATTCAGCGAGCATCAGCTCCAGCAGCGTAGGTGGCGAGCATCAGCTCCAGTGGCGTATTGAGCGAGCATTAGCTCCAGTGGCGTATTCAGCGAGCATCAGCTACAGTGGCGTATTCAGCGAGCATCAGCTCCAGTGGTGTATTCAGCGAGCATCAGCTCCAGTGGCGCATTGAGCGAGCATCAGCTCCAGTGGCGTATTCAGTGAGCATCAGCTCCAGTGACGTATTCAGCGAGCATCAGCTCCAGTGACGTATTCAGCGAGCATCAGCTCCAGCGGCATAGTTGACGAGCATCATTGCTCCGGCGGTTCGTGTGGCGAGCATCAGCTCTAGTGATATAAGTGAGAGCATCATTGCTCTGTTGTTTATCAAGTGAGAGCATCATTGCTCTGTTGTTTATCAAGTGAGAGCATCATTGCTCTGTTGTTTATCAAGTGAGAGCATCATTGCTCTGTTGTTTATCAAGTGAGAGCATCATTGCTCTGTTGTTTATCAAGTGAGAGCATCATTGCTCTGTTGTTTATCAAGTGAGAGCATCATTGCTCTGTTGTTTATCAAGTGAGAGCATCATTGCTCTGTTGTGTATTGAAACGGCGGTAATTACGCGAGTACTGATTTTTTTTTTCTTGGAAAGATACGTCAGTATTATTCGCTCAGAAAATGATTTTTTTTTTTTGAACAGCAGTATTATCGCACATACTAATTTTTTTTTTTACAATTATCTTTGAATGTACGATTTTATTTTTTTATATTTTTTTTTTGGGTTTGTTTGAAATACGTCAGTATTATTGAGCATATATCTATCTATATATGTATATTTTTTTTTTTTTTACGAATGATTAGTCATTAACGTATGACGGTGGACGTATACACGTAGACTAAGTGTGAACATTTATAAGCGAAAAAAAAAAACCAAAAAAACGATATACCAAGCAACATGGCATATCTCGGGCGTGCAAGGAGGGGTGATTTGGTGGTTTTGGCAGAGGAGTTGGGTCTGGTGGTCAAGGACGGATCGAACATATTGGACTTGAGGAATAGCATCCTCAAATGTGACGGCTATGACGAGGAGTTCATCCGAGAGCAGTTAGCTGTCATCAAGGGAGACAGGGAAGCACGAGAGGAGCGTGACCTAGCTGAAGGGAGGATGCGTGAAGAACGAGAACACCTCTTTCGAATGGAAAAACTCCGCCTGGAGATGGAAAGGACGAACGCGTCCACAAATGGACGACAGAATTTAACCTCATTCAGTACGGAACTGACGAGGCTTGTTCCAAAATTTGACGCCAAGGAGGATGACATCGCCTTATTTCTCATAATATTTGAACGCCAGGCGAACAGAATCGGGGTGGACAAAAGAAACTGGGTTTCAGCTTTGCTGACCTTATTGCCGTCAGATATAACCCAGTTAATCGCCCGAGAATCGGAAGAGAAGTTTGATGATTATGAGTACATTAAGGAGATCCTCCTTAGGAAATTCAAATTAAGTGCGGAACATTTCCGGCAAAAATTCACCAAACATCAACGCAACCCGGCGAAATCATGGCGAGAATTTGTCTTCGAAATATCGAATTTCTTCGAAGAGTGGATCCGGGGTCTGGACGTTGGTGACTTCGAGACACTGAAGAGCCTTGTCATTACTGACCAACTAAAACGACGAGTTCCCGGCGATATACGTGGCCATTTCGTGGACGAATGGGCCTCTTTCATATCTCCGTCTATCCTAGCTGACAAGCTAGATGAATACGAAAGTGTGCGGTCAAACTTCAGGAAGGTGGGCTCGGGCAATGATAACGTGAAAGATGAAGCTGGCAAATATGGTAACAGTAGAAGTTTTCCTCCTAAAGCACCGAATTCCAGGCCAGGACTCAAAACCGAAACGCGTAAAACCTTTGTGAAGCCAACTTGCTATTCTTGTGGCTCGGTTGGGCACATATCGAGGGTTTGCAACAATAATGCGAAAGGGCATGCCATTGTGAATGCACAGAGTCAATTAATGACGGTGGAACCAAGTGAAGCCTCGAATATTTTGACGGTGAAGGTTTCGGTTCCTGTGTCTTCTGCGAAGGTCACGGGGAAAATCGATGAACTTAAAATTGCACCCATCAAATGCGGAACGAAAAAATTTAAAGCGATTATTGATAATGGAGCTCAGATATCAGTTCTGAGAGAGGATTTGGTGCCTTCGAACTGCGACGGAGAAGGCACTATACGAATAATATCTGCGTTCGGGGAAACTGAGGTAGCGGCACTGAAAGTTATCCCGATGAGAATCGATGATGGTATGCACAGCGACATTCCTGTAACTTGTGCCGTGTCGAAGAAACTTGTTAACGACATGTTAATATGCTCAACTGCGTACGAGGCGCTGTCGGAAAGTGTGCAGCTCACTGGGTCCATTCGGCATACCGGAGACTCAACGATGTCGGTCGTACAACTCCTGGATTCAAACGTGGAAGGAGGGAACTGCATCCCTGATGCATCACAAGTCCCCGATAAAGAAGACGAAGGCTTTATCGGTTTGCAAATTGGAGACGGCGATCTCAAGGAGGGCTGGGACTTAGTACGTCTGGGGCAAAGATCTTATGGCGTAAGGAATGGTGTTCTCACTCACTCCGAGAACGTAAACGGCGAAAATATCGTACAGGTTGTCGTTCCCACCTGCAAACGAATGGAAATGCTTCGGACGGCCCATGAAATACCTTTGGCAGGACATCTAGGGGAGCGCAAAACGAAACAACGCATGAAGTATTCGTCCTACTGGCCCACCATGAAAAAGGATGTTCAGCAGTTTCGTAGGAGTCGTCGAGAATGCCAAGTCAGACGCACCGTCACGTATAGAGATCGCCTACCCATCCAACCAATCGTGAGACCCGAAAACCCATTCGAGGTCTGGAGCGTTGACTATATTGGACTCTTAGAACCCAAGTCAAGCAGAGGCCATACATTGCCAGAGTACAACACGTGGGACTGTATTTGATCAGGACGTAGAATTTGGAGATGTGGACTACGCTCCTGTTCACATAAAATGAAATCAGTCCAGGACATTCAGAACCACGTAATGGGGTTATCTAATAAGCTGGAAGTTCACAGCAACAGCAATTATTCGAAACCGAAAGAATTTTTAGACGTGTTCAGCAGCACGCCTGGACAAGCAAAAGTCGGGAAATGTATATATTAGGAAAGTAAACGGAAAATGTTTGTAAATGTGAATGCATTTCAGTGCATATGTATTACTAATGTGTACTCGGTATGGTATTTTCATTGATCCCACGATGGTAATTGTTGATTTTGTGATTTTTTTTTTGTATGTGTGCTTGAACATGTTTTTCTTTGTTCATTTCTTTTCCTAAATGTGGTAAGCTCAGTTGTCTTGAAAAAAAAGATAGACAATGAGCTCCCAAGGGGGGACGAGTAAGGTTCCGGGACGAATCGTCAGGGAAGCTGCTAAACGAAGAAGCAAAAGAGGGAAAAACTACCCTGAAAAATATAGCGCGGGAGCCACAGAGAGAAGAAAAGAGAAACGCTCCCCCTGGGGTCTTTTTTCCTGATTATTATTATTATGGGTGTGGTGTTGTAAGGTGTGATGTGCTCGTTGTGTAGCACTTTTCTCTATCCTCCTTAATCAAAATAAATATGATTATTGTTTTGAAAGACGACTCATCAATGAGTACGTGTTCAGTTACTCGACCACGAAGAGGGAGGATCGTTACTGATTGATATGTTTCCGTTGTTTGTCCCTTTATTAATATCAATGTTGTAATTATGTGTCTTAGTTTTTTTCCGAGTAACAACCTTGAATCCCTTATCATCACTTGATTTATCAGATGCATTACTTATACAAGCGTTTCCCGGTGCGATTTTTTTTGCAGCATTCGTGAGCATATGTGCTTCAATGGGGTCCTGAGTGGTCTTATTATGTGTATTAGATGCATTTGTTTGTCCGGAAGTGCTAGGCCCAAGATTAACCGGGAAGACCTCGTTACTTGTTGTAATTTTATATTCGTGAGTGTTGGAGGGTGTTACCTGTTTCTTATTCAAATTACTTTCTTGTTTCTCCTGTGATATTACCGTTTGTGTAATTTCCACATCCTTGTTACCGCAAGAAGTAATATTTTTAGGGAATTTTGGAACAATATCAAGCTGTGTTTCGAAGGAACCATTGACAGTTTCTATCGTTAAACTGCAATCACTTATGGTACCAGTAGAAGTCGACTCATTACTACTATCACGATGGCTCAAATTTTGTGTAGATGATCCCGAAGTTGACTCGTTAGAAGTATTTAAGGAGTCACTAGATTTAACGTTTTTATCTTGTACAGGATTTTCATCCTCCCTACATCGACCAATTTTGGAGATGTTTCTATCAAAAGATTTACATAATTGAAAGTTGGAATTTCCATCATTGTGAATGTTTTTGGTCCTAATTTTCTTCTTTTTTCCCTTCTTCCCATTATTACTTGCACCCCCACTAACTGGAGTGGAAGTCACAGCATCTTTCCTGAACGTGAGTGACATTGCATGTCGACAAGAATCAAAATTTAGGGCGTCAAAAAAAGTAATTGAATTCATTACAAAAGATTCAAAAAATGTTTCCTTCTGCTTTGACACTGCATTTTCCCAGTTAATGAAATCAGCTAACACAATGAGATCGAATTCTCGAGCCAGAGTACACTTATCACTCACATGGCTCAGGTTATCTCCCAAACGTTTTTTTTCCCCAACAAAGTCAACCAGTAATTTTTCAAACTTCTCTCTAGTGACACTACATTCTAAGGCATTACTAGCCCATACACACAAATTCTTAACCACCACCTGATTTGAGTTCACAAAAGGGCAAGTACGACCCATTTTAGACGCATACAATACCACTTACCTTGAAATCCAGTAATTTAGCAGCTAAATAGCCACAGAGATTGCACTCAAAAAAAAAAATTAAAAAGAGGGCAGACGTAACACTGGGGGTAACACAATTAGCAAGCGAAGAATCCAGATGACCGTTATGCCGCATTGCAGACATCCATTAGGCCAACGGTTGGTCGTTGCCGTAGACTTCCGTTATGCTACTGACGGAGAGAAAACTATATGCGACCGATCGTGACGAAATCTAAACACCTCCTTATATATCTGAACGATGATCTGTCACTGATGATAATTCAAAACTGAGATTCCACGGAGCCAAAATACCTGTGATAAAATATGTAAATCAAAGGTAAAATCTATAAATATTTATCTTTATCAACATACAACGAAAACTTCGATCAGTTCAATCTAATTATTGAAAACATTACATGAAAAGGCGCACAAGAGAAATAAAAACTTAATCATTATCTCTCATGATTCGATGAAAAATATATTTTTATTTGCCATTGAATGAGTCTGGTCTGATGTCTCTAATTAAAGGACAGATGGCAGCACATTCTGAATTTACAAAATATATTGCTGAAATTGGGGTTACTGGATTTGAAAGCTAAGCAATGAGGACGCCGGCGCACGCACCCTTAGTGACGTCACTTATCCCAACTTCCACAATAGATGGCGCCACTATTCGGATCAATAAAATCTTCTACAATAATAATTTTACCCAACTCTAAAACAGAACTGCTAAAATAAGCTGAAGCAGAAAAAAAAAAAAAATATCTAGGAATTTCGGTGGCTATATTGGTGAACGCGTGTGCGGGAAAAAACACAAAAAATACTCATATCAATGAAGAAATAATTCCGGAAACCTGAAAAAAGGGACAAAAAGGCGAATTTTCCGAAACGGAAGAAGACGCTTGAAATGACATCAAAGAAGAGGGCCTCCCCTAAAAGAGGACGGTTGGTTTTACCCAAGCGCCCCGCTAGGTGTTCTCAATCCAAATGGTTTTTGTAAAGATATCGATCCAAATTAATTTATTAGTTATTATTATTTTCTTTTTAAAGGACATTTTGACAAGGAACACAAATCAATCAAAGAAAGACTTTTATTAATAGCACATTTTGACCCATGTTTAAAGGGCAGTTATGTTGATCAAGAACCAAGTACGCGACGAAATATCTCGTACTTGTAAACATAGATCACTTTTTGATACGAAATCGAGCACCGAAATTCTCGCCGCCACGAAGTGCCTACCCTATTTCGTGAATGCTGATGTCTTGATTTGAGGCCTATGAACGATTCTAAAGCAACGTTATTTTGAAAGTTTTTAGATAGACCATAGTCCAGCGCATCCGGTGTGCCCCGTCGTCCAGGGTACTGCGTTGGTGTGAAGCTGGAGTGTATTTGTTTCTACACCATCTTTCATAAATTATACCACAGGACTTTTGCAATTGCAGTCCCCAGCTAGCATAACTACGTACATTTTATCTGTTTCCACAACAACACTGTTCTTTAAATGTGATTTTACTTGAATAATGATAAGTTTTAAATAATATTATTTCTACGCAAAGCACATAATTTTGTCACATTAATATTCAACATGAATGTTCTAACATTTAAGAAAAAAATTGTGGAATTTTGTCTTTTTTTCCCAAGGAACTCATCATCAAAAATGCTTTTAGTAGATGGCAGCACACGATTTTACGCTAAAGAGGTTGCCTACATTTAACGTAATCCCCAGTTTACATAGGAAATGGAAAACCCGGTTTCCTTCGGGGATAGGAAAAAGGGGGTACTCATCGCAAAAATCCTCACACAAGGTGGTGTGTAAATATAGCCTCCTGTTTCTTTAATTCTCTTTCCCTACCGGGGGAAAAAGTCCCAAACGCAACCGCAATACAGCACATGTAAATTTAGAAATTAAGGTTCACGGCCCCCACATCCTGAAGCAGGGCCCCTACGCTGGGAGGGGCTTCTTTCACAGGCCCCTTTAAGATAAATTTATAGCGTGAAAAACAAAAAAATGATGAAAAATCATCCCGGGCCCAGGGCTGGAGCCTTGTCAGCCCACCCCCTGTGGGGGGGCATGATTAGGAGTTCACCACCCGCGGTCCAAATGCTGCCGCCAAGGGACTCTATCGCACCCGTGAGGAGTGTTGCGGAACGAAAGCTTCTTTTCACACAATTTTATAACTATGGTGACGATATTTCTTAGGAAAGTAGGCAAAACACGGGACATCACAAATTGCCTATTCCCAAAAATGTACCAAAGCTCAGCACCTCGGGAACAATAAAAAAAAAAATCTCTACCAGTGTGGGACCTATTTTTGACGTCCCCTAGACCACGATTTTTTTTTCTTATTTGCTTTGGGGCCGTTCAAGTATTGCGTCAGCAACTTTAGAGCCGTCCTCCCCATTGTTAGCAAAATTTCGTCATCACTCTGCCCCCATGAATCCTAACAACGCATATTGTTAGGATCAAAGACGTAAACGCCCCGTCCCCCGACGATCAAAAATTTATTTTTTTGATGCAAAGAAATTTTTCTTTTTGAATTGAAATTTCGGAAGAAAATACCTTTACATGTAATTTCAATCAATTTCTGTTAATTTCAATGTTATTTGAATGCCATGAACTCAAAATTTATCATTAATAAATTCATTGCGACTCAAACTCACGGTAAATCGCGTAAAGACCCGCTGACCAAATATGGCCCTGGGGGTTATCTGATGCGGCCTGCCCTCCTCAAATTTAATTTTATAAAAATGAACTAAGCGGCACATTTACAGACCGCTTAAGTGACCCGTGGTAAAAATCTAGAGCATTTAAGCGGCCCGTGGCACATTTTCAGATCACTTAAGCGATCCGTGCAGGGCTGGATTAACCATTAAGCAAAATAAGCACGTGCTTAGGGCATCAGTACAAAAGGGGGCAACATAAAAATATATCAAATGGTACTTTTCTAATGTACAATTTTTTTTCAACATCGATCATCCCATAGAAGATCCTAAAATTGTAAGGACACTTGATTGTATAGTTGAAGATCATTATCACAGGAATGGCACGAAAGATGAGAATCTAATAATATTGCAAACTAGACTTCACACATTATATTGCTGAGTTTTTAACTTTTCAACTATTAACTTTAACTATTAACTTTTCACAACTTTCATAAATTTCACCCAGGGCCGTCTTAACATTATCATACGCCCACATGCAAAGTGATTTTTCTGAGAAAGGCACTACTACTACATTCCTACCTACCTATCTGCATATTTACTCTTGAAAATCGGAACCAGATCTAATTGTCACTTGACACATTACAGAATAAGGACATGATTTTTGTGGGTCATTAGTAGATCAACTGTGTAGTTTCATCTGTAGAAGTGAAAGAAATGCTACAGGGTGCAAATTACAAACTTGAGAATGTATCTGATAGAAAAATACCCAATATAACGGTGATTCATCAGAAATAAAATACCTACTGGCAGGGCCGCAACTGAATACTTAGTTAGCCGGGGCAACCCCTCATTTAAGCCCCCCCCCCGTAATGCTGAAGGATAAGTTGAATGGTGAAATTTGCGCCCCTTTTGTGATGCGCCCGGGGCACCAGAACCGCCTGCTCTCTCCTCCCCCCACTACTTGCGGTCCTGCCTATTGGTAATATTATAGCATAATTATATTATGGCCTTTTATATCTGAGATTCAATGGTTTCTCCTTGAAGTGTTGTTACGGCCTTATCTCATCAACAGTTTGTCGTAGTGGTATGGTTCTAATTTTAAAAATTCAAAAAATGTGACCAGAAACCATCCTGTACGAGTTTTGGGATGAAAATACAGTGTACACAAAATAAAAAATTAAATTTTTATACGATCCTTCCCCTCCCTCCCCCCGTCCTCTAACTTCCAATTAGATAGTTGTTGCTCTTTTTCTTCTGAGCCGAACAAACAAATTACATGTTTTTAACTGCATTATTCCCTGAGATATTTCAATTCAAAAAATCGGAGACAGGTTCGGGTTTAGGAGAATTTCGCGGCCCAATGGAAAAAAAAAAAACTTTTTGCTGCCCCCTTTAAAAAAAATTATATGTAGTTTCTCCCGACTTACAAACTTTTCGAGTTACGAACGTAAATCTTGAAGGTGAAATTTTTTTTCAGAAAGAAAACGCATTTTATTACACTCATTTTTTTCCTTATTTCAGGAACGCGTTGATGAGTCTGGATCGTAATCAAACACGATCCATTGAGAGGGGGAATGGCATTTAAAAATTAAATTCACAAAATTCATAGATTATTAATAATAATTAGCGCGTGGTCCAACTGCTGACACTTCATCGTGACTCGAACCATATTGAACAGATTTTTTCAATTTTTGTCATACTTTTAAAGCGCTTCGTCATCTCTTCATGAAATATAAGTTGCAATTCGATAACTTTGATTATTTTTCGAATCTTTTATTGCTGTTTTTGTCTAATTAATGTAAATTAATAGAAGTAAAGGAATCAATTACTGGAAATATATAACCCGCCACAAGGGTGGGGCTGACAGGCGGGATCGTCTTAAGAGCATCATGGATCCCCGAGCCAAGTTGTTACCGAAATTTTCGTCTCTTAAAACAATTTTATGCTAAAAAATAACCCAAAGAACTCTCTCTTTTTTTCATCATCGCATGAGTTGCTTGAAATTTCGAGATTAGATGGCAGCACCAACAGTGTATAAATCAAGCCTCCATAGAGCGTATATTACTTAAGACGCCTTCATATACCGAAATGAGTAGTTAAGGGGGGAGGGTTATATAACCCCGTGTATAAAGAGGTTCTAATATTACTGGAGAGAGAATGACGTCAGCGGAGAACATCTTTCTTCGGAAGATCACGTGACTCGCTGAAAGCACACACAATCTCCCGTTAGTTTCGTATCCACAGAAATTTAAAACAATAAATGAAAGAAAGAATTTCAGCATCGATGAGATAATTCCGAAATTAATGAAAGAAAATATTCTAGAATTAATGTAAGAGATGATTTCAGCATTGATAAAAGTGATAATTTCAACATTAATGAAAGAGATAATAATAAAGTTAATGGAAGATAATTCCAAAATTAATGAGATATAATTTCAGAATCAATGAAAGAAATAATTCCAGCATTAATGAGAGAAATAATTTAATCTTTTTTTACCTTCAGTGAAGGATGTTATGAGTTCTTTATCCTTTTTTTAATCTTTAAAATCCAATATTTAGAGAACGAACTGTACATTTCTATGGACAAATTGTCAGGTGGGAACTTTGTTTTCACCGAGTCACGTGATTTTCTTGCATTTGATGTCGCGGCGGCTGGATTCTCCCTCCAGTAATATAAAGCTCGATGCAAGCCTCAGAATCTCTGTCGTCTGCTTCTCTCCAGGTTCCTTGTTTTGGACGTCTCCTTGTGTCCTGAAAAAATAACTTCACTGGCAGTTCAAACTTCCAGTTCTGTTTGCGAGCTTTAGCTTGTAGGGAACCAAACAAACCGACTTCTTGTCTGCTCATCAAAGGGTTCTTTGTTTTGGACGCCTCCTTATGCTCAAATAAAATAACCGAACTTTCAGTTTAAATTTCCAGTTCAGTTTACGAGCTTTGTTCATAAGGAACTCAGAGGAATAAAGAATATAGTTTTTTACTTTAAACTTCATCGCGTCACCGCATGAGGCACATTACTATAAAGTGGAATGCGGGAAAATTCACTTTTCACGATCTTACCTGTCGTTTGCTGATGTGGAGAGTGTTTTTTCCTTTGTTTTGGATGTCTCCTTGGGTCTTGAAAAAAAACTGAACTGGAAATTTGATCTTCCCGGTGAGTTTATAAGCTTTGTTTATAAGGAGCAAAGGATGAATGAAGAATTTTTTAGTTTTTTTATACATGAGCTTTGTCATCACCACGTAAGGCACTTCTGATTTCGAAAGTAGATAGCAGCACCAACAATGTTTTTAAAAATAGTATTCATATATTCAACCTTAGACACAGTCACGGATCCATAGGGATGAGTCAGGAGGGGTGGCTGATTGTGTATGAATGTAGAATTGTCCCGTATTTTACGGGACAGGCCAAATTTTACCATATTATCCAGATTTTAGGAGGGGTGATTAGTCCTCATCCTACTTCTGGATCCACGGCTGGCCTAAGATTAGTTACTTCTGAAATAAGTTTCATTCGATGTTTTTTTCCCTATTGATAGATTCATGTTTAGGGCCTTCAAACATCTTAATACGGCCCTGGGTCCGTGACACATTTAGTTCATCCGTTGAGTGATATGTGGCATAGTTTCATCACTCAAGTTACCAGCTGCACATTCTCAGATTATTTAAGTGATCCGCGGCATATAATTACGTATCACTTGAGTGATGCGTGCACTGTTCCAGAGCACTTACGCGGACCGGACACATTTCCAGATCACTTGGGTCCGCGAAACATTTAGAGATCACTAAAGTGGCATCTTCAGGGCACTTATCAATAGGAGGAATGCTACTTCAAGTGCCCACAAAGTATCGAAAGATTTTTCTCGTACCGAGTAAGATGCCATTAAGAATATTTCATATTTTCATAAAGAGTGATTGATGACGTAAGCATTATCCAAACCCCTTTCTCCCCTTGTCATCAAAAGTCAGCAAATCGGAAATCCCCCCCCCCCCATCAATGCTGACGTAATACTTGAATGGCCCCTTTGTTTTTCTCTTTCAATTCAAATTTGGCACCCACCACTAGAGCGGTATGCCAAGCGGCTACACGGGTTGCACGGCCGAAGAGCCGTTACTGCGTAATCAATGTTGCAAAGTTGTCATTTATCACTATAATCACTTAAAAATCACCAACAGCGAGAAATGTAACGCTCCTGCAAATCTCATTATAATGAGATCTCATTCACGAAAGAAACGTTTAGTTTGATGAATAAGCGACGTGAATATTCATACAACTGTGTGTGTAGCTGATTATAATTATCATAACGCAATTCATAAGTCATTAAAATTATCTTGAGCTTTGATTTCGGTAAAGAATATAAATTTAACCTCTTTACGATCAGTGACGTAATATTGCGTTCAAACGCCAGTGGAATAAAGTCAGTTCATCTATATTTCTTCAACATCTTTTTTTCCTGATCGCCAAGGTTTATTGTAACCATATGAAACAGAGTTGTGTGTGTGTTCCCCTCTCCCTCCCGTTTTCTCATCCAGTGCCGTCTTAAGGCATGGGCCCACCCGGGCACCTCAAGAGAAAAAAGGCCTCACAAAAATGGGATTTAGTTGAGATTTTCGAAAATTTGCCTGGTAGGGCCTCAGAAAAATCATTCGGCCCGGGGCCCATGATGCTCTTAATACGGCCCTGTTCTCATCACTAGAACCCGGAAGATAAGGCATTAAAATGGGTGAAAAAGGCATTAAAAATACCTAAAATAGTCACTAAAAAGGCATTTATAATTTATGGAAGGAAGAAAATATATGTATGAGGTGTCCAAAAACTAGCTGAAAAATTGGTTGTACGTCCACCGTTTTAACTATAAGTTTATAATAACTACATTATTATCCAAGTTAAATTGATTTAAAGCCCAAAATAAAATATTACTGGACCCTCAGGGTTAGGTCAATTCCAGGGCCACCATTAGCAGACGCGAAACTCGTAGAGAAAATGATCTATGGAGCTCCTTCGAGTTGCGAATAATTTTCGCTTATATTCAGGGCATCCATAATTCAAAGACTTTACTATATAGTAGACTACGTGCGAAACCAGTCATCGGAAAATTGTGAAATTTTGTGGAGGACTTCATGAAGTGATGGGAATTTGTTTCGGGGGACTGGGGGGGAATTAGTTGCACATGTCACCGCCAGAGGGCATTTTATTAAGAAATGACACATTTAGGCAAACGTTTACAATTTTAACCATTTGTTGAACACTTTTACAACTTAGAGAGATATAGATGGCTTCTTTCAGCCCGTGATATCAAGGAAACAGTTATTGTCACTGAAGTAGAAGAAGCAGAAAGAAGCCACCTATATCTCTCTAAACCGTCCCACCCGGGGGGCCATTTCCTGAAGTTAAGTGAGGCTACCAATGCCTCTACTTCATCGCCTCACGACACAGTGCGTGAAATTAGGAAGGCAGAGTCATGTGTCTCCAGTGGTGTAGATGGTAGCATGCTTGCCCGGTATGCAAGAGGGCCTGGGTTCGAGTCCCGGCGGAGACGTGATGACCTTTCTTTCCGAGCTCACCTCAGCATAATATCCGGAAAATAACTGTTACTTTTACAACTGTTACTGCAACAAAACATGTTCCACATGTTGGCCATCATTTGCAGATACCATGTGAAAACGCAAGATGGCATGTTCCACAACTGACCGAAATGTGTGTAGGGAAATGTTCAGCACGTGGCGTGAAATGTTGCCTTTAAGGTCAGGTAAAGTTCTTGGATTGTCACGACTTACCAGACGTTTCAAATGTCCCCCAAAGCCAAAAATCGCATGGATTAAGGTTCGGGGAGGCCATAGATTAGGGAAGTGCCGGCTGATGACACGTTCTTCTGTAAAATGTGTTTTAAGAACATTCTTAACACACACTGCAATGTGTGGAGAAGCTCCGTCTTGCATAAAGATTTTGTCTACAAGGCAGTGAGACGTGCTTGCAGAGCCGGAACAATTTCGTAACATCGAATATTTCACTGGACCTGTAGAACGTAATTCCTCGTACAAGTAGGGACCGAGAATAAATGACGCAGTAAATCCACACCGTCACTTTTAGTGAATGCAACGAAACCTCTCAGATAGGGTGCGGATTTTCTGGTTCCCAAATTCGGCAGTTGTGAGTATCGACTGCACAATCCAAGTGAAAATGCACAATCCATTCTCAACGCGAGCTAAAAACTGCAGTGAGAACCGGTCGAGCGTCATAATCATATGGAAGCAACCGTTGCACAAGTAAAAGTTTGTACGGATAATATCAGAGGATATTTCGCACGATCTTATGTATAGACAGTTGAACGTGAGATATCCAACGCCTACGCTACCACGCTTGACACTAGTGCTACCACGCAGGGCCGCAACTAGATGGTCACCCGGGGCAAGCGCGCATTTTGACGGCCCCTTGTAATATTGGAAGAGAGGTTTCAGAATGAAATTTGCCCCCCCCCCCTTGGATCCAGTGCCCGGTGCACGAAACCCGCCTGCTCCCCCCTAGTTGCGGCCCTGCTACAACGAGAACTTGAAGCTCGGTCCTTCCACCTGAAGCGAAAAACCTCCTGTACTGCATCTATAGAAACGGGTGTTTCCTTCCTCTTCCAAGACGAACAGCCAATAATCCTATGGTTTTAAATTTCAAACATTTTAGGGGCGCGATAAGATGCTCGCCTTCGTCCTTGTCACAAAACTTTCCTGACACAGGGGTACAACAAAAAACCCTCGTGTGCAGAAAAATGACCGTGGTGCGACAAAAATGATCAAACATTTTAAATTTCGGGTTTTTAACATTCATTAGAGCTTTTCGAATCCTCTTCCAAGTCCGATATTTTCGTAGAGCAGTTACTGCGGAATCGCTGTTTTGGTAAAACAATTTGACCAAGGAAGCGCGATCTCGTAAACTTACCATCATTGTGAGCAGCAAACACATTGAGAAACAAGATCTCCGTGAATGTTTCTAGGTTTTATAACAGCTGCTGCGCGACATTACATAAATTTACATGTTTATTACAGGTATTCAAAGTGAAACGTCCTCTGGTGGTAACATTGCAACTTATTATTTTCCCCCAAAAGAAATTCCCATCACTTCAAGAAGTCCTCCCCAAAATTTCACACATTTCTGATGACTGGTTTCGCCTGTAGGCTACTTTAAAATAGGGTATTTTAATTATGGACGCCCTGTATTTCGTAGCCGCATCTGTCACACAAACCCTAAAGGGCGAGTCCGGTCAATTTAATCGAATACTAAATAATTATGTAAAATAAATATAGGGTCTTTGGTTGTCTACAGTTCATTTATGGTATAAATAATAAAATAAAACTAAAACAACATGATGTCCCATAGCTCTATCTTCCCCTTGGGTGAGTCATGACGTCATTTGATGACTAATGGAACCATGGTCCCCACATCCTGGAGAGGGGCCCCCGGTCAGACTTTTATGGGCCCCTTCTGTAATTAATTTATAGCGTCAAAAAAGCAAAAAATGATGAGGACTGTCCCAGGCCCCAGGGCTAGAGCCCTGGCAGCCCCCCCCCCTTTGTGGGGGCCATGCCTGGAACAGTCATCGGCCAGCTATACATATGCAAGGCAGTTTAATGCCTGAGCGAGACATGAAAAGCATATGGAGAAGCAAATTTCTAATTTTTTCTGTTTTTCTAATATGGGCTACGTTCATCTGAAACAAAGTTACTCACGACTAACGCCATCCGGTCAAAGCAAAGTTGGCGACACCAAGTTCCCTATCTCTCAGATCACTTGAGGCCATTCAAGTATTAAGTAAGCAGATATTCAGCCATTTTTGACCCCCCCCCCTCCTTGTCAGCAAAACACTGACCCCCCCCCCCCGTCAGCAGCTTAGAATATTTCATATCTTCAAAAAGGGGTGGTTGATGACGTAAGCAACCTTCAAACCACCCTCCCCTCCCGTTGTCATCAAAAGTCAGACTCCTCCCCCCCCCCCCCCGATGCTGACGTAATACTTTAATGACCCCTTATTTGCGTTTAAATGGGCCTTAAAGGGGGGTGGGAATTGCTTTCTGACGATAATACCATACTCAAAACATAGGCGGAGATAGACTTGGAAGTCTGGGGGGGGGCACGGTCATAATTGCTGGGGGGACAAGATGATGATGTTGATTCATCTATACATATATGCATTAGATCTGTCGACTTTACCTTTGATGCTGGGTAAAACGCCTCCCCGTATCTCCGCCCAATTCTTTTGTTTTCAATGCTAATATCAAGTATCAGTTTTGCGGTTTATGTGGCTTCTGAAATTCACTAATGAACTTAAAACTATGCTAAAAGAGCGGCATTTATGGCAGGAAAAGTTGAAAAAAGGCATTTTCACAAAAAGAAGTTTGAAAATAGGCAAAAAGGCATTTTTATGGCATTTTGCTTGAACTTCGGGGCTCTACTGATCACCATCGTGATATCTCAACCAGATAACTGATAACGACCGTGGCGGTTTTCTCCACAGCTTTTCTCTCTCTCTCCTCCCTATTCCCCCGTCACTCTGATAATAATGTAATCCTTCTATTATATACTGGACATAGAAGTGAGGAAGAGAACAAGTAAAAAAAACCTACAAAACAAGTTTGTAGCAGAGGGCGAAAAAGCAAGGCACACACTGTACCAATACTTTCTCTTATACACTTTCTCGTTGCCGCTGTGGTGGTCGAGTGGTTTTAGTGACGGACTCGCGATGCGAGGATCCGGGTTCGAACCCCACAGTGGTGGTCGGCTGAAGTTGGTTTTCTGTGGTTCCCAACTTCAAGGCGCAAATGCGAGCCGATCTCCCCGTTAAAAAGTCTCGCCACAGAGAGCAACAGTCCTACAACGATAAATCATTCAATCATAACACCTCACTCATAGTTAGAAAAACTGGTGGCAGATGGCAGCACTACACATAACAAGCATTACAGAGAAACAAAAAAACTTCACGTCAGGTTTCACTACACGTACACGCACATTCCCGCATGTACCGGTTCGTTGGGGGTTCCGCGGGTGCATGTGTGGTGTAGCAGTAGTAGGTAGGGCCTCCAAAAAAAAAATGGCTCGGGGATCCATGACGTTCTTGGGTCAGCCACCTCGTTGGGCAATGTGGCGTTGTATTTGCAATTATCTCTCTACTGTTTTTTCCTCCCCCCCCCCCCCGATTTATTTTTTTTACCCTTTCTTCCTTTTTTAAACGTAGAACAAGGCATTCATCAGTTATACGTCTAATACAGATCATTAAAATTTATCGCCAGCAGCTTGTACGCGAAGAGGTTAAGTACGAGAGCTTTGTGCGAAATATGGCACATTTTTACGAGTATATATGTCGGGGAGAGAAAAATTACGGGAGAGTACAAAAACTGTCCTGTAAAATAAGGGGAAATATGATCAACCTGTACGCACCAGTTTCTGGCCTACGGGCTGAAAAAGTTGTGCACCCAGGCTTAAGACGAAGTTTATTTTAATAGAAAGATCAGGGTCATAAGAAAGTGATGTGATAATTACCCTTTCTTGGCTCAAAGTATATGCCTATCATTTGAGTCTCACAGTTGCGAAACTCGTTAAGCGCCAACCAAACAGCAAGTGGAAAAGAAGCGGCCTGCTTGAAGTTTAAAATTTTAACGGCATAATATTAACATTTTAACAAGCGTCAGCTCAAAAAAATACTCAGCAAGAGTTTATTGTCACTTTGTGTAAAAAAATCTGGTTGGCGCTTAACACGAGTTTTGCAACTGTACGACTCAATTTACATTTTACACAACAATCGTGCTTCTAGATCTCATTACCGTGAGAAAACATTATTTATTCGGGCCGTTCGCGTGGGCCCATAGATCAAGACAACCCTAAGCGAAGTGACGACACCTGAATTGCTGTCCAGTACATTAGTCTTTGATTGAATTGGGCTTGGCTCGAATCCCGCACTTGCCATGACCTTCCAGCCTCAAAAAGAGCCAAAGGAGCCGCCTTCTTTTCCGATCCGTCTGACCATTGCAATTTTTGTTCCTCTTGATGTTTACTAACAACTCTCTGAGTGTGTAGGTCCATTAACAGAACACCCTGTATAAAACAATTTTAACATTTATATTAGCTAACAGCGTTCAACAGATGATCTGTATTCATTTCTGTTGGGCTGCGGAATACAAATACAACGCCACAACAGGCAAATTGCCCAACGAGGTGGCTGACTTAAGAACATCATGGATCCCCGAGCCATTTTTTGGAGGCCCTACCTACTACTAATCTTCTCGGGCCATGGACCGTTTCCCACCAACTTCAAGCGTTTCAAAATTTCCGACAACGAGCAATGTATATGCGGAGGAGTGGGAAGTCCAATTCACTTTGCTACGGAATGTGTCCACACCAGTCGTTTCCACTTAGTTAAGCCACGGCCGCAATTGGAGAACGAGTGGTTTAAAAGAATGGCCAAGGATGATGAGGCACTCGGGAAAATCAAGGAACTGGTCGGCTTTCTGGAAGAGAGTATGGAGTGGCTCCATAATGAGCGGCAGATCGAGCGACGAGCCCACCTGCACCCAGGAGAAGGAGTGAGAGAATCAGAAGGCGTCAGGAGACAGAACAGGAGACGGGACGACAGGGAGAAGAAGAATGGACTGAGGAGGAAAACGAAGATCAAGAGGCAGACGATCCAGGCTCCGACTTCCAATGAGGACGAGGCGAAGAAGGAGGAAATCACGAATTAGTATCTAATTAAATGGGGGCGAAGGCTGTTCCTTGTGGGCGAAGGTCGCGGGGCGGCTCCCTTGGGGCCGTGCCGGGTGGGCGGCTGGACTTTGGGGGCTGGGTGGCGGCTGGTCGGGCAGTTGAATGCATACAGTCGCTTTCGTTGGCTTTCACGCCTTGAAGTTGGGAACCACAGAAAACCAACTTCAGCCGACCACCACTGTGGGATTCGAATCCGGATCCTGGCATCGCGAGTCCGTCACTATAACCACCACAGCGGCAACTTTATTTATTTATTTTATTGGACAGAACACGTTGCAAAATACAAAGAAAGACAGATGACAAGACAAAAATGCATAAAAGATAAACAAAAATGGACATACATTATACAACCACTTTGTGACCCTCAAGGGACTGCTTGTCCTTCCAGAAGGTCAAAATAATTTATAATATTAAATTTATATTTTTCAAAGCAACCTTCTTATCATAATCAGTGATCATTATACACGTGCACACGCACGATAATTGAATTTTTATAATACGTCACACAAAAACATATGTCGAAAGAATTACAAATTAAAGTAATTATATCCTGTTCATATGTTCATAGTATTACCTCTTCGAAGTTTGATGATTAGTGATCACGCAAACTGTTGAAAATATACATGTTTTTCATAAATATTTCTATGCACAAGAATTAAACACACGTATTGTAAAAGTGGAGAGAAAAATCTTTTCCAATGCAAATATTCTACAAATATGCAAATATTTTATTAGTGTTTCCAAAACTATACTCTCCGCGAGACAAAAAAATGTTATTAATTCAATCTCTTATTAGTATGATTATCAGCTTGATATTTATTTAATACTAGCTATAATACCCGGCATTGCCCGGGTTTTCTTCAATGAGGCTTTTTCGATCATGTGTGATATCTCCCTCTTTCTTTAAGGGACATACAAACCGTGTCTAAGTTAACCAATATGGCGACTTCCTGCGCGATTCATGAAATAAACAAATCCAGATTTAAAGAAACGTAGAAATGAATATATTTTTTTCCCTTTTTTAAGGGCGCTAAGTATTTCGATTCCCCCCTCCCCCTTTTTGAACTTCAAGTTACCTATTTCTGCCTATTTCAGCTTCCAAAAATGCTTAGTTAAAGCTGTGTAATTTCTTCGATGTACTTTTTATGGGCCCATATAATTAATTTTAAAACCACCTAAACTATATGAATTTATGCAGTTGAATATTAAAAGACAATACGGGGACATTAATTTTCATGTTTGAGAAGATGTAAATAAAAAGTTGAAATCAATGTTATTGCATGAATATCGAACTCGAAAGTAGGTCCGGCTAATTACTTCATATTTAACTTTTTGGGCTTCTCTCGTATATCTCTAAGCGAACTCAATGTTTCAAAAATCTAGAATTCTATACAATTTTTAAAATTATTGATGTGACAGAAAACTCCACAAAATTTCTACAGTAAAATCGGCAATTTTAACATTGATTTCTATGAGGATCACCCTTTTCCTGACTCTCAAAGCGATGCTGATGATGATTATGACGTCTATTCAAAAAGCCTCATTACTGAGAGTATATTGAAAATGTGGCAAACCATTATAAAGGCATAAACTATTATACATAACTGGCAGCATTAAAGAAGTGACAAACCATTGTAAAGACATAAACACGTCTGAAATTCATCGCTAGGGAACCACGGTAACCAAAGTAAACGTTCGGAAAGTGATTGTTGAGGCCCAAAAACCATTGTCGCCCGACAGTTTTTTTGGCCGTTTGGGGCATTTGCCCTGCTCTGACGAAATTTTAAAGTAGCCTATCGTTCAAGTCGGGTCCCGTTTGGTATATATGCAAAATTTGGCGACGATCGATCTAAAATTGTAGATTTGTATAGAGAACATACACAGACAGACAGAAAATCAATTTTATATATATAGATAGATATATAGATTTTTGTGGAGCAGTGTAACTAAAACATTTCTTGAAGAGAGTTTTATTAGTTTTTGACACACTTGATATTCACGATACTTAATTTAGTTGATGATCTGTTTTGATTCCTTATTAACACCATTCTTCATTTGCTATAACAAATGTTTATTATTCTGTAAATACAGTTTTGTCTTATAGATAATGCGAGGCACTCAGTTTTGTTTTGATTAGAGGGATTAGTTTTTATTGCGGATCTGATTTTATTACATATATTGTCTAATTTATTTATGTTAGTATTGTATGCACCTCCCTAAGCACAGATTCCACGTGTTGCAATTGAGTAAATCCATGCATAAAATATATCTGTGAAAAAATATCTTTATCTATTGTATTTTTATGTCTATATAATACTGCTGCAAAAGTTTACACATATATACACACACATTGATATACATATACATAACTGCCAGGTCGAGTCTCGCTCTAAACCTATTTTGGTGAGCAATGTGGGATTATTTTAAATGGGGAATTGCTGGGGGAATCCTTAGCTAAAGCTCTCTCCAAAAAAAAAGACAATTCCCCATTTAAAATAATCCCACATTGCTCACCAAAATAGGTTTAGAACGAGACTCGACCTGGCAGTTATACAGTCGAATCCCGCTTTAACGAATACCGTTACAGCGAAAATTCCGTTGTAACGAACACTTTTCTAAACCCCCAGATAAGATTGCATAGGAACAATGAAATTCCTTTATAGCGAGATTTCATTATAACGAAGTGATTTCTCCGGTCCCTTGGTGTTCGTTATTACGGGATTCGACTGTATATACTATGTATATAAATGTGTGTATATGTGTATATTTCTTTTTCCTGTATTCAAGTTCTTCGTGCATTTCATGTCCGCAACACACGTGCGTACTCATATTGTCGTATTCATGTTGCTCACCAATAAGGTGTTAAACGAGATGACTCGCTCCGATGGATATTTTATATCTCACAACAATATATGACATGACAAGTGTAAGATAACAGATGAGATGGCATGAGGGGGGGGGGGCGAGCTCCAATTGCTTCATCCTAATATGTGTACATTCATCCGTCTTAACGAATCCCCGAAACTTTTCTCAACTCCCAACCCCATCTCGTCTGTAATCACCCCAAAATTTGTTAATCGCGTCAGTACGTCCGGGAAAAATATGTTGTAAAAATTTTGTATGTTTTTTTTCTTCTTTTTTGACGCGAAATAAAGTGTTCCAGATTATGCCACGAAGCTGGGCTGGAAGAGATATCGGCAACGGGATAAGTCCAGTGGTAAAGTTTTGGCGTTCATTCATTCATGCTGCAAAAGTTAGAATTTTTTTAGTTATTTTTTCACAGTGCAAATTCCATTTTAGATCATCCTGCATTGTTATGCCCAGATAGTTATGGTCGAAAACTCTGTTTATTTCTTGGCAGTTACAGTGTGATATTTTTGACATTTTATTCCCTTTAATGCTTCTACTACGTTTTCGTTGCCTTGCGTCTTCATTTTCCCACCTGAGCGTACAAAAATAGCTATAGCTATTTTTCTCAAAAAGTAGAACAGATACGACGAAACCAACGACAGATTCGGAATCAGCGCCCCAATATCACCCTAAAATCTCTGAATTATCTATGGAAATGATTTATTATACAGGGTGATTCAGAAAAGATGGGAAAAACTTTAAAAGGTGATAGCACACACGAATACAAACAATTATTTTCATCAATGGTTTGTATTCGTGTTCACGAATACATACAATGTTCACGGTCTAACATAAAATGCAAACGCGCTAGCGTTTCGAAACGGCCGCTTTGCAAACGCTTAAACCACATTCTTGTTGAAATTTATCGGGAGAAAAAGAACACACCATGCATTCAAATGTAACCTGGGGAAGAAGAAGAAGAAGAAACCGTATGCAAATCTGCGTCACAGTAAATAAAAGGCGTGGACGCCACCCCTGTGAAGTGATGCAAAATCGTTCTAACAGTTGTAACGAACGGGACAATGGCGCAACAGGAATGCCGTTCTAACGTTTGCGGCGCGGCCGTTCCGAAACGCGCTAGCGCGTTTGTGTATCATGTTGGACCATGCGTTCTTTGATGATAATTGTTTGCATTGGTTTGTACTATCACCTCTTGAAATTTTCCCTATGTTTTCTGAATCACCCTGTATTTGTTTATAACGCACAGTTTTAATATGATTTGTACGTTGCCTTATGTGTTACCATTGAAATTTAATTTTCATTTTATCTCAAAAACTATAAGTGATGGGTTTTTGTATTATTTTTCCAGTAATTAGTATCCTAAAAACTGTAAGAAACACTAATTACTTTTAAGTTTTTTCATCGCAGACCTGTGTTATTTTTCACACGCTCCTGGAAGGCTCATCACGTGCTTCAGAGCAGTGTTTCTCAACCGCCGGGCCGCGGTCCTGTCCCGGGCCTTAATATCATTCATACCGGTCCGCGAGTGATTAGCCGTTTCATTTTTCCTCATTCATTTTCCGTTGGTCGTGTGTTTTACCGGACCTTCGACTCACAATGACACCGGGCCGCGGGCTTGAAAAGGTCGAGAACCACTGCTTTAGTTGAGATTTATGGGTCTTTTCTTTCCAATGTTTCCAGATTGGACGATACCCACTCCAGGGGGAAGGGGCCCATTCACCGGACCACCATCGGTTATACTTGAAGTACACTCGATGAAGTTGATCGTACCGAGCGGGTGGTCCTAGAAGTGGGGGAGGGGTCGCCAAGGAAAAAATTCATCGGAAAGTTGAAATTTTAGTAGAAATAATAATTTGGTCTAATAATAAGTCTCTAGCCCATGGCCACCAGAAATTCATCGTAAAAATACTTCCGTCAGTCATTGACACATTTCAAAGCAAAGCATGTCTGATACTCATCTACATAAATTACTCATTTACATAATGGAATTATTTTTCTCCAAGAAATAATAGTAATAATGCAATAAAAATCTATCTATCTACACATCGTACTAGCCATTGACTGCCAATACCAAATCTGACAGGTTATTAGTTCTGAAGGTAGTTATCAACGTCAAGACGTTTGGCACTTTTCTGATTCGGGACCCACCACAGAGAGGACGATGACGATGGGCTGGCCGCGATCATCGTAACTGATCGGTCCTCCCGAGGACCGCCTGGAATCATTCTGAAAACGTTTCATCTTTCATTACAGATGCAAGATGGCACAGAAAAGCGTAATATACGTTTCGTATAATATGCGTTCATTAAATATGTATTTAAAAATTCTCCTACAGGCTACCCAACAGCGTATAGTCATAAAAGCGTCGTGTTGAATACGAAATGCCATCAATGTCGGCAGTTAATAATATAAAATACTACAAAAAAAACTTATTCAATTTGTCCTCGCGGACGCCTGTAATAAAATGCACGGAAAGGCAATCTCTTCTATTTTCCCATGGGCTTAAGCCTAACATTTTTACGGCATCGTTAAAACTTAATGCACTTCCATTGGTGTCGGTTCAATCCCGCTCTTACGTTTGTTTTTCTACGGGGATTCCTCCTGTAAAACGGACGGACAGGGGCACTTCTTCGAGCTAAATCCGATCGTAAAACGTTATAAAAAAAAAAATTTTGTAACTCGGGCTTATTTGATCCCCTCTCCCCGTATTCCATTATCCGGCCCTCGAAGCCCACCAAGATATTGGCCGGTAGCGATATAATTATAGACCGGCTCTTCGCCTTGATCACGGCAAAAGAGCCTTTTTACAAGAAGATGAAACGAAGCCGACGGACCGGTTGTCAAACACTGGCCACGTGCCGTTTTATGAACGGTTGCATACCTTTGCAACATGGTGCAGCTATACGGATATTTGGGGACACTTATTAGTGTATAGCATGTGTATATGGAGATTTCGGCTGGATAAGGAATTAGGGTAAGGGGCGATGGAAGAGTCAGAGAGAGATTCCACGTTGGTTAATTAAGGAGTGGGTAATAAAAGACACATCAGACGAATTTGGGTAAGTGGTTGTTGGTGTGGCGCACGCAAGGTGGGGAGGGGGGGGGGTTGGTGTTTGATATTTTCACAGGCGCATATCTGAATGGTGTGTGTCTTCGACTGGTATCGATCTTGGTGCTTAGTATCAATATGAAATGTCCGTACTGTCCCAAATTGCTGGGAATATCATTTGTATGAATTTTGACTATTGCATATACGAAAACTGTATCTTTTCTCTTCTTTGATATATTTGTTTCTCTCTTTCAAGGACGCGGATCGGAACCTGCACGAAAACTTTGCCATTGTACTCATCCGGTCTCCGAGTAGAGGAGAAAAAATTAAGAAAATTTCCCGATTTGTGCTAGTGACGACTGAACTTGCTAAATTCAGTGGCCAGTCACGAACGAGAGGCAAACCGTTGGCTCAATCCCACAGTTTTTACGGACATATTAAACACGTCAAACACAATGCAAATAAAAAAACAAACCGTGTTTTTATTAGTTTCGCGTCTATTTTTTTTAATGATTTTTTCATCTATTTTTTACCAATTTATCACCTGCCATTTGTTTCTAGTGAGTATCTAGTGCACATCTGAATATATCATACAAGTCATTAATCTTTTAGGTATGGACGCCTACTTCGGAAGGAATCCTGCCGCTGGTTAGTTAGTGAAACATACGCACAGGCGGAGATAGACACGAAAGCGGGGGTGGGGCATGATTATGATGATGATGCCAATCAAGGGCGTAGCGAGGGGGGGGGGACTTGGGGGGTCTAGTCCACCCCCCCGAAATGTGAGAAAATGACCGAAAAAAGGTTAAAAGATGGCCAAATCCATTGTTTTGTCAGTTTGGTCCCCCCCAAAATGAAAGTGGTCCCCCCCCCACGAATGAAATTTCTGGCTACGCCCCTGATGCCAATTAACACATGTGCATATTTATTAGACCAGTCGGCTCCGGCATTGCCTCTCGTATCTCCACACGTATGAACATGCATCTTTCCCAACTGAACACTTTCTTCGGGATTAAAATCCTCTAATAATATTTCATCACAATTTTTATGAAAACTCTGTTTTCAAATGCATATTCTATTGATTTTTGAGATTGATCTACCTTTAATGATGGTTTTCAATTTGCTCCATTTTCTCTCTACCTTGGCGAAATCGTCAGTAGAATTTGAAACACCATTCTCACCGTCTCAAACTCGGTAGACTCTGGAGAAGCCATCTCCTCCAACAGTGATTCCAAAGATATTTTGGTAGTTTAAAACTTGATGCGTACATCATGGAAAATTGATGGTGATGAGAGCGAGAAAAATCGCAGTCTCTACTCTCTAATGTCTGGTGGCCACGAAGCGAGTGGTGACCGTTAGCTCTCCTCTTTACGCCCGAGATGTCTTAAAATGACTTTTTAAAGGCAGAGACGAGAGACCAGAACCGACAGCAAAAAGGACATACATGATCAGAATAAAAGTACGCATACAAAAGCTGAACTACGATCATCATTGTATTCAGGAGCAGCGTCACATGTAATGATATAGGGAACTGTGGGTGTTTAGGTTGAACTTCAGTAATTGCACCTTGAAATCGTCTTGTAAAAACTTTCATCATTAAACTGCGGACGTTTAGGCACTAAAAATAGTCAAAATTGTCAGGCAAAAAAGGCGCTAAAAATACTTAAAATAGGCTCTGGAAAACACATTATTAAGAAAGGGAAGAATGATGGAGATAGACGGCTTTTTTCCCCAGCCCAAGATAACAAGGAAACAGATATTTTCAGGATATTATGCTGAGGTGAACTCCGAAAGAAAAGTCATCTTGTCTCTCCGTCGGGACTCGAACCCAGGATCTAAGATATTAATGGTTCGAAAAACTGGCTAAAATGTAGATTGCGTTTCATAGTTGCCTACTATGATGATTAAATAATGCATTATTAGCATTATTATTAAATAACTGCATTATTAGCCAAGTTATAAATTGATGGAATTGAAGTGAAAATAATCGTTTTTCCTGATCGCTCACGTTCAAGTCCAGTGTAATTCATTTGAGTGCTAAATAGTGCCTAGTTAGCGAACACCGAAAATAATGCTAGCTTAAAATCGAACTTGGTTAATTCGAAGTCAAAAGTCAATGAAAAAAAGTTTGAATTATTGAATTAATCTATCTATCTATCTATCTTGAATTATCTATGTAAAATGACTAGAAATTGCAACTTAATCATCGACATTCATGCAGGATAATAATTATCAATTATTAAAATTTTACCATCACTTACGAAACTGCTTCCCAAATTTTTTAATACTGCTACATTATGGTCATTCACCAACTCACTTGGTCATTCATGTGGTACCACACTTTGTTACTCATATGGACATCATCCTAACATCCTAACCGAACGGGGTGACCCAGTCTATATTCCGAGTAATTTCTAACTGAAAGGTCACCACCGGATTATCATATCATCTTTTCCCACGGGGCCCCAAGATCAGCCTCACAGACAAACAACTCATAACGGACATTCACCCACTCACTTAGCCATACATATGGTCATCCACTTGGTCACTCATCCATTCACATTCATATTTTCCACACTTTGTCACTCATACGGTCACTTTCCCACACTCACTTGGTCATTCATATAGTCACACACTTAAACACATATGATCAGCCGGGTCACTCATAAGGTTACTCTCCCACTCACTTCGTCCCTCGCGGTCAGGGTTCGCGGTCGATATTTTGCATGCATATGGTCACACACTTGATAACTCATACGGTCACTCACCCGGTGACTTCAAGTCGCTTCGTCACTCACACGGTCAGGGCAGACGAAATGTCGGAAGTGAAACTGCCCTTCCGTACGGTATAGAAATTACCGGCCCATACGCTAGAGCCCTATTCAATCTTCTTTTAGCCTATGATTCAATTTCAGAAATATTGCCATTAACTTTGAAAACCAAATCGCTTACTATCCCCCCGAGAGAGACGGTAAGATTTGTTCTCGAAACCGGGAACCAAAAAATACACATACATCATCAATTATGTATTGCAGGGATTATACATACTGTATATGATATGGATACGCGGTCATTATATGAATTTTTCCGAGCACGTCCGCCGGGAAATATATACGCGACGGACGATGTTAATACACAGTAACTTCATTAGGGCGTCGAATCGCTGCAATGTGGTCGACCACACGCAGGCACACACACAAGACACCCAGTCTCTTATACAGCTTAATAGGATCAGTGATTTATGCTAATATCATCTCAATGTCTCCCGAGATGTTCATTTTTTATGGCTTTTTCCCATCTGGAAGAAGCAGTAAAAACTTGGTAGAGATGCAGTCAAACTCTGTACCTTGAAGAAAAAGAATTCTTGCATTTATACTGTACTATAAATCGATGCATTCCCATCTCTCTGTCTCGAAGTAATTTTTGAAAAAAAACTCTCCATCTCGAAGGCCCGGCCATGATGAGTTTTAAAGAAAACACCGAAATTCCTTCTTCTTTTAACCCGTAAATCTGGCTTTTTTTACGGAGGTAAGGCTGGGATTACACTATAAAAGTTTGATAAAACATCTTTTATAAAATTTGAAAAATTTCACCAATAAGATTACCGGTTGCATTTGCTCGAAGGTAACCGATGCGGCTTATTGGTTGCGTTTTTATAGTTTGGTAAAATCCCTTTTTATAAAACGTGGAAAATCTAACTAATAAGGTTTATTGGCTACATTTTAGAAAATGCAACCTGCGACCTTATTGGCTGCATTTTTCAAGTTTTATAAAAGGACTTTTATCAAACTTTTATAGTGTAATACCGGCCTTACAGAAACTTATAAGAAAGGATTATTCGCATTGTAATCCATTGTGTTGATGTATCTTGTCAATTTCAGGTGGATACTATGATTGGCGGGGAGGTAGGGTTGGATGCTACGTGGACCGCTTGTTCAGCATTGCAAAAAAAAAGTCAGCAAGCACACAATCCGAAATTGCTTCAAGAAAGCTGGGTTTGGAATCGGTCATCACAGTGATGAAGGATAAGATCTGGTGGTTCAGTGGGATTCCAACGATTCTGAGGACAATGCTGAGGATGAAATTTTTATGGCAGAACCTTGTAGGCCTCTCTTATTTACTTACTTATCAAATTTACTGATTCATTTTATTTTCCTCGAGTCGCCGCGGAGCCCCTGGCAGGCTCACACGGAGCACCAGTTGAGAACTGCTGCTATAGAGAATAATGTTGACGAACTTTGCTTATAACGTCAGTGAAAGAGTGACGACCCCCTTTGGATGTAGGGACACATTTTTTAGTCACTTGATTCCGTTTCCATAGAAATTCCAAAAAAAAGAAAAAAAAAATTGAAGAAATGTCCCGTTTTTTCAACGAAACTTGTTTCAATTCAATTACCGAACACACACAAATCAGATAATACGCAAGATAAGAGATATACATAAATAAAGATAATTTGTGCATAATTTATGCACTACATGTGATTTAATGAATAACGTGATTATAAAGACACTTGCATATTTTGTTCATGTACAACCTTTCTTATTTGATGTAGAATAATTTTGATACTCTTTGTAGACTTTGTAACTGGATTATTGGGTTTAGACCTTAAAAGCGCGTTTGGTTGACCATTGACGAGATAGGAAGGGTGTCCCGTAAATTGTTGAATAGTTTGAAAATTCATAAAAATATAAGCAATTGGTTTTTTTGAACGCGTTTTGTGAAAAAGTTATTCCCCACAAAGAAGGGTTTCTTTTTTGCAATAGAAAAAAAATGTAGTTCAAATTTTCGTGGGTAGAGAGCGCTACACAAAGTAAAAATCGGAAGCCTGTAAACTGATTGATTGTTTATCTCTGAATTTTCGAAATACTAACTCTTACATAAGGTTTTTATTGCGATGTTGAGATTGTGTGGTGGGGGGAAGAAGCACTGTTGATTAAGTTATTTTACCTCAGCCCCCGAATCGCCGGCTGAAGCTTCACGAACGTTCCAGACACAGAAGGGATTGACGAAAGGTTCTGGTCGAAAGGACGGTGATTCGTTTTTGTGCAGCACTCTCTATCGATAAAACTTTGAACAACATTTGTCTCTACCAAATAAAAAAGTATCCCCATTCGTGAGAATAATTTTCGCTGTAACCGCATTTAGTTTTACCAATTCCTTCACTGTTTTATGCACTTTAAAACTACAATAAAACCTCTCTTTTACGGACACCAACGGGGCAAAAAAAAAAAATCCGTCCATAAAACAGGTGTTTGAAATACATACTTTTGTCGTACAATGGGAAATTAATATTTGGCCGTAAGAGAGGGGTGACAGTTGGAAGCGGTTTTAATGTATTTACGAATTTGTGGGGCACACTATACACATTGACTAATTAATCAGGCACTGACATAGCAGCATTCATGCTTTACTCGACTCTGTGTGTTTGGGACTCTTGGTCGCCGTTGGACACGTCCCCGTTTTGGTTATTTTTTTTCGCTATCGCCTAAGCTATTAGTGATTTCAGTTTTGTGCGATACATCAGCATAAGGCACCTTAATAGGAACGCGGACTCATCGTCCTCCATCCTCTCAACATAAAAGTGGTTTCACCGCTCCAAGTGACGTCGAATTATTTGAAAAAAAGTGCAAGATATCAAACAGCGATTGGCTATAGCGGTGATACTGATGCCACAATTGCGCTCGGAGATGGACGGGAAGTCTGACTAGGATTTCAAGGCCTACACCAGCAAATCGCAACCTGCAGTATGAGACCTTCTTTTTCGTTCAAAACGAGCATGATTCCCGGTCTATCGCCCCGGGCAATTTAGTACTAAGCGAGTTGTGCTGGAAGTGTGCACGTGTACTTGACAGTCTGGGTCCTGTGTGAGTTTTCAGTTCTCCCTTCTACGTATGTTTGAAATCGTGACTGAAGTGTGATGATTGCACAATTGTATCATAGTAGGTCTGCTCGCCACAGTGGTGGTAGCTGAAATTAGTTTCCTGTAGGTCCCAACTTCGAGACGCAAATGCGATCCGATCTCCCAGTTAAATAGTCTCACCACAGAGAGCGACAGGCCTATAACAGTAAAATTATTCAATCATTATACTTCACTCAAAGTTAGAAAAATTGATGGCAGATGGCACGTTAGTTTCACATCACGGGCACGCATATACCGGCATCCAATTAGTTAAAAATTCCGTAGAGCCGTCGTTCTCAAACGTCTGTCGCCCGCGGCTCCCTTGTCCAATTTGTTTAACCTGTGGCTTCCCAGATTAGTGGATATTTTCCCATATAAAAGAACCACTCCAAAGCATAAATAGGTACACAGACCAATACGTTCAGCTCGCCGCGACACCCCTGACATAGGATGGCGAGCCTCTAGGAGCCGCGACGCATACTTCGAGAACCACTGACCTAGAGGAATGTGTACGGGGTGCATGTACGGTTAAGTAGTAGTAGTAGTAGGTTTGCTGCTCATTGTGGCGAGGCTTTTCAATTGGTGGATCGGCTCGCACTCGTGACTCGAAGCTGAGAACCAACACAGGGGCTTTACGGATACGTGCAAAATTGGGATGGGTTCACATCTACACGGCACTAACCGTGTCGTGTGAGACACGGCAAACATTCTTTAACATTAAACCAATCAACGCAATCAGGTCTATCGTATCGTGGCTGGGCAGGCACTGACATACATTTTTATGTTAAGGGGCCATTCAAATATTACGTAAGCAGATTTTCAGCCATTTTTGACCCCCTTCCCCCCACTTTGTCAGCAAAACACTGACCCCCTCCCCCCCCCCCCCGTCAACAAAATTTCGTCAGAAGCTTAGAATATTTCATATCTTCAAAAAGGGGTGGTTGATGACGTAAGAAACCTTCAAACCCCCCCCTTCCCCCCTTGTCATCAAAAGTCAGTAAATCCGAAACCCACCTCGATGCTGACGTAATACTTGTATGACCCCTAAGGAATGAATATCCAGAGAAAAAAATTCCGCTGCACATGCTAGTATCGTCAATTATTTCTAGATTTCAATTATTCGGATGTCGAACTTGTCGTAAGGGTGCTCTTCTTTTGGTTGAAAACAAATAACATTGAAATTAACAGAAATTGATTATAATAATAACACATAAAGGTATTTTCTTCGGAAAATTCAATTTAAAAATATTTTTTTTTGCATTAAAAAATAAATTTTTCATCGTGGGAGGGAGGCACGAGCCCCCCCCCCGTACGTCTCTGATCCCACCAATACGCGTTAGGATTCAGAGGGGGGCAGAGCTGATGACGAAATTTTGCTGAGAAGGGAGGTGGTCAAAAATGGCTAAAAATTTGCTTACGTAATATTTGAACGGCCCCTAAGTGAATGTCTGAATAAGTTATCAAGTGAGTGACCATATGTGTGAGTGTGCACGTGACTGTACGAATGGGTGGCCGTGTGAATGACCAAAACGGTGATATTATAAATTCTTAAGTTAGTGACCGTATGAATATCCAAGTGAGTGATCGTATGAATGATCAAAAGAGAATAACCATATAAATGCTTAAGTGAGTGACCTTATGAGTGGCCAAGTGAAACACCGAGTGATTGACCGTATGAACGACCGAGTGGGTGATCGAGTGATTGACTGTGAGTTACTGAAGGATTGACTATCATACTATCATTCATATGTTCACTCACACGGTGATCATTCATATGATCAGGGAAGGCGAAATGTCGGGATAAATGCTCAACTCACTTGATCACTGATAGGCACTCAATTGGTCATTCATATGGTCACTCACTGTGTCTCATATGGTCAGGGCAGGTGAAATGTCGAGGGTAAATTTTAAAGCTCACTTAATCATTCATACGGTCACTCACACCATCATTCATACGGTCACTCATATGGTCAAGGAAGGAGAAATAACGAGGTAAATGTCCAACTCGCTTGATAGAGTCAATCAATTGGTCGATCATATGGTCTGGGCAGGCGAATTGTCAGGGGTGAAATTTCTGGGTGCCAAATGTACCGGGGACGAAATGTGGGAGTTGAAATGTTGGGGGGCAAAGATTCCTTAAACCGGAAAATTCACTGACAACAGTTCGCCACCAGTGAGTGAGTCACTTAGTGATTGAGCAAGTGTGTGAGTTGAGAGACCAATGAGTTGGCCAAATAACTAGCAAATAAGCTAGTGGGTGAGTGAGTAACCGGAAGAGTGTGTGAGTGACCATTTGAGTGACTAACTTTCTTGCCCACCTGCTCACTCAATCGTTCGCTCGTTTGTGAATGCCTGCTCCTTACTTGTTCATTTGCTCACCTGCTCCCTCACTTGTTCATTTGCTCACCTGCTCCCTCACTTGTTCATCTGTTCACTCGCTTACTAATTTACTAATTCACCTACTCTCTTTCTCACTTGCTCATAAAACCACTACTACGTTCGCTCACCACCTCTCTCACTCACTCGCTCACTTTCTCACCTGCTCATTTGCTCACTTACTCGTTCATTCACTCAGCTGCTCACTCACTTGCTTATTCATCCACTCTGAGCAATTGAGTGGATGAATAAGCAAGTGTCACTAACTCCTCACTCATTCGCTTACTCAATCTTTCATTCGCGTACTCAATCACACATTCGCTTCTGACTTACGCACTCACTTGCTGACTTCCTGGTTCTCTTGATCAATCACTCATTTGCTTACTTATTCCCTCAGTTATTAATTTGTTCACTCACTCCCCTGCTCATTCACTCACTCCCTATGTCCCTTTATCGATGAATTATTTGTCGATGAATATTTTCCTAGCGGTGAATTGTCATTGCGGCGAATCGTTGGCGATGAATTTTCCGTACACACGCTCTGTAATACATGGATTTCATTTCATGTACCTGCCCCTAAAAACTGCACAAGTTCCAAAAGAAACGCCCCAAACAAAAATACACAAATACTCCTCATAGAAAAAGTCAGCCCCCTAATGTCAACTTGTTGGCCCCCGTTTGAGTTCATTCAATAGGAAAATGCATACCATACATACGACAAAAAGAAATCAATAAGTATCCGAATATTCTGATTATAACCACTGATCCGTACAAAAAAGGGTTAAACTAAGACCATTCCTCCGTCCATACACGTCCCCGGACAGTACACAAAGAACGAAAAACGTCCCGGGAAAGGCCAAAACACACAAATACGGGAAGAAAAAAACGGGCAACACACACACAATATGTATAAATAATAACAGAGCACACGAACCATTCATAAAGCATTTCCCTGAGACGTTTGACAAACACCCCCCCCGACCCCCAAAAGACTATTTTTATGTATTTTACGTGAATACAAGGCCCTCCCGCGTGGGTCAACCCTTCATGCCCCGTGTTCGGTTCTAATCCCTTGGCTTGTCAAACCTTTTAAAACTTACCTTTTCTTCGTGATTGAGTCATGTGCGTGACAAATTCATACGAGGGAAATAGAACGTGTGTGGGGGGAAGGGAGACCCTTTTTATACACGGGGCGCGATCCATCATACCAGGGTTCGGTCCCCCTACTCTTCTAGGTTCGGGGGGCGTTGGAAGAAATATTGCTTCCTTTTCGGAACTTTCTGGTGGGGATGTCCGGAGGTCAACATTCAATAATCGGACACCGGAATGATTTCGCAACCGTTTCGAATCACGTTTGCCGTAGGATAGGCGTATTTCCGATAGCGTATGCATGGGAAATTCGTGCCGTAATATATCATAGGAACTCACATTCGAGTAATGTTTATATCAGTAAATACGCAACTGCCTGGAATTATGAAGGCCACCGTGTTCTGTATCGGGGTCCCTAGGAAAGAGATTCCACGTGCTTGTTATCAAATCTATGGCGTGAAAATACAAAAAAATAAGATTCATCTGAAACACACTCCTGGGATCAATAACCAAGCGCGGATCAAGACGGGTGCGATCTCCACTCCCACGAGCCGACTAATATGGGGGGAAAAATTGTCTGTCCCGTAAAATACGGGATGATTCCACGCACATACGCAATAAGTCGCTTCTCTGACTCATCATCGCCCTGGAACCGTCGACCTCAGTTCGTTTCGCAGTAGAAGATGTCCGCCTCCGTTCCATCGGCAGCCGAATATATCTGCCTCCACTCCATTCACAGCTGAAGATGTCTGCCTCCGCTTCATTTGCACCTGAAGATACCTGCCTCCCCTTCATTCGAATTTTTCTGTCTCTGCACCATTCGCAGCTGAAGATGCCGGTTTCCGCTCAGGTGCGAATCCAGAAGGGGCGGGGGGGGGGGCGATGGGAAACGACCACACTTCCCAACAGCCTAATAATATGGGAAAATTTGTATGCTCCGTGTGTAAAATACTGGAAGATCAAACGAACTTACACAATTTGCCACTCCTGTCACATCGTCCTGGATCCGCGCCTGTCAGCCTACCTAATCCTCCATTTTCTCAACATGACTCTATCCTTTTTCATGTCATCGACTAATTCATCTATCATTAAGTTCACTAATACCTGAAATTATGAAGACCACAATCTCTATAGGACCCCAGAAAAGAGTATTCACGTGCTTGTATCCATAAAATTAATAGAGCGTGAAAACACAAAAATTAAAAGATTCGTCTTGGGGCCCCCCTGGGGTCCCAGTAACGCTCCATTTTCTCAACATCACTTCATAGACTGATACATTTGAACTTTATTGGTATGAGCAAAAGATGAATTACATAACTTTACAAATGATATAATTTTATGGAAAAATAACGCAATAATGTGATAAATGTAAAACATGTTTGGTCCATACAAAATATTTTATCACAACATTTTTGATGATGGTAAATGTGACGAATGTGAGTGAATATTAACATAAAAAAATATATACGTAATAGCAATGTTGACATCTGACTATTTTTTTTGGCATTTTGGACTTGATAGATGGCGTATTTTCGACATGGCCCAGTATTCTTTCGGCCAGTTACGAGAAGCAGAGCTTGACAGAAGAGCATCCGAGACCGCCCATCCCTTTGGGAAAGAGCGCAAACCTTCCCAAGATGTGTCTCTCTGGATGATCAGCGGTCACGTCTGTCTGTCTGTCATAAGAGCATCATGGGTAGAGCTCCTTGAAATATTAGACTGGCTCATCTTTGAGCGAAAGTGTGACATCAGTATTATCACTATAGTCGATTTCGTTATTCTTCTCTCCTGCTCCATTTTTCAACGATTAGATGTCACTTGAACCAGTTTTTCGTTCAAAGATGAAGTATCATGACGCTTTACAGGCACTTTAATAAGGGGCAGGATGCCCAGACGTTCCGGTATGTCTAGGACAGTCCCGGATATACTAGGTCCCGGATATACTAGGTCATTTTTCGGTTGCTCCAGCCATGACTCCCATATCCTGGAGCAGGGTCCCCAGGCTAGAATCTTCCGCGGGTCCACGGTCAAAATTTTCACGATCTATAGTTAATTTATAGCGTGAAAAGCAAAAAAAAAAAAAAAAAAAAAAGATTTGTCCCGGGCCCCAGGGCAAGAGTCCTGTCAGCCCCGCCCTTGTAGAGCCAAGGCTCCAGCAGAGCATAATTGCTCATAGAAAGTAAATATTTTTCGAGTGTTTATGATATATTTGGTGAGAAATGACTGGATGATATGGACACGCCTTTAAAGATTCCTGAGGAGAATGTGCTCTAGGATCCCTACCAGTCAGCAATTGCTCACATTAATTCTGATTCTAGATCATCATCATTCTAGATCCCAACATGTGTTCCGTGTACATTTCCCAAGGGCTCAGTGGGTGTTTCAGGCAGTTTCGGGGTGTTTGAGCAGTATGTTCAGTAAATAAATAGAAAAAAAGAGTCCTATAAGGGAGTTCCACCATAGAAACTGATTCTAAAAGAAAGGCTCCACGAGTCAAAATGAGTGGGAACCGCTGTTCTGGATTATCATAAACTCATGCGCACCTGGAATTTCTGGCCAGTGCGTGAAGGGGCCGAAGCGTTTTAACGGCACTGCAAAGCACCTAGGTTTATACTGTCTTCTTTTTGTCTAATAAACTGCATTCCAGTTCGTAACAGCTGATTTTTCGTGACCACGATTATTGGAAAATTATATTCTTCCATGAACTGACTTTGGGACCCCATTAATGAACGCATCCTCTGCCGCCAGATTTATCCCGTTGCCGAGATGCCTTCCAGCCCAGCTTTATGGCAGAATTTGGAATGCACTTCAGGGCTCCTTTTGTTGGACGGACACAAAATTTTTATAATCATGACACCAGAAACTTTTTTTGCTAAATATGAGATGAGGTCGTGGCTCCCATATCTTGTATCCGGGCCCCCTCTAGAGTGAATTTATAGTGTGAAAAATAAAACCAAAAAAAAGATAAGTATCACCCTGGGCCGCAGGGTTGGGCCCCTCAGCCCTTCCCTACGGGGGAACGAGGTTTTTCAGGAATCAAAATATTTGTACTAATTTAATGACCAATTTCGATCAGCAATGTGATCGCTCCAAAGTTTTCGCTCAGACACCCTTTTCCCATCACCATGGCCTCCACATTGATTCAGACACTGGGTTCGTGGGTATCTGCCGCGATTCTTCAAACCAGTTCCGTGGCCTATGGTCGGTTCTGTTGTTCGTCGATGTCCTGCTGGTGCTTGAAGACGGCTCGACAAGCACAGTCGGGCGGACTACTGAAGACAAGAAGCGACAGCTGTTTGTCGTCGACGTGTCTTTCCCACATGGTTCCGAACTCATGACACAGTTCCATCTCGTGAATGTGGGGGGCACCAAGTTCCTATGACTCGTGAAAGCACTGTTCAAGTCATTTGTGCAGTTCGTCGTTGACGGAGAGGGTATCCTCTCCGTGTGTTGTGCATTGCTGCTGCTGCTGCAGCCATTGTTGCCAGGACCTCCTCTATACGATGTCAGGACATTGCTCAAATGGTCGATGAGATTTTGGTACGTTTTTCTGTTCACCGATGCCACATGCTTTGTTTCTAAGGACGTCAGGAAATCAGCGACTTCCGTCAAGCATCTCTGATAGCCATCTTGGAAAGAATCACTCTGAGCTGGATCTGTCAAGGAATCATAGTATCAAATACAAATCATAGTATCAGACCAAAAGACAGAAATATCACGAATATTGCGGCCGATATAATTTCACAACTTGAGTATCATGGAATGATTTCAATACTCAAATCCGTTTCATGCGTACATGTTCAACTCGTGCCCCGCGAACCCATATGATGGGGCCAAAAAGGCCACGCCAAATACGGATATTTTAATGGAAATTTGCGAATATTACATGCCCAATAAAACTTAACCAAGTGACATAAATCAAGGTTCTCTACAAGTCCAAAGAAAGCAGGGCCATACGCAGGAGCGTAGGGAGCTAAACCAGGTTAGGGTACGTTAGGTACGTTTCCTCTTAAATTTTGGGTTACTAACACGCTAGAAGAATTTTTTCTTAGCAATAATCGATTGAGATAGCATTTAAAGGTGTTTTCTATCGATATTTTACATCTTGGAATCTTATGAGGAACGGCGGTGGCCTTTATCGCCCCGCATTCTGGAGCTCCATATGTTGGGACCTCCAGCGAGATCTCCGGCAGGCCAGGATTTCATGAGTCCGTCTGTGGTATTAAGATAAAACAGGACCCATCTCGGGTCCACAGGCTAGAGCTCTGTGGAAGTGGCTTGGCTTGAAGTCATAATGGTCTTGAATGTTCTTCGAAGGGAACCATCAAAACAGGAGCACCAACGTGATAACCTTGCCACCAGCATAAGTGGATTCTTCATTGGGGGTGTAGGTCAAGACTTTGTGATTATGAAATAAGGTGCTTTTTAGTTCCATTTCTGCCCGTCACGCTTCACGCCAAATAATAGCAAAGTCCTCGGAAAATTTCAGGACTGAAAATTTAGGTACGTATTTCCGTTTCAGCAATCATTTTCTGTGGTCATTTCGCTGTTTCTGTTGTATCCCTGCGTCAGAAAAGTTTCTGACAAGGACGAACCCCGGGCATCGAACTCGCGACACCTCTATACACCCTTTGGTACTTTAAGTGAGCGTTTTATCGACCTTGTTTACGGCTTCAATGGCGTCTGTAGATTTCACTTATGTGATGACTTTTGTGACTGACGAAGCATGGTAATTTCTCACTCCCGCTTAAGTTAGGCCTGCACCGACTTTTTAAAAGCGATTTGGTACGGGTAGACAAAGGCAATCGTGTCCCAACTTGGGTTAGAACACGGTCCTGCGCAGCTTTTTTTGTAATTTAAATGGATGAAACACGGACGTACTCGTAGTATGGTACAGTAAGCATCGCTTAACGATATGCCGATCTTACAAATTTCCAGTTCCCAAGACGGTTCCAGCTTGATTTCTTAATAATAGAACGTGTGTGTGTATATTAATTTCTTACCTTTAGAATCATTCAACGATTAACGAAAAAAGTAATATTCATAAACGCTTATGATTATTAGTCTCGAACCCCAAATTTCTCGGAATATTGGTCTATTTGAGAAGTAGAAGGTCTCCGACTACGTTGAAAACGTCATTTTGGAAGCAAATATGGATTTTCATTTTTTTTATTTTTTATAAAAGCCCTATTTGTTGTGATTCCAAAACGGGCCTTGGTTTGTTCATATGATGCTTAGAATCAAAGTTACGTTCACTTTAGTGTTGCGGTTTTACATACAAGTAATACGCGAATAAAGACTTTAAACGTGTTTTACGAAGAATGCTATTTTTTTGACATTTTACTAGACTTTGTGACATGATTTGTAAAAATTGATGCATCGCATCCTTACGAAATTTTAATGTGATATTTTGCTATATATTGTTGAGATTATGAACCAAAATCTAAGGTCTATCACATATATTTTCTGAATTACAGTGTTTTATAGACAAAATGTAGGATGAAATTTCAAAAACTTCACACGTACTTAAACATATTTTGGTGTAACTTATGAACATATCATGCAATCCTTTAAATTTCGATTCATAACCTGCAACATTACTAGCTAAATGCACCGTGAAAATCACAAAGCATTTCATTAATAAAACTTTTGGCAATCGTGTTTCAAATATCACGTTAATTTTGCCTAAAATTTGGAATAAAAACGACTTTTTCATAGAAAATATAATAGATAGACCAAAATCTGTCACTGCTTTCACCATTTCGAGACACTTTCTATCAAAAAAAATGTATTTAAAGTTCACTCCAGAACCATTTCAAAGAAAAGTGACGAGAAAGGTAGTCGGATACCTTAATAAATACAAAATTGATGATCGATTTAGGAATGCGTAGTAGGCATTCGTTCCATCTAGAAAAGCGTGGTCTCAGACATAGATTTTCGGTCAACTTCAGCGGTTTCGGCTCGGCGAATCAGTCAGCCAGGGCATGTTATTTTACATGTACAGATTAGTAATACAAACAAAGGCAATTGAATAATTTTCATTCAGTTAGAATCGAATTATCAAGTCTACATGCAGACCACCTACGCCATCGTCGCAGACTACCTCTTGTAGGCGCACCACAGGTTGAGAAACGCTGTTATAAGCTATGTTTTGCGGACGAAACAACCCTAGGATTGTCTATATACTAATTTAAGATAGCACAAGAGGGGACAAAAATCGGTATTTCTCTCTCCTCACCTCCAGACTTTTCGTCATCTTTGATCCTTTTCACGTACTGCACAGTCATCTCCAGTATGTCGGCTTTCTCCAAACGACTCGCTCGTCCCTGGGTCTGTACCGTAAAAAAAATCACAAGGAGAGATCAACGATATGATACCACTTAGTTAATGAAAATTCAATGATACATGAACATGGTTATTAAGTTATTGAAAAGAAACAACAATAAAAGTTTTTTTAGGTCATTATGGTGATCTTAAACGGTAGTTAAGAAATTTTTTTAGATTCAGGTAGAAAATATACCACATTTATAAATTGTCACTACGTGTAAACAGTAATGATATATATATGTATAATAATTTCCTTAGGTTTCTGGCGATCAAAAATAAGTCTTAATTAAATTAATGTGAAGTGTCGGATTACGATTATTTAGCCTGTACAGAAATTTTTACAGTTACAACATGACTGGCATATTGGAAATGGTCCCAAGGTGACGTCTTCGAAAACTTTTGAAAAAAAAGAAACTACCATTCATTTTGGATGCGAGGATCCGGGTTCGAACCCCACAGTGGTGGTCGGCTGAAGTTGGTTTTCTGTGGTTCCCAACTTCAAGGCGCAAATGCGAGCCGATCTCCCCGTTAAAAAGTCTCGCCACAGAGAGCAACAGTCCTACAACGGTAAATCATTCAATCATAACACTTCACTCATAGTTAGAAAAACTGGTGGCAGATGGCAGCACTACACATAACAAGCATTACAGAGAAACAAAAAAAAACTTCACGTCAGGTTTCACTACACGTACACGCACATTCCCGCATGTACCGATTCGTTGGGGGGTTCCGCGGGGGGGGGGTGTGGGTGGGGTGCATGTGTGGTGTAGCAGTAGTAGGTAGGGCCTCCAAAACATGGCTCGGGGGATCCATGATGTTCTTAAGTCAGCCACCTCGTTGGGCAATTTGCCTGTTGTGGCGTTGTATTTGTATTACAAATGATATTGTATATTGTATGATATTGTTGTGATGTATTACAAAACTTAATGCACAAAACTATAGAAAACGACAATACAGGCCAAGAATGACTAAAAATCCCGCATAACACTAGAGTGTTAGAGTGACGTCATTCAAGCAACATGTGATCAAGTACAGCACAGGAAAGGTAAATAACTAGTTAGGGGGCTGTTCAAGTATTACGTAAGCAAATTTTTAAGGCATTTTTGACCCCCCCCCCTTGTCAGCAAAAGTCAGCAAAACGCAGACCACCTTCCCCCCTCTTGTCAGCAAAATTTCGTCATCAGCTCTGCCCCTCTGAATCCTAACTCATATTTTCATAAAGGGTGGTCGATGACGTAAGCATTATCCAAACCCCCCCCTCCCCCCCCCGCCATCAAAAGTCGGAAACCCTCTTCCCCCCCCCCCCATCGATGATGACGTAATACTTGAATGACCCCTTACAGAACGGAGAAGCTGGAAGAAAGAAAGGGAAAGAAAGTGAAAAAAAATACGGTTTTTTTTTGTGTGTGTATCAATAACACCAAATATCACCAAGAAGGGTAAGAGGCAATAAGTCGCCAACTGTTATAATTTTTTGCGGCTTTCATAATTGCATTACGATACCAATTTTTTGCTTTGTTTTTATTTGTTTCTGGGTGAAATTGAATTTTTTCACCCTTGGGACCCTTTCCTTGTGAGTAAAATCTCATTATTTGTTTTCTGTACAGCAGCATGAAACCTACACAGGATTATTAGTCCTTAAACCGTTTGTTACAGAAACATACTTCCAGTTAATATCCAATTAACGTGCCATTTTAAATGTACATGCCATTTATTTTACATATTTATTTCAGGTAATTTGCGTTGAAAAAAAAAATCAAATGTATTGTAATGAATATGACAATGAATGCTCATCACGTATGTTTTTCATGTGGAACTTTTTTTTTCTCAACGAATGTACATTTTAATTCACTGTATACTTTATTTCCTGTGCCAAGGGCAATTCATTTACTAGTAATAGGTAGCAATTTTCGGCTGACAACTTGCAATAGTTTTGGTGAAGTTCCATATTTATGGTTCCAATGCCTTGTATTTTACTTACTATAATATGGTTGCCTTTTAATCGTAATGAAAAGTACGATATTTGGTTGCAACTGGTTATATTTTTCGAACTGGAGACGTTATGAAAACCATAACCTCGTATATAACGATCCCTCGGTTATATATCCGATTTTGTGGGAAACAATGCAATTGTTGTTCAACACCGTTATAGTAGTTTGCATGCATTCCTCCGTCGGTATTAGCGGGGCTCACATTCCAGGAATCGCTACGAATACGGAAAATCCACTCATGACTCGAGAACCATAAACTTCTGTTTTCAGGTATCTCGTTTATATCCGCTCTGCGGTGCAGAAGTAGAAAGGGATGTCCTGTGATTCTCGTCAATATTTTCCTCAACAAGCATTATAATATCTGTTAGTTGTTTCTTACTTTCAGTAATACGTATCTTCAGTAATTTTTTTAGAATATGGTTACGAAGCTTCCTCGACATTTCTTGCATTTGCATCTTCCTCGATTGAATACAATTGTTATTGAATAATGCGCATAGCGAAAAAATGCTCGCATAAACTCTGGTCTAACAGTGGAATGCTAGGTTGAGTTAGGAGGCAGGCATATAGTGACACGCCATGGTATTTTTTAATATTTCACTCAAAATCACATTCAAAATATTCTTAAATCCCTCGCTAGGTTCTACTCCTACGAAAGTGTATACAGCCATCGGTATTTTTCACTATTCTACCCTTTAAGGTTGTTAATGAAGTTTCTGTGAAGCTGTTTTCTTTGTAGTGCACATAAGTGTTGCGCAGGGAAACTACTTTACAGCATGAAAGAGCTAACTGAAAATTTATTCATTAATGAATCAATCATAATTTTATTGCTGCTATCCCTGATGATAATGCTACCTCTCGATATAAGGGATAACCCCTCTGCAACCACATTTTTTTTTGGTTCGCAGAATACCGTTATATCGAGGTTTCACTCTATTTCAAATTTTTCATTCAAGCTTTTAACATTCATAAACATTTAAACAACAATCTTTAAGAAACATTTTCAGAAGCATTGGAAAAACCTTTAGGAAGATTTTTATAAAACGTGTATTTAACACACGTACGATTTATATTTTTCTTCCGATACGAGAACTGACACATCAAAAGTGCTTTCCTCAAAACAGCGAATACGGAAACCACACGAATATGAGGCCCGCGAATACCGAGAGCCGATTGTATTTAAAACTGATGAAGGATCAATATTATTATAAAGATTCTGGAATAAATCAAAATGAAATGAAAATTATATTCAGTTGCATCGATTATGTGTACAAAACCTAAGATTTGTGCATTTTAGAAGTCGTTGTCGATAATACACAATATTAGGTACGTGTAATCACACACTTTTCATTGAAAAGTTAGCGCCCTCTATGCGCTTAACGGAGAAAAAAAAAATAAAAATGACTAAATATACGTATATTGAGGACGACTTAGATACTCTTTGAGAATGCTGCCTACTCTTAAGTTTCTTTCCAAGTTTCGACTTGGCAACATATTTGCAATTAATTGCAAATGATGTTAAATAAAAATATTGTGTACATAGCGGTTGATATGTATTAACAGCAATATTCGTTGACACTCATGCACTTTCACTTGTCTTTTCTAAATTGGCGTAAGAAGAAGACAGGTGAACTTCGAAGAGAGCGGATGTGCGTGGGCAGTGCTGTCAACTTAAGTGCCGAGTTGTATACATCGCAAGAAGCAGAGGTCAAGCTTGCGTGGGGACGGCAGTGACGCCCGTGTGTGTGGCGGGGTGACTAAGAGATTGTAACGGTGAAAAGTGTTTGCGCGGGAAGGTCTTAACGAGACCAACGTATTTCTGCAAATTTTGATACTTTGGATTCCACGTCCGAAACATTTAGTGCCTATTGGATATATATCGGCTAGATGAATGGATAACTGTATTAGCGGCGACAAAATGGTAAGTGCTGCTTCTGTTGTCATTTTCTTTTTGGCCGAGTTTCATCTGTGAATAGTAGTGCAAATGTCGCGGACCATGGTTGGTAAAAATAAGATGATGGTATGCTTTGCGCATAGTGTATTGCTAAATAATGATAAGTTAAATGTTAGTAACATAATTGATAAGATCAAAGAAACTGTAGATGATGAAAAGCTACCTCTTCAGGACACTTTAGAGTTTATTTTTTATGAACTGGATCCAATTATTCAAGAGTTCATAAATCATAATAAGTTCAGTGAATGGCTATGTGAAATTGATAGTGAATGTGAAACTAATGGTATCTTACGTACCATTATAAAATTAGTTGGAGACTACGAAAATTCAAAAGATGCTGCGTCTGATAAAATAATTAGTACCGAAATTCTCTGTAGTATGAAAAAATTATACAATTGTGATTTCCAGAAATGTGGATTGTATTTAAGTAAGGATAGGGATGACAAAAAATATCCGATAGGGACGCGAAGTAAAAAGAAAACTAAAGTAACTCATGGCATTATTGTCAACGATAAGGTAATTGTTGAAAAGGAAACTCGGACTGCGGATGAATCCCAGGCTTCCCAAAACAATCAACAAGAAAAAACAAAAATCATAGCAGATGATCAGGTGGCTGGCCCATCTAAGCAACCTGATAATTGTTTGCCCAATAGGGCTAATGGAAAGTCAATAAGTAAAAATGTTGAAAAAGAAAATACAAATGATCCAGATCCCACTAACACAAATGAGTGGCAGTTGGTTGAAAAAAAGAAGAAAAAAGTCAGAATACCCCCATTAAATCTGACAAAATACAAGAACTGGAAAGAACTCTCAGTTAAAATTAGGGGTGTTTGCGAATCAAATTTTGATGCCAAAAAAACTGGCACAACATTGCAATTACACGTAACAACAGAAAATGATCATAGAGCTGTGACTAAAATGCTTGAAAAAGAGGGAGTAAATTTTAGCACATTCACACTAAAGTCAGACAAAAACATAAGAGTGGTTATTAGGGATTTGGATACAACAACATCTTGCGATGAGATCAAAGAATCTCTCGAGGAGTTGGGTTACACAATTATTAGTGTGGTACAGCTAAAGAGCCCCCGTCATAAAGATGGTGAAAAGATTATGGTCCCAATACCATTATGGCTCATTGATTTGCCAAGAACAGATAAAAGCAAGGAAATATATCAAATATCTTCATTAAATTACTTAAAGATAAGGGTTGAAACATACAAAAGAAGGAAGGGGTACACGCAGTGCTACAACTGTCAAGCCTGGAATGGGCACACAGCCCGAAATTGTTATAACGAAGCCCGCTGTGTCAAATGTCCAGAAAAACATCACACATCACAGTGTGATAAGGTAAAGGGTAAGGACTTACCAGTGTGTATAAACTGTTCCTTAAATCATCCGGCGAGTTTCCGAGGATGTAAAAGGTACCCGGGGAACCTTAAAAAATCTGGTCCTAAAGCAATTACTGGGTCACAAAAACTTAGACCACCAAAGCCCAGGCTTTTTTCCGTCACAAGTTCAAGTGACGATGAAATTGAGAAAATAGACATTGAAGCTGAGGAATTACCTCAACAGCAAAAACCAACAGAAGTAAATAATAGACCTACAAGAAGGCATAAGACATATGCAAAAGCTGCAAATGTCCACGAAGAGGTGGAAAATAACAAAATAGAAACTAACAAAAACACAATGACATCAAAAGATGTTAACATGACTGAAACAAACAATAATGTATACTCTGTACCAGAAATTATACCCACATCAACTATTGCAGTTGAACGTAGGGAAAGTGTAAATAATGAGGTAACCGCAAAGATCCCTCCCAACAGGATAGATGTGGAGGTGTCCCAGATTGTGAATACCGGTAATAATGAGATATCATTCCCCTTACAGGAGTTAATGGGTCTAATGAGAAAATGTTTTAATAACATATTACAAGCTAAGACATATCAAGAAAAATACTCAGTATTTATTGATAGCTTTACTGAAATATCTATGAAACTATTATCGGTAAACTTCACCAATGTTCAATAATAGTTCACAACAAATAAAATATCTCAAGATCATGGCGTGGAACGCCAGAGGTATTATTCGTGATCTCCAAGAATTAAGAGAAATTGTTGCAGATGAAGATTTTGATCTGATGTTAATTTGCGAAACATTTTTAAAACCATGTTATACAGCTAAGATAGCAAATTATGATTGTATAAGGAAAGATAGAACGCACGAAAGAGGAGGGGGAGTAGCCTTATATATCAAAAGGCATTTAAATTATGACATTGTTGACCTCCCACATTCCCGAGATTGCGAAGCGTTGGCAGTGGATTTGCACCTCACTAGCACTAGAAAAATCCGAATTTGTGTTTTATACAAACCACCAAATAATCAATTTGATATCTCTCTGTTAAATCATATATTTGACTGCAATTATGCAACAATTCTTAGCGGTGATTTAAATTCTAAATCACCAATTTGGAATTCAAATAATTACAATGCAGCAGGACGTATATTAGAGCAGTATTGCAGAAATAAAAATATTATTACATACGGGCCAAGTGCTGCGACACACTATCCGGATGACAGCAACCGAACACCAGACGTCCTAGATATTACACTGGTCAAAAACCTCAGTGTTCCTTTAGCAGTAGAGGTAATATCAGCACTTACATCAGATCACATTCCAACAATTATTGATGTTGATTTCGAAATTCCCATACAACAAAAAATCAAAAAAGTTACAAACTGGCCACTATATAGGCAAGTGCTTACAGGAATTGAAACACCAGATAATGCTAGTGAGTGTACCATAGATATAGAAAATGAAATAAACTCATTAACACAAAAATTGCAGGACACTGTTAATAATTCCACTCGGGAAAGGTCAAACGAAAACAACCCATTAGCACTCCCCAGATATCTGAGGGAAATGATAAGAGAAAAGAATAGAGCTAGAAGAAGGTGGCAAAGAACCAGAGATGCTGCACATAGACTCAGATATACAACATTACGAAACAATACACGTCGAGAAATCAGGGAATTTACAAGTGAACGATTTCTAAGGTTCCTAGAAGATGCTAATTGTGAGGATGGGTCGTTCTATAAAATTTATAGAGCACAAAAACCCCGTAGCCAAAGACTTACATCTATACATGGCCCGCATGGACTGGTATATACAGATGAAGATAAGGTAGAAGTATTTGCAGATACCTTTGAACTGCAATTCTCACCAAACACTAATACTTCAAATGTTCAGGTCGAGAGAGTGCTTAGAACTATTAATGAATATTTTGATAATCCTCCACCTGAAACACAAACAGCTCTCACTCCAACAGATATCAATGAATTAAAAACAATAATAAAACATTTGAAAATTCGGAAAGCATCTGGGCATGACCTAATTTCAAATATGGCACTGAAGAATTTGCCCAATAATATTTTAGAATATATTGTCAAAATTTTTAATAGATTGCTGGAGCTCAAATATTTCCCATCTAACTGGAAAACAGCAATTGTTAAAATTATACCAAAAGCTGGCCAAGATTTGCACTTTCCAAGCAATTGGAGACCCATCTCATTGCTTAGTAATTTTGGAAAGTTATTCGAGAGAGTTGTGGTAACACGTATCAACACTTACGAAAAGTCTCATCCAACAATTGGGCCCGAACAACATGGATTTAGAGACGGTCATTCTACAACCACACAATTATTAAGAGTTATAGAAACACTCCAAGAAGCTAGAATTTATCATGATACAGCTGCAGTTGCACTGTTGGATTTAAGTAAGTCATTTGACAAAGTGTGGCATGAGGGGTTGCTCTATAAAATGGTTAGAATGGCCCTACCCTTTAGCATAATTAAAATTGTACGTCATTATCTTGCAGCAAGAACTTTTTATGTAAAAATCAATGACACAATATCTACAACTAGACGAATTAGATCATCTATAGTGCAAGGCAGTGTTATAGGACCTTGCCTCCACAATTATCACATGAATGATTTTCCAGTGGCAATTAAGGGTATTACTGCGCTGTACGCAGACGATTCAATGATAATTTGTACAGATAGAAAACCACAGAAGGCATTAAGTAATTTACAAGAATTAATTGATCAAGTCGAAACATGGTGCGAAAACAGCAGAGTTAAACTTAATGCAGACAAGACAGTATTTATGTGGATCACAGGAAAACTAGATCTACCCCCAGATGCCGGAATAGTGGTTGGGGGGAAATTCATTGAACCTGTTATAAGTACTAAATACCTGGGAATAATAATTGACAAACGATTGACATTTGTGCAACAACGCAATTATGTAATACGAAGAGCAGACGTAGCAAAACACACTTTAAAACGCATACTTGCAAGCAGATCAACATTGACAATCAACAACAAATTAAATGTATACAAAATGGCTATCAGATCCATACTTTTATATGCTGCACCAGTGTGGCTCTACTCGAGCAATCAACACATGGTTAAATTAGAACAATATCAAAACAAAACAATAAGAGCTATGCTGGGAGCCAATTGGTTCATCAGGAATAGAAGTATAAGAAACGATATAGGAATGCCAACCATACACGCCTTTGCTCAAAAGCTGGCTAATAATCTCTTCCAAACTCTTGAAGAGTCAGAATACCAACATCTTAGGGAAATATCCACTTACCCAAAAGATCAGATATCAGCTTTTTCCAGACCCAAAAACTTTCTGGTTATGAAAAGACCGGAGGTACCGGGATTGTGAAAAGTGTATATAAGCAACTATATATAGTGTAAATAATTAGACCAACTGCAAAATATCAAATTTGTAGATAATATATATTTAATCAAATAATCATAATTAACTGCATTTAATAACATATAATCGCATTTATTAATATGATCTATAGTTGACGCTGAACATAAAAATGAGAGTAGGTAATATATGCATTATGATGAATGATTAATGTTAAAAGAATAGCATTAATTATAACTTAATGACGTCCTAACAGGCTGATGAAGTGACATTCTGTCACTGCCCTGTTGAGTGACACTTTCTGCTTTCTATTTCTCCTCCAGCCTACTTAAGCTTTCTTTTCCCCCTAGATTAATAACCCAATATGGGTAATATTAAACTCTAAGTAGTTTAAAAAATAAAACATATACAACCATGGCGAAAATAGCACTACTAGTCCAGGATGGCTAAGAAATGACTCAGGGGTATGCACTGATTGCCAATTTCAGTCGGAACCCATAGGCCACTATGTCATATTTAGGATTTAGGATGTCTTTTCTCTTCGTAAGGGCCCCCGTTCAGAGGTCGGCTCTATCTAATTGGTGTAAGTAAGAGTTTCAGAAAATTTAATTCGACTGGCGGGGTATCCGTCACTCCAACAATACCTCGAATTGAGAGTATTAAGTATCACTGTGGTCAGTATCGGATATTCTTCATGCATAACAACGACCAATAAGAATGATTTCTTACGTGATGCCAAAGAGGAATAAAAAGAGACGGTATTGATTGAATGACCCTTTGGAGAAGATTTCTGCCGATTCGAAATCTGGTAATTGTGGATGTCATTCTCGTAGATCCCCGCGGGGTGAGTATTGATGATTGAAGAGACGTAATTCAATCGCAATTTATATTGCAATACCGTGCGACGCCACACGCTTATGTGTGTTTCCTCTCTAATACGATACGAATCCGAACCTCATCGTTCATTTGTATCAATGTTTTCTTCTCAACCCAACCTCCCAATCGATCTCCAAACGGAGAAATAAAAAAGTTATTCAGCAACATCTGAGGACCACACACCGACGACGATTATATGCGTATCCACTCGTACATATTTGTGGCAACTACACCCAAGACGATTTATATGGATCTGGAATAATAAATGGTATGATTCTAAAATGATTGAAGAGGTGTCGTTTGATACGCATGCACATCGAGTACGGTATTTTTTCCATGCGGATCACTGTGTAGATCCTAGCTGTAAATTGGAGCTCAAGTTGTCATTTGAATTCCCAGTCGCGAGTGATTTGAGATCGATTCAGTATTGATTGACTGCTTCCTATTTATGTGTGGGTAATTAATGGCTATTTGCATCACGCCCTAAGGACTTTCGTACAAAGATTCCGTGAATTATTGAGATCGATACCAACCATGGAAATTCTGCAATGAAACTCGGGCCACATCGAGATGAACCACCCGTCCAGTTCGAAGAGCCTGTACCCACTTCTGGCTGGAGGTATCCAAAAGTAACAGCTCATATAGTGGGAATATCACGCACATATAAACTTAAGTTGCATTGGAAGCAGGAAACTCCTGAAGTTTATTTAATAAAGCTCGATATGAGCATCCTCGGTGACTCTGCGGATGTTTTGCGGCTGGAAGGCTGGTCGAAGACATCGACCAGGACCTTCTAGCACCCCCCCCCCTCCTCCACGCCCGAGTCAAAGAAGCCGTCTTCCTCTGCAATCTTCGAATCCATCTGGCCACAAATTGATCGGAGAACGCCGATAGTCACAACACGGGAGTGTTCCGGAAGCAATATGAACCGAGAAACATTGGGCCGCGTTTGAGAAGTGTGTAGCCATCCTATGCCGCTGGTTCTTCATTGCAGCGGGAAAGGCAAGCATTGGAAGCAAATATTTTCGAATGGCTATTGGGCTAGGTTGGACAAGCGTGTGACCCTAGCTTAATCCAAAACTGTAAGGTAACCAAAACAGTTCTTGCACCGAAAAATATATACCTCTTTCGGTGTAAGTTTTGCCTCTTTAGCAAGCTGAGCCACCCCATGATAGCGTTTATTCGAATTAGCGAATTTATTCTCTGGAGACCATAATCTCACCCTGAGTTTGCAAAACTGGCAGTGATTGTAACTTATGATTTTGAATATGACATGAACACGCACACACCCCTCCCTCTCTCTCTCTCTAAACGAATTATTTCTAACGAATTGGTTGAATGAAGGAACATGTTGTATAAATGTGTGGCCTTTTCTATTCATGTTGCCAGAGAGCAACACTTTTTCCTTCAGTTGGGAGAGCGCAACCACAACACCAGCGTCATCTTCTGTTCCTGTTTCCTAGCAGGCCAGCATCTACGGTTTGGAACCGATTTCGAATGGCCAACAAATACTTGCATAGATATTCGGATTACTCTGTTTCAATAGTTCGTCCCGTCCGATAGGACATGCGACTATTTCCGCCGCTCTCGCGGCGTCAGTATGAGTGTTATCAGTCCCAATCGTAATTATTACGCCTTTATTGTTTCTAATCCGCATGATAAAAGTTAATTGAGTTCGTTGAAGGTTAACATAAAAACAATGAGTAAATTAGTATTAAGACTTGTCCTCAAATTTAGAGTTTTCCAAAACAAGAGAAAAGAGAGAACAAACATTTCAGTGTCCTCCCGAGACGAAACGACAAAAACACATTACCTCAACTATTACATAACTATTTACAAACTATCCTGCAACTTGCGTGTGTTTAACAGCAAATATACAAAATTTAGTAACACACGCCATCTTGCGTGTGCAAAATGAAAAGATCAAAATATTCTTTTACATAAGTTCTAAATACTCTAGTGATCTTTTCACACAAATCACAAATACCTCATATTGTTAGTGTTACCTTATCAACACAGTGTTACCCGCTTCACAATACGGGTTTACACAATATACATTATTGATGGATTCGATTTTACATACTCATCAATACAATTAGGAAAGTTCGATAAATTGCATTATGAAATGTCCCATCGTGAAATATCATGTTAATAAATAGAGTTTGTGTGAGAAACACTAAGCGAAATTGAAGCAGTTAAAAAAATTCTAGTTTATAATCCTCAAGATATATTTGGGAATTTCAAATCAACCACAAAACATGAATTATATATGAACTAAACAATTATATCATCAATATTCTTTCACAAAACACTTTTGCACTATGTTTTATATACATTAGTAGCTATGTATTCAAACCATTCAACCATTACAAATTTAAGTTTTGTTGCATTTACTTTACATTGGATATTCTAAATATTTCTCTGTAATGCTGTACTCAAAATTTCTCTAAGGTCTTTTATCTTCCTTGATCTTATAATAGTATATTTTATTGATAATTGTCTCTGATCTTGTGTGTCGTGGCTTCTCTTCTTGTCTCCCAATGTGGGCATTCAAAAATGTAGTAGAATCTTCTTTTGCTTTTACTTCTACAGAAGATGCATCGTCCATCTCTGAGGCGTCTCCATTCGTGGTAATATCCAAGGGACCCATGTTCTGTGATAATTTGGTTTATGTAAAAATCACTATGTAATCTTTTAATGTCTACATTAGGGTATATATACTGAATACTGGTCGTCCTTTTGTGCTATTATTCCATGAAATTTGGCCATTCCATGTGATACAACGTTTTTCAAGTATTTTTCTTATTTGTGCTTTGCTATATCCGGTTATTACCCGCACTGTACTATAACTTGTTCCGTCTTTGGCGAGCGAGCGTGTCAGCCATGTCATTTTTTTTTGTATTATCTGCGTGAGCTTTGATATCCAGTGAAAATGGACAGTCATCCTCGCTAATATTTCTTTGATAAAATTGTGGTATCTCTCTGGATCATCTCTTTCGTGTCTCTCCAACGTTTTTAACGAGGACATAGAATCGGTATACAGGGGGTGCAGGCCATCTATTCCCATTTCTTCCGCTATCGTTTTAGGCTCAATCTTAAATTCTCATTCGGAATACAGAAATTTCGCCACTGGTACGTTTATAATCTCCGGTATATTTCACTCCGAACATTTCACCGCCCTGACTATATGAATGACCAAGTGATTGGGTGAGTGACCGTATGAGTATGATTGAGTGATCAAGTGAGTGACCCTTTTCGTGATAGAGTTAGCGATCGTATTAGTGACCATTTCCGTGATCAAGTTAGCGACCAAGTGAATGACCGTTTTCGTCATCAAGTTGGTGACCGTATGAGTGACCATATAAATGATCAAGTTAATGACGACCATATTCAATTGTTTTGTCACATACTACGTTCACCGAACACCAACTCTGGCTATATTGTAGTTTAATGCCATTAGAGAGATGGGTTGGAAGTGAAGGCGCTGTCTATCGGTGGTCGCCTCGAGTTCGCTAGGGAAAATATCTTATCTATACTTTCTCTTGGGTTCGAACCCGGGATCCTGACAGCAATTTTCACGATGGTAGACGAGCATCTCACCACCACGCCACTCGGGCGCTCTTGTCGCATACTCTATCACTTACTCACATGATCACCCACCCACTCTCTTGGTCAGTCATGATCACTCATTCACTCATACGGTTTCACTCACTCTCTCACTTGGTCACTCATATGGGCACTCAGCCAATCACTTGGTCACTCATACAGTTACTTGGCCACTCACACGATCAGGGTAAGCGAAATGTACCGGGGGCAAAGCGTGTGCCAAAGCCAAAATATTGGAAGCGAAATTTCCGTAAACCTAGATATTCATAGATAGTCAGTATTATTAAAAAAAGGAATATATAAACGGGCATACATAATACCTCAAAATGTTCTCCTCCTTTGGACTTCATGACTATGTCCTTAAGTTGGGCCAAACAGGTATTGATACGAGCTCGCCTCCGTTTCTCCATCAGAGGCTTCGTCACCTGCAACATTATCATCGGAACATTAAACTGAGATAAATACAGAATGAATTCGCATAAATAATTTCAATTAAACAGTTTATAACACTCTTCGGAGACCTTTGATGCAAACGAGTCAAAACTCGGCCGTAACGACATCGGGGATATCCCACGAAGTTTTAACGTTATGACCTAGGAATCAGTTATAAGTGTTCTTATAACCGGGACGTTGTTGCAACCGAGGTTGACGTTTTCAAGCTTGTTTGACGCACAATTTAATGAGTTGCAATCCTCACTGTGCATAAAATTTGCTGTTACATTATGAGTGGCCGTGTTTGAGAGATAATTTTCGCCGCTAATTTCCGCCTAATGCAGGGCGTTTGTAACTGAAGTCTCCGTACTTTGAGTAGTTTTCCCTCAAAAACTAAAACCTTATCCGAAAACAGTCAAATATTCAGAATATCCGTGGGAAACCTGTTCCGAGACACTTTGATTCTCTCGAACTGTGCTCGGCAAAAACTCTAACGCTTTTACTTTTTCGTTTTCCGAAACTTCAAAGGTCATGAAAGCATCGTATTGGCTGTTCTGTGAGGAATAAAATTCCAAGGCGAACAGTTGGCAAATCCGACTTTTCTTATCCGTAAAAGCCGCCTTTAAATGCTTGCTACTTGATGCTGGCGTCTAAAAAATCTGTCAAGTTGTCTAGGTTTTGTAACGTCCATGTAACTGTTTAGCGGCTTGATTTTGTATCAATAGAAGTGGATGAGAAAGACCACCGCGTTTATTCCTTTGTTTTATGCAATGGTCTATATATAACAGCGGTTCTCAACCTTTTTTGAACTCGCGGAGTCCTTTTTAATAAAAAGTTTCTATGGCGGAGTCCCCCCGTGGACATATTTTTTATTTATTCGTCAAAGACGCTGATGTATGTTTCTAATTTAAAAATAATTTTTTTCTTCAAATTTACTGGGTTTTTTTAAAAAAAATTTTTCGAGCGGCCGTGGAGCCCCTGGAGAGTGCACACGGAGCCTCAAGGGACTCCGCGGAGCACCAGTTGAGAACCGCTGGTCTATAACATAGCTCCCCAACCTTTTTTCTCCCATTGCCCCCAAAGCAATCTAACCCTTAGGATCCTATGTTGAACCCGTAGCCTTTACCGCCCCCCTGGAAAATTTCATCGCTCCCCAGGGGGGCGTTAACGTCCCCGTTAGGAATCACTGGTCTATAACAAAATTTCCCAAACTTTTTATTCCGTCGCGTCATTCTTCAGAATTTTTTTTCTCTCATCGCCCCCCCCCCCCCCCCAACTCAAGTGAACCCATAGGATCTTGTGTTAAAAGCGTAGCTTCTGTCGCCCCCTTGGACCATTCCATCACCCACCAGGGGGCGATATTGCCCACTTTGGGAAACACTGGTCTCTGACATCAATATGAGAAGATTCATTTTTTTTGTGAAATCGATCAAATGCGGCGAATTTGAATAAGACCGCAACCGAAAAAAAAAGTAACCTCTTGTGAGAACTTTTTGTCCAGTTTTTGTCTAAATAGTCTTCCTATTCAGAACATAACTTCCATCAACCACGTGCATTTGAACAGTGGTAAAGGCACACTATTGTGGGACAAACTCAGAGAACAAGAACAAAAAAAAAGTTCAACTCTAGCACATACATAATCACCATTTTCGTTTCTTTACATGAAGAAATTTGAAAAAGTACACTGATTTCAAAAGGGTGGAAAAAGTCCGATATGAATTTTCCGAACGTTTTTAGCGAGAATAGCAAAAATGAAACGTTGTATCCGGGAAAAGTTAACATTATCAAAATATAGGAAAAAAAAGTTAAATTCACAAAAATTAGTCGTACTAAGCGGGAAAACGTTCTAAGCGAGATCGACTTATATATATATACGATGAAAAAAGAAGTTAAATCTTCGATTACCACGTGGAAAAGAAGAGACGCTTTTTTATTGCATTTTCTTTTTCCCCATTGTCCATGTAGCGTATATACCCAGCTTCAATGGAGTACGTAGAACAGAACGGGCGCTACGTAGGTCTGAGTAGTGTCAGTATAATTTACCTCACACCCTAGGGTGGTTATAAACTATTTTGTGGTCACATTACTACTGACGCTTTTTTTCTGGTCATAGTAAATGCAATGCATCACAGAAATGACTGTTTCTTTTTCAAATTATCCCGTTTAGTTTCATTCATAGTTAGAAGTTTTACGAGTAAAACATTTTTTCTACACTTTTCTGCAATTTATTCAGCTGTTTGTAAACCCCTGCTCCATAGGAATCGGCCGAAACCACCATTATTGACGTTACAACCGAGGTGCCGTTATAAACGTGTTTGACTGTACTTCTCCCCAGTGAAATGTTTTTTTCAGGCATAATTATGTATTCAACTGTGAGTAATAATTTTTAGAGACCAATTCAATAATTTGAAAACAAATTATATCGCCATCTCTCGGCTTTTGCATTGAACTAAATTGTGAAAAGAACACAGTGGAGCGTATTTCGTTCCGCCAACGTGTTCGTTATTCGAATCAAACTTTGCCGTAGGAAATAACGGAAGCTTGAATAATTCGTTCGCTTAATTATTCATTCCCATGAGAATGACTAATAAAAACATTATTCATTCATTAATGCAACACAATAGTAATACAATAAAATTTTTGAAAATTATTAGTCTGAAATAAATATACAATATGATAATGTTTACAAATTAACTTATACGGAAGAGTGTCGTTTTAGTTTAGCATTTTTGAAATATATGACATCCATATTTGTTTATGGGCACCTTTTCTCAGCCAACCTCGTTGGGCATTTCGCCTGTTGTAGCCTCGTATTTGTTTAGGACGACAGCTTTATTTGGAGTGGTTCTCTTCTATAACGTTTTTCACAGATATTCCACCTTCTGTTAATCTCATTTGAAGTGACGGACTAATTTCTCTCCGTCTTCGTCAGGTGGACATCCCGTGCATAAGCTCTTGCTGTTGCGCGCAGTGGAGATTCATCAGTTCGTCTGAGGATATGATCATGATCTTCCACTAGTTTTGAATGTCGGGCTCATGCAGTCGCATTGTCTTCCCCCAAGGAATGCAATTTTCTCGTCAACTGGTGGCTGTTCAAGCTAGCCCCTCAAAGTCGCGTTTAATAATGCAATCGGCATGGGCCCTCACATACTGAAGCAGGGCCCCTAGGCTGGGATCTTTTACGGGCCCCCCGACCAGACTTTCACGGGGCCCCTTTATGATGAATTTATAGCGTGAAAAACAAAAAAATTATTAAAATCACCCCGGGCCCCAGGGCTGGAGCCTTGTCAGCCCACCCCGTGTGGGGGCCATGGCAATCGGCCCACAGTTTTCTCCAAGCACAATTAAAAAAAAAAGAAAACTTCAAGTGCACACACACGTGGTTACAATGCTATATCTAGTTTCGTATCGTAAACAGTCACGTTCGTGTACGAGTGTTCATTTTTTCTAGTCAGGCACGCTGACCGAAGACTGTAGGGGAAGAATATTACCCGTAACTTTTCACAGCACGTGTGTAGACGAGGAAGTAAAAAAACCATCAGCTCAGTCGCGATAACGTGAAAATGAATGAACAAAGCGCAAAAATTTTTGCTCGTAATGCGAATCATAGCTCGTTAATCGATTCGTAATGTGTTCAAAAATTTTGTTCGTTATGCGAATTACTCGTTAACGGAAGTTCAACTGTATCACTTTCGGCATATCTCTATATCAAGCAAATTTGTTGCAGCCCTTTTAGGTTATAGTCGGGCTTATGATAAACAGGCGCTGAATTAATCAAATGTTTAGAGCAGATGAAGAAAAACGACTCATTACCAGAAGCTTATCACAAATGTCTAAAGATGGAACGCATACAACAATGCCAAGTTGAATATGAACAAATGTGTGATGATATGGCTCACAATAAGAGATATACCATCAAATACGAAGATCATCATAGAGCGACAATATTCTGTGCCATTGACCCAAACTAGGTGGGGGGGGGGCCTGGGTGTTACCATGGATGAAAGACTCAACTTCAGGAGCCACACTTAGAACAAAATCGGAAAGGCTCAGATCCTCTTAGAGAATCTATTGAGATCCTGCTATCGGGAGTCCAAACTCTGTTTGAGAAACAAAGTTGTGATATACGAACAAATCATTCGCCCGGTGTTGACACATGGTGCCCCAGCTTGGGCTTTCGCATCTAAGAGCAACGTGTACAAATTACAACGATTCCAGAACCACGTCCTCAGGCGCTTCACTTTTGAAGCACCAAAATTCTTCCGCCTCACCAATCTGCTCAGAGATTAGAATGCGTCGTCCGTGTATTCCCACATCAAGAAACTATCTCGAAAAACAAGAAAGGTCCTGTCACCAACATCTGAGAGAGAGATTGCCAATTATTTCCCTTCAGATATAATCATTTCATGCCATATTTTACGCTTATGTAATATTGTGTTACTCCAACATGAAGGAGAATAGGGCTCTTTTGAGCTCAGTACTCCGTATAACGGTCACGGTCAGACTTACCACTTGTCCCTCCGCATTTCGAGAAAGTACCTTTCTGGAATGAAAGGTACCGATGAATGTCATATTTGCAAGTTTCACAAATTCATTTTCAGCAAATGAAATTTTGGCACCCCCATGAGGGAAGGACTGTAACGGACCAGGGTGCATTAAAACCACAAAATCAGTAAACAGAAATATTTGGAAAAACTCACATGAGCCATTTCAAAAACCATTTTAAATAACAAATATACAGGGTGTTTCAAAAGAATAATACGATCAAAAAAAAATCATAACTATTCAGCTCTTAATCCGTTTTGATCGAATGATTTATAGGTAGAAAAAGAGGGGAAATCTCGAGTTTCAAGCAGTTGCCGACACGTAGCGCTAAGGCTCTTCCTTCGGCCGCCACTTCAGTGTTTGTGAAAGCTGGCTTTTCCCACAGTCAGAAACCGATTCGGATGACTTCATTTTCCAGTAGGACGGGGCACCACCACCACACTGGAGCTTGGACGTTCGAGAATTTTTGAACAATCGCATTCCTAAACAAATGGATCGGCCGTACGGGGCCTGACGATTCAGTTAAACATCACTGGCCTCTGAAATCGCTGGACCTCACTGCGCGCGATTTCTTCTTGTGGGGGGTTTATAAAAGACTTCGTAATGTGCCTCCCCTTCCAGTTACATTAGCCGAACTGAAGATACGCATAACAGCAGCAGTGGACGCAAACATGATCGCAAAAATTTGGGACGAATAGACATATGCCGTGCATCCATAGGTGGGCATATTGAGCACCTTTAATTTGGTTTGTAAAAAACTTTATGATTAGCCATGTAATATGAAATTAATCTTAAGTGTCTATGTGTTCAGTATTTTTCGTAATATACGCATTTCAAATCGGGTGATTCTTTTGAAACACCCTGTATAATTATTTTCATAATTTCATCTACGAGAAGGATTGAAATGACAAAAAAATATGTTTACGTAATGAAGGTTGTGAGGTAATAACCACGCACAGGCAGGGCCGGTATTTGGCAGGTGCTGCTGAAAAACGGGATAAAATACTACTTTTGCTTGCATTTTAACTTAAAACGTTGTTAACGTTTGACATAACGTTAACAAGGCATATAGCTTATTATTTTGTACAAGACCCACGCCCACTCCCCTCAATATTGGGGCAGACAGGGCTCCAGCCGGGACGATTCTTATCACTTTCTGCTTTTCCGTACTATATATTCACTACGGTGGAGCCCCCACCAAAGATCCCAGCCTAGTGGCTGTGGTGAAGGCTGTAGATCAGGCATCAACCCGTTGCTCAGGGGAACCACGGTGCTCCCTGAAGCACCCAGAGTGCTCGATGCTCGTGTCCGATTTCGCGCTCGGTCGCACTTGATCAACGTTCCAATTGAACACCTTGTACGAATAGCATTCAAGGACCGAAATCATCCGGATTCCATGTACTACCGCCCCGGGCGCTGAACTAAAGGGGGAGCTGAATTTCCCTTTTAAAATTGTTTAAAATTACACGAGGGAGACATAATGCACACTTGCTGCGCTTAAGGAGTATCTAGTTGTGGCCCTGGGTAGATAATCTGTTCTTTACCCCCCCCCTCCCCCAACATTTAAGGGCCTAGGAGCACACTTGCAATTTTTGTAACTGGGCACTATCGCGCAACTTAATTGCCAAATGGTTTTTTATTTATGGGCATGAATATAATACGTTCTGTAATTATTTCTTTTATAATCACTGTGATTTCTTGTCTAGTCTGGACGTATTTCTTTTATAATCACTGTGATTTCTTGTCTAGTCTGGACGTATTTCTTTCATAATCTCCCATGATGCTCTTAAGGCGGCCCTGAATAAAGATCAAGGCGAGCAACCACAAGTTCCAAACACTTCCGATGCCCCTGCCGCGGGCATCATGTGACTCTCGGAGGTGGTTTTTTTTAAGTGGCCCGCTGACCATTTTGAGATCACAGCTACTCAATATTTAAAGAGGATAATAAAAACCGATGGAAGCCCCCTGACCACAGAGCTTTACTACATTTTAGAACTGTGGGGATTTTTTTTTTCAAATCCACCACTAACAACACTGTGCGTGCATTGCGAGGGCCGTCTTAGCAAGCTTGGGGGGCCTGGGCTCCAAAAACTTTTTATGATATTTTTCTGGAAGGAAAAGTTTGGGGGGAAAAGAGGGAATACAATTACCGAATTTACACAAATGCTTGAATAACTTCAAGAATTAATGAAAGAAATAATTTCATGATTATTATTGAAAGAAATTATTTTCAGAAATTTTTAAATAAATTATTTTTAGAAATTTTAAAAGAAATTATTTTTAGAAATTATTTTTAGAAATTTTAAAAGAAATTATTTTTAGAAATTTTAAAAGAAATTATTTTTATAAATTTTAAAAGAAATTATATTCAGAAATTTTAAAAGAAATTATCTTCAGAAATTTTAAAAGAAATTGTTTTCAGAAATTTTAAAAGAAATTATCTTCAGAAATTTTAAAAGAAATTATCTTCAGAAATTTTGAAAGAAATTTTTTCAGAAATTTTAAAAGAAATTATTTTCAGAAATTTTAAAAGAAATTATTTTTAGAAATTTTAAAAGAAATTATCTTTAGATATTTTAAAAGAAATTATCTTCAGAAATTATTTTTAGAAATTATTTTTAGAAATTTTAAAATAAATTATTTTTAGAAATTTTAAAATAAATTATTTTTAGAAATTTTAAAATAAATTATATTCAGAAATTTTAAAAGAAAAAAATAAAAAAAATTTTAAAAGAAATTATTTTTAGAAATTGGTTCAGAACTATCGAAAATAAATAACTAATGGGAAAATTATTTGAGAGTGATTGAAAGCAAATTACGAAATTATCGAAATTGATCGTAAAATTGATAGGAGAAATAATTAATCAATTTATTTTTCCGATTTTGGGGTAAAAATAATTTCACGAATTCATAAAATATTTGTTCTTAACGAAAAAAAACAAAAGGAATTTCAGAATTAATGAAAATTCATATTTAATAAAATAAATAATTTCAGAATAAACACAAAAGTCTTGAATTATTTTCTGACTCGACTCAATTCTGGGCCCATTGGCCAATCCGTTTGGACACACCGAATCCTTGTGCATCGGGATGTTTATTATCTTACAATTCTAAATACTGTAGAGCAGTGGTTCTAAACCTATGGTCGCGTACCAGAGGAGGTACGCGTCGATGGTGTAGGTCAGTGATTCCCAACGTGGGCGTTAACGCCCCCTGGGGAGTCGATGGGATGTTCCGGGGGACGGTAGAAGCTTCGGGTATAACATAGGATCTTATGGGTTAGATTGCGTTGGGGGGGATGATGGGAGAAAAAAATTTCTGAAGAAGGGGTGATGGGACAAAAATAGTTGGTAAACTATGGTATAGGTGGTCCATATGGGTTCAAATAAAAATTCTACCTTCATACTCGGGTTCAACATACACCATCGTGGAAAATGTCGGAGATTGAGATCCTACCACAAATGCGATAAATACGGCAAATAAAAGGTACAATTTATTGCCTCAAAGGCAATTTTCTAATTGCTGTAGGGTGTGGGAAATGAAGGGCTGCTACAAATGGCAATAAACAAAAATTTATTTCGGGGGGGGGGGGGGGAGTTCAAATGATCAGATGACCATATTGCATTGAGAAAAATATATTAAACTGGGATCATTAAATAGGGTGAGATACGGGATATTGCCAATTATCATCAAAAATGCTTCCAGAAGTAGGCACTATCACTAGTTGTTAAAATTGCGAAAAAAAAAAGCGTTGAACATAGAAAAATATGTGGGATGAACATACCGTGGTAAATACGTTTTACTGATATTAATTTTAAATCTTCATGTATGTGTGAAAAGGTATAAATTTAATTTGATTTGAATAAATATTGTCATAATTATCATAATATAGTTTATATATTATGAAAAAACGCTATGTATTCGTGACCTCGGTACATATTACGAATTCAATATTTAATGTAAAAGAAATCGGAGCAACCAAAATTGTGGGAAGGGATGTCCCGTAATACGGGACGCAAGTGGTACGTGAAATTGTTTCAGATATTCTACTGGTCCTTGGGTTCATAAAGGTTGAGAAACGCTGCTACTTTTATTTGGCCCGCGGTGTAAGATTTAAGACCCTTGGCAGGGCTCTGACTTCTAGGGTGTGTGGGGACTGATATAAAAAGTATTCGACTTCCCACACTTTAAATTCACCAGAAAATCAACAGAGTGTAGATCCCGGTTATAATTTTTTTTTTCAAAAAAAAACGTTGTAAAAGGGGAAAAGTGATTCAAACGGGAAATCTCCAGGAGCATTAGTAATAGATGGGACCACTAAAATAAGTCGTTCTAAGTGGGAAAACGTTTTAAACAAAGGTGTTATACGCGGGGTTATACGATTATTATAATCCAACTGCATTAGCCATTGCCAGAGCCGCAACTCGAGGGAGACAAATTTACGTGTGAACAAAAAAACACCGTTTTAAAATCATTGATTTTCATAGTGGAGAGGAGTGGGGAAATCGTGTTCGCCCCCCCCCCCCCACACCTCATAAAAATCATAGTTACGACCCTGGCCACCAGCCAAGGCTGCAACTTGAATCCTACGAACTACGTGGCCTCAGAAGGCGCCACGTAGAATATGCACGGAAAAAATGCCGGAAAATATGCACTTAAAAATGCTAAAATAAATGAATATATAAATATGCATTAAAAATCATGAAAAAGTTAAAAATTATCGAAAAAAAGTGAAAATATACATTTAAAAAAATCACCATACAAAAAAAGCAGATATGCTTTTAAAATGAATATTTTTTCTATTTCTTAGTGCATATTCATTTGCAAAAAATACACATATGCGAAAAACTTCTACATATTTTTTTTTTATTTTAAGCATTTTTAATTTCTAGTTCGTTATAGCTGTGTTCTAAGTAACAAAATTTGGAAAATACGAACATCTCTATTAATTCGCTAAATTCCACCTGCGGCAAAAACCGATATTATAAAAATACAGTGAACCCCCACCCCCCTTACCGGACACCCCCTCAGATGCGGTAACCTTTCTTCTACGGCCAAATAATATTTTCCCTCTATATAACAGAAGTATGCATTTCAAATCCCTGATCAACGGTCACCCCTCTTTTACGAACGAATCTTTTCGTCACGCCGGTGATCGCAAAAGGTTTAATATCAGCAGCAATATTTATTTGAAAGATTATAAAAAAAGTGATTACGCTTATAAATAAACTTTCAAAAAATATGTACTTATTTCCGAAAATTCTTCGGTTTTTTACGCATTTATATGCATTAATGCTAAAACAGGCCAAAATATGCAAATTCATATGCACATTTGCATATAATCCGGGCTCTACTTATACGCTTACATTTAAAAACAAAAAATGTCCAGACCTGACACCAGCAACGATTTCTGACCAAAACGATGCACTCGAAGATATAGAAGGAAGGAGATGGAGGAAAAAAAAGCGAAAATGATTGAAATTAAATTTAAATTAATTTTTTCACTTACCCTTCTACGTTGCGCAGAAGCCGTGGTGGAATCGGCAGCCATAACTCTCTCGCTCGACACCACCGCCCACGATAAATCTTAAAAGACGGACCCCCCTCCCTCGTAATATCACACGGAAACACACACGCGGAGATCTCTCAATACACACACACAGGTGGGTTTCAAGGTATGACTGACATGTTCGTCGTCGCACGTGCGAAAAGAGCGCTCTAGCGTTGCGTACGTACGCTACCCTGCTACCTGGTAAGGGAAGATAATAAAGAAAAAGGTCCTACCCCTGAAGGAGAGAGCAAAAAAAAAAAAGGACCCACTCGGCTCTTTTCCATCAAGCCTAGGTCTTCTGTGGCCCCGCCTACTGCTTGTGTATGTGCGTGTGTTACTTTGTTAGGTATTATTATTATTATCATTATCATACTTTAACCTGTATCCGCTATTATTGTACAGGTTAACCTCATCAATTGCATTCAATGCGAAAAGTTGACTTTTGCCTTTCTCCTTGTCGTCGTTTCGATAACGTCTTATTGTCTTTTATATTTTTGGCGAAGATTCTTTTCTTTTATCTTTCTTAATTTCGAAACTTATCGTATCTTTTTGTGGACGATAAACATTAGGGAACTGATATCATGTTAGTCTTGGACTTGTGTCATGTTGATTACCTTGAGTTTCCATGAATAATGGATCCCCATCGCTGCGGAAAGAAAATGGATTATGATTTTGTTTTCTTTCATTTATTATTTTTACGAACATATTTAGTTTAGAAAAATACGGGTTCATGTCGATCAATATGTCCCGTATTTATGCATATACATCCCGTTTTAACGAATACCGTTATAGCGAAAATCTCGTTTTAACGAACGCTTTTTCTAATCCCCCAGATAAATTGACATAGGGACATTTTTAAATATCCTGGAATTCCTTTATAATGAAATTTCGTTATAACGAAGTGATTTCCACGGTCTCTTGGAGTTCATTATAACTGGATTCGACTGTATGTATCGGTGTTTCTCAACCGCCGGGCCGCGGCCCAATACCGGGCCCTAACACTAGTCACACCGAGCCGTGAGTGATTCGCAGTTTTTTTTTCCCATTCATTTCTCGTTAGTTGTGAGTATGAACGGGCTTTTCACTTACGGTAAAGAGATTTACCGGGCCGCGGGCGTCCAAAGGTTGAGAACTACTGGTATATATAGGCCTATATGATGTATGGTGAAGCCTATATATTATGTCAGTTTTTGCGAACCCAAGGACCAGCAAAAAGTCTGTTAGGGTGGACCACTTGTGTCCCGTCTTACGGGGCATTTTTGCATTTTTTTTGCTCCGATTTTTTAATACATTTCTCCCGTTTTTCCCTGTTTACTTGAATTTTTACTTTTTGCTGAAGTTGTGAATAAAAAGTGTTTTCGTAATATATATAAGGATATATTACGAATTATGGCAACATATGTAGTAAATATATTGCCATAATTTTATTATTATAGCAAAAAAATATAAATATTCATCTGATGTTTGTCAGGTTCAACGTTTTTTTTTCCGCAGTTTTTCAGCAATTTTGATAACAATTGGTGATTGTGCCTTCTTCTGACAGCGTTTTTGACAACAATTGGCGATGCCCTGTCCTGTTTAAAATCCCGTTGAATGCATTTTTCTGAATGTAATATAGTGATCTGATCATTTGAATATTTTTCCGTGAAATCAATTCTTTTGTCACTGCGATTTGTTGCAGACCTTTATTTCCCAACACCATTCGGTAATTTCAACAGTAGTAATTACCGAATTGCCTTTTGGGCAATAAATTTGCATTTTTGTGGTAAAATTTAGTAATATCCTGTATTTAAGATCGCATTACCCTCGATGATGTATGGTGAACCTAAGTAAAAAGGTGTAATTTTTTTTGAGCCCCTACCGTTACTACTAATATCAATTACAATGGTCGAATAATTTTTCATTTCGTTCGAATTAAATTATCAAGTGCCCCTTGCGGACCACCTATGACATCGCCGCAGACCACTTCTGGTTCACGGACCATAGGTTGAGAAACGTTGTGTTAGGTAAATGTGATATATCCATATAAGTTATGCATAATCACCAACCATTTTTTTAAGTTTGATCAATTTCCCCAAATTTATCACTTTTACCGATTATGTCATGCGTAGCCTAATACCATAAAAAAGCTCCGGTAGTATACATAAACATGACAAATCTAACTAAATTCATCGCATTTGTTGGTTATCATGCATAATCTCCATTTCGTATCGATGAATATGATAAATTGGTCTTTTATTGCAGTGATAAGATGAATCATTGAGATAGCCGATCTTGTGAGCCAGAATAGCGCCAGAGCGTCCGAACCGTACACAACGAACTCTTGTTAAACGAATTTTTCTGAACATAACTCCGGTTTGACGAATTGTGAAACCGGACCACGATATAACGAACTCCTATTTAACAAATTTCACTATTGTACCCCGAGATAATGAACTCCCATTCACAATAAAATCCGTGACCGTACCCCGATATTACGAACTCGTATTCAACAAATTCTTCGACTTAAATGAATTTTTACAATGGTTATTCAAAAGATTCGCACAGTGTTTCGAAAAACAAAATTGTTAAATATGAGTTCGTTACATCGGGGTCCGACTATATTTATCAAACATACTATCCAGGCTCATTTCGGAATTTTTTAATGTTTCAGAATTTATCAAATTTCCCAATTACACAACTTTATCGCACATTCTCGGTCACTCATTCTGCTGCTAGCCCGGACTAGAACGCCAATTCTATCACACGGTCATTCACATACTAGCCCTGATTCATTCTGTTACTAGCCCTGACTAGGTCACTGATTCTGTTGCTATCCCCGACTAGGTCACTGATTCTGTTGCTATCCCCGACTAGGCCACTCATTCTGTTGCTAGCCCTGGCTGGTCACTGATTCTGTTGCTATCCCCGACTAGGTCACTCATTCTGTTGCTAGCCCGGACTAGAACTCTCACTTTGTCACACGCTCATTCCCATACTTGGCCACTCATTATGTTGCTATCCCTCACTAGGTCACTCGTTCTATCACTAACTCACCAGTTCTTCCACTCTGTCAATCACTAACTCACCAGTTCTTCCACTCTGTCAATCACTAACTCACCAGTTCTTCCACTCTGTCAATCACTAACTCACCAGTTCTTCCACTCTGTCAATCACTAACCAAGTTGTCTGTCCGCTCACTATCTTGGTCACTAGGTCACTTACTCTATCTCTAGGTCCCTCACTTTGTCACTCCCTCAGTCATTAATTTGCTCACTCACCAACCGTAACCGGTCTGTCACTCACTCAACTAATTACTATATCATTACTGTTTCACTCACTTGGTCATTCCTCGCTCACTTACCGCCTCACGTGTCGAACTGTTCTCGGTGAATTCCCCAATTATTGCTAAACCAGTTAAGAAAGTTACCCGTCATAGAATGAAAAGCAGTGAGCGAAACGGTGAACCTCTCCGCTAATCCTACGAAGTACAGATGACTGGATACGATACCAAGCGAAGATAATTGGGAAGAAAAGTCACATTCTTCTGTGGGGGTAGAGCACGCGCCCGGAAAATGCAAGGTTGGTGGTTCGATTCCCCACAGAGGAATGTGACTTTTGGATTACCTTCGCTTGGTATCCAGTCATTCGTACTCCGTTAAAAGCAGTGACTTAGAATGTGCATTTTACGGAAAAAAAATGAACGTTGCAAATACCAGGCGATACAAAAGTAACAGAGAAAGTAAAAATTTAATAATTTTTCAAAAGCAAAGACGATGTAGTTTTCACAGAAATTCATAGAAAGACGAGATATTTTATTTATTTTTAATAATGTGAAACCTCCACTGCCAAAAAATAAAATAAAATTCATTAGAAAAAAAACAGTTATGAAACAATCACGAGGAAAATATTCGTCATAACGGGCCTCCCGTTATAAGCGAATTTCTATTATTTGCTCTCTGTCAGGTTATAAAATTGTAGGGAATGGCTGCTTTTTATCAGCATTAAACAAACTCGCATTTACGCCTGTGAATTTTGTCTCCCTTCTCTATTTTAGTCTAATTTTCTTGACTACTTTTTCCTTGAATTCGCCACCCGTTTTACTGTAACCCGTTTAGCCTTTCACCCCCCCTCCCCACACTCTTACAAGTTCAAATACAAATACCACGCCACAACAGGCAAAATGCCCAACAAGGTGGCTGAGAAAAAGATGCCCATAACAAATATGGATGTCATATATTATCAAAAATACAGCAACCCAATTAGAAATGCAATTAACAAAAATTATAAACAATATATACACATGATAAAATATTATACAATGCCCATAAAGAATACTTGTGGTTGTCTTATTCTAAGTATGGATCGAGCTTCTCGATTCACCCCAACATGTTTATCGTATTTCTTTTTAAACGTGTCAATTGTGTTACAATTTACTACCTCCGGGGGTAAGCTATTCCATTTATTAACAACCCTATTAGAGAAAAATTCCCTGCGATACCATAGCCTTGCATTGTCCCTCACCAATAGATACTGGTGTCCCCTTGTAAAAGCAGTCGATTGGCGGTGTACTAAAAGTTCATGGTCCATCCTATCCATCCCACTGAAAATTTTGAACACTTCGATCATATCTCCTCGACACCTACGTTCATCCAATGCAAACATATTCAAAAAATGAAGTGTCTCTTCATAACTCAAGCCCCGTGTGCCAATAAGGACACGCGTAGCTCTTCTCTGCACCCCTTCAACCAAGTCAAAGTCCCTCTGTAGGGGTACGCGAAGAGACCTTTTTGAAAATGAGACCAAGCATTCTATTCGATTTTTTGACCACCGCTGAACAATGTTCAGAAAACCTAAGCCGCTCGTCAATGAGAATTCCCAAATCGGTGACCCTAGTTGCATCCGGGATAGTGACACCATTCAACTCGTAAAAGAACCGTGGGTTGTTCGAACCAAAATGAGCGACCATGCATTTATCAACGATAAATGTCATGCTCCATTCATTTGCCCATGCTGCAATCCTGTTTAGATTGGTCTGGGGCAACTCCCTATCGCTTTCCTTCCCGATTACCCCCATTAGCTTCACATCATCTGCGAATTTGCTAGTAATCCCATCGATACCCTGATCGAGTTTATCGATAAAAAGTGAAAAAAGTATGGGGCCAAGGACACTTCCCTGAGGAACTCCACTTGTGACGTCTGTCCAACCAGAGAATTCCCCGTTCACCATAACTCGTTGCGACCTATCTCTTAACCACGATTCTATCCAATTCAGCAAGTTTCCCCCAATTCCAGTCTCGTGTAAACGCTGTTCACATGTGACTTTAAAATTACTTTTTTAGTCATTCACATGGTTTCCCACTGTTTTCGTCACTCATAGGCAGGCGCAGATCTATAGGGGGGAGGGCCATCGAAATGCGAATATGATAACATTGCACTCAATAAATCCGTGGCAAATTACTTGTATCAACGAAATTTTGATTAAATAACGAATTAAAGAAAACTTCGACTAAAAACAGAAAAAAAACCGGGACTGTCCGGGAAAATACAGGGCGAAATGAGGGACGTATGATCACTCGATCCACAGCAGTTTGTGAAATCACCCCTCCCAACAGCGAGCTCTACATTCGCCCCTGCTCACAGGCTCTAGAATTACCACAGTTATCCAAGTAACGTGGTACGATCTAAGGAACCATAACTGATTTAATGAGCCATTCGCGGTTTCACTTTGTTAAAGCCTGTACTTGGACATGCATGGCTTAATCTTTGAGACAAGCATATGACTACTGGCAGGATCAACCAGGTATCGGTACTCGGATTTTTCCTCCCCCGAGCGGCGCGCGATGGCCGCGTCGTGTTCGGCACATCTCCCTCCGGTCTTCTCGTTCCGATCACCACAACCAAAATCGTCCGCCACAACGGTCCGTGTTTCATTCTCTCCGGGGCTCCTAGGAATCCCGGGCTAGTTCGGTAGGGATGTTGGAATCCCCTACCTTGCGGCCACGCAACCCGTCACTTCGGTCCGCGTCCGCCTTGTTCGGCGCTTCGGTTACCCAAGCCGAGCACCGCGGGACCCGAAACCGACCATGGCCCCCGCTCTGTCCCCATAGGGGATATAAGCTGGTCACCCAGAGGGTTTGGGCCATGGTGGAAGAGCGATGCAATATCCGGAGTACTAAGCACCCAAAGACCACCAGCGGATAAGAAGACAAAAAGTTGAGGTTACATGGGCAGGTGCATACGCACGTCGCCAGCAGGCCACGAAGGGGGCCCACAAATAACTATAGACACACATATATAAGATACATAAACATATATATACAAGCATATAAACACTCATATATATATAATATATACAAGACAGGCGACATTGTCCATTGACAGCAACGGGAATCAAGGAACTTCATTGTCTATCAGAAGTCGCGCACAAAGACACCGTGAGACAATCCCAAAATATCGCATTTCATGCCAGAGGATCATAGTCTGAGTCTGATGAAGGGTTGTTATCAGCTTGTGAGGGAGCTGAAACATTCGTACTTTGGCACTGTTTCGTGACTGTTAATTTGTCTTCGTTTGAAATGACGTATCTAATAAGGCGCTTAATTCTTTCGATTCTGGATTGTTTTCTCAGTAACTGTTTCTTCCAAGTGGTGTAATTCTGTGGCGTAGTAGAGCCAAAATGAAAGTCCTTGGTATACTCGCATGCCGTAGCATAGTGAAAGACGGTTCCCTCCCCTCCACATTTACACATGCTTGAAAACCTACTCTTATGAAAACGATGAAGATAGGAGGGGAAGGGGCCATGCTCTGAAAAAAATAAAATAGCCTCTCTAGACCAGCCATAACTAGAGCATTTAACTTGTGGGAGAACTTCATATATCTTACGACCTGTTTTCGTGTCATTTGACCATCGCGATTGCCATTTCTGTAACAGATCATTTTGCAACTTCTTCATCGCCCACGACTTTGGAAGAAGGATAGAGAAATCTGTTCCTGGTCTTTCGGTCGCTCTTTTGGCTAACCGATCAGCTGCTTCATTCCCAGTATTTTCACTATGCGCTTTGATCCACGAGATATAGATATGTCTATTTGGCAGTAACAGGTCTCTAATTTTCCGAGCCATCATGTGGCGTGATAGGGGGTCTAGAACCGCATATAATGAAGAAAGTGAATCAGAAAGAATGTGTGTTTCTTTCTTGCTAGCGCTTGCCTGTTGCGTAGCTGTGAGCAGCGCAAACAGCTCCGCCTGAAATACCGTATTTAGATCATTGAGTTTATTGCTCCAGTTACTTATCTCCAAGTCATCCTGAAAGGTAACCATGGCCGAAGCCACTCCATGCTCAGTTTTGGAGCCATCAGTGTAGATCTTATATTCAGCCTGTGGGTGTATTTCTCCTTTTAGGTCAATGCGGCATTCCTCCACAGATTGTGAAGGATGCTGGGACCATCCTGTGATTTTCCTTTCCATCTGGACGTAGGAAAGTGTCTCGCCATTCCCCAGCGTAACAGGAGTTTTCAGACGGGTCAAGAGGCTAAATTTGGCTTCACATTCTACCAGGAGACTGAGTGGGGGCAATCCCAGTATGACTTGTAGTGCATTTGTGGGCGTAGTTGAGTAGGCCTTAGAGATATATAGCAGATATCCCCTCTGAATTGAGTCAAGGCGCTTCTGTAGGGATACGGTAGCATTGGCTCCCCATATGGCGGCTCCATACACCAAAATACGTTGTGCGACCGTGATGTAAAGAGTCCTGCGCATCCTAGTGTTGATTCCCCAATTCCTGCCTGCTATGCAGTGAAGCCTCGTGAGTAGTTGATTGGATCTTGTGTTCAGCTCTGTGATATGGTCTTTCCAGTCCAATTTGTCGTTAAAATGGATACCTAGAATTTTAATTTTGCGGAGTCTCTTGATGAAGTTGTTTGACGAACGAATTTGTGGCGGACGTTTCCCTTTGGGGGAGACCCATAGGAAGTTTGTTTTGTTGGTGGCTAATTTAAGGCCGTTCTCAGTTAGCCAGTTGCTGATATCAGCCAGGACGCTGGAGGCGTTTTTACCAACTCCCTCCACCGTGGGGCCCGAGACCAATACGATAATGTCATCCGCATAGGCCTGGACCAGCACGTTATTTGGCCACTTGAGCTGGAAGATGTTGTTAAGTACCAGATTCCAATATAGTGGGCCAGAGCAGGACCCCTGTGGGCAACCTTGAGTTAATTGTTTCGACACTGCTCCACTGCCAGTAACTATTGAAACTGTACGGTTAGAAAGGATGTCTTCGGCTATTTTCTTTAGCTGGGAGGAAATTGGAGCCTCATTTAATCTGCTGCGAATAACTGGATATTTAACAGAGTCGAAAGCCCCTTGAACGTCAAGAGTTATGATTGCCATGTCGTGCTTTTTCTTTTTCTGTGTATTAATTTCTTGCTGAATGGCAACCAGAGCGTGTTCAGTGGAGACACCATGTCTGAAACCAAATTGGTGGTCATTGATCCAATTAACTTTGTCTAACTCGAATACAATTCGTTGTGCAATTATCTTTTCAAATATTTTTCCTACAGTCGACAGGAGATGTATAGGCCTATATGACTCAGGTAGGCTAGGATTTTTATCTTTTTTCAAAAACAGTAATACTTTACTGTTTTTGAAGTGTGTAGGAAACAGCAGAAGTCGGAAGCATCGGTTGTACATTACGTACAAAAATTCAGGGAACGTCCTGTTGATTCTTTTGATCAGGATATTGTTGATCATGTCTATTCCAGGCGCTTTTTTGTCATTTAGATGACTAATGACTCTTTTGATTTCGCTAGAAGTAATTTCTGGTTCAACAAAACAAATGCGCTCGCAGTCAGCTGTCTGGGAAGACTGACCTATTTCATTTCCTTCATCAGGAAAAATGTCGGAAAGTAATTGCTGTGCTTGCACGCGTTGGCTTTCATTGTCTGGGTTATATGAGAATATTTGAGGCGTAATTTTTTTTTGCCTTATAGCTGCCTTGAAGACCTTGCCAAATGGATTAGTAGAAGCCTCACAAAATTGTTTCCACGCTTGGTGTTTGGTCTTTTTGATAAGCTTATTATGCAAAGCCCTTCTTCGATGGAAAATCTCTTTCAATACACCTCTATTCTGATCGGTGGCCGCGTAGAATTTTCGCTTGCTAGACCGTAGAGCTTTTCTCGACACCTCCAGTTCTTTGTTCCACCAGGGTGCAGCTTCTTTGGTGGTTGTGGTTATTTTGAGCCACCTATTGCCTATTGATGATATTAAATTAAATGAATTTGAAATAGAGTTGTCTAGCTCTTCTCTATTTCTCGCATGATGTAAGTCACTAATGATATCAGGCATTTGTCTACCGAGAGTTTGAAGAAAATTTCTAACTCTTCTTTCAGAATTTGAATACTTGGCGATGGTTTGTAAATTAGCTTTTTCGGTCAGAGCTAGATGTATATAGAAGTGGGGACTCAAGCTGTCTTCATCAGAAATGCTCCAGTGGGTTCTCCGAAAGATGTCTACATCGTTCGTTAGCGTGACGTCAGGGCTGCCCGAAGCATCCTCCCAACTATAGGTGCAGCTGCCATCATTGAGAAGTGAAAGATGTTGAGCCCTGAGTAGATCTAAAAGTTTACGTCCCCTGCTGTCGATGTTCTTGTAACCCCAATGTATATGGTGAGCATTCATATCGGCACCGATGATTGAAGAAGTTTTGCCAGTTGTCTGGGAAATAATATTAAGTTCAGTGATAGTGTCTTCTATTTTTTGGGATGGGGAGGCGTAAGCTGATGTCAGAACAAGCTCTTTATTTGTCAAACAAATTTTTACGGATACACTGTTTCTGAATGTCAAGAAACTTGATGCAATTATTCTGTTATTCGGAATTATTATAGCTGCTTTACAATTTTGTGAATTAAATTTCATCCACATACCAGGAAGGCCCTTAAGCATTCCTCTATACTGCCACGGTTCCTGGATTAAGGCTATATCTATTTTTTTCTCAGAAATATGGTGCACCATAGTATAAGTGGCAGTTTCACTCCTGTTCAAGTTAATCTGAAGTATTTTAAGGTTTGTGAACATTAGTACTGTTATAGGCTAGAATACGTAAGTTGCGGCACCCTTTGCCGATAGATGATATTTTAATTTGAAGTTATTTCCAACAGCGACACTGATGACCTTAGCCGCTAATGAGTGGGCGCATTTCACTACTATGTCGTTTTTCCTGGGTATAATATCATATATATAGTCAGATAGTTGCTCATATTCCATTTGTTCATAGAAGTCATTTAAGATGATTTTTCGATTGATGTAATCATCTTCAAAGAATTTCAAATGCAGAGGGAAATTGTTTATATTTTCCAATGCATCAGCATATGAGACCGTCCTCTTCGGATAGGAGAGTGTGGTGCCATTTGTCAGCTGACGTTTAGGTATCATCCCACCTGCAGTTTTTGACGATGAATAGGATGTTATCGTGCCACGGCCAGAAACTGACGTCCAAATTCTTGGTTGTTTCCTGCTGGCTTGACATCCTTGTTTTTCAAAGGATCCTTGATTTTGTTGTGTCGCTCTTCGACCCTGTTTCACTGAATTAGGTCGTGGCAGATGATCATCTGGAATTACGACAAAATAAAGTTGCCTCAGGATTTTGTCATTTAAAATCCACCGCTTAAGTTCCAGACGATCGTTCTGGTTTAAACAGTCTATTGCAGTTCCACCTTTGATATTCCTGATGTTACTGATTTTGCTGTTGAAAATATGAAGGGAAGTTATATTACTAGTGGCTTGTAGATTTTTCATAATTTTATTCCTATACAACAGCAGGGGGAAGGTTTTACCACTTGTGGTTTCATTTGCTGTGGTCCGTTGCTTTCGCTTTTGTCTTTTGTTCAGTACTTCGGTGAATGTACCACTCTCGAGGTCATCTTCTGTATCTTTGCCATGGTTTTCCAAATTTCTCCCGGTTTTTGATGTTTGTTGCAGGGACATGTTATACAGCCTTTTCTGTATATTAGTTCTATGTGGATGAGTCTTCTCATCCATAGTTTCTCTTGTATAATCCACTTCTTCGACGGTAACATACTGGCTAGTATCACTGTCATCTTCTGTATCCCTTCTTTGGTCCAATGCTTGTATTGACGTTGGCGTGTGGTTATTGGGAGTTGTCTTATGCGTGATATGCATTGGCACCTTATCCTCAGTGGTGTGTAGATAGTTGTTTTGTTTATTCGTTGAGCCGTCCTTACATTTCCACTGTTTTGTCTTGTTATTCATTTGCCTCAGTGGTTGGGACTTTTCCTTACTGCCTGTGAGTTCATTGTTTTTGTTAATGCCAAAGACTTCCTCGATCTCCCTCTGCGATTTCTTGTAACATTCTTCAGTTTGTGTGATTATGTCAACTCCAGTGGGATGATTCCAGTCATGCCTTTCGTCAGTTTGCTGTGTTTGGGTGGCTCTTGTTGTAAGAGTCTTCTCTTGGTCACCCAACCACAGTAATAGGATATCAAGCCTCTTCTTCGCTTTTTTCCGGTGCGTCGCTGGTATCCCATATTTGAAATTCTTACCCACTCCCGTAGTGTAATTTATGATTTGAAACAAGTCCTTGATGATGTCATCTACCTTGAAAGTTTTTCGTGCGTTAATAGGAAGCACTTGAGGATTCATTTTGGCGTTGCAGGATTTGTCAGTCCGTTCATGAATAGTTCTCCCAGCTGAGCTAGGTGATATCTCATTTGCTTCTGAGGATTCCTTTTCATCTGTGTTCCGATTTTTGGAAATATCCATCGGATCTCTCTTGGAGTCGGGAGGTTTATTCCACTTTGGTCTGTCTCCATGTGACGATTTATCCTTAAGAAAGGGACTGAGGCTGCTACATACGGCCTCCCTTTTCTTTTGAGAAATGTTCTTTGAATTTTTAGTTTCTCTACTGGGAGAAACGATATCATCCATATCTTCTTCCTCTAATGGAGCCCTGAAGAATTTGGAGCTCAAGGATTGGTCTTTGTAATCAGAAATTGTATGGCTTCCCCTATCGCCATTTGTCTCATAATTATTTAGGGAACTATCAGCTCCTTTTCTATCGAGTATGTTCATTTGTTCTTCGGGGATCAGATCTATTAATTCATCCAACAGCTGACGAATGGAAGTGTCAAGTTCCGAAACTGTATTAATTCGGATCATGCTGTTGATCATGTCGTGAATCGAATACAGTTGTTGATCCTTTGAACTCTTGCTTGATGTTGTCAATGGACTATGTGTTGCCGTTGATTCATTTTCCTCTCCTATAATTTCTTGTGAGACACCGTCTTTGTCATCATACTGAGTCTGCCAGTCCTCTGTAGATACAATTTGTTCATCATCGTTTAGTGGGGGTGTTAACTGTGTCGAGTTCAGAAAGCTCTCCGTATCCATATACGAGTCGATCTCTAAGCTATGAAAAGTTTCAGACCCGTTTGAAATCTCTACGGTGCTGTCGGCTTGTTCCTCGTCCGACGATGAAATCATTATTTGGAGGAATCTATCGACATTTTTGTTCTTATTTTTTACCCGGGGAGTTTTCTGTTTCTTATGATGTTGTAACTCAATGGAGTCGTTGATCTTTTTATTTCTGAAATAATAGCGTCCGTCCGCAGACCTCTTTGGGGTTGACAGCACTTTTTCCGTTGGTGGGGGTGTCTTTTCCATTCTCACACTCTCGGATATTTCAGTTTCAATGAATTTTGAGAAACCAAAACGGAACGTATGACCTCAACACAGTCTGCAGCATCAATTACACTATTCGAGGAGAAAACGGTACGAATACGGGACAATTGGTCAATGAGTCATTTTGATCGGGACACATGGTCTCAAATTACAAAATTCTAATCGATATACTATATCTTTATCGTTTGGCCGCAATGTTTACATAATTGACCAGGGACTCCTGGCACAAACAACATATTTTGAAAAATCATATAAAAACTTCAATTAATCGTAGAAATTCGGTTCTTGCGACGGAACAATGCAATCAAAACAGATTATCCAGGAAAAATATTGTGCTATTTTTAAGGACAATTCGAAAAAAATTGTGTCGCTATAAAGTTACACCATGTTATACTCTCGTAGGAACCATTACGAGAAAATTTTCAAACGATTGTAAATATTTAACAACTAAAGATATTTCGATGCGGTTTGAAGAGGAGAGAAAAATACAGGTCTCTTAATAGGAAATTTTCAAAATTATGGTCAAAATAAACATAGAAAGGATTCAAAAAAATTTTCTAATAGACCCCATAGACTTAACATGTGCAAATCAAAAATTCATATCTCTAGAACAAAGTCACCGAATTCAATTCAAGTTATCTCAAATTGTTCCTCTGGTTATTACCCTTCTTATTCGCAGATTTAATTGAAGACAGCTCACCGGGAAATTTCAGGAGACCATCTTTAAAAGTCACACTCGATCAGTGACGTCATCAACGTTGTAGCTCCATTAGAAGCCACGCCGCTTCCAGTGTCAAATTTAATCGTCCGTAACTTTTTAACGCGACGTCAAAGAAACACCCGGTAAGAAATAAAACGAACCGCGCACTTTATTAAATCCAACAGCACGTTACTCACAATCAAAAATACGCTGGCACATTTCGAAAGAGATACGAACCCATCGCGGGGACCCTGGTTCGAGCCCCACCGTCAGCACAGAGGTGGTCGGCTCTGCGGGACCAGGATGCCTTAGGAGCGGGCGAACCCGAGAATCGACCCCGCTACTAGAGGGTAGCCGCAGGCACTCCCGAGTCCCATACGATTGCCGGGAACTACCCGATCTTAGCCGAACAACGAACCTTCGCACATGTAACCACAGCTACAAGTTCCAATTGATCAGCGCCAACCGTGTCCCCACCTGCTCACAGGCTGGAACCTTCGGAGGGCTCCCAGGCTAGACTTACAGTCATACGGGTCTCTACGTAGACATACGGGTCTCTGTAATTAATTTATAGCGTGAGGAAAAAAAGAGTATCGTCCCGGACTGGACCCCAGTCAGTCCCGAATTCCAAAACTATTTAATTCGGAAACTATTTCTTTTGTAAATTCTGAAATTATTTCTTTCATTAATTCTACGACGTGTAATTTGTCGTTTTTCAATGTTTTTAACCATTTCCTGAAAATGACCTGCTAGCCACACCAAAAAAAAAAAAAGAAAAGAAAAGCTCCAAGGGCCAAATGTTGCCCCACGGGCCATGCTTTGCAGACCCCGGTCCCAGAGCTTGACTCATAGGTTGCGATGCCAACAGGCCACGATTTTCTCATCAGCCTATATGGAGCACTGTCAGCCTTCTTCCTTAGGCCATATATAATTTACCTACGTAATCGAAATAACCACGTTACCCGGAGCAGGAAACGGAAAATTATTTTACAAAGATCTACAACGAGGAAACTACAACAAGTCTTGAATTATCTGGTGAATACTAAAGAAACTGGAAGCAGTGAACAAACTACTAGTGATCACTCAGCGACCCTGTCGTAAACAACCGGAGGAATAACACAAATGTTTTAGGTACATACACTGACATGACATGATTATAATTTTGTAACCATGAATATATTGTATGAGCACATAACGATAGAGAGCACTGTAGGCGGAGGCTTTGTTTCCCGTCACAGTGGATGAACTGTATATACAGGGTGGGCAAAAAGTCCGTAGAAACGTTAAAAATGAATAAAAACCGGAAAAATCACCGAAATGAAAAACGGTTTGCAGGGTTAGCATCGCTAGGCCACGGGGATTTCTTCTACGACAGGGGGAAAAAAAGAGAAGAAAAACAGCCGATAGGTGGCGCTGGTACGAGCGACTTCTTTGGAAATATGCAAATGAGACGGTTATGAGAACTTGCGCTCCTAATCCACAAGCTGTTCACCGTTGTAAACTATGTATGTAGACCTCTCTCTGCCGTTGCTGGATTTGTGACTCGCCTGCAAATGTGTTATCCCTTGTGGTGGTGAACGCCCTATGAGCCTTTCTCGGGTGCGGTGGATCACATTGTTCCTCGATAACAACTTACACCGCATACATACCAAGAAGACTGGCAGTGCATTTATTACACTTCACTCACTATGAGTTGAGAAAGAACTCATAGTTTAAAAAATTGATTGCAGGTGACAGCACTACACATAACAAGCATTACACAGAAACAAACTTCATGGAAGGTTCACTTTACGTACACACACATTCCAACATGTACCAATTCATTAGATTTTCGCAGAGGAATATGGACGAGGTACACGTCTAGTTTAGTAGTAGTGGTAGCCCTTATGGGCCACTGGGCGCAAGTGCAATTTTTCTCCCTGGTTATTGGGTTCAGCAATCCATTTTTAGTCAAATGGCTTGTACGTTGCATCGACTTGATAGATGTCTTCATAGGGAGAACGACGCGAGTGATTTGATACTTGCGAGCACGAAGCAAGAGGAGGCCACTACTATCAATCTTCGCTAATTTTTCCGACATAACCCTGCCTCTTTTGAGATAACGGGAGTAAGGTGCTTTACATCAGTGGTTCTCAACTTTTGGAAGCCCGCGGCCCGATTTAATTTATTTTTGTAAGTGGAAGACCCGGTCAATCACATGATTAACGGAATATGAATGGGGGAGAAGGAAACGGCAGATCAGTCACGGCCCGGCGGTTGAGAAACACTGCTTTACATCACTCCGGGGTTGTGAGCAGCCCTTCCCCCGAGTTAAGGTAGACTGACATAATCTATTTTGCCAAAAAACTTTTATTTTTCTTTATTTTAATTCCAATAGAATTTTATATTACACATTATATTTCTTATGAAATATATTTACGTATTATGTACTTACACAGTACACATGCTTGATGTATCGCAATGCCGCCATAATTTTTTGATTATGGATAACATCGCCTTTAAACACGTGTGATAAATGGTGTGTGTGTGTATTGGTTAATGAGCTTTGTTGAATCTCTCGCGTATCTTTCCTCAACAGATAGCGCCACAACGATGGCTCAAACTACAATAGTGTCTCTTCCGAAACGTGATACAGTATAACCTAGATTCGAAAACTGAGAAAGGAGCGCCATCATACTGACCAGAAACTGGACACCACAATAATTTTTTTTCTCTACTGAATCAAACCTCCAAAAAAAACAAAAACCAAATAACGATCGGTCTCCCTTCACTTATAATGAATTGCTCCTCACGTCTGGTCAGTTTTATTGCTTTGCGGCTTTTGTCTCAAGCATGGCGAGGTTTTCGTTGGCCAGGTATCGTTTCTTTCATTACATTTTTTTGTCATTTCTGAAAGCTTGCCTAGCCTTTAGCTTCATGAGGTTTCTTTCGGTAGCGCTGATTTCGTTAAGGAATCAGCTTTGAATGTTGTTTGCATCCTGTTTCCTTTATTTCTGAATGGGAGAAGTAACAGCATTTTCCCGCCTTACTTCAGTAAACGGCATTAGCTGTTGGTGAGCAAACAATGGTATTATCCAAATGCAGAGGCGTATTTACGGTTTTGCCGGGCTACGCGAATTTTTCAGCCCCCCCCCCTTCTCACATTCTAGTTTAATTTTCTTGACCACTCATTCCTCGAATTCGCCACCCTGTGCTACAACCCGCATGAAGCCCCCGTCCCCGTATTGTGTCACACCCCTGCTTGTGTCTCCAAGTCCTTCTTTTGGTCATTCTAATGCTTGAGTGCTCTTTTCGTCTCTCGCATGCTGGCGTACTCTTTTGTAAACACTCTATGTTTACGCATTCAACCTAGGTCTTCCCATGTTCACACACTCTCTCTAGGTCACTTTTCGCCATTTACATGCTTGCACTGTTTCGATCACTCGCACGCTTGCACACTGTTTTGGTCGCTCACATGCTTGCACATGATCTAGGTCACTCTTGCAGCCATTCGCATGCTTGCACACTGTTTTGGTCGCTCACATGCTTGCACATGATCTAGGTCACTCTTGCAGCCATTCGCATGCTTGCACACTGTTTTGGTCGCTCACATGCTTGCACATGATCTAGGTCACTCTTGCAGCCATTCGCATGCTTGCGTTCTTTTGGTCACTACTCTTGCAGCCATTCGCATGCTTGCGTTCTTTTGGTCACTACTCTTGCAGCCATTCGCATGCTTGCATTGTTTCGGTCACTCTTGCAGCCATTCGCATGCTTGCATCGTTTTGGTCACTCTTGCAGCCACTCGCATGCTTGCACTGTTTTGGCCACTCACTCGCTTGCACTTGTTTGGTCGCTCATTCGCTTGCACACTGTTTTGGTCGCTCATCCGCTTGCACACTGTTTTTGTCATTCACATGCTTGCACACTGTTTTTGTCATTCACATGCTTGCACACTGTTTTTGTCATTCACATGCTTGCACACTGTTTTTGTCATTCACATGCTTGCACACTGTTTTTGTCATTCACATGCTTGCACACTGGTTTTGCTTACTCACGTGCACTGCAAACTCTCTAAGTCACACACAGAACTAGACACTCTCTCTGTGGGCAGAGGCGGATACGTGGTTATAAAATTTTGCCATCCTTTTCCCATTATGTGCTAGTTTTCTATAAGCCACTTATTCCTAAAATTTACCAACCCTCCGAGCTTGCTGCCCAGGACTTTTTAAGCCCCCCCCCCCCCCATGGGGGATACGCCAATGTCTAAATGGACGTTGCAATTTTGTTTTTCCAGAGCAGTTTCTGTTTTAGACTACCTTTTTCCATGTTATCCTGGAGCAAGCTGAGCCATAGTTGTAATAGCAACTGCCCTGGTTGGAGGCAATTGAGCTCTTGTATTCTGGGAATTTCGATGGCGATTGGTCAAAGGGTGTGAACATGTGTGGGGGTGGAAAAAATACACACACACACAAGCATTCATTTCATTGAAGAGAGGCTATACATGTACATTTCCCGGAAAAAAAAAGGAATGAAATGTAATTCGGGAAACCTGACGACAAAACATCGGATTTTCTTAAACGTAGGGAAACGCTTGGCATGTCCTCCTGAAAAAAAAGACACCTGGTAACCCTATATAACCCCGATTTCAAAGAATCAAATAAAACCGACAGTTTAATTCGTTGCATCGAAGAAAAACGTTGTATCGAGGATGAGATCAATTCCACAACAATTTTAAAACATAAATGTTCGTGAAATCAGAGCTCTTTATATCGGGGTCCTGCGGTAGATATGTATGTCGAGTCCGAAATATTGCCATTTCATGATTTGGTCAACATTCTTGGTTAAACTCTGAAACGTAAAAGAATTCTCAAAATTATTTTCCCAGTCAGTTCCGGATTTTTCGTTTAGACGTAAAATTTACGGGGGATCCCACTTATAACGATTTTTCACAAAAAAAACCGTCAATAAAAAACGTTGTAAGCGGAAAAACGGGAAATTTTGATAGATATTAGTAAGAATTGAGAATACGAAAATAAGTTGTACTAAGCGGCGAGACGTTATAAGTGGGAATATTCTAAACGAAATGCAGTTTAAATGTAGATCCTGCTGTGGCATCGATGCGGTTTTGAAGTAATTAATTAATTATTTAAAACTTCCCCCATAGGGTTCCCCAGACTGGAGCCCTTTTGGACCACGAAACATTTTCACTTGTATTCAGAAATTATAGGGCCCCACCAATCAAGGACCCGGGACCCAATTAGCAGAATTTTTGCGGCCCAGACTGGATTTATCACGGGCTTTCACTGTTGCAAACTTTACAGTGTTAAACAACAAAAAACAATGTGATTCATCCAGTGCCCCCGAAACGAAACCTTTCAACTTTCCCACGGGGGCCCTCAACTTGGAAACTTGTCGGACATCCCCACTATGAGGGACACAATAGGGACATATATAGGGACACTGGACGCTCGACGGACATCCTCCTCTTCTGAGGGCCAAGAAAAATTTTCACTTGTATTCTTTTTAACGACGGAATAATTACCCGGGACCCAATTCGCAGATTTTTATGGGGCCTCCAGACAGGATACATCTTGGGCTTCCGCTATTGCAAATTTTTCAATGTTAAAGCAGCAAAAAAAAAAACAATGAGATCCATCAAGGGTCCCTGGAAATGAAACCCATTAACTTCCTCATGATGGTACAGTCGAACCCCTTTTTAACGAATACCGTTATAACGAAAATTTCGTTTTAACGAACACTTTCCTAATCCCCCAGATAAGTTTACGCGGGAACCATGCGAAAACCTGGGATTCCTTTGTAACGAAATTTCGTTATAACGAATTGATTTCTTTGGTCTCTTGGAGTTCGTTATAACGGTATTCGACTGTATACGTGCAATGTCTCGCCCTGGGCACCTCCAATTTGCATTAATAATGCGGCTATTGTTAAGCTGTGAATTAAGAAAAAATAGGTATTGGCTATAATGTGTTACTCAGCTATTCTAATTTCATCAAAATTACTGTTGTCGCGTTATAAAATTAGTAGTGCAGTCGAATCTCGTTATAAAGAACTCCAAGAGACCTGAGAAAACACTTCGTAATTATGAAATTTCGTTATAAAGGAATTCCAGATTTTCACACTGTTCCTACGTAAACTTATTCGGAGAGATTAAAAAAGTTTTCGTTAAAACGAAATTTTTTGATCGTTAAAACGAGATCGCTAAAACGGTATTCGTTAAAACGGGAATCGACTGTACTACAGTTTCGGAATCTACTTTCTTATTCTTGGGGCTGATTCAACGGCTAGGCCTATTACAGTTAGCCTTGAGGCTGACTTTTTCCCAACCGGGGGGAAGGGAATATCACTGATCTTACCGCTATCTGGTACACAGATCTGTACGCAGTGCTACAACTAGCCATTCCTGTGCAAGAATTTGCATTTAGGTCCCCTTCTGGCCAATTCTTGGGCCCGGAATGGCCCATTTAGGCAAATTCTGGGTTCCCCTTCCAAGTGGGGCCCTGTGCGGATGCACCTGTTGCGCCTGCCTAGTTACGGCAATGTCTATAAGCATGCCACTCATTGCTCTCAAAATTTGGTCGCTGGATGCTCAGTTTTTTTTTTCCCCTTAATCGTTCCGAAAATTTTCAATAAAATTTCGCAAAGTTGAACTAATATTCCCTTTACAAAATTCTGTCGGAAACCTTCGCTCCTTCAGTAGTGTGGCACCCTTGCCGCGTAAGTTGCCCTCACTCTCATTTACCCGATTACTTTTTTCTATATACGTTGCCATTTCCTACTCATTTTTAATAAATCTGTATTAACCCATCTATACCAGTGGTTCCCAACCTTTGCAAGTTCGCGGCCCGGTAAATGTCTTTTGTGTAAGTCAAAGGTCCGGCCATACACGCAACAAACGAGAAGTTAAAGGAGAAATGAAACTTCGATCACATTCACGGCCTGGTGTGACTAGTGTTAGGGCCCGGTACTGAGCCGCGGCCCGGCGGTTGAGAAACACTGATCTATACCGTTCACGTCTTCGGTATATTGGCATTTAGGCGCTTTACCACAGTTTTACCTTTGAATATAATCGGAATCGTGCTTTTACAGACCGCAACGGAACATGTACATACTGCCATGAGTTTTACATGTTCGTGATGCTATCTTGCCACTAAAATGGAAACTGGAGATGAATGAATGTTTTTGGGAGTAATATAGGTGAATAACATGCACAGGTAATATAACATGCAAAAAAGAATGTGAGTCTCTTACAGGACAGTAACCCTTCGGGGGATGGGTACTCTTCATATTTTAGCGAGCGCGCACGCACGTGCACACACACACGCACAATAAATCTATTATATAAAATCAATATAATGGACACATTAAGAATGTTCACCCATTTTAACTCATTTTTGACGGCTCTTCAAATTATCGACACGGAATAGTGCACAATTTTTATGTACGGCGTGATCACTTAATTCCCCCTCGCAGCATTTTACTGGCGAATCGTTGATCCTAATGTGGCCTACTTCCAATTAGAAAAATTATCCAAATAACGCGTATATAGAACTCGGATATACGTCATTCATGTGTCGCAGGGGGGGGGGGATTGTATATTGACTTCATATTGCGTTGAGTCAGCAAATAATAAAGCTTAACATCGCCATAGGTGGGCGAAGACTCGAGAATCCCACTCTTTAGGATTTCTTAAAATGTCACAACAATAAGATCTTCTGGTTGTCATTTTGACTGCTATGCACCCTCTCAGTTAAGGGGTAAGATTGAAGATGAATACTGAAAACAAGGGGAAAAACACATCGGGTCACTGAATGAATCACGTTTTCAGGGGAATAGGAAAGTCTCCTCCGCGGTGTCATGTTACAGAATTCCACGCGTGCGTAAAACTTCAGGGGCGATGAGGAACCTCAAGAAGTTTGAATTTTGAGGGGGAAAAAAAAATTAGGAATGGTATTTCTTCACATAAAGGCGTATTTTAAATTCTATTACAATGGTAATTTCGAAATTTTTTTTTTTTTTCGTTCCACCCTAATATGCAAGACTCCTAAATTTTTCAAGGGACCTATACATTTCAAGAGGTAAGTAAAATTCTAGTGGATCACAGCGAATCTCCTACATATTTAGGGAAACTTGTACTCATTACCAGAGGTACGCTTCTCACTCATACTTAGGGATACGTAAACATCATTTTTGCGAACTTTCAGAGGATACTCGAAGTTCGAAAGATCTGGAATGGCCATTGAAATTGAATCAAATAGCGATAGACATGGTTGCGGATGAACACAAAAGATCTAATAAGCTCTAATTGGGTGATGCAACAAATGCGATTAAAATTCCGACATGGAAGACTGCAAATTAGCCCCCCGTAGCACTCACTGAGTCAATACGCGCAAGTACTAAGGTGTGTGTGTGTGCACTGCCATCATAATATACCGAAGAGAGAGACATGTCTCGCATGTAACTCAACTACTATATTAAGCTAAACGAAGAAGACCGCGTAATGGACGGTTATAGTCACTTAGGCGATGCTTCCCACGTTCATAGAAAAGAAGACAACCTTTTAATCACTAAGAGCCCTTTGAGCACACACTCTCATTATCATCATTATTTTTGATCTCCTTAAACTTCTTCATCATTATCTGTCCAAAGAATTCTATAACCATCCGTCGGCAATACTTCAGGAATAATAATAACAATAACAGCCGGTCCTGTCCAGTAAAATACCGTCGTCCAATGGTAAGGCTTCTCTGCGGCCGGCCATCCAACCGCACGTGACCGTGGCACGCACACTCTCGGGGGGCCCCCCGTCCACCGACGGGTGAGGTCTCCGGCATTAAATAAATACCTATAATTATCAATATATAAAACATCCTGATTAAGGCAGGTCTTGCTTCTTTACTTGTTCCCACGGTCACGTTCCAACGTTATAGGGCTGAGGTGAGGGGGCCTACAGACGGGAGGGGGGACCGGTTATTATACACGCTCACTGGCACTATTTTTCTTTTTCCCGGATAGTAATTAATACTAATAGAGACATATCTCGAACGGGGTTCCATACTGATATTACTTTACCAAGAAGGTGCTTCGGGTAAACCTGCCCCGGCAATTGAATGCAGAAGCTACTACTACTACCAGAAGGGGGCAATTATGTGAGACGAGATATATATATACACACATACATTATTCTCTCGTGGATTGTGACATCTTTCTGGGGGGCTCGGTGGGTAAGATTGGACAGTAAAGACATGATACGTTGGAATCATATCAAAATGACAAGCGGTTCACACAAGTGGTTTGGAGCCGGATCGATTTTGATCGAGTAAGAAAATGCAGCAAAGTAGTTCCCTTCGTAGGTGGTCCCTCCCCCTGGTATCGACCCCCCTGTGCGATGTTTTTTCTGGTTCTTGATGCGTCCCAATTTTATTCTATAAGCGTTCGCGTGCATGTGTGCTATTATGCTGTCGTTTCTTGAAGGGACGGTAACCGCAGGTTATGGGATATTCGAATATCCCCATCGCCTCTTTTTTTTTTTCCTTTGGTCTGTCTGTTGTCAAACATCCCGAATTGTCAGAAATCCTCATTAGTTGATGGTCGATGCGTTTCGTTACGGGACGATCCTTATTTGTGTGTGTAGGAAAAAAAAAAATTTTGTGTGCGTGGTGCGGCTTTTTTGGTGAGATTTCTTGGCGTCAGATCGGGTGTGGTCAGTGAAAATGACCACGAATTCGTGTCCTGTAGGTCTTAGTTCTTATTTCTAGTGATATGACCAATATTCTATAAAGCTTTTCTTTCTTTCTAGTTTTTTCCCCTGATCTGTCCGTTTTTTGAATGAATTCATCATCCGACTTGTATTCATCACCCTCACTGAAATTAGCGATTTGTATATAATTTGCAGAACCGCAGTACATTTACTCATGGTTCCCAACTTCGAGACGCTAATGCAAACTTATCTCTCCGTTATAGTCTCGCCAAAGAGAGCAGCAGGAATACAACGATAAAATCTTCAATCATTACATTTCACTCATGGCTAGAAAAGGTGATGGCAGCACTACACATAACAAGCATTACGCAGAAGCAAACTACACGTACACGCACATTCCAACGCGTACCAATTCGTTAGAAGTTCCACAGAGGAATATGGACGAGGTGCATGTCTGGTTTAGTAGAAGTACATTAACTCGGGTCATTCTTTGATGATGCATTCGTTTTCCGAACTAGTCCTCCCGTTCCGAACAATGCATTCTTCTTAATGACTTTCAATTTTTATGAACTAATTATCCAAGTCCGTAAAACAAGTTTCAACTATATTCGAGCAGCTAATTTTCGAAACGGAACATTTTCACAATTATTACTAAATTTACACTAGTTGTAAAAGAACCTTATGTCTCCTGAATGGACCGCTTTACAAAAGTGCAAAATAGCCCAACAGGTCACATGTAGAAATGATAGAAGAATATTTAAAATTCTATGTTTTCTGATCAACATTCAAGGGAGTTATTTACATCTAAATTTTGAAAATTTACCGATTTGGAAGAAAATTAGTAAAAATGTTACCTTTTGATCAAAATCGGAGTTGGTTAAGTCAGAGAAAATTTCTACGTCACCCATTGATTCCAGAAGGTTTCACCTAGCCAAGGAAGATTACCCTCACTACTACTCTCTTGTGTAGAGGCCTTCCTGTGTCACTCATTAAGTGGAGGTGCCCGCCAACAGGAGTGTCCGTTATGGGAGGAATGATCGTGTTTCCTGTGTTACTCATAAGAGCAGGCATCTTCAACACTTGCTCACCGACCGATTTAGTGCTCGCGAGCACTTGATCAACGTTCGAATTAAATTCCATGTACAAATTGCGTTTTAGGATTGAAATCATCTTGATTTCATGCATTTGTGTAGAGGCTTTCAGCCTTTTCCTAGCCGCGAGCACTGCCAGTATCCATTCTCAAAAGAAGAGCACACTTTTCGACGAGTCCGACGCACAAATGCATGAATGCCCCAAACACAATTTGTACATGGAATTTAATTCGAACGTTGATCAAGTGCTCGCGAGCGCGAAATCCGTCACAAGCATCGAACACTCTGGGTGCTTCAGGGAGCACCGTGGTGCTCGCGAGCAACGGGTTGAAGATGCCTGCTCTTATGAGTAACACAGGAAACACAATCATTCCTCCCATAATGGACACTCCTTTTGGCGGGCACCTCCACTTAATGGAATTTAAAAAAATTCAAAGCTATACACAGATTTCTGTCATAAAAAGTGGACTGTGGTCCGGGCCCCAAAAGTATCCCACAGTAACGGCTACAGAGTCCTCTACAAATGATTAGTTCAAATAAATTCAAGTTGTATTAAAGGGAACAGCTCATCGAGTTTATTTGCGGGTTAATCGATTTCAATGTGAGCACTTTTAGTGTCTCTCTGCAGATGCCCAAACGGTATTCGATCTCTCGCCAAATGTTTAATAGCATTTGAGATGTTGTCATCGCTGCAGACGCTGCTTCAAATCACGTGTGATTCTTCACATCTCACTAAGTTCGTACACGGCGTTCAACACGCGTCCCTAATTAGGGGGGGGGGGAAACGTCCCTTTTTTCAGGGGTGTTTAACATGCGTCCCTAAAACAGTCACTGTATCGACTCTCTCAAGTCCCGGATTGTCAAAAGAACTTAATTTCCTTTTCAAACACGCAATTCACTTTCATAGGAAAATTCACCGACAAACAATTCACTGTCGAAAAATCAATTCCGGGAAATTCACCGACAACAGTTTGTCTACAGTGAGTGATCGAGTAAATTAGTGAATGTGTGAGGGAATGAATTGGTGAATGAGCTAGTGAATGAGCGAGTGACTGTAATGTGTTCGAGTGAGTAACCATATGGGTGACCGGGTGAGTAACCACTTGAGTGACTCACTCCCTCGGTCAATCACTTGCTCATCCACTCTTTCATTTGTTCACCTGCTCATTCACTCGCTCATTTGCTCGGCTACGCATTCACTCACTCATCTCTCCATTCACTCACTCATCTCTCCATTCACTCAGCTCATTCGCTCACTCATTTTCTCACCTGCTCATTCACTTGTTCATCTGTTCACTCACTCAGCTCATTCACTTGCTCATCTCTCTGTTTACTCCTCAGCTAATTCACTCTTTCTCATCTCTTCATTCACTCAAATTATTCACTTGCTCATCTGTTCAGTCCTCAGCTCCTTCACTCTTGCGCATCTTTTAACTCACTAATCTCATTCACTTGCTCACTCACTCACTTGCTTCCTTACTCACTTGCTTCCTTCCTCACTCTCTTGTTCACTGGCTCACTCACCTGCTCATCCACTCACTCAATACGTCACTTTATCGATGAAATGAGCATTTGTGAATTTTTGCAGCGGTAAATTTTCCTTTCGGTGAACTACATGGCGTTGAATTTTTGGCGATGGGATTTTTTCCGTGCAATGCCCAATCACTATTTTCATAAATATATTCATCGAGACGAAATGTCACGTATCCGAAAATTGTATTCAATTAATGCAACTGATTAACGTAATTGAGGGCTTAAAGGCATGTGGCGGAGACCAAAGAGTTCCCTAGGATGCGCCTCGCCGTGGTATGCACCATTGACAAATGACCGCGATCAATTAATCTACATAATTAAATCATACTGAAACTAAGTATTACACTCATGTAATAAGCAAAGTAAAGTCTGGTAATTTTTGGTTTTTTTCCCTCCCTCGATGACATTGAAAGATGACGTACGCGGGGTCCCGATGCACTGGCCACAAGTAAAAACGTTATTGAATTTATAACGTCATTGGACTAAAAATGATAACGACAACGTCCTCCCTTTTGGTGCTCATTTTTATCTCTTCTTTCCGAGTCTCCAAACTTGATATATGCTCGCTTCAAATTGAGACTTAATCACACGTTTTTTTAAGAGGAACAATGATTGATAGTATGGTTACCGGTTGGCAGATGGCGCTTTGAGCGATGTCGTCCTCCATCCATCAAGCGTTGGAATTAAGACGGCCATTAAAGGGGCAGTAATTAAGCCGTTGCAGGACAGACTTCTTCTTTATTTAATGGGATGGCTCGGGTTCAGGGCACGTGGGGTGCCTCATTACTTAAAATATATTATCACGGGTGGCCGTAACGCCCCACTGTTTCCCCCCCCCCCTTCATCCCAGGAAGACTGGAATTATATGTATCAATAATGTTAATGGGGAGGGGGGATGAAAAATTATGAATCATGAAGGCGAATGATAGTAATTTTCTCACGGTAGTCTGTTGAGGAAAAATTTTTATCACGTAAATTACATGAATTTTCATGTTGAAATGAAGTTAAAATAGCAATTTCATTTCTCGAAAAGCTACTTTCTGACGATAACTCGCCTATTAGGACGATATGTAACAATGGGTGATGAAAAAGTGATGCTTAACAATCGCTAATTAATGAAGATTCGCAATTATGATTCGTGAAAAACATGCTCAACAATGTCTGGCAAATAAGATACAGCCAATGAAATAAATGATCGAAAAACAACAATGTTTATAAATGAATAAATGACCAAAATGGCGCTTGAAAAATTAGCGTAACAATGGCTTATGGAAAATGCTAATAACGGTAATGAAAAAAATATATATTCGACAATCGTTTCTGGGGAAATATATTTTCAACAATAGTCAAGGTAGAAAAATATTCTCCATCGTAAATCATGATACGTAAAAAACGTTCAACAGTGGCTAAATGACTAATAACTATGATTCGTGAAAGATACGCTCTACAATGTCTAGCAAATAAAAGACGGCAATGAAATTATTATTAAATAACAGAGACGTTAAAAAGATGACTAAACGACGAAAATGGTTTTAAGAAGAATTAGCTTAACCGTGGCTTGTTGAAAAATGCTAAGTTATAGATGATGAAAATAGATGTTCGACAATGGGTTCTGGGGAAATATATGCTCAACAATGGCCATCATGAATTCTTCATCATGAATCATGGTATGTAAAAAACGTTCGACAGTAGCTAATCAAAACAAATAGACACTCAATAATAGATGAAAAAATTCCTAATAATGACTGGTGAAAAGAAATCCTGATAATGATTAATTAAAAAATATGCTCGACATTAGCTGATGGAAGAATATGTTGAACATTAGTTGATGAAAAATAATTCCTAATGATGACTGATGAACAAATATGCTTAACAATAGCAAATGAAAAAAAAAAAAATAATACTATCTATATATATAAAATTGATTTTCTGTGTGTGTGTACGTTCTCTATACAAATCTACAATTTTAGATCGATCGTCGCCAAATTTTGCATATATACCAAATGAGACCCGACTTGAACGATAGGCTAATTTAAAATTTCGTCAGACCAGGGCAAATGCCCCAAATGGGCAAAAAAAACTGTCCGGCAACAATGGTTTTTGGGCCACAACAATCACTTTCCGAACGTTTACTTTGGTTACCGTGGTTCCCTAGCAATGCGTTTCAGACGTGTATATGCCTTTACAACGGTTTGTCACTTCTTTAATCCTGTTAGTATATGTATAATAGTTTATGCCTTTATAATGGTTTGCCACATTTTCAATATACTCTCAGTAATGAGGCTTTTTGAATAGACGTCATAATCATCATCAGCATCGCTTTGAGAGTCAGGAAAAGGGTGATCCTCATAGAAATCAGTGCTAAACTTGTCGATTTTAATGTAGAAATGCGGGAATTTGGTGGGGTTTTCCGCCCCCATCAATAATTTTAAAAATTGTATTGAATTCTCGATTTTTGAAATATTCAGTTCGCTTAGAGATATACGAAGCCCAGGAGATTAAATATGAAGTAATTAGCCAAACCTGTACTTTTGAGTTGGATATTCGAGCAATATCATTGATTTCATTTATATCTTCTCAAGTATGAAAATTAATGTCTCCATATTGTCTCTTTTGATATTTATTTGCATAAATTCATGTGGCTTAGGATATTTTAAAATTAGTTATGAGCCCGTGAAAAGTGCATCGAAAAAATTCCACAGCTTGAACTAAGGATTTTTTGAAGCTGGAACAGGCAGATGGATAACTTGAAGTTCAGGGGGGGATCGAAATACCTAGAGCCCCTTAAAAAAAGAAAAATATATATTCATTTCTACGTTTCTGTGTAAATCTATATTTGTTTATTTCATGAATCGCGCAGGTCGCCATATTGGTTAACTTGGACACGGTTTGTATGTCCCTCAAGAAAAAGAGAGGGAGATATCACGTGATCCAAAAAAGCCTCATTGAAGAAAACCCGGGCAGCGCCGGGTATTATAGCTAGTACTATGTATAAATATTAAAATAACCCCTTTTACGTAATTAATTGTTTGTAATGCATATGGTTTGTACTTTATTGTTATAAACTGATGAAATTGTTCACAGGTTACAAATTTGCATACAATTCGTTTCAAGGTATAAGAAACAGTAGCAATCAGAGTTTAACTTGAGTAATACATATATTCGACAATATACAGTATAATGGAACATAACATTTTATATTCTTTGAATAAAATTAAATTCCGGCTGTGAATTCGGACGGACAAAAACCGTCTCGATACTTAATCCTCGTAGCGAATCCGATGAAGAATAATATCGTTCAAAGACGGACTCCGACCCATGAACGTCCATAATAGCAACTGCCCTTAGGTCAGTGTCCCTCGAGCTCGAATATCCAAAGCAGTAGCGTTCGTACTAAAGGGATTAGGAAACGTGGCCGGATCGTCCGTTTGTTATTCGAAGAATAGGATCCCTCATTTAATCCTTTTTCGGTCCTATCTTTGTGGTTAAGACCACCTGCATCTTTTGGACCACTCTTCCGTAGGTAGTCCAACCTTTGCGAATTTTATAGTCTGTATGTATCTCACGTACCATCTTTTACGGCAAAGTGACCATTGTACGCTCTGTAGCTCTTTATATACGCCATTTTGCACTTAAATTATTCTTATTTTTGCAGTAAATACTGATTTAAAAATGGTTGCTTAGTCACTAGAAACAAGCGTGTAAAATTAGGAGTAAGTGTAATAAAAACATTTCGTCAATTTCACGATTCGAACGTCCCGTATTTCCTTAGAGAACACAATATAATTGACTTCATTAACAATTTTTTTGAACTAATTTATTACATTGCATACATTTCGTTGAAAATAATTTTGTTTGATTGAGTTTTTTGGGATGGCAATCTATATGAAGATAATTTTCATGATGATACCATGACTTAACATGCAGGAACAAAATTGCTTTTCGTTCACAGTTTTTCCTGGAAAGATAAAAATGCATGAGTGAAATACTTTCAGTATAAAATTACGTCATATGCTTGTACATACAGTCGGTTTCAAGGACCAAGGCCGTCTTAAGAGCATCATGGGCCCCCGGGCCAAATGATTATTTTTGAGACCCTACCTAAAGAATTCTCGAAAATTTCACCCAATTCTTGTTTTTGATAAGGCCCCCCTCTTTTCTTGAGGCCCTCGGGCTGTGCCCGGTTGGGGCCCGTGCGTTAAGGCGGCACTGTCGAGGACACCGTGGCTAAACGTCAATAATATTACGGCTCATTCTGATAACGAACAATATCAATATGACCCTTTGCTTATAACGTCGATGAAAACGAAACGACGTTGGATATAACGGAATATTTTCGTCGTTACGGCTTCCGTTTGTTTTTTAAGACGTTATTTTCTAAGAAGCTCCTAGAATTGATTCCTCTATCGATAATTATCGGCCGAGATTTCAGAATTAATGAAACTCAATATTTCATGAAAAAATAATTTCCGAATTAAAAAAATTCATATCCAATGAAAAAACTAATTCGAAAATTAATGAGGAAATAATTTAGGTATCAATGAAAATTCATATATTTGTGTGTGTGTGATGAAAACATTATCTCAGGATAAGTAAAATTCTCCATTAATGTAGGGCCTTCCAATTTGCCTCGGAGCACTGGGGCCCCATTGGGTTTACCCGTTAGACGCTACTGCGGGAATCAAGATACCGCAGTATAACTTATTGGCCATCGGGCTTCGTGGAGTTTTTTTTTTTTTGGGCCGCGCTGTGTCTTAAATATTGAAAGCTAATTTTTTAGACCAGCTAAAAGGCCTTTTCAGTTGCTGGGCTTCGTCCCTGTAGACTCTGAAACGACACAGGCTAATGTAAGGTTTCAGAAGAGCACATGGAGAATCTTTCCGAAGAAAAAATTTCGAGTTTTAACCTTAAAAAGAGTTTCATGTTCACAAGAAATAGATTGAAACAGCATTAAAGAATTTTTTGTCAATATTTTAACATTTTATAAAAAAAAATTTTGACATGAATGTGCCTTTTAAATAGCCTGGCGATACTGGTATCATTAGCAAAAAGTGGCCTGACGAAATTCTTTGAACACTCATAAGCACGCTACGCACGTCAAAAGCAATGGTGTCGTCATACGCACATGGCAAAGGTACTCCGGTTTCAATATCTCTTCCCCCGTCTAGGCATCAGGGATGCTGCCCTGATTCGTAACAAATAGTTTTCCGCTGTATCTCGAGAAGTTTACAAAGAAAATGGATGATATGGTATCGTTTTTAACTATTCAAAAGTCGAAGCCGATGATAATGACATAATCTCATTAACGGGGGTTGGAGCGCGTAAATTTTATTAAAAGGATATTTAAAAAATTTTCAATTTTCAAATACTGTGAAATTTTCTGCGTCTAACCGTGTTCAAGGTTTTGTTATACCTGTACTGGAAATATTTTAATACAAATTGCCGGCAGGCATTATACATACACTCATTGCCATAAAAATTTGCGCACCAAGAAATAATTGTGGGATCGAAACGAAAGTTGGCCTGAAGGTACATGTCGGGCAGATATGCAAATGATTAGAAATGCAGCATGATTGCGCATTGCGTAATGCCACCAGAGGGCGTTGAACTTCGTTCTCCTTGGAGGATAAAACAGGTAAGCAGAGCTTGCTGGAGTGTATTTAATCGTTTGCAAAGGAAATGCTGAGGTAGACATGCCGTTACGCCGCCGTCGAAGACCGTATGAGCAGTTGTCAGAGTTCGATAGGGGGAAGAATCATCGGGATGATGGAAGCTGGGTGGTCAGCTCGGCGAGTAGCTCGTCAACTAGGCCGTTCTGATTTTACTGTGAGGAGGTGGTGGGACCAGTGAACAGAAGAGACGTCATTTACACGGCGACCAGGTTCAGGACGCCCTCGACAGACCAGTCGTCGAGAAGACCGTCACATCATCCGAAACGCACGCGTAGAGCCAACTGCCTCATTGGCCGCTATTCAGACACAGGCAGCAGCTTCACTACGGGCCCCTGTGTCTTCCCGAACCATCGCAAGGCGCCTGGCTGAAGGACATCTGGTATCGCGGCGCCCATTACGTGTGCTGCCAATGACACCCACCCACCAACGCCTCCGTTTGGAGTGGTGTCGAGCACGACGGGATTGGACTGCAACGGAATGGAACCAGGTCGTCTTCAGCGAAGAATCGAGATTCAACTTGAGCAGTGATGACAATCGTGTTCGTGTGTGGAGGCCCCGTGATGAACGCTTCAATCCTGCCTTCGCTTTACAGCGACACACCGCTCCCACAGCTGGTGTCATGATATGGGGTGCCATTGCTTACGATACACGGTCACCCCTAATATTGATCCATGGCACAATGACAGCCCAGCGGTACGTCCATAACATCCTTCAGCCACATGTGTTGCCACTCATGGCAGGGCTCCCAGGAGCCATTTTTCAACAAGACAATGCTAGGCCACACACAGCAAGGATGTCACAAGACTGCCTCCGCCACATTACCACCCTTCCCTGGCCTGCTCTTTCCCCAGATTTGTCACCAATCGAGCATATCTGGGATCATTTGGGACGGCAAGTTGGACACCCTACGAGGTTGGTCGAACTAGAGGCGCATTTACAGCAACTGTGGAACGAGATGTCTCAGGACATCATACGGAACTTATATGCCTCAATGCCCGCTCGTATCGCATCGTGCATTCGCGCTAGGGGGGGGGGGGGGTCCAACAGAGTACTAAAACTTCTGTTCATCTGTACTTTTTTCTGCAATAAATGATCCTTTTTCTTGGATTTTCTAATCACTTACTTATATCAACGTAGTACTTACATGTGTAAAATTTCGTTTCATTTTGACGACTTCTTCTGGGTGCGCAAATTTTTATGGCAATGAGTGTATATCCTAATGTTTTCGACAAAAATGCCCTTTTCTCAAAACCAAGTTCTATGTTAAATAAGGAAATTTGTTTCGAACACCACTCGTTCAAATGTCTTGAAACTTTGTGTCTCTCAACACTATGGTGTTACATACTTTAACACGAGGATGTTTCATTAAAATTATTCAACAAAATTTTTGGCACAAAATATGCGTAAATTTTGATGATTTTTGGAGAAAAGTTACATGTGTGTTGAAGTAAAAATTCGATAAAAAAAATAACCAACAATTAAAATCTTTAGCGCTCGTGTAAAATTGCATAAAGATATCCATAGTATTAGAGGGGAAAAAATTGATTTCTTAACGTGACCAGGAAATTTTTAAATGTCCCTTAGAGGAAGTGGATTTTTCCCATAGCAAAGCATGGGAAGCCAAGATTGTGCACCACCAACCCCCTTTAAGTCAGTACTTATCACGCGATTCAAGACACAAAAAACGTACTCACGTCAGATCTTTGTGGTCGTGTCTATGACATGTTTCACACCAATTTTTTTTTTTTCAATTATCGATCATTTTAGGCCGCATACCCCTCCCCCCCCTCCACACTGTGTCTTTTATATGGAGCGATGACATCAGAATTTTACAAGATACTTAAGTGCACATGGCGAGAAAAAACGAGGGTAGGAAACACTGCTCTAGAGCGTAAGTACTATTACCACAACTTTTGCGGTAACTACTATAAGAAAATTTTCGTACGTTACATTAGACCAGGCATCTTCGACCCGTTGCTCGCGAGCACCACGGTGCTGCTCCCTGATGCATCTAGAGTGCTTGATACTTGTGTCCGATTTCGTGCTCGCGAGTCAAACTTGCCATAAGGGTGCTCTTCTTTTGATGATGGCTACAGGCAGTGCTCGCGAGTTGAAAAAGGTCGAAGACCTCTGCATTAGACAATTGTATCTGATAATCAAACGTTTACTCACCAGTACCACTAATGTAAAGTCTGAAATTGTAATCGTTACATTAATGATTCCAGAATTTTTCGATATTCGTTATAGATACCCTTGAGCCCCCCCCCCCCAACTATTATTTTCGCAAAGGCCCCCGCGTCTAGTAAGGGCGACCCTATCACCATGATTCAGAACGCGTAGTACAGCGTTATCCGTGATGGGAAATTCAGAAATATAAGTGCAAAGCTCCTACATGAAGTAGTTCAACTGCCAGTGCAATTAGTACCTTTCGCCATTTAACTGTGGATTCACATCTACAGACACGGGGCAAACATTCTTTAGCATAAAAACAATGAACGTTTTCGTATCTGTCTTATCGTGGATGCGCTGGTGCAGACAGATATTTATATGTTATGAATGTTTGCAGTGTCTGACACGACACGGTGAGTGTCTGTAGATGTGAATCCTCCTTAATACTGTACACAATAAATGATTGCTGGTAAAACACTAAGCTTTTATCTCCAGTTTCGTGTCGGTGCTGTTGTTTTTTGATAAGATAGTGAATCGGTACGAATCCATCACTACGGAAATTCGAAAAAAAACAGTCATCCCTAGGTTCGTGTGCGGAAAATACATCGAAAGGAAAATCCACCGCTTTGAATATTCGCCGACATGGCAATTCATCTACGAACTGACATAGTCAGTGAATGAATGAGCAGCGAGATTGTGAGCAAGTGAGCAAGTAAGTGAGCAGCTGAGTGGTTGACCAAGTGAGTCAGAAAGTTAGTGAATCAGCAAAAGATCGAGAAAGTGATTCATTTATTGTCACCCATCAACTTGGTCACTCATATGATCGATGACTCGCTCAATCACTGACTCAGTCGATCACTTAATAGCTCACTCACCCACCCCTTTGGTAACTCATACCGTCACTCATTCACTCACTCTTGTTAACTCACCCGCTTACTTGATTATTGAACTTATACGGTCGCTCACTTAATCGCACACTCACTCGGTCACCCATACGATCACTCATTCACTCACGCATACGGAAACTCACGTGGTCATTCATACGGAAACTCACTAAGTCATTCACTCAGTCACTCATAAAGTTATTCACTCAGTCACTCATAAAGTTATTCACTCCGTCACTCAAGCAGTCACTCATCAACTTTTCTTCGCTAACTCATTCTCAAACTTATTCGGTCACTCCCTCATTAACTATTTCGTTAGCTCATTCACAAATACATTCAGTCACTCACTCGTTCACACATTCATTCACTTGCTCAATCACTCTGTTACTAACTCACTGGTGACGAACTGTTGTCGCTGAATTCTTTAGCGGTGAATTTTCCGTAAATCGTCTAGACTAGTCCCCACCATTTAGAATATTGGGGAATACTCACTTCGACGTGAATAGCAATCATCGGATCGTCCCAGGTGTTGTCCACGAAGATATCGGCCATGCCAGAACCGTCAACCTGCACGGTCCTGCCAGTGCAGCGATTTCCGCTACCTTTGTTACCAGAAATCACGTCGCAGTATGTTCCGGAGGGGAGCCCGGTATTCAGCCTCTGTCTCAACTCGTGGTTCTCGTTATTGATGGCAACGAATCCTCTGCCGGTGCGGGAAAACGCTATCTGCTGGAAACCGTTGTCCCACCAGTTGGAGACGGCGGAAAATCCCGCCACGTTCCTGAATTTCACCATGTTGTACATTTGACGCCATCTGATGGGAGAAAGAAGAAGATTGATAATAATTGTAATAATTGATAATAATAATTAATTGCAACGATATTTCAACATAACACAGGGTCGCCCACCGACAAATTTCCAGGGGTGATTGCACACGTCAAAACAAATAACTTTCGTAACGGAACCTTGGGTCGAAACGCGATTATTTTGTCGGTAACGAGAGAACCGACAAGCAAGTGGAAAGTAGTCCCGGAGCCTACTAATCCACATATGACTACCAGTGTGAAACAGCAACAGAGGCCTGCTGTGGACGTCTGAGCTCGAATTATCAGCGACAGTGTGGTAGGATCCTTCCTTTACTAGCCTAAAACATCTTCAACGCGTTGCTCGTGAGCACCACGGTGCTCCTTGAAGCACCAAGAGTGCTCGATGCTCGTGTCCATTTCGTGCTTAAGAGCTGTTGATCAACGTTCCAATTAAACGCCTTGGGAGTATTGCAATTAAAAACCTTGTGCAAATTGCATTCAAGGATTAAAATCATCTTGATTTCGTGCTTTCGTACGTCAAACTTGCCGTAAGGGGGTGCTCTTCTTTTGATGATGATAGGTACAGGCAGTGCTCACGCGACCGGAAAAATGTTGAAGGTCTCTGCTCTAGCCAAATCATTTGACAGGACAAGCATACGAGTGAATTCACATCTACAGACACTCACCTTGTCGTATCAGACACGGCAGACATTCTTAACATAAAAATGTCTATCTGCGCCTGCGCAGTCACGATACGATAGATACAAACACTCTCATTGGTTTTGTGCTGAAGAATGTTTATCGTGTCTGACACGACACGGTGAGTGTCTGTAGGTAGATGTGAATCCACCCTACCTCTCGAACACGTTCTGCCAGATCTATCGAACAATACTCGACTCGCAAAACTGAGGGCAAAGGGGTTCATACATGATGGCCGCTGTGCGTGTCATGTAAGACTCTCATCATAGACTCTCATCGTCAGAATTAAGGTTCGAACCCCGTTGGCGTCACAGTGGTGGTCGGTTTTGCAACTTTGAGGCGTGAGTGCGAAACGGCCTCCTATTTGAGAAAGTCTCTCCGCAGGGAGTAGGCAGACCTTCAACGTGATACTTACATAACATGAAAATTCAAATATCTCTTGCGATTACTTCAAAATATGGAAGACGGATACCAGTACCAGCAATAAAACGAAACAAGCGGGATTCTGACAACATAAATAAGTTAGATCCATGCCTATGCATACTCGCACACAACCGATTCGTTAACAAGTGCGCACAGGAATGTGTACGAGATGCATGATGCTCGTCTGTCACTATGAAGGTTGCCGTCGAGTCCCAGGTTCGATCCCGGGGAATAATATAGGTGAAAAGTTATTTTTCTTATAGCAAGCTTGTTACCTATATTCTTGTTGGCCAAGTGGTTGCCTTAAGTTATTTTCCCTGACGAGCTTGAGGCAACCACCGATAGATGGAGCCTTCATTTCCAAACCAACTCGTTAACGACAGTAAATTGCAATAATCAGTAACGATATAGCCGGAGTTGTGTGTAGTTGATGGGGACCCCAGCGTACTTCTCTACGCCATTGCAACGATTTCTCCACGCAGCATATCCAGGGCGGTGGATTAGCTGTACTGGACCTGTGGCATAGGGCCACAGATTGGTTATTGCAATTTACTGCCGTTAACGAGTTGGTTTGGAAATGAAGGCTCCATCTATCGGTGGTTGCCTCAAGCTCGTCAGGGGAAATAACTTGTGACCTATATCCTTCCCCTGGTCGAACCTGGGACTCGACGCTCCCCGTACCTGGGGCCACCAGACTACGACACACCGAAAGTCACACAGGCTCGCGCCGGTGTCAGTTGTGTAACAGTAAACGCCACTTTGAGCAACTACTGTGAGCGTGAGTACTCGTATAGCCTGTTACATAGCCATGTTTTATTTTCTCTGATATCCTTGACCTACGGCTGTTTCTGTACTTGATTTTCCGATTGAATAAATGTATTTCAACCCTAGGTTCCATTGCAAAAAGCTGTTTGTCTTAATGAGTACAATCACCCCCATGAAGGTTTGTCGGCGGTTTTCCGGAGCTCCCTGTTCAATCAACATGGTTCAGGCGAAATTCACAGCACTGCATACCTGTGTTCGCATACCCAGCCGTTGCCGCAAGTGAGATCAGCGTTCCTGACGACGGACTTGATGGCGTAGTTCTCGTCGGATGGTGGCCCAATCCAATCGTTTTGATCCTTGCCATTCTGTATGTTCCTCTCCCACCTGAAACTGCTCATGACCCTCGGAGTACCGTACGGCCACGCCAACATGAACGCGGTAGCCATCTTGTACATCCTAGGCTCGAAATGTGTCAGGATGCTACCGTAGCCGCCGGCGCCGTGGCCCCTCTGGTTGTCGTGGTTGTCGATGAAGACAACGGCGTTGTTTCCAGACACGAACGACCAGCCCTCTCCGAAATTCTTCAGGAATTTGAGCATCTGGTTGGAATTTTTGCGGATCACGTCACCTAGGTAAGAGCGAGAAAATTTCAACATTTTGCCGTCAGTTATATTGTAAAAAGGGATAGTATCGTTTGCAAGTAATTCACGTCAGCAGATTTTTCGCTATTTCTAGCCCCCCCCCCCACCCCGTCAGCAAAAGTTCGTCAGCTCTGCCCCCCCCCCCCCCAATGCATATTGGGATCAGAAATGTACGCGGTGGGGCACGAGTTCCCCCCATGCCCGCCCAGACGATCAAAAATTTATTTTTTTGATGCAAAAAACATTTCTGAAAAATGAAATTGAGTGATCCGTGGCACATTTAGAGATCCCTTAAGTGACATGCAGCACAGTTTTAGAACACTCAAGCCGCCCGCAGTGCAGTTCTACGTCACACTCAAGTTACCCGCGGCACATTCCCATTATTTAAGTGATCTGTAGCACGTTCCCAGATTACTTACGTGATCCTCGGGATAATTACGGATCGTTTAAGTGCCCGGGACACGTTTCTAAGACACTTCAATGGTCCTGACACATTAATAAAGTGTCTCTATTCAATAGAGAGAATGTTAGTTCAGATGCCCACACAAACTAGGGAAAAGTTTTCTTTTCTTTTTCTTCATTGTTGGCGCACCGAGTAAGTTCAGTACCTCCTAGAGATAGAAGGCCTCCGCAGTATGCTTGTGACGTCAGTGAGTAGTCCATTTTCCCTCAGAATATTCAGGGGAAAAAATTCCCTGCTCGAGCCAGTATCATCGTTGTGAGGGAAAGAAATGATCGGGCTCAGAATTGGCGATTTCTATGCTCCACATGCAATCCCCATGCGGCTGCGGTATTTGTGAGCCAATCAGGAAGATTCTCCGCCAAAATAAGAAGAAACGAAAGAGGATGTGTATTTCAAAATGTGGCAAACTTGCTAGGTTGTCAGAATGACGTTTATGGCAAACACTGCAGAGGCCTTCTATCTCTAGGAGGTGCTGGTAAGATACTATCATATTTTTATAAAGCGTGGTTGATGATGTAAGCATCATTCAACCCCCTCCCGCCTGTATTAAAAGTCCGCACCCCCCGCCTGTATTAAAAGCCCTCACCTCCCCCCCCCCATCGATGCTGACGTAATACTTGAACGACCCCATACAGTATACCAGTGATGCCCCCCCCCGTGGTATTGAGATGCTATGCTGGGGGGGGGGGGAGCACGGGTGAAAATCCAAATGGAGTGGAAACTTTCAGAATGAAGCAGAACTGCCCATACAACTGTCCTTGGGCACGCATGGGGCCCAACCAGACATAGCACGTGGACCTCGAGTTCACAGAAGGTTGGCCCCATTATAGTGAGATCTGCTACTATGTGGAGATCTCGTACCATGATTTACGAACTGTTACCCCTAGCTAAGTACGTGGCCTGAAAACGTCATTTTATTTGGGGCGGGGGCTACAATGTTGAGACTGATGTTTGAACTGTCTAAAACCCTTACTTAGAGGTAACAGTTCGTAAATGATGGCACGAGATCTCAACATAGTAGCAGATTCATTATATGGGACTTTCTATGCACTCGAGGTCCCCGTTCTATATGCGGTTGGGCTCTTTACCGTTAATCCTCCCGGAATCAGGAGTCGTTCTTCTCATGAAATTTTTTTCACTATGCATTTGCTAGAAAATATATGAAGAAAGGGGTCTGGCTCCTTCTTCGGGGGGGAGGGGCTGGATAACGGTACAAAGGGAGCCACGAAATAGAAAAGGTTAAGAAACAATGCGGAACACTACACATAACGTTTCTTACCGAGCTGTTTCCCGTAGCGAAATTCGGTGACCCTCCCGAGGCCAGTGTATTCGCTGGCTCCAATAGACTCTCCGTAGCCCATGTCTATGACTTCTTGGAAGATGAATGGCTTCTTCCCTTCAGAGAAGAATTTCTCGTTGAGGTTGTTGAGGCGGCCAAAGATGGCGGCCAAGTCACCTGGCCACATGTGCTTGCAGGCGTCGACCCGGAACCCTGCCACGCCGAGTTCAATGAGATGATTCATGAAATCGACCAGTTTATTCCGGACGTATTCTTGACTGTGGTCTAGATCTGCTAGTCCACTTAAACGGCAGTTCCGGACCTATGCAAAATGTAAAAAAAAAACAGGCAGGTTTTCGAAAATTGAACCGCAGGCAGGTCTCAAATGAAGGTAGGAACTGAACTTACTTGGACAGCGTCGTTGTAACTTTCAATGTCACCGCTTCTAGTCGGACACTTCTTGTAGTCGTTGAAGTTGCCGCGACTGTAAGGGACCCCGTCGTATTGCATCGCCACCGGATCGAAGAAACTCCCGCCAGTGCCTCGTCCACGGCCGATGTTCCCGGTCATGTGGTTGATGACTGCATCTACGTATATCCTGGGGGAAATACCGAATTCGTGACGCTGAAAAACTTTTCAATATATAGAGAATTGCGAAGTAAGGGGGTAACTAAATCATAGCCTAACCATAAAAACCAAAAGGCAATTCATGTTTTCATTTCCACTGCAGCTGTGGTGCCCACACAACATTTTTGTACAGATTCTTCTACTTGTGACCCTAAAACACGACCAGGCTAAATTTTATGGGCTGCCTAAAAGCTCAGTTATTTCTTCCAGGGCAGCATGGAAGCTTAAACATTGTTTAGGGAGGCCTATGGAACTTAAATTAAATCTTCGAGGGCAATATAGAAGCTCAGGTATTGCTTGGAGAGGAGTATGGAAGCTGAATTATATCTTCAAGGACAGTTGTTTACCTTGATTTCCAGAAGGCATTCGATCGGGTCCAACATGGCAAACTCTTGAAGAGTTTACACGAGATTGGAATAGGGGGCAACTTGCTGAATTGGATAGAATCGTGGTTAAGAGATAGGTCGCAACGAGTTATGGTGAACGGGGAATTCTCTGGTTGGACAGACGTCACAAGTGGAGTTCCTCAGGGAAGTGTCCTTGGCCCCATACTTTTTTCACTTTTTATCGACAAACTCGATCAGGGTATCGATGGAATTACTAGCAAATTCGCAGATGATGTGAAGCTAATGGGGGTAATCGGGAATGAAAGCGATAGGGAGTTGCTCCAGACCAACTTAAACAAGATTGCAGCATGGGCAAATGAATGGAGCATGACGTTTAGCGTAGATAAGTGCATGGTCGCTCATTTTGGTTCGAACAACCCACGGTTCTCTTACGAGTTGAATGGTGTCACTATCCCGGATGCAACTAGAGTCACCGATTTGGGAATTCTCATTGACGAGCGACTTAAGTTTTCTGAACATTGTTCAGCGGTTGTCAAAAAATCGAATAGAATGCTTGGTCTCATTTTCAAAAAGGTCTCTTCGCGTTCTCCTAAAGTCATTCTTCCGCTTTTTCGAGGCTTAGTTCGTCCTGGACTGGAGTATGCTGTAAGGTTTTGGAGACCATACCTACAGAGGGACATAGACTTGGTTGAAGGGGTGCAGAGAAGAGCTACGCGTGTCCTTATTGGCACACAGGGCTTGAGTTATGAAGAAAGACTTCATTTTTTGAATATGTTTACATTGGATGAACGCAGGTGTCGAGGAGATATGATCGAAGTGTTCAAAATTTTCAATGGGATGGATAGGATGGACCATGAACATTTAGTACACCGCCAATCGACTGCTTTTACAAGGGGACACCAGTATCGATTGGTGAGGGACAATGCAAGGTTATGGTGTCGCAGGGAATTTTTCTCCAATAGGGTTGTTAATAAATGGAATAGCTTACCCCCGGAGGTAGTAAATTGTAACACAATTGACACGTTTAAAAAGAAATACGATAAACATATTGGGGTAAATCGAGAAGCTATCCATTCTTAGAATAAGACAACCATAAGTATTCTTTATGGGCATTGTATAATATTTTATCATGTGTATATATTGTTTGTAATTTGTGTTAATTGCATTTTTAATTGGGTTGCTGTATTTTTGAAACATATGACATCCATATTTTTATGGGCATCTTTTTATCAGCCGCCTCGTTGGGCGTTTTGCCTGTTGTGGCGTTGTATTTGTATTTGTTGTAGAAGCTTAAACACTGTTTGGAGCGAGGCATAGCAGCTGAAATATTGCTTGGAGAGCCTTATAAAAACTGAATTTCTTCACGTGTAGTGCTATAAAAGATTATTTCTTGAAAAGGCGTATGAAAGCCTAGTTGGTTCTTTTAGAGCCGTATAAAAGCTGAATTAGTTTTATCAGCAGTGCCGTCTTAAGGCCCACCCGGGCATGGCCCGGGGCCTCAAGAGAAAGGGGAGCCTCAGAAAAATGAGACTTGGTTGAAATGTTCAAGAATTTGCCAGGTAGGGCCTCAGAAATATCACTCGGCCCAGGGGCCCATGATGCTCTTAAGACGGCCCTGTTTGTCAGGCGTATAGAAGCTGATATTTTTCCTCCAAGGTACAAAAGTTAAATTAGGTCTTTGAGAGTCGTATATACAGGGTGTCTTGTAGGTGCTAGCACTGCCTTTATCTCATCAACCGTCCATCGCAGAGGTATGATTCAAATTTTAAAAATGCTTAACAGTCATTCAAAAATTTACCCTGTACCAGTGTTGAGAGTTAAAATACAGCGTTTCCCAGAATAATAAAAAAAAAACCTAAATTTTTATATATTCATCCTGTGTAAATTCAGCCTGTGCTCTGACTTCTAGTTAGAAAGTTGTTGCCCTATCTCTCCAAAACAAGCATTCCATACTTCTAAGTGCAATATTCATTTAACGCTGTGCCAAGTGATTTTTCTGAGGCCCCACCTGGTAAATTCTCTTTCAACCAGATCTCATTTTTGTGGGGGCCCCCCTTCTCTTGAGGCCCCCTAGATGGGCGCATGCGTTTAAGGCAGCACTGATTTAAAACCACTATTTAATTGCAAAACATCTGACCTCACACCGACGTTGTTGCATCTTCGCACCATGTCTTTGAACTCGGTCTCGTTTCCACTCCGCGTATGGATTTTGTAACTGACGGGCTGGTAGCGTTCGAACCAGGGTCTCCTGATGTTGCGGTTCCAGTCGGGCTCCCAGATGATGCCATTCTCGTTTGGCGGTGAAACCTGTTCAGTGATAATGAATGAGACATTACTGAAAGCATTAAAATATGGTCAAGTCTAGACTCGATAAAGTCTTTTCTGCCAACGATATCAATCAAGGTGGCCAACATTTGATACCGTCAACTCAAAACTCCAGTTTATAATTCATCTATTTTTCAGGTCTTTTCAATAATTTACCTAAATTTACCATAAAAAATATCAAAATTTACCTGCACGCCTCCGTAACCGTAAGGCCCCAGGAATTCCTCGCACTCAGTCGCTATATCAGACCATTTCCACTCGAACAGATGCACCAAAGTCGTCTTCCCAGTCACCATGTTGGGCTCGTGCGAGGCCCCGACGATGGCCACGAGAGCCCCGATCAGCACCATCACGCTTGCCATGTTTGCAGGGGGATCCGTTTCTGGGGGCTCTGAGCTCCTGTTAACAAAGGAGGAAATAGATGACAAGTATGGGGCCCGATTCACGCCTCTTTCTTGTTTCAGTAATATTTATCGATGATAATGTCCTACCTGCGTGGGAAAATATTTATCTGACGATGTCTGATTCCAAGGTCTGATCTGAATCGTGTCAGCTGTGCTGAATCGTGACAGAGCAGCTGTAAATGATGATTATAATCAGATTATTCAATGTATGTATATTGACGGAAAAAAAAAAGTCTTCTTTGACGGGTGTCTTTTCCTCTGATTATGCTCATATTGTCTTTGTTTAATAACAGGAATGATGAATAAATTAGCGTTCCTAAACCTTTTCTGCCCTCTACGGAACCCATGAAAAAATTTCCATGAACCAGGAACCCTCGAAATCATTTAAATGGACCGGGAACTCTTGAAATAATTTTCATGGGCCGGGTACCCTTGAAATAATTTTCATGCACCGGGAACCCTTGAAATAATTTGCATGGGCCGGGTACCCTTGAAATAATTTTTATGCACCGAGAACCCTTGAAATAATTTTTATGCACCGAGAACTCTTGAAATACTCTTCATGGGCCGCGGGGACCCTTGAAATAATTTCCATTGACCGGGAACCCTTGAAATAATTTCCATTGACCGGGAACCCTTGAAATAATTTCCATGGACCGGGAGCTCATGAAATAATTTCCATTGACCGGGAACCCTTGAAATAATTTCCATGGACCGGGAACTCTTGAAATAATTTTCATGGGCCGGGAACCCTTGAAATAATTTCCATGGACCGGGAACTCTTGAAATAATTTCCATTGACCGAGAACCCTTGAAATAATTTCCATTGACCGGGAACCCTTGAAATAATTTCCATGGACCGGGATCTCTTGAAATAATTTCCATTGACCGGGAACCCTTGAAATAATTTCCATGGACCGGGAACTCTTGAAATAATTTTCATGGGCCGGGAACCCTTGAAATAATTTTCATGGGCCGGGAACCCTTGAAATAATTTGCATGGGCCGAGAACCCTTGAAATAATTTTTATGCACCAAGAACTCTTGAAATACTCTTCATGGGCCGCGGGGACCCTTGAAATAATTTCCATTGACCGGGAACCCTTGAAATAATTTTCATGGACCGGGTACCCTTGAAATAATTTCCATGGACCGGGAGCTCTTGAAATAATTTCCATGGATCGGGAACTCTTGAAATAATTTTCATGGGTCGGGTACCCTTGAAATAATTTTCATGGGCCGGGTACCCTTGAAATAATTTCCATGGACCGGGAACTCTTGAAATAATTTCCATTGACCGAGAACCCTTGAAATAATTTCCATTGACCGGGAACCCTTGAAATAATTTCCATGGACCGGGATCTCTTGAAATAATTTCCATTGACCGGGAACCCTTGAAATAATTTCCATGGACCGGGAACTCTTGAAATAATTTTCATGGGCCGGGAACCCTTGAAATAATTTTCATGGGCCGGGAACCCTTGAAATAATTTGCATGGGCCGAGAACCCTTGAAATAATTTTTATGCACCAAGAACTCTTGAAATACTCTTCATGGGCCGCGGGGACCCTTGAAATAATTTCCATTGACCGGGAACCCTTGAAATAATTTTCATGGACCGGGTACCCTTGAAATAATTTCCATGGACCGGGAGCTCTTGAAATAATTTCCATGGATCGGGAACTCTTGAAATAATTTTCATGGGTCGGGTACCCTTGAAATAATTTTCATGGGCCGGGTACCCTTGAAATAATTTCCATGGACCGGGAACTCTTGAAATAATTTCCCGCCTTACAAACTTTAAATAGATTAGAACGATTAGATGGCAGCACCAACAGTATATTAATCAAGCGGGAACTTTGTTTTCGCCGAGTTATGTGATTTCTTAGGCTGACCATATTTCCTCGAGAGAAATATGGGAAATTAGAATTCCAAATACGGGGAAATACGGGACATCGCAAATTATCGCCATCTTTGTGAACTTTTGGCACAAGTTCACAAAGATGCCAAATATAGCTGAAATGACGGAAAGATCGCAATGGCGGGAAACGAAGCAAATTGCAGTGTATTAAAATGAATTCCCCGAAATAAAACTTTCAACAAGACAAATGTGGGAGATTAATGTTTTTATTTATAGTTGTAATTATCATAATATAATTTGAGATTAAAAATAATTTCAATCGTTCAATAAAGAATACAAACCCAAGTAGGCGTCATGTAAAAAACGGGAAAAACCGGGACACTTTTGCAAAAAAGTCGGGATGGGCAGAAAAAGAAAGAAAACCAGGACTGTCCCAGGAAATACGGGACGTATGGTCATAGTGTGATTTCCTTGCATTTGATGTCGCTGCCGTCGCGGCGGCTGGATGCGCTCTCTAGTAATATAAGCTCCATGCAAGCCTCAGAATGTCTGTCGTCTGCAGGTTACTTGTTGAGGATGTCTCCTTGTGTTCTAAAAAAATTACTGAACTGGCAGTTCAAACTTCCAGTTCTGTTTGTGAGCTTGCCTTGTGGGGAACCGAACAAACCGACTTCTTGTCTGTCGTCTGCTCATTAAGAGGTTCTTTGCTTTGGACGACTCCTTATGCTCATATAAAATAACCGAACTTTCAGTTTGAATTTCCAGTTCAGTTCACGAGCTTTGTTTATAAGGAATTCAGCCGAATAAAGAATATAGTTTTTTATTTTAAAATTCATCATCACCACACGAGTCACTTTTAAATTTGAGTTTAGAGGGCAGCACATTACTATAAAGTGGAGTGTGGAGATTCACTTCTTATGATCTTAAACTGTCGTGTGCTTGTTTGGAGGGCCTTTGTTTTGGATGTCTCCTTGGGTCTTGAAAACATAACTGAACTGAAGTTTTGATCTTCTCCAGGTGAGTTTATAAGCTTTGTTTATGAGGAGCAAAACTGAATGAAGAATTTTTAAAAATGGATGTCTTGAAGTATTGTAGAGTATTAAATTAATTTTAATTCCTTAAAATTGTTAGTGCTATTGTGAACTCGCTGCAAATGCTACAAGTAAAAAAAAAACTGCTATTAGCGGACGGCGTAACGTTTCGAGTCACCCGGTATATGGGGGGGACTCATTACTTCCTAGATACAATATCTATAGGACGTACTGCCTAGTCGGAAGACTGGATGCCTTTATCGCACCCACGTCCTGCAGCAGGGGTCGCTTGGCTCTTGGGGGCCTTAGAGGCCAAATGTTTCATAGGTCCGTCGATAAAGAAAATTTATAGTATGAAAAAAAAAAAAAAATTATAAGAAACTAGTCTGAAGCCTTTCAACCCCCACAGAGGCCGTGCGACTTGTGCAGCCACATGGGGCACCTCTCTAGGAAAGGGTGCCAAATCCGAGCTGGAAGGTAAAAAAAAAATTGTCGAGCAGAGAAACGTCATCGGGAGCACCAAAAAATAGATCCCGTACGGGCAGAGATTCCTTTCTCTTTTCTGCCCCTACCCATTGGTACATCAAGGCCACCTTAACACCATCGTAGACCCGGGGCCACAACTAGAGGTTTGGTCAGCTGTATCAAGCAAGCATTTTGTCACCCTCTTGTGATATTGAAGCAAAGATTAAACGGTGAAATTTGTTTCCCCCTCTAGTCCAGTACCCGATTCACCAAACTAGTCATCTCCACCCTAGTTGCGGCCCTGCATAAGCCCTGTGGCAAAGTGATTTTTCAGCCCCCCGCCCCTCCTATCTGGCTAGGAAAAAAATACCTGCCTACCAATTAGCGTATTTATTCTCAAATTTTTCTATCAGATCGTATATTCACGAGGCTCCCTTTCTACAGTTGAGGCCCTTGAGCAGTAGTGTTTTGTGTGTTTCTGGGCCGTAGAAGCTCCTATGGGCTAACCCTAATTTCTCTACTACAGTCACATCTCACTACTACTCTCCCATAGACGCTACTACGGCCCAGAAACGCACATATCGTACACCGCGATAGTGAGAGGATACCAACTCTTCATTCTGTTGTGTTCGGTACTCTGACCACGTTTCTCTCTCGGTCTTTTTCATAATCCAGTGATTCTTATAAAAGAACGGGGAAGTTAACCAAAAAAGTTTGGTTACGCGCTTACGCCTCCAAACTTTAATATAGATTGTCTGGTATAATATTACAAATTAAATTGTATTTTTCTGGATAAGATAATTTAATGTCAATCAGATTATCTTATCTAAGATAATTTGAAATGTAACGATAAGATAATCTAATATGTATCAATGTAAATTAGATTATCTTATCTAAGATTTTTATGTTTACTTGTATAATCATTCACGAAATGATTGTCTCAAGGACAATAACAATCATTTTTTTTCGCGCAATAAATTCATTACAGAAGGGGCCCATGAAAAATCTGGCTTGGGGCCCGCTAAAGATCTCAACCGGGGGGGGGGGGGCCCTGCTCCAGGATGTGGAATTCACAAAAATAAAGAAAAAAGTTCTGAAACACGTTAGAACTACATTTCAGAAAAAATGTAGATTAATTCAAAATTACTACAGCATATTTCGCTTAACGGTCCCATTTAAAAAGTTTTCTCGCTTATAACGATCGTGATCTCCTAACTTTTACTAACACTTATTGAAATTTCCCGTTTAAAACGTTTTCCCACCAACAACGTTTCTCATGAGTTTTTGTAAAACGCTATAAGTGGGATTCACTGTATATGAGCTCTTCAATGTTATTGCTTGTTTGAAACCAGGAATTTCTTGCCACAAACAAAATGCAAGGTTGCAATTTCAATATTTGAATATTCAAATTCGAAATTCAAAAAGACGCTCTGGAACAGGTTGTGTCGAATATTAACTACACTATCTACACAATCAGCCTCGGATGTAATTTATTTAATAGTAGGCAATGAACTACCGGGGCTGTGATCAACGTAGCCTACATCCTAAATGTTCGGAAATTTGTGCTCTTAAAAGTTTTCATTCATGAACTCTCTATTCATGAACAGGGTCGGTTCTGGACATTTTTCAAGTGTAAGCGAATGATGTTTCGGTGATAAAAGAAATCACCCCTTTCAGTCGAGGCCGCAACTAGATGCTTGGTCAGCCGGGACAAGCATGTAGTTTGGCGCCCCCTCATAATGTTGAAGAAGAGATTAAAGAGTGAAGTTTGTGCCCCCTCTAGTCCGGTGCCCGTTGCACCAGACCCGCCCGCAACCCCCTAGTTGCGGCCCTGATTTTGACGGCTATTGGTAAATGTGCGTGCAAAAAAACCCCCATAAAAACACTCATATTTCATTGAAGAGATACGTTTCAGAAAGGGAAAAAATTATCCTAAAAAAATAAAAGGGAAATAAGTCCGAAAACCGGCAAAGGAAGACAAAAAGGCGAATTTTCCGAAAAGTAGGAGGACAACCCTCATGAAGGAGGACGTCTGGTAACCCTATATACAGGGATTACGCGACCATAATAGCCGCATTTTCACGTGGTATTCGGTACTCCCCAACTTTTCGGTAAAAAATAATGACTAGTTTCTCCCCGTATTTTCAACGAAGCTGTTTTGAATTCTTTTTACTGAAATCAAGGATTAAAATGATTTTCCAAAATAATACGGCCGTAAGAACCTGGTGAATTCTTTTTGGAATTTTCAGCAGGCAAAAAGTACTTTCCAACAAGTTCTCACAGGCTCCAAGAGACAACCTGTCAGTCACCAGACAACCTGAACGCGTTAGAAAACCGTGGAAACAAAATTCTGGTCTGATAGATAAGATAATTCGTTCCAAAATCACATTCGTTAGCCGAAAAGTGATTTCCCATAGAAACCTATGGAAAATCGTTTAATTCGTTCTGGAAGCGGTCAAAAATTTGTAGTTAAGTGTAAGAAAAAACAAATTGCACCGCTGAGCAAAATACAAATACTGACGGGAGGACGAGATGAGCAACTTCACAATTGGATAAAGAAGAATTTTAAAAATTCTCCTTCATCCAATTATGAAACTACATATGTTATGACACTATGAACGCTATGCAATTGGGTTCGCGAGCCGGGCCATAGCGATAAGAAAAATTGGGAGGTGGTGCACTATGTGATATAGTCAGCTTATTATAGTCGCACAGCTACATGCAGATGGAAAAGATAAGTTCCTAGAATATCCAGAATGTTTGAGTTTGTATAATTAAGATTATTGTCGTATGAAAACCATTCAAGTAACCAACCCGACTCCATAAACTGCAACAAAGGCAACGAATATTTCATTCTTTCCTTGGAGCTTCTAGGGCGTTCACCCGGAAAGTAAAAGGACGTGGGTTCGATACCCCGCTAAGGCGCACGCTCTATCTCTCTCTCTCTCACACACACACACACACCCAGCCAGCCAGCCTAGTCATTCATTCGACATGAAATGCCTCGAAATATTTTTCTGAACGAGAGATGTATCTAGAAAACACAATTCCGAGTTGGAAACTAATTAATAATCTGGCCCGAATGGTTTTCTGGCTCGTTATACTCATAGGATTGATTTGGATTGTTACGAAAATTTAGCTCACAACGCGGCTGTTTCCATGTTGGCGCATGCGTCCATACCTAAAAAAAATGTTCGTTAACTGAATCCTTGTTCGTTATCGGAGGTAGAAAAACGTCGAAAGAAATCTGCGTTAGCCGAAAAATTCGTAAGCTGAAGTGTCACTGTATTATCAATACCCACCATTATTACAATCGGGGCATCTTTCCCCCAGACTTCCTAAATTTGAAACAACAAATATTGACTGACCCATCAAATTTTGACAGTACAGAAATGCATCCACCTCTAGAGTCCTACTTTGCCTGATGGTACTCTCATGTGAAATCTATGTCCTGGCTACAATGGTACTTTATTCCGAATTGCAATCGTTTAAGCATGCGCATTTGAGCTCGGTAACAATCAAACCGAAATCTCCGTATGCATTAAATCAAGAGAAAAATGTTTAAAAAAGGAGAAGTCTCTACTCACCCAACCTTCTGTAAGAGGAAAAAGCCAACGATTATTCAAATTTTCTGGAAGATGATGATGTCGCTGTCACAACTCCCATGTGCGTTCATTAAGATAGATGAAACGTGTCGCCGACTTCGCGAATGTGTCCCTGATCAAGTTTCATTTCGTATAACGTTTCCCAGAAAGGAGCTTTGAGACACATGTTGTGTCTTTCAACTTCTGTGTCTTCATTTCGTCGTTTGTGGTGCCTTTCCGAGTAACTTTGCTCTATGTGCAATTCCTTGGCCTATTGCGTAATATAGTTTTTGTTTTTTTTGCCACAAAGCAACCTTCTAAAAAAATCAGTGTTTCTTTACCTTTTTGTCCCATGGCTCTCAGTATAGAAATGTAATCTACTTCAACCGTATTCTTTTCTAGAGATCCGGGAAATGAGTTCAGATTCCCGGAAATTTCCCGGGTACATTTTATTTGCGGGATAACGGGAGAGGAAACCCATGTATATGAAAAACACATGTATGAAACTGTAGTCTATACATAACGAACCACTTTGAACCGTCTTTTGGCGCCCCCTCGACGTTTTTACACAAAACAAAATTTCTATCCAAACTTTCAATTTTCCTTTAATTTAGGAAAAAAATCAAATATTATTGCTCTTACGTGAATTTTCTGTACATTAAGATTTTTTGGATAAAACGAAGCGATTCTGTTATGCCAGGCGATTCACTATAAGCGTCCAAAAAAAAAAGGATTTATTGAATTAAAGAGTAAATGGCAGGGCCGTAAATAGGCTGGGACAACCGGGGCACTGCTCCTGGACCCCGAGCCGAATGGGGCCCCACAAATGTTTAGCATAATAATAAGGGGGACCTCCAAGGAAAAGTCTGCCCTGAGGCCCCCAGAAAGCGCAGTACGGCCTTGGTAAATGGAAATAATAATAATACTGAATAACTATTTTCATTGGACTTGGCCAAAGCATCGGCCTACAAAATAGAACTGAAATAATTCAAATATTTATGTTCAGTCTACCTATTCAACTAAACATTAGCTTCTTGACAATTCTATTAATTTGTAGATATGGCCTATTCAAAATAAACGTTTTACACTTCAAGAAACGCACAGGGTCGCAACTAGATGCTTGGTCAGCGGGGACAAGAACGCATTTTGGTGCTCCCTTAAAACGTTAAAGGTGAGATTAAAGTGTCAAATTTGCGCCTCCTTCGGACTACCACCAGGGACACCAGACCCCAACCGCTCATATAACCCCACAGTTGTGGCTCTGGAAAACACAATTCAACTCTCCAGCCGTAGATTTATTACAGTTAACTAGAGATGCTCAAAATGGAATTAATCAAAAATGTATGTTATTTTCAGTGTTGTGTTTACCGTTCCTTTGGGTTAGAAGGAAAACATGTTGAAAATTCATTTACGTCGAGGGAAAAAAAAAATCAGTCCTTTATGTACGCACTCCACGTACAACTAACTTACTAAAAGATTTCGAACAATCCAATAACTGTATTTTGTCAGATGCTTTTCGGTCCAACCCAGAAGTTTTGCGAAGAGATATGTTCTCAAGATAGTACGGCACCTAAAAAAACCCGATGCGGAATGTAGCCTCTTTTTTCGGAAGCGAGGAAAAGGAACCCCTTGATGTTTTCGGACGGGAGGGGGGTATTATTACACAAAAGCTTGTAGCAAAGCTTTCGTCCTCTCATGGTCCGCCTACGAGGGTGGGGTTGATGGAGCTCTAGCCCTGGGAGCCTAGACCATTCTCATAATTTTTTGTTTTTCCACACTGCGGATTCACTAGGGGGGGGGGGGAAAGAGCTATTCCAGGATGGATGGGGGGGGGGGGGTCATGTGCTTTATCGGCACCAACAGGTGTGAGTCAATTTCACTGTGGACATCCGTGTTCATGGAAATTTTCATTTCATTCAGACATTATGATTTTCTACGCATTGAAACACCAGAGGTCACATTATAGCCCTGAGGTCACACACCCAATGCTGGTGTAGGCTCTATTTGCTGATAAGGCAACTGATGAACTATATATATATGCATTATTCTGTTTATAAGAGCGTCAGATGTGTTTCTAATCTGCGGGTATTCTTCTCGAGTTTCATGTAGGAAATTCAGATTTCTCAATCAATTCTGTTGGTGCACGAGCCCTGCAAACTTCCGTGGGCGACTCGCTATTTGATTATGCGTGTAGGCTAATCATTCCATAGCCTGTTAACGATGTGCAGCAAGAATCTGCGGATGTTAATGTATAATTAAAATCAGTTGAAAACATATAAAATAATATTTTTTACTAATGTTAATGTTTTACATTTTTCTACTTAACGTTATTAATTTTTATGGATTGGTGAAATTAAAAAACGTCAATCAATCGTTTCCATTTTTAACTGAAATCGTACAACGAATCACATTCGATATTTTTTCGTAAGTTATATTTACGATCATAGGTAGCAGCACATATATAAATAGATTGAGATCCTTAAACTTTAAGTTAAAGTGCTAAATTTTTTGTCCTGAAATGATGTGACCATATTACCCGTATTTTCGAGTGCTATTTTGTATACTTCCTTCTCCCTCCGCTCTGTTTCAACGAAGATATATAAGCAGGTGTGTTTGTGCTTTCCGAATTTTGCATAAGAATGACCCGTTCCTTTCCGTATTTTCAACAAAGCGTTTTTGAGTTCTTTACTGAAATCGAGGATAAAAATTATATTTGCAAGTTATACAGCCGCGAAAACCTGGTGAGTTCTTTATAGAATTTTCAGCAGGCAGTGTTTTTCGAACCCCACCGGCGCCACAGTGGTGGTCGGCTGAAGTTGGTTTTCTGTGGTTTCCAACTTCAAGGCGCGAATGCGAGCCGATCTCCCCGTTAAAAAGTCTCGCCACAGAGAGCAACAGGCCTACAACGTAACAAATATTCAATCATTACACTTCACTCACAATTTGAAGTATAGATGGCAGCACTGAAATATCAAGCACAACACTAGCTACACACTCAGACTGTTAGGTGCACTCACTTTGTTCCAGACTCTGTCACGAAGCTGGGCTGGAAGAGATCTCAGCAACGGGATAAGTCCGGTGGCAGAGCCCCTGGCGTTCATTCATTCATTCATTCAGCAGGCAGTATTTTTGAAGAAGTCCGTTCTCACAGATCGGAACAAGGGCTGCTAAAACGAGGGTGAAAGGGGTGGGGTGCTGTGCATCCGGGAGGCAGGTCGCAAGGGGCGACGGCAGTCTGAGCTTTTGTTGATTGGAAACATGAGTTTGATTGAAAACGGAACAATAAAAAGTTACGACAACACGCGCTATCACTCTTTCCAACCATACCTTGACTATGAAAATGTCGAGAAAACTTAAGGGAACAGGCAGGCCCTGGGGCTGTAATACCAGAAACAAGAATGGACTCGATATCTATACGCCCGCGTCTCTAAGTTACTATTTCGGTCACTCACATGCTTGCGTACTGTTTTGGTCACTCCCATGTTCACAGACTCTCTAGGTCACTCTTTTTGTCGCTCACTGACCTAGCCCCCGCTCACTCTGTAGGCAGAAACGTGTTCGTAGTTTTACAACCTGGAAAGGCTACGAAAATTTTGCCGCCCATCTCTGTTCAACAAATTTTCTTGATCCACTCATTCCACAAATTTTCTGTTCCATCGAATTTGTCGCCCTTGGCTATAGACCACTAAAAAACCCCCTCCTTTAAAAACCAGTGATTTTTCTGGAGCACTCAAATAAAGGCGAAGAAAGAATTTGGGTTCTCACTTGTCCAGGACCTGGAGCACCAGAAACCCCATGAGACTTCCTCCCTCCCCTTTCCGCCCTGGGAACCTTGGAGTAGATATTTTGGCTTTAACAAGGTTCAACACTGCTACCAAAATTTAGGTTGATTAAAAAACTCAATCTATCTCGGAAGGAAGATACGAGGGTTCATTAGTAATAAGAGCTGTAATGAGGAAAAAGTTATCTGGCGTAATATAAAGAATGGTGAAATAATTCTACACCAGAGAAACGGGACAGTTTCTTTAAAAGCGAGACGTATGGGCAAGTACATTTTACGGCCTAAGCAATATTCGTGGCTTCGGACGGGTAAAAGTCAGTTTCATCATTGAATCAGCCTCCCACCAGGGTTGCCTATTAAGGGGCGACACAAAAGATTTCGCACCCGGCGGCAGGTAACGTAGTGCCGCCCCTGCCTGTGTCATAAGACAACCTGGACGGATTAGGACAGAGCCGCAGCTTAAAGGTATACGACAGGTTCAGTCGCATCATGCCCCGCGTTTTGGGATGCGCCCCCCCCCCCCAGCACTTTTGGTAATAATAATTTCATGTACAGTCGAATCCCGTTTTAACGAATACCGTTATAGCGAAAATTCTGTTGTAACGAATACCGTTATAGCGAAAATTCCGTTGTAACGAACACTTTTCTAACCCGCCAGATAAGATTACATAGGAACAATGGAATTCCTTTACAGCGAAATATTTCATTATAACGAAGTGATTTCTCCGGTCTCTTGGTGTTCGTTATAACGGGATTCGACTGTATATAAATTCTGAATGTACCATCATTTTTAGCATTCTGAATCTTAATGTAGAAAGAAATAGTTCTGGTGCCGCTGTGGTGGTCGAGTGGTTATAGTGCCGGACTCGTGATGCGAGGATCCGGGTTCGAACCCCACAGTGGTGGTCGGCTGAAGTTGGTTTTCTGTGGTTCCCAACTTCAAGGCGCAAATGCGAGCCGATCTCCCCGTTAAAAAGTCTCGCCACAGAGAGCAACAGTCCTACAACGGTAAATCATTCAACCATAACACTTCACGCATAGTTCGTAAAACTGGGGGCAGATGACAGCACTACACATAACAAGCATTACACAGAAACAAACTATACGTCAGGTTGCACTACACGTACACGCACTTTCCCGCATTTACCGATTCGTTGGGGGGTTCCGCAGGGGGGGGGGTGGGTGCATGTGTGGTGTAGCAGTAGTAGGTAGGGGCTCGGGGATCCATGATGTTCTTAAGTCAGCCACCTCGTTGGGCAATTTGCCTGTTGTGGCGTTGTATTTGTATTTGTATTTGTTTGATTCCTTTCATAAATTCTGAATTTTCATTCATCCTGGAATTCTGGAATTCTGAATTTTTTTTTTTTATCCATTCTAGAGTTTTCATGAATTCTGAAATTTCGAAATTCTGAATTTTTACCAATTCTGAAATTACTTCTTTCATTTATTCTGAATTGTCTTGAATGTACTGGAATTAACTGGATGGAGAGAAAAAATTCATGGATTCTAATTTTTCATTAGCTCTCAGACAATTTCTTTCATTAGCTCCTGATTTCGATTCGCTTCGGAATTATTTCTTTCATCAATTTAAAATTTTCTTCCATTCCAAATTTTCATTATTGTTATTTTTTTTTGTTAATTTACATAAAATGTCTCTCTATATATGTACATACTTTTTTTTATGGATGCTTTTCAGCATTCTTGTATATTTTGTCGTGTATGAATTTTTGGATGTTCGATTCCCCTCTCCTAACACGCAACTGGAGCATAGGGGGGGCCTCAGAATTGTAAGACGCCTTTGGCCCCCGCTATTATTTCGCCATGCATCGGGTATTCGCAGAAACGGGCTTAAGTATTTTGTAGCCCTGTGCAAAAATAGCTTTGCGGCCCTTTGAAGCAGGTTCTGCCAAAACCCTAGGCCAGAGGGTTCCATGTCTGAATTTTGTCTTAGATGTTTCAATTTCAGGTCTTAGATGTTTCAATTTCAGGTCTAAGATGTTTCAATTTCAGGTCTCTTAGATGTTTCAATTTCAGGTCTCTTAGATATTTCAATTTCAGGTCTTAGATGTTTCAATTTCAGGTCTTAGATGTTTCAATTTCAGGTCTCTTAGATATTTCAATTTCAGGTCTTAGATGTTTCAATTTCAGGTCTTAGATGTTTGAATTATAGGCTTTAAATGACTGAATTTTGAGTTTTGGACAATATTTTAAGCTATTCTTTGATAAGTCAAAATGTAAGTTAAAGTAATTTTTTAAATGTAATCAAATCAGTTTTATACCGTTTTCCGGGTAATAGAATTGAACGGCTCAGAGAGGTCACTCCCTTCGCACCTACTAAAGTCCGGCCCCTGAGTATGGGCGGTCCCTATAACATACAATTTCTGTGTGGTACCTTCAAAGATCGGATATGAATACTCTCAATATCCATCACCATTTTAATCGGGATATCTTCCCAAGCTCCCAAAATTTAAACAATAAACATTCATTGACCCACTAAACTTCGACATTACAGTTCAGCCATCTCCAAAGTCCCACTTTGCCTGATACCGTCTTCACGTGGAAGCAGTGCAATACTAAAAATTTTGCTTTACTCAAAGTTAGAATGATTTTAAAATGTATATCAAGCTTAATTACAGTCGAATCCTTTTTTACCGAATACCGTTATAGCGAAAATCTCGTTTAAACGAACACTTTTCCAGTTCTCCCAGAAAAATTTACATAGGAACAATGCAAAAAGCTAGAATTCCTTTATAACGAAGTGATTTCTCCGGTCTCTTAAAGTTCGTTATAACGGGATTCGACTGTATAATTAAATCCAAATCTCCGTATCCATTAAATCAGAAGAAAATGCTTATGTAAAGTCTCTACTCACCGTCCTTCGGTCATAGAAATCGAATTCAAAATGTCAAGTAGCTATATCGCAGTGACAATGTCGTTATAACGGTTCATTAAAGAACGATGAAACGCGTCACACAGACTTCGTGAATGTGCCATTGATCAAGTTTCTAGCCGTTCCCTGGAAAAAAAAAAAAATCAGACACGTGTCTTTCAATGCCATCTGTCTGTGCCTTCATTTATTCAGAACCACCCTTAAGGGTGTGCGACAGGTGCGTTCCCACCGGACCGCATATTTCGCATGTGCACCGCTATTCCACGATTGTACGATTTTTTTTTTCCAGTGAATAGCTCTATTCAGCTAATCAAGTCGCTTCGTGGTTTACGATAACTCCCATTATCGTAATATCGTACAATCTGTTGCACTTTCGGTCACAAGGCTTAGTTATTAACATTATAATTTTTATTAACACGCTGTATATGCCCTACACTGTTTATTTTAATTCGCGAAAGAGAAAATTAAAAATTCACGGTTAATTGATAGCTAATGACGAGAACGTAGTAATGCACTTGGAAAAGGGCGAAAAAATTACAAGGAGAAATAATAATAATTGGGTTCCCTATCATGCGATCCTGAAGCACCCCTGGTCATGTATGCGTATTCATATACAATTACAAGAACACATTTGCGAGATCAGACACATAACGAAGATAATCAGATTATACAATGAGTTGGGTGTGGGAGGGGGAGCTTTTTATGGTACCTAGACAATATTCATTCAAATACGACATTCAAAGTAACATGCACTAGTATAAATATATGCTCAAAAGTGCGAGACTGTACAAAACAAAAATAAATCGAGGCCCTGGCGTGGGACCTAAAGAACCACGAATCATATAAATGTACATTCAGGTACAATTTCAAAAGCTATGTGCGAGGTCAGGCATAATGGAAATATAATCAGGTTATACAAGGAGTTCCGGGTCCCCTTTGGCAATATGCATTCAAATACGAGATTCGACCCAGGAGACAGAGAAACGTTTATTGAATTTTTTTTTTCCCCACTCACTGGGGGACAAAAATAAAATTCAGGTCGATCTTTGGACCCCTGGGATAGAGTTTGGTGGGTTCTCCTCTTGTCTTCGTTGTATGCTCTTCAACACCATAGACCTCCAAGGAATGTAGTGTTCTCGAGGTCCCGCACTCAGGAACTGATTTTCGAATGGGAAAGGGAGGCACATGTCCAGGGGAAACCAATTTTCATGGCCACGAAATTGACTGTCTTTTGTATTTTAGGGTAAGCTCATGAGTTTACGCGACCCGCCCCTAAAGGCATGCGCCAGTTCTGAAGGTCGGACGCTGCGAATGGCGGATGCCAGCAGGAGAGAAATTGGGCTGGCACCACTCACACCAGCGTCATAAAATTAATTAATGTATATATCATTTAATTTTAATCATTTTAATCTATCCCTGTCTGGGGCTCCCATTCCACCCCGTGACTGGAAAAATTTAAATTTTATTAAAACAAAGTACAAATTGCACTTATTTTAAAATCAAAATAGTTTAGTTCATTATTTACACATTTCTACATTTCACCACACAGTTTAACAGTTTTATGGGATTTACAACATTAATTATTCACACTATTCGAATTAACAACAGTAATTCGTTCTTTCTCTAAGTTTATCAATTTCTCTTTGATATAACCTGCAGTTCACTGACGTACTGAGATGCAAAGTATCCCATTTAACTCTTTTCTGTCTATTACATTCTTCACAGTTACCACACTTCACTTCTTTTACACAATCGACCTTTATATGTCCAAGTTCACCACAGTTTTTACATTTACTATCTCATTTACATGTTTTGGCCATATGGCCAAGCCTCCAACAGTTGAAACATTGTAAAGACTTAAGGAATTTTTTCACTCTATAACTCTTCCATCCACAAGATATAGTTGCTTTATACATAATTTTCTTGAATGCGCCACTATTTACTTGCAATATCCAATTCGTACCTCTTCTCAGATCTACTTAAATACTATGCGTATTTGTCCTTGGCCTGTCTCACCTATTTTATTCTTTACAGCTTCCAACAATTCTTCTTCTTTAACAGACTTATCCACTGAATATATTATAATTTTTGGATCCCTTCCTTGTATTTGGTCAACTTTATATCTTTCACTTAAATCGTTTTTTCCCAAACATTCTTGCATTTTCACTATGTCCTAATTCAGGGGCGGGGGACCACTTTCATTTCGGGGGGGACCAAAGTGACAGAACAATGGATTTGGCCATCTTTTTCCCTTCTGTGGGTCATTTTCTCACATTTCGGGGGGGGGGGACAGACCCTCAAGTCCCCCCCCCCCCCGCTACGCCCTTGTCCTGATTACTCTCTACTTCCACCATAACTGCTCCTTGCTTGGTGATCCAGTGATCTTTTATATTAATTTTATCTCTTACTGGATTAACATCCTTTTTCAAAGTTTGTATTATATCTTCTGTTTGCTCCAAAGTTTTATCCGAATTATATTTCTCTTCTTGTCTCTTCCACCCTTTCCAATTACTGGAATATCTTCTTTAGTTTGTTCCTCTTTTTGTTTAACTTGTCTTTCTTCTATTAACTTCGGACTACTTTCCCTCTGCATTCTAAAATCTTTATCTCTTACAATCCTTAGTATTTCTCCTATGTTCTTAACTACTAACATAAGTGTATCATCTATTCCTTGTCTAATTTTCTTTATCATTTCTATTCCTTTTTCACCTATTTTTCCCATGCAAAGGAGTTCTTCAATAGCGTGCTGTGTTGTTACCCTTCTACTATAAAGTTCAGCCATATTTATTTCTTGACTTTCTACTCCGAAATTAGTAAATTGTTCAATTTCTTCCCTCACAGATTTTTCTAATGATTCTTCTAACCTGTCTGTCATACCTCTCCTTATCTGAATTTCTTCTAAATACAGGTCCTGTATTTCCTTCAAATGACCCAATTCTTCAACCTTTTTTGTTAATTCCTTAACTTATTTTTCTTTATTCTTCAACTCATTTCTTGTCTTTATATTTTCTTCCCTTTCTCTATGTAATAACATTTTCATTTCCTTGTCAACTTTCGCTAAATCTATAGCTTTTTTCATGTTATCCAAATTATCTTCATATTCTAACCTCATTTGCTCCTTTTCCTCGTTATGTTCCTGTATAACTTTATTATGTTGATCTTTACTAACATAATCAATTTCAATGTGAAGTACCTGTATTTTACTTTCGTCCAATTGATTTTGTATTTCACTAATTTCTCTACTTCTTTCTTCTAGAAGAATCTCAAATTCTGCAATTTGTCTTTCATGATCTGTTTTCATGTCACTTTTTTTCTTATTTTCTTTTATAGTATTTTCTAATTCTACTATTTGTTTTTCATATTCTTTTCTCATATCGCTTTTTTCTATAGATTCCACTTTTAAGATGTTTTCTAAGTCTGTAATCTGACTTTTCATCTTAATTTGCTCTTCTGTTTGTTTCTGAAAACTTTCTTCCACATTTGATTTCAATAATCGTCCACTTGTCTCAAATTCTTTCAATTCATTTACTTGTTGGATTAAGTGACTTTGCACTTTCCGCAATTCCCTTATCTCCTTAGTCTGCCCATCATAGTTCTTGGCAACTTTTCGAAATTCGACCAAAATTTCATCAATCTTTCCTTTCATAGCATCCTTCGTCACCTTAGATATATGTCCCAGAGATTGAATTCCCTCTTCTAATTTCCTAACTTTACTTATTGCTCTGATTCGAGTTCTAGGTTCAGAGACCTCACTACTCATACTACTTCCTGCGTCTGACATTTCTTCAGTTTCGTCGGGTGAACTGTTGTTTCGACTATGCCAACCTCCCTTGCTTGCCGACACAAGGTCGCCCGGCGTGAACCACGAGGAGGTGGGGGTAGGCTTCCCTAGAAGAGTTGATCCACTTTGCCCAAGAATATTTAGAAGACACCAACGAATAAGGCAAATACACAAAAAATAATAAAAGTCCTAATGCATTTCAACACCAATGGGTGCGGTCTTCAGAGGAAAAATTCAACCACTAGTTTCGCTGACCGAGTTTCCCATTTGGGTTGAATACCAAATCTTCACGCTCGGTTGCTCAGCGGGTCACTTCAAACGTCGTGGTCAGATACCACTGAGATCATTCTGAGATCATGAAGTGAGATACTGCGTGAGATACTAATGAAGGCTCACAGCTTCATTCTGACCACGACGTTTGAAGTGAACAGACGTACTTCTTCCGCTGAGCAACCGAGCGTGAAGATTTGGTATTCAACCCAAATGGGAAACTCGGTCAGCGAAACTAGTGGTTAAATTTTTCCTCTGAAGACGGCACCCATTGGTGTTGAAATGCATTAGGACTTTTATTATTTTTTGTGTATTTGTCTTATTCGTTGGTGTCTTCTAAATAGGCTTCCCTAATTGTTATCAGATTTATATATTCTTCAACTTCAAAATATAAATCTTCTTAAATATCTTTCAATATCACTTTTTCATAACTTCTTTGCGATTATTTCTGATAACATATGGCGCGAGCCATATGTTATCAGAATCTCACATATTTTAGGGTAAACTGGATGCAACCGGAGTTTGTCACCGAAGTGATTTTTTTAGCACTGGGTCCCGAAGGACGCGGTACGGTCTCGGGAAAATTTCCGGTCGACAACCCAGAGGGACGAGAGCCCCCCCCCCACACCAGTCCAGTATCCCCCCAACATGATACGAGACAGAAAATTTTTATTACTGTACATATAGGAACGAGCCCCCCCCCCTCTCTCACTACGCTCACTTCGGAGAATACTATACCCAAAATTCATATTTGCCCAGGACCCAAACTTATGAGAAACAGGCCCAGCTGGTGTTACTCATCTCGCATATTTGCCAGACGTAGTGCTGTTTTTTTCAATGGAAAACCCTGAGCACGTGCCCAGAACCCCATAAATTTTCTGGGGCCTCAGTTGGTGTTGTAGGTCTGCCTGCTCTCGGCGGAGAAAATTTTTCGTAACTACATTCAAAATAGGGCTATACTAACCGTCCTCCTTTTTGACGTCATTTTCAAGCATCCTCCTACGTTTCGGAAAATTTGCCCCTTTGTCCTCTTTTTCAAAAGTTTCCGGAATTATTTTTCTTTCTTTTCCGGGGAAAATTTGTTTTTTGTTTTTCCTCCACTTTGAAACATGTATTTCCTCACTGATATGAGTGTTTTTTCTTCCCACATGCATTTACCAATGGCCGCCGAAATTTCCAGTTTTTTTTCTGTTTCCGCTTTTTTTTTAGTGGTTCTGTTTTAGAGTTGGGAAAAATATTGTTGTGGCCGGTTTTATATATTGGTCGGAATAGTGACGCCATCTAGTGAGGAAATTGGTATAAGTGACGTCACTGTGAAGGTGCCTTTCAGGTTTCGAATCTGGTAATCCTACATCAAAAGTACAAAATTTTTATTCAGATAGAATTTGACCATATTGCCAGTATTTTTACGTAATTTTGTACTTCCTACTCCCCGCCGTAGAAGAATGACATGTAAATTAATTATTTTTACGGGTCATTTAAAATTTCACTTATTTCCATGAGAATGACCAGTTTCTTCCCGTATTTTCAGCAAAGTGTTTTTGAAGTCAATACAAACAGGGCTGCAACTAGGGGGGAGCAGGCGGGTCTCGTGTCCCGGACCCGAGAGGGCGCAAATTTCATTCTGAAACCTCTCCTTCAACATTACAAGGGGGCGTCAAAATTCACGATTGCCCCGGGTGACCAAGCATCTACTTGTGGCCCTGAATACAAAGGCCACAACATGAAGAAACTGAACGACATCGTAGTGTGGATTCAAAGGGCACCGTCGTCGAAGTGCGCAATGATCCATTTCAACGGGCTAACTCCTCATCGTGAGTGATCAAGTGCAACCTGCTGATTTGAAGACTAATCCTCCTAAGCAGATAATGGCCCGCCGCTCTATTTCAATGAAGAGATTTTAGGTAGTAGGAGACCGGGGACATGTCGAAAGCTGTGCATGTGTGTTGTGAAACTGACATGAAATGTGTTTCTGTGTTAAACATATCATCTGTTCTGCTTGGCGAGACCTTTCAACGGGGAGATCGGCTAGCATTTTCGCCTTGAAGTTGGGAACCAAAGAAAACCAACTTCAGTCGACCACCACTGTCGCATCGGTGGGGTGATATGAAGACTGAAGGAAAAACACTTTTTTCAGGAGTTGGCAATGTTACGAAAATTATGTAAATAGTCCTTAGTTATCATTTTTCAAACCGCCATTTTTCGCCTGTAAATAGTCATTATTCTACATAAAATGAAAATTAGAGCACATCTCAGTAAATCTCGCCAAGTTGGCGACAAACTTGGTGAGGTACGAGACAGCACCGATGCTCTGAATGACATCTTGGCGCCAGAGAAGTTCGTGGAAAGAATGGGATCTCACAAGAAACCTCTCTAGTTTTCTCTCCCTATATAAAAGCAACTACTAACGAGAGCGTTGTTGTTGAGGAAAAGAGAAACAAATTATTGTACTCCAGAGAAGCCAACTTATGCTCTCACGCGGGTTTTCAAGAATTGCTACTAAAAGTTGTAAATTGTTGCTCTGTAAAAATAAATGTTTTGTCCTGCAAATTATTTTGTGCTTCATCTCGAGCGTATGTGAGAAATTTAAGAATAAAATAATTTAAGAATTGGTAAAAGACTCCAATAATCTACCGTGAATGCAGGACCCCCCTGTGAGACTGCATCTGTCGTGTACCCCCCTAAGGGCAACTCTAATCTACACATTGTATAAACAATTTTTTTCATTATTTAAAAGAAAAAAAAGAATGTTCTTGATTATTCTTCAGTTTTAACATTCAGAAGAATATTCTCATTCTCATGGTGTTGAAAAATGAATATGTAATGAGTCCAAGTTTGAAACATACTGTACAAGAAATAAATACAGCAGAAATTTGTTTTGCAACAACTCCAACTTTTCTCTTTTTCTTCAAATTTTCATACAATTATAACATTACATAGCAAATGATTCATTTTTTTTTCATAATATTGTTTTAATTTTTTTTATATAAATACAAGATCAAACAAAAAATCAGCCAAGGGGTCTAGAGACCCATACTGGATGATACATTGCAAATTTACAATGAATAATAAGGAACACAGTTACTATTTAGTAAACAACATAGACAAACTAAAACGGAAAAACGAAATATTAGAAAAAAACACACAAACAGTTTTACGAAAAAAATATTTTATATAGTGTACATTACTATGATTAAATTACATACCTAGAATACATATATATATTTGAAAGAACTGTACATGAATCATATACAGGCTGACATACATAAACAGGCAATCCATATTACCATGAGAAAATTACAGGACATCGCTAATTGTCACCAGACAAGCTGCCATAGGTTGTTATTATCAAAGTTGTCAATTACTGTTAAAATCTCCAACGTCAAGAGCCGATGTAAACCGCTGTGGATTAAAACGCATTTCACAAAAAAACATGAAAAATAAATGAGATAAATATTTAGTCCTAATAATCCTAAAGCGATGTGTATGAGTAATAAAAATTATCTTTATAAATGATGCCAATTAAGTTTACACCAATTCAAGTAAGCTTCATTCAAAATACAATCAAAATGGGAAATTTTTTACAAAAGAAATAATTCAGGTCTGCCAAAATTGCAGAAAATGTCCCCTGGAGAACAGTAGTTCTTAACCTTTTTTCGCCCCTGGACTGAATTTTCTTCTCAAGCCCACGTCTTATCCAGGAGCGAAGGTGAATTTATGGTTTTGCCACTCTCCTCCTGTTTCCAGTCTGGTTTTCTTGACTACCTATTCTCTGAACTTGATGCCCTGGTCAATAGTGCACTTAGCCCTCCCCCCTTCCGTAAATATGCTTCTTCTGGAGCAGGGCATATTTTACTTAATGCACTGACTCTTTTTTTGAGTAGAGGTTCTATACAGAGCTGTTTCAACATTGTGGGGCAACTGCAATAACAATGTTATTAGACACTTGTACGTAGGAAGAAATAATAGCTTATATGTTTATATACTTACTCTAAAAACCATGGTATCAAATCTTGCCATGTGGGCGCTCCATGGACACAGGGTTCCCAGACTATGGATTGTTGTTCAACCCCGGTCTATACTAGAGTCATCCTAAAGTGTGAGGCCCCATCCAGGTGGCTAGTTCCGCTGGATTCTGAAAGTAGTCATACTTTTTCTCTTTAAAGCTTGATTTCTTCACATCTAATTCATGTTTTCAGGGCTTTCGGTTTCCTCCTTTTACCACCTGTCTCATGGCTCTTTCTCCCATTTTATTTTCCCCTGTGGTCTGATTAAAATATCCTTCCAGGACTGAAAGGGAGCCATATGCCTCCCCTTTCCCTCTGGTTGAGAACTACTGCACTAGAATATAAGTCATAAGGTCAACTTGCTCTGTATGAAACATTCAAGAAGTACAAAAATCTGCAATGCATTCCAAATAACAATTTCACAGACAAGCAAACGAACAGTACAAAATTTTTGGGCCAGGGTTTAAATCTTGGCGAAGACAAAGAAAGAATTTACAATTATCTTTAAACTCAATAACAGTTTGATTCACTCTCAGAGCTACAACTAAACATTTTGTCAGCCAGGGAAATCACTCATTTTGCGCCCTCCATGGATTCACTCCTGTATATTATACTGCTAAGCAGTGCCATCTTAATGCATAGGTACAGCCCAGGAGCCTCAAGAGAAGAGAAGGGCTTTACAAAAATGAGATCTCATTGAAATTTTCAAGAATTTGCCAAATAGGGTCTCAGAAAAATCAGTTGGCCCAAGGGCCCACGATGCTCTTAAGATGGCTCTGCTGAAAAGTTCCAAAGTCTAGCCAATTCACAGAGTGGCCAGATTTCAGACTTCAGCTGTCAATGTTGAAAAATGAATATTTAATGAGCGTTAAGAGAGAGAGAAAGTTTTTTTTTCTCAGAACAAGATATCAAGGAAACAGATATTTTCTGGATATTATGCCAATGTCAACTTGGAAAGAAAAGTCATCTGGTCCGGTTGGAGACCAGAGTTCACCTCGGCATAATATTCAGAAAATATCTGTCTCCTTGATAACCTGGGGTGGAGAAAAAAGTAGTCTATCTCTATCTGCGGGCCATTTGCTGAAGTTAAGAGAGGCTACGAAGCCTCTGCTTCAGAGCTTCATGCCACAGTACGTGAAATAATGAAGGCAGGGTCGTGTTTCCAGTGGTGTAGATGGTAGGATGCTTGCCTGGTTAGAAAGAGGATCTAGGTTCATGTTCCGGGAGCAATGCCCTCACAAGGGTGGGGCTGATAGGGCTCTAACCCTGGGACTCAAGACGATTCCCATCATTTATTTTACTCAATAAATTTATCATTGAGGGGCATATCAAAAGTCTGGCTTAAGGGTCACACTGAAGATCCCAGTCTAGGAGCCCTGTTCCAGAATGTGGAGTCCCTGCCTGGTGGACCTTTCTATCAGAGTTCACCTGAACACAATATCCAGAAAATATCTGTTTCCTTTATGAGTACTAAGTTTGAAATATCCTGTACAAAAAATTAACACAGCAGAGATATTTGTTTTGTAACAACTCCAATTCTTTTTCCCAGATTTTTATAAAGTAATACCATTGTATAACAAATACGAATGATTCATTTCATTCATGCGATGTACCAATACTCTTCAGAAAATTTATCAGAAATTTATCTTTGTTCAATTTTCAGTTGGCTCTTGAAAAAATAACTAAAAATAAAGGTCGACCACTTGATCTAAACTATACATAAGTGTTCTACTTAAATCAGTCTTTGGTGAACTCAATTTGCTTTACAGTGGATCCCGCTTATAACATTCTTCAAAACAATTATCATGAAAATATTGTAAGTGGAAAACGCTTTAAATGGGAAATCTTGATGAGTGTTAGCAAAAGTTGAGACCACAAAAATAAGTCATACTAAGCGTAAAACATTGGGAATGTTATAAGCAGAGAATCCACTGTATATAGTTTTGGGCAAAGGATAAAATCTCAGTCAAAGTACATTAAATAATAAATAATAAACAGTGAAACCTATATACAAAGAAATTGTTTCACCAACATTAACTTTCCACTATAGTTCTTGAGATACTCCAGCTTCATCCCTATACTGGGAGAGATTTCCCAACTGTTTTAGTAGTCACAGAAGTGCAGATTTTTGTGAAGAACTTCAAGCCTGCTGCTCCACCGGGAATATAGCTAACAACATACCTGAAATAGAATTGAAATTAGTGGGTAATTATGTATATGAAATTATAGAAAACTCCACTTGCATGAATTTCTGTATGATTGAGAATGTATTCAAACATATATGTTGAATGATGATTCTGGGCGCTAACGATACATGGTTCTGAGGAAATTGCAATACAGAAGTTTTTTGTTCCGTTTACATGACAGAAATCTTCGAAGAAAACAGACAAGACAAGAGTCTACATGAATTTCTCATCTATTCAAAAATTGAAATTGGAAAAGAGGGGAATAATATACAGTAAAACCTAGATAAGTTGTCACCTCAAGTTATCGAAAAATTATGATGGCTTAAGCAGAATTCAGTCAGTTTTAATGTGCAATGTTATGAAAATCGTATAAATTTAAAGTAATATGACATTTATTAAAGTATGAATCAAAATGAAAATATTAATAAAATTTACAGATTGCGAAAGAAAAAATGATAGCGATTTTTTATTTTTTTTATCTCTTATTACTTAAATTATTGTGGTGTACCAGTTATACCAGTAATTCTTAATTTAGACTAACAGAGCAACTGTTTGAATAAGTAGCTTTTCTTCATAACAGAACTCTCTATTGCACATTAATTTTACGTATACATCAAATTTAATTTTAGTGTTTCAGTTCTTCATCAGTAGTTCATGATGCAACTACAACGTAATCTCGAACACTTTTGACTTGGTGGAGGGGCCCTGGGCAGGGAAAAGTAAACGGAAGACCTCAACACTTGGGAAAGAATGTCAAATTTTTTTCAACAAAGATATTTTGTTTAAATTTCAAGCCCTAAATTAGTAGAGTCCATGCTTTCTATGATTATTTATTTTCTGTGCCCGTTGCACTGTGACTTTAACTTGATTAATTTGATTCTTCGATTTACATAATTTTTGATTTCCTTGCACTATATGTAATCTTTGACACATCAATAAATTTTGGTTTTTCCGCAGATGCCCTGGTCCCACCTCTTTGGGGGGGGGGGGTGAAGTGCTTACGTTGCTTCTTGCGACAGAGCTTGGGTGTCTTGCAGTTTGTCCAGTTTCTCCAATGGAGCCAGGACAGAAATGAGATCTAGGTTGAACAGTCCCCAACGTTCCAAAAACCTTAGTCGGCAAATGAACTTCTCTAGCGTAACTTTCGTTACTTAAACTGTTCCGTTTGGGTATATAGGATTTTATGGTGATTGTTAAGCATATATGGCAATTCTGTTAACAAGCTCTTTTTTTATTGGGAGCCATAAAAATAGTCTGTTCCTCTTTCTCAAACTTTTTCATAGTGACGACTTAACCGAAATTAGCAATGAGTAAACGAGGGTTTAATAACATTGTGGTCTATGAGAGCTGGAAGGGTCTGAAGAAAAATGACGACTTAACCGGAGTGACGACTTATCAGGGTGACGACTTAACGAGGTTTTACTGTATATACATCTCTTGGGTCTATTACGGATATTTCCATTGATTTTCTCCCCCTCACCCCCATCCCATTGTGTTTGTTTTTCCCTTTCCCTTTTCATGTTTTACCTTCCCTACATTTGTATGCTTGTGTCAATGAATTTACTATTATTATAATTTTAGAAACCTTTTTACAGTACTTTATATTACTCTATAAATACTACTACTACTACACTAGACATGCACCTCATCCATATTCCTCTGCGGAACTTCTAACGAACTGGTACATGTTGGAATGTGTGTGTGTGTGTGTGTACGTACAGTGAACTTCTGTGAAGTTTGTTTCTGTGCAATGCTTGTTATGTGTAGTGCTGCCATCTGCAATCATTCTTTAACTGAGTTTTTTCTCAACTCATAATGAGTGAAGAGTAATGAATGAATAATTGTACCATTGTAGGCCTGTTGCGAGATTGTTTAACAGGGAGATCGGCCCACATTCGCGCCTTGAAGTTGGGAACTGCAGAAAACCAACTTCAGCCGACCACCACTGCGGCGACGGTGGGGTTTGAACCCAAATCCTCATGATGCGAATCCGTCACTATGACCACACGACCACCACAGTGGCACTCCATAAATACTATGTAATTTATACTTGTCCATAATTTTGACTCTCAATCGGGAAGATATAGGCTCAGATCTTGTTGGTAGCACAGTGCTGGTCCCCTGAAGTTAGTTTTCATCTATTTCCAACTTCAAGGGGCGAATGCGAGCTAGTATAATCGATATTTTCCCTAATGAACTTGTGATCACCAATAGACAGTGCCTTCATTTCCAACCACCTCATTAATGGCAGTAAATTGCAATATAGCAATATGACCAGAGTTGGTGTTTGGTGAAGTAGTAGACACGGTCATAATTTTGAAAAGTTTCTTGTTATCGACTTTGATTTGGTAATCAACCACATAAAACATTCTAGGTGCTAATGCATTTTTTTTGTTTTCATAGCAATCTCGTGCCAGAGATTTGTAAAGCCTTGGTTTAAAGCTAATATTTGAGGGAATTATCAATTATAGCAAATTACCAATTTTTAATGAATAAATGCAAAAAATTTAACTCTTGCATATTTAATTTAGGTGACGAAGTTGATACTAACCATATTAAAGCGATGACTTGAAGAGTTGCACAAACAGCTGTTACAACAGTACTTCTGACCTATTGGAAATTTAAACAATTCCTGTTACATATTTAATTCATTATAACACTTTCTTGACACAGTAAACAGATTTTTTTAATGTTTGGATTCTGCTGAGCAAAAATTCAAATAACAATCATCAAAACAATAACAATCACTAACAGAAATCCATGTCATAATCTAAAAAAATTGAATATACATAGCAGTGAAAGCAATTGTGAAAATGCCTATGATAGGCAATTCTGGAAAAACTGCATTCATTAACATACAAAAACAGATGGCCAGATAATTTTTTTTCTACATATTTTATGCATTTGATCCAACACTTATGTGTTTAAGACAGACTTATTATTATTTTTGGAGTTTCACAGTGTAACATAATTGCTGCTGTGGTGGTCGAGTGGCCATAGTGACGGACTCGCATCGTGGGGGGACCAAGGTTCGAGCTTCACCGTCCCACAGTGGTGGTCGGCTGAAGTTGGTTTTCTGTGGTTCCCAACTTCGAGGAGCAAATGCAAGCCAATCTCCTCGTTAGAAAGTTTCACTACGGAGAGCAACAGCCCTACAAACAGTACAAATATTAAATCATTGCGCTTCCCTCACTTAGCTTCTGAAATAAAGATGGCAGCACTGATAAATCAGACAGAACACTAGAAACGCACTCAGACTGTTTGGTACACACACTAACACTTCCGGCACAACTCACTAGGTAGTAAATTGCCCAATGCGATAGACCTAAATTGTGTTCAGTTTCAAAGAAAGAAAGAAAGTGTAATATAATTATATATGTTAAGCAATAATTACTATTGTATGGAAAAAATTACTCTTAAAACATTAATTATACATTTTAGACCGTGTTACGAATTGAACTAGGGTTCTTAAACGTTTGCCATCCTGCAACTTCCCTGCCTTAATCATAGTTTATTTGTGACTTCTAAAATAATATAGAAAAGAACCATGTGTAAAAGCAATGAACACTTCAATAATCACAGATCACTACTACATCCCCAAGAACACAAAACAAGTAGAATTCTTACAACATAAATATGATATATACATACATACACTCAGAACACACATTCCGGCATGCACAAATTCATTAGAAATTCCGTAGAGTAATACATATATGAGAGATGCATGTATGGTTATTTATGGTTAAGTAGTAGTAGTGTAATAAATGAATAAATGAATCTCTAGAGATGCATGTATGGTTATTTATGGTTAAGTAGTAGTAGTGTAACAGGATTTGTAATTTGAGAAACACTGCCTTAAACCTTGATTCTCTAAGAGCACTCGCCTGGATAGTGAGAGCTTGGTGGTTCGATTCCCCCACAGAGGAATGTGACTTTTCTTTTTCAAAATTATATTCGCTTAGTATCCAGTACTTTGTATAATAGTGGAGAGTCTCATCCTTTCATTTATAGTTTGCATGTTCAAAATATCTTTGAAAACTTCCACGACAAAATTGTAACAACAAAATTTCAATGACTCTTTGACATTGTTGTTATAACCGAGTTCAACTTTATTTAATGAAAAAAGTTCATTTCGAAAAAGAGATAATTCAATTAAAAAGCCATTTTAGCAAATATCAGAAGTTTTAAATGAGCAATAGAATGACTTTTGATAGATAGACTAAATTTACTTTCTAAATGATTTGCTAGTTTCGAAAATCAATTGATATGGCTAAAGCCTGGATTATAAATGCAATTTCATATAAATGCATAAAATCACCAAAATTTAAAAATAAATGCATATTTTTATCCATTTTCTTCTATTGATGGCATTGAGAAAATAAAAATAATCGCTTGCACACATTAGTACATTCTTCAAATTTAATTGAATTTTTTTCAGGAAAATATTTCACCATTGATTATTGTTCATTTTGGGGCAATATTTTTAAGCATTTTTAAATGCATATATTTTTAAGCATTTTTAAATGCATATATTTTTAAGCATTTTTAAATGCATATATTTTTAAGCATTTTTAAATGCATATATTTTTAAGCATTTTTAAATGCATATATTTTTAAGCATTTTTAAATGCATATATTTTTAAGCATTTTTGAATGCATGTTTTTTGGCACTTTTAAATATACGTGGTCTTCATATTTTGCAAAATTTTTTTTAGTTTTACTGCATATTTTTCTTTTATCTCAGGTTAGGCCACATTTCAGTGCTTTTCATATGCATTTTTTTTAAGCATCTTCTCCATTTTTAGGGAAATTTCAGAATCTCTAAATGCATATTTTTTCATTTCATATTTTTGAACATATGTATAATGTACCAATAGGTATATACCGTTTAGAGCATATTGAAGAATTTTTAAGGCACATTTTGGATTTTGTGCATATTTCAGCATTTTTAAATGCATATTTTAACAATTTTTATCCATTTTCTTTTTCACCACTTTGTAACGTATACATATGTATAAATATATATATTTCAATTTTGTGTACTTCATTCTCATTTTCTGCATCATACTTCTGCATTATTAGATGGATTTGTTTTCATTTTCCACACATATTTTTGATTCCAAGGCATACCTAAGTGAAGATTTATTTTTATTTTTACATCATATTTCAGCTTTTTTTAGTGCCTTTTCAGTAGTTTTTAAATGTATATTTCTCATTTCACCATTTTTAACACATATTTTGCCACTAAAATAGCTATCATTTTCATATCAGAAACTAATATGGAAACTACATGAAAAAGCAAGTGAAATAGTATCTTAAAAATGTTCAAAAATAACTATTATAAACTCACCCACATTGCAGAGTACAGCGTCAAAGCCATCGTCCCAAAATAAACTATTGTGAATGGTAATCGCTCCAGTGAACACAGATGTTTGAAATGATTAGCGGGTCCCCACAACATAGCGAAACTGAAATGAACAATCAGTTTTTTATTGGGTCATATTCATAATACAAAAATGTAATGTTGGGAAACTACTTAGGTCAGTGTTTTTCAACCTGTGGTATGTGGAACCCTGAAGCGGGGGAGGGGGGGGGGGTAATTGGGTAATTTCCATTTACTACTATTGCATGAATGATGCATTTGGTGCTGCAAAAATGTAACTTATTCAAGTTTTTGTGATATGCAAATTATAGAAAACAGAACATTTTGTATTTTATGGGGGAGAGCAGCATCAAAATTGAACTTCTAATGCTACGGGGGGAAGGGGGTCTGCAGGTGTTAACCTGCACCATGGAGGGAGGGGGGGTCTGTAGTTCATTGACCTTCACTACAAGGGATCCATGATACCAAAAAAGGTTGGGAAACACTGACCTTGGCTATTTGTCAATCATTCATCACAGCAAAAGATAAAATGATATTTTACATGTTTTATTTGATATTATGATCATGATCATGTTTGTATCAAGCTTAACTTCAATTGACGAGATAAAAGCTTCAATAGAACAAACATGTTGACTACGTTTACCACAAGTGTCTTAACAAATTTTCCTTCCTCTGCAGCAACCTTAAACACTCCAATCGGGATATCAGACTACTCTGTTACTAAACTTATATCTCCCCCATTCTTTCCTACACTGCTGAAATCGGGGACCCCTACATTTCCAGCAATATAGACGAACTTGAATCAATCCAAAATAAATCCACCTGATTTGTCACGACTGCTGGTCATTTTTCGTTTTCCGTGTCCGAACTTAAAAACAAACTTCATTGCCTCCCTCTCTCTACTCTTCATCTCATTTCTCGATTAACATAGTTATATAAAATTTTCCATGGTCAATTCAACATAGATACTTCTGGTATCCTAGCCAAACCATCCCACATCTCTCAAAGACTCAACCATTCCCTTAAAATAAAACCTATTTTTCCTTCCCCTGTGACTGCTTTAAATATAGCTTCTTTCATCATACCATTCAATGAAACAAACTCCAAAGCTCTATTGTCAAATCCCTCACTATAACTAGTTTTTTGTCCAATATCAAACAATATCTTTGTAATTTTCAATCGCATCCTCTTGTATAGGCTCCTAGGCTCTCCCCCCCCCCCAACAATATTGTATAAATAAATAAATAAACAAACTTGCCTTCCAATGACGCACAAACTTCCCATAGAATATAATAAACTGAACTTCCTCGCTCTCAGAAGTAAGACTGGTATATACATACTTGACTAAAAATGGAGAGAGAAAAGTTAGTATATTGGTAATGTTTCACATAGCACAAAGACACAGGAAATATTTAAAATTTTAATATGCTTCATGAATAACATTATGAAAAGGTATGTCTTTTTACCACATATTCAAACAAAATAATCATCACCATGGTGATTTCTCATTAAAGCCGTTCTCGCTTTTGGGAATGAAAAAAAATATATTTTTACAAAAGAGAGAGGTTGAATGAATGTGAAGGAAGTAGCATGACAATAACAGATTTCCAAGTCAAAAACTGAAGCATAATCGAAGAAGAATACACGGGATCATTACAGCATAGTTTGGATCATTGTCAACCCGTTTTGTTACAAATGAGACCTTACCCTGCTCATTCACTGTAACCGAGTCTATTACTACTTTTAGGATAAAGTAAACACTCCTGTACTGATTTTTAGTTCCTAGCTGCTGTCAATTTAATAGTTGATAAAACTGACAATCGTGTTGCAAAATGGCACAAACTCAATGTACAAATCATTTATGCCGATAAATTATATGCTCCTATCATATGCTTTTCAAGGGACTCATGAGTACGGTGGCCAGATCATGCAACTACTACTAAACCAGACATGCACCTCGTCCATAATTCCTCTACGGAACTTCTAACAAATTGGTACATGTTGGAATGTGTGTGTACGTAAAGTGAACCTTCCATGAAGTTTGTTTCTGTGTAATGCTTGTTATGTGTAGTGCTGCAGTTTGCAAATTTTTGCTCTGTGCAGCGTGTTGCTCTGTGCAGCGAGACCTTTTATCATGGAGATCAACTTGCATTCGTGCCTTGAAGTTGGGAACAGCAGAAAACCAACTTCAGCCGACCACCACTGCAGTGATGATGGGGTTTGAATGCCCACACAAAGGACACACATGATTCTGACCACGGTTTCTGACTTGAAGTGACATAGTTTTTCCAATGTGTTAAAATTTTGTAATCAATCCAAGTGGGATCCCTAGTCAGCATTGATATATCTACTCTATAATATAAAATCACAAACTCGAAAAGGGCCCGTTTCTAAGCAACCAAAATTAGTGACGATTTTATGTTACGAAAATGAGTGATGGAAATCTGTTACGTTTTTGTGTTACAGAAGTCGGTTACGATTTTGCGTCGAGTTTTCATTTAACTCCTGAACACATCGGGAACCGCTTGACCAGTAGGGGATCAAGTTTTGTGCATGTACCCAGAGGTATGTATACATCACCAGTGCTCCCAACACACAGGGTCCGGATACCCAGGGAGGGGCATTGGACAGATCTCTTTAAGGGGGAATTGACAGGTTTCATTTTGAGTCGAGGATGAATACTTGCTTCTCATTGCACATTGTGCTGTATTGCTTATTGTGGCACTGCAAAAATAATGGTGCATTACTGATTGCGGTGCATAGCACATTGTAGTGCATCGTGTGCTGCATTGTAATGCATATTGTGGTGCATTGCGTACTATAGGGCTTTTCATTGTGCTTTGCTTATTGCGACGCATCGCATACTATACTACATTGCTTATTTTGTAACGTGCCGATGGTCCCCCGGCGTAAAAATTCCGAAGTCGCCATCACATAAATCTGTTGTCATAAATATTGTTGCTATTCATCGGCAGCGGTGATCGCATGGCAACGATCAAGGCCGATCGTGATGATGTCCGCCTGCGATCGCATGCAAATGAGGTGACCTTGAAGCCGATTGGCTTAGTTAGACACATGCGGTCTGAAGTTTTTCCTTTAAATACCGGCCGTACGTTGTAACAGCTCTCACTCTCTGTGCTCATCCTTTGTTTTGTTCATTCAACTGAAGCCCTCTAGTTGGACGGTTCTCTGTCTTGCTATCGTATCATTTGGCCTTAGGCTGGGAAAATAAACTAATAGTTATTTAAAATGAAATAGTTTATAGTATCTGAAATGAAATAGTTTATAGTATCTGAATTTGTTTCCCGGCAGGTCCGGAATCGAAAGCATTAATTTATCTTCATAGTCGAAATACTTCATTGCTGATAATAAAGTAACGTAGCAGCTGGCCTTGTCAAGGCTACATGCAGTAAGTAACATCTTGGAGATCCGGCTCTCAATAGATCTGGATCTCCATTGGAGGGGTTGGGGGGGGGGGGTTGGACGCCGTAGGCGTCAGGGGGGCTTTGCTCCCCTAGTATATATATATATATATATATATATAGTGGTTGTATTCATCCTTTGAAGATGGCACCCATAGTGTATCGAAATTTTCAAGAATCATGTAGGTCTTTTAATTATTTTTTCCCCTTGATATTAAGTTACAATGAATTTGTGTACAAATTAGTCATACATGCATATTGTTGTTTGTTATCAAATTTCTCTACGTATAAAAGCTCTTACCAACACCAAGAAGAAGCAACCAAGACTTAGTAGTATAGCGAAACCAACTATTCTTTGTGTTTTACTCTATGGGAGAGAGGAGAAAAAACTGATCAATAAATGATTACAACAACATATCAATTCTAAGCATGGAGGAACAAAATTATTACTAGAAACAATACAATCAAAAAGAATTGCTTTAAGAATGATGAACAGGAACTTTAATCGAGGCTATTTGACAGCATCATGGGGTCACCCCCCCCCCTTCCCCAGGGTACCAAACCACACATGCACCTCGTCCATATTCCTCTGCAGAACTTCTAACGAATTGGCACATGTTGGAATGTGTGTGTATGTGTTGTGAATCTGACGTGAAGTTGGTTTCTGTGTAATGCTTGATATGTGTAGTGCTGCCATCTGCCACCAATTTTTCTAACTATGACTAAATAATTCTATCGGTGTAGGCCTGTTGCTCTCTGTGGCGAGACTTTTTAATGGGTAGATCGGCTCGCATTCGTGCCTTGAAATTGGGACAAACAGAAAACCAACTTCAGCCGACCACCACTGTAGCGATGGTGGGGGTTCGAACCAGGATCCTCGCAATGCCAAGTCCATCATACAGGGACACTTCCCAGGCTGAGCAATTTGATGAGTCCCTCTCTTTGCAAGTGTGAAACGATTGATGTTTACGGCCAAGCTAGGCTCCTCTGATAATGTTGCGTGCAAATTAACATCTGTTGTTTCAGACTTCTAGGACTCCAGTGAATTACACAACCCAGGGCCCATAATGCTATAAATATTACCTAGTCAGATACAATACTATTACTGCTCAACCATATATGTACGGTGAATCAACCCACAAATGGTAAAATGTACTTCTTCTATATGCCAAGAGATGATGCGCACTCTCGAGGCCTGTATTTGCACAGTAGTACGTATGCGGTAGAGACGACGTGTGATAGCTGATCATATATGCCGTAGGCACATGTTTGCCTAATTAATCTCCTATGTAAATAAATGCATAATATTTATCTGTTGAGAATTCTCATATCTCAAAATGGACTCAGATAATTCTGTCATGCATCATCTCATCAAACAAAACATGCACCTCATACACCTTTACCTACCTGCATGTGCCGATTCATGAGGCATAACTAATTCTTACTAATGTACTACGGATTCATTAGAAATTCCGTACATGCAGGAACTAGTTATGCATGTGTATATGCATGGGGCCCTAACATATTTATATCCCTGGAGCTGCGCTTGTTTTATGTTCTTATTGGTGGAGTCATCTGCATTCAATATGTTGAAGAGAAGATGGAAAATGCGTGAATTTTCATGTTATGTAAGTATCGTGTTGTTGGTCTGTCTGCTCTCTGCAGAGAGACCTTTGAAAATGGGAGATCAGACTGCATTCTTGCCTCATTAGTTGGAAAAACAACAGAAAACCAATTTCAACTGACCACCATTAATGGTAGCCCAGGGCCATCTTAAGAGCATCAAAGGCCTCCAGTGTGAGTGATTTGTCTGAAGCATTTTGCCTTAGAAATACCCCCTCAAATACCCCCCTCAAAATACCTGCTTACCAAATAACATAATTGCTGTCGAAAATTACTCATGGATCTTGTTTTCTTGAGGCCCCGGGCCATGCCCTTGCATTAAGACAACACTGTGGTAGCCGTCAACTGGGTTTGAACCTGGATTCTCACAATGAGAGTCTGGCAGGACGCCCACACCACCAGCACCATTACTGTAATTACATGGGCCCCCATACTGCAAAATTGTTAACTAATTTCATCGGAGAGTCATCACAGAACATAGAGAACAAGTTCCTTACCTACCAAACCTAGAGCGACCACTGATAGATGGTACCTTCATTTCCCACCCAACTCCATCAGTAGTAAAGTCATGCATTCTGGTACAAGAACACCCTGGATTCACGCCTACACCCAAATTATTATAAATGTCTTTGTGGTGATCATGCATGGATCCAGAGATGGGGGTGGGGCAATCAATCCTCCCAAGAGATATAAAAATGAGGGGAAAATTTATTTGTCCAGTAAAATACGGGACAATTCAACAAAACTAATTGTGTCAGCCTCCATTACATTTGTAGCTGATGATGTCAGCCTGCATCGAAAATCAGCTTTATTTGGAGATATCTGCCTTTACTTCATTCACAGCTAATGATGTCAGCCTCCATTCAATTTGAAGCTATCTGCCACCACCTCATTCCTAGGTGAAAGTGTCTATTTCTGCTTTGTGTGTAGCAGGAGATATCGCCTCAGCTTTATTTGTCACTGATGGTGTCTGCCTCAGCTTTATTTGTCACTGATGGTGTCTGCCTCGGCTGCATTCGCAGCTGAAGATGTCTACATTGGCTTATGCGTGGATCTGGGGGAGGGGGGGGGGCACAATGAACCAGTAAAATACAGGTCGATTCAACAAACTTGTGTCTGCCTCTGCTTTATTAGCAGCTGAAGATGTAAGCCTGCAGCCTCCACACAATCCAAAGCTGAACATATTTCCCTCAGCTCCATTCAGAGATAGTTATCTGCCTCGACTTCATTCACAGATGATGATGTCAGCCTCCACTCAATCAGAAACTGAACATCTCTTCCTCAGCTCTATTCAGAGCGTCGGAGCTATTTGTTGGAGATATTGTTTCAGCTTTATCCGCCACTGATGGTGTCTGCCTCAGCTTTATTTTCCGCTGATGGTGCCTGTCTCTGTTCCATTCCTACCTGAAAAAATCTGCCTAGGCTTTATTAGTAACTGAAGATGTCTGTCACAGTTTATGCATGGATCCAGAAGGAAGGGGGTGTAATAAATCAAACACTCCTCTCAAGAGCCAAATCCAAGGGAAAATTTCATCTACAGGACAAATCCACGAATCTAATTGTGTCTGCTCCCATTAAATATGCCGCTGATGGCATCTGCCTCTGCTTTATTCACAGCTGATGTCAGCCTTCACTTCATCTGAACGTGTCTGCTTCAGCTTCATTTGGAGCTAAAGATATTTGCCTCAGCGTTATTCACAACTGGTGTCTACCTCTGCTTCATTTGTAGCTGAAAATATCTACTTAGGCTTTATTTGTGACTGATCATTGATCATTTTTGACGCACCACTGTCATTTTATGCACACAAGGGCTAATTAGACCGGGACCTACAATTTATCGCTGATTCCGAACGGCAGGCTTGTGTTTTATACTCGAGCGGTTGGTGCGCTAACCTCTCAATGAGGGACTTGCTGCGGTCAAGTCGCAGTTTTTTGTTGTACCCCTTGTGTCAGGAAAGTTTTCTGACAAGGACGAATCGGGTATCGAACTCGCGACACCTCTAAACACCCTTTGGCACTTTAGCGAGTGTCTTATCAACCGGGCTACCGCACCCATATTTGCAACTGAGGATGTCTGCCTCAACTTATGCTTAGATCCATCCAGGGAGGAGCAACGGGGGAGGGGCAATCACTCTTCCCAAGAGCAAAAATTGAGGGTAAAACTCACCTGTCTTGTAAAATATGGGACGATTCAACGAACCCAAATAAGAAATTGTCCCTCCCTAGATATGCACCTGGTGGTGATTTAGCATTTATTACATTGTACAGATCTTATTTTTATTCATTTGACCACAACAAGGGGGAAAACCATGTCTTACAAGAGCCGGACACCACCCATTATCTTCGGAGCTGCTGCTGGAGAGCCAGCTGTCCACGCTCTTGGACTCTTTCACGGATGATGATGAGGACTCGGAGGAACTTCCGAACCAAGAGTCGATGCTGACTGACTTCAGTAAGCTCTTGCTCTCGACGGATGCGTCATTGCGGGACAGATACTCTTTCAAGCTCTTGTTCAGGTCGATGCTCTTTTCTTCGGCCATAGCGATCGATTATTCGATTACACTATTGAGTGAGATCACCGCGAAATCATCAACTGATCAATTAATCATCGAGTAACTCTCTTGCCACCATATTGCGATTATCTCACCATCTTTACACATCACGCATGAAATGAATTACGACGCTTGTTTACATTACCATACCCTGACGGCTTTGACCGCACGCTGTTCCCATGGAATATAAAATCTGGCGCACGAATTTTGAAGGACAAGGAAATGGAAATAAAACGTCGAAAAATATTTTTATTTTATCATCGTTTTGCAAATAACGAATTTCAAAAATAGAAAAGCACAAGACAAATTTTCGTTACTAGTTTATATTATGAAAAATAGATGGCAGCACGTAATTGAGTAGGAAATCGTAAAACTTATGCACAGATATGCGGTTTGTTTTTAGTTTTGCTTGAAACTATTTGGATGAGACTTCTAGAATTATCTTTCACTTTACACATTTTTCTTCTGTGGAGTTCATCGACATACCATTTACATCTCTTTTCCGCGAAGTGCATTTTTAATAAACATCTCTCTCGCTCAGTCACACTAAGTGAAATATTTCAGTTGCAAATTCACAATTCTATTCTATAATTGATAATTTTTGCAATATTTGATAATTTTTTTTACGACAGTTGCCAATGTCCCGTATATTTTTCGGAAAAATATGGTCATTCAAATGCTCGCACAGTCTTTTCAGGAGAAAAGAAGTCACGTGGTTCAAAAACTCAAATCCTCAACATATCAATAATTAAAAAAAAACTTATCAATCTTTGTTTTTGTTGGATAAAAACAAATTAATATCTCATATAAATGCTATTTGTTAGACCATTCGTGTATTTTTCTTAATAACATTTATATTTTAACGTCCAGTCATTGAATTGCATCATCAGCAGCTCGTGTTTCCTGCCCATTGTGTGACATCGCCCTTTTTTTTCCTTTCTTTCTTTTCTTTTTTGGTTTCATTCCCACACTGACGCTAACAGATCCTAAACGATAATATCAGCGAATCAACAGCGAGTATGATTCAGCCAGCGATACAAAACGTTACGTCATTCGCTTACTTTTACGGAAAACATCGCGTGCGCGCGTCTTACTACGATCCGGTCCCTGATTGGTTCGGTTAGTCCAGTCCTCGCGAGATTGAATCATTCTAGTGTTTGCGTCGAATTGGTTCTTCTTCTCTCGCTGGGTTTTCGTCCATAATTTGAAAGGTCGATTTCGTTTCGAACGCGAAGGGAATAAAAAAAAAAGGGCGCCTCAAATTTTGTTGTTAAATATTCGTTGGTGCGAGGGCGAGAGATATTGTTACTACACACTGCGAGGATGAAATTTTTGTACAAGGAAGAGCACCCTTTCGAGAAGAGGCGAGCTGAGGGCGAAAAGATTAGGAAGAAGTACCCAGACCGTGTACCCGTGAGTATCAAATTCCCACTAATTCAATCCCGATCCGTACCATTATGTACCCTGATTTCAGTAATTCAATCAATGTTCGATCCAAATACGCCTATTTCTGAAGCTTATGTAAATGATGAAGGTCACGAGACTCGCCTCTATATGGGCATTGAGCCTATTGCGTAGCGTAAACAAAACACCAGCCTCTAACATCACTGAGGAGCAGGTGCGTATTTATAGGGGCGGTGGACGAATTTGGGAAATGAGAATATTAGAATGTGTGGAGAAGCTTCGGGGGGGGGGGGGAGGGGGAGTTTTATTGCCCACCACAAGGAGTAAAACCATAAGTCTGCCTCTGCCTAAACAGTGAGATACATGTTCAGTGAGCGATCAAACGAGTGACATACAGGAGTTTGCAAGCGCGTGTGTGATGAAAAGAGTGGCTGAGAGGGCAAAGAACCTGTCTGTGAGTGACAGAGTGAGAGCGACTGCCGAAAAGAGTTGACCTAAAGAATGTCTGATCGTGAGAGTGACCTGGAGACAGGGCCGTCTTAAGAGTATCATGGGCCCCCGGGCCAATTGGTTTTTTTCTGAGGCCCTACCAAACAACTTCTCGAAAATTTCAACCAGATCTTATTTTTGTGAGGCTCCTCTTCGCTTGAGGCTCCCGGGCCCTTGCCTTAAAACGGCACTGCCCGGAGATCAAAATACTAGGTCAGTGAAGGACCAAAAAGAATGTCAGAGTGCGGGAATGATCAAAAGAGTAATCGAGAGAGCAAGTGACCATGTCAGTAAGCAACTGAAAGAGTCTGGTCTATCATCGCGGGCGTTTTACTACCGATGAAGTTGCGCTGATTTGTTGTTAGAGTATTTGTACCGCTTGTAGGTCGGGATGGGATGAATAGTGATTTGGCAGAATAGCCGAATATTGGATATTCTGCTAATGTTTTGGCCAAATATACATTTTTTTAAAATTCATTGCAATTAAAAATAAAATTGCCTTTAATTGATAATGAATTTTATCTGCAATTTGTTATTTAAATAAATATAAAAAAACTGTCAACTGAAAGAGTTTTATTGCCATCATACCAAGACAATCAGATGTAATGATGCTATATTGTATTTTAATATTAGTGATACCTTGGCTAACGATGATTCATTGTGGAATAATGTTCGATAGCCAAAACATGATTTCCCATAGGTTTCTATGGAAAATTGTTTGATTCATTTCAGGTTCTGCCCAAAATTTAAAGATAACTTTCTTTAAACGCCAAGGAATGCTGTGAAAGACAAAAACTGATTGAAGGCTAAAATTAACAGCTTCAAAATTGTATAAGTGAGAATATACAGGAAGATAAGAGATGCTGAAGATCTTATTTCACATTCACTCATCTCTGAGGTTCCCATTATAAATACCTAAGCATTATAATCTCTTTCGATCTTCGCTGGAATCTTCATGTTGATTATATTTTAAATAAATGTCTCCAAAAGCTCTTTTTCCCTCATCATAACTTGAAAAACTCTACCCGTTATGTCCGTCGTCTGTGCTACCAGCCATATATCCATATCCTCCCTGCTCTCTCCTATGCCTGTGAAACCTGGGACCCCCATAACCCAGACCATCATAGACAAATTATAATCTATCCAAAATAAGTCCACTCACTTCATTGTGTGTGTTTTGTGATACATGCAGATTGAAAATACAGTCTTCCAGACTGTCCAGCTTGATACTAAAGAGTCTGGCGCCGAAAGAACACATGCTCTGAAAACATAGGCTACCTTTTTTTTTAATGCATTTTCTATTCTGGCCGAATCTTTCATTTTATATGAAATGGTTCAAAGAATTTCAGAAAGAGAAGTCTAGGCACATCAGAAAAAAGATTCTGAGGTAGACATGAGTTAATCGTGCCCTAGTGACAGTAATTCTGATCATGATTGGTGCAAAAATCCAGTTCATGACGTGGATATTTTATGTTAGTGCGTGCATTCATATCATCGAAAAGGTTCATTTACTGAGAATCTGTATTCGTTTGCCAAAGTAGAAAAATCGCAAAAAAATCTTTGTTAGCCGGAAATTTCGTAAGCCAAGATGTTTGTTATCCAAAGTATCACTGTACTTACAGAATCAATTTTTTTTTTCAACACTTTTACATCTAATCAAGAAAATGTCAACCATTATTTACTCTCAAGTGTTGATGAATCATAATATTTGCAACTTATTTTTTCCACTCTAGATGTTTTTTGCCTCTTTCAGTAGCTCAATACGTTTCTTGTCTAGGTACATCCCTCAGCTAGTGAACGTGTGTAATTCCTGCTCACTTCCACATTATTGCTATTTTCCATGTTGTACTTATCCTACAAATTCACTCTGACATAACCTCTTGCACAGAAAGGGATAGGTATGCACCACCCATCTCAACCAACTTCAGCAGACCACCGCAGTGGCAAAAGAATCGCCTACAATGCAAGATGGTACCATGTCAGTGAGGGGACCAAAAGAGACCTAGAGAGCAAGGAATTAGGTCAGTGAGTGACCAAAAATAGTGACCCAGGGAGTGGAGGAGCATGTGTGGTGACCTAGAGATCAAGGGGCCAGATTAGTGAGTGATAAAAAATGTTGTGAAAGTGTGTGGATAACCAACCGAGTGACCTTGAGAACGGGAGACCAAGACAGTGAGCGACCAGAAGAGTGGCCTAGAACATGTTTTTTTTTTGAGCATGTGAGGGATCTAGAGACTGAATTACTGGGGTGTGGGCCAAGAGGTTAACTCGTAGGGTGCAAATTTGAGTCAATAAAATTAGACTGTAGTGGGAGAATAGCGGCAAAATTTGTATAGCCCATGGATGCCAAAACCAAAAATACGCTTCTGCTGAGGTATTTGTTTATTACTGTATATATGCATTGTAGTGTGTACAAACAATTGATTATATTGTAAAATATCACCTTTCTATTCAAAAATCTGAGGTTTGAGCACATTGAACCTTATTTGACAAGAATTTGACACTTATATATAACCATTGTCATGCATTGCAATGAAAAACGTGTGTATGATGTACTCTTATAACAGTACTTAATTGCATTAGCGCCAGAACCTGGTAGCGGAGGCCAGGGCCATAACTGTGTGCAGGTGGGTCTGGCATCCCTTTCACTGATGCAGAATTTACCCTTTAACTTCACCTTCAACATAACAAGGGACACCAAAATGTATGCCCTAGTCGACATGGCATCTAGTTGCAGTCCTGGCTGAAACTATTTGAGCCCTTTTCAAAAAATTTTGTCTCGCTAAGCTCTCTATCAATTATTAGACCTAATGAATAGGCTACCTATACTATGTCAACATTGTCATATGCCCCAAAGCAGAATGTTTAGCACTGTTTTGCGACGAGCCCTCAGCTGACTGGAAATGTTCTGCGGTAAAAATCCCCATGCATGTAATATAGCGTTTTTTTGTGTGCACTTTTTCTCAAATTTCTTCCAAATTGTTCTGTAGTAACGCGCTAATTGTTCTGCGACGCACGTCACAGATTATGACACATTCTGCTTTGGGGGTCATATGCTGTATAGGCGGGAAGGCATTCATTCATTCAAACTGACCACCGCTCTGGTCTATTGCCATAACAATTTATTACCAATTGAGTTGTGCCAAAAGTGTGAGTGATTCTTTTTTTCCCCCTTCCCAAATCTCCTGGAACCCGAAACCCATGAGCGTTGTTCGTTGTTGTAAAACTCATAGTTAACACAGCTGCCTTGCGACTTTTGGCCAGTTGTGCCCCAACCTTCAAAGTTCAGCCACCTAGTGGGCAGTTGCCTAATCGGCACGATTTTCAGGTTGCTGCCTCACAACAGGTGGGTGTATGGTGCAGCTCTTGCCCTCCCACAAACAAGGTTCTCAAAGGGTAACCATTGGGTGGTGAGCTCCCAAATGAGCCTTGACATTGTTGGTGGCTGGCCCTGATGTGGATGAGGTGCATATGTGGTTTAGTAGTAGTCATTTGCTCATATTTCAGGAAGGGCAGCCCTCAAATTCCCCCTTCCATGGTGTTGACGTGATTCAATATCCGAGTAGTAATGACAGATAATTTAACCTACCCTACTGATCGGCACAATTTTTGCAAAGGGGAAAAAATCCCTACATTTTTTTTCAAAAATCGCTTTTATGTTTATTCAGAATTTTGATCCCTCAAAAACCTCCCTATAACATAATTAAAATTGTTTCAAATATTTTCAATACACTTTTAATTTTCTTTCCTTTTGACATTTGTTAAAAAGAAATCGCTCTTGATGCAAGTCTGACTTTTTTTTTACCAATTTTGTCCAAGGTGATTGTGGAGAAAGCTCCAAAAGCAAGGATCGGTGACCTGGACAAGAAGAAGTACCTGGTTCCTTCTGATCTGACGGTTGGACAGTTCTATTTCCTGATTCGGAAGAGGATTCACTTAAGGCCCGAAGATGCTCTTTTCTTCTTTGTGAACAACAGCATCCCACCCACCAGTGCAACAATGGGATCGCTATACCAGGTATGATTTTCAACATGCATTTTAATTTCAATATTTTTTGCTATGTGTTTATATTGGGTTGTATTTGCTTATGAACATGTTGGGCCATTCAAGTATTACGGCAGCAGATTTTTGGTCATTTTTGACCCCCACCCTTGTCAGAAACATTTTGTCAGTTATGCCAACTAGTTCCTAACGTACATTTGGATCAGAGACCCACCCCCAGACAATCAAAAATTTATTTTTTTGATGCAAAAAATATTTTAAAACATTAAAATTTTCAGAGGAAAATGCCTTTGGCCAGCCCATGGCTGGTGGACCAAATGTGGCCCTCAGAATTATCTGATGTGGCTTGCCACCTCAAACCTAATTTTATAAAAATGAACTAAGTGGCACATTTAGAGATTGCTTAAGTTGAAGTGACTCCCAAGGCACAACTCTAGAGCTTTAAGCATCCTGTGGTACACTTTCAGAGCATTCAAGTAGACCCATGGCACATTCATAGACCACTTAAGTGACCCACAACTCAGTTCCAGAACACTTAAGTGGCTTTTGGTACATTTGTCCCTTGAGTCACATGTGGCATAGATTTACAGCACTTAAGCGGGCCCCAGTGCAGTTCTACATTACTCAAGTTACCCGCAGCATATTCCCAGATTACTTAAGTGATCCGCGGCATAATTATGGATCACTTGAGTAATGCAGAGCACAGTTCCAAAGCACTTAATTGGCCCAGACATATTTCCACAAAATTTGAAGGATCCACAGAACATTTAGAAATCACTAAAGTGGCTCTGTAGAGGGTTTATCAATAGGGTGGATATTAATTCAGGTGACCACAAACTAGAGAAAGGTTTTTCTCATTTTTGGCACACCCAGTATGAATATTTTAAATATTTCATATTTCTATAAATGATGGTTGATGACATAAACATCATTCAAACCTCCCCACCCCTGTCAGCAAACCCGAAACCCCCTCCGCCTATTGATGCTGACATAATACTTGCATGACCCCTTATGGGTTATATTTGTTTACAAATATGCTCTGGGTATCAAGTTCTCAAATTTGAAATGAGTTTGTTGAATTCACTCCCGAAGTCAAACGTGTTTTAAATGTTGATATCTTCGATTACATCTATAACAGGTATTGGTTCACCAATGTTTTACATGAGAGAGCACTTGACCTAGGACTCCTTGATTAAACCTTCATTGAATTTTTTCAACCATACAGGAACCCCCTTCCAAAGTAGAATATGTGAAAATTGGTGACGTATGTCACAGAACAATCAGTGTTACTCCAGTACAATCTGGAAGAATTTTAAGAAAAATGTTGAAAACACTATCATGAGCATTCTTACTTTGACCTTTGAAAACCAAACACACCCCGCTTCCCAATTCATTGAGATATCGAAGCGTTCCTGGAGAATGGGTGTGTCTGGAAATTTTATTAAATATCTTCAGAATAATAAATAAAAATATTAGATATAGATTGCACATATAAATTCACATATAATCAATGTTCGTCAATGGACGCATCATAATATACGGAGGGAGAAATTAAAAATCAACAGTAAAATCTACATCATAATCTTCTGAAAGTTCTTGATTCCATCCGAAGATGAACATTCTGGCATCCATGCCTCTAAACAGTGTCCCTTGACACTGTGGTCATAGCTTTGTTGAGGTGCATTCTTGAAGAGTCCGTCGGTACGTAAAATCGCACCGATAATTGTCTCTGGATTAAAATCTTAATTTACAAGTTGATTAGATATTCGTCAGTACGAAATGTTGATAGGCGCAACGTCGCTTAGCTCTCAGTAGATGGGTTTCAGCGACGAGGCCGCAGATCGTATATTCTAGTAGGGTCCGGGCGAAAGCACCTAGTTGGTACATAGTAGTCATCAGCACCTCGTTTACGCTTCGTGCCAACCCATTTGGTATGGATATGATGAAGATTTTTGTCCAGGAATTGGATCAGCTGGCGAAGTCGGCCGAAGTTCATTGGGCTCTGAAGTATGCGTCACTTCCAGCAAAGCTTTCCATTATCCGGAATGTGGTCGAAATGGAACTGTTTAGGGTGCGGGCAGGAACACAGATAATGCTGTAATGTCCCTACTTGACCACAAAGACACTTGTCGTTGTTGGACTTTTTAAAACATTCTAAATATACGGACTAAATATATTATAAATATACGGACTAAATATATTATAAATATACGGACTAAATATACATAACGGACCATGCTCTGTAACCATAATAATCTTTTTGCGTGACCAAATGAAAGGATGCCAGCGAACATGCCTTTGAATTCTATATGCGTCCTTCTTAACGTTACGATCCCACTGTGCTTGCCACTTTCTCAACAGCTCACTCTTTAATTGGTATTTGACGTGGCTGCGTGGCAGTAAGTGTTGTTCCTCTGTGGTCGAAATAGTGGCATCCTTGGCCAGACGATCAGCCATCTCATTACCTGTAATTCCTGTGTGAGCTTTAACTCATATTATATGAATCGAATGATGGGAGCAAAGTAGCTGTCGAATCCTATGAATATCATGATGTGTTGTGCGGGGATCGCAGATAGCTTGAAGGCAAGAAGTGCTATCTGAATGTATAACCACCGGGAGCTTCGTTGCGACGCCCAGATGGCCGCATTCAAGATTGCATGTGCCTCCGCCTGGAATATACTTGCACCTCAGCATTCTTACTGCAGAACATTTCCAGTCAGTTGAGGGCTCATTACAGAACAATGCGAAACATTCTGCTTTGGGACGGGTGACCATAACTGTTAGCTTCTACTCAGTGTTATTCTCTGTGCCAAGACGTGTTTTGACGAACATCACATTTTCGATTGTGGTTCAATTTTAGGGTCAGTGCAGTCTTTTCTGGCACCTTCAACATTATACATGACATGAGAAAAAAAATTCAAGTGTCTACCATCTTTACTCAAAAATATGGAAGACAGATGGCAACACCAGTAAGAACACGAAAACAGAAAAATCTGATAAGATTAGCTTAGGGCCATGCATGTGCAAGCATTCACACATTAGCAATTATGTAAAGGAATGTGTATGAGGTGCATGTATGGTTAAGTAGTCATATTTTTTGGTACAATGGTGCAACTGCTTACTTGTAGGAAAGCAGAGATGTAATCTGTGGCAGAAGTCAGAGATAGAAATTTACTTTGAAAGAAAACAACCAGAAACTGATACAAATACAACGCTACAGCAGGCAAAATGCCCAACGAGGTAGCTGAGAAAAGATGCCCATAAAAGTATGGATGTCATATATTTGTCATAGAACAATAGACTTGAACATGTTATTATTCCGTATGTCAGCCGCTTTCCAACATTTCTGGGGTGACCGGACTTGTGCTACAGCTTTGATCTGTGGTGAGGAGGAAAGATCACCTGATTTAATCTGCTTCAGAATTTCTTGGTTTGTGAACTTTGATCTTATGCTCATCATTAGAGCCTGGAAGTTTAGGCATTAAAAATGGTCAAAATGGGCAGACAGAGGCACTAAAAAAAGGCATTTATAATTAATGGTAAAAAGAAAAAGTAACTGAAAGCTACATTACTAAAAGTCTGAAAATTGTCTAAAATTCTAACAGCACTCACTCAAGTTATGGTTTCAATAATAGATAATAACTGCATTATTTTAGTCAAGATGATTTGACATTATCGGGCCAAAGAAAAAGTGTTTGTGGTCCCTCAAGGTTAAGTCGAAGTTCGATTCAATTGAATACGTGATATGTAGTTAGCTAACATGCAAAAAATAGCGCTAGATAAAATCAAAGAATAATTATATCAAAATCACAACATTTCCGAATGGAATTATTTAAAAGAAACATTTCCATAATGACACATTTTTTCTGAAAATCTCTCATATTCTGGACATGATTTTTGCACATCTGAAATAACTTGCCATGATTGTTTGCAGTTTATCTATGGTGTAAAAAAATGTAATCAAAATAACTTGGGGGGGGGGGAGCCTCCAGTGCTATAGTCCTGTCAGCTCCCATCCTGCCCTGTTGTAGCTAATGATGTCAACCAATGGGCCATTAGAATAGTCACCGGTCAGCTATGAAACACATGTTAAGTCACTCACTAATTTATTCTCCGCTTTTCTTATACTGTACATGGGTTGCTTTTGTCTAGAACTCGAATTCTTGATGCAAATTAGACGGTGATTTTGATTGCTATCTGAAAGCTACGTGTAGCTGAGATGATTTTCCTATCTCAGGCACTTAATTCCTATTTGTGTCTAAATGGGAGAAGGAAGACTTTCTGATGAGAATTAACACTAAGGGTTGAAGGGGTTTTAGAAAGAAATTTTTTTTTTTTTGAAGTTCTCAAAACAATTCTAATTCCACAGAAAATGGCCTCTTAAAATTCACGAATAAACATAAAGCAATATCAAAATAGTCATTTATTGCAGAAAAATCTCAAAGGCATTTTCACAACAGAAGTTTGAAAATAGGCAAAAAATAGGTTTGAAAATTTCATGGCAGATGATGCATCTCATCATAGCACTATGATGAGAATTACACACGGAAACAAACTTCACATTAGGTTCACACTGCATGCATGCTTCCAGCATGGCTCAGATCTTCAACCACCTGCTTAGATCTTTTCATTGAGAGATAGCGGCAGACTATGATCTGGTTTGGTGAAGGAGGAGGTGGTGTTGAATTTACTTGTTGCATTGTGGCCCATCTACCCTCTGTAATCATGGAAGTAGCCTATGCTGACCCCACTAAACCCCCACACTGTTTACCTCAGCAGGGATTCTTTTACGATGTACTCATGACAGACCCTTGAGATGCAGTGCCATGGGAAAATTCCATTGCCTGTACTACTTCCAAGATGGATTCATCATGGATCCTGTACTACTGTACTGTAAGCTTGTACTACTTCCAAGATGGATGGGCATGGGAATATTGCAGAGACTGACCCATATGTCCATCTCTGCAATTTTCCCATGACCAGAGACACTTAGCCTTACCCATAATGCATTCAACTATGATTGCTCCTGTGATTAGCACTCTTTCTATTGCCAGATTGCTGCTCTGTTCATCCACACAGCATTTTTTGCATACTGCCAGCCATCTCTAATTTAATTGCTGCTCTTGAGTACATTTCAAGGAAATGCACAGAATCGGGTATTCTTTTTTCCCTGTTTAATCTTGAGAAGTATGTTAATACAATGAGATGAAGGATTTGTTCATTTTATTAATGAAATGAGATGAAGGATTTGTTCATTTTATTAATGAAATGAGATGAAGGATTTGGCCTTCACGTAAAAGAAACACCAGTTTTTCTCATCACAAAACTCATCTAACACATACATGCTCAACTTGTGCTAGCGGGTCAAATATGTCCCTTGAAATCATTTGATGCGGACCGCAACCTCAAACCTAATTCTGCAAAAAGAAAACAAGTGATACATTCCCAGACACTGCAAATTCGCAAATCACTTAACAGGCCCAAGGCACATTTATAGATTACTTAAGTGACCCATGGCATAATTATAATGGACTCTCAAAAGACCTGTGGCGCTATTTCATATCACTTAGGTGTCCTATGGGAAAGTTCCAGAGCTCTTAAGCTGCCAGTGGTATATTTAGCATGGTATACCAATTTAAATCATGATGAAAATCACTATTTAATAAATCACTTGATTTTTTTTTTTGTAATTTGTTGATTTAAATCACAAAATTTAAATTTTGTTCTTTCTGTACATCAACGTCAGTGGTATTGAAGTATAACTGACCTTGTATATATGCAGAAGGTCTTTGAGATAAATATAGACTTAATCCCTAGATACAATGAAGTAAGCTGTTCTATTTCTAGGTTTTGCACATGGAAAAATGTACAGAAAAATATGGAGTGTCGAACTCGGATATATAACTGCTTTAAGTATTTTCAATGCATTAAAATGTGGCACTAGGGTGTCCCCCCGATTAAAAAACAGAAGAATCATTTTTTGTATAAAACCTTTTGAATTCTACACCCTAATTGCTGATTCCCAATAATAATAGATGTTGTGCCAACATAAATATCATTGTGCTTTCAACTTTACTTTTCGTATTAAAGTTTTGAGTTTGCTCGTTTTTTTACCAAAATCTATTGAATCTGTGAAATGATAAAAATGTGTAAACTACTGAGCAACATTGTGCAAGTCGAAAACACATCCATTAATTGTGCAAGAAACAATCTTGTCAACAGAATTTGTTTTATTTAGTTGATGCCGAATGACCCTTTGGTTGTGAATTGAGTGATTTGAGATATATATACCATTATTGTTGTGTGATACTGAGTTGCCACCACTCGTTCACTTTGATGTGGAGGGGGATATAAAATTTTTTGCTCCATCGCCTCTCCCATCTTCAATTTTTGTTTCTCATTGCTCCCCAACTTAGGATCCTAAACCCGTAGTTTCTACTTCCTCCACCCCCTGAATCATTCCATTGCCCCCCCCCCCCCAGTGGCGATATTGCCCGCTTTGGGAAACACTAGTCTAATCACTAATATTTACTTCTCAGTCACCTGAACTGATTTCGAAAGTAGTAATGGGTGTTATACCACTACTGCTTCGTTTTCTGAGAAAACATTTCATGCTGTACTGTTGTTTTTGATTTTATTATATTACTCATGTGCATATTTTTCTCTTTGTACAGGAGCATCATGAAGAGGATTTCTTCTTGTACATTGCCTACAGCGACGAGAGCGTGTATGGGGCCTGAGAAAAGTTTTACTCTCCCGTTTGTTCATTGCATCATTGTATACATATGAGTGATTTCTAAATTCTTTGACTGTTTGTTCTATATATATATCATTGTATACAGAAGAGAAGAATAAGCTTCCCTCTCCCCTCCTCCTTTTATTTTTTTGTTTTACAATACGTAAGTTGATTAGCGACTTGGATCAGTTTTTTTTTTTGGTTTCTCGAAGTAGTAGTCATAAACCCCCAGTGTATATTATGCGATTGAATGAAAAGTTTGGAAATTCTGAAAGAAAATATAGTTGAGTGCGGACATTTGTCATTTCTTTTCCTTTTTCCTGTAATATTTCTGTGTGCCGTTATTTGTCGTTTGGGAAGTTAATAAATTCTAAAAAAAATGTGGCTTGGGAAGTTCCTTTAGATATTGATTAGCATTATTCAGTTACTCTTACAAATGGCAGGTCTTGATGAATCAGAAAATAGTTTTAGGTGCCAAACAAATATTTTTATTTTTATGTCTTGACGACCACTTCCTATGTAGATACGCACGCTGACAATGTGATCCAGAAATTTCATCATGTCCTCGTGGTCTAATTTAATAATAAAAAAAATTAGGTGCAAACATTTTTTTCCAATCACTATGGTGGTGGAATGCAAAATTATTTCAATGATGCAGAATATGCTTAAAAATGGCCTTTTATCGAGTGATAGTGGCATTTGTGAATAGTCAGGAAACAGGGCTGACTACTATATCATTTTTTTTTTCATATGAAGTGTGAATTCTTTTGTAAAAAAGTGCAGAGTAAATATTGTCAACAAAAGTTTGATTATACTTTTGTCACCATTTGGCAGTGAAAGTTGAGCTTCGTTAGAATTTCATGTATAGATGCATATCGACAGCAAAAACTGAGGAAAAATTGATACAAACAGTTACAACAAATTGCATTTCAACAATGTGCAATCTGAGCCTAGTTACCATATGAGCAAGGGATTCAAGCATGCATGGTGGTTGTTGCCCAGTAACTCGGCTCAATGCCATGTATGCATAATTTTTTTTTTTTTTTTTTCGCTGAAAAATTATTTCGGTCATGATCAGTACCTGTACATAATCCCCCCTTTCAATAGTGAATTGCTTGTCTCACTCCTGTAAGTGTGGCTGTGATTGTAGTATGATATGGTTGAAAGCATTAAAGCCGGGTTTTCCTAAGTGGGCAAGTTTCCTGTGCAACATGAGAGCGCTAAATGATTGGAAAACCTGAATTCGGATTTTTCAACCAATCAGCGTGTTCATGCTGCACGCGCAGGAGGAAACCTGCCCTCAGGAAAAATCTGTTTAATGTCCATGCCCCCTACCCTGCGAGCTCTCTACTGGCAGGACAAGCGTTCAGTTTTCTAGTGTTACCGTATACCTATTTTATGGGCATCTTTTTCTCAGTTACTTCGTTGGGCATTTTGCCTGTTGTGGTGGTGTATTTGTATTTATGGGTAAGTCCGGGGTGCATGTACCGGGTTACCCACTAAACCACACATACACCTCATAAATATTACTCTGAGAAGCTTGCAACGAAATAGTGTACTTCGGAATGTGCCGTTTTTGTGTTCTGTATTTAACGTCACGTTCATTTCTTGAAAAATACCTGCTATTTATTCAAAAGGTGCTGCCACCTGTCTTCAGAATTCTGAAGCAACTCTGTGGGTTGTTTTACCTGTGTTATATTATGCGTTAATTTTTCAATTGTTATTGAGAATCATTGATCTTGATTGGAGAGAGTAAGTATATATATAAACGGGAAAACTAACTTCAGAGAGCCGGCCACACTAGGGCGTCAATGGGGTTGGAACCTTGATCTTTGTGATTCATCACGATACCCACGCGACTGCACAGTGACAGTAGAGGGCTCTGCTCGAATCACCACCTGCCAATTCAGTTATTCCCAAATATCATTGTACCAGATCTAAGGCGACTGCAAAACTGGGCAGCGTAGGCGGAGATGGACGTAAAAGTCTGGGGGGGGGGTGTGTATGATGATTTCAATTCATATATACGCATATACATTAGATCAGTAGGCTCCACCGTTGACGCTGGGGGGGGGGCAATCTCCCCCTCCTCATGCCTCCCAGTATCTCCGCCCATGCTGGGCAGAATCATCGTCCTCTATCTTGGCTCAGCAAAACCTGCCTGGATTTCCAGCAGCTCTAACTGCTCCCATTATCATGGAGGTCCCCAGGTAGGCGTCATATTCGGATAGGTCATTCTCGCGGATTCATGGTTATAAACTTTGTTCACTCACGTGCTTGCAAACTCACCAGATCATTTACTAACCTAGTCTCTCGCTCTCTTGGCAGAAACGAATTCATGGTTATAAACTTTTGTCACCTTTCTCCTATTATGCAATAATTTTCTTAACCACTCATTAATAATATTTATCGACCTCTGAACTTGCCCCCCCCCGGACCATAGCCCTCTAGTAAATACGCCACTGACGTCGCATCAGCACCTCCTAGAGATAGAAGGCCTCCTGACGTCAGCAAAGTAGTTCATCCTCACTCAGAATATTCAGAGAAAAGTTCTCTGCACGTGCCAGTATCATCGTTGTGCGGAAAAGAAACGATCGTTCTCAGAATTGGCGATTTCTATGCCCCCACATCCAGTCACCTTGTGGTATTTGTGAGCTATTTAACGTAGGAGTGTGTCTGGTTTTTCAGGTTTCAGGTATTTGTGAGCCAACCAGGAAGATTCTACGCCAAAATAAGAACAAACGAAATAGGATGGAGTGGTTCAAAATGTGGCAAACTTGCTAGGTAGTCTTCATGACGTTACAGATGAGCTTGGCAGCCCGTGCCGAGGCTTTCTATCTGTACGATAGTGCAATGGTTGATAGTTGCTTGAATATTTGAATTCCAAAATCGGAAAAAGTTGAGAAAGGATACCATTTTAAATGAGTGAGAGAAAGATTGTCCGTTAAAGATTATGCTGTTCTTTCTTAACTTTCCTCCGAATTTTGAATTCAAATATATCTGCAAGCATCGCACTTAGAAATAAGGAAATTTTTTGTTGGCCTCAGAAGAGATAGGGGAACAACTTTCCAATTGGATTTTTTTCAAGACTGGGGGGCCATATAAAAATTTAGATTTCGTATATTATGACACACGAAATTTTAATTCTTGAATCTGATACAGAATGATTCCCGAACACGTTTTGAGCATTTTTCAAATTAGAACTATGCCTCTACGACGATTGGTGAGATAAAGACCGAATTAGGATTTAAAGGACATCCTGTATATTACAGATTTTTTTTTTCCAATGCTCTGACAGGTTTGCTTTTTTACTGAAATTCCCCTTCTTTTTTTTTCTATTTTGTTTGATCCGGGGGCGCGGTAGCCCAGGTCGATAAGATATCCGCCTACAGTACCAAAGGACGTTTGGAGGTGTCGCGAGCTCGATACCCGGTTCGTCCTTGTCAGAAAACTTTCATGACACAGGGGTGCAACGAAAAATGTCGACACGACTACAGAAAAAATTGCTACCGCAGGGAGCCCCCCCATTCAGGGGTTGGCGCACCAACCTCTCGATGAGTATAAAAAACAAGCCTGCCGTTCGGAATCAGCAATAAATTGTAGGTCCCGGTCTAATTAGCCCTCGTGTGCAAAAAAATGACCGTGGTGCGTCAAAAATGATCAATGTTTGTTTGATCCGTGCAACGTCTGAATTGAAAATTCAGCCATAAATTTTTCCGAAAAATAAAACTAGAAAAAAAAAGGGATTTTTTTTTTTTGTGCAGAGACAGTAACAATATGTCCAACTATTTATGCAGTCCATAGCCGCTCACATGTGCGGTCCCACCGGGACCCCTGCTTTGTGAGGCCCCGCCCTCACGGTAAATTATTGGAGGCTTTCAAGGATTCTTAAATTACTTCTTGCATTCATTAGTCTGCGTTTTCATCAATTCTGGAACTACTTCTTCCATTAGTTGTGAAAAATTTCATCACCTCTGCAATTATTTTTCATTAATATCTCGAACTTTCATCAATTCTGAATTATTTCTTTTTTAAATTATGAATTTTCTCATTGGTGCCTGGAATTATTTCTTTCACGAATTCTGAAATTTAATTAGTGCTTTAATTATTTTTTTCACCAATTATGAATTTTCATTGGAACTGGAAATATTTCTTTCCAAATGCTGAATTTTCATTGGTGTGTCATAATTTCTCTCAATTATTTTTAATTTATTAATTCTGAAACTATTATTGGTTTTGGGAATAGTTCCTCTGATTAGTTTGAAATCTCCCCCCCCCCCCCAGTGTCAAATGGTAGCCGACCGATCTAATGTATATGCCTATATCTGAATTGATCATCATCAGCATCGTGCCAGCCCCCCCCCCCCCCCCCCCCACTCCCGAGACGTTGAAGTCTATCACCGCCCTATGAGATGCCGATATTCCTCCATTCCTCACAAAAGATATAAAATCAGGACCAAATGGGTCCTAAGAATTTTTGGTGCCCCAAAATTGTTGAGACATACCTGGTCACACAATTATTCTCGCACAGGTACCCGCGTCCGCTAAGGGCGGCCCGGACGTAGCCAAAGACGTCTACTACGGCGCTGAAACGAAAAATATAATCTTAAGGCTCGAGTTTTGAGGCCTGGCTGACCTTCGTGCGGCTGGCGTTGGCCCGTATAAACGCACGTATCGCCTTTTTGCCTTTTGTTTTCTCAGTCTCATTGTACTGTATATTTGGTGGATTCTCTCATTAAGCTGTTTAATATAACCCGCTCTCTATCTTGAATGATGGATCAGTTTCCTTTGTTTTTTCCTTCCGTGTTGTTGATTTCGTTTTTTTTTTCCAATTGAAGTCCTTGGGTTGGGACAAGAAGTGAAACTGTGCTTTGATCAACGACAGTGAAGAAGTGACGTTATGTAGCCTCGCCGGGGAAAAGCCGGCCGCGAAAAACGTGTTATAAATAAATCAGATTTTCTGAATGACGTCATGATCACGTTGCTTTCGCTGACGTCTATGGAGCTTCCTATAGCGGTGCGTAGTAGAACTCGGTTATGATTACCAACGAGAATTTCTTAAAATTTTGTCGTTGTAAACTAATGTTAACATTACCCAAGATTTATTTACTGGCGAAAAATATACTTAGATGAAATCAAACACGAAAATTATGAAGTTATTTCACTGCGATTAGAGCTGACCATATTTTATCGAGAAAGATATGGGAAATTGGGATCATATAAAGACGAGATATCGCCAATTATCATAAAAAATTTTGGTGAATTCCCAATTATTGCCTGTAAATAACCCTTTGCTGGAAATTATGTGTTACAGCAAGTCTGCAAAGAATTGAAAATCATTTTACGGCAAAAAAAATTCTATATTTGTCAAATATGCGAGATTTTTTGTATTTATAATCATATTCTTACAATTAATTCATAAACTATGCAAATTATCTTCATCCAGAATAACTAATGATTCCTGATTTTCAGCTACGAATCTCTCTTCTTATGTTACCACTTGAGTACTGTGCATATGTTACTGCCAAAGCCGAGGGACTTAATCAGTGACTGACCAAACGAATGGCCTAGAGAGTTTATAAACATGTTAGTTACACAAAGGAGTATCAAGGACGCACTAGGTTAGTGTGCGAGTAGAAGAGTGATCCAGGAAGTTTGCGAGCATGTGAGTGACCAGAATAGTGACTTGGAGAGTGAAAGACCAGGTCAATCAATGACCTATAGGACTTCCAGGTCAGCGAATAGTCTAGAGTGAGGGACCACCAGATCAGTGAATGACCTAAAGCAGAGGTGTCAAACTCAACTGGGGCCCCTAGGTCATTTGATTCAAAATTACCTCTAAAGTGGGCCACCGATTATTAAAAATTAGTGGATTATCGAGGCACAAGTGGTGAAACCTTAGTTAATTCTTGTGGTTACACGCCTTTTTTCTGACAATGAGTTGATTAGGTTGACCTGAAGGAACGTTGACTCACCAATTTGATGATGATGGGGTGGTAGGCCTACTTTACCTACCACTCAATTAAAACGATCAAAGCCTTACTCATGCTCCTCATATCTATATATATAAAATTGATTTTCTGTCTGTCCGTCTGTGTGTGTGTGTATGTTCTCTATACAAATCTACAATTTTAGATCGATCGTCGCCAAATTTTGCATATATACCAAATGGGACCCGACTTGAACGATAGGCTACTTTAAAATTTCGCCAGCCCAGGGCAAGTACCCCAACTTTTAAACTTTTCATTTATATCTTCTCAAGCACGAAAATTAATGTTTCAATATTCAACTGCATAAATTCATATAGTTTATTGGTTGTTTTAAAATTAATTATGATCCCATAAAGTGCATCGAAGAAAGTCCACAGCTTTAACTAAGCATTTTTGGAAGCTTAAACAGGCAGATGGAAACTTGAAGTTTAAAAAGGGCGGGCGGGGGGGGGGAATCGAACTAACTACCTAGCACCCTTTAAAATAAATCTAGATTTGTTTATTTCATGAGTCGCGCGGGAACATGCCATATTGGTTAACTTGGACACAGTTTGTATGTCTCTCAAAGAAAGAGGGAGATATCATGTGATCCAAAAAGCCTCATTGAAGAAAACCCGGGTAACGCCGGGTAATATAGCTAGTATATTATATAAATGGTCATTATTATCAAAGTATATTACTTTAAGGTTTTTATTAATCTACAAATTTTCATTATGAACTCTATGATTAATCATTAATTGATACCTGAAAATAATTAAGTAATTCGATTTAAAAAAAAAATTATGTTTATAAGCAGGGCGTCTTAAGCTCGTGGGTCCCCCGGGCCAAGTGATTTTTCTGAGGCCCTCTTAAGCCCTTACCTGCAGAGTTATACTTGTTTCATGTCATGCTGGTGTCTGTCTTTCGAATTTTGAAGTGAAAATGACCAATGCGGTAAGTATCGTGCAAAAGGGTTTGGAAAATGACCGTTCGAAATAGACGTTCCCGCTAACAGGTCTAAAGCCGAGGTCTAAACACATTGATTGAAGAACGCCAGCAGTCACAACAGGGAGAGTGAGTGACGATGCTGGAAGCTACCGAACATTGGGCTAGACTGGGCCAGCGTGTAGCCAGAATATGCCACAGGTTCCTTCATTGCAGTGTGGGGAAGGAAAAACTTGGAAGAAAATATTTGCGAATAACTATTCAACCAGGCAAGGCATGAGCGTGGCCATAGCTTTACGAATAATAATGATACATACCGGAGAAAACCAACACTAGACACTGTGCCACCTTAACGTATGGGCCATCCGGACATGGACCCTAAGTACGAGGGGTGGGGCGGGCGAGGAGGCTCATGAAAATGAGATGAAACTAAATATTTCTTGAGTAAGTATGCAAATTGGAAGGCAGGCATTTCTAGACAGGTATAGGGCTTCAGAGAAATCCCTTCGCCCGGGGCACGTGATGCTTTTGAGATGGCTCTGACCGGGCATCTTGACTTGATTATTTTCTGCTCTGGTCATCAAACTCGCGCGCGTTCATTTCATTGACGCTGCTGTTGTACACCAACGTGGACACCGAAGGAGAGGCGTGGAAAATGGCGACCGGAGGTGACGTCTTCTCGGCACGTTCGAAAGAGCTCTTGAACTTGTTCCAGACTTCCAGACCCTCGACTTACACACGAATATGATGAATATGAACACGCCATGCAAACAGTTCACGAAACCAGTGACGGCGTACAAATAGTACAGTCCCGTTATCCATGGTACGAACTCGGCCATCCAAAACAATCCCATGACGACGAAGAGGCTAATGTAGAGCCGGAACCTGGAATTAGACAAAATATTTGTTCGGAGTTAGTATTTTATTCATACCACGTTTGGGAACATCCTGAGTCCAGGGGCCGCCCTTACCAGACGCAAGGGTCTCCCTGCGAAAATAATTTAGGGACCAGATTTTATATTATATTTTGTGGGAGAGGGAAATTGACATCCAAAAATTCATAGATTATTACAAATTCTACATAAATTTTGAAAAATATAGACACAGTTGAATGTAAATTATCAAAAAAATTAATGGAAATTTCGAACTAAAGAAAATTTTAAATTTATAAAGGAAAGAATTCCAAGACCAATTAAAATCGGTACCGACGTACCAATTCACTGATCTAGTGGTCCCTCACTCTCTAGATTATTCACTGATCTAGTGGTCCCTCACTCTCTAGATTATTCACTGACTTGGTAGTCCTATAGGTCATTGATTGACCGGTCTTTCACTCTCCAAGTCACTGTTCTGGTCACTCACATGCTTGCAAACTTTATGATCACTTTTCTAGTCGCTCACTAACCTAGTGCGTCCTTGATACTCTTTTGTGTAACTAACATGCTTACAAACTCTCTAAAGTCATTCGTTTGGCCAGTCATTGATTCAGTCCCTCGGCTTTGGCAGTAATATATTCACAGGGGTGTGGGTCATAATCCCGACAGACGAAATCCCGACAAGTCACAATCCCGACAGACGAAATCCCGACAGGTCAAAATCCCGACAGGGTCGAAATCCCGACAAGTCAAAATCCCGACACGGTCAGAATCCCGACAGGGTCGAAATCCCGACAGGTCAAAATCCCGAAAGGTCAAAATCCCGACAGGGTCAAATTCCCGACACGGTCAAAATCCCGACACGGTCGAATTTAAAAATTCAATTTCGCCGTATAATCGCCGCACTTCGCGATTTCTGTCGGGATTTGAATTTCTTACGGCAAGGGGCGTTGGGGCGCCGATGAGAATGATAAATTGCGATCAAATAAATTTTTTAAATTTTAATTTCGCCGTATAAGCCGCACTTCGCGATTTCTGTCGGGATTTGAATTTCTTGCGGCAAGGGGCGTTGGGGTGACGATGAGAATGATAAATTGCGATGAAATAAATTTTTCAAATTTTAATTTCGCCGTATAAGCCGCACTTCGCGATTTCTGTCGGGATTTGAATTTCTTGTGGCAAGGGGCGTTGGGGCGCCGATGAGAATGATAAATTGCGATCAAATAAATTTTTTAAATTTTAATTTCGCCGTATAAGCCGCACTTCGCGATTTCTGTCGGGATTTGAATTTCTTGCGGCAAGGGGCGTTGGGGTGACGATGAGAATGATAAATTGCGATGAAATAAATTTTTCAAATTTTAATTTCGCCGTATAAGCCGCACTTCGCGATTTCTGTCGGGATTTGAATTTCTTACGGCAAGGGGCGTTGGGGTGACGATGAGAATGATAAATTGCGATGAAATAAATTTTTCAAATTTTAATTTCGCCGTATAAGCCGCACTTCGCGATTTCTGTCGGGATTTGAATTTCTTGCGGCAAGGGGCGTTGGGGTGACGATGAGAATGATAAATTGCGATCAAATAAATTTTTTAAATTTTAATTTCGCCGTATAAGCCGCACTTCGCGATTTCTGTCGGGATTTGAATTTCTTGCGGCAAGGGGCGTTGGGGTGACGATGAGAATGATAAATTGCGATGAAATAAATTTTTCAAATTTTAATTTCGCCGTATAAGCCGCACTTCGCGATTTCTGTCGGGATTTGAATTTCTTGCGGCAAGGGGCGTTGGGGTGACGATGAGAATGATAAATTGCGATGAAATAAATTTTTCAAATTTTAATTTCGCCGTATAAGCCGCACTTCGCGATTTCTGTCGGGATTTGAATTTCTTGCGGCAAGGGGCGTTGGGGTGACGATGAGAATGATAAATTGCGATGAAATAAATTTTTCAAATTTTAATTTCGCCGTATAAGCCGCACTTCGCGATTTCTGTCGGGATTTGAATTTCTTGCGGCAAGGGGCCTTGGGGTGACGATGAGAATGATAAATTGCGATCAAATAAATTTTTTAAATTTTAATTTCGCCGTATAAGCCGCACTTCGCGATTTCTGTCGGGATTTGAATTTCTTGCGGCAAGGGGCGTTGGGGTGACGATGAGAATGATAAATTGCTATCAAATAAATTTTAAAATTTCAATTTCGCCGTATAAGCCGCACTTCGCGATTTTTGTCGGGATTTGAATTTCTCGCGATGAAGGGCGTTGGGGTGACGATGAGAATGATAAATTGCTATCAAATAAATTTTCAAATTTTAATTTCGCCGTATAAGCCGCACTTCGCGATTTCTGTCGGGATTTGAATTTCTTGCGGCAAGGGGCGTTGGGGTGACGATGAGAATGATAAATTGCTATCAAATAAATTTTAAAATTTCAATTTCGCCGTATAAGCCGCACTTCGCGATTTTTGTCGGGATTTGAATTTCTCGCGATGAAGGGCGTTGGGGTGACGATGAGAATGATAAATTGCTATCAAATAAATTTTCAAATTTTAATTTCGCCGTATAAGCCGCACTTCGCGATTTTTGTCGGGATTTGACTTTCTTGCGATTAAGGGCGTTGGGGCGACGATGAAAATGATGAATTGCGATCAAATAAAATTTTCAAATTTTAATTTTGTCGCATAAGCCGCACGTCGTGATTTCTGTCGGGATTTGAATTTCTCTCGGCGAGGGGCGTTGGGGCGACGATGAGAATAGTGAATTGCGATCAAATAAAATTTTCAAATTTTAATTTCGCCGTATAAGCCGCACTTCGTGATTTCTGTCGGGATTTGACTTTCTCGCGATTAAGGGCGTTGGGGCGACGATGAGAATGATGAATTGCTATCAAATAAATTTTCTAACTTTAATTTCGCCGTATAAGCCGCACTTCGCGATTTCTGTCGGGATTTCCGTTTGTCGCTGCAAGTGGTTTGTGGCGCATACCATGATCAATGGAGATCAATAATTTGGAAATTCATTTACTTTTCCAACTTGGCGAAAAGCAAAGGATTCAGGGTTGCCTTTTTCTGGCATTTATCGATTTTTCTATCCTCCACAAACACTGCTGTTCCTTATTATTTTCTTTGAGAATTTTTCGAAATTCTTTCTCGCTCAAGTTTCAAATAGACTTAAAATGTCAAATGATATTGCACAAAGTTAGACCGTTTCATGAAGATCTTAATTTAAAATTTTCAAGGTTTTCGAAAGCAATGTAATAGTAGAGAAATATTTTTATTCATATGTATAAAATTACATGTCTTGACAGCTTAATTCACTGATTCATCGCCGAGCCGCAACCACTGAAGGTCAGGCCCGTATCTAGAAATTCCATGCGGGGGGGGGGGTGGGACAAGGTGGTCAAATAATATATTTGGCCATGTTTTACCTTATTTCAATCGGATCCCCAATTCCCCCCTTCTCACTACGAAGCTATAAACATAAAATTCTGTCAATAGTTTTATTTTATACTGTTGAGACTCCCAAAAAAATTTCTTAAAATTCTATCTCTAAGTTGGTCTTAAGGCTTTGAAGAGAGTATGCAAATTGTGTGGTAGTGTAGTTGCATACAGGGTGTCCTTTAAGAGTTAGTACGGCCATTGTCTTCTCAACCATCCGTGGTAGAGATGATTTCAGTTTGAAAAAATGCTCAAAAGGCATTCAAAAATTACCCTGTACCAGTTTTGAGAGTGAAAACACAGTGTGTAACAAAATAAAAAAATATAAATTTTTAAAACTTCTAATTATAAAGTGACTGCACCGTATCTCCTGAGACCAACAAAAAAAATCTAAGTTGACAAGTACAATGTTCGCCGAGATATTTGAATTCAAAATTCGAAGGAAAGGTGGAAAGGACAGCATAAATTTGGGGAAGGAGCGTTGTCGATTAGTTTTTGCTGTCTTTTCATAACTTTTCTCCAGTTTTCGAATTCAAATATCTTAGCGAATATTGCACTGAGAAACATGCAATTTTTCTGTTGGCATCAGGAGAGACAATGCAACAACTTTCAAATTGGAAGTTAAAGGACGGGAAATCAAAGAAAAATTTAGATTTTTTTGTTTTGAGCCACACACACTGTATTTTCCGAGGATTATATCACTTTCCGCTATCTATACGAAGGTTTCAACGGTTGGCTGATGCGAGATGAAGTTAGGAAGGAAAAATTCACCTGTGCTCTTGCTAGGAATCAAACCCACGTTCTCGAGCTTTCTGGGTGAGCCCACTAGACTACAAAGGCAAAGAATATCAATTTTTCCTTGGAACTTGTATGCGATGAACGGTCGGACCTAACTCAGGCCTCTGGAATCACGAAGTGCGGCTTATACGGCGAAATTAAAATTTGAAAATTTATTTGATCACAATTTATCATTCTCATCGGCGCCCCCACGCCCCTCACCGCAAGAAATTCAAATCCCGAACCGCGGCTTATACGGCAAAATTAAAATTTGAAAAATTTATTTCATCGCAATTTATCATTCTCATCGTCACCCCAACGCCCCTTGCCGCAAGAAATTCAAATCCCGACAGAAATCGCGAAGTGCGGTTTATACGGCAAAATTAAAATTTGAAAAATTTATTTCATCGCAATTTATCATTCTCATCGTCACCCCAACGCCCCTTGCCGCAAGAAATTCAAATCCCGACAGAAATCGCGAAGTGCGGCTTATACGGCGAAATTAAAATTTGAAAAATTTATTTCATCGCAATTTATCATTCTCATCGTCACCCCAACGCCCCTTGCCACAAGAAATTCAAATCCCGACAGAAATCGCGAAGTGCGGCTTATACGGCGAAATTAAAATTTTAAAAATGTATTTCATCACAATTCATCATTCTCATCGTCACCCCAACGCCCCTTGCCACAAGAAATTCAAATCCCGACAGAAATCGCGAAGTGCGGCTTATACGGCGAAATTAAAATTTGAAAAATTTATTTCATCGCAATTTATCATTCTCATCGTCACCCCAACGCCCCTTGCCGCAAGAAATTCAAATCCCGACAGAAATCACGAAGTGCGGCTTATACGGCGAAATTGAAATTTGAAAATTTATTTGATAGCAATTTATCATTCTCATCGTCACCCCAACGCCCCTTGCCGCAAGAAATTCAAATCCCGACAGAAATCGCGAAGTGCGGCTTATACGGCGAAATTAAAATTTTAAAAATGTATTTCATCGCAATTCATCATTCTCATCGTCACCCCAACGCCCCTTGCCACAAGAAATTCAAATCCCGACAGAAATCGCGAAGTGCGGCTTATACGGCGAAATTAAAATTTGAAAAATTTATTTCATCGCAATTTATCATTCTCATCGTCACCCCAACGCCCCTTGCCGCAAGAAATTCAAATCCCGACAGAAATCACGAAGTGCGGCTTATACGGCGAAATTGAAATTTGAAAATTTATTTGATAGCAATTTATCATTCTCATCGTCACCCCAACGCCCCTTGCCGCAAGAAATTCAAATCCCGACAGAAATCACGAAGTGCGGCTTATACGGCGAAATTGAAATTTGAAAATTTATTTGATAGCAATTTATCATTCTCATCGTCACCCCAACGCCCCTTGCCGCAAGAAATTCAAATCCCGACAGAAATCACGAAGTGCGGCTTATACGGCGAAATTGAAATTTGAAAATTTATTTGATAGCAATTTATCATTCTCATCGTCACCCCAACGCCCCTTGCCGCAAGAAATTCAAATCCCGACAGAAATCACGAAGTGCGGCTTATACGGCGAAATTGAAATTTGAAAATTTATTTGATAGCAATTTATCATTCTCATCGTCACCCCAACGCCCCTTGCCACAAGAAATTCAAATCCCGACAGAAATCGCGAAGTGCGGCTTATACGGCGAAATTGAAATTTTAAAATTTATTTGATAGCAATTTATTATTCTCATCGTCACCCCAACGCCCTTCATCGCGAGAAATTCAAATCCCGACAGAAATCGCGAAGTGCGGCTTATACGGCGAAATTAAAATTTGAAAAATTTATTTGATCGCAATTTATCATTCTCATCGGCGCCCGCACGCCCCTCACCGCGAGAAATTCAAATCCCGACAGAAATCACGAAGTGCGGCTTATACGGCGAAATTGAATTTTTAAATTGGACAGTGTCGGGATTTCGACCGTGTCGGGATTTTGACTTGTCGGGATTTCGACCCTGTCGGGATTTTGACCTGTCGGGATTTCGACCCTGTCGGGATTTTGACCTGTCGGGATTTCGACCCTGTCGGGATTTTGACCTGTCGGGATTTCGTCTGTCGGGATTGTGACTTGTCGGGATTTCGTCTGTCGGGATTGTGAACGGAACCCATATTCACAGTACTCAAGTGATTATAAGAATAGAGATTTGTTGCGCTGAAATTCATGAACCATTAGTGAGAGTTATTCGAGATGAAGATAATTAGTCTGAGAATCGGTGAATCGAAAAGAAGAAAAATAATTGGCAGAGATAATTCCAGCACCAATGAAAATTCAGAATAAATTAAAGAAAGTTATTCCAGAATAATTTTTTTTTTTTCCAGGTGTAAATGCAGAATTCTAGAATTATTTTTTTTTCTAGATGAAAATTCAGATTGCAGAAAAATGCAGAATGCGGCTAGTTACAGAAGGGATGAAAATTCAGAATTTATCAAAGAAACAACTCCCAAACTGATTAAAATGAGGAGAGACAGGAAGATTTCCAGAATAAGAACTCAGAACTTATGAAAGACATAAATCCAGAATTTATGAAAGAAATTATTATTACCGCAAATGCGCAGCCCAGTCTGACCGCAACTGTCGCCCACCTCTAAATGCGGCTGTGGTTGAGTCGGTACTATAGGCAAAGTTACCTGCATCGGCGTGTAGATGGCTGAGATTAGGTATCGTTTGCGAAGTTGAAGCAGAAGGAGAGAAACTGCTTCACACAACTTCGGTCCTGCCCCATAACGCGTCCGTTGGAATAGTACCATTTGGTCTAGGGGCGCCGTTCAAGTATTACGTCATCATCGATGGGGGGAGGGGGTTTTCCAATTTGCTGACTTTTGATGACAAGGGGGGGGGTTTGGATAATGCTTACGTTATCAACCACCCTTTATGAAAATATGAAATATTTTTAAAATGGCATCTTACTCGGTGCACCAAAAACGAGAAAAACCTTCCGATAGTTTGTGGGCACTTGAAGTAACATCCCTTCCCATTGATAAGTGCTCTACAGAGCCACTTTGGTGATCTCTAAATGTTTCGCGGATCCAAGTGCTCTAGAAATGTGTCCGGACCGCTTAAGTGCTCTGGAACTGTGCCACGCATCACTTACATAATCTGAGAATGCGCCGCGGGTAAGTTGAGTGATGTAGAACCGCACTGGGGTGCTCTAAAACTACATCACATGTCACTCAAGGGATCTCTGAGTGTGTCACGGATCGCTTAAGTGTTCTGAAACTGTGTCCCGAGTCATTTAAGTGATCTGAAAATATGCCAAGGGCCGGTTAAATGTTCTGGAATTGTACCACGGGACACTTAAGCGATATATAAATGCGCCGCTTAGTTCATTTTTACAAAATTAGGTTTGAAGAGGGCAGGCCGCATCAGATAACCCCCAGGGTCATATTTGGTCCGCGGGCCAAGGGCCTTTATGCGATTTATCATTATATGGCTTAGAGGGTGGGTCGCAATGAATTTATTAAAGATAAATTTCGAGTTCGTAGCCTTCAAATAACATTGAAATTAACAGAAATTGATTATAATAACATATAAAGGTATTCTCTTCCGTAGTTTAAATTAAAAAAATAAATTTTTGATCTTGGGAGAGGGCACGAGCCCCACTATGCGCGCCCCCCCCCACATGTACGTCTCTGATCCCACCAATATGCGTTAGGATTCAGAGGGGCAGAGCTGATGACGAAATTCTGCTGACAAGGGGGCGAGGGGGGTCAAAAATGGCTAAAAATTTGCTTACGTAATACTTGAACGGCCCCTAGACAGAAAGTGATAACTGAGCACGGCCCATTACCGACGTATCTAGACCGTTTCAAGAAGTCGGACAACGCCAAGTGTGCTTGTGGTGAGATCGACATACGACAAAACTTCATTTTGGAACTTCGGAACGTTTTTTCTTTGAAAACTTCATTCCCGGGAACGGTCGACTGTGTTTTAAAAGGAGAGTTTTGAAGAGCCCTATGAACTTGTCTCGGGTGCGGCGGATTCATTGCCCCCCCCCCCCACAACCTGGAGCGGGGCCCCTAGGCTGGGATCTGTTACGGGCCCCACGGTCACACTTTTCACTGGTCCTTTTATAGTTAATTTATAGCGTGGAAAAAGTAAAAAAATGATGAGAATTGTCCCGGGCCCAGGGCTAAAGTCCTGTCTGCCCCGTCATTGTGGGGAGCCATCGGCAGATTACATTGTTCCTAGATAACAACCTACACCGCATACATACTAAGAAGACTGGCAGTGCGCGTGTAGTGTTTTATTTCACTTGGGACGGAGTATCTGAATATAACTAAATACAACTCAATTATGCATGATAATTTTGTGAAATCACAAGTGAGTGAGTTATGGATGCATAGTTACCTAATGTTGTGGGTTTCGATGTGAGCGTCATTGGCGACCGTCTTCACTCTGGAGATAGTCAGTGCCGTGAAACCGAACATGCAGCAGTTCGCCAGCAGTATCAGACCGATGGGGGTCATGAAATACAACAGGAACGCTTCAATGCCATTGAGCCAGCACTGCTTCCTTCCCATTTTCAGCCGGTTTTCGTCCGGCCCGAATTTCGGCCTGAACTCGTCCGCCACGTGCTCGAGGTTGTCCACGATGAAAGCCGGCAGCGAACAGATCAGAGTCATGGTCCAGGCGTACAGGGCGTACTTCCAGAAACCCGCGTTCGGACGACCGGTAGTCACGCTCGGCGTGACGGACGACATCGTCTTCATTATGTCGTAGGCCATGACGTTGGTCCAGAAGAACGCGGCCAGGAAGTGTATGTGGATCATGAACGACACGAAGAGACACTGGACGAAGGTGATCTGCGTCCTCGTAGTGAAGTCCAGTATGAGCAGTACGTAGCACATTATGAAGCACGTCGACAAGGAGATGACTATCTTACCCGGGATGGTCTTATGCTCCTGGATCCGGCAGTAGATGATGATCAAAGACACCAGGCAGAAAATGCTCAGGGTCATCTCCGCTATGAGATACGGGTAGTACATCGCGAAGTCATTATGTTTTGATGTGTGATTGGTGTCGTTCCCCACGATCAGATCGTCCACCGTGGTCGTAATTTGAAGACCCGTCTCGTAGTAAGGCTTGTGCGTCGCCATGGGTTAATTTTACGATCGGACAGGTCAGCTGGACACTTCAACAGCTCTCTTCAGGACGAGTTCGACAATTCGTTAAGCTACGTTTACGGAATAAAAAGAAATAAATATTCCACTCATGAAAATATGGTTTTCCAACTTCGAGGAGCGAAAGCGAGCCGATCTTCCATTTGGAAAGGAAACCAGACTTTCACTTCAAGATATGAAAGGCAGGTGGCAGCATTAGTTTAACGCGTGTGCGCGCACACACATACGTTTCTGCATGAACCGATTTATTAGAAATTCCCCAGCGAAATATTTTTCGAGATGCATCTACCGTTAACACTTTAAGCGGGTTTTAAAAATTCACTGATCCTCATTATAACTGCCACAATAGGAATCACTAAATCCTCTGCAAAATGCGACCTGTTTACAAGGGGAATATTGTTTCCCAGTACCGAGAATAATAACAATGATGATGATAATCAAGGAAGAGAAATATATATACTGTATATTTTTCTATTAATCGTATACTATAATCCGGAGAGAAGAAAGAAAGACCGTCTTCTTCCAGACTTCGCCCGCTGCAGTTGAACTGATAGGTTTGGAGTGTGTGGAAAGCATGTTATTGGGCAAAGACGGCATTAAAGAGTTAACTGGGCTCAGCATTGCCGAAATGGGGGGGGGGTGATTTGGAAAGCGAGATAACTCGGAACTGCCGAAATAAAAGGCATCAGGTTAGGTGAGATATCTTGTCATTGCCGTGTAAGAGTTGAATAAATCGTCATGAATATACAGTGAATTCAACTAAAATTGTGTCTGCGAATGTATCGCGTCGTGTGTGTGTGTGTGCTGATTGGAGCAATTGCAAAATGGCCCTCAGCTAAAGTCACTTCTTCAACTTCGATACATCCCTTCTAAACGTAGACGCCACAACGACGAGATACGCGTAACGCACAAATACTGTAAATTCAAAAAAAAAAAAAAAAAAAAGATTATCTTAAAATTTTGCACGTCTTATTTGGAGGATAGATGGCAGCTTCAACTAAGAGCGAATGTGAGCTGATCTCACATTACAAAAAAAAAAAATCTCCACATAGAGAAATTGGGCTACCGTATTTAAAATTCACGCGTAATACAGAAGGCAACACAACCCGCCGAGTTGTTTGCTTTCGAGTACAGAAGCCAGATGGCAGCACTTCACGAACAAGCATTATTCAGAAACAAACTTCACGTTTGGGACACAACACATACTTGACATATGTCAGACGATCATCAGCGGGATATTTACGAGGTCCATGTGTGGTTTAGCGGTAAAAGAAGTGGTAGCGGCATCAACTAAGCATAACGTCTACTTTGAGTACTTCAAAGCAACTTCTTGCATTTGGTATACCTAGCAATATTATTATCTGTTATAGAGGGAATGAGGCGGTTAGAGCAACACTTCCTTCACAAAAAACTACAAGAGTGCATTATATCGATATAAAGCCAGGTTTTCCTAGAGAAGCAGGTTTCTACAGCGCGTGAAAACTGTGGTAAAAAAAATCTGCACACGGCGTAGAAATTCTTCTCCTAGGAAAACCCGGCTTAAGCGGACCGCGTGACTGTCTGGTTTGTGCGGCAAACGTCAGTCCAGTTCCTCTATCGCGCAGGCGCGCTCTTTTCCCTATTACGCGGACAGCGCCATCTCGTGGTGGACGCTGTCGCCACAGTACTCCTTCCCTAAGTGGCGGAGTCAAATCGTTGAGTAATTCAGTCTATCCGGAGCTCTGACTATTCTGCCGGAACGGGTGCGTTGAGTCGGAGTAGTAGTGGGTGGAAACGTCGCGTGTCGTGTGGCTGGAATAATCGTCGCCATCTGCTGCTCTGGTGTTGATGGACTTCGATCCGGTCGTTGAGGAGATAGGCCGGTTTCAGTCGTTCGATCGAGATCACGGACTCCCTGTTCTTGACGCGTATACGGAAGAATTTTTCGGATCGCGACAGCACTTCGAAGGGACCTTCGTAGGTCGGTTGGAGAGGACGTCGGACATCGTCAGGGCTTGTGGAACGTAAACATTTTTTGTGACGCCATGCCGTGAAGTCGGGATCGTCGTGAGTGTGTCCATAGAGCGCTTTAGTTTGTCAAAGTAGGAGGCATGGCCGTAACTAGATGTTTGGTCAGCCGGGGCAAACACGCATTTTGGCGCCTCCTCATGATGTCGAAGGAGAGGTTAAAGAGTGAAATTTGCGCCCCCCTCTAGTCCGGCGCTAAGGGCACTAGACCCGCCGGCACTTCCCTAATTGCGGCCGTGGTAGGAGGTTATTGGCTCCGGGACATGTTGTTTGACGAAAATCTCTCCAGGCAATCTAAGCGTTTGACCGAAGACCATTTCGGCAGTGGTGGCGTTGAGGTCTGGTCGAAAGCATGTTCGGAGGCTGAGGAGAGCCGAAGGAAGAATGTCCACCCAATCACTTGTCATGCTAACCTTCAGCGCTTGTTTGAGCTGACGATGTTGGCGCCGGATGAGTCCGTTTGCTTTATGGTTGTAAGCAGTCGTATGGATGGGGTTTATTCCGAACAAACTGTTAAATTTATGGAATATATGCGATTCTAATTGCGAACCCTAGTCCATCGTGATGGTTCTGTGGATTTCATATCGTGAAAACCAGTTGGCATATAATACTCGGGCACAAGTCTCTGCGGACGTATCTCGGATTGGAATTGCTTCGATCCATCTTGAGAATCGACAGATAACGGTTAGAAGATATTCGTAACCTTGGGATTTCGGGAGTCTGCCCACAATGTCGATATTCTGAGGAGCGAATTTCTCCGACGGCACAGGAAAAACTCTGAGACGCGATCGGGTATGTTTGTGCATTTTGATTCGTTGACAGGCGATACAAGCGCAGGCGAAGTTAGTGACGTCTCGTTTTATGTTTGGCCAGATGAAACGTTTCGCAGATGCTTTGACCCCTGGGTGGCATAGGGAATGAAATTCTTCAAACACTTGTTTGTGAAATGCTAGGGGATCAAATATTCACGGGGCTTTTTGCGAATTATCATCGTAGAGGTTTAGGTCTGTATACGGGGAGAAACGTTCGTTGAATTCTTAGTGAATTTTTTGATTGCTTGTCGAACTAGTCCAGAAGTTTGGCAAGTTCTAGATCGGTCTGTTGTGCGCCGGCCATAAGAGCGCAGTCGATATCGTTGAGATGGAGTGCGTCAGCTTGTATAACGTTGGTGCGTCAGCAAACACCAAACATGGCCCCCGCTCTGTCCCTTGTGAGATATAAGCAGGTAACGTTACGGCTGGGCCATGTTGGAAAAAGGAAAGCCCTGAAAGCCATCAAGACCACCGGTCGCACGCCGGCCGGCATCGCATCACCGGACTTCCGGCCCACGCTAATGACCAGTACGAACACCCTGGCAGCCCATGGTCCCGCCGGACCTACAGCAGGACGGCACCATCCGTCACTCCATCGGATCAACGGGGAAGAACCGTACGTCCGTTCCTCATCCAGCGGCACGTATTAAACCATTATAATCACTGCACTCAATCCTTAGTTGCTGGTCAACCAGTCTAATCCTATTCTGGAGTCTCTCCACATCGAGCAGTTGCATCATCCACCTAAAACGATAACATAAAAAGAGCACAACACGGCATAGAGTAATAAATGTTGGGGAGGTTCAGGAGTGGGAATTAAAAACAATCAGTATAAAGGACTTTGTCAAACATCACAGTTAAAAAGAAAAAAATATTATAAAAAATATAACAAGCCGAATATATACATATGAATATATGAATGATGCAAGATATATATAGAATTATGAATTATTAAGGTATCAATAAAATATATATGGAGAATTATAAACATACATTGTTGGCAATAAATATAAAAAAATGGCAATTCAAAAATAATATTCTCAAAAAATCAAAGTTCAATCCGGTATGCAACTCAGTTCAATATTGGAAATTCCATTGGTTCACAGACCAAAACTAGACAATATTTGAATATATGAATGATGCAAGATATATATGGAATTGTAATTCACAGGATAATATATCAAGATATCAAAAAATATGTATGGAGAATTGTAAACATACATTGTTGGCAAAAGACATAGTAACAATGACAATTCGAAAATAATATCATTCTCAATAGAGTATTTTATAAGAAATGAATCATATACGTTTCTGTGAAGTGTAATAGACCTAGCTATACATTCCGTGCAAGACAGACTTATAGTTCAAAATCAGAGTCCGAGTCCGACGGAAAATTCTCTTCGGCAATAATATGTAAGTCCACCTCTCTAGGAATGATAATTTTATCTTGATGTTCTTGGATGAAATTTACCAATCTTTTCATTTCGACGTGAAGATTTGTGTTCTTGAGGACATTGACTTTGCAGGCCTGAGTATTTTCAGACATTTCACGAATATGAAAATCTTTCGTCAGTGGGCATGAATTGGCATAATCAAAGGGAGTGCCCTCTTCTCCGCATTTGCACCTGCCAGTTCGTCGATGGAACCTTGCCATATATGTTGGAAATGGACCATGTTCCGAGAAGAAGATGATCATTTCTCTGGTCCATTTCCTAAACTTACACTTAACCGTTGGAAGAAGGGCATAGATTTTCGACTAGTTTTCTTCTCATTTGTCCATCGATATTGCCATTTATTCATCATTTCCTGACGAAAAATGTTGGCCGCCCATGATTTTGGGTGTATCCGAGACAGGGCTTCTACTGGAGTGTTGAGAATGGCAGGCAGATATCGGATGTCGGTGGTGTGCTCGCTGATGTAACACAATTGGTGACCCGGCCGATCCATTTCCATTTTGCTTCCACCGTTACCTACTGTCATGGTGACGAATGTGAAGCTGCCACCTTTTTGGAGTCGTGAACCTGAACTCTTCTTCAGCAGCGCCAAGTCCTTGTTCTTCATTCAAAACATCGAAGACTCTCACAAAGTTCCACCATCATCAGCGCGCTTGGCACAAACGAACTGAAGCTTGCGAAACCGCTACTTTGATCTGCGGACGCAACCGAACGTACCTACAATAACCTCAAGGATGCTTTACTTTCCGATTACAGCCAATCGAAACAAGCCAAAACCAGGCTCCTGTTACAGCTCTCTCGCGGGAAGTCAACGTCATACAGCCCTTCTAAAGGCGCGTATACACAAGCGCACGGATCATGCAATGAAAGCATTCGCAATTGGTTGTTCAGTAATTTGTACGGTGTTGCGAACGATTCTTGAGCTGTTTTCTACTGGACCCACCTGGAATCGGTTTTTTCAACGAACACAAAGAAAAGAAAGGAACGCAAAGAAAGTTTGTGTACCCACGAACGGATTAGAACCGCTGCAGGAGGTCGTGCGTTGCAAGATCGGCGCGCTAGTGTATACGCGCCTTAAGAAGTATGCGAGAACTTTGAAAATTCGCTCGCCGACGATTTCCTGAAATCACTGTTCCTGAACCTACTCCCGCTGTGCAGAGGATCTTGTCCATTTCGGAACCGCCTCTCGAGGCCTTAGCGAAACAAGCCGATCAGATACTCGCACTGACTCCGACAAACGCCGAAAGTGCAATTGTGTCATCCGAAGTTTCAACCGCTCGCGCGATCGCGGAACTCACAGAGAGGCTTACAATGCTCACGCAGAAGAAAGTCGACAGAATTTCCAGGTCTCGACAACAGCGCAACGATGTATTGGTTCGACGCGAGAGCCGATCGCCACGCAGGGAAAAGAGGCGCAATCCTCCATTCTCTTCAAACCACCAAGTCGTCTTTTCGTCGACACTGGCAGCCAAGTCAGCATTACTCCTCACATTCGTCATCCACGTCATTCAATTCTTCAGCCGAATTTAGTTTATTCGCCGCGAACGGGGTGAGATAATACCAAACGGTGGTACGCGAATCGTTTCGCTAAACCTCGGCTTCCGTAGAGACTTCAGCTGGCGTTTCATCTAAGTCAGTGGTTCCCAACCTTTTTCAGTCCGCATAGCCCCAGCTGGCTCAGTTCCTTTCCGCGTATCCCCAACCCCGAGCTGCGTTGAATTTGCTTCTATATTTATTTTTTATGTAAATATACGAGGGAAACGTATTGTTCAATAAGCTCCGTGCTAACAAACGGCAACAAAAACTTCATGGCTTTTCTATAAAGTTCAACGTATTCTCACCGCGGCAAGCCCAAAAACTGACTAGATTCGCCATTCCGCCATTGAAGAGATTCTTCAGACGGGTATCTGATGCGAGCTCTAGCGATTTCTCCTTTTCTGGAATCAACAATGAAGCCGATTCAAAAAATACTCTTCTTTTAAATAACTTTATATATAATTCTGGTGTTTCATTAATCTATTTACTTTTCATTAAATATGAGTTTTCAGTTTTGGAATTATTTATTAATTATTTTTAAAATTGTTATCAATCCTTTCAGTTGTTTTGACTTTTCATAAATTCCAATTTCTCATTCATTATGCGACTATTTTCCATTAATTTCGGAATTTTCATTCATTCCAATTTCCATTTCTATGACGTATAATAATCTTTATTTAATTTTATTAATTGTGTGATTCATTCTAAATTTCTAACTTTCGTAAAGTCCAAATTTTCATTAAATTTTATCCATTATAAATTTGCGTTACTTTTTATCCCTCTTCAATTTCCATTAATTTATGTAAATCCACCTTTAGTTTTTCTAATTACGGAATAATTTTACTTCTGTATTTTCATTAATTATGATATTTCATCAATCAAGAAATAATTTATCAAAAACAAAATCTGAATTTTCAATAGTTTTCAATTATTCGCAAATTTCGAATAGTCATCAATCCTGATTATATTTCTTTGTGTTCACGATTTTATAAACGGTATTTTAATAGATATTTTTCAGCATTCCCGTACTTTATATTTTAATTAATGTTATGTCTTCATTTTAATGCCAATTTTTTTTTAATGACCAATATGTCAAGGTTTCGGGGGGAGCATCCCAAATGCCAAGGTTCCTTGTCCCACGAAATCGTTTCTTTCCGCTCGTCCACTCGCGTTCATAAGTCCACGAATGAACTGTGTTCCAATATGCCGGTGGTTCTCAACCTTTGGAAGCCCACGGACCAGTTTCATTTATTTTTATAAGTGGAAGGCTCAGTCAAACACATGATTAACAGAACGTGAATGGGGGGAAAAGAAACGGCAGATCAGTCGCAGCCCGGTATGAATAGGCTGGCCATATTTCCTTGAGAGAAATACGGGAAATTACGATTCAAAATACGATAAAATACGGGACATCGCCAATTATTGCTAAAAACAACGCCAAAACCGAACAAAGTTGCCAAATATTGCTGAAGTTACGAAAAAACCACAATAGCGGGAAATGAAGCATTACTGCAAATTGCAGTGGATTAAAATGAATTCCACGGGGAAAAAAAACGTGCACAAATGTGCTAGATTAATATTCTCATTTAAAGCTGTAATTATCATAACATAATTTATGAGTTGAAAAATAATTTCAATCTTTTACTTCAATAAAGAATAAATATTCAAGTAGGCTTCGTGTAAAATACGGGAAAAACAGGGCACTTTTGCTAAAAAGTCGGGACTGTCCCGAGAAATACGGGACGTGTATGAATGATGTCACGGCCCGGTGGTTGAGAAACACTGCAATATGCGCACCTCTTTTCCATATTACGCGTACAGCGCTATCCTGTGGCGGACGCTGTCGCCACATATCTGCCCTTCAAATTAAAGTGGGGAACGTAATGTCGAATTGAATTTATTCTGGAAAAGTAGATGACTGTCATTCACTGTAGTTGTTCTTCTTTTGATAGGAACTGGCTCGCATTCACGTTTCGAAGTTGAGAAAACCACGGAAAAACTCTCACAATAAGTAGTTAATCATAATTTAAAGTATTGAAAAATCGACCGAAACGTATTAAATGTACTCACCACAAAATGATAAATCAGAAATAAAAAATTTCTGCTCCGCGGAAGAATCGTGCACGCGTGGAGTTGTTCCTGAGGAAGAATGCAGTCGCAGACCTATTTATTATATTACAGCCGGTGGAGAAATGTAATGGCGCGATCTCTGACGCAGACGGAGGAAGAACTTCCGTAAAATTCCAAGTGAAAAAAGCGCGTTATTTACTTGATTTTGAACGATTGAACCGGAAGGAAGCGCCCAACCCAGTGTCATTGACGGCAAGTATCTTTACATCATTAATTTCTATTCAGTGTAACTACTTTATAATGAGTCAACAACCACTGCCAATATTACTAGATAACTTTCTGTATGAGGAAACTAGAATCGGAACAAATATTCAATCATTACACTTCACTCTCTTCACTTCTGAAATATAGATGGCAGCACTGAATAATCAAATAAGTCACTAGATACTCACTCGGACTGTTAGATTCACACGCGTTTACACTTCTGGCACAACTCACTAGGTAGCAAATCGCCCATAGATGGCGATAGACCTGAGTTGTACTCTAATTAAAACAAAAAAGTATGAGAGGAAACAAATTCGGAAAAGTAATATTGACAAATCCTGATCATCTACGAGGCCTTTTTGTGAGTATTTGAGCCCAAAAGATGGCATCGAATAGCCTTTAACCTTCTCAGCAGCAATTACGAGTCATCTCGCTTCCTTAAAAACCCTCTAATTTCGGTAACGACGAACCCAGAAGTCTCTTTAAAGCAGGCTTTTTTTCGCGATGTGTTCCACCCTCTTCAACCTGTCATATCAACTTCAGTGAGAAGGGACTGCTTTTGTTGAAATATTGATTACAGAAGGAGAGAGACAGTGGTCCCCCCTCCCTCCTTCCGGAGTAACATACGAGTATGCGTATACGTATAGTATAAATAATAGGAAAAAGTTGGAGTATTTTCTTTCTCATCTTCGGTATAATGTTCTTCGCTGTGGGGGGGGGGGGGAAGGGATTATCATCAGCACAAAATCAAGGAAAAAATATTCTTCTTCAAAAAAAGGCGTAACATTTTACAGAGAGTAAACCCTGCTGGACCGGAGTGCTGTCGCGGCTGCCCGATCATCAGATAATGGCGTATGTCCCTCAGGAAGGGGTACGTGAGTATTGGCTTTCCCAATTTCTATTCACCAGGAAGGAAGAAAGATTTATGTTTCCGAAATGTGCCTCTTAGGGGACATTCAAGTAGCAGATTTTTAGTTATTTTTGCCCCCCACCCTTGTCAGAAAAAGTCAGCAAAACACTGACCCCCCCTTGTCAGCAAAATTTCGTCAGCAGCTTAGAATATTTCATATCTTCAAAAGGGGGTAGTTGAGGACGTAAGCAACCCTCAAACCCCCTTGTCATCAAAAGTCAGCAAATCCGAAACTCCCTCCTCCCCGCCCCCCTCAATGCTGACGTAATACTTGAATGACCCCTTAATTGCATTATTTTAATTGAGTTAAAACTTAAGAAATTTGTTTTCTGAGAATGAAGTGTATTTTCTTTCTTTTTCACATTTATTAATCACTACGATCTTGATGCTAATAAGTTAATTAATTATGATGTTAATTAGCATCAGGATGGCTGTGATTGATAAATGACAAGCTTTCAAATTTATGAAAATTGGAAAATTCGCATTTTTAGTAATTTTCATGAACGTTTCTAAATCTCAGCTTTTACCGAAGTGTTTGGTAAAAGCCCGAAATGTGTACGTTTTCAAGCGTATTTCGGGCTTTTACCAACTCGACTTGGTAAAACCTAGGTTTTACCACTCTTCGGGCTTTTACCGTAACGTATATAATAACAACAAAAAGATATATTTGATTAATTATTGCAAGACCTTTTGGAAGTGGCGACCGCTGACATGATTGCACTGGATACAGCGACGTAAAAACGATTCCCGGACTCGCTCGAAGTTACCAGGTAGGCTTTTGATGTCTGTTTGACCGTAAATCGGATGCATATCAGCGTATTCCCACGTTCGTGTAGTCAGCCATCACGACAGTCATTGAAACAGACAACTGACTGCTACACGTGCTTAATACCGCAATAGTGATAATTTACATCGTCCGCAGCGCGTGATCCCAGCGCATGCGTTTCGCGACGCTGCTTACCTCAGATATGGTGAGCGAACCCACGAACGCATTCAGCGATCAACTGATATCCACGTTACGTCTCCTCCTGCATGCGTTTTTGGCGATTTTCAATCTCTCAACGTTGTTTGCGACACCATATTCCATTTTGATTTTTGTTCCTCTTGATACCTACTAACTACCCTCTGAGTTTGTCGGCCCATTAACAGAGCACCCTGTAAGTTTAGTTATCTGGCGTAAATAATAATGGTTATACGAGTATAACCTAGGACCAAAACGTGGGGCAGTTTCTTTAAAAGTTGGACGCATGATCACGTCAATTTTGCCTGGTAAACAGTGGTGCGTGGCTTTGTGATAAAAAAAAAAAAAATCAGGTTTATCCCAGAGTTACCTAAGCTAATGCCCTGAGCGCCACCTACCGAGGACTTCTTTCGGGGTGACATATGAAGCTTTGCACCCGAGCGGCAGTTAAGCTCGAGCTGTTCTGATACCCTGTGTATTATTTCTTTGTGTGTCGAATAAATCCAGACCAGCATTAGATTTCTACCCCCATGCCCAGCCGAGGGGGCTGACTGTGGGGTTACAGACGGGTCCAGATGGACCTATGAAGAAGTTGAAAGAGGAGACTGTGTTTGGTGTGTGTCGGAGAGTGTGTGCTTGCTGTGTTGTGTATGAGAAAACTTTGCCGTCGTCTGGTCAAAAAATGGTCATGGCTTCCGGAGAATTTTAGCCTAGTGTAGTAAATTTTTGCAATGCTGCCACACCTGAAAAATGAACACAAGAACCAGGAGAGCAAGGCTAAAAGCAGTCCACTTAAAATTGCAAGGATAACACAACATAAGCAGTGATCAATATTGTGTGTCAACAAATATTTTACTACCATTATTCATTCCATCCCTACCAGTTTTCAAAGCAAGTTCGTTCCGTCCAGGTGGATTTTTTTTTGAATAAATAGGTGCCAAGAATATTTATATTGAGTAAATAAGTGCCAAAATGCAAAGAAAGAAGAACTGTGCTAGTAATAATGCACAGGAGATAGCTAATAGCGTATAAGTGAAGAGGTTATATAGGTGCCAAGATTATATAGTGCCAAATCGAACAAAAACAACCGATATGGGAATTTTCCCATCAAAAAAGATAAATAGGAGCCAAATAGACAAATAGGAGCCAAGTAAACATACGTTTCTGAGAAAAGTTAAAATGAAAAATGATTACTATGTACAAATTTATACAATGAAAAGTGAAATAGACGTTCAAATGTTTCTCCAAGGGAGATGAAAGATCTGTTTAGGACGTCTGTAGATCTTTCTTCTAGAGATCCTAGGTAGTGGAATTTCACTATAGTTGACGATTTCGTTGATGTGTGTGTAGGCAGAGTTAGCCATACGTGAGAGTTAGCAATTCTTTATGTTCTTCCAGATGTGGTTAATTTTGAGATCCTTTCTTATGTTCTTACCTCTTATGAACCATGGTGCCCCAGTGAACCTCCGCAGTGTCTTGTTCTGAGCAGTTTGTAGTGACTTAATGTTGGCTTTATTAGCAAATGCCCAAGCTGGGGAGTCATACGAAAGGGTGGGCCTAATGATAGATTTGAAGAGTAGAATTTTGTTTTTAGTAGAGAGCTTGGCTCTAGGGAAAGTAATTTTGTTTAAAGCACAAAGTATGCTGTTGTCTTTGTTGCGCACATATCTGATTTGCTGTTTGAAAGTAAGTGCACTGTTGAGTCTGACTCCCAGGTATTTTATCTGGTCAGCTGGAGCAAGAGAGCAGTTGTTAATGTATAGTCTGAGCAATCTGGGTATTTTTTTACATCGAGTAAACCATATAAATTTGCATTTATTGCTGTTCAAGACTATGTCTGATTCTATACACCATTCAGTGATGCCATCTATTGAATCCTGAAGTATGTCAGCAGCATCACCTGGTTTTTTATGTCTGCAGATCACAACCGCATCGTCAGCGAAAAGTGGCAAAATGCCAGCTTGAGGCGCTGGAAAATCGTTGATATACAACAAAAATAACTGCGGGCCCAAAACGCTGCCCTGCGGTACAGACGCAGTTATGGGTTGTGTAGTAGACAGTGTATCATTAATGTTTACTTGAAATGTTCTACCAGTTATGTAGTGGTAGAAAAAAATCATGTAGAAATATGAAAATTGCAGATTAATCATTTTGTTGAGAAGAGTTACAAAGTCACATTTGTCAAATGCTTTGTTGAAATCGAGGAAAGCTGCAGCTGCATATTCTTTATGATTGAAGACGTCCGTGATAAATTCTGTTACACGGAGTAGCTGCGTCACATAAGAATGTTCTCTTCTAAAGCCGTGTTGTTCTGGCTTTAAAATATTGTTAGTGTCAATAAAAGTTTCCAACCTGCTGGCTATGATTTTTTCATATATTTTGCTAATATTAGTCAGAAGACTAATAGGTCGATAAGAGGTTGGAAGTAATATGTCATTTCAATTTTTATGTATTGTTTTTATATGTTTCCATGGTTTTGGAAAATAATGAATTTTGAGAGGTATTAAAGATATCAGTGAGTGCTAAAATTATGTTAAAAGGCAAATTTTTCAGAGTAGTGTTAGATATGTTATCATATCCAGACGCCTTTTTGATTTTGAGAGCGGATATAATGTCTACCACTTCGTCCACACTTGTTGGTGGAATTTGTTCATCATATTTATTGATATGTTGATGGACATAACCTACTACTCTGTTTTTGAGCTCTATTTGAGTATGGAGTGGTTGAACATGGTTTGGTGAAAGTTGCCGTTTGTATGCCTCCGCAAACGTTTCAACTATTTCACTGTCTGAAAATACCATGCCCCCTGAACCTAGAATCTTGTTTATTCGCCTACTATTGTAGGGTTTGCAAAGTTTCCAGGCCTTCCATATATTGTTATTTTCACATGTTGCGTTTTCTATAAAACTTGTGAATCTGCAATTTACAAAATTCTCAACCTCAAGTTTAATTTCTTTGTTTAGCCTGTTCAGTGAAATTTTGTCAGATCGAAGTCTAAATCTTTACCAAAGGCTTCTAATCCTATTTTTGTGCCTAATTTTCTGCAAAATTTCTTTAGTTAGACCATATTTATTTTCTTTTTGTATCGAAATGGTTGTGGATTGCTCAATTGCTGTTTGAATTTTGTGTGTAAGTTGATCAACTGCACTATCAATTGCAGGTGCATGTGTTGGAATGTTATTATGCGTGCCTTCGTTCACGAGTAGCTCTTTAAATTTACTCCAGTCAGTTTTGCGATATATTTTCTGTTTGTGAGGGACAGGGTAGTCAATCTGGAAAAATATAGGATTATGCGGGGAGTTAAGTACTGTTTTGGTGTACATATGTACGTTGTATAAAAAGTTCTTTGATATGCCAAAGTCTATGACATCGGGGCTATATCTAGCACATGAAGGTATATGTGTAGGAATATCAGATGAGTGAATTTCAAGAAAGTTATCAAGACAAAATTTTTTCAGTATACGACCATTTTCGTGGCAGCATCATCCTCTAAGGTTGAGCAAATTGTGATTGCGTTAAAGTCCTTTTCAGAGTGCAAATCTGGGAGAGATTCGTTTGCCTCTGACATTGATGTAATATTCAGTCTCTCTGTGAAAGTAATGAATTGATTTAACACTCTGTTATAAGTAATTCTGGCATGTTTTTCAATAAGATCAAGTTTGATTTCCCACAAAGCTTTTGAGTTTGACCCTTGCTTTGCAAGCGGATGTACTCCCAATCTAACAGTATTGTCCAGGTCTTTTTGTTTTTGAATATTGGTTTGTGTCAACTGATCATTGTCGACCGGATGAAAGATTGCTGTGGTCCAAATCTTGTTGTTCAGATTGCGGGCGATTGTAATCGGCTCTTGACCTATTGTGAATTCATCGTCTTGATCTTCATTCAGCACATTATTCTGTAGCGAGGGAAAGTCCAGTGCATTTGGTCCCTGAAAGTTTACAGGAACTTTGGGGATAAATAATCGTGCCTTATTCTGAGTTAGCAAAGGTCTAGCCTTGCACCCAGAATAGGTCGCCGTATGCGGTCCTCCGCAATGATAACATTTTATTTTGTCGATGTTTCCCCTTGACTTGACACATCCGAGTCTCATGTTGATTGGCACAGAATGCACAGTTAGGCGTTAGTTTACATCGAAAAGAGCTGTGCCCGTAGTTTTGACATGATCTACATTGTACGGGGCTTTGCAGCCCTTTATACCGCTCAATTTCAATAGGTAAATCTGAAATACTAGTGAGATTTGTAAAATCCTTTTCAGTGATTGGGATTTCCACTAGATACAGTGGAAGTGCTCTTTCAGTATGATAATTCTTCATGTTACTGATTTTTACAGGGTTGAACTTCTGCTTTTCTAAGCTTGCTTTAATTTCCTGTGTGTTGATGTTTGCAGGCAAGCCACGCACAACAAATTTGAGAGTCCTTTCACTTTGGGTGAAATATGTATAGTATTTGAATTTTTTAGAATCGAAGAATTTTGTAATAGCTCTATGGTCTTTCTCAGAAAAGACCTGGACCACCACAGTATTGTTTGTAGGTTTGGCTGCCGGAGGGAAATCACACAGCTTCTTGGCTGCCACGAAATCGTTAATCCAATTTTTACCCCAGTCTGATATACTGATTGCTGGAATTTTTGTGCGTCTATTAGTGTTTATGTTGTTATTTGATGTGCTTGTTGGTTGAGATGTAGTTCCAGTTTGTGTGTCCTTTTTTTTCTTTTTCTTAGTGACCACTGTGAAATTGTCATTACTATCACTCTCTGAACTGTCAGTGACAGCCAAAAGGTTTCTTGGATTTGTTTTTTTGCCCATTGTTGTCACCTGTAGGTGAAAGAGGCAATTTAGAAGACCCCTAGTTAGTGACTTGTCTATGTATGGCATTCGGATCATCAATGACAGTGGTGGAGGATGTACCAGCCACTACAGTGTCAGTGTTTGTCAAGTTATTTGATCCCTGAATTTGTGCGTGATTAGTGATGATGAGAGTGTTACTTTCTGTGCATGTCGGTATTATTACATCATCACCACCGCGTCTAGATTCATGTTTCATACCTAAATCTCCACTTTTCAGACTTATCCTGCTTTGAGGCTGTTTTCCATGTAACAAAATCCTCAATAATTGAGTCAAATTTATTGGCGATGTTGCAATTCTGGCCAACGTGATTCAATTCATCACCTTCTTTCACCTTACTCTTTACATACACAATCAATAACTCAATGAACTTCTTTCTCAAGTGCAGGGATTCGTTTGCCTCCGAGGCCCCACTACATAATTTTTCCACAATCGAATTATCTAAATTAGCAAAGGGACACACCTTACCCCATAGTTGACACACAAATATCAACCACTTACCTTGCAATGTATCCGATTAGCGTTGAAACAAAAAATCACAGGGGACAAATTGGGGCAGACGTAGACAAAACTGGGGAGGGGGACAAAAACAGCATCGATGACTTCGAAAGGCGAAGATTCACACCACATTTAGATGCACACTTCGGAAGGAGAGCACTGGACGAAGCACAACGTTTTCACGCTGCACGCGCTGTAGTTACCTGCTCCTAGGAAAACCCGGCTTAAGGCTGAAAGCATTGTGAAACGGAGAGCAAAGGAACGATGGGAGAAGAGATCCGAGCAGCGAAATCAAACACACTGATTCCAATGCGCCTGCGTATAGTGGCGCGCAGTGCAGCAGAGCGGGAATTCCGCCACAAGCGATAAAGCCGGGTTTTCCTAGAAGCAGGTTTCCTGTGCCGCGCGCAACGTGATTCGTCCAGCGCGACACGCCGTCCACTCACCAGTAAAAAAAAGCAGCATGACTGTTTTCCTACAGAGCGTAATACGCCTCACGACAGCGCTTTACGTCGGGCGTGATTAGCCGACTGCTTCTGGAGGAGTCGAATGCGTCGTGCGCGCGCGTTTTGCCCGATGTTCTCTTCATTCTTATGTGTTTTCTTTTCCTTCCCTTCAAACCGGAGCATGCAGACGACAGAGTAGCTGATGCCAACGCCATATACCTTATATAGCCGCCCTAATCTGATGCGCTTCGCTAGGAAAACACAAACGCGTTGCGTGATTATGTAACGTGTTTCTGTCGGCGCGAAATAGTCTAATTTGGTTCACGCTGCGCAACAAACCTATTCCTAGGAAAACCCGGCTTAAGAGAGAGCAGCGCATTAAAGATATTTTGTTTTCGCCGCTCTGCTCGCTCGTGTGTAGCTTCAAGATGGCCGTCGAAGGGCTCGTTTTCGCTGTTAAAAAGCGGTAGAGAGGTCAAAAATGCCACCAGAAGCGTTGATGTTGAGTTCTCGACGTACTTCAAAATGATGTCGACGATCGAATGAAAACAGCAAGTACCGAATATAATTTTCATATATTTCCCGACAAATTTTTTTCGTGTGCGCGTGCTTAACCAAACCGGTAATGATTTATACTTTGAGTTTATAATATATTTATATTTTGAGTTGTAAACTAATTTATCATGCACCGTGTGTGAGTAAATGTATATGAGTAGTCTGAATTAAAAATCATGTATATTTCTGTAGAAAAATTGGCAAGTTTTATTTGTTTACTGTGTGTGTACCGTCAATATTTCCATACTGGAAGCGTACCGAATGTTTTTTGTGCTAATAATTGCGTTTTTTGTGCAAAAAATTGGTGCCTTCAAGAGTTCACGTATGTATTTCGCAACATGATAAACCAATTTCAAACAACTAATTGAAATGGCGCACTCCTGCCTGGTATACGTTCCGAGCAACTTCCGCGGTTGAAATCACGTCAAGAAACAAGCCGACATCCATATACGTATGCCCTCAGAAGAACTACAGTATGTTTTATATTTCTAAGATGGCAACATGGATTCTTGTTCAAAAAATTTCAGTAAATGAAGATAATAAACGATAAATGCAGTAAGAGTGCCAAATCGGAAATTTTAAGGGAGAGCGAAAAACAAGTTTCAGGCGCCATAGACCAACGTGTTAAGTGACATCATTTAAATTCAAATAACGGAGACAGGTCCGGGCTTAGGAGAATTTCACGGCCAAATGCAAAAAAAAAAAAAAGAAAAAAAAATTGCGGCCCCCCTCTAAAATATTTTTTATGTAGCTGCTCCCCGACTTCCAAACATTTCGAGTTACGAACATAAATCTTGAAGGGGAAATTTTGTTTTCACGAAAACAACTAATTCTATCACACTCATTTTTTCTTCTCATTATTTCAGGAACGCGTTGATGAGTCTGGATCGTAATCAAACACGATCCATTGAGAGCGGGAATGGCATTTAAAAATTAAATTTACAAAATTCATAGATTATTAATAATAATTAGCACGTGGTCCACCTGCTGACACTTCATCGTGGCTTGAACCATATTGAACAGACATAAATTTTTGTGATCATCTCTTTATCAAATATACGTTGCGATTCGATAACTTTGATCATTTTTCGAATTTTTTATTGATGTTTTTGTTTAATTAATGTAAATTAATAGAAGTAAAGGAACCAAGTACTGGAATTCCATGACGCCCACAAGAGTGGGGCTGACAGGCAGGATCGTCGTAATAGCATCATAGGCCCCCGAACCGAAGGATTTTTTTGGAGGCCCTACCTGAATAATTCTCGAAAAATTCGTAAATTGGATCTGGTAACCCTATCTGAAGACCACATAATCCGTATTTTCACTTATTTGTTCGATCATCCATATTGTCCGAATGTTTTTGCGGAAAGAAATAATTATTTTTTCTACATAAAATCGATTCTTGCAAATTTACGAATTTTGTTACCAAAATTTTCGTCTCATAAAAAAATTTCATGCCAAAAAATGACAAAGAACTCTCTTTCATCACCGCATGAGTTGCCTGAAATTTCGTGATTAAATGGCAGCACCAATAGTATATAAATCAAGCCTCCGGAGAGCGGGGCTAACGAGAAAGAGAGTTAGCCCCGTCCGGAGAGAGTATGACGTCAGCGGTCTCCGCCTTGGCAGTGCTGAGAACTGTCCCCCCCAACATCTTTCGTCGGAACATCACGTGACTCGGCGAAAACAAACACGATCCCCCGTTATTTTCTTATGGCATAGAATATAGGAGTTTAAAACAATAAATTAAAAAATAATTTCAGCATCTCGATGAGATAAGTCCAAAATTAATGAAAGTTATAATTTCAGCATTAATGGAAGAAAATATTCTAGAATTAATGTAAGAGATAATAACAGCATTGATAAAAGTGATAATTCCAAAATTAATGAAAGTTATAATTTCATCATTAATGGAAGAAAATATTCTAGAATTAATGTAAGAGATAATAACAGCATTGATAAAAGTGATAATTCCAAAATTAATGAAAGTTATAATTTCAGCATTAATGGAAGAAAATATTCTAGAATTAATGTAAGAGATAATAACAGCATTGATAAAAGTGATAATTCCAAAATTAGTGAAAGAATTAATGAAAGAGGTAGTAATAAAATTAATGAAAGATAATTTCAGAAGGAAGGAAAGAGATAATTCAAAAATGAATGAAAAAGAGATAATTCAAAAATGAATGAAAAAGAGATAATTCCAAAATTAATGAAAAAGAGATAATTCCAAAATTAATGAAAAAGAGATAATTCCAAAATTAATGAAAAAGAGATAATTCCAAAATTAATGAAAGTTATAATTTCAGCATTAAAGAAAGATAATTTCAGCATTAATGGAAGAAAATATTCTAGAATTAATGTAAGAGATAATAACAGCATTGATAAAAGTGATAATTCCAAAATTAGTGAAAGAATTAATGAAAGATATAGTAATAAAGTTAATGAAAAAGAGATAATTCCAAAATTAATTAAAAAGAGATAATTCCAAAATTAATAAAAGAGACAATTCCAGAATTAATGAGATATAATTTCATAATCAATGACAGAAATAATTCCAGCATTAATAAAAGAAATAATTTCAGCATTAATGAAAGAAACAAATCCAGAATTGATGAAAGCAATTATTTCAGAAGTAATGAAAGAATATTCAAGAAATAATGAAGGAAAATTTCAGAATTAATGAACGAAAATCCAGGAAATTATGAAAGAAATGAGATTCCGGTATTAAATAAAAATAACTTAATCTTTTTTCACCTTTAGATGAGTTCTTTATCCTTTTTTTAAATCTTTAAAATCCAATATTTAGAGACCGAACTGTACATTTCTATGGACAAATGACAAATTGCCAGGCGGGAAGTTAGTTTTGACCGAGTCACGTCATTTCCTTGCATTTGATGTCGCTGCAGTCGCGATGGCTGGATGCTGCTCGCTCCAGTGATATAATCTCTGTCGTCTGCTTCTCCCCAGGTTACTTGTTTTGGACGTCTCCTTGTGTCCTTAAAAAATAACTGAACTGACAGTTCAAACTTCCAGTTCTGTTTGTGAGCTTTAGCTCGTAGGGAACCGACTTTTTGTCTGTCGTCTGCTTATTAAGAGGCTCTTTGTTTTCGACGCCTCCTTACGCTCAAAAAAATAACCGAACTTTCAGTTCAAATTTCCAGTTCAGTTCACGAGCTTTGTTTATAAGGAACTGAGTGGAATAAAGAATATAGTTTTTTTAATTTGAACTTCATCATCACCACGTGAATCACTTTTAAATATGATATTAGATGGCAGCACATTACTGTAAAGTGGAGTGTGAAAAAATTCACTTTTCACGATCTTACCTGTCGTCTGCTTGTGTGGAGGACCTTTGTTTTGGATGTAGTTTGATTTTTCAGGTCAGTTTATAAATTTTTTCTATAAGGAGCAAAGCTGATTGAAGAATTTATTTTTTTATACCTGAGCTTCGCCATCACCACATAAGGCACTTCTAATTTCGAAAGTAGGTAGCAGCACCAACAATATTTTTAAAAATGAATGTCTTTAAGTATTCTTTAGAGTATTAAATTAATTTTAATTCCCTTAAAATTGTTAGTGCCATTGTGAATTCATGGCAAATGTTACAAGGCAAAAAAAAAGCTGCTTTGGCGGCGTAACATTTCGAGTCACCCAGTATATACGGATTTTGTCATTGCGTAACGCAGTGACAAAACTGTTCATGTGAACATAATGATTCATTATCAGGATTTCAAGCCCATCGGGAAATATAAATAAGGGGCCATTCAAGTATTACGTAAGCAGATTTTCAGCCATTTTTGACCCCCCCCCCCTCACCAAAATTTCGTCAACAGCTTAGAATATTTCATGTCTTCAAAAAGCATGGTTGATGACGTAAGCAACCTTCAACCCCCCCCCCCCACCCCGTCATCAAAAGTCAGCAAATCCGAAATCCCCTTTTAGCAGTTTGTTCACTTCAATTTCGATACGGTGAAAATCTGATATTTCGTTGGATGACAAGTTACCTTCAAGTGGCTTTTTGGTTCATAATGTGGCCGCTCTCTCGCAGGCGAACGAAGCAACGTGCGTGTTGGCTTAAACACAACACAATATTTCACATAATAGTCCGTACTATATTTAATATACAGGGTGATTATAAAAAAACTATCCCGACATATGGGCCCCTAACTATCATACCATTCACAGAAACTGAATGAAATTTTGGCATAAGGTATTTTGATGTATGCGCTCAAGAATTATATGGAAAACAACAGTGTCACTCTAACAGTTACGGTTACAGTGAGAAAATTTCGAAAATATCAAATGGCAACACCAAGTTTTTTGTATTGGAATGCGATCTCCATACTGAAAAACACTAAATAGAGTTAGAATGGCACCTGTAGCATGAAAATCACCGGCGGTAGATAGGCTAAAAGTGAGGACAACCAATAAGGACAGAGAAGCAGCATAAAATAAAGCATTTTATTGTGTTTCACAAATTTTCCACATGACCTTGTGGAGGACTAATCAGGCTGGGATCTCAGCCGAAGAAACGGTGTGACGAATGAAACGAACATTAATGCTCTGGTGCACTGCAAAGTCCTTTTTACTTTCCTAGCTCTGGGGATTTTCGTGCTACAGTTGCCGTTCGAACGCTATTTAGGGTTTTTCACAATGGAGATCACATTCCAATACAAAAAACTTGGTGTTGCCATTTGATATTTTCGAAATTTTCTCACTGCAACCGTAACTGTTAGAGTGACACTGTTGTTTTCCATATCATTCTTGAGCGCATACATCAAAATACCTAATGACAAAATTTCATTCAGTTTCTGTGAATGGTATGATAGTTAGGGGCCCATATGTCGGGATAGTTCTTTAATAATCACCCCGTATATGTATAATAGTTTAAGCCTTTATAATACAAATACAAATACAACGCCACAACAGGCAAAATGCCCAACGAGGTGGGTGAGAAAAAGATGCCCATAAATATATGGATGTCATATATTTCAAAAATACAGCAACCCAATTGAAAATGCAATTAACAAAAATTATAAACCAATACAAGATATACAGAAGACTGGATGTTGTGAAGATATTTGTTATTTGAGATGTTAATTTTTTTTTATTTTTTAATTTTTCAAAAAAAAAATTAACATCTCAAATAACAAATATCTTCACAACATCCAGTCTTCTGTATATCTTGTATTAACAAGTGGAGAGCGACATTCATGTCATATAAACCAATATATACACATGACAAAATAATATACAATGCCCATAAAGAATACTTATGGTTGTCTGACCATATTTTCATTGGTTGGCCACATTTTCAATATACTCTCAGTAATGAGGCTTTTTGAATAGACGTCATAATCATCATTAGCATCGCTTGAGAGTCAGGAAAAGGGTAATCCTCATAGAAATCAGTGTTAAAATTGCCAATTTTATTGTAGAAATGCGGAAATTTGGTGGGGTTTTTTCTGCACATCAATAATTTTAAAAATTTTATTGAATTCTAGATTTTTGAAGTATTGAGTTCGCGTAGAGATATACGAAGCCCAGGAGATTAAATATGAAGTGATTAGCTGGACCTACTTTCGAGTTGGATATCCATGCAATAACATTGATTTCAACTTTTTATTTATATCTTCTCAAGCATGGAAATTAATGTCTCCTTATTGCCTTTTGATATTCAACTGCATAAATTAATAGTTTAGGTTGTTTTAAAATTAATTATGGGCCCGTAAAGTACATCGAAGAAATTCCACAGCTTCTATTAAGCATTTTTGAAAGCTGAAACAGGCAGATGGATAACTTAAAGTTCAGGGGGATCGAAATACTTAGCGCCCCTTAAAAAAAGGGAAAAAAATATATTCGTTTCTATGTTTATTTAAATCTAAATTTGTTTATTTCATGAAGTCGCGCAGGAATTCGCCATATCGGTTAACTTGTTAACGGTTTGCATGTCCCTCAAAGAAAGAGGGAGATATCACGTGATCCAAACAGCCTCATTGAAGAAAACCCGGGCAGCGCCGGGTATTATAGCTAGTGTTAAATCATAATTCAGTCTTAGAGATTAGTTACTTTTAAAATTAAATTTTTTTTTTCAAATTTATACACTCCATATCGAGTAAAATATACTCATAGGGATCGGGGTGGCACAAAAACCAATCAAGTGCTTAGGGCCCGGCCCTGTATGTTGCGGTAAATGTGATAAATTGGTTTTTTCTTTTTTGCATAATTGCCAGTTGCCTCCGTAATTTAGATAAATTTATAACTTTACTAGGGGGGGGGGTAATGCAGGGGGACAAAGCCCCCTGACGCTTCCGGCGTCCAAACCCCTCCCCCCCCAATAAGCAATACAGCACAATATGCAATGCACCACAGGTACGCAATGTATCGCATTGAACAAAACACAAGAATACGCAATACACCCTAATATGCAATAAGCACTCATTAAAATAAGCAATACAGCACGCGATGCACTACAATATGTAACGCATTACAATCAGTAATGCACCACAATAAGCAATGCAGAACAATACCTCATGCACCGCAATACCGCATAATATGCGATGCATCGCACTAAACAAAGCACCATAATACGCAATGAGCTACAATAATGATCAATCCATAAGCACTGCATTACAATGAGCAATACAGCACTCAGTGCACTACAACACGTAAAGCATCAGAATCAGTAATGTGTGTAATCAGTAATATTGTACACCACAAATAAGCAATGCAGCATAGTATGCGACGCATCGCAATAAGAAAAGCACTATAGTACGCAATGCACCACAATACGCATTAAACGCTGCATTACAATGAGCAATATAGCACATGATGCACTACAATATGCAATGCACCGCAATCAGTAATGCACCATTATTTTTGCAGTGCCACAATAAGCAATGCAGCACAATGCGCAATGAGAAGCAAGTATTAATCCTCGACTCAAAATGAAACCTGCCAATTTCCCCATTGCCCCGCCCTGGGTACCCGGACCCTGTGTGTTGGGAGAACTCTGTTGGTGTATACATACCTCTGGGTACATGCACAAAACTTGATCTCTACAGGTCAAGCGGTTCCCGATGTCCTCAGGAGTTAAATGAAAACTCAACCCAAAATCGTAACCGACTTCCGTAACACAAAGACGTAACAGATTTCCGTCACTCATTTTCGTAACATAAAATCGTCACTAATTTTGGTTGCTAAGAAACAGGCCCTTTTCGAGTTTGTGATTTTATATTATAGAATAGATTTATCAGTTCGGCTATTATGCATGATGCAACAGTATTGGTGTTAAATTTGATATAAATACTAAAAGAATTATTTTTATGGGTCATTATATATACGTAATACGCCAGCGTACCTTGTAAATTTGATAAAAAGTTTAAATTTAACGCTATTCCCATGCATACAACCTATGTAATACATACAAGTGTAATTGATGAATTTGGTAAATATAGAAAAAAAATTACCAAATGAGTCTGGTATGTTTGGCCTAACCCGATCTAAAGCGGTGTTGTGACCCCCCACTGAAGTCGATTATGCATAATCACCGATAAAAGCGATAAATTTCAACTACAGTCGGACCACGTTTCAACGAATAGCGTTATAGCGATATTCTTGTTTTAACGAACATTTTTCTAACCCCCACCAGATGAGTTTACATAGAAACCACTGTGCAAATCTGTAATTCTTTTATAACATAATTTCGTTATTACGAAGTGACTTCTCCGATCTCATCTCCTGGAATTCTTTATAACCTGATTCGACTGCATTTATCAAATTAATCAGGCGCGCTTGGGTATTACGTATAACCATTCGTAAAAATTATTTTTCTTAGTGCTTATCAAATTTACCAACGATGCTTGGGCATTATGCATAATCACCGGTAAAAATGATAAATTAATCAAAACTACAGAGAAGATTGGCGATTATGCATACTAACTGATTCATCACATTCACCGTAACACATACATGTACTGCCTACTAAAGCATTTTGAACCCCTTGCCTCTTTAGCCCCGCCTCGTCTTCTAGTGACGTAAAAGTGATGTTGGCCAATGAGCGTAACCCGAATGTTAAAAATATCATGTATAGGATGGAATAACGCCTCCGGCCATATCGTTATTCTGCAATTTACTGCCGTTAACGAGTTGGGTTGGAAATGAATGCGTCATCTATCGGTGGTTGCCTCAAGCTCGTTAGATAATCTTGTTATCTATATTCTTTCCCCATATAGAACTTGGGAACCTGACGGCAACCTTCACCGTGGCAGACGAGCATCTTTCCACCGCACCACTTGGGCCGGCTGTCCACTGCTGGAACGTCCGCTTTAGGAATTTCCACTGTATATGTAAGATCAACCCCCGGGGACTCAAGCGGGACTCAAGCGTGTACGCAGGAGATGGAAGGTGTATTGCATTGTTTTTTTCAGAAATTAATGGGGTGGGGGGGGGTGCTAAGCTCGCTTACAAAATTTATTGGGGGGCTGAAAGTGCCTCAGCCACTACGTTCCGGCACCTATGTGGTTAACGTCTTCAGGAGTTGTGCCACTGTATACTGTACACTCTCCCCAGAAGCCTTTTTCAGTCACGCTTACATGGGACGATTAAAGCGTGAAGCACTTCACGCTGTCTAGGCAGGGACGGTGTTAAGTATTCTGCGGCCCGGGCAAAAAAAATTTGCGGCCCCTCTGAACAGGGGTTTACCAATACCCAGGGTGTCCCTGGTTACTATGGTGCCCGAAAACTACTACTACTAAACCCAGACATGCACCTCATCCATATTCCTTTGCGGAACCTCTAACGAATTGGTACATGCGGGAATGTACGTGTAGTGAAACCTGACGAAGTTTTGTTGTTTCTCTGTAATGCTTGTTATGTGTAGTGCTGCCATCTTCCACCAGTGTTTCGAACTATGAGTGAAGTGTAATGATTGAATAATTAATCGTGGTAGGCCTGTTGCTCTCTGTGGGGAGACTTTTTAATGGGCCCGAAAACGACTGTAAAACTCATTCGTAGTCGTAAAAAAATGTCATTTGGCAATAAATATAGACAAAAGTGTCCGCTTCCCAGTGAAAAAGTTGCAAGTGCTTCCCTGGGCACTCGAAGATTTGAGGCTACCAGGGCTAGAAAACCGATTATCTACCCAACTTTAGAGGTTCTAAAGACTGAATTTCAGACTGAATCTTGGACTGAATTTTAAGCTATTACTTTGCTAAGAAGTTGAAGTCAAAATGTAATCAAAAAATTTTTATACCCGCCCAAAAAATTTAGCGGCCCGGTGCGGCCGCACCCTTCGCACCTGCCTAAGTCCGGTCTTGTGTCTCGGAGCAAATTTTACATTCGTACGCGTAAGAAATAAATATGGAATCTACTTATTGGACACTGAGAGTGACGAAGACATTCTATCTTTCTCTCAAACCGAGTACAACTCAGGTCTATCGCCTAGTACTACCTAGTGAGTTGTGAAAGAAGTGTAAAAGAGTGTGTACCTAAAGCCGGATTTTCCTAGGAGTATAATTTCTGCACCGTGTGCAGCGTGAAAACGCTGATTGGATAAAAACTTGAAATTCAGGTTTTTTTTGACCGATCAGAGTTTTTACGCTGCACGCGCTGTAGAAACCTGCTTCTAGGAAAACCTGGCTTTACAGGCTGTGTGCGTATCTAGGGTTGCGTCTGATATTTTAAAGTGCTTTCTTTCTTTCAAACCAAGTACAACTCAAGTCTGTCCCAATCTATGGGCGATTTATTACTTAGTGAGTTGCGCTGGAAATGTAACTGCGTGTGTGTATCTAACAGGCTGAGCGCGTATGTAGTGTTGTGTTTAATTTTTTCAGTGCCGCCGTGTGTTACGATTGAATTGCATTTGTACTGTTTGTAAGTCTGTTGCTCTCTGTGGCGAGATTTTTTGAAGGGGGAGATCGGCTCGCATTCGCGCCTCGAAGTTAGGAACCCCACAGAAAACCAACTTCAGCCGATCATGATTTTTCAGTGCTGCCATCTATATTTCAGAAGTGATGTCTAATGATTGAATGTTTGCACTATTTAGGCCTATTTGTAGGCCTGTCACGCTCGGTGGCAAGACGGGGAGATCGGCTCGCATTTGCACCTCGAAGTTGGGAACAACAAAAAACTACGCGTCTTACAAAAAACCAACTTCAGAAATTGAGTGACGAAGACAGAGATACGTCACAGTTGGCGGGGTTCTTGGTGAAATTTGTGACGAAAGTTTTTTTTTGCGATTTTTACTTAGCTTCTTGCGTGGCTGCAGACATTTTCTTTTAATGAATTAACTAAATGAAACGGTTAAATTTAAAATTTGACAAAATTTTCAAGTGCCTGCAACAATGCAAGGAAAAAAAAAAAAATCATATTCTACATATCTTCAATCTCTAACTTCACCAAAAACTCCACCAAACGACGACGTAATGTATTGCTATCCTTCGTCACTCATTGCGGCCAATCAAGTGATGCCCTTTCTCGTATTGATGTAAAGGTCTTTTTTTACTGTACGGTCTAAATGAATATTGAGTTTGAATTTAGATTCGGAGGGGCTGGTATATGTTTCCGTGGTGTAGTGGTTATCACGTGCGCTTCACACGCGCAAGGTCCCCGGTTCGATCCCGGGCGGAAACAGATTTTTACATCCTCGGAGACGGAGTAGGTGGCCTCGGTCGCGATTAGGGCATTTATTTCGATTACTTTTCCCCTTTGTCCGCGAAATTGTTTTCTTCTATATATATATATATATATATATGTTACCGGCAAAGTATGAAATCCAGGCATTCTATAGAATGCCTAGGCATTGTATAGAATGCCTGGTCGTTTCAGGCAAAGTATGAAATACCGGTTTTATTCTATACTTTGCCTAGGCATTCTATAGAATGACTAGTCATTCTATAGAATGCCTAAACACAATCCAGGCAAAGTATGAAATATCTTCTTCCAACAAATCTCTTTAGGGGCGGTATAAAATATTACATAAAATTAAAATTTCGCAGAATTTTCATCATTTTTTCCCGGAAACGTTTCCCTTTCGCTCTCGTGAAAAAGGATCTGTTGAGGGGCGGTATAAAATATTACAATTTCTTCGAATTAAAATTTCGCAGAAATTTTGCCATTTTTTCCCGGAAACGTTTCCCTTTCGCTCTCGTGAAAAAGGATCTGTTGAGGGGCGGTATAAAATATTACAATTTCTTCGAATTAAAATTTCGCAGAATTTTCGTCATTTTTTCCCGGAAACGTTTCCCTTTCGCTCTCGTGAAAAAGGATCTGTTGAGGGGCGGTATAAAATATTACAATTTCTTCGAATTAAAATTTCGCAGAATTTTCGCCATTTTTTTCTCGGAAACGTTTCCCTTTCGCTCTCGTGAAAAAGGATCTGTTGAGGGGCGGTATAAAATATTACAATTTCTTCGAATTAAAATTTCGCATTAATTACGCATAATCATTTATATCGATTACTATGCATAATCACCGATCAAAACGGATGAAATTATTGTGCATAATAACCGGCGATTATGCTTAATCACCAGATTTATCACAATTACTGTATTTTATACATGGCACCAACCTGTAAATGTTGTCAAATTTAGTGCTCAATGATAACAATTCTGAAAAGTGCCCCGCGACGTAAAAAAATTTTGGAACCAGTTTTCTATCACTTTGGTCCCTCCCCACGAAATGAAAGTGATCCCCCTTGAAATGAAATTTCTGGCTAGGGGCCTGATGAAACACATGACGTCAATTATTTCACCACTGACGTAAGCTCCCAAAGCTGAAGTAAATTGCTATCCAAAGAATTCTCGTAATTTTGGTAGATTGTAAAAACCATGTCACTAAGTTTTATTGCACATTTAGGCTAACCAAATTTCTTCGAGAAAAATACCGGAACTCAGGATTTCAAATACGGGTAAAATACGTAACATCGCTAATCATCGCCATAAATGACGCCGAATGTAAGCACAACTGTAAGTTGAAAACTTTTGCAGAAATTTCTTAAAAAACACCAATGGCAGGAAACAAAGCATTACTCTGAGAGAATTGCAGTGAACAAAACTGGATTCCACGAAGTACATTGTAAAATAACGAAATAAAACGTTTGAAGGGGCAAACAATTAAATCAACGTTTAGTATTTGCCGTCTTGCAGTGGAGTAGTTTATGAGCTAGCGTTTTACTGTGGAAGTGTTGGTTCGAACCCCGATTCTCTCGGGCATGGATGTTTATTAACATTAACAAATTCCCTGAACAGATCATACAGGATCTCTTGAACATATTTGAGGATCACTTTATCAAGTAATTAAAAAAACCATGATGTATGTGAGATGAATATTCTTATTCATAGTTGTAATTATAGTGATATAATTTATGCGTCGAAAAATAATTTCAATAGTTGATTTTAATAAAGTATAAAACTATAAGCATCTAAAAGTAGGCTTTGTAGATTCTACAATGTAGAACATTCGTGACAAACCACGGCATTCTTGCAAAAAAAGTCGGGACAGCCAAAATAAAGTGAAAATACGGGAATGTCCCGGGAAATGCGTGACATATGTGTCATATGCATAAGGTCACCACAAAACGTTTGCTAAGTAGGCCTATATTTTGCTATTTATCTTTTATTTTCACTGTCCCGCATTTGTTTTTCAAAATGTCCCGTATTTTCGACTAAACTCACTTGACTCGCTGAAACTCGCTCAATCTTGACTGAAAACGTGGAGGAAGATAATTTTAATTTCTTACAAATCACGGTACGATTAATTATGATTGTAAACATAAACGTTCATGTCGTATATATATTTGTGACGTGTTTCTTTTTTACATAACAAAAGCTAGACATTTTTAAAAAAATATCAATAACATAACATTTATTTTGTGAAATACATTTTTATTTACAGCAATTTATAGTAGTCCTTCTTCGTACATACCCATCAGCATTTCTTTCCCATCACACACACAATTTAAACCATAATTATCAATTTTTCAACATTTGACAATTTTTTGAGAGATAGAATAGCAATAAGCACGGTGACCATACATCCCGTATTTCTCGGGACAGTCCCGGTTTTCTTCTGTTTTTTTGCTGTCCCGACTTTTTTGCAGAAATGTCCCGAGTTTTCAAATATTTTCAACGAAGTCAACTTTTATTCTTCAAATCAACGATTAAAATTATCTTTCCAGCTTAGAAATTACATCACAATAATGAGGCTTTTGGAATAGACATCATAATCATCATCAGCATTGGCGTACTCAAAGGGAACCCCCCCCCCCTCTCCGAGCCAAGATTATAGTGTTATTTTACAGGAAAAAAGGTAAAACCCCCTCAGAAGGTAAAAAAATCTCAATTCCCCCTCGAGAAAATTCTGCGTACGCCTATGATCATCAGTATCACTTGGAGGGACAAGCACAGCATGTTTTTCCCATGGAAAGCAATGTTAAAATTGTCGAATTTACCTTAGAAATGTGGAAATTTAGTAGGGTTTTTCGCCTCATCAATAATTTTAAAAATTGAACTGAATTCTCGAAAAACTGAGTTCGGTTAGAAATATGAAGCACAAAAAATTAAATATAAAATAATTAGCCGGACCTACTTTTGAGTTAGAAATTCATGCAATAACATTGATTTATATCTTCTCAAGCACAAAAATGAGAATTAATACTTCTGTATTGTTTTATAACATCCAATATCATCAATCTATATAGTTTAGGATGTTTTGAAGTTAATTATGGGCCCATAAATTACACTGAAGAAATTCCGCAGCTTTAATCAAGCATTTTTTGAAGCAAAAGCAGGCAAATCGATAACTTGAGCTTCAAGAAAATTTTCGAAATATCTAGCACCCATCAAAAAGAAAAAAAAACCAATTCATTTCTACGTTTCTTTAATTTTGATTTATATCTTTCATGAGTTGCGCAGGAAGTCGCCATATTGGTTACCATGTATGTCCCTCCAGAAAAAGGGAAATATCACGTGATTCAAAAAGCCTCATTAAGAGACTAAAAACAAGAATATTCATCCCACACATTTGTCATGTTTTTTTTTAATTCACTGCAATTTGAAGTGGCGCTTTATTTCTCGCGATTGGCGAATTTTCTGTGATTTTAGCACGAGTTAACGACTTCGCTTACTTTTGGCATCATTTAGCGATAATTGACATTGTCCCACATTTTCCCGTATTTCGAATCCCAATTTCACGTATTTTTCTTGAGCAAATATGGTCGGCCTAACAATAAGCAATTCTTTACTTAGGATCTCTATCTCCCGTATTTCCACCGATAAAATATGGTAAACCTACGTATACCAATTTGTTTTCCGTGACCGACATACCACGGTCACTTTCCCTCGAACAGATGAGTTAACGGGCGCTTTATACATTATATTTTTTGTTCATAAATCCGTAGATGAAAATTTCGGTTACTTCAAGACAAAATGATATCGCATAATCCACATTTGCAAGTTCCATTTATCAATGATGAAATATTAACAGAAAGACGAAACGGGGGTCTTTTTTGACGCTGCACGCTGTTTAAGCTTACATATCTCTGCTAAGAATAAACCGAACCACCTGGAATTTCTGGACTTTTCCTGATTTAGCATGTTCTTATTGTATACCAAAGCTTCCTTTCGTCATCTTTTTTAACAACGAAGCTACGAGCGGATATACCTAGAAAGACCGAAGGGGGCCATAGTGACCCTTCCTTATATTCTAGCACAATATGCGGTAAATACTACTATCGTCGTCACAATTGATTTCTAAGTAGGTTATAATCCTTCTGAAAGTCTTTTTTGCATTTGACCTTGTGTGTGAACTTTCTTTTCCTCTCATTCTTCTCTGCAAGTGTCGTCAGCAGGTGTGTGATTTTTGGTTTTTGTCAAGCATTCTTGCCATATTATCCGTTAAATTGTTTATTCTGGGACGTAGAAAATTTGAGTGCATGTGATCTTCTCAAACAGTTAGTTTAGAACATAGTTTCCCAAACTTTTTGTTCCATCGCCCCCTTCTTCAGATAAATTTTTCCCTCATCACCCCCCAACTCAAACGAACCCATAGTATCCTATGTTATACCCGTGGCTTCTATCGCCCCCTTGGCCCTTTCTATCGCCCACCAGGAGGCGATATCGCCCACTTTGGGACACATTGGTATAGAATGACGAGAAAACGTATATTTACTGAAGAAATACTCCAGGAGATGCTCCATTAGATGAGAGAAACTCTGGAAGCAGTTATGATGAAAGTGCAGAAGAGCATAGACCTTCCCTATGTCGAACTGTAGTGAAGAAAGTAGCGGCTCTGATGAAGATTTAAATCAATATAAAATTATTTCTCGGGCGCGGTAGCCCAGGTCGATAAGATACTCGCATAAAGTACCAAAGGATGTTTAGAGGTGTCGCGAGTTTGATACCCGGTTCGTCTTTGTCAGAAAACTTTCCTGGCACAGGGGTACAACAGACACGGCGACTTGACCGCATGAAGTCCCCCATTGAGGAGTTAGTGCACCAACCTCTCGATGAGCTTAGAAACAAGCTTGCCGTTCGGAGTCGGCAATAAATTGTAGGTCCCGGTCTAATTAGCTCTCGTGTGCAGAAAATGACAGTGGTGTGACTCATTATAACTCGTTGAAGCCACAGAAACGATCTAAGAAACTGCAGCAGATGGGAGCATATGGAAAATCATAGAACCTTCCTCAACTTTAGGATGTCGAGGATCACAAAATATATTGAGAGAAAATCAAGGCCCCACATTTTATGCGTTCAAAAAACATAAATGAAAGTGTTCTGGGTTCGTGACGCCTTATTTTCTGCGACAAAATGATTCGACATATACAGAAGCTGAAGCCCATCGTCGTCTAAATGAAACTTCTTGATCAGTTTCTTTGCTTGAACTGGATGCAACGATATCCATTATGTATGCAAGAGGTGCAAAAAACTTCCTACTGAATTCATTGTGGTCGTCGAGATTTGGGGTCCTCTATTTTTTCCCCAAACAATGACAAGATATCGTTTCAAAGAAATTTTGAAATTCATGCGATTCGATCTGACCAATTTTCTCTTGCATGTTCACTATGGATTTCATTCATAGAATACAGTGCGACTTGCTACAAACCAGGGCCCAATCTAACTGTGGACGAACAACTTCTACCCTCAAAAGCAAGATGTCCATTTACACAGTATATCCCAAGTAAGCCAGACAAATTTGGGATAAAATTCTGGCTTCTTGCCTGCGTTGATTCCAAATATATTCTGAATGGACAGAAAATCAGTTTCGATTACACTGGGACAGATAACACCAGACCAGCAAATCAACTTGTCTATGAATATGTAATTCGATTAGTCAAACCTTATCTAGGAGAATGTCGAAACAAACAAAAAAAGATGATTATTTTACATCACTGAGATTATGTGCATTTTTGAAAAGGACAAGCTTGGTTGGGACCCTTCAAAAAGACCGTCGTGAGGTACCTCCAACTGCAAAAACAGGAACACAGAATCTATACTCGTCGATAGTATTCAAAACTGGAACTGATATCACGCTGACATCTTATCAGAGAAAAAAAAAATTAAAAATGTTCTAGTTTTGAGTTCACTTCATACTGATGTCACTATCAACGAAAACGTGAAAAAGACCCCAGAAACAGTTGCCTACAATAACGAAATTAAATATGGAGTCGACATCGTGGATCAAATGGTGCGATTATACACGAATAAGAATGGAAGTCATCCCTGGCCAATGCATGTTTTCGGAAAAAATTACGAACCTCAACAGATCCTTTTTCACGAGAGCGAAAGGGAAACGTTTCCGGGAAAAAATTAGGAAAATTCTGCGAAATTTTAATTCGAAGAAATTGTAATATTTTATACCGCCCCTCAACAGATCCTTTTTCACGAGAGCGAAAGGGAAACGTTTCCGGGAAAAAATGAAGAAAATTCTGCGAAATTTTAATTCGAAGAAATTGTAATATTTTATACCGCCCCTCAACAGATCCGTTTTCACGAGAGCGAAAGGGAAACGTTTCCGGGAAAAAATGGCGAAAATTCTGCGAAATTTTAATTCGAAGAAATTGTAATATTTTATACCGCCCCTCAACAGATCCTTTTTCACGAGAGCGAAAGGGAAACGTTTCCGGGAAAAAATGGCGAAAATTCTGCGAAATTTTAATTCGAAGAAATTGTAATATTTTATACCGCCCCTCAACAGATCCTTTTTCACGAGAGCGAAAGGGAAACGTTTCCGGGAAAAAATGACGAAAATTCTGCGAAATTTTAATTCGAAGAAATTGTAATATTTTATACCGCCCCTCAACAGATCCTTTTTCACGAGAGCGAAAGGGAAACGTTTCCGGGAAAAAATGACGAAAATTCTGCGAAATTTTAATTCGAAGAAATTGTAATATTTTATACCGCCCCTCAACAGATCCTTTTTCACGAGAGCGAAAGGGAAACGTTTCCGGGAAAAAATGACGAAAATTCTGCGAAATTTTAATTCGAAGAAATTGTAATATTTTATACCGCCCCTCAACAGATCCTTTTTCACGAGAGCGAAAGGGAAACGTTTCCGGGAAAAAATGACGAAAATTCTGCGAAATTTTAATTCGAAGAAATTGTAATATTTTATACCGCCCCTCAACAGATCCTTTTTCACGAGAGCGAAAGGGAAACGTTTCCGGGAAAAAATGACGAAAATTCTGCGAAATTTTAATTCGAAGAAATTGTAATATTTTATACCGCCCCTCAACAGATCCTTTTTCACGAGAGCGAAAGGGAAACGTTTCCGGAAAAAAAAAAGAAAATTCTGTGAAATTTTAATTTTATGTAATATTTTATACCGCCCCTAAAGAGATTTGTTGGAAGAAGATATTTCATACTTTGCCTGGATTGTGTTTAGGCATTCTATAGAATGACTAGTCATTCTATAGAATGCCTAGGCAAAGTATAGAATAAAACCGGTATTTCATACTTTGCCTGAAACGACCAGGCATTCTATACAATGCCTAGGCATTCTATAGAATGCCTGGATTTCATACTTTGCCGGTAACATATATATTTTGTTAGTGCTCATATTATTTCTCGGAATTATTTATTTTTTGTCGGTTCAGAAATTATTTCTGCTATTCATTTACATTTTTGCCAGTCTGTGAATTATTTCACCTACTTATTTATTATTTTTTGTAGGTTCTCAAATTATTTCCATACAATTGCTTATTTCTTGCCGGTCCGCTCATTATTTCTCCCAGTCATTTATTTTCTGTCAGTCTGCAAATTATTTCCGCAATTTATTTATTTTTTGCTGGTCCTGAAATTATTTCTCACAATTTTTTGCCAGTCGGTGAATTATCTCTCCCATTAATTTTTTTTTATTTGCCAGTCATGCAAATTATTTTATCTATTTATACATTTTTGATTGGTCCTCAAATTATTTCGCAAAATTATTATTTCTTGCCGTTCAGAGAAATTGTCAACTTTTCACTAGTCCGGGATGTAAATAAAAAGGGGAAAAAAATACAATTTGGAAGTTATTGATTTCATTTCGGCTCACTAGATGTCACCACGTTACTGAAATCAATGACGACATATTTAATACTTTTCTTCATTATTAGATAGTTATTCTACCCCCACACCTTTATTTAAAGCCGTTGAATCCAATTTCAGTGAACTTCATGTGGTCCATTGTTATCTCTCGGATACGATAACAACGACCGCTACACACTGTAAGCTAGATAACGTTTTTACGCACGTTTCGGATAACGTTCCAGACGCACGATATCTTCTTGCTTGGGTTCCGATAACGTAGCTAAAAAAAAAAAAAATTCTGCAAGGAAAAAAGAACTCATTAATTTCTCGCCAAGGACATGTTTATTACAGGGGCATTGTTTGTGATGGATTATCGTGATCGTGATTGGTATTTAGAAGCATAGAAACAGCGGTAACGTGCGTTGCAATGCTATTGCTTGGCGATAAGATCGTCCGAAGTCCTACGATCACAAGGAAAACAAGGGGATTGATATCGTGGTACACACACACCCAGTAGCTGTCATCCAAGTCAAAGAAGCATTCTTACTAAGGTACAGCTGTTCAGTGGTGTAAACATTCCGCTACTGTCCCCGAGTGCAAATATTATGGCAGCCGAAGAAGCCCGAAAATATGTGCAGTTTCTGAGATCTTGCGAGAATGAGCTCCCCGAACCAGTCGCCGGAGAAATCAAAGGTAATTTTTGGGTTATACGCAGTGCCGTCTTAACGCATGGGCCCCACCCGGGCATGGCCTGGGGGGCCTCCAGGGCCGTCTTAAGAGCATCATGGGACCCCCCCGGCCAAGTGATTTTTTTTCTGAGGCCCTAACAGGCAAATTCTCCGAAATTTCAACTATTTCTCATTTTTATGTGGCCCCTGGGCCTTGTCCGGGTACGCCCATGCGTTAAGACGGCACTGAGGGCCTCAAGACAAGAGGGGCCTCAGAAAAACGAGAAGCAGTTGAATTTCTCGAGAATTTCCCAGGTTGGGCCTCAGAAAAATCACTTGCCCTATGGGATCCATTATGCTCTTAATACGGCCTTGGTTATACGAACCTTGTTATAGGAAAGGCCTAGTAGTAGCTAAGTACTATCAGCCTGGGGATACGCTATTCTACTTCATAATGACTAGAGCCCGGATTATATGCGATAAAAAAGTGGCAAAATATGAAATATGCACTGAAAAATGCCGAAATACGCGTAAGAAAACGTTGAAATGTGCTCTAAGAATAAAGGCAAATCTTCATTTAAATATTCTGAGATAGTCCATGAAATCAAAAATATGTGCACAAAAATGAAAACAACTCCACCTAGTAATGTCAAAGTACATACAGCATAAAAAATTAAAAATACACGCAAAAATGAAAATAATAATAATAATATGCATTCGAAAGTGCCAAAAAAAGAGAAGAAAAAATCATAAAAATTGAAAATATACATTTAGAAATGCTAAATTTTGCATTGAACAATACCGAAATGTGCATCGAAATATGCATGAAATGAAAAAAATTATTCAACATTATAGGTATATTCAAAAATATGAGTGAAATGAAAAAAAAAAGCATAAACAGAAAAAAATGCATAAAAATTAAAAATGCGCATTAAAAAAAATGCATAAAAAATATGCACAGGAAGGAGAAAAAATTATGCATATTAAAAGCACTGAAGTGTGGCCTATATATATATATATATATATATAAAATAACCTAAGAGAAAAGAAAAATACGCTGTAAAAGTATAAAATATGGGGAGACGTAAAAAATGAAGAAGAAATGTATTCAGAAATGCAAAAATGTGCATGTAAAAGTTACTAAAAATATGCCTTGAAATGAATAAAGGCAATGGTAGAATATTTTATTTAAAACATGATTTGAATAAATTTGATGAATTAAAATTTATAAAATAATTATGTAAACATTATTACAATGTAATGAATAGGAAAAAAAAATGCTAAAAATATGCTCTTATTTCTAAAATTTCGGTGATTTATGCATTTATATGCACTTTATTGTTCCGGAACTGTGTGGCGTTAATATCTAAACAGGCCGCGAGTCACCTAAGTGATCTGATAATGTGCCCGACGACACTAGAAATGTGTCGCCTAGTTTATTTTTTATAAAATTATAGGTTTGATCACGGGTCACATTAGATGACACCGAGGGCCAGATTTGGCCCACGGGGCAGGGATTGACCATATACGCTGTAGACAGTGAAAACGCAAGATGCAATCACACGCATTGATTTTTTACTTGAATAATTTTCGAATAAATCCAATTGATATTCTGTAAAGGGGAAGGGGGCTTCTTTCAAAGGAGTCTCAGTTATGCGACTTACGCATTTACACGACGTTTTGAACCGGATTCTTGAGAATGGTATAAACGAGGTTCCAGATATATAATAATGAATTTTTTTCCCGTTTCGTTCATTTCCGGAAGGTCAAATTCCAACATGGCTGCGAGGGACGCTCATCCGCAACGGTGGAGGGACCCTGCACATCAACAAGGATAGATACAATCATATATTCGACGGGATGGCTCTACTACACAAGTTTTCCATCCAGGACGGCCAGGTGACGTATCTCAACAAATTCCTGAGAAGCGACGCCTACCGGAAGAACATGGAAGCCGGCCGGATCACGGTATCTGAATTCGGGACAAAACAGAGTCCCGACCCTTGCAAGACTATATTTCAGAAGTACGTGAGACAATGATCACATTTAAAAATTTCTACAGGGAGGGTGTGCAAAAAAGTTCGCGAGTAGAAACTTCAAAAATTCATAATAACCGGAAAAATAACCGGAATAAAAAACGGTTTGCAGGGTTAGCATGGGTAGGTCAAGGGAATTTTTTTACGACGAGTAAAAAAAACAAAAAACTCAAAAACAGACGATAGACGGCGCTGACGTGCACGAGTCAAAGAAAAGACACGCAAATAACGAACGGAATGCCTCCAAATCGTTTATTACAGCAGTATGTGTTCCACATGACCACCACCACAGGGAATAACACACTGCAGGAGAGTCACAATTCCAGCAACGGAAGAGTGCAGTAGGTCCACATACACGGTTTACAACGGTGAACTGGTTGTGAATTTAGGTTCTTATAATTGTCTCATTTGCATATTTTCACCGAAGTCGCTTGTACCAGTGCTGCTACCTATCGTCTGTTTTTTGAATTTTTTCCCTGTCTTAAAGAAATTCCCGTGGCCTAGCGATGCTAACCCTGCAAACCGTTTTTTATTTCGGTTTTTATTCATTTTTAAAGTTTCTACGGAATTTTTGTCCACCCTATATATATATATATTCAACCTTTATATATACTTCAACCTTTTTGCTCACCGGTGCTCACTAGAGCACCGAAAACTGCACGATAATAGCTTACGATTGCGATCGGCATTCGCTATCCACTTGAGTTAAACATTGATGATTTAGCAACATGCTGATTATTATTTAAGTGTAATCGTATGTCAGAGTAGTCATATACGTAGGTGCTCTTCATCTAAAGATGAGCATAGACAGTGCTCGCAAATCATGTGAGGAAAATTTATCGCCGACAATTCACCGCCGGGAAAAATCACAGACAACAATTCACCGCGAGGTGAAACTCAACGACAGATAATTCATCACAAGTGATGCAGTGAGTGAGAGGGGATGTGAGCATAGTGTAGTGGTAAGTGGTCAGTGAGCAAGTGAATAATTGATCAAGTGAGTCAGAGAGCAAGTGAGTGAGTTGGTGAATCAACGAATGAATAGATGAGCGAGTGAGTGAATAAACGAGTGATTGTGTGAGCCAAGATGGGAAAATAAGCTAGTGAGTTAGCAGCTGAGAAAATGAAGAAGTGGGTAGGAGTGAGTGTCACTCATACTGTCCCTCCCTCACTTCACTAATACGGTAACTCACACCCGATCGCTCACTTACTTGGTACCTCACGTACTCACTCGATCACTCATCCGGTCACTAGCTCATTCGCTCACTCACTCGCTTATACTCACAGACTTGCTCAATCACTCGGTCACTCATTCACTGGTGATGAACTTTGGCGTTGAATTTTCCGTAAATCCTTGCAAATCACCGAAAGGTTGACGTTCCTTGATCGTGAAAAGCAAACAAAAACCCTATCGATTAAATCCACTTAATATTCATAACTTATCAGACTTCTTTGACGTTTCAAATGAAACTTCCATTAAATTTTTTTCAGGTTGATGAGCACTTTCTCAACATCAGAGATGACTGATAATGACCTGGTCAACGTGGTACAATACACGGACGAATTCTACGCCCACAGTGAGACGAACTACATCTGGAAGATCGATCCGGGAACGTTGGAAGCTCAGAAGAAGGTAAATACAGTCAAACACGTTCATAACGACCCTCGGCTATAACGTCTTATAGTTGATCGTCCTAGATGTTTCCCATAGACCACGGGTGGCCAATTTATTCCTGTTCGTTGGGCCAACATAATGGTCAGCTGCAGCGTCGCCGGCAGCACCAATGGTGTTACTTTTGTGTATAAGCCACACCATTATTTAAACTAATTAATTATTAGATTGCTTTAGGCTCTAGAAATAAGAGCTTGTGATCAGTAAGTTAATCCGGAAACCTGCTGTTGGAAACAGTAGCTCAAAGAGCGATCATAAATTTAACTTAATACCCGGTACTTTAACCTTGTCGGGGACCACACAAAATCACTTCACGGGCCTCGTGCTGCTCGCGAACCAGCTGTCAGCTACCCCTGCCGTAGACTAACGTGAATGAACTTTGCTTATAACGTCGATGAAAACACAAAACACAACTACTTCGGATATAACAACACTTTTTCGACGTTTTTGCTTCTTGGCTTACCGGATTAAGGCAGGGGTCTTCAACCCGTGGCCTTCGGATAGATAGATAGATAGAAGCGCTCACGACCCCAGACAAATGCAAAGCAACTTACTTCCATTACCTCAAGTGATGCAGGGTTACGGGTCACGTAACGAATTTGCGGGAACCCGGAGCGAGAGAAAACATTTTTTTCGGAAACTTAAATTTCATAAAATTATTTCCAGACGTTATCGAAAAGGTCTTTACATAATTACAAAATTTAAAGAAATTTTGAACAGAAAGAACACCTTAATTAAAGAAATAATTTCATAATTGATGAAAATTTATAATTAATGGAAAAATAATTTCATAATTGATGAAAATTTATAACTAATGGAAAAATAATTTCATAATTGATGAAAATTTATAATTAATGGAAAAATAATTTCATAATTGATGGAAAAATAATTTCATAATTGATGAAAATTTATAGTTAATGGAAAAATAATTTCATAATTGATGGAAAAATAATTTCATAATTGATGGAAAAATAATTTCATAATTGATGAAAATTTATAATTAATGGAAAAAATAATTTCATAATTGATGAAAATTTATAATTAATGGAAAAAATAATTTCATAATTGATGAAAATTTATAATTAATGGAAAAAATAATTTCATAATTGATGAAAATTTATAATTAATGGAAAAATAATTTTATAATTAATGGAAAAATAATTTCATAATTAATGGAAAAATAATTTCATAACTAATGGAAAAATAATTTCATAATTGATGAAAATTTATAATTAATGGAAAAATAATTTCATAATTGATGAAAATTTATAATTAATGGAAAAATAATTTCATAATTGATGAAAATTTATAATTAATGGAAAAATAATTGTAGAAAATTACTGAAATCAATATTATAATTGCAAAACCACTGACAGAAATAATTTCAGAATTGAGACTCTAATTTCAGAATCATTAAAAGCAATTATATTTATGAAAAAAAAAATTAAGAGAATTAGTGAGAGAAATAATTTGATGAAAATAATTAACGATAATAATAATTGAATTTTTAAAATTAATGGAAAATAATTTGAAAATTTCCGGTGCAAATTTGAGAATTAATTGCACTCATCCATGTCGTTATGTTTCAAACCGTTTTTGTATAGTTATTGAAATAAAAACATTAACTTATCATACAGTCCCCGTGAGCCGAAAAACTCAATTGAAAAGTTGGTGCCCTGTCTCTCGTCTACGTGCAATATTCGATGAGATATTTCAATTCGAAAAACGAAGGAGACTTGGGGGGGGGGGGAGAAACACCAATAAATGCGGGAAAACCCGTTTTATCCGCATTTAATGCTCTTTTGCTTCTCAAATTTCCTCCGTTTCTCGAATTCGAGTTTCTGAGCGAATATTGCACTTGGAAACGTGGAAATTTTTTTGTTTGTTGGCATCAGGAGAGACAGAGCACCAACTTTTTCAGTTGGGTTTTTCGGCACACGGGGATTGTATATGAGAAGTTAATGTTTTTATTTCAATAACTATACAAAACGCCTTGAAACATGAAGGACATCGATGAGTACTACACTTTATTCGCACCTCTAGGACCATAGGCGGATATAAACTTGGAAGTCTGGGGGGGCACGGTCATTATTGCTGGGAGGGCACGATGATGATGATGTCAATTCATATATACATTATATCAGTCGACTGCACCTCTGACGCTGGGGGAGGGGGGGGGCGCAATGCCTTCACCCCCGTATCGCCGCCCATGTTCCACTTTCCGACATGCTTATACGGAGATGTCCGTATTTTCCGACATTCTTAAAATAAAAATGCCTCGTTTTTCAATGTGGAGCTAAAAAAATAGCCTTAAATAAAATCGAGGTATGGCAATAATTTGCATAATTTATAAATTATATTATGGATAATGAATATGACCGCGTAATATAGATATTCATCTCCCATCTATTTGCCACTTTATAACTACTTCCATCCATCCCGAAATACGTTTTAATTCACTGCAGACTTGATGCGCATCTATACGTTTAAGCTGATCACATTTCTTTGAAGAAACAAGACGGAAAATTAGGATTGTGCCCCTAATACGGGACATCTCCAATTATGGCCAAAGGTGAGAAGAGCTGCCAATTGCCAATCGTGGGTAATGATGCGCTACTGCAAACTGAATTGAAATGAATTACACGAAAGAAAACATTTAAATATGACAAATTTGTGAAATGAATATTCATGTTTACAGCAATAATTACCATAATGCAATTTATAAGTTGGGAAAGTAATTTTGATGTTTGATTTCAATAAAGATTTAAAATTCAAGTTCATTCGCGTTGAAAATACGAGAAATAACGAGACGTTATATTGCACAAAAGTCGGAACAGTCAACATCAAGAAATACGGGACGTATGGTCATCCTTTTTACATCCCACACCGTACATGTTTTTAATTTCACATTGACTACGCGTTTTCTCATTGAATTATCGATTTGTTACAGGTCGCTCTCTCCCAGTACGTACCGGTCAAAATGGCCACGGCCCACACCCACGAAGGAAAAGATGGTACGGTCTATAACATCGGAAACGCTCTCGGCACTAGAAATGGATACACGATCGTGAAATTTCCACCTAAAAGTAAGCTTTTCATCACAGAGAAAATATAGTTTTTTATTATCTCGTTTGACTTGTTTCGATACAGTGAAACCTCGCTATAACGATACTCGGTATGACGACAAATACCTTCTACAACTTTTGGTTCTCAAACTTTTGTCGCTGCGGTTTTCTTGCCTTAGTCAGCGTTAATATCAGTGGTACCCAGAATAGTTTAGTTAAAGAACCCTCTTAAGCATAGTTTCACAACCCTTTTTGTCCCACATCGTCCCGTTCTTCAAAACTTTTTTTTCTCCCATCGCCCCCCAATACAATCTAACCCATAGAATCCTGTTATACTCGTAGCTTCTACCGCTCCCCGTGGAACATTCCATCTCCGGGGCGTTAACGACCACCTAGGGAACCACTGCTCTAAAGCATAGTTTCTCAAACTTTTGATTCCATCGCCCCCTTTTCCTCAGAAATGTTTTCTTCCCATCGCCCACTAACTCAAGTGAACTCATAGGCTCCTATATTAAATCCGGAGCTTCTATCGCCCCCTTGGAATATTCCATCGCCCACAAGGGAGACGATATCACCCACTTTAGGAAACACTGCTCTAAAGCAACAGTCCTCAACCTATGCTCCGCAAAAACCCTTTGTGCAGTGCGGGCCACTTCATTGGTTTGAGACTCATCGTCGTGAACCGGATATAAAAAAGACGCTTAAATAACTTTTACAAAATTAGGTTTGAGCTCGGGAGCCACATCAGATGACTCCGTGGGCCATGAGTTGAGCATGTCTGAATGTGCACTTCCCATAAGTTCCACGGGCACTACAGGAAAACGAGATAAAGCAGATTATTTGACAATGAAATAAAAAGGGAGGGCCCCCGAGCCGAGGAGTACGCAAGGGGGTTGGGGGGGGGTAGAGGTGGGGTCCATGCCTCTCCCCTCAAGCCTACCGAAAATTAGAAAAAAAGTAATATTTCGGTAAAAAAAATCAATATATCGAGAGAAAATAACTTCTATATGCTATTTTAAACAAATTTCTGTTAATTTAAATGCCTTCTGAAGGGTGGCAACTCAAAATGTCACGGAAGAAAATTTTTGCGCCCCCCCCCCCCCACCAAAAGCCTTTCGTGCTCCATTCCAATGGTCGATCCTAATAAGTACTAAAAAAATTATAGCTTTTATTGGTGATTATGCATAATGCCCAATTTTCGCGTCTTCGGTGAATATGATAAATCGTACTACATGATTATACTGCACACACACACACATGATAACTCGTATACCCATATTGTATCATTATATCGGGGGTACGATCGTAAAATTTTTCATTATATCGGGGGTACGATCGTAAAATTTTTCATTATATCGGGGGTACGATCGTAAAATTTTTCATTACATCGGGGTCCGGCTATATTCATCACACATAAGACTCACTTGGATTTTTTTTTTTTTTCATATTTATCAAATTCACGCCAGTGTATTCATAATCACAGATAAAGGTGATAAATTTCTAATACTTTTAGCCAATTAACGAAAGGAATTTGGTTATTGTGCATAAACGCGGATAAAAGTGATAAATTTATCAAACTTAGCAAGACGATTGGTAAGTATGCTTAATTACCGGGTATTATGTGTAATGACCAATTTATGAAATTTACCGTAAGGGGCCGTTCAAGTATTACGTAAGCAAATGTTTAGCCATTCAATTAAAAATATTTCATATTTTCATAAATAGTGGTTGATGACATAAGCATTATCCAACCCCCCCCCCCCTATCATCAAAAGTCAGCAAATCGAAAACTTCCTCCCCCCACCCCATCGATGCTGACGTAATACTTGAATGGATGGCCCCTAACATCGCCATTTCACCGTGACGGCCCTGACTAAGGTCAACGACGTCCTTAGGATCCGCGACGCACACTTTGAGAACCACTTCTCCACAAAGTTTTTGTTTCTTTGGTCCGCAGAGTATCGTTATATCGAGATTACACTGTAATGTAATCGGAAATTTTCTCAATTTTTTTTGCAGAAGAGAAATCGGACGGAGCGTTTGACCGAGGGTCAGTCGTCGCGAAGATACCGTTCTCGAAGTTCCTCCGACCGAGCTATTATCACAGTTTCGGGTTATCTGAGAACTACGTCATCTTCTTGGAGCAACCCTTCTTCCTGTCTGTGTGGAACTTGGTCAAAGGAACGGCACCAAGCGAATCCTTGAACTTCGTGAACGAAAAAGTACCACATGCTCAAATATTTTCCAATAATCATCATTGATATGTATTGTAAAATCCAGGGCTTATACTATTACGTTGGGGCTATTTCGAGAGGTACAGTTGTACCATTCTTATAACTACGTTAGGGCAACTTCGGGAGTCCTGACGTCCAGGGAGAGGTTACAGATGATATACCCTCAGATGCAGGACCGTCTTAAGAGCACCATGGGCCCCCGAGCCAAGTGGTTTTTCTGAGGCCCTACCAGGTAAATTATAGAAAATTTCAACCAAATCTCATTTTTGTGAGGTTCCCCTCTTCTCTTGGGGCCCCGGTCCGTGCCCGGGTATGCCCATGCGTTAAGACGGCACTGCTCAGATGAGGTGAGAATTGACAAAATTTTACGTATTTTTGTTGTAATAGCTATGGCCATCAATTTGGAGCTACGTAATTTTTCGTCATTGTTGTATAGACCCTAGCAGGGCTGGAACTACAGCGAAGCAACTGCCTCCGGGCGGAAAAATTTAAGAGGCGGCAGTTTTTGGTGGAAACAAAAAAACACCGTTATAAAATTATCGAATGTTGAAGTTGCGGGCCGGTAAAATCATGTTTGCCCAAGGCGACAAGCATGATTTTACCGGCCCGAAAGCAGCGATTCTCTCAAATTCTGTAAGTCGCGGACTACCCCACATCCCCGGGAATCTTGAGCCCCGTTTACGTGGGACAATAGAAAAAGCGGGTTTAAAACCCGCTTCAAGTATTTTCACCGATGACAGCTCTCCATTTCTCTCCTTATATAGAAAAAATAAGCCGTCAAGCTAGCGCTAGAACTCCCATTGCTACCGCAATATAGCACATGTGAACGGGGCTTCGGTGTCTACCATAGAGCCACATTTATATAGCGGAAAAAACGGCGAGGAAAGATGTTCTCGGGCGCATATTTCTCAAACGCTCTATTCCGCGATCACACGATTTTTTTCTTAATTTTTTTCCACACAGCCAATCACGTTGCCTCAGCCTCTACGATAATTTGCGTAACTCTACGATATCTTCATTTTCGTATCTGATCGCGGAGCAGTGGTGCAAACGAGGTAGACATTTCCACGGATGTTCCGCGAGGCATTTCAAATGTGCAATAGCGTTATTTTCAATGTTATTATAAACGATTTTATTTTTTAAACCAACAAATACATTGAAAGCAAACTTAACTATTCAACCAAAGCTAAGGGCACATCACGTTTTCCAATTTCTGAAAATGTGATAGAAAATTTTTGCAAATTTTAGTAAAAAATTTCTCCAATTTATCAATGCATTTTCCGATAGCAAATGAAATTTAATTAAAATTCGATTGAAAATGAACAAAAATATTATAGTATAAAAATATATATATATATATATATGTGTACATTACGTACGTAAACAGCTATAAAATATTTAAAAATCGGAACTTCGGAAAAGAAAATATACTAAAAGACAAATACGTGTTTTATAACAATATTGGTCTTAATTTCTTCTGCATGCTTTTAGTTATAATATTTAACCGATTTACTATATGCGGTACTTGTATTTTAAGAGTCTGCAAAATATATTGTAAAATTTATTGCATCAGTAAAGAAAATTAAAATGTTTAAATCAGGGGCGTAGCCAGAAATTTCGTTCGGGCGGGGGGGGGGACCAAAATGACAGAACAATGGATTTGGCCATCTTTTTCCGGTCATTTTCTCACATTTCGTTACGACGACGACGACCAGACCCCCAAGTCCCCTCCCCCTCGCTACGCCCTTGGTTTATATTATTCTCTGGGGCGAGTGGAAAAACAAATAGTTCACTTCCACGAGCTGGGTTCGAACCGAGGCCTTCAAGTTCACGGTCCAACGCACTATCACTTACACCAATTCGGGTGGTGGGGAAGGTCCTAAAACCGTTTACCACCAAAGGCATATACTTTTAGTGATTTTTTTTTTTTTTTCAAAACGTATTACCACAATTTTATCACGCGCTACCAAATTAACCACGGAATTTTAATCCTTTCCTTACGTGAATTAAAATACACAATTTTATGTTTGGCACAAAGCGTGTTGATGTTTCAGAATACATTACAAGGATTACATAACAAGCCACCTTGGACTTGACTTTTGACGGACAGTATTAATAGTAGAAATTAAGGTAGTGGGAATTATCGTAAACCAAGAAGAGACGTGATCGGCTGAAATCGCGGAATAGCGGGGCATTTGCGGAATTAGCTTCTCGGACAATGGAGGACATTCCATTCAGTACTACTAAATATGATGCGATGGCATTGACATCTACTGAACTGCAAATAACTAAAACAACATTTTATACTCTTATAGAGAGATATCAGTATAAGTACAATGTTTGTAAAAAATCATAACAATTATAACATTTTAATAATCATAACATTACTTCTGCAATCCACCAACGTTAAAGTGGTTCTCTTACGAGTAATTTAAATATATATATTTTTTTAAAATTCCTAAAGTAATTTGTTTACATGATTATTATTTTTTATCAAATTGGTATTAATTTTATTTACAATCCTACAATTGGGCCGTAGACCCCCCAGGGGTGCAGGCACCCCCAACTGGGTACCGCTGGACTAGAGTAAAAAATAAAAAAAACATTATTAAAAAATTTTTTCTAATTTATAAATTTACCCTGTGTAAATGTCCTCTTCTATGTTGTTTGAGGAGAAGTTACTCCTCTAACAATGTTTTTAATTTCTATAGCAGCCATCGCTGTATTCTGAGATTAAAAAAAACAGAAACGAATTTTCAAATTTTCTTCTTTACAAATCTAATAGGAACTTCATCATAAAATTTGCCTCATCTTCTATCACTTACCCACAAAATGTCTGCAGTGCATTTTTGCCTGCACTCGAACAGCTACAAAAATTCCTAGCATAGTTTGTCTGGTGTAATCCTGTTTCGATGCAAAAACTCTTGCGACAATACGCACTCACCCCAGAATCAAGAAAAATTGTATAAATTTTTAAAAATTCGTGACGATCTTAACTTATGAGTTAAATGAAAGAAAAATGCTTATCTTCTCTCACAACGATAGTAGCTCGAGTACTACATACACACGTTCTCAACATTATCTGACAACGGAGGGAACAGCTTTTCTAGAAGCAAAACCAAAATGAAACAAAAACTAAGCGGAATTTCAAACTCGCTAAATTCTTTTCTGCATAAAGTTTACCAAAATAAAATTTCAAATAAATATGTTGGTATATGCATTTAGGCAAAAATAGATTAAATTCTCTATGCCTTGGACAATTCTCACCCCGTTTGACGGTAATTAGATATAAAAAGATTAACACCAGATGTTAACGTGCTTCGAGGCCTCTTGCATTCTAATGTTGATTGCGAAATTCTATTTCCGTCCAAGTCTGTGACGTCATGTTGAAATACGAATTTCTTTGCTTTCAAAACCACCAGTGTTCAGTCAGTTAACCCATTTTTGACTGCTCTTTAAATTCTTGATGAAATTGCTAAATATTTATATTATATACACGATGACTGGTTACTTTGATAACATACTTAAGAAGTTTCAAAAAATTGAACATAATAATTCAGCATGTTTTGCTTTGTAATTTTTGTAACTTTCAAATGAATTCACTTTTCAAATGATTTTGGGAAATGTTGTGTGTCATGTAATGAAATAAATTCGGGGAAAAATTTTTTTTTTGCTAATTTTGAAAAAAAATAATAATTTCTGTTCATGGTCGTGAAAAAAAATTCGGATTGAAAATCAGGATAAAGTTTCCGAAGATTTAGTTTTTTTGAAAAGTCATAAAAAATCGAATTGCTTTGCAAACAGAATTCAAATACTAATGTAATAATACCCAAAAATATTGATTTCGTACAAAAAATTGCATTAGAATTACTTGCAAAACACTTCAACAAAACGTCAAAAATGGGATATCAATCCTTGACAGTTTTAAAATCATGGAATTTGTTTCCAGTATCAATTTGGTACTGTCTATGTCCGTGTATACCGCGATAACCTTCATCATGACATAAAGCATGCATGATGAATACGTGGAACAAAAGTGTTGAAACCACCAAGTGTTGAACGAAGTTTGTTGAACAGTAGCTTTTGATGCTGCTTTGGTGTAATTCGTCAAAACAAATTCACCAGCGGCAAGCATTCGTTTTGAGCCCACCAATTCAATTTTGAAAGAACCAAGAGTGAATTCGCTGAGCGACCCCCAGGTCTGACACCCGAAACATCTTAGTTTGCGGACAGAATTCATGAACTTCATGCACAGCCGTCCTTGGTGGTGTATAACAGGTGCGACGACACTATGACCCTCACTCACGATTACAAAAAAAAAAAAAAAACATTATTTCTTTCAAATTGATAAAACAAGATATCTGTGTTTCATGCACCCTAGTGCCTTCGGGTGCCCACGCTGGATATACTATATATTAATCCCCGCGAAAGGTTACCCCCCGCTGTTATTTGCTAGGCACAGCGTTTGGTAGGGACAGCTCCGTAAAAACACCATAATTCACAAGTTTTTCATTCAACTGGAGATACAGTGTAGAATACTGTATTTCATACAATGTAGAACTCTGATGAGGCAACCCCAGATTCCCAAGATTAAAAATTGTGAAGGATGGGGAGGTGCAATGGAAGTGGGTGCGAGAAAAATTACTCTAAAAGAAAAACAAATTAAACCAGAAAGAGAAAAGCAAAAGAAATTCCACCCTGAATGACAAAATTCAAGACCGTAACTGTACTGGGGGCATTCCCAGATCCCATAGCTTTGGGAAATGGAGTTATACGACAGAGAGTAACATTGGAAAATCAATCTATTCCTGAATAATTTGTTCTACAACTTTAAAAAAAAAAAAAAATCTAGAAAAAAATGTCACCAAATCGGCATGTTGAAATGTGCAACATTTCTCTGCTTTTAAGACTGTCAGGGTTTGGTGATTTCAATAGACACCAAACACTGACAGTCTTAAAATCATAGAATGTGCTTCCAGGAGGATCCACGAATTTTTGTCCGAGCTCTGTCTAAAATCATAAACATTAAAATCAACGTGATAACAGTAAAATGCCTTACCGTAACTTGCATAGAAATTCCGCGCCGTATGGTCGTATATTCCAAGATGTATTAAGAAAATTTACTGACGTACGTATACACACAGCCTCTGCATTTATACTGACGAATCTCACTTTTTGTTTCTGAGGGGTTTCTCAAGAAAACGTATTGGGCGCTGGCCAAAGGCGCGTTGTTACTTTTAGTTTCATTTACGAAAACGAGCCACTACGCAAAATCAGCGTAAGCCCCGCCTACTGACCCGTCGCGGCCAATCGCGTGGCGGCAGTCCACCGTGACGTCACTCGGCTGTTGAAGTAACCGCACGAGATTGAAACCGAAACTAAAAGATTGATTACAACGTAGATTTAATAATAACGGGAAGTTTAACCTATTTTTTGAAAACGGTAATTATTTTATTTTAATTTTTAGTTTAAGTAAATACCTTTTCGTTTCGGTTGTGATACAGTCGAATCCCGCTATAACGAACTCTAAGAGACCGGAAAAATCATTTCGTTATAACGAAATTTCGTTATAAACGAATTCCAGTTTTTTGCATTATTCTTATGAAAACTTATCTGGGGGATTAGAAAAAAGTGTTGATTATACATAAAATGAGATTTTCGCTATAACGGTATTCGTTAAAACGGGATTCCAACTGTATTTGTTTTAATTCCCCCCTTTCTTTTAGTTTCCTCCCTCTTATTTCTTTGCCTTTTACATGTGCATGTCTTGCTTTTTTCTTCTTATGTTGAAATTATCATGTTTCGACAATAGCAGGAAAATAAAAGCTGGGCCGTAAATGGCCTTTGATTTTTTACGAGGGTGGGAACAAGATATTTTACCGTTGATTTTATTTATTTTTGATGATTTTGTAAGGTTGTTTTTTGTTCCCATTTCAAAACTTTCAGTCCCTCCAAATTTTGCTGCCCGGGCATTTGCCCCTACTCGCTCCTTCCTAATTACGGCTCAGGTATGCGACAATGCCTATTTTTTTGTTGCTATTAATGGATTTTGAATATTTTTGCAATCATAGTAGATTATATTTTGGGTACTTGATGTTGCTGTTATTATTATTTCAACAAGTATTTATTACAGTAAAACCTGTCTTCAACGGAATCACTAGGGACCGTGTTTCCCCCCCGGTTGAACGCAGGTTTCCGCTTAATAGAGGTTCGAATTATATAATGCGTAAAATACTGTAACGATCTCGTGTGTGATTGAATTATAATAAAACTAAATTGAAGATAAAGTAAATAATTCAGACAATTTGGTGATAAATAAAATAATAACTGATAATAATAATAATAATAATAATAAATAATAAATTAAAAATAAGTGATTAATAGATAAAATTAATAAATATATAGTTAGTCTATAATTAGTAAATACTGTATTTAGGTTGTGACAGCATCTGTATAAAATTCTGACCTCTACACTGTTTTTCTTCTAAAATAACGGCATTTACGTTCTTTTTGTAACTTCCTCAAAAATTTTCAATTAGGGTGTCAATATCTGTTGTGCCAAGTTCAGTTTGTACATTATCGTCTATGTTTATGTATAGCATCAGGGCCATAATTAAGAATTTTGTGAGGGAGGGAGAGAGAGAGAGAGAGAGATGATTTTTTGCCGCCTCTATCACTGTAAAATTCGATGATTTTATAACGGTGTTTTTGTTCCCGCCTGGCATTTTGCCACCACGTAAAATTTTGAACTCCTTAAGTTTTGCCGCCGGGACTGTTGAACCCCCCACTTAACCTCTCTCTAATTAATTCCAGTCCTGCTCAGCCTTGCGATCATGGAATGCAAGCAGCTTACATACAATTTTGTACGTCTTGAATGTCATTTGGAAATCAAGTCCTGAAATTTATTTCTAACGTGGAAAAGCCCGCTTTTAAGAAAAATTTTGTTAAAAATTTCAGAATGCAACTTGCTTTACTACATACGGCTTATGAAAACCACAGCGTCAAGTACAGAAACGATTTTTGCTAATCCAACGGTGGATGATTAACATCTGCAAGCATAGATTGCGTAAAAAACTAGGGTGGAGCACTTTTAACATTTTGTATGGTCCTTTGGTTCATATATATTGGTCGCCAAACACTCATAGTGTTTGTGTGAATTTTTCTGTTAAAGTGTAAAATTTTCCTATCGGTTTCCGCGTTAGGCAGGTTCCGTTTAATTCAGGTTTTTTTTTAACGTGTATTTTGGCATTGAAATTACGGGACCATAGGCGTACTCAGAATTTTCTCAAGGTGGGGTTCAACTTTTTCTTTCTTCTCGGGGGGGAGGGGGTTTACATTTACCCCCTGCAAAATAACATTATAGTCCCGGCTATAAACCAAGGGCGTAGCGAGGGGGGGGGGACTTGGGGGTCTGTTCCCACCCCCCCCCCCGAAATGTGAGAAAATGACCGAAAAAAGGGAAAAAGATGACCAAATCCATTGTTCTGTCACTTTGGTTCCCCCCCCCCCCGAACGAAATTTCTGGCTACGCCCCTGCTATAAACCCCTCCCCCCGCCCTCTCCTTTGCTTACGCCAATGCACGGGACCACGATTTTTTTCCATTGAAGACAGGTTTCTGCTTAATACAGGTTCCGTTAAAGAAAAATAAGAATTATTTTTATAATTATTTTTATTTTATTATTACTATATCACTTTTAGTACATATTATTATTTGCACAAATGTAGTGTAGAAACAATGGTATCTTAAAGTTTCATATTCGGGACTTTTAGTCTATAGAGAAGCGTTTCTTTCATTTCTTTCATCCTATGCGCCCCCCCCCCCCGATTTTGATACCATATTTTCCTCCTGTGGCCCTCCCTGTCCCATTCAGGGCCCCCAAGCTCATCAACGCCTTTCGAACTATTCAATTGAATTTAGGTAAAATTGAATTAATGGTAAACAAATATTTTATGAATACGGTCGACCTAGACCCTTAGACCGTGCATGGATCTGGGATGGGGGGGGGGGGCGAGGGGCGATCATCCTTTCCAAGAGCCAAACTGGGAAAAATTGGTTTGTCCTGTAAAATAGGGGACAGTTGAGTGGGTGAGTGACCATATGCGTAGTTGAGTGATCGTATGAGTGATTTAGTGATCGCATGAGCGATGTTGTGAGAACCTAGTCTACCTCGCAAGAGGCTATTGCTATTGGTCAGTGAACCACACTAGGTAGAAGGTTAATATGGGGTGCGTGAGCTGAATATGAAATTTTATAACCAGCAAAAAAAACAAACAAACATGGAAACACCCGGGTCCTGAATATAAATATATTTCATGGGCCCGCAGACCAACAGTCATGCCTAGCATTCATCTTCTTTTTTTTTCTCCACCAATAATTAGTTATTTCACACCCCCCACATTTTGGGAAATACAGCAGACGGTAGTTATAACGACCTCACGTTATAGTGACCATTCCGTTACAACAACCGGTAGGATAAGTCCTAAATGTCTGAAAAATCAAAATGTAGATTCCAAAATGATGTCTGTCCCGAAATGTAGGATAGTCGTTTCACAGAACGACTATAATATACATATTGCTTTCGATATAACGACCCTCCCAATATAACGTCCGTTTTTGATGGGACAAAGGAGGGTTGTTACGTGGAGCGTCGACTGCAACGTCGTTATTATCATTATTTATTTATTTATTTATTTTTTTGCAGGCTCGATTTTACGTCGTCCGTCGACAAGATGGTGTCGTCTCTCCCGTGCGTTACACGACCGATAGCCTCTTCGTTTTCCATCACATCAACGCCTACGAGCACGAGGGTCACCTGGTCGTTGACATGTGCAGCTACGAGGACGGTCGGATCGTCAGTGACCTCTACGTCAAGGCTTTAGAAGAGAAATTTTCCGGGCCTGACCGACTGACCCAGTGCGCGTTCAAGTCCAGGGCGAAACGTTACGTGTTGCCGTTGGAGGAGCTGCTCAAAGAAAAGGTTTGTGCTCGGTTCTGTGTATTTTTCAGACAATTGGACCCGGGGGGGGGGGGCCCTGGATAAGACGCGACTTTTCCATGTACTTCGGTGGACCCTTTTCTGTATTAAATTCATAGAGTTGGAAAAAATCTGAGATCAAGCGTCGTCCCTGTCTTGATGTACAGAAAACTGCCACGAGATTCATTGATTCGAAAATTCATCGCGACGAAAAGGAAAATTCACCGACAACAGTTCGTCACCAGTGAGTAACCGAGTGGTTGAACAAGTGAGTGAATGTGTTATCGAGTGAGTGAGTGACCGAATCAGTAGGTGAATGAGTGATCAACTTGCAAATAAGCTGATGAGTGAGTGACCGAGTAAGTAACTTTAAGAGTGAGCCCGAGGGAGTGAGCAAGTGAGTAACCGTATAAGTTACCAAGGGAGTGAATGAGGAACTGTACATGAGTAACCGAGTGAGTGAACGAGTGAGAGAGTAACTATATATGAGTAACCGAGTGAGAGTAACTATATATGAGTAACCGAGTGAGAGTAACTATATATGAGTAACCGAGTGAGAGTAACTATATATGAGTAACCGAGTGAGAGTAACTATATATGAGTAACCGAGTGAGAGTAACTATATATGAGTAACCGAGTGAGAGTAACTATATATGAGTAACCGAGTGAGAGTAACTATATATGAGTAACCGAGTGAGAGTAACTATATATGAGTAACCGAGTGAGAGTAACTATATATGAGTAACCGAGTGAGAGTAACTATATATGAGTAACCGAGTGAGTGAACAAGTGAGAGAGAGTAACTATATATGAGTAACCGAGTGAGTGACGAGTGAGAGAGAGAGTAATCGTATGAGTTACCAAATGAGTGAGTGACCGTATGAGTGATCGAGTGAGTGAGAGGTGGAATTACACGAGTGAACAATACGAGTGAATTACAAGGTGAATGACCGTACGAGTGTAGACTGAGAGTGTTTAATAGTAACAATATGTGTGACCGGGTGAGTAAAAGATTGAATGACCAAGTAAGTGAGCGAGTTACTTAGCGAGAGATTGAGTTAGTAACCTATGAATAACTCGCTCATCTGCTCACTCATTTGCTCATCATTTCCTGCTCATTTTCTCACTTGCCCACTTTCTAAATAAATCATTTACTCACTCGCTCATTGACTCGCTCATTTGCTCACCTGGTCACTCACTTTCTTATTTGCTCACCTGGTCACTCACTTTCTTATTTGCTCACCTGTTCATTCCCTAATTCCCTGATTCACTTTATCAACTCACTCGCTATGTCGATGAATTGTTAGCTATAAGTTTTCCGCACACACCCTCTCTTTGAGGGTAGAGCCCTGCAAGGAAGGCCCTTTGTGAGGCGCTTCAGATCAAGTCCAAGTATTAAGGACGCCCATTGCAGATGTACACGGACCACGTTTGTTCGTTTCTCAACAAACTTTTCAGCGTGAAAAATAACAAAAATATGTATCGTCTATATCCGGGACCTCAGTCTATAGCCTTATGCGGCTTTGCGAAAGCCAAGAGTAAACATCATTTAAGGAAGGAATTTTACTGGGGCCCCATTTATATTGGGTTTACAGTAAATTTATAGTGCAAAAATTTAGCGGTCTCGGTGAATTGAGCGCATCTCAGGCTAGAGCTCGGTTAATATTCTTCGAAAGATTTAGTTCATATGTGCGAGGATGTTCTACGGGCCCTCAGGACTTTCGACAGGCTTCGTATATACTGATTGCCAAGTAAGTTTATAGTGTAGTAAGTCTTTTACCGGGCTCTTCCAGGTAAATGAAACCCTTCTAACCCTTTTGAAGGGTCTCATGGATTCATTCCATTTTCGTCTAATCCTGAAACTATTTTTGACATTAAATGATCCAGGGTTAAATTTTAAACCTGGATCCCAGCACGGGACTTTAAGTGGGCACTATAAAGATGTATTCACATATATTGCTTTTATAGGAAATTCATGTGGTATAAATTCAGTAAAATTTGACCCCGGCAGTCTGTCCTCTCATCCAGATGCTGATCCAGGTTCGAACCCCTCTGATATATAGTGGTGGTCGGCTGAAGTTGGTGTTCTGCAGTTTTTCAACATCAAGGTGCGTATGCTGAAAAAGTCTCAAAGTTGAAAAAAGTCTCTACACAGAGAGCAGCCATACCATCAACATCACACTTACCTAACACGAAAATTCAAAAATTTACTATCTTTACTTCAAAATATGGAACACAGATGGCTGCACTAGCACATCTCTAATAACAGAAATACGTCAGGGTCATGCATATACATGCACTCACACAACACGTTGCGACATATACAGATTCGTTAGAAATTCCTCGGAGGCATGTTTTGGGTTAAGTAGTAGTAGTCGTCTGTCCTCTGTACGGTTAAATTATCTCGCATGGTTCCAGCTGATGCTGACGATGGGGCCCAAAGACAGGAACCTTAGGCTAGACTACTGCCAGCTTCCCCCTTTGTATGGCCATGGGTCTAGTTTACGTGGGCAGGGACCTTTAGTGCTCTGAATATTAATTATACCGCGTAGAAAATTGAAAAGTTCAAGATTTATTCTCGGAACACCATGCTAGAGCTCTGTCAGCCTAATATTTATGAAGGCCATGGATTCATTCAGCACATGTCTAATTCGGGTAATATTTTATTAGTGATATTACGCTATATTCATGGTGAATTCCATTTCTATAATTTTTCTAATCATTTTCTCTTAAACTAGGGTACAGATGAGAACATTGTGAACCTTCCCAGTAGCAAGGCCACTGCAAAAAAGCTAGCGGACGGCACTGTGCATTGCACGCCGCAGATCCTGGCTGAGTCTGGTATGATACGATAATTAATTTAGAAACTCGTTAGTACAGTAAAATCCCCGCTTTGCGGACGAATAGAAAGGCCGTAAAAGAGGGGGTGTCCGTATCAGAGGGGGGGGGGGTTTCGATACCCAGTTCGTCCTTGTCAGAAACTTTCCTGATACAGGGGTACAACAGAAACGGCGACATGGCCGCAGAAAAAATTGCTACCGCAGGGAGTCCCCCATCCAGGGGTTAGCGCACAAACCTCTCGATGAGTATAAAAAAACAATCCTGCCGTTCGGAATCGGCAATAAATTGCAGGTCCCGGTCTAAAATTAGCCCTCGTGTTCAGAAAATGACCGTGGTGTGATCAAAATGATCTACATAATGAATTAACATCTTTTGGATAAACTGACCAGTCTTCGTTTGGTGGTCAATCTCAGTTTGGTGGGTTTTGCTGAGTATTTAAACTCTTTCAAAATGCAAACTGAGCGATTGAATCCAACGACTTTCCGTCATTGCGTTTACAGGAAAATGTATTTAATCAATGCATTGAATTCATTTGCAAGAGAAAGAACGTTTTCTGATGTTTTTCAACTGTGTTTGAGACATCAATTTTTTCCCTCTAAGGGCCTTTTCACACGGAGCGGATGAGGACGCGGGTCCGGAAGAAGTTTTAACTATTGGTACATACGAAGCCTTTCAGACAATGCGGAATGCGCCCGCAACTTGGAAGTGTTCGTCCGGGCCCGCATGTGTCAAAACTTTGGTACTTAAAACTTAAGTGCGGCATCCGCATTCGCACTTACATGTTTTGTACATTAGGTTATTTGGAGCTATTCACATGACCGGGTGGAACTCGCCTGATCATTGGCCACTTTTAAAGATGATTTTGCATGGAATTCTTTTAATTATTTGCCGTAAATACCCTTAGAAACACCACATGGAGGGGGGGTCTCTGTTCATCAATGTGATTTACCCACATACGTCTATCCCTCCGTTTCCTTCTGAGATAAAGGGGGATATAGCAACTTTTACTGCTCTTTTGTCCGTACTTAACAATTTTATACAATAAAACCCGCCAACAACGGCCACTGACGGGACCATGAAAATGCATGCGCTATTGTGGGAAGTGGCCGTTATTGGGAATGAAATTTTATTTCTGAAAGAAAAAAAAAACCACTATAAAATTTTCGATCTGTGTAACACGTAAAATGATAAGCCGTTCTGTAATTCATTACGCGATAATTATACACAATTAATTAAATACTTTAATAACTTTCAAATTTAATTAAAAAAACTAATTTTTAAATGTTTAAATGTTTAAATTGTTAAAAAATATATCTATAAAATATATCTATAAAATATATCTAATATATAACTATTTAAAACTATTTTTTTAAATATTTGTTTTATTTATTTTTTAAATATTTAATATTTTAATTTTTTAACTCCTAAAACTAAATAATTTTATTTAACAACGTTATCACCATACGGCGTTCACTGGATGAAAAAACAAAATCAGCCTTTAAGATGCGGGCGAAACGTCCGCAAATATGTGCTCGTGAGTAAAAGGGCAGGCGTCCTAAGCGCCCTTAGTGATAGAGAGACACGATTACTAGAGCTGGCCATGAGGAGAGAGAGAGAACTCATCTAAAGGTGAAAAAAGATTAAATTCTTTATTTTTCATTAATGATGGAATCATTTCTTTCATCAATTCTGGAATTTTACTTCATTATTTTACGCGACTTCGGTGGAAATATGCAAATGCGACTGTTATAAGAACTTGCGCTCCTAATCCACAATCAGTTCACCGTTGCAAAACCGTGTATGTGGACCTGCTGCACTCTGCCGTTGCTGGATTTGTGACTCGCCTGCAATGTGTTATCACCTGTGGTAGTGGTCATGTGAAACACATACTACTGTAAGAAACGATTTGAAAGCATTCTGTTAGTTATTTGTGTATATTTTCTTTGACTTGTGTACGTCAGCGCCACCTATCGGCTGTTTTTATCCTGTATTGTAAAAATTCCCGTGACCTAGTGATGCTAACCCTGCAAACCATTTTTTTATGAATTTTTAAAGTTTCTACGGACATTTTGCCCACCCTGTGTATTTCACTTTGTCCACTTCTATTGCATTTTTTTAAGCCCGGAGGAGGGCAAACGCCCCGTCTGCCCCCCTCCAAAGGACCATAAAATCACTTGATCAAAATAAATTTATAAATTTTTTTTTTCAGAGGACTTGATGACAGAACTGCCAAGAATCAACTACGCTTACAACGAACTCAAATACAAATATTTCTATGCGATGGCTAAGAAATCCGGTGACGAAGATTACTCTTTGGTGAGTCGTTATTAAGGATATCGTTAATTAGGGGAATCGCTAATTTGCAATCGTTCAATAAATGTCCAGATTAAACGTCCAGAAATGCATATTTTTGTTATTTGAATATTCGCAGGTCAAAGTCAACGTAGAGAATGGAGAGACCCAATCTTGGTCTGAACCAGGGAAATTCGTGTCCGAACCGGTGTTCGTCCAGCAGCCTGAATCAACTGAAGAAGATGGAGGCAAGATTTTGTATTCCTTAAAAGTTTTGGATTGGATTATATCAGAGGTGGCCACGGATTTATTGTGGGGGGGGGGGGGGTCCTTTGAGATATTGCGGTGAATCCCCGAGCTTCGGATGAGAAACAAGCGTTACTGTTATTAAATTATTAATTATTGCGTGTGCATACGGAATATTTATTCTTTCAAAGAGTCCGTGGTCTTCATTTTATTGACACAGGTGGTCCGTGACATCCATCTTTGTGCCATACAGGACCCATGGAAATCCGAAAGTTTGAGAACCCCTGATTTATATCTATTGTATCTAGGGCCTGTCCTAAATTGTCCCCACTGGCTAGATTTTGAGTTGTCCCGGTTAAAAATAATAGAAAAAAAAATTGGTACCACATAATCAATATGGAAAATAATCATAAACAGGTACAATTTGGCGAAGTCTGGCAATACTTGGCGAGAAATAGCAATACGTCCCGGCCTATCTTAAATTATCCCCACCTTTCAATTTTTGTAGTTGTTCCTGGAGAACATACTAAGGTACTGGAGAAAAGGACAACCCCGAAGAGCCGTCGTATCTTGAAAACTTGTGCTTGTAGGTGCGTGAAAATTTAGGGTGCCATCTGCAAGTGGAACTAAAAATATTTCCTACTAAAAATGATTTTGATGAGTGCCGCACATTTTTAGGAAAAAACATTGTCACAGTAGAACCTTCCGTAACGGACACTTCCCATTAGAGGACACCTTTCGGATCCCCGGTCCCGTGGAATAGGGCTTTAATGTATTTCACTCTCCGTTAGCGAACACTCTCGATAGCGGACAGTAAAATTGACCAAGCTCTTTTATTCCCATAATTAATGGGTTTAATGAAGAGAAGAAAGGTTATAATTTTTTCATTATTTATCAGACTATTTGGGAATTATGTATACTCACTGTTAACGTAATGATAAATGTAGTGAAATTTAATGAAACTTTCTTTATCGAGGCGACTGATGATTATGCATAACCACCAGTGTATCATTTTTACACACAGTAACGTATAGAAACCGATTGCGACCGAAGCTAAACATCGTATAAATAAGGTTTTACTGACCATCGTACCTCCCCAATAGCGGACAAAAGTTTTGGTCCCATGGGTGTCCGTTATCGAGAGGTTCTACTCTAAAATTATAGTAAAGGTCGATACCTGGGAAAAAGTACGACGACACAATTACAATTTTTTCTTTATAAGATTTATCTTTCGGGATGTCATGGACAGATAGATAAGTCTTTTATAACTAAGTTGCGTAATCGTCTTCCTAAGCCTCTTTGATCAAAGCAATGACATGTTTGTTGTCGTACAGCGTACCATTTCTGTAGGTTTCGTGAGCTAAAATGTCCTGCAAGAGAATACTCTATAGCAGTGGTTCTCAACCGGGAGCCATAGGCCCTCACTGTTGTACTGGGACATTTGAAGGGGGCCACGGGAGAAAACGAAGCAGAAAGGATACCATGACAGGTGGTTTGGAGGGGCCACGGAGATCTGAGAGGATAAATTAAGGTGTGAAGAAATAAAGCTTCTATATTAGTGACTAAACAATTACAGAATCGAACAAAACCTAAGTGGAATATGGGATTAGTATATGCTTGATTTCCGATTGTATACTTAGATTGTGATCTCGCAACTAATTTTATACTTACATTATGATTTTATAGTTGTTATGATTGTAATGTATATTTTGTGTTATGTATGTTTTTTTATAAATAAATTGCCAGAGGTATTCAGTCCGTGAGGACAATGAGCCGATATTGCCATATGGCGATGGGGCCTGGGTATGTTTTGGTTTGACGGCCATGGTGAAAGAGCGGTGCTGCCACCAACGGACAAGAAGACACAAAATTAAGGATGCATTGGGAAGGTGCTTACAAAGACACCATAGCAAGGTCCGGGATCGAACCCCCACCGCTGCCATAGTGATGGTCGGCTGAAGTTGGTTTTCTGTAGTTTCCAAACTCCGAGGCGAAAATACGAGCCGATCTCTCAGTTGAAAGTCTCACCACAGAGAGCGAAAGGCCTACGATTATTCAATCATTACGCTCCACTCATAGTTAGGAAAACTGATGGCAGAAAATTAGCTACAGCAATTTTTCGCTCCAGGTGGCATTTTGCATTAATTGATGTTTTCTTCGGCCCGAAATATATTGAGAAATTGAATTTTCCAGCGCACTAGCCCCGGGATGAAATGGGACCCGCGTTCGATTCCCGGAGGAGACAAATCACTTTTCTTTCGAAATATTCGCTTCAGCACAACATCCTGAAAAACTCCATTTCTCAATTCAGTTGTACTTAACTGTGCGGAACTGCAACTGAATTGAGAAATGGAGTTTATAAAACGCGTCTTTAAGTTTGCAATATCTAAATATCGAATTGCTCTTTTGCTGTCATCTGTGCAACTATCTTTTAAGGGAAGGAAATTTTTGACAGTTTTAAAAATCACTGGCAATTTCCTTTGCCTTTGGTCTAATCGTGACGCAGTTCGGCTCTTTCAGCACGAAGAAGCTACAGCTTTGTCGGCACTGTGGAAAGTAGATTTAACTTCTGTTTTCTGATGAAACTTTGCGTTCTTTCGCCAATCTTCTTCCATTTTATCAGAATTTTTCTTAATTCTTACTTAATCTGCACTAAGTAAGTAAGACTGCCTCTGAAATTTTTTTTTATTGTTTGCATACACAGGTGTGTTGGTTTCCTCTTTACTGGACAGAGAAGACGAAACAACCGTGGCACTGATCGTCCTCGACGCCAAGAACATGACAGAACTCGCCAGGGTGAACTTCAAGACCGAGTCGTCGATTCCAGGAGACTTCCACGGCATCTTCATCCACAACCAGAAATGATGACAACCCGAATTTCGATGGTCTCTCTTGGTACCAAAAACTGACAAAATGATCCCCCCCCCCCCACAAATCACCAAAAATTTTTGAAATTTCAATTAAAATATATATATTTTATTTCCATCTCTACAAACTAATCTTACATTGCACTCATTTTTTTAGTAAAATAAAAATACGGCACGCATGTCATGTGGAGGTCAAGGCCGTCCAGCTTTGCCCAGATAAAAAAGCATTAGTGATTAATGAACAAATGATAAAAGTCTTTGTTTTTCTCGCCAAAGCAAAAAAAAAAAAAAAATATCATATACAAATGCAAATATGTCGTACAAAATATATTCTCAAATGTCAGAAATATACACGTAAATAAAAATGTAATAGCGTCGCCATAATGGTCTTATTTCGTTATTCATCAGTGGATGGATGGAATTTACTTGGCGAGAACTCTTGGCGCGTTTGGTTCCCGTCTCTTGTTGCAGCTGAGGCAGAGCAGTTTGCCGTTTATCGGGTAGCAGCCTCTTCCTGGGCGGTCTGATGACAGGGACAAGCCACAATCCTGCAAAGATGTAAATATTTTATGTTGGCTTATTCAAGTTTTTATCAGGGTTTCCTTTGGTTTTTTTATTAACTGTTTAGACGCGGCTTATCGGACGGACAATATCATTCCGTAGGAGCCAAAACTGTAGCCAAATTAGACAGAAAGGTAGTTAAATTACATGGATTTATGGAAAATTCACCGACATATGATTCAGAGACAACAGTTCGTCACCTGTGGGTGAGAGAATGACCGAGTAATTGCATAGCTGCCAATTCTCTCGAATTTTAGCTTCATCCCTCAATCTCCCGAAAAGTTCTTAAATCTCCCAAATTTTTACGAAAATCACAAAAAAATCCCTAATTGTCCCTAAAAATTCCCTACTTCATTTAAAAAGAATCCCCGCTTCTGAAAACAATCCCTAAGGAATTTCTTGTGAAGGGACGTCACACGTCGTAAATGGGGGGAAACAGTGGGAAATTCCTTTTTTTAAGGAAGATTTACAAATCCCCTGATGGTAATAAGAAAAGTTATGTCTTATCGTGCAGGGAAATATCTGGATAATAATTGAAGATTATAGTGACGCGCACGTGGTCAAAATTTCTTTTGTTGAAGTTGCCTACGTGCGATATAACAAAACATGAATACTCATAAGCAAAAACATATTTAATCAATTTTATATAAAGATACTTATTCGCCGATGAATTTCCTTTCATCAAACGTTCCACAAAATGGCCAACTTTTTCTTTTTTTACAAGTTGTGTTATGGACATAAACATAGGTAATGGTGGAAACACTGACATCATCACTCGTGTGAAATGAAAAACATCAAGCAAGTGTCACAGAAAGTCAGTGTTCTTCAAAAATTGACGATTTTTTCCCTTCGTCTTCCGATGATTTTGGGGTCATTCGCGCAGAATGTTTGTTCACATCGTTTCTGATTGAACACCATATTTTTTTAGATCACCATTTTGAAGTTTTGGCCTCCAATTTCACTTGTTTTTTGCGCAGGGATTTTATTCCCAAGGATTTAATTTCCATGTGTGTAAAATCCCTATTTTATTTGACTTCAATGTTCGAGTAGGGATTTTTTTCCTACACTTTAACTTTTATGTGTGGAAAAAATCCCTATTTCATTTTGAAAAATCCCTTTATTTATTAGGGAATGGTTTTAGCATAAAATACGGGTCCGCGCGGAAATCTCCCTAATTTTCATAAGTTGGCAGCTATGTAATTGAAATGAATATATGAGCGAGAAAGTGACCATATGGATGACCGAGTGAGTAATCGTATGAATGACCGTATAAGTGATCAAGTGATAGCGTTAGTGATCGAGTAAGTGAGTAACCGTATAAGTGATGCATCAAGTAATTGGATGAGTGAGCGGGGAAGTGAGCGATTGAGTGATCAAGCGAGTCTAACATATATGTGACCGAGTGAATGGGTAAGTAACAGAGTGAGAGAGTCATTGACATATGAGTGTCAAATGACAGTGAGTGGGTGAGTGAGCGTATGTATGACTCACGCGCTTGCTCACTCATTCACTTGCTCATCTGCTTAGTCACTCACTCATCTGCTTAGTCACTCACTCATCTGCTCATTCACTAACTCCCGGAATATCTTGATAAAACTCTCCTTTCTTCATTAACTCACTTGAACATACACTCACTATGCCACTTACGTGATGAATTGCGTGGTGGTGAATTTTCCCTTCATTGAATTTCCCGGTGGTGAATTGCTGGCAATGAATTTTCCACACACGAGTTGTATAGCACCTACATGGAGGGAAGGGGGGGGGGGGTGCACAGATTCCAGAGGTGCGAAAGATGATTCAATTATTAATATGCTTTACTACGTTTTCTATAAATCCACTATTAAGGGGGATTCGGGCCTAGCTTCCGAGCCCTCTGAAAAATCCTAGTTTAATGGCTCGTATGAAGGATACAGATGTCATGCAAACTTGTCACTCTAGAAAGTGACATGGAACGAACAGGAACTCGAAATCGGGCACTTGTTGTTTAAAGAATTCAATTTTTTTTATTCTCTCGCCAAATGAATCATTTCATCTCCTTTCGGGGCAATCGGCAGCGGGAACCATAATCATGGCTGTCAGGGAAAGTTAAAGATCGAGTACGAACTTACCTCACATCTGTAGCATGTGGTATGATAACTGTTCCCAAGAGCGATCACTCTGACAACTTCTGCTCTGTTCAGGCTTGGCGCGATTGGCTGCTTGCATCGGTGGCACTGCGGGGCGCATTTCCTATTAGATAATTGACAGTATTAACACACACATACCGAGGATAGCAAAAAAATAATTTCATTTTTAGTTTAATCGGTCAATTTAAGTACCAAATTTTTGGCAGCACAGAGTCACCAAATGTAAAGTATTCCGTTTATTTTACTGAACTCAGAGCAGTGGGCTACCAATTTTATATGTCATTCATGTTCTCTCCTAAAAACTCTAAAGCCGGATCCACACCCGCAGCGCTTCGCCGCTTCGACCCGCTGAAAAACAGGTTTTGAAGTATGGCTATCTTAACCACTTTACGATCAAGGACGTAATATTGCGTCCAAACGCCGGTGGAATAAATTCAGAAAAGTTCTGTTTTCTTTACTCTTTCCTCATCACCGCGAAGCTTTGTTACAACGCCCTACGAGAAAAAAGTAGTTATTTCCATCTCCGGGATGTATCTTTCAACTATATACATATAAAAGAGCGGAAGAGAACAGGCAGGTGAGGGTGCAAAGAGGAATCCACTTCGTACCTATTCTATTATCTGTAAGTATTACAAATAAGTATACTTACATGTGTAAGTGTTACAAATAAGAAAGGAGGGGAGATAAGAGCATAATAGATAAAAGTATGTATATATTTTTTTTTTTCTCCCCTTAATTTTCAACATTTTCTTTCCATCATTTTTCTAACATGCCGTTAGGTAAGGACAAGGTTACCATATTTATCGCCGATCCTTTAAACAGAGATCATCCGAATCTCTCTCCAGATTTTTGCACAGCTTAGAATCACGTAGCGCTTAAATTCGGCTGTAGAAAGTTTATGTACCCCTGAAAATGTGCCGAAGAAATTTGTCATCTATCTACAGGAAAAGCGTACGACGCTTGCTTATCCCCGTAGAAACACGCACGATGCTCGGAGTAACCCTTGAAATTCCTCGAAGGCACGGGTACCCGTTGCGATCCATGGAAGGCTTTCTGAATACAAGAAACGCATAGAAATTGTGAGTATCCCTTGAAATAAGCTTACGTTACTCATTGCATGCTGTTCCGTGCCCTAGAGGCATACTTCCAGTTAGGAAAAACTATTCAAATAATGTGTGGACCTCAATGTGTATATATACGTTATTCATTTTGGAACGGGGTGTATAGTTACTAAAATAAAGGAAATTAACGTTTTATACCGTCCCCGTGTGTTCAAAACCCAGAAGAAAGTTGTTGCCTCCTTGATGCTAACAGAAAATTACACGTTAGCAAAGTGCAATATTTGTTGAGATATTTATCTTCAAAAATTGGAGAAAAGTTGGGGGGGGGGAACCAGCATAAATGAGGGTAAAAAGCGTTTTCCATTTGAAATATTGTCTGAGGCTTTCATGGCCGGCGTTAACTGACTTGCAAACGGTTTCCATTTGTTTTTGGTGTGAATATTCAGAGAATATTGCACTCAGAAATTTTGCACGTGGAATTTTTTTTTTGTTGCCAACAAGAGAGACAGGGCAACAACTTTCTAATTGGGTTTTTGGCACACGGGAATGGCATAAAAAGCTAATTATTTTAATATTTAAACAACCCCTTGCAACATGAATGTCGTATCTGAGTACTATACGCTATTTGTGGAAACTTTTTTGCAATTGGAAGTATATTTCTATAGAATCAACGGTTCGCTAGTAAATTGCTGTGCAAACTGTTACCTATGCATCCTGTATGCGTAGGGATGTACGAATTAGACGAATAAAAGCAGTACCATCTTAACGCATGGGCCCACTCGGGCATGGCCCGTGTTCCTCAAGTGAAGGAGGGGCCTCACAAAAATGAAATCTGGTTGGAAATTTCAAGAATTTGCCAGGTAGGGGCTCCGAAGAATCACTTGGCCCGAGGGAGGGCCCTGAATAAAAGTGGATAAGTTACGATTACTTTTACATGCCGATAAATTCTGTGATCAGTTTCGACATTTTCCGAATTCACACGAACTGTAAGGAGGATAATAATGATTACCTCTTGTAATCGTTCATGCAGAGGATGTTGCCATACTTGTCATTGCTGAAAGGTATCCCATCGAGGCACTTCCCGCAAGTTGAGCAGCGGAAACAGTCGGGATGGAACTTCTTGTCCTGAGCTTTGAGAATCTTCATACCCAGGGCGAAGGAAAAAAATCAATTAATAAAAAAACCAATACTATAATTACATAAGACAATGCATGAAAGTTACCAACTTTTGTGAGCCTAGGGGGCGCACTTATACTGTTTCGAAATAACAGAGGGCGAAAATGTGCCGATTAATCGGAAAACAACAATAACTGCAACTTGTTGGCCTCTCCCCGTCTACAAACACACCATTGCCTTGAAAATTTTTTCGAGGGATAGGCATTTTGCCCTGTGCACCATCCGTATGTATGTCCGTCCCTATCCTGCGCGAGAGAGAGGCTGGCTAGGCTCTACTCTCTACTTTATGTGGCTGTACTTTTTTTAAACGTTTGTTCAACATGATTCTACTAGGAAATCTATATAGGAAGGGAAGGAGGTGTTATAAAAATTTTTGGATGGGTAGCCCACCCGTCAAATACCCTGACCTAGGGTTAGGGGCTTGTTTGTATATTAGTGTGTTTTAATAAGAAGAATGACTATGAATTACGGCTGTGTCAAGCAGTTTAATTAAAAGTGCAATACGTAGTCAAGGTATTTCAAGACCATCTGATAGGCAGTGCCGTAACTACGCAGGTGCCTAGGTCCCTTATGGTCCATTCTTGGGCTCAGAAGGGACCTAGGCTCCCGGGGGGTGGCTGAATGCAAATTGTGGCACAGGGCACAGGAATAGCTAGTTCCGGCACTGCTGACAGGTATCCAGCCCTGGGGCCAGGGATGAATCCCATTATATTCTATTCACACAATTAACTTTCCTCGGAGAGGAACGTGAGAAATCCTGGCTGAGGGCTCGGCATCATTGTGTGGGGAGGAGCAGGGACTGTATCCCTTCCGGCTCTAAAATTTTTAACGCACACATAAATAAAATTCTAAATGCATAAAACATCAATTTTAGGGCTTACTCTTTCCAGAATCGGGCGATGACACGCGTCACACTTGTCCAGTTTCCGCTGAAAATGGAGAATAATTATATAATTGAGGAATATATTCAGTATATTCTTATTTTCTTGATTGAGAAAAGATTGATGAATTTAAAAATAGTATGAAAACAAAATTGATGAATTTTTGAAAATCGAAATTGAAATGTGCTGCCATCTATCAGGGACACGAATACATTTTACTTTCGATTTCAGAAAAAAAAGCAAATGAGTTATCGGCGAATATCAGGAAAGTTCGAATTAGTATTATTTATATAAATAATTTAATAATTATCATAGCTACCGTGTAGTCCTCCTCACAATAGGGTTTACCGTCCATTATGTAAAATGGTTTGCCGTACAATTGTTTCGCTGAAACGAAAATGTATAGAAGATATTCATTAATACGTAATTTACACTGAAATTACAAGCACTTCATTCTACACGTACAATCGTTTAGTCAGAAGGGCCATCTTAATGTGTGGGCTCTACGATCATGCGTGGATACAGCGTAAAGAGTCGGGAGGGGCGACCGATTGCCCGCGTTTTACGGGACAGACCAATTTCCCCCATATTACCCGGCTCTTGGTAGGAGCGATCGGTTTACGAAAATTTCGCCTCCGACATTTTGCCACTCACAATTCGCCTCGGCATTTCGAATGCCTTGACCGAGTGTGTGAGTGACCAAGTAAATAAAAATATGAGTGATCGTATGAACGATGGGCCTAAGACAGAACAAGTGAGTGGGGGGAGTGGCCCAGCATGTGAAACCAAGTGAGTGTGAGGTCACATTAAATAAAACTTTCCGGATACACCCATCCTTCGGGAACGCTTCGATATCTTTCCGAGATAGGGAGCGGGGTGTTTCCGGTCTTCAAATGTCCCTCACATCGTCACTAACTTGATCACAATACGGCCACTCATATGGTCACTAACTTGATCACAATACGGCCACTCATACGGTCACTAACTTGATCATTAATACGGCCACTCAAGTACGGTTAGGCAGTTGGTCACTCATACGGTTACTCACTCAAACAACCAGCATTTGATCATTCATTCAATCATACAGCCACTCACCCAATCTCTTGGTCCTTCATTCTATCACTCATATGATCGGGCCTGCCCAATGTCAAGGGTAAAATTTCCTAGGGCGAAATGTACCGGTGATGAAACGTGCCAGAGGGACAATTTTAGCTTATTGCCCCAGAGGGCGCAGTGGTACCGGAGAACGTTCCGAAAGACAGGGAGGGAGATGGGGGGGGGGACTTTCTCGTAGGGTACAATATGTATCCGTTGATGGTTATACATCGTATAAAAATTCGTTATATATACAATCGTTGTGACAATACACATTTATTAAAGATTTAAAAATATGGAAATGCAATGTGTTGTGTAAATGCAAAATTACAATAAGAAAAATCGGGAGCCCTATCGTGGGACCCAATGGAGGGGGCCTAACTCATGTAGTAGAAATGAGAGCGAAATATTTTTTGGGCAATGTGATGGGGCATTATAGCCCTTGCAAGTGACCCAGAAGGATCTAGGAACCAGATTCCTTGGTTTCCGCATTGTTCAATTTTTTGGGAAAGGGTTTTTGGTAAGTTCTAATCAGTGTGGAAAAATATATTGTCCGACATATTCCGGTCACGCGTTCCAATGCGATGATGGTTCATTTTGAAGTACATTGTCTTTCTCAATGCATCTAAACCGTGTTGTGAACAAAGCTTTGATCCATCCCCGGCCACGAAGCCAAGCTGGAAGAGGTCTTGGCAATAGGATAAGCCCCGTGGCGGAACCCTGGCGTTACAAAGCGCAAATGACCAATCATTAAGGTACTCACCGCAGAAAGAGCATATGAAGCATCGTTGATGGTACGTCTGATCCATGGCGGTGCAGGCTTTCTCCGTGACGCGTCCCAAGCACTTAGAGCAGGTACCTGTTAACCAGAATCACGACGAGTGATTATTAATTCAATAATTTACGCAATAAGTACCATCTCTCATGCATAATTTTTAATTTCCTTGCACTATATGTAATCTTTGATGTTTCAATAAATATTGGTTTTGCCGGAGATGTCCCGGACCTTCCCCCTCCGAAAGCTTACGTTGCTTCTTGCGGCAGAGCCTGGGTGTCTCGCGGTTTCTCCATCTCTCACGCAAAGGTCGGATTTGTTTATTGGATGATTGTTTTATCATACATGATAAAACAATCTTGCAATAATGAACGTGGTAAGTCAATGCTGCTGCAAAAACAAATGAATATAGTACGATACTTTTTGTTTGACGTTTGTTTACTGCGCTATCTATCGACAGCATTTTTTAGTAAAGTATATCAGATGGATTTCAAGTCTTGTGCATATTTTCTTCGTTTTTTTTTCAATACAATAATTCTGTCGTAATATACTGTATATGATTTCAGTTTACTAGATTTTCATATGAATGTATTTTGTTATTCGTTTGAGTATCTATTGATTAGAAATTAGGGCTTCTGGGTGGGGGGGGGGCAGTAGAAGCTACGGGCATAACACAGGGATCCTATGGGATAGATTGCGTTGGGGGCGATTGGAGAAAATAATTTCTGCAGAAGGGGGCGGGGTGCGTGTGTGGGACAAAAAAAGGTTAGAAAATACGCTCCAATATGAAGGAAAGTCCCTATCTCCTCTGTAGTTTAGTGGTGAGAGCACTCGTCCGGCAAAAGAGGGACCGGGTTCGACTCCCGGTAGAGGCAGAGATGAGTTTTTCCTTCCTTAAAAAAATCAACGTCTCAAAAAAATAAATATCTTCACAGCATCCAGCTTTCTGTATATCTTGCATTAACAAGTGCAGAACGACATCATGTCATATAAAGATTTCCCCGCCGCGACATGGTCTGCACGTGATTAATGGCAACCATAGGAAGGAAATTGGGGTAGGCTGTATCATATATGTACGGCCGCAACTTCTGACGTGAATACGTTTTTTGTGTGCCTTGAATCACGTGTTAGATACCGACAAAATGAGACATTGCCGTTATTAGCAGTTTTTTTTTCTTTGGAATAGCTAACAAACGATGCCAATATCGCCCATTCTCGTAGTCGCCCATACTCAAGATATAGCGGAAAACAATTTGTTACGAATCAGGACAAGCGGCCTTTCGCCCAGACGTTAAAAGATGTCGAAACCGGAGTGATATCACTGGATGCACCTTTGCCAGGTGCATCTGACGATATCATTGCTTTTGACGTGCGTTGCGTATTTCTCGGATACATCGGCAAAAAATTTGTTATGAATCAGTGTCGCGGGGACTGGTGTCCAGAAGGGAAAATTTATTGAAATTGGAGTAATACCGTTTGGTGCATCTTTGTTAGGTGCATCTGTAGATATCACTACATTTGACGGGCGTTACGTTACCCTTTTGAAGATATGAAATATTCTAAGTTGCTGACGAAATTTTGCTGACAAGGGGGAGGGGGGAAATGGCTAAAAATCTGCTGAAGTAATACTTGAACGGCCCCTAATTTCCTGACTAGCAAAAATAGACCATTGGAGAAATAATTTGGGGGACCGACAAAAAACAGATAAGCGAAAGAAATAATTTGCTGGTCACCAGAAAATATAGAAATGGCAGAGGTAATTTGAGGACTGTCCAACAAATAAATGAGTAAAAGGAAGAACTAATTTGAGAGCCGGCGAAAAATAGACGAATGAGATGCATAATGTCAGGCCGGCAAAAGTAAATGAATGAAAGAACAAACAATTTGCGGACCCGCAAGAAAGAAATGAATCGAGAAATAATCTACGGACCGGCGAAAAATAAATAAATAAATAGAGGAATGGAATAGATATTTTTTCAACACAAAAAAGTGGTTGTCGGTGGCTAAAATTGCCAATTTTCAATAGAGACTTGGCAGTGTTCGGTTTGAGGGTTTCGGGGCTGCTACGATGGAAATTGACAAGCGAATAGAACAGAATCAAAACAACATTGAGCTGGCCAAGAAATATTTTTTTTTCCTCGATTCAAATCTAGAAATATTAGTTCTGATTCTGTTCGTTTTTCAGTCAATAACATCTGTTACAAGGTATATCGTGATGATGATGCTGTAGTGACCGATCATAAACGATGCTCTGTGACGTCACGATGTCACGTTTTCACGTTGTAGCGTTTTTCGCCTTGTGATGGATGGTAACCTAGCAACGGATCGCCAGAGAGTTTTTTCGAACGTTTTAATCAGTTGATTGTATTTCGTCATAGAATATGGATGTCGCGTATAACTTGTCCGTGTGTGTTCATGTCTTTAAAAAATGAAATTTACATCTTCTCATTGCCGTCGCCTTTACTGGTGACCCGGACGTGATCCCGAACCTGCCAAGAACTTATCGCCATGGCTGAACAGCAAGAAAGCGATCTTCGAGTTCAAGCTGTCCACGCGAAACTGCCGACGTTCTCGAAGGACAAAATCAAACTTTTTTTCGTCCAGCTCGACGCTGCCTTCAAGATCAACCATGTTACTGCCGAAGGAACCAAGTATAACTACCTAGTCAACTGCCTAGATGTGGAGATCTTGTCAACGGTAAGTGACATTGTTTTCGATCCTCCCGCATCGGATCCGTTCTCGAAACTCAAGGAGAGACTTCTCGCTGTGTATAAACATTCAGCCGCGAAAGAGGTCAAGATATTGTTAGAAGACCTATCCCTAGGAGATCAGAAGCCTAGTACGTTGCTACGTAAAATGCGCGAGCTTTCGACAGGGCGAATTAGCGATGAGACTTTCCTCAAAAATTTGTGGCTTCAACGGCTACCAAAGAGTATACAAACAGTGTTAGCTGCCAGCAGCGAAGAACTGGACAAGCTAGCCGAGTTAGCTGATCGAGTAGCTGAGCTCACCGAACCCAATTACGGTCATGTAGCAGAAGCCTCGTCTTGCTCGGAGCTAAGAGACCTTAAGCTTCAAATCTCGGAGCTGACTAAAAGAGTCGAGCAGTTGGGCAGATATCCGAGGAATAGCCGGAACCGCTATCGAAACTCCAGTCTAGACCGACGTTATTCTGGTTCCGGGAATCGTTCGCGATATCAAGACTCCGATGAAAACACTGACGTGTGTTATTATCATAGCAGATTCGGAAATAAAGCTTTCAGATGCAAGTCCCCCTGCGCTTACAACGCTCAGAATATTCAGGGAAACGGTCCAAGCCCCCCGCAGTAACGGCATGCGGTGGCGGCGATAGCAGTCTTCACCATAGCCGTTTGTTCATTATGGAAAGGAAAAGCGGCATGAAGTTTTTAATTGACTCTGGAGCTGATATATCAATTTTACCTTACAAAGGCAACGGCAAACCGACAACTTTTGAACTTTTCGCTGCAAATAGTTCCCGTATATCTACCTACGGTTTGAAACTCCTGGAATTGGACTTGAACTTACGGCGGAATTACAAATGGCATTTCACCCTCGCTGACGTTGAGAGACCAATTATCGGATCGGATTTCCTTGCTCACTACGGACTCATCATCGATATCAAAAACAAGCGACTTATAGATCCACTCACTTCTCTCACGTGTAAAGGTTTTACTTACAATGGACCTTCGACAACGATTAAAACAATCTCAGGAAACAGTGCTATAACTGAAATTTTGAAGGAATTTCCCGAATTAACGAGACCTCGTCCGTTTTCGAGGAAAGCTTCCCATAATACCTTGCACTACATAGAAACTAAAGGTCCTCCTGTTTTCGCAAAGCCACGCAGATTGCACCCAGCCCAACTCAAGATTGCCAAGACCGAATTCCAGATGATGTTGGACCAAGGTATATGTCGTCCATCGAAATCAAACTGGGCTTCCCCGTTGCACATGGTTTCAAAAGGACCGAATGAGTGGAGACCAACTGGTGATTATCGAAGTCTGAATCGAATTACTGTGCCGGATAACTACCCAGTGCCACATATGCAGGACTTCGCGCAGAATCTGCATGGATGTAAAGTTTTCTCTAAAATAGATCTGGTCAAAGCATTTCATCATATTCCTGTAAATCCCGACGACATTCCCAAGACAGCAATCATAACTCCCTTTGGATTGTTTGAATTCGTAGTCATGCCGTTCGGACTCTCAAACGCTGCACAAACGTTCCAACGCTTCATCCACGAGGTGCTACGTAATCTCGACTTCTGTTTCTCGTATCTTGATGACGTGCTCATCGCCAGCCATGACGCAGAGCAACATCACAAGCACCTTAGAGAAGTGTTTGAAAGACTCGATAAGTACGGACTGACAATCAACACATCTAAATGCGTGTTCAATGTACCGGAAATTTCCTTCCTGGGCTATTTGGTCAATGAACACGGCTCGAAGCCTCTCCCGGACAGAGTTCGTGCAATCCAAGAATTTCCTCTTCCAGAAAACATCAAGCAGCTTCGAAGATTTCTGGGAACGTTGAACTTTTACAGGCGATTTCTACCATCTACAGCAGCTGTGCAAGCACCACTTCATTCCTTCTTGTCCAGCACCAAGAAGAATGACAAGACGTCAATTCCTTGGACTCTTGAGACCAGACAAGCATTCGAAAAATGCAAAACTCAGCTCGCTAATGCCACTCTTTTGCACCATCCTTCAGCATCATCACCATTAGTTTTACATGTGGACGCCAGTGATTTTGCTATAGGTGCCGCCTTGCATCAAGTATCTAACGATAATCAGCTACAACCACTTGCATTCTTCTCAAAGAAGCTTTCAAGCGCACAAAGAAGTTATTCTGCATACGATAGAGAATTACTTGCAGCTTATTCTGCTGTCAAGCACTTCAGGTATATGCTAGAAGCAAGACAATTCTGTATTTGTAGTGACCATAAGCCGTTGGTGTATGCGTTCAGACAGAAACCAGAAAAGTGTTCACCACGTCAGCTACGACAGTTGAACTTTATCAGCCAATTCACAACAGAAATTCTCCATATAAAAGGTGTCGACAATATTCCAGCTGATACTCTTTCTAGAATATCGACCATTTCTGTACCCACACCTTTAGATTATGTGCAACTCGCAGCTGACCAAGAGAATGACAACGATCTCAAAACCATCTTAAATTCTAGTGTATCATCTTTACAACTGAAAAAACTCAGCCTTCCTGACGCAACAGCCGAAATTTGGTGTGATGTGTCAAACGGCAAAATAAGGCCTTTTGTACCAATTTCTCAACGACGACGAGCGTTTAAATCATTACATTGCTTATCACATCCTGGCATCCGAGCAACATCAAAACTGCTGAGCGACAGATTTGTTTGGCCTTCAATTAGATCTGACTGTCGTGAGTGGACTAGAGCATGTATTCCATGCCAACGCTCTAAAGTTCACCGACACACTCGATCCGCGCTGGCTGAATTCAAGGTACCTAACAACCGATTTCAGCATATCAATCTTGACATAGTTGGTCCATTACCATTATGCCAAGGTTCTCGGTACCTCCTAACGATGATAGACAGATTCTCCAGGTGGATCGAAGCCTCTCCAATGCCAGACCAAACTGCCGAAACAGTCGCCAAAACATTAATTGCCACTTGGTTTTCAAGATTCGGCATACCGCACAGGATCACCACCGACCAGGGCAGGCAGTTCGAGAGCCAGCTTTTCCAAAGCTTGAGCAGATATCTAGGATTCCAACATCATAAAACGACTGCTTATCATCCACAAGCAAATGGGCTGATCGAGAGACAACACCGATCGCTGAAAACTGCCCTGAGATGCCGTGTTCAATCGAATCCTGCTTGGGTTGATGCTCTTCCATTCGCACTACTCGGTCTAAGAGCAGCAGTGAAAGAAGACCTGGGATGCTCTTCCGCAGAAATCCTCTACGGAACTCCATTACAGTTGCCCGGCGAGTATTTTTCCAAAACACCAGACATTATACAATCCGATTTTGTCCATCAAATCCAAAAGCTAATGCGTTCAATGAAGCCGGTGCCTACAACAACTCACGGATACACGCCGACGTATATTCCTAGTGATCTGCAATCCGCGTCGCATGTCTTCGTACGCAACGACGCACCACATCCTGCCTTACAACCAACATATCAAGGCCCGTTTCCTGTCAAAGATCGCAGAGAAAATTTTTTCGACATTGGCATCAATGGGGCAAGCAAGAGGATCTCCATTGATCGTTTGATTCCAGCTTTCCTTGGAGATAGCTTTAAGGTACCTTCAGAAGTGCTCATACAGCCATCCAGTACAGCGTTGCCAGCACAAGCAGTACCAGCAACTGTGACTCGCTCCGGTCGTCACGTCCACTTCCCCGACAGATATTCGACCACAAATTTCGTTGACACTAGGGGGGGGAGTGTGTAGTGACCGATCATAAACGATGCTCTGTGACGTCACGATGTCACGTTTTCACGTTGTAGCGTTTTTCGCCTTGTGATGGATGGTAACCTAGCAACGGATCGCCAGAGAGTTTTTTCGAACGTTTTAATCAGTTGATTGTATTTCGTCATAGAGTATGGATGTCGCGTATAACTTGTCCGTGTGTGTAAATAAAATGTTCATGTCTTTAAAAATGAAATTTACATCTTCTCATTGCCGTCGCCTTTAATGCCAACCAATGGTATTGGAGGAAAGTCGATGAAATGTTTGTTTTCTTATTTAGAAATGGATATATGCTGTAAAAAATTATTTAAATAAAATATGAAAAATAAGTTGTAGAAATATGTAAAGTGTGAGCTGCTGAAATCCTAAATGTTCAGAGGCCTGTAAAATCGCATGAAATTGATGAGATTTTAAAAAACAAAACTTTGCTAAACAAGATTTTATCTGCGTGTAGATAACGTTATAATAAAGGCAAGCTGCACAGTTGACGTATTAATTAATCATTTCAGCTAATAATAATATCCACTATACTGTGGTTTTGCTTTAGTTTTAATTAAATTAGAAATATGCTAACAACACAATTTAGATCCGTTTTTGGCAATGGTCTTTTTCTAAGTAACTCCATACGTTTGTATGGAGTGAACCACGGAAGGGTAAAGACGATCCGATTTGCATTCCAGTAATCTGTCCGACTGATAGTATTAGCTGGGGGGGGGGGGTAAATTTGAAATTACTAAGTGTTAATGCACTACGGGAACTTCTGCACTAAAACTTACTAATTTTATCCCCGAGTATTCTCCATTCATCCAAAGATCCAGTGTTATGGTACCTATCCAAAGGTTCTGAAAACATTTGCCTGGCTGCTTGCCAACCTGTAAAGTGGGTAAATTCATATAGATCGGATTCATTCCTTCTATTTCTATTCTACATTTTATAATACACTGAGGGGGCCACTCTATTATGACCACCTAGCAGTTTTAAGCGAATGAGATATGACGTCGCTCTGTTCTGTAATTTCGGGCATGTAAACATAATACTTGAACTCGTACTTTCCGGTGAAGATTCTGTGACGAATGCTTTAATTAAGGGACCTACAAAGATTTAAAAACAAAAAAATGTTTTTGATCAACCCTTGCATCATAAAAAGGTGCAAATGGTTTCTAACTTTTACAGCATACTTCATTTGCTTCGTGCAATACTTGCATGCATTTTTTTGTGTGAAAAATAATACTTATATTAACGAATATATAAATGTTTCTTGAAGAAATTATAATTCCCATCGCACGTGGGATGGGACTATTCGCGTACGCAAATGAAAAGCCAAAATTGTAGCGCTATTTTGCAGGGAAAAACTAAAAACGTAAACCCCCCCCCCCTCAAAAAAAAAAAAAAAAAAAAAATCTGAAAACGCCCCCTGGGAGAAAATTCTGCGTACGCCTATGCATGGGACCCCTCACATGCGGTGAGATTTCAACGAATTTTCAGGAAAATTACAGATAATTTAAGGACACGTGTAAGTAAAATTAGCAATTGATCAATGGAAATTATTTAAAAAAAATTTTGAATTAAGATTTATAAAACTCATATATTATATTTTAAATTTTGAAAATTCATAAAACACTAAGGAATGGTCACATATCGAAGTTCGAGGTTCATTTTACTAACACATGGCAAAAAAACATTTCTGCAAAATTTCAGAATTTTTGTGTGGTGCATGCAGTAGTGTGTTTCTTACAGATCAACTCAAAAACTGCATTCTTCAGATAAATGAATTTTAAACAATTTTCAACTACGCATGCACTCAGGAAATGATAATTTTATATTTTCATAATTTGATTGCCAGATATATATATAGTGTAACTTATTTGAAAGTATTCCAGTTGTATGTAGCGAAAATTCAGAAAGATGTCGGTGATATAGTGAGATAAATACTGAATTACTTGCTGAAAGTAACTTAAATCGGAAAAAAAATAGCCTTTATCATTCAGCTACTTTCAGCATGTAACTTAAATTACCGCTCGCAATATCGCCGACATTTTTTTTTGAATTTTCTCAACCAGCAGCTGGAACTTTTATACAAGTTTTCCTATATATCTGCCATACAAATTAGTAAAAATAATATCGATACTGCACATGCATGCGTAATTAAAAACGATTCTCTTAAAATGACCTTGTTTCATTGAATACTAATTTGTTACGATATAAATGTTTCTACATGTCTTACGTATGGTGTCGTGGTTGGAAATTCCTCATTTTATAAGCAAAAAGACAAAATGGAAATTGGAATTTTTCAGGTATTTATACTCGTGAATATGCGTGCTATTCTCAAAAAAATTCATACAAGTATTGCACAAAGGAAGTGAAATAATATGCGAAAGTTAAAAATCATTTGCAGCTTTTATAAGTGTTGATCAGAAGGGTTTTCTTTATTTAATTTCTTGTCGGTCCCCCCTAAAAACCTTCGTGAGCGAATCTGCAATTGTTAGTTCAAATATTATGTTTATACATGCCCTAAATTATTGAACAATGTGGAGCCAGAATTGATTTGCTTGAAACTGTCAGATGATCATAATAAAAAGTGGCCACTTAGTGTATAAACGAAATCTCTACGGATAAAAATTAATCCATGCGAAAATATCCGCGAAAACTATGAAGCCATATGCAAATTTTGTTGGTTTTTTCTCCTCCTACCCACAATCGTTATTCTGTTCCTATTTCTACGAACAGCCTTTTTTTCTGTATTTTTCTGGAAACCGTGTCTCGGGATGGGAATCCTAAAATAGCGATGGCGATATTTATATAGCGCTATAACAGATATAGCGTGTCTCCCCAAGCAACAACCATAACTCGCAGTTGGAAATAAAATACAAAATAAAAGCAACGACACACTCACCTAAATACGTACTCATCTTCTCAGATCTTCTCGTCGAATTTCAGGCAGAAAACGAACTTCTTTTTTTTTTTTTTGGCGAAGATTTTGGCAACACTGTCGAGAAAAACAGAAAGAAAATTCATTCTAAGATATTATGTAAAGGCGCCATAACAATCTCGGCGAACAAAATTTCACACTTAGTGTGCGTGTCATGTCATCAATAATATTTTGACATTGATGTAATGTTACAACATTCATTTCATTACAAAACCCTCGTGTATTTTCGCAGAATTATTCTGTGGGAAGTATCTGAAATATGCCAAAAAAAAAAGGTGTGTGTGTGTGTCACTTTTTTCCCATCCTTTCCTCGCTGCGTTCCTTTCATGGTAAGCAATGGTACCGAGACTTTTCTCGAAAGAGAAGTGGGAGTCTTCACCACGTGGCAGCACACACACATTTTTCAAGCAGGCTAATAAATAACAAACCACACACAATGTTAAAACGCTATAATTTACGTTTTCCAACCAACCGCGGATCCAGGCAGCAACTCCTACAGTTAGAAGGTCTCCTCACGCTGCTTGTGACGTCAGTAAGTAGTCCATTTTCCCTTCAGAATATTCAGGAAAATTACCTGCTCGTGCCAGTATTACCGTTGAGCGGAAAAAAGACGATCGGGCTAGAATTGGCGATTTCTATGCCCCACATCCAATTACCATGCGGTATTTGTGAGCCAATCAAGAAGATTCTACTCCAAAATAACAAGAAACGAAATAGAATGCTTTGTTTCAAAATTTGGCAAACTTGCTAGGTAGTCTGAATGACGTTTATGGCAACCCGCGCGGAGGCCTTCTATCTCTAGGAGGTGCTGATCCAGGACGATGTGTTGGGAGAAGCTAATTGTGTAAGTGCGTTGGATTCTCTGGTATTTTACGGGACGGACAAATTTTTTCACGTTAATTCGTCTCTTGGAAGGGGTGATCGTTCTTGTCACCCGTCCCCACTTCTGGATCCGTGCCTAAGCGAGGGCAGGCATCTTCAGCCACGAATGAAACATAGGCAGGCATCTCCAGTTGCTAGTGAAGCCGAGGCAGATATCTTCAGCTGCGAATGAATCATAGGCAGGCATCTACAGTTGCTAGTGAAGTCGAGGCAGATATTTTCATCTGCGAATGAATCATAGGCAGGCATCTACAGTTGCTAGTGAAGCCGAGGCAGATATTTTCATCTGCGAATGAATCATAGGCAGGCATCTACAGTTGCTAGTGAAGCGAAGGCAGATATCTTCAGCTGCGAATGAAGCCGTGTCGCACGTCTTTAGTTCCAAACGGAGTGAAAGCAAACGTCTTCAACTACGTCAGGTGGATACAGAGCGATGTGTCGGAAAAACGACTTAGCTTATTATGTAGGTGCATTGGATCCATCCCGTCCTTTACGAGACAGACAAATTTCTCTTATATTTATTCGGTTCTTGCGAGGGGCGATCACTTCTCCGATTACGGAATGTCCCACAAAATATAGGTGTTATGGTCAACCATATATATACCGCACAAGGCGATTCGATAATTCAGCTTGCCGCATTTTACTGGTGAACCATTGATCCTAGAGACATACTTCGAATTAGAAAAAGTGTTAAAATAACGTGCAGAACTCAGATATTCGTCATTCATGTTGCAAGATGTTGTATAGTTATTGAAATAAAATAAAAAAAATATTTTTTACGGACACCCTGTCCTCAGAGACCCAATTACAAAGTTGTTGCCCAGTCTCTCCTAAGGAAAGCACAAACATTTCACGTATCTTAGTGCAATATTCGCTGAGATATTTGAGTTCAAAACCAAAGAAAAGTTGGGAAAGAAGATAAACGAGGTGAAGAAGTTAGTATATGCTGTTCTTACCTAACTTTTCTCTTATTTTTAAATTCAAATTAGTGAATATTGCACTTAGAAACGTGGGACCTCTTTTTGTTGGTCTCAGCACAGACAGGGCAGAAACTTTCCAATTGGGTATTTGCGGACAGGGTGTCCTCAAAAAGTTATTTTTATATTATTTTATTAACTATACAACCCCTTGTAACATGAATGACGTATATCTGAGATCAACGGTTCGGCAGTAAAATGGGAAGGGTAGCAACTGTATACGCATGTTTCTTGCCCCTCGAGCCGCAAGAATACCGCATATCTGGCCCGCGGACTGATAAGATTGTGCATCCCCGATGTTAAAATATGCCGAAAAGTATGTGTCACTTTTTTGCGCCATCCTTTCCTCACCGCATTCCTTTCATGGTAAGCATTCGAACCGAGACTTCTTTTTCTCTCAAGAGAAGTGGGCGTCGCGCGATGCTTCACCACGTGGCAGCCGACACACGCATATCCCCAGGTTGCAAGGTTTATAAATAACAAACCACACACTGTGTGCTATAACACTAATTTGCGTTTTTCCAACTTTATTACGTAGGAATCGCAAGGTCGCCATTGCGAAAACCTGGTTTCGTTTTTTCCACCCGTCTGATTGGATCGCGAAATAAGACCCGAATCTCTTAAAAGATTCTAAAACAGATACCACAAAACCGTTATGGAAATTCGAAGCTACCAGAAAGAGAGAGAGAGAGAAACCTGTCGGGGACACTCGTTGATAACCATCACAATGATGTTGGAAAATAAATCATATAGTCAGAGAGTGGAGGAATAAACACACCCACGTGTTAATGGCTTCCCACCCGAGCGAGGCGATAACAAGATTGATTATGTGGTGCCCGAGAGGCTGCGATTAGCATAAATTTGCAATTAATAGGGGGGTATAATTTTTTTTATGGCACATTCTGAGTTGCTGGTCGTATAATGACAAACATACCCCCACGGGTAACGTGGGAAGTTGTCATTCCGAACGAGTGTCTTTATCATGCGCGCGCTGAACGTGGCTCGTACATGGCCAAATGTGAACCCCCCCTCGGAGTCATGTGACGTGACCCCTGACCATGGGCGGCCCCCCAACAAGAAGTGGGCTGTCAAGGCTCCAGCCCTAGGGCCCGGGACGATTTTAATTATTTTTTGTTTTTTCACGCTATAAATGCATCATAAAGGGGGCCCGTGAAAGTCTGGGTCGGGGGAGGTGGCCCGCAAAAGATTCCAGCCTAGGAGCCCTACTCCAGGATGTGGGGGGGGGCATGCCCCTGACCTGGAACTTAATTTTCAAAAATAAACTAACCGGAACTTTCCTAGATCACTCGGGTGACCTGATGCCCACTTAGAGAGCGCTCAAGTGGCCCGCATGATATCTACAGACCACTGGAGTTACAAACGGAATCTCTACGAATCACTTAAGTGACCCGCAGGGTAGTTGCACATCACTTGATTGGCCCGCGGTGTATTTAGAGACCACTTAAGTTACCCACCGCATAGTTCCAGCGAGCTTTTAAGCGTCCCTTGGTGCAGTTCCGCGACACTACAGTTACTTGCGGAGCAGTTCCAGATCACTCAAGCAGACCACGGTACATTTCCACACGAATATTAAGAGGTCTGCAACACAGTTCCACATCACTCAATTGACCCAGGCATATTTATAGATCACTGCAGTGACCGGTGACAAAAAAGTCTCGCCACAGACAGCAACAGTCCTACAAACAGTACAAGTATTCAGACATTACACTTCACTCCCTTCACTTCTGAAATATAGATGGCGGTACTGAAAAATCATACACAACACTAGATACGCAATCAGACTGTTAGGTGCACACACTTACACTTCCGGCACAACTCACCGTGTAGTAAATTGCCTATAGATGGCTATAGACCTGAGTTGCGCTCGGTTTGCAAGAAAGAAAGTGACCAGTGACACATTTCCAGAACACTTTAGCGGCTCGCGGTACATTCACATATCACTTAAGGGTATCGCGGCATATTTACAGATCACTCGAATGACCTCTGCCCAGTTCCAGAGTGCTTAAGTGACCACCGGATCTCAGATCACACTTAATGTACAGGTCACTTAAGTGGCCAACGGCATTTTTAAAGATTACTTAAGTGACCCGTGACACCATTACAGGTCACTCAAGCGTCCCGTGATGCAGTTCCACATTATTTAAGTTACAAGTGGTCCACATGAATTAAGTGGCCAGCAACACAGTTCTACATCACTCAAGTGACCGAGGCATATTTATAGATATTTAGATCACTTAAGTGATCCGCGGCATATTTCCATATCACTTGAGGGAACCACGGCATAATTATGGATCAATCGAGTGACCCCGCTGCCCAGTTACGGAGAGCTCAAGTACCAACGCACCTTTACCACTGGCACATAATCACTAAAGTACTAACGGCACATGATCACTAAAGTAGCCTGCAGTTCCACATCACTCATCGTATCATTTGAATATATTTTTCGTCAAACACATTTTTTTTAACGCCATTTGTAGCAGTGGTCCTTCATATTCCCCACCCTTCAGCAATTTTAGCAAGAGTAATTACCGAATTGCATTTTTTGACAAAATTTAGGGATATCCCATATTTAAGGGTAGCATTTTCCTCGATGATGTATGGTGAACGTAAGTGCGAAGGTTCAATTTTTGCTTGAACCCCCATACCGTTATTACTAACACAGGCGAATCCAGTTATAACGAACTCCAAGAGACCGGAGAAATCACTTCGTTATAACGAAATTTCGTTATGAAAGAATTCCAGGTCTTAGCATCGCTCCTATGTAAACTTATCTTGGGGATTGGAAAAGTGTTCGCTAAAACGAGATTTTCGCTCGAGTATTCGTTAAAACGAAATTCGACTGTATCTCAATCAGAATTTTTTAATAAGTTTTCATTCAGTTAGAATTAATTAAATTATCAAGTCTACCTGCGGAACAACTATTCCATCGTCACGGACTACCTTTGGTCAGCGGACCATACATTGAGAAACGCTGGTCTAAGTGCTTATTATACAGGGTATGCAAAAAGTCCGTAGAAACTTTGAAAATGAATAAAAACCGGAAAATAATCTAATAAAAAACGGTTTATGGGGTTAGCATTGCTAGGTCACGGAATATTTTTAAGACCGGAAAAAAATAACTAAGAAAAAAACAGTCGATAGGTGGCGCTGGTACGAGCGACTTCGGTGGAAATACGCAAATGAGACGGTTATAAGAATTGCGCTCCTAATCAACAACCAGTTCACAGTTGGAAACCGTGTATGTGGACCTGCTGCACTCTGCCGTTGCTGGATTTGTGACTCGCCTGTAATGTGCAGCCTGTGGTGATAGTGGTCATGTGGAGAACATATACTGCCGTAATAAACAATTTGGAGGCATTCTGTTCGTTATTTGCGTATCTTTTCTTTGACTTGTGTACGTCAGCGACACCTATTGGCAGTTTTTTTTTAGTTATTTTTTCCCCGGTCTAAAATTCCTGTGACCTAGCGATGCTAACCCTGCAAACCGTTTTTTTATTTAGGTTTTTTTTTTTCCACGGTTTTTATTCATTTTTATAGTTTCTACGGGACTTTTTGCCCATCCCACGCTGTATTTAGCTTTTATTATTGCATTTCTAATTGGGGGTTCCTGTATTTTAGAAATATATGACATCCATATTTGTTACGGGCATGTACGATTTTGTGAAATATGTCCATAAAGTAATAAAATGCCCACGTTGTAGCGGAAAGGTTAAGTTATCTGTAAATGAGCCTCGGGTCACACTTGATTCATGTGGAAATGTGACGTGGGCTGCGTGTAACTCAAGTGATGTGGAACTGCAGGCTACTATAGTGATCTATCTGTAAATGTTCCGATGGTACAGTCGAATCCCGTTTTAACGAATACCGTTACAGCGAAAATCTCGTTTTAACGAACACTTTTCTAATCCTCCAGATAAGTTTACATAGGAATAAAATGCAGAGACCTGGAATTCCTTTATAACGAAATTCCGTTATAACGTAGTTATTTCTCTGGTCTCTTGGAGTATTGTTGTTCTATCAGTTTGCTCCCTTCCCCGAAATGCAAGTGCCCCCCCCTCCCATCTCCGAACGAAATTTTTGTTGACTGGCCTGGGTGCCCCCCCCCCCCCCCGCACAAGTATATTCCACTCAATACTGTATCAATCAAAAAGGAAATTTTGATTTCAGATATAAGCACAATTTGGTAATTTTTTTGTGGTGTTCATTTTTAATTGATACCTCAAGCATGTGTTTATTTTGCTTAATGATGATTATAATGCCCTGCTGGAAGCCTAAAATCATTGACGTTCAAGAATTTTGAATTATCGTCAATTTTGAAATTATTCACTTTTTGTAAATTCCAAATTCTTGGGAATTTTAAGTTTGTTCCTGTATTTTTTTGATATTTTTAGCATTTCTTTATGTTCTGTAGTTATGTACGTTTTTTATAGATGCCGATTTCTTCTCAAAAAAAAAAAAAATCATTTAATATGCTTTTTTTTCTAGGCTCTAAGATAGGGTTACCAGATGCGAAAACTGAGAAAGGAGGACGATGCCTGCATCCGCATCCTTTTTTAACGTCACTTTTGTCAATTTTCACATCGCACCACTGGGAATCAGCATTGAGTATAGCGTGCATACATTTTGTTTTCTTTGTTTCTGAATAAAAGGGGTAGAATACCCACCCCCCTTCCCCCGATCCGGTCTCCCAATCGAAAAAGTCTCTACGCAGAGCGCAGGCAGACCTATAACACAAAACTGACACATAACATGAAAGTTCAAGCATTTCGATCTTTACTTCAGAAAATGGAAGACAGATGGCGGTTATTTTTTTTTTAATTTTTCCCATTTCAGGAAATTTTTTCATTACCTTAAGAACTACATTGGAAAGGTAATTTTTGTACTTCAAAAACAGGGCGACATTTAAATGTGCGTCCTCTCTTTGTGTAAGCATTCCTGTAATCCAATAAATTTGTTGCCTCTATGCTGTATATATTGTAAATACCACATCGGTGACATTTCACATTTTCTTTGTAGATGCCAAGATGCTGTCGTGTTCCTGACTGCAGACTGGAATTGAATTTTGAGCCGGGGAAATATACGCGAATGTATTTACCTTTCCCGAAAAATCCTAAAAGAAAATCCAAGTGGGCGATGGAATTATGCAGTGTCAACCGATTTGTGCAGGGCTATTGGCTTACTTGTTTCAAGTCCGTACGCATACAGGGTGGGCAAAAAGTCCGTAGGAACTTAATAAATGAATAAAGACCGGAAAAATAACGGAAATAAGTAACGGTTGGCGGGGTTAGCATCGCTAGGTTACGGAAATGTTTTCAAGACACGAAAAAAACTGAAAACACAGCCTATATTTTTTTTTTAGCAAAACAAATTTATAATATAGGCCCTAATTGAATTTCTAATAGAAATGCATGTGTCTTTATTTTCAACTGTGGTTTTTATGTTAAAGTCTCCGAACATCAATTTTCCGAACAACTCGGTCAACCGAATATCTTTTCAACCTAACTCACTTGCAACAGTTGGTATTTTCTTGGAACTTGAATCATCTTATTTCCCAACTCAGTAGCTTCGAAATCGATTTTCCGAACTTTTCACTTTTCCGAACACTCTTCGGTCCAGATGTGCTCGGATAATTGAAGTTCTACTGTAGTTGCAAACTAACTTGGCATTAGACCATACATACTCAACCCATGGCCCGCGGGTCTTCTCATATGTCCCATTTCGTACAAAAAGAAAAAAAAAATGTTTTTATTCACAGTAGAATATTCACAGATGACTTGGGTGACCCCTGTGACACTTTTTACATATCAGGTGCGTAGCACGCGACACAGTTCCGGAGCACTTGAGTTCCACATCGCTTAAGTTACCCGCGGCACAATTACAGATCACTTAAATGATCCACGGCACAATTACAGATCATTCAATTAGCCTACGTCATTGTTGCAGGTCACTTGGACACGTTTTTTAAGAAATTCAGGTGTTTTCATGAAATTCTCATTTGATTTTTTCATTAACTTTTCAAATTCAATTTGATTTGAATCACTTCAAGTGATATGGATGTGCTAGTGTAGGTATCTCTCTTTCTTTGGTCTAAATTTTTAAATACCAAAGTAAGCGAAATAAGTGCAGGGTGGGCAAAAAGTCCGTAGAAACTTTGAACATGAATAGAAACCGGAAAAAAATCGAAATAAAAAACGGTTTGTAGGGTTAGTATCGCTAGGTCACGGTAATTTTTTTAAGACAGGGGGGAAAAAATACTTAAAAAAACCGATAGGTGGCGCTGGTACGTGCGACTTCGGTGGAAATATGCAAATGAGACGGTTATAAGAACTTGAGCACCTAATTCACAACCAGTTCACTGTTGTAAACCGTGTATGTGGACCTGCTGCACTCTGCCGTTGCTGGATTTGTGACTCGCCTGCAATGTGCTATCCCCCTGTGGTGATAGTGGTCATGTGGAACACATAATGCTGTAATAAACGATTTGGAGGCATTCTGTTTCGTTATTTGAGTATCTTTTCTTTGACTTGAGTACTTTTGCCCACCCTGTATGAGTCACAGTAGAGAAGGATTTTGGAATTTCTTTTCCACAGGGAAAGACAATCGATGTCTCAATCGAATGAGAATTCTTCCAGAAAGGTATTGTATCCATGGGGTAATCGTAAAACGCCCACGAGTCATTGAAGATAATTTCTGACCTCTAAACTCCATTCTCCGAGTCTCGATGAGCATTTTTCTTTTTTTGGTGGTCAAGGCCGTCGTAAACGATTTGTCATCGTCGTTGCGCAATGTTTTCTTTTTTTTGGGAAGAAGAGTTGGGTGTATGTATCATTTTATGTTCTGAAGTGGTTATAATTACAGGGTTACAAAATAACACCAGGAAACAACCTGTCTTGTCAATACCTACTCAACGTTTTCACTTTAAATGAAACAAACACCAGCGGTTTTAATCGTTCATCTCCGCCCCTTCAGTTGATGAAAGTTTCAATTTTCGACCTACTCACTTACGCCGCGTTTATCTCGTCTCTGGCAAAGAGTTCGCGCCCACTCTGTGACTAATTGTCCGATTGTTCGCCGTGAAATTATTACATTCATCTATTTTATCATTCCTGATTTTCTCTTTAACATTTTCCATTATAAATATTGGCTATATAAAACATTTGTTTTCGCTCATTATAGTCATGCCCCCCTAAAATAAATCATATGACGTCTGATTTCATGATAATTAAACTTTTATAATCGTGAAATAGTCATATTTTCATTCGAAAGCTATTTAGGGGTTGACATTTTTTGGTTGATTTAGAGCAGTGTTTCCCAAAGTGGGCAATATCGCTCCCTGGTGTGCGATAGAAGGGGCCAGGGGGCGATAAAAGCTACTGGTGTTTAACATAGGATCCTATTGGTTCGCTTGAGTAGAGGGGGGGGGGGGGTTACGAGAGAAAAAAAAATTTGAAGAAGGGGGCGAGATGGAACAAAAAGTTTGTAAAATTATGATTTAGAGCAATAACTATCAGTGTCGTGGATCATTTTCAAAATAAATAGTAAATATTTTCAATATTTTTGTGAAACTTCAATACTGCTTTATGGGGATTTAAAGCGCGTTTTTTCCACCAACTGAGAATGGAAAAGTACTTTGTTAATTTCTTTCCGACGATGAATTTGGCTTTAAAAGGGCTTCATTAGCTACGTTTAGTTTTTGGAGAAAAAATAGTGGCCCAAAAAAGTTTTTCCCCTCTTCCAGTGCGGCCCCAAAGAACCACAAATTCCTAAAAATCTCTAATTTAACCCTTAAGTGCACAGCTTTGTATACGTGCAAAGGGCTATACCGACATCCCACTTTTTTGCCAATAAATATGCTGTCCCGAAAGCGCACTTTTCGAAACGCTTGTTTTGGGGTTTGAATAGGCGATATATATTGACATTTAAGAGGATATTCATTTTTTTAATATGATACAAATATTTATTTTGTTTTTTGATGTATGTACACGGTGTCCCTTATGCGTGATGGAAGTGTAGCGAGGTGTACGGTCCTTGACTTTCATGTACAGGGTGATTAATAGGGCTCGAATTTTTATGCCCTAAAGATGAAACGTCGTTGCTGATAGGCAAAAAAAACCTGAATTTACCCCGATCAGCAACGACGTTTCATCTTTAGGGGCATATAAATCCGATCCGTAGTGATTGAGAATGAATCAACCGATTTCAATATGATTCTACACATTAAATCGGCCATCTACAAAAATTGTTCATACACGCGAAACATTGTGCATTGGGAATTGAACATTCTGTCTTTTTTATTTTTAAGAAATGTACAATTTCGAAATCGGATGATTCTCTCTGAGTCACCCTGTATAAGTATTAGGTTGATATATTGATCATTCCGAAAGTATAATTTGATAAAATTACATTTTAAGATGCATGGATTTCAGCGAGCAAAGGCATTTTTTTAGTTTTTTCACATATTTTAAAAAATAAAAATGAATTTCCTATTTGGGTCTTTTTATTTTGGGAGAATGTCTCCACTTTGGGAACCACTGCTTTAAACCATCTATGTTTCACTGCCATCCTTTTCTTCTCTAAACATCAAAGATGAATGTCTAACACACTAAACGACGGGTTTTGACTATTTACTCGCAAAAAAAGACTGGGGAGGGGACGAGATAAAAGTTCGGTTGTTTTAATGGATGAATGATATTTATCGGTCATTGTATTGGATAAAAATAACATGGGTGTAAATAGGAAAATATTTAAGACCTGTCGTACCGGTCGTTATAACGAGTGTCGACTGCATAAATAACGACCGCACGATCACGGAACACGCGAGCAACGCAGTGTTCGCTAACAATACGTCAAAATACGCGCTATAGCCATTCTGTCTATAAATGAGTGAAATCGTACGTGAGGTTTGGGTGTCCACTGCCAGAGGATACAGGGTGGCCTATTGAGCCTTATAGCCCAGGGCAGGGTTGGGCAAACATTTCTAAGTGGGCCGAAAAACAAAGAGAAAAAAAAATTTCGGGCCGTCGGACAGATTCATAATTGGAGTTTTTGTGCTTGAAAGTATGTGTGGCGGGATGCGTTGTATAAGCTGAAGACTACAACGGTTTCATTGCAAATGAACATGTTCATTCACACAAAAAATTATAAAAAGAGGGACACAATGGTTTATCCTTTAAAACAGCGAAAAATCTAGTTTATGGTAAAAGATATGCTGAAAAAATATATTCACTTTCTAAAATACATTATGAATTTTGTCACAATTATTTACAAAAAAAAAAAAAACACATTATATACAGTCGAATCCCGTTATAACGAACTCCAAAAGACCGGAGAAATCAATTCGTAATAACGAAATTTCGTAATAAAGGAATTCCAGAATTCTTAAATTGTTCCTATGTAAACTTATCTGGTGGGATTAGAAAAGTTTTCGTTAAAACGAGATTTTCGCTATAACGGGATTCGTTGAAACGGTAATAGACTGTATTGTTTTATGCACTTCAGTAGGTAAGTAACTTCTGTTTCACACTACACACTAGAGGACGCTGCATTCCTTCCCTTAAAGCACAAATTTAGTGTTGTGTAATTATGTGTTTATGTAATTTCTCTTTGCATGTCTTTAAGGATTTAACTTATACTTTGCAACATGGTGAAAAACTATACTCTAGTGGAAATGTTATTAAAAATAGTACTTGACCATTGATTTATTATAAAAAGTTTTTTACACATACACTCATGTCCATAAATTAAGGATAATTCAGAATCACACGGAAATCGAAATCTAAAGTAAAAATTTCACCTGTAGAATTATCACACACATCTGCAAGAATGATATGCAAATTTCAGGAAGCCACCAGATGATGCCGATAGTACGTCACAATGACGAGAGTGTAACAGGGGGGTATATAAGGAATGGTGGCAAAGAAGTGAAATTGTTCACAAGAGTTCTGTAAAGCGCTCAGTGCCATAAGCGAATAGTTATGACACAGAGGACGCATGTGGAGGATTTTGTACGTGGTAGAATTATCGGCCGCCTGGAATGTGGGCGTACTCAGATGGAAGTATCCGAGGAACTTGGAATTGCCCAGAGTGTCATCTCTAGGCTTTGGCAACGATTCCAAGATAACGGAAATGTCAGTAGACGTTACAGTACAGGTCGCCCCCAAGTTACAACGCTGAATGAAGACCGGTATTTGGCAGTAACTGCCAAAAGAAGCAGACGGAGCACAGCATCCGACCTGTCTCGTCAGCTATCTGCAGCCACGGGTACCACAGTTTCAAGGCAAACCGTGTACAGACGTTTGGGAGATATTGGTCTATATGCTCGCAGGCCTGTCAGATGTGTTCCGCTCACGGCAACTCACTGTCGGCAGCGATTAGCCTGGAGTAGGGAACATGCAATGTGGACATCGTCACAGTGGGCTTTTGTGATATTTTCCGACGAGCCCAGGTTTAGCTTGCAGTCTGATTCACGTCGGACTTTCATATGGAGAACGCCAGGTACCCGATACCACCAAGACAACATCATTGAACGACACCGTTACGGTGGTGCAGCATTGCTCGTTTGGGGTGGAATTATACTGGGTTCCAGATCTACATGTTCAAACCGGAACCATGAAAGCCCAAATTTATCGGGACATCATTCTGGAACAACATGTACGTTTGTTTATGGTTGCCATGGGAGCAGAATTTGTGTTTATGGATGACAACGCCCGTCCTCACCGAGCAAACATCGTAAACGAATGCCTTGAATCTGAGGATATAACCCGTATGGAATGGCCAGCATTCTCACCTGACTTGAATCCGATAGAGCATGTGTGGGACATGCTTGGCCGACGAGTTGCAGCCCGTCAACCACCTCCTACATGTGTGCCGTAACTTCGGAGAGCATTGCTTGCTGAGTGAAGTGATCTTCCCCAAGATCAGATCGATAATTTGATACTCAGCATGCCTAGGCGTTGTACGAACTGTATTTCATCGCATGGGAGACATACAATGTATTAACCATCATGCGAACCATGTAATAGTAAGTTTTTGTAAAGGAGATATTTTTTACAATTGCTCAGGGAGCAAAAATCGTAGTTTTTATGAATGGTATCATACCTACACCATCGTTTTTGTTCTTTATCTTTTGTTTAATAAATGGGCTTTATGAATAAGCAACGTTTGTTTTGTTTCTGAACCTTTATTTGCCGGAGCTGGCATTATCCTTAATTTATGGACATGAGTGTATTTTTGATTGTATATGCTATGTTACGTATGAAGTTTTATATACATATCTCTGATACATTTTTTTTTTTGCAAATTTTCAATAAAATGCTATTAGAGTAAATTAGAGTATTTGATAAAATAGTATTATATCAATGTAGGCTAATTGAATAAAATTTCATGATTCAAAATATGTAATAGAAACTGTTCAGTTCATGATATGAGTCAAAAGATCGAGATTCAATTAAAAAAATTTTATTTCAAATAAAATTGTGTCAATGAAATCTCTATCTTTTGCTGTATTTCACGAACTGAAGTGTGTTTTATTTTGAATCAATTTTCATTCAGTTACATTGATGTCATGATAATGTTATCCAGCGCACAAGCTCTTTTTAATGCACTTTTTTTTTGAAAATTTGCAAAAAAAAAATTAAGCATCGCAGAGATATATACAGGGCGATTCAAAACTGAACGTACAAACTTTTAGGGGAGGTAAAAAACACAAAACAGAATCAAATAGGAATGCATGACCGGGACACCCCAACCTGATTAGCTGGAGGATAAACGAAGATGCAGGAATGACAGGTCAATAATGGGTGGAAATGCTCTTTATTTAGCGATACTTTTACACGAGGACAGTGCGTGTACCCACGTTAAGTTTCACAACAAGTGCTCAAAGTTCTTACCATCCACAGTTATGCCCAAAAATAATCGTGATACATTCCTATGCGATTCTGTTTTGTTTTATTGCGTTTTCTACTTCCCCTAAACATTTGCACGTTGAGTTTTGAATCACCTTGTATAAAACTTTATACTGACATAAGTTAGTATACATATATATACAGTCGAATCCCGTTTTAATGAATACCGTTTCAGCGAAAATCTCGTTTTAACGAACAGTTTTTTAATACCCCAAATAAGTTTATATAAGAACAATGCAAAAACTTGGAATTCGTTTATAATGAAATTTCGTTACAACGGAATGATTTCCCCGGTCTCTTGCAGTTCATTATAACGGGATCTGACTGTATAATCAAAAATATGTGTAGAAATTTGAAATAAATAAATGGTTAAGATGTATTTGTAATGATATTTCTACTAGAGCATAGTTTTTTTACTATGTATGAAAGCAACCTTAAAGCTGAGTGGCTATTACATCAACGGTTGGACAGAGGTAAGGATTCCAATCCCGGTATCGGCAGAATTTTAGAGGTTTCTATCATATACATATGATACATACAAAATATATGATTATAGATGAATTGAGGTGGGAGTATTAATTTTTGAGTATTCAATGGCGTATAAACACTCGACGCTCGTTATGACGACCCCACGTTATAGCGGCCGTTACATTACAACGGCCGCTAGAATCAGTCGCGAATGTTTTCATATAAAGAATGACCTATATATTTCGATACAACGACCTTCCAGTATAATGCCCATTTTCGATGGGACTATGGGGGGTCGTTGTAACGAGCGTCTTCTGTATTACACGAATTACATCATTGCCATATACAGTTAATAAAAAATTTAACTGTATAATTTTTTTATACAGTTAATTTTTTATGGGGTAAATTAACAATACACCCAAAAAAATTCAATTATAAAATTCGTTGTTTTTACCTAAATGCAATTTTGAATGAATATAACTTTCTTTAATACAAATGGATTATGAACAAATTTTCTTGACTTTAAATTATCCAAGAATACTTGTTGGTGTCCGATGCTTTTAACGAAGGGATGTTAATCTGTCTTAATTCCTTGCAGCGGATGCAACGAACGTCTAAAAATAGAATATAATCGGATTTTAGAAATTCCTGTTCCGCTATTGGTGAAAAGGAATTAACAAACTTACCAAATTAGCGTGGAACTGACAACTTCACGGAGTTCTCAAACGGGGGGGTTGCCGGATAATTGAATCGAGCAAAAACGTGCGTCTGTGACAGTTCGGTGGTCGACTCATGAGTGTCAACTTATGGCGCAGCGAATTCCGATGTCTTGATCATTCTACGAAGGTTGTAACAACTTTTATTTTTTGTTGTTGTTAAATGGTTATTATTATTATTATTTTATTTTTATTTTTTAGTGGCACGCGGCCATGTAAGGAATGCTCTACCGCCTAAAAGGCGCAGAAACGGGGCGTCTTACCAACGCCCACTCCAAAAAGCTGAAGAGTGGAATGGAATATTAAAAGAAAGGAAAGAAAAAAAAAAGACAGTGTTTATTTGGATGATTTTTGGCTTCGTCTTGACAGTTCCTACTTCTTTTTTTTGCATTCTTCTGAATGGAGGAAATTACACCTTGGCGACAAGTCTACTTTTTGGCTCCAATTTGAAACGAGTGTGAAGTTTTATTTTCCCCGTTTTCGTTTGAAATGATGTTGAAAATATTCATGAATTTTTTTGAATTTTTTTTTGAATTATTTTTCCGGTGTTAGATTCATTTATATTTATTTCTTTCTAGAAAGAACGCTGCATATATACTTAAAATAAAGACATGGTGGGGGAATGAAAGTTTTGGTGTAATATTGGATGTAAATTATTCCAAATAGCATGGCACTTGATTCCTAAAACATTAAATACACAGTTTTGATTAAAAAATACGTAAAAAATCATTAAACACATTGTTTAATAAAATATCGACAGACAAAAAGTTGAAAACTAAAATATCGATTGACAAAACGTTGGAAATCGGATGAAAACCAATCGCTGAAAACTAAAATATTGACAGTCAAAACTGGATGAAAACAAACTGCTGAGAACTAAATATCGACAGACAAAACGCTGAAAACTGAATGGAAACGAAACGCGCTGAAAACTAAACATCGACAGGCAAATTCGCTGAAATTCAATATCTACAGAAAATGCACTGAAAAGTTAACATAGACAATAACAAGACAAAACGCTGAAACATAGACAATAACAAGACAAAACGCTGAAACATAGACAATAACAAGACAAAACGCTGAAACATAGACAATAACAAGACAAAACGCTGAAACATAGACAGAAAAAAGGCTGAAAGCTAAAATATCGACATGAAACGCTGAACAGACGAATACCGTCAGTTGAAAAATCAGCTAATACCATCAGCTAGGGAATGACGACAAATACCTTCAGCTACATTTTCGACAGACGAAACGCTGAGAGCTAACTAAAGACGGACTATTAGCCGTCAGCTAAAATATGGACAGAATAAACCGAGCAAACCCGGTTCTGTCATATTAGCGATGTATGTTGAGTGCCTCCAAAGGCGTAGTCGTGACGTAAAATACAGACAGATATCTTCAACTTAAGCACACACACGGCTATGACAATACACGATCAAACGATCTAAGAGTTTATATTTCAATAGTAAATAAATCTTTGTTGGTGTCGATGTTACGCGTATGTCAGTCGATATTTTAGCCCCTCGGCAGGTCGATGTTTGAAAATTATTATTATTTTTTCTTCTGTAGTTTGCTTCTCTATTCAACGGCGAAAAAAAAAATCAACGCTAATTCAGTTAGCAATAAAATTAAAGCATCTATCGTCCTCACCTTAAAATATGAAAAAAAGATGGCAGCACCAGCAAGAACATAAAACAAGCGCAACTCTGAAATACGTTAGGGGGTCCACACATTCACTCAGAACTCACATTACAGAATGTATCGATTCGTTTTCGAAATTCCGCAAAGTAATGCGAACGAGCCGCATGTAAGGCTTAAGTAGTTGTAGTACAGGTACTTGTATAATCAATTTCCGTTAATTTCACTGTTATTTGAAGGCTACGAACTCAAAATTTATCTTTAATAAATTCATTGCGACCCACCCTCTAAGCCATATGATGATAAATCGCATAAAGGCACTTGGCCCGCGGACGAAATATGGCCCTGGGGGGGGGGGGTTATCTGGTGCGGCCTGCCCTCCTGAAACCTAACTTTGTAAAAATGAATTAAGTGACACATTTACAGATCGCTTGTGTCCCGTGGTAAAACTCCAAAACATTTAAGCGGTCCGAAGCACATTTTCAGATCATTTAAATGACCCGGGAGACAGTTGCAGAACACTTAAGCGATCCGTGACGTATTTAAAGATCCCTTGAGTGACATGTGACGTAGTTTTAGAGCACTTAAGTGGCCCCAGTGCGGTTCTACATCACTCAAGTTACCCGCGGCACATTCTCAGATCATTCAAGTGATGCGCGGCATATAATTACGGATCACTTGAGTGATGCGTGGCATAGGTCTAGAGCACTTAAGCTGCCCGTACACATTTCCAGATCACTTGGATCCGCGAAACATTTAGAGATCACTAAAGTGGCTCTGTAGGGCACTTATCAATGGGGGGATGTTACTTCAAGTGCCCACAAAATATCTAAAAGTTTTTCTCGTTTTTGGCGCACCGAGTAAGATGCCATTAAGAATATTTCATATTTTCATAAAGGGTGGTTGATGCCGTAAGCATCATCCAACTCCCCCCCCCACTTGTCATCAAAAGTCAGCAAATCGGAAACGCTCCCCCCCCCCCCCCCATCGTAGATGACGTAATACTTGAACGACCCCTAAACTGCAAAAATTTCGATCATGGATCGGACTATTTTCGTTTCCTCAATGAAACATTTTGTCATATATACCGCTTCACACCTGCCGCAAATCGGAAGTAAGTTTCTTTATAAAAGATAGACATTTTATTGGGGGGGGGCGGGGTTCTTCTATTACACAACTCCCCTTATACAAAGAAGGCGATTAGACCTTTTTTTGCTGGGTGTATCCGAATAAAACAAACTTTATCAAATTGAAAGATTTGAAAATGTGACACTCATCACTTTGTCAATACTCCGAGATTCATCAGAAATAAATATGAAGAAAAGGGTACTGTGGTGCCGAAATAATTACTAATTATACCCAAAAATACTTGCTGGAATTTTCTATCCGTCATTGGCTGAATCGGAATTTAATTTCAAAATTTAAGGAAAATCTCCGAACACAAAGACTCAGATTTTCTAGACCTAAAAACTTTCCTATATATACTACGGTCTTTAGGACTGACATACAATTGTCTTGTAATTATGTATTTATCTATTTATTTTATACTATTCACGATTTCATTATATTAACATAATACTAGTATTTCATATGTGAGTACTGAATTCTTCATCGTAATATTTTAGGTGATGGTAAGTACGTCAAGTCTAATATACCGCGTGATTTCACGGTACCGATTGCGTGACATTGTTCTTTTTTGAACGCAGGTGGTCCCCAATACTTGTTTCGCAAATCATCTACAGATATTTACTTTAAAATCAATCATTATCCTTATGGGGGGTCAAAATGACCCCTGTGGGCTGTTCTAGGTATTACTGTAATTATTTGCTTCAATAATAAACATAGAGAAATGAAAATTAGTCACAATATTCCCTGAAGTATTTTAAGAAAATTCAGAAAATATCAGCTTCAACGTTGCATTGTGCGTTGAGATAACGCAGGGGAAAATTAAAAAATGGGGTCGAAATGACCCCAACGGCGCTTCTATTGTTAATTAAATTCGTTTCCCGGTCCGCAAATTATTTCTCCCATTTATTTATTTTTTGCAGGTCCGCAAATTATTCTTCTTATCCATTTATTTGTATTCGATCCGAAGTATTCCTCTCATTTATTAAGCTTTTGGTGGTCCTCAAATTAATTTCCCCTGTGAAATAAATCTTTGCTGTTTGCAAATTTGTCCTTACATTACCGTTGTGCAGCGAAATTGTTTTATGGTTCTTATCGGTCCGTAGATGTAAAAAAGGTTGGAAAATGTTGCACTGAATGATTATGTATATGTATAGAAATAATAAGACTGCTGTATACTTTCAAAATAATATCGAGAACCACAGAAAACTTGACTCTAGAACAGCCGGAGCATTCATTTTGACTGTTTTTGATTTTGAAAACGCTATAATCTCTACAGTATTTGACGTACACTCTCAATTTTTGGTGAATTTTCATTATTTGTGTATTTTTCTTTGTGTACGAAAACTTGCAGATATGGAAGGTTTTATTCGAGAGATATCAGCATTTATACCTAGAACGGCCAACAGCAGTCATTTTGACTGCTATATGTAAATTGTATATATTTTTTCCTTGTGGTGGGCGTTGTTGTATACTTTTGGTCTTATATTTATTTCGTATAATTCCCTGATGGCACGCACACCATCACGTATATTAACGAGTAATATACCAATAAGAAAAAAATAAATAAACTAATGTTATTTGTCGCATCACATGTTATTGGGCGATCTAAAAAATTTTTTTTTTGCAGGGACACCAGTAGTGCATGTATCCTCGATCACAATACTGTATCGTAGTTAGGCCGAGATTACACTGTGAGAGTTTGATAAAAGATTTTGCATAAAATCGAAAGAAAAAAAAACCTTTTGGTTCTAATGTAACCGATACACTTACTGGTTTAATTTTTCAAGTTTTATAAAAGAACTTTTTGATACCTTTTATAATGTAATTCCGACCGCAGCTAAATCCTCTGGTTATCAAAGTTGAGGAAACTTCTTTTTCTGATCGTTTATCTTTCAAGCTCAGTTTTTGATTTAGTTTGGCCTTTCATAACTCTTCATGTCACCATCTGCTTTGAAAGCTTCCTAGGAAACAGGTTCAGTTACTGTAGGTATGTAGAAAGCTATTAGAAGAATGATGTATTAGAACAAAATAATGATATTCTATCATTAGAAGAATGATGTATTAGAAAAAAATAATGATATTCTATCATTAGAAGGATGATGTATTAGAAAATAATAATGATATTCTATCATTAGAAGAATGATGTATTAGAAAAAAATAATGATATTCTATCATTAGAAGGATGATGTATTAGAACAAACTAATGATATTCTATCATTAGAAGAATGATGTACTAGACCAAAATAATGATATTCTATCAGTACTAAGTGGCATTTCAATGACAATAAATCTGAGGCTGATGTGAAGGGCATTGAATTGCAATGTTCAGCTGTCTTTATTTTCATGGTAAATCGTGCCAAAAGTTGCCGTCTATATTTTCATGTTTAAAGTCGGAGAATCAATTTATAGACACCCAGTATGTCTAGAAAAAGGTAAATTTCTTCAAAATGAACAAATTAACCCTTTAGAATAATGCTTGCTTGCTATTTTTTATTGTAAAATTTTCGTGTGATTAAAAATATTTCACTAAAGAGAAGCAGCAGCAGTCAACATGACTGCCAGCGGATCCTCCGATGTATAACGAATAGTCCGGCTCTTCTAGTGTTAAACGTTGAAATGAAGCTGATTTTTTTTTTTTTTTTTTGCAATATAGCCAACCCAAATTTGGCTTCCTACATACATTAAAAACAAAAGGCATGATGTATAATGGAGAAAGGGAGGAAAAAAAGGAGAGAGACGGCTCTTGACAGCGGCACTTAGCGGTTTTCTTAACTTCGTTTGTTTGTTTCAAAGTGACAGTTTCAATGAGAGGGTTTCAACGCGGGGGGAAACAAATTGCAGAGCCTGCTGAAGTTGAAACATACGCAACTGATGATGATGCTTGAGTGAAAATTAGTCTTCTCTTCTACAGTACAATGTAGCTGAAGTTGATGGAAAATGTCTCCGAGTCCATCAAGTTCATTTCTGCCCTACGCATGTCGGGTAATTACATGTTAAATTAACCGAAACAATAAAAAACAGGATCATTGTCTTTTTTTCTAGTAGTTACTATAGAAAGATATTTTTTCAAATGCACTTTGGGTTCTTTCCTCATGCGTTCAAAAATAATGCAGAAATATAAATATACTAGGGAAGCTCTGCCCCAACAGTGAACTTCTCTTCACAACATATTTTGTTTATTTCGTCCCACTTCATCAGCGTGCTATGGAAAGGGACGTGTGAAAGCACCAGCTTACTGAAGAAGCGGATTTTGCAATAATAAAGCAACAGAAAACAAATGTGATTCATCAAGTACAACCAGAAAACTTCCCCATGGGGGAACCCAGATTCAATTCGCTGAATTTTAGTGGGGGCCCCCACACTGGATATATCTTGGGCTACCGATATGTTGCAAATTTTACAATGTTAAACAACAAAAATCAATGAGATACATCCAGGGGCACCGAATTAGAACCATTAGCCAACATTTCCATGGGGTCCTGACCTGGAACCTTGTCGGACAACCCCCTTTGAGGGGTCACGGAAATTTTTCATTTTTATCAATTTTACAACGAACACAATCCAGGGCCCCACATCCAGTAGCGGGGACACAATACGCAGATTTTTAGTGGAGAATCCAGATTGGATTTATCTCGGTCTTCCGCTGTTGTAAATTCTACAATGTTAAACAACAAAAAAGAATCAGATTCATCCAGGGCCCCCAAAAAGAAACCTGTAAACATTGGGCCCCCGACTTTAAAGCTTGTCGGTCATCCCCCGGTGCGAGTGCCATGAAACATTTTCATTTGTATTCGTTTTTCCAACGAATAAAATCGAGGGCCCCCAACCAACTACCCGGGACAACAATTCGTAAACTTTTATTGGGGCCCCAGACTGGCTTTATCTCGGGCTTCCACTGTTGCAAATTCTACAACCTGTCAAAATTTCCATGGGGCCCTGACCCGGAAGCTTCTCGGACACCCCCCTGTGAGGGGTCACGGAAATTTTTCATTTTTATCAATTTTACAACGAATACAATCCAGAGCCCCACATCCAGTAGCGGGGACACAATACGCAGATTTTTAGTGGGGAATCCAGACTGGATTTATCTCGGTCTTCCGCTGTTGTAAATTCTACACTGTTAAACAACAAAAAAGAATCAGACTCATCCAGGGCCCCCAAAATGAAACCTGTAAACTTGGGGCCCTCGACTTGGAAGCTTGTCGGTCATCCTCCGGTGCGAGTGCCATGAAAAATTTTCATTTGTATTCGTTTTACCAACGAATAAAATCCAGGCCCACCCACGCAACTACCCGTGACCGAATTCACAAATATTATAGGGCCCCCAGACTGGATATATCTTTTGCTTCCGCTATCGCAAATTTTTCAACGTTAAAGCAGCAAGAAAACAATGAGATCCATCAAGGGCCCCTGGAAATGAAAACTTTTAACTTATACGTGCAATCCCCCTGGGTACCCCGACCCTGTGTGTTGGGAGCACTGCTGTTGTATGTATATTATACATATACATACCTCTCGGCATGACCCCCCCCTCCCACAAGGGCCGGGCTGACAGGGGCCACAACGATTCTTATCACTTTTTGATTTCTCACACTATAAATTAATCACAGAGGGGCCCCTGTAAAGCTGGTTGGGGGGCTCGCCATCTAAATTCCAGCATACGGGCTCTGCTGTAGGGTGTAGGAGCCTCTCGGTACATGCAAATAACATGGTCCCGATTGGTCAAATGGGTCCCGATATGTGCTACAGTTAAATGAATATTTTACTCAAAATCGTAACCGACTTCCGTAACACAAAAACGTAACAGATTTCCGTCACCCATTTCCGTAACATAAAATCGTCACTTATTTCAGTTGCTTAGAAACAGGCCCTTTTCGAGTTTGTGATTTTATATCATAGAGTAGATATATACAGGGTGTTCTGTAAATGGACCGACAAACTCATAGGGTTGTTAGTAGGCATCAAGAGGAACAAAAATTGCAATGGAACATGGCGTCGCAAACCACGTTGAGAGAGGGTGAGAATCGCAAAAAAAAACGCATGCAGGCTCTGAGTCCAGAGGAGACGAAAGGTGGATGTCAGTTGGTCGCTGAATGAGTTCGCGGGTTCGCTCACCATATCTGACGTGAGCTGCGTCGCGAAAAGCATGCGCTGGGGTAGGACCACGCGCTGCGGACGACTCAAATCAGCGCGATTGCGGTAGTAAGCACGTGTAGCAGTCAGTTGTCTGTTTCAATGAGTATCGTGATGGCTTCGAGCGCGTCCGGGAATCGTTTTTACGTCGTCGTTGTAGACTGTGCAAAGACATCAGTGGCCGCCACATCCAACAACTCTTGTAATAATTAATCAAATAAATATTTTTGTAGTTATTGTTGTACTTTTTGTCGTTCCAGCGTCACGTCGGAACCTGCATGCGTTTTTTCGCGAATTTCACCCGCTCAACGTGGTTTGCGACACCATGTTCCATTGCAATTTTTGTTCCTCTGGATGCCTACTAACAACCCTCTGAGTTTGTCGGTCCATTTACAGAACACCCTGTATATATATTTTTCTACAGTGAAATCGGTTACACAGCGATGACCTGGGTAATCATGACATCTAAGCTACAACGTCGATGATTGGCCGCCCCGGCTGATCCCTATAGATCAAGGGTGAACTTCACGGGGCTAGTGACTCAACCTTCACGGTAGTACGGGTCACTTTACTCTTTTGAGAACTTGTCGCGGGCCACAAAGTTAAGTAATCTGTAAATGTACTACGGGCCGCTTGAGTGATCCGAAACTGTGCCGCAATGTCATTGAAGTGATCTGTATGTCGTGGGTCATTCAAATGCTCTGTAAATATGTCGTGGGCCATTCAAATGATCTGTAAATATGTCGTGGGCCATTCAAATGATCTGTAAATATGTCGTGGGCCATTCAAATGATCTGTAAATATCCCGCGGATCACGCAAGTGATGTGGAACTGGACCGTGGGTCCCTTAACTCATCTGGAAACGTGCCTCGGGATACTCCAGTGATCTGAGAACAATTCACAGGCCACTCAAGTGATCTAGAACTGCACCGCTGTTAATTTGGGTGGTTTGGAAATGTGTCGCTTTGTTAATTTTCACAAAATTAAGTTTGAGGTCGCGGGCCATACCAGTTGACTCCGAGGTCCCCGGAGTGAGCAGCTACGCAGATAATAACCATAAAGGAATATATGATAAGCCACAAAAAGAATTTCCGAGCATTTTCACTTTCGGCACGTTTTTCCCGGAATTTTTTGGAATTTTAGCGCGAGAGACATGGAGAAGTGTTTGTATTTCAAATCGTCCAGAGTTCCTAAGCCTTACACCTAGGAACACCAACAATAATTGGCAATGCCCCGTATTTTCCCTTATATCGAAATCCAATTTTTCGTATTTTTTCTCGAGCAAATATGGTCAGCCTGATAGTACCATTTCTCAAACCACCAGTTCAACCATTCATAATGCATAAAGAGTGAATTACGTTGTCAACGCGCATTTCCACTTCATGATCACCCCCCCCCCCCCGCCAACAATCCAACCCTCTTCCTGGCATGTGTTCGCAAAACGCGTGCTTGTTGGGTTCCGTTCACGTATTACGTCAGCAAATTTTTAGCCATTTTGACCCCCGTCCTTGTCAGCAAAAAAGTCAGCAAAACTCGCATAGTATAATTCGCTCTGGCGACAGGGGCCCAGAGAGCTGGGTACAATAATGGGGTTACTGAGTCAAGCCGAGGGTTATGGGGGGGGGGTACTCATGGGAGAAGAACCTGTGGGGGGCCCGCCCCTCTACAGCAAGACCCAACCTAATAGGGTTAAGGGCTTATATCCCTCAAGGGACAGAGTCCGGATCTCGGCTGATCTTTAGGGGCCCACTGTAGCCCCTTTATGGTTCACCTCCTGGCCCATCGAGTGGGATCGGGGAGGGTGCCCTGCACCCAAGCCCCATCTTCGGCTCTCATCGAGGCCCGCTTACGAGAGCGAAAGAGTGATCTTGGGTGTCGAAGGGTGTCTCTTGAGGAGACAGACCCTCCCGTCATCAAAATGTCGGCAAAGCTCTGCCTCTACCTCCTAACGCATATTGGTGAGATCAGAGACATGAAGAGACTCGTTCAAAATGTATTTCTAAGAAATTCATTGCGACCCAGTCTAAGCCATATATGATAAACCCCTGGGCCGTGGACCAAATGTGGCCCTGAGGGTTATCCGATGGGGCCTGGCCCCTCCTACCTAATTTTGTAAAAATGACCTAAGTGACACATTTACAGATCTCTTAAGTGACCCATGGCACAATTTCAGACAGAGCATTTAAGTGGCAGTGACACATTCACAGATCACTCAAGCGGGTCCGTGGCACATTCACAGATCACTTAAGTGACCTGTGGCAAATTAACAGATCACTTAAGTAACCCGTGACACAGTTCCAGAACACTTTAGCGATCCGTATCACATTAGCCCTTGAGTGACCTGTGGCACAGTTTTAGAGCACTTAAGAGCACCCCCAGTGCGGTTCTACATCACTTAACTTAAGTGATCCGTGGCATAATTACGGATCACTTGATTGATGCTTGTTGACACAGTTCCAGAGCAATTACGCGGCCCTGACACATTTCCAGATCGCATGGATCCGCGAAAAACATGATGTTGCTTGCTCTTTTCAAATAGACTGGAACTTCGGTTGACGAGCTTAATTCGTTCCGCGAACGTGCTCGTTATACGAACAGCTCGTTATTCGAACCAAACTCCTTAGGAAAACTATCTCCCCCATAGGAAATAATGGAAACACGGATAATTCGTTCCACAATTATTCATTCACATAAAAATGCCTAAGAACGGTATTTAATCAATAATACAATGCAATAATAATGATATATAATACAATAGAATACATATATAGGACGAGCTAATGAATTTTCAGAGATATTGACCTTGGCCCGCGCCTATCCTGGGAATGAATCAATGACCTTCCCTCTTGCGGGGAGGGTCTCCTTCCGCGTCTCAACATCATGAGCATCTCAGGAAAAGTGCAGGATCGCCGTAAGAGCCTCATCGGCTTCCCCCTCCCCCGAATACAGTCATTTTTCTAAGGCCCCCGTACTTGGATTGAAATTCCTGTTTATAGTATGCTATTCACATATTGAAGCTCTCGAAAACTTTGATCAAATATCGTTATCATGACCACTTCTTTCAAACTTCAAAGGGCCGTTCCAGGGTGGGCCCACGTATTAAGACGGCACTGACAAAGTGTTCTGGGGGTCACCCGTACTTGGCTGGAGAAAAGTAATAACTTACATCCAAAAATTGTAGTACCAGATCTCATCATGTGCCCTCCCTCCTATGGATATGAGGACCCGGACCCTGCCCATATGGGCCCGCGGATTTAGATGGTCCTAGTTCCATGCTGTGCTGGATTCAGAAAGTATTAACATTTTCTCCCACCGTAATTCACTTCAAAAATTTACCACCTCTCACGAGGGCCCCTCTTCAGCACTTGTCCTGGTTCCCTTCATCTGATTTTCAACTGTGTTCCCGACCCCAGAATATCCCAGAGACGCTAGAGGCACCATATTAAGAATCTCTGCAATCTATCTAAAACATGTTAATAACATAAATTATTGATCTAAAATATCTGCTGCCACCTAGCGAATAAAACTAATATGATTTTTCAACTGACATTAGTAAAAAGTTTTCCGATTGATTAGATATATTCAAAAAATAACATAACATGATGTAATAAAGTATTTTTATAAACAATAATATTTATTTAATTATCAAATTTTTTTCAAAATTTTAACGGTTGAAAGTTTTGTAAGTAAAGTTACATTAGTAAATTCGCAGAGCAGGACCGTCCTTGCTTTCAGGAGGACACATTTTAATTCTTGTTTACGTCCTCCTTGATCATTCGTTAAAGACGGCTACAATTTCTAAAATTTCATGATAATATATTACTGTCAAAAAATATCAATTGATAAATTTTTTTAATAAATTCGACAGTTTTATACAAATTATTATTTTCTAAAATATTATAAATACGATTATATATTTTTTTAATTATTTTATCACGCTATTCAGAAGCCGGTCAGAAACTTCAATCCGAAAATTATAACAGTTTTATTCGATAGGTGGCAGCAAAAGCTTCAGTGAAATGATTTTTCTTTGCATGTTATATAATACTGCAGTAGTTCGTAACCTGATGCCATATGGCCCTGGGGTATTCTAAAAGGCGGGTCACAAATGTAAACCACAAGTGCTGAAGGGGGCTACACACGGAAAAAGAGAGGTGAAGAATTAGAGATTTCACAATATGTACAGTATATCTAATGTAATAACGCCATAAACAAACATGCGAGATATATACGATAATGTATACAAATTAACTTACTCTAAACAACGAGAGAGAAGAGGACTATCTCGTGTTGGACGATTTACGGACTTCTTTGCATTCTTATTCTTTTCGTGTGATTTCGAAAGGAACGTATTCAATGATTTTTTTGCCTCCTTTTTTAGGATTTCACGGAGATGGGAAATTGCATTTTCGTTGAATAGATTTATTGCTTGCTTTACTGTGCGTCTATTTGATTTTTACTTTTCTACGGAATTTTGCTCGGATTCCCACATTTTACACATCTTTCTACTCAATATTTCCAGTGGGACGCGCTGACCGGACACTATATATATTACCTGCAATTCCATAGTACGTGTGTGTGCACGAAAGTGAAAAACCACCAGCTTAGTTGTGAAAACGTGACATTAATAATAAACAAAGCGCAAAAAATTTTTGCTCGTTATGCGAATTGCTCGTTAACCGAAGCTCCACTCTATGTGCTCAGTTTGCGTGTAAGTGTTTGCCGGAATCTTCACCAAATGCACGGTTTTTAGATTTGACACATTTTTTTTCCCACAATTGATTATCCACCATGACTTGAAAATGGTTCGGGATAGGACGGGGTCGGTAGGGCGTTTCATGTTCCACTTGGCATCGCCCCACTCTCCCCTTTCGATTAGGAGAACAGGTCAAGTTCACCCTGTGTACAGAGTGCATATATACATGTGCGAAAAACAAGAAAAAACTACATTTTTTGCAAAACGTTTTTGCAAGTCAAAACATGTGCTAGACTGTGATCGCAAAAACCTAACATGGACAAATTCTGGTATATTGTGTAAAAGAAAAAATTCAGGATTCTGGCAGTGTTTTCCGCGGGGACTCACATGTTCTAGACATAGGTACTTATATATACATAAAATGTGTGGTATATAGATGCAAGACAATGTGCAGAAACCATATTATGAGACATGTGCCAGATTGAATGGAAAATTATCTAACATCACGGGTGTTCAACCTTTAGGAGAATGCGGGACACTTCATTGGTTGGAGGGCGTGTCGCTAGCCAATTAAGTGATCTTGAACAACACCGCGGGTCACTTAGGAGATTTTGAAATGTGTCACGAACCGCTTGAGTGCTCTGTAACTGTGCCGTGGGTGACTTAAGTCATGTGGAACTTCATCACGGGCCGCTTGAGTGCTCTGTAACTGTGCCGTGGGTGACTTAAGTCATGTGGAACTTCATCACGGGCCGCTTGAGTGCTCTGTAACTGTGCCGCTGATTACTTGAACGATCTGTAAAAATTCCGTGGATCACTCAATTGATTTGCAAATTAGTGCCGCGGGTCACCAACGGCCCGGAAAGATGTTGCGGCCCATTTAAGTATCGCGAGACTGTTTCGTAGATCCATAATATACTACGGGTTCCTTAAGTAATCTGGAAATGTGCCGCTTGTTTAATTTTCACAAAAATCGGTTCGAGGTTACAGGTGACATCAGATAATTCGGAGGGCCACATGTGGGCTATGGGTTAAGCATGTACAACGAGATTTCGATAAGGGGACACCAGTATCAATTGTTAAGGGACAATTCCAGATTGTGGCGCATCGCAGGGAGTTTCTCTCTCTCTCTCTCTCTCTCTCCAAATAGCTTTAAAGAATGGAATAGATTACCTCATTTCTTTCGAATCATGGACCGCATTTGCGTGTGCCACTCGAAAAATGTCACCCGAACAGCACGGGTTTGCTTGGAAGTCGGCAAATAAACGTTTTTTTTTTCAGTGCCAAGAACAACATGTTAATTACAGAACGTGAAAGTCCAAGTATTTACCAGCTTCAGTTCAAAAACATTGAAGGCAGATGGCAGCACGAGCAAGAACACGATTCGAGCGCGATTCTGACAACATAAATACGTGTTGTGTGTGTATATACAAGGCTTGTACCGATTCATTATAAATTTCGTAAAGCAGGCACCTTCCACCCGTTGCTCGCGAGCACCACGTGCTCCCTCTACCAACCAGAGTGTTCGATGTTCGCGAGCACTTGATCAACAATTCCAATTAAACACATGAATTGAAGGATTGAAATCATCATGATTTCATGCATTAGTACGTCAAACTTGCTGTAAGGGTTCTCTTCTTTTTGATGATTAGTACACGCGCAGTGCTCGTGACTAGCAAAAAAGGTTGAATACTTCAGCCGTAAAGGAATGTGTAGGAGGTGCATGTAGTACATTCAAGTAACAGGAAAGCAAGAAATAACATCATAGGCGGAAATGTACTTGAAAGGTTAGGGGTATGGCAGATGCAAATTATAATATTTAATGGAAATGGCTAATGGCTAATGGTTTGGATTACGAACGACTCCATAATAGTGCGTTATACCGACCATTTTCACTAACGGCGGAGCCTATTGAGTCTATTGGCAACGTTCCCAAGCTGTAGGTCAGACATGGCATCGTATCGACATACTCCAGAATTTGAAACCGAGTCTTTTTTTTGTTTCCTCCAAAAAAACGTATTGTTTCGACTAATAATTGCGGATAATTCTGCTTATGATAATCATCATCATCATCACTGCTGCTCATATAGGAGAAGCATTTGGATGTTTCGGAAATAATGGGTTCCTGAGGAACTAGAATAACTTTTATCCAAGATACCTATACATTATTAGGCCCTTGATAGACACACGCTACTAAGAAGCACGAAAGCACGCCGCATTCGAGCAAATACAATCAATAAGATTATTGGTAATTATTCGCGCAAATGTTAAAAAGAATCTGATTGGGTTGCATATCCTCGACATGTGGCATGCTTTCGTACTATTTAGTAGCGTGTGTATCGGGGAGGGGGGGGGGGGGCTTTTAGCCGCACGTAAGGCATTCACTCTATTTGATAGTGAAAGATATATAATTTGAGGTCGCGATCGGTAATTATTGGTATAATAGCGTGCTGACAGGTTATCATTGACAACTTTCAGCGATTATGATTATCGGCGACCAACCGGTGATTACAGTCATGCACAAGAGTGTCGTGTGTTTGATAGTCATTTGTGTGAAAGGATATAATAGCGTACAGTGTGTCCGATAACCATCTTCATGATAGCGTATAAACACTACTCTAAACCACACATGTACCTCGTCCATGTTTCCTTTGCGGAAATTCTAACGAATTGGTACATAATGGAATGTGTGTGTCCGTGTTGTGAACCTAACGTGAAGCTTGTTTCTGTGTAATGCTTGCTATAGTGCTGCCATCTACCACATATTTTTCGAACTATGAACTAAGTGTAATGTTTAGCGTATAAACAGCAAGGTCATTGGGTTTGATAATGTTTTCATTGGAATAGCAGCTTGTACAAATACAAATACAACGCCACAACAGGCAAATTGCCCAACGAGGTGGTTGACTTAAGAACATCATGGATCCCCAACCCATTTTTTGGAGTCCCTACCTACTACTGCTACACCCCACATGCAACCCCCCCCCCGCGGAACCCCCCAACGAATCGGTACATGCGGGAATGTGCGTGTACGTGTAGTGCAACCTGACGTAAAGTTTGTTTCGGTGTAATGCTTGTTATGTGTAGTGCTGTCATCTGCCCCCAAATTTTCTAACTATGAGTGAAGTGTTATGGTTGAATGATTTACCGTTGTAGGACTGTTGCTCTCTGTGGCGAGACTTTTTAACGGGGAGATCGGCTCGCATTTGTGCCTTGAAGTTGGGAACCACAGAAAACCAACTTCAGCCGACCACCACTGTGGGGTTCGAACCCGGATCCTCGCATCACGAGTCCGGCACTATAACCACTCGACCACCACAGCGGCTACCAGTAGCGTATCTTGGAAATGCAACCAATAAACTTATCGGTTACATTCGAGGGAATGCAGCAGATAAACCTATTAGTTGTGTTTTTCAAGGCATTTTTCAAACTATATATGTTTGTCAACGCCAAAGCCCGAAATTGGTGGTGAGTTCGCGAATTGGCCAATTTCGTTGAATATTGACCCTTCCCAAGTACGAATTTCGGGCCTCGCCAGCCAGTTCACGAAGTGGCAAGAGATCCCCGGCCAAAGTCTGATAACGAAAAACGTGATTCGGGGTTCGCCACCGAAAGTTTCTCGTGATAATTATGTTCACGTTGGCTACGGCAACCGATCAAACTGCAGTCACGATGCGGGAACCATTTTTCCCCCTTCAAAATATGACAGAAAACTATATGTCTATATTATTACATAAATATAGTTTTTCCCTCAAATTTCTCTTTTTTTTCTAGTCACACGGAGCAATACAGCTACTATGAATAGCCATGCATCACACGTTGGCGATGAAAAAATGGATTTGGCGCTTCAGCAGATTAGACTTTGGCCAGAGATCTCCGGTCACTGCACGAATTGGCCGGCCAGAGTCCGAATCCCTTCCCCATACCGGACTTTGGCCGAAACTCTCGGTCAAATCCCGAAGTGGCCGGCTATTTCGCGAATTGGCCACACTTCCGGCTTTGCCACAGTAACATATATAATCCCCAAGAGAATGGAGTGTCCAGGAAATTACTGTGACATGTAAAATATCTCTCTGATATGTAATACGGGGATATAATAAATAATATTTATGCGGCCATAATCTAATAAAGAGCAAAGAGAAGGAGAAAAACGTAATAAAATAAAAGGCATTTTCATCTCGGTTTGATGACGTCATTTCGGCCGCAATTGATTATGAAAGCCGTAATTTACGGACCTGAAACTAAAAGGGCTTTTTCAATGTAGTCATTTCAAGGGCGACTCTGATTGATTTTTCTGCAGAAATCATAAAAGACCGTTTCTTTAGCACCGTTGACACGATTTTCTTTTGTCTATTCGAGGGTTTTTTACTTGATCCCTTTATTTGTAGAACTCTTTATGATTGGAAGGGATCGATCAGTGCCGTAATTAGCAACAGATGCACTCGCACAGGTCTCCACTCAAAAAAGAGGCCCAGAATGGCCTATTTAGGCCCATACGCTGCACCCAAGAATCGGTCAGTAGGGGACTAAACGCAAATTCTTCCAAAGGGCACAGGAATGGCCAGTTACGGCACTGGGATTGAGTAACGTAACCGCGAAAGAACCATGTAATTCACCCATCGGTTACCGCAATTCAAACTACAGCACAGTTTTTGTAGAGTATGGGTTTCTAGCTGGTGTTCCGAAGAACCCTGGGGTTCCGCGGAAGCTTTTTTTGGGGGGGTTTCGTATGATCAATCGCCAAGGAACCTATTAAAAATCCCATGATCCAGAGAGCTTTCAGAGAAGAAAACATTCTTATTACTAATACTTGCAAAGCTGTTTTTTTGCCCTCTTTATTTCAACGAGATAGTTTTTCTATTAAAAGGAACTAGATCACTCTTGCACAGTCATACAAGAGTGATTTAATGTAATTAGATAACTAACTTTTTAACGTAATCACCAGGAGAACCAGGAGCTCCATAAGTTTATGAATGCAATCCTTCGTTTCCTCAGCACATTATAAGTCGATAAAACTATGCTTTTTTGGGAAATTCTTCATCCACTAGTGATATTCTTGAGAGTGAGGCTCCTTTATGGGATCTTTACGAGCAATCTTAACGCATGAGTCCCACCCGAGAACCAGAGCCTCGCGTGCATAGGAGCTTCCACGAAAAGATCGGGCTCAATGATTTAAGACAATAAATATGTAAATGAAGAGGTGATGCCTAATCTCTCTTCTATATTGTCTTGGGGGGCTGTGCGATTCCATTAGAGACGCAATCCTTTTTTTTTTGGATGAATGTTTAAGAATTTGTTTGATTTCCGTGGAACAGATTCATCATCATCAAGGTTTGCTCGAGAAGTTTTACGTTGGAAGCACCGAACCTAGAGAGTGTGTGAGCATGTGAGTAACCAAAGGAATGATCTGGTGAGCGAAGGGCGAAAAGAGTGACGTAGAGAGAGTGAAAGCAAGTGAAGGACCAAAAGAGTGACATAGAGAGAGAGTGAAAGCATGTGAAGGACCAAAAGAGGGACGTAGAGAGAGTGAAAGCATGTGAAGGACCAAAAGAGGGACGTAGAGAGAGTGAAAGCATGTGAAGGACCAAAAGAGGGACGTAGAGAGAGGGAAAGCATGTGAAGGACCAAAAGAGGGACGTAGAGAGAGTGAAAGCATGTGAAGGACCAAAAGAGGGACGTAGAGAGAGTGAAAGCATGTGAAGGACCAAAAGAGGGACGTAGAGAGAGGGAAAGCATGTGAAGGACCAAAAGAGGGACGTAGAGAGAGTGAAAGCATGTGAAGGACCAAAAGAGTGACGTAGAGAGAGTGAAAGCATGTGAAGGACGCAGAGGTGTGAGAGAGGGGGGCTAAGCAAGCTATTGTCCAGGGCTGCTACTTTGGAGGAACGAAATGTCAAGAAAACTAGACTAGAATTGAAGGGTGACAAATTTTGTGTAGCTCACAGGCGAAAAAACTTCTGGAGGGAGCTGCTGCCAAAGCCCTAATTGAAGGGCCCTAAAATTGCGTGACCCTTGTCAATTGCTAGAATTTACACGAGGAAATAAGATGCATTTGTGCCCAGAGCCTCGGCCCCCCATCAATCATAGCACCTGATTCCATTATCGTGGAGTTCTCCTATGCACCCGGAAAAGCTATATGAGCGGTGCATGGTGGGCCCATGGGTTAAGACGGCCCAGAAGTAATTTACTCAAGAATCAGGAAATCTTTCCTTTTTTAATTCAGAAACAAACATAATGAGTGTGTGAAAACCAATTCCCCTAATAATAAAGCAATATCCTCTGTTGGAAAGCGCTGTTTTAAAAATGTATACATATTGAAGGTGGTTCTGTTCTGTTTGAAAAACTAATTGTCGTTCATTGCTGGTGTAGTGGTTCTTTCTGTTGTAAACATGTGCAAGGAAGAAAGACAAAGATGTGTGCGCATGCGTACTCATGTCCAAGTTTAGAAATACATCTCGTAACCCTACTTCAACGTTTTCACTCGTATATTGAGTACGTAAATTAATATCGCTACATTGGAACCCTTGCTGCCATCTATGAAATGTAAAACATACCAAACATCTCAGCTTGCTTACAAGTCTAGCTGAGTTGAATAAAAATACAGTATATATATTTCAGCGGTATGCAAAAACAATTAGGGTGGTGTACGCGGTATCCTTTTTTGTTGAGATGGGGGGTATATTCTGTTTTATTTCACCTGCACTGACCTGTTGTTTCTCTGTGCGCAGAATTTCAATATCTTTACGAAATGGCAAAAGAAAATTTTACATTGTACAATGTAGGGAATTTTTCTCTGCTCAGCAAAAGAAAAAAAAAACTGAACAGGAAAGAATTTTCATTCATTCCTAGACTCTAAACGTCCATGGTCTGTAAACTTGTTGAGAATGAAAATATGGTGTCTTTCTTTGTTACTTTTTCTCCATAACCAATAAACGACTAAAAATACAATTTTATGAGTGAAAATGTGTCTTCTAGAGAATATCGAAAATAACTACACAGTACAGTGTTATGTTACACGGTGAGAAACATGAATGAACTGGTACCTCTCTTCTCCCACCTATCAAATGTAAAACATAGGAAGCAACATGGATGGCCAATGCCATAAAAAGGCCGGAGCCCACAAAAAAAACTGATCAGACTTGTTATAGATTTCTACAAGAAAACCCGGACAAGGCTGAGATGATCGGACCGGACTTGGATGAGGAGAGGTCCACCACCATCGCTGTGGAGCCAAGACGCTCGGCCAGGCTGGGAGGAAGACATCAGCGATACGTCGAAGACTCAGACCCGCCAGACTAGGTCTGACTTGTGCCCTGACCAAGCTGGACCCAAGCAAGTCCTGCGCTGAAGGCCCCCGGCGAACGCTCACTGTGTACAGTTGTGTCTTCCCCCTCTTTATTTTATTTATCTGTCATCATGATTGTATTTTTTTAATGTATGTATTCTATGTACATGGAAAATAAAAGTCCCCAACACCACCTAGCCCCTTAACCGGGACAAGGGCTGAAAAACAGTGTTTCCCAACCGGTGTGCCCCGGCACCCTAGGGGGCGGCGATATTGGCTAAGTGGTGACGCGAGATATTGTGGAGATACGTCAAAAAATGTCACAACCCACTTAAGGCCTTAAAATAAATTAAGTGGAATTAATTACTCTCATGCGCGGCAGACTTATCGGATAAGTCGCCATCTGGTGGCAGTGTCAGCAATTCGAGCTGTAGTCTGAGTTACGTCTAGCTGTCCATATACGGCCCCGTTCTGCACGCACGATCTCTAAGGAAAGAGGATTCGTTGGTTTTCTAGTTTAATGGTCTAGGGTGCTCACCCGGCTAGTGAGAGGATGTGGGTTCGATTCCACGCAAGGCCAATTTTCTTTCTTGGATTTATCTTCGCATCAGCCAGCTGCCGAAACCTTCGAAATAATAACGGAGAGTGACGTTACACACACGCACACCTTCGGATAAGCTGATAAAACCTCATTTGTCAACACTTATCAACATTGCAAGATGTAACAGATATGTTAGTTTCCACTGAGAATTTTGACTGGGTCGTGTCCAGGGCTGTCTTAAGAACATCATGGGCCCCCGCGTCAATTGACTTTTCTGAGGCCCTACCTGGCGATTTCTCGAAAATTTGGACTGGTTCTCATTTTTGTGAAGCCCTTCTTTTCTTGAGGCCCCAGGCCGTACCCGGGTGGGCCCCATGTGTTAAGACGGCAGTGGTTGTGTCACCATTTCATTTCGCGGACAGTGCTGAGGAAATAGATTTCACTGCTTGCGAACGATATGAATATATGAATTTCTCTGCACCGATTCCACACTCAAAGGCAAGTTCACCAAGAGTGAGGCGTCGGTGGCCATTTTGTGGCTTGGACTCCTCACTCTTGGTGAACTTGCCTTTGAGGAGTATCTTAATCTAACGAAAAAAGCGATTTACGCACTTTTGTGCTTTTCAACATCATAACAATGCGAGCAGCAAGCCTTCTCTGCCATGGCGACAAAATACAAAGCAAAAAAAAAGACTACTACTACTACTCAACCATACATGCAGCTTGTACATACATTCCTCTAACGAAACTCTAACGAATTGGTACATGCCAGAATATGCGTGTATATGATATGAATCAAACGTGAAGTTTTTTTTCCGTGCAATACTGCCATCTGTCAAGAAATAAACTGCAAGATCTTGGGGACAATTTACTTGTTTCGTTCCCTACTGTAAGGCCTGATTTCAATGTATCCCGTATCTCTGCTCTAAACATCGATAACAAGTTCCATATTAATGATTAATCGAACAAAACATTATTGATGCATTTTTACTCGGTGATTTTTGTTGTAGTATAAACTGCATTCTGTATTCAAGGAAGGGCGTCCCGTGTTTTTAATGTTATTCCCAAGGGTGCCGCGAACTTCAAAAGGTTGGGAAACGCTGGTTTAAAAGGGGCCATTCAAGTATTACGTAAGCAGATTTTCAGCCATTTTTTACCCCCCTCCCCCCCCCCTTGTCAGCAAAAGTCAGCAAAACACTGACCCCCCGCCTCCCCCTTCCCCGTCAGCAGCTTAGAATATTTCACATCTTCAAAAAAGGGTGGTTGATGACGTAAGCAACCTTCAAACCCCCCCCCCCCCGCCATCAACAGTCAGCAAATCCAACCACCCCCCGGTGCTGACGTAATACTTGAATGACACCAAAGTAAAATAAAAAAAAAGTAGAAATCTGTGACCGGTTTCTGACTGATTTGCCGCATAGAAAAAGTCAATGCAATATGACATTAACAGATATTTCATGAATAATATTATCATCACAAAAATTACAAACTTTGCCTGGTTTTAATAATACAATAATTGCCACGTTTTCAAGACAAATAAGTCCAATTGGTCGAATGGTCCACGCGTTTCGGCTCTTCATGGCTCTCCATTGAAGAGCCGAAACGCGTGGACTGATAATATTGCTGGAATCGTCACGTTTGTTTCAAAATCGTAACTGTTGTTATTTGTGTACGGTAGTAATTCAGCATCAGTAAAAGGCGTAAAGACAACTCTTTATGCAACAGACATGACATTTTAACTGATATTGTTGCTTAAAAGATATTTCTTCAATGCCATAACTGAATTGGCTTATTGTATTCGACTCAGTCATCAGAAACCGGTCGCCAATTTCAATCAGAGAATTGCGACAGTTTCATTTGATAGATGGCACAGAAAGGGTTCATGAAGATGGATGCTCGAGTTCGCACTCGGGAGATGTCCACCGACATTTCAGATGAACACCCTATGATTCAATGATTCGCATCATGATTATCACAGTTTTCAGTCTTTCTTTCTTTCAAACCGAGCACAACTCAGGTCTATCACCATTTATGGGCGATTTACTACCTAGCGAGTTGTGCCGGAGGTGTAACTGCGTGTGTGTGTACCTAACAGTCATATATAGTGTTGTGTTTGATTTTTTTCAGTGCTGCCATCTATATTTCAGAAGTGAAGTGAGTGATGTGTTATGATTGAATTACATTTGTGCTGTTTGTAGGTCTGTGGCGAGACTTTTTTTAACGGGGAGATACAGTTTCAGCCTGAGAGAGAGAGAGCTATTGTACGGGTGGTTTTCTCCTGGTGATGGTTACAATCAAAGACCTTTAATATGCCTCCCAATAGGCTCTAACCTCGTGGCTACGCAACGAGTTCGGAGCCATCTTAAGAGGAACATGGGCATCCCGGATAAGTGTTGTTCAGATGCCCGTATCTGCTCAAGGGTTCCGCGAGAAACTGTGTGTGGAACACTGTTCTAGAGCAAGCGGTTCCCAATCAGAGGTGCATGAGCCCCAAGATTTTATATATTTTCTCTTCACATGTGTGTTTTCATATTATCATGGTTCTTTTTTCAGAAGTTGTGGGTCCATGGAAGACACCAAGATCGCTGAGGGTCCATGACTAAAATTTGGGAACCATTGTGTGTGCGGGTTCTAGAGCGACTACCACCAACCTCAACTGCGATTTCGACACGTCCTCGTAAATACGCGGACCAGTGTGCTGCATAGAAATGAACAAAATGCGGTACGATGCAATAATATGCTTTATCTTCATGCTACGTACCGACTTGAGTTTCATGCGCCTTATTATCTATATACTCGCTGCATAAATTTATAATACGGTGAACTGGAAAATAAAGTGACTGATATTATGGCGCATAGAATTTATACCAATATAAAGCATAATGACTAGGCATTTATTATAATATAGCATGCGTTATTTATGCCTCACGCCAGTTATGCCCCAAATGGGCAAAAAACTGTCGGGCAACAATGTTTTTTTCTCGGCCTCAACAATCACTTTCCGAACGTTTACCTTGGTTACCGTGGTTCCCTAGCAATGCGTTTCAGACGTGTATGTGCCTTCACAATGGTTTGTCACTTCTCTAATCCTGTTACGGTAACAGGATTAGAGAAGTGACAAACCATTCGGTGTTACCATATGTATAATAGTTTATGCCTTTATAATGGTTTGCCACTTTTTCAATCCTCCCAGTAAGTGAGAATTTTCGAATAGACGTCATAATCATCATCAGCACCACTTTGAGGGTCTGGCAAAGGATGATGCCCATTGAAATCAGTGTTAAAATTGCCGATTTTAATGTAGAAATGCGGGAATTTGTTGGGGTTTTCCGCCACATCAATAATTTGAAAAATTGTATTGAATTATAGATTTTTGAAATATTGAGTTCGCTTAGAGATAAACGAAGCCCAGTAGATTAAATATGAAGTGATTAGCCAGACCTACTTTCGAGTTGGATATCCATGCACTAACATTGATTTCAACTTTTTATTTACATCTTCTCAAGCATGAAAATTAATGTCTCCGTATTGTCTTTTGGTATTGAACTGCATCAATTCATGTAGTTTAGGATGTTTTAAAATTAATTATGGGCCCGTAAAGTACATCGAAGAAATTCCACAGCTTTAACTAAGCATTTTTGAAAGTTGGAATATGTAGATGTGGATAACTTAAAGTTCAACGGGGTGGTGGAATCGAAATACTTAGCGCCCTTAAAAAAGGAAAAAATATATATTCATTTCTACGTTTCTTTAAATCTAGATTTGTTTCTTTCATGAGTCGCGCTGGAAGTCACCATATTGGTTAACTTAGACACGGTTTGCATGTCCCTCAAAAAAAGAGGGAGATATGGCATGATCCAAAAAGCCTCATTGAAGAAAACCCGGGCAACGCCGGGTATTATAGCTAGTTATATATAAACGTGGTTTCAGCGATGTCCTTTTAGATATGAAGTGTTGTGTGAAACAAATATGGTCCAAAGGGGGCATAGGTGGGCACAGATTCCTCGACTGGAGTGGGGACGAACCACTGAAGGTGTGTGTGTGAAAGGGGTAGACGAATGACCGCGTTATCCCTCCCGCCCATGCCAACGATGCATTTTTTTCCACTGAACGTGGGGAGCGATCTCCCCCCCCCCGCCTCTGCTCCTGTATCCGACTATGATGGGGACATGGACGAAATAGTTTAAGAAAGACTGCACTAGACTATTATATTCCAAAACTTCTGAGTTATAATTAACCGTTTAAAGACCGAACTATGAACATAATCACTCACTGTTTTGAAATTTGGAATCTGAAGTCCTTTTGCATGCCTATGCATAGATCAACTTTGAAGAAAAAATTGTTTTTTCTTTGTTTTTCACGATGTTCCATTTATGGAACATTGGCACTTTGAGAGATGTGAAAGCGGAAACACTAGTATCGCCTATATTCTCGCGATTTTTTTTATTTCTGGAGTACAGTTATCTCACGAAATTTTCTATTTTGGACTACAATTTCAAATTCGCCACACATACCAATTTTTTTAGCATACAAATGAGGGAAGAAAATTCAAATTTTTTCATAATGTCCGTGATAAGAGAAGGAAAACATCTTTGATGGACCCGTTCGTCACATCGGTAGCATTTGTATATAGTGTTTTTTTGGCAAGTCGCACACCGTCCTTGCGTCTCAGACACAATAAAATGGCCATCAGATGACCTGACATCTTTTTTCAGTTGATAACGTGGACCTGGATGAATAATTAACACCTCCTTCTTTCGTAGAAGCTTCATTGTCACTCCTCTTCCAAATTCCAATAAGATCTGCTTCTCGCAACTCTGAATGAATTATCCCAACGTGCTATAATGGTTATATGGCAAATATTTTCAAATTAAATCCAGAGCTGAGGTTTTTGATCGGATTCTCTAGAAAGAATTTGTTTTATCCCATGCATTGTTTCCTTTTTTTTAGGATTGCTTAAAAAACTGCCTTTTCTTGAAACCTTCACATGAGTGTTGCACTTTCTTCTGCCCTACATGAAAACGCATTACGGGAATTTCTGTAACACCTCATCCTCGATGTTGCAAAATACATATCTAGCATTCCACATACATCAGTTGGAACTGTTGCCACTAGATCATTTTCAACAATAACATCATCATCCGCGATGTTCCCATTTTCATTAGCAAGTAATTGGCATATATATGCGAGTTGTAAATATCCTACTAATTCTGTATATATATCTAAATGTTTCTAAATATGCTACAGCTTCTAATGTGAGATATCTTCTGGACGTGGTTACGTACAGCTGAATATAAAAAGACTATCTACGATTACCGATCACGGTTTGATTGGTCTGCGGTTCACAAAAACACGTATTTCCAAGAATGCAAGAATAAAAAGTACTCAACCAATATAAATAAAACAATTCACCCCCCAGAAAGCACATTCCTCTCTTTCATATTACCCAGAATTCGCCCCCATACACATGTCGAACGATGACACCACCCTGGGGTTCGAACGGGAAAATCGAAGCAGCGTACTGCACGTTAGATATCGCTAGAATCGATCTCTCTTTGAGAGGCCAATGTTCCATAAGTGGAACATGCATATTAGAGCGCGCGTAGCTCTTCAATGTTTAACAATACAAAGAAACTAATTGATTTACTTTGATCGATGTGGTAGAAACACACAAAATAATTTCTCATTTACTTCAAAATTGAAATTTTGGCGAATTTTAATCGAAAAAGGGGGGAAAAATTCCCCAAAAATGTCAAATTTCCAAAATTCTGTCAAAAAATATTAAATCAACATAAAGTTTCCGAATTTATTTTAAAAACATACTTTGAACTTTTTTCTATTTACGATGAAAAACCGGAAATATTTGAATCAATTTTTATCTGATATTTTTGCAAATAAAAACTATGTTCCATTTATGGAACATTGGCCTTTACACGGTTAATATTTATCTCAAAAAATTAGGGCTGGCACAAACAATTTGACGGTACCTTAAGACAACTGCCTGCTTTCGGAGGTACTTTTATTTTAAAAAAAAGGCGATTTTTTGGATAAAACGAATGTAGTTTTTTGGATATGGTATAAAATTAATAAAAGAAATGTCATATATTTCATGAATGTTTTGCCAAAAACAATTTATTGCTGATTGCATATGTATAATTAGCATCTTTTCAATACTTCTACTATAAGGCATTACTTCAGGCATTGTACAATAAAAACTGCTGCTTGTATCAACATGTTCTTCACACAGACTACAGCTATGCCATTGTTCCGAGCAATGAACTAAACGTTTGAGAATTCTGTTAAAACGTTTTGAGATGTGATTGTTTAAGCGAAAAAATACACATTTTTCGTTGAAAATACTTGACATTCTGTAATTCGAAATCATTTAAACCCAAAGGTTTTCAAATACATAGCTTGATTATTAGTTCATTGCACAGTCAGAGCCATTTAAAATACAATGGGAAAAGAGTTTCATGGAGATATTTTCAAAAACATTTGAGAAGTTCGTAAATTGAAAAAGCAAACAAAACACAGATGTTTAGAAAATGCTTTCAAAAATTTAATTTTCAGACTAAACGCTTTAAATTTGTTTTACTTGGTCGGCAATAACGTTGTTTCTAGTTATTGTAGGGATGAAAATGAAAGTGTTTTGGATTCTGGAAAATAGCTGCTCTCTCTCTCTCTCTCTCCTTCCTCTCTCTTTCGAATGAACAAATACATAAAACAATTTTGAAAATTTCTGTAAAATTCGTCATTTTTTAACTCAGACAATCGCTTTTGACATTTAACGCTAATTCTTCTCCCACGCTTAGCGAATTCAAATTTCGAATAATTTTCATCAACTCCATTACTTAGACTTCCATGAATATTTTCATGTTTTTGATAATATTTTTTTCTCTCGCTCTCTCTCCCATTCGTATTACTGTAAGTCTTTAGCACCCATGAAGCGTGAGCCAAGAGGTGATCACACACCTATAAGATGACTCTGATCACGCGATTTCCTGAGATTTCCGCGATTTCTTCTATGATATCGATATTGGACTACCACGTCCCGTATCGTTAATTATCTCAATAGTAAATTATGGGACGATCCCCCGGCGGCAATGTTTGGGTCGCCATCGTCGCTATGGAAACGGATATAAATAAAACGGAGCATATTCTTCGGTTCTACGAAGACAGAGACTAAAGATGATGTGTAAGAGAGAGAGAAACTCGGTTTTCTTGTATTTATAAGCGCGTATATTTCCGTCATATTTTCACCATTTCATTTTCCTCCTATTCCCAGCAACATACGTCACGTGACTAAAAATGGCTTTCAACCGGCTCTGTCAAATTTAATCAATCCATCACGGGGATTGAAAAGACACATTCGATTATTACTTCACCAATACCCGTCAATATTTCACCACAGAAACCTCGGGTGATGGAATCCTTGACCTCAACGTATAGAGTGAATATTGAATGGCAATTTGATGTTTATGCCCACAAATTGTTTGACATATTAATATTTAATATGCAGTAAGGTCTAGAAAATAGTTTATATTAATAGAGATGACCATTATTATTAAAATTTGATTGATTTGATGGTCTCTGTAAGGACAAATTTTTACCACATCGGTAAACTCTCCCTCTAGAATTTTCTATTTCAAAGAAATTCAAGAATTATGGTTTATTCACGCACATCAGTGCAGTCAGTCGTTGTACCGTCCTTGTTCAGACACCAATTCATCCACCTCGTTGCAATGTGAGCTATTCACACACATTTGCTCAGTGTCGTTCAGGGGCTCTAGTCACCACCATGCAATTAACCCCGAGCAATTCCACGACTATAGCTAGTGAGTGGAATCACGGGAAAGTCAGTGAACAAAGTGTGCACTAATTTGCTGACTAATTTGCTCATTCGCTCACTCCTATGCTCCCTTGCGCACTGATTTGCTCATTCGCTCACTCCTATGCTCCCCTGCACACTGATTTGCTCATTCGCTCACGCTTATCCTCATTCGCTCACGCTTATCCTCACTTGCTCACTAACTTGCTCATTCACTACTTCTGTACCCACTTGCTCGTTAGCTTACTTGATCTTTCACTTCGTCAGGGATTTGTTCATTTACTCATTCTCATGCTCACATGCTGACTAATTTCCTCATTCACTCATTCCTGTGTTCACTTGCTCACTGATTTGGTCACTTAACCGACTGACGGTTTGAGGGTGTTGAGAAAATCTACTTGAAAAAGGTTCAGGTAATTGTCACAAAACTGCTTCGAAAAAAATCCAACCATTTTTCCTTCCCCCCGTACAAACTGCGGGATATCGGGATTTAGTGTTGTGTGGTTTAAAATTTTTGTTCCGCCCACTGTTGAATGCTTCTTTGTAGGAGAGGAAAAGAAAAGGTGTTTCTCTCGTAAAAGGATTCAAACTAAGTACAATACTTGGCTATTTGTGGGCTCGTCTTTTTTCCCATTCCTCTGCCAACGTATTTTTTACTTTTCAAGTAAAGATCTGGGCAAAATGGAAGTGATTACACACGAGCGCTGATTTGGACAACTACCAAATTATTTTACTCAAAAATTTTAATAAACTTACCGTATTCCCACGCATTGACCGGCATGCCGTAAAACACGAGGGGCACCAGCTTTTTGTATGTTGTGGTCTTGGCCACTTTCGGCATGCCAGAAAAAATGAGGTAATAATAGGATCACAGCATGCATTCAGCTGAATCAGTGGATTTTCCGAATAAAGTTGATACACTTATATGTATATATTTTTCTAAATCACACTTCCTCATTTTCAAAAATCGGTTTTCTTTAAATATTAATTTGTCTCGTTTTTCCTCAGGAATAAATTGAATCTATGCATTATCTTGTGTTCATAAAACTTTGAAAAGAAAGTATTTTACTTATTATAGTTCCTGAATTTTATAACTCTATGCCATCTGATATGAATTCAACTGTCAGCCTTCATTCATACACAGGGCCGCAACTAGGGGGAGCAGACGGGTCTCGTACCCCGGGCGCTGAACCCGAGGGGGTGCAAATTTCATTCTGAAACCTCTCCTTTACCATTACAAGGGGGGCGTAAAAATGCGCGCTTTCCCCGGGTGACCAAGCATCTAGTTGCGGCCCTGTTCATACACATGTATAGAAGACTAATAAAATTTTACCTTCTTTCAATTACAGTACCGACATTGAACAATATTTCTGATTCTCTCTGAAATGTTTCATTTCCTTCTTCCTCCCATCCAGTTATTCATTCTAATATTAAATATTCAACTGTTTGTTTTCACTAACATCCAGTAAGAGCCATCATTGTTGGCTCCGTGGATATGTATAATCTATTTTCCTGATAAGAAATTAATAAAAAATAAAAATATTCAAGAATTTTCCAGAATCCGTGAATCGAATTTATCGGCATTCCGGAAAATACGGATATTTTCAGCATGCTGGTCTGCCTCACTGTTTCCCAGCATGCCAGCTAATGTGGGGGAGTACGGTAATTATTTTATTAAGAAATTAGTTTTTCTCACTAATTGAATTCAATTGCTGTGGCCCGTTTTACACCCAGGAGCTGAACTGTTTTTGATCTTTAAATTTCTTCCTAAAAACATTATTGTGCAAATAAATGTTATGTTAGATTGTTTGACCTCAAGACCTTTCTATTATGTGGACAATGGTGCTATTGGAAGAGCCATAGCCAGAAATTTCTTGTGGGTTGGGGGAAGGGAACTGACAGTGCAGTACTTAGTCAAGATTTCATAATATATAAGTAAAATTCTGGCATTTAGGGGGATGACTGGCAGTGGGGGTGGAGCCAGAGGGTGCAGTGAGTGCTCGAGTACCTACAGTATTCTGTACCACTGATCTGAGCACCCCCAAAATTCATTCAGGGATCAATAGTTTCCATGTAAAGCTCAAGTCAAGCACCCACGGTTTCGTAACTCTTCCGACGTATCTAATGGCGGAATCGGTGGGTTACAGGTTTATCCTGCTTGAAAGTTTGAATTTACTCATGATCGGTCAGCAATTTGATAACATGCTTATATTTATTTCCACTTCCAAAAACTGTTTTTTTTAAATTCTTACTATAACCGATAAAATTAAAAAAAAAAAGCCACACACACGAGTGCCCTTGCCTTATTTATTTTTTAGACCATTGCTCAGCGAAGCGATGAACAATGATATAAAAATGTATATATTTGTACAGGTACTGGTATTTTGCTGTATTTTGCTGAAAATTATCAACTAAGCAATGAAATGTTGCAGAGATTGAATACATGCGTGGACTTAGGTATTGCAAATGAGCCGCATTCTCGATTTCACTGAACATTAGCATGGCATAGTTTGCAAAGCTAATAGAATTTCATACATGTTATGTACGCCTTACCACAAATGTGATGCGCATACGTTCCCATATGCTTTCTCTGTGTACGTTCGCCCAACTCTGGTTCACAAGTATGGGCTGATCCAGGCATAGTCCGGGGGGGGGGGGTATAATATCTTCATGGGGCCTACATGATAAAATTCTGGCACACAATAATTTTCGAAAGTATGTAAATATGTAAGCTGTTACTTCCATCGAAAAAGTGAACCCCCCCCCCCTTCTCGAATATCACTTTGCACGCGGGAGGGGGTGGGTTGGCGCGATCTTGGCATCACTGCCTAGCGTATAACCTTCACAAGAGGGAAGCTCGCTGGACTCTAGAGACAGTCTTGACAGACACTATGACAGTTTTTGTTTATAAAATTTTCGCTTTCACTATAAATTTTTTCAAAAAGAAAATAGTTTATATACTTAGAAATGTGGTTTAGTCTGCTGGGTGAGGTTAGGGGCCCAAGCAAAGGCGGGGCCAAGAAAGCAAGAAGTGAGAGGAAAACACGGTCCAAAGAGGGTTACAGGGAGTAGGGTAAAGGAGTTAAAAAACACTGGTATTAATTATGCTCTGCGTAAATAAACATGATATTCTTATGTATCTTATCTGTATTTTTGGTTTTCTGATGTAGGGCTTTCCAATCACATCGGATAATTGAGGTTCTGCCGTATCGTACTTGAGTAGTAATAAAGAGGTAAAGATAAACAAATGAAAAATAAAATTAAAAAATTTCGCCTATACAGTAAAAAATTAAAATCACTGGAAAGCCAGGATGACACAATTCGGGGGGGGGGGGGGGGCAATCCTGTTTATCTCTAACTTGCAGTGAATGAGTTTTAATACGAAGTAATTTTTTTTTTTTTTTCATGCCAAAATAAAAGTGAATGCCAGTACATATCCTACAATCAAGCGATAAGAATTTCTATAATAAGATAAAGATGTGCCTTTTAGGAGGGGCATTTCTTGCTGAAGAGCAGCCTTTTGTTATGCTTTCTGAAAATTCCTCTTCGTTTACAAAAGGATTAAGGCTTCTTTGAACTGACTATTCCAGAGCTGCTTGTCAAACGTCTATCTGCTAAGTTAATTGAAAACTGTCCCCTCCCGCCGAAGAGGCAGAAGCCATTTTGTCGTTTTCAACGCCCAGCGCTGTTGCGAGTACAATGGTCATTTTGTGGAGAAAAGAGAGGGGCGTATGCTAAGCCAGCTTAGTGATTCTTTATGGGGGGGAAAGCAAGGCAGTATATTTACGGCCAGGACCATTTGGAAGTCGAAAAGTTTACACGTAAAAATACGGCCTAGACCGTTTGGAAGGCATCAACTTCACACGTACATATACGTGCAGGACCGTCAGTCGGTTAATGACCCACTTGAATGAGCAAATCAGTGAGCATATACGTAATGAATTAGCAAGTTCGTGAACAAGTGGGCACAGCAATGACAGCAGGAGCAAATCGATGAGCAAATGAGCACAGGAGTGAGTGAACGAGCAAATAATTGAACAAGCGAGCACAAAAGTTAGTTGAATGAGCAAAAGAAGAACTTAGCGGTCACACACAGCAGACAGTCAATTGACAGTCATCGTTGACCGCAGATGTGTACGAAACGTCTGGAAATTCATGTTACACTGTACTAGTGTTCTTCAACCGCTGGTCAGAGGACCGGTGCCGGTCCGCGAATCATTTCGACAAATCCCTTATGGCTGTTACATAATTTTGTATTTATTTTAAAGATTATACCAACATTATATTGGTTTTCATTTCCTTCAGCAGGTCTGCGAAGTTATATTTATTTATTTTATATGCCTGTGTCTGTAAATTACTTTTCCAGTTTATTTATATTTCTCGCAAGCAGGGCCGCAACTAGCGGGGAGCAGGCCGGTCTCGTGCCCCGGGCGCTGGACCAGAGGGGCCGCAAATTTTATTTCAAACCTCTGCTTCAGCAATACAAGGGGGCGTCAAGATGCGCACTCGCCCCGGGTGACCAAACATTTAGTTGCGGCCCTGTTCGCACAAGTCAGCAAAAATTACTTCTCCCATATTTTAATTCCCATTTTTCGGGATCTGCCACTTGAAATCAAATTTTATACATCGAGAAACAGCTGTAAGACGTTATGGGCACACTGAAATTTTTTAAAAGTTTAAAGAAATTGAAAATATTGATGAAAATTAAAAAAAAAAACAAAGAATTTTCAGAAGACATGTGGAATCTAAGAATTGAAGAAATTAGGAAACAAAAAAATTGAGATTTTTGGTGAAAGAAATAATTTTAAAATTATTCAACATTCTGAAAGGATGAGAATAAATTAATAATCAATGAAAATTCATAATAAAAATGAGAGGACTAATGAAAACTTTAGAATCAATTAAAAATTAAGAATTGAAGAAAATTCAGCATCAATGAGAAAAATACATAGAGTTTAACGAAAATTCAAACTCATGATGGAAACAATTTTAGAATTAATGGAAAAAAATAATTTTAGAAACAACGGCGATTCATAACTGAGAATTAATTTTAAAAAAGTTGTTTCAGAGACAGTAAAAAATCTAAATTGATATGAGAGGTGATTTTAAAATGAATTGAAATTCGGATTTGATGAGTTAAATAATTTCAAAATGAATTGAAATTCGGATTTGATGAGTTAAATAATTTTAAAATGAATTGAAATTCGGATTTGATGAGTTAAATAATTTTAAAATGAATTGAAATTCGGATTTGATGAGTAAAATAATTTTAAAAACCAATGGAAACTCAGAACTGGGATGAGAGAGAGGTAATTTGGTATTCATTAAAAATCTCAGTTTGTGAGAGAAATTGTTTTTGAATCGGTAAAAATTAAGTATTAATGAGACAGATAATTTAAGACTTAACAGTTATCCAGAATTGATAAGAGAAATTATTTTAAATTCATTCGAAAATTCTGAATTAAGAGATTAATTAATTTCTTAATTTTGAGGTAAAATAATTTCAGAATCGATTAAGTATCAAAACGGATGGGAGAGAGAAATAATTTCGAATACAATAAAAATTCAAAATTGATGTTAGACATAATTTTAGAATCGATTAAATATCAGAATAAGCAAGAGAAATCATTTTAGAGTCGATATTAAATCTCAGAAATAACAAGAGAATTAGTTTCAGAATCGATCAACTGTCAGTATTAAAGAAGGACGTAATTTTAGAATCGACTGAATATAAAACTAATGAGATAAGTAAGTTTGGAATCGATAGAATATCAGAATTAGCAAAAGAAATAATTTTAGAATCGATTATATACCAGAATGAAAAAAGAGAAATAATTTAGAATCGATTAAATATCAGAAATAACGAGAGAAGTAATTTTTTAGAATCGATTAAATGTAAAATCAGCGAGATAAGTAATTTTAGAATCGATTAAATACCACAATAAACAAGAGGAAATAATTTAGAATCGATTAAATATCAGAAATAACGAAAGAAGTAATTTTTTAGAATCGATTAAATGTAAAATCAACGAGATAAGTAATTTTAGAATCGATTAAATATCAGAAATGATTTCAGATTTGATGAAAAATCAGAACTGATGAGAGAGATATGATTTTAGAAAGAATGTGAAAAATCTTCACAAATTTAGTGGTTTATCAAAACATTTCAGTTCTTTACTCGAAAAGGTCGCAAGTCGGAGGATTGATTGACTGTAAGCTTTACTTTAAAACTGAATACACAAGGAATGCTGAGAATGTTATTGCCATGTCCACAGAGACAGAAAGAGAGAGAGAGAGAGACCGACAGAGTAAAGGGATATCAAATTGGAAGTCGTAGAGAAGTCGGAATAAATTGAGAATTCACAAGTTATTGAACCGACGACATCTGAGTTCTCTTCGCGGACAGGCCATTTCCGGTTCCGTCTAACCTTATATCCGCTTGAAAACCAGAATAAACACATTCCACCAACAGGATTTGCATCAAACTCCCGGCAGATTTCAGACGCGGATTCTCTCTCTCTCTCTACGTTCGGCGTTTGCAAGTCGTGACATCATTTCCGGTACGTTTGCGGCACCGATCCGTTCCGCTTCCGGAATCCACTTGTCAATCGTAAATAAATCCGATTTTCTCCATGTAGCTGATGATAGATTTAAAATAACATGTGATGAGATGTGTGCGAGCTCAGCTGTCTCACTAGTCTGTTCTATCATCCATTAGTGTCCGAAAAAAATGAGAACGAACATGTTTTCTCAGGAAATATTGAGCATGAAATGATGAAATCTGACGTGACCGCAGTGTTTCCTCAGACAGACACTGATTTATACGATAATACGGAGTTTATTTATGTTGAAGGTACAGGGTGTTTCAAAAAGAATCGCCCGATTTGAAATGCGTATATTACGAAAAATATTAAACACATAGGCACTTAATATTAATTGTATATCACACGGCTAATCGTAAAATTGTTTTGCAAACCAAATTAAAGGTGCTCAACATGTCCACCTTGAGATGCCCGGCATGTGTCTATACGGTAGTCAAATTCGTCCCAAACTTTTGCTAGCATGTATTCATCCCCCCGCGAGTGGATTTCTGTGGACTACGTGCAAAACTCTGTCGGATGCGCTAAACATTTCCGTCTGACATGCGGGGACGATCAGGGGATTTCCCTTCACACAAACAACCCGTGTCTTGGAATTGTTTATACCATCACTTAATGCTTTGAGAGCGGTGGTAAGTACAATACCAGCGTACTGTCGACGCAAAGCACGATGAACAGTTGTTATGGACTCGCACTTCGTGAAGCTTAGAACACAAAACGATTTCTGTTGTGCAGTCGCCATCTTGACAAACACTGAACTGGCGGCTGGAAGAAGAGCGTTAACGCTACCTGTCGGCAACTGCATAAAACTCGAGATTCCCCTCTTTCTATCTATATACTATTCGATCAAAACGGATTAAAAGCTGAATAGTTATGATTTTTTAAAGTCGAATGATTCTTTTTGAAACACCCTGTATATCCAATCATGGTCTTAAGCATTGCTCACGAGTCAGTGCTCAAAACAAGACGTTCGCAGGATGGCACGCACACAAAATAACGTATTGTCAGTTAGTCGGATATGTTCATGATTACGGTCAATAACGGCTGAAAAAGGACCAACGGCAGCTCATCTACTTTGCATCAAAGTAGTTCTTGGATCCTGATGGTTCTCGGAATGATTCGCAACAACGATGTCAATACCGTCAGTGTCAGTTTTTGTGATAGGATATTTCAATCTCCAGCTTTGTACAGAAAGATTTGACCCCTTTACGATCAGCAGCGTAATATTGCGTTCAGACACCAGTGGAACAAATTTAATCCAGCTGACCGTTTCTTCAACCATTTCTTCATCGCGAGGGTTTATTGCGACCCTATGAAACAAAGTTGTGTGTTTTCTCACTCTCTGTTCTCCCACTCCTATCGTGATATCTCTACTAGATAGCGATCAATTGATGACGAGGAATTGAGATTAGGAGGGTGACGGATCTCCTCAGCTTTTCCCCCTCCTCGTTCTTCAAGGCATTCACACACATGCATCGTATCTTTCTCAGATATAATCCTTCTATTACATATTGCAAATAGAAGTGATACATAGAACAAGTAAAAAAACTACAAGACACGTTCGAATGTGAGGGCAAAAAAGCAAGGCACTGTATACCACTACTCTCTTATTCAATTATCTGTCTACTGTTCCTCCTCACCCTTATTTTTTTCTTTCCCTTTCTTTCTTTTTTTAACGTGGGGCAAGGCTACCACATTTATCGCATATATTTCTAATAAAGACCATTCAAATTCAACCCCCCCTTTTTGTACAGGCTTTTCGTGAAAACTTTAAACATTTTTAGTTGAAGTACCAACGGTAGATCTCCGAAACCTACATATTTGTTGACATCTAACAAAAATAAACACGTAATTAGGGAAAGAAAGATGAATGGAGAAGATATTACCTTCGTCATACTCTCTCTCTCATCAGATACTCTTCCCCTACAGGGGTTTTCACAAATGAACTCTTGGTGGGGTGGAAGCATTTTCACCTCACAAAATTGTGAAAAATATCATTCTCCGAAAAAAAAATTTGTGACATTTCGCAGAGGGTCGGTGATTTCCACTGTGGCAGTTGCACAGTTGGGAAACTGCCAACACACACTAACAAACTGGGCACACTAACAAAATTGAACACTTTCGCAGTACCAGTTTTCGCATTTTAACACTTTCGAGTACGACGGCGTATCCGAAACCAGTCCTACAGTGGAGCTCAGTTAAACCCGGGATTGCACCATAAAAGTTTGGCAAAAGATCTTTTACAAAACTTGAAAAAAAACAAGAACAACCAATAAGCTTATTGACTAAATGTATCCGATGCACTTATCGATTGTATTTTTGGAAATTTATAAAATAATTTCTCTAAAACTTTCATTGTGTAGTACCGTCGTAATTCGAACTTTGGATAATTCGAACTTTTAGTAACTAATGTTTAAAAATTCCTTGTTTAAGTCGAACTTTTTTCCGATTATTTTGGATAATTCGAAGTTGGAGGAAAAAGAACCATGATTACTGTATGAGCAAATTTAGTTTTGAAAAATTGTACAAGAAGCTAGATTTTGCTTTTCTCGACCAAGTTGTTAAAAAACAAATATTTAACCACTTTACGATCAAGGACGTAATATTGCGTGCAAACGTCATTGGGATAAATTCAAACAAGTCTATCTGTTTCCTTTCCTCTCTCCTCATCACCACAAAACTTTGTTGCAACCCTACGATAAAAAGTAGTTCTTTTTATCTCGTGTTGAGGAGGAAAAACGTCTATTCTAAGGTTAAATAGGTTATACTATATACTTGTACATAAGAGGTAAAGGATAACAGGTAGGTGAGGGTGAAAAGCGCACACGACCTCCAAGGAAGGATTGAGATATTCGTTACCTTTATAGTCCCCACAAAAGCATTTGAATTTTCTCTCTTTCCTAAATACAGGGTGGGCAAAAAGTCCTTAGATATTTTAAAAATTCATAAAAAACCGGAAAAATAACCGAAATAAAAAACGGTTTGTCCATTGTATGTGCATGGTTCCAGCCGACAGCCGGGGGTAGGGGAACCGCCTGGCATTGGGCGAAGCTGTCGTATGAAGAGTTGTTCCCGCATGCGCATCTGCCGTAGTAAGCTATCTTGAATCTTTGAAGGTTGGCACCGAAATGACCATGGTCGGTTATGACCATCGTAACCTCTCTCTCTCCTCCATTTGCTGTTTTTGGTCTTGATCCTTGGTAAAATCACCTGAATGGACCTTCCGGAGGCCTGGGGGTCATTCCATCGAGCTTGCCATCTGTCCAGGAGATCTCTCCACAGTCTGATTTTGGCTGTTGAGGCTGGGAGTAGAAGATCGTTATATTGATTCCCATTTATGGTTTTCTATTCGGCAAGTTTAACAACCTCTTTGTTTCCCAAAAAGCCGGCATGGGCTTTTAACCAAGCCAGTCTGATGATCTCAGGGTGCCGGTGGAGGGTTATAGAGATTCTTGTCATTGCGTGAGTGGTTGATGCAGTGATGCTGAGATTCCAGAACAGTCAAATATTGTAGCAGCTAAGATCAATTATTATATTGTAAATTATTGTGAAATTTGGGAAACTGTTTCGCAAGCGATGATAAAATTCTTATAATTGAAAATTATTATCCTATATGAATATTGATGTTTAAGTTGCAATTACTAGTCATTTTACAGATCCCGGATAGATTAATTGTATAATGTGAAATTTGGATTTTTCGCACTTTTTTGCAGTGATTTTGGACGTGACCAAGTTCTCACTGTATTATATATCTATTCGACAACATAACTTCCATTATTGATTGATTATTCTTTGAGAAATTCTGTGAAATGTGTATTTATAATTCTTAAACTCCCACGTACTCTCCACATGGGAGGAATTGAAAATATATATATATTTAATACATTTATTTTTTGGTTCCGGAATCAGACCCTTTGAACTTTAAATCGCCGGCAACATTGGACGGAACGTGTTCGGGCATTGTATTTGAGAATAGACGTTCTTCTTGCATAATCATATGCAAATTTTCCCATCCGGATCGTTGCGTTCTTTTATATGTAGAGTGGAATGAAATTCCTCGTACGTACTTCACATATTTACCGAAAAAAAAGAGAAGTTTTAGTGTGTTTGAAATGTTATTTCAGACACACATTCTGTAATACCTATTCCAACATCGTTCGGTTAATCCTTTGGAACTTCCGCGGAAATTTTTTTCCAGCATTAAATGCCGTGTTTGCATTCGAAAGCAAATACGTCGAAAAGGTTCGGCTATTTATCATTCAGGAAACTGGAACTACCCTATTTTACATTCGGAAAGAATATGGCGAAATGAGGTTGAAAATATATATTCTGCAATAAATGCGATAAATCGGTTGCTATGCATAATCGCCATCGTCTAGGTGAGTTTGATAGATTTATCAATTTACCCTGATTATGTGCGACACCCCAAGCGTCGTCGGTAAACTTGATAGATACTGAAAAAAATTATCTCTTCTACTGTATATTATGCGAAATATACAAGCGCAGTTGATAAATTCGATAAATACTAAGAAATTATAACTTTTACCGGTGGTTATGCATAACACCAAAACGTCGTTTTTTGGTAAATTTCAATTAAAAAAGATTGTACTAAGAAAATTTCTCAGTATAATTTTATTAATCACCAACGAATAAGGTAAATATACGGAAAATGCGAAACGCCTAATGCATTTCTACACACTATGGGTATCGTCTTCAGAGGAAAAGTACATACTTAACCCCCAATCACGCTGACTGATCCATTCGTGAGTCACGGTGGCAATGACTGATCCCACTTGGGTTGGATATCGAATCTTAACTCTTGCTTTGCTCAGGGGAAATAATTACGTCTCTTCACTTCTCAACAGAATTTTTTCTTCCGTTAATTCTGTATATATTTCATCCATTTTAAAATCATTTCCTTCCACTAATTCTCGATTTTCATAAATTGTGGACTCTTTCCTCGCCAATTCTGTATTTTAGTTCGATGACTCTGTGGATTCGTGCCTGTCAAGAGTCTCACGCTGAAAACCCTCTTTCTCGGTTCAAAAGAGTGCTATAAAGTGTTCAAAAGCCTGATCTAGGTTTACAAGGGTGGTACCGGTTATTTGGAATCCTAGTTCCGTTTCTCGAGGGTACCACCAAGTATCGGGAACTATATTCTCAGTTTCGAAGGGTCATAACTATAATCTCGGTCGCCTCATCTCGAACCGCCATGTACTATTTGAAATTCCAGTCTTGGGTTCCATGAGTGCCACCAGGCATTTGAAGTGATAATTTCAGGTTCGGAGAGTTCCATGAGATATACCAGAAATGATAATTTCGGTTTTGGGGAGTTCCAGCGAGAATTCAAATTATTAATCTCGGGTTTAAAGCGTTCTACCAGGCATTTGAGATGATAATCTCGAGCTAGAAAAGTTTCCCCCCATCCACCCCTAGGAATTTGAACGTATAATCTCGAGCTAGAAAAGTCACAACAGGTATTTGATACCTCTTATTCGGAGAGTCACACCAGGTTTGTAGAGCCCCCTTCTTTTTGTAAGGGTGTCGCAGAAGTTCGTAAGGAAAAGTGAATCCCTGGACTGTACAGTGATAAATTGACGAAAATTTATCACCCAATTGCCAATTTCGACATAAAAATAGATGGCAGCGCATCCTGAACATGCTGATCTCTCACAGAAGTGCGTACACTAGTAATCTGAAAGCACTAATCGTACAGTAATTTTACTAACTAGACGAATGAGCAAAAAGGTACTGAAATGGTTATTGGGTGTTTATGAGGATTAATTATCATTATAATCCCGGTCTATCGCCATATTTACTACTCCATCAACTAAGAACGCAGTGCACTGAATAGCAATTCCACAGAACTGTAATATAATTTATGTGAGTATGGGTTCCAATAGGCGCCGCGACTTTTCCTTAAAATTTAAAGCGAGTGAGTCTTTTAAATAATAATATACCCTTGTACAATGAAAGTACGCATTTCAAACCCCTAGTTAACGGAAACCTCTCTTTTACGGACGAATTTTTACGTCCCGCCGGTGACCGCACAAAGAGAGGTTTTACTGTAGTTCTCCGGTAGTATCAGATACTGCTTTGAGTAGAGCGCTATCTTCTGATAGTCATTAATTTTTAAAACAATACGTTTCTATAAGCGTGCGGAAAAATTATTTCTTGAAATATTTACGAAAAAATATGGAAATTAATTTTTTAAAGTGATTTCACTATAACATTCTTATAAAATTATCGAATTTTAATGTTGTGTGGGGGTGGCGAAATCATGTTTGCCCCCGGGCGGAAAAAATCCTAGTTACGGCCTTGGTGCCATCTATTGGTGGTCTATCTCGCCTCGGTAGGTAAAAACTTCATATACTCTTCTGTTATAACTAGACCATTTGGCGACTTTTTTTGTCTTGGCTAAATTTTTTTGGGAATTTATGACTCCTATTTAGTGTTAAATATGTTATTTAGTATGATAAATTTTTGTACCTTTTGTAAATAAAATATTTTTGTGTATCCATAAATTTGTTCTACTTTAAAACACGTGCAAAGAAACAAGCCATAACGCTACAATTTGGTGTCGAGAATGCGTGATATATGGTTTTAACGGGAAACTACAAACTACTCATATACTATTCTGAACAGTTTCACATCACTAAATTTCTCCGTGACTACTGTTACTTCTTAGACATTCCAGATGTAATGATGACGAGGTACCTGTGGTGCAATTAATTTGATGAATATCAGGACTTCCATAATTTCTAGACTACCATCAAGCTGTTGTGTTGTCATAGTGACGCACTCGCATCACGACGGCGGGGGGGGGGGGAAAGGAGTAATGAGTATAGCTAATAGCTGATCCCTATCCTGCTCTTTTATAATCACTGCGAGTAACAAACCATCTTTTTTTGTTCAAAGATACACAAACAATGAGTCCGCTTTTTTATGTAGGCGCCTAAGATGGGCCTGTCCTTTCTGAAGTCCGGTACACACCCGCTGAATTCCGCAGCGGAAAAAAAAAAATCTTGTTTTGAGGTGTTACTGGAACGGCGTGAGTGATTTTAATGGTTAATTTTGCGTAGCTACTCCTAGAAACCTGTTTTTACGCTGCGGAGCTTTGCGGTTGTGGACCTGGCTCAGTAAGGCAAATATATAAATACTAAGTTGGATATACACCCGCACAATTCCACAACGCGAAAATCCGTTTCGTGGACAAGGCTGGGCAAAATCGACAATTCAAATCACCTAGCCAATTGCTAGCCCCCATCTAAAAACCGGTTTTTCGTTGCAGAATTCTACAGAGTTCTGCGAGTGTTGACCCGGATTCGCGCTTTTGGTGGCATTCTTCACCATAAAATCTAAGCCAGGTCCCCCAACCGCGGCTCTGAGCAGTGGAAAAACACGTCAGTGCGGTTGACGTGGACGGTGACCGGCGCAAGATGGCAACTGAGCCATATAACAAGGGCTGCCTGCCTCATGAGGCGCTGCCAGTCGGTACCAGCTGACGTCAAGCGTGACATCATTTCCCCCTGTACAACCGAGTGCGCCCGCTTTTGCTACCTTGTTAACTACGGTAGTTTGCGCAACTGCCCAACTATACTGAATTCTTTCCAAAATTAAATTTTCGATTATTTTCATTAGTATTTGTTTGTTTATTGGATTCCTTCGTTCAGCCATTTAAAATAAGACGTTTAGCATTTGCTCTCTCTCTCTCTCTTATGAGGTAACTTCAACTAAAAATATTCTTCTCGGATACATTTCAGTTGAATCCCGTTCGTTAACTTTTATTGCCAACTCGAGAAAGATAATTTCAATTATCTCTTGAACTTTCTAATAATTTTTGATTATCGTTTTGTTTCTACTTGAATTGGGTGTAGCTTTTAGGAGCCTTGGACTCCGTTATTACCAATTCAACTACAACATAAAAACATGGGAAGCAAATACAGTCGAATCCCGTTATAACGAATGCCAAGAGACCGGAAAATTCGTTGAAACGAAATTTCGTTACAAAGGAATTCCAGGTTACCTAGCATTGTTCATTGGAAACTTATTTGGGGGATTAGAAAAGTGTTCCTTAAAACGAGATTTTCGCTATAACGGTATTCGTTAAAACGAGATTTTCGCTATAACGGTATTCGTTAAAACGGGATTCGACTGTATAAAGAGATATCCTAATATAGAATGTTTGAGGTTATTATCATTTCGGATGCCAAATATGAAAAGACATTATAACGTTCACCGACTGTTTCTTGCATTTAATCTATTTTTCAGCTTATAACATTAAAAGAAAATTATAAAAATACCTCTCCCGAATATTTGTGATACTGCAACAGCACTATGAACGAGAGATCACTCACTTAAAACAGTAAAATATGCAAATAAAATGTAAAAAAGAAAAGAAAAGAGGACGTTACTTTTTCATGTGTTGATGTCTTCGGCTATAACAGCGTTGAGCAGTGACGCCACGCGGTAGCTCCGACGCACGCCCACTACTGAACCACACACATACACCTCGTCCATATTCCTCCGCGGAACTTCTAACGAATTGGTACATGTTGGAATGAGTGTGTATGTGTAACGAACCTGTCGTGAAGTTTGTTTCTGTGTAATGCTTGGTGTGTGTGTGTAGTGCTTCCATCTGCCATCAATTTTTCTAACTGTGAGTGGAGTGCAATGATTGAATAATTGTATCGTCGGCCACGCTCACTGACCCAGAGTGGAAAGCGTGACTTCAAAGGGATAAAACAGCCCTTACTATATCAGCCCTGGGTTTTGGTAATCTGAAAATTGTTCGGCGATGTTTCCCCCATAAGATTTGAACCCCCTCATGAGCCATCCATGGGGGTTGAATTTTGAGAAATCCCGTCTTAGAGGTCCATATGTTATAAAGTACATGTTACTTTGAATCTTGTATTTGAGTGCATATTGTGTAAGGGCCCTCCAAGTACCCTAAAATAAGGCCCCCGAAACTCATTGTATAATTTGATTCTGTTCGTATTATGTCTCACCTCGCACGTGTTTTCTTGTAACTGTATTTCAATGCACATGCGTGACATTTTGGTCCCATGATATTCATAGGGACCCCAATTATTATTATTTTTTATTTTTATTTTTCCTTGCAACTCAGAATTATCTTCGGCACTACCACCCCCCCCCCCCGGGGGCAATGAGCTTTTATCGTGCAAGCGAGACAGAGCTTGGTCGTGATCGGTCCGTTCTGTTCTCTATATTATGAAATATGATACTGACCAAATTCCATATATTTGGGGGTAACAACTTTCTAATTGAAAGTTAGAGGACAAGAGGGACCGTATAAAAATTTATATTTATTTTTTGTTTTGTAGTACACTGTATTTCCCCTCTCAAACCTGGGTTCTGGGTAATTTTTGAACGCGTTTTGAGCACTTTTTAAATTGAAATCATTCCTCTAGAACGCACGATTGATGAGGTAAATGCCGCACATTAGCTATATTATCTACTTACCCTATGAACTTGAAGATAATTCATTATTGTAAGTTATTATTTATTATTATATCTGAAATAAACGGGAATTGAAACGATGATCAACATCGGAATGGAATTATTTCGTCCTCAATAGGAAAAAAAAAATGAAACATTATCAATCGCCCATTAACAAGCAAACTACGACCAGAGGCTCTTTGGAAAATGTATATAGGCCTACACCTCTTTTCTAAGAATTTATCTCGTGAGCGACGAACTCGAGTAAATTTGATTTAGTGTAATTTGATGGCACAAAAGATGGAAGAAAAAACGAATAGAGAGTTTTACGTAAGTAATTGAAATAATCTGGGCGAGAGATTTACCCATTATCTCATTAATGAGATCAGAACGAAACTCGTGATCATCATCAAAGTAGTGGACGTTTCCTATTATGAAGCTTCATGCAACACACAAACGGTTTTTCAAAGAATACCGTCGACAGGAAACAATCTCTTATTTTTAAGAATACACTGGAATGGCTGTGTGTGTGTGCTGTTTGTTCACTATTACACAGAATCAAAAAAATTATCATCGTCGGAGGAAGTAATTTTTTTCAATATGCGATAATTATTTTTGAAGGGGGAGCTCAAAAAAATAACGAAAATGTTTGGTTTTTGCTCCTTAATTACAGTCGATCCCGCTTATAATGTTCCCACTTATAACGTTTTCCCGCTTAGTAGGACTTATTTCCGTGGTCTCAACTCTAATTATCGTTAAGATATCTCGTTTAAAGGGCTTTTCCTCCTTACAACGTTTTTTCATGATTGTTTTATTTGGAAAACGATATAAACGGGATCGACTGTATTCGCTTGTAAATGACAATAGTCCGTATCACGTGGACAAGCAGTGCTCTTGAAAAAAGCAATAATGTTTATGGTCTATGGGGTTCTTTTTTTATTGCAGGCTTGAAAGAACGTGCCTCCGTAAAATTGTGCCAATTTTTTTGGGGAAGGAAATAAATTTATACTGAATAACTTCGAAAGGATTTTCAAGGAGACCTTTAAACTTGTATAGAATATTTTATGAAATTAATCCAAACGTGGTGAGACATTTCACTCTTTCAATGCGATCTTAAGAGACGTACTAACTGTTACCCCACGGCTTCGATCGCGTGGATTTGATCAGGGGAATATATTAAGGGGCTATTTCATGACTCGCCGGAGTCGGTATCGGCTGACGTCACGCCTGACGTCATTTCTCAAACAGAACCGAGTGAGCGCAGCACCTCCTAGAGATAGAAGTTCTCCGCACGGGTTGACAAGTTCATCTGTAACGTCATTAAGACTACCTAGCAAGTTTGCTACATTTTGAACCACGTCCTATTTCGTTTCCTCCTATTTTGGCGTAGAATCTTCCAAGTTGGATCACAGATACCGCACAGTGATTGGATATGAGGGCATAGAAATCGCCAATTCTGAGCTTTTCCGCACAGCGATGATACTGGCACGATCAAAGGGATAAAACAGCCCTTACTATATAGCCCTGGGTTTTGGTAATCTGAAAATTGCTCGGCGATGATTCCCCCATATAATATTATAACTCCATGGGGGTTGAATTTTGAGAAATCGTGTCCTAGTGATATTATGAAGTATATGTTACTTTGAATCTCGTATTGTGTAAGGGCCCTCTAAGTCCCTAAAATAAGATCCCCAAACTCCCCGTTAAAAAAAAGGCCCTCGCACGTATTTTCTTGTGACTGTATTTCAATGCACATGTCATGCGTGACAATTTGATTCCATGATAGGGACCCCAATTATTGTTATCACATATTTTTATTTTCCCTTGCAACTTAGAAGTTTCTTCGGCACTACCACACACTCCGAAGCAACGAGCTTATATCACTCAAGTGACAGAGCCTGATCCTGATCGGTCCGTTCCGGTTTCGGCTCGGTGGGGATAAATCATTGAATAAGTCAGTGAGTCACTCAGGACATGTTACTTTACATCTGTAGATTGTCAAAGTGTCGCAGTGGTAAGATACTCATATACCACGGTGAAGTCCGGTTCGTTCTTTGGGAAAGATATAGATCGCTATTTCTTTTCCTACAGGGACCTTCATTTCCTACCCAACTCCATCAGTTGTAAATTTTTCTGTGTTTACGCTAACACCGCGGACATAACTGGAGTTAGCATGTGCAATGAACTAGAAGGAGTAGAACTGGATGCAGAGAGAGACACATTCTGTTTAGTCTACCTTCAAGACAACGAAGAGACTGAGAAAGGCGTGAATTGGGCTTGGAGGTTGTTTCTCTCGAGGATGCTACTTGTTGAAATCATGCGTGATTTTATACAAATACAACGCCACAACAGGCAAATTGCCCAACGAGGTGGCTGACTTAAGAACATCATGGATCCCCGAGTCATTTTTTGGAGGCCCTACCTACTACTGCTACACCACACACCTAACATCGCCCAGCTCCCTCATCCGGGCAATGGCTAATATTGACAATGGTCGATAGAGCCTGGGTGGTGCACGGAATGAAATGAAATGAAATGCTACACCACACATGCACCGCGGAACCCCCAACGAATCGGTACATGCGGGAATGTGCGTGTACGTGTAGTGAAACATGACGTGAAGTTTTTTTTGCTTCTGTGTAATGATTGTTATGTGCAGTGCTGCCATCTGCCACCAGTTTTTCTAACTATAAGTGAAGTTTTATGATTGAATGATTTATCGTTGTAGGACTGTTGCTCTCTGTGGCGAGACTTTTTAACGGGGAGATCGGCTCGCATTTGCGCCTTGAAGTTGGGAACCACAGAAAACCAACTTCAGCCGACCACCACTGTGGGGTTCGAACCCGGATCCTCGCATCGCGAGTCCGTCACTATAACCACTCGACCACCACAGATATACATACCTTTCACCATAAATATACATGGATTCGAGATATCTTCAAGGTGCTGGTGGATAGCTTATCCTGATTTCCGAAATGATTCCAGCCATATCAAAGGTGTTGGAGTTGGGGGTATTCGAGCACCCACGGAAATTTGTAGAACGGGCCCAAGCACACTCCCAGAATTGAGTTAGAGATCAAAAATTTCCTACGGGAACCTCAAGACGAGCAACCACGGGTTCGAAACACTTCCGATGTATCCTCTTTGATACATGGACGATATCCTTAACTTTTTTTGTAGATGGTAATGTGAAATTTTTTTTGGGAGGGGGAGCGGGGCATTAAGGACGGGATTCTAGAGTCGCTATACTGTTCGTATGCGTCGCTCTTTCCCTGCGAAAGGTCAAGCTGGAGCACCATGTGTAAAAATTGGGGGAAATGTGCGATCTGTTCATGAGTGATTTCCTCAAGCTAAGCTAAGCTTGATATAACTGAATCAGAGGTTGGAGAAAGGGCATACGCGGCTCGTGCCCCGTCCTTAAGAAAAGAAAAAATTTTGAATACAGCAAAATCCATCTCATGCGGTCTCCCCTCTTTTACGGCCAAATAGCAATTTTTCCGTTTGTAATAAAAGTATGCTTTTGAAACTCCTTATTAGCGGTCACCCCCCCCCCCACCTTTTTTGACGGACGAATTCTTTTTGTCCTACCGGTGTCCGCAAAAGATAGGTTTTACTTATTTTTTGCGAAAATTAATAAATCGAAAGAAATTACATTTTATAACAAGAGGCTAGACAATTAGATTTCTATTAGTATCCATACTTTTAGCACTTTTTTAAATTTTTTTCGTCACACAATTTCCCAGCAAATCTATTTTCCATATGAACTAATAACCAAGAAATGGGTCGGTTCTTGAATATGAATTTGTCGCTTATGCGCATGCGCGCTGAGAATGAACACTCAATTTCTGTTAATTTAAATATTTTTTAAAAGTTAGAGTAACTCAAAACTTTTCTGGAAAATATTCATTACACCTCCCTTCGAGCATTTTGCTCCCCCTCACACTGTCCCCTTCAAATGTAGATCCTGCGTACGGCAAACAGAATCTCAAGAGATTCTCCGAGAAGATGAGCTCAAGTGAACTTTCTTGATAGCATTTTTGGTGTGTGTCTTGAAGTTGAAGCTTTCATCAATGGTGCTGCCGTAACACTCGGTAAAATTCGATGGCACGATATCCTATCGGTCTATGATGATCTTTGTGATTGGCGGGATATCACGTCTTGTGATCGTGCGCGCGCCATATCATCGCACATTCAACTTATTGTAGATATTCTAACTTCCGACATTTTTAAGAAGCTCCTGACGTGGTTACTTGGCGAATTCAATAACGTTTTCTTTCGATTGTAGTTAATATATATCGTCAGCGTATAAACCCAAGATGCCTTCTAATACCTTGGGGTAAGGCCGTAAGTAGGATTTTTGCCGCTCCCACAACTTTAAAATTCTATAATTCTATAACGCTGTTCCCACCTAAAACTGCCGCACCGTAAATTTTTTCCGCCCGGGGCAGTTGCCCCTCTAATTCCGACCCTTCCATGAGGTAATCATCCGTAAAAATATTGTGGATTAATGGTTAATTCATAATTTATACGAACATTTACTGATAATGAGTCGCTCAGTTTGACCAGTGAAGTCTAAAACGACAGACATGAACCTACTTTTAGGTTTTTCTGGCTATTGCGAAGATGCATTTTTGGGAAAGAGAAAATTCAACTGCCTTTGCGGGGAATCGAATTATGAGCTCCAATGAAAGATTCGGTGCCTTCGTAGTTCAGTGCGCTCACACCCGGAAAGGACGTGGGTTCGACTCCCCGTAACGGCAGTTGAATTTCCTCTCTTTCCAAAAATTCATCTTCATAACCTTTGTATGTTAGCGGAGGACGCGTCATGCACCTACTTATGACGGCGATACAGGAAATGGCTCATTTAGACCACCTTTCGAAGTATTTTCTTTAATAAGATAAATCCACTCAATCACGCGTTTTTTAAATCATGAGACAAATTACCCTGAAAATAATTTAATCATCATGTTTTGTTATTTATTGAAAACTATACATTTTTTTTTTCAATTTTTCTTGAACAGTTAATGGTATAGTTCGAAAATTCTGAAGGATTTACTTGAGTCAGGATTTTTAATATATATATTGTAATGCCTACTTGTGTGAAATGATTTATCGCAAGCTGGCGAGATACTAATATTTTTGTTTATGAGAGAAGGGCACAGTGATACTTTGGCTAGGGAATATTTTTCTCGTGATTTTCCTTTCTCGGCTAACGAAAATTTTCGTTGGTTTGTGAGCACGTGCTAATACAGGGTGGGCAAAAAGTCATGAATAAAAACCGACGAAATAACCGAAATGAAAAACGGTTTGCAGGGTTAGCATCGCTAGGTCACAGGATTTTTCTTTCTTTTTTTTGAAGACAGGAAGAAAAAATAAATAACTCTAAAAACAGCTGATAGATGGCACTGGTACGAGTGACTTCGGTGGAAATATGCAAATGAGACGGTTATAAGAACTTGCGCTCCTAATTCGCAACCAGTTCACCGTGGTAAACCGTGTATGTGAACCTACTGTACCCTGCCTTTGCTGCATTTGTGATTCGCCTGCAATGTGTTATCCCATGTGGTGGTGCTCATGTGGGACACATAATGCTGTAATACACGATTTGGAGGCATTCTTTTCGTTATTTGCGTTTTTTCCCTTTTGACTTGCGTACGTCAGCGCCACCTATCGGCTGTTTTTTTAGTCCCTCCCCCCGTCTTAAAAAAATTCCCGTCAACTTCCGGCACAACTCATTCGGTGCTAAATTGCCAGCGGCGATAGACCAGAGTTGCACTCGCTTTGAAAGTAAGAAAAATCGACGACAAACCCTTCAACAGTGCAAATGTTCATTCATCACACTTATAATTTGATACGTAGATGACAGCACTAACTTCGCATAGGACACTAGATGCGAACGCATGTGGTGGTCGGTTGACTATGCTTTTTCAGTATTATAGCCATAATGTGTCTAAGAAAATCTTGCTTGAGGAAATGTCTCCCCTTAGAGAGCAACCAGGCCTAAATTCAAACCGTACGTTGACATGTGACCCCCTGCAGGGGCATCTTAAAATATTGACTACGCTATAGCCTCTGCCCCATATTGTGGGGCCCTTCCGCGTTGCTGATGTCATTTTGGACTAAACCTCGCGGGGTTCTGATGTGATGTATGTAATTTAATTGTTAGTTAGTTTTTTTTCTCTACTGTTCCCTTGATTAACCCACCGGACTACCGACTGGAGTATGTTTTCCGGTACGACCGCGACCTCCGGGTCCCCTCAGCTCACATAACTAATTCGACAGAGCCTGGTTGTGCTCGGTTTGCTCAGTTGAGGCCGAAATTCAAATAAAACCCGTGAAACTAGTCATTCGTTGCCAGTTTTTCACTCTCAATCGGTAAGAGAGATGGCAGCACCTCGACATATCGATAAACCCCTTTTTTCTCACGCCTCGAATTTCCTTGACAACATCGACTGAAAACACAGCAATTCTACATTCCTTAAAGCTTTATCCCGTTAAAAATTTAGCAGCATCCCAGATTAATTCCACGGTACACTTTTTGGGAGTAACACTTCATATAACATCGAACAATATCCTCAAAATTCAGTTGTGTAGAAAAAACTTTGGTTCATTCATTTTTGAAAAATTTATTATATTTATATTCCATTTGTAGCTGGTCCCCTCAAAAGAGAGGGGGAAAAAAAATGTCCCAGAGGTCTCCTAAACATCTGGCTAAATTCAGCAGCGCCCTCTTGCGGGCAAATCGGTAAGCTCTTCCCGGTGTAGCACGCACGGAAATTTAGTGTTGACAAGGTCGCGAATATCCCGAGTTCTTCACTTCCCGATTCCCCCTTCCCTTGTTATACATACAAAAAAATATTTTTCTTTCCTCTCGCTTGCTTACTCCACTGCCGATGACTTTCCCATTTATTTAGCGGCGGCGGCGGCGGTGATACTTTGTGGTGGTGGTGTTGTATGTTGTTGTGCGAGTCTCGCCACTGCGAGATGCAGTTGCTGCGAGTGCTACTACAAACTTGCTCATTGTTATGGTTGAAGTGTCTACGCCGGCGACGGGAATTACTATTATTAACATTACGTTGCCAACTACAACTAAACACGTGAGTACAGAAACCATTCAACTTAAGTTTTACTTTATGGGATGACAGTGGCGTAAAGTGACCGGTGCACGTGTGAAGTTAGTTGCATTTACTTTGAAAATAGTCTCTCCGTTGAATAAATGCTTTAAAAAACCTTGTTCTTGAAGGTAAACGTAACTCATATATTGAAATACAGTGGCGTAGACGATGTGTGGAAGTTAAGTTTCAATCAAATATTGAGCTCTTCAATATAATTCAGTCATCAAACTTTTGTAAAAAAGAAAGTTTTCAACGCCTAATACAGTGGCGTAAGTAATTAAACTTCAATTAGTTTTTACACTCCGAATATTATTAAAATTTCTCACACCTATTAAATCTCTTTTCCTAGGAAAAAGTTTTATTACCATGCATTTTAGATACAGTGGCGTAAACGAATATCTAAACCTGCACAAGTTTCAATTTAGCGTTCCACAACTTTATATTATTCAATTACCCTTACTGTATCGAAACTTTTTTCATTAGGCAAGACGAATAATGCATTAAAATTGCAGTGGCGTATATGATTTAAGGAATGTATGTTTAAATTAGATATCAAGCTCTTCAATCATCTAACACTTATCAACTATATATATATATATATTGGAAAAGAAATGTATTAACTTCAAATACACTAGCGTAAGTGATTGCGTGAAGATAAACTTAAATAAATTATTTTATTCTCAATATTCAATTATCAAACTGGTATCAAATCTTCCTCATCAGGAAGGAAAGAAGTTTTATTATAATGGATTGTAACTACAGTAGCGTAAAGTATAATTTAAACCGGAAAAAGATTGTGTCAGCGTTTTGTATTTTATATTATTTAATTATCCAACTCTATCGAACCATTTCGGAAGAAAAGATAAAAATATGCATCGAAAATACAGTGGCGTATATGATTTCCGGAATAAAATGCAATTAAACATCAAGCTGTTTGATATTGTTCAATTATAAAACTCTCATCAACTTTTTTGTATTTGAGAAGAAAATACAGGAATTTTCTCATGATACAGTGGCGTAAGTGATTGCTAGCCAATATTTACTATAATTAAATATTTAACTGAATATTATTCAATTATCGAACCATTCCCAAAAAAGTTCTTAATGGGAAGACATTTTTAATCATCATGCATTGTTGTAAATACAGTGGAGTAAGCAGTTATTTAAACATACAAATGTTTTAGTTTATTTTTATTTTATTCAATTATCCTACTTTATCGGATATTTTTTGTTAGGAAACATGAGCAATGCATTGCAAATACAGTATCGTAAGTGATTTCTGAATGATAAATTTCATTTAATTATTTCACTCTGAATACTTTTAAATTATCAAAATATTATCAAATATTTATCATTAGGAAGAAAGTTTTATTATGATAAATTGTATATACAGTGGCGTAAGATACTATTTTAACCTGCAGAAGTTTTGACCTACTTTGTTTTGGTTTTACATTCTTCATTTATCATCCTCCTATCAATTTTTTTGTTGGGAAATAAGGTAACGCTTTGAAAATACAGCGGCGTAACAAATTTCTGAAAAGTTTTAAAAGTTTCACTAAAGTATTGCGCTTTTCAAATACTCAGATATAAAATCTTTCTCTTTTATAAAATATCACATGCATTGAAATACAGTGGTGTAAACGATTTCTTGCAGTTTTAAAAGATTTGATCTGGCATTTCGCTTCAGCATTCATTTATGGAGCTCTAACGAACCTCTTTTTTTATTAAAGGAGATAGCTATAACACATCAAAACAGTGGCGTAAGCAGTCCCCCAATCTTATAAGTTCTAATTAAGTACGTTACTCTTCAAATTATTATTCAATCATTATACACTACTTGAAACAAACATTTCTTTTTTCGGGAAAGTTAACTATTACATTGAAAATAAAGTGGCGTAAGTAATATTGGAAGTTTCAAATGAGGATTTGACCCTTCAATCGGTAAAAATAATGTAAAAATATTCAATCCCCGAAATGTATTATCGAAACCATCTTACAAGCAAATATTATTCGTACAGTGGGGTAAGCAGTAACTCAAAGATGTATGCATTCAAAAGAAAAATAATTTTGTAATCGAAAATTAAAATAATTGTATCAATAATTATATTATCAGAAAAGATATATCATTCATTGAGAATGCAGTGGCGTAGACACTTGCTTGAAAACGTAGAAATCGTAATTAAGTTTTCCCTCTACTCAATGATATTACTGCAAAAATTTTGAAAAATATCTCTTATAATAAAGAATAACTCATGAAGTGAAAATACAGTGGCGTAAGAAACGTAAACAATGATTGAAAGTTGCAAAAAAAATTACTAATTTTTAAAAAAAATCTTAATGTGTTAATAACCATGATATTATTGTACTGTAAAAATGTATTTACTATCGGAATACAGCGGCGTAGGCATTACTGAAAATTGCATTCAGTTTTATGCACTCTCCGTTATTAAATCATGAATCTGTTCTTACATACTGTTTTCATGACAATGTAGCTTTCCTTTGGAAAAATTCGTATAACATGATTCAAACATGGCTGGAACATCGATAGTCCGAAAATAATTAAGTGCAATGGTAACTTTTCAGTGCACTCCATGGTTATATTTAGTGATTATAATTCTTGATGTCACTGACATTGAAAATTATGTCTTCCATGTTTTTAGATTCATGTCATCATGTATTTTTGCAGTAGCCAAATCATGCTTGACTATGAAAAGGAGACTAATCGATTAAGATTTCAAATAAGCGTTTCTGAAGGACAAATGCTGACATTTTGTGCTAAAATATTGATTACAATTTCTTTAGTAAGGGTGTGGCGTGGTCCCCCGAAATAGGAGGCGGACACGAGTCCATCCGGGAGGGGGGCAGGACCAAACCGTCCATTAAAAAAGATTAAGTTATAAATTTACAAGGAAATCGACATGAGGGACCCACTGAATGTTTTTGCCTGAGGTCTGTCGGGGGCCGCGGGGAAATTGACCTGACAGCCTTCTGTAGCCATTTTGGATATTCCATAGAGATAGACGGCTTTTGTTCAGGCCAAGATGTCAAGGAAACAGACATTTTCTGCATTTCGTGACGAGGTGAACCAGGAAAGGAAAGTCACCTGGTCTCCACCGGGACTCGAATCCAGGCCCTCCTACATACCAGGCGAGCATGCTACCATCTACACCACTGGAGACGTGACCCCACCTCCCTTATTTCGTACACTGTGGCCAGGAAATACCTGTTTTCTTGAAATGCTGTTCACCGCGGCATAAAATCCAGAGAAAATGTATGTTTTCTTTGATATTTGAATTATTACATTAAATACAACTTGAAAAATATAGTTCTAATGGCCTCGTAATAGATCAGTTAGTTCATCAAAAACAATTTTAAAGTCATATATAATCATTTATAATTAATTAATGACGATAAATGAACCAAAATGCAGTTCGATCCCGCTTATAACGTTCCCATTTTGATGTTTTCTCGATTCCTATACGACTTATTTTGGCGGTCTCAACTCCAACTATATAAACCGCATTAAGATCTCCCGTTTAAAGCGGTTTCCCACTAACAACGTTTTTTTCATGACGATTTCTTGAAAAAACGTTATAAGCGGGATACACTGCATTTTATGAGTTTTTTCTAACATACCGTATTAATTTTTTGTATATTTGAAATAAATTCAAGAAATTTATTTTTTGTTTAAATTTCAAAAATTCAATAAATTTTTCATGTCAACTTGATTATATCCAGATATTCTCGAAGGATTTTTCTTTGATTGGAATTCTTTTTACTGAATTTAATTAAATGTCTCGTTTGAAACCAAAAGTATCTACCGTACACTCGTACAAAAGCCGACCCACATCCCCCCTCATCATCACACGAGGACCACCAAAGCGGCTAACAAATTTGGAACCCGTATGTAAGCTTATATTTCCATGCTAATTTTTAAGAATTTTTAATTAGCGTAATTGGCGTAATTTTTTTTTTTCATTTCATAATTAAATGAGGTTTTCTTTTACAGTCTCTACAAAAAATAATGAAATTATCTAGAGATTACTTGTATCGGATAATAAATCAATAAAATGAGATTAATCGGTTTCATCCAAATTGATTGAAATTGATCACCAACTCTATTACAGAAGTTTAATTTGAGGTGCAATTTGAGCACCACGTACCGGGCCATAAGCTCGAAATAAGCATTGCGACGCATATATTCTTCACAAAAAAAAGTTGTAATGGACTAGGCCAGACATCTTCAACCCGTTGCTCGCGAGCACCATGGTGCTCCCTGAAACACCCGGAGTGCCCGATGCTCGTGTCCAATTTGGTGCTCGCGAGCCCTCGATCAACGCTCCAATTAAACATTTTGTACAAATTGCATCTAAGGATTGGAAGTTTTCTGATTTCATGCATTCGTGTTTCAAACATGCCATAAGGGTGCTCTTCTTTGTATGATGGGCACAGGCAGTGCTCACGACTAGAAAAAAAGGTTGAAAATCTCTGGACTAGGGGAACCATATTCTCTCGAGAAAAGTACAGGACACTGGGGCACCATACACAGGAAAATGCGAACATCGCTAATCATTATCGCCAAAAATGACGCCGAAAGAAAATGGAAGGAGTAAAACTGCGAACTATTGCTTAAATCACTCAAAAACCGCCAATGGCGTGAATTGAAATGTATTTTTACAAAATAAAACGTTTAAGCATGGCAAATATGTGAGATGAATATTCGAGTTTATAGTCTTAATATCATATTATAATTAATGAATTGGTAAAATAATTCCGTTACATAATAATTCAAGTTTACTTCTTTGAAAATACATTAAAAAAACTGGACTTTTTTTGAAAAAAAAGTCGGGGTGATCAAAATTACACGAAAATACTGGAATGTTCCAGGAAATACGGGACATATGGACATATATTAATTCATCTCCAACGCGACCGTAAATTCGGACGAGAACATTTCTTTTTTGCATTTTAACAGTGAATGTTGGAGCCAAATTTGGAGACGTGTCGATGTCATTTGGCGAGAATCAGAAATGTCCCGTGTTTTAGTGCAAGATTACCCGTAATTTCCCGATAAAATATTGTCACCGTAATCGTTATGAAATTATATCTTCTGTGTAGTATTTGATTTAACCTGATTATATTTTTGTACAGCTGGATTCGCCGTGATATCCATTCATAGACCCCCGATAGTTTCTACTGTGTCGTTGCGACCCATCTCAGAATTCCTTGATCCAATATTTCAATATGACGAAGGCAATTTTACACTTGAAGCACTCGTATCTCAAGCAGTTACAGCCGTATTATCAGAATCAGTATCAGTCGTATTATAGAATCTATGAATAAAACTTGTTCTACAAATCCAACTCCCTAATCGGCATAGATACGCCTTCAAATTTGGCTCCTAACCCACCGCTCTGTCTTAGTGAAGAGATATAAGTAAAATATATATAAATTTGAATAAAGTAGGGTTCCGTGACAGTTTCTTTAGGGTTTCGCAATATATATAAATGTTGCAGCGACACGGATGTAATAAAATGGAAAAAAACCATTCACGTCCAAATCCATGGCCGTGTTGGAGATTTATGTATGACGTAAATCTCTCAAACTATAACGGCATAAAAGATTCAGTAAGTTTCTGTCGTTATAACCGAGTTGCCGTTACAACCAAGGTTAAATTTTTAAATCCCTTTCGAATATAAGAATATATTCAGGTAAAATCAAACACTACACCGAGACACAATTTCATGACTGTTAGGGTGACCATATTCCACAGAAAAAATACGGGACATTTCGAAATAAAACGCAGGACATCTCTGATTCTCGCCAAAAATGTTGCTCATCGTCAGCGAAATTGTAAATTGCTGTTCATAGATAGTTCTCAGCGTGAAACAAATCGTTATGGCAAGCCTGCAGTGTATTTAAATGTATTCATGAAAAGAAAGTTGAGCATGGCTCACATAGACCTATGTGTGATGAATATTTATATTTATAGCGCATTTATATGCATTATAAATAGCATATGTAGTCGTATGCATTATAAATAGCATATGCAGTCATATGCATGGTTAGTATTATGCAAATTATCTGAGTCCAAGATTTTTCAGTAAAAATTGTGAATTGAAATAAACTTCGTTAAAGAAATAGAGATGAACTGGTTATATATATATATATGTATAAGCAAAACAAATCATGCAAAAGCACTGGAAAATGTCCCGTTTAATGATCATGTGAATGTGCAAGTCAGAGTGTCAAAAATGTGATAAACAATTTTTTTATCGTTAGTATATATATAATAACATATGGACATTCTCTGAATGTGATCAACTGTAATTTTAGGAATTTCTTGGGGAAACACCATAAGTGACGAGAAATGTGTCGTTATATCCGAGTCTATTGCGATTTCATCAAAGCTATAAGCAAGTTCCATCAACGGGAATAATCTCGGACCATCAACAATTGACGTTATAGCCGAGGAGTCGTTACAACCGAATTCGACTGTAGTTCAATACAATTTTCACTTCGTAGACAATAGAAGCTTCACAATTATTATTTTGAGGTTTTTCCCTAGTACAAGGTGTACCGGAGAATTTTTTTTTTTCTGAGTATGAATTAAAACAATTATATATTGAATGGAAATAAATTGTGTTAAAATTTGGCCTTGAGAAACAAAAATTTAGAAAAATTGGCAAATTAGAAAAAAAACAAACTAGCAAGTAAACACAGGCTTATACACGGGTTTTAATTTTTTTTAGCGGTTTTGAGGGGGGTGGGGTTCCCGCCTACATGCTAGCATATACAGTAAATATTTTACATCAGGGGTGGCCAACAGTTGGCCCGTGAAGTGATTTTGTGCGGCCGGGTAAAAGTACCGTGAAAATTAAATTTGATATCATTATTTGAGGTATCGGTTTCAACAGCAGATTTCTTGATTAAAATACTGCTTACAAACGTCTCAATTGATTCAATAACTAATTATTTCAATTATTAAATAATGCAGCGACCGAAGTTGCACCACTGATGCGGCCCGCGAACAGAAAAGAGTTGGCCACCCTTGTTTTCTCATTTTAATGGCAACGTAACGTGTAACCGAATTCCGAAAAAGAATTCATTGAGAAAATTTACGTACTATTTTTTAAGAATAAGTTGTACATGTAATACATAAAAAAAATTCATGTTATTAAAATTTTTAAAAATCTATTAACGTTCAAAAATTACTGAAATTTCTGGAATTTATTAAAAATTTATTTAAAAAAATTATGCTGAAACAGTTTGATATATCAGTTACGATCATTTATTATCATTCATCATAAAAGAATCATATGTACAGGGTGCATAGATAGGGCGTATGTCATTTCCCCAAACTTCTTATTCCATCGCCCTCTCTTCTTCGGGGGAAGGGGGGGGGGGTGAGAGAATTTTTTTTCTCTCATTACCCCGTCCGCAACTCAAGCGAACCCATAGGATCTTATGTTATACCCGTGGAGACTCTATCGCCCACCAGGGGGCGATATTGCTAACTTCGAAGAAACTGTCCTAGAGGCGTACTTGCAATCAGGAAAAGTATCCAAATAACGTGTAGTACTGAGATATGGTCATTCATGTTGCAAAATGGGTTGTACAGCTATCAAAGTAAAAAAAAAAAAAAATGTTAACTTTTTATACCGTCCCCCGTGTGCCCACCTTTCCTCCGTTTTCTCGAATTCGAATATCTCAGCGAATATCGCACTTAGAAACGTGGAATGATTTTAGTTGGCAACAGAGGAGACATGGCAACAACTTTCTCTAATAAGGTTTTTAGTGCACGGGGACGGTAGGAAAAAACGGTATTTTAATAACTGAACAACCCATTGTAACATGAATGAAAGAAATAATTGAAAATGAATGAAAACTGTCATGAGAAATAATTTCAGAATTTATGAAAATTCAGAATTGAATTTGTGAAATAAATAACTTCAGAGTTGATGCAAACTTTCAATAATTCGAGGACACCCTCTCTCTCTCTCTCAGGGCCGTCATTTCAACTTTTTCCAGGTGGGGAGCAAACATTTTCCGGGGGAGGGGCAAAGCACATGTACTCAACGTATGTATATATATTTGTGCATATATATATATAACCATTTTTAGTCTATTTTCAAAGCTACCCCCTCCCCCAAATGACGGGCCTGGACGCCCTGTTTTTAACTCGTGCTCAGGCCCGTTGAGCCACCCGTAAAGACACAAGTGACTGGTTTTCAAAAATTTCAGAAACAAAACATTTTGTTAATGAAGAATATTCAGTAGCAATAACACCATTCAATTCAATAACAGTTTTTAAATTCGATATAGACGAGTGGGTTGCGAAGTTCATCGTGATTTTGGGTCGCTGCTTGAATTGAATTGAACAAACCGGTCACGACCAGGCTCAATCGCGTTAGAGATATAAGCCCAGTGCAAAGAGGGCGTGTTCGTGTCGGGAAAAACTCCAGAAGAAAGGGAAATTGCTGAAAAAGGCTAAGAAAAAATCCTTAGATTTCAAATACTCGTTGAGACATTTTTCCCGTCAGAAAAGTGCGTGACACTTTTGATGCGATCTGACATTGGATAAAATACACGTAAACAATGCTGTGCAGTCGGAACGTCTTTCCTGATAGCGTAACCACGTTTACAAAGGGATGAAGCTCAACCACCTGTCATCTGAGTTACGACAGATAAGGAAGACGACCCTTTCGGTAACTTCACACCTGCAATCAATGACAGTTGAATCACAATCGCCGGCGATTGCGGCGCTTATGGTTAACGAAATTTGTATATGTTATTGATACATAGCCTTCATTGAGCAGTAAGACTAGTGTTGCTTTTCTTCCGATGCGGAACGTACGCTTTAAAGCGGCAGTGTGGGGAAAGTTTTTCCAGAATCGGAAACATGCGTGCACTATAATCGCATTCTTAATTGAGTAGCCCGTGAACAGTTCCTGAATGACTGAAGTGATCCGCTGTTCTGCAGGAAATTGAGAACCTCTGGATTAGACCGCACAGCAGCTTCGATAAGCAATTTGCTTCGACACACATTCCAAGAAGTGTGGCTCTGTGGACCGAGATTTAATACCACAAAATGCGAAATCATTGATGGGAAAATGAAGGTTTTTTCAACGGGTGTCATGATGAAAAGACAGTTCCGTAACCTCAATGAGCCATTGTCCATTAGAATTTCACTTTTCAGATGTCCCGTTCCCATAAGTGGGGTGCATCATCTCAGTCAGTCGCCTTCGGGCGGCCGAGGAGATCACCGTGATTTCGCACCTGTCGACACTGAAGATGCTCCACAGAGATGTTGACGAAACGTCTACAAAGTCAAATTCTAATGGATCACGGCTCTTCATTCGAGAACCAACTTCTCAACATATGGTTATTACTCTGAATGCCATTTCTCATTATAATGCTCTATACCCATAATTTCTTCCGGCATTCCTAAAGGAATGGCAGAGCTCTCGTATATCACAGATGTTCAATCATTACACTTTATTTCTGAAATATAGATGGCAGCAATGAAAAATCAGACACAACACTAGATACACACTCAGACTCTTAAGCCGGGTTTTCCTAGGAGTAAAACCTTTGCGTTGTGTGCAGCGTGAAAACGCTGATTGGTTAAAAACCTGAAATTCAGGTTTTTTTTGACCAATCAGTTTTTACGCTGCGTGCGTTGAAGAAACCTGCTCCTAGGAAAACCCGGCTTTAGGTACACACGCTTTCGCCACAACTCACTAAGTAGTAAATTGCTCATGGCGATGGACCTTAGTTGTGCTCGGTTTGAAAGAAAGAAAGATCCGTAAAAAATATAATAATTGCATCAATTGCTATTTTTAAATTAATTTGATATCCAACTCTGATATTTTGTCTAATAGTGTCAATTGGAACTTCCATAGCATTCTGAACATATAAATTGAGGGATAATGCTGGTCGTCTACCGGAAGCTACTACGAGCGATAACAAGTCGCGTGCATGCGCAAGACTACTCTAGCGGTCTCGCATACGCGCGACTTATTCCGTTACTTGTTTTCGCTCTTAATAGCTTCCAAAGGACGACCGGTCCCAGACATTCGTTAAAATGAAATTAAGATTTCAAACATTCTACGGCACTATTAAACAATTTCGAAGATATTTAACCCTTTATAAGCGGTTTTTAAACTTTTCCTGATCGGCATTATTACAGCCACATTTGAAATTTCGAAACATTCCCAAATTGCCACGTATTTCAATAATTTTTTTTTTCCAATTGGGGGAGGGACGGGCAGAATAACTTCTCTCGTACCTCCCAACAAGAAAATTTACTCCACCCATCGCTTTTATTTCCCTCAGTATGGTAAAAACAAAGTGTGTGATTTTCCAGGAAGAGAAATACTTTTTTTGGGAAAAATGATTTTGTATTATTTGTACTGAGCTATATATTTCTTTCTCAATTTTTCTCGCTCCTTTTTCTTACCTAACCTTGAACAAGAGCTGACTCCACCCACTGGCAGTTGATTGGTTGGAGGAAGGGATGGAAAACATGTTTGACTAGTTTGACGATATATCTCGGGAATGCCGCTTAAAGGATTAAATAATTTCTGAAGTGCTATGATGTACCTGTATATGAAGTAAAACCCTCTCTTTTTCCGACACCCACGGGACAAAAAAATTCGTCGGTAAAAGAGGTGTGACCACGTCAGAGTAGTTCCAGTTGAAACTGTAAAATTCAATATTTACAATAACTGAAATGGTTCTTTTTTTGCAAATGAACGAAATTCTGACAATATAAGGTACATTTAAAGTCATGAAAACGTACAAATATTGCACAAATACGCAATCAAAATTACAAAAGAAATTATTGTACAAAGCTCGCACACTGCATTTATATCTTGTATTAAAACTTCTCAATTATTGGCCGCATGAAGTCCACGGACCAGCTGTTGGCCTCCCAATGCATATAGCATTAGCTGAATATTCCTCGATAATTTTTGGCAGTTTCTTGCTTCATTCTTCGCACGCTTCATCACTAGAATCTGCAGATTCACCGCACAATCTCTTAAATACCATTTCTTTACGCACACGAAAACTATTCAACCAAGCATTTGAGGCTTTGAAGTTGATGAGTTCCGAGTTCTTCTTCAACTTCTCATACTTTTTTCTTGTAGAATCAGGTCGGAAACAGGTAACTTCTCTTGTTTTTTATTGAAACAAACCAATCCTCAGAAATCACCAAAGAATAAGGAAAATAGATAATTTACAAAAGGAGCTTCGTATTTTCCGTATAGATGATCATATTTGTTAACTTCTGAGTATTATTGGGCAAAATTCATTAACTCTTCCAATAAACTAATCGTACACAACTGCAAGTCCTTCCCTCTTCGGAAATCCATTTTTTCTATCTTGATTTCTTTTTTCGGCCATTCTTGCCAATGTCCCTTTTGCTTCAGAATGGAGGACATCCGTGTCCTCCCGACTTTGAATTCATTTGCAAGAGCACGAGCTGCCATTTTACGTTTTTCATCGTATTCCATGACATCAATTTTCTCCTCTTAGTGATAGAGAATGACGATTACCCTAGAGCTGGCCATATTAAACAGCGTGAAATCATGGTAAAATACACGCGAGCACGATCAGAAAAATGACATCTGAGTTGCCAAACGTTAAAAATCTCCAACCCAAAATTTCATTGAAAAGTAGCCAAAAAAAAAAATGGATCAAAGACGCATTAGAGCATATGCTGTCATCTACTGAGCATAATTTGACTGGACAGCGAACAGGACTAACCCAGTCTAGTTCGTAGGTGCCCCGATCAGTTTGTGATTTTGTCAGCTCATTTCTGTGTCTGATACACGCAGATGGCGAAGGTAAGCTGTTAGAATGTCCAGAATGTCTAGTTTGATGCCAAAAGAGCCTTGCACTGAAAGAACACGTGCTCTGTATACATAGTCTCCCTTTTCAATGCATTCTCTATTAGCTGAATCTTTCACTTCACATGGAATCATTCGAGAACTTTGAGGAAGAGAAGTGGAGGTACCTCTTGGAAAAGACTCCGAGGCGGACGTGGGTTATTCGAGCTCGATTTACAGTAATTATGATGACGACTGAAGCTGAAATTCAGATCATGACGCGGCTGTTTTATGTTAGCGTGTGTTGCGTTATGTCAAGCGTTGTGCATATTGTATACCACTTCGTTTGAATCTCTTACTTCAATGTATGTTGTCAATGTGAATGCACATACATGACTAGGGAGTCATTTAGATTTTCTCCGGCACGACCACGCCCTCCGGGACAATGAACTTAAATCGCGAGAGCAACAGAGCCTGGTTGTACTATGTCTGTTCTGGTCTGTTTTATGTTGGCGCATTCATCCACATCAATGAAAATGTTCGTCAACCAAGGCAGAAAAGTCACAAAAAAAGTCTTCGTATTAATATTTCTATTTATTCAATATTGTTTGGTTGCGGCCTATACAAGGGAATGCGGTGGTGAAATTCGACCGAGAAGGCGATTGATGTTACAAAGTGCCCGAGTGGCGCAGTGGTAAGATGTTCGTGTTCCACTATGAAGGTTGCCGTCAAAGTCCATGGGTTCGAATCCAGTGATCCTGGGACGACCACCGATAGATGGCACCTTCATCTCCCACCCAACTCCACTAGTTGTAAATTGCCAAATGGCGATATATGATTGGAGATACACGTCGAGAAATCAGGGAGTTTATAAGCGAACGATTTCTAAGGTTCCTAGAAGATGCTAATTGTGAGGATGGGTCGTTCTATAAAATTTATAGAGCACAAAAACCACGTAGCCAAAGACTTATTTACATCCATACATGGCCCGCATGGAGTGGTATATACAGATGAAGATAAGGTAGAAGTATTTGCAGACACCTTTGAACTGCAATTCTCACCAAATACTAATACTTCAAATGTTCAGGTCGAGAGAGTGCTTAGAACTATTAATGAATATTTTGATAACCCTCCACCTGAAACACAAACAGCTCTCATTCTAACAGATATCAATGAATTAAAAACAATAATAAAAGGTTTGAAAATTCGGAAAGCATCTGGGCATGACCAGATGCTTTGAGCCCGAACAACATGGATTTAGAGATAGTCATTCTACAACCACACAATTATTAAGAGTTATAGAAACACTCCAAGAGAAGCTAGAATTTATCATGATACAGCTGCAGTTGCACTGTTGGATTTAAGTAAGTCATTTGACAAAGTGTGGCATGAGGGGTTGTTCTATAAAATGATTAGAATGGCCCTACCCTTTAGCATAATTAAAATTGTACGTCATTATCTATCAGCAAGAACTTTTTATGTAAAAATCAATGACACAATATCTACAACTAGACGAATTAGGTCATCTATAGTGCAGGGCAGTGTTTTAGGACCTTGCCTCCACAATTATCAAATGAATGATTTTCCAGTGGCCATTAAGGGTTTTACTTCGCTGTACGCAGACGATTCAATGATAATTTGTACAGATAGAAAACCACAGAAGGCATTAAGTAATTTACAAAAATTAATTGATCAATTCGAAACATGGTGCGAAACAACAGAGTTAAACTTAATGCAGACAAGACAGTATTTATGTGGATCACAGGAAAACTAGATCTACCCCCAGATGCCGGAATAGTGATTGAGGGGAAATTCATTGAACCTGTTATAAGTACTAAATACTTGGGAATAATAATTGACAAACGACTGACATTTGTGCAACAACGCAATTATGTAACATAAAGAGCAGACGTAACAAAACGCACTTTAAAACGCATACTTGCAAGCAAATCATTTAATATCAAGAACAAATTAAATGTATACAAAATGGCTATCAGATCCATACTTTTATATGCTGCACCACCAGTGTGGCTCTACTCGAGCAATCAACGCATGGCTAAATTAGAACAATATATCTACTTACCCAAAAGATCAGATATCAGCTTTTTCCAGACCCAAAAACTTCCTGGTTATGAAAAGACCGGAAGTACCGGGATTGTGAAAAATGTATATAAGAAACTATATACAGTGCAAATAATTAGAGACCAACTACAAAATATCAAATTTTGTAGATAATATATATTTAATCAAATAATCATAATTAACTGCATTTAATAACATACAATCGCATTTATTAGTATGATATACGGTTGACGCTAAATATAAAAATGAGAGTAGGTAATATATGCATTATGATGAATGATTAATGTTAAAAGAATAGCATTAATTAAAACTTAATGACGTCCTAACAGGCTGATGAAGTGACATTCTGTCACTGCCCTGTTGAGTGACACTTTCTGCTTTTTATTTCCCCTCCAGTTTTCTTTTCCCCCTATTGTAACACCTTATTGTAAACACCAATATTATTTTGTGGTCAATTTTTTCAAATATCTTTTAGTTTCTGTTTTGTATGTGATTTTGACGGTCGGTCGTGAATCTGAATAAAAGCTCTTTCTAGAACAATCGAAACTCATTAAAAATCATACAAGCCACTTTGTTTTGATTCTTCTTCCCCCCACAGAAGCATACAAACATACAAAGCGCACCATTCATCGTTACGAGAATCGCAATTGTTCATTGTCTACGCAACTGTGAGATCGACTGCTGTTTTGTGTTGTTTGATTTTTTTTTCCTCTTTTCCACTGTCTTTTCAATAAACAAGGATTCTTTTTTCTTTTTTGAGGAATCACATGCATATGAGAGAAAAGATGTGCGAACAAGAGAATCTGTCTATTTCGCAGGTGAGCCGCGGGAACTGTTCATTTCGTAATACAAATCGTTCTTTAATGGATAGTGTGAGAAATCGAGCTCGCTCTAGCGAAAAAAAAGAAGTCTCTAGAGAAAATTCCACGCCGATTCTCAGCAGGTCTCGGATAATCCACAACAGTAAAAATTTCACAACATTTTTCGTTTGGTTCTAATAATGTACCACGACGCAGTAGCCATCAGGTTAGATTTATTTCGATACTTGTCTATCTATTTGTTTCTGTATTGTTCTTTTGAGATGGGTTTTCCGTTTAATGTATGTACATTCTTATGATAGTTTGTGTTTCTTATTTTGTCTTGATGTGTGATGTTCCCCCACACCTCTTGGGGGACCCTTTCCATTCAATAATACTCGACTCAATATGCCATTGTTCTGTGTATACCGTATTTTCCTGCGTATAATCCGCGGATTCAACGTTGGAAAAAAAACCATAAGTATTTATTAGTGCTGGTTATACAGGCTGTCTGTCCTAAATTGTATGCACAGCAGATATTTTTGCAACCGTTGGCTTTAGAAACATACTTTTAAATGCAAAATGATTTCAAATAACATTATTTGAGACATTAACATTCATTTGAGGGGTCATCAACATAAAAAAAAATTATACAGTCCCCGTGCGCTAAAAGTTACAGAGAAAAAGTAAATTGAAAAAAATTTCACATTGTATTCATATTATAATGTTTATCGAGGTATAAAATCACTATGTTTTGGCGACTTTTCACTGTGTTCGCAAGTTTCCATTAGTTCAAAACTCGCCATTCTTAGGGACTGCACACAAATACAATGAACTGACCTACGTATTTATTTATTTTTTTTAACAATAAATAACAGTTACATATTTGACAATTATTTTGACGATTACAGAAGTGTAATAACTTTGAATTTCAACTACGTTTCGCAATTTCTGAGCCACACCTTTAATCATTGGCGGCAAATATTGAAAGCTTCGAAGTCAAATATCTTTATTACTATTCATTTAAAAATGTGCAAAGTTTTTGTAAAGACTTCTCAGAGCCGCATTCTAATTCCCCCATCATTGAATGTTTTAGTGTATAGGGTCGATTTAGAACGCTAATTTTTTCTCACATATACGACACCTGTGAAAATGTGAGACAATTTGAATAACTGCATGTCATTTGAAATTTTTTTCTAATTCAAAGTGTTTCTAAAGTCAACGGTTGTAGAGATATCCACTGTGCAAACAATGTGGGACAGTCTGTATTATCTGTAGCTTTCTTTTCCGACAGGCTGGATTACAAGTAAATATTATCACAATAAATCTGTAAAAAATATTCTCTTAAAGATTTATAGATGACGTGAATAGATTCTAGTAGAAAAAATAAATTTTTCCCTTGAAAACCCACTCACTAACATTCTACCATTTCGTATGGTTTCATTAGTGATGGATGAAATTTTCACATGTAGAGAGAGAGAGAGAGAGACACGATGGTATGTTTTTTGAAACAATGGAACTTGCATCTGCGGATTACGCAAGGCAGATTGAATCACATTCTACTATTCCGTAAAGCTATCTGGAAAAAAACAAATACCGGCTCCGTAACTGGCGATTAGTTTAGTTGGACCGCTAAGGGCGGTATTCACCGACATGGTTTAAGCTATAGTCACAATTGTTTGATAAGAGATCGACACGGATTGGTTAAATTCAGTGTTTTAACCAATCTATGTTGATCTCTTATCCAAAAATTGTTTAAACCATATCTGTGAATACGGCCCTAAGCCTCCCACACACGCACCTTGTAAACATTCTTCTGGGGAACTTCGAACGAATCCGTGCATGTCGGTATACGCCGTGAATGTGTTGCGTACCTAACGTTGAATTTGTTTGAGTTGTAGGAATACCTGTGTGTGTGTTTTAACAAGTTCTGCTATCTGGCTTTTCCGTCTTTGGAGGGAGAGAAAGTTTAGTTGGACGTATTTCTGCATTCGAATGGTTGAAATTTCATTTAATTCATTTAAATAAATGAATCGTTAATTAAAGTGTCATGATATGTTCCTGGAAGTCAGGGCCGCTGAAAGTAATTTGGAATCTGTGTTCTACAAATAATTTCGCAAAAGTTTGGGTGGGATATCTCCAATTTTTAAACAAATGGTATCGTAGAATTAACGAAACGAAATCAGCGGCCTTATGCCGACCTATCAGTGGCGTCATGAGGTTAAATAACACATCCGACTACCTTTCTTGTCGCTTTACCATAAAATGTAGTAACTGGAATAAACTTTAATAACATTTTCTGACAGAAAGTGTCTCAAAATGGTGAAATCGATGATACATTTTGGACTGTAGTTATGTTATTTTCGATGAAAAACTAATTTTTATGTCACATTTTAAGCGAAATTCATGTAATTTTCGAAACGCGATTGCCAAAAAATTCTATGAATGGAATGTTTTACTATTTTCACATTACATTTACATGGTAACGGTGCAGGTTATGAACTAATATTAAAAGGACCGTGTGGTATATTCATAAGTTACATTCAAATATGTTAATAAACGTGTGGATTTTTTGAAATTGGATTCATCATAGCGTGTATAAAATTGCATCACTGTAGTTAGACAAATATATGTCATAGACCTTCGATTTTCGTTCATACCCTCACTAATATATAGCAGAATATCATATTAAAATTCCGTAATGATGCAATGAATAGATTTTAAGAAAACGTGTTCAAGCTTCAAGCTCAAGTAAAATGCCAAAAATAGCATTCTTACGAAACATTAATGTGGACGTAACTTCAGTTCTAAGCATCATATAAACAAAACAAGGACTGTTTTCGAATCAAAAGAAGTGGGGCTTTCATAAAATATAGCAAAGTAGAAATTAAAAAAAATTGACGTTTTCATCCAAAATGACGTCTTAAACGCAGTCGTATGCTTTAAAAATGCGCCCAGTCGACACATGCAACTCTAAATTTCGTCTGATAAAGAGTCACGTGGTCGCAAGTATCGGATCCTTCAGAAGGAGCAATACTTTCACTAGACTGTTGCGCAACACCAGACGCATAACGAACAAGAAGATACAAAGGAATTCAATCCCATACAGAACGCGTAAGCATCACGAGTAGATGCACCATAGTCAATATACCACAGCCAGTTAATCCAACTTCCTTATTACTGCAATAAACAAGAGTGTTTCCTGCCGGTGCGTGACGCGGGAATTAGTAGCAAAGCGTACCGTGCTCTTCTTCATGGTAACCCCAGAGCAGTACCAGACGTCTAAAACTTCGAACATCATCGAAATAACGCGTTCATCTAGGTAACTACTGCCTCATATAATCAATTTACGATAAATTCAATAGAAAAAGCGTCCATTACTTCGATGAGTTTGCTTCGTCATATACATAGAACACTGGTAAAGCAAGAATATTGATCAAAGAAAACACATGATCGATACATCGAAGGTCACCAAGCCCATGAAGCTCATCAACACACATAATTCGATATGATTATTGAAAAGAAAAGAAGGTCAAGCAGGATCAAACACGATTGTTATCGATCTAATAATCGAAAAAAGCTTTTATGACAGTGTCGTGGTGAGAAGACAGGTTAATGTTAAAAAGCTGTGCCCTGATGAGTTTGAACTTCCCGATGTGTTTGCTGTTCACATCTTTGGAATGCTGCCCTTTCGGGCTGAGGTTTCGTTAAATTCTAACTTCCAGAAGTTATTCTATAGTTTCCTTTTGTTTAGTGGTTCCTCTCGCTCACCATTCAGTGCATTTTGATAGACAATTTGATAGTTTTGTGCCTCAATATATGCTCTCGTCGGAATTCCCCCATCCGCTTTTCCCACACTATCGCGGGGCGCATTTAGAGGCTGAATGAACGCCAGAACTTTGACACGGGACTTATCCCGTTGCCGAGATCTCTTCCAGCCCAGCTTCGTGACAGAGTCCGCAACACTTTATTTTGTGATGCACATTTAGAGGCTGTGCACCCCTTATTCACGGAGTGTGATTATTCTTATTATTCTTATTACCCCTTATTCTTCATCCTTTCCAATATGAGCACCGTTTATGCACATGTGCAGAAGAACAAATTCCAAGCAATACTTCACTGGGCGTTTGATTGGCGTGTTGATCTGTATCTTACAAATGAATAAGAACTGGGCATACGCAAGTGTAGTAGACTCTCGGATATTCTTAGCACCCTCTACTACACTGCCGCGAAAAATAAAAATAATTCACAAATTCAGATATATCCGTGGCCGCTGTGGTCCGTGGTCGACTGGCCGTAACGGTGGACTTGCATCGCGGGGACCCGGATTTGACCCCCCCCCCACCGGCATTGCAGTGGTGGGCGGCTGAACAGACCTACAGCGCTACAAATATTCAAGTATTGCACTTTATTCATAATTTGAAATGCAGATGGCAGCACTGAACAGAAAATTGCCGCTTTGGTGGTCGAGTGGTCATAGTGACGGACTCGCATCGCGGGGACCCGGGTTCGAGCCCCACCATCGCCACAGTGGTGGTCAGCTGAAGTTGGTTTTCTGTGGTTCCCAGTTCTCCCACGGAGAGCAACAGGCCTACAAACAGTACAAATATTCAATCATTAAACTTCGCTCACTCCACTTCTAAAATATAGATATAGCAGCACTGAAAAATCAGACACATCACTAGATACGCACTCAGCCTGTTAGGTACACAAAATTAAATTTCCAGCACAACACACTAGGTGGTATATTTCCTATGGCGATAGATCTGAGTTGTGTTTGGTTTGAAAGAAAGAAAACACTGAAAAAATCAGGCACAATACTATATACGCAGTCACGCTGTTGGGCTCTTACACTATCTGAGCTGGAAGTGATCTCTTCCACGGGATAGGTCGGGTGGCAGAGTTCTCACATTCATTCATTCATTCTGTTCTGGGACAAGAAGTGATTGTCTAGGGAAATTGAAACTTCCCGACGTTTCCTGTACATCCGCGGAATGATCTCTTGCACAGAACTCAAGATGCGTGATCGAGTGAAATTTGAAAATCCATTAATTTCGTTCACAATGAAAATAGGTGGTTCCGCGCTAATAAGGAGCTCATAGTCTAGTGCAGCGGTTCTCAACTTTTTTTCACTCGCGGAGCCCTTTTAGTATATAATTTCTATGGCGGAGCCCTGTTTGACTCGAGGAGCCCTTTTCTGTACATAATGTTTATGGCAGAACCTTGTAGGCTTCTGTTATTTACTTATCCATAAAATTTACTGATTCATTTTGTTTTCCTCGAGTTGCCGTGGAGCCCCTGGAGGGGGGGGGGTGCACACGGAGCATTGTCTAGTGCATGTTTTTCAACAGATATGCCAAGGCACACTAGTGTACCGTGAGATAATCTTAGGTGTGATGCGCAAAAATTTAAAGGGAATTAACAAAAAAAGAAATCCAAAACACGCATATTAATAAGTTAGAATTTTATGATAATAAGTAAATCAACCGAACAAATAATGATAAGGAATATCACTAGAGGCTATAATTAGTTTATTGATCATACGAGTGTAATAAGATGGAGGACAGCATATACCATCCAGGGATGGAGATGTATTACACAAGCTCCCCCTTCATTATGGAGGGTTTGAATTTTCAACGTATTCACGCAACAGGCTGATCCCCTCAGTCCGATTTTCGTCATTGTAAATGATCGAGGAAGAGGGAAGGCAGGCGGCCGCCGCAGGTGATGTCCGGGCCCGACATTGAGGAACTAAGCAGGACCGTGACTAGGATTTTTGCCGGCCGGGGCACAAACATGATTCAGCCACCCCAATAATTTTTTCCGCCTCCACAACATTTTAAAATTCGATATTTTTATAACGGTGTTCTTCGTTCCCTCCTAAAATTGTCGCCGCTAAACTTTGCCTATTAGGGCAGTTGCCCCCCCCCCACCCCGCCTCTATTTCCGGCCCTGGGGCTAAGTAACCAGTGATCGTATGTGAAAATCATGTGTAATATTTGGTTGAGAAATTGGGAGAGAGAGCGATCACAAAAATGTGTTGATTTGTGTGCCAGGAAAAACTGTTTTACTGGCGTCCTCTGTTGTTGACTTAAAATGTTAATTTCTGAACGCAGGACTGGCTAAGCCCTTAGGGATATATTCGTCTTTACTTTTTTTTAATTTTATGTTTAAGTCATTATTTTAATCAAATTTATTTTGATTGAACTCAATTATAGAGATATTTTATGCTGTGAAATAATGGTTTTAACATTTATAAAATAAAAAGTTATTTATATATTTTTTTTACATAATTTTGAAATGAAACTGTTGAATGAGTTAATATTCTTTTTATACTCTAGGTGGCCTCAAGCCGGGTATTCCGAGGAATAGGTGTTTCATAATCACGCTGCGCGTTTGTGTTTCCTAGCGGAGCGCATCAGACCAGGGCGGCTATGTTATACAGTAACATAATTATAAAGTAAAGGGAAAGAAAACATCGGCCCGACGCATTTGACTCCTCCAGAAGCAGTCTGACAATCACGCCCGACGTAAAGCGCTGTCGTAAGGCGTATTGCGCTCTGTAGGGAAACAGTCACGCTGCTATTCTTATTGGTGAGTGGATGGCGTTTCGCGCTGGGCGAATCACGTTGCGCGCGGCGCAGGAAACCTGCTCCTAGGAAACCCCGGCTTTAGTTTCGATTTTGTATCGCCATCTATCTTTGACGTTAAATATACCTTTCTAAGTTTTGCACGTGCAAATTTTTGATCATATTTTTCCCCCACTGTCCATGGTTCCTTTTATTCAAGAAATAAACTTTTCAATAATTCACAAACTACGTGATCACTTTCATAAGTTGTACTCTGTTACAAAATAATCGGATGCAGTGAAATATTGTTAATGCGATGTTTCTTCTGCCTTCATTAGCCAGAACTATTAAAAAACTTGGTCCTCCGTTGCAATATATTTCGTACTGCTCATTCATTACGTTTTGAATGATGAAAAGGGGGCTGTGGACGAATCTATTGTCAGGGTACGTAATCTCATTAGGAATCGCAAATTGGTCTGGTGAGATTTTGAATTCCTGATATTTCATCCACACCGAGAGTAGACAGTTTTGGACAGAAAAGCCCATGGTCTGGAGAAATTAGAAAATCCAGACTTTTTTATAGCCATCTGTGTGTAATAATCTCCTGTGCTAAGGAACCCTGGTTTAGTAAAATTTGAACATACTGATGTTTCGCCCACATCTGCGGTGGAAATCTTCAATTTCGGGAGTTGCGGAGTCGCTATGACCTTCTTAACTGTCCAGAAACGACTGGCGCTGAAACTACGTTTATAGGAATAGTGGCTCTGTTCCCGTCATCACTGTCGGGATCGAGGGTCATCACTGATCGAGGGTGTTCAACCTTTAGGATAATGCGCTTCACTTGATTGAGTGACCTTGAAAAGAGTCACAGGTTACTTGAGCGATCGGGGAATGTGCCGCGGGCCGCATGAGCTTTGATTGTCTGCCCAATGGCCAAGGAATATCAAGGATATTGCTCACGCGGACGACATTTCAGTCGCAGTTTCTGGTCCAGCATTGGAACGAATGAACGATCGAGCAACGTCAGTACTTTCAATGATAGTTACATGGCTTCGCGCTCATCATCTAATCATTGCATTTGGAAAACCAATTTTATTTGGATTTCTTTTCACAGACCTCCTACCATCAGAGAACTCTATCAAAAGAACGAAGGTCATGAAGCTTCTGGGAGTGTTCATCGACGGAGGACTTAACTGAAAACGACTTGTCCTTGAACAGACCACCAAGGTCAACAATCTGTTGATGAGATGAGGAGTACAGCCGGTCGTTGTTAGGGCATCAACGACTCAATTAGGCGAATAATCTATGTATCGGTCATTCAACTCATTGCTGTTTACGCGGCGGCCATTTGGGGAGACCATCTAACAAGAGCACTAAAGTCTAGGGTCAATTCACTTCAACGAAGTTTTCTAAAACATATTTCAATAGAATCTTCAACAATTCCAAATAATGCCCTTCATGTTATTCATGGCCTCCCTCCTCTCAGCCATTGGGTAGAATTCGAGGCCAAGAACGATCTACTGACCAGCCTACAGACGCCAATAACCTTGAACAATAGCAATATACTCCGAACCGAAGATTTTAAATCTAAGGATTTTGGATGATCTCATCAACCCCGCAAACTTGATTCAAAATCAAATTTCCTTGGCCGAGAAGGATCGTGTCCGGAAAATTCACCGCCATGCAATTCACCGCTGGAAAATCCATCGCTGGAAAATTCACCGACAACAGGTCGATGCGAGGGAGTAAACGATTGAGTTACTGAACTGAGTTAGTGAGAGAGGAGTGACCGAGTGAGTGATCTAGTGAGTATGTGAGTGAGTGACCTAGTGAGCATGAGTGAGGCACCTAGTGAGAATGTGAGTGAGTGACCTAGTGAGCATGAGTGAGGCACCTAGTGAGAATGTGAGTGAGTGACCTAGTGAGTATGAGTGAGGCACCTAGTAAGCATGAGTGAGGCACCTAGTAAGCATGTGAGTGAGTGACCTAGTGAGCATGAGTGAGGCACCTAGTGAGAATGTGAGTGAGTGAGTGACCTAGTGAGCATGAGTGAGGCACCTAGTGAGAATGTAAGTGAATGACCTAGTGAGTATGTGAGTGAGTGAGTGACCTAGTGAGTATGTGAGTGAGTGAGTGAGTGACCTAGTGAGTATGTGAGTGAGTGAGTGAGTGAGTGAGTGACCTAGTGAGTATGTGAGTGAGTAAGTGAGTGAGTGAGTGACCTAGTGAGTATGTGAGTCTAGAGATCATTAACTCCCTCATTTACTCACTCACTAGATCATTCACTCACTCACTTGATCATTCACTCACTCACTTATTAGATCATTCACTCACTCACTTACTCACTAGAACACTCATCCACTCAGTAGCTTACTCACTCAGTCACGGATTCAGTAGATCGGTCACGCACTCGCTCACTCCCTCGCTTTCTGGCACGCATCGAACTGCTGAATTTTCCGGCTGTGAATTTTCTTTAAACCGAGAAAAGGATGAACCACCACCATCTCAAACTAAGAACATAATCACAGATGTGTCCAGAACCATTGGCGGTATCGCCGCTGCTTTTTTTGTGGTTAGAGACAATACTATTTCAATGGTCTAGAACAGTGGTTCTCAACTGGTACTCCGCGGAGCCCTTGGGCTCCTTGTGCACTCTTCAGGGGCTCCGCGGCCACTTGAGGGGAAAAAAACAGTAAAAATTAAAAAAAAAAATGATTATAAATATTTTCAAATAGTAAAACTAAATCAGTAACTTCGATGAATAATTCAGAAATGGGCCTACGGGGCTCCGCCATATAATTTCCGCGAGTCAAAAAAGGTTGAGAACCACTGGTCTAGAACGATGTCAATTTCCAATAGCGTATTCCAGGCCGAGTTCCTGGCATTCTGGGAGGCCACTAAATACGCCGCGGGGACAAGAGAAGTAAAAAACATCTATACGGACTCTCTTTCTTCGCTATATACTATTCTGAACCCTCAGTCATCCCACTCCATGGCCAGGGATATTCGTCTGGTTTGCTCTGAACATTCCCACATATCCCTATCATGGGTCAAGACGCATGTACAGTACTGGGGAAATGAGGCAGTGGATCGACTGGCCAAAGAAACAACACAGAGCGAAGCGATCAATGTCTCATTGCCTTCCTCAGTTTCGTGGGCCAAAAAGCTGTTGAAGGAGGAACTATTCAATAGGAGTTCACGAAATCGTTTCAGCAATGGCCTTCCGGAGTCTCGGATGGACTAGGGAAATAGTCTACTTTTTCACATAGCACGGACCATTTTCCTCGTACCTTCACTGGTTTTTACCGCGTGACCAGATCTAGGAAAGTGTGGGGGTGGGGGGGGGGGCGTCCAATTAACTTTTACTAAATTAGGTTTGAGGTTTCGGGCCACATCAAATGACCTGGCCACATCTAGCCCGCGGGTCATAGGTTGAGCACGTATGTGTTATAGATGAAACGTCTCCAAATTTAATCGTCGAAATACCTTCTTATCATGATCCATGATCACATCTACGTTAAAAGGAAAATTGAATTGATATTAGAAATTATATATACAACGATGATGCGAAGGGGAGACAGTGTATTCTGAATTTAATAAAATTCATTACCACCGAACGAAGACAGCCTGAATCAATAATGTTAATTTCATTTTTGAATCCATAATACAGCAAGGAAATCTAATTAATGAATCTCAGATAAATTTAACGTGGAACTATGCACAGCATTGGTAATGTTTTCTCCGACGGGACATTTTTCGGTTTACCGACAGCCGGTCAATCGATAATCCAATATTTCCTTCTCATTATGACATGTCCGATACTTTCATTGATTCCAACACCGGTTAAAACGAGCGATAATTCAATCGTACTTTCATTATTATTACACATGCATTTTCGAAAAGAACGGAGAATATCACATGAATTATATATATAGCTATAAATTCAATTAACGTTGCTTTTGAGCACTCTCACAAATGGTAAATGTGTATTATACTTAACGCGAGAAGGTACTTTGGATGCATTAGTTGACGGTTGAGCTGGGAATCGAGTTGGAAGCATTCGGTATAATTTTGATCGGCGCTTTGAAGTGTAAAATATCATGTCATCGTCCACACATCAGCCAAGAACGTGTCTTAATGCGCCTCACGTACGGAAATCCCATTAGTAAATTAAGATTGAAATAAAAATCTAGAGTGGATAACATATATGTACGGTCTTCTATAATCTGGGGGCAGTGAATCGGACACGGCGGCACAATGGTTGCTTCCTTTATACAGCGTATAACGTTATGTTGTATGAAGAAAGTACCCATGCAGCCTGTACAGGGTGTCTCATAAATCCGTGAGTGGTCTAAAAATTTATATATATGAATGCGGTTTGTGAGAAAAGTTATTCTCACGAAAGGAATTTTTTTTTTTTTTCGCACAGAAAAATATTGGCTCAAATTTTTGTCATTAGAGGGTGTCGCGCCGAAGAAAAATCGGAAATATGCAAATCAGAGTCCTAATAAATTGATGGTGTATGATTAACATCTCTGATTTCTGAATTTTCCTGTTACTGGCGCATGCATTAAGTTTACATTGTGATGTTGACCATTTGTAGATAAAGCACTATTAATGAAGTTGTTTTACCTCAACTCCAAAACGCCGGCTGAAGTTTTACGAACGTTTCGGAAACAGAAGAGATTGAAGAAATGTTCGGGTCTAATCACTCCTGCCGGACTGGTCTCCTTGGTATGCCTGTGCATAATTGTCATCCGTATCATGTATAACTGTCCGCATGCGCCAATATATGTAACCGTCTCTTAGTTGGTGCACGGCGATCATAGTTCCTCCGCTAATATAACAAGGGGACCCCAGGCATGCGCATCTTTTGTGATTGAATAGTCTATATACTATGGATTTCTCACTATGTATAACTATTTCACGTTTGTCTTTATATATAACAGCATCCAGGCATGTCGCACATTTAATTGTATTTTCCCTCGAATATACCAAGGGAACCTCTCGCTGTAGGGTTACAATTGTACCCCTACAAGTTGCAATCACTGTAACAGCTCATACCAAATTACATAGCTAAGAGAGAGGAATTCGCAATTTGGGCTTTGTCGAAAATCGACGACGATCCACAACTACTGTTCAATATCTTGTGGACAGATCAGGCTCATATTTCACAACATGGAACATTTGATGCCCATAACTGTAGAATCTGCGCAAAGGAGAACCCACATGCCTGCATTGAAGAGACTCTGGGTTTATTATGTGTTTATTACTGTTTGGTATGGTATCACAGTGTCCATTATTATCGACACTTTTTGAAGTGAAACTCCTATAGGGACGTAAGAGTGAAAGCGGCATAAGAGTGAATTTCTTTGAGAGAATTCACTATTATGCAGAGAAAACCATCACAAAAAGTGAAACGTTTTCTTTTCCTCAAAACCCGTTCCGTAGAATGACTGTGTGATAAAGCATATGGGTTGTTGTGGTGGTGGTAGAGAGGATATCAATATACACACAAACACATTAGGCCGGGGAAGGAAATAAAGGTGGGTGGGAGGGTAGTAGCAGACACGGATTAGGGTAGGCTGACATGGCTCTAGCCCAGGGGCCCGGGACAGTTCTCCTCATTTTTTGTTTTTTTTCACGCTATAAATTAACTGCAGAAGGCGCCTGTAAAACGTCTGACCGGAAGGGGGGGGGGGTTCGCAAAAGATTCCAGCCTGGGGCCCCTCTCCAGGATGTAGGGACCATGGGTACGGAGCAATGAATATCCTAAAGTGCGTGCGCGGAGCAAGCTATTCTCCCTCGCTCTCGGAACCTATCCGTATAAGGAAGTAAATATGGGTAGAGTGGGAGAGAGGGGGGGGGGAAGAGTAGCAGCTGTAGATCGGAACACGGAACAATGAATATCTTAAAGCGCATGCGTGGAGCGAGCTACTCTATCTTGTGACGTCACAGTGATAGCTCCGAATTGGCTGCGCTGTGTTGTATATCCAGAGCGCTTCACTTTCTTTCTTTCTTTCTTTTTTCTTACTCTTGCTGTAATATACTAGACATCATTCCCGATAATAAGCACCCCCTCCTTCTGATTTCGTATGACGACAAACTCGTTAGAACTCTACGAGGGGGAATGGTGTCTTGGGGTTTAAGGTGTCAATTAGATCAAATGAGTCCAGTTTAGAGGGGGGCGGGGGCGAGGAAGTTCAAGAAAAATAAGAGGTCAACAAGATCAATCTTATTTAGAATTAAATTTGAAATTTCTAAATTCAATTTTAAGTAATTAAAATTTAATTTATTTGAGGCGAATCTCTAGTCATGCGCCAAACCTGGAAGTTTCACTTCTATCGTGCGAGATTCTCACGCAGATGTTTTGTTTGAAGAGCCCTGTGCAAAAGTAGTGAGGCAGCCATGCTCATTTGAGGGAACACGCTCCTTGCAAATGGTACTGGAGAAAGTGTACATTACAGTTGCAAAAAGCTGTAAAGCTACGGGAGAAAGTGATATCGTGCTTGTTGGAACATAATATTTTCGACACTGAGATATTCATGTGAAATGGGACACCTTCTCAAATCCAATCGATGTGAAGATTTTCCTCAGAAGAACTAGCCAGCTTAAACAGCCACCACTGTAAAAATGAATGGATTCCCTCGCTCACCGGATTTGCTACATTCTGCAGTTAACGGTGTTGTCACTCGATTGCAAACTGTCATTCGTGGTAACGGTGGACAAATAGATCAAGTACTGTAGTGCTGTAATATGCATGTAAACATTTGCCTGCATTCAAATAAACATAGTTTTCGATGGAATTCAGTGATTCGTTTCCGTGTAGCGCTTCCTATTGATAAAAGTTTGAACTAAAGTTTTTTGCTACACAAAAAAGAAAATCATTTTGTGAGAATGAACTTTTTGCAAACGGCATTTTATATAATTTACTAATTTTTCTCCATTTATAAACTATTTGCATACAAAGGTTTCTAACACAGCTGGCTGATGCGAAGATATATTTTTGGAAAGAGAGAAAGTTCAAGTGACACTGTGGGGAATCGAACTCACGTCCTTTCACTTTCCGGGTGAACGCACTAGACCACTAGACTACAGCGGCAACGCATATCGCAATCTTTCCTAGGAGCTCGTGTGCACTGAACGGGACCGTGCATGGACGGTCGGACTTAACTCAGGCCAATTGGTGACAATGCCAAGGAAAGGTTCTAAAGGTCTAGGACGTTCACCGGAAAGTGGAAGAACGTCGGCTCGATTCCCCGCAGGGGCAGTTGAATTTTCTCTCTTTCCAAAAATATATCTTCGCATCAGCCAGCGGTTAGAAACCTTTGTATGGATAGCGGAGAGTGACATCATCTTCAGATAAACTACACTGCTCTAAACAATTAGGGGAGCACATGGTTTTAACAAAATTACGCAAAGATGTATACCGATAAGTAACATAAAATGAATCATCCATAATTTAAAGCCTAGCAGGAAACGGAAGAAGAAAACTTCATATGCAAATCAAAGTTCATGACGTCAAAAACCAGAAAAAGGAGATAAGGGCAGAAATCGGGATGTCGCAGAAACGTCTGTTTTACTGCCGTAACTGTGAAATTCGATTGTGCAGTACTTTTTTTTGAGACAAGGTGACTTGAGGATGTCTCAACAACGTGATTTACCGGAATCCATGGCATGGCGTGTTATAGGCAGACTGGAATCCGGGCAAACACAACGTAGTGTCGCGGACGCTGTTGGAGTCGCCAGAAGTGTTGTTGCAAGGCTGTGGAATCGATTCCAAGAAACAGGAAATGTTAGACGTCGACCAGGGCAAGGTCGGCCACGCGCCACTACAGCAACTGATGACCGGTATGTACGGTTAACAGCCCGTCGAAACAGAACAGAGAATGCTACGCAGCTGCAAAGACCGTTGCTCTTGGCAACAGGACGAAGGGTGTCCAGCCAAACAGTACGTAATCGGCTTCATGAGGGAGGGCTCTATGCACGTAGGCCAATGGTCTGCATTCCGTTGACCCCACGCCACCGTGCGGCCCGAAGAAGATGGGCTGCTGAACATCGAGATTGAGCGACATGATTGGAGCCAAGTGCTGTTTACAGACGAGTCCCGATTCAGTCTGGAGTGTGACACCCGACGTGTTCTGGTATGGAGGGACAGGGGCACTCGAAATAACCCCGCATTCGTTCGTGAAAGGTCACAATACAGACGAGCTATTTGGATGGTATGGGGTGGAATCAGCATAGGCGGACGTACGGACCTGCATATCATTCGGGCGACCTCATGTCATCCCTTACGCTGGAGCCATTGGAGATTCCTTTGTTTTCCAGGATGATAATGCCCGACCGCATAGAGCTCGTCTGGTGGAGAACATGCTTGAAGCTGAAACAATACAGCGTATGGAATGGACAGTGTGCTCTCCTGACCTGAATCCAATCGAGCATGTTTGGACGACGCATTGCTGCGCGACCAAGGCCGCCTGTTACTGTCCGAGACTTGCAGATTGCACTTCTTGAGGAGTGGAACAGTATTCCCCAAAGTCTGATCGATAACCTCATCGCATCCATGGCAAACAGGTTTTGCAGCAGTCTTAGCTGTTCGAGGAGACCACACGCCCTATTAAAACTCATGCATCATGTCTAAACAGTACTTTTTTTTATCGTTTACATGTAACCAAATTGTTGCCCTAAATCATCTTTTCATGTTTTTTCCATATTTTCAAAGAATTAAAGCTTAATTCCAAAATTTTTTACGTCTTTTTTCTGTATTGCGCATTGATACGCGTGTACTATCCATTGTATGCCAATACGTGGCTGTCTCGCACGGTTTTCTTAACTTTTTGCTTGCTCCTCTAATTGTTTTGAGCAGTGTATTTACGAACGTATGGGTCACCTTGCATATGAACATATGAAGAAAGTATTTAAGTTTCGTACACTCACAAAAAATATACTGTTGTTTATGCTTTCACGCTTTTAAGCCGCGATTTCAATTCCCCGATATGCCTCCGGTAGGGAGTGTCGGATAGAATTTACTGCATACGTCGTCGGTCCATTAGTGAGCTAAGAGATGAACATGCCTGATCTTTATCCAACCACTCACGGGTACTGCTACGGGACCCTTAATAGACTCGTTACATGAGAGTTAATATCATGACCTTCCTTCGAGAATCCCCCCGGTTAACAGACCTATTCGTATCCTGAAGGATAACGTGGACTAATCGATTATTTGTGTCATCGTATCCATAATTTATCATGGTTGAAGATTCACGTTGTGAGATTGATGAGTTGCCCCTGTTAGGACGGATCAATTTTCTGGCTGTTTAGATCGCGTTAAGGAGTCTTTTCCAACTTCCCTGGAGACATGTTTCGTATGTATATGTATTACGCCTATTACATATCACAGCCGTTTATTTATTTAGTAATTAGACTTCTTGGAACCATCTGGTATTGAAAATTTCATTAGCAAACGAGCAGGAAAAGATGGTGGAAACGTTTGATATTATGTCAATTTACTCTGTCAGGTGTGAAATTTATACTATTACAGATACTTGTCTATGAGTGCCTTAATTCTAGATAAAGTTGAGAAACATGGCTCATGCTTTTGGTACACGTCAATTTTCCCTTTCATGTCATGATAGCATGACAGAAACTTGTCTATGTTGTGCCTTAATATTAGATTGAGTTGAAAAATATGGCTCTAGCTTTTGACACAATCCCAGTTTTCTTTGTCGTGGTACATCACTTCCAGTGAGACAGCAACTTGTCTATATAAGAAGGTGTCTTAACAACTGACTGTTAGGAAGATGAATTTTTTTTTGGGAAAAAAAGAGAAAATTTAACTGCCTTTGTGCGAGGAATCGAACCCACGCCCTTTCACTTTCGAGGTGAATGCACTAGACCAGCGTTTCTTAATCTTTCTTTGCCCGTGGCCCCCTTTGAACCATATGTTTTTTTCTCGTGGCTCCCGTCTTACCCAGTCTTCGACCCTCATCTATAAGCAAGATCCTTCATACGTATTAAATTGATTTTTTCAGTGAATTTATACTGAATGAAAATTTTGCAAATAAGATTGGCCTCGAATTTATTGAGCTAATCTGAGTTTTATTCAGGACCGTCTCAACATCATGGGCCCCCTATGCAAAATGATGCCATGGCAGTCCCATTCTTAACCAGAAATAAACAGCCTACATATTTCCTACTTATTTTCAAAATTTATTGTACTATACAAAATATCATAAGGTGGGGTCACTTATGGACATGAGACCCCGGCATGATTTAATATAGAGGAGGGGGGAGGGCGGGTCTGAAAAAACCCCATCCTATAGGGAACCTGCTGCAAAATGTAGGCAGTGAGGTCCGGGTGGGTCCATGCTCTAAAGACGGCCCTTGTTTTGTTTGATTCTGTAAGTGTGTAGTCACTAATATAAGAGCTTTATTTCTTCACACCTTAATTTTTCTTCTCGGCTCTCTGCAGCCCTCCAAACTGTCATGGCCCCTTTCTAAATTTTCTTCCGTGGCCCCCTTGAAGTATCCCTGTACCACTAGGGATGGCCCCCTGGTTGAGAACCACTGCACTAGACTACAAAGGCAACGAATCTCTCAATCTTTCCTTGAAGTTCGTGTGCACTGAAAGGGACCGTACACGGACGGCCGGAGCTGACTCGGGCCAAACTCACAAATGCTGACGCTGGTGGAAAGTGAAAGGACGTAGGTTCGATTCCCCGCAAAAAAGGCAGTTGAATTTTCTTTCTTTTCGAAAAAAAAAATCATCTTCGTAACAGCCAGTGGTTAAAAACCTTCGCATGGATAGTGGAGAGAGACGTCATCCTTTCACTTGTCTATATGATGTCTTAGTGTTAGCTCGGGTTGAAAAAGATGACTCATTGTTGGATGGCCCGGATGATTTTCCCTGTCACGAGTTGGCGCTTCCACTATGAAAGACACGTGTTGATGTGGTATTACTATTGCTTCAATTTTAGATTGAGCTGGGAAAGATGGCTAAAGCTTTTGACACTATGCCGATTTCTTCTGTCAGTATATGACACTCCAAGTGTAATAGTAACTTGTCTACGTGGTGCCGTAATTTTATATTGAGTAGAAAAATATAGCTCAAGCTCTTGATACTGTGCAGTTTCCCCTGTTATTGTATGACACGTGTAGTGTGACAGAAATGTGCCCATATGGTGCTTTAATTTTAGATCGATCACAAAGAGATGACCCAAACTCTTGTCACAATGTCGATTTTTTCCTGTCATGGTTTGATACTTGTAGTATAATAGATTCTTATTCATATCGTACTTCAATGTTATATATAGACTATCCTAACTATATTTTAAAATTGTCCAGGCTGGGGATGGTGACAAGTTATTGCCACGATGCTACTATTTTTCCTATCACTAGTTGACATTTCTGATATGACAGAAACTTGGCCTTACGGTGCTTCAATTTTAGATTCAGCTGGAAATGATGGCTCGAACTTTTAATATTACTTCCATTTCCTTTGTCATGGTAAGGCACTTCCAATGAGACATCAACTTGTTTATAAGGGGCCTCAATTTGAGATTGGACTGGAAAAGATCGCCCAACTTTTTGATACTGTGTCAATTTCCACTGTTATGGTAGGACACTTCATTATGACAGAAACTTGTATACATGGTGCCTAGATGTAACTGAGAAAGATGGCTCTAGCTGTCGACTATGGCTATTGTCTTTTTCATTGTCTACTGTGATATGACATGCCTCACTTATATGGTGCCCTAATTGTAGATTATCCTGAATATTTTTAAATACTAATATAATAAAGGCTGGAAATTTTTTTTCTAACGATTATGAAGCAATTTTGCTTTTTCCTGTGTAATGTAATAATACTTGGAGTAGGATGAAAATCTATATGATGCCTGGATTTTAGATTATCTCGGGTATTTTTAAATACTGGGTTGTGCTGAACTGGTTGTTGTCACCATGAACACTTTTATTCATGCCACTGGCTGATTCTTCTGTTTAAATGAATGTGTTCTGAACATAAACATTAATTTTCTTTAGTTCTTTGGAACCGCAAGAAGCAGAAAAAAAAAATAATTTCTTCGGTGTGTTTGGGTAAACACAGCGAACGCCACCTTGGGATTCCTCGATTTCCCTTCATTAGAAAGAAAAGAAAAACATTACTTTCTTACTTGTTCAGTAGTTCCTTGGTGTGTGTGTGTGGCTTATCAGCCATGTTTGTTCTTGCAGAGATAAACATTGTGCCAACGTAAACTTCCCATCATCTTTTATTATTCTTGTTCTTCCCCGCGAGATTTATGAGCTTGTAGCGAGAGAGAGCTTCTCTCAGCTAGGAAAACATTAGGATGGCGGACCGGAGTGTATATGGACGCGGAGCTGGGCTTATCCGATCACGGAAATGTCGTACTGGCAGGTCTGACAGGAATTCTGAGAGATTTTAAAAATTTAGCGGGAGATTAATGATGAATTTACTGACTTCCTCAACATGTAGGAGTTTTTTTTTTGGGGGGAATCAACAGTTCATGTACAGGCTAATTTCACATGTTCAAAAACCTGATATGCATTTTTGGATTTCGTAAGTTTGTCTCGACACATTGAAAGTGAACTTGTAATAGCTTAGAAAGAGAGAGAGAGAGAGTATTTGAAATAAAATCGCTTTTTACGAGTGTGAGATTCACGATTGGCCAGTTGTGATTGTATTGTTCCGACTTGAGCCAATCATCTCTTTCGATGCTTAGTTGGTTAACAATTTTTCAATTTAGTGTGACTACAGCATTGATGCCCAATTTCACATCTGAAACTTATTTGGTGTGATCCTAGCCATTTATAAATTACCTGACGGCTTAAACAGCTTGACTGAGATATACTGGATGATTTTAGTGCTAAATCTCATCCAAGAACTTATATGTATGTCTGTTGGAGTCTGCGACTGCACTTTAAATTGTAGGTCTTGAATATGGTTGTATTATCTGAGCCCCCCACCCCGGGCATTGATCAAAGCCTCTTAATAATGGGATCTGGTTCTGCAACTTTGGGGAACTTTGAAATTTTTATACTGATATTTCCAGTTTTAAAAGCCGCGGTCTATTTTGTCAGAATTCCCAATAGAGTCGCAGAAGTGGTTTTGGTCTTGAATTTATTTTTTCAGTCAAAAACAAGCAGCTTACATGCCAAGCATCATATATTGAACAGCCAAAGGGAGCCCATCAACAACCAGCATCAGACAAAAAGCACCTGACACGGCTGAACATCAAAGGACACGTTCTACTCCCGGCATCAGGTGACCAGCACTTTCAATTACAAACATCAGACGAAGATCACCTTATACCACCCAGCATGAGATACCCGTCTCTTTCTACGGTCTTGTCCTTTTAACCAGATCATGAAACGCCCGAAATCAGGCACAGATAACACTTTCTACAGCCCAGCAGCAGATCAAGAGCACCTTCTACGCCCAGCATCAAACGAAGAGCACCTTCTACGCCCAGCATCAAACGAAGACCACGCTAAACAACCAGCATCGGACAAAAAGTACTTTCTACGTCCCGGCATCACAGACAACAAGCCACTTGATATCATACCTTAAATACCATCTCTTCAACAAGCACCTTCTACAAAAGCTACTCAAGCATCTGACAAAACAAAACGTCTTTAACGAACAGTATCAGACGAAGAGAATCTTCGCCCAGTATTAGAAGATTACTCACATGTAAATCTGCTCCAAGCGAAATTATTTCATTCCAGGGGAGATATGATGAGATAACTAGGCTGACCATATTTCCTCAAGAGAAATACGGAAAATTGGGATTCCAAATACGGGTTATCGCCAAAAATGACGCCAAATGGCAAAACAAAGTTGCCAAATATTCCTGAAATTACGAAAAAGTAACAATGACGGTAAATGTATAGTTGTAATAACTATAATTGTAATTGATGAGTTGAAAAATAATTTCAATCTTTGACTTGAATATAGAATAAAAATTCAAGTAGATGTCGTGTAAAAAACTGGAAAAAAAAAACCCGGGAAACTTATGCCAAAAAGTCGGACGGTCAGAAAAACAAACAAACCGGGACTGTCCCGGAACACACGGGACGTATGGACACCAACACAATTGAGTAGCATAGTGCTTCAATCAATTCCTTGCGAGTACGAATTTAACCTTCTCTTTGGCAGTTACGAAATATCTCGCCCAACTTGATTATCCCTTAACTTGCGTGGTCGGGTCATGACCCCACGCATTTTTCATCTCGTCACCCCCTTGAGAAAGAAATGCATCTGGACTATCTTATTTTAAGATGGTTGTTTACACGTGCTTGACAAATTTGTGATGTTTTTTCTACTTTTCCTCCCCTCTATATCATTGATCGTGGTTTCGGTGGGCGACCCCACCACACCATTTGCGTAAGTCTTTTCTTGTCTGACGGCAGGAGTGTTCAGATTGAAATGGCGTATCGGAAGAGCACCAGTTTTACCGATAACAGTTTCAAATTAGTCGTGAACAAAAATAAAGTTTCCATTTCTTTTGAATGTATGTGTTAATAAAAGACCATTTTGCGAAAATAATTAAAGAAATTCGGAAAATTATTTAGTGAATTAATTGATAGATGAGTGAGAAAAGTCATGTAAATCATGCTTTTATGAAAATTTATTTTGCTGATTTCTAAAATGTATTAATACTTGCTGGGGCAAAAATGACACCACGACGCCTGTTACGCACAGAATTTTTACCCAATGCCAGTTAAGGTTTATTTGTATTTCGGGAAGATTGAGATATTTCGCATCCTTAAAACTCGGCAATGACGAGCCTTCTAACCTTTGGAAACCAAACACACCCCGAGTGGCGTAGTGGTAAGATGCTCGTTCACCACCGTGAAGGTTGCTATCACGGTCCTACTTCACCAAACACCAACTCTGGCCATATCGCTATATTGAAATTTACTGCCATTAGTGAGATGGGTTGGAAGTGAAGGCGCTGTCTATAGGTGGTCGCCTCGAGTTCGTTAGGGAAAATATCTTATCTATATCCTCCCTTGGGTTCGAACCCGGGACCCTGACAACAACCTTCACGATGGTAGACGAGCATCTTACCACCATGCCACTCGGTCCTGGGTTCGAATCCAAGGGAGGAGGATATAGATGAGATATGTTTTCCCTAAAACGAACTTTGAGGCGACCACAGATAGACAGCACATTCATTTCCAACCCATCTCATTAATGGCAGTAAATTGCAATATGGCCAGAGTTGGTGTTTGGTGAAGTAGCCCCTTATCGTTGCTTCTCCTAAGAACATGTTTTCCATGCCAACCAGATCAACTGCCAATGGGTGTAGTCAGTTTTGTTGTCATTCTGATGACAAAAGAAGAGGGATTGTGTTCGGGCGGAGCATATTACCACCTGCACTAAGATAGTTTTCATCTGAGGGGAAAAAAATATGACACTCTACATAGAGGGATTATTTATCGTTCGTTTATTTCCATTATTGTCATTACTTTGCTTATTGTTTATTGTTTGTTATTTCCCGTTGTAATGCGACTCTTTCTTTTCCTTCAAACCGAGCACAACTTCGGTCTATACCGTGGGCAATTCACTACCGAAATGAATTGTGCCCTAAGTGTGCATGTGTACCTAACAGTGCGTGTCTACTGTTGTGTCTGATATTTCAGTGCTGTTATCCGTGATTCAAATGTTGATCGAAGTGTAATTATTGAATATTTGCGCCGTTGTAGGCCTGTTGCTACAATGCGAATCACTAAAGTTTTTTAAACCACGGAAAGAGTCAAGCACAAACATTGATCTTTTGTAGTACTTCAGTGAGTACAGTGAAGCTACCTGTGACCCTTTGCTTCTTTTTGAAACATCGTCCATTCCAATGTGGTACTAATACGGTCACCGTCTTGTAAAGAAAATCTAAGTCTCACAACAACTGTTTTGTCGATTTGTTTTGACAATTTGTTCTATCTGTTTTGACAATTAATAACCTTCTCTCATAAAATACGTTTTTACCACCTTTCTGTGCATTGTATATGCGGGATCTCATCACTTCTGGCGTCGACACAGACTAAAGTGGTTTTCGTAGCAATACAAATATACCATAAATCTATGGCATATTTTATTACGTGACAAGAAATGCATTGTTCTCTCCCTTTGTATCTCACAAAGCTATTTAACATTAGCCAACAAAACAGAAAAGATACCCATCAACTCCCGCCTGCAAGAACCATGAATTTGGTCCAACCCATTTGCCCGCCGTGCATCTCGCCCCGGAAATCCCACCAATCGTAAAAACATAATGACCATCGCCATTTATCAAAGATGGCTCGTATATTCCCTTATAAACAGCTTCCGCTTCAAATGGGGATTCATTCCACAAAAATATAGCGGACACATTACTCTTATTATTCTCCTCTAGTGTGGGAACGGGAACGATATCACAGGTGCCCGTGATGGACGTGGGAGAGATTCCATCTTTGTTTTTACCAGAAAACTCTCTCTTTTCTTAGATAATCTGGGAAATATACACAGAGAGATAAGAGGACTCTTTTATAAAACAATTCTTTTGAGCGGGAATCCACGGGAAACTTTGAAGGATTTCCCAAGGATCTCTTGGTGGCTTGCGTATCTAATCTCCAGAGCAGCACGTGGATAATAAAAATATATACATGGTGTCCTGTAAGTCCTTACTCGCCCTTAACGTCATCAACCGTTTGTCGTAGAGCACGGGTTCAAAACCTTTTTTGACTCGCGGAGCCCTTTTTCAGTACGTAATTTTTATATCGGAGACCAGTTTGACTCGAGGAGCCCTTTCTGTATGTAATTTTTATGGCGGAACCCTGTAGGCCCTTTTTTCCCCTAATTTATCTGTCAAATTTACTTATTTATTTTACTTTCCTTAAGTCGCCGCGGAGCCCCTGGGAAGTGCACACGGAGCCCTAAGTACTCCACGGAGGACCGGTTGAGAATCGCTGTCGTAAAGGTACGGTTATAAATTACAAAAATATTCAAAATGTGCGTTCAGGTATTATTACCATGTAGGCCTACCAGTTTTGAAAGTGAGTATACAGTGTGTAATAAAATAAAGAATCTGAATTTTTGTACGGTTCCCCGTCCTCAAACTTCCAGTTAGAAAGATCTGACTCTTCTGAGTACACAAAAAAATTTCCATGTATCCTAGTGCAATGTCCTCCGATATGTTTGAATTTGAGAAAAATTGCGGGAAAAACAGCGGAAAAAAAACTAACGGACAGCATATTTTTTTCGCCTCAGAAGCGAAAGGACAATTCTAATTGGCAGTTAGAGGACAGGGGAGGACCGTATAAAAATTTAAATTTATTTATTCATTGCACACACTGTATTTTCCACTCTCACAGCTGGTTTAGGGTAATTTATGAACTCATTTTGAGCACTTTTTAAATTTGAAACTATACCTCTACGACGGACTGTTGATGAGATGATGACCGAATTAGTACTCACATGACACTTTATAAAGTGACACTTCAAAATTTCATTGGAAGTAGAGAAAGTCTCGCTCCTGCATGAGGGTAGGGCCCTGGAAAAGATTATGGGTCGCCACGAGAAGAAAGTTCCAAGGCAGGGCCCATGGGTTAAAAAGTTCGAGAACCATTGATACTGAGAAGTCGGTTAAAATTGCGTGATTCCGTCACATATTCCAACCCTGAATGTCCTCGAAATAAGTTTCCACGAAAACGAAAAGGCAATTCCCCCCCACCCCCAATAGTGAATAATAGTAGTTATTACGGAGTTTTTTACTCTGTGGTAAAAAGAGTTTCCATTGGAATAGAACTTTGTGTGTGTGTGTGTGTGCGTGCTTCCAATTCGAGTAATAACTCTTCTCTCCATACTTTATTAATGATAACCTTGCGCGAGTCGTTCATTCCGACGACGACGACACACACACACACACAAGAAACCGCTGCTACACGGGATGGAACTTGCCACGTGATCGACGGCACACCTGGGATATCGATTTTAGTTGTTTTGGATTTCGGAGATATATCGGCTCCCATTTTATGACCTATTTTTCTTCGATGCAGCTAATAGATAGATAAGTTATGGGAGGAAATCGGCGGTGTTTTTCCGATTGATATTGCATTTTGCTAAAGCCGTATTTTCCTCCAATCGATGGCTTTTTTTTTGTTCATTCCTTTCACTTATACTTGCGGGCTGCCGGAAAAGGAGGATTCCTATCCTTGAACTTTGATCCCTTGAAAGGGATTCTTGAACTTTTTTAAAGATCATGGCACCCACGTTAATGAGATTGAGTGTTTAATTATCTCGTGTCACTCTTAGGAATGAGTTGTTTTTTAAACTTTTGTCACAAAAGCATTTCCTTGTGAGCCACATTGTATAGCGTAAGACCATATGTAATGAAGGATCAGCATTCGTATATACATATGTGCCAAGGAAAATACACAAAAGAAAATTAATAATAATATAAAATATTAATAATTATAAAATAAAAAATAATAACACAGTAGAGAACCTCCCTTAACGGACACTCTCCGTTATTGGACACCTCCCGTTAACGGACACTTTTTCGAAGCGTCGGTCCCGTGGAAAAGGGCTTTAATGTATTCTACTCCCCGTAAGCGGACGGTAAAATTACTTACTAATGATAATTTATCATACCATATGGTGATTATTTATAAACGCAAGCTCGTATTGGTAAATATGACAATCCGTCAATTAATTACTTGATTAACTGAACATAATGCAGGATGCTGATTCCGAATGGTAATGTTGGTTTTGTTTGCACATCGACATGTGCGTGTGAAGAAAGCCAACATAACTGATAATGTTGTTATGGACGTTCATTTCTTCTTCTTCACTCTTATTTTAATTCAATTTTTATTGCAAAATATGTTAAGTGCACGTACCATGTACGTATTAATGGGTTAATAAATAATTAATGGGTTTAATGAGGAGTAGAAAGGTTATAAATTTTTCCATGTTTATCAGACTTTATTAGGGAATCATTCATAATCACCGGCAAAAGTGATATAGATGTAGTAAGATTTAATCAAACTTTCTTTATCGAGACAGTTGAGGATTATGCATAATCACCAGTGTACCACTTTTGCACACCGTAACATATAGGAACCGATTGCAACCGAATCCAAACGTCATACAAATGTGAAAGTCGTATGAACGAGGTAAAAATAATTTTAATAGATATATTTCAATAGAATATATTTCCCGATGTGACTTGCGTGTGGGTGTATATTTTATTATGCACCCAACATGTGCCATTCAGAAAATACAGCGAATTTGGAGCTTAAATATTGCAGAATACGAAATATTGGCAATTTTCACCAAAAACTTGGTTGAAAGACAGCGAAATCAGCAGTTATTGCTCATAAATTATTAATTAAAGGGTTATGGAGAATTTACTGGAAATCGCAATGTAGTCCACGGGGTATAAAAAACTTAGAACACAACAAATATATTTAGATGAATATTTATATTTATACATAATTATATATATCATAATATAATTTACAAGTGATGAAAATTATCTTCATTCATAATTTCAATAGAGAATGCCGCTACGTTGAAAAAAAAAAAAACAAACCAGAAAATTCTACTGAGAAGTGAGAACGACCAAAAACACAGGAATATCACTAAAAATACGGGACATTCCTGTGTAATATGGCCAAGTATGAATTGTTTCAGACATTACGCTGGTACGTCAATCACTGGCCTTTCTTCTCAGTGTGAAATCACGGGGGGGGGGGGAGAGGGGGTTATCTTGATTGACAGTAATCCAGGGAAGTTCGAGGGGAAAGAAGAGATCGGATGAAACGGGACTATTTTGACCTAAGAATGAATCGGGAAAGGACCAAACGGTACCTAGCCCATATGATGTATCCTTCGACTATATACACATAAGAGTAAAAGAGAACAGATAGGTGAGGATTAAAAAAATCTTCGTACATATACTACTCTATCTTATATCTATCCTCCCATCTCTCTCTTTTATCTGTACTTATGCTACACTGTTTTCCTTTGATGTTTTTTCTTCTCCTACTTTTTTTCTCTTCAACTTCTGTCCCTTCTTCTAGCTTGAGGTTAGGTTAGGATGAGACTACCATATTTATCGCCCATTCGACAAAATAGAGATCGTCCTAATTTCTTGCCAATACGTTGTAAGCGAAGCGGTTAAGTGATCCACTGAACATGTTACAGATCACCTAAGTAACCCGCGATGCAGTTACAGAGCACTTAAGCGGCCATTGGTGCAGGTCCACGTTACTCAAGCAGCTGGCGACACAATTGCAGAATACTTAAGTGACCTGAGAAACACTTTCATAGCATTTGAGCTACCCGCGGTGACGTTCCACCTCACCTATGCTAGCCATCGCACAGTTGCAGATCACTTAGGCGGCGCTAGTCACATGTTCAGGAATAATTTATGGATCACGTAAGTGACTTGCGGTGATGTTCCAGAATACTTAAAGGGCCCGCGACACGTTTTCGAACCAATAAAGTGTGACCCACACTCTCTTAAAACTTGAGCACCCTTGTTTCAGATAACTAATGGAGCTCTCGGTGAGAAAATGCTGGTCTCGAAAATAATAAGTATCGTCATATGCGCAATGTTATTGGAAATTTCGGGTGAGTCTCAGAATTATTGGGGTATTGGGGTGGGGGGGGGGGGGATCAAACCTAATATTTTCATAGGCTAACTATGGAGATAGTGACAAATGTTGGGGGCTCGGACCCATGGGCCGGATACAAGTTTACTCCTATGAGTATCATCAAACTCAATTCAAAACGTATACACCAAAAAAGTAGCAATTCATTGTCCAGTTGACTCGACCTTCATCCGTAGTTTGTATTGTCACTCAAGAAACCTACCATACAACACAGAGAAAACGATAATATTACATTGCGTGGTGTCATTCAACTAAACCAACCGGTTTTTATTAACGTCGACTGTACCATCCGGGATTTACATCACCGTGGCGTAAGACCCACCGTGCACCAGAGGTTTGTGCAAAGGTCACAATGCTGCCATTCTACTTTCCTCGATGACTATTGGCATCGGTAGCCATAACGGCAGGCACTATTAAGCTTTAATCACGTTATAGAGAGACCGGTTTAATTACGGCCCATTAAAGAATTCATCTTCGGCGAATTAAAAGCCTCGTAAAGTACCTGATGCAGCAAAAAAGCAGTGTCTATATTTCGCATATTGCAGTTCGAAAAAGCTGTTGTTTACAGTGACGTGCCTGGACGATCGCCCAGTGAATTTTACCGTGAAAGCAAATAGAGCTGTTTGCTTCTCTTTTAAATGCCTGCATGAAAATTCAAGGATAAGCCACGTATTGCAAGTTTTTCTCGCTTCGTCTACTAATAGATACGTTCCATTTCGCGCAATCTCAATACTGCTGCGGAATGCAAAAACTTATATTTCCATTCCATATACCCACTGTTTTCTTCTTTGAATTCACGCACTGGAGTAGTGTTTACCCGCCTCATCAGTGTTTACTCAAACTGAATTGATTAGATATGATTCATCAAATTTGCGTTTTCGGCTAGTTTTCATTGAAGTTGTTACAAAAATGACGAGTAAAGATCTGAGAAATTATGAGGTATTTTGTCGAGCTATGGCTCTGGGATATTCTTCAGTGTTTCTTTTATCTCGGCACGTTTTGTGCGAGAGACCATGAAAATGCATTGATGAGTTGTTTCCTCTTGGAAGAGAATACATTTTAATGAGTGACTTGTTCTCATTATATACGCCGAGATTATCGAAGTAATGATTCAGGGCATTGTCCAAATTCATGCACGAAAGTACGTGAGTTATGAGCGTAATTACGGGGTATTGAGACGGAAACGGCTTGTTAGTGTCTAATTTCTCCTTCATTTTCTTAGACGGAATAGTTATTAAAACGTTCAAATTTACGTATAAGACTTGTAGAGGGTGTCCCAAAAAGGACTGACGGCTTATTTTGAAATGTTCTAAATCGAATGGCATTTAACTAGATAATTTCAGATAAGGCACTGAAAACATGTGCAATTTTCTTGTAAATATGAATTTATAAAAATTTCAAGGCACTTACCCATTAAAGACAGACAAATTGGTTTAATTCCTGGTGGATGAGTAACGTTAATTTTTTTTTTTCCTGTGCTTAAAAAATTTCTTTCAGCGCCATCTATCCTCTCTAAAATGAGATAAGAAATCTCTTAACTACCAGGAGCTCTCAAAGACGTCGAGATGGTTTGTAGCCTACAAAACATGTTTCTACAGCTAACGGACGGCTATTACAACGACCATGAATATTGAAAAAAAAGAAATAGTGAAGGTAATTCCTGTAAAATATTAAAGTGAAATATGGCTAACAGCATTTTGAACTGCTGCTATCTGCATAAATCGATAATTCCAAGTCACAAGAAATCGTAGCTAGTATTATCATGCAAATACAAGATTTTTGCTGATCAAGATTCAGATACCAAGGAAGCCGTAGAAGAAAAGACGGACATAGTAGAATCCGTGTTGCGTCTTGTCAAGTCGCTATCTGCTGATGCCGTCATCATATCGGACATTCCACAAACAAGAAGAACATGCAGGGACGATCTACTGTTCAGGAGGACCTTCGAGATTGCAAGCCACATGAAGAACCTGGAAACACCCAAGGATAAGGAAAGGCTCTCTGATTATGTCTTTGAGAGCTTCCTGACACTAACGACTGTCTGCCATGTGACATCGTCCGGAAGAAGAATCCGAAAATGAAGACGAAACCTGCTAAAAAATCGGTGGCCCCGATTTTTTCTCCAGTCCCGTTTCCTTCGCCAGGAGCAATTGAAGCAAGTGAAAGCGATCTAACCATCCCTCTTCAGCCTCTGGAACAACCTGCAGTGGTACCAGATCAAGTTGCGGCGAAGAGTGATGAAAAAATCGCTGATCCAATTTCCGTAATAAATCGAGGTCAAAGAAGGAAGATACCCCCAGTTCACATCTCCAGTCAGGGAAATTGGAGAAGAATTTCCAAAGACTTGGATGCCATATGCCCCTCTGGTTTTCAAGCGAAGATCGTGAACAGCAGAGTCACGGTAGTTCCAGGGTGTGCTAATAATCACCGCCTCATTACCCGTTACTGTGAGGCAAATAACATTGCCTTTCACACATATCTCTTGGATTGTGACAAACCTGACTCATACGTCATCAAGGGCCTGGAAATTGACTCCTCTAACGAGGACATTTTGCTATCATTACAGGACTTAAATTTTCAGGTATCCAAGGTCCAGCAGCTGAGACGACGTCGTGACGGGAGGAAGCTACCCATTTGAAGGTGGACCTCCCCCAAGTCCCGTAGTCGGCGAGGATCCTGGACCTAAAGGTCATAGATCATCTCAAGATAAGGGTCGAGAAGTTCAAGAACAGAAATGCACAGAAGAATATCATCTGCTACCGCTGTCAAAGATGGGGGCACCACAGCTCTGGATGTGAGGCGCCGGAGAGATGCGTAAAGTGTATTCTCCCACACCCGTCCCGTCTGTGCCCGAATGTACGCGGAGTGGATACCTTGCAGTGCACGAACTGCTTACTGTTCCATACGGCGAACTACAGAAAATGTAGGTTCTCACCGTACAGCAGGCAGTACAAGCAAGCCGAAAAAGAAGCCCAGTTTAATCAGGGACTTTCGAACAAGCCTAAGGCACGTATTCAAGACAGAGCGGCCGCAACCCTAACCCATGTGACAAAAAAAAATTGAAAAGGAGCGTAACTGCCCAAAGAAAAATGCATCTCCTAGTTACTCACCGGGTACAAGCTTGGACAGCGTTGTCGATCCAATCGACGAACTGGCTACAGATATTCAGCCCTTCATTATGAAGTTTATAGGGGCCAACAGTGGGCCTAAGCCTAACCGAACTCGTTCAGCGGTTGCAAGCCAGCGTTGGGAGATCGGCTTCGGTCATCGAGAAGTCGTTCTCAACGATCAAGAAGGACTAATTTTTAAGAACTTTGGGGTCTTTTGCGTTACAGCCCGCAAGAACTATTGTTTTTCCCCCAATTTCCACCCTGAACAATCGATAATTTCGACTTGTATCATGTTTTTCAAGTGAAAGTGCTCCTCAGCCAATGGGGAACAAGCTGCAGTTTGGACCAATGGGAGAACTCCTGCTGTGACGTCACAGGCTTAAAGATGTGTTGTGGCGGCATTTTCGTGTCTCCGACCAAAATTTGACCAATTTCTACCGGATTTGACAATTTTTTTTCTTTTTCTCACTTACATGCACGCATTTACTCTGACATCCACTTTTCTCCCTTCTTCATAGGCTCGTCTTGGGCCCGTTCTTAATCCCAATGCCCGAGTGGCATGGTGGTAAGATGCTCGGCTACCATCGTGGAGGTCGTTGTCAGGGTCCCGGGTTCGAACCCAAGGGAGGATATAGATATCTTCCCTAACGAACTCGAGGCGACCACCGATAGACAGCGCCTCCACTTCCAACCCATCTCACTAATGGCAGTAAATTGCAATATAGCGATATGGCCAGAGTTGGTGTTTGGTGAAGTAGTGAGAATCCATGTCTTTTTCGCAGTTCAATTATGAACTTCTGGAAAGATTCAATTCTGTTTTCCAATTCTTCTAAGAGTTTTTGTGCGATCTTTGTTCGCTGGCGCAGGCACAGGTCGAAACGGTTCATGAAACGAGTGCACCAACCTGGGAATGCATAGAACTTTTCTGGATTTGTGTCTTTGAATTTAACACTCATCTAGTTTCGATGATTTTGGACGAATGACTGTCCTTGTGACGATTGTACCTTTCAGTCTGAGGTGTAGCACCCATTCATTCAATTCCTTCTCAAGAGTTCAGGGAACACCGATACTTTTCCTCGAAGAGCCTTTTTTGTCTTCCGCATGGCTGAAATTTTCTTTGATTTTCCGCCATTCTCTCACTTGTTTCTCATTGATGTTATACGTCCGAGCTGCAGCACAGTTATTGTTTTCTTCGGCAAATTCGGTAACTTTTCGCATCATACGCAAATCTTTTTGCTTTCTCCATTTCTGATCGTTGATACTTACTGATACAACACTAGATCAATGATTTTTCTGTGGGTTATCACGACTTGTACTGCCCGGAAAAAAAATTACCACGTGGATTTAACCTGGAAAGTACTAACACTACTAACACAACCGCCATCTATAGCTACAAAAATCACTCTGATGATTGCAACACCATCCATCGCTACTAATCATTAGCGCCATCTATAGTTACAAAAATGACTACTGATTGCGGGGGTCAATATTTTCTCCTCAAAAACTGACCCGTGTATAAGCCGACCCACCCCCCACTGGAGAAACGAATTTTTCCACATAAAACTCGGCTTATACACGAGTATATACAGTATATCTTCGCATCAGCCAGCTGTGAAAAAACCTTTGTTCTTTGCATATTCCACTCTCAAAAGTTGTGTTGGGTGATTTCTGAAGAAATTTTGAAATAGAACCATACTTCTACGACGAACGGTTGATGAAGTAAAGCCCGAATTAGGACTTATAGGACACCCTGTATATTCGACCATATATCAAGTAACTGCGCCCAACAGAGACAAGCCATTGGTTCTGAATCATTGAAAATAGTTACTGAAATAAAATCAAAATTTTTCAAGGTAATTGTTATCCATTAACGATTCAATTGCACACTGATTCTATTCCATGTAGATAAGTTATGCCTTTTTTTTTTTTCGTTTGCTGTAAACATATCGAGTTACAGTAAAACGTCGATCACCGTCTAGTTAGGCCGTTAGAGCATGTGCCGCGCACCACAAAAGTGACCTGGGACTGTGCGATGGCTAACATAAGTGATGCGGAACTGCACCGAGGGTAGCTTAAATGCTCTGAAACTGTTTCGCAGGTCACTTAAGTGATCTGTAATTGTGTCGCCAGGTGCTTGAGTAATGTGGAACTCCACCAAGGACCGCTTAAGTTCTCTGTAACTGCATCGCGAGTTACTCAGGTGATCTGTAACATGTGCTGTGGGTCACTCACTTAACCCCTTCACTTACAGGTATTGGCAAGAAATTAGGATGATCTCTATTTGACGAATGGGCGATAAATATGGTAGCCTCACCTTAACCTAACCGCACGTTAGAAAAAGGGACAGAAGTTGAAGGGAAAAAAGTAGAAGAAAAAAACAAATCAAAGGAAAACAGTGTAACATAAGTACAGATAAGAGAGAGAGTTAACTGTCGTCACCGTCCGGACCGGAGCTGAGACAGATAACCGAATAGACGGATAACAGAAATCTCTTAATACACATGTGTACAGCAACGTGATTTCACTGTGAGCTTGGGACGAAAATGAAAATAAAATCATTTAAACTGTGAATATTACATGCGTATTGTATTTAATTTTACAAAGCGATCGATATAAACTCCAATATAAGAGTAGTAATGTACAGAAATGTATTGTAATACTATAAACCTTCGTTACAGTACTTTAAAATAATTTGTCACCTCCTTCTTTGTCTTTGAGGCTCGAGCTTTCTACGCGGTGAAGTTCCGTATCTTACGCAGAAGTATGATCTATGTTGCATTTGATTCTTGCATTTCAAACCAGTCGATTCACTTTGGTAACCTTGTTTCTGCTTCTGAGTGGCTAGTTGTAGGCTTTCGGTTAAGAACTGATCCTTCATCCTTATCAGTTTCTTCTTCAATGGTAGTCACACTAGAAACAATTTCATCATGCTTCGAAATTACAGGCCTCCATTTATTTTGTCACATTCCAACCAATCTGTTACTTCTGGTGTAATGTTTTAACTCTGTAGTCCTACATAGTTGCACAATTCTGTGGTGTGTGGTTTGCGATCTAAAAGTAAGTCTTGTTAATTATAACTGATTAGAAGTGAGATAAATTCACAAATAAGTGCGTACGGCTAAAGAGCATGCCGATGTATGATATTTTCATTTGTATTTGGGTTTATGCTGTATTTTTGATTTTTAAATGACAGTGAAAATGCTTGTATCCCAAAAATGTGGTTTTGGAGTTATCATGTTCTGACCAAACACCACAGAATTTCGTCAACACCAACAGTATCAATTCCTTCAGTTTCGTCAATAGGTTCAGGCAAGAGTTTATTCCACCCATTCTTTAGGTTAGGCAATGTAAGGTGAGCCCAGGCAGCGGCGACATTGAAAACAGCTTCCTTTATATTGTATCTCTTCCAAAATTCTTTGGTAATCATGGCATCATCAGATGAGAGCAAGACTTCGATAAAATATTTTCTGTAACGCCGGCATAATTTTGAATTATGCCCTGGTTATTAGGAGTTGTATTCGCTAGGGAAAAAGAGGCGTGCTATTTTGCCATCATCACTTTTGATTTCACAAGAGGGCTGCGTCGGGCATTGTCGATAAACAGCAATGCTTCCCGCGGCGACTGACGATGACGGATAACCGAAACTGAGGGTTAATCAAAGTTTTACTGTATCGCCGTCTATCGTCTATAAAATGGGTTGGAAATCTTCCAGCTGTGAAGAGAGAGAACGTTAAAAACGCCGAGAGTTGGTTTTGAACCTACGAAACAGATATCTCTATAGATAATCGACGGCTCCTAAAATGGTAATGATTACTCATCAAAAGAACCGCCTAATGTTGACATGAGTTGTACTTTTTCCCAGTTTCATCTATCTTATTTCCCTTGAATTCATAATTCATCAGATATGTCAGAAATCTATATCTGTCATGCTCTCCGGCCTTTTACTTCAGCCTATTCTATGCGAGAGGTAATAAAAATTTAGTAATGAGTTATTTTTTTCTTGGAATTTGAAGAGAATACATTTTAATGAACGACTTGTTCTCATTACGCTGAGATTATCAAAGTCATGCTTCAGGGAATTGTCCAGATTCATTCAACAATATACGGGGATTACGAACGTAATTACACGGTATTGAGACGGGAACAGCTTGTTAGTGTAATTTTTCTTTGATAGTCCTGAAAAGGATAGTTATTAAAACGTTCTTATAGAGTACATATAAGCCTTATACAGTGTGTCTCAAAAAACACGGATGATTATTTAAACCTTTAATTGGCAAGCATCGAAATATACAGAGGGGAAAAAAAGTGTTATATGAAGCAAATGGGGGACCCAGAATACTATTCAGGGCCGTCTTAACAGCATCGGGTTCCAGTGGGCCAACTGATTTTTCTGAGGCCCTACCTGGCGAATTCTTGAAAATTTGAACCGGTTCTCATTTTTGTGAGGCCCCTCTTTTCTTGAGTCCCCCGGACCGTCACCGGCTGGCTCCATGTGTTAAGATGGCATGTATTGTCAGTATTTAAAAATATATGGGATGTTGCACTTCAGGGAAAGCCCTATATTTATATGATTTACATAGATTTGAATAGCATAAAAATGTCCTTTATTGTTGTGAACTTATTTCTCTATTATTGTTGAAGAATGTTCTCAGGGATCCGCAGAAATATGTATTTTCCACTCATGGCATTTCCCTCCATATTACGCAAGAGTCAAAAATCATTCTTGCTTATCTTGCCAATAAATAGGAGAGACGTGTACCTTTAAGCCATTCCGCTGCTAATTATAGGAATTCCATTAACAGCTGACAAGCAGAAATCTAATACAAGATTCATCGAAAGACTGGTTACTTGTGGAGATGAAGATTACAAGGAAGAAAATTCATCACTGCCGCCACGGGGACTCGAACCCCGGTCTTTCGCTTGCCGGACGAGTGCTCTACCATCTAAGCTATGGAAGCAGATAGAATATTTCAACCTTGGAGCGTATATATATATGTTGAAAGGAACCGTACATGGACGGCGTCAACAATCAACTAATAGCTCGTGAATGACAAAGGCCAACCAGATGGCCACATGCATATAGACACTCCCCACTTGTCAATACAAGATTCATCGAAAGACTGGTTATTTGTGGAGATGAAGATTACAAGGAAGAAAATTCATCACTGCCGCCACGGGGACTCGAACCCCGGTCTCTCGCTTGCCGGACGAGTGCTCTACCTCTGAGAGTGCTCTAAAAATCTAATGTTCAGAATTTGTTTAGAGGCATCAAAATGCTGAAACGAGCTCAAAATATGCAATGCCTTTATTTGAAAAATATAACAAACTCATGTTGCTTGAGAGTGTTAAAATGAAAATAGCAAGCAAGCAAGTGATAGCTATTGTAGTTCTTCTTGCTGGAGATAAATTCTTGATGTCGGGATTATACAGGGTGTCTTGTAAGTGATAATGCGACCTTTATCTCTTCAACCGTCCGTCGTATAAGTATGATTCCAAGTTTGAAACAAAATGCTCAAAAGTCGTTCAAAAATTACCCTGTACTAGTTTTGAAGGTGAAAACACAGAGTGTAACAAAATACAAAACTCTAAATTTTTTATATGGTCCCATTGTGCTATAGCTTTTAATTAGAAAGTTGTTGCCCTGTTCTCCTGAGGCAAACAAAAAAAAAATCCAGGTTTCCAATTGCAATATTCAAAAATCGGGGATAACTTATGAAAGAACAGCAAAAACTAATCGACACACACAACGCTCCTTTCCCTCATTTATGCTGCGCTTTCCCAACTTTTCTCCGATTTTTACATATTGCAAAAATTGTAGAATATTTTTGGGAATATAGCATTTTTTTTGAAAAATCGGAATACTTTTGGGAATATCGGAACATTTTTGGGAATATTACATTTAGAAACTTGGATTTTTTTTCACTTGGAAGAGAATTCCAGAGGCCATAATTTGTAAAACTTATTGGTTTTTTTGAGCATTGAGAACAAAAGAACTATTCCTTCAAAAATTTTCCAACTCGCAGTACTAATTATCATCACAACCTACCCCTCCCCCCACCCACACATACACACACACTCCCTCCAATCCAATTTAAACGCAAATAAGGGAGATGTAGGGAACTTGGTGTTGCGATGCACTAACTTTGCTGTGACCGGATGGTGTTAGACGTGAATGATTTTGTTTCTGAAGATCTCAGCCCATGTTAGAAAAGCAGAAGAAAATTAGGAAATTTTCTTTTCTTCACATGCTCCGTCTTACATCTCTCGCTCAGGTATTGGACTGCCTTATATGTCTAGCTGCCTTATGAGTTGATGTCACCATCACAATTTGGGATAGGTGCAGATAGGGCTCTGGGGCCTCATGTTGTTTTGATTTTTTTTTTACACCATAAGCGTACTGCAAACAACCCCATGGCTATTTATTTTACATACATATTTAGTATACGGTTAAATTGACCATAGTTGCCCTCAGGGGTGAGTGACGGGTGTGGCCACGCGTGCCCCCGCTCTTGAAGGAGTCTAGCATGTGTAATAATATAAAAAAGTTAAATTTGTTTTTACTACAATATAATAAGGTAGCTATGTTTCAACTATAGAAATAATAATTATTATTTTAAATACTACAACAAATAGACGAGAATAATTCCCAACTCGAAGGAGCCCCCACATATAATTTTTTCTACGAGCTCCGCGTCTGGTAATGGTGGCCGTGGAATTAACCTAATCCTGAGGTTCTACTGACATTTTATTTTGGGCTTGAAATCGATTTAACTTTGACAAAAATTCAGTTATTTTAAACAATAATTAAAGCAGTAGCTGGATGTGTGCAACCAATTTTTTAGCTACAGTTTTTAGAACCTTAATACTTTGGTTTTAGTTTTAGTTGGTTTTTCTTTCCCCATTTTCTACCTGCATTCTAATAATAAGTGCATTTTTAGTGCCTATTTTAGGTGTTTTTAGTGCTTTCTTTGCCTTTCTATTTCGACCATTTGTAGTGCTTAAACTTCCAAGCTCTGGTGATGAGACTTCTCTTTTATAATATCGAAGAATAACATACGCCTGTCACCAAGTGATGAACTGCAAGTCAAATATTAACAGAAGCAATTTCCAGGTCCCGGACATGAAAATTTTTTTTTTTTTTTTTTTATTGAAGTGATTCCGATCGATATTCTTCTCGGTATATTCCTCATATATATATTGGCTCATCTTCGCATTGAATAAAAGACTAGACACGGACATAACTGAAGATAAGACCCAGCCGTTCGCGTTCAAAAGCGAATTTGTGGACTTTTAATGCATTCCATGTCATTACTGTATAGCTATTGATGTTTTGACATTCTTAAAGCTGTCTCGACGATATTGCTCAAGATCGGGATTGAATACAAATACTACTGCAAAGGCGACAACAGGCAAATTTCGCAACGAGGTGGCTGAAAAACTACGCCCGTAAAAAATACGGATATCAAATATGACAAAAATGTCCAATATAAAAGCACATGCCACCAAAAAATAATAAGTGATGATAATTAATAATATATAATGCACTGCCCATAAAAAAGATTATAGTTGTCTTATTTAAGCATGAATAGCTTCTCGATTTATCCCACTATGTATACCGTACGTCTACTATAAACACCAGAGATATATGAAAACCGCGTTAATCTAAATGCTGTGCCTATGCAGGCTGGTTCAAATTGTTCATACACAGGGCTATTCCTGCAACCATTCACTTTAGAAGTGTACTTTCCATTACAGAAACTTTTCCAATATTGCTCGGCTTCTAAAAATGGCTAATTTATTTGACGGGTCGTAAAAATAATAGTAATATAGTTACAAAATTAATCCTATCTGAATACACTTAGATAATAATAATTCTATAATTAGATCAAATGATATTTAATAACAAATAATATCATATTTAGATCAAATAATTCTATCTGAATGCACTTATTATTAGATCCCGAGACCCAAAACTCCCAATAAGTGAAATGCCGAGCCTTCTCCTAAATGGCATTTGCAACAAACTCTATATTTTTAAATATGATCTGTCTTCACATCTGCTGTTGTTAAAGCTCTAGATGAAATTGGGGTAGAGAAGATATATATGTCAGTGATTCCCAACGTGGGCGTTAACGCCCCCTCCCCCTGTGGGGCGATGGAATGTTCCGGGGGCGGTAGAAGCTAAGGGTATAACATAGGATCCTATGGGTTAGATTGCGTTGGGGGGTGATGGGAGAAAAAAATTTCTGAAGAAGGGGACGATTTTGGACAAAAAAGGTTGGGAAACTATGATATATATATAGATCAATATGCTATGTATAAGAAAATATAACACAAAGCAACTGCAGCCACATTCGTTTGGAGAAATAATTAAAAAAGTTCCACATCATCAAGAAAACATCATTTTTCAACATAAAATTGCAAATAATTCTGAATAAACACTTACCCAAATGTTGTATAAATATTTAAAAATGGTTTTTATTAAAAAGAAATATCATCTCTTGTAAAATTTGTTTCAGTATGGTACACTTCAAAGCACATCTCCGCACAAAGCAACACCCCAAGTTTCGCAATAAGTTCGAGCTTTTTTCCTGAATCTTTTTCCAGTTTCTGCCTTTGATTTGCTCCGTTACTCCTTTTCATCATCTCTAAAATGAATAATATATATATCTATGTATACTATATATATAAAATTGATTTTCTGTGTGTGTGTGTGTGTGTATGTTCTCTATACAAATCTACAATTTTAGATCGATCGTCGCCAAATTTTGCATATATACCAAATGGGACCCGACTTGAGCGATAGGCTACTTTAAAATTTCGTCAGCCCAGGGCAAATAACCCAAATGGGAAAAAAACTGTCCGGCAACAATGGTTTTTGGGCCTCAACAATCACTTTCCGAACGTTTACTTTGGCTACCGTGGTTCCCTAGCAATGCGTTTCAGACGTGTATATGCCTTTACAACGGTTTGTCACTTCTTTAATCCTGTTAGTATATGTATAATAGTTTATGCCTTTATAATGGTTTGCCACATTTTCAATATACTCTCAGTAATGAGGCTTTTTGAATAGACGTCATAATCATCATCAGCATCGCTTTGAGAGTCAGGAAAAGGGTGATCCTCATAGAAATCAGTGCTAAACTTGTCGATTTTAATGTAGAAATGCGGGAATTTGGTGGGGTTTTCCGCCCCCATCAATAATTTTAAAAATTGTATTGAATTCTCGATTTTTGAAATATTCAGTTCGCTTAGAGATATACGAAGCCCAGGAGATTAAATATGAAGTAATTAGCCCCGGACCTACTTTTGAGTTAGACATTCATGCAATAACATTGATTTCAACCATTTATTTATGTCTTCTGAAGCATGAAAATTAATATCTCCGTATTGTCTATTAATATTCAACTGCATAAATTCATATAGTTTAGGATGTTTTAAAACTAATTATGGGCCCATAAAATACATCGAAGAAATTTCACAGCTTCAATTAAGCATTTTTGAAAGCTGAAACAGGCAGATGGATAAATTAAAGTTCAGGTGGGGGGGAATCGAAATACCTAGCGTCCCTTAAAAAAAGGAAAAAGTCGCTCAGGAAGTCGTCATATTGGTTAACTTAGACACGGTTTGCATGTCCCTCAAAGAAAGAGGGAGATATCACGTGATCCAAACAGCCTCATGGAAGAAAACCCGGGCAGCGCCGGGTATTATAGCTAGTATATATATATATATTAAATATAAGTCCTAAATCATTTGAAAAAAATAAATAATATACGCAAAAATGTTTAAACGTTCAGAAAATCGAATATATTTACCGGTGCTATTGTCGTCATCTGAGAACTGCGATTTTGAATCTCTTATGCAAACGAGCTGGTTATTCTGGATCATCAGAATCTGATAACTCTGACAAAGAATCGTGTGCTAAATATATCTCTAAGTTCGGCCAAATCATCGGCATCGGATAAGTTCTGCTATTGTTTCTCTCTTAATACAGTGATACTTTAACTATTTTTTCACACATTTAACTACACATTTTCATAAATTATGAAATAATTTTTTCCAACAATTCTGAAACTATTTCTTTCATTAAGGTGTTTTTTAGCATTGCTTTAAATTCTGTAATTACGTATACCTTTTGGATGATGAATTCGGCATCTAGAAAAATACAGGGTGATTATAATTAAAGTTCCGGTGTACCCTGATTGGTTTTTCTTCAAAAACTGCTCAGTCAAATGCAGCCAAATTTTTAGGATATTTTAATGAAACCATGGGGGAGAGATTTATGAAATTAAAAGACATAAAAAAACTTCGAGTTTTGACCACTAGGTGTGAAAAAGTGGCTCTTTTTCATTGCATTTTAAATTTTCGTATAGACCATATTGTACCAAGTTTCAATGGATTAGCTCCATCAGAACGGGCTCTACACAGATCGAAGTAGTGTCAGTATACTGAAATTAGTCAGACCTATATAGCGCCCGTTCTGGTAGACATATTCCATTAATCTTGGTATGTACGCTATACGGACCATGAGAAAATATAAAATGCAATGAAAAATAGCCACTTTCTCACCTGGTGGTCGAAAATTGAACTATCGTTTTTTATTGCATAAATCTATGCAATAAAAGCCTCATGTTATAGCCTCATTTAAGATATCCTAAAAATTTGGTTGTATTCGGATAAGCATTTTTTAAAGAAAAACTACTCAGAGAATACACGGAAACTTTCATTATAATCATAGGCCCCAAAACTGTTTTGGCTCAGGGTCCCCCGACGGCTATTTCAATAATCCAAATGCAGAACTTTACTATTGAATAATGGAAAGTATTTCACATCGCTAGATACAGCGGTACAGATTTCAGTAACTATAATACTTCACACCGTCCGCCAATTCCAGTCATATATCGCAATTTCCAACTAGTGGAGAAGGGTGGGGGAATGAAGGCGCCATCTATCGGTGGTCGCCCTATCCTCGATGGGTGTAGAGAACTATTTCTCGTGATCTTTCAGCTGGATTCGAACCCATGGACCTTGACCTTCATAGTGGAAGACGGGCATCTTACCGCTGAAATAAAACTTCAATTTTCGATCAGAAGGTGAAAAAGTGGCTTTTATTGCATTTTTCCCTCATAACTACAGAGTTTGAATGAGATACGTCCAACTCTGAGCGTGCGATTTTATTCGGGTACATCCAGTCCGAGCTATATAGGTCTGAGTAGTGTCAGTATACCGACGGGCGTTACATTGTTCCGAGCAGTGTCATGTCAGTATACTGAAACTACTCAGACCTATATTGCGTCCGTTCCGGACACATTCTATTGAAACTTAATATGCACGCTTCATGGACCATGTCAAACAGGAAAATACAATAAAAACCGTTGCTTTTTAACATTTTTGCAGAAAAACATTAACTATTTTCTATTGCATAAATCTCTGTCCTATGGTCTCATTGAGATATCCTGAAAATTTGGCTTGTATTCGGGTGAGTAGTATTTGAGAGAAAATATTCAGTGTACTGGAACTGTAATTATAATCACACAGGTTATATAAAAAAATTAAGAAAATAAATCTGTACAGTGGGTTTTTTCGACCATGTATTTGATATTTGTTTGTTAAAATATACAGGGCACCGTAGAGGGTTAAAACCAAAGATGGTAATCGCGTGGTATTGCTATGGAGAGAGAGTTTGTGCTTATTCAAACACAATTTCACTATGATGGTACTGTAAGGACAAGTTAATTATAAAACGTTCCAGAATAGGTTTAAATCGTATAAGTCAACCCCATCTGGAAGCCATTTCCGAAAACAAACGAAAACTTCACTGTCCGGGACACACGCAAACACAAAATAAATTTCTCGACACGTGTAGTCGTATTCGATTAGCGTATGCTTCTGTATGGTGTCCTTGTAGGACGTGTGTCTCTGAAAATAGACGTAGAAAGTGAATTCAAACAGACAGTCACGTGTTTTTTTTGCAGTATCGTAATATACACAATGTTCGTGATGAGAGTGATTCCTTGTAATCGCAAAGAATAACACGTGTCGATGCCGTCACCAAGTGACGAACGAACAGCTAGCCAAATATTAACAGAAGCAATTTCCGGGTTCCTGACATGGAAAAAAAAATATGCATCTTATTTTCTCCGAGAAGCGAATATACGATCGATATTCTTCTTCATATTTATTTATTATATACAGGGTGTATAGGTGACAGGGCGTATAGTATTTTACTGGCGAACCGTTGATCCTAAAGGCATACTTCCAATTGGATAAAGTATCCAGATAACGGATAGTACTCAGACATGTCACTCATGTTGAAAAGGGTTGTGTAGTTATTAAACTAAAAACATTAACGTTTTATATAGGTCCTCTGTTCTCTGACTTTCAGTTAGGAAGTTGTTGCCCCCCTAGCTCTCCTGATGCCGACAAAAAACATGCCATGGTTCTAAGTGCAATATTCACTGACGGCCGTATTCACCGACATAGTTTGAATCGTAGGTTAAAGGATTAGCGATCGACACGAATTGGTTAAAATCCGTGTCGATCTTCAATCCTTTCACCCGCGATTGTAGTTTAAACTCTGTCGGTGAATATGGCCGTGAGATATTTGAATGCAAAAAGAGGGAAGGAAGTTGAGAAAAAAGAGCATTATATGTAGTTAAGCATTTTACTCACATTTAATGCTGTTTTCCCAACTTTCCTCCGTTTAGAATTCAAATACCTCAGTGAATATTGCCCTCAGTAACAGGGTAGATAGATAGATAGATAGGACCGCTCACAGCCCCGGACTGATGCAAAGCACCTTACTTCCGTTACCTCAAAAGAGGCTGAGTTGTGTCGGAAAAGTTAGCAAATATTTATAGTGGTGGCTCCCCGTGCTCGCAAGTTTCGAATTACTCGCGTCGTTCTCCCCATGAAGACAGCCATCAACTCAATGCAACATATAAGCCATTTGACAAAAATGGGTGACTGAATCCAATGCCTACGGAGAAAAATTGCACGTGCGCCCAGTGGCACATAAGGACCGAAGACCACAGCCTGGGATTTCGAAAGAAGTGTGGAAAAGACTTGTGGGCAAGAAAGAAGAAAAAGAAGCTGGCATGTTGAAGTGGGAGAGATTTGAGAATGGTCTAAATACACAATGCATACAAATTACATATATACAGCGCCTCGACTGTGACGGGAAGCGAAGAAACAAAGCCTCCGTCCACAGTGCTGAGCAGTTCTGCTCTCCCTTCCCCTTACAGAACATGCAATATATACACACACACAGCCCGCATTGCGAGGGGAACAATCAAGCAGAGCCTCCGTTGGCAGTGCTGGGCATTCACCGCAGTGGTGGTTTTCTGAAGTTGGTTTTCTGTGGTTCCTAGCTTCGAGGCGTGACTGTGAGCCGATCCCCCCCCCCTTTTCACTCATTTATGCAGTTCTTGTGTAATTGTATATTGTTTTAATTTTTTACATAAATACAAGATGAAACAAAAAATCAGCCAGGGCGTCACCCTGGATGAAATGTACTAAGTTTGAGTCGATGGCACGACATCTTGTCGCTCTATGATGATCTTCGTATTTTGTGAGGGATATCTCGGTTTGTGAGCCACATCATTACACATTTCTTTACATTCAACTTGGCATTGTTGTATGAATTCTATCTTTCGACATTTGTGATCAGCTCCTGGAGGTTACTTGGCGCTTTCAAGGGCTTCCTGTCGGTTGAAATTAATATAACATCGTTAGCGTATAAACCCAAGATGTCCTTTGGTACCATGGGATAACACATAGAAATCTTCAAATCTTCGTGCAGATCGATGAGGCGACAAAATTTTGGTGCTCGAGTGAAGCGCCTGCGGATGCAATTCTGGAATCGTTGTATTTTGTAATCCATGAAAATATTGTGTATCGTCGGGCCCAAGCTGGAGCCTTGGTTAATTCCGGCGGTTATTCCGGCTTCTTTCTGATAATGAGTCGTTTGTCTTGACCTGAAAGCATCATTACCCAAGATTTTCTTTTGGACGATATGGTAGAGGAATGCCTTTTCGTCATCCTCGCTACCAAGCCAGAGAACAGAAAAGCGCCACTAGAGGAAGCTCTTTTAAAGGTCCTAATTTGCAATATGGGGATCACGTACGTGGTATTGCGATCGAAGCGACTTGCTATTAAAATAATGATTTATCCACGATGGTCCTAGAACATACGTACTCAACCCAGCACCCCCGCGGGCGAAACGCGACCCTCAGAGTCATTTGATGTGGCCCGCGATGAATAACCAAACCCAAGAAAGATTGCGAAATCATATTAGCACATTTCTATACTACTTCAGTGGCTCGCGGTGTGTTTCCAGATCATTTAAGCTGCCAACGGTGCATATCCAGATCGCCTAAGCGGCCCCAAGCACATTTAAAAATCACTTGAGTGACCCACAGCCCACTTACAGATCACTTAAGCTTCCCGCGACTTATTTACAGCTACTTCACTTAAGGGCCGTATTCACCGACATGGTTTAAACTGTAGTCACAATTTTTGGATAAGAGAGCAACATAGATTGGTTAAAAACCTGAATTTAACCAATCCGTGTCGATCTGTTATCAAAAATTTGTGACCATAGCTTTAAACCATGTCGGTGAATACCGCCCTTAAGCAACCCACTGCACTTTTATAGTTGACTTCGGTGTCTTTCGACACATTTCCAGATCATTTGCATTGCCTCAGACACATCTCACAGTTCAGTTAAGTGGCTCACTGCATTTTTATAGATTACTTATTTGGCTTCACGCACATTTTCAGCTCAGTCAAGCGCTCCCCGTCACACTTTCAGATAACTCGAATGAATCCCGGTACATTTACAGATTACTCATGTGGCTCACAGCACACTTCCAGATCACCTAATTGGCTCCTGGCACACATTTCTAGATTATTTTAATTGCCCGAAACACGTTTCCAGATGACTCGAGTGATCCGCAGTACCCTTTCAGATCTGATCTGAGTTTCTCGGGGCTCTTTCCAGGTAACTCAAGTGGACCGCGACACGTTTGTAAACGGGCGCTCCCAGGGAAGTACGGGGTAATTTGTCCCCGCACAGAGAGAGAGCCCTTGTACTAGAAGGACTGGTTTTTAAAGCGTTCCGGAATATGTGTAAACCGTGTAAAATAACAATCTCCAGAGCAGAAGCAATTTCCAAAAACAAACGTAGACTTCACTGTCCAGGGTAAACGCAAACACACACACACACACATTAGATAATTTTTGATGTACTTTTGATTAGTGTATGTTTATGTACGGTGTCCTTGATTTAGTTACGAGATATCTTCAGTATTGCGGGACGTGCGTCTCTAGAAATAGACATACAAACCCGGATGTTCCACAGTCACGTGTTGTTTCTAGTATTGGGATCTACACAATGTTTGGTGATGAGACTTCCCCTCGTAATCGCAAAGAATAACACGCGCCGATGCCGTCGCCAACAGCAAGTCAAATATTAACAGAAGCAATTTCCGGGACCGGGATTCAAAAAATGATTTCATTTACTGGAGCGGATGCGATCGATATTCTCTTTATATAGATTCTTCCACAATACATATTGGCTTTTATCACTTTTGATAGAAGAACTACAGGCCAATAGAATTGAAGATACGGCATATTCCCGCTAAGAGTCGCCCTTAGGGAACAGGGCCCTGCACTCACGGTAAAATTGCAGGGTTTCGATAATCCTTAACATATTTTCCTCACCAATTCTGAATTTTCACCCATTTTGGATTCATTGCGTTTATCGATTCCTAATTTTTCCATTAATGCTGAAATGATTTCTCTCATCACAATTCTGGAGTTATTTCTTTCATTAATTTCTGATATTGCCTTTGTTTCTGTGTAATCGATTTCTGAACTAGTTCTTTCATCAATTATCGAAATGTTTATTTCATTATTACTAGAATTGTTTCTCTTTTATCAATTCTGTAATTTTTTCCCATCAATTCTGTAATTATTTTTTCATCAATTCTGGAATTATTTTTCCATTAATTCTGTAATCATTTTTTTTCATCAATTGTATAATTATTTTTTTTCATCAATTCTGAAATTATTTTTTCATTAATTCTGTAATTATTTTTTTTCATCAATTCTGGAATTATTTTTTCATCAATTCTGGAATTATTTTTTCATCAATTCAGGAATTACTTTTTCATCAATTCTGGAATTATTTTTTCATCAATTCTGGAATTATTTTTTCATAAATTCAGGAATTACTTTTTCATCAATTCTATAATTATTTTTTTTCATCAATTCTGGAATTATTTTTTCATCAATTCTATAATTATTTTTTTTCATCAATTCTGAAATTATTTTTTCATTAATTCTGTAATTATTTTTTTTCATCAATTCTGGAATTATTTTTTCATCAATTCTGGAATTATTTTTTCATCAATTCAGGAATTACTTTTTCATCAATTCTGGAATTATTTTTTCATCAATTCTGGAATTATTTTTTCATAAATTCAGGAATTACTTTTTCATCAATTCTATAATTATTTTTTTTCATCAATTCTGGAATTATTTTTTCATCAATTCTATAATTATTTTTTTTCATCAATTCTGAAATTATTTTTTCATTAATTCTGTAATTATTTTTTTTCATCAATTCTGGAATTATTTTTTCATCAATTCTGGAATTATTTTTTCATAAATTCAGGAATTATTTTTTCATCAATTCTATAATTATTTTTTTTCATCAATTCTATAATTATTTTTTTTCATCCATTGTGAAATTATTTTTTCATCAATTCTGGAATTATTTTTTCATCAATTCTGAAATTATTTTTTCATCAATTCTGGAATTATTTTTTCATCAATTCTGGAATTATTTTTTCATAAATTCAGGAATTACTTTTTCATCAATTCTATAATTATTTTTTTTCATCAATTCTGAAATTATTTTTTCATTAATTCTGTAATTATTTTTTTTCATCAATTCTGGAATTATTTTTTCATCAATTCTGGAATTATTTTTTCATAAATTCAGGAATTACTTTTTCATCAATTCTATAATTATTTTTTTTCATCAATTCTGAAATTATTTTTTCATCAATTCTGGAATTATTTTTTCATCAATTCTATAATTATTTTTTTTCATCAATTCTGAAATTATTTTTTCATCAATTCTGGAATTATTTTTTCATCAATTCTGGAATTATTTTCTCATCAATTCAGGAATTACTTTTTCATCAATTCAGGAATTACTTTTTCATCAATTCTATAATTATTTTTTTTCATCAATTCTGAAATTATTTTTTCATCAATTCAGGAATTATTTTTTCATCAATTCTGGAATAGTTAATTTCAATAATTCTACATTCCCATCATACCTGAAATTATTATTAGTTTCGTGAATTTTTAATTTTCATCAATTCCGGAATTATTTCTTCTAACCATTCTAAATTTTCGTAATTTCTGGGACAATTTTCTTAATGCTCCAGCGCACGATCTCCGATTAAGCGTCGTATTCGTATATGCGGGTAAAAATTTTCAATTGTCATTTAATACCGTAGTTTATACATTGAAAACTGATGAAGAATCAACATTAATAATGCTTCTTTGATAAATAGTACATCGAAATGAAATGAAGATTACAATGAATTACAGAGATTTCCTTAACTATATTCTTTGTCAAGATTATCTCTCGCGCGTGTATAATATTCTAAATAAGTCTAAAATACAGGGGCGTAGCCAGAAATTTCGTTCGGGGGGGGGGGACCACTTTCATTTCGGGGGGGGACCAAAGTGACAGAACAATAGATTTGGCCATCTTTTTCCTTTTTTCGGTCATTTTCTCACATTTCGGGGGGGGGGGACAGACCCCCAAGTCCCCCCCCCCTGGCTACGCCCTTGCTAAAATATAATGTTGTGGTTATACGAAATTCGTGGAAATGTTTTGTTTTTGCAACGGCTCCGGTCTGTGGACCGACAAACCAGTCACGACCCAGGCTCTGTCCCTCCAGGGATATAAGCCTTTTGCCCTTGCGGGTTGGGTCGCGCCGGTCCGTGGACCAGCAGTTGAAGAACACTGTGCAATGTAGCTACTGGAATCTCATCGAATTTACTTATGATAATACATGTAGATAGACTAGCGGTTCTCAACCTCTTTTTACGCGCAGAGCAATATTTACTTTAAAATTTCTATGGCGAACTCCTAGGTCATGGAACTTGGATCAATTTTGTGGCGGGGGGCTGGGGTGGACCTTCCCAATAATTACTGTATAAACAATGCAACGCATCCCTCCACTCCCCACCCGTGCTTGAGACCTGCATGTAAGGGACGCTATTAACTTTCAGCTTCCCATCCCCCCCCCCCTATTTCATACTGGCGCCTCTCACCCAAAGGCCGCTTTTTTAGAAATTTATTTATCTTATCCGATGATTTAGTTTATTGTCCTTGTCCGGCCACGGAGTCCTTGGAGAAGCACACAGAGCACTGGTTGAGAACCCCTGACCTAGAGAGTTTGCAAGCATGTGGACAAGGGCGTCGGAAATGTTTCGAAACTGTGGGTGCTCGTCTTTAGTTTTATATCAGAAATTTTAATTTATGGATCAATTCTGGGGGTGCTCGGATCCATGTCACAAATTACCGTGGGTGCTTGAGCACCCACAGCACCCCCGGCTCCGACGCCACTGCATGTGGATGATTGAAAGAGGGACCCAGACCGTGAGGTACCAGTTCGGTGAATGAGCGAAAGAGTGACCTAAAGAGCATATGGGCAGGAGAGTGACCAAAATTGTTATCTAGAGAACGTGTAAGCATGGGAGTGACCGACAGAGCAACGGAGCAGGTCAGTGATAAAAAAAATAATGATCAAAAACCTGTGCAAGCATGTAAGTAACCAAAACATCTAAGGTTTGTAACCTTTATTAACTCGTCTTTTTATTATAAGATTTCTATTGCGTAACAATCCCCCTCCCCCCCGCCACGTAGACCTTTCTTAAGAAACAACATTTACTAATTTATTTTGTTTTCCCCGAACGGCCTCGGAACCCCTGAGAAGTGCTCACGGAGTACCGGTTGAGAACCGCTGATGTAGACTTTACCCAGTAAAAAAAAAGCGTCTTATTTTGATACGAGTTATCTTCAATAATCAATCAATCTTATTCCTCTTGGGCACCTTACCCATCAGATGCGTCCGAACAGTGCGTTTGAGACGATGATGATTTATGCCGGCACGTTCCATGACTGACAATGAAATACGATGATAACTTATTTCTATATTGAGAATACTGTATTTAGAGATAGACTTGATATCATCATCTAAATTATTGCTTCGGCATATATATAATCCCTCTCATCTAATCCTCGTACACTGTCAAGTCGCATCGATGTGACCATTTATCACCAGCATATATCTAAAAAAACGATTTTATGCAGTCTGGGCAAGTTGGTCTGGAAGAAACATAATAAGATGCTTGGGAAAGTTTTCACATTTATCTAGATCAGGGTTTCTCCACTTTTCTGAAAACAAGGGCGAGTAAAATGTCTGAAACAATTTGACGAACCACTCGTGTCCCGTATTACGGGACATTTATGTAATTTTCTTTGTCCCGTTTTTTTTCTCACGATATTTATTTGATTTTGTAATAGTTATACCAAAGCCGTAATATAGACAGCGTATTCATAATATAAGTTATATTATGATGATTATGGCAGAAATTATACATATTATGTGTGAATATTTGTGAGGTCTAACTTTCAGTCGTGGAATTTAAATTAAGATTGGTGATTTTGCCTACTTTTGACGATGTCTTTGATGACAACTGGCGATGTCCCGTATTTTTAGAGTTATTATTTATAAGATCTCAGTTTACCGAATTTTTATTTTCTTCAATGAAATATCGTGGTCATCAGATCATTCCAATATTTCTTTCATGAAATACATTTTTGTTTGCTGCGATTTGTAGTAGCCCCTTATTTTCCGTACCCTTCAGCAATTTTAGCAGCAATTAGCAAATTTGCATGCAAAGCTATTAACTGCATTTTTTTTTTTACAAATTTTAGTGTTGAAATCGTATTTAGGATCGCAACTTCTAGCATTCTCCTTGATGACGCATAGGTGAAACTATGTATAAAGGCGTAATTTTATTCGAACCAATATGGATGCCATTAATATCAATTACCAACGGATCAATAATTTTATTAACGGCAGTATTCACCAACACAGTTTAAACTGCAATCGCAGGTGAAAGGATTGAAGATCGAAACGGATTATTTAAATTGAGGATTTTAACCAATCCATGTCGATCGCTAATCCTCTAACCTGCGATTGTACACTGGAGAGCCAAAAAAACTGGTTCACCTGCCTAATATCGTGTAGGGCCCCCGCGAGCACGCAGAAGTGCCGCAACACGACGTGGCATGGACTCGACTAATGTCTGAAGTAGTGCTGGAGGTAATTGACACCATGAATCCTGCAGGACTGTCCATAAATCCGTAGGAGTAAGGGGTGGGGTGGAGATCTCTTCTAAACAGCACGTTGCAAGGCATCCCAGATATGTTCAATAATGTTCATGTCTGGGGATTTTGGTGGCCAGCGGAAGTGTCTAAAGTCAGAAGAGTGTTCCTGGAGCCACTTTGTAGCAATTCTGGACGTGTGGGAATGTCGCATTGTCCTGCTGAAACTGTTCAAGTCCGTCGGAATGCACAATGGACATGAATGGGTGCAGGTGATCAGACAGGATGCTTACGTACCTGCCACCTGTCAGATCGTCGTATCTAGACGTACCAGGGGTCCCATATCACGCCAACTGCACACGCCCCATACCATCACAGAGCCTCCACCAGCTTGAACAGTCCACTGTTGACATGTAGGGTACATGGATTCATGAGGTTGTCTCCATACCCGTACATGTCCATCAGCTCGAAGCAATTGGAACCGAGACTCGTCAGACCAGGCAACGTGTTTCCGGTCCTCAACAGTCCAATTTCGGTGTTGTCGGGCCCAGGCGAGGCGTAAAGCTTTGTGTCGTGCAGTCATCAAGGGTACACGAGTGGGCCTTCGGCTCCGAAAGCCCATATCGATGATGTTTCGTTGAATGGTTCGCACGCTGACACTTTTTGATGGCCCAGCATTGAAATCTGCAGCAATTTGCGGAAGGGATTCCCGATATTCACGGTACGCTCGTGAAATGGTCGTACGTGAAAATCCAAATTTCATCGCTACCTCGAAGATGCTATGTCCCATCTCTCGTGCGCCGAATATAACACCACGTTCAAACTCACTTAAATCTCGATAACCTGCCATTGTAGCAGCAGTAAGCGATCTAACAACTATGCCAGACACTTGTTGTGTTATATAGGCGTTGCCGACCGCAGCGCCGTACTCTGATTGGTTCCATATCTCTTTATTTGCATACGCATGCCCTGTACCAGATTTTTTGGCTCTTCAGTTTAGTTTAAACTCTGTCGGTGAATACGGCCATTAGTCTGCCTACCTATGCCATCGTAGCGGACCACCTATTGGTTGTTAAACGCTGATCTAGATTCATACCGACTGCTGTCCGTTGAGAGGCTGCAGGAAAATACTTGTCGGAATATACAGGGGGTCAGGTAAGTCCTAATGCTACCTTCATCTCATGAATTTTAAATATATATGTTACGGTAAAACCCCAAGACTGGCAAAACCTAGGTTTTACCAAGGCGAGTTGGTAAAAGCCCGAAAAAAACGTGTAACCGTTTTCACTTCGGACTTCCACCGAGTCAAAGCCTGTTTTTAATGAATCACTAAACCATCATGAACTAAAAAAGTTTCCTGATGCTTATCAATTTATTATTAATTCTAATTATTGAATGATGTAAATTAATTAATAATTAAAATTTTTAGTAACTTTCTAACAAATGCTGCTTATAAATAGATAATTATAAGTATTTAAGTGAAACTTATTTTGTCATGAACCCATTTAACTTATTAAATAAATTAACTAAATAATTGGTCATTAATCAACCCTTAATTATAATTAATTATTAATTAAGTGACAACAACTAATAAATTCATGATGGCCAATTGATTCATTAAAAATGGGCTTTCTAATTTAGTCTCAACACTATATATATATATATATATAACTTTAAATCAATTAATTAATAGAAAAAAAATTATGGCAATTATTACTTGCATAGTTAGCGTCAAGAACTGAAAAATTCATGTTGATTAATTAATATATTTGTTAATTATTAATTAATTGTAATTACTAAGCAAATATAATTATTAATTAATGAAGGACAGGAACATGATGTAATCAACTGATTAATTAAGAACGGGCTTTGACTTGGTAAAAGTAAAAATGACAACGTTTACAAGTTTTTTTCGGGCTTTTACCAGGTAAAACCTAGGTAAGAATAATTTCACAAATTTAACTACAATTTGTATCTTTTTCGGCAAAAAACCTTCACAGTTAATCATTGTGTAAGGAATCCATACATGAGATTCCCGTCTCAGTATAGTTTCTGTGTGTTTTCATGCGTGTGTATATATTGCATATTCCTTAAAAAGTAAGGGAAGCAAAACTACTCAGCTCCTCCTCCATCTTTACTTCCGAAAATGGAAGCCAGATGGCAGCATGAACACGAAACAACCGCAACTCAACAACATAAATAATACATTAGGGCCACACATTCACTCAGAACACACACACACATGTGCCGATTTGTTAGAAATTCCATTGAGGAATGTATATGAGGTAAAGTAGTTTTAGTAGTAGCATTTATGTGCCGCTGGTTGCACGGTTTCTCCCTGGTCATTGGGTTCAGATATCCAATTTCAGTCAAAATTGCTTGTACGTTACATCGACTTGATAGCTGTCTTCATAGGGAGAACGACGCGAGTGATTTGATACTAGCGAGCAAGGGGGACCACTACTATTAATCTTTGCTTTAGTTGCTTTGCATCAGTCCGGGGGTTGTGAGCGGTGCTATCTATCTATCATATCGGAGATTGTGATCAGTAGATTTTATTGGACATCTTGAATCATTGATTTAAATATTGTTTTTACGATTATCGTCTCATTAGTGATGAGGTAAAAAAAAATTCTTAATAATTATAACTCCATAGTTGGGGCTTTATAATTAATCATCCATGAAATAATTAGATATTCGTGAACGTCACGTCGGATTTTGTTGTTAATCTTTTTCCGTCCAAAATAAGATTTAATCGATTTTCTAAATTTTTCCCCCAGTTATTCATCCTTCTGGTCATTTAGTTCAGGAATAGATGCCAACCAGAAAAATGTATGAATGTTTTCTGGACTTGGGCCTTGTCCATAGAAACAACATTGGAATCAAAAACCAGAAAAATTAAGTTTTATTCTCCCTTAAAAATAGGTTATTTCAAAAGCAATTAAATTTATGACATAAGTAAAGAAATGAGTGAAATTTTTGTTTTGTGTGAATTAAGATTGGAATCTCAGACATTTCTTCAAAATAAAATCACTGCTTTCATGTAAGGAAACTATTTTTTTACAAACTAATAAAAAGGGATGTTCTCGATTGTAACATTCGCCTTTAAAAGATTAATACAGAGGAACCTCCCATATAACGAACGAACCTTTTCTGATTCGCGGTCCAGTGGAATAGGGTTTTAATCAGGAGCGTAGCCAGAAATTTCGTTCGGGGGACACCACTTTCATTTCGGGTGCGGACCAAAGTGATAGAACAATAGATTTGACTATATTTTTCCCTTTTTTCGGTCATTTTCTCACATTTCGGGGGGGGGGGGACTAGATCACCGAAGTCCCCCCCCCCCGCTACGCCGCCCTTTTTATTAATATATTTCACTGCCCATTAGCGAACACTCTCGATAGCGGACAGTAAAATAAGAGGAAAACTGAATTTCTATTTTCCAAACTATAACTTATAAATTTTTGGTCAAGGGGCCATTCAAGTATTACGTAAGCAGATCTTCAGCCAATTTTGACCCCCCCCCCCCTTGTCAGCAAAAGTCAGCAAAGCACTGACCACCTCCCTCCCCCAGTCAGCAAAATTTCGTCAGCAGCTTAGAATATTTCATATCTTCAAAAAGGGGTGGTTGATGACGTCATCAAATCCAAACTCCCCCTCTCCATCTTGTCATCAAAAGTCAGCAAATCCGAAACCCCCCCCGATGCTGACGTAATACTTGAATGACCCCCAAACACCGAGAATTTATCATATTCAGCTAAGATTATGTCCAATCCCAAGCTCGTGATAACCGTAAATCAATTACTTAATTTACTGAACATAACTATGGTCCAGGATGGTAAATTCGAATGATGATGTTGGTTTTGTTCGTTGATAACGTGTGAAGAATGCCAACATTTCAAGACTGATAATGTTGTCATGAATGTTTTTATCTTCTTCACACTTATTTTAATTTAATTTTCATTGCAAAATATATGTGTAGTGCACGTATCATGTATGGGTAAAAATAATTAATTGGTTTAATGAGGAGAAGAAAGGTTGTACACACATTTTACCATATTTGCCATTTGGGAATCATGCATAATCGCCGGTAAAAGCGATAGATGATGTGGAGTTGAATCAAACTTTCTTTATCGAGATGATTGGTGCACCTAATTAATTAGACGTAATCATGATCATAACCACCGGTGTATCACTTTTACAGTAACAGTAATATTTCAACATTAAAATCTATAGAAACCGATTGCGACCGAAACCAAATGTCGTATAAATGTGGAAGTCGTATAAACGAGGTTCCGCTGTATATCACACCTCCCCATAAGCGCACACTCTCCGTTAGCGGACAAAAATTTTGGTTTCATGGGTGTCCGTTATCGAGAGGTTCTCCTATACACTCCAAAAACCTAAGAAATTGCCACAATAATTTATTAAATGGTGAAAACATATTTTAACATATGCAATTAACATGAGAAAACATATTTTAACATACGCAATTAACATGGGAAAACATATTTTAACATATGCAATTAACATGGGAAAACATATTTAGTTATGAATTAAATACTATTTTTTATGTAAGTCCTAATAGGTTTTAATTAATGTAATTCATTTTGATGTTTCATTGATTTCAAACAAATTTTGATGAGGAAGAGCATTGTGATTCAGAAGATAATGTTTATTCTTCGATAGTGTTAACTTTATTAGGCGATAAAACCCCTCCGGAAGATCTCATCCAATCGGCCCGCTTCTTCCTTTTTGTTACATTGAACATGAGTCATTCTCATGTCAATGTTTCTTTTATGATGTAAAAGATCTGCAAACTTGAATGTTCTGTGTGGGCTAAGTAGAAAAGATTAACTACCAGAGTACCTATAACATGTGTTTTTCCTCGTTGTCTAAATTGGTCGTTTCTCGAGAACTGATCCAGTCCGGATCAGAACTCGTTTCGAAGAACCTTGACCTTCAATGAACGGAGGCTGCTTTCTAAATTTCTATCACCGCAGTCCTCGGAAAATCGCCAAAAGTCACAGCCAAAATCATTCATCATTGTTACACACGCTAGTTATGTGAATGTGAATTTTTTTAAAAATAGAATACTGTTATTTCAGTCATTATACTTTTTTATACCAAATTAATCGTAATCTTCATTAAGCGGGTATATAACACAGGGATTTTATTGAATACAGGTATCCCTCGCTTTACGAGATTTCGCTATAACGCGATTTTGCAAGTGTGGGATTAGAAGTCGTAACCTGCTAAATTTGACCTGGAGTTTGATGTTAATCTTGGGAATGGGCTTGCAAATGACAAAATCCATTGGATTTTATAATTTAGATGAGACAGGTGTGGGACTTCACTCAAATCCAATTCACCACATTTCATAAATCAACACCCTTTGATGACATTGACAATGCTATCAGAATTTCAATCAACGCAAAAGATGCCTAATGAGACTAGAATTGTCGCATTTGCGAAGGGTATTCAGAATTGTCTGATAATTCTATTGGTACTGAATTTTTCATAGACACGAAGAATGCAGCTTGTCACCTGAATCTCGACTGTTTCATCAAAAACAGTTATCAGTCCATCATACTAGACTCTCTTCAGAAAAGAAAACATACACACTTAAATCAATCAAAAGTAACGACTAAAGACACCAGAGGCGCTGACATGAAGAAAACATTGGGGAGGGATGAAATTTGCATGTTGTCCCGCACATACTGACCCGCACTGAAATGCGTACACAAGAGAGGGAAGAAGGAAAGGATGATGGGGAGAAACTGTTGCATCGCTGCCGATTAATCGTAACAAAAACACGAAAACGTTTTAATTTCATGACTTTTTTTTACGTGCCCGCGTCAGGCAAGTGTGTGAAAATAATACATGCCCGGAAAGAATTTTTATATGCTCCGGGCATGTCGGGCCCATTTGTTTTCAGCCCTACTTCTTCATGTATTTCCTAATAGTCAAAACTATATTATATTCGTATAGGTGACAACAATAATAATTTGCATTTTTAATAAGCTCGGTAACCACTTCATCATTTCCAGATGACTCCTTCAGTACATCAAATATCCTACATCATTTTTACCTAAAAGGAAAAAAAAAAACAACAACATATTTTCTGGAGTTCCCAAGAAACAAACGAAAATACGCAATTATCATTCAGCGATAATCAATTACGAGCATTCATGAATATTTAATCATTATAGATTATCTTTATATGATAATAGAAAGAAAGACAGATAAAGACCATCAATCATATTTCGTGCGTCTCTTATTTAGGAACATAAAAGACACTCCACGTGTTTTGTTTTCTTTCCGCGACGCCCATTTTACTGTAAAGAAAAAAAAAAAATCTTAGCACATAGCTGTCCTCACATGTTGCATAATAGTCAATGGTGAGAATTGGTATGTCCTTGGGAATATGTGCCCAGTTGATTCGCGTGGACCGTGGCCTCTGGCTTCGTTTCAAGGGTACGCACAGCAACAAGGACAGAAAAGAAACTGAAAGTGGTCTAATGACTACTGAATAGACCATATTTAGACATTTTCGCTTGACATTTTATGGCTTGACCTTCGATGGAATCCACTTTTCACCAGACATTTCTCTACTGATTATTGGACGGAGTTGCGCAAGGTTTGGTTCTCGCTCCGGTGGAATCGCTCTCATTTCGGAATAATACAATTGGGGATGTTAGAGAGGAGAGATAATGTATTCCGAATATTAATGAAGATGGTATTGATATGGTAATTCGCTTGGCATTTAGGGAAAATTGAATTCAAAATTATTATTTTTTTAAAGTATCGTAAAATTTGCTATTAGAAGATATTCAGCCTTTTCAAGAATTACTATCCAGAAAACAATAGATAACAGCAATGGTATACAGTATTAACAGAACTATTTTCTCTTAATTTCCAACATATTTATTACTTTTCCAGATTCAAGAGTTTACTTTAGTTGCACCAGTGGTTATTAATCACCCTCTAGGCTTAAAAATCACGCAGTGAGAAAAATACACTAATGCCTCTGTCTATGATTGTCCATTCTAGGTCAGCGTTTCTCGACCTGTGGTCCGCGACAATGGCATAGGTAGTTCGCAGACAGACTTTATAAAATTATTTACCCGTTGTAATATTGATATTAGTAAGGCCGATATTACACTATAAAAGTTCTCTAAAAGACCTTCTATAAAACTTGAAAAATTCAACCAATTAGATTATCGGTTGCATTTGGTCGAATGTAACCAGTGAGCTTTATTGGTTGGATTTTTTGAGTTTTATAAAAGGGATTTTATCAAACTTTTATAGTGTAATATCGGCCTAATATCCATATTCTGGGTTCAAGTAAAATGATACCTACATACATCATCGAGGAGTATGCAGGAAATTGCGATCTTAAATATACGAGGTATCACTAAATCTTGCGTCAAATCGCAAGTTATTTCTTTTGTAAGAATTGCAAATTATTGCTATCAATAAAATTTGCTAATTACTTCTAAAATTTCTGAAGGGTGTGGAAATGAAATGCTAGTACAAATCGCAGTAAACAAAAATTTATTTCACGAAAAAATATTCAAATGATCTGATGACCGTATTTCATAGAGAAAAATGAAATTCGGTAAACTGGGATCTTAAATAACAATCCCTAAAATACGGGACATCGCCAGGTGTAGCCACAATCACCCCAATCGTGATTAAAATTCCTCAAAAATCTGAGTTCGAAACGTTAAACCTGATAAATATATGAGATGTGTGAGTGAATGTTTATAGTCTTCGCCATAATTTTCATAACACAATCTGTATTAGGAAAACGATGTCAGTGTGTGTGTGTGTTCCAGACTTTAATAAATATATTTATAACGAATTCAAATAAGTATCGTTGAAAAAACAGGGAATATATAAAAAAAATCGGAATGAAAATTACAGGAATCTCCCGCAATACGGGACACAAGTAGTCCGTCAGATTGTTTCAGAAATTTTACTGGTTCTTGTTTTCAAGTTTAATAAATGTATTTTATTCACAAATTTTTTTTTAACAATAGGAATATTCAGAAAAGATTAAAAAATTACAAAAAAAGGGAAAAAAATGACATCAAATGAGCCCCTCCGGGGATAGGATTCGCATCACAAAATTATCGTATACTTTGTTTCAACTTTACCAGAGCTGGACACTGACGGTCTGCTTTTCTGACCAATCCCGTACCATTTGGGTTGTCTTAAACAATGATGATACACGCACCATTCTAATATCAGGCTTGTCGTCCTTTATAAATGACATTCACCTTGGAAAAAAATGTCGTGCTTGTTGCTGATAGTGGTTGGGAATCACTAATTCAAGTCCTGTATCGTATGGTATATCATTTTTGTAGGATTATAATAGGGACAATGTGTCTTCATATCCAACTACACTGAAGAGCAATCGAATCAGATACAGCTGTCAATGTACAGAAGAGGTGTTGTGGGCGGCCCCTGAGAGATCAACACCATCTATAGCAGAAGGCCCCCGCGCGAAGCTCGTGACATCTCTGAAGAAGGTCATCTCCTATAGCCATCTCCTATAGCAGGCCGACGCATGAGGCATCTTTACCTTTTTTTTAGTATATCCAATGGCTATAGGCGAGATTACCGTCTTCAGTGACGTCACGAGCTTCGTCTGCTGCAGATGGTGTTGTAGCAGAAGAACCTACAGACACGGACATAACTTAAGCAACACTCCGGCAATAAAAGGAACGCTACTCACAGGAGCAGTCATAAATGAATGTATTATAATTTATCATAAAGACGGAGGATCTAAGTGCATTTGGTGGTGGTCAAATTGTCCGGCCTCACTCCTCGGAACGCGCAGACGCTGGGATTTTCACATTTCAAGGCGTCGAGGGTCAATCGTGAGTACATCGATTTCGGTAAAAGAATCCCATGCCAATGCCACCTGCCGTGTACATCAGCGTCTGAATGAGTACGGTCGACCTTAGCTAGTTTGCATTTTAACTGCGGGTACACAGCTCATGGTGTGCAACGAATCACTCTCAGCTATACAACGCTGACGCACCAAAACGAGTAAACAATTTCATCTTAAAGACCGATCTACTTGCCATGTGATAGAGAAACCGTCGTTCCATCCTAGTATTTTTGCCGTCGTCCACACGTCGCAAGGTACAACGATTCGCCTGGGCACGGGGACATTGCCACTGGACCCTAGAAACCTGGAAAAAAGTTACCTGTGGATGAGTGGAGTGCATACAGTACAGGTACAGTTCAAATTTCATAGATTTATGGTTCACTCATACCAGCAGGGTAACGTTGAAGCTAATGAAATTCTTGTATGGGGTATTGTTTACGTACACCGAAATGGAACCTCTGATGCGAGTGACGTCTGAACATCTTTGACAATGATATGCCCTGTTCGTAATGCTGCACAAATCCATTGACGGCCCTGTTCCTTAACAGGACAATGCAATAGGACTAGACATATCGCAGAAAAAATCTATCCGCGAGAAAAAAAAATTTTACCAGAAGAAAAGAAGTCTAAAATAATGTTTGTTTTGACTTTTGCAGGGCAGAGTGACCGTCTTTCGTATTGACAGATAAGCTACTATGAACTTTAAACATATTTTGTGATGCTATCATCTTCAATTTAAATAACTGCACAAGTAAAGTTTTGTGTAGCTAGTTTTTTAGTCGCCATGGTGACCTGGCGCCTGGAATTTGTCCAGCCCTGCAATGCACCATCTCATTACTCCTGCATTGTATCCGAATGGTCGGAGAATTACTCTATGGACGTTATGTAGATTCCATGGTTAGCTTGGTCACCAGACCTATCGGACACATTTGGGTTGCCTTTGAGGCCGACATTATACTATAAAAGTTTCATAAATGTTCATTTATAAAACTTGGAGAATTCAACCAATAACGTTACCGGTTACCTTCGAGCAAATGCAGTCGATGCCCTTATTGGTTGCATTTGTTAAGTTTTATAACTTTTATCAAATAAAAGTTAATACTGTATATTGATAAAATAACTTTTATCAAAATTTTACAGTGTAACACCGGCCTAACAGAGATGTTTAGGCCGTGCATGCCCCTACGCATTTCAACATGTCTTCTTCACGCTCATCTTTGTACAATGTTGAAGACTTTGTAAAATACGGCATTCGTACGTCGCCCGGACACTTCAGGTGCCTTGTCGACAAGAGCGAAAGGTGGAGATCCACAATAGAAAAAGGAAATATGGTTGATTTTATATATTTATTTTTTTCTTTAAACAACTTCCATTAATATCAAATAGAACAATATTTAATAAATGAATAATTATTTTGTGCTATACAGTTAGCATAGTTAATTGATTTTTTGATTCGAATCAGAATATCGTGAAACATTTCAAATAATAATATTCGCTACCAGATGGCACAACAAAAACTATACAATTTTCTTAACCTGTGATTATCACTATGACCAACACAAAATCCGTAAAATTTAGAGAGAGAGAGTCTACTATTTAAATATTTATTTGACTCCTCTCACTATATATTCTCTAATCTTAAATCCGATTCAATTTCATTCAGTGATTCGATAATAGAGGTTCTCTTCATGTGATCTTGGCCTAAAAATTTTATCCTCGTAATTGCACCAGTTGTGTTAATAGAAAGTCTAAGACTTGGTGCCAAATGATAAAAATCGCATTTGCCCCGTCGTCACCATATTTATAACGTCTGCCGGGATTCATTTTCCCATCTTTTCGCACTCGTTGTAGTCTTTCTTTTTTTCCCGTCTCCTGGCTCGTTTACAATATGATAGAGATCAAATCTATTTCAAGGAGAGAATAGCTTGGAGTAATGTCTCTGAGAATAACGTTGCATGACACGTTGGTTGGTTGATTGGTTGCTTTATATGTTGCGAAGTATAATCATGCGCGTGATATCGTGACAGCTTTTGAGAATCATCGGTTATGCCGCAAGGATTGAAAAGACTTCAATGTGGATCATTGTTTCGAAAATTGCGAAATCTCACAACAAGTCAGTAGTTCCAAAACATTTAAATAGTTTTCGAGTGAATCGGAGGAATCTTGGGAGCCGAAGGAAACGGTCAGAGGTTCGGCTGGTCAAAGTCCAAGTTCTTGCTGATAATACGGTTGTGATATTTTCTTGCGTCCAGCCGTACCCTTCAGAACCATTCGTTGAAAAAGGATCCATTCTAGACCACAACTCCAGTTGTAGCAATGAGCATAGAGGCATAACATCATTCCTATACCTCGCAACATATAAAGCAACCAATCAGCCAACCAACTTGTCATGCAACGCTATTCTCAGACGTTTCAACTGCGGTGGTTTAATCCTTCAAGCAGCGTAGTAGAATTCACTAAAACCATTGTAATGTCATCTGATGAAAAGTGCATGGTCGCTTATTTTCGTTCGAACAACCCACGTTTCTCTCACGACTTGAATGATGTCACTATCCCGGATGTTACCAGGGTCACCGATTTGGAAATTTTCATTCACGAGCGGCTTAGGTTTTCTGAAAATTGTTCAGCGGTGGCCAGAAAATTGAACAGAATGCTCGGTTTCATTCTTGAAAAGGGTGTCTTCGCGTTCTCCTAAAGTTATTATTTTACTTTTCCAGGGCTTAGTTTGACTTGGAATGGAGTATACCGTCAAGTTATAGAGATCATAGCTACAGAGAGAGACTGATTTGGTCGAGGGAGGAGGGTGCAGAGCATGTCTTTGTTGGCACATGGAGCTTGTGTTATGAAGGGAGAAGATTTTTTTGAAAATATTTACATTAGAGTGGCGCAGATGTCTGGGGGATGTGATCGAAGTGTTTAAAAATTTCAACGGCATTGATAAAATGAGCCATGAGTTATAACTATTACACTGTGAATCAACTGTTTCGTCAAGAGGACACCCGTGTCGTTGGGTGAGGGACAATTCTAGATTTTGCTGTCGCGTCGTTGGGACATTTTCCCTAATATAACTGTTAATTACTGGAATTGCTTACCTCGAGGCTGGACAAATCGCAAAAATTTCTATGCATCAGAACAGTTTTTTAGGCGTAAATTTTTTTTTTTGAAATCGAAAAAGAAATGTCTAGAAAAATTATTATTTTTTTACTTTTTGAGGGCTTAGTGACCATCTTTCATGTTGGCAGATATGCTGTTGTAAATTCCAAACATTTTGTGCTGTGCTCTGAGACTGCAATTTAGTAACTACACACAAAAAATTTCCGTCATAAATACCAGTTTTTCATTCGACATGGTGACCTGGCGATTGGAATTTGTTCAGCCCTAACTTTCCTCCGGGGATCGTGAATTCTAACACAATTAACACGTTCAAAACGAATACGATAAGCATATAGGGGTGAATCGAGAAGCTATCCATACTTAGAACAAGACAACCATTTCCTTTTATTTTATACTTTATCATAATTATTGTTTTTGGATATAATTGCTCTTTTATAGGGTTGCTGTTTGGATATATTTGACGTCCATATTTTTGTGAGCATCTCTTTTCAGCCACCTCGTTGGCTATTTTGCTGTTGCGGTCATTGTGTTTGTATATCTTCATTTTAATGAAGTAGCTTTTCTTCCGACTTTCATCAGGTACAAACAATTGGCTAAAGGGAAGAGTGTTTCATTGAGAAATACACTCTACTAAATGTCTGGGTTTGTTAATGCTGAAATAAGAGACTTCTGAGGAAGCGAGACGCCTTGTCAATGCCCTGGGGTCAATTAAAGGGTTAAGTTGGGCTGATGATTTTACGTATTGACACCTGCTTGGTAAGTTACCGTAGTCTATTGTAGGGAATCTCACCCCGGAATCGTATAAAAATGTATAGGCTATTTCGCGAAGGACATAGATGTGAAGCATTAACTAGGTGATATATGGTGGGAGAAAGTAATTGCAACACAACAAAGAAAGTTACTTTCTGGGTGAATAAGAATTGAAATGAACTTGAAGAAAGACAATACTGTTGCTTCCCCTCTGTTCATTTTACGATACGGGCAAGAGCGGCAACCAACATACCAGAAGGACACACAGATACTTCTTTCCTCATATATGCACAATAACGTGATACGCTGAGTAGTAGCATAGTGGTCTCCCTTATCCGAATGACAGGCCTGGAGGCACGTGTAAAGCACTACTTCTGTTCCAGCCCTAAGGCCACGTGGCTAAAGAGGCGTCAGTGGATCTGTGTTTAGAGTATCAGAAATCAACTTTATTCAAACAAATTTTGATTCATACTACACTCATGTTCATAAATTAAGGATAATTCAGAATCACACGGAAATTGAAATCTAAAGTAAAAATTTCACCTGTAGAATTATCACACACATCTGCAAGAATGATATGCAAATTTCAGGAAGCCACCAGATGATGCCGATAGTACGTCACAATGACGAGAGTGTAAGAGGGGGGTATATAAGGAATGGTGGCAAAGAAGTGAAATTGTTCACAGGAGTTCTGTTAGGCGCTCAGTGCCATAAGCGAATAGTTATGACACAGAGGACGCATGTGGATGATTTTTGACGTGGTAGAATTATCGGCCGCCTGGAATGTGGGCGTACTCAGATGGAAGTATCCGAGGAACTTGGAATTGCCCAAAGTGTCATCTCTAGGCTTTGCCAACGATTCCAAGATAACGGAAATGTCAGTAGACGTTACAGTACAGTCGCCCCCGAGTTACAACGCCGAATGAAGACCGGTATTTGGCGGTAACTGCCAAAAGAAGCAGACGGAGCACAGCATCCGACCTGTCTCGTCAGCTATCTGCAGCCACGGGTACCACAGTTTCAAGGCAAACCGCGCACAGACGTTTGGGAGATATTGGTCTATATGCTCGCAGGCCTGTCAGATGTGTTCCGCTCACGGCAACTCACAGTCGGCAACGATTAGCCTGGAGTAGAGAACATGCAATGTGGACATCGTCACAGTGGGCTTGTTTGATGTTTTCCGACGAGTCCAGGTTTGGCTTGCAGTCTGATTCACGTCGGACTTTCATATGGAGAACGCCAGGTACCCGTTACCACCAAGACAACATCACTGAACGACACCGTTACGGTGGTGCAGCATTGCTCGTTTGGGGTGGAATTATACTCTTGTCAGCTACTACAGTAGAGTTATAGACACTTACTAGGTTCCAGAACAGATCTGCATGTTCAAACCGGAACCATGAAAACCCAAATTTATCGGGACATCATTCTGGAACAACATGTACGTTTGTTTAGGGGTGCCATGGGCGCCGAATTTGTGTTTATGGATGACAACGCCCGTCCTCACCGAGCAAACATCGTAAACGAATGACTTGAATCTGATGATATAACCCGTATGGAATGGCCAGCATTCTCACCTGACTTGAATCCGATAGAGCATGTGTGGGACATGCTTGGCCGACGAGTTGCAGCCCGTCAACCACCTCCTACATTTGTACCAGAGAGCATTGCTTGCTGAGTGGAGTGATCTTCCCCAAGATCAGATCGATAATTTGATACTCAGCATGCCTAGGCGTTGTACGGACTGTATTTCATCGCATGGGAGACATACAATGTATTAACAATCATACCAACCATGTAATAGTAAGTTTTTGTAAAGGAAATATTTTTTACAATTGCTCCAGGGAGCAAAAAACTTCGTTTTTTATGAATGGTATCATACATACACCATAGTTTTTGGTCTTTATCTTTTGTTTAATAAATGGGCTTTATGAATAAGTAACGTTTGTTTTGTTTCTGAACCTTTATTTGCCGGAGCTGGCATTATCCTTAATTTATGGACATGAGTGTATTTTAAACCTCCAAGCGGAATGAGCGAGATGTCTCGTCTCATTGAAGAGGACTCTTACTGTATTTTAACATTATCAAGCCCAGGTATTTTGTAAACTTTATTTCTTAATTGAACACCTTCCCCGAATACCTCTTAATTTGCACCTTCTCTTATGCCGCAGTATTAGTTAAGAAGTACACAATGTCTTAATCCTGAATAGCTGAAAGTCCTGGTTGAAGGTGGGGGGGGGGGGGGGGCTCACAAAAAGGAAATATGGCAAAAAAAAAAAGCCATGAATGAAAAAAAAAAAACAAAACGAAACGTATTTCGCTTTTTCTGGTGGGGTTTTGATCTCTTAAAATGAATACTTATATCACTAGCCGCTCAATCAGCTTCATAGATATATATACCTCACTCTATCTGCATATGAGAAGCATCAGAATCAAATAATCCATTATAGACATTTTAGAAGTGAATTCTTCAGTGGCGTACAGCATTGCGAACTGCGTAAATATAGTAAAATCTCTCTAGTTCGGACACCGGCAGGATGGGAAAAATTCGTCCGTCAAAGACGGGGTAGGCCGTTAATCAGGGGTTTGAAATGCATGATTTTATTATATCCGATGAAATTATAATAATTATAATAGGAGTGACCGCATGAGAGGGGTATGTTAAGAGGGGTTTTAATGGACTAGAAGTTCAAAGAATAAAGGAAATGCATAATAAGTATATACAAGGTGGAGCCTCAAGTCCCTGGAAACTGGAGAAAACGAGGGGAAGAAGAAATTTCATCGTAATTTAAAACGGATGCACGTGAATAGAATTAATTTGATAGGAAGAAAACGCTTTTAATGGGCTTGATGCCATTTCGAAACCACAAGGGAAACGAAACCAATTACTTTAATATGGATTCAATGCAAAATATTAATAGAAAAACTGATTAAAAAAATATTTATTATTTTCAATAATTAATATTTGAATCTCGCTTTTATCCAGTTTGCAAAATGTGAAATTCATCCAGTTCACATCGCGTAAGCTTGTCTGTTTCGACCGTCATCTTATAACATCAGCGTTCGTTATACTACGAGCTGCATAAGTTCCGTTAGATGTGATAACACGATGAACCCTAATGAGGAAATCACAAACCAAACGTCCTACTCAAGCTAATCAAAAGCACATTCAATGGAATCATATTTAAGCATCGTAAAAGCCTCAGTGTAGGCATCAAATGCTATTTGGGCCATGTAGTAGGATTTCACTGTATTAGTGTCATTACGATGCGTTATCGCAAACGTGAAATGTTATAATTAATGTAAATGCAATAGTCAGTAGACAGTTATTTTCGAGAGACCACTTTCCACCCCCCCCCCTCAAACGTATGAGGGAACCATGTTATTGTATAAAATTCAACATGCGATGACAGTATTGCGTGTTATTTTACTTCTCTTTCTGAAGAAAAGTTTCTCTTTGAAGCGATATATTGATCTTTAGGTCTGCGTCCTTGAGATGCTCATTCTTTATGAATAGTATCATTAGGATATGGGTTTGAAAAAAAACGCAGACTTGTGACTTTAATCCGTAGTTTGCGCAGAAAAAAAAAAGGCTTATGCTTCGGACATGACTGGATTTTCAAAAGGAAAACCCTTTCGAATATTAAATGAGGAGAGAGAATTCCTTAATCTTTTGATCTCAGTTCGGAAAGCTTTCGTCATTGGCTGTTTTCTGTAGAAAAAAAAAAGAAGCTCAGTTCGCGGAATGAATTTCCGCAGCCTGTGATTGATGTTCCAAGTAGTGCGTAACATCATTAATTCAAATTTTTCGGAATCCGAAATTTCACGGAGTCCAAACTTTGTGTTGGAGAATGTAATTGCATATTTGGATCTTTATTTGATAACTCAATGATTGGAAAACCGGCAAAATCAAGTTGTTCTGAATATATAACAACTATCCAAGAGATATGAATCCGACAAATAGGTTTGGGGAGTTTTATTATCTAATTTCGCAAGGACAATTTCAATGTTTATCGGCAAGTTCGTGCCAATTTCAACTCTCATCGGTCGAAGTGCATTGATAATTTATACCTCCAACCTGATACAACATTTGTTGTTCAGTCTGCAGATGAGTGCACTTGGTATAATCCGAAATCTAAAATGTTCTTATCGCAGCTATGAATATGTAAAATGTTGGATATCATACCATGGACATAATGACCATTTTTCCTCTCCCGGGTTGAAACTAAGTGTTGAGACTTCCCTACAAGCCTGACACAGTTAATATTAATTGATATGGAAGGTCATGATATGTATAAGCCTTCTCATGCATCAAAATTCCACCCTGTGCATGTCTGGGTAAGCCGATGCGTTAATATTATCCTGACCATGGCCCCAACAAAGTTAGTGCTGGCAGGGCTCAAGCTCAGAGACCCTCGAACTCCATCGTTGACATAGTGGTGGCCGGCTGAAATAAGTTCCCAACTTCGAGACGTCAATGCGAGCCAATCTCCCCATTAAAATGTCTTGCCACTGAGAAGACCATCAGGCCTACACAACGGTACAAATAATAGATCATTACACTTCACTCACAGTTTGAAAAACAGATGTCAGCGCTTAAGAATTCACACAGGGTGCTAGATACTCGCTGACACTGTCAAGTGCACATGCGCCCTTCTGGCACAACTCATTCCGTAGTAATTTCCCCGTGGAAGACATTTCCCCGAAAGAAAGAAAACATAAAAAGCTATAAGGCAATTCTTACTTTTTTTGTTATTAGCAATTCTTATATTTATTCACACTTTAAATTCACTAGGGGGGAAAAAAAGCTCAGCCTATGAGGAAGCCCTTTCCCAGGATATGGGGGGCAGAGTCATGGATATATGACTTTGACTAAACACGGGCGCCAGAACTATGCTAGCGAACTCTTCCCGTTGCCGAGATAACGCCCAGTTCGATTTCGTGGAAAATTCTCCAATACTATGGTGACCCCGACAAACATCGTCTCTGAATTCTACGTGAATATCGAGGATGACGATATAATTTTGATCAACTATCGGCTTTTCTCTATTGATGAATTAAATGACAGTTTTTTTTTTTTTTTTTTTTTTTTGCACACACACACACAGTGCCCTTTAGCTTCATTTTATCTGCATATGACAGACGCGGCGTTTCCAAAGCATTCTGCAGTGTTTAACAGCAGCCGCTGTGGTGGTCGAGTGAAGTTGGTTTCCTGTGGTTCCCAAATTTGAGGTGCAAATACGAGCCGATCTCCTCATTGAAAAGTCTCGCCACGGACAGAAACAGGCCTACACACACAACGATACAATTATTCGATCAATACACTTCACTCGTAGTTAGAAAAAACTGATGGCAGATGGCAGCACTACACATGACAAGCATTACACAGAAATAAACTCGCGTCAGGTTTCACTACACATACTCGCACATTCCAACATGTACCAATTCGTTAGAGGTACCGCAGAGGTATACGAACGAGGTACATGTATGGTTTAGTAATAGTGTTTAACAGCAGTAATTTCTTGAAAATGATAATGAGATCACGACGGTGGGAAATTTTCACCATGTGATGATGATTCCCCAGTTCGTGTACGTTTTATTAACCTAGAAGCTGACTTGAAAGTAATATTTACCACGAGTAGGCACACGAAAAACTGCTATTTCAAGCGTCTGCGTCGAAACAGTAAAATATTGTTCAATGCTGCCTATAAATAAAGGAAGCGTCTCCGCGTCATATTAACATAGTAAGTAGACATTGCTGACTCGAGTCTTTTTTTTTCCCCCAACAGAGCTCCCGCGGATTTGGTGTTAGTAGTTTGTGGTCTTTACATAGAACAAATTCGACCCTTGCCTATTCATCACGCGTCTACGAACAAACTCGTATTCAAAAAAAACAACAACAACAACCATAATCATGGCTCGACTCCCCCGCAAACTTAAAAAACTACAAGCCGGAATTATTTTTAGGGATTCCTTTTCTTTCTTTCTGTGCTGGCAGTCATACAGTTGCCAGAAAATAATGAACGACCACTTAACAACTCGCACCACGTTCTTCCGTGTGTATGTCCTTGAAATACGAATAGGAATCTTCAAACAACGAGGAACTCAGAGCAGTAGTTTGTTAACCTCTTCCTGAGAAATTTTGTTTCTTTCCGCTTAGACTGTATTTCTTCGAAGTAATTTCCATCTCGAGTATTATTCTGGTTAACCCAACAGCGTGCACGCGAATGGGGTCCGAAAGATCGCGATCCTTCTGGAATCGTCCTCTCAATCCATGCACGTGAGCTTCTTCGTTTCTTCAGTGGCTGAGTTCAACCTTTTGCCGTCCTATGTCGAGGTGGACTCGATATAACTTCGTTTTTAAAACGGCCCCTTACGATTACAGGAAGAAGAATTCGGCTTCTCGGCAGAACTTATGAGCAACTGTATTCGAAACTTGCGGGAGCTATCATACACGGGGCCTTCCGTTTTTGTGGAAAGAGGCTCCACAAAGTACAAACTGCCCCAACGAAATACCGGAAAGTTTGGATAGTTAAAGGTTAACGACGTTATCTTCATAGTGCTGTTGAAAAACGTGTCATTTTGGTCATAAATTCGTTTTTCGATAAAGTAACGAATGCAGGTATCTAGAGCAAATTTTTGCGCAATGCATAATGTGTCTCGAAAAGATGCTTCATAACCAATTACTGTGGAGATGAAATAAGGTGGTGAAAGGCCATTTTGCTCACCAAAAATGGTGCAGAAGAAGAACTTCTTCCAAGCAAAGGAGAAAGTAAGTGATGAAGTAATTTTTTTCAGCGAGCATGAGACTCCCCTACAATTTAAAATGTGATGGAGCAGTGTTTGAATGCGCGAGCTGCCAGGCTGGCAAGTCTCATTCCGTATAGAAGAGAGGGTGATAAACCCGCTTGCGCGTGTACCACAATTAACATGTCATGTTATCAGGACTGTGACACGAGAATGCTTTTAAGAAGTTAAAAGAAATTTTATTTCATTTTTCACACGATCAAACTAATTCTCTCCTACTCTTAAACAATTATTTTCTTATAAATTACGCTCTTGTTCGCTGCCAAAGCTATATTTTGTATGGTAGGTACTCCTAAAATAAAAATTGTGTGATGACTTACTGTTCGATGCGAATCTGTTCAATTTTTCATGGGGCGAGATTCAGGATCGTACACATGATGGACATGCATTCTATGAAACAATAGTACTTTGTATATATATCCATAAATGCTTGCGGAGATGTTTGGGGGAAGGGTCCAAGCTCTCTTAGAAAAATTGTTGGTGAGCCGAAGCACCCTGAGTCCTCAGGTTCCGGTGTCTATGCCCAACATGGTGTAGGTAAGATGGACTTTTCTACCGATACAACAGTACCTAAGCTATACATACACAATCTACATTGCAATAATCGAATTCATGACTCGAAAACAAAAACAATTTGGAACTCAAAACAGTGACAAATTGGACATTTTTTACAAAAATAAGAACACAGCTGAACAATATTTTGCAGAAACGGATAGAATGCTAGTTTCCCGTAAAAACGGGACCCATGATCTGCTTGCTAAAGTTTGTAGAGTGGCATGCATATCGAAAATAATCTTGATTTTGGCACGGCTTGGAAGAAGGTTGGCAACTCCTAGTATAGAATTCTCACCTCAAAATGCTGAGCACGTTTCTAAGGCATAAAAATATTCTGGAGCTTACCATGTGCTGCCAAAAGCTATTAAATAGCTGTGCATGAATATATTATTGGCATTGAAGACACATTTCTTTCGAAAGAAAACACCTTTATATGTTGATAGAATCAATTTCGGTTTATTGCAATGCTATTTTGAAGGGTGAGTACTCAAAATTTCTCTTTAAGAAATTCATTGCAACCCACCCTTTAAGCCATATATGGTAAACCTTTGACCCAAGGACCAAATGTGGCCCTGAAGGTTATGTGATGTGGCTTGCCACCTCAAAACCAATTTTGTAAAAATGAACTAAGCGGCGCATTTACAGATGGCTTAAATGTCCCATGGCACAATTCCAGAGCATTTAAGTGGCCCGTGGCACATTCAAAGATCACTTAAGTAACTGACACAGTTCCAGAACACTTAAATGATCCGTGGCACATTTAGAGATCCCTTGAGTGGCACGCACAATTTTGGAGCTCTTAAGCGTCCCCCCCCCCCCAATTCGGTTCTACATCACTCAAGTTACCCACGGAATATTCCCAAATTACTTAAGTGATCTGTGGCATAATTACGGATCACTTACTTGAGTGATACGTTGCACTGTTCCAGAGCACTTAAGCGGCCCGAAAACATTTCCATAGCACTTAAGCAGCCCGGACACATTTCCGGAGCACTTGAAGGATCCGCGGAACATTTAAAGATCGCTGAAGTGGCTCTGTAAGGGATCTATCATTAGGGAGAATGTTGGTGCAGGTGCCCACAAACTATTGAACGATTTTTCTCGTTTCTGGCACACCGAGTAAGATGTCATTAAGAATATTTCATATTTCCATAAAGGGTGGTTGATAATGTAAGCATCATCCAAATCCCCCCCCCACTCTCCCTTTTCTCATCAAAAGTCAGCAAATCGAAAACCCCTTCTTCATCGATACTGACGTAATACTCGAATGATCCCTAACCCCACACACACACACATAAAGACTCAAAAAGTAGTTACAACACGACACATATACGAACGAATACTTACAACGTACATGCTCCACTTCTGTTGTGCCCTAAGGGACCATCGCGATCCGTCCAGGGCAAGCTATAAAAATTATCTATGCTGGTGGCAAATATTTATGTAAAGAAGAGTGAATAGCATGGTTTTCGCAATCACAAGCCAATTCCAATTTCAATATAGTTTTAAAAAGTTTCCGAATCTAATTATTTTTGATTTAAAGTAAATAAATTTCATGTTGTTAGTAATTTATATAGTTGATAATAGATTTCTTAAGAGTTTAAAGTTTTTAATAATTTTTTAGATCACCGTTCAAGTTGTTGTAGTTCCTGGGAGCGAGATTAATAGACTGCTTTTGGAAAATGGTTTTCTTAAGTTTGTGATCGGAAATTCCCCGTCTACTCTCCGGGTTTGAAATAATTTTTATTTTGGACCATGTATAAAACGTTAATATTTTTTACTATATGTAGTTTTCTGAGATTTAAAATGAAGAACATATTGATAACGAGTTTCATTTGAATGGATGTTGTGCGATGTCATTGTTCCTCCTTTTACACAGAAGTCCTCAGCTTTTCAAAGGTTAATCCGTTCCTTGACTATGCATTTCGTTAGCTCTGGAATACATTTTTCTACGTAAAAATTCAATTTTTATCAATTCTGTGATTCCCTTTACATTAAAAATGATTTTTATCGATTCTTTAATTTACGTTAATTGTGAATTAATTACGTTAATTACGTTAATCGCGAATTAATTACGTCAATTACGTTAATTGCGAATTAATTACGTTAATCGCGAATTAATTACGTTAATTGAATTAATAGATAATTAATTACGTTAATTACGTTAATCGCGAATTAATTACGTTAATTACGTTAATCGCAAATTAATTACGTTAATTACGTTAATCGGAAGTTAATTACGGTAATCGCGAATTAATTACGTTAATTACGTTAATCGCGAATTAATTACGTTAATTACATTAATAGATAATTAATTACGTTAATTACATTAATATGGAATTAATTACGTTAATTACGTTAATTGTGAATTAATTACGTTAATTACGTTAATCGCGAATTAATTACGTTAATTACGTTAACCGTGAATTACGGTAATTACGTTAATTGCGAATTAATTACGTTAATTACGTTAATTGTGAATTAATTACGTTAATTACGTTAATCGCGAATTAATTACGTTAATTACGTTAATCGTGAATTACGTTAATTACGTTAATTGCGAATTAATTACGTTAATCGCGAATTAATTACGTTAATTGAATTAATAGATAATTAATTACGTTAATTACGTTAATCGCGAATTAATTACGTTAATTACGTTAATCGCAAATTAATTACGTTAATTACGTTAATCGCAAATTAATTACGTTAATTACGTTAATCGGAAGTTAATTACGGTAATCGCGAATTAATTACGTTAATTACGTTAATCGCGAATTAATTACGTTAATTACATTAATAGATAATTAATTACGTTAATTACATTAATATGGAATTAATTACGTTAATTACGTTAATTGTGAATTAATTACGTTAATTACGTTAATCGCGAATTAATTACGTTAATTACGTTAATCGTGAATTACGTTAATTACGTTAATTGCGAATTAATTACGAATTAATTACGTTAATCGCGAATTAATTACGTTAATTGAATTAATAGATAATTAATTACGTTAATTACGTTAATTGCGAATTAATTACGAATTAATTACGTTAATCGCGAATTAATTACGTTAATTGAATTAATAGATAATTAATTACGTTAATTACGTAAATCGCGAATTAATTACGTTAATTGAATTAATAGATAATTAATTACGTTAATTACGTAAATCGCGAATTAATTACGTTAATTACGTTAATCGCAAATTAATTACGTTAATTACGTTAATCGCAAATTAATTACGTTAATTACGTTAATCGGAAGTTAATTACGGTAATCGCGAATTAATTACGTTAATTACGTTAATCGCGAATTAATTACGTTAATTACATTAATAGATAATTAATTACGTTAATTACATTAATATGGAATTAATTACGTTAATTACGTTAATTGTGAATTAATTACGTTAATTACGTTAATCGCGAATTAATTACGTTAATTACGTTAATCGTGAATTACGTTAATTACGTTAATCGTGAATTAATTACGTTAATTACGTTAATCGTGAATTAATTACGTTAATTACGTTAATCGTGAATTACGTTAATTACGTTAATCGTGAATTACGTTAATTACGTTAATCGTGAATTAATTACGTTAATTACGTTAATTGTGAATTAATTACGTTAATTACGTTAATTGTGAATTATTATTTCTGTAATTATTTGTTTGTCGTCAAAAAATGAATTTTTATCAATCGTGGAAATATATCTCTCTTTAATGCGACTTTATCCGTATTTTATTCATTTATGTTTCTTTGAATACGAATTATCTGATATGGAATTATTTAATTTTCATCATAAATAAATTTTATCAATTCAGAATTGATAAAATTTCAATTTCCCTTCTTTCTAAGGGCATATTTTTCTCAGCCACCTCGTTGGGCATTTTGCCTGTTGTGGCGTTGTATTTGTATTTATGTGAAGTTATATAAAAATAAAACGTAATAAAAGTAAATTTTATCACTTTTGAAACTGTTTCTTCCATTACATATGAATTTTATCAATCCTGATATCATTTATTTTTCCTTCCCCAAAATTGATTTTTATCAATTCTGTAATTATATCTTTTTGGGCGGAAATTAAATTCTATCGATTTTGAAATTTATTTCTTTTTAACGAGATTTTATATCAATTCCATTCATTTATTTTTACTTAAATACGAAATTCTTATTTTAAAAAAATCCGATATTAGGTCTATCCTTACTAAAACATAAAAAAAATATTAATTGGAAAATAATAATAATTATTAAGTTCTTAAAATTACTTTTAATAATTCTGAAATTATTTCTTTGATAAAATTCTGAACTTATGTCTTTCATTAATTCTGAAATGTAATTTACCAGTAATTCTGAAATTTGTTTCTCATTAATTATAAAATTAGTTTCTTATTATTCCTTGCATGGATTGTGGGAATTTCCTTTTTTTCAGAATAGTTTTCGGGCTTCGGGAAAAAGCCCCATATGTATCACGGGCCATATTATGTTAGAGGCTCCTTAATTTCCAATACGAAAGGCATTTTCTTGCTCCTTTTATTTTTGGCGTCTCTGCAGTAGTGTTGCCACATATGGGAAACTAAACCTCGTTCTTCTTCACATCCGCGTGCATCTCTATAGGCTTTGTACAGAAGGGAATGCATTTCTCTGGCTAATGTTGGTTTCTTGGCGCAGACAAAACAAAGTCATCATTTGAAATGGAATTTTATCGTCCGTGAAAAATCACTATTTTCAAATCATGTCCCCTCCCACATCAAAATAGAGGTCATAGAGCATATTAACATCTGCATTTCATGCTGCAGACAAATAGTGACTTCACACAGTGATGCGTTTCCGTAAATCAAGCTTCCGCATCCGGGTTATCGCGTCCTAACCCAAATGGGTCTGTTTTGAAGAAGTGATGAGAAAGGAAAAGGACTTGGATGTGATCCAGAAAAGTTACAGAACTGCTCTTTCTGGAGTTTTCATAGATTTATTTTTTAGTTGTTGTGTTTCGTGAGAGTGGGTCAAGGGCAAGGCCTGAATAATTCGTTAGGATACATATATATACGTATATATTTTTGTTTTCTTGTGGGGGAGGGGGGGGGGCCCCCTCGACGGGACTCACCGGCGACGATCCGAAGTCGTCTCGAGACGTATTGAGTGTTCCGCTCGATTCTGGGACGAGTAACGTGGCTCCTCTCGAACGATTTCTCTGGCAAACAGCTACATTTTTTTTTTCCCGCCACTCGAGCCATTTCTCCTCAAGCGGAAGATGGTGTTAATTTATGTGCCAATGTGAAACACGGCGGCCTTCAACCACAATAAGAAATAATCCATCAAAATTTATCATAATCATCGCATCGATTCAAACTTCTTTCGGTATGTCCTGATTCACGATAGCGCCACAATGTGTCATTTCCAGGGATATTCGAATATAAATGATCAGTATAGTCATTGATTGGTTTACTGAAATGAACATTTTTATGAGATTATTTCGATCAAATTAATGGCACATAGAGAGGCATCAGGTCCGTGAGCAATGGAAGTAGTGACTGGAGAGTGTGCAATAATTTGAGTGACCGAAAGAGTGTAAAAGCATGGTAGTGAGCAAAAAAAAAGAGTATGTAAGCATGAGGGTGACCACAAGATGACCTAGAGAGCGAGGAATCAGGTCGGTGAATGGCAAAAGAGGGACCTACAGTGCGTGCAAACATGAAAGTAATTGAAAAGTAAAGGAACTTGATGTAGAGTGACCAAAACAGTAACTTATAGAGAGGGATCAGGTCAGTGTGCAACAAAAAATATGACGCATAAGAGAAGGGATTAGGTCAGTTTGAAACCAAAACAGTGACCTAGAGAGCGTGCAACTATGGGAGTGACCTATAAAGTGTGCAAGCATGTGATTGACCTAGAAGGTGTGCAAGCACGCTAGTGACAAAAACAGTGTACAATGAATGAATGAATGAACGCCAGAAATTTGCCACTGGACTTATCCCGTTGCCGAGATCTCTTCCAGTCCAGCTTCTTTTGACACAAAATAAAGTCTGGAACACTTTATTCTGTGTCAAAAAAAAAAAAAAAAAACATACGAAATTTTTACAACATATTTTCCCCGGACAATTGGGTCAATGTCGCGATTAACAAATTTTGTGGTGATTACAGACGAGAGGGGATTGGGAGCAGGAGAAGTCACGGGGTTTAGTTAAAATAAATGTACACATATTAGGATGGAGGTATGTTTTAAAAGCAATTGAGAGCCCCCCCCCCCCCCCATGGCATCTCATCTGTTATCTTACACTTCCCATATTATATATACAGTATACAAAAAGAAAAATGAATGAGAATCTTATTGTGTGAAATAAAAAAAATATATATACATATATATATATATACAAATACAAATACAACGCCACAACAGGCAAAATGCCCAAAGAGGTGGCTGATAAAAAGATGCCCATAAAATATCTATGGATGTCATATATTTAAAAAAAAACAGCAACCCAATCAAAAATGCAATTAACACAAATTATAAACAACATATACACATGATAAAATATTATACAATGCACATAAAGAATACTTATGGTTGTCTTATTCTAAGTATGGACAGCTTCTCCATTTACCCCAACATGTTTATCGTATTTCTTTTTAAACGTGTCAATTGTGTTACAATTTACTACCTCAGGGGGTAAGCTATTCCATTTATTAACAACCCTATTAGAGAAAAATTCCCTGCGACACCATAACCTTGCATTGTCCCTCACCAATCGATACTGGTGTCCCCTTGTACAAGCAGTTGATTGGCGGTGTACTAAAAGTTTATGGTCCATCCTATCCATCCCATTGAAAATTTTGAACACTTCGATCATATCTCCTCGACACCTGCGTTCATCCAATGTAAACATATTCAAAAAATGAAGTCTCTCTTCATAACTCAAGGCCTGTGTGCGAATAAGGACACGCGTAGCTCTTCTCTGCACCCCTTCAACCAAGTCTGTGTCCCTCTGTAGGTATGGTCTCCAAAACCTTACAGCATACTCCAGTCCAGGACGAACTAAGCCTCGAAAAAGCGGAAGAATGACTTTAGGAGAACGCGAAGAGACTTTTTTGAAAATGAGACGAAGCATTCTATTCGCTTTTTTGACCACCGCTCAACAATGTTCAGAAAACCTAAGTCGCTCGTCAATGAGAATTCCCAAATCGGTGACCCTAGTTGCATCCGGGATAGTGACACCATTCAACTCGTAAGAGAACCGTGGGTTGTTCGAACCAAAATGAGCGACCATGCACTTATCTACGCTAAACGTCATGCTCCATTCATTTGCCCATGCTGCAATCCTGTTTAAGTTGGTCTGGAGCAACTACTATCGCTTTCATTCCCGATTACCCCCCATTAGCTTCACATCATCTGCGAATTTGCTAGCAATCCCATCGATACCCTGATCGAGTTTATCGATAAAAAGTGAAAAAAGTATGGGGGGCCAAGGACAGTTCCCTGAGGAACTCCACTTGTGACGTCTGTCCAACCAGAGAATTCCCCGTTCACCATAACTCGTTGCGAGCTATCTCTTAACCACGATTCTATCCAACTATCCAATTCAGCAAGTTGCCCCCAATTCCAATCTCGTGTAGACGCTTCAAGAGTTTGCCATGTTGGACCCGATCGAATGCCTTCTGGAAATCAAGGTAAACAACGTCGACATTTTTGCTCTTACCCAAAGCCTTAGTCACGTAATTATAGAAGCAAAGGAGGTTACACATGACTTCCCCTTCCTGAACCCCTGCTGATTATCCGACAATACATTATTCTCGTCTATCCACTTCACAAACTGCCTTTTGATGATAATTTCCAAAATTTTCGAGAGGGAGCTCGTCAAACTCACTGGACGATAAATCACTACTACCCTTCTTAAATATCGGAACAACGTTAGCAAGTTTCCAATCTCTTGGGACGATACCTTCAGCAACACTACTCCTGTATATCTGTGCGACTGGCCCCAACAATTCATTAGCACCTTCCCTGAGAACCCTGGGATAGATATCATCTGGTCCTGGTGCTTCGCTTGCACATACATTTCTTAGAAGATTTATGACCTCCACGTCTCCTACTTGAATATCGTTGAGGGTTTTATTACCCCATGCAACACCCCGTATATCGAATATCATTATCTCCATTAAAAACCGATGCGAAAAAGTCATTGAAAGCACTACACATGCCTACATTGCTCTCTAGCCTAGAGCCTCCTATCGAGAGGGGGCCGACTGTCCCCTTACATCCATTATTGACGTATCGAAAAAATGATTTTGGGTCAGAGCCAATGTTATCTGCCAACCTAGATTCAACTTCCTTTTTACTATCCCTTATCGCTTTCTTCAACAGTTTTCTTTTATCAGTAAACAATGATAGGTCACCTCGTCCACTTTTATACTCTCTGAATGCTCTTTTCTTTTCAAGATAAAGGTTCCGCACACTATCCGTGAACATAGAGGGTGCGATGTACAAACACGCTTTTTTCGATATATATCCATCGGAGTGAGTCTCAATAAAAGAAATTATTTCTTTTATTGATTCTCAAGTTATATATTTCTCTAATTATGAAGTTATTTGTTTCAGTAGTTATGGATTTCCTCTTCCATTAATTAGAATTTTTTATGAAATGATTTAAATAATTCTGAAATTATGTCTTTTATTAATTCCGGAAGTTGTTTTTTATATACCTGGAGATTATTTTCGATTTTCATCAAGGTATTTTTCGGCATTTCGGAAATTTCTGTAATTACGTAGGCCTTTTGGATGCAGGCATTCCTGTCCTAAAATATATGTAATCTCAGGGCCCAAAGCATTATTCGGGCTTCGGGGACCCTTAACTTTTTCAGTAACTTGCGGGATTTATCAAAGTATTTTTTGATTCAATCTTTTTAACGATTTCATTAATGTTTGGCGGGTCGTAACAAAAAGCTCCGAGGCCCAATTGATGGTGCTCAAAGTTATATAATTAAAATGCTCAATGTCAATGCACATGTTCAATCAGTATGGTCGATGGCGGAACCATAAATCGCTTTTGCATAAAGATCATAGGTCACTAAATAACAAAAACAACGACCTGGGCGGCGTGCAAGAATGTAAGTTATCAAAACAACGTGCAAGCATGGTAGTGACCAAAAACAATGAGTGTGCAGGTATCAAGGTGACCAAGAAAAGTGACCCGGGAAGCGAAGAATCGTGTGAGTGCCAAAGGAGTGACTTACAGTGTGAGCAAGAATGAAAGTGACCAAAAAATCGAGGAAACGTGTTATTGAGTGACCAAAAGCGTGGCCTAGAGAATGTCCAATAATCTGAGTGACCACAACTGCTAGAATGTACGGTAGTGACTAAAAACGAGTGTGTAAACACCAAGCGCAGATCCAGTGAGGAGCGATCGCCCCAATCGCCCCGAAAAATACGGGGTGATCCAATGCTACAAAATAAGTCACTTCTCCAGAACGCGTCGCCTTGTGTGTGGATCCGCCTTCCTCCACTTATTCGCTGCTGAAGATGCTTGTTTTCGCCTCCATTTGAATCCGAAGATGCCTGATTCTGAGCTGACGATATCTAGCTTAGCTTGATTCGTGAACTAAGATGCCTGCCTTCGCTCAGGCTATGAGCATAGGTACGGGAGAGCACGGGGAATGCCCCCTTCCCCGCGTCAATGATGGAGTTGACTGATCTAATGAGTATGCATATATATATATATATATGTAACTTGGCGTGTTCACCATCATGGTCCCCCAAGCTTTCATTATCACCCTCCAAGTCTTTCATGTCTGACCTCTTTAATGTCACAGGAACGAATCTAGAGGGGAGAGGGTGATAGGAACGAACACCCCTCCCAGCAGACGAATAATATCGGACAATTTGTCTGTTCCGTAAAATACGGGACGATCCAACCGACTTACAAAATTCGCCCCTGCCGACACATCGTCCTGGATTCGCGCCTGATAAGTATGGAGATGACCAAAAGAATGGCCTAGGGAGGAAGTAATGAAGTCGTTGAGCGACCAATTGAGTGACCTAGGGAGTGAGGAATCCGGTCTTTGAGCTACCGAAAAAATTGACCTATAGTATGTGTAAACATGAAAGTGACCTAAAAAGGAAAAATAAGCATGTTAGCAAGTGACCAAAACAGTGATATATTGAGAGGGATCAAGTCAGGGAGAATCCAAAAGAGTGATCTGGAGAATGTGCAACTATGTGAGTGATCTAGAGAGTCTGCAGTCTTGTGAGTGACCAAAAGAGTGTGCTAGCGTAGGCGTGATCAAAAGAGAGAGAGAGAGAGAGAGAGAGAGAGCTTGAGATTTTTGCAAACATGTGAGTGACCAATAGAGTGACTGAAAAGTGTGCAAGAATGAGTTTGGCCGAAGGAGGGACAAAGCAGTTGCAGTGAATGGCCAAACGAGTCATCTATAGAGTGCAAAAGCGTAGTGATTTCTTTGATATTATTTTGCTTCCCAATGAGAAACATGGCCTTCACCCCCAATAAGAAAGAATCCATAAAAATTTATCATAATTATCATAACTTCGGTCGAAACTTCTTTCGATATCCCCTGATTGATTTATGATAGTCACAATGACACTTTCAGGGATATTCGAGTATAAATGATGAGCGTAGTCATTAGTGGTTAACTTGGATGAATTTTTACGAGATTATTTGCAGACGTAACCTGATACTATGGCTATCATTGCTTCGACAAAATTTGATAATGAATCGTATATATTTCGATATAATTCTTCAACAAAGAAGATGCTCCTAACCCTTTTTAGACCACGCACCACCAAAGCATCTCTGGAATCCTCGTACCCCCCTCCCCCGTCAGAGAACCATAACTTGAACCTTTAAACACGTGAAATTTCAGAAGCTCTCAAAAAATGACACCAACAAGGAATCAACTCTTACTAGGGGAAAATAAATGTGTTGCACTTGTAACAGTATTTTGCAATGAGATGGCAGAAAACGATGCACTTTCTAAAATTTCAGAAAAAAATCGAAAAATATGTTTGTATAATGTAGATGTTGTTTTTTTGACCGTGTATAGTCGAATACCAAAGTCAAATATACGAGAGACCATATAGAGCAGGTATTTTCAACCCGTTACTCTCGAGCACCATGGCGCTCCCTGAAGCAACCAGAGTGCTTGATGCTCGCGTCCGATTTGGTGCTCGCGAGCATTTGATCAAAGTTCTAAGTAAACCACCTTGTACCAATCGCATTCAAGGATTGAATTCATCCTGATTTCATGCACTCGTACACAATTTTTCACAATCTGCAAAAACCTCGTGCATTTGATAGTTGGAAATGATGTCTAAATGCCAAAGATTTGGAGTTCGACTCGAAATGAAAATGTCAAATAATTTGAATTGTGCTTCGTATAAATGTAATATTTTAATATTGAAAGCTTCATATAGAGATTAATCGTGACTGTAGTCATACGTCTCATAAATGTGAAATTTTGTCATAAAACTGAGAGTGAGGCGCGAATCCCCTTGCGCACAAGTGGATTTTCAAGGCATTTACGCACAAACGAGCCCCTCTTGGCCATTTTTCTTTTTTTCTCCCCACCCTTTCTTTCTTTTGTTTCCTTCTTAAATTTATAAAAGTAAAATGACATAATTATTATAAAAAGGACTGCTTTCACATCAAATTGCAGATTTTTTTGGTGCGAATACAGTCAACCCCATTATAATGAACTCCAAGAGACCGGAGTAATGAAGAAATTTCGTTACAAGGAATTTGAGATTTTTATATTGTTCCTATGTAAACTTATCCGGGGGATTAGAAAAGTTTTCGTTAAAACGATATTTTTTTCCGTTATAACGGTATTCGTTAAAACGAGAAACGACTGTATTTCGTCTCAAACTATTTTTTTACGTGTATATGCAGGCTGCATGGGTAACGGGGAGTATGACACTTTACTGGTGAGCCATTAGTCTTAAAGACATACCCAACTAGAAAAAGTATCCAAATCACGTGTCCAACTCAGATATGTCATTCATGTTGTAAGGGGTTGTCTAGTTATAGAATTAAAAAACAACTTTTTATACCATCCCCGTGGGCCAAAAAACCCAATTAAGAAGTTGTTTAGAGAGATATAGATGGCTTCTTTCTCAGCCAGAGATATCAAGGAAACAGTTATTTTTCGGATATTATGCTGAGGTGAGCTCGGAAAGAAAAGTCATCACGTCTCCGCCGTGACTCGAACCCAGGCCTCTGGCAGCATGCTTGCCCGGTATGCAAGAGGCCTGGGTTCGAGTCCCGGCGGAGACGTGATGACTTTTCTTTCCGAGCTCACCTCAGCATAATATCCGGAAAATAACTGTTTCCTTGAAGAAGTTGTTTCTCTGTCTTTCCCGATGACAACTAGAATAATTTCTCGTTTCTAAGTGCAATATTCACCGAGATATGCGAATTCGAAAAATTGAGGAAATTTTGGGGGAAAAAAAACAGCATTAAATGCGGGTAGAATAGTTTCCTCGCATTTAATGATGTTTTTTTTTTTCAACTTTCTTCGAATATCTCAGTGAATATTGAGCTCAGAAACGATGAATGTTTTTGTTGGAGACCGGGAAACAACTTTCCAATTGGGTTTTGGGGCACAGGGTGTACGCATAAAAAGTTAACATAACCCCTATATAACCCCTGGAAACGTGAATCAAATATCTGAGTACTACACATTATTCGAGTACTTTTTCCAACTGGAGGTATGTCTCTAGGACCAATGGTTCGCCAGTAAAATGTCATATGCCCCGTTATCTACGTGCCCTGTATATTAAATATAGTACGGAATATTATGTGAAATATTGTGTTGTGTTTAAGCCAACAAGCACGTTGCTTCGTTTGCCTGCGAGGGAGCGGCCACATTTTGAACCAAAAAGCCACTTGAAGGTAGCTTGTCACATCCAAAGAAATATCAGATTTTCACCGTATCGAAATTGAAGTCAACAAACTGATAATTTTATTATTTGAAAATCTGATTATTTATATTATCCGATGGGCTTGAAATCCAGATAATGAATCATTATTATGATCACATGAACAGTTTTTTTCACTGCGTTACGCAATGACAAAACCCATATATACCGGGTGACTCGAAATATTACGCCGTCCGCTAAAGCAGTTATTTTTTTTTGTTGCCTTGTAGCATTTGCAGCGAAATCACAATGGCACTAACAATTTTAAGGGAATTAAAATTACTTTAATACTCCAGAATACTTTAAGACATTCATTTTTAAAAATATTTGACATGAATGTCGCTCTCCACTTGTTAATACAAGATATACGGAAGACTGGATGTTGTGAAGATATTTATTATTTCAGATGTTAATTTTTTAAGGAAGGAAAAAACTCATCTCTGCCTCTACCGGGAGTCGAACCCGGGTCCCTCGATTGCCGGACGAGTGCTCTGACCACTAAGCTACAGAGGAGATAGAGATTTTCCTTCGCTAGAGCGTATATAGTTCAGAGTGTTCAGAGCACTCGTCCGGCAATCGAGGGACCCGGGTTCGACTCCCGGTAGAGGCAGAGATGAGTTTTTTCCTTCCTTAAAAAATAAACATCTGAAATAATAAATATCTTCACAACATCCAGTCTTCCGTATATCTTGTGTTTAAAAATATTGTTGGTACTGCTATCTACTTTCAAAATCAGAAGTTTGCCTTATGTAGTGATGACGAAGCTCAGGTATAAAAAACTAAAGCCTTCATTCAGCTTTGCTCCTTATAAACTCACCTGAAAGATCAAACTTCCAGTTCGGTTTTTTCAAGATCCAAGGAGACATCCAAAACACAAGCAGATGACAGTTAAAATCGTAAAAAGTGAATTTTTCCACACTCCACTTTATAGTAATGTGCTTCCATCTAGTGTCAAATTTAAAAGTGACTCACGTGGTGATGATGAAGTTCAAATTAAAAAAAATATATTCTTTATTCCGCTCAGTTCCTTATAAACAAAGCTCGTGAACTGAACTGGAAATTTAAACTATACGTTCGGTTATTTTATTTGAGCGTAAGGAGGCGTCGAAAACAAAGAGCCTCTTAATGAGCAGACGACAGACAAAAAGTCGGTTCCCTACGAGCTAAAGCTCACAAACAGAACTGGAAGTTTGAACTGTCAGTTCAGTTATTTTTTTCAGGACACAAGGAGACGTCCAAAACAAGTAACCTGGGGAGAAGCAGACGACAGAGATTATATTACTGGAGGGAGCAGCATCCAGCCATCGCGACTGCAGCGACATCAAATGCAACGAAATGACGTGACTCGGTCAAAACAAACTTCTTGCCTGGCAATTCGTCCATAGAAATGTACAGTTCGGTCTCTAAATATTGGGTTTTAAAGATTTAAAAAAAGGATAGAGAACTCATCTAATGATGAAAAAAGATTAAGTTATTTATTTCATTAATACTGGAATCATTTCTTTCATTATTTCTTGAATTTTCCTTCATTATTTCTTGAATATTCTTTCATTAATTCTGAAATTTTCCTTCATTATTTCTTGAATATTCTTTCATTAATTCTGAAGTTTTCCTTCATTATTTCTTGAATATTCTTTCATTAATTCTGAAGTTTTCCTTCATTATTTCTTGAATATTCTTTCATTAATTCTGAAATTTTCCTTCATTATTTTTTGAATATTCTTTCATTAATTCTGGAATTATTGCCTTTATTAATTATTATTTCTTTCGTTACTTTTGAAATAATTGCTTTCATCAATTCTGGATTTGTTTCTTTCATTAATTCTGAAATTATATTTCATTAATTTCGGAATTATCTGTCTTTCATTAATTTTATTATTACATCTTTCATTCATTATTTCATTAATTTTATTATTACATCTTTCATTCATTATTTCATTAATTTTATTATTACATCTTTCATTCATTATTTCATTAACTTTATTATTATATCTTTCATTATATCTTTCATTAATTCTTTCATTAATTTTGGAATTATCACTTTTGCCTATGCTGTAATTATCTCTTACGTTAATTCTAGAATATTTTCTTCCATTAATGCTGAAATTATAACTTTCATTAATTTTGGACTCATCGAGATGCTGAAATTATTTTTTAATTTATTGTTTTAAACTCCTATATTCTATGCCATAAGAAAATAACGGGGGATCGTGTTTGTTTCCTCCGAGTCACGTGATGTTCCGACGAAAGATGTTGGGGGACTCAGCACTGCTACTCAAGGCGGAGACCGCTGACGTCATACTCTCTCCGGAGGCTTGATTTACATACTGTTGGTGCTGCCATTTAATCTCGAAATTTATTTGTACAAAAACATTCGGACAATATGGATGATCGAACAAATAAGTGAAAATACGGATTATGTGGCCTTCAGATAGGGTTACCAGATTCAAAACTGAAAAAGGAGGACGCCTGGTGCGAACCTTAGGCAGTGCCGTCTTAACGCATGCTTCTCGCACCCCGGGCAGTGCTCGAGGGTCCTCAAGAGAAGAGATGCCTCAGAAAAATGAGACACAGTTGAATTTTTTGAGAATTTTTCAGGTAGGCCCTCCAAAAAATCTCTTGGCTCGGGGCCTATGATGCTATTTCGACGATCCTGCCTGTCAGCCTTATTCTTGCTTGTGGGGGTCATGGAATTCCAGTACTTGATTCCTTTACTTCTATTAATTTACATTAATTATAATGTTGAAGATATAATAAAAATGATCGAAGTTATCGAATTGCAACGTATATTTGATAAAGAGATGATGATGAAGCGCTTTAAAAGTATGACAAAAATTGAAAAATCTGTTCAATATGGTTCGAGCCACGATGAAATGTCAGCAGGTGGACCACGCGCTAATTATTATTAATAATTTATGAATTTTGTTAAATTAATTTAAATGTCATTCCCTCTTAATGGATCGTGTTTGATTACGATCCAGACTATCGACGCGTTCCTGAAATAATGAAAAAAAATGAGAGTAATAGAAAAAAAAAATTCCCCTGCAAGATTTACATCCGTAACTCGAAAAGTTTGTAAGTCGGGAAGCAACTACATAAATAAAAAAGTTTTATAGGGAACCCCAAAAAAATTTTTTTTGCATTGGGCCGCAAAATTCTCCTGAGCCCGGACCTGTCTGAGATTTTGAATTTAAATACCTCAGGGAATAATGCAGTTAAAAACATGTAATTTGCTTGTTAGGCTCAGAAGAGAAAAAGCAACAACTGTCTGATTGGAAGTTAGAGGACGGGGGGATCGTATAAAAATCTTCATTTTGTGTACACTGTATTTTCATCTTCAAAACTTGTACTGGGTGATTTCTGGTCACATTTTGAGAATTTTTAAAATTAGAACCATACCACTACGACGAACGGTTGATGAATAAAGGCTGTACCAGCACTCCAAGGAGAAACCATTGAATCTTAGAATGGCCATATAGTGGGAAGGGGGGCGCAAATTTCACCATTCAACCTATCCTTCAGCATTACGAGGGGCGCCTAAATGAGTAGTTGCCCCGGCTAACCAAGTATCCAGTTGCCCTGCCAGTAGGTATCTTATTTCTGACGAATCACCCCGTTATATATCGGGTATTTTTTCTTTTTAGATACATTGTCAAGTTCGTAATTTACACCTGGTAGCATTTCTTTTACTTCTATAGATCAAAATACATTGTTGATCCACTAAAATCATGTCCTTATTCTGTAGAACTTGGTTTACTGCATGGGGGCCCATCTGGTCTCTTCTGGCAACCAAGTGACAATTAGATCTGGTTCCGATTTTCAAGAGTAAATATGCAAACAGGTAGGTAGGAATTTTTTAGCAAGGTAGTAGTGCCTCTTTCAGAAAAGTCACTTTGTATGTGGGCATATGATGATGTTAAGACAGCCCTGGGCATACTTTATGAAAATTGTGAAAAGCTAACAGCAAAAACTTGGCAATAATGTGAAGTCTAGTTTGCAATATTATTAGTTTCTCATCTTTCGTGCCATTCTTGTGATAATGATCTTCAACTATACAACAAAGTGTTCTTTAAATTTCAGGATCTTTAATTCGGAAAATTCACCGCCAACAATTCACCGCCATGCAATTCACCGCTAGGAAAATTCACCGACAACATTTCGATGCGAGTCAGAAAGCGAGGGAGTGAGCGATTGAGTTACTGAGTCAGTGAGTGAGGGATTGAGTGAGCGAGAGAGTGATTGAGTGAGCGAGCGAGCTACTGAGCCCATGAACGAGTAAGTGAGGGAGTGAATCAATCATTTGTGACACTACTAGGTTAAAACTAATCAATTCACTCACCCCCTCACTCACTTACTCACTAGGTCACTCACTCACATACTCATTAGATCACTCACTCACATATTCACTAGGTCACTCACTCATATACTCACTAGGTCACTCGCTCACATACTCATTAGGTCACTCACTCACTCCTCTCTCACTGACTCAGTAACTCATTAGGTCACTCACTCACTCCTCTCTCACTGACTCAGTAACTCATTAGGTCACTCACTCACTCCTCTCTCACTGACTCAGTAACTCAATCGTTCACTCCCATGCTAACTGACTCGCATCGAACTGTTGTCGGTGAATTTTCCGGACACGCCTAAGCACGTGCTTATTTTGCTTAATGGTTAATCCGGCCCTGACTGCGTACATGATTTCTCTGGAGTATGAATGTTTCAAAAAAGTATTTAAACATTTTTCACACGTATTTTAGTTCATTTTTTTTTTTTAATTCATAGTAGGGCTACAACATAAACCTATATCCTTCATATATGTATTATCGTTGAAAACGATGTGAAAGGTTGGACTTTTCAATTGTGATTCATTTCTGTGTGGCTACTCCCTCATTACTACTTTTATCCGCATCAAGAGAATAAAACTAATAAAACTGCTTGCTACCACTTTTTGTGATTTTTATTATAAGAATGCGTATTGTGGAAGCTGCACAACTGACATTTTCTCAACGAAACCATAATAATTTACACAAAAATAAACTAATTTGAAATAATACAAATTTTCCATCCAGTACAGTGACTTGATGACATTGTGTCGTCTTCAAGGGCAGAATTTACATTGATTAAAAATAATTTATTCTATTTTTTTCACTGTATTCTATTACGTTTATTTTGCTCTTTCGTAATTTTCATAAATTAAAAACTAATCAAATTAAATTCAAACATATTTATATACTTCAGACAATTTTTGAATAACTATCTTCTAATGGAAAAACGGGCGGGATAGAAAATTATTCATGTTCGAAAGAGGGGGGCCACAGGAATGAGAAATGGTTGAAGCGGGGCCATGGACAAAAAAAGGTTGAGAACCACTGGTCTAGAGCAGTGGTTCTCAACCTGGGGCCATAGGGCCCCCTTGTGGTCCTGGGATATTCTAGGGGAGCCACGGGAGAAAATCAGAAGAAAGGTGATCCACGGTAGGTGGTGAAGGGAGTCATAGAAAGCTGTGAAGAGAAAAAAAGCTTTAAAAGTGAAACATGGTTGAAAAAAATATTACTACTTTCAGAATTCATCAGATCCGTTCATAGAACCAGGGTCATCTTAGCCCTTGGGTCTATGTGGGCATGATCCGGGTCTTCATGTCTATAATGGAGATAGGGGAACTGCACTACATGGGATCTGGTACTATGATTTTCATCCATTACTTCCAGCTAAGTGGTCGATTTATCGTGCATGTTCGTTGGATCGTACCATATTTTACACAGACTGTTTTTTAACATATAATTTGACTCCTGGGAGAGATGATAATCCGTCATTTTTGAGTCCGTGCCTAGCCAGGATTCCAGAGATTGATCTGATTTATTAAAATTTCACTCATAATAAAAAAATAGAAAGTATCTCAATCTTTGATGAGGGTAGAGGGGGGCCCTGGATAGGACAGGGGGGGGGGGCCACGAGAAAAAAATGTGATCCATAGGGGGCCATGAGCTGAAAAAGGTTAAGAAACACTGGTCTAGAGTATGGCGATCAGAATTCACCTCCATACTTATTAATTGCGTATGGATGAGACTTCGCATAGTTCGCAGTAAGGAATTATTTCGGTTGGATAGTTGACGCTGTAAGTCAGCCATCTTCGCCCTGTTGCTCGCGAGCACCACGGTACTCCCCCGAAGCACCGAGAGTGCTCGATGAGCATGCCAGATCTCGTGCTCGCGAAGACTTGATTAACTCTTCAGTTAAATACCCTGTAAAAATTGCATTAAGTAATTACGATTATGCAGATTTCAAGTATACGTTTGTAAACGTTGTTGCCGTAAAGCGTAGATAATCGAGTCGTGGCCCGTGGGAGTAATGTGATGTGGCCCGCAATCTCGGACCCTAATTTTTTGACAATGGACTAAGTGGCACATTTGCAGGCCACTCAAGTGACCCGCGGCATATTTACAGATGACTTAAGTGGCTCGCGGCATATCTGCAGATCACTTGAGTGGCCCGCTGCATATCTCCAGATCACTTGAGTGACTCGCAGCACATGTACTACTATAGTCACTATAGTCACACAGTGATGGCATTGCTGTCGTAACGCATGGGCCCACCCGCACACGGCCCGGGGGGTGTCAACAGAATAGGGCCTCACAAAACTGAGACTTGGTTGAAATTTTCTAGAATTTATCTTTTAGGGCCTCACAAAAATCACTTGGCCCGGGGGCTCCACGATGCTCTTAAGACGGCCCCGAGTGATGGTTGGCCGAATTGCCTTTCCTCTCCCTGAAAAAAAAAGGAAAATCTACGCAGAAATATCTCGTAGGCGTGGAGATCACTTTGAACACTCCAAGTCCCCCCCCCCCCCTCAGAAACAGTGGCGTTTACTGCGACCAAAGAGGCAGTGACCAAAACAGTGTGTATGGTAGTGACCGAAAGAATGTAAAAACATGGTAGTGACCCTACACCGAAACAGTGTGAAAACATGGCAGTGACCAAAAATAAAAATGAAATAATGTGTAAGTAGAGTAGTGACAAAAATATTAGTGGCTTAGAGAGGGTGGAATTTTGTCGGTGAGCGACAAACCGAGTCACCAAATGAGTGACCTGGAAATAATGTAAGCATGGAAGTGACCTAAAAAAGCAGAGACGATCTTAGTTTGAAAGCGATGTTAGTAAGTGACATATAAAGCGGAATCAAGTCAGACCAAATCGGTCAAGAGTGACCTAGAGAGTGTGCAGGTATTTTAGTGACCTAAAAAGGGAGTGTGCAAGTATTTGAGTGACCTATAGAGTGTGCAAGTACTTGAGTGACCTAGAGAGTGTGCAAGTACTTGAGTGACCTAGAGATTGTGCAGCTAAGTGAGTCACCGATAGAGTGTACAGCTATATGGGTGACATAAGTAGTGTTCCACTATGTGAGTGACCTAGAGAACTTGCGACAATGACCTAGAGAGCGTGGAATAATGTGAGTGACTTAGAGAGTGTGCAACTATGTCTTGGTCTTCAACTTTTCGGACACGGCGGTTCAAATTGAAACTCCTCCACGAAATCAACACAAATTTCTTAGATATGCCATTTTCAACAGCTGCAATCGCGAGTTCTATAATTGGAACACCGGTCTATGTCGCTATTGCGTCTCAATTACATTCCCAGACGGATAAACGGTCTATGTTACTCTCGGGGGAGGGGGGGGGGGCGAAGATTCCCCTTTTTAGTGATAACTTTAGTCGCATCTCCTTTGAATGAAGTTTGAAAAAGTAGTGCAGACCGTTACTCGTCCGAACCCTTCAATTAATTATTTCGGCAATTCTTAAATTAAGGGGAACACAGGACCCGTGAAAGTAGAGAAAAAGCAGAAAACTGTAGCATATACAGGGCCGTCATTTCAACTTTTTCTGGGGGGGGGGGGGAGTCAAAGAACATGAACTCAATGTATGTATGTGTATATGTATAATTATATACGGCGATTATGCATAATACCAAAGCGTCGCGTCGTTGGTAAGAATTATAAATCGTACTACATATATGATAAGCTCATGCATGTATTGTATCAATATATCGGGGTACGATCGCGAAATTCGTTATCGCTATCAGAACTGTCTAAAGAGCATCATGGGTAGCCCGGGCCAGGCCAAGTTATTTTTCTGAGGTCGTGTCTGGCGAATTCTCGAAAATTTCTGCTGGTTCTCATTTTTGATGGGCCCCGAGCTGTGTGCGGGCGGTCGGGCCCATGCGTTAAGACCGTATTGATGGTTTTATCGGGGTTTCCGCCTATATTCATCACACACTAGATTTATTTGGATTTTTTTTTCCACATTTATCAAATTCACAAATTATACATGGGTGTTATGCATAATCACAGGTAAAGGTGATGATGTTCAAGTATTTATCAAATTTATCAACGACGATTGGGTATTATGCATAATCTCTGGTAAAAATGGTAATTATTTTAGTACTTATCAAACTTACTAACGGCACTTGGGTATTGTGCACATTCGCCGGTGAAAGTGATAAATTTATCATACTTTCACCAAGACGATTGGTAAGTATGCATAATAACCGATTTACCACATTCACCGTAACATACAAGGTGATTGTAATTAAAGTTTCCGTGCTCTGAGTAGTTTTTCTGAAAAAGTGCTAATCCGAATATGTACAAATTTTTAGGATATCTAAATGAGATCATTTGAAAATAATTTATGAAAAAAAAGTTCAGTTTTCGGCCACCAGGTAAAAATATTGCTTTTAAATAGAATGTTCCTATTTCAGAATGAATCATACAATGTATATACCAAATTTCAATCAGATATATCCTCCAGAACGGGCGCTAAATAGATAGGAGTACAGTATTTTCAGTACTGACAGGCGCTACATTGGTCTGAGCAGTGTCAGTCTACAACACTACAAAAACATTATAATGCATATTTGGGATGAAAATTCGCTAGTTTTCTTGCAATACACGGTTCGCAACAAAAATTACAAAAGGAATTCATATTTCCTTTGGTAAAAATTATTTCAGCGTTTCATCGATTTTCTCTCCCATGGCAATCGACTTAGATCGTGAATTCCTGAAGTTTGAAACTTCGTGTTACTTTCATACACCTAATGGAAATTATGAATTCAAATATATCGAAAACGAAAGTCAAATTCAATGGTTGTTTTTTTTATCTTTCGCGATTGACCAAATTGCGAACGATTTCCGCTCTGACGATCACGATCGACGAGTTGCCGATCGCTTCTCCTAACCTCGCGTATTAAGAGAAAACTCTGGAAGGAGTGACCGGTATGCCTGCCGTTCACTTAGCTCAGTCAGAAGAAAACCAAGAAATGAATCCAGCCGTCTTCTAAGGGCAAGCCCAATACCTCCGAACACTGTCAACCTAACGATCCCGATAGGCTGACACGAACCTAATTTGTAATAGGCCTTTCGTGGAAGAAGGAGTCCTTCTCACCCAGACATCGCATACAAAGAATTTGCACTAAAACATTCTTTTTTATAATGTTTGTATCATTCTTCAACAATGGACGCGATGGGTTCAGAGTGCTTATTGTTGATAGTTGAGGAATGTATTTCAACAATGTAGATAGAATTAATTTCCTTGGCATTGTTGAAATTCTCTCATTCTTAAAAGTGAAACTTTTCTTGATAATTCAATTCCGTTTCATTCCCGAACAGGTGAGTTGCATCGGAGTATTTTATTGTGAGATACGGTTAGCAGATGTACTCATTTCTGACGCCGACAGTGGTGCGTTTTGCGAAAATCGTGGCCGTTCTTATTTGTCATTTACAAAATCTGTAAAGCCAATTGGTGGGGAGGGGGTAGGAAGAAGTTACCTTGCGATGGGCATGTATCCTGAAAAAGATAAATGCTTATTTCGTGCTGCCTTTTGTCTGCCTGTCGATATATATTACTATTTTCTTTTCTTGTGATTCGTTTCCAACTACGTTTCTGATACATAAAAAGGATTTCCTTATTTAAGAATTTAATTTCCGTGCAGAACTCTCATCGAATGAATGATAAATTAACATGTCGATTATCAAATTCAAATTTCTCGAAAAAATCGCAATCAAAGAAACGCATAAAATTTTCTGAAACTCAAAGGAAAAATTGAAATCTAGAATATGTTTACGAAGAAGAAGAATATATCTCGATGGAGAATACGGAAGAAAGTATGAAAAAAAAAAAATCAAGGGCGAAATCTAAAATGAACGAAGGGAGTGGAAAGCGAATTTAAATTTGATTTTATATTTGGTTTCTCTTGAAACTGTCCACATGAAGCTTCTTGTGTTGACGGCTACCATTTGTTCCTGGATTTTTCTTTCATTTATTCCATATTGGATTGCCACCCTGGTATGAAGAACACCATTTATTTTTTGTGTTTCAAATACTTATGGCGATCTATATAAATTCTTTTGTGAAATGTATTCTCCTGAATATAAAATACATATTAGAAATAAGTTTCTTAAGAAACCAATGGGGACCGAAAAGAAAGCAATAGAATATAGAACGTTTCATTTTTCTCATAATCACTTGTTTTTTCATTAAAGCGAAATTTGGGCTGATTCGCGTCATCTCTCTAACCGTAACGTACCGAAAGAAACGGGGAGTCGATAAATTAGAATTAAATTTAAGAGTTTTTTTCTGGTTTTTTTTGGCCGACGTGAAATACAGTTTTTGTCTTCCGACGTTTCGTTCGCACGAGTGGCGGGCATTTTCAAGAATTGCGAATAATGCATAGGGGTAGAAAGAGATCTCGAGTTTCACGCAGTTGCCGACAGGAAGCGCTGACGCTCTTCCTTCGGCCGCCACTTCAGTGTTTTTCAAGATGGCGACTGCACAACACAAATCGGTTTGTTTTCTGAGCTGCGCTCTCTCTTGAGTCCGTAACAACTGTTCATCGTGCTTTCGTAGGCAATATCCTGGTATTGTGTAGCATCCTACTGCTATTGTTTAACTTCCTACCGCTCAAAGCATTAGGCGATGGTATAAACAATTCCGAGACACGGGACATCTGTGTAAAGGGAAATTCCCTAGCTGTTCCCGCATGGCAGACGAAGCTGTGGAGCACATCCGACACATTTTTGCACGTAGTCCGCAGAAATCCACTCGAGGTGGATGCAAACACGGTCGCAAAAGTAAAGGACGAATTTGACTGCCGTATAGACGTATGCTGGGCATCCCAAGGTGGACATATTGAACACCTTTAATTTGGTTTGTAAAGAAACTTCATGATTAGCCATTTAATATGAAATTAATCTTAAGTGTCTATGTTCAATATTTTTCGTAACATACGCACTACAAATCGAGTGATTCTTTTTGAAACGCCCTGCATTACGTTCAAACACCAATGGAATAAATTCAAGCAAGTTTTCTCTGTGTTTTCTTTCCTCTTTTTTCACCATTGCGAAGCTTTATACTGATCCTATCTTAACGGAAGTTGCACTATTTCTCTATCTTTTCACGCCTTTATTTGTATGCAACTGTTATTGATTTGCTTTCCACACATATAATGTATCTTTCGACTTAATACATATATGTACGAAAGAGAGAACATGGGGTGAGGATAAAAGAGGACTCTAAAAAAACTCTCTTATCTACCTTATCTATTATTTATTTTTCTCTTTTATATATATATATATATATATATATATGTATATTTCCCCCCCTTTTTCTGACGTACGGTTACGCTAGCACAATGTAACCATATTTATTACCGATTCGTAAAAAATAGATAATCCGAATTTCTTGCCAAAACCTTGTAAGCGAAGTGGTTGAAGGCAAAGAATACTCACCAGGCCAAGAAGAGAATATAAAAAAAAAGGACTATTTTCCACACCACTCAGGAGGTATGGTGCCAGGCGCGTTACCCCTTTGTGTACGGCGGGTTCCCACGTAGGCGTATTTCCGTCTTTATCCTGCGCAACCCATCGAAGACCTCTCGACGGGCCCGACAGCAGCAACCGCAAGTTGGTTGGGTGCCCTGGTAGAGGACTCGCCCGTACACCACATTTCGGCCGAGCCCCGGTTGAGGTCGTATGGTTCGGCCCAACGATGGAAAGAAGCCTTTCGACATGGTTTGCTTTTCCTCTGCCCCGGCTTTCTTGACAGTCGACCATCACGCCCGCGAGTGAAATGTCGACAGACCAGCTGCACACGGAGCCAAACTGAGGAATTGGTCCTACAAACTCGGCGTCACGAAGATGGGACGGGCAAAAGCCGTGGACCGCTCCTCAGAGGCGATGGATGAAAATGAAGCAATCTGGAAACATAATGTTTCCAATCAAAACAATGGAATTTTTACATTGTTTAAGAAATTTGTTCTAAAAACTTCAAAAATAGCACTTCATTACTCATTGTTCGATTTCTAAACACAGAAAAACAGAGTTGGGCTTCAACATACATGTACTACGCAGGGTTTCCTTCACCTATGGGTCATTGCTGTGCTTCCGAGACGAGTCGTAGAAATTCATTTACGGTCAGGGATTCTTGAGCTATGGGGCCATGATCCAAACTTAATCAGGGACTTCCGATATGGGTCGTTCAAATCGACTAATAGCCAGTGTTTTTTGACCTATGCATCGTCACCAGGGCCGCAACTAGAGGTACAGAACTTGAGTCTGGTGCCACGGGCGCTGGACCAGAGGGGGAGGGGCTCAAATTTCACCATTTAACCTCATCTTCAACCTTACAAGGGGGCATCAGAATGCGTGCTTCCCCCGGCTGACTCAGCATCTGGATGCGGCCCTGCCTTCGGATAGCTCTTTCAAGACTAATCTGATTATAACTCATTTAATATGGCAGCAAAGGATTAAAAGTAGAGTCCAAAGTTCATAATTCCGTGTGTTATTGTTCAGGTTACCCAAATTGAGGGTTTACAAACTAATATTAAACAGAAAGAAAATAATTATCTTTTGCAGAAGATATTCGTGTTAAGCTAAATCAAGGGTTCCAATTCAACCTTAAAGACTACTCCATTCATTTGAAAACGTATCGCGGGCCAGATGTAGATGTGCCGCAGAGAGATAACTGCAGTGAACTGGAAATGCGCTGTGGATCACTTAAGTGATCTAGAACTGTGCCGCGTGCCGCTCAAATCCCAGCAGAACTGTACCGTGTGTCGCTTAAATTCCACAGAAATATGGCTGCAAGTAACGATCCTCCCTCTTCGTGGTCGAGTAACTGAACACGTACTCATTGATGAGTCGTCTTTCAAAACAATAATCATATTTATTTTGATTAAGGAGGATAGAAAAAAAATGCTACACAACGAGCACATCACACCTTACAACCCCACCCTCATAATAATAATGAAAAAAAGACCCCAGGGGGGAGCGTTTCTCTTTTCTTCTCCCTGTGGCTCCCGCGCTATTTTTTTCAGGGTAGTTTTTCCCTCTTTTGCTTCTTCGTTTAGCAGCTTCCCTGACGATTCGTCCCGGAACCTTACTCGTCCCCCCTTGGGAGCTCATTGTCTATTTTTTTTTTCAAGACAACTGAGCTTACCACATTTAGGAAAAGAAATGAACAAAGAAAAACATGTTCAAGCACACATACAAAAAAAAATCACAAAATCAACAATTACCATCGTGGGATCAATGAAAATACCATACTGAGTACACATTAGTAATACATATGCACTGAAATGCATTCACATTTACAAACATTTTCCGTGTACTTTCCTAATATATACATTTCCCGACTTTTGCTTGTCCAGGCGTTCTGCTGAACACGTCTAAAAATTCTTTCGGTTTCGAATAATTGCCGTTGCTGTGAACTTCCAGCTTATTAGATAACCCCATTACGTGGTTCTGAATGTCCTGGACTGATTTCATTTTATGTGAACAGGAGCGTAGTCCACATCTCCAAATTCTACGTCCTGATCAAATATCAGTCCTACGTGTTGTACTCTGGCAATGTATGGCCTCTGCTTGACTTGGGTTCTAAGAGTCCAATATAGTCAACGCTCCAGACCTCGAATGGGTTTTCGGGTCTCACGATTGGTTGGATGGGTAGGCGATCTCTATACGTGACGGTGCGTCTGACTTGGCATTCTCGACGACTCCTACGAAACTTCTGAACATCCTTTTTGATGGTAGGCCAGTAGGACGAATACTTCATGCGTTGTTTCGTTTTGCGCTCCCCTAGATGTCCTGCCAAAGGTATTTCATGGGCCATCCGAAGCATTTCCATTCGTGTGCAGGTGGGAACGACAACCTGTACGATATTTTCGCCGTTTACGTTCTCGGAGTGAGTGAGAACACCATTCCTTACGCCATAAGATCTTTGGCCCAGACGTACGAAGTCCCAGCCCTCCTCGAGATCGCCATCTCCAATTTCCAAACCGATAAAGTCTTTGTCTCCTTTATCGGGGACTTGTGATGCATCAGGGATGCAGTTCCCTCCTTCCACGTTCGAATCCAGGAGTTGTACGACCGACATCGTTGAGTCTCCGGTATGCCGAATGGACCCAGTGAGTTGCACACTTTCTGACAGCGCCTCGTACGCAGTTGAGCATATTAACATGTCGTTAACAAGTTTCTTCGACACGGCACAAGTTACACGAATGTCGCTGTGCATACCATCATCGATTCTCATCGGGATAACTTTCAGTGCCGCTACCTCAGTTTCCCCGAACGCAGATATTATTCGTATAGTACCTTCTCCGTCGCAGTTCAAAGGCACCAAATCCTCTCTCAGTACTGATATCTGAGCTCCATTATCAATAATCGCTTTAAATTTTTTCGTTCCGCATTTGATGGGTGCAATTTTAAGTTCATCGATTTTCCCCGTGACCTTCGCAGAAGACACAGGAACCGAAACCTTCACCGTCAAAATATTCGAGGCTTCACTTGGTTCCACCGTCATTAATTGACTCTGTGCATTCACAACGGCATGCCCTTTCGCATTATGGTTGCAAACCCTCGATATGTGCCCAACCGAGCCACAAGAATAGCAAGTTGGCTTCACAAAGGTTCTACGCGTTTCGGTTTTGAGTCCTGGCCTGGAATTCGGTGCTTTAGGAGGAAAACTTCTACTGTTACCATATTTGCCTGCTTCATCTTTCACGTTATCATTGCCTGAGACCACCTTCTTGAAGTTTGACCGCACACTTTCGTATTCATCTAGCTTGTCAGCTAGGATAGACGGAGATATGAAAGAGGCCCATTCGTCCACGAAATGGTCACGTATATCGCCGGGAACTCGTCGTTTTAGTTGGTCAGTAATGACAAGGCTCTTCAGTGTCTCGAAGTCACCAACGTCTAGACCCCGGATCCACTCTTCGAAGAAATTCGATATTTCGAAGACAAATTTTCGCCATGATTTCGCCGGGTTGCGTTGATGTTTGGTGAATTTTTGCCGGAAATGTTCCGCACTTAATTTGAATTTCCTAAGGAGGATCTCCTTAATGTACTCATAATCATCAAACTTCTCTTCCGATTCTCGGGCGATTAATTGGGTTATATCTGACGGCAATAAGGTCAGCAAAGCTGACACCCAGTTTCTTTTGTCCACCCCGATTCTGTTCGCCTGGCGTTCAAATATTATGAGAAATAAGGCGATGTCATCCTCCTTGGCGTCAAATTTTGGAACAAGCCTCGTCAGTTCCGTACTGAATGAGATTAAATTCTGTCGTCCATTTGTGGATGCGTTCGTCCTTTCCATCTCCAGGCGGAGTTTTTCCATTCGAAAGAGGTGTTCTCGTTCTTCACGCATCCTTCCTTCAGCTAGGTCACGCTCTTCTCGTGCTTCCCTGTCTCCCTTGATGACGGCTGCTCTCGGATGAACTCCTCGTCATAGCCGTCACATTTGAGAATGCTATTCCTCAAGTCCAATATGTTCGATCCGTCCTTGACCACCAGACCCAACTCCTCTGCCAAAATCACCAAATCATCCCTCCTTGCACGCCCGAGATATGCCATGTTGCTTGGTATATCGTTTTTTTTGTTTTTTTTTTTTCGCTTATAAATGTTCACACTTAGTCTACGTGTATACGTCCACCGTCATATGTTAATGACTAATCATTCGTAAAAAAAAAAAATATACATATATAGATAGATATATGCTCAATAATACTGACGTATTTCAAACAAACCCAAAAAAAATTAAAAAAAATAAAATCGTACATTCAAAGATAATTGTAAAAAAAAAATTAGTATGTGCGATAATACCGCTGTTAAAAAAAAAAAAAAAAAATCACATTCTCAATAATAAACTGACGTTTCAAAAAAAAATATCATTTTCTGAGCGAATAATACTGACGTATCTTTCCAAAAAAAAAAAAATCAGTACTCGCGTAATTACCGCCGTTTCAACACACAACAGAGCAATGATGCTCTCACTTGATAAACAACAGAGCAATGATGCTCTCACTTGACACACAACAGGGCAATAATGCTCTCACGTATATCACTAGAGCTGATGCTCGCCACACGAACCGCCGGAGCAATGATGCTCGCTGAATACGCCACTGGAGCTGATGCTCGCTGAATACGCCACTGGAGCTGATGCTCGCTGAATACGCCACTGGAGCTGATACTCGCTGAATACGCCACTGTAGCTGATGCTCGCCACCTACGCCTCTGGAGGAATGATGCTCGTCAACTATGCCGCTGGAGCTGATGCTCGCTCAATACGCCACTGGAGCTGATGCTCGCTCAATACGCCACTGGAGCTGATGCTCGCTCAATACGCCACTGGAGCTGATGCTCGCCACCTACGCCTATGGTCGCTGAATACACCACTGGAACTGATGCTCGCCACATACGCCTCTGGAGCAAATGATGCTCTTTACCTTTCAACTGCAGAGCAATGGTGCTCTCAGGAACCACCCGTCATCAGCAGTCCATGCTTTCTCTTTCAGCTTGACAATGGAGGAACGCTGTGACCATTTTGTCCTTCTTCATAAGTGTTATTCTTCAAAATGTTCCCCCGATTTTTTTTCAGTTCTAAATCCTACCGACTGCGCCAGTAACGATCCTCCCTCTTCGTGGTCGAGTAACTGAACACGTACTCATTGATGAGTCGTCTTTCAAAACAATAATCATATTTATTTTGATTAAGGAGGATAGAAAAAAAATGCTACACAACGAGCACATCACACCTTACAACCCCACCCTCATAATAATAATGAAAAAAAGACCCCAGGGGGGAGCGTTTCTCTTTTCTTCTCCCTGTGGCTCCCGCGCTATTTTTTTCAGGGTAGTTTTTCCCTCTTTTGCTTCTTAGTTTAGCAGCTTCCCTGACGATTCGTCCCGGAACCTTACTCTGCATGTCGCTTAAATGCCACAAAACTGTGCCGTGTGCCACTTAAATTCCACAGAAATATGGCTGCGTGTCGCTTAAATGTCACACAACTGTACCACGGGTCACTTAAGTGATCTGTAAATGTGCCATGGGATGTTTAAGTGCTTTGGAAATGCACGATAACCTCAGCACTAAAACATACCAACTCAGGTGATCTGTAAATGTGTCGCTTAGTTCAATTTAGTTTTTACAAAATTAAGTTTGAAGTCGCGGTCCACATCAGATGAATCCAAGGGCCGCAACTTTCCCGTGGGTCATGGATTACGCGTATATGGTATAGACCGTTCCAAAAGAGTGGGTAGAGGGTCGCGAGAGATTTTATAAAATAAAAACAAAAGACCGGAAAAAACAACCGCTAGGTGGCGCTGACGTACACAATTCAAAGAGAAGACGCGCAAATAACGAACAGAATGCCTCCAAATCGTTAATTACAACAGTATGTGTTCCACATGACCATCAATAGCAGACGAGGCACTAATCTAGCAACGGCAGAGTGCAGCAGGTCCACATACACCCACGGTTTATAACGGTGAACTGGTTGTGGATCAGGAAGCGCAAGTTCTTGTAACCGTCACATTTGCATATTTCCACCGAAGTCACTCTAAACGAGCTCCACCTATCGGCTATTTTTTGAACTTTTTTCCTGTCATAAAAAAAAAAAAATTCCCGTGACCTAATGACGCTAACCGTGCAAACCGTTTTTTATTTGAGTTATTTTTCCGGTTTTTATTAATTTTTAAATTTTTTACGGACTTTTTGTCCGGTTACATTCGAGAAAATTCAACCGATAGTCTTTCTGCTAAAACTTTTCGAGTTTTACAAATGAAATTTTATGAAACGTTTATGGTGTGATACCGTACTTAAAGCCCAGTCTGGTGTCGCGGTAACCCCCTTTCCCCCCCCCCCCCCCACAAGAGATCTTCTTTCTGTGAATAAATATTTTTTTCATGGAGATCGAATAAAATTGCTTGAATTCACGAGAGTTTAGTCTGGCTTTTGACGAGGTTTCATGTTGAGGTACATTTTCGATCCGTTTCGTGGATAAGCATGTCTGGAACATGACAGAAACTAATCTTGACTTCGCGGTGATTTTTAAGCCAACGAAATCTTTCTCTAAATAGAAATTGATCAATTTCTTTCTTCGAAAAAGAAGATTGTACCGTGACATTTTCCCGATGTAATCATCGATTGATCCGTTCTTTACGATGTGGACACTTTTCCGTGTGAAAACATGATGATCGCAACTGCGGTGTTGCCGGCTGTCCCGTACGTTGTATGAAGTTATTCTTACAGGGTGGCTCAGAACCGGAGACCGTACGCTAAAATCAGGGGAGGTCCTGGTTATTCGACTTGGATGACCCAGAGTCATGCTCCCATTCAGACACGATTTCAAAAACTATATGCGAGGACAGGCATAACGAAAATAAACAGGTTATACAACCGAGTTCGGGGAACTCTTTGAAAATCATGTATTCAAACTACAATTATAAAATATAGACTGCACAAAAAACTATAAATAAATTAAGTGCCCTGGAGTATAACCTCAAGGACACCGAGTCATGTTCATTCATTTATAATTTCAATACGAAAATAACCATGTAGTATAAGGATTTCGGGTAGGGGCTATTTTTGGGTGTTTAGAGGACCTATTGACAATATAATCGCATTTGAATCTATATTATTCTGGTACGATTTCCTGATACAGCAAAACCCATCAGTTTGGACACCGTTCTACATTGGGCGGTATCGAATGGGAACATAATCCTATTACACGGAGCTCTCACAAAATTGTACCCCCATTTCGTGGACGCCTCTCCAACTTAGACAGGGGTTTTAATGGCACCGTAGATGTCTAATTTAGATAGGTTTTACTATACATGTGCTCAGATGCACCAGACACTCGTGCTTCACGAGTTTCTGTGTAACTAGCCCCACTAGCATTTCTTTTACCAATCTGCTACGGAAATACATTCCATCCCGTGTGAAATGCATGTAATTGAAATATTAGTTGAAAATTTCCATTATCCTAGTACTAATTGTTTTCCTCTGATTCATGTTTTTCAGGTACATGTGAAAAATACATTGTCATGTTTCTACATTCCTTAGCAATCGTGTGTTTGGTGTTCGTTGGTATATCAGCATTGAGTGACCACACCCCTTGGAGTAAGTAATATTAGTAGTAGTAGTTGTAGTACACGATTAGGGGCCACATTCAAGTATTACGTCAACACCCATGGGAGTGGCGGGAGGGAAGAGGGTTCGCATTTGCTGATTTTTGATGACGAGGTCCGTTCAAATGATGATTACGTGAGCAATAGTGTATAAAAATATGAAAGTGGAAAATTATCTATGATCACCGGTAGTAAAAAATTAATGTAAATTGGAAAGCCTTAGAGCACATAGTAGGCAACCCAGGTCGATAAGATACTCGCCTAAAGTACCGAAAGGGGTGTTTAGAGGTGTCGCAAGTTTGATGACCGATTCCTCCTAGCCAGCAACTTTCCTGACGCTAGGGTACAACAGAAAAGGTAACAACATGACCGGTGAGTATAAAAAAGGGCGAGAAAATCTAACGCTGCCGTTCGGAATCAGCAATAAATTGTAGATCCTGGTCTACTTGGTCCTCGTTCGTGCAGAAAATGACCGTGATGCTACAAATCGATTGGGAGGTCTTGTCTTTGTCGTACATGCAATCAGGTAGAGCTGCCCCGTTAATCTCGCCACAGAGAGCAACAGGGCTACAACAGTGCAATTATTTAAGCATTAAACTTCATTCATGGTTTTAAACGTTGATGGCAGATGGCAGCACCATACAATCATTACGCAGAAACGCATTTCACGTAAGGTTCACAACACATACACGCACATTTCCCGACATGGCCTTGGTCTTCTTCGACCGCCAGCTTATATCTCTTCATTGATACGTTGAGGCGGGCCGTGATCCGGTTAGGATGTGGAGATGCCGCAGAACATAACTTAGCCTGGTTGCCCCCATCCTGTTGAAGGTTTACAGGCATGGGTTATAGGAAGATCGAGGATAGACGGGGGGCAATAGAGGTTACATGTCGTGGATGGCAATCTTGGCATGGGAACGGAAAATTTTAGGGGGGCAGGACTGTTTTCAAGTTTTTCTTCTGGGGGGGGGGGGCACTGGTGGATCGGAGGTTTGTCGGAGATGGGGAGTAAATTTTACACAGAATTTATCAGTTACAACCTCTAAATAGGTTTTTAAATGAACAAAAAATGATTAAAACAACTGATAAAGATATATTTCTTCGACAATATTTAACTATTTGCAACATAAATAACATTTTTTTTTGTCGTAAGGCAAGGACACGTACTCCTTTGGGGGTGGGGGAGTCAGCGAAAATTTTACTAGATGGGGGCCAGTACCAGTCTACGAGGATTTGGACCAGACTTATTGCAGATGTGAGCCAGTACTTTGCTCACAATTGCTGACAAGGACAGGGGGGGGGAATGGGCAAAAATGACCAAAATTCCGTTGACGTGATACTCGAATGGCCCCTTAACGATTGGAATAAAAAATTCCGAATCTTAAATACAGATAAGCGTTTGATTTTACATTTGAAGATGACCCGAGTGAGAACGAAGTCCTTCCGACCTACACATTGGCTGCGGAGTCTGCGAAGTACCTCAAGAAAGAAGTGGTCACCCATAAGGAAGGTCTTTTCGAAGATGAGGAAGAAGAAGGGGCAGTGGGAGGAGGAGGGAGTGATCCCCACCACGAAGACGTGTGGGACCGAAACGTCGACGCCAACGCTTCGGACATCAGCACGCAGAAAAAACACCACGGTGACGAACATTCCACTATTCACGTTGCGTCCTGGCAATGGGATTACGTGAAAACGCCGCTCATCTACACGGTCGTGGTCATCGTGGCCGGACTGTGCAAAATTGGTGAGTACGTTTCATTAACAGTTTGTTTCGAAATTCATGCCATTTCTCGAAGATTCAGACACTCGGGATACTTATCCCATGGATTGGAGAGTGCTATCAAAGATTTATGTATCGATCTAACTAAGGGTCGTATTCACCGACATGGTTTAAACTTCAGTCACAATTTTTGGATAAGGGATCAACATGGATTGGTTAAAAACCTGAATTTTATCAATAAGTGCCCCACAAACCTTAAACGAATCCACTCATTCCACGGAATCTTCTTGCATTATGTCAGCTATTCGCAAACGTCTGGTGCCTTTGCACTAGTGATAATTGAACCGTGGCTCAACTGACTTCAACCCAAGGGGGCACTTAAATTTTTCTTTCTTTGAGTCGTGAAATATCGGCAAAAAAAGAGCAAAAATACTGTAATTTCCGAATTTGTGATGCCGCTTACGGAATCAAACACTACGCGATGCCTCAGAGAACACGTTGCCATGTTGAACATGTCGTGGAGAGCAACAGTTTAGATAAAGAGCTTAGAGTCACATATATACTCACAGTGCTCTCGGGCAGGTAACGGTAGGGAGAACAGTGATCTCCTCACGGGGTGACTCTATATTCATTCTGAATTTTTTAGTGTGCGCATATCTCTGAGTAACCATTTTTAAGTGGGTATTCTGAGTGCCCCTTGATCCCTGCACAAACTCGTAGAAACGGTCCTGCTGGTATATCTCGTACAAAAAAGCGTACATATATATTCTAGTTATCTTTTTTTCTATTTTCCTTCTCTTCCAGGTTTTCATCATGCCGGTTTCTTGTCGTCCATTTTCCCCGAGTCATGGTGAGTGAAAACATGAAACATTAGTCGAGAGTCAGTTTAGCAATTACAGCTGCTTTATTTAATTGAAAATAAACATGCTTGTAACTATATTTAACAAACATGTTGCAGATAAAAAGGAAATCATTCAACACACCCATGTGTAATTTTCTTTTCCCCCTTTTTTTTCCAGTATGCTCATCATGCTCGGCATCGTTGTTGGAACGATTGTCCAGTAAGTTCATGTTAAATTGCTCATTGTTCAGTAATTGTTCATTTACGGCCAAACCTCGCCAATTCGAACTAATTATAAATGTTCGAGTTTGAGCAATATTTCTAATTAGTTCTGATTTTGCTTGTTAGATTTGAATTAGCGGCGTTCAATTCTCAGATCATGATTTTTTTAAAGTGTCTATCTATGTGTGGGTATCTCAATTTGTAAGATGATAGTTACAAATTTTAATAATTCTGTTTGATAGGGGGCCGTTCTAATGAGATGAAGGAGCCAGGGCCACAAGAAATGTTTAGCGGCTACTTTTCAAGTTTTAGCAAGAGTTACTTTTGAATTTATTTTTACCAAGATCCTTAACAATTTGCTTAGAAAGTCGGAAAGAATGTGCCGGGTAGCGTTATTCCATCCTATACGTAGGATTTTAGCATGGGATTATGCTCATTGGCTAAGATCATAATTACGTCACTAAAAAGCGAGTTTTTTTGTGTATTATAAAAGCGTCATCTGGGCTGGGGGGTCAACTGAAGCCTGCTTATACTATTATAGCCATACAAGTTGTAATGCATAATAACCGCCTACTTTTTGGTATTTTATAAATTTTCATTAGGCAGTGATTATGCATAATGCACAAGCGTCGTTGATGAACAGGATAAATCGTTATAAATTCCTCACATTTGATATAAATTACGAGTATTTATCAAATTGTACGCTTGGGCATTATGCATTACCGGTAAAAATTATGTATTTTTTTGTAGTACTGTATTTATGAAATTTACCAACTATGCGTGTTATGTCGGGATGACTACACAATAAAAGTTTCCTAAAAAGTTCTTTTATAAAATTTGAAAAATTCAATCTGTAAGATTATGGGTTGCATTTGCTGGAATGTAACCTATGAGCTTTATTTGTTGGATTTTTCAAGTTTTTTTAAAGGGATTTTATCAAACTTTTTTATACTGCAATCTCGGCCTTGTGCATAATCGCCGGAATATGTGGAAAAATGGTCAAACTTACGGAGGCGGTCAGCAAATAAATCTACTAATCATACGTAATAACTGATTCATTACACATTTGTCAGTGTAACATTTGTTTGATAGTGTAACACACTATCACATACTAAAATATTTCGAGTCCCTTATCTCTTTAGCCCCGCTTTCTCTTTTAGGTGACGTAATAGTGATCTCGGTCAATGAGCTTAACCAGCACCTTCAAGAGATGGAAGGCCTCCGCAGTCTGCTTGTGACGTCAGTAAGTAGTCCATTTTCCCTCAGAATATTCAGAGAAAAAAATCCCCGCCGGTATCATCGTTGTGAGGAAAAGAAATGATCGGGCTCAGAATTGGCGATTTCTATGCCCCACATCCAATCACTATGTGATATTTGTGAGCCAATCAGGAAATTTCTAAGCCAAAATAAGGAGAAACGCTAATAAAGCGATAAACGCTAAACGAGAATAGGATGCGTTTCAAAATGTGGCAAACTTGCTAGGTAGTATGAATGATGTTTAAGGCAAACAGTGCAGCCTTCTATCTCTAGGAGGTGCTGGTTTGGTACATTAACTGCAAAAAGTAAAGAAAAAAAATTGAAAGCTATGTTACTGATTCTTTGATACTCGTAGTGATCAGTAGAACGAAGAATAATTTTGTTTATACAGTGAGTAATGGTTCAAAACAGTTTACACTGCATAAAAACTTTTCATTATCACATTAGTTCGCTAAAACTAATGTTGCTAAACAATTTTAGGGCATATTTTCCGTTTTATTGGGAATATTCAGTTAGTTAAGGGCGTTTATATGCATTATTTAGATGTTAACCAGTTACTATGAAGTTGAGATCCCACAAGGACTGGGTGAAGGCATCGGCGTGGGGGAAACCAATAATTTAAGGCTTTTAATACAAAGGCCATAGAATAGGCATCTTCAACCTGTTGCACGCGAGCACCACGATGCTCCCTGAAGCACACATACTGCTTGATACGAAAAAAAAATCCCTGTCAGTATCATCGTTGTGAGGAAAAGAAATGATCGGGCTCAGAATTGGTGATTTCTATGCTATGCCCCACATCCAATCACTATGCCGTATTTGTGAGCCAATCAGAAAGACTCTACGCCAAAATAAGAAGAAACGAGATAGGCTGCTGTGCTTCAAAATGTGCCAAACTTGCTAGGTAGTCTGAATGACGTTTATGGCAAATAGTGCAGAGGCCTTCTATCTGTAGGAGGTGCTGCCTAACCCCATGTGTAAATTCTATGTATAGGAGTGCATAACACTGCCATGTAGCCAATATCAAGAGAAGCGCATGGTGATGATATCTTATATATAGTGTACCAGATCTTGAAATTTTTACGCGACTGTACTTCGAGACGCCAGGCGACATAATGATGGACGAAATCATTGAGACGTTGTTGTCGGTGAATTTTCCGTGAATCCATTCAAACTGGACTCACACCGATCAAAAGAATTACCTCACATATGCGTTTACGGGAGCGGAAACTTCTAATCATGCAGCGTACATCACTTTCCGATCGATATCTCAAAGATAACGACGAATATCGATAGTCCCGTGCATGATATTCACTCGCGATATCGATTCAATGTCTACCAGGAAAACGCATTAATGCAATTGCTTCGAATGTTTTTCAAACATGTATATATATTTTCGAGATTGAAGAAATAATAATCTCGAGTTGTCATTTCATTTCCCAGGACTTTCCTTTTTTTTCCTGTTACCAAGACGGTAAAAAAGCGTCGTATGTGTATTATTTCTTCAAAGGGCGAAAAAACCGCGATCCAATGTAATAGATATGGCAATACCCCGCCCAACGCTGTTTGCTTTTTCTTGCCTACGTTTGGCAAAATGGAAGTAACTGTGTCATAGCGTTTTATTTTTCGAGTTCCTTTTTATGTGATAGGATTTATCATGGCTTCGCCTTTTTCCTATTATTAAGAGAATCGTTTTTTTTCAAACCTCTTTTTTTCATTTCTTCCCCTGAGATGGGTCAGAAGCTTCTTTTTTTTTTTGTGCGAGGAATGATGGATTCCACTCTATTTTAATAACTAGAGCCCGGATTATATGCACTAAAAACTCGAGAAATATGCTCCGAAAATATGAAAACATACACTCACAAAAATATGCAAATAAGCATTTAAGAATGTGCACACATGCACTTAAAAATGACACAATATGCACTTCAAAAGTTGGAAATATGCACTTGAGGTCGCAATTAGAGCAAAGGTCACAGAGGTCAAAATTAGCACTAAAAATGACAAAATATGCATTTGAAGAAAGGTCCAAATTAGCACTAAAAACGCCGAAATATGCACTTAAAAATGCCAAAGTATGCACTTAAAAATGCCAAAGTATGCACTGGAAAATGCCAGGTAGGCTTTCCCAACTTAAAACATGAGTACTTCTAGAAATGCGTAGAATGCTTTGCATTCCGCTTGAAATGTGCAGTATGATTGTTTACCCTTCAGAGCCATGTAAAAACGTAGGAGGCTCCTCAAACATAAGGAAAAATGTGTTTTTTCTCGGATCCTAAAAATACTAATTGAGTTTAAAAATTAATCTTGTATACCGTTAGAGACAAACAGGAGGCGTGTATACCTTCAAAATACTCTGAGGTTCAACTCCTCAGAAACACATAGCAGACATTTTCACCCATTATTTATGTTTGCACAGTCGACGCTCGTTATAACGACCCCACGTTACAGGATCCTCTTAATATGACGCCTGTTTTAACAGCACGAAGGGGGATCGTTATATCGAGTGTTGACTGCATTTGTATATCTTTTCGTATACAGTGCCTTAATTATTGTTTTTTTCCTGATTTGTTATTACTTCGGTTTTTTTATTCCACCATCGCTGTTTACTTTTCATGAACCCCCCCCCCCGGATGGCTCATAACGTTCCTCGAGAAGTGCACAGACCACGTACCGCATGTTAGAGACCTCTGCGTTAGGGCAATTATATCGAAAATTCTCGAAGTAAGGTTCACGAGGAGCATGTTAAGCCAAAATTGACAGTTGTTTATTTTTTTGTTTCTTTATCAAAACGCAACTCTCGCCGCATCTCGTAGCTATATTACGGTAGTATAAAGTTATACTGACGGACTCGCATCGCGGTAATCGGATGAAGTTGATTTTTTGTGGTTCCCAACTTCGAGGCGCGAATGCGAGCCGATCTACCCGCTAAAAAGTCTCACCACAGAGAGCAAGAGGCCTAACAGTGCAACTATGCAATCATTTTACACTTCACTCATTATTAGAAAAAATTGATGGCAGATGGAGGCACTAAACACAACAAGAAAGCATTACACAGAAACAAACTTCCCGTCAGGTTCACTATACATACACACGCATTCCAGCATGTACCAATTCGTTAGAAATTCATAACAGGAATACGAGGTGCATGTGTGGTTCAGTGGTAGTAGTATATAAATTAATTAACGCTTGAACGACCACGAGTGGAAGACATAAATATTACAATCGTTACCTTCGAAGGTACCGATATCAAGTAGACTAGATATCAAGCCATAATAAAAGCTTATTTATTTCTTAAATATATTATTAATAAATTTGTTTCAAAATATGAGTGACTTACCATATTAATTATCTTAATTTATTGATATTATAATAATATTTTTAATCAATTTAAGTTCAATTATTTGGTGAATAATAGGTATTAATTATCAAAAAGAAAGAAGATCATGAGAATATTATTTACTAGATGTCGCTAAATATAATCCCATGAAATTTCAATTTTGCTATTTATTCACTTATTTATTCATTCGTTTTTCATTTTGTTAATTATTTTACGCGGATAATCAAAGATGGTTAAATTTTTTAAATCATTATAACGAATTTGGGTGCGGTCGGCTGAAACTGGTCTCATGTAGTTGAATAAGGGCTTCGTTTTTGAAAACCTACGGTGCCTTATCCGTCATCTGTGAGCGAAAGTGTGACGTCAATATTATCACTACAATCAATCACATTTTTTTTTCTTTTTTAATGATTTGTGTGACATCACTTTGAACAGAAAATTGGTATATGCCATTCAAAGATCGAGGACGCCACTCTAGGCGCCTTAGGCCGAACACATACTGGGGAGATGACAAAGAGAGTGATTTCAAAAGAGAAAATACATCGAGATCAGCATCGATGTCCCGTAACATACTGAGGAGGCAGAGGAGAGCGAAAATGACCGCAGGCGTTCTGAAGGGTAAAGAAGAAAAGCCTTTGAGCGGGAAACATGACATCTCGCCAACTAGTAACCCTACCAGCCTGTTCATGCCAAATCAATCAGTTTGGCAATATTGGAGGATTCCGATAAACCAGCGGTTCTCAACCAGTGCCCCGCAGATCCCTTAGGGCTCCGTGCAAACTGCCAGGGGTTCCGTGGCCACTCGAGGAAAATAAATAAAAAAAACCAGTAAATTTGAAAAAAATAATTAATATTTTTGAATAATAAAAATAAGTCAGAAACTTTGATGAATAAATAAAAAAAATAGGCGTCTGGGGCTCCGCCATAGAAATTACATACCGGAAAAGGGCTCCGTGGGTCAAAAAAGGTTGAGAAGCGCTGCAATAAACGCGTTAATCCTCAAAAGACTACAAGTCCTGTTTATATATGTTTTTAATGACTTCTTGTATCAAACCGTTGTTTCGAAATTGCATAATATGTATAAAGATTGAAATAATTATACTTCAATCAAGATAGAGAGACAATACAATTAGTTAGACACTACATGCCTACAATCCGCAGAAGCTAATTTCGATACTTTCAAAATAAAATATCACCGTTAATGAGATGAAGTGAGAAGTTATCCATACACCTCGATGATGAAACCGTAATTTTTTTATGGCCAGCGTATCATTATGAAAATGATTGTTATTAGCGATAAATGTATACGTGGTGGTTAAGCACAAATTATCAGTGTGGATCCATTATTTATGAAATCCCAGAATTACAGATTCCTCCTATATGCAGGGCCGTCTTAAGAGCATCATGGGCCCTACAAGGCAAATTCCCGAAAATCTCAACCACATCTCACTTTTGTGAAGCCTTTTTTATCTTGAGGTCCCACGGTCCTTGCCCTGGTGGGCCCCATGCCTTACAACGGCACTGCTTATAACCGGCATGTTCTGTGCATAACCAATTTCAATGAACGCACGGATGCTGCAATCAACTGGTTTCGATTTTTTAAGAAATACAGAAATATGTATTGTGTGTGAGATGTTCATTATTTGCATCAGAAAAAAATCTTGTGTCTCTTTCATAACACACGACATTCCAATTCAAATCCACGGAAATAATAGATACAGTATTCAGTATAATAAAATAAAAGAGAAAAACCAGAAACCATGTTTCGACAATGTTAGTAAGCGATGAGCAATCATCACGGTGTTTATTCGTTTTCCTAAAAAACGGGATCTCAAACATTTTCCACCCGCGTCACCCATTTCCCTTATGAAGAGCCATTGGCATACGCAAAGGGGGGATTTGGGGTTCTAACCCCCCCCCCCCCACCTAAGCCAAGATTATAGTGTTATTTTGCCGGAAAAAACGTAAAACCTCCAGAAGGAAAAACAAATTTGAACCCCCCTCCCCGAGAAAATTCTGCCGTACGTACGCCTATGTGAAGAACAGTTGTAAGCAAAGCATTTCTTTGAAAAACCTTTGTCAAGACCACTGCGAAGCTGCACCCCTGACGAAGGTTGGCGCGCACAGTTTGAGAACCCCTGCTAATCCATCAATGTATTGACAAATCCAGGGGCGCAGTTCGAGGGAAGGGAGCTTTTGAAAATACAATAAAAATTTTATATGTACATACAAATATATATATATACTAAAATATATATATACTAGGGGCTCTGTGCCCCTACAGCCTTTGGCGGCCACCCCCCCCCCCTCTCATCACAACATGTCTTGTTTATTTCGTCCCACTTCATCAGCGTTATGGAAAAGGACATGTGAAAGCACCAGCTTACTGAAGAAGCGAATTTTACAATAATAAAACAACAGAAAACAAATGTGATTCATCAAGTACCCCCGGAAAACTTGCCTATGGGGTCCCCAGACTCCAATTCGCTGAATTTTAGCGGGGCCCAGACTGGATTTATCTCGGGCTATTGATGTGTTGCAAATTTCACAATGTTAAACGACAGAAAAGAATGAGATTCATCCAGGGCCCCCAAAATGAAACCTGTAAACATGGGGCCCCGACTTGGAAGCTTGTTGGTCATTCCCCGCTGCAAGTGCCATGAAAAATTTTCATTTGTATTCATTTTACCAACGAATAAAGTCCAAGGCCCCCAACCAATTACCTGGGACACCAGTTCGCATACTTTTAGTGGGGGCCCCCAGATTGGCTTTATCTCGGACTTTCGCTGTTGCAAATTCTAAAATGTTAAATAACAGAAAAAAATGAGATTCATCCAGGCTCCCAAAATGAAACGGTCCTCTGACTCGGAGCTTGTCATACATCCCCCCTGTGAGTGCCATGGCAAATGTTCATTTGTATTCATTTTACCAACGAATAAATTCCAGCCCCACCCCCCTCAGTTACCCGTGACCGAATTCGCAAATTTTATGGGGTCCCCAGACTGGATATATCTTGGGCTTCCGCTATCGCAAATTTTTCAATGTTAAAGCAGCAAGAAAACAACGAGATCCATCAAGGGCCCTGGAAATCAAACCTTTTAACTTCCCCATTAAGGTATACGTGCAATCCCCCGGATACCCCGACCCTGTGTGTTGGGAGCACTGGTGTTATATGTATATTATACCTCTCGACATGCCCCCCCCCCCACACAAGGGCAGGGCTGACAGGGGCCGGAACGATTCTTATCACTTTTTGATTTTTCACACTATAAATTAACCATAGAGGGCCCCTGAAAAGCTGGTTTGGGGGCTCGAAATCTATTCCAGTCTAGGCGCCCTACTGTAGGATGTGGGAGCCTCTCCGTAAATGCACGTAACTTGGTCCCGATGGGTTAAATGGGTCCCGAATATGCTAGAGTTAAATGAATACTTGACCCAAAATCGTAACAGATTTCCGCCACTCAAAAAACGTCACCCACTTCCATAACATAGAATCGTCACTAATTTCGGTTGCTTAGAAACAGGCACTTTTCGAGTTTGTGTTTTATATTATAGAGTAGATATACATACATTGAGTTCATGTGTGTTTTCTCTCTTTGCCTTCCCCCCTACCCTGGAAAACGTTGAAATGACGTTCATGGAAAAATCTCTACAAATTTTTTTGTTGAAATTCTAAGAACATGTTCAGTATTGAGTAGAAAATTAGTGTCGACCAGCAATTCTCAACCTTTTTTCTGAGTCACGGAGCCGTTTTTAGTATATAATTTCTACGACGGAGCCCCGTAAGCTACGTTTTTTTTTTTTTCATTTGGTCATAAAATTTACTGGTTCATTTTACTTTCATCGAGTGAACGCGGAGCCCCCTCAACCAGTGCACGTGGAGCACTGGTTGAGAACCGCTGGTATAGACAGTACATAGATAGTTTTCTTTGTAAAAGATTTTTGATGTCTTTGTGGGGAAGAAATGATTTTTCCGCCCCAGTGACTGCATAATGATTTATAGTGGTATATAACTTATGATCTTTTAGTGGTTTTCCAGTTTCCGACAAAAATTTGCCACCCTTTACATTTTGCAGCCCAGGGCAAAGGCGTGGGAAGGGGGTTCTCAGCCCCCAACACAAAATTTATTGGGGGGTTGAAATAGCCCCCCCCCCCCGCCATGTTCTGGTGCCTATGTCCCATGGCAGTACGTTTGTTATTAAAAACTATTCAGGGACAATTGAAAAGATGAAATTTAAGTGATGGAATTTGCGCCCCTTCTGATACTACGCCCGGGAAACCATACCCCACCCCCCCCTGCCCCTTTCCTAGTTGCAGAACTGTTCGTTCGTCAGAAGGAAGTTCTCTTGCACATAGTGTAGTTTTCCATGCAAAAAGCGCAATGGGATGGGCGGAAATTTGCGAAATATCTATCTCGTAGTCCCAGTAAGATTTTGAAAAATATTCAAGTCTAAAAAAATGACGGGGTAATTAATCCGTAAAATGCTACCACAACAATCGTCAAACTTTTAAATTAGGATAGATTGGGTTAAGCACAATGGGAATCGAAAAGAAGAGAGAGCGCCAAAAGTGGAAAAACATCCGAAAACCCCCTCCAAACCAAATGGGTGATGATGATGATGATCCCCCTCAGAAGTTCTCTTTTTTTTCCAAGAGAGTGAGGAGAAAAAAAAAGGGGAGAAAACTGACCAATCCCCAAATAGCGTCTGATTTTACCTCGCGATGAAAACAAACCGGCTTGAAAGAATCGCGTACCTCTTGAGCCGCCTCTTTCTCCTCCTCGTCTCGCTGCCCGAGTATGTGAGGCGCAGAACAAAACAGTACATTTGTTTTCGCCGCTATTTCGTACCTCTCCGCTCACATCCCCAGTATGTGTTCGGCCTTAGACCGTGCACACAGTGAGACGACCCAGAGGTACCGGAGTGCATAATAAAGACTAGCGACGAAAGTCTTGTTTCGTTGTACACCGCACATAAAAGAGGAGCGAGAGGAAGGGGCCCACACACACACACACACACAACGAGGTGCGCGACTTCAAGAATTTGGTTTGTTTTAACCTTGATCTGCTAGAATCCAGAATTCCCCTCCTCTTCTGCGAAAAAACTGGATAACAGTAGATCCCAAATGCATAGATCCAGTTGGAAAAATTATCCAAACAAGTATTCGGATACGTTATTCATGATGCGAAGAGAGTTAGTTGTACAGTTATTAAAACATTTAAAAAAATCATACGGACACAGTGTCCTCAGAAACACATGACACATTTGACTTAAAAAATTGGGGAAAAAACACCCTCGACGAGGAGAAAAAGCATTCTTCATCATATAGAAATAGGGAGGTTATACTGACAACTCCACTGGAAAAGCTGTTAGCATGCAATTCTTAGGCCCCTAGTGTTTTCCGCTGGAGAGAATAACTTCACGTCATCAGAGCGAATTGCAATAGAGAGATGGGTAACACAGCCTCGGTAACATCGTAAGTGTAAAAAGTAAATAAGATCGAGATTTATTAGTGGTGAAATATTGTTTTCTTCTGAAGAAGACACCCTCTGTGTGTCGAAATGCATTAAGAGTTTTGTGTTCTCCGTACGTTTGCCTTAATTGTTGTTGATTTTTAGTGCAACTTCCCAATGATGCTAATCATAAGAGTTGACCTAAAAGGTTGAGAAGAAAATGGTACAATTTTCTCAAAAAGTACTCGTACCAACAACTGCCTTTGGCCGAGAAACTCTTTCAATTGACGGATCTTCCCAATCAAATTTACCGTCTGTACCAGTTTCTCCCTGGTACATCAGGTTTTATAATACATACATTGAATTACGTATATAAATCCCGCTTAAAACTATAATCTAAAAACGTCAAATCTTCAGAGACAAATCCTTACAATATTTCAATCCCATTTTCTTTACTACGAAGTAACGCATGTCGCAATTTGAATTCCAAGAAAAGTAAATATTTTCCTCGAACATATTCTTTTTCTTTCGATACTTTCCATATCTTATCGCGGTAAAAATGTTTTTTCCTAAAGCTGTAAAGTGCATTGTAGTTTCTTAATGCATCGAAGGGTAAAAAAAAAAAAACAACAACTAAAAATGCTTTTTGAAAGCATTACCGTGAGGATCGGGATGAAAGAAAGGAATAGCTGGAGGGTAATAACGTTCCTCTCACAACCCCTACCACGGCTTCACTGTTCCACGAATTTCTACGGATTTATGTTTACCCTTCTATTATGAAGCAGTGGATAGAGCTCTGGCATCGCGTTAAAATTATGCTATCCCATGCGCGGCGGTGATATCGAAGCTATCGCCATATACAAAAGGAATTTATCGAGCCCTGTAGAATGAATGCCTCTCTCGTCTCTCTCTCCATTGAAGAGAATCTTTTAGCTTTCTGTCAACTTTCGTGATAGAGTCTTGGAAATGTTACAGTGTGTCAAAGTAAACATTACGTGCCGTTTATATTTTTAACAAAAGAAGGGGAAAAAATGCTTCCGAAGGAATACATATCTTTTCTTAATCAATATTCGTCCTTAACGGGATGATTTGAAGTTTTGATAACTCGTTATTTTTCGAGGTAATGAAAAATTAATCGTTTCACGATGCAATGTGTGGTTGTGATCAGAGTCGCCCTTAGAGAGATGGGAGACAGGTGCGGTCGCACACGGCCTTAATCTTTATACGGCCCCGCACCCATGGTAAATTATTGGAGGTTTTTCTCACCAATTCTCAACTTTATTTTCATTAATTCTGAATTTAAGACTTATCCTTTTAGTGTCTAGTTTCGATTCAGTGTTCCTTTGTAGGATTTTTTGTGGAGACCTGGAAGATTTTTGGTGAATCTTTCTAGTGGCTGTTCAAGCATTTTAATGTCTCCAATCTGGTAGCGCGGATCGTCAAACCGAAAGATACCCAGGCCACATCGCCATATGGCAATATCGGCTCATTGTCCTCACGGACTGGATACCTCTGGCAATTTATTTATAAAAAAACATACATTACAAAATATACATTACAATCATAACACAACTGTAAAATCATAATCTAAGTGTAAAATCAATTGCGAGATCACGACATCTATGTACACAATCGGAAATCAAGCATATAATCCTATATTCCATATTTAACCTTAACTCGAATATAAAATCCTAAATCGCATATTGAAATCAATAATAAATCAGATATAAAATTAATAATCGATTTTATTCTCAATTCAAATCGTTCGATTTCCACGGCATTATACTGTTCTAGTGTCATCAGCCAGTTTTGTTTATAGTTGATGAGTTTTCTTTGTGAACGGCGAGGTGGTGCAGTTTGTACTTGTGCCATTGGTTGATATGGCGTCTGTGGGATCACCCCTTGTCTTCAATGTCTTCTATCCATGTAATTATTTTCTCGCATTTTTATTTACTCTACTTTTTTTAAAAAAATCTCTCTGATCCAGAGTGTGGCATTTTTAGCAGCGGGCACAGCCATGTGCCTTAAATGTGCAGTTAATTTACATGTTGTCAAGTAATGTGGATGGGAGTGCTGATTCACCAAAATATCTGTTCCTCGTCCTCGTTTTTTGAAGCAGCGAAGGTAATTTGGAAAAGGTCCGTGATTGGTTGTAAAAAATACAAGTTCTCCGCTCCAATTTTTTGCGTTGTATGAAACTTTTGGTACTATTTTGTGGACACTTCTTCCAGTTTCGGCATCGTTCCTTCGGGTTTGCCATCAGATTAAGTGTTTCTTTTCTTGCCTTTTGTTTGGCTATAGATGATGGTAATAATAATTTTTATTGATTGCGTGCCAAAAAAAAAATTATTATCGCCGCTTTGGCTATTGCGTCTGCTTCTTCGTTCCCCCACTCACCCACGTGGTAGTGGGGACCGTACGGGAGAAGCATATTCTAAAATAGGTATTATACAAAGATGTTGAATGAAAATCGGAGTCCCAAACAGCAAAGTGGACCACCCCCGCCCCTTCCCCTAACTTACACCTCCGTTAGCGGACAATTTTCTGATCTCCGGTCCAGTGGAATAGAGCTTAATGCATTTCACTCCCCGTTAGCGGGCACTCTTGATAGATGATATTAAAATCCGGCAAACTAATTTTTCCCTACTCTAATTTATAATTTTTTGGTGATAAACAAGTATTTATCATATTTAACTGAGATTATGTTTAATCTCAATCTCGTGTTGGTAAATAATCAATTACTTAATTAACTAAAGGTAACTGTGGGCCTGGATTTCGAATTCGAAGAGTAATGTTGGTTCTTCTTCACACTTATTTTATTTTAATTTAATTTGCAATATGTTCAGTACACGTAACATGTACGGGTAAAAATTGGTTTAATGAAGCTACCGGAGAGAAGGAAGGTCTTTCCAACTTTATTTGGCAAGTATGCGTAATCTCCGTTAAAAGTAAATGGGGTGAAATTTAATCAAACTTTCTTTATCGAGACGATTGGTAATTATGCACAACCTCCGGTAAACCACTTTCACACAGTAGCATACAGAGCCATTGAACGTTTACATTTATACGACGTTTGGCTTCGGTAGCGATTGGTTCCCATACATTTTAATACAAACACAACGCCACAACAGGGAAAATGTTGGAAAAACGCGGTGGTTGAGAAAAAGATTACCATAACAATTATGGATGTCATATGTTTCAAAAAACACAGCAACCCACTTAAAAATGCAATTGCAAACAACATATATAGATGATAAAATATTATGCAATGCCCATGAAGAATACTTATGGTTGTCTTATTCTAAGTGTGGACGGCTTCTCGATTTACCCCAGTATGTTTATCGTATTTCTTTTTAAACGTGCCAGTTGTGTTAGAATTTACTACCTCCGGGGGTAAGCTATTCCAATTATTAACAACCCTATTAGAAAAAAATTCCCTGCGACACCATAACCTATAATTGTCCCTTATCAATCGATACTGATATCCCCTTGTAAAAGCAGTCGATTCACGGTGTGCTAATAATCCATGGTCCATCCTATCCATCCCGTTGAAAATTTTTAACACTTAGATCATCTCCCCGACACCTGCGTTCATCCAATGTAAACATGTTCAAAAAAAAATGAAGTCTCTCTTCATAACTCAACCATGTTTGGTGTTTGCATAACTCAAGTCGCCGTCTGCCAATAAGGACACTCGTGGCTCTTCTCGACACCCCTTCAACCATGTCCATGACGCTCTGTAGGTATGGTTAAAATATATTTTACCAGAGTCCTTGGAAGTTTCATGCGCCTGTGGGTGCTCGGCTTGAGCTTTATATGGCTAATTATGCTTTTTGAATGAGTACTGGATGTGTTCACACAGGTGGAACACACACACACACACAAACTACTGCGGGTGCGCCTCCAGGTAGCATATATATATCTTGACATTAAAATGTATAGGAACCAATCAGCACCGAGGCCAAACGTTGCATAAATGTTAAAGTCGTATAAACGTGATTCTAATGTATTTTTTACCTCCCCATCAGCGGACAAAATTTGTGATCCCGTAGGTGTCTACTTCTACATAACTCAATAGGCGTTTGGTAACCACTTGCCGAGTATACAGGCAAAGTAATCTTAACAAGGTAGTCTTGATTCAACTTACATTAAAAATATGGTTATTTTTTTTAAATTTATTTAAACTTCCTTTAATTTTCACTCACTGCAAAAGAACTTTCTATACTGAAAGATGAAACAATTTTGATGTCAATAAACTTATACGCTTAAAGATTTGAGGAATAATCGATTCATTATTTGCTCATGCTTTTCGGTTGTTCATATTTTAAAATTAGTCACGTAACTGCCCAATAGATAGCGCTAAAGAAAGCTGAAAAAATTTAGTTTTTCGGAACTACGTGCATAGAGAGCCTTTTCGAAAACCCTTCTATGTCCAATGCAATAAGGGAGCCACGTTAATTATGGATAGCTCAAGGGAGAAAAACCAATTCAAATTTTTCTACATTTTTCCCGATATTCCCGATCCAAATTTATGTCAGTAATTGGCCCAAAAAATTGGTGTATTTTTTTTTTCTTTTTTAAATTCTCTTATTTTTTTTTTTCTAGTTTTACTAATTCCAGGGAAATGTTGCCACAGTTTACGCCAAAGGCATTTTTCCTGTTCCTTCTTCCACCGTAAGTAATGTATTTTCCATTCATTTTGCTCTTTGAATAATAATAATAATTCTATTCAATCCTCAGAGGAAAATACACTCGCGGCTCTTGTTACGTATTTCCAAATCACATAAATCATTGAACATGGAAAAGGAGGACAGGAGGACAAGAATATAACTACCGCAAAGGAGAAATAGAGGACAAGAAAAGAAAAATTTATGCGAAGTTTTCTAAAACTTCTACTCTTCACAATTATACCGTTCACCTCTTTAAGACTTTTATTCCATATACACATATCAACCTTGAAAGTAAGGCTGTATTCCTGGAGCAGAAAAGAGCTTATCCGGCATATTTTGAAGTACAAGAAATCTATAACTTGGCTGAATTCAAAGGAGAATCCATGACTATCACTTGCAAAATCTTTGTAATAATGAATGTAGTTGTGTTTGCAATGATCTTCTCCCCAACTCGTTACGAATGCAAATCTCTGGAGAAGTTTTACGGAACTCTGTTTTTTTTTGCACTAGGAAAATATCTCTAGAGATATTCTTAAATTTTATATCTGCAAACCGGAGTCGCCCGTAACTAAAAGAGGTGGAATATTAGATAACGAAATCGGGATTTATTCGTGGCTGTTCAAAGTTCTTGTCTGAATATTGAAGTGAGTCGTAAGTTTTGAAATATTTACGTTCGACTATATACCAGGTTGTCTTCTAAGTGCTAATGCGACCTTTTCCTCATCAACCGTCCGTCGTAGAGGTATAGTTTCAATTTAAAAAAAAGAGCTCAAAAGGCATTCAAAAATTACCCTGCACCAGTTTTGAAACTGAAAATACAGTGTCACGTAGTAAGAAATGTAAATTTTTATACGGTCGCCCTACTTCACCACGCACCAACACAGGCCATATCGCTTTACCCAATTTACCGCCTTAACGAGCTGGGTTAGAAATGGAGGTGCCGTATATCGATGGTTGTTTCAAGATCGTTAGGGAAAATATCTCATCTGTACGAATCCGGAACCTAACGGCAACCCTCGCGGTTGTCGACGAGCGTCTTACCACCTCGCCACTCGGGCGTTCGCCCTATCCGTTGACTTCCAATTAGAAATTTATTGTGCTGTCTCTCCTGAGCCATACAAAAAGTGTTCCAAGTGCAATATTCGCTGAGGTATTCGATGTCAAATATCGAACAAAATTTGGAAAATGCTGCCTAAATTAGGGAAAGGAGCGTTGTTCGTTAGATTTTTGCTATTCTTTCATATATTTTCTTCGCTTTTTTTATTCAAATATCTCAGAAAAATTTTCTTGAAAACATGGAATTATTTCTGTTGACCTCAGGAGAGACGGTGCAACAACTTTATAATTGGAAATTTGAGGACAAGGAGATTGTGTAAAAATTTAGATTTCATTTTGTTCCATTCTGGAAATGCTCAAAATGTATTTTTTACGCTGGTACAGAGTAATTTTTGAACGTCTTTTGAGCATTTTTCAAAATTAATAATGCCTCTACGATAGACTGTCGATGAGATAGAGGGCCACATTAGCAATTACAGGACACCCCTGTATATATGATTCAAAGCGTGCATGTTATGTGATCCAAGTAAATCACACGACTGTGGATAGAATAGCTGACTATCGTGATCGATTATTTAGGCCCATGTGAGATTCGAGTGGTGAAAAAATGAACTTACATCGACACTAAAAACTATTTGTTTTGGGAAGTCGATGATTTTGCTGAAATGCATTTAGAAGCAGCGTATATCTTGAAATGAGTAAAGTCGTAGTATCTCTAGAAATGCACGGGTGGCGTGCGTATCTCATAAAAAAGTGTAATCGGCTCACGTATCCGTTGAAATGAGAAGATGGCTAGCTTATCCGTGTTAATGAGTAGGAGGCATGCCTACACCCTTGGCATGCGTAAGCCTAAAAATAATTGAAAAGGTGCGTACAAGGTGCAAGAAAAACTGATACACCCACCTAATATCGTATAGGGTAGGCTTCTCATCGAGCACTCAGAACTGCTGAAACACGACGTGGCATGAGCTCCACTAATGTGTGAAGACATATTAAAGGCAATTCACACCATGATCCTCTCGTGGCAGTCCAAAATTTCACAACGGTGCGAGATAATTTTGTACTACACGTTGCAAGGCATCCCTTTACGTGCCAATAATATTTATGTCTGGTGATTTAGGCGGACAACAGAGGATGTTGAAATAAGAAGAGTGTTTCTGGAAGCACGCGGTAGCAACTTCCGACGTGTGGGGTGTCGCATTATACTTTTGCAATTGTCCAAGCCCGTCGGAATGCACACAGATCATGAATGCTTGTTAGTAATCGGAAAGAATGTTTGAGCACTGTTCTTCATTCAGAGTTGTCTGTATGAAGTCATTCAGAGTTGTCTGCTCTATCAGGGAATCTATAGATTTGTCGTTCCAAATAAACACGTCCGATACCATGGCAGAGCTTCTACTAGCTTGAACAGTCTTTTGATGATCTGCAAGGTTCATGGTTCTATAAGATTTCCAGTCATCAACAGGCCAATTGCGATGCTGGGGAGGCGCATAGTTTTGTGAAGGGTACTCGAGTTGATCTTGGCTCGAAAAGCCCATGTCAAGGAGGAACCTATTTGCAGTTCACACGCTGACACTTGTTGATGCCCCAACATTGTAATCTGTAGTGATTTGAGGTAGTATTGCTCGACTATCTCACGAAACGATTCTTGTCACCAGTGGTTCCGTTCCCTCAGGGACTTTTTTAACCCTCACCTTTGTCGGAGATTTTATGCTTTTCCGGACTCACGGTACGTTCTTGCGATGGTTGAGTCGAAAAATTCAAATTTTCATCTCTACCACGGAAACGATGTGACCCATCTCACTAACGTGACATTCAAAGTCACATAAATCGTGATAACCGGTCATTTTAACAGCAGAAACCAATCTAGCAGCTTCTCTAGCCTCCTGTTGTTTTATATATAGACACTGCAAACCATATCAAGTTACCGTTAATTGGTTGCATTTATCTTTTGTTTCCAAATATATTCCGTATATTCCATTTATGCTGCAAAATTATTCTCGAAAAAATTGAATACTTCAGGTACTACAATTATCAGCCGGGCATTATCAACCGAGCTTAATATTCCTTAAAACACACACACGCACACACAAACTAATGTTAATTACTGGTGCTAGCCGAAAGCTATTGTCAACCTTACACCAGAAATAGACCCGTGCAGAGGAGCCTTTCTCCTCGCTGTGTTCGACCGATGGAAAGTCAGTGGTGCCGGGTAAGTGTACAAAAAAAAGCATCTCTTATCTTTGACAAGAAGCCACGGAACGCGTGTGAAATTTTAATTGCGAGACATTCCTTCCTAAAAAAACAAAATTTTTTCATAGTCCTGCCAAGACTTCAATTTTTTCAGAGATTTTTTTTCGTGATAATTAAATGTAATTAATCAAATCATTTTTTTTTTCTCGATTTTTAAAGGATAGTGCTTGAATCTGCATATTCTCTTCACGATCGAGCTTTTTTCAGTAACCTGGGCACAATTATCTTGTACGCTGTCGTGGTGAGTTTAATTTCTTCTCTTTTTTGTAATTGTTGAGAAAAAAAAACAAGGATAATATAAATTTTTTTAATTATTCTTATAAATTTTATTATGTAGAAAAATCTTAATACATTTATATTCTCTACATAATGCACTTCGTAATCGGATGTTTTCAACGCGCCATCTAGTACGTCGGCAGTGAAACAAAAACCGAAGTCTGATCTTGATGATGACTGTCATGATTGAGGACATTTCAGAAGATCATTGATAAATAAGACGTAGAAATGCAAAGTTTAACGTCACAATAAATTTTTATAGCTGAGTTTGATGTCAAAATTGTGATTAGTAGTTTTTCAAAGTATATATTTTTCTGTATATAATAACAATGAAAAGTTTATTTCGGGTGTTAAAGCTCTAATTAATTGCTAGCATAACGCTTACAATATGTCTGTAAGTTTGTATCCATTATAGTTCGAAACTTCTCCTGAAGAACATCTGTTTTGTATGTCATGGCTAATATCCGAAAGTAGGGCAATTCACTGAAATGAAGATTAACGAACGTTTCAAAATCTGCGTATATACAAGGTGAATCCGACCTATTCTGCGAAACGAAAGGGGGTGATAGACGAGCCGAAGTGGATCATGAGACAATCTACCAAACTTTTCCTATACCAAACAATTAGAGTTATACTGTATAATAAAAAGCGCGAAGTCTGAAAAACCCAAAATTGTGAAGTTTCTGAGAGACCTACACGCAAACTAAGCACATATTTGGAAAGCACAATCCTATAAGGTCTCCCCCAACTCCGTTGAAATAGCTGGTTTTAATTGCGAGGTACAGAGGCTGAAAGATTGGTCAAGTTCAAAATCAAATTGTCGCCAAATATTTCAATTGCCAATTCCGCAAACACCTTTCTAGCTAAAATCAGTCAAATTAGACAAGAACTTGTCCATTCTACCAGCTTTCGAAAGAACCTTGAATAAACTAAATTGGCCTTCTAGTTCAGGAGCGTTAGTCGTTTGCTCGCAATACATCACTGAAATCTGCGTTCGTCGAAGTACATAAGTTTAGGAGGTTACGGCGACAGTTTCACTTCACCGATCTCTCAGCGTTTGTAGCTCTCCATTAAATACGGATATCCTGTAGATAATGTCACCATATAGAATTTTTTGTGAGAAATCGACACGATTGGTAGTGTTTGATGACCGACTTGGGCTCGTCTATCAACCCCCTCCCCTTCGTTTGGCAGAATAGGTCGGATTCACCCTGTATATACAATACAAGGCTACAACATGCTAACTACCTTACGAGGAAATGAGAAATAGCAATTCTTCTCTTCAGCTTATGCTTTTTATGCAACTATAAGGCCACCCCTTGTATGTTTGACTAGTAATTCTAAACAATACTAGATAAATACTTATATATTCATAAAACAGGAAAAAAAACATGTGCTAGCAACAAAATAATTCAAGACAGGGTAGAAGACTAGATACAAAGACTAGGTAGATTCAGTGGTGTACCGCGAGGATGCCTACTAACCTACGACCCAAGGGAAACACCAGTTGGATCTAGTAAACTAAATATGCAGTGCACGCCCCTTGTCAATTAATGCTGGGAACTGGAAGGTATATATTGGAAAGAAGACTTTCTTTCCTTGAAACTGAGCACAATTCCAATTGTCTCTCAGATTTCTGGCTTTATATCGCATCACAAATTAACGTTTGTAATCCATATATATGAAAGTTCACTGAAAAAATTTGGCGCTAAACGGGGTTAGCTTTAATTCGGGGGGCACTACAACGGGGTTTGGCTGTACTTCTGCGACAGACTGTAACGATTACTCAAAAGGAAACGATGAGACTGGCTCAACCTTAGTTCCCAAATGTGCAAGAAGAAAAAATTCCCGATGAAAATAAATTGATAACATAAACCAAAGTCTTTTTTTTTGATAACTATAAAATAATTTTTCCCATATTATGATATTGGTCCATTCTGTACTCAGCAAAAGGGATAAAATACAAGAATGATAACATTAGTCGTGATTCTAATATGCGGCGTTGACTGTATCTGAAAGTATTTGCTTTCGTTACTAATATTGTAATTTCTCATATTATTTCTTTGGATTGTGCTCGATCTGACTTTAATGTCTCTTTCTTCTATTTTCATTTCTCTTTGCTACTGCGGCTGGTCTCCTAACAATGTAACAGGGAACTCTCATTAACTGCTTTGCTATAGGTAAGTGTATTAACATTGCCTATTGTTACAGTACTATCATGTACAACTAAAACATAGTTTTACCGGCTAGGCCTATAAGAACTAAAACAATTCTCCGAGAGCCAAATATCAAAACAAAACACTGGCAGAATACATTTGATTATGATTGTTTTTCAAATTGCTCCGCGAGCTGGGTCAAGTTTCAGAATAAGCTGTCGTTTGTGCACCTACGAACTGTATAGTAAGATAATTATATAGTAAGGAACAGTATCTCTTTTCTGAATGCTAAATCTGCGATGCGTCATCAATCGACAAGATGGTCACAAATCTAATAATAACTGACCAATTAACTACGCATTGCAGTTTCGCGGCCTCCGGCAACGCCTTCTATAGCAGAAAGCCTCCACGCGAAGCTCGTGACGTCACCCAAGTCGTCAATTTCACCTATAGTCATTGAATATAATGCAAAGAAAGGTAAAGATTTCGCATACGTCGGACTCTATATTCAATGGCTATAGGTGAAACGGACGACTTCAGTGACGACGTCAAAGCTTCGCGCGGAGGCTTTCTGCTACAGAAGGTGTTGCCTCCTTAAAGCTAACCAACGACACCCTAATGCTTTGCGGCCTCATTATAACTATTTGGTTTGGATATTATATAAATGCACTTGATAACTAATAAATAAATCAATAAGTTAACAATATATCAAAATTGCACATTAGGGCCACGCATATAAATACACACACACACAAGTTTTCGGCATGTGCCTGATCGTCAATACTTCCCCCAGAGGAATGCTCAAGAGCTGCATGTATGGTTGAGTAGGAGTAGCAGAATCTGTGAAAATGTATAATAACGTTTTGAAAGTGCTCGTTCATTGTTCTATTTCAGGGTTTTCACTGTACGGTCTGGGCGCGGCCGGTGCTGTGTCTGGTTCATTTCCATTGATCGAGTGCCTTGTCTTCAGTGCTCTTATATCTGCCGTGGATCCAGTTGCTGTAAGTACCAATACACATTTTCATCACAGAAAAAAACAAAACGAAGTAAACATTTATACAGGATGCACCTAAATCTGTGCGACCGTGTCCGGAAAATTCACAGACATCAATGAATGAATGATCGAGTGTGGAAGTGAACGAGTGAAACTGCCTGTCACTAGAATTAACTCGCGCTCACTCACTGATAAGGTCACTCAGTCACACACTAGGTGTAGCTCATTATATCATTCATTCATGGGGTCGTTCTCTTGTCTCTCACTTTATGACACTCTCTCACTATATCACTAACTCTCAATGTCCTTCACTATGTCACTTGATCGCTCTCATTGGGATGGTCACTCACACTCACTTTGTAACTCATTCTATCATCAATTCTCTAGGTTGCTCACACTATTATACACTCAATCACATGTCCGCTTACTCTGGCACTAACTCACCATGTCGCTCATTTTGCCACTGCTCACTCACTCAGCAGGTCACGCTCTTAATCACTAGGTCACTCATTCTGTCACTACTTTACCGCACACCAATTCCTGTCATATATCGCCACAAGGAAATTTCCAACCGGTGGAGTTAGGTGGGAAATGAAGATGTCATGTATCGGTGGTCGCCCCAGACTCGGTAGGTAAATAAATTGTTTCTGGTGTTCTCGACTGCATTTGACCTAGGGACCTTGATGACTACTTTCGTAGTGGAAGATGAGCATCTTACCACTGCGCCACTTGGGCGCGCTCAGTACATCCCTCGGTCTACCATCGGTTCGCTCATCACGACACTCATGCACTAGGTCGTCCACTCACTCACTACATCACATACTCTTTCTCAAGGTCGCTGCCTCTGTCACTCGCTCACTCATTAGTTTGCCCCCAATTACCCAAAACTAAACAATCTGTCACACACTCACTAACTACTGCTTCATTTACTAATTCACTCACTCGGTCATTTCTCGCTAATTTACTGGCCCATTGACTCGTGTCGAACAGTTGTCGGTGAATTTTCCCAGCAGTGAATTTTCCGGCGATAAATTGTTGTCGGTGAATTTCCCGTAAGCACTCTGTAACATTGCAGTTAAAATTTATCCCGGTTTCTTGCACTGCCCTCTCACGCTGTCCCCTAAGTGGGATTGTGACATAAATCTACCAATGTTTATTCGATGCATTAGAATGTATAGTGAGATGTTTTTTGATTCCAAGCTTTTTTAATTTTATTTTCAGGTTTTAGCAATTTTTCAAGAAATTGGGGTTAATAAAAATTTATATTTCTTAGTCTTTGGTGAATCTTTGCTAAACGGTGAGCACTATTTATGATCCCGATCATGATGCACACGTTGATGAGTTGTGTATCAAGGTGGGTCGAAAGAAAAGAATAAAGTTCTTATTTTCAAATCGCTATAGAGCAAAAAAGTTGCCTCCTTTAATGAGAAGAGAAACGACGTAAAAAATATTGAAATCGGTTGGTATCTTCCGGTCGCGCATCGTACGGAACTGAAGAAATTGAACACTTTTCTTATAGAAAATTTTAAGTAATATTAAAAATTTTACGATCGACACGCAGTAGTTTGTCATGCTTATTTTATGGTTGAATTAAAGTAAAAAAAAATTAAAACGTCATTATTACTTCAATGTTTATTGGTCGCGCAACGTGTTCGAAAAACAGGAATTGATCAAATTTTTGCGTTTCATTGTGCAGCTCATCGCCCGTTTTGTCAGAGCAAAACGACTCAGAATTCATTACAACGAGGTGCTACTACTACTTAACCGAACATGCACCTCGTACACATTCCTCTACGGAATTTCTATCGACTCGGCACAAGCCGGGGAATGTATGTCTGCTTGGTCCTAACGTATTTATGTTGTTGAGTTGCGCTTGTTTCGTGTTCATGCTGCCATCTGGATTCCATTTTCTGAAGTAAAGATGCAAATGCTTGAAATTTCATGTTTTGTCAGTATCGTGTTGTAGAAACACCACCTATAGAACAAGGCCTCCGCACGAAGCTCGTGACATCACTGAAGAAGGCCATTTCACCTATTACCATTGGATATAGCAGGCTGACACATGCGATATTTTAAATTTTTGCAGTATATCCAATGGCAATAGGAGAAATGGCCTTATTTGTTTTTGTGTCAAGCTTCGTGCGGAGGCCTTGTCCTATAGATGGCGTTTGTTGGTTGTAGGAATGTCTGCTCTCTGCGAAGAGACTTTTTCAAATTGGGGACTGGATTCGTGTCTCGAAGCTGAAAAACCGCCTTTAGCCGATCAAAACTGTGCCGTCAACGGGGTTCGAACCTGGATTCTCAGGGCGAGAGTCCAGCACGATGCCCACATGCCGCTGGCACGTCGAGTTCCAACCACACCCTACCCAAACAACCATCCAAAGTAGGCGCGCGTATGTAATTTACATTATATTTGAAGACTAGTTAAAAGAATTGATACTTTCAAAATCTGACTTTTGGTAGGAATCAGGCCTGATCGTGATAATAACGTAGATCTGATGTAGCCAATCTCTAGCTTCTCGTCTACAATAGTTGAGGCATCGATAACAAGTTTGATACAACTTTGGACTGTCTGAGTAAGGCCGGTATTACACTATAAAAGTTTTCTAAAAGTCCTTTTATAAAACTTGAAAAGTTTAGCCGATAAGATTATCGGTTGCATTCGCTCGAATGTAACCTATGAGCTTTATTGGTTGGATTTTTCAAGTTTTATAAAAGAGATTTTAGAAAACTTTTATAGTGTAATACCGTCCCAAGATAGGAAAACGTTTTGAGTGTCGGAATTGATGAATGATATAATATCATCATCACGTACATCATTCGCATATTAAATCGTAGCATTGGGGGCGGGGGGGGGGATCAACAGGCCAGCATTCCAGTAAATAATCTCAAAGTAATCGGTAGCTTCAAAGTTTATCTTAGGTAGCACGAAGTGTCCAATAGTTTTTCCTTCAAGCCGGGTTTTCCTAGGAGCAGGTCATCTGCACCGTGGAAACGCTGATTGGTTAAAAAACCTGAATTTCAGGTTTTTAACCAATCCCCTCCTTCACGCTGCATACGGCGCAGAAATTCTACTCCTAGGAAAACCCGGAGTGCGGGTTAGCTTGCTTATAAAATTATTCCATATCCAAGCTCTCTCGAATGTATTCTGTCACAAACGATCATAGACAACCATAAATTTCCAGGGTGTGCAAAGTGTGCCACCAATAAACATTGAAATATTAATAATGATTTGATTTATTTCACTTCATTGAACCACAAAATAAGCATAGAAAACTTTTGCGTGAATCGATCGTAGAATTTTAAGTAATGTTAGAAAAAAATTAAGAAAAATGCCCGATTTCGTGAATTTCCATAAACTTCAAGTGCGATGCACGACCAGAAGATATCAACCGATTTTAAAATATTTTACGCCGTTTTCCTTATTATTATTAGAGGAGGCAACTATAGCGGTTTGAAAATAAAAACTTCATTTATTTTCGCGACCCGCCCTATTATGTACATTCTTGGTGTAATGAATATCCGTATTTACAGATGCTGTTACAATTGTTCTTTATATGATGATGGTTGGATTTTCTAAAGCCGAGTATATAACTGCCGAACAGGTGCGTATTTGAGTACAGTGAGTGCAATAGTGCAGTGTACGTGTAATATCATTCAATGCGAAACATTTCCCAATGTGGTGTTCTGATTTTTACGTGCAGGTTGGTCTTGGTGTAGCAGCATTTATATGCGTCAGCTTAGGAGGACTCGCTATTGGGATACTAATGGGAGTCGTCACGGCCCTCATCACCAAAAATACGGCCGATGTTAGAGGCGAGTATCAAACCAATCTAGATATACTTTTTCTGTATTTGCTTCGAATTTTGCCCAACCTGTAATTAAGCTTTCTGTCGCAAAAAAATCCATATCATTCCCATGGTCAAACAAATCATATAACTTGAACATCATAATATTATAAAATTTCGCCGCTGTGGTGGTCGAGTGGTTATAGTGACGGACTCGCGATGCGAGGATCCGGGTTCGAACCCCACAGTGGTGGTCGGCTGAAGTTGGTTTTCTGTGGTTCCCAACTTCAAGGCGCAAATGCGAGCCGATCTCCCCGTTAAAAAGTCTCGCCACAGAGAGCAACAGTCCTACAACGTTAAATCATTCAATCATAACACTTCACTCATAGTTAGAAAAACTAAAGGCTTTAATGTATTTCCCACCCCGTTAGCTTACACTAAAATTATGCAAAAGCTCTGATTTTTTTATTTTCCCATACTCTAATTTATTAATTTTTGGTCATAAACCAAGAATTCATCATATTCAACTAAGATTATGTTTAATCCCAGAGACTCGTGTTAGTAAATTATTAATTGCCAAATTAAATAAACATAACTATAGTTCAGGATGGTGAATTCGAATGGTAATGTTGTTTCTGTTTGTTGATAACGTGTTAAGAAAGCCGACATTACCAGAAGACCGATAGTGTTATGAATGTTTTTTTTATCTTCTTCACACTTATTTAAATTTTTTATTGCCAAATATGCGTAGTGCACATACCATGTACGGGTAAAAATAATTAATTATGGTTTAATGAAGAGAAGAAAAGTTCTAAATTTTCCCATATTTATCAGACTTTCCAAATTTATTCGGGAATTATGCATAATCGCTTATGAAAGCGATAAATGTAGTGTATAATTCGATCAAACTTTCTTTATCGAATCGATTGGTCATTATTAGAGCTTAGATTTTTATGAACTAAAGATGAAACGTCGTTTGCCGCAGTGGTGGTCGAGTGGTTATAGTGACGGACTCGCGATGCGAGGATCCGGGTTCGAACCCCACAGTGGTGGTCGGCTGAAGTTGGTTTTCTGCGGTTCCCAACTTCAAGGCGCAAATGCGAGCCGATCTCCCCGTTAAAAAGTCTCGCCACAGAGAGCAACAGTCCTACAACGATAAATCATTCAATCATAACACTTCACTCATAGTTAGAAAAACTAGTGGCAGATGGCAGCACTTCACGTAACAAGCATTACAGAGAAACAACAAAAACTTCACGTCAGGTTTCACTACACGTACACGCACATTCCCGCATGTACCGATTCGTTGGGGGGTTTCGCGGGTGGTGGGGGGTGCATGTGTGGTGTAGTAGTAGGGCCTCCAAAAAATGGCTCGGGGATCCATGATGTTCTGGGCAATCAGCCACCTCGTTGGGCAATTTGCCTGTTGTGGCGTTGTATTTGTATCATACGTTGAAAAAACCTGAAACTTAAGTTTTTCAATTGATCAGAAACGGCGTTTCATATTTAGGCCATAAAAATCTGAGCCCTAGTGATTATGCATAACCACCGGGGTATGCCACTTTTATATAGAAGCTCGTACACATTTCAACATGATGTAATTGCTACCGAAACCAAACGTCGTATAAATGTAAAAGTCGTATAAACGAGTTTCCACTGCATATCGCTCCTCCTCCCAAACAGCAGAAACTCCCCGTCAGCGGACAAGAGTTTTGGTCCCATGGATGTCCGTTATCAAGCGGTTCTACTGTATACATTTATATGTAACTATAATAATTCTCAATTTCGTTTACATCTTTATTAATTCTCAAATGTATTTTGTATACGTCGCTATGGCATACTTTTTCCAGTTAAATTCTAAACAATGCCTTTGATATGTTGAATACATGGCGTATACATTATTATCGTTATTATTTTATTTGTACAGTCGTAGAACCACTGGCAATGCTAGGCGTAGCTTATTTATCTTATTTATTGGCCGAGATGGTGCACTTTTCAGGAATCATCAGGTAAAAACCCAAAAGAATAACTCAATCGCATTATGATTTTACCATCCTGTAAACGTAGTGTTTTCCAAGGGCTCTGAAACATCGTCGCATGTTTATTTTGCAGCATCATCGGCTGCGGAATCGTTCAAGCTCATTACGCATCAAAAAATATATCGCGGAAATCGAACACGACTGTAAAGTATTTCACGAAAATGGTCAGGTAAGTGTATCCATCACATCGCCATCACATAACATACGATTCTCTTAGGATGTACATGCAAATTCAGAACTTTTACATATTTTCGAATTTCACTTTGCTTATACGGTACTGTACGCAATTTTTCAGCGCTGTATGTGATACTGTGATTTTCCTATTCCTGGGTATGGTGCTGGTGGACGATTCTCACCAGTGGAACACTAGTTTCGTGTTGTGGTCGGCTTTGCTGTGTCTACTTTATAGGTTCATGGGTGAGTTATAGAAACAATATTTTTATTTACTTGACATTTTCCACCAGGGTTTGTGCAGCCCGCAGTCTACGTGCCAAACAAGCGTAAAAATTCCTTCCATGCCATCATGGAGGCCAGAGTTGAATATTTTTTCTTAAAGTCATCATCTCCAAATATAACCAGTCTTTCGAGGAATCTTGTACAAAGAAGCATTTCCCAAAATGACGTCAAGAAACACTCAAGTACTTCTTTTTCGGGTTATTTAAAGTGTCTTCCGCTACTATGTGAAGAAATAAAGAGCTCAATTCATTGCTCTCTTTCGACTTGAAATATTGAATTCAACTATGAAGAGCCTGTCATTGGCTATACTTAGAATTTTGAATTCACCTCAGAATAATTCTTATCATATCGGGCGCCGAAGAAAACCAGGAGAATTTGTTTTACTTAATTAACCAAAGGTAAGGTGTCACCAACACCTTACCTCGGAGCTCTTTAGTGGCATCCTGGATTTCCGTAACACATTGGTTGCGAATAATATCTTTGAACATGCTTCAATTATTCAATATTACTTTATCCTAAAAACTATCAAGGCACCATAAAATGCAACGGAGTCAAGAATCGTTGTTCCAGGACGTTACAAGTTCATTTATATATTTTTTCTTTACAATTTGTAAAGTATACAGTTGTCGCTGATATTGCTATATACATTATTTCAGGAGTTTTCCTCCTCACATATTGTGCCAACCGACTGGAGAGAACTCGAAGAATCGACGCCGAAGAACAATTCATTATGGTGAGTGACAATTCAATATAACATTGAATCATTCATTATCAAAGAGCGCATTATATCATTGGATGTATTTAGAATAATTACCTACACAAATCACTTGATTTGGAGATCGATAAATTTGCAACAGTGATTCGATTTTCTGCAGCTTCTTTATTAATACTACAGGGTGATTCTTTTACAACCGGCCCAACAAATGAGAGAAAAACATCACAAAAGATACCATATATAAAATATGTGCTTGATATGCACTGAAGCGCCAAAAGTCATGGGTTACCTCTTAACATCGCTGAACTTCGCGGGGTGAAAGGAGGTTCCACACGATATTACGAGGTATCTCATGACTTTTAGTCATGCCGCTGTGGTGGTCGAGTGGTTATAGTGACGGACTCGCGATGCGAGGATCCGGGTTCGAACCCCACAGTGGTGGTCGGCTGAAGTTGGTTTTCTGTGGTTCCCAACTTCAAGGCGCAAATGCGAGCCGATCTCCCCGTTAAAAAGTCTCGCCACAGAGAGCAACAGTCCTACAACGAAAAATCATTCAATCATAACACTTCACTCATAGTTTGAAAAACTGGTGGCAGATGGCAGCACTACACATAACAAGCATTGGAGAGAAACAAAAAAACTTCACGTCAGGTTTCACTACACGTACACGCACATTCCCGCATGTACCGATTCGTTGGGGGTTCCACGGGGGGTTGTGGGCGTGGTGCATGTGTGGTGTAGCAGTAGTAGGTAGGGCTCGTAGGTAGGGTAAAAAAGGGCTCGGGAATCCATGATGTTCTCAAGTCAGCCACCTCGTTGGGCAATTTGCCTGTTGTGGTGTTGTATTTGTATTTGTATTTTGACACTTCAGTGTACAACTGACCTTGGATTGTGTAGCCTACTGTACCTTCAAGTGCCATTCATTTTGATTAAAGCAGGTTTTGAAAGTGGTGGCCGTTTTCTTGAAGGCACGCGGCCACTCGATATTCCATATTATCAGTGAGGTGTTGCAATGTTCCTTCGGTGATTGTATTGATCGCAGCAGAAACATTATTTTTTCTTCAAGTGCTACCATGTCTTCGCGCCATTCGTAAATTGTTCGAATATCCCACCTTACATAGCCGAGAGATTAATAAGTCCTAGTTTTTAGCTGTTACACGAATGAACTAGGGAATTATGAGCGAATTAGCCCCCGTTATAAGAATCACCCTGTAATACGAACCCCTTCGTTCTGCTGCTGAAGAGTGTCATGCACATAAGTTTGTCGCATACTCAATGTCTTTGTTTGGGACATTTTCTTGGGGAGATACCGTTGTATCGAGAACGTTTTTAAGCTTCGGGTGCTTCAGAAATTCACGAGCATCATAATTAAAGATCCCTCTCAGGTGTAGGTGATAAGACTTCTACTGTTTCTTGAAGTAATTCCAGGACTTTGTTTCGGCGTAGTCATGCACAGAAGACACTTTCAACTCTTTGCGAAGGTTGTTGATGCGAAAAAATTTCGGGGCTCCAGTGAGGTTCACCATTCATGACCAAAACTTTTGTTCATACGGAAAGGATGCTGAAAAATTGGGCCACAAAAGAAAAACCCCACACACACTTTGTACATCCAGGCATAGATGCAATGGATCGAATATGAAATGATTAAATATTTTGCGTGTTTCTCCCGGCTAGTTGATAGCACAGACAGTTGACACTGCAAATACGGTGACGACACTTTCTAGTAAAAATTTGTGTGTGTGTGACTGAAAAAATTGCTTTATTTATACATAGGCCTATGGTGGTCTACGAGGTGCTGTCGCATTTTCGTTGGTCATAATGCTGGATGACATACAGAACAAGAGGCTGTTTGTAACGGCAACGCTTTTTATTATCCTATTCACTGTATTCATTCAGGTAATTGTTGAAATTTTTAAATTAATAATTTATTTGAATATACTCGATTTCGAACAAAATATTATATATTTTTGAGAAAATAATTTTGCTGAAACTTAAAAGACGAGAACATTCACAAAATTCACGAACTTTTTCAGCAGTTTTTCTCTCCTATGTGAATGCAATCCTTAGTTGTTCTAAAGCAGGCATGTTCAATCTAATTACCCTGGGCACCATGTTAGGCACTGAAATATCTTAGTGTGATAAACGCTAAAGTTTCATGCTCTAGATTGACGTGTCAATCATTCAAGTGACATTTGATGTGGTTATCAAAAAATACTACAAATTAACCTCATTACGATAATTCAAGTTTAAGGGCACATGTTACATTTACTGCATGAGTGCCTTTCGTTTCACGACTGGCATAAACGGTGCTCATACCTTAAAAATGTTGTTCTTCATCAGTGATTCTCAAATTTTGCAGTCATCCCCCCCCCCCCCCGAGTCCCAGTGAACGTTCCTACGCGATATATTAAAGAATCATACCAAAGAACCGAACAGTCGCATACCAACATCAACAGCTTGCCGCGACGTCCGTGACATAAGTTGGTGATATCTCAAGGAACCATGACGCACACTTAGAGAACCAATATATTCTAGACTTATCTTTAACCAAGAAATTTGCTACTACTTACGGTCAGGAAAGAAATAAGTTTGGGGGAGGATTTTCGAAATATATGACATCCATATTATTCATGGTCCATCCTATATATCCCGTTGAAATTTTTGAACACCTCGATCGTATCTTCCCGACACCTGCGTTCATCCAATGTAAACATTCAAAAACTGAAGTCTCTCTTCATTACTCAAGCCCCGTGTGCCAATAAGGACACACTTTTGTACTCACTTCGGTAGTACATATACTAAAATTGGAACGATACAGAGAAGCATAAGGACACGCGTAGCTCTTCTCTACGCCCATTCACCAAGCCTATGTCCCTCTGTAGGTATGGTCTCCAAAACCTTAAAGCATACTCCAACCGAGGACAAACTAAGTCTCGGAAAAGCGTAAGAATGACTTTAGGAGAACGCGAAGAGACCTTTTTGAAAATGAGACAAAGCATTCTATTCGCTTTTTTCACCACCACCACCACGGTTATCATTTCTGGCAATGTCGACTGCCAAAATTAGGATAAAAAATATTCAAATCACATCCAAGTTCATGTGAATACTTGACTTTGTCCTCTGGTGTCTACCGTTTATACTTCTTTCAGCGTACAATACATTTAGTCTCATAGTTCCATTTAAATTATATGACGTTGAAATTGATAGAAGACAGTGAGTTTTTTGTTCAAGTTCAAATTTCCCGACGTTGGCGGTGGTAGTAGCGAAGAATTTACTATTTGTCAGTGTTAATTTAATTCTTATATAATCAAATCACGTGATAAATTTATTTTCTCATGCTTCTCCCAACGTGCAGGGATCAACAGTCAAGCCACTGGTTAAATTACTGAAGATTCGTGGGCACTCGACGGCCACTTCCAGTATGTTCACGGAAGTTAACAAAAAGGTAATTCAGTTAAAAAGATGGATTCCATGGTTTTTTTTATGACTTCAGGTTCAAAAGTATATCGCCATCGATTAAAATGTATCACTGAAATTAAAACGTCCTCTGTTCCCCGGGTCTTATAAGGGTCCCTTATTTCCCTGAAAAATTAAAACGCCACAATCCCTTTATTTACACGTGCCACTTCCTTAGTTGATGACGTATGATGATTCCCACGTTTCATTGCAGTTACTCGATCACGTGATGGCTGGAGTTGAAGAAGTGACCGGTGATCACGGAGGTAACTACTGGAAGGTGAGTTTTTGTTAGCTCTGAAAAAATAATAAACTTGGTTGTGTGTGTGAGAGACAGAGAGAGAGAGAGAATGAATGAACAAATGAATGAACAAGCATAATATAAATGAGAAAAACAATATTGTTAGCATGAGAGCTATCTGGTGAGATTTCATAGGAAATGTTATGAAACGATGTAAGCCATGTATAAACAAAATATCAGACTTGATATCAAAAACAATAATTAAAAAAAAAATGATATTAATATTATTGAAAACTTCTTCATTTTAAACGACGTTTAAAATAGTTTTAATTTTTTTGAATACATAATTTAATTCTTAGTTATACATGAGCAGCTTGTGCTGTCCGCTTTCACTAAAATTATGGTCGGAGTTACGATATTACTGGATCAGGAGTGTAAAGGTATTTCGGGTTGAATATGCAACTACTGTATAGTCAGAGTCAGGGTAATCCTGCATGAGTTGCATTCTGCGTAACAGTACACCATAAACATGATAACTTCATCATAAAATTATCTAAATTATGAATATTAAAATGAATATTTCCTCTCCGACCTTTTCCAGCAACTGCTATTCCACTACAACAGCAAATATTTGAAGAAATGGCTGATGTGTAACTACAGGGAGAGTAACTTGACCAGGGTCTACACTAGGATGATGTTAGAGTAAGTCAAATATATTTTTCGATTGTTATAATTATACAATGGAATACAAATTAAAGTAATTACTTCACTCTGCTGATGTTTCATTAGTGATTGTTTTCAAAGTGTGCGTGCGTATGTGATTTTTGTATTTATAGAGACCATTTCGCACATTTGTATGGTCCGGCGACTGTGATCGAAGAGAAGAAGCCTCTCCTCCTTCATAAGTGAGTACATTCCAGATAGACATAATTGAATTGCTAAACTTCATTTCATTTAAGATGATATCCATGAGCCCAAACGATAGCATGGAGAGGAATGAACATAAGGAATGCATTTTAGAACATGTTTCGAATTATTAACTGTGATCGCTTTTTTATTTTCATACCATTTCAGGGTGTCAGCAGGTGATCAAGGGGTTGACATGCTCGCCTGCCTACCGCCATTGGACGAAGGCGAAGAAGAGGACGACGACGATGACGAAGGAGTGACCATGAAGATCGACCAGGACGACATGCAGAACGACGTGCATGCCGCGGATATGACCCTGGACGACCGAGAAGCCGAGACCAGGCCACTCAGAAGCAAGTCGATAGGTATAATGGAAAACTTTTTTTTTCGAATCATGATGAATTACCCAATATGATTGTTGCATTCAAAGCACTACTTTGATTCGATGCGTATTTCATATAAACACGTGAATATATTTTTCTGTGTAGCGGGCCGTCGGATATCCAGGTTTTTCTTCAGCGTCGGTGAGTATAAAAAGGTCCATAAAAAAAACCCCGCAGGAACAGCATGTGTTATTTCCTCTTTGGGTGTGAGTCTGCATGCGTCCAAAAAAATAAGAACTAACGTCTGATATTGGAAACGTGCCTTGTGTATATGTGGTGTGTTGTGTCGATGTTGGTGGTGGTGATCTTGATGCATTTTTATAATTTGCATGGCTATTCAACAATCACGATGTAACCCGTGGAATATATGGGTTCCCCCATTATTAACATCCAGGACCATTGGAAAATGCATAAGGTTCGATTTCGATATTTTGATTGTAATCATGGTCATCCCGAATTCATATTCTGCATAACCCGATTGATCATGGCACAATTTTACGTATGCCATGATTTGCTCAGTTCGCTACGGCATGTGATGAGATGCGAAGAGTGATTAAAATACCGTTTTGTGCATGCGTTTGGTGTTTAATTAATATTTCAATTTGTTCTGTGATCACAGTATATATATACACTTCAAATATTCAGTCATGAATGTTCCTCGTGATATCTCTCTCTCTCTCTCTCTCTCTGTGTGTGTGTGTGTATGTGTGTGCGTGCGTGCGTGTGTATATGTCGGAATTGTCAAACTCAGTGTTGTTATGGTCATTTTGTGGACACGCTGAACCACGATTGCCAAAGAGTGTGAGGTGATACTTATCGTATCAACCACCCGCAATTTATCGCTTCCGCTTTGGCAACGACAACTGCTAGTACTACTACTTAACCGCACATGCATCTCATACATTTCTCTGCGGAACACGTTGATGTTTCTCTAACGTATTTATGTTGTCGGAATTTTGCTTGTTTCGTGTTCTCACTCGTGCTTCCACCTCGCTTTCATATTTTGAAGATGGTATACGCTTGAATTTCCATGATATGTAAGTATGGTGTTTCAAGTCTGCCTGCTCTCTGTGGAGAGACTTTTCCACATGGGAGACCGGCTTGAAGGTAGGAAACCGCAGAAACTCAACTTTAGACGAGCACCACTGTGCTCCGAACAGAGGGAAAATCTCAACGACCTCTAAGATACTGACTATCATTTCTGGGCATAATGGGAAAAATTGAATTTCCAATGATCATTCAAGTATTACGTCAGCATCGGGTGGGGGGGGGGGGTTCGGATTTTCTGATTTCGATGACGGGTCATTTTTTAAATTGGAATCGTACTTTTACGACGGACGGTTGATGAGATAAAGGCCGTGCTAGCACTTACGGGACACCCTGTATAGTAAAGCATTATTGTAATGAGTAACACAGTCACATTTCAAGAACAAGAACTAATTAGCATTTTCCATGATGATATTCATGTTCAGCAACTAAAAATCTTTCAGAATGATAGCTTCGTGTTGGACGTTGTTCAGAGTAATTATCCCAGCTGGGGCACATTCTTTCTATACTATGGACATTTCCGGGATACCGCCCTGTTTTCTTCAATGTATTTGCACCGAATACACTCATGTACGAATGCAAGACGGTCTCCCAATTGAAAACGTATCTCTACAGAATGAAGGTAGATCAGTAACACGAGTCTCTTACATAGCATGAAAATTTGCTATTTTCAATATAAAATATGAAAATAACGTAACACAACACAAAACAAGCATAACTCCTACAACATAAATAGGTAAGAACCAATCTTATACATACACACAACACGTTCTCGCGTGTAGTCAATTCATTAAAAATTCCACAGAAGAATGTGTACGAGATGTATGTATGGTGTAGTAGTATATTTAAGCCCCTGGGGTGAACAATAAATCCAGCATTTCTCATCATTTATTCCCTAGCTGTTCCATTGAAATGCATAGCATTCGTTTTGTGGGCAACTCTTAGGACATAATCAGAACTAATCGCCAATGAAATTGAGCATAAGGCGTTAGAAAGATTCTTTTGGCTGAAAAAACTGCTTTAGACTCTTACAAAAACGACACGATTCTTTGATGATTCAAAACGGAACATTTCTATGTAATTCGGGAAGGATTTCTAACGCTGATTGCTCGCGATTCCGATCCAAGTGATGATTGTCTTCTATCACACTTGAAGGACTTGATGTTCGAGACATCCTCGTTAGCTTCAGGCCTTTGTGGACCTCCGCATCAAAATTTCACGTGACTTACAAAAGCAAACATATGACGGCTGAGCACCTCATTTTGGGCGGATGATTCATAGTTTGGGAAGTCCGTAGTCTAACGGCTGATGACCAAATGTCTGGTTTTGTGAACAACACACAGAAACGGTATAAATTCCTATTTATAGACGAAACTCTGTTGAAAAAAAGCGAGTTTTATACATAATATCGGGCTATTTAAATATATCTTCATAACATGGCCAGATTTTCAGATAGAAATTCGGATATGTCATATTGTTACGTCATTGACACGTATCTTTCGAATTCCAGACAGGCCGAGGTCGTCAAGTGCAACATCTGGGATCCGAGCACCTCCCCTAAACCAACGGGAGACGACCCTGTCTCTCTTCAAGAAATCCGAAGACGACGATCCATCCCGGCTACTCCAGAAAGCGCTTCACGATAACCCTTACAATAAGGTGATTCTCATATTGCCTACATAAGTACTACAGTGGAACTTCTAGATAACAGACACTCTTTGGACCAAAAACCCTGCCGCTAATAGGGAGTGTCCGTGAATAGATAGTAAAATACATTAAAGCACGTTGACGTATTTCAAAAATATGTCCATTGCGGGCAGGTGTCCGCATATAGGAATTGGCCGTTACGAGAGGTTCCACTGTCGTGCATTTGGTGAAAATTCCGACCAGTATTGAATTGTATTTTTTTTTTCTTTCTCTTAAGCTTCATTTGAAGTACAATCCCAATCTTGTTGGCGAAGAAGACCAAGAAATGGAAGCCCACTTGAGACTACGAAGGCTTCGAGCCCGCCGACTGACTCTCCTGGCCATGTCGAACCAGCAATCGAAAGCCAGCTTGCCCACCGACCGCAGGCCGTCGTCGTCCGGAGAGATGGCCGCCGCTGCCCCAGCAGTGATCACGGCCGCCACGTTCTTCTTGGAGAAAGCTCAGAAAAGGCGGTCCATGAGGAAGAGCGGGGACTTCCAGAAGAAGGACGGCGATTCACCTTCGGAAGGACCTTACTCCCCGTCCGCCAAGGCGTCCGCCAAACTCGAACGACAGACAGCAATAAGTGAAGCGACCAGGGAACTGGGCAATGAGCTGGAGAGGGTCATCGAAATTGAAAACGACGGAAATGCCTCGGACAACAACGCTGTTACAAAGAGCAGTTCTCCGTCGAAGACTCCCAAAAAAGGACGTAACGTGTCCATTGAAACGAAAGTATAGCAGATGGCCTGTCACGTGAATGAATAGTTCTCTAAGTATTCAAAGGCCTTAAAACGTTTCCCATATGGCCTTGCGCGAACTAATTGCTATCCTGTCGGAATGTAAAATGACAAGCTAAAAAATGACAAAGACTTCTTGATCCAGAACAAAATATTATACTATAAATTCTATCTTTTTCCATTCAATCATCGATTAATCTTCAACTTTAGGGTAATGACATCTACAACGATGACACACATGAGGACATCGTCGTACATGACATTTAACCAACTTCTTTCTCCAGCTACAATTAGGGTTGTCAGATTTCCTTTGGACGATTGACAAAACGGGACACTGGGCTATCCAGTATTTTGATCGTTGGAGGAGATGAATGATTTGCAGAAATTAAAATTTTTGAGTATTGATAACTGCTTATCAGGTGCTATAAAGCCTCTTAAAGTTATTCACTATTTCAAATTTTTATTTGAGAAACAAAAACTGCGGGAAAAAGTCCCAGTCAAATTTGAAAAATTAACGGATCAAATGAAATTCAACCGATCGGCATAAAAATGCGTGGTTTGCATTGAAGTAGAGCTTACTTATTTGGTGGACTTAATAAGAGTAATATACTACTTACTTAAATAGAGCTTACTTACTTTTCACGCCATTGATGAATTTGAATAAAATAGTTCAAAACTTCACTCACACAGACAGTTCTATATCACAAAATATGCAACCCATATAATGCGACACAAACAGTGCATAATTAGTATTCATTACGATTTGCGTTACATAAAACTACCGCATTTACAAGGTGACCACTCTTCTATTAGTTAGATGTAGTTCAAGCTAAAAAGGGTGCTCGCGATGAAATGAAGTGTTATGCAGCGCAAATCGTAATTCCCATCAATTGAGTTAAATTTTTATGAATTTGTCATCATGCGAGTTTTTAGTGATGCAGCGCCATTTGTAAGTGTAATTTGGAACTTTCTCCCATTATTAATTTGAAAAAAAAAATTGGTCTTGGAAAGTATTTTTTTGTGCAAACCGCACAAAATTTTTTATGTCAACTGGTTATTTTTCATTAATTTTTGAGATGTGCCCAGTCTTCGCCCAACATGTATAAAAGAATTAAAAAAAAAAAACCTTCGCCGATAGATGGCGAATCTGTTTGAATTCACCGAAGGGTTTCATTCAAAGCTGAGTAAAAAGGGGCTTTAGACTGAAAAACTGAGTCTAAAGTCTCCTGTTTACTCGGCTTAATTCCCATTCGAGTATCTGCTGCAATCTTCAAGATTAAATGATTCTCGTAAAATCTAAGTCAAGCGCGAACCACTTGAGACACTCGAAGGCAATCTGAAAATAAAATGATTTCTATTTAATTTTATTCGATTGAAAAAAAAAATTCACTCCAACTTTTGATCTTTTCCCCTATTGACAATGTTCTTGGGCCGCTGAAATCTTTTCGCCTAATTACGGTAAGTCTTTGAGACCATATATAATTAAATGAATATATTTTAATTCAATGCGTTTTCAATATACCTCTACCGAATATACAATTGGAAAATGATGAAACATTTTCCCTCTAAAAAAACCCTGACAAAATCAGCATTTGTATGTAAATGACAGGACAAAAGGAAAATTGTGTCCCGTTAAAATGGGAAGTATGGTCATCCCACAAAAAATTGATAATGGTATGACTGCTGGACAGGTTAAAATTACAGTGTGATGCAAGTCAATAGTTGAGAATCTGATTTTTGATTTCAGAATTTCGAGGCGAACTATTGATGCTGTGGCTCAATTAATTTTTTCTTTCAAAACGATTAGCATTTCTAGATTTCATATCTGGACTAAGTCAGAATTATTGAAAATATGACTTAACCAGTCCAATTGTCTACCAGCAGGTGCTGTAGAAAGAAAAGGAAAGTGTCCCGTATTTTATTTTATTTTGTTTTTCTTTTGAAAAGGGGAATCTGGCAACCATGAACCGTCGTATAGAAATCATCTATTTAGTATGCTCTTTTTTCTCGGTGGATTCCATGACCTGTATGCATTTCGATTATCTCCAAGCTACAAAATAGTTATTGAGCTAAATCAGTAGCTTGGAAAAGCAACAACATTTACTAACCATTATTATACCACAATGGTGCCAAAATGTGTATATCCTCTATTTGAAACCATTTATATGGCCTATCCCGCAAGAACACACTCAGGTTAAGAACTTCTGGCAATAAGGGAGCGGTAGCCCATGTCGATAAGATACTCGCCAAAGGATATTTAAAGGTGTCGCAAGTTCGATACCCGGTTCATCCTTGTCAGAAACTTTCCTGACGCAGGGGTACGGAAAAAGATTCCTACAGAAGGGAGTCCCACACCGAGGGATTAGCAGTAGTGGGAAAAGGGGGTTACTGGAACAAAAGACTTAGTACAGTCAAGGCTAGGACCGGAAAAAGGCGCAAAAGGCGTTCGATGTACGCATGCGCGTCAGGAGGTCCCGGTTTTATCCCCCCCCCCCATTATAAAAGAGGAATGAACCCGTGTTCCACTTTCACTCCGATTAAAAAAAAAAAATGGAAGATGTATACCGAAATCCGAAGAGTGAGGGTAGTTATGGTGGTGTCGAACCATTATATCGAGCTCTAAAAGGGGAATTTTCTCGAACAAAAATAAGAAAGTGGTTAGAAGGGGAAAAATCTTACACACTCCATCGTGAAAGAAGAAAAAAGTTCCCCAGGAACCGTATTATAGTTGGTGCAATGAATCAACAATTCCAGGCTGATTTAGTTGACATGAGAAACCTGGTAAAATACAACGACGGTTATCAGTATATCTTAACGTGTATTGATGTGTTGTCTAAATATGCTTGGGCCATCCCGCTCAAAGACAAAACGGGGCGGAGCGTGGTGAAAGCGTTTGATCAAATATTTGTCGAAAGGCAACCACATGTTCTGCAAACGGATAAAGGCACCGAATTCAAGAATAAGGTCTTCCAAAAGTTTCTGAAGGAAAAAGGGGTCAAGTTCTTTACGACAGAGGATGACGTCACAAAGGCTGCGATAGCAGAAAGGTTCAATAAAACGCTGAAATCGAGGATGTGGCGATACTTCACAGAAAATAACACGCATAGATACATAGACGTGTTACAAGATCTGGTTTTTGGGTATAATAATAAGTTTCACAGGAGTATAATGATGAGTCCTACCGAAGTTAATAAAGAAAACGAAAAGAGGGTGTGGGGCAACCTCTATGGGAAGAAAAAGGTTAAAAAAGTAAAACAAAGGTTTTTTATCGGTGACCAGGTTCGTATTTCTCGTACGAAACACCCTTTTGAAAAGGGATACGAGTCTAATTTTACACATGAAGTTTTCGTGGTGGATGAATACATACCGAGGGAGATACCCGTCTACAGACTAAAAGATTTGATGGGTGAAAAAATTAAAGGGACATTTTACGAACATGAAATGACGAAGACCACACTAGAAGACACCTTTCCTATAGAAAAAATTCTAAGAAAAAGGAAGAGGCAAGGTAAAACAGAGCTACTCGTAAAGTGGATGCATTATCCAGAAAAGTTTATATCATGGATATAAATACAGCGACTCAATCCATCTTTACTCATTTCAACAAGATGGCTTCGTTCTACTTAACGCTCCCAAGCGATTCGAGCATGAATTTCTTTCCTGATAACACCCTTTCCAACTTCGTCACAAAACTCCCCAGCGCGTTAGAGTTTGATTCGGATATGGAAGTAGCTCTATCAGAGCTGATATTTCCCCATTCTTTCCACAACATAACGGAACGGTCTAACAGCTTTGAATTTAATTCTGGAGATGGAGTGATAAAAAAAGGTGTCATCCCTTGTGGTTTCTACGAGAGTACCACAGACCTGATTAAGGTGATGACGAGAAATTTTAGAAAGGAAGATATTGATTTGATTTTCAACAAAACCACGAAAAAAGTGAAGGTGGCTACGAGGAAAGGTGCTAAGTTAATTCTACATACAGGAATAGCAGAGAATCTAGGTTTTGAACCCGGTGAGATAAAAGGAATGATGATAGAGGGGCCTTTCACGGCTGATCCGAAACTAGACTTTCATCTGTTGTACGTTTATTGTGATATAGTCGAACCGCAGATTGTCGGCAACACCTTTGCCCCGTTATTAAGAATCGTAAAAACCGAAGGACACGATGGCGACATCGTCAACGCAGCCTTCGAGAGGGGTCACTACATCCCTCTAGCCCGAAGGAGTTTTGAAACAGTTCACATTCATATAAGGACGCACACAGGTCATCTCGTGTCATTTGAACGTGGGAAGGTGATAGTTAAACTCCACTTCCGACTGAAACATTTATGATGTCTTACCACCCGTATCGCTGTTGTATAGATAGCGTAACTGATTATTACGTCAACCAAGCGGGTCAAGGTCTTGGATATTATCAGGGTATACCACTGCAACGGGGTTACGGTTTCGGTTCAATATTCAGCTCCCTTTTCCGATCGGCTATGCCTTTGTTCAAAAAAGGAGCGAAGGCTCTTGGCCGTCAGGTTCTCAGGTCAGGTGTAGATTTTGCCAATGACGTCGTACAAGGTAGAGATTTGAAAACAGCTGCGGTGGAAAGAGCAAAAGAGGCTGGTCGCTTGCTGAGTGATAAAGCTTCTACGAAAGTTAAAACAATGCTCGGAGGACATAAAAGGAAACGCTTAGCGAGAAAAAACGTCATTCGTAAGAAAGCTAGGAAGGCAACAGCACCCGATATTTTCGATTGAGAAGATGGCTCTCATCATGACAAACTCACCCGAGTGTCTCAAAAGCGAAGTAGATTTGTTCGCTTTACCCCCTACTCAAACCGCCATAGAAGGTGGAGAATGGATTGAATTTCTCCCACTTTCCAGTATTAAAGACGGTCCGATTGAGTTCAACATTACAGGTAGCACCGAAGATTACATAGACCTATCTTCCACACAACTACACGTCAAGTTGAGGGTCACAAAGAAGGACGGTAAACCACTTCTTGATACCGACCTAGTTTCTCCTGCGAATCTACCGCTACATTCCCTCTTCTCCCAAGTGGACGTCTCTCTCAATGGTAGGAATATCACGAATTCGTCTCACACCTACCCTTACAGAGCCTATATCGAAACTTTGCTGAACTATGGTCGAGATGCGAAGATGGGTCCCCTCACTATGGAAGGTTTCCACAAGGACACTGCAGGTTCCATGGCCGACCACGAAAATAACGAAGGTATGAAAGAGCGGTCAAAACACATTGCAAACAGCAGATCTTACGACCTATTGGGAAGAGTACACTGTTCACTTTTTTTTCAACAAAGACTGTTACTCAACTTGGTAGATGTTAAACTTAGATTAGTGCGTTCGAAGCCATCGTTTTTTCTAATATCCTCGACAGCTGATTATAACGTGCACATAGATCATGCCAGCCTCTTTGTAAGGAAGGTGAGAGTTAACCCAGCTGTTGCCATCGGGCATGCTAAAGCATTGGAGAAGACCACTGCGAAATACCCTATCAATAGAGTACTTTGTAAGGTTTACTCTGTGGCACAGGGAAGCATGTCATTCGTCCAAGACAATGTGTATCTGGGTGCAATGCCTCAACGAGTTATCATCGGCCTAGTTGACAATGAATCTTTCAACGGTACATTTAGAAGCAACCCGTTCGATTTCAAGCATTACGATCTCAACTTCGTCTCCGTATATGTTGATGGTCGACCAGTCCCCCACAAACCCCTAGAGCCTAACTTTGAGACCGGAAACACCGTAAGAGCCTACAATAACCTGTTTCGAGTCGAGGAAGATCGTGGCATAGACATAACCAGAGAAGAATTTCATAGTGGTTACACTCTATTTTGTTTCTCCCTACTCCCCGACCAGAGCGACTGCGGACACTTACACTTGGTGAAACATAGTAATCTACGTGTGGAACTAAAGTTTGCGAAAGCACTACCTAAAACCATCTCGGTAATCATATATGGTGAGTTTCAGAACCTTATAGAGATAACAAAATCGAGAAGTGTATTGTGCGATTTCTCTGGCTGATGGATTCCGAACAGATTCGTCGAGCACTCCGCAGAGACCCGAAAACGAAAAAAGTTTTCAGGAACGTTTACGCTAGTGACGCGTTGCCTTCGAGAATACGAAATTATCCTACAGCTCTGATCGTTAACACAGATACCAGTGCAGAGTCTGGAACACATTGGTTGGCTATATATCTTCATGACAATTTGACCGCGGAGTTTTTTGACTCATTCGGAAGACATCCTTCAAACTTTCAGAAAGGTAATATCACGAAATTTCTGAGAAGATATCAACGACTCACCTACAATGACGTGGCGCTGCAGTCAGCTGATACCCAAGTTTGTGGCTATTATGTTATTTATTACGTGTACTGTAAATGTATGGGTGAAAGTATGAATTCTATTGTATCTCGCTTCAATGTGAACAACGATTTACGTGTGTTTAACTTTGTAAGAAAATACTTTTCTTTTTAATAAAATTGATTTGCACAACTCATGTCTCATCATTTTTCACGATGGAACCGTTAACGTTACACCATCCATTCACTGCCGTCTGTGCAGGTGCAAGCGGTAGCGGGAAAACATATTTTTTAAAGGGTCTGCTCGAACATCGTGAAAGGCTTATCAAACCTTTACCGAAACGCGTGATATGGTTTTACGGAGAATCTCAGCCACTGCACGAGGAAATTAGAGATGTTGAATTCCGAGACGATTGTAATTTCGAGGGAGTCTCCAATGCCTTACTGATTTTCGATGATTTTATGTCAGAGTTATCGGGAGAAGAGAAAATGGTTAAGCTATTTACTAAGTATAGCCACCATCGAAATTTATCGGTTATCTTTGTAACTCAGAATTTCTTTCATAAGAAACTGCGGGAAATAACGCTAAACGCGCATTATATTTTCCTGTTTAAAAACCGGAGGGATTTGAACCAAATCACCCATTTGGGGAGACAGTTGTATCCTACGAAATTAAATTTTTTCGAAGAAAGTTACGCAGATGCAACGAAATCTCCGTATTCATATTTATCGATCGATCTTAGGCAAGAAACGGATGAAAAAATGCGTTTACGCACCAACGTGTTACCCACGCAAACGCAGTATGTCTATCAACCGAGACGTTAAAAGACTGGGTACGTCAGCGACACTATTTATTCAACGATATGTCCGCGAGGAAGCAACAAGTGCTGAGATTGTTAAGCGGATGTCCTCAAAGACAACGTAAAGAATTATTGAAGCGGTTACCAAATTCTGACATCAAAACCGTTTGTGAATGTGCATTGAATTTACTGCATGGTAATATCCCAATATCCACCCTCCAAAAAGCTAAACTTCAAAAGTATAAAGGTTTGCTCCGTACGTTAGCAAAGAGGAAAACACCTCTTTATAAAAAGAGAAAGATCCTCATACAAAAAGGTGGTTTCCTTCAAGTTCTTTTACCCGCTGCAATCGGTTTGATTTCAAGTCTGATAGGACATGGAATTCGCTAAAAAAGTTATGGTACTTGTTCCAGAAGATAGAATGAACCGCCATGTTATTAAAGAGCCGCAGCTTACGGAACTAGATACTGAAATGGCGAAGATACTGAACAGTGAATTACCGAACGAGGTTAAAATAAAGTTTTATCAACAGATTTTGAACAAGAGGAATACTGCCTTAGGAAACAATTCGCCACTCGACCGTTTCGATGAAGAAGAAGAAGAACCTAAAATGCGCGATCTCAGTAAACCGCCGTTGAAGAAAAGTGCAACATCTGATATATTGTTAAATTTACCGAAATCTCACCGTGAAATATCGGGAAAAATTATAAGTCACCTTAAAGATTACCCAAATGTTATCAAATGGTCACCGAGCGGTCAGCTTGTGTATAAAGGGGTGGAGATAGATAATACAAATATTTCCGAACTGTTATCCAGTGTCGTGAGCATTCAAAAAAAGAAACCTGTTCCGGGTGAGAAAGAGTTTCTTCAAGGTTTATACGAGATAAGTTTACCGCATTATTACATAAGAAATAAAAAATATATGAAAAGATGGCTTGAGTTGTAAAAAACGTACTGGAAATAAAGATTTTCTTCTCTGAATTGTGTCTCCTGTTGTTAAAAAAAAAAAAACACACACACACAATCGTTTAGAAACATGTACAATAAGCATTTATTTTTCTGTTGGTTACATCAACTTTCTTCTTCTCCGTGGGGATTAATCGCGTGGTGTCCATAAGCTAATGTTGAAACCCCATCATCTAATATATAGCGTTTGTCATCAAGGGGACAAAGACTTACTTTTCGTACCATGGTTGTGTGGAGTTGGTGCTTAGTGTTCGTGATTTTTACCATCGTATGTCTGTACCGCACTTGATCGAAAAGCGAAGACTTGTACAGCTCATGATGCAGTTGATTGCAGGAAACGGTTTTGCTGACTCCCTTGGCCGTTTTCTTGTTTTCCTTAGCCGTAACAATGCTGTACATTTTTGAACGAAGACCGACAAACGATAGAATGGGGTCACCGGGGCATTCGTCCTTCATCAGCCCGAGCACTGCTTTGTTATGAGGGTTGTAAAGGGTGTGATTTGGAGGAAAATTGGAAGTGTCGAATTCGTCCATGTTGGATTTTATCACGCGGTGTAGATTTTGGGTTTCGATTGCATACGTTAACGAATCTGTGTCGGTGAAGAGAAGTTGCGCTTTTTCTCCGAACCGTGATTTAACCCACCGATAGTGAAAATCATAAATTTTGATTTTACTCACGTCCAGAACTACGAAACCCACATACATAGGACGAACTAATTTCAGTTTTAACCTTTTCATTTTTATGGCAACCAATCCATTGCTAAAAATTCTGAAGGCTTCAAAGGCTGGGGATGCAATTAATTTTTTAGCTTTTTTCTCCTTATGCACAATTTTTACGTTAACATGCTTCCGCTGGTTTTCCATGGTTTTCCCGAATACTGCATTGTTCATCAGTTTGAAGAACGATTTTTCGAAATCGTTCGAAGCTGCTTGACGGCGTTCGGTATTAAAGTCAATGTACGGTTTCAGCCACGGTTTTTGATTGAACTCTATAACCCTTTTTATATATTTTATTTTGAGACCGAGGGTGAGGTAGAGTTGGAGGTTGCGATAATGTACTACATAGTTTTCTTTGTCGTATAAATTGGGAACTAGCTTTGTGCATTCGGACGGTTTCCCCTCCGGGTTAATTTTCCCCCACACGCTCTTCATATGGTTTGAAAACAACTTTTCTGTTATCACCATGTTTTCAGGTGCTAGCGGATAATCGTTATGGTCATTGTGAAGTTCTTTGGGGTATTCTAGCCCGACTTCTAAGACATAGCCTTTCGGAGAGTCCTCGGGAACGTTTGCGATGTCTATGTTAGATATTTCCTCTGTGCTCAACCATCGGAAACCTGAATATGGTAGGTATTGGGACATAGCGTAACCATAAAGGTTATTTGCATCCCAATACACTATTTCTTTGGTCGGTTGATTGGGTTCAAACTGTTCGCTGTATCGGCTGTTAGCCTCAGCGTAACGATGGGTGATCATAGAAACACCTCCTCTAATACCGGATTCAAAAAACAAATGCATGTCTATGTCTGTGAGAAGTTCCAAATTAATATCGGTCATCCTCAGACATGCCGAAAAAGCCAAACCAGGGCCTGTATACATATGCGCAGGGTCAATTTTGTAATAGCTCATGCTAAGGTTCCTGAAACGTTCGAACACGTCTGCTAGTAAAAGCACGTCTGATTTTACGTAAAGGTCATGATAATCACCGAGATGTTGAATGCCGAATTTTTCCCATACGAGTTGTGCATGAGTGTAATCATCCACACTTATATCGGTTCCAGTTAGACTGCTGAAGAAAGCTTCGCGGGGTGGTAATTCAGTCTCTGAAAATCGAGAGAACGAGTCGATGTACTCGTACGGGTACACCCCTTTCCTCACAAGTAGGTCAGCATCTTCGAAAATGCTGTCAGTCAATCGAAAATCTGAACGGGTAAGATTGCCAACCAACTTATCTAAAGAAGCCGGTAGGAATTGAAATGAGTCTAAGAAACGTAAATCCCCAATCGAGAAAGAAATGTATTTCTCCAAATTATTAGGGATGACTGAGATATCCTGATCTTTGAAGAGCCCTGCCGCCTGCATGACTAGATGACTGTCATACCCTCTCAAATTATGTATTATTACAGGTACATGGTTAGAATATTTCAGCTGTAAATTGCACGCGTTATGCAACGCTGCAACGAACTCACCCGATATGTGGTCATGGTGTCGAACTCTATCACCACCCAACGGTTTCTCACACGTCATACATACAACAGCATCCTGAAATTTTTTCTCGTCTTCTTGGGATATGTTAAGGGGCTTCACGGTGTTAAGAATGTTTTGAATGCTAGCGTTCTCCTTCACCAGCATGTGAAGGAATACCTGCACGCAATCTTCTCCTCTATACACCACTGGGGGTTTATAAAGTGTGGTGTCAGGGCCTACTATAATATAACTGAAACCACTTGGTACATGTTTTTCTGTGTGGGTAGTGGATGAGTGTGTTGGGTTCGGAGTACAGCAAGAAATTTTCTCTAAGATACACTCAAAGTCAGCGTAAATCGTGAAAGGAACACGTAGCTGATACTGGTGCTGAGTGAATCTAAGCCATTTTTCATCTTCATTAGGCATACATATTCGTTGTAGACCGTGAGGTTTGCAATACTCTTTATGTTCGACCAACAAATTTTCTCTAGAAAACCTGTGTAGACAGTAAGGACAATAGAACCGAGCACCTTTATGCTTAGTTAGAGGGGATAACAACCTACTCATGTTTTTTATTAGACTGTAATGACTGGTATTTTCGTTACATATGTATAGCAAGTCAACGTGGTGAAGACGTTGGGTTGCCTCTGTCACCCTCATCGTGAAGATTTCATTATCCGCTAACCCATAGACATTGACAGAAATGTGTGGGTTCTGTTCTTCAAAGCGATTTATTTGGGTTATTTTGACTGGGAGCTCTATCCCACCCATGTTCAACTCATGCTCGAACTGTAGATATTTTGATACTCGTTGCGGATTCTCGTCTTGGGGGTGAAGGGCTGCTAATACACTCCAAATAAAACATTTATTATCCGTGTTTGAGATGTTTATAATCGCTTTTCTGTTCACGATTGATGGAGGTATGGGTAAGTAAGAAGCTGCTGCTAATGGGTTGTAGGCAGCTATATTCAGGTCTAATTTTAAAACCTTATCAAAGACCCACCCGCTGCCCATTCTTGTAAACTCGTCGAGCGAAGACAGAATTTTTTTGATAGCTGAATCTATCTTATCACCGAGTTCATCCTCAGAATGTATGAGTTCCACTCTCGAGCGGAAAAAAGGTTGTATAAATTCAATTTCATTGGATTCTGTTCTTCTTGAGAAGAGAACGTTCAGCACAATATAAAATTTAAGAGCCTTTTTCACACCTACTTCCCGGAGTATGATGTTTTGTATTTCGACTCGAACCTCGTTAAAGAAAAGAATGGGGTCATATGCGTTATCGGAAGTTGGTTCTATCACTATAACTGTGAAAGTGTTCAACGCATCTTCCTGTTGGTTTGGGGGAGCACCCGCCCCATGAAAGCATTGCCGCTCGTGATTTCGTCTGTTATCGCCTCGGGAAAAGCGTCTGCTGCATTTTCTACAAGTAAAAATTTTTTCTTTTGAGTGGATTCTTGTATGTCGACGTAAATCATGTAACCTTTTAAACACCTTACCACAAGTCTTGCAAGAGTTCGGTTGCGCATCCTGAAAGCAGAAATGCAACAACGTCTGAGAAATAATAATAAAATTCTCGAATCCTTTCATGTGTTTAAGTTTTTCCCTCAGTAATCTATAAACTTGATTACTTACCGTCTGTTTCGATGTGCCCGGCAAACAACCATCTTGTTCATGAGAATTCGATTGCGCATCCTGAAAGCAGAAATGCAACAACGTCTGAGAAATAATAATAAAATTCTCGAATCCTTTCATATGTTTATGTTTTTTCCTCAGTAATCTATAAATTTGATTACTTACCGTCTGTTTCGATGTGTCTGGCAAGCAACCATCTTGTTCATGAGAGTTCGATTGCGCATCCTGAAAGTAGAAATGCAACAACGTCTGAGAAATAATAATACAAACAGATAAAATACCTGACGAAGTGGGTACAAAAAATCTATTCATTTTATCTGAAATAATACACTATTCATATAAATAAAAATAGTTGTCTTATGGAAAAACAAAATACGTAAACATCAGGTACCCATAAGATTAAATGGCAACATCAAACACTATAATGAAAGAAACGGTCATGGTTGACGATATGGGAGAAAGACATTAATTTTATCGTTATGTGATTTTTATCTCAATCGATTCTTATGTCAGACATATCATTCACTATCCATACTGAAGTTGCCTTGTGCAGACATGGTTAATTATTATCTGTTTAATATGCATAAAAATGTGGAATTTTGATTTATGGTTTTTAAGTTTTTTCTCTTCTGGGAAAAAAATATTTCTGACCTGTTCTCAATTAATGTAACTCTTAAGTTGTTCACATCTCTCATATAGCATATCGATTTGAGTCACTGAGTATATAAGCGACTTTGAAGTAATATTCACAGGAAAACTCTTAGGGAAACATTGGAGTTCATTCTCCAAGATCAGATCTTGGTTTACCAGAAAATACCGGTCCTTTTTTATAAAACTTTTACTTCGTTTCTTAACCCATTAACGCCGGTTGGTATGGAAATTTGTCATTCGAAATTTTAATTTTTTCCTTTGTCAATAAATGGCTGAAGTGGTATCCTCATTATTTTTGTTATTCTCCGTTAATGGGTAAATACGAATTTTGAAAATATGTCTAATAGATTTGATTAAACGAGTAGAAAAATCTAACGCTAACAAACGTCAATCCGGAAAAGTTTTGCGCTTCATAAAATACTAGCTATAATACCCGACGTTGCCCGGGTTTTCTTCAATGAAGCTTTTTGGATCACTTGATATCTCCCTCTTTCTTTGAGGGACATGCAAACCGTGTCTAAGTTAACCAATATGATGACTCAGAAACGTAGAAATGTATATATATATTTTTTTTCCTTTCTTAAAGAGAGCTAGGTATTTCGACCCTTCTTTTTGAACTTCAAGTTATCCATCTGCCTATTTCAGCTTCCGCAAATGCTTGGTTAAAGCTGTGGAATTTCTTCGATGCACTTTATGGGTCCATAATTAATTTTAAAAACAACTTAAACTATATGAATTTATGCAGTTGAATATTAACGGAGACATTAATTTTCATGCTTGAGAAGATATAAATGAAAAGTTGAAAGCAATGTTATTGCATGAATATCCAACTCGAAAATAGTCCCGACTAATTACTTCGTATTTAATTTTTTTGGGCTTCGTATCTCTAAACGGACTCAATATTTCAAAACTTGAGAATTCAATACAATTTTTTAAATGATTTATGTGGTGAAAAACCCCACTAAATTTCTGCATTTCTATAGTAAAATCAGCAATTTTAACACTGATTTCAATGAGGATCACCATTTTCCAGGTCCTCAAAGCGATGATGATTATAACGTCTATTCGAAAAGCCTCATTACTGGGAGTATTGAAAATGTAGCAAACCATTATAAAGGCATAAACTATTATACATACACTGACAGAAGTGACAAACCATTAATAAAGGCATATCTGAAACGTATTGTTAGGGAACCACGGTAACCAAAGTAAACGTTCTGAAAGTAATTGTTGAGACCCAAAACCCATTTGTTGCCAGACAGTTTTTAACCCATTTACCCAGGTCTGACAAAAGTAGCCTATTGTTTAAGTCGGGTCCCATTTGGTACATATGCAAAATTTGACGACGATCGATCTAAAATTGTAGATTTCCATAGAGAATATATACACACACAAAATCAATTTATATATAATGATATCCCCCCAAATACTTCAGATCTCATGTGACCAAAGTATGATTATTTTGAATCAAACTAGCCCCCTCCCCATTATAAAACCCTTTTTTCGGTGTTGATAAATATTTATTGTTCAATAAAATATAAGAGAATTTATACTCAGTTGGATACATAATATAGTAACCGTCAATGCTTTGCAATGTTCTAGAAACTTGGGAATTCATTGTCTATTAAAATATTTTGATTCAAATGCACAATGACAGAATTTCATAAATTCTACGAAAATTTTTTTTTCTTCCTATTATTTGAACTCTGATTTGTGAAAGTTAAAATGTTACTGGGTTGGATCTAATGTTTAGAGTTCAACCAGTCTTCCATATGGGTAACGTGTAATCCAGTATTAGAGAAAAATCCCTGTATTTGAACCGGAAAATTTAAACATTTCAAAATCAAGTCTTTCTTCAAACCCAAACATAATATATACTAATTAGAATTAATTGTAAAATAAATTTGAAGTAATAATATCAAAAGTACTTACAGTAACTTTCTGCTTTTTCGGAGAAGACGGTGTATCGAAGAAGTCTGGTTGCACTTCGCTAAAATGTTCTTCGATTTCGTAGAAGTCGCACAACGCGTTCAGTTCGTCAAGAGGTATGCCAAAGTCCAGAAAATCTTCGTTAAGATCCGACATCTTTCAAGTGAGGAGAGTTCATCAAGCGGATGGGGTTTTTATTCACCTAAGGGGGGGGGGAAGAAAGTTGATGGGGCTATTTCCCTCATAGCATCCAACAGGGTAGGGGATCTTTACGTGAATAGAGGTCCTTCACGCGTAAAATAAAGTTTTCAAAATCTAACTTGTTTAAAAAGTTCGGATGAACATTCAAATCCCTAGCAATACTCTTCATGTTAATTTTAGCGAACGCCCGGTTGAAATATCGCACGAGTCGTATGTCAAAAGATTGGCTTAAACAATCATGAGAACTCTGACCCGGGGCATCAAGATCACATCCATCACATTGGAAGATGTCGTTGATACATTCCTCGAGCATGTCACTGAGTTTTTCAGCATATGCAATTTCAGGATCCGCGGTCTCTGAAAATGATCCGTTTTTCTTCATGCAATCCTGCATGAAGTCGATGCACTTCACACGTCTTAAATACGACGAGCACTTCGCTGCCGGATCAGCTAACTTCATGAAACAATCGCGGTAGATTGTTATATAGTTCTTAGCCGTATTGAATGTACCGTCTTCTTTTTTGTAAATCGGTTGAAGCAACACCTTTTCTCCGTCTGACTTCACCAACAGATCTTCGCATACCACAAAAAAGAATACTTTTCGGGGTTCATTCGACATCATCTCCCGTAAGGTCTCAAATACGTAGGGCGTCATCGATATCCCTTTCTTTGTAGGGATAAGGGATCCATCTCCACCAGATTCAAACATTCGTAAGTGAACTTTTAAAGTATTTTTGAAGATGACTACCGATAGGTGTACGCCATCACATACGGGAAACATGCTCACTTCGCTGGGTGCTATTTTCGGACGTTTCATCGAGTTGGTCTCATCTTCCTTCTGAACACGTTTTACGGCGTTCATAGTATCCTTGCTGGATGTTGTTTCCATGGCAGATAACTGAAAATATAATGAAAAATATTTTATCGTCTATCTATAATTATTTAAAACGAAAATAAAATAGAATATAAGAAATATTAAATTTTTACTTACACGAGAGTTCGTGAAGACGTGGAACTACTTCAGGAGCAGCAGATGAAGCAACTGAAAATGAGGGTAGCACCTGTATAAATAGGTAGTTGGCGTTATCCGCTTGCGGAAGAAAATGCAGTGATTTAATATGAGAATGCTAGTGCGTTAGCAGGTGTTCGGACCGAAAGTAAAAGTGGCTTTTTGTCAGCGGTGAAAGTTTTCTTGGAAAAAAAGTATATGCTATATTCCCACAGGTTAACAGGTGTTCTATATCCAAAGGAAAGGCCAGCAAAAGTAGGTCGAGCAAGGTGCATCTTCTGAGAACGTCCCCCTTGAAAAAAAAGTATATCCCATATTCCCACAGGTTAACAGGTGTTCAATATCGAAAGTAAAAGTAGGTCGAGCAAGGTGCACCTTCTTGAGAACGTCCCCCGGGTGAACAGGTGCATAACGATCTTCTCCGAAAGTGAAAGTAGGGGACAGGTGCGATTTTCTTGAGAACATCATATTGGGTATTCTTTTATAACGGATCAATTATAATTTTCGTATGAAAAAAAGTCCTGTAGAATATATTCCCGAAGTTCAAGGACCCTATGAATAATCCCCCCCAAGAAGCACCTGACGCGCATGCGTACATCGAACGCCTTTTGCGCCTTTTTCCGGTCCTAGCCTTGACTGTACTAAGTCCTTTGTTCCAGTAACCCCCTTTTCCCACTACTATTAGCGCAACAACCGCTCGGTGTGAATATAAAACAGGCTGCCGATCGGAATCGGCCATAAATTTCAGGTCCTGGCATAATTAGCCCACGTGTGCAGAAAACGACCTTGGTGAGAGAAAAATGATCAAATGACCTCCGATAATAAATCACAATACAAACAACTAGAAGATCTAGTTGCGTAAAGAATTTTCTAGGCATTTTCCTATTACAAAAAAGCAATTTGTTCTGCTAAACAGGTAGCAAATGCACATAACAATTGCGCATTAACAAAAAAAAAAGTCTTTCACGTCTAATTGGATGTTCAGTTCCATGTGAACACATGTGTTATATACGTACTATGTTCGGAAGGACACGGGAAGTGTTTCTTGACTGTTCGAGGAAGAATCTTGTTCGCGCGTGTGTAAATAACTTGGAATATTATACTTGTTGGTGACGTTTTGAAGAGAGTATAAATTATGTATTTGAAAGGGAAAATAAAGTGGAATTATTTAGAAAATAATTCGGTTATATAGTCTTTTCTTGATTTTATTTACTCGGTAGCAAATTGCCCGGGAGGATGGATCAGAACTGCGCTGGGTTTGAAAGAAACAAAAAAGAAAAGAATAGGTATTTTGTGTCGGACACTGCCGTAGTTATTTTGGTGGAAACATCAACCGTCTATAGTAAATTGAAACCACAACCGTGGTCTATCACAGTGGACACTTTGCCACTGGTTGAGTTGTACCGGAAGTGTGATGTGTTTACCTAACAGTCTGAGTGCGTATCTAGTGTGGTGGCTCACTCGACTATCACAGCGCTAAACTTTTTCGTACTATAAAATACTGTCATAGGGAGGTTTTAGCTTAGGTTTAGATACGGCAGCAATGTTAAAACGAAATTGCAATCTAGCATCCGTACTTGACCCGAGCTCGTCAGCTGCAGCCTAAGATGTCCGACCGCGCTTACATTCCCTTTAGGTCCTATATGCCTTAAGCCATGCTGGATGGCAGTAGGAGTGACGACACCTTTTATAAAAATATATTTTATTTAAATATAAATACAATACAAATGCAAGGCCACAACAGGCAAAATGCCCAACGAGGTGGCTGAGAAAAAAGACGGCCATAACAAATATGGGGAGATGTCATATATTCATTATATTAATATTTCAATAATTATCTGAGAAAGCAAAAACAGAAATAACTTCTACCCACGAACAAAGAAAAAGTTGCTTTTTCTTTGTTACACACTGTTATTGGCACAGTGGATCTTGCTTGTATACGACAGGACTATACATAGTAAATTAATATAAAAACTTTCCTCTCTCAACAACAAGCTCGGCCAATCATCAGCCCGTTCCAAAACCAACTAACTGCGCTTCCTTGATGGCCTTCACTCCTGTGGTCGGTTTCGACCGATTCCCCACAGGTAGTCCCCCGCCATCGATAGCGAGAGAACTACTTGCAGGGCAACCTGAACCTACCCGAGCGGGTGGTCATGAAAGGTTGGCCCTTGTCACTGGGAGTCTGTTGCTCTTTTGAAGTTGTTGCCTGCTGATGCTTTGCAGTTGTTGTCGTTGTTGCCTGCTGATGCTTTGAAGTTGTTGTCATTGTTGCCTGCTGATGCTTTGAAGTTGTTGTTGTTGTTGCCTGCTGATGTTGTGAAGTTGTTACTGTTTCCTGCTGATCGTTGGAGGGCTTGTGGGCATTGAAGGGCAGGTCATCACCGCAGATGTAAGCCGGTTTGACTCTGTCTATGCTTACAGGTACTGGTCGACCTTTTATTAGTATTTCGAACACCTTACCCGATCTTGACAACACCTGGTAAGGTCCCTCGTACGGAGGTTCTAGGCCTTTCTTCACTCTGTCCGTGCGGAGGAAAACGTATGAGCAGGACAGCAGGTCCTTGCTGACAAAAACAGCGCGTTTTCCGTGGCGAACAGTCTGTTTAGGGCTTAAATTTTCCATGGTGGTCTATAACTGATCAACGAAGCTTGATGGATCTGAGTGATGACGACTAGGTATGAAAAACTTTCCTGGAAGTCGTATAGGTGCACCATGCACCATTTCCGCAGTTGTAGCTTGCAAGTCCTCCTTCCAGGCTGCTTGAAAACCCACTAGAATCGATGGAAGTACTGTTATCCATCGGTTAGTTGCATGAGCCTTGATAGCAGACTTAAGGTCTCGATGGAATCGTTCTACTTGACCATTTGCTTCAGGATGGTGTGATGTCGTCCTCTGGCGATTGGTTCCCAAGAACTTGGTTAGAGCTTTGAACAAAAAAGATTCAAACTGGACACCTTGATCTGAGGTGATTCTTTTACGTGAACCGAACCGAGAACCCATCCAGCATAGAAAACCTTGGCCACAGCGTCAGCAGAGCTATCCGGCATAGGGAACGCTTCAGGCCATTTAGAGAAGTGACCCACACTGGTGAGGCAATATTTGTAGCCTTTTGATGGAGGCAAAGTGCCTACAATATCAATGTGAACGTGTTCAAACCTGGCATCAGGTGGTGAAAATTCCCCATGTGGGCTGTTTGTATGGCAACTCACTTTAGATTTCTGACAGTTAATGCATGCACGTGCCCAAGTGGTCACGTCAGCCTTCAGTGCGGGCGACACGAAACGCTCTTGAACTAGTTTCACAGAGGCCTTCACTACAGGATGTGGCAGTCCATGCAAGGCAGTAAAGATGACCCTACGCATCAGGGATGGAACCAGTGGTCAAATGCGACCTGTAGAGACGTCGCAGTACAGCTGAAGCTTTGATTCAGCTGTACAGGAAGAGAGTGGATCTTCAAGGAAGTGGGTAAACTGACCAATGAAATCGAGCTGTCGAAGCTGACGAGGTGAGCACTTGTGAGCACAAGGTGAGCACAAGAGAAACGATAAGAGGAAGATCGCTTGGACCAAAGAAGTCGATGAAACATTCCTGAAGTCTAAGTGGGATCTGGCAGATGCAACAGCTTTGACATTTCCAGTGGCAGGAGCATCTTTGGTTATCGTAGTAGATGCTTCCGATGTTGCCATGGGCGCATCTTTGAAACAACGTGTGTCAGGATCCGGCAACCATTTCTGTTCTACTCCAAGAACTCATCTCCTGCACAAAAGAATTACAGTGCCTATGATAGAGAGCTGTTGTAGCTTACTCTGCTATCAAATATTTCCGGCACATGATTGAAGGCCATCCGTTCGTCCTGTACACGGATCAGAAGCCTCTCATACATGCTTTCCGCCAGACTACTAGTCTGGCCACTAGTCTTTTGCCACCACAGTGGCGCCATCTTTTATTGAAAGTGTGAAAAATACCAACAGTGACAGCAGACGTCCTCCTTCCTCAGTTTCCGAATCTGGCAACACTACATATTCACAATTATCGTGAAGAAAATTATATTCATCTAGCAATGGTTACACGAAATTAAATGAGCTTCGTTGGAGCTTTAAAAACAAAAACCCCTAATTTTTACAAAAAAAAAAAAAAAAAATAGTCGGGACACACACACGCAGTCCAAAAAAGGGTGACCATATTTCCTCGAGAAAATAAGGGGAATTTGATTGCAAATACCGGAAAATACGGGACATCGTCTATTACCGCCAAATCACTGCGAAATTGCTAATTAAGGCACAAAACTAACCAAAATTTTCTGAAATATCGCAAATAGCTGCTTTCAATGCCTCAAGTTTCAGCTGACCATATTTACTTGAGGAAAAATACAGGATATCGAACTTCCAAATACGGGAAAGTACCGGGCATGACCAATTGTCGCTAAAATAAGCAAAATCGTTAACTACTGCTAAAATCATAGAAAATTCGCCAATCGCGAGAAATGAAGTGCTACTGCAAATTGCAGTGACTGAAAAAAAACAAAACCATGGCAAATACGAGGCCACAACGGGCAAAATGCCCAACGACGTGGCTGAGAAAGACATTCCCAGAGTCACATATAGCACATGGCATAGCAAAGTATGGATGTCGTATATTTCTAAAATACAGCAATTTGATCCCAATTGAAAATGCAATTACAAAAGCTAGAAACAATATATATATACATGATGGAATATTATACAATGCCAATAAAGAATACTTATGGTTGTCTTATAAACAATAATATGTTAGATGAATATTTTTATTGAAAGTCATAATTATGGTAATGCAGTTTCTGAGTTGGGAAGGTAATTTTGATCGATGATTTGAAGAATAAAAATTAAAGTTGGCTTCGTTGAAAATACGTGAAAAACCGGGGAATATTCCGGTATATATGGTCACTCCAGTCCAATCCATGTCATAAGTTTCAGCCTTCATTGGATTTGAAGAAAAGATTGAAAAATTTTCTATTCAAGTTCATTCATTGCAAATAGAGTATTTAATTGTAAAGTTTGAACTAAGCGCGTTAAAAATATTCCTAATTGAAATGAAAATCGTGCTGCCATCTTCCGGCGTTATTACAAAACTCAAGTGTTTCAATGCTTTATTAATAGATGGCAGCATCAACATTGTTCTTTTCACGAAGCATGCAGAGACCAGGAGTTCCCCAAACTTTTCCAGTTCGCGTACCCCCAGAAAAAAAAATTTAAAATTGACGGGAAAGGGGAAAGAAAAATTGGTGAATGAGACACGAACGAAAACGGTGACGCTTTTTTTTCAGCTCGTTCCAACGGGCACGGCAGGCTTGACGCACGTTCTCCCGTAGGGGACCGGGTGAGAAGGTATCTCAGCCCGGCCAAGGGAGTGAAAACCGGGGACCTAGGCCACAGTTAGACCGGACGGGTCCCACTGATTCTGTTTTAATCAGAAAACGACGCCGCAAAGAGATCGACGCTCTCTCGACGGTTGTACGATAAAGGCTGGTGTCACCTGCTCGGGACCGCCGCGGCGACTTTGTACGCAAGGCTTTGTACACAGATAGCATACTGTGTACATTTACCCCCCTCCCCCCAGTGACTTTTTTTCCCCTTCTCCCTTCACCCCCCCCCCCCCCTCACATGGATATCTATTGGATACCATTCTTCAGGTAAGTGGCTTTTATTGTGCGCTTTTTCATTGAAATGAGTATCTTGTGCCCCCACACATCGAATAAGGATGACGTCATCCTCAAACAATTGATTGAGGGTCACGAAAGTTATGACGAGCTCTCTGGGGAGCAACAGCTGGCCTTCCTTAAGATTCTCCTCCCCTGGATGAAAACAAAAGGGGAAGTCATTGATAACGGCCCTTATACACAGCACAACAGCTGTATCATCGAAGCGAAACTTCAAAAGGTAGTAGTGAGCTACACCGAACTGAGCCATCGATTAGATAATATTGATCATATATCCACCATCGATAAAATCGATGAAACAGAAATATCGATTATTGAATCTTTCACTGCTGAAGCCAGGGATTTCATTGACTTCTATCAACAACATATATGCCATCGATTAGATAATATTAATCATATCTCCACCATCGATAAAATCGATGAAACAGAAATATCGATTATTGAATCTTTCACTGCTGAAGCCAGGGATTTCCTTGACTTCTATCAACAACATATATGCCATCGATTAGATAATATTAATCATATCTCCACCATCGATAATATCGATGAAACAGAAATATCGATTATTGAATCTTTCACTGCTGAAGCCAGGGATTTCCTTGACTTCTATCAACAACATATATGCCATCGATTAGATAATATTAATCATATCTCCACCATCGATAAAATCGATGAAACAGAAATATCGATTATTGAATCTTTCACTGCTGAAGCCAGGGATTTCCTTGACTTCTATCAACAACATATATGCCATCGATTAGATAATATTAATCATATCTCCACCATCGATAAAATCGATGAAACAGAAATATCGATTATTGAATCTTTCACTGCTGAAGCCAGGGATTTCCTTGACTTCTATCAACAACATATATGTGATCATCACAAATCTAAGGTATTTCGCGTACACGCGACCTCAACCCCAATACACCAAGAAAAACCCCTGACAGATGTCAAATCACCGAAAAAAAAGAAGAAAAAGAAACGTCGCCTCCAAAATGAATTGGAAACCCCAATCACCGACGCCCCCCTCAGAGAGTACTTGTAGTGAAGGAGAAACGTCGGAATTTAACCTCCACCTCTCACTCACTGACAACACCCCCAGCGAACAAAACAATAGCCAAGCATCATCGAAAAATTCTTCGGAGCACACCTCCAGTAGCCAAATCGGCACAACAGATTCATCAAGTTCAGGCAGCAATACTGCCTCTGAATCAACACTCAATTCATCCACCGAACATTCCCATGAATGTATTGAAACTGTGCAACACAATATTTCAGAAAGCAGCATCTCCAGCCCCCAGAATCGCCCATGCAGAACAGGCCATCTGTCCCGCGGAACGCCGAAAATTCTCCAATAATTACCACCAATCTCGCCTCCCCCCGCCCGAAGAACTAGTAGCTAGCACATCGCAATTGAACCAACCTTCCCCTCCAGTGCTCGCCCCCACCTCAAGGCTCACAGATCGAGCAAAACATCGAAGGAAACCAAATGGTTGACCAACAAGGGTTCATTTTGCATGATTTGCAAAATTTACATTGCAAAATTTCAATTTTGCATGTACGAGCTCCTCTATCAAAGACCCAGACTCAATATTAGCGGAATTAGCGATATTGACACATCGATAGAAAAAACAATACCCACGACAGTCGCCCCCATTAACAACACACCTCCCCCTAAAGCCTGTCCCGCCCTGTTGCCAACATCTTCTTCCCCCCCAACACGAATCCCAACCTTGCCCACACACAACGAGCACATTGCCAAGCCACCAGCGCCCTCGCCCCCCCATTCCCAACCACAATATACACGAAAAAAATCGCCACCCACCTTGCTTCACTCTCTCAGGACACAATTTCTGCACTCATTGAACTCCTTTCCGCCCTTAAACAATAGCTAACACGACAGTCGCCCCTCCCCCAGGCCATTTCTCATGATGGCCTGGGACTGCAATGGTATTAAAAATAGCCTGCGAGAACTACATGATGTAGCAACACGAAGAAACATTGACGCCCTTCTCCTCAACGAAACATGGCTTCTCCCAAGCAACAAAATAAAATTCCCCGGATACACCATCTACAGAAAAGAGAGAACACACGAACAAGGCGGCGGAGTAGCGATTTTCATACGCAACTGTATTCCCAGCCACCCGCTCCCCCCTGCCCCCCTCCAGGGAAATGGGGGCGATAGCAATTTCAGTGCACGCCCACCGTGTTTCCTTTAACATATGCTCCATCTATAAGCCGCCCAAGAGGAAAATTGACACTCTACTTCTTGACGCCCTTTTTAGCGACAGGACCCCCACCTTCGTAGGGGGCGACTGGAACGCTAAAAGTCATCTCTGGCACAGTCAACATACAAACATCGAGGGAAGAAGACTTAGATCCTACTGTCTCAAGAAATTTCTCCAAGTGCATTCTACACCCGACGACACACACTTCCCAAACTGGAGTGACATCCTCGATTTTGGGATCTCAAAAAAAATTTTTACATGAAATTTCCACTCACGCGGCATCTCTTTTAAATTCACCTCACAATCCCGTCTTTTTCGAGATCGAACTCCTCTTTCCCAGAACCAAACGCATTATCAAACAAATTGATTGGACAAAATTTCAGGAAAACCTCTCCGCAGATCCGCCACTCGCCCCCCCCCCCACCCCCGCAATAATCGATCAATCCGTCACTTATATCACCGAAAAAATAAAATCAGCACTTAAAAATGCCACAGCAGAAATGATTGGCGACGATCACCGCTTCGGTATTCCCAAGGAGATCCAAGAAAAAATTACATTCAAAAACAGGATCAGGAAAAAAATGGCAGCTACACCGAAGGCGAGTTGACAAACTTCTGCATAATACTGATCACATGTCACTTACCACCGTGGTAATTAAAAAACTGGCCCCCCAGAAAAGCCCCAGGAGCAGACGGGATCGGGAACAAGGCAATAAAACTCTTTCCTTCCAACATAATCGTTTCCCTCACGAACATATTCAACAGCTGCCTTGCCCCACCCCCTGGAAGCACGCCATTGTAAAAGCTATTCCCAAACAGGGTGCCGACCCCCTCCAACCCCAGTCTTTTCGTCCCATAAGCCTTCTACCTTGCATCTCCAAACTGTTTGAAAAAATTGTGGCTAAACGTCTTCGCGAATACAATACACTTCACAACATAATTCGCCCAGAACAACACGGGTTCCGCCCGGAGCACTCCTGCGTTACGCAACTGCTCCGGGTCACCGAATATATCACAAACGCTTTTAACTACTCCGATAAAGTGGCCGCCCTTTCCTACGACGTATCAAAAGCGTTTGACAAATGCAACTTCGCCACTCTTCTCTACAAGCTCATCAACATTAATTTTCCACCGTATTTCATACTCTTCTTCTTCCGGTATCTCACTCAACGCACCTTCCAGGTGTAACAAAATAATGCCCTGTCCACAAAACGTAACATCACTGCTTCGGTCCCCCAGGGAAGCGTCCTGGGCCCCCAATTGTTTTTGCTGTACATCAGTGATGGTAACCTCGGCAAGCAAAATTTTCCTCGAAAATTTCCCTTTTGACTAAATTTTTCCCCCACACATTCCGAAAATTGTGCTGCCATCTATTGGTGGAAGTATGTAATCAAGTATTTTACACTAGAAAAGCATTGTTTTGCATTTTTTTTTTTTTTCAATTGACCAATTTTGGCCAATTTTTCCCACGAATATGGGAAATTTCCCACGAGTTACCATCACTGCTGTATATCAATGATTTTCCGTCCCCTCGAGGAGTCATTTTGGCTTTCTTTGCCGACGACGCAGTCGCCCTCTGTGGGGCAAGAAATGCAACATACGCGTTCTGGAACTTACAGAACGAAGCAGAACGAATCGAAAAATGGTGTCTCGACTCTGGCATCGTAATGAACGTTAACAAATGCAAATTCGCCTGGTTTTCCAGGAAAACCAAACTGCCACGACTCTCTCTCTGGTTTGGAGGACAACCTTTAAATCCATCTAACACAGTGAAATACCTGGGATGCACACTCGATAAAAAACTTCTTTTTCGCGAGCACATCGCCCACGTTAGAAACAAATCAACCGGCGTTATGGGCATGTTAAATAAAATAACTTTCCCAAACGCCAAACTCACGATAAAAAACAAACAGATCCTTTTCAAATCCATTATTCGCCCAACAATGCTCTACGCTTCGCCAGTCTGGGCAGCTGCCCGCAAGGGCAATATAACAACCCTACAAAAATAGCAAAACAAGGCCCTTAGGCGACTTCTTCAAGCCCCATATTTTATCAGAAATGCCAACATTCGAGCCGCTCTCGACATTTCGCTCATTTTTCCATACATCAAACAACTCAACGCGGCTCAGTTCGATCGAATGTCTGAATCGGAACATGCCCACATACGGGCAATAGTGGATTATGACCCACAAGAAATCAGAATGTATCGTCATCCAAGACAGATCGAGAATCCTGGCTGGAACATAACGTAATTTGTTCGAGTCCCAATAGATGGCAGCACTGAAAATCGTCTCTCTCGTGACTTTCAATCAATTGTCGCCCCCATTCTGCTTAATTTTTGCTTATTTCTTCGAGAAAACAGTACAATGGAGCCACTTCCTGGTCTCAGCCCCCAAAATTTTTCTCTTCTTGCTCTCTTTTCACACCCCCCTTCTCTCCTTCGTCACCTCTCTCCCCCTCCCCCTAATACTTACTAACACTTTTTCTGCTCTCACCCCCTCTCTTCCATACCCCCCCCCCCCCACCCCCATCTAAAAACAGCAGCAACGCCGGTTTTACCACATCGCATTGTCGCAATCACCATCGCCAAAACAATTGAACGTCTCTTCTTCACAGCTTGAAATTTCGCTATCTCACTCGTCATTTTAACACTAACATCTGAGGTTGTGCCGTCACTTTACCTGCAAAAATGTGTGAAAACCTAGAACCATAAGCTCATCGAAAATTACTTCCCGGACTTGACAAAAAATATTTAAAAAAAAAAAGAGAACCCCTTTCTCTTCACGCACATACACTTCACTGCTACAAATACATTACTTACTTGTCTTTCTCTTCATCAGGGGGACGCGACGGGCCCCCAGCCCTTATGGGGATAGATGGCCCGCACAAGGGCCAGTTAATCCCCGAAATTTTTCTATTCTGGTTCTGGCGTACCCCCAGCTGGCTGCTCGGTTCCTTTCCGCGTACCCACGACCATGAATCCGCCAGGCATCTGCTCCCCCAATCTGTGTCACCCATTGCAGATTCCGGAAACTTTTCTAAAAAATGGTCTATATACGTATATATATATTTTTTTCATTATATAGTTTTTATCTTAGAAGTAGCCAAAAAAATTAACACAAAGATTGGAAAAAAAAAATAATGTGATATTTAACACTGTATTGAATTATAAAGTTCTAAAAAATTTAGGTTTAAAAGAAGATAACTGCAAATTCAAATCCGGAGCTGCGTTCAATTTGATTCTATATTTATTTTTTATGTACTGTATATATACCAAGAAATCGCCCGTTCAACAAGCCCCGTGCTAACAAACGGCAACAAAAACATTATGGCTTTTCTAGAAAGTTCAACGCATTCGTCACCGCGGCAAGCTCGGAAACTGCCTAGTTTCACCATTTCGTCATTGAAGAGGATCTTCAGAGCGGTATCTGATGCGAGCTCTAGTAATTTCTCCTTCTCTGGAATCAGCAATGAAGCCGGTTCAAAATACTCTTCTTTGAAAGGATTATATATCCACCGATCACCCATTTCTGGCTGTGAAAAATAATTTTCAAACGAGTATTCTAATCCGAGGATCCTAAGTGACCGACTGTTAAATTTAGCTCAGCTTGTGACAAGAAATCGTGAAGTCTTTCAAACACACTTCCTAAAAAAAAAAGGCTACCTTTATCAGACGTATAATATCCTAAACAGACCTAATTCATCAGACGTATAACATCCTAAACAGACCTAATTCATCAGACGTATAACATCCTAAACAGACCTAATTCATCAGACGTATAACATCCTAAACAGACCTAATTCATCAGACGTATAACATCCTAAACAGACCTAATTCATCAGACGTATAACATCCTAAACAGACCTAATTTATCAGACGTATAACATCCTAAACAGACCTAATTCATCAGACGTATAACATCCTAAACAGACCTAATTCATCAGACGTATAACATCCTAAACAGACCTAATTTATCAGGCGTATAACACCCTAAACACACCTAATTTATCAGACGTATAACATCAATTACACGGCGTTTTCATTTAAACTGGAACCCCGAAGCTGAGTAAAAATTTCATTTCTGTGAATAGGATTTAATTTTTTTTTGTAGGTAGCAAAAGACGTCACTGAAATGAATATTTATACGAATATTATCAAAAGAAAAGCTATAATGTTTAGTATGATTGTAAACAGATACATAAACATTCAGCAAGCTGATGACCTCTTTAAAATGGCCTCTAAAATGGTTTGTTTATTGTAAGTTTTGGGAACTACGAAAATGCGGCGACCCATAAACAAAATAATTTACACTTGCCGAAAGGCAACTACACTAGATGTACAGACCATACTTGTTCTTCGGATACTACATTTTCCTTCCGAGTTTTTTCCATTGTGTTAGTGCTTCGTTTCCTAGTGTTATTCCTACAGCATTTGCAACTGGACTGCTGATGAGAAACAAGTACAATATATCAGTTCGTTCTCCAGTAGAATTTCATTTGGTTGTGGCATCTTGCTTGCTAAGCTGGCTGCGTGGAATCAGCTTTTCTTGATTTTTATGGACTTTTTATGAGAGCAAAAGACTTATTCAGGAGAAGTCAGTACCTGGAAAACTTAATTTTTTCAGTTGAAATTTCCTTTTCCTTTTTGAAAAAAAAACAAAAAAAAAACAGTCATAAAAATCGATCTCGTAAATGGCGAAATCTTTTTTTGTGTGAGTTTTTTCTTTGACTCTCCCTTCATATTGGTAGGGTTTAAAGTTGAAGCTGCCTCAGGAAAACAAAATAAGGGCTTTGCCCCACCATTGGTAATTTTTTATCTTCACTGGTGGGGCAAATAGAAAGTCTAGTGGGGCAAAATTCCCACCAGTTAAGATGTAAAAAAAATGCTTGTGTCGACCACAGGACCGTCTTAGGACAATCATGGAGGTCCCATGCACTAAGAATTTTTTTTTAAACCCTGCTTAGCAAGTTCTTGAAAAAATTCAAATGTATTTCTCATTTTTCCGAGTCCACTTTTTCCTTGTGACAGCACCACCCAACTTATATTACTATATAATTAATATAATTTTATATCAGTAATATAAGCTCGATGGACAGCACTGATTGACCAACCCTGAGGGGTGTCCTTTTATTTATCTCTAGCTCCGGTTCCATTCATAATCCCGACAGCCGAAATCCCGACAAGACACAATTCCGACAGGGTCAAATTGAAAATTTTAATTTCGCCGTATAAGCCGCACTTCATGCTTTCTGTCGGTATTTGCATTTCTCGAAGCGAGGCGCGTTGAGGCGTAGATAAGACAAATAAATTGTGATCAAATAAACTTTAAAATTTTAATTTCACTATATAAGCCATGCTTTCCGACGGGATTTGCATTTCTCGCGGCTCCGGGATTTGAGGAGCCGATAAGAATAATAAATTGCGATCAAATAAATTTTCAAATTTTTAATTTCACCGTATAAGTTGCACTTCGCGCTTTCTGTCGGGATTTCTGTTTGTCGTCGCATTCCAAGATCAAATGGCAATTAATAATTTGGAAATTTGTTTCATTTTCCGACCTGGTAAAAATAGAAGGATTCAGGGTTGCCTTTTTGTCACAACCACTGCGGTTCCTTGTGATTTTCTTTGAGAATTTTTCGAAATTCTTTCTCTCTCAAATTTCAAATAGACTTTAAATGTCAAATAACGTTACACGAAGTTAGACCGTATCATGAAGATCTTAATTTAAAATTTTCAAGGTTTTTCCGAAAGCAATGTAATGGTAGAGAAATCTTTTAAATCAAACAACCGACGAAAGTTAAATTATTCTCCAGAAGAGGGAGGCAGGCTTTTTGAAAATGAACTGAAGTCTTTTCAATCACGCGTTAGAGAGAAGCCAAGTTCGATTGTCTTCTTCCACGAAGGCACTTTTTCCTCTTCGTGAGGATTAGTGGTATAACATTGTTATTACGTAATGAATTCGATCACTATATAGGCACATTGATCGCCAGATTTGTAAAGTGTTTGCCAGATGACATTTTTTTTGAAAAATTGTTTTCCCAAAATCGAGACTTATTTGCCAAAATGAGATATTTTTTTCGCCTTCACTATTAAGTCAAACTTTTTGATGGAAGGGGCATAATGTTTATTATGCGTCCTTTTTTTACGCTTTCGTTTTCATCAGATCACACGTTGATGAATAAAACAAATTTATTGGGGTTGGGGGGGAGGGGGAGGTTCAAATGGCCTCAGCATCTAGATTTCGGTGCTTATGAGCCTAGAATCGACAGAACTTGGGCATTTTTTCAGATAACGATTCATTCATCTGCTTATATATTGAATTTTATTGTGTAAACATGTTTATTTTATTGTTGTTTTGTGTTCGGGGATTTTTTATTTTTTTAATTTTTTTATTGGCGTCATCTTTTATGCATTTTTCTCTTTGTATATATTCGTGTGTATGAATGTGTACTGATGTTCCCTGCCGTCTCTTTCCAATTTTATTGATTGTTTGAATAGTGCACCTGTGGAGTTAGAGCCTACTGGCCTTGCACAGGTTTGTATATAATAAATAAATAAATAAATAAAATAAAATAAATTTATGAGGGGGGTGGTTTCCCGAGCATCTCTCAGCAGAGACGGACCTGAGGCTCCCGCCGTTCTAGGCACTTTTTATTTTGCTGGGCCTATTAAATGCTCTTATGTTTCGTTTCGTTAATTTTTCCCCCCAGAAATCATGCAAATTTTGTAATTTATACATGATTCCCCCACCAGCTGTAAATTTTCAAAATGAAAGACATTGCTTATCATTTGTTTTTCTAAATATGGTTTTGAGCATTGTTTCATACACACACACGATATAAATGGAGAAGCTGTAAAATGTTGTATGTAACTGTATTTGTTCGAGTCAAAATAGAGACGATTTGTGTGTGTGTGTGTTACAGAATTACAATCAAAAGCTGTAGCACAACCATGCGCCACCCCTGCCAGTTAGGCTGGTATCTCCCCCCAAAATTAATTATAGAGTATGAAGGACAAAAATTATGCACAGTGGTCCTGAGCCCCAGGGCTGATACCCTTGTGGGAGCCATGCTGACTCAAAAATATTCGAGGTGGTACGCATTGCCCTGCCTAGCAAATTTGTTGAAGGAAGCACTGACTAGGACCGTATCAACAGCATGATAGCACCCCAAACGCCTCTCGCCGCGAGAAATTCAAATACCGACAAAAAGCGCGAGGTGCGACTTATACGGCGAAATTGAAATTTGAAAACGTTTATTTGATCGCAATTTATCATTCTGATCGGCGCCCTAAAGCTCCTCGCCGCGAAAAATTCAAATACGACAAAATTAAAATTTGAAATTTTATTTGATTGCAATTTATCATTCTCATCGGCGCCCCAACGCTCCTCGCCGCGACAAATTCAAATCCCGACAGAAATCACAAATTGTGGCTAACACGGCGAAATTAAAATTTGAAAATGTATTTGATCGCTATTATTATTCTCATGGGCGCCCCAACGGCTCTCACCGCGAGAAATGAGCAATTGACTAATATTATATCTACTGTGCACCAATACAGTGCAATTTATAGTCATTAAATTGCCAGGTTTTCCACTCTGATTTCGATAAGTAATACACTGCCATCATAAATACAGCATAACACTCGATGCACTGCAATACATACGTTATACACAAAGATAGGCGATACACAATAAGTAAAGCACCACTTTATGCAGTGCATCGCAATAAGGAATGCATCACTATACGCGGTGAATTTCAACACACAAAGCACCATCATAGGCAATGAATATATAAATGATATTACCACTATGCAGTGCATCACAATGAGAAATACCACACAATACACCATCGGCAATACAGCAAAATAAGTAGCGCACCATGGTAAGTAATGCACAATAGTGTAATAGTAAGTAGTGCACAAAATACGCAATACAGAACAATACGCGATGCATCGCAATAAGCAAAGCACCATAGTATGCACGGCACCACAATACATAATAAGCACTGCATTACGATGAGCAAAAGCACTAATACACTACACAAACAAATCACAAAATAATCAATGCAGCACCGAAATACAGCACAATACGCCAGCGTTTCTCAATCTTTCAGTATTTGCGACCCAATTTTAAATCATAAACTTCATCGCGCCCCCCCGCACAAGTGCAGTACAGAGGGGCACCCCCCCCCCCCATGAAATTTTTGGAACTTTCATATGGAATATTACATTCAAATAATTTGCTGAAAATTACTTTTATCAACTTATTTTAAACGAAAATAAAACAATCTTTCCTCTGAGAAAGTCACGAAAATACTGCACAATATGGGATGTATTCTAATTATTAAATACATTGTGCAGTACTGATAAAGTCCTATTTGAAGTGTATTATATCAGTGTAAATGCGAATTTTATTTTTTATTATCTTATAATGCATTTTGTTTTGCTTTCCTTTCAGAGTAAAATAATCATTTTTTTAAAACATATATATATTTCTTTCGATATGCTAGCGCCCCCCCCAGGGGGGCGCGCCCCACAGGTTGAGAATCGCTGCAATACGCAATGTATCGTTATAAGCACAGCATAATACGCAAAGAGCCATAATATACCATAAGCACTGCATTACAATAAACAATGCAGCATTCAGTGCTTTACAGCACGTAAAGCATCACAATCAGTGATGTGTACACTCAGTAATATATAGGCTGACCATATTTCCTCGAGAGAAATACGGGACATTGGGATTCCAAATACGGGAAAATACGGGACATCGCCAATTATCGCCAAACATGACGCCAAAATCAAACAAAGTTGCCAAATATTGTTGAAATTACAGAAAAATCAAAATGGTGGGAAATGAACCATTACTGCAAATTGAAGTGGATTAAAATGAATTCCACGAAGAAAAACGTTCACCAAGGCAAATGTGGGAGATTAATATCCCCATATATAGTTGTAATTATCATAAAATAATTTATGAGTTGAAAAATAATGTCAATCTTTGACTTCAATAAAGAATAAAAATTCAAGTAGGCTTCGTGTAAAATACGGGAAAAACTGGGACACTTCTGCCAAAAAATCCGGACGGCCAAAAAAACAGGAAATACCAGGACTGTCCCGGAAAATACGAGACGTATGGTCACTCTAGTAATATAGTGCACCACAATAAGCAATGCAGCATAATACCCGATGCACCACAATTGTTTACTTATATTTGTTACAGACAACTAACAATGTTTGCAGGGACATCTAACGAGTCTTTATATGCTAAGAAGTCATCATAAGCTGAGAGAAGTGTATTGGGCTTTTTTATTGTTTTAGGCATTGGTAGAAAGTCGATATGTTTATTATATTTGTTACAGATAACAAACTGTTCGCAGTGACATCTAACGAGTCTTTATATACTAAGAAATCATCATTAGCTGATAGAAGTGTATCGGGCTGTCTCTACGTTATAGTAGATTGACCATACATCCCGTATTTCCCGGGACAGTCCCGGTATTTTCTCTTGTTTTGGCTGTCCCGACACTTTTTGGCAAAAGTGTCCCGGTTTTCCCCGTATTTCACACGACACCTACTTGAATTTTTATTCTTTACTGAAGTCGAAGATTGAGATTATTTTTCAACTCATAAATTATTTTATAATAGTTACAACTATATATGGGATATTAATCTCCCATATTTGCTTTGGTAAACGTTTTTTTTTCGTGGAATACATTTTAATGCACTGCAATTTGCAGTAATGCATCATTTCCCGCCATTGTGATTTTTCCGTAATTTCAACAATATTTGGCAACTTTGTTTAGTTTTGGCATTGTTTTTGGTGATAATTAGCGATGTCCCGTATTTTCCCGTATTTGGAATCCCGATGTCCCGTATTTCTCTCGAGGAAATATGGTCAGCCTACTCATAAGCTGAAAAAAGTGCATTGGGCTTGTTCTACATTATAGGTGCGAAAGATGGTCAATTTGTTTACTTATATTTGTTACAGACAACAAACTATTTGCAGTGACATCTATTGAGTACTTATGTGCTGGAGTTTCATCATTAGTAAACTGACCATATTCGCTCGAGAAAAATACGGTAAATTGAGCTTAGAAATACGGAATACCGCAATTGTCGCCAAAATTGATGCTAGAAGTAAGCATATTTGCCAACTCGTGCTAAAATCATAGAAAAGTTGCCAATCTCGGGAAATGAAGCCTTCTTCAAATTCCAGTGTATTAATAAATAAAAACGGCATGACAAAATGTGAGATGATTTTTCTTGTTTGTAGTCTTGATATAATTTCTGGGTTTCAAACATAATTTTATTCGTTGATTTGATGAATAAAATTAAGAATTAAAAGTGAAGTTGTCGCTGAAAATACGTGAAAAACCAGGACATATTTGCAAAAAATTCCGAACAGCCAGAAAAACAGAAAAGACCGGGACTGTGCACTGAAATACGGGATGTATGGTGACCTAACGTATGGCTCTTATTATTACAGCTTGCTATAATGTAATAGACACGGAGTCAGCCAACTCCACAATGGAAATATATGTTTAGTGTGGTGTTTAGACAGTGACCACAGACCTGTTGTCATGGGTTATTGCGTCGGGGTCGGAATTTAATCGATGGTAAAATGAATACCAATGAACATTTGCCGTGGCTCTCACGGGGGGGAGGAGGGATGCCCGATAAGCTTCCAAGTAAGGGGCCCCTTTTCATTTTGGGGGCCCTGACTGAATCTCATTCTTTTTTGTTGTTTAACGTTGTAGAATTTGCAACAACGGAAACTCGAGATAAATCCAGTCTGGGTCCCCTACTAAAAATCTGCGTATTGGATCCCCGGTACTAGATGTGGGGCCCTGGATTTTATTCGTAAAATAGAAAAATTTTCGTGGTCCCTCACAGGGGCGATAAGCCTCCGGGTCGGGGCTCCATGGAAATGTTGACATGTTCCAATTCGGGGCCCCTGGATGCATCTCATTGATTTTCATTTTTTAACGTTGTAAAATTTGCAACATCTGTAGCCCGAGATAAAGCCAGCCAATCTGGGGACCCCACTAAAAGTATGCGAATTGGTGTCCCGGGTAATTGGTTGGGGGGCCCTGGATTTTAATCGTTGGTAAAATGAATACAAATGATAATTTTTCATGGAACTCGCAGCGGATGATGCTCAAAAAGCTTCCAAGTTGGGGCCCCATGTTTGCAGGTTTCATTTTGGGGGCCCTGGATGAATCTCATTCTTTTCTGTTGTAGAATTTGCAACAGCAGAAGCACGAGATAAAGCCAATCTGGGGACCCCACTAAAAGTATGCGAATTGGTGTCCTGGGTAAGTAGTTAAGGGGCCCTGGATTTTATTTGTTGGTAAAATGAATACAAATGATAATTTTTCATCGCACTCGCAGCGGATGATGCTCAAAAAAGCTTCCAAGTTGGGACCCCATGTTTACAGATTTCATTTTTGGGACCCTGAATAAATCTCATTCTTTTCTATCGTTTAACGGTATAGCATTTGCAACAGTGGAAGCCCGAGATAAAGCCTGTACGGGGGCCCCCCACTAAAAGTATGCGAGTTGGGTCCCGTGTAATTAGTTGAGATCCTGGATTTTATTCGTTAATCCAAGGTAAAATCAATCTAAATGAAAATTTTTCGCGACGCTCGCAGCGAGTGATGTCCGAAAAGTTGTGGCCCTATGGAGAAGTTGACAGGTTTCATCTCGGGTGTCCCTGGACGAACCTCATTTATTTTTGTTGTTTAACATTGTAAAATTTGCAACACATCAGTAGCCCGAGATTAATCCAGTCTTGAGCTCCACTAAAATTCAGCGAAAGGGAGTGTGGGGACCCTCGTGGGGAAGTTTTCTGTGGGTACTTGATGAATCACATTTATTTTTTTGTTGCGAATTTTATAATTGTAAAATTCGCTTCTTTTCAGTAAGCTGGTGTTTTCCCATGTCCCTTTCCATACCGCGCTGATGCTCACGCTGTGGGACGAAATAAACAAGATATCTTGTGAAGAGAAGGCGGTTTCTCTTCACAAGAGAAAGAAGAATCTGTTTTAGAGATCAAGTGAAACACCCATATGTCTCAACGCCTTTGTTGACGTATTCAGATGCCTTTGATGACAAGAGGTGGGAAAACGGTTTGGATAATAATTACGTCAGAAACCAGCGTGCAAAAATATTAAATTAGCTTTGAGCAAGAAATGGTAGCTTTCATGGAACCCTTTCCCATCATGCCCATAAAAATATAAGAAGCCGCTCAACAATCACATGCTCATCATCATCGTCGGGGCGAAACCACCAAGCTTCCGCGACAGAAATTTCGAACTCATATAAGAGTCTTCGCCGTTTTTTCATTTTTTACTTTTTTTAAAAAAACTTCCAAATTTAAAATTTTTCAATTTTTTTTAAAAGTTTTTTCAAATATTTTCCAATCCCGCTTCGCACTGGTTTTTGTGGCTCCTGCCTTTGACGAGAGCTGTTAGAGCTAGGGTTTTTATGCACTAAAAATGGAACGTCGTTGCTGAGATTGGTAAAAAAATCCTTATTTTGTAAAAGATCAGGTTCTTCAACCAATCAGCAATGACATTGAAGTTTTGGAGCATAAAAATAACAGTCTTTCAAAGACACTGGTGTGTGTCTGTAAATAGATTAATCACCTGAATCGGTGTCGGTGACGGTAACTCGTGGGAAAACATTGGCTAAAATTAGTAAATGGGGGAACTTTTCAGCGTCTGTGGGAAATTTTGAGAGTTTTATCAATTAAAAAGAAATATTTATTTATTTTAAATTTTTGTGCAATACTTTTGTGAAGCAAATACCGTACTTGGCTAAGTATTTTCATTTATAGACGGCAGCACTTTAGTTCTGAATTTGTAGGGGAAAAACTTACTCTAAAGAAAAATTTTTGAGGGAAATTTTGGTCGGATGATATTAGTTAGTAAAACGAAGAATTTTTGTTCATACAATAAGTAATGGTTCGAAACAGTTCAGACTGCATCAACACTACTCATTATCATGGATATTATTTTGCTCAAAATAATGTTATTTGAAATGGAAATGAAACATTTTTAGGGTCATATTTTTAGTTCTTTAAGAGCATATATGCGTTTTCTACAGAGCATATTTTAGAAGTTGTTAGAATATGAAAATCCTAGTCGTAGTCGTTATATACAATCGAATCCCGTTTTAACGAACTGCAAGAGACCAGGAAAATCAGTTCGTTACAACGAAATTTCGTTATAAAGGAATTCCAAGTTTTAGAATTGTTTCCATGTAAATTCATTTTGCGGATTAAAAAAGTGTTCGTGAAAACAAGATTTTCGCTATAACGGTATTCGTTAAAACAAGATTTTCGCTATAACGGTATTCGTTAAAACAAGATTTTCGCTATAACGGTATTCGTTAAAACAAGATTTTCGCTATAACGGTATTCGTTAAAACAAGATTCAACTGCAGTTTGAAATACGCGCGTTAGAATCTCCCGATTGAAATGAAAATCGTGATGCCATCTTCCGGCGTTATTGCAAAACTCAAGTGTTTCGACGCGTTGTTAAAAGATGGCAGCATCAACTTTTATCTTTTCACGGATGCATGAAGAGCAGTGTTTCTCAACCGCTGTACCGCGGCCCGGTACTGGGCCGTGAGATCATTCCTACCGGGCCGCGACTGATCTGCCGTTCATTTTCCCCCATTCATGTTCCGTTAATCATGTGTTTGACCAGGCCTTCCACTTACAAAAATAAATGAAACTGGGCCGCGGGCTTCCAAAGGTTGCGAACCACTGATGTCGACGACTTCAACTTTTCAGTTAATGGGAGCCCACAAAAGAAATTTCCATAAGGCACTCGAGGGCAAACAAAATCATATATGCAGTGCAGTGTTATTTCAATTCTTACAGTGGTGTCTTAACGAGTTGGCCCAGCGGGCAACAGTGATCAGTTGCCGTTCAAGTATCACGTAAGCAAATTTTTAACCCCCTCCCCCCACCCCCTTGTCAGCAAAAATTTCGTCATCAGCTCTGCCCCTCTGAATTCAACTCATATTTTCATAAAGGGTGGTTGATGACGTAAGCATTATCCAAACCCCGCCCTCCCCCTTTGTCATCAAAAGTCATCAAATCGGAAACCCCCTTCCCCCCCGTCGATGATGACGTAATACTTGAACGGCCCCCCAGTGCAAATAGGGGAGCTCAATATTATACGAGGATATTATTTACTGTGATATGCAGTAGTTGTTCTTAATGAATTTTCATTACTTTAAAAATGATTATTTTTTCACTGAACATGATTTTTCATTAATTCAGACATTATTTGTCGACTAATTGTGAATTTTCATTGATTCGGGAATTATTTTTTCTCCAAATATTAATTTTAAAATTCGTGGAATTTTCTTTTATGATACAGTCGAATCCCGTTATAACGAAATTCAAGAGGCCAAAGAAATCCCTTCGCTATAACGAAATTTCGTTATAGAGGAATTCCAGGTTTTCGCATTGTTCCTATGTTTACTTATCGGGGGATTAGTAAAGTGTTCGTTAAAACGAGATTTTCGCTATAACGGTATTCGTTGAAACGGCATCCGACTGTATACGAATTTGAATCATTTTCAAAATTATTTCCAGATAATTTTTTCCATCAATTATTAATTTTGATGAACTGCGAAATACTTTATCCGAAAAATTCTGAAATTATTTTTCCATTGATCGTGAATGAATTTTTCATTAATCCTTAAATTTTCTTTATTGTGTACTAATATCATTCGATTATAAAAATATATTTCGATACACTCAATGTTATATTGATTACGAATTCATGAATTGCCAATTACTTTATTCATGAATTGCTAATTACTTTATTCATGAATTGCTAATTACTTTATTCATGAATTGCCAATTACTTTATTCATAAATTATTTCTTTAAACATTTGTAAAATTATTTCTCATTAATTTTGAATTGTTCTCTCTTCAAGTCTAAAATTATTTCTAAAATTAATTTAAAAGCATTTGTAAAATTATTTCTTTAAACATTTGTAAAATTATTTCTTTAAACATTTGTAAAATTATTTCTTTAAACATTTGTAAAATTATTTCTTTAAACATTTGTAAAATTATTTCTTTAAAAATTTGTAAAATTATTTCTCATTGATTTTGAACTGTTCAAGTCTAAAATTAATTTAAAAACTACTTCTTCTACTTATTCTAGAACATTTTTCTTCATTTATGTTCAGCAGTTCGTCGGTTAGCCATTGGAATATTTGGTTCAAATAAATATTAGTCTCCAAATTATAACCCAATCTGTTGGTTCTGGTGAATGAAATTGTAAAAATAATGTTTTTTAAGATACAAACTTACGAATTTGTTTCTGAATAAATGGTCCAAATTTTTTAAACACCCAGCCGATTGCATGTGACATGCATAAGTGAAATGCATACTTTAATTGCGTGTCACATACACTTTGCCACAAACCAAAACATGGCTCCCACTCTGTCCCAAAGAGGGACAAAGAGGGAGGTTAACGAAGCAACGCTGGAAGCCCCCTAGGCTTCTTATTTTAATTTGATTTATCATATGTTGTTTTTTTTATTTATTCATTTCATTTTCTTCTCCGGCTGCAGAGTCCCTAGAAAATGTACACGGAGCACCGATTGAGAACCTCTGCCCTAAGCAAGCTACTAGCGAGTAAATTAGCTCAAATATAATTAGTAATTACTGGGCGAAGAACTAATAGTTAGTTCTTAGCACAAGCTGTAGTTTTTCTGTGGGGATGATGAATGAATTATTGGATTTGCAATAAACTTCAGAACACAGTGATTAAATTTCATAGGTTTGAATATATATTCGCGAATAGGAATAGTAAATATCTTTGCCGTTCAAATTAGCGATCTCTTATTTTTACTGCTAAACTTTTCTTTCTTCTTTTTCCAATTACCACTGGTTATTTGTGCCCTTTTCAAACAAAGTAATCCTTCTTTTCTGAATAAACTATTCTTCTTTTGAAGCATTGATACGTTTGGGGAGGAGAAGACTGCATTGTTGCAGGAAGGGGGTGGTTTACGACACTGTGTACCTGTCATTAACCGTACAATGAGAAGGGGGAAGGAACTGGTTCCCGAGGCCCCCCATGTTTATAAAAAGATATCCGAGAGAAACTGACGTCTAGCACTGATGACTCTATTACCCGATGACTGTGGTTCACCAAAAACAAGGTACCTGTGAGTACTGTGATATCGGCCATAGTAAGATTCAATGGTTGCTTTTGAAGCCGGTTTATGAAATTCTAACAAGCAGTCGATGGGAGAAAATATCTTGAAATGTTTTCAGAAGATAGATTTTGCTCTTTGATCTAAAAGCTCTTTGATAAAACTTGAAAAATTCAACCAATAAGATCACCAGTTGCATTTGCTCGAATGTAACCAATGCACCTATTGGTTGAATTTTTCCAGTTTTATAAAATATCTTTTATCAAAATATCTTTTATAGTATGATCCCGGCCTTAGATTAGTTACTTCTGAAAAAAATAATAACTCTTTTTTTTTTCAATTTATAGATTCAATATCGAGTAAAATATGCTTGTAGGGACCAGGAGCGTATAACAAAACCACTCAAGTTCTTAAGGAATTCAAATGCTTTAATCCAGCCCTGAATTAACGGGAGAGTTTGTGGGAAGAGAAGGTTAAAAGTTTTATGTGTGTGTGTGTATCTGACTTCTACGCGTTATTTAGATATTTTTTCCAATTGGAAGTATGCCTCTAAAATCAATAATAGCCTATAATTTGCGGCAAGGGGGGAATTAAGCAACCACACTGTGTATAGTTAGTATACAGACCTATTATATACAAAACATCTGTCTAATTCCATCCAAATACTTCTCAGACACGCACTATCTATAGCTTCGCCGAACGCATTCCTCTTTGATTTTGAGATTTCCGAAACGTATGAGTGGAAAATACTTAGTTTCACATGATAATGGGCGTAATAATCAGAGAAGCAATTTCATTGAACGTTGCTTTTTTCAGGGCATAATCATCTGCACGCAATGCTTACAGTATTTTTCCAAAGATTATTTAGTAAACAAGAGACGTTTACGAAACGGTTTTTATGCTGAAATTACAAAACGAGGGGTAAGCAATTAGGAACCCTATCATTACGTTTCGAAACACTGCAACACGACACACGAGCAGACTGTACTCGTATTCAATGTGTATATATAATGAACATGAAAGACCTAATTTTCTTTCAAAATTTTATGTAATTCTGGCTATATTGGTATGCGGTCGCTTTGTCTCTGGATACTGTTAGAAAAAACGAATATTGTAACGTATTCAAATACTGCAGCTAAAACGTGTTACAATTGTCTGCTTTCTTTCCCCTTTATATTGCTCATATTGAGATTTTTCGTATTACATTGCGTATACATTGCGTTTCAGAAATGACTACTTAACTTTTAAAGGGGAAAAAACTTGGAAGCAGAGCTAGATAGCAAGAGGAACAAGTGGCCCGCTAGGCCAGCCTCGAATTTGAATTACACCCGTTTGTTTGTGAAATTAGTTACAACTTTGGCTAATACATGACACCACAGTCTTATATTAGCAATGCCTCTTAAACCAGCGTTTCTTAACCAAGAGTTCACGAACCATTTGGGAGTTCTTGGAGAGATTTCAGGAAAATGCGTGAGCTCTGATTTGAGGCCTTGCTTTAACGATCAATCTAACGGAGAGGGATGATATTTTCTCAATAACATAGCGTTACAGCATGTCAAAGAAAGAGACTTTCTGGATACCATTGCTGAGATGAACTTTCGGCAGAAAAATTTGTTGTCTCCGCAGCGGGAAGAACTGGCCCTTGACCCTGGTCGGTCCTATTTCAGGGTTCGATTCCTGGAAAAGACAACAAACGTTTCTGCCCAAATCTCATCTCTGTATTAATACCCAAGTCCCTTTCTTTAATATGTTGTAATTAACTTAGTTTCCCTTTATATTATTATGTGCTGAATATTATTTTGTGAAGGTGTGTGTGGCTTAAATCTTACTGGTAAGGGCATCACTGCATTAGTCTTATTGGTATGAAATGTCAGTGAAACACAGAAGGTTAAGAACCATTGCTTTAATCTCAGTGGGTGTTATTGTTTTTTCCAAACTGGGTCAAATCACTTTGTGATTGATTCGAAATGGTCACCTTGGCTAGCAAGGACATGACGGAAGTTTGAAGAACGGGGTTTGAAGCCGCTTTCCTGCAACATTGCTACTTTAATGGATGCGTTTGCCTCACAGATGAACTGTTCGAGCTAATTATGCCCTTTGAGAACTTTTACTTAACCGTTTGAGTTCCAGGGGTTATTGAAAAAACACTGTCGAAGAATCCCAAACAGCGCAATCGCGCTTTCTCTAAATGAGTACGAAAAGACCCTAGCAGCGCGATAGCGCTTGTTTTATTTATTTATTCATTCACGTCTCAACAGGCAAGGATTGCCCAATTACAGAGATGGACAAGAGAAGAAAAATACAAAAACGCAAATACAACATAGTACAAAAAAAAACAAAAAAAAACGAGTGGAACAATAGAAATACATACGGAAAAGCATAATAACATGTATATTCAATACTCCCATATGACTTTTAAGAAATTCTCTTACAGTTGAATTGAACATATCGGGTTTCACATCGCACTGATTATATATATTGCACATCTCAAAAATAGGTGACCGTCGTAAAATATTTGTTCGGGGTTTAGGGAGGCGAAAAGTTCGCCGAACAGGCCTATTTCCAATTGGCATAGAAAAATCAACAAGTTGAAGAAGGTAGCAATCACCAATTATATTATTGACAATTTTATACAAAAAGCGAAGGTAACTTCTTCTTCTTCGGCATTCCAATGATTGGAAATAGAAAAACGGTTGTACTTACGTCATTGATGTCGACGTGAAATTGCCTGTAAAACATGTAACGTAGAAATCTATTCTGGACTCTTTTCTAGTATCAATGAGTTTAGATTGTTATGAGGACTCCATATAATAGTTTTATTTTATGTCGAGAAATACCAAGCGGCGCGATAGCGCTTTGTTTATTTTACATCGATGAATCCCAATCGGAGCAATAGCGCTTCTTGTATTTGTTAGGTAACGCGATTCTCGTCTTTTTCTCATCGCTCCGTCGCATTTATTGCAGTTTAAATTGTTTGTTCATAACAAAAAAATATTGTTAATTTGTAATTCGTTATTTTATAAAATACATTTGTATTATTACATATGCGTACTGTAAATTTATAAATATTTCAAGTTTTGTTCGATGAAAATTATTGAGAAGATAACAATGAAATAAAAATTTTTACTTTGTAATGTATTATTGCATTATTTTAGTATTATCCTACCTATTGTAAAATGTACTATTTACATTAAAAGGAGCTGTGTGATGTACTTGCTTCAGTAAATCTGAGCGCGCGACTTCAACAATCGGTAACGTACCGTCAGTTGTCCACAATGTTCGAAATGTACTGGGTTTTCTCGACATAAAATCTCAACAGCGCGTTCGCGCTGCTTGGGACTCAAACGGTTAATAAAAATGCCTAAAAATGGCAATTGATTTTTTTTAAAAAAGCAGTATTAATTGCATTAGTAGTCTGATCCCTCACATTTATTTCCTGAAGTTGATGTTTCCGGAATTAAAAAAAGAATGAATAATTTGAGGTCTTGCCTTTACAGAACATAATTTCAGTTTTCTAGGGCATAAAATCACTTTTTATAGAGCAGTCATTAGGTTGAAAAAACCTAGCCCTAATAATAACAAAGATTGAGCTGAATGATTAGGAAAAAAAAATCAATGTGCAAATTTGCGTATACAACATTATGTACCAAATACAAATACAACGCCACAACAGGCAAAATGCCCAACGAGGTGACTGAGAAAAATATGCCCATAAAAATATGGATATCATATATTTCAAAAATATAGCAACCCAATTAAAAATGCAATTAACATTAATTGTAAACAATATATACACATGATAAAATATTATACAATTTACAGTTGAATCATTATTAAAAAAGCGACATTTTTTTCGAAAATTTTACCGAAAAAAATGCGAAAGCGCGTGGTGCGCACTGAAGAGATACGACCTCAGCATCGACACAAATTGGTTAAAAACATTGATGATGTTAATATTGGATTTCATTTCTTTACCAATCCGTTCCGATGTCACGGTCGTATCGCTTCAGTGTGCACCGAGTCAAATGATACCTAATGGTGAAAAAAAAGTATTAAATATTTGACTTGTATTTTCTAATTTGTATGGACCATATATACCAGTGTTTCTCGACCGCCGTGCCGCGGCCCCGACATCAGCCCAACCGGGCCATCAGTTGTTCACCTATTCATTTTTAACCTTAGTCGCGTGTATGACCGATCCTTCCACTCGCAAAAACGAAATAAACCGGGCCGCGGGCTTCCAAAAGTGGAGAACCACTGGTATATACGAAGCATTACTGTACTTTCCCCATTTTTCTCTTTTAAGTCCCGTTTATCAATGAAACTAACTTTAATTGTCAATTCGTACTAAAATCAGAAAAAAAAAGTAATTTGCGTAATTTCAAAATTATATCAATATAATTTTGAGTGTAAAAATGCATCTCACGGGTTTTTCATGCACCAAATTCAGTTTTTATTTTTCGTGAAATACGTTTTTTTTTAAACTAACACACTTGCGGTAGAACGTTATTTTCGATAATTTATATTTAGAAGTGGAAATTGCCAATTCTGCTCAAAATTGGTAGCATTTGTTACGAAATTTTGTAATGTACCTTATTTATGATTCTAATTACTGGTATTTTTTTCTGGTCGGTATTTTCGATTATCGTAATTTGAGGGCGGTTTGCACCTAACAGGGTAAAAAAAGATACCTGAAAAAAAAAACATTCAATGTTATCTAGGGGCTATTCCAAATTTGAGTTACTGATGCATTCGTCATTTTGTGACTAAATTCTTTTCATTTTGCTTGACATAATTTCCAGCTGAAATGGAGAAGCACAAATAATGAATCCATAAAAAAAAATTTTCATGGGCAATGTATTATATATATACATGTTATATATCTTTATGTTGGTTTTCTGCATTTTTCTGACATCCATATTTTCCATGGACATACTTTATTCAGTCACCTCGTTGGGCAATTTGCCTGCTGTGGCCTTTGTATTTGCATTTGTACACTCGTGTGCGGAATTAAGGGAACTTGCACGTTGTGTGTCTATTTTCACAAAAATTGCTGAACCAATTGCTGAAGCCTGGACACTAATTTTATACGTACCCTCATCCGGGGAGAGCCTGGGGGACCAAGGAAATGAACCACTATGGTGGGGGAGGTGTCATTATCTGGACAGGCATCATTTGCACACCCCCTCCATGTGTTTGACAGTGGGTCCCTGACTGCTAGGAGGTATAGAGAGTACATCGTCGTAGGAATGGCTTTACACCATTCCTATTATTCCTTCCAATATCTAGTACAGTTTACACAAACTGGAATCCCCCCTCACCTTCACGTTTTCTTTCTTCTTTTTTTTCAATTTATTCTTTCTCTCCTCCTTCCTCATCTCTTTCGCAAGCAATACTATGCTGTAGGTATAGAAAATTAAATTTAAGCAAATATTTCCATTCATTTTTTTTTAATTTTTATATTTCATTTTCAGTATTAATGTGACACAACGACAGGCGTACCCAGAATTTTATCAAGGGCAGGTTTTCATTTTTTTTTTTCCCCTCAAAGGGTTTTTTCACGTTTTTCCCTGCAAAATAACACTATAATGTCGGCTTTAGAGGGGGTGGGGGGCTGCGTACGCTAGTGTTCACAACAGTAATTTCCCCTATTTTCTGGGAATTTTTGTCGGGATTTCGGGAACGGGAAATGACAAAAATCCTCAGAACCGGCGGGAGGGAATTCTTGCCCGCAAACTATAATTGATCCAGACTCATTTTTTCGCAAAAACATATCTTTAATCGATCTGCAAGACTATGTAGGAGGTCAGAAAACTCCCTTATTTTGACAGAAAAATTTCCTTACTCAGTTCACAATGTTCTGATGGGGATCGTAATAACCACTCTGATTCATGTACGAAAACATGCAAAAACGCAGCGCTGTTTTTGCAACTTCTCCATACGAAAAGCATGAGTTACGCGTAGAAACAAAAAGTTTCTTCAGTTCATGGTAAATTTCTTTTAACTGACCACATTCACAGTCCCACCGTAGAAAGGCTATAATAGAATAACGAAATATGGAACGTACCGTATATTATGGAAAGTACCGTCGGTAGTTCGTAAAATACATTACAGTTCCATTTTAACTTCTCGTAATTTCTGAATTTAAAAAAAAAAAAATGCTACAATGGAAAAAAAAAATCCTGTTTATAAGAACAAAAACCTGTTTAAAAAATTCGCCAGGGTTTCAGATTTTGAGACATATAATATGGGAAGTAAAAAAAAGTTGTTCCGTTCCCATAACTGAACGGAATATATGGTCATTAGACTTACAACCGGAATTTTTTTGGACATAGTTATCAATCGGTCATTGTTACCCCGAGTCCCGATGTGATAAAATTAAACGGCGTGCACTGCATTAGACTAACCGTTAAGTCCATTCAATCATTTTTTATTTCTTTTTTGACAAGTGGTACAGTCCTCCCCCCCCCCCCCCCGCCGTAGTTGCGAAATATCCCTTGATTACGGTATTGTAGTCATAAGGAAATAACTTCAATCGATCAATCAATCAATATATTTTATTTCTTCAAGAAAGCAATATTATATAGGAAATGGGGGAAAAATTGCCAAGAGAGAAGCCGACTTGGCTCGTACTTGGCAATCACAGCATTATAGGGTATATATTTACAGAACATTGAGTACAATTATAACAAATAATAATGATAGGCCTATATGTAATAAATGAAAGGGGAGGGGGAAGAACAAAATAGACTGTACATAGTTCACGTATAGCGTGTCTGCATCCAGTTTTATTTAACATACTTTACAGATCTTGAAAATGAACCTCGGTTATAACAAAAAAATTTCGAAAAAATATTAGGATTTACAGGAGGGATGAAAAGTCCTGGACACATTTTAGAGTTTAATGGAAAAAATCCATCAATTGACACAAAAAGGTGCGGTTTGCACCAAAATACCGCACTTATCATGACCTAGAGTTTTTCTTAAGATTTTCCATACACCTGCAAAATATGATAAAAACACTAATCAAAAAAATTTTTATAACACAAAAAAATTTCGCTGCTTTTAATTAATTTTCTAACTCGTATTTGAGATCCGAGTTTAAAGATAAACAATCGTGACTAGTTTCTACTGTTGCAAAAAGTTGAAAATTTTACTCAAAGATGGCGATGTATCGCAAAAAATAAAATAAATAAATACAAATAAGAACAACCACGACAATACATATAAAATGCGATGCAAACAGTGCATAATTAATTAATGTTTATGACGATTTGCATTACATAAAACTGCCACATTTCAATATGAGCACCCTTTATAGCTCGGGCTACATCTTAACGGGTAGAAGAATGCTAATTTCGAAATATCGTAGTTATTGTAACACAAATTATCATAAAAATTAATTATGCATCGTTTGTGTTAATTTCATTTCGAGTGTTTCGTGATACTGTGCCACCTGTGTGTGAATATTGAAATAATTTTTCTAAATCATCAAAAAAAGTGCAGTCACGCCAAGTATTTCAGTGCAAACCGAACATTTTTATGTGAATTTTTTGATATTTTATCTTTTAAAAAATGTGTTCACGGCTTTTCGCTCACCCTGTATAAGAAATATTTTATTATTTCCTTATCTCCATTTTGTGGGTCATACGGCTTTTCCGTATTCTTAGGGAAACGTAAATCGAATGGTATTCCCAGGTGCAAGACGTTTCGTGCTAGTTAGCGGATAAACAACTTAGTTTACTGCCGATTCAACCAATGAGATTCTTTCTCGTCGATAACGCATGTTTTCTTACTCACACGAAAACAGGGATTTTGCAATCTATAATTGGAGGAGGTGCAGGTGATTGCACACGGAAGTCGTTATGATCTGCGATGAAATTGTTGATCTGCGCGCATATACGTCAATACTTTCAAATTGAACGCAAATCAAACTCCAGGTGATATTCTACGTCGCGAACCAATTTTCCCCTGGAATTTGATGCATCTTCCGATACAGCAAACAATATAATAAATAAATATAAAAATACTCCATAGAAAATATGTATGAGGAAGCGTATAAGCGTTATTATGCGTTTCTTTATCGATGAAAACAAAAACATAAGTGCATGTGCACTTACTAAAAAATGAGTGCATGTGCACTTACTAGAAAATAAGTGCACATGCACTTACATGCTTTTTTATATATCGACAGGGAAATAATTTTTGACACCAGGTGTGTTAAAAAATTAGAGCCAATCAAAATGAATATTTATTCTCCCCACTCTCTAAACGATTTTTGTTTGTAATTATCAACATATTTTTCTTATGTTGATATTTTGATAATTGATATATTCATATTGATATATTCATATTGATATTGTTATTGATAATTCATATTCACATTGATAATTCATATTCACATTGATAATTCATATTCACATTGATAATTCATATTCACATTGATAATTCATATTCACATTGATAATTGATATATTCATATGCATATATTCATATGGATATAATTTATATTTTCATATTGATATATTGATGTTTTCATATTGATATATTGATAATTTCAGTTTTGAGGATAATAATTTCTATCCTATTGGAGAAATTCAACGGTTACAATTTTGATGTAGCATTGTTTTTCAAAAATCGTACCGTAACACGGATCTCCTTTCCTCACTTCAGAACTACTACTACTACCACTCAACTGAACATGCACCTCGTACACATTCCTTTGCAGAATTGTTATCGAATCGGTACATAATGAAACATGTTGCATGTGTTGTACGTGCATTAGGGTGGATCGAAAAGTATAGGAAATTTTTTTTTTCGAAATTACTTTTATCTTCGGGTGGGAAAGTTGTGTCTTGGGTATATTAATTTGCGTAATTTTTTTTTATTGAAATCCATTTAAATCTTCCGGTCTCTTAAGCGCCCCAAAAATAGATAAAAATTGACATTTTGATGAAAATTTATAACAAGATTTTTTCGAAATTACTTATGGCGTGAGGTTCGAACGTTGTGTCTTGGATATATATATACACTCATTGCCATAAAAATTTGCGCACCAAGGAATAATTGTGGGATCGAAACGAAAGTTGGCCTGAAGGTACATGTCGGGCAGATATGCAAATGATTAGAAATGCAGCGTGATTGCGCATTGCGTAATGCCACTAGAGGGCGTTGAACTTCGTTCTCCTTGGAGTATAAAACAGGTAAGAAGAGCTTGCTGGAGTGTATTTAATCGTTTGCAAAGGAAATGCTGCGGTAGACATGCCGTTACGCCACCGTCGAAGACCATATGAGCAGTTGTCAGAGTTCGATAGGGGAAGAATCATCGGGATGATGGAAGCTGGGTGGTCAGCTCGGCGAGAAGCTCGTCAACTAGGCCGTTCTGATTTTACTGTGAGGAGGTGTTGGGACCAGTGGACAGAAGAGACGTCATTTACATGGCGACCAGGTTCAGGACGCCCTCGACAGACCAGTCGTCGAGAAGACCGTCACATCATCCGAAACGCACGTGTAGAGCCAACTGCCTTATTGGCCGCTATCCAGACACCTGTAGAAATGCAGAAATTTAGTGGGGTTTTCCACCACATCAATAATTTAAAAAAATTGTATTGAATTCTCAAGTTTTGAAATATTGAGTTCGTTTAGAGATACGAAGCCCAGAGAAAAAAATTAAATACGAAGTAATTAGTCGGCACTGTTTTTTGAGTTGGATATTCATGCAATAACATTGCTTTCAACTTTTCATTTATATCTTCTCAAGCATGAAAATTAATGTCTCCGTTAATATTCAACTGCATAAATTCATATAGTTCAAGTTGTTTTTAAAATTAATTATGGACCCATAAAGTGCATCGAAGAAATTCCACAGCTTCAACCAAGCATTTGTGAAAGCTGAAATAGGCAGATGGATAACTTGAAGTTCAAAAAGGGGGGGGGGGGGTCGAAATACCTAGCACTCTTTAAAAAAGGGGAAAAAAATATACATTTCTACGTTTCTTTAAATCTAGATTTGTTTATTTCATGAGTCATCATATTGGTTAACTTAGACACGGTTTGCATGTCCCTCAAAGAAAGAGAGAGGTATCACGTGATCCAAAAAGCTTCATTGAAGAAAACCCGGCAACGTCGGGTATTATAGCTAGTATTTTATGAAGCGCAAAACTTTTCCGGATTGACCACTACGTTTGTTAGCGTTAGATTTTTCTACTCGTTTAATCAAATCTATTAGACATATTTTCAAAATTCGTATTTACCCATTAACGGAGACTAACAAAAATACTGAGGGTACCACTTCCGCCATTTATTGACAAAGGAAAAAAATAAAAATTTCGAATTTCAAATTTCCATACCAACCGGCGTTAATGGGTTAAGAAACGAAGTAAAAGTTTTATAAAAAGGATCGGCATTTTCTGGTAAACCAAGATCTGATCTTGGAGAATGAACTCCAATGTTTCCCTAGGATAGTGTAAGAGTTTTCTTGTGAAGATTACTTCAAAGTCGCTTATATACTCAGTGACCCAAATCGATGTGCTATATGAGAGATGTGAACAACTTAAGAGTTACATTAATTGAGAACAGGTCAGAAATATTTTTTTCCCAGAAGAAAAAAACTTAAAAAACATAAATCAAAATACCACATTTTTATGCATATTGAACAGATAATAATTAACCAAGTCTGCACAAGGAAACTCCAGTATGGATAGTCAATGATATGTCTGACATAAGAATCGATTGAGATAAAAATCACATAACGATAAAATTAATTTTCTTCTCCCATATCGTCAACCATGACCGTTTCTTTCATTATAGTGTTTGATGTAACCATTTAATCTTATGGGCACCTGATGTTTATGTATTTTGTTTTTCATTAAGACAACTTTTTTTATTTATATGAATAGTGTATTATTTTAGATAAAATGAATAGATTTTTTGTACCCACTTCGTCAGGTATTTTACCTGTTTGTATTATTATTTCTCAGACGTTATTGCATTTCTACTTCAGGAGTTACTTCTTGGAATTTAACTTTTCACAGAACGTGACCATGAACGTCACATGACTTTTTTCCCCCTCTTCTTCTACTTTATAGATACTACCTCAATATATCTTCTACTTTTTTTTTACATTTAAATGAATCTTCATTTTGAAAACTAAATTTTACAATTTCCATTCACATAATTTTTCGAATGATGTACAATATGATGAGATGTAATTCAGTTTTTTTCACATTTCATTGCATTGATTTCTTTTTCATATATCTTTACCTTATTTTTCAAATTACCAATTTTTGATAACAAGACACTGTTGTATATTTTTCCGTATAATTTTCACCAATTTTTAACAGAAAATTCCGTCTTGAGTGACTAAAATACGGATTCAATTAATCTATCATTTGTATACTCTTTGGATTCGCGATGTTTCAAAGAAATATTTTTCGATAAAACTTGCATTTTCTAGAAAAAGATTTTTTTCTTCCGGGTCTCTTTGTTTTAATGCTTACTTACCGCCGTAAAGTTATTCCGGCTTAGATGTTATCTCTGTATGTTTCTTCGAATTTTTTTCATGTATTTACGAGTCCCAACGAAATGTCATTGAGGTTGGATAACTCACATCTCAACAATTCGAGAAGTACAGCTGTGAAATCTGATTTTTCCTATCTGTAAAAACTCGAATGCTACTTGGTGCTGATGTCTTAAAATCTGTCGATTTATCTATGTTTTGTGTCCATGTCCTATGTTTAGCGGTTTGATTTTGTATCAATAGTTTCAAAATTGCATGAGAAAGACCGCCGATTTTGTTATATTCAGTCGTCTATAACAGCACTATGAGAAGTTTACTGTATATAGTTCATTTTTTAATTTAATAAATAAATATATTTACACCTATTTGGCCGATATATACTTCGTTCTTTCTTTCAGGTCGAAAGAAATAAGAAGATTTACGTGTATCGCAAAAGCAAAGATGTCATAGGGTCGAGAGCATTCTACTAGCTTTCTGCTACTGCTCTCTTCCCTGACCCAGCTTTCTTCACCATATTATGAATTAACTATTTTCTACCGTGTCCATTCTCAAACATTTTTTTCTTTCTCTTTAAATTTTCTTTCAAATATTGTAAAATATGTAATTTAATTGTAAACTCTAATTTGTATAGTATTATCGAAATTGACGGGGGACAAATAAATTATGTTATGTATGTTAAATTTTTTGAAATTGGATATAATCTACCAGAATCGGGTTAGTCCATTTGCCATGCCTGTGACATCGTCATGGTAAGCATTGACACTGGATAAAACGCGTTTCGAGATGATCCTGCAGGATAGACTTGGAGAATATAGAAAACTACATTCTAAGAGGTTCACAAAATTATCGCATCACATGAACGTAAAATCTTGCAAAAAAATATGCTGAGTTTTCTTGATTACAAAAAAAACTCTCATGAACTTTATATTTATTTTTTGGAAGAGTTGAAACATGCGAATGCAAATTGACTCATGACGCTGTTGGCCTTAAATGTGAGAAAAAACTCACGTTATATGACCGCAGATAATGTACAAGAATTCGGTTCACTGTGAAAAATTCACGTTTCTTAAATTATTGGCGAGATTTTATTAAGTGAGAAATCAAAATAAGAAGAGCCAAAGATAACAAATAACAACAGTCGATCTCGCTGTGACGTTTTCCGAAACCGTATTGACCGTTCTGTGAAAAGTTAAATTCCAAGAAGTATAGTTGGGAAATCAGATTTTTCCTATCTGAAAAAGTCGAATGCTACTTGGTGCTGATATCTGAAAATCTGTCGATTTATTTATATTTTGTGCCCGTGTCCTATGTTTTGCGGCGTGTTTTTGTATCAATAGTTTCAGAAACATGCACGTTTCTTAAATTACTGGCGAGATTTTATTAATTGAAAAATAAAAATAAGGAGACCCCTAGAGTAAAGAATCAAAATAAAGACAACCAAATGTAAAAAATCAGAAATAAGAGGAACCAAGAGTGAAAAATATATATATATATCTCTTCGTAAAAACTACCAACATCACGATCAACGATTTTAGTCTATTAGTCCTCAATTCAAAAAAGTCATCATCACCGCCAAAAAGAAAACCTCCAGCGGGTTACTATTTACTAATGGGCTAACGAGAGAGATTATCGCCAACCACAACCAACAGCGCCCTCAGGCAAGAATACGCCACACACACAAAGATGGTTAAAGTGAATACTGGAGTTCCGTAACAAAACGACAAAGCAACAAAGGTTGGTGAGAGAGAGCTCTTGTGTGGGTCGGTATAAGGAAAAAATCAGTGGCCAACACACTATTGTAGGCACAGAGTAATAATACTATAGAGTGCGCGCGAGGGGTTACAATGTGAAGCAAAGATCCGGAGTCACGTGACTCCGGTCGAAAGACTGGTCAGGGAATCTCGCTGGCAATGCTTTCCTTATGGCTGTTCGTATGACGATCTCCAAGTGCTGTCTTATTTTTCATTAGAATGGTCACCACGTGTGCAGCTTTCGGATGTTCGGAACGGTTTAGGAAAGGAGGAACATTATCCTTTCACAAAGGAATACTTTTTTGCTTATTCCCCTTCTTATAAATTAAAAATTAGAATATTAAATTGACGATGCAATGGATTTCTGACGTAATCTCAGTTTTTAACGACTCCATTTTGGATTTAATTCAATTAAAGTTCCAAGTTTTGGTAAAATTCAAATGTCATGAATCATTATTAAATGTTTTAATAGAATTTTTGGCAATACATGATTGAAATTGTGAGTTTTATGAAGTTTTAACTGAAATATACGTCTCCGCTAGATTTGGCGAGATTTGGCGAGCTAGTGAGTTCATTCGAGTTTTGCTCAACTTAGAAGAAAATATGCTTTTCAGAAGGAGAAATTTATGAAAAATATTCTATTTAAATAGAATGTGAGGAAAACTTCCCCCCCCCCTAGACAATTGCAGTTTTGCATAAAAATGCATAACAACCTCTAAAAATAATAGTATTTTTACCCCTCTTCGTAACGGTTATGTTTGCATATGCTGATAAATACAGCAAAAGCCAACATGAACTAAGCCGATGAAAAAAAATCTCTCTCTATCTTCGCATTTATTATTAATTTAATTTTTATGGCGAAATATGTGTAGTGCACGCATCTCATACGGACAGAACTAAGTTGTTGAAATAAAGTGATATTTCAGCATGGATTTTTTCCATATTCATTAAACTTACTAACTTCATTTTGAGAATTATTCGATTCATTCGTAAAAAGTGATAAATGCTACGAAATTCATCAAACTTACTAAAAATATTGGTAATTATGCATATATTTACCAACTATTATGCATAATTTCTGAAGATAACGCGCACTACGGATTTATCAAATTTACAGTAACATAAACATTATATATTTGTTGTATACAATATTTTGTTTCCTGTGTGTGTATAGATATTTAGAAAGCTATTAAAAACTGTGCCAAAAAAATTTATTTCATGAAATTTATACTGTTTATATTCACTTCCTTCAAATATTATATATTCAATTAAAATTTAAAAACCCATGTGTTAAGAAATTATTAAGAATTATCTCTTAATGGAAAATAAAAAAATTCCGTTTTCCAAAATTTGTTTATTTTATAGAATTTATTTTTTCAAATCTGATACTCCCTAAATATTTCACATAAAAATGAGTGAAATTCATTGAAAAAATGAAGGAAAGTTTTCATCAACTCGATCGAATTGAGTCAAATTTCGTTACAGCAGCATCCTAGCTTCTGCGAAAACGCGCCAAATGTAATAGCGCAGAACCTGTTCTTTCCCCGACAATACTGCTCATCTTTTCTTCACGTTCGACAAGTTTTATGAATAGCGTGCGCGGTCTATTTATATCTTTAGTCTATGTTTGATACACGGTGAAATCAAATTATCACCAATGTTATGATTTTTTCCTCGTCTCGCAATACGATAGTTAATGTAGTAGGAGGCCTCGGTAGCTTTTACAGAATCACTTTCAGCAGATTCAAACTATGTTTCCACGTTTACAGGTGCACAGTATTTCATTTTCGAGTTTCAGTCAACTTCCGCTTTCGCACAGATCAAGTTTTAGCCACTGATCTATAGCGTGAATCACGTGAGCATAGGCGTAGGCAGAATTTTCTCGAGGGGGGGGGTTTCATATTTGTTTTTCCTTTGGGGGGGGGGTTTACTTTTTCTCCTGCAAAATAACACACTATAATCTTGGATCAAGGGGGGAGGGGCTTAGAACCCCCCCCCCCCGGAATTTATACTTTTTGGATGAGGTACGTATTTATCAGTTTTTTTGCTAAAACGTTATAAGCGGGATCCAATGCATTTCATTCAATTATTTTCTATGTTAGTTTTTTCTTAATCGGTGTTTCTTTTTTTTTCTTTTGTTTATTATCAGTGCAAGAGCGCCAAACAAAAAATTAGTTTCTGTCGTATGGACTTCATTCATTTCCTCGAATTTGTCTTTTCTCCCACATTTTTCTGGCAACCTAAGAAGAAGAGAAATTCCTTTGTCCAGTACATCCGAAATCCCATCACCCTATTTGTCCCTATTTGCTGTCTTCCATTGTCTATTAAGTGGTTTCACAAGGAGGGTGATGGGATTTTGGATGCACTGGGCAAAGGAATTGCTCTTCTTACAGGTTGCCATAAACATGAGGGGAAAAGACAAATTCGAGGAACTAAGGTGAAGTTCCATTCGACAGAAACTAATTCTTTGTTTGGTGCTCTTGCACTGATAACAATAAAAAAAAAACATGAAGAAAAATTAAATTTTTCCAACCAATGATTTTTTTTTTTGCTTTCCTACAGGAGCATACATTAAAACTCGGCTATAATGACATTCGTAAAGTAACGTGATTACGCCGTTAAGGCCGAGATATGTATTTTAAAATACTTGAATGAATTGCAGTTGATCTCGATTATAATATAACGTTTTAGCAAAAAAACCAATTTGCACCTCGTCGAAAAAAAGTACAAATTGCCAGGGAGCCCAGTCATTGGAATTAAATTCATAAAAATTATCAGAAGTAAAAATAAATAGACATCTGAAGGAAGAAGTTATTATATTTGCAAATTCACACACACATACAATATCTAAGTGTTTGCAAATTCTGAATTTGCAAACACTTAGAATCAATAATGGCCTATAATTTGCAGCAAGGGGGAATTAAGCAATCACACTGTGTATAGTTAGTATACAGACCTATTATATACAAAACGTTTGCCTAATTTTATCCAAATCCTTCTCAACCACGCACTATTTATAGCTTTGACGAACGCATTCTTTTTTATTTCCAGATTTCCAAAACGTATGTGGAAAATACTTAGTTTTACATTATAACGGGCTTAATAATCAGAGAAGCAATTTCATTGAACATTGCTTTTGTCAGGGCATAATCATCTGCACGCAATGTTTCAGTATTTTCCTAAAGATTATCTAAATTGTAGCGACCTCTACTTGAACTTTCACCGATTGCGGAAAAATAATAACGTCGCACTTCGCAATTTTCTGGTGCGAATATTTTGTTACCTAGCAACGCAAGTTGCGATAAAAAAATCGAATGTTTTTCTTCGCAGTCGGCAAGCAACCATTGTTATGTGATGTCTTTCATTTTTATGTGTCCGTACCAAATTAAACATGTATTATTTAAAACCTTCTGATTGTTATTATATTTAATAATGGAGCTCCCCCAGTAGCACAACGATATAGTACAATATTTGGACCATATCGTTATATATCGAAATGTCAGAGGAATATCAGATGTCATAACTATGATATAGAACGATCTCGTCTTATATGGTGCAAATTATTTATGATGTTAATTGATCAAATCTTTAATTTTTCAGCCGAATATGTATTTGATTCCATGTGAATAATCTCTACTTTGAAGGACAGCAACTTGGGACAATAAATTATTTTAATATAGTTTGAAAAACATAGATCTATATCGTGCACCTGACAAAGATCTATATCAGATTCTCGATATAGACCTGATATAGATCTATCAAAGACGACAGAGCTCTATATCCTGAGCATGACATACATCTATATCGTGAACCTGACAAAGATATATATCAGATACACAATATGCTGATATATCAACATATTGTGTGCCTTTAAATAAAAATATTGCCTTGAAATAAAAATTTGGAGAAAATTTAAAGTCGAGTGTACAATTTTTTGTTTGAATTGAAATTAAAAACGTTTGAATTTTTCATATGAAATTTTGATTTTAATAGGATTGATTATGTTGATATATCAAAATCATTTCGTCAGTTATAATTGAATCCTTACTGTGTATGTTTTACATCGTAGATGTTGGTATTTTAGAAGGAGCGAGAACTTATCCACTGTAACTTTAATTGCCACTTTATAATTGCACATATTTTTTAATTTAAAAAAATTGCTTTTGTTGTATGTGTGTTTTTCTTAAAATTATTTATTTTTTTCCTTTGATGTTTTCATTTTTACCATACTTTGAGAATTTTAACTCTTTTGTGATGCATATTTTTTATTCTGTATTTTTTGTTTTATTAGTATATAAATTAATAATTTTAAATAAATAATATACTACACAATACATTAATTTGTTTCTTGTGTATTTTGTATTATATATAATTTCCTCAATTATAATATAATTTTTCTATTATCTGCCTCAAAATGATAAATATGTCTCACAATTTCTATTTTGTAATTTTTGTGCATACATGAAAATGAATAAATTTGATTGGAAATACAAGTAAAAAAAAGATTACTTGTAATTTAATGTTATAATAAGAAGCTATAACCAGTGCTGTAGTGGTGGGTTGGTAAGATACGGAGTCAGAGATGGAAAGAGAGGGTACAGGCGTTCCAATCCACCCACCTCCAAATAATTACACTTTTTTTTTCTTCCGAAAGGGCGCCATCTATCGTCCAAAATTTGAAGTATTTGAATATATCACATTCACGATATAGATCTATTTATCTCCGACTATGCCTTTTTTAGCCAGAACGATATCGTGGCCCGATATAGATCTATATTGGAAACTGAAATTTTACGATATAGATCTATATCTTTGTGCTACTTGGGTCAACAACCGGTCCTACAGATAGGCGCCTACACACCAGTGCCCTGCATCGGTACCTAAACAGGGTGTCCAAACTGGCGACGCCGGACGTGATTTCGAACAGCGCCACGATTTCGAACAGCAAGCTTCTCAAAGTAAGCGAGTAATCGGTTCATCCGTTCCAAATGGACAATCCGCCGAATGTCGATCGCGTCGCTATAAATCCGCCTCCATTTTGGAGAAACAATCCAAACTTGTGGTTTATCCAACTAGAAGCACAATTCTCGATCGCAGCGATAACTGCCGATGAAACGAAGTTCAACCATACTATCGCTGGTATCGATGCCGATATTTTATCGACAGTCCAAGATTTAGTTCTAGAACCTCCCCAGCAGAATAAATACGACGCGCTGAAGGCACGTTTGATTCAGGATTACGCGGAGAGCGAATCATCGAAAATCCGTACGCTATTGCAAGGTTTAGAACTAGGAGATCAAAAACCATCGCATCTGCTCGCCCGAATGCGTGAGCTTGCCGGACGTAACTTTAGTGATGACTTGCTGAAATCGTTGTGGTTAGCGCGACTCCCCGCTAACGTTCAAGCTATACTAGCTGCTTCGAGCGAAGGGCTTCCACAACTTGCTTCGATGGCAGATAAAATCGCCGAGTTGGCCATTCCAAATATCTGTTCAGCATCCGGTCGACCTGAGAACGCAGTCAGCCAATCACTGGAGCAACAAGTGGCAGCTCTGACCAAAGAGTTGAGTGAGCTGAAGGCCGCTATTCACACTTCACAGCGACAGCCTAGACCTCGATTCCGTCATCGCGAACGGCATTCGCGCTCGCGATCCCGTAGCCGAGCCCAATACAAACAAGCTGAAAAGTTGGAACGGAAAAGTTGAAAGTTGCGCGAAAAGAGTTCGAGTTCATGATGCAACAAGGACTTTGTCAGCCTTCGAAGAGTAGTTGGTCTAGTCCACTCCATCTAGTGCCAAAGAAATCTGGTGACTGGAGACCGTGTGGAGACTATAGAGCACTCAACAAAATCACAGTTCCTGATCGTTACCCGATTCCTTTCCTCACAGATTGCTCGCACATTCTCCACGGAACGACAATATATTCCTCAATCGACCTGATTAGAGCGTATCAACAAATTCCAGTGCACGAGCCGGATATTCCAAAAACAGCAATTACTATACCGTTTGGACTCTTCGAATTTCCGTATATGACCTTTGGATTACGCAATGCAGCGCAGACCTTCAAGAGATTCATGAATACGATCCTACAAGGATTGGAATTCGTATTCTGTTATTTAGACGATATCCTGGTAGCTTCTCCAGACGAGCAAACTCATCTCCAACACTTACGTGAAGTATTCAGTCGACTTGACGAATACGGACTCTGCATAAATGTGCCAAAATGCATATTTGGCGTCCCGACCATCAAATTCTTGGGATATGAAATTAGCAAGAATGGACTCAAACCGTTATCCTCCAAAGTAGATGTTATCAAGAACTTTATGCAACCCACTTCCGCCACTTCCTTGCGCCGATTTCTGGCATGTTGAATTTTTACCACCGGTTCATACCTAAGTGTGCGGACCTGCAGCGACCACTCACCGCTATGTTAGCAGGTCATGCGAAAAACAGCCGGAAACCACTCAATTGGACTCAACAAGCTTCACAAGCCTTCGCCGATGTCAAGGAAGCGCTATGCAACGCCACTTTGCTGGTTCATCCAAAGCCAAACGCGCACATTTCTCTCGTAACAGATGCATCGGACAATGCCATCGGTGCAGTGTTACAGCAAGAGCATGAAGGTGTGATCCAACCCCTCAGTTTTTTCTCTCGCACACTCTCCCAGTCTCAAGTAAAATACAGTGCGTATGACAGAGAACTTCTAGATATTTATAGCGCAGTAAAACATTTCAAATGCCAGCTAGAAGGACGTCATTTTACCATTTATAGTGACCATCGTCCATTGATGTATGCCTTCAAACAAGACCCGAACAAAGCTTCGCCTCGACAACTACGACAATTAAATTATATCGCAGAATTTACTACTGATATCAGGTATATTCCCGGACCAAACAATGTAGTTGCTGACACTTTGTCACGCATCGCAACTATTGCTTCTCCATCACCAATCGACTACGATGCGATTGCCGACTCTCAATGTGACGATGAATTACGTGAACTCCAACAAAGATCATCATTGAAAATCGTCAAACTGCGTTTACCGGACAGTAATATAACGAAGCACTTGTTTTGTGACATTTCTACGGGACACATCCGTCCTTATATTCCAGAATCACACAGAAGACAAGCTTTTGAATCACTCCATACGCTTTCTCATTCAGGTATCAAAGCTACTACCAAGTTGGTTTCTCAACGCTTCATCTGGCGCAACATCAAAAAAGATTGTCAGGCGTGGACTAGAGCATGCATTGCATGCCAACGTTCTAAAGTTCGCCGACACACTCGTTCCGCTCTGGCCGAATTCAAAGTACCAAACAATAGATTTCAACACATCAATCTCGACATAGTTGGCCCATTGCCATTATGCCAATTCTCACGGTACCTCCTAACGATAATAGACAGATATTCCAGATGGATCGAAGCCGCACCTATGCCAGACCAAACTGCCGAAACAGTCGCCAAAGCCCTAATTGCGACCTGGTTTGCCAGATTTGGCATACCACAGAAGATTACCACAGACCAAGGAAGACAGTTTGAGAGTCATCTTTTCCAAACCTTAAGCAGATACCTCGGATTCCAACATCACAAGACGAACGCATATCATCCTCAGGCGAATGGACTCATCGAGAGACAACACCGATCTCTGAAAGCTGCCCTAAGATGCCGAATCCAATCCCATGCATCTTGGGTTGACGCTCTTCCATTAGCACTACTAGGCCTGAGATCCGCAGTGAAAGAAGAATTAGGATGCTCCTCTGCCGAAATCCTCTACGGATCACCATTGCAATTGCCTGGCGAGTAGGGGCGCGGTAGCCCGGTCGATAAGATGCTCGCCTAAAGTACCAAAGGATGTTTAGAGTTGTCGCGAGTTCGATACCCAGTTCGTCCTTGTCAGAAAACTTTCCTGACACAGGGGTACAACAAAAAACGGCGACTTGACCGCAGCAAAAATTGCTACCGCAGGGAGTCCCCCATCGAGGGGTTGGCGCACCAACCCCTCGACGAGTATAAAAAACAAGCCTGCCGTTCGGAATCGGCAATAAATTGTAGGTCCCGGGTCTAATTAGCCCTCGTGTGCAGAAAATGACCGTGGTGTGACAAAAATGATCAAATGATCAGCCTGGCGAGTACTTCTTCGCAATACCAGACATCAAACAATCCGATTTCGTCCATCAACTTCAAAAACTAATGCGTTCAATGAAACCCATACCTACAACAACTCACGGATCTACGCCAACATATGTTCCTACATGTCTACAATCCGCATCTCATGTCTTCCTGCGTAACGATGCACCACACTCTGCCTTGCAACCTACGTATCAAGGCCCATTTCTGGTCAAAGATCGACAAGATAAATTCTTCGACATCGACTTCAACGGGACATCCAGAAGAATCTCCATCGATCGGTTGATCCCAGCTTTCTTAAGTGACCAGCACACCCAAGTGCCTTCGACGTCACCCGTCCGTCCAAGTACAGTACCAGCAACTGTGACTCGTTCCGGTCGTCATTTCCACTTCCCCGACAGATACTCGACCACGACATTTCGTTGACACTAGGGGGGGGGGAGTGTGTAGCGACCTCTACTTGAACTTTCACCGATTGCGGAAAAATAATAACGTCGCACTTCGCAATTTTCTGGTGCGAATATTTTGTTACCTAGCAACGCAAGTTGCGATAAAAAATCGAATGTTTTTCTTCGCAGTCGGCAAGCAACCATTGTTATGTGATGTCTTTCATTTTTATGTGTCCGTACCAAATTAAACATGTATTATTTAAAACCTTCTGATTGTTATTATATTTAATAATGGAGCTCAACAACCGGTCCTACAGATAGGCGCCTACACACCAGTGCCCTGCATCGGTACCTGAACTGGGTGCCTAAAAAATAAACAAGAGACGTTTGCGAAGCGATTTTTATGCTGAAATTACAAAATGAGCGGTAAGCAATTAGGAAGCCTATCATTATGTGTCGAAACGTTGTTACACGGCACACGAAGAGAGTGTACTCGTATTCCATGCATGTATATATAATGAACATGGAAGACCTAATTTTTTTTTCAAAATTTGGTGTAATTCCGACTAAAATGACATGCGCTCTATTTGTCTCTGGATACTATTAGCGAAAGCGAATATTGTTGCGTATTCAAATACTACAGTTAAAACGTGTTACAATTGTTTGCTTTCTTTCCCTTTTATATTGCTCATATTGAGATTTTTCGGTATATTTATTTGATCCAAAAGGTTACCCGAAATCTAGACACAATTAAATTCGTTGTTGACCCAATTAATATTATTGGGGACACTTGGGTAACTTCTATTATAATTTTTGTTTGCAAAATTTCAAACGTATCTTAAAATCCTGGTATTTGTGGGCATGCGTGTATAGTGCGTTTCAGAAAGGACCACTTAACTTTTAAAGGGCATAACTTGGAAGCAGAGCTAGATAGCAAGAGGAACAAGTGGCAGGCTAGGCCGGCCTGGAATTTGAATTACATCCGTTTGCTTGTGAAATTAGTTACAACTTTAGCTAACATATGACACCACAGTCTCTGCTCAATATCTCTTAAACCAGTATTTCTTTAACCAGAGTCCACGAACCATCTGGGAGTCCTTGGAGGGATTTCAGGAAAATCCTTGAGCTCTGATGAGATAACAATCAACCTAACGAAGAGAGATGGTACTTTCTCAGTAATATAGCATATGAAAGAGACTTTCTGGATATCATTGCGAAGATGAACTTTCGGCATAAAAATTTATTAATCCGCAGTGGGAAGATCTGGTCCTCAACTCTGGTCCGTTCTCTTTCAGGGTACAATTCCTGGCAGAGACAACAAATTTTTCTGCCCAAAGTTCATCTCTGCATTCATACCTAAGAGAAGTATCTTTCTTTAATATGTTGTAATTAACTTAATTTTTCTTTACATTATTATATGCTGAATATTATTTTGTGAAGAGGTCTGTGGCTTAAATCTCACTGGTAAGGGTATCACTGCCTTAGTTTTATTAGCATAAAATGTCAGTGAAACACAAAAGGTTAAGCGAACCATTACTTAATCAGTGGGTGTTATTCGTGGGTGTTTTTTCGCAAACATGGGTCAAATCACATTGCGATTGATTCGAAATGATCACCTTGGCTAGTAAATTGCCCATAGATGACGATAGACCTGAGTTGTGCTCGGTTATAAAGAAAAATATTGGTGTGGGGCAGAAAAACGGCCGAACCCCCCCCCCCCCCGAGTCGATAGAGCCTGGGCTATGTTCGGTTTGAAATAAAGTTACTACTGTGTGTGTGATTTTTTTTGAGCAATGCATCGGAGACATTTAGCAAAAGTAAAATTTAGCCAAAGGTCGATCTATTAAGCAATTAAAAATGCAATGGAACTTCGATTAACGAGCGGTTCGGTTAGTGAGTAATTCGTATAACGAGCAGAAATTTTGTGCTTTGTTTATTTATTGTCACGTTTTCACAACGAAGCTGATGATTTTTCGCTTCCGTGCACACACGTACTGTGGAATATTCTGCCTTACAGTGTCCGGTCAGCGTGCCTCACTATAAAAATTGAGTGTGACTATTACACGAAAGTAGATGCCGCGTTGTTATCGCGGGTATGTGCGCTTGCTTTTTATATAAATACTGCCTGGCCAGGACTTGACCATAGACGAACTGATGGACATCCATTGCATACAACAGTAAGACCTTATATTGAAGGTATCTTTTTTCTGAGGAAGACAGAGAAGAAATATCACATTTGGAAAGTGAGAAGTCCCTCAATTTTCAAATGTGATCATAGAGATGTGTAAAATGTGGGAATCCGAGCAAAATTCTGTAGACAAGTACCAATGAAATAGAAGCATAGTAAAGCAAGCAATAAATCTCTCCGAGAAATCCTAAAATGGAAGCAAGAAGGAAGTGTCATTGGATACGTTCTTTTTAAAACCACACAAAAAGAATAAGAATGCAAACAGCATTGAGTCCATAAATCATCCAACACGAGATAGTCCCCTTCTCTCTCTCGTTGTTTACAGCAAGTTAATTTGTATACATTATCGTATCGCATGTTTGTTTATGGCATATATACATATTTCACTTGAAAGCTCTAATTCTTCACCTCTCTTTCTGTGTGTGTGGTTCTTTTCAGCAATTGTCGTGGCTCCCCTTTCTATCTTTGTGCCCCCCCCCCTTCTTAGAGTATCCCATAGCCACATGGCATCAGGTGAAGTCGATTTCCGAGTTGGTTTCCTTCCCGGCACTGTCCAACGTTGAAACGAATCTTGTCACCTTGGCGCGCACCGTTATCCGTTTCCGATGGAGCGTCGTTAATTTCTCCTGATCCATATTAAGACGAGTTTCGTTGGTCAAAATTTTCATCCGACTGGTTTCGTTCATCAAAATATTCGTTCTGGCGGTTTCGTTCACCAAAATATGTCGGGGCCGAAATAGCTTACGTTATGGGAGAGCAAAAAGCGGCGTAGAGAAATGCGATTTTCTTTTACGTATAATACAGACGAGGCGCGTACGCGTAGGCGTCGAATGAACATATACATACAAGGGAAAAGAAGACACAAGCGAAAATTCATGTAACGGATCAGTTTCGCCATCTGGAGGTGACCAGAGGGGATTACAAACGTAAGCTCGTACTATTCCCAACACCTTCCGCTGTGTCAATCATGGTGTGAATTTGTATTCTACTTCTTTATCTTGATCTTCTTCTGGTACTGCTTCAGTTTCAGGAGCAGTTAACTGCATAATTCATCCCTGGTCAATTCCTCTGAATTGCTATTAATTAGCTGTTCCACTTCTGTATCCATACCATTGAACCCTTCTCCACCCATTTCTTTAGCGAGCATTGTGGCAAAAGGGTAATCCAACCCGAGGTGATTATTTGTCTTTTGGAAGTTGCCACGGCTTTAGTGATGATAGTAATACCATTAGTGAGCCATCCTAAACATGCACAACTGAAATTTTGTAAACAAAACACATGAATGATGATTTCTATGTTGGAAAAAAAATCCAATAAAGGGGGGGGGGGCCGCGAATTTGGGGAGCCGACTGTATATATATATATCTTATACTCGTGCATTATAGTTTTTTCCTTTCATTTGTTTTTCCTTACTTTTCTACTTTTTCTTTCTTTCCTTTTCCTAACATGCGGTTTTTTAGGACGAGGTTACTATATTTATCGCTGATTCGTCAAACAGAGATCATCAGTATTGTTGCCAATACTGATGATCTCTGTTTGAACGAAGTTGTTCAACGAAGCGGTTAAGCAATAGAAAACATTCATAGGGCGCAATGGAGGGCGCAGATACCAAAAAGGCAAGCTCTCATCATGAAGGCAGAAAATTGATGGAAATAAATCCAAATCTGCTTGGAATACGAAGAGATCATACGAGAGATCCTTCGACCATAACGCTCGAACCCGCGAAAGCACGATAATTCCAAGACACTGAAGAATTACATGACCATGTTTTTTATATGCTGGGAAGTCTGAGGATAGGGGAATAGTTGAGTGAAAATAACGCTTAAAAATTTAGAAATTCATGGTTTCGTGGTGGCAGCGCCAATTTTACTTCCCTCTCTGATGACAGAGTCTAATTACATAGGCCTGTACATGATTTTGTTTTTCAGTTTTTTGTATTTTGTCTCTTTCTTGTACCCTGTTTTCTCAATTCATTTATGAGGTATTCAAAACATTTAATCGATACGGTTTTTTTTTTGCCATTATCGCTTTGGTTTCGATTTTTGCCTATAAATTTGATTTTTGGCAGTGTTTTTGTGTTTGGATTTTTGCATTGTTTTTGATTTTTTTTGCGTTTTTTGTCCTATAATATTTTATATATATACTTGTCGGTAAAATTTTGCATGTAAATTTAACTGTGGAAAAAAATTTTCGCCAGCGCATTCCTGTCTCTTTGCGGACGGGGGGGGGGAGGGCAATTGTTAAGATGGACTGAAGATGATATAAAAATATAAACTATCACTGTTTCATTAACATTTCACTGTTTTTATTCTACATTTATTTCTATTTTTTGCCAAATTGCTTTTCACCACTTTTTTCATTTTTTTTGGTTAGCAAAAGCCCAGAACAAAGCGCTTTTCTTCAAAAATATCTCATTGTTCTTCTTTTCTTAGTCTTTCTGCTCTTTTTTTTAGACGAAAATCTATAATGCAACAATTCATACAAAAATGCGATTGTTGAAGCTGATAAACCAAAGAAGAGAACATAAAAACAGCTTTGCATTTCATTTAGTGAAAATGACTTCAACGGATCATCATCGATGTTGGCTGTGGGTGTGGCGTGGATGTCCGTCGAGTTTTCATCATAATCTTTTTCATAATTTGTTGCGTCGTGTAACAATTTCGTATCTATTCCTGCCTCTACAAGCCTACGTAATCTAAAATGAAATTTAAAAAAAAGTTATGTCATGGAGTAATCAACATATCATTATGAACAAATGCACTCAAATATTAGTTCTGGCTGAATACACAGTCGAATCAGATCAAAATCACGCCCGGGTACGGCGCAACCATGCCTGGAAGTAATACAATAAGGTGTTGGAACGTTTTAAAATTTATCTAGAGCAAGGCAGTGCAATCTTAACAACAACTGGGCCAAACTGTGAGGCCCTCAGGAGCAGATGGTACGGATGGGAGAAAGGTGAAAATAGGATCTGGTTAAAGTATGGGTAGGCGAGTATTTGTTGCCAGGTAGAAGCCCCAGCAAAATCGCTTTGCTCGGGGCCCGAGATATTTTTGAAAAGGCTCTTACCAGGGATTTCAACATTACATTGCCAGAAAACAAATTCCACGCAGCATAAGTGCAAACAAGTCATATTGTGGTATCTAGATTCATACTGTGCCGTTTTAACAGGTGAGCTCAATTCGTCCCAGTGCTCCGAGTGAGAAAGGGGGAAACACTATGTTATTGGAAAATGTTATTTATTCTGGTATTATCTATCGCCCCTCTATAGAAGTGCGAACGTGCAGATTTTCACTTCTATTCAATCAGATGGTTGGATTCCTTATTTTGCTTTCCAAGTTTTGCCTGAAACGCTAATGTGCATATCTAAGCAAATGTTACAAAGCATTTTAAGAAAATAACTTCCATAAAGTGACATGGGTAGGGTAAGCATTCAATTGTCAATTCTCCCACCACCTTCTTTTTCTTCCAAGGATATTGCACATCCATACTCCTAGCAGCGGGGGGGGGGGGGAATACATTCTCTCATAAACTCCAAAATTGTTTATTTCAATGAGTTTGAAAGTTATTCGTTGAAATAATTTTGAAATTAATTCTCAAATAAATTCTTAAATTAGTTTCCCTCTTCAGTTCTGAAATGTTTTCAGAATGTAGTTTTCCCCAATTCTGGAATACATTTTTTTGCATTGAAGTTTTTATTTTCAGCGTTCAATAAATTCTGTAACTATGTTAGTATTCTCGTTGGTAGGTCCCTGCAAAAACCTCCGATAGTCACGTGTAATCCGCAGCCTATGCTTTGAAGATGGTTAGGGTGGCCAGATGTTCGAATTTTTCACTATCAAATTCTCATAGTCAAAGAAGTTTCGGAATGCCTCTTCGCCCTGGTTTTTCCCTTTCGCAATCAAAAATCTTTCAAATAGAAGTATTTCATTCGTAAATTACAACTTGCTAGTGTTCTTTTTAATTTACACCCGCCCATCCATTTACCCATTTACGCGGAGTATCCGTTCCACGTGGATTCGTTTTTTCGCAAATGAAAATCATTTAAATACAGTCTGTCAGTACAGAAGAAAATCATCGAACAATGAGAAGGCAGCAATAGTTTTCACAAACAAGAACATAATTGGAGCTACATTCACAGTTTTGGATAACTGTGTGGCCACCAAAATCAATACTCTCAAAGGAGAAGTCATCTTGGTCTCTGCTTATTCATCCCCAGCTCAAAAATTAGAACACACCATTCAGGAACTTAATTACATCTGCGGAATTGCCAAAGAATCTCCGATTTTGATTCCGGCAGATATAAACGCTCATCATCAGAGCTGGGGTTGCAGTGATAATAACTCTAGAGGCTGGACAATGCTCGACTTCTCACGAGCAAATCACCTGATAATACATAATAACAAATCGATAACATATGAACATTGTGGAGCTACGGGAGCCCCAGATGTCACTATGTCCAACTGTGTTCCCCCCTCTGGATAACATCTCGTGGAGGGTGTTACAACATGATGTAGCCCATAGCCCCCATTTCAACATCGAAATAACCCTCCAGGAACCCCCTACACCCTGTTTCTCCAATAAATTCTCAAATTCACAACGCCGCATTCTAAAGTTCCTTGGTGCTATGGAAAATGATGTCCATATCAACATTCAGGATATCCAGGCCGCTTCGAACGTTGATCAGCTTGATCAGGCGACAGACAAGTTATTTGAAACAATTCAACATCATGGTAATAAATACCTTCTTGTCTCCCGCCCGAGAAAAATATTCTATGACAACTGGTGGTGCAAAGAATTGGAGGTTGCAAGAAGGAAAGCAAGAGCAAGTAAGAGAAAATTCCTGAAGGCAAACGACAATAACAGAGAAACCCTTCGGATCATATTCTACAGGAATAGAGCCCTATACTCGAAACTCATCCGTAAAACAAAAAAAAAGTCTTGGAAAGAATTCTGTACATTAGCTACAGACCCATATGGACGATTCTACAAGGCCACATTTAAGCAAGCTTCATCTTCCTCGCAGCAAATTTTTGTACAAACGAACCAAGATGAAAATCTACAAATCCGGGAACAGGCAAGAAAGCAACTGCAACTTTTCTTCCCAGAGGAGCAGAAACTGCCAAACAATACTTTTAATATCTCTAATCCTCATTCAAGACGAATTTCCATCCCCAGCTTGGATGACAAAAAGATTACTTTTTCAGAAATTTGGCAAATAGCATCCTTTCTGCATAAAAAGAAAGCACCAGGATTAGATGCAATAAATAATATCCTCATGCTGGCCCTACTAAAACGTTTCCCGGATTTATTCACAAGGCTCTTCAATAAATGTCTTTACTTTTCATTTTTTCCTCGTCACTTCAAAATAAGTAATGTTCTGTTCTTCCTTAAGAAAGATAAAGACCCTTCATTGCCCAACTCGTACCGACCTATTCATCTTCTTTCTACATTTGGCAAACTTCTCGAAAAATTGATCTGCCAACGTATCACCTTTTTTTCTGGACCGATCAAATGTCATGAGCCCACATCAATATGGCTTCCGCCACGGAAAGTCAACGGAACAAGTTTTAATGGCAATCAAGAGTGAGATTCAACGACAAAGAGAGAAAAAACACGACGTGGTCATCATCACACTCGACATACAGGGAGCCTTTGATCATATTAATCATAACATCATCAGCAATAAATTACATGCTCTTCCAATCCCATCAAATCTAGCAGAAATGATGATCAACATCCTTCAAGACAGTGGTACAGATGAATACGCCGGAAGGACCTGTACAACATAGAATGACGAGGGGGTGCCCTCAGGGTTCCTGCTCAGGACCTCTATTGTGGAACCTCTTCCTCAATGATCTCCTGCAAGTACAATGGCCAAATAACGTCCGGGTCCAGGCCTATGCCGATGACATTACGGTTATGGTTTCTGGCCCAGCGGTAGAGAAAACAGGAAAACAAGCAACAACAGTTCTTAACGAGATCAGTAAATGGTTGGAACATCATGGCCTTCAATTATCAGCGGAAAAAACCAATTTCCTCTGGATATCCTCGAAAAGACCTCCTTCGATCAAAATTAGAGAACATTTCATCAAGATAAATAGCCAAGTCAAGATACTTGGGGTCATCTTTGATGAACGCTTGAGCTGGCAAAACCACATCGCGGAAATCTCCAACAAAATCAACACTCTCCTTCCAAAACTCTGGTGTTCTACAGGGAAAAAGTGGGGAATTAACGCATCCATGAGACGCACTCTCTACCTCACAGTAGCACAGAGAATAATCGTATACGGAGCCATGATTTGGGGAAGTCACCTCACAGAGGCGCAAGGACGTAAACTGGACTCAATTCAAAGGGATTGTATTCTATACATCTTAAAGGCATATTCAACTTCACCAACTAACGCTCTGCAGACTATCGCAGGCCTCCCTCCTCTCAGATTTTTCGTTGAATACGAAGCAAAGAAGGGTCTTCTTCTTAGAAATGGGAAAAACATCCTTCTCTCTGATGACAACAGCTTAGGGCATCTGCAATTCCAGAAAAAATTAACCGGCTGGACACAACACCCTGCTGTAAGTCCAGCAGACCACCAAATAACTACATCAACATCGGGCATCGAGACATATGGGGACACCAACGAACTGCTAGCTTTCACAGATGGCTCTAAGTCAGAACATAATGTGGCAGCAGCATTTCTTATCTGCAGAAATGAAGTAATAATTTGCCAGTGGTCATGCAAACTCAATGAACATAATTCAGTATTTCAATTAGAACTCTTTCCATTCATATGGCATGTAAGAAAGCGACAGAACTAAGGGAAAAACAGTGATATTCACCGACTCCCTCTCCTCTCTACATGCAATTAAAAACCCTCTCTCGGCACACTTGTTGGCAAGACAGATTAGATCAGAGCTTTGTAAAAACCCAATGCTCAGGCTAGCATGGGTTAAAGCCCATGCAGGCGTTGTGGGTAATGAACAAGCTGACGCATTAGCTAAAGCTGCAAAAACGAGAGAATCATGACTTTTCCCTCTTCCTACCAAGATCCTGGGCTAATAAAATTCTGCTGGAAGAGATGCACACTAGACGGCAACATAGATGGACAAATGTAAGAAAAACAGGTAGAAAAATCTTCGCCCTCTTACCTTACGGTCAAAAGTAAGATGAGGAGATGGACCAGAGAGATGATCCTTTTCTTTTCAGAACAGGGTCCATTTCCAACATACTTAGCAAGATTCCACCGGCGGACTGACAGGTGCAAGTGCGGAGGAGAGGGCACACCCTTTCACTACGCTACAGTCTGTCCACTTACAGCAAACTTCCATGTATCAGACCCATCTAATGATATGCAGACTTGGAAAAATAATACGTACAAAAATCCAAACACACACAACAAGATTAAGAGACTTATTAACTATATAGAAGAACATGAGGATGAACTGATTTTCCCAAGACCCGTGGTACAACAGACAGAAGGTGGAGCTGGCTATTTATCGGATTCTTTTTCAGACTCTGATTTCGAGCCATAAAACCACAAAAGCCATTCATAACTGGACTAAACCCATACAAACGAACAATGAAGTCCTGGCGTTTCCATTGTTGTTTTATAATTTTTTTTTTTTTAACTGGCATGAAGTTTCTTCAGAATTTCCATTGCCAAGTCCAATATAAGCGTCTGTGTGTGTGTATGTGTGTGTTTTTTTTTATCACATTTTTTTCTTTTTATCCTTTTTTTTTCTTTTTTTTGTATTCAAAAAGCTAAATATGTCTATTCATTTTTTTTCACATTTTTTCTTTTCAATTTTCTATTTTGTACAAATATAAGTTATATCATGACATGTATCGTATAACATTCAGTGACCAACTCTCTTCAGAATTCCCGTTGCCGAACCAAATTTACCATTCTAATTGGGACTTTGATGTTTGAGGAGAAAGAATATTCTCAAAACAACTGAACATGAACAATATTCTACAATTGCTTTTGTACCATCCACCCTCCCGTAACTGTGATGTTTGCCATTGATTGCCCTGCGTGGTAACTCAACGGCAATCTTCCACTTGTAATTCCGGTCTTATTTCCCATATACTGTGTTTTGTTGCGTATGTATATATATATATATATATATATATATATATATATATATATATATATATATGTGTGTATGTATATGCGCATAAAATGATCTCTTTCCAGAATGATAGACACCGGTGGCCGGAGGGACTGGGACAGGGGACTTGATCCCCGTACCCATCAACCGATGGGTGTTAAGGGACAAGGTGCGGTGATGGGAATGGATGGACGTGTGTCGCAGGATGAGGACAGCCACATGGTTCTGTCTTGTTGGTTCAATGGACTGGAGAGAGGGCTCTGTGTGCTTCCACGAACGTGCTTATCGCTGTCTTGGAACGGCGGGGCGCTCTGGGGGTTGGACCCTGCGGCTCTTGCATCGAAATTCCTGCTGGGCGTGGATACCGGGAGTGTTTTTCCAGCATGGCCCAGCCGCAAGGTAATCTGCTTATATCCCGCAAGGGACAGAGCAGGGGCCATGTTTGGTTTGGAGTCCAATCCCGTCGTGCTCGACACCACTCCAAACGGAGGCGTTGGTGGGTGAGTGTCATTGGCAGCACACGTAATGGGCGCCGCGATACCAGATGTCCTTCAGCCAGGCGCCTTGCGATGGTTCGGGAAGACACAGGGGCCCGTAGTGAAGCTGCTGCCTGTGTCTGGATAGCGGCCAATGAGGCAGTTGGCTCTACGCGTGCGTTTCGGATGATGTGACGGTCTTCTCGACGACTGGTCTGTCGAGGGCGTCCTGAACCTGGTCGCCGTGTAAATGACGTCTCTTCTGTCCACTGGTCCTAACACCTCCTCACAGTAAAATCAGAACGGCCTAGTTGACGAGCTACTCGCCGAGCTGACCACCCAGCTTCCGTCATCCCGATGATTCTTGCCCTATCGAACTCTGACAACTGCTCATATGGTCTTCGACGGTGGCGTAACGGCATGTCTACCGCAGCATTTCCTTTGCAAACGATTAAATACACTCCAGCAAGCTCTGCTTACCTGTTTTATACTCCAAGGAGAACGAAGTTCAACGCCCTCTAGTGGCATTACGCAATGCGCAATCACGCTGCATTTCTAATCATTTGCATATCTGCCCGACATGTACCTTCAGGCCAACTTTCGTTTCGATCCCACAATTATTTCTTGGTGCGCAAATTTTTATGGCAATGAGTGTGTATATATATATATATATATATATATATATATATCCATCGAATCATCTCGCTTAACACCTTATTGGTGAGCAAATGGGTTTGATAACTTGCGGACTAGAAGCCAGCTTCAGTTTTATTGGGTTGAGTTCACTCACTCCGGTGGATTTGATGAAAATATACAAAATATAAATATTGTGTGAGGGAATATATACAATTAAGGATCACCCGTGCCATCTCGCTTAGCACCTTATTCGGTGAGCAACATGAGTACGACAATATGAGCGCGCACATGTGTTATGGACATGAAATGCATGAAGATCTTGAATAGATAAAAGAGAAATACATATATATAACTGCCAGGCCAAGTCGTCTCGCCCTAAACCTATTTTGGTGAGCAATGTGGGCTTGGTTTAAATGGGAAATTGTCTGGAGAGAGCCTTAGCTAAGGATCAGCTTCGGTCTTGGTGTTTTGGTTGACTCGCTCTGGCTGGTTATATTTACATTAAAAATAAAAGAATATATATAAAATATATAAACTACATGTAATGGTTATTATGAAACCATTCGTGTCGTCCCGCCTAGCACCCTAGCTAGAATAGCGGCATGAGGGACACTTGTGGTTATCGCATTTACATCATTTATCGTAAAGGGAATGTCATAAAAATTCTTGTTCGGGTCCCGTTAGTACATGCTATATCTTGTACATGTAATGGTTATGTATTAGTAGTAGCAGTCATATATTAGGATATGATTTTTGTTGTTGTTTTTATCCATTTCTGTTTTTCTCTCCCTTATTTTCGTAACATTTATTACATTATTTTATAAATCTGGTGGGCAGATTTTTTGTTTTTCGTTGGCTTCTATATATCAGACAAGGCTTGTAATCCTTACAGCTGTGTTTTTGTTTTTGATTATTTGAATGAACCATTGTTTTCGGAATATTTGTACATGTGCAGATGTTTTGTAAATTTGCACTCAGTGGCCACCTCAGAGTACCCACCATACCGCAGGCAACTTTGTCTGTTCGGTGGCGTTTTCGTTCGTGTAGATATATAGGGAATGGACCATGTCCTGTTATGAAGATAGTCACCTCCCTATTCCAGTTTAGTGTCTTGTATGTGACTCGAGGGACAATTTCGTGCACTTTCTTAGCTGTTGTTCCTTGGTCCCAAATTTGCTGCCATTTCTGGAGGGTTGCTTGTTTATGTTCTCGCTTCAGGAGCGACAGGGTTATCAAGGAAAGGGTAATCAAGTTTATTGTCACAGTTGATTGCAGCTTTGGCTAGAGAGTCTGCTCGTTTCCAAGATTGCCTGCATGGGCCTTGGTCCAACCTAGGTAGATTTTTGGGTTATCAAATAAACGCCGCCTCAATACACGTACTATTGTGTTTCTATTTGTAGGATCTAGAAGTGCTTGAAGAGAGGAGCGGCTATCAGAGAGAGAGAGAGAGAGCGAGAGAGCGAGAGCGAGAGAGAGAGAGAGAGAGAGAGAGAGCGAGAGAGAGAGAGAGAGAGAGAGAGAGCGAGAGCGAGAGAGAGAGAGAGAGTTATTATTAAAACTCGTTCTTCTGCTCCCGTTGCGTATTGTGCAGCTGCTTCTATCGCTAACAATTCTACTTGGAAGTTACTATTGTTTTTATCTAGCGCTGCTTGCCACGTTTGCTTTTCTGTATTGTTTGTGTATACACAATAGGCTGCCCCGAAGCCTTCATCGGTTTTCGAGCCATCTGTGTACATGTGGGTGTTTGCTAGTTTTATATCGTGGCCGTCAATCGAAATTTTATTGAGGATAGTTGAGCAGGAGGGGTGGTGGTGCCAGCCATGCTCCCGTGCTTCAAAGTTATTGGGGTCAAAGTCTAGAAGTTCTGGTTGAATGTTTTTCCTAAACCTAACTGCGTTTGTGTAGACTGCTTCCATTTGGAGCTTTACGTGTAGTGGGCAGTTGCCTGTGATCACCTGGAGTCCGAACGTGACTGTTGTGTCAGAGGCTCCGGTTATTGTTAAAAGAAATTTCCTCTGTGCGCTAATGTGTATGACAGGGCAGGGTACCATCTCTGTTCAGTACAGTTCCAAACTTACATTTTTTTAACCCCATGTTAGTTCCTAACAGCAACTTTTTCTCCCGCTGAAAATTCACGATGGAATGCACGACTGCGTGATTCTTGTTTCGTTTGCGCACTTCCTCTCACATCGGGATGCATCAAGTTCAATCTAGTGCGTTTCTTTCTTTTCAAAAACAACATGCTCGGCTTCTCGCCAGTTAATGAGTGTGGTGTTATTCTATACAAAAATAAGGATTGCTGCAATCTCTTGCGTAGATCCAATTCCTTAAGTAAGGTCGATTTTATCAAATACTTGAATAACTGAAACATTCTTTCAGCATGGCCATTCGTAGCAAGATGGTATGGAGCTGATACTATGTGGTTGATACCATTTTACTTGAAATTCCTAAAACTTCATGTGCTCGTGAAATTTGTTCTATTATCGGAAACCAGTCTGAGGTAAACCAAACTTGGCAAGCAATTTACGAAGTTGTGATACAGTGGTACTAGCAATTATGTTTCGTGGTATAATTATTTCAGTCCGCATACGCATCACAAACTACAAGGAACATTTTTCCAAAATATGGACCTGCATAATCGATATGTATTTGTTGACAAGGCCCATTTGGCTATTGCCAGGGTTGTCGCAAAACTTTTGGTGGTTCTTTTCTTGTTTTCTGACAAGATTTACAATTGGATACAAAAATTTCGATATCTTTGTCTATACCAGGCCAAAACAATGACTTCGTTCTAAAGCCTTGAACTTTTGTGGAATGATGACCCTTTTTCCACGTAAAATACATCCATGTTGCAATGAAAATTCAATCTCTTTTCCCTTTTAAGGTGCGGGTAGTTCAGTTCGATTTAGCAAGTAGTGATACAGTTCAGAAAGAGATTTGTCATGTTGAGTAGCCCTGGAAATTTCTTGAGCAGTCAGATGATTAGTTTCAACCTGCATAAGCTATGCAGATTAAGACTAATACTTTTAGCATAACATTGAAACAGTCAGCTTTAGTATAACCGTCCTCTTGACTATACAGAAAGTCGTGAAAAAGCATCAACGTTCCCATGACCCTGAGTGTTTTGATACTGAACTATGTATGATTAAATGCTTATAAAAACATAGCATAATGTAACATTCGTGTTGTCAAGAGTACTGATAAACTTTTGTGTGGGAGAATATTGATATTATGGGCTGGAGGTCCGTTACTAGAAACAAATGTTTCCCAAACAAATAATGGTAGAACTTTTTTACGCCCCACACTATACTCAACGCTTCTATGTCAATCTGAGAATATTAAATTTCAGTCCTTGAAGGTGCACGTTCTGCAAACTTTATGGGTCTCTCCGAACCATCCGGCATGTTGTGACTGAATACGGCACCAATACCAACAGATGAAGCATCAATTTGTAACACTAGAGAAAACTTAGGGTCATAATAAACTAAAATTCGATCAGAAGCTATCTCTCGTTTCAAGAGCACGTTTACAGTTTGACATTTTTGATTCTATATAAATTCACTATCTTTACGTAACAAATTATTCAAAGGTGCAATCACATATTAGATAAATTTGGCAAAATTTCCCATACTACTAAACTAATCCCAGAAAAACTTATCCGTTCGGACATATTCTTAGGTACTGGTGCATTTAATAGGGCATTAACTGTCTCCGAGGTTTTCGATATTTTCCATTCTTATCGGTTTTACGTTCGCAATAATAAATAGATTCTTTGAAACACCAACATTTTTTTTTTGTTCACCTTCAAGCCATATTGTTTTAGGCACTAGAACACACCCTTCAATCTTTCGTAGTGTTAATCATCAGAAGCTCCTGTAACTTTGATATCGTCCAAATATACATGACACCAGAGATTCCAGCCAGAACTTGCTCGATGGTCCTCTGCCAAATAGCAGGTACTTACGCTATCCCGTAGTTTATCCTCTTGTATCGGAATAAATCTCTGTGTGTATTGATAGTCAATAGGTGTCATATTCTGGTTGCACTGTCATCTGTAGGTAAGTTTTGACGAGATCAATCTTCGAAAATGCTTTTCCACCTGCAAGCTCCTCAAAGATGTCATCGAATTTCGGCAACAGATGTTGATCAACATCCTACATCTCTAGAAGACTCGACCATTCCCTTAAAATGAAACCTATTTTTGCTTCCACTGATTGTTTTAAATACAGCTTCTTTCCTCATACCACTGGTGAATGGAAGAAACTCCCAAGCTCTATTGTTGAATCTCCCAATATCACTAGTTTTTTGTATGATATTAAACAATATCTTTGTCATTCTCAATCGCATCCTCTTGTATAGGCCCAAGGGCCAAAAATATTGTATAAATAAATGAATAAATAAAACATATGCGAATGTTTCCATCACGTTTTACCACTGGAACGATGGGGGTCACCCTCTCACTGTGGTTCACAGATTCAAGAACATCTTCTGAAACTAATCTGTCTAGCTCTTGCTCGACACGTTCTTTCAGTGAGAACGGAATTGGTCTCGCTTTCATGAATTTTGGCTTGGTTCCTGCTTTCAATTCGATGTGACACGGTAATTTTTCCAACCGTCCAAGACCCGGGGTGAACATTTCAGAATATTTTGAAGCAAGGTCTCAAGCTTTGAAGATCTGGAACCATCTTGGGTGAGATTCTTCATCTCAAGCCAATAAATTTTCAGGGTTTGTAACCATCCCCTTCCGAAAATTGCATTCACTGGTTGATTCACCAAGTACAGGTTCTAGGTTGTAGTATGCATTCCACAGCGTATTTCACGATCGCTGGACCCACCAACGATTGGCCAAAGTTCTTTAGAACCAGGCTCGTTTTCGAAAGTTTTACACTTGGGCATATTTTCTTAAATTCCCGAACATTCATGTATGATACTGCGGCACTGGTGTCCAACTCCATAGAAAAGTTTCTTTCTCTCAAGGTAAACATCAAACATAAATTTTTTGTTTCGATTTGCTTGTATATTATTAGCAGGAAACACGTCGGATTCCGGGATCAGCTGATTCACATTAGTTTTCGATCTACACACTTTTTGGAGATGTCCATTTTTATTACAAAATCTACATATGCTGTATTTGAATTTACACTGATGAGCCATGTAAAAAGTGCTCGAACAACAATAACAAGCACGAGTCTGTCCCGCTGGTTTCACGTTAAGTTTCGATTCCGAGTTCACTTTGCTCTGGTATCATTTTTCCTGAGGTGCCATTCGAGACATATTTTCCCCGGACAATTGGGTACTGTCCAGATTAACAAATTTTGTGGTGATTATAGACGAGATGGAGGTGGGAGTTGGGGAAAAGTTTCTGGGTGTCGTTTGCGGATGAATGTACACATATTAAGATAGAGGTTTATTTCAAAAACGATTTGAGGGTGCCACATGCCATCTCCTCTGCTATCTTACACTTATCATATTATATGATATTATACAAACCATAAAAATTTAACTGATGATTATCCACCCAACACCTATACAAGTAATAGGTATATACAAGTAATGCATCGGGTTTCAACTCAGGCAAAAAACAAACCCAAGCCGATTATAGTGCGATTTTCATCTGAACAATGCAGAACGAAATGGATAAGTAAAGCAAAATCTGAAAATTTGACTGCTGATTAAATCGACCCTAAATTCGGATCACGAAGGATATACGTAAATGAACATCTGTGAAGAAATTGTTCTATTGTGCAAAGCAATTTAAAATTAAAAACGAATAAGCTTACGCCTGGGTTAAGGAAGGAAAAATCTACATTCGAAAAAATCCAACGTCTAAAGTGATTCGAGTATGGAACGAATAATTTTTGGATCAACTAGAAATTATGTATATATATATTTTTAGATCAACTAGAAATTTTATATATATATTTCATACTACATCGTAAATATTCTATATTGGAAAACAATATATTCATATTTTTTGTGTCTTTGTCAGCCGAACAGACATTAAATACTGATAAATTTTATGTTGATTCGACTTATAGATCCACAAACAGTTATAAATTTTTCCAAATATTGGAATACGAGGGAAATGGAGATGATGTTATTCCATTTTTAAATTTAAATATTCGAAGCATCCGAAAAAACTTCTTGGTATTTTTAAAATGGCTTGAAGTACAAATTGGTGTAATTTGTCTCACTGAGATATGGGCTCAGGAAGATGAAATATCCACATATGATAGAAATGATTGTTTGCTTTGCTGAGTATGATTATTTTGTTAAATTTAGAGATTACACAATAGATCTGGAGGTGTTATTATGTTTGCTAGACATGAACTTGGTGCTATCGAAAAATTAGTGAAATTCAAAACGGCTGAAGTCATAAATATGTATATTGATAATATAAAACTAGATATTTTGTTGATCTATAGATCACATCTGCTCACCATAAGCGAGTTCAACTCAGAATTGAATAATTTCTTCACAAAAAAAAGTAACATGTTAATCATTGCAAACTGAAATATAAATATTCTTGCTCATAACACCGATGTCAATTACTACGAAGATACAATGTGCATAAACGGATTTAACCCATTAATAAATCAAATTACCAGAGAATCCAGAGATGGGGGCACTTGTATAGATCACGTTTATTATAGAACAAAAATGAGTACGTGTCAAAAATTCATTATGTATAATACTAAAATAACTGATCACTTTCCAATATTAGGATACATTGCTAAGAAAAATTAGATAAAAACTCCCCAAAAAATACATAAAACAATAATAAATTATAAAAAAATTGAGGAATTTGTGGTAAATATAAACCTCAACAACGTATATGAAGATAATGATATTTGTAATAAATACAAACGATTGCATGATATTATTACGTTGAATAAAAACCTATGGGAAACAAAAAAACCGATAAAACGAAAAAAATGATAAAAATTGGATCAACAAACATTTAATAAATAAAATTAATTTCAAAGAAAAACTCGACAAAAAACACAAAAAATACCCCCATGTCAAGTATTAGGAAGATACATATAAAAATTTCGAAAAAGCTCTGAAACAGGACATCAAGGTAGTGAAAAACGAATACTACAGGAAAAAGTTTTTAAATTGTAACAATGATATTCGTAAACAATGGCAATTTATAAACCAAACTATGACGAATAAAAATAGGAATTTCCCTGCCTGATACAACAAACCGGAAAAAATTGGCTGAAAACTTTAATGCAGATTTTATAAATCGAAACTTCGATAGTGAGGATTCTAATATAGGTGCTTCTCCAAACTGCGATAACAATGCATCGATATCTTCAATGATGTTATCTGGCATTGGAAACAATGATTTACACAAGATAATATCTGAACATAAAGCGACAGGATATGATGGTATAACAGTAAAAATGATCAAAATCATAGTCAAATATCATAATGACTTGTTGCTATACCTAATAAATACTTCAGTAATCGAAAGAATTTTCTATCCCGAACTCAAAGTTTCTATCGTGTACCCAATTTTTAAAAAAGGTGATAAAACCTTTTAGCAAATTATAGACCTATTTCAGCACTCCCGGTTTTTTCAAAAATAGTTGAGAAAAGCATGAAAACAAAATTGATTAGTTACTTGAAACGTATAAACTTCTTCGCTGAGAATCAATACGATTTTCAAACAGGAAAAAGCACTGAAATGGCAATCGCAAAAGGGAATGAATACCTAAATCAGAGCTTCAACAACAACATCTATTCAATATCAGTTTTTATTGACTTAAAAAGAGGTTTTGATAATGTAGATCCAACTGTGTTATTACATAAGATGGAGAGAGCTGGAATTCGGGGTGAACTATTGCGGTGGTTCGAAATGTACTGTTATGGACGAATACAGGCAGTCCGTATAGAAAATGAAAAAAATGATTAACTTGAAATAAAAAAAGGAATACCTCAGGGAACAGTACTTGGCCCCACTCTTTTTCTGATATACAGTCAGATCCCGTTATAACGAACTCCAAGAGACCATAGAAATCACTTCGTTATAACGAAATTTCGTTATAAAGAAATTCCTGATTATTTAAAATGTCCCTATGTAAACTTATCTGGGAGATTAGAAAAGCGTTCGTCAAAACGAGATTTTCGCTATAACGGTATTCGTTAAAACGAGATTCGACTGTATAAATGAATTATGCCTTCTAAAATTGCATGGTAGAATAGTGTCTTTCGCGGATGACACCGTATTATATGTTGAAGGTAAAAATGTTTCTCATTTGATAACTAAAGTTGAAGAAGACCTTAGACAAATTAACATATGGCTAGCAAAAAATAAATTACTCCCAAACGTAGAAAAAACAAAATTCATCTGTCTAAAAATTGGAGATATTAAACCAGAAACTCCAATATCACTAAGATTGCACGTTTGCAAATACCTCCCCCAAATCTGTTCTTGCAGTCAAATAGAAAGAGTATAAGATAATATAGCTATTTAGGTGTAGTTATACAAGACGACCTGAAATTGAATAGCCATTCTAACAATGTCTGTAATAAGAAAACAAATTACAGCTTTATATAGATCAAGAAACATTGTAAGTCCGGAACTCCTTAAAACAATTTTCTATGCTTGGATCCAATCAAAAGTAACTTACGCTATTACAGTATGGGGAGGTGCCTACCACGATAAAATCAAAAACTTAATTAACAGCTATAATCGCATAAATCGTAAGGTAATAACATTTAATAATCCAGATCTACTGAAATAAGAAATTTTAATACTTGATCTAAGGCAAATTTATGTATATAAAATGATAATTTTTATGACTAAAAGACCATAATTTAATTCTGAAAACTAATAACGATAGAACCTCAAATAGATACAACTTCTTGTATTCAACTCCAAAAACAAATAAATACCTTGTTCAAAAACGTATAAATTACCTAGGACCAACCATTTGTAAAAAATTCGGAAAAAAATTATCAAACCTTAGAATAAATAAACATCTCAAGAAAGAAATTTTCACATTCAAACTCTATAACGAATTTTGAAGGGTATATTGGAAATATAAATAGGTTACCAGGCAAAATTTGAAATATATATTATGAGAAAAAATAATAATAATAAATGAATAAAATGGAATAAATAAACCGAGCGTGCCGTTTATTATACACTCATGTCCATAAATTAAGGATAATTCAGAATCACACGGAAATCGAAATCTAAAGTAAAAATTTCACATGTAGAATTATCACACACATCTGCAAGAATGATAATGCAAATTTCAGGAAGCCACCAGATGATGCCGATAGTACGTCACAATGACGAGAGTGTAAGAGGGTGGGGGGTATATAAGGAATGGTGGCAAAGAAGTGAAATTGTTCACAAGAGTTCTGTAAGGCGCTCAGTGCCATAAGTGAATAGTTGTGACACAGAGGACGCATGTGGATGATTTTTTACGTGGTAGAATTATCGGCCGCCTGGAATGGGGGCGTACTCAGATGGAAGTATCCGAGGAACTTGGAATTGCCCAAAGTGTCATCTCTAGGTTTTGGCAACGATTCCAAGATAACGGAAATGTCCGTAGACGTTACAGTAAAGGTCGCCCCCGAGTTACAACGCCGAATGAAGACCGGTATTTGGCAGTAACTGCCAAAAGAAGCAGACGCAGCACCGCATCCGACCTGTCTCGTCAGCTATCTGCAGCCACGGGTACCACAGTTTCAAGGCAAACCGTGTACAGAAGTTTGGGAGATATTGGTCCATATGCTCGCAGGATTGTCAGATGTGTTCCGCCCACGGCAACTCACTGTCGGCAGCGATTAGCCTGGAGTGGAGAACATGCAATGTGGACATCGTCACAGTGGGCTTGTGCGATGTTTTCCGACGAGTCCAGGTTTAGCTTGCAGTCTGATTCACGTCAGACTTTCATATGGAGAACGCCAGGTATCCGTTACCACCAAGACAACATCATTGAACGACACCGTTACGGTGGTGCAGCATTGCTCGTTTGGGGTGGGTTCCAGAACAGATCTGCATGTTCAAACCGGAACCATGAAAGCCCAAATTTATCGGGACATCATTCTGGAACCACATGTACGTTTGCTTAGGGGTGCCATGGGCGCAGAATTTGTGTTTATGGATGACGACGCCCGTCCTCACCGAGCAAACATCGTAAACGAATACCTTGAATCTGAGGATATAACCCGTATGGAATGGCCAGCATTCTCACCTGACTTGAATCCGATAGAGCATGTGTGGGACATGCTTGGCCGACGAGTTGCAGCCCATCAACCACCTCCTACATGTGTGCCGTAACTTCGGAGAGCATTGCTTGCTGAGTGGAGGGATCTTCCCCAAGATCAGATCGGTAATTTGATACTCAGCATGCCTAGGCGTTGTACGGACTGTATTTCATCGCATGGGAGACATACAATGTATTAACCATCATACCAACCATGTAATAGAAAGTTTTTGTAAAGGAGATATTTTTTACAATTGCTCCAGGGAGCAAAAATCGTAGTTTTTATGAATGGTATCATACATACACCATCGTTTTTGTTCTTTATCTTTTGTTTAATTAATGGGCTTTATGAATAAGTAACGTTTGTTTTGTTTCTGAACCTTTATTTGCCGGAGCTGGCATTATCCTTAATTTTGGACATGAGTGTATATAGTACTTTTTTTTAAGCTCTAGGACGGACCAAATGGGTCCCTAAGAGCTGCATAGTGTATGTTTTGTCTTTTGTTCTGTTGTCTTTATTTATTTTATTTTGTATATTATTTGTATTTTGTATAGTATTTGTATTTTGTATTCATGTATTAATGTGTGCTGTTTTGCAATTAAAAAAAAAATAAATAAAAAAATTACACAGGATAGAAAAAAAAACCGAAATGTGAAACATAAAATATCCATCGGAGTGAATTATCTCGCTTAACACCTAATCGGTGAGCAAACAGGTGTGATGAGGGCCGGTCAAGTATTACGTAAGCAAATGTTTAGCTATTTTTGACCACCTCCCCCCGTCAGCAAAATTTCGTCATCACTGCCCCCTACCTACGAATATTGGTGGGATCAGAAACGTACGCGGAAGGGGGCATAGGGGGTTCGTGCGCTTCAACCCCCCTATACGAAAAAAAATATTACAAAAAAATATATAAATAAATAAAATTTCGAAAAGCAATATCTTTATGTTATTATAATCGATTTTTGTTAATTTCAATGGCATTTGAAGGGTAGGAACTCAAAATTCATTTTCAAGAAATTCATTGCGACCCACCCTTTAAACCATTTTTATATGATAAACCCCTGACCCGCAGACTAAACGTGGCCCTGAAGATTATCTGATGTGACGTGCCCCCCCCCCCTCAAACCCAATTTTTTTTTCAATGAACTAGCGGCACATTTATAAATCGCTTAAATTACCTGTGGCACAAGTCCAGAGCATTTAAGTGGCCCGTGGCACATTTTTAGATTTCTGAAGTAGGCCTCAAAGATCACTTTCACAGAACACTTAAACGATCTGTGGAACATTTAGAGATCCCGTGAGTGACATGTAGCACAGTTTTAGAGCACTTAAGCGGCCCCCCAGTGCGGTTCCACATCACTCAAGTTACCCGCGGAATCCAATTATTTATGGATTTCTCACATAAAGGGAAGAACAACCATTAGACTGCGAAACAAACATATAAGTCACAGTATGAAATATCAATATCCTCCTATAATCCTGTTATTAGTTAATATCAATATTAACTAATAACATAGCTTTTATCGGTATTTTCGACAAAAGGAAAGAATTTCAATTTAAAGTCAATTTTCTGACTAATTTCGATTCTAATATTAGTATTAGAATTTTGAAAAATATATTTTTTCTACAACTTTCAACAATTAAAAAAATTTGCAATAATGCTGAGGATTTTTTAGAAGCATATTCTGAATTTTTAAATATCTTGAGTGGCAACGGATATCCATCTACTTTTCTGGGTTTCAAAATTTCACCCACATTTTTCTTATAGTCAATTCAGGCGGCACGCTTTAAAAAGATTCTTACTCTTGGTATGTTTTTCTTCAAGTTTTGTAATTTTTCAATTTTTAACACACTTTGTGTATACATATTGTGTTCTTAACTCATTTGTTATTTCATATTTTGATTCTAATTGTGTATTCTCATTTTTGCTGTTTGACTTCCAAAGCTATGAAATAACAAATATATGAAATAACAAATGAGTTAAGAACACAATATGTATACACAAAGTGTGTTAAAAATTGAAAAATTACAAAACTTGAAGAAAAACATACCAAGAGTAAGAATCTTTTTAAAGCGTGCCGCCTGAATTGACTATAAGAAAAATGTGGGTGAAATTTTGAAACCCAGAAAAGTAGATGGATATCCGTTGCCACTCAAGATATTTAAAAATTCAGAATATGCTTCTAAAAAATCGCAAAAATGTCGGGGGAACTGATTTCAATTTTATGCCTGTTAGGCTTACCATCATTAGAAACATTTTTGCAGTTTGGAGCAATGTGTGGGGCGGGGGGTTCCCCCTTGAGAACGACCTCCTCATTGATCCATATTTTTCCTTTTTTGCAATTTTTCAATAACTTCCCATCTTTCGCCTTTTCATAATATTTAATTTCGAGTTATGTGTATAAAGCAGCCTTTTGTGGCGCGATACTCTAACTTTTGAAATTTTTCATTGAAATCTGGTTTTGTGAATTTTCTCGTTGATGCATACAGGGTGATTATAAAAAAACTATCCCGACATATGGGCCCCTAACTATCATACCATTCACAGAAACTGAATGAAATTTTGGTATAAGGTATTTTGATGTATGCGCTCAAGAATGATATGGAAAACAACAGTGTCACTCTAACAGTTACGGTTACAGTGAGAAAATTTCGAAAATATCAAATGGCAACACCAAGTTTTTTGTATTGGAATGTGATCTCCATTGTGAAAAACCCTAAATAGCGTTCGAACGGCAACTGTAGCATGAAAATCACCGGCGGTAGATAGGCTAAAAGTGAGGACAACCAATAAGGACAGAGAAGCAGCATAAAATAAAGCATTTTATTGTGTTTGACAAATTTCCCACGTGACCCTGTGGAGGACTAATCAGGCTGGGATCTCAGCCGAAGAAACGGTGTGACGAATGAAACGAACATTAATGCTCTGGTGCACGGCAAAGTCCTTTTTACTTTTTCCTTGCCTAGCTCCGGGGATTTTCGTGCTACAGGTGCCATTCCAACGCTATTTAGTGTTTTTCAGTATGGAGATCGCATTCCAATACAAAAAACTTGGTGTTGCCCTTTGATATTTTCGAAATTTTCTCACTGTAACCGTAACTGTTAGAGTGACACTGTTGTTTTCCACATCATTCTTGAGCGCATACATCAAAATACTTTATGCCGAAATTCCATTCAGTTTCTGTGAATGGTATGATAGTTTGGGACCCATATGTCGGGATAGTTTTTTTATAATCACCCCGTATATATATATACATACATAAATATATGCAAACAAAAAGAGGGAGTAAAAAATAAAATAAAAAAAATAATAATGAACATGTCAGAGGTATTCGTGGTTATACATTCGACTAATTTAAAAGAAATATATACATGTATATTAAAGATTGAAAGGGAAAAAAAAAATACACAAGTCATAACCGGAATGTTTTGCACATAAATACACACACACATAAACATATATAAACACAGGGTCGCAACCAGGGGGGGGAGCAGGCGGGCCCCGTGCCCTGGACCGGAGGGGGCGCAGAATTTATTCTCATTTCTCCTTCAACACCACAAAGGGCCGTCAAAATGCGCACCCACCACGGGTGACCAAGCATCCAGTTGCGGCCCCACATACACAAATACAGACATATATATTAAACATGTTTAAAAAATGAGATGCAAGATAGAATCGAACAGGAAAATACAAAAAGAATGAAAATAAAATTAATTAGGGGGAAAAAAAAGAACAAAAAGCAAACAAATTTATTCAATGGGGAAAAATTAACAACAGAAAGCAGGATGGGAAGAATGAAACAGCAGATAGTGTGTTCATTACATTCCCTTTACCTGAGGATTTTTTGAGAACATCTATATGCCCTCGCTCTCTGCTAAAATGAAATTTCTTAGTTTTAGGATAGAAAGGGGAATGTTTACGATTTGGTGGTATTTTTTATGTCTGTATGTTAAAAAGGAATGTATATTACTTATCGATCAGGGTATTAGAAAAACATTTTTTCCTGTAGTACTTATAAGTTGGACATTCCAGAATTGCATGAGACCATGTTTCTAATTTTTTCAACTTACAGAAATTACAATCTTTGTCAGGAGATATTTTGAAAGTTTTTCCCTGTATAAATATAGAATTTTGCAGTTTTCTCAATTGAAAGAGGACCCTTTTAATCGACAAATCAATTTTCGATAGTACAAAATCTTCCGCAAAGATAGATAGTTAGAGAGCAATGTAGGCATGTGTAGTGCTTTCAATCACTTTTTCGCGTCGGTTTTTAATGGAGATAATGATATTCGATGTACGGGTGTTGCATGGGGTAATAAAACCCTCAACGATATTAAAGTAGAAGACGTGGAGGTCCTAAATCTTTTAAAAAATGTATGTGCGAGCACCAGGGACCAGATGATATCTATCCCAGGGTCCTCAGGGAATGTGCTAATGAATTGTTGGGACCAGTCGCACAGATATACAGGAGTAGTGTATCGTCCCAAGGGATTGGAAACTTGCTAATGTTGTTCCCATATTTAAGAAGGGTAGTAGAGAAGCGGTGTCCAATTATCGTCCAGTGAGTTTGACGAGCTTCATCTCGAAAATTTTGGAAATTATCATCAAAAGACAGTTTGTGAAGTGGATAGACGAGAATAATGTATTGTCGGATAATCAGCATGGGTTCAGGAAGGGGAAGTCATGTGTAACTAACCTCCTTTGCTTCTATGATTACGTGACTAAGGCTTTGGGTAAGAGCAAAAATGTAGATGTTGTTTACCCCGATTTCCAGAAGGCATTCGATCGGGTCCAACATGGTAAAATCTTGAAGCGTTTACACGAGATTGGAAGTGGGGGTAACTTACTGAATTGGATAGAATCGTGGTTAAGAGATAGGTCACAACGAGTTATGGTGAACGGGGAATTCTCTGGTTGGACAGACGTCACAAGTGGAGTTCCTCAGGGAAGTGTCCTTGGCCCCATACTTTTTTCCCTTTTTATCGACAAACTCGATCAGGGTATCGATGGAATTACTAGCAAATTCGCAGATGATGTGAAGCTAATGGGGGTAATCGGGAATGAAAGCGATAGGGAGTTGCTCCAGACCAACTTAAACAGGATTGCAGCATGAGCAAATGAATGGAGCCTGACATTTATCGTTGATAAATGCATGGTCGCTCATTTTGATTCGAACAACCCACGATTCTCTTACGAGTTGAATGGTGTCACTATCCCGGATGCAACTAGGGTCACTGATTTGGGAATTCTCATTGACGAGCGGCTTAGATTTTCTGAACATTGTTCAGCGGTGGTCAAGAAAACGAATAGAATGCTTGGTCTCATTTTCAAAAAAGTATCTTCGCGTTCTTCTGAAGTCATTCTTCCGCTTTTTCGAGGATTAGTTCGTCCATATTGCTATATGCTATATATATCTATATCTTCATTTGGGTATACATATACTTTTATGAATATTTATTAATTACCACTGGCTAATATATATTAGGCGCTGTGTATATATATTTTGCATACGTTGTGTATTTAGACCATTCTCAAACCTCTCCTACTTCAACATGACAACTACTTCTTCTTACTTTTCCACAAGTCTTTTCCACACTTCTTTTGAAATCCCAGGCTATCCGGTCCTTATGTGCCACTGGGAGCACGTGCAATTTTTCTCCCTAGTCATTGGGTTCAGCTATACGTTTTAGCCAAATGACTTGTATGTTACATTGACTTGATAGTTGTCTTCATGGGTTAGAACGACGCGAGTGATTCGATATTTGCGAGCACGGAGCAAGGGGAGCTATCATTATAAATCTTTGCTAACTTTTCCGACACAACACTGCCTCTTTTGAGGTAACGGAAGTAAGGTGCTTTGCATCAGTCCGGGGTTGTTAGCGCGGGGGGTTCTATCAATCTATCTACCCACGGAACATTCCCAGATTACTTAAGTGATCCGTGGCATAATTATTGATCACCTGAGTGATGGGTGGCACAGTTCCAGATCCCTTAAGCGGCCCGGAAACATTTCCAGAGTACTTGAAGGATCCGTGAAACATTGAGAGATCTCTAAAGTGGCTCTGCAGGGGACTTCAATAGGTAGTTATTTCAGGTGCCCAATAACTATCGAAAGGTTTTTCAGTTTTTGGTATCTGTGTTTTCCATGTGTCCGTCATTATTGCATATTTGCATTTGCCGCGTAATTAAATTATTGTAATTAACTGTGTCATTAAATAAACATAGAACAAGAGGCAACATATAGAAATCACGCCGAGCCCAAACTGCTGAAACTATAAATATATATTCTATACCGGGTGTTCTGTTAATGAACCGACAAACTCCGAGGATTGTTAGTAGATATCAAGAGGAACAAAAATGGCGATGGAACATGGTATCGCAAACAACGTTAAGAGGGTGAAAATCGCATGCAGGTTTCGACGTCACGCTGGAACGATAAAAAGTATAATATATATATAATAACAACAAAAATATTTATTTGATTAATGATTACAGGAGTTGTTGGAAGTGGCAACCGCTGATGTCATTGAACAGTCCACAGCGCAGTGATTACCGGACGCGCTCGAAGATACCAGGCATGCTTTTGATATCGTCCGCATAATTTACATCTTCCGCAGCTACGTAATTCTACCCCAGCGCATGTGTTTCGCGACGCTGCTTACGCGAGATACGGTTGAGCGAATCCATGAACGCATTCAGCGATCAACGGACATCCACTTTTCGTCCACCTCTGGACCCAGTGCCCGCATGCGTTTTTCTCGATTCTCACCCTCTCGACGTGGTTTGCGACATCATGTCCCATTGCAATTTTTGTTCCTCCTGGTGCCTACCCTCTAAGGTTGTCGGTCCATTAGCAGAACACCCTTGCACAGGGTGGGCAAAAATTCCATAGGAACTTTAAAAATTTATAAAAACCGGAAAAAAAACGAAAAAAAATTAAAAAAGAGACGATAGGTGGCCCTGACGTACACAATTCAAAGAAAAGATACGCAAATAACGAACAGAATGCCTTCAAATCGTTTATTACAGCAGTATGTCTTCCACTTGACCACCACCCCAGGGTAAAACACATTGCAGGCGAGTCACAAATCCAGCAACAGCTGAGAGCAGAAGGTCCCCATGAATTATTTGTTGATTAGGAGCGAAAGTTCTTATAAATGTCTCATTTGCATTTTTACACCGAAGTCGGTCGTACTAGCGCCACATATCGGCTGTTTTTTCCTGTTTAAAAAAAAAATTCCCGTGACCTATGCATGCTAACCCTGCAAAACGTTTTTATTTCGGTTATTTTTCCGGTTTTTATATATTAGTTTTTACAGTTTCTACGGACTTTTTTCCCACCCTGTATATACATTTACCTGACGATATGCTCCATCTGTGTATGATTTATCTCTATCACCTCGTATTCTGTAAACACAAAAATCATATTGAACTGTGATACTAATATCACAATATGGGTGTAAAATATTCTTAAAGAATAGTTAATACGTAATATAAAAGACGTCGTAATTTTCCACTTACACTGAATTTATTTCTTTTTGATAAGGAAAATGTTTTCGGAAAGCAAATTTGAATGGATACTTAGGTTCATCGACAAAGTATACAAAATTTCTGATTTTCATCTTCGCCATTAGCGCTTTCATAACGACATCTGGACCAGTCGCAACATAGCCTTTTTCAAGTACCATTCGGAGGCATTCTTCATTAGTTTGAGCAAACTGTATACGTTCAGCTATAATTTTGCGCGAACCTTTGAAAAGCTGTGAATGGAGGAAAATAAAATAAGTATTTACTGATTATGAGCATTCGGTTGATCTCAGCACATCTCTGAAACATGATAGAGATGAAAAAAAAAAAAAAAAATACATGACATTATTCATCGACTGAGTCATTAATTAATTTTGACTTGATGACTCATTACCGGGATTCCGCTGTTCATCTATAAACAGGTATTTAAAAGAAAATTGGTAGACGCTTACGCGCTGTACTATCGAAACGGACGCAAATTCAAACGTGAGTACACATTTAAGTGGGTTTGAATTACCAACAACTTTATCTATATACTGTTAGCTCCTAAGGGAATGGCCGCGGCTTCAAATCAAAGTATTCCGGGATTTTACTAACGTTTTCAAAAAACAGACTTTATTCAAATTTAGAACATTAACAAGCGTAGCCTAAATACGACTACTTTCGTCTAACATCTCTTAATTCAATCTCTCCAATACTACTCCTCTCATACTTTTTTTTAAGCTTGACGTTCTTACAAATCGCTCGTTCGCTCGAGCACAAAGTCACGTTACATTTCTTCCTTTTCAGCGGCTGTTCAACAGCTTCCTACACACGGTCATCCTGACCTGCAATCGTCCCGATTGCCCCACAGTACTGGTCTTTACGTGTCGACCTCTTCGGATTACGTCTTGGTAACACTGGCTCATCTTCTTCTTGCACTGAAATATCTTCATCATCGGACTCAGACTGACACCTCCAAGCTTTTAGTTGGCTCACGTGCGCTGTTGTCGTGTACAGATGACCTTTCACTGTTGATTCCAATTCAGTCACCCGATACGTGTCATTCGGTAATACAGCCGTAACAGTCATCGGTCCTCTATACTTCGGTTGAGTCTTTGTCGGCTGCCCCATGGCTCTCGGACTTCTCTTCATAACAACAACCTCGCCTGGTTCGAACACTATTGTAGCACATCTGCGCTTATCGAAGGTGCTCTTCATTTTTCTTTGATTCTCCACGATTATATCTCGAGCTTCTTTTCTTACTGCCTCTGGATTCATCCACGAGTTATTCTCCTCATCTGCTAACCGTCTCAACAATCCATCATTGAATCTTGGAGAATATCCATGCAACATCTCAAATGGTGTCTTACCAGATGACTTGTTCACAAAGTTGTTCAGATTTCGTTCTACCAACTTGATTTTCACGTCCCAGTCCTTATGGTCTCTGTTCTCCATACCTGTAGTTATCGACGACAATATAATCCTATTTGCTCTTTCGACCATCCCATTTGCTCTAGGGTGTTTCGTTGAATTGAGCGTATGGTGAATTCCGTTATTCTTGCAGTACTTTTCAAACTGCTGTGACGTAAAACAAGAACCACGATCGCTTATAATTCGGTCCGGTAGTCCAAAGTCATTCACAAAGATGTCGACCGATTTCATTACACATGTAGTTGAAGTATTTCTAACTGGAAACAATCGTACGAATCTGGTTAGGTTGTCAATGATCACTAGTAGCTCCTGATTTCCCTTCGAACTTTTGACAAAAGGTCCCAGATGATCCATATGTATCACTGCAAACGGTCTTTTTCCGGGTTCAATTGCGTGCAGCAATCCCTGTTGCTTACCTGCCGGTAACTTATTGACCAAACATTCCAGACACATAGCTATATGACGTTTTACATAGCGTTTCATGTATGGGAACCAGTACATTTCCCTGATCTTCCCAACTGTTCTATTTGTGGCGAAATGCCCCATAAGGTCATGAAATTTGATTACAGTACCTTTCTGCATGCACTTCGGAATTACATACAGTAGTTTCAATTTTCCTTTATCGTCCACCCTCCTGAAGAGTCGGTTATTCTTCAGCTCGTACCCAAGAACTAATTGTTTTTCCTCCTTGGTCCGGTCCATATCGTTTTTCTGTAATATTTCTATCTTTTTCTTCAGTTCGTCATCTGTATGCTGGATCATTAGGATTTGATCTTCCTCAGTGAGAGTTAAGCATACCTCTAATTTCTGATCGATAAATGAATCTAGAGTATCTTTTGACTCTGCTACAGGTGCTCTACTAAGTGCGTCTATATGTGCCATTTTTGATCCTGATCGGTGTTTCACCTCGAAGTCATATTCCTGAATTAGATCAAACCATCTGGTTATCTGTGGATTCATGCATTTCTTTGTATTCATGTAGACCAAAGCTTGACAATCAGTGACGATAGTGAACTTGATCCCAATTAGGAATTGTTGCAATCTGTCCAACGTCCAAACAATCGCCATCAATTCCAATTTACTCGAGTGATATTTACTCTCAGTTTCTGTGGTCTTCTTGCTCACACAATATACTAGATGCCACTTGCCGTTCGTTCCTTTCTGCAACAACATTCCCGCTAACCCAATTGAGCTCGCGTCACAATGGACTTCGGTTTCCGCTCTCGCATCATAGTGTGATAGTATGGGTTGGCACATCAACGCATACTTCAGTTCTTCAAAAGCTCTTGTCTGTTCCTCTTTCTTCGTTCTTAAATCGTGTCAATGGATCAGCTTTCTGTGCATAGTTTTTTATTAATCTTCTAAAATAACTAGTCAATCCTAGAAATCTACGTAGTTCATGAACGTTACCGGGAATCGGAAAGTCTTTGACAGCTTTCAACTTCCTCGAACCTGGCTGAATGCCTTCTGCATTGACAACGAATCCTAAAAACTCCAGTTCTCTTTTCCCGAATTCACATTTTGTCAACTTCAGCGTCAATCCGGCTGTTCTCAGTCATTCGAACACTTCTCTAATCCGCTCCATCATATCTGTCCAATCCTTCGCTGGTATCAAGATATCATCGAGATAGCATAAGACCTTAGTGTTCATGAGTGGACCCAACATTTGGCACATCAATCTTTGAAACTCTGCTGGTGCATTTGCTAACCCGAATATCATACGTTCAAACTGTCCTGTTTCATCTGGAGTGATGAATGCTGTTTTCAACTTCGCTTCCTCCGTTAGCGGTATCTGCAAGTATCCATGAGCTAGATCCAATGTCGTAAAAACTTTACACCCAGCCAAATTTTCCAGTAAATCATCGATTCGTGGCAATGGGAATTTGTCTTTCACTGTCTGATTATTCAATCGACGGTAGTCCACAACTAATCGGTTTTCACCTGTCTTTTTCTTCACCAATAATACGGGACTAGCATACGGTGACCTAGTTTCTGTGACTATACCATTATCTTTCCATTCCTTCACGATATCGCTGATTGCCGTCCTCTCAGACAAACTTGTTCTATACGGCGGTACACAAATAGGTTTGCTGCCTTCTACTTCCTTAATGTCCATCTTAGTCAACGATGTACACCCAAGTTCCTCAATGGACAATGCAAAAACATCTCTATGCTCATTCACCAATGACCAAACTTCACGCTTTTCTTCTTTCTCAGTGGAATCGTCGAACTTTATCTCATCTAAACGAATTTCTCTTCTCTTACGTCCTCGTCCCTCACGCGTAGCACTCACATTAGCAAATTTCTTATCGGGATACTGTAATTCATCACACAGTTCATCCTTCACGGCCACACTTGAAATGATATCGTCCTCACAGGTTAGTTCAATGTCCCTCGATCCTATGACGGCCTCACTTACGCAGCAATCAGTCGAAGGACTCACTTCTTCATCCACTAGAACATCCAAGTTTTCACGTAGCTCATCACACACAAAAGAGTTTCTGACTTCGGGGTTTCCTACAGCTTCATCAGATTCTTCTAATTCCCTCATGCTCAGTTTATCAACAACGATTGACGCACGACCGATACACTGTCCTTCACCAAACTTGACAACATGTTCCCCTAAATTCAAAATAGGAACCTTCGTTTTCCCCTTCACGACTTCTAGCAAGATATCAGTATTTCCTTGGCTTCCTTTCATCAGCACCAGTCCGTCCTCCACATCTTCTGTTCTGGCATCGATGACCTCCATCGTTGCACCGTCAACTTCTTCTGGATTCATGGTCATCAGCTCTATACTTTTCTCCTCAGTTCCGACATCTCGAGCACATGGCAACTCACTTGCGTGCCACACGCGCAGTCTTCTTCCACTTCCGGCAAACTCAATTTCCAGCGACATCAGATAGTTCCGTCCAACTATCAAATGATACGACTGTGCATTATCATCGACGACCAACACATCCACAGCTGACTTTGCACCATCCACTTCCAAATCCACGTTAAGTTTCCCAAGTGCAACTGCTGATGGCTTCACCAGATCTCCATAACCGAATAATTCTTCTGATTTCGGCACATACTTGAGCTTCATATCCTCCGCTACGGACTTCTTCAACAATGCACACTACTTCCAGTGTCGATCAAACATGAGATGAGAAGCCCATCATTGATCCTAGCATTTTTGATGCAGTTCCCTTCGTAACAATGAGCACAACCATTTGCTGCCAAGTTGACTTTCGTCGTTGTAGTCTGATCACAGTGCTTTTGAATATGACCGGCCACACCACGGACTCTTGCAGGACAAAACCTTGCTATATGGCCTTTTGCTCCACATAACAAGTGACTGTTGCTCTCTCTCTCTGGTATTCGAACCCATCGTCGCTTAAGGTCGGAAGGACTCACCCTGAAGTCTCTGGTTTTCGCTGGCTTTCCATCTCGAATTTGATGAACCGGTCTTGGGGTTCTCGTTCTGTCACTAGGGAAGGGTGTCTTCAGAGTCCTCTTCACATCATCGAACCTATCTAGTTTCTCCGATAGCTCACTTGGAGACACCATATCACTCCATTCGTCCAGATAGTGTTCCTTAAAATCTGCTGGGGCGCGTTTTTTCATTTGATCGGTGATGATTAAATCTCTTAGTCGCTCAAACGTCGTGACCCCCAAAGCCGCTGTCCATCCATCAAAATAGGTACACAGTTCGTGGTAGAAGTCTCTCCAAGTGCCCTCTTGATTCTTGTTGCGCGAAGAAAACATCTGTCGGAACTTCTCTGGGGTGAGTTTGAATCTCCGCAATAACAATTCTTTAACTTGATTATAGTCCTGTACTTGCTCTTCCGGCTCGCGGGCAATTAACTGGTTCATCTCGTAGGGAAGAAGTCCCAAGAGCTCAGCTAACCAATCTTCCCGTGCCAGGGCCGCGCGACGAGCTTGCCGCTCGAACAGCACCAGGTACAGACTTATGTCTTCTTCCATCCTGAACTTTTGCATCATGTTCTGGAAATCCCGGCTGGTGGTTCTGCCGCGCCCAGCTTGATTATTCTCCTCTCTTCTGACTCCTGTCTCGATCCTCAGTCTTTCGAGTTCATGTTCCATCTCTTTTTCTCTACGCCGCTCCTCCATCTCCATCTCCATCTCTTTCTCTCTACGCCTGTCCTCCATCTCCATCTCCATCTCCATCTCTTTCTCTCTACGCCTGTCCTCCATCTCCATCTCTTTCTCTCTACGCCTGTCCTCCATCTCCATCTCTTTCTCTCTACGCCTGTCCTCCATCTCCATCTCTTTCTCTCTACGCCTCTCCTCCATCTCTTTCTCTCTACGCCTCTCCTCCATCTCTTTCTCTCTACGCCTCTCCTCCATCTCTTTCTCTCTACGCCTCTCCTCCATCTCCATCTCTCTACGCCTCTCCTCCATCTCCATCTCTCTACGCCTCTCCTCCATCTCTTCTCTCTCTTTCCTATTGCCTATGATCGTTTTCAGCATCTCTCTGCACGTCGCTTCGTTGTACAGTTCACTTTCCTGTATGGTACTCACTAGTTGCATTAAGTTGAACTGCGGTCGGACTTCTTCCCCCAAGTTGGCGGCCATGATCTCCAGATCCTCCTTGTTCCACTTTGCCAAATACACCATCTTTATTTATCGTCTCGATACCGCCGTACAACACTTGCTCCTTTTTCCCTGGGCAGGATTGCCCCTCTCAGCACCGGTTGTCGGGTTGACTTCACGAAAAAAAAAAACGTGGGTGCTCGACGCTGCTACTAACCTTCTATACGAACCGGGTGGTTCCACCGTCGCTAGGACACTCTTCTTCGAATTCAGCACACAATCTTGAGTCATTGAAGCCACGACCTCATCCTGTCGACTGCGCCAGTAAAGTTTACCCCGACTTCTTATCGGTCGTAGGTCCTCGGCTGTACCTCCACGACGGGCCCATAATAAATTTTAAAATATCCGAACCCACATGAATTTATGCAGTTGAATATCAAAAGACAATACGGAGATATTAATTTCAATGGTTGAGAAGACGTAAATATAAAACTTGAAATCAATGTTAATGCATGAATATCCAACTCGAAAGTAGGTCCGGCTAATTACTTCATATTTAATTTTCTGGTCTTCGTATCTGTAAGCGAACTCAATATTTAAAAAAAATAGAATTCAATACAATTTTTAAAATTGTTGATGTTTCTGAAAATCCCATAAAATTTCGCATTTCTACAGTAAATTCGGCAATTTTAACACTGATTCCTATGAGTATCACCCTTTTCCTGAACCTCAAAGCGATGCTGATGATGATTATGACGTCCATTCAAAAAGCCTCATTACTGATAGTATTGAAAAAGGGGCACACAAACCATTACAAAGGCATAAACTATTATACATATAGTAACAGGATTAGAAAAGTGACAAACCATTGTAAAGGCATATACACGTCTGAAACGCATTGCTAGGAAACCACGGTAACCAAAGTAAACGTTCCAAAAGTGATTGTTGAGGCCCAAAAACATTGTTGTCCAACCGTTTTTTGCCCATTTGGGGCATTTGCCCTGCTCTGACGAAATTTTAAAGTAGCCTATCGTTCAAGTCGGGTCCCATTTGGTATATATGCAAAATTTGCCGACGATCGATCTAAAGTTGTAGATTTGGATAGAGAACATACACACAGACAGACAGACAGACAGAAAATCAAATTTATATATACTAGCTGATCCCCGGCGACGTTGCCCGCCTCGTAAAAAATGTATGTAAGCATAGCTTATTAATTATTTCTTAATCAAAAACATTTCTGCATAAAGCAAGAAAAAATTACTTTTAATGTATTTTTAAATAGTTTAATTAAAAACTTCAGGCAATCACTTGTGGATACACAATATATTTTGTTTTTCAATCTGGTGCGCAGATGTACAAATTTTTTGGATTACCAACATGCAAACAGTCCGTGTGAAAAACAGGGCTCAAGTAGGTTGATACCTGTTACTGCTAACGACTGGCCTTACACTTTGTTGATTGTCACGGCAAAAGCTAAACCAATCGGGAACTGTAATCGCTTGAAAGTGAATGGCATTTCTTCAGTGATAATTGGGATACGTGGAATGAAGACGTCTTCTCCTTTGTCACATCCAGTTAGAATCGTTGCTTCAATGATGTAATTGTGCAATTTCTTCACGCAGAGTCTGCTCCCATTGCAGAGTCTCGGAGTCTCCAAATTTCTTAAAAGCATTATAGGTGCTCCGACTTTGAGGGTCAAGTTGTATGGTGCCACACCCGGAATATCCAAAGAGGTCAGAAATTCTGCAGGATACAGAACTATCTGCGCTGAGTCTGTGACAGTGTCAACCGATTTGTAAGATGTGGAGTCTCCCGGAATAATTTTTAGGACTTTTTCGTTGATCTTGTTCACACTGTCATTTTTCGGTGCCAGAATCGCTCTCTCACAAAGCCACTCATGGTTTCGGTGATTTTGTTGAATGTTTGGGAAGACTTTGTCTGCAAGTTCTTGAACTGAGTTTAACAACTGGCAAAATCCATTTGGGAACGTTATCAGTCCAGTGCTTGGGTCTACGGGAATTCTTCCATTGCCAAGTTTGCAAGTTTGATGTGAAAATGATAGCAGTGCTGAGTAATTTTGCAGTTGAAACTCGCCATGTTGGGGGAGTAATAATATTTTTTTAACTTCTTGCCAGAGTGTTGATGATTTGAGGTAAGCATTGAGTTCATCTGATGGCATTGAACAGTTTTATTCTCAGTTTTGTCGCCGTAGTTGTTGTTCCCTGACGTCAGTGACATCATGTGTCCAGCTTGTGCAGCGAATATTATTCAAACGCCTTTTAAGCATTTTTTAAATTGAAACTATACCTCTACGATGGGCGGATGATGAGATAAAGGCCCCATTACACTTACAGAACACCCTGCATATAGGCAAGGAAAAATGTCTGGCGTCTTCCCGGGTTTTCTTCAATTACTGGGAGGATTGGAAAAGTGACAAACCATTATAAAGGAATAAACTGTTATAATGGCAGAATTTTTTTTTCTTTTTTTTCTCTCGTTATTATTTATGCCGACAGATATGTATCAGATATTGTTTTGTGGGCTCACAAGCTTGCTTAGCCCCTAAATGTTTTGTAACTGTGTTTAAAAATCTTAAATAAAGGAAAATTTGAAATTTGAAATTAAAGATTTGACGAAGCATTGTAAAGGCATATATACACGTCTGAAACGCATTGTTGGGAACCACGGTAACCAAAGTAAACGTTCCAAAAGTGATTGTTGAGGCCCCAAAACCATTGTTGCCACACAGATTTTCGCCCATTTCGGGCATTTGCCCAGCTCTGACGAACTTTTAAAGTAGCCTACGGTTCAATCCCGGACCTGTTTGGTATATATGCAAAATCTGGCGACGATCGGTCTAAAACTGTAGATTTGTATAAAGAGCATACATACATACATACATACTTTCACATTTATATATAAGATAGTTATAAAATGGATTTTCTGTCTGTTTGTGTGTATGTTCTCTATACAAATCTACAATTTTAGATCGATTGTCGCCAAATTTTGCATATATACCAAATGGGACCCGACTTGAATGATAGGCTACTTTAAAACATTGTTAAACCTGGGCAAGTGCCCGAAATGGGCTAAAACTGTCGGGCAACAATGGTTTCTGGGCCTCAACAATCACTTTCGGAACGTTTACTTTGGTTACCGTGGTTCCTAGCAATGCGTTTCAGACGTGTATATGTCTTTACAATGGTTTGTTACTCCTTTAATGCTGCCAGTATATTTACAATAGTTTATGCCTTTATAATGGTTTGCCACTTTTTCTATAGTAGTCGGAATCATCATCAACATCACTTTGAGGGTCAGTCAAAGGATGATCCTCATAGAAATCAGTGTTAGAATTGCCGATTTGCCGTAGAAATGCAGAAATTTAGTGGAGTGGGGGTGGGGGAGGGAGTTTCCTTCCTCATCCATAACTTTTGAAATTGCATAGAATTCCCGATTTCTGAAATGTTGTGTTTGCTTAGAGGTATACGAAGCCCAGGAGATTAAATATGAAGTAATTAGCCGGACCTACTTTTTGTTGGATATCTATGCAATAACATTGATTTCAACTTTTTATTTAAATCTTCCCAAGCTCGAAAATTAAAATGTGTATGTATTGTCTTTTGATATTCAACTGCATAAATTCATGTAGTTTAGGATGTTTTAAAATTGATTATGGGCCCGTAAAAAAGTATATCGAAAAAATTCCACAGCTTTAATTAAGCATTTTTTAAAGCTGAAACAGGCAAATGGATAACTTGAAGTTCGGGGGAAATCGAAATACTTGGCGCCCCTTAAAAAAGGAAAAAAAAAATATTAATTTCTACGTTTCTTTAAATCTAGATTTTTTTATTCCATGAGTCGCCATATTGGTTGACTTAGACACGGTTTGTATGTCCCTCAAAGACACGGAGATGGAGATATCACGTGATCCAAAAAGCCTCATTGAAGAAATCCCGGGCAGCGCCGGGTATTATAGCTAGTATTATAATTGTGTTTGGGCATTTAATTAGTTTCATTTTTGCTTTATCATGATATTGAGTAAAATATTTGCAATATGCCTGGGACAACTATCACATACTTGCGTCAACTGTTCGCAGTTCTATGAAACTGCTGATGCAACCTTCGTCAAATCGAACCTTCGAAAAGAAGCGAATTTTACAATAATAAAATTCGCAACCAAAAATAAATGTGATTCATCAAGTACCCACAGAAAACTTCCCCACGAGGGTCAACACACTCCATTTCGCTGAATTTTAGTGGAGCTCGAGACTGGATTAATCCCGGGCTACTGATGTGTTGCAAATTTTACAATGTTAAATAAAAAAAATGCATGAGATTCGTCCAGGGACACCCGAGATGAAACCTGTCAACTTCTCCATAGGGCCACAAGCTGGGGGCTTGTCGGAGATCCCCCGCAGCGAGCGACGCGAAAAATTTTCATCTAGATTGATTTTACCAACGAATAAAATCCAGGGCCTCAACTAATTACACGGGACCCAACTCACATACTTTTAGTGGGGGCCCCGTACAGGCTTTATCTCGGGTATTATTCGACAGCTTGCTATAATGTAATACACAAGGAGTCAGCCAACTCCACACTGGAAATATATATTTAGTGTGGTGTTGAGACAGCCCCCCCCCACCCGCCCATTCTAAAAATATGCACGAATATGATACATCCCCCCACGATTTTTTTTTATTTCGATAACGTTTCGAGATTAATTTATATTTATTATTATTTTGGCTTATTTTTTTTTTTAATTAAAACGAACAAACAGCAAATTACAATATACAAATATATAATCTAAATATACATAAAATTGATTTTCTGTCTGTCTGTCTGTCTGTCTGTGTGTGTGTGTGTATGTGTGTGTATGTCTGTTTGTGTGTGTGTATGTTCTCCATACAAATCTACAATTTTAGATCGATCGTCACCAAATTTTGCATATATACCAAATGGGACCCGACTTGAACGATAGGCTACTTTAAAATTTCGTCAGAGCAGGGCAAATGCCCCAAATGGGCAAAAAAACTATAGGGCAACAATGTTTTTTGGGCCTCAACAATCACTTTCTGAACGTTTACTTTGGCTACCGTGGTTCTTTTCATGAAGTTCGATAAAATATGAAAATTATCTTAATTTATTTCACTAGTGTATGTCCACCCGTTATCGAACGTCTCGGTACCGATCTCACAATCTTCTTCTGAACCTTCTTCCACTTTTTTTTTTCTCATTAACCTTACAATAACCATCCGGTAAAAATTTTTAAATCCTCCGATCATACATACCCCCAACACCTGTGTTACTTCAGTGTAAACATGTTAAAAAATAAAGTCTTACTTTATATAACTGAAGTCCCGTGTGCCGACAAGAGAGCGCGTACCTTTTCTCTGCATATCCTCCACCATGTCTTTGGTTTCCGGAAATAAACTTGGAAGTCTGGGGGACGGGCACGGTCATTATTGCTGGGGGGGGGGGCACGATGAAGATGTCAGTTCATATATACACATATACATTATATCAGTCGATTCCACCTTTGATGATAGAGGGGCAATACCACCCCCATATCTCTGCCTATGGGCAAAACGAAGTAAACCCCGAAAAGCAGAAGAATCACTTAAATAGAATGTGAGTAGTCTTTTTAAGAATGAAACCTAACATAAAATTTGCTTTTTTGACCACGTGGGTTGCTCGAACTAAAATGAAGAACAATGCCTTTTTTAACGCTCAAAGTACTCCATTCTGCTAGCTGCATGGGCAATCATATTCAAGTTTGTCTGAAGTATTTCGCTATTGATTCTTCTCACTAACCTTCCCCCCCCCCCCCGTTCTATTAGCTTCACGCCATTTGCGACTTTGTTAACAATCTCAACGATCCAGCTTATCACCGTATGACATCATTCTATTAGTTATAACCCTGATTGAGTTTATCGACAAAAAGTGAAAAAAGAATGCGACCAAGTACTCTTCTTTGGAAAAATGCATTAGTGACACTTGTCCAATCAGAAAATTCCCCGTTCACCATGATTGCTGTGACCTTTCTCGCAACCACGAATGTATCCAATTCAACAAGCTCCACCAAGTCCCAATCTCATGTAAACACTTCAGGAGTTCACCATGTTGGACCAAATCGAATTCCTTTCTGGAAATCAAGATGAATAAATGTCGACGTTTTTGCCTTACTCACGTAATCATAGAAGCAAAGGAGGTTGGTTACACATGATTTTCCTTTCCTGAGCCCATGCTGGCCCACGATAATGAATGAATAAAATAAAAAAAACTCCGAGTGAATAGTCATGAGTTCGAGTTCCGGTGGAGACCAGACGACATTTCTTTCAAAGTTTATCTCGGCATAATATCCAAAAAATATCTGTTTCCTTGAGATCTTGAGCTGAGAAAAAAACTGTCTCTCTCAATCGGTCGTCAAAGATATTGAGTTAGTTGGTTTTGGAACGCGCTGATGAAATGCCGCTATTGTTGAGAGAGGAAAATTTTTAATATTAATTTACGATTTAGTCCTGCCGAATACATTTTAAATAAAAGATATTTTTATAAAAGGTGTCGTCACTCCTCCTGCCATCCACCACCTATAATTGGTTACATCGGACGTGATTTAGTCGCGAGTCTAAAATATTTTTTATACTGCGCTACCGGTAATAATAATAATTAGATATTTTTTTCTTCGAAAATCTAACCATGGATCAGAAACCGAGTAATGTCAATCGAGTAGCTATCAAACCTCCACAGTTCTGGCGTTCAAATCCATTTGTGTAGTTCCTACAACTCGAATCGCAATTCACTCTCGCTGGAGTGACGGCGGAGATCACAAAATGTCATCATTTCGCGGCGGCATTGGCACCAGAAGAATTGGCCGTGGCTGGTGACATGCTTGCTAGTCCATCCCGCTATGACGCCATACACTTGTGTGCCCAGTACGCAGATACCGAGGGTCAGCGTCTCAAGGACTTGATTTCCGGCATGCAGTTGTGTGACAAGAAGCCCTCTCGGCTGCTGCTCGAAATGCGGAGCAAAGCGTCTGCTCACATCGGAGACGACCTCTTATGAGATCTCCTATCGCCTTTTCTATTAAAAAAATGTGTGATAGGAGTCATTGAATTCCCTTATACATGTTTTTATTGTTCTCTATTCTATAGTCCGTTTCAGGTTAACTATGCAGTGAAGAGGAAGCTACGATGGAACCGCATCACTCGTTGCTATGGGAACGAAAGCCTCTTAACCAATGTATCGATGTGCGGCCTTGGTAAAGTATGGCCGATTCTCGCCAATCTCACTAAGAAAAATCTTTTTTTACGTGTAACGTAATTGCACAGTTAAATTAGTAATACAAGATATACAGAAGACTGGATGTTGTGAAGATATTTATTATTTGAGATGTTAATTTTTTAAGGAAGGAAAAAACTCATCTCTGCCTCTACCGGGAGTCGAACCCGGGTCCCTCGATTGCCGGACGAGTGCTCTGACCACTAAGCTACAGAGGAGATAGAGATTTTCCTTCGCTAGAGCGTATATATGCCGAACGGAACCGTGCAATGGACAGTGAAACCGATCAGCTAATAGCTCATGGACGACGAGCCACCAGATGGCTATATATATGACATGAATGTCGCTCTCCACTTGTTAATACAAGATATACAGAAGACTGGATGTTGTGAAGATATTTATTATTTGAGATGTTATATACGCTCTAGCGAAGGAAAATCTCTATCTCCTCTGTAGCTTAGTGGTCAGAGCACTCGTCCGGCATTCGAGGGACCCGGGTTCGACTCCCGGTAGAGGCAGAGATGAGTTTTTTCCTTCCTTAAAAAATTAACATCTCAAATAATAAATATCTTCACAACATCCAGTCCTCTGTATATCTTGTATTAACAAGTGGAGAGCGACATTCATGTCAAATTAGTAATAATTATAGAATTAAAAACAAACCACTGCCGATACTTTCAGAAATTCAAGTGAAGTTTTTGAAATCGTTTTGTTTTTTGATTAGAAAGTGTTTTAAAAAATTTAGAAAAAACAATTATCTTCTATCAGAGCGTGTCACTTACTCTTCATTGATGTGCCGTAAGTAACACTAAAAATTTAAAAAAAAATAGTAATATTTCCCTTCCCTCAGCTGAAATTAATTTATGAAAAAAATTCCAGACAATAATATGAAAGCAACATATAATTTTAAAATACTGTATGGCTCTCAAAAAAACTTGGGGATTTTTAATTTTCTCTTCAATTTACATGGAAAAAAATAATGTTAAATAAACTTTTTGAAGCCAATCAAAAAAAATTAAGAAGCAGATTAACTCTGTTTTCACGTGTAAATGCAGGAATAGGACCAAATAATGATAATGATACGGAAAAGTTTAGAATTTTTTTACTCACTTTTCTTGCCGAAATTTCCGTCACTCGACCCCCGCCCCCCTTCCCCGAACGGTATGCGTCGATTCCACTTGTTTTCACGACAGTTTTTTAATCTTTTGTTACTGTTGGATAAACCATACGGATGATTCTTATCTAGTTTTGTTTACAGCGGGTATTCAAAAACCAAAAATATAGTGTGGTGATGCTAGTGCTGGTGGATGTCTCGTTCTTTTGGAAACATGCTCTGAGGCATGTCTCCTTTTCTTTTTTAAGTTATTTAATAGAAGAAATAGAAGAGAGAGAGAGATTTTTACAACATGTTCGGTCCACAGTTGGAGCCAGACTGAACTCCAATACAAGAAGACATTAGATAATACCTAGCTAGTGAGTGGCATAAAAAACATAATAAAAATATAAAAATTGTACAAGACAAGCAGCGCCACAGTACTCCCCCACGAGTCTGAAGGACGGCATATGGCATAATGTAAAAAAATATGATAGTATAGTTACGACAATTTGACAATATAGTTACGACAGCTAATATAGCATTGGCATGTGCAAAAAAAAAAAAAAAATTGTTCGGAAAATTCAAAAAATACGCAATACGAAATTTTTTTAAAAAGTAATGAAATATTCATATGCACAATTAATAGTCGAGCAAAAAAAATTACAAATGATAAAAATTAGTAATTGTACGTATATGCAAAAACGATTACTAGAATAGGTAATAGACGTATATACATATAAAAAAATTGAAAAATGAAAATTTTGCTAAACATAATATTAATTTCAAAAAATGTTGCAAAAAACAATAATATTATTCATTTCAAAAAATATGCAAATAAGAATAATATTAAGGAATTCTTATACGAACCGTACGCCCTGATCGAGTTACATAAGGCTGTTTTGGTTCATTGAAAGGTGATTGCTCATTCAAAGTGCAATCAAGCAAAAATGCTGGTTTCAATCTGTCTATTGAGATTTTCGTTAGTTTGCCTTTCATGTTCACTGTATATACTTTTGGAGATCGTTCAATCACTTTATATGGCCCCAAATATGGTTGTTGAAGGGAGCTTTCGTACGGTGTCCAGCCGCACGAACACACGGGAAGAACCAGCAAGTTCTTTATGAACGAAAACGTTGTGAGTCCCATGCCTTGAAGTTTGGATCGGACGTAAAGTGTTTATGTGATCTCGTTGAGCCCGTAGAAATTACGGCTGTGTTGGCTGAGGATCGTAACTACAGAAGAATTCACCAGGTAGGCGCAATGGTGATCCATAAACCATCTCAGCAGCAGAAGTGTTGATGTCCGGTTTGATGCTGGCTCGGATGGACAGAAGTATGGTAGGTAACACTTCAGTGAAACGTTCCGTGGCATGGCAGCGTATGGCACCTTTGAGCTGCCGGTGGAACCTTTCAACGACGCCATTGGAGGCCGGATGATACGCTGTCGTGCGTGTTTTCTGAGTTCTAAGAAAACGAACGAATGCACGAAACAAATCACTTTCGAATTATCTCCCTTGATCGGTGGTAACCGATTCCGGAACTCCGAATCTGCTAATCCAGCCAGAGTAGGATGTCTCTACGACAGTTTCTGCTTTTTTGGTTTTCCATCGGGAAAGCCTCTACCCACCTGGTGTATCGATCCACACAGGTAAGGCAGTAGGTGAAACCCCGAGAAGGAGGAAGAGGACCAACAATGTCGATGTTAATGTGCGAGAATCTGCATTGAGGCAAAGGGTATGTACCTTTGACCTTTGAAGACCGGGCACACCCCGCTTCCCATCTCAGAGAGATATCGAAGCGTTCCCGAAGGATAGGTGTGTCCGGAAAGTTTTATTAAAAACAACATAACATGACCACTTCAGAAGAAGGCAGCAAAATAAAATAATTTACATAAAAATTGATCGTCAACTCCTGAAGTCATAGAACAAATGAATAAAATCTAAACAATCAACGCCAATGGGCAATCAAAATTATAAACGGGATTATAAGATGGTGGTGTATAGCCGTCCATCCCATAAAAATATAGTAATCGTCAATGGATCGATTGATTGCCGATAATCTTGGAATATAAAATTTTGAATCACGGTGAATTATTCGCAGTCATCATCGTCTTGGCCGCAAGTCGTTACCGGAATCGTCACCGGGTGAACTAAGATCAGCACAATTCACTATATAGCCGAGTAAATCACACTTAATTCGTCCTTGCCATCAATGACTTGATTTATCTCCTCCTTGCAGGTGAACTTGCTTCTGTTTTCCATTTATCGGTTACTTTTGTTTTGACGCCGACGGGGTCGAAGATCATATTTCCTCTTGAGATCAATCAACGGGGCTCTCGCCGGTTTGAACTCGTCATCGCTCCCACCGCTCAGACGCGCACTTCCAGTTTTCTTAGTATGTATGCGGTATTGTTATCTCTCTCTCGAGGAACAATATAATCCACCACACCCGAGCAAGGCTCATAGGGCTCTTCAAAACTCTTCTTTTGAAACACAGTCGACCGTTTTCGGGAATAGCACCAAAATGAATTTTTTTTTGTATATGGGCAAGATGTCAGGTAATGCCATAAAGATCCAATCTCACCACAACGCACACATGGTGTTGTCCGACTTCTTGAAACGTTCTAGATATGTCGGTAATGGGCCGTGCTCAGTTATCATAATAATTTTCTCTAGACCAAATAGTACCATTCCACCGGACGCGTTTCTGTATCTTGTAGGCATCTTTATGTGCATTCTTGTCCCATAGCTGTTGCCACTTTTGTAACAGGTCACTTTTTAGCGCCTGTTTGATGTGACTGCGTGGTAGCAAGAGTTGTTCTTCCGTTGGGAGATTAAGAGCATCTTTGACCAATCTGTCCGTAATTTCATTCCCCGCTATTCCTGCATGGCCTTTGACCCATTTGATACTGATAGACGGATGGTTGTATAAATGCCGTCCGTGAATATACTAATAACTTCATCCGATGAGCATTGTTCCGCACAAGGCAGCGGAACTTGATTCTGGAGCAAGTCCACACTGGGATGATGAAGCCAACTCCTATCGTTCCCTTCGTAGCCATCAGGTGTTATAAGAATACCGTCCATCCAAACCTCCTTACCCAAATGCAGGATTGTAGATCGACGAGCGTCATATTCAACATATAGGCTGAGCGGAGGGTTTTCCGTAGCAGTGTACAGAACATCATTGGCCGTAGTTCTGTATGCACCAGTTACATACAATAAGAACGGACGTTGGGCAACATCTACTTATTTACGGAGTCTCTGTGTCGGGTTTTTATACCAGATGGCGCTTGCGTATGAAATTTGCCGTTGTACAACCGATCTGTACAAAATGTCCCTAAATTTTTGCCGTATACCCCACTTTGGACCTGCTATGCGTCTCAACTTTTGCATGGTGTCTTGAGCCTTATCAATTTGTTTCGCCACATGCGTCGTGAATTTTAACTGATGGTCAATATGCACTCCAAGATATTTCATGCATTTAGGTATTTGCAGTCGAACACCATTGATTCTTATGCAGGGACGCTTTTTCTTGGGGTGTGGCCATAGTAATTTAGTTTTAGTCACCTCCATGCTGAGACGATGATCTTCTAGCCATTTTGACAGTTCGTCAAACGTGGCATCCGCAGTGCTGCCAATGTCGTTGGGAGTTCTCGCCGAGATCACAAAGACCAGATCATCGGCGAAAGCTTGGACATAAACATCCGGTCCCCAATTCTTTTTCAGCAGTGAGTCAAGCACGATAGACCATAGTAGCGGACCACTGCATGAGCCTTGAGGACAGCCGATGGCCTGATGCTTTTCCGCGTCTCCTCCATCAGTTGGCATCACAACCATTCGATCTTTTAGCATGTTCTCCACTATACAAATGAGATTGTAAGGAATCGGTAATTTTCGTATAGTATTGATTATTATCTCATGGCGGACCGAATCAAAAGCACCGCGAATGTCTATGGAAACTATGGCCGTTACTTGACCTCGTCGATGTCTAGTCGTGATCTGTTCCATCAGTGATGCTATTGCTTTTTCTGTCGAGCCACCTGTACGAAATCCGAACTGTCTTGGGCTAAGCCAGTCTGCCTTCTCTAGATAGTAAGTGATCCGTTACACCACCAATTTTTCTAGGACTTTACCCATTGTACAGAGTAAACAGATGGGGCGAAACGACTGCAGCACCCCTGGATCCCTATCTTTCTTCATTAAAAGCAAGACCTTACCACGTTTGAAACACTTTGGGAACACAGACAACTTGACTAAACTATTGAAGATATCTGTGATAACATGACCATGGGCTTCGACTAGGGTTTCAAAAGAGGAATATTTATGTTATCAATAACCGGAGCTCGTTTATTGTTCAGTCTTCTGACTATTTGATTGATCTCCGTATAGGTGAATGGTGGATCCGTCATAATCGTAGATGGCGTGTATGGAGTCAAATTTATAGTATCCGGGAGGTTCGGAAAAATCTCCAATTGTGCTTGGGCCGCTTCCAGCATTGTGGCACTAGTATGTGGACCGTTGGACATCATTACCTGTGGTGGTAGACGCTTCGTTTTGAACATAGATTTGTATGCTTGTCCAAATGGGCGGCTTTCCTGTGTGCAGAAGGCAATCTAACTAGTTGTTTTTGCCTTGTTTACGGCCTTAATATGCCCTGCTCTGAATTTTCTAAACTCCATCCTCGCCTGTACTCTATCATCACCCTTGGCCCTAATGAAATGAAGCTGCTAATTCATCAGTCCACCATTTCAAAGAAGCGGTAATACGCGATTGTGCATAGCCCAACACCTGTATACATCGTTTTTGCAGCTGCTGCATTGAGGCATCAAAGCATGCATTAACCTGATCCTCGTCTAAAACCATGTGAAGTTGTTCTGGGAGGTCTATGAAGATCTGCTCTGTAGCAGGCCTGATCTTTGCTAATCGTCTTGCGGTAGTTCTATACTTCGTAGGTTTTTGATATCTAGGCGTAATATTGAGTTGTAGATGGATATACTTGTGCGTACTATACGAATCTTCCGTACCTACTGACCAATCGGAACGCCTGTAAATATTTTCTGACGTAGTAAAAGTAAGATCTGACCATCCTTTGCGTCATAAAATTCGTAGGTAGGTCTTGTCCGTCTAGTATTAAACAGAAACAAGTTCCTGCTGGTGAGAAATTCCTGCATCGCGCGCCCTCTTGGATCCGTCTCTCGATAGCCCCACCACGAAGAATGGCAATTTGCGTCCGCACAGAAGATAATGTCGATACCTGGTGCTGACTCGCAAAGATCATCCATCTCCTCTATGGCTTCGTCTACTTCTTCGTACGGAGAAATGTAGACACTTGCAATTATAAGTTCACGTCCCTGCAGACTTATCTGAACAGCTACCAGGTGGCGGCCGATCTTGTACGTAGCCGGTCTAATATGAGTCGATGGGACTAATATAGCACTTTAGCATAGTTGCGCCGTCCACGACTGCCATGATTGTGGAATACCACGTAAAAGACCTCCATTTTGACATGGTTCTTGAAGTAGAACCACATCTACTGACTGTGCTCTTACGAAAGCCTCCATTGATCCGGTGATTTTATACAGACCTTTATTTTACTTATTCGGTATTGACTAGTGTTTGTGGTTTTTTTTTATATGTTTCATATCTGTGTATTGCATTCTATTCTGTTTGATTTTATTATATTTACAATGTTTCGGTCATACCTTGCTGTAATTGGATTGTTTTCTGTAGCGTGGTATTAAATAAATAAATAAATAAATAAATAAATATGTTCGACACAGATCTTAGCTTTGTCTGCGTTTAATTGGAGGAGACGAAGTCCGCACCTTACTTGGTTGTTTTTTGCCGAATGTGACGTCATCAGTTTCGTGTTCATGTACTGCCCAGATTCAGGCCCATAGTTAGTAACTTACTATTACACCTTTCTCTTCGAGCGTCACGCATTACCAATCTCTACGTCGCTGATTCAATAACTGGTGAGTCGACCGCAGGCCTATTGTGAGGAGAAAACTGGGACATTCTCTGCTCCTCGACCTGTGGTTCGTGCTAAAGCGGAGGTCTTGCGCCATATTCATGAGCACACAGTCAACACATCTGTCCGTTCTGTCCATATGAGTGTTGACCGGTTGACTATACCCGGCGGTCATCTGCATTCGTCTTGTCGATACGCCTCGTATATTTTGCCAGTTCCGATGGCGATGGCGTCCGAGTTCACGTGTGTCGACATATACCCGCCTTTCCTCACGTACTACTCCTTGTGAGAGATGGTATTTTGTTCGTCGTTGGTCTTGTCGAAAGTGTTCCCTCGCTGTACCTAGTGTACTGTTCCTATAGTCGAAAGTAAATGTATAATGGTCAGACGTAATGTGTTTCCGTCGGTATAGTGGATGACAGTGACGCCCATGAGGATCATAATCATACCTCCTGACATTTCTTTGAGCATAAAAATTGGGAGGGTTTGTGGCCTTACTTGACGGCTGAGCCAACTGTTCTTCTGCGTGTTGTACCTGCCTACGTCTATATAACTTGAAAGAGTCTAATTTCGCCGCACCGCTGCTAGTGCTGGGTAGGTAGCTCATTCGCTGGTGACGAGCCTGGGGGATTTCTGTTGCGTTTTTTTGCCATGCCGACTATTTTTACAGCCCTGAAGTTCTTCTCTCAGTTGCTTACGGCCATGTGTTTTTGTTACGGTATCAGTCCCTTTCATAGTCCGGTCATAGTCTTCACATCGTTCAGCCCAGCCCAGGATTGTCTTATTTCGTTCACGTTTTGCGATGAAGTAACCTCAGCTTGTAAATATGATTCCACTGGGTTTGACAAGTGTAGCGAGGAGATGTCCACTTCCTTCGTCCTTTCAGATGCAAGCCGCCTGTCCGATAATATTTGATATTTGGACCACTTTTGGCCACTGTCCCCCATTTTTGCAACTTCTGCCCACGTTCTCTTTGATCCAAGGGAGGAAGGTGACAACACTTTCTCAGCTGGAAGCGCAGTGCCATTCTTCAGTTGCTTATTCAAATGCAGTTGTGGCTAGGAGTCCACCTTTTCAAATTCTATCGAGGGACCGTTCGTTTGCCTAGACTTGTCAATTTTTACTTTACGTTGTGTCTGAGGTTTGGGAAGTTCCCAAGGTAAAGTGGTTTCGTTGTTCCAGCTATCCTCAACGTAAAATATTGAGGTTGGGAGTTGAGAGCATACTGTCGTCGTTGGGGTAACACAGGTGTTCCTCTCTCGTGGGACGTCTGGTCCCGTACCATTATATTCTGTATGACTTTGGGAAACTACTACAAATTGAAAGTTCTGTTGCCGCTCGTCGGTGAGACAATCTTCCCGATCTGGTGAGTCCACGTCCGGAGCATGATCCCAGATCGTCTGAGTTTCTTTGTCAATAAGTGGACCAGTTTCACTCCGACACACTGACAGATGATCAGTTTGAGTGTCTCTACTAAAAAATATGTTATGTTCTCGCTGATTCACGCTCTTGACTACTGACTGCTTACTTTCGTAACACGAAGCGACCGTTAGAATACAATCTGACCGAAGTTCATTCGTACATGATACGATTGGAGAACGTTGCGTGCTAGTTTGGCCCATTACACGATCGCTGACGTTTTGGGTCATTTTGCGCCGTAATCCAGGGGAGGTTGCTTTGTTTGATCTACTTTTGACGTTAGAATTCTTCGTAGGCGAGGGTTGAGTTTCTGACTGCCCAACTATCTCCATGACCAGATCGACTAATAGACGGCGAACAGTGTTTTGATCATTTAATGACACCTTGCGCCGCACCCGCCGAGATTCCAAGTCGATTTAATTACATCTATGGTGCCTTTTAGCAGGCACTGTAGACTACCATGATCACTGATAGGCAGGCGGTGATGGGATCTGCCCAACGAATCTCTTCGGAGATCAGTTAAAAGTGTCCAGATGTTCCACGCAGCATCATACGTATAGGAGCCATCAGCATCGAGAGTTCCATTCGTTTTTTGGTCACCTAAGATCGCTTTTACCACAGAAGTTGGCTCAATGTTCTTTTGGGTCTGGGGATGCAAAGCCGGAGTCACGGCATCTGAAGCACGAACGTTGATTTTAGGAAGTTCCTCTTGGGAACTAATCCGTAGAGAGGAGTAGCAGTCTTCATTGAACATTGGCAGCTTCGTGTTGCGTATGAAGGTGTCCCAGGTCCACCGGATAAGTCCAAAGCATTCAAAAGTTGCGAGCTGTAGACACTGGTGACATCAATATGGTTCTCCGATGACGTGGTGTTATTCATGGCCAAGTGGTGTCGCAATTGTTCGAATTTCATGTTGATCAAAGATTTTGTTCAGTAATGTGACTTTGTATTATCTTTGCTGTTGTTTGTGTTAATTTTATTTATTATACCTTATACTAGGCAACTTTGCTTATAATAATTATGCTCGGCCTTTGAAAGAACAGTAGTGCATCTTAAAGTAATCTGCTCTCGAGGCCAGTCGAACATAGAATTCAAGAATAAGAACTCCTTTATATTACAAATAATAAGATTGGCCTTGTTACAAGTTATGGAGCCATAGAGGAATAATACAGGCTCTACAATAATGACAAATCTATGGGCTTGTATTAAGATGGCGGGTTTCATTGAATTTACTTTGAAATAGATCAAACTTTAATTAAAAACGATTTCCGATGATAAATTTGAACCGAACACCCATGGCACACATAAAGTACACAAAAAAATTATTCAATCAACCAGCATTTGATGAATTTGAAGTCCAATGGGAGGGCTAACGCTATAGACAATGGCCGACCGATCCTCAATTCACTCGGCTCGATGAAAGTGAAGATAAATTTCCATCTCGACGCCGTAGACGCTTGCTTCGGAGTTCTTAAGAGTTCTTTCGATGTCCCCCAACTCACGGCACACCAGGAACCGTCAGCTGACAAATGGTTACGCCGGGATATGATGTAATTCCGGAGCTCCGTCAAAAGACGTCTTAACGGTGTAGAATCCATTGTCGCTTTCAAAAAAAGGGTATGCACCGATGGAAGATCGAGCGTGACGATGCACTTTTGAGCGTTGAAACTCGATGCACACCCTGGTCCATCGTGTGACATCCTTGCGAATAGAACTCCACACAAATCGTTGATGAATATGGTCTACAGTTGATTTAACGCCTTCATGGGCGAGGTTATGAAGAACCGTAAACCCGTGATATCGGTGTTTTTCTGGTACGTGGGGACGGATAATTCCAGTGGATGAGTCACAAAAAAGTTCTGTACCCTGAGGACTGAATTTGATAGGTTTTATATCGAGCACCCCACCTGGTTGTCGGAGGGCCGTTAATTCGGCGTCTGTACTCTGTGAAGTAGCAATAGCTGCGTAATCAATCGAGTCAGGTAAATTAATTTCGGACAATCTGGAAAAAGCATCCGCTACAACATTTCGCTCACCCTGAATGTAACGAACGTCCGTAGAAAATTGAGATATATATATTCTAAATGACGACGTTGTCTGGGAGAGCTTTTATCATTGACATTGTGAAAAACATAAGTTAGAGGCCTATGATCACTGTAGATCGTAAATGGTCTGCCTTCTAACATGTGTCTGAAATGTTTAATAGAACTATAAACCGCAATCATTACTCGCGATCATTAAGTACTATAGTTTTTTTCAGTTTTCGTTAACTTTCGAGAAAAAAATGAGAGTGGTTCGACGACACCATCGGAAGCTTGTTGTAAAACAGCTCCGAGAGCGAAATCTGATGCGTCCACTGTCAACGATAGATGAGCATCGTGTTTAGGATGAGCCAAAAGCATGACGTTGGTAATAGCATGTTTACACGTTTCGAAAGCAGCAATAGTTTCCCCCGACCAAGCGATGAGAGATTTATTGTTCCTGATAATTTTCCACAAGACTTCGGGATTGCAAAACAAGAAGCGGTTCGACGGACAAACACAGATTTATTTACAGAACAGCAATTTACACGTATCTACAAGCTAATCAGAGAGCTGCGATCAACGGCAGCGATGTCTCCCTTCACTCCGGTGATGGCAGTGGCGATGTCTTCTTTCACCTCTGTGACGGCAGCGTTTATGTCCTCCTTCACCCCAGCTATGGCAGTGGCGACGTCGTCCTTCACACCGGCGATGGAGGTGTTTACGGCGGTGACATCCTCTCTGACGTCAGTGATGGAGAGATTGACAGCGGCAACGGAGGTGGTGACATCATCTTTCATGGCAGCGCTTGTAGCCTCTATCCTGTCATTCACGGTTGCAATGGATGTGTTGACGTCTCTCATGGCTCTGCTCGTATTCTCTTCGATGTCTGTTTTCATCTGGCCGATCACAGAAATCAGTTGATTCAGCTGTTCTCGCATCTCGTCCATGTCTATCTTTCTTGTCTTCATGCAAGTCTTGAATTATCCCACTTCTGACACCAAATTGTTCCGGATAATTTTCCACAAGACTTCGAGGTTGCGAAACAAGAAACGGTTCGCCGGACAAACACAGATTTATTTACAGAACAGTAATTTACACGTATCTACAAGCTAATCAGAGAGCTAACAACTTTCTTGCAAAGTTTAAACGCAACTGACTTCAGCAATAGAGTCTGTCTATTCGAGTCTTTTTTAGCCTGTCTAGCCTCTCTCAGGCTAAGCGCAAATTGAGTCGCGTGCAGCGTTCGCGGGTGGGCGGGACCTGAGTGCGATGACGTCAACACGCCCCACGCGTAGTGAGGGGATGCGCATATTGGAACGCGTTCCCAGTGCACGTTTTAGAAAGGAAACAATTTCGGAGGACTGGAACCACAGAGTAATAATACTATATCTTATATCTTAAGTCTATGACTGGAACCTTGCCATTTGTTCATTTGGGAGGCTCCCGGAGCCTGGATTATTGGTAATTAAAGTTGACATTAATGAAGACAACATTAATTAAAAAGAAAATACGGGAATGCGCTGAAAAATATACATTAAAATACCGTATATAAAAACGTGAACACAAAGAAATAATAAAAAATTAGGATTGATGACAATTCAGAATTAGAGAATAATTAAAAAACTATTGAAAATTCAGATGTTTCTGATGAAGTTTTCCTTAAAAACACTAAAGGTACATAAATTAATGAAAACCTTACATTAATTAATCGAAATTGAAAATGGATAAAAATTAAGGTAAATTTAGGAGGGATAAAAATTTTAATGAAAATTAAAGGTTTATGAAAATTAATGAAAATATATAAAATTCAAAATTTAGAATGAATCGTACAATAAACTTAAAGATTATTGTATGATTATTAACAGAAATTGGATTAATGAATATTCCGAAATTAATGGAATTTTTCCGAAATTAATCCCATAAAGAATGAAAATTTGGAACTTCTGAAAAGTTAAAACAAATGAAACGATTGATCACAATTTAAAATTAATAAATAATTCCAAAACTGCTGGGAATTCATATTTAATGGAAAAATAGATTAGTGAAACACCAGAATTAGTGAAATTAATAATTAAATTTCAAATTTAATGAAAAATTATTCCTCTATCGATCGATAAAATATAATTAATGAATATTCGGAATTAAAGCCGAGTTCAGAAATTTAATGGAAAATATTTCGTAGGCTATTAAAAAAATTTAGATTTCTTTCTCTAAAAATTAATAAAAATTCAGAATTAATGACAATTTTCTAAATTTGGAATCAAAAAACTAGTGAAAATCCCGAAATTAACGAATCCCATAATGAATTCCGAAATTAATGAATCCTATAATAAATTCGGAAATTAATGAATCCCAAAATGAATTCCGAAAAATAACTCCATAATGAATTAAAATTTAGAGCTAATGAAAAGTCAAAACCTTGGAAAGAACAATAATATTTAATAAAAACTCAGAAAGAAAATAATTCAGGAATTATTTCTATAATTAATTGATTAATTCTTTAATTAATTAATTCTTTAATTAATTAATTCTTTAATTAATTCCAAATTAATTCCTTGATTAATTCCTTGAATTCCTTGATTCCTTAATTTATTAATTTCCTTGGTCTGTTCTGTTAACCAGAAGATGGCTAGTGATATTGCTTAGTTGACTAGGTATGGGAAGGCCATGCAGCTTCTTCATCAATAGGTCATGTCTGATAGCATCAAATGCCCCCTCATAATCGATGGTGATAACTGCTATGTCGTGTTTTTTAGCCTTTTTGTCTATCTATTTCATTTCTCATCTCGATTAATGCATTTTCCGTGGAGTGACCATGTCGGAATCCATTGCAGTGGACTGAAATAGTTGTTTCGATCCAAATAGAAGATTATTCGTGGACAGATTATTTTTTCCAGCACTTTCCCGATGGTAGACAGGAGATGAACAGGCCTATACAATTTTGGGAGTGCTGGGTCTTTGTCCTTTTTCAGAAAAAGGAACTAAACGCCGGCCATCACCTGCTGTCGCCAAAACAGATGGGCCAGTTAGTTTTCCGACCAATCACAGAGTTTAATGCATTTTGATGCTTTTCTACCGAATTTTAAATGGTACTAGCAATAAGGTTTACGTTTGGGTGTACCATCACCACTAGACCACTCTCTAGACCGAGAATTTGAACGAGCTCTTCCCTTCTTGCTAAAATGTTTCTCTTTATAGCGGGATAAGCGGTCAACAGCAGTGGTCAAAGTCGAAATTTGACTTTGAAGTGATTGCAAGCTGATGGTTTCGTTACGGCTGACCTCAAAAATAGTCGGTGTGTGCCCAGAGACTTCGGTAATTTTATCTGCCATTTCTGCTAAATCCGGCAATGTATCCTTACTAACAGAAAGTATCTACTGTGTATGGATAGGCAAACGTTGTAACCAAAAAGGTTTTAAGCACTTCATCTGAAATTTTCTTGCCAGCTAATGTATGCATCTCATGCAACAACTCAGAAATTCTCTTATCCCCAAGAGTGAGCTCTTAGAGTAGAACTCGTAAGCGGGAAGTTTCCGACAGTGAAAACTGTTGACAAATGCGTGTTTTTAACTGGTTGTAAGAATCATCTGTAACAGAAGCTCTGATCAAATCACTAACATATGATAACACTTCAACATCTAGAGCTGTCACAACACAGTGAAATTGCGGTTTAGGATCAGTAATTCCGGCAATTTTAAATTCGATTCAATCTGAAGGAACCAAAGATCGACATCGGATTTCCAAATCGAAGGCGCGTGAAAAGAAACACGCGAAAGTTCTAATTCAGAAGACATACCTTCGGTAGCGTTCGGCATATCCAAAAAAAAGTTCTGCCCCCTCCACTCAATCAGTCAGCAAACGCACCATACGCAGGGGAAAAAAAGGAGGCAGCAAGTCACATACATTTATTACGAAGCGAGAAAGAGTACTTGTTTACATCTTCGCGTTCGTGGCTGTCAAACATATGTTCTATCCGGGTCACCAGTACAGAAGAAATAGAAGAGAGAGAGATTTTTACAACATGTTCGGTCGACAGTTGGAGCCAGACAGAACTCCAATACAAGAACACACTAGAAAATGCCTAGCTAGTGAGTGGCATAAAAAACATAATAAAAATATAAAAATTGTACAAGACAAGCAGCGCCACAATAGTATTCAGGAATGGAAGAGCAGAGAACTTCAGCGTGGCTATCCTGGTGAAAATAAAGACACAACTGTCACATAAGAGATGAAAGCCCAAACCACTGTGTGGGCCCCCCCCCCCTCTCCCACTTATTTTATCTGAAGAGACACTAAAATCAAGGGGCATCTGGAGAAACAGGTGGAAGATGTTGTCCGTTTGTGTGAGTGGAAGACGCGACTCCTGTCAACACTCTCCGTGATCGGAAGCTAAAACTATCCCATAAACATGGCAAAAAAATAAATAATTAAAAAAAAGGAGGGCCTAAAACCAAAACTTCTGCAACCATAAACAGCCTCTCACAATGGTATCGGCAATCTCATGGAAGAGAAACACTTCCTGTAACCTATGAGTGAATATCTGAACTCACTAAACCCTATTTTCGGGAGAAAATAAAAGTGATTGAATATTCATGTTTATGTAAGCCTATAACTGCATGTAAAACTGAATGAAAAATTGTATCGTTATGGAAAATTCAACCAAAATAACGAGATACTCTCTATAATATAAAATTCTACTCTGTAATATAAAATCACTCGAAAAGGGCCTGTTTCTAAGCAATCGAAATTAGCGACGATTTTATGTTACGGAAATGGGTGACGGAAATCTGTTACGTTTTTGTGTTACGGAAGTCGGTTACGATTTTGGGTCGAATATTCATTTAACTCTAGCACACATCTTGACCCATTTGATACCATCGGGACCATGTTATGTGCATGTACCGAGAATCTCCTACATCGTACAGCAGAGCCCTTAGGCTGGAATTTAGATGGCGGGCCCCCAAACCAGCTTTTCAGGGGCCTCTCTGTGGTTAATTTATAGTGTGAAAAATCAAAAAGTGATAAGAATCGTTGTGGCCCCTGTCAGCCCTGCCCTTGTGGGGGGGGGGGGTCATGCCGAAAGGTATGTATATGCATAATATACATACAACATTAGTGCTCCCAACACACAGGGTCGGGGTACCTGGGGGGATTACATGTATAAGTTAAAAGTTTCCATTTCCAGAGGCCCTATGAAGGATCTCATTGTTTTCTTGCTGCTTTAATGTTGAAAAAATTGCGATAGCGGAAGCGAAACATATATCCAGTCTGGGGGCCCTATAAAATTTGTGAATTCTGTCACGGGTAGTTGCGTGGATGGGCCTGGATTTTATTCGTTGGTGAAACGAATACAAATGAAAATTTTTCATGGCACTCGCACCGCGGGATGACCGACAAGCTTCCAAGTCGGGGGCCCCCATGTTTACATTGTTCATTTTGGGGGCCCTGGATGAATGTAATTCTATTCTGTTGTAGAATTTGCAACAGCGGAAGCCCGAGATAAAGCCAGTCTGGGGACCCACTAAAAGTATGCGAATTGGTGTCCTGGGGAATTGGTTGGGGGCTCTGGATTTCATTCGTTGGTAAAACGAATACAAATGAAAATTTTTCATGGCACTCGCACCGGGGGATGACCGACAAGCTTCCAAGTCGGGGCCCCATGTTTACAGGTTTCATTTTGGGGGCCCTGGATGAATCTCATTCTTTTCTGTCGTAGAATTTGCAACAGCGGAAGCCCGAGATAAAGCCAGTCTGGATTCCCCACTAAAAAAACTGCGTATTGTGTCCCCGCTACTGGATATGGGGAACTGGATTTTATTCGTTGTAAAATTGATAAAAATGAAAAATTTTCGTGGCCACTCACAGGGAGGTGTCCGACAAGCTTCCAGGTCAGAGCTCCATGGAAATGTTAGCAGGTTCTAATTCCGTGCCCCTGGATGTATCTCACTGATTTTTGTTGTTTAACATTCTAAAATTTGCAACACATCGGTAGCCCAAGATATATCCAGTGTGGGGCCCCACTAAAATTCAGCGAATTGAATCTGGGGACCCCCATGGGGAAGTTTTCTGGGGGTACTTGATGAATCTCATTTGTTTTTTGTTGCTTTATTATTATTTTTATTAAAATTCGCTTCTTTAGTAAGCTGGTGCTTTCACACGTCCCTTTCCATAGCATGCTGATGAAGTTGGACGAAATAAACAAGATATATGACATGAATGTCGCTCTCCACTTGTTAATACAAGATATACGGAAGACTGGATGTTGTGAAGATATTTATTATTTGAGATGTTAATTTTTTAAGGAAGGAAAAAACTCATCTCTGCCTCTTCCGGGAGTCGAACCCGGGTCCCTCGATTGCCGGACGAGTGCTCTGACCACTAAGCGAAGGAAAATCTCTATCTGCCCTGTAGCTTCTGTTTCTAGGATATCGGGCCAGAATGTTGTTGCCGTTGCTATGGGTTTTTGATAATGGTAACCAATATTTTTTATAATTTAAAAATTTTAAACAAATAAACACCGGTTCAAAACGATATTTTTTGAGTATTTTTTTCAAAATCATAGAAAAATTTGAAACATTCTGTATAAAGGATCATCGTAAACCTCCGATATATGAGAACTATATTTTGCGGCGAAGGAACACACTCTCTACCTTTCTCTTCACTGCAAAGTTAACCTGAAACAGACTATAGATCCTTAGAACGGGAATTGTTCAACCGTATTCTCGTTATGGATACGCTAAAAGTGATTGAAAATTTTAATTAAAAAAAAATAAAGAAAAATTTTACCCGAAGCCTATTAACGGTGCCTGTTTTTACGTTCACCACAATTTTCATCTGGTCATTCTTCCTCATAGCTTCAGCCAAAGAATCATATCCAGTAATTGGTGTTTCCTTCTCCGGCGTGGAAAGAAACGATATGATCAGACTTGAATAGCTTAACGAAAAAACTAATGCATAAAACATCCAAAATCCCAGCATGATTTTTGCCGCTCGACCTCGAAAGACCCTTGCCACGAAACCTAAAAAATGAATAAAATGTAGTGCACCCATATGACGTTCAAACACGTAAACTACAACCACAGAAACACATTTTTTTTTTGTCATCTTTGACTGTGCCCCAAGAATTTTTGACGCAGCCACTTTGTGATCAATGTTACTTTTTATCTGATGCAGAAACATTTTTCGATTGGATGCCATTCGTATAATCCACATTTCTGCAATCCTAGTCGTTCAGAGGAATATCTACGAGTTGCATGTACGGTTAAGAAGTATTGGTAGTAGTCGTAGTCAGTGTTTGCCTGGTCTTCTACCCCGTGATTTGGTTCATATAAACTTTAAGGATTGTTACGAAAGTACAGATACATTACGTATTTCATATGAATGAAAATTAATATTTTATTGCCTGCATTATTATTCAGGAGCATAATTAGAGTTCAAAAAGGGTTGAAAATATATGCACCTTTATGCATATATGTCATTTTTTTAGAGTTATATCATTATGTCCTTAATACTTTGATGACATATTCAAAACTTTTCTGCTAAAAATTCTATATACATATTCTGTATCAATAGTTTTAAAATGGGTACATGTGCTAAGTGGTGTGAGGTATGAGGGAGAGAAACCTCCCCCCTCCTCCCGACCGGGAGGTGAAAGAGATGATGATGCAAGGAACTGAACGGTGATGGGAGCGAAAACGGACAGTTGGTGTCGGGATAGCGGAACTTTACAAGTGGCATATATATTTTTTTCATTACCTGAAGAAATATTTATATATATATATATCTTTTTTTTTTGATAAAACGTCTCTCTCTCTCCCTCTCTCATACTGCGTCACCATAATGAATGTGTCGTCCCCAAAAATATTTCTTCAGGTAATGATGCGATAACTTCATTTTCAATTCAAATTCAAATGAATAAATTCAAATAACACAATGTACTTTTTCTCACCTTGACACACATGAGTCATGTAGAGCGACCAAAATATTTCGGAGAAAGTAGACTTCTTATCACGTTCGTAAATCCTCTCTTGAGATTTGATCATGATACAATAACAAGCTGTAGAAACAACTATTATTGTTCCGAGGATTCCGCACCAAACCTGATATGAAAATTTTGAGGAAATAAAAATGGAATCGAATTATTAAATTATTCAGAAAACAGAAAAGAAAATGTTGATCAGATTATGCACAAACGTTATATCGTTTCTTGAAACACTCTGAAGATGAGACAAAATTGATGCATGAATTGATTCTCAAAATTTCTTTATAAAAGTAATTCAAAATTATCAGAATTTTTGAAAAAATTTCAAGTTGTTGATTATACAAGTGGCAGTAATTCGGTCCATGCACGTTATTCCATATGCGTTTCGAGGGAAGTGGACCCTCTCCCTGGTCCCCTCCTTCTTGCTACGGCCTTGCATGTCAGCGAGTGACTTACATAACCATAGAATTCGGTTCAAAAGGCAATGTGACCAGATTGCTTTGCAGGCAAAAATCTCGATAGCTACACATTGAAATTAATACAGTGGAATTTTCCTTAATGAACACTCCACGTTAGCGAACACCTCCCGTTAACGGACATGTTCATAAACTACGTCGACGGGTATAAATGTATTTTATTTTCCTTTGACAGATACTACTCGTTAGTGGACAAAATCTTCGGCCCCTAACGTTCACCTTAACCAAGAGATTCTACTGCAGATCTGGAGATAAGTTTAATGAAACTAGACGTCGGTCCGACTCTCTGCCCTTGTATAAGATATAAGCCAGCAAGTTATCTCTTGTAAAGTTATTTATTAATTCTCTCCAAGGAAGAGTGTTTTCAGAGGTCAGTATGATGATTTCAATTGGTTTTATGTTGAAAACATCGTCACTGTGGATGGTGTATTTTGTTTCTTGACTCCATGATAACAAATGATTAAAATTAATATAGTAAATTAATATAGTTAAAAACTGTGCTTAACAGCGATTTTTGGTTTCACATTACTAAGAGACAGAAAACTTTAGACAACCACGTGACAGATATATAAAGAAGAGATTGATATTTAAATCTTTCATTAATTCCGAAATTATGCCTTTCATGAATTCTGAATTTTGATTGATTCTGAAAATCTCCATCTAAAATGAAATATTGATTGTTTCATTATTTTTCAGTTACCTACAGACTGATTTATTCCCTAATTCTGGCTTTAAGTTTTGCTTGCATTCGTAATTTTAAATTGTTTACTTTACATTTCGAATTTTTAATTAATTCCGAATCCACTTTCGATCAGTAAAAATTATCGTTAATTCTAGTCATTTCTTGAACTAATTTCCATTTTGCATTAATTTTTATTCTTTTTTAGTGAAAATATTTGTTTAGATATTTTTTTAGCGTTACTGTGAATGTAAAGGTCGCATTGATAAATATTTTCTGTGTGGAGACTTTTAATTTCATTATATTTATCACTGGAAAAAATCCCCCCCTCCCCACTCTTATTCAGAATAGGAAACGCCGGCTCCTTCCGGCAAGAAGAAACGTTGCCTGGGAAAAATAATCGCGTTCTCCTAATGATATACAGGGTGATTAAGAAAACGTGGGAAAAACTTTGAAAGATGATAGTACACAATAATATAAACAATTGCCATCAAAGAATCATGTCTAACATGAAACTAAAACACGCTAGCGCGTTTCGAATTTCGAAACGGCCACTCCGCAAACTTTAAAACGGCATTCCTGTTGAAATTTGTCAGTAGAAAAAAGAACACTATGCATGCAAATTACACCCGGGAAAGAAGAATAAACCGTATGTAAATGTGAAGATATCCCGTGCGTTACAACTGTTAGAACAGTTGAACTGTTTACAACTGCACTATGGAATAACTTCACAGGGCTGGCGTCCGCACCTTTTAATCACCATGACGCTGATTTACACACGGTTTCTTCTTCTTCCCCAGGTTACATTTGCATGCATGGTGTTCTTTTTCTGCCGATAAATTTCGACAGGAATGCCGTTATAACGTTTGCAGAGCGGCAGTTTCGAAACGCGCTCGCGTGTTTTCGTTTCATGTTAGGCCATGCCTTATTTGATGACAATTGTTTGTATTGATGTGTACTATCACCTTTCAATGTTTTTCCCATCTTTTCTGAATCACCCTGTATAAAAACTCCACACCCCTACCAAACCAACTTCGGTATCTTTACCTCAAAGGTTCATTTGACATCCAACCCTTACTATCTGAACTGCTTGTTGGTATCTTATCAGACATCGCCTACAAAATCAATGTGATAGGAAGGAAATCTTGTTCGTTTCATTTGTGACATTTAGTGATCACAATCATTAGATTTTACTCCTACCTCGCTAAAGAAGTTAAAGAAGTTGAATAACTCATGTACGAGCGATCATAGATAGATCCCACCCTTTTCACCAAACCAAATTCCTTTTCTTCCCAACCGTACTTCGCAGACTCTAATGTCATCCCTCATCAATCCAACTGCATTCCCGTATTTTATCACACACCAGTTATTCTAGGGAAACCGGTCGGATTAAATGTGAATAAATTAAATTAGTGAATTATTTCACTACTACGTTGTTCAGGAATAGAAGGGAGTCAAGTTCGGGAGATATAGATCCATTTCCCGGCATTGTGCACAGTGCTTGAGGATATGGTAATTTTTTTAGATAAATATATATATATATAAGTTTCCTTTATTTAAGATTTTTAAACACAGTTACAAAACATTAGGGACTAAGCAAGCTTGTGAGCCCACAAAACAATATCCGATACATATCTGTCGGCATAAATAATAACGAGAGAAAAAAAGAAAGAAAAAAAAAATCACACATATATAACACTAAGAAATAAGTGGCAACAGGAATGGAATTGATAAACAAAAAAATTTGGAATTTAGCGACGCATGCAAGATAAAAGAAGATTACATTACAATATCAAACAGATAATTTAAATCTTCTTGAGTCAACAACCAAGATTTTAAATTTATATAAAAAAAAGATCTACATGAATATTGTTCTTTTATTGACTGAGGAAGTAAATTAAATATTTTGGGAGCAAAATAAAGGAAAAATGATTGGAAACGAGTTTTATGTGGCCTTGGTACCTGTATAGTATGACGTCTAAATTGCATTCCAGATTTCTTTTATAAAATATTTTTAAACTTTTATAAACGTACAAATGGTGTAGAGGGAGTAGCTTTAATTGATTGAAAAGTGGAAATGTATGCGTGAGTCTATTTTTACTCAGAATGATACGGATGAAGGGCTTCTGTGTGACAAAAAGTGAAGAAAGATTGCTGAAGTATGTCCCACCCCAACATGTAAAGAAGTTTTAAAATGGATTGGGAACATTTATTCCTGATAAAATAAAATTTCCTAATGTTGCCATTCAATTCTACACTCAAATAATTAATATGTGTATATAAAGCCATTTTATGATCAGTTATGCACAATCGGGAAGTTGATTGAAGAGCTTTCAGAGTAACAAAGAGCTAAATCATCAGCAAAAGCAGTGATTTTTCCTTTCAAATTGAAGTTACACAGGTCATTTATATATATTAGGAATAAAATAGTTCCAAGTAATGATGCTTGAGGTACACCAGACGTAATTTGTCTTTTATAACTCAAAACAGAATTTACTTTCACACTTTGAACTCTGTTAGTAAGATATCTTTTGAAAAATTTAAGTGGCAAACCCCGAATTCCTGCATATTCTAATTTGGTTAGAAGAATACTATGATTCACGGTATCAAAAGCTTTGCTGATATCTGAAAATAATGACGCAACTTTGCAATTATTGTTATCTGCTATATACACATTTGAAAGAAAATTAACAAGAGCGTCATCTGTACTTTTTGCCTTTCTGAATCCAAATTGATTCTCACTAAAAAAAATTAATGCTGTCAAGAAATTTAATTATTCTGTATTTAATTACTTTTTCTATGACCTTTGAGAAGACAGATAGGAAAGAAATCGGTCTATAATTATAAACACTCTTGTTGTCCCCCTTTTTTGTGTATTGGAGAAACGATTGCAAGTTTCAGGCACTCCGGAAATTCGCCAGTGATAAAACTTAAATTAAAAACAAACGCTAAGACACCATTTACATATGGTGCAATGCATTTCAATGTTATGGAATTAATTTTGTCAAATCCTGACGATTTTTTGGAATGCAAAGAAGTTATTATACTTAATACTTCATTCCCATTCGTAGGGTATATAAAAAAAATTTGGCAAAAAAAATAAATTTAATGAATTACAATTATTATTAATACAATACAATATAATCATTTTTACAAAAATTATAAAAAAAAAGTCATTAAAACATTCAGTTATATCAATTGAATTCATTATTTCACTAGTTGTTTCCGTTAGCTTGAATAAATGCTGCAATATAATAATCATTGTTATTTTGTTTTATCTCATTGTTTAACATATTTCTGAAAGTGTTAAAATTATTTTGTAGCTCAATAGCAAACGGTTTATTTTTAATTTATTTCAATAATCTAGCTTAATTTAAGTTTTTTCATAATTTTTTTTCGTAATAAAGTTTAATTATTATTCTTTTATTTATTGCATTTATCTATTTATTTATATAATGCATATATACAGGGGGTCTGTAATTAGAGCTCCTTGTTCGGAGCCGTTTACGGCAGTGGCTTCTTCTCTCTCTTCTTCCTTTCTCTCTCTCTCTCTCTCTCTCTCATAAGATGGGAATGAGAGAGAGAGAGAGAAAGGGAGAAGAGAGAGAGAAAGGGAGAAGAGAGAGAGAAAGGGAGGAGATAGAGATAGAGAGAAGAGAGAGAAAGGGAGGAGAGAGAGAGAAAGGGAGGAGATAGAGATAGAGAGAAGAGAGAGAAAGGGAGGAGAGAGAGAAAGGGAGGGGAGGGAGAGAGAGAGAGAGAGAAAGGGAGGGGAGAGAGAGAGAGAGAGAAAGGGAGGAGAGAGAGAGAGAGAAAGGGAGGAGAGAGAGAGAGAAAGGGAGGAGAGAGAGAGAGAGAGAGAAAGGGAGGAGAGAGAGAGAGAGAGAAAGGGAGGAGAGAGAGAGAGAGAGAGAAAGGGAGGAGAGAGAGAGAGAGAGAGAGAGAAAGGGAGGAGAGAGAGAGAGAGAGAGAGAGATTGTTGTGAGCAAAAAAAAAAAAAAAAACATTCACTTTACATTCGCTTTACATTCACTCGAAAACATTCGCTTGTAGAGGTTGTTGATTTCCTTGGGCAGGATTCCAGAAGTTAAAAGTTTGATAAAAGATCTTTCATGGAACTTGAAATAACCTATAACATTATTAGTTACATTCGCTTGAGTGTGACCGATACGTTTATCGATTGCATTTTTCAAGTTATATAAAGTATTTTATGAAACTTTTATAGTGTAATCCCGGCCTTATGCAAATTGTAGTCTATACGCAAACGTGTATGTGACCTAATTTCTTCAAGTTTATTGCAACGATACAATCTAAACAGAACCATTTCCATTCTTATATTTTTACTACTGCGGACTTTGCAAGAACGTTCGCTGCAAGTATAAATGAGATTCCGCACCGTAAGCTTTACGTGCACGGGTTTCAATCATACTTTCCGAAAAAATTCTGTTTATCTCTCTGCTAATGCTGTTTCAAAGATTCATAGCTGTCTGGTAAAAAAAAGTTCGGCTACGGACAACTCAGAGCGAATTAAACTTAATTACAGACGCCATTTATACGTTGTACTTACTTCGATAGAAAATGGCTTATAAAATACATCCAATTGTAATTTGTAACCAGGAGCACGAGATATTAATATGTTTTTCAAAAGACCGTACTTTGGTGAAAAGTCAGCGACAGCCAAACGGTCTTGGAATGAACTAATTATAGAGAAGGCGATGTCAGCTTCCTAAGAAAATATAAAATTCGTGTAATTAAAGAGAGTGTATAGGTAACAGCACGCACTGCATTTTACTGGTGAACCATTAATAATAGAGGCATACTTCCAATTAGGAAAATTATCCAAATAACGTGTTGGACTCATTCGTGTTGCGAGGAGTTGTATAGTTTTTAAAATTTAAAAAAAAAAAACCTTTTAATTTGATCATACTGTGTGCAAAAACTAATTAGGTAGTTATTACGCTGTCTTTCTAAGTGCAATATTCGCAGAGATATTTTAATTTAAATATCGGAGGAAAGTTCGGAAAGAACAGCAACAAAATCACGAAAAGAAGCGTTGTCTGTTTGTTTATGCTGTTCTTCCCCCGCAACTTTCCTTCCGTTTTTGAATGCAAATATCTCTGCCTATATAGCACTTATAAACGCGGAAGTTAACTTAAATCGGCCTCAGGAAAGATAGCGCAACAACTTCCTTCTTGAATTTTTGAGGACAGGGTATATTGGGTTTTTGAAGACAGGGACAATATAAAAAGTTGTATAACAGAGCAAACCTTTGCAGCATGAATGGAATATATGAGTACTACACGTTATTCGCATACTTTTTCCTAATTGGAAGTATGTCTCTAGGATCAACGGTTCGTCAGTAGAATGTGGTGTGTGCTGTTCCCTATGCACCATGTATATATCTAATCAGAACACATTCAAACAAGAATAAATCATCTTTACCCGTGAACGCCCAAGTTAATTGAAACTTTAATTTTTGGCAGTTGAAGTGTAACATTGTCTATCTTCTTTCGGTGGCAACTGGCCGGGTGCGTGTGTCTCGCGTAAATTTCTACGCTAGAGAACCTTCGGTATTGTTATTATTTTTCCAATTTATTTTATTTTTCCTGTGTTTAATATTTTTTTTTCCTGTGTTGCTCAAGTGGTGGCTGTGGTGATGTTGATATTGTTGCGAGCTGTAGATGATAAATGGCGCGATTTGTTCGATGACTCTCAAAAATATCGAAATCTGTTGGCAACAGCAGTTGATACCGGTTTCGGTTTAGTGCAAACACGTGCGATTGGCGGAGAACTGGCGGAGGGTAGGCACAGAACATTCCAGAGGGGTCTGCCCCCTCCAGACAGAGGCCCGCAAACTTGGTACTATGAAATATAAATTTGTGGAATATTCTTTTTCTCGAAGTTTCGACCAGAGCTATAAATAGTGAGGCGATCACAAGAGGAAAGATCGGTTGAAAAGTCAGTTGTGATTCAACTTTACGAGAAAGTTGTTTATTTCTCTGATTAGCTTGTAAATACGTGTAAATTGCTGTTCTGTAAATAAATCTGTGTTTGTCCGTCAAACAGCTTCTTGTTTTGCAATCTAGAAATGTTGTGGAAATTGTCCGGAACAATATCTCAAAATTAATCCTACAATGATTATATGCCTTGTTTATAAGAAAACAGGTCAAGGGAGGATAAAGTAGTTTTTTCAGCATGTAATCCATTCCCTCCTCCGTATCATTTTTATTGTGTAGGTTTCTAAGAAAAATTTATTTTATGATATATAACCGTAAGTCTGAATGGAAGTGTTTGAAATGTTAAGACTCCTATCATATATTATTGCAGAGTCTAGTTCTGGAGTGGCTTCTAACGCACCGCTGACTTAACAGTTTACTCCAGTTCTGATTCCTCTACTTCTGAACAAGAATCATCACTTCAACCAGAGTCTACGGCTCTAATGATGACGTTTCCAAGTTTCCATAAACATGACATAATAATGTAATCTACATAATGTAATCATCGAATCTGCGAAATCACTAATACCCGAATCAACTGGTTCCAAATTAGCAATTAACAATATATTGTCTATTGTTAATTAGATTGATGACCATCTCTGTAGTCTCTGATGACATTTATCTCACAGCAGCCACCGGTCGATGAACAATCCATTAAACTTAAAAATACCAAAGAATAACAGGGGCGCCTACAATTTGAGAAAGACAAATTGGAGGTGAGGAACATGACTGTCTCACAAGGTTGCCGATTTACATCAGTTATACTAGAAGATACAATATGGAGGTTCAAGGTCTGCCAGAATCCAAGAATAAAGATAAATGAGGCAATGTTATAGCTATAATATTAACCTCTCCCATACCATTTCAGTGATCTACCGAGTTCCCACAATACGTAAGGACGAAAGCAAACCTAATATGGTTTAGTTCAACTAAAAAACCGAAATAACACGTGATTCTTTCCTAAAAATTACGAAGGAAAGAAAACTAAATTGTATGCCCATTGATTTTTTCCCCGCCTAAAGGCCGCTACACACTACGCTGCTGTGACCTAGGTGGCACCTTTGAAGACCGTAAACACCACGCTTCCCATCTCTGAGAGATATCGAAGCATTCCCAAAGGATGGGTGTATCCGGAAAGTTTTATTGAAAACAACGTAACATGACCATCTCACAAAATAAGGTGATCGAGGTCCCAAGTCGACCGTTCTCGGGGATAGCACCAAAATGAAATTCTTTTTGTATATGGGTAAGTGTCAGGTAGTGCCATAAAGATCCAATCTCATCACGAGCACACTTGGCGTTGTCCGACTTCTTGAAACGTTCTAGATATGTCGCAATGCAATCACTTACTCTCTACACCAAATGGTACTATTACAACGGACGCGTTTCTGTAACTTGTAGGCATCTTTATGTGATGGCTTAAAAGCAAATTCAGATTCGTGGGAATTCACGACACACACAGAATTTCCACGAATAATACTTAAGAACCCAAATTCGTTATTGTAGTGTGTATCGGCTTTAATGCATCTCTTAAAACGTCCAACCAGTGTACACACCGTATAATGTCTGATATGATCCCACGTCATCTGACCTGACGTGGTTACACGTCGGGTATATAGTAGTGTGTACCGGCCTTGAGATCTAACCCGGTATACATTACTGAACATTTCTCACCATATATCAAGCAAGTAATTTTTGCTTGTAAACAGTTTAGAACTGATGATGAATATAAATTTTACTCGAGATGTGTGGGCGTTTAGAGTTTACTTGACAAAATCTGAAAATACCAAGGTGCTCACACACAGAAGTGGACATATCGATGATATGAATCAGATTACACTGGTCAACAATTTTTAACTTTTTTGTAACGAGTGAAATAAGTTTTTTAGACTACTTTGGGATGTTGACTTTCAAATATTATATTTTCTCTATCACACATAGTTTTTATGTATGCATGACTAGCTGTTACCCGCTGCTTGGCTTGCGTTGATTTGGTAAAAATCGTCAGCGATGATTTCCCACATAGAACATTTGAACCCCTCATCACACATGGGTAAAATTTTCATAAATCCTGTCTCTATATTATAAAATATAATACTGACCAAATTTCGTATTTATAGTCGAGCGGTTTGGACATGGCGATTATTGTCCCATATATTCTTTGAATCCTACCCCCACTTATGACCCCCGACGCAACGTGATTTCAAAGAATTTGTCTGGGGGGGGGGGTAATTTTTCTTCCGACAGAAGTTTATAACTCCAGGGGAAGGAGGGGGTTTACAACTTTCAGAGATGTGATGTTTGTGCTGTTAATTGTTGTGCTGTGACTTTTTTTCCTATCTGATACTTCACCAAAACTGACATTGTGTGTGTGTGTGGCTTGTTCTCATTTATTATTTTTTTTCCAGAATTACAAAAACAAATCAATTTAATCACACGCTTGCGGATGGGGAAGCGTGTGATTAAATTGATTTGTTTTTGTAATAATTTCTCCTGATCTCCCTTTTGTTATAGTAGTTCATTTGCTTTTGAAGTTCTACCATCATGCTCTCAGATGAGAACTGAATTACCAAATGTTGCTTTTGCTTGTGATAGAACTGGTGTGTCTGATCGATCAGCTGCAATTATTGCGAATGCTGTGCTGAAGGATGTTGGGTTATTGACGAAAGAGAAGCCAAATATGACAATAGACCGGATGAAAATAAGGCGCGAAAGAGCATCACAGAGAGTTCTTTTGCACACACACACACAAGATAAAATGCCTAGAACAAATGTGCGAGGAATATATTTTGATGGTCGAAAAGACAAAACCTTAGCTAATGTTAAAGAAGGTGATTTTTTCCATAGAAGAACCATATCTGAAGAACACATAACCATATTGCATTAACCCGGGTCAATTTATCTCGGTCACACAACTCCAAGAAGCAGTAGAGCAAGGGATATAAAGTCATCAATCCTAGACTTTTTGAAGCAAGATTTTCATACGAAGGAATTGATGGCGCGATCGGATGTGACGGGACTGTTACCAATACTGGTTATAAAAATGGTCTCATCAAATTAAAATAGGGAAAGAGAGAGAAATAGGTCATTCTCCTTGCAATGGCTTACTTGTCTTTTCCACTTTAATGAGTTACCTCTAAGGGATCTTGTGAAGCATCTAGATCAGTGATTCCCAACATGGGCATTAACGCCCCCTGGGGGGCGATGGAATGTTCCAGGCTGCGGTAGAAACTATGGGTATAACATGGGATCCTATGGGTTAGATTGTGTTGGGGGGGGGGATAATAGGAGAAAAAACTTCTACGCCCACCCAGAGAATTTATTGCTCTACTCTCAGATGAGAATCTCATTTACAAAAACTGGGAATCAAGAGAATTCTGAAAATTAGAAATGAAGGATTATCAGAAGCAGAAATCCGTACATTCCATGTTCGAAAATAAACTTTTCTGCTAAGTATTATTCGGAACTATGTGCATGGGATCAAGTGCGAGTGACTGAACCACCTGTTATAAAAAATCAGGAGATGTACCCATAAAAATGATCTGAACCTGCTTTTACATCTACACCGAATTTTCCGTGTCACACACAAGCAGTTGAACGGTGCGTACGACTCGTAACTGAATCACCTCTCCTTGCTGTATCAACAACCGAGAGTCGTGAAGGCTTCATTCAAGCCAGAATAAAATCAAGGAGTACTCTTCCATCGTTTCGGACTATTTTGCAAAAAAGTGAAATGTAATAACAGTGTGATAACAGAGGAAGTAATAGAGGCATTCTCTCCTGACATCTATATCGTCAAACTACTTTTTTTTAAAAATTTGGAACATGGTTATAGTTTTGTCCCCCCCCCCCTCCCCAAAAAAAAACCTTTATTTTCATCTCCCTCGTGATCTTTCGACGGAGATGTTGGGGGACACTGTTCTTAGCACTGCCAAGGCGGAGACCGCTGAAGTCACATACTCCGTCCAGTAATATAAGCTCGATGGTGAAAACAGTCCAGTTCGGTTATAACAAAGCCCCTTTGTGATTCGAGAAGTGTTTGTGATAATCAACGTGTACGCTATAAGCGAAGCGTTGGAATTAGTTTACGTAACAATAGCATATAGGCATTTTTGAGATTGTCGTGGACAAAATAAGCTTATGCAACACAGAATTGAAATATAATACAGCATGAATATAGTTTTTGATTGATATCTGAAAAGTTTTGGAAACTTATCAGAAAACGCAAGATATATATACAATAACATGCAGATATTTTTGGAAACGTTAATGATTTTTTTGGGTTTATGCAAACGGTTTTTCCCTTTGAAGTTGACAGTATTGTACAATTTAAAAATTTGGGCATTAGAAGAAATAACCCCTCTGATGTTTATGAATTTTATATCACCAATTAGTAATACACTTGAATTAGCAGAGCTTTCCAACAGTGACTGAGTTGATTTACAACAATTTTCTTTAATCACTGCCACCAATAAAAAGATCACAGAGTAATGAAAACAAGTAGAAATCCAATAGTTCGAAAAGAATAGACGATACAGTTTTCACAGAAAGATAGGATTTTATTAAGTGCCAAAAATTTTATTGCCAAAATAGTTATATTTATCATCGACAGGTAGCGCTGAAGTCCCATATCCCGTGCCATCCGTTGATGAGAAACATAACTATTCTGGCAATGAAAAAATGTAGGTCTTTTGTGAGAAAACGTGAAGATATCACCAGCATACTATAAAAAATGCTGTACAAAAACTCTGTTTTCGACTTTTTTGCAGTAGCTGGATTATTTTCTTAGTTAAGACCATTATTTTGGTTTGTTATATCATAGAGCAATTGCATTTTTAATTGGGTTGCTGTATGTTCGAAATATATGACATCCATATTTGTTATGGGCATTTCTTTTTCAGCCACCTCGTTGGGCATTTTGCCTGTTGTGGCATTGTGTTTGTATACTAGAGGTAAAAATATATATACGGGAATGGGCAAAATATCCGAGTTATGTTATAAGTGTACTCGACTGTATATGCAACTTTTTGCAATTTTGGGAAAGGCTGTTATAAAAGCATTTGAAAAAAAAGGTTAAATTAGAAGTAGAGATATATTACTACAATGTTAGATTTCAACTAAGTACTTTAACACTTTCCAGTATTGCGGTCCGGTTTTCTTTAAAATGCGAATTTTTTTATTTCAGCTATGTTTTATGTATTCGAGAGGTGTTTCTTTTTTTTTTCTTTTTTTTTGTGAACGAATGTGAAATTTGTCATTTGGAATTCATTACTGCGAATAAATGCGAAATTTCTGATTTTAAAACTTTTTTTGCGAAATTTTTACGTATCTGTAGTCATGATGTAAAACTACTGATCAAACTTCATAATTATAGTTCCAGTGGTTTCGGCTCAGCATGATTTCTCTATGTAACGTTTGAACCATCTTATGAACCACTTAAGCGACGAATTTCAAAAAATCCTTTCTTAGTGGGTCTTTAACTTATGAATTGAAACTACTGACCAAATTTTATATTTATAGCTTCAGTGGTTCCAGAAACCTCCCTCCCAAACATATGACCCCCTTAGATCTTTAATTTTGAATTATCCCCTTTTTAGTGAGCCTCTACATCACAAACTAAAACTACTGACCAAATTTCACAATTATAGTTTCAGCAGTTTCTGCTCAGCAAGATTTCGCTATATAGCCTTTGAAATCTCTTTTGACCCCCCCCCCCTTAGGTGTCGAGTTTTTAAAAAAATTTCTCTTCTTAGTTGGTTTTTAAATGATGAATTAAAACTACTGGCCGCATTTCATAATTATAGCTCCAGCGATTTCGGTTCGGCGTGATTTCTCTATATAACCTTTGAAACTCCTTATGACCTCCATAGGCGTAAAATCATGAAGTGAAACTACTGACCAAATTTCACTGACTCTAGCTTCAGTGGTTTCTACTCGGCATGATTACTGCACGTTATCTTCGAACTCTCTTTACCCCTTTAGAGGTCAAATTTTGAAAACCTCTTATTGGCTTTTTTTACGTCATGAAATAACACTTCTGAACAAATTTCATGATTATAGCTTCAGTGGTTCTGGTTAGGAATGATTTCAATATGTCACCTTTGAACCCCTTTTTACCACCTTAGTGGTCAAATCGAAAAAAAAAAAACATTCTCAGTGAGTCTTTATGCCACAAAACAAAGCCATTGGCCAAATTTGATATTTATAGCTTCAATGGTTCTGGCTCAGTAATGATGAGGCACTCAATCCGTCAGTCAGGATATGTTTATTATACAGAGTGTTCTGTTAATGGACCAGCAAACTCAGAGGGGAGATATTAGACATCGAGAGGAACAAAAATGGCAATGAAACATGGTATCGCAAACAACGTTAAGAGGGTGAAAATCGCATGCAGGTTTCGACATCACGCTGGAACGACAAAAAATACAATATATGGTATATAATAAATACAAAAAGATTTATTTGATTAAGTATTACAAGAGTAGTTAAAAGTCGCGACCGCTGACGTCATTGCACAGTTTACAATGACGTAAAAACGATTCCCGGACTCGCTCGAAGATACCACGTACGCTTTTGATGTCTGCCGCAGCGACGAAAATCCGCGCTTTGAGATACTCCGGTGTATCCACAGGCGTCGCGTAAACGAGTGATTTAAGGTGACCCTCATGGGAGAAAGTCACACGGATTCATATCCGGAGGCCAAGCAACGGGTCCCTCTTGACCAATCTAACTGCTACACGTGCTTACTACCGCAATAGCACTAGTTTACGTCGTCCGTAGCGCGTAATCCTGCCCCAGCACATGTGTTTCGTGACGCTTCTTACGTCAGATATGGTGAGCGAACCCACAAACGCATTAAACGATCAACTGACATCCTCCTTTCGTTCCCTCCGGAGCCTGCATGCGTTTTTCGCGATTTCCACCCTCTCAACGTGGTTTGCGAAACGATGTTCCATTGCAAATTTTGTTCTTCTCTTTATGTCTTCTAACAACCACCCTCTGAGTTTGTCGGTCCTTTAACAGAACACCCTGAATATGAATACATAACATATCCTGACTGACTGATTAATCATCGCTGAAGCTATAAACATCAAATATGGTCAGTCAGGTCAGTCATTTTACTTCTGTGGCGTCGCCGCCGCCGACACGGTGGGAAAAGAAAGCCACTTCCTCAGAGCGAGGATTGATGTACGCACTCAAAGCGCCATCAGGTGATTATTCTAGTTATTGCGCAGTTCGTTTCTCGTCATGTATATAGTATGTTGTGTGAAATAAAGTCCGTCCCTTGTGTAAGATATAAATGCATGTCTCTGTCCTGTAACTACACGCAACCGATGCATCTCATAATTCCCGATATTGGTGACCTTGGAAAGTCTGATCATCAGTTGAGACATTATATCTAAAAAAAGAAACAGCGGGCGCATCTCAACGGAAACAACACGTGCAGTTGAACATTCTCGCCCACGCAAAAGCGAAATCATGGCGGACGTTGCAGCGATAAAGATACCACCGTACAATTTCGCCGATCCTACACTATGGTTCCTGATGTGCGAATCAACTTTCGAACTGGGGATTCCGAAACCGGTAACAGACAGTCGCACAAAATTCAACTACATAGTGGCCCATCTACCACCGGAAGCAGCTTCCATCATCCGCGATGTCATTACGAATCCAACGGCAACAGATCCCTACGGACACGTGAAATCGGAGTTAATCAAGCGCAGTGGTGAATCGTCACAGCAAGAGATACGGAAACTTCTCACTGGGGAGCAACTCGGTGATCGTCGTCCAAGTGAACTTTTGCGCGTCATGCGGCGTCGCGCGGAATCACACAGCGTTCCGGACGAGCTCATGTTGGAACTGTTTCTTCAGCATTTGCCAACATCTGTGCAATCCATCCTGGCTGCCGTCACACCACTAACGTTGGACAAAGCGGCCGAAATCGCCGATCGCGTCATGGACGTAGCACCACAAGCGGTAAGTGCCTGTTCTAACTCTTCCGCGAATTCCATCGAGGAACGTTTGTTGTCGGAAATCCAAAAGCTCCATCTGCGAATCGACGAGATTTCCCGAGGGCGAAGTCGTAGCCCGTACCGAAACCGCTACCCGCGACAGCGTAGCAGATAGAAAAAGCGCGATGAGTGTTGGTATCATCGACGATTCGGCACCGATGCCAAGAAATGTGTCTCTCCCTGCAAATATTCGGGAAACGAACTCAGCAAAGAGTAGAGGCGATTTGCTCTTTGCCATCAACGTCACGTCGCCTGTTTGTGAAAGACATGAAAACGAATCTATCTTTACTCGTTGATACGGGCAGTGATGTTTCGATCTTGCCGGCAAGCCTTTCTCAGCGCAAACAACGGCCTGTTCAAGCGTTCGCAGCCGCGAATACATCATCCATCGAGGTGTATGGCCAACGTATTCTTTCCGTGGATTTCGGCTTGAGACGAAATTTTTCCTGGCCATTTTACATCGCCAATGTGTCAACTCCTATACTGGGTGCGGACTTCCTTCATTATTTCGACTTAGTCCCGGACCTTCGCAACAAGTTCCTACGTGACTTGAAAACGAAATTGAAACGTCCCGGACGCGTCTCAAACGCAACGTGCATTCATTCGGTGAAAACGATTACCGGTGACTCGGCGTATCACAAGCTGATTTATGAATTCCCGGAGATCACTAAACTTCCTAATCCAAATGCACCAATAAAGCACAACACCATCCATCATATATCCACAAAAGGATCGCCTGTGGTGGCGAAACCTCGTAGGTTAGCTCCAGACAGATTAAAAATAGCGAAATCGGAATTTCACAACATGCTGCAACTGGGGCATTTGAGACCTTCGAGGAGTAATTACGCCTCACCACTTCATATGGTACCAAAAAAGGGTACCTTGGAATTTCGACCGGTCGGAGATTTCCGTGCTTTAAATGCACAAACGTTAAAAGACAAATATCCCATTCCTTGCATTGCTGATTTCACTGCTGAACTGCATGGTACTAAAATTTTCAGCCATGTGGATCTCATAAAAGCCTACCATCAGATCCCAATAAATCCTGATGACATCCACAAAACAGCAATATGCACACCTTTCGGATTGTTTGAGAGCACCAGGATGCAATTCGGATTGTGCAACGCTTCTGCAACCTTCCAGCGATTCATCGATGAAGTGACCAGAGGACTTCCTGGAGTTTACGCATTCGTCGACGACATCCTGATTGCATCAAAAGGTCCTGATGAACACATCCATCATCTCAAGACTCTCTTTAACAGACTTCAAGAATATGGACTCTGCGTCAACGTCTCCAAGTGCAACTTCGGTAAAGAAACCATCGACTTCCTTGGATTCCGGCTATCTGCAAGCGGCATCGAACCTCTGACAGATCGAGTTCAGTGTATCTTGGATTATCCACAGCCAACGACCTTGACACAACTTCGAAGATTTCTCGGTATGTACAATTTTTATCGACGTTTCATTCCGAAAGCTGCCGATTTGTTACATCCGTCAATAAAATTTCTCGAAGGTCATAAAAATAAAAAATCATCTTGTTCTGCTCGTACCAACGACCAGCTCGTGTGGACCGATGAAGCAACAAAGTCGTTCACTTTGGCCAAAGATGCCATGGCAAATGCCACACTCCTGAGACATCCACTTCCTGGAGCTAAATTAAGTGTTTGGGTAGATGCTTCAGATGTCGCAGTGGGTGGTGCTCTCATGCAATTAGCCGACAAATGGGAACCCATCGCATTTTTCTCTATGAAATTGTCCAAAAGTCAAAACAAATGGTCCGCATACGACCGAGAACTGTTTGCAATTTATTCATCTATAAAAAAATTCAAGCACATGCTCGAAGGCAGGGAGTTCATTATCTACACAGATCAGAGGCCCCTAATTTATGCCTTCAAGCAAAATCCAAACAAATGTTCGCCGCGACAGCTTCGTCATTTGGACTTGATATCCCAGTATTCAACCGATATCCGTCACGTCCAAGGCTCTCAAAATTATGTCGCAGATGCACTGTCAAGAATCGAAATCGACGCAATAACTGGTTCTAAGGAGATTAATTTTAAAGAATTTGTGGAATTTCAATCAAGCGACCCGGAACTGAAAGAAATTTTGAAAGGTAACAACACATCTCTACAGATGGAACTGAAGCCATGTCATCTAACAGATGGTGAATTATGGTGTGACATTTCAACTGGCTCATCCAGACCTTTCGTTCCAGAGTCGTATCGAAAGCTGATTTTTGACCACCTTCACAATCTATCGCATCCCGGAATCGCTGTAACAAAAAACCTCATTTGCTCACGATATGTGTGGCCAAACATGAACAAAAACATCACAGCTTGGGTACGCTGCTGCCAATCATGCCAGCGATCGAAAATCCAGAGGCACACAAAAGCACCTCTGAGCACCTTCGCACTTCCCGACGCTCGTTTTTCACATGTGCACATTGACATTATAGGCCCTTATCCACCATCAAACGGGAACATCTACTGTCTTACCATGATAGACAGATTTACAAGATGGCCCGAAGTAACACCGATACCGGACATACGCGCCGAAACCATCTGCAAAGCATTCTTTGATTCATGGATCAGTCGTTTTGGTTGTCCCTCAACAGTGACCACAGATCGTGGAACTCAATTTGAATCTCATCTCTTCCAGCAGCTCGCAGCACTACTACGAACAGATCGCATACGAACCACTGCATATCATCCAATTGCCAATGGTCTGGTCGAGCGATTTCATCGCACCCTAAAAAGTGCCATCATTGCTCACGACAATACCAAATGGTCAGAATCGCTTCCGATAGTCCTCCTGGGTCTATGATCCGCTTTCAAGGAGGATCTTCAAGCTACCTGTGCCGAACTGGTGTATGGAACCACTATTAGATTGCCATCTGACCTACTTTCAGATGAGGTGTCCAAATCTACACCAGACGCTACCTATGCATCAATGCTGTCTTCGCTCATGAGGAGTTTATCACCCGTGTCTCCATCTCATAAGAATACTTTCAAGATTTATGTTCATCCTTCCTTAAAAAATTGTTCTCATGTGTTCTTACGCGTAGACAAAGTTCGACCTGCATTAAGCGCACCCTACACTGGACCATATCCTGTAGTGCAAAGGACCGACAAAGTTTTTGTAATCAAAGTAAATGGTAAATCTATCTCACTGTCTATTGACAGAGTCAAACCTGCATTCGCCATGGATGACAGAGAACCACCTGCAGTCACCAAACTACCAAATGAGATGAGTTCTAAACAGGACTCCAAATGAGATGAGTTCTAAACAGGACTCCAAATGAGATGAGTTCTAAACAGGACTCCAAATGAGATGAGTTCTAAACAGGACTCCAAAAGTCCAGTGTCAACGACAGAAAAAACAGTAACAACTCGTTATGGACGAAGAGTTCATTTTCCAGAACGATTTGTTTCGTATTTTTGATTGCATATGTTTTTACACCCATTTATATTCTTGTGTTATGCCTTTACATTTTCGCATATGTGTATATATTCGCATAAGTGTTAATTTACATTTTTTTTTTCAAATCATTGCAAATATGTTAACATCGTATACATTCGTATTTTTCATTCGTCTTTGCAAAATATTGAATTCTCAGCTGTCGCAAATATTTATACACACATGCACATTGCTTATTATTTGTTATAATTTTGTATCATCAATATGTGAATGTCAATCTTGTATTTCCTACATTAGCGTTCGCTCGCTCACTGGGGGGATAGTCTGTGGCGTCGCCGCCGCCGACACGGTGGGAAAAGAAAGCCACTTCCTCAGAGCGAGGATTGATGTACGCGCTCAAAGCGCCATCAGGTGATTATTCTAGTTATTGCGCAGTTCGTTTCTCGTCATGTATATAGTATGTTGTGTGAAATAAAGCCCGTCCCTTGTGTAAGATATAAATGCATGTCTCTGTCTTGTAACTACACGCAACCGATGCATCTCATAATTCCCGATAATGTCTTCTAACAACCACCCTCTGAGTTTGTCGGTCCTTTAACAGAACACCCTGAATATGAATACATAACATATCCTGACTGACTGATTCATCATCGCTGAAGCTATAAACATCAAATATGGTCAGTCAGGTCAGTCATTTTACTTCATGAAATAAAGACTACATAAGCCCTGTGCACATGGGAAATAGAAAAAGCGGGTTTAAAACCTGCGTCAAGACAAGAATTTTCACCAAAGACTGCTCTCCATTTCTTCCCTTACGAAGAAAAAAAGTCGTCACGCATGTGCTACAACTCACAGAGCTACTTCAATATTCGCACATGTGAACGGGGGCTATAGAGAAATCACGCTGAGCCGAAGCCGCTTAAATTCATGAAATTTGGTCAGAAGTTTTATTTCATGACGTAAAGACGAAACTAAGAAAGCGTTTTTAAGGCCCTCCGCACACGGAGCGATTACTGGGCGAGCGAACTACGATTCTTTTTTCCCTCTCCCTCACTTCTCAACTAAATGAGTTGGAGACCGCTAACGGCGCGATTGCTTGGCGATTTTTACGCATCGCGATTGCCGAACGAGTGATTGGTGTTTCGAGCGATCTGAAAAGAAGTGCGATCCTAATCGAATCGTCCAAATCGTCAGAAAAAAATGGAGGCGTTCAATCTGAAATTTGTGAGTTTCGTTGAGAGGTATCCAGAATTATATGACTTCACGAGGCCCAGTTACTCCAGGAAGGATGCTGTAGAGAAAGCATGGAGTGAAATAGGGAAGGAAGTAAATTTATCAGGTATGTAGCTTTTTTTTTTCATATAATAAACAATACAGTAATTCATCGCAGTGTAGCTATTTTTTCATTGTTTACATATGAAACGTGATGAAAACTGGACATATTTTCATGGCATTCAGTCGGTACGGGATGAATTTTTGTGGCTTAATACAGTAGGATTTGCTAATGGGGGTCCGTGAAAAATTCCACCCTGTGGGGGGGGGGGGGGGCGAAGCACGTTATATCCCACGTGCTTTCAGCCGGGTATGCAATGTTATCGTAAACTTTGTCTTAAAAACTTTAATAATGTGATTTGCTTTTCGATGATTTAATAAATGAATTAGGTTCTGCTTATTTATTATGCGGATAATTTTTTTTTGTTGTGAAAAAATAAGCGTCAGATCTTTATAATTACTGTTCATTATATTATGGTCATTATAAAAGTGTTTATGATCTGGGAATTACTAAACAAATGCATTTATGCCCTAAAAAACCTAAGCTAAAAAAAAACCTAGTTTCCTTGTTACATTTTGCGAAAATATTTTTAGAAATCTTAGTCCGTTTATTACGTGTTTAAAAATAAATGCAGCAGAACTTCGATAAGCGACTTATAACCTCGATAACTTGACAAATATTATTCTCATGTTCGGCATATTACTAAACTCAATGGGAGAAACCTCCAAGATGTCTAAACTCTGTTTAAGTCAACTGAAATTCGTGCTGTGCTATCACCATTAATTTTTCAAATTACACTTTCATTGGCCAAGTCCATGAAGTTTACATTGCTCACTCACATTTCAACATTTCCTCATTTCATTGTTTTTACATATAGTGGTGTCAGTGCCGGGAGTGTGCTCCAGCACCCACAGTATTGTGGCAAGCGTCAGAGCACCCACACATTTTATTCAAAAATTAAACCTTCCTTCATACAGCTCAAGATGGTCATCCACAGGTGTGAAACACTTCCGACGCCCATGTTTGCAGATATTCTTCACACCTCGGGTCACTTCCCACTGTTTGGAAACAGAAAATTAAACCTACTAGCTACGAGCCAAATAAATAATCCGCCTTTTTTTAAACACAGCTATCGTGACATGATACACTTTTTTGCACTCTAATATGAGATTTGGAAACTTTTTGCAAAAAAAAAAAAAAAGGTAATTTTGTCTATTTGAGATATAGAATTGTTCACATATATATGATTATGCATGAATACAACAATGATAGCAAACCATTGTGAAAGTACGATCACACAAAACTCTTCACGAACATAACATCTGCTTTAGGTCAACATGGACACTCCCGAGTTATGGAGGTTCCACTATTTACTGACATGAAGGCCTAATTACTTTAAAAAAATTTAACACTGTGACAGATGATTGAAATTGAGATGAGAAAAAAAAACACACCATTGCTTTTTAGACATCAAGTACATGCTTCTGTAGTGTTTATTTTGATTACAAACATTTCCAAACAAGGTGTAAACATGCTCAAATCTTAACAATGACTTGATAATATGCCTGAGGAAAGGTTGTGGCAGAATATACTACAAACTGCAACATATGTTGCAGAACATTCAGTGTTGTTGCAAAACAATGTCGGTAAAACAGTCGGTAATGTACAGTATTTACAATATTTTATGCATATTATGGCATGGGAATCATAAAAAGAATTATATACAATAATTCCATTGCCAAGGCACTGACCCCTGAGGACTCAAAAAATAATGTGTCAAGTAATTCCTGACAGTGTTTGCAGTAGAATTATGGTGCAGAGCACTTGGTGGCGATGAAGAGGTAAAGATGACGTGTGCCTCGGTTGCTTCTTCAAATTGCTTCGGGGTGTATGTATATCCCTCTTTTTTCCGGATGAAATTGTGTGGCACACACACACTCTTCACTATATCCACTACTTTGCTGTTGTTGCGGCACCGTATTGGCACACTTAGCACTTGGAACTTTTCAGTCATCATGCCAAAGGTGCATTCAATTGTTTTCCCTTCCCCTGCTCAATCTATAATTGAAGACTCTCTTCGAATTGTCGAGGATTCTTTTAGAATAGGGACGCATTAAATTTTGCGACAACGGGAATGCCTCATCTGCCACAAAGTAATGGGGGAAAGCACTGTCATGTTCATGGCAGGGTAGTCTGGAGGGAGCAGGAATCTCCAGTTGCGAATGTGTCAACCAATGTTTCATAGCAGACGCTCGAAATATGCCGCCATCACTACTCCTACCCGCATACCCGGCCTCTACCATCGTGAATACACCATCTGCATCGCAGCATGCTAACAGCACGATGGAGTGGTACGATTTGTAGTTGAAGTTGGTAGAACCTGTCTTTGGAAGTTTTTCTATACGGATATGTTTTCCGTCTACTGCACCTATGCAGTTTGGCAGGTTCCACAATGACAGAAAACGTTCTGCAATTTGTCTCCATTGTTGCTGCGTGTCAGGTTTTGCCAAATATTGCGTGTGTAGCTCATCCCACAATATCTTCGTAGTCTCAGCTACAATCTGCCCGATTGTGGTCTCCCCTCGGGCAAAGTACAGACCAAGGGAGACAAAGGTACATCCTGTAGCCAGATACCTGCAAAATAATTTATATCAATTACATGGGGGTTGGAGACAACAGAAATATATCGAAATTCAAACCAAAAATTATTTTTATTTAGCTGAATTTTTTTTAAAAACTGAAAATTGTATTCCACCTCACTTTTAAAATATACAGTCTAACCCTGATGTAACGCAACCATTTGTCTTGCAGGTTTCTGGCGCTATAATGAGTTTGGCGTCATATCCAATAACAAATTAACACATTTAATTCCTTTTATGTGGAAGATTTGTTCACTGGAAAATTTTGTCACTGAGCGGGGTTAGTGTTACAACAGGGTTTGACTATATGTACTTTATAACTTGGTCATTGAATATGTATTTCATCCTAGGCCTTCTGTGTTAATTTTTCGTGTTTTTATTTTGCAGTGCATGACTGCAAAGACAAATGGAAAAACTTGAGAACTACCTTTGTGCGAAAACTGAGACACCTTCCAAGCGGTTCAGGAACACAAGTCAAAAAACCTTATTATTTGAATGAAGCCATGCAGTTCGCCCTACCTTTTGTGAAGACTGTGGGGGCGCCGAGTGGGAATTTGTTGCCTGTTCCAATGGAACATTCCCAAATCGTTGATCAACCCGAAAGCTCTCAGGTGCCAACTGGTGACAACTCTTTGGGACTTGATGACATAGACATCCCAGACTCGCCACCTAAACCAAGCACTCCTCCGTTAACATCAACTGCAGCATCACTTCCTAATACACAATCTCAGAGCAGCAGTGGGATATCCCGAAAGCGAAAGACCTGCAGCACCAACGATGCAGATGCCGCCTTTGCCGAATATTTCAGCATAAAGAAGGCAAAAATGACTGCTGTTTCTGCTGCGCCTCCTCCTACAGATGATCTGAAAGAGTCCATGCAACAGTTTATCGGATGCCTTTTACCCGATCTCAGGTTGATGACTAGCGCACAGCTCAGATTATTTAAGAGGAAGTCGATCCTTTTGATAGACGAAATTCTTGGAACCAGTCCCTTTGAGACAACACAAGCTGTTGTCCAACCAGTGGAATTGATACATCAGTGCACAGATGTTAGCTTCGATTCTAGCATCCTTCCTTCCACATGAACAGGCTGATACAAGTTTGACCGAATAAAATCAGTGAAATCAATGTATTTCTCAACAAATTCAAATCAAATGATTAGATAAAACTTCATTATAATTTTGAAACTACGGATTTCGTTATCAAAGAATTAAAATTAAATAAAAGGTCTAGTATGAAAAAGACATAAAGAAGCCAAACTTGAGTTGTTTTCATTCTAGACCTTTTTATTTAATTTCATCTTTTTTTTGAAAAACTGAGTTTTATCTCATCATTTGATTTTATCGAGAAATATATTTCACTGCTTTTATTCATCTTGTGACAAACATTAATTATATACCACTTAATATAATTGTATACTTTCTGCATTGTATCTAGGGATATGGTTCCAGTCTGATATTTACCCATTCTAAAATTTGTTTTCTTCAGATATATTATTTCTTTTATGAAGAAATATTTTTCATATGCCAACTACATTATTAGGTTATTGATGTTTGAATTTTCTAATTTAAATGTGTAATATGAAGGTTTTAACAGCTGGCTGAAGGGGAGATAAATATAGGAAAGAGAAAATTCAACTGCCCTTGCGGGGAATCGAACCCATATCCTCTCACTTGCAGGGTGAGCACCCTTGACTACAAAGGCAATGAAAATCTTAGTCTTTCCTTGGAGCTCATGTGCACTGAACGGGACTGTACATGGGCTGTCTGACTCAATTTAGGCCAAAGCTTGCAATTGTTGACACTGCCACCAGATGGCTACTTAACTAGATTTGACCATCCATGTAAGGTCCCGTTCAGTGCATGCAAGCTCCAAGAAAATATCAAAATATTTGTTGCCTTCGTGGTGTAGGGCACTCACCCGGCAAGTGAGAGAACAGGGGGTTCGATTACTCACAAGGGCAGTTGAATTTTCTCTCTTTCCTGAATATGTCTTTACATCAGCCAGCTGTTAAAAACCTTCTATGGATAGCCGAGAGTGATATCGTCCTCCGATGAATGTATGATGTTTAAATTAAAAAAAAATTAGGTAATTTGAATTTACTATTGGCCATTTTATTCATTATTAAAATGAGACTAATTTAAATTGCCATATTCTGTTAGGAAGTAGTATCATTGATTTTTTTATCTGCTGTGTGTGTTCTCTAAATAAATCTACAATTTTATGCCAGACTTGAATGATAGGCTACTGTAGAAGTTTGGCAAAGCTGGGAAAAAGAAATGTTGGAGTGGTTGGAGGTTGGGTAAAATGGTTCGTGGACCTCTATCTTTTGGAATGTTTACTTTGGTTACAAAATGATGCGTTTCAGACATGTTTATCCCTTTATGCCAATGATTCGTTTTTGATAAGTCTGTCCAATTTTGGGCTACTGACCCATATACGTCTTGCATTTTCTATGAGTAATATTAGATGGTGCATTTTTGTTTACTTGTTTCACAATTTCCCAATGCGGGTATCTAGCAGGTCCTTGGATCAATTTTATATCTATTTGTGAATTTTATATATATAATTAACTTTTCATGTATCAATATTTTTTCCCCACTTGTGTAATATGATTTTTGTGCCTTTTAATTTTCCAACATGGTATTTATGTGCCCCTTGGAGAAATATTGACTTTTTATATAATTTCCTAAATTAATAAATTCATTTTTAAATAAATTGGGGTGTCTATTCATTGTTCAAATTTTGATACATAAAGTAATATGAAAAAAACTTACCTCAATGTGATCAGAAGTCGTTCTTCTGGACCTATACATTCTCGCATGTTGGTGTTTTGTTTCCTTATAGCTGGCGAAATAATTTCCACCAGCTCATTATACGTCTGTTTGGACATTCTATAAAATGCCATGAACTTAGCATCACTTTCCTGCAGTTCTCTTGCTGCCACAAACAGCCTGCTATGCAAGTTCCTTTCTATGTAGGGATGAACCCAATGCTTTCTCTTTTTTTTTTTCTTTTTTTTATGAAAATAGAACATGAGGATAGCCTCTTCGTCGCTAGAACTTTCCATAATTCACCAACGAAAAATAGAATATATGTTAGAAAATGATACTTTTATTTAGTGCACAAAATAAGAAAATAACGAGGCACAGAACAGGTGGAAGAAGTGGCGGGAAAGTAGGAAGAGCACGGGTGCAAAGGCGAAAAATCGTCCAGTTCGCTAGCGCAAAAAATCGGCCCATTAGCGGATACCAATCGTACGAATCGTATAATCGCCCGTATCGTTGAAAATTCGCCGCGATCGCTCATGACTCGTCGCTTGACTCGCTCGCCCAGTAATCGCTCCGTGTGCGGAGGGCCTAAGAGCAAAAGTTACATTGAGAAATCACGCCGAGCCGAGAAACCGTTGAAGCGTTCATGTAATTTGGTCAGAATATTTTCTTTATAACGTAAAGACTAAGTAAGAAGGGTATTTTTTCGAAATTTGTCCCTAAAGGGGTTAAGGTAACATAGAGAAGTCATGCCGAGATCAGATGTTTTAATTCATGACGTAAAGACTAAGACAAATTCCGACCCTAAGGACGACATAAAAGGGTTCAAAAGTAACATAGAGAAATCACGCCTAGCTGAAACCACTGAAATTCATGAAATGTATTAGAAGTTTTATTTTATTTCGTAGAAACTAAAAAGGGGGTTTCCCAATTTCGCGTCTAAGAGGTTCAAAGTTAATATTCATGAAATGTCGTCAGTAGTTTTATTTCATGACGTAAAGACCCACTGAGGAAGGTTTTTTTCAAATTCAACACCTTGGTAAGGTGTGTAAACATAAGGTGGGTAAATAGGGTAGGGGGTCATCGGGAGAAATCCGAGCCATAACAGCTGAAGCTATAAATATGGAATTTGGTCAGTATTTTTATATTGTAATGTAGAAACTCACGGAGAAGGGATTTTTCTAAATTCAACCCCTCGGGAGAGGGGGGTGTTATGTATGTGGTTCCCTTATTGTCTACGCGAACTCAACCAGTGGGCACCGCACCATTCCAGTTCCATTTTGAACAGTTCGATGAATCCGTTGATATTGGAATAGCTACGAGGAGCGATTGGAATCATATTTCGCCATTGACGATGTACCTGAAGGGAAGAAAGCATCGGCTTTGCTATGCTTCATCGGGCCACACACCTACAGGATCCTAAAGAACCTGGATACTCCGGATCTCAGTCTCCTCTCCCGTCTACGAAGCCCTACCACAAGATCGTCACCCTGTTGCGAGGACATTTGAATCCGACTCGGAACGAGATGAAGGAACGGTACAAGTTTTACAAGAGGAATCAACTAGGAATGAGTCACTAGCGGATTACACAATCGAATTGCAGAAACTTTCGCGGAATTGTAACTTTGGATCGAATCTATCTGTGATGCTACCCGATAGGTTCGTTACGGATTTGAGTGCGAAAATATTGTTCCGGTTTAGTTTTTCACAAAACAAGAAGCGGTTCGACAGACAACCACAGATTTATTTACAGAACAGCAATTTACACGTATTTTCAAGCTAATCAGCGAGCTAACAACTTTCTCGCAAAGTTAAATCACAACTGACTTTCATCCAGTCAATTTCTAATCTGGAATTTGGCTCCTGGCATCCCTTACTCTTACTATTTATAGGCCTGTCGAATCTTCGAGAAAGGAACATTCTACAAAATTCTACTTTACAGTTTCCAAGTTAGCGGCGCCACCGTACGGAGGTATGGAACCACTGTCTAGAGGGGCGGGACCTTCTAGAATGTTCCCACCTGTTCTCAGCCAATCGTAGGATTGGGGAGTTCTATAGACGATAAATGACGCGATTTGTTCAATAGCTCTCAGAAATATCGAACAAATCGCGCCATCTATCGTCTATAGATCGTAACATTGCCCACTTTCATAGAATTGTTCGTCCTGACAATTCACTCCTTAATTCGGCGGGTTGTCACTGCGGTAAGAGGCCAGTCTGTTGAAGTGGACCACCTTGCACTTCAAGCATGTCGTTATCTGGATCCGACATCGTTAAGTCTCTTCACCACTCGGTAGGGTCCCTCTGAAGATTCCTTTCACAGTCCTTGGCACAGTCCTTCCGGCGCTTCGGGTTCCAAGTCATAAGATGTGGCCTTCGCATCGTAGCGGTACTTCATCTTTCCGGAGCAGATGTTGATCGTCCGGAGTGCCTGGACGTATTCTTTCGGTGAAAGAGAAGCATCTGGCGGTCGCCCAAACAGCAAGCAGCAGAAGATCTCGTACCATCATCATCTGTGTTGGAGAAAATCCAATCCGGTGCTCTCGTGGACGGCAGTTCCATAGGCCAGCAGGAAAAGCGATAACTTTGAGTCCCAATCTCGTTAGTTCTGCGACACGAAGAGTGAGGTGTTCGTGATGGCTCTGTTGAATCTGTCAACCATCCCGTCAGATTCCGGATCGACCGCTCTTCCTATCGAAGATAACAAAGAAGCCATATTTACCGATGGTTCCAAAATGGAAACCGGAACAGCAGCTGCGTATGTGAAGATCATCAACACATCAATTATTCATACATGGAGATTACGACAACAATTCAGTATTTCAAGCTGAGCTGGTGGCAATACTGTATGCACTGGACTTCAGCAAAAACACTTCAACGAAGATTGAAATTTACACCGATAGTTTGGCCAGTTTAAAAGCAATTTATGATGTCAAATCCAAACATCCTCTCTTGTGAGATCCATTAGAACTCTACTCATCAACAATGCGAATCTCACGCTCTCATGGGTAAAGGCCCACCAAGGAACCTTCGGAAATGAAGCTGCAGATCAAACTGCCAAAACAGCAACACCGCTCGAAGAGCTTACTGATTAGCCGCTACCAACATCATATGCAAAAAGGTTACTTCAATCTGTTCTCAAGAGTTCTCGGCCGCAGGAATGGTCTCGGACCAACACCTATAGGAACGTCACAGAAGTTATACCTGAGGTAAATCTTACAAACCTAGTATGGCCCAGAGAGAAAACTATCTTCATCACAGAGCACGGCCAACTAGCAACCTACCTTAAGAGGTTCCATATCACCGGAAATAAGTACTGCAACTGTGGAGAGATTGGGGATCTCCTTCACAACTTTACCAGCTGTTAGTACACAAATTCACATCACTTCCCAGCGATTCATCCCAAACTAAAAACCGTTTGGAAGAAACGAATCATCCGATCGCAAGTTCTGTCAATCCAAGCCAGAGCCCTCATCAGGCTTCTCGAACAAAACGTACAATTCTGGCATAATAAACATCTTACACACCCATCTACAGCCGACGACTCCATATCTTCCTCGGAAATAGACATAGATTACTCCCCACCAATAACTCGCAGTAAGAGCCGAAATCAACAACAATGATTGTTTAATATTGTACAGACTAGATATTAAAGATATATTTTATTTTTCTCCGAAACGCCCTCAGTATTTTTCAATGTATTCACATTTTTAACTGAAACCCATTACTCAATTTTCTTACTTGTGCTGTAACTGCATATCATGTGGCCAGATTATAGTCACAACCCCTACTTTAACCTCTATAATTTTGTATTTCGTATAATTTGTAACTGGATTGTTTTTCTATATATTTTCATGTAAAAATTGTGTATTTTATAATATTTGGAAAGCAACAGACTGGCATATGTACTCATCTCTTTGTCACTCATTTTGTATCCCTTCCGCAGATACACAATTGCATCTTTTCTCAATGTACATCTTTGGTCCTATCACATTCGAAGATATATTGTAGTTTTCTCCAAAACTCCCTCAGAATATTTTCATTGTATTCACATTATTAACTGAAACCCGCTTCTTACTTTCCTTACTTTGTGTAGTTTTGAAACTTTACATGCATATATATGTTTTGTATACTCCCTTGTAACTATGTATCTATGCATCTTGCGACCACAACTCACACTCTTTCTTTTCCTCTCACGGACTAGGAAGTGCGTAACGCTTCCCCTAGCCGTTTGCGCTTTACAAATAGTTTGTAACTGGTTTTTTTTTTAAATCTATTTTCATGTAAATATTGTGTATTGTATGATAGTGCGAATGCAACGGACTACCATGTGTACTCTTCTCCTAGTCACTACATTTGTAGCCATTCCGCATTTTTTTTTTCAGTATGTCATGTATTTTTACACTATTCAGCAGCGTCAGGTGTAATTTCATGTATAGCTACTTTTGCAAGCATACATTTCTTTTCTCCCGCCCTTGTTTTAAACTGCACGTGCTGTGCATGCTGTATTTTTTTCCCAGCAGTCCTTGCTTTTAACCGTACGCGTGTATTTTTCGATACAATACTTTGATTTTTCCACACCTTCTTGACTCTTCCTGCCCCTATCACACTTTTTTTACCCCGGTGGTGACCTATCGGTTGAAAATTCTTCAGAATGTGGACTGGGTCGCCATTTCGGTTAGTAAGTAAGTAAGGCCCATCACAGACATCAGTTGATTCAGCTGTTCTCGCATTTCATTAATGTCAATTCTTCTTGTCTTCATGCAAATCTTGAATTATCCCACTTCTGACAACAAATTGTTCCGAATAATTTTTCACAAGACTTCGCGATTGCAAAACAAGAAGCGGTTCGACGGACAAACACAGATTTATTTATAGAACACCAATTTACACGTATTTACAAGCTAATCAGAGAGCTAAAAACTTTCTCGCAAAGTTAAATCACAACTGACTTTCATCCAGTCAATTTCTAATCTGGAATCTGGCTCCTGGCATCCCTTATTCTTACTATTTATAGGCCTGTCGATTCTTCGAGAAAAGGAACATTCTACAAAATTCTACTTTACAGTTTCCAAAATAAGTTTTTAAATTCTACTTTAAGTTGGCGGAACCACTGTACTGAGGTATGGAACCACTCTCTGGAGGAGCGGGACCTTCTAGAATGCTCCTACCGGTTCTCCGCTAATCGTAAGTATTTCCGCCAAACCGAAACCGGTATCAACCGATTTCGATATTTCTGAGGGAAATCGCGCCATCTTTCGTCTATAGATCGTAACAATATCCAAAAAAAGCTACTGACTGCCAAGAATTTTACTTACCGTAGTGCGAAATCTACAGCTCTCTGTTTAGAAACCGCATGGAAGGACGTATAAGGAATACATAATCACGTATCGCAGCTTGGCGTTAAGAAAATCAGCGAAATGTTTCGATTGGCACCTAAGGAAAAATGATACCAGAGCAAGCGAACTCGAAATCGAAACATAACGTGAAACCAGTGGGACAAAATCGTGCTTGTTATCGTTGTTCGAGCACTTTTCACAAGGCTCATAAGTGTAAATTGAAGGACAGCATATGTAGATTTTGTAAAATGAAAGGGCACGTACAGAAAGTGTGTAGATCGAAAACTAATGTGAATCAGCTGAGCCCGGAATCTGACGCGTTTCCTGTCAATAATCTACAGGCTAATAGAGACAAGAAGTTGATGGTGGATGTATACCTTGAGGGAAAGAAACTTTCTATAGAGTTGGACACCGGTGCCGCAGTATCATGCATGAACGTTCAGGAATTCAAGAAAATATATTTACTACTAGTGAGTTGTGCCAGAAGTGTAAGAGTGCGTACCTAACAGTTTGAGTACGCATCTAGTGTTGTGTCTGATTTTTCAGTGCTACCATCTATAGTTCAGAAGTGAAGTGGAATAATTGAAAATCTGTACTGTTTGTAGGTCTCTTGCTCTCTGTGGTGAGACTTTTTAACTGGGAGATATACTCGCATTCGCGCCTCGAAGTTGGGAGCTACAGAAAAGCAACTGCAGCCGACCACCAAGGCCAAAGATAGCACAAATAGAATGTATGCGTACGATAACATACACACAAATACAAATACAACGCCACAACAGGCAAAACGAGGTGGCTGAGAAAAAGATGCCCATAACAAACGCACGCGTGTTCTCAGTACTGTCCAAGCAAGTGCAAATTTAAATTCGCATTTGAAGAAATGACCCATTTTTCTACCTGTAAAGTGAAGATTGGCTATTCCAGGTGTATATAGCCTACATAATCAGAAAAGACTCAGTCGTTCAACATGGTGTAAATTTGCATTCATTCAAAGTGAGATGTTCTGATTGTTTAAAACGTCACTCGAGATGTTTTAGTTTTTTGAAATAAAAGGTAATTTGGCATTTTATAACACATTTAATTTACTTTATGTAATTTTTTTCAACCAATATGCTCAACAAGAACCTCTTAGAAGATGAGAATGTAAATTGAAAAACAATAGTGCAAATTTCGTATTTCTAACTTGAGCATTTTAAAAATTTGGGTCCGTAATTTTCCGAGACGTTCTAATTTTTTGAAACAAACATGTATATATATTTATAAGTTTCTTTTCTCACGCATTTAATATTTCAAAAGTTTACTCAATCACTTCATGGAAACTTTAAAAACAGTTATTGCTAAAAATTTAAATTCTAGGAACGAACTTGGGATGGATCAACTGAGAGAACTTACACGTCTCTGAAGAACACCAATCAATCCAGTGAAGCTCCCATTTTTCATCAATTTTCCCCATTCTCCATCCGGATTTGGCACGAATTCCCAACTGAAAAAGTAAAATAGAATGAAATTATCACGATTTTATTCAGCTATTCCACGTCTTAATCTAGATATGAACTGAATATTCACTGGTGACTGTATAACTAGAAGTTCAACTAGTGGGAAAATTTTACTAATCTTGATAAGTTAATCGAATCTATACTAGATATTAGTGTGCTTGTGGGGGGGGGGGGGAAGCGTTAAAAATTGATTTTATCTTGCTATTCATTTTCCATTCACTGAAAATTTTCTTGATTGCGTTTCTGCAGCAATCATATTCAGAAATGAAATAACCAATTTAAACTCTTTCACACATGTATTGTTTAAATTCCATTTCCCCAATGTTATGTCACCACATTCTGCGATCTCGATGTTCAGAGCTCCACATTATTCATCAGTGTTCATTCATACAATGTACATCAACTCGCACAGTCCAAAAAGTTAAAACATGGGGGGGGGGAAACTGTTGTACCTTGACCATGGTAAACCATCAAACACTTGAAATGGTTTTGAGAGTATTTATTTCTAGCTGATGTTTTTGGAGTGCAAGAAATTAAGAATATATAACCCTACAACTGAACCTGGTTTCAGCCTTGTGTATATTTCATTGACAGAGATTTTAAAAGAAAACACATAAAGTAAAAAAAAAAAGAAATGTGTTGCTATTATTGTTTTGTTTCTTGTCAACGCTTCAAGTTTAGTGAGCTATATTCAGTAATTATATAAGCTATGCATTCTCTTGATGAATCGTACCAAGAATCACGAAAGAATTATTCATATTTTTTCACAAATAATAGAGTATCGTGTACGTTGAAACACGACAATTCACTTTTCTTAGAAGACAGGACGTGTTTGAAGAATATTGATATTTTATCAGCACTAAATTATATTTCGGACAATGAATCTGGGGCTGAGGAGATTACGATGATTTACTACCGGCGGGATTAACCATTAAGCAAAATAAGCTCGTGCTTATAAGTTTCGGTGGGGGAAGAGTTTTCTTCCAGTGATCATCGTATCGTCAGATTTCACTGTAACTTTTCCTCGGGTAAGGTTGATAACAAAAGACTGGTTCCTTGTTTTCGGAGAACTAATTTTGATGTTTTGAGACGAAGGTTTAGCGGAAGTTTTCAAAGACTGGTTGGAATCAGTAGGGGTGGTAAGTCAATGGGAAGAATTTAGTACGAAACTGTCCTCTGTTTTGCACGACGTCATACCCCTTTGTTCGAAAAAAGCGTGTTTGTGCATCACACTCTCTATGGTTCACGGATAGCGTGCGGAACCTTTATCTTGAAAAGAAAAGAGCTTTCAGAGAGTATAAAAGTGGACGAGGTGACCTATCATTGTTTACTAATAAAAGAAGACTGTTGAAGAAAGCGATAAGGGATAGTAAAAACGAAGTTGAATCTAGGTTGGTAGATAACATTGGCTCTGACCCAAAATCATTTTTTCGATACGTCAATAATGGATGTAAAGGGACAGTTGGCCCCCCTCTCGATAGGAGGCTGTAGGGTAGAGAGTAATGTAGGCATGTGTAGTGCTTTCAATGACTTTTTCGCGTCGGTTTTTAATGGAGATAATGATATTCGATATACGGGTGTTGCATGGGGTAATAAAACGCTCAACGATATTCAAGTAGAAGACGTGGAGGTCCTAAATCTTCTAAGAAATGTATGTGCAAGCAAAGCACCAGGACCAGATGATATCTATCCCAGGGTTCTCAGGGAAGGTGCTAATGAATTGCTGGGGCCAGTCGCATAGATATACAGGAGTAGTGTTGCTGAGGGTACCGTCCCGAGAGATTGGAAATTGGCTAACGTTGTTCCGATATTTAAGAAGGGTAGTAGAGAAGCGGTGTCAAATTATCGTCCAGTGAGTTTGACGAGCTCCCTCTCGAAAATTTTGGAAATTATCATCAAAAGGCAGTTTGTGAAGTGGATAGACGAGAATAATGTATTGTCGGATAATCAGCATGAGTTCAGGAAGGGGAAGTCATGTGTAACTAACCTCCTTTGCTTCTATGATTACGTGACTACGGCTTTGGGTAGCAGCAAAAATGTCGACGTTGTTTACCTTGATTTTCAGAAGGCATTCGATCAAGTCCAACATGACAAACTCTTGAAGCGTTTACACGAGATTGGAATAGGGGGCAACTTGCTGAATTGGATAGAATCGTGGTTAAGAGATAGGTCGCAACGAGTTATGGTGAACGGGGAATTCTCTGGTTGGACAGACTTCACAATTGGAGTTCCTCAGGGAAGTGTCCTTGGCCCCATACTTTTTTCCCCCTTTTTATCGACAAACTCGATCAGGGTATCGATGGGATTACTAGCCAATTCGCAGATGATGTGGAGCTAATGGGGGTAATCGGGAATGAAAGCGATAGGGAGTTGCTCCAGACCAACTTAAACAGGATTGCAGCATGGGCAAATGAATGGAGCATGACGTTTAGCGTAGATAAGTGCATGTTCGCTCATTCTGGTTCGAACAACCCACGGTTCTCTTACGAGTTGAATGGTGTCACTATCCCGGATGCAACTACGGTCACCGATTTGGGAATTCTCATTGACGAGCGACTTAGGTTTTCTGAACATTGTTCAGCGGTGGTCAAAAAAGCAAATAGAATGCTCGGTCTCATTTTCAAAAAGGTCTCTTCGCGTTCTCCTAAAGTGATTCTTCCGCTTTTTCGAGGCTTAGTTCGTCCTGGACTGGAGTATGCTGTAAGGTTTTGGAGACCATACCTACAGAGGGACATAGACTTGGTTGAAGGGGTGCAGAGAAGAGCTACGCGTGTCCTTATTGACACGCAGGGCTTGAGTTATGAAGAGAGACTTCATTTTTTAAATGTGTTTACATTGGATGAACGCAGGTGTCGAGGAGATATGATCGAAGTGTTCAAAATTTTTAATGGGATGGATAGGATGGACCATGAACTTTTAGTACACCGCCAATCGACTGCTTTTACAAGGGGGACACCAGTATCGATTGGTGAGGGACAATGCAAGGTTATGGTGTCGCAGGGAATTTTTCTCTAATAGGGTTGTTAATAAATGGAATAGCTTACCCCCGGAGGTAGTAAATTGTAACACAATTGACACGTTTAAAAAGAAATACGATAAACATGTTGGGGTAAATCGAGAAGCTATCCATTCTTAGAATAAGACAACCATAAGTATTCTTTATGGGCGTTGTATAATATTTTATAATGTGTATATACTGTTTATAATTTGTGTCAATTGCATTTTTAATTGGGTTGCTGTATTTTTTAAATATGGCATCCATATTTTTATGGGTATCTTTTTCTCAGCCCCCTCGTTGGGCATTTTGTCTGTTGTGGCGTTGTATTTGTATTTGTATTTATATTTAGGGCATCAGGAGAATAAAGGTACCACAAAAAGTCATCAAATTATATTTTTTATTAATATATAACTTTTTAGCAGTATCTCGGTAACCATTGAGTAGAAATCCTCAAAGATCGTATTGGAAGTTAGAAATGAAAATATCTTGAAACTCCTCTTTGACGCAAGATGAGGCGCGTATGCTATTTCCATAACAACAATATTAAAATCTCAAATCTAGGGGAACTGATAATATTGCAAACGAGATTTCACGTTAATGCTGAATTATTGGAATGAGATGCCTCAAATTTTCCATAAAGTAAGCCCAGGGCATTATTAACAGTATCATGGACTCCAGAGGCTTACGCAGGTAGGGAACCGTACATCGCAAACAGCTATTAAAAAATTTAAAATATTTTTGAAAAAAAATAATAACATCGAAATGAAATAACTTTATATAGTATGTTACCAAATCAATATCTGTTAATTTAAAATGCTTTTTTGATGGTTTTATTTACAAATTTCTCCGAAACGATTTCTTGTCCCCCGAAAGGTCGATCTTGTGAACGCTCTTGATAGGCCTCCGGGCAAAGCGATTTTTCCGAGGCCCCCATATAGCTAAAATTACCTGCCTTCCAGTTTACATACTTACTCTCGAAAATTGTAACCAGATCTAATCGTCGCGAGGCCCTCTCGGCACTGACAATTGGGCACGAGTGCCCGAGGCATGCCCGGGTGGTCCCATGCGTCAAGAAAGCACCGAGTAAGCCAAGCTCTACAGAATAAGGACATGAACTTAAGACGTGCAGATCTACGGGTGTACGTTCGTATATGGATCAGAAGCGTATCAACTCTGTAGTTTGAATGCTACCAAATATGCTACCAAAAGAAATGCTACCAGATATTTAGATTGCAAACGAACTCGGAAATGTATCGGTAAGAAAAGGTGCCCCACATTGCCCGATGATGGTGATTATCCAAAAATAAGATACATGTATTTCTAAATAATACTGTGGCCACATGCAAAGGTTCAGTGGTTCCTCCTGAATCCGGTTCGGGAAATTCTAAACAGCAGCCAATGGGAGAAAATATGATGGAATGTTTTTCAAAGACTAGAACAAAAGTTGAAAATCAAAGGTCCGTCCTTTTGGAAAATTTGGAAAGAAAAAATTCCAAAACACATATATTTTGACAAATTCAAAAACAGTGATAGTAACACTGGCTTTCGTTTCTTAGGCTTGATAAATTCTAGCAAGTAAGATGCAAAATTTATTAGAGTTCTTTATTAGAAAAAAATATTCAATCAAGCAAATATTTAATGAAAAAGCTACAGAAATGTAACTTTTTTCATTTTGAAGCCAGAACTATGTCAAGCACTGAAAAATAAAAATTGCAGAAAAATAGAGAGGCTTGATGCTTAATCTCTACGAAAAGTGGAAGCAGACCTGTTACGTAGCATTGCTTTAAAAGATGTCAGAGTTTGCAAAATAAAAAAAAAAGGGGGAGACCCTCTCAAATAAATGAAGTGAGTGGTTAGAAAAATATTCATATCATATTCTGCCTTAGGTATCATTTAATTCTCAACTTTAACATTTCATTCAACGTGTTTTTTTTTTTTTTTTTTTTTGGTTTTTCCTTCCAATTTGTCACGTAGTTTTATTTGATATTCATTACAGAGCAAATTACAAACACAGTCACAATCCAACAAGAACACCAAAACATATCGGAACATTCCACAAAGAATAAACAATAAAAAAAACAAGAATAAAATATGCCTTGTTAATGGGGGGCTGGTCTTTGAGTCTGGAGTTAATAATGATACTTAAAAAAAAAATATATCTGTCCTATTTTTGAGTCTTGTCACATATCTCCCCCTTAAAATGTTCAGCGGCTCGCTGCAACTGTTTAGAACGACTCCTCGTCACAGGTCCGGGAGGATTATGAATGCCTGAAAGTCGGCTTGCATTCGCTTGTGTAAGGCTTTGCTTCTCTGGACGTGGGTCTTCTTGTTGCTCTCTGGGGTCATAATACGGCTTCATCCGTAAAACATGAACAATATCCTTTAGTTGCCGCTTTCGGGACTTCTTCTCACAAGGTTTCACTTCATATGTGACTTCTGATAGTTTCTTCACAAGATGTTTTGGCGTGACTAAGAGCGACGGTTTTTTCAAAGGATTGTAGTTCTTCTTATACAAAATCTCATCTAGTATCTGGAAATTTCGGTAACTACCAATTTCTTCAAGCTTCTTACGACACCATGTTTTATTGTAATTTTTGTTCTTCTTGATGTTTACTAACAACCCTCTGAGTTTGTCGGCCCATTAACATAACACCAAACATGGTTCATACTCTGTCCCTTGCGGAATATAAGCTTATTACCTTACGGGATATAAGCTGATTACCTTGCGGCTGGGCCATGCTGGAAGAACTCTCCTGGCATCCGGGCCCGGCGAACACCCCTGACTCGCAAGCCACTGGGTCCGCCCCGCCGGGACCCCACTCAATCCCAAGCAGCCACACTCCGGGAAGCTCCCGGAAACCCCCTACGGTCAAGAAGGGGCACAGGTGGACCGCCCGCTAGATCTCCGACACAGCAAAAACATTCCAACGGCCCTCGGTTTCACAAGCCCACGAAAGAACACTCCCTCCCCCATCCGCCACTCATTGCCCAAAGGAGCCACAGAACGGAACCAAACGTCCGTCCCCTTCCGGCAGCTCGTGTCTGTCCATGTCATCATTGCACTCTGTCCCCACCAATCCATCTGTAGATGGACTCGTGGCATCTCGACTGTTAATCACTCTCTTCAGGTCCTCTGCCACCTGAAAGAAAACATCCATACATGACACATGGAAGCACTGAACAGAAATTACAGCAAGTGTTTAACATCGAGTGGAAATTGTCAGGTAAGAACAACATGACAAACATCGCAGTTCTGTTAAATGAGCGGGACAGAAGCAAAAAAAAAAAATTACAGTGATATGGTGAAAAATATTCCCACATGGAACATCACAGTCCATCCAATGAATATCCAGGATTACAAAGCAGTGGGAATTCGAGAGACTAGACACAAAATAGTCTTATAAGGGGACGTCGTGTAGGAGGTGCGTCTCCTTTCCTGGAGATGGCGGAATATTTCTAAACCCTTGACATTGGAGGGGTATCCAATTAAAGCACGAAACTGCGGAACTTAAAGAAGAAGCCTTTATTTCGAAGCACACTCAAAACAGACAACCTTCCAGGACGGAAGCCACATTCCAACTCACGTTCTCTTCTCTTCGAAGATAGATTTTCTCTTCTCAACTTCTTTTAACAACGTATAAACAAACAAAACGCATTAGGTGCTGTAAGGCCACAGAGAGTTAGTAAAAACATCCATACTGGGAAAATAGATTCGTTACAATCTCCCCCTCTGGCTCCGACGACGTCTCGGCGAGGAGCCAGTAACAGCCATCTTTCCTTTGGGAGTAGTTCCTGACGAACAAAACGGGAAGCTCCGGGCAAATGCTGACACTCTTGTCTCAGGTCGAAGTTCAGTTCTCGAGTCACACCGGTTCTGGGGACGTCGACTAGGGTTCGGATGCACTTTTGAAGAACGCCACTCTCTTGGGGTCCGGGTAACCACGGTTGTGGTCTCAGCATCTCGTAATGGAGTCAACTCCCTTTGGAATCGGTACTGCTTTACGGGATTCAAGACGAGTTCTTGTTTCCTCCCGTTCAGGAAATCTTCAGTTTCCTGAGTAAATTCAACGTTTTCACTGATCCTATCCAAAACATCATTCCCACTTTGGGACTCGCGGAGAGTCCGTGAACTCTTCTCCACTACAATGAAGTTGAACAGCTCACACTGCTTGGCTCCTTTACCAATTGGGCTGGATAGCTTATCAGTGTGGCTGCCTGGACAGTTACGGGCAATATGACCACGATTTTTACACTGGTAACACACTATCGGGTCCCAACATCTTCGGGCAACGTGTCCACGTCGGCCGCAGTTATAGCAAGCATGCCTTCCTCGCGAGGTCGAGCGAGAATTTGAAACACGACACTTTTCGTAGTCTTCTCTAGGGCCACCTTCACAGCGGTATACCCTGTCATCACCACTCTTGTTTATCTGGTGCTTGAGAAAAGGTCTTCCTCCCCCTAACTTGGAGCATCTATGGGATTCTTCTGAGAAGGAATAAAGTTCTCGCTGCTCGATGAAAGGTATCGGGCCTCCCCCTGGCTTGAAGCATCACTTGAACTCCGCCGGGGATGAATTAAGTTCTCGTTGCTGAGAAGTAAGGTGGGTACCTTTATCTTCACGAATTCGACACGAGGGTGACTCAGCAGGTAGTGCCAGGAGGGCACTGCTTTCAGATGGGCTTTCGACGAACGGATGTCGCTTCTCAGGAGCTTCAGAGAAGTACCACTTTCCTTGCTGAACATCCAGGACGATACCAGCATCACTGAGAAAGTCGGTACCGAGAAGGGTTCGGTTTCCTCTGGCCTGTGGTAGCACCATCATCTCGGTGGGAATCACTTTACCTTGGACTTTGATGTCCACAGTCGTTGTTAGGACTTCGGCTCTACGAGCATATCCATCGGCTAGTCTCATAACGATAGTCTTGCGGGAAAAGGGCAAGCCATGTTCTTGTAGGAGATGGTATAGCTTCTCCCCTGCCACTGAATGTGTGGCACCCGTGTCAGCACACACTGCTCCGCGCCTGTTACAAATCATCACTTCGATTGCATTTTTTTGACGTCTCTCAGTTGAGAAACTGTAAAAGTCCAACTCGTCGACACTAACTTCTGGGGTGTTCGTGGCAGGATTGCACGTTCGACATTGGGACTTGACGACACCAGGTTCTCCGCACCCGTAACATCTTAGGATATGACTGCTACTGTCATCTTTCGATTCCATATTAGGATGGGATGATAAACTGTATAAGTCCAAAGGGTTCACCACAGCAGATCGTAGAACATACAAATATATATATGAATACATGTGAGAAAATGCAAATACATAGAAAAGATTACAAAGATACATGAATATGTGAAAAAATATAAAAAAGGCAACGGAAATCTGAAGAACATCATTGTCCTAATTTCTCTAAGAGTTGACAATAGTAATTCATGTGAAACATCATTGTTCGATGAAAGAATGAAAAGTTTATGGCTCGTAATCTGAGTCTGAGCAAGAATCACCTACATCATGACCCTCTACAATGCCAGTCACTGGTCTAGGATGGATGAAAGAGTCTTGATTATTTTCAAGTTGATTGATGGGTATTTTAATTTGATCGTGGAGACCAGATGTTCTGAGCACTGAAGTCATCCACGATCGAACATCATTTGCCTGGACCCGGATGTGTAGATTCGCGGTCAAAGGGAAAGTGGTCGCGTAATGGTACGCTGTGCCCTCCTCCCCACATTTGCACTTTTCTGTTCTCTATTGTGGCAAGGTAGGCGGGAAATGGACCGTGTTCGGAAAAGAAGAAGATCATTTCTCTAGTTCATTTCCTAAGCTTGCAGTTAACGGTGAGGAGCAGAGCGAAAATTTTGCGACCAGTCTTTCTCTCGTTAGACCATCGATGCTGCCATTTGGTCATCATCTCTTCATGAATAATGTTGGTTGCCCATGACCTAGGGAGAAAGATCGTGAAATCTGGTGAAGTTCTGGTCGTCGCTGATTTTGTCAGTTGATCGGCCCGTTCATTACCATATGTGCCCTCATGGGCATTCACCCAAGCAATTTTAATATGTGGATTGGCACATAGAACTTCACGGATATGTCGGATCGTACGATGTTGAGATAATGGGTCTTTGATCGAAAATATGGATAACAGAGAGTCAGTGTATATACTCACTGGTTTTTAAATTCTAGAGAATTTTGGATGGCCATATAAATTGCAAAAAGCTCCGATCGGAACACAGTATTTGAATCATTTAGTTTACATGACCATTTGTAGATTTCCACACCTCCTTCAAGTATGATGAAGGCTGCAGCCACGCTGTTTTCTGATTTTGAACCGTCCGTGAAGATGTTAAGGTCGGTATTCTCCTGCCCAATTTTTGCAGGTGCAGTGGAGATCTGTTCTTCTTGTAGATAATCCGCTGGGTGATGAGTCCAACCTGTTGTCTTGATCTGGAGCTGGCAAGAACTGATGTTGGTGCCATCTTGAAGCTCGATATTTTGTTTGTTTCTGAGTAGCAGACCCGTTTTTAGTTTCAAAACCAATGGCCAAGCGCAGTGGGGGGTAAGTCGGCACCATATGCTATTATCCTCTGTGCGACAGTTAAATATAATATTCTGCGCATTCTAACACTGATGTCCCAGTTCTTGCCAGTGAAACACCAGAATCGAGGGAGAAGAGCATTGATCCTTAATGAGATTTCCGATATGTGTTCGTAACAGTTACATTGGTCGTCAAAAACGACTCCAAGAATCTTGATGTGTGAACTTGATGAATTGTTTACCAAGTCTAATGGACGGAGGTCGTTTCGGGGAGATCCACATGAATCTAGTTTTCTCCATTGCCATCTCCAGCTTATGTTCCCCAAGCCAGTGATTTATTGTGTTGAGGATCGAGTATGCTAAGTTATCCGTCTTTTCCACTGTCGGGCCCGAGACCATAACTGTGATGTCATCAGCGTAGGCCTGGACCCGGACATTATCAGGCCAGGAGATGGAAAGAATGCCATTTATGAACAGATTCCAAAGAAGGGGATCTGAGCAATAGCCCTGAGGCATCCCCTTGTCATCTTATGGCGAACCAATCCTTGAGAAGTGTTCATTTGGACCATCCTTTCTTGTAAAAGGCTGAAAAGAAATCTAGCAAGATTTGAAGGGATTGGCAAGTTCATTAATTTAGAAACAAGAATATCGTGATTGATGTTGTTGAATGCACCCTGGATGTCAATTGTGATAATTAAGACATTATGTTTTTTTCTTTTTCTGTCTCTGCATTTTGTTGGTGATTGCCAGTAGCGCATGTTCAGCAGGTATCCCGTGGCAGAAACCATACTGTAAAGGGCTAAAAACATCGTGTTTATCCAGAAAGTAGGATACTCTTTGGCATACGACTTTCTCTAACAGCTTTCCAAAAGTGGACAGAAGGTGGATTGGTCTGAAGAAATTGGTTTCCGTAGGGTCTCTATCCTTCTTCAAAAAGAATAAGACGTTACTTATTTTGAAACGAAGAGGGAAGTGGCTGAGATCCAGGCATTTATTGAAGAGAGAAAGAAAGACATCAGGAAATTTTTTCAGGAGTGCTTGCATGACCACATTGTTGATGGCATCAATTACTGGGGCTTTTTTCTTATTTAGATGCGAGGCGATATGCCACAATTCCGAAAATGTTATATTTTTGTTGTCTGGGCATAGAGAGGATGACGCGGCGCAGACCTGTACAGGAGATGAATCAGAATTTGATGGGAAGAATTCTTCCAGTTGGTGCTTGGCTTGTTAATTGACTGAAATGTTTCCATTTATATTTTTCTGGAAGAAAATTTGGGATGAGAGTGACGACTGTTTAACCGTTGCTTCGTAAAAAGTGCCATATGGGTCTGTGGCCGTGCTACAAATTTCTCTCCACGATTTCCGCTTTGTTTGACGGATAAGTCGAGAATAGATGGCTCTGTTACGGTGGAAGATTACACGCAAAGTCTCCTTGTTAGTAGTATTGGCAGCTAAATATCTTCGTTTGCTTGCCCTGGATTTCCTCCTCGCCATCTCCAATTCCTTCGTCCACCGATCGTCGAAGTAGTACTTCTTTTGCTTAGAGACCAACAGGTACGTGTCACCTTCATTTTCTATAGATTCAAAAAGATTATTAGTATGTTCTTCAAGCTGTTGGACCGAGGAAATAGATTTTATTTCCTGTAAGGGAACTTGCATATTATCTTCAAGCATTTTTAATAATTTGTGTATTCTTCTGTTTGAGTTGGAGTATTTAATAGTGCTGCAAAAAACAGGGTGATCTTGGACGGTGATGTCAATGTAGCAATGCGGACTATGTGTGACGTCCTCGTTTCATGCTTGCCAGGTTATATGGTCTAATGGGGGAGCACAGTTAGACATCGTGACATCGGGGGCACCCGTGGCACCATAGTGGTCATATGTTGTTGTGCCATCATTATGAAAAATTAAATGATTAGCTCTAGAAAAATCCAAGAGCATCCAGCCCCTAGTATTTGTGTTTTTATAACCCCAGCTGCTGTGGTGTGCATTCATATCAGAAGAAATGAGAACTGAGAGATCTCCGGCGTTGCTACAGATCAGGTTAAGTTCTTGAATCGTTAATTCGATTTTCGAGTACGGAGACGAATAGGCTGAGATTAGTATAATCTCACCTCTGTCGGTCACCTCTGATGGCTACGCAATTTGTCATTATCACGAATGTTGCTCCAATTATTTTTTTATTGACAATGACAATTGCAGCTTTATTATTCTTTGACATCCACCGAGTTGTGGCTTTTGGTTCTTGAAGCAGCAAAATGTCCCACGAGTGTTTAATTTCTCTCAGTGGGAGAAGCGCCATTGCGTTCCTGCATCTATTACTGTAAAATTGTAGAAGTTTTAGATTAGGTACCATGACAGAAAACAAGATATTCGTTATTGGAATTAAGCAATGAAGATGTTGAATTTAAGTTTGAAGTTGTTGCGTATTTCCTTGATAACTTGAGATGATGGTTGAAGATTTCTCGGATATTGAAATACCCTTGCTGGTAAGTTTGGCCGTAATATGTTGTTTTGCGTCAGCTTTGATAATATTAGAGTAATGTATTTGTGAAAGAAGATCGTCGTAAATTATTCTGTTGTTCCCCTTGGTTGGAGAGAAGAACCAAGTATAAATACGCCAATTCTGTGGTAAGATCCTTCCGGATGTGTCTTGCACCATTTCACTATTCCTGACGACTTCGGCAAAGGAGGTCAGCGGATCTGAGAATCTGACTTTTTTCATCTTATTTGAGATTATTTCAATATTTCCAGTGTTGACTTTGCCTGAATGTTGAGTTGAACCTACTGCCGGGTACTGTGGTCTTGTTGAAGAAGTATTGAAGGTGGACATTCTTGGAGAGGAAGAGCTTTTATTCTGTTGTTCATTCCTACGTGTAGTTTTATATTCGACCAGATCCTTCTTCCGTTGGAAAAAAGACGTTCTATTCCTTGGTGTTGAATTATTCTTCCAAATTTTTGCAGTTTGTTTGAGGGCATAGGATTTTCTGTCTGTTAATCGCTGATTATTATCCATTTGCATCCTTTGTTTTCGATGCGATTGAAGTTGTCTCCAGTTAAAATATTTGTCATTCTTCCTCTTGTTGCGTTGGACCACTCCAACCTTCTTCTGTTGCTGTCCCCTCATAGTTGTGAGTGGTTTGGTCATATCCAGCCATATGGAATTTTTTTTCCTGAATAGAAGGTTTATCCTGATGGTTATCCTCTGTTTATGACTGATTAATTTCTCGTTGTTGAATTTCTCCCGTTGGATCAGCATAAATTTCATGGACGATCTCGAAGATATCCGAGTCAGTTAGAGGATGAGAATTCATGTGGTGGTGGGATTATGAATTCTTGATTGGCGGAGGGCTTGGTGTTTCCTAGTTGTGGATGTACAATTTCTTGGAGACGCTTACTCTAGCTGCTTTTTTTACTTTTTTCAGAATTATTCCCCGTTCGATTATTCCTCTGTTGAAAAGGCCGTTGAGGAAGAGGTTCTTCGAAAATTATTTGTTCTTCCAGGATATCTTGTAGGGTCCGCTCTATTACTTCTCCAGTCTGAGTGGATTTATCTGTTTTTTTGAAAATACTTTTTTTGTTTCCATTTCGTTCAAGTTGAATGTCTTTATGTTGAGATCTTTTTTGAACTGAAGTTTCGACAATATCCTGTGTCGATTTAGTATTATCTTCTACTTCCTCATTGTGGGTGCCGATTGCCTATATGTTGATAATTTCCAGGATTTTTCGGAATTTTTTTTTGGAAGAAATTCCGAATTTAAAATATTTTCCCTCTCCTGTGGAATATTTAATTATTTGTGTTAGCTCTTGGAAAATATCCTGGATGTTGAAGACACCATTTATAAATTTGATTGGTGAGAAAATGCCTATTACATTCGTATTCTTGGATGTTGATGCATTTTGTTCTGTATTCTTCAAAATTCTTTGTACATCCAGTGCGGGATTGCTTGAAGAGTAGTTATGTCTACAATTTTTATTGTTGTAATTACAGGAATTATTTTGTATTGGAGTTAAGATCAGACTTTCTTCTAGGATATCATTTCGAATAATTGATCGTTCATTGGAGATTGACGATCTATCGATTGTTGTTGACGCACCATCGTCAGGAAGGATCAATTTTTCCGATACAACTGCAGGATTCAACTCTCCAGGGATTCCTGTTATTTCCAGTTGAGTAGTTTTTACTCCTTTGGTACTATTACCATCAATATCTTCTTTTGATTCCGTCGTTGAATACGGAATGTCGAGGAATTTATCTACCTTATTTTTTGATTTTCTTGTCTTTTTCTGCCCTTTTTTGTTTTTTTTCGAGGAAGTATTTGGTGAATCTACAGGATTCGGTGCTTCTTTCTCCTGAGATTGCCTGTAGATGTTGCTATTACGTGAAAGAAACTCATCAACTGCGTTTCCAAAATTTTGTCTCGTAGAAGTAATTTCCATGGTGTTCTTGTCTTTTACGGTCAAGTCATCATTATCCGTGGAATCCATTATTTCAGTCAGGGGAGGGGGTTGAATTGCCCATCGGTGATACCAAAAAGAACTTGGACCTAGAGATATTGGATGATAATTCTAGGGTGTTTGAAGATTCCGTGGCCATATCGTTGAGTCTTCCGTCCTGTTTAATTCCCTCAAGGATGTTGCAGTGTTCCAGGGACTCTGTCGTTGTGTCCGTTGTCTTAGCCGAGAGTTGAAATAACGTGTCATGGATGATCTCCTGGACTTCTGATGTACCAGCTTCTTCATCCTCAGCGCTAACGGTTAGTTATTCTGATATTGGTAGACCAATCTCAAGTCGAGGAGATTTGATTTTATCCATCCTGCAGACCTCATCTGTTGATACAAGAAGTTTTTGTCATGGATTCATCGGTGTGAAACTGATGTCAGCACCAGTCGAAGAGTCGGAATTGCCCAACATACTCGATTTGGTGGAGTCAGAAGATGACTTGGTGATGTCTATTGTGTCATCCTCATTCTCTGTTAAGTTCTGATGAACCCTGCTGGATACCTTGAGTGAGTCATTAAGCACCCTTGGCTTGAGGTAGTTTCTCAGTCTATATTTTAGTCGAGTTTTCATTTGATGCACTGTATTCTCTAATTTCTGGAATCGCGAGGACGTCTTTGGAGTATTGTCATCCATCATGCAAAAGTTCAATGGAAATATTTGCAAGAAACACCAAATTAGCACGGAATATCGTATTTTGCTATAGGTTGCAGAGAAATTTCCAAACTTTTGCAAATTTGTGCAACAAAAATGAAAATGTACCACGAGAGAAAATATGACCATATATATGTATCATAGTAAATAAAAATACAAAAAAGCAAAAAGTGAAAAGCTGCAAAATGTTGCCAAAATATCTAAGGAAAAATCACAGAAATTCCAAATGTATATCACAAGAACGGCCAACTGTTATTATAAAAAACCGCCAAATTTGACTTGAATCGGATAGTAATTTCTGGAGTTAAATATACTTAATTATTTACTGATTAGCAAATCCAATTAGTGGAAACGAAAACATTTATGCGCTTTCACGCAAAACTCAAGTGCAAGAAGATATACACCAATAGAATATATAAACAAGGTTACAAGTTACAAGATTGAATTTTGATTAGGTTAACTAATTAGCGCTCTAACTGCCAGTAAAAACGGTCGAACAATATCGAGATCGGTATCTATGAATTCGTGAGGCAAAACGTTATGATTTAATGCAGTTCACAAGTGGCAGAAACAATTAGGGCACTAAATTTCACAAAACTAATCACCAATTAGCAGTATATTTACCTTCCAGTATTATTATTATAATTTTTTTTTTCCCGAAAAAATATGCTATAAATAGAAATCAAGTTTCCCAATAATCAATCAATACTCAACCACAATAGAATTAGGTAAGACCAAACTTCCAACACTAAATGGAAAAATTCACAGTATATAAAGTATGTTACGGTAAAAGCCCGAAGAGTGGGAAAACCTAGGTTTTACCAAGTCGAGTTGGTAAGAGCCCGAAATACGCTTGAAAACGTTTACATTTCAGGCTTTTACCAAACCCTTTGGTAAACGCTGACATTTATTAACTTTCATAAAAATTAGTAAAAATTAGAATTTTCTAATTTTCTTAAATTTGAAATTAACTAATTACTTCTTCAAATTCGTGAAAATTACTAAAAAATTTAGAATTTACAAATTTTCATAAATTCGAAAGCTTTTCATTTATCAATCACAACGATCCTGATGCTAATTAAGATAGTAATTAATAAACTAATTAGTCGTTCAAATTCGCGAAAATTACTAAAAATGCCAATTTTATAATTTTCATAAATTTGAAAGCTTGTCATTTATCAATCACAACGTTCCTGATGCTAATTAAGATCATAATTAATTAACTAATTAGTCATTCAAATTCGTAAAAATTAGTAAAATTGCGAAGTTTAATAAATTTGAAAAGATTTGATAGCCAGGCCCAGTGGCGGGGGGGGGGGGGTTTCGCAGTAGCAATCTGTAAAACCGTGGTGGCCATGGTTCGATATGCTCGCGTGATAGAACTTAGAGCTTGTCTTTGAATCACGTCCATCTATGACATTTGCCAGGAACCGAACAGGTGGGAGCCCCAAGGGAAATCTTTCGATACAGTACAGTTCTGTAAAGTATTTTTCAGATTACGATGGTATCCCCACTCTGCCCTGAATAATCGTCTGCAATGATCCAGCGTATTGGTCGTTTTTTAAGTAATGTGTGCGTGTAATGACGAGGGAGATAACGGCTGTGAGTAATATTCCTTCCTCCTATTCTCAATCTGTTCCATTAGATGATGATGAAGAGCATCATCCGTTGAGCGACCCATACGAAAACCAAATTGAGGAGGATGAAGGAGACCGTCCCACTCAGCATAGTTAGGAGAATCTTTGTATAAGAAGTTTTTCCAGCACCTTCCCAAATTGGAGGTCAGCGTAATGGGACGAAATATTTAAATCACCTTATCGCCGCCCATGCCCAAACGCTTTCACCAAAGCCCCAACCAGCACCAATACAAGAATCTTTTTTGCAGAAGATTCTTATTGTCCTGTCTACTCATTCTACAGGAGGACATTTTCTAGAAAAAGAGGATATTTCCCCCGTCGTATTCAGAAAACCTAGGGGGTGTTGAAAGAGCACCTGTTTTTTTTCCTTCCTGACCACCATACCAACACCCTCCAAGATAACCCTCCAAATAAGGTACCTCCCCGCCTCCTTCTTAGGGGGATGTCGGCTGAAGTATGCTTTTTTCCAGCACCTTAAGTAGGCTGATCTGGGGGTCTATTACGTTATACAACGAGGTCGTTAGTGACGTCACTCCCTTAACGCAAATTCTCAACGACCATCATTAAAAACTTGATTTTTCCCAGCAGCCTGCGGTATATCGTTCGTTATCGATTTTACGAAAAATTCCCTGGTCTGAGAGTTGCGTTAGCTCCGAAAGGGATGGACCAATCAGATGATTTTCTTCGCTGCTGATAATCATCATCACTATCAACGAGTGTTGAAAAACACGTGCGTTATTATAGTATTTTTATTTATTTGTGCGTGTTGGTTGGCCCTAATTTTCTCGTAAGCTACATTTTTTTTTAAAATTCATCCGGATTCTTTCCATTTTCGTCAAATATTTGAGAAAGGGGTAGGCTATGCACGCACATCAAATTGGCACGGGGAAATTTTCTAAATTACATTACGTTTAAAAAATTATTTTCTATTGAAGTTCAATGATGTTATGAATTTTCAAAACGACTAGCAAAAAATATCACCATCATATATTCCCATGCTTTTACATATTTATCTGCCGTCTTAATATTAAGACAAAATCAAGAACAATTAACCTTTTATTTACATCATTAATTAGACAATTGGTTTCCTTATTTTACACATGAAAATGAAGTGCCACCAAATTAACACTGTTTTTTTTTTACATCTCTCTTATACTCCTATCAGAAAATGCACTCAAGCATTAGAAAAAAATTGCTGATTAATAAAATTTACTTCGATTTTTTATAGTGTGTATTTGTAAAAGGGTGTTTACTGCATTACACTTCTGTGTACTGCACAGAAAGTAGCAATACAATTATTTTAACACTATCAGTGATATTACAAAATATCGATGTTATTAAACGAATCAAGAAGGGAAAAATATGGAGACGTTTAAAAATATATTGACGTCGATTTTGAACGAGATGTAAAAAATATTTTAGCGAATTTCAAAATACCTTGAAAACGTATCGCGATAGAGTGAGAGATTTACCAGTTAAATAATATTCTTATATTGAGATCAGTTTAAGATTACAATAAAGGCATTTCTATGCAAGATTTGAAAAAAAAAAATAACGTTGTACAGTGATTTATCTTTGCACCGATTACAATAATTTATAACGATTTATCACTATGAATATTTTTTTTCCACTCAGTATGTGTACAGATAACGTTTTAAACGATAATGCTGTCTCTGAATCATGTTACTAAATTAAGTAACGTAATTCAGAGAATTATTATTCATGACAATGAAAAACTTGATAAATTAATAATGCATGAATAATTTCTAATTCTAACTAATTTGCCTCCGTTGCTCTCACCTTCATCGAAAAATGTACGCGTTAGCGGCCATGTTTATTTCCGTAACGCGAGCTTAACGAGTGGTCTCCGGTTCTCGTTAGCTAACGTTTCACGTAGCGATGGCGATAACGAAAATCGCTAGTAACGATGTGAGAAAAATCAACCTTTAGCGGTGATGACGTAAATCTTTCCCACAATGCACAGCAAACCCCAAACACGTTTGAAACGCTGGCATAACGACATCAGCGTAATAGATCCCCTGAAATGAGTACTGTTTGCTTCGCTGTGAACGCCTACTCATCCTCCTACCGCTGCTTGTAACAATACTGTTTGGTAAGGCGGCGAATAACACGAAATGCGAAGGTTAGATAATCATGTACTTTTTTACTTCAACAGCAGTCTGTGTGTAGAAAAGACAAGCAAATAAAATAAGCAATATGCTTTAATAATTACATATTATTTATGATAGAAATGATACATGGAATTGCCATACGTTTACGAAACGCGAATTTAAAAAAGTTTTTTTTTTCTCAAAATTTTCCGCCAGTCCGAATTTGCCGCCCTGGGCTACAGCCCGCTTAGACCCCCCCCCCCCCCTGTAAATACACGACTGACCTTGTGTGCTTTTGTACTTTAGATCTTTGGCACGGTATACATACTTTCGTCCATTTACCACAGTCTTTAGCTACACGGACAAATGAATCGCTTTCTGACGAAATCAAAAGTTCGTCTAATTCCTAGGTGTGACAGTTTATGCATATTCCAAAACACATCATATCGAAATTTTTCTGGAATATGAAGTCGAACTGCACCTGTTGATGAACCGCAGTAGAGTGCTTTAGTTGCGTCTGGAAGAAGTACTTTCTTCATTTGCAAAGCTGGTTTACTCTTTAGAAGTTCGTTATTCCCCCTCTTGTTGCTCAGCGATGGCATTAAAATCGAGAGTTTGAGTAACTGAAACTGCTGTTGTACGTGATAAAATATCAGCGGAAATATTTTGCGATACAGGAATATGGAAAATGTTCGTTGTGAACTGCGATATACACTGCTCAAAACAATTAGGGGAGCAAGCAAAAAAGTGAAGAAAACCGTGCGAGACAACCACGTATTGGCACACAATGAGTAGTACACGCGTATCAATACGCAATACAGAAAAAAGACGTAAACAAATTTGGAATTAAGCTTTAATTCTTTGAAAATATGGAAAAAACATGAAAAGATGATTTAGGGCAACAATTTGGTTACATGTAAACGATAAAAAAAAGTACTGTTTAGACATGATGCGTGAGTTTTAATAGGGCGTGTGGTCTCCTCGAACAGCTAAGACTGCTGCACACCTGTTTGCAAAGGATGCGATGAGGTTATCGATCAGACTTTAGGGAATACTGTTCCACTCCTCAAGAAGTGCAATCTGCAAGTCTCGGACAGTAACAGGCGGCCTTGGTCGCGCAGCAATGCGTCGTCCGAGCATGTTGGATTCAGGTCAGGAGAGCACGCTGGCCATTCCATACGCTGTATTGTTTCAGCTTCAAGCATGTTCTCCACCAGACGAGCTCTATGCGGTAGGCATTATCATCCTGGAAAACAAAGGAATCTCCAATGGCTCCAGCGTAAGGGATGACATGAGGTCGCAGTATCTCGTCTGCATACCTTCGGGCCGTCAAAGTGCCATTCCGAATGATATGCAGGTCCGTACGTCCGCCTATGCTGATTCCACCCCATACCATCCAACCAGCTCGTCTGTATTTTGACCTTCCACGAACGACTGCGGGGTTATTTCGAGTGCCCCTGTCCCTCCATACCAGAACACGTCGGGTGTCACACTCCAGACTGAATCGGGACTCGTCTGTAAACAGCACTTGGCTCCAATCATGTTGCTCCCAATCTCGATGTTCAGTAGCTCATCTTCTTCGGGCCGCACGGTGGCGTGGGGTCAACGGAATGCAGACCATTGGCCTACGTGCATAGAGCCCTCCCTCATGAAGCCGATTACGTACTGTTTGGCTGGACACCCTTTCGTGCTGTTGCCAAGAGCAACCGTCTTTGCAGCTGCGTAGCATTCTCTGTTCTGTTTCGACGGGCTGTTAGCCGTATATACCGGTCATCAGTTGCTGTAGTGGCGCATGGCCGACCTTGCCCTGGTCGACGTCTAACATTTCCTGTTTCTTGGAATCGATTCCACAGCCTTGCAACAACACTTCTGGCGACTCCAACAGCGTCCGCGACACTACGTTGTGTTTGCCCGGATTCCAGTCTGCCTATAACACGCCATGCCATGGGTTCCGGTAAATCACGTTGTTGAAACATCCTCAAGTCACCTTGTCTCAAAAAACAATACTGCGCAATCGAATTTCACAGTTACGGCTGTAAAACAGACGTTTCTGCAACATCCCGATTTCTGCCCTTATCTCCTTTTTCTGATTTTTGACGTAATGAACTTTGATTTGCATATGAAGTTTTCTTCTTCCGTTTCCTGCTAGGCTTTAAATTATGGATGATTCATTTTATGTTACTTATCGGTATACATCTTTGCGTAATTTTGTTAAAACCATGTGCTCCCCTAATTGTTTTGAGCAGTGTATAATCCAAATGCCTTAGCTGTCTACGTGAGCATTTTTCACTTTTATGTCGAAGTGAAAAATAACCACAGTGGGTTATGGTGACTGAAAAGTATAAACTCACGAGCTTCAAGCATGTAGCTGAAAAATTTTATGGAAGAGTATGCGGCAAGAAGTTCTCGATCGTATTCGCTACCGTGTTTCGGTGGATGAAAAAACGAAGCGGCTGAAGACCATTGTCCGTCACCTAGTGCAGTGCACCACCTATAGCATAGTCGGAAGCATCTACGTGTAGAGCTAATTGGGCAGACGGGGAGGGGTGTGCCAGCAATGTGGCGTCAGCTAGTAGCTTTTTAGAATTTTCTAATGCTTGCAAAGTTGATGTAAACCATACAACTTTTGTTTTGTCTTTTCTTTTTTTCATAGAACTTTTCAATAGATCATACAGTGGAGCTTGTGTCTTAGCTGCATACGGTAGGAAACGGCGATAAAAATTTATGTGACCTAAAAATTTACGCAATTGCTCTATTGTTTCCGTTTGTTTGGAATCGAGTACAGCTTGTACTTTGTGTGGACGAGATGTGATACCAGATGGTTTGATCACATGTCCCAGAAATTCAAGCTTAAAAACACCAAATATGCATTTTGACACATTTAATACTAAGCCATACTGTTGAAAGGGACGTTGGAATATTTGTTTTAAATGAATTTTGTGTTCTTTGGCATTTTCAGAAAAGCATAGAATGTCATCAAGATATACATAGCAGAATGGCAAACCCCGTAATACTTCATGCATGAACCGCATAAAAGTTTGAGCGGCATTTACGAGACCGAAGTTCAGTCTTGTTTACTCGAGTAAACCCCAAGGGGTAGTGATTGCCGTTTTTGGTATATCTTCCTCGGCAATGCTAATTTGATGGTATGCCTTGAAGATGTCTAGTCTGGAAACGTAGACTTACCTTGCAATTCTTGGGAAAAGTCTTGAATATGTAGTATCGGGGGTAAGAATCAAATTCCGTAATACTATTTAGCCGACGATAATCACCGACAGGACGTACAGTGCCATTTGCCTTGGGCACAATATATAACGGTGAGCTCCAAGGGCTTTTGGAAGGCCGGATAGTCCCTTGCTCAAAAAGGAATTCAAACTTGGTTTTCACCTGTTGAATTTTTGGATTGAGACATCGACGCGTGAAAGCCACAGGTGGTTCTCGAGTGGTGATATGGTGTCGCGTCACATGTTTCACTGTTTTACCGATCTGTGCCGGAATGAAGATATCTGGAAATTCTTAAAATAAAGAACTTTATTCAGAATCCCCCAATTGTAGTGACGGAAGATTGTGTTGTGGGCTTAATCGATCCAAGTACCCGTAACGATGTTTGCGAATCGATGAGTCGTCGGTTGCACACATCAACCGGTTGAAATTTCTAAGGAAATCAGTTCCAAGTGTTGATGAAGTGACGTCAGCTACGAGAAATGTCCAGGGAAAAGATTTCCGGAGACCTAAATCAAGTTTCTTGACCGTGGAACCATAAGCAAGAATCTTGCTGTTGTTTGGGGCGAACAAAAGGAAACTTGGATGTAGTACTGATGAATTTTTCTTAGGCGGTATAATAGAAACTTCACTGCCAGAGTCAACAAGGAAACGTTCACCCGTAAATCTGTCAATCACGAAGAGCCTGCTGGATTTGCGGCACGATTACATCATACCAGCGATGATAGAAGGTCATCTTTTCATACCAGCGATGATGGAAGGTCAGGGCTGACGGCAGTGGTTCGCTTTCTCACCGAATTTGTTGTGATAGAAGCAGATATTTCGGGCTCGACTTGAACGAGATGTTGAACGCCTAGCTTGTCGCTGTTGGGAATTACTACGATATCTCCCTCTTGAGAGTCGATTCATTGTAGCCGTTAGCTCTGCCACGTTTTGCTTAAGCGTTTCGATGGCTGATGACGAATCGTTTCGATCTCGACTCGACTGCAATTGCGATGACGACGATGACTGGATTCGACACACGTAATTTTGGAGTGTGACTTTAGCCACTTTGTCGGCTAATACAGCAAGATGATCTAATGACTCACACTGGATACCGATAACACAGTTTGAATGTTTTGCGGAAAGCGTTGCATTCACAAGGTGCGCAAGAGCTCGTCAGTAACTTTGTTGCTGGAGAGTTCTTTCATCTTCCGCAGCAGTTGACTTGGCTTTTGATCACCCAGTTGTAGCTCGTTCAAAAGTTCTTGACGTTTGATGTTCCGTCGCGGCGAACTCTTTATAAGGCGATCCAACAAGGCTTGATATCGATTGATTCCGGAGGATTTAATATAAGATCCTGGACGTAAGACAGACATTCTCCGTCCAAGGAAGAGACCAAAGCTGGACACTTTGTGTCATCGTTAGTGATTCCACCCAGCAGAAAAGTACTGTTGCACTGTTGAATCCATAGTTGTACATTGGATTTCCAAAAGGTATGTAGTCTTGAGTCCGATCCTTGCAACTTGATCATATTTATCCGCCATCGCTCAGCTCCAATGGGTGAGAGAGAGAAAAAAAAGAGGAGGAGGTCACACCAGAAGAGAAGAAGAGCAGACGATGATGCGTGGGCGAGAGGGGCCTGTTCTTCAGGGGCCTGTTTGAGGGAAGAATTTAGTCGTCGTAGCCGCAATGGAGGCTCGGAAAACAGAAATTTTCCGAACATGCATGAGATGTAATATACAGTGGAGATGGACGTTTTTCGATGGTTAATGCTCCTTAACGTCACCGGTCACCGCTCTACGGAGTCACTGTGTTTGCAGAATAAACATTTATTACGACGACACATAATTATCTTGTTTATTAAAAAAGGGAAGACAGGCATAGAAATTTTGAACCTCACGCTTTCTTGTGTAGTGACTTTCTGCTCTGCTGTTGTTTTCCAGACGGTCGTCTCCAGGGATCACGTGACACACTCAAAGTCGTTGACCCGACTCTTGGGGGTAGTCTGCGTTGGACACCAGAACTTTTCTAATTTCTAACTCTGAGGTGAACTGCACCCTATCCACAAGCTTTCTTTAAAATTTAAACATTTTTTTAAATTTAAAAATGAATAAATCCTAATATCTACAGTATTATAACTGGAAAGTCAGTAGTCAATAGAATGAATGTACAAAGGTTTATTGAAAAGAATATTCATAAACAGGGAAATGTAGTGTAACAAAGAAACAAAAAATATTCCACTTTCATTTATATACATTACATACATACATGAAAGTAGATACAGGGTGATCAGCGAATAAGCCCTTATTTCAAAATTAAACATCTCTACAACAAAGATCAATAGAATTATGTGGTAAACGGTACGTTTATTAGCAAAACTGTAAGAATGTTGTACAGAAATTTCGAAAATTTAGTTTTTTTTTTAATATTTTAAAATTTAAAAAAAAAAAACTGGAGATTTTGGGGTTCCGAAAATCCTCATTTGTGTGAAGAGAAACCACTGCATTCGCCTAAAGTTACTGCATGGGCTGCGGTATGCGCCAGAGGCATTATCGGCCCCTTCTTCGTGCGAAAAACGATTACTACTGAACGTTACGTTACAATTTTGGAACAATTTGTCAGCACACATGGCGCATACCGCAGCCCATGCAGTAACTTTAGGTGAATGCAGTGGTTTCTCTTCACACAAATGAGGATTTTCGGAACCCCAAAATCTCCAGTTTTTTTTTTTTTTAAGTTTAAAAAATTTGAAAAAAAACTAAATTTTCGAAATTTCTGTGCAACATTCTTACAGTTTTGCTAATAAACGTACCGTTTACCGCATAATTCTATTGATCTTTGTTGTAGAGATATTTAATTTTGAAATAAGGACTTATTCGCTGATCACCCTGTATACACAGTGTAGTATATACATGCATACATACTGGAACTGGAACTTTTGCTGAAATATCTTGAGTATTTTCGCATCATAACCGATGAATTCTTCATTTTCTTTCCTTGATATCCTTTTCCATATTGGAAAATGCTAAGCAAAGAAATCACTGCAGTTAAAGATAATTGTTTTGCCATTTCAAAAATTGAAAAACTGTGAAACCTCTATATAACGATATTCCGCGTTCCAAGAAAAAGTATCGCTGAAGAGGGACTATTGTCTTATCCAGAGATAGTAGTTTAACATCGAACCACACAGACATTTCTAAACAAGCCTTGAAAAAACATCGTAATAGTGAGATTTATCGCTATATCGAGTATCATTGCAGTGGGGTTTCATCGTATTTGCTTTACATTATATACAACTTGAAAACATTGATAATTTATTACACAGTCGACGCTCGATATAACGACCTCCTTTGTCCTGTCGAAACCGGACGTTATATTGGGAGAGTCGTTATATCGAAAAAACATATATGGCTATCGTTCTATCAAAACATTTGGTACTTATCCTACCGGTCGTTGTAAAGGAATGGTCACTATAACGTGGGGTCGTTATAACGAGCATCGACTGCATATATGCACATCTATCTATCTATCTATCTATCTATCTATCTATATATATATACACACAGGGTGTTATAGGCGTACGTATATATAATGTAATGTAATGTAATGTAATGTAATGTAATATATATATATATATATATATATATATATATATGGCCAATTCTCGAGATTCTTTGGCTGTAAAAGTTGTCATATATGATCTAGAGCTAATTCTATATAAACTCTGAAACTTTTATTCACAAATACAATACAAATACAAATACAACGCCACAACAGACAAAATGCCCAACGAGGTGGCTGATAAAAAGATGCCCATAAAAATATGGTTGTCATATATTTCAAAACAATTAAAAATTCAATTAACACAAATTATACACAATATATACACATGATAAAATATTATACAACGCCCATAAAGAATACTTATGGTTGTCTTATTCTAAGAATGGATAGCTTCTCGATTTACCCCAACATGTTTATCGTATTTCTTTTTAAACGTGTCAATTGTGTTACAATTTACTACCTCTGGGGGTAAGAAATTCCATTTATTAACAACCCTATTTTAGAGAAAAATTCCCTGCGACACCATAGACTTGCATTGTCCCTCACCAATCGATACTGGTGTCCCCTTGTACACATCTTTAGTTGAACATTTTGAGAGCTAGGAATTACAAAATACGGTGGCTATATAAGTATTATTATTCACGTTCAATAAATAGTATGCTATCAAATAATGTGAATGAGAATGCGTGTATTCATAGTGTTGACTTAATAATACAAAACATGCTAAGGTATTACAGTAGAGTCCCGCTTATCCGACATAAATGGACCGGCAGAAAGTCAGATAAGCGAAAATGTCGGATAATAGGGAGAGGTTAAGAAAAAGACTATTAATCGCCAAACTATGGTGTAATGTTACACATTATGAACTTAATAATCATGTTTACAACTTTCTTTCCGTCGCCATACTTTCGTAAATTTCAACTTTTAAGCTACGAGGCACAACGTGCAAGCTAACACACAGACACATACGCATTCAACAGACGATAAACCGATCCGCATACAACACCATTTATAGCAGAAGGCCTCCACGCGAATCTCGTGACATGACTTAAGAAGGTTATCTCACCTACAGACATTGGGTATACTACAAAAACGGTAATGATGGCGCATGCGTCGACTTGCTATATCCAATGGCTATAGGTTGCACCTTTCTTCAATGACGTCACGAGCTTCACGTGGAAGCCTTCTGTTATAGATGGTGTTGACTGAATAGTGAGTTGCGACAGTGAGTGAGGGAGTGAAGGTGGGGCGAATGACGGACACGTGAGTCATAGCTTAGACGGGTGCGCCATTGTACAGTCGGGAGCAAAAAAGAAGTAGACTACTCTCATAACTTGCAGTTCTTGTTGCCGATAGATGCTGTTTTTTTTTCTTTTTTTTTGCGGCGAGACGTCGAATAAGCGAAGGTGGAATAAACGAATAAAATAAACTCTACTGTATATACCGTGCGTAACTGCAAGTCTCAAAATGTTCTTAAACTGAAGATGTGTAGCCTTGGGGTGATTAGTAAATCAAAGTTTCACACTTAAGAACATTTGACATGGCTCTACATCTGACATCACACCTTTTTACAAGTTAAGAATTTCGAGACCTGTTCACATATTTTACATAGAATGCTTTTGATGGGACGAGGCTTCACAGTTCGCAACATATTGAAAGAGTCAATTCACTTCATGCAAGAAATGAATGAATGCACTTAATTACTGACCTCATCAAAACCGAGACTGCTAAATTATGAAGTAATTAAATAACCACTTACATCATTCGCCGTAACCCTCAACCGAACATCTTTCATGTCTGAAATGTCGAATTTTGTTTTTGGAACATTGTAGAACTTTCTAATTCGTCTGTAACCTTTTCTACTTGTATTGCTTTGTTGCCTGTGAATAGGAGTGTAGGCAACATATCCTTTACACTGTCAAAGAAATCGAAATAAGATAGCATAATTTCATAAAAATGTTTTTGGAATCAGAAATAATAATATATATATAGATTATCATATCTTTCATTAGGAACATTCCAGTATTACCAACGGGTGGTAGGACATTTAGGCGTAGGATCCACCATTCCAGTTCAGGCCTTGGTGTAGGCCGTCCCGTGATGCAAAGAGGAGGACATTTGCTCCTCACTTGGGGCAACGTTTTTGGAGCTTCCTGGTTTCACTGATAGGTGGCTTCGTTGTTATGGGATTCACCTGAATAGTAGAGGAGTTTGGAAGGTTGAAAATAGGCTTAAGTCAGGTTCTTTACTTGGAAACTAGGTAGACGGGAACGTGGGAGAGTTAATGGTAATGATATCAGTATTGAATAGCTTCTCGATTGAAAATAAATCTCAGGGTAAATTAAAAGACATACTAATTCGATTGGTAAGAGACAATGTGAGGTTATGGAGCAGCAGGGAATTTTTCTCTAATAGTTGTTTATTTCACTGAAAAATATTTTTTTTTACCTTTTCTGTCTTTGAAATCAAGATCGAAGAATATGTTCCTAATCGATGAATATTCAAGTCATCCAGTATCGTTTCATTTCCCTTTCCTTCAAATATTATCCAAAATACTCTGTTTAGTGTTCTTTCAAATATCTGAGGAATATACGGAAAAAAACAACAACAAATGATAGAGAAAATAACTGAGATGTTTCCCATAGAAAAGGAGGAAAGCGCCGGAATAAAATTTTACTGGGCAATCAAAAAAACAAGGTTTTCGTTTGTCTTCCTTCCTGCGCCAAGTGTGGTCAAGTTACTTTTAGTAAGATCTTCAGAACTGGAACTCTTATTTTTCTTTCTGTGTTACTGCCCTTACAGCATAAAATCATTTCAGTCACAAAAACAGATTTACAGAAATTTTAGAGTGCTTAGTATCTTTTCAATGTTGATGCCTCAATCATCGTTAGTTATCAAGCAAAATATTTACGTTTTAAGTATCTGAACTACAAGTGAAACTATGTGTAAGGAATGAGAGTTAATGCTATGCGTCACGAAACAACGCTGCAACCATGTATATAAAATTTTGTAACAAAACCACTTTTATTGGGAATTTGTATTAGATTCCATAAGCAGTAAAAACCGTTGCTAGGAATACAAGATATATATGCTGTCTGTTCATATACAGAAATTGATCATCAGTATATCTGCATCAACAGCCAATTTTCAGTATATCTTGTATTAGCAAATGTAGAGTACATCTCTCTCTGAACATTGCTGGAATGCATCGGGAAGGGTCCCTAGAGAAGAGTAGACTAACATTTCCGATCTTGATTTTCTATCATTAAAATTTATTGCTAATTGGAACCGAACCTGAAAATCGTATAAATAAGGTAATTACAAAAATTGGGTTTCATTTAATGTTTTTCAGGAGGAAGAACGCATTGTATTCAATAAAAAAAATGAAAAGACCTCGTAAAAGATTTGACTGTTTCCTTGTTGAAGTTGTTGAACGAACAGCATGTGCTTCGATCCAGCCATCAACATCGTTTCAATAATGCTCATTGTCTCCTCTATATCACCTTGGTGCCTAACCGTCATAAGCGTCCCTTCTTCGTCGAATATGATGCTTGAGACATTCATCAAAACGAACTCTAAAAATAAATTAAATTCGATAAGAATAAATGTCTGATCAATCGTCATCGACGCGAATTTCAAATAAAATACACGTAGCTTATTGAAATCACGAATAATGTGTAGTAATTGGAGTATTGTTATCATTTTCATAGAAGACAGGACGAATGAATTTTTCATCTTCTGTAATTGAGAAAACACCATTTACAATTATGTTCGGTTTTCTTCAACCTCGAACCGACGTCTTTTACAGTACTGCATTTTCAGTTTTATCTTGACTGCAAAACCATCTGTTGCGAAATTTTTTAATTCATTTTGAAATTCTATCTCATTAAAAATTTGCTGGTTTCTGAATTACAATGCAACAAACGGTGCTTTTCCTCTCGGTTTTTTTTTTCGAATGGGTTCGTCAATTTTAGGACACCCCTGTGTGACCACTATAATACCGTTATATACGAACGACACCACCGTGATTACCCAATCTCAGCACAATATAAACCGAACATCAGCAATTACGTTCCTCGAAATGGCAAATTATTTTGACAAAATTGAGCATTATAAGTGTATATTTGTCCAAACTTATCATTCTGCATTATTTGTTAAAAAAATACGTGAGTCAGATATTGTTTGAGTCCACACAAACGATATCACATATAATCTTAAATTTTCAGAGCAGTGTCCTTGGCCCTCTACTTCATAATTTCTATATGCATAATTTTCCGCTGGCAACAAAAGGAATTATTGCTACGTATTCTGATGATAGTGTCACAATTTGTACAGATAAAAAGGCAAAGAAAGCCTTATCAAATCTTCAATGGGTAGTTCAAAAAGTTGAAGAGTGGTGTCTTCGACGTGGGGCCCAATTCAATGCTGGAAGAACTTTTTTCAGGAGGGCAATTGGAAAAATTTATCTTCTACCAAATGCATTTATAGATGTGCAAGGAAATATTATTCACACACATATCCATCTGATACGTATAAATGCATTGGTTATATTTTCGATAAGCGTGTTTCGTTCGCCCATCATTATTCTGAAGTTACTGAAAAAGTGAGGTCCTTAGCAAAATTTGCAGGAGCAATACGACCTTTTCTATCAACATCAAACTCATTTTGTACAGTATGAATTAATCATACATCCTACATTACTTTAACGCGAATCTTGTTTGGGTGTATGCTAGAAATCCTAATATTATTGCCTGAGCTTTTCCAAAACGGAACACTCCGAAGTTGTATCAGGAACCACTGGTTTATCCAAAATAGACTTATTGGCAGAGATACTTGGACTGAAACAACCTTGGATTACGCCAAAAAATCTCTCCAGAAATTCCTGATTCTCAACTCTGAATATGAACATCTTCGTGAAATCTTCAATTACAGTGAAACTTGTCTAATATGGACACTGAAACGAAACCTGTCTTTATAGGGGTTTAATCCATCGATTCTATGGTTAGGGAACTTGGGAACATGACGTGTAGGGATTTTCGGGTTTCGAACGCTGTTGTCTTCCTGGGAGGAAGATTGACAACATTCGAGATGTTTTTCATCGCCGAAAGTTGCCCTTCCGGGTGATTCTGTGGGTGGGAACGAATCAGGTAGAAGCAAATATTGACGAGTCTCTGTCAGAGTACCGGGATTTACTATTATCCGCTAGGGAGGGGGGGGGGGGTGGGGGGATCCCCCCCCTCCCTAGCGATTTCGATTTACCAATCGAAAAAATCTGAAAATGTCATCGTACAAGATGAACTAGATCAGTTTGAAATGACCGATGTGAAATCAACGATATGGATGCAACATCGACAGAAACATCACCTGAAGAATTTAAAGAGGTAAAATGTAAGAAACGGGAAAAGAAAAAGGGAGAAACCGGGTGAGAAGAAGAACGAAAAAAAAGGAAAATAATGCCTCAGGGGCTTGAGAAGAGACTTCATTTTTTGAATATGTTTACATTGGATGAACGCAGGTGTCGAGGAGATATGATCGAAGTGTTCAAAATTTTCAACGGGATGCATAGGATGGACCATGAACTTTTAGTACACCGCCAATGGACTGCTTTTACAAGGGGACACCAGTATCGACTGGTAAGGGACAATGCGAGGTTATGGTGTCGCAGGGAATTTTTCTCTAATAGGGTTGTTAATAAATGGAATAGCTTACCCCCGGAGGTAGTAAATTGTAACACAATTGGCACGTTTAAAAAGAAATACGATAAACATGTTGTGGTAAATCGAGAAGCTCTATCCATACTTAGAATAAGACAACCGTAAATACAATATGGGTATTGTATAGTATTTTATCATGTGTATATATTGTTTATAATTTCTGTGATTGCATTTTTAATTGGGTTGCTGTATTTTTGAAATATATGACAGCCGTATTTGTTATGGGCATCTTTTTCTCAGCCACCTCGTTGGGCATTTCGCCTAATGTGACGTTGTATTTGTATTTAAACGGAATCGAAATGTAGTCTGTTCAATGATTAGTGCTTTTAGTTTCACCTTCATAAAACGTAAAACTGTCTAAAACGGAATATTATTTCAGTCTATTGACGTTCCGTTTAATACAGGTTTCACTGTATATGACAGCACTGATACTTTTAGACTTGAGAAGCCTAAATTTTTCACTAGGTGTCCAGACCCAATGTTTCGGATGTTTGGCATATTTTGTATTATATGGCGAATTTCTCCTTTCTGGTACTGTCATAATTGATGCACTGGATATGTTATTGTAAATACTTCATGACTTGGACATATTATATTCCCTATTTAACCTCAAGTAAATATTTATTCATCTCATTACTATTTTTATCTATTATTTCCTATTCATATAACATTAATGATATCACTATTAACATGTTGCGTCTTGAGCAACTTACTCATCGTATTGTGACTTCATTGTGGTTTATTCATATTACCTCAAATTACCACAAATAATTAGAGTCAACTATCATCAGTATATGATATGCATTAGTTCTTGTGGACGTGGCTGTTAATTCCCGGGGGTAAAGATATATTTCCAGCCATTTTTCTAAATTTTCGCCCTCTTAGAGCTGGTGTGAAATGACAAACTGTCATATTTTTTCTCTCGTACCAAAATTGGTATTAATGCACAATTGCATTTAATTATCAGAATGATGATGAAGGTGGAGAGCCGTTATAAAATCTCACCTATATAAGGCTCCCTGATATACGAGTGAAGGTTCGATGTCAAGTAAGATGAAAAAATTGAGAATTTAATGGTGTTTCTCTGTTATATGCATTTATTGTTAGTTTCGTGTTTGCGTTAACTTTTGGTGAAATAATCTTTTTTTACATCGAATTTGTCAATATGTCACAAATACCTTGGCAATTTAAAATCATGGATTAATGTAACTCTCTTTATCTATAAAATTAATTTTTCCTTTTTTTTTCCATTCACTAAAACCAAATACATGGATACTACGCGAAACAATACGTATTTATGGTAAATCCAGCGGTTGCGTACTGATACAGACCTAATGAAATTCAAAATTTCAACCGAACCATAAGAACTGAATGAATCGCATTACTAATAGAAATATTATTCATCATTAGAAACTTTATACTTATCAGACAGGCTTCGAAAAAATTAAATAGGTTTTGCAATCATACTCTCTTGCGGAAACTAACATTTTTTTTTTTTTTCAAGTACGGAAAATACTCACCACAGTTCGAGAAACACATTGATCCAAAGTGTTTGATATTAGTGTCGTTGATGAAATCCCGAAAGGCATTTTCTATCCAGCTATGTTCGTGGCCTAAAGAGTAGAGAATAACTCACCTTTAACATGCCGAACTATTTACACCAAAAATAGAAATCCATTTGTATATCAGAACTTAAATGTACTAGAAATTGTTACCATGTTATAGATCTCATAATGATGGGCTTTAATACTTGAAATGCAATATCGCTGTGAAAACGTCACGAACCTCCAACTGTTTAATTACTAATATTTAATTACTAATATTTAATTACTAATATTTAATTACTAATATTTAATTACTAATATTTAATTACTAATATTTAATTACTAATATTTAATTACTAATATTTAATTACTAATATTTAATTACTTTAATCATTCAAATTAATTTTGCGAAAATTCAATTTTTCAAAAAAAATTATCTTCATGGTTTCGAATTCATTTTTCCCTCCCTTACTTTCTCAGAAAATATTGCTCGGTCGAGTCTAGAGCGATCAAATTGTTCGCCCATTTTGAATATACACTGAAGAGCCAAAAAAACTGGTAACCTGCCTAATATCGTGAGATATTAGGCATATTACTCGGCCCCCGCGAGCACGCAGAAGTGCCGCAACACGACGTGGCATGGACTCGACTAATGTCTGAAGTAGTGCTGGAGGTAATTGACACCATGAATCCTGCAGGGCTGTCCATAAATCCGTAGGAGTAAGAGGGGGTGGAGATCTCTTCTGAACAGCACGTTGCAAGGCATTCCAGATATGTTCAATAATGTTCATGTCTGGGGATTTAGGCGGCCAGCGGAGGTGTCCAAAGTCAGAAGAGTGTTCCTGGAGCCACTTTGTAGCAATTCTGGACGTGTGGGGTGTCGCATTGTCCAGTTGAAATTGTCCAAGTCCGTCGTAATGCACAATGGACACGATTGGGTGCAGGTGATCAGACAGGATGCTTACGTACCTGTCATCTGTCAGAGTCGTATCTAGACGTACCAGGGCTCCCATATCACGCCAACTGCTCACGCCCCATACCATCACAGAGCCTCCATCAGCTTGAACAGTCCCCTGTTGACATGTAGTGTCCATGGATTCATGTTGTCTCCATACCCGTACACGTCCATCAGCTCGAAGCAATTGGAACCCAGACTCGTCAGACCAGGCAACGTGTTTCCAGTCCTCAACAGTCCAATGTCGGTGTTGTCGGGCCCAGGCGAGGCGTAAAGCTTTGTGTCGTGCAGTCATCAAGGGTACACGAGTGGGCCTTCGGCTCCGAAAGCCCATATCGATGATGTTTCGTTGAAATGGTTCGCACGCTGGCACTTGTTGATGGCCCAGCATTGAAATCAGCAGCAATTTGCAGAAGGGTTGCACGTCTGTCACGTTTAATGATTCTCGTCAGTCGTCGTTGGTCCCGTTCTTGCATGATCTTTTCCCGGCCGCAGCGAAGTCGTAGATTTAAATTTTTACCGGACTCCCGATATTCACGGTACACTCGTGAAATGGTCGTACGTGAAAATCCAAATTTCATCGCTACCTCGGATATGCTATGTCCCATCTCTCGTGCGCCGATTATAACACCACGTTCAAACTCACTTAAAACGTCGATAACCTGCCATTGTAGCAGCAGTAACCGATTTAACAACTATGCCAGACACTTGTTGTGTTATATAGGCGTTGCCGACCGCAGCGCCGTACTCTCATTGGTTCCATATCTCTTTATTTGCATACGCATGCCTGTACCAGTTTTTTTGGTTCTTCAGTTTATGATAGCAACACGGTCGTTTAAATGCATGTGCCATACGCCAGAACCCAAAGTGTCTGTGGTACAAATGAAATTAAAATGTAGGGAAAATGGTTTACCCACAGGATCTATCAATGTTTTTACTTTTCTTTCAAGGAAATTCATTATATCTTACTCCGGGCAGAAATTAGCCGAAAATGAAAACTGCGATTGCATCAATAAAACGGGGGAAAGAATATGTCCAGCTGATTTTTTTTTTCATGTTCAGAGTTGAAACTGTCTTTTGTGACGCATATATGCATGATTTAGAAGACGACTAACATATAGTAGGAGAGGAAACGAAGGCAGTGATTATGAGTGAAAATCAATCAATATAATTCGATTGCCCTCTTATTTTCGTGAAAGTCCTCAAGTTTTCTTATTTTTTTTCGAATGAGAAAACTTTTCTTGTTTTTGAATCGAAATTCAATTATCATTCCACAAAACGTGCGCGTGAATCGTTGAGACTTCATTTTTCGTACGCTATGTCGGAAGTAGGCATCAATACACGCTTGTACCGGAGAGCCGAGTTACCCAATAATTCATGAATATACCGTACAAAGCATGTCCAACACGCGTACACCCTTTAAACTCGTGTTTATAGTACGTCCAGTAACGCTGTTTTCCCAGGAATAAATTCGCAGGAAAAGATTTTCTATCAGAACGCACACTATTCAATCGCTACCACAAAGGAAAAAAACATACAGCAGATGCCATTAGTGTGAAAACTCTGTAAATTTTCTGAAATACACAGTACAAATCTGTAACAACATTCATTATTATTTCACCCCTGAATTAATAAGATGCCGTGGCACTCTTATTGATCACAGATCTATAAAAATACACATATCAAGAAGAATTGTTCACTCACCGATTGACGAACCGTATTGAACAATTAGAAGTGTTATAATAACGTAGGATAGAAAAAAAGCCATACTAGTAGATGAGATTGATTAAGATATTCCAGAGATGTATTTGTATTTGTAGAAAATTAAAAAGAAAGCTATATTTTATATTATCGGTTATAAAAAATTAACTCTACGAAATCAATTCTACAATATGTTTGCAGTCATTTCACCGTCAAATACAAACACCAAACAGGCAAAAGCCCAATTTCAAAGGGGCTTGAAAAAATATGTGTTTTTGAGTAATTTTGTATTTTTGTTTGCCTTCGATGCTGTCATAGAGACATTGATAGCGTGTGCGTAATTGTTCCTAACTTGAAATTGGTGTAATGATCAGTTTAAATGTTATTTTCTACAAAAAATCTCAAAAACGGATACTGAAGCTTTTTTTTTTTTTAAATGTTAAAACGTTTAAATATTTCTTTATCCGCGACGTCGTTCAACGTGTGGGACTTTCTGTTGTTGTTGAAAAAGTTCCTGAACTCAAATGGCCGTTGTAAATCAATGTTGTGATTTTGTTTTCCCCGCCATGTCTATCTTCTGTATATAAAAATCTACCGCACTTTTTTGGGTATTTGTATGACCAATAACAACAGAGAAAATTTTCTAAATTAGAGAATAATTAATGTAGTACTTAATTGCAAAGAAACTATGAAAACAAATCCATCATCATTTAACCCATCACCTACCACATTATCAAAAGTAGAATAAGAACACGGTAATAAATAAAAATTTAATTATAACAATAAATAGTTATCATGTGTAAATTATTTCTCAGGCCATTTTGGTTCTAAACAAAAGCAAAAAAACTGTATAAAAAAACCTTTTTTTTCAAACAATTAGTTTATTACATGGATAACTCGTATGTAACATGTAACCAAATCACGTAGAACAGGTTAATAGTAGTCTATTATATGCGTGTGCATTCTGTTTCGAAAGCATAGTAGGTATTTGATACCAGTGCCTTTCATAGACTGTTTCTGATAAATGATGCAGAAATATTTTATCATCGTAATCAAATTTTGATTCAACACCAGGAAGTGCATTTGTTTTGAAGGTTGTGAAAATGAACAAGTTTTTGAAATGATATTTAAATCGATCGTTAAAAAAAACCTATATCTATAATAAAAAAGTATGTTTACCTGAATAAAATTAACTACGGTCCGTAATTAATTCCCTGTCTGATAGCGGTACCTGAATGATTCTAGTACTGCTATCAGACAGGGTTCGTAAGCTTCGCGTAGCGAGCGCCATGTTCAGAGAATTCCAGGGGCCAAGTGGAGTCGTTCAGGGTCGGTGTTAGGTCCGATCCTATTTACTTTGTACACTTACTATGTCCCTCAGGCTGTGTCATCTATCCCTCTGCATTGATGACGTGAAGTTATTCTCTCCAGTAGAAAACATTAGGGCCTGAGAATTGCACGCCAACAACTTTTCCAGTGGAATTGTCAATATAAACTCCATATTTCAACATTAAAAAAAAACAGATCAGTGCATTTAGACAGACGTACCGATCCTGAATATTATCAACTAGGTAATGGAACGTTACAGCAACTACACTCGGCTCGAAAAGTTAAGCACGCGATGGTTTATACAGGCTGTTCTGTTAGCATGGATTTATCAGTATGATTAAAATCAATTGCATGAGACAAAACTAAAAAAAAAATATTAATGTAAACATAAACTCCGAACGTTATTGAATCAGCTCAATACACTATCCAGTTGAACGGAGATACTAGGAGAACCCAAGGAGAAACTGACGCACGCAGAGCCCGCTACATTGACATATAAAAATTAGCGACCACTCACCACTTGAAAGACGATCTCGAGCATGGTCGACGGGCCCCTTTTCGGAACTTGCCACCGGAACTGTAATACCAGCGCCTCACAAATTCACATCTCTGTGCGCGTCCCGGCCGCCGCTGTCAGTCGAGGAAAGAAAACTGAGCACCTTAGCGAGAAGGGAAAAAAAACTAGCGCCTGCCAAAACTATCCCGGCTCTTTATTCTCAAGCATCAAGCAAGAGACAAAGGGACCAATAGGAAGTTATGTCGATTTCCAATTTGCATATACTTAAACTTTTTTTTATTTAACTTTCCCTTTTCCTTTGGTTAGACGACCCAAAGTCGAGCATAACATATGCCAAATGGGGGGGGGGATCATTTATTTTTCAAATCAAATTTATTGTTATTATATAACAGTACACACACACAAAAAAAGAGAAAAATTTACCAAGGAGTCAATCAAAAAATGACCCATTCTGGTAAATGCTAGTAAAAATTAGTGTGGGAAACAGAATAGTCAACTAAAAAAAAAATCAAAAAGTTATTCCAATTAAAATAAACATTCATGGCAACAGAGGAGTGCAATTTATAAACAGTTCTACATGCTGCAACTAAAAATATGAATTTTTTAGATGGAATAAAATCAAAAACGACTAGATGCAGCAAGTAATTAAATTAAACTGTTATGTTATTTAGGGATTATATGAGCAAGAGAAAAAACATTAAAACAAATTCTCTATACCATCAAGTGAGAACATATATTGCTTGACACATTTTTTAAAGGATGATAAATTAGTATTGTGAGTGATTTCTGGTGGTAATGTATTGTAGAATTTTGGGATAAGGTTAAGTAAAACGTTTCTTCAATAGTGTTTTATGAGGCAACGGAAGTGAATACATATTATTTAGTCTATTTAAAGATCGAGATGTATTTAAAGGCAAGGAGAATTGACCTATGAATAGTAGGAGAATAGACTTATAGAAATATAATTGGCGTAATGTAAGTATTCCAAGATGTTTATGAAGTTGTATTGATGGTGTAGTAAAATCATTTGTGATGATTCTAATTATTCTCTTATGGAGGCTGATTATAGGGTAAAGGGTTGAAAGGTAGTCAGAACCCCAGACAGTTAGACCATATAGTAGGAGTGAGTGAAACAAGGAGTAATAAAGAGTTAGTAAAAACGACTGATTCAAGTAGGGTTTGAGATAGCAGAATTTATAAATTGCCAACCGTAATCTTTTTTGCAAGTACTTGATATGACTCTTCCATTTAAGATTGTGATCAATGTATACGCCAAGGTATTTAATTGTAGTAACTTGTTCGAGACATGAACAATTACACTCAGAATTAATAGTACAATTACGATTATGGAAAATTAAATTAGGGTGAAAGTGAATGTTAGATTGGGAAGAGAAATTTATAAACTTAGTTTCTGATGTATTTATCTGAAGGTCGTTAGCAACAAACCACTTTCGGATTGTAATTAAATCAGTATTGATTAGGTTAGTTAGAGATTGGAAATCATCAGATGAGTAAAGTAATACTGTGTTATCGGCGAAAGTTATGATATTGCCATTTATGTTTAAGTTACATTAATCATTTATGAATATTAAAAATAATAATGGTCCCAAGACAGATCCTTGAGGAACGTCTTTCACTATTTCCAATGGGGTGCTAAAACTATTGTGGATTTTGACTGATTGTGTTTTATGGGTTAAAAAAGGAGCAATTAGATTCAAAATATTATCTCTAATTCCGATATATGACAACTTATTGAGTAATATATGATGATTCACGTTGTCAAATGTTTTTCTTACATCAAGAAATATTGCAATGGTTTTTTTAGATTTATCAATATTTTCAGCGATAAATTTAGTAAATGTTAGTAGGGCAGTTTCTGTGTTTTTATTAGGAAGCAATTCAAACTGATTGTTAGAAAAGAAACTGAAATGTGAAAATCAAAAAATTATATTTTTGATAATTGTTTCAAATATTTTTGAGATAGAGGGTAATTCAATCATATATATTGCTGTCCCGCCCCTAGAGGCATACAGCGGGTTCTGAAGTTCAATATTTCAATCAATCCCTCTCAGCACAAAGAGTCCAATTTTCTCAGAGATGTCTAAAAATATATATATATATATATATATATATTTTTTTTTGGCTATTTAAGCTTCCTATTTGTTACATTCCATTCCTCCCCCCCTTTCCGTTTACTTCAACTCTATATCAAAAAACAACGAATAAAAGTAAAATTACATCCAAATCGATTGCACAACAATAAGCAAAACAAGTAAATAAATAAAAATAAATAACAAAGAATGGGGGAACATGAAAATCAGGGCTTCGACAAAATATAGATCATAATTCCGGACCAGAGCTTCCAATTAACAAATCGCCGGAAACAATATTAAAGATACGAAAGATCACACGAGACTCTATACGGTTACAAAAACACCATCAAAGCGAACAGCCTGTTCGCGAGGAAAAATAAATAAATAAAATAATAAAATGCATAAAAATAATAACAATCCCCTCAGCTTTTGGGGTTTTATAAAGAAAAGAAAGATTATCCACTATGCAAAACAACAGCTTCACTCTGTAAAAATAAATACGAAATATATGCCCATAATCTCATGGGATAACTTAAAAATATAAAACTCAAATCAAAATGACACAAACTTCAGTATTCACACATTATTCGCAATATAGTTAGGAAAAGTTCTCTCCTCTTTTTTTTTTTTTTTTTCACTATTCCCTACCAATATTCGAGATATATCTCCATTGATTTTCTGATGACTCCTATGTAAAATTCATAAATTTCCTTGTTTCTTAAAAGAGTTAATATGTCGAGATTTCTTTTATCCGGAGGTATGATTGTCTCTCTTTCACTTTTCCAGTAACGACAATCGTACAGGTAATGTCTTCTTCTTGCACACCTTTCACCACAAAATACACAAGAGTCATCTTTCTGGTGTCTCCACCCTTGATAATAACCAAAAGCGCCGTGTTCGGTCAGTATCTGGTTAACATAAAAGTTGCTTTTAATCCTGCTACAGCTTACCTTCGGGTATAAGTAATATGTAGCACGACCTTTAGTAGAGTTGTCCCATAGGTTTTGCCACTGGATCATGTTATCGCGATTTAATAAAGTTCGTATCTGGAACTTTGAATATTTACAGTGAATATCGATGGTAGTCTTCGTTGTACTTTCTTTAGCCAGTCTGTCTACAAGTTCATTGCGAGGGTTGCCTACATGGGCTTTTACCCAATGTAATCTTATTCTGATCTTTTCTTGCAGTTGTCTAATATTTTTGATAATATTATCTGTCTTCTTTAATGATTTCAATTTTTCTAAGGCTGACATCGAGTCGCTGTAGATGTCGATTTGAGATAATCCTATCTCAATTGCTTTTTCAATTGTCAACTTTATTGCAAGCAATTCTGCCATAAAAACTGAAGTATTATCTGACAATTTTATTTTATCCTGATATAAAATGTTCTCTGCTTCAAATATGATATAGGCCAGGCCAGTCCCAAAGTCTGTTTTTGATCCATCTGTGTATGCTGAGTATCTGTAAGTGTATATTTCCTCTCTGTCGTAGTTTAGGATTGTCATTTTCCACGGTTCGTCAAAATCCTGATCTTCTTCTTGAACCTCGTTGGAATTGTATTTGTCTCGTTCCTGTTTGAATGGGCATTCTAACTTTAAACAAGGTGAACATCTTGTGTATGCTTCTTGCTTTGTAGAAAAGGGGCACGCAGCCGGAAAGAACCTGTAGAGCATGCCCTGAAACACTGTCAAAACATTTAGTGACGATCAACAATGCTGTTCGCTGTATCTGTTCAAGTTTTGATTCCAAGTATTGTAGTTACTAGATAGAGGGTAAAACTGAGATTGGTCTGAAGTTGTTAAAATCATTGGGATCTCCAGATTTATGAATAGGTGTTACGATAGCTAATTTTAAAGACCTCGGGAATTTACCACTACCCATACATATATTTATTAAATCTGAAAGAGTATTCAAAATATTATATGGTAGAATTTTCAAGACCTTGGTATTGATTGTTTCTGGAAAGGATCCAGAAGTGGATAATTTTTTAATAATTGTCAAGATTTCATCAGCAGTTGTTGGAAAAAGGTATATTGTGTGACAATTCGATTTCATGTATTGCTTAAAATCATCATTTATGTTGATATTTAGTGGGGAAATGTTAACAAAATGGGAATTAAAGTTTTGGGCCAGAGAAATAGGATCTGAATCGGAGAAGAACAGTTTATTATGACCATCAGTTTTATTAATTATACCATCAATGAATCTACAGCGTTTTGTGGGAGTGTTACATTTTGAAAATTGGTAGGAAAAATATTTAAGTTTAGCAGATTTTATTTTGGATTGACCAGTTTTACATTTTTATAGGCTATATTTGATGGGATATCGAATTGAAACTTTCGTGTTTTATAATACAGTTTTTGCTTAATTTTTGTCAGGTGTTGTAATTCATGAGTGATCCAAGGATTCAGCTGTGATCTATTGTTTTACAATTAATATATCTAGCGTGATTGTGTCCTATTGTTTCAAGTTTAAGTAAAAATTTTTCAAAATTATTAGAAGGGTCAATATTATCGAATGAAAAATTTTAGTTTTGAAGAAAAATATGAAGTTTCTGATAATCAAGTTTTTTAAACTGACGATTAGTTTGTTTTGATTCGATAGTTGAAGTGGGTATACTGAAACATAGCTTACAAATTATTGCATAATGATCTGTCAAATCAGAGAAAAAAATAGAAGAATATATATCAGTAACATCAGATGAATTTCTTATGAATATGTGATCAATACACGTGTTCGATCGAGGTCTAGTTATGCCTTCCATATATACACTGCTCAAAACAATTAGGGGAGCAAGCAAAAAAGTGAAGTTAACCGTGCGAGACAGCCACGTATTGGCATACAATGGATAGTACACGCGTATCAATGCGCAATACAGAAAAAAGACGTAAAAAAATTTGGAATTAAGCTTTAATTCTTTGAAAATATGGAAAAAACATGAAAAGATGATTTAGGGCAACAATTTGGTTACATGTAAACGATAAAAAAAAGTACTGTTTAGACATGATGCGTGAGTTTTAATAGGGCGTGTGGTCTCCTCGAACAGCTAAGACTGCTGCACACCTGTTTGCAAAGGATGCGATGAGGTTATCGATCAGACTTTAGGGAATACTGTTCCACTCCTCAAGAAGTGCAATCTGCAAGTCTCGGACAGTAACAGGCGGCCTTGGTCGCGCAGCAATGCGTCGTCCGAGCATGTTGGATTCAGGTCAGGAGAGCACGCTGGCCATTCCATACGCTGTATTGTTTCAGCTTCAAGCATGTTCTCCACCAGACGAGCTCTATGCGGTAGGCATTATCATCCTGGAAAACAAAGGAATCTCCAATGGCTCCAGCGTAAGGGATGACATGAGGTCGCAGTATCTCGTCTGCATACCTTCGGGCCGTCAAAGTGCCATTCCGAATGATATGCAGGTCCGTACGTCCGCCTATGCTGATTCCACCCCATACCATCCAACCAGCTCGTCTGTATTTTGACCTTCCACGAACGACTGCGGGGTTATTTCGAGTGCCCCTGTCCCTCCATACCAGAACACGTCGGGTGTCACACTCCAGACTGAATCGGGACTCGTCTGTAAACAGCACTTGGCTCCAATCATGTTGCTCCCAATCTCGATGTTCAGCAGCCCATCTTCTTCGGGCCGCACGGTGGCGTGGGGTCAACGGAATGCAGACCATTGGCCTATGTGCATAGAGCCCTCCCTCATGAAGCCGATTACGTACTGTTTGGCTGGACACCCTTCGTCCTGTTGCCAAGAGCAACCGTCTTTGCAGCTGCGTAGCATTCTCTGTTCTGTTTCGACGGGCTGTTAACCGTACATACCGGTCATCAGTTGCTGTAGTGGCGCGTGGCCGACCTTGCCCTCGTCGACGTCTAACATTTCCTGTTTCTTGGAATCGATTCCACAGCCTTGCAACAACACTTCTGGCCACTCCAACAGCGTCCGCGACACTACGTTGTGTTTGCCCGGATTCCAGTCTGCCTATTACACGCCATGTCATGGATTCCGGTAAATCACGTTGTTGAGACATCCTCAAGTCACCTTGTCTCAAAAAAAAAAGTACTGCGCAATCGAATTTCACAGTTACGGCAGTAAAACAGACGTTTCTGCAACATCCCGATTTCTGCCCTTATCTCCTTTTTCTGGTTTTTGACGTCATGAACTTTGATTTGCATATGAAGTTTTCTTCTTCCGTTTCCTGCTAGGCTTTAAATTATGGATGATTCATTTTATGTTACTTATCGGTATACATCTTTGCGTAATTTTGTTAAAACCATGTGCCCCCCTAATTGTTTTGAGCAGTGTATATGGCTGGAACCCTTTACTACACAATAAGTTTAAGTATTCAGTAGCAATATTAGAGTTAGAGTCAAGATGGTCAATATTGATGTCACCAATAATTAAAACATTTTTACATTTGATTCGATCAATATTAGTTTTCAATTTGTTAATGAAATCGGTAGATAGAAATGAATGAGATCGATAAACAGATAATATAGTAAACTTTAAAGATTGGCGAAACAATACAACAATCTCAGCTGTTTGCATGGTGATTGACGTTAAATGTTTTAAGCTTAGGAAATCATTAACATATACCAGTATACCACCTGAATTATTATATTTTCTCCAATAATGAAATATTTCGAATCCGGGAATATTGAAAAAATATATTTCATTGTCAAAAATCCAGACTTCTGAGAGGACTAAAATATGTATGTTTTGAATATTGGTACCTAAAGTTGTTAGTAATGGATTAAAATTCAATCTAACACTGTGTATATTTATATGAAAAACGTTAAATGAGGAAAATGTAAAGTTAGTATTATTTAAATTTAAATTGCTGGTAGAGAGGTATGTTGTTTCAAAAAAAAATTTGAGAAAGGTATCAAGCTGACTCACATAGTATCGTATTTCTGTATATGCGATTTCAGATAAAAATTTTACAATTTCTACATGACAAAATTTATAAAAAGACATTAAAACAATTTCAACAATTTTAAACAGCAGGGGGTCTATTACGCTCACGTCGTTATACAACGAGGTCGTTAGTGACGTCACGCCCTTAACGCAAATTCTCAACGAGCCTCATAACGCAAATCTCAGCGATCATTGTCAAAAACTTGATTTTTCTCAGCAACCCGCGGTATGTCGTTATCTATTTTACGAAAAACTCCCTGGTCCGAGAGTTGCGTTAGCTCCGAAAGGGATGGACCAATCGGATAATTTTTTCCGCTGCTGATAATAATCATCACTATCAACGAGTGCTGCAGCACGTGCGTTATTGTTATTTTATTTACTCGTGCGCGTTGGTTGTCCCTAATTTTCTAAGCTACATGTTTTTTTAATTCATCCGGATTCTTTTTATTTTCATCAAATATTTGAGAAAAAGGTAGGCTATGCACGCACATGATACTGGCGTGGGGAAATTTTCTAAATTATTACGTTTAAAAAATGATTTTCTATTGAAGTTCAATCACATGAATTTCCAAAACGACTATCAAAAATATCATCATCATATATTACCATGTTTTTAACACATTTAATCTACCGTCTTGATATTAAGTCAAAATCAAGAACAAGTAACCTTTTATTTAAAACGAATTAAGAAGGGGAAAATCTGGAGTAATCCAGGTAAAATCTTAAATATACACTGCTGGCCACCCAAATTGCAACACCAAGAAAGACAAGAGATATCGCAACAATATTTATTTTGTAGATAACATGTTGACCAAGCATCAAATGATTAAATTTATAGACTTCTGTGAAGTGTGGTTCCTGCCAAAATCAGTAGCCAGAGTAGCCGCCATTGTTGGAGATCACCGCTGCCACACGCCTCGGCATTGATTCAAAGAGACTTTGGATGTGTTCTTGGGGTACAGCAGACCAAGCAGCTTCCACGCGTTGCCAAAGTTGATCTGGTGTGGCAGCTGGGGATGTAATCTGGGTCAATCGTTGAGCAACCATGGACCACATGTTTTCTATCGGCGAAAGATCCGGAGAGCGAGCTGGCCAGGGAAGCAATTCAATCTGGCGATTGACGAAGAACCTTTGGACAATGCGTGCCACGTGTGGTCGCGCATTATCCTGTTGAAATATGGCTGTGGGCAAGCCCTGAAGGTAAGGAAGGACAACTGGCTCCAACACCTCGAAGATCACTGGCTTTTTAAAGTACCGGCAATGCGTACTAGAGGTGTGCGAGAGTGATATCCAATACCGCCCCATACCATAATACCCGGTGCAGGGCCAGTGTGGCGGTGCATAACGCAGCTGTTCAGCATCCTCTCTCCACGGTGTCTCCAGACTCGAATCCGACCATTGTGGTGTTGCAGACAGAAGCGTGACTCGTCAGTAAAGACAATTTCATTCCATTGTGCGGTCCACATCCTTCTTTCATCGCACCATTGGCGGCGGAGACGTCTGTGGTTCTGCGTCAAGGGTAGACGAAGCAATGGACGTCTTGCGGACAGACCACTCTGCTGTAAACGGCGTCGAATGGTACGTGCAGACACTGGATGATGCGGTACAGACTGAATGTGCTGTGCTATGGTTCGTGATGTGGCTGAGCGATCCGTCACTGCCATACGCACAATACGCCTGTCATCACGTGAAGTGGTGCACTGAGGTGGATGCGATCGAACACGTCGGTCCGTCGTACCCTCCTACATCCAAAGATCACATATCCGCATTACAGTTGTTTGGTTTCGTCCAACACGACTACCGATTTCCCTGAAAGGTAATCCACAATCTCGGTAGGCCACTATCCTTCCTCTGTCGAACTCGGATACTTGATCAAAAGATGATCGCTGTTTTCTACGAGGCATAATTGATCGTTTTTTTGAAAAAACCACAAGAAAAACACAATTGCCGTACTTCAAATCGTCGAAATCTCCAAGCCTTAAATAGCGCTTTGAAGTGGCGCCACAGGCGCGCGTGATGTGCGTCTGCGCTGAAATTCTAATCATTTGCATATCTCACCTCCGCTAATGCATGTTGTAAATTTCATATTATTTGCATGCTTCCTTCAGGGTGTTGCATTTACGGTGGCCAGCAGTGTATGTTGACGTCGATTTTGAACGAAGTGTAAAAAAAATATTGAGCGAATTTCAAAATGTCTTGAAAACATATCGCGATAGAGAGATTTACCAGTTAAATAATATTCTTATATTGAGATGAGTTTAAGATTAGAATAAAGGCATTGCCCATGCAAGATTTAAAAAAAAAAAAACCGTTTTGTAGAGTGATTTATCTTTGTACCGAGTATAATAATTTATAACGATTTACCACTATGAATAATTTTTTCCAACCAGTATGTGCACAGATAACGTTTTAAACGATAATGCTGTCTCTCAATCATGATACTAAATTAAGTAACGTAATTCAGAGAATTATTATTCATTATGATGAACAACTTAAGGAGGCTCTAAGGTAGAGAGCAATGTAGGCATGTGTAGTGCTTTCAATGACTTTTTCGCGTCGGTTTTTAATGGAGATAATGATATTCGATATACGGGTGTTGCATGGGGTAATAAAACCCTCAACGATATTCAAGTAGAAGACGTGGAGGTCCTAAATCTTCTAAGAAATGTATGTGCAAGCAAAGCACCAGGACCAGATGATATCTATCCCAGGGTTCTCAGGGAAGGTGCTAATGAATTGTTGGGACCAGTCGCACAGATATACAGGAGTAGTGTTGCTGAGGGTATCGTCCCGAGAGATTGGAAACTGGCTAACGTTGTTCCGATATTTAAGAAGGGTAGTAGAGAAGTGGTGTCTAATTATCGTCCAGTGAGTTTGACGAGCTCCCTCTCGAAAATTTTGGAAATTATCATCAAAAGGCAGTTTGTGAAGTGGATAGACGAGAATAATGTATTGTCGGATAATCAGCATGGGTTCAGGAAGGGGAAGTCATGTGTAACTAACCTCCTTTGCTTCTATGATTACGTGACTAAGGCTTTGGGTAAGAGCAAAAATGTCGACGTTGTTTACCTTGATTTCCAGAAGGCATTCGATCGGGTACAACATGGCAAACTCTTGAAGCGTTTACACGAGATTGGAATAGGGGGCAACTTGCTGAATTGGATAGAATCGTGGTTAAGAGATAGGTCGCAACGAGTTATGGTGAACGGGGAATTCTCGGGTTGGACAGACGTCACAAGTGGAGTTCCTCAGGGAAGTGTCCTTGGCCCCATACTTTTTTCACTTTTTATCGACAAACTCGATCAGGGTATCGATGGAATTACTAGCAAATTCGCAGATGATGTGAAGCTAATGGGGGTAATCGGGAATGAAAGCGATAGGGAGTTGCTCCAGACCAACTTAGACAAGATTGCAGCATGGGCAAATGAATGGAGCATGACGTTTAGCGTAGATAAGTGCATGGTCGCTCATTTTGGTTCGAACAACCCACGGTTCTCTTACGAGTTGAATGGTGTCACTATCCCGGATGCAACTAGAGTCACCGATTTGGGAATTCTCATTGACGAGCGACTTAAGTTTTCTGAACATTGTTCAGCGGTTGTCAAAAAAGCGAATAGAATGCTTGGTCTCATTTTGAAAAAGGTCTCTTCGCGTTCTCCTAAAGTCATTCTTCCGCTTTTTCGAGGCTTAGTTCGTCCTGGACTGGAGTATGCTGTAAGGTTTTGGAGACCATACCTACAGAGGGACATAGACTTGGTTGAAGGGGTGCAGAGAAGAGCTACGCGTGTCCTTATTGGCACACAGGGCTTGAGTTATGAAGAGAGACTTCATTTTTTGAATATGTTTACATTGGATGAACGCAGGTGTCGAGGAGATATGATCGAAGTGTTCAAAATTTTCAATGGGATGGATAGGATGGACCATGAACTTTTAGTACACCGCCAATCAACCGCTTTTACAAGGGGACACCAGTATCGATTGGTGAGGGACAATGCAAGGTTATGGTGTCGCAGGGAATTTTTCTCTAATAGGGTTGTTAATAAATGGAATAGCTTACCCCCGGAGGTAGTAAATTGTAACACAATTGACACGTTTAAAAAGAAATACGATAAACATGTTGGGGTAAATCGAGAAGCCATCCATTCTTAGAATAAGACAACCATAAGTATTCATTATGGGCATTGTATAATATTTTATCATGTGTATATATTGTTTATAATTTGTGTTAATTGCATTTTTAATGGGGTTGCTGTATTTTTGAAACATATGACATCCATATTTTTATGGGCATCTTTTTATCAGCCACCTCGTTGGGCATTTTGCCTGTTGTGGCGTTGTATTTGTATTTGTATTTGTATTTGTAACTTGATAAATTAATAATGAATGAATCACTTCCAATTCTAACTAATTTGTCTCCGTTGCTCTCACCTTCATCGAAAAATGTACGCGCGAGCGGCCATGTTTATTTCCGTAACGCGAACATAACGAGTGGTCTCCGGTTCTCGTTAGTTAACGTTTTACGTAGCGATGTCGATAACGAAAATCGCTAGTAACGATGTGAGAAAAATCAACCTTTAGCGATGGTGACGTAAATCTATCCCACAATGCACCGCAAACCCCAAACACGTTTGAAACGCGGGCATAACGACATGAGCATAATAGACCCCCAGGATATATACATCAATTTGAAACGTTTGTCTTGTGATCTCATCCTTTGAATATCGAATTTAGGATAGCATCCATCCCAAAAGATATGGATTCGAATTAATTTGAATTTTAAGACCTTAAATATGATCCGTGGCGAATGGTCCATGTAATGGCTCTGCGTGAACCCCAAAAAAAAAAGTTCAGTAATTAAGAATAAACACAAAAGAAACCAGAGTCCGACTGTTCTCAGTTACAGTTCTTGTATTTCGTATACTACTCTCTCTCTGAGATAGCACCTGACGATCCGGAATTACGAACTGCATAACACAGAACAAGACATAAAAGAACTCAAATACATACACGAACACATTTTTTTTGAGTTACAAATATATCTTTTTTCTTATACGCAAAATGAGATTAATGTCTCTTTCCTTATGACTTAGAAAAAGTAAACACCAGAGTATTTTTAATACCTTCACAGAACGAAAACAAAACTAGAGCATAATATATACATAGCACCAGTAAAATTAAGACATTAAAATAACACTTAATTAGAGCCATAACCAAATCTTTCAGGTGGTCGCACCACTGGCCTCAAATAATATCTTGATGAATAACGGCGAGGTACGGAAGGTACGTGTATGAAAGGAAATACCTCGGTCTTGTCCACAAAATCATTAGGTCTAACCCGCATATCAACTTCGGTAGGGTTATCCTAAGAATCCGCAGACTCCACAATTTGTTTATCAACCAAACGTGGGTGAAACTTGATGAGACGATCCAGATGGACAACCTGAATGTCCCCAACATTTTCTAAATGCTGAATCTCGAAACTAACAGGTGAAAACTGTTTAACAACTCTGTATGGACCCTTGTTTAATTTACACAATTTACGACTTAAATGTGGCTTCACCACTAGGACATGCAAATATACAGTGTCTCCAACACCAATGTGTTTATCTCTAGCCACCTTTCCTCTCATACTCTCTTGATTCTCTGCAACATACTTCAGATTTTGTTGTACCACACGAAAGGAGTTCTCCAATATCTTGGTCATTTTCTCCACAAATTCGTGATAAGAGCTGGAGGACTTAGAAATTACTTCAGGTGTGAGCAAATGCAATGGGACCTGGAGCTCTCGACCGTACTGCAAAAAGGCTGGAGTATATCCCGTTGAAGAATGAACTGAAGAGCGATGAGCCAACAATGCTCACGGCAAATGATTATCCCAGTCGGTATGAGTTTCATTCTTAAAATGACTCAAAGATTGTATCAATGCAGCATTTAGGCGTTCTACCATGCCGTTTCCCTGTGGGTGGTAAGCGTGAGTGGTAATCTTTTTGATTCCAAGTTTTGTATACATGTCCATCATTAACTGAGACAAAAAATTAGAACCACGATCAGCCAATATCTGAGACGGAATACCGTGATAAGATATATACTTTGTTAAAACATTAGCTATCATGTCTGCCCGTATATGGGGCACAGCATAAGCCTCAGGCCATCTAGTAAAATAATCCGACAGGACTACAATATATGGATTTCCAAAGTCTGTTTTAGGAAGAGGGCCCATGCAATCCATGGCCACACGTTCACCAGGATGAGTAGTTAGAGATACTCTAAGAAAATGCGACTTGTCCTGCGGTCGATATCCGCGTTTCTCAACGCAAGATGTGCACGATGAGACAAATTCCTTTGTTACCCTAGCCAAGCTAGGAAACCAATATTTAGATTTCAAATGAGCCAGGGTTCGAAACCGACCTGCATGAGCGGATGACGAAACATCACGTGCTAAAGACAATTCCTCATTTAACCATACAAGTCTGGCAAAACAATTTTTACAACAGATGGTACTTTCTTTTAACAGACACACAAAATATTTTCATAATAAAAAAACGTTAGTTCACAATATTTTTTAGGGAATTTATAGCTTGATCATCTATACATTTTTTTATGAACAAACAAAACTTGTCAGTACTTTGAGCTTGGTAGAACTCTTCACTGTTATGATTACTGATTCACTGTTAAGCTAATCTATATTGATAGAGTTATTTACCATAGAATGCTGAGCATCTATAAACACGCTACAATAATTTCGTTAAAAGTTTTGAGTATCTCCCGCCTTTTTTTATGTGTTTTTTATTTAGTTCGGAAAATAGAAAAACTTTGGAGAATGAAAGGAGAAAGTACATTGCTGGGAAGAAAGGGGTCAATGACCGGGCGTTACCAGCCTGTCACTTCGGTTCAGCCCCCTCTCGACGGATCATCATATATGCCAATTACCCATTGTCACATATTGGGGGGAAAGCATTCTAGAATCACGTGACCCTATGGTCATTTTGAAACGATTTTGTGAAAATAAGTAGCTTTTTTTTAAGAGGTTTTGTGTTCGACCCTGAGGCGTCGATAGGGATAATAAGCAACGAATTAGAATAAGCAATATGGCGCGTGATGCACTGAAATACGTAATGCATAACAATGAGCAATTGACTAATATTATATTTACAGTACACCAAAACTAGTCAATAAATTGCCAGGTTTCCCACTCTGATTTCGATAAGTAATACACTGCCATCATAAATACAGCATAACACTCGATGCACCGCAGTTCATACGTTATACACAAGGATAGGCGATACACAATAAGTGACGCAGTACTTTATGCAGTGCATCACAATAAGGAATGCACCACTATATGCGGTGAATTTCAATATACAAAGCACCATCATCGGCAATAAATACTATCAGTGCAGCACAATGAGAAATACAGCACAAAACGCAATATGCCACCATCGGCAATACAGCAAAATAAGTAGTTCACCATGGTAGGTGATGCACAATAGAGTGTAATAGTAAGTAATACTCAATGCGCAATACAGCATAATACGCGATGCATCGCAATAGCCAAAGCACCGTAATATGCACTGCACCACAATACATAATAATCAGCACTGCATTACGATAAGTAAAAGCACTAATACACTACATACACCAATCACAAAATAAGCAATGCAGCTCCGAAATACAGCACAATACGCGATGCACTGTTAAGCACTGCATTACAATAAGTAATACAGCACAATAAACTCTACAGCACGTAAAGCATCACAATCAGTGATGTGTGCAATCAGTAATATAGTGCACCACAATAAGCAATGCGGCATAATACCCGATGCACTACAATTGTTTATTTATATTTGCTACAAACAAAAAACTGTTTGCAGTGACATCTAACGAGTCTTTATATGCTAAGGAATCATCATCAGCCGAGAAAAGTGTATTGGGCTTTTTCTACGTATTAGGCACTGGTAAAAGTTCAATTTATTTACTTATATTTGTTACAGACAACAAACTGTTCGCACTGACATCTAACGAGTCTTTATATGCCAAGATATTTTTAGCTGAGAGAAGTGTATTTTGACTGACCATATTTCCTCGAGAGAAATACGGGACATTGGGATTCCAAATACGGGAAAATACGGGACATCGCCAATTATCGCCAAAAACAACGCCAAAACCGAACAAAGTTGCCAAATATTTTTGAAATTACGGAATAATCACAATGGCGGGAAATGATGTATCGCTGCAAATAGCAGTGGATTAAAATGAATTCCACGAAAAACAAACGTTCAAGACAAATGTGGGAGATTAATATTCTCATATATAGTTGTAATTATCGTAAAATAATTTATGAGTTGAAAAATAATGTCAATCTTTGACTTCAATAAAGAATAAAAATTCAAGTAGGCTTCGTATAAAATACGGGAAAAACCGGGACACTTTTGCCAAAAAGTCGGGACGGCCAAAAAACAGAAAATATCGGGACTGTCCCTGGAAATACGGGACGTATTGTCACCTTAAGTGTATTGGCCTTTTATGACATTATAGGCATTGGTAGAATGTCGATTTGTGATTTGTTTACTTATATTTGTTACAGACAACTAACTGTTCGCAGTGAGCTCTAACGAGTGTTTATATGCTAAGGAATCATGATTAGCTGAGAAAAGTATAATGGGCTTTTTCTACGTTTTAGGCACTGGTGAAAGGTTGATTTGTTTAATTATATTTGTTACAGACAAAAACTGTTTGCAATGACATCTATTGCGTCTTTATGTTCACAAATGTCATCATTAGTAAACTGACCATATTTGCTCGTGAAAAAAATGGTAAATTAAGCTTAAAAATACGGAATACCGCCAATTGTCGCCAAAATTGATGCTAGAAGTACGCATATTTGCCAGCTCGTGTTAAAATCACAGAAAAATTGCCAATCTCGGGAAATGAAGCCCGCTTGAAATTGCAGTGATTTAAAATAAAGACATGAAAAAATGTGGGATGATTTTTCTTGTTTGTAGTCTTGATATAATTTCTGAATCTGAAACAGACTTTTATTCGTTGATTTCATGAATAAAAAATAGAATTAAAAGTGAAGTTGTCTTCGCTGAAAATACGTGAAAAACCGGGACATTTTTGCAAAATTCTGAACAGCCAGAAAAACAGAAAAGACCGGGACTGTGCACGGAAGTACGGGATGTATGGTCACCCAACGTATGGCGCTTATTATTTCACAGCTTGCTATTAATTAATGTAGTGTTGAGTCAGCCCCCCCCCTCCGTGCACATTACAAGAATATGCACGAATATGACACATCCCGCCCCCACTATATTTTTTAATTTCGATAATGTATCAAGATTAATTTACACGTGAGTGGTTTATCTATATATATCAACTCTCTCCCTATACTATAAAATCACGAACCCGAAAAGGTCCCGTTTCTATGCAAGCTTCCAAATCAGGGGCCCTGAATGAATCTCATTCTTTTCTGTTGTAGAATTTGCAACAGCGGAAGTCCGGATAAATCCAGTCTGGGTCCCCTACTAAAAATCTGTGTATTGGGTCCCCGCTACTGGATGTGGGGTCCTGGATTTTATTTCGCGGTCCTTGGATGAATCTCATTGATTTTTATTTCTTAAAATTGTAAAATTTGCAACATCGGAAGCCCGAAATAAGCCTAAAAGTATGCGGATTGGTGTCACGGGTAATTGGTTGGGGCCCTGCATTTTATTCGTTCGTAAAATGAATACAAATGATAATTGTTCTTGGCACTCGCAGCGGATGATGCTCGACAAGCTTCCAAGTCGGGGCACCATGTTTACAGATTTCATTTTGGGGGCCCTGAATAAATCTTATTCTTTTATATTGTTTAACGTTATAGAATTTTCAACAGTGGAAGCACGAGATAAATCCAGTCTGGGTCCCCCACTAAAAATCTGCGTATCGGGTCCCCGCTATTGGATGTGGGGTCCTGGATTTTATTCGTTGTAAAATTAATAAAAATGAAAAGTTTCGTGGTCAGATAAAGCCTGTACGGTGCCCCAATAAAAGTATGCGAGTTGGGTCCGTAGGGGCCGTTGGGGCCCTGGATTTTATTCGTAAATAAAATGAATCTAAATGAAAGTTTTTCGCGGCGATCGCAGCGGGGATGTCCGACAAGCCTGTTTGTGGCTATATGTGTCACTGGACAAATCTCATTTATTTTTGTTGTTTAACATTTCAAAATTTGCAACAAATCGGTAGCCAGATATTGATCCAGCCTGGAGCTCCACTAAAATTCAGCGAAATGGAGTGTGGGGACCCTCGTGGGGAAGTTTGTTTCTTTCCATATGACACTAATGAAGTAGGACGAAATAAATAAGATATGTTGTGAAGAGAATGAGGGGAGGGGGAGGGGTTTGCCGCGAATAATGTGACTTTATATAATACTAGGGGGCCAAAGCTCCCCTGACGCCTACGGCGTCCAACCCCCCCTCTCCCAACTCCTCCAATGGAGCTAACTACTCGTCACATCTTTTTTAATTATAAAGCAAAATATTCCTCAGGCACTCCAAATGCCAGCGAAATAGTCAGTTCCCATTCTGATTTCGATAAGCAATGCACTGCTATCATAAATACAACAGAATACTCGATGCACCGCAATACATACGTGATGCACCGCAATACATACGTGATGCACCACGATAGGCAATACAGCACAATAAGTAATGCACCACTATATGCAATGCACCACCATATCAGCAATACAGCAAATTAAGTAGCGATTCACTATATACGGTGTATCACAACACGCAAAGCACCAGTATCGGCAATAAAGAACAATACTCAATCCACCACTATATGCAGTGCACCACAATACAACACAAAACGCAATGTACCACCATCGGCAATGCAGCAATAAGCAATGCACCAACATCAGCAATACTGCAAAATAAGTAGTGTACCATGATAAGGAATGCACCACAATACGCAATACAGCGAAATACGCGATGCATCGCAATAGGCAAAGTACCATAATATGTACCACAATACACCGTAAACACTGCATTACAATAAGCAATACAGCATAATATGCAATGCACCACAGTACGCAATGTATCGCATTCAACAAAACACAATAATACGCAATAAGCACTCTGCGTTGCAATAAGCATTACAGCATGCGATGCGCGATGCACTACAATATGGAATGCACCACTATTTGCAGTACGCCGCAATAAGCAATATATCCCAATATGCAATAAGCACTCATTAAAATAAGCAATACAGTATAATATGCAATCCACCACAATACGCAAACGCGATGTATCGCATCAAGCAAAGCAGAATAATACGCAATGCACCTCAATACGCAATAAGAACTGCATTACAATAATCAATACAGCACGTTATGCACTACAGTACGTAATGCATAACAGTAAAAATCAACAACCAGCAAAATCCGCAATGCACTGCAATCAGCGAAACATCGCAGTAAGCACAATACGCAATACAGACTGCATCGAACTGCATTATAATAAGCAAAACAGCATGCGATGCACTAAAATCATCATTGTATTGGCAGTGCACCACAATAAGTAATACAGCACAATAGCAATACCCACTGCATTACAATAAGCAATACAGCACAATACGCAATAGTGCACCACAATACGTTAGTCCGATTTTACAAACACTTAAATATCGGAATGTTGTTCTGATTGGTGATATAAATATAGATTTATTGAATGTTAATGATAACGTTGTCATTGATTATCTTGATTTTCTCTATGGTATTGGTTTCCAATGTTTCATCAATAACATAACCAGATCATATTCTAATGGCAGTGGATCATGTATTGACCACGTTTTCATCAGAGTGAGCAGAAACATGGAATGTGTTAATTCATTTATTTTCCAATCTAGTTTAACTGATCATTATGCAATTGGTTGTAAATTAAATTTTATTAACAATACTTACAATTCCAATAAATTGAGAAAGAAATTTATCTATGTTGATTACCAAAATATTACTGATTACTTAAACAATTATGAATTTGCATATGTAGAAAGTGATCCCAATATTTCATTTGACTCTTTTCTCAAAACTCTTGAAATTATCACTATGAATCATACTAAATGCTTTAATAAACCGAAAAACAGAAAAAAAAAATAGTTGGGTTACAAAGGAGGTTTTGGATCTTGTAAAACTAAAACAAAGTCTCTATTTGAAATGTAAAAAATTTCCATTTGATGTCTTGGTGAACATTGCATATAAATCGGTTACTTCTTGTGTTAAAATGAAAGTTACTGAAGCAAAAAATAAATTTTTTCTACATGAATTTAATAAATGCCATACATCACAACAACAATGGAAATTTGTAAATAAAATATTAGGTACCGATGGGCCAAAACAATCTTTGCCTATGGGAAGGGATCCAATTTTAACTTTAAATAATATTAATACCCATTTCATCACGATGTCGGGTGGAAATAACTCTTCATATCAAAATTACGTTCCTGCCTATTCAATTAAAAATAACTCTCAATCAATGTTTTTTTCTGAGATAAGTTATACTGAGGTCTCGAATATTATATTTGATATATCTCGAGGTAAAAATTGTTCTAACATTATTAATTCAAAGATACTGAGAGTGCTTCCAAATAATGTGGTTTCTTATATGACCCAACTTTTTAATGACTGCATTAAATACTCTATTTTTCCTGATGTTTTAAAAACTGCAAATGTTACTCCAGTTTACAAATCAGGAGATGTGAATGTTTTTAACAACTATAGAGCAATATCTGTTCTTCCAACATTTTCAAAAGTGTTTGAGACCATCATAAAAATCCGAAATCCGAGTATTTGACTTCCTCAACAAAACAAAATTCTTTTCTGATAATCAGCATGGGTTTCTACCTAAAAAAAATACTGAAACAGCATTATTAACTTTTACTCAATTTGTCTATGAAAACGTTGATAAATCCCACAAAGTAATAGCAATAATCTTGGATATAAGAAAAGCTTTTGATTCAATAAATCACGATATTCTCCTTTCGAAAATGTATTCAATTGGCATCAGGGGTGGCACACACGATTTGATGAAATCATACTTGAAAAATAGAATCCAAAGAGTCAGATGTTCAAGTTTCTACAGTTCTCCTTTATTAATTAAAAGGGGAGTCCCTCAGGGCTCAGTTTTAGGTCCCTTATTGTTTCAAATATTCATAAATGACTTTTGCGACATTGATATTTTTGGTAAAATGATCTGCTTCGCTGATGATACGGTGGTCATGTATGCAAGTAATGATCCACTAGAGGTATTGAACCAAAAAATAAATGAAGATCTTTTAAAAATTCGGAATTGGTTTCTTATTAATGATCTGGAAATTAATATTGAAAAGAGCAAATAAATGAAATTTTCCCTACGAGATAATTCTCCTGACCCTATTCAATTGATATACCATACTAACCAATGTAATCTCACTTCATGTTCATGTAACTGTCTTAAAGCTGTCAAGAGTAATAAATATCTCGTCCTCTATTTCGATAATAATTTAAAATGGAAATCACACGTGAACTTTCTACATAATAAATTGAGGTACATGATTTTCAAGTTTTTTCATCTCAGAAATCAGGTTAATAAAGTGTTCATCAGAAATTTGTATTTTTCGTGGTTTCAATCACACATATATTACGGTCTTTGTATATATGGTGGAGATTACAATAGTAATATTCGTCCTATAATTAATCTACAAAGAAAAGTAATTCGACTAATATATAATGACTATAACACCCAGTCTAATATTCTTTTCCGTAATGCTGACGTCTTAACTGTTCGTCAGCTGTACTTGCTAAAAGTTACAATTACTCTGTACAAAAAACAATACCATTTGCCCATGCGCACTACAGTAAATCCACGTAGACCAAATTGTATTTTTTCTATTCCACATGCACACAAAGATATTTTGCAAAAACACTTCATTTTCATAGCGCCAAGGTTCTTCAATTCAATACCTTATGAAATGCAAACAATTACAAATCTGCCTCATTTCAAAAGAAAACTTAAAGAATATCTTCACTCAATAAATGATATTGAAATTTATTTTCACATAGCTCCATAACTGCAAATCTTATTAATCCCTTTTTATGTGTAATTAAAGTAGCACTCCGAAAGCCAGCCACAATATGTACATGTATATACACACACACATTTCTTCCCTCCCCCTTTTTCTTTTTACTTCAACATAATGAACACATTATAAATATTTACTAATTAATTTCAAAATACTTGTACTACTAATTAACTTGATTTTGTATTTATGATTATTTTTGTGTTTGAATTTATGTTTATATATATTTTTTCCCATGTAACGTTTGTATCAGTTTTTAATTTTTTTTTTCATGATCATAACCCCAGTATTAGCAGCCATTTGCCTCTTGGGTAATGTTATTTTTGCGAATGTAACTGTTATACTAATAAAATAAATTGAAATTGAAATTGAAATTGAATACGCAATAATGCACCACAATAAACAATACAGCACAATAGCAATGCCCACTGCATTAGATTAAGCAATGCCCACTGCATTAGATTAAGCAATGCCCACTGCATTAGATTAAGCAATGCCCACTGCATTAGATTAAGCAATGCCCACTGCATTAGATTAAGCAATGCATTACAATAAGCAATACAACACAATACGCAATGTATTACAATAAGTCATAGAGCACAATACACAATGTACCAGAATACGGAATAAGCACTGCATTATAATAAGCAATACAGCATGCAATGCACTACAATATGTGATGCATAACAATACGGAATGCACCACAATCAGCAATGCACCATATTGCACCATATGTGCACTACAATAAGGCCTACAGCACAATCAGCAGTAGACACAGCATTATAATAAGCAATATGGAACACGATGTACTACGTAATGCACCACAAAACGCAATACACCAAAATACGCAATACGTACTGCATTATAATAAGCAATACAGTACGCGATGCACTACAACACGTAATGCATAACAATACGCAATACACACCATAATAAGCAATACAGCTCAATACGCAATAACGCACTATACATCGCAATAAGCACCACAATACGCCATAAAACCACTGAAACACAATAAGCAAGCGATACACTATAATCAGCGATGCACTATAATCAGCGATGCACAACTATTTGCAGTACACCAAAATAAGCAATACAGCCCAATACGCAATGCGCCACAATACGCATTAAGAACTGCATTGCAATGATAAATACAGTACGCGATACACTATAATGCTATTAGCAACGCACCACAATAAGCAATACAGCACGCGATGCACCACAATACATATAACTATATGCACAATACAGTACAATACGCGATGCACCACAATACATATAACTATACGCACAATACAGTACAATACGCGATGCACCACAATACATATAACTACATGCACAATACAGTACAATACGCGATGCATCACAAAAGCAATGCATTAGAATAAGCGATACAGCCCAATAAGCCATTACAACCCAATACACAATGCGCCACAATAAGCAATACAGCCCAATACGCAATGCGCCACAATAAGCAGTACAGCCCAATACGCAATGCGCCACAATAAGCAATACAGCCCAATACGCAATGCGCCACAATAAGCAATACAGCCCAATACGCAATGTGCCACTAAGCAATAAGCAATACAGTCCAATACGCAATGTGCCACTAAGCAATAAGCAATACAGCCCAATACGCATTGCGCCACTAAGCAATAAGCAATACAGCCCAATGCGCATTGCGCCACTAAGCAATAAGCAATACAGCCCAATGCGCAATGCGCCACTAAGCAATAAGCAATATAGCCCAATACGCAATGCGCCACTAAGCAATAAGCAATACAGCCCAATACGCAATGTGCCACAATAAGCAATAGAGCCCAATACGCAATGCGCCACAATAAGCAATACAGCCCAATACGCAATGCGCCAGAATAAGCAATACAGCCCAATACGCAATGCGCCACAATAAGCAATACAGCCCAATACGCAATGCGCCACAATAAGCAATACAGCCCAATACGCAATGCGCCACAATAAGCAATACAGCGCAATACGCAATGCATCCCAATACGCAATACAGCCCAATACGCAATGTGCCACAATAAGCAATACAGCCCAATACGCAATGTGCCACTAAGCAATAAGCAATACAGCCCAATACGCAATGTGCCACTAAGCAATAAGCAATACAGCCCAATACGCAATGTGCCACTAAGCAATAAGCAATACAGCCCAATACGCAATGTGCCACTAAGCAATAAGCAATACAGCCCAATACGCATTGCGCCACTAAGCAATAAGCAATACAGCCCAATGCGCAATGCGCCACTAAGCAATAAGCTATATAGCCCAATACGCAATGCGCCACTAAGCAATAAGCAATACAGCCCAATACGCAATGTGCCACAATAAGCAATAGAGCCCAATACGCAATGCGCCAGAATAAGCAATACAGCCCAATACGCAATGCGCCAGAATAAGCAATACAGCCCAATACGCAATGCGCCACAATAAGCAATACAGCCCAATACGCAATGCGCCACAATAAGCAATACAGCCCAATACGCAATGCGCCAGAATAAGCAATACAGCCCAATACGCAATGCGCCACAATAAGCAATACAGCCCAATACGCAATGCGCCACAATAAGCAATACAGCGCAATACGCAATGCATCCCAATACGCAATACAGCCCAATACGCAATGTGCCACAATACGCAATAAGCAATACAGCCCAATACGCAATGCGCCACAATAAGCATTACAGCCCAACACGCAATACATCCCAATACGCAATACAGCCCAATACGCAATACAGCCCAATACGCAATGCGCCACAATAAGCAATACAGCCCAATGCGCAATGCGCCACAATAAGCAATACAGCCCAATACGCAATGTGCCACAATAAGCAATACAGCCCAATACGCAATGCGCCACAATAAGCAATACAGCCCAATGCGCAATGCGCCACAATAAGCAATACAGGCCAATAAGCAATACAGGCCAATACGCAATGCGCCACAATAAGCAATACAGGCCAATAAGCAATACAGGCCAATACGCAATGCGCCACAATACGCATTAAGAATTGCATTGCAATGATAAATACAGTACATATAACTATATGCACAATACAGTACAATACGCGATGCATCACATAAGCAATGCATTAGAATAACCGATACAGCCCAATAAGCCATTACAGCCCAATACACAATGCGCCACAATAAGCCATACAGCCCAATACGCAATGCGCCACAATAAAATAAGCAATACAGCCCAATAAGCAATGCGCCACAATAAGCAATACAGCCCAATACGCAATGTGCCACAATACGCAATAAGCAATACAGCCCAATACGCAATGCGCCACAATACGCATTAAGAAGTGCATTGCAATGATAAATAGAGTACGCGATACACTATGCAATTAGCAACGCACCACAATAAGCAATACAGCACGCGATGTACCACAATGTATATAACTATATGCACAATACAGTACAACACGCGATGCACCACAATACATATAACTAAATGCACAATACAGTACAATACGCGATGCATCACATAAGCAATGCATTAGAATAAGCGATGCATCACATAAGCAATGCATTAGAATAAGCGATACAGCATGCAATGCATTACAATACCCAATGCACCAAAAATAGCAATGTACCACTATTTACAGTGCCTCGCAATACAGCATAAAACGTAATGCACCACAATACGCGATGCATCGCAATAAGCAAAGCACCATAATATAAGCAAAAAGTACTGTATTACAGTAACCAATATATTACGCGATGCGCTGCAATGTGCAATGCACCACAATAAGCAATACAGCATAATACGCAATGCACCACAATAAGCAATACAGCATAATACGCAATGCACCACAATAAGCAATACAGCATAATACGCAATGCACCACAATAAGCAATACAACATAATACGCAATGCTACGCCATCGGCGATTCGGTGCAATAAGCAAGCACTGCATCATTTTAGGCAATGCAGCACAATAAGTAGTACCTTATATTAAGGGCACCACAACAAACAATGCACCACTATATCAAGGCACCACTATATCAAGGCACCACATTTAGCAATACAGCACAATACTTAATGCACCTCCATCGGCAATACAGGACAGTGCTTATTGCTCCACCATCGGCAATACAGCACAGTGCTTATTGCACCATCATCGGCTATGCAGCACAATAAGCAATGCGCCACCACAGGCAATACAGCACAAAAATTAGCGCACCACCATATTCAAAGCACAAAAATTAGCGCACTACCATATTCAAAGCACAACAATAAGAAATGCACCACTATATTCAGTGCACCACATTAAGCACAATACGCAGTACACCACAATAAGCAAAACGACACAATATACCCCCATTGGCAATACAGCACAATAACAAATACACCACCACCGTAGGCAATACCGCACAATAACAAATACACCACCACCGTAGGCAACACAGCACAATAACAAATACACCACCACCGTAGGCAATACAGCACTATAACAAATACACCACCACCGTAGGCAATACAGCACTATAACAAATACACCACCACCGTAGGCAATACAGCACAATACCTCATGCACCGCAATACCGCATAATATGCGATGCATCGCACTAAACAAAGCACCATAATACGCAATGAGCCACAATAATCCATAAGCACTGCATTACAGTAAGCAATACAGCACTCTGTGCACTACAATCGTAAAGCATCACAATCAGTCATGTGTGCAATCAGTAATATTGTACACCACAAATAAGCAATGCAGCATAGTATGCGATGCATCGCAATAAGCAAAGAACTATAGTACGCAATGCACCACAATACGCATTAAACGCGGCATTGCAATTGACAATACAGCACGCGATGCACTACAATATGCACGTCAATATCCCCGCAATCAGTAATGCACCACTATTTTTGCAGTGCCACAATAAGCAATGCAGCACAATGCGCAATGAAAAGCAAGTATTCATCCTCGACTCAAAATGAAACCTGTCAATTCCCCCTTAAAGAGATCTGTCTAATGCCCCGCCCTGGGTACCCGGACCCTGTGTGTTGGGAGCACTGGTGATGTATACATACCTCTGGGTACATGCACAAAACTTGATCCCTACAGCTCAAGCGGTTCCCGATGTCCTCAGGTGTTAAATGAAAACTCGACCCAAAATCGTAACCGACTTCCGTAACACAAAAACGTAACAGATTTCCGTCACTGAAAAACTTCACCCACTTCCGTCACTCGGTTGCGTAGCAACAGGCCCTTTTCGAGTTTGTGATTTTATATTATAGAGTAGATAAAGTCACAAACTCGAAAAAGGCCTGTTTCTATGCAACAGAAATCGGTTACGTTTTTTGGCAAAGTTTTCATTTAACTCTTGAATATTTCGGGAACCGTTTGACTCATCGAGACAAAATTATGTGTATGTACCGAGAGGCTTGCACCCCCACCATCCTGCAGCAGGATCCCTAGGCTGGCATAGTTGGCGGGCCCCCAAACCAGCTTTTTCACGAGGCCCCCCGTGATTAATTTATACTGTGAAAAATCAAAAAGTTATAGGAATGGTTCCGACTTCTGTCAGCCCTGCCCTTGTGGGGGCCGTGCAGAGAGGCATGTATATGTATAATATAAATCACCCGTGCTTGCAGCACACACGGCCGGGGTACCCAGGGCGTGGCATTGCACATATACCTTCATGGAGAAAGTAAAAGCTTTCATTTCCAAGGGCCTTTGATGGATCTAAATGTTTTCTTGCTGCTTTAACATTGAAAAATTTGTAGTTGCGGAAGCTCAAGATATATCCAGTCTGTGGTCACCGATAAAATTCTGAGAATTTGGTCACGGCTCCTTGATTGGGCGAACCTGGATTTTATTGATTGGTAAAATGGATACAAATGAACATTTTTCGTGGCCCTCATGGGGGGGGGGATGTCTGAGAAGTCTCCAGGCCGCCCCCCCCCCTCCATGGAAAAGTTGACAGGTTTCATTTCGAGAGCCTTGAATGAATCAAACGGTTTTTTTTTGTTTAAGATTAAAAATTTGCAACAGCGGTAGCCCGAGATATATCCAGTTTGGCACCCCCAGCAAAATTCAGCGTGTTGGGGCCCTGGAATTAATTTGTTGTTAAAATGAATATAAATGAAAAATTTTCGTTGTTCTCATAGAAGGGAAGTCTGACAAGCTTCCAGATCTGGTGCCCCATGTGAAAGTTGAAAGGTTTCATTTTGGGGGGGGGGGGCCCTGGATGAATTACATTCTGAAATTATACGAATTGAGACCGCGTCCTTGATTGGGAGCCCTGAAATTTATCTGTGGTAAATTGAATACAAGTAAAAATTTTTCGTTGTCCTCGCAGAGGGGATGTCCAACAAACTTCCAGGTCGGGGACCCCATGTGGTAGTTGATAGGTTTCATTTTGGGGGCCTTGGATAAATCGCATTGTTGTTTTTCTGTTGTTGTTGTTTTATACTGTGCAATTTGCAACAGAAGAAGACCGTGATAAATCCAGTCTGGGCTCCGCTAAAACTTGCGAATCGGGTGACGGGCCCTCGATTGGGAGCCCTAGAATTTATATGTTGGTGAAATTAATACAAGTGAAATTTTTTCTTGATAAAACAGGGCTTCAGTCTAGGCAACCCTCATAGATAAGTTTTCTGGGGGTACTTGATGAACACATTAGCTTTTTCTCCGTTTAATTATTTCAAAATTCGTCAGTAAGCTGAGGTGCTTTGACACTTCGCTTTTCATAGCACTCTGATAAGGTGAGACGTAATAAGCAAGATATGTTGTGAAGAAAAAATGGGGCGGGGGGGGGGGTGGCCGCCACAGGCGTGAGAGCCCCCGAGTAATTAAATGAAATCAAAATGCCGCTACTGCTGCTATCTGTTGACGAAAACCCGGGTTCAATGGTTATGAAGAAGTTTGATTTAATATCACACATTTATGAGACCCTGGGCCGTAACTAGTCTGGGGCGACCGGGGAACCGCCCCGAGTCGAATGGTTTACGAAAAATGCACCGACAACAATTCACTGACAACAGTTCGTCGCGAAGCTACTGAGTGCGTGAGTGAGGGGGCGAACGAGTGAGGAGTGACTTAATGAGTGAGTGGGCGAGTGACTGAATTAGTGACGAGTTTGTGGGCAAATGAGTGGGAGAGCAGCTACTGATTCCGTGAGTGAGGGTGCGAGTGAGTGGGAGAGTGAGGGGTGGGCGAGTGAGTGGGTGGGAGAGTGAGGAGTGGGCGAGTGAGTGGGTGGGCGAATGAGTGGGCGAGCGATCTACTGAGTCCGTGAGCAGGTGAGAGAGTGGACGAGTGGAAGAGCAAACGAGCGAGTGTGTAGACGAGTGGGCGGGTGTGTGAGTGAGGAGGTGACCGAGCGAGCTACTAAGTCCGTGAGCCATTGAAATAGTGAGTGGGAGAGCGAGCTACTGAGTCTGTGAGCGCGTGAGTGATACAGGGAGCGAGTTACCGAGTCCTTGAGCGGGTGAGTGAGGGAGAGAGTGAATGAGCGCGTGATCGAACAAGCTACGGAGTCCGTGAGCGGGTGAGCAAGCTGGTGAGCGAGAGAGCGAGTGAATGGGCGAGAGGTTGAGTGCGGGATTCATCGAGCGAGCTACTGAGTCCGTGAGCGCGTGAGTAGATGGGCGGGTAAGTGGGAGGGCGAATGAGTAGGCGAGCGAGCTACAGAGTCCGTGAACGTGCGAACGAGCGAAATAGTAAGGGAATGAGTGAGCGAGAAAAAAACGCTTTAATTATAAATATGTAAGGAATGGAAGTGTTTTATGTAGAAAATTATTCATTAAATGCTGTATGTTTTGAATGGATATCACCAAATAACATGCAATGAAAAGTTTATATCGAAAATTATATCTCCTTTTACATTTCTCAAAATATGGTGAATGTATGACATACATTTTTTTCTCCCAATATTATTTTTCTTCTTAAGAGTTTTCAGTTTTTAGCATTTCTGAGCCAAGCTTCTGTTATGTCGTTGTGGTTTTGAAACTTTTCGTTGTATTGTAATATTTGTAATATATGTAAATATTACACACACCTCTTTCAATAGTTGTGTATATTGTATTTGTTTCACCATATATACACTCATTGCCGTAAAAATTTGCGTACCAAGAAATAATTGTGGGATCGAAACGAAAGTTGGCCTGAAGGTACATATCGGGCAGATATGCAAATGATTAGAAATGCAGCGTGATTGCGCATTGCGTAATGCCACTAGAGGGCGTTGAACTTCGTTCTCCTTGGAGTATAAAACAGGTAAGCAGAGCTTACTGGAGTGTATTTAATCGTTCGCAAAGGAAATGCTGAGGTAGACATGCCGTTACTTCGCCGTCGAAGACCATATGAGCAATTGTCAGAGTTCGATAGGGGGAAGAATCATCGGGATGATGGAAGCTGGGTGGTCAGCTCGGCGAGTAGCTCGTCAACTAGGCCGTTCTGATTTTACTGTGAGGAGGTGTTGGGACCAGTGGACAGAAGAGACGTCATTTACACGGCGACCAGGTTCAGGACGCCCTCGACAGACCAGTCGTCGAGAAGACCGTCACATCATCCGAAACGCACGCGTACAGCAAACTGCCTCATTGGCCGCTATCCAGACACAGGCAGCAGCTTCACTACGGGCCCCTGTGTCTTCCCGAACCATCGCAAGGCGCCTGGCTGAAGGACATCTGGTATCGCGGCGCCAATTACGTGTGCTGCCAATGACACCCACCCACCAACGCCTCCGTTTGGAGTGGTGTCGAGCACGACGGGATTGGACTGCAACGGAATGGAACCAGGTCGTCTTCAGCGACGAATCGAGATTCAACTTGAGCAATGATGACAATCGTGTTCGTGTGTGGAGGTCCCGTGGTGAACGCTTCAATCCTGCCTTCGCTTTACAGCGACACACCGCTCCCACAGCTGGTGTCATGGTATGGGATGCCATTCCTTACGATACACGGTCACCCCTAATATTGATCCATGGCACAATGACAGCCCAGCGGTACGTCCATAACATCCTTCAGCCACATGTGTTGCCACTCATGGCAGAGCTCCCAGGAGCCACTTTTCAACAAGACAATGCTAGGCCACACACAGCAGGGATGTCACAAGACTGCCTCCGCCACATTACCACCCTTCCCTGGCCTGCTCTATCGCCAGATTTGTCACCAATCGAGCATATCCGGGATCATTTGGGACGGCAAGTTGGACACCCTACGAGGTTGTTCGAACTAGAGGCGCATTTACAGCAACTGTGGAACGAGATGTCTCAGGACATCATACGGAACTTGTATGCCTCAATGCCCGCTCGTATCGCATCGTGCATTCGCGCTAGAGGGGGGTCCAACAGAGTACTAAAACTTCTGTTCATCTGTACTTTTTTCTGCAATAAATGATCCTTTTTCTTGGATTTTCTAATCACTTACTTATATCAACATAGTACTTACATGTGTAAAATTTCGTTTCATTTTGACGACTTCTTCTGGGTGCGCAAATTTTTATGGCAATGAGTGTATTTTTTCCTATTATTTTACTTGCTTGTTTATTTTATTCCTTTGTATGTTTAGTTGTTTGTTTTTTCACCCTCTTAGTGATGCCAGCGCCACGCTGCCATTCACAATAAATAAATAAATAAGAAGTGCTATTTTTTTAATTTCGTTTCTTCAAGCTCTAGTTTCATGATCCAATTTTCGAAAACGTTTTTTTTTATCACCCAAGAGGTTCTATTTGCAAGATTCGGATGTTTGAAACTAGATAACTTCACGCAGTTTTTGAACTCAAGCATGGCTTTAAGCAATAAGAAGCTGGGGCTATCTCTTACTACGAGGGTTTATAACTACTGGCTGTTGCGAAGATATATTTTGGAATGAGAGAAAACTGAACTGCCCCTGCGGGGAATCGAACCCACGTCTTTTCACTTTCCGGTTGAACGCACTAGACTACAGAATCTCTCAATATTTCCTTGGAGCTCGTCTACACTGAAAGGGATCGTACATGGACGGCCGAACCAGACTCAGGCCAAGCTCACAACTGCTGACGCTGCCACCAGATGGCGACTTATACAAGGATGACGTCACTTTCGAGCTCCAAGGAAGGATTGAGAGATTCTGTGCCTCTGTAGTCTAGTGGTCTATAGGGCGTTCACCCGGAAAGTGAAAGGACGAGGGTTCGATTCCCCGCAGGGGCAGTTGAATTTTTTCTCTTTCCAAAATATATCTTCGCAACAGCCAGTTGTTAAAAACCCTCGTATAGTAGCGGTGAGTGAGGTCATCCTTGCATAACTCGCCATCGGTAGCTCGCTCACCCACCCAATCATTTGATCATTTGATCATTTTTGACGCACCACGGTCATTTTCTGCACACGAGGACTAATTAGACCGGGACCTACAATTTATTGCCGATTCCGAACGGCAGGCTTGTTTTTTTTTTAATACTCGTCGAGAGGTTGGTGCGCTAACCCCTCGATGGGGGACTCCCTGCGGTAGCAATTTTTGCTGCGGTCATGTCGCCATTTTTGTTGTACCCCTGTGTCAGGAAAGTCCCACCCAATCAAACGAAAACTCACTTACTCGCCCGCTCACCCACTCACTCGCTCACGAACTCAGTTGCTCGCTCGATGAATCCGGCACTCACCCATTCACTCGCTCCCTTACTCACCTACTCGTTCACTCTCTCACGGGCTCAGTAGCTCCCTCACTCACTCGCTCAAGGACTCCGTAGCACGCTCGCCCACTCACGTGATCCCCGCTCAACCCTCACTCATCCACTCACTCGCTTCCCCAGCCGGTCACTCGCTTGCTGACTTATCCACTCACCCACTCACTCGCTTACCTATACGCTCATTCACTCGCCTCCCCAGTTGGTAACTCACTCCCTCGCTCGCCTCGCTCACATGCTCTATTACCCACTCTTTCGCTCCCTGCCTCACGACGTGACGAAAACATTAGCGGGGCTGAAGATTGCTGATCGTCCCGTATATACGGGACTCAAGCGCGTACTAAGGAGCAAGTCGGTGCATTGCATTGTTTTTTCAGATATTATTGGAGAGGGTCTCAGCCACTTTATAAAATTTATTGGGGGGGGGGGTCTGGAACGGCCTCATCCCCTAAGTTCCACTGTCTATGTCCATTATTCACCCGCTCACTCATTAACTTTCCACCTCACTTAGTATTTCGGTCACTCACTCCCTCACTATTTCGCTCGCTCGCTCACGGACTCGGCAGCTTTCGGTCGAACTGTAGTCGGTGAATTTTCCTAGCATGGAATTGCATAGCGGTGAATTTTCCGGACAAGGATCCGAAGGGGGGGCTGACATATATGCACACTTATTTTGCATAATTTTTTCTATTTTAAGGGGCCCACAACAGAATTACTGCCCGGGGTCACTAGAAGGTACGCTACGACTCTGGTGTGACCTATTGGTGTATGAGCAGCCATCTAGCCATGAATTCGTGAACTTGCAGATAAATTTCTAAACATCAAAATGACGATAGGTTCTTTGTTTTGGACGGCTCGTTGTGCCCTGAAGAAATAACTGAACTTGCTATTCAGTTCAGCTTGTGTTCGATCTGTGCTCGTAGGGAACAGTACTGAATGAAAATTTCTGCTGTCGTCTGCTTTATCCTATGCTATTTGTTTTGGACGTTTTCTTATGCCCCGAAGGAGGAACTGAAATTGTCATTCAGTTGGGTTTCCGGGCTTCACTCGTAAGGAACTGTATTGAATGCTGCTGTCTGCTTTATACCAGGTTCTTTGTTTTGGACGTTTCCTTATGCCCCGAACTTGCCATTCAGTTCGGTTTCCTGGGCTTCACTCTAGGGAACAGTACTGAATGAAAATTTCTGCTTCTGGATCATAATTTTTATTATCACGGCTTGAGTCGTCATTAATTTCTAACCCAGATGGCAGCACTTCCGGTATGAATAAAACTGTGGAAATACTAGTTTAGAGGCAGCACAAGCAGAGATAAAAAAAGAGAAAAAAGAGCACTTTCTCTCATGGTTGGCAAATCAGTGCTGTCACAAGGAAAGAGTGGACTCAGAAAAATGAGAAATACATTTGAATTTTTTAGAGAATTTGCTATGCATGGTCTCGGGAAAATAGCTTAGTCCAGGGAACCCCTTGATTGTCCTAAGACGGTTCTGTGATCAAGCCTGTTTTAACATGTTAACTGGTGGAGATTTTGCTGCACTAGTTTTTCTATTTGCCTCACTAGTGATGATAAAAAAGGACCACTAGTGGGGCAAAGCCCTTTTCTTGTTTTCCAGAAGCAACTTCAACTTCAAACTCTACCAATATGAAGAAAAACCACAAAAGATTTCGCCATTTACGAGACCGATTTTTTAAGACTACATTTTCTTCTTAAAAAAAAAAAAGACCAAAGTTCAACTGAAAAGATTAAGATTTCCAGGGACTGACTTCTCTGGAATATCAGGAGGCTATCTTTCATTCTCGTCTTCGCCGTCGTTGGGAACGGACATGCTATTATCGCGCTCCGCTCACCGACCAATAGAAGAAGTTTTATCCGAAACCGTTGCCGGGGGATTACCGAAGGATTTTCCGTCACGTCAGTGCGCCATTTTGTGTGTTTCTTTGTGTTTTTCTTCGTTCTCGTGAGTTTTACTTAGCGTGTTGTTTATTTTTGGGTCATATTCTGCGGTGATTTTCTTTTTTTTAGCGCACGTTGGATTGCGAGATAAGTGGTGTTTTTTTTATTATATTGCTCTCATTTTCTTTTTAATTTTCGTTGTGTATTTTCGATCGACTTAAATTTATTTTTCTCGTTCGCATTTCATTTTCGTTGTTTTTTCGCCAGGTTTTTGTTTTCTCGCTTCTTTGATATAAATTCGTAGGTTTTTGGACGTTAGTGTTAGCAAACAGTGTATACTTTTCCCCGGGTACTCTCAATAACTTTGTTTTCCTTCCATTTGGGCCTATTGTTGTAGTGTTAGTGTTTTGAGATAGTTAGCTAATTCTAATAAGTATAAATTGTACTTCGTAGCTTAATACTTTTTTTAGAGGGCGTTGTATTCTTTATATACATATTTATTTTATTCTTCGTGATTTAGTGCTGAGCATTCTACCTTATGTAATTTTTTCGTATAATCTCTTACGTATATTTTGCATAGTAATGTATTTTACATTATTTTAATTTTCAGTTAACGTTTCTCATTTTCCTATTTTTAAGTATTATTATTATCTAGCTTTAGCAATAGTGTTAGTATGCCTCGACCTCGACTAGTGTTGTGTAGAGCTTGCGACGGGAGGTTTCCCTGGTCTAGGGGTATAGTAGCTGATAGTTTCAATTGTAAAGGGTGCTTGGATAGGAAAAGTCTGGAACTCGAGGTCGAAGCTTTACGGGAAAAAGTTAGGGTGCTAGAGGGCCCGGTTATAACGGAGCCGCTGGTCGTCGAGCCACCTGTTGATGAAGAAGCAATCTCCACGAACAACGACATTTTAGAGGGCGAATGGGTGGTCGTGGATGAGGTAGAGGGGGATAGTGATAGGGGTTTAATCATCGGCGATTCTATGGTTAGGGAACTTGGGAACCGAGTGGGTTTCGAGCGCTGTTGTCTTCCTGGGGCGAAGATTGGCAACGTTCGAGACGTTTTTCATCGCCGAAAGTTGCCCTTGCGGGTGATTCTGTGGGTGGGAACAAATCAGGTAGGAGCGAATATTAGTGAGTCTCTGTCAGAATACCGGGATTTACTATTATCCGCTAGGGAGGGGGGTTCAGATGTGGCAGTGATTCCAGTGCTGCCAAGGGGTAGTAGAGGATATAGGAGTAGGATCCACCAATTCAATATAGGCCTGAAGGACATTTGCTCCTCACTTGGGGTCACGTTCTTGGAGCTTCCCGCATTTATCGATAGGTGGCTTCGTTCAGATGGGATCCATCTAAATAAGAGAGGGGTCTGGGAGGTTTACGATAGTCTTAGGTCAGGTTTTTTACTCCCAGACCACGTAGTCGGGAATGCGGGTTAGTTGATGATAATCACAACAGTACTGACGGGGAATTACCCACCTCTGACTTGGATGGCTTCTCGATTGACACTAAATCACCGGGCAAACTAAAATGTGTGTTAATAAATGCCAGGAGCTTGGGTAATAAGAAAGATTTTTTAGAAACTATGATAGTTGTGGAGGGCTTGGATCTTATAGTCATTACAGAATCTTGGGCAAACGATGGGGATGAATCTTTCTTACACATCTCAGGATACGATACTTTTTTGAGAAATAGATCTGATAGGAAAGGGGGTGGAGTGTTGATATACGTGAAATCCTGTTTGAAGGCTAGATAGTGTAACGTGCAGAGAAGTGATATTGAAACCATATGGGTTGAACATGAGAGCAAAAGACGTCATAAGCTTATTGTTGGGGTTTGTTACAATCCACCGAATAGGGATCAAAACTACATCGCCAAAATGCATGATGAAATTTCCTACATGTGTAAGCGAAAGAGGGTTCTCATACTAGGGGATTTCAATTACCCGGGTATTGATTGGGAGAACCTTTCATCTGGAAATCAGTATGAAAGAGACTTTCTTAAGTTGGTGCTCGAAAATTTTTTGTATCAGCATGTATCAGAAGCTACTAGGGGTACTGCTATTTTGGATTTAGTTCTTACTAGTTCTGAGGATCTAGTTGAACATGTTTCGGTGGGGGAAGAGTTTTCTTCCAGTGATCATCGTATCGTCAGATTTCACTGTAACTTTTCCTCGGGTAAGGTGGATAACAAAAGACTGGTTCCTTGTTTTCGAAGGACTAACTTTGATGTTTTGAGAGGAAGGTTAGCGGAAGTTTTCAAAGACCGGTTGGAATCAGTAGGGGTGGTAAGTCAATGGGAAGAATTTAGTACGAAACTGTCCTCTGTTTTGCACGACGTCATACCCTTTGTTCGAAAAAAGCGTGTTTGTGCATCACACCCTCTATGGTTCACGGATAGCGTGCGGAACCATTATCTTGAAAAGAAAAGAGCATTCAGAGAGTATAAAAGTGGACGAGGTGACCTATGATTGTTTACTGATAAAAGAAGACTGTTGAAGAAAGCGATAAGGGATAGTAAAAAGGAAGTTGAATGTAAGTCGACAGATAACATTGGCTCTGACCCAAAATCATTTTTTCGATGCGTCAATAATGGATGTAAGGGGACAGCTGGCCCCCTGTCGATAGGAGGGTCTATGTCAGAGAGCAATGTAGCCATGTGTAGTGCTTTCAATGACTCTTTAGCGTCGGTTTTTAATGGAGATAATGATATTCGATATACGGGTGTTGCATGGGGTAATAAAACCCTCAACAACCCTCAAGTAGAAGACGTGGAGGTCCTAAATCTTCTAAGAAATGTATGTGCAAGCTAAGCACCAGGAACAGATGCTATTTATCCCAGGGTTCTCAGGGAAGGTGCTAATGAATTGTTGGGGCCAGTCGCATAGATATACAGGAGTAGTGTTGCTGAGGGTACCGTCCCGATAGATTGGAAATTGGCTAACGTTGTTCCGATATTTAAGAAGGGTAGTAGAGAAGCGGTGTCAAATTATCGTCCAGTGAGTTTGACGAGCTCCCTCTCGAAAATTTTGGAAATTATCATCAAAAGGCAGTTTGTGAAGTGGATAGACGAGAATAATGTATTGTCGGATAATCAGCATGGGTTGAGGAAGGGGAAGTCATGTGTAACTAACCTCCTTTGCTTCTATGATTACGTGACTAAGGTTTTGGGTAAGAGCAAAAATGTCGACGTTGTTTACCTTGATTTCCAGAAGGCATTCGATCGGGTCCAAAATGGCAAACTCTTGAAGCATTTACACGAGATTGGAATAGGGGGCAACTTGCTGAATTGGATAGAATCGTGGTTAAGAGATAGGTCGCAACGAGTTGTGGTGAACGGGGAATTCTCTGGTTGGACAGACGTCACAAGTGGAGTTCCTCAGGGAAGTGTCATTGGCCCCATACTTTTTTCACTTTTTATCGACAAACTCGATCAGGGTATAGATGGGATTACTAGCAAATTAGCAGATGATGTGAAGCTAATGGGGGTAATCGGAAATGAAAGCGATAGGGAGTTGCTCCAGACCAACTTAAACAGGATTGCAGCATGGGCAAATGAATGGAGCATGACGTTTAGCGTAGATAAGTGCATGGTCGCTCATTTTGGTTCGAACAACCCACGGTTCTCTTACGAGTTGAATGGTGTCACTATCCCGGATGCAACTAGGGTCACCGATTTGGGAATTCTCATTGACGATCGACTTAGGTTTTCTGGACATTGTTCAGCGGTGGTCAAAAAAGCGTATAGAATGCTTGGTCTCATTTTCAAAAAGGTCTCTTCGCGTTCTCCTGAAGTCATTCTTCCGCTTTTTCGAGGCTTATTTCGTCCTGGACTGGAGTATGCTGTAAAGTTTTGGAGACCATACCTATAGAAGGACATAGACTTGGTTGAAGGGGTGCAGAGAAGAGCTACGCGTGTCCTTATTGGCACGCAGGGCTTGAGTTATGCAAACACCAAACATGGCCCCCGCTCTGTCCCTTGTGGGATATAAGCAGGCTACCTTGCGGCTGGGCCATGCTGGAAAAAAGAAAATGCCCCGCTAGCCACCAAGACCACTGTCCGACCTCCAACCCACGGAAAGGAATACAGACACCAACACCAAACATGGCCCAGCTCTGAGGCAGATTACCTAGCGGCTGGGACATGCTGGAAAAACTATCTTGATGCTCGGGCCCGGCAGGCATCCCCGGCCCGTAAGCCACAGGACCCAATCCCGCCGAGGCCCCCCATCGCCCCCGACTCCTGGCAATTACACCCCCAAAGTCCCCGGAAACCCCCGCCAAGGAGCCCGGGCGAATCGCCCGCAAGAGGCCAACAAAAACATCTCGAGCCATCCGCCATCATCACTGTACTCTGTCCCCAACCATCAGCCAATCTGCAACACCAACTTCACTCATCTTGTCTTTTGTTGGAAGGGTTTTTTCATAGGTCCGAATCTGCAAATAGAACATGAAAAACAGGATACATGTACAAATTCAGGTCCAATGAACTATAAATATGTAAGTGGGAATTATCGATATTGATCAATTGCTGGTGTTAATAATATCACAAGACTGAAGGAGCCGGGGGGGGGGGACTTTTCATTGCCAGTTAGAGACATGTTTAGATTTGGTTATTATAGTCCTAATGATGAGATCAAGTCCGAAGAAATTACAAAGTTCACTTGAACATACAAAGTTCAGTTGCGCACTAGTGGATTCACCGGTGTTATACATTGGAACACATGAATATATTGATGAATAACAAAAATTATGGCGTTTCATAGCAGTTGAGAAAGTATATATAATGTGCTTATAAGCAGGTGTCCGGGTACAACGTCAGAGTTTTTATAACAGATGGGCTGTGGGAATGATCTAGACAAACAGCGATGCCACGAAACGTAAGATATATAGCGTACATGATGATATTATGTAAGCATTAAATAGTATATAACATGCATAGTAAATATACATGAAATGAGATAAAATTTAATTATGCTTATAGGACAACATCTGCAAACTACGCATGATTCAATAATAAAAATTTAGTGAACAATTCAATCAAAAAAAAAAAAAAAAAAAAATTAAAATTCAATCGACAATGCAAGTAATAATAAAATTCAATCAAAATTCAATCACAATCAATAATTCAATCAAAAATAAAATTCAATCAATAATTCAATCAAAAAAAAAATTCGATCAATAATTCAATCAAAAAAAAATTCAATCAATAATTCAATCAACAATTGCGCTCAGCCCATCAAAGCAGAGTAGAAAAATTCAAACAGGATATTATTAAACATTGAATCTGAAGTAGATACTTTGGATACAAAAAATATATATGAACATGGAAAGAATACATATTGGCATCACTGACAATGATAAATTTCATTAAAATATCACTATACATATTTTATAGCACATGGGGTTAGGAAAGACGTCGCAATTATGGTACATAGTCTGAGTCCGAATCAGAGTCCAAGGGATCTTCTCTGTCTTGATATGCCATAGGTCTCGGGAAGATGTATAACTCTTGATTATTTTCCATAAAGTTGATAAGATTTTTAATCTTATTATAACTGCCAGGATTTTGGAAGACCTTCAACTTCCAAGACTGTGTATCAGCAACAGGGATTTGTAAGTGGAAGTCTTTGGTGAACGGGCAGGCTGTAGAGTAGTGGATGACCGTGCCCTCCCCGCCACATTTGCATTTCTCAGTCTGTCGATGAAATCTCGCCAGATATGCTGGGAAAGGACCATGTTCGGAAAAGAATATAACCATTTCCCTGGTCCATTTCCTATATCTGTATCTTGCTGTGGGGAGGAGAGCATATATTTTCCTGCCAACTTTGCGTTCTGTCTGCCATCGATTTTGCCACTTCTGCATCATTTCCTCAGATAAGATGTTCTTTGCCCATGACTTAGGGAAGAGCAGCGAAAAGTCAGACGTCACTCTTGCAGTCGCAGCTTTTGCAAGTTGGTCTGCCTGTTCATTCCCATATGTTCCTGCATGAGCTTTCACCCAATTGAGACTGATTTGAGGATTGGCACACAGAACCTTTCTGATTTGCCTAGCGATGATATGTTGAGACAGGGGATCCCTGATTGAGTGGAGTGATGAAAGTGAATCTGTGAAGATAGATGTTCTCTTCTGGAGTTCTTCCGCTTTCTTAATAGCCATAAGTAAAGCAAAAAGTTCGGCTTGGAATACTGTGTTATTGGTATTCAATTTACAAGACCATCTGTAGAAGATGTCATCTTTCTGAAGGATAGTAAAAGCTGCTGCAACTCCATTTTCCGTCTTTGAACCATCGGTATAGATGTCGAAATAGGGTTTTTTAAACAGTTCAGTGTCAGTCGGATCTGCAGACATTTGTCTATCATCAGGATATTCTGCCGGGTGTCTCGTCCATCCGGTGATTTTCCTTTGGATTTGAGTGTGACTGATGTGAGTTGCATCTTGTAGTTGGATATTGCGTTTGTTCCGAAGTGCCCCCATTTTAGCTTCGTACTCCACGATATATCTTAGTGGAGGCAGACCAGCCAAGATTTGCAGGGCGTTTGTTGGTGATGTCGAGTAAGCTTTGAGGATGTACAATAAGCAACCACGTTGGATAGAATCAAGACGTCTACCCTGTTCCTCCGTTAATGTGATACCCCAGGCTGGGGCACCATATGCGATGATCCTCTCAGCCACTGTCATATATAGGATTCTTCGCATTGACGTGGTAATGCCCCATTCCTTTCCAGTAGAGCACCATAATCTTGGCATGAGGGCATTAATTTTGGTCGAAATTGTAGCGATATGGCTGTACCAATTCAGTTGGTCATCAAATGTCACCCCGAGAATCTTAATATTAGGTCGTTTCTTAATGAAATTGTCGCCAATTTTTACCGATGGTGGTCTTTTGGAAGAGAGCCATAAAAAGTTGGTTTTATCCATTGCGATGCTGAGTCCGTGTTGGTCTAACCAATGATGGATTTCATTTAGCACATATGTGGCTAGTCTACCTGTGCCTTCTACTGTAGGGCCCGAGGCTATTACCGTAATGTCATCTGCGTAGGCCTGAACCCTGACATTCTTCGGCCACCTCTTAAGGAGGAGATCATTAAGGAATAAGTTCCAAAGTAGTGGCCCGGAACACGATCCTTGAGGGCATCCCCTTGCCATTCTATGTCGAACTGTTCCTAATGGTGTCCGCATCTGTACCACCCTGTGTTGGAGCATGCTTATCAGAATATTGGCTAGATTAGATGGTATAGGCAGATTAAGCAACTTTTCCCTGATAATATTATGATTGATGTGATCGAAAGCCCCCTGGATGTCCAGGGTAATTATTATGACGTTATGTTTTTTAATTCTTTGATTTTTGATCTCTGTGACAATGTCCATGAGAGCTTGTTCTGCCGAACTCCCATGGCGAAATCCATATTGAAGGGGGCTGATGACATTAGATTTTTCCAAGAAGAAGATAACTCTCTGGCAAATGACTTTTTCGAACAATTTACCCAGTGTTGATAACAAATGTATGGGTCTATATGATTTAGTTGATGTTGGATCTTTGTCTTTTTTGAGGAAGAAGAGGACATTGCTAATCTTGAAATGTCGTGGAAAATGTTCAAGTTGAAAGCATTTATTAAATAATGCGGAGAACACCTCAGGAAAGCTTTGCAGTAGAGCTTGAAGGGTTACATTATTAATTGCGTCTTCACCAGGAGCTTTTTTCTTATTTAAATGACTTGCAATGTACCACAGTTCTTGGCGTGAGATTTTCTTATTATCCGGCTCGTGAGACACCAAACTAGCCGTTGAAAAGTTTATTTGATGATTGGTTGGATAGTTAGCCTCAGGGAAAAATTCTTGAAGTTGCTTTTGGGCTTGTTCTAGGACCGTCAAATTCTCGTCTGTATCAGTTTGGAAAAAAAGTTGTGGGGACAGAGAAGATTGTTTCACCGTTGCTTTGTAAAATATACCGTACGGATTTGTAGCTGAGTTACACAATTCCCTCCAGGAGCTTCTTTTTGTCTTCCTGATTAATTTTGAATATAAGGCCCTGTTACGGTGGTAAATGATTCTCAATACCTCCTTATTATCTAGGTTTGCCGCTAGATACCTTCTCTTACTAGTCCTGCATTTCCGTCTAGCGACCTCTAAATCTTTGGTCCACCACCCGTCGAAATATCGTGTCTTTTGCTTTGATATAAGGAGATACTTGTTACCCTGCGTTTTCAAGAGATTGAAGAGATCATTCGTGCATTCTTCCAATTGTTCAGTGGATGTAGCTAAGTTGATATTTTGTACATGGAGAGGTAATTGATCAACCATTGATCTCGTGAACTTCTCAATTCGGCGTCTCGAGTTGGAGAATTTGACCGTCTTAATGATTGATGGTTGAACAGAAATAGAAATTTCTATATGTGAATGCGGGCTATGTGTAACATCGAGATGCCTGACCTTCCAAGTTACATTATCAAGCGGTGGAACAAAATTTGACAATGTAACGTCTGAAGCGCCTGTGGCCCCGAAGTATTCGTATGTGTTCGAGCCATCATTGTGAAATATCAGATGATTGGCATTAGCGAAATCCAGCAGCGACCATCCTCTGTTGTTATTATCCTTATATCCCCAGCTTTGGTGGTGGGCGTTCATATCTGCAGATATTAAAATTGGAGAGTTACCAGCTTTCCCACAAATAAGGTTCAGTTCTTGAATGGTATTTTCAATTTTCTGGTATGGGGATGAATATGCCGAGACTATAATTATTTCTCCAGAAATGGTGCAAATTTTAATTGCCACACAATTTGTCATGATGGAAAAAGTGGCACCGGAGAGATGTTGACTAGCAAGGACTATCGCTGCTTTTTTATTTAGAGAGGTCCATTTCGGCCAAGACGCTGGAAGTTCGAGTAGTTTACCTTTACCAATCAGAGGTTCTTGTAACATCAATATACCCCAAGAGTTTTTGGTGGCTTGCAACGGAAGAAGCGCAGTCGCATTTCTGCATTTGTTGGCATTAAATTGTAATATTTTGATGCCATTTGTGGAAGATGTTGGAACAGACACTGAACGTTGATGATCAGGAGAAGACATAATCCTATATAATGACAAATAAGGTGTTCTCTTAAGGGATGTTACACAAGAATTTAGAACCACGAAAAGAAGAAAAGTCTTTTGATCTAACGATAAGCCTGAGGATTAGATGACGCGTAGGTGAAGTTTGAGTTTAAAATTGTTATTGATCTCTCTCCTGATCGCTGCTTGTCCATACAAGGAGGAGCAATCTATAAAAAGACCATTCGGGCATTGAGAAATACGCCGAACTAGATGTTGGAATCCGGCATATTTGAGCTGTTCCTCCAGGTTTTTCATTGTGAGAGTTGGATTTCTACTGCTACAGTAGGTCATGTGAATTGGAAATTTCTCCTGTTCCTGATATTGCCTGTTATCGGAGGAGGTCGAAGATTGTGTTTGGTTCCATCGGTCACTCTTTTTACTAGGCATTCGAGATTTGATAAAGGCAATAGCATGATGATTTAGATAGTCATTATTCTCCAGGGAACTCTTAATATTGTAGCAAATTTCCCTGGATTTACATTGAATAGCCAGCCCATTTCTAACTGGACGAGTACAAATAATTTCTGAGTCGAATTCATCAAGAAATTCAATGAGGCTGATTGTTTCTTGACCTGTTGACTCTCTTCTCCTGTAAATTAAAACCGTCCCTGCCTGTGATGTCTTCTCCCGCTCTAGGTAAATATTTGATCGAGATTCAGCATTTTTACTAGATGATAATGTATTCCCAAGAACTCGATTAATTTTTGACGATTGTTGGCTGTTTCTATCCCCCATTTGGGAGTTGTTCGTGGGGATGGCATAGATATTGTCTCTTGTCACTTTTCTAGAGAGGACAGCTGTTTTTATTTCTTGACATGTTTTATTTTGGTAGCAATCAAGTGCATATCCTCTGCTTATTTTTCTGATTCTGCCTATGCCATTATGAAATTGGTTTAAAATTATTCGAAACTCATTAAAAATATATTTTTTTGTAGAGTTATTGTTTTTCAAAAGAAGAATTGTAAAAAATTCATCTGGATTTCTTCGTTCCTGTGAGATTCCTCTTTCCTGTACCTTTCGCTTATTCTTTTTCTTCTTGCGCACCTCTTGAAATTGTTCTTGTATTGTTTTGTCTTCCTGTTCTACGATCAGCTCTTCTACAATCTCAAATTGCCCCAATTCTTCTGACGCCGTTGCTTTTTCAGAAGCAGATTCTATTGGAGGCGGAATGGTTAGATTATCAATCTCGGTCTTCTCTTTATCCTCCGTATTGTTTTCCTGGGTCTGTGAAGAAGAGGGATTTTTGAGACTCACCTTCTTCACCTTTTTCTTCCTCTGCGGAAGGGGGGGAGGAAGCCCGAGAATTTTAGTAGAATTTCCCTTCGTTATCTTTGCACCGTCCTCTACAACTGAAGGATTTTTCAAAATTGTATTTCCTCCAATTACCTGTTTCTCTTGTGCTGTATTGGACAATTTCTCATTTTCTCTACAACTTTCTTCTATCCAATCTTCCACGAGTTTGATTAATTTATCTGCTCTTTTGCGGGCGGCTCGAGGGATGTTGTGTCTAATCTTGTTCTCTACAATTGTAGAAGAATGTACAATGTCCGTGATACAGGTCATCATTTGCAGAATATTTGTGCATTTATCAAATCGTCCATATTCCTTGAATTGTATTTTTTTGCGATCAGGCTGAAGTCGGAACGCCAAGTCTTCCGCTTCTCGGACTCTGTTTTCATAGTACTCCTCCAAATTGCTGTTTTCTTCAGTACAATATAGACCTTCTAGTCTCTCCAATAGTTTTTTAGTCGCTAAATCTCTAAAAGATGCCTTACAGTGTCCACAAACTGGTTCGATACTCTTCTCGACGTCCGAGTCTGTAATATTTTGTGGATTACTGTCCAAGAGATTAAATTCTTTCGAAATACAATTTAATTGATTTGTTTCTGTACCTTTTTCATCTCGACGATTGTTGGGTGTATTCTTATCCCTGATATTCCGATCATCATGTTTTTTTCCCTTCTTAGTTGAGGATATACTTTGATGTTTTTTTGTTTTCTTGAAACTTTTTCTTCTTGTATTCACCTCGTCCATCAAAGCAGTATCGTCCTCTTGCGAAGAATCACTTAAGTTAGGGCTCCTGAAGTATAGAGATTTTTTGCTAACCTCTTTTTCCGTTTGCTGGGATGAAGACAAGTCGTTCGATGCATCGTAGGGTTCGTCGTCTCCCTCCTCGAAGGTGGTAGCCATTGAAGAAGAGTCCAAATTGAGGGACTGATTCTCGAAAAAAGACGAGTTCACGATATTTGAAGTGGCAAATCCGAATCTGGCCTGTGTGGCAGGGATAGGTGGTGTTGCTTGTCGTTGAAGATCTCCAGCTTGATGCGCTGAATCCAACGATATAGATGAGACACCTGATGAATTGTGCATCTCCGACATTGAGGTGACAGACAAATTAAAATCCAATGATGTTTGCGTCGGTCCTTTGGCAGTGGAACACATGGATTGCAGTCGTTGGCTTCGTCTGGGCGGATGAGGAGAGGTAAACCGGAAAAAAGATGGGCCTCTATCACACATTATTGGAGAATATACTGTACTGTTCGGAGAAGCCCGTGAATCGTCAGTTAGCGTCTCTTCCTGATTGGTGATTTTACTAACATTTTCAAGATTCTCAAAAACAGTTGCAAGTTTTTCTGTTGATTTCTCGTTTGCTAACACGTTTTTCAGCAATTTATAGTGCCCGGAGTATGTGCGACTCATTTTACACTGTTTTTACACAATAAGGGACAAAAAGCAACAAAAACAGGACAAAGAATGGGAACGTGACGTATGGTTCAGATTTCACCAATTAGCGCTAAATTTAGGAAGAAACATTTGATTCAACAATGCCAAGAATGACGAAAGACTTAATCCCGTATTCAAACATTTAACAAAAAATTCCCATACAAAATATAGTGATACAAACACACAGTGGTATGCAGTTAAGGCTATTCTCAAATATATTGATGATATAATGCAATAAAATGTCTCAATCTCAGAAAATAAACACATTATGTGTAACATAGGGCCATCATACCACAAAATGCATAATGGATATTGTCAAACTAAAACTTTATCATTCTATAATTGAGACAGTCCAGGATCATGTGAGAGGCTATGGTATGATATATAGATGCGTACAATAGACACAGAATGCTAAATAAAACAATGTCTCGCAAAATTTAAAAGTAATATGGTCACCAACCTACTACGGGACTGCGTAATAATCAATAGTTAAATTATCCACGGGGTACACGACGCTATTAATTACATATATCCATACTATCAGCATATGATGCAAATATACAATGTTCAGATTCTCAATTCAAATTATGGTCCGTCTTCAAATACGGGACTATAGAGTCCAGCTTGCGTTCAATTTATAACCTCCAAGTTTTAACCCTGTATAATTTTTTGCACGCTTCTGTCCCTGGCCACGTTGCTTCGATAATGGCGACCAAATGTCAAAACCAATGTTATAATAAGCATTCAAAAACATATATCTTGAATAATAATCATCTCAGAATTTAAATAATGACAGATTCTGAATCAAAAAAAAAAAAAAAAAATATATATATATATATATATATAAACGCCCCAGTTGGATACAAACAATGACATCCTACAAAACATATTACCTAATGGGTAATCATCTTTGTCTAACAGAGGGGCCGCAGCATTCAACTTCCAGAAACGTTTGGTTCCAAACATTTTGGGCCAATTAACATGATTTTTTTTTCCCTTTTTTTTTTTTTTTTTTCCTTTTTTTTAAAGATTTTTCAAAGTTTCCCGTACTTACAGCTCCCGAACATTACACACGACTGTGTTAGCCCCAACACCTCGCAACGGCGTGGCATTTCCAATATCCACAGAACTTTCTCTCACTTCACTCGATTGCACAATTTTATAAAAACACTGTTTCTCCTACACTTAATGAATACTTATAACACATATAGTACCCGTCATGTTCTAATATACACATAAAAAATGTAATTTTTTATTCGAGCACGAAAATAAACAATCCCACTCCATTATGACTTGACTGGACTGGGGCTTGAGTTATGCAATGCAAACACCAAACATGGCCCCCGCTCTGTCCCTTGTGGGATATAAGCAGGCTACCTTGCGGCTGGGCCATGCTGGAAAAAAGAAAATGCCCCGCTAGCCACCAAGACCACTGTCCGACCTCCAACCCACGGAAAGGAATACAGACACCAACACCAAACATGGCCCAGCTCTGAGGCAGATTACCTAGCGGCTGGGACATGCTGGAAAAACTATCTTGATGCTCGGGCCCGGCAGGCATCCCCGGCCCGTAAGCCACAGGACCCAATCCCGCCGAGGCCCCCCATCGCCCCCGACTCCTGGCAATTACACCCCCAAAGTCCCCGGAAACCCCCGCCAAGGAGCCCGGGCGAATCGCCCGCAAGATGCCAACAAAAACATCTCGAGCCATCCGCCATCATCACTGTACTCTGTCCCCAACCATCAGCCAATCTGCAACACCAACTTCACTCATCTTGTCTTTTGTTGGAAGGGTTTTTTCATAGGTCCGAATCTGCAAATAGAACATGAAAAACAGGATACATGTACAAATTCAGGTCCAATGAACTATAAATATGTAAGTGGGAATTATCGATATTGATCAATTGCTGGTGTTAATAATATCACAAGACTGAAGGAGCCGGGGGGGGACTTTTCATTGCCAGTTAGAGACATGTTTAGATTTGGTTATTATAGTCCTAATGATGAGATCAAGTCCGAAGAAATTACAAAGTTCACTTGAACATACAAAGTTCAGTTGCGCACTAGTGGATTCACCGGTGTTATACATTGGAACACATGAATATATTGATGAATAACAAAAATTATGGCGTTTCATAGCAGTTGAGAAAGTATATATAATGTGCTTATAAGCAGGTGTCCGGGTACAACGTCAGAGTTTTTATAACAGATGGGCTGTGGGAATGATCTAGACAAACAGCGATGCCACGAAACGTAAGATATATAGCGTACATGATGATATTATGTAAGCATTAAATAGTATATAACATGCATAGTAAATATACATGAAATGAGATAAAATTTAATTATGCTTATAGGACAACATCTGCAAACTACGCATGATTCAATAATAAAAATTTAGTGAACAATTCAATCAAAAAAAAAAAAAAAAAAAAAATTAAAATTCAATCGACAATGCAAGTAATAATAAAATTCAATCAAAATTCAATCACAATCAATAATTCAATCAAAAAAAAAATTCAATCAATAATTCAATCAAAAAAAAATTCAATCAATAATTCAATCAACAATTGCGCTCAGCCCATCAAAGCAGAGTAGAAAAATTCAAACAGGATATTATTAAACATTGAATCTGAAGTAGATACTTTGGATACAAAAAATATATATGAACATGGAAAGAATACATATTGGCATCACTGACAATGATAAATTTCATTAAAATATCACTATACATATTTTATAGCACATGGGGTTAGGAAAGACGTCGCAATTATGGTACATAGTCTGAGTCCGAATCAGAGTCCAAGGGATCTTCTCTGTCTTGATATGCCATAGGTCTCGGGAAGATGTATAACTCTTGATTATTTTCCATAAAGTTGATAAGATTTTTAATCTTATTATAACTGCCAGGATTTTGGAAGACCTTCAACTTCCAAGACTGTGTATCAGCAACAGGGATTTGTAAGTGGAAGTCTTTGGTGAACGGGCAGGCTGTAGAGTAGTGGATGACCGTGCCCTCCCCGCCACATTTGCATTTCTCAGTCTGTCGATGAAATCTCGCCAGATATGCTGGGAAAGGACCATGTTCGGAAAAGAATATAACCATTTCCCTGGTCCATTTCCTATATCTGTATCTTGCTGTGGGGAGGAGAGCATATATTTTCCTGCCAACTTTGCGTTCTGTCTGCCATCGATTTTGCCACTTCTGCATCATTTCCTCAGATAAGATGTTCTTTGCCCATGACTTAGGGAAGAGCAGCGAAAAGTCAGACGTCACTCTTGCAGTCGCAGCTTTTGCAAGTTGGTCTGCCTGTTCATTCCCATATGTTCCTGCATGAGCTTTCACCCAATTGAGACTGATTTGAGGATTGGCACACAGAACCTTTCTGATTTGCCTAGCGATGATATGTTGAGACAGGGGATCCCTGATTGAGTGGAGTGATGAAAGTGAATCTGTGAAGATAGATGTTCTCTTCTGGAGTTCTTCCGCTTTCTTAATAGCCATAAGTAAAGCAAAAAGTTCGGCTTGGAATACTGTGTTATTGGTATTCAATTTACAAGACCATCTGTAGAAGATGTCATCTTTCTGAAGGATAGTAAAAGCTGCTGCAACTCCATTTTCCGTCTTTGAACCATCGGTATAGATGTCGAAATAGGGTTTTTTAAACAGTTCAGTGTCAGTCGGATCTGCAGACATTTGTCTATCATCAGGATATTCTGCCGGGTGTCTCGTCCATCCGGTGATTTTCCTTTGGATTTGAGTGTGACTGATGTGAGTTGCATCTTGTAGTTGGATATTGCGTTTGTTCCGAAGTGCCCCCATTTTAGCTTCGTACTCCACGATATATCTTAGTGGAGGCAGACCAGCCAAGATTTGCAGGGCGTTTGTTGGTGATGTCGAGTAAGCTTTGAGGATGTACAATAAGCAACCACGTTGGATAGAATCAAGACGTCTACCCTGTTCCTCCGTTAATGTGATACCCCAGGCTGGGGCACCATATGCGATGATCCTCTCAGCCACTGTCATATATAGGATTCTTCGCATTGACGTGGTAATGCCCCATTCCTTTCCAGTAGAACACCATAATCTTGGCATGAGGGCATTAATTTTGGTCGAAATTGTAGCGATATGGCTGTACCAATTCAGTTGGTCATCAAATGTCACCCCGAGAATCTTAATATTAGGTCGTTTCTTAATGAAATTGTCGCCAATTTTTACCGATGGTGGTCTTTTGGAAGAGAGCCATAAAAAGTTGGTTTTATCCATTGCGATGCTGAGTCCGTGTTGGTCTAACCAATGATGGATTTCATTTAGCACATATGTGGCTAGTCTACCTGTGCCTTCTACTGTAGGGCCCGAGGCTATTACCGTAATGTCATCTGCGTAGGCCTGAACCCTGACATTCTTCGGCCACCTCTTAAGGAGGAGATCATTAAGGAATAAGTTCCAAAGTAGTGGCCCGGAACACGATCCTTGAGGGCATCCCCTTGCCATTCTATGTCGAACTGTTCCTAATGGTGTCCGCATCTGTACCACCCTGTGTTGGAGCATGCTTATCAGAATATTGGCTAGATTAGATGGTATAGGCAGATTAAGCAACTTTTCCCTGATAATATTATGATTGATGTGATCGAAAGCCCCCTGGATGTCCAGGGTAATTATTATGACGTTATGTTTTTTAATTCTTTGATTTTTGATCTCTGTGACAATGTCCATGAGAGCTTGTTCTGCCGAACTCCCATGGCGAAATCCATATTGAAGGGGGCTGATGACATTAGATTTTTCCAAGAAGAAGATAACTCTCTGGCAAATGACTTTTTCGAACAATTTACCCAGTGTTGATAACAAATGTATGGGTCTATATGATTTAGTTGATGTTGGATCTTTGTCTTTTTTGAGGAAGAAGAGGACATTGCTAATCTTGAAATGTCGTGGAAAATGTTCAAGTTGAAAGCATTTATTAAATAATGCGGAGAACACCTCGGGAAAGCTTTGCAGTAGAGCTTGAAGGGTTACATTATTAATTGCGTCTTCACCAGGAGCTTTTTTCTTATTTAAATGACTTGCAATGTACCACAGTTCTTGGCGTGAGATTTTCTTATTATCCGGCTCGTGAGACACCAAACTAGCCGTTGAAAAGTTTATTTGATGATTGGTTGGATAGTTAGCCTCAGGGAAAAATTCTTGAAGTTGCTTTTGGGCTTGTTCTAGGACAGTCAAATTCTCGTCTGTATCAGTTTGGAAAAAAAGTTGTGGGGACAGAGAAGATTGTTTCACCGGGCTTGAGTTATGAAGAGAGACTTCATTTTTTTGAATATGTTTACATTGGATGAACGCAGGTGTCGAGGAGATATGATCGAGGTGTTCAAAATTTTCAACGGGATGGATAGGATGGACCATGAACTTTTAGTACATCGCCAATCGACTGCTTTTACAAGGGGACACCAGTATCGATTGGTGAGGGACAATGCAAGGTTATGGTGTCGCAGGGAATTTTTCTCTAATAGGGTTGTTAATAAATGGAATAGCTTACCCCCGGAGGTAGTAAATTGTAACACAATTGACACGTTTAAAAAGAAATACGATAAACATGTTGGGGTAAATCGAGAAGCTATCCATACTTAGAATAAGACAACCAATAATATTCTTCATGTCCATTGTATAATATTTTGTCATGTGTGTATATTGTTTATAATTTCTGTGATTGCATTTTTAATTGCGTTGCTGTATTTTTTAAATATATGACATCCATATTTTTATGGGCATCTTTTTATCAGCCACCTCGTTGGGCATTTTGTCTGTTGTGGCGTTGTATTTGTATTTGAATAGGTCTTTTGCTCCCATAAAAAGTCCGACGAAGAACAGATGGAGGATGGCCGAGGCGAATGATTTGATCATTGATTGATTTTTTTCCCTTTGATGTTCATTAAAGTGAAAAACTATTTGGTTATATAACCCTGCTGGGAGTAGGAAGGATCTGAAGTTACCGGGCTGTCGTCAGATGCGGGGGTTACAACATTATATTTTAGAGCAATATAGAGAAATAAACATCAGTGTAGTAGCACAAAACCTTTCGAATTTGGACATTGGATGGCCTCCACATTCGAACAGAGGGGAACGAAGAAAAAAAATGCAGTGGGGAGAAGAACCCCGTTTATATGACTTTCGACTGACGGAATCACAGCATAGTTTTTATTTAGCCCCGATTCTCCCATAATTTTTATTTAACTTCCGCATTATTCTTAAAAGTTATCTGAATATGAAGGAAACAAAGAAAGGTCATGAGACTATGATTTTTTGATAAATTCAATCCAATGATGACTTTGCCCCTTTACTCTAATCTCTCTTACAATAATTCTTACAATTATTTTACAAATGACAAAAAGAAAGAAAAAAAACTTACTACAACTGGAAAAGACATACAATGATTTTATGCACTTCGTGATGTCCTGTACATTATTACTGTACTGTAGTTCCTTTTTTGTTTTTATTGCAAAATATTTCTCCTATTTCCAAAAATGAGTGCGCAAGCATAAAGTGACAAAAAGGAGAGACCCAAAGAGCAGAGACTAGGTCAGCGTATGGCAAAAGAATGACCAAAAAAAGGAAGAGTATAATGACCTAACGTAACCCCATGCGTATAACATGCTTAAATCTATTAATTTGAGGAAATTAACAAATCGAATGTAGCATTTAGCAATCGAATTCAGCATTGAGTAACAGAATTTAGCATTTTTCAGCTTAAATCCGAAATTAGCAACATAACTTAGAATCTAGCGAATAATTAAAAAAATTGACAATAATTTGAATTTTAGAATTTATGAATAGAATTCAGTAAATAGAATGTAGCAAGAGTTCAGAATTTAGCAATATCATTTAGCAATCGAATTTACCATTTAGCAATAGAATGCAGCATTTAGTACTTGAATTTAGCAATCGAATGTAGCATTTAGCAGCATAATTCTGAGTTCAGCAACATAACTGATAATTTATTAATATAATTTATAATGTGTAACAAATTTAAAACAAAAACCGTTTTACCCGCATTTAAAGCTGTTTTTCCCCCAAATTTCCACCGTTTTAATCATTCATTATAATTAATTCATCATAAAAATTACCCACTCTAATTTTTATATCATATTAATAAATGCGATTATATGTTATTAAATGCAGTTAATTATGATTATTTGATTAAATATATATTATCTATAATATTTTGATATTTTGCAGTTGATATAATTATTTACACTATATATAGTTGCTTATATACATTTTTCACAAGCCCGGTACCTCCGGTCTTTTCATAACCAGAAAGTTTTTGGGTCTGGAAAAAGCTGATATCTGATCTTTTGGGTAAGTGGATATTTCCCTAAGATGTTGGTATTCTGACTCTTCAAAAGTTTGGAAGAGATTATTAGCCAGCTTTTGAGCAAAGGCGTGTATGGTGGGCATTCCTATATCGTTTCTTATACTTCTATTCCTGATGAACCAATTGGCTCCCAGCATAGCTCTTATTGTTTTGTTTTGATATTGTTCTAATTTAACCATGTGTTGATTGCTCGAGTAGAGCCACACTGGTGCAGCATATAAAAGTATGGATCTGATAGCCATTTTGTATACATTTAATTTGTTCTTGATTGTCAATGTTGATCTCTTTGCAAGTATGCGTTTCAAAGTATGTTTTGCTACGTCTGCTCTTTATATTACATAATTGCGTTGTTGCACAAATGTCAGTCGTTTGTCAATTATTATTTCCAAGTATTTAGTACTTGTAACAGGTTTAATGAATTTTCCCCTCAACCACTATTCCGGCATCTGGGAGTAGATCTAATTTTCCTGTAATCCACATAAATACTGTCTTGTCTTCATTAAGTTTAACTCTGCAATTTTCGCACCATGTTTCGACTTGATCAATTAATTCTTGTAAATTACTTAAACAACTTAAAAAAGAAAAGGAGTCATGACTGTACGTTTCCGAAATAACAACCAGACACATCCACCAGCACTAGCATCACCATAGTACTGGTGACCCGCGTAAAGCAGATGTTTGACAGCCACGAACGAGCAGACGAAAAAAACTTCTCTTTCTCGCTTCGTAAAATGTGACTTGCTGCCTTCTTTTTTCCCCTGTGTGTGGTGCGTTTGCTGACTGATTCAGGGGGCATCTCCTCAATTCTCTTCCTGGATTGTGCTGAACATTTTTTTGGATATGCCGAACGCTACCGAAGAAACAGGTATGTCTTCTGAATTAGAACTTTCGCGTGCTTCATTTCGCGCGCCTTCGATTTGGAAATCCGATGTCGATCTTTGGTTTCTTCAGATTGAATCGAAATTTAAAATTGCCGGAATTACTGATCCTAAAACGCAATTTAACTGTGTTGTGACAGCTCTCGATGTCGAAGTGGTGTCATATGTTAGTGATTTGACCAGAGCTCCTGTTGCAGATTATTCTTACAACCAGTTAAAAACACGCATTTTTCAACAGTTTTCACAGTCGGAAACTTCCCGCTTACGAGTTCTACTCCAAGAGCTCACTCTTGGGAATAAGCGACCTTCTCAGTTGTTGCATGAGATGCATACATTAGCTGGCAAGAAATTTCAGATGAAGTGCTTAAAACCCTTTGGTTATAACGTTTGCCTATCCATACATAGCAGATACTTTCTGTTAGTAAGGATACATTGCCGGATTTAGCAGAAATGGCAGATAAAATTACTGAAGTCACTGGGCACTCACCGACTATTTCTGAGGTCAGCCGTAACGAAACCATCAGCTTGCAATCACTTCGAAGTCAAATTTCGACTTTGACCGTTGCTGTTGACCGCTTATCCCGCTATAAAGAGAAAAATTTTAGCAAGAAGGGAAGATTCTCGGTCTAGAGAGAGGTCTAGTAGTGATGGTACACCCAAACGTAAACCTTATTGTTGGTATCATTTCAAATTCGGTAGAAAAGCATCAAAATGCATTAAACCCTGTGATTGTTCGGAAAACTAACTGGCGCATCTGTTTTGGCGACAGCAGGTGATGGTCGGCGTTTAGTTCGCCTTTTTGTTCATGATCGAAAATCCGATACTGGATTTTTAGTGGGCACAGGCACTAGCATTTCGGTTTTCCCACAAGATACACTGGTACATAAAGCAGCAGATACAAACTTTTCGCTATACGCAGCTAATGGTACTAAAATTTCTGCGTATGGTTGCAAATCTTTATCAGTGGATTTAGGGTTACGTAGACTGTTTAGATGGTCCTTCGTTATAGCTGATGTTAATCGCCCGATATTAGGTGCAGATTTTTTAGAACATTATGGTCTATTAGTTGACGTAAAAAAGTCTCGTTTGATTGACAGTTTGACTTCACTTTCAATCAAATGTAGCAATGCCAGTTGCACTATATTAGGCTTAAAGACCATTTGTAGAGATTCGCCCCACTTGAAAATTTTATCTAAATTTCCTAATCTAACGAATCCTTCTATGCTTGGGGCTACTTCTAAAAAACACTGTTACACATTGCATTACTACTAAAGGTTCTCTTGTATTTACCAAAGCCCGCAGACTTTCTCCAGAAAAACTTGCTATTGCAAAGCGTGAAGTTCAAACGCTAATGGATCAGGGCATATTGAGACCTTCAAAAAGTCCATGGGCAAGCCCGATACACATTGTTCCTAAACGTAATGGAGAATACCGTTTATGTGGGGATTACAGAAAACTTAATTCTATAACGTGTCCAGACAGATATCATATACCACATGTTCATGATTTCAGTTACGGTCTGCAGGGAAAAAGCATTTTTTCTAAATTGGACTTGGTTAAGGCTTATCATCAGATACCTTTAGATCCTGAGTCTGTTGAAAAAACTGTCATTATTACCCCATTCGGACTTTATGAGTACTTATATATGTGTTTTGGATTGTCTAATGCGGCACAATCATTTCAACGGTTCATAGATATTGTCTTAAGAGACTTGAACTGTTATGCATATTTAGATGACGTACTAGTTGCATCAGCAACAGAAGAAGAACATCTTAGAGATCTAGAATTAGTTTTTGAACGTTTAAACAGTTTTGGTATAATTCTTAATCCTGATAAATGCATATTCGGGAAATCTGAGATAGAGTTCTTAGGATTTTTGGTTAACAGCAACGGCATTTCTCCTTTGCCAGAAAAAGTCGACATTCTTCGTAATTATCCGCAACCAAAAACGGTTGACGAACTTCGAAGATTTCTAGCAATTCGCAACTTTTACCACCGTTTATTAAAAAACGCAGCATCTGACCAGGCTCCCTTACACGATTTGTGCATAGGAAAGAAGATAAAAGATAAATCTCTCATCGCTTGGTCGGGGGATACTATTGCTGCTTTCGAAACGTGTAAACATGCTATTACCAACGCCACCTTTTGGCTCATCCTAAACACTCATCTTTCGTTGACAGTCGACGCATCAGATTTCGCTCTCGGAGCTGTTTTACAACAAGCTTCCGATGGTGACGTCGTACCACTCTCATTTTTTTCTCGAAAGTTAACAACAACTGAAAAGAACTATAGTACTTATGATCGCGAGTTGCTTGCTCTTTATAGTTATATTAAACATTTCAGACACATGTTAGAAGGCACACCATTTACGATCTACAGTGATCATCGGTCTCTAATTTATGCTTTCCACAAAGTCAACGATAACAGCACTCCCAGACAACCTCGTCATTTAGAATATATATATCTCAATTTTCTACGGACATTCGTTACATTCAGGGTGAGCGAAATATTGTAGCGGATGCTTTTTCCAGATTGTCCGAAATTAATTTAACTGACTCGATTGATTACGCAGCTATTGCTACTTCACAGAGTACAGACGCCGAATTAACGGCCCTCCGACAACCAGGTGGGGTGCTCGATATAAAACCTATCAAATTCGGTCCTCAGGGTACAGAACTTTTTTGTGACTCATTGACTGGAATTATCCGTCCCTACGTACCAGAAAAACACCGATATCACGTGTTTACGGTTCTTCATAACCTCGCCCATCCAGGCGTTAAATCAACTGTAGACCTTATTCGTCAACGATTTGTGTGGAGTTCTATTCGCAAGGATGTCACACGATGGACCAGGGCGTGCATCGAGTGTCAACGCTCAAAAGTGCATTGCCACACTCGATCTTCCATCGGTGCATACCCTTTGCCTCAATGCAGATTCTCGCACATTAACAACGACATTGTTGGTCCTCTTCCTCCTTCTCCTTCTCGGGGTTTCACCTACTACCTTACCTGTGTGGATCGATACACCAGGTGGGTAGAGGCTTTCCCGATGGAAAACCAAAAAGCAGAAACCGTCGTAGAGACATTCTACTCTGGCTGGATCAGCAGATTCGGAGTTCCGGAATCGGTAACCACCGATCAAGGGAGACAATTCGAAAGTTATTTGTTTCGCGCATTCGTTCGTTTTCTTGGAACTCAGAAAACACACACGACAGCGCATCATCCGGCCTCCAATGGCATCGTTGAAAGGTTCCACCGGCAGCTCAAAGGTACCATACGCTGCCATGCCACGGAACGTTGGACTGAAGTGTTACCTACTATAGTTCTGTCCATCCGAGCCAGCATCAAACCGAACATCAACACTTCTGCTGCTGAGATGGTTTATGGATCACCATTGCGCCTACCTGGTGAATTCTTCTGTAGTTACGATCCTCAGCCAACACAGCCGTAATTTCTACGGGCTCTACGAGATCACATAAACACTTTACGTCCGATCCAAACTTCAAGGCATGGGACTCACAACGTTTTCGTTCATAAAGAACTTGCTGGTTCTTCCCGTGTGTTCGTGCGGCTGGACACCGTACGAAAGCTCCCTTCAACAACCATATTTGGGGCCATATGAAGTGATTGAACGATCTCCAAAAGTATATACAGTAAACATGAAAGGCAAACTAACGAAAATCTCAATAGACAGATTGAAACCAGCATATTTGCTTAATTGCACTGTTAATGAGCAATCACCAAAAACTGAACCGAAACAGCCTTATGTCAGTAACTCGATCAGGGCGTACGGTTCGTATAGGAATTTCTTGATATTATTCTTATTTGCATATTTTTTGAAATTAATATTATTATGTTTTGCAAAATTTTCATTCTTCAATTTTCTTATATGTATATATATCTATTACCTATTCCAGTAATCGTTTTTGCATATATGTACATTTACTAATTTTTTTATCATTTGTAATTTATTTTTTGCTCGACTATTAATTGTGCATATGAATATTTCATTACTTTTGAAAAAATTTTCGTATTACGTATTTTTTGAATTTTTCGAACAATATATTTTTTTTTTGCACGTCAATGCTATATTAGTTGCCGTAACTATATTGTCATATCGTCGTAACTATATTATCATATTTTTTACATTGTGCCGTATGCCGTCCTTCAGACTCGTGGGGGAGTACTGTGGCGCTGCCTGTCTTGCTCAATTTTTATATTTTTATTATGTTTTTTATGCCACTCACTAGCTAGGCATTATCGAGTGTCTTCTTGTATTGGAGTTCAGTCTGGCTCCAACTGTCGACCGAACATGTTGTAAAAATCTCTCTCTCTTCTATTAAATAACTTAAAAAAGAAAAGAAGTCATGACTCTCAGTATGTTTCCAAAAGAACAAGACATCCACCAGCACCAGAGTTGCCAGGTCCTAAAACAATTTCCAGCCAAAATCCTCTTCAAAAATAGCCAAAAGTAGCCCAAAATATTTGAACTTGTGCTGCCATCTATGAAGCAACAAGCGAGCTACAGTTTGACTATATTCTAGCTTGCAAAGGTGTGGCTTATAGCACTCTTTTCTTGTTATAGTCACTATAACTCCCTCCCACTTTTCACTTTTTCGTAAAAAATATGTTTTTTTACTGAATAAATTGATTTTGAAAAGTTGCGAAAGTCAGGGCTACGCATTCTCTCTCCTGGAAAAACGGCCCAGAGATGGCCTGGAGTCGGGCCGTCTTAAAAGCATCAAGATTGATTTTGCTCAGCCCTCTATCCAGACTGCAAATGCCTACATACCAATTCACATGCTTAATCTCGCAAATCTTAACCATATCTCTCCCCCCCCCCCCCGCTGTTCATTCAAGGCCTCCGTGACGTGCCCGAGTTGGCCTATGCGTCAAGACGGCACTGCCTCAAATTGTGCATAGCTGCCTACGAGATTTTAAAAATTAGGTATGGTCCCAGACCAGATTTTTCACGGTCTAGTAAACAAAAAATTCAAAAACTCTTCTGGGTTCCTGGCAGGGCCGTTTTAAGAGCATCATGGGGCCCCGAGAGCTAAGTGATTCCCTTCATGGAAAATCCCTGAAAAATACAACTACCTCTAGTTTTTCTGAGGTCTCTCTTCTCTTGAGGCCCCGGGCACATGCATTAAGACAGAACTGGTTCCCGGGCTTGAGCCCTGTCAGCTCCACGCTTGTGGAGGCTACGGTTTCTTTCACAGGCTTCTGTGGTCTAGATACTGTGTTTCCCAACCAGAGGGCCTTCTGTAGCAGAAGGGCTCTGCGCGAAGCTCCTGACGTCACTGAAGTCACCCATTTCCCTTATAGTGTTGGATATACTACTTCCCTATACTACATTGGATATATTATATCCGATTGGCCGCGGTATCATAAAGGTTGAAAACCACTGATCAAGGACCCCTTCTGCCTTGTCAGGAAGAAAACACAACATGAGGTGGGGACTGAAGTGAAAAAGAAAAACTTCTTTTCCGTCAAGCAAAGAAAAATAGAGAGAAATTCGCCATGAAAACACAATTTTAGAAAAACCGCCCAAAAAACCGCCACCCGCCAAAGCCACAAATTTCCCGCCGAACCGTTTTCAAACCAGCCCAATTTGGTGGGAAAACCGCCAATCTGGCAACTCTGACCAGCACTAGCATCACCACAGAATTATACAGAGGACACTATGCAGATTGTGAAAGGAGCCCTGCGTCTTTTTTTACGCGTTTATGACGCGCTCCTGCAATGCTAGTTTTGTAGCAGATGTTTTGATCTGTTACGGGAGGGGAGGCGGAGAAGGATGAATTTCTCCTCAGCAGCTTTATGTATAAATATTGGATTGTAATAGAATATTAATTTATTCGATATCGGGCTTAGTCCAGTGAGAAAGCTCTGTTGTCTTGAAAATGGAATTCTTACATTATGCGTGCTGTGTGGTTATGACTATAGTGGTCATATATACAGGATTTACACAAGGTATTGCTTTATTTTCCATATTAATAATTTTGTATAAGGTATTGAATCCTCGACGGATCATGCGATCTCTTGAGCACTATTTCGAGAGAGTAACATGTCATTAATTTTTTTATGTTGAATAAATTTCGAGTTTCTAATAAATCATAACCGTAACGCAATAGATATGTTACCGGCAAAGTATGAAATCCGACATTCTATACAATGCCCGGTCGTTTCAGGCAAAGTATGGAATAACGGTTTTATTCTATACTTTGCCTAGGCATTTTGTAGAATGCCAAGGCACAGTCAAACAAAGTATGAAATGTATAAAAATATACAGTCAAAAAATTCATTAGATAAGGCGCACGAAGCCAAATGCGCCAAAAAATGATAGATTATTCTTAAATTATAAATTTCAATACATTTTTGGTGGATACGTAAGCCACACCAAAGATGTATCTTTTTTTTTCCAGGAAATGTTTCTCTGTGTCTCTCGTGAGTACGGATTGTTAAGAGGCGATATAAACTTACATTTCCATCAGATTAAAATTTCACTCAATTTTCTCCTATTTTTCCCGGAAACATTAACCTCTGGCTATCGGAAGAAGAGATCTGTTGAGAGGTGGTATAAAATATTAGATTTTCTTTAAATTAAAATTTCACGCAGTTTTCACCTGATAAACTGCAGCTCTTTGGAACTCCAGCGTTATTATAAATGAGGAAATGTAAAATGTAATTATTACTTTGTATTTTATAAATCAGTGATTAGCCATGGTTGTCGGTTATTGTGCATATTCACCAATAGTCTTGATAAGTTTGATAAATTGTGTTACATTTAAGACTTTCAATTATTAGTGTTGGGAATCGATTAAAATTTCTAACTGGCTAATCAAAAAATATTAATCGATCAATCGAATTTTAATTGAATATTTCTAAATGCTAAACATTCATAGCACACGTAATAACGTAATATCGGTAACTGTTAACATTAATTAATGTTATAATAATACATTCTATTCCTTCCACGCACCTATCTTCTTCATGGATATAAACAAATAGGCCTACTACAAAAACAGATTAAGAAATTTTGGCCAGCCGCTTGAAACTATTTAACTAATATGATGAACACACTTTTGATTGTCCTGGAATTTCTTTACTTTTATCTTGTTTGTTTTTAATCAGTTATTTTAGGTCAGTCACTGAAAATCAAAATTAGTTTCGTAATCATACTGTTAGTTTTTTTTCCCATAAAATTTCTGTCAAATGGTACTGGTGGGGAAGGGTAGCTGATATAGATATGTTATACGGTAAAAGCTGACATTTAGTAACTTTCATGAAAATTAGTAAAAATGCGAATTTTATAATTTTCATAAATTTGAAAGCTTGTCATTTATTAATTACAACGACACCGATGCTAATTGAAATCTTAATTAATTAACTGATTAGTCGTTCAAATTCGTGAATTTTTCTAATTTCCTTCACGCCATCGAGTGCACATGTTCCAGATATTTTAATGATCATTGGCAGAAAATTGTAATTACAGCTCATTTCGAGCTTTTTTCACCTCGGCAACAACCAAAACCAATCGGAAAATTTTGGAAAAATATGTACCATACAGTTGTGATATCGATCGTAATAACTGCAATTTACAAATTCTGAAAATGATTGTTTACGATTGTCTTCGCAAATTTATTGAATTTAATTTATAGTAATTTTGCCAGCTAATGTTTTTCGAATAGCAAAAATCTTATTCCTATTAATTATCTTCAAACGAATTTCCAATGAAAGTTGGCTCAAAGAATTATTCTCTACATCATTGCCATTGCTTAAGCAGCGTGTGTTCCATTCGCAGTAAGTAGGAGTTGTTCCATTTTATTTTCTGCAAATTTTGGAACTGCTAGAAATCCTGTGTGAAAAAAAAAAAAATCCAGCCAGATTCAAAACCCCTTGTCTGAACCATTCACTGTGAATAACTTTTTACACTTTTTTTCACAAAAAATTGCTAAATTTTGCCGGACAGTTATCTACTCTACATGAAATTTTGAAGCTCTTTTAAAGTGTTACCATAGGCGTAAACTTGTACCCGGCCCATCGGCCCGAGCCCCCCCCCCCATAAATTCGTATGAATATGGTTTCCTCATTTTGCAATGATGGAAAAAAAAATGTTAACCAAAAGTTGTCCTAATTATGAATTAGTCAATGGAAACAATCTGCTCTCAAAATTTTAGTTCTTTTAAAAACTCTGGATGGTCTTTGCCTTTCTTGTTCCATAACAATATACGTTAACCTCATTTCTTCCCTGCCGTTCAATCCCTAATTGCACATTTCCTCGGTGTCAATTCTTATTGCCAGAAGGCACGACTGACAAAGATTTCTTTCAGTGTGGAGGGGTCTTTCTTGTTTGCCTGGTAAAATCTGAGTGTCTCTTCTTTTGCTCACTGCGACCGGGAAGGGTGTGGGGGTACATGGCGCCGACATGAAAAGAAGCCCAAAGGGAGGGGGGTGAAAATTGGAAAGCATGAAACCGAAATAAAAAAAATTACGCTCTATGAAGAATAGTTGCCAGAACCTAGAGGTTGAGGCCATTTGAGCCTCCCGCGCAATATATTTCGTAAGAGGACTGAGCCCCCCCCCCCCCACACTCCCCAGTAATTACTGAAAAACCAATGCAATGCATCCTTCCTCTCCTTCGTACACGCTTGAGTCCCGTATATACGGGATCACAAATAACTTCTAGTCCCCTCCCAATGTTTCCTTGAAAAATATTGGGAAAAAACAGTACATTCTAAATGCCCATTCATAACAGATCTTGAAGGCCGATGCCGAAACATTTTTCGAGTCTCTTCACAACAACATTCGACTGAGGGTGGGGGTAGAACATAGAATCAAATAAACAACAAGTGAATTATAATATTGATTAAAAAAAATTAAACAAAAAATAAATGATAATTTTTCAAAGGTTCAGGAGCCTCTCGACCAGAACTAAGAACCTCGACTCCTCAAGAACTTCAGAAGATTATGTTGATTTTATAGTTACTTTTTTATTGTATATTATGATCCGCCCGTTGTGGAGTGTTGATTATGTGAAAAAAAAAAATTCCACCACAACCCGTCCTCCGAGTACGCTCGATATAAATACAAATACAACGCCACAACTGGCAAAATGCCCAACGAGGTGGCTGAGAAAAAGATGCCTATAAAAATATGGATGTCATATATTTAAAATACAGCAACCCAATTAAAAATGCAATTAATAAAAATTATAAACAATATATATACATGATAAAGTATTATACAATGCCCATAAAGAATACTTATGGTTGTCATATTCTAAGTATGGATAGCTTCTCGATTTACCCAAACATGTGCCGCTGAATGAGGAACGGACGTACGGTTCATCCCCGTTGATAGGTTGGACGGGGAGTGACGGATGGTGTCGTCCTGCTGTAGTTCCGGCGTGACCTTGGGCTGCCGGGGTGTTCTTACTGGTCCTTTGCGTAGGTCAGAAGTCCGGTGATGCGATACCGGCCGACGTTCGACCGGTGGTCTTGGTGGCTGGCGGGGCTTTCCTTTTTCCAACATGGCCCAGCCGTAAGGTGACCTGCTTATATCCCACAAGGGACAGAGCGGGGGCCATGTTTGGTGTTTGAATAACTCAATCCCCGTGTGCCGATAAGGACACGCGTAGCTCTTCTCTGCACACATTCAACCAAGACTATGTCCCTCTGCAGGTATGGTCTCCGAAACCTTACAGTATACTCCAGTCCAGGACGAACTAAGTCTCGAAAACGCGGAAGAATGGCATAAGGAGAACGCGAAGAGACCTTTTGAAAATAAAGCCGAGCATTCTATACGTTTTTTTGACCACCGTTGAACAATGCTCAGAAAATCTAAGCCGCTCGTCAATGAGAATTCCCAAATCGATGACCCTATTTGCATCCGGGATAGAGACACCATTCAACTCGTAAGAGAACCGTGGGTTGTTCGAACCAGAATGAGCGACCATGCACTTATCTACGCTAAACGTCATGCTCCATTCATTTGCCCATGCTGCAATCCTGTTTAAGTTGGTCTGAAGTGACTCCCTATCGCTTTGATTCCCGATTACACCCATTAGCTTCACGTCATCTGCGAATTTGCTAGTAAACCCATCGATACCCTGATCGAGATTATCCATAAAAAGTGAAAAAAGTAGGGGCCAAGGACACTTCCTTGAGGAACTCCACTTGTAACGTCTGTCCAACCAGAGAATTCCCCGTTCACTATAACTCGTTGCGACCTATCTCTTAACCACGATTCTATCCAATTCAGCAAGTTGCCCCCTATTCCAATCTCGTGTAAATGCTTCAAGGGTTTGCCATGTTGGACCCGATCGAATGCCTTCTGGAAATCAAGGTAAACAACGTCGACATTTTTGCTCCTACCCAAAGCCTTAGTCACGTGATCATAGAAGCAAAGGAGGTTAGTTACACATGACTTCCCCTTCCTGAACTCATGCTGATTATCCGACAATACATTATTCTGGTCTATCCACTTCACAAACTGCCTTTTGATGATAATTTCCAAAGTGTTTGAGAGGGACCTCGTCAAACTCACTGGACGATAATTTGACACCGCTTCTCTACTACCCTTCTTAAATATCGGAACAACATTAGCAAGTTTCCAATCCCTTTGGACGATACCCTCAGCCACACTACTCCTGTATATCTGTGCGACTGGCCCCGACATTTCATTAGCACATTCCCTGAGGGCCCTGGGATAGATATCATCTGGTCCCGGTGCTTTGCTTGCACATACATTTCTTAGAAGATTTAGGAACTCCACGTGTTCTACTTGAATATTGTTGAGGCAACACCCATGCAACACCCGTATATGGAATATCATTATCTCCATTACAAACCGACGCGAAAAGGCATTGAAAGCATTACACATGCCTACATTGCTCACTAACCTAGAGCCTCCTATCGAGAGGGGGCCAACTGTCCCCTTACATCCATTATTGACGTATCGAAAAAATGATTTTGGGTCAGAGATAATGTTATCTGCCAATCTAGTTTCAACTTCCTTTTTACTATACCTTATCGCTTTCTTCAACACTCTTCTTTTATCAGTAAACAATGATAGGTCACCTCGTCCACTTTTATACTCTCTGAATGATCTTTTCTTTTCAAGATAAAGTTTACGCACGCTATCCGTGCACCATAGAGTGTACGATGCACAAGCACGCTTTTTTCGAACAAAGGGTATGACGTCGTGCAAAACAGAGGACAGCTTTGTACTAAATGCTTCCCATTGACTTACCACCCCTACTGATCCCAACCGGTCTTTGAAAACTTCCGCTAACGTTCCTCTCAAAACAAAGGAACCAGTCTTTTGTTATCAACCTTGCCCGAGGGAAAGTTACAGTGAAACCTGACTATACGATGATCACTGGAAGAAAACTCTTCCCCCACCGAAACATGTTTAACAAGATCCTCAGAACTGGTAAGAACTAAATCCAAAATACATGCTGATACAAAAAATTTTCGAGCACCAACTTAAGAAAGTCTCTAGATGAAAGGTTCTCCCAATCAATACCTGGGTAAATTAAATCCCCTAGTATGAGAACCCTCTTACGCTTACACATGTAGGAAATTTCATCATGAAATTTGGCGATGTAGTTTTGATCCCTATTCGGTGAATTGTAACAAACCCCAACAATAAGCTTATGACGTCTTTTGTTCTCAAGTTCAACCCATATGGTTTCAATATCACTTCTCTGCACGTTACACTCTTTAGCCTTCAAACATGATTTCACGTATATCAACACTCCACCCCCTTTCCTATCAGATCAATTTCTCAAAAAAGTTTCGTATCCTGAGATATGTAAGAAAGATTCATCCCATCGTTTGCCCAAGATACAGTAATGGCTATAAGATCCAGGCCCTCCACAACTATCATAGTTTCTAAACAATCTTTCTTATTACCCAAGCTCCTGGCATTTATTAGCACACATTTTAATTTGCCAGGTGATTTAGCGCCATGCTGTTAGTGCCCGGTGTTTTAGTGTGAGAAGCCATCCAAGTCAGAGGTGGGTAATTCCCCGTCAGTACTGTTGTGATTATCATTAACCATCGAGCTGGGCAATTATTAACCATTATAATAAACATCGAGCTGTTCAATTATTAACCATTATAATAAACATCGAGCTGGGCCCCCAGTTACCATAACAACCGATCCGACATTGGAATGCCATACTGTTGCCATTCCGCGATTGTTATAATAATAAAGATCATATAAATTAATAACATCTTTAACATGTTTCTCCCTTTAGGGGAAAACCATGAGTTTCTTATAATTTGCGAGAGTAAGTTAGCGTGGATGGAGGGCTCACCAGGCTACCCGATCTAGTGACCGTGTAAGATCCATTATCTCGGGTTGTCTGTGGTGACGAGCGTGCTACCTGTTTCTGTGGTGTTGGAACCTGGCATTGGGGGTGATAACTCGTCCTTTGTTGCTGGAGATTTAGGACCACTTCTTTCTGGCTTGCACTCAGGCTCTTGTATCTCAGTTAGGGATGTCATATCATCTTGGTGATGACAAGCTGGCTGTAAAGCTGTTTGCTTGATTTCCATATCTTGTTGGACACGTGGTTTAATGAATTGTCTGCTTCTTCTCAACGTGGAGCCCTCATTTGTACGGATCTCATACGTGCGCTGGCCGATATGTTTTGTTACGCAGGCTTTTTCCCAAATCGGTCTCTGGTGTAGAGTGTTCCGGTGCCACACTGAAGCTCCAGGATGCAATGGCGCTAGGTATTGTGATGCTCTATTATGTCGCTGAGCCATCTCATTTTGCCTTTCTAGCAACTTTGCATGGACTTCAGGAACCTGCGGTAGAGTGAATTGTAGACGCTGGCTACTGGTCGGCAGGCTAGTCCGTGTAGGTCTTCCAAAGATCCTTTGCGCTGGACTGCACCTCAATTGATCATCTGGCGTGTTACGTTGAGCTAATAATCCCAGGTATGGGTCCTCTCTTGAGTGAGCACACTTTTTGAAGATAGATTTCACAATTTTAACAGCAGATTCCGCCTGTCCATTGGAGCGGCTGTTACCTGGACTCGGCATGAGATGACGGAAGCCCCAGCCATAAGCAAAATCTAGGAACTGTTTGTTCTTGAATTGCGGACCACCGTCTATGATGAGCGTGCAAGGAATTCCGTGCCGAGTAAAATGATGCTTCAATTTGTGGATTACTGCGCTAGCTAGAGTATTTTGCAAGAAGTCTACTTCTATGAACATGCTTAAGTAATCTACCAGGACCAAATGATTTCGCTCTTTCAACTGAAAAATATCAGCACCCAGTTTAAGCCACGGGCCCGGAGGAATGTCATGAGCTATCATCGTTGGAGTTGACTGGGCTGGAGCGAAGGCAGCGCATGTGCTACGTGACTCGACATACTGCCGAATATCTCCTGAATGTTCGGCCAGAAGACAACTTCTCTCGCTCGTCTAAGACACGCATTTATGCCTTGATGCCCGGCATGTATTTTTTTCTTCATTTCAGCTCGAAGTGTTGGTGGCACTACAATGCGGTCTCCTCTGACAATATGCCATTGGAGATAGCCAATTCATGTCGATATGGAAAATATGCCGCCGCCATAGCACTGATATTCGTGTTAGTCTCTGGCCAACCTTCCAATATAAGACGTTTAACTTCCTGCAAAGTAGAATCACTCCGCGTGTGCTGTTGCATGATAGGCAGTGGCGTCGGAACCGGGGGTGCTGTGGGTGCTCGCACACTCTCTCTTGTAGAACGGGGCAGAGCACCCACAGAATTGATTCAGGAATAAAAACCTCAAATATAGATTTCTGATTTTTTTTCCCCGTAAGTATCGAACACGAAGAAAAAAAAAATTAAAGGACAAACTGCCTGTTTTTCCTCTCTATGAGTCTTGAATGTTGCTGGAGTCCCCGCTGCCATCACAATTGATAGATCCTTTAGGCGCTGGTACAGCAAGCATTTTAAGCTTCAATCCCACGAAAGTGGGCTGGAGCACTCTTGGTAAGATAATTAAAGTTAATAAAAGTCTTTGTTGAACATAACCGCAAAAACCACAGCCGGCGTGAATCCCGGCGTGAAGCAATCCCCATAAAAATTATTGCTTCCCCGAGGCCCGAGACGACCGCGAATCCTGACAAAGACTTTTATTATCTTTAACTTTATCTTACCAATAGCCCACTCTCGTGGGACCCCCGCATCACATTTCTGCTTGTGCCCCTTTTCCCTGTTTTTCCTAAGGCTGCCGGCACACTACGGTTCGGCTGGTGCGGTTGATCTTATCAGCAACCGTGGAATTTCGCGTGAAACACACACTGCTGTTAGCAACCGGGGTTTTTTTTATTTTTTTATGTCACGTGACATCTCGGGATTGGCTAAATTTTTTTCGCCAAGCTGAAGTTGGCTCCAGTTAGCATGCAAATTCGTGCTCATAAGCGGCATTGCAGTAGAACCCCCTCTTAACGGATACTCCCTCTTTTACGGACAAATAATAATTTACAGATGTATAATATATAAAAGTATGAATTTCAAACCTCTTTTTAACGGTCACCCATTTTACATGTATTTAATTTTTGTCCTGTCCGTGTTCACAGAAAGGAGGGGTTTTACTGTATATACTAATAAAAATATTCATGTAATGACATTTAATTTTCTATAACAATATTTGCCATTTGAAATTAATTCAGGAGTTGAAGAAAGACAGCCTACAAGTTGACCAATTTTTGATGCTTTTACGATTCGTGACCAAATCGCACAAATTTTTTCATATATGATGACTGGAATAATCATAATTAATTTAAATAACATACATTAAAAAACTATTTAAATAACATATTTTTGAAGTTTAAAAAACTTGGCCATGGATTTAGCACGTTTTTCTTTGTAATTAAAGTAAATTTCCAATTAATTAAATTTCTAATTAATGGAAATTAAGCATAATAATTGTAATTTTGGGAAACCCCATACGACCAAAAAAAAGTCAAGGAAATTCCTATCCTATTTAAAAAAAATATATTTCTTTTGATAGTCAGGAAAAAAAAAATTCAGATAGGAAATCGGAATGAAATTTCTGAATTTCATGTCTTAAAAACTGTAAAAAATTAATTTTTTTTAAAAAACATTATGATACTCATAGACCTTTTAATTCCCAAAAATGTTCATTTGGGGACGATTCATTTATACAAAATTATTTACATGCGTCACACTAAATCTGTTTCCAGACACAGATTTATGGCTTCGCCACGTGCTGGCTATTCGAATTGCTCTGTCCCCTATTCACGTTATAATTTAAAGTTCTTGACAACGAATTACTCAAATTTACCGCCCCTCTGAACTTGCTACCCCGGCCCGCTTAACACCCTGTACATACGACGTCAGGGCCACAACTTTGGGAGGCCCCTCTTCTCTTGAGGCACCCGGGCCGTGCTCGGGTGGGCCCATGCGTTAAGACGGCACTGACTGATGCCCCGAACTCCGAGCCAGACAGGAGCGCAAATGTTAACCTTTCATCTCTCCTTCAATATTAAAAGGGGACGCCAAAATGCGTGCTTGCCCCGGCTGACCACGCATGTCGTTGTGGCCCTGTACATCAGTATGTATGTTGCAAGGTTTAAGGTACATACAGGGCCGCAGCTGGATACTTTTTTAACTGGAGCTAGCAAGCTTTTGGCGTCCCCGTGTAAGGAAAGGTTAGAAGGAGTGGTGTTAAAGGGGCAATTCGGCGCCCCCTCTAGTTCAGCACTCGATACAGTGGACCCGCTCTCCCTAGTTGCGGCTTTGTAAATCAAAAACTGCTTGAAAAGAACGGTAGGTGTGAAAATTGTCTTAGTGCACTATTCGATATTACCCGCATACAACGTTTTGTCTAGATCAGCGGTTCTCAATCTTTTTTGACCCACAGAGCCCTTTCCAGTATATAATTTCTATGGTGGAGCCCCGTAGGCCTATGTTTTATTTATTCATCAAAATTACTGATTTATTTTTATTCAAAAATATTAATAATTATTTTTTTCAAATTTACTGGTTCTTTTTTTATTTTCCTCGACGGCCGCGGAGCCCTTGGGAGTTCACACGGAGCACAGGTTGAGAACCGCTGGCCTAGATGGTTTTTTTTCATTGCAAAAACAAAAGATAGACGGCCACATTCATATACGATACAAAAAAACAGAATAATGAAAGCAAAACACACGCAATGCAGCTCTTAGGGACATATTTCCTCCCCGGTTCATACTCAGGCTTTTAATAAATGTTTCAAAAGTTTGATATGGAGAATTAGCAAGTATATAAATATATTCCTTCAGATGTCTGATTATTTTTACTTCTAATTTTTTATGAATTTATTATAAATGGTTGGGCCCCCGGTAATTTGTACTCTTTTGGAAGAGGTAACTAATTGGTTTGTTGCTAAAACGTTATAATCGGGATCCAATGCATTTCATTCAAGAGTTCTAAAATATACATCTCGGTTTTAGCGTAATCACGTTAGTTTATGAATGTCATTATAACCGAGTTTCAATGTATGCTCATGTAGGAAAGCAAAAAAATTTCACTAGTTAGAAAAATTTAATTTTTTCTTCATTGGTTTTTTTTATTGTTATCAGTGCAAAAGCGCCAAACAAAGAATTAGTTTCCGTCGCATGGAACTTCACCATACAGTTCTTCGAATTTGTCTTTTCCCCTCATTTTTGTGGCAGCCTTCCTTTGAAGAAGAGCAATTCCTTTGTCCAGTGCATCCGAAATCCCATCACCCTCCTTGTCAAACCACTTAATAGACAATGGAAGAGAGCAACCGCAGGTCCAGCCGAACCGTCATCAGGGAGCTCAAGCCTTTGCAATACATGATGGCAGCTTTCCGGTTACCCCAACCGTCCCAAAAAATGTGGATTTTCTCGGTTGAAAAAACCGCACTCAGCGGTTGTAGTTGTATCTGTGCGTTGACAGAATAAAACTATAGATGATGCCTTCCCCCCCAACCTCAACCGCGTGCAACCGCGCCGTAGTCAGGTCCCAGCCTAAGGGATGGAGTGTATCCAGATGCATATGTTTTGGTGTGGTGTCAGAACCCCGGGGGTGCTGCTGTGGTTTGCAGTAAACAAAAACCTAACAAAAAATGAAAAATCTTTTTTTCTTCATCCTATACCTCTTGTTCTGTCCTGTTGCTCTACTTATCCAGTGGTTATTCCCAGAGCTTCAGGCACCTACGATGGGTACTTTTGGAGCCCACACACGCTTTTTTTTACGATTTTGTCCACGCAGGCAGGGGCACAACTAGGGGGAAGCAGGCGGGTCTGGTGCCCTGGGCGCTGAACCAGGAGGGGCGCCGAATACATTCTTTAACTGCTTCCTCTTCATACAAGGGGTGCAAAAATTTCCGCTTGTCCAGCGTGACAAAGTATCTAGTTGGGGCCCTGCACGCAGGCGTCCTTCCATTATCTCAGGGTAAAAGTATTTTACAATAAATGAAATTCTGCATTGATGGGGTGATGCAGACACACATTTCACTCGAATAAATGAATGCATTCAAAGATTTTTTAAGGAAAATTTGTCTCCTTGTTTATGACTGATACCGGCAGACATTGGCGTACGCAAGGGGGGGGGGGTCCCCCCGAGCTAAGATTATAGTGTTATTTTGCAGGAAAAAACGTAACCCCCCACCCGAACACTCTCGAGAACATTCAGCGTACGCCTATGCCGGGAGATATGGGATAATTTGCTTACAAATCTTGACAGTGGTACAATTGTGCGCATAGGCGTAAACCTCTATACGGCCCATGGGCCCGAGCCCCCCTCCCCCAACATTTTCGAAGACGCGGCTCAGCCCCCCCAAAATTCGTATGAATATGGCTTATTCATTTCGTAATGATGAAACATTTTTTTTAAACCAAAAGTTGTCCTAATTATGAATTAGTTAATGGAAACAATCTGCTCAAAATTTTAGTTCTTTTAAAAAATCTGGATGGTCTTTGGCTTTCTTGTTTCATGACAATACGTTTATCTCATTTCTTCCCTGCCGTTCAATCCCCAATTGCACCCTCCATCGGTTCCAATCCTTAGGCTGCCGGCACACTACGGTTCGGCTGGTGCGGTTGATCTTATCAGCAACCGTGGAATTTCGCGTGAAACACACACTGCTGTTAGCAACCGGGTTTTTTTTATTTTTTAATGTCACGTGACATCTCGGAATTGGCTAAATTTTTTTCGCCAAGCTGAAGTTGGCTCCAGTTAGCATGCAAATTCGTGCTCATAAGCGGCATTGCAGTAGAACCCCCTCTTAACGGATACTCCCTCTTTTACGGACAAATAATAATTTACAGTTGTATAATATATAAAAGTATGAATTTCAAACCTCTTTTTAACGGTCACCCATTTTACATGGATTTAATTTTTTTGTCCTGTCCGTGTTCACAAAAAGGAGGGGTTTTACTGCATATACTAATAAAAATATTCATAGTAATGAAATTTAATTTTCTGTAACAACATTTGCCGTTTGAAATTAATTCAGAGTTGAAGAAAGACAACCTACAAGTTGACCCATTTTTGATGCTTTTACGATTCGTGACCAAATCGCACAAATTTTTTCATATATGATGACTGGAATCATCATAATTAATTTAAATAACATACATTAAAAAACTATTTAAATAACATATTTTTGTCATGTAAAGCCGGTCTTTTTTCAACCGCGCTTATGATTTTTTCGGAATAACTATCGCTAGCCATTAACGACTCGGAATCTGCTGAAGACATGGTGGCACAAAAAAATTTCGTTGACACAGCTGACTAATGGAACTGGTAAATAAGAAATGAGATGGATAAAATATGATTAGTAATGTACTGCAGCACTGTGCAAGCGCCCTCACGCGTTCCAGTGATAAGCGTAGCTGCGGCTTCAGATTGGCTTACTGCTACCAAACCCTTTCTGAAGTGGACACCTCTACGGTTCCATTACAATTAAATTAAGCCGTTCGGTATTGCCGACATTCTGTGTTGTAGGATTATGACGGTACCTTTCAAAGTTGTCCCATGTAGGAGATGTCCGAGTTGACAGGTTCCACGAAATTTGTTTTATGTTTCGCGAAGTCCCTTTTTTTTAAGAGACTATTCGTTTTCCCAAGGGCGTGCATGGAAGTCTAGTCAATTGGGCTTAAATGGAAGTACAGTATCTAAATTTTATGACTTTTCCCAACAGGTCTATTGCCTTTAAAATAGATAATGGTTTTTCTTATAATTCTCAGAAATCCGGATAAAGGCAAACAAACTGAAAAACGGTTACCGACTGGTATACCCGTTTGGAAGACCTTGGCAGGGGTTCTTGAAACTTTTGCCATTCGCGGCTTCTTCGGCCTGCTCGTAAGAATACAAATACAAATACAACGCCACAACAGGCAAATTGCCTGACTTAAGAACATCATGGATCCCCGAGCCCCTACCTACTACTGCTACACCACACATGCACCCCCCCCCCCCCGCGGAACCCCCCAACGAGTCGGTACATGCGGGAATGTGCGTGTACGTGTAGTGCAAGCTGACGTAAAGTTTGTTTCTGTGTAATGCTTGTTATGTGTAGTGCTGTCATCTGCCCCCAGATTTACTAACTATGAGTGAAGTGTTATGGTTGAATGATTTACCGTTGTAGGACTGTTGCTCTCTGTGGCGAGACTTTTTAACGGGGAGATCGGCTCGCATTTGCGCCTTGAAGTTGGGAACCACAAAAAACAAACTTCAGCCGACCAACACTGTGGGGTTCGAACACGGCTTCTCGCATCATGAGTCCGGCACTATAACCACTCGACCACCACAGCGGCAACTTTCTGCAGCTTCTGACCTCCACTTCCTGGCTTGTAGGTCGAAGACATCTTGCTTATGACAATCGAGAAGAAATAAACAACTTCCTACTTAAGTTAGAAATTCAAGATTATTCAAGACGAACCCGGCATTCAAGCACACCACAACTTCCAAATCGAATAGGGATAGCAAGAGCCATTCCAAAGCGCTGCAGGGGTTCACGGCAATGCAAAGTCGTCGTGACGTCCTTCCGAGCGATAATGCCGAAAATTCCCAGAAAAAGCGACCCACACCTCGAGAACTTCTGTTGTGGGTTTGGGATGTACATCAGAAAGAGGGGGGGGGGGGAAGGGACTACTTTGCGAACTCAGCAAAGCTGTTCGTGGAACCAAGGCCATCTTAAAGCCACCCATATTCGCGTGAGCCTGGGCTTCTTGTTCACATAGGGCCTACATGACCAGATGTAGTGAAATGGTTTAGAGCAGTCATCTTCAACCTGTTGCTCGCGAGCACCACGGCATGGCCCCCACATCCTGGAGCAGGGCCCCTAGGCTGAGATCTTTTGCGCGGGGGCCCCCGACCAGATTTTCACGGGCCTCTTTATGATGAATTTACAGCGTGAAAAAGCAAAAATATTGTTAAAATCGTCCGGGGCCCCAGGGCTGGAGCCTTGTCAGCCCACCCCTTGTGGGGGGGGGGGCCATGCACAACGGTGGTACCTGAAGCAACTGAAGTTCTCGAAGCTCCTGTCCAATAATTGCTTGCTAGAATTCGATCGACGTTTCAATCAAATTACCTCGTTCAAATTGCATTCGAGGATTAAAATCATCCTAATTTTTCATGCATACGTATGGTCAAACTTGTAAGGGTGCTCTCCTTTCGATGATGGGTACAGCCAGTGCTGCAGATGATGCGATGACACGAAGGGAACGTAATGTCCTTATACGAAATTATTTACATGCTTCGCACTAAATCCGTTTCCAGACACAGATTTATGGCTTCGCCACGTGCTGGCTATTCGAATTGCTCTGTCCCCTATTCACGTTATAATTTAAAGTTCTTGACCACGAATTATTCAAATTTGCCGCCACTCTGAACTTTCTACCCCGGCCCGCTTAACACCCTGTACATACGGCATCAGGGCCACAACTAGAGAGGAGCAGGTGGGACTGGTGCCAGGGTGGTCTTAAGAGTATTATGGGCCACGGGGGCCAAGTGGTTTTTTGGAGGCCCTACATGGTAAATCCTTGAAAATTTCAATCGGATCTCATTTTTGGGAGGCCCCTCTTCTCTTGAGGCACCCGGGCTGTGCTCGCGTGGGGCCCATGCGTTAAGACGGCACTGACTGATGCCCCGAACTCCGAGCCAGACAGGAGCGCAAATGTCAACCATTTCATCTCTCCTTCAATATTAAAAGGGGGCGCCAAAATGAGTGCTTGCCCCGGCTGACCACGCATGTCGTTGTGGCCCTGTACATCAGTATGTATGTTGCAAGGTTTAAAGTACATACAGGGTCACAGATACTTTTTTAACTGGAGCTAGCAAGCTTTTGGCGTCCCCGTGTAAGGAAAGGTTAGAATGAGTGGTGTTAAAGGGGCAATTCGGCGCCCCCCTAGTTCAGCACTCGATACAGTGGACCCGCTCCCCCTAGTTGCGCCATTGTGTGTGTATGTAAATCAAAAACTGCTTGAAAAGAACGATATTACCCACTCTTCGATGTTACCCGCATACAACGTTTTGTCTATAGTCCGTTTCAGGTTAACTTTGCAGTGAAGAGGAAGCTACGAGGGAACCGCATCACTCGTTGCTATGGCAACGAAAGCCTCTTAACCTATGTATCGATGCGCGGCCTCGGTAAGGTATGGCTGATTCTCGCCAATCTCGCAGAAAAAAATATTTTTTACGTGTAATGTAATGCTTGTACAAAAAATTGCAGTCAGTTAGTAACAATTATCTAATGAAAAAAAAACCCCATCGTAGATTACTTTCAGAAATTAAAGTGCGGTTTTCGAAATCATTTTTTTTTTATTGAAAAGTATCTTAGTAACTCCTATTAACCCGGTTTTCGCGTTTGAATTTGGGAATAGCCCCAAATAATAATAATAAAAATGATACGGAAAAATTTAGAATTCTTTTACTCACTTTTCTTGCCGAAATTTCTGTCGCTCACCCACCCGAACGCATATACGTCGATGCCACTTGTTATCACTACAGCTTTAGTCATTTTTTACGGATTCCCATTCTATGGAATCCTCACTTGAAGTTGTAGAACTATCGGATTCTCTATTATTTATTAATTGTTGTTGCTCCAACATGTGTTTCAGCAGGCCATCTGCAATCCAAAATTCCTGTTCGTTTTCAATTATTGCCAAAAAGAACGGAGAATGTTTTATCGTGTCTATCTCTGGTGAAAAGAAAGATACAACTGTCACGGAAGGAAAAAATACATTGCAAGCCTAAACCATTGTGGGTCTCTCTCTCTCTCTCTCTCTCTTGCTTATTTATATTTATCTGGAGAGACACTGAAGGTGGGGGGGGGGGGAGAGAAGATGGCGTTGGTGAAAAAGAGACATTACTTATGTCAACACCCTCCGCTATCGGCTATTGGAATTCAGAAACCACCCCTATCCTACGAACACGGCAAGAAATAGATATATAAAAGGGGGGGGGGTGCCTGGAACCGTAACCTACACCTCTGACAACGGTATCGGCGCTGTCGTGAAAGAGGGACACTTCCTGTAATCTGTGAGTGAATATCTGAATTCGTTGGAGGTGATTTTCGGGAGAAACAAATACTAATTGAATATTCGTCTGGGTTTGTAGGCCTTTAACTACACGCAAAACTGAATGAAAAATTGTATCGGAAAATTCAACAAAATGACGATATAATATATATATATATATAACTGCAATATTGGCGGATAAAATTTCTTGGAAAACGCGCCAAAATGTTCTTGAGCTCGCCATGGATTTTTGATAATGGTAACCAATATTTTTTATAATTTAAATATTTTAAACGAATATACATTGGTTCAAAACGGTATTTTTGAGTATCTTTTTCAAAATCATAAAAAAATTTGAAATATTCTATATAAGTGATCATCATAAACCTCCGATGTATGCGGGAACTATATTTTGCGGCGAAAGAATACACTCTCTACCTTTCTCTTCACTGCAAAGTTAACCTGAAACAAACTATAGATCAGCGGTTCTCAATCTTTTTGACCCACGAAGCCCTTTCCAGTATATAATTTCTATGGTGGAGCCCCGTAGGCCTATTTTTTATTTATTCATCAAAGTTACTGATTTATTTTTATTCAAAAATATTAATAATTATTTTTTTTCAAATTTACTGGTTCTTTTTTTATTTTCCTCGAGGGCCGCGGAGCCCTTGGGAGTTCACACGGACCACCGGTTGAGAACCGCTAGCCTAGATGGTTTTTTTTTAATTGCAAAAACAAAAGATAGACGGCCACATTCATATACGATACAAAAAAACAGAATAATGAAAGCAAAACACACGCAATGCAGCTCTTAGGGACATATTTCCTCCCCGGTTCATACTCAGGCTTTTAATAAATGTTTCAAAAGTTTGATATGGAGAATTAGCAAGTATATAAATATATTCCTTCAGATGTCTGATTATTTTTACTTCTAATTTTTTATGAATTTATTATAAATGGTTGGGCCCCCGGTAATTTGTACTCTTTTGGAAGAGGTAACTAATTGGTTTGTTGCTAAAACGTTATAATCGGGATCCAATGCATTTCATTCAAGTGTTCTAAAATATTCATCTCGGTTTTAGCGTAATCACGTTAGTTTATGAATGTCATTATAACCGAGTTTGAATGTATGCTCATGTAGGAAAGCAAAAAAAAAAATTATTAGAGTTAGAAAAATTAAATTTTTTCTGTTCTGGATTTTTTTTTGTTATCAGTGCAAGAGCGCCAAACAAAGAATTACTTTCTGTCGAATAGAACGTCACCATACAGTTCCTCGAATTTGTCTTTCCCCCCCATGTTTATGGCAGCCTGAGAAGAGCAATTCCTTTGTCCAGTGCATCCGAAATCCCATCACCCTCCTTGTCAAACCACTTAATAGACAATGGAAGAGAGCAACCGCAGGTCCAGCCGAACCGTCATCAGGGAGCTCAAGCCTTTGCAATACATGATGGCAGCTTTCCGGTTACCCCAACCATCCAAAAAAATGTGGATTTTCTCGGTTGAAAAAACCGCGCTCAGCGGTTGCAGTTGTATCTGTGCGTTGACAGAATAAAACTATAGATGATGTCTTCCCCCCCCCAACCTCAACCGCCTGCAACCGCGCCGTAGTCAGGTCCCAGCCTTACTGCCAGAAGGCGCGGCTGAGAGGAAGATTCTTTGAGGTGTTGAGGGGGCTCTTTCTTCTTTGCCTGTGGCAAAAACTGAGTGTCTCTTCTTTTGTTCACTGCGACCGGAGGACGGCCATGGCGCCGACATGAAAATAAGCCCAAAGATGCATGGTGGGGGGAGGTTGAAAATTGGGAAGCAATGATATTGTAACCGAAATAAATTCCACTCTATAAAAAATAGGTGCCAGAACCTAGAGGCTGAAGCCATTTGAGCACCCCCCCCCCGCAATAAATTTTGTAAGGGGACTGAGCCTCCCCAGTAATTACTGAAAAAAACCATTGTGCAATGCATTCTCCCTCTCCTTCGTACACGCTTGAGTCCCGTATATGCGGGAGGACCAATAACTTTTAGGCCCCCTCCAATGTTTTTTTGAAAAATATTGGGGAAAAAAGCACATTCTAAATGTCCATTCATAACAGATCTTGAGGACCGATGCCGAAACATTTTTCAAGCCCCTTTACAACAAAATTTGACTGGGGGTGGGGGTAGAACATAGAATCAAATAAACCACAAGTGAATTATAATATTGATTTTAAAAAAGGAAATGAAAAATAAATGATAATTTTTCAAAGGTCCAAGACCAACCCCTCGACCGGGCTTTATTGGCCCATTCGTTAAGTCACCACTACATTTTAACAATGAATACAAAATGTTATCTTTATAACTAAGGGATCCCTGAACTATTTACGTTCGCAGCACTCATGGAAATTTTAAATGTTGCCCAACACCTCAGCCAACGTCTTCCTAAAGCGTGTAGTCAACACCATAACCCTTGTTTTGTGGAACAGATTTGCACCCTCCACTAATATAATTTGACTGGCTCTTCGTTTTCGTAAGAATGCTCATTTAGGAAAGAAAATTAGAATTTTTTTTTTGAATTTTTGAGTAGGAAAACTGAACATCCTAATCTAAATTTTGCATGTGTATTAATAAAAATTGTACAAACTGTATAATTTTTATTGATGAGGTGACTGAAAAGGCAGTGACAGCAACGCCAATGAGGTATGTGATATCCCAACCCCCTCAACGTTTTCATCTGGTTGGGAATTTCGAAGATGAGAAACGAAACTAAAACTAATTCAATAAAAAGTTATCAATTAGGTCATTGCAAAGATGGCCTACTACACATTATCGGTGGGGGGGGGGGGAGATAGCCTACAAGTGGGCTACAAGAATCATTCATTCATAAGAAAAATATCGCTCACAAATTGAAAAGAATTTCTTCAATTTAAAAAGTAAAAATTAATCTTCAATTACCTAAGGAAGCAGGTTGGCCACCCCTTTATAAATAGTGAAATGCATGCACAATATCGGTATGTAAGTGCCGCAAAATGTATCTATTTAAAATTCAATAAATCATAAATAGTCAGTCCTCGGTATAAAAATGACCGGAAGCTGCGATAACTTGATAACGAGTAATCCCATTTCACTAATTTTGTTGGCAAGGACTATAAAAGAGATGTTATAGGCATCCCCTATCTGCATCAGGGCCTCATGCTGGAGCCTTTGGTGGATATAGTGAATTTTTCGTGTGAAAAAACAAAAAAAAGATAGGGGGGGGGGGAATGGCCCCTTCCGCACTGGAGCCCTGTTAGTCTAATACCTTCTAAAGCAGCTTGCTTTAGAAGGTGTTGGTTAGTCCCACCGTTGAGCGGGGGGGGGGGGCATGTTTATAGTGTAATGTATGTCTGATGATGTTAATAGTTATGACTTTACAACGAGATCTTTGGACGAGAGATCTTTTTCAAGCCTCTCTCTCGGTCATCCGTTTATAAGATTTCAAATTGAAAATTAATTCAACAAAGAAAAAATTATACATTGATAGGTTTTCTTTCCATGGTTAGCGAGAAAATTCTTTTTCTATGAACACAGGACCATAGCGTGCCTTTTCGGGGCCCCAGGGCACACTTTTTCCGGGGGCCCTTGGAAAGGATTATTATTATGCATAGGCGTAAACTTGTATCCGGCCCATGGACCAGAGCCCCCCCCCCCCCCCAACATTTTTGAAGAGCCGGCTGGGCCCCCCCCAAAAATTCGAGTGGATATGTTTCGCACACTTGGCTCAGAAAAAACTTTTTGACAAAAAATTTCTCTAAATAGTAGAAATCATCTGCTCGAAATTTTATTTTCCTTTAGAATCTCCAAGCAACTTGTTCTGTGACAATAGTAGTCTTATCTCGCAATCACCCCGGCATCCATCCGTTCTAAATTGCATCTTCCCAGAATGCTGCCTGAAGGCACTCCTGGAGATAACTTGGGGTGGGGGGAATCCTTTCTCTTGCTTGTACTGTCAGTACGCTCAACAGTATCTCTTCTTTTGTTGAGTGTGACCTTGGAGATAGGGGACCTGAGACAACGGAAAAAAAAGTGGGAGGAGGTAAAGTGAACAACTGTTAAGCTTATTAACAAGATCGAAGGCCTGTAACATTTTTCGAGCCTTCACAACAGAGGCGCCGACATGAAGAAATTAACAATGGGTGGGGAGAGAGCGCTGAAAGTTGCTGGCCGTCCCGTATATACGGAGCTGAAGTGCATACGCAGGAAACAGAGGACGCATTGCATGCATAGTTTTTCTAAAAATTATTGGGGAGAGGCTCAGCCAACACCCCACTGAAAATTCTCTAGTAGGTGTTGGCTCAGCCCCCTTACAAAATTTATTGGGGTGGGGGGGGGGGGCTCAAATAACCTCCGCTCCTGGGTTCCGGTGCCTTTGATGAGGAATCAAATCAATAATAGTAAAATAAAATTAACATAAAAAAAAGAAAATAAGAAATGAATGAAAAATTTCAAAGCCCCTGAGCCGGGTACCATTGCATTCTAATACTAGGAATATGAAATTTCCTCCTTAAATATATATATATATATATATATAAATTTTAAATATTTCAAGTAATGTTGAAGGGAGGTTAAAGGATGAAATTTGTGACCCTCCACCTGGTCCGGCACTCTGGACATTTGACCCCCCCCCCAGTTGCAGCCCTGTTTCCAGTACCCCAACACTGAGGTAGCCAGGGCCGGAACTAGGGAAGAAGGCAGTTTTCACAGGCGGAAATCTTGAGGGGCTGCTAACTCTGGGGAGGGGGTGACGAAAAATACCGTTTCGATCATACATATTCTTCCCTCCACGACAAAAATGATCCTGTCTCTATCGAACTGGGCTTTTGGACTGAGATCTTTCGCGAGGATCCCGATTTTTCACAGGGAAGTGCTTGAACCTGTCATAGGCGTAAATTTGTATTGAGCCAATGGGATCGAGGGTCCCTCTATTAATTTCGAAGAGCTGGCTCAACCCTCCCCCCCCCCCAAAAAAAAAAAAATCGCATGGATACGTTTTCCACACCTAGACTCGGAATAATCACGTCACGTCAGTACAGTGAGTTTCGGCCTTTATACGAAGCTGTGACATGTAAAAAAAAGTGGCGATTTTTCCGCAAAACTTTTTTCCCAACCATTTTTCAGGATGCGACTTATTTATCAGAAATTACTGTAAACTGTAATTTTTTTTTTTTTATGTTCCATTGTAAATTAAATTGAGCTTTGCGCAGAGGCAGTGTCATAGCCAATGAGGTGCTAGTTGTAAATTAAATTGAGAATTTCTATAAAAAGTATTTAGTGTTTCTTACTTATGTTATTCAAAATTGTGTTTATTTCAAAATGAAGAATTATTCTCAAGGTTTTAATAGGGTTCCTCCTCTCACGGTCACTTCTTTTTTACGGACGAATTTATTTTCGTCCCACCGATGACCGCAAAGAGAGGGGGGGGGTTTACATACCCTGTTTGCGTTCGCAGCACTCCTAGAAATTTTAAATATCTTGCTGCATCTCAGTCGATTGCGAGGAGTCATTTTGATGCTTTCCCCCAGACAATAAAATGATCTTCACTCCTAGTTATAGCCCCGTCCGTGGCATCTAGTGGCGTGTTTACCGGAGTGGGGGAAGGGCACTCAGCAGTCTATAAGAAGGGCCATGGTTTCCCACATATTGGAGAAGGGATTCTAGCCTGGAATCTTTGGCGAGCCCCTGAAGCCAAACTTTTCACAGGTAATGTATTCATAGCATGAAAAACTAAAAATGA